>NC_142131.1:7500-5007500 GCF_024610735.1 Ursus americanus
GTACCAATACCCTAACCTGTACCCGTACCCATATCCAAACCCGAACCCTAACCCTAACCCTTTGGTAATTCATACACCCCCTATTTTCTGAAGGGTTGTAGACTCAAGGGTGATGTTAGTTGAGGGCGGTTCCTATACACTGGAGTTGATTACACGTATGTACGAAGACCTCTCCTAATGCTTCCACAACCACTTTGATTCAGGCTTCACTATTCTCAACTGATGATGTTACTGGTGGACATTATCTTGATACCGTTGTTTCCTAGAGATAAGGTTGTGGACGTTTCTCTAGGAATACAAACCCAATTTTGAGAAGGGATACCTATGCATGAGGGAGCTTTAGTTGAAGGACGGTTCCTAGACACTGTAGTCTCTTACATGTAAGAATGTGGCACAATGTTCATGTTTCCAAACCACTATGGTGAACCCTTCCTTACTCGTGAAAGATGACGTTCGTTGGTCTTTCCTTGTATAGTGTTGTGTCTCCGAGATAAGTGTTTGGCACTTTTGTCAGGCTTCCACAACCACTTTGGTTCATGCTTCCATATTCATGAATGATGATGTTAGGGCTATGTAGGTTCCCGGACACTGTTGTTTCTTACAGATAAGTTTATGCCATTTTCGTTACATTGCCACAACCACCAACGATAGGGATTCCACATTAACCAAAGATATTGTACGTTGTAAAATGGTTCCTGTACACTGTTGTTTCTCAGCTATATGTTCATAGGCCTTACCTAATGGTACCATAACCCTCTTTTTTTTAATTATAATATTTTTTATTATATTATGTTAGTCACCATACAGTACATCCCTGGTTTTTCATGTAAAGTTCGATGATTCATTAGTTGCGTATAAAACCCAGTGCACCATGCAATACGTGCCCTCCTTACTACCCATCACCGGTCTATCCCATTCCCCCACCCCCCTCCCCTCTGTAGCCCTCAGTTTGTTTCTCAGAGTCCATAGTCTCTCATGCTTCATTCCCCCTTCTGATTAGCCCCCTTTCTTTATCCCTTTCTTCTCCTACTGATCCTCCTAGTTCTTATGTTCCATAGATGAGAGCAATCATATAATTGTCTTTCTCTGCTTGACTTATTTCACTTAGCATTATCTCCTCCAGTGCCGTCCATGTTGCAGCAAATGTTGAGAAGTCGTTCTTTTTGATTGCTGAGTAGTTTTGTAGTTTCTTAATGGAAAAATTGAATGGAGTTTCCTCAAGAAATTAAAAATAGAACTACCATAAGATCCAGCTTTCCTACTTCTGGGTATATATCCAAAGGAAATGGAACCATTATCTGGAAGAGATATCTGTATTCCCATGTTCGTTGCAGCATTATTCACAATAGCCAAGATATGGAAACAACCTAATTGTCTGTCAATGGATGAATAGATCAAGAAAATGCGATATATGTATTCTCTCTACATATAATGGAATGTTATTCAGCCTTAAAAAAGGAGGGAATCCTGTCTTTTGCTACAACATGGATGAAAGTGGAGGGTCTCATGCTGAGATAAGCCAGACAGAGAAAGAAAAATCCTGCATAGTATTACTTAGATGTGGAATGTTTAAAAAATAAAAAAGGTCAAACTTATTGAAGCAGAGTAGAGGAAGGGTTGCCAGGGGCTGTGGATGGCAGAAATAGAGAGGCTTGGGAGAGGAAGGAGTCATGTACTAACATGCCCATGAGTCACTATGAGGGAGCCTGAGCCCTGCTGTCCTAGAAGAGAACAAAACACAAACTCTGGGTGGTTTGGGAGATCCTAGAACAGAATGACATTGTGCTGCCTGACAGGTGGAGCCCCAGGGAGACAGGCCAGGAAAGAATGGTGATGTGATGTGCCAAGGCAGGTGGGGCTCCGTGGGGTGTAGAGCAGCAGGTGGGGTGCAGAATCAGCAGTTATACACCAGACCTGAAGGTGTCTTGCAGCTGGGGACATGCAACGAAGGACACAGGAGTGACTTATATTATTTGACAACTGAGGATCAGAAACGTCTTCCCCTGCTTCCTGATGACTTGACACCCTTTAAATCCTCCAGAATTAAGAAGCAAGCCTAGGGATGGACTAGGGGGCCCCTGAATTAACTGAGATTAGGTTATTTAGAGAGAAATTAAGTCCTGTGCATCTGTGGAATGAAATCTGTTCCTATCACCTGAGGTATAACTAACTGTAAAATTTCTTCCTGCTCTATCATTTGTTACATACGTAATTATATATGCTTCGCAAAATGCATATTTTGCTAATACTTTGTAGTAGTCAGCTTAAAATGTGTATTAATAGGTTAGCCACAAGGTGGTACTAGAAAGCTATCTTTGGCTTTTGGTCCCAGGCTTTGATTTTACCGCACAACTGTGAACCACCGTAATAATGTCAGTGATCATAGTAAAAGTTGAGATGAAAGGAACTGGGTTCACGTGAGGCAGTGTTTGTATTTAAAAATGATAAAAATAGACTCTCTGGAAGATGCTATCAACCAGTTTGTGCTCTTCCTTTTTCTCATCCGCTGTCATGTCATCATAGAAGAATCTGATTATTACCCGAAGCATCGAACACTAACATGTTCAGTACTCATACACAAAAATGTAAATAGACATGCTCTCTTTAAGCCTTAGAGTTTAACACTTAAACGAGTATTTTTACAAGATGTGCCTCAAAAACATCTGGAACATTCTTAAACCATCTCAAACACAAAAAAGCTCAGCCCCCAAATGTGAACACAATAGGTTAGCAAATGCATTGTGGAACTGGAGCATTTACTTTCATGCTGTGAATGACTGAGGAGAGGAAGGGAAGCACCTCTTTCTGGTTTGTCTCTCTCTCTCTTTTTTTATCCTTCGTTCACTGTTCTGTTTCTTAAATTCTTCACGAGTGAAATCATATGGTATTTGTCTTTCTCTGATTGGCTTATTTTGCTTAGCATTATGCTTTCTAGCTCCATCCATGTTGTCGCAAATGTCAAGATTTCATTCTTTTTATGGCCGAATAATATCCCATTATATACATGTACCATATCTTCTCTGTCAGATTCTTAACTCTAGAGAACAAACAGATGGTTACCACAGGGGAGGAGGGGTGGGTGAAATAGGGGAAGGGGGTTAAGAGTACACTGATTTGATGAGCACTGTGTAATGTATGGAACTGCTGAACTGCTACATTGTACATCTCAAACTGATATATAACACTGTATGTTGGTTACACTGGAAGAAAAAAAGTACCTCTTTTAGGCGGTCTTGCTAGGTTCTCCTCCACCACAAGTAATGTAATTTTAAAGAGATGTACAGTAAAAGGGAAAGAAGAGGTTTGGAAAAGCTCGCAGGGAAGAACTTTCTAAATATGAGGTTGGTAGAGAAGAGAAAGTACCGTGTCACAACCTTGAAGGTCACTCACTGGGAACATGGAGAGGTAGGCTGAAGGAGGCAAGGAAGAAAGCAGTGACCTGACGTGATCCAAGGGAGTCTCGTCTCTGGTCTGGTAGCAGGGGAAATTTACTTTCCCAGGAACTGGAACCACTATATGAATTTAAAGATAAGAGTGACATAAATATGTCAGCTGGCATATGTCTTTGCAGAACTTTAAGGAAACCCGGCTGTTAGGATGCCAGTCAAGAGCGGGCTCTGAAAATCAAGTGTGGAAATGATGACACTTTGAGTATTTAACTATGTCTGTAAAAAGGATCAGATGGGAATCTGTGGGGGGATGCAGCAGGATTGGGGGAATGACGCCCCTAGGTTTCTCCCTCAGGAGACTGCTAAGAAGAACTGGAATATGAAGAAGGGGAGTCTGTCTCCCCATGGAGCACTCTGCCAGGAACCCCTTCCTGGGGTCCTCTGAAGAGAAGAAAGCATCAAAAAACAACTGAAAGAAAAAAGGGTTATCCCTGAATATTTAATGTTTCCATTTTATTAAAGAATCTAGTTTTAATTTTTTTAATTGAATTTTTAATTTTACTTCCAGTATTGTTAACATACAGTGCTACATTAGTTTCAGGTGTACAATGTAGTGGTTCAACGCTTTCATACTACACCCAGTGCTCATCCCAACAAGTGCCCTGCTTAATCCCCATCACCTGTTTCACCCATCCCCACCCCCTCCCCACTGGTAACCATTGTTCCTCCTCTATAGTTAAGAATCTGTTTCTTGGCTTGTCTATGTCTCTCTCTCTCTTTTTAAACTTTGTTTGTCTGTTTTGTTAAAGAATTCGGTTTTTAAAACTTACGTTAAGGGATGCCTGGGTGGCTCAGTCAGTTAGGCATCTGCCTTTGGCTCAGGTCATGATCCCAGGATCCTGGGATCGAGTCCCACATCGGGCTTCTTGCTCTGACTGCCACTCCCCCTGCTCTCTCTCTCTCTTTCTCTCTCTCTCTCTCTCTGACAAATAAATAAATAAAATCTTTAGAAAAGCTTAGGTCAAATTTACTTTTGCATGTAGTTGAAGAACGATTAGATATCTTTTCCTATAGCTCGATAGTGTATTTATACCCCACAAAATAATGAGTTTCTTTCCCCCATGGCATACTTACTACTTCACAGATATAATACTTTGTCTCTCACTAGTATTTTCCTTTAGAATCTTCACGAGCAATCACTGAATCTGAGTGGTGAATATGTGGGTGCTCTTTACACCACTCCTTACTTTTGGAGCATGTTTGAAGCTGTTGATAATTTTTTTTAAAAAATTAAAAGTGTTTCCAACTTTTCCAACACATATCAAGTTAGTAAACCTATTTCACATGTGGGACAAGTTAAGAAAGAGGTGTTCCTTTAAG
Organism: Ursus americanus; assembly: GCF_024610735.1. Classification (NCBI taxonomy): domain Eukaryota; kingdom Metazoa; phylum Chordata; class Mammalia; order Carnivora; family Ursidae; genus Ursus; species Ursus americanus. Next base: position 12,270 of record NC_142131.1, read on the forward strand.
AAATGCAACCACCTTGTTTGATTGGGTCGTTCAAAAGTAGTCAGAAAACGCCTAGGGGGCTGAGAAGTGCACTGGGTGCATCTGACAACAGCACCAGCCTTAGACTTCTTAGTCTCCAGGAGAGGAATCATGTTTAACAATATTCCCTTTTCAGATGTTTTGGGGACATTTCTTTCATGCCTGATTTGACAAACTTTCTCATGGCTAACACTGGAAGGAGAGGGGGCCACATGATTAAAAGGAGACTGTATTAGCCAGCTCGGGCTGCTATGCCAAAATACCCACAGACTGGGTGGCTTAAAGGACCAAAGTGTGTTTTCTCACAGTTGTGGAGGCTGGAAGTCCCAGATCAATGGCTGGCAGCATCCAGTTCTGGTGAGAGCTCTCTTCCTGGCTTACAGATGGCTGCCTTCTTGCCGTGTGTTCACGTGACCTTGCTTTGGCGAGTGTGTGGCGAGGAAGAGAGGCTTTTGTGTCTCCTCCAGTAAGGCACTAATCCCATCACGGAAACTCTCCTAGCCTCATCTAGCCCTAATTACCTCCCAAAGGCCCCATCTCCAAATTCCATCAAACTGGGGCTTTAGGGTTTCAATGTGTAGATTTGAGGGGGCACAGGCATTCAGTACCTAGCACAGACGTAAGGAACTTTGGAGTCATGTGCTAAAATTCACGTGGACTGTAATTGAGTCAAGTCTCCCCCAAACTATTCCCTAACTTTATTCCTTTCATATCTCCTTTCCTGTGCCAACTGGTCTATCACTTGGGACAGTGGAGCCCAAGAAGTGCCCTGGATTCACATCAGTGCCTTCACACTCATCTTCAGTCCCTTCTCCTCCTTTCCACAAGGCCTGTCTATCTAATGGGTTGTTTCTACACAGTTTTAAATCAATGCTAAGGGCTGAGTAGTCTTCCAGGGGCATTTCCATTTTAATAGGGCATCTTAAAGAGGAACCTCCAAAATGCAAAGAAAAAAAATCTATTCTATTATAATTTCAGGAAATGCTATAACCAGTGAGGAGTTTGCAAACTTGGGATTTCATCTCATTATGCCCTAAGTCACCACACAGAAGTAATCACTATTCTCTCTGCTTGTGAGACTGACCCTTGTCAAGAATTAGGTAACACACGAGCTGAAGACAATTCTACCTTATCCATAACTTGCCAATAATGAAACTTTATGACAAATAAATAATGGAATTTTAGAAATATCAGCCAGATCATGTTACAGTTGAAGAAATGAAAGTGTAGCTTAGCTGGGTGGATTGCTCAATGCCGTATGGCTACCTGAAGATCCGAGAGTAGAACACCCTTCCACTATACCATTTCGTGTTAGTGCTCCAGTTCCGTCTCATATCATTAGACATCAAGACCAGCCTTTGGCAGCACACCCTCTCTGGACCTGTTAATGAGGAGGTGGACGAGGGGACCATTTCCTCACCAGCAAGCCTTTCATTTCTTAGCCCTGAACAAGTAATTCTATAGGTTTCATGCGGTGTTAGGCCTCAAAGATTAGTTTATGGCTTCCTGTTAAAGCAAACCACACATGTTGAATTGCTAGCTGTTACCACCCCACCCTCTCTAGTCATAATTCACAACGTCAGGCACTTTCCAAGTAGGTACAGGTCTTGTTGCCTCCTTAATTATCAATGCAATGAAATAACAAGCATAAGTCTCTTCTACCTTCACAGGTTCCTGGGAAGGTCTGACTTCAGAGAGATCTATGGGGTCAATGGGGAAATGCTAGATTTAGTACATGTTTCACACACAAAGCCACCATCTCCGTCTCTTACATCCCTCCTGATTACCAGGTGGAACTATGATAGATCGGCTGCTCCTGGACCATCTGGTCTAATATAGCTTCAGTACTTGGCTGCTGGGAGCAGCCGGGGATGTGGAAACAGTCTAGTGAATTCATTGCTTCCATGTTGCTTTGAGTTTAAGAAGAAAAGGCTATATTAGCCCTTGGATGGATTAACGACAAGGAGGGGTGTTAAAGGCATTTTGGGACATTGCGGAAAATTTCAAATACAAAGTAAACAGAGTATAATGAATCCCCATGTACCTTTCACCCAGCTTCAAGAATCTGCCATTCTTGATCCATCCATACCTTTATACACTTCCCACTCTTAATTATCATTTTTTAAATTAAAATATATGTACATTGAAATGCACATTTTTTAGCTATATAATCTGGAAATGGATATACCCATGTAACCCATACCCCTGTCATCTCCTTTTGGCACATTTAAAATATGTGAATTGGTAGATAAATAGTTTGTGTGCTTTAGCTTTTCTCATTTTCAAATCACAAAACATTGCTGTGGATTTCCCTCACTTTGGGGGTTCTTCCCTTTTGCCTCCTGTCCTCCCATTTCAACACTGCAAGATCAACCCTTCCTTCCTCACTCTTGCTTCTGACACTGTTTTTCTCTGCACATTGGCTTTGGATTTCTGCCTACTTCCTTGGATTTGAGGATCCAAATGAGGTTTCTAGTAATTTCTTTTTTATTTTTTTAAGGGATTTTATTTATTTATTTGAGAGAGAGAGACAGAGAGACCATAAGACGGGGGAGGGGCATGGGTAGAGGGAGATGGAGAAGCAGCCTCCCGCAAGAGCAAGGAGCCCAATGTGGGGCTTGATCCCGGGACCCTGGGATCCTGCCCTTAGCTGAAGGCAGATGCTTAACCAACTGAGCCACCCAGGTGCCCATCTAGTAATTTCCTCATTGGCTCTACCTTTCTCAGATAAGAAGCCCGTTCCAATCCCCTCCCAGAACCCAACAGCCTAGTTTACTCTTGATTATTTTGCCTGCTAGGAGAGAGAAATGGAGCAGTCCAGCCTTCTTAGCCCATCCAGGACACCAACTGGAAGGAAGAAGGGACACAGAAGGAACAGAAATAAAATGCATTCTTCTTGGGGGAACCTGGGTGGTTCTGTCAGTTAAGCACCTGCCTTCGGCTCAGGTCATGATCCCAGGGTGCTGGGACTGAGCCCCGCATCAGGCTCCCTGCTCAGAAGGGAGTCTGCTTCTCCCTCTCCCTCTGCCTGTTGCTCCCCCTGCTTGCACACTCTCTCTCTCTGTCAAATAAATAAATAAAATCTTTAAAAAAAAAAAAAGAAAAAAGAAAATGCAATCTAAGTCTAATGAATACAAGATGAATGAAATGGAAAGGAATAGAAGAAAAGCCTCAAGCTATTCCTGATAAAAAGGAAGGAAAGCAAAGTAAGGCTTTTGGGCTGAGTGTCAGCGTCATAATTCTTGCTTTAAATATCTTCCCCATAACGCAGTACATTTCAGCCAGATACACAACCAGCTACACACTCATTTTATATTATACCCTGGAAAAAACATACATTCACAAATAAAAAAGTCTTCTGAAGCAATATGTATTTATGTACTATATTTCTCTAGCTCATTCCAAAAAAAAATCTTGTCACCATTCCCTAAAATGATTTTGTCACCCTTAGATAGGTTACAGCCTACAGTTTGAAAACCACTGCCCTAAAGTCATTGTCTCAGATGTTGCGTTGGGGCTCCTCTCTCTGGTGTCTGGGCCTCACCATTTCCTTCACTGGAGGCCAGTTTGATCCCTCACAGAGCATGGTTGCCCGGCTTGAATCCAGGATACCTAGGCTCCTTACAAGAGATGATCGTCTGGCTAGGGATTATTTAAATCCAACCAATACTGAGTACCTGCTAGAGGGAAGGCTCCTCTTCCAGCCTGCCAAAACCACCATTGCTGGGGTGCAGGCAGCTGGACACCCAGCCACCGTCTGAGGTAATGAGCGAGGGCCGATGCTTCATGGCCGTGCACATGCCCAGCCTGCCCCCCAACTCCCTGCTGTGTTCGCCATACCCTCCAGCCACAAGAAGAAATGCCAGCCCCTCACTGGTGCTGTGTGTGCAAAGACAGTACCAGGCCCATTCTCCAGAAATTTGAATTTAAATACTGTAGATCTAACTTCCTATGTCTGAACCCAGAAAGAAAAATATTTAACAAAAGGTCTGATGATATCAGCTATCCAACAATAAAGGTCTTAGAAATATTATAGTGCATAGCCTGATCCAGATTTTTTAAACATTTTTTTTATTATTAAAATATAGTTGACATACAATGTTATATTTATTTCAGGTGTACAACACAGTGATTTGACAATTCTATACATTATTCAGTGCTCACCATGGTAAATATAGTCACCATCTGTCATCACACAATTAGTACAATATAATTGACTATATTCTCTATGCTGTACTTTTTATCTCAGTGGCTTATTTATTTTGTAACTGGAATTGTGTACTTCTTAATCCCCTTCCCCTATTTCACCCATCCCCCTCCCCTCCCCTCTGGCAACCACCAGTTTGTTCTGGTGGTTTTTATGAGTCTGTTTCTGTTTGTTCATTGGTTTTGATTTTTAGATTCCACATATAAGTAAAATCATGTGGTATTTATCTGTCTATGTCTGACTTATTTACTTAGCATAATACCCTCTAAGTCCATGTTGTTGCAAATGTCAAGATAGTGTTCTTTTTATGGCTGAGTAATATTCCGTTGTGTGTGTGTGTATATATATGTGTGTGTGTATACATAATATATATATTATGTATATATATGTATATGTATATACATAATCTTTATCCATTCATCTACCAATAGACACTTGGTTTGCTTCCATATCTCGGCTACTGCAAATAATGCTACAATAAACATAGACGTACATTTATCTTTTTGAATTATTGTTTTCATTTTCCTCAGGTAAATACACAGAAGTGGAATTACTGGGTCATATGATACTTCTATTTTTAGTTTTTTGAGGAATCTCCATACTGTTTTCCATAGTGACTGCACCAATTTACATTCCCACCAATAGTGCATGAGGGTTCCTTTTCCTCCACATCCCACATCCTCACCAATACTTATTTCTTGCCTTTTTGATTCTAGCCATTTTGACAGGTGTAAGGTCATACATATCTCATTGTGGTTTTCGTTTGCAATTCCCTGATGGTGAGTGATGTTGAGCACCTTTTCTTGTGCCTTTTGGCCATCGGTATCTCCTCTTTGGAAAAATGTCTATTCAGGTCCTCTCCCCATTTTTTAATTGGATTATTTGTTTTTATGGTGCTGAGTTGTATGAGTTCTTTATATATCTTGGATATTGACCCCTTATTGGATATATCATTTGCAAATATCTTCTCTCATTCAGTAGGTTGCCTTTTCATTTTGTTGATGGTTTCTTTTGCTGTGCAAAAGCTTTTGATTTTGATGTAGTCCCAATAGTTCATTTTTTCTTTTGTTTCCCTTGCCAGGGGAGACATAGGAAGAAAAATATTGCTAAGGTTGATGTCCAAGAGAATACTGCTGATCCAGGTTTATGAAAAATTCATAATAGTTTGGTTTCACTGGGCTCTTTCTGGTGATCCATATAATGTGTTTTACATGAATTATGTCCTGGAATTTTTACAACATCCGTATGAAATAAGTAATACCCCCATTTCACAGATGAGGAAATTGAAACTCAGAGAGGCCAAGTAGTTTTCCAAGATCACCCCAGAAGTAATCAATTTAGTCAGGTTTTGACCTTAGGCTATCTGCTTCTATGTGGATGCAAAGATGTGCCACTTGATTCTCCTTTAAGAAAGGGCTTGTGGCTTCCACTGCCAGAGGGCTGTCAGTGGTGGCCTACGTCTGTCAAACTGTTTAGGGATTGATTCAGCCTCAAAGAGACTCCTTGCCCAGAGTCACAACCTTCTTGGAGCAGTTTATAGCCAGGGACTGTTTGAGGTGGAGATATAAACACCCAGCTATGACAGGCCAACACAGGACAGCTCTGAAAGATCATTTTAGCTGTAGCACTCCCTATCAGATCATCTAAGATTGTCATCAGGTCTATACCAAGCTGTGCTTTTCTCTCTGCCCAAACCAGCTTCCTTTCCCATTTTCTCACATTCCTTTCCAGCAGATTCCTTAATAGATATTCTACACACCAAATTCTTTCTCTGGGTATGCGTTCCTGAGAAACAAAACTGTAACAAGTGAAAATACTCCCAATGGGCAGATCTTCAAGTTGTCATCCACTTTGTATAGAGAGAAATGGCCCAAAGTTAGAAGATATATAGACTCATAGGTAGTGAGTGGAAATGGCTTAGCCAGCTGGATCGGAACATGAAAGGAGGAAGAATGGAAGAATAGGGAGACAAGAATGACTGGGTAGAGACTTGTGAATGGACATAAGGTAGTGGACAAAAAATGTGTAGACCTTTCTATCACATATTAAAGTCCACGGAAGAGCATTCACCACAGAAAAGGTGCTAAGCAACCAAGCAGACAAATGGCTCAGCCAGATGTCATCTAGACCCTGTCGTCAGCCACCCCAGTGCTAGTACAATGGGCATAGAATAAAGTAGACTTGGTGACAGAAATGGAGGCTATACGTGGGCCCAACAACCCAAACAAGCATCAGTTTAACAAGGCTGATGTCACTGCTACTATTATCAAATGTCCAGACTGCCATTAACAGAGACTAATGCTGGGCCCCCAATATGGCAGCATTCTTTGAGGAGACTGACCATTTGATAACAAGTTGAGTACATTGGGTCACTTCTCTGAAAGGGCCAGCAATTCATGCTCACACTAGACACACATTCCTGCTATAGGTTTGCCTTTCCTACCTGCAGGGCTTCAGCCTATATTACTATCCAAAGGCTTACAGACTTTACTCTATCGACGAGATCCATATAGCACTGTGTCAAATCTGGTAACCCACATTACCTAATGTGTAGGAAGGGCTCATGACCATGGGACCAACTGGTCATATCACATGCTGTACCACCAAGAAGCTGCTGGAAAAAGTGGAACAGCCTCCTAGAAGCACAGCTCAAGTTCCATCTTGAAGGTGATACTTTCTGAGGATGGTGAACCAACCTCTAGGGCACAGCACATATGTTGAGTCAAAGACTTCATATAGTGCTGCTTCCCCAATAAGAAGTCTACATGGGTCTAAAAACCAAAGGGTGGAAGCAGGAGTGACCACACTTGCCTCAACTCCCTATTGGGAAATGACCCATTTGGGAAATTTGTGCCTCTTGTCACCAAAGCTCCTGCCTCTGTAGGGTTAGAATTCCTCTTCTCCAATGGAAGACCACCTTCAGCAAGGGATAGATATCAGCAGGCAAGAAGAGTCACTATCTTGGATGAGGTCATTGACACTAATCTGCAAGAAGAGGCAGTGCTGGGGCGCCTGGGTGGCACAGCGGTTAAGCGTCTGCCTTCGGCTCAGGGCGTGACCCCGGTGTTATGGGATCGAGCCCCACATCAGGATCCTCTGCTATGAGCCTGCTTCTTCCTCTCCCACTCCCCCTGCTTGTGTTCCCTCTCTCGCTGGCTGTCTCTATCTCTGTCGAATAAATAAATAAAATCTTTAAAAAAAAAAAAAAGAAGAGGCAGTGCTGTAATTACATAATAGAGGCAAAGAGGAATATGTTTAGCACACGGGTGATTTATTTGGACACCTCTTTGTTCTCCCTTCAGTGCTAACAGTAAACGAACAAGTGCAGCAATCAGAGATGAGAATCTGGGTTGTATCACCAAGTAAACAGCCTAAGACCAGCTCTTGAGGGTGAGGGGATCCCGACTTGCTAGTGGAGGAGGGAGACAATGAGTAGCATTTGGGACCCTAGGACCTACAGCAGTGCTGGGGATTGTAAATTTTCCCCACTCAACTTTCTCTTCTAAGATTCCCCCTGAAAGAGAGGCCCAACAGAATCTTGGAAGAAAGGATCCCCAAATATATACGAAGTGGATCCAGTGGCTCAAGGAGTCACCTGCGGTGAACATGGAAATGTACCACACAGTTCTCCCTTCAAGAAAGGACTTGTTGCCTGGCCTCTAAGAGTACTGTCAGAAGACAACCCTCAGCTGTCAAACTGCCTCTTTACTTGGGCACGCTACTCTTAAATTTTTTGGATTTGCTTCCCCTCACTTGCCACCCCCCACCCCATTAAATAAGGATGATAAATACCTTCCCTATTTGATAGCATTAAATAAGGTATTTAAACATTTAAATCAGTACTTACAGATTTGTGATGAGGGCTTAATAAAAGTTCGTTGAGTTTCCTCAACTTTACCTTATTTTCTTTTAGAAATTTACAACCTTATTTAATAATAAATAATTGGTACTGTGGGGAGGGGAGGCAAATCACCATTAAACTATATGATTCTAATGATTCTACCCTCAAAATGTGTGCTTCAAGCTAAGAGAGTTCTGGAACATCATTGTGACCTGGGGAGGTAAAGGAAGGCTTCTTGAGGGATATAGGAGCTTAGCTGGGCTCATAAAAACACCATACAGAGAGAAAGGTAGGCAGAGGGCACCGGGGGCAGGTGTGCGTGTGCGTCCTCATTCCAACTCTAGCGTGTGGTTCTAGTTTAGGTAAACAGAATTTGGAAGGGCAAGTACTAGGTAATTAAGTCTGCACAGTGTTGCAATGGTTTTATTTGTTTTTAACTGGTGACTTTAGATATGGAGGACATGCATCTCATGATGTATACAGTGTATTTTGAAATGTATGACAAAAATATGAACTGTTATTATAACCAAGAGGAATCTGAGAAAAAAAAACTGGATAAGGAGGTGTTGAGCTATGTACTCATCTTGGATAAATACATAAAACCTTTGAAATTATGACATAACCAGTACTGTTAGATTTATGGCCATGGGTATTGCTCTCATTCCAAGCTCCTACTTTACATTTATCATCTTTATATTCATCTGGCATCTCTATTTTCAATGTCTTACAAATTTCTCCCTCTCCTAGTAACCTTTCAGCTGAAATTTCATATGCTTCATATCAGCTCAGAAGCAAATTCTTTTCTGGAAGGTTGAATCTATCTGTTCAGCCATTTCTGAATTACCCAAGCATGAGCAAATGTTGTTTAGGAAATTTGTCAAGATCCACTTTTTGTGTGTTCAGATTTAATTCAAGATGGTTTAAATTTAAACCTCCAGAGCTGTCATGCACATATTCTCTCAGGAGAAAAACATTCTTTGCTTTGAAATACAATTGGTTGAGGTTTACACTCTGCTTTCTGTGTATTTGGAGTGTGGTTATGAAGAGATCTACTTGAATCCTGGAAAATCGTTTCAGTTTCCAGACCTTCCATATATATGTATTTAGAAAAATGCTTTCTTTCTTTTCTTTCCCTTTCTTTCTTTCTTTCTTCCTTTCTTTCTTTCACACCCAAACCATCAGTTGTCTGGGAGGGTTTAAGGGTAACAACTCCTGTCTGGCTATACTGTCAGACAGTAAAAAGTTTTATTCTATGAAAAATTAGAAAAATAAAGATTCTAAGTGTTTATTTTTTAGCAGCTTGAGCATTGGTCCTTGTTCTATCATAGACAGGAATATTTGTGTTGACAGTAGCATCTTTTAAGCAAATACTATCGGATATACTGACAGAATTTGTCTAAGATGACATCCTATTCATTGTATGAATTATAAGTGCCCTGAAGTTCTGGGAACTTACAGAATTAAAAAGAACTGAAGTAGGAAGGAGTAGATGGGGCAGAGAGGAGAAAGAAGAGAGTAAAACAGCTTCCTTCGGACCTGGCAGACAGTTTCAAGACATATGGACATCTTCTGGTTCTATTGCTGCATGACAGATGACCTCAAAACTTAGTGGCTTAAAACCACAACGGTTCTTTTATTATTGCCGTTGTATCTCTGAGGGTTGTCTGGGCTCAGCTGGACAATTTTTGTTCAGGGTCTAGAAGCATCTGAAGGCTCTCTAGTTCACTGGGGTCTGGCACCTGGGCTGGGAAGCCTCGGACAGCTGAGGTCCCTTGGGCATCTCTTTCTGTCTTTACATGGTCTCTCCAGCATGGCAGCTCAGTGTGGACAAATTTCTTCCAAGGTAGTTCGGGACTTCCAAGGTCCTTGCCCCAAGTGAGAGAGCCAAATGGAAACTGTAGTGTCTTTTCTAGCCTGGCCTCAGAAGTTAAGAGAATCATAAAGGCCCACTCAGGTTCAAGGGGGAGGCAAACAGACTCCATCTCTTGATGAGAGGTGCACCAAAGAATCTGCAAATGTGTTTTTAAAACTACCACAGGAATTCTCAGACTTCAGACAAAAAGTCTGGGACCGAATAATGAGTCATTCCCTAAACCACAAATTGGTTCATCGTGGTTCCCTTTCTGCTGTGGCGGAAGGATACTGTCGTATTTAAGGGCTCCTGCTGTGGACTTAGACTGCTGGCCTGGGCTTGCCTCTGCCCTGACACTAAGCCTGGAACTTTAAGCCGGTCTGGGTGCCTTGGTTTTCTTTTCTGTAAATTGGGGATAATGAGAGCTAGCATTTATTGAGTACTTAGTAGGCGTCAAGATGTTGTCTTAAGTGCATTATATACTATCTTATTTTATTACCAAGATACCCTATGAAGTAGTTAACCTACCTCCTAAAACAGGGTTGGTAATAATAGATTGCAGGTCTGCAGTGAAATGAAACCATCTATTATGTTCGCTCTTGATGTTATTAAAACTCTTGGGTCAAAGACTAGTGACGTCAGGTCAGGAGCCGTTTCCAGAATGGACCAAACGTGCACAATGCCACACAGGAGAGCAGATTGTTTACAGTACGGTGTGGAAGACTAGTAGGGGCTAAGGAGGTTCAGATTTCTTGACAGGTGTTAAAAATGCACAAATCCCCAGCCATTCCGGGTCTCAGTTGGGGCTATGGGTACAGAATTCAGCGCAGTCTTGCAGACTGGGACCAGGAGTAGCGCTTTGAGTTTGCAAAATGGGAGTGTTATCTTTTTTCCTTTAAAGAAATCGACTCCGGGCAGCTGGAGGAGGTCTGCCGGGAGCACACTCGCCTCTGCCAGAGTCCCCAAGTGTCAGGGGTCCGCGTTGTGGTCGGATACACGGAGTGACACCCTTCCAGGGGGTCTCCGTGTACTCTGCCTCCCTTCGCGTGCCTTCGCGTCCCCTCGCGTCCTCTCGGCACCCTTGGCTCCCCGACTCCACGATCCACCTTCCCCTCCTCCCGCTCCACTAAGGTGCCTCCTCCCGCGATTGCAGAGCGCGCATCTTCCCAGCCTGGGCAAAACCCGGAGAGCTGGAATCCCGCGCCCGGAGCGCCCCGGCGGCCACTGGGCATGCTCCGTTGTCAGGCAGGTTAGGGGCTGCGAGCCGCTTTTGCGCCTCGCGGATTCCTCCCGCGGCCGCGCGTCCTCCTCCTCCCGAGCAGGCAGCGGGCGCATGATGGCGGCTGCGGCGGCGGCAGGGAGCGGCAGCGGCGGCGGCAGCAGCGGCGGCGGCGACGGCAGCAGCAGCAGCAGCGACACGTCCAGCACAGGCGAGGAGGAGCGGATGCGGCGCCTCTTCCAGACGTGCGACGGCGACGGGGACGGATACATTAGCAGGTACTGGGGAGGTACGCGAAACCGGCTGGGGCGCAACCAGCCTCTCCGCGCTGCCCTTGACCCCTCCTCCGCCCCCTCGCCCCAACTTCCAGCAAGTTGCTCAGAAGCTCACGGGAAAAGTTGGCTGCGACTCTGAGAGCGCGTCGCCGGCTCGGCCACCGAGGCCGACGGGCTGGTCTGCTCGCCTTTTGGTGGTGCCAGTTGGTCCAACTTTTCCCAGCGCTGTCTTTGTCTGGGCGTTGGGAGACACCTCTGGGATGCGATCCCTCCCCGGGTTTTGGAGCGTTCATGCCTGTGCGGAAGCGAGTTCTGGCCACTTGTCCTAGGTAGGAGGGACTGCCCTGCAGCCTCTGGCTCCCGGGTGTCAAGATACTATCGCACCGGGCAGCGATCAGCCCGGCTGCTTAACGGACAGCCCTGAGACCGGACCAGGATAGGGATGCGCGCCCAGTGACACAGTTGGGCGTGAAAACAGGCTGCGAAGAACTTTCGGGTGCTGCAGAGCCCCTGTGTTCCAAACTGCGGAGCCCACAGAATGGACACAGCTTGTCACCCAGTACTGATTTAAACCTATTAGCCTGAGGGAGACCAAGCGCGCAGGTACAAACTGGGGGTTTAAGGTGAGTCTGGTGTGTAGACCCGACTCCACCTCCGCTCCGCAAGCTAACCACGTGAGCCTTCAGTAGGGTGTCAGGGCGCTTCCCCGCGACCACACACAAGTCTCAATGTGCTTGCTCCTAGGTTCCCTGCGGGGCTGTGTTGTGGCTTCAAGCCGCAGGGCCTGGCAAAATAATTACTCCTGCCCACGTTTCTATCACTTACCACACACAGATGGTGAAGAAGGCTTCTTGGTTTAGCCTTTGTCTTGACGATAGTAAAGATCTCTGAAAATCCCAGGCTGCCTCCTGCTGATTGTCCTTGCCTACTTAGAGAAAAAAAAAAAAGAGTGGGGGAACCCCCCAATTTTTAAAAAAGATCTTTAAAACAGGTAATTTTACATGTAAGATTTTGACAATTAAAAATAATTTATTTGGGACTCTATTCAATTATGATGACTTTTGACTGAATTTTATTACTTTTCTAGAGTTTCATTGGGAAACATTATAAAGCTATCAGAAAACTTTATGGAGTAATTCTATTCTGAAATGAAAAAAAAATGTAATTCTAGTTGACTCCACATAGATTTCATCTGGAGGTCTCCCTGTTTGGGTTCTGTGATAAAAAAAAATTTCATCATAGAGTTTAGATTTTTTTTTCCTGCTTGAATAGCCTACTTGAATGTCCATAATCTTATTTGCAATAATAAAAACAGTCTACATTCTTCACATGAAGATGCACAAAGGATTTAATTTCACATGGGCAAGGGTGCATGCAGAAAACTAGCAGAGTTCTCTCCTTCCCTTCCTTTGATTTGGCCTATTAATATGTTGCTTTATTTGAACTACACTTTCTGTACAAATGTTCATATTATTTTGAATGGTGGCTGAATCTCCCCTGAAAGGTAATGAATTCTGTAGGCATAATCTGAGGACTTTGTTTTGGAGGATGAGGCATTGTGTGTAAGAGTGTGGTAGTAAACAGGAGATTTCAGATTAGAGTAGAAACCTGCTAAGGCAAAAGTGGAAAAAACTATCATTCCTTGAGCCGTATCACTTTAATACAACTGCTTGAAAGTTGAAAGGTATGTGTAATAATGCACCCTAAGCCATAACTTTACCTGTGGGCAGAGTTGCTCTGGATGTCATTTTATGCTGTGAAAAATGCCCATGTCGGAGGAGTTCAGGGATGGCAATCTCACTGCAAGGAGGCACCAAGGAACCTCTCTAGAAGTATGTTTACATAGCGGGGCGCCTGGGTGGTGCAGTCCTTAAGCGTCTGCCTTCGGCTCAGGGCGTGATCCTGGCGTTCTGGGATCGAGCCCCACATCGGGCTCCTCCACTAGGAGCCTGCTTCTTCCTCTCCCACTCCCCCTGCTTGTGTTCCCTCTCTCGCTGGCTGTCTCTGTCAAATAAATAAATAAATAAATAAATAAATAAATCTTAAAAAAAAAAAAAAGAAGTATGTTTACATAGCAAGCACAGTTTTACCTGGAATATATGTTTATTTGATACGGCTTGGGAAATGAGGTTTATGAAGATAAGTGGCATTAAATGCCTCCCTTTCTGGAGCTCCTCCTTTGTACTACTTTTGTTTAATGACCTTTACTGACCACTCTACAGTGGGTGATAAGGAGTGGAGTGCTGTGAATTTTCTGTTTTATAATCATGAAAGTTGGACTTTCTACACTAAAACCTTAAAAATCTTGGATTCTTTAAAAGGTGTTAGGTTTATGCTCATGGTGTACCACTGTATCTGTTAGGGTTTCAGTTGGCTCTATATAATGGAAAACTAATGGGACAGTCAAATAAAGATGGACTTTCTCACCTAGAGGAGGTGGTTCGTTCAGGCTGAGATGGCCATTCCACAAGGGGTCGATGCCCAGCTTCCTTCCATCTTTCCACATCACTATTCTTCATATAAAACATTCATCCTCGTGGTTATCTCATAGTCTTAAAGTAATTGCTCTATTTCCAGCCTCATGTCCAGGTTCCAAGGAGGAAGATATAAAAGGAAGCTGAAAAGGGTAGTGCCCATATGATTAAAGCAGAGCTTTCCTAAATCCCTTAATTGAAATCTTATTGGTTAAACTACATCACCTTACCATGTAGTAGTGTTCTTGCAGTAGAGTTCAAGGAAGCATATAATTCGATTAGTCACATTGCCTCCTAAACAAAATCTGAGTTCTGTTACCAAGAACAGGGAATGGATATTGTGTAGGCAAGTAGCAACCAAACCTATAATAAAACTTCCATGGTAATCCTCATTCAACTGTTTTGGCTTTGGTCCTTTGCTTAACTCTCATTCTCAAACAGGAGTGGGCTGAAGATCTCATGTTTGGAGGGAGGCTAGTGGAAGATAGACTGAGACCAGGAGGGGACATGTCAGGGCACGCGACCTCAGGAAGACGGAGAGAAAGGGTAGGGTGTCGAATCTTCAATATTCTCTTGGTCTGTACTTCCCCCGCAGGCTGACAAAAAAGGCACGAGCTCACTGGAGATTCATGGAATTGGTGCCTCTGTCCAGGAACTCCCAGCCTTCCCCCGGGGCCCCAGAATCATGCCCGTGGATAGTTAAGCTGGAACAGACAACTGCTCTTGGGCGGAGCCAAGCTGCAGCTTGGACGGTAGCATTGGGGCTGTATAGTGGGACCACCGCAGGCTCTTCTGGTGCCATTCATAACTTTATGATCACTTAACCCCACATTTTATAGTATTGAATTTTTTGGACCCTATTTACCACAATATAGGAGGTGGTGGGGTTACTCGATTTGTTGAAATTAATTTTCCTTCGGAATTTTAAAGCTTCCTATTTTTACCTTTCAGTTTAAGAAGCTATCTTGAACATTTGACAGATACCAAAACCCAACATTTACGTTTGTATCAAGTAGCCAAGCCTCAGCTCAAACATCAGTGCCTTAGAGAGAGCTTTCCCTGACCACTATAGAAAAGAAGGTTAGCTCTTCCCCACCATTATTCCTTATCATAGTACCAGGGACTTTCTGCCATGGTACTCTTTATAATTGCATTTCTATTTTCTACTTTGTTTACCTGTTTATTGTCAGTCTCCCACTAGATGTAGCTTCATGAGGTAGGAATCATGTTTATTTTGTTAAAACAGTACACTCAGGGGTGCCTGGGTGGCTCAGTGGGTTAAGCATCTGACTCTTGATCTCAGCTCAGGTCTTGATCTCAGGGTCCTGAGTTCGAGCCTCACACTGGGCTCCATGCTGGGACTGGAGCCTACATAAAGACAAAAAAAAAAACAAAAACAAATAAACAAAAAACAGTACACTCAGGATCTAGCACAGTATTTGCCATAAAGTATTCAATCAGTAAATTCTGATGAAAAAATGGCTGAGTATAAACACTGGTATGTTCAGGTATTTTGAAAAATCTTTCAAGCATTTTCATTTCCAAGCATATTCCATGTTTATAAAGTACTTTAAATGTGAGTGTATTTTATTAAAGAATATTTTCCTTTTTAAAAACATTTTATTTATTTACTTGAGAGACAGAGTGAGAGAGGGGTAAGGGACAGAGGGAGAAGCAGACTCCCCACTGAGCAGGGAGCCTGATATGGGGCTCGATCCCGGGATCCTGGGATCCCGGGATTGTGACCTGGGTGGAAGGCAGATCCTTAACCAACTGAGCCACCAGGTGCCCCAAGAGTTAAAAATATCTTCTTGGGTTGCCTGGGTGTCTCAGCCGGTTAAGCATCCACCTCCGGCTCAGGTCATGATCCCAGGGTCCTGGGAGGGAGCCCTGCATTGGGCTTCCTGCTCAGCAGGGAGCCCGCTTCTCTCTCTCCCTCTGCTGCTCCCCCTGCTGTACTCTCTCTCTCTCTGTCAAATAAATAAATAAATAAATAAATAAATAAATAAAATCTAAAAAAAAAAAAACAAACAAACTTCTTTCTGGTTATATAAAAGATATTCTTGTTGAAAAACTGGAAAATGCAGAAATGTTTAAAAATAAAATAAAAATTACCAATTATCTCATAACCAAGGAATATCATTTCTATTTTCGTGGTGACATAGCTGCGTCATCTCATTCCTCTAGTACATTAAAAATGACTGCATAGGGGTGCCTGGGTGGCTCAGTTGGTTAAGCATCTACCTTCAGCTCAGGTCATGATCCCAGGGTCCTGGGATCGAGCCCTGCATTGGGTTCCTTGCTCAGCAG
The DNA here is from genome assembly GCF_024610735.1 of Ursus americanus. Lineage (NCBI taxonomy): Eukaryota > Metazoa > Chordata > Mammalia > Carnivora > Ursidae > Ursus > Ursus americanus. Next base: position 28,466 of record NC_142131.1, read on the forward strand.
AGAATCTGCCTGAGATTCTCTCTCTGCCTCTGCTCCCCTCCCACCCCGCTCATGCTCTCTCCCTCTCTCTCATAAATAAATTTTAAAAAATGCTTCTTTCCCCCTTTAAAACAATGATTGCATAAAGGGATAGACATCCCCTATTCATAGATAGGAAGATTTAATATTGTTACAATAGCAGTTCTCCCCAAAGTCGATCCACAGACTTAATGCAACCTTTCTCAAAATCCAAGCTGTCATTTTGTGCAGAAATTGACAATTTGATCCTAAAATTAATATGGAAATTCAGGGGATCCAGAATAGTCAAAACAATCTTGAAAAAGAAAAATAAAGATGGAGGATTCACACTTCCCAATTTCAAATCTTACTGCAAAGCAACAGTCATCAAGACAGTGTGGTATTGGCAAAATAACAGACCTATAGATCAATGAAATAGAACTGAGAGTCCAGAAACAAACCATGTGTCTATAGTGAATTTATTTTCAATAAGAGCAGAAGACAAGCGTTTCAAAATCAAGGGTGAAATAGGGAAGGAATTGACTTTTCAACAATTGGGGCTGGGACAACTGCATAGCCACATGGGAAAGAATGAACTTGGAGACTTCCTTCACGTACAAAAATGTATATATTCCTCATATACAAAATGTATGTATTCCTTACATTCCTCGTATACAGAAATTAACTCAGAATGGATCAAAAACTTGAATGTTAAGAGCTAAAACTATTGAACTCTTAGAAGAAAACGTAGGACAAAGTCTTTTTCACCTTGTATTTGGCAACAGATTCTTATATATGACACCAAAATACAGACTACAAAAGAAAAACATAGTTAAATTTAGCTAATAAAAATTTTTAAAACTTGTGCTTCAAAGTACACTATCAGAAAAGTGAAAGACAACCCAAAGAATGGGGGAAAATATTTACAAATCATATACTTGACAAAGGATTTGCATCTAGGTTATATAAAGAACTCTCACATCTCAATAATAAAAAGATAAACCAACTAAAAATGGACAAAGGATCCGAATAGACTTATCTTCAAAGAAGATATGCAGATGGCCAATAAACACACGAAAAGGTGCTCATCATCATAAGCCACTAGGGAAATGGAAATCAAAACTACAGGGAGACACTACCATATATTCAGTAGGATGGCCATAATCAAATCAGATAATAATAAATGTTAGCAAGGGTGTGGAGAAAGCGGAATCCTCATACACTGCTGGTAGGAATGTAAAAAGGTGCAGCCACTTTGGAAAACAGTCTAGTAGATCCTCATAAACTTAAACATAGAATTAACCTATATTCCAGCAATTCTACTTCTAGGTACATATGCAAGAGAACTGAAGACATAGGTCCCCACACAAACTTGTACACGAATGTTCACAGCAGCTTTATTCATAATGGTCAAAGATGTAATCAACCCAAATAAATAAATAAATAAAATCTCAAGAAAAAACCAACTAACATTATTGAGCGCTTACTGTGTGCTAGGCTGTACGCTAAGCCAACACCTTATATACATGACCTCAGTTACTACTTGCAATAACCCCTTTGAAAAGAGAATTATTATTACATGCAATTTAAAGACGAGAAAAACAGGCTCAGAGACGTTGTTATTTGCTCAAGATTCCACACTTAGTAAGAACCGAACATCAACTGATATCTCTGGTTCTCAAATGAAGGTCTTGACCACTATTCAGTGCTGCATTTCATATGTGTGTCTTTCAGATATTTTCTAAGAGCTTTATTGAGATATAACTTGCATACTATATAATCTGCTCATTTAAAGTGTACAATTCGGATTGCCTGGGTGGCTCAGTCGGTTAAGCATCTGGCTCTTGATCTCAGCTCAGGTCTTGATCTCAGGGTCATGAATTCAAGCTCGTGTTGGGCTCCCTGCTGGGTGTGGAGCCTACTTATACATACATACAGTGCACAATTCAGTGCATGTGGGTTTTGTTGTTGTTTCGGTATAGTCACAGTTCTGCAACCACGATCATAATCAATTTTAGGACATTTTTATCACCTCAGAAAGAAGCCCTGTACTCTTTAGCAGTATTTCTCCATCTTTCCCCAAACTTTCCAGCCCTAGGGAACCATGAATTTACTTTCTGCCTCTATAGATTTGCCTGCTACGGACATCTCATGCGAATGGAATCGTACATTATGTGACCTTTTGTTGCTTGTGTTTTGGTGACACATCCAAGGAGGCTTTGTCTAACCCAAGGTCACCTATGTTTTCTTCTAAGAGTTTTATAGTTTTAGTTCCTACATTTAGGTCTATGATCCATGTTGAGTTAATATTTGTGTATGGTGTGAAGAAAGGGTCCAGCCAGGTTCATTCTTTAGCACGTGGATATCCAGTTGTCCTAGCACCATTTGTAGAAGACACTATTCATTTCCCATTTTCTTGACAACTTTGTCAAAGAACAATTGACCATAAATGTAAGGGTTTATTTTTGGACTTTCAGTTCTTTTCCATTGATATAGATGCCTATTCTTGTGCCAGTACTGTACTGTCTTGATTACTGTTGCTTTGTTATAAGTCTCGAAATCAGAAGGTGTGAATCCTTCCACCTCGTTCTTATTTTTTTCAAGATTGTTTGGCTATTCTTAGTCCCTTGAGTTCCCACACAAATTTTAGGATAAGCTCGTCAATTTCTTCGACCCAAGCAGCTGGGATTTTTGATAGAGATTGTGTTGAATATACAGAGCAATTTGTTCACATGCATTTTTAGAAACTTTATTTTTTCAGGGTATTTTTGTTTTTTCCTCAAGCCCGCATTTTTATTTTACAGTCCTTTTGTTTTGAGTCGGTGTATTAGTGAACGTCTAAATAATGGCATATGTTTGTGGAAGCCTTTATAGTTTATAATCAATTAGTCCACACATTATCTCGTGTCATCCTTGCAACAGGAATTAATATCTCTATTTTAAGACAAGGAGTCATGATAACAAAGCCTCTGGAGGAAGGATGAATCTGTCGTCCTACTTGGGGGACTTTTCCATCATACATGCTGCCAAGCTAACACAAGAAAATACATTTTCCCCAAAGCCTTACGTTGCTTTACTGTTTAATTTACCCAAGGTCTATGGTGAGGGTGAATTTTCATCTTATAACTGGCTTCTTAGCATAAGTGGGAATGGCATTTAAATACTTGGTATTTAATGAGGTGAGGCATTTGCATTCTAAATGAAGTTCCATGGGAGTCTCAGCTGGGGAGACTCTCTGTTGTTCCGCAAATTGAAAATCTCTTTAAGTGTTAGTCCCAGAGTAGAAACCATATGGAGAGAAAGGGCATTTCCTTAGAGAACAGTTAATTGTCAGCTTCTCATTGTCATTTCAAAATGTCAGTTTAAATATGTAAATGAGCAATTCCTAAATTCATGCCATTGATTATTGCTGACTACCTGATGGGAGAAAAAAGTTGGGTCAGCAGGCCTGGGTAAGGACTCCTGGATTTACTCATTTTTCAAACATTTGGATTCCTAATGAAGTGAGAATGTAAACTGAACACATTTCTAGATTGACCAATAAGCATTACATGTGTCTATCTGCTGGGACAGATGTTAGTTGAGTTTAAGTGTAGCCCTCAATTGAATATTTAGTTGTAACACTTGTGCTTGGAAAATTCTAGATAGATGAGCTTTGTGTTTATTATTATTATTTTTTTTAACATTCACAACAACTAATGCAGATGTAGAAGATAATTAAAACGCATTTTATTTTAGGCTTGATGGTGGTGTTAATTGGGCATCTATTTAAAATAATGGCAAGCGATGTTGGTTACACCTGTTGTTTATTGTGTAAAACATCAGTATGTGCAAATTGGTGACACAGTTGAAGGAGTTAAGAAAATAGGTGGGGTGAGGGGAAGCATTTGTGTAAAAATGTGGCTGCATTTCTTTAAATGTCAGAGTTTTTCACTGATTTACAAAAATTCAGAATTTCTTTCTGGGAAATAACAAGCTTAACAGAACATTCTACATTTGAGGTTAATGCTTTTAAGTAAGGGTTTTTTATTATGACAATTTTATGTACTATAGAATCTTTTTTTTTTAAGATTTTATTTGTTTGACAGAGAGAGACAGCCAGCGAGAGAGGGAACACAAGCAGGGGGAGTGGGAGAGGAAGAAGCAGGCTCATAGCGGAGGAGCCTGATGTGGGGCTCGATCCCAGAACGCCGGGATCACGCCCTGAGCCGAAGGCAGACGCTTAACCGCTGTGCCACCCAGGTGCCCCTATGTACTATAGAATCTTAACCTAAGTTTATTTCATGATAATAAACAGGATGAAAATCAATGTGAGGATATTGTTGGGGAAGTAGTTCTTCTAAAAAGCATGATGGCAGTGTTCTATTTATTACGAGCAGAGTGAAATCAGTGCTGTTCACCCTCCTCCGCCTTCTTGGTTCCCTAAGTTCCTTCATTCCTAATCACAGTTAGTGTCCTAGTGTCCTAACCTGTAAGCTCAGCCCATCCAGGCCTCTCTACATGGATGAAAAGTCATTTATTTTTCTCTAACATTTTTCTATAACTGAGTAGGAAGCTTTTCTTAAACCTTCAACGGTTGTCCAGTTCTTTTGGACAAGTTCGGACTCCTTCTAGGGGCATGTAATTTAAGGCCCTTGGCCATCTGGCACAGTGACTATATCTCTGTCCAGCACGCCTGCCCAGCTGCTCCAAGCACCATGCTTTGCACACACAGCTCCTGCTGTAAGCTCCCTTCTCTCCCCGTCGTCTACCGATGAGCACCTTCTTATTTTTTTCTAGACTGTGTTCTCATGCAGCTCTTTCTTTGGAGACTTCCCTCATGCCTCGGGACCTTACACACACTCATAGGCCAGCACTGCTCACATTTCATATTTTCACTGTTTCCATTTCCTGCCTCTCCATACTTAACGTACTTTAGGCAGAGTCTACACTTTTTTCGTCTTTCGTCTTTGTAACATCAGTGCCTAACGTTTAATAGAAACTGAATAGGTAAAAGTCTTCATTGGGTAATAGTAATTTCAAACACTTCAGAATTTTTAGAAAAAGACTTTTCAGGGTTTGTCCATTGCAGAAGAAGCTGAGGACTTTATATTTGAAAATGCATATCGTTTGCATTTTACCTAATCTAAGCTATCAGCGTGGCGGGATTCACTGCCCCCACTGCTAACTAGTCACGTGACGTCAGGCAAGTCACACAAACCTCTCCACAATCAGTTTCTTCTTCTGTAAAATAATTTTAACATCTTTTCCAGGACTAAAGTACCTTCACTTTGTAGACTCTAGGGCCCAGCTCAGGGTTTTGGTGGCAGCACATTCACGCCGCTCACCTCCGTCTCTATTGGGTAACTGTCTGGTGTTTATGAGCTAACCCTGATGAATCCATACTTTCTCCACAGTAGTAGCTGTTTTCATCCGATAGCCTTCAATACCATCCTGTAGGTAGTATTTTCAAAAGCCATGAACTGTTGGTTGGGTTTTTTGGTCTGTTCCTAAGTACAGGTTATGAGATGAATTGAACTTAAAAACCATTCTTACTTTTGTGTCCTAGTTGTTATTAAAAAGTTGATGGACAGCTGTCCACATGGTTCTATCTTGACTCTCTCAGGGTATGTAAAAGTTTAGAAGGAGATTTTCTTTCTCTCTCTCTTTTTTTTTAAGATTTTATTTATTTATTTGTCAGAGGGAGAGACAGTCAGCGAGAGGGGGAACACAAGCAGGGGGAGTGGGAGAGGAAGAAGCAGAGGAGGAGCCTGATGCGGGGCTCGATCCCAGGACCCTGGAATCACGCCCCGAGCCGAAGGCAGACGCTTAACGACTGAGCCACCCAGGCGCCCCTAGAAGGAGATTTTCAAATTAATATTTTATAGCCCACTTTTCTGAGCCTATTCCTCTGTGGTTACTGGATATTTGCAGTAAACTAACATTTTCAAGTAACGATAGAATAAAAATAAGGGAATTTGCCCAATCATAACTTGTGTTATAGTAGTTTCAATTTAACTCTGTTTGCCTACCAGAGTATAAGCTTCGTGAATGTGACAACTGTGCCTTTATATCTCTCATACCACCCCACACTGTCTCTTGTACATAGATGTTATGTACAAAGATGCTAAGTCAGTGTTGAATGAACAAACTGATGGATTATTACTACTTTAAGATAAAATTAAGTTGCTGCTTCCACACTCACAAGATAGGGTTTTCATTTTTTTTAATTCCTAAAATAGAGAAAAATTGCTATGCTGATGTTAACCTGTCTAACTGTATGCTTCCATGCTTCCAGAATTACCATCTGTGAAATAACATGGGATGAGGAAATTACAAAGGATATTGTCTTTTGATCTTGTAAGCTAATTTGTTAAAACCCCCTCCCTATTCTGATATAAAATACAGGTTCCATTGAAGGAAGAGTTATTATTCACAGTCGTTTGGCATTTTCTAGATTTCCTTGTGAATCTTCAGTACTCAGAGCCTCTGAAAACTATCATAGGAGAGTGAATTTAAGAATTTTTATTTTTATTTTATTTTTCAAAGATTTTATTTATTTATTAGAGAGGGAGTGTGTGTGAGAGAGAAAGTACAAGCAGGGGGGAGGGGTAGAGGGAGAAGCAGACTCCCTGCTGAGCAGGGAGCCTGATGGGACGCTGGATTCTAACCCAGGATCCTGGGATCATTACCTGAGCCAAAGGCAGATGCTTAATGGACTGAGCCACCTAGGTACACTGATTTTTATTTTTAGACATCTGTTGAATGTCCACTGTATGCATGGAAGAATACAGAGATGGGTGTGTTATAACTCTTGCCCTTAAGGAGTATTTGGTCTTACCCAATGAGTACACACATGACCAGAAACAAGGAAAAGTGCAATGTGTTTAGGAAGGTCCTGGGAAAGGAGAAAAACAACCAACTGGGCTTTATGGAGGGATATTGTTCTAGTCAAGGCTGAGTTCATTGCAAGGACTAGGGAGTAGTCCCAGAATGGCCATTGAGCCTCACTTCCCCTCCTTGATCATGGCCTCTTTCTTTACTTCAGCCACGGTGGCTCTAGTGACTGGTCACGTTGTTCCCTGCTCCCTTGCTCTCTTCGCCACACCAGAGAGCCCAGTGCAGCACTGATGACCAGGGGAGACCACCCTCCAGAGCCCCTGGCTGCCTCTGTGGCTGCCCAAAGAGTCAGGTACACAGCCCTGAGGTGTTGTGGAGGTCACAGCTTGAGGGGCAGCAATCAGTGAGAGACAGGAGACGGGAGGAACCAGTTGATAAGTTGTTCCATCTTCTCCTTGAGAAACTGTTCTCAGTGCAGTAGTTTCCTATGGCCTCTCTGGAGACATTGTGTGAAACCAAATAACCAGCTGTTTCAAAGCTGTGGCCAGCTTGGTTGTGCATCCTCTTATATTGGTTCTCCCCACTGTTTCCTCACTTAGCTGTCCCCCTCACTCTTCCTTCCCTGAGATTGCACCTCCCATAAAATATAAGCATGTAAGCTTAAAATAGAACCCATATAAACAGTTCATGAACATCCATTTGAGGTAGTAGACACACAAAGAGATACACACACAGATATGATGCAGTGCCCATTATTAGTTGCCCCATACTCTCTCTCTTCACTTTTCCTCTTCTCAGCAGATCCCTAACAGAAGTGCAGGCAGCCACTTTGCCTACAAGAAACCCCAGTGTCGCAGGGTCCCACTTTCAAATGTAAGGGGAAGCCTGACTGATCTAAGGTCATCCCGGCCTCTTAGCAACAGTTGGGTTAGGAATGGGCATCTGAGGCGACTTGGACTAATGAGTCTCTAGAAAAAGTTTGCTGGAGATTTCTGGAAAAGTTTTCCACATTCTTCTGGTAAAGATTCTGGAAGCAACTCCTTCTCTTCTTCCCTTCCAAGTGGGACATGGACCTGAAGAGGATGCAAGCATCCTTGATTGTCAGTAGCAGCCAGAGGGAAATTAGTACTAGAATGAAGACCACATACTGAGGGGAGAGAACAGCATGAAAAAAGCTAGAGCCTTGATGATACTGACTGAATCATAGAAACCCACCTCCAGACTTCCTATTGTATAAGCCAATACATTTCTTTATTAGAGACTGCTCGAGTTAATGTCTTTTTGACTTATACACCAAAGCATCCTAGAACACTCATGTGTTTATGTAAATGGGATTTTACTATGCATGCTGTTTTGTAATCTCTTTCCACAAACTATATCATATAAACTTTCCATGTAAATATAGATCCTGTATCACCATTTAAAATTTATTCCATAGTTTGTGTGTGTATAAAACTTGATATATTATGCTAGTTATCTCTCTATAGACATTTAATTTTACTTTCTGTCTTAGTGATTTGTTGCTTGCCCCAAAACTCAGTGGCTTAAAACAACACATATTTATCATCTCAGTTTCATGGGTCTTGAATCCACGCATGGCTTAGTTGGGTCCTTTGTTGTAGGGACTCTCAGGAGGCAGCAGTCAAGGATCAGTTAGAACCAGAGTCATCTTCAACTGGGCAGGATCCATTTGCAAGCTCACACAGTGGTTGCTGACAGGATTCAGTTTCTTGAGGGCTGTTGGGTGAGGCCCTCAGTCCCTTGCTCACTATTGACCAGAGGCCATCCTTACCAAATTCCTTACCAAGTGCTCCTCTTTACCAGAGTAAACACATGGGAAGCCAGAGAGAGAGAGCGCCAGTGAGACAGAAGTCAGTCTTTTGTAACCTGATCTCAGATGTGGCATCGCATCACTTCTGCCATATACCGTTCTTCAGAAGCATGTCACTAGGTCCAGCTGACATTCAAGGGGAGGGGGCTACACAAGGGTGTGACAAGCAGGAGGCAGGGATCATTGGGAGCTATTTAGAAGGCTGCCCATCACACTTTGTTTCATAAAGAGTGTTATGGTAAATATTTTTATATATGCATCTTTGAAAACTTCTGTTATGGGCTGAATTGTGCCCCTTCCATTCATATGCTGAAGTCCTTCCCCCCAGTACCTCACACTGTGACTATATTTGGAGATAGGGTCTTTCAAGAGGTAAATAAGGTAAATGAGGCTTTGGGGTAGGCCCCAATCCAATATGACTGGTGTCCTTATAAGAAGCGATTAGGGCATAGATCCGTGCACAGAGGAAGCCCGTGTGAGGACACAGGGAGAAGACAGCCATCTACAAGCCAAGGAGAGAGGCCTCAGAATGAAACCAGCCTGCTGACACTTGAGCTGGACTTCCAGCCTCCAGAACTGTGAGGCAACAACAAATTTCTGTTTTTTAAACCTCGCAGTTTGTGGTACTTTGTTACGGCAGCCCTAGCAAACTAATAAACCCTTCCATTAATATCTGGGTTAACGTGTTGCCTTTCAGAATTTACTTTGCCGTCAGCAGTCTATAAAAGTGCCGGTTTCCTCACATATTCAGTAACATTAGGTGTAATTACCTTATCTTTTTTTTTTTAATATTCATTTATTTTAGAGGCAGAGAGAGAGAGAGCACGAATGTATGTGCATGGGCCTGGTGGGGGGGGGCAGGGCAGAGGGAGAGGGAGAGAGGGTCCTAAGCAGGCTCCGTGCTGAGCGCAGAGCCCGGCATGGTGCTCAGTCTTACCACCCGGAGACCATGACTTGAGCCAAAACCAAGAGTCAGACACCTATCCAGCTGTGCCACCCATGCGCCCCTTAACTATCTTTTTAAATTTTCATCAATCTGACATCTGAATGATGGCATAATATGACTTAATTTTACAATTATTTGAATCTTAGGGAGTTTGGACATGTTTTTCATTTATTTATTGACTATCTGTAGTTCTAATTTGTGAATTTTTTCTATGCTCATTTTTTCTGTTAGGGAATTTGTTTTTCCTTTTGACTTGAAATCTTTGTGTGTTGGGGACATTAATCTTTTGTCAGGTTGCAAATGTTTTCCCCTAGGTTTTGGTTTCTTTTAAAATTTGTGTTATCTTTTGCAAAATATAAGTTTTAAATTTTTGTGGAGCCAAATCTGTCACTTTCTTCGTTTACTTCTGCCCAGGATAAGGCTCTAATGACTCGGGAGGTAAATATTGATATTGTTTTCTTATAGCTATCCTATGGGTCCATTTTGTAATTAAATATCTAATTCCTCTGAATTTATGTGCATATAATTTACATGACAGGAAACATCATTTTTCCCCCAAACGGTTAGTAAATTGTCCTAATCCTATTTAATGAATCTATCCTTTCCCTATTGATTTAAAAGTACACATTTTACTGTGTACTGACTTGAAACATATATATTTGCATCTGATTATGGATCCTACATTTTCTTTTATTGATCTCCATGTTCTTGTATTAATAGTTACTTTACAATATTGTTCAATATTTCATATGAATTGTCTTCATTGTCTGTCTCTCCTCAAAAGCCCCTCCCCCCACCAAAAAGCCATCTTGGCTATTTTCAGGCATTTTTTCCTCCCAAAAGAATTTTAGAAATGCCATTGAGCTGATTCAGCTGGAATTGTGATACATTTTTAAATTAATTTAGAAAGAATTGGTGTCAGGATGCCTGGGTGGCTCAGTCGGTTAAGCAGCTGCCTTTGGCTCAGGTCATGATCCCAGGGTCCTGGGATCAAGTCCCACATGAGGCTCCCTGCTCAGTGGGGGGCCTGCTTCTCCTTCTCCCTCTGCCTGCTGTTCCTCCTGCTTGTGCACTCTCTCGCTCTCTGACAAATAATAAATAAATAAATAAAATCCTTAAAAAAATTAAAAAGAAAAAAAAGAGAAAGAATTGATATCTCTATAAGTCCATTGTTTCATAAGAGGGATTACATGTCTCTGTATTTACTCAATTTTCTAAAAAATGTCACTCAGTGGTTTTTCTCATATTTATGTCTCATTTTTTGTTTTGTTTCACTCTTCCCTTCCAAATTTTTTTGCTATCATAAATGGCGCTTTTAAGAAAAATTTTTTTCTAGTTGATAACTGATGGTATTATATATATTTAAGCTACTTCTTTTGTCTGTTCAAATATTTTATTTATTCGACACATATTTATTGAGCGCTTGCTATGTGATGTACACACTTCTGAGCACTGAGAATCTAGAGGTGAGCAAAATAGACCAAATTCTCTGCCCTCAAGAAATTTACATTCTTTCCGTGGGGGTGGGGTGATGAGATAAATAGTAAACACAAAAACAAAGTATGACCTGTCAGATGGTGCGAAATACCAAGTAGGAGAGAGGTTTAAGAGGTTAACTTTAGCATTAAATAGTTAGGGGAGACTTCACTGAGAAAATAATTTTTGAGCAAAGACCTGAAGAATTAGAAAACAGTCAGTATTTATGAGGAGGGATAAGGTTCCTGATTGAAGGAGCAGCAACTACAAAAGCCATGAGGTGGACGCTGGTGCAAAGAATAAGGAGGTCACTGTGGCTGGAGTAAGAAAGGGAAGAGCAGGAGAAGACAAGTGAGGAGGCAGATTTTTATGACCTTGGAGATTCCTGTAAGGCCCTTGGGTGTTAGTCTGAGTGAGCATTTCCTCCTTAATTCTGGAAGATTGTACTTCGTCCATTTTCTTACTTCTCATAAACTCTTCAGCCCATTCAGTTCTCGCATCTGTCCCCCTCACCGATCCGTATGATCACTCCATGGAAACAGTGCTTAGTCCACTAGTGATCTTCTCATCAGTAAATAAAATGGGTATTTTGAGCCCTTGCTATGTATCCCCTCTCAGTGATGGATTGTGTTGACCATTGTTGGCCTCTTGAAGCACCCTCTTGTCCTGGCTCCATTGACCCACAGCCTCCTTGCTTTTCCCCCGCCTCTGTGGCTCCTCCTTTTCTATCTCATTTGCAGACTCATCTCTTCCTCCTGGCTGTTGACGGCCAGGATTTCTCAAGGCCTCAACTTTTCCATTCCTTTCTAGGCGTTTATGTCTTATCTGTCCTGTTTCAGCTTCACTTGTCTTTGTAGATGCCAGTGGTTCCCCCAGTAAATGTCCAGCTAAGACTTCTCTTCAGAGAAGAAACTCACCTGCCCATCTATCATTTCCCACCAGGTATTTCTAAAACATCTTGAACTCCACAGGTCCAATATTGGACTCATGATCTCTCACCACGAATCTAATCTTCCGGTTTTGCTATCTCAGTGAATGTGACCACTGTGCACCCACATACCTAAGCCAGGAGAAACCTTGGCATCATTCTTGACACCCTCATCATCTCCCATATTCATTTCATCACCAGGTCTTATTATTTTCCATCTTTATTACTCCACCCTAATTCTCTCTAAACTTTGAGTACTGAAACACTGCTAGCTGACTTACTGTGTTTCTGTAGGCCCTCCTCCAATCCAGTCTCCACACTATAGCCAGAGAGTTCTTTTTGAAATGCTGATGTGCTCATATAGCCCCTGCTTAAATTCCTCCGAGACAAAAACCTCAACTTGGCCAACAAAGGTCCTTCATGGTTCCACCCCCTCCTTCCTCTCCTGCCTCAGCTCTTTCTCTCTCTTCCTGGCTCTCCGTCTAGCAATCACTCTAGTCTTTTTTTTTTTTTTAAGGTTTATTTATTTAAGTAATCTCTATACCCGATGTGGGGCTCGAACTCAGAACTCATGAACCAGACCTCAAGAGTCACGTGTTCTCTTGACTGAGCCACCCAGGCGCCCCTCTAGTCTTTGAATGTCAGTTTCTCCAATGCATTCTGCTCTCAATTCCCTTTCGATTCTGGATGTGTCCAGCTATTCCTGAACTTGTGTGCTCAGCTCAAGGGTCAGTCTTTCAGCCTTCCTTGGCCCTCTCATCCTCCTTGCTTTCAGAGCACTTACTTCAGATTGTAATGATATGTTTATTTGTGGGAATTTTTGATTAACGTCTTTCTGGCCCGCTCAACCAACAAGCTCCATGAGAACAGGGACTGTGTCTGTTTTTGTTCACCACTGAATGCTCAGTCCTAGCTCAGTAACCTGGCACATTGTAGGTATTCAGTAAATATTTGTGTAAAGAATCAATGCAGTTCCTTTTGCTTAGAATTAAACCAAAAAGGTGCATTTTTGCATAACTGGCGCACCAGTACATTTATTTTTATTTGTATAAGCACTCTATTTCCATAAACATAAAAAGTGCCCTTTTTGAGAAGTTTCTAGGTTTTTCTGGAGTTAGAGAGGAAGATCTGATATAACTGCCCTTTATCCTTTGTGCACACCACCTAGACTCAGGGTTGAGTAAATGCAAAGAGTCTGTGCTAATAGCTATCCAACTACTTCCAAACATATTAAAGATGTTGTTTTGACTTGGGTAATATCCACTTTCTGGAGGCTTCAGGAAATGAGTGCAGCCTGAGGTGCTTTTCCTACCGTTTCTGCTGAGCACTGTCCTGGAGGTTGTGAAACCGGCAGCCAGGAAAACCCAAGCCTGTGCCCAAATTTGAGATCAGAGCTGTGAGGTGTTTTAAAAGGAGGCAAGGCCCAGAAGTAGAAAGTGGGTGAATGGCTAGGTCAGCTGAAGTCACATCACCACATGGACATTTCCAGAAGGCCAGAGGCCCAGCTCTATGGCTGGTCTGCAACTAGTTTTAAAGTATTTTGACCTGACTTGGACAAGTCCAGCAAGACAAGTACCCATTTTTAAATCGTATTTACTTCTCTCAGTTTCTGATGCCTGTGTGGGCATTAACAGGGGCAGGTTCTCATGCATATGAGTTCAGCTTTTTTACCTTACCATTCAGACTGACCTTCATTCCTGAAAACATTTTTAAATGCATCAGTAAAGCGTAATCATTTTTGTTTATTTAGTTGTATGCCCTCTGTTTAGTAAGCTCTCACTCCTGCTTATTCTGGATGCCTGATTGTCTGTTGGAAGGAGCTTTGCTTCTTGCAGCCCTTCCTGAATGAAGAATCCCTTTGGAGCAAAGGATCTCTCTGGGATTCTTCTGTAATCTATAGCTTCCAGAACAGTTGCTGTCGTAAACACCCGTGGTGGGTATTTTTTCTGTGCAAAGTGTCCAGCCTTTAATATCTGTTCTAATTATTTCTTGTATGTCTCCAAGAAGCAGGCAGTGTAGAATCGTGACATACAGAATGGATTCTGGAGTTTGAATCCCGACTCCATCATATACAAGCTGTGTGACCTTAAGCAAGTACTTAACACTTTCATCCCTAGGTTTCCTGATCTGTGCAGTGGGGGTGCCATAGTACCTATCCAGTTTGTTATCATAAATGGGGTTGTTCAGAATGTGAGCTGCTATTTGAAAGAGTGAGTTACTGTTTTTAGGATTGCTTGGCTTATAGTAATTACTGTGTTTCTAAAATAGAATAAATGTGATAAAGTTCCAGAAAACAGTACTTCTTAAATTTCAGTGTGCATTTTAGAAATCATTTGGGAGTATTATTAAACTGCAGACTCTGACTCTGCAGTTCTGGTGTGGGATCTGAGATTCTGTGTTTCGTTCTTTCCTTCTTTCATTCTTCCTTCCTTCCTCTGCACCCAGCATGGAGCCCAGCTTGGGGCTTGGACTCATGACCCTGAGATCAAGACCTGAGCTGAGATCAGGAGTCGGCCACTTAACCCACTGAGCCATGCAGGCGCCGCTCGGCATTTCTAACGAGCTCCCAGGTGTTGCAGAGGCTACAGGTCCACAGGCCATCCTTGGAGTAGCAGCAGCCAGATGTAAAGCAGCAAGATCTAGATGTCTCCCAGATTCTTCTCAGGCGTGACAAGCTGCATTTAGAAGAAGCAGGGGCTTAAAAGTGCTCCTGTCTTTTGCAGCTCTGTGGGCACAATGCACGTGACGTAGAGCGTGAGACTGTTAGGGGAGCCCGGAACAGTGTGCAGGCTCCCGTAGTTCTCCCGCAGCTTTTAACGGGGTGAAGCCATTATCCTTATCGCTGGAAGTTAGTTCTCCCATCAGCTGGGGGTGAGCCACTGGCGCAGTATGTGTCTTATGTGTTTCAGGGGAAAGAGAAGGAAAAGAGGAAAGAATGCTGATGAGAAAATGCACAGGAAGAGATGTCAGTGCAAATATTAGTTGAATAAAAAATGGGCACACCCAGGTGGAGAGTTCCTGTGGCTCTTCCACTGGGGAAAGCACACTGACAAGGAGCCTCAGAGGCCTCAGTCTTGACTCTCTTACCTGCATCCAGATTGTTAAATTTCCATTGGAAGAGGGGTTCCCTCCATTTAAGATATTCCCCAGATCCACCTGTGGCAATGATGAAAACTACAAACACTTGGAAAGTTTGTTCGTTTCTTCCTTCCTTCCTTCCTTCCTTCCTTCCTTCCTTCCTTCCTTCCTTCCTTCCTTTCTTTAAAATTTGTTTATTTATTTGAGAGAAAGAGAGAATGCACGAGTGTGCATGGGGTGGGGGGTGCAAAGGAAGAGAATCCTGTCGCAAACTCCTTGCTGAAGACGGAGCCTGACAAAGAGCTCAATCCCAGGACCCTGAGACCATGACCTGAGCAGAAGCTAGGAGTCGGCTGCTCACTGCTCAACCGACTGAGCCACTTGAGTGACCCAGGTGCCCTTCCCCTTTAACTTTTTTAAAAAAAATCATTGAAGTATAAACACTGCATCTGTTTTCATACAAGGGACTCTTAGGCAACCTGCTTCGTCTCTCCGGCTTTAGTTCCTTCCCCTTTTTCTCAGCTTTCCTGAGCATCCTGTGAACAGAGCAGATGTTTACAACCCAGCTCCCTGCCGTAGGGTGCATAGTTCTGCTTTCTTTGCCTGTACCCACAGATTAGAGCCAAGGTGCACGCGTACTTGTGTGTGTGCGTGTTTCCCAGAGTGATTCCGAGACTTTTTTTGGAGGTGTCTGAATCCTCTAGTTGCATTTGAAGCGTGTCTACCTTTTGACTTTCAGTTGGTGATGGCCCTGCAGTGGCTCACGTTGAACGGTCAACAGCGACACAGGTTTCTGAGGTACCCCATGATGACCAGATACTTATGCTCCAAAAGGTGTTTCAAAATCCTCCCCACCAGTCAGAGAAGAGAATAATGTTCATAGGTCAAATAAGATTCTGGGAACACAGAATTCTGATTTTCTTTCCCAAAAGACTTATTTTCCTGGAATCTTCATTCACTCACACACATACACACGTGTGTGCACACACGCGTGCTTGCACCCCTCAGCCCTGGTCCTGGACCTCTCAGCTTGCACAAATCTTCTTGAGCAAGCTGACTGGGAGAGGCCAGTATCTGACAACTTTGGGATGTTTGCTTTCTGGATGAGGGTCCATTAATCAGTAATTTTCCCACAAAGTCCGTTCTACTTTGCTGAGGTGAAAACCCTTTCTTTCATCCCCTAAACTTTGATGTAGGTGAGTTGAAGATTCCTCTGGTCAATTCCTGTGCATAGGCCCCTGAAAGTGAGATCTTATTAAACAAGCCAGCCACTTTGGGTTTGTCTATGGATAACCGCACCAGGCCCTTGCTGGTCAGGGCCTGGGGCACTGTCTGTGTGTAACTCCTGGAGACTCCTCTCTAATTCTAGTTCCTTCTAATTGGCCCAGCTGCTCGATGGAGGAATAGCCCTGGCTTGCCGTTATGCTGGCCTACACAAGCAGTACATGTCAGTCTGCTCTGGTCTCACAAACCATTAGATTTTTACCTGCAGTGCCCTATAAAAGAGCCCTCGTTCATTTATACCTCAAATTGCATCATTTTTACATCTTGGAAGCAGTATGACTTTGCCCCCCCCCCCATAGGTCTCTTGAGATTATAGAAAGTACTTAATTTCCCCTGGTGTGATCTCCTGGGTCCCACCCAGGAACCTGACATTCAAAACCATTAAAACTCAGCCTATGTAACAGTCATAAATAACTCCCCCTTAGCCTGCCCTGGGGTGCCGTGCCCAGGGGAGGCGGTGGTTAAGATCGGGATTCATCTCTGTAAGTTGGGAAGCAGGTTAATTTTTATTTTATTATTTTAGTTACTAGGCATTAATTTACATATGTCACCTATATTATTTTGTGTGTACCAAACACTGCATCATTTAACGTTTTTACAGATTTTCAGTGTAGAGTTCTGGAGTTGGGCATTGCATTCTAGCTTATTAGCTGTGTAAGTTACTTAACCTTTCTGTGCCCTTGTCTTCATTTCTAAACTCTATAGGGACCATGGGCAGCTCCATACTCCTTTGTTAGTATTTCTGAAATCCAAAAAGCTCTAAAACTGACAGGTTTTTTATAAGGTTGCTGCAAACTCACTAAGAAGCAAAACTTGACCTTCAATGGAGCAGTCTATTTATAGTCTTTATCACTTAGTGTGATTGTTCGTATGTGTAGCTGATTGTTTGGTTATTGGTGATTAAAAGTGTGTGATTATCAGTACGGCCCGAATATCTTTGGGGGCTATCATGTATACTCTTAGTACAACATATTGCCTTTCAAAAATTCAAAAATTCCAGAAATTCAAACCCTATCTAGCCCTAAGAAACTTGGAAAAGGGCCTTCGGATCTGTACTTTCCACCTCAGAGGGCTGCAGTGAGGATTATATGTAGAAATTTATTGCAAGTGCCTATCATATAAATTATGTTAGTTGTAACAGACTCCTGATATAGGACCTTATTCGCTAAATAATATTTATTGAATTCTTACCATATGCTGAGTGTAGGTGGAGGGTGGTGGTGGTGGTGGGAAGGCAGGATAAAAGATGCCACCTCTGTCCTTGAGGGGCCCTGGTCCAATGAAGGGCAGACATGCAGGGTAAGGAAAGCTAGGTGGGAGGGCAGATGGCCTTGCAGACTGGCTCGTCAAGGAGGGACCTGGAGCCTGCCGGCATGCGACATCAGCAGAGTCAAATGCTGGGCACGAAGAAGGCTTTTCCAAGCAGAGGATAAAGAATTTGAGAGAGATCACAGTGCTTTCGGGTGGGTGGGGTGGTGGGGCTGCAAGAAGTCAGGTAGGACGGGAGCCATGGCAGCGCGGAGAGAGGAGGCAAATGGGTGGGAAGTCGGGGGCATGAAATACTTGGTGTGTCTGATGAAAGAGTTTGGATTTCACTCTGGAGGCCGTGGACAGATGGCGACGGAGGAACGTGTCTACGTACACGTCCTCGAGGTGTGATTCATTTCAGTCAGTTTGCTGTTTGCTTAATATTTGGTGTATGAATCTGTGTGTGCATGTGCGTTGTATTTCCGCTACCAGATTAACATTTTTAGTATATTCTGTGTAATAGTGTGTCCGTCCTTCTCACAGAGCACATTTCGGTACTTCCAGTTAATGAGGATGATGAAGGAGCATCTTTGGATTTATAGGCTCTTCTTATAATTTTTGTTGGTGAGTCTCTCTTTGAAGTCAGTTGACGTAGTTAAAATAATCTAAAATGTTTCATTCAATTAGTCTTCCTTAGGGTTTTATTATGACTGACATTTAACAAAAGAGTGACGCTTTATCAAGGAAACCACCAACACCCATCTGCTTCGGGCCCTGGATTCTGCTACCAAATCTACTGAATTATATGAAAACAGAAACAAACAAAGCAATCCTTTTTAAATAAGGAGGAATAGGAACAGATTTTGAGGGGGTTCTTTAAAAAATATTCATTTTATATTTATTACTTTAATAATTCTTAAATTAGTCCCTGCACCACCCCGTCCTCAGAGATCCTCTCTTCTGTGACTTTCTTCTTGTCCCATCCACTTTAACTATGGAGACGCATAAAACACCTGGAAGGCAACTGTAAAGTCCCATATAAACCAGGCCTGCTTTCACACCGGAGGAAAATACCTTTCGTGAGAGCTCGAACCCGGAAAGGGCGTCGTGCTGCCTGCCCTGGGCTGTTGCAGCGGGCGCCTGGTGACTGCTAGGGAAGCACAGGCCATCCGGGTGCTTCGAAAGATTTGTGAAAATCAGACGGAAAAAGCGACAACTTTAATTTTCACTTACTTAAGATAGCTGTCTGATAGCATCTTCAATGACAGAACTGTATGTGCGTGTATGTGTGTGCACACATGCGTGTGCAAGCTGAGCCTGGGATGAGCGGGTGTGTTAGGCGAGTTAGGCACTGGAGGAGTGTCACGCCTAAAAGAATCTCAGCCCGGACAATGTGTCTATTCAAAGGAGAGGGTTTGACGGGATGACTGCTAAATGTGCCTTCAAACTGGAAAATTCAATAAGGCTGTGCGTCAGTCACCTAGACAACCTTCTTCCCATGATTTCTGCTGCCAAGTAGCTTTCTGCCATTACCATTCATCAGCAAGTAGCCATTGTTCAGCCAGTTGTTTGTCACCTCACACCTTGCTCTTAAAGTCCTTCCTGAGAATAGGAACATTAGGCAGATTCATCAAATCGACAAACAATTATGTCTGGGTCCTCTTTCATCTCTGCCTTCCAAATAAATGACACATCGAGGTATAGTTGCAGTGGTGCCAGCGCCACCCGAGAGCAGGTGGGGAACTACGGCCCCGCACCTGTGTCTGTGTCTGTGATGAAACCATAACCTAGACTTGAACACAACGGCATTCTTACTGATCTTTCTGAGTCCCACCTGTGCTCCTCATAGTCTGCTAGGTTGACTGCAAGTGTAGCTGCCCACAATTCTTCCCATTCCTGTGCACGCGTGTGGCTTCTCCATCAACAGACTGACTCTGTTTCCTTCCCCTTGAACCTGGTTGGCCATGGCTTGCTTTGACCAGTAGAAGGCAGTGGCAGTGATTCAGTGTAACTTTCAAACCTTGCCCTAAGAGACCTGACAGTTTCCATTTTGCCTCCTGGAATTCCTGCCATGTAAAGAAAAGTCTGGGACATCCTACTGGGAGAGACTGTGAGAAGAGAGGTCTTGGAGGATGAGAGGCCAAGTGGAGGAGAGCTAAGGTGCCTTGCCAGTGGCTAACCATGAGAATGAGGCCATCAGCCTCAGCCAATCTCCTAGTTGAAGCTTTGTAGACCAGAAAACAGCCCAGCCAACCTGGTTGACCTACAGAGTCATGAATACTTATAAATTTTGTAAGCCACTAAATTTTGAGGTAGTTTGTTACACAGCAGTAGATAACTGAAATACTTGGTGTGTAGCTTGAGCAAATGATTTGACAGTTACAAGCCTCAGTTTTCTTCATCTGTAAAATGGGCATTATATATAAATGACCCCTGCCTCACAGCGTTGTCATGGTGACCGATAACATAATATAAGTAAATGTTCTGGATAAATTATAAA
Source organism: Ursus americanus (assembly GCF_024610735.1). Taxonomy (NCBI): domain Eukaryota; kingdom Metazoa; phylum Chordata; class Mammalia; order Carnivora; family Ursidae; genus Ursus; species Ursus americanus. Next base: position 48,573 of record NC_142131.1, read on the forward strand.
TTGCATTTAAAAAGCTAGCTGTTGAATTGCTCTTCTTTTTTTCATTTCCTCCTGAAGAATCTCTTGTTTTACCTTAAGGCCTTTTGTTATAATACAGAGAGAAGGAAGGCCCCCGTGGAGGGTCTACATATAAAGAAATACAACCTCAGTCGAGGTATTTAAAACATTTTTCTTGTGTTATTTTTCTCTACCTTAGCCCTTTCTTTTTTGACATTTTGAGATCTATATTTTTATCTGTATATGTTTATTTATTTGCAAATATAGAAACATGTCAATGGTTGGGAAGAGGTTCTCCTCTATCTCACTTCATGCAGGTCCTATAAATGACAGGGTTTGGACATGAAGCATAGTCTTATTTCTGCTGTGAAGTATGCAGCTGAAAAAGTATTATTTAAGTATGGAGGTTTACAGAAATGTAAAGCATGGAGAGCAGTGTTTGGAATGGGGAGCAGTGTTTGCTTCATAAGTGTTAGCTGTTGTTATTGTAATAAAGCATAATAAAGGCATACTCCCTCTCTCTAACCCACCTGCTGCCCCCGGTTAAGGCCTTCACAGATAGTTTGGTTTCATCTCAGGGCTTGAAGAAGAGGTGAAAGGGCATCAGGTGGGGTCAGAAGAATGCCAGCAAGTAGATCTTAACTTCCTGAATTCCACTTAAAGGGGCCCACTGGGGTGGCGTATGCTGGCCCACGTCACAGGTAGGAAAGAAGAATATACAATCGTGGAAAAGGAAAGACTCATGAGAATAAAAAAGGCAGAGAGGATGTGGGTTAGAGGGAGAATGGAGGAGGAGAAACAGAAGGAGGGGAGATACTGTCCTCAGAAAGGGTGAGTCATAACCTACAAGGGCCCTTCTGTGAATACATTTGGATAATAAGAAGGAAGACTGGCTGCCCTTTTCCAGAATAGGAAGGTACATCTTTGTAAAACTATTGAGGAATTTGTCTTCTGTAGACTTTACCAAAAATGCCGGTGGTGCATTGCAGAGACGCCCCCTCTCGAGGCCGACATTTCCGACATGTATGTACCCATGTACAATGGAAGCGTCAGTTTAAGGAGCATGTGTTTCAAAATGCTTATGAAGAGAATTGCAAAATCATCTTTAGAGAGAGTAGTGGAAATTCTGAACTACCTTACAAGCATTTCTTAATGTAGCATATGCTGTGAGAACATCTGTTAAGTGGCTTCAAAAGCGTGCTTGGTCCCCCAAGGGTCTGATAAGCAAATGGTCCTAGCCGAAGCGCTTTGTCTCCTGCGGCTCGCACACATCTCTGTTCAGGATGCTGCCAGGTTTGGGGGCACCATGTCAGTCAGAGACTGTTCGTTATATTTGCCAGAAGAACTGTCTCAAGCTGCCGGGTCTGCAGCGGGCCAGGCCCACAGCTGACCCCACGGCAGCATGCCGATCCTTCCTTCCTCCCAGAGACCCTTCAGCAGCCTGAGCCCCTCTATGGCCTCAGGTTGCTAGAGGCTGTTCTCCGGGCTTAAATTAATAAGCTAATTCAAGGTAAGGTATTAATAACAAGGTAACTTTTAATGTTATTTCTTCTCAACCCAGTATTTGATTTGAACCCTGAACTTTTACTCAAACTCAAGGAGTCTAATGAAAGAATTTCATTCTTGGGGACTTGGGGGAGGGTATATATGGGGAGAGACCCTTCTAATGTTCATAAAATCCTATCTTAAACAAATTCACTAAAATATTGGCAGTGCATTCCTCAAAGTGTACATAACGAACACATGTTCCTTTTATAAAGAAAAAGTAAACTTTTTGTAATAGAATAAGTCATACCCCAAATGCAGCCGCATTCTCCACCTACATGTGAGACCACCCAGGGCTCCCCATCCAAACAAAGGTGTTCTTTTTTTTCTTCTCCCCATGCAGCAGTATACATTTTAAAAAGTTTCTAATCTGACAATACATATATTTTAATATCATCATTTATTTGTTGTGATTTGTGGATACTGCTGGGATCAGTTTAGACAAATGTGACCAAAGAGAGAAGCTCGTGGATAGTTTTTGTCTTCCTCCATCTCCCAGATCCACATGGAGCCTGTCCTGGGGCTTAGCACCTGTCACCCAGGGGCAGTTTGGCCTCAGAGCCTTCTCCATGACAGTTCCCAGTTTGAATACTGCTCTTTTCCTGTTTCACTTTACCCTGCTCTGCTTCCCTCAAATAGAAGAATCTTAAATAAGCTGACTCCCAATTTGTCCCTCTGTCTTTAGATAAAATTCCGCAGACATCATCATGGGAAAGTGGGTGACTGGCCTCTGCTGAGGCAGCACCTGCTGGTGCCTGGCTGAGAGTACAAACATAGTGCTGTGGAAGGAAGGGAGGAGGGGACGCAGGGAGGAGGGGAGGGCGAAAAGAAGGAAGAGAGGAAGGAGGGGAGGAAGGGAGGGAGGAAGGAAACAGCGCTTTCTCAGTTCCCAGTTACAGTGTTGACTCTCTGACATCACTCTATATATAATCGGTCTCATTTTACTCTCATTCTTTCTTCATTGCCTCAGCCACCTTTTCTGCTTTTCACATAGGCAGGAAGACCTTTATTAGAATATTCTTCAGCTGTGTCTTTTCCAGGTTAAGTAACTTGTGTGTTTTAGCTTTCCTCATAGGTACCATTCTCTAGCTTTTACAATTAGCTGTTTTTGTCTCACTTAAATCCCTGGTGCTGGGAGACATCAAACTGACTTTTTGTAAGTAGCCTTCCTGACCTGAGAGTAATACACAATTGATTAGTTCATGAACCATTCGTGCTATTTTATTTCCAGGAAGCAGGCGAGCTGGCTTTCAGTGGGATTTTCCTGGTGACTGTTGGAGGTTGGACCAGCACTGATGAGTGGTTGAACGTTAATAGTAAATTACCACTGGAAAACAGTGTTAACTTTTATCTGTTACATGCCGTATATATGTGACATGGGATGTATAAAATCTATTTTGCAAGCCTTCTTTATCAGAGAGGAAAAAATCAAATGTAAGATTGACAAGGTCAGAATCAAATGTTGTGCTTTTATTTGTGTAGTTGCATTGGAGGCTTCTTTAAAGATCATGCCTCCTTTTTTTTAGATACCTTCTCTTTCCCTATGAGCATTGAAACCTAGGACTTTATGGTACTGACTTTTTAGGTGACAATTTTATAATACCAGGAAAAAAATATGAAGAACTCCATAATGTGCAAAAACAGGGTTTTTATTCCTACTGTCAATAAAAATGCAAAATTTTGTTAAAAGCTCGGGTCTGTACGCATTATAGCTGAAGGCACTGAATAAAATCTGAAAAATAAAAGACCTCAGAGGTCACTGGACCTAAGGCAGTCATTCTGTGTCAGTCGTGTCTGTCAGTCGGGGGGAAGGGGGTTTGAATCCCCTTTCACTTGAGGACTTTGCTGACTTTCTTTGTTGTGAAGACGGTATTTTTGTGTCTGGCTTTACTTAAGATTCATATTTAAACAAAATGTTTACCCTGGAAAGATTTTTCTGATGTGAAGCCAGTTGTGTCTGAAACGATGATATTTTCACGAGTTACGTGTCTTTACCAGACTCACAGCTCTTCCTTCAAAAGTTCTCACCAGGAAGAAGAGGGAGGCGAGACGGACTGACCCCCTGATAGAACAGTCCCCCCACCCCGCCCCGGGGGGCTCCATCTCTCAAAAAAGGGCTCTCCATCTTGGGATAATTAAAAACTTTTGGAAGCTGAGAGGAGGCAGATGACAGAAATGAGGTGTCATTCTGTCCTGCTGTGAGCTGTAGGGTGTGCTCCTTATTTTATTTATGGCGGCAGTGACATTCACATTTCCAGTGTATTGTTTTCTAGATAGGTTTCATTTTCCTTCTTCCTCGTCCTATTCTCTTTTTCCAGGCCCTGCCATCTCTCCCCGAATAATGGCCAGATTCCAGCCCCATAGGACTCCCGAAGAAGGTCCACGAAGCCACAACTATTTGCTGGCTCTCTTCCAGAGATTCCCCCGAAATGAGGCAGCTGGCCCTCTGTCTCAAAACGCTCTCCCTCGGTGGGCTGCCCCGTGGCAGTTCCAGACACTGCTGGACTTTTGGCACCAGCACAGAGGCCCCATGTGTTGAACAGTCTCAGAGGTAGTGTCTTCCATCTCTGAGAAAGCTGATCCGGAGAGAGACAATGTGGGGAGGATGTGTTTATTTGAATTCTAGCCAATTTAATAATGTCTCCAGTTAAAAAAAAAAAAAAGAAGATATATCTTAAAAAAAAAATCCTTGGGGGATGAGCCAACTCTAAGAGAATGTCCAAATGTATTCATTTTGTACATGTGGTCTTCCTTATCTGTCAGAGGAGGTGGTTGGACTAGATATTTCTAAGACCTCTTCTGGCTGTAAATTCAGCTGTAGAAAAATCAAAGTGGGACCATAATGTACACGGATACCTGCAAACCCTCAGGGAGGAAGGTTTAATCAGAGCTGAGGAAAGGCGGATGCAGGGAGCACTGGACCAGTTACTACAAATTATAAGAGTGTCATGTTCCCAAGACTCCCCAGACTTGGTACCAGGAAACCGATTTAGGACTCAAAGAAGGCTGCTCCAGCCTTCCTGGGAAGCTGGGATGGAAAGTCAGACCGGGGACCATGTTCCGAGCTAGAGGGAGTTGAAGTGCCTGGGGTGTATCTGAGATACAGATTTGTGATCCTTCGGGGAGACTGAATGATTTAAGATTAAGAGACTGTATGGTGTTACAGTGAAGCACACAGCTCTGCCCTTTCCCAGCTCTGACCCTGAATAAATTCCCTACATTCTTTGAACTTTAGCTTTCTCATCTACAGTCCTACTTCTGGCTTAGTGGTTATTATGGGGATAAGTGACATAAAACAATGTAAAGCCCATTTTACATTCTTAGTGTTGTTATCATTGGGTCATTGGCCTAGAAACTGATTCAAGGCCTTCAATACAGAGAATTATAATCTGAAATGAGCCACTAACCTAAAAGAGCTATAATAATCGATGAACAATTGAAGCCTTTCCCGTTAGCATAACTAACAGAGCCAGGAGTCAGGAGCAACAATAAGAAAAGAAGGAGACAGATGGCCTTTGAGTCCCAGTAATGAAACCACACATTGCCTTGAGGCCAAGCCCCATCCTTCCCTGATTGTCCTCAAGGACAATGGCTACCCGCCCTTCTCTTGATTGTCTTCAGGGTTGTATGGTATGGATGTGGACTAGACAATTGTTACCCAAATAAATGTGGTGTCTAGACAACCCAGTCTTGCTTCTTTCTTGCTTACTTCAGAGAAACTCAATCCAGTCACTCCTGAAGGCTAGCGAGGGGCACCCAGTGCACAACTTACAAGTGTAGTTTTAATAATCCCAATATCTCTTTATCTTTTCCCCTGTAGCTCTCTTCTCTCTCTCTCTCTCTCTCTCTTTCACCTTTTAGCTGAAACCCTTTTCAGGCCTTCAGGCTCTTTTGTTTTTTCTTCCCCAGCTTTCCAGGGATGGGCAAACTAAGGCCTGCCAGCCAGATTTGTCCTATCACCTATTTTTGTGTAGTCCTCAAGCTCAAAATTTTTAAAGTTTTTAAAATTTTTAAAGTGTACAAAAAATAAAGAATTTGCGACAGAGAACACATGTGAACCTCAGAACATAAAATATTTACTACCTGTCTCTTTATGGAAAATGTTTACCGGCACCTGCTCTACTCTGCTCTCTCTTTTCCACTGCAAATAGAACTTGTTTTTTTTCTAATTCCCCATCTGTCTTTGTTGGCTCTTCATCTGCCCTATTAACTTAATCTGCAAAAACACAGTGGGGATGGAGGTGGAGAGGAGGAGAAGTTGTGAACTCTTACGCACGAACAGTTTTTGTCCCTGTCACACCATGATTCCAGCAGCAATATGAAAAATCAGGTGGTGTCTTTCATTAGCAACCAGAGTCATTATACGTCATTGTCAAACTTCTGATATAATCCCCTATTTCTTTTTTCTTTTCTGTTTCCAGTTCCCTCTTGTTCCTCTTCTGTCTTCATTTGCTGATTTACTGAAAAATTTACTGGAAATGAGTTTCTTACAGTTCTCTTAAAGGATAGGCTTCTCTCCCCCCTTTCTTTCTATTTCTTTCCTACTTTCTTGCTTCTTTCCTTCTTTTCGTTAAACAAGCATCTATCGAGGACCTACAAAGCACTGTGCCCTAGACGGCAGGGACAAATAAGATGTGATACTTGCCATGGAGACGCTTTGTTGGGGAAACAGATAAGTAAGTGAACAACTGCAGAGCGTAAGTGCCCGCGGTAAAAATGAGATCAAGGTGTTGCGGTCCGCCTGCGGATGGGTGAAGAGGGAAGCCAGACAAGGTTGAAAGGAAGACAGAGGCAGGCCTATAAAGGGGGGACAAGGCAATCTAGGCAGGGTTGGCAACACATACAAAGGCTCAGAGATGAAAGATGTGGAGAATGTTGTTAAAATACAGTATCTGAGAGAGTCAGGAGAGGATAGCAGGAACCAGACGTGAAAGGGCTCGAGATTCCAAAGGGATCTGCACTTGTTCCTGCAGGCAGTGGGGATCTACTTAGGAATTTGAAACGGGGGAATAAAATATCTAGATTTGTCTTTAATAAAGAACACCGAGGCCCCATTGAGGAGAAAGGCCAGACTGGACATAAAGAGACCAGTCAGGGGGCTGTCATGGCAACTGGGTGAGGAAAGATGAAGGGACGCACAGAGGCGGCATCAGCAGCGAAGGCCCAGACGTAATAAAATGACCGTTAATATTAGTAACAACGGCCAACACTAGTGAAGCACCTACTGTGCGCTAGCCTTTTGTTCAGCACTGTCCATCATTGTCTCATTGGTTCCTTGCAGTAATCCTATGGGATACATACTGTCATGGGCCTTATGTTACAAATGTGGATACTGAGGCTTGAGGAGGTTGACTGGGATGATTACCTGCGGTTCCAGGGTTTTACTCAGGGTTTTGCTTCTGCCTCTCTCATTCTGGCAGGGGTCTCTGGCAGAAAATTTGTGACTCACCATTGGACTTTGCTTCCTAGGTCTGTCAGTTGGGAGGTGCCCAGGGCACCGAGAGACCTTCTGAGGGCACCTGCCGTGTTATCCACCCCTACCTCCCCTAGGGCAAGTTTCATATAATAAAAGTTTGCTCTTTACTATATTCATTAACCATATTTCTCTGTGATTTATTCAGGTGCTGTTTCTCTTCCCTATGTGATCTGTCCACACCTACCTGTCTAACACCTCCCCTTACTTCAAGGCTCCTGTCTTACCACCTCCGTTCAAGCCTCCATCTGTCCCTTTTTAGCCACTTTCAATGCACTCAGCATGCCTTCACAGTCAAGTCTAGGACTTGACTGAAGCCTTACTCTGAGCTTGATAATCACCACCAGTCTTGCACACCTTCCCCTGGCTCTGGTCTGCCTAACTGATCAGTAGTAACCTACGCTCTTTATGTCCTTTACAAGTTGAACTTTGGTTCCCATTTTTCCATCTGATCCCTTATGTTCTTCAACCTGGTGTTTTGATTGTTTCCTTAGCTCAGATCTTGGCCCTGCATTGTGGAACGTTTACCCAGAGTGATCCTTGGCCCCTAAAGATTTTGTCTGTGGTATCTTTTCTTTGGTTTCAGAAACTATGGTTTTGGAATACACCGCCCCCACACCCTGCCATGGGTCACGTCCCAGCCAGGGGAGCCTATATGCGGAAGTTCTTACACCTTCCTGGGCAACCCTAGCTCTCTGATTTTTGTCTTCTCTCCTATAAGATTTATGAAATTTATTACTTCTCCATCTACTTAAGTGTAATGTTTTCATATTATAACATTCATATATGTTCTAGTGATTTCCCCAACTAAATGTAAAAATTTGTTGAAAAATGAGGCCATACCATAGTTTTTCAGCTTCCCTATGGTGCTTAATAGTGTTGAGAAAAGTGCTCAATAGATACTTGAAACTTATTTGTTTACATGGTCCCTTCTAGAATGTTCTAAGGTACATCTAAATATCATTTTGTACATAACTTGGGCCCAATATAGTCCAATGACTGCTTTAGACAGTTACAACATAATGCAATCCCAGGATAATAAGAGGTAATAATAAGAGGAGTTACCACATTTAACCCTCACAATAACTGTGTGAAGTGCATCCCCATTTCACAGATGATAGCCAGAGAAGGATGTAAGCTACTTTCCAAAAGTCATACTGCTAATAAGAAGGAGCTACTGGAATTTAAAACCAGCTTTGTCTGCCCCATATCTGGTGTTCCCAACCTAACTCAGCTCTTGGGCCTTACCATGTGGCAGATGGGCCCTGAGAATGCATCTCCTCAGATACAGATCACGAAGTGTTAGACGTGGAAAAGACCTTAAGAATTTCTAGTGAAAATTCTTTCTTTCTTTTTCTTTCTTTCTTTCTTTCTTTCTTTCTTTCTTTCTTTCTTTCTTTCTTTCTTTCTTTCTTTCTTTCTTTCCTTTCTCTTCTCTTCTTTCTTTCTTTCTTTCTTTCTTTCTTTCTTTCTTTCTTTCTTTCGCAAGTAAGGAAATATAGGGACAAGAGGCACAAATCTCTCACTTAAGATCACAAAATAAGGGTGCCTGGGTGGCTCAGTTGGTTAAGTGTCTGCCTTTGGCTCAGGCCATGATCCCAGGGTCCTGGGATCGAGTCCCATGTTGGGCTCCCTGCTCAGCGGGGAATCTGCTTCTCCCTCTACCCTTCCCCCTTGCTTGTGATCTCTCTCTCTCTCAAATAAATACATAAATAACATTTTAAAAAAATCACAAAATAAGTTGTCAAAGCCCTACGACTAGGATTCAGGTCTCCCTTTATGCATTCCACATAGGAAAACTATCTTCTTGCCCAGATCCTGAGAGTTCTGCTTGCTCAGTCACTAGGTTTTATAGACTGATGATGGCCAACAGTGTCAGTGTTGATTTTAGGACACCTTCATCAATGTATGGGATGGTTTCCAAAGAGAATCCCCCAAGGCACTGAAGGAGGAGACATTCAGCATGATAGCAGCAAAAGTTGGGGGGGCTTCTTGCCTCTCACTCCCCCACTAAAATTTACAGAGTATATTTATCTATTCATTCTATACCCAAGAGCAACCTAATCAATAATAAAATTCCTTAGGGTTCTGAAATTGCTCTATTACCTGGAGAGTAGATCAGGAGCTCTTTGTAGTGAAAGCATCTAAAGAATCAAACGAAGACAGAAAGGGGGTGGAGGCATCTTGGGGAGTTGATTTTCGAAGTATGGCTCAGGGAATTTTGAGCAGAAACAGATATCTTCTGAGAGCTGCACTATTTCTGCTTTATTTCCAAGTGTGTGTGTGTATGTCTACATGTGAGTATGTGTGTGTATCATCTGTTACCCAGATTTTTGTGAAATGCAAATATTCAGTGACCCCATCAATTCAGGATTTTAGGTGTGATGTTCCTACATAATCTTAAGGAAATTATTTGTCATTCTGTGTGACTACCTCATACCTCCCTGTCTTTATTCCTGGACGACGCAGACCACAAAGAAGATAAAAGAGTAATAGTGGAGAATGGGTTTCCCTTCTCCCTTCGGGGCCCCTGTCAGCGGGTTCAGCCAGTGTTTATTCAGTGCTGGGCTGTGTGAGGCTCTGTGCTGAGGGCAGCCAGGGGACACACAGATGAGAAAGCCCAGTTTGCAAGAAGCTGGCGTCCTTGACTCTATTTTGTGTTTGCTTCTGCTTGTCTTTCCCTATTTCCTCTGTAAGATAACAGCATTGGGACCAAAATAAAATTGTCTTAGCTGTTTTATTCCTAAGGGTAAACATAACACTGGATGTTTGTCATTGTAGACAGCAATAAAGATAAACTTTTAAAGAAGGCTTGAAAAATATTTTTAAAGCATTAAGCTGACAGAAAGGCTGGAAATCTCTTACCCCATATATGCTGCTTTCAATATTATCCTGGATTCTCAGGAGGAACATAGATACTGAAGAAAATGGGAGGGAAGAGGAGAAGAAGAAATAGAAGACAACTTAACCTCTGGTTTATTCGAGTTTGATTTTCTTATCTCATTACTCTCTCATTTCTTCAAACTCTGTATGGTTAATATTTGAAAAAAGAATGTGGAAATTTTATTTCCATTTCTAACTCTTCTTTATTCTTGATCCTTCTTCTTGGGGTTTTTGTTTTGATTTTTTTTTTTTTGCTTCAAGTTTTTATTTAAAACCTAGTTAATTAATATATAGGGCAATATTGGTTTCAGGAATAGAATTTAGTGATTTATCACTTGCATATAACACCCAGTGCTCATCACAAGTGCCCTTCTTAATACCCATCACCCGTTTAGCCCATCCCCCACCCATCTCCCCTCCAGCAGCCCTCAGTTTGTTCTCTATCATTAAAAATCTCTTATGGTTTGTTTCCTCCCTCTTTTTTCTTTCCTCTCCTGTGTTCATTTGTTTTGTTTCTTATATTCCACATATGAGTGAAATCTTATGGTGTTTGTCTTTCTCTGACTGACTTATTTTACTTAGCATAATATATTCTACCTCCATCCACGTCGTTGCAAATGGCAAGATTGCATTTTCTGATGGCTGAGTAGTATTCTGATACACACACACACACACACACACACACACACACACACACACACACCACATCTTCTTTATCCACTCATCAGTTGATCGACATTTGGGCTCTTTCTATAATTTGGCTATTGTTGCTAATGCTGCTATAAACATCGGGGTGCATGTGCCCCCTTTGAATCAGTATTTTTGTACCCTTTGTGTAAATACCTAGTGGTACAATTGCTGGGTCATAGGGTAGTTCTATTTTTAACTTTTTGAGGAACCTTCCAGAGTGGCTGCACCAGTTTGCATTCCCACCAACAGTGTAAGAGGGTTCCTCTTTTTTTGCATCCTTGCCAACATCTGTTGCTTCCTGTGTTGTTAATTTTAGCGATTCTGACAGGTGTGAGGGGGTATCTCATCATGGTTTTGATTTGTATTTCGCTGATCGTGAGTGATGTGGAGCGTCTTTTCACGTGTCCGTTGGCATCTGGATGTCTTCTTTGGAAAAACTTCTGTTCATGTCTTCTGCCAATTTCTTAACTAGATTATTTGTTTTTTGGGTATTGAGTTTGGTAAGTTCTTTATATATTTTGGATATTAACGCTTTATAGATATGTCATTTGCAGATATCTTCTCCCTTTCCCAAGGTTGCCTTTTAATTTTGTTGATTGTTTCCTTCACTGTGCAGAAGCCTTTTATCTTGACGAAGTCCCAGTAGTTCATTTTTGCCTTTGTTTCCCTTGCCTCTGGAGACGTGTCTAGTAAGAAGTTGCTACAGCTGAGGTCAAAGAGGTTGCTGCCTATGTTCTCCTCCAGGATTTTGATGCTTTCCTGTCTCACTTTAGGTCTTTAATCCATTTTGAATTTATGTTTGTGTATGGCATAAGAAAGTGGTCCAGTTCCATTCTTCTGCATGTGGCTGCCCAGTTTTCCCAACACCATTTGTTGAAGACTGTCTTTTTTTCCATTGGATATTCTTCCCTGCTTTGTTGAAATTTAGTTGACCTTATAGCTGTGGGTCCATTTCTGGGTTTTCTTTTTTTTTTTTTTTTAAGATTTTATTTATTTATTTGACAGAGAGAGAGAGCCAGCAAAAGAGGGAACACAAGCAGGGGGAGTGAGAGAGGAAGAAGCAGGCTCCCAGCAGAGCAGGGAACCCGATGCGGGGCTCAATCCCAGGACTCCAGGACCACGCCCTGAACCGAAGGCAGACGCCTAACGACTGAGCCACCCATGCGCCCCCATTTCTGGGTTTTCTATTCTGTTCCATAGATCTATGTGTCTGTTTTTGTGCCAGTTCCATACTCTCTTGATGATTACATAATACAGCTTGAAGTCCGGAATTGTGATGCCTCCAGCTTTCCTTTTCTTTTTCAAGATTTTTTTGGCTCTTTGGGGTCTTCTGTGGTTCCATACAAATTTTAGGATTGTTTGTTCTAGCCCTGTGAAAAATGCTATTTCAATAGGGATTGCATTAAATGTGATCCTTTTCCTTGTAATTGATATTATAGCCTATTATTCTCTGCCACCGTCCCCAGAAGAAAACTTGGTAAACTAAAGAAAAGGTTTTCTTTTTTACTCATACACTTCTTATTTAAATGCTAACATCAACTTAATGGGGAAATTAATAGCTGATACTGGAAGCCGTAAAACATCGTTGTACAAGCACGGACTTCTGATTTCAGTAGGTTGTTACTAGATGCATGATCTTCAGCAAGTTAGTCAAACTGTTTGAGTCTCACTTTCTTCATCTGTAAAGTACGAATAATAATGTTAGGTGTGCTATGTATTAACATGCTTAGTTCTCATAACCCTATGGAATAGATCTTTCATAGATGGGAAATTGAGGAAAAGTCAGTTTTAGAAACTTGCCTCCCCCTAAGTGGCAGCATTGAGCTTAAAACCCAGTCATGCTCCAGAGCCCACCACACTCTTAACTTCCAAGCTTCTGGATGTACCCCTCGAAGGCCACATCATCATGGCTTGCTGCCGGTAGGCATAGAAAGAATTCAGAGTCAATGCCCGGATGTCTTTGAATAGCACCTCTGCCTCCAGCTTCCTAGGGCCTCAGAAAGCCCTGCGTCCACTGTTACGAGTTGAGTTGTAGGATCCGCAGGTTTACATGTTGAAGTCCTAACCCCCAGTATGTCAGAATGTGACCTTATTTGGAAATAGGGTCATCGCAGCTGTAATTCTTTGAGAGGAGATCATACTGGGGTGGGCTGAGCGCCATATCCAGTGTGACTCGTGTCCTTATAAAAAGGGGAAATTCGGACACAGACACCCAACAGGGGAGACTGCCACGTGAAGTTAAGAGTTACGCTGCTGCGAGACAAGTAACTACTGGCAGCGAGGAGAGAAGGCTAGAACAGGCCCTTCCCTGGAGCCCTCAGAGGGAGCACAGTCCTGCGTACACCTTGATCTCGGACTTCCAGCCCACGGAAGTGTCGGTTGTTGAAGCCACTGTGTTCGTGGTACTTTGTAACGGTGGCCCTAGCAAACGCCTGCACATGCAGCTGACGGGGTTGAGCCCTTACCACCACTCAGTCAGTGTGCTCTTCACGTCTTCTCAACTGTGCATCTTAACACCCTGCATTGCTTATTTCCATGCACCCTCAACTCTGAAGCTTATTCCCGTAACCCAGCTTGCCTCCAGCTCCCATGCCCCGTGTTTACAGGTGCTGGGCGGTTGGCCCCACCTGTGGCCTCTCCTGTCCTAACTGCCCTCTAAACCGAGCAAGTCGTCTGACCTCTGTACCAGCTTCTTCTCTCTTCTCTCTTTTCCGCAGTCAGCTAGACCCAAAACTTTCTCTCCCATGCCCTCCTGCAAACAAAGTTGCCAAGACGTGTTGTTGATTCTCTCTTTGCAGTGCCTGCCATGGGCATGCTTCTGATTTCGCTAAACCATTTCCCATCCTCATGCTGAGCAGCTGCAGTCGCTCGCCTGTGGTCCTGCCTGTGTCCTCGCACTAGCTTGCAGCCTGTTCATCTGCCGCCACAGTCATCTTCTCGACCTAATGGTTGTGCTCACATCATCACTAGGGCTGGGCCTTGGTTGCCTGCAGAATAAGGGCCCATCTTAAATTTGGCATTCAAGGCTCTTCTTTAATATGGCCCCAGCGCACCCCAGTATTGTCCCCTAAGATAACCAAGGGAGACCAACAGTCCAACAGCAAGAGCTTTACTTGGACTGTCTGTTAATGGAAACTTATGGTCTGAAACTAGATTTTATCATTCTGTCAGAGGTGACCTGTCTCAGCTGAGTTCATTCTTGTTAACAAAATTCATGAAAGACACAGCCTCTGCTCTGATTGCATTTCATATCTGTATACGAGGATGTGGTCTTGATTTTCATGTTTCCATAACCACAGGATTATCTCACAGGGTGTATTACTTCTGTAGGTTGCTAACCTCATTTACAGTGTTGGTTTCTTTGTTCATTCATTTGTTTATGTTTGCTAATTTATTTTATTTTTTTATATGTTTGCTAATTTAGATAAGAAGCTGCCTTATCTCTAAATTCTAAGTGCTCCTTACTCTTGAGCTCCTCGGAATTTTTCTGAATAAGTTTTAGGCCACTGCTCAGCAGCGTCTGAAATCCTGAAAAGAACAACACCAGCTGGTCCAGCCAGGGCCAGAAAATAAAAATGTGCAGCCTTCTGGAGTTAAGGGCACTGACAGTGAATGAGGAGGGAAAAAAGGAGCTGAAGAAAGGCAGTTGAGAGAAAGGAGAGAGCAGAGCTCAGCAGGAAAGTGGTTCCCTTGTGAGGACGAGCACAGTGCTGTAGCTGGCTTAGATTACGGACCACTCACCCCCGTATGATCTTCGCCACAACAAAAGACCAGAGACTGAGTAGCTTCAACAACAGAGACTCACTTGCTCACAGTTCCGGAGGCCCGCAAGTCCAAGATCAAGGTGCCAGTTGATTTGGTTCTTGGTGAGAGTTCCCTTCCTGGTTTGCAGAAGGCCGCCTTCTTGGTGTGTCCTCATATGGCAGAGAAAGAAATGTCTCTCTTTCCTTCTTTTTAGAAGGCCTGTTGGATTAGGGCCCCATTCTTATGACCTCATTTAACCTTGATTATCTCCGAAAGACCCTATTTCCAGATACAATTACATTGGGGTTTAGGACTTTGACATATGAAGGGGGGGGCACGATTCGGTGCATAGCACCCTCCCTCACAAAAAGTATACATAAAAGTTTTTCCCCTTTGTTTAGTGAAAGAGAGCTGCTGAATCGTGAGATACCCAGGTATAGTGTGATTAGAGATACAGGAAGTTCTGACCCAACAGAACTACCTAATAGCTCCTGGTTATTAGCGAGACTCAGAAGCAACTCAGCCTGATACCATCTGTTATGTTAAGATAAGTGAACCTAGGGGCTTCAAAGACAATTCTTCTATTGGAAAGTCTAAATTTTATTTAATATCTTTTGAACTATGAAAAATTGAACCTTTAATCCAGGAAGTTCAACTGAGTTTGGTTGGAATTAATTTACTTCATTACAGAAAGCTGTAAACTGTAAGCTAAACTATGCAGATGAATTCCTCTTAAATCCTTTTTTGAATTTGGGTTCTTTTTTTTTTTTAAAGATTTTATTTATTTATTTCAGAGAGTGGGCGCAAGCTGAGGGGAGGAGCAGCGGGAGAAGGAGAAGCAGACTCCCCGCTGAGCAGGGAGCCCAACTGGCGGCTGGGGAGGGGGGAGCGGTGCCTCAAGGGACTCTGGGCTCATGACTGGAGCCGAAGGCAGACTCTTAACTGCTTAACCGACTGAGCCACCCAGGTGCCCAAGTTTGGGTTCTTTAGGTGGGGATGGTATAGGTCCAGTTTCCCAGGAATTTGGGTGCAGAAGGCTTGTTGGGGAGCACTCTGGGCTCAGCACCTGTGAGGGAATCTCAGGAAGCAGGATTAGGTAGATGGGGAAGTTGAACTGAGACACGTTCACAAGAGGTGTCTCAGCTGATCTTACGGAAAGCTCTGGAAGTTAAGATGGGCCTGCAGCACATCCAGGAGTTGAAGAAAGGGGGCCAGGCCTCTGTACCCCCTTATCAGCCGGTCATTAGATATTGTCTGTCTCTGGGAAAGAGGTGTAACTTTGGGCAAGGTAGCCCCCTTTTGCAGAGGGCAGTGCCCAGAAAGGGACTCCATCAAGAGCCTTCAGCTGGTAACGTTCCTCACAGCTTCAGCCCATAGAGAGGGCGGCTGGTGCTGCACCACTTTGCCTACCACACAGGAACGGAGCTCATGCCAAGGAGCCCTATGTGTTGCATTCAGATCTGTTGATGTTCCTCTGCGTGGGATTCAGGTGGGCTTTTTTGTTTGTTTGTTTTTTATAGTTAGAAGATTGTTCTTGTGCTAGAGGCTAAAGATTTTTTGTATGTACGAGCCCTCTGAAAATGGTGGGTTGTGGCCAACTAAGACTAGTAATTAATTGTGCAACTAAAGCACAGAATATTTCCAGTCATGTCGTTACAAGCACAAGGGAGTTAGAACTAGTTATGCACTTAACTGAAAATTACTGGTAGAGGGTGTGATGAGGAGCAAGTTTTAGACAAGCCTGGACGTTTATTTTGGAGGAGCTCATTTCCGCAGACGTACTGTGGTTTCGGTAACTTTCTGGGTTTGGTTTTTGTTTTGTTTTTTTTCTGAGAGTGTTTATGTTCTTTTGCTAGAATTAGTAGAGGAGTTATGAATATGGAATATGGCCCAGTGCTATATAAGCGTTCCTCAACACTTGCCTGTTAATTAGTGTGGTTAGGTTTAATGAACTCATTTAATAACAATATTCCTGCTGAGAATTTTATTGGGTACTAAATTCTTAAATTTAATAATGCAAAACATATTTGTAGAGTGTTAATAATGGTTGCAGGACTTTCAGAGAGTAAAATACTGAAGGTTAAGTGTAATGGATTAATTAAATAAGAAAGCCCAAACCACCTTTAAAAGTGATTCCATAATGCTGTTTGCTTTCTTTTAATGAATAAAGCAGGCCGTATCAAATGCCATTTGCGTGCGTGCTTTTAAAAACAGCGTTCAAAGCTAGCAAATTTAGACCAGAGGAAACTCAAACACAGCAAAATATTCTGCTTGGCAAACAGAGTTTTGTTTTCTGTACTGATCCATTAAATTGAATAACTTGATTTTCTTACAAGATGTCAACAATATGTCTCTTCATGTAGAGCAATCAGCAGGAACTCTCCAACCAACTCCTGAACGGCAGCAGCTTGTATCGGTGGTGGTCCACATAAGCATTTGGGAAATGTTTTTAATGGCTTTAATTGCATTTTAGTGAAATGACACAAACTTCTTATTATAGCCTTTTCAAAATAAGCAATTCATTTAAATTGGCAAAGAATTTTTAAACTGGTTGTAAATGTCCTTTATGTGATACATTCAAAATTATTTTTAGCAAACTTTTCAGGATAAGTGTGTTTTGTCATCATTATCTTAATGAATTGTTTGGACCTAGGGAAGGTGTGCCCCTCAGTTTTCCCATCTGCACAATAGGGATAGAAAAATAATGCCAGTTAGGGTGTGATAAGGCAACGTGTGGTTAAGCGTGCACACTCTGAGCTCTCCAGAGTCCTCTCAGGCAGTTTTATTTGAGGATGAGTTTTGTGGATTTTGTTTGTGGAGAGGTAATTACTCCAGACAGGAGCCTTGGGGGAGAATACTGAACTCATTTTCCACTCCTGGTAGATTATAGAGGAGTGAATTTTGAGTTTTGAAATATTAAAAAAGCCTGGAAGTTGTGATTTCCAGTCAAATCCATTCCCATCACATTGAGAAGGCACATCGATTAGGAATGTGTTTAGTTATTTTATTTCTGGCATCAAGAATTTTGGGGGTAGGTGGCTCAATGATGCCTTCATTGAGTATCTATCTATCCATCTGTCTATCTTTCTTTTTTTTTCTTTTTTATTTTTTTTTACTATGATATGTTAGTCACCATACAGTACATCATTGGTTTTTGATGTAGTGTTCCATGATTCATTGTTTGGGTATAACACCCAGTGCTCCATGCAGTACGTGCCCTCTTAATACCCATCACTGGGCTAACCCATGCCCTCACTCCCCTCCCCTCTAAAACCCTCAGTTTGTTTCCCAGAGTCCATAGTCTCTCATGGTTCATCTGCCCCTCCGTTTTTCCCCCTTCATTTTCCCCTTCCTTCTCCTAATGTCCTCCCTGGTATTCCTTATGTTCCACAAATAAGTGAAACCATATGATAATTGTCTTTCTCTCCTTGACTTATTTCACTTAGCATAATCTCCTCCTGTCCCATCCATGTTGCTGCAAATGTTGGGTAATCATTCTTTCTGACGGCTGAGTAATATTCCATTGCATATATGGACCACATCTTCTTTATCCATTTGTCTGTTGAAGGGCATCTTGGCTCCTTCCACAGTTTGGCTATTGTGGACAATGCTACTATGAACATTGGGGTGCATATGGCCCTTCTTTTCACTACATCTGTATCTTTGGGGTAAATACCCAGTAGTTCAATTGCTGGGTCATAGGGTAACTCAATTTTTAACTTTTTGAGGAACCTCCACACTGTCTTCCAAAGTGGCTTTGCATTCCCATGAACAGTGTAAGAGGGATCCCCTTTCTCCACATCCTCTCCAACATTTGTTGTTTCTCGCCTTGTCCATTTTTGCCATTCTAACTGGTGTAAGGTGGTGTCTCATCTGTCTATCTTTCTGCTTGCCATCCTCAGAATGCTTGTTGCTGCAGGATTACAAGATGCCCTGCCCATTTCCAGGGAACATGTTGCAGGCGTGAAGAGCAGGGAAAGAGGAAGAAGGAAATGGTGGCTGCTGTATCAAGAAAGAAAAGCTTTTCTAGGAAACGTCAACATTTGTTTCATTGGCTGCATATTAGTTTAACTAGTCCTGGGAGTAGGTTTTGTGGGGGAGCTATGTATGGCCCCCAGTTGGGGAGTGACAGACATTTTAAAGGAAGACAATGGCCTGTAGCTCTCAGATCTAGTAGTTGGTGTTGACCTAGTGTTCGTCAGGTCACGCACATTTCTAGTTTTGCTTCCTTTGTTGCTCTCATCTTCGAAGCCAAGCCTGATCCCGGTTCTAAGCTCAGGCAAGATGGAGATAAAAAGTGAGCCCCAAGTACTCTGGGCTTCAGCATCTGCTCATGTTGGCTGCCCGACAGGCCCCAACCTGGTGCCCCAGTTCTGAGACCCAAGTCCCCACATTGCATTGTTTCCTGGGCCTGACTCGCTGCCTTGGAAACCTCCCAGCCCTCAGTCTCTGGAGGACCTGGACTGCCTAGCTCTCGCTTGTTTCCCTCTAGGGAGAGAAATTCTATCTTTGAGCTTCTGCCTAATGGCTGGGGTTCCGCCATCTGCTGACAGACTCACTTAATGATGCCTCGGGCTTCAGAGCATTGCCAGCTCCATGATACCCGATCCCTGGCTTGGCTTCCACCTACCAGTCCACCACCACCACTACACATGCACACGTACACACACACACGCGTTTGATCAAAGTTATCATGGCCGAAACAATCAGATAGATATTCAAGACTCATAATGAAAAACAGCCATGTTTTGTCTATCTCTCTCTACGTGCAATTCTTTTCTGTTTAACACTTGCAACAGTTTTAGCTGTTTCTTCTCCTTTGCCTCTATAATTTATAATTTGCTTATATTGCTATTTCTTCCATTTTACCTCAATTGTAGATATTATGTATTGATTGTTGACAAGGGCTATGTGGATCCAGTGCCCTCCCCAAATACGCAGCAACTTCCACTTTACCCATTCTCCTCATCTGAATTTTTGGTTAGATCAATATTCAGATTTCTTGTTACATAAGAGAAGAATCAACTGTCTTGCTCCTGCCACTTTTACTTGATCACTGGTTCTATGGAGCCAAACCCATATACCGTGTTTCTTTCTTCCTCGGGAACAGCCTCTTGTTGGTGGATTCCTCCTCTAGCAGCTTCCTCAGAAAGCATCCATGATAGATCAGTGATTTAAGAAACATCTTAATTCTGCCTTTGCATTTGATTGATAGCTTGGGCATAGAATTTGAAGCTGGACATTATTTTCTCTAGGGATTTTGAAGTGATTGTCCAGTGTCTTTTGGACCCAGAATTGCTATTGAGAAAGTAGGTACCATTATGACTCCCAGTCCCTTGTATGAGACCTGCTGTTGTTTCTCTTTCTCTTTCCTGAAAGCTTTTAGAATCCTCTTTGCCCAGTGTTTCGAAATTTCATGTTGATGTGTCTTAGTATAGGTGTAGGGTTTTTTTTTTTTTTTAAATCCATTTTGCTGGTCCCATGAAGGACCCTCTCCTGTGGAAATAGATATCCTTCAGTTCTAGGAAATTAAAAGGTATCAGTGGTAATTTCCTCCCTTCCAGCTTCTCTGTCATATTTTGGGAACTGCTATAATTTGGATATTAAATATTCTAAAATTATCTCTTCATAATTTTACTTTATCTCTCATATTTTCCTCATTCTTTGGTTTGTTTCCTCTTAGTTTTGCAGCACTGTTTTCTGGAAGATTTTCTCAACTTTACATTTCAATTTTTTAAATTAAAATTTAGTTTCTGCTTTTAATTTCCAAAGGTTTTTCATGTTGTTATTCTCTGAGTATTCTTTTTAAAACTTCTTATTCTTGTTCCATGAATATTATATCATTGTTTAACTCTATACATGTGTCCATATTTTTTTAGAAATTTTCTTATGTTCCAGCATTTTTTCTCTGTTTCCTCCAAGTTGTTTTTCTTTCCTTCTTCCTTCTTTCTGTTTCTCTCTCTTTTATGTTAGATGCTCTCTTCAAATATCTAGTTGTTGTTGGCTGTCTCTTCATATTTAAGAGTAAGGCACAACAAAGCCATTAGAAGGTGCGTCCCTCTGCAAAAAGAGGAACATCCTGTCTGGATGTTATAAAGCTAGTAGCAAAGGTTCTCAGAGCTGAGTGGGGGAAAAGGAGCCAATGGTCTTATCATTCAACATGTGAACTTTCCCTTAACTCCCCAATTTCAGGATGGCACCCTTATCCTCTGACTGGTGGCCCAGAATCCAGAATCAGTTTGGGATTAACTACTGTAGAGGGTAAATGTCTGATTTCCTTCTTGTGTTGGGAAGACATGATGGTGCTGGGTTGGGGAAGATAAATAGGGATCCAATGGCTCCTTACATACACTTTCGACTAATCCACCTGTTTGGAGCTGTATGTGTACCCTCTGGCTCTCCTGTCCACAGTGTTGATCGCTCTGTCTCTCTGCTGTGTTAAATCCACTCATTTGTTTGCTTTGCAACTTCTGAAATTCAGTTCTAATCTTCTCTTCTGTTCTTGCCATTATACAGTCAGTTGTCATTACTTGCAATAACTGTGTTCTATGAAGTTGCTTTACACACTGAATTAATAAATACTGAAACATTGTTCCAAGGAAATACAGGGTTAGGCACCTGTGAGCCTCATCAACTCATCAATACAGAACCTTGTATTATATGTATTTCTGTTCAAAAAAACCTTACTTAAAATATATTATTGATTTGTTAATATCAAAGTCACGGCCAACAGTACTGGAACGTATGCCAGAGTGAAGTGTATCCAATACATGCATTTTCTCTGTAAGACACATTGCAGCCTTCTTGTGCTCAGGAACTCTAGACAGTGCTTCTGCACTGTGCCTGGGGGGTCATTTTAGACAACAAAATCACCAATAAAAAGCACAGAAATGCAAAAACATGCCACTAAATAGACTATGAGAAGGCTGCTTGTTTATAGTGTGCGAGCTGAAGCAAGAAGTCAGAGTGTGGCCTTGTTCAGCCTCGGTTGGGAACACGAGCATTAGGAGTCCCCAATTTTTCACATCTTTGCATGTCCACAAATGACTGTGAAAGCACCATGAGTCTTAATTTTGGAGTAGAAATAAGTTTTAGAGGATAGGCAAGTTTACTAATACAGAATGTGCAATTAATGAGGGTCAACTGTAGTTTTATGCTTTGTAAAATCCTTTATCTTTTCAGAGTGGCTTCAGGAAGGATTGAAAGAAACAAGATAAATAATCACATTCAATCCGCCACATGTAGCTAGAAGTCTCTGTCGTCTTAGTTATTTTGTGTGGGACCCAGTGTGTATTACTACCTCCATATTTGCTTTTCCTCTGCTCCCCTCTCTAGCGAGGACTCTTAATGAGCTGGAAAGGGCTCTGCACCGGGAGTTAGGAGACCTACCTAAGCTCTGCCTCTAACCAGCCACGAACTCAGCTCTGGCCTCAGATTCTAATCTACAGACTGAGGAGCTTCAACCAGAGGCGTGCAGAGCTGCAGCCCTCATATTCTGTAGCCTGCCGGCAATGTTGACCAAGGGAATGATGGAACACACAGAATGGATCGAATGTAAGGACCCTGCTGTCAGGGAGGCACTGGACTCACCACTTGCTCAGACTGTATCCTGAAGAGAAAATGGCTACAGACACTGGGCAAGGTTCCTTAATAAAGTCACACATCTAGCAACAGGAGGGTCTCAATCTATCTCTGAGCCCGAAGAATGCTTTCCACTCTGCCCACTGCCATAATGCTCTTACCGCCCAGCTTCTCCTTAAATGGTTTCATTTTTTTTTAACATTTCCTATGGCTCCTTTGAGACCAGGTAGATTTTGGACAAAATCTCAGCTAACTAGTTACTTGACCTGCATGATCCTTAGTTTCCTTCACTTTAAAAAGAAGATAATAATGTCCCCTTTGCATCTTTATCATGAGGATTATGGCAAATGCTGAGCAAAAAGTATGGCTCAATATATAATAATTACATTGATTTATTCTGGAGTTATAATCCTTGCAGATAAACCTTTGTATTTGCCCTTTTCTCTTGAACAGTTAATTACAAGCATTTCTTGTGTTGCTCAGGATTTCCATATTTACATTTAGAGATTGTACCTGTTTTCACTAAGCGGATAAATAGTATTTACTCATCTATTCCGCTGTGATTGATATTTAGGTCCTATTGCTTATTTTATTACAGTTCAATGAATATAGATCTTGAGAGCCAGATGTAGCTGAGTTAAAATTTCTTTAAAAAATTTTTTTTTTAATATTTATTTGTTTGAGGGAAACGGAGAGAGAGAAAGCATGCGCAGGGAAAGGGAGAGAGAGAATCTCAAGCAGACTCCTCACTGAGCAGGGAGCCCAACGCAGGGCTCAATCTCTGGACCCTGAGATCATGACCTGAGCAGAAACCAAGAGTTGGATGCCCAACCGATTGCACCACCCAGGTGCCCTGCTGAGTTAAAATTTCTAATTCCACTGCTATTTGGTTTTGGATTATTTGCTTGAATCTTCTGGCAATAATAAAACTTATTTTGCAGCATCGTTCTGAAGATTAAATAAGGCAAGCAACAGCTATACAACTCTTCACACTTTGCCAGGTGCATCATGCATTGTCAAGACATGCTAGTTCTTCTCCCCTTCAGCAGAGGCGCCAGGCTCAAGGTGCCTTTAAAGCAGGCCTAATGACGGCACTTGCTCCCAGCTCTTATCGTGGATCCAGGGAAACCTCACTGAGATTCTCTGCAGGCAGGCCTCCTGCTTGAACCTGCTGGAAGGTCAGCAGGGACACTCAGTTCTCTACGACAGATGCACGGCCTCAAACTTAAAAGTAATCTTTACTTCTTATTTTATTTCTTATTTGCTTTTCTAAGAGTGAAAGTTATTTTTCAAACATTATTCTGAATGAGTAGTCAGCTATATTTAGACGATTTGAAAAAAATGTGGTTTCATTATGCTTTCACTAGTGGATACAGATGGAGACTGCAAATGAGATTGTAGAGAATTATTTTTATGACTGGTTCAGAGGAGAGGGCAGAGGACCGTGATAGAGTTTAAGCTTGAGGAAAATCTGCATTACATTTACATAGGCAAGAGTTTATTATGTCCCAACAGAATGGGTCTGATTTGGGTAATTTTAGAAAATGCCACAATGGGACTAGAATCGTTACTCCATGGTATAGGTGAATTTGTGACTGCCTTGATTTTTCTATTAAAATCAGATATCCATATGCAGTGTGATCTTAAGCTAGCAACTCCTTTCCTTTGTCTGGAAGGAGATAAAACAGCATAGAGCTGGATGCTAAGATGTAAATTGTAGAGAAGATGTCTGTAATTAACTTAGAAAGTACTGTTTGTGTTTAACTTCACCATAATTTTTCAGGATGAACAAATTGCACATTAGTGTAGGCAAGAAGTAAGGCTTTTAACAAGTGTAATTGTTTTTCCCCATCTCATTTTCTAAGATGGACCTGTGAACTTTTAACTTACACATTGGTTTGGAGTAATTAGCCCCTGAATTGTCTAGCTTTTGAGACATAATTATTTAGAAAAGAGATGGACCTGGTTTTCTGGAATCATCAGACGAAGAATGATACCCTTCACTGAAAATCATACAATGATGCTCAAAAGGAGAGTATAACATAGTCATGTAGACATCTGGTGGGTACTTGAAATATTTACAATTTTTTTGTTTTGCAAAAAACCACAATATATTTTGTATGACTTTTTTTCCCCTAAATCACTTTTCCTGGTAGGTTTTGAGCACTTTTTTATCTTTACAAAGTTTGGAGAGTGAAAAGAATTCAAATTCTCTCCAACTACCAGGTAGTCAAATCTTTTTAAAATCTCTTATATACTATTGTCCATATTACATAAGTCACCTACAGAAGATTAACTAATGAGTTTTGGGCAATCAAAGTGAACTATTGTCCAGGCCAAGAGTGAATTGCAAGCTATGACAATCTCTTGGCAGGATAACAACCGGAATAGCCTGTAAGCTGATACACTGTAAGGAGGCATCTGGTTTTCCTCTTGGCGGGCTCTGGGTGCCAAACCTTAGCTCCTTGGCTCACTTTTCTCTGACACTGCTCTTTAGATACCAGGATTCTGACTGTCACTGCAGACCTGGTATGTAGCTTTTTAAAAAATGCTTTATACGTGTCCATGAATCATAATTCACAATGTGCTGAAAAGGGTAGGTGGCAGAGTGAGTTTCTGTCCCATCGCTGTCTTCCAGACACAGTCCCCTCTTCCAGAGGCAGGCCCTGGTAAGGGTTCCTTAGATGTCCCTCCGGAGATAAGCTGTGCATATCAAGGGCACTCGGACATACATTCTGCTTCTTTTACACATATGGTCATATAACATACACTGAACTGCACCTGCTCTTTTCAAAACCTGATCAATTTTGGAGATTGTGCCACCATTATATAGAGCTGCCCCATTCGTTTTAAAGGCTGTTAGCATTCGTTGCATTGTATGGATGGAGCTTGTTTACCACACCCCCACCGGTGGATGTTCACATGATTTTCAGTCTTTTGCTAATACAAACACTGCTGCATTGAATGAATCTGTACATTCATTGTTTTGCATACATCAGCATATCTGGGGGATAGGTATTCCTAGAAACAAAATTGCTGGTCAAATGATACATGCATTTTTTTATTTTGACAAATGCTGCCAGACTGCAGTATACCTCGTGTAAGTTATCCACCCACTGGCCGAGTATGAGAGCGGTATGTGCTTTTTAAGTCCTACACGTGGCCTTTGTCATTGAGGGTTGTATTTTTCTGAACCGGGCTACAGTCCAGAGCCTTTGTGCTCACTCACGTTACATCGGTGACTTTCCGTCTGTGACCAGGACTCATTCTCCAACACTCCGGGACACTGTATTTTATTCCAACCATTTGAAAGCATTGCTTACAACCTGAATAGGAAATAGACATATTTTTGTGTTTCCTCATAGAAGAGGGAATCAAGGGGAGGTTCTGATGCTTGAAAGCCCCTGAGTTTTGGTAACGTGGAGGCAATGAAGAGATTAGCTTATTTTCCTTGATTTGAGTATCACCATAGGAGGGAATCATCCCAACCTTCAGTAAAGAAACAAACTGAAGTTTTGACCTTTAAAGCTACAGTGTTGGTGGTGTCTTACCGTTATCACTTCACCACTGAGCCACTCTCTCTGCCAAGCAGACATCCCATGCTCACTGCAGGGTCTGGCTCCCTGCCTCCTCTGGGGGCAGCTGCATCCCTGCGGCACCTCGCTCCTCGCCCCTCGCCCCTCGGCTTCCTTCCTTTCTCTTCCTCACCTGCATTTCCTCTCCTTATCCAAACAGCTTTTTACGATGCCTGTTAGAACTTAATCACTTCTCCCTAAGCCACTATTATAACATGGCAGGTCCAGGCACAAACCAGAGCGAACTCTCTTTGATTTTTATATCTGTAGATCTCCCTCCTGTGCTTGCTATTTTATAATCTGTGCTGTAGTTTGTATTCCAAACTTCTAAAACGTTAAGAGCCCTTTTTGTTCAGTTATGTAAAGCACCTAGTTCACGGTGCTGTATTTTAATCAAATTTATATATTTAAAATATATATATATTAGAATTGTGGTTCTGCATACAATTTGTGTAAATTGAATCCAAAAGTGCTTGAATTTGGTCAAGTAAGTATAGCTTTTTCTTCTTCTTTGTTTTAAATCTATTTACTGATTCCAAGTAGTGAAAAGCATTATTATTTTAACTTAAATATATTTATAACTATAAAACTATGATGGCATTTCTGTGGGTTGTTTCCCCAGTACAGTGTTCACTAACCCTGAACATAGACTTAAATGTTCCCATGAATGCTTGCTGTCCTTGGAACGATCTGTCCAGGTGAACAAAATGGGGAGCTACCAAGGACGCTGTCAGCACTGCTGTTTGGTACCATTCCTTTCGACATCTGTTGCCATGATAAGGGATTACTCTAGCCACCTTCATGATACCTAGAGCAGGGCTGCTCAAACACTGGCCCACAGACTAGTGCTTTTCTTACCTGACTGCAACAAAGTAAGTACAGGAATGGGAAGTAAGTGTGCAGAAGCTTGTATATCATCTGACAGTGTTGAATCTAATTTTTTGGATTGAGCTTATATTTTTTCTATGTCCTTTTAAAATCTTTTCCCCCCAAACACTCATTTTATTTTATTTTGCAAAATATGAATCTATCACAGATTAGGTTTTTGAAAATAATCTAGAAAATTCCTCAAATTTTAGTGACTGCCTAGCTTGTAAGGCAGATGCATTGCTCTAAACGTCTTTGCCTTGGCTTGCTTTCATAGTGTGACAAGTGTGATATCCTCATGTAAAACTTCAGGAAATGAGGCACAATGACAAAATTCC
This sequence comes from Ursus americanus, assembly GCF_024610735.1. Classification (NCBI taxonomy): domain Eukaryota; kingdom Metazoa; phylum Chordata; class Mammalia; order Carnivora; family Ursidae; genus Ursus; species Ursus americanus. The sequence goes on from NC_142131.1 coordinate 75,266, forward strand.
TCGCCTGCGGCTGCTGCATATACCAAAATTAAATCTTTCCCTTCTCATTTCTGTCATCAGAGTATGAGGCCTCATCTGCTTTTCATGATATGATATTTTAATTAGAATCTGAGAGAGTGAGTGGAATAAGAGAAAATTAGTCATGAAAAGAACATTGCATTTTCCTACCCTTCAAAGAAAAGTGCAGTAGCATTTTCTCCCATGTTATTTTTCCTTTAGCTCCATTTTCTAAAACTGAAGTACTTTGGAAGATATTTAGGAGAATTATAACACAATGGATTCGTGCTCAGAAAAAGTTCTCTGTGGGGCACCTGGGTGGCTCAGTCGGTTAAGTGTCTGCCTTTGGCTCAGGTCATGATCCCAGGGTCCTATTGGGCTTCTGTTCAGTGGGGAGTCTGCTTCTCCCGCTCCCTCTGCTCCTCCCCCTGCTCGTGCTCACTCTCTCTCTCTAATAAATAAATAAAATCTTGAAAAAAAGAAAAAAAAGAAAAAATTCTCTGTGTTGGATATTTTTTTTTAATTTTTTACTCTTTTAAAATTTAAATTCAATTGCTTAACATATAGTGTATTATTATTTTCAGAGTTAGAGTTCAGTGGTTCATCAATCTTATGTAACACCCAGTGCTCATCACATCACATGCCCTCCTTAAAGTCCATCACCCGGTTACCCCATCCCCCCACAGCCCTCCCTTCCAGCAACCCTCAGTTTGTTTGCTATGATTAAGAGTCTCTTATGGTTTTGTGCTGGATGTTTTTAAATGTTGGTGGAATGTATATAAAATAATAATATTTGGGGAAATTTGCACGTATTACAGTGTCAGCCTCAGGGAGAGGTTTGGGTTTATGTACCAGCCAAAGTACAACCAAGGAGCCAGAATAAGCATTGACAATGTTGCCTGTTCTTTTTTTTTTTTTTTAAGATGTTATTTATTTATTTATTTGTTTGTTTGTTTATTTATTGGGGTGGGGGGCAGAAGGAGGGAGAAGGAAAGAATCTCAAGCAGACTCCGCTCAATCTCACCCCAAGATCATGACCCCAAGATCGTGACCTGAGCTGAAACCAGGAATCAGAGACAACCCACTGAGCCACCCAGGCACCCCAGCAATGTCACGTGTTCTGATTGACAGCCTTCGCCTATGCAGCAAGCGTTAGCTGTGGGAGCAGAGTTGATAGGGGTTAGGAGGTCAGTCATAGAGGTCCAAATGATGTTTGAAGCAAGAAGAACTGAGAGGGGTGTTACATGGTGGAGACAATGAAACCAAAAGACAGAAGACTGGAAAGAGTGGGGATAGGCAGGAGGCCAGCAGGCTGCCTGGGCCTTGAGGCTCCTGGTGGCAGGTTCCATGGGTGGACCACTTCCATTTACAAGGGCCAGGGTTCAAGTACATATTTGGATCCTAGCATAAAAATTTATTAGCCTTTGATTGAAGAGCACTTGATGAAAGTTTTTACTTTATCTTCTATCACCATTTCCAGCAACTCCTCTTTTGCACTGGAAAAAATCAATGCAGTTACAAGTTTATCATTCACAACAGGTTGTGTGTCCTTCATATGTTAAAAACATGTAATATGATTCTTTCTGCCTTGATGAAAAAATGTGGGTGCAATTGTCTTTTTATAATGATGGTGTTATGTGTGTGCTGAAATTTCCCCATAAAAGTGTGATCTAAAATGATCTGAAAGGATAACTATTCTGGAAGTATTGTTAAAATAGACTTAGAAATAATTTTTAAGGGGCGCCTGGGTGGCACAGCGGTTAAGCGTCTGCCTTCGGCTCAGGGCGTGATCCCGGCGATCTGGGATCGAGCCCCACATCAGGCTCTTCTGCTATGAGCCTGCTTCTTCCTCTCCCACTCCCCCTGCTTGTGTTCCCTCTCTCACTGGCTGTCTCTATCTCTGTTGAATAAATAAATAAAATCTTTAAAAAAAAAAAAAAAAGAAATAATTTTTAAAAAGTGGAACACTTCCCCAAATCTTTTATTGCCCCCCAGTTTTAATCTCTGCAGTCTTTTCCAGTATCCTCTCATCCTAGATCTTTCAGATGTGACTGTCTTGCCTAATTTTTGGATCTGGGAGGAACATTTATATGTTAAGAATCCCTTACCCATTTGCCATACTGACCATTATTGCTAGTGTATTCAATGAGTAAGGATTTACTGAGTGCTTACTGTGAGGTTCTAGGTCTGTCACTGAGATTACAGAAGACATACCTTTGTTCATTCATTCATCCACCAACTCGTTTAAGCATGGTGACAGGAGCTTGGGACAGGTCCTGTCGTATAAGGAACTGACAGACTTTGTAAAATGAAGATACATCTTTTGAATGTATTATGAGGATTAAATGAAATAATGTTTCTAAAGCATCTGAAACAGATACTCTGAATGAGTATTTTTCCCCAGGACTGGCAAAGATAGCTTTTAAGAAGTTTTTGCAAATCATTGTGAAGATAAGCTGAATTTTGCTTAATATCGAATGTTAATTTACTGATTTAAAAAAATCCAAGGGGCAAACACATTAAAGTATTTTCTTCTTCTGTAATATCAATAGAAAATACCAAATTGAGAGATTGCCAAAAATGAATGCTTTTTTTTAAAAAAGCAATATTTTGTTTTCAGATGCTTTCTTCTTGAATGTTGGCTTTTAGTCATTCTTGACATTTTACCTGGAGAAGGGGAGACCATCATGTCAGTGACTAATCTTGGCTGTTCATTATTTCCGTGAACCCTCAGGAAGTTCAGTCGGAACATCAGAAAGAATTAATATCACAGTAACTCAAGTCTAAGAAGACAAAGCCGGTGCTTCCCCCGGAAACATACACATCCTTCCACCTGCCCCCTGAAGTCCGATAAATCTTTCAACTACAGTTTTTTTGTCAGTTGTAGTGTATTGGATGTGAATTTGAATCTGATTGGATTTCCTTATGCAAAAAGTGGGCATTTTTGTGTGTGTCTTCCGAATAGGAGTGATTCCAAAATTGGAAAATCAGGTGCAAAGAAAACCTACAGATTTATGACACAGTGTTTTTTCTGTATTAGAGGGAAATGCCTCCAGTTTCATAATTCTTTCTTTACCTAAAAGTAATAACTGATATTTGTAACAATTTCCTTGCTTGACTGATACTATTGCCTGAAGCTTTTTGAGGATATTGTACTCTATTTTATTTTCCCAGTGCTATTCAGTAAAACTTTTTGCTATGACAGAAATGTTCTATATCTGTGTAGTGCAGGGTGGTAACCACTAGCCACATGTGGCTTTTGAGCGTTTGAAATTTGGCTATTGAGCTTGCATAACTGAGAAATGAATTTTTAATTATATTTAATTTTAATTAATTTAAATGTAAACTTACATAGCCACCTGTGTATAGTGACTACCATATTGAACAGTGCAATTGAAGACCATAAATATTAATTCACAAGAGTTTAAACAGGTTTTTATTTATTTTATTTTATTTTTTTTAGATTTTATTTATTTATTTGAGAGAGAGAGACAGCCAGCGAGAGAGGGAACACAAGCAGGGGGAGTGGGAGAGGAAGAAGCAGGCTCCCAGCGGAGGAGCCTGATGTGGGGCTCGATCCCAGGACATGCCCTGAACTGAAGGCAGATGCTTAAGGACTGAGCCACCCAGGCGCCCCTAAACAGATTTTTAAAACAGGTTTCACCATAGACAATATTGAGGAGGTTGGTGGTTGGAGATTCTGGTTTTGCAAAAAGTTTTTTTTTTTTTTTAAGGGTGGGGAGGGGCAGAGAGAGGATCTTAATCCAGTATGGGGCTCGATCTCACAACCCTGAGATCACCTGAGCTGAAATCAAGAGTTGGGTGCTTAACTGACAGCCACCAGGCGCCCCTGGTTTTGTGAGATTTTATCTCAATATTCCTTTGGGTGTCTTGCTCTCAGCTCAGATCTTGATCTCAGGGTTGTGAGTTCAAGCCCTGAGTTGGGCTCCACACTGGGTGTGAGCCTACTTTAAAGAAAAAAATTCCATTGAGTGTGAAATTTCAAAAAAAAAAAAATCTTTATAAGTTAGATTACAAAGTGTTTCTTCTTTCAATCTTGACTTTTGTTTTGCCTTTCCTATTTTCCCATATTTTTTCCAAGTTGGTAAACTCAACCAAAAGCGTTTTTCAGATATAATAAAAATTAGGCCAACAGCTTCATCATTTCTAGCCGTATGTTCTTATGAGCAAGAGACAGACGGGGGTGGGGGGATGAATGAGTAGGCTCAACTTTGAGCCAGCCTTAAATGTTTGTTACTTAAGCTGACTTGGCTTTAAGATCACAGTGGGAGGTCCAAGATGATTCCACTTAATTTCTTAGAATGCATGTCATATGCCATTTTACTTGTTAATGGCATTTCTTTTTCCTTCATGTTTCATGATCTTATTCCATGTGCTTACAAACTGCAACTGATCTTTTCAAAAAAAAATTTTTTAATTTTATTTATTTATTTGACACAGGAGAGTATAAGCAGGGAAAGCAGCAAGCAGAAGGAAAGGGAGGAGCAGACTCCCTGCTGGGGAGGGAGCCCGATGCGTGGCTCAATCCCAGGACCCTGGGATCATGACCTGAGCCGAAGGCAGATGCTTAACCATCTGAGCCACCCAGGCGCCCCTCAAAATTTTTTAATTAAAAAAATATTTTAATTGACATATAATTTATATACAGTGTTATATTAGTTTCAGGTGTACAATATAGTGATTCAACACTTCTATAATTACTCAGTGCTCATCACAAGGAGTGCACTCTTCATCCCCTTCATCTATTTCACCCATCTCCCTACCCACCTTCCCTCTGGTAACCACCACTTTGTTCTCTGTATTGAAGTCTGTTATTGTTTCTCTCTCTCTTTTTGTTAGTTTGTTCATTTGTTTTGTTTCTTAAACTCCACTTATGAGTGAAATCATATGGTATTTGTCTTTCTCTGTCTGACTTATTTCACTTAGCATTATCTGAGTCCATCCATGTTGCTGCAAATGGCAAGATTTCGTTCTTCTTTATGGCCAAGTAATACTTCATCTTCTGTATCCATTTGTCTCTCGATGGACACTTGGTCTGCTTCCATGTCTTGGCTCTTGTAAATAATGCTGCAGTAAACACAGGGGTGCATATATCTTTTCAAATTCGTGTTTTGTTTTCTTTGGGTAAATACCCAGTAGTGGAATTACTGGATCATACGGTGTTTCTATTTTTAATTTTTTGAGGAAACTCCGTGCTGTTTTCCACAGTGGCTTCCCCAATTTGCATTCCCACTAACAGTGCACTTGGGTTCCTTTTTCTCTACATTCTTGCTTGTACTTGTTATTTCTTGTCTTTTTGATTCTAGCCATTCTGACAGCTATGAGGTCATATCTCATTGTGGTTTTGATTTACATTCCCCTGATGATAGTGATGTTGAGCATGTTTTCATGTGTCTGTTGGCCATCTGCATGTCTTCTTTGCAAAAATGTCTATTCAGGTCTTCTGCCCATTTTTAAATTGGATTGTTTGTACAACTAAACTTTTTAAAAAATTAAGATTGAATTTTTAAAAGGAGCTGGGATGCGTTTATCCATAGTGGTATCTCTTTGCCTTCCTCTTTAACACCAAAGCACCATTTTATTTTTTTAAGATTTTATTTTTAAGTACTCTCCACACCCAACGTGTGTTTTGAATTCACAACACCGAGACCAAGAGTCTTATGCTATACTGACTGAGCCAGCCAGGTGCCCCTCAAAGCATGATTTTATATTGTAGAACATGTTTATTCCCCTAAAGAAAGTTGTTTGTTGATTAACTGAAGACTGTATTTGCCAATTTGCCTTCTTCATATATATAACATTTCAATTAAATGGAATATTTCTAATCAGGAGCTTCTGGTTGATCAAAAGCAAAGGAAAAAAAATTTCTCATACATTCATCATTTATTTATGATCATCTATTATATGCCAGGTATTGTTCTTGGTAATGGGAACACAACGGTGAACAAAGTAGACAAAATTCTCATCCTCACAGAGCTTAAATTCTAGCAGAATCTTTTTGTTTCCACTTCCATAGATAATTTTTCTAAAATATCTATTTCCCTTCACTTTGCAAGTACGTAAATTACCATGCTCTTGTGTGTTTGTTTGTTTGGTTTTTATTATTAAGATTTCTGAATTGCCTTAAACCCTCATTCCTCAGTACTGTTGGTGTAGAACCAAAGTTCTACTCTGATGCACTTAGGGAGCCCTTTAGCAAATACAGATGCTGTGCCTTGTGCCCCATCCAGATTTAGTGTTCAGCTGTGGGGCACGAGCTTCAGTATGTTACCATCATGCCGGGGGACCGTGATGTGCTGCCTGAGTGGAGTACCACCAGCATAGAAAGGCTTGAGGGATATGGAACCAGCATATATACCAGAAGATACTTTAAGGCCTAATGATATCAACTTGTTTTGTTCTGATTTGTGATTGCAAATTGAGATGTACAAGAAGCTAAAGAGAAATGGGATTGAAGGTTCTTTTTCCCGAAAATCTAACATTCTATTTACCTAACATTTTAATTATTATATTATATTTCAGGTTAGGGTTTTGAAGATGAACAAGGAACGGGCCCTGTTTCCTATGAATTTATAGTCTAGTAGGGGAGTTCACAGACTGTTTCTGTGAAGGGCCATATAGTAAATATTCTTGGTTTTATGAGCCGTACAATCTCTGTCATAACGACCCACCTCTGTTGTAGTGAGAAAGCAGACATAGGCAGTGCGTACACAAATGGGTGTGTCTGTGTTCCAGTAAACTTGATTTACGAAAACAGGCGATGGTCTGGATTTGGCTGCAGGCCTAGCTGCCGACCTCTGGTCTAGTAGGAGAAAGAGAAATAAATCAACAGTTACTATAGAGTGGAGTATGTTATCAAAGCAAGCACGAGTACTTCAGTAACCCAGAGAAGGGACGTGGACTAGGACGGGGTCTTACCTGAGAGACTTAAGGAAGGTTCTGGAGGAGATGCTGTTCAAGTGGATTATAAAGCGTGGGTTGGAGTTTGAAGAAAGGGAAAGGAAAGGATGCTTTAAACAGGGACAAACGTGCAAAGCATGGGCATGTAAACAGCACTGCCTCTTCTGGAAACTAAAAGAAATCCACAGGTTGCCAGCTTGGGCGGGAGGATGTGGTGAAGAGAGTGGCTGGGCTGTATTCTGATGGGCCTTGGCTGGGACGTGAGAAACATTGGGCGTGGAGCTGAAACCCTTGGGGGAAGCAAATAAAGGATTTTAAGCAGGCGAGAGTAACTTGTTGGCTGCCTGTTGGAAAGGAGATGAGGTACCTGTAGTACTGCGGTAAATCAGATGGAAAAGGGCGAGTGACCAGCGTTTCCGGGATGGGCTGCGTAGGAGCGCCGTTCAGACGCAGAATCTCTCGTCTTGGTGACTGCTTGCACCTGAGGAGAGGTGAGGAAGAGACACCTCAGACAACTTCTAGATTTCTGGCTTGGGTGACTGGATGGTATCATCTACGTAGACGGGAGGAGTAACCTTGGGGAGGGGTAGAGATGATGACTTCAATTCAGGACTTTGAGTTCAGGGTAAATGCGCGACCCCAAAACATAGCTTCCCAGTAGAAAACGCATTGCTGCTTAACTGTACATGGAGATCCGGGAGTCAGCGTGCCGCGTAATAGGGCCATACATTTAGATTAGGTCACCCACAGAGAGCCTGTAAGGTGGCAGAACAGACAGTAGTGGATAAGGCCTCAGGTAATACGCACATTTGGAACCAGAATTCTAAAGGAGCAGTCAAGTGGAGGTGGGAGGAAACTGGAAGACAGGGCTGTTACCCAGGCTGAGGGGAAAAGTTTCCAGAAGGCGGCAGGCCGTGGTGAGAGACGCGTCTCTGGGGTTCTGGAGGATGGATCCTCACGTTTCCTTATTCGTTTCGTTCTCCGCTTTGATTATTTCACGCGGGAGCGCTGGTAAGAGGCAAATGTATTTGTCCCGTCCAACAGCTCTCCCCAGAAATTATCAGCAGTAGCCTAGAGCCTGTTTTTTTTACGTCTTATTTATGGTTTTTCACATTTTGAATATTTATGGAACTGAAATTAGAGTCTTCTAAATTACATTTTTGTGTGACTCCAATTGAACAGTTAGGGGCAAAGTGAACTTTCAGACTTTTTTTGAGTGTTTTCATAAGCAACTCTTTCTGGCCTACCTACCCAAGCTGTCTGTTGACAATTGTGACTACAGCACCTGCTTCTTACTCAGAGCAATGATGGCTTTTGCATAGCCTTCATTCCAACTGGGTTTGGGATTTAGTATCATTGTGGGGAAGAATAATGTTTTTCTTTGCTTCTGAGCCTCTGAGATGTAAGCCCATCTTTTCCGTTAGCTATTCCTCATGTTAGGCTGTGAATTTCCCTGAATGATAAAGAGCTTCATTGAATTTTCCCTTCCTACTCAATTTCTTTATAAATTAAAAGGAGAAGAATAGCCAGGAGACAAAAAGGCTTTTATAAACAGAAAGTAATAGCTGTACATTGTGAAAACATGCAGTTTTGAGCTAGAATCATTGATCTTCAGTCCTATTTTAATTTTGCTGTCTGGTGATTGGTGTTCTCTCCAGAACTAAATATTATCTGACTTGGCCAGTTCCTCTGTTGTAAACTGAAATCCGTTCCTTTCTTTCCTCATGGCATTATCCTCTGAAGATAAGATATGCATACATGAATATGAATAAATGTGAAAAACCTTTTAGAGCAATTGTAGAAATGATTAAAGTAAAAAATTGATCGGGAGGACATTTATCTATTTAGAAGAAAGTTAGAGGCTAAAATGTTCACCACATTTTTGTGAGATTAACCAAAAATGTTCGCCATGGTTATGGCTGGGTAGAGTGACTGCATGTGATTTGTGTTTTCTTCTTTTCGCTTGTCTACATTTTCTGTAATGAATGAATGTATTTTCTGAAATAATATACGAAATTGTGGTTGTTTTCTATTTAAGGCAGGTGCCTTCTGTGAGATATTGCTGTTACTGCACCAGTTCCCCTCTACACTATCTTGGTTTTGGACAACTGCTGCTTAGTATCTTAGTTTCTCTTCCTCTGAGAAATGTTCCTGGCCTCAAGCAGGGAAGCTGTCATTCTGCTCTGTCACGAAGGCTGCAGGACTGTCGTTTTTATGGTGTCCACGGGTCAGTCATGCTTACTGGGCATCCCATGTGCTGCCTTCTGTGAGAAAATACAAAGAGGTTTACGTGGGGAAATATCAAATCAGCTGGGGACTCCCTTCAAAAGAGCGATCACTTTTAACTTCTGAGAGCTTTATGAGTCAATCCATTGAAACCGACGTCCTGGATACTGGCGGCGTCCAGGGCGGTGTGCCGGGTGCCGCACAGATCTTCAGGGAGGTTGGGGCACGGCCAACACTGGCTTCCAGGAGTTTGGGGTCACGCTGGAAAGATAAGACTGGAGTGTGTGAAAATAATAAAAAGAGAGAAATGCGAGTTTAGTACAATTATCCAAAAATTGTCACGCAGCTGTACTTAGGCCCTGAGCAATGGGGCCGGTGCTAAATGCCATCGGAAGGAAGAGCTCACCTGGGGGCCTGAGTGAACTACAGGACTGCATGGAGTTGGATGGACGTGAGCTGAAAGTGGGGGCTACAAGGGCTTCCTAAGGCCTGTATTCAGTGATCCTGGAGTGTTATTTCTGGCATGTGCCATTGGTCAAAGCAAGTCACAAAGCCAACCAAGATTCAAGGGCAGGGAAGTGGTGTCCGCCGATTGAAGGGAGGGATAGCGAAGGCGCATTGCAGACGGGCGTGTTCACAGACGAGTGTAATTCCCTAGAGCCATTTTAAACAACCCTGCGCAACGGCTTGTGGTAAAACTCTGATGCAAGTTCCAGCTCTTGATTTGTAAAAGAGAGCTTTGGGAATTTTTTCTCTCCTGTGTAACTTATCATGTTGAAACAAAATGTAATTTGTTATTTCATTGTATTTAATGTGGAAGGTAATAATGTATAGGTGGATATGGTCTGGTTTAACATAAAAGGGTTATTGATTAATGACCATTGATGATCAAGCTGCTCTTATTAGTGCTGTCCTCACTTGTGTTCACCTGCCAAAATTTAGGTATCGCTGACATCCAAGGTGCTGGATGATAGAATGGAAAGGGCAAGAGTGTTGGAATCAGACGGATTCCAGATTTAGATTCGAGGCTCTGGCGCATATGAGCTCTGTGACTCTTTCAGCCTTCGTGTCCTTATCTGTGAGGTGGGGTTAAAGTGCACCGCCCCGGCCGGTTTGTCAGTTGTTGCTGCTAGTTCTAGACCTCTATGCTGAAGGAATTTAACTTTGATTCAGTTTTTAGAAACCAGTACTTCTAGCTAAAGGTTACAATCTGACTTTGTTCAGTGCAATGCAGTGTGTTTTGTTTCTGATCTTTTCTACCAACCTCTCGGTGGCCCACACTTTTAAAATAAAAGTGTATTGTTACACATTCTCCCCTGAGTTGACATTTCTAGAACACAAATTCTTTATTTAAGCCTTTTTGTTTTGGTAGAAGGAGGCCTCCCGAGCCTGGACAGAGTCAGGTTTCTCACCAGGGTGCCCAAATCTGTAAGTGGGCCACAGGCGGGCGCAAGGGCGGCCTCTGCAGACGGATTGCTCCTCTGAGTGAAGCAGTCCGCTCAGTTCAATAAGCACTTTTCTCCCCCTGAGCAGTTTGTGCTTAATTACTGCAGACTTAATCATGAAACCGGGGCATTGTGAAAGATCTACGATCAATAAGTATAAAATAATCATAATAATGATTACTACTTATTGAGTACTTAATATATGCCAGGAACTATGTTAAGTGCTTTACATGCATTATGTCATTTATTCTCAGAACAATACTATGAGATAGGTGCTGTTGTTATTCTTATTTTTAAAACCTGAAAAATGACTAGCGATTTATGAAAGTAGTGTAGTATAATGTAGAAGGTTACAAAATACCGATAGGCAAGTAGAAGAGTGAAAACACCATTTTCCTACCATTCAGAAAATATGATTGTTAACATCTTTTTATGTGAACTTCTGGAATTTAGAAAACCTCTTCATTTTCTACCCAACCTGTTAAGACTATTATCTGGAAATATAAAAAAGAAATTTCCATATTAGAATGTAAAATTTTTATATGAGAACATTGGCCCTTTCTTCCTATTTGCATTACTGCTCTAGCAATCCTCAACAACCCTAAGCCTTTTTTTTTTAAGATTTTATTTATCTATTTGAGAGGGAGAGCACACAAGTGGGCGGAGGGAGAGGGAGAAGCAGGCTCCCCACTGAGCAGAAAGCCCGGTGCAGGGCTCCATCCCAGGACCCTGAGATCATGACCCGAGCCTAAAGCAACTGATGAACTGACTGAGCCACCCAGGGTCCCTGACGTCCCTAAGTCTTAGATGAAGCCAGCTGAATATTAGGCTGTATTCAGGGAAGGGCAAAAAAGATAAGCATATAAATGCATTAAAACAAAACATTGTTCCAGTGTATCAGTTAGTTATTGCTGGGAGCAGTCACAAACTCTCATTGGCAGAAACAAGAACTTACCCTGATTGCACATCTTGGGGTCAGCTGGAGTGGCTCTTCTTAGGCTGTGGGTCTGTAGGTTGGCTGAGGTGTCTCATCTTGGGGCCAGACTAGAGGGTTAACGGCTACCTTGGTTCATTCTTTTCACAATCATGGCAAAAGTGGTAGGGGACAAGCCCAACTGTATAAACATCTGTCTGCTAACATCCCAGGGGACCAAAGCAAGTTCAATGTCAAGCCTGAAGTTAAGGGTTAAGGAAAGACATACCTGCCATGAGTGTCCTTAGTCCTGAGGCCAAGGCAGGGGTATGGATGAATAATACTACTATGGGGGAATGAAAAATTAAGACTAACAATTTAATCTACCATCCCCACTTTCATGTGTATGTTTATTTATTCATCTACCCTACAAATAAAAAAATATAAATATTTACACATAGGCATATACATGGTATGCATATGTATACACGTATATACAAGATAAAACATGTAGCTATGTGTAGAAAAGATTTATGAAACATGAAAATGGAACGGCAATGGAAGCAGAGTGATCAGTTGGGAGACTAGTATAATATAGCTGAAAAACCCAAGTAAGAGTAAATATAAAAGCATTTCAGGGACAGGACCAACAGAAATTTGACAATAAATTGGACACAGGGAACCAGGGAGGTGGAAATGAAGGAGTGAAGGAGTGATATTAGTGATATTAGTGATAAGATGGAGTGAAGGAGAAGATATTAAAATTTTCTACAGTTCTGTGTGCCCAGGGAAAGTGGGGAGACCATAGTAGAACCGGCCAGGAGCAGGAAGGGGTGAAGGGGGGCTGGAAGACAGCAGTTGGTCTTACTTCCCATGGTTAGGTTTCAGATATCAGCAAACATCAAATTGGTCATGTCCTCAAAATGATTGGACTTTGGTGGCGTGTCGAGACAGGAGCACTAGTTATCTTTGTTTGTGACCATGCACGAGTTTCTAATGTCTCTTCCAGCTCTTAAGTTCTGTAATCCTTTGACCTTTATGGAGACGTACAGTTGGAGCAATATGAACAAAACATTTCTCCAAGGAGTGCAAATAGAAAAGAATAAGACTTCCACGTCGGGGACAAATGTTGTGCTATGGAGAATTGCTCTTGGCCAGCATAGTGTTGTTGTTCTTGTGCCTTTTTAATTAGTTTTGTTTTTGTTGTTTAAATTTGAGAACACACTGAGGCTGGATATACTTCTTTAGTCTAGCCCTAGACTTGACCAATCCTCCTGTCTTAGAGTGACCCACTTCTCACATTTATATCATGTCCTAGTCCTGGAAGACATTTGGGATTTCGACCCCTGCTCTGGGTCTTAGGGCTAACTGCTGATGGGAAGGTAGAAAATACTCAAGGAAAATCAGGAAAAACAGAGGTGGGCAATCACTGAGTCATCAAAGTTGGGATTAAACAGGCTTTTAAAGAAGTGCTAAAATTTGGTGATTGGTCCAGAAAGCTGAAAACCAAGCTTGTTAAAATCTTTGTTGTTCTTTTACAATTGGATTAGATTTTAAACTCTGCCAGGGTAGAAACAATGTCTTTTCTATGTTCTGAAACCTTATCTTTCAGTGAGATGTCAGGGCTACGCTTGACAGGTGTTCCATCGATTTCAAAAGAAAGACAGGGAGGGAGAGTGGAGACAGGAAGAAAAAGAGAACCAAAGGATTCCGAGTTGCCTCACTCTCCCAAATAATTAAATAGAGTTCGTGTCTAGAATCACCCAGATGAAACAGTTCTTTTTGCACACTTACCACGTTTCTAGAAGCAATGAGAAAGTTGGAAATAGGTTTCCTCTGTGTCGTTATATTCAAGAAATGCTCTTTTCTCCCCCATTAACCACGTTCTCTAGCTCAGTGTCTCTCCTAATGAGTTTTCTTCTGTTCGACCCTCCCATAGAAATGACTTGTTGATGGTCTGTCGCCAGTTGAATATGGAAGAGTCTGTGGCCGAGATCATGAACCAGTTGGGCGCAGATGAACATGGGAAGATTTCCTTTCGGGATTTTACAAGGTGCCGCATGCAGCTCGTTCGAGAAATTAGGAAGGAGGAAGTAGGTCTTTCTGAGAAGTCAGACAACTCCTGTAAAAAGAAGAAGCCAAGGGATAGAATTGCGTCCTGGCCCACGAGCAGCGACAACAGTTTGGGTAGGTACAACCAGGTGGCAGTCTGGTAGTGCCCCATTAGCCCTGCTTGGTGACCTCTGTAATCGGGAGGGGCCTGCCCAGCCTGCTGCGGGCTCGTCCCCAGGCTGTCTTCTTGGCCACCTTTCCCTGGGTGAATGCCCCCTGTTTCCCCCAGGTCTGTCCTACAGAGTTTATTGCTTTCTTTATTTTCATTCTTCCATTTTCCAAGCGTAATAATGCATAGCCATTTAGCTGTTGGAGAGGAAGGCACACTTAATGGGAGAGGTGGTGACTGCATCAGTGCGTCTCAGAAACGATCTGGGGACTCCTTCAAAGCTTAGTGCAGCTCTGAGCCATGAGGTTTTAAAAAAATCCATCTCTTGTTTGTTTATCCTTTAAAATGTTTTCTACAGAGTTTTCCTGTTCATAAGTATTATTGTTTCCTACCGAAGCAAGACAAGCAGATTAGAAAGAAAGATCCTACAAATGTTGATAATTTCTGAAGCCGGGTGATGGGAACGTGGGGCTTATTGTACATATTTTTGAGCACTCAAATATATTTTTAGAGTATATTTTATAATTCTCAGAGTATGTATAGTTTTTTACAATGAGAAAGTTTAAAGGAAAGAGGCATCTGAAAGGGTAGCCTGAACAAAGGGATAGAGGAAAGTATCTGAATTTTCTACTTATATTTTAAGGATTTTTTTTTTTTTTCCTTAAAAATGTCTCCTGGAACTCTCTGTTTCTTTGTCTCCTAGGTAGATCTAGTGGCAGGAAACAAAGCTCCATGTTAATTGTCCATCATTTGTTAAATATATACTAATTAGCAAGGATAATTATGTAGCACCCACAACACACACACACGTCCTGAATAGTGCTCTTGGCAGTGAAATCATTCGGAGCATTATTATTGAGTAATTGAAACAATAAACGTGTCCTCATATCCCCTATGACTTACTATCTTAATGGATTCCATTTTAGCTTCAAATCAGATGTCTGGTAATGCATGTGCTCTCAGCATAATATGTAGAAATATTTAATTTTTGAAGTAACATTTTTCTGAGTATTAAAGTAATGTATGTTCATTATAGAAAAATAAGGTTAAAAAAGGCAAGCAGAAGGAAATAAAAATCATCCTTAATATCTCACATCCAGAAATAATAACTACCGCTTAGATTTCTCCCTCTCTCTCTCTCATGTGTGGGTATGTGTGATTTGTGTTTTACTGATTTTTCACATACTTTCTATATAGTTTTGTATCCTGCAATTCTTCCTTTGCATTTTCCTCGTGCTTTTAAATAGCATTTGAAAGCATGATTTGTGATAGTTGCATGACATAAAAAGGACATGCAGTAATATTTATTAAATGAAAGAATGAGTGGAGCTCTTTGCTAAGCTGTGTTTTCTAATTTTTCTGCCAAGAACATGGCCGCCTTATATAAATTAATAAGCCCACACACATACACATTTGAAGTAAACCATGGTATATCCCAACAAGTGAATCCCATGTGGCCATTGACATAATATTTAATGTGTGTATAGAATGAATACTTGTATGGGAAAAAAACTATACCATCAAAAATTGTATTTTAATGTGTCATATATGTTTATAAATATTCTAAAAGGGGCAGTTTTGATAGAATTGCTGCCCACATCTAATTGGATGGCCCACCTCATAGGATTGCCCTAACTAGAGAAGGGGGTGAAAAGCGGTCCCTTCCAACCTTTGTAACTGTTTGCTCGGGAGAAACAAGAGCTAACTGAGAGCTGGTGAGTCATAAAACGGGTCATGAACTGAGGAAAAGCCAGCAGTTGTGCAAGCTTGTGCCAGTTTATCCTGGTAGTTAAAGCCTCAGTGTCAGATCATTTGAGTGTGAATCCTGGTTCTGTCACTTCCTGCCTCCATGACCCTGGACAAGTTACCCACTGTCTCCATATCTCAGTTTCCTCAGTCAGTGTAGGGCGAGAACAGTTACGGTTATTTGGAGGAATGTAGAAGCTAATATCTATAAAAAGCACAGAAAACAGTGCCTAGCCCATAAATAAGCACTAAATACAAGTTAAGTTAATATTGTTGTTATTACCATTCAGTTTTATTTCCAGCTGATCGTGACAGTTCAGTATAATGTGAATCAAATACATTGAAAAATCTATAATAATTAAACAAAGAGTTATGTGTGCAATGAGTGAGTCCCTCTCCTTTCCACATTATTAATCATTCGTCCCTTCTGACTCTATGTGGAGAAAGTGGAGTTCCTCCCACCCTGGGGTTAGGGAAGCCCTTTCCTGGCTCCATGTTCCTTCCAGCTCCTGCTCCCCTTCTCTGCTCCTCTTCACAGCTGATCATTTTGAAGAGTGTGTCTGCACTGAATGCTCACCAGTCCTCACCAAGGCCTTCGACCCACTCTTCCCAGCTTCGGTTGTCACCGCTCCACTGAACCTGCTCTGACTGCCTCCGTGTGGACCAACTCAGTGGGTCCTCTTCCGTCCTCATCTGGATCTTTGCCATTTTACTCAGTGAACTACTCCCTCATTCTGGCTACGTTTCATTCTTTTGGACTTCTCCACACCACATCTTCCTGGGGTTCTGCCCACCATTTTGGCTTCCCTTTCTCAGTGTCAGTCTCTAATGTGCCTTGGGGTTACAGTCTCTCCCTAGATGACACAGTGCCTGTGATGTCAAATAGTGTTTTTGTACCAGCGACTCCCAGGTATGTATCTAGCCCTGCTCTTTCCCGTGAGTTTCCGAATCAGGTAAAAATGACACATGTTCTGGGATGTCTTGTAGACCTCTCACCCTTAACACGGTCATAAGGGTTCTCGATTCCCTTCCTCACTCTTCCTCCCAGCGTCGTTGATCTCCCAGGTAACCCCGTAGAGGAAATATCACCGTCCTCTAGTTTGCTCAAGCCAGCAAGTCCTGTTGTCTCTTTGTCAAAGCACATCCAGAATCTGTCTCCTTCCTTTGCTCTCCTGCCACAACCCTCGTCTAGATCACCCTCATGTCTTGCTTTGATGACTAAAATAGCCTGTAACTGGCTTCCCTAATTCCTACCTTGACCCCCTACATTTCGTTCTTTATCCTGCAGTCAGAGTGGTCTTCTAACATCATGGAAAAGTGCTCAGCTCATTCTCCTGACTGCAGCATTCTGTGGCTTCCGTATCACCTAAAATGACGTCCAAACTCCTTACTGCAGTATGGCGCATACCCACCACGCTAAGCTGTTATCATACTGATTGCCCTGACTAATTATGCATGTTCCAGCCACACTGACCTTCCTGCTATTCCTCCAACTTAGCAAACTGAACCAGGCTTCAACCTTTGCCCTGGTCCTTTCCTCTGGTCTAGAACACTTCTTTCTGACCTTTCCATTGCATGACTGGCCCTTTCCTGTTATTTAGATTTCAGCTTAAATATTCCTTCATTAGAGGCCTTGTCACATGCCCTTTTTTCTTCATACAACGTCGTCTTCTTTTTTTTTTAAGATTTTATTTATTTATTTGAGAGAGAGAGAGTGTGTGCACAAGCGAGGGGAGGGACAGAGGGAGAGGGAGAAGCAGACTCCCCGCTGAGCAGAGCCCCATGCGGGGCTGATCCCAGGACCCTGGGATCATGACCTGAGCCGAAGGAGATGCTTAACTGACTGAGCCACCCAGGTGCTCCATATAACTTATTCTTATCTGACATTACATTATGTACTTACTCAGAGACGTATTTATGTATGTCCCCCAGTATGATGAAATTTCCACCAGAGTGCAGTGCTGATGACCTTGCAGGGTACTGCTATACCCCCAGCACTTGGAACAGAGCTTGGCACGTCAGATGCGTAGTGCATACTTGTTGAATGATCGGATGAGCAGTGCACAGTGTTTGTGCTCTTGTAGGGACACACGGCTGCACAACGCATGGTTCCAGATACCAAGGAACTTATAATTTAACTGTGAAGTGATAAGCACATGACAAATTAAATAGCAATAAAATTTAAGTTAGTCAACAGAACTTCTGAAGCAACTGAATGGTGCAGAAGATAAGGTTTATAAGGAGAGCTAAGAAAGACCAGGAGCAGGAGTTTCAGGAAAGCTTTGGGATGTTACCTGCAGCTGCAATATGGAGAGAAGTAGAAAGAATGTTGTACTGGTGTGAGAAAAACCTAAGAAAAACTTGGGTTTTACAGTTAAGTGTCAGAAGGACTTTATTGTCAGTTCTGACATTTCCCAGCATATCCACAGCCGGGAGTTGACTTGGCAGAAAAAGAAGAGCCGTCAAAACATTACATGCTCAAGTTGGAAGAGGAATTTCAATAGCTTCATTTTTCTCAAATGTTTTCCACAGAGCACTGGTTTCAAAGGATGGTCATAAATATTGTGTGAAGAAGTAATTCCAATGTTAAATACATTTGAAAGCTTTGGATTAAACTAGATTAATAGTTTTCTTTACTGCAAGACATCTCCAAGTCTTAATATGCTAATATTTCTTGTGACTCTCCAGGAGAAGAATAAAATAAATAGCATTTCACACATTTAATTGACCATAAACTTTCCATTTACAAATCTTCTCTTTGCCTTTGCATTCTCTGCTCAAATATACTTTGGGGAAAAATTAAGATATCTGAACAAGTAGATCATAAGAGATTTTTACGTCTATTTTAAGTCCTCTTAGAAATAATATTTAAAAATTTTTTCATGTCTTTCAGGCACCAACTGTATAAAGTTAAATACTTACAGCAATAACAATAATAAAAATGGCTAGAAATTACTAACATTTACTGAGCACAAGGCAATTTGCTAGGCATTTTATTTGTATCATATGCTAGAAAGATAAATTCCAGGTCACCACTGAGTTGCTATGGAAATTAGGCTACATTCTTGATTATTCTGAGCTTCAGTTTTCTTATCTCTAAAGATAGAGTAGTAATACCTGCACTGTAGGGTAGTTAGAAGGACTTAGTGAGATATCATTTGTAAACTTCCTACACCGTGGAAATAATAAATATTAGTGAACTATGTGAAAGAGATAGTGCTTCAGGGTGATGACCACTGAAAAAAACCACTGAATTGCCTGAGGAGAACTGATAAAAGCCTCCGAGCTTGCCTAAGGAGGTTGTTACAAGCCTTTGCCTTTCAGATCTTTGAGGGCACTCGTTTTTCTTCCTTTGGTCAGGTCTCTGAGAGCCCAATATTTGAATCAAATCCCTGTGGTTTTAAAACATTGTTTAAGATAGCAGACATTAAGACCTGTTAATTAATACAACTAAAGTTAAGTTATGCTTCGATTAGAACACTGGGCACAGTTTCCAATAACCTGTATCTTCAAAAGACCCTTTATTGGTCTTGCCTTCCGTTATACCCCACCTGGTGTGTCAGCCTTCATTACGGCTCTGGTGACGCCCCTGTGGCCCAACAGGAGCATATAAAGTACTGAAGAGTGTCTCAGAGAAACTAATAGCAAGACTGTTCCTTAACCGGAACTCAAAGTAAAAAATCAGATCAAAGAACATATAGTTTAGACAGGAAGGTCTCCAAACCCCACAAGCCTAAGGGAAAAACGTAAGGAGATTCTGATTGCTTGGCAGATTTAAAGAAATAAATAAGCAGCCCCCTGAATTTGGTTTAGTAATTTGCTTTCAAAAAATTAAAACCACAATTCGTTAATATACATAAAGCCTGTCTAGTCCTGACACATCCCAATTTTTCCAGAATGAATGTTACTCTTTAATATTGTTGGGGCTGTTTTTGTGTATATAAAAATTCTTCTAAACCATTGAAACAGGTTAAGTGAGACAAGAAGGCATTTTCCAATCCAGCTGCATTATCCCTAGTATGTAGGGCCCTGGATGGTGAATTAAGAAAGTAAAAAATGGTTTAAATCCCCTATGGGTTCTGTATGAGCAATTAATAATTAACACAGAGGCTTTTAAATAAAATCACTCACGAGAGCGATTCATTGTTAAAAGTACTGCCCAGCTAGCATAAAACCAAATTGAAGTCACAGTAGTTTTAATTCCAGTTGAAGTTCCTGGAAGTTTGGGTTTTTTGGATGGTGGTGGTGGTAGTTTTTTACATACCCTAAGCCCTATGTCACAGAGTGAACAGTATGTTTATTTAATTTATTCTTCCTAAATTGGGAGTTAGAATAGGCTTCTAAAGTTTTTTAAGTAATAGATATCATTTCATTTCACTTTCTTTTATTTTTATGATTCCTATAAGTATAACATAATTTTATTGTATTACAAAGTACTGTACTGATTTGCAAAATTTTGTAGTTTGGAGAAGGAATTGCCTTCTTTATTTTTTTAAAGTTTTAATTTAAATTCCAGTTAGTTAACATACAGTGTAGGATTAGTTTCAGGTGTACAGTATCGTGATTCAACACTCCAAAAATCACCCGCTGCTCATCACAAGTGCATACCTTAATCCCCATCACCTGTTTCACCCGTCTTCCCACCCACCTCCTTTCTGGTAACCATCAGAGGCCAAGAGACCTTCTGAACAAAGAAATTGGAGAAGATATTATAAGTCACTTCTCCCCCAACCCCTACCAAGTTACGTCCTCACTGGTTGTTTGACATTGTGGGGTCTGAGATAACTGAACCCACATATTAAAATTTAAGTACAAAACAGCTAATGAAATCAAAGATAACAAATGACTTTGACACCATCCAAGACAGTGAAAATGATCAAGTCAGATGTGTGTTATTTATCAGACTAAAAATGTTTCTGTATTGGATGTATTTGAACTTTGATTCTTTGTGTTTATTTGGCCGTTCTTTGTCTGAACTTTAAATTCTGCACTTAAGATGTCAAATTCTATTTGTAGTACGTTGACTATCATCTCTCCATTCTGCAGTCACTGCAGACAGAAAAAACTAAAGGATGACATAGGAAGGAAAAAAGTGGTGTATTTCTTTTAATTTAATTTAATTTATTTGTTTGAAAGAGAAAAAGAGAGAGAAAGAGTGAGAGAGAGAAAGAGAACAGGGTGAGGGGGCAGAGGGAGAGAGAATCTCAAGCAGTCTGCACACCCAGTGCAGAGCTTGAGGCAGGGCTCGATCTCACGACCCTGAGATCAGAACCTGAGCCCGAATCAAGAGTCAGATGGTAAGCGACTGAGTCACCCAGGTTCCCCTGGTATATTTCTTTTTTAAACTTTTAAGCAAGTATGTATAAGATCATCATATTCGCAGGTATTTCTTGAGATATTTAATAGTTTAGATTTCTTTTGCAGATTATCATCTCCTGTACGTCACTATGCTGTTCTCTGGTGGTCTAAATTCTTGGAAAATGATGTCTCAAGTAGTGCACACTTGTTCTGTCTTACTTACTGATTTTGTCTTTTATTGGTATTTCCGGCCATTTGGTGCTGCTTCTTTTGAGTGTATTATTTTGGCCCCTTCCTAATGGCATTAATTACTCCATTGTAGTCAGCGTAGAACAAAAAGTTCCTGGGGTCCAGGTGTGCTTACCTCAGGGGGTAACCCTGGCATGAGGGGCACCCCTGATTACCTGTGTCGATTGTATCTTTTGAAGGACATATAGCACAATGAGATGGTTCGTCTAGTTTCCCTCCAGCATGATTTAGCTGAAGCAGTTCATTAAGTGTCACTGTTCTTATGGGATGTTGAAGCCATTCCAGTTTCAGTGGCAGTGATACAACTTGGCACGATTTTAGGTATTTTTCATGGAGTAAAAATGATTCCTTGGCTGAGATAAAGGCTCAGTCTGATGGCAGAAAGTGTTTAGCTTGGCCAGACTATTTCATTGTCCATTGTTCGTTCTGGAGAATCTGTCACTCAACATTATAATCACAGAAGGCTCAGGAAGGCTTATTTTGCTTCCTGTTTTATCTTGTAAGGCTACTGCAAGTTCATTGGAGAACATCAATGAAAGGGCATTAGTAAGTGACTGTGTAAATCAGTTAAATTTGTATGGTTGTTTTGGAAGGATTTTGTATGGGTTCCCGTTGATCCATTTATGTTTGCTATCTACAAGAAAAACATTTTCTCTTCTAGCTGAAGCAGAATTTAATCTGATATGTTGTGTATTTATTTAGTTCTCATTTTCTGGATATATATCAGTCAGTTCTAGATAAATTTTAAATTTTTTTTAAAGATTTTATTTATTTATTTGACAGAGAGAGAGGCAGCCAGCGAGAGAAAGAACACAAGCAGGGGGAGTGGGAGAGGAAGAAGCAGGCTCCCAGCGGAGGCGCCTGATGTGGGGCTCGATTGCAGGACCCCGGATCACACCCTAAGCCAAAGGCAGACGCTTAACGACTGAGCCACCCAGGCGCCCCTCTAGATAAATTTTAATGCAAACTAATTACCGTGTCAGATTTGTCTCTTGGTATTTGTAGTGTTTTCTTTGATTTATCTGACTTAAGATTTAGAGTCCTTTGATAAAATTGTGCCCCTGAATTATAGTACAGCCCAGAGGGTCTGTTAAATGCCCTCTGGTTTTACCCTCTGTATAGTATATATGAGGAAATGAAGATGGAGGGGTTAAATGATAATAATTCTCAGGCCACAGGGTTAGTTGGTGGTGTGCTTGGGACTAGACGAGACTTCTTCTGGCTCCTGGCTTAATTGTTGTTCTAATAATTCACACCGCTATGTTCTTTTCTATTTTTCTCCTGCTGTATTAACAAAAACTTAGAATTCCAACCTCCAAAATGTTTTTTTTTCTTGTTAGGAATTTCTACAGAAAGGTTTATGCCACCCTGGACTCTTACTAAGACTCAATCTCACCTATTTCAGTTATTTTGATGCCAAAACCAAACCACTCAAAATGCTTACATCTTTCTAACATTTTACACTTTGCCCTCTTCTTTTACTTTTTTTAAAGATTTTATTTATTTATTTATTTATTTGAGAGAGAGAGCACAAGGTTGGGTAGGGGCAGAGGGGGAGGGAGAAGCAGGCTCCCTGCTGAGCAGGGAGCCTGACGTGGGGCTTGATTCCAGGACTCCATGATCACGACCTGAGGCGAAGGCAGACACTCAATGGACTGAGCCACCCAGGCAACCCCCCCTTTTTTTTTAAGATTTTATTTATTTATTTGAGAGAGAGAGAGAGAGAGAGAGCGTGAGCCGGGTGAGGAACAGAGGGAGAAGCAGACTCCCCACTGAGCAGGGAGCCAGATGTGGGGCTCAATCCCAGGACCCTGGAATCATAACCTGAGCCAAAGGCAGCTGCTTAACCGACTGAGCCACTCAGGCACCCCAAGACATTTGCAAAATCTTTTATGAATGCTGCCACTTTGGTCTATTTGGGATATTAAGGAAAAAGAATTGTCCATTCCTGAACCACAGTGCCAAAGGGAAACAACTCTGCCTCTTTATGGCCTGGGAATGGTTGCAGGGATAATTAGAGGGAAATCGTGAAGGGGAAGGTGTATCATGGAGGACAACAGTTGGGATTATGACGTTCTGCTCCATCATCCATTGTGGAGATTCTCCCTCCATTGCCAGCCTTGTAGGATAAGAGGTTTGTTTTTATTAAGGAAACTATTTTCTCACACCTCCTGCTGACTTGCTTTCATGTTGACTATTTTATACCCTGACAGTCTATTCCTTTGGTTTATCCCCAAGAAATGCTTTTTCTAAAAGCCAAATACGAGAAAACATATTTAGTCTTATAAGTTATTGCTGTATATTAGTAATATGACCAGATTTTTTACTTGAAGTGGCTCTATTGAGGAGGATCCATGGGAAAGGTCCTGAAGGACAATGGTAGGATGAAGGAGAGTTAGAGTTGTGGAAGAAACCTGAGGAAGGAAGGGGGTGGGGCTTATGAAAACCATTTTGTCTGTTTCACTCCTGCCTATGCCTGGTCCGATAAAGTTCCCATTCATTTAGGGTGGCATAGATCAGTGTTTCCTGAACTGGGCTCAATAGTCTACCATTGTTTTGGGAATGGTGACCTGAGATCTGGAATAGGTCAGATGGCCCAAAGGGGCAAACAACCAAGGAGCACTAGATGTCTGAGGAATTCCTCTAAAATGGAAAATAGAGACCAAAACAAGTAGAAAAACTTTATTTAAATGGAATGGAGACTCTGCAAGGAGAGCACTCAAAATAATCCCTTGCTAATATATTTTGAAATACAGGAGAAAATATTGTATGCACACACAAAGAACAGGATAAAAAGGAACATTAAAAAAAAATCTACCCTGGAAAAAATATAGCAAACATTATAAACTCAAACGAGAAAGAATGGGAAATAAAAATAAGAATGTCTTCCAGAAAGGGGAGCAAAAAGACAAAGAAACATAAGATAGGGGAGGAAAGATAAGAAAATCAGAGGACTGGTGCAGGATGTCTACCACTCAGATAATAGCTGTTCTAGAAAGAGTAAACAAAGAAAACAGATGAGTCCTAAGCAGGAAAAATGAAACAATATATACAAATCAAGTAACATAATTAGATAATTAGACATTATAGTGAGCCTGTGGAACACCAAAGACAAATGCAACATCTAGAAAGTTTTTTTTTTCTTTTTAAGAGGCAGATTACTTTCAAAGGATCAACATTTAGGCTGAGAGCACACTCTTGAGAACAATGGAAGGCAGTAGATAGTGGCATTCCTTTGTCCTCTATGTATTGAGAAAAAGTAACTGACAACCTAACATACCATACCCAGCAAAAGTATCTTTCAAGAACCAAGATGAGGGGCACCTGGTGCCTCAGTCGGTTGGGCATCTGACTCTTGATTTTGGTCATGATCTCAGGGCTGTGAGATTGAGCCTCCCTGCTAGGCTCCACACTCAGTGGGGAGTTTGTTTGAAATTCTCTCTTTGCCCCTCCCATCCCACGCTCATTTGCACTCTCTCTCTCAAATAGATAAATCTTTTTTAAAAAAGGAACCAAGATGAAATAAAGACATTTGAAGACAAACATAAACCTAGAGGACACCTTCATTAAGTGAAATTCTAAAGGATATATTTCTAGAAAAATGATAGTGGGTCCAGATAGACTTTTTGAGTTGCAAGAGACAAAGAAGAATAAAAAAAGTGGTAAATATGTAGGTAAATACAAATAAACAGTGTAAAAACAATAATACTTTTTCTTAGAGATTTTAGGGAAAATAAATATAAAATAATAGTAGCCTTTAAGTTGGGAGTGAGATGGATAGATTTTAAGTTTTCTAAGGTCCTTATATTGTCCAGAGATAGGTAAATATATTGATAAGCTTTAGATTTTAATAAATTAAGGATGCATGTTATAATTTCTAGCATAATCACTAAAATAGAAAGAAAATGGTTTTTAAATTTTATTTATTTTTAAAAGTTTATTTATTTATATATTTAAGTAATCTCTACATCTAATGTGGGGCTTGAATTCATGACCATGAGATCAAGACTCCCATGCTTTTCTGACTGAGCCAGCCAGGTGCCCCTAGAAAGAAAACATTTACCTCTCAAACCTATAGATTTAAAAAATGGTATGAGAAAATTTTCAAAAAGGCGAGAAAAGAGCGGCGCCTGACTGGCTCAGTCGGTTAAGCAGCCAGCTCTTGATTTTGGCTCAGATCATCATCTCAGGGTTGTTAGATTGAGGCCGGAGTCAGGCTCCCCTCTGGGTGTGGAGCCTGCTTAAGATTCTCTCTCTCCCTCTCTCTCTCCCTCTGCTCCTCCTCCACCCTCTCTCTTCCTCTCTAAAAAGTTAAAAAGAAAAGAAAAAAAAAAGCAAGAGGGGCACCTGAGTGGCTCAATTGGTTAAGTGTCTGCCTTCAGCTCGTGTCATGATCCCAGGGTCCTAGGATGGAGCCCTGCATCAGGCTCCCTGCTCAACAGGAAGCCTGCTTCTCCCTCTCCCACTCCCCCTGCTTGTGTTCCCTCTCTCAATGTGTCTCTCTCTGTCAAATAAATAAATAAAATCTTAAAAAAAAAAAGCAAGAAAAGAGAAATAAATGTAGAACAAGTAGAAGTATAGGAAGAACAAAATGAGATGAAAGAGATTAATCCCTGTCATAGTAATTCAATGAAATGTAAGTAGAGTAAATTCTACAGTTAAAAATCATAGATGGTAAGAATGGATTGTAAAAATCTGCTTGGCAGTATTATTGATTAATCAATAACACTGCCCAAACCCTATATGATGGGAAATTAAGGAACACACTCTGAAATAGCCCATGGATCTAAGACAAAATTATGAACATCAAAAATAATTTGAACTGAAGGATTATGAAAATATCCATTGAAATGCAGTACTTATAGGAAATTTGATAGCTTTATAAGAAAATAAAAGATATATAAATACATATATGTGACAATATAAGGGCTGAGTTGAGCATCCATTCCAAGAATTTAGAAAAAGAACAGCAAAATAAAAACAAACTAGAAGAAAGGATATAACAAAATAAGAAAGATTAATGAAATATAAAACAAGCACACAATATAGAGGCACAATAAAAACTAAAAATGGTTTTTAAAAAATACTTATGAAATTGATAACTTCTTGGTGAGAATGCTAAAGCAAAAAAAAAAAAGAGAGAGAGAGAGAGAGAAAGCACAAATAGTTGTTAAAGAGAACAAATAAAAACCAGTAGAGATCTAGGATTCATTGCTGAGTGGGAAACAGTCAACCCAATCAAGCATGAAGTTCAAGAAAGTTCTCAAGGTTGAGGTTTGGTGGAAAAGGAGACCACAAACTGTTTTGGTCTGTATCAGAAATGTGAAACACCTGGGCACTGTTGATTGGCAATATCTGGGTTTGTTGGTTGGCTACACACTGGGCTGGCTGAAGGTCATATGTTACATAGGTAAGGCATAGATGTAGCACAAATGGGGCATCCAGGGGCCTCTAATATGCACATGTAGCAACTAAGTCAAGATTGTGTCATCCTGCCAAGCCTACACTATTTTTGGCAGGGTAGGTGGCCAAGTCAGGGTTTGTTATGACGTATATCAGGAGTGCAAAGGAGACATCACTATAGATACTGCAGACATGAACAAAAAGAAATAGTATGAACAACTTTCTGCCGATATACTTAAAAATTTAAAAGAAATAAGGAAATGTCCAAGAAAATATAACTTACTAAAGCTGATATATTAAGGAATGTAAAGTTTAAATAGTTCTATAACTAAGAATGAAATTAAAACAGTAATTTAAAAAATGTCCACAAGGAACACTTCAGGTCCAGACTGCTTTGCTGGCAAGGTCTACCTAACATTAAAAAACAAATAATTCCAGTCTCATATAGACCCACACATAATCTTAATACCAAAATGTGACAAAGACAGTGTAAGAAAGAGAAGTTACAAAGCCAATTTTACTTTTGAACAGAGATGCAAAAATCCTAGGCGAAATACTAGGAAACCAGCAGCAATAATAAATAAGATATCACATATTTTGACTATGTTGGATTTGTTTCTTAAATGCAAGTTTGGTTTAACATTAAGAAATTAATACGATCTGGGGCACCTGGGTGGCTCAATCGGTTAAGCGTCTGCCTTTGGCTCGGGTCATGATCCCCAGGGTCCTGGGATCTAATCCCACATCAGGCTCCCAGATCAGCAGGGAGTCTGCTTCTCCCTCTCCCTCTGCCTGCCACTCCTCCTGCTTGTGCTCTCTCTCTTTGTCAAGTGAATAAATGAAATCTTTAAAAAAATTAATATGATCCAACATATTAAAAAAACTTATATGAAAAATACCAGTTTTTTAGGAATAAAGCATAATATAGTTCTATTTTTTGCTAAGAAGCTGGAATCAGAATCATTTTTTGTATTTCTGTTTGTGTACTTTTCCTGCCTGGCATTTTCCATTTTGATCAGGCTGATTTTCAGCCAAGAAATATGACAGACCCTACGGGCATGCGAACCAAAGGGTGCGTGTGCTGCTTCTCATCACAGAGCACAAGCTCAGGTTGGCATTATCCCTGTTCAGTCTGGTACTTAAAAATTAGGGACTACCAAGGGCTTACTGAATACATGGCCCATTAATATACCTTGTAAGAGAAAGATAAACTGATTCAAAATACGGTCCCTGCCTTCTAACCAAGAAAGACAAGTCTTCCTTAAAAAAATCTTAATCTGTGTAGGCCATAAACATTAGCTCCCCCCAACCCCAAGCCAGGCTCAGGTTCAAGTGAAACTCAATACTACTTTGCTCTAATGCTCATTTTAACACTTGCCCTACATTCTCCGTTGAATTCTTTAGCCCTAAATCAACCCTCTTGATTATCTCCTTCATATATCTAGAGTAGACAAGCCAAGATAATAAGCTGCCAAATATTATTTTTAATTGTTTTTTTTTAAGTTAAAGATGCCTGCCTCAGCTGTGCTTTCATAACTAAATTATTAACTGCCTAAGGGCAGACATTTTCCCTTTTATATTAAATTTAGCAAACAGAACAAAAGACTCTAGAGCTGGAGAAGAATTTTAAAGATTACTTATTCCTGCTTCCTTCTGGTTGTCTCTAAACTGTCTTCCATCAATGTTCTGAAGCCTGTGCTTAAATACATCAAGGATCATTGAACTCATTTGTACAGAGTGGGACATTAAGAAATAGCCAGTGATGATGATGTTGATAAGCACATTTCCGTAAGAAAAATGCATTTCTTCATTTCTTTCCTCCTTGTCATCTATCAACAGTCTTGGCATAGGGGGAAGGGAATTGCATTTCAAAATACATCTTCCACTCTATTCCCGATGTTTCATTGAAATTCAGTACATTGTCCCTAGATAGGCCATATGTGACATATATTCAAAATAGGACACTAATAGGCTCACTTCCTGAAGGATAGCCAAAGGCCTAAGAACTGACTTTTATCATTGGGACCTACTATTATTTACCTTCCCTTAGTAGGACATGTGCTTTGCATTGCTTTTGTTTTTTTGTTTTTCCCAGAAGGATAGGTAGGCTCTATTTACCCATCCTTTCCCACCTAATTTTCCTTGTGACCAGATTTTTAAGACAATTGGCCTGCATTTGCAATGTAATTTGTACTAGACGAAGCTAGAGGTCCTCATGGGAGTTGGGCTCCTGAATTTTATACCGAGCATTGACATTAATAAATGACTAAAGACTCACACGGTGCTTCCCTTCTGGACTAAACGATTTACTGCTGCTTCTGTTGATGTCAGTATTATCTGGAAATAGTAAATGTACTATGACAGGGAAGGCTGACAGCTGGTAGCCGATTTGTTCAGATTCTCCCACACTTCTTTCTATGGTAATGGTGTGGTAGTTATAAATGCAGAAAGGTAGCTGCCTCTGGTGTTTTGAAAGGAGTATTTTCTCTCTTGCCACTGAGGGTACTAGATTAGGTAATGTTTTCTAAACAATCCACATAAATGAAAAATTAATGACCGTTAGATACAGACAGCGTCATAATATACTATTAATCCAGGTCTCAGGATTGCCTAACCACTCTGTGTTATCATCTGCCTGTGATATGATGAGAGGCCCCAACTCTCAAATGAAGGATGGGGAAGAACGAACTGCAGGTAGAAAACAGGGGTAGCGAGGGTGGCCAGAGCACAGATATGATGAATAACTCTTACCTGCTGTGCTTTTGAGCTGCTGCTGCTGCTGGGATGTGCGGATTTCCTCATGGTGCTGGCCGCCAGTTTGGGGAAGGTCAGTTGTCCTCTGGAGATAAGAGTTAGCCAAGTAGAATAGGGAAGCAAAGGGGCACGTGGGTGGCTCAGTTGGTTAAGCATCTGCCTTCGGCTCAGGTCATGGTCCCAGGATCTTGGGATCGAGCCCCACATCAGGCTCCCTGCTCCACGGGGATCCTGCTTCTCTCTCTGCCCCTCACCCCATTCGTACGCTCTCTCTCTCGTTCTCTCTCTCAAATAGGGAAGCAAAGCCTCTCAAACCCAATAACAAAAGACTTTGACATACTAATGGAATATTCCTTACTCAGAGAAACATAACTTTGACTCTGACCTAACTGGCTATTATTGTCTTTACCAGAACCTAGTATTAAGTATAAAACCATTGATGAAATTTTAGCCACTGGTTAGGTGCCAAAGGTTTGTTTTTTAACAGGTATCTTTTAAAAGCTGGGAGAGAATATACCTTTATGCCGTATATTGTTCCCTATTAAGTTGTCCAAAATGGATTACAAATAATTAGAACTGTAAGATGGGACCGATGATTACTAACATTCATTGATCAGTTTATTATATGCCAGGGGTTGTCTAAATGTTCTACATATTTTTATCTTGCTTATTTCTCACAACCCCTCTGTGAAGAACACCTCAGTATTCCCATTTTGAGACGAAGAAGCTGGGGCTTAGGCTAAGTAACTTGCTTGAGATGACATAGCTGGTTACAGTGACTCTTGACTTGACCCCAAGCGATCTGAATACAAAACCCCAGCTTTTAACCACTATCCTATGCAAACAGGCAATGTCTACGAAAATAAGCTGAGAGAGAGAAAATGTCCTCTTCTAAAACTGGGGAAGATGATTTAGTCATTCATAGGCTGTGGATGGAGCTAAGTAAGATAGCATACGGAAGATGCTTAGCAGAGCGCCCGGCTCCTAGTGGCCTTGAGTAGATGTTAGGTATCGTGACTGTAAGATGTTCTGAATGCTTTGCCTTATCCTCATGGGGGGTTGGCCTGCCGGAAAGGTTGCATTGAGCCTTTGGTGAATAAGCACAGTGATTGCAGGAGCCGAACCTGGGGGGGCACTTTGAAGGTGGGATTAGAGCACAAGCTTGCAGCTGCCATGTACCTAGCAGAACAAGGGTCTCAATGTTTGGCAGATTTTCTGTTTCAATATTTCTTCAAGAGCAGGGTTTCCCCAGTGATGTATTTTATAAACATGTCAAAATGCCAGCTGCTTTCTGTGTTTTTCTGATAAGGGAAACATTTAGAATCTGTGCTCTGCCACTTTTAAACACCAAATGCTTTGGTTTGAAATAAAAGAATACACCTTATCCCTTACTTCAGAGTGCCCTAAAGGGTTATGGTGGCAGAACTGATGGCTTTCTTTGATCCTGTGCATGCAGAGACCTCTAAGCCCTGGCAGTGCTTGGGCCTTTGGTCTGGAAAGGGATGCCATGCAGTGTCCCCACTGGCCCGGAGAGTGACTGCTCAGTGACTGAGTGTTTGTGTTCCCCCCAAATTCACGTGTCAAAGCCCTAATGCTCCAGTGGGAAGGGGTTTGGAGATGTGACTTTGGGGAGGTAATTAGAGTCAGATGAGATCATGATGATGGTGCCCTCATGATGGGGTTAGTGTCCTTGTAAGAGGAGACCAGAGAGCCTAGTGAACATGGGGGACAGTAGAACAGTAATGGTATCCATGTTAAGGAAAAGAAAGCACAGCCACCTCCCCGAAGTCAACAGGCTTTTCTTGAGGTTAGCAAGGGAATGAAGTGAGGCCGGCTAGAGGCTGAGGGTGAGCCTGGAAACTTCATGATACTTCAAAGGGCAGAAGGAAGATGGTTATCAGACCTACAGTTTTGATGCTTTTCAGTGAGATCATCTTAATTACCTGACTAATTTTGCCTTAGGAATGTTGGTTTTTATCCAGAAAAATTGGATATGAAGTCACATTGAAAGAAAGTAATGGGAATAGGGTACTGTATTTAGAAAGTGCACTTCCCTTTTTGGGGTCCATTCACGTGGATGCTAATGTGATTGACTTGGCTCTCTAGCAGAAGATCCAAGTTCCTCAGTATTACTTTGGCAAAAATTGTTACGGTAATAGTGTGAGGGCCTTTTGATCTTGCTGATTAACGTGGAGCTTGGCCAACCTGATTATATGACTCTGCCAGAAACTAGGTTTAGGTCTGTTAATACAGCCTCATAAATTCAAATGAAGCTTCCTTGGGCCGTCTTATCCCAGAACTGTTGTATTTTATTATTTGAAAATGAGACTCCCTGTTTGCATAGAGATAAAGTTTAAGTGTATAATTTATTTTGATTTTAAATATTAATCTCCATGTTGCTTTTGCCATTAAGAAGTGAAACCCTATGGTACCACAACCATGGATAGTTCAGCCATCTACTCACTAAATGTGTATTAAATGCCAGACGTCGAAGGTTGCGTGCAAGGTACTGGGCCCTGTGGTGAAACATAAGGCAAGGGCCCAACGCTATGCTCACTTGTCCTCCACAGGAGAGAGGAGGCCCTCTGTGATTCAACCCATTTTCAACTCTGACCTCAGTCAGTCTTCTTGCCACGTGTTGCTGGGCCAGGACAGGGATGTGAGGCACCAAACAGATGGTAGAGATCATTCAGAGGAGGAGGGGGAGGGAGGGCAGGCGTTTTGCAGTCTATGTTGAAGGAAAACAAAACCGCCCTTGCAATACAGTTGATAGACTTTAATATTAAAGAAACTTTGAGGGGCGCCTGGGTGGCTCGGTTAAGTGTCTGACTTCGGCTCAGGTCATGGTCTCAGGATCCTGGGATCGAGCCCTACGTTGGGGTCCTTGAGCAGCAGGGAGTCTGCTTCTCCCTCTCCCTCTCTCCCTACCCCCTGCTCATGCTCCCTCTTCTCAAATAAATAAATATAATCTTTAAAAAATAAAAACAATAAAAAACAAATAAAAGAAACTTTGAACAGTTGCAAACATAGTGACTGCTTTGATTGTCTGCTTTAATACAAAGGCATGTCACTCCAGCCATCCAGCACTGTGCAGAGTATTGGGCCAGACTGTCTGAAGATCAGAACATGAACCAAAGGGGGTAACATCCTAAGTGGTTCCAGACAAAGAAAGTTTACCTAATCACATTGATCAAACTCACTGATACCTAATGAGGGGAGATTGGACATTCATATCAGAACCTACTGTATATAATTTATAGTTTACTCTATGTAATTACACTCAAGTAAATTATAGGGTAATCTGTATATGTTCTCATTTCATAGCACAAATAGAATCATTTTAATGAATCCCCTTTTTTGCCATTAAAAGTCATGTATTGAAGACCCACCAACATGAAAACTTCACAGGCAGGAATTAAGATTTGTCATGCTCACTCCTTCATCCCTGGGACCTAGCACAGTGCCTGTGTATAGACTTTTGTCATGTTTTCTAGCTGCCCAGGCCTTTTGAATACTCTTCATGTGTTTAGGAAAGGTCTCACCTTTACAGATCCTGCCTCCCCAGAGTAGAAGCCAGAAAACAGATTTCCCAGCCTCCCTTGCAGCTAAGACATAGAAGCATGTGACCCAGGCTCCACCAGCCAGCTGCACCCAAGGGACTTCTTTTCAGAAGTGAGCAACACAAAGAAGAGGGCTTTGCCCCAAAACTGATTTCTCTAGCCAGGATGCCAACTGAAGCATCAGGCTTTCTCCTCCAGAGAGCTTTCCCTGAACATCCCCACCCCTCCCCAGGTCTGCTTTGTCATTGTACTTTTCCATTGTATTATAATTATTAGCATCTTTTATTGGTTCTAATCTGTTGTAATAGTTAAGGTCATACTAGCTGCTCTCACCAACAAACCAAAATTATACAGTGACCAAGAGAATTTCCCTTTCCTAATCACATAAGGTCGAAACAGGGTGCCTGGGGTCGGCAGACAGCCCTGCTGCAAGAGATCATTCAGGGACTCGGGCATCCTCCATCTTGTGGCCTCACCATCTGTTCCCCACGTCTTCCAAGGTTGCCATGCCCATTTGAACCAGACCAGAAGGCAAAGGGCATGGAGAATCACACGCTGGGGGGTTTAGGAGCTAGGCCTTGAAGTGACATTTGTCACTTCTGTTCACGTTCTGCTGCTCAGAACTCGGCTGCATGGCTGCACCCAAGTGGCAAACACCGTCTAGCTTCCTGTAGCTTCTTCCGGGAAGAGCAAATCAGGAGAAAGTGCCATCTCTTAACCTTCTGTCTTCTCACTTGCTCCCTTCTTCCTCAGCTGGGGAAAAGGATTACAGTCAGAAGGCTGATCTTCCACAGACAGATGTGGCTCTGCTCTGGATTGCCTTTCCTTGGCTCTCTGGTGCTTTTTTGCTAAGTGGTTCTGTTTGGGAGGCATACAGTCATTGGATGGTTATTTCTGAATGATTTGCCTAAAACTGCTTTTATCTCCAGGCTCCCCATGTGTCAGTTTGAAAGAGAAAGTGCTTAGCATGCAGTCTGGACGCCACATGTGCTCTGACAGGCGGGCACGAGGAAAGCTTAGGGGGTTCCAGATCATTACCTATTGGCCACCCACAGGCTAATGAAGGAAACATCTTTCTATTTCCCCTGCTTCTCCTGGACGTAGGTGCCCTGTCAGCAGCCAGGGAGAGCTGGGAGTACGACTCGGGTGCCAGGGACCTCCAGAGCCCGGACTTGCAGGGTCAGTGGGCGCTGCAGAAGCTTCTTGAATACGGCGGACGCTCTTTGCATCAGCAGGCTGCCGTCCTCCACACACTGCTTACACAGTCACGGCATTTGGGCAGCTCTGTAGGAGGAAGCTATCTGGAGCTGGCCAACACGGTGAGTACTTTCTGGTTCGCAGAACACATCTTTTGGCCTGTGTGTATGCCAGTACAGACATTTTCATTTTTTTTTTAAAGATTTTTATTTATTTATTTGACAGAGATAGAGACAGCCAGCGAGAGAGGGAACACAAGCAGGGGGAGTGGGAGAGGAAGAAGCAGGCTCATAGCGGAGGAGCCTGATGTGGGACTCGATCCCATAACGCCGGGATCACGCCCTGAGCCGAAGGCAGACACTTAACCGCTGTGCCACCCAGGCGCCCCAGACATTTTCATTTTGAGCTCCAAGGGACATACTGGGTATTGTCTTTCTTCTGGAGCTCAACATTGTACAGCATTGCCAGGAATGTTAAGGGCTCCAAACACTTGTGATCAGTGACTTCACTCTCATCACTGAGAGCAGAGTGCACTCCTAAAAGGCGTTTCGATGAAGTCTGTCATTCACATGGATTTAATTACTGCAATAACGCCATCAGCATTTCCATGACTAGAGCACTGCTACGGTACCAGACATTACAAATTGATAGGATATAATCCTTTCTGTTCCCTAATTTGGATGTTACTCATTTAAAATACAAAGATGAAAATTTTTCTTTGAAAATTTGATTATTGTTTCTTTCTGCTTGTACTTTAAAAGTATTTTCTGTTGACAACCGTCTCCCCCCCACCATTGCCTTGTGGCACTCTGTCCCTTGTGCTCTACTCAATGCATTTCTGTCGCCTTTAAAAATATATATTTTCTGTTGAAAATGGTGAAACAACTTGGAATTTCATTATGTTTAGTTTAACCTTCCCTTTGACCTTGGGATGAATCACTACTACAAAGGGTGACCCTTTGGTGAAGAGCTATTGTCTTCCTTTTGAAGTTAGAGCTGGGGAACGCAGCGGGGAGGCTGATGGTCTGGTCCATTTTGGGTGACAGGCAGACAGTTTACAAATTGAGATTGCTATCCAACCACTGTGGGAAAGGTCTGCAAACCTACCTGGCTTTTTGAAACTGAAGCTTGAATGGTGGAATAACCCTTGACAACTACATTTATGTATATTTATAGTCTGCTTTGATGTAGACTAGTGATTTTCAAACTTCTTGTGTTTGAGGTACATTTTCTAATGCTGACATTTTGGGTGACATGTTTGATGGAACTAACAATTCTAAATATACCAGCAATAATCAAAATACAGTCCTTAGACAAATCCCAATTAAAGGACATTCTATAAAATACCTGATCAGGATTCTTTAAAACTGTCAGGGATACTAGAGGCAGGGAAAATCTGAGAAAGAGAAACCATCACAGCTCAGAGGAGCCTGAGAAGATATGACAGCTAAATGTAATGTGGCACCCTGGATGGGACATTAGGTAAAAAACTAAGGAAACCTGGATAAATTATGGGCTTTAGTTAATAATAATATGTCAATATGGATTCATTAATTGGGATAACCATACCATAATAACGTAAGATGTTAATAATAACAGAAGCACGGTGTGAGGTATCTGAGAACTATCTTTGCAACTTTTCTGTAAATCTATAACATACCAAAGTGTTCCCTTTATTAAAATTCATGAAGTACACCCTTACAGTTTGCATACTTTTCATATATATGTTTTATGTCTATAAAAGCTTATGACAAACACATAATCAATAATGGTGACTGTCCATTGGAATACACTGAATAAGTAAAAAAAGAAAGAAAAGGAGAGAGAGGCAGAAAGAAATAAAGAAACAAAGATGGCGCACCTGGGTGGCTCAGTCAGTTAAGCGTTTGCCTTCAGCTCAGGTCATGATCTCAGTGTCCTGGGATCCAGCCCCATGTTGGGCTCCTTGCTCAGTGGGGAGTCTGCTTCTCCCTCTGCCTCTGCCTCTCCCTTCCACTCGTTCTCTCTCTCTCTCTCTCAAATAAATACATAAAATCTGAAAGAAAGAAAGAAAGAAAGAAAGAAAGAAAGAAAGAAAGAAAGAGAAAGGAACCCTAACCCACAAAGTTGTAGGTGCTCACTTAAGGTGACCCCTGGTAGGAAGAAGACCATAAAAAACAAATGCAAGCCCTGAAGTCCCGTGATTTCATGATCACAGTGTGATTTATTTTTTCACTGAATTGAACATTTCAAAATACTGGGGCACCTGGCTGGCTCAGTTGGTTAAGCATCCAAGTCCTGATTTCCAGGGACATGATCTCGGGATGGTGAGATGGAGCCCTGCATTAAGCCCCTAGTGGGGCTCTGCGCTCAGTGGGGAGTCTGCTTGAGATTTTTCTCTCCCTCACCCTCTGCCCCTCCGCTCCTCCCCCACATGCACTGTTGCACTCAAGCTCTCTCTCCCCAAAACAAAAAAAGTTTGAAAATTTCAAAATACTATTTAAACTCATAGACCCTAGGTAACGTCCTTGGACCCTGTAATAGGGTGCATTTTTGAACCCCAATTCTTCACCCTTTCCTTTATCTTCACCATTTGTCTTGTGACTTTGGAGTTCTCCTATCAAACGTGAGAAATAATAAATAATCATGATTTTAACCATTGTATTTAGGGCGGTTTGCTTCACAGCAATCGTTGACTCAGGGTCTGTTCTCAAGGACCCACGGAGCCCACTTTGAGGAATCCCTCACATAGGTAGCCAAAGAAAGCAATACCCTCTCTAAACTGCGCACCTGGGCAGTCCCTTTACTTATGTACTCACATTACGCATAATTTAAGTTCCTTCTAAAACAAATCCTGAACTAATAAAATTAAGTTCTATTTTTTTCTTAATAGCTACTAAGAGCAAAAGACATTTTATCAGTGTCCAGTTCAGAGACAGAAAGCACACAGTAATTCACACAGGGGAAGTTGTTTTTTGCTTTTGTGTTTTTTTAAGATTTTGTTTATTTGACAGAGAGAGAGAGCAAGAGAGCACAGGCGGGGAAAATGGCATCCGGAGAGGGAGAAGCAGGCTCCCCGCTGAGCAGGGAGCCCGATGTAGGACTCGATCCCAGGACCCCGGGATCATGACCTGAGCCGAAGGCACATGCTTCACTGACTGAGCCACCCAGGCGCCCCCACTCAGGGAAAGTTTAACATAAAAAATGATTAACTAGTAGCAGGAGATTACTTAGTAAGGAGTAAAGAAAATTCTGATGAACACAGGAGTAGCAGGTGTAAATAGCAGCCACTCCCTCCAGAGCTGAGGCACAGTGCTCAAGGAGGACACAAATTTAGAAGGGGGCCCTCTCCTCACCAGACCCCACTGAAAGGAGTGGCTGGGAACCACTGAATGGCAGAGACGTTCCCGGAGACGCTCCAGGCTGGGCTGGTGAGCAGCGGACGCAGCGGAACCCACTTCTCCAGCCCCCTGGAGTGTCAGCTCGGCTTGCTGGATGCTGCCCGTTTGGGTATCTGCAAGACTCGCCGAGCATCACCAGGAAGGAGCCCACCGAGGTGCCAGAGGAATTCACTGGGACGCGGCCTGCTGCATGGTGCCAAAATCCACTGAGAAGTCCTCCAAATGGTGCCACCAGGCGGGGTACCACTGGCTGTCCTGTGCTAGCGGCCTCCATCCACCACCAGAGCAAGCAGGGAAGAAGAGCACCGCAGAACCAGGGCGCGAATCCCTTACTGAAGAAGGAGAGGGGCACCTGGGCGGCTCCGTCAGTGGGGCATCCGGCTCTTGTTTTGGCTCCATCGTGATCTTGGGGTCGTGGGGTCGAGCCCTGTGTCAGCCTCTACGTTCAGCGCAGAGTCTGCTCGGGATTCTTTCTCTCCCTCTCCCTCCGCCCCTCCCACTAGGCTCACTCTCTCTCTAAAATAAATCTTTAAAGAAAAAAAATAAAGAGAAATGTTTACAGGGTCCAGCTTCACTCTCACAAAGCACAGCAAGGAAAGCCAGATTTGAAGATGGAAGGCGGTAGGTCATTACCTGGCACTGGCATTTTCAGCGTTGAGAAGCTTCTGGGAGCTTGCTATACAAGCGTTCACCTTTCGAAGCATCCCCTCCTTTCCTTCTACCACCAATACCTGTCTTCTCCTTCTACCAAAGACAATGGATGTTATGACTTCGAGGCTTACACTGTTCAGAACGCAAAGGCAACAAGACGGTGGTGTCCATAGGAGCTTAAAGCACTTAGAATTTTTTCTGAGAAGTGGATGGCTACATGTGGTCGAGAAAAAGGGATTTATTACAAGGGGTAGACCTGACACGCATGTGGGAGCTGGGGGCACGATCTGTGCGGGCTGTGGACTCTGCACCTGGGATCGAGCCCGAAGTTACTCCACGCCCGTCGGATGAGCCGGGCAGAAGGGAAGCTGAGTGCAGGGGCGGCAAAGACAAGCCAGCACGCGGAGGACGACCTGGGACCCAGAGCGACGCAGCGGAACCCACTTCTGTTGTCTTAGGACCACCACCAGCCGCAGCACTGCGGGGGAGCTGCCGGGGAGTTGGCCCCGTCGTCCTGGCGCTGCACGTGCACCTGGCCGGGGTCTCAGAGCAGCGGCAGGGTGACACCTGGGGAGGCGGAGCGGCCACAGGCCCGATGCACCGGTAGGTAAGCGGCCCATGAACAAAAACGTCCAGAGCGCAAAAGCAGGACGGCCTCCCTTCTACCTCCGGATTTCGCACAGAAGGCCTCTCACGGCCGTACAGTCACACAGCCTCGAGAACTCCGGGAAATGTGGTTCCAGCGCAGCCCACCCGACAGGGGCGGCGAACCGGCCGGGACCACGTAGGCCTGACGCGGCGGCGGCCGGCGAAGCCAGAGGGGACCCCGCAGGACCGTAGTCAAGGAGATGCGCCCTCTGCTCTCCGACGGATTTCCTCTCCGAAGATGTGTCTCGCTGGGAAGAGGCTAAGTACTGATGGTGATGTTACAGACTCTGAGTAGTGGCGTAGTTAAGTATGATGAAACATGACTGAAGTTTTACTTTTTAGCCACAACACCGACACGCTTCTGAACAGAGTATCGATTTCTCCATAGATTCTTTCAGCCATGCTACTTGTTTTAAGTATTCATTATCAGCTTTATTAATTTTTACTAACAAAGACATTACTAATTGATGGCAATTAAAACTAATTATTCTACAAAAGAAGTCATGCGCAAGATAGAAAGTATTTGAATCAATACAGAAAGTTGATGAAAAGTTGAAGTCATCATTTGTCTCCCCATTTCCCCTCATTTAGAAAGTCTTCACCAATTTTTTTAATGTATCCCTGAATTTCTTTTAATTTAGAGAACTTTCCATCTCTCCTTCTGTAATTTTAAGATGCTATGATCATTATGGTTCTTGCCAAATTCAGGATTACCACATCAAAGCCTTTAGTCAAGAGGTTGTATCCTGGTTGTGGTTAAAGCAAGCTGATTGTCCTGTGAGCACCTCTTCTGGGCATTGTTCAGAATCAAAGAACAAGAGATTCTTAAGGACAGGGTATGCTGATCACCCTTTAAAAGGTTTTCGGACAACTGAGACTGTACAAATAAAATATTGGATTTTTGAGAGGGGCGAAAGAAGGGTCTAGAATATAGGGTTGCTAGAAACTTTTCAGAATCTTGAGTTGTTGCTGCCAAATGATTAAAGCTGAATTGCAGTAAACAAACCAATTAGATTGTATAGCGAGATGAATAATACCGTTGGCTTTGTGTTGTTTGTTACCCAAAAAGCCAGCTATCTGCTTTGTGAGTTTTCCCTAACATTTCAAACGATGACATTCTAGGCACAGTTTGACTCATTTCTATGCGGATGGAGAGAGCAGTGTCTGCATTCTGCATCCTGCTTTTCAAGTCCAGCTTCCTTTAGAATCCTTTGGACATTTGGCTTCAGCTTTACCCATTTTGAGATTTAATTTCACACTTCAAGTTGTTTGAAAAAGTGATTTACATTTTTACCGGTGCTAGAAGTCCAGCGTGCTACCCGTTGCACCATAGAGCCTGCAGTGATTGCCAAGGAGAAAAAAAAGCGTTGTGCTGATAATAGTGAATTTAAGGTTAAGCACCTGCCTTCGGCTCACATCATGGTCCCGGGATCCTGGGATTGAGTCCTGTGTCGGGAGCCTGCTTGTCCCTCTGCCTGTGGCTCCCCCCACTTGTGCTCTCTCTCTCTCTGACAAATAAATAAATAAAATCTTAAAAAAAAAAGAAAATTAATGAATTTAAGAAGTGACATAACAGGGCGCCTGGGTGGCAATGTAGGTTAAGCATCTGACTCTTGATTTTTTAGTTCAGGTCGTGATCTCAAGGTCATGAGATTGAGCCCCTCATCACGACTGCATTCAATGCGGAGTTTGCTTGTCCCTCTCCCTCTGCTCCTCTCCTCGTGCACGCTGTCTCTCTCAAATAAATAAATAAAATCTGGAAAAAAAAAAACAACCCAAAACACCTGTTTTTTGCTGCTCTGTTTATCCAACAGTCCAAGCAGCTATTTTTTTCTTTTAGGCTAGTGATAACATCTGGGTGTTGAAAGTTGAATTAAAATGGTGTCTGTAATCATGCGAATCTTCTTTGTGATCATGATTATAAATATAATTCATTATTAAATGAATTTTATTTGATGCAGGGTTCAGAGTTATATTACTTTGTGAAATACTCTAAATCCACATATTTTAGCCAATACAGAAAAATCTTTGGGGCGCCTGGGTGGCTCAGTGGGTTGAGCATCCAACTCTTGATTTCAGCTCAAGTCATGATCTCAGGGTCATGAGATTGAGCCCTGCGTGGGGCTCTGAGCTGGGCGTGGAGCCTGCTTAAGATTCTCTCTCCCTCTCCCTCTGTTCTTTCCCCCTCTTCCCCCATGCATGTGTGTTCTCTCTCTCTCTCCAAAGAAAAAAGAAAAGAAAAATCTTCAAAATCTGTGTGAATAAACAATTTGTCAGTAAATAAGGAATAAATGAGTAGTGCCAAGATAGAGAAGAGTCACCTTTTTGGCTAACCATTTGACCAACTCCTCATGTCTCAGGCTAGCTTTTGATGGGTCCCCCTTTCTTCATCCCAAGAATGGGATACTGGTTTTTTTTTTATACTTGCCAGCTGCCACCGTTCTTAACATATCTCCCTCTTGTTTAGATCGGCTGTCTTGATGTTTTCAAGTCAAGGGATATGAAAACTCTTAAAACATTATCAAAAATTTGGAAATAAAGGATTAGTGGCGGCCCTTTTAAAGTCACATTAGAGCCTCCTAAGGCCATCTGATGCTACGGGAGATGGAGTTTTGTCTGGGTTACTGCTTACAAAAGAAGGGTAGCAGAATATGCCACTCCAAAATACAAGAGTCTGAGTTCAGGACATGTCACCCCCAAATGTGCCACTTTGGTATTTTGAGCTTAAGGTACTTGAAAAAACAGCAAGTGCGGGGAGAACTCCCTGTATCTGCCTAAAGAACAGAGTCTCCAAAAGGGACTCAGCTGTCATTGACCCTCTCCTGGGAGAGACACCAACTAGGGCAAATGGACTCCTATCACAGGAAGGAAGACTAGAAGTCATCCCCACACCAAGACAGACTTCATCACAAACTACCATTCCTACCAGCTGCTCTTCCAAGGACCCAATCATCTTTCCCCAAAGTCAGTTACTCTCCCTTGGGAGGCCTGCATCTCCC
Organism: Ursus americanus; assembly: GCF_024610735.1. Taxonomy (NCBI): domain Eukaryota; kingdom Metazoa; phylum Chordata; class Mammalia; order Carnivora; family Ursidae; genus Ursus; species Ursus americanus. The sequence goes on from NC_142131.1 coordinate 116,874, forward strand.
TATACTCTCCCTGTTAAGGTATTTAATCCTGAAATCTAAGCCACCTCGGGGAGGTACTCATTTTTCCCTGGGCATCTCCCACGTATACATGAGGTATACGTGTTAATAAGCTTCCGTTTCTTTTTCTCTTGTTAATCTGTTCAGTACAGGGGTCTCTGCTAAGAACTCAGAAGGGGAGAGGAATGGGGGGTTTGGCTGGCTCAGTTGGTGGAGCCTGCGACTTTAATCTCTGGGTTGTGAATTCTAGCTTCATGTTGGGTGTAGAGATTACTTAAAAACACAATCTAAAATAAATAAATAAATAAATAAAAAGAAGGGTAGAGGGAATATTATTTTTCCTCCACTACACTATTAATTAGGATCTAGACTCTATACATTTGGGTATTAATTTACAGAAGATAGGTAACTTATCAATGATTTTTGTCCAGTTAAAGATGCAAAAAAAATTTTTTTCCAACAGAAAAGTTAACCTCAAATGTTACATTTTATTTGCTTGTCCCAGTAAGACATTAACTAGTATGTTTTTTTTTAAAGTAACCTCTACACACAATGTTGGGGCTCGAACCCCCAAGCCTGAGAGCAAGAGTCAAAAGCTCCACCAACTGAGCCAGCCAGGCGTTCCCACTAACCAGTTTTGTAACTGACTTTGCGGTCTCATTCCAGCACTCGTTTCCCCACTGACGATATAGCCTCTCCTAACCTTCTTTGATTCAGCTTTATTATCCTGCTAGGTTCTTCAATAAATTAGGTAAATCTTAGAAAACTGCTCATTCTGTATTTATATGAAAGTCATGTTTTTCCTTTTTTTGAAAATTATATTTTGACATTCTATTCTCTCTTTTTGTTTATTGCTAGTGAAAACAGCACTGGATAGGGTCTAACAAATGCAGCCCTTACTGGTTGCCATGTAAATTCCCTCCGGTCATTACCTTTAGATTAGGCTTGACCCAGTCAGCCTCCTACAGGCCCTTTCCTTTCTTATTTCTTATAGGACTTTAAATCCTTTACTTCTTCTTTGTCTTTTATACCCACCTCCACCCCCAACCCCACCCTCACCTCTCTTCTGGAGAAAAATCCACCCCCCCCCCCCCAATGGCCTTACTCCTGACGTCCTAGGTCCTGAAGCTGGTTCTTCCTGGAAGGGACTAGAAAGAAACAGAGAGTCCTGTCGAGTCCTGTAAATTCTCTAGCCCCAAAGAAATTCATTACATCGCCAGGGAAACTGGGAACAGGTGGTGTGAAGCTCTGCCAGCTTTTACAAACAGGGTACTTTAGTTCAATCATTGGTCAATATAAAAGATAATATGAATGTATATACAAACTATCATTTTAGCTCATGGCTTTCGTTGATTACATGACATGGAAGCATACAGAAGTTGCCAAAAAAAAAAAAAAAAGCACTCCCATGGAAGAGTTATTTCTTTGAATACTTATTTGCTTTATTTGGGAGATTTCCATAATTGTACACAGATGATTTATTATGGCGTATACTAATTCTTTATAAAGGTTGAGTTGTGAAAAAGCCCTCACAAGTACTTTTTTTTTTAAGATTTTTAAAAATGTATTTATCTGAGACAGAGAGAGCATGAGAGAGAGAGCACAAGCAGGGGGAGCAGCAGGCAGAGGGAGAAGCAGACTCCCCACTGAGCAGGGAGCCCCATGAGGGACTCCATCCCAGGACCCTGGGATGATGACCTGAGCCGAAGGCAGACGCTTAACTGACTGAGCCCCCCAGGTGTCCCCTCACTAGTGCTTTTTAATTTCTGAAGTGCTCTGCAGTGATAAAATTGAGATTAAGCTCCAACATCCTATTGAAATTACAAAACTCCTTACGGGAAGAATTTTAGATTTGCCAAAGGTCTTTATTTGTGAAAATGAAGATGCTCTCAAAGGATTGTTGCTTTACTATTATTGCTACTGTTAGTGTAAACTCTGCAAATACAGGATCAGTGGTTTAAGTTAGTGTTTTTTTCCCCCCTGGAGAGGTTCTCTGTTTTTATTTAGCAGAATCTGAGCTTATTCTTACTTTTTCCCCTCTGCTCTTAGTTCAGCTTCTGTTTCCTCTGTGTGTTTATCACACATGGAAAGACTGACCAACTTACAGGGCGGCCAGAGGAATCCCCATCTTTCTCCCCTCTGGTTTATTCAGATTGTGAAGAGATGACAATCTGACTTTCCTTACCAACAAATTATCATCAGTAAGACACACAAAAGGCAGGCATACCACCCTTTCGAAGCTTTTAATCTTGGGAATGAATGGCGTCCCTGCATGACACATGTTCATTCTACGAGAGAGCAATGGCTCCCAGATATCGCAGACCCATGGACCAGCAACATTTGAAAAAATTGAGACTGGCCAACTTCTTATTTTGCCAAAAATCAAAAGCCACTCTACCTACTATCTAATACCACCATCATTCCATGAAAGAGAGGACTTTCTTGGCACAAATATAGGTAGGCATGTCTAAATAAGTAAATAAATGGAAAAGATAAGTTTAACTTCATGGAAGAATTCACAGTTGTTCTTGTTTTTCCCGTATCTCCATTACCCGTTACCCAGTGGGAACTGTGGCACGGATGAGGTCTCCAGCAGGGTAACTGCGGACGCAGACTTTACCCACATACCCTGTGCTTGTATGTCTGGCATGGGACAAGTCATCTAACCTCTGTTAGCATCTGTGTTCTCACAAAATAGGAATCATAACACCTCCTTCACATGGCTGTCCTGGAAACTACACAAGATAATGTGTGGAAAGTGCTTAATACAATGCCTCATGCAAGTAAGTGCTCAATAAATATTCATGGTTGTTATTGCGGTTTGCCCACCTAGTTATCAGAAATAGCCTTGGGAGTTACTTACAAGTGGATAAGTTTGGGTTGGAATTTGGAAACAAAACTTAAAATATTCTGAAGAAATGACATCTGAGGAAGATATTGAGATTTCGAGATATTGAATACTTTTTTATGAGCTAGGTGGTGTCTCTAAGATGTTGTTGTTAAAAATTATGCTGAATAATCCTATATGTAGAATTCACATGGAAATACCAGATCCTGCAAAAGGGTAATAATAATTCCCACCTTTGTCTAACCCCACCCCATTTAAAAAATGGGGATGTGGAGGCCCAGATCAAAAAACCCTCTTAGTGTCACGTAGAGAGAAGTAGGAGAACCAGGACTAGAGGGTGGGTTTCCTGACACCCCACCATGTCCCTGCCCCAGGCTAGGGGATGGCCCTCACCATTGACAAGAGCAGGAACAGCTGCTGGTGGGAAACGAGGGACCCTTGTGTCCTCTCCTTAGGATCTTTGTTACTGGGCTCTGGGTCACTCTTCTGTTCTGCTGGGTGGTGCTGGGTGGTGGTTCTTATGTCCTCTACTCTCCTTCCTGGAGTTAACATTCAACCATTTGTTAAAATAATGGCATGCTTCTGTACCCGGCCCCCCACTGCCCTGGCTACCTGGCGCTGTCCCCCAGGAACCCACAACTCGCCCCATGATTCAGCCTCTAAGGGGAGGGTGCCGCCCTGCAGCGCCTGGCACTGCTGCCATCTGGCATCTTGCAGGCATAGGTCCTAGATGCTCCTGGCTGGGCCACACCAGCTGGTAAATGTGTTTAATATCCCTTCTGCCCTCTGGCAACCTGTTGGACTGAAACAATAACTCCAGTTTTAGGGCCTGCTAAGAGTGTGGGTGTCAACAGATAGTGAGGTGGTGGGAAGCCCTCAGATCTTCCTCTCTTAGTAATTCTTTACAATGATTCTTTTGGAGGGGGGGCACCCGGCTGACTCAGTTGGAAGAGCATGTGACTCTTGATCTCAGGGCTGTGAGTTCAAACCCCACATGGAGGGTAGAGATTCCTTAAAAAAAAAATCTTTAAGAAAATAATTCTGTTGAATAGTTCCATAGGGGTTCATGTTTTATTCTGTTTTCTACTGACTTTGGGGTAAGACCTGTGGTTTGCTAGGATAAAGGAGTTTTGTAAATTGTAGAGTACACACTAGAGGGCAGTGGCCCCATGTAGACACCCGACAATTATCGCTCTTTCCGCATTTCTCAGCCCTTCCTGTGTGTAAGGGAGGGGAGAGGGGTGTCCTCCACATCATACAAAGGCATTTATGTCTGAAGTGTTTTGTGAACACAGAGCAGCTGCTTGGGAGCGCCCTGGCTGTCATTCCTTGCAGTTTCTTTTCCATCCTTTTTTCAATCACTTCTTCGTGGGGCTCTAATAGTAGACTTAGTTAATGTTCACATCTTAATGTCCTTTTTCTTTCTTTCTTTCTTTTTAAAGACAAGGCAAAGAAAAAGTGGGAAACTGACATTCCTAGTTTGGGGCAGTATGGTTTTCTATCTTTGCATCTTTGCATTTGCGAGTAAAGTCATGAATTAAGAATGAAGAGGAAAAATATGGTGAAGGGTTATTGTATTTTGCATGTGCAGAGGCAAAAGCCATTTACCCAAGTCCGCAGAGCTGCTCCCCTGGCCATGATCACTAAGGAGAATCATGTTTCAACTCTGTTTACCTCTCCTGCGGGCTCCTAAGTAGTAGGAGGCCTGCTTGCTGCAGAGGCGTAGCTGGTCTGTGTGATAGAGGGAGGGGTGGGGTGAGTGGGTTTAGGGACTGTGAAGCCATGAGGCTGTGTGTTTGCAGAGCCTGGGGTATTGAAGAGAGAATTTCCGGTGCAGCTGAATCGTGGCACAGAGTTCAAGAGGAAAGCAAAGGGACACTAAGAAGTATGTCAGTGGATTATTTATGAATCTACCTTTGATGGGATCTGAGGAACCTAAATCAAGGGTTTGGTTTCTTTTTAATTACTTTTGGTTGTTGTTCCTTTGAGAGGGATAACCCTCCGAACCTGGATTCTGTGAGTCCCTAGATTTATAAAAGTTATGGATAGAATACACTGAGTGGGGTGTGTTTCTGAAGTTGCGAGATCTCTAGCGTTGTGTTCACGCGTACATACATACAGCTAGATCTATGAATTCTTTAAGTGTTTGAGGTGTCTGTTCAGCATGTTTATTCTTAGGCACTTATGGGAGATAAGATGCTCTTTTTTTTGGATTCACGCAACCAGAGGTCTGGTGGGGAGAGAGGACACCTGGACCCCCATAACAGCCCATGCTCTGTAACTCGGGGACAGGGATTCCCTCTGCATTTCTCTTGGTGTTGCTAATATTTATTCAGCATTTACTGTACCCCACGTATTGCATTAAGTGCTCAGCATAGAATATCTTGCTTAGTCCTCACAATAACCTGATGCCATACGTGTGGTTACGATCCCCATTTACGGTGAGGAATTGGGGGGTCAGGGAGGTTGCCTGAGGTGCAGCAGTGAGGATTCAGCAGGTCGAGATTTCAACACAGGTTGTCTGACTCTGTAGTGTGGGCTTGGAACCATCCTTCCTGTGCCCCCAGGGATGGTGCCATCACCAAATCATCCCTCCTCCTGGCCAGACTGGCAGGGTGCACTGCAGTATCACACAGCCTCAGCTAGCTACGGGCTTTCTGACCTTATTCCTTCAGAGTACAGCAAAGATACCCTGGCTGTTCTGGAGAGAGCCTGGGCCATCTCTCTCTCTCTCTCTCTCTCTCTCTCTCTCTCTCTCAGTCTCTCACGCACACACACATTCATTGGTTAGGTTTTCATGTCTTTCATGTCTCTGATTCCGTATAAGACATTGTCACTGGAGAGTAATTAGAACCCCTGGTGGATTTATGGTGGGGCCTCCTGACGCGCTTGTGTTGTTATTTATGCCTAGATGACAGGGCAGGTTAGCATTAAATGTTGAGAGAAGTGCACCTGCCACTGTGATGCGGCTAGAGGCATCTATCAAAGATGCGTTTGCATGCAGTGCCCTCAGTCTAATTGCCGGGAATAGTGCAGGCTTTCTTCAGCCGCACTTGAAGGAGGAGAGAAATGAGTTAGTAGGGAGAGGTTGGACCCTCGCCTTCACTTCTCAGTAGATTCTTCAGGGGCAGAGGAGTAATCTCTTCCCTAGTCCTGTGTCTCTTGGGTCTTTGAGGTAATTATCCTTGTGCCATGGATGAGGGCAAAACCTGTCCCTAGAGACAGAAGCAAGCGGAAGGACTAATGTGTCCTACCATTGTTACTGCTACTAATTGGTCACATTTGTTAAGTGTCTATTATGGGCTGGATATTCCTGGGGGGGTCTCGCCTGTATCATCTCAGCTAATCCTTAGATGGCCGGCCTGTCTTTTAAGCCTGAGCCTTTCCAGCCTTCCCCCAGCTATCATTTATGATGCCATTTGTTTCTCTGGCGGTCAGGGGAAGCCGCTGCCTGCTTGTAAGAGTGGCATTCACACGTGCTCAAGAGGAAATAAACACTGCCAATGACTAAGGCAGAAAAGGATTAGCAGACTTATGAATTATGTGTCAATTTTACTTCTACTGAGAAGAATCATTTTGGTGTTAGATTATATTCCGTGTTTACAGATGTCAGTATATTATGATGCACGCTAAAATGTAATATTAATTAGTAGTAGCAGTTATAATAACCCAAATGTCAACTGTCCCTTTGTCCTTCCGTTTCAGTGTCTGTCTGTGCTGTCTCTAGTTTTGCCCTCGTTGCAACCCAGAATTGGAACTTAGAGAAAAGAATCTATGGTCACAAATGAATTGGTGAGCAGGGCACCCAGCTGGCTCAGTCCATAGAGCACGTGACTCTTGATCTCAGAGTGGTGGGTTTGAGCCCCATGTTGGGTGTAGAGATGACTTAAAGAGAAAATCTTCGTGGGGTGCCTTCACAGGAGGGATGCAAAATCCTCTCCTAATATTACGTGTTGTAGTTTAGAAACCGTCTTTTGTTACTAAATACATCCTTAGCCTCTTACACTTCCGCCCTTCGTGGTTTATCAAAGTACTCCTTTTGAAGAAACTCTACTGACAAGAAATTCTAGGGGAATAAAATTTTTGTCTCATTATAGAAATAGGCCTTATTAAAACAGAATTCTGAAATGAAGGACCATTTACAGAATCTCGACTGTAAATGGTTTGATGTCACCCAGTTCAGACATATTATGTTTAACAGTACATGAAGGGGTTCATTAGCATGGGAATTAATTTTTTTTAAGATTTTATTTATTTATTTGTCAGAGAGAGAGAGCACAAGCAGGCAGAGCAGTAGACAGAGGGAGAGGGAGAAGCAGGCTCCCCGCTGAGCAAGGAGGCCCATGAGGGACTTGATCCCAGGACCCTGGGATCTTGACCCGAGTAGAAGGCAGATGCTTAACCGTCTGAGCCCCCCAGGTGTCCCTAGCATGGGAATTTATGAAGATGACAGAGTTTTGGGGGTGACCTAGTCCATATTTTGTAGTGAGAACCACAGAAAATTCATTATAAACTTAATATAGCACCATGGGGTGTCTGCCTGGCTCAGCTGGTAGTGAACGCAACTCTCGATCTCAGGGTCATGAGTTCAAGACCATGTTGGGCATAGAGCTTATATTGTGATTTTTATAGTGTGTCCCAACTTCCCCTTTACTATGAAACCAGATATAACCTTTAACCAGACAGTCCTGATTCTGTTTGGGTTCTTCTGTATGCCCCATATTATTCTTATCCCTAGTTCTGGTTCATAGTTAGATGTGAGAAATTCAAACTATATCACATTCAAACATATTTTCTCCACTTGTGCCTGCTAATGGCTCTAATCTAGACAAAATATCTAATTTACAACCAAAAGTGTAAATGAAGCCCTAATTCCTGTATTTGCTCACTGCCCCCCCTCCACCCCCCAGTCATCTCAGTCTACCTTTGTACAATGCAGTCCAAATTCCTGGTTTTCACTGTGGCTTTCCAGAGTCAGGTACATCAAGATCATGTCTCTGTTAGAGCTTGTTGGCTAAAAATATTTCCAATGAATCCAAAAAGGTAACTGTAGTATCAGAGGGGTAAAACTGTATCAGGGTTGGCTATGGGTGGATGGTTTAAAATTCCTGTGAAATTTAACTGTGAACTGGCTCCTTTTATAAGCAGAATACAGGTTTATGCTCTTGAAAGTCTGCCTTCAAATGAATTAAACCTTGATTGGAATGGCATCATGCATTGTAATACTTTCCATTAAGTAAATGGCTTTTGGTTGTTCAATAAAATATGCAAGATTATCACTGAGATTTAAGTTTCTCTGGGCCCACAGTACTTGTGATTCTGGGCGATTGCCTAAGATAGCAACAAAAGACTTTGCAGGGATGTCCAGGGAATCATATGAAAATAAGTATGGCTAATGTCCAGGAGGGGAAGAATTTTCATTCCAAACTTGGTATCAGGTCATTAGAAATATATTGAGAGAAACGTAGACAACCAGGGCAACCAGAATTTAATATACTTCTCTGGACAGGCTTTGTTTTGAGGTTGAGAATTCAGCCTGAGCACCGTCATTGCCTGAATTACTAAAGTGTAGCCATCTTTTCAAGCACTGCCCCTGCAGTGACAGAGGGGAGTTGTTAGTTACCATTTGTGGCAAGAAGAAACCTCTTTTTTCTACCCACCCCCTAACTTATTTATCTCAGTGGGAGGTATAAAAATGGTGCCAAAATTCTCTATGTAATGAACAGCCCTCAACTTTTATTTTCCTTTTCTAATGAGCTAAGGAGGGAAGCTGAAATTAAGGGAACGAATATTTGTGAAATGGCAGCTCAGAGAGAGAGCTGCAGGTTTGGATGGATTGCCAGCTGCCTTTCGACTTGCAGAAAGAAGGAGACGTAGCTTTCTTGGTGCTGTTTAGTTTCTCCCTTATGTTTTCTATATCTTCCAAACTACCTAAAATTGGTATTCATGGCTTTTATAGTGGAGAAAGAAAAAAACTAAAAAATCTTAGTTGTGACCGGTATATATTACATATAGGCATGAGGCTACTAGAAGGATACTTCCCACCCAACATGAAAACAGTGTTTAGGGGCGCCTGGGTGGCTCAGTTGGTTAAGCGTCTGCCTTTGGCTCAGGTCATGATCTCAGGGTCCTGGGATCAAACCCTGCATCGGGCTCCCTGCTCAGCGGGGAGTCTGCTTCTTCCTCTCCCTCTGCTTGTGCTCTCTCTCTTTCAAATAAATAAAATCTTTAAAAAAAAGAAAGAAAGAAGACGGTGTTCATCTTGGAGTAATTAGGGTGATTGGCAATGTTTAGGTTTCTTTCTCTTTTGCACATTTGCATTTCTTAATTATTCTGCAGTTCATATTACCTGCATAATAAATGAGCATTTTTCTACAGGGAGCATTATCTACATAATAAAACACTAAGTTTCTACTTAAAAAAAATACCCATACCAAAAAGTAAATATTTGTACTGTAAATTTGTTCTTGTCACATCAACATTTTAGGCTTAGCAAGTAGGTAACTCCTGTGTTTGGAACTGGGTTCAGTGGCGTTCAGAGACTGCCTCAGAGGTGGCCACGAGGGGGCGCCTGGCTGGCTGGGTCAGTAGTGACTGGTGATCTCAGGGTCATGAGTTCAAGCCCCACGGTGGGTGTGGAGCCTACTTTAAAAAAGAAAAGAAAAGAAAGAAAAGAAAAGAAAAAAAGAAAAGAAATAAAAGAAAAGAAAAGAAAAGAAAAGGCCCTGCAGTCTTGCAGAAACTGGCAAAGGCCCCTGTTGCTCTCTCTCTCCCCTGCAGCAGCCCAGAGGCCACAGCAGGCCTGAGTCTGGAATCATCACATGGGTAATTGTGACAGTAATTAGATCTTTTCCTCATTCCTAATGCTTTCAAAACCATTCCTGACCATTCTTATTTGAGCTCCTGAATAACTGAAGAGTAGATAGCAGGCCAGGCATCAGTATTCCTTCCCCATACTGCAGCCCCGCTGAGGTTTTTAAAACAGAGCAGATCACATTAGTCTTCTGCTAAAGACTCATCAAAGGATCCCCGATGCATTAAGAATATAATTTAAACTCCTTACAAGAGACGCTGCCTGATTTGGCTAAGAGAGCCTCTGTGACTTCCTCTTTCCCACTTCCCTGTAGGAATAAGCTCTGGCTGCGCTGCCCCCATGTACAGCTTGGGACCTTCACATGGTGCCCCTGTTCTGGAATGCTGTTCTTCACCCTGCTACTGCCCCGCCACCTTCTCCTCAGGACTGACTGAGGAGAGGACTGTCCCAGCCTAAGGATCTTCCTTCTCAAGGAGGCCTTACCAGACCGCTGTGTTTGAATAGCGTGCTCTGTCTCTCACCCAGTCTCTTCTATAGCAGTTACCTGTGGCTCTATGACAAAATACCCCAAGCCTTAGCGGCTTGAAACCAGCATTTGTTGTCTCACACAGTTTCTGTGGATCAGTAATCCAGGTGTGGGGGGCTGGGTTGACCTGGCTCAGGGTCTCTCAGGAGCTGGCAGTCAAGACTTCAGCCAGGGCTGGGGTCACCTGAAGGCTCAACTGGGGCCGGGGGCTCTGCTTCCACAGTGACTCACTCACCAGTCTGCCAAGGCAGTGCTGGATGTTTTCTATTTCCAGTGAATTGTTTATCCCTTACTGTTTGTCCCCACTCATTTGCTCTCTGTCCCCTGCACCCAGCCCAGTGCCTAAGACACTGTTAGTGCTCAATAGATATTTATTGAATGAATAGGAAACCCCTACCTTCTAACTCCACTGATTGCTTAAAACAGGGGGTATGAACTGGGATAAAATGAACATTGCTGGCTAATGTTGACTTCATCCAAGAAACTTTAACTGAATAATTGGATAAGGGTAGGAGGAGTTGATTTCCTCTTTATTTGCAGAAACACTTTCATTTATTTAGTTGGGAAAATAGCAATATATATGGTTTTAATTTTTTTTCATAACTGATTTCCTTGATTTTTTTTAAGATTTTATTTATTTATTTATTTATTTATTTATTTATTTATTTGACAGAGAGAGAGAGAGGCAGTGAGAGAGGGAACATAAGCAAGGGGAGTGGGAGAGGAAGAATCAGGCTCCCAGCAGAGGAGCCTGATGTGGGGCTCCATCCCAGAACGCCGGGATCATGCCCTGAGCCGAAGGCAGACGCTTAACGACTGAGCCACCCAGGTGCCCCAGATTTCCTTGATTTTTTTAAGTGAAGCTGTTCACAACAGATTTGGTTTTTGGTATCCTTTCCTGTGGGGTCATTTTATTTACAGTTGACCCTTGAATAACACAAGTTTGAACTGCATGGATTCACTTATACATAGATTTTCTTTTTCAAGTAGAGTACTGCAAATGTATTTTCTCTTTCTCATAATTTTCTTAATAGTTTTTTTCCTCTGGCTTACTTTATTGTAAAAATACAGTGTATAATACATATAACATGCAAATATGTGTTGACTATTTGTGTTATCAGTAGGGCTTCCTGTCAACACTAAGCTATTAGTAGTTAAGTTGTTGGGAAGTCAAAAGTTATACACAGGGGCACCTGGGTGGCTCAGTCAGTTAACCTGCTGCCTTTGTCTCAGGTCATGATCTCAGGGTCCTGGGATCCAGCCCCGCATCAAACTCCCTATTCTGCAGGGAGTCTGCTTGTCCCTCTGCCCCTGCCCCCTGCTTGTGCTCTCTCACTCAAATAACTAAATAAAATCTAAACCAAAAAAAAGTTATACGCAGATTTTTGACCGTGCGAGGGTAGTGTCCCTAACCCCAGGGTTGTTCAAGGGTCAACTGCAGTTGTTTCAATACATTCATGAAAAGAAGTTTTAATGCAGAAATAATCAAAACTTTATGACCATCATATGAAAATCAGTAGGTAGGAGTGATTTAAAGTCAAACTACAATGGTTGCTTGTTTACTTAGAGGATTTCCCCCACTAGAGGGTAAAGCTGGGGAAGGCACAGTGGTCTGTTCTCTATATCCTCGCACTCAAGTGTGGTGGGTAAATCAGTAGCTTCCAGATCAACTGGGATTTCGTCAGAAATGCAAATCTTGGGCATCGCTATGGACCTAGTGAATCAAAACCTACATTTTAACAAGCTCTCAGGTGATTCATATGCACATTAAAGTTTGAGAAGCACTGCTCTTTAATACATAACCTGGGGCTTTACATTTTAGGAAGACTTTTTCTTAACAAAAATGGAGCATTTGCTTTTCTGGAGTCAAGTTCAGGAATAAAAGGCCCCATCTTATAATAAGTGAGGTGCTTTTAATTGAGAAGATATTTTTATATGTTCTGTTCTAAGTGTTAACCACAAAACATCACCATCCTTCTTGAGTTTCCTAATGTGGCCTCTGCACCTGCCTGGTGCAGTTCCTCCCACATCCAGAAGGCTGCGCTCTGATTTAGGTTTTACCTCAAATTAGTAACCTGGTAAAGAACTGGTTGCTCCTGGTTCACAAAACCAAGGTTTGATAATTGGGGTCGAAGTTATTAAAATGATGTGACCCTGAGAATAATTCTTTTCCATATTGTTTTTTGAAAAAAAAATTCGTATTTGCCTTATTTTACAGAGAAACTTTTTTTTTTTTAACTCATCTATGAAAAGATACATTCTAGCTTAGTTTCTAGACTTCAAATTAAAAATAGAAATTCTGTATTTTCAGATTTCGGTAGAAATGAGAATTGCTTACCATTCTCGTTTTTGTTTTCTTTCTTTTACATTTTGCAGTTTCAGTTGTTCTGAGGATATTTCACAAAAACAGAGCAAAATGACCACTGAACCATGAGTGTGTGTTGAAATATTGTTTCATGCCTCTGTGTGTGTGTGTGTGTGTGTGTGTGTGTGTGTGTTTATTACACCCAACGTGGGGCTTGTACTCATGACGCAGAGATCAAGAGTTGCATGTCCTGCCAACTGAGCCAGTCAGGCACCCCTGTACTTTTTCTTTTAAATAAAAATTTAGCTTTGGAAAATTAGAGCAGTTGAATTTCCTAAAGCTGTTTGTATTATTGTGTCAACTATGGAAGTATAGAATATTACATTAAAAATATTTGAGAAAGTATCGGAGTACCTGGGTGGCTCAGTTGGTGAAGCGTCTGCTCCGATCAGGTCATGATCCCAGGGTCCTGGGATCGAGTCCCAGGTCTGACTCCCTGCTCAGTGGGGAGTGTGCTGCTCCCTCTCCCACTGCCCCTCCCCCGCTCATGCTCAATCTCTCTCTCTTTCTCTCAGATAAATAATCTTTAAAGAAATATTTGAGAAAGTACCATTAGTGCTATACTGACACCCCCGAGAAAGGCAAAAGGATTGACATTCAAGTCAAGCCTCCTGTCACATTTCCAAAATCTGGCCAAATTATATTTAAGAGCAAGATCTCATCTATGTACTAATTTACCCACTGAGGTTTCATTCAGCAATGTCCATGTGCCAGTGACTGGGCCCAGCGCTGGGTTGCAAAGAAGAGGGTGTAATCTGTGAGGGAACTACATTTTTTGAAGCAACAGTTTGGTCAGGAAACTCTGTTAATAATTAAACCAGTTACCGACTGGTGGAAAGTTTAAGATGTCAGCAATATGCTTTCCTAATTCTAAAACAAACCTGTATTTCTCCAGAAATATAAATATTTGGAACAAGCAGAGGGCTTGTAGGTTATCAGGCTTCTTTGCCAGTTAGTACTCTGTTCCTCCCAGACACTGACTTTTTTTTTTTTTTTTGCGGTGACTCTGGTGCATTTTCTTAAATAGTTTTGTCTCATGTACAATTTTATCACCATTGGAAAATCTGTTTCCTGACATGATTCTGAATTTGCATTTCTTCATTTTCCATGTATTTCTCACTTAGATCCATTGCCATATCTGCTACTGAAATTTGTTTTTTAAGACAGCTGTGTGTGTGTTACTACATACTAAGTTTGGTTAACATATGAATGTGGGTTTTCTGGGAAGACATGGTACATGCATATAAAAATATAGAAAGCTAAGATATTGTTGGTATTTTTGTAGAAGTTTAGATACCTTGTTAAACATGCTAGTGAGTCCAATTACAGAAGATGAGGAAACAAAATACTTTTGAAACAGGGATGAGCAATGTCTTTTGGTTATTCTCTTTGACATATGGACGTGGTTTTTTAGTATTTTATGGTGATGATCTTGGTACTCTAATGGCCATGCTGCCATTCTGTACTTTCTAGAAAAGAAACAAGAAGGCCAGGACAAAATTACACTGAGAAATGACTTTCAGGCCCCACGTGGCCACTCTTTGAGTCAAGTTTGCCCAGGAACAGGCAAGGGACCAGGAACTTCCAGCCTATCTTCTCCGAGTTTTGTAAGACAGAGGGGCCTGGTGATGTGCCGTGGTGTTCTGTGGTAATTTAATCAGAACCACTGTCAAAGGACACTCAATAGTTCCTAGATCCACCATGCTTGAAACCTGTTGAATATCAGTATTTTTTTAAAAGATTTTATTTGCTTATTTGAGAGAGACAGAGTGAGCATGCGTGGGGGGAGGAGCAGAGGTACAGGAAAAGCAGACTCCCCGCTGAGCAGGATCCACTTAACCACCTGTGCCTCCCAGGTGCCCTGAATATCAATATTTTGAAAGAATTTAGCCCTATGTTTAACTTTGAGTTCAGTCTCAGATTTGTTACATATAAAATTTAATTGAATCATGCATGGGAGCAGAGATTAGTTTCTTTCAAGTTCAATTTTGATTTGAAAAAGATCAGATCCAATCAATTCCCTTCTACCTTACCTTGCTCCAGCTCAAAAAGAAAAAAAAAATGCTCGTCCAATGGCACCTGTTTCCCCAGTTGTGGCGAGCATGCCACCGTTGGTAAGTAGGGTGATTCCAGGTGGTATAGCCAAATGTGGCTCGTCCAGTCATAAATAAAACTGTATCACAGGAGACAAATAGGGTTCCCATTCTAGTGCTTTTAGGTCTTCCTGTTTACATCAAGAGAAAGGTTGGTGCACGAAGGTCTTTAAAACCTCCCTAACTTCGTAAGTCCTCCTTGCAAGCAGGAGTCAGGCCCCAGGTTCAGAGTTTTGTATGGGTCACACTGTTTAGGTAGAATTTATTTTTGTAGTTGCTTATGGCAAATGATAATTATTTTCTATTAATAATAGTATTATAAAATTTTTAAGTAATTTCTACGCCCAATATGGGGCTTGAACTCACGATCCTGACATTGGGAGTTGCATGCTCTACTGTCTGAGTCAGCTGAGTGCCCCATACATTTTTTTATTTCATTTATTTATTGTTATTATTTTTTTTAAAGTAGACTCCATGCCCATGGTGGAGCTTGAACTCATGACCCTGATATTAAGAGTTGCGTGTTCTACTGACTGGGCCATTTATATCTAAAATTATAACCCTATGAATCGGGGAAAGCATGCAATAGTGTAGCACCGATGGCACATGTCTGGCAAAAGTTGCAAAGGTGATACATGAGAGACAGTCTGGTAAATACGTGTGCTCACATATACGTCTGGTAATTAGTAACTTTGTGAATTTGAGGAAATTATTTCATCTTTGAGCTTTCGTTGTCTTCCTCTCGAGATGGCAATAACATCCCACGTATGTAACGTATGCAGTACGGCGCTTTAAGAAATAAATGTCCCTAAAATGTAGCCCCTCCCCAGCTAACTAAAACTCGTCAAGACTCCATCGTTTACACCTGAGTTCCTCCAAGGATCAATGTCGACCCATCTCCCTACAGTGCGGTATCAATAATTGGAAATCGTCGGGCCTCCACTCCTTATAACTGATTCGCTTCCCTTTGGTCCTTGTGTGATTTATAAAGCAGTGAAGTCTCCCGATGCATCTTGTGATACCAAAGCTATATAACATCTGAAGTAAGACTGCAGACATCCACGCTGAGATTACCTCCGATCACATGTTTCCTTCTGGTACTCACAGGATGGCTCTGGAATTTCTGGGACACCTGGGTATTGGGAGGTAGCCAACGTAATGGTATACCTTCCCCGTTTGCCTCTTCATTAGCCCAGCCACACTGGCATTGCAGAAGACACGTGGATTACATTTACAATTTACATGGCCATATGCTACGATTCCATTTTTTAATTCTATTTGTGGAATGAAGTTTCTATGGAAAACATTTTGCTACAGAGTTGTGAATGTGCTTAGGAAGATCCATGTCGTACATCATGACAGCTCTTCCCCTATCGTCACCGCACGCACTCGCCTCCGTACTTGAAGTGCCGTCTTTAGCATCTGGCCACGTACATCCATTTTTGGTATGATCACTCATGAAACAACTGCCGGTCCACCTGTGTACATTTGAATGATGGTACATCTGATTAAGTAGACATCCCTGTTAGAGTGTCATATGCTGAAATAAATCTCCCAGTGTCCATTTCAATATAATGCAATAAACTCACTTACCCAGCAAACTCAGAAATTGCAAGCCAAGCCCCATGTGGACCCAAGAGTCTGTTAATTCCACATATGGCCAATTCCCTGAAGGAAGATGTTTAAATACAGTCTTTTTTTTTTTAAGTGGGTTAGCTAACAGAAAATTTAATTCGTATGCTAAAGTGTGTCAGGCAGCTGAGTTCCAGCGTTCAGTTCATCATTATCTTGAATTGTGGGTTTAATCAAGTTCCTTCACTTAATGTGAATGTTTGTGTTCAGAACCTAGCATCCTGCTTTAAGGAAAATGCTCACCTTTTATTTCTTTTGGATAGTCCCCAGCTTTGTGAAATCTGATGAAGACAGCCAATGAAGTGAATCTAATTTGGGTGGTTGAACACGAGGAGGAATCAGGGAGACTGCGTGGAGTGTTGCTTTCATTAAAATAGCTTTGTCCAAGAAGACATTTTCACTGTTCTTTTGCATCCGTTCCAGTGCTGTTTCCATTTTGCTTTGCTTAAATTAAAAAGGAATGTTATTAAAATGAAAACTTGGTTTTAGAAATAGAGATCTATAGATCGAGTCAGTGTGTTGGGCTGAGTGCTGTGTTAGTTGACAGATTTTGTGTGTCTGCCCCAGAATGGGAGAGCAGTTTGGTTTAGCCTCTTGGATACAAGACCAGCACATGTAATGGAGTGTATTTGTTCCGAGCTGGGCAGCAAGTGTAATAAAATTATGCACTGTGTTTGTGTGACCCTGCCTTTTATGTCCCTGTAGTTGCTCATTCATTCATTTTTCAGATGTAAATTAAAAGTGGAGGTCGCAGATTAGATGTGCCAGGGCTCACGTTGGCTATGTGAAATGTAGTTTCTCTCACTCTCGGAACTTACTGGATCATGACAGAAATACAAATGAGCTCCAGGAGAATATTTGACTCTTATGAGAATTCATTTCCGTCAAGAATAGGTAGTTGGCTTTGCTAGCAGATGTGGCCTATAAATTTATTTTCTTCTTGTTCTTACTATTTGTTGCTGTTATTTTAGTTCAGTTAGCGATACAAAGGATTTTAAGCAATATTCTCAAGTTATCTTTATAGCCTTTCGATTGTGAATATGATTAATGTGAGGTAGATTCTCCTACTTATTAGAAGAAACATCACTTGAGAGTCTACTTTGTGTCCAGCAGTGTCTGCGTAGTTTGCAAGGGAAATAATCCATTCATCCCAATCTTTTGCTGTCATTTTTTAAAAAAGATCAAATGAAGAGCATTTGACCTCTCTGGATTCTATTAGGATTATTTACATAACAATTCAAACTTGACTTTTCAAACTGGCATTATGCCACAGAACTTAGTACTAAGTTGACCTGCTTAAAATTCATGCTGTTTACTGTTTATGTTCTATGAAAATGTTGATTCCATGGTTCAACCTCATACGTGGAAGCTGTAGAGCACCCGCTAGAGAAATAACTGTTCTCAGTATCTGAAGACTGTGCAAGCTCTAACAATAGAAGGGACAGAACTTTGGGAACCGCTGTTGAAGAGAAGCTCACTGACGTGGCTGTTGTCAGGAATTTGGGGATTTCCTAGCAGGAAGGAGTCTATATGCATGAGAGCACCCCACCGAATGTGGGATTTACAATTTAACATCTTCTAATCCTCACCTTAAAAGAGCCTCATCCAGTAGTAAAAATCACCAACTTTATTTGCCGAGAACATGAATACTGACTAGAGCTTAGAACCTATTTC
Source organism: Ursus americanus (assembly GCF_024610735.1). Taxonomy (NCBI): domain Eukaryota; kingdom Metazoa; phylum Chordata; class Mammalia; order Carnivora; family Ursidae; genus Ursus; species Ursus americanus. The sequence continues at coordinate 134,823 of NC_142131.1, forward strand.
ATTAAAAGATCATTTCTTGCTGCTTGATGGAGAACAAAACTCACTGGCATAAATCGACAAATAGAATATGCGAATCAGAGGCCATAGTCAAAGGCCAGAATGAGCCAGACACCCTTGGAAGAGAACTAAAAAGGTCCTGCTGGACCTTCAAACTGACTTGCCTAAATGAACATTATGGCCCAGTGGGGCCAAATGCGGCGAGTTCAGGGTCCCAGTGAGGCTCTTTCTTGGTCCCACATGCACTCAACGGCGCTCTGGCGGCACGCCCGCCGTGTGGAGCTGAGCACAACAGTCCTCTCAGGAGAGACCGCCGGCACTAATGGTGCTCAAGTGCCCCCTTTTTAGCATGAACACCTCAGGACAGGCAGGAAAATAGTGGCCCCATAAAAATCTCTAAAACAGAGGTTACAGTTATCCAACCTTGAGTCCCAAGTCTAACTGTATTCTAATTGGGAAAATGGGCTTTTGTTGGCCTATTTTATCATTTCTAAAGGCCAACTAAAGGCACAAGGAAGCCCCATGATCTTGTGATCTTATTCTGCCGTTTCGCCTAGAAAATGGCAGGTTCTTACATGGGCTCCTCCAAGAGCTTTGAGAGAATATGCAGTTGTCTATTTTGAATTAAGGTATCTTCTCAGACACTATGATTTCCACTAAAGGGTGCACAAAGGACATCCCAAAACAGTAGGAATCTAAGAAAACAGCCGAGCGCGGATACTGACCTGTAACCTCTGGATTAGGAGATGCACTTCTACAGAGGAAGGTGCCCTGGGTCGCTCAGTGTTATTTGCCTCCTGTTTCTCCTGTGTCTCCAGGCCAGCTGCCCACTCACCCACCAGGGTCAGATAGGAGAGATACTCTCAGGCCGGAACAGGAGCCGTGATTCCCTCCGGCCCATTTTTCTTCCAGTGTGTGTAAGTTGGCCTCACAGATTTTGATGTTCCTTCTCTATGCTTTTAAAGCACATTGTTCATATACCTCTGGGTTAGGAGGGGTGTCTTTTCGTGTTCATCTCCCTCCTAGACTGTGCGCGTATCAAGGGCAGGAGCCCTGTCTTTGGGTCTCTTCAGTACGTATCAGATTGCTTGGCACCACTTATTCATTCGTTTAATCTCGGAATCATATTTTCATTCCCAGTTGAGACCCTCTTAATAAATGTTCATTAAATAAATGGATGGATGAATGATACCTTTGCTTTAGAGCTGACTTGTGAAATTCATGTGCAAATTTCAAAGTATATGGTTGAGAAACTCCCTATGCACTGCACGGCCAGGTGAGCATGTGAGGAGAACAAGTGTTACTACCGTCTTGAAACTATTCAGTATTGAGTCTGAACCCCTTCACATGTTGTAAAAGCTTTGTAAGTCACTATGATTCCAGCTCATTTCTTTGCTTGTCCCCTTTATCTCCATGCTCCAGCCACACCAGCCTTCTTATACTGTCTCACTTCTTCTATTCCTTCCCTACAAGGCCTTTGCACATGCTGTTCCAGGAACCTAAACACCCCTTTCTCCCATTCTTCACCTAGCCCACTTCTGCACGCCCTTTAGATCTTAGCCCACACATCTCTTCCTTGAAGAAGTGTTCGTTGACCTCCCCTCTCCACCTGCCTAGGCTACATCTAGCTCTCCTGTACTCTCATGTTTCTGTACTCCAGGCCTTCAGAGCACACATTGCAACTTCTAATTTTATGTTTATTTTTTATGATTAAGTGATGTATTAGTACTATGTTGCCACATAATGCTGTGTAATAAAACACCACAGAATCTCAGTGGCACTCAGCAGTAAGGGTTTATGGCTCACGCATTTGGAGTCAGCTGCAGGTGGGCAAAGCAGCTGCTGTTCTTGGGTGTAGAGGCTGGGCTAACCCATATATGAGGGGATGAGCTGGCTGACTACTGATCTAAGACTGGGACAACTGCTCCACATGTCTCTCATGCTCCAGAAGGCTGGCTCAGGCACGCTCTCGTGTTAGTGGCAGATGTGCGAGAGGACATGTGAAAGGCTCGTGAGGGGGCACAGGTCCACCATTACTTCTGGCTTATTCTAGTGGCCAAAGTAAGTCATACGGACAAGTCCAGAATCAGAGTGGGAGGGCACTGCAAAGTTACAAATGAGGACATGTTGACAAGGACCTGTAAAGATTGGGGCCGTCTTTGCATCCTGCCGCAGTGTGACTCCAGGATCAATGGAAGGCAATGCTGGTATCTCTTTTTATTCACCACTATTTCCCTAGTACTTAGCAAGATGCTTGACATATAGTAGTTGATAAATATTTATTGAATGAGAGCAAGACTGAATATGAAAAGACATCAATCTGTTGCTGTTTTCTCAAAAAATCTAGAGAAATGTTCACTTTTGGAGGAGGTGACTGCCTTAAGAAAAATAAAAGAAATTAGTTCAGAATTGTCATCTATTTCTTGTTCTTCAAATTTCCAAATTCCCCCAAATAATGGCTGTTTACGTCTCAGGGTTAGCTTTTATTTCTCTTGAGATACATTTCTCTCTCTATCCTTGTTGCCAGTAAAGGTGTTTGAAAATAATTTCAAATGAAGAGAGTTAAACATGACTTGTATGAAGAAAGGGGGCAAAAACTTAACATTTTAGATAAGAGGGAAAAACAGGGTAGCTTTTGTTAGTTTGGGTAGTGGCGTGTGCACACTTTCACAACACAGGCTCTGAAGGGCCAAGAGGAGGCTGATGGTGCATCCAAGTAGCCAAGTTCCTAATAACTGGGAAAATAAGTCAGATATTTTCATTAATTCTGGAACATGAAATCCTAAAAAGATCCTAACGGTATGCAACCCAAACAGAAAGGAACAGAAAGGGGCACCGGGTGGCTCAGTCAGTAGAGCTTTTCCTTTTGGCTCAGGTCATGATCGGGGTCCTGTTGTCAAGGCCCCACATCAGGCTCCCCACTCAGCAGTGACTCTGCTTCTCCCTCTGCACCCCCCCCCCAATAAATAAAATCTTTAAAAAAAAAAAAAAAGGAACTTGAGCTGGAAAGGAAAGACAGATTGGCATTGTCAAGAATGCGGAATCTTAAATGGGTTTCATATTTGGGGAGTGGTAAAGGAGTTGGGGAATACAGATTCAAATGCTAGGAAATTCTGTAAGAGTATAAGGATAATTTAACTGAACCATGTAATTGGGTATTTTTAGTAAAGAAATGTATTCTTTGATTCTGTCTTCATTTAAGAAATAATGCTGCTTTTCTCCAGGGGTGACATTCAAACTACTTGACAATGGGGAGTAGCCACAGTAATGGAGGAAGGTTCTAGAGTCCTTGACTGTGCCAGCCGTTAGTCCTCTGGCAGCTAAACTGTGGGGAGTTCTGGGAGTTTCTGGAGATAGGAATGGGGTAGCCTGAGCAGCAACTAGTCAGGGAGTGGGCACTCTCTAATTTGGGGCAGTGTTATTTAACAACTGGACCAGAATTATTTCTGTTTTCTAATACCGACACAGCCAATAGATGGTAATGGTTGTGCAACTCTGCACCATTGAATTGTTCACGTTAAAAGTGCGTTTTGGGGCGCCTGTGTGGCTCAGTTGGTTAAGCGTCTGACTCTTGGTTTCCACTCAGGTCATGATCTCAGGGTCATGAGATTGAGCCCCATGTCAGTCTCCACACTCAGCCGGGAGTCTGCTTGAAGATGCTCTCTCTCTGCCCCTCCCCCACTCACGTGCACACTCTCTTTCTCTCAAATAAATAAGTTAATCTTTTTTGAAAAGTGCATTTTATGTTGTGTGAATTATATTTCAATAAAGCTTATAAAAATATCTAAATAAAGATTTCCTTGTGCAATGACAGGATCGAAAGCTGTATTTTGGAGGAAAATAGCCAGGCTAGAGTATGCAGACTGATTTGGAGTTGAGTCATATTGCTAAGTTATAGTTACCAAAATATAAAGAGACAAGGCCTGGAAGAGGCTACTAGCAGTGAAAGTGGAGAGAAAGGCCTAAATGACTGGAAGCCGAGATGAGGGAGGAGGGGGCTGAAAATGACCCCAGCATTTCTAGACTGGAAACTCTGATTCCATTTACAGAAATGTGCAAGCTGAAATTAAAGCTGGTCTTCAGGAAACATGAGAAGCTCAGTTTTAGACATGCTTTATGGTGATGGCAAGACTTGAGGAGAGTGTCTGGTAGTCGCCTGAGAGACCCTTAACTGGAGCACTGGTGAGGGTCATGGCTAGAGACGCCAGTCACCCCGCATTTGCTTGGAGGGGAGAGTCTGAGCTCATGTGGCAGTCCCGCAGGGCTGAGGGTAACTGGAGAGATAGGCAGCAGCCCGCTCCTCATGCTGGGCTTGTCCCTAGGGGAGAGCTCTGCCACGGCAGCCCATCCATTGGCCCCTCGTGGACTCAGAGCCGGGGATGACTTCCCCAGCCTGTGCCTGAGAACTTTTTTCTTCACATTTCAGCTTGGGACGATGCCAAGTGAACTGCCTTCTTTGTCATTAGGTCTATGAGGCATATTAGATTAATTATTTCTCTACTCTTTATGGGCAGCTCCTGTAACATATTCTAGCTAAAAAGAGAGTAATGGAATGATGCTGTTTTAGCCCCACAAATAACAGTGGCAGGCATTTGGAATTCATTTAATTTAAGCATGTTCTCCAAATTTCACTACATCTATTTTCATGCATCTATTTAATATATTTTTTTCTTTTTCCTCTCCAGGAGACTGACCATATGCAAGCACTCCTGGGAGGATTTAAAACCTCTCTTTTTTTTTTTTTTTTAACTCCTTTGGATTTCCACATCTCTAATCTCCACTGATTATTTTTGCTTTCTGTAGAGAATTTGATATAGCTTAAAGGCATTTGGAGAACAAATGAGTAAGCCTTGGAAAGATCCTTTGAATAGTTAAGACAGGACGATACAGATATTTACTGGCCTCCAACATATCTTATGAGAGAGCGAAGAGGTTTTCGAAGCATCGCATGAATGATGGGAGGTGGATCTCAGCTAGGAATTCCCCACTAATAATGTCAGGGGTGTTGATGCCAAATGACTTAGGTTGTTAGAATACCTAGGCTGGGAGGGGGGCAGCCCATGAATGCAATTAAGGAGACAGACAAACACCACACGGCTGCTTTCTTTGCTTGAGTTACATTTGCCATTGGAGAAGGCTGGATTTTTTGCTTATTCTATGTGCAAGATTTAATCTGGAAAGAGTTTCCAAGTATTTCTTTCCTTAACAAATTTTAAACACAGACTAACCAAATTATCTACTGCATTCCATCTATTTCACAGCAGTAAGTCATTGGTTCTAGAAGCAATGTGGCTGATTTCATAAACAGTAAGGTGAAGACCCAGTGTGATGGCACAAACTTCGGTCGCCCGTGCAGGGAGTGGTCTGCCATGGTAACAACTCAGAGTTTCGAATCCCAGCCAAGAAGGGGCTCCAGGATAACTTGACTGAAGGAGCATAGTGTAGGGAGAAACGCTCAGAAGTAGAAGTTAGGATTTTGGTTCAAGATTTCATCTGATAGTTCAGTAGAAGTGAGGTTTTGGGGCAACATGCTTCTCAAAAGTAATCTTCCTGTGCTCTCTCAGCATTTTCCTTCCTGGTCACTATTCAGTGCACACAAACCTAGCTTCTCTCCCTCTCCACCATTTAATGAAATTGCTTCTCTCAAGGTCACCAGTAATCTCCAAAACCAAAGGACACGCCAGTCTGTTTCACTGAAAACCCCATCTATTGCCTTGTCTCCTTTTAAAAAAAGATTTATTTATTTGAAAGAGAGAGAGCAAGAGAGAGTGTGGGTGCAGGCGGGGGGGAGGTAGAGGGAGAGGAGAGAAAGAATCCCAAGTGGACTTCCCACTGAGCGCAGAGCGAGAAGCAGGAAGCCATCTCATGAACCCATGAGATATGACCTGAGCTGAAACCAGGAGTCAGATGCTCAACTGACTGAGACACCCAGGTGCTCCTGTATTTTCTTAAGTAGGCTCTATGCCCAACATGGGGCTTGAACTCACAACCCTGAGATCAAGAGTCACATGTGCCACCGACTGAGCCAGCCAGGTGCCCTTCCTCTGTATTTTGACACAAATCCCAGACATTGTGTCATTTCACCCCTAAATATTTCAATCTGATCTATAAAAGATAAAGACTTGTTTTTAAGTATAACCCTAAGACCACTAACACATCTAAAAACTAATATTTTTAGTATCGTCAAATATCTGAAAAGTATATTTCTGAATGTCTTGTAAATCTATCATAATTTTTTTGTAGTCAGGTTATTTAACTCAAGAGCCCAATAAGGACCATACATTACAATTGGTTGACTATGCCTATAGGGTTCCCTTTCCATTAATATTTTATCCATTCACTTGCTTTTCTCCCCCCTTGCAATTTATTTGAAGAAACCACATTGTTTGCTCTGTAGAGTTATAGTCTGGATTTTGCTGATTGCATCCCTGTGGTTAATTTAACGTGTTCCTGAGCGAAGATGGCCTCATAGGTGGTATTGTGCTCTTCCATCAGGAGTCATGTGTTTGGTGGTGTGTCTTTTTAAGATGTCTGTGGATGTTGTGCTTTGTACCCAAATCTATGAACTCATCAGAGGTTGTAAAATAGGGAATATTCCACTTTTATCAATTCTTCGTTTATTCACGGGAGTACTTCTATAAAGGAGGGACATTCTTTTGTCTACTTTTTAGGTTGCCTAGGGTAAAGTTTGTATAGGGATAGATTTACCTTTTAAAAATGTGAATTGGATCATGTCTCTGCCCTGCTTGAAGTCTTGCTGTGGCCTCTCCACGTACCCAGAATGAACTCTGTGCCCTCCATCTACCCTGCATTGTCTGGCCCTCCCATCATCCTTTTCATCAGGGTCCATCATACTGTCTACCTTTTTATTGAAATTTAAAATTAAATTAAATAAAAATCTTGAAGTGTACTGAAATTTATTGGAAAGGTGAAGTCCTTTCTTGCCCCTGAATTTTTGCACTTGCTGCTCCTGATGCCTGGTTATCTTACCCCACTTTCTATCTAGTTGGCTCCTGCAGAAATGTCCTCTCCTCATCGAGGCCGTCTCTGACTACTTCACTTAATGGGCCTGCTCTCCCTTATCATGGCACCTGTTTAATGCCTTGATAACACCCATCACAAGCTGTAACTATCTTCTTTATGCATTAATCATTTTCCACCAAGCACACTAGCTCTGTGAAAGCAAGGATTCTTTTTTTTTTTCTGTCCCATATACTACTAAAGCCCAAGGCATAGCACCATTTCTGGTACACAGTGGATGCTTTTCTTTTTTTTGAATAAACACCACAGACTTGCTGACCCTGCATATCCTCATCTCTATAAGTGGGATGCTGGGATGAACAAGGTGATTATAGGATTTCTTCCAGTTTTTAGTGTTGTTCTCTGAGGACACAGAGACCAAGACAAAGATCATTCAGTGCAAGGCTTTCGGAATTCTTTATGTTGTGGAGCCTGGAGCAATGATGTCTGTGATGGGTCAGGCCATCCAGGCTGTCTGGAGACTCCCAACCTGGGACGCAGGCCTGGCCCGGCACCTGAGAGAAGAGCTGGCTTGCTGATGGAACAGACGGCCACAGGAGTTGGGTTAGGGAGAACATTTTTGGACTCATGGGGGTGGGACAGTGGGGTAGGCTTACAGATTTAGGGCAGGAAATTCTTTTGAGTCTATAGTTTGAGGGCTCCCTGACTTTTATGACCCTTAAGGAATTAGGGGTTTGGGACTTCCTGCATCCCCACAGGTTCAAAATCTCCCTTTCCCCTGAAAAGTCACTTTCTTCTTCAGGAAATCCCCCCAACTGAGCATTATTTAAAAGCATTCTCTTTCTACAATGCAAATGCTTTGGGCTTGGTTGAGAAGATTATGCGTATTTTTCACTTTTGTGTGAATTAGCTTAACTAGACAGCTTTCTTCCTAAAATCTGAGGTATCAACGTTGTGTTTAGGTTAAGAGACTCAAGGAGGAAGGGGCTAATTTTGGAGTTTGGGCCCTTGTGTGGGCTGGAGGAGCACAAGCCTGACTTAGCACAGAGCAGGGCGGGCTTGGACACCCTAGGGGTAGAGACAGAGGGTTTAGGTCAGCCAGTCCCAGAGTTTCAGTCCGTTTCTTTAATGCTGGAGGTTCAAGACTTTTACCCAAGATTGCTTTGTTTACTCTGATGTTCATTACCAGGAGACAGTACAGACAAGATCCAGAATATTATCCTGACTGTGTAGAAATTCACTGAGGTCAGCGGCCATCAATAGAGGGGCCGGACTGCCCCTGCCAGGAGAAAGGCAGTGCTGGGGTGGCTGGAGCGTGCAACCCGCACACAGACACGTCCGCTTATGCAAACGGCCACCTCTGCTTTCCCGGAAACTTTCCCAGGCCTGCTGCTGCCTCTTGGCCCAGAGATCAGATGGGAAGAGATTAGCCTCTACGGCAGACAAGGCCCAGGAAGGAAGGGAACTCAGAGCAGGTTTTCCTCCTCCTCCCAGACCTACTCTGTGATCCTGATAAACACCTCTGCCACCTGCTGCTCGCACCTCTTGAGAGGAGCTTACTCTCTGGCGAAGCAGAGCTTGCAGAAGCTCTTCAAGAGGGATCCTGTTGAGGCGGCCACAAGATGGAAGGGTTTGCGGGCGTCCACAGTTGTATGCGGATCCTGTTGAGGCGGCCACAATACGGAAGGGTTTGCGGGCGTCCACAGTTGTATACTTGGTAAACTACAGTGAGTGCTCATCTTGAGGTCTTCTTCTTATGACACTGGAAATGCACTTGGGGCTTTACTTCCCTCTGGTGCATCGAGATGACATGCTGAGGTGCTCTTTGCATTTCTCAGGTACTTAGATGTTGACCCCGTTGTAGTCTTGGGTACAGCACTATTTTAGCTTTCTTGATAGTAGAGATTCCCAATCTGTTTTCTGACTAGACTAAGAGGTAAAGGAAAATCACAAAATATTTAAATTCTAGACTTTCATGGAGCCTTAGATTGGAAGAAAATGAATTTGGACTCCCCCTCATGGCATGAAACTGTTCTCTACATACTTTGGCTTTTGGTGTGTCCCACCAGCCTTGCACCCATGCTGGAGCAATTTCAGATGTTGGGATCATAGCTGCTCTATTCTTGCATTGACAGACAACTCTATGGTCTTCCCTTCCTTAAGGTAAAATTTAATTTTAAGTTATTATTAGTCTTCATTACCCCTCCACAATCACACAGAGGAACCTGGATGACTCTTGAAATAAGTGCTGTTAGTTGGTATGTATGTCTGAAAGTCTTCTCCCTACTAGTCTGTAAATTCTCCAGTTCTCGCAGCTTTTCCTGCTGAAGAGGGATGAAGAAACATCAGAATCCTCTGCCTCTCCAAACCTATCCAAAGCTAATCTCATGGTTTGGGTCCTTGGCCCTTTCCCTCTCTCTCTTTTCAGGAACTTTCTCCATCCCCCTTCTATCTATCTATCTATCTATCTATCTATCTATCTATCTATCTATCTATCTTCAGAGTTTCCTTTAGCTGCAGACTACAAATCTGCCCCTCCTACCCTCCAGTCAATGTTGTTTACCTGCTCTGAGAAACTCTCCCATCTCCCGATTTCCTGTCACCATCAAATTTATGGCAAGAGTCATGCGTGGTTACTGCCCCCAGTTCTTCCTCATTCCCTGTGGTAATCTGCGTTCTGTCTTCTTAGCTTTGTAGACATTTCTCTTTGAGGGACATTCATGTCTTTGAAATGCTCCTTTATCAGTTTTCAGTTTTCTGCCCCCTCTCTCTTATAATACAGATGCTGCCTCCTCTGTCTTGACATCTCCCTTCGACCTCCAGACTCAGAGTTCCTCTGGTTATTTTCCTGTTTCTCTCACTGGCCTTACCCACCATTTCCTCTTTCGTTCTTTCCCCCGGATGAAAAGACCTTCTTTAAGATAATGTCCTCGGATCTCTTTTCTCTGTCCTCTCTTCCTCAGCAACCTTACTTGATTTCATGGTTTTATTTATTGTTCTAATAAGGGTCACCCCAAGCCTTCATCTCCATCTCAACCCTGATGTATCTCTGTGGCTCCGTGTCAGGCTTCCTGCTGAATGCCTCCCCTTGAATACCCAGTTGTCACCTCAAACTTGTGATAACTCAAACATAGTTTCCTCTGTAACCTTTTCCTTTTTTGGAATCCCTATTTTTGTTGAGGACATTGCCTAAAACCCCATTCAGCCACATTCTATATCTACAAGCCATATTTACGTTCTCCTCTTTCCACCACAGTTTCTGTCTACTCTCTTCCGTAGAATCTCTTACATCTGTCACTTCCCCTCCATTTGCACTGCCCCACCTTAATTCAGGCCTTTGTAGCCTTTTGCTGGATTACTGGGATAGTCCAATTGGCATGTTCAGTTCCCACTTTCAACTTACTACCTTCGCTGTTGCCGGACTGTCCTGGAGTGCAACTTCTGAGGTGGTTAAGTATTAAAGCCACTGTTTGGGGCACCTGGGTCACTCAGTTGGTTAGGTGTCTGCCTTCGGCTTGGGTCGTGGTCTCGGGGTCCTGGGATTGAGCCCTGCGTGGGGCTCCCTGCTCAGTGGGGAGTCTGCTTCTCCCTCTCCCTCTGACCTTTCTCCCCACTTGCGCTCTCTCTCTTAAATAAATAAATTAAAAATCTTAAAAAAAATAAATTCACTGTTTGAGAAAAAATTCTATATAGTCAACATTATTCTTGAAAATGCCTTATATTGTCCATAAAGTAAAATTTGCAGTCATACTACTTCTTACGAAGTTCAACACTGCCAGTTTTTCCTCCAGTCTTGGAACAGATCACTTTCTTCTGGTTGAACACCAGATGAAGTCATCTGCGTGGTTTTAGGGGCCATCTAGTATGAAAAATATGTTTCTTTAAATACCAGCATCACACTCACCGTTAGTCTACTTGAATTCATGTGAGTTACTCATGAGTGTGCTACAGATCCATCGGAGTGTCTCAAAGCACAGCTCGGATCCTGTTATGTCTGTGCTGTCCTTTAGTGGCTCTCAGAAGTCCCATTTCTTTGGCTTGTAGCTCAGAACCATCCATGATCTGGCTTCAACTCTCTTACCTAATCCAGGTTCCACTCCAAAATGGAACACCTGCCATTCCCAACACAAGCCGGGCACGTTCCATCCTCCATCTATACTTTCCCTCGCAGTGGTCCCCTGTATGGGTACCTTCATCTTACTCCCCATCTTTGCTGGACTCAGCCATTCTTTACAGATCAACTCACATGCTGCCTGTCCTGATTTCTTCACAGTTCTCCTCCAATTCAGTCCAGTCAGAATCCTATTTCCTTCTCTGAACTGCAATAGATCTTTATTTGTATTGCTTTCATTCTAAGTTTCATTTTCTATCTAGAACTCTCATTTTCTTTATGTTTTATGAGACTAAAAACACCTTATGGGTAGGGTTAGTGCTTGAGTCTCCTTTATATTTTTATATTCACCACCATCTGCATCTTAAAGCACACATTCAGTTCTCAATAGGTTTTTTTAAATGATTTTTAAAGATTTAATTTTTCAATTTTAAAAAAAGATTTATTTATTTATTTATTTATTTATTTATTTATTTATGTGAGAGAGAGCGTGAGCGCATGCTGCGCATAGGTGAGAGGGGGCACAGCATGGAGGTGGGGGGCAGAGGGAGAGAGAGAATCTCCAGCAGATTCCCTGTTGAGCGTGGAGCCTGCCTGTCTCTGGGCTCCATCCCAGGACCCCAAGACCACAATCTGAGCCGAAATCAAGAATCAGACGCTCAACTGACTGAGCCACCCAGGCTCACCTAAAGATTTTATTTTTAAGAAATCTCTACATCCAACATGGGGCTCGAACTTACAACCCCGAGATCAAGAGTTGCATGCTTTACCAACTGAGTCAGCCAGGCGCCCCAGTTCTCTGTAGGTTTTAATGAGTAAGTAAGAAAAATAGATGTGGCTTCCTAACCCCTCCCCATGCAGCAGAGTTTCTCCCAGTGTGCTGTAGTGCCCCAAAACTTTGGACCCAGTGCTCCCCCAAAGCAGCAGACTTCTTTATCCCAGTAGTGGCTCCATCAGGCAATGGATGAACTCACCAGGAAGGCAGCTGGGCAACAAGATAAATGCAAATGGTCAAGCTCTTTGCTCCTTCTTAAAGAGCAAAATAAACATCCTATTTGATTAAAAAAAAAAAAAGACCTTGGAAATTAACAATACAATGGCTTTTTCATAGAAGGCTCTAGGAAATGCCAAGTCTGTCACTGGGGATGGAGACATTTTGTTCCCATTGTGTAGAAAGAGACTGATGAGGCCTCGTAAGCAGTGCCGCAGACCTGTTTTAAGGATCAGAACATTTTTCAGTGTATTTCAAGTTCAGTGGGACTTTAAGCTTTATGGAGAAAATCCCTCCCCTCCCACCTCCCTAGACAGGGATGCTTTTACATTAGGGAAACTCAAAACTGAGGGGAACTCTGATTCCAGGAGGCCACTGGATGTAACAGTCCGTGGAATCTTTTCTGATTCGTACTCCAAACCCAGAAATACAAACCCAGCTCTGCTCAGATGAGCAGTGAAGTTTTTAAGGAAGGTATGGGGTTTGAAGAGGATGGGAAATGTAACACTTAAAAGAACGGTCTGGGGTTGGGGAGGATGGGAAATTGAAGCCTATTTTATATCTTTCAAGCGATCGGCGTCTTCATCTTTATTACGTGCAGAAAATGTAATCTGCCCCAGCGACAGAGAGGGAGTTTGACAGTGAATTTACACCCTGGGTGCTGACTGTAGACCATTCAGGGAAAATGACCGCCGCACACTCTTGTAAAATCTTCCTGTACCGTGGGAAGTGCAGAGCGCTGCCTGAGGCACAGTGTTCAGGTTGGTCTTGACCTTATTAAATCATAGAAAGTGGCTTCTAGGAGGAATTTTTAAAATTTTTTCTGCACAGTTACTCAGGTGGCTTTTCCTGTTTCTTCTCCTCCTCTGGACTTGCGTCCTGTAATTACATCGCAGAGGACTGGAAGGATGCCTGCGCTCCCGGCACGGTCCCCCCCGCTCGGCCCCCGCGTTCTGGCCCCGCCTCCCCCGCGCACCGCGCAGCGAGACAGCTGTGTTCAATCAGGAACCACTTACAACTCCAGACGGTTCCGAAGGGAAACTTCGGCGTGGAGCGCAGCCCCGCTCCGCTCCCTCTCCTCGCCCCGCCGCCCTGCTGCCTTCGGGAGCCCGCCCGAGCCTCTGGGGCGCCGGATCGTGCTGGGAGGCGCCCTCCGGCCGGGTAATGGGGGGCAGCGAAGCCCCGTAGGAGCGGCGAGGCGGCGCCGAGGGGGCAGCGCCCCGGGGCCGGGCGGTGGGCGCGCGCGGCGGGTCCCCGCGCCGGCTCGGCCGCAGCAGCTGCGAGCGCGCCCGGCCACCGAGCCTCCTGCGGCAAAGGCTCGTCGGCGAGAGGCGCGCCGGCCCTGCGCCTTCCAGGAGAGCCTGCGTCCTTCCTCGGGGCTTCCCCGCTGCCGTGGGTGAAAATGGCTGGCTAGGCTGCGGTGCGCCCGCAGGGACCCAGCGGTGGATCTCGAGCCTGGTGAGCCCAAGTCCGCAGCTCCGACACCCGGAGGAGGAGGAGCTCGGCTCTGAAAAGTGCAGTCATGAATTCTGGAGTTGCCATGAAACCTGGAACCGACTCGTCGGCCGAGCTGAGCGAGGTGAGCGCAGCTGAGGTCGGAGCTCTGGCTTCTTAGGCATTTGCTTTTGGACAGCCCCCCGCGGCCCTCCCGGTCGCCCCCAGCTCCTCGTGCTCCGGGCTGGAGGCGGCGCAATTAAAGATTAATAGATGCTTCTGGATCTTGTTTTAACTTGTAGCGCTACTCGGGAAATGACCTGAGCTGGCCTGATATTCGGTCTGAGACGAGCGTTTGCTCTCACCAGGGCGCCGGGGCGTTCTGCGCTGCGCGAGCCCGGGCTCCCGTCCCTTCCCAGCCCGGTCCCCCGGTTTGTGTGCTGCACTCCTCTTCGTAGCAGTCGGGGATCCCAAGCTAAGCCGCAGCCGATGGTAACTCATTTGGTGGGGCTGGGGAGCTCGGGGTTATGGAGTCTCCCACGTGCGATGCGTTTGGTCAGATTCGGCCCGGTGGTCTCTTGGCGGAGGTGAATGACCCGCGCTGGGGAGGGAAGTGGGGAGGAAGCGGATCAAAGCCGCTCAGAACTTTGTTTCCTGCCCCGGACTGGACTCCTGAGTCTTTGAGGCAAAGCGCATTTGCAATTCCTGGCTCTCCCTGTAACAGACCCGCTAGAGTGCTGGAGACTAGCTCTTGAAACTAAAGCTACATCAAACGGCGTGCACATATGTGAGCGGTACGCTGCTCAAAGCTCCTTTTTTGCTGACTTTAGGGGGGCCTCGGGCACATGCCCCCCCCCCCGCCGCCCCCGGCTTTGAATGCCTGCAAAGTGGCGATGGGAAACCTACAAACCTGGGAGAGTGTGTGTGACTCGTGTCTACAGCAGGAGGCTTGGTCGCTGTGGGTTTTCCTCCTGGCACCATCACTGAGCTATTTATGGGGCAAAAGTAGAATAAATAGTCTGTGCTTCTTGAGTATGGCTGAAGAGAGGGAAGGGGAAGAAAAGGAGACCAGCGTAAGAACAGCCGGAAGGCAGATAGAGGTGATGTCAGATTACCAACCGTGAAGGGAAAATGAAAGGCTGGAGCCCTAGCTGGGGGGAGAGGGCTGGACATGGGAAGAGGTGGGGGTGTAGACAGAGGGAAACCCGAGCAGGTCTGCCGCTGGTATCCAGCAGGGAATGCAGTGGGCCCTGCCTGGTCTCTGTCTTGCTGCTGCCCTGTCCCTGCTCTGGGTTTGGAGAAGCATCGTGAGGTGTTGGTGAATGAGGTACAGGCATTTCCTAATCCTGGTGGCTTCCCCTGTCAGGTAGAAGGTGGGGAGAGGGCGTAATTTGAAAACAGGAGGTTAGGGGGAGAGGCAGGAAGACCTAAGTGATTTTTTTTTTTTTTTTTTTTTTTTTGCCAATTTTACAAGCCAGGGAGATGTTCCACATCTAAAAATAGGACCTAGGACCCTGCTCCATGGCTCACACTATTTGAGAAGCCTGTGACTTGTAAGGTCACTTAAAAATCAAACACTTAAAGGTGTTTACCTTGCAGAGAGGTCCCCCCTCCCCCCCCCCCCCAGTCCTTTATGTTGTTTACTTCCATGTGGCAGCTTTAACTCCCCACCACCTAGAGTGTGCTGTTTCGGTTGCCTTTGTTTTAAAAATGAACTCCAGGTTTGGGCTGAAGGTGGCCAGAATGGTGACTAGGGAAGAGGAGGTCTGGCCTGACTTGCGTGGTATTGGTGCAATCAGTGGGTGCATTAGATGAACTCAGAGTATCAATGAAACTCCGGTGGGAGGTTCTTTGCCTGGTTGTACCCACTCCTCGTGTGCTCCTTAGAAACTGTGGCTGAAGGAGAGCGTGGAGGGTGCTCTGGGGGCCTGCATTAGTTGGAGTGATAATATTTGAGCATTATAGGGTATAGTCTTGTCCCTGAGGAAGTAATTTTCTGGCCAGTCGTACCCTTTACCAAATTTTCTTTCCTTGTTCTCAGTGACTGCTCGTCAGTTCTTCTTTCTGGCCTTCTTTCTAGGTTCGGTGATTTAGTTGGCCCTCTGTCCCCGCCCCCACTCCCAGGTTCCCTGCAGGTCGGGTAATTGCAGTAGACTGTAGGGTAGTTATTTTTAGTTCTTGGACATATTTTCAATGAGGATATGTGTCAGAATTTGTACGGCAACAGGGTGTGTGTGGTTCCTACTTGTGGACCCTAAATCTCAGGTCAGTGGATCGTGGTCAAGAGTCGTAGGGTCGACCTTTTCTGTAATATCCCCGGATCTGAATACAATTCATTTGTACTTCTCGCAACTGGTCTTTGGTGTACAAGAGAGTTTCTTGTCACAGTAATTTTTCTTCTAAACACTGGTTTTGCTCTAATGTTTTGGGGACAAAGTTGCCATTCTCTTTTGATGGTTGGTTCCTCCTCACCTGGAAGCAGCGCTCGTAAAACCCCCAGGGGGCCCCTTTAGTACCATATCTCTTACTGCCCAGGAGCCTCAACACTGGAGGTCACCGTGGGGTCAGATTCAGCCTGTTGTTCACCAGGCGTTTCAGGGGCAGGAAAGGGCCCAGCCTCATCCTGGGTGTCAGAAACAAGAGGTGCCTCTCCTTGTTGTGGACTTGTGAGCTGACACCTTCTAGAGGGGCCCTCCAGCCACAGGAATCATTGACTGTTTGGCAGTAATGTTGGCACTGACTCCATAACAGCCTCAACACCGGTTTCTGGTTGTAATCTGCTGGTCTGGCTGGTGAGAGCAGCCAGCCTTGGTCACCTGCTGAGGTGCTGACCTCTGCTTCCGATGCTCCAGGAATGCTTGCATGGGGCGGGGGGGGGGGCGGGGGGGGGAGATTTGGGTGTGAGGGATGCATGATTAGGGGATCTAGAGCTGGGTGTTGGGCGTGAGGTGTTTTACATGTGTGAGAACTTTTAGAAAAACAGGAAATTCGTGAGTGTGTCCCTTCTGTGTCTTCGGTTGCAACAATAGCTGTTTAAGATCCTGTGAGATGATTATAGGAGATGGTGAAATTGCTTCTACCTATGGGCATTCAAAACCTTTCTGTTGATCCATGACCACAAATGGCTTCTATCAAGTCTGAACACTTTAACCAGAGCAAACTAATCCTTAGCATTAACCACAGTAATGCAAAAGGAAAATCTGAGAAACAAGAATTGGCTAGTTTTTTTTTTCTTGGCTATTAGCTGTCCCTATCAGAGAATCAAAGGATGTTTTTCTTTTTCTAATGTGAGGTTGAGGAAGGACTCCAACACCAGCGAAATCAAAAGTCTTTAGAAAATCAAGTACAGGGTGCCTGGGTGGCTTAGTCGGTTAAGCATCTGCCTTCTGCTCAGGCCGTGGTCCCAGGGTCCTGGAATTGAGCCTGTTGAGCTCCCGTGGGGAGTCTGCTTCTCCCTCACCCCACCCCAGCTTGTGCTCTCTCTCACTCGCTCTCAAAATCTTCTAATAAAAAAAAAATCAAGTACACTTTCAGCAGCACTACATTAAATTCTCCCGAACCTTGTCAAGGGAAGGCTCTTAATTCTTCTTCCTCGTTGCCATGGGTTTGTGGTTAGCACTTCATTCTGTTTGTCTTGGTAAAACCTGTGGGACTAGCATGTAGTATTAACTTTGCTTCACTATCACAATCACATCTCTTAGTTCTTAGAATCATTCAGATTTTGGGAGAAAGATCTCTTAGGGCACAGCTTTATCAAGGTATGATTGAATTCACTAATCTTTACAGAAGAGCAGTCTACTGGATCTGCCTGTCTGGTGGACAGCTAACTATGCAGCAAAATAAAGATTTATCTTTTAAGAGTTCTTTCCTGTTGATCATTAAAACCACTGGGGATTAAAAAACATTCAGAGTAATTTGAAGCAATCAACTTCTATTTTTTGTTTTTAAACATCAAACCAAGAACAAGTAAAATTCTGTCACTAATTTACTCAGAAACCTTAGTTGCCCCTGGAAATCCTACTTCCCTTACTCTTTCCTTATCTCTTTATTCAAAGCCGCTTTCCTGAGAGGATTCCACCTCCGAACGTAGGCTATAGAGGCAATTCTGAGTGCTTTCACCAGTAACTTGTGGGGTAGCTACGGAAACCCCACATCTTCCATGATACGCTACGTAGATTTGTATAAGAGAAGGTTCTCTGCATGGGTGATCCTATGTGGCGGTCTCACAGGTGTATTTAGGCTTCCTCGTCGAGGTACAAAATACCAGAATTGGAAGGGCCTGGGAGATCACCTAGTGTTCCCACACCCCTTTATACTTCCTTATACTGCTTTGTTTTATAGAATCAGCTTCATGCTAATGAGTTGTTTAATGTCTCTCAGCCTAGACCATCAGCACCAGAAGGGCAGTGTGAAGACGTGTCACAGAGTCTGGCACATAGTAGGTGTTCTACAAATGTTTGAATGAATGAACACCTTGCCTCTTCCTCTCCCTTTTCACATACAGGTATTTGAGGAACTGTTTTAAGTTCTTTGAAGCATTTTTTTGTTTTTGTTTTTTTTGGACTGTTTGTGGCTGTGTAACAAACTGCCCCCAAATTGAGAGGCTTAAAGAAATTTTATTTGTGCATGATTTTGCAATTTGGGGCAGAGCTCGGGGGGGGGGGGACTTGTGTCTATGACTGGAGTTGGAAGATCCACTTCTAATGGCTTCATCACATGGCTGGCAAAGTGGTGCTGGCCGTGGACTGGGAGATCAGCTCTTCTCTTCCGCCTGGGCCTGTCTCTGCCTGCTTGGGTTTCCTCTCAACATGGCAGCTGGGTTCCAAGAGGGAAGAGGGGGCAGCTGGCAGTTCTTCTAAAATGTAGGATTAAAACTGGCACAGTGTCCCTTCTATGGGTCTGTTGGTTAGAAACAGCTATATGCTTATTAGCCCAGATGGAAGGTGGTGAAGAAATAGATCCCACCTCTCCAAGGGGGAATCTAAAAAGAATTTACAACCATTTTTAATCTCCAGAGGCCACAAAACCCTGGTCTCTTAATTCTCGGTGCCTGGCAATAGTTCTGTTGTTTTGTCTCTTAGCTGTTAATTTAGTGGTTTTCCCAGCTATTGACCTGTGTCATCAAAAACCCTATGAGAGAGATTTTGTTATGCCCATAACACAGGTGTGGCGATTGAGGCACAATGAGGTGAAAACACTAACCAAGGTTCTACAGACTATTAGTGGTGGAGTCAGGATTTGAGCCCAAGGAATCTTTCTCCCAGGCCCACCTTTTGTACGTGGCTTCCTTTCATCAGTTTCTCTTACAGCTCTCAGCTTTTGGTCACATGTTCCTAGGAGGGAGTATTCTATATAAGACTCCTGTTTAACTTGATTTGTATTATCTCTATGCAATGCCCAGATAAATGTTTTTGATAAAAATGAAATGGATACGATTACAGGGATATGGTCCCTACCATCACCTTCAAGTGGCTGAGGAATCCAAGCATGGGGTTTTCGGAGCCCTGAAAGCAGATGGGTCACTAAGGAATAGGGTGACCCTCATCCGGAGAGCCCTCCCTTCTGTCCTTGCTGACCGCTGGGGAGATAGGTTGCACTGTGACCTCTGTCCCGCTGCCTGTGTGCTCAGAGGCATCCGAGTGGGTTAGCTCTACCACGTTTGAGGTGAGGTGCCAGAATGAGAATAAGACTTCCTCACAAGAACCAGCATTCTCCCACCCCTGCTGGTGGGGCTCTTGGACCCTATTGCGGTGGGCTAAATCAGCACTGCGGGGCTGCAGAGGGCTGAGGCTGGTGAAGAAAGCCAGGGAACCCAGTGAAGCTGGCAGCCAGGGCTGCATGGCAAGGCAGCTGCTGGTGGTTAGGTCCCAAGGAAGCACGAGCTGAACGTGGCCATGAGGCCATGAATCTGACCCAGCTGGCCAGGGGAAGATCAAGTGTAGCTGGAACCAGGTGGTGGTCAAAGTAACAAGAGAAAGGAGAAATACATTACGAGAGGTAGAGGTTAGTCACAGACCAGGCAGATGATCAGGACTGAGGTGGCCACGGACGTGAAAGCAGAGGGAGAACCTTGATTCTGGGGACATGCTTTGTCTAATGGGGAAGTTGTAAAACAAATTCTGAGACTTCTTCATTTTAAGGAAGTACTTACAGGACTGTGGCTACCAGATTTGAGGTGCCAGAGCTTTGAGGGAGTGGGGGCACCCATCTAGGGTAGGGAATGTGATGGCAAGACCCAGGAAGGGAACTCAAGGGTGCTGCTTTCACCGTTGCCTGAAGCTCTTGTACCCAATGCAAGCCCTGGGGAACACTTCCTCCAAAATGAGACGGGAACTGGAAGGTAAAAGCTGCATTTATGGCAAAATTAAGAAGATGTTGATGAACAAAGAGTTCAGATTTAGGTTTTGATCCAAGGAACCAAATTTCAGAAAACTAAGATTGCATTTTAAATCTCTCGATTCTGGGAAAGAGTTTTGTATTGGTGGGATTGCAGAATCGGAAAAGCCAAAAAAAAAAAAAAAAAAAAAAAAACCCAACCAACCAAAAAAAAAAAACCCCTCTCAAAGCTGATAATAGGATGTGCATTTTTACATCAGCGAGGGAATCTCAGGGCAGAGACAAATTTATATGCAATTATTTTCTCACCTCCCTGCCCCCCACTACGCCCAAATTCCTAGCATTGGTATCTTTCTTTCTTGAAAGAAACAAGGAGAGAATAACCTGGATTGCACAGATAAACAGAAGTTCAATTTGTAGAGTAAATATTTACTGGGACTATGGAGATATTCTCTTTCTAGCAAATGTCCCCTTTTTCTTGCTGAACAGAAATAGCCAAAATTAGTTTATGGGGGAAAGAGGACACCTTTTGAGAGGTTTGCATTACCATAAGGAGTGACTGCGGTTGTAAAGCGCTTTATAAATGCAAATCTTTTAAGATATTTCTTAAACTCGGCAAAGAAGTTAAACCAAGTCAAGTCTAGGAAAAACAAAAATCCTGAATTAGCAGCTGTTAATTCTATTTGCCATATAAGAAACTCTAGGTTAGGGTTTGTTAACTTTGTAAATAATAAAAACCTGTTGGGCTGGGAAGATTGTGTGCTAAAAGCTACTTGATGCTTTGGCAGGTGGGATATTTTGAGGCAGATCCCTTGTCATGATGGAACATATGGGGCCAGAGATGGAAATGCATCTTAAGCCAAAGGCTGTAGTATTTGATTACCTGAGAACAGAAAGTTTCACGAAACCTCGTGTGTGTGTGTGTGTGTGTGTGTGTGTGTGTGTGCGCGCCAGTTAATGATTCCAGCTGGATTTGTTAAAAACAAACAAAAAACACTGAAGCAGTTGTCAAGGGAAGAATGCCAACATGGAAGGAGATTGCCTGGCAATTAGGAAAGCAGGGGAGTCCTCTGGTTGGTCGCATGGTGAGAGTGGGAGCAATCCCTTGTCCCTGTTTCCTGTGGGCTGTGCGGACTTGTCCACAGGATACATTGCACCTTGCAACGACTCTTTGTCTGGGCCCCTCCCAGCCTCCCACGTTGGTTCCTTCCCTCACCTGTGTTCAGAACACTTAATATAATCATCCACAGCCTCCATGGGAGACCATGAGCTCTTTGCAGGCAGGGACAGAGGAAACCCATCCGTATCGCTAGCACCTAGACCATATGTGACATGGTAGGGCATCAACAAAACAGGTAGTTGTTTGGACCGTACTGCACTCGACATTATAGCCTGACAGATGTGTTAGATTGACCACTTCTGTTATTTTGGTTGAAGGGCACATTTGAGGGAGTTTGGTCATTATTACCATAACTTACTCTATTTCCCATTTGTTTATTCATTCAACAAGTACTATGTGCCTTCCACATGCTAGGTGCTGTTCTTAGGTGTGGGGATACAGAAACAAAACCGATGAGAGTCCTTGTTGTGATGGACCCCTCATTCTAGAGGGAGGCAGACCATACACATGACAGATGTATGTCCAAGTGGTGATACGTGCTGAAAAGAGAAAATACACAGGGAATGAAGGAGAGAGGATGCTATTTGGGTGACCAGGGAAGACCTGTCTAGGGGGGTCTTTGGATTGAGACTGGAATGAAATGCGGGATAGAGCCATGCAAAGATGGGAGATGATCATTTCAGGCAGAGGTCAGATATGCATGGTGTGCTTAAGCAAGGAGGTGGTGTGACTGGGAGTGAAGCAAGCAAGTGGAGGGTGGAAGGAGGTGATGTTTGAGACAAATAGTTCTGGCTAGATTACCTGTATCTTCTAGGCTATGGAAAAGAATCTGGATTTCTCTGGAGTGTTTTGATATTCCTAAACTGATTTTTTTACATAGATATAGAAACATACATACATATACACACAAATTTTTTAAAAAGATTTTATTTATTTGAGATAGTGAGAGAGCAGGGGAGGGGGTGGGGGGAGAGGCAGAGGGAGAGGGAGAAGTAGACTCCCCGCTGGGCAGGGATCCTGTTGTGGGGCTTGATCCCAGGACCCTGAAATTGTGACCTGAGCTGAAGACTGACACTTAACCAACTGCCACCCAGGCGACCCTATATAATAAATTTTAAATAATTAAATTTTGGGGCACCTGGTGGCTCAGTCAAGCCTCCATCTCTTGATTTTTGGCTCAGGGCATGATCTCAGGGTTGTGAAATTAAGCCCTGAGCCTGCTTCGGATTCTTTCTCTCCTCTCCCTCTGCCCCTTCCCCCACTCATGCGCGAGTGCACAGATGCGCATGTGCTCTCTCTCAAATAAAATCTTTAAAAAAAATTGTTTAAAGAACTGAGAGGCACAGACCTTGGCCATGAATGATTCGAGAACTGCCTTCCTTTGATGGGTGGTTCAGTGTTGATGGACGCTGATGTAGACGACTACAGGTGGGTTCTGAGTTAGGAAAACTGGGCTCCTCTTTCTGCTGTCACTTGGACCAATTTCCTTCAACTATTTAGAATCATCGACTTTATTGTTAGAAAACTTAGTATCAGTTTATGGATTTATAACAAATGTAGCTCTAAGGAGCCTGGAATGCTGACACTTGTTTTCCTATTGAAAAGTTATTTAGTAGTCTGGTTATAACCAGAAAGTTGTCTGGTTAAGTGTGGAATTGGACAAAGGAGATGCTTCCATTGGGTGGTACCATTAAGCCATTCTTCGATATGAGTTTTCTCTTATCCAAACCATTTGCATAACTGATGAGGAAACTGAGGCCTGAATAAGACTGGCTAGGGGCAGAGGGGGAAGTATAGAACAGACTTTCTTCTTCTTCTTCTTTTAACCTTAACTCCAGGGATAATTTTTCCTCTTCTGCCTCAGCATCCTCTGTTTCTATGTCACAGGATTTGATTTAAAGTATGGCCCTTGGGGTGCCTGGGTGGCTCAGTCTATTAAGCATCTGACTCTTGCTTTCAGCTCCGGTCGTGATCTCAGGGTCCTGAGATTGAGCCCTGTGTCGGGCTCTGTGCTGAGGGTGGAACCTGCTTAAGGTTCTCTCCCTCAGGGTTCCTGGGTGGCGCAGTCGTGAAGCGTCTGCCTTCGGCTCAGGGCATGATCCCAACGTTCTGGGATCGAGCCGCACATCAGGGTTCCCCGCTAGGAGCCTGCTTCTTCCTCTCCCACTCCCCCTGCTTGTGTTCCCTCTCTCGCTGGCTGTCTCTCTCTGTCAAATAAATAAAATCTTTAAAAAAAAAAAAAGATTCTCTCCCTCTACCCCCGCTCTCCCCTGCATGTGCTCTCGCTTGCTCTCAAAATAAATAAAAATGTTTTTTAAAAGTATGCATCTTGTAATATTTTATAATTATCTTAAAAAGAAGCATAATTCTTTAGTAAGTCTTGTCTATATATGACATTACTAATTGCACTATTAAAATAATTAGAAGAATTTATATTTTGCTCTGATCTTTTGGGTATATTGTAGTAGTCTGCTCTCAGTGGGTTCTTACTGGCTGAGGTAATTGGGGCTTAACAAGTCTTAAAAATCCAAAGGAGCAGTTGTGTTCTGTTTTGACAAAATAATGAGAGATGGGTGTACTCTTTGGCTGGTTTGCCAGCTGCTCTGTGTTGATGGTTGTATGACTTGGTCAACCCTACTGTCCTTTTTAAAAACTGCGGTAAGCTAACCCTAACTTCTGCTCGCCGTTTTAACCCCTTGTAAGTATGCAGAGCTGTGGCATTAGCACATTCACCTTGGGGTGCCTCCCTTGTCACGTCTCCAGCACCATCTCCTGTCCCCAGCGGAAACTCCGTACCCAGCAAACACTAACTCCCCATTTCTACTCCACCCCCCTCCTGGCAACCACTCTTTGACTCTATCTCTCTGTGAATCTGACTAATCTAGATACCTCACGTAAGTGTCATCATAAAATACTTTTGTGACTGGGTTATTTCCCTAGACATGATGTCTTCAGGTTCATCAACACTGTAGCATGTGTCAGAGTTTTCTTCCTTTGTGAGGCTGATTTTTCCACTGTACGTATAAATCCTGTTTTGCTTATTCACCCATCAGTGCACACTTGGGTCGCCTCTAACTTTCGGCTGTTGGGAATAATGCTGCAACGAACATGGGTGTGCAATCATCTGAGCCCCTGCTTTCACTTTTTTTAGGTATACACCCAGAAGTGGAATTGCTAGACCATATAGTATTCTGTGTTTAAATTTTTGAGGACTTGCCTTCACATTTTCCATAGTGGCTGTTAAACTTTACATCACCCCACCAGCAGCGCACAAAGGTTCCAGTTCCGCCACATCCTTGCCAACACTTGTTCTTTTCAGTGTTGCTTTGCTTTTTACGTCCTAGCCATCCTCGTGGGTGTGAGGTGGTATCTCATCCTGGGTTCTATTTGCATTTTCCGAATGATTCCCAAGTGTCGAGGGTCTTCTGTGCTTATTGGCCATAGGGGTCTCTGGAGACATGCCTGTTGGAGTCCTTGCCCATTTTTTAATGAGCTGTTTGGGATTTTGTGTTGTTGCGCTGCAGGAGTTCTTCCTCTAGTTGGGATCTCCATTCCTTATCCCCTTTATCCTTTGTTCGGGTCTCATTTTCTTTGTGGTTGGGGCTTTGCAGGCACTTCTTGGTTTTTCCAGATGGAATAACAGTGTAAAATGAGGCAGAAGAATAAAACGTTTCCCCACAGAAAACAACAGGCTTTGCCCAGGCCAGGAGGCTCCTTCCTCCACGGTGACCAGGAAGAAGTGACTTCCGGGCACGTTGTGGGGCCAGCTCACACTTCACGGGCTGACGAGCAGCCCCTTTTCCTATGGACAAGCAAGGCGCTCGCCGGCGATGTTAGGCCTGCACCAGAACTACGAGTTTTGTGTTCATGGCATTTGAAGAGTTACTTTGCTCCATGACATGCTGTGATTTCACAGTATTGAAAGAGGAGTTTTAGGAGAGGGTTTTAGCAAGAGGGGGCTGTGGAGAGTAGCCAAGAAGTCTGAGGCTGGCCTGTTAGATTAGATAACTGTTACTTTATTTCTTGGTGCTGTGAATCTAATCCTGGTTAAACCAAAATCTAATTTATTTTCATGCTTGATTGGGAGCCCTTTTGATTAAGTGTTTGGATGAGAGTAAGCGCCGTACAGGAGTGCTGGTGCTGGGGAGTGAGCCAGTCCAGGGGCTGCTGTGCCTGGACTGATGATTAAGAGAGTATTAATAGTGGGTAGGGGGAAAATAGGTGAGTTGGACCCCAAGACAGGAGGAATTTTTACTTCCAGCTTAGAGGGTAGATTTAAACTTAAATGTGGGATCCCTTCATTTCAGGATGCCTTGATGTATTGGGGGGCAGAAAGCGGTATGCCTTCTGCTATGACTGATAGTGACTTCCAAGACTGGTTTTTCATTTGGGGCTTCTGAGTTGCTTATGAAAATGCCGTCTGGACACATGCGATTACTGCCAAAGAAAATGTGTGATGCCGAGAAAGCCGCCTTCAGACCCTTTAATTCCCGAAGTGTGAAAGAGGGGGCATCTCTCTTACTCTCTTACATTAAAGTGTCCCCAGCCAGCAATGAAGACATCAGGGGTTGGGGGAATATGTCCAATGACCAGGAAAGGCTCTGGTTTCTTGGCCCCCTTTTTACTAACTTCTTTACTGGGTCAGGTTACTTGATCAATCACCTCAGCCTGGCGTGTAAAACTATAGTGTGGTAAAGGTGTGCGCTCCGAAATCCTAGCTCTGCCACTTCCTAGCTAGGTGGTCTGGGGGCCGTTGCTTTTCTGGGCTGCACATTCCCCGTTATAGAATGGTGATATTATAAGAGTGTCATCCACCTTCGATGAACGTCGTGAAGGCCAGTGAAATAATCCCTGTAGCGCGCTTATCGAAGTGTCTGGTAAATACTATTCTTCAGCTCTTGCTGCTGCCATAATAACCCAACTACCGTGTTATTGTTCTGCTATATAAAGCTCCTTGCTGCAGGGACAGTGCCAAGCAGAACAGGAGCCCTTTATAAACAACATCAGGAGCTGCGCTTGTAAGCACTGAAATAACGTAAAAGAAGTTCTTGAGTGTAGATAAATAAGTCATGAAGAAAATATCCAGGAATCCGGAGAGTCGTACAGCCTCCTGTTTTCTTCTCTGGACCTTAATGCCAAAAACTCACTATGAGGGAAACTGTTCTTCCAAATATTGGCAAGTCTTCGAAAAAAAGAAAGGTGGCTCATTTCTTTTTTTGAATTAGTGGAGCCAGAATGTTAATGAGCTCACAAATGGCTGGCAACACTAATTGCTTTTTAAATGTTACTCTTTTGGTTTATTATCTTTTGTTAATTTTGTTTTAATTTTGTCTGGGCTGTCATGTCTTCAGTCCCTCGTGTGCCTGGGAACTGCCCTTAGGAGAACCACACGGGGTGATGGTGGAATGTGGGAGTGGGGAGGCAGTCAGGCCACTCCCTCCCATGCCCGGAATGAAGATGTGTTGCAGAGAAACAGACCGTGCTCGTGTATTGCGTAACTACTTATTTCGTGAAGATTAGGCTTTATCAGTGATGCATACTTTGTGAATTCCCTTACAAGTTTTGATCTGTTAACTGTGGGGAGATAGCAGCAGTGCCCGTGAGAGCTTTGCTTGGGTTAGCAACGGCTCGGGAGGAGGCCCATTTGCACGAGGTGAGAGAGGGGCCGCGGTAGATGGGTTTGAGAGAGCTGGAGCCTGCCCCAAGCAGGAAAGGCCACTCTGGTAGTGCTTGTGGCTGACTTTTTCATTTGAATGAAGGTTTTTGTTTTTGTTCTAAGTGTCTTGATTGAGGTTTTGTCTACTGGTCAGAAAAGAGGAAGTGGTAGAAAAATCTCTCTCATGTTTTGAAGTTGTTAGGTTTGGTCCTTCGCTGACGAGCGTATACCTGAGGGCAATAGGAAGGAGATGGACAGGAGTCTAGACCTAAGTGAGCCTGAGGCTCTAAGCCTCACCTGGTGGTGGTGACGTTTTGGAGGCCCCGAACTCCACCTCTGCAGACGCCTGCGGGGTGTTACCCACTCCCGGGGCTGAAACTCCGTCTCCGGGTGAGCTGCCTGACACGTGTACGTCTGACGGCGTGCATATCCAACGGGGAAGCAGGAGCACAGGTCTCCTGTAGTACAAAACGTCCTGCTCTTGGAACGGAATCGCACACTAGTCCTCTTCCTGCAGTACTTTTCCTTCCGTGGGGACCGCAGCTCATCTTCGATGCTACAACGTGTCACCTTCTTCAGGAGGCCTTTCTCAACTTCCGGTCAGTGCTTGCTAAGTACCCGGTGCCGTCTGGGGGCACTGCTCATGCCACTGACCTCCCCCAGCTCTCTAGCATACGCTGATTTATGTATTTCTGTCTCAGAAGCTTACCTGGTGGAAGGTGGCCCGTGGCCAGAAAAAGGCTTTTTTCTCAGAGCACAGTCTGTCAGTATGGCTGACAAGATACATGACAGTTAATAATCATGGAAAGCACTTAAAAAAACAAACAACAACAACAAAAAAAAACGCAGGGGTCCCTGGGTGGCTCAGTTGGTTAAGCATCTGCCTTCAGCTCAGGTCATGATCCCAGAGTCCTGGGATGGAGTCCTGTGTCGTCTCCCTGCTTCTCCCTCTGCCCCTTCTCCCACTTGTTCTCTCAGTCTCTCTCTCAAATAAATAAATAAAATGTTTTAAAAAAAAAAAACAAAACCCAAAACTAAGAGGTAGAAAAAATGCACAAAGGGCAACTACTTATATACGAGCTAGCTAGGGGTGTAAGCCCCACGATCCACGCCCAGGTTCCCCGTCCCTGCAGATGGATCCTGGCTATACCTCCCTTCTGTCTTGTCCTGAAGGCCAGCCCTGGGCTTGCTTTCACGGGCCCGCCCAGTACGACTGGGGCTGGAGAGATGTGCTTCCATCTGTGTCTCATGGGAGTATCAGAGCCTGGCTCGGTGTTCTCTCTTAGGACGAGAGATCAGAGTGGAGGCTGACTGGAGATAGGCTCCAGGCCTGGGGTGGTAGCAGCATCTCTAGGAGCTGGAATTAGATTATGTTATTGTATTAGAAATGATAAATGAGGAGGAGGACAATACTAAGATTTTGTTGAAATACTTCGAGTGAAGCAATTACTTCCTTTTCATCTGGCAAGTATTTTTTCCCTTTATGCATATCAAAGTCTAAATCTAAAATTCCTAAAATATGCCACTTTCAGTACAAGAAAACTTATGTTCAAAAGCATCCCATTAGAAATTACTGCTGTCCATTGATACTGCAATTAACCTAAAGTAAAACTGTAGCACTCACAAGAATGTTTAACCTAATGCCTCTAACCTTATCAAGGTTTTTTTTCCAAATTAGAAATGAGTATGTGGTGTTTAAGGATGAGGATGTGGAGGATAATTCCATATATAATTGTGTCCCACATGCAAAAAGACATCCTTTCTTACAAAGGTAGGGAAGTCCTGCAGTTAGCCTTCTGTATTCATTTGCAAGTGACAGAAATATGTTAATTGCTTTTCTTGGGTGAATGATTCTTAATCTGGTGGGAAGGATAAAGATTTCAATTCATTTCACTAATTTAAAAAATATCCGTATTCGTAGGTTCCTCTGCGGAGCTAATGAGGCATTCCAGTGAGGTCTGGGTTACTGGGTAGATTTCACTGAAGATGTGGCATTGTGTGTTCCTCAGTGGTAGAATGAAGTCTTCATCAGAGCAGTCAGCAGCTGGTGCTCTGGTGACTCAGAGCCCTGACCCACTGGTGCTGACATGGGTTGGATGGGAAGATTGGCATGTATTATGCCTTGAAATGGTGAGGCTGGGGCAGTATCTTATAAACACGTCTTAGCCCAGCAGTTGGAACTGGGAAGTTAATATGATCAGTTACATAGAAAGTTCTGAGGTTTATGATAAGAAATTGACCTTTTCATTGTTCTTCAGACTGTCAGAGGGTCCAGGTAAAGACTGATGGCCTTTCTCACCTTTAATTCACCAAGTAAATTGAAGAAAAAAATTTAAGTTGCTTTTTATTTTATTTTATTTTTTTCTAGTAATCTCTCCACCTAACATGGGGCTCAAACTCATGACCCCAAGACCAAGAGTTGCATGCTGTACTGACTAAGCCAGCTAGGCTCCCCTCAATTGTTCGTTTGTTTGTTATAAATACTCGAACAGCAACTCTTTCTGCCCACGGGCTCCTGTCCCTGTGCTTTAATAAAACCACCTTTTTATGCACCAAAAAACCCGCAAAAAACCAAAGATAAAAAAAAAAAAATAACATTAATAGGAAGAGGCCAGCTTAAGAAAAAAGACGTTAGGTTGTAAATTTGTGGACCGCATAAACCAGACTGTACAGTGGTAAAAATGAAGGGAGTTTCATACAGGATTGAGGAGTAGCCCTCAAAAGTGTGAAGCACTTTGCATACATTTTTTTAGGTCCTTTCCTAGCTTAAAACTCTTCATTTCAGGGTACCCAACCCCTCAGCCCCTGGTGACCTCTCACCCTTACATCCTAGCCTCCAGCCAACTCAACTTCTAGCATCTTAAGGGGCCTGACTGCATTGGCCTCAGAACTTCACATCTGCTGTTCCTACACTATCCAAATCCTCAGCCGTTACGTATCTACGTTCTGTGTGTTTCCTCTCCTAGGACTTAGTTTAAGTGTGTGTTCTCTTCGAAGTCTTTCCCAATACTCCCACTGTGGTCCAGATGCTCTGCTGTCCCCCGTGCTCCGGTGGCATCAGCCATTTCTGCCCTAGAGCGCTTCATACTCTACACAGGCCTGTGGACTTGGGATTTCCTACCAGAGTGGCTGCTGTTGACCACTGACCACAAGCACCTGCATAGAGCCTAGCCTTCCACATTCCCTTCTAGAGTGAATGACCTTAATTTAAACCTTGCAACAGCCCCGTGATAGGATAAAGGTCCTAGCTTTAGGGGCATTTGGTAGTGAGGGAATGGAAGCTCAGACAGATGAAGGGTCTTGCCCAAGGTCCTACATCTAGTAGGCGGCTGGGCCAAATTTAAACTGGGGTCTGATTCCAGAAGTCCCTGCTGTGTGCGCAGTGCCTACAGCCTTCTCGGATCACGTGGTCATGGCCTCTAGATGGGGATCTGTAGGATCTGGGGCTGGTGTGTTGATGGGTTGCAGGAAAGGACGGGTATTCCGGATGAGTTCCAGGTTTCTGAGAGGAGTATGCTGATAGGTGAGATTGGAGATTTCATGGAAAATCTAATTCGTAGGGAATGATGAGTCTCGATTTGGGCATGCTGAATTTGAGATGCATTTTGGTCCTCAAAGTGAAAATGTGCAGTAGGTTGTGGGATAATGCTCAAAAATTGGTCAGGATTTGGGAATCTTTGGCCATCATGGCTGTTTGCTCCCAGTGCACAGGAGCTGATGTGTGCTCTGTTCCAGCCACTCCCTCACAGAATGAAGCAACCAGGTACTGTGTGTATTCAAATGCAGCTCAAAGAACTGTGGTCTCTGCCTTTTAGCATGTTGTGTATATAATATACACATTGCTGAAGGTTCAGAATTGGCATTGTAATTGAGATAAGTTGTGTTTTTTAAGTTATGGTTCTTTACTTTTTTTAAAGAAAAATCTGATAAGCTTATCACACATCGTGAGCGTTTCTGCCTTTGATCATTCCTTAAAGGGCAGGGTAAGGATTGAGTAAGGGGCATGT
This sequence comes from Ursus americanus, assembly GCF_024610735.1. Taxonomy (NCBI): domain Eukaryota; kingdom Metazoa; phylum Chordata; class Mammalia; order Carnivora; family Ursidae; genus Ursus; species Ursus americanus. The sequence goes on from NC_142131.1 coordinate 165,456, forward strand.
TGGTATGATCCTAAAAGTAACGCATGTACACACTAAGCTTGGAAAACACAGGAGTAAACAAAAAGTCTTATACGGTCCGATAACATTTTGGTATGTTCTTTTAGTAATAGTTCTTTAAATTTTAAAAATCTAAATTCTTTTTATTTTCTTTTGAAACAACTCGAATTTTAATAACTCTAACATATTTTATGGTATATGAGATGGACTATTAACTATTGAATAAATACTTAGGTTTTCACTCTTTGTTCCTACAGGTAATGTCTCAACACAGTTTTGTGTTTTCTTCTATCTTTAAGGCAGGCAGAGGGAGAAAGCGAGACTGAGAGGGAGAAAATGTGTGTACATGAAGAAACGGAGTAGTATATTGTGCACAGTTGGTGTGTGATGTTAAGAAAAAACAAGGGTGCCTTGGGGCCCTGGGATGGCCCTTGTAAAATAATCCCAAGACTAAAAAGCTCATTTAAAAACAAACCCACACATGGGCTGTAATAAATTGGGACCGTCTGTTGTTCTGTCTCGGCCTGCTTACTTCGTTTTCTGCCTGTTGCTTATTTAAGAACGCCTTTACAGTGGCGACGGAGCCCTGCCCGGTGTCAGGTGGCACCAGGGACGGAGTGCAGAGAGGCCAGCAAGGCTGGGCTGCAGGTCTGCAGCCAGCCTGGGTTGCTGCACCGTTCCCCACGACTACCCTCTGGGGTCAGCATAACTGCGGCCATGGTGGCCTTGACATTCCGATCCGTGGGGGTGTGGGATGGGGGTTTTGGGGGGTTAGGGAGTGAACATGCCTTTTTTTTTTTTTTTTAACCACCACATGAAGCCAATTTTAAGAATGGTGTTTTTAAAGAGCGTATTTCACGCACACTTCTAAGAATGTATTACTTCCTTCTTCCGCGTATGTTGATACTAACCTGTTTCTGCACAATCTCATACTAACCTGTTGTTGCAAAGTCTTCTGCAAGTCAGTCTGTGTGTAGAATGCTTAATCCCCGGGGTTCCCGTGGAGTCCTTTTTAATTATAGGGGCTGCTGAAATTTATTTTCTGGCCGAAGAGTGTTACCATTATGAATTGCTAGTGTTTCTCTGTCTTAATGGTGACTTCCTATAAATAACAAAATTATTACTTGGAAATCCCTCAAGTTGAACTGTGTTGCTAAGTACCAGTCTACATTTAAAAGCTTTATTCAATTTTTGTTTAAAGCGGGTACGACCAAAATGCTCGTCCAGAGCAACATCTAACCTCCGGGTTTGTCAAACTCTTGGGATCAGGGTAACTTTTTTCCCCGGAGTAAATATTTTTGTAGCCTGCTTTGTAGCTTTGTAGCTTCAGGTTTTGCTTTTTTGGGGTTTATTGTCATTGTTTTTCTTTTAAGGAGTTCATACCGTATGGCCTGCCCTGGATGACCTGTCTGGAGGCTTCGGTTGATAGGATGGTCTCAGGGCTTTGCTGCTTTGAAGGAAGTGAAGGGAAGGCCACAAACTGCAATTGGCCTTGCTTTCCTCTGCAGAGAGCCAACCTGGGAATATAGGCAGGGTGCAAGGAGGTGTCAGAGCCTGGTTTCCTGCCCAGAAATGTCACTGAATGCAAACATTTTCTCAAGCATAAGAGAGAACATTCATGCAGAGGTAAATATGAAAATAGAGCTGATTGTGGGAACTTGGATGATGAAGGCCTTCATACTTGGTGATTCCAATAGCCCAGGAGTAGGCCCATCAAAGGATTATAGTAGAAACTTAATGACTGGGAGTGTTTTCAGAGTGCTAGTCTGGCTTCCATTTCATTAGCTCTCGAGGTATCTTTAGTCAAAATGAAATGATCCCGGCTTACGACAGACGCTTCTCTATTGGTTTCCCTCTTTCCTGGAAGGAAGCTGGTTTGTTAAGAATTGCCATTTGTAGCAAGGCAGAGGAAGGAACTGACCAGTTTCTAATCCTGGAATCTGATTTATGCTTGGCCGTAACTGCTACTACACATTGGAATAAGCATCCCAGCCATCCTAGGAAGTAGGTGCTGTCTGATAGCATGACTGAAGTAAGTCCCTCCGTGGCACTCATCCGTGACTTCCCCGAAGTCTCCCACCCTGCTTCATATGGCTGGTGGGTGTACAATGTTCAGCAACTTGTGTGTGCTGGAGAAGCCGGCATTTCTCTGTGGAAAAGTAAAACTCTGTCTTCCTCTGTATGTCAGTGGTACAAGTAAACCTGAGAGCAGCCCATAAGTAGTGGAATTTAGGGGCATAACAAGATAGACAGAATTGGGAGGATGAAGAAAGGAAACTGGGAACAGAGCGTATTTCATGGAGGAAGGTTTTATTAACCTATCCGCCCTTGATATTACTGTGTTTCTTTCATCACCCGGTTTATTATGGATGAGGAGATTCCTGATATTTATTACTATGGCCATTTGCATAGTGTTAGTTGCATTTCTTAATCCGAATTCATCATGAAAATGCCCTTCTCTGGTCCAGTTGCCCGAACGTGGCACCACCACATGCCTACTCTCATCGCTTTTCCAAAAATCCTATTGCATTTAATCTTGACACGTGCATGTGAAGTGCTTTAAAATGTATGGCCTCATCCTACATCTGGTGCTGGTTTTCCTGCCCTACAAGTTTGTAAGCCCCTTCAGTGGCTTGAGATGTCTGATACTTTGTGTTCTTCTGCCGACCTTCTGTAACCCCTAACACAACATGGGAAAGAAGACCCAATTGGGAAAGACTACATGTGGAAGGCATGACTCCGAAGAGAGGACAGAATCCTGACTCTCAGCTTTATATAAGCTGCCCCAGATCTCGTTGCTCATCACAGGGTGATGAAGGCAGCTTTTAGAAAACCCTGAGCAAGTGGGGCATCTCTGCTCCCCTTATGGATTGTGCTGTAGCTAATAATGGAACTTTGCCAGAAGGGGAAAAGGACACACAGTCATGGCATTCCTCCTGTTTGCTAGGGACGATGCATTAGTTCAGTCTTTGGTAATGAGTCACTTTCCTGCTCTGGAGGAAATGCTGCTTTTCTTTAAACTCCAAAAAGTTTGTCCAATGTCATTGTCAGCCTCTCAGGAACTATTCTTTTTTTTTTAAAGATTTTATTGATTTATTCGACAGGGAACACAGGGGGAGTGGGAGAGAAAGAAGCAGGCTCATAGCGGAAGAGCCTGATGTGGGGCTCGATCCCATAACGCCGGGATCACGCCCTGAGCCGAAGGCAGACGCTTAACTGCTGTGCCACCCAGGAACTATTCTGATAAATACAGTAGTTTCTTTTATTCTCTATTATCATGGGACTGATAGTTCTTTCTCCTTAGTTCATTAACGTTTTCACGTTGGTGATATAGTAATGGTAACTTCTTCATTGCTCACCCCATTTCTACAGTCCCTGTTGCTGGCAGCCCCAAGAATCAGCAGCCGTCCTGTCGACATTATTACATTTTTGTGATTCTGTGCTGCCTCCTCACACGGTAGTCAGTGGTTTTATTAGCTTGAGATTGAAAATTCAAATGAATAAAGGACAACAAAGTAAAAGAAACCTAGTCAGATATGATAGGAGAGTAATGTCCCTTAATTCATTCACTGAAGTGTTTCCTTGCAATCCCTGCATTATCGTATTCATTTTTAAAGAATAATTACTGTGTTTTGTTGGGAGTATGGGCTCATAAATTCCAAGAGGCTAATTATATTTTGTTACTTGTGTTGCTAGAATTCTAATAAGCTTATTCCTATTTCTAGTCTAGCTGTTGGAAAAGAGACCATACCCTAAAGTGAACAAGTGTATTCTGGTAATTAGAAATTACTGAGAAAGAAATAATGCTATTTTGTCATTAGAAGAGTTTTCTAATACTTGGTCATGGTGAAAGCAGTGTGGTAGAGCCTGATATTAAATTGAAGAAGGAAATCAGATTGCATCTTTTATTCTTTATGTGACTGACTGGGAAAAGGGGAGGAATTAAGCAAGGGCATATTAACTTGATTATACTTGTAGATTCTTAGATTTAAGGAAAAAAAATCCATGGTATTTATACAGATGATGAAGGCTCTCTAAAAGTTACTAGCAGAACAAAGATGGCGGTACCACCAGGCTTCCAGGATTCGAGGTGATAATGTTGGCTCACATTTGAGTGCTTACGATGTGCCTGGGAAGATGAGAAACTTGAGACCGAGGTGAAATAACTTGCCCAAGGTTGCAGAGTAAGTGACAAGCCCTGGATAGCTGAACCCATACTTAGTTCCCTTAGGTGAAACCGAAAAAAAATCAAGAAAAGGATAAAATACACATAAGCTAAAGCTAGTCAAGCTCCAATTTTCAATGCAAAACACTGAGTTAAAGTGAGTATATTCAATTAATTCTCTTTGATGATGCAAAGATTCTTACTTGCTTGAATTTCTGTTAAGGTAACCAACTGTGTCCTAAGAACCTTTTTCTCTTTCTGTTCTGTTTTCTTTATAAGCTAGGCGTCCCGCCTGTGGGTAACGTCTGCCTTCCCTTTAACATTGGAGCCTGGAGACATCATTGCGTACACAATGCTTGGCACTTATCTAGTATTTTGTGAGTCCAGCGTTCTGGGTGGCTGGTAAGAAGAGATAACAACTATGCCATTGTTAGTGATGGGGAAACTGAGTCAAGGAAAAGCAAAATATTTCTTGCTATAGGAATCCACAGTGGCCAAGTCAGTAGCATTACATCCTTCTGAGTCCGTGCTTGGAAATGTAAACAAAGACCTCTCAGATAAAAATATTTCCTTCTCTTAAACTTGCTTGATCATTTAAGGGTCCAATTCCAAATAGTCCTGCTGCAATCACTGACTTGATTAAATTGCTTAGCTAAGCTAGACTACTTGATCGAAAATTTAATGAAGCAAATATTTTTGTCCTTGTCTCAGCAAACTTAATTTTCCTCAAGGAGGGATTAAAATTTTAAGCCCATCTATGCCAACGTTTTACTTGTAGATTTGTTTAGTTTTTGCAGGGAAATTTAAGAGGTAAAGTGAAAGAGTTGTCTTTGTGTCCAAGGCTTTTCTTAGCACCTATGTTGGTAGCCCTTTAATTGAAAGAGCAAAGACCTCCCGGGCTGCATGGAAGACCACACGCGTGGGAGTTAGTGGGGAGCCCCGGTCACATGCGGTTTGATATTGGATTTTCCCTCTTTCCGCTTCTTGAGTGGAGGCCTTGTCCCCATTTTCTCTGCTTCATCTAGTAAGCCAAAGGGTTAAACTAGGCCTGTATCAGAAAACATGAGGCATTTCTATATCCCATTATAGGGATTCATAAAGTGAATCAGAGAGATGGGGGAGGGGAGGATGACGTGAACATTTTGGGAGCCTGAAATTTTTATTCTGTAAGAGGTCAGTCCATGGGGACTGGAGTGCTTGTTTTTCTTTATCCTTTGTTTTGTACGATTCTCCTTTTTCATGACACTCGGAATGAATTTGATGTGTCACCATGGTAGATCTTGGACTTCTATCAGTGAAAGACTGAGCCCGGCCCCTCAAATCAACACTTATGCACGGCCCCCCCTCCCCCCTCATTCTGTTGCACTTATCTTAAGTGAACGCCTCGTGGGCTGGGACATCCAGACACCCATGACCTAAAGGTGAATAGCCCTATTATCTGTTACTGACTCTTAGAATGATTACCTTTGTGAACCACTTTGCTAATTTGGGAAGGGATACGTTGAAATGGCTGAAGGAATCCGTTTTTATTCTGTTCTGATTAAGTCATAAACAGATTTTTTTTTCTTTCCTATGCAAAAGTGATGAAAGCAATCTAGGTCGAGCTCCTTGAGGTGCCTTTTCTTATTTAGCACCCTAAATCTCGTCTTGAACAGAAAGAAGCAGATTTTGTCAAACTGCCCTGCTGCTCCCATCTCTCGCCTTGAAACATCCTCTTATGCTCTCTTGCTTCTGTAGTTAAGCTTCTCATACCCTGTATGTGTAAACATTTAGAAAATGTAATTGCACTTAAGACAAAATAAGTAGTTAGGCTTTGGCACTGAGCTCCTTGTCCTTTGGGGCCCTATCTCTGGACTCAGTGTTGCAGTGGTGAAAGAGAAACACAAGCAGGCTGTCTCTGGGTACTCTCACTACCCTGCTAGTAATCATCTTTACTGCCACATGTGTCTCCTGATTGCCGCTCTGACATTTCCACGCAAATTACCAAGGGCAGCTGAACTAGATAAATTAGGCCCTTTCTGACCAAATAACAAACCATTGACATTTTGGCAGTGCTAAACTTATTAACAGTATTAGCCAGGAGTCCTGCTTTTAGCAGAGCTCCATCCTGGGCATGTGACTTGGGTTGGGGAAGATAAAGACCTTACCACTCCTAATTAGCAAGTGTAATAAATGGCAAACAGTTTGTGGGAGTCCCCGAATAATATTAATCAGATTTAGAAAGTGAATACCATTTAATAATTTGTTTCAGTGTCAATGTGAAAAAACACACCATTCTAAAGATGTGGAGGAAACGCGGGGGGGGGGTTGTTTTGTTTTGTTTGTTTTTTGGTGTGTTATTGCGGTGGTTAAATTCGAGAGCTAGGTGTTAACCACGTTTATCACTCAGGCCTTCAGAAGGTGGATGGCTAGGAGTGTGAAGGCCTCTGGTGCCCTGCAGGAGAGCCTGTTGGAGGCAAAGAGCCCAGTCCCCACCTGGAGAGAGCTCTTCCAGCTCGGATGCCAGGAAAGGAACTGCCCCCTGGCGTTCCCTGGGTTTCTGTAATCAGGGAATGATTATGCATTGTCTCCCTCCAGCTTGCAAAGCTGGTCTGACTTTTGTTTCTTCATCCCTGGCTTCTCTTTCAAACCTCAGCCACCCTAGGGCCTTTGCTCTTTCCACTGCTACCTTCCCTGCTTGTCATTTTTGCTGCCATTTTCTTGTTGTTCTCCTTGGTCCCCGTTGCTTCTTCCCTGCATTCCTTTGAGAAGCAAGTCTGGCCTGTGCAGATAACAGCAGCCAATGTGAATATTCCTGTCTCTGTGTTGTCTGCGAACCAGTCAGGATACCAGTGGGTAAAATCGTTAGCTTCTCCAAGCTGCTCTGTCTTAGCTGATGTTTCTCTCCCCTTGAGCCCATGTTGGGACCCATTCTAGAAGTCAGTTAGAACTAGTTCCCAGATAACTAAAGATTAGTATATGATTAGCTCAGTTGGTTAAGCATCTGACTTCCGCTCAGGTCATGATCCCAGGGTCCCGGGATCAAGTCCTGCATCGGGCTCCCTGCTCAGCGGAGAGTCTGCTTCTTCTCCCCCTCCCACCTGCTTGTGGCGGGAATAAAATCTTAAAAAAAAAAAATCTACTTCCCCGACTAAAAAGTTTTTCTGTTGCCAACCGTTTCTGGAGTGCTATATTAGACAGTAAATGGGTAACTGTTATTTCTAGGAGTGCACAGTATTCTTTAATGGCCGGTACATTGAGGGACACTGTATATAACAGTATTCAGTTTTAGGCCTGAAGGTTGGAGGGAGGACACGGGAGATGCATGCTAACTGCCCGGGCTGCCTTTGGACCCTCACTGGGAGACCGAGCACAGCTTTGTGTTCTCCTGTTGTGTAAGTTACCACTTGAGTCCTAGAGATTAACGCTAGTTGTCGAGAGAAAGAAACATGGTGGTCTGGAACGGTCGAGGGAAACTGATGAGCAGGAAGAGGGACTTCTGGTAGTGCCGGTACTGTGAGAGCGAGGCCCAGAGAGACTCAGGCGGGGGTAAGGGGGCAAGCATGACTAGATGGGTCTCCAGCCAGAGTGGGAAAGCCAGGGTCCAGCCAGGCTCCCGAGGACCTCTGAATGCCAGGTGGAGTTAGATACCGGCACCCACTGGCTGTCCAGGAGAAACCCCACTGCAGAGCTTTAGTGAGGCAGAAAATGATGCCTTGTGGGAGACGAGCTTTGAACCTCTTTGTATAGGACTGACTGTTGGACAGGGAGATACAATGTGGTCATGAGGCAGAGGACTCGAGGCGTTGTGTCCGTAACCCATGTTTGTAGAGACTGGGCCTGGATGGAGACAAAGTGCTGGGTACAAGAGGGACAGGATTGACTGGGGATGGTGAGGGAAAGGAGCAGAGAGGGGTTGAAGATGGAGCTGGGGCGGCGACGACGGTCGTGCTCCACCATTCATTCTACTTTCTTTCACTCTAAGACCGGTTCTGTTTCAGCAGACATGTCTTATTCGTAAGATGTTGTGTATACGTGCAGAACTTGTTTTTGGTAGCTTTATTAAGATCTTCATTTACCAGACAATATATCCATGTAAAGTGTACAGTTCGGTGGTTTTTGTATATCCACAGGCTATGCAACCATCATCACAATCTAATTTTAGAACATTTTCACCATCCCGGAGAGAAACCCCATTCGCAGTCACTCTGCCTCCCCACTCCTGGGCAACTACCCATCTACTTGTGTCACCATAGGTTTGCCTGTTCTGGGAACCCTGTAATAGGCGGCTCGTTGTGACTGGCTTCTTTCCCTTATCATAATGTTTTCAGGGTTTAACTAGGTTGTAGCAGGTCTCGTTGTGAAGCCAGAGGCTGATTCGGCCATCTGGTGGAGTGGGAATTGTGCCCCAAGAGAAAGAGGCTTGGAGGTTGACTGGCCTGTTAAATGGGAGGGATCGGGCCACCTTCTTCCCACAGTTACTGTGAAGATCAGATAATGCGTACGAACGTGAAATTATTTTATATAGGTGTAGAGGTTTTTATGACCTATTTTGCCAAAGGGGTGGTGAATGTTAGGATTGAGGGGATAAAAGACCCTATTATGTTTGGGCTGATAGCAGGTCTTGTGTGAATTGCCAGCCTGAAGAGCCTCTTGGGAAGTCCTGCTTGTTGAGTCAGTGGTTGAGTCCATGCGAGCTGATGGGCTTCTCTGGGGCAGAGGTTTAAAGAAGGGAGAGCAGAGGACGGAGATGAGGGGAGAAGGCCTGCTGTGGGAGGGTGGGAGGAAGAGAGCCTCAGAGAGTGAGCGAGCCCTGGGATACATGGCAGTGTCAAACCTGTTCTGCTGAAATGGTTCAGTCATGCAGTCATTGCTCAGCTCTCTTAATTAGCTAACTGTTGGCCAAGTCATGTCTGTGCAGGGTTCTCTGACCCAATTTATTATTGGCCCAGGCCCCCATGTTAACTGGTCAGTAACTTAGGCCCTTATTTAAAAAACAGAGTGAAACAAAACCATAAAGTGCCTTGGGGTGGAAATGTGACCCGGATCCCAGGCCAAGATTCCACTATCTCGTGTGTTGGCTTGTGCTCGACACCCAATCACTTTGAGCCTCGAGGTTTTGGTTTTTTTTGTCTGTATGAGATCGTTAGGTCTCTTGCTGGGATGGTGAAGATCACCTCACATGCAACAGGGTGTGCAAACAGGCTTTGTAAGTGCTGAGATGCCTTTAAATATGAGGGGCTGGTGCTGTCCCATCTGCTGCCCATCCCTCTCCCAAATAAACACAAATGAAGCCAGATGTAAGATAATGGGAATTTCCCAAGGACCGGCTGGGGTTGCATTTTAAGAAGCCCTGCTACATTGTGTAACACGTTTTGTAAATGGTATAATAGATTGCTGCTGGGTAAGTAAGAATCCCCCCCTTCGGGAGATCGAACATCTAGTCTGAATATTTTTCTTGTGTTAGGTTCCGCCCACTGTGCCTCCAAGGAGAGGGGGTGATTCTTCTGTGGTGGGTGGTGGTAGTGGTTGGTGTGTGCATGGGGGGAGGGGAGTTGGAGAAGGTGGAGTGGGAGGGAGGAAGCAAACAAAAAGAAATGTAGATGGGAAGTGGAGGTGGTGGTCATCTGAGCTAGGACCAAAAAGTGTAGCTGTTTTTCAAATTTCCAGGAGAAGGAATTAAAGGGAACCATAAAGAAGAACATTCAATTTTGGGGCGCCTGGGTGGCGCAGTCGGTTAAGCATCTGACTCCTGATTTCGGCTCCCATCGTGATCTCAGGGTCCTGGGATCCAGCCGCATGTTGGGCTCCATGCTGGGCACAGAGCTGCTTGAGACCCCCTCTCCCTCTGCCCCTCCGGTGCGCACACACACGCTCGCGTGTGCTCTCTCGCTCTCAAATCTTTAAAAAAGAACATCCATTTTTGCTGGAGTTTGGCATGGGACCTAGGGTTTTAATAGAAGTTGAAATCACCTGCCTGAGACTGCCCCATACTGTGAGAGTCTTATCAGACTCGGCCTTGGAAGATTTACTGTCCCCCTTGTTAAATGCGTATGGCTTATTGTCTCCCCCTGTATATTGGTAGGCAAGGTAGATGCTCAAAGTATTGTTTATCTGGGTGTCTCCTCCTTTTCTAGGAACCACCCTGCGCTCCATTTATGCTGCTACACTGGGCCCTGTGCTAGATCCATCTCCTGGGCATTTGGAAGCAGGGTATGATTTCACTCCTAGCTTGATTGTCTCTGAAACAGGGGAGATGCGAACCTTGGTGGCTTATGAACTGGAAGGGGGCTTGGTCTGCGTTGGAAGTGCTCATGTTCCTGCATGGTGCCCTCAAGCTCCTGGGGACCCCTGTGTACTTAATAACAAGGAAAAAGGGAGTTGGCTTGCTTTTCTGCTTAAATTATCTCAAGTGGTTTTGGAAACTTGTGACCAAAGGAGCCCTAACTAGTACAGCAGTTAAAAGCAGTCTGAGATTTTTATAGCTGTTTTAAGGACCTATTAGAAGGTAATGTAGAGGATGTAAGTAGGGGCTGAGTCAATGAAAAAGCGGCCCCATAGAGAGAGCCGCTTGGTCCTTCTCAGAGTGCAGACGTTGAAGTTGGGGCACACAATAGCCTTGCTCTGAACTAGGAGGAGAAGCATTTGTTAAAGAGATCAGGTTGGGGTGAGAGAGCTACTGTGCTACTTTTCAATATAATTGTCTGTCTCCAGCATTCATTTTCTAAGGGCCTCAAAATTCTCAGAGGCATATGGGAATTGGGCCCCGAGCAAGGCAAACATTTTCTATAGAGGGCCGGATAGTAAATATTTGAATTTTCGTGGGTCCTAGGGGCGGTGATGCAACGACTCAGTTCTGTCATCATAGGATAAAAGCCACCATGGACAACATGTAAACAAAGTGGGGGTGGAGCTGTGTTCCAGCACAACTTCATTTACAGACACGGAGACTGTACTTTCATGTAATTTTTGCATTTTATGAGATACTGGTTTTATTTGTTTTCTTTTAAGAACCATTTAAACAGGTAAAAACCTTTCTTAGCTTGTAGGTGATACAAAAACACTCAGTGAGGTGGATCTGGCCCATGGGCTGTAGTTTGCAGACCCTTAGAGCATGACCTGGAAGCAGAGGGACCGCTCTTAACAATAGCTTAGGTGGGTGAGAACAGCTTCCTCAAGGGTGAGTCCTATTTTAACCTTTTCATTAACCCCACCAGATCTCTGTAAGATCACTGGCTAGTGTTGTGACTAACCCTTGAGATGGAGGAAGGGTTTTAAGCTCAGTGAGCTAGTTTTAGAACTGGGAGCTAATGATTGCCAGGCCAGGCTTTTAGGTGCTTGACCCATGACTGAGGCCCACTGCATCGATCTGGAGCAGAGACAGTTTCCTCAGGCAAACAGCGGAGCCGGGGCTCCTAGAATATTGTGTAATGCTTTATGTGCAGCCCAGATTAGAATTACAGAGTTTGTAGTTTTCTACTCTGTAGTTGAGCTGCTGAAATTCACGCCTTCTCTTACTCAGTAGTTGAAAGATCTGAGTATGTTGTTGCTTTTTAAAAACTGTTTCAATTGATGTAGAATTGACAATGAATTGTGCATATTTAAGGTGTATAAGCTGGGAAGTTTTGAGACCTGTACACACCCATGAAACCACGACCACGGTCAAGGTGCTGAACATCACCATCCCCCAAAGTTTTCCTCTCCCTGTCCCCCATCCCCCTTCTCTTTCTTAGACAACTGCAAATCTGCTTTCTGTCCCTATGGACTAGTTTACATTTTACTGAATTTAATATAAATGGAATCTTATGTACTTTTTTTTGGTCTGGCTTCTTTCATTTGGTATAACGATTTTAAGATCCATCCACCATGATCTAAAGGAAGATCATTCCCTGTGGCTGAGTGGTCTTCCATTATATGGAACTTATCTAGTCATCTGTTGACGGACATTTCAATTGTTTCCACTTTTTGGACATACCGAATGAATTTGCTGCTAACATTTGCAAATAGGTCTTTTTTTTTTTTTTTAAGATATTTATTTATTTATATGACAGAGATAGAGACAGCCAGCGAGAGAGGGAACACAAGCAGGGGGAGTGGGAGAGGAAGAAGCAGGCTCATAGCGGAGGAGCCTGACGTGGGGCTCGATCCCATAACGCCGGAATCACGCCCTGAGCGGAAGGCAGACGCTTAACCGCTGTGCCACCCAGGCGCCCCAACAAATAGGTCTTTCTATGGTGTCATTTCTTTGGGGTAAATATCTGGGAATGGGATAGCTGGTCACATGGAACGTATCTGTTTAACTTTTTAAGAAACGCAGACTGTTTCCCGAAGAGATTGTGACACTTGACACACTTGACATTCCCACCAGCATGCAGGAGGGTTCCAGTGCCTCCAAATCCTCACTAATGTGCTGGACACAGGAAGCCATGTTAGTGGGCATTTACCTTACCAACGGTCTTAAATACAGAAAATCACAACCTTGTGGATCACTTAATTTTTATTTCCAAAGAGCACCAGTATCCAGCATCTTTTTTTCATTCATAGGACTTTCCTGTAAAATGAGCAACTAAGGGAGCAAATAGGTTGCATGACTGAGGCAAAGTCTGATTGTTTGGCTTCCCGTCTCACCAGGGTTGTTGTTTTTCTTTTTCTTTCTCCTTCCCCTTAAATAGAAGGCCATGGTATTCCTTCTTTCCTCATTTAGTCCCTTCGGTTATGTTGCTTTTGCCATGTTGACGTGCGAGATTGGTGTCTTGATCTGTGCGGAATTGGCATTCTCGAGTCAAGCTGTTGTCGGCCGCGCCGTGGGTGTCTCAGGAAAATTAAGATGCTCCTGGAGATAACCCCTTAGGTAATAGCTGTATTACAGCTTTTACTTTTCAGAGTGGCTTCCCTGCAATAAAATCATTGCCGTCTTTTTTGCCCTGTCCTTGAGTTATGTTGCTCCGAGAAATGAAATGTTGCTGAAAAGGCGTACATCTCAGTAGGTGAGTTTTAAACAATTTGAAAGAGCCGTGTTTTAACGGTGCCAGTTTTGCAGCTTGCGAGGCGGAGGGTTGTTACGTTGAACCTGTAGCTCTTCAGCTGTCCAAGTGAATCAGGGGCGCTATTGATTAATCAATAGTAAGCCAGCTATGATTCTTGGGTCTAGCAGCCAATATCTGATCCAGGGTTAATGTACCGAGAAGATGTCTCCTCTCGTACATTCCATTTCCTTTGTCTTTGGCCTCAGCTTCCATTCCCTTTAAGGGTCCTCTCCGTCACAGTCACTTAGATTTAGCTGCAGTCCCTGCTAACTAGTCAAGTCGGAAGGCTGTCCGCCCTCTCCAACTCCAGCAGACACTGCTCAAGTGTCGGTTGGTCAAGAAGAGACATCAGCACTCAGGTTGTTACAGCCCATCTCTTTGTTCTTTCCTGACTTGGGAACACTCCCCCGCTACCACCTGGAGAACTAGATATTCTTAGTTTCTTACCCGCGCCTCTCTACCAGCTTGGGGCTGGGGGGTGGCTGTTGCTCTGCAGTCTCACTGATGGTGGCATGGGGCAAATGGAAACCAGAAGCAGGTTTTCTTGAAGGGCATAAAGAGAGAGGAGAACAATACACAAGTAAGAAAAAGCATTTCTCGAACTGAATTTCGAAGAATGTCAGAATTCCAGCCTTTTTATTCCATATAAATTTTGTGGCTGCCTGCACACTGAACCCTCCACAAGGTCATGTTGGCTGCTGTGGTTCAGAGCAGTCGTTCTCAAAGTGTGGTCCCTGGATGAGTAGCATTAGCATGGGGGCTGGGGGGCTTGTTAGAAATGCAAATCATCAGGCCCCAGTCCAGACATATTGAATCAGAAAAGCAGGGGGCGGGCCAGGAATTTCTTTTAACAGCCTCTCCAGGTGATTCTGAGACACAGCAGAGTTTGAGAACCACTTGTTTAGGACCAAGCCCGTGTTTGCATCTTTCTTGTGTTACCTAAAAGCTAACTGGGGACTAGTTTTCCTTCAATTTCCCTCTATAAAAAGAGGATAACCATTTCTACCTTCCACGGTCACTGTGGGGATTATTAAGATGATATTATAAATATTTGTACATAAGTGGTCAGTAAACAGTAACTGCTAGTACCATCTTTTAAAAGGTGGGTTGATTGGCAATGAGAAGATACAGGCCTAAAACATGGGCTCAGCCCTGAATTTTGCAGTCAAGAGGCAACTCACATATAAACAAACGATCATCTGATGCCCCTACCCCCCCACCAAAGGTAATCTTTGTCATAACATCCAAGCCAAGGGTATGTTCCTTGACTTGCCCCCCTTTCTATCTGATAGCAAATGTGATAGTTGAAGTATAAGTAGTGTGATTCTGGAGTCATAAAATTGACGTTACTTTTGCTGGAACCCTGTTGAGCTTGAAGTCATAGTCACGTGCTCTGGAAGTCCAGGGCATCCCAGAGGGTGCCTTTGTTTCAGGGAGCCGTAGGAGAACAGGCCTGCAGTTTTGTGTGGACCTTGTATTTTTAAAAAACTGTTTGAGAGACAGACCTGAAAAAATTGATGCTTTTGAGTTGGGGAGGGATTGGTTAATCAGTCTTTATTACCAATTCTTTATTAGCAGATGGGTAAATGGATGCATTTTTTCAATTTTTTAAAATCACCTGCTAGTTTTGTGCATACCTCAGTAACATTAAGTGATGTCAAATATCACGCTTCCAAAATAGCTTTCAGGAATTCTGTAGCACCGTCCTGACTCTAGAGTAGAAGGGAGTGATTAGCGGAAAGGGTTTGGATTTTGGACAAAACCCATTTGTTCTGTCAAAATTACAGAAGAACAGTCTTGGGGAAAAGCATCTAAGTGAATGCGTGCTTTTTACCTCCTGTGCCAAAAGACGGGGCCGCATTTCTTTCCTGTTGGATGGTATTTGTATTCCATTCTTTTTTGCTTATGTCAGTGATGTGGAACTCAAGGCGTTTTTGTTTTTAAATTTGAAGGTGATATTTGTCAAGCTTTCCCAGCAGTGTTAAAATTTGGTATTAATGAGTGTTCATTTGTAAATTCTTTTAAGGGAATAGATACTTGCCTCTGCTTGAGAAAAAGTTTTGGGTTTGGTTTTGTGGCTGTTGGGTCTAATACAGAAAAACCTAAAGAAATAAAAACTTTTAGGGGAGCCTGAGTGGCTCAGTTGGTTAAGTGTCTGCCTTCAGCTCAGGTCATGAACCCGGAGTCCTGGGATCAGGCCCTGCATCGGGCTCTCTGCTCAGCGGGGAGTCTGCTGCTCTCTCTCTCCCAAATAAATAAATTAATTAAAAAAAAAATTTTAGGGGCGCCTGGGTGGCTCAGTCGTTAAGCGTCTGCCTTCGGCTCAGGGCGTGATCCTGGCGTTGTGGGATCGAGCCCCACATCAGGCTCCTCCGCTGGGAGCCTGCTTCTTCCTCTCCCACTCCCCCTGCTTGTGTTCCCTCTCTCGCTGGCTGTCTCTCTCTCTCTTCATCAAACAAATAAATAAAATATTTTAAAAAAACTTTTAAAGCATAGCTGATACCATAACATAAGCAGTTTTTGTTCCTTTTGTCCCCTTAACATTATATCATGTGCATTTTTCTGTACCCTTAAATTATTTGTAAACAGTATAATGTTTGCATAATTCATCATAAAGACATATCCTAACTTCACTAATCTTTCTGAGCACTTAAGCTGTTTGATAGGCTCTTCATTTATTTCTGAAAAAATATCAGTTCAAGAAAGACACTGGACAGTCTGTGCTGTCAATCATAAAACTTGAGCTGTCAAGTGAAAGTGAGATTTGTTGGGAAACTTGCATTCGCCGCCCTGTACTTGACAGCTTCCCAACACCTGAAGATGTCTTGCTAAGACTGATGGTAATAATAATGAATGTGATTTTTTTATATTTCCTGAAGAAATGTGTCAGCATTTGGAATGACTGCATAACTTGGTGAACCGAGATTTTCTGAAATGGGGCATAACTGAATTGTTGGATTTACCTTATTTTTCTTTAAAGATTTTATTTATTTGACAGAGAGCAAGAGAGAGAGAGCGCGCACAAGCAGGGGGAGTGGCAGGCAGAGAGAGAGAGGGAGAAGCAGACTTCCTGTCCCGCAGGGAGCCTGATGTGGGGCTCCCTCCCAGGCCTCTGGGATCATGACCCCAGCCGAAGGCAGACGCTTAACCAACCAAGCCCTGCAGGCACCTGGATTACTGGATTTTAATGTAAGAGTACAGAAAGTTTGTCTGTTCCAGATTACACATTGCAAAAACTTTTTTTTTTAAAGATTTTATTTGAAAGAGAGTGAGCGCGCCCGTGAGCATGAGGCGGGGGAGGGGCAGAGAGGGACAAGCACACTCTGTGCTGGATCCCATGACCCCAAGATCAAGACCCAAGCCGAAACCAAGCATCAGTCGGTCGCTCACCCGACTGTGCCCCGCAGGCGCCCTGCCATCAACCTGTAAGAGACCACCCTGACCAAATTGTGTGCCCTCATCCGTTGTATACGTTACGTACAGCTTTTTGCATGCCAATCCTATTTCAATCAAGTGGTTAAAAAAGAAAAAAAGGAATTACTACTTGGTGGATTTCAGGGACACACCAAAGAAGAATATCTGGTTATCTGAAAAGGCTATTAAAATACCCCTCCATTTTTCTCACTCCTTGGCACCATGAGGCCAGGGTTTGTTCATGAACTTGAACCTGCACAGCGTATCCCAGCAGAGTGCGTGCAGAAGCAGGAGACCCTCCTGTTGTCTGTCCCTCTAGACATTGAAGAGATTTGCAAAAACGCAAGACAGTGCCATTCTTCTCACTAAATCTTTTTCTTTTGGCAGACCTACCTTTCAATAAAAGCATTTTATATTAATATGCAATTTAAAATATTTTTAATTGAATAAACATTTGGAAAATTTCTCAGTTAATCTTGAATGTGGTGATGGGCGACAGTTATAACCCACGTGACCAAGGTCTTCAAGGGCCTCAGTAATTTGAGCGTTAAAGATTCCTGAGACCAGAAGGTTTGAAAACCATTAGATGAATTTCTATGTTGAAAGTGTTCCCCCCCCCAAAGTTGGAGCTCATTGATTTCCTGTTTCTACTCATGAATTTGTAATGAATTCAGGCCACCTTGAGAGATAATGTTCATTAATCAGCTAAATTATTCGTCTTTTTCTATCTGCTTGAGTCATTTTGTAGTGGGAACTTACTTACACATTT
The DNA here is from genome assembly GCF_024610735.1 of Ursus americanus. Lineage (NCBI taxonomy): Eukaryota > Metazoa > Chordata > Mammalia > Carnivora > Ursidae > Ursus > Ursus americanus. The sequence goes on from NC_142131.1 coordinate 182,806, forward strand.
TGGTTACGTTGAGGTGTAACTTTTCCTAGAAATATTTACCTGAGTGAAATACTGAACAGTGTCACAATACGAAGTAGCTTTTATTGACTTTTATTGTGATGATTAATGCTTGCTAGGGGTTGGAACCCTCCTAGATGGAAGAATGGGCATGTGCTGCCCCCACCCCCCACCCCCCACCCCCTAGGTTTAAGCTGATTCCTGGAGATAAACAAGTGCTTCACAGCTCTCTTTGCAAATGACTTTTGAAGCGTATTAAGAGCAACATGCTTTCCAATTAATTTTGTTTTCTCCTGTGGTAAATGATAATGAGTCATGAAATGACTTGGAGGTGGGGGTAGAGTCCATTACCTGGCAACTTTGTTTTTTTCCAAGGCTGGCTGTCTTCTAACCCGTGAAGTAGACACATGGAATTAGAAGTCGGGGCTGAATGATTTTGAAGGACAGCCTTGCTCTCTGAATAGTATTCGCTCTTTGGCTAAATGAGAACGTTCATTTTTTGGCTTTTGGAGTTGGGATTCATCTGTAACAATGGGGCATCTCTCAAATGACTGAGGATGGAAAATAAACGCATTTCTCTAAAATGGAGTCATTTTTATGGTTCCTTTGGGGGTGGAGGTGTGCCCTTGTAAGAGAATTTATTTGACTTTAGGGAGTATTTAACAAGAATGGGGTTCTGTGGGCTTTTTTTGTCTTCTTGCTATTGTAAGTCATAAAATGTGGGTGGTTTTAAAGTAAAACACCTCTTAACCTTTCTACTCCCAGCACATGCTCTATCTTACAAGCTAAATAGATCACTTAAAGATCTTTTGATAGAAGAATTTTAATGGATGACAAAGAGCATAATTACGTGGTCAAGCAGAGGGTATAGACCCTTAATTTACTGTCAAATTACCTTAAAAGTTTTAATTAGCATAACTAAGTAGAATAAGTTATAAGATCTATTACTTTATGTATTTTTGTATGCGTTCTCTCCCTGAGTCACTGCATTTAATAGGAGTCTTTCAATTTAATTACCATCTCTAGGGCAGGCCAGGTGTGGGGCACAAATCGTTACAACGTGGATGAGTGACGCCACAAACTAAATTGTTTCCAACTTTGCCTGCTGTCCGTGCTCCTGAGCCATTCCTTCTGTTTGTGCTCGTCTGTTGGCTTTGATAGCCACCCCCAGGAAGAGCACTTTGATACCGTGATTCAGTATACATATAGACATGTTATATTAATTTATGTACAATGATTGCTTTTACTATACTTCTACTGCACTGTACTCTCATTTTTTAAATCCCTTTTTAAAGAATACTGGCTTCGGGGTCCCTTGCCACTAGCTCCCTGACAAACACTGCCCAGGACAACTCTCTCTGGGTTCACCACAGTGGTTATTTGCTATCTTTTCTACACTCCTATCTGATCACGTCTGTCAATTTCAGCAGCTGCCCTGGCCTCCTGCTTTACAGAGCCATTGAATTGTGACTTCCTCAGCTTGTCACTAACCTGTAAATTTCTGCAGTGGTACCATCTGCCCATCTGTCTGCTCTCCCTCCCTTAAAGGAAGACGTTTCTTTTCTCCACACAGGCTTTAGATACCATCCAATGAACTCTAGTCCCACACACCCTGATAGGCCAGGAGGACTGGAAGCGGTGCCTGGAGTGTATGCCCGAATCCCCTGGATCTTAAAATTGGATGTGCTCAGCCCCAAAAGACGCAGCTGCCTCTGTATCTTGATACCACAAACTTCTGGTAACCTCTACCAACAAGATAGAAGGTCGAAGGCAAAAAGAGATGAGTTTGGGACACCGACTTGGTGACAACAGGTATAGGAAGAGGGGTGATGGAGTTTGATAGCCTCCTGCCAGGTCTCACCTCTTGCTCGAAAGAGGAAGTTATTTACCTTGGAGAAGTCAAGGAAGGTTGTGATCTGCTTTACATCAGAATGGTTTCCGGGTTTTGCTTTACTAGCGTTTTCTGCAAAATAAGCAAAAAGTTGATATGGTGTAGAAATAAAGCAAAAACTGGCATTAACCCAGGTCTGAAGGCCACAGTGACTCTTCTGATTTGAGGCTACGCTGAGTGTGTCAGGTAGAAAGAATGAAAGTGACAGTGTCTGCAGTAATTGTACAACTCTTAACTTAGATGACTACTCATTGGAATCCTGTTTGAATATCTCAAACCTGTCCTCTAAGTTCCTTGAACTTCAAGTTTCTTGACTATACCATGCCATGTCTCGACTCTAGACCTGGGCATTTGCTAGCCCCTCTATCTGGAGAACCCTTCCTGAGCATCCCTTATTTTTCCTAGGGCTCCTTTCCTGACTTTCCTTTCTTTTCCTTTCCTCTCCAAATCCCTGCTCCGTGTTTCCATAGTACTCTTGAATTTCCCCTTCCTAGGACTCAGTATACGATATTGTAACAGCTTGGTGACTTTGCCCTACCTGAACCCTGCCCCTGCCCTCTGTAGACAGAGCACTTTGAAGGCAGGTGTTGCCTTATACTCTAGAATATCCACAACCCTGGGCAGAGCGTCTGATACAGTAGATGCTCATTTCATGTTGTTAAATGAAGGAAAGCAACAATGCTGGGATGAGGCTAGGCTTTGGTTCAGTTACAGTGGTGGTGTGCCGCCTGCATGGAAACTGGGGAGAACCAGGAGTAACTCTACTAAAGAGAACAGGGTTGGCACAGCTAGACATCATGCTGGTTTCTTTTGAGTTAGAACCTTCCATTTGGATTCGGTTTATTTGGGGTGTGGTAAATTACCAGAACAATAGACACCAAGTTTAAAATATAAATTCACTCAAGGAAAACATCGTTTTGGCTTTTCTGTGCCATTGTTCAGTGAATAATGGAGAGATGACTGGTGAATGAAATGTTGATGTGACTGAATCCGACCAAACAAGCACTCTTGAATTTGAGAATTTGCTATGTTTTGAAATATTACTAGATTGATCTAAATTACTCCCTTCACTATGCTTGCATAACATAATCCCATACTCTGGCAATATTTTATGTGTTTGTAAACTCTCTGCCCCATTTGAGTGGGGCCCACGAGGACACATGTGGTGTCTTGTCAGCTTGATGTCCCATATTCAGGACAGGAATTAGTCTGTGGTTGGAGCCAAGTAGGTATTCAAACGAAGGCTCTGTGGGGCGCTACACAAAATCTTATTCCTGTCAAGACTGAAGGTAAAAGATTGGGTCTTTGTGCCTCTTGGTCCCAGAGCAAAGTGCAAAGAAAGAAGGTATGTATTAGATCTTTCTGGCTCACAGGTGACAGAAACCCAGCTCAAACTAAGTTTCATTCAAAATGGAAATTGACTCCTTGTTTCAGTTAGCAAAGTGTCCCCAACAACAACAGACATGCAGCTAACATCTTTAATAGACAAGGGTTAGTCTTCCATGACAAGGAGCCCAGAGGAAGTCCATCCAAGGCTGGTGGAGGCACTCATGGAAGTCATTTTGGACTCTTGAACCTCATGCCCACCACTTCCTTCCTTCCTTAAGATTTTTATTTATTTGAGAGAGAGAGCAAGAGAGCACAAGCAGGGAGAGGAAGAAGCAGGCACCCCTCTGAGCAGGGAGGCTGACGCAGGGCTCAATCCCAGGACCCTGGGATCATGAACTGAGCTGAAGACCGATGCTTAACCGACTGAGCCACCCAGGCGCCCCTCATGCCCACCATTTTTAATGTGTGGCTTTCCTCCCCAGAAGCAAAATGGTGGGAAAAACAGAGAAGGGAAAAGGGCAGGGCTTTCTCTTTAGCAACTGTTGGCCTTTTTATCCTAAAGGAAACCACCCTAAGTACCACGGCTCTACCTGAGGTCACATTGTGAAGGAGGTTAAGAAAGCAAGAGTGGGAAGGGTAGGTTTCCTCAACCGACTGTCAGTACCTTTCACACTCTTACATGGGGAAAATCCAGGAGATGGTTTGCTTTTTTTCTTGGTTAGATCCAGAGGCTCAGATACCTCTGCTAAAGTGGTATCCAAATGGACCATAGAGATAGAAATCTGTTTCTATGTGTAGGTCACTTGAAGGGAGATAGTCTGATCATCTAAGTCAAATTCCCTCTTGAGGTGTGGTCAGTTGCTCAGAACCATGGCACACTTCTGTTTGCTTCACGTATGGATTGTGACAATCTTGTGTGGCCCTGTTCTTCCTGGACCTTCTAATTGCCTGTCTTTTCATTAGCTAAAGTAACATGTTTTCTTTCTTGGCACTAGAATAATGTATTCTCTCAATTATACAACTTTTTGGAATTTTTTTCATTAACTGCTTTCTAAGACCTGCTTACACAGCTGTCATCCTGAAATTTCTTTTCCTTTTATTCTACTTTTTCTTAGATTCTGTATCTTCCTCTTAGACATATTTTTAATTGTGCTGGAGTGTATTTTGAAATCAGTTTTCAGAAAGAGTGCGGCAAGCATACTTTGAACTCATGCTTATCTGCCCTCATTCTTAATTGGTAATTTGGCTGGGTATGAAATACTGAGCTGAAAATAATTTTTCCTCAGCATATGAAAGGAATTTCTTTCTAGCAGCCAATGTTGCTAAGTCTTGTGCCTTCATACGGACTTTTCTTTGGGAGCCTAGAATGTTTTCTTCTTGATACTGTGAACTTCTGTGAGAATCTTTTTTCATGTATCCTGCTCAGTACCTGTGGGTTCTTCCCCTAGAAAGATTGTGTTTTTCAGCTCTTGGAAATCTTTTATTTCTTTCACTATTTCCTTTCCATGATTCTCCCCCCCCCCCAATTCAGTAGATTGATGTTAGATTTCCTGGATTAACTCTCATGTTACCTTATCACACTTTCTGTGTCTGCTGCCCGCCCCCCCACCCCGGGGCTGGTTTTCTGGGGATTTCATCACCCTTTTATTTGGCCCTTCTATCGAATTTTTAACTTCCAAAGTCAAATTTTAATTTCTGTATTCTTCTCCTTTTCATAATGCATTTGATGTATGTATTGTATGTTTTCTAATATCTTTGACTATACTCAGACAACCCCTGCCCCCCATTCTCTCTGCTTCATGGATTACTGTCTCTTTTTTCTGGATCAGTTCTGTTTCGTACTTGTCTTTTTCTTTTGTTCCTTTATTATTCCTCAAGTCTGTGATCCTTGGTTGCCTATCCATGTTCACAAACAAAGGACTAGGTGCTGGTTATAGGCAGCAGAGTTCATCTCTGTCTTCTTCCAAACATCTGCCCGTGCTGACCTTTTCTCTCCTTGGCAGGCTGGCTGTGCCTGAAACTGAGCCCACGGTCTGTCCAAGAGTAGGTTTCAGTTTAGGGCGTATCAAGGTGGAGGCAGCAGGACATGTCAAGGTTCCCTCAGTGCCAGAGAAGAGGTGCCTGTGGAGGGGTGCCATCCCTCCTGGCAGATTATTTGCTTGTTTGGGAGAGCAGATGTCTGACTTCAGACCAGGGGACAATCCTGTCCTACCCTCTCAGGCTGAGGAAGGCTCAAGGTAGGCCCGCATTTTGCAGACTTGCTTCAGACTCTCCATTTCTACACTTCTGATCTCAGTTCCCACCAACTTCCAACAACACTCTCGATTTTACCTGCTTGTGTCCCAAGCTCTCCTCTGCTTTATTTCTCAATACACTCTCATCTCACTGATTAAAATGCTTAGCCCATGGATGTGTCCCTGTGGGTTGGAATGGGGAAATGTCTTCTTAATCTAGAAGCCCTGGGATACCACATTTTTAAAAACTTAGTCTATTTTTGAGAAAGCGATACTCCTACGGTGAAAACAAAATTCAGAAAGGGTAGAAGGAGGGTTGCCTGGGTGGCTCAGTCGTTAAGCGTCTGCCTTCGGCTCAGGGATTGAGCCCCACATCAGGCTCCCTGCTCTGATGGGAGCCTGCTTCTTCCTCTCCCACTGCCCCTGCTTGTGTTCCTTCTCTCGCTGGCTGTCTTTCTCTGTCAAATGAGTAAATAAAATCTTAAAAAAAAAAAAAAAAGGGTAGAAGGAGATGCAGGGGCAAGTAAGACATCCTCAAACCCGGATTTTCCATTCTCCAGGTCCCCCTTCTGGGAGCAGTTTCCTTCCCACTTCCAGAGGATTTATGATGAGTACACTGGAGAAAAATCACTTTGGTAGTTTTCTGTAGATAGGACCAGGGTTGGAGGGAGGCAGGAGGAGAGGGAAACTAGAGTCTGGGGATGCCATAGTGACTGCAGTGGTCTAGGCAATGGGTGAGGGCCGCACCGAGGTTGCAGGATGGGAACGAGAGGCAGGGGCTTGTTGGTGCTGGCCACTGGTTTGGTGTTGGCAGGAAGTCAGGGATGGCTGGAGTAAATGGGGGCATAGAGAGTGATGAAGGAGAACAGGCCTCTTGGTTGACTTTTGTAGTGGATGAAGGGTGGGGTTTTATTTGCATTAACCCAGTGACTTTACAGAGAATCCGAATGCTTTCATTGTCCCCTAAGTCTATGAAACTTTAATAATTTGCTGTCTCTGCTCATGTTCTTATTCCTTTTCCACATTTCCTCAGGCCACTGGAGGGTTTCTGAAGGAATTTTAACAGTATCGTAGTCATTGAATATGTATTATTCCCTCTTCCTGTAGCGGACTGGGAACTCAACAACTAAGTCTAGCTCATGGGCGTATTTAGTTGGGCACAGTGTTTTGTTTTCAACTTGAGTTGACATTTAAAAAAATTGAGACCTCCCCCCAACCTGGATTTGTGGCCTCTCTTGAGAAAGAGGAAGATCTGGCTACACTGCAGTGGTCTTCCTCATGGTAGTAATGGGCTAAGTCTTCGTGCCTTCTCCACTTGGCCACAGCCCCTACTGCTCTGTGTCTGCATGTGAACTTGGCCCTGCCATCTTGACTCATTTAGTTACTCGCCAAACCCCTGCGGTCCTGCATTAGTCATCTTGGCTATAAAGATACAGCTGTAAAAGATTCCAGACTACCAGAGAAGCTGTCTGTAGCTTCAAGTCTCTTTTAGTACACTTTCTTGTATTTTTTTTTCCTCTAAGCACAAATGAATGGGGTCATATGGAAACTTTAATCCTAAAAGTTGATATCTAACCTAGGGAATACCAATGTTTTTGTTTGAAAGGAAAAGAGTAGGCAGCACTGATTAAAAGGCCAGACTGACATAAATATTCCTGATGCTGTGGTTAGCACGTCTGCCATTCACAAAGGGAGTGAGCTGACAACTGGAATTCTCCGTCTGAAGTTCATAAGCTAAGAGATGGGATAACTTTATTTTCCTTAGGACAATAGTGATGTATCAACATGGAAGAAAGTGGAGGTGGATAAAATGGTTCTGAAGGTATTGTTGAAGCAGTACCCTAAGGAAGCCTTCTGGATAGAATCTCTGCCTCTTAAGTTGATAAAGAAAAGGTATAAATCCTTTGTTGCAGCATAATAGTTGGAAAGAACATAGTCACTTGAGATAGTTTATTGGAATGATGCGACTGAAATTTACCTCTTTTGTGGGAGCCATATTTCCCTAATACCATTGTAGGGAGTTCCCTTTGTGCGTGTGTAGGTCGACCTTGGACTAACCCCAAGATTTCCAGTCATCAGGACACAGGAAGTACATATACTTGGAACCCAGCCCGTTAGAAAAAGTCACATACATTTTCCAGTGTTGGCCGTCTTTGTCTCCAGTTTTGAGTCACTCACCGAATACTTGGTCTGAATCCCCCATACCGCTTTCATAACCAGTTCCACGCACTTCTCAGGAATTGTGTGACATAACTTTGTGATTGATGTTAAGGTTCCAATAGCGAAGAACACGCGATCACAGAAAAGGTCTGGTAATCTAAGTAACTGATTTATTTATAACGTATGAGTCTCCCGTGTAAGAGGACAGACCTAGGGAGGCCGTGCGTGTACTGTGGTAGTGGGATAAATTGACCCAAGAGACGTGGGTTCCAGTCCCAGCTCTGTCTGTCTTGCTGTGTGACCTTTGAGCAAATTTTGTATCTCCTTTTCCTTTTTTATAAACTGAGGTGATTGAACTGCCTGACGGTCTTCCAGGTAGTGTTCCCATCTCTGACATTCATGCAGTCATTTCCTCTCAGTATCTGGGCTTGAGAGATTGAGAATCCTGGGGAGGGTGCTCCTTAGTGGTGGTCTGATCAGACACCTCGCAGGCCTCTTCCTCCCGGGCAGAATGTTCTGTGTCACGTCTGACGGTGGTGCGTCTTCATGACCACCTTCAGTCCTGCTGTATGCGGTGCACCTGGAAACACTGTGGGAAGCAAGCCTGGCTTTGTGGGGAGGCCACCTTCTCGGTCTGGGTTTCAGACTGCCAGGGAAGTTCTGTTCCTTCTAAATGTTTCTCTTACTGTTTGGTAGTGGTTTCTGAAATTGAGCAATATTTTCTTTGATTTTTCCCCTCCCGCCCCCCCCCTTTTTTTAAGATTTTATTTATTTATTTGACAGAGATAGAGACAGCCAGCGAGAGAGGGAACACAAGCAGGGGGAGTGGGAGAGGAAGAAGCAGGCTCCCAGCGGAGGAGCCTGATGTGGGACTCGATCCCAGAACACCGGGATCACGCCCTGAGCCGAAGGCAGACGCTTCACGACTGCGCCACCCAGGCGCCCCTCCCCTCCCGCCCTTCTCGAAGACTGTTTCGGAGTCGGAAGAGGCTAGTAACATGGCAAGTCTTAAATCATAGAGGATTAGCTTGGTGGATGGCAACAGTGAGGGGTTGGGAGGTAGATGGGGATACCAGGATAAGGGACAGCGGGTCAGAGGGCCTCTGTCCCACTGGCCCGGTCCTGGTCGAGCCGGTGTGGAAGTGAGGAGACGCCTGCTGCCCTGCACAGCTCTGCTTTCTGCCCCTGCCGCCCGACAGTCCCAGGTGCCCTCTCCGTGCTCTGAGCACACAGACACACACACAAAGTGCCCGATCCCCCGAGCATGCTTGCACGGTGAGCCGGGAGGAAGGGAGAGAAGATACAAAGGAGAGGAAGTAGCTAATACAAGCAGAGCTGGATGAGGCTGGAAAGGATGGGGCCGCAGTGGCTCTAGTGTAAGGGTTTGTCAGCCGTGACAGGAAACCTTGTTATCACAGAAAGCTCTGAAAGAAAAGCAGAGGATATGGTTCGGACACTGGGGAGAGGGGACCTTGAGGAATGGTTTATCTTGTGACTTGTCTTCAGCGAAGTGGGGAAGTCCTCCTGTCCTCATCTCTCTCAACCTCCTGCTCTTTCCGTATTTTATTTGGTTCTAAGTGGATCTTTATGTCGTTGAGATTGGCATTTGGAGGAGAATAGCTGTAAACAGCAGGGACTTGGCTCTGCTCTACATCCGCTAAGCATTCCCTTTCTGAATCTGCAGTGTGGTGGCTAATTGGGCATTTAAGCAAGGGAAGGGCTGCCGCATGTGCCCGGAGAACCAGAGTATGGTGCCGTGCTGTTCCTGGTGCAGAGAACCTGTCTATATTAGAACCTCCTGTGACCATGGGCGAGGAGGGTAGCGATAACTTTGCTATTCGGAACCCTCCTTGCTAAATGTGTTGGCCCAAGAAGGCTTGACCTATGTGCCTTTTAGCATTTAGAAAATCAGCAGAGTCTCAGTGTTAAGGAAATTCAGGAAGCAGCCAGATGATCTCTTACATACTGTCCTCCTATTTCTACTTCACCTGCATATAAAATTTAGATTTAGCTGGGCACTGAGGCATGGTCACATGCAATAAAACCAGGTAATGTACTTGATCTGATTCACATTCTGCTGTGTGACTCTGGTCTCTAGCTGCTTGTTGGAAGCAAGGAGATGACAGGCTGAGGGTAAGCCACTCTTTTGGGCTCCCGGCTTCATTGTAAATAAAGCAGAGCCCTTTGTTGACATGTAAAGAAGCCAAGAAAGGGAAGCTGGGTCTGTAGGGAAGCCTTGGCAAAGACCTCCTGTAACACAGAGCCTGAGAATCTCAGAATGCTAAGGCTGGAAATGTTATGTATCCGCAAAGTCTTAGCCATATTTTTACAGGTGAGAAAACTGAAGTCAAAAGTCCCGCTTTCGTCCAAGTCTACAGGGTGCCTGGCGGAGAAGAGCAGTGACTAAGGTGCACTGGAGGCTTCGGACTTGATAGTTTAATTAAGCTAGTACTTTATTAGCTTGTGTTCTGGAACATCTCAGTGCTTCATTTTCTGCAATACAGACAAAGAAAGAAGGAAAAGGAACTAGTAGGGTTCCCTTTGTTGGCCTGTTGTGGGGGCGGAGTTCATTAACATAGGCGAAAAGCTTAGCGGAGGCACCCTTTCCTGCTCAGCACCGGGAGCCAGAGCCGCGATCCTGTCAGAGCCCCAGTTTCCTGAGTCAGGGGCGCAGAGCCGCCTGTCACATCCCCTGCCTTTCAGATTTTGCTGACTTTATTGTTTCCTTACAGGTTATCAGTGGAGATCATTCAAGTTCCCATATCTCCTTTTCGACCATTTTATTGCTTAACATCCGCTTTCTTAACTTTTTCTTCTTCTTCTTTTTTTTTTTTTTTAAAGATTTTATTTATTTATGTGACAGCCAGTGAGAGAGGGAACACAGCAGGGGGAGTGGGAGAGGAAGAAGCAGGCTCCCAGCGGAGGAGCCTGATGTGGGACTCGATCCTGGAACGCCAGGATCACGCCCTGAGCCGAAGGCAGACGCTTTAACGACTGCGCTACCCAGGCGCCCCTAACTTTTTCTTCTAACACCCATGATCTTCTAGTCACCTCATCCGATGCATTTCTCTGTGTTCGTTGACTGTGATTCCTTGGACGTTTAATGATACTGATTTGTGAAGCTCCCGCTTGGCTTGCTCTTATGCTGTCTTCATTCTTTTTTTCCCCCTCTGTCTCCATTCTTAGCCTCCTCTTGAAGCTTTTCCCTCTCTGTCCCCTTTCCCGACTTTTCCTGCTTCTTACTGCTCCCTCACAATAGGGTGTACCCCAGGCTGAGCTCTGGAACTCCTTGGATTCCTCCTTCATCGTCAGGGGTTGGCTGTTACTTCTGTATGTTTCCCAATAGTATAGTTCTGGTGTTTTTCCAGAGCCGTAGTTCAGCATCTCATCTCTGCCTTTTGGGTCTGTCTTCGTATGTGACCGCACCCTACCCGTGCTGCCACCTGTCAGGGTATCTCTGACCTCCTTCCCTCTGGTCATGGAGACCCTATCCTCCCATACCCGTGCGTGAAGATGTAGAGCTTTCTTTGATTCCTCCATCTCTTTTATCCTGCCCACATATGGGCCATATCCCATTGGCCATTCTCTGACTGTTCTTTCTTAGACCTATTTGTCCTCCTTCTCTTCACCGGCCCCACCACCTAACACCTGAACTGCTGGTCTCCTTGAAGACTTCCCTGATACCAGTCTTCTTCAGTCTTCTGCATTTCCAGAGCTGTTCTCCTTCAAATACTGCCTTGTATGCATCCCTTCTATTTCTACTAAAACTTCTATCTGTACCAGCAGAAATTTTTATTGGCTATTGGGTAAGGGAGGTTGAAATTCCTCAGCCTGTCACTGAAAGCTTTCTGTAGCTTTTCTACTTCCTTCTCATCCCTGTTCACATGGTTCTCTGTTTTCTGAAATAGGTCACAAGCCATTCCAATGTGTTTGTGTGCTAGGGATGGAACTGTAACCCCACCACCCTCCCCCACTTAGAATGCTCTCCGTGGCCCTCACCTGTGGTCTACTCTTTTTCCACCAAATGCCCCGCGTCGTCACAAGGCCTTCCTCATTTGCCCCTGCCCTGCCGTTGGCATAGGCTCCCTCTTCTGGATTCCTGTAGGACTTTTGCTAACCATATTATCACCTATGTTTTCGTGTATATCCCTGTCTTCTTCGGTAGTTGTAAACTGCTCCAGGGCAGTGATCGTGTCCTAAGAAGCTCAAGGGTGCAAGGGCACCTGGCTCTGGGGGTCCCAAACAGACCAGGTTTGGTCACTTGATGCTGACAAAATCCAAAGGCAGATGAGTGGTGGTGAAATAAGAAAGGAATTGATTTCAGTGAGACCGAAACCTGGTAGGTAGTGGACTTACATCAAATGCTGTCAACAAAGTGCTGAGAATACTTCCAGGTTTATTTAGGAAAATGTTGGACAAAGGTCTGTGGGTACATGCAAGTGTGTAATAAAAGTCAGGTTGATCATTATCTTGGGGTCAATCATACAGGGGCTTGTTGGCTCAGGGCAGTCATTATTGCCAGAGGGGGTAGTTTGGGTTCCCTTCCAGGGGATGCTTTGCCCACCAGGTCTTTTGCCTGAGTTAAGAGATGAACTGGAAAGAACTTAATCAATTAGAAAGTACAGACTGAGGCCAAAATAGAGGAAAAATCTTCTTTCAAGATTACATCTCCAGTGTCCAACACCTTCCTTTTCAACAAATGATTTGGGGACAACGGTAGAAAGACTAGGCTCCATACTGGACTGAACAATGAACGGAGTGAGGAAGACTGTGCTAGGATCTCACTTGGGCTTCTAAAAGTCACCAAACACCTTACCATGTCTCCTGAGCTCTTTCGGGCTCCGTTTTTGCATACTTCAATATGAAGGGAGCAGCGGTCATTTCTCAGGTCCTAAGCCTAATGTTATGTGAATGGCTCCAGTGATAGGATTTGGAAACAATGTCTGCGTTGCAGCCTTTCCATCCCCGTTATGAGTAAGCGGGGAGTAGAGTGGTTTACAAACCCAGTATATAACTGAATAAAGACAATAGAGAGAGTTCCAAAATAAAGTGGAAGGATTTTTCCTTACAATCGTGGAAGTGATGAGACAACTTTCAGAAAATAATGAAAAGCCTAACTGGAGACAGAAGACAGTATCTCCTCTTAGGACTCATTTACTTGGCTCTCAGCCTCTGTCTGTGTCCTAAATAGGATTAGCTGCCTCTTCTTTCCATTCCTCTGAATTCCTGGTTGAATTGGCAATAGCAGGCACTTACCAAACCATTAACTTGGTCTTCCTGTTCTGAAAACTAAATCCACCCTTCTTCCCTGCCCCACCCCTCAATCTGGAAGACATAATCTGAATTCCTTTTTGTTCCACAATACATCACTGCTTTTCTTTCTACTTCTCTTTCCCCTTTATATCCTTCTTCCTCTAAATGAAGATGAGACTACTTTTCACAAGAAATTGCCCTTGGAAGAATGAACTGACTTCCCATTTACCGATTAAAAAAAAAAAAATCAATGGGTAGGGATCTCACTATACTAAATTTCTAACTAGGGGCAAGCAAGTAGAAGCATTTTTAACTGTCTCTGGAACTCTAAAACTTCTAGAATCTGAGCTGTTTGGGATAGTCTTGAAATTCTGGCTCAATGCACTTTCCTACCATTGTTAATCAAATTCTCTTCTAATATAAACCATCTTTGATAACTGAATCCAAATGTTTCTCTTTTCTCCCAAAACTTCATTCTTTTTGCTCCCCATCTTACCCTTGGGGAATATGTTTGGTTAGGGCCTTATCCCAAAGCCTTTTTATAATGAGATCTTTTTCTAAAACCTCTGAAGTAACACTGTTCTCCTTGGCCTCAGTGTCATTGTGAAGCCCAGACTTCCAGACATTTTCTGATCCCATTAGATGTTGATTACATTGTTGGTCTTTACTCCTGGTGACTTTTTTTTTTTTTTTTTTTCCTCTTTCTAAGTGGCAGTTGCTGTGATTGAATGAGTTTTAAATTGTCTCAGTAGGAGTTCTTTATGGCTTGGATCCCTTCGGATTTTCCGTCATTTAGAGCAGGGGGATGAAAATAAAACTCTGAGGTTGGGTCAAACATGTGTTCCTGAAACTGAGAAGCTGTACCCCCTGGGAAGTTTGCCTGGCCGGAGCACAGCTTCAACATTAATCACTAGGAGTTTTGTTTCTTACGCTGGATTCCAAACCAACTATTATCCTGGTGGTACATGTCTTGTTGGCCTTGTGTCATTGGTTGCTCCAGAAATACTGTGGCAAGGGCTGAATTCAACCCTGCTAACCCTTTTCTCTGACTACTTAGATCGCCGATGGCTTCAGCACATTTAAGTTAATTAACTTAAAATGCTCAATTGGGTGAAAAACATTAGACAATTTGGAGGACACAAAAGAGAGAATGTGAGAGATTTCTTTGGTTTGCTCTTCATTGATCTTTGGGTTCAAACTCTGGGGGGGAAGAAAAATTTATGTCCTTTGCAGAAGTAAGAGCTACCCAGTGACTTAATCTAACAGGTTTGTGTGATTATTATTTTTTTAACCCACGTTGACTAATGGATACTAAATTTTGCATACCTGTGGGCAACGTTGCTAGTTGAACAACCATGGAGAAACTCAGGTTTTATCTAGTAAATTTATTGTCACAGTGGACTTACATTTCATATATATTGGGGGAGTGTTCTACTAATAAGAACTTATAGATGTGGTGTTTGGAGGATAGGAGTAAAGTGAAACATTGTTTTCTTAATTACTTTAGGGAGGCACTTCTTCGCATTGCTGTCTTTGCTACCAGCCTCCCAGAGTAGAACTCCGTAAAGTCGCTTAGTGACATCACTTCTTCATCGGGGGAGTGGGTTTGGATTTGGACTAACTTTGTTTCCTTCCTTTTGGAGTCTGACATTTCATCTTTCAGATTAAGTAAATTCTCAGACACAAGAGATACTCCTAGTAGCCAAATACATGTTATTTAAGGGTTTTTTTCTTTTCTTAAGCCGAGATGACTAAAGTTTCATACTGCGTAGGCTGAACGTCAGAGCAGATGTTAAACACATTCTCCCTACAGTTCTGGAGATTGTATCAAGTATTCCATAACTTGGAGTATTTCTTCTATTTACTCAGAGCATAACTATTGGAAGATAAAAATATATCGTGGTTGTTTCTACTGGCTTTAATATTTGTCTACTTACAGATTACTTAACTGTGGGTATTTTGTATATTTACATTTCATTGAAATGTAACATCTGTAACTGAGACCACAGTTATGTTACAGACACAATTTGGGGGTGACAGAAGCATGTTCCCATTTAGAAATCTGTTTATTACATAAGCCAAATCTGTCAGAATCAATTATTTAGATTTAGATAATTTTGATATTTCCGTATATACTACACAGGAAATATCTGAATCAGATTTTTGTATGTTTACTTTGCCCGTTCTGTGGAATCGGATCCCGTTACCTGTGTCCTGCTGCTGGGCATTTAGTCTTCTGACCCACTGTGTGGCATCATGCTTAGCATTCAGATGTGGGTCAAGCTGAGTGTTGGATGGCTGGGAGAACAGAGGATGCTGTAGCAGAGCCTGGAGCAAGGAGAGGAGGTAGGGAAATGCTGAATGTATTGAGAAATACCATAGTGCTAGCCGCCTGCAGCGTGGGGCAAGTGGAAGGTGTCACTGAAAGCTGGGCCAGAGAGCCATGAGTCCCATTGCTAAGGCCTTGAATGCCCAGCTGGGTTGGTAATTTAGTTTAGGAGTCAAAGGGAGCCAATGGTAGTTTTTAAACATGAAGAAAGGTGAAAACAGTAGGTGTGGCCAATACTCCTGAATTACTTTCCATAAGTCAAGTTCTGGCTTTCGTGAGTGTTCTATATCTGCTAAAGCTTTGCTGGCATGTGAATTAATGTCTGTTTTTAACCTCCCGTTTATAGGTGTTGATGATTCATTACTAGAGAAGGGTTGGTGTAACTGCGATAAAATTCTAGATCATGCCATTACTTGATACCATCCTATTAAAAAAAATAAAAACATGGTTATAGACAGCCATTTCTAAACCTGGGGCTTCTGGAATATATTGATTGCAAGATGTGGGATGCAAAGGGCATGGTTGTTAGTTGCAGGATTCAGTAGATCACTTGGCTGGATGTTTTGGCTTAAATGCTTTATACAATAGGTAATTCACTAGAAACAGAATAGTCTCTCTACATGGCGCCTCAGTGTGAACTGGAGTGATTTGATGATCCTCGTCTGAATGGAGAGTGGAAGCTCTCGCTACCACTCATTCTTCTAACCTGGTGATGTTTGCTTGTTTCGCCTGACCCTTATTATCGTGAAGTCACAGCTTCACCTTCTCAATTTCCACAGCACCGTTCTCTGTTGCTTTTGGTGAGATTGGAGAGGATGGCTTTCTGAGCAGCAAAAGTGGGAAACATACAATTCTTCATCCTGCACAATCTTGAGCCGTGTCCGTCTGGTTACACTCTTTGGTCCTGTTCTGCCCTGCTCGCCACCCTCTTGAAGTGTAATGCCTGTAAATTACGCGGGCTGGGTCCAGCTGGGCAGTGCTGGTGCACAGAAGCTTGCCCGGCGGCTTGGCCATTCTACTTGTCCTGTCGCCATCTAGGATTGTATCAGTGTTTTGGGCAACCGTTTCGTAGAAGAGGCACCGAATGCGTAGGAAACTCAGATTCTTGAGGTTATGTGTTTAAGATTTCTTAATTTACCCTTATTCATTCAAATCTCTCTCTCTTTGTGTAGCTTTTTAAAAATAGAAATATAAGACGATTTTTGATCCAGTCAATTTTGTCCTTATTCTGCCTATCATTTCAAATTCTGTTTGGATGGCATCCCTTTTCTGTCAGCTTAGGTTGGCTGTCCCAGCTAGCGTGGTGTCATCTAAAGTTTGAGAACCATACCACTGATATAATTATCAATAACTCGAGTAAGTGTCAGATCACCCCGAATGGGTGCCTTGTAGCATACCGCAGGAGGCCTCTCCTCCCCCAAGTTTGATCTTTCAGCCTGGCTATCTCTTGACACAAGGAACTTAAACGAGCTCCTGAGAGAATTGAATACCTTGCTGAAGCCAAGAATATTGTGAATGAATCCAGGCATTACCAGGCATGTCGGTCTGCTGCCAGAGATGGTTATGGTGGGGGATTTGGTTAGCAGCGGTAGGGGAAGGTGTGTAAGGGGTCATGGAAAAAACGGAAAGTGTGGTTTATGGGAGGGAGCGAGCTCTCATTTTATACTTTATTACTAGATTTGGTTTCTCATTTCTGTTGGAGTAATTCCTCAAATGTATGGTGCTCTTGGTCATTGGCGCTTGTTTAAAAGAATGTGAAAAATCTGACTGGAGGCTCTGTGGTAGAGTAGGGTGGTCTGACCGACAGGTGGGTTTTGGAGCCAACTGAATGGCCATACAGTAACTGGAGGTCTTGTCTGAGTTTTTCCAGAGAAGACACCTGTTCTCCTACTTTGGGGGTATCTATCTGGCTTCTGACATTTAGAGGAACAAAACTTAGGAGAAGGAAAGGAGCAATTGAGCCCCATGGCCCAGAATGCATATTTTTATTTGATGCCTTTTCTTTCCCCCGATTCCAAGCCTTACTCGTGTTGCCTGTAATTGCCCGAGGTCTGCAGTTGTCATACTTTACGTTGTCCAGGGCTCTCTTGTTGAGGGAAGCTGGTCGAGGTGAGAAGATACCACGCCTATACCTATGAGGGGTTAAGGTAGAGAGGGACCTGGGGGTCCAACCTCTAAGTAAACTTTCAGTCTCTAAGTTTCCAGTGTCCTGTCTGAACTTCTGTCCTCTATGGTACACTGTGTCTCCAAACGTGAGCCTCTTTGGGTTTCTGTGATGGCGGATTATTCCTGGTATCTCCTCTACAGGTTCTTCAGGCTGTAGCAGAGTTGAGGAAGTTCGGTCCGGCATTGCTCTGTCTGCTTTGCCTTCCCAAAATTTGTTGAAATTAGTCTTCTGTTATTTTCCTTCCTATTCTCTTGCCCTCATCTATTTCATATATACATCATAAATATATTTTAAATATATAATACACATAACTTAAATATGTAGTATATAAGAATATAATACACAAATATATATAAATAATATATAAATATATATAAACTAAAATATATGTACATTTTGCTTTGCCATCGTTTAGGTGGTTTCAGAAAGGAAAGGTGAATAGTGTGTGGTCAATCAGCTACATTTAACCAGAGGGCCTATATTATCACACCAAGAAGACCAGACTGGAAGTTGGTTGAGTTTTCATCTAGTTCTATCAATATGTCCTATAACTCACCCTATTACTATGAGATTGAAGATATTTCTAAATGACCTACCGATGTTTCTCCGTTTCTGATTTAACCAACTTAGAGAGCAGCCAAAGAACACGGCAATACATTGGTGCTGGTGTCCTACAGGCTGCGTGACGGCCTGGAAGAGCAGTGCTACGGGACTAGACGGGATGTCCTCTCACCTGACTCTGTGGCACTCTGAGTTTGGTTACTACCCACTGTAGGACCCAGTTCCTTATTTTGTGAATAAAGGGTCTGGTCCTCAAGGTGACTTTTAGGGTAAATAGCCTGTGATTCTCTGTGCACATGGCTAAAGGAGAGGGTGGTTTGTGTGGAAGCTGTGTACCTCTCACTTACGGGGTCTTTACTGTGGACCCAGAGACTCAAGCCCAGAGGAGCTGAAATCCCTGTAAGATGTCATGGCCTCATCTGTGAAGTGGAGCAGGGGGACCCGCTGTGGTTCCCAGCTCTTCTCATCCTGAGGCTTTAGTTTCTGGAGCACATTCCTGTTGGCTATAACGCAAACTCCCATCTGCTCTTCTGTGGCAGCTGGTGTGTTAACTGTGTGAGTGGAATCACCCAGTTTGCTGTCTGTTGAGTATAGGCTAGAGGGCTGGAAACTCTGTTACAGTCAGCTTTATGCTTTCTGAGGAAGGTCAATGTGATATGAGCGCAATCTCCATTGAAACTCTCCTCCTGTAAATAGGTCTGCTGAACTATTAGATAAGCCATTCTAGGGAGGAGGGTAGATTGAGTGTGTGTGTGTGTGTGTGTGTGTGTGTGTGTGTGTGTGTGTATTTTTTAAAGATTTTGTTTGTTTATTTGAGAGAGAGAGCATGAGTGTACAAGCAGCGGGGGAGGGACAGAGGCAGAGGAGAAGCAGACTCCCCGCTGAGCAGGGAGCCTGACATGGGGCTCAATCCCAGGATTGTGACCTGAGCCTAAGGCAGACGCCTCACCAACTGAGCCACGCAGGTGCCCCGGATTGAGTATAGTTAAACTATATAAACTAGAGAGTGGAATCCATGGATCATGTTATAGACTTATATCCTGTTGAGTTGAAAGATCTGGACATATTTGTGCCGATAACCTAATAAAGACGCATCTGTTATAGGCAGTGCGGTTCGGTATGGTATAAATTCCAGGTTTATCCCAGTGAGAAGTTTAGAAACCTTTTCCAAATGGCCTGAAAACAACAATAAATAAAATTGGCTTACAGAACTTGCAGGTGCAGGAGTGACTTGGTCCATAGCTAGATCCCGAGGCCAGGTATTCACGCCTCACTCTCTCTCCATTTTAGTTGTGCTTGTGCATTTTGACCTCAGGGAGGACTTACTTGGACCAGTTCCAAACCCAGGCCAGTCACTATGCTGGGGAGAGGGTATTAGGACTGTTCTTTATCAGGCCACAGACCTCTGGCCACCACACGCAGGGGAGAGGAGCTTGTCCCCAAAGGACCACGGTGGGTAATAAGAGCTCCCCACCCTGCTGGATCATTCATGGAAAATACAGCCGCTTGTGAAGATTTAATTGAAAGAACAGGAACCAGAAAGGAGCAGGACTTAGATTTTTGAAAGTAGGAAGGAGCCTTTGGAGGGTACAAATGATCTGTGAGTGCTCTGATGAGACTTGTGTCTTAGGCTGGATCTGGGCCCTTTGTGGAGAACCATCACTTACAAGGAGTTGGAAATAGAAGAGCAGGTAATGATCAGAAACTGGTAGCACCTGGCGCAGAACCAGGACTCTGTCTTTCTCCGTGTTTGTGTTTGACCCAGAGAGGAGTTGGCAGTTCCTTGTGGGAAATCTGACAAATGAGAAGTGTGTGTGTGTGACAAATGAGCATATCCACCACGGTCGGCTATGATAAGCATCCCAGATCTGGGCTCCATCCGCACAAGCCCTTTCCTCCTGGAGAGTTTGCCACCAACGTGCTGCACTTGGACAGATCAGACCTTAAGTCCCCACCCCCATCTTGACTTTACAGCTGAAGGCCTTTCTCGTTGTGGTTGAGTCCACATATCTGCATCCTGCTCCCTAGGACTCATGTATGCGTTTCAGCACATACATCGGTTAAACCCCTGAAAGTGTATGAGAAGGCCCATTCCACTTACTGAATTAATAGGGGGCTAAACTGAAGGAGATGAAGAACCACTGCTTTCTGAGAGCGCCCCCCACAGGAATGAAGTAGCTGTTTCCTCTCAGAGCCCCTGTCCCGGCATCCCGAACCCCATTGCACAGGTTATTTCTGAGGGAGACCCGCGGTGTGATGGGATGTTCCAATGACAGATTTATTCGTGGGACTGTCTGGGTTAGAACACGGAACATGTTTTTACAAAAAGTTCTTGTTATCAATATGATAGCACACATGAGGAATGCTGGTGTTACTGTATAAGCGAATGGTCTCCAAACCTTTCTGCTTAAAAGTAAGAAGTTAGAGCTTTTACAGCTTGTACTGCCAATTTCTATATATTTAGAAATTACTTTTCCTACTGTATTAAGGTTAGGTACCCTGTAAAACAAACTAGGTTGATTAAGCATCTGCCTTTGGCTCAGGTCATGATCTCAGGGTCCTGAGATCCAGCCCTGCAACGGGCTCTTTGCTCAGCGGAGGGTGGGTGGGGGTCTGTTTCTCCCTCTCCCTCTGCCTCTCCCCTCCGCTTGTGCTCTTGCTCTCTCTCAAATGAATAATGAATAAATAAAATAAATAAATCTTCAAAAAATACTTAAAAAATTTTTAAAAAATTAAAAAAAAAAAACTGCGTGGATTAGATTTTGCAGAGTACACTGGAAATATGCCCCAACCCCTTTCCTGTACTATTTCCCTAGAAAATGTGCATTTTTTCCCAATTATTTTAAAGATTTTATTTATTTGACACACACACACACACACACACACACACACACACACACACACACCCACAAGCCTGGGGAGAGGCAGAGGGAGAAGCAGGCTCCCCACTGAACAGGGAGACCAACGCGGGGCTCGATCCCAGAACCCCGGGATCCTGACCTGAGACGAAGGCAGATGCTTAACTGAGCCACCCAGACACCCCTCAATTTTTTTTAATGAAGTGTAATTAACATACAATGTTATTTTAGTTTCAGGTGTACAGCCTGTTGATTCGACAGTTGTATGCATTATTCAGTGCTCACCGCAAGTGTAGTCACCATCTGTCACCATACATTGTTACAATATTGCTCACTATATTCCCTATGCTGTACTTTGCATCCCTGTGACTTACTCATTTTATGACTGGAAGTTTGTATCTCCTAATCCTCCTCACCTATTTTTGCCCATCCCCCCCACCTCCCCTGCAACTACCAGTTTGCTCTCTGTATTTAAGAATCTGTTTGCCTTTGTTTTTTGCTCATTTATTTTGGTTTTTAGATTCCACATGTAAATGAAATCATATGGTATTTGTCTTTCTTTGACTTAGTTCACTTGACATAATACCCTGTAAGTCTCCAGTGGTAAGATCTCCTTCTTTTTTATGGCTAATCCTGTGTGTGTGTGTGTGTGTACACATGTCACATCTTCTTTATCCATTCATCTATTGATGGACCCTTGGGCTGCTTCCATATCTTTGCTATTGTGAATAATGCTGCAATAAACACAGGGGAGCGTCTGTCTTTTCAAATTAGTGTTTTTGTTTTCTTTGGGTAAATATCCAGTAGTGGAATTGCTGGATCATATGGTAGTTCTATTTTTAATTTTTTGAGGCTTCTCCATACTGTTTTCCACAGTGGTTGCACTAGTATACATTCCTACTAAGAGTACACGAGAGTTCCTTTTTCTCCACATCCTTGCCAACACTTGTTCTTTTTGTTTGTTTTTTGTTTGGTTTTTTTGATATTAGCCATTCTTTTTTTTTTAATTTCTTTAATTATGATATGTTAGTCACCATACATGGTATTAGCCATTCTGACAGGTGTAAGGTGGTGATATCTCATTGTGGATTTGATTTGCATTTCCCTGATGATGAGTGCTGTTGAGGATCTTTCATGTGCCTTTTGGCCATCTGTCTTCTTTGGAAAAGTGTCTGTTCAAGTTCTCTGCCTGTCTTTAATCAGATTATTATTTTGGTGTTGAGTTATAAATGTTATTTTATATTTTGGATATTAAACTCTTATTGGATATGTCATTTTGCAAATATCTTCTCCCATTCAGTAGGTTGCCTTTTGGTTTTGTTGATGGTTTCCTTCACTGTGCAGAAGCTTTTTGTTTTGATGTAGTCCCAATAGTTTATTTTTGCTTTTGTTTCCCTTGCTTCAGGAGACATATTCATAAATATGTTGCTAAGGGTGATATCCAAGGTATTATTGCCCATGTTTTCTTTTAGGAATCTTACAGTTTCAAGCCCTCACATTTAGGTCTTTAATCCATTTTGAGTTTATTTTTGTGTATGGTGTAAGAAAGTGGTCCTGTTTCATTGCATGTAGCTGTCTAGTTTTCCCAGGACCATTTACTTAAACTGATTGGCTTTTCCTCATTGTACATTCTTGCCTCCTTTACATAGATTGACAGTATAGATATGGGTTTATTTTTGGGCCCTTGGAAAATGTTTTAAGTTCTAAACAACCATTTTAGCAAAAATGGGAGTTATAACTTTGTTACACATTTGAGACCCCAAGTATTTTCCTGCTGCCATACTGTATCACCTTGAGACTCTGGGGCAAAACGTGGTAAGGATGGGATTGCGTCCTCACTACATCCCGTTGCGGTGTGGGAACGCAAACATGAATCCCCTGAGTTCTTCAAGGTGCTGACAGTTTAATCTTCTGGCTGTTTGTACTTTCGTCTCTGAGATTTAACATTCTTTGTTTTCGAAGTAAAAACAAACCACCACCAGAAAATCTTAAAGTTGGGAGAAATCGGTGAGCAAAATTTATTTTACCTTAAATTACTGGGTAGTTTTAACAGCTTTAGTGAAGAGTTTTTTGAGAAGAGAGAATAACATGCAAGACTTGGCTTCTTGTGTGGTACCATGTTTAACTGCCAAATAGAAAAACAGGAAATAGGGAAAAAAAAAAAAAACCTAGAATGAAATCTACAAAATGCTAACAATTAGTTATGGATAGTAATATCGTAGGTGGCTTTTTTCTCTGTTTCCCAGTTTTCAGTGATAAAATCGCTTTATTTACAAAACAGAAAAAATGTTCCAGATGTTATTGCCATTCTAAAAATGCCAAAAACGCGTCAGCCTGATTTCAGAATGTGCACACCAACAGGTGGTGATAGGCACAGTAACGTAAGTTGATGTTTTACAAGATTTTGTATTCTAAACTACCCAGGTGCCTCTAACCCCAAAGCTTTGTGATTCTCGCAGTGCCTCCTTTCTGAATTGAAGTGGCTGTGAGGCTGACTGTGTGTTGCTGCTGTTGCTGTGGCTGCGTCTTGCACCAGGTGGGAAACCGAGTGTGGCTGCGTTCTTGATGTCTGTCTGATACTAGTCTAACAGCCAGGAATATCGGAACTCTCCAGTATTGTGGAAGGAGGGAAAATCCACAAGGCACACTTGCTTCCTTCTCTGAATTCCTACTTCAGTTTTTGCCTTCCCTCTCCGTATCATACTCAATTCATGGAAATTATTTTTCTGCTTTTGCTGAAAAAATAATTCAATTTTGATACTTCAAGCATGAGATGACCCTGATTGTTTTTCACTGCTCTTACCTTGGAAGAAATTAAACCATCAGCAATATTTTGCATCCAGCCAACACACATCAAAACTCCTGTCTGTGTTTTGCTTTGTGAGCCTTGGAAATTTTGGAATCAGTTAGAAATTACAGTAGAGCTGAGACTGATCAATGAGGAAGCCCAGTTTTATTGTACAAAACACAATCTCTCTCAAAGCCCGTGTGTGCTCCAGTGCTTTCTCTAAAACACACCTCGCTCTTACTCCCTCACTTGTTTTAGACCTGAGGCCTCTGTGTTTTCCCCTCTGGCTCCTTGGTGGACAGCTGTCATTTTAAAGTAAATGACCCTTCTGTAGATTTGAACTTTACTTGGATTTTCCTTGGCATAAATAAGATTAGGTAATTTTATGACCACCTAATCCTAGAGGCACCAGTTTTCCTAGTTTGCAATTTTATTATTGGGCTTCTCCAGAAAAATATTGTAAGAACATTAAGATAAACGAGCTGTAGAAGCAGTTGGCAGTCGCTTTCCGTGGGGCACGCCCGTTTATTTCCCGTCACGTGGTGCGTGATGTCGATGAAATCACATTAAAATATCTTTGAGCTATGACACTGAGACATAATGGCCCAAACTGTACCCACTAAAAGACAGGAGTAAAATGTATCCATTTTCACCTCCATGATCTCAGCAGTGTATTTATACCAGTTAAATATTTAACTTAAATCTAAACTGTGTTTCATGGTTACTATCAAGCAGCAAGAGGCTAGTGAATTGTATATGCCAAGATTTGTTCCCCGAAGGCATATACATTTCTGACTTTTCTTTGAACAGACAAGTTCAGTCAATTAGCAAGTATTTATTGAATATCTTGAGGGCTCTCAGTACGTTAGAATCCCCTTTTACCACTCTCCTTTCCAGTTTTTAAAAAATGTCAGAGTGAGTACAACTTAACCTGAGGGTCTAATTTCTTTTCTTTCTCTCTCCCCTTTGCTGTATTATTTTTTATTGAAGTGTAGTGAACACACTGTTACATACATTAGTTTCAGGTGTACAACACAGTGACTCAACAACTGTTACACTATGCTCACTGCAAGTGTAGCTGCCAGCTGTCTGACGAGTCTGTCTGCCATCAGCAGTTCTAGGATTTGTTGAAATTTGCAATCCAGACTATTAGTGTCCTTCTCGGTTTATGCGATAAATGTAGTAGTGTCATTTCAAACCTGAAGTCAAGTATACCTCACCTACTCACTGCCATCTTGTGTCCTCTTGGGGGGCATGGCTTAGTTGCTCGGATCAGAGAAATCTGAGAAGGGGATACCGCAGCCAGCGTCTTGTCCTATTACGGAATTTCCACCTTGGAGGCACTCAAGGGTCTGACACGAACATGGGGAACCCAGCCTACGTTAGGGTTAGGAAACCAAGGACATGGTAGCAGCAGCATCACCAAAGCTGCCTTGGTCTTCTGGACTCCCAAGAAGGGTGGCAGACCCTGACAGTCTCATGGTTCTCAAAATTAGGCAAATTAGAACGTTCAGATTCTAGTTATTTCTACTTCTGCAAAGTTGGAGCTGTAGAGCTGGATGTAATGAAGTAAAAGGGTGTCCCCTCAAAATGGTTTTGTTTTCTGGAGAAAGGGAAGTTCTGTAAGTTGGTTTTGTTTTTGTTTTTGTTTTTTTAAAAATCAAAATGGTGTTTCTGCAGAAGAAATCATGCCCAAAGAAACTTCCTTAGCCCTCTAATGAAGATGTGCTTCCCCGAGCTCTAAATCTCCTTGTGTAGTTCGGTGGTGGAAGGGATCTTTGTGGAGCAGGAGAGTGTTCCCCAGGCACGCTGCCCTCAAGTGACATAATAGTTAAATCCACATCCACCATTTTATTATAACCCCCCCTTTAAGTATAATTGGATCTTCTTAATTCTCACATGCTAAATTCCATTTAAATATACTTTCTCTGTGGCTCATTTACTTTTCTCATATTAAGTGGGTTAGAGAAACTAATCCGGTTGCACAGCTGAATCAGATTAAATTTATTTGGGAATTTCTTTTGGGAAGGAACATGGCGTGTGTATGTTTGGCTATTGGAATCTAATAAGGAAACCAGTGTTTTTATTTAGAGGAAAATTCTTCTTTGATTCATTTCACATGTCTACTGAAATCCCACTTTTAGAGAACCCAAGATGTGAAGGGAGAAGAAAGATGGGAGTTTCGTGTCGTTGCCTGTATTGATATATTTTTAAATCAAGACCATTTTTATTGTGGAACAATTTAGAGTTTACATGGCACCTTTCATTCTAGGCAGGTCCTTGAGCAGAGTCACCTCGCCTCTGAAGTTAGAGACAATCTGTCGTGCACGGCCCGGGAGAAGCAGAAGTATTGTTGGTAAGGCAGCTGGAAGTTAGCCAGACACTGAGGTTGCATCTAAATCTGCGGTGGGGAGCTCAAGAATCCTGACTAAGTGGATCAGGACTCTGGTTTTATCTCCTCTTGAGACATTTATGTCTCCTTCATGTATCTTTGGGCTGAATCGCTAGAACCCAAGAGCTGGTCGTTCTGTGAGGAACCTGGAGCTGGTTTTTGCAGCTGGGGTTTTATTTGGAGTCTGCATATCCGGATCCATGAAGAAGTCTAGTATTATGTACGAGGCTGGGTGGGGCGGTGAGTTTCCTTGAGGAAATGGGCAGGAAGAAGAGTACTATTTTAACTGGTTGTTTTCTATATATAATATTTCTGCTCAGTATTGCTTTCTATTTTTCTGTCTTTTTGAAGGGAAATAGTAAGCTAGGAGTTGAGATAGAGACCTTTTCTTCAGGGATTTTGGTTTTGTAGAAAGCCTGCATTAGGGGGACCTGTCTGGCGTCCTAAAGCATAATACGGTCCCACGGTATGTTCCTCTACCCCGATCTGATGCAGAGTGCTTCCAGTCACATTGCACGAAGGAAGAAATTGGTAAGCTTACTTGCATTTTATTATTAAGGGTCGCTCTCAGAGGCCTCCTCTTCTTGGTGGGTTCGTAACCCTTGATTTTATCCAAATATATATTTATATGAGATTTTGGACTTTTTCTAGTAATGTGAGTCAGGCTGGAGAATTCATCTCATGTATGCGAAATGTTGAAGGTGACCATGGATCAAAGTAACAGCTTTTTTTAAAAGCAATTTTCAATATGATGGCAGTATATCTAATAGGTCTCTATGCATTTAAATGTCTTTTCCTCATCAAAACAATGATTAGGCAATTTCATTTTCACGAACTATAAGAATGTTCCTGAAAGTAGGTCAGCACCACTAAATTCAGTTAGTCAACAAATACTGAGTGCCTGTTATTCCTTCCAGCACTGGTAAGAGTGGATTTTTACATTTACACTGTATGTCCAATGTACACTGTTGTTAGGCCAAGTGGCTCAGGACATCTCCACCACTCTTGATGGTAGAATGTGGAAGAATTTATTCTCCAGCACATACTCTTTTGTCTCTCTCTCCTTTTTTTCCCCCAGGGTCTCCCCATCCTGTGAATTCTCTTCAATCTGGGAGCAAGGGTTGACCAGATGAGCAGAGTTGGTTCTGACAATCAAGGTCCTCCTGGGCCATCTGTTAGTGCAACAAATTTCATAGTAGCTAGGGTTGAATATTATTTGTAATCTAGGGATTTGGGGCAGCTAAATATATCTTAGGTGACTTGGGATGGATTTGGATCTAATTCTAATTCTAAATGTTGATTTGATGGTAAATGTTTGAGCCTTTCCACCCCAAAGTGGCAGACGTGCTGTTAACATCTGGCTGGAATGGGGGTAGGGAGACTGGAGGGAGGGAGAGAGAATGCACACACATACAAGTTAGCATCACCTCAAAACTATAAACCACAGAGAAATGGGAGTTTTGAGCCTATTCTAAATCCCTGGATGGTCTCTTGGAGCAGTAAAAGAATTGTCACACCTGGAGTTTCAGACTGACAAGTGCAGGAGACTTCACTGCATTCATATTTGTGTTTGGAGCCAGTAGCATGATTACTTTGGTCACTTTTTCCTAAATTCATCCCTTAAGGTATTTCTTAGTTGGAGCCATTGAGGAGCATTTGGGATCTAAGTTCAATGACTTAAGATATTTACAGGAAAACATCAAAACTCTTTTGGTCCCCCCTGCCCCGAATATGGGTATTTTCAGCCTTTACAACTCCCTATGGTACCTTGCTGTGTAAATAAATATTCCATCTGGCCTCCAAACTATGTTTCAGAGGAGCCTGTTTCCTTTGCTTTAATAGTTTCAGATAAAGTACATGGGCCTATACCACCCATTTACTCTCTTGTAAAATTTCGTTCCATTAGTATTAGTGCTAGTCAAGTTTACAGAGTACTTACTGCATGCTGGATGCTTTGCTAAGCACTCTGCTTGTGTGACCTGATCCAACCCTGTGACAAGCTTCTGTGGTAGGTATAGAGGTGTATTTACTGTGCAGCTGACCCTCACTTGCACGGCTACTTCGAGAGTTCTGGAAGAGCCTAGCTGTGGGGTCGTACAATGCTACTTCTTTGCAAATGACTACTCATTATAAACTTCAGCACCTCAAAACCTGGTTCTGTTCCTGGGTAGATGTTTTAATGATCTACATTTTATAGTTGAGAAGACAGAAGTGAGGAAACCTGCCCCAGGGTCACATAGTAAGTGGGAGAACCAGGCTTAAAACCTGAGCTGTTGGGCTCCAAGCCCCAAACCACTCTGCGCACGGATAATCTGCATTTTTCTGAAGATCTGTCTGAACGTTCTGCCTCATGTAAAAGTTAAACATTAATTATGCTTAATTAGGATCTAGATTCTTATTAGTGTTCAAATGGGTCCTTTTTTGCTTTAATCAATTTTCAAAGTACCTTTCATTAGAGTTAGAGGTTTAAGTGTTGATACATTGAATATCTGTGTATATAATTATTCATTAATCTGACTTTGAACCCAAAGTAAAAGACCTGCCAAGTAAACGGACAGATTCTCTGCTCTCAGCTGTGTGGAGCTTTTCGGGCGTGTGACTCCAGGATAGGGAGACAAAAGGAGCAGCTGGCATGACCTAAATAAAAGCTGGCAGCCATGGGCGAAGGTGTGGGCGTGTTGACTCGCACAGGTGTTGCTGCCGTGCGCTGGTGTCCGGGCACCTCGCTCTGGAGAGCGACTTCCGAGGTCAACGGACTGAGCCTGTCATCCACACACCCAGCCCGGTCTTCCAGCCCTGAGAGATGAGATTAGATGGGTTAAGCAGAAGCCATTAATGCAAATCTGAAAAAGGTTTCCTTACCTCATGTGCATAAAGGGTGTTGTCACATTTATTGGGTCTTTTTTCCCTGAAGTTTAGAAAATCCAACTTTAGAAGTGGTAAACTTTATTTTTGCTTGTGTGCTACAGTTTTATTTAAGGTGAAAGTTAACGTACAATCTTTGTGCTTGAAGCGGCGATAAACTAGGTAATTGTATTTCATCGTTTATGAATCCACTATTTGGTGACTATAAACCCAGAAGGTTAAGTCAAAGTCAGAGTTTTGTAGAACTTAGTTAATAAATTGTTGGATATAATAAAAACCAGGGATGAGTATAGATTAAACAGAGTTGAAGTATACTAAAGAGTAGCCTATGATTTGGATGTGTATAGGGAACACTAACCATGTGAAATAGCCTTGAAATAAATACAAAAGCTCACAAAACTCATTGAAGATCATCGAAACTGTGATGTTTTATTGTCTCAAAGTTCGATACATATTTTCCGTATCTCTCACACATGGGCAAATTGGTAATCATGATTCCCTGAGATCTATTACTTGTATCTTTTCATAGCTGTCAAGAAAATTTGTGAATATTGCCCTTCTAGGAGAAAATTCCAGTCTGAAGATGATATGGGTGGGGGGATTAATGAGGAAGCTCCGTAGCATGTTTGGCTACAGGGAGGAAGCACACATGGAAGACCACCATGACAAATGGAGGGAGAAGCCGCACCTGCCTCCCGGGGCCAGGAGAATGTCCTGGGTTGAGAGCTGACTCAGTAACAGGTCTCCCTCATTTTAAGTAAACAGGTTAAGAATAGCTCATTTGCAAGACTGAAAAAGCATGATCCTTCTTTTGAAGGATTTGCATCCGAAGATCCAAGATCGTTTTCTTAGGTGGGAGCAGATTTACTGGTGATGTGTGAGAATACAGTACAAGCTGAGCTCCTACATGAAATGAGAGTTGGAAGTGTGACAGAATTTCTAAAGCAGGGAAACTCTTTCCTTATGAGGCAGCAGAGAGACTTGTGAGAAGCATTGAAATAGGAAAATGTTCCTATATCTTAATACTCCATTAAAAAAAAAAAAAAGACTTAATCTCTGCCATTTTTGCCAGTGATTGAAGGCTAGGCTCTTGAAATTTTTTTGCCCCAAGGAAACATTCCTGGAATTAGATAAGAGTTTTGGAGAATAGGGTTTGCTTTTCAGAATGAGGACTTAAAAATTTTGATTGCAGTGTGTAAAATCTGTAATCCAGGGAATTTCTGTAGCCGGGGAAATGTGTATGTTGGGCTCCTCTCTTCAGAGTTGGGAAGTTTCTTGCAAGTACGTGGGAGCATGCTAATCAGAGGTGAGAGGGAACAGTCCATTCTCCAGGTGTTTTTGCGGTAGTAAGCCACATCACCTGGAAGAGAGAGTCAATGCAACTGTAGTTTTGGTTTGGAGAAATTGCAGTAAGAAGATGCAGTCACGTGGCCAGGTTCACGTAACTGAGGTGGAATGGACACCAGCGTTCTTCCTGAGTTGCACCAAATACTCCTATTTTTTTATCTGCGAGTTAGTAATTTATAGCTTCCACAGAGGAGGAAGAGTAAACCTTCTTCCAAGTTAGGCCACAGTAACATGTTCTTTCTGCTTCGGATGGACTAGTTATGTAATTCTTGTTGGATCAGAAACATAACTTTGCCAAACTGAGAAATTATTGTGAATTATTTTCTCCTTTTTAAAGGACGAAATGTCAGGTTACTATCGCTTTTTCAGTTCACTGTGCTGGAAGGAATAGTGAGATGGGCACTGTCACATACAAGAATTTGATTAGGGCCCTCTTAACATTTGTGATAGCAGATTGATTCGTTTCTGGAAATACAGAGGTGCCTGTGTCTGAGCTGCGAGCCCTCCGGCCCTGTCCTCTAAAACTGGACTAACCTTAAAGTCATTTCTCAAGGACGTGGATGTGTTAGCTCCCTGAAGTGTCTTCAGGTTGAATTTTTAATGAGGATATTTTTAAATTGTGAAAGCGAGTTTTAAAAATCCATGACCAGTTTTTTAAAAAATCCTATCGCTGCTTTAATTTAGTAAGAAAAAGGATTAGATAGTTGAACTATTCAATGGCCATTTTTAGAATCCACTATTTAACTTCTGATAGGGACTGAGAATTATTGAGGTGGTGTGAAGACTGCAATTTGCTTTCCTCCTTTGACTACACATCGGCAGAGAGAATTCTCAGCAGAAATGTAGCATATATAGTAATTGCCAAAAAGTTCTCTAGTTCTCTAGGTCACTGCATAGGCTGGCCTGGGTATTGTGTTCAGACCTATAGAGAGAGCGTTAGAAAAGGGCGGAGTTAGACCTGTGGGCCTCCAAAGTATTGTTTGCTAACTCGAGAATTTTTCACCTTTTTAAAAAGGCAACTTCTTTGTGTATAAGTTGAAATCACTAATAGTTTACATTATTGGGTGCTCAGAAAAATACGTAATTGCAGTTTCTGTTTGCAGTCAGTCACCATTACACGTACGCTTCGAGGGTATTTAACTGGACACTCCCTAAAAGAACAAGCAGTTTTTGGAATTTTACATTAGCTCTTACTTCACGTGTCCTAGTGTGGCCAGGACGCTGCTGTCTTTGGGCTCTTCTCCCACCCCACTGGCTGCCCTTCTTGTGCTCTGTGGCTGGCCCTCCCATCCATCGCCCGCTCCGCACGTTAAGGTGCCCTAAAGCCCGATCTCCTCGCTGTAAAGCCATCTGAATGGTGACTTCTAAGCTCGTGTCGCCAGCCTGCGCCTCTGTCCTAGTTCTCGGTCCACATCCAGGGCCCCTTCCTCATCTTCACCCGCGTATCCGGCAGGTGTCTCCAAGTGAACATGCTAAAGTCAAACCGCAGGAACTTCTCACTGTCCCGTGTGTACAGCTGGGGACCCTGTCCTTCCATTTGCTCGGGCCCACAGTGCTGGAGTTTGCCCATACCTCCAAGCCCTGTGGTCTCTACCTTCAAAGACTGCCTGGGATCCAGGTCGCGTGCAGACACACAGCCAGCTCCCCACCACCCGTGTCCTCTGTTTCTGTGTTTTGTTTTTGTAACTGGTCTGTGTTCACCATTGCCTTTCTACCGTCCGTTCTCACCGCGACAGCTGGATGATCCTTTTAAAACGTGTCCGTCCGTGGTCTTCCTCAGCCCAAAACCCCCTTTCCGTTGACTCAGTATAAACGCTGAAAGTCCAAAGAGTGGGCCATGAGGCCCTGTATGAACACCTGCCACCACCTACAACTTCCCCTCACTGTCCCTGCTCCAGACACATGGGTGCCTCGCTCTCCCTCTGGCAGGCCAACCACTTCTCTCTCAGGGCCACACTTACCCCAGATCGCCATGTGACTTACCCCGCTCACCTCCTTCAGGCCCACATGTCACCTTATCAGTGAGGCCTTTTGGATCATCCTATAAATATGGCAGCATACTCCCTACCCCTCCACTCCTGCATTCCCAGCACCATCTGAATTTTTTAAATAGATGATTTGTTCACATACATGTTTTTATGTATTTACGTTTGTAGATTTTATATTAAATACATTTATCAGGGCACCTGGATGGCTTAGTCGGTCAAGTGTTATCTTCGCCTCAGGTCATGACCCTGGAGTCCCGGGATCGAGTCCCTCATCGGGCTCCCTGCTCAGTGGGGAGTCTCCTTCTTCCTCTGCCTGCTGCTCCCCCTGCTTGTGCTTGCACACTCTATCCCATTCTCTTTCTCTGTCAAATAAATAAATAAACAAAATCTTTAAAAAATACATATTTATGAATACAAACATTTATAATAGCAACAAATTTGTATATTTGTATATGTATAAATATAAAATTAAAAAAACACATAAACTCTTTCTTTATCGTCCCCTGACTGAAGTAGAAGTTGCGAGGGGGCAGGAGCTCGTCTTGCATACTCCTGTTTTCCCGGCAGCCAGTACAGCACTGGGTATGTGATACCCAAAGATAATTAACAGAATGAATGGAGTTTGGATCCTTTTTTTTCCCCCTGCCAAAGTTGTGAGAATATATTTTCTACTATTTTTGATACAGAAAATGACTGATAACTGTTTTCCTGAATAATTTTAATTTGTGTATTAAAAAGCCTAGCTGTCCATGTTATAGTTGTATTGTAACGTGTTAAACCTTGAGAAAGGTTGCAGGCATAGCATAATGAACACGTGTATACCCTTCACCGATTCTGACATTTTGCCACTTTGGTTTAATCCCTCTATCTATACTGGGTTATAATTTTTTTTTCTGAATTTGAATTAGTAGTCGTAGACATCCTGACCCTTCATGCCTAAAACACTTTAGGGTACATCTTTTAAGGACAAGGACGTTCTCCTGCATATCTGTAATGTATCACTCTCCCAAATCTAACGCTGATACAGCACCCCTGCCTTATACGGTCCATATTTAATTTCCCCGGTCGTCTCCATACTGGTCATTGCAACTGTTCTTAAACATCCAGGATCTAATCAAGTTTCATCAAGTGCGTTAGTTGTCACGCCTTCTTAATCTCCTTAAATCTAGAACACAGTTCCCTGGATTTTATTGGTCTTCATGACTTCACATTTTTTTTTTTTAAGAATCCAGACTAGATGCTTGATAAGATGTCCTTCAGTGTGGGTTTATCTGATTGTGTAATCTGAGTCTAGTCATGAGAAAATATTTCTGGCAGGAGAATAACCCAGGAGATGTGGGTGCTTCTTAGACCATCGGTAGGGTACGTGATGACATTCTGTCTCACTGTTGCTGATACCAGTGGAGGTTGTTGGTTAAGATGGTAACCACTAATTTCTCTGTTGTAAAGATGTCTTTTTCCCTTTTGTGGTAAATGGCCCCGGAAGCAATACTTTGAGACTGTGTGGTTCTCCCATTTCCCAACAACCTTTCAAGCAGTGGTATCAATTTCTCCTGAAGATTCTTGCCTGAAACAATTACTGTGGTGGCTGTAAAATGGCGATTCGCTTTTTCCTGTGATCTGTTGTTAGTTGGGGTTCTTCTGTAAAATGCTCTCCCCTCTGTCTTTCCCTTGTTTTAAATCGTGCTCGGTATCAGTATAAATTAGTGAATTATTTTCTACCCTGTGTGTTCTAATCATTATTCTCACTTACTTTGATACTCAAGTTGTCCCAAATTTGTCTAGGGGGATTTCTCTATCCCAGTTTTGATGGGGAAAATAATTAAGGGTACCTTTGTTTCAATATAGTGAGATATTAGAAGAGCTAAAGGAGTCTACTCAGAACTGGGGAACATTGAGGGGAACGGATATATGGTCGATTCTCCATGGGGAAAGTGAAGAGGCCTCGGGTGTCCCCAGGTGAACAGCCTTGTTCAGCTGGCTTTCTGCCAACTACTGAGTACCTGCCGGTCTGGCTGAGGCAGGTCTGGAAGTGGCTCCTTCTCTCCTGGAGCATTCCTACCTTGAGTAGGGCAATGTGACAGAGTCTGGGAAGGCTAGGCTCTCTCCCTGCAGCAGTGGTTTCCAAATGTAGGTGACCCACACGAGAGAGATTTCGGCTGCTCTTTATTTTGTTTTGTTTTTTGTCTTGTTTTCAAGTGCAGTGTGTAGACCCATAGTATCTAAGTCTTTGGATCAGGCTCCATACCTGTTCTGAATGTTTACAACTTTTCCCCCAGTAATCTTCAAATCTTAGGTTTGGAAATATGTTTTTTTTCTTTAATAGGGACGTGAGCAGTCAGATGTTTTGGGCTTTTGGGTTTCATTGACCTCAGACTCACTGGGGCTAAAAGGCATAACCTGTGGATGGATTGCAAGTGGCCTGGCATCAGCTCTGTTTTACTTAAGACCTTTAACTGGTTTTGGTTAGCCTGGACTAGGCTTTAGCCAGAAGGATGTGTTGGCTCAAGAGGGAATGATGAGGAGCATAGCTGGTAAGTGGTCATCCTTACAGATTTATTCTATAGGATTTTCATGACAAGGGAGCACCTGGGTGGCTCAGTCGGTTAAGTGTCTGCCTTTGGCTCAGGTCATGATCTCAGGATTGAGCCCACCTTGGGCTCTCCACTCAGTGGGGTGTCTACTTCTCCCTCTGCCTCTGTGATCTCTCTTGCTTTCATTCTCTCTCAAATAAATAAAATCTTAAAGAGGATTTTCATGACAGGTGCTAGAATGTGGGGAGTAATGGAAAGTAGTAGGTCTGATGGGGGAGGGGGAAGACTGCCCCTTCGTGTACATGAGAGGAGCACAGTGTGTTTGGCACCCACCTCCTACTTTACAGCTGCTGCAGTTGTGGACAAATGGTATATGCCCATGAGAATTTTATAAGCAGTCCCAGTGTTGTTACCTCCAGACTTACTTAAGCTCTACTGTCTACTAAAACTCGTAATTTGACCTTTGTTTAAGGATAAAAAAAATATCAGTGGGGTAGCATAAACCATATTTACCTAACGCTCAAGATTAGGGGTGCCCGGGTGGCTTAGGTGGTTAAGCATCTGCCTTTGGCTCAGGTTGTGATCCAGGGTCCTGGGATCGAGGCCCACGTCAGGCTCTCTGCTCAGCGGGAGCCGCCTTCTCCCTCTTCCTGCCACTCCCTCTGCTTGTATTCTCTGTCAAATAAATAAAATCTTTAAAAAAATAAAAAATAAATAAAGCACAAGATTAGTATATGAGTGAATGCAGCACCACAGCTACAGGATTGGAACTGAAGTCAAATTTGGGAACCACATTCCTACCTGGAAGGCACCGTATAGATAACTTGAGTTGCCATAAAGTATGGTTCAATTCAGGAAACAAAGGTTTGGGAGATGGATATCTGAGTTATCCGAGATATGGTTAGATACTATATAATATATCGTTTGGTGAGGTTTCTTATTCTGTTTTTTTCTAATGTTTTGATATCTTTTATAATACCTAACACCAGATTATTTGACAAAAATGAGCATGCTTCTATTTTCTGGTGTGTTGGAGAAAAGATGAAATTTATTATTTGAAGATGGTATTGGGACACTGGAGATGAGATAATAGGCAGAGATCACTGCAAGAAGTTATAACGTGCATTAGAGCATTATGGGCAATTTTTGTTAGCCATCCCAAGTTTTGTAATGCTCTAATGCTAAATCAAATTACTTAATTAGTTCCTTTCAGAGGTAGGTCGTGTTATCACTTTGGTTGAAAAGTAAAACGAAATTCGAGGTTTGGTTTTGGTGAAACTTCAATATATCTGATCTAACTGCATTGCTTTATCCGTAGCAAGTAACAATATACATCCTTAATTTTCACAATATACAAGGCAGGTGCAGTTATCTCCATTTTCAGATGCAAAAACCAATATTTAGATAAAGTAATCCAGTTGAAGTCACTCAGCTGGCTAATAGCAGAGACAGACCTTGAACTCCATCTATTTGAGACCAGGACTTTTCTATAAGACTTTCCCCCTGATGACAAATAGTATTTACCACAAAGAAAAACGTTGTAATTTTCACATAATTTCATATCCCAGTGATAAATGCTTTTATTATTATAGGGGATATTGTTCATTATTGGTTTGAGAAAGTGTTTAATTAGCTTATTTAAAGCTTGTGAAAAGCATATGGGAATTGAGATTGTAACATCTTTTCTTCTATAATGGGGCTTAATAACCTCAACCCTCACATTAAATGGTTAGTTACTTGCAAATGTAGCATTTAGACACACATATAACTGACTTTGAAAATATAAGCTGTCATTTGAAAGCCTGATTTGTTCCATGCACAGTCTCTCCGAACTTTTTGGTCATGTTGCACCCTTGTACAGAAGTATTTGTGGATTTCCCCTTGCCTGCAAACATCTGAGCACATCTCTTTTTCCATTCTGGCTCTTGCCTTTCCAGTGACATTAGCCCTTTCCCAGGGACTGGAAGTCGCTGTTTTTGGTCCTTCCTGGCCCTTCCTCGTACAACAAGGAAAGTTCCTTGCTCAGCACAGACCCTGCTGCCTGCTAGCACTCTCCATGAGCCCAGTTCCTTCATTTCCATAGTTAAGGCATTAGATGCATTCATTTAATACCCCCTCTAGCTCTGATATCGCATGATTCTCACCGTTTCCGGGGAGACCATGACCATCCAGCACATACAAGTGACCCAGGGACAAGTTGGTGTCTGTACAGGCTCCCTGGGTTGTGATTCCCACCCTCCTGTGGGAATTATGTGAGAAGATCAAGGAGGTAAAGGACTCAGTGGGGCTTGCGGTCACAAGGTGCTCACTGGAGTGGAGGGAGGATAGGGTGTGAGTATACAGCGGAAGTGACTACAGGATTTAGCCAAATTGCACCAACATTCAGGGAACGCCCGGCAGTAACTCTTGAGTTCCAGAGACAGTTCAATAGGAGCAAGGTGGCACAAGTGGGAAGAAGGGTGGCCAGGAGGTTTGGCTGAGGAAGGGAATCTTGGGTAGTGAGTTCTTAGAGGTAGAGCAATTCTACATGGTGCCAGGTCTAAGTGGTGGATCGGAATGGAGATCTTTAGAATGGAGGCAGTCAGAATACCTCCATGGCAAATTTTAGAAGGAAATTGATTGATCACGTTATAGCTGGGTTTAGGTCAAAAATTCAGATAATAACTTAGTGCTATGGGCATCTTTGACTCTATGTATGAATCTGTAAATACCCATCTCAGAGGTTCTCACTAAATCAGGCCGTGCATATAAAAGCCTGAGGACGTCAATAAAGCACTGTGTAGATCCGTCGGTGGTGGTTTGGTCCTTGTGGATGTGGCCTCATTCTGAATCCCCTTCCTCTTGGTTCTGCAAACTGAGCAGAGACCGGGAGCAGGCTCTCCGCTGTGACATCTCTTCTCTCCTACCAGCTTCTTTTCCCCTGTCAGCCGGTCTGTCCTACATAAAGGGTCTTGGACAAAAAATGTTCCTAAGGAGCCGCTTGATATCCCCTGGTTGATGTTTGTCTCTGTGAAAGGCAGTGTGAACTGAGATTTACCTTGTTGCCTCTGCAAGAGATTTGGAGTTCGTGGCAACTATGCATAACCATTGTTTGGACTTCAGGAAGGTCCTTTTTATGACCTTTCAGTGGAGGTTTTTCCTCTATTTACTCCCATTCGAAGAGCTGCTGTTTGGGTTAGTGGTGGTACCTTTGGAATTTACACAGAAGAAAACATACTGTTTACTGAGTCTGGGAGTCTTAAAAGGCTTCTGTTCTTCCCACAGTAATGTTAAAAAATTCAGTGCTGTGCCACCATTAGAACATTCTTAAAGATAAGGATATTTCCTCCAAGGAAAACAAGCATTTTTGGTTTTGGGCCTTTCTAATTCAGAGTTGGGATAGTAAAAATAGTTTGTGTGTATGAGTATATAAAAGCAGCTTTTTAAGAGAGGGTGGAGATGAGAGGAAGCCACTAAGAGTCAAAGGGGAAAGAGTATTATACAGGTTGCCCCAGTTAAAGACTATTGCATTATAAAAAAACTTTTGAACTTGAAAAGGTAATGGAGGTAGAGGGGAATTCACTGATCTATAAAAAGAATCGTTAATAAATATTTCCATGTCTTTTTTAGATAATTACATTATTTAAATTCAGGGTGGTGGCAATGAAGCTTAAAGCCTCAATGTTAGAAGTGAAGATTAATCGAAGATCAATCAAAATTAGAGATTAAACGTATAATAACTTAATGTTTGGAAAGGCACAAGAATTTGACTTGCATGCAGTGGTTTAGGACCCTATCCATACAGCGGAAGTAACTGGGAGAAGAGAAGCCTGAGGGAAGGTGGGAGCCAACATGAGGTTTTTGAAGGACGCTCATGTGAGAATCAGGTCTGTCTTTCGGGATTCATGGGACACTTGATCGAACTTGCAGATCTACAGCTGTGAAGGAGGAGACTGTAACTCATGTGCTCCAGCCATCCAGCATGCTTGCAGCGTGAGTTAGCCTCCCCGGGGCCTCCGGCACCCCCAGGCCAGGTACTGTGGCATTGCCAGGGCTGTGGTACAAGGGGAAGATTCCTGGGTCTTCCAACTTGGTTTTTCAGGAAGGAACTTGAGATCTGTACTCGAAAACAGTTCTCCAGGAGAGTGTGTTGAACCAGGTTGGGAAACCGCAAGGCTAGACAGTGTCTAGGAGGTGGTGATAAATGTGGAGATGGCTGCATATTAGCCTATAAAGTTGCTTTGAGTTCCAAGTTTTTTCAGAGTCTCTCAGTTACAATTTATTCAAGTACAGGGTAAAAAATAGTTAAGAACATATGGTCTAGAGTCAGACTGCCTAGGTTCAAATTCCATCTTTATCACCTATTGGCTGTGTGTCTTTGGGCAAGTTGCTTAACTTCTCTTTTTCTTACCCCTAAAATGAAGATAATAACAATATCTACTCCAAGAATGGTGTATCACTTGAGTCATGGTTTGTTAAAGACTTTAAAATCGTGCCTGGCACATAGTAAGCTCTCAGGAAGTGTTGCTGGTTACAGCAGCAGAGCAGGGATCCTGAGCTCACGTGAGGGTCTCAGGAGTCCTTGGCCTAGAGACCTGAAGAGAATACCAGTATGTCAGGGCTTGGAAGGAGTGCCAGTTTCCAAGCTAGATGTATCGCACATGAAGCATGTATTTGGTGAAATATAAATCTATAGGCCAGTAATAGACAAATCTACCCTTGCTGGTGATTTTGCCATTCTGCTATCTAAGTGAGGAACCTCGAGTCCTCTGTTGAACCACCGTTTAATCCTTGCTTTAAAAAGTTCTCAAATAGTCCTCCTTTCTCTCTAATTCCTGCTTCCACTGCCCAGTTGTCCTGGGCCAGGCTTGGCAAGAATTTTATCCAGCACCTAGTTCCAAAGACTGAAATGCCTTGGAGGACCCACGTTGGGTAGTCTTACCCTTACATTTTTGGGAAGACACCCGAGCTCTAGGCACTGTGCTGCAGTGATGGGGGCCGTGGGGGATAGCCCTTGCCCTGAGTGCCTTTGCGATCTCTGGCTCAGGTGTCGTATCCGCAGGGAGTCTTCTTGAAGACGCCTTCTGTAACCCACCCCAGTAAGAGTCTGCATCCAGTTCTGATGTGTATGTGTGTTTCCACACTGTCAAGCAATTCTTAGATCCCAGCTGGGTGTCCTACAATTCAACTAAGTCCTGATATGCTCTCTTCAGAGATAGCAACGGATCCCACAAGTTAAGAGCTCAGTCCCACGAGACTGCCTTCCACCTCAGACACCAATTTCTAGTCCAGGTTTTTACCTGTACTTCTGATTGAAATATAAATCAGAGGTTCCCATGACCTCCTCCTTGGGTACAATTACTTTGCTCTGGTGGCTCCTAGAACTTAGGAAACCAGTTGACTCATTAGATGATTGCTTTATTACAAAGGATCTCAAAGGATATAAATCAACAGCCAGATGAGCAGATGCCTAAGCCAGGCCGTATGGGGGGGAGCTGTGGGAATTCCGCCTTCTCTGACCCTGCCATTCTCCGCTGAATTGCCACAAATTCACCAGCCCAGAACCACTACACACCCACTAGAAGAGCTGAATAAAAGACTGAATAAACAAGGATTGGCGTGAACGTGGAGCAAATGGAATTCTGATAACTGACTGGTGCATGCGTGAAATTGTTCAACCACTTGAGAAAGGACTTTGACAATTTCTTAGAAGTTAAACGTACACCCACTGTATCACCTTGCCATTCCAAACACACACACACACACACACACACACACACACGTTCAGAACAGCTTTATTTACGACAGCCAAAACCTGGAAAAAACCCAGATGCCCGTCAGCAAGTGAATGGATAAACAGACTTGTAGCCGTCCAATGAAGGACTCCACGATGGAAAGGGTATTGATACGTGTCACGGCCAACGTGGATGCGTCTCAAAATGCGCTGAGTGAAACGAGGTAGAAAAAGTACAGAGCGTATGATTGCATTTATATAAAACTGAAATGCAAAGCAATCTGTAGTGACAGAAAGCAGATCAGTGGTTGCCTGGGGTTGGCGAAAGTGGGAAGGGGCTGAGGGACTTTGATGGTCATGGATGTGTTCACGGTCTTCATTGTGGCGATGGTTTCACAGATGTGTACATGTCAAAACATTTTCTGTCTACTTGAAATGTGAAGTTGCTTATAGGACTGTTAAACCTCAAAACTTAAATAAGACAAGACCGATATTTATTCGATTTTGTCTATTGTCCTAGAATCACCCTTCCTCATAATAGGTGCTTGTTAATTCTGTCCTGAAGTGAATTTTTTTTTTTTTTCAGTTGAATGGGGGAGAAAGTGGGTTAGGAAAGCACCTGAGAAACCATACAGAGTCTACAGTTGAAGCTTTGTTGATTCAAATGAAGGATGCCTGGGACCACCTTCCCTTTTAAATTACTTGAGCATTTATTTTCTTGTCTTTAATAGACTTGTTTCTGGAAGAAAGACTAAAATAGAGCTGTGTTTGGGGCTCCTGGGTGACGCAGTCCGTTGAGAAGCCACCCTTTGGTTTCAGCTCAGGTCGCGGTCTCAGGGTCGTGAGATCGAGCCCCACGTCAGACTCTGGTCAGTGGGGAGTCTGCTTGAGAGTCTTTCTCTTCCTCTACCTCAGCCCTTCCTGCTCATGCTCGCTCTCATATAAATCTTTTTTTTTTTAATTAAAAAAAATAG
Organism: Ursus americanus; assembly: GCF_024610735.1. Lineage (NCBI taxonomy): Eukaryota > Metazoa > Chordata > Mammalia > Carnivora > Ursidae > Ursus > Ursus americanus. The sequence continues at coordinate 224,186 of NC_142131.1, forward strand.
AGCTGTGTCTTAGCTCCGACAGAGCCTTAGGCTCGTATAGCTTTATGCTCAGGGCGGCCTGAGGTACAGGAAGGCAACTCCCACTTTTTATAGGTGAGTAGACTGGGCCTGAATAGTTGTAGGAAACAGGCTGATACCGCAGTGTAGCCTTTACCTAAAATGGTTTCACTTTTATTAGCTCTCCTGGTCATTAATGAGCTCTGTGTGGGTCCCACCACCACTCCAGCTTGTCTTCCTGCCCGATTCTGAGAGAGGACGGTGTTCATTCTCACTTTCTGGAAACCTAAGTATCGTACCTCGGGGTTTCTGCTGGAAATGACCTGAGTCCCTTTGTCTTTGGATCCTACTGATGTTTTTAGAAACTCCAAGTGAAATGAAATGGAGAGAAGAGTTTTTGCTCAGCTGGGTTGACTTTATTTTGATGGTTGACCAAGAGGGTGTGATGAGCCAGTGACTTGACCCTGGCAGGTCAGGTTCCACAGCTCACCTGGGTGTGGAGCAGGACAGGCCGTGGGAAGAACAGCGGGAACCATTCTGAAGGCCAGCTGGGGTTGTTGGAGCGGGTTCGGTACCCTCATCACAGCACAGCCAGACCCTCTGGACTGTGTTCGAACAACACGGAGTTTACCTTTAACACGACAGCTGTCTAGTCTCCTGGGATTGGAGAGAAGTCTTTGTTACGGAAAATTTCAGCCATATGTGAAAGTTGGAAAAATAGATAAGGGAATTCATTATATCGTCCCCTCACTTGGACTTCTTACACAGTCATTTTATTTTAAAAATTTAATGACTATCAATAATAGGCTATTATCAAGAAAAATGATTTATTCTGAGACATTAATGGTTTAACCTCCTTTCTTCAAATAAACTTTTTTGAAGATATAAACGTATGTTCAAACCATTTGTAGATACATTTGTGGATAAATGTAACAATTGTTGCTGTTGTTTTTTAATTGCTGCTTCTTAATGCTGGTAACTTAACATTGGAAGTCGCAGCAGGAGTTGAGGGCCCCGAGGAAAGGCCTCTGGAGTGAATTCATTGCCAAGGGCTGTTTCCTCAAACTTCCCTGTGCACAGACTGCACGGCACCTTCCAAACAATAGTCTCCAAACTGACTTGGCAACTGAACTCTGTGTTCACATGAAATCGTCAGCACCCCGATATTGAGAACAAGCACCAAGCTGAAAGGAACGAACAGCTTACCTCTCCAGGCATTTTGGGTTTGACAGTAAACGCCTGATTGTCTGCAGGAAGCTGTGAACACGTTCAGGCGGCAGAGGACGCTTTAGAAACTGTGGTCTTACTGCATTTCTCTCTTAAACAGGGATTTATTTAAGACTCTGTCCCTGCTCCCATCTTAAAAAGCACACACAAATGACATATTGTCTATAGAACGCTGAGAATTTCTGTGGATAATCTTAGTTCTAGGTTATTTCCGAGGCTGCTCTTGTAATGTTCTCCTTCTACTTAGAATGATAGTTATTAACATTTTTTATGAAAGTAGCTAAACACTTAAAACTGAGATTTCTTCATGCCTGAGTATATCTTGACCTGCACAAAATATATTGCCAAACACATCGTGTGCAAATCAAAGGTTTAATTTAATATGCCTGAGAAGATGTTTATATTCTAAGGAATTCTATACTAAGTTCATTTGTGCTGTGGGTGAAAAAAAAGCTCCCTCACTTATCTGAGGGTAACTTACTTTTGACCTGCGTGAATCAAAATGCACCCACACTTTGGTGTTAGGAAGCTCATCTCTACCTCTAGGCATTTTCTCATTAGTTGCCCATGTGGGATTTGTAAGAAAGAAGGGGGGAAAACCCTAATGCACTTAACTGATTACCCTGACCTACCTTCCACCCTCCTGGTTGAGTGGATGGTAATGTCAGTAATAAGGAGGAAGCAGAGGCACTCAGCAGATCACACGGTGCCCTTTGCCCTTGTCTGACTTACACTCTGCTCCTGAAACACTGCCCAACCCCCAGCCTCTCAGCGTTGTGACAAAACTCCCAGCTAATCGCAAGAGAGGCAAATGTTGGAGATGCAAAAGAATAAAATTAATAAAAGCCAGGGTATGGATCCACCTATCCAGCATACATTTTAAGGGTTATTGATTCTAGATGAAGCATTTATAAGGCAGCCTCACTCAGGTTGGTGAGCAAGAGAAGCCGGGTAGGGGCCTCTCCCATCTTCTTCCCTGCCTATCTTAGGAGCCAGATGCTCAGACCATTTGCGAAGTCTGGTCAATAGAGGGTAGATCAAGCTGCAGAAAATAAAAATACTGAAGCATTAGGTTTTACATATCTACTCTATACTTCCCTGGTCCCCAAAAATGTGTTGTGTTGGAAGAAGAGCTGAATATTTGGGCAGGGTGCGCACACAGTACACATGTCCTTGTTGACCTCTCAGTGTTTTTCCTGTCTCCTGGGAATGGATGGGGTAGTACTTCCATGAGCAATGCTCCGTGGGCTCTGCCTGAATTCTCTGGTTTCACTCCAGAAGATAAATGACAGGGCTCTGGCCATCCATCATAGTCACATGATACAACCAGAGCGCCAAATTAGGGGTGTAGGTGGAGGGCAAAGCTTTTCCCCTAATTAGCTTAAGACTGTTTTCCCCTTAATTCCCAGCTTCTCCGAAGGTCTTAATATACTGACGGGATCTCTGTGTGTTTCCCTTGTGGTGAATTTATTGGTATTACCCCCTCTTTTTGTTTGGACATGTGCAAAACTTAAGTATGTCTGCCCCAATCCCCAAAGACTAACCTTTACCATAAAAAAAAAAACAAAAAACAAATTGGCAGATGTGTCTTGGCAATAATGAGAGATCAAAAATTCACTTATTCAAAATTGTCCTTCTGAGTACTAAAATATCTACTCTTAAAAATGTGTAGCTTGAATTCTAAGGTATGTGTTGCAGCTAAGGAACAATTTATATCAGGGAAAGACAATTTACGGAACGTTTTGTTGACTCCACCTACTATTGGCACTGGTAATCTTGTAACTGATGAAGCTTTACGGAGGAGAGGGAAAAGCTCTGCTCTTAGAGTTTGATGTTTTATTTTTATTGCTGTAAGACCGAGCCACTTGTTTTCATAATGTTAAATATGAACCAACCCCTGAACCTGGGCTCCTGCCATGAAAAGCTGAAGTGTGCCGCGCTAACACAGATAACACTAATTACAGCCGTGTTCATTGCCAGCGTACTTGGAGCCTTAAAGCAGAGCAACTTGTCCATAAAAATAATAGCTCCTATTTATTGAGCACTGAAATTGCTTGACAAGGTGGTGGGGCCTTTTACACATATTCCTGGTTTCACAACCACCTACTATCTCGTTATCTTCATTTTATAGGTGAGGCCACTGAGGTGCAGAGAGTAGACAGCTGAAGTAAAATCGTACAGCTTGCAAACGGCAGATGCCGGCTTTCAGCCCTTATCTCGAGGAAAAATCCCCCATCGGAGTTTCTGCTTGTCACCTGTGTTGTCTATAAACAGGTCAAAAACTGATCACACGAAAGAACAAAAACCTTATGAATTGAACTACTGTGTTTTCACCAAGGGACCGTGGCTGAACTTTTTTCAGAGCCTTTAAATACATTTATTTTTGAAATACCTTGTAAACACTCGTCCACCTTGTTGTTATTTTTTGAATAGCCACCGTGTGCCTGGTGCTATGCCGAATTATAGCTCCAACTCATGAGCCCTGTCCTCAAGGAGCCTAGTCTGTTGGGGGAGACAAGTAAACTCAGAAGTACACTACGGGTTTGCCATGGGGCGATGTTTGGGTGCCATGGGAACCATGAGGGAGGGAGAATGTGTGGGGAGACTGACAGATCCTGGGGACACCACCTTCCACCTTCACTGGGCAACAGAATGACAAAAGCCTGTGCAGGCACCGTCACCAGGGTAGGAGGGAAACCTGTAGGAAAAGTTACACTAGATAGAGCAGGGCTTGGCTTTTTTTCTGTAAGGGCCAGACAGAAAATATTATAGGTATCGTGGGCCGTTTGACTCAGTCACAACTACTTAACTCTGCCCTTGTAACAGTAAAAGCACATCCTCTCCATGTCCATGAATGGGCATGGCTGGGTTCCAATGAAAGTTTATTTATAAAAACAGGCAGCAGGCCGGGTTTGGCTGGTGGGCCATAGTTTCCTGCCCCCTGGAACAGGCCAATGAGAGAGACTTATTACCAAACAAGGTATGACCAAAAAGTAACAGTTTTGACTGAACAACAAAGAAGTTGGTGGCCACTTTGAGAGATGCGTGTGGTTATTCTAGCCCCACCCAGCCTATTTGAGGCATTTAGTAAGGATTTGTCAAATGACTGAACTGCCTACAGGTTGTAGGCAATCTGGTAGTGAAGGGAGAGGAGAATGTGGTAGGAGTCTGGTTCAGATTCTAAATGAATTATGTATAAATTACTTGATGTTCTATTCTGAAGAAAAACAAAAATAACATGTTTGAAAGCTTATTCTTACTTTTAAATGGATATATGATTCTGGCCTCCTGTTTGGGGCCCAGTAGGCATTCTGTTGTTTTTGGTTTAATTTTTTTGTGGGGGGAAGAGGACGTGCTGGTATTTAGTGTCCAGAAATTTTCAACTAATTGACACTGAAGAAAGTTTTGATCTCCTATTAAAAATCTGAGTGTCTGTGTCATCTGCAGGGCGCTGCGAGAGTTCTTGGAAATGACCAGAGGTTTGGTAAGGCTTGGACTTCAAGATATCCGTTCTATTTGTTGCTGCAGGCGATTTTAGCAACCTCTCATTGACCTGAGAGTATTGGTGCTTCGTTTCACGCTGTTCTGAACACCTAGGCTAACAAAACCAGCTCTGTTGTTGGAGTTACTGTGACGGTAGTTGTCCACAGTTCAGCCGTACACATAAAAATCAGTAATTGAGCTTAGCGATCTTTTAGGGTTACCAAAATGAAGCGTTCTGTCCCAGACTGGGGAAGGCGGGGCCTGTCTCCGGCACCCATGACTGATGTGGGGACACAAGGCTAACGGGGCGTAGGCTTTACATTTGCTTTGATGTGAGGATCTTCCTAGAGTGACAGCCCCGACACCGTAGCCGCAACTGGGCCTTCCCAAACCTCGGGCGAGGCATTTTCTTGCCTTCAGGAGTGAGATGATCTCTTCCTGGATGAAGCCTTCCACTGATGCCTCCAGACAGGGTCTGTCTATTCGATAGTCACCTGCTTCTGTCTGGCACTGTGCGAAGGACAAAGGTATAAAGGTAAGTGAGTGCTAGTTCCCGCCCTGGGATTCCTTACTTGTAACAGGTGTCAAGACACCACACTACGCAAGGTTCTGTTCTGGTCCCCTTAAGCTGTTTGACCTCTGATAGAGGCCAGACGTTTGCTACGGAGCGTTTGTGCTTGGTATAGGGTTTATAACAGGAGCCTGAAGGAGAGGCACTTCAAGGCCTGGGTGCTCTAGCCAAGGGAAGGGTGGTGGTGGGAGGGGAGCAGGGGATTGGGTTCTGGGAGGGGGAGGGGTGGCAGGGTTGAGTGTAGTGATTTGGGGTACTATGAATGTTTCAGTCTGGCTAAACCAGGTGCCAGGTGGAATGTGGGGAGGCAGGAGGGGTTACGAACAGTGACCGATGTTTTAAGAGGTGGGCAGGGGCGTGCATTGACGGAGAGCTCTGAAAGAGGTGCCGTGTGGAGCGTGGCTTGGTGGGAGATGAGAGTAGAAGGAGAAAGAACCAGCAGCAGCCTGACCTGATCGGGAGAGAGTGGCTGCTAAACGGACTGTTGAGCGGGGAAGTAGAAACTCTGCCCGGTTCAGGTGCTGGAGTGGACCCAGGCGGTGCGACGGACAGAGTGGGAAGACTCGCGGCCCAGACCTGGCTTCCTGCTGGATCTCGCAGATCTCACACACGTCTCTGCTCTAGCGCAGGTCACGTTGTATTTGAGGTGTTTCCTTTCGAGGTTCTCAAGTTGAACTGAAGCTATTCAGGGAGGTCGCGTCTGGCGCACCCAGCATGAGAGGGGAACACGAGCACGCAGGGTGACTCCGTTAACGGCCAGGGATTGAACAGAAAGTTCTGTGGATAGAACCTGAGCACAGAGGATTGAACATCGGGTGGTGTCTCCCCATCCTCCACTCTGGTGTCCTCTGTGGGCTTTGAAAGCAGGTCTCAGGGAGTGAGCAGGGGCATGCCCGGCCTCGGCCACAACCCACGGCACTTTTCAGGGCTGCTTGGAGTGTGGCTTTGTGCTTTTGCACATTCACGCTGTGGCGCAGGGCCTTGTGTTTGGAGTCTGGAATAGGGAGACAGGGTGGGCGGAGGGACACGGACAGACAATACCGCCGCAAAAACTGCCAGTCCAACAAATTCTGACTTGGCCGCCTGGGTCCCTTGTGCTGTGTTCTGTGCCTGAGGGGCTTCGGAAGTGGGGGAAATGAATGGTGCACTCTGTGGGGAGCGCTTCAGCGCTCAGGAGGCTTGGGGATTAGCTGGTGCGTCCTCTTCATCCTCTTCGGGCACAGTAGCCTCTGGCGAGGGAGTTACAGGATTGTGAGTGATGAGAGGAACAAAGGGAAGTGGCCGGGCCACTGCAAGTGTGTGTGAAAGACAGCACGTGTCCGGAATTAGAAACCGGCTTTACCCTTTCGTCCGGTACGTGTAGGCCCAGGGACTGCTCCCACCCCCTCTCTGCGCCCTGGGAAGGACCTTCAGCTGGCTCTCTCTGTCTGTCTCTCTCTCTCTCATTGGACACGCTTTGACACGAGACTGTCAAGACCACAGGCAGCTTGTTGGTCCAGCGAGCCTGTCCTCCTTCGTCACGGGTCTGCACGTTCCTTGGGTTACATTATTGTTCTCCTTATGACTGAATGTTTTTACCAGGGCACTGCTGGCTGCGGGCTGCCTGAAGCGTCATGGAGGTTGTGAGTCTTTCCAGAAAGCTGTGAACATGGTGGCCGTGATGCGTTGCGTGTCTCGCTGCTTCCTCAGAGATACCAGATTTTGTTGGCTCTCCCTTGCAAGCCGCTGTGGCACTGCGTAACTCTTAGGGCAGGGCTCCCATTCCGTTTCCTCTGGGAATGCCTCGTGGCCTCCTCTCTTATCAGCCGGCTAACCCTAGCTCCCAAGGACTCTGATTATTCCTAGACCCATGGGTTTGCTTCCTCGCAGGAAGATGAGGGAGGTGTGGGGTGGTCAAAGGGGCAGATCCGAACAGCAATGACCCGGCACATGACAGCAATTTCAGTCCCTTCCATCTTCTAGAAAACAGTCGGTTAGCTTAGTCTACATGCGGGTCAAGAAACCTTTTCACTGGGAAGCAAGCCTCACGGAGTGGGATTCTAAAATGCGGAAAAACAAGTAGACTTCAGAAGGAAGGAGGAGCACGACAGAGAAGATGTGTCTGGGAGGAATGAAAGATGAAAGCATAAATCAAAGGTAGAGACAAATCCACGTTGAGCAGGAAAGGGAAGCAGCAGCAGAAAGGGGGGTAAAGCTTGGAGCAAGATGGGTTTGTTTGCTTTTTCTTTCAGCAACGGGGCAGACAGACACTGCAGAAATCGTGCAATCTGGAAAGCACAAGAATGTCCCCCTCGGAGCGCCATGCACCCGTGTCGTCCTGTGCCCCGTGCCTGGGGTTCTGCGCCTTGGCGTTCCGCGGGTGTTGGTGCATGACTAGTAGGAGGGTCAGGTTTCGGAGGAGGGGCTGGAAGTTGAGAGAACGAACGGAGTTACAAGTGCTGATATGTGTTCCCTGAACTGGTGGAGATTTTGTGTTTGAATAATGGCAAAGTAAAAAAAGAACAACAAAGATGGTTCTATTTAGAAGCTTACATTTTGGTTGTGTATGTCTAACAACGGCATGCTAACATAGCAAAGCTGTCTGCAGTGTGGGATTTTTTTGGTTTTAAAAGATGAGGCTACATGTGGCAGTTGAATGCTTTCCAAGAATGGTATGAAGCCTTCTCTCTGGCCTTCCCTGGAGAGCAGGCAGGTCATAGAGCTCTGTCTGATGGTGGCTGTCAGCAGCAAATGTCCATGCGGAAAATATCGAGGGATTTAAGATTAGTGAGAAGGAAATGTGTACCATGCTGCTTGGCCAGGAAAGGGGTCTGGCTTTTCTTGCCTTTTAACGTTGGATATTGTCTCTCTCTCTCTTTCTATATATATATATGAATTGATAAACATTGATGTGTAATTTATGTACCAACATAATTTTATTTACTAATGGATTCTTACTGAGAGATCTAGTGGGGTGTTAGTTGTCAAATACTGGTTTTTAAATGCCAGACGTTAGTAAAATGAGCTTCACTAAGCTGTCAATATGTATTCATGCTGGAATGTTTGGAATGTTATAGCATCTTAGGGACATTCTCTTAGAGAAGCCGTGTAGGAATTTAAAAAATCGTAGATACTTTTTTTTTTCATGTTTAGGTTCTGATTTTTTTTAAGACTTTATTTGAGAGAGAGAGAGAGAGAGCATGAGCAGGCAGAGGCAGAGGGAGAAGCAGGCTCCCCACTGAGCAGGAAGCCTGATGTGGGGCTCGATCCCAGGATCCTGGGATCATGACCCAAGCTGAAGGCACACGCTTAGCCGACTGAGCCACCCAGGCGTCCCTTGTGCTAGACAATTTCAAATTATTGTTCCTAGAGCTCTTCCTTCTCTGGAAATTAATTTCGTCCTTCAGGGAGCTTCCCTAGACGGGTCAACCTTGGTTTCTCTTTCCTGCGCTTGCTCAGGTCAGCTCGTGGCGAGGTTCGTGTGCCCCGGTCCTGTGTGCTTTCAGTGCAGCAGATTCCACCTGCAGCTCCCTCGGCACGCCGTCTTCCTCATTCCCGAGCCTCTCTGAACCCCAGCACAGGGAGTCTGGGCACATATATTCGTCAGATACACGGGCTGGCTGCCTCATGCTCAGCAGGGGTTTTATGTGTATGTTGAGTGGGGGTGGGGGTGTTAGTCTTCCATTCCTTGCATTCCAGACTACCATAGACGGGTTATGATTAGGACCTCCTCTGCGTTGTCTAAACTGCTCCCACCCGCATTTAGCAGAGCACCAAACTTTAATAGGTGCTGGATGAATATTTAAGAGGGAGAACTGGGGAGGAGGAAGAGATGATGTGGGCAGATTATGGGAAGGTATATTTAGATGCCCTCTAATGCTGGGTCAGAGTTACTCGTCTGGAAAAAAATGTCCTGTTTTACAGTTGGGGGCTTCACACGTCACTCTTTGCGGCCACAGCTCTGTCACCACATTCCCTGTCCTAATTTATCCTCTATTAATGCCAAAGTGCACTCTGCAAGAGCCTCCGGAATGTAATAGTGTGGCCGCAAGCAAAAGAAAAAGACTAACACTCAACCATATGTCCTTTAAGTCAGGCGAGACTGTATCTTAGAGATCTTTTTAAGTTTTTACTTTTAATTCCAGTATAGTCAACACACAGTGTTATTTTAGTTTCAGGTGTACAAAATAGTGCTTCAGTAATTCTGTGCATTACTCAGTACTCATCATAACAACTGCACTCTTCATCCCCATCACCTGATTCACCCATCCCCCCCCCCCCCTCTGGTAACCCCCAGTTTGTTCTCTGGAGTTAAGGGTCTGTTTCTTGGTTTGTCTCTCTCTTTCTTTTTCTTCTGCTCATTTGTTTCTTAAATTCCACAGTGAGTGAAATCATACGGTATTTGTCTTTCTCTGACAACTTATTTCACTTAGCATAATACTCTCTACTTCCATCCACGTTGTTGCAAATGGCAAGATTTCATTCCTTTTTATGGGTGAATAATACTCCATCATATACATACCTGTGTGTGTGTACATATATACATCTTCTTTTATCCATTTATCTGTTGTTGAACACGGGCTGCTTCCATGTCTTGGCTATTGTAAATAATGCTGCTGTAAACATAGGGATGCATGTATCCCTTTGAATTAGTGTTTTTGTAATTTTTGGGTAAGTACCAAGTAGTGCAATTACTGGATTGTATGGTAATTCTACTTTTAATTTTTTGAGGAAACTCCGTACTGTCTTGCACAGGGGCTGCACCAGTCTGCATTCCTTCCAACAGTTCATGAAGGTTCCTTTTTCTCCACATCCTCGCCGACACTTGTTTGTGGTTTTGATTTTAGCCAACTCTGACTGGCAAGAGGTGATATCTCATTGTGGTGTTGATTTGTTTTTCCCTGATGATGAGTGATGTTAAGCATTTTTTCATGTGTTTTTTTGCCATCTGCATGTCTTCTTTGGAGAAATGTCTGTTCATGTCTTCTGCCCATTTTTAAATTGGATTATTTGTTTTTTTTGGGTTTTGAGTTTTGTAAGTTCTTTATATATTTTGGATACTAACCCTTTATTGGATATGTCATTTGCAAATATATTTTTCCATTCAGTTGGTTGTCTTTTAATTTTGCTGGTGGTTTCCTTTGCTGTGCAGAAGCTTTTTACTTTGATGTAGTTTGTTTTTGCTTTTATTTCCCTGGCCTCAGGAAACATATCTAGAAAAATGTTTCTATGGCCAATGTCAGAGAAAGTACTGCCTGTGCTCTCTCCTAGGATTATTATGGTTTCAGGTTTCACATTTAGGTCCTTAATCAGTTTTGAGTTTATTTTTGTGTATGGTGTAGGAAAGTGGTCAGTTTCATTTTTCTGCACGTAGCTGACCAGTTTTCCCAACACCACTTGTTGAAGAGACTTTTTCCCATTGGATATTCATTCCTCTTTTATTGAAGATTAATTGACCATATAATTGAGGATTTATTTCTGGGTTTTCTGTTCCATTGATCTTTGTGTCTGTTTTTATGCCAGTACCAGACTGTTTTGATCACTACCGTTTTGTAGTATAACTTGAAGCCTGGAACTGTGATGCCTCCAGTTTTGTTTTTCTTCTTCAGACTGCTTTGGCTACTTGGGGTCTCTAATAGTTCCATATAAATTTTAGGATTGTTTGTTCTAGTTCTGTGAAAAATGCTATTGGTATTATATCTTACAAATCTTACCACTGTGGACAGAGGTGGCTCTAAGTATGCACACCATTTTTATAGCAAAACTGAAATTGCCTCTAGACACGTTCATTTACAAATTTAACAAAAGCATTATCCATTTCTCCCCATTTTGACTTTGTGTGTGTGCGCGCCAGACTTGGTTTTTGTCTACCCCCCACCCCCTCAAAGGGTAGATAAGATGAATGTGGAACCTGAGCAAAATGATATCCCAGGAAGTCGATGGTTCCATATAGGAATAGCCATGGCAAGAGAGTGTCAGTAGGTCAGCTGACACCAGGAGTTATAGTCTAATGTTTGAAAGCGGCTCCTTTCCTATTCTGAGTGCAGCGATGGCTTGAATAAGAAAAAACATACATTGCTTTTTGCTTGACAACTTAATATAAAACTCTTTCCCAGAAGAAATTTTTGTACTGGGCCTTTGTATTAAAATGATTGCAGCCATAAAGGTAGTCATGTACCCAAAGCCTAAAGGGAATCAGGAGAGGGCTAGAATAACTGTACGTTCTGTCACTCTTCTGTTTCCTTTGCAGTCTGTGTGGGCTCTGTCTGGAGGAACCAGTGGAATTGCCTTAGCCACGGTCTGGTGTTTTCTCGGGTTGCTTTAGGCAGAGCATGGCTGATTGGGAGTCACCAGTATATGACAACTGGGAACAGTAACGTTTTGGGACCTTACTTCCTCTACTTCCGGAGCATTTTAATGTTTGTTCTTTATGACTTTAGGTAAACATGTCCAGTGTTCCCTAAAATCTGAATGAGTTCTGTATGCATGAATTAATGAGTGTCTTAGAACATCAATCTTGAGATGTAAGAGCCTGTCAGGAAAATCCAGACCCTTGATACAGAAAGTAATCGTTTTCTGTCGCATACACGGCTTCTGTAGAAAGTCTGGTGACAGGAGGGGATATTGCAGGAAGGTATCTTAAGAGGCACTTCTTGAAATATTGTAGGATCTGTCCTCAGATGAAATGGGATCGCTGCAGGACATGGGTGTACTCTGCATCACTCAGCCCCTCACAGAGCGACTTCGGAATCTGACCTCAGACTGAGGCCTCTGGATTTCATAGCGAGTTGTATTCAGTAAGAGCATTAGGAAACGCATGTCTGCGCTTTTGTGGCCATGTTGTTAGTGATGTTGTGTTTGGGTAACACTGTGGGGATCTCTGTAATTCTTCAGGCAAGAGATGTATCTTTTAAGAACTGAATCTTTTAAGAAACAGGTGTTTTTACTTTTTAACGTGGTACTCTTGTTAGCTAAAATTTCTGTGGCTTCCTCTTTGTCTCAGTTTCCAATAAGCTTAAAAGACAAGTGTTCTTCACAGCAATTATATTTGTCTATTATGGTTAAATAACTTGTGTGTCTTTTTTTTTTCCCCTTTGGTTTTTTCACCTCACATTTTAGATGAGAATGAAAAATCTTATCCCATCTCAAAGAATCAAGTTGAAGAAAGTTGAAAAGATCATTATCCAAAGGACTTGGTCCCTCATTTTTTTTATACAGGGCAGCAGCGTGAGACAGCTGAGAACCATCTGGGAGGCAGGTATAAATAGCTTCTGGGTGTTCTTGAAAGGTGATAGTTTTTCCTCCCGCATAAGATTAAGGTACTTTGTAGAAAGGAGTTAATCTTGTCCATTGGGATAAAGGACAGAGAAGTGCCAGCTTCCTTACTCATAAAGCTGGCCATGCAAAGGATCGGTTTGAATTATCATGTTTTGTGACTTTAGTAGCAGAACTTTTTTCTTAAAATTCACAGGCTAGCCCATTTTGGCCACATCTTCACTTCATCCATATTGGCTCTTTTGGGTACCAGGAGCATGTGAGTTGAAAGGTAAAACTGGAGAGGAAGTTAAAATCATAGTACAAGATGGAAACTGGGATTATTGCCTTTGTTACCTTGGGTAAACAAATACCGCCTATGCGTAAGCATTTGGGCAGATAAATTTCACATGGAAGGTGAGGGTCGACATGACTGAAGTCTAAGTCCCACCTCTGCTGTGAGAGTAGGGCCCTCATTCAGCTGGCCGCTTTGCAGGGCAGAAGCATTTGTTTGTCTTGCTGACAAGTCCTTTTGTTGAGGTTCTTTTTATAGGCGTGTATCTCTTCAACTGTTACCACTGGCTCAGAACAGACCACAGCTATGCCTCAGTTCACCCAGTAGGTATAGCTCTGAAAAGTTGTGAGTGTAACTCTTTTAAATGAGCTCATATTTTAAGTATTCTAGGAAAACCCTTTATTCAAGGGAGCCCTGCTGAGAGTCATGATGTGAAGTGCTGTGCTCAGTAGGCACTGGATAACTACATGGGTGGACAGATGAAAAGAAGGATCCTTTTGTACACTGAACCCTTTCATCAGAGCCATTGTCTACGATTCAGTTTCTCCAGAAACTGTCTCCCAGACCAAGTATGGGTGTCTCTGGGCCCTGCTCCAATAATGACCTTTGTATGACTCTATCACCATACTGTGTTAATGTTAGTTAAAACAGGGTAGATGTACTGAATGCTTACCATGAACCAGGCCTGGTACTAAACATCTGTCATCTGTTAGCTCCTTTGATCCGCGAGGCAGTCCTATGAGATGAGGAAACCACAGTTTAAAGACATTTGGCCATGGCTTGCCACGTTCACGTAAGTGGTAAACAGTGGAGGCTGCTTTCAAATGTGAGTCTAACCCAAAGCTTCTAACCCTGAAGACATGTCTTTGCTACCTGTGTGTGTCTGTCCATTAGACACCAGCTCCCTGGAAACCAGAGCTCTGTTGTGTCCACCTTTGTCCCACTGTGCCTGGTGTATAATAGGCTCCCAATGTGGAGAAGGAGAAGGAAGGGCCAAGGTTGTGGTCGGAGGACTTGGGTCCAGCTCTGGTTCTGACATCAGATAAATCATTTAACCTCTCCAGAGTACCATCTGAGTTAGGGGAATAATCCCTGCCCTGCCTATATCACAGAGCTGTTGTGAAGGTCAGATGAGAAAGAGCTTACGGAAACCATAAGGAGCTATATAGGAAGGATTCAGACTAATTACCTAATTTACCTATTTTTTAAAAAATTTTATTTGAGAGCGAGAACACGAACCAGGGGAGGGGCAGAGAAGCAGACTCCCTGCCGAGCAGGGAGCCCAAAGCGGGACTCAATCCCAGGACTCTGGGATCATGACCTGAGCTGAAGGCAGACACTTAACCGACTGAGCCACCCGGTGCCCATAATTTACCTGTTTATAAGTTCAAAACAATTCAAGGCTAGAGCTCCTCAGAGCACCTGAAATATTTCAATATTTGGAAAATAATTAAGGAAACGTTAGGGGAACAAAGATTTTTATCAAGTCGGGAGGAAAATATGCTCTCAGATAATTTAAAGTCTCACGGTGTGTATACAGATATTGGCAAATTGGCAAACAATATGGATCCAGTTAGGTGACAAAAAACATCCTAGGTTAGTGGAGTGGACACTGGGTGGGGGTCTGGGCAGCAGGGTGCTCAGTGCAGCGTGGATGCTACCTTTCCCAAGGAAGTGCCTTCATTTTGCTGCCGAGCCTCAGTTTCCCTATCTGTAAAATCAGGTATTTGGTTTGAATGACTCCAGGCTCCAGTGATCTGTCGTTCTAAGCTGAGGTGTGTGGGGCGATCCTGCAGGACTGAGTTAGTTGTCCGGTTGTGTAGTTGTGCATGCCAGATGCCAGCACACGGCGTCCATGCTGCGCGAGGGCTGGGTAGGCCCTCACAGGCTGGGGCAACAGAGAGGACCATCCCGGTGGTACCCTTCAGGTGCCTTGTCGACGGTGCTGGATTCCACGGCGGGTCTGTGTGCTGCGTCGACTTAGGTTCCTCAGCAATGTCTTTAGCTCTGCTTCAGTGGTCTTATTTGAGAGAATGTTCTATTGTTCTATCCCCCCCCCCGCCACATACTCCTAATCCATCGATTTGAAACTATTCGATTTCCCTTATTTTAGGCAAGTACAGTTTTCTTTTCCCTTAGAGTACAATATAAAAATGTTCTCTAAAACTTTCTTTCAACCTTAGAACTATTTATACTCTAAAAACTTAGAGTTTTCAAGACTGATAAGAATGTGCCCTGTGATAGCATCTTGGGTTTTGTAATATTTATTTTCAAGTGCATTGTTCAAAGCTTTGTGTTGACACTGGCAGGTACACAGAGCAGGAATGACAACCCACATTTTACAAATGGCCTGAAAGGGGAAGGAAAGCACACAAGGGACAGGGTGAGCTGGGGCTCAGGCTTTGTCTCCTTTATCCTGTTTAGTCCACCTTCTGGATGACACAAAGCCACGTTCGCAGGCCTGACCACGCAGGCTCCAGGTCAGGCCCTTGAAGGAAGCAAGCAGGGCAGGTCACGCTCTCGGGACAGCCGAGGAGAGGAAGCCTCACACGCCAGACTCCGTGCACACAGGCCTGGGGCTGCTGACGATTCTGTGTCTCCAACCCCCTCTTCTGACTCGTAGGGCTGCTCTTCTCACTCCATCGCTGATTCCCACTCAGGACTTCCCGTAGAAGCTCCGGGCCGCGCCTTCCTCTCACCAGCGTAAAACACATGTTTTAGGGACTCATTGAGGAAAATGCTAGTAAAGGAGGAATCAGGAGAAAGGGGAAAGAAGGAAAAGAGTGAGACCAGCACTTGGATGGCCTGCCTCCTTAGCCAAGAGTGGGAAGCAACCCTCGTGATGGGAACCCCTCCTGCTTTGTCCATAAAACCCTAAACCAGCCCCCAGACTCTCTGCTTCCACCTTGTCACGTGTTATGGGGAAGTTATGGACATTTCCACTTTTTCATGCTATAAGTATTTGTGTATTTTTTCTGTTGCATATTTGCATTTATCAGTTGCTGTATGTAAGACTTCCAAATGGATTCGATTTAGTTTTCCAAATTAATCCACCTTGAATTTGAGACCTCCTATCTGACAAAATGCGAAAGGCATTATGATCAGAAAGTAGTTGGGATTTGCCTCCCTTTTGGTAATCATTGTCAGACAGAAGGCAAGCACCTTCGGAACGAATCTCCCCTAAATTTCTCCTGGGTTCTTGACGGCCATGCTCTCTGCTCCTGTTCTCCGTCCTGGAAGGGCTGTCTCTCGCAGCCCACAGCGGCTGTCTCCCCTCCTGGCATTTCTTCTCCGTGGGGTTCGCTGCAGCGCCCTCAGAACTGCCCAACCGGTTGGAACAGAGACTTGAATAATCTTCAAGTGTTTTAATAGTAAATTTTTATTTGGTGCATATTTCTTTAGTGTATTTCTGTGGAAAAGAGGTTGAATTTTGAGTAGCTGTCATCACAGTTGTAGAACTAAAAACCTTTGCGTTCGTGATCCGTAAAGAGCGCTTCTCTGCTGAAGAGAGCTCTGTGTGCACAGGGCTTCATCTGCCGAGCCGGCTTCATCACAACATTGAGTGCCTGAAAAATCCTTCGTGACGACTTTATATATGGCTTAGCATTCTTTTTCTTACACGTAATGCTGATGAGACTGTTCATACAAAATCTCAAGACTGCCTCTCCAGGCACGTATGCGAGTGGTTCTCTGGGAACACCCAGTGACCTCCCTGACAGTTCGTGGGCTCTGGACTCATCCCTCTTATTTATCTTATCTGCTCAGAAAGGCTGTGGAGAGAGACCAGTGTTCTCCTCTGCCAGCCATCATATTTTAAAAACAGGATAAAGATTGCTGGAAAAGTTGAGGTCTTTTGGTCTGCACTCTGTTCAGTTCCCTGGCACCTTCTCTTTGGTTTGGTTTCCTTCCCCTCTGTCAAGGAGCACTTGGCTAGGAACAATCTCAGTCATGTTTTAGTCCTCTTAAACGTACCCTCCTCAGTCTGGAATAATGTGAGTATGAAATGCCATGTTGCCTTGCCTTGGAGCTACTGGCAAAGAAATCTAATCTCAAAACGCATACACCTGGCATTTCTGAGGCCATCTTCACCTGGCATTTCACACGCAGCCTTTACCTGCCATCTTTTGATTTGGCGGTAATGGTGGTGTGTAGCAACGACACTGTACCGCTGTGGTTGTGGGCGATTTTTATCGCCGCATCTGTGTAAATCCAGCCTGGTTCTCCCATCCCGGTGGCCTGCACAGCGCCTGGTTGTGTGGTTGAATATTGGTCGCCAAGTTGCTTTGTTAAAGCCACAAACTTTGGAAGTGAAATCATCACACCAAGCGATCCGGCTTATGTCGACTCTTCTGTAAATAGTACGCGCTGGGGGAGTATTCTCTGGCCCCCGGGGAAGGTCAGCAAAGTGGTTGTGAGACAGAGTAATCTGGTCTGGGTCGTGCTGAAAGCTCTTATTGATATGGGATTAGTCTCAGTGGAGACAACGCCTGTCACATGGACATCACTGCGATTGAGAGGAGTGAGATGGGAGGCCAGTGGGGGGAAGGGGACGCTGCTGAGTCACTGAGTTCATTAAAAGGCTACAGCACGGGCGGGCAGCAAGACCAACGCCTGGACTGTGCCGCCACCACACCCTCACCTCTGGGTTGGTTAAGACTCCACTCCATGCCAGGCCAGGAGGACAACAGCGCTTGACAAGGTAGGAACTCGAGAAGCTCGTGTCTCTCTCTCGGCCCTGTATGCCTCTCACACAGCCCAGGGCCCCAGGCGGATTTGTGGGGGCGGAAGAGTGAGACCCCAGCTGGAATGCAGGACCTCAGCCTCTGGTCCTTCCTGAGCGCGGGCTTCTCTGTGCAGGTGCAGGGGAGGCTGGCCACCCAAAGATTTCCTGCCTTGGTGGCTCAAAAGTTCTGGAAGGGAAAAGAGGAAATCGTGTATGTGTTACGAGTAGCCAGCAGTCAAAAATACCGTTTCTCCAGCTTGGGCATAATTTAAAGTCACATTTAAACTCAGCAGTGAGGAGGCGTTGTTGGTGTGGGTGGGAAAAACAGGGTTGAGAATGTAAAGTCCCTGTTCTGTCATGGGTGCCATACAGTTGGTCTGAAGCTTCCGTACTACTAGAAAAAGCACAAAAATGGCAAACTTTTGTCTGCATCAGGGCTAGGGGTGGGGGACATGGAGGCTGTTTGGGGTGGGGGCAGTGGGGACAGAAGTCATGGTCTAATAAACTGTGTCCCACCTCCCTAAGAAAGGAGGGTGGTTTTCTGGTCTTTGCCTTAAATTTTGTTCGCAGCCTTAACTCGGTGTGTGAGTGAGTGAGTGTGCCTCCTGCTAGACGGATGTGGTGGGTGTGTTTCTGTGTCCCCACCACGTACACTGTAGGTGTATCGGAACAACTACTAATAAATGAACATGTCTGAAAAAGGTACTATAGAGATGAGTCTGGAGACCAATTTTATGTGTATGCTGTCAATAAAGACTGAAAATTGGTGGTAACTAGAGAACACCGTTCAAAGTAAACTCAGAATGATGGAATGCCCCTCTGTCCTTTGTGAATCCTGGAGAATTGATTTTTGGCAAATCTTGATTAAAAAATGGCTGCTTGGACTAGGGGAGTGCTTTTTTTTTTTTTTTTTAAAGTAAGAAGCTGTTTCCCCCTGGAGCTCCCCGTACATTCAGGTAGAAGGTAGGGTTGCTTTATTTTTTGAACTTCTTCTCCTCCCCTCCTCTTCTTTCCCGTTTGCAAAGCTGAACATTGAGTTCTATTCATCTCAAGTTGTTCAGAGGTGTTTCAGGCAAGGAAGGCAGACAGCCGATGTTTGGTGGCTTCGGTGAACGGGGGATATTAGTAATGGAGGAGAGAGGTTGTTCAGGGTCGGGGAAGAAGGAAAGCTTGTTTTGGTGCAAGAAAAGTTTGCTGTTTAATTGGTTGTGTCGGCAGCCAGCAAGGATTGGAAAGGAAAGAGAGCAAAGATGAAGAGAACGGGGTGTTGGGGGGGGGTGATTCCTTGCTCCTGTCATCTCTTTCCTGGCTGGCTTGAGTATAGCCTGTCTGGCATGTTGCTTGGATGACCCATCAGGAAACCACTTCATTCCTGGCTCCCCTGGTCTCAATTAGCTTGAGTGTAAAAACTTGCTTGGTTTAATCTGTCCCTCTAGCAGAATAAGACTTTCCCTTTTTAAAGAGAAATGAATGTGTGTCTTGGGCATTAATGAACCTCTATTAAACTAACCTTCCTGCATAGTTAAATTACTTACTTTGAAGTGAAGGAACACCTAAAAATTAAGCATTGAAGTATGATCCAGAACATGGTTTAAATAGTTCTTTCAAATTTTAATAAAAGTTCAAAAAAGGAGAACGTTAAAAGCTTCAACTCTGAAGTAGAAGTTTGTTTAACAACACTCATAACTGGGGAGAAAAACAAAACCTGTTTGGTTCTTGAATTTTGTAAGTCACCAAAGAGCCATAGATGAGACTTCATCTAACTTGGGGCCCTTGGTTTATGGAGAGGTGGGATGCTAGATTGCAGCGGGCCAGTCATTTCTTACTCTAGATCTGAGCATATGTGATGGCAGATTCATTTTGAGGGATAGATCAGAAGCTTTTTCCATGTGGAATGGTTCAAAATAAAAATTTAAAGATTTATTTGAGAGAGAGAGAGCACGTGAGTGGTGGGAAAGGGAGAGGGAGAGAGAAAGTCCCAAGCAGACTCCCCACTGAGCACAGAGCCCGACTTGGGGGCTTGATCTCACAACCCTGAGATCATGACCTGAGCCAAAATCATGAATGGGAGGCTTAACTGTCTGAGCCACCCAAAATGAGAATGTAAATGTTTGATCTCAAACTGCCATACTCCAAATAACCTACAGATTATCCAGTGCAGAAAATTAACCTTCCATGTACTGCATGGTCAAGTTCATTTGTGTTGAAGAAATGCAAATACATTTAAAGATTTAGCCTGACAAAAGTATTCTTCCTCTCTTGGTTTTATGGAGGACAGCATTAGTTCCCCACCAGCTAAGGGGTCTTCAGACCTCACGCCGGACATATCCAGATAGCTGTGGGGTGCTTCAAACCCCTTCATTGTTATATCTTTGAAATTCTTTTTTGTTTCTGGGAATTGACCCTCTTGCTTATGAGGTTGGCTAGATATTTTTTTTTCTTTTCTTTTTAAAGATTTTAGTTATCTGAGACAGAGAGAGAGAGAGTATGTCCCGGGGAGGGTCAGAGGGAGAGGGAGAAGGAGACTCCTCGCTGAGCAGGGATACCTCCCACTCCGGACTCCACTCAGGCTTGATCCCAGGGCCCTGAGACAATGACCCGAGCCGAACGCAAATGCTTAACCAACTGAGCCGCCCAGGTGCCCCGTCCTTTTTTTCATTTCTTAAGTTTTATCCAGTATTACAGTATATTTAAATAAGGAGCTTTCTGCGTAAGCTCAGTCTGCTCTATAGACCCAAGGTCTAGACTGACTAAGCAGAGCTGAGAAGTTGAAGATGGAAGAACATTTCTCTAAGTTGAACTACAAAGTGCTGGTGTTGGAAGGAACCCTGTTGCCCCCTCCTTTGTACAGTCTTCTGCATTCTAGTGGGGAGGGCATCTGTGGAGACATCATCATGTGTTCTTACAGCAACAAGTGGTTCCACTGTGAAGCTGTCATCTTGACACCTGGCTGCTCTCTTGCATGTTCCTCTGGATGGCTTTCTTTGAGTAAGATGTCGCTTCCTGGTGCTATATATTGCTTCCACCAAGGCTATACTTGCCTGAGATCACATTTCCTTCATGAGTTCATGTTCATGGCGTTTATTACCCACAGTCTATGCATTATGATGATATTCCAAGCTCCCTTTTATTCTTTCCTATTGGGTTTGAAACCCTTCTGCTAATTTATTGCCTTCCACTCTAGCTAGGTTTTAAGTTTTACCTAAGTGTCTTTCTCCACTTCCCAAGTTTCACATTAAAAGTTGTTCACCTTGTCAGTTTGTCTTTGCAAAATTTCTTTTCACCCGAGCTCAGGAGGTGCCCTTTCTCCCCTGTTGGGGGTTCCCATTCAAGTGCCTTATATACTGCCTAAAAACTAAAAATCCTGTTTCGCATCATCACATGTGTTATTACAATCCATGTCCACTTTATCTTTAAAAATCCATGACCTTCACCTGGAGGAAGCCAGGAAAATACTCCCTTGGGTTTCAGGACTGCCCTCAGAAAGTCCAGGAAGTTGCAATCGTTGTTCCTGTGTAAGAAAACAGATGGGGAGAGGAGAGGAGAGGGTGGGGTCAGCTTTGGCAAGCGGTCGCATCCTTCTCTGTACTGTTGGTCATTTTCTTCAGGAAGTCTGCACCTTTGGGAGTCCCGATCTCATCTGTGGGGGTCTCCAGCTCCCCCCTCCTACCATTCACCTGGCGTGGCCCTGGGACCCTCGTGTGGCCCTGGGATGCAGTCCCTTAATCTGCCTGTGACTCATGTTAGATAAGGAGTCTTTTCAAGAACCTGGAAGCTGCAGACCTCCCTCCCAGAGGGTATACACACATGTTCCATTCGTGTCCAGTTTCCGGGGATTCAGCGTGTCCCAGTCAAGGTGTGGAACTCCGGGTGAAGGGTCCCAGGCTTAAGCATGCACACGTTGCTTTGAAACTTGGCAATTCCTTTTTACTACAGTCTGTATTATAGATTGTTCCGCCTGCCGTGTGGTTTTGTTTATTATGTACTTTGGGCCTCGGTGCACAGAATTGGGTTAATCATAGTTCATATCAATCACCCGCATTACTGGTCCACACAGGCCCCTCTTCTATCACTTGTATTTCTGTATAACAGCTAACACTGTGAGCCCACCCCCAGCTCAGGAACTAGAGCACGGCCATATTTCCCTCCACTAGCACAGTCCTGCCTACCCAAGCCAGCGTCGCCTCTCTCCCTAGCCGTAAACCAATTGTTGCCTTGCTGTTTTCAGAAATAATTTTATCTATACATCTCTACATTTCTAAAGGGCCAGCTGGGATACAGTTTAAGTTCTTAAGTCCTCTCAAGAAACCTGTACATTCTCTGAGGTTTTTAAATTTAATATGTTGAATATATTTTAACATTTAAAAGAATTTAAATGTCTTTATTTATTTTAAAATATCTGAGTGCCTACTAGGTGTTAGGAACTGAATGGCAAGGGAAGGTGGAAGTAAAATGACAGATCTGTTGTCACACGGCTCAGGAAGAAGGTGCCAGAACCCCTTTATGCTCAAGTAATTACAGCAACAGAGAAACAAATTGAACCACCTTCTATGGGCCATGCCATTTCTGTACATGGCAGAAGACCTGTTTTAAGTCAGAAGTACACATATGATGAGCAAAAAAACCTACGTTCCCCTGCTTCCCTTGGATCTGAATTCGAATCAGCTCTCAGCACGGCCAGCAGCCCCTCCTTCCGTCCTCACTCCTGTGCTGTACCGCCAGCTCACATGGTGTTTGGTGACCACAGCCCTCAGTGTCCACGACCTTGGGTTCACGTCCTGGCTTCCCAGGTGCTTGTGACCTTGCCCAGATTACTGATGCTTTCCCCTCTCTTTCCTTGAGGGCAAAGTGAGGATAGCAAATAACTCCCTCCTAAGGTACTATGAGGATTGAATGAAGTAAATGCCCTTTATTTTCTTTATCTCTGAAAACAATGAAAGTGCTTAGTACATAGTACACAGTAAGTTCTCAATCCTTGAGGCCATCTCTAATTGTTTGGTGCTGCCATGGCCCAGGAAGGAGCAGGAGGAAAAAATGATGAAAGAAGATGGGCTCTGTCACCTGCAGTCTGAGACCTCGAACCTCCTGACTGCTAGAAGGGGCCTAATAAGAGCTGCTTTTAATAAGAAAGAAGCCAGTCACAGCGACCTGCAGCCCGGGGCATGCTTCTGTCTTCACGAAGTCTAAATTCCCGGCTCCACGGTGCCAACAGGTGTTGCCATTTCCTGTTCCTGTTCCCACATGGGTGTGTTATGTGTCCAGAACTAGGGCTCAAGCCTTCTGACGCTGAAGACTGTGTCTTTGTCAGTGTGACACACAGGGTGGCACCGTTCATAAATAATTGCGAAGAAAATCCGAGCAGGGACGCCTGGGTGGCTCAGGCGGTTAAGTGTCTGCCTTCAGCTCAGGTCCTGATCCTGGGGTCCTGGGGTTGAGTCCCGCAGTCCTTGCTCAGCAGGGAGCCTGCTTCTCCCTCTGCCCCTCCCCCTCCTGCCTGCGTGCTCTCTCTCTCTGACAAATAAATA
The DNA here is from genome assembly GCF_024610735.1 of Ursus americanus. Lineage (NCBI taxonomy): Eukaryota > Metazoa > Chordata > Mammalia > Carnivora > Ursidae > Ursus > Ursus americanus. The sequence goes on from NC_142131.1 coordinate 247,240, forward strand.
AAATCTTTAAAAAAAAAAATCAATGGAGGTTCTAGACCACTGGCCCCAACAGACTTCTATTTGCCCACAAATTTTTTTTTTAAAATTACGTTGGTAAATAGCCCTTTCACATCAAAATATTTCACTTAAAAATCCAGATTTTTGGATTTTCTTAGAAAATTATCTGGCAATGCAGAGTCCACATTCCCACCTAGCTACGAGTGTTGGTGTTGAGAAGCACAGGCCCTGTGGTAAGCAGGGCATGCCCTGTCCAGTTTGTCATGGACCCCACTGCTCTCTAATGCTCACCCAGCCTCCTCCCTCATACCTCATGACCTCCTGGGCGCTGGAGTTTGTTACCCCATCGCCAGCGTATCATGAGAGGCTGACACCAGGTGGGAGGGTTAGCCATCCATTCAGTGCTGCTTCTAAGAGCTGGCACGGGGTCCTGGGGTGGGGGCAAGGATGATGGGAATGAGGAGCACGGCTGGCTGACGTGCCCCCACTAGGTATGTCGGCTGTAGGACAGGTGGTCCGTGTGCAGGCCTGACTGCAGTGGACGCTACGTGTGCCCAGTGAGTGGTGAAAGGCAGAATGGAACGGGGGGCGTGTGCTCCTTTCTGCCTGAGCTGCTGATGGGGGTCTCGGGAATGAGACCGAGCTCTTTAAGGGTAATACTTCAATGTCTGGAGGAGAAAATGGCCTTCTCTCTGGAGGGAGTGACACATACAGGAAAAGACAGCTGTGACTTGACCAGTTTGACCCACACACACAGGAGCAGAGGGAGCTGGAGAGGGAGGAGGGGTCAGACAAGTGACCTTGAAGGCCAGACCGCGTCGGGAGCTGCCCAGGATTTTTGAGGAGAATATTGTGATCAAAGGAGTTCGAGGAGTGAACATTCTTTTCAATGGTCAGCAAACAGAGGTGACATTTGTCACTTCATGTGCTGGGGTTTACAGAATGAGTTCTCTGGATGCTGGTTCGTTTCGCCCAAGTGCTGTTTCTGTAGCTGGTGCTGCTGCCACCAGGGGACCAGGGGTGCCTGAAAACAGGAGGAGGAGTGGCAGGTGGGTGCTCAGGTGTGGGTAATGGGAAAAAACAAGAATAGCCCACAAAACATGCTTTCAGAGAAAATTAATAAATATTACCTGAGCTTTGGTTAATCCTTCTTAGAAAAGAATGATTCGAGGAGGAATTCCTAGCTGTATAGCCTCCACAGAAGTAAGTCCCACTTGGTCTGTACAGCTCGGTGTACAAATTAGCCCCACAGACGGATGGAAACGCACGAGTGTGTGACTGAAGAGAGTAAACTCTGGAAAAGTGGATCGTAAGCTGTTAAGTGGTTTCCTGTGAGAAGCAGAATTTAATCTTACTTTACACACGTCTGTATTGTTTGAATTTGTAACAAGGAGTAAAATACACGCAGATACACGATTTGACAACAGACATGTTACTTTTGTGGAAAGAATTTAGACAAACGAGGGAAAGTATTTCCAGCACGTAGGTCACCACGCTCACAGAGCTTGATACGGTAAAAACATAGGCTGAATAACATGCACCCCACTAAAGATGTCTGCATCCTAATCCCTAGAATTTGCGAATGTTATCTTACAGGATAAAAAGGACTTGGCATATGTGATTAAGAATCTTGAGATGGGGCATCCGGGTGTCTCGGTTGGACATCTGCATTCGGCTCAGGTCATGATCCCAGGGTCCTGGGATCGAGCCCCACGTCAGGCTCCTTGCTCGGTGGGGAGCCTGCTTCTCCCTCTGCCTGCTGCTCCCCCCGCTTGTGCTCTCTCTCTCTGTCAAATAAATAAAATCTTAAAAAGAAAACTTGAGATGGAAGTGTTCTCCTGGATCATCAGGTAGCCCTAATATAATCAAAAGGGCCTTTATAAGAGGGAGGCAGGAGGATGGAAGTGGGGAGAGAGATACATGATGAGAAAAGCAGAGGGTCAAAGTCAGAACAATCTAAGAGTGAGGCTGCTGGCTTTGAAGATGGAAGAAGGGGCCTTGACCCAAGGAATGCCAGCAGCCAGCAGAAGCCCAGGAGGGGAGAGGAAGGGACTCTCCCCCAGCTGCTCCTGATGGAGCCCAGTCCTGCCGACAACTGGTTTTTGGTCTGGGAAACCATTTCAAACCCTTGACCTGCAGAACTATAAGGTAGTAAATGTGTGTTGTTTTAAGCCACTAATTTCATGGTAACTGGTTAGAGCAGCAATGGGAAACTAAGAGTCTGAATGAATGAGAACCTCCCCTAATGATGTCTGCTGTCACTCAGCAAGCACTTCCGTGTCCAAGCTGTGTCGTGTGTCATCTCTCCCAGTCCTCACAAACCTGTGGGGAAGGTGGTGTAGCTCTCAGTTTCACAAGTAAGCATAAGGCTTAAATTGCGTGTCACATGGTTAGTGTCAGAGCTAGGATTCTCCCTGTCCCATGTGATCTCACAGCCCATGCATACGTGTCTTTAACCCTTACTTCTTAGGAGTACCTGCAAAGGACACGCTGAACTGTAAGCAGTGGGGTTGGGGTTACAAGTGATACTTTCTGCTTATGGTTTTTTTTTTTTAATTTGCAAATTTTCTGCAGAGAATATAGAATCTTCGAGAGGAGGAGAAAACACTTAGTGAAATACTGGTACTTTGCCTGTTAGGGTTCATCATCACTGACCACGAAGTCTCCCCAAGAATGTTTCTCTTCTGGATTGGAAGCCCTCTCCGAGGTGGTTTTCAAAGGGCGCTTTGATCTAATAGTGTGGCCTCATCAAAACCTCCAGGTTTTGTCTTGGGTGACTGTCCGGTGTGGGGTCGTGTTCAGGGCCTGGCGTGTGGATGCCGTGGGCACGGTAGGGCACGGATGGCAGGGCACGTGGCCCTGGGCTCCGGGTCATGGGGAATGTGCCCCACTGGGGAACCGATGGCCCCAGCAGGCTGCTCTGCTTAGTTCTATAATCAGTTGTGTCCCTTTACTGTCACATAATACAAAATGTCAAAAAGAAAAAAGTCGCCCCATCCTTAGCTCTGTGACGTTGCTTCCTTTCTGTTCTTCCTCATGGACGCAGAGGTGGAGTTTGAGAGAAAGTGCCACTGATGATGGGGAGGAGATCTCTGCCTGCATCACCGTGAGGTCAGGGAGTCCCCGTGGTCGTCCTTTCCCCATCCCACGGGTCCCCCTCTCCCCTGGCCGCCAGCCTTCCTTTGTTCCAGCCGAGGACGACCGCCTGCCTGTGGAGACACACGGCCCAGCAGGTGCTCTTCAGATGCTGTGACATCACACTCGGGGACCGGCCTGTGTCCCCACCGGGCAGTCTGGAACATGGTCTCACCAGGACCGCCAATGTTTCGGCGGGGGCCTGGGCCAGAAAGAGGATGGTTAAAAAAGAGAGAGGACCCCCAGCTCCTCTGAAGGAGTAGAAGGAGAGGAGAGTGGCAGGAGCAGAGCCCAGTGGGAATGGAATGCAAGGTTCGGAAGCTGACTGGGAGGCCGAGTGTGTGGAGAATGGGGTGAACACCTCAAGAAGTTCTCGAAATCCGAGAGGCCAGGAGAACTAAGGTCAGAAAAAGGTGTGGCCATCTGCTGTGGAGGCTGACAGGGGCATGCCACCCTCCTTAGCCCTCCCTCGTCGGATGTTTGTCATGTCGGGGAGGGAAGGAGTCAGGAGCAGGGGCAGCTTCTGCTGGCAGACATGGGGACCTGTGTGCAGCGTGATGGGTAGTTCCACAGCAGTGATTGTAGTTTTTGCATTTGATGAGCTCTGTTGTTTTATTTATTTATATATTTTTGAAAAGATTTATTTATTTTGGAGGGGTGGGGGGGCAGAGAGAGAGAGAACGAACGGCAGGGAGGGGCAGAGGGAGAGGGAGAAAGAGAACCCTTCAAGCAGACGCCCTGCTGATCCCAGAGCCCATTATGGGGCTCCATCTCCTGACTCTGAGATCCACACGACCTGAGCCGAAACCTGGAGCTGGCCATTCAGCCAACCGAGCCTCCCAGGTGCCCCGATTTCTGCTGTTTTAGAACTCCGATGATCTGGAGTGCGGGGCCCTGCACCTGCTGTCCTAACCCGCCTGCCCTCCGTCTCCCTCTCCCATTTCAGGGTCCTTCCGTTCGGCCCTAAGCACAGTTGTGGAGAGGGTGAGGGCAGCTGTTTTCAAGGGGCATTTCCGTGTCTTTTCTGAAACTTGAGGCACGTTCATTGCTTTTCTTTCCTCTCAGAATGAGGCAGGCCCCCAGAAAAAGGAATGGGCCCTGGGGGTGCTCTCTCCCACAGATGGGATTGTTGTCTCTGCCACGGGGTCCCTTGGCACAGCCTTTTCACGTCTCCAGATGCTGTGGCTCTCGAGCACGCCGGTATTTCTGCACCGTTGTGCTGGCGCCTGGGGGCCGTCGCCACACCAGCTCCTGCTGTCACCCCACCGGTGACACCCGAGGTTTGGTGGTGGTTTTGTCTGTCTGTTTAGTTTTCTCAGCAGGAAGGAGAGCTCATACTGACCAGCCGTGAGGCAGGGACAAGTTTCCTCCCTGCCATGGGGCTCTTCTTTGTTTGGATTCAGAATCATTTCTTTCCTGTGTCCTAAGGGCCTCTTTTTCCCATGGAGTGCCTCACTTGAAGTTTTTCTTTCTTTCTTTCTTTCTTTCTTTCTTTCTTTCTTTCTTTCTTTCTTTCTTTCTTTCTTTCTTTCTTTCTTTCTTTCTTTCTTTTTTAAGATTTTTATTTATTTATTTGACAGAGATAGAGACAGCCAGCGAGAGAGGGAACACAAGCAGGGGGAGTGGGAGAGGAAGAAGCAGGCTCATAGCGGAGGAGCCCGATGTGGGGCTCAATCCCATAACGCCGGGATCATGCCCTGAGCCGAAGGCAGACGCTTAACCGCTGTGCCACCCAGGCGCCCTGTCTTTCTTTCTTTTCTTTTAAGAGATTTATTCATTTGAGAGAGTGAGTGCTCGTGTGTGCAAGTGAGGGGTGGGAGCGAGGGAGAGGGAGAGAATCCCAAGCAGACTCCACACTGAGTGCAGAGCCTGACGTGGGGCCCGATCCCAGGACCCCCAGATCATGACCCGAGCTATGTAACCTATTTCCTTTCAAAAAATCTGGAAGCAAATATGACCAAAGATTGACATTTATGAAATTGGGGTAGTCAGTACCTAGTACAATTCTCTACTGTTCTCCCTGTTGTAAAGATTTTCTGATAAAAGGGGAAACACAGAGACTGTGCTTAGGGGACCCTTTGTTTGGAATTCCTTGCAAAGATTGTCACACATTCTTGCTCTGACCTTTACTTAGTAGCCACACATCTTCATCCTTCTAGGGCAAATTGGATTTTTTTTTCCTAAATAAAGGGCAATTGGCATTGAATCTGAGTGAGGTAGATAATAAATCAGGAGAATGCTGTTTTTTAATTGAGAATTTGGTGTGGCCGTTAAGAGAGAATGTCTGAGCACCAGCAGCTTCAGGAAAGCAAGCACCTGTCCTCCCGAGCAGACTTGTCAAGACAGAGGGCATCCACACAAATGGGTAAGGGGGGCCTGCTTGTTAATAGGTCACCCTTGTTACTGACCTGCCTCACAGCCAGACTGCTGTGTTTTCTGATAGACCCTCACGGTCTGTCTCTGCTCCTGTCTCCTGGTCCTTCAGGCCATTCTTTTCTGTTCAAGTGTAAAATTAGGCTAGAACTTCAAAGTTTCTTTTCTGTCCTGTGAAAGCCGGGGGTCAGGGGGGTGGGCTATGGTGAGTCCCTCCACCAGAGCCACAAGTGAGAGCCTTACAGTGCAGGGGACAGCTGACTGATGCTCACAGGACAGGATGCCAGCCAGCCTCTTGCAGAGAGGGTGCCGAGTGAGTGAAGGGCTGCGGCTGCCAGTAGCTCAGAGGGCCCACACTGCGCTGTTCTCGTGAACTCTGGTGTTTGAAGCCTTTGGAAGCAGTGAGCAAGTCTGAGGGTCAGGGATCCTTTTCAGGTCCGTCTTCTGGACGTGTTCCAGGGCCCTGCTCTGTGATTGCTTTTCACAGAGCTCGGCAGACAGCCTGACTCTTCCAAGGTGAAGCCACTCTGGGCTTTGCCATCAGAAAATCTGTTGTGCGGAGTTCCTCCTCGTCCTGTGGGGGGAGGGGGACAAGTATTTCTCTTCTCCCATTATGTTCCCTTGTGTAGTGTCTGTTTTTCATGTTCTTTGCTTTAATAGCTCACTGAACTCAGAGTTTCCCTAAGTAAGAGGCATGGCGTTGGCATTTGATTCTCGGCTCTGCTGCTGACTGAGCAGCTCTGGGACCTTGGGCACATTATTCAGCCTCTGAGACTCCGTTAATCACACTTAGGAGAACAGCAATAGCACCTTCCTCGAAGGGCCGTGGTGATGACTAAATGACCGATGTGTGTTGAGTACCTTGCATGGGACGTTCAGGTTCAAAGTTGATCCGCATCTTCCTACCACAGTCCCCTGAGAAATGGGTGTGCCCTCGGTCTTGATTTCCCCTCCTCTGTGCCGTTGGGTTGTTGGTGACACATCTCTGCTTAATGATCGTGTAAACATAAAGCCTTCTTGGTCACAGTTACTTACTAAATAATAGAAACTTCGCAGCCATTCCCCTGCAGTCACTGTGGCTGTCCTTTTGAACCTAAATTTGCGCTGCCAGGTGCACGGTGGCAGAACACACGGTTCTGTGTTTCTTGGTTACCTATTTGATGAAGATGCTAGAATAATTGGAATCTTTTTTTTTTTTTGCCTCCTTTCGGTAAACAAAGATGAATTTAGTTTGTCCACTGGCTCTGGTCTTTTCACGAAGCTTGACAACCTCCAGTCGCGGCTGAGATGAATTTATCATGGAAAATGGGGCGTCCGGAAGCAACCATGGGCTTGCATATAGTATGGACAAGCTGGCTCTGATATGAGCTCTATCTGTGATTTCAGTTCCCATCTGAGGTCTCCGCCTCCTTAACTCTAAATAATGCATGACCCCTTTTGCAAACCTGGGAGCGAGAGGCCTCTTTATGGCTTGGTTTACTTGCTCCTACTTTCCCGTCTCTAGAATGATCATGGGATCATGCTCCAGCAGGCCGCACACTGAATTTGCTTATGCCCCTGTTGTTGTATCATTGTCCCTCAATGTGTTCTGAGGACGCGATCGCGCTGTAAGGAGCCTGGCTTGCAACGCGGGTTTCGTGTAACCTGCTGTGGCTCACGTTTGTGAGAACGTATCTCTTGGGGAAAGAGTTTTGTTTTTCTGTTTTCGTCACGAGCGCATACATTCGCTTCTGCTTCTGTCGGTGTGTTTATGACAACATTCTCCACGAGACTAAAGGACGCACGGAGGTTGTTGGGGAGCGCGCCGAGTGCATGTGGCCGTGCGGGAGACGCAGTCTGCACAGCCAGTGGTGTGCTCTCTGAATGATGGCATATGAAACGGTAGTCAGGGGTGTGCCACAGTAAATGGTGAATGCCTGGTTCAGGAATTCTGTAACGCATGCAGGAGGGACTGGGCTCTTTGCTGTGGACATGGTGGGTAAATAGTTTATCATTTAGGGGTAGATACACTCGGTGTCTTGCTGGATCCTCAGAGAATCCCAGCTCTGGGAGCAGCTGGCACTGTTTCTGGGGGACACAGGTGCTTCTCAGGCTGGGCATGTGGGAGACCTGCATACAGCACGGTCTGCAGCTGTGGCATTGGAAGTGGACCTACCCTGAAAATAGCTCCAGAATGCCTGGTCTCAGCTCTAAAATATCCTGAGATCCTCTGGTCCTTCCAATAACCTAGTCTGTTGAGGGTGCCCTTAGGCCATTTTCATTTAAAAAAAAAAAAAAGAAGAAGAAGAAGATGAGGAGGAGGAAACTTGCCTAGATCACAGAGCCAATGAAGGATGGCCACCACGTCCTGCTGTGCCGGGTGCAGAGCCCAGGCTTGTAACCACCCCATTTATACATGCCCTTCTTGCCCTCCAAGCAGCAGTGTTGTGAGAATTAGAGATCGTATAAATACAGACAGATGGAACAACACACAACAAAGGTTGTCATGTGTGTGAGATCATCACGGTTTTTATTTTTAAAAATACGAGAACACAGAAGAAAACCATTTAGTCTGGCAAGGAAACCCTGGGGTCAGCTTCTAGGAGGAGGTAATATTGAGGGTGACCTTGAAAGATCAGTAGGGATAGAAGGGTGTGGCCACGCTGTGTGTGAAGGGCAGGAGGAGGATGGGTAGTGACCGCACAGGTGCGGGATGGAGGAGGAGCAAGGGATGGAAGTTTAGATGCTTTTGGAATGGTTGGTGGAGGCCAGACGTTGAGGAGCCTCAAAATACCCTAATCCTAAAGGCCAGCACTTTTCGAGCGTTCCCCTTAAAGCAGAGGTTTGGGGTGGGTAATTCATTGTGTGTGGGGGGGCAGTCCTGAGCTTTGGGGGTGTTCAGCGGCATCCTTGGCCTCTACCCACTCTGTGCCCGTCGCACCCTCCTTGCCCCCCACCCCCATGGTGAAAACCAAAAATATCTCTACACATGGTCTGGGAACGGAATTGCCCCTGACTGAGAACCACAGTCCTAAAATAAGACAAACTGAGACACTGCCCACTTCTCAGGAAGCAGAGCGCAGCCAGCGTCACCTTCGAAACGGTTCACGACGTGGAAGTTCTTCAACATCTCGGGGCTGGTAGAGGTTTTCTCCTAGAAGTGCGCACGTGCTGAAGGCTGCATAGCCAGTGGCCCTCAGAGGCCAGAAGGCCGTAGGCCTCCAGTGCGACACATTGATCTTTCCACGCACTGTCTCTGGGGATATGTTTCTGTGTTCAAATCACTCTTGAATATTTTGCTTTGTTTGTGTGTCAGTATTTTAAATTTAGAAGATGTGTTATGAAGTCAGGGAGCTTATATTTGGTATTAGTATCTATTTCAAGCATATTCTGTAATTTACATAATGGACACTTCTTTTTTATAATGATCATACATAAAATACAGTGTTCCTGCTACTTGGCACTGTGTTTAAAAATATGGTTTCAAGGGGCGCCTGGGTGGCTCAGTCGTTAAGCATCTGTCTTTGGCTCAGGTCATGATCCCAGGGTCCTGGGATCGAGCCCCGCGTCAGGCTCCCTGCTCAGCTGGGAACCTGCTTCTCCCTCTCCCACTCCCCCTGCTTGTGTTCCTTCTCTCGCTCTGTCTCTCTGTGTCAAATAAATAAAATCTTAAAAAAAAATATGGTTTTGAATGCATAAAATGCCTAGAATTTGAAGTCAAATGATGGTTGAACTGAGTATAGAAGGCATGTCCGGGGATTATTTCTTTATAATAGTGATTCTTGGTATTTCAGTATTTGATTAAAATAAATAATAACCCCAGCTTTTCTTAAAAAAAAGTGCACACATGCTTTACTTTGTTCTTTACTATATCCAGGTCAATCTTAAAAATATTTGAACTTATGGTTAAATGAAGTTAAGTGCCGCTCTGGGGCAGGCCCCCACAAACCCGAATGCCAGGCTGGGTAGCTTAGATCAATGAAGCGGGCTAGGAGGGTTCTTTGCTTTTGTCTGAAAGATGACATCGGGGCTCCTGTGTGGCTCAATCAGTTAAACGTTCGACCCTTGGTTTCGGCTCAGGCTTGTGAGATAGAGCCCGAATGGGCCCCACGCATGGTGCAGAATCTGCTTGAGATTCTCTGCCTCTCCCCCTGCCCCATGTTCTCTCTCTCTCTCTCAAATAAATAAATAAAATCTTTAAAAAAGAAACAAGATGACAGGGCCTGGGTGGCTCAGTTGGTTAAGCATCTGCCTTCTGCTCAGGTCATGATCCCAGGGTCCTGGGATCAAGCCCCTTGTCCGGCTCCTTTGCTCAGTGGGAAGTCTCCTTCTCCCTCTGCCTCTGCTGCTTCCTCTGCCCCTCCCACCCCTCGTGCATGCTCACTCACTCTCTGTCTCAAATAAATAAATAAAATCTTTTCTTTTTTTTTTAAAGATGATGTTAATTATGGAGGGCCATGGTTGAGAGGGGAAGCTGCCTTCACTCCTAGTCTGTTGTCAACACGCCTGATGCAGGCTTTGGGTTGCTAGAGTTCAGGTTGCTTAAAGAAATCCACAAGCATATTTTCATGTTAAATGCATTCGTATTTAAAACAGGCTTAAGTAAAGAAGACTGTGCAAACCAAACATGATGTATCTGGTCAGTTTGTAGCCCCCTTCCCCTCGGAGCCACCTGTGTTGTGGCTTCAAGTGCTTACTGGCACACACTCTGTCACCCACGCTCTGGGTCCCCCAGTTTGAGAAGCAGGGCCTCTGAGCCAGGGAGACCATGCAGATGTGGTCGGATCCCTAGTAACTTGAGAGGGTCAGTGCAGCAGCTGGGTGTGCGTCCTCCGAGACCCCCCGGGGGACCCCTACCCTGCTTTAGCAGCAGCTGTGACTCAGTCCAAAGTACTGGGTTTTTATGTATCACCCCCTCCCCCCAACACACACACACTCCCCATCCCTCCACTAAAACACCTCCACAGCCTTTCTCATATGACCCATTTGCAAATCTCAGGGTCCTGGTGCCTCTCCTCTGAATGCGTGCTTATCTGCTCTTTTTCTCGAATCAAGGAGTCCAGAAATGAATTCATCTGACCCGTGTGGGGTCAGGAGGCATTAACTCCTCTTTCACACTCCCCACACAGCCTCTGTTACTGTGTCCTAAGACTGCAGAGCTCCTTGGCAGCCACGGGCATGCTTAATTCACCGTGAACTTAGTGTGAACTAGAATTCCTAAATCTCTTTTATATATTCTGCTACCAAGCCGTATTTCTCTCCTACACGTGTAATAAATTACTTTAGCATGCTCGGGGATGGTAATGACTCAAGAGCGCCTGAAGTTGGTCAAGCCGTTTGTGCCTCTCAGCAATCCTGGGCTGCTGCCGAGTGTTTAAATATGTTTGCTTTTTAACAGAATTGTCCTTCTTACCTTCTTGTCAGCGGTCAGTTTCTGTGGTTGCCTGTGTGGCTGTCTCTGGTCCTTTTCCTTTGCTGCTTCTAGTCTCCTAGGAGTTGGGAATTCACACGTCCAGGAATTTTAGAATTTTGGACAAGACAGTTGGTCTCTGTGTGTGGACCCTTAGTACGGGTCAATCATGAGAGCACAGGTTGGACGATAATGTTTCCTTTGCTGGTCAGAGCCATTTATTTCCCCAGTTTTCAGGTCTGTAGAGAGTTGTACCCTCAAGGGCTTCTGTCTTGTCAGGTAAGACTGGGCTGCACAGAGAACTCTTCCCATTGAGACAGCTGTCCTTCCTCACCTTCTCGTCTCCCAGAACTGTCTGGGAAGCTGGGACCTCATCGTGGAGAGCACCTAGACAGGACCCAGTCTTGGATGCATGCAACACCTTACGCCCACACTCTCCTTGTAAAGGTGAAGTTTCAACCATTGTGGAAAGGCCATTTACACATGGAATGGTTAACAGCCTTCTGTGGCCTAACATTTATTCCATGGTTTTTGACCAGTGTTACTGTAGTTGGTGTGATGGTACGTGTCATTAGATCCCCCTTGGGCTCCCCTAGGGGTCTTTGCCATCTTTCTCTCTCCTCCTCTTCAGTTAAAAGGTGGAAGAGATGGGGCACCTGGATGGCTCAGTTGGTTTAGTGTCTGATTCTTGGTTTCAGCTGAAGTCATGATCCCGGGGTTGTGGGATCGAGCCCTGCATTGGGCTCTGTACTCAGTGGGGACTCTGATTCCCCTCTCTCTTTATCCCTATCCCAGCCCATACCCTTGCTTGCGCTCTCGCTCTCTCTCTCTCTCAAATAAATAAATCTTTAAAAAGTAGAGGAGATGAGATTTGGGTTTGGGCACAGAGGTTCTCAGAATAACTTTTTCTTTCACTACAGTGTATGTCTGTAAGTCCTTTAAAAACTTGAGTTTTCCTATTTCAGAGTATAATTCTAGAATTGGAGATGTGAAATTGAAGCTATTAGCTGTCTAGTATACCTCTGTCAGTGGAGTATAAAGTTTTTACACAGAAGTTCTGTCTTTGGACATACTCATTTGACTTAAACCTATCCATTTCTTGGCATTTTTGATAAAAGCCTGGTTGACCTCTGTTTCTGTAGGGTTATAGGAACTGAGCTGCTATAGAGGAAAGCCAAGTGCTAGTCCACAAATTAGCGAAATAAAGTTTTGCAAATTGGTTTCACTTTTCTTCCAACATCTTTCTAACCAGCCCAAACAAAAAAATTACGTTATACCTATAAGCTAAGGAAAACCAGTTGAGTTGGTGGGAGAGTGGGTGGCGGACAATTAGAAGCTGATGCTGTAGCGTTTTTAGACCATCTTAAGTAGAAGCAGAGCTTTGGGTTAAGGACCTGAATTATCCCTGATGTTCTGCCAAAGTATTGATACTTTGTGTTGCCAAGTTCATCTCAACAAATACATGGTGCTAGCAAGTGGGAAAACAATCTCCTAAGAGCAAACTGTAACGTTAAGAGATGACGGTTCTTTGGAACATCACTAAAAATTAAATGCCAGCTCTCTCCTCTAATGAGCTTTGGAGGGAGTTGGAGATGGGTTTTGGCATCAGACAGTCGTTCTACTCACCCAGCTTTGTGACTTTGGATAGTTACTCTAACCTCCATGGGCTTCAATCTGTACAAGTGAAAAATAGAATTGGGAATTGGGAAGATTGGGGGGGGGGGTGGAAGGGTGGATAACAAGGAAGGGGGAGAGTGGCAGAAGCTAGATGATGGTAGTAGCCCTTTGCCCTCACCTCCCCACATCTTGTGTCAGACAGAACATCAGTAAATTTGGGCAATCATTCCTCACTAGTCAGGATTTCCAGATAGTTCACATCCCTGTGGGTGGTCCAGTTTCCCGCGGTGCTCTTAGGATGGGGTTTTTGCATCTGCATAATTCTCCAGGCGTCTGACTAGCTCCGGGTCAATATTCCCGGATATTGTGCTGGATACAGTATTCCTGTTAAGGCAGCTGAGGTTGGATTGTCATTTGGGGCAGTTAATGCAGTGTTCCTCTCCAGGCTGATCTGGAACTGAAATCCCTGGGTGAGGCCAGGCCCCTCCTCAGGAGAGAGATGTCCGGGGGAAGGAGGTTGCTGACTCAACGACCTTGATGTTTTAATCAGGGCTGAACACCAATCGTACATTCTTCTTTCTTCTGAAGTAAGAAAGGAAAATAATGCTTTTAAGGTAGTTTTCTCCAACCTGGCACCTAAAGGGAAAAAAAAAAAGATTTGGAAAGTCGTAAATTGAAAACATTGAAATTTAGAGACACTTGTTTTTAAAAAATCTTTTTCTCTCTCTGTCATACACAAATAGCTTAAACTTTTCAAACCCGCCTCCAGTTTGAGTCAGGAGGGTAAGGGACCTGCGTTTTGGCTGCTAGAGCGAGCAGCCGCTAACCTTCTTTTTAAGATTTTATTTATTTATTTTGAGAGAGAGCTCAAGTGGGGGGTGGGCAGAGGGAGAGAGAGAATCTCAAGCTGACTCTGTGCTGAGTGCAGAGCCCAACGTGGGGCTCCATCCCAGGACCCTGAGATCATGTCCTGAGCTGAAATCAAGAGTCAGAGGCTTAACCGACTGAGCTACCCGGGCGCCCCTAACCTTCTAAATCAGTAACAGTACTGAATAATACTGAGAGAGATCCAGAGCCCCAGCTGTGTAAGGCCATCTTCTGGCAGCTAAGTACCCAACATAAATCATAGGATGCTTTCACTTAAACTGTTCTGCCCACCTGGACACCTTCCCCCCAGAATGAGAACTTACCTGTTGAAATCACTCCCGGGCTTAGCCCAAATGTCCACTCTCCAATAAGATCTTCCTAAGTTACTGCTGATGGAAACTGCCTGGAATCTCCTATGCCGTCTGGTGGCAAATTATCGGGACCTGCACTGTGGCCCTATCCCAAGCCCGCAGGGGCTGTACGGACAGTGCAGTTACTCGGTGGACGGCTTTCTGCTGTAGATGGTCACGTCCTCACGGGCTAAACATGCAGGGAGTGTTGACTGTCGGCCAGGCTTCGTGCTGGCAACCAGACCTCGCTTAAATTTAGGCACTCACCAACATGTACAGAGCTGGCGTGTAAGTACGGATCTCACTGTGATGTCAAGGGTGTCGTACGGTGAGAGGAGGTAACAGGTGCTGTAATAGTTTCCCATGAGTGTCTCTGTGTAACTTTCGGAGGTCTTATGTTTTGAAGTTGGGGAGTGTCTTATCAATCTTCCATACCTAACAGAAGGCCCAGTGCGTAACAGGTCCCTAGGATGTGCATATGAAACGAGTCACTTACCGTTTCTTTAGCAAAAAGAATGCGTGCCCAATTAACTACACTGTCCCACCGGGTCGGGTTTGAGTGCCCTAATAGAGGAGCAGACACGAAGAGCGCCCTCACATAAGCCATTTAGCAAATGCTAATGGAAAGAAGCCATTTTGCATGACGTGTATAAGGCAGTTTAATCCCTCCTCCCCTATAAAAACCTCCTTTAAAAGCCTGTCAGTTGTGGGGTGCTCCTCTGATGGAGACACTGACCTGATAGGTAAGGAGGGCCCCAGTGGAGCAGAGCACTGTGGCTGTTACCTTATGAAGACACAGGACGCTTCCAGCAGAGTCCACCGAGCTGACGTGGAGCACCGGGCGGCTCCACCTGGTGAGAGCAGCAGGGCCTCTGGCTGGGTGGTCAGGGAAGAACGGATGGTGCGGGAGCCGGTCCTGTGGAGAGACCACATCTGTGCGGGGACTGTTACAAGCACCTGGCCAGGACGGGCACTCGGAATGCATGGGGGGGCTGGTGGGGGGTGGGCTGCAGTCCCAGCTGAAGACGCTTGCTCGTCCTTCATGGTGACCGGTTTCACGATCTTCTTATTTTTATGCCATCTTGGTTTTGGAGCTGTGACTTTTACATGTGAAGAGAGGAGCTATCCAGACATGCTCTTCACTTGGGTTTGTGGTTAGCACTGCAAGCCCAGCACCTCTCATTTGTCAACGCTGTCACCATTTCCATTCACTCACACTTATCCTTTTGCTGCATCATTTCCATTGGGCTAGGTATCCTGTAGCTGGGGAAACTGAGGCCCAGAGAATAAAGTCAGATTTGACCCCACTCTTCTGACGGCAGTGCGTAATCAGAACATAGCTCAGGCCGGTGTGTGTTCTCTCTCGTTGATATTCCGTTCTACAGTTAGAGATGCAAGGTGCTTTTGTTGGACACGATCAGCTTAGTCTTTGGAGTTCACGTGTATTACCTCTTAGCTTCTTAAATACTGAGTTCAGCTATTAGAAACAGTACAACAGCCAAGCTAAATTCTTTTGAGTCTCAGTAAAAGTATAGCTCACCAGAACCTATTTCTGGATTCTAATTGGGACATTTCAAGCCTGGTCATGGTTTTCCGACAAATAGTGCTGGTCTAAATTTTGCCTGATATGGTCTTTGAAGGGCCCTCGTGCATCCAGGCATATTATGTTAGCAGCAGAACCAAGAAAAGTGCTTCTTAGGAATCAAAGCTTCCCATCAAAATCTATTGTTAGGAATTGTCTAAATTTGGCAACTGTCTAAATTGTTTCTGGTGATTTAAGTTGTCTTTATTAATTTAGTTGTCTTCTAGTTCATGAAGACATTTGTTGGTCTTAAACCTGGAGCTTAGGAGAATGCATATAGGTTTTTAGGGCACTGCTAAATCAGTTAGCTAGTGGAAGCTATGGCTCTTCAAAATTAGAAGGGCTACTTAGGATTTCAGACTAAATTGTAAGGAGGGTTAATGACAATTTGCAAAGCAGAATGCTGAATGGGGATAGGTACAACATCAATGATTTCACATAATTATAATTGTTTTTCTGATGAGAGAAGTAATTCTCCCCTTCATTGTAAAATATAGGAAGTGAGAAAAATACTAAAGCCAAAATTACCTAAAATCCCTCATCCAGATATATTTGCCATTTACCTTTTTTTAAAAAAATTAACATATAATGTGTTATTTGTTTCAGGGGTATAGGTCTGTGATTCATCAGTCTTCAACAACACCCAGTGCTCATTACATCACACACCCTCCTTAATGTCCATCACCCAGCCACCCATTCCCCTTACCCCCCCTCTGCTCCAGCAACCCTCAGTTTGTTTCCTAAGATTAAGAGTCTCTTATGGTTTGTCTCCCTCTCTGGTTTCATCTTGTTTCATTTTTTCCTCTCTTCCCCTATGATCCTCTGCCTTATTTCTTAAATTCCACATATCAGTGAGATCATATGATAATTTTCTTTCTCTGATTGACTCATTTTGTGTAGCATAATACCCTCTAGTCCCATCCCCGTCATTGCAAATGGCAAGATTTCATTTTTTATGGCCACATAATATTCCATTTTGTATATATGTACCACATCTTCTTTATCCGTTCATTTGTTGATGGACATCTGGGCTCTTTCCATAGTTTGGCTATTGTGGACACTGCTGTTTACCATTTACCTTTTAATATTTTCTGTTGTATAGAGAAAAAATTGATCTTGTTGAAATTGTCAAGATCCTAACATGAGCAAATGTGTATTTTTTGTGGATAAGAAGGGCTTACAGTGTAGCATAAGCATTTCCCATGTCTGTAATAGGAATTTTTATTAAGCGTCTGCTCGTGGGCCACCCTCCACTGCCTGGAAGGTGAAGGAGAAAGAGCCCATGAACCAGAATACTGTTCTCCTGTCTGTCTGCTCTCCTCTGACTGGTGTAGCCTGAACAGGGTTGAAAAGCAGATGGGCGAAGTGAAGGAGGAAGAGGAAATCAATAGTCCTGTCTGTGAAAGACAGCAAGTGAGTTTTGCAGGTGGGTTCTCTCTGCAATATATTCCACAAATCTGACTCATACTGTATTTATTTTCCTTCATTAGATTTCTGAAGTGGAAGCACTATACTGAAAACTTGAAATGTATAATGTTCTTAAATTGAAAGCACGGGAGACAGAGGATGGAACTGATGAAGAAAGATAAATGAGACTGATAGAGGCATTAGGAAAGAGAAAATGGCAAATTCAAAGCCAGGTGGGGGTAAGCAGTAGAGATGGGCCAGTGGAATCCAGAGCCAGCGAAGAAATAGTGCTCAGGGAGGACAGTGTGATGACTACATCTGTGCTAAAATTGGGCATCAGGTCACCACTGTGCTCATTCTTTGTAGAAGTCCTCTTCAACTGCACTTGTGAGGTGGGAGTAGAAATATCTAGGAAACCTATAGTACAGCATGGGAAGCTACTTTTCAGCTAATTCAAAACCAACACACAGGTATGCGTAACAGTAGCTTAAGTGAACATGCCCAGAGCCCTTGTGAGGGACGATATGGGGCTGGGTGTTAAATGTGCTAAATCATTCGATACTCGCAATACCCATGGCAGAGGGTATGGAGGTGAAAAATGGTGGAGCTGGGATCTGAACCCAGGTGTGCCTGCGTCTAAGGCTCCTGCTCCTGGAAACACTAGCAGCCCGCGGCTCTAATGCTCCCCAGCGTGAGCTGTTAATGGGTGGTACATCCTTGCAGAACGCGCACACAGTTCCTGACTGAGTTGCTGACTTTTAGAGTAAAATCTTACTGAATTCAGCTGCATCCTTTTGTCTCGTAGGGAACTTGCATACAAGTAATTAGTAAATGAGGCAATACACTAACTTCTTAACAGAAATCAATGGAAACCGATTCAATTGGCCTTAATTTAACAAAATCCTGCATCTACTGTTTTTAAAGCCTTAAAACACAAGCACAATGGTAACCAAAAAAACTCGAACCAGTTTTGGGAAGAATTTCCCTCGGATTCCATTCCCTCTGTAAGCCATATAGAGCCAGTCAGTTAAGAGTCCTGAGCATTGCCCTGCAGTAGTTCTTGTGTTCCTAACAGCCAGTGTACTTGCCTTGAACAGCATTTGAGAAGACCAATGTGCCCAGTGCTAGGCTGCAAATGGATTAAAGCAGTTGATTCTCATCTGTCAGAACAATTAACATGAGTAAAATGCTTGCCCTACTTAAAGCAGATGGAGGGAGGGGAGGAGAGGGAGAGGGGAAGGGAGGGGAGGGTGCTCTGTACTACTGTTCATAAGATTAATGTTGCTCTATGGGCAGGGAGAGCACTGGATTTATTTTCTGAAAATTACATGGATTTACAGGGATGTCAGTTATTGCTGAAAGCACAGACTGTGTTCTTAAAGGGTCTCTGTAGGGTAGTGAATGAGGCACAGAAGAGGCGTGGGGGTGGGGAGTGGTGCAGGAGATATATAGGATGTCTAACAGTAAAGTATGACTTGTTGACCATTTTGTCCTGATTTAAGCTCTGCTAAATTCAAGGCTTAACAGTAACCCAGCTTCTTAGAGGATGTATAAATATTGTTACAAGATTTTTTTTGATAAAATAAGTGGAATGGACATAGGACTGTAGTGACTTGAGACCACAGCTCCGTGTTTGCAGGGAGACTTGAGATCCCTTTTGCCTTCCATTAGAGCTGGATCTGTGCTACCAGGGTGGGAGGAAAAGAAAACAGCATATTAATTAAGAATGAGACATCTAGAAGGATTTTATTGTTCTTTGACAGTGAAAGTGGAATGGGAAAATGGTTGAGGTGAGCACAAGAATCATAGAAGATGACAGCTGTATGAGAAATAATATTTACATGAGTGCTGAATCAAATTTTAATTATAGGAAGCCTGCCGAGGAAGGCATGGGGCTGTCGGCAGAAGTTCAGCCGAGCTGCCAGGACAGGACTGGGGTGAGGAGGGAGTGTTCCGGAGTGACCGCCCGCTGCGGGCAGATGGCTTGGAGATTGTACTCTTCACAGGACTGGGGGTGAGGAGGGAGTGTTCCTGAGTGACCGCCCGCTGCGGGCAGATGACAGGGGTGAGGAGGGAGTGTTCCGGAGTGACCGCCCGCTGCGGGCAGATGGCGTGGAGATTGTACTCTTCACAGGACTGGGGGTGAGGAGGGAGTGTTCCTGAGTGACCGCCCGCTGTGGGCAGATGGCCTGGAGATTGTACTCTTCACAGGACTGGGGGTGAGGAGGGAGTGTTCCTGAGTGACCGCCCGCTGCGGGCAGATGACAGGGGTGAGGAGGGAGTGTTCCGGAGTGACCGCCCGCTGCGGGCAGATGGCGTGGAGATTGTACTCTTCACAGGACTGGGGGTGAGGAGGGAGTGTTCCTGAGTGACCGCCCGCTGTGGGCAGATGGCCTGGAGATTGTACTCTTCACAGGACTGGGGTGAGGAGGGAGTGTTCCTGAGTGACCGCCCGCTGCGGCAGATGGCGTGGAGATTGTACTCTTCCTTTGAATATGCGCCCCACAATGTCCCTCATAAGTAAATTTTCTGTCCTGGTAGCCACTTGTCCCTTGTTTGCTCTTCTTCTTGCCTACTGGTCCCCCAGTTACTAGAAAAAGTCCGGAGTCCTCTGCTGTCAGTCGCGGGTTTCATGTTTAAATTGGATACTTAGTCATCTTGCTAGAACAGCTGCTGGTGCTGAGATGTCAAGATGGTCCACTCACCAGTGAGATATGCTTTCTGAACAGGCACAGTGGAGACACAGCATCTTAGTTAACTGAGAACCAAGAGTAACTCTAGAATTGCTCTTCTCAGGTCTTTCCAGAACATACTCCAGTGGTGCCTTGCCTGTCTGAATCCCTGCTTCCCCTTCTCTAGCTGAGCCAGCATCTCTTCCTTTCTCTGGTCTTGCTCACCACTCACAACTCCCTTTCTTGCTCATTCCTCTTTATGCACCACACACGTGCTGATCTGCAAGGGCCTTTTTCTGTAATTACGCTAGCCGCTGTGCTTGTGGACAGTGTCCCAAGCAGGCATTGGTTCTGTCAGGAAGTGAAATAATCCTCTAAAATGAGGAAAAAAATAACTCTGTTCTGATTTGGGAAAAAAGAAAGTACGTATGTATGTTTTATATATATATATATATATATATATATATATATATATATATATATACACACACACACACACACACATACGTATATACGTTACAACATTATTTAAATTAGTAAAGATTAGAAATTTCCTAAATATGATTAAGAAAATTGTGTACTTGATAACATTTACTCAGTCATTGAAAATATGAGTATGAAGACTATACACCTACTTGGGAAAACCTATACAAGATAACACTAAATTAGCGGTGTATCTATGCCATGATAACAGCCATTAAACAAAAAATATATGGTTAAAATGGAAAGGATCATGGAGAAATCTAGCTGATATAATTGTGATTTTTCAAATGTAACTTCTTTATATAAAGTGGTTTTAAAGGTAAAATATATTTGATGTTAACATTGTTTATAATCCTAAGCAGACTTACATAATTGATTTTAATGCTCAAGTTTTTCTTTTTAAAGATTTTATTTAGTTATTTGTCAGAGAGCACACAAGGGGGGGAGAGGGGGCAGAGGCAGAGGGAGTAGCAGGCTCCCCACCGAGCAGGGAGCCCGATGATCGATGATCGTGACCTGAGCCAAAGGCAGACTCTTACCTGACTGAGCCACCCAGGCGTCCGTAATGCTCACATTTGTTTTGCGATTGTGTGGCAGACACACAAACCTCTATCCCTGTGCACCTCAGAGGCTTTATGGCTTCCTCAGCCACTGCTGAAAGTCCACACTGTGTCATTGTGCAAATCACAGGAGGACCTCCAGTGTCTGGTTTAGCCTTCCCATAGTTCCCATTGCCCCATACAGAGGAACTGAGTAATGCTAATCTTCAACATACACATATTCCATATTTGCTGTGTGACAGGCACAGTGCTGCGTGTTGGAAACCAGTCAGACACAATCCCGCTCCTCAGGGGGATCTAGAGGAGGAGACCTAAGAAACGGAGCCATTGGGTAGTGAGGTAGATGCTGTGGTAGGAAGTAGGAAGGGCACTTGGGAGTGGTGCCCACCAGGATTCAAGAAGTCCTTTCAGAAACCACCCGAGTGAGAGGTGCAGGTGAGCGGCACAGGGTGAGAGGCGGGGCTTGCGACTTACCTGGAGAACTGCGATTTGTTCAATATGGCTGGAGAACAAAGATTTGGGGCGGGGAGGAAAGGGTGTGGTTCTTAGGCCACATTGAGAAATTTTAACTCTACCTAAGGGCAAAGGAAAGTCATTGAAGGGTTGTTGCTGTTTGTATCGCTCTTTGAGCAAGAGAAGTGATACCCAGTACTCAGAATTGCACTTAGCGTGTTGGCTCTGGCTTTGGAGAACAGCTGGGAGGGAAGGCCAGAGGAAGAAGAGCCAGGTAAAGCACCGTTGCTGCCTTCCAGGTGAGCAATGGCATCCTGAGTTAGAATGATGTTAGCGGGCATGGGGAGGAGCGAACAGTTTCCAGAAAGACTTATGAGATAAGACCAACAGAAACTGATGATAAGAGTGAGGAGTAGGGAGGAAGAATTCAAAAAAGGATGCCCATGTCTCTGGCTTAGGCAAATGGGCACGTAGAACCTGGCTCTTGGCACCTCTTGGTTCATCGGTTTGAAGCAGCCAGCAGGGCAACACAGTGATGGGGGAATGGGTTGGCTTCGCAAGAGAAGAAGACAGGTTGAGTTTAGAGGGCGTTGAGTGTGTCTCTGGGTACAGAGGTGTGATTGGCAGCTGGATGTGCAGGTCCAAAGTACAAGGGAGCAGTCACCGTGGCTATTGGGTTTGAGACCGGTGTTTTACTGTAGAGCTTCAACAGATGTCATTCACCCTGAGGGTTCTGCTGACAGTAGTAGTTTGTGGAATTTCAAGTGCCAGTAGCACTCGGATTTGAGAGTTAACTATTAGCTGTTGCACGCAGGGCACCGTCCCTGTGCTCTTGCTGCTGGTGCTGGACTGTTACTGCAATCCTTCAGAACCTAGCCTGATCCCAGCCTTACATCTCTGTTTTTGTAACCCCCTAATTTTTACGTGGCATTTTAATATACAAGAAAAGGGAATTTGGGAATTATTTCTCAGGGAGAGGTCTAAATGCAAAGCACTCGCCTGTTATAACAAACATTTTGTTGTGAGGTGGAGAAAATAGAGTTATCTCTTTAATTTTCTAATGGATACTTGAACTTGACTTTTTTTTTTTTTTTTTTTTTTTTTTAATGGCAGAATCAGCTCCTTGAAAATCAGCACAGGATGTGGCCAACAGGCTTGAAAGTGTTTCACTCCTGCTGGTTAGGAGTAGGAATAGGGATGGGGGCAGGAAAAAAGGGAGTATTTAATGCAGTGGTTTTCAAACTTGTTTTTTTTATCTAGACCTCTGCAGATCACAGCATCCTAAATTTATTTCTAAAGTGATTCATGGATCAAGACCCCCAGGTTGAAAACTTGAAAAGTACTCTCAGGATAGTTGACTGGGGACCATTTTATCTCTTTCTTAGGGTTAACTACTTTAGAGTATATTATAAGGAATGTCGTGTGATCTTTAATTTATTCCCCAGTTACTCCATAGCAAATTTGCAATCTCATACAACCTTCTTAATATTTTCCTGAGCAAGTTGAACGAAGCTTTCAAAAGTCAAATAAATTATGGTGGATATAACCTCATCTCTACTTATCTGTCACTGCTTTCCCTGCAGTGTGAGTGGCTAATTGAACACCAACTATAATAATCTGATTTGCATTTTCCCTGTCAAATGTGCCACTCTATGAATAGCTAAATTAACTCAGTCTTCCTGGAATATGCCCAAATGTTGAGAACCATTTAGGACTTTTCAAAACCATTTGGTCTATTAGCTCTGTCTTGAGATAAGCAGAATAAATGAGTCCCTGAAATCAAAGGGAAACTAATTGTAGTACCTCTTTCCAGCTTTGAGTCATCAAAGCTTGGCTGTCTCAAGTATGTTCTAATGGGGTTCATTATTTTGTTCTACATTTGATAATTCTGAGATAATTTTACATTTGCATTGTTAATATCCATTTTTCAAAATTTGTTGACATGTCTATTTATTTTAAGAATAATAATTTATTAGCCTTCCCTTTCAAGGCACAAAAGCTATGCATGCCCATTGTAACAAGTCAAATGACATAGAAGTATCCCATGAAAAAGCCAACTCTGTCCCTTGCCCTCCATATATTTCCATCTTCCTCCTTAATGCATGTTAACAAGTCGGTGTTTATTCTTCACTACCCATCTATGCTCAGATAAAATACACAAATACGGCAAACGTTTTTATAGAAATAGATCAGACTATCTACGTCCTCATTTTAACTTCTTTAAAACTTACCACTATATCATGGTTTTCTAAGATCTCCACTAGATCTCGTTCTTTTTCAAAGCTGCAAAATGTGACTATGCCAGTTTATGCATTTGCTCCCTTGTAGGTGAATACTCTGTATTTTGGTTGCTTAGTTCAGTTGTTGTCATTATTACATTGCTATAGTACCTTTGTAAGTAGATTCTAAAACTAGTAAATTAAGTCAAAATAGGTGCTCCCTGGATATCCTAAATAACGCACATGATCCTTACCAGTAGGCTGGGCACAATTCACATCATTCCTTCCAGCCTCCACCAGCAGGTTGATTTTTCTTAATTGAGTCCCGTCAGCAAGACATTAGAAAGAAGGTGTGTCAGGAGCCCTGAGTCAGGCCATCTTTTGGACCCAGGTTGCTTCTCCCTCTACCCACCCATGTCCTGGGCCATTGCTCTTTAAATGTCCTAAATCTTTCTTAGCATTGGCTCTAGGACTTTTTTTTTCCCCTCTAGGACTTTATAAAAGCAGTTTGCTGACCTCTCTACTCTTCCATGGCAATGATATAAAAGAGACCCCATTCTAGTAAGCTTTCTGTAGTTCTCAAGCATAAATTCCTACTCTGTGACTTTAGTCCATCTTTGTATATCCCAGTGTTACCCTCCTCTTTCTTTTGCCCTTTGTGTTGCTATTGCAGTAATTTAGGGAGGTTTCTATCTTTGGATTCGTTATGCCATTGGTCAGAGTTGGGTGCAGTGGCCTGTAAGTCCCTTGTACACCTTTGCTCAGTTTACACACAACAGGTACATTCAGAATTAGGGTGCTGTTTTAGCTGTTTCAGGTTAGAGATACCAAACCAAATAAGACTCAAGACAAAAAATTCTGGGCCACTTTGATTTCATTCGTTCAGTAACTGTATGTGTGCTTGCACTGGACTGGCTGCTGGGAATAGAATAGGCATGTGTTTGTCCTCGAGGAATTTGTGTCTAGGTTAAGGAGAGCCTCTACGAAGAAAACTGCAATTGATAAAATGTCCGTGTTTTTAGGTGGCATTTCAAACATGACTTCACTGACTTTGGAGGTGGGATGGAGATGGGGAGAGTGGAAGTTTAATGTTCTGATTCAAGCCCTGTGAGATTAAAAAAAAAATCTTCATAGTGATTTTATCTGAAGAATAAATAGCTAAAATATTTTTGAAAAACAAAGGGGATGTTTTAATGTAACATTAAACATTAAAATACTGTCATTTATAATAGCATAGAAGGATTTAGTTATAATGCCTGCAATAAGAACAGTACAAAGGGTTTAACTATTTAGTAGTACTAGGACAATTGTTAAGTAAAAACAAGTTTGGCATTGTAATTTTTGTATACAATGAAATTCCCTGCAGAATAAAGTTTTAAAAAATGACCATATTAAAAAAATGAAAATATAGGTAACTGACTAGAGTGGAGAAGGAATTTCTTAACAAAAAGCAGAGGAAAAAAGTCTGTAAAGGAGAAGATTTATGGAGACAACTTAATAATACAAAACATAGATGTAAAAAAATGCTATATAAGTTAAAAGGTGAGCAGTCAACTAGGAAAGAGTAATAAGTTAAAAGGTGAGCAGTCAACTAGGAAAGAGTAATTTCAAATACATATGGTGAAAGATGACTATCTTTAGTACACATCAAACTCGAAGAAGTCAGCATCCTGCCAAAATGGGCAAAGAACATGAACAGGCAATTAGAACAATAAAGCCATGTGTCTAATAAACTTGTGAAAAAAACTTAGCCTCAAAGAATCAAAGAAATGAAGACTAAAAGTCATTTTGGAACCATATTGGCAGAAAGAGTTTGTACATGGTATATCTAGATTTGCTGGAAGTAAAGCAAAATAGATACACTTGACAGAAGTTTGTACTACAATAGCTTTTTCTCAGCTTTTGTGAGGGAAGCAATTTCACATTCAGAGACTTTGGCCAAATATTCTATTTCCAGGAATTTGCCTAATGTTCTTCACTGCAGTGCTATACATCAAGGGAAATTGGTCACACATCCAGTAACTGGTTGTTGGTTAAATTGTGGTACACCCAGTGCATAGGTAATTACATCAAGATGGACAGATGGCCATGGGTGAGGTCTTTCTTGTTCTGAGTTCTGTCAATGTTTAAAAGGTATAGAAAAAGGAGCAAACTCTTGGATTTGCCACCCTGATCCTTTTTATTCCAACAAGCTTACTTAGGAAGATCTGTACATGAAAAGTAAAGATTTCTCAGCTCTAAACCTATAGGAAGTATGTGACCACATATGGAATGAAAGGAAGATGAGCCTATTCTGTATCCATATGAATTGCTGAAGAAGCTGAGAAGCTGTATTCACCTCCAAAACGTTACCTAGGCCATTTAGTAATCTGAAAGAGGTGATTTTACATTTAAACATTTACATTTAAACACCTGAGATGTTTACCTGTGTTGTTTTGTGGTCACATTGACAGAAACTGTGCCAGTCAGCTCTGAATCCTGTCTCATTTTTAAGTGGAATTTGGTCATCAGTATTAAGTCAGGCACCTGTATTGTTTGAGCTGAATTATGTTCATTTGGTATGAACTGTTCACTGGTAGTGTCTCCATTGTCTTCCACTCATTGAGTGGAGAAAAGTATTTTTTTTAAGATTTTATTTATTTATTTGGCAGAGAGAGAGAGCGAGCACACAAGCAGGGAGAGGTGCAGAGGGAGAAGCAGGCTCCCTGCTGAGCAAGGAGCCTGATGCGGGACTCGATCCCAGGACCCTGGGGTCATGACCTCAGCCGAAGGCAGACGCCAAATTGACTGAGCCATCCAGGCATCCCAGGAGAAAAGTATTCTATGTGTTTTCATATAGAATCCTTCCTGTAAATAATAATTCTTTTCTTTCTGAGGCTCCCACAGTGCCCAAAGTCAATCGGCCACATTTGGATAGCTTTCCATTTTATTTTCTCTAGGCCAGAAGTTCAGCTGATGGTAGATCGATCACGGAGGCAGGGAAAGGTGAGCCTTCCTTAGGTGGTGCTTCCTACAATGGTGTCAGTTACCACCGAGTTCCATGACTCCTTGGTTGACAAACAGATCTCTCTGAAATGCTATGTGCCTTGAAACCTCACAATTTCTGGAGAATTCCTTCTCAATAGCTGCTGCTTTTCTTGGAGGCTGCCCAAGAACCACTATGAAATGATAGAGGACACAGAGCCACCAGTTACATTTTCTGGGTTAAGGGGGTGTCCACCTTCTGCTTGTCTGTGTATTTTTGCCCTTGTCAGCTAGCTGCGACACAGAACCTTAATACATTTTGGGGCAGGAATACAGACTAATCGGTACCCGAGTGATGAAACTGCCCTATTTTCTGTGCTTCTTCCTTTAGTCTCCAGAGTTAAGAAAATGGCTCCCTGTCTGACAGGAGATTACCTTGGACTGTGCTGTGGTTATGCCTAGCAGAATTTCTGTCGGGAACTTCCTGGTGGACATACGAAGTTGTGATAAGATGTTTTGTGTGAAAGCAGATATCTGAGTGAACTTGCAGGAACTCACTTTCTGTGATTCATTGAGGTCATGGCCAAATGTCCCAACAAAGCAGAGATGCTCCACAGGAGCACCTGACGTATTTGAAGCCTAAGCTTTAGGGGCGGTCATTCCCAATACGTCAATGAAGTGTCCGTTCAGAATTCAGAGATCCCATTGTGGGAGCTAGAACACCCATCCTTTACTTTAGGAGACTCCTATTAATATAACAATATTGCAAGTAATTTGGCAATATGTGGATCGTGACCCTCAAATTTCAAGTCTTGTCCTTAAGATCCATTCTCCTTCAGGCTCCTTGTGGGAACAAAACACATCAAAGGTGCAAGCTTATGCTGTAACCACTGACTCCATTAGCAAAGAGGCTATTGTCCATAACATGACTTCTTTTCAGACTCTATAAACAGAGGCAATGTAGAGTGTGTGAAAGAGGAATTTTGAAGACCCAGGTAAGAGGAGTTAAATATAAAAGTCGGTAAATACTGCCCCCCTCCTCCTTGAACTGCATCATATAACATTTTTATAGTGTTTGTAACCTATAACCTTCATCTAAACATTTTCCTCTCTCCCCAGGATCTGTGGGAAGTGGATATGGTGAATATTAGCTTCCACAGCACAGATAAGAAACAGGAGTGGGTGGGGGTAGACAGAGGTTGGGCCCTGAGGCACTTTAGTTACAGGCACACGCAAAAAGCATTGAGCTTCCCATCATTCATGTGGTTGTGTTTCATCAGAAATTTTCAACAATGTGGCTTCCTGCCCGAGAGGTGGGAAAATTGCACGTTGCCCAATCCTACAAGGGAAGGATGTTTCTGCTATAGAATAGAAATAAAGTACGTTGATGAAAAGGAGAAAAAAAAAAGGGAAGAAAAAACGGGACCAGGTACATTCTGCGGCTCTATTTGTCCTTGTTTAAAAGACGTAGTTGCTGGAAGGAAAGAAAGAAAACAATTAATGCGGATACCACGTTAATTATTTCTGTCCATGAAGACCAGCCTGTCCATGATCTTGTGCTTTCAAAAAAAATTTGTGCATTTTATAAAAATTCCTAACTTTACACTGGAGTTGAGATCTGGGGTAGATGGCTATAGCCAAGGTATCATGCACTTGCCATCCCTAGAAGAAAGTGCATTATTTAACCAAAGCGAAGTTGGACAATGTAGAAATGCTGGAGACGATAGCAACGTATCATTTACGCCTATCTCCCAAGCAGTGCACTTTGCTGACTGGTCCCTGAATTGCCTCTTGCTGCCTGAATAGCCACTATTAAAGAAATGAAGCATTTTGTTTTCCAGACAGCCCTCTGATTGTTGCCTACACTCACACAGGAGTGCCTGGCTGCAGAACTTGCTATTTTTCCTCCTAGGTCATCCCACAGCAGTTCAAAAAGTGATCTGTCACAGGGAGGAGGGCAAGTCAATGCATTTTAAGAAACCTGCCCTTGGGTCTCCCCGTGGCCAGAATGTGACCTGCACAGACTATCTGAACGAACATTAACCCCCTTGGCTCTGCACCTGAGCAGTTTGACCAGGCCTGAATGAGAGAATTCTTTTTTGAGAACAACCTCAAGCTGTTTCTTAGTCCACACCTCAACTCCACCCAATTATCTAAGTATGAATGCTCCTCGGTGTGCTTGGCTGGGAGGGTGTGTGGTTGGCGTTAGAGGAGATGATGCCAGTTGAAGGCTTTGATACGTTTAGCTGCAGGAGTGATCCTGCAAGAAGTTTGAAATGGCACATTTTTTGAAGAAAATGGAGGTATAATTGATATACAACCTTATATATGTTAGTTTCAGGCCTATAATGATTCAATATTTGTATGTGTTGCAAAATGATCAGCACCATGTCTAATTTAATATCCATGGTCACACATAATTACAGAGGTTTTTTTCCTGTTATGAGAACTTTTAGAGTCATCTTTCTTAGAACTTTCAAATATGCACTACGGTTTTGTTACCTCTAGTCACCATGCTGTGCATTACATCCCTGGGACTTATTTTATAACTGGAAGTTTGTACCACTTGACTCCTTCCACCCATCTCACCCGTCTTCTCCCCCACTCTCTCCCCTCTGGCAACCGCCAGTCTATTCTCTGCATCTGTGAGCTGGGTTTTCTTTTTGTTTTGTTTCTCCCAAAGGGCCCACTTTTTTTTTTTTTTTTAACCTATAATGCTAATTCTCATCATGATTCTGTCCTTATTTTCCTTTCTCCTTCTGGGTTTTTGTTTTGTTTTGTTTTTTGTTTTTAAGATTTTATTTATTTATTTGACAGAGATAGAGACAGCCAACGAGAGAGGGAACACAGGCAGGGGGAGTGGGAGAGGAAGAAGCAGGCTCATAGCAGAGGAGCCTGACACGGGGCTCGATCCCAGAACGCCGGGATCACGCCCTGAGCTGAAGGCAGACGCTTCACGACTGCGCCACCTAGGCGCCCCTCCTTCTGGGTTTTTTGGCTTCCTTCAGAATTCATGGCTGCCTCCATGTATATGGCATGTCCATTATATTTCTCCTTTCCCCTATCCTTTGGATTGAATTCCTTCCCCTTTCCCTCTTCCCTTATCTACAAAACCACAAAAGCAGTGCAAATCAGTATCCTCCTTCTCCAGCAGGCATCTGGGATGGTGACAATTCCAAAATTTTTCCATAGGGCAGACTCGGGATGCTCTGGGGCAGGGATTGGGGAAGGGGAGGCACAGGGCCCTCGCCTTGTCTGTTTTCATAGCCAACGCAGTCTCTGCGTGGAGTGGGTTCTTCTGTTAGGTGCTTACAGGAGAGCTGGTGGGTGTTATGGGGGCTGACGCCCGCCTGAATTATTGTTACGAGTCTAGGCCAAGTTCAATGGGTCTTTGCTTTATAGACTTTAAGGGGTAAGATGCAGTACATGGAATTAGCATTGCCGAGTCTTTGGTCCCTGCCTTGCCCTCCCCTCCCCACCTCCAGTCATTTGCCGTCTTCTTCCTCACCCCCATCCACTAAGAGGGCTTCATAAAAAACCACAGACACAGCGGAGAAGCTTGGGTTGCTGCGGCCTGCACCCTGCTCAGATTTGGAGATTCGGAATTCCAGAAACCACAAGAGTTTCGTGCATATGGTATATTCTGGAATTTGAACTCACCATAGGCGAGGTCTGCTTTATATTATCCTCTCTCATAGCATAGATTTATCATTGTGTGTACTCTATTAATGTATTTCTGTGGAAATCACTTAACTTATGGGGAATGGCTAACCTTTTTTAAAAGTTTTTTTTTTCTTAAAAAGTACAGGAATAACTGTGTTTTTGTCCATAAAACGCAGTGGGAGAAAGAAACGCAAGTATGCTTTTTCAGAAGGTTTCAAAGAACAGATCGTGTAAAGCCCTGGTCTGAACGGATATGAAGCTACTCCTAACATCTGGAATTTATTAGGAAAAAAGAACACATACTCAGCAAAATTGTAGCACTCTACATTTTAAGTTATCAATTCCTTAAGGCTCCCTCACTGCCGCGTTGAAGTGAGTGCGTACTGCACTGCACGTGAGCTCCAGATGGGCGTGCTGGGGCTTGTCCATGGCTTGACGCACGCGGGGTGTGAGAAATGGCTAAAGAGTAGTCAGCTTAACCTTGTCACTTACAAGGACGCTCTCAGGCTCTGTGAGTCCCCAGGAAATGGTTTGAGATGTTCCCATTTTTTCTTTGTGAACATAAATCTATTGCTCAAAAGAATGTAAAATCTGGAATGGGGCGGGTTAACTTTGTAATTAAAAAAAAAAAATATGCCGAGACAGGAGGCAATTTTTGTAGTTTCTTTTAAGGTGTGAACCGAAAGGGCAAGCTGATGCCGTACGTTAGGTGTGTCTGCCCGGGAGAGATTGTTTTAAAGATAGAAAGGGCGGTTAGATCTCTTCCGTTGCGGTTTAAGGGGGGAGTCCTCTGTACCTTTTTCACCCTGTTATTTTGGGGGGGGAGGAGCTTCTCCTTGATGTATCAATCACTTTAAATACCAGTTCCAGTGGTCATGTTGTGGGTGGCTCTGGCCCCCGCGGGTATGTCAATGCCCTAATAATTCTCGGGCCGCAGTGCGGCAGGGAACCAAGTGCACAAACCCTCTGCCCTGATGAATGCTGCTCCCTGTAGCACTCGCTAGCGCTGGGATTTTCTTTTAAAAACCCAGAAAACAAACCCCAAAAAGCTTACTTTGAGATGCTGTGCTTCCCTTGAAATAACCTGGTTTTCTTCGCCGCATGAAAAGAAACGTCCTCCACAATCGCTCGGTGTGTCGCCGCACCTCTTTTGCCCCAGCTCATCTGTTGGTGTAAAAGGAGAGAATCATCAGACTGGAATGGATTTCAAGAGGCTGTAGAGCAGACTCCCAGGCAGGACTGTACCCACGTTAGCCCGGAGAGATGAGGCTCACCCCTGTCTTGAAAGGGTTTCCAGGAGTGGGATTCCACAGCCACCATGGTACCTTCTAAGACATAACAAGCCTCAGTGTCGGGGAGACTTGGGGAGCAAACCCGAATCCTCCCGCCGGAACGCGAACTTGTTACCTCGGGCTGCATGCGCTGCTGACTGTCCGTGGAAGAGCTCATCGTGTGCCTGCCCGCTAGTGCTAATTTGCCTTCGTCCTTCTTGCCTCAGAGCTAAACAATCCCATTTCACAGTTTTGATATTTTTCTGGGAGCCTGGAACTAAGCTCGGTATTTTTTATAAAATGATGCCCTGGATTGAGATTGATGGGAAGATGATCTCACAGCGTCTTTTGATTTGTAACCCTGTTTATCCATCTCGGAATAGTGTATGCATTTCAAGTGTCATAACACCAGCACAGTTTTATAATTAGCATTTCAGAATGTGGACAGCACAGGGCAATGCACTCTAGCCTCGAAGGGGCCTGCATCTAAATGTCAGACAAAATCTTGCTCACCTTCTTTCTCACCCCCTGTGTTTAGTCCCGTGCCTAGTGACGGACGGCTTCGACTTCTTTCGCAGTGAAGCTAGGCTTGAATAGTTTGGGTAGATTTTGGGTTTTGTATTGTTGAAGCTGCAGTATTTCTGGTCGCTGCTAGATTTAGGCTTTCCTTTGACATTTTATCTAGGTTGGAAACGTTTCATTCTAACAGCCTAAGAATCTTTGATACTTTTTCTGCTCACTGTCTTTCCGCTCTCAGGAGCGGAAGGCAGCTTTTGGAATTTTTGTTGGCATGTAGTGCCCTTGTCTACAAGGAGGTAGGCGGGCGCAGGGAATTGGGGAGGGAGTAGACAGTGCAAGGAAGTCAAAGGTTCGATACCCTCCTGTTTGGGAGTGGAGTGTTTGAACTAATGATCAGGCAGACTTCTCAGGTTTGGGAAAATAGGCACCTCCTCCCTCGTGAGCACAGGAGGACTTCAGTTTGCAAGTGAACTTGCGTGATGGGAAGAAAGCAATGCCCTATCCAGAATACGGGGTGAAAGAACACCGACTTCTAGGAGGCCCTGTGCTAAACCCTCCTCACCTCACGGGCAGCCAGATAGTTCGTCTCTGTCCACGTCGTTCAGCGAAGTCCGGGCACGTGCTTGGGTTTGTTGCGAGCCATGACTTACAGGCTGGGGGACCGTGCCTTCTTCCCTGGGGGTTCCTCTCATTCGAAAAAGTCAGAGACAACTCATAGTGTCTGTGCCCAGGGGAACATTTCTTTCATCAGCCCTCCGGTATGGCCGCCTCTTTATCCTTTCTGCTGCTTGGCTCCCAGGTTGTTAGAGAAGCCCCAGGACAGCAGAAGGGCGAAGATGAGCGCTGCTGCAGGAGATCTCACGTTGCCCTTAGCTCCCTGCCTGTGGCCAGTGAGTTCTGCCACCATCCCCGCTGTACTTGATTTACTTCAGGGTTAGTCCGCAGAACGGAGGGTCCAGGAAAGGGGAATAAACCCAGAAGAGAGAAAACCGTTGAGGCGTATGATGAAACGTGTTCCTTGTAGGTAAAGGGGGGGAAAGGGAGGCTTTGTTGATTAATGCTGAGCTGTGATGTACCTGTTGGAATTCCTATTGTGTTGAGGTCTCTAGAGGCAAAGCAGGAGGGCAGGGTGCTTTTGGAGGACAGGGGCTCCCTACAGGAAAGGAGCAGGAATGCCGTCAAGCTGGACTCAAACCACAGTGTTTGATTCTAGTCTGTGGCTCACTGGCTTGTGTCCTAGCTTTCAGCCACAGTTCTGACATCTTTGTGATTTGGCAAGGGATTGTGCAACACTCCCCAGACCCTGCCAGGCGAGCACTGGCAGATGGGGTGGGGGGCACACCTGTCCGGGGAGTGAACGGCTCACTTGTATGCACGGAGGTCATTACAGGTTCGGTTGGCCATGCCCTTCACCTGCACTGTAGCTCCTTCCCTCCAGGGGCTAGGCACGGTCAAAGCGTCAAAGCGAGTACAGGGGAGCTCACTGAAACTCCCTTCTGGTGCCCGTGGCTTTTCCAGTTTGTGCAGCGGCGCTAGAAACCATCTGGTGCTGGGCGCCATCCAGCTCTGCAATCTTGACTCCGCCGATGCTTTCCCCTGGCCGGCATCAGGTCGTGGGATCTGAGAATGTGCCGCCCTGGCACCCATAGCTGGTGACGCGTGGTAAACGGGATAGGTCAGCTTGGAAGTTCAGGGTTTCAGGTACTAGAAAAACTGTGCCCTGATGGTTATCTGCAAAATGAAGTAATAATAGCTCCTATCTTGTCAGGTGAGAATTCCGTGAAACCCACATAAGGCACCTGGCATGGTCTCTGGCTCCTAGGAAGTGTGCTGGCCAGAATTCACCTGCAGTGCTGTGCTTGGTCCTAGGTAGTACTTATCACAAGAAACATTGACATGCTGGAGGGAGCACTGAGGGACAGAGGATTGTTCTAGAGATTTGATGACCTGGAGGGGATGTTAACAATATGGTGAATTGCCTGGAGAGTTTGAAGTATGCAAGAGAGTACTATTTTAAACATACTGGTTCGCATAAGCTATTTTAAGTATATTTACATGTAGAAAAAGGACTGACACATATTTGCGGGTGACATGATCTGTAGGTGGTGGGGTTAAGGATAATGTAAATTCTTTTATCTGAATTTTTAAATTTTTCTCAATGTATCCATTTAAGAAATACCGTCTGAAGTTCCATCACATGGCAGGCGTGGTTCATCTTGTGCATTGGCTGTATCTCCAGTGTCTTGACTTGTCTGCCTTCTGGGAACTCATAGTCTCGTGAGGCACATGGGTCAGCAAAACACCTATATGGTATATTGTCAGGGAGTAATAAGTGTTATGAAAAATAAAGAGGAGTAATTGGGTGGGCAGGGGGGAGGGGAAACCTGTTCCAGGGGCCTCGTGGGGACAGGTGGAAAACAATCTGAGTGAACGCAGGGAGTGCACATGCGTATGTGAGATCATGATTGTCGTGTTGACTATTATATACGTTTCTCTATTTTCTTGACAACATAGTATATTATTATGCATATCATGCAGTTTATTCAACTAATCTTTTTTTTGTTTGACCATCGTGCACAGATCTTTCCTGCACATCCCTGTTCACTGTAGCTTG
Source organism: Ursus americanus (assembly GCF_024610735.1). Classification (NCBI taxonomy): domain Eukaryota; kingdom Metazoa; phylum Chordata; class Mammalia; order Carnivora; family Ursidae; genus Ursus; species Ursus americanus. The sequence continues at coordinate 281,375 of NC_142131.1, forward strand.
TGTCTTCTTCTTACCATTCAGATCTGTTTTCATGAAAATTCATTTTGGGGTCACTGTATTTGTCGCACCTGGTTCCTGGTCATCTCTTACCTCGTGATAGGAGGAGCCAGGATGTCGGGGGCAGGGAACGCACCGGGCGTGAGGCTAGCCCAGGTTCTAGGCTGTTTGCGTGCTCTCCTGCAGGTGCAGCCACGGCCGTGGATTCGGTGGCACAAGCTCAAAGGCCGAGGGTACATTACTGTGATTAATGTGCTCTAAGCCTCGGCGCGATGAGTCATTCTGATTGCTTAATCAGGGTTCATGAAAACAAGAAGACGCAATAGTTACCATCACTGTTGGCAAGGCTCAATTTTATCTTAACGCTTTTTAGCAAGCTCCCCGGTGACATGATGATCAGGATAATTGAGATGTTAATGGTCATTGTGGCTCACTTCTGCCAGGCAGCACTGTGGTTAGAGATTGACCTGCAGTATGTTCATTTAATCTGGGTGATGGGTATGGTTCCCATTTTACCGGGTGAGTAAACTGAGGTTTGGAAATTTTTAACAGTTTACGCAAGGCTGAACCTGGTCCTCAGGTCTGGGGTGTTGATTTTTGTTTTATGATAAAGCCTATGTCTTTAATCATGAAACACTTTTTTGCCATTTTTTTCTCTCCTTATTTTCCCTCTCCCGTTTTCTTCCTTTTCAGGGAATAAGATGGTCCTGGTTGGGGCTAGGATGGTCTGGGTTAGGCGACTGGGAAAGGAGAGGAGATTCAGACCTTTTCTCTTTAGCTGAACGCACTGTTCTCTGAACAATCAGCAGGACCCCTGATGGGAGAGAACATTTGAGCAGATTTGAAATGTGTGTCTCCTGCTCTCTCCTGGTGCTTAGGATTAGATGTATCAGTGAGTGTAAAATGGCCCATCAGTCAGCAGCCCGTGGGGAGGAGGGAGAAGTCCCTGCCTGTGTCTTCACTGAAATGAGAACTTGTTTATGGCTTCAAACATTTGAAAGGGATTATCTTTAAATGTACTGCATATTAAAGTAATTTTAATAGTTGGGGATGCATTTAAAAATGACCGTATTGAATATTTCAGTAGTCAACATCTCAGCAGTCTCCTGTACTTTCATGAAAAGTCTGGAAGCCCATGCCTTCAGCCTGGTATACTTACAAATTTCATACGTGTGTGTGTGTGTGTGTGTTAATACACGCATATGTGTATAAGTGTGTGTCTGCATCTGTATCCACACAAACACTCAAATCTAAATCTTCAGCTGTTTTCACAAAGAAGAACTTGTCTTCGATCTAGTAAAAAACAGGGTCCTTCCAAAGCAATTCAACTATTGCTGTAAACATACCTTGTCCTCTACTGATCTGCAGAGCTTATTGACTGTTTCACCATTAAAGGCACTCGGTTTCGGGGCGCCTGGGTGGCACAGCGGTTAAGCGTCTGCCTTCGGCTCAGGGCGTGATCCCGGCGTTATGGGATCGAGCCCCACATCAGGCTCCTCCGCTATGAGCCTGCTTCTTCCTCTCCCACTCCCCCTGCTTGTGTTCCCTCTCTCGCTGGCTGTCTCTCTCTCTGTCGAATAAATAAAATCTTAAAAAAAAAAAAAAAGTACTCAGTTTCCCTAGAATGGGGAATTCAATATGTGCTAAATTGGATCAATATAAAAATTTATGAACAATGCAGGCCTTATCAGGGAACTCTTTTACTCCTGTTCATATAATCCTCTGTGGGAGTTTCTGCCTCAGGGATCACATCAGTATTTAGTGCATGCTGAAATATTCATGTCCTCTGATTAGCGGGATATAATTGTTACACCTTCATCTCCTTCATGATGTGTCATTAGGATGCAACACACCTTGAAATTTAAGCAGGTGCTACCAGTTTATTGCAGTGTCTTTATTTTGTCTGTTTCTTCCCAAATATCCTTGTATATACATATAATTTTGGTTTCCCTTGAAAATAACACTACAAAAAGTAAGAATCTGTTAGCAAAAAATACTAAGCGACTTACTTTTACTGGCAACCATCATACTGTATTTGTATAGTAAATTTAAAAAATAGAAGTTTTAAGATTTTAACTTATCATTTTTTTTTTCCAACCAAAGGTGTCACATATTACCGAGCCAAACTACTAGTATGGAAGCCCAGAAACAGAAAATCATTTTTCGAGTAAAACATGTCCAGTTGCTCAAGTGGTAGTGATACTTGCGGAGTGATAGGGTGCGAGCAAGTGAGCTTGGTAGGCATGACCATGTGAACTGGGGAGGGCGCGCATACGCCCGCCGGTCATTGCGACTCCTTGTAGACCTGGCTTGGTCCTTCTCCAGTGTCTCCTCCTGGGGCTATACCGGATTTTATCACCAGTTTTTGTCCAACTCCACTGGGGGATGGGGCGATTCTGCTTTTGTTTCTTGGCCGGGACTCTCTGGATCCTGAAAGTCGTGAGAAGACGTGGTGAGGAGCAGTCAGCTGCCCACGCCATGAGAGTGGGTGAGAGGAGAGAGCTTGATTTTTTATTTTTGAAGATCAGTTAAACTAACCTTTCCTCCCATGTGCTGTTTATTGAGCTTTTCACCTACACTGCAGTATTTTCCTCTTTACCTTGTAGGGTGTGGAAATAGCTGGAGATTAATTTTTCTCTGATAACTTCCTGGGTCTGATATCAGCTGAGTAGTCTTTTATTTCTCAGTGTGAGAAGTTTTGAAGAATTAATGCCTTTTTCCCCATGCTAATTTTGTGATTCTCTCCCCTTTTGAAAAGAACCCTCTGTCTGAGACTTTATCTTCTCAACAGTTTCATGGGGACCTGGGAGGATCTGAGAAGTGCTCTGATAGTCTGTTGCAAAGCATGAGGCATGGTAGTTATGAACGAGGCTCTGCAGTTAGACAGACCTGGGCTTTCGTTCTGGCTCTGCCACTTCCTAGTTTGAGAAGATGCTGAACTTCTAAGCCTCGGTTTTGACCTCTTTAAATTGGGGTTAACAACAGTGCATATTTCATGAGGCTAATTGAAAAATGATAGAGAAAGTGCATGTTACATGCTTAACATAGCAACTGGCACATAGTACGTACCCACATGCTAGCTAATATTATTTCCAGTAAAAATTATGATGTGACTTATTTTTACAGGAGCATATGTTCATGGGTGGGGTGGGCTTGAGTATCTTCTTCACAGCTGGGATGGCCAACCTCAGACAGCTCCCCTTTTTGTGCACCATCCCCCTCACTATTTATTTGAGGCAGAGAAAGAGTGGCTTTAGGTGTGGCTGCCTTCGTGGTGTGTACTGGGCCCTGCTCTGTGGTTTGGCACCGTCACCTACGTCAAGCACCCTTGGATGGGGTCAGTTCTTCTTGTGTGAATGATAGTCTCGTGCTGCCATGTTGAAGAGGGCTTAAATGCTGTTTCCAACAACCGAATTTCAACAGAGGTTTAAAAAGTAACTTGGGCCACTGATCTCTCAACGATTATCAAGTAAAATGAAAGACAAAAAGCTGATGCTTTCTGAGCTGATGTAGGGCAGCAAGAAGTGATTTGCATGCAGTGAGCAGTCTTGCAGATGATGTTTAATGAGTTTTAAGTTTCAAGGCCGTGAGCAACCTTTCTTGAAGTTACTACACAGCAGGTGCCCCTGGTTGGAGTTCTGGCAATAAATAGGAATGTTCCAGGCCTGGAAACCACTGAACAGGCCTAACTGTGTCCATTTGGAAGGGAGCACGACCCTTTTGCCAGGGATTTTGTTCTTTGTGTATCTGAATTAGGGCATCCGGGTTGTGGGGAGTCTTGGAGTAGAAGCTGAAGGAGGCTGCTTTCTCGTGTGCTGATGTCTCCTGCTATTTCCAAGGACAGGACTGGGGTATACACACTTATTCACTACCCGGGCACTCCTGGATTGCCATATGGGAGAGTGGGAAGCCTCAGGACGGGGAACGAGGAAATCTGGGTTTGATGAGCCTTGTTTCTCTGGGTGTGTTTCATTTCCTTATAGTGAGGGAATTGGACTAGATACTCTCAGTTTCCCTCGCCAGCGGGAAGATTGTGTGGTTCTGAGTGCTCTTTCAGTTTCTAGGAGAAAGATCTTTGCTGATCAATTCTATGTATAGTGAAACTTTCTTATATGGTGAGCTTTAGCAGACACTTTCTGGGACTTGTGGGCAAATAAAGTCTGCAGAGCCCCAAGTACAGACCTCAGGGTGTGGCCTGGACAAGTAAGTGTACCAGGAATGCACGCTTATAGGTTTAAAACCAGAAGGATCCTAGAGACCACCTGGTACAAACCCTTCTCAGGATGAAAAAACACAGGAAGTTAAAGAGATTTCCGCCAAACTCAGAGAGCTGAGCTACCAGCCTCAAGTGTCATCACTGCCGCTAGAGGGCTTCCCCTGTCACCTCCCCCTGCTCCCCCGTCCATGGAGATCCTGACGGTGCTTCTCCCCACGTCGCTGCCCCTGCCAGTGCATACATTCAACTCTTACGTCACAGCCACCCGCACACGCACACACACACGCACATCCACACACATAAGCAAGTGAGAACGGTGGCGTCATGACCTGGAAGTGTCAGCAGGGCACACAGTGGGGCTTAGAGCACTGAGTGTGCACGAGCATCTCTTCCATGTTTTATCCTGCCCTGCTCTGTGCCTGGGTTTCTTCATTTGTCAGGAGGAGGTGGTAAGAGCCGTCTCACAGCATTGTGGGGAGGATTCAATGAGACACTGCCTGAAATTCATTTAACCCAAGCACCAGTTCCCATTAAACATTCAGCAGATGGTAGCTATTAATATTAGGACTTCTATTGTTACTGTCGAGTGGTCTGGAATTCTCAAAGTATTCCTGGAGGTTGGCATTGGGCTTTTGGCACTGACTTTCTTCTCAGGACTCTGCAGCTGGTTCAATTCGGTAATATATAGAAGATAGTGCGGGGCCTGTCAAGAGTGTGTGTGTTCAGTAAGGTTAGTTGTACTTGTTTCTTGCTCTTGAATGAAGAAAACAGTTCACCCAGTGAGAGAAGTTGGCACTATCCACTGTCATCACTCAACCTAAGCAGAAACTGGGTGTACCTTGTGTTTGGAAGGCAGCTGGCTCCGTTAGGACAGAACAGTAATTCCTATCATCACGTGGTGGGAAGGCAGTGAATGACTTACAGGAACATCTCAAGTAGCCAGAGCAAGTCAGGAAGAGTGAGAATAAGCACAGTGTGCCCGGGATGAGCTTACCCGCCGCCAGCGTGGGGCAGGCCTGTCTCTGGATGGAGGTTCCAGGAATGAATTCATTCCCTGTCTTACGTGTGGCTGGGGAAGCCTTTGGCCCCTTTGAAGACAATGCTGTTAAAGAGTAGACCAAAGTCCCAGAAAGATGAGTTCAGATGGTGGACTTAGAATTTGGCAGCCTAGATTCAGGCCCTAGATCTCCTTCCTCAACTGTGGTCTTGGAGAAAAGTCCTTGTCCTCTGCAAACAAGGAATCCTAGCTTCCCTATAGGCCACAGAGCTGGGGCACGATGGTGGAGATTCAACGGGCTGATGCAGGGGAGAGTGCTGTGTAGACTGGACAGTGTGGGATGTGTGTGTTTTCGTTGCTAGTAGTAGCAAGATGGAGAAGTGCGTTATAACCGTAAATACACAGTGATGTCTGGGGGACTAATGTGACTCACTGGGCTGCTGACTTAAAAGGACATCTTAAGCGTGAAGCCTTTTGTCTCATGGCTAAAGTGTACTGGGAGGAACATCTATCCACATAGCCCAGGAGGAACCACCAGGAGAGGCTGTCACAAAGGCACTGCTGGCTTCTCACCCAGGCCCCTGGCGGCTGGACACCTTATCTGTCCGAGGCTAAGCGAGCGTGTTCTGACAGCCGGTTGAACGGTGAAATATTAGTGAGTAGTGTTTCATCCAAAAATAACAACCATTTTGACAGTTATCTTGCAGTCAGATTTCCAGGTGGTTCAGTTTCATTTGGGTACACACTGTAAAATGAACGTGAGGCAGGTCTTCAAGCAGCCTGGAGACTTAGTGCCTCATGTCTCCAGAACGATGAGGTAAGTATGGATTTATATCCTTCACACACTAGACCCACATTTGTTTAGGAAGTGTCAGGGTCCCACCCCAACCTTGCTTAGGCCTCCGGTAAAAATTTCACAGAGATTTAAGAGCCTTGGCAGTCGGCTCCTTAAGATGAACGTCAGGACTTAGGCAGAATCTGACAGAGCAGCCCCGGTCTCTCACTGCCGCGCCGATACCCACCAGGAAGTAAGCTGCTCGAGACAGGACGGGCTTACTCACTCGGTGAGTGTCCCACTCACTACCTCTGCTGGGGCTTAGTCTGCAAAGGCTGTTGCATTGAAACCCGTTGACTTACAACTTGACTGGGAAAGAGGACACGTGCATTTGTTGAGTGCTTCCCTGGTTCCAGACACCAGGCGAGTTATTTCATTGATGCGGTCTCATTTGTCTCTGTGGCAGCCTTATAACAGAGTGATTAAATAAGCTATCTAAAGGCAAGTCACCCACAAGTGGCATAAATGAGATTTGAAGCCGGGCTTATCTGATTCTTTACAAATGAGGATTAGCTCAACTTCGTTTGCCAGAGTACCTCAACCTAAGAGTGGCCTATACAGTAGAGGTCTGTTGCTCGCTATTCTGTTCTGGAAGTCTGGAGTCACCAGTCCAAAGATGGTAGGGTGGCTCTACAAGCTCACTAGGGCTCGGGCAACTTTTGGCTCCTGAGTGTGGACCTCATCCTTATGAAGGAGGGTGCCTGCTCGAGCTCCATCCGTCACATTAATGTACCAAGCAGCAAGGGTAGAGGAAGAGAAAAAGAGTATACGTTCTTTCAGATTTTTCCTAGAACTCCCACATAGTATTTCTACTTATATCTTGTTGGCCAGAACTTGGTCACATGGCTACACCTAGCTCCACCTGCAGAGGGAGAGCTAGGAACCGGGTCGATTTAGCTGAGCAGCAGTGATAATTGGGGTCTTGTTGCAGAGCACAAAGAGAACAAGTTGTTGGAGGGACGCCTGGGTGGCTTAGTCATGATCTCAGGGTCCTGGGATGAGACCCACACGGCGCTCCCTGCTCAGCGGAGAGCCTGCTTCTTCTCTCCCTCTGCCTGCTGCCCCCCTGCTTGAGTTCTCTCTCTGTTAAATAAATAAAATCTTAAAAAAGAAAAAACAGAGTTGGAGAGGACGCCGGCACAGACTCTAAGCATCATGTATATTTTTTCTCTTTGGTTAGCGAAACATCTTCTTTTAATGGTTCTTTATGGGTCATATGTCTGAAGCTCTGACTCAAGTCGGAGGCCATTTCCAAAACCGGAAAATAAGTAAAGAGATCTCAAAAAATGGTATACACATAATTTTCCTATCATAGATACTTAACAGTTTCAGTTGCTTTGGTAAATTGGCCTTTCCAGGATTTAAAGGATTTAAAGTGAGTTTTCTCACTGTTCCTCCTTTTAAAAATTTCCCCGCAAGACCTCTGTCCTTCTTATTTATTAATACTTGCCTTGACAGGGCACAGACTGTGTCCTAATACTTGGAGCATTGCTCTCACACTCCCCAGCCTTTGAATTCGCAGGGCTGCCAGCAGGTCTGCCAGGATGAGGGGGAGCAAAGCCTACAAAGAAGGGAGGTCAGGGTGGCTTTTGGTTACTGGATTATTAATGGGGGAAACTTCTTGTGGTGAGAACTTAGTGCACCTCGTGCTCAGTCATCAGGTGGTAAGGGGGTACCGTCAGCCCCGTCCTAAGCAGCACGTCTTGTGACTCGCCTGCCTAGCCCGCTCTGCCTCCCACCCTCTGAGGTTAGTTTCTGCTGAGTAACTGTCAGCGATGCTTGGGAACATGTGTATATTCCACCCTCCGTCCCCCCCCCCCTTTTTTAAGTTTTATCTTCCATCAGAAGAGCTGGTAGACAGGAAAGAAGATGCAGCAACGAAGGGAGAGAACCCTTTACAGTTTTTATGCTACAGCCCTACATGTGCAGATAGTAGAGTCACAGCTCTCTTTTTTCTTTACTACAAAATCTCTTAAAAAAAACTTAAAATATATTAAACAAAAAACTTAAAAAAACTTACTCAAAATTGTCCCCCCAGAAGTTTGAAACCATCCAGAGACCGCCACTAAAATGTTAGAAGGCTCTCTTTCTGGTTTAGTTTTCTGTCACATTTTTATTTCTTCTGCCATCAGATGGAAGTATTTTAAGTAAGATTTTCACCCGCATACAAAATTGAAAACTGCCCCATACATCATCATACAGTGGGGAAAGGGCAGTGGCGGCCTTGGTGCTAGCACTGAGCTACCCATGGGGCCTTGAGTGAACAAGTCAGTCTCTGGGTTTCAGGTCCTCACCTGCACATGGGGAGTGGGGGATGTCAAATACCCAGGGCCCTTTCCCCACTCAAACAACTATGATTATGACCCACAAGAGAGTCTACAAAACTTACATGGCCTCTGCGGTTTCTTAATTTGGAGTTCGTGGAAAGGTTCCAGAATGTGTCGTCACCATCATTAGATGGAATACATGCATAAACCCCCAAATCTTTACTCTTCTCTAGAAGAAGGGTCCATCCCCTGCATGGATTCTTAAGGGATTTGTGACCCAGGAAAGGTGAAGAACAACTGGTCTATTGTCATTTTATGGACAGACCTCTTCCATCCAGGAAAGCAGAGAGACTTGCCCCAAATTCACATCCTGTGCATCTTCCTGGCAATCTGGAAGGCCCAAAGGTGTTATCTGTTCCAAGCTGGGTCCTTTCCCTGGTAGGGATGACCCATCCTGGACCCTCTCTGCCATGTGCTATGATGGAAATACGTACTCTCTGTGTCTCCCCATCTGGCCCAGTTTATGGTGTTAGTGTGAAGTTCAGAGCTTCGTCCGTCAGCTCTGCTTTCCTAATTTCCCCCCCAAGTCCTTCAGATAGTCCTTCCCCCCAGAAGTAGGAGGGAGATGTAGGAGAGAGGAAGCATACCTGGGCTCACAGTTGGGATCTTAGTTTCTACTCCTATGTTTCTTAAAGAACATTTCAGCTCTACATGTATTTTATCCTTCTTGCCAGAGGACAGGTGGTAAAGCCTCTCTCAAGACTTGGCATCGTGTATAACAGACCACAGTGTCTGATGCTGAAGGAGAATCCTCAGATGGACAGTTCGGAGGTGGAGGGGGATACCCAGCTGTCTAAGGGGGGAGTAAGTTTGTGTCCCTCCCCACCCTACTGGAAGCAGAAGGGCCTCAAAAAGGTTGTACAATGGGAACACTGTGGTATTTGTGCTGAGACTTCATCACACAAAACCTTGTATCTGAAACCCAAAGTGACCTTTTCTGAGCAGCCGTAGCCCTGCATGAGAAGGCAAACACCGCCAGATTGCCTGACATTTCCTTTTTTAAATTTCAGGCATTCCTGATTTCAGATCGGCTATTGATCTGTTGGTTTGCAGCCCTGATGCCATTAAGCGAAGTCATAGTCACTGCTGTTATAATCTAACATAAACAACTGCTTTGAAAGCCCAGACCCTGCCCTGTATCTCCTCCTCCCCCCTCCCCCCCACAAGCCTACCAGTCCACAGGCAGATGCAGAAAAGCATTTTCGAAACCTGCAGCTAAACTCTTCAAAGTTGAACTGTGGACCTTCATACCACGTCCACCCTTAAAGATCACATTTATTTGCTCACTCCTGGCTTTAATCCCTCTTGGCAGAAGCTACTAATAACCTGTCAGGAGGGAGGGGTTGTTCTGATTCTAGTCACTCACCCAAATGTAGTGTGCAATGGTCTGTACCTCCCCCTGGAGCTGGCAGTGGAGACAGATGAGAAGCAGTGACTCAGAGGGCAAAGAAGGTTGAAGGGCCCTGCTTGGGCACCTGTGGCCTGAAAAGCCACAAAAAGCACACGGGGTAGCTTTGGTGCCATCGAAGCTGAGTGTTGAGGGCTTGCGAGTTGAACACGTTGAGATCCTGGAGGCGCAGGGTACCCCTTGTTAATGTGTTGGAGAACATTCCTTGTAGCTCCATTTTACGTGAGGGAGCTTGCTGGGGAAAGGATCTGGAGGGGTTCTTGGTGTGTCTTTTCCTAGCATCATTCATCAGAGTTCTCGTTCTGGTTCTGTTCCTGCGAGAGGGCCCGCTAGCCCAGAAGCAGCATCTGGGCAATCTAGTCTGTCTGGGGGACGATGAGGAAAGATGAGCTGGCAAGGAAATAGAGGACCGACTTTAAGGGGAGACCATCTGAGAAAAATTGAGCTCGCTGCCCCCCCCCCCCCAGCTGCCCAGTTTTTCTTAATCCTCAGCCCCATGGTCTGTCTGTATACGCAGCAGGTTGGGTGATAGAATTACCCTACCCAACTTTCATAGTTTCCAAAGGTAAAAGCTGGTTTGGTTCTCCTTCCTCCTTCCTGCTGAGGTTGAGAATCAGGTAACCCACAGCAGCAATTAGTCTCACCCTTGCTGAATAACCGAGGGAAAGCCCTTAGAGTGAGGGGCTTTGCTCTCTCCCCTGATGTGACCACTGAAATTAGGTCCCGCTGCTCACGCGTGAGTTTTCTCCCTGTTACCTTTACAGTGACCATGTAACCCGGCTTGCCTGTACGACACCTAATTTAATAGCACCCATTGGAGACGAGGCATTTCCTTTTTATATGATCACACTAATTACAGGGAAGGAACGAGTTTCTGCCAAAGGATCTTACCTTGTGCCCCTTTCTTTCTGTCGCCACAGCTCCACTTGGCAGCCCTGGCATCACTCAAGGGAGATGTAGTGGAGCTGAATAAACGTCTGCAGCAAACGGAGCGGGAACGAGACCTTCTGGAAAAGAAATTAGCCAAGGCACAGGTAAGGGATCTGGAGAGTTTTTTGTTTTTTGTTTAACTTTTGTATTTTTTATTTTAAGATAAAACGTAGATTGAGGAATCCCGGCAAATCAAGTTACGGGGTAATGAGCACATAGTCTCCTAGCACTGTCCAGGTCGGGAAGTAGAACTTGCCAGCCATTCCAGAAGTCCCTCCTTATGTCCCGTCCCAGTCGCACCCTCCCTCCCACCAAGGTGACCATCACTGTGATTTTTTATAGTCCTGTTTCCTGTCTCTTTACACGCTATCCCTGAAGTTTAGATGTCCCTAGGCAGTGGAGTTTAGTCTTGCTCATTGAAAAACTATGGGTTTCCTTTTGATTCTCTTAATTTACAGGGTTTGCTTCTATTCTTTGTTTGCTTTTTAATTAATCTGTTAGAAACCTGCCCTTTGACCTGTGGAGTTGCCTACAGTCTGGATGTTGCTGATTATACACTCCCCGTACAACTCACCCACGCTCCTCCATCCCCTTTAGTTCCTGTAAAACGGCGGGTGGACCAAGAAGCTCAATCAATTTCATGTCTGGTTCCTTTGGCAAGACTGTAGAGGGTATCTGTTGTCTCACCGGGAGGCACGTCACGTCTGGTTGTCTCATTTTCTGTGATGTTAGCGGCTGTTGGCACTCAATGCCTATGTCCATTGATTCATTGAATTATTAGGACTTATAAATGATGATATTTCAGTTCTACCGTTTCTCATTAATTAGAATGCTTTTATAGAGACATCTCCCGTCATCTGTGATTTGTTGAAACATGGTTTGTAGAGGAAAAGCAGAACTCTTCATCTTTCTATTAACATTTTTCAAGAAAATGACCTATGGTCCCCTGAAATTGCCCAACAATTTTTAAAAATATTATGAAATTATAGATTTAAACATATTTGGGTTTTCATTCCACTGTAACTATGCTCTTTACAGAAACTCATATTATCTTTGGCTGATATGAACCTCTTCAAGTTGGCTTCTGAGTCTTTTGACATAAGCCTAGTAGTTAGTCCAGACTCAACTAGTACATTTTTTGCCCCAAATCTGGTAGTAACCATTCTCTGAGCAACTCTTAAGTTCTCTCAGCAGACAGTAGTATCTTAAGACCACAGCCTGGGTGCTAAGAGTGCTTATGGCTTCTAGGTTGGTCATTGTTTTCAGACTTCTTTTATAGACAGAGCCAAGATATTCTTTATTTCCTTATTTATCTGCATATGCATGCACATATAACTTTTAAGATAAAATACCTTAGGAGTTCATACTAATAGCCCCAATTTAAATTCAGACTACAGTATACTTTTTTACCTAGCTTCTTCTATATTTTATCTGTATCTCCTTTCTTTCACACTAAGAGTCCTGGTTCTTATTGCTACAGAGGATGATTGAATTAGAATATTCCATAATTACTTAACTTGCTTCATTCCATATTATGTATAGTCTCAGAATAATATTACTACTGCCATAACAGACACGGTTCCTGAGAAGGATGTAAGTTTTTGTTGCTGTTGCATTATGCTCTCTTCACTCCCCCAGTTTTTTGCAGTTGTCGTGTCTCCACCCGCCTGACCATCTGGCCATTGCCACTCACGCTCTCCCCTTCTCGTCCTCATTTAGACTTCTTTAAGTAACTATATAGTTAGTGTTCGCCATGGTCCTTATGTCAGTGTTCCTCCTTTTATTTGTTCGTTTGTTGCCTGAAGCTGATTTTCTAGTAGATTCTCAGGAAGGGCTCAGAATCCTCTGCACCACGCTCTTGCTTGTTATTAACTGTATGTCTTCTTTGCCCCTCATACTTGAAAGACATTTCCGCTGGATAGAAAACCCTTGGCCTATCTTTACTTGAGAACATTTCCTTATTCTCTTTTGGTGTAGAGTGTTGCTCTCAACGTCTGAGAATACAGCTTTCTTTGCCTCACAGGACACTTAACTCTGATAGCATGTTTTTTCTTTATTTTTTTTTAAGTCTAATAATTTTACTAGAGTAACTTTTTAAAAAAGATTTTATTTTTAAGTAATTTCTACACCCAGTGTGGGGCTGAAACTCATAACCCCGAGATCCAAGATTCACACGCTCCACCGACCGAGCCAGCCAGGCGCCCCTACTAGGGTAACTCTTAATCTTAATCTGGTTTGATATGCTCAGGTTTGCTGTGTTTTCTTTTGATTATTTCTTTTAATCCTTTAATTTCAGGGAAGTTTTAAAAAATTACAGTGTTTAATATTAGTTCTCTTGCTTTGATTTTCTTCTTCAAGGATGCTTATTATTTGTATGTTAGATCTTTTTTGCCTATTTTCAGTGTTTCGCTATCCACATCCTGTCTCTCCCTTTTTACTTGGTTTTTCCTGTTTGTTACTCATCTTCTGTTTCTTTCGGGGTATTATTTGTTGCGTTTATTTCTTCCCATGTGCCTTCTAGTTTAGTTTGTATTCCTGAAATGCATTTTTATTTTATTTCTAAATTTTTCCTGTGTTCTGTTACCATATGAGTTTTCTAATTCTGCATTATGTTCTTTCATGTCTATGTCATTTTATTTCCTTAAAGTCTTTTAGCTTATTTTGAAATAGTAGGCCTTGTTTGGGCTTTTTGGGGGAGTGGGATGTACCATTTTGGGGCATGCTTTCATGGTATATAGGGATATATTCTCTTTTTCCTTCCTTCTTATAACTTTGTATGGAATTTGACCTCAGTACTTCTCCATTTTTCATTTTTATATGAAAAATAGTTTCCCAGAACTTTTAGGAGGCAGGGTTTAAGATGGCTTCATAAGTTCATAAAGCTTAGTCTTCTCTTGTTTTCATTTCGTCAAAAATATGACAGCCTGCTTTCTGACACTTCCTGGCTCTGTTCCCTTCCCCTACTTCTATCTGGATCTATCCCTTCCTTTGTCTCTGTTACTCCATCCTGTTCCATCCTGATCCCACTGTCAGCAGTTTTTCCTGCTGGAAGCAAGTCCTGGGGCCAATCTTGAGTGTTCTCAGGGACCAGCTGCTTTCGCTCTCTCAGGTCTTACTGTGGGCCCCTTCCTCATTTACTCTCAGCTCAGGCAGAAACCCTCCCAGTGCTAGCCACTCTTTTCCAGTTGGCCCTCCTCACTTTCCTGTGTGTACTGACTGTTGATGTTGGGGTTTTCCAGTTCTCAAGTCCACCAGCCTTGCTGCTTCCCTCTGCTTCTGCCCACTCAGACACCCTTTTGGGCTTGTGGATGGTGTGGGTTTGTCCTTACTTGCTTGTATTTTGTTGTTCAAGAGGATACCTTGTCTCCAGGCATTTGTTTCTGCTGTATAAGGTGCTCTGTTTTTATGTGGGATTTCAGAGAGCTCTCAAAACCAGGCTGCCACAGTCCTCGGTCCGGATGACCTGTGGAAAGTTGTGAAAACTCATGTCTCATAATTGTAGATTGTTTGAGTAGGGAGGAAAGACCCTTTATACTTGAGATCATCTACTTCCACATTTGTCAGGCATCCCAGAGCGGTCAACTTGCTTACCCAAGTTCAAATGACTAGCTTAGCACCAGCTCCAAGACAAGGTCCCCAGTGTTCTTTCCTCATGTAGGATGTTATACAGACAAAAACTTAGTTTTTGCTTAGATGAAAACTTACAGTATTTTCCTTCTGATTATAAAAGTAATAAAAATGTGATAGGAAAAGCTGGAAAGACAGCAATAAGGTATTTCAGTAGTGGGCTGCAGTGAATTAAAACATTTTTAATGCTTTTTGTTTGTTTCATGAGGCTTTTTGTTTTTTTTTTAAGGAAGTGGTTATTTTTGTATTAAAGAAAAATATAAAATAGTGTTAGGTGACTGTTTTCTAATTTACAATCATCAAAGGCAAGCATTGTTAATAGTTCTTATCAGTGAGAATTTTTTTTTTTTTTTTAAAGATTTTGTTTATTTGAGAGACAGATAGTGAGAGAGAGCAGGAGCCCGGAGAAGCGGGAGAAGCAGGCTCCCCGCTGAGCAGGGAGCCCAATGCGGGGCTCCATCCCAGGACCCTGGGATCATGACCTGAGCCAAAGGCAGTCACTTAATGGACTGAGCCACCCAGGTGCCCCTGTGAGAATTTTTTTAAGAGAAAGAAATTGTGAAAGCTCTTAACTGGAAGTTGGCATGTACTGTAGTCTTGGATTTTTAAAAGATGACCAGGTGGGTATTTATTAAAATTTAAGCCTACAAAGACAGAGAAACTTGTGCAGAAGATGGTAGAGGATAATGGAAAACTTTTTCTGTGCTAAGTAAAGGATTGAGTTAGTTCCCTTTTAACTTATGGTCAAGACATTCTTATGTAATAATTTTTGGTGGCTCTTTACATCATAGTGCCATTAATTGACTCTATCCTGTTTGTATTCTTACACAAAAATACTTAAAAATTACTCTCTGTTCCTTTCAATGGAGATGCCTTTCCAATTCAGATACTGGGACCCAGGAAAGAGAACATAAAAAAAGGTCAGACTCACCAGTCTCATACCTTTTATAAAGATGAGATTTATGCAAGAAAAAATAAGAACAATGAAATGGCAGTGCCATGCTTCCTGTGTGAGTGATTCATGTTTGAGGCTTGACCAGATTGTGGAAGAGCAAGTTCGTGCATAAATTTATGTTCTGTGGCTTTAGTAAGGTTTACCAGCTCTCTAAATATTATGGAGCTATGATTAAACTAAAATGTAAATGGTGGCTGTATTCATCAGAAAAAAATCAAAAAGAGCTTCAACATCTGTTGAGTAATTATTGATGGTGACGCTGAAACTAGTTGAATTAAAAAAAGGTTCATTATACATGGTCATAAGGTCAGCCTGCCAAGAGAGTTTTAAGAATAGTGATGGGAAGGGAAAAGCTGAGTAAAGGAGCCGAGGTCAGGTGTGATGGGGAAGGTAAAGTGCTTCTGTGTTCATTTTCTATTGCTGTGTAATAAGTTACCACAAAATTACTGGCTTCACACACATTTCTTAGCTCACAGCTTCTGTGCGTCAGGAGCTCAGGTATGGCTGAACTGGGTTCTCCGTATGTTTGCAATCAAGGTGTTGGCCAGAGCTGAATGCTCATCTGAAGGCTCAACTAGGGAAGAGTCCACTCACCCATGTCCTTGGCAGAATTTATTTCTTTGTGGTTGTAGGATTCATGACAGTTGGCTTTTTCAAAGCCGTCAATGCAAAGCAAGATTCTAGAGCAAGTTTGCTAAGACAGAATCTTACATAATGTCGTGCGAGCACCATCCCATCACCTTTGTCACATTGTATTAGTTAGAAGCCAGTCACAGGTTGCACCCAGGCTCAGTGAGAGGGTATCACACAATGGGGATACAGGGATCACTGGGGGCATTTTGGAGGCTGTTCACAGCTTCCCGGGGGATTTGATTAACAGCACCACTGTTAGCGGATGCCAGTGGTGATAGTCACACCACTTCTTTAGCTCTCTTTTGTGCCAGGCAGTGTGCCGAGCATTCTGCTTGCTTTATCTCAGGGAGTTCTCATAATGACCTCTGGCGCAGGTACTATTAACATTGCTGTTTTACAAGTGAAGAAATAAAGGGTTAGGAAATTTGAGTATCTTGCCTGAGATTATGTGGCTGCAAATACCAAGAGTTAGAATTTGAATCCAGGTTTTGTGGGGATCCACAGCTGTACTAATCCTGTATTGTCTTGTAGGCTGCCCAGGCTGCCCTTAGCATCCAGAGGGGTTCTGGAAGTGGGTGGGGCATGATGCACGGGTCCGTTTGGTTTAAACCTCCCTACCATCCCCATCAAACAGGTGCACAGACACATGCATACATTTGCACCAACATTAAACAGCCTTGTGGGGAACAGCCTTGTGGGAAACTGGCAGAGATTCTATACAGTACTGGTTCGATGCTTTCAGCATTTTGCTCTTTATTTAGTTCCAGCAATTTTAAATTGCTGCATTTTTTAAGGGCTATAGAATGATATATCTCAAACAAGCTTATGAATCCCTTTGAAATCAGTCAGTGGTAATACAGAACACTTTCTAAGCTCTCTATCTTTAGATAGCAGATCTTCTGAATTTCCTACCTCATGGCTTTTAGGAAGAAAACATAAATAGTTTTCACTAAAGGTAATGGAGAGAGCACTTTCTTGGTGCTTTCTTGTTGTATGAGATACTTCAAGGTACAGTTTGGATGTATTTGTCAGGAATGTCCTCCATTCCTTTCTTACTTGTTTCTAGTTTTCTTTGGTAAATTGCACTAGCTGTTTTGCTCATCAAGGGCATTTCCATTTGTGCTGGGCCTCTTTGTTTAGTTGGCCTGGTTCCTCCCATCTTCCCCATGGGAGAACCTGGGCAAGGACTTAGAATGAGGATGGAAATACCCTGAGTACTATTACTGAGACCAATCCAGTGTGACCCTGAGAAAGTAGCATGACTTCTTCGCATATTTTAAAAGGGAGTGATGCTGACCCCCTTCACCAGGATGGTTGAGAGGGTTAAGAGATTAATGATGGCATTGCATTTTTCAAGAATGCTCTTAGGTTTGACAGCTGAGACTAATGTGATGATTAAAGATCAGTGGCCTCTGTGGAGTAAGATAAAACCCAGTGAAGAACATTAACAAAACCATAAAGCTCCTTAGCATCACCACATTGCACAGGGTTTTTCCAACAAGGGCTCAGGTTCTCAGACCAGTCTGTCTCAAGGCTGACTCATGGCTTTATCCCAGGATTGCACCAATAGCAAAGATATTCTTGGTGGTTGGAATGATACGGATTGTTTTTATTAAACATTTTTGCATATAGGCAATTTCACCAATTTATGTGGCTAGACCTATGTATTTATATAGATTTTAAAGTTGCTTCCTCATCATGATAGGGGGACTGAAACCTAGGGAAAATGCTCAGAGTATATATTAAGTGCCAGATGAAATTCAGGAAAAAAAACAAAATTTCATCATATCTGATCCCAGTCTTTTTTTCTTTGCCTTTCACACCGACCATTGTAGTTGCAGGAGAAATCCTAGTGATTCTGACCTCCAAAAACTCATGGCAGGCAAGAGGCTGCAACCACAGGCTTGCTTCCTTTGCTATAATGTGGTATCTGAAAAACTGAATATAGGCTGGGAGGAGGGAGAGCCCTGGATGCAATCCCCTACGATAATAGGAAAAAAGTGGCAGCATGTTGTTTGAGACCATTTCTTATTTTGTTCAACTGAAATTATATGGGGTATTTCTGTATGGCGAGGAGAAGAAAATCATCCCTCACTTGTAAGTTTTGCTGGAAGAAGCTGCCATTCCTCCCTGTTAAGAAAGTTGTCGCTGAATAATTGACTTTGGCAGCTAAAGCTGGCTTGATGGGAACTGGAGGGACCGAGAATTCCCCATCTTATAACCCCTCGTGTCTACTTTTCTATTTCGGTGCTCCAGGGGGTTGAGGAGAGAGTTGTCTGGGTTTTCTACCTCCATTTGATATTAGAAGGCATACTGTTTGTGTTTCCAGGAGTTCACTGGGTCAGGGAAGGAGACCAAGGAGGGTGACTCTGCTGCCTCTGGAGATCTTTAGGCAAATGGTACGGGGACAAGCCTGCAGGTCAAGGAGCTGGGAGGGAGTGGTGGGGTGGGGGGCGAGAGGGAGGCGGGGGGGGGGGGGAGGGATCGTGGCTACAACAGCGCCTATCTACCCTTTGATGGTGTAAACATGGATCAGATGGTTTTTCAGAGGGTTCTGCTTGTTGCCTAGGATATAACAAATCAGTCACTTTACGTTTTGTTTTCATCTGTAAAATGGTCGTATTGTCAGAATGTGCAGTGATAAATAACCCCAAAGCCACCTCAGTGGCTTAACATATCAAAAAATTATTTCTTGTTTCTTGCTAAGAGCTCAGTAGGGCTGGCAGGAAACTGTCCTGCATTGTCCTCCACCAGCCTCCTAAGCTGGTGGGCTTCTACTGTCTGCAACACTGCCAGCAGTCATGGCCAGGGACGGGAATGTAGCTCTTAAAGGCTTCTAGGCACAAGTGATACAAATTCATTTGTACCTCATTGGCTAAAACAAGTCATGTGGCCATATCTGCTTCAAGAGGGAAAGAAAGTATTATCCTGCCATGTGCATGGATGGAGGTGAACCAGAGTCTTCATGAATATCCCTGTTGGCTACCAGGGGTGCTGATGCTTACGGGGTGCACGCCCCACGTGGTGGTCCTGGCAGAGCCCCGTGTACATACTGGAGAGAAATGAACGCCATTGGAAAAAGGGTTTTGTTAATGACTTACGAAAAAAGTGGACATCTATCATCTTTTAATGTATATAAAGTACTTCAACTTGTAACTTAAAAATCAAAAAATGGGGCACCTGGGTGGCTCAGTCATTAAGCATCTGCCTTTGGCTCAGGGCGTGATCCTGGCGTTCTGGGATCGAGCCCCACATCAGGCTCCTCCACTATGAGCCTGCTTCTTCCTCTCCCACTCCCCCTGCTTGTGTTCCCTCTCTCGCTGGCTGTCTCTATCTCTGTTGAATAAATAAATAAAATCTTTAAAAAAAAAATCAAAAAATGTGTGCAGACATTAAGGAGTAATCATAGAAGTCCTACTCCTTTTTCCTGTTTAGTTGTCATTGTATTACTGTCTCGGTTGAGGCTTTACTGGGATACCTGCCGAGCTTGACCTAGCCTGTGCCCCTGTGCAGCGGAATACCTAAAACCACCGACCCTCCCAGGCTAAACAAGGCTCTCACGGGTCATGAAAACTCAGGGGGGTGAGAGGCATGGGTCAGTCACGAGAGCAGAGTGTGCTCATAAGATCGGGCGTGACTTGAACAGACCAGTCCGGCCCGTGTGGGAGCTTGCCAGCTCAGGAACGTGCCGTCACGCGCAGCATGGCTTTGTCTGTCCCGGGGGCCGTCACTCATCTTCCCCTTTTCCTGCACTCAAGTGCCCCTTCCCTGGGGTTGGTCTTGCGCAGTTCAGTGGGAGCTGCTGAACAAGGGTGTTCTGCTGGGTTCTTGGGCTTGTGCAGGTGATGACTTGTCTTCTCCTGCCCCATTGCTCCACCTCGTCCTGCCCCGCAGCACGGAGATCAGGGCTTCAACCTATCTTTGGATACGACGAGTGTGCAGAGGATGGGTGAAGTGTGTTTAATGTGATACCTCGAGGGGATGTTGAATTGTTCAGATGAGGCTTGGGCAGTGTCTTCTCAAGCCATCCAGTCACCTTGAGGCTGGGCGTTTTGATAATTCTTTCCCAGTGTTCTCTTTTCACTGTGTAAACAATCTCCAGGGTACCGGTCTATCATTTCTCCTTGGCCCACCCTCCATTTCTGTCCACGTTTCTTATTCTCCAGCAGAGAATTCCACCTGGAAGCTGTGACTGCGGTTCCCTTCAGAGGACATGTCATAGTGACCCCCACCGTGTGGCATTCAGCCCGGTATCTTAAATGTTATGGAAAATCAAGATATATCTATTATTTTTAGGAAGAATTAAATTATAGAGGCTTTCCACTATTTTAAGAAACCACACTTATGGAAAAAGTATAGGAACATAAACCATATATCTTTGCCTTCAGCTCAGATTTTTTTTCTCCGATATATTCTTGTTGCTGCTCCCAAATGAACCCCTAGTTCCAAATATACATTATGAGTCTTTTGTCTCCTTTTAGCTACAAGTGCTGTTCTGTCTGAATCATCAGGCTTCCTGTTGTCTCTTGTTCATACTCATACCCTCCAGGCAGACTTCCCAGTTACAAGCAGGGGCGAAGATGGTACAGTACCAGAGAGCATGCTCTTGTTATCTGGGCATCGGCCATCTGCTCTGCCGGCAACCTGGGCACCCCCCTCCCCACCCAAATCTTACCTGTTAGGCAGCTCACAACAGTCACCAGGGAGGCCCAGAGGGCTCTTGGTGATTATCAGTAGATCGTGTGCCTTTTTCTTGTATGAATCTTTGCACATCTTCATTTTTAAGTGAATTTTGCAATTTCTGGTCTGCCCTGGTGGTGGTGGTGGGCTCTTGACCTCTAAAGACTGTGAAGGAGGAGCTGTAAGTGGGGAACTAAAGGAGAGTGAGGGGCACCTGGCTGGCTCAGTCTGTTAAGCATCCACCTTTGGCTTGTCGTGATCCTGGCACCCTGGAAATGAGCCCCACCCCTGGGCTTCCGGCTCAGTGGGGAGTCTGCTTCTCCCGCTGCCCCTCCCCCTGCTGGTGCTCGTTCCATCGTGTGCCTCCTCTCTCTCTCTCTCTCTCAAATAAATAAAAATCTTGAAAAAAAGATGAAGGAGAGTGAGAGCTGTTCAGTTTGTAAAGGGAAGCATTTCACAGTGATTTTTTTTTTTAAGTAAAGATTTTATTTGTCGGAGAGAGAGGGAGAGAGCACAAGCAGGAGGAGCCGCAGGCAGAGGGAGAGGCAGGCTTTGTGCTGAGCAGGGAGCCCGAGGTGGGACTCTGTCCCAGGACCCTGGGATCATGACCTGAGCCGAAGGCAGACACTTACTGACTGAGCCACCCGGGCGCCCCGTTTCACAGTGATTTGTAGCCCTAGAGAGCTGAGTATGGAAAACCAAAGGGGAGGAGCACGCAAGATGACCGTGCAATAGGAGTTATCTCATAAACGAGATCCAGGTCAGGCTGGGTATTATCTTGTAATTTTTTTTTTTTTAAGATTTTGTTTATTTATTCGACAGAGATAGAGACAGCCAGCGAGAGAGGGAACACAAGCAGGGGGAGTGGGAGAGGAAGAAGCAGGCTCCTAGCGGAGGAGCCTGATGTGGGGCTCGATCCCACAACGCTGGGATCACGCCCTGAGCTGAAGGCAGATGCTCAACCGCTGTGCCACCCAGGCGCCCCTATCTTGTAATTATTTTAAGACCTAAAACTGGTGGTTTTCATAAGAGTGCCAGCTACACTGACACGTACGTACTGTGCGTGCGCACACACACACACACGCACACACTTACACACACACACACACTTACACAATTTGAAGGTGGAAATAAAGATTAACAGCAAAAGCTCCTAGATATTTTGCAGGGATGGAGAGAAACTGTATTCCGCTGTGAGTATGTTCCAGAGAAATATGAACCTTTTTCATTTATTGACAGATATTGTCTCTGACACACTGTCATTTTGTGGACTTCTGTTGTTCCTTATAAAATATGGTAGGTCATGGATGAAAAGGCATAACTTCATGGAAAGAGTATTTGTGGCTTCTTAGGGTTTTGATCTGTTTAGGACAGCTTCCCTGTGGGCGTGACTTTATCCTTGCCTCAGTTTCCAGGTACTTCTTGTGTGTTTGACCTTGAGGTAATTTGATGTTGCCGGTTGTCCCTGAGAACAGAAGTTCACATCACTGTTTCTCTGACAGTAGCCATCTCACAAAGATCTGTGATACAGCTTCCACAACCTCGTTGTCTCCAATCTTGTTCCTGGAGCTCTGAGCAGCCCCTACATTAATACTGATAAGGTGGTTTGTAGGTGTGGTCTCAGCCGAGATATATACCACCATATTTAGCAGACTTATTTGCTGCGTACTTCTGTTTCAGGATGGAGTTGGGCTTGTAGTGTTCTGCTTATCTTTGAAGGCATTTGTCCCTGCCCTGTGGCTTCTGGGTTACCCCATGGAAGGCAACAGATTTAGGGAGGGAAGAGGACATTGAACTTGGTGGGTGAGAAGTCTACCCTCGCCCGTCTGCCACCGGCCCTGAAAGTGCAAAGCTGGCAAGTACATATGGCTCTTGGCATTAGGAAAGCCTCACTGAAACAAAATTAAAATTCCTCTGCTGGACAGGAAATTAATCAGGGCTGAATGCAGTAGACAGGGACAGAAGCTAGCTTCCTTGTTCCATCACTGATGAGTGTTTTATTGTTATGCAAACGAGATTAAATGCACAGGGACTGGTGGGGCGTTGAGGAGGGGCCGAGAAGTGAAGGAGATGAACAGGTTCCTTAGCATCTAAACTCAAGCTACAAAAATGTTTTTAAAGCGTCTGCTGCCTGTTAGACCATCAGATGCCGAGCAAGGGAAGCGCCTCAGCTTCTTCTGTCATTGTTTCTGCAAAGCAGTCTCCTTGACAGGGGGATATATTGCAGGTGATTCGTTCCATAACGCTACTAGGTCGACCACAGTGAAGCACGCCGTTTGCCAGGTGTTAGGGCTAAATCATGAAAACACCCAGCTCCTGCCTTCCCAGAGTTCCTAGTCTGGTAGAAAAGGAAATTGGAAGGAATGAGACCTGCAGCTAACCAGCCAGATAAGAAATGTTGCCATACCATTTAGGATTATTTGGTTGAAAAGTGGCTGAAACATACCCCAGCAATGCCAACAAAAAAGGGAATGAATTAAAAATAAATAAACTTTTCATTAAAAGACAAAGGAATGCATCGGTACAAGGAAAACTGAACAGTGACAAGGGAACATGGGGGAAAGCTCGGGGGTCTAGGTGTCAGGCCCCTCAGTCAAGTGAGTGACCTCCATGCAATCTTACGTCCATTCGCTCAAGATTCGTATTCCCAAAAGAAGGTATCTGATGGATCCAGCTCGGGCCACTTGCCTACTTCCTGGCGAGGGAAAAGCGAGAGACTTAGATAATGCCACAGAGATTGTCAGTAATGGCAGACGCACTTCCCCCCAAAGACAGAACGAATGCTACAAAGGCAAAGACTTTGTCCATGGCGGCAGGGGAGGGGCGCATTATAAAATTTAACTGTCGTTGTGGCTTCGGGGATTCCTGGCTGATGCGCGTGCTGTGTTTATTCGGAGCATGGCCGACGTTGAGGTTGTGGTGCTTTGAGACCGTAAAATTGAGCGTCACCCCTCCATAGGTGTGTCCACTCATTGGCACTTCTGTCTTGTTCTCTTGAACCCAGTGTGAGCAGTCCCACCTCATGAGAGAACATGAGGATGTCCAGGAGCGAACGACGCTTCGGTACGAGGAGCGCATCACGGAACTCCACAGCATCATTGCTGAGCTCAATAAGAAGATAGACCGCTTGCAAGGCACCACCATCAGGTAGTGAGCTCCCAGCGGCTCCTTTCTCTCTGCCCCTCTGGGCTCTGACCTGGCTCTTGGAGCTGAAGTCCTCCCGATGAATAAGAATGATGTTTTATTTGCAGCTAAGACTTACAGTTATTAACAACGCTCTTTACCATGTTAACCATGCCCTTTCCCCTCCACTATTCTGTTCTCATCTTGATCACCATGAGGGCTCCCCTGGAAGGTAGCCGGGCTGGGAGCTGTAATCCTCAGCTTGCTGATGAGAGTGTGGAAGCAGAAGTGGGTGAAATGATTGGTGAGCGAGTTCTGAAGGGTGCCCGTCCGTCTCCCAGTGTCCCTACCACCTCTCGAATCCACCAGGTCTGCTCTCGATGTGCGAGCTGTGTGCCTCCCCTGGGAATTTTGAGAGACCTATGAGTGTGGCTTAGGACTAAGCAGTACGTCTGCTTCGAGATAATCTAACATCTTGAGCTCACCCGAAGTTGACTTACCAACATCGATGTGGCCTCTTACAAACTCCTAGGGTAGGGAACAAGATCGGATATATGATTTTACTGGCAAAAAGTCTGGGGCTTAAAAATATTAAGGGATTCCTTTGAAGTTTCAGTTAGCAGAGGCCAGAGGTGGAGTTAGAACCCACAGTCTCTCTGCTTTTACTTAATATTCTTTCCATGACAGTGACTCGGGGGCCCTGCTTTCCTTGTCAATCAGTTAACCCCTAAGGCTCTTGCGTGCAGCATGTAATTGGTGTGTCTGCCCTGCTGTTCCGAGGAGGGGTTTGCTTTGAGTGACTTAGCCGGGGACGAGAACTTTGATCTTCCTGCCTGTCCTGGGGGAGCAGCCCTGAGGAAAGCAAATGGTTGTCACCCACCTTTATGGAGAAAGAGGGCTTCGTTCACTGAATGTTTGTCCAGCCGCGATCAGGGCCGTCGTAGAGGCAACTGCTTTGAACTCTCCCTCCAGAAGTCCCGGTTAGAAGACTGTCCGGGCACATTTGCTCCAAGTCTGAGAGAGGAGTGACAGGGCTATTTGATGAGGGTCCTGATGGGCCTCTGGTTTTCTGGGGAAAATCATGGGGAACTTAGCACTGAACTGGAGCCACACGGTAAATTCCATACTCCAGTTTAGACCCTCAAGGCCTTTAAATTGTATCCCGGTCTTCAAGTGATTGTAGGTTAGAAACGCATGAGCAGAGAAGAATTTTCAGACCAGAGAAATGATTATAGCAGATTTAAAGGAGGCTGACAGAGTACATTGGCAAATTTGTAATTTCCATTAAAACATGTTGCACTTTGAAGCACTTGAGAAGGTGAGGGCAAATGGGCTCAGTGAGTTGTGGAAAAAAAAGCACCACACGTCACCTGGAAAACTCAGTTTCGGGATGTTTAAATTGAATATAATGGCCAAACTGCTTCATGTTAAAATACAGTGAGCTTCTTGACCATAAACATTTATTGGTGCCTTTTATTTAAAGGGATATCGTTTCAGTGCAGATGTCACATTAAATTCTGCCAGTTTCCACTATGTAAACGAGCTGCCCCCTCCTTGAGGGGACTCCCCGCAGGCCTTGCAGACATGTGGGCCAGGAAGACAAGGCTCTTCTGGTCCCCTGACCTCCTCAGCTAAGGCATGTCTCCTGCCCCCAGCACTCCAGGGATTGGTTTGCCCTCAGGTCCTGAGATGCTGTGCTAGACTGAGTGCGGTGGAAGCCAGACACCTTGGAGGAACTCCAACAGCCCTCGCAAATCTAAGGGGTGCAGAATGGATTGTCACACTAGTCCGATACAATGCTGGTACCTTATAGACTTTCTTGTCACTTTTGTTTGGGCCTGAGTTAGGAATTTATTGAAAGTGCTGGAAAATAATTAGTACGGTAATAGTTTATCATAGTAAGCTATGATATAGCCATATGTAAGCAATACTAAATTGCTTAAGTAAAAAAAAAAAAAAAAGCCTCATAGCTTTAAACTTTCATCTCAAGTCACAGTCAGAATGGGGGCCTTCTGTGGCTGCCCTAGAGGACACTCCTCCCATCTCCTGTAGCCACAGGGCTAACACAGCCAAGAATAAGACACTGCAGGTGGCTAATTCCAACATAAGCTGAATTCACAGCCACATCAGATCTCTAAGGTAAAGATGAAGCATTGATAGGAAAAGAAGAAATGGTGAGAATTTGAATCGAGACACCTGGTAGGTTTCAGTGAATCAGAAAACCTAGAGCCTACAAACTCCGGTCCTACAGAAGTACTCCGCCTCCCTGTCCGATAAAGCTAGTCTGTCTTTGCTTGCAGACTCTGTAGCAATCTGATCCCAGGTGAGGGGTGCCGGGTATACATACTTAGGGCTAGGTCCCTCAGGAATAAAGATTGCTAATTATTTCACTCCGTGAAGAACTCTAACCAGCTAAGGTGCTGGCCAAACACTAAGAAAACAGGGATTTCCTAGTGGAAGAAGGAAGTTAGAAACATCAACTCTAGTCTTATGGCCAGTTGCAGGAAGGACGGCTAGACTGTGCATATTTTCGTGCTTAGTTGTGTGTATATTCAATTTATTTTATCCTCTTAATTTCTCCTATTATACAAGGTGAGCTGGTATTGGTGAAACTTATCTGGTGGTTAGATTAGATGGTATCTACGAGGACTTGCCACTGAACTAGAAGAGAAGTGGGTGCCTGACGGTGGCTACCATACTGATGGGATTCAGGGTCTCCCACTTTGGTGAGAAGGTGAATCCATTCACATTTGAATGAGGGATGGTTACAGAAGCTTGGTGTCATTGCTATTGCAATCTGGAAATTTCAGCGTGTGAGAGAGGCTGTGTATGGTTGTCGGGTAGCCAAAGAGGGTGGCCGATGACATGTTATCTAGCACCTGGTTCCATTCCCACCCCTTCTCTCTACTCTCCCCAGAATCAAAGAGGCTGGACCTTGGGACTACTTCCCAGATTGCCTTAATAGCTGGGTTCCGGAGACAGTTTTGGTTCTGCCAGTGAGGTGCCTTTGAGTGGGTTGGAAAGCGGAAGGGAGGTGGGAGCCATCGTTCCTCAGGCCATGATGGTGGCAGCTGTTTCAGAGGCTTTCGTGGGCATGAGGTCCTGCACCTCAGAGCCGGGAGCTGTGGGCAGGTGTGAAGGCAGTGGCAGTTCACTGACCTTTGAGGAGGGATCCACCGCTGGGATGGCAAATCTGACCGCTCCCGGTGGCCTCCACCCACACTTCTCTGGTCCTTCCACCAGTTACGCAAGCGTGGGACTGCCTAACTTAAATCTCTTCTACTTGCACCACCCAGTGTAGTTCATGTTCCTCACTGAACCCTGCCTAATGCACCCTAAATCCCATCTCCCAGGAATACACACTGAACATTTTGTATGTGTATTCATGAATATTTTAAATAAATTGGATCATGTAGCAAACAATGTTTTGTAATATATGCTTTTTCACTTAACTATGTTATGAGTGGCTTCTTTTAATGCTCATCTGACTTGGGGAGATTATATAATGGGATGGGGAAAATGGAAAAATACATCAGTAGCGCACTTTGAAATGGGGGAGTGGATTTCTCAGCAAATTAAACATGAGCTCTTTTGTTTACTGAGGAGATTTTTTTTTTTTTAAGATTTTATTTATTTATTTGAGAGAGTGAGAGCGAGAGAGCAAGAGAGGGGGCGGGCAGAGGCAGAGGAAGAAGCTGGCTCCCTGTAGGACTCGATCCCACCACCCTGAGATCATGAACTGAGCTGAAGGCAGACACTTAACTGACTGAGCCACCCAGGCGCCCCTGAAAATCACTAATGACTTCTTAACTGAAAAATCCAGGGACCTTTTCTTGTTTCTGCTCCTTTTCTGCAGGATTTGCTTCCAAATCTTCCTTCCTGGTGTGTTTTTCGTGAACTTCTAGGACCCTGTATCTTTTCTTCTGTTCCTAAGATTCGCCTTCAGCCTTGGCTCTTACCCTGGGCTCTCCCCTCCCCTTTCACCTCGAATGGCTGCAGCCCTACAGCACTGACCCCTCCTCTCTGATACCTCCCTCTGCATTGGCACTTCCCCCTTCTCCTTTGTCTGCACAATGCGAATTTGGCAACAAAGATAATATGCAAATCCCGTCTACTCTAATGTAGTCCAGCCTCTAAAAACTCATACCTGTGCCACGAGCCTGACCTTTCCATTTGCCCAGTTATTCACCAAAAGATTCGTAGATGAGTCTGTCTTCCTTTGTGCTAGAGGGAAAAATAAGAGGTGGAATTGCAGCAAGAATTGGGACTTAACACTGATTTCCTGCTTTAGAGCCTCTAGGAGAATCGAAAGGAATCCATTTCCTCGTTGTATCTAAAAAATCTTTGTTCTTTAAAAGAATGATGGCATTTCAGGGCAAATCTGCCTTTACTTGTCAGGAAGAGTGTAGTTCAACAAAACCCCACCAGGTCAGGTAGGCTGGGTTAGCCGGACATAGTTGACTGACAGGTGCCAAGGCAGGCAGGTGTCCACCTGGGTCTTGTCCCCAGATCAATCCAGTGTCAAGGCATGAATGTGCATGCCAACATAGAATAGACATGGGGGTTGCTAAAGCAGTAATATTTGTATCAAATATTACTGATTCCATAGTACTTCAGCTTCAGGTCTGGAAAGTGGGGAAAAGAATTAGCCCTTCATTGACTCTTCCCTTTTCAGATAAGATCATTTCACCCCTAGCCTGTAATAAGAAGGAATCTTTAAAAATCATCGTCAGCAGCAACCACCAGATCTCCTTAGATCACTATATTTGTTGTTTCATTGGTCCTAAATTTAGGAAAGAGGCTGTATTGCTCACTAGTTGCAGAATCTTGGGTAAATCGCTTAGCCTCTTGAAGCTTCAGTCGTCTTATTTGTAAATTAAAAGTATTGATCCTGGCTTTGATGAACCCTAAGATCTCTGCCGGTCTCACCTACTTATATAGGTGGTGGGTACAGTCTACTGCCTGCGTCCTTGGGAGCGTTTTCTTTTTGTTTTGTCAGTTAAGCTCCTAGCACACATGAATCATTGTCTAAGAGCAACTTGGAAGCACTTCACAAATGCTCCTAGGTGAATGAAGGTACATTTAGAATCCTGTGAGGTGAGTCTTTATCTTCCAAAGAGAAACACCTGAGCACTTTGTAATTCTGTAGAAACTACGACAGTAGGGGATAATTACCAACATGTATCAGTCGATCAAGCTTGCTTCTGGGTTGTTTGTTTTGTTTTGTTTGGCTTAAAATGATCACTTCTTGGATCTTTTCTTCCTTCTCAGCTCCAGCAATAGCAGCTGGTGTTCTTTGGGGAGATCCTTTTCCCCCCGAAGAAATAAGTTACCATTTGCTAAGAGTTACTGTATACACCGCAGAAGGAAGCAAGCAATGAAGTCACTTTGAGACGCTGATGCTGTGGTGTTAGCTAGACATTTTTACCAGCCAGGTGATTCCTGCTGCACAGAGCAGCCTGGAAAACACACCTCATGTTCTTGCTTTTGTAAAACTGCTGGGACTGATAGAGGCTTTTGCCTTCTCGTTCCATTGCTCTGGATGAACCAGAGCTCCCGAATAACAGAGTAGAGAGAAAGCGCCGAGCACCAGTCCTCTACCTACAGTGCAATCACAGACCGGCCGGCCGCTTACAAAAGGCCCTGAGAGAATTGGCTTTTGTTTTTTCTCAGTCCCAGATTCCAGCCTCTTTTTAGGAATGATGCCAGTGTTGATGTTCAGGAGATGATAGGGATGTGCAACTGTATGGATTTTTTAACCAAAGTCAATGGGAGAAACAAAAGGGTTACACATGCTGTAATATGTGGGTTCAGTTTAACCATTTTTCTACCTCCTTCTTCGTGGTACAGAACCCTGCCTGATCTCACAAGGTTGCTTTCTGCCTCTCGTTACTATTTACTTGATTTGCATGAGCTGTTTCTATGCCGTAAGGAGGAATCTTAACCAGGAATTATGTGTGCCCAGCTCTGCCCTTCCCTTTGGAGTCAAGAACACAGACCTTCGGCACTTCCCCCCACTTGTTTTCTGTGTTTCCATATGAGAGCTTGGCAACACTTCATCCCCTGAATTCCTAGACTTCATCATTTTAATTTTGATTCTCCTGTCTAACTCTAATGACTTGCCTCCTCCGATACAGTAAGTTCACCTTCTGATCAAAATGGCTTGAGTGCCCCTCTAGCCTCACGGTTTCCATTGGGCACCCCATGTGGTTTCAGCAATACCGACCACTTATCCCTCTCCGTTCCTGTTCTCATTCACATTCAGAGGCTTCTCTGCAGCACTGCTCCATCTAGAAAGTCTTCCCTGACTACTTCTCTCCTGCAGCCCCAGTCGCTCTTCCTGTGTCCACACAGCATGCTTCTTGGGTTAGAATTAGCTGTGAACACGTTTGACTCCTGGAAGACAGCATCCATCTGGTCTTTGCTTTCCTGTTCTTAATTTGGTGCTCGAATACACTGACCATGGATCCTTAGTTTGCGTTTCATGGCCCTGAAAGTCTTTTGCCCAAGATGACCTTTCCAGTGTAGTGTGATTGTCCTTCAGGCTGTGCCCTGACCTCAGTGAGGAATGGCCCCTGCAATCAACAGTCTCCTTTTCCAGGGCGCCTGGGTAGCGCAGTCGTTAAGTGTCTGCCTTCGGCTCAGGGCATGATCCTGATGTTCTGGGATCGAGCCCCACATCAGGCTCCTCCGCTATGAGCCTGCTTCTTCCTCTCCCACTCCCCCTGCTTGTGTTCCCTCTCTCACTGGCTGTCTCTGTCAAATAAATAAATAAAAAACCTTAAAAAAAAAAAAAAAACAGTCTCCTTTTCCTAGCCCTTCCCCGTTCACTGCTGTATAAAGTTCATCCTAATAATCCCTAGAAGTAATTCCTTACAAGGCACGAGATTTGGCAGGCCCTATGTGTTTTGGAACCTGCCAAGCCAGGAGGGTTTAAGGTGGCTATTAACGATTTTGCAAATGCCATTTATACCAGAGATATAGCAGCATTTATCTGGCTTTCTTGGCTATAAAACAGTCTCAGCCAAGCTGAAGCTGATTACATTGGCCATGTAACAAAGGTAATTTATTCATCATACACAAAACCTCCCGTTAACTAAAATCAGATTTTTAAGTGCTGATTGAAGGGAGAGCTGGTGTACCAGGGCACAATTACCCTCTAGATCAAAAAGGCTACTCTTAAGGTACTTTATAATTGTTTCATTCCTAAACCTAATTATTGTTAGCTTTGCTGCTGTCTAATAATTAACTTATTCATAGAACATTAACCTATATATTTTTTTGCCTTTACCACTCCCATTCTAATTCATATTTTGCATGTCTGGGGGCTTAATATCTGTTAAAAGTCTCCCCAGATTTCCGGATAGCTTTTATTAAAAACACCTTATAAAGGAGGGACTCAGCTGAATTCCTTCCCTGGGAGGATGTTGATTTCTTGAGAGAATGAGGAACTCTGGAGAGTTCTTCACATTCTCTAATTTATAGTTGTGTCTCCCCAGCTTAAAGTGCCACTTGCCTCTTCCCCCAGTTCCAGTAGTCACCTCATTACCATCTTGGTCTACCGCAAACCCAAGGCTGTAGACTCTCTGCGCCCTGGTGTCCACAGCTTCAAGTGAATGCCAAGCCAAGAGGACTTCTCTTCCTGGCTTTCTTCACAGACGTCCATGGGCTTTGCAGCCTCAATTAAATCCCCTGACAGTTTTCTCTTCTGGCTCACTTGCAAGATAAATACTTCGCAGCGGGCTGATTTCGCCCTCTCCGTGTCCGTGTCCAGTGTGTGTGTAGTGATGGCAGTGGTGTTAGGAAGAGGTATGTATGCGCTTTGAAAGACATACTACAATCGTAAGCTTCCTTCACTTGCCCGTAGCTAATTCAGGGACCAAAGGTTGAGGGATTGTGAAGGGCTGAGAAGGCGCGGGGGTGTGCGCGCAGATGCAGCATGGCAGCATTTAAGTGTTGACTTCCTGTTACAGGTGCTGACTGATGGAAACAGACCACTGAGTGGTGTGTACTCACCCACTGTGTCCATTTTTCTCCTCTCCCCGACATCTTTTCCTACCCCCTAACTCCACTGACTTGCTTTAGGGAAAGTAAGTGTGGTATTTACCAGACACACCTCTCAAAGCATCCAGGTTGATGTGCACAGGTGAGGGGCTGGTTTTCTGATAGCTCCAGCCCCAACAGCTCCTTATATCCTCTTCCAAGGAGAAAGACCCCCAGTGGGACCCTCCAGGTGATAGGATGTGACATTCCTGTGTACCAGACTCCTGCTTATTTTGCTCACTGTAGCCTCAGTACTCAGACCAGTTCTCTGGTCTTGGGTTGTTTTTCCCATCAGAATTTGACGAGGTGAAGAAATCTAATTTCTTCAGAAACTCTTAAAAGCAAAAAAGTTTCTAGTAGGCTGTTAGGTGGATTTTGTTCAGTATATGGGCATGTATGTGGACATAGGAGCAACCTTTCAGGTTCACCCGTGGACTGTAGAGGTGACTGAATATTCATTTGGCCTGGAAAGAGTCCTAGTCCATATGGCTGAGGAGAGTTGGAGGGGGAGTAGATCTGTTTTCTCTCCGAATGTCTTTCTTGTCCTTAGAAGTCATGTTCTCTAGGAATTTGTCTTCTGTCTGTCAGTGGTGGCTGACTCTCCTTTTGTCTCAGGGAGGAAGATGAGTACTCAGAACTGCGATCAGAACTCAGCCAGAGTCAACATGAGGTCAACGAAGACTCTCG
The DNA here is from genome assembly GCF_024610735.1 of Ursus americanus. NCBI lineage: Eukaryota > Metazoa > Chordata > Mammalia > Carnivora > Ursidae > Ursus > Ursus americanus. The sequence continues at coordinate 313,833 of NC_142131.1, forward strand.
AAGCATGGACCAAGACCAGACCTCTGTCTCCATCCCTGAAAACCAGTCCACCATGGTCACGGCTGACATGGGTGAGTCTGCCTACCACTGCACGAAGCCAGAGTTTGGTTTCTGGATTGTAATGGTAATCTTAGAAATATGAGGCAGCCTGAATTAAAATTTAATTAGTCAAGGAGTTTGGTGAGTAGATGAAAACACAGCCATTTGAGTCCCGTACGTGCTACTCTGTTGAAACTAAAGAGGTGAATGAGCTTTCTGCCCTGATGTTTGTGATTCAAGCACAGATTACTTCTATGTGAAAATTCTGGAGATAGGGAACCAGCTGAAAAGTCTGTTGTAGTGTTCCAAGTTACAGTAAAGTCTGAGCTATGATGGCAGGAATGGGAAGGATGGAATGGGTGGCAACACATTGTGGTGGAAGAACCAACAGGCTTTAGCAGCGGTTGGGTAAGAAGGAATCCAAAATGACTCTAACCTGTTGATCCTGAGTGACTAAGAGAATGATCATAGTTCTTAGTAAGAATGTTCGGTTGAGCAATGAGTTGGGAAATAAATGTATTGTTTGAGGTTGTAGAGAAATGTCCATCTGGGAATACTTGGTTCGGTGTTTTAAAACCGCAGGTCATGACCTGTTAGTGGGTCTTGAGATTAAATGAAAAATATTTTTTAAGTGAAATCAAATAGGAAAAAAATAAAATGACAGTATTACTTCATGAAACTTCTTTGTTGAGTATGTGTGTGTGAAGTAAGTAAAATGAAATGTTTCTGCTGCGGGCTGCAGTCAACCCACAAAATGTTGCAAAACCACTGGTCTACTTGGAGATACTTACCTGGATCTTTGGAGAGATTAGGGTTGAGGATAAAGGCTTTGAAGTTATGAGGTAAGGAGATCTCTGTGGTCAAAAGAGTGTGGAGTCAGAAGAGGGAGGAGCACCATATCTTAGGAAATGTTCAAATGTAGGGAAGGTAGAAGAAGGGCTAGGAGAAGGAGGCATAAACATAATGTAGATTTCTTAGAACCTAAAATTTCTTTGGGGAGAGAGACTTGAATATGGTACACTGTTATATTAATTATGAAAGTGCTGTAACATTAAGGAGCATAGCACCATGAGAGTTTATCAAAGGGATTTGATTCCGTTTGAGATTCTAGAAGAGCTGCTTCTAGGAAGTGATAGCTGAGAGCTGGAGAGTAAATAGGAATTAACCAGTTAAAGGAGGAGGTGCATTCAGGGGAGGGTGGGAGAGTGGATGCGTTCAAGGAGATGAAAAGAGGTCATTGTGGATGGAGGGCCCAGAGGTGTGAGATGGAGAGGTAGGCGGAAACCATAGCATGCAAGATCTCATAGACCGTGGTAGAGAGTTTGACCTTTGGTCGAAGATGCACAAGAAACCACTGAAAGATTTGAGTAGTGGGGGAAGGGGATGCAATGATCAAGTTTGCATTTTGAATCAGTCATTCTATAGTAACGAGAATCGGTGGATCAAGAACAAATGGGGGCGGCAGCTAGGAAACCATTGCTGAAGTCTCGGTGGGTACGATTATTGCTGGGGGTGGTGGTAGTTAAGATCTAGAAAGATACAACGTTCGCAAGATCTGCTGAAGGATTAGAAACGGGAGAAGGAAGTATTTATGAGGAGATGTTCTCTGAGTGTCTAGATCGCACAATGGGTGACGACGCTGCCAAGTGCCAACACAGGAGCATAGGACCAAGGGCCGGGGGTTTTGCTTCGAGTTTTGCTTTGTTTACTTGAAGGAAGTGGGAGTGCAGGGCGAAGTGCCTGTGTTTTGTTTGGGCGTAAGTTTGAGGTGTCTCGAGGTGTCTGGGTAGAGATGCTTCAGAAGGCAGCAGGTAGCCATGAGAAGCCAACAGGAGAGGTCTGGGCGGAAGGAAAGCAGTTAGGAGACACTGGGTTATGCGCAGACAGTTATCAAAGCAGGGGGAGGCCACGGTAGAGCGAGGAGTGCAGAGAACTGGGGCCTAAGCCTTAGGGGCCACCAGCCAAGGAGGAGACCCAGCAGAGCTCCTGGCTGGGGCGCGTCCCCCCTCACTTTAGTCTCGGTGTAAATGCACTTCCTCTGAAAGCATCTCACGGGCACCAGCCCGCACCTTCCTGTGCTGGTTCTATCACGACCCGTTCGTGATGTATTTCTAGTTCTTTACTTGACTGACTATTCCGTTAACCTCCACTGGGCAGAAGTATGTATATCTACTAGCAGATTTCCAGAGCCCACCACTGGGCCGGGCGCAGAGCGTGTGTTCAGGGATGTTTGCGGGGATGAACAAGTGAAGCGGTCAGCGAGTCCCTCAAGCAGTCGGCTGCCCACAGCTGTGGAGGAAAGGAGGGGAGCCGCGTCCGGGAAGTCAGTGGGGCAGAGAAAGCTCTAGAACGGAAGGGGTCAGCAGGAGGGCTGGGTGCCGAGGCCCGCAAAGGCGTGGACAGCTGTATACTGATACCGATGTGATGCTGATAGAAATGGAGTGAGGAGTGGGGGCACCTCCTGGGTCCTCAGGCTCTCGGCTTCAGGCTGAAACGCCTCTCTGAAACTCACCTGAACCCTATCCAGGCCTTGAGTTAGAACACACGCAAGCTCCGGGGACCATCCCAGCTGTGTGCCCATGTCCCCCGTGCTGCTATACCAGCATCACAGTCTCTAGCCCCAGGGGCCCCAGGCTGTGGCCTCTGCCTTCCGGCCTCGGGAGTGGGGCAGGTGTAGACAGCCAGGATGTTTCCATTCAGGCAGAGAGATAGGCTTACGCTGACCCCTCCGTTCATGTCTCTGAATGTGTATTTTATGAAATAAGTGCCCCACGCTCCAATAAAGTTTCTCAGTCAAGTAAGGCTGGGAAGTGGAGGGATAAACCTACTCAGTGGGCCGGGCGTCTTTACGGCGGGCCTTCTCGGAGCTCCTGCAGAGCGCTCCGTAGCTCCGGCTGTCTACCCAGGAGCTGGCGTGCCTGTCTGTGCTGCGAGCTGCCTGCATTTTCCCAGACGATGGATCTCAAATCCTTTCTTCCCATCCTTTTCCCCACTGTAAATATGTGTTCATTATAGCCAGTGGTAGTTTCTCTGCCTACGAGACTGCGCTCCTGGGGGGAGGAGACCCCATCTGCCCAATGTCAGTGTGTGTCCTCTGCCCAAGAGGAGGCCCTGATTCACTTATTCAGCAACTCACTGCATGCCGGGTGAGGGACTGGGGGCGTGAGACACCGGATCTGCCCTCGGATCGCTGTCCTCGCTCGCTCCCATCTCGCACACCGAGAGTGACGTCCCGACTCCTGACCTCGGACTGTAGGCCCCCACAGAACTGGGTGTCCCCCGCCTCGGGCCGCGCTGGCTTCTGTGCTGCCCCTCACACCTGACCAGCTTGTCTTGCTCTGCTCCTTCTTCCCGGAGCGGTCCTTCCCTGAGCCGACCCTCGGTTCCCCGACTGTCAGAGGCCCGGGTGGGCCTCACTGCCAGGCACTCTCTGGCTTCAGTTCTCCCCACAGCACTCGGCGGTTCCTGCTGATACGCTGCACGCGCCTTTCTTTTATGGTGTATCACTACTGCTGACCAGGCTCTCACGCGAGAATCCAGAATGCAGGCACCACGAGGGCAGGGACGTCCGCTGTCCCGTCTGCCAGTTATAACAGTGCCCACACAGGAGGCACCCAGGGACTGCGTAGCAGCGAATGCCGTCCTGGAGCTCACGGTTCTCTGGAGGATGCAGACGAGCAAACGGGAATGACCCACAGCGAGGTAAGGCCCACGACAGGAGATGGACAGTGGCTCCTGGCCGCACCCCAGAGGCAGGAGCCACAGCGAAGGCATCCGTGAGGTCGCATCTAGCAGAAAGCGGAGGGCCGGGCGGGAGCGAGGCAGGTAAAGAGCAGCGGCAGGGGAGAGCATGGGAGGCAGAGGGCCTGCACCTGCCGGGTCCCTGAGGAAGGCAGGCGTGGGGACTGCGAGGACGAGGTGCATGGAGGCTGCTGCGGAGCGCGGGCCCCGGGTGTGTTCGTTGGAGCTGGACGTCTGCCTCTCCTTACTCCTTTGCCATTTTCCAATTAAACTGCTTCAATAGGGGAAAAGCTTCCATATACAAACACCATTATAGGAAATCGTTAAAAAGCAGCCGTTTCATTATGGATGCTATATTTGCAAGCCTGCGTTAGCAACCCCGAGGTTTTCTTGAGCTGGGTTTTATATGCAGAGTTGGCTGCAGTGTATTTGCTCGGCGTCATTTAAGATAGCAGGAGTTAGTCCCGTCTATTCCCTTCATCGGAAAGCACTTTTCTTTTGTTTTCAAGCCCCACCTGTCAGAGCCAGGCTGCCCCTTCAGTAAGCTGGCTCCTGGGCACTGTCCTCAGGCCCTGGAGGAGTAAAGCAGCAATTTAGGAAGTTCTTTGACTTACCGGACCAGGCCCCGGAAGGAGGAAGGTGCCGGCGGTGTCACGTTGCATCTTAAATTGCTCTTGCTCTGTTCAAACCTGGTCACACAGTTTGGAAAAGAAAGGTAATTGAATAGACAAAGACAAGGTAGGAGTGGTAGCTCGGGACTTCTATTCCCTCGGCTTGGCAAAGAGGTCTAGTCGGAGAGGCTGGCTGTAACAGGTAACATGTTTCACTCACTCACTTCGTGTGGCGCTTTCACACGCATCCTCATGGGTAACCCTCAGCCTTGAGTGAGGCCCTGTAAAGCCCCCTGCCCGTGAAATCGACAGAGTTCAGAGGGCGCGAGTCACTTGTCCAAAGCCACACAGCTAATCAATTGCTGCTGGTGTTGGCACCCGTGTTTCCATGGCTGGTTTCGCTCTCACGCGCCTCTGCCGAAACAGCGAAACGTGCGTATGGTTAGCGTGCTCCGCTTCCTGGAGTCCTTTGAGGTCTCTAGTGCTGATGGGGGAGCCGGGGGAACAGCTGTGCCATCCCAGCACCTGGCTGAATGGCAGTGTTTGTTGTGAGTCGCGATGTTGCAGACCTCCATCTCAGAAAACACCACTTTGAGGCCAGATGATTCTGGGTGTTGCCGTAGAGCAGAACACAGATGTGTGTGCACGGGCTCCTCGCAGCGCACATGTTAGTGCACGTGTGTGCGTGTGCGTGCGGTGCGCTCCCCAGCAGGCTGCTTCCCCAGCTCTGTTCGTGGAACGCCAGAGCCCATCTGGAGCCGTTGTTCACAGAACAGAATCCTCGGTCCGATGGACCTTTGCACAGCCTGTGTTGGGTTCTGCTCCTTATTTTAAGATCTCTTCTGGTTTTAGGTGAGAAATTCTTATTTTTCTGGAATCTCTCAGGGCTAAACTATTATCCCCTTTGGGGTGAAAGGAAGCGTATGATACCTAGTTTGCTGGTGGGGTCATTTAGATAGAGATTTCCTCCTTATGAGTAGTTTTTGGAGGGCAACCAAGGAAGAATTTACACATGAAACCTGCCTCTTTGGCGCGGCTGTGACTATGAAATATGTTTAACATTAAAGCCAGATTTTCCTGGCTTCGTGGCCGACGAGGCTTAATGGCTTCAGGAAAAATGTTCCAAAGTGTTAAGCAGCCACTCCCAGTGAGGAGAAGGGGGGTCAGGCAGGGAAAGGCAGCCCTGCCCCCTCCAAAAAACGATTTCTGCAGGGTTGGAGAGAAGTGGTTACAAAGGCAAAGGAGCCTGTCTGGAGAAAATTTGCATTTTGTTAGGAATGAGGGGACTAGATAGCCAGTTATTCTCCAGCAAAGAATGTTTAAAAGACAATCGGATTATTTGTAACCTGATTCTGGAACTTTGAGGAACCAGTCCATGGGTTGGAAAGGTTAGATGGGGCTGAAAACAGCACCTTGAGTAGCTGAAGGAGTAGGCTGAGCCCTTTGTTGCCCTTTTTTCCCCTTCTCTTTACTTTGATTGGGCAGCTTAATTTCTCCCAAGTGGCTCACAGAGGAGACTTCGACGTTCTGAACGTTGACTCTGAGCTGGCTGTGTGCTTTCTCCTTGGGATCTGAGCCTGGTCAAACAAGACCTGTCTGCGAACGTCAGCAAGGCAGAGGGACCGAAGAGTCCATCTAAAATCATTCTGAAACTTTCCTTAGAGTAATCAAGCTTGAAGGCAGGAAAGGTCAGTGCCCCACTGCAGTTTATGTTACTTTGGAATTTTTCCCTCAAATTGTACTCAATAATTTTTCCAGCCCCTCAAAGACACTTGGGTTATAAGATGCGAATGCCAAGGCATTGATCCACCACATTTGTTCAAAATGAATCCCTGTAAGTGTTGAGATTCAGGAACTCAATTTTCTAAACAGACCATGTCCCTTCAGGTTAGATTGTGGTTTTTGGTTATTTGAAACTCATGACATGTTTTCCCTTAAAGCCAGCATTATAAAGAAGTGTTTGCTTCCAAGACCAGCCTGTGAAAGTCTGTTTTCATCTGTAATGGGACTAAAGTATGGGGCCTCACTAGTGTTACTACAACTCCAACCAACATCGTGACCATTGTTCTGGGGAAGGACTGTGTTGACCGGATTTGGATGTCAGAGGCACATCTGCCCCTTCTTCTGGAAGCTTTGGAAATTCTCCCATCCCTGCCTCAGCGAGAGCCCCGGGGTCTGGGACTGGTACCTACAGCCTACTCTGCGTTTGTCACTGTTTGCTCTCGAGGGTTTGAGACAAGGGCCTGTCTGAAAAGGGCCCTGGAGCTGTGGCTAGTGAGCTTGGGGGAGAGCCGTCAGTGGTGATGTTGTAGAGAAACAAACTGGAAAATGACAATAGCAAAAATGAAAACAAATTCAGGCTGCTAAGATTTGACTGAAATAGAAGTCCTGAAAATACAGCTTTGTTTTCTTTGGGGAAAAGAAACCCATCCCTCCTGGCGAAGTTAGGACCCGGCCAGGGTGGTGGCTGGTGGCTCCCACCCTGACTTGCTCCTGTGGCCTTCGGGGGCGACTTGGGTGTGGCAGTGACACTTTTTCAGGAAAGCATTCTAGTTCCCGTGGCTGCCCTAAGAGACGGATCATCATTGGGGTCCCCACGTCACATCTAGACTCAGCGTACCCACGCTCTGTCAGGCCTTCTGACCCTGAATGGTAAGGTATTTATTTCCCTCTCAACTTTTTATTTTGAAAAACTTCAAACTTACATAAATGACAGAATGAACCCCAGGAAACCCTTTGCCTAGATTGACTAGTCGTTAACGCTATGCCACATTTGATTTTGCGCACACGCGGAAATATTTTTCCGGAGCTATTTGAAAGGAAGTTGCAGACCTCATGCTTCACCCTAAATATATCAGTACAAACCTCTTAAGAACGGGGAACGTCTCTTTTTAACCACAGCAGTTTCATCATACCCGAGGATTTTAGCCCAGATGGAAGTTATATATAGTCCTTATTCAAATTTCCCCCAAATGTACCATTCATGTCTTTTGTTGCTTTTGTTTAATCCAGGCTCCAGTCAAGGCTCGCACGTTATATTTAGTTACCATGTTTCTTTATGCTCCTTTCATCTAGAACAGGTCCCCCACCCTTCTTGTCCTTCATGACATTGACATTTCTGAAGAGGCCAGGTTTGTCGTGCCATAGGAAGTCCTCCGTCTGGACGGTGTGCTTGTTTCCTTAGTCTTAGATTTGAGGTTAGCATTTTTCGCAGGATATACAGGGGCGACGATGTGCCCTCATCACGGTGTCGCCACAGGAAGTTCATGATCGCAGCTTGTCCGCTAACGGCGATGTTGAGGAGCACCGTTCCTCCGCGTCCTCTTGCCTTCAGGAGACGCAGGCCCTGTGCGCGTTACGCAGGGTGCAACCTGCCTGGATGCTGCCTTCCTCCGTTCTCACAGACCCTTCCGTCCCCTCCTCCTACTTCTTCATTTTTGGCGTTGCTTTGTTCTGGTTTTGCCTCTTCCTCGCTGCCTGCTGCCGGGAGGGAACTGCTTATACAGGAAAGCCAGTGCCTTCCTGGTTTCAGCCCTGGAGCCACAACAGGGGCTGGACTATTAGGTCCCCAGGACGTCACCTCTGGCCTCTCGGCAGAACATCTAGGTTGCCGCTGAAAGAATCTGTAGCTCTTTCCTCTACTTGCCTTATAAGACGCGACGCGTGCCCATCGAACAGAGGTGGGGGGACGCGTGCTGGCCCTTGGAGGGCCGTGGGGGTCACGGTTATGCCCTGAGCCCCCGCACCGCCCAGGGAAGGCCTTTGGACTGTGCCCAGCAAGCCTCCCGCAGCTTCTGTTCCTCAGACCGGCTCAGGTGCTCGGTGCCCAGCAGCTCCAGCTGGAGCGGGCACATCCACCTTGGGGATCCCCCCGACTGAAAGCTTTCTGCCTCTTTAGCAGGGTGTGGTCTGCCCCGAGACAGGTCTTAGATGTGATGATTCTTTACCAGTGAGCAGACGAACAAAAACCGGATACTTAGAAAAGTTGATTTACAAAAGTCTTCCCTTTCTTTCACACGTTCAGCTCGGGTAGTCTTTACTGAGCGTGATCCCGTGCCCACGGTTGCGACCATCTGGGAACACAGGACTAATAAACTGTCGTTGGTCCCCAGGGCCGGGCTTAGTAGGGTCGATGTGTCAGTTAATAAATAATTACAAGGAATGCGATGCCTCAAAGAAAGAAGTGAATACAAGACAATGGGTGGGTGGGGGACGGGCAAAATGTGTGAAGGGGGGTGGGAGATACAGGCTTCTGGTTGTGGGATGAGTTAGTCTCAGGGAGGAAAGGCACAGCAGAGGGAATAGAGTCAGTGGTATTGTAATAGCGCTGCGTGGTGACGGCAGCTACGCTTGTGAGCAAAGTATAGTGTATAGACTTGGCCAATCACCTGTCGTGCACCTGAAAGTAATGTGACATTGTGTGTCAACTATAGTACAATTAAAAAAATGTTAAGGAAGGTATCTTTTAAAGACCGTGGGTAATCAGGGAAGACTTCCAATAAAGGGTATTTCAAGGCGAAGCTTGAAAAAGAGCCCTTGGGAAGAGGAGAAGGAGAGGCTTCCAGGCGAGGCAGACACATGGCCATTAACTCTGGAGGGGAAGCCCCACGAGTGTGTACTCTGGAGGCTGGGACCGTGTTTTGGAGCAGATCCATTCTGGTACAGGTGCACAGCTCAGAATCAGGTGGACCAGGGGAGTGTTTCTAATGGCTAATGTTTTATTGGAGTTAGGGTTTTTATAGGGGTTCAAAAAACAAAGACCAGGCAGCCTCTGACACCTGATTCAAAATGAATCAACGCTGTCATAGTTTCTTGTATGGACCTCGGGGGGTAGGCTGAGTTGATCCTGAGGGAGAGAGAAGAAAAGTATAGTATATGTGTTGAACCATGCAAGCATGCTGGTTAGGCTTAATTCTCATGGCCATGAATGCCCTCTGACCCTCTTTCTAGATTCTTCTAGTACGGGGGTCTTCCCTCAAACAGCAACATAAAAACCTAAGCCTCTGGGGTCTCATTAGAAAAATTAACCTGAACTGTCCTGTCTTCAGCTCCTCCCAGAAATCTAACTGGGAAAAGTCACAGAACTGACAGCCGAGGCAGAGCTGCAGACAGATAGGGGCGAGGGGCGGCGAGGGAAGCAGAGGAGCGCCGTGGCCAAGCCGAGTCCGAAGGGGCCCCATATTGCCAGACCTGACTTGACAAGAAGAGCCATAAATTCTAATGACTTTCAAATGCTGACAATTAATTCAAAACTGTTTTAAAAAACAAAACCCAAAAAGGCCGTGCCAGATGTCCACTCCCGCCATCCAAACAACACGCGCCCTGGGCTGCAGGTGGCTGGTCTGGGTCCTCTGGTCAAAGGGAGATGCTCATTCCACTCATTCATCTGTGTCCTCTGTCTCAACTTTACAGCAAATCAGACAACTGGAGGGCACAGTGCCAAGACTGTGTGAACTTCTTCCCAGGGTTTCCTTCACGTTGTGCTTCAACGGCCCGCAGCTTCATTTTAATGGAAGGTTAGCATAGGAAGAAACCATCTGAGATCTGCCTCTCTTTGAGACGGGGTCTGAGGAGCCTGGCAGTCGCATGGCTTTACACCACATATACCCAAAATCTTTTAGCCTCTGTTGCGAAAACCACATGGTCTCTCTTGGGAAACCAGAATGCTTCCTCCTTTCTGACAGGAGAGGTTTCATTTTTGCTCTGGCTGCCAGGAAACTCAGGGTTAAGTGGAAGGGTAGCCCCGGCAGCTGTGTGAGCCTCCTTGGCCTCCAGTCACTGTGTTTCCCCCTTACGTGCGGGTGTTTGCTACAGGCTACTTCGCATTCTTCTTTGGAAGGATAACAATAACCTCCGTTAACAGAATGTGTACCCTATACGAAGGGCCTCCCCTTTGTCATCAGCGTGTGGGGCCAAGCTGTCACCTTTCTTAAATAAATACGGCACGGCACGGCCTGAGGTGCCGTAGTGGGTCAGCCTCCGTGTCACGCTCATGACAAGTGTGGAGTTCAGAGGCATAAGTCCATGCAGAGTTGTGCCACCCCCACAACCATCCATTTCCAGGACTTTCTCATCTTCCCAAACAGAAACTGTGTGTCTGCTAAGCAGCATTGCCACATCCCCCAACCCCTGGTAAGGGCTCCCCTAGATCCCTCATCTAAGGGAGTCCTGTCATGTTTGTCCTTTTGGAACTGGCTTATTTCTGGTACAGTGTTCTCCAGGTTCATCCATGTGGTAGCACGTGTCCAATTTCCTTCCTGTTGAAGGCAGATAACATTCCGTTGCGTATGTAGGCCACAGTCTAATTTCTCCATTCATTGGGCAATGGGCGCTCGGGTTCCTTCCACCTTTGACTGTTGTGTTGTAAGGTTGCTACGAACATGGGTGTACAGGTCTCTATTGGAGCCCTACTTCCAACTCTTTTTGAAATTGGGTTGAGAAATGGGATCGCTGGAGGAGAGGGTAGTGTTGTTTTTAATTTTTGAGGAACTGCCATAGTGTTTTTCACAGCGATTGCACCATTTTACATTCCCACCAGTTGGCCACAAGGATGCTAATTTTCTCTTCATATCCTTACCAACACATTATTTTCTGTTGTTGTTGTAAATAGTAGCCATCCTAATGGGTGTGAGGCGATATCTCATTGTGGCTTTGATTTGTAAATGAGGCACCTTTTGAGCAGTCTCCAATACTTGGTCCCTGTCTCACTTCATCCTGCCCTCTGGTTCCTTAATCTCTCTTGCCTTTTGTGGAGACTCCCACTGCCTCAGGCTGTGGTGCTGAAGCTGTCGCCCGCGGCAGGGGCCCTATGACACGGAGAGGTGTAGGTCTGGAGAAGGGACTGAGAATTTACTCCAATGCGGTACCTAGAGGAATATGGCACAGACTCTGAAAGCTAATTCGGCAGGGGCCCGATGACGCAGAGCGGTGTAGGTCTGGAGAAGGGACTGAGAATTTACTCCAACGCGGTATCTAGAGGAATATGGCACAGACTCTGAAAGCTAATTCCACCCTGTATGGAGCAGCACTGATGCTCGGGGTGAGTGGTGGTGAGTGATTGGTTCTGCGGGGCAGCACTCGGGGAACCCAGAACAGCTGCTCCTGCCGGCCTAGCCACCTTGTCCTCCTACACTGAAGAATGACAAAAAGACAGCCATGCGTCCCCCGACCACTAGTGGGACTTGTGTAAAACCACTGTGCAGAGCTCGGTGGATAGCAGGCAGAGCGTGTGGGGTTCACCATCCAACCTGTGCCTTAGACATTTGCCTTCCTAAGACCACAGAAAGCATTAATGGCCCTCTTTGGTTCAAAGGGAAGAAGCTCAGCTGTTTCCAGTCTGGATGTTAATTTACATACCCTCCTCACCTCCTGATTCTCCACCCTGTACTAGCCCTGTGTTCTCTGTGGTCACTTTCCCCGGGGTGGACAGCTGAGAGAAGGGACTGTGACATTTCCTCGTGCATCTGTAAGCCTCTCAGGGTTGAGGAGAGTCTTTTACCCATTTTTGCACCCTGCTTCTAGCCTGAGGCCAGGACTCAGCAACTGTTTGGTTAAGCAATGAGAAAGAAGTACTGGCCAGATCTATACACCCTCCCCCTGTTCCTTGGAGCCCAACATCATCGGTGTACAGCCTGGTTCCACCTCTCAGGTCCTGCCAGAAGAGCCTAGGGCAGACATGTCCAGTGTGATCACTGTATCAGGTGGAGCTGTGCTAGGGAAATCCAGATGGAATGGCTGGATAGAGGCATCTTTCTTCCTCATCCCACTCATAAGCACTTACTAATGCAAATAATTCAGGAGTGTATGTGAACTCCAGCTCCTGTACCAGGAACCCTGCACCTCGAGGCAAATGATCATTGGGAGAAACTTCTCTGATTATTACTTAGAATTAAGCGTGCGCCAGAGAGAGTTCCCGCGACATGCTCTGGACCTCCCTGTCTTGAGTTGGGCGGGCACCTGTACTCCTTCTCCAGAGGGCCTTCTGTAGTGGGGAGTGTCCTCCAGTTGTTAGCAGCTCAGGGCATGGTCTGTGATGAAGACAAAAAGCATAAGGTTGATGTGAAAGGTGCTGCTGCTGGCAGTCTGTGTTTCCGGTCTGTCTGTTTCTTCAGTAATCGATGTGAGCTTCATACTTGTCCTCTAAAAATACTTCTTGATCCCCTACACTCTTCTGTGTTGGAGATACAGTGGTGAGGAAGATCAAAGTTTCTTCTTCATGGAGCTCACATTTCACTAGAGAAGAGGTAATAAACACATAAGTCAGATCAGATAGTGGTAATTGCCACAAAGAAGATAGGATAATGGGGTAAGGACTGAGCAGGAAGAGCTGGAACCCCGTGCTTTTGCTTGGTGAGGAGGTGGCATCTGACTGAGACCTGAGTAAGTGCAGAGTTGGGTGGAAATCAGTCTTGACAGAGGAAACAGAAAGGAAAAGGAGGCCCTGGAGCCGACAGGCGATGGGCACGCTCCAGGGATGGAGAGAAGGTCAGGAGTCTGAACGGAGTGGAGCGAGTGAGGGGGAAGTGGGCAGTGAAGCAAGAACAGGGTCTGTGGTTCTCACCCTGGCTGCATGTGAGAATGATCTGAAGAACTTCAAAAATTTTCCCGGTGTTCAAGCCCCACCCCCTAGAGACTGTGATTTAATTGGTCTGGGGTGGGGCCTGGACATGGGTAATTTATAAAAGCTCCCCAGAAAATTCCACAGTGCAACCTGGGCTGAGAACATCATCAGTCTTGATCATGCAGAGTCTTACAGACTCTGGTGAGGAGTTTGGACTTGAGCTGAATGACAGTGGGAAGCCATTAGGTGGTTTGGGCAAGGGGAGTAACACTTGACTTACGTCCTTGAGAGCTCACTTCGGCTGCAGTGTGGGGAGTGGAGGTGGGAGCTTGTTTGGGTGGTTCAGTGAAGAAATGATGGTAGCCTGAACTGTGATGGTATCGGTGGAGATGGTAAGAAGAGGTCCCTTTGGGGATAAGTTTTGAAGGTGGATTGGGTTTCAGATGTGAGGCAAAAGGAAATGAAGCTTGCCTCACAGATAACCTGAATATCACTGAGTGGATGGCGGTGCCATTCACAGATATGGGAAGGAACAGGTGTGAGGAAGGGGAACAATTGGGTCCATTGCTTGTTGTGAAAGCCTCAGGCTGTCTTCTCTCTAGATTCAGGTAACTTGGAGATCCAGGCAGTCAAATAAGGTTGATTAAAGATTCTGATATATTCTGTTACTATAGTACTGAGTTTCTTGACGTCTTCCAAAGGTAAGCACCAAAAGCAATGGACTGTTTTAGTGCATGGAAGCTGTGATGAGAAGGGAGGAGGAACTAGGAAGAGAAATTGAAGACGTTGAGCTTGGTTCATGTAGGAGTCAGACGGGATGTAGGGGAGGAATGCACTTTGAGAGGTTGCTTAACACCTGTCTTGCTATACTCCAAAATAGCAAGTTATTTGTGTTTGACTTTAAGGGGATTTTTTTTCCCCAGCAGAATTATCTTCTAAAATATTTGTAGTTCGTACGAAGATTATAACTAATTTTTCTTCCCAGACCAGGCTCTAGAGGTCCAGCAATTAAAAGTAACCCAGAGTTGGGGCGCCTGGGTAGCGCAGTCGTTAAAGCGTCTGCCTTCGGCTCAGGGCGTGATCCTGGCGATCCGGGATCGAGTCCCACATCAGGCTCCTCCGCTGGGAGCCTGCTTCTTCCTCTCCCACTCCCCCTGCTGTGTTCCCTCTCTCGCTGGCTGTCTCTCTGTCACATAAATAAATAAAATCTTTAAAAAAAAAAAAAAAAAGTAACCCAGAGTTTTCACCTGGGTGGCTCAGTTAGTTAAGCATCTGACTCTTGATTTTGGCTCAAGTCATGATCTCAGGGATGCGAGATCCAGCCCCGAGTCATGGGGTCTGCTTAGGATTCTCTCTCTCCCTCTGCCCCTCTACCCCTCTGTTCTCTCTCTGTCTCTCTTCTTCTTCTTTTTTTTTTTTGGAAAAGTAAGCCAGATTTTTAAGTCAGAATCAAATTATTAGAGTGACTTACAAGACCTTTACATGGAGAACAATATGAACTTCATTAGAAGAGTTCACTTTTCCCCTGATGGAAAAGTGGATTAAATTGCAATGGTAGAGCCTGTCGATTGGTCATGTCAGAAAAAAGTCCTGATTATAAGCTCACTGAAGGCAAGGACTGTCTTTTACAGTTTTTGTTTTTGTTTTTTGATGCCTAGTGTCTCTGCTCACTCTGGGCCTTTTTGTTTTGTTAAGTTCTGAGATCTTTGCTGAAACTCTCTCTGGAGTCTATACTTGTCTGAATGGCTAAGGAGGAAGGTTGCCCAGAAGGCTTCGGAAGTCCCAACAGCCTCCTCTGGGACCCTTCTTTGTTTTTACCAAAGAACTTGAGACATAGTTGCCTTCCAGGGAGAGACTAGAGCATTTAGTGTGGCATGGCTGTCTAGAAAGTGACCATGGTCTGAAACTCCTTAGTAAAGGCTTTACCTTGCCTCTAAGTCTCAGAGACTCCTGAGGCCCCATAGCATTCAAGTCTAGAATATCAAGCTCCATTGCCATTCCATTTTACCCGACTAGGCTCCTCATGATGAGTGAAATGGAGAGCATTCATTGTCCACCTGCCTGCTTAACTCACCGTGCCCACCTTCCCTCACAGATAATTGCAGTGACCTGAACTCAGAGCTGCAGAGGGTGCTGACGGGGCTGGAGAATGTCGTCTGCTGCAGGAAGAAGAGCAGCTGCAGCCTCTCCGTGGCCGAAGTGGACAGGCACATCGAGCAGCTCACCACGGCCAGTGAGCACTGTGACTTGGCCATCAAGGTATACGCTCCCCACCTTCTGTCCGGCTCTTTGACAGCATATGAGGGAAATGGTCAGATCTCTTTCTTTTGATGCGTGGTTTTCTCAAATACAGGTTAGGAATGAGTGTTTCAAGAAAACCATACTGTACTTTGGACCTCCAGGGAGAGGTAGGAGCCCTATAAATTTTTATTGGGCTGAATCATGTGGGAGGGAAAAAAAAGTCATTATGTCAGCAGTCAAGATCATTAGCTGTTCAGCAAAAATGACGATTTCCTTGAAAACTCAGACTGCTAGTTTTGAACCATATCATTTTAGTGTGGCCCCGTCATGTAGCACTCGCGAGCTGTAGGGTTAAATTGGAAGTTTGATTTAAGCTTTAAGGCCTCTAGTATATTAATTCAGAAGTTACCCATTCATGGTGCTATAACGAGAGGGAAGTTCAGGGCCTGCATGAGTCATCTGTCTGAGCACACTGGACAGGCCTCAGCCACACCTTCCACAGCCGTCCGTCCAGGTGGCTGGGGAGCGCGAGGGAGGAATGTGCTACGTCTGCACAGACTCCTTGTGAGTGATGGGAACGCCAAGGCCTGTTGATACTGGGCCTCTGTTATCTGCATGTGACTTCACCTCCGCTCAGTAAACTAGGCATAGCCATTCAAACTGAAAAGTCCGGGAGGAGCCTATGTAAAGGGAAAATGTGACACATCAGTTGAAAAACCTCTTCGACACTAGGCCCAAGTTTCTATCCACAGGAATCCTGGATTTCACAAAAGAGCTGTGGTATCTCGAGGTAAACCATGATTCATATTTATAACACAGCTGGTTTTCCATCTTATTCACCTCAGTTATAAATACATAGTTGATGTGGTTTGGGGAGGCAACTGCTGGTATTTCTTTCGTTGGAGTCTCCCAGGCCCTGTATTTGATTGTAATGTCACATTGGGTGCTAGCCCTGGCCTCAGCATTGAGAGGGCAGGAGGGGGTCGGGGGTTTCTGCCAGCCAGCGAGGGACGGAGTGGGCCTGGAGCAGGGCTGAGGTGCAGAAGAGCCTCAGATTTGAGGGGAAGAATGAAGCCCCACGTGTGGAAAGTGGCGGCGAGACTTGGGTAACTTCTTCATCACAGAACCAGTGTGGGCATCCAAGGTGTAATCCCCTCACGTTCTTGCATTTTTGAGACCACCTGTTTCTCCTCGCATCTGCCTTCTGCCCTACGTGGCACTCCTCCCTCTTTTTTCCGTATCAGTACGTTTACGCCTCCTATGCCAAAGGGCAGTGGATGGGAACGAATAGTTTCTGAAACCAAGCAGAATTACTTCTTCCTTTTTTTTTCTTCTAATTTTATGCATGTCTCTTCTCCATTAATACTACATTTTAAATGAATTTGTAAAAATCTCTCCAAGTACTATTAAGATTCTATTCTTTTTAGCTCATAGCCGTCTTATTAATTAATGAAATCCCTGCTGTCTTAGAAGGATCCACAATGAGCTTCGTCTTTTCTGTGTCACTGAGGTTTATTTTTGTCTTTCACATCTTGGGACTGAACCTCATTCACACCCTCTGAATTCTGATGTGACACCAAAAGCTGGAAGTGGTGACGTGACTTTTGCTGTCTCGGAGTTGCAACACGGGAGGCCTGTAATTTGGGCAACTTCAAGTCAGCTTTTGTATGCTGCTTGCAACTTCACGCTTGGACTGTGAAGCCCGCTAACAGGCTTGCTGTCTGGTTATATGCAACTCCGGACCGTGGACGGAGGACTGAAGCATTTGTGTGGACGTGGCCGTTAGAGCCACAGATAGACAAACATCCCTTGAAGGGACTGTGTCGTTCTGACTCTGGGGACTGTTGGGCGATGCAGACTGCGACCCAGGCGAGTGACCGAGCCTTCTCTGAAAATTGGGAGAGGGTGATTTGGGGATAGTCATGGTTACTGTTGGCAGTGAAAGGTGGTAGAACCCACTCCTCTGTCCACACTCGCTCCCATCCTTTCCTCCCCTCTCTCGCAGGGAACCCACTGGGCTTGTCTTTGTGTTTTCCAGACAGTCGAGGAGATTGAGGGGGTACTTGGCCGGGACCTGTATCCCAACCTGGCTGAAGAACGGTCTCGTTGGGAGAAGGAGCTGGCCGGGCTGAGGGAAGAGAATGAGAGCCTGACCGCCATGTTGTGCAGCAAAGAGGAGGAGCTGAACAGGACCAAGGCCACCATGAACGCCATCCGGGAGGAGCGGGACCGGCTCCGGAGGCGGGTGAGCGTGCCAAGTCCGATGTGGCCCGGCCTTTCCCCCGGGCTGTGGGGCTGGAAGGCAAACAAACATATAGAGCCAAGGGCAGCCCCAAGAATTTTGTGGCATTCGTAATCTTGGGACTCTCCATGCTTTCTGATCAGGAAGTCGTTCTCTAAAGGGGGTAGTTTGAAAGTGCTGAGATGTGCAGGTAAGATTTTAAAAAACACTATTCTCTGGAATCTAAGTGGATGGCAAAATTATATCAGCACAGTGATCCTCAAACCATTCTCCAGGGTGTGCACATCTCTCCCAAGCTCAATTAAAATGTTCTTCCTTTAAGATAGACTAATAATATTTTATAATTTGCAGAAATATATAGAATTTTCCCCTCTGCAGTTTCTTCTGTAAAATTTTCTTTGAATTTATGATACCTGCTGTCACTTACCTGCAATGAGTCTGATGTGAACTGTCCTCTCCTCTAGTGCATTTATTAAGGTTATGGTGTGTGTGTGTCATTCCTGGCATTCACCCCAATGTACCAGATGTTCTAAGGCCTGCAGCAGCTTTGAGAACAACTTGCTTAGGAGATACATCCATTGCTAAAGGGGCTGATGTTTCAGCAGAGTCCTGTTTGGCAGAATCGTTAAAGCACTCAGTTTTCTCAAGATGGAGTTGTTTGTTTTTTTTTCCCTCAGGAACCCACAGTACTTCTTTGTTTGGCTGTGAATTTGATCTGTGATCAGTCTGGAGTAGAGCAGTGAATTCTTCCATCAGAAACGTTCCCTCTGAACTTCACTTTAAATTACTGGGCCTGCTTTACTCTCTTTCTCAATCTTGGCAATATCAGCAGCTTGCTTTCTAGTTGCGCTCTGACTGGCGATTCTGTACGCAGATGAAGTCGGCTTAGAGGGCGAAGTACCTCTGGTAGATCCCACATCCTTCGCCACCGCTCTCGCTCCCTTACTTTTAAGGAACACCTTGGAAGTACCTTGTGTTCCTTCAGGTTCGCATGTGTATGTCAGTCTGTCCTAAATGCACACACAAGTTGTCGTGGTCGCCATTATGTAGGAATGTGGAAGACATGACTGCTTTTGAACTCGTCCTCCTTTGTGGCTAATGCCATAATTAAACGGCCAGCATTCCTACCTCTCCTAGCTGAGCATGATTTTATCTGCACTCACGTGCCTAAGCTTCTTTTCGGTCCCCAGCTGTACGGGACGCCTTTCTCCACACTGCCGTCAGCAGGTGTAAATCACCCCAGTCAGCAAAGACTTGATCTGGGCAAGCTGATGAAATATACTTAGTGCTGAGGCCCACGCCACCTGGAATTTCCTGGGCTACACTCCCCGATTGTTAGGACTAATGCCCTGATTAGGCGTGCTTGCTCTTAGCGGGCACATTCTGACGGTGCATGTTTTGTGAAGGAAACGTTGATCTTAGGTGTCGTTGCATATTCTGGTTTAGAATAAACATTCTCCTCTAAACTTGAGTTACCAATGTACAACACAGGCCTGGACTGTGACAAGCAGAGGGTGAAGAGCCAGTCCCTCCTTCTGTGCAAGACGTTCTCCAGCTCTGGAGGTCAGTGTTAGGAACAGTGTAATGTCGTGGTACCGTTACGATGTACCTGGGGTCACAGCCTGACCTACAGGTCACCGTGAACCTTGAGCAAGTTACTCACCTCTCCGTACCTCAGGTGACTCTGCCAGGAAGTGGGAATAAGCATAGTGTCCCAGGCAGGAACATCAGTTAATACTCAAAAAGCACTGAGACAGCCTTTATTCTGATCACACGTATTACCTCTTACGCTTTGTAGTTAATATTGTTGTATGCAGTCTGTATTTCCATTACGTCCGCATCATGAAATGTTGAGGAACTTGTGTCTCTTCCTCAAGTGGAAATGTCCTCAGGCGTGTGTAGACCTACCCATGATTTATTTCTCTGTATCTCAGTCTAACTGTGGGTCCCGTAGAATTTGCTGGCCGCCTTCGAATGCCAGTTTACTAGGCTTTCAATGTTGGATCACTTCCACCCACCACCACCCAACAGACTTCACTTCCCTGAGGAGGACTCTGTCTTCTGTGGTTCATTTTCTTCTGTTCTTCACGATGTGGGCCTCTTTGGACTGACTGAGGTACAGTCTCATTTCCATCTCTGTGATGCCACATGACGCATGGCTTGTTTGCCTTTGCTGTCTTTAGAGCAGGTCTGAATTCACAGTTCACCAGACTCGCCTGAAAAGCAACCGGGGCCACGTTTTATTTATTTATTTCCCATTGTCCACATTCATTGTATAGAATTTGAACTGACCAGATCGATAGGATTGGTGCTTGCCCCCCTCCGCCTGTAATTAAACAAAGTGCTCTCAGTCGGTTTTCTAAGCCTTGCTCAAGATTTAATTAAATTAGATCTTTAATGTCAGTTAACAGATTGGGCTACTTTCCAGAGCAGTAACTAAGGAACAACAGGCAGACAATTTTTATCATTGGTCCCAGCTCGTTATTAAATGAGATAATCATTTATTTCTGCATGCTCTGTAATAGAGCCACTCACTTCCTCACACTTAAAGAAGTGGGCTTCATTTAGGCAAGGTAGGGTTAATTACCCTAGAAAGGAAGCACTCGGCTCTTCGTTCATTCATTTATTCATTTCAGGAACATGAGTAGCCATCTCCTCTGTGCTGGGCAGAGAGGTTGCAGGGATGAACCGAATACAGTCCTTGGCTGGAAGGATGCTGGGGAGACAGGCAGGCCAACAGGTTGCGGTGATGGCAGGCTGTTACAATGCTGCAGGGAGGGTAGAGCACAGAGGGCGCCAGGGCAGTCCACAGGAGGGACATTGGAGGGTAGGTCCAGCTTCTCCACACTATTTCCATCTCTTACCTAGGCGTTTAGGTCAACTGCCGTGTAGCCAAAATGATCAGTGCTTTCCTCAGACAGTTTGGTAAAGTTTCTGGTAACACTGTGACCACAGGCTCATGAACCTGCGTCCCACTGAGTCATAGACTTGAATCAAAATCAGGCCATACCAGTTCCTTCTGAGATTTTGCAAAAATTCTTCAGGAAGTTCTGCAAATTCATGACCTAACGTGGTGGTGGGAGTTTGCTCTGTATAACCCACATCCCACCTGGGTATTTTCAGCACGTCTGGAAATGAATTTCATCAGCCTCTCCTCGTCGTCTTCCTCATCCTTGGGATCTGACTTCTGCTTTGAGTCTCCGGTCATCACCACAGTAAATTCAAGAGACTAGAAGACACACTGTCTTGAACTAAATAAAAGTCACCCTAATCTCAAATTCTCCCTCTCTACTTCTTCTGCTTTCCCTCTAAACGTCTTAAAAACCCTTAGTGTTAGTTAATTGACTTGGCTGGGGCAGGGGAAGGGGGCAGTATTTCCACTAGTGATAAGTCTGTCTTTTCCAAACCAATTATTCTTGATTCCTGAATGTGGTGTTACATTTATGAAGGGATTTCATTATTCTGTGTTCATAAGACCCATGTAATACAAATGGAATACCCAGTTTAGCTGAAGTCTTTTAAAATATAAATGAGGACTCAGCTCCAGATTTTTAATGGCTGCCGTTTGGCTCCTTGGCCAGGAAAAAGGACGAGTAAATTTCTAGAATGCTGCAGTGCCCATTTCCTCTCCCCTCACCTTGTCCTCCTAAACTGGAAGTAAGCCCAAATTCCTGGTAATATAGCCTTTGGAGAGGAAAGGAAAGGAAGCTGGGAAAGGAGGATTACAGGTAAAAAGAAATTTCCTTCACACATTGTGCTCTCTGAGGACCATTAACACTGAAGCTTTTCAAAGTGACAATCCTGTCATATTTTCCTTTGGGCCACTTTTATTTTTTTTTTTAACTTAAGATTATAGGTTTATTATAGCAAAAAATCAGAAGCAGCCAAAATGAAGAGGCACAGGTCTGGAAGGGGTCCAAATGCAGAAGTTCCTGTCGTGTTCTCCAGGTGGAATCCTGGATGGTGTTACCTCCTTTTCAGGCAACACTCAGAGTATTGCCAACCAGGGAAGTTCACCCAAACTTCAGTATCCAAAGTTTTTATTGATATTTCACGATGTAGACGGGCGTGACTGAGTTCAGCCACATGGCCAATAATTCAGTTTCCAGCCCCTTCTGCTTCAGGGAGATGAGGCTGAGATCCTGCAGGCTACGTTCAGGTTCGTGCTAATGACCAGTGGAATGGGACGGCACTGTGTCTGCCACTGTCCTCCTCCTAGAGATCCAGGAGCATGGAAGGGTCCAGGGCTGTGTCACTTAGGCAGGTGTGCAGCGCACAGGTCACGCATGTGTCCCATGACCTCACCAGCCGGGGCCATTCACAGAGCGTCCTCGTCTAGGACCTCAGGGTCCTCCCCTAGAGCCATCAGTCCTAAATTCCATTGGTGCCAGTTTCTAAATACTGAACTGGCTCTCCACACCAATTCCACCTTCAGTTTTCACCTGGTGTTATCTCCCAGGGAGCTTGTCCCATCGGTGGTCATGTTTAAAGGAGTTGGAAAGAAGAATCGAAGTTAAGCCAAAGGGCCTGTTAGAGTAATTACTTTATAAGTTGACTGTGTGTTCTATTATGTACTTTTTTCTGCTCATTCATTCAAATTTACTAGTAGGCTGCCCACCTCTACCAGGAAATGAGATTTCTAGTGTCACACTGGTGTGTACAGAGCAGTCTGTCTCTGAAGCAGCCATTCACTTGGTCTGAATTGTCTCCTGTTATATGCTAAGTCAGTATCTCTTTGATATTTTTAACTAAAAACCAGTAACAGTGCAGATATTTCTGGAAGTGAAATTGTTGTGACCTTATGTAGGTTAAATAAAGATTCATCTCCGATTTGCCTTCCTTGGCTTTGAGTCCCATCTGAGCTCTTTCCGCTCTGCCTCCCCCTCCATGATGCTTTTCTTGACCACGGTGTCTGGATATGGAAAATGCAGGGCTGCAAAATGGTACTTTATATTTACTATGAATTTATATGTGTATAAATTTACATTGGCTATGTGGGCATGTATTTAAAATAGACCAGAACAATATAAACCAATCTCGTAATAGTTATGGTGAGGAGGGGAAGCAAGTACCTGGGAGTGTAGGTCAAAGGGTACTCAAATTTTTCCACGGTGCTCTAATTTTGTTTTTTTTTTTTTAAGATTTTATTTATTTGAGAGAGAAAGAGAGAGCACAGAGGAGAGGGAGAAGCAGACTCCCCACTGAGCAGAGAGCCCAACGTGGGTCTCGAACCCAGGACACTGGAATCATGACCTGAGCTGAAACCAGACGCTTAACCGACTGAGCCACCCAGGCACCTCCAAATTTTATTTTTTAAATGAATGTATTCTTTTGTATAACTTTTAATAGGTAGAAATATATATGTGGAAGGAAAGCTAATATGCCAGAACATCAACAGAGGCTAAATCCAGGCAGTGACATGCTGGGCATGTGTTTCTTCTTTATGCTTTTCCTTAATTATCAAATTAAACAGAAAGCGGATTATGGGCAGCGATCCGCATCTCCCGGCTTTAACAGTTTCGTAGTCATACACAGTCTTCTCTTTTGTCCTTGATGGAATTTTGTTCACATCTTATTTGTTCCATTTCTTCTTAGGAGTTTCTTTATATGAAAAAGACATGGCCGGTGTTAGCTAAGGTTAAACTCGTAAACGGTTTGGAGAGAGAGGGAAGAGAGAACGACCACCTGTTTTAGCACTCCCAGCCCTAATCTGGCCAAGAAGGAGGGAGCTGAGAGCAGTAGGGTCTGGCTCCAGGGCTCTCCTTCCAGCCACTATCGTGGGGGGTGTCAGGTGGCTCTTCCTTTGCGGGGCTGATCTGTTAGTCAGGATAAGGGTAGGTAACACAACAGTTACAAATTAACTCCCCAAATTTCAGCGGCGTGGCACACCGGAAGGGCTTATTGCTTGCGTGCACTGCGTGTCTAGCACAGATGTGGGGACATGAGCACGTGGCAGAGCACAGAGCTCTGCTCCGTGTCGCCACTCGGGGGGGCCCCGTCACCTAGAACATCCCTCGAGGGGACCCAGCCCGCTCACCGTCGGCCAGAACCGGACAGGTGCGCCACTTAACCACAGAGGCACGGAGAACGGTGAAGGAGCATGTGGATATTTGTTGAGCAGTAAGTGTTCCTGGCCCAGCTGGTCTGTTTGCTTTGAGCGTTGCACCAGTAGACTTGCTGTGAATCGGAGTGCCGGAGAGACGGGCCGTCTGCCCCTCCGTCCTGCGGCGGCTCTCAGCCTGTGTGTCAGAGTCACTGGAAACTTCCGGAGGCCATGTGCCCTTCCATGAGCCACTGAACCAATGGATGGGGTGCGGGACCGCGGCATACTTGCTCGTCTTGATCCCAGCAAGTGCCTGGGGACAGGAAAGGGAAGGAGGTGTCCTTCAGTCACCCTCTCGATGTGGGCCGAGAGCCTCTCCAGGCATCTTCACCTCTCTTCCTGCAGGGTGAATGAAGGAGAGAACCTCAACTTTTCTGGCACCTTCTCCTCACACCTGACCTCCTCCTCCTGGGGCCCACAGTGTGGCGGTGCTGAGCCCGGGGTCTGAGGGGGAGCCTCGCGCTGTGAAGAGCCCGCCCTGCTCTGTCCACTCACGAGGGTCACGTGAGCTAGAGGAGGGAGGGCAGAGAAGGATGTGACTGTCCTGGAATCCAGCAGGACACGGGCACCCTGGGGCTCTGGAGGCGAGGAGGCATGGCCTGGCATGGCGCGTAACTTCCCACGCTCATCCGGGAGAGGAAGACAGACAATCTTACAAGGTGCCACTTACCACTGTGGTCTTTTTGTTTCCCCAGTGCAATCTTGATAGCTTATTTTTAAAAACCTGTTCATATTGATGGTATGAACATTCTCTGAATTTTCAGAGTAAACATTACCCCTCTCGGACTAAAAACAGATACCTCTGAAGGCAAAGCAGGATTTAAAGCCTAAAGTCAAATGCTGGACATACTTTGAGCATCCGCTAGTGATGGGCAATGGTGTGTGCACGTCTTGTTTCATCTGTACCAGGGTTCTACAAGACCGCTGCTAGTATTACACCCTCCTAAGGAGAAAACGGAGACCCACAGAAGTTTGCTAATCTTGTCCTAGTCTACACTGGCACCCAAATGTGGGCCCTGGTTGCCTTATTATGGGATGCAGTTTTCCTTGTCCTGCTGTCCACATGCCTTTCCTGGGTCCTCTTCCCCCTTTTTCTCATTCTGTCACCTGCTTCCACACAGACTAGAAGTTGGTGAGCCACCCTCTGCTCCAGGAGCGTGAGCGCGAGATTCCTTCTGCTTGTACGGACCAGCCTTGCCCGCGTGCTAACACAACACTGAGTGAAGGCGAAAGGAGTTTGTTTCATGGAGAAGAATGAGCTGTGTGTGTATTTCTCTTGACTTGAGCCCAGCAGAGCATCCCTGGTAAAACCTATCGCCCTTCCTCTCTGTAGTTCGAGGAGGGCCGAAGTGTGGGGCTCAAGGCAGGAACCCGCGGAGCTATGATGCTCTTCATGGCCTCTTTGGAAACCGTTCTAGGGACTCTGAAAGGGCTTCCTGCACATTGGTGCTGTGGAAACTGTGAGGTAACTTTTTCAGTTGTGGGCACTGGTGTTGGCTTCTCCATCCCTGGCCTCTGTTCTCCAACCCCTGCTCTGAAGTCCCAGGTCAGGCTGTTTAAGGCGGACTCGTAGCTATCAAGAAAGTAGCTGACTCCCTTTGTTGGAAAGCTGGTAAGAAATTAGGAAGGCAGCCAAAACTCTGACTTTTTCCCTGATGTGGCCATTTTGATAATCCGGTCTAGGGTCTTCAGTGGTCTGTAGAACAAGGGAGAAAACGGTGCACCTACCTAGCACATCTTCAGAGAACGGAAATGCTGTTGGGTTTGTTTCCCTCCTTCTGTTTCTAAAATCTCCAGTAAGAGAACGGTTCTTTGCAAAATCTGGACGTGGAGGAGGCCGCTGTCCGAGAAGCGGAAGGGACCGCCTGCCCAAAGCTCGTTAAGGAGAGCTTTTGCGGCCCAGTGGTTCTGCCCCTCAGCAGGGCCGAAACCCCCTCATCTCAGCCAGCTCCGTGACACCGTGAAATTATGAATTACAACCTATTTGCCCGAAATTACAGCCGCCCAGCCGACACTGCTGCACATCGTAAGCCGAGCAGACTCCTCCTGTCTGGTGACCGTGTTTCTAGTCCCGCGCAGGACTCCCGGGCCACCTTTCATTCCTGCGTGTCACCCGTCTGTGGACCACGTTCACAGATGACTTCGTCAGCCGTGCAGTCCTCTTGTCTGCGTCCCTACGGCTGTCCTGGGGGATGGAAGTGTCCAGCAGCTGCCCCGTTTTACACTCGTCCTAGCCTCCCTTTTTGGTGGACTTCTCCCAACTGGGGAAACCCTCCCCTGTGCCTGCCCCGCTGGATGTTGGTCTCTGCCGGCTCCAGTCCCAGATTCTTCATTGCCAGCATCTCGCTGTCTGGCTACCATCATCTCGTAGGCTCCTGACCTCATCTTTGTATTTACTTTCTTTCATTTGTTGGCTTTTATTTGGCCTGCGAGGGTAGAGAGATAAGCTAATGACATTCCTCTGTTAAAAGCACACTCACTGATCCGTGAAAGGTCCATCGCTTAATTTATTTATTCCTTTTATATCCCATTTCCTTTCCCCATTTTGCATATGTCTTCATACACAGTGTTTTGTATCTTGTTTTTAAATTACATAAATGTCGTTGTGCTGTGGACCCGTTCCTCCCACTCAGCACTCTGGATCTGCCCACAGTGCTGTGTGTCCCGTTGGGCCTGCCGCTCCAGCGGCCACCTTGCAGTCTGTAGGGTCCCCGCCGCGCGGACCGTACCCGACGACAAGACTTCCCGCTACCGCAGACGGCGTTGCAGCGCCTGGACCCTCGCACACGTCCCTGTCGGGCCCGGGGGGAGTTTGTCTGCAGTACGCGTCCAGCAGCGAGGTTGCAGAGTCCTGGGGCTGCGTATTCTCCTTGGAGCAAGCGCCTTGCCAGCCCCGCCCTCACAGGCTGCATAGGAAGCTTCCTTCTGCCCACACTCCCCTGCCAGCTTTTGTGCGTACTGCGGTCTCTTTCGCAGGGCTCTTTTTCGGGATTTAATTTCCTTGTGACCGAAAGCATGCATCCTTAACAAGTCCTTTCAGTGAAGGTCCACGCGGGACAAACTCTTCTCGTGGAGAATGCCTTTGCTCTTGCCCACGCCCTGGCTGGCGGCTGCATGCCTTTCTGGCTGCTGTAACAGTCTGCGGCAGACCTGGTGGCCTCCAAGGACACGGGCTGGGGGTTTCACAGTCCTGAGGGTTAGAAGTCGGAAGTGCTTCTTGCTCCCTGACCTCGGAGTATCGCCAGGCTGCATTCCTCCCCGGGCTCTGGAGGATAAGCGGCCTCCCGGCCCCTTCCAGCTTCCAGGGGCAGCCAGCATTCCTTGACTCTCAACGCTTCCTCCCGCTTCAAAGCCAGCAGCCGAGCAGCCTCGGACTTGCCTCTCTAACTCGGGCGCTCCTGCTTCCCTCCTCCGACGATGCCTCCAGTGGCTGCGTCCATCAGATCATCAGGGATATCTGCCCATCTCAAGACTCTCGATCATTCCTGCACGTTCCCTTCTGCCGTGGAAAGTCCCATATTCACCGTGCTCTAAGGCCACGATGAGGACGTGTCTGGAGGCCGTGATTTGGCCTACCACAGGAGTCGACCTAGGTATTAAATTTTAGGGTGAGAGTTTTTAGTTTTTTTGAAGGTTTGTTTTCTTTTATAATATTCAGCAGATTACAGTGAGACCGACGCCTTATCAGATACGGTCCAAGGTGCTGGCAACGCAGAAGTGAGTTAAACGGACCGACACCCTTTCTCTCAGAACCCAAGGTGGCTCTGCCTCCCACCAGCTTTAAGATAAATCTCTTTATTCCTTTCCCCCTACGTTTGCCTCATTATCCGAGTAGCTTTAGCGGCATAACAAACCACCCCAAACTTAAAGACCTCAAACAATGACTTGTTCCTATCTGGATCCCCATGGCTCCCCAGAACCATGCACTTGGCAGTTCTTGCTTGGGCTCAGATGTGGTTACAGTCAGACGGTGGCCAGGGCCAGAGTCACCTTGAAGGCGTCCTTACTTATAGGTCTGTGGGGGTGAGGCTGTCGTCTGGAGCCTTAGCAGGGACTGTTGGGCGGAAACACCTGCCAGCACCCTCTCCAGGTGGCCCGGGCTTCCTCACAGTGGAGTGGCCGGCTTGTAAGAGCCAGCATCCCTAGAGGGAGCGGGCAAAACGGATTCTCCTTTTCTAACCTGGCCTCAGAAGCTCTGTAGGATTGCTTCCACTGCAGTCTGGTCATTAGAAGCAGTCCCGCAGGCCAGACGCAAGCGAGGGGAGGGCTCTACCCCTGACGGAGGGAATAGCAAGGACGTGCAGGCACATCTACACACTGCGGCAGCTGGCTAGGACCCGGTGCTTCAGTGTTAGGGCTCAGGTCTGCCTCCGCTGCTGGAAAACCCATGTTTTCTTTTCAGAAACTGTTTCTCCATCATTTCCTGCGTTCTATTCCTCTGGAACTCCTTTAAACGTATGTTCGGGCCTCGGTGGGTCACTTGTGGTCTCGGTGACACATGCATATTTTGTATCTCTTTAGCTCCCTGTGCTGTGTTCTGAAATAATTTCTCTGTGCTCTGTTCCGGGTTACGCATTCTGTTTTCAGTTTTCTCCAGTTGAGAGTTTAACCAGTACATCGATTTTATGTCATTGGCTACATTTTCTACTGGCTTGTTTTTCTCGTCCACCTACACTTGTTTGTTATCTGCCTGGTTTCGTTTCCTAATTCCTTTTTATAGAAATTACTCCTTTTAGGGGTGCCTCGCTGGCTCAGTTGGAAGAGCCTGTGACTCGATCTTGGGGCCATGAGTTCAAGCCCCACGTTGGGTGTAGGGATTACTTAAATAAATAAAAAAATTTTAAAAATTAATCTCTTCATCTTTTAAAGGGCCCTACACAGATTGATTGTGAGATAGTTTGCTGTTTGCTTTATTTTCGTTTCTTCTCGGGTGGCTTCCCCTCGCGCTGTAGACTGCTGCCTCTCCTGGGTCATGGGCGCTTTGCCCGACCGTTCCGCCATGTCCAGCAGCTTCCAGTCACGGAGTGTTGTGTCTCCTCTTCTTCCCGTGATATGGGTGATTGACAAATTAAGTCTCTGAGGCAGTGACCGGCTGGCGAAATCGAGACGGTTTTAACTCTTCATTTCTGAGATGGGCCCTGCAGTACACAGATGCTATAGGTTTGGACTCAACACCCAAAGGTGTCCGGGGTCTGGGATTTTGGCTTCTTACGGTTGACCCCTGGGCACAGTACTCCGGCCTCTTTCCGGCTTCCTGCCCGCTAGTGCGCTGGTCACAGAAGGGTTCCAGGCTTACCCAGGAGGATCCTTGCCCAGACAGCCTGACCCGCAGGGGCCCCTCTCTGCCCCCGCTGGTCCCACATGCTATGCCCTGGTCGCCATTCCCAAGCTGCGGCGGCACCGCCCCCCTCCTAACCTCTGTAGCTTTATTTCCCACTTCATTTCTGGCACCTGGAGATTTCACTGCCTTTCTTTTAACCTTGGCAGTGAATTTCTCTCTCATTGTTCCTCTTTTATACACCATTGCTATGCGTGCTTAGGAGGAGTGCCTGTTTACTGTAGCTGTGGCTGTCGTAGCTGGAAATTGTCATTTGTTCTGTATCCAGACCGTTATTCCTCCCGTTTTCAGCCTCCTTCTCATTGTCCTTGTGTACCTGCCAAAGCTGAGTCTCCGCCCTGCCAACCTTCTCCAGGGTGGACAGGCTGCCTCCCCTTGGGTACTTGATGGAATTTGGCTCTTCCATTCTGTTCCTTCCATCAATACTCTTCCTTCCACTTTGCATTTACAGAACGTATCCAAATCTTTCTGCTAAGGCCTTACGCCTGTGCTTTTCACTGTTAGGGTTTTAATCCGTTTTTTATTCTTTACTGTTATTTTCATGAGGTCTCCGGAGTTTGCAGAGGACAGTGCATTTACTCAGTCTACTGTCTGGAATGAAAGAGCTCAGCTGAGTTCTCAGTGCTGCTGTGTAAGCTTTTTTTTTTTTTTTCCTTTTCTTCTTTTTTGGTCCATTCAGCTTCCTTGCTCGTTTCTGACCTCTGCTACTCCCTCCCTCGCCCCTAGCAGAGGACCTCAGCTCTTTTCTCTTAGAGAAACAAACCATCAGATGGGGGCCATTCTGTCCCCCAGCCTCTCTCTCCCATGTACAAACTGACCTTTCTGATTGTCTACCCTCACCTCTTTCCCTTCTCTCCTGGAGCAAAATCATGTTCTTGTCCGACCTCTGCTGACCCTTTCAGATCGCCTGGCTACGTGTAGGCTCTCCCCCGACCCCCCCCCCCCCGCCCTGCCTCTTCCCTGGGCAGTTTCATCCACACACAAAGCTCCTAAACCGTATACCCAGTTCTGATCTTCCCTTAGCTAACTGCTGACTGAATATGCCCACTCACATACCCCAGGGTTTTCTCAGATTCACATGTCCAAAGGTAGCATCTTTCCTTCTCTCTGGAAAGTCTGCTCCTTCTTGTGTCTTCCCCACTGTGCCCAGTAGCCCTGATTCACTGACTCACCCGAGCCGCCAGTTTGGACTGTTCGTTTGAACCTCCTCGAATAGTTCTAGAACTGACTGACCAATACAGTATCTACTGGCCACACACATCTATTTAGATGTGAATTCAAATGGACTAAAATAGAATACAGTTGAAAATGTAGCTCCTTGGGTCGAGTAGGCCCCCTGCAGATCCCCAGCAGGCACGCAAGGCCAGGGCACCCGCAGAACGACGTCACTGCTGCCGGGGTCGTTGGGCGCTGCTGGTCTAGGGCGTGTTTTGCCATTTTTGCCCCATTTTGTTGTGTTTGAGCCTCATCGTCTCTCTCTTGACTCACCCCGTTTTTCTCGCTCATTTCAGTTCATTCTCTTTTCTAATCAAATTATTTTTTATAAGACCCTTTACTCCCTTTGAGAGTCATTAAGGTATAAATGAGAAATGCAGAGTTCTGGCATTTTAATGTCGCTCCGTACTTGAACCTTTCAGAGCCCTGCCCACCTCCCCACCCTGCCCTGTTGCCTTTTCCTTTTTATTTGCTTGGTGAGCCACTTCACCTCCAAGACCGAATCCCATGTTTCCTACTGTGGCAAGGCAGAGGCAAGGTTTCTTTTGTACCTGGACGTTCCGGTGGATACCCCTTTTCAGAGTGCATTCACACTGCAATGTTTGCTAGACTCCAAGCCCCTAAAAAACAAGAATTTTACCTTCTTCTTCTATCATGTTTCCAATATATGCAAGAGATTGACTCCTTTTCTTTTTTTTTCTTTTTTTTTTTTTTTAAGAGAGAGAGAGAGTGAGCGTGTGTACGTGAGTGGGGGTGTGGAGGGCAGAGGAAGAGGGATAGAATCTTAAGTAGGCTCCAGGCTCAGCCTGGAGTCCAACGTGGGGCTCAGTCTCACCACCCTGAGATCATGACAGCCGAAATCGAGAGTCAGACACTCACCTGACTGAGCCACCCAGGTGCCCCTGCCACAGATTGACTTCTTTTCTAGGGCCTCTAGATGAGGACTGGCTATGTGCTCACTTCAGGAGAAATGAGGAAACGGGCACTCAAATCACGGTCTGTGTTCTGTGGCTGAACTCCAGTTGAGCAAGCCTGGAAAGGTGATGAACGACCTTCCTACAAGTATCAATTCCTAGTTTGGGATAAAGCTGTGATTCCTGGCTATCCCCTGACTCTGAACCACATATTTTGTAGAGACAAATATATTTTAATAAAATATTTTCAATGAAAGACAGGTATATTATTTAATTACCCCAAACTCAGTGGCTTAAAACAACAGACATTTATTCTCTCACAGTTCTGGAGTCCATGCAGTCAAGGTGTTGGCAGGGCTGCACTTCCTCCAAGGGCTCTGGAGGAGAATCCTTTCTTGACTTTCCAGCTTCTGGTAGGTCCTGGAGTTCTTTGACTTGAGGCCAGTCTCAGCCTCCATCTTTACTTGGCCTTCCTCTCTGTGCCTCTGTGTCTTTTTTTTTTTTTTTTCCTCCCCTTAAGTAATCTCTACACCCAATGTGGGGCTCGAACTCAGAACCCCAAGATCAAGAGTCACATGCTTCACCAACTGAGCCAGCTAGGTGTCCCATGTACCTCTGTGTGGTAAATTTCCCTCTCTTTTTTCTTATAAGGATACAAGTTATTAGATATAGGACCCACCCTCAATCCAGGATGATCTCATCCTGAGATTCTTAATTTAATTATATCTACAAAGAACATATTCCAAAATGAGGTCACATTCACAGGTACTTCGGGTTTAGAACTTGAACCTGTCTTTGCAGGGGGTGGGGGGAGTGAAGGGCATGACACAGCCCGCGAGAGTGGGCAAGAATAGGAATGAAGACAACCATAGCTGTGTCTCCTCTCTCCCAAGGTTCACCTAAGCTGAATCAGCAAATTGGCTGTAGCCTTCATTTCTGTGCATTTATTCATTTAAATTAATTAACCCCCCCACCTCCAAATCAAGAAAAGAGAGAAGGCTATTTAATCCAGCCAGCTATCTATCTTCACGACAAGCTCACTCCACTCCCCTCAGCTGGATTTTTTTCACTGCCAAACAATTATCATTAAATGATAAAGTGTAGACCAAAAATAAACATGTTTATCATTCTGTAGTTTTCAAAGGCATTCTCTAGGTCTAACACTTTTTAAACAAAAATGGATATTTAGATTTAGATGTCGTCTTACTCACGCATGCCTGTGTACAAACAAGCTGTGGAGAGACGGGAAGAAAGACTGTTTGGTACCTTCTCTGCGTTTATTTCTCACTGCTTCTAAATTTCCCACAGTGGACATGTTTTACTTGAGTGATTAGAGGAAGAACTTTTTTCCAATAATATGGGTAGTTTTATGCAGTTTTTGTAAATTGCCCGGGACAATGGAGATACATATTTTAAAGTAAGGCGAGTGGGCCACTCGGCATTCGGGGAACCAGCCGCGGATTGTTTTGTGAGCGGTCCAGAAGCTCTAGATTTTGGAATGGTGTTAACATTGTTAATTATTCAGGACTTTCACAGCAGTAGCAACTGAAATCCATGGTCTCCATCAGGGAGGTTTCCCGGCTGCCAGGAGGCCGGCTTGATGGGAAAGCAGGCCCCCCTTTGCCATGCGGCCTCTTCTGGGTTTGTTGGGGACCAGTCCAGAAGGAGCCCTGTCATCTCTCGCTAGCAGTACCATTTGGCTTTAACAAGAGTATGTTTTTCAGTCTTTAAACTATTTTGAGGTCTGCCCTGTGTCTGGTGTGCTGTGAGGACGCACCCCCGTCCCCCCCCCCCCCCCGCCCCGTTCCTGGAAGCCACAGCTGAGTGGGAGGCACGTTGTAGCCCTTACACTAGTGAATGCAATTCGCTCTGAGGCAGTTTTCCTATTTTGGCTTCTAATATGCTGATGAATTATAGAAATTTCAATTACTTTTGGTTCCCAATTTAGCAGGATGGAGACATCCAAGATATTTAATATGAAAAGCTTTCCAGTCGCATGACTGCATTCCTCCCATCTCTGGGACTAAAGTGCTGTGTGGTCCCGGGAGTCCCTTAGGACTGAGGGTGTGAGCCCCCAGCTGGGAGCATCTGCAGATCTTGGGAGCCTATTAAATATGCAGATTCCACCCACTAAATCAGAATCCCTGGGGGTGAGGCCCTGGGCTCTGTGTTTTAACAAGCCTCCTGGACATTCTGGTGCACTGACAAGTTTGGAAAGCCCTGACTTAGGTGTCCTGGTGCTAATTCTTCCCAGCAGGACCTGGTGCGCGTTTGTAGGGACCCGTGGGTGCTGGAGTCAGCTTGCCCTTCAAGGTAGACATTGTAGCTGATGATGGCACTGTGATCCAGGTTACCAGACCAGTTTCTCTCAATTATTTTCACTCACTTGGAACACTTCTCACTTTGGAAATCACTGAGCCGTAACCGTAGAGAGGAGAGTCTGGACATTTACATTCTGTGCAGGTAAATAAACGTGTGTTCTAAATGTAATTCAAAAGGCCCTGTGTGTCTCTTTTATGCAGAAAGACTGTTTAGATATTCCTTCCCGCTGTCCCCTGGATAATCCCATCTCGAAGTGTCCTGGGGGGAAAGCTGCAGGTGCATCTGTGTCTTGCCCTTAGCCTCCCCTCCTGGCCGGTGCATGTGGCTCTTCCACACCACACAGTTCTTCCAATACAGTGTGCCACCCCGAAGCCTGTGCTCTCGTGCAAGCTGTTCTCCCACCCCCAGCTTGCTCGACAGCACCATCAGAGCCCGCCCCACCTCATCCTGTCCATCTTACAGGACTCTGCTCCAGCACCGTTTCCTCCTTCCCTGTCGACTTGAGATGGAGGCACATTCTTCCCTTTGTCGGCTTCCTACAGCTCCCTAGGTAGATATTTACAGCATTAACGTGTGCTTGCATTGAAATTACGTGTTTCTCTTCCTCTGAGCTTTGAGTTTTGGGAAGGTGGCGATTTCATCCCGGGTTCTCCATGTGCAGTGCGCAAGACATTCAGGCCCATGAGGCAGAATGAATAAACATTCCTTAAAGATGGTCCTTCCACCTCTGCTGGAAGCTTTCAGAGCCTTAGAAAACATTTTCAGATCCTATTTTGTGAAGAACAGACGATGGCCAGCCAGTGGCCGGTCTAGTTAAGAATACAGCAAACTTTTATGCGGACGCAACCAAGTTAGCTTTAGTTAGCTTTTCAGTGAAGCTGATCTCTTCATGGAAATGAAAACCCAGCCATCCAGCCCTCTGGCTATTTTGCTCTTTGGCCAGGAAAGCCACCAACTGTGTCTGAAGTTTGCGCTATTATTTCAGGTTCGAGAGCTTCAAACGCGACTACAGAGCGTACAGGCCACGGGGCCCTCCAGCCCTGGCCGCCTCACTCCCGCCAACCGCCCAGTGAACCCCAGCACCGGGGAGCTGAGCACAAGCAGCAGCAGCAATGACATTCCCATTGCCAAGGTGAGCTCCAGGGGAGGGCGGGAACCCTGCTCTTTTATCTGGAATCCGCACCAGCCGCTACCACGCATGGCCACTGTGAAGGCATGTGGTGAGCTCACAAGGGCCCGAGGAGCTTCCCTCGAGTCTCTCACAGGCCTCCTGTGCTGCAGCCGCAGGGAGAGAGAACCCACCGGTAGTTTCGTCTATCTTGGCTGTGACCGGTATGCCAACTCTCATTAATCAGCCCGCGGGAGCAGCTCACAGCTGGCAGGTCGTTGTGGAAAGTGAGATGTTTGTCAGGTTCCACAACAGAACAGAGTGGATGGATAGTTGCTCTTGAGGACTGAGATGCAGCTCAGGAAGGGACCCCAAGTGATGAATCAGTGATCGCCCTTCTCATAGGACCAACAGCCCTGCCTGCAGAGAAATAGGTTGTGCTGGGCAGGCCATGGTGTTCGAGCAGCAGCCCCACCCCCATGCCTATGCTGAGTCTGCCCCAGAGGGACTGTCCCAGTGACACTCACGCTCTTCCCCGGTGGTCTGCCGGTCTCCGCAAGAAGGGTGGTTCTCAACCATCAAGCTGAATAAGTGGGGTCAAACCGTTGTTTCTCAACCAGAAGTGATTCTGTCCCCCCAGGGGATATCGGGCAGTGTCTGGAGACGTTTCTGATGGTCACCACTAGAGTGCTAGTGGCATCTTGTGGCTAGAAGCCAGGGGTGCTGCTAACCAGCCCACAGGGCACAGAATAAATCTCTACAACAAAGAACATCCAGCCCAAGATGTCACGAGTGCTGAGGTTGGAAAACACTGGGTTAAGCAGATGGTGGAAAAACTGGAACGAGTGAGTTATTTTTTGGAAATTGATGAATCGGTTTCGTCGTCATGGCTAATGGCTAATGACAGTTTATCTGAAGAGTGAGGGGTCATTTTTCGATAATTTTTTTGTTTTTCTAGATTGCTGAGAGGGTGAAGCTATCGAAGACCAGGTCCGAGTCTTCGTCGTCGGATCGGCCGGTCCTGGGATCAGAAATCAGTAGCATAGGGGTGAGTGTTCGCGAGAAGCAAGGCAAGAGAGCGCCCAGTAGAGCTACACAGATAGCAGATCGGAAATGACCGAACTTCCCAAGTTCACCTCCCGTAAACAAGTTAATTATAAAATAAATCCTACCCCATTTCCTTCCAGAGGGTCAGATTAAAGGGCACAGTAGTTTCTTCATCGGGGAATTACTTCTTCAGCAGTAAGGGAGCTTCTCTTTCTCTCTACCTGAAAACTGTCAGAAAGAAATGATTTAGGTCTAGTTCCTGGTGACGGAGATGAAAGTCCTAAAGTCCTTGCTTTATATCACCCTGCACCCCAGAGACCGAGTGGGTCAGGGAGCTCTAAAAGAACTTTACCTTTCGCACATGCCTCTTAAAAGGGAGTGTGCTCTCCAGTGAGGATGAATGCTGCCTTTGAAGTGGAGCCCAATGCTGGCAGAGACCAGAACCTTCTCGCTTAGTGCCAGCGTTTTCATCTGGAGAGCCTCTAAACCCCTTGAGGCCATAAGAGCTGACTGATGGTGAAAAGGGAGTAGTTTCAGTTCCCTAAGGAATATTTTGTTAGGATTGGGGATGAGGCTGAGAGAGCCAGCTATTTGATCCCCAGGGGTGGGGAAAGCCTGAATAGTACTTTTAAAGCCCTCATTTAGAATTTTGCGCTGAAAAAAATTGCCTGCATCCAGATTCGGTGCCAAAGCCAAACTGTGAAAATAAAGGAGCCGGCTGCTCTCTTTGGCTGCAGCAACCAGAGACGAGGGCCCGGAGGGGCAGGGGGCTCAGGCAGGGGCAGTGAGTCCAGACCCTCTGTTCAATATCCAAAACTTGAGGAACTCTGAAGGGGCATGCTCCCCCAGGCGTGCTGCCCAGCAACACACGCCTGGAGCGTACAGCTGTATCTCGATCCTGTTTCTGTACTATTTTCACGGTAGTTAGCTTTTTATCAGAGACTCATACAGACTGAGAAAAATCAGGGTAACCATCTTCTGGTGCCTGATTGTTGAGGAACATTGGCTGTAAGTTCTGTGTGCAAAGCATGCCTGAGGTCCGGTCCCTAAAGCGACACCGTCTAGAGCAGGATTCGTGCTCACCTGTACAGGTGTCCAGCAGCGTGGCGGAGCACCTGGCCCACTCTCTTCAGGACTGCTCCAACATCCAGGAGATCTTCCAGACACTCTACTCACACGGATCTGCCATCTCGGAAAGCAAAATTCGAGAGTTTGAGGTGGAA
The DNA here is from genome assembly GCF_024610735.1 of Ursus americanus. Lineage (NCBI taxonomy): Eukaryota > Metazoa > Chordata > Mammalia > Carnivora > Ursidae > Ursus > Ursus americanus. The sequence goes on from NC_142131.1 coordinate 350,537, forward strand.
ACGGAACGGTTGAATAGGTAAGGAGAAATCCTACGTATTTGAGCGGTGGTGTTGCAGGGGTGGGGAGCTGCCCTCCTCTCTCTTTCAGAGATCATTTCAGGTTGGCTTAGGAATTGTGACATGGAGAGATGCTGTCAGGCTGGTGGGCGGGAGCTCCCTCCTCCTCGCTCATCCAAGGGTGCTTACTTACAGCAGTCGGGGCTGGCTTCATGAGTGTCGTGCGACCTGTGTACTCACATGCACAAGCGTCGTGTTTGGAAGGACCCCACACTTGGCTTTACTGCTCTACGGTCACCATTTTAATTTCTTGGGGTGCCTGGGGGGGCTCAGTTGATTAAGTGTCTGCCTTCAGCCCGGGTCCTGATCCCGGGGTTCTGGGATGGAGCTCTGTGTCGGGCTCCCTACTCAGCGGGGAGTCTCCTTCTCCCTCTCCCTCTGCAGCTACCCCTGCTTGTGCGCGCTCTCTCTGTCAAATAAATGGGTAGAATCTTTAAAAAAATAAAAATAAATTCTTAATAATTTATGAAGACGGGTTCCACCTTTTCATTTTGCCCTGGCCCTTGCAAATTATGTAGCAAGTCCCGGGAGCTGTTTGGATTGAATGACAAGTAGGTCAGAAAGACAAGATGGCTACCGAGCTGCAGGCCTGTGCTGCCAGGAACCACAGAGAGAAACTCTGGAATGTTGAGTCAGCATCCTAGGGGCGCCTGGAGCTATCAGGAACCAGCAAAGGCGGTCTGATCGAGGCATTCTGGGATTGACCAGGCATGCTGATCTAACCCTCCTTGCTCCTCCGGGGGGTTGCCTAATTTTATTTATGTTCTTTGCAAAAGTACACCCTCCGTCCCTACAGTCTATCCTACTTAGTCCTACTTAGAATCGCTTTCTGAGTAGCTCTAACTGTCCTACTTAGACAAATTTTCCAGTTTTATGGATTCTTCCCAAATCTCACAGCAGAGGTAGTTGAAGTTTGTACTCATGCCTCTTGGCAAAGACTGGCTTGTAGGTCATCCCAGCGATGAGAGTTGCTGAAAAAGCAAAGAAGGACCAGGGCCAAGTCCTGGTAAACCACTGACTCAGAATGGGTCCCGCAGTGTACTACTGAATCCATCCAAGTGTGGTGTGGCTGCCTTGACCTACCAATCTTCAGTGGGAGAGCATAGTGCGAATTTGAAAGGCTTATGAACTAACCAGGAAGAAATGTGGATGCTGGTCCCCCTCCACTGTTGCTTAATGCCTTTCCCCTGGTGTCTGGCAGACCCGAATAAATTGAATTATCATATTAGTCCTCCCTGATTTGAAGCTGTTTAATATAGTGCTTGAGGACTAAGGAAATGCAGCAATCTAGGTCATTTCGAATCTGGAAATTAAACGGTTTCCTTATTAAATCCAAAATACTTAAGAGTGACAGTCCTGATGATTACCTTGTAGCAGTAAAGCAGCCGCCCTCTCAGCACCAGGGCCAGGGAGTGCTTAAGAATCGAATCAGATAGGCCCTTTGCAATTTGATGAAGTCAGATGCCTTCGGGGGCCCTCCGAGAGTGAGGATCTCCTCTCCACAGATTCAGGGATTTAACAAGCCTGCTTTGTGGTTGAACTTGAAGGAGGTTCCTTTCTCCTCCGTTCTGTGCACCTAGGAGACACCAAAGAAAGGGGAAGCATTTGGTGCTTGTAGCTCACATTATTATGGTGTTTCACAGTTTACAAAGGGTTCTCACAACCACTTAATCTTCAGCTTGGGAGGGCAGAGCAGTCCCATTTTGCAAATGAGAAAACAAAGGCTTTGATATTGAGCGACTTGTCTTGAGTCCAGAGCTGTTAAATAGCCCAGCTGGACTTCTACCCCTGCCCTTGAACTTCCCCTCCAGTGTTGTCCCATGACCATAGCTGCAACTGGAATGCGGGAATGACCTTAGAAATAGTCCACCAGGATGGCCTCATGTCTGTTATTAAACTACCTACCTCAAAGTTGGAGGCCCTATTATACCCCCCAAAATGAGAGCCCTCAGCTTTGTGATTGCGTGTGTGGTGGGGGTCATAGCTCCGCAGAAGTGTTTCTTTACTCAGCAAATCTGTTTTAAGCACCTGCCCTGTGCTCATCTGTTTGTCATGCAAAGGAGAGTAAGACAAGGTCCCTGCTCTCACGGAGCTTCTGTTCTGTTCGGGGAGCCGCACAAGAAGCAAACAAAGGAGATCACAAGAAAACTCCCGGTAAACAGGGCACTGTGATAGCGTGGGGGCGGGGTTGGTTTTTAAGTAGGCTGCACACCCAGCATGGAGCCCAGTATGAGGCTTAAACAACCTTGAGATTGAGACCTGAGCGGAGATCCAGAGTCAGACGCTCAGCGGAAGGAACCACCCAGGTGCCCCAGGGGGTGTTGCTTTTAGATAGGTAGCCAGGGAAGGCATCTCGGAAGAGGTGGCTTTAAGTTGCGATTTTAAGGGGAAAAGGAAGCAGCCCTATGACAAACTAAGAGTCTTACGGAGAAACTGACAACCTTAAGGTGGAAAAGGAGGTTGACACGAAGTGGAAACTGTCCCAAGGCATTGAAGTTCCTGCCGCCTGTCCAACCAGCAGTCAGCAGTTGTGGGACTGTCCAACCTGGAAGGAGTTTTGGACACAATCGGCAGCTCCTGGTCCACTGCCCCTTCAGAGGCCCTTAGGGACAGTATCTTACTCCCTGATTCACCTGTTGCTTCTGCTCTGGTCGTGACTGGTTAAGAGTACAGGGTCTGCGGTCAAACTGGTTGAAACCCCAGGGCAAGGCACTTACCCCTTCGGTGCCTCTACTTGCTCGTCTGAGAATGGGGACAATCTTACTGAATTCAAAGAGCCGTGGTGGGTTATCGAGCAGGGGTTTAACAAACAGCAGGTACTACCCTGGCGCTGCGTTTTGTTTGTCCCGTGGAGGCTGGCTTATTGCAGTGCACCTGTCCTACCTCTCCTGAGGGCCTGAGGTCACGTGGTTGGCTCCTTTCCCCGGCGGGTCCTCAGCACCTCACACGGTACCACGGCCGTGTGGTGTCCCGGGCTGGGTGGGAAGTAATCAGGGGGTTTGCGTGTATGTCTAGTTTACACAGAATTTAGTGATTCTCATACTTAGAGTTGCTTCCTCTATTATTCACGTCAGTTACGTTTGCTAAAACCACGGACAAGCTCACACCCTAACACGCGTGTCTGGCCTGGGTCTGGATTAGACCACTCGGCTACCGGCAAATGAATCGTAACCCTGATGTGAGATCGTGAAAAGAGATTTTTCTTCCTTTGTAGCCGCATCGAACACCTCAAATCCCAGAACGACCTCCTGACCATAACCCTGGAAGAATGCAAAAGCAACGCTGAGAGGATGAGCATGCTGGTGGGAAAGTATGAGTCCAACGCCACGGCGCTGCGGCTGGCCCTGCAGTACAGGTTAGGGACCCGCAGGCCACGCGTGCGCATGCGCGTCCGGGGTGCGGGGGCGGGGGGGGGGCTGGCGGGTCAATTTAGAAATGCGTCTGCGGTGACAGAGTAACCTGCTTCAGAGTAGAAACCAGGCTTTCAGAACGCATACGGACGGCTGGACCAGCAAACACTAATGTGATACCTAGCGAAAATCCATTAGCCCCTGTGGCAATTAAGCAAATAGAGTAATGAGTATGGCGTCGGAAGCTAGCCTGTTCAACTTAAATATTCTTTCATTCAACTAATACCACTCAAAATATTCATTTTCGTATTTATATATCCCTTTGTTGCTCTTTCCAGTCTTTTTTCATTGTCCTATATATTTTACGTTCTAAATCTAGGACATTCTGTTTCTTCAGTTTATGGTAGTTTCGTAACGTTAAGAGTCTGCCTGCATTTTGAATGGCTGTATCCCCTGCATCAATATTGTTGTTTTGTTTTCTCATTTCTCTAAAAGACATGTAGACTTTTGCAGACTTAGGATATTAAAAATAATTTTATGGTGAATAATTTAACACCGATAATACCTCCGTTCTGGTGAATATTTTCCTTGGAATAGAATCCCCAGAGCAGGAATTATAGGTCAAAGAATACGAATGTTTCTGTGGTTCTGCAGGCACGCTCCCAGTTTTCCCGTAAAAACAAGCTGGTGTAAATGACCGCAGTTCATTCTTCGATGAGCAAGTGGTATATGAATGTACCACTTGTTTTCAGCCTCACCAGCTTCGGAATTTATCTGTCTCTAAATTACTATTTGTTCCATGGCTACAAGCTATGCATTATTGTTTTCAGGGGCTTATTTTATTAGTGGTACCACTTAGGCATATTTGCCGAGATCCCAGAGTAGTGACTGTACCTCACTCTTAGCATCTGAAAAGATCAATATGTTTTAAGAAACTTTATTTCTTCAAAAAAGAAAATCAAACCCCAAAACTTAGGAGACCAGGGGCGCTTGGGTGGCTCAATCCGTTAAGCATCCGACTCCTGATCTCAGCTCAGGTCTTGATCTCAGGGTTGTGAGTTCAAGCCCCATGTTGGGCCCTGCGCTGGGCGTAGAGCCTACTTTAAAAAACAAAACATAGGAGACCAAAGGTAAAGCACAATCATGCTGGTTTACAGACACGCCAAAGCAAGCAGGTAATCCACCCACGATAACTCTCGAACAGGCTGGGCTGCAGTCTGCCTTTTATCTGCGTGGATGAGGCGATGGCGCAGTGTCTCTAACCTGGAAGACAGATTGCCCTTGACAGAAGGAGCTGCCAGCGCCCGGGGCTCGTGATGGGCCTTTTCCGTATCTCTTAGTGAAAGAAGGTGAAAGTGAGACAATCAAAAAACAGATGGTCTGTTGACTAAATGTTGAGTAAAGCAACATTTCCCCTGCTTAGCTTAGAGAAGCTAATCAGTTATTTGCTTAGCAGGGAGGTTTCTGCACCGCAGGCATCTTGTCCAGGGCTGCTGAGGCATTACGCACACGCTCCACTTCCTGTGCAGACATGGGTCCCTGTGGGACACTCTTAGATCCTGTACCTGGTGTGTCCAGTGATGACAGGCACGAAGCAGAGAGACTAATTTCTTCCTCTTAGAAATCCACATTTGTCAGAGATTTCATACGTGGTTCAAGGGGCAATTTTACAAGCATCTGATAGAACTTTCTGTGATGATGGACCTGTTACCTGTCTGTGCTGTCCAGTATGGTAACTCCTAGCCACATGTGGCTCTTAAACATACGATATACGGTTATCACAAGAGAGGAACTAAATTTTTCATTTTACTTAAAATCTTTTTACTTTAAATAGCCATACGTGGCTAGGGGCTACTGCAAGTCTAGGTCAAAACAGTCTTCCTTCTGGGGCCGTCTTTCTTTCTACCAATTATTGTGTAACTGTTTCTAGGGTCAGGAAGCTGGGAGTGACTTAGCTGGGTAGTACTCCAGCTCAGAGTCTCTTAGGAGGTCCTGCTCAAGCTGTCAGCCAGGGCTGTGTCATCTGAAACCCTAAGCAGAGCTGGCGGGATGTGGCTCTAGGGAAGCTCATTCACACAGCTGTTTGGTGGAGTCCTCAGTCCTTCACTCACCGTCTCAGCTGGAAGCCACATGGGTCTCTCCATGGGGCTGCTCCAGAGTCTTTAAGACACGGCAGCTGGCCTTCTCTAGAGAGGGTGATCCAAGAGAGAAAGGGAAGGGAGAGAGAGAGTGACCAAGATGGAAGTCACCATGCTTTTAAATAACCTCATCTTGGAAGTGACATCCCATATCCTCTTAGTCACAGAGACCAACTCTGGTACCGTGCAGAGGGAGCTAACACAAGGGTGTGCATACCAGCATATGGGGTCAGTGGGGGCCATCTTGGAGGCTGGCTACCACAGCCATGTTACCTTTTCTTTTTAGCTGATCATTAAAGAGGCATTAAACTTAACTCTCCCGCTTTTATTGTTTCTCTTATATTTTTCTAGATTCTATTTCATTATGTAATTATTTGTAGGGAGAGAGAGAGAGCGTGCGCATGCGTGGGTGTGAGTGGGGGTGGGGAGTGGTAGAAGGAGAGAGAGAGAGAGAGAATCCCAAGCAGGTTCCACATGGGGCTCGATCTCACCACCCTGAGATCACAACCTGAGCCGAAATCAAGAGTTGGATGCTTAACTGACTGAGCCACCCAGTCACCCCTAGATCCTAGTTTAAAGTAAAAGTTTAAGTTTAAAGGGTGGGGGGCAACATAGCAGAGCAGCAAGCCCTTGGCTTTATGCAGAAATATTTGCGGGTATTTCTCTAGCTTACGTGGACAGCGAGGCTGAGAAGCAGGGTTGGAGCTGCTTCCCCCGGGTGGGGGGGGGGGCAGTGCTGCTTCGAAGAGGCTCAGTGTCATCTGTCAGAGCTGAGGATGCCGTGTGCTTCTGTTTCAGTGAGCAGTGCATAGAAGCCTATGAACTCCTCCTGGCACTGGCCGAGAGCGAGCAGAGCCTCATCCTGGGGCAGTTCCGGGCAGCCGGCGTGGGGTCCTCCCCTGGTGAGTGTGGCCCGAGTTCCTCCCTCCCTCTTCCTTCTTGTCCCCTGCCTCTCTTGCTCTATGGTGCCCCCATTTCGCTGTTGGCCTTGGAACACCTCCCGACAACATGAAATTCGCTTGTCAAGTGTGTTTTTCGTTTTTTCCTCATGACTGAGTGAGTAAATTGTTTATGTTGAATGCAGCAAGAACTGGAGTGGAAACAGAATTACAGACACGTTAAAACAAACAAGCCCTCTTAGGAAATACGCCCTAGCGGGCCAGCAGTAGGCCGGATGGAGCAGAAGGGCCCACGTTTGTGATGAAAGGGACCGACTTGCCCACAGCCTCTCTGTGCTGCTGATTGTGAGGGTCCCTTTGCTGCCCACGTGGCCTTTGCCGAGACTCGCTGCCTCTGGTGGCTGTGCTTGAGCCCCAGGTGTGTTCTTTTGGGCGGTTTGGAAGCATGGGCTCGCCCTCCCTTGTCTCCAGGCACCTTGTGAACCCAGAGGAAATGGTTTCACACCCTGCTGTCCACTTCAGAGGGCTCTCCCTGGAGCACAGGGTCCAGCCCCGTGGGGAACAGAGGGGTCAGCTGACGCACCCGCCTCCCCGCCCGGGGCTTCTGTCCTGTCGCCCGGTCTGTACCTCCAGCTCTGCACTGGCCCCTGAAGCCACCTGTCCATTTTGAGTAACTGGAAGAGGCATATGATTGGAAAAGACACAAACGTGTCATCCTGGTTGGCCGTATTTGCTAAAACTTGGCCTGTGCTTGTGGCTCTGGGCCTTACAGGAATGTAGGAGGACACAGAGACATGGCGCTTAGGAGGGAAGAGAGGCCAAGGGGAGAGGTTACCGTGGCTCCGTGCCGAGGCCGGGCTGCTCCCTCAGCTCCGCTCCAGAGCCGCGGCTTCCCGGGAGAGGCAACAGCAGCTGCACAGAAAGCTGCTTAACTCCGGAGCCCAGCGTGGGCCAGTGGGCACACCAGGCGTCCTTGGCCATGGGAACCAGGCCACATGCCAGGGATGGGCTTCTTGGCAAGGGCTGGGAGCCTCCACTCGGGCCACCCTTCCAGGATGCACCTTGCAGAGAAGGTCGGCACCAGGGCCCCTCCGGAGTGCGTCCCCACCCCCACCCCGTTGTTCTCACCAGCTCCTCCCTGCACCTGGGGTCTAGCTTGTGCCCTGAACACTCGCAGGTTTTTCCTCCTTCAGTTCTGACCTATACAGGAATCTGAAGCAAATCTGAAGGAAAGGAAGTATCCTGGGCATTAATTTCCTGCTTCATATCGAAGTTACAAGGCAAGGGAGCAAGGCTCTATTTGTATGGGTGACCACCCTCCTCTCTCTCTCTCTCTCTCTTTTTAGTAGTATTAACATCCCAGCGCAGAAATAGAAACTCTGCCAACATTTCCATTAGAAACCTCATTTTTCAGGGTCTTTTCACTAAACCATAAAACTTTATACCTCATATTAAACAGATCCTAAAATGATCTTGGCCTGCTGTCAAGTTTTTGTTTTTTTTTTTTTAAGTATATGTATTAAGGAAAATGATCAATTAAAGGGAAAAAATCAAGCCTCTTATTTCCAGTTTGTATCATCAGATGATGTCTTTAAACCATCCTGTCCTGGAAAGGTACCTTTTATTAGGCTTGTCTCTACTTGGCACAGTTACTGGGTAGGAGCTGGAAGGACTTATATAAATCTGCATTTGAAATACTTAAAATCAATAATGAAATGCCTTGTATTAACATAATCTTGGGTAGCTCATGATATATTTATAAAATGAGCCAGTCAGTAATATCATGCCTCCTTCAGAACAGAATTCCGAGAGCAGTCAGTTGGTGAGATGAATGTAAAATGTCTCGTTTGTGGAAGGAAGGGAGGGAGGGAGGTAGGCGGGTCGGCAGAGACATGGCGGCAGGGGTCCGGGGAGCTCAGCCTGCAGGATGGAGGCACCCCCCCCCCGCCCCCGCTCCGTAGAGCTGTGAGTTGGCTTGTCTGGACCAGTTCCCTATTAGACCCCCCTTCCGTTCCGCGGACAGCAGCAGTGGACCTGCCTTTCTGCTCTAACAGACCATAGACTTGCCCAGCCGAGCAAGTGTTAGTCGATGACATTACCCCCAGGACCAGCCCCTTTGGTTTTCTTCTGTTTTTTGTTACATGCATTCTAGATGACTTAGACCAGTGGTTTCCAAACTGTGCCGTGGGAAGCTGGAGGAGTGCGTTTGGGCCTCAGCAGTGGGCTCGGAGGATGGGGGGAACCGGAATGTATGACCCCCACCCCTGTTCATGTCAACTGGTTCTGCATTTACCGTTTTTGTGTCTTAGGCTTCGGCATATGGTTTCATTTGAAGGTATTTGGAAGACTAGAGATCTAGGCTGAAGCGGTAGCACACTGTGACTTGTTGGGCCAGTATGGTTTTTAAAGCACAACAAGAACGTGAACATTTTAGGCCAGGGGGTCGCTGTGTGGCTCTGTGTGGGTGCCCGCCACTCCTGAGGTCTTGCTCCAGCCCAGGCACCTGACTGCTGGAGGCATCAGGGCTCGCCACCAACAGTGTCCCAGCGGAGACAGGAAAGTCAGGGGTAGCACTGGTACAGAAGATACACTGCCAATCTGAAGTTCCCTGTATAACTACTCGGTTTGTTTCTCTTGCCTACACAGAGCTCTAGGCAAAGCTCTGGATGTGTTGGAGGACACATTTTGGGCCTTGTTCATGAGAAAGTGCCACCACAGGAAAGAATGGCCAAGCGGTACATTGTAACTGAGTGGGGAAAGTCAGGAGCCTGGATAATTAGAAAATCATAGCATGTTAGAGCTAGAGGTAGACCTCAGAGATCAACCCTTCATCAACACAGACAGTAAAGCCCAGAGCAGAGAATGCCTTGCTACATACAGTCCCTAAGTGATGGCACCTGGCCCAGCACGTGGGTCTCTTCATTGGCCATCCACTGCTCGTTTCTCTCCCCCAGGCCACCTCTGCCCTGAGTAACTGAGAACCAATGCCCCAGCTGCGCTCCCAGGCCTGTCTCACATAGAACTGTGCTGATTAATCCTTTGGCCTCTTTGCAACGTAGGAGACCAGTCCGGGGATGAGAACATCACTCAGATGCTCAAACGTGCTCACGACTGCCGGAAGACAGCTGAGAATGCGGCCAAGGCCCTGCTCATGAAGCTGGACGGCAGCTGTGGGGGCGCCTTTGCCGTGGCCGGCTGCAGCGTGCAGCCCTGGGAGAGCCTCTCCTCCAACAGCCACACCAGGTAATTCTCGGCCCTTCTGCCACCAGATGGGCATGTGTCCACATGTGGTCTGCTCACCAGGCTGGACATGTGGTGACCCAGCTCTCAGAGACTGTGAGGCTCGGACGAGGACAGAGTTCTCCCCGTGCTTGCAGCTTGCTCTGTCCGGGGAGTCGGGGATCAGCATGGGAGAGCTGGGAAGGGCCTTCCGTGGCCACTGTGGGAACCACAGCCCAGAGAGAAAGGGACATTTGCTCAAGAAGGTGGAACCTGAAGACGGAGCCCGAACCTCCCTTTCTGTCTGGTGGTCTCTCTCCCATTTTGTTCTGTTCTCCATTTCTTCACAGCTCTTGATTTCCGAGAGTATTTGGGGTAGCGTAAGGCCCATTTGCTGCAAACGGTCCCTAAGCATCCATGACCCACGGTGCATCCTATATCCAGGCTCCATTCTTTCCCCCCTTTCCTCCGGCCTCTGTCCTTTGTCAGTTCTTCTTGGGCAATAGCGCCCTCTTCTCCCATCTCTTTTGCTCTGCAGAGTGATACCGAATTCACAGCAGGTGCTCAGTGATGAGCCTGAGTTCAGGTTCTGTGTCTCTGAATCCAGAAAACTGCAGTGGGTACGTGAAAAAGGTGGGGAGGAAAGCAGTGAGGACCTGGCAAAGCACCATTAGCTGAAGCCGTTGGATTCTCTCAGACGGGGGCAGAGGGTCAGAGTGATGTGTTTGCTAGTCTTACCACCCAAGCCCTAAAACCATGGACACCTTCCCTCTGTATATCAGTTCTCGAGCTAGGAAGTACTAGCCCGTGTTACAGACTCTCACATGGTAGCCAGATCGTAAAAGACAGGAAGGGCGGCTTCCCCCATTCGCACAGGTGAGAAAGCCTCGGCCCAGCCATCTGTTAGTGACTTGGCTAAATAAGGTCTCACGGCTGATGGAGGGAAGTCAGGCCCGAGCCCCAGCACTTTGGCACCAAGCATATTATTCTTGCCACTACACGAGGCTGGATATCATGACCTTAAGAAACAGTGTCCACTTGCAGATCAAGGGACCAGAACCACAGAAGGCTGGACTGAATCTCAGGAAGAAACACTGATGTTTCCTTGGTGCCTGAGAGCAACTTAACGTCCCCATCTCTCTCCACACTGGCAGGACCCAGCCGTCTGCCGAGTGCATCCATCCGCTGCCCTGGACCCGGGGCCTCAGGAGAGGGGCCGTTCCCAGTAACGGAGCTGGCCAGGGGCTCACAGACTCGAGGGAGTTAGCTGCTCTGGACTCCAGCGCACCGATCTTCCTATTCAGTGAAACAGATTATAATTTATTTTTTTCTTAAGACCACATTCCTCCGTTAAACACAGAAAGCAGATGCTCCTGTTAACCACTTTTCCAGATGTGTATGATCTACAATTTCCTGGTTGGCTTAGAGCAGAAACATCGTCCTCGTGTTGTCTCACGATACTGTTCCGTTGAATGAGTGAACACGAGAAGCGAGTTGACGGGGGATATATGCTGTTCCATCAGCTTCTAAGGAGCGTGTCACAGATCTTCTGCTCACACCTCCCCACCCCCACAATAATTTTGTTTTAATCCAGATCAGAGACAAATTTGGAGTCGGTCAAAAGTAAGAACTCTCACCATCCATTTAGGGGAGATCCTGGTTTGGAACGTTTGTTAGAAATACTTTTACATACAAATGAGCCTTGATTCTAGGACAGTTTTCTTAGAGAAATTTAATTTTTGGTGATATATTAACGCAGGTTGAGATCAATTCAGGACATGGTCTTTATTTTTAAGGATGATCTCACAAAAGAATGGCCCTTGAACTAATTTCAGTCTCAAATGGGTCTTCCATCAAAGTAGAGTGGACTTTACTTCAGATTTCACTCCGTTGTCCTTAAAAATTCACTTTTGCCCTCCCACCCAAGTCTGAGCAGCCAGGGTGGGCACGGAAGAACCACACGCAGGCTGTTCGTGTGGCACTCCGCATTCTTTGGTCCTGACACAACCAGACTACTTCATGCAACATGTGGGCTCTGAAAAAACGTCCCAAACCACCAACCCTTTTCATAATTATAATGACTGATTTTGTGTGGAAATCCTGCCATTCCAGCTCAGACAATCCCCCACGTCAAGTTTAGGGGAGAAAGAAATGGAGTTTTCTGTGTTTCCATAGCCCCCTTTCTTCCCACTGTCACCAGCTGGCACAGAGAATCCTAAGCAGAGTGTCGGTCAGCTGTTCCTCACGGTCTCGGGAGAGGAATGCTGAGTGTCAGGTCCGCAGATGCCTTTCTGGCAGCAGTCGAACGGCTCCTGATGACAGGAGGGTCGTGGTTTGGGAAAGGAGCAGCAGAAGAGCGGTTACCAGCGACGAGAATAAAAATGGTAGCCAGCCTATGAGCCGACCGTTGGCAGGAGCCCAGAGACACTGCTGTTTTGCTTTTGAAAAATCCATCCGTAGCCTCATCAGGAGGTATAAGTGTCTTAATGGACAGGGGAACTAGGTAATGTTGATGGCCTGGATAGCTTTATCAGCATCTCACAACAGAGGGACCACTGGACTAAATTGAGATGGGAATAGAAAATCTTTAATCAAGCCCCCCCTTCCTGTCAAGCATCACAATTTCAGTTCATTCCATGGAAGCACAGTCATCGATTTAAAACTACAAAAGGACATGTGGCCAAGACAGAATAAGCCTCAGCAGGTCTGCCCTCACAGAGACTAGAGCTGCGTCCCTTCTGTCCCGCCATTGGGTGAGGATCATGGAGCCGTGGGAGTCCAGTCGCTGCAGCCTTGTGGGTGAGCCACCAGGCACCTTCTAAGCATCAGGGTTCCACCTGGCTGACCCTTCACCCCCAACCTGGAATAAGGACAGTGGAACTCAAGATGCCCACCTTTCACATTGTGAGCTAGTCTTCTTAAGTGAAGTCTCACTGGAGCAGAAAAGAGGGTTGATGACATTGGAGCCCTGTCCTTTGAAAGGCTGGATGGGATTAGAACGGCCAGCCCATTAGGAAAGGCCTGGGCCACCACCATCAGCAAGCTTCTGGGGGTGAGAGACCAGATCTGGCTGTTGTAGCTGTGATCTTCACATCCCTCTGAAGAAGGGCGTTGCTTTCACATCCCAAGTATCAGGACCATCCAGAGTCCTTGGGATTAATGCCTAGAAGTGCTAGTAGATTCCAAAGTCCAGCTCAGACACATTCCCAACATGACAGCATGGTGTTCAGGCCTGCTGCTGAAATGTCTTTGTCATTTATCTTTTAGGCTCTATGAAAACTAGGTAGAGACCTAAAATGCTCTTTTTTTTTAAACTTCCTGATTTCAAAAGAATCACATGATGATTGTTTTTTGTTTTTATTTTTTTTTTAAGATTTTATTTATTTGAGAGCGAAAGCACGAGCAGAGGGGGAGGCAGAGGAAGAAGCAAGGTCCCCACTGAGCAGGGAGCCCGATGTGGGGCTCAATCCCAGCACCCTGGGATCATGACCTGAGCCAAAGGCAGACGCTTAACCGACTGAGCCACCCAGGCGCCCCAGAATTACATGAGTAACACTAAATAATTAAAATCCAAGCATTATTTCAAATTCTGCATGGGAGGACCCTCACTGGAAAGGACACTGCAAACAGTTCGTGGTGTATTTCCACAGACTGACTTGTCCATTTTTCCCTTTGATAAGACCCTTGGCTGAAAATGACGGAGTCACACTGAAATAGCTTAAACAAAAAGGGGCCATTTTGGAGGCTATTCCGCACACGGGAGCTGCCTACCCTGGCTGGAGGCAGAGGCGCCGTAAGCCCGAGCAGCCCCGGAACCAGGTGCCTGAGTGTAGCCAGACCAGACCACATCTGGCCTCGCGCTCCCCACATGCGACTTGCATCTCCCTGCTGCAGGCAGGCTCCCCCGATGACAGAAAACCAGCACAACACCAGCAGTGGTACCTGAGGCTGACTGGTTTCACTGGTGTCGAGTACAAAATTCAAGCTGGGGCATCTTGCCCAGGTGGGCTCAAGTCCTCGCCCATCATCTGTGGCCGTGGCAGTTCCCACAGGAGCCACACAGATAGCGAGGAGAGGAGGTGCGTCCCAGAAGAAGATGGAAGATGGAATCTTCCGCTGGCAGGCCGGCATCTCTAAAAACGTGATTATAGCTATTTTTAATCTCCCGAGAATCCTATTATACGGACTCTCTTGAAACTTGCTTTCCCCTAGTATTACGGTGTTTTTTGTATGTGGCATTCGTATCTGTCAGTCCATCCTGTATTCAAACCGCTTCCTCTTGTTGGACATCTCTACCCAGTCTTTCACTATCAACCATTAAAGCCTCCGTCCTTGACCTCGCACCTGTCCCTCTTGTGCAATTTCGTTGGGACCAACTGAAAGAAACAGAATTTGCTGGCTCAAAAATGATCGTTTCCAGCGTCAAATAGCCCTCCACACGTGATCGAGTTATTCTCTTCTTCCTCCACACCCTTGCTAAAACTGGGTAGTATAACTTTTTTCGATTTGGCTGATCTCTGGGCAAAAAATACCCTTAATAGTTCCCTTTCTACCTCCTAATTATTAGTGATGTTGAAAATCATTTCCATGTTTAATTTTTCTAATGTCAGGGAAATTGTTAGCAACAATATAGCTGTCAGGCCTCGACAGTGTCTGTCTTCGTGTGTTACCAGTGACTGAATGAGGAAAAGGTTAATGTTTGGTTGAGAGAGGTCTCATTTCCAACGCTGTTATAAGGACATCTTTACAGATGGTTGTGGAAATAGAATCCGTTTCTCATTTTGACTTCCACTCAGCTAAGTTCTCGGGAGCTTTCTGGAACCAGGCAGGTTTTGAGGACTTCAGTTATCTGGCACCGGACTTTCCCTGCATTTCGTTAGATAATGTTTCTTCATTTAATCTCTACTTCTCCTCCTAGAGAATTCTGATAACCATCTGAGAGAATATAGGCCTAAAAGGTTAGGATTGCGTTTAGGTGTTTTTAGTCCTTAGTGACAATTGTTGGGTGGGGTGGGGAGGTACCCGCAGCCAACACTCCAAGATGCTGGCAGTTGCCTTGACAAGGCCCACCTTCTGCTTGGAGGAACGGGGCCACTTAGGAGTGGCTGAGCCCTTCCTTCAAATAAATTTAACCAGAAGGCCTGATGGCATTTTCCTTCTGAAAATGAGCTGGAAATGAGATCTTAATTGGGGCCAGGTAAGACATTGATAAAAACTCAGGGAAAAACCCATGTCTGGTTTTTGTGGCAAAGAAATGAAATGCCATTCTAGCTTTTTGCTATGACAAGATGAGGAGGTTGAAGAAAAATGGATTTTTCTTCTAAAAAGCAGGATGCAGAGCTGTCTGGAGGATGAGGCTGGGATATGAAGGAGGGGGACAGAAGACCAGGTATTTGAAATCCACAGCTGCTTAACTAAACCTGGGTTCATGTGCCATAGTGGCCCGGGCAGGTGGAAGGGTAGGGTGTCCCAGGCTGCCAGCCCTCACCCCCCACCCCCTGGCTGGAGGCCACCCCACATACAGTGTGCCAGAAGATTCCTGGCAACTCATGAACATGGAGCAAAGCCAGCAGGAGGGGGCTCCAGCAGAGCATCCGGGAAAGGGGAAACCCACGTGACCTGGCCCAGCTTATTAAAAAAACACAGCAGAATGCAAAGATGGGCTGTTCCACCATTCTGGGGTGGGCTGGAGCTTTCCACCTGCAGCCCTCCCCGAAATCCCTCTCAGAGAACTGGCCTCCCGCCCTAGGGATGAGAAGTAACCGGTCCGGTGGATGGTGATTCATTCCCACCCCCGCCCCCACCCCGACAGCCAAGACTATCCAGCATTCCAAGCTGGGAGAGCTAATGGATGACCGAAGCTGGGCCCAGCAGCCAGCGGCAGGCCCTCGGGAGACCGGCAGCGCCTTTGTCTGGGGGAGGCAGAGGAGAGGCCGGGGCTTCCCTGCCTTTCACACTGTCACAGTCATATTCCACAGTGGAACATTAGGGCACAAAGCAGAATTGTAATTAACCTCCCTGATCTGCTCCCTGCTGGCTTCCTGGCAGGGAGGGGGGAGGGAAGCCACAGGGGCTCCGGGGGATGCAGGCGTATCTGGAAATCAAACTTTGCCCTGATAAGGGCACTTCAGAGCGCTGAACTTCCCACAAGGGTAGATCTGGGGAGGGAGATCTTTTTTCTTCTTTTTTGAAAACTATATCCATGGTAGAGATGGTGAAATAAAGCCCCCCCCCCGTTAGGTATCAGGTAGTAGACCCTCGGGGGTTCAGGACACCCCAAAGCCTGTCAGCCTCTGCCCACCCATGTTGCTGTTTCCTCGAACATTTCTGTAGTCCCGTCGGGCACTTGCTGTATTGCTTCTCCCTCAGCCCGGGTGGTGGGGGAATTATTCATATTCCCATTTTACTGCAGCCTAGGAAGGTTGGGTCACTTACTCTGCACCATACAGCTTGGCAGTGGCAGAGAAAGAACGTCCACTCAGGTCTGTCTGATGTCAGCGATCTGCTCCTCCTCACTGGCACCTGCCAGGTCAGCCCAAGACTGTATGGCCTCTCCCTAGAGAATTTTGGGGGGGATCCCATTACCCCATAGGCTACCGTGCAAATGCCCACCTGTCTTATGGGGTAGAACCGTTGTTCTCAAATCTGGCTGTGCCTCAGAATGATGGGGAGGGTACATTAAAATGCAGATTGCTGGGCTTCGCTCCCAGAGTTCCCCATTCTAGAGGTCCTGGGGGTGGGTCCGGGAACGTGCATTCCTTACAAGTTCCCAGGCAGTGCTGCTGTGGCTAGCCCAGCAATGGCTCTTTGACAGGTACTGGGGTACACCGGTCCTGCTAAACGGAAAATCTGCCCAAATACTATCATTTTGGTACCTGCAGAGTAATTACAGAACTCTAGCTTCTAGTGCTCTTTGAATTTTGAAATTTCTGTAAGTGAGAGAGAACAAAGGGTACCTCAAGTGTCCGTGTTCTATTTCTTAAAAAAAAAAAGTCCAAATAAAATATGACCGAAAGCTCATCTGGGTGGTAGGTACATGGGTATTGGTTCATCTCCGTGTTTTTCTATACATTTAAAATTTTTCAAAATAATTTTTAACGGACGGAAGGACGAGGGTTGTAAAGTGAGCCTCCGCTCCGGAGCCCCAGCAACCCGGGAAGGGGTTCAGACCTGAAGTTTCCAGCGCACTGGAACAGGAGTGTGGACGTTGCCCCGCGCCAGGCTGTGCAGACCTGCGGCGCCGGCGAGCAGAGCGAGCACAGCTCACGCTCGGCCCTGTGGGACGCTTTGCGGACAAGGCCACCACTGCAGCTGGCTTTCCTTTGGTTGCTTATGTGTCTGTGGGACATTTTGAGGTCTGTCCCTCCGCGTCCGTGTTGACGGTGCGGGAAGGTGAGCGCTGAGTCCCACTGGAAGGAATGGTTTTGTTCCCGGCAGACTGGGGGCGGCGGTGCTTTCCCGCAGAGCTCGGAGGTGCTGGGGGGGGGACCCTGTTCCCTCGGACAAGTCCCTCCAGTTCCCGAGTCTCATCGGCTTCCTGGCGCCCTCTGCTGGGGCGACTCTTAGTTCATTCGCTTCTCTCGGGCTGCTTCGTTTCTTTAGGAATTTGACACCTGAAGTGTTCTGGGCACAGGGTGTTGCTGCTTCTCCTTTCCCGTCCTTGGTAAAATGCAGCTTGAGAAAACACAGGAATGCTGATTGATCGTCACAATTGTATCCCCCTTCCTGCCCTCCCAGCTTCCACCATCTCTTCCCCAGATTGTTGCAATGGCCCAGAATGGGTCTCCCTGCCCCAGCCCCTGCCTCCCTGCATCTCTCCTCTGCCCAGGGAGCCTGTTAAGATGTAAGGCAGATCACGTCACCCGGTGATACAAACCCTCCCATGGCTTCCATTCTAATTCTAGAGAAAAAGACACAACGCTTATAAAACTTGCTAGGACCTGGCCCCCTGCTCCGCCCAACACACACCCTCCTGTCTGACCAGCTCTCCTCCTCCCTCTCCCTTAACTGACTCCACCTCAGCCACAATCTCTTTCGTGCTGGCCATGCTCACTGCCTCAGGGCCTTTGCATTCGCTGTGTCCTCTGCCTAGATTGCTCTTCCTCCAAACATTCACACTGCTCCCTTTCTCACGTCCTGTGGGTCTGCTTTATCCTTAGGTCTACTTTACGTAATTTGTCATGCAGGACCTCCCTATAACTCTGTTGCACAGAATAATCGCGTCTCCTCTTTGTGCTCCCCATAATTGCTTCACTTTTCTCCGTGGTACTTCTCACTGTCTGATGTACTGCGTATTTTACTTGTTTGTCTCCCCTATTAGAATATGAGCTCCGTGAGAGCAGAGATTTTTCTACGGCCCAGAAGAGTACCCCAGGGTGCCGCTCCAGGATTGCCTGAATGATGGCTACATTTACTTACTGCTCACTACATGCTGTAGGCACTGTTGTAAGCACTTTACGTTTCACCTTCATTTTACAGATGAGGAAGTAGGCGCAGGGAGGTTGAGTCACGCTGCCTGTAAATCTACCAAGTGGCGAAGATGCTTGGCTCACAGGTCAAGGTAGCGCCTCTGTGTTTGGGTTCTCCAGAGAAACAGGACCAGTAGGGGCAGAGGTGGCGGTATGTGTATATACAGGAAAAGAGCGATTGATGAATTTTAAGGAACTGGCTCATACGATTATGGGGACTGGCCAACCCTAACTCTATAGGGCAGGCACACGGGCTGGAGACCCAAGGAAGGCTTGATGTAGCAGTCTTGAATCTGAAGGCTGTCGGGAGGCAGAATTTCTTTCTCAGGGGACCTCAGTCTTTTCTCATAAGGCTTTCAACTGATCAGACAAGACCCACCTCCGTCGTGGAAGGTGGTCTGCTTTACTCAACATCTGATTTAAAGGTTAATCGCATCTTGGGGAGCCTGGGTGGCTCAGTCGCTTGAGCGTCCGACTCTTGATTTTGGCTCAGGTCATGATCTCAGGGTCATGGGATCAAGTCCTACGCCAGGTTCCTTGCTCAGCAGAGAGTCTGCTGGAGATTCTCTCCCTCTCCCTCTATCCCTCCCCCCTGAGTTCGCTCACTTGCTCTCTCTTAAATAAATAAATAAACGTTAATTACAGCTTTAAAAAAATGCTTTCACAGTAAGAAGTCAATGGGCATTTGGCCGAGCACCTGGGCACCTGTGACCCATCAGAACCTGTAAGGAGGTGTGGTACGTTGGTCAGGTTGATCTTGCTCCCTTCCTGGGCAAGATACATCCTACCTGTCCGATGGGGTGAAGGGGTGGGTGGGAGAGCAGCCCCAAGAGTCTGTGGTGCTCAACAGCTTGCAGTCCTAGCGGGAGTTCTCGGACTTGAAGATCACCGAAGCCCCAGGGTGTTATCTTCCTCCTGTGTGTGGCCAGCTGAGTGGTGGAGCTCCCACTGATTCCCTCTCCTCCCCTTTGTCTCTGCACAAGCCCTGTTTTCTAGATAATGCGTCACACACAAGAGTGGAATGGTCCTTGGTCACACCTAGGTTATGGGGCAATTGCATCTGCTGAGTTGAGGTCCTGGGCCTGTAACCCCTGTTCCAGGGTGAGGTGAGGAGGGCAGGCCAGGGCCTCTAGCAGCCAGTAGCCTGTGGAGACCACTCCCTGCTCCTGGCACAGCTTCTAGCAGTGGGAGCCTTGGGAGGATGGGGCTGAGGAATGAGAAGACAGGGGCCCAACTCCAGGTGTACCAGTGTCCAGCCTCATGACCGGGCAAGCCGCCTAACGTCTCTGAGCCTCAGTCACCAGATCTGTAACGACAGAGATGATAATGCCAACCTGGCCTGTTTCGATGAGAGCTCAATGGGCCCCTGCTTGGTTTTCTGCCATCTTTCCAAGGCCAGAGCCATGAGGGCCATGTCAGGTGTAGGCGGGTCCAGCGTAGGTCCAGAGAAACTGTATATCCACGCCAGCCTCAAGTGCTTGCGGACTGATGGGTGCAGTGAGCTTCATCCTGAGCCAGCGGGGGCAGCCGGGAAAAGTCAGTACCCTCTTCAGAGCCAGAGCCTCGGTTTTCCTGTGGCGCTCACCCTTGCACGGTGGCCTGGGTCGCACCGGGGCCACCGTGTTCTCAGGGCTCATCCTAGGTGCTCCTCAGGTGTGGCACTTGTCACCGTTCAGCTCGGGCCTCCAAGGGCCCCCTGGCTGGCCTGAGTCCCTGCGGTGCACAGTACACTCAGCCGTGACACAAGAGGAGTGGCGTGGAGGCGGGCGCGTCCTGCTTTCTAAGTTGTCACGGTAGCAGTGCACACACATGGGGGTTCGTTTCACGGTACCCCACGCCCCTTTCTCTACCGCACCTTCCAGCTCCTGCCCCGAGGGGACTGCTGCCACAGTCCCAGATGTGCGTTTGCACAAGCAAATCGGTACACACATGCCTATCTGGATGTCACACCGTAGGTACTTTGTTCTTCAGCTTTGGTCCTTAACACATCCCTTTTTTAAGTCTGGTCCACATGTATGCCTGTTTTTTAATCAAATAGTACTTTTATCCTATTTCTCCACTTAAAATATTTCCACCGTGTCGTCATTATTACTGTGATGTCCGTATAACTTCCATCCTTTTGGAACGTACCATAATAAACTACATCCTCTGTGCCACAAAACATCTTTGTACCTGTAGCTTCTGTGGGATTATTTCCTTAGAATTCATTTTCAGGGTCCGCAGGTTGTGTTAACGGGGGTGAGCATTTCTGTTATTCCTCAGACTGATGTCTCTCCGTGGCACAAAGAATGCTGGTTTTTGGAGGTGCGGGGGGAGGGATTACCATCGAACGCTGTCGGAGAGATGGGGTGTGGAAAAGAGTCTGGAACAAGACCTGTTCACTGTGGCTGAGAGCGTGAGAGGTTTTCTCTGTCTCCTCAGCACAACTAGCTCCACGGCCAGTAGCTGCGACACGGAGTTTACTAAAGAAGATGAGCAGAGGCTGAAGGATTACATCCAGCAGCTCAGGAATGACAGGGCCGCAGTCAAGCTGACCATGCTGGAGCTGGAGAGCATCCACATCGACCCCCTCAGCTACGACGTGAAGCCCCGGGGGGACAGCCAGCGGCTGGATCTGGAAAACGCCGTGCTGATGCAGGAGCTGATGGCCATGAAGGTACTGTGGGGGCGGGGCCCAATGCAGCCCTGGGCTCGGGGGCTGCCCTGTCCTCAGGAGGAGATGGGAGAGGGCCCTCCAAAAGCAGGTCAGGAATGATGACCAGTCCACCCCATCTGGGTTCAGTCATCTCCCCCTTGGAGGACAGCCAGAGCCTCATTCGTAGACAGGACTAGTTTCAGTGTGTCTGGGGTCTCTGAGGCTGGACATGACTCTGGGGGGGTCAGTTGAACTCTGGAGAATGCCTCGGGGTGTCTCAGCTCCGCTCTGGAACACCTCATTCTCCAAGAGAAGCCAGATCAGATCCCTCCAGGCTGGAGTGGCCCCTGTCCCCGTAAAAGGACCTGTCCTCTCCAGGAGGAGAGGTCTTCTTGGGTGGACGCTGATGTTCATGAGGTTAGCGGAGGACCGGGCGAGGACAGGGGCAGCACTTGGACCAGAGCCCTGGGGTCCTGACGCCCTTTTCCCTTTCGTGCCACGGGGAGCCCCCAGGGTCCTGACGCTCTCCAGTGAAGTTGGCCAGTGCCGTTCACATCCGTGGTTCCTGATAAGGTCCTGGGCTGTTCACCCGGCCGGCTGAATTATCTGCTGGCGTCTGGAAAGTTGGGCGAAGGGAGCTTTCTTGGACAGCTAGTGCCTGTCATCGGGAAGCGGGTGCACTGCCATCCCTTCCTCAGGGCGCACTTTGCAGTCTCTGGCCGCGGTGCCGACACAGGCCTTCCCCTGCTGAGAGCTTTCTCAGAAGACAGCTGTGTGGTGATAAAGAACATACCTGGTCTGCGTTCCCAGCTCCCGTTGAGAGCTCCCCAAACCCTTGGAATTTCCAGAGCGGAAGCAGTGTCTGTGTTACGCTCATGAGGCCACTCCTGGTGGGCCCCCTGAAAGCCAGCACCGGGCTGTCCCTGGAGGGATTGAGCCTGGGATTACAGGGTCAGACTTTGAGCCCCTTGACCTCCAGGGAGGAGAGAAGGGTGCAGGTTGAGTTTGCCTGTGTGGCCAGCGATTCCATCCATTGTGCCCAGTCATGAAACCCCTAAGATCCCTAGGCACCAGGGCTCAGGAAAGATCTGTGTCCAGCACTCTTCCAGGCACCCCCGTGTGCACCCTCTGTGTACAACCTTAATCCTAAGTACAGCGCTTTCCTGAGTTGAGTGGGTTGTGCACAGCCCCGAGTTGGTGAGAAGTGCAAGTGGCCCGGGGACCCCCCAACACTCACGGCTGGTGTTGGAAGTGAGGGCGGTCTTGGAGGACTGTCCTTACCTGTGGGGTCTGTGAGAACTCAGGAAGTTCAGGCCAGGCTGTGTTGGACTGTGTGCCCCCAGTTGGAGTGAAAACAGAATAACCACTCACCAGGAACATGGTCCTGCAGGGCTGCAACTGGCTCCCAGCAGGCCTGGGGCAGATGTTGGCACTTGTAAGGCCTGCCGAAGTGGGGAGTAGGATCTGGGAGCCACGTCCCCAAGCCTGCTCTGCAGACTCCACTCTCCTGTGCACAAAGGCCTGATTTGCATAGCCTGGGATTCTGCAGTGTCTGTGGCCCCCAGGTGTTGAGACATGAGGGGCTCTCAGGGCCAGAAGCCAGCTTAGGAACCAGAGGCAGGTCTGTTGGGCCCGGTGGGTTGAGGAAGTACTGAATTAATAGCTCGTAACTGATGTCTCCTGTTGGAACCAGCACTGTCCCTGCAAGAGAGCAGGCTCCCCTCTGGTTCACTCACCTCTAGAGAGGAAAGAGGAGCCGCCAGCAGTGGTCCACCCATCACAGTCTGGTCACTTGCTCAATGTGTCCCTGTCCTCGGCGGCTGCTCAATCTTGAGTCTGGCTGAATCCTGGGAAGACTTTGGCAGTGGCAGCAAATTAGGAATCAGCCCTTGGCTTCCAAGCTGGCTTATCGTGTCCCACCCACTCAGCTCAGACCCTGACGTCTGTTCCCTCGGGGAACCCTCACACAACCTTGGCTGATTTCTCCTCTCATTGCCCGTGAGCCGGGCATTGGGTGCATCGTCACAGTGCCTTTTTCCCCAGCCGGAAGCCCTGTCTGTGGCCTTTGCACCCTGCGCCACGAGCTGGGAGGCTGCCGTTTTGTTGTGTTCCAGTCATCATGTTTCGTTTGGCCAAAGACTAAGGATTTTCCTTTTTATATTCAAGCCAACATGTGTGATAAATTCCGGGTTACTCTGGCCAGGAAAGACATTTTTGGTGGAATAAAATATTCCCTTTGCTAATGTGTATACTTTATAGAAATTGTCTAAAACATGGGGCGCCTGGGTGTCTCAGTCGGTTAAGCTTCTGACTCTTGATTTTGGCTCAGGTCCTGATCTCAGGGTCTTGAGATGGAGCCCGCATCAGGCTCTGTGCTGGGCATGGAGCCTGCTTAAGATTCTCTCTCTCCCTCTCCCTTCCTCCTCCTCTCTCTCTCTGTCTCTCTCAAAATAAATAAATTAAAATTAAAAAATAAAAGAGCCGAAATTATGAAAAGCTGGGAGAGAAATAACCCATAATATGATCCAGAGGCAGCCATTGCTGGTGTTCTGGCTTTGGTCCCTTCCTGTGAGGTTTTTGAAGGGTAAACATCGGAGTCCTCTCCCTTCCCTGCACACTGCACTCCCGGGGATGTGCGTACCCATTCCGAAACCACTAGCCCCAAGTGATGTTGGATTTCACCATTTCGTTCTGGGATACAGTTGCTGAGAAACTCAAGTTTTCTGGGTTTTCACTTCTCGTACATGGTCTTTAGTAAACATCTTTTCATTTCCAGATCATCTACTTGGCTCCTTTTCAAATCCACGCTTCCTTTTTGAATACCCTACCCTTCCATTACCTTCTTCCTCTCTCTCTTTTAAATATTTATTTTCTAGTGTTTCGCCTGTTATCGCTGGTTCTCGTAAATGCTGATTCTGTCTCGCATGATTTGTTTCCATTTCCTCTTTGTGTGGGTTGGGGGAGGGCGTGCGTCCTAGCTCATCTTCAGGGGAGATTGTGTCTTCTAAGGGTCTTCTGGGTCATGGGTTGTAGATGCCCCTACAGAGTGGTTCTGTTCATGGATCTGTTGGGACCCATGGATTTCAGAGGGTTAGGGCTAGTTTCTGTTACATTCTTGGATTAGGATTCCCGTTTCACATCCACATATGACAAGTTTGTGGCTCTGATTCTTCAAAAAAGGCTCTTTTTGCTTTTCCCACCCAGACCCTGAGGGATAGGTTTCCTCACCACATCTCCAGAAAGGGAATCTTCTAGTCTTTTACTCTAGGCAGTACTTTGAGAGTCCTGACTCATGTAGGGATCTCTGTTCTGACTCTGCCCTGACCTTAGCACAGGCGCCAGAAGCCCAGGTCCTAGGGCCCCCATCCTGGCCTGAAACCTGTGTTGGCCTGTATTACGGCCACCTTGTCTTTCCTCTTGGGCCGAGTTCCTTCTTCATGGCTGGCACCCATGGATTCATCTTTCCTTCTTTCAAGCTTGCATTTATGTGTTTGTTCTGGGTGTGACTGGCCCCCTTAGCTCAGTATGCAGTGTTGCCAGAACCTTCAGAATCCTGCTTCTGATGGCAAAAGATGAGAAGGCTTCTGTGTATGGAAGCATCTTTCATTCTGGTTTTATAGCTCATCTTTAGGAAAGGTCTGGGGGCTGCTTTGGAGTAGTCACAGAGCACACTGCCTTCTGCATGTCTAACGCCTCCTTGGCCCTCATCTGAATATTACAAGTCGTAGTGGGTGCCCTCTAGGTATTTCCCTATGCTGGAGGGTGAGAACGTCTACACTCCGGGTTTGGCTTATCCAGAAGAATATACCAGGCCTGTGGCTTATTACCTCAGAAGGGTCAATTCAAGGGTAACTAGAGTCAGTGATGTTGGTGAATCCTTCTCAAGGCAGTGACTCAGTAACAGAGAATCTTTGTAAGTGAGACCCCAGAGATAGCTGGGAAGACAGACCTGGCAGTCATGTGGTGGTGGGATCACATGACCAGAGTCATGCATGGGCTCCCCTTGAGGGAGGGACTATAGCTTAGTGGTTACGAGCCAGACAGCCTGGTTCAAACTCTGACTCCCAATTTACCCAGTAATTGTGAGCAGGCATATTTCCCTCTGCATGCCTCAGTTTCCCGTCTGTGTATGGAGATGTTCATAATGCCTACCTCAAGTTGGAAGGATTAAGTGGGTTACTTTGTATAAACCTCTAAAGCGGTGTCACATGCTCAGTAAATGCGGGTGGCTGTTGTTATCTGGCTCCTGGTCCCTGTTTTGGAGCGACTCCAACTGGACTTCTCTGAGACCCTTTGAGAAGTTATCAGGTGGGTGGTCACCTGTGAAGGACTCGGTTTCTGTGGATTTCACTTGGGCCTCCTGAAGTAGGTAAGAGCCGAGGTGATATGCTTGCTGTGGGCACACACCCCCACCCGGCTCCGCTGCAGGGCGCCAACGGAGGGTTGAATATGTGGGTCAGGGCCATAGAAAATGGAAAAGGAAATGGGAACTGGAAGGGAGCTAGTCAGACCCAGCCTTGTGTGGATGGCCCTCCTTCACAACCTCTCTGACTGACGGAGCATGGCCAGTGCATGCTGGAAAACTGGTTTCCAACAGAGACAGGTGTGCCCACGGAGGGGGGCAAGGAGTGGCTGGGAAGGGATGTTCCAGTTGTTCAAAGGGTTTTTCTTACAGTGAACCAAAATCTGCTTGCCTGTAACTATCCTTCATTTATCTCCGTTCGGGTCCATCAAGAGACAAAGCACGTGGCTTTGTCCACATGTCAGTCCTTCAGAGGACGGGGGCAGCTGGCTCGTCTCCTGGTCATCTTGTCCCGGCGGCCAAGTGGTAGCTCCACTGCAGGGTGTGGGTCGCAGCCTCGGACACCCTTGTCACCGGCCTGCTTTCCCACGCCTGGTCCTGCTCCCACAGCGTGGGTGCCTCATACCCTCTGTGCTCCGCAGGAGGAGATGGCCGAGCTGAAGGCCCAGCTCTACCTCCTGGAGAAGGAGAAGAAGGCCCTGGAGCTGAAGCTGAGCACGCGGGAGGCCCAGGAGCAGGCCTACCTGGTGCACATCGAGCACCTGAAGTCCGAAGTGGAGGAGCAGAAGGAGCAGCGCCTGCGGTCCCTGAGTTCCAGCAGCGGCGGCGGCAAGGACAAGCCCGGCAAGGTAGGAGCGAGGGCGTGGGGACCCCCGGCCCGGCCGTGCCTCCCACACTGTCTCCCTGCCCCGTGGAGTCAGTGTCCTTATTTGCATGGGAACTGCAAGCCTTTCCACAGATCTTAAAGAAGGTTCCATTTTGAGTGTGAAGAAACCAAATCCATGTTTTAATCGCACTTTAGGTACTAGTTACAGCATTTCCGGTGCCACAGTCTGATCAGGGGTGATCTGCACTGTCGTCCAGGGGCCTGGCACCGTGACCGTCGCCTGTGGCCTGTTGGTCACACCTGTACCGATCATCGCATCTGTGGGCCTCCTATAAATCTCAGCGCCGAGGAAGGAGTGGGTGACCCCATTTACACGGGAGAAGCGAGGCTCACAAGAAGTGAGGGGGTCTCACAGCTGATAAATGCAGAATCAGGATTTAACCCGAATTTGGCTAATGGCCCTCATCCTCTCATCCGTGTTGCCACCTCAGCTTCTGTTGGCATTTCTGCCGTCAGCGAGACGGGAAGCAGGAAGCTGCTGAGGCAGGGGAGGCAGGCAGGCCCTGGGTCACACACAGGCTGTCACAGAGCGTGGGCTCACAGGTGGTGTCATCCAGCAGGCTCACACTCCCATGAGCCCAGAAGTCTTTTTCTCTAGAATCTAAGCTCATCCATCATACCATATCTCAGGATTATTCCAAATATCCCATGGGAGAAAAAAATACTCCAGACCCTAAAGAATTAGATCCCTCGTCCCAGGGTACTGAAATTCTGTATTCCGCGTTGTACTTTCTGTTCCTAATAAACACTAGCTTCTCCGAACCCCAGGTTGTTTCCAGCGCAGGACCCGGGGCAGACGCTGACTTGCTGGTCTAAGGCCACAGGCGACGGTCACGTTCGTGGCACCCGGCTGGGCCATCTCTCCCCAGACCTGGGTGCTTGCCTGTCACCCATTCACGAGATAGATGTGAGCCGGTCCTGCTGCGGTGCCAGAGGCTGTTCGAGGAGTTTCTGTTCCAGAGAGGGACACTGATGGGCAAACAGACGATTTTAACACGATGACCTAAGACCAAGGACCAATCCTAGTACGACGGGAGGCCACGGGCCCGACACAGAACCCAGGCGTGGAGGTTTGGGACAGGTTTCCTGCACTGAAAGCCAGTGGAATGGCAGCTAGCTCGATGGAGATGGTTGGGGCCGAGAAGCCAGTCCCCCGTAAGCCAGTGGAACGCCAAGGGCAAGACCCAGAGGGAAGAGGAATATTCGTACATCGACTGAAGAGTGGAGGCGGCTCTGCTGTCCTGAGGACAGTGAGGAATCACGAAGGCTTTGCAGCGGGGGATCACATGCCCCAGTCTGGGCTTAGGAGAGGTCACTGTGAGAGGCCCCGTGAAACCATCTGCCCGCGCCTGCGGAGGGGAGTCTGGGTGGGCGGCAGCCTACAAAGAGTCTCCTATGGTCATATCTGGGGCTCAAGAAAATGGGGTTTCCCCTTCCACGCCAACACCTTACGAATCTTTGTAGAGCCATTTGAGTCTGTCACCAGTCACTGCGGGACAGAGCTGAGAGACAGAGCTCCAGTGTTCGCCTGCGTGTTCTTAGGGTGTGGTGGGAACGGACCTACCAGGTTCTTGCCAGAAAGCGCACGAGCTGAGCATTCCCCCCTCGTTCTTGCTGTTTGCTTTGACTGGGGGAAACACTGTGCTGTGTGGAATGGCTTCAAAGTACAGAAATTGAATGGAAAAGGCCAGGTGGTTTTATTTTTAAATTTTTTTTTTACATTCAAGTAAGAAGCTTTGTGAGAGTACCTTGTGTGGTTTAGGTAATGAAATTATTGTAAGCTGATTACCTTGTCTTTCAAATATCAGATCCATTTACTGTTTCAGTGAAATCTCCCTTCTGGGCCATTCATTTGGCCTTGTTTGGTGGTAGATGAGGCGGGCGGTCTGTAGGAGGGGTTGCCACGCTGTCAGGAAGACAGCAGTCATTATCTTACGGTCTTCAGGTCACACAGGCCCCTCTGCAAGTACGGACCTGGGCCGTTCCAGAACTGCAGTGTGAAAGCAGACCCCGTGCAGACACAAAGGGGCGTGGGCTGTGTGCTAATAACACTTCCTTCACGGACACTGAAATTTCATATAGTTTGTACACATCACAAAATGGTCAGGAGTTTAAAAATAGCAAACAATGCTTAGCCTGCAGGCCTTATAGAAACAGGCGGCAGGCAAGGTCGGGAGCTCGCACATCCACTCTGGCTGCGCAGGGCTTGCTTTAAATCTCCCCTCCAGCCAACGAGCTGGGCCTGTCTCTGTGCAACGGATACGACCGCACACGTTCACGGAGAGGCACCGGGCGAGCCAGAGCCGCTGCTGTCTTGAAGCACTCCTAAGAAATGTTAACATCATGTGGGAGCTGATGCACAGAGAGAGAGGGTGCTGGAATCTCAGCAGATCCCACGGGCTGGCAGAGGGGCTCCGGTCTGCAGGACCAAGATGGAGAGGGGTGGGGAAGGCAGGGCAGGCGGAGCGTGGGGCAGAGAGAGGTGTCCGGAGGCTGGAGGGTCACCACGATGACTCAGTGGGAGAACGTGGGCGGAGTGCTCAGAGCACGCTGGGAGTCCCCATCGTCCACTAGCCAGCCTGCAAAGGTCCAGAGAAGTGGGGCAGAGCTGCCCTGCACTTCCAAGGTGCTCTCAGGCCTGGCTCCAGGGCTAACCAGAATGTGTCTGCTGTCCTCAGGAATGTGCTGATGCCGCCTCCCCCGCTCTGTCACTGGCTGAACTAAGGACAACGTGTAGCGACAGCGAGCTGGCTGCGGAGTTCGCCAATGCCATCCGTAGGTAAGCTCCCTTCCCATGACCCCGGTGAGTGATGTATTTCCGGTTCTCTTGCTGCACATGTCAGCTCTTCATGGGTCATAACAGGAAAGGAGCAGGTGCCAGCAGGTCTGACTTTTACCTGGGCCTTGGAGGCTCAACACGGAGAAGGCCTGCTGGTGCCAGGCCTTTTGAGAGGGGAGTGGCAGGGGAGAGCATGTAGGCAATCATTTCACCTGCAAGCAGAAAATGTCTCCTCCTTTGCCTTTTTTTGCTGTGCTCTTGCATTGACGAGGACAGTGTTAAATGGTGATGATCGGTCATCTTTGTCTCGTTCCCAAGTTTAGTGGGAACGCTTCCTTTCAACATCACTGGCTCTTCCCAATCAGAAGGCCTCGTACTTATTCAGTCCTTGGACATTCTTCCTCTGTGGTCTCAGTGTTTCTTCCCCTCCCTTGTCCCTCTCCTTCTGCAAGGAGAAACATGCTGACTCGTCAGATCTGTCTCCCACGTCGTACCTTGGCATACTCCCGCCATCCTTTTGCAATGGCATCCAGTAGGCATGGAACACAAGAGACCTAGGAAATTTCACATTCTCTAGTAGTTAAATTCAAAAAGTAAAAAGAGGGCACCTGGGTGGCTCAGTTGGTTAAGTGTCTGACCCTTCATCTCAGCTCAGGTCTTGATCTCAGGGTTGGGAGTTCAAGCCCCACATTGGGCTCCACACTAAGTGTAGAGCGTACTTTAAAAAAAAAAAAAAAGTAAAAAGCAGTAAATCCACTCAAATTTATTTTATTTAACCCAGTGTATCCAAAATATCATTTCAATATGTAATTAGTATTTTTTAAAAGATGTATAAGATAGTTTTTCTTCTTCCTCCTCATCTTCTTCATTCTTCTTTTTGCTAAGTCTTCAAATCTGGTGTATATTTTACACTTACAGCACATCTCACATTCAAACCAGCCAACATTTCAAGTGTGCAGGAGCTCACCTAGACATTCTGGAAAGGTTCTTTGGCTCAGTTTTCCACAAATTTGTTTTTAGCTGTATCCATTGTGGTGTGTGGCTATGTTGAGTTTTATCATTTTGGTCATGAAATCTATCATTTCGTTTTTTAACAAGATGAGGCTATCTGAGGATACTTATTATATATATTCTAAAAATGTTATTCTGTCTGCTGTAGTAACTCTGTTTCCTCAAGTGTAAGTTCTTTTTAGAGTTGAGTTTTGTGACTCTTGGTTTTGGGTCACAAGCCCAACTGTTGGGCTTCCTGTCATCCTGGCTGACAACATCTGTCCGTGCAGATGTGGCCCAAGCGTCTGGTCCCCTCCTGTTCGCATGGCTGGTACCTGTGGTTGGGGCACCTCCGAATCCCTTTCCTCCTCTTACAGCAGCTTTCTTCCCTGTGCATTTTGAGTTGTGGTTTCCCTTTTCAAGAAGAATCAAAGTCTGCCTTTCATTTTTTATGAGTGGTCATGGTTTCTGGTACACAAAGAGTGTGCCTTGCATTCTTGACATGCTTGAGGATTTTTTAGAAATGGGTTTCCCATCATTTCTGGGGGTTGGGGTAAGAGGGCATGGTGACAGCAGCCGCTCCGTCTGCTGTCCTGATCCAGCCGGGGCTGTTTCTGTTACGGTGTGGCCTCCAAGCAGAGGGTGAATGGAAGGCTGCCTTGTGGGGAACTTCGCTACCCTCCTGATTTACTCACTGTCCCTTGGTGTCTTTCCTTCCAAGCTGTAATAGCTCTCTCACATTGCCAGTGCCTCTGGCCATGAGGTTAAGTTGTAATTGCTTTGCTTGAGGCAGGAAGAGAAAAAGCAGTGCAGGGAAAATGCCCTCAACAAATCCTAATGACTCGACTGTGCTAGAAACATGGGATGCAGATCCACTCCCTGCTTCCAACTGGGAGCCATTTGGATATTGTATCTGTAAGCTAAGCCCCTCAGTTTTTCAAATTCCCCAAACCCCCAAGGCCTTCACTGGCACAAGTAAGATGCAGATTCCGCTGACTAAACAGAGAGAGACTTCATTTGTTCTGTCAGTCACCACGGGCTTCCAGTAACCAGCCATAAGTTGGTTAGCATGGATTTCTAATCAAGACCCAGATAGATGGAGCCAAGAAAGAATCCACAGGGCTACAGGAAAAAGGAAAATAACATCATTATACTGTAAATATAGCCTAGGAACTGGAATAATCATTTCATGAGGGCATATGATTTGGACACCTGAGAGCTGAGGTCTAGGGGTGTTTTTATTTTTAAAAATCAAGTGGGAACTAACATCTTCTTTGAAGGTCTTAAATCAGTGCCAAACTCGTGGTTGAAGTCAGTTGAGGGAATCTGCCCTGTATTTTCAGAAATAGTCCTCCGTTTAAAAAAGATGGCTGCAAACACCAGCGCCGTGGGGCCGGGCATGCTGGCTGCAAAGAGCAGGGGTAGAGAGGGGCTTGGGGAACAGGCGAAGTGGTGGTCTTTTCTTGAGGAGAAACCCCTCAGGACGGTGCCTCATGACGTCCGGGTTGCTGGTTCTAGGTCACGGCCTGTCCCAGGCAGGTCTCCCCACTAGCTACTACCTCACTGGGCTTCGGCCCCCAGCCTTTGCTACCCAGCCCGCCCTGTGTGTGTCTTCTCCCAGCATTCTGTTTGGAACCAAACCAGGACTCCAGACAATCACACATGGACTGTGTCACTGCCATCTGGTCTGATTTCGTCCCCTCCACTTGCATGAACAGTTATGCGCTTTACTGGCTCCAGTGTTACCATCAAACCCCATCTGGATGACCATGCTTCCAGTTTTGCTCAGGAGTTTTCTTATCGGGGTGCCTAGTTTTTGCTGTGTTCTGCACCAGCTGTGTGCTACGAAACCCTTCTTCACCTCTGGTCCCTCTCTTGCTCTCGGTCCTGGTAAACTTTCAGCGAATGACCTTTCCAGCAGAGAAGGGAACTGTAAACCTGCAGCTGAGAGCGTTTTCGGAAACCAGCCTTCCCTGTGCCGATCGGGCGTCTGTGTAGCCTGCCGTCGTCGTCGGGCTGAGCGCAGCTGAGGGGAGAGGCTGTTTCATCTCCGCCCTGTTCTTGGGAGGCAGCGGGGGGCAGGGGCTGCTCTTCATGGGATGGGGGTGGGCTGGAGACTGGACGGCAAGGCCACACAGGGAGGCGGTGGGACACCGCGGGCCTTCAGTGTCTCTGCTGGGCCGGGGGCTGGCACAGGTGCTCACAGTGGTGTGGGCTGAGCCCCCTTGTGTGGGCTCCCCGAAGGCTCTGTGCACTGCAGCGTGCGCGGTCTGGGCACACGGGAACGTCTGCACTGCTGGTCCATGACCGTGCATCTGTCTACCAAGTGCTGAGGGCAACTGAAGTGCTGGGGGTAGGGGGAAACTTCTCAAACACACAGACCCCCGGTCATATTGGGGAAGAGGTAGGGATGCTGTGCTCTTCAGCGCTAGAGGACAGGGGAGAGCTGGGAAGGGGGCTTGTGACACGGGGACTGCCTCAGAGGAGTCCACGTGCACCTGGCAGGACCCCGCTGGGTGGGCGATCGGGACCTGGCTCCAGCCCCACACGGCCCCTGGGGGACCGGCCAGCCTGCTCCAGCTGGGGATGGGCCCGGGGCATTTAGTGGCAGGCCCCGTGGGGGCTCTGCTGAGCCCTTTAGGGAACCGGGATTGGGCACTTGTGCCTGCATGTGTGCCAGATCTTTCTGTAAAACGCCGTCCAAAGGCAATGCACACGTGACAGCAGCCACTCAGTCCAGGGACCAGATGCACCCGACTCTTCAAGCAGAGGAGCGCACAGACATCCTTTTCTCTCTCTGGTGAGTGACAAGCCACTGCTGCTTGGAGAGGGACCACGTGTCACATCCCCTCGAGGGGACCTCTGGGGCAGGTGGGTCTCAGCAGAGACGCCAGATCTGATGGGCCCCCGCTGGATGTGCAGCCGGCCCACGCAGCACGGGGCAGGCGCAGGGGGCAGCATCTCAGACTCAGACAGGTGGGATCCCCCATCGCCCCCGGCCCACGGGGCCACACCAGTGCTCAAGTCACTCAGGAGGCGACCCCTGATGCCTCCAGACGGTGGACCCTGACGCAGCCACCAGCAGGAGCGACCGAGAGCCAAGAAAAGAGGTTTCAGAGCCAGGCGGCGGGGCTTGCAGCCGGCGTTGGGGGAGAAGGGGCAAGCGGGCTGCGGGGCGGGGGCCTGAGCACAGAACACGCTCCCGGGAAAGCCTCAGGGAGGGGGGGCAGCCTTCAGCCTCACGAAGGGACTCTGCACAGTGCCAATCTGATGGTTACCCTGGATCAGGGTTCTGTTGCCGTGTAGCAAGTCACCACAAGCTGAGTGGCTTGAAACGACGCCCATTTATTAGCTCATGGCGTCCTGTGTCCATGGGCGGGAGTCTGGACACAGCGACCGGCTTCTCTGCGTAGGGCTGCGTTCTCATCTGAGGCTCGCCAGAAGAATCTGCCTTCGGCTTCTGCCTGTCGGCAGGTCACTTCCTTGTGGTTGTAGGGCTGACATGGCGTTTCCTTGCTGGCCGTGGGCCTGGGGTGACTCGGCGCGGGAGGCCTCTGACAAAGCTCCTGCCCAGCCCCCTCCAGCCTGCAAGTCAGCGAGGAGAACACCCCCGCCCCAGCCTTGCCTGCTTTAAATCTCCTCCAGGAGGAGCCCGGCCCCTTTAAAGGGCTCATCTAATTAGGTCAAGTCTACCCAGAATAATCTCCTTATCTTAAGATCAGCTGTTTGGGGCCTTAATTACATCAGCGAAATTCTCTCACAGCAGCACCTAGATTCGTTTTGGATTGAATAACTGGGAGAAGGTGTGTCATATTAAGGCCCTGCAATCGTGGGGGCCATTTTAGGATTCTACCCAGCTCACCTTGTTACGTAAAACCCTCCAGTGGCTTGCAGCAGTGTCCAAACTCCTTAGCACGCGTGTGATCGGACGGTTTCTCCACCCTCACCTCCTGTCACAGGCCCCCTCCCACCCTGACCCACACCGACCGTTTGCTCTCCCTTGTGCCTCGGGGACTTCACTTTGCTGCTGCTCCTGCCCTCACAGCGTAACCTCCCGTTCTAAGCGCTCACATCTGTGTGCCGTAACGTGGGTTTGTTTGGTGTTTCTTTGGCTCCTGTGCCCTGAATTTCCTTCTGTCACAGAGCACATCATTGCTCCGCTTCTCATGTCCCTGGTTCCAGCCTCCCCTCCTCGTCTCACCCACCGCCCCCTGCAAAAGGGGAGTCCTTTTTGGGTGGGGATCGAGACATACTCACCCAGGTATGTGACCTCAACTTGGATGACTTCGTTCCTTCTAAGTGCTCCCTCAAGTCTCTCAGCCACGTTCCTCTCTGCCCACTGGACAGCGAGCTCTTCCCAATACCATGCTAGGGCTTCAGAACACAGCACGTCCAAAACAAATTCTAATCCGTCTCCTCCTGCACTTTGGAATTGGCCCCTTCTTCGGAATTCTGACTTACAATACAAATTATATTCATCTTTTCAGGAGCACGCTTTTCGCTTCGTGCCCCTGACCCAAGCTGTGAATCCCTCCTCTCGTCCCCTCCAGTAGGACACTCATGTTCCCAAAGCTTTCCTGTCCCCCCGCCCAGTGTGTCTTCCAGCTCGTCTCTGTGGCCCCACAGGTGCTGACCACAAGCCTCCTCAGTTCAAAGCCATGTCCAAGTTCCACAAATACCTGCCCAGCTCTAGAAATCTTCCAGATTTGTAGGAAATATGCGTCCATGAGAGGACAAAAGATGGCGCTGGTTGGCCCCTCTTATTAGCGGCTACAGATTAATAGTGTTTTGGAGCCATATACATAGTGGAATGAAAAGGGAATTACTTGGGGTCCTTTGAAAGAGGGAGCCCCCAGGGATCAAAAGCAGAAGTCTCACCATTTTGGTGGTAAGGCCAGTATTTTAAAAGGTGCTGTTTTATTAAACTTTCTTCGTATTTGGCTGATGTATACTGGCAGTCAGACCACCCAAACTGTGCTTAGAGTTCTGTAAATAAATCATGGACCTACGTAAATAACTTGCAGAGCTCTAGAGCCAGGGCCCCAAAGGGCACCAGTAAAAACCAGGGCTCACCCCTAGGGTTGAGGCTGGGCGTAGCCTGGGTAACTGAGATCTCTGTGCACTTCCATCATCCCCTTCATGTTCCAGAGGCTCAGAGAGAGAAGGCCTTAGCTGTGATCTCTTAAAGGCAGGGCGACGGAGAGCACCCCGCAGGCAAAGGTAGCAGCAAGCCTGTGAACACGCGCCTGCATCTCCCGGGCAGGAAACAGGGTCTTAGGAAGTCTGGGCCAAAACGCTAGCCCGTCGTGATTATCTCGCTGCTACTCGGGCCAAATACAGCCACACCCCCCACAGTACCGCGGAACATCGCTACCGGGGGCGCCCTCGTCGGGGCCACGGGGTGTGCTCTTCACTAGACGTCTCTAGCACCTGCCCCCTTTATGAACCACGGCAAGGTGCCCAAGACCTCGGGCTCGCACACAGCCCCTGGTGTGGCTCCCAGTTCTGTGGGCATCCTGGCAAGTCTCTTACCTGGGCCCCGAGTTCCTCTTCTAGAGAACGAGAGGAATACTAACAGTACTGACCTCCAAGGGCTGTGGTGAGAAGTCAGTCATTCCATCCCTGTGAAGGACTTAGAGATCGCTGTTACTGCTGCCTGCATTTCCAGAAAATGAGTGTATTGGCAGAGCCCGGTGACGACCATGAAGGAAGTAACTAGGGTGATGTGATGCAGTCACTGTGGAGGTGATTTTTAGATTAGAGATTGCAATGAATAATATGGAGGAAGTGACAGGGTGCTGTGACATCATAACCCTGGGACATGTGTTCAGATGGGCAGTCAGGGTGGGCTTCCTCAAGGAGGTGACATTTAAGCCAAGATGAGGAGGAGGAAAGGTAGCCAAGTGGAAGCAGCACATCCCAGGCAGGGGGAAGCTAGTCCATGGTGTGCATTGGGAAAGAGCATGGTGTGTGCTGAGGACTGAGAGGGTTCCAGCCTGCAAGGGTGAGGGTGACCCCCAAGACTGGACAGGCAGAGGTCAGGTCGGGCAAGGCCTTAGAGGTTGGGCCGGTAAGACCACAGACGTCCCGCCCAGTGCAGGTGGAAGGCACTGAAGGACAACAATAGGATCTGATCTGTCATAGTAAAGAATGAGCCGGCTGCTCTGTGAAAACCAGGCTCGAGGGTGCAGAGGCGAGGCGGACAAACCAGTTAGTGGGCTCTCAGGGCTGCCCAGGTGAGAAACGAGGGCAGCCTGGACCGGGGTGGCGGGGCAGAAACTTCCCGACACTTGGTGGGTGGGGACACTGTGGAGCGGAGGTGGAGGCCCGGGAGAGGGAGGGGTTGGGCTTACTGAAGACGCATCGGCTGCTGGACAGCAGTGTTGCTGTCTGCTGACGGGAGCAAGGGTGGGCTGCAGGGGTCCTCTGGAAGGTCCTGCTCCAGGTGTGTTAAATAGAAGACACCTGTTAAGCTGAGATGTCAAATAGACAAGTCCAGAGATCCAAGGGAGGGCCTGGAGATAAAGAAGTGGAAGCTTCTAGCATGTCGTTAGTCTTGGGAATGGGACTGGTGGGAACGGAGAGAGGCAAGTCCAAGCCCACGTCCTCCACACTCGGGGATTCTGAGGCGGCGCAAGCCAGGATCCGTGCAGAAGCCGGACGGACGGCTGGTGCAGCTGCAGTGCGGGCACTTGGGAGTGCAGGTGAGGAAGGAAGAGAGGAGGAGGGGAAGGTGCGGGCAGGGAAGTGAGGGTCCAACAGAACAGCAGCGTAGGAGATCGGGCTGCCTGAGGAGCCGTGCCAGTGGTGACAAGCCCACTGGTGTTAAGCAGTAGAAGGCGAGGGAGAGAGGAACCACACTCCCAGATGATTCCCGCCATGACTCCTTGTGTCTCTCCAGCAATTACTGAGTGATTGCGGGCCATGTGGCCCTGTGGCCGCGTGGCCGCGCCTCCCGTGGTTTGGGCTGATGATGCCCGTGCAGGTGTCCTGGTGGCCATAAAGCCCCTTGCCCTTTGCTCCCCCAGTGCCTGCCACATTTAGGTTTGTGATTACAGTCTGGCCCCCGCCTTTTCGTTTTGGGGATAGCGTACCCCCCTCACAGGAGGCCCAAGAGCCCTGCCGGGCACCTCCCGGACCCCGCGTGCAGGTACCCCACCACTTACGGGGCTGACATTGAAGATAAAGACCGCCCCCCTGGCTGTGTGGTCAGAGTGAGGTTTACAGGACCCTTGGGAAGCAGGAAGAACCCTCGTTTTTGGTGGAGCGGGAGGCCCTGCAACTGCACACGCAGGGCCGTGCCAGGGGCTTGCACCGTGTGAGTGGGACCCCACAGTGACTTTTCACCTGCTGCTGGGGGCGGGTGTG
The DNA here is from genome assembly GCF_024610735.1 of Ursus americanus. Taxonomy (NCBI): domain Eukaryota; kingdom Metazoa; phylum Chordata; class Mammalia; order Carnivora; family Ursidae; genus Ursus; species Ursus americanus. The sequence goes on from NC_142131.1 coordinate 387,629, forward strand.
CCTGAGTCAGACACGGGGAAAAAGGAAGGGATAATGCCGTTCTGGGCACTGCAGAAAACACCGCGTGGCAGGGGCGAATGGAAGGGGTAGGGTTTCACGTTGACTCGCGTCCTCGTGTGAGCCGGAAGGTGCTTGCGTTAGCCTTATTTATCTAGACAAACTGTACATGTTTCTCAGCTGAAGGCCAAGAAAATTAGAACTAGAAACGTCTATAGAAGGAACAGGACATGAATGGTTGAGGTTCCAAGGTGACCTGGATTCGTATCCCAGTCGACCTTTGAGAAACTGAGGAAAGCGGTTAGACCAGAAAGTGTGCCCCTGCGTGTAATTTCGCATTCGGATCCAGGGCCTTCTCCAAGACACATGTGGTCCATCCACAGCACCAGGTGAAGAACACTTTGATTTACCAGTTTCCCCAGTTTGCTCGGTAGTTAGGATCACCTGGGTGCTTCTCAAGCTGCGGTTCGGGGCCTCCCCCCAACCCTCCTGCGGCGGAGTCCAGGGCCAGGCCTGGTGCGGTGCTGCCTGCCGCGCTCCGGGGCCGCGCTGCCCCCTGGGGGTAGAACGCAGGTCACACGTGCAAGCCACGTGGCTAACTGTACGTTTTTAGTAACCACGTTTGAAACAAAAAAATAACGTGTTTAGCCCAGTACATCCAAAATACCATTTCAACATGTAATCATTATTTTATTCTTTTTTCATATCAAGTCTTCAAATTTTGGTGCGTATTCACACTACCAGCACGGCCAAGTGCGGACCAGCCGCCATGGCCGGTGCTGCCGTCCTGGGGGTGCGGGTGTGCAGTGTCGCTGGGGCGCAGGGGTCCCAAACACCAGGTTCCACCACTCGCCCCCACAACATCGGAAGGCAGGGGGACAAGTGGTGACACAGGAATTTATTTCAGTGTGGCCAACACCAGGAAGACGGGGACTAATGTCTCAAATACTGCCTCCCAAGTGCTGAAAACAGGCCTACGTTCATATTAAGGAAAAGGTGGGACAAAGGTCCGTGTGTACGTGCAGCTGGGCAGTCAAGGTTGATCACAGACTTGGGGTCGGTCATGCCGGGTCTTGCTGGCTCAGGGCAGGCGTTGTTGCTTTTGAGGGGGTAGTTTCGGTTCCCTTCAAGGGGATGCTTTGCCCATTGGTCTTCTGCCTGAGTTGAGAGAGAAGCTCGAAAGAAAAACTTAGTTAAAAAGTACAGACTAAAAAAAAAAAAAAAAAGTACAGACTAAGTTCAAAATGGAGGTAAAGTCCTCTTTCATTGTCCTTCAAAGTAGTTTGTAGAGTTTCAGTCGATGAGCTCATTGGAGGCCTCACTCAGATGGAAACAGGTAAAGTAACCCACGTTTTAGGTTTAGGTTTGAGGTTTGGCCTCGTCGTCTTTATATTGTTAAATATATCAGCGTCTTAGTTCGGTCCTGGGCACTGTACAGACCAGTGCACCTCGGTCTCCTTCCTGAGGCCCAGGGAGCTCTTGGGGGTAGTTCTCAGCTCCCAGCGTGCTCCCCACCCCGAGGGGGTGGGGCAGGGTCTTTGAGGGCCTCTCCTGTCTTCCTGGGTTCCGTCCCCCATTGGAGCCTGCCAGGTCTGGAAAGCTCCCTCCTGTCCCCCAGGGGCCTGGGTACTGGGCAAAGGAACCCTTTGTTTCGTGGTGAGGCTGGGATTTCTGTACTCTGCTGGTGGTGTGGATGTAATGGGTGGGGGGAGGGGTGCTGCTCTGGGCAGTTTTTGTTTTGAATTTACTGACTTCATGGTGACATTTTAAATTCTCTTCACCATTTTCTTTTTTCCCTTTACACTGTTAATATAACTTTAGAATGAAAAAGAAAAGAAACAGTAACAAAATCGAGGACAAATAACCCCTTCCCCATTCTTAATAGCCAGAGGGGAGGGGGAGAACTCTTTCCTGTTTTCCTAGCCCTCCCTCTGCAACGGAGGGATGTCTGTAGGGCCCCACCGTCCCAAGACACTTCTCACTTCTGCTAGGAAATGTTCCCTCTCTGGATTTCAGTAGGAAATGCAAGCAGATCGGGGATTTCCTGGTGACTGCTAGGGCCCAGGGGAGACCCACATTCCTCAGGAATTCCTCTGCAGTGGCTCTGGCTTCCTTGGGGCAGGTGGGAGGATTCGCTGAGGAATCCGGAGTCCTGGGACTTAGAGCTGGTTGTTAGGTTTCCTTTAAAAAGATCGTTCTCTCTCCATCCTCACTCACAAAAGCAGGACTAGATTTTTGTGTTGCAATTCTTTCACTAATGAGCTTGAAAAGCTTGACTTGCGCTCACAGTAGCTGGAGGCAGAAATGTAAAAGATATTTGAAAGGCCAGGCAGGCTGAACCCTCTGAACATCTGAGAGCCCTCCACCTGGGGGGTCACCCCCCCTTAGCCCTCCTACAGGAAGCGGAACCACTGAGTCTGGCTCTCACAGACTTCCCAAAAAGCATACAAAATTGTAAAACCTTCAAGCGATGCAGAAGTGAGTAAAGTAGAACATGAAAGCCTTCAGTCTGCTCCCTCCAGGGGTCACCATTGGGGGTCGGTGGGCAGCTCTCTGGTCTGCTGTTCGGGTAGGTCAGCATTCACACTCCGATTTTTAGTTGTTTTTGCAAAACTGGCACCCAGTAGAAGTCACCCTTTTCACTTGATAATACAGCAGACACTTTTCTGGTGCCGGTGCATGTTGATCCGAGGCGTTTTGTTTGTTTTTGTTTTTTTTAAATAATTGCAGAGTAGTTCAGTGGAACCATTATACCTTGCTGAATCTAACCGGTTGCCTGACTCCCATTCTTAGATGTTGTAACCAATACTGAAGTACTGTGAGAAAAATTTCTGGAAATCAGGTTGCCTCGGCAAGAGATAGGTTCATTTTTTTTTATTTTGCTAGATCCTTGCAGACTGCCTTCCAAAGCAGCTGTGCTCAAGTACATTCCTCATACTCATGAATCATTTCTAGAGGAATTTCTTCCATAAATCTGGTTTCTTGTGATGCTCCAAAGAATCAGGGAGTTGTTCAGAAGCTGTTTTAACAACTATTGTCACCAAGAAGCTGTCACCTGGGCGCGCTGCTCAGCACTGGGGATATGTTTGGGTAAGGTCTTCACCACCTCAGAGCCTACATGCCACTGGGGGAGCCCGCAGATTGGGGGCGCCTGGGTGGCTCAGTTGGTCAAGCGTCTGCCTTTGGCTCAGGTCATGATCCCGGGGTCCTGGGATGGAGCCCCTCGTCAGGGTCCCTGCTCAGCAGGAGCCTGCTTCTCCCTGGGCCTGCAGCTCCCCCTGCTGGTGCGCTCGCTCGCACACGTGCGTTCTCTCCCGCCCTCTGACAAATAACGAGCCGATTTGTGCTGCACAGGGCCCTGTGATGCTGCAGTGACACTGTCCCTGTGACAGGGGGGCCTCTTGAGGAAGGGCGCTCATGAGTGTTTCCCTGCCCAGGTCTTATGCTCGAAGGAGTCAGAGGAAGACAGGAAGCGCGCTGGACACTAGAAACCTCCTGGAACTGAACCCTAAGTCAGTGACTTTGGCTTACCCCAGCAGTAAAGAGCCCAAGGAACTTGAAGCCTTGGGGAAGGGAGGTTGTCAAAGTGCAAATCTAATCTAAATACTTTAAAGCGGGAACCAAGGACCTTTAAAATCAGAGTATCAATTTCTGCTCCATCACTACTGGTTTTTATTTTTGCAAAGTAGGATCGTGTTGATTCACGGAGTCGGGACTTGTCCAAGGTAGGCTGCCAGACCAGAGGTTTCTGTTCTCAGTGATTCAAGAGATGTTTATTAGCACACCTGGAAAAGGGGGTGTGGAACTCAGATTAGATTTTGTGGTCCAGCTGTACTCGTTCCTCATCTGGACGGCTACAACCGCCTGTCTTGTTCCTTTGTGACGTGTACTGCGATCGGAGCTCTCTTAAGGGCCCTTATCAGCCTTCAAGAATGCAGGGGTGAGATGTTCTGGACCTGAGGGGACCTCTAGGTACCTCCAGTACCTTCCTTTTCACACATGCCTTTTGGCTTGGCAAGCTCAACCCTCCTCCTCTTTGCCATGGCTTCCAGGGTAACAGCCACCGCCCTGATCTTGTCAAGTTACTCCAGGCACGCTTTGTGTCTCCTCCATACAGAGAAAAGAAGTTAAAGGCCCGAGTTCAAGAGTTGGTGAGCGCCTTGGAAAGACTGACCAAGAGCAGTGAAATCCGACACCAGCAATCAGCAGAGTTTGTGAATGACCTAAAGCGAGCCAACAGGTAAAGTCTCCATTTACGGATTCCCAATGGTGCCTGGACTCCTACACCAGGGAGGGCATTTCCTTAATTGCTGGGAGCCAGCTCTAGGGAATGGAAAGTCCTCACCAGCCCACCCCACCCCAGGCCTGGCCTTCCCTAAAGCATCATTTCCCAGAGTGTTTCATAGAAAACTAAGAAATGCTTATTAGTAAAGGCCTGTCCTTGGGCCAGATATGCTTGAGAAATGCAGCATACTACGGTCCCCTTAACAATTCCTACAGCGAAGGTTCTGAAGTCATACAATTTAAAAAAAAAAAAAAAAAAAAAGATGGTGTTTAAGCCAACATTTGCCAAGCAAAATTGGCTATAGAACTTTTATATGAGCAACAGTTTTTACTTTTAAAGTAAACTCTGGCCCCCAACATGGGGCTCTAACTCATGACCCCAAGATTAAGAGTTACACTACCAACTGAGCCAGGCTTTTGGGCTCAGGACCCCTTTATGCTCATAAAACACTGAGGAACCCAAAGGACTTTGTTCTAATAAATTACTTATCTATTGATAAATCTCACTTTAGAAACTAAAACCGAGACAAATTTTTGAAAGTTTTTGTTTGCCAAAAAAATTTCAAAATAATAATAATACATTGGTCACATTAATACCATTGGCATTTATTTAAAAAACTATTTTCCAAGAAGATAATTAGAAAAGTGGCACTGTTTTTACAATCTGCAAATCTCTTTAACGTCTGGTTTAACAGAAGGCAGCTAGATTCGCACCTCCACTTCTACGGGCAATACACTGTTGTGAAATAAATCGGGAACACCTGGCTTCACAGGGACTTGAGGTAAAGGATATCCAAGGCCCCTCTCCTGAGAGGGTTTTGGGAATCCCAGAGAGTCAGTGTTCAGACCACGCTGGGAGGACCTAACTGCACATGGAAGGGACTGGGCTGCTCTTCTGGCCCAGAGCAGGCATTAGAACTTACGGGCCCTGGGCTTACTCCCTGCTCTCTTCCCAGCAGGCTTTCAGGGAGGCAGTTCAGCGAGGCTTAGAGAATAAGCTGGTTTGGCTGGCAGCATTAGCTGATGGCCTTGTGCTCCACATTCCACCAGCCCAAAGCGTAAAGTCATCAGAGCCTCTCTGCCCTCCTCCTAGGCGAGGTCACTTAAGACTGCAGGGCTTGAGGAATACTCCTGGTAACTTAGACTGGACCGTCTGTTGCAGGCAGCCATGGACAACAAACAGGCTTATCACTTTATTTTTAAAAGATTTTGTCAGAGAGCGAGCACACGCATAAGCAGGGGGAGCAGCAGGCAGAGGGAGACATAGGCTCCCCACTGAGCAAGGAACCCGTGCGGGACTCGATCCCAGGACCTGAGATCATGACCTGAGCTGAAGGCAGATGCTTCACGGACTGAGACACCCAGACGCCCCCTCATTACTTGTATTTAAATGGCAGATTTCTGGAATTCACCTGCCTTTTCGCTTACCTATTTTGGATGTGGCTAGTCTGGGTTTTTGGTTTACACCCTTCCTAAGAGATTAGGGACAAGCCTCTAGCATGGAAACGAACTGTATGTAAGCCAACAGGTGAATGGCCACGAGTGCTGAATACTTGATTTCAATTCTGTAGAGGCTGAGTGACCTCGCTGGACCTGTTTACCCAGCAGACAGGACAGTGTGTGTCTCCACACTGCTCAGATGACTCTTCCTTCTCCCTCCCCCCGCTCCCACACAGCAATCTGGTGGCTGCCTATGAAAAAGCAAAGAAGAAGCATCAGAACAAACTGAAGAAGTTGGAGTCTCAGATGATGGCCATGGTGGAGAGACACGAGACCCAAGTGAGGATGCTCAAGCAAAGAATAGCTCTGCTGGAGGAGGAGAACTCCAGGCCGCACACCAACGAGACTTCACTTTAACCGGCACTTGCGTGCCAAAGCTCTGCCTACGGAAGCTGAACTCTGGCGGGTCACCGGGCAGAGACGGGCCCCGGGAGCCGGAGCACCTGGTGGGAGAGTGACAAAAGACGAGGTTGGCAGGTAGGTCAGCGCCTGCACCGTGGAGTACCACGGACTCAGCTCCAGGGACAAGTGGCCTGGTGCCACGGACTCAGCTCCAGGGACAAGTGGCCTGGTGACACCGTGCAGACTCTAGCCAGAGGATTCTGTTCCTCCCCTCTGGGCCCATGGCCAGCGTGTAAAGACCCGCTCTGTGCGCCACGCTCGGGAGGCCTTGCTTCTGCCTCCCGCACGGGCGGCCACTCTCCCACGCGTTCCACTATGGAGCCTGTGCAGCAGTGGTACCCTTGGCATTTGTTTTGTAAGATTGTCGCTTCTTCCCTTCTCTTTTTGGTAGTGACTGGACCTGTCATCCCCAGTTTCTTCTCTTTGTTCTTCAGGGATAAACACGGACACGTGTGGGAGTGCAGACGGGGTGTGTCTTCAGCCTCTAGAACTGCTGATTTGCTTACTACAACCAGGCTTTGGTTTTCGGGACCCACGCACCAGCTCTGAGACCCAGGCTGTCACTCAGAGGTGCTCTGAGAAGTAGATTACAGGGGGATGGGACATAGGCTTAGAGTCCCAGATACATTCGAAGTTACAGGGACAGCAACCCCAGGGCTTACGCCTGAACAACTGTTTGGGAGAATGAGCACTTCTTTCACCTCTCACTGTGGAGGCGGGGCTGGAAGGGTACTTTCTTCTGACTGTGGGATTTTCCTCCCAGTGGAGCCTTAGTAAAGCCAAGACTTAGAGCTGAGATGATCCTGTTGGTACGTACATTGGAACTAGAATTTTATCCGGAGTTTCAAGAGCAGAGGAGCACTGGCAGTACTTTCGCCCACCCCAGGGCACCACATAGTTGCTGTTCTGCATCAATCAAAATTCATCCACAGGAGTACCTACGTAGCTCTAGACCTGCCTCTAGTTCTCTAAGGGCAAGAGGCAGGACACTGAGTGTTCTGCACGCTGATCCCACCTATTTAAGAGACGGCTACTGAACCACCAGTTCGAGACTTCACTCCTGCTGTTACGAAAGGCAGGGGGCGAAGGAGTGGTCGCCGAGGCCTCCTTTTATCCTGCAGCCCCCCCTCCCCCAAAGTGGTGGTTAGTATATGGTACTTAAACAGGTTAAATTTCAAGCAAAATGCTGACAGGGCTGGGCCAGGACCAAAGTACCTGAATTCTTTCAGGAAGCCTTCCATCTTAAATTCATTATTCCGTTGCCTGCCTTTCAGTTCTTCTATAGTTAGCCTACCCTGATGCATTTTAAAGGACCACTTGCCTTTCATTCTGTAGTACTTGAAGAGCCACCCGCAGTCCCCCCAAGAATTATATCCCCAAAGTTTTGTGACCAGGTCACCACATGAGAGTCCCAATGTCCATGACCTGAAGATCTGCTTTCGGACAACCTGATACAAGGTCCTCAGCTTTCTGTACAATGGAGGCCACTCCGGCCACCGCCCTGGAGGGCAGAGCAGCTGCAGCAGTTCTCTCCCAAAAGCAACCACCCTTCTTTCTAAGGCCAGCATTAAGGCTGCCCATCTTCCCCAAAAAGCCACCCCAAACCAAAAAAAACCGTTATCAGTCTGGAAGGCAGCTTTTGGCTGCTTTAGATCACTGTGAAAGTGCCCACTGGCTCCTGTTTCTGTTACGAATCTACCATTTAGTCAAAGTTGGTTCTTGTGATTTTTTTTTTAAGTCAATTTTTACTTTGGGAAAAGTTTCATTTTGTCATAAGGAAAATGTGACTGAAAAAGTTATGTGCAAAGAAAAGTTTAAAAGACAAAATACTGGTTTTCCCCATTTTTCCAGTTTGCCGAGGGAGATGTTTATGGACTGAACAGATATCAAAACAGCTTTCATCTTCACCAACACTGAAAAGTATAGCTGACCCAGGACTAGAACCCTGTCTGCTAACTTCTGTCTACCATTGTTGGTCCAAGTAAAAAGAAAATTCACCCTTTAGGGTCATGTAACTCTTCCAGACCCAAGAGGTCTCAGCTCCTCCATTATAAGCCCCAGTATTACTGACCCTACCTGGCCGCCTTTTGAATTTATACTTCAACGTAATACTTCTAAATATGTGGTGATTGGGTGAAAACTATTATTTCCCCAGAAAAACTGTTATTTTATAAATGTGTGGAATAAAAAAAAAAAAGCAGTAGTTGATTTCCTTTCCTTGTATTTTTCAAATACTCCCTAAGACAAGATCCTTCTTGGAGGTGAACCAACAGGCATTTGTTTATGCTAATTGTGGGGCCCACTGAAACCACACTGATTAAATCCATGCACGTACCTGAATGCTTTCTTATAACCTGAGTTTTTCTTTCTAAATAGCAGCTGGTTTATATTAACCTCTCCATCAAAGGTGAACAATGACACTGATTTAACTTGTAGGAGGTTAAAAGTCTTCCGACTTCCATGTTTTTGTGTTCCACTTCCCTCAATGGTTACCCCTTTTAGGCAGTCACCTTCTCTGTTCCGTCTCTGGCTCTTAGAGAAGCAGCATGGGGAGAAAGGATCCATTTCACAGTTCCCTTGGAGTGTATTTCCCACTGCTGAATTAAGGTAAAAATCATAGCGAAAGAGACTTCCGTCTGCAGCTGGAGTGGCATCAGTCTGTGGGCCTGCCAACTGATCCGAGGTTCTGCCAAAGCCCATGTGCACCAGCTGCCGAAACTGCTGTGGACTCGCGGGTGGTAAGAGTCCTCCTGGAGACTTCCACCGAAAGTTCCTTATGATTAAATATACTAAGTGATCAGACAGCTGAGATCATGCCCTTCCTGCCTCTCCTGCTCCGGCCCCAGACATACACTAGATGTTTCATCATTGCCAATGCAGGTAATTAGCCATTTCTGATTCATGCTCATCTACAAGCACGTCCGCTTTCTGAAGGTAACATCCAAGCTGCCTGAAACTGGAATGTTAGGTTAATAAAAAATTAAGTGCCAGTTAAGCATAACTGCTTAATTCTCCTTTAAGATGCTTGCACTTGTTGCTAAGTCTTCCTCTGAGCCGGCAGCAATACTTTACAGGGATCTCAGAGAACTTTAAATTAGAGCCTTGACATTCTAACTACTCCAGAAAGGCAGTCCGAATTAGAGCCTATATGATTTCTTCTTAAAAACTGTTAAAGTAGTAAAATCCTTACTGGCCTCATCCTAAAAAAAAACTTGAAACTATATGAAAATCTCCTAGTTCCTACCTGCACATTGATTCCATTATTTTAAAAGAAAAAAACACCCCATGGTTTTACCTCATCTGGACCGGACTAGGCCACTGGCATGAGTTAGGAACCTCCAGAGTTGCCTGTTCCCTTCTGAAGGTGTTCCTGCAGCCCGCTACAGTTATCCTGCAATGATTTTTAAACTCTCTCAATTAGCTTAAAGCTCTCAAGAGAGTTTGGGGTATCATGCTCGTATTTTAAGTAGTGAGAAAGACATCAGGAACTACAGAAAACACCCAAAGGATCCCCAAAACTTTTAAGACATTTGCAAACGCCTAACTGGGAGTTACGGCTCATCCATGAAACTATGTAAAGTGAAAAGTTCATGCTAAGTTTACAGCTGTACCTGTATTTCTAGATGCAGCAGAGATGATAGAAAATTTTTGGAGGCCAAAAGGGAAAGAATTCTGATGATATTTCTGAATTGAATTGAATGAGGGTGCAGTTGATAGGGTTGCCAAGGTTTTTAGGGAGGGGGGGATAAGTAACATTTTTGAGGTTTTTTTCTGCAGTGACAGCTTTGTAGAACAATAGTATTAAAAAAATCATATAGCAAATATTTTTCTATTTATCTGGAATGGCCTGACAAGAAATGATACTTGCTGCACACCTATTTATCCGAATCCTATTCTGGTCCCTGGAAACCTTGTGTTTCTGTAGGCCACGCTGAAGTTAGCTGTGAATCTGTGGCCTTCTGAAGTTCCCCGTTTCACACACTTGAAGTTAGTTACTTTCTAACTGATTACATGTGATTCACTAGTAGATACATGTCTTCGGCTGCCAAGCATTGACTTTTTAGAACTGGACCCAGAACTACCAATGTAATGCTGGCTGCTGCCACCGTATCGTCACTGAGCACTCGATGGCTGTTAAAATACAAGCAAGTGGAAAAAGAATACAAGCTGAAAAGCAGCTGGACCTGCATTCTTGTTTTACCAATTCCTGTATAGAGGAAGACTGTTGCACATACAATGGTTGCATTTTTGATTAAGAGTTATATTGGATAAATTCTCTACTCAAATGCAAGTGAGCTCTTGCATGTGGCCGAGACAAGAAATCATTCTGCCCCGTAACAGCAACTGCTGTTGAGTAACTAGATCCTTGACTAACAGTGCTTGATTTTTCCATAGTCGAGGCTGCTAGAAATCACTTACCCACTGATCATCTGAAATACCAGCTCAGCAGAATGAAGCAGCAAGCTACACACAAACTCCCCCACATTCACACCAATGACCTGCTTTTAGTTAGTTCTTGCTGTAACTTTCACTTTTGCACTTTCTGCAAATCAAATCCATGTGGAAAATGTTGTTTGTAGAACTCACAGAATTCACTGAGTGCTCGTGTCACGACTGCCAAATGAATGAGAGCCCCTACTAATCTTCTGTTTGAACCTAATGCAAAGATGACACACGTTCACTTTTCTATTCCTAATCAGTTTCTAGACACATTATCAAGACGTACTTTGCATGAGATTTAAGTTTCCTATTATTTGAAAATGTGCTCCTTTTAAACCACTTGAATTAGAAGAACCTGCCTGAATGTACTGTCAGTTACTAAAGCACATGGGACTAAGTTTGCATCTGTCAGTATTCTGTTTGTACTGAAAAGTCTCATTTTAAAGTTTCCCCTTAACACTGTACTATACCTTGTAATTTTTTAGATTCTTCACTTGTATGCTTTAAAATGTTTCCAGATGCCTTTAGTTTTAGCTGCTGTAAAATAGCTACTTTGTGTTATTTGATATAGAATTGTTTAAGAAGAACTCCATTTATTTATACAGAGACATTTATAATATTTTACAAACATTCTTATATTCTGAATAAATATTTCTAATTCCATGATGTACTTCAACTGTGTTCATTAAAGGGTGACAGGACTGTCCTTCTGCAAACCTGTACTGCTTCACATTAAACTGAAAGCCCTAGTCAAAGCTGGGGACCAGAAGACACTATATTATCATGGTCAAGACAGCCACAGAACCCTCATTTATCACCTATTTGGCTGCCTTTTAAAATTTGGCATGAATGGGAAGTTATCTATTGAAAAATCTTTTTTCATTTTGAAAAAATCAGGGAAACAATATAATCGGGGAAGTACAAGGAAGTCACACATGACTACAAAGAAGATGGCACGGAGCTCTGCAACATGTCTATTAGAGGAACAATGTTTTCCTGCAAAATGTGGTCAGCTCTCAACATGAAAGCAAGGTGTAACATCCTGGTCCCCCTCTTAAAATTTTAAATGAAAATAATTATATAGCTGAGGTTTGTAGTGGAGAAGAATGTATTTCTCCCATGATCCAAGGACTTACATATTCTATTTAGAAAGCCTGGTTCAAGAACAACTGTTTAAGAATTACTGGATTGTATATTATCTAACCAATTTTGCTTTGAACCAATAACCAAACTGTTAAGTGTTTGAGATGGAGAATACATACCGGTTCTTTATTTTCACTTTTGCAGAGACACTCTTTCAATAGTTCTTCCCATCATATAAACATGCCTTTATCTCATACTTGTCATTTTTTATTGGTCCAAAGAGAGACAGACAAAATATGAGTAAGTTGGAACCTATGATAACAAGTAACAGTAACAGGAACCAGGTTAAGGTAGTAATTAAAACTGCCCAAGCAGCAAAATTTATTGATATTGCACTACAAACAGTCTAAATTTAACACAATATTTTTACAGAAAGCCAGTATTTGAACAACCAACTGTAAAAATGTTTTAAAATACAAAAGGAAACCTTCATTCATTCAAATTGTATTCTGTAAGATAAAAGGTTTTTAATTTCTAAACTGGTGTTATTTACATCAAAAAGCTTTCAAAAAAAGAGCATAACTGTTAAGACACGGGACTTTGTTCATTTTCTCAGGGGAGATTACAGCTGGCATTGCTAGTCAACTGTGGAAGTACAATAATCCTGCAAACATTTAAACTCACTGGAAAATCTTAATTTATGATAGTCACACCCAATATAAGTGACAATCAGTCCTCATCCTTTGATTAACACTAAGGGAAAAGAGACAAAGCTACTGTTTAGCCAGAATGTAATAAATCCAGAAACACAATAAATCCATCTGAAAGTTACCAATTTGTATAACAAGGTAAACAGGTATTTTGGGGTTCCTTTTCTGCTCTAATTGTTCGACAATTAACCAAAACAAGCACCAGGAACTTCATTACTACCAGAGACAGAATTATTCCAGTGGTTTACTTACAGTCTTTTTCTAAACGTTAAAATGCCCTAGAAGGTAAAGTCATAAAATGCTGTGATAATTAAGGCAAAAATTAAATGTTAAATCCTTTCACACAAGACAAAAATGATTACTGAAGAGTTTACAAATCACATTTACCCTAAAGTCCAGTTTTCTCAACATCATATTTAGTGAAACCATTTCAATTTTTTCTACCAGCTTTTGTAGGTCCCACATAAAATTTAACATCACTCAGCATAAGTCTCTTCACCTTCTCCAGACTAAAACCTTCTCCTAAGAAAACTGTTTTAAGACTACACAATCTTCCTTGAACACTACCTAGTCTCTGCAGCATAAAAGACACTTCAAACCCTTGTTTTAGAAGTGGTAGGGTTAAAAAGAAAAATTCTTATTCCCTTTCCCATCCAAACTGCATGAAAAACAATCTTATACAGAATTTCACTTGTTAATACATGAACTATAATTCCATTTGATTAATCATTTTATTCTGAAATAAGACTGTTTTTAAATTTTCATTAAAGCCAACAGGTAAACTTTTAAATCTGAATTGTATGTGTCAATTACCAAAGATGATTTTTTTAAGGTATTAAGCTAATAAACTTCAAACACAATCATAAGAAAATATATGTGTGTGTATATATATAATGTGTGTGTTATATATATATACAAAATAGTTCATGGTTTTATTTTCCTTCCCTGTTACTGAAGGAAAAGTTTGTAAGAAAATGGAAAGTCAGTTAGCTGTCTCCTGTCCTAACTTCGAAGTGAAATGAGCAAAAAAGTAAAATTAAAGACTCAGTTCTTCAGATACCTATATTTCAAATTAAAAGGTACTTGTACAGCATCCAAATGCAAACCTAAAATGAACAACAGAGACAGGAGTCCCCTAGGACAGTAGTGAAATGCACAGGGAAACTCTTGTAGATACGTCTGTTGTGCTTTTCTACCAGTGCACACCATATACACAGGACACGAAGAGAGCAAGTCCACTGCCGCTCGCTGCAGAAAGTATTAACATCTAACCCAACTGCTGAGGAACAGTTACTACCTGCTAAACTGCATTCAGCTGAGAATCTTTGCTTTCATTTGCTGCCATCCATAGTTGATTCCAAAGTATCACGAAATAGTAATATAAACCAAGATATTTTACAAAGAACTAGCTAATTTCTTAAAGCTTGAGCAAGGACTAACAATGTGGATTTGTGCCCAAAATGTTTCACACCATAGTTTGTAGCTAGAGATTGTTTCAGAAACTCAATGAATTAAAAGCAGATTAAATTAAAATGTTACATTCTATCTCAGAAAGCCCACAACCTAAGACTGTTAACTAAGACTTCTCAAGGACTAAGGACTAGCAGAACACTGCCAATTTCACCTTAGAACCACAGTTTTCTTTGTTCCCAGACAATCTGACAGCTACATGCACTGAGACCCAAAACAGCACTGGTGTCCATAGCCTTCCTCTCTGCTTGTGGATCAAGGGTCAAGTGAGATCATCTCTGAAGGGCAAGATATGATCACTGCATATAAATTTCCAAAGTGGCAGATTTCACATAAGGATGTAGCACAAACTATTCTATACAAGGGACAAGATACAAAGGGCAGGTGGGGTAGCAGTGGGGGCTCTGTGGCCTCTTCCTGGCTTCAGAAGCCAATAATCAAAACACCACCCAAACCCCTACAAGAGCCCTCCCACCAAAAAAGCAGCACCTATATATGTTCAGGGCCTTATTCTTCCATTGGACTAAAGGACTAAAGAAGTCTACTAAGAGGAGGGTCCATGTGGTTACAAACCACGGCAACTGATTTCTGCATCCACTCCCTTCCCCCCAAGCACCGCTGGCCAATACTACAACACAGCTAATGCAAGCACTGTGTCACCGTCAATTCTTTTCAGACTGTGCTTTCCAGCCGCTACCATCCCTAGACCATCCCCTCTGCTAACCACAGAAGACACAAGACAAATGGAATCTCTTTACTAGTGATTTCATTAATCTGGGGACCCAGATTAAAGATTCAATTATAAACATCTCTCAAAATAAAACTTCCATACTTTCCCATAGTTTTTAATTTACAATTCTTTGTACTTTACATTAAAGTCTGAGCAACTAAGCTGGTGGAAGCCAGCCCTTCAGGTCCACTCCCATGTATGAAAGGTAGCTTTATTCTCCTCCCTAGCTTTACTGTTTCAATAGTAAATGCTGTTTGTCACAAGAGAACTAGATGGAAAGGAATGGATCACATTCAGCACGAATGTACAGGTACCTCATGAAGTGGCTACGTCACACGCCTGACCATGGCTGGCTGTGCTCTGACTTATGCTCCTGTAAGAAAGCAGAGAACTTCAGTGTGGCTGGAGTTGTAAATTATCAGCACAGGAAGGACCAGACTCCCAAACACCGATCTTCAAAGTGAGAAAAATTACTTTAGATTTACTAGACTGCTTGGCGACCGTAAAAAAATAACAACTTTATCCAGAGCTAAAAAACACTTGGTAACAGCCATATATATTAGACACTGCTTGACTAGGCAATGATCACATTGCTAGCCTAATACAACAGACAGCACTTAAGCACTGGTTTATCTTCTAATATTTCTTCCTTACACTCTCTTTGCCTAGCAAGGATAGCTATCTCCTCCCCTCAGGCCACTTTTGTGCTATAATAATCTATCCTATATTTTGGAACTGCAATCTAGAACTTTATTTTGAAAGCACGGGACAGAGGCTTTATTGCCTATTTGCAATCTGCCACCTTCAGGACACACCAGTATAAACTTCAAGAGCAACTCAATTCTAGGAAGAAAAAGATGCTGAGGCCATCATAATCTCATTTTTAGAGTTCTTGGCAACTATACAAATACACTTTGAAGTCTTAGGACAGAATATAAAATGAGGAACTCTAGCTAGGCTTTACCAAGCTATCAGAAATAAGGTTTAACAGAACTGTTGTTTTACTAACACCTGCTTACCCAGAGACAGGTACTTAAACTTAAAGGTAAAGGATATTGATACCTTCAGACAAAGTAAGAAATGTCTTGCTTATCACTAATCTAAAGTTAGGACAATACATATGAGCCCCTTCCCCAGGCCAGAATATAATCTGAGTCAAAAATCACTAAGTGACACTTTTTTTCAATCATAAAAACGTTAATGAATCTGACCTTGTAACTATGATTAATATGCAAAGAAAACACTTCCTCAGAGAACACAGAGACAAAACAGATGTCAATCAAAACAAAATCTCAAGAGGCAGAGGGAGGTACTGGTACAAAAATAAATATAAAAAACCAAGAGATATTATAGAAAGAAAAGTAACTTGGCAAACAATCTAATTTTTAAATTGACTTTGCTCCTTACTATTCACGTTAACTGTTGGAAACAAACAAAAAAGAGGGAATTAGGTAATGAAATGTTTTTAATGCATACATGCACTTAGACCTGAACTTTTCTAAAAACCACCATAATATGTTGATCTTTATAATAAAATTTAAATATAATCCCTGTGGAAGGATGCCATTCACTTAGGTTTGAGTTTTTATTTGATATTACACACAAACTACTAAAGCCGTAAAAGACAAAGTACCAACCCAATCTTATAGCATAAAAGTATTTTTGCCATATTTTGCTATACATCTTAATTATCTGCACTAACTAATTGATATTTAATAGAAAAATAAGAATATCCAAAGCTCAAAGCAGCAAGCAGTGACCACAAATCCCTTGACGGCATAGGAGAGTTGCTTTTATACAGTAACGTGAGAATCCAACTAAAGTTTCAAACCTCTTCAAATTTCACCCACGCTAAGGGTGCTCTTCAGTTTATGTCTCAGGAAGAGGGTCACTGGTTGAAATCCTAAAACCATTCATTTGCTATTTCTTAACAGAAACTTGTGAAAGCATGTAAACTATATACCCCTATCTTTTGGATAACGATGGTTAAGTACAAAAAAGTTCATTTAACATCTTACAAATCATTACAGTTATACATAAAAACACCTACAAAATTTAAAAAAATAAAAGATTCACAGTGCACTGAACCTTGGAACATGTAAGTTTGGAACATAAGAACATTTAACAAGTGAATTCAAAGACCTATTTTTCTCTCAAAGACATAAAACACAACGAAGCCAACACAACTACTCTTCTCATCCAGCTTCTTAAAATGCAGCACACAGAAGTAAATTATTGCATATTCAGCACACTCTTTATCACTTGATTTCTTCAAACCATGCTAAAATTTCTCAAAGGAGAAATCCAGTTCTGTGCTAAGCATGGCCTTTCTCAAGGTAACCTGAACACTGAGAAACTAATACACAGGTTCAAGGGAGTAAGTACAGCAGATGGACCTAAAATAGGTACACCCAACTTCCCCATTTTCTGCATAGTTAAGTCACATCACACACAGAAACTTTAACTCACATCTTTTCTTATCTCCAACTGTCAAGAGAGCTAAAAGCCTCAAGTTACCAAAATCCCATCCCAACAATACCCTTGTTTTGTTCCACAGTGCATTAAACGAAGCAGCACAACAGCAATACCATTTAACCAGAGTTAAACTGCTGTAATTGAAAAGAGATACTCTGTTGGTTCTTGAAAAGGCTCAACACCTTTAGAGGACATACTTATGGTAACTAACTCTAATCTCTTTTGCTTTTGTATAAGAGCTGAAAAACACAACTCTAGGCACCAGAGAGACTGACCAAAATATTCAAAAAACAAAACAAAACCACACACACAGACACACAGGAAATCACTAAAATTATACGGTTTCCAGATGATAGTAAATGAGTGAAAATGATTTACCTGCTATAGGCAAACTAAGTTTTCACTCCCTTAACAATTTAATAGAAATCTGGAATGCTGGGACCAGCTATAAATATGGCTCAAGGAGACCCAAGCAAAGCAGCTGTATTTCTGGAAAGAACAGTAAGAGCTTCCAAAAGCAATCATATAATGTATTTTAAAAAAGGTCACGGAAGGATTCACAAGTTTGTCACATTACAAGATGCAGGATTATGAATAACCCAATTTTAAACACACTGCTGTAATCGTGAATTCTCCTGCTTAGCACCAAGAGGGTGATACTTTTATTAATAAATAGAATTTCTCCTTTAAAATCAAGCCATTTAAAAGCTAAAGCAAAGAAATACCAAGTGAATTCCTTACAAGAGTACTTCTTCTGAAAGTCCTACTGGGTTAAATAGAACCCCTATTAAATAGGCTATCTATACAGAATAAAGATTTCTACAATAAAATTTACAAGCAGAGATATATTTTGTGGATACCACACGTAAAAAAAGATTTTTAAAACCCACATGGCAGATGCACACGCACACATATGCTCACACATCACCCCCCCAAAAGAAATACCTTCAAATGAGGTCAGAAGCAGCCCGAACACTAAAGTCCCCTTAAAAGTCCTGGTGATTGTCCTCGATTAGAGCTGAAATTCTTCTTAAAATGGGCATTGCCATCTTAAGAAGATTTAAGAATCCTGGAGGAGCAAAATACAGTCCTAGAAGTGAGTTATGTATGTTACCTTCATGTTCTGATCGTCCCCTAGTAAAATGCTTTATTTGTACCTGGGTGAATCGCATACCCCTTCCCTTCCCGCTCCATCATCCAGGGGCTTCAGCATGCTCATAAAAGCATGTCAGTTTCTGCCACTACTGCAAATTGGAACCTAATACAACATTTGTTTCCAGAGATGAACACCAAGATGCAATGCAAAACCTAATAATGTCAGTATTCCATTCATATTTACACAACTGTGATAGAGAATAAATTTTCACAGGAATGAAACCATTGTACAATACTGAAGAGTCAGCGGCAGGACAGTGAAGACAAGACCAAAGCAGCTGCCATCAAAGCAGCTGCCAGGTCCCCGCCTCCTTGGGCCACGCTCCCCTCCCCCCACTCCCCAGCGCCCTCCCAGGTTTGCTGACTGCACAAGGCTCTCAATTCCAAGTCAGAGCGTCCACTCCCCACCCAACCAACTCAGTCCCTGTCCAGGCTGAGGACTTTGTCCTTTAATGAAGTGCTGTGTTCATTTTTAACATGAACATTACATAGTAGATGCTGGCTCTAAATAAAACCTTTCAACAAATCTCCCAGCAGAGAGGATTAGAGAACCTAAATGGTTAGAAGCAGAGAAATGCGCAAAATGCCACCAAAGCAGATGGCCTGCAATTTTGACTTCTGTGACATTTTTAGCTCTCGCATTCATTTAATATTTTGTGAATTTTCAGTTTCTTTTAAAAATGTCAACACAAGGAAACTCTTATTGCAATCATTGTCATGGACAGATGGAGCATTCCCATTAACTTGGCTACCTAATGATGACTCTAACACTATTTTCTTGACCAGAACACGAAATAAAAATCACAATCACACAGAACAAAATGCTCTCATAAAAAGCAACTTAAATTTGTTAGCCAAACACTGAAAAGGTATATCTGTATAAAAGGTTATAACTGCATTTACAGTGCAAACTTATGTTTCTTTCTACTCTCTCTTCTGCAGAGAACGTTATCTTCAGAAACATCATTACCTCCCTGCATTTCTTTAAAACACCTGAGAAAGGTAAGGCTCAAAGAGACACCCACTCAAATGCAACAGGTCTCTGATCCTGGGACTTCCACAACACATCTGCTGCTATCAAAGGTCCAAGATTTTCATTATAGCATTATGGTCAAACTTAAAACTCAAAAAGGCTCTGGATGAAAAGGGGAACTTGCAATGACCATTACATGCCACAGACTGTCCCTCGGCATGTTCTAGCAACTGGTCTTCACTGGAGCAAGGCAAGTCATATACAGCATCTGTTTAAATAAATAAATAAACAAACTCAGTAACTTAGTAAGAACTCAAATACTGCCCTTCCCACCTTTTGTGATAAAGGAATTCATGTACAGTATATATTTTTCCTCACCACACTCTAAATCTAACCCAAGTAGAACACCAAGATACTTTCCCTAAACTGAGGCTCAACTGATTTTCTCATCTATGATTATTGATTTCCACACATTCATTCAAAATCTTAGTCTCGGCCTTTAAGACCCTTAATATTCACATGCTTTCAAAAATGGGCACACTTTTGTCTACCTCCCAATTTTTCTGTGCCAACATAAGGGGAGCTTCTTAACAAAGATCAAAATGTAGGGGCGCCTGGGTGGCGCAGACTGGTTAAGTGGCTGCCTTCGGCCCAGGTCATGATCCCAGCGTCCTGCGACTGAGTCCCACGTCGGGCTCCCTGCTCAGCGGAGAGCCTACTTCTCCCTCTCCCTCTGCCTGCCGCTCTGCCTACTTGTGCTCTCTGTCAAATGAATAAATAAATCTAAAAACTAAATAAAGGCAAGCACTGTAAAGACTACAACTGTAATCTAAGATGTGTAAAGAGTCTAATTCTACAAAAATAAAGATGGAGCTTACCAAATCTTCAGAGAATATATTAACCTAAAGAAAAATCCAAATTTTCAAAAACATGGTCCAACAAAACTCCCAACTTACCAGGGCTTGTTTTTATTTTTTTGTTTTAAAGGTAGAGCAGAGACCTGACCAGGAAAGTGGATTGGGAACAGACATCAAGAGGCTGAGGCACAGGCACCTGGAAGGTTCAGTCAGTTAAGCGTCTGCCTTCAGCCCAGGTCATGATCTCAGGGTCCGGGGATGAAGTTCCAGGGAACCTGCTTCTCCTTTTCCTTCTGCCCTCCCTCCCCCTGCTTGTGTGCTCACATGCTCTCTCTCTCTCCCCAGTAAAATCTTAAAAAAAAAAAAAAAAAAAGAGGCTGAGGTACAAAGAAAATCTCAAATGAGGTTTCCCAGGACAAAAATCCTTTTATACTTCAAGACAAATTTTATATGTCCATACTATGCCCAACTAAGCTGGGTATATGGAGTTATAGTTTACCCTCTTTTAATGTCTTCTTCCTGAATATACACCTTTTTAAAGATTTGTAAAGTAACCGATTTCTGAGCTTACGTTAATTAAACCATCAGCCTATCATGTCCCCACCAGACAACATGGCCAGAAAAATCTTAAGATGACTTCTACCCCCATACCTATGTATACCAAACTGATAGTTTCTACGACTTTATATAGTTAACCTTAATTTTCCAAAACAGGGTTAAAGCTTTTAAAATAGCATTTATCCTGCTTAAATAATAAATAGTACTGCAAGAAAATATGATTAAAATGCTTTTTATTTCTCAGACTTTTCTATATGAAGGCCTTACATTTAAATGGTGAATAAATGTGTATCTACTGCACAGGGATTTCACGCAATTCAAAACAGCACATAAGAAAAGTCTACTGTACTTCCAAATGACGTCTATTAAATCAGTATTACCAAAGAACTTTCTACATTCATCACCATTACTTTCCAAATCAGATCACACACCTACTCTTTATAACTGAGGACGGATGTCATGTTAATAAAAGCTATCCATAGTACCTCCTTAAAAAGTTGCTAATTACCTCCTAAGGTGGGAAATGTTGCCCTTCTGAAGTTACTACTCTTATATATAGATGTGAGAATGAGGTCTCCTCACCTTTACAATACTTGGTTCTACTCTCCTCTCACTAATATTTACTGACTTACAACGGTCATACATAGCTCCAAGATTTGACACTCACACATAAAAACAGCACACTGAAAGGGGAAATCATTTCATCTCGACCATTTAAGTTCATTTTAGCAAGTTTCATATTTAGAGAACATGACCACATATATGAACTCTCTACAGACATGTTCAACTCTTCCTGCTTATCTATCACAGTCCATCATACTTAACTAAAATCAAGGTTAGGCCAAAACCAAATCAAATTCCACCAGAGATTTTAAAAAGAAAATGACTTGCCTGTTTCGAAATTATCCTGAAGTTTTCGCGGATGAAGTCTTTTTTCACATTTCTATTAAAAAAAAACACACACACACACACACAACACACCAGCTGCAGTTACTCTACTTACTATAAATGAGGAGACATATGATCAAATTTCTCAGGAGGAAAATTAAACCAGTAATATAATCACCATCCCCAGTCTTACACTGGTATTTTTATTTTTTTTTTTATTTTAAGCCTAAAACTTTTTTTAGTTCTTGATTACATGTACAATATAGAAATACCAGGAAAAAAATTACTCGTTAAATTTCTCAACCCAGAGATAATTAACATTTTGGTGGATCTTTGTAGCTTTTTCTCTATGAAGATACTGTGAATTTTCTTCATAATTACTAAAAATAAGTGGAATTATTCGGTACATAGGACTATTCTATAACCTACTTTTTTTTTATTTTTTAAAGATTTAGTTGTTTTAGAGGAAGAGGGATAAAACATGAGCACATGAGAACAGGGGGAGGGGGAGAGAGAGAAACTCTAGCAGACTCCCCACTGAGCGCAGAGCCCAACATGAGGCTCGATCACATGGGGCTCAATCCCATGATCCTGAGATCATGACCTGAGCTGAAATCAAGAGTTGGATGCTCACCCACTGAGCCACCCAGGTGCCCCAGTCTACTTTTTAAATGTAACATACTGTGAACATATTTTTTTTCAATAAATATAAACCCGCACCATCATTTTTAATGACTACATGGTAGTCCACTGCATAGATCTATGATATTGCATTTAAAATTATATTCTTGGATATTTAGATTGTTTCCACATTTTCATTATTCAAAACAGTAACGGGATGAACATTCTTTAACATCTTCTTCTAGGGAAACAACTTAAGAACCTTTTCAGGCTTTCCATATAGCCAAGCTATCTCCCTAGAAAACTGAACCA
Source organism: Ursus americanus (assembly GCF_024610735.1). Classification (NCBI taxonomy): domain Eukaryota; kingdom Metazoa; phylum Chordata; class Mammalia; order Carnivora; family Ursidae; genus Ursus; species Ursus americanus. The sequence continues at coordinate 410,084 of NC_142131.1, forward strand.
ATTAGTTATTTTTAAGTGTTGCGGAAACACTCAACAATATACAAATGGCTCTCTTTTTATCTGTGCCAATCTGACAGGAAAGAAGTATAATAGTAGAAGGCAAGTAACCTAACAGTAAACTCATCTTTAACATATGTTTGCCCATGGAATCAATACACCCCAACTTAAGTAAACAGCAAACAGAAAATCAGGTAAAAAATTTTAGCTAAAACCTTAAAACTGCTATTATCACCCACTATTAAAAAAAGAGAAGTAGGTGAAACTACAAGAAAACTCAACATACAAATACCAGGACTTACAGAAAAGATAAGAAATGGAGACCTGTTAGTTATGAATTGCTACTTTCTGGAGCACAGACTAAAAGAGTGAAAGTAAATGCCTTAAAACGCTCACAGTAATCTGTCTTTAGGCCTAGTCTAAGGACTATGGCACTGGCTTGATTTTATTTTTAACTTTTTAAATTCTATCAACTTGAAGGAAAAAAATACACAATGATGTTCTTCCCAACTTTCAACTTTATTAAAACAATACAGACTCTATTTAGAAAAATACAGAAAAATAGCCAAGGACTTGCTCTTTCTTTTAGAAAGCAGGGTTGACTACAAACTATTTTCACAGTAATAAAAAATATTTAAATACCCACATAAAAAAGCAAAAATCAGATGTGCAACTGAATCAATGTGACAAATCTGTAACAGAGTAGTCAGAGATTTTAAGTGAGCAAATAATGCACAATTTCATTCCATAAAATCTTATCAATATATCAATTCAATGTGCTTTTGACAATGCCCTTGCTCCACTCCTAAAAATAGGGTGAACTGCCTTCTTAGAATTAGAGCTGTTAAGTCTTACCATTAAGGGATTCTGCTGCTTGGCTGGCTGGCTGTGGACCCCGTTTGTTCTTTTCTTTTGATTAGGTGAATCCTGATACTGTTTTCTGCCATTTCCCCTCATACTTTGATTCTGTTTTTCCAATGAGAAAAAAATAAAATGTAAGCCTACAATATAATGTAACAGGACAAAAGCATATACCCCCAAGGTTATGTTTAGCTGGCTGAATACGAGTTTAACAAAGTCTTCCAAAAATTCTCCTAGAACACTGGGGAACCACATCATATCAATATTTTTAAACAGAACACACTGCTTCACAAAACAAGATTCCACTAAAGGTATGAAATAGCAAGTGCAATGGTCCCAAGGAATCTTGTCTTATCCCATTTCTGCTTACAGATTTTGTTTACAATGCATGAGTTTAAAAAAAAAATGGAGGGGGAGAGAGGAACAAGTTTGAGAACCTTATACAACTGTCAAAATAATCTGTGAGGGGACTGCCAAGGCACACCGGCCACAGTTCTTAAAACAAGGAATATATAGCAGATGTGATCAACTGTTACCCTAAAATCTGCTTTAAATTATTAACAAACAAGTAAGCATTTTTAAATTAATAATCCTTTATATGAAATAAAGACTGGTATTTTAGAAACTTAGGCCATTATCCCTGAAGTTAGACCTAAAGCCTGAACATGCATTAGTGGACATTTTGCAATTGTATTATTTAACAGAGTTAATTTTCTTATCCCTCCCCCCCAAAACTTCTAAGTTTAACTTAAAAAATAAAGTTTTTAAACATTAATTTGTCCCTACAGGTCTTAAAAGGACAGCTAGTTAAGAAGACTAAAACAATGTGAATAAAATACTTTATTGTATTTTTAAAAATATCAAAATATATTTTATATTCTACCTACCTACAAAAAAAAGTTAAGCAGTTCCTAAAATAGCTTGAAAACAATAGGCTAACTTTTTTTTAAGTTTTCATTTCAACATGGGGCTCAAATTCACGACCCAAGATCAAGAGCTGCATGCTCTTCTGAGACCCCAGTGCCCCAACAATAAGCTAATTTAAATAAAGAATGGTAACGGAACAGAGAACAAACTGATGGTTCCAGAAGGGGGATGGACAAAATGGGTGAAGGGGAGTGGGAGACACAGGCTTGTAGTTATGGAATGAGTAAGTCACAACAATAAAAGACACAGTGTAGGGAATACAGTCAATCACATTGTAATAGCATTATATGGTGGTTGTATGGTGACAGATGGCAGCTACACTTGTGGTGACATACAGAGATGATGAATCACTATGTTGTATACCTGAAACTAACATAACATTGTCAACTAGACTCCAATAAAAAAAATTTTTTTTTTAATAGTAAGGAAATAAGTTTACAGAAACTCATGTTACCACATTCTTTTAATTCAATTTCATTCATTCTGCTCTTCCTGGTATTTTTTAGTGTGGTACAAGAAATACAAAGTTTACCACTTTACTTTTAAATGTACAATTCACTGGCAATAAGTATAGTCCCAATGTTGTACGACCACCACCTGTATCCAACTCCAGAACTTTTTTCATCATCCAAAACAGAAACTTTATACCCATTAAATAACTCTGGATTCCCCTGTCCCTCAGCTTCGGTAACCTCAAATAAATCTCTATCTATAAATTCGTCTATTAGGTACCAAATCTAAGCAGAACGGTACAATATTTGTCCTTGGTGTGTGACTTATTGCATGCAGCATGTGTCTAAGTTTCAATGACCACGTTGTAGCATGTGTGTGTCACGATTTCATGCTTTTTTACGACTAATATACCTCTGTATGTATATTCTGTTCATCCGTTAATCTGTTGACAGACATGCGGGCTGCTTCCACCTTTGGGTTATTGTGAATAATGCCACTATGAACACTGGTATACAAGTTACCTGGTTGAGTCCTTGCTTTCAATTTTGTGAGGTATATACCCAGGAAGTGGAGTTGCTAGATCATATGGTGATTCTGTATTTAACTTTCTGAGGAACCACCAAGCTATTTTCCATGGCAGCTGTACCATTTACATGCCCACCAAAAATGCACAGGGATTCTAATTTCTCCACATTCTTGTCAACACTTGCTATTTTCCTTTTCTTTTTCTTATTACAGCTATCCTAATGGATATGAAGTGGTACCTCAGTGTGGTATTGATTTGCATTTCTCTAATGACTAATGATGCTGAGAATCTTTTCATGTGTTTATTGGCCATTTGCATATCTTCTTTGGGGAAATGTCTATTCAAGTTGTTTGTTCATTTTTTTAATTGGGGTTTTTTCATGAATTTGCGTGTCATCCTCGCGCAGGAGCCATGCTAATCTTCTCTGTATCATTCCAATTTTAGGATACGTGCTGCTGAAGTGAGCATTAATTGGGGTTTTTTTTGTTGTTGAGTTAAAGGAGTTCTGGATGTTAATCTAACATCAGATATGTGGTTTGCAAATAATTGTCCCATTCTGTGGGTTATGTTGTTTCACTCTTTGAGAGTGTCCTCTGATGCATGAAAAGTCTGTAATTTTGATGAACCCAGTATATTTTTTAAAAGCATGAAAACAAAGAAGAGTAGCACCCAAATGGATGGCTAAAATGATAAAGACAGATAATGCCAAGAATTAGTAAGGATGTACAACAAATGGAGCTCTCAAGTATTTGGCTGGGGATAAAATTTGAGAACAGGCATACCCAGTAATCCAGAAATTCTGTTCATTATCTATACACAAAAGAATGCTCATCAAAATATACATAGATATTCATAGCAGCATTGTTTGCAAAAGCCCAAAACCAGAAACCACCAAAATGTTCATTAAGAGTAGAATGGATCGATTAAGTGTGGTATAGTCAAGCACCAGAATACAACACGATAATAGAGCTGTCACTGATGGCGTATATACCAAAGTCAGATGTTACTTTTTATTACTTACTACACTGTATTTATACCGAAACTGTAAAGGTTAAGAAGTCTCAGCCATGCTTCAAATCACAAGTCAGGAACACAGAAGTCTTTGAGCAACAATTCAGAGCTCTGTAACTGTCAATCTGCAATTCTACATTCAGATACATTTCAAAGTCAAATCTAAAGTTATGAAAATCTTTAAACGTATTATCACTCACCTTTGCTTTTAAAAGGTCAGACATTTCAGAATGATTACTATATGGCTTTTGCTGCAGTGGTTGCCTGTGCTTTATCCACTGGTCACCAGGAGAACCTTCAGGAAATAACTGCTGACTGTGGCGGAATTTGGTTCGACTATACCAAGATTTAAAAAACAAAAACCAGATCACAAAATTTTCACTTAAAATTTTTCTAACATCTTGATAGTTCATCTTACAGATCACAAACTTTACTTTCTTATTAACTGCCTATCTCCCCACAGTGGAATGCAAGTTCCGTAAGGGCAGGGATTCTTATCTGCTTTACCTATTGCTTTATCCCCAGCACCCAGAAGAGTGCCTGGTGTTCACTATTTCTTGAATGAATTAATAGTGTTATTTTTAATCCCAAACCTTCCTAAATTATCCATATCAACTCCTCCCCTATAAGTGATTATACCTTTAAAAACCTGAAGAAAATAATTCTAAATTTACTTGAAACAAACAAATACAAGTGGCATTCCTTCTTATTAGCTAGAGTGTGGAATTTGATCCTGCACAAGTCAGTTACAGATCCCTTCCATGCTAGAAGAGGATCTAAAAACTTAAGCTATATTCTAAAGCAAAAAATTAAGGGGCCCAAGACAGTATATGAGCAAATTAAATAAAGGTCTGGTCTCAAATTCTTATGTGAAAGAATTTGACTGTAAAAGGTTGCACTCACACAGTAGTTTATAATAAAGAAATACCATTTTACAGTACCACTTACATGTGTAACAACAGTCCAGAGTCACTGATCCAAAGAACTGTACTACAGTATTGTTTCTGAATGTTTCAGAGTTCTTCTCCTTTCCCATTTAAAAATTATAATAAAATTGCAGCATGCCTACTTTCTTGAGATAAAATTCAGGTATTTCCTCCAACACATCATTACAGACATTAGTCTATATGCTAAAAACACACCATCCTGCCAAAGAAACCTGAAATTTGGTTAAAGTTGCTTCATTATGTCCTTACTCCACTCTCCAGGACCACAAAGCCTAGGACTACAAGATACGGGACTCACATCACACATTATGGTGGACAGAGTCTCCCAAACATGAACAGTCACACCATTGTTTCCCAAACACTGTCACTATTTTGTGACTTTTTATATGTTTCTTTTTAATCTTAGCTATACTCCTGTCTACTTTTGCTATACTGTTTCACTTATGTCTACTAGTATATAATTTGGTGATTATAATCACAGGTTCTAAAAGGCAGAAATGACTCTCAAGGCATTTAGTCCAAGCTCCTGTCCTCATAAAACCCAACTAAGATGGAACAGTCCCTATGTATTTAAAAAAATTATTGACTGTAGATGTGGTTTGCTCCTGTTTAATTTCTGAAGCCCTCAGACAGAATCAGAACATCTAAATTAAAGAAAATGTATAATGCAGCTCTCTCTGAGCCTAACACATAAAAGTTCTAGCAAGCTTACTACAAATATACATCCTTATTTAACAAAATTATTTACTTAGCCTACTCTATAATTGTAATCTGGATATAATTAAGTTCCAACCAAGAAAATGTTCTTTGTGGTTCCTGTCCATGTTAACAGTCACTTTTTACAGTACAACAAACACTCTTTGTTAGGGAAAGAAAAGCAGTAAGCCCAAGTCTTCACAGTTCTATCTTTCTGAACAAATTATACAACAGCATTCCTCATCTCTCCTATACAAAAACAGACCTCCATTCAATGATCTTCCGAGACTCAATTGTCTCTAAAGTAGGATATGAGAACAGAGAACAATAGCAACGCACACAAGAGGCAGTTTTCTTCTTTTCCTCATGTTCTATCTACCCATCTGAAAAGTTGGTACCCTCTTGTGTATACTATTTTAAAATGTGCCTGAAGCTCCTTTCCAACTCCAATTAACCTTTTTCATCTCATCAAAAACCCTTTAAAAAAAAGTTCTATTATCTCTAAGACCAGTAACAAAATAATACCTACAAAAAAGAATCCAATGCCTCTGTAAACTTTAGAAGGAAAATGCTACTGCATTAAAAACTATCAGAACGTAGGAATCCTATGACTTTATTTCTTTACCTCAATTTTTCCACAGTGGGTTTAGCTGGTGTGCTACCGACTGAGGAAAATCCATTGTCACTGTCTGAGGAATCTCCAAACCTCCGCGAAAGCCAGTCCCTTAATGGTCTATGGAAACATTAAGAATTCACTCTTAAAACTTGGCTACATAAAAAAACTATCAGAATTAGTTTTGTATTTCAAGAAATAGGAACATACCTGATAAAGGGAATGGCCATAAAAAATTTGTTAGGTGCCAGACCAAGTTTGGATTTCGGGGTCATATCATTTCTATGACACGGCAATTTCTCAATGGAGAACCACTCAATGTTCTGAGACACAAGAAAATAATTCATTTAGTTAATTATTATCAAGGAGTTCCAAAAAGCAATTTCCTACTTCATTCAATTGGACTACCGTCCAGCAGCCTGAAAATACTTTCAATTACATACCCGAATTTCTCTTCTGGTTTTCGGGTTAAATTTTGTGTCTTTTGGAATTCCTGGAATGATGTACAAACGAGCAAGCTGGTCATTGATTCGAAGTTCAATGTAATCATCCTTACAAATATAATCTTTGATATCAAAACCAGTTTCTTCAAAGACCTGGAAATAACAAATTTAGATGACGATTTTCAATTGTTGCTGTTAGACCTCCAGTTTGTTAAAATTTATTTCAAAGTAAAAACTCAGAAATTTCCAGGCAATTAAAGGCATGAAAGCACGAGGCAAGAAATAAGAATATTCCAGGATCTAGTTCTAGCTCTGAACTGTTCGACTATGAATAAACCCTTTTATATATCTAAGCCCAAATTCTTCACCTATTCAATGAAGGAAGATGTGTGACACTGTGATTTACAAAAAGAAATATGTATTATTTGGTCTTCATCCCCTTTCTGATACAAAGCTCCTAAAACCCTTGGAATTTCCTAGTCGATGAAAGCAACCAAGGTACCCTTTGTCATGTTACTGAGGTGACTTTTGGACCCCACCTAAAGATGGGGGGCTGACTGCTAGGACAACCAACCAATGGATCAGAGGATTAGTACTTTCAGTCCACCCTCAACCCCTACCCCACCTCCCATCTCCATGAAGGGGAGAAAGACTGGAGATTGAGCTCAATGGTCAACAGCCAATGATTTAATCAACCCTGCCTACATAAAGAAGCCTCCACAAAAACCCAAAAGTGGGGGACACGACTTCCAGGTTGGTGAACGTGGAGATTTGGAAAGAGCAGTACACTAGGGGACAGCATAGAAGTTTTGCACCCTAGGGGTGCCTGGGTAGCGCAGTCGTTCAGCGTCTGCCTTCGGCTCAGGGCGTGATCCCTGCGTTCCGGGATCGAGTCCCACATCGGGCTTCTCTCCTGGGAGCCTGCTTCTTCCTCTCCCACTCCCTCTGCTGTGTTCCCTCTCGCTGGCTGTCTCTCTCTCAAATAAATAAATAAAATCTTTAAAAAAAAAAAAAAGTTGTTTTGCACCCTTTTCCCATATCCTGCCCTCTGCAGCTCTTCCATCTGGCTGTTCTTGAGTTATATATCCTTTTAAATACACCAGTGATCAAGTAAGTAAAATGTTTCTCTCAGTTCTGAAAGCGACTCTAGCAAATTAAACCCAAGGAGGGGGTCTTTGGAGCCTCCATAGGTTAGAAGCACAGATGACAACCTGGACTTGCAACTGTCGTCTGAGGTAAAAGGCTGTCTTGTAAGACTGGGACCTTAAGCTACAGAATGTGATGCTACTTCCAGGTAGACAGAGTCAGAATTGAGCTGAACTGTAGGACACCCAGCCAGCGTCTGACAATTGCTTGTTGGTGAGAGGAATGCCACCCCCCCAACACACACACACTGTAATTGAGTCCAGAACTCTTAAAATGCTAGAATACAGCAGCGGTTCCCAGTCTGTGGAGAGTACATACTGGGACAACATATAGATTTTATTTGTAGCATCTACAAATCTACACGTACACCAAGCTACAGACTAAAACTTGTCTTACGCATATAAAACTGTTTTTCGGGCTCCGGGGTGGCTCAGTCAGTTAAACATCTACCTTCAGCCCAGGCCATGATCCCAGGGTCCTGGGATGGAGTCCTCACTGGGCTCCCTGCTCAGCAGGCAGTCTACTTCTCCCTCTCCCTCTGCCCCTCCCCACCCTCTCCCTGCTCCTGCTCTCTCTCTTGCTAAGTAAATAAATAAAATCTTTTTTAAAAAACTATGTTTCAAAAATGAAAACAGAATTGTGATTAACACTAACATTTAAATGGACAGATTCCAAAAGTACAGCTACAACCCCATGTGTGGGAGTGGGAGGGGTAGGGAAGTGAATGCAAAAAAGCTGAAAACCAGTGAAATAGACTCATGGTTCTAAAACTGCCTTCCCTCTGCAGTGCCTCCAGGGCTGGAAGAGGAGAAGTGATGTTACATCTAACCTTCATCTCTTCCCTCAACCAGAGAAACCACGCTTACTCTGATTAACATACTGGGCTTCCGTATAAAGTAAAAAACCACTGGTCTCTTCTGGCCTTAAAGTTCTCCTTCAAATAACATTTGTATTACTCTGACAAAGTCCTTCCCCACTTTACCCCCACCAATCAAAAAGGCTTTGAATTCTCAGTGGCTAGAACCCCCTGTGGATCTTTTACACATCCCCAGTACCTCCCCTTTCCTCTGGTTTCAGCATCTCCTAACCAACAAGTGTGACAGAAGATGTTAAAACACATGGACAGGCCTGAATCTCTTACGAGGTACAGGTATGAAGGAGCTATTTCTACTCATTTGTCTCTTCCCTCCTTGTCAGTTCATGTACCTCATTCTACATTCCTCGAAAAAGGCACAGCTATCCTTCTCCCAGACGTGTGTAGTCTAGGACTCCCAGTTTAAGCTCCTCCAGGACAACCAACTCATTTCTGTCACCATTTCTGTAAGTCCCTAAGTATGCTAAACCTCCTGTTCCTCATTTAAAAATTAAAAAACTAGGTGAATATACTCACTTGAAAAATGTTCCATGGTATATAGAAAATGAGAAGCATTATTTGTATTTCCTACTTCTGGACATGTCAGACTAGGTACCTAAGTACATAAGTGGCATTGAAAAAAAAGGAAAGTTCTCTTGTCCCATGTTTCTTTACATCTACATCTGGTATTGTAGCTATACAAGAAACAGGTGATCAGTGACATTTAACACAGCAGAACTATGTATTTTTTCCAGAATAATATTCTGAAGCTCAGTAACAGAGGTTTCATTCCTTCCCAAATCTTAACATTTATATACACAAGACAATGTAATTAAAACCATCAATCATGTGGATTTCACAACACATATTATGCTATCTGATGTTTCCATTAAAGCAAAATCCAGATGCTTTACTTTTACTTAAAACAAAGGTCTACTCCACTGCTTGAGAGCTTAAAAACGTTTCTGATTATAAATCAACCTTGAAGGATATTAGATTTATAACTGTAACAATTAAGACTGGGGCACCAAAAAAAAAAAAAAAAAAAAGACTGGGACACCTAAATGTTTGCACATCAATGATATATGAAACTGCTTCCCTTCATCAAAGGGAAGACATAAACCAGCATATATTCACAATACAATCCAGAATATATTAGAAAGTCCTATGTACCAATAAGACAAGTAACCCAACTTCTAAAAATGGGTAACATAAGTGGGTACTTAATTAAGAAAACATTCAAATGGCAAATAAGAACATGACAATGTGCTCAAAATCATTAAACTTCAAGAAAACGTAAATGAAAAATACAATGATAAAGCATTACATTCCCATCAGAATGGCTAAATTTTTTTTAATTGAGATATAATTAACGGATAACATTATATTAATTTCAGTACAACACAATGATTTGGTATTTGTATATACTGTAAAATGACCATAAGATTTTTTGTCCTTTTATTGAGATCTAATTGACATATATCACTATATAAGCTTAAGGTGTACAGCATAATGCTCTGACTTACATATATTGTGAAATGATTACCACCCTCAGTTTAGGTAGCAACCACTGCCTCATATAGATACAGTAAAAAGAAAAGGCAAAAGAATTTTTTTCCTTGTGATGAGAACTCTTAAGATCTACTCTCTTAACAACTTTCATAGATATATCATACAGCAGTGGTTACCTACAGTCATCATGCTATACATTACATTCCTATCACTTACCTATAGCGGCAAGTTTGTACTTTCAAAACCATGTTCCTCCAATTCTCCCAACCCCCAACCCCTCTTCTGGGAACGACAAACCTGATCTCTTTTTCTGATTGGTTTTTTGTTTTTTTCTTTGTAGATTCCACATATAACTGAGATCATACAACACTGGTCTTTCTCTGACTTATTTCACTTAGCACAATGCCCTCAAGATCCATACATGTTGCACAAATGGCAGGATTTCCTTGTTAATGGCTGAATAATAGCCATTTTGTGTGCAGGTGTGCGTATGTATATATACCCACAACTTCTTTATCACCTGTCAATGGACACTTAGGTGTTTCCATTTCTTAGCTACTGTAAATAATGCTATGACCATGGGTACCGTGTCTTTTCAAATTAGAGTATTAGTTTCTTTTGAATATATTCCCAGAAGTGGAATTGTTGGATCATATGGTAGTTCTATTTTTTGAGAAACCTCCATACTGTTTTCCATAGTGCCTACACCAGTTTACAATCGCACCACCAGTACAAAACGGTTCCCTTTTCTCCACATCCTCACAACATCTGTCATTTATCTTTTTGATAATGGCCATTCTAACAGGTGGGTTTTTTTTTTTCTCTCATTGCAGTTTTGATTTGCAATTTCCCTAATGACTAGTGATGTTGAGTATCTTTTCATGTACCTGTGGGTCATTTGTATATCTCCTTTGGGAAAATGTCTATTCAGGTCTTTTGCCCATTTTTAATTGGATTATTAGGGTTTTTTTTTTTGCTATTGTGTTCTAGGAGTTCTTTGTATATTTTGGGTATCAATCCCTATGTAGTTTGCAAATATTTCTTTCCCATTCTGTAGGCCTTTTACTTTGTTGATGCTTTCTTTTGCTGTAGCTTTTCAGTTTGATGCAGTCCCACTTGTTTTTTATTTGGTTGCTCATGCTTTAGGTGTCACATTAAAAAAGCATACCGAAGGGGCGCCTGGGTGGCTCAGTCGTTAAGCGTCTGCCTTCAGCTCAGGGCGTGATCCCGGCGTTATGGGATCGAGCCCCACATCGGGCTCTTCCGCTATGAGCCTGCTTCTTCCTCTCCCACTCCCCCTGCTTGTGTTCCCTCTCTCGCTGGCTGTCTCTCTGTCAAATAAATAAAATCTTTAAAAAAAAAAAAAAAAAAGCATACCGAAGACCCACATCCACGAGCTTTTTTCCTATATCTCCTTCTAAAGTTTCATGGTTTTAGGTCTTACATTTAATTCTTTCATCCATTTTGAGTTAATTTTTATGAGTGGTATAAGGGATCTAATTTCATTCTTTTGTCAATGTCTAATTTTCCCAGCACCATTTACAGAAGGGACTATCTTTCTTCCCTTGTGTTCTCTTGGCTCCCTTGTTAAGTATTAGTTGACCATACATGCTTGGGTTTACTTTGGGCTCTCAATTCTGTTCCACTGATCCATTTTTCTGTTTTTATATCAGTACCATATTGCTTTGATGACTAAAGCCTTATAGTATAGCTTGAAACCAGAAGTGTGATGCCTCCCACTGCGTTCTTCCCAGGATTGCTTTTGCTACTCAGGGTCTTTTATGCCTGTGAACAAATTTAGGACTGTTTTTTCCTGCTTCTATAAAAAAATGCCATTGGAATCGTGATACAGATTACACAGAATTTATAGATGGCTTTTACTACTATTGACATTTTAACAATATGAATTCTTCCAATCCATAAACATGGGATAAAACTGCTGAATTTCTCATGTAGGCCTGGATAACTGGAACTCTAATATATAGGTGGTAAATTGGTACAACCACCCAGAAAACTATTGGCAATAGGTTTGCAGCTTCTTTATGACTAAGCCATACCTAGAGAAATGAGCACTTATTTACCTCAACAAAGATATACCAGCATATTTATAACAGTTTTATTAATAATAGCCAAAAGTGGGGTGCCTGGATGGCTTGGTTAAGCGTCTGCCTTCAACTCAGGTCGTAATCTCAGGGTCCTGGGATCAAGCCCCACATCGGGCTCTCTGATCAGTAGGGGAGTCTGCTTCTCCCTCTCCCTCTGTGATTGCATGCTCGCTCTCTCTCAAATAAATAAAATCTTAAAAAATATATATATCAGCCAAAAGATGGATACAATCCAACGCATAAGAGATAAAGCACTGCACCTATCTGTACACTGGAATACTAAAGAGCAATAAAAAAAACCCAACTACTGATACATGCAACAATATAAATGAATCTCACAGACTTATATTGAACCAAACACACAAAACAAAGTACCTAATGCAAAAGCCTTTTAATATGAAGCTCAAGAACTAGCAACACTAATCAATGGTAATAAAAGGCTAAGTAGTCGTTCCCTCCAGGAGGTGTGGGAAAACTGGGTATTGACTGAGAAAGGGCAGGAAAGAATCTTCTGAGGTGCTGGCAATATTCTGTGTCTTGATCTGGATGGTGGTTTCACAGATATATACATATATAAAAATTATTAAACTGTTCTGATTAGCTTCCTTCCTTGAATAGTATTTATAATCAGAAATAAGTATACACATCTAGTCATGTAAGTCTATATGTGAGAAACCATGCTGAAAGTAAACAGTATAATCTAAGTTCCTTGTGCGCATAACCTGTTAACTTTGTGCTACAAATAGTATCTAACTAAATACACGCTTAATAAAATAAGTACTGAGGAGCAGCGAGGTGGCTCAAATGGCGAAGGATCGAGCCCCACTGTCAGGCTCCTTGTTCAGCAGGCTTCTCCCTCTCCCTCTGCTGGGCGCTCCCCCTGCGTGTGTGCGCACGCGCGCGCTCTCTCTCTCTCTCTCTCTCTCTCTCCCCCTCTCTATCTCTCTGTCAAATAAATAAGTAAAATCTTGGGAAAAAAAAAAAAAAAGCACTGAAGAAGACTGAGGAACTTTTTCAAATTAAAGGAGACTGAAGATAGGTAATAATTAAATGCAAACACAATGCCTGAGCCTGGAAGAGAATCCTGGATGCGGAAGGGGATTGAAACTGCTAAAAAGGACCACAACGAGGCAATTAGTAAATGTGAACATTAAATGCCCATTAGATAACAACACCTACCAATGTTAAATTCCTGAATTTGATAATTACACTGTGATTACATAAGAGAACTTCCCAGTTCTTAAAACTTACATGCAGAATTATTTAGGGATTAAGGTACATTATGTCTGCAATTTACTCCTACTAAATTATTCAGCAGTAATAATAAAAACCAAGGGATGTCTGCGTGGTACAATCGGTTAAGCATGCAACTCTTGGTTTTGGCTCAGGTTGTGATCTCAGGGTCATGAGATGGAACACCGTGTGAGGTTTCATACTCAGCATGGAGTCTAGACTCTCCCTCTACATCTCCCCACCATGTGCTCACTCGTGCACGCACCCTCGCGCATGCTCTCTCTAAAATATATAAATAGGGGCGCCTGGGTAGCGCAGTCGTTAAAGCGTCTGCCTTCGGCTCAGGGCGTGATCCTGGCGTACCGGGATCGAGTCCCACATCAGGCTCCTCCGCTATGAGCCTGCTTCTTCCTCTCCCACTCCCCCTGCTGTGTTCCCTCTCTCGCTGGCTGTCTCTCTCTGTCAAATAAATAAATAAAATCTTTAAAAAATAAAAAAATAAAAAATAAAAATAAAATAAAATAAAATATATAAATAAATCTTTAGGGGCGCCTGGCTAGCTCAGTCGGTTAAGCATTTGACTCTCAATTTCGGCTCAGATCATGATCTCAGGGTCATGAGACTGAGACTCTGCATCAGGCTCCATGCTTAGCAGGGAGTCTTCTTGGGATTCTCTCTCTCTGCTCCCACGCTCGCTGTAAAATAAATAAATCTTTTAAAAAATAAAATAAAAACTGAGGCGCCTGGGTGGCTCAGTCGGTTAAGCGTTTGCCTTCGGCTCAGGTCATGATCTCGCAGTCTTGGGATCAAGCCCTGCATCAGGCTCCCTGCTCAGTGGGGAGTCTGCTTCTCCCTCTCCCTCTCCCCCTCCCTCCCCCACCCCGACTTGTGCTCTCCGCTCTCTCATGCGCTCTCTCTCAAATAAACAAAATCTTTAAAAAATAAAATAAAAACCACACGCACATATATAGCAAATCTAATAAACCAAATATGGCAAAATATTAGCAGGTGAATCCATTCTTTGTTATTTTGCTCTGTACTACTTGAAATATCTCAATATTAATATATTTAGTGCATTCAAATATGTACTTAGTAAGTTAACAGCTATCATCCTATGCATAGGCTTCAGAAATTAATAGAGCATGCACTGCTCTTTAAGGAGATCAGTCTAAAAAAGAAAATAATTGTAATAGGACACACATGCCAAGAGGTAGGTGGGTACTATGGGAATACGTAACTCAGCTCTGGGTTAAGGTGAGGTGTCAGTTGTGAAATGGGCGGTCTTCTGGAGAAGGTGCCATGGACAACGTCCTATTCCACTGGATAAGCCTGAGCTGGGACTTGAAAGATGAATAGGAGTTTGCCAGATAAGAAGAGAAAGGCATTCCGTTTAGAGAGCTGGGAATAGCTATAGCTGGAGTCATACTGGAGAAGGTGGTACAATAGGAGGCAAAATGAAAAGAGCCATCAGCACTAAACACAGGCAGCTTCAAACTCTGCACAACCAAACTTAAAACAAGTATAATAAAGTAACAGATAAAATCTCTCAATTCTGAAAGTGGTAATAACTGATTTGCCTCCAAAATTAGGAAACCGCTCTCATCACACTTACTGGGGAAAGTTTTTAGTAGCTCACTTACATATAAAGATACCAAAGACAAAAATTTTAATACCATCTTCTGTGGATCAAATTCATTTCTGTATTACAATACTTAATTTTCCTGGCATATAGAAAACCATTAACTTCTCTAATGATATCAGATAAAAATCCCTAAGTAAGATTTAAAAATGTGCTATCCTTGGGGCGCCTGGGTGGCTCAGTCGTTAAGCGTCTGCCTTCGGCTCAGGGCATGATCCCTGGGTCCTGGGATCGAGCCCCACATCAGGCTCCTCCGCTGGGAGCCTGCTTCTTCCTCTCCCACTCCCCCTGCTTGTGTTCCCTCTCTCGCTGGCTCTCTCTCTCTCTGTCAAATAAATTAAAAAAAAAAAAAATCTTAAAAAAACAAAACTAAAAAAAATAAAAATAAAATAAAAATGTGCTATCCAAAAAGCACCGGCACAGACATATAATGAAATCTATCTAATGTCCTTTTATAAACTTACAGGAAAGAGGTAGAATAAATCTACCAATAGTTACTCCGTACAAACTCTATCAAAATTAAATCACAATACACAGGATTAAATGCATAACGAAGTCAGTTTCGTTACAATAAAATACACTGTTTTGCTAAATAACAAGCAACAAAATAAATGCTGAAACAAGTCAACTGCCAAGTATCATTTGCTTGTGCAACAACTGGTGTCTCACCACAACTAACAATAAAAATATACTGATTACCCTAACACATCCTTTCAACAGTATCTAGAAAACATTTTGCACATCTTTGTCCTAAATCTACTTCACTGAATAAAAGTAATCAGAACCCAATTAACAAAGGTAAACCTTAAGGTCAAGGATTGGAAACTACTCACGAAGGCAGCACTAAGTTTTCTATTGACAATTTTTCATACTTTGTCCCTGAGAAGGCTGCCATTGCTTCTCTCAGTTCAGCCCACATACACAGCCCTTATAAGATGGGTCAGATTCTGATATAACAAAACATCTCTGGACGGCCATATATAATGAAATAATAACAGTAACATAACTATAATAAACCAAGTTAATATGTCATTAGCAACTTAAAAGAAGGGTAAGCACCCATGATGGAACTGCATAACTTAAAAGTCCAAGAAAAAGCATTTAAGGTATCAGTCTCACTAGTGGCAGCTAAAAAAATTTGGAAAGAAGTCTTCCTTATAGGTTAATACAAGTGAAAATTAAAAGGAACGCTGTTATTTTTCAGAGGAGTTTGTGGTTAATATCCCCATCTGGCTTTCAACTAAAAACACAGATGGTACATACCAGCCCTATCATCGCCAAACAGTACTGCAGTACCACCAAGTGGCAGAAGGACACACTACATACAAGTCTAGGACTGCTAGTTGAATACTTTGATTACTCAAAATGGCAACTGCTATGAACTAAACTGTCTCACCGAAACTCACGGTGAAGGCCTAACCCTCAATGTGCCTGTATTTGGAGACAGGGCCTGTGAGGAGGTAATAAAGGTAAAATGAGGTCATGAGGTTGGGGGCCTAGCCCGAGAGGGCGGATGTAAGAAGAGGAAGAGACATGGCACACTCTCTGCACTCACAAAGGCACACAGGAAAGACCACATAAGCACACAGTGAGAAAGGAGCCACCTACAAGCCAGGATGAGAGCCCTCACCAGAAACCTTATCAGCAGGCACCTTGATCTTGGGACTTCCCAGCCTCTAGAACTGAGAGATAATTTCTGTGTTTAAGCCACTCAGGCTGTGGTATTTCATTATGTCAACCTGACTGAACTAATAAAGCAACACTCAACCTTAATCCTAAAGCTTTTCTCTCTTTGTAACAGAGGTAATCATTTAAAAATCAGATATAAAAGTCAAATTCTAATCCCAAATTTACAAAAACTAAAGACAAGGTTTTTTTTCGACAAGTTCCTTTATCAGTGATAAGAAGATGTTTCTTAGATCAGAAAGGTTAGAAGGATTAATTCTTATTATCAAAAGGAAAAAATCCTTCCCTGAAATTACGAGACTACAGTTCCTAAGAATACCTGTGCTTTCCTCAGAGCAGGACAAAAACTCTAAAACAGAAAAAACCTCAGTGATTCACATCAGAAAGGTAAATATTAGAAAACACATATACTTAAAAATCACAAATTCCTTCCGTTTTCATCTCCGTTGTTTAGAAATACCCATTTACAAATATTCCTGACTGCCTATACTGCAGTAGTCAGGAACATGGACTCCAGAACCAACCACCAAGGTTTTGCATCCCTGTTCTGCCGCTCACTGTGAGATCCTGGTATGTTACTGAACTGCTCTGTTTCAGTTTCTCTCCTATAAAGAGGAGATCATCTCCCATAATGGCTGTATCCCTTCCCCGTAAGATTCTCTGTAGCATCCTATCATCTACACTCCATTCTCCCACTCCCCGTGCCCTAATAAATTTCATTTACTTTCTTATAAACCATGGTGATCTATAATCATTACTGAAATTAGCACCACATGAATCGGACAATCTTCTATCTTAGTATCCCAGAGCAGAAAACAAACAAATAAGATAAACTAAATAAAAACTGGGTGCCTCAGCTCACAGGTTAACTGCCTCTGCCCCTCTCCCCCTATTCCCTCCCCCAATACCTTATTTCTGCATCACCCTGACTCTATAACATAGTGTACAAAACTGGTCAGAAGAGACGTTCTAGTGATAGATGTAGACGATCCCTTGGCATGGGATACTTCTCTTCAGTTCTGCAAGTTTAAATATTTGATTTCTTCCAAGTTCCCTCAAAAAGATCCAACTACAGAGACAGCTGATCCACCAAATTTAGTCCAAATTTAGCCTGTTTCCTAGTTAATGCAGTGTCTTTCCTGGACCCAGACAATTATCTTATTGCTATAGGACTAATCTAACTCTACGTACAGAATTACACATCAATTCCTCTAGGTGGATGCTATGATTTTTGTTTTGTCCTTCCTTTTGAGCCAGAGAACCACAAGGTTTAAGGACATAAAAGGGAGAGTTTACAACTATTCCATTTCATTTCATATCATCTACAGAAAGAAAAGGGAAAGCTCTTAGAGTATGTGTCAATTTCTCACCTGCTACCTAAACAGCTTTCAATCTTAAGAGGTGTGCATAAACCTTTACTTACCTATATACAATGGCTTTGTCTATAAGCTGTTGAAAACACTTACTTAGATAAGTTGTTCCATACTGAATTGAAAATGCAGCATTTTTAATCATTTTTAAAATCCTACTCCAAAGTAAATAACCACTAATGGTTTTTCTTGTTAAATAATTACTAGTAGTTTATAAGAATTTTAACTACTATTGCTCACTAATAATTAAATCCAAACTTAAACCAGGTGGTGAGCACTGCTTCAGGAAAACACGGAGTCAAAAAAATAAACAAGGCAACAGATCCAAATGAGATACGTCACAAAATCAATACTGCCACCTCAAAAATATCTCAAAGTTAGTCATTAACACTTAGATTTTAAAGATATCTACTTCTAGTTATGAAGCCCTTAAGTAACTCTTCTTAATAAATGTGTATCTTATAGAGAAATTAAGTGACTCACCCAAAGTCGCTAGGCTACTAACATGTACAAGAACTATACGGGAACAAAAATCTTTCAACGCCTAGACCAGTTTTCTTTCCATTCTATCATGCTTCTTTATAGCTCAACATCTCAAATTTCAAGGATAAGATGTAATGTGTAAGAAACTGATAAATAAGAATACAGTCCGTAATATATCACAGGTACTACATAATTAATGCCAAGCAAATGTCTAGACAATAACTTATTAAAGTTCCAATGTAAATGTAGGATAGAGCTCACTGATTAAATTTTTAAATAAATGGAATTTTAGTTAAGAATGAACTTTAGAAATTATCCACCCTACAGAACGGCTAGAATCAAAAAGACAAGAAATAACAAATGCCAGTGAAGATGTGGAGAAAAAGAAACCCCCATGCATCTGTTTGTGGGAATGCAAACTGGTGCCACCACTGTGCAAAACAGTATGGAGGTTCCTCAAAAACTTAAAAATAATAATACCACATGATCCAGTAATTCCACTACGAGGTATTTACTCAAAGAATACAAAAACACTAACTTGAAAAGGTACATGCACCCCTATGTTTATTGCAGCATCATTTACAACAGCCAAGACATGGAAGCAACCGCAGCATCCACTGACAGATGACTGAATAAAAATATGGAATATTACACAGACATAAAAAAAGAATGAGAGCTTGCCATTTGCAACAACATGGATGGGATCTAGAGGGTATTACATTAAGTGAAATAAGTCAGAGAAAGACATTACCATATGATTTCATTTATATGTGGAATCTAAAAAACAAAACAAACAAAAAGTAGAAAAAGACCCAAAAATAGAGAACTGATGGTTGCCACGGGGGGGGGGGGGCAAAATGGATGAAGAGGAGTAGAAAGTACAGACTTCCAATTATGGAATAAGTAAGACACAGGGATGAAAGGTAGAGAATAGGGAATATAGCCAATGGTATTTTAGTAACAGTGTATGTTGACAAATGATAGCTACACTTGTGGTGCGCACAGCATAATGTTTAGACTTGTTGAATCCCTATGCTGTACATCTGAAACTAATGTAACACTGTGTGTAAACTATACTTCAATTTAAAGAAAAAGAAATTATTCACTCCAAACCTCATTTTACAAATAAGAAACTCAGATACTGGATACAGAGCGAGTTGGTGGCAATCCCTGAGGGAAAAAAGATAATTTGAGCTAGGTCTAGACAGGATTTGGTAGGCAGGAAGAAGAGAGAACCTTCTAGTTAGGAAAATAATATAAGCAAAGTTTAGACGCTGAAACAAAGCAGTCAAATTCAGACAGAAAATAAATTCTTTTGACTGAAAATAAAGGCAAATAAATTTAGGAATAGCTAAATTTTGTGTTGGGAATAAGGGAGGGAGTTTCAATACTTATAAGAATTAAACTTCATCTTATAGACAATAGGAAGCTAGAGAGGGTTCTGAGCAACAAATGTAAATTTCTTAGGAAAGCCCAAATTGTGTACTTGTCTGGAAGCCAAGACTATAAACACAAAACAAGCACTAGTGTAACTGCCAAAATGTTTTACCAATTGCAAATCCAGTTATAAAAAAAAAAGGTAGAGAATATATCATCAAAATAAAAGGAGTTAGAGATAATTAAAAATGGGCAAAAAAGAAAATGGAAACAAATTAAGGGAAGAATGATAGAGAGAGATGGACAAAAGAATCATTACAAAAGGTAAGTTACTTCATGCAGTCAAGCTCTAGAAAGAGGATTAGATGGTCCAAACAATAAATCTCCATGGCTAAAAAAGCACACTCAAAACATAATCACCAAATGTTACTAAGTTGCAAACTGCAGTAACTCACCTCTCTAGCAGCACAATCATGAGGAGCTTCTTCTTTATTTACTTTTCCTTTTGGAAATCCCCAGCCTGATTTTGCTAGATACCCCTGAACCAGTAGTACCTATAAAAATGAGCAGAGGTAAAAAATAAAAAACTTACTTTCCCTGAAGTCAGAGGTATCTTTCTCCTTACTTCAAGCAACTGTCATCACCAATAATTTTATACAGTACTTGACTTTAATTTACCTTCCAAGAGTCTGACTATACTACTACTTGTGTGAAGAAAGGCATTCTGACCATTTTAAAGTATTTCTTCAACAACCAAATGATATTTTTTTTGCACTAAGTCATACCACAAGTATAAAATAGTAAGATCCAGAATGCAGATAAAATATGCAAAATTTGGCCTTGTAGCACTAGAAGTCTATTTTAAAACCTCAGTTCAGAACAAAATAACACATATTTTACGAATAAGGTGAAAGCAGCTGATCATTGCACTAAAATTCTTTTATTACACTCACATTTTCAAGTGTCTCATCAAGAATAATTGCACCATAGGTTGGTACTCCCATTTTATATTCCTTCCATTCATCCAAAATTTTTTCCACATCTTCACCTTGAGGCAGCAAAAATGGACAATGACTGAAGAGTATGCATAGTGTTAAGGAAACTCCTTTCTAAGTACAGCTTGAATACTTATTATATACAGACAGAAACCTATTTAAATCAACTGAATTTTATATGAAATTACTCAAATCTTCACCTAAGTTTCTCCTCCCCCCCCCCATTTGTTTTCTCCTGAACAAGTCACTGCTACTCTTTCTCAAAAATAAAGAAATAAGGGGCACCTGGGTGGCACAGCGGTTAGGCGTCTGCCTTCGGCTCAGGGCGTGATCCCGGCGTTGTGGGATCGAGCCCCACATCAGCCTCCTCCGCTATTGAGCCTGCTTCTTCCTCTCCCACTCCCCCTGCTTGTGTTCCTTCTCTCGCTGGCTGTCTCTATCCTCTCGAATGAATAAATAAAATCTTTTAAAAAAAAAAAAGAAAGAAAGAAATAAAATCTTAACAACAACAATTATAGAGAAAGGTAAATCTGGGCATTAAGGAAAGAATAGCCTTTTTTTTTTTTTTAAGATGTTATTTATTTGACAGAGAGACAGCGAGAGAGGGAACACAAGCAGGCGGAGTGGGAGAGGGAGAAGCAGGCTTCCCACCGAGCAGGATCCCAATGCGGGGCTCGATCCCAGGACTCTGGGATCATGACCTGAGCCGAAGGCAGATGCTTAACGACTGCCACCCAGGCGCCCCAGAATAGCCTCTTTCAAAAGAAACTGGGCATGGCCCCCCCAAACTGGGCTATGTAAAAACTTATTTTTTTTTAAGTAAATAAAACCTACACCTGTAAAGTACATGCTCAGGCTTCCAATTCCCCATGTTATCAAACGCCTCATCACTACAACACTGTTAATCATAAAAAAATGTGGGAAAAATTATAATTTATGAGTGTTTCTCAAACCAAGGACATATTCTTAAGGGTCCTTAAGTCCTCTATGAAAACATATATTCTGTGTTTTTATTTCAATGTTAACTTAAAAACATGTAATATGAGCCTATTTTCATTCATTTGGAATACCACATATATCAAGAACTACAACTTGATTTCAGAGACCATACTGATACCAGTACTACTTTAACTGCTGTGGGCTACCAAAAAAAGAAAGAAAGCTAACGCACAAATGATGCACTAGAGTCAAATGATATCCCAGCACAATATAAAAAAGGTTTCTTAACAGATGCAGAAAAAGAAAGGTGGTGCAGAAACTGGTAGTACAGGCACATCAAAATACCCTCAAAGACGCATTGTATCCATGTTGTGACTGGCAGCTAGTTGGTTTAAAAAAATATTAAATTCCTTTTATGAAAACATATTTTAAGTTCTATAAGCTTTGTATTTAAAAATTTATTTTGGTTCTATAATTGTAGTAAAAACTACAGAGGCCCTCAAAGAGCCCAAAGAAGTCAACCATCTATGACAACATTGTAATTAAGACAGAAACTAGGGTTAACCTCTATGTAATTAATATAATTTCAAAATAATGCCTTCAAATGGGGAAGGGAGAAAAAAGGATAAAGTTTGGATACAACATCAACCATTCCATGAAGCCCTAATTCTATACGGAATTGCTAACATTCTGGAAAGTTACTTCCCAATAATAGCCTGGCCTTAAATGTTTACTAAAACCCCTTATGTGTTTTAAAGTCATCACAGGTGTTTTGGAATCTACATGTAAATTTTATTTATTTATTTATTTTAAAGATTTATTTATTTATTTGACAGAGACAGCCAGCGAGAGAGGGAACACAAGCAGGCGGAGTGGGAGAGGAAGAAGCAGGCTCCCAGAGGAGGAGCCAGATGTGGGGCTCGATCCCAGAACGCCGGGATCATGCCCTGAGCCAAAGGCAGACGCCTAACGACTGCGCCACCCAGGCGCCCCTACATGTAAATTTTAAATAAATGTTTCTTTCTTCCATCAAAAGCTTTACCAGAGGAAAACATAAAAATATACCAGGAGCACAGATAACTCCTAACAGTTCAGAGGGTAGGATACATATGCAGTTCTTCCTCTTTCATCTACAATGTTCCTAATAATCTCAAGGTACATCACTGTCTCTACAAAGCAGTGTTAATCTTATTTTTCTACCCATTAAACAACTTTTTTAAAAAAAGAACAACAAAGATTTAACAAGAGAAATTATAAATGAACTGACTTAATTTTGGAAATTATTTACATTCTTCATTTACCCACTATTTCTACCTGAAAACCACCACAAAATGAGTTGTCCAAACCAATCAACTACAGTTCAAGATATACTTGGAATTAACACCGAAAAGAATGTGTTAAATACTTGCTCAAGGGGACGCCTGGGTGGCTCAGTCAGGCGGCTGCCTTCAGCTAGGGTCATAATCCCAGGGTCCTGGGATCAAGTGCCCCATCGGGCTCCTTGCTCAGTAGGGAACCTGCATCTCCCTCTATCTGCCTCTCTCTCTCTGACAAATAAATAAATAAAATCTTAACAAAAACCAAAAAAAAACTTGCTCAAGTCCACACAATTAGCAAGTTAACAGAACCCAATCCAAAAAGACATCAATTTCCCCAATGACAACTTTTCAATCATCCTCCATACTTAATAGTACATAAAAGTAATTCAATTCAGGGGTGCCTGGGTGGCTCAGTCTGTTGAGTGTCTGCGTTCAGCTCGGGTCATGATCCTGGGGTCCTGGGACAGAGCCCTCCACTGGGCTCCCTGCTCAGTGGGGAGCCTGCTTCTCCCCCTGCCCTTCCCCCTGCTTGTGCTCTTTGTCTCTCTCTCAGATAAACAATATCTTTCCAAAAAAAAAAAAAAAAAAGGAATTCAGTTCAAACATGGGAGTGAAACTTTTTAAGTATCATTTTTATTTAATGAGATAAGGTATTTAATTCAAAAAATCCTTTAAGATGCACTGAATAATGTTAATTATCATTTCTAATTTTTACTAAAATTCTTGACTACTGTACTTTCTTAAGCCCCAAAACAAATTGAGTCTTGAATCTGAATTACTGGGCCTTTACACAGTACAGCTGACCCCTGAACAACACGGGTTTGAACTGAAAGGGTCCCTTATATGCAGATATTTTTTCAGTAAGTACAGTACAAAACTGTAAATGTATTTCTTCTTCCTTATGGTTTTAATTAATTTTCTTTTCTCTAGCTTACTTTATTGTGAGAGTACAGTATATAATACATATCACATGCAAAATATGAGTCAATCAACTATTTTATCAGTAAGGCTCCTGGTCAACAGTAGGCTATTAGCAGTTAAGTTTTGGGGAGTCAAAAGTTATACACACTTCTTACTACAAAGAAGGTCAGGACCCCTAACCCCCATATTGTTCAATGCTCAACTGTAGTTCTAAAAGATAGGTTATGCTGATTAGATAATAAAAGAATTTGAAGCACATGTCCACTTGTATTATACACATTCTTTAAAAAAAAAAAAATCCAGTAATTTTTTTTACCTTCTTTATACTAACATTTTTGCATAAACATGAAAAATCTGCTCTAGACATAAACAATCATTCCAATATTAATCTCCCTCAAAATCCTACCATTATCTTGGATGATACAAATTTCCTCGTGGACAACTCATCTCAAGCTCTAGCCTCAGTTCCAGACCAATTCCCACAGCAACATTCTAGACCTTGCTATCACTGTAACTATTCCAGCAATTTGGTCGAAACAAACATCATGACCACAATCTTCTACTGCATTCTTCTAATTACTCACACTGTACCACTACTCTAATCTTTGTATTCCCTTCTCTGCATTAACACCCTGCTGCTTTTATTTTCTTTCCTAAACAATATGGCCCATCACTTTAATCAGTCTCTTAGCAATATGCAAAATTCCTTTGCCCCATTGTTCTCTGAACATAGCTCCGTAGCAAAACTTTACCCAGGATGCCCATTTTACAACCACCTTGCTGAGTACTGAAAACAAATCAGAAGACTACACACAACTTATAAAAAAGAAAATTCTTAACAGAAAAGCCCCACAATTTGCCCAAGGTTCCATGGCAAGTAAATGGCAAAGATGGGATGCTAACCCAAGGAATGTGGTTCCAGAACTCATGCTATTAACTTTACTCTATGCCCTTCAGTACCCTATCATAACTTACCATACTGCACTAACAATTTCCTTTCATCTTCTTGAAAATAGGGACTGAATCCACATCATTCACCACATAATGCCTGGCACCAAGTAAGCACTCACTTAACTTAATGAAATCACATCAGCAATAAAAGCTTTTTCTCCATACAATTGAAATTAAACATCACTAAAACAAAGGTTTATTTTTTTTTCATAGCAAGGGAAGTTTAAAACTCATGTGCATACACACACACAATTTTATCCAGAACCCCAAAGTATGTAAGGTTGCTATGGTAGAAGCCTAAGTCTATGCAAAATAGGATTGGCCTGTTTTGATCATGTTTCTATACCTAGATTATAGCTTCTTAAAAGCCAAGTCCTCCATGACTTCTTCACAGAAATCTATAACCAAGGCTGTAATAAAGATAATGTTCAAAAGAACTTCTATCCCCCTTTGATTGACTTACTTCTTCATATTTAACCGAACAGCTTGATCATTTCTACCACTGAAATGTCTCTTCAGTCTTTTCTTTGTAGTCCCTCTACTATGGCTTAGGACCTTCTTGCTACAATCTCAAGTAATTTGACAGCCCATCCTCCTACGGTTTAACCTATCCTGCCAAGTAGTTCTTCCTGAATTCCATTTTAAAATGATTTGCATAATATTCCTTAGCCTTGCTCAAAAATGTTTTATGGCTAACAGTTACTTAGAACAAACAGTGTTTCATCCATTTTCTACAGTGACCTGGGAGGGGAGGGTCCTTATTTCATGGAGCTCAAGGAAAATTATAGGGAGCTGAATACAAAGGTTATTTTCATTCTTACTCCAATTCTAGCACAGTACAGTGAATTTGTGGGTATAATACCATTTGAATACATGATTTATAGTTAAAAAAAAATGATCTATAGGATAAAAATCAGTTTGGCTCAAGATTTAAGAACCCCCAAATTCCCTCTATATACCTGCCATTTCTGCTTCCTCCTGTATCCCCATAAGAACTGTCTGCTCGGGCACCTGGGTGGCTCAGTAGTTGAGCGTCTGCCTTCGGCTCAGGTCATGACGCCGGCATTCTGGGATCGTGCCCCGCATTGCATCGGGCTCCCTGCTCAGCGGGAAGCCTGCTTCTCCCTCTCCCACTCCCCCTGCTTGTGTTCACTCTCTCGCTGCCTGTCAGATAAATAAAATCTTTAAAAAAAAATAAAAAATAAAAAAAGAACTGTCTGCTCAATACAAACTAATTTATTTCCCGAGATATTCCTTACATTTTCCAACTAATTTTGCTCAATCCTTTTCTTTATGTGGAACATATTCCCCATTCCTGTCTTTATAAAATCCTATATACTCCCTTACAAATATAGCTTTGCCTAAAAAGTAGTCTCTAAATTCTAAAAACATTTATATCAGAACCATTAGCAATTCAATTTTTTTGCCTTGTGACATAGCTTCTTTTATAATCTTAAATTTCTGGGGCACCTGGGTGGCTCAGTCGGGTGAACGTCCAACTCTTGATTTCAGCCTGGGTCATGATCTCAGGGTCATGGGATCCAGCCAGAGTTGAGACCCACGTCAGGCTCTGCACTCAGTGGAGAATCTGCTTAAGATTTTCTCCCTCTCCCTTTGCCCCTCCCCCTACTCACGAACACTCTCTAATAAATAAATCTCTAAAAATAATTATAATAATCTTAAATTTCCGAGTGTATCTTTTATAACTGATGAACTGACAAGCTTCTTATTTGTAAATAGGAAAAAAAAACTTTGAAAGCAAAGACTTCTTTGTATCTGCCACAAAACTAAAAACACGGCTTTTAACATATTAAGTTTTCAATAATTATTTAAGAATTTCTATCCCAGGAAGGTAGTGATCTGATAAAAGATCATCTGATTAAATGGAACAGCAAGAAGAAAGTAAAAAATAACGGGTCGGTTCTAGAAACAGGCTAGTTATGTCTGAAAGAGAAAATCAAATTTAATTCTAATCATCAGTGCACCTTTCAAGGGGTCCTCTACATAAAAATAAAAATAGTATTAAATTCTGCCTACTATTTATATTTGACAATTTTTAGAAATCAAATACATTTACTTAATGTTTTAAATCTCAAAGACGGTCAAAGGAAATCTGTGCTAAAATATTTTATTAGCAATAATGAAAGACAGTTATTATAGTAACAAAAAGGATATCAGCTTTAGCAAAGTCTCTTATCCCACACTGAGGTAATCCTGGTGTGTTCTGCATGTAGAAATCCAAGTAAAACCAATGGGCAAGTTCAATCTGAAAACACACTCGGATAGCATTGTCTCTTTCCTCGCTGGGAATATGCAAAATAAATCGGCTGTCAAAAACAAAAAACATATTAAAATTACATTTACAAACTATAATGATCTTAACCTATTTAACTGCTTCACCCCTGACCCACCAACATAAAAAAGGGACCAAGAGCAGTGCTGATCGAGGAAGCAAAATTTGAGGGAATAGGAAGAGAAGTCTGGAAGCCAGCTATGCTCACCACTATGGCACCAATGCTGCACAGGGAAGAAGAGTCTGGAAAAAAAAAAAGTTTATACAGGTATCTCACTCATAATAGAATTGAAGGGGCCTTCTAAGAATATATGCAAATATATTCATTCATTCAAACAGGAAAGATGTTAGCTGCTTAAAGTTTTACAAAGAGACATTAAAGAAATCAACTCTGTTCATTAATAGACTAGATTTCTCAAATATCCTCATTTGCAGAGCCTGAGTTCAAAATAAAGTATACTCACTTTTTAAAAATCCTAAATTGTCTTTCCCAAGTACATTTGAAGGGAGCTGGAGAAATATTTTATATCTATAGTATAAATGTACACTATATTATTTGTATGTGATTAAGATAATGAACCCTTCTTTGTGCAACAAGTCAGAATTTAAAAAATCTAAGTGAACAGGATTTACAGCACTCGTTAAGCAACCACCAACTGCTTCTTCCACTGCATAGCCTTTTTTGGTAATGACCCTGAGAGACAGACGGAACTACATTTAAAAAAATGCATTGGTTTTTGAGTTATTTTAAAAAATTAAAAATTAGTATCACCCAGCTTGATCACTCACGCTATTCACTAGCAAATGTTTTTGGTGATTTCCAAGTTTCAAATCAACCTCAAAAGCATGCTTTTAAATTATAAAAATAATGTAACATTCTAACAGTGGTAGGTACAACAACCTACATTTCAATATAGAAAAACTAGGGGGAAAGAGAGCTGTTAAGCACATACGCTAAGAATGAAGTACGTAACATGCAACTCTGATGGCACTGGCTAAGACACAAAAATCAAAATTCTATGTGGCATTCGAGATCCAGTCCCTGCTCACCTGCACAACCTCTTACTCTATGAGTTCTTTATACCCAGTGATAACAAATTCTTGGAACTGTCCTAAACTATCGTCCACATACTATATCTACTTCCTTTCCCTTGTCCATCTGGCGAACTCCTAATTTGTCCTTCATGACTTACTAACACTACTCTCCTATGCAGATACACCAGGCTCCTCTGAACAGATGTACATACTCTCAGACTCCACTCCTTTACAATTATGTGGTTTTTACTACTATTGTCCACAAATTCCTCCAAATTAGTTCATTGAGATAATGTACTCTTTGTATATTTTTATTCCCACAGTCTAGCAAATTGTTTGACATAACTATCAGTGACATACTGATAGCTACAATTTATCTTTTAAATGCTTCCATAGGTTCCTATTCTGGTTAGATGAAACAAGCACACTCCACTCTGTCCCTCCCATAAAATGCAGCTATTAAAACCGTAACAAAACGCAAAGAGCAGCTATTTGAGGACTGTGAAAAGTAAACAGTAGCAGGAAGACTGGGGAAGACAGTATTTGAAGTGAATTTACCATTTTTCCATCCTCCAGTGTCGCCTGGCTGGACTGGGGTTTGGCGGTGAGCACCAGCAGGGACAGAGAGAGCCCCAGAAGCCTTCTAGTTCTGCCTCAAGGGTTGAGAGAGGAGTCTAAGCAGATCTCCTAATACTTGAAGATAGTAGGGAGAATTCTTCCTTTTCTCCTTTCTCCCATGCCCCAGCCCCCAAGCAATGCCATCCATGGTTAGAGGTGGCTACAACAGTGGCTTTAACAGAGGCTAAAACTCTTAAGGGACAGGAAACTTCCTCTTGAATCATAAGAATTGTGTGGTCCCAAGAGAGTAGAGCCAACCTCCACTGCTTTTATTCTTCTATCCTCCAGTTGTTCGCTCTCAGACGTGAGCAGAAACATGTGAAATGTGTGCCAGAGTGGCTTTCTGGCTATAGAACCAAAAAGGACAGACCCAAAGAGCCAATTAGTAGCAGGGAGCTGGCAAAAAAGCAGCAGCTCAGGAAAATGGTCCTGGGAAATTGTTTAGGAACTGGGGCTCAACCCCAAGCTACACAAGCTTAGATTAGACTACAAATAGCATACCACCAACTTTGTGAACTGGACTTAGACCACTGCCCAAGTCTCAGAATGGCCACTGGGTGGTAAAACAGGACAAACAGCAACGCAAAAAACTAACTTTCTTTTACCTGATGTTGTTTTACTTAACACATCTCTAAAATAAACTCTGGTATTTATTTTCTCAGTTTGGGGCATTATTTCCATTATGGAATTAACTCTATTCCCACTCCCATTCTACACACCCTTCTCATCTCTCCACCCACCCAACAAAACTCTGTCAGTTTTGGTTAGGTTGTCAACTTCAGCACTACTGACATTTTGAAGCAGATGACTCTATGCTGAGAGGAGCTTTTCTGTACACTGGACGATGTTCAGCAGCAACCCTAGCCCCTGCCCGTTAGATGTCAACAGCACTCTCCATCAAGGTGTAACAACCGAAAAGATCCCCAGATATTATCAAATGTTCCAAGGGGAGCAAAAATCACTCCCACTAACAGCCACAGAGTTAGATTAGCATTCAGCCTCTACATTACTATGACTCTGTAAATGGAATTCACAACTAAGCCACGTGGTAAGCTAGGATTACTTTTCCTTTCCTGCACAATCCTTCGTTCTTCCCGTAATAAATAAATGTCTTATCACTGCACTGCTTTGTGTTCTCTATCACACCTGTCACTAATTGAATCTTCCACCAGTTTCCTAAATTTTTTTCTCAGATGTTAATTCAAACACATAGTTTCATCTTGAAGAATATTCTTCAGCCTTCTAATCTATTCCAGTCTGGGCTGGTTGTCATCTACACCTGATACACATCTATCATCCTATGCTGTCCTTTCACTGGCATCCCATGGTTCCCTACGGCTCTATCTTATCAGATTTCATGTTTCTTGTATCCTGTCTTTCTCCTCAATTTTCTTTCTTCTTTTCTTTGAAGTATATCCTCCCAAACCTTCTGCAGGAAAGATGCAAGGGAGATAAAAACTGAGACGCTCTGTATCTCAAAATATCTTTAGAATTCTAGATTGAAAATCATTTTCCTTCAGTTTTGAGACAGTGCTGTCTCCCGCCAGCCTCCAATTTTGACATTGACTAAAGCCATTCAGATTCCTTTGTCTGTCATATTTCTTTCAGTCTGGAAGATTCCAGGTTCTTCCTTCTGTCCCCAGTGTTCTGAAATTTCCCAGTTGTCTATTTTTTACCTACTGCACTGGCCATTCAATGGACCTTGCCTATTTGAAAACTCACATCCCTCAGTGCTAAAGGACCTCATGGACTGATCCTCGTGATTCTTTACTCTCCTCTGGTTATTTCCTACTTCTGATTCCTCCCCTCCCCCCCTTCCTTCTGAGAAACATTCTTAACTTTATTTTGCAAACCATCTATTAAGATTTTTGGTTTTGCTCTATTTTTAATTTCCAAATGCTATTTTTAATTGTTTATGCTTTTATAGATTATCCTGTTATTCCCTGATTGTAAAACTCTACCTCTCTAAGGAGATCAACATGGTTTGGTTTGGTTTTTAAGTTTTCTCTACCTGCATAGTTTGATTCTCCCCAGTTGCTCTTTTTTAGTTTTAAGCTCTACCTTTCATGTTAAGAGGCCTATTCAGACGTTCACATTTAAGTGACAGACCACAAAGCTATTTAGAAAAGTTGTCAAACTATAAGGCACCATTTAAGCGAGTGATCAGGCTGAGCAGTTTAACTGAGGGACCACCAATGTCAGTACCTTTAGGTCTGTCCTCATGAGTTAGTCATATCACCTAAAGAATCTTCCAATCTTGGACCTGGACGGTAAAGGCCAAGCTCTGCCACGTTCTAGGAGCTGAGCGGGGAAAGAAGGCTGAGGGTTTTCAGTATGTTTACAGGATATATAAATTCAGTTCTGCCATTTTTCAATATTCTCTTATTCTAGAATAGATTGACACTATTACACTAGTCTCTCATTTGGGTCTATTAGGTCTGCTAAGTCATATACAACATTCCCTTTTAGTTACCAAATTTCGTTGCTCATCCTTTCACCCATTCTTCCTTTCCTTGTGGCTTTATATATTTAACTTTTTTAAAACTTTACTCTTCTAGTGAAATTGATGTTTGCATATAACCTACTATATCTTTAACCAAAAATTTTCACTTCTAGTTAAGTTTCTAGACACTAACCACAACCTAAAAAGTGGTAAGAAAGTACACAGCACAAAGAAATTCAATCTCATTCCCATCCCAATCCAGAAAAGCCCTAAGTGAAGGAAGGTAAGCTGGAAATGGGAATAAGAAATAGGACTTTAAAAAAAGGAGAAACGTGCCAGGGCACCCCCAGCGCAAGGCACCCCAGGAATCCATGGCCTACACCCACCTCAGCTCCAACCACCCTGCCAGGGCAACTGCTGCACAGAATGCCCTGGGATACAGCCCCCCACACACTTGTGCCCAGCCTCAGCTCCAACCATCCAGCCAGGGGGCCTCTGCATGGGCCATCCCAGGCTAGCCCACTTTGCACCTACTTCAATTTCAGGAATCCTGCCAGGATACCCCTGTGCAGAGAACCTCAGACCACCCCAGCCACTGCCTACTTCAGCTTCAGTGATCCTGCTGCAATGCCTCTGCATAAAGAATCCAGGACTCCCTCTGCTTCTAGTCACTTCAGTTTCAACTGTCCTGCCAGCACACACTCTATGCAGGGAGCTCTGGGACCACCCTGTCCCATGCCCAATTCAGCTGCTGACATCCCACCAGGGCAGTGCCAGCAGAGTGCCCCAGGACCCCTAGCCCACACCAGCCAAAGCTCTAGCCAGTAAAAGTCACTGGGCACACACAGTCTACAAAGGGGACAGCCATACACAAGACCATTCCCCTCAAGTTTAGAAGTGCTGTTCTGCCCAATTCAAAGAAACCAACATAGAAAGTCAAGCAAAATGAGACAGGAATATTCTCTAAACAAACAGACAAAACCTCAGAGAAAGAGCTAAATGAAATGGAGCTAACCAATCTACCTGACAAAGACTTCAAAGTAATAGTCATGTTCACCAGACTGGAGAGAAGAGTGAAGAACTCAGTAAAAACTTCAACAAAGAGATAGAAAAAAATGAAAAAAAAAAAAAAAAAAAAACAGCTGAAGAATATAGTAACCAATAAAAAGTACACTAGAGGGAATCAACAGATTAGAAGATGCAGAAGCAGTATTCTGGAAAACACGATAATGGAAAGCACCCAAGCTCAACAGTTTAAAAAAAAAAAAAAAGAGGAAAGGTTATGGGATCTCTTGGACAATATCAAGTGAACAAAATTTGCATTATAGGAGTCCCAAAAGGAGAAGAGAGAGATGAACCTAAGGAGTTCCACACCATGACACATAATAACTAAAATGTCAAAGATTAAAAATAAAAGAATTTTAAAAGCAGAAAGAGCCCAACACTTATGTACAAGGGAAACCCCACAAGGCTATCAGCTAATTTTTCAGCAAAAACTCTGCAGGCCAGAAACAAGTGCCATGACATATTCAAAATGCTGAAAGGAAAAAAAATCCACAACCAAGAACGATCGATGTCTCTGGCAAATTATCATTCAGAATTGAAGAGATAAACAGTTACTGACACAAAAATGAAAGGAGTTCATCACCACTAAACCAGCCTTAGAGAATGCTGGAGACTTCTAAGTGGAAAAGAAAAGGCCATAACTAGAAGAAAATTATGAAAGGAAAAAACTTCATGACTAAAAGCAAACATACAGTAAAGGTAGTAGAGCAATCACTATAAAGCTAGCATGAAGGTTGAAAGACAAAAGTAGTCAAATCAATTATATCTAAAAAATTAGTTAGGGGGACTCACAAAACAAAAAGACAAAATATGACAATGATACACATAAAACATGGAGGGGTGGTAAAAATGAAATTCTTTTAGAATGTGTTCAAACTTAAGTGACAATCAACTTAAGTTTGCTATATATTTAGAATGTTATATATGAATCTCATGGTAGCTACAAACCAAAAACCTGTAATAGATACACAAAAAATAAGAAGAAAGCAAGCCAAGTATAACACCAAATAAAGTCCTCAATACAAGGAAACGGGAAGAAAAGAAAAAGGAACAGAGAAGAACTACATAACGACCGGAAAGCAATTAACAAAATGGCAATTAATACACACCTATCAATAACTTATTTCAGATTTTTTTAATTTAAATTCAATTAACATATAGTGTATTATTAATTTCAGAGGTAGAGTTCAGTGATTCATCAGTCTTCAACAACACCCAGTGCTCATTACATCACACACCCTCCTTAATGTCCATCACCCAGTTACCCAATCCCCTAACCCCCTTCCCTCCAGCAACCCTCAGTTTGTTTCCTATGATTAAGAGTCTCTTATGGTTTGTCTCCCTCTCTGATTTCATCCTGTTTTATTTTTCCCTCCCTTCCCCATTATCCTGTTTTGTTTCTTAAATTCCACATATGAGAGAGACCATATGATAACTGTTTTTCTCTGACTGACTTATTTCACTTAGCATAATACCCTCTAGTTCCATCCATGTAGTTGCAAAGGGGAAGATTTCATTTTTTTGATGGATGAGTAGTATTCCATCAACAACTGTTTTAAATGTAAATGGTCTAAGTGCTCCAAATGAAGGATACAGTGACAGAATAGACAAAAAACAAGTCCCAGCAGTATGCTGCTTACAAAAGGCTCACTTCAGACTTCAAGACACATACAGACTGAATGATGGGATGGCAAAAGATATCCTATGCAGATGAAAGCTGGGGGGGGGGGGGGAAACAGAGCAGGAATACTTATATTAGACAAATACTTGTATTAGAGAACACAGACCTCAAAACAAATACTGCAGCAAGAGACAAGGGGTATCAATACAAAAAGAGGATAAAACAATTGTAAATGTCTATGTACCCAACACTGGAGCACCTAAATAAAGCAAATATTAACAGACACAGAGGGAGAAACTGACAATAATACAATAATAGCAGGGAACCTGAACACCCCACTTACATCAATTGATAGATCATCTAGGCAAAAAAAAAAAAAACAGTAAGGAAATGGTGTCTTTGAATGACACATTAGGCCGAATGGACTTAACAGATACATACAGAACATTCCATCCTATAACCACAGAATACACACTCTTCTCAAGTACACATGAAACACTCCCAGGATGGATCACACATTAGGCTACAAAACAAGTTTCAGTAAATTTAAGACTGAAATCAAATCATGCATCTTTTCTGACCACAAGAGTATAAAACTATAACTCAACTATAAGAAAAAAACTAGAGGGGCACCTGCATGGCCCAGCTGGTTAAGTGGCTGATGTCAGCTCAGGTCATGATCTCAGTATACTGGGATTGAGCCCTGTGTCAGCTCTCCCTCTCCCTCTGCCCCTCCCCCCAGCTCCTGCATGCACTTGCTCACTCTCTCTCAAATAAATAAAATCTTTAAAAAAAAATTTTTTTTAATAAAGGGGGAAAAAAACAAACTAGAAATAACACAAACACATGGAGACTAAACAACATGCTACTAAACAACCAATGGGTCAAAGAAAAAGTTAAAGAATAAACAAACAAACAAAAAATACATGGAGACCAGTGACAATGAAAACACAACAGTCCAAAATCTTTGGGATGTAGCAAATGCAGTTGTAAGAGGGAAACTTACAGCAATACAGCCTGCCTTATGAAACAAAAAGAATCTCAAACAATCTAACATTACACCTAAAAGAACAAGCCCAAAGTTAGCAGAATAAGGAAATAATAAAGATCAGAGCACAAATAAATGATAAGAAACTAAAAAAATAAAATAAAAATAGAAAAGATCAATGAAACCAAGACCTGATTCTCTCTAAAGACAAACAAAATTATCAATAAACCTTTAGACAGACTCAAAAAGAGAAAACACCCAAATAAATAAACTCAGAAAAGAATGAGAAGAACCGACACCACAGAAATACAAATGCCTGTAAGAGGCTACTATAAAAAACTGTACGCCAACAAACTGGACAATCTAGAAGAAATGGATAAATTCCTAGAAATACACAATCTTCCAAAAATGAATCAGGAAGAAATACAAAATCTGAATAGACTGATCCCTAGTAACAACACTGAACCAAAAAACTCCCAACAAAGTCCAGGACCAGATTGATTCACAAGTGAATTACACCAAACATTTAAAGAGTTAAGACCTATTCTCCTCAAACTATTCCAAAAAATAAAACAACAAGGAAAATTTCCAAACACATCCTACAAGGCCAGCATTACCCTGATACCAAAACCAGACAAAGACACTACCAAAGAAGAATCCCAGCATCCTGGGATGGCATTCTGGGATCCTGCTTGCATGCACTGATGGATGAATAAATAAAATCTTTAAAAAATAACAAAGAAAAGAAAAAGATACACCACCAAGCTATAATCATCAAAACAGTATTGTACTAGCACAAAAACAGACACATAGATCAATGGAACAGAGAACCCAGAAATAAACCCACGTTTATATGGCCAATCTATGACAAAGAATATATATGGAGAAAAGACAGTCTCTTCAATAAATGGTGCTGGAAAAACTGGACATCTACGTGCAAAACAATGAAACTGTACCACTTTGTAATACCGCACACAAAAATAAACTCAATATAAACATCTAAACATAAAACATGAAACCATAAAACTCCTGGAAGAAAACATAGGCAGTAATTTTTAAGATTTTAAGAAAACATAGGCAGTAATTTTTAAGATTTTATTGATTCATTTAATACAGAGAGAGAGAGAGAGAGAGCAGGGGGAGCAGCAGGCAGAGGGAAAGCGAGAAGCAGGCTTCCCACTGAGCAGAAAGCCCGACTCGGGGCTTGATCCCAGGACCCTGAGATCACAACCAGAGCCAAAGGCAGACGCTCAACCAACTGAGCCACCCAGGCGCCCCAGCAGTAATTTCTTTGACATCAAACTTAGCAACATTTTACTGGGTATGTCTCTTCAGGCAAGAAACAGAAGCAAAAAATAAGCCACTGGGACTATACCAACACAAAAAGCTTCTGCAAAGCAAAGGAAACCATCAACAAAACAACAAAACAACCTACTGAATGTAAGAAGATATTCTCAAATGATATATCCAACGAAGGGTTAATATCCAAAATATATAAAGAACTTATACAACTCAATATCAAAAAACAAATAATCTGATTAAAAATGGCAGAGTACCCGAATAGACATTTTCCCAAAGACATATAGATAGCAAAGAGACACATAAAAACATGCTCAACATCACTCATGTAACATCAGGGAAATGCAAATCAAAACCATAATGAAATATCATCTCATACCTGTCAGAATGGCCAAAATCAAAAGGACAAGAAATAACAAGTGTTGACAAGGATATGGAGAAAAAGAAACCTTCATGCATTGTTGGTGGGAATTTAAATTGGTACAGCCACTGTGGAAAACAGCATAAAGATTTTTCAAAAAATTAAAAACAGAAATAACATATGATCCAATAATTCCACTGCTGGGTATTTACCCAAAGAAAACAAAAACACCAATTCAAGAAGATATACACACCCCTATGTTTATTGCAGCATTATTTACAAGAGCCAAGATATAGAAGCAACCCAAGTGTCCATAGATAGATAATGGATAAAGATATATATGCACATATATACATACATATATACAATGGAATATCACTCAGCCATAAAAAAGAATGAGATCTATCCATTTGTGAAAACATGGATGGACCTAGAGAGTGAAACAAGTGAAGCTAAGTGAAACAAGTCAGACAAATACCATGATGTCACTTATGTCTGGAATCTAAACAAAACAAATGAGCAAACAAAACAGACAGACCGATAAATATAGAGAACAAACTGATGGTTGCCAGAGGGGAAGGGATCAGGGGGATGGGCAAAATGGGTGAAGGGAAGTGGGAGATAAACGCTTCCAGTTTGGAATAAATAAGTCACAGAGATGAAAGGTATGGTATAGGGAATATAATCAACGGTATTTTAGTAGTATCTGTATGGTGACAGATGGCAGCTACACTTGTGGTGAGCACAGCATAACAAAGTACTCAAATCACTTATGTTGTACACCTGAAACTAATGTAACATTGTGCCAGCTATACTTCAATTTTTAAAAAGGGACGGGAAGGGCAAGGTGTACTTATGTAATAGAAGACTATCTCTTCTTCTTCCACTCCTTTGAGTCAGGAGTTTCTCCTACAAAAGAGTGGGGGAATGGGGAGCAACACCTGAGGCTCTTTTCTAACTTTAGCTGATAGATTTGGGTGTTGGCACCCCAAGGCAAAACTGGTTTTCAAGGATTCCCAGTGTAAGAGCTAACACCCTATCTACTCACAGAAAAGAGAAGCCTATCAATAAACAAGCCCCTTAAACCCTCACCTTAAATATGAACAGCAACAAAAATCATCCAACATCAAAGGAAAATCTGGGGCATGACAAAGAAAAAATTACATTGAAAAAACTGGACCTAAAGAAAAGATAGAGTTGAGGGATCCCAGTGTTCTGTGATCGAGCCCCACATCAGGCTTCTCTGCTAGGAGCCTGCTTCTTCCTCTCCCACTCCCCCAGCTTGTGTTCCCTCTCTCGCTGTCTCTCTGTCAAATAAATAAATAAAATCTTTAAAAAAAAAAAAAAGATAGAGTTGAGGTTATCTCATAGAACCTTGGTACTCAAAAGTGTGAACCCTGGACCACCTGGGGACGTAAGTGTGGGAAGAGAAACAGCCCTTTTAGTCATATAAGGACTCGGAAGTTCACTTTCTAATGACCCCCTCAAAGGAAATTACTTTAGAATGTGCACCAGGAAAACAAGAATGAAAACCAAGAAAGCATAAAACATGAGATTAAGAGACTATAGACCCAGCCTGGGAGAGCCATGAAAGAGAACTCTAGCAGGCCAGTTGTTTGGCAAGTCTAGGGAACAACCAGTCCAGATTGGGCTAGAAGAGTAGAGGTCTCCAAGAAGGCACTCTCCAGGAAAAAAAGAATTCTGTAGCATAGATAGCAAAGGTAAGACTGAGGACAAAATAAAGGAGCAGACAGGGGTGGACGGGAGGAAGCTATTTTGAATGTGCTGGG
Source organism: Ursus americanus (assembly GCF_024610735.1). Lineage (NCBI taxonomy): Eukaryota > Metazoa > Chordata > Mammalia > Carnivora > Ursidae > Ursus > Ursus americanus. The sequence continues at coordinate 448,600 of NC_142131.1, forward strand.
GAAGAGAGGTAAATGTACAAGAGAATCATAATCCAAATACGAAGCAAAAGCCAAAACTGGAACAAAAAGACAATCAAAAAGAAAAAAAACAGAAAGGGGGCACTTGGTGGTTTCAGTTGGTAGAGTGTCCAAATCCTGATCTTGGGGTCGTAAGCTCAAGCCCTATGTGGAGTGTAGAGATTACTTAAAAATAAAATCTTTAAAAAAAAATAGCCAGAAAGAATGAGGGAATAATGAAGAAAGCATATGCTTCTTTCTCCAAAAGAAAAGACTACAAAGAGCAGCAGCATTTTGACCAATTAGTAGAATATAAGAAAGGGGAACTCACTTTGACATTCTCTCCCAAGACCCTTACAAAGGGATCCCAACTATGGCTAGAGGGAAAAGAAACAAAATCCTAGCCATTGTAAACTTGCCTCTACTGTGAAAAATACGTACCTAGTTATACCATATAACAAATGCTATTATTCTTGTTCAGCTTTTGCAGTCAACCAATAGTAAAAAATATAACAGCCCTCATTAAGGTTACAAAATGGAATGTAAATATCAATTTTTAAGTTCAGGTGGATAGAAGCTGAGAGAATGTGTAAGAAAGAAAAGGAAGAAAAGATGGGGCACTGATTGCCTCACCTTATCAAATACAGACTCAAAATACTGTCCTTAAGTTCATAAACCAGAAAGGTAACCAATAGAACAATTTAAAACAGTGATAAAACTGCATTGGAAATAGGGTAAGGCAACAGCAGGCTTTTGATAAACTAAACCCTCACCTAATATCTACCAAGGTTAAGTAAATATTCAATCTAACATCTGAAGTTAATAAAACAAGAAACTAGTCCAAGTGTATTTTAAAATACTGAATTATCTACCAAAAGAATTCAACACAAAACAGGTAAAAAGTCTGGAGAGCAGAACTGAGATAAAAAGTGGTAAGGCAGGAGACTATTGCTTTTGTTTTATAACTTCACCCGTACTCTTCTTTGACTTTTTTTTTTCTTTTTAACCTTGAACAGGAGTACATCTTTTTAACAACTAAAAGCTGACTTCTTGGGGCACCTGGGTGGCTCAGTCAATTAAGCGTCTGCCTTTGGGCCAGATCAGGATCCCAGGGTCCTGCGATGGGGCTCCCTGCTCAGCGGGGAGCCTGCTTCTCCCTCTGCCTGAGGCTCCCCCTGCTTATGCATGCTTGCTCTCTGTCAAATAAATAAACAAAATCTTAAAAAAAAAAAAAAAAAAAAAGCTGATTCCTTTAAGAAACTTTTAAGAAAAAGGAGGGCGCCTGGGTGGCTCACTCGGTTAACTGACAATGGACTCTTTTTTTTTTTTTTAAGATTTTATATATTTATTTGACAGAGAGAGAGAGAGTGAGTGAGAGAGCACAAGCAGGGGGAACAGCAGAGGGAGAGGGAGAAGAGGCTCCCCACAGAACAGGGAGACCAATGGGGGGCTTGATCCCAGGACACTGGGATCATGACCCTGCGATCATGACCCAAGCTGAAAGCAGAGGCTTAACCATCAGAGCCACCCAAGTGACCGACTCTTGATTTCAACTCAGGTCATGATCTCAGGGTCATGAGATCAAGCCCTGCATCCGGCTGGGTGTGGAGATGGCTTAAGATTCTTGGGCACCTGGGTGGCTCAGTTGGTTAAGCCTCTGCCTTCGGCTGGGATCATGATTTCAGGGTCCTGGGATCAATCCCAGCATCAGGCTCCCTGCTCAACGGAAAGCCTGCTTCTCCCTCTCCCTCTGCAGCTCCCTTTCTCTCTATCAAATAAATAAATAAATAAAATCTTGGGGCGCCTGGGTGGCACAGCGGTTAAGCGTCTGCCTTCGGCTCAGGGCGTGATCCCAGCGTCGTGGGATCGAGCCCCACATCAGGCTCCTCCGCTATGAGCCTGCTTCTTCATCTCCCACTCCCCCTGCTTGTGTTCCCTCTCTCACTGGCTGTCTCTATCTCTGTCAAATAAATAAATAAAATCTTTAAAAAATAAATAAATAAATAAAAATAAAATCTTAAGAAAAAAAAAATTCTCTCTCCCTCCCCCCACCCATGCCCCTCAGCACCGTGTGCAACCAGCATTTGCTTGTGCTCTCTCTCAAAAAAAAAAAAAAAAAAAAAGGAAAAGAAAATTTTAATACATGAAAAAATACACTTCGACGCTTTCATTCTATGAATGTTTTCGATCTGTTTTAAAGATTTAAAAGGGTGTGCCAGGGTCCCTGGCTGACTCAGTTGGAAGAGCACGCGACTAAATCTCGGGGTCATGAGTTCAAGCCCCACACTGGGTGTAGAGATTACTCAAAATAAAAAAATTAAAATGTGTGTATACATAGTATATATGAAATAAATAAAATGCTTTTCACCATAATGTGTTATGGGAAAAATTTCTCCACCTCACAAAATGTCATCTTTTCAACCTTCCTACAGATAGATTAACAGAACTACAATTAGTACAAAAATATTGCAGAATTAAACACTAAAATGATAACCTGAAGATAAGCAAGAATTATTTGATTAGCTTACACAATCACCAAAATAGCAGCAACATTAGCTGCCAGAACATACCTTTCTCCTTTTAACACGAGAGTGGCTTCACCATTTAATTCTTAAAGGGGCTTTAAAAAAACTCAAAGCATTTCTTTAAAAGAAAAACAAGCTGTAGTTTTCAATTTTTACTTTAAAAACATGCTTTTCAAGTATTTAATAAGCTAATTTAAATGGTATTGAAAAATTCTTTGACTTTTAAAGTCAAAAATCATGGTGCAACCGAGGCAAATATCACCATAAAATGCGGCAGATTTACTTTTTACATACAGGTTTACTAGAACGTTCACTAGAACACTTTAGACGACAGTCTTTCCTTCCTCTCCTCTAATTTCATTCTACCAAAAATAACTGCGTTTCAGTTTGGTGCATATGCTCTCAGACTTTCTTTGTGCATACACACACACATATACACAAAACATTTAAAAATCTGTTTTAACAAAAGGCATCAAATGACTATTATGTTCAATAGTATACTGTATATGTCATTTCAAGACACAAACATTTTCCTTCAGTTTACTGTTTGCTAATTGCCTTAGGAATTTGTAATGACTGCATGCTATCCCAGTAAATGAAATGTTGCATATGAAACCATCTGCAAAATAACATTCCATGTCTTAGGTTATAAGCTATCTAACGGTTACAAAGTTACTTCTTGAAAACATAAGTCTCCTCTTCTAATTTTTCACGTCAAAATCATTCTCAATTTTACATTTCTCCAGAAGTTATTACTATGTGGTCAATGACTGAAGTAGACAAGATTAGCAGGAATAGGTAATTTATCAGAAATCAATAACACAAAAGACTTCTTAAATATACTAATAATAAACAAGAGAATTGGGGAAAATATAAAAATAAGAGTCAAAACCAAACACATAAATCGAGAGGTACTTAAAAGAGCAAAGAGTGCAGAAAAATTAAACCTTTTTCCACTTACGCTTTATTTTTACAGAAATTAAACAAATTCTAAGTGAATTTATTTCTAAAAAAAACCAAAAATCATAAAAGTCTGAATTGTTCACATTAAAAATCTTTAAATTAACCAACAAAAATATTATAAACACTAACTTTAAAATGGCATGATTTTTAAAACTTGAAGTTTTAAGAAATGGTTATTTGGTTTATTAGTCAAGTAGCTAGCCCTAATTTTTAAACATATAATCCTTTTTATATAGCCAAAACATAGTAATTACAAAAATGTTACTCTCATTTCTTAAAGGAAAAAAAAAAATGCTACCCTATTCCAAAAGATTTGTATAAAACTGCTTAAATACACCCACTGGAAAACCAAGAATCTTTAACACTCAACAGAGGTTTAACGTATTGTTTACAAAATACAACAGTTTTGTGAGTAAACAGGTTCCACATAAAATCAATCACCTTCATAACGGCTACTAGGACTTCTTTCAATGATGTAATGCTCTGTAGTACACAAAATAAACCCATATTTGTAGGAAGATTATCTCAGATGCCTATAAAAAGTGTAAGATTACCTATCTTTTTATTAAGCTGTATCCCTATTAATCCATACATAATTACTGCTCACCTTTTAAAAAAAACATACTCATCTTCACTTTTTTTTCTAACTATAAAATACACATCCTTTAAAAAATCTTGGAAACATCAATAAAAAAACAAAAATCATAATCTACTTCTTGTACATGTTTGTCCACTTATTCACAGATATACATACATCTCTTTTCTTATGAAATTAGGATAGAAAATAAGTGCATTTTAAGTGGTTTGTTTGAATCGATCACATTCCAAAAATTATAATCATATCATCACGAAAGAAGTACAGCAACATTAATTCTTATTAGTTCCAAAATTAGTCTATTTAGTTATCTACATGTACTTTTGTGAGGTTTAAACTGTTAGACTGGACTTTCTGTAACGTCTACCTGGCCTAGGAAAAAAAAGCACAGGCACTGTTGGGAAAAAGGCCTACGCTTCAAATCTTGATTTTCTGAATTACCAGAAATGTGACCTTGTGTAAATTACAAACCAACTCTGTCAGATGAAAATAAAAATAACTACACCTACCAAATAGGAGCTGTTTCGAGGAGTAAACAAAATGATATATGTGAAGGGAGCACCCAATGCCTGGCACACAACAGTACCTCCACAAGTATTAGTTCTTTCCTTCCCATTTAAAAAAAAAAAAAAAGGCGTGAATGCGACACAACTATTAAAAGTCAGATTTCTATACATAAATTCAGTAAATGTACTTGAAAAGGTGTTATTTTATCAAAGCCTTTTACTCGTAATTTATTTCACAATCCACTTAGCAGGCGACAACACAGAGTATTTCTGCACCAAAAATTTTACTTCGGGAAAAGTAAATATTTTAAGTCCATTTTCCCTAAGTTTGGCTATCTGAAATCATTACTAACAAGAGGGAAGAAAGCAAAAAACTTTCTCTTGTAAAAGTATACCATGAATTAAAACCCTGCGGTTGAGAATTTCCTTTAAGGAAAATTAAATAATGAAAAAAAAGCAACTCTCTATCCCCCCCCCCCATGATAAGTTTGGGGATGAACAAGACAGTAATTCTTTACAGCAATTTAGAAAATGCCACGGACGCGTGAGAACACACGGGCGAAAGGCTAAGTTTGAAACCGCTTCCCTGCGCACATCCGGGGGCAGGACTACGAGACTCAAAACGTCGCAGTCTCCGGAGAACCGGGGCGTGAGACGGCGGGAGGAGGGGGGAAACGGTCTAAAAGTCAGAGGCAGGAAAAACACAATGGGAGGGGGAGGGGTGGCCGAAAACCGCTCCCGACCCAGGCTTCGGCGCAGCGGCTTCACCAGCAGGAGAGCAAGAGTTGGGGAACGAAGAAAATGAGGACATGCCGGTGCCCCGCGAGGAAGGACGGAGGAGAGGCCGTGAGAACCCGGGAGGCTGCGGCGGAAAGACGGGGGTGTCGTCCGAGGGAGGGTCGAGCAGGAAAAGCGAGCAGCGGCGGGACCGGAAAGCGAGGACAAGGGGGCGGGCGGGGGGGAGGAGGCGCGGAGGCCCCCGGGTCGGCCAGTGTGAGAGAAAACGAGGAGGGGACGAAGGGGGCCCGGACAGCGCGCGGCGACGCGGTACCTGCAGAGATCGTCCAGGACGCTGCCGGGAATCTCCACCCGTTTGGTCTCCATGATGAGGACCCACAGCGGGAGCAGTGCATCCCGGCTCCGCGCGGCCGGGGACCAAGGGTACGGCACGGAGACTCCGGGTCGCCGGAGAGGGGGAAGCGGCGGCAGCGGCGGCAGCTCCAGCGAAGACGAGAGGGGGAAGGGGCGGGACCCGCTCACTTCCGTCCCGCTCCCTCAGCCCCGGACCCGAGGCTGGGCCAGAGCGCGGGGAGGAGCCCCGGGAGTCACGCCCCTGCTCTGCTTGAAAGGTCCAATAGGAAGCTGGGGAATCGGGAGGCTGAGCACGCTAAGCCAATGAAATGTTTGTTTATTGGTCTGTCATCTCCAATCCGTCTTCAAGCAGCCCCGTTGCTATTCAGAAAACCAACTTCCCGCCGCCTTTGATTGAACCCTGGTGTGGTCGTGCGCATGCGCACCATGCCGCCTTTGCGCTACTAGGAAGTCCAGAGGATTCAGGTCTTCCTGGTAAGACTCCGAGACCCACGTCCCAGGGTTCGGCGTGGTCTGAGCGTCCTCTCGGTGACCAAGCAGGCGCTTGTACTTCTGCAGGGCAGACCCCCCCCCCAAGGGCGGCCCTGCGCAAGCGTGCATTTACAGTTCCTGTCACCAAGTATCCTGCACATTCATTGTCGCCCCCGTCCGCTCCAGGCCAAGGGCTGTACCTCCCCTAACTCGTATTTAAACACCTGAAGGCGGTTTTCTTTCCTCTGGCGACCCAGACAAAACTTTATCCCAGTATCTGACACCTAGTGAGAAAATAAATACTGATTTGAACCTGAACTCAGGAATCTGCATTCTACGTCCTACACACACTACTCCAACCTACTGGTCCTCGCTGATTCCTCCTCTTGCTTAATGGAGCCCAGTCCACTTAGGATCTTGCAGAAAAATCTAGATACATCCGTTCTTTAACCTACTTTTACATCAGATCCACAGCCCCCCCAACACACACCCACCTGCTCAGTCACAACTTTAGTTTATTCTACCATTTAATCTCTCATCTTTTTCTTCATTTCTGTCCCCATGTCCTCTAAGGTGCTCATTATTCTCCTCATCGGTGTCAGAACTGCCTAAGCAGGACCTCTGCCTCTATTCTTGGCCTGTACAACAGCCCAAGTTTTATTTTCTTTTGTTCGGATATGAACAGGTTCCTGTGTTTTATCTTCTAATAGCTCCCCTCCATCAGCTTCTCGTGTATACTCAAGCCCAAACTTGATGAAAGAGCCCTGTTCCCATCTATTTTACTCTCCTGTTTTCCATCTTTGCTTTTTCCTCTTTATTGGAGAACTCGAATTTATCTTCCAGCCATCCATACTGCTTTTATTTTTCTGGAATTTTCGTTTTTCAAATGTCTCTTCGTTACAGTGTCATAGCCTTGCTTCAAGATTTCTTATCCCTATGAGACTATTAACAATACATTTTTAGGGGCACCTGAGTGACTCGGTTAAGTGATCGACTCTTGATTTTGGCTCAGGTCATGATCTCGGGGTTGTGAAGTCAAGCCCTGCTTTGGGCTCTGCACTGGGTATGGAGCCTGCTTAAGATTTTCTCTCTGCCCCTCTCTCTAAAAAAAACAAAACAAAAAAAAAAAACAAAAAACAAACAAAACAAAACCACACACACAATACATTTTTAAAGTTTTCTTCCTCCTGAATAGCCTCTTCTTCCTTTCAGCTGCTTTTTGCTATTAATTTGGTCTCTATCTATCATATTGGAAGCTTTCTGGTAGTCCTCAACTATTCACTTCTACTTTAGAGTACATAATGAGGGGCACCTGAGTGGCTCATTTGGTGAAGAGTGTGCCTTCTGCTCAGGGTCCTGGGATCAAGCCCTGCCTCGGGCTCCCTGCTCAGTGGGGAGTCCGCTTCTCCCTCTCCTTCTGCCCCTCCCTCCACTCTCTCTATCTCTCAAATAAATAATAAAAATAAAATCTTTTTTAAAAGCGCGTAACTAAAAAAAGGAGTTAAGTGTTATAAAAGCTGATTGGAAGCTTCCAGCATAAAGGTTGAACTTGTTCCCTGAGGGCTTCTCTGTAGGGTGATCTGGCTGGGCTGTCACATGGGTCACATGGAACTTGGGAACACATGGGTCACTCTTTCCAGCTGGTCAAATTCTCTAAAGAGAAAATCCTTCCAGACCAAACTGGAAGTGTTATGAGAGTCAAGTAGGGGAGCACAGGCAGGAATATTCTGTCTGCTTTATTCAATCCCCCTGGCACACTACAAGTCTTAGTTTGGGTTTCCTAAGAAGCAGGCCCTGAGACAAGGATTTGAGTGGAAGCAGTTTACATGGGAGGTGATCCAGGAAAGAATGGTAGCAGAGCAGGGAAGTGAGTCAGAAAGGAACGAAAGCCAAAAAATAGATTATTATCAAGGAGGTTAGCACTGTGGGTAACTGGAGCTGATCCCGCTGGAGAATTCTGGAGACCAGGGTAAAATACACACTACAGAGTTATCCTACTGAAGGGGTGAGGAGATGGGGTATTTATGTACTAACTTCCATCAGTCCTTGGTTACAGCCTGTTCCCGGAGCCTACATCCCAGCCTGCCCCATGAACGGGAAGGCAGGCTCTGGTGGCCAGAAAAAGCCCTCAGGCAAAGAAATGCAGATGCTAGCAGTTAGAAGTCCAGGCAGCTCTGTATAACGGATCCGTAAGGGTGAGAGTGAGCCCCTTTAATGGTTCTATTTTGCTGGATATGCATTCTATCTGTCCTAACTGAACTTCTTTTCTCTGACTGGGGGTATCTTAGCAGCTGTTTTTCTTACTGGTCCACGTGAAGCTCAAGCCTTGTTTTTAGAGTACTCTAAACGATGGCGGTGAAACAATAGTAGAAGGCCCAGTGGTGCTTATCCCCCAGGGGCCAATGGTATCTGTGGAAAGAAGCCGGCTACTCCAAAGGACCTGGAGGAAGTCTTCCTGCTCCCTTATCCCTCTGAAGTTTCAGCTCAGCGATAAGCTCTACAACCCTTTTTTAGCTCTAAGCCGCAGCAAATCTCCAGACTTCCACACAATGCTAAACGAATCCCTCCACTGAGAATTCCATGTACACCTGGAGGCAAGCACCTTCCAAGCTACTTTCCTGCCCATTCACCATCCCACCCCTGCCTCCTCTCTCTCTCTCTCTCTCTCTCTCTCTCACGCACACACACACACACACACACACGCACGTGTCTAGGAGCCAGACAGGTGCACAGTAGAGCAGCCCTTATGGCAGTCCCCTGCGCTGTGACTTCCCAAGAATTCAGGGCCTCATTCAATCCCAACTGCCCACAGGCCCCAGCAGCTGGTGGCTTGAGAAAGGCAGATAAATTAGAGTTTGAAATTAAGGGAAAGGGAGATGTTGGGGGGCACCTGGGTGGCTCAGTCGTTAAGCGTCTGCCTTCGGCTCAGGGCGTGATCCGGGAGTCCTGGGATGGAGCCCCACATCAGGCTCCTCTGCTGGGAGCCTGCTTCTTCCTCTCCCACTCCCCCTGTTTGTGTTCCCTCTCTTGCTGGCTGTGTCTCTGTCAAATAAATAAATAAAATCTTTAAAAAAAAAAAAAAAGAAAAGGGAAAGGGAGATGTTGGGCTTCTTAAATTATAATACGGATACAATTTTAAAATAATTGGGTTGATCAAAACTTTTACTGTTTTATTTATTTATTTTATTTTTTAAGATTTTATTTATTTATTGGACAGAGAGAGACACAGTGAGAGAGGGAACACCAGCAGGGGGAGTGGGAGAGGAAGAAGCAGACTTCCCTCCGAGCAGGGAGCCTGATGAGGGGGCTCGATCCCAGGACCCTGGAATCATGACCTGAGCCGAAGGCAGACGCTTAATGACTGAGCCACCCGGGCGCCCCAAAACCTTTACCATTTTAAAATATGCTATCTCAGTTAGTCTTTTTAACTTCATGGGATAGGCAGATAGATATTAATGAGACTTATCGAGATTAAATGATTAAATGACAGTATGACAAGGAGGCAGGATTAGAATTCATTTCTGAGCTCACAGCAGGAATTCTGCTTTAGGGGGAGTGACACAATAACAGTTATTATTAACGCTGTACACCATGGTGTAGTATAATATTCTGTCAAATACAATACTCCCTACAACAAAACAAGTTGTCATCACATGCTTAAAACAGTACTTAATATGCCTGTTGGCCTTCTTTTAAGCTGAGATTAAATTAAGTCTGATTAAGCCTTTTCACATACCTTCAAAGTTCTTTTTTTTAATTTATTTCCCAGCTTTATTGAGGTGTGATTGACAAATAAAAATTGTTCATATTTAAGGTATTATCGTAGTCCATTCAGGTTCCTGTGATTAAAAATGCCATCAATTGGGTGGCTTATAAACAACAAACATTTATTTCTCACAATTCTGGAGGCTGGGAAGTTCAAGATCATGGCACTAGCAGATTTAGTGCCCGGTGAGAACCCATCTCCTAGTTTCGTAGACTGTGCCTTCTAGGTGTTAGCTTATGCGGTAGAAGAGGCAAGCTCTCTTTTACAAGGCACTAATCCCATTCATAAGGGCTCTACCTTCATGACGTAAGAGCCTCAGAAAGCCCCCACCTCCTAATACTATCACATTGGGCACTCAGATTCGAACACATGAATTTGGGGGAAACACAAACATTCAGACCACAGCAGATGCACACCATGCTGTTTTGATATATATTGTAACATTTACCACGATCAAGCTAATTAACACATCCATTACCTCACAGAGTTACTGTGTGTGTGTGTGTGTGTGTGTGTGTGTAAGAACACAAGATCTATTCTGAGCAAATTTCAAGGCGGGGGGCACTGACACAAAGGGCAAATACGTGTTGCTGTGGAAATGTTGACTTGAATCATAAGATCTTTGTTGGGAAGGGTACACACTTTGTTATGAGATGAATAAATTCTGGAGCCTTACTGTACAGCATGGTGACTGTAGCGAATAACATTGTATTGTACATTTGGGGGAGGGGCAGTTAAGTTCAAACTGGTCTGAGTGGTCTGGACCAATGGAGCTCTTCTTCCAGGCAGTCATTATTGCTTGAGGGGTACCTTCGGTTTCCTTCAGGGATGCTATGCCCTCAGGTCTCTTGCCTGAGTTAAGGGAGAAGCTGGAAAGAAGGAAAAACTTAGAACAAAGGTGGCTGGTTACAAGCAGGTGAGCAGTAAAGGTCAGGTCTTGGGTCTAGCTGGTGACGGTACTACGAGGGCCATCTCACCATCATCCTGAGGATAAAGTTAACACACGGAGGAGGGCAACGCAGAAAGACCTGTGGAGAAAAGGAGGCAGAACTATCAGGAGCTCAGGGGAGCTGGGGTGTGGGTGGGGCTGAGGGTGGGGGAGGAATGAGAGAGAGAGAGAGAGAGAGCGCACAGTCCGGAGCACCTGGCCCCAGGTGGGAGCCAGAGTTGTCAGGTGTCAGAGTCGCCAATTAAAGCAAGAAGCCAAAAATGAGAGTTAAGCCTTTAATCAACTTACCATGATGGCTAAAACCAGAGAAAGCAGTGACTCTTTCTGCTTGACTTTCCCATGGAACAGGGTACCGGTCAAGGGTCAGGTGGATCTCACTGAACAAAAGGCTCATGCGGTTTTATGGACCCTGGGGAGAGAGGAATGAGGGGAAGGCCTAGGTGTGGAGAAGTACTCCTCCTTCCCCCAGGAGGTGGCTTCAGTGAGGAGACTAAAGAAGACCTCCGCCAAGGCCTCAGATAAGGAGATAGGAATGGAGGCCCTGGGGCTGGGAATGCAAACTGGAGAAGCAAGGGAGTCACAGGGGCCCAAGTCCCTGACTGCAGCGCCCCCAGAGACTGCAGTGTCCTGGCTGTGTGGGGAGGGCAGTCACTCCCCAGGAGACCTGTCAGGTAAAGCTTCTGTGACTGGACTGCCTAAGGTTAGGCCTGGAAAATCACACGTAGATCTCTAACCACAAGCCAGACACCCCAAGAACTGCTGAAGTGAACCCTGAAGCCTGTCCAACCTCTGAACTTACATGAACCCACACGTCTTTTGGTTTCAGGCAAAGCTTTCTTTTACTTTGGCCCAAATCATCTCAGTCAACGTGTTCCATTGGGCATCCAGAGGCTCAAACCAGAAGCCTAAGAGTGAATCTTCGTTCCTGCCTTTCTCACACAGGCACATGCCCAACCCACTACTGCGTCCCGGCCCATCTACCTCCAAGATCCATCCCTTCTCCACCTCAGCTTTCCCCACCTCAGGCCACGCCTCCTCAACCTCAGCTGGACTCCTGCATGTCTCCCGCCCCCCTTGCCACCCATTCTCCACAACACAGCAAGAGTGATTGTCTCAACACACTAATTTGATCACTCTTGTGCTTGAAAACCTTCATAACCTTGGGGTAGAATCCAATTTGTGTGCCATGGCTTGAGAGACTTTATGTGATGGGCACCTGCCCAGGATTCACTCTCCTTTCCTCTCATGTCCCATCTTCATCTCTCACTACACTCTAGCCACAGTAGTCTCCTTGCAATTCATCCCATACTCCAAGCTCTTTCTGCACACCACTCCTTCTGCCTGGAATGCTGCCCACCACTCCACAATTCCCTCTTTAGGCTTTCTGCACAGCTTAAACATCACCTCCTCAGAGAGTCTTCCCAGACCACTCTATCTATACAGCCTCCTCAATCTGAAATTTTCTCAAGCCGTTTTTCCCCTCTCCCCATTATACTGTAAGTTACAAGAAAGCAGCAATCTTTTCTAACGTATGCATTGAATCCCCAGTGCTTAGAGTGTCCTTGTGCCGTGGGCACTCTCTAAGCATTTGCTAACTAATGTCTAGGCAAAGGAGTAAGTTATCACCAAGTATGCGTTGAGGTTACCGAGGAGCAGGTGGAGGGATGCAAAATCCTATTATGAGTACGTGAGAATCTCTTTAAAAAAAGAAAGTAAACCTGCTGTTGGAAAAGATGAACTCATCCTAGCTTCGATGGGTTTTATTACTTTCATTAAAGAGTCCTAATTAATACAGAGCTCACTTGCTCTCTTTATGTCTGTGTATCTATGTAATAGACATATATTATACAAATATAGTACGATACACAATATAATAAACAAATAATATAAATACATGTCATATTAACTTTGTATGTTAAGCATAAGCATATTATGTGCAAATGTATATATGAAACAATTCTACACTCTAGAGCTCTAGAACCTGATCCTTCTCTTTCACCCTCTCTTTCCTTCTCCTCTGTTACCTCTAACCTCCATGGGTTTGCCCAGAATGGGAGAAGGCAGTTGGAAGAGGGGGAATGAAGTTGTCAGACTCAAATGAAAAAGCTTAATCCACTGCTAAACAACTTTCTTTTGAATGGGAACAAATCAGGAAAAGGAAAATTGTTTCAGGATATTTCTTTTTTAAAAAAAAAAATAAATCATTTCTTAATTTTTAAAAAATCAGAACTATAATCTCTATATCAGTTCTTAAGAATTCTCTTATTAATTCCTTGTCATGGATGAAGGGATTATTTTTGACTAAAATTTCAGAAACTAAAGCACTAATTACTATGTTGAGTCTTTGAACAAATGTTGAGTAAGCATGCTGGAGGTTGGCTTGTTTTTCTTTAACTGAACTCGCAAGCATCTTAACTGGGAAAAGATGTCTGTCTCATAGCATCTCTTATATTGAATTCTTTAAAAGAAAAGGTTCTGTTGAAACAGCAAACAGACCTAAAGAGGTACTTCTCCAACCACGCATTATGAAAATAATCGGCTCAGTTTGGCCCCGTAAGTATTCCACAGTCTGCATGGGGCTCAGAGTTCCATTCATCCAGACAGAGGTCCACCCGTGACAGGCCCGGGGAAGCCTTCACTCCCCTCCAGAATATACAAGGAAACCAGAATCCAAAACAGGAAAAGTCTGTTTTCTATCTACCAGCAGGGGGTGTACATTCCTTTTTTTTCCATTTTCAAATTTTATAGCATACTGCTGACTCATGTTCCTAGCACAAGAGCAGGACTCGACAACTGAGGCTTCGGCCCTCCGTAGGACTCTACTTCCAAGAAGTTGGTGTGATTACCTTATTTTCTGGCGAAATGACTCAGACCTCTGAAGAAACCCTTTCCCACCTGTCCCCTTCAAGCTGCCAAATGCTGACTGCCTCCCACTCTGTACGTTAGTTTTACGTTGCAGCGCTGACAAACGACCACAGCTGTGGGAGCTTTTAAACAATACAGATTTCTTATTTTAGAGTTCCCTAGGTGAACAGCTCAGCACGGATCTCACTGGACTGAAACAGAGATGTCAGCAGGGCTGTGTTCTCTAGCGGGGTCCCTAAGGCAGAGTCCGCCTCCTTGCCTTTCCCAGCTCCTAGAGGCCATCTGCATTCTTTGGCTCCTGCCCCCCTTCCTCCAATATCCCAAGCCAGCGATGGCAGGTCGATTCCCCTTACACCACATCACTCTGGCCCTCACAGTCCCATTTCTCCGTGACTCACCTCTGCTTCCTCTTCCATTGTCAAGGAACCTTGTGATTACATTGGACCCACCCAGATAACCCAGGACAGTCTCCCTGTTTAAGCCAGCCAATTAGCAACTCTTTTTCTCCTTTTCCTTCAAGGTAACATATTTACAGATTCCAGGGATTAGGATGGACATTTGGGGGGGCATTATTTTGCTTGCCACATTCTGTATCCCTTCTCTGTAGCTTTCTCTGTGTCTATCCAACCTCTCACTTCCGTTTCCAGGAATCGGTAACTACACATTTTTTCAGCGTGTGGAAGTTTTATTTGAAATTATGGAGTTTTATCTCCCTTGTTCGTTGTGCTTGGGATCACAGAATTTAAAAATAGACTTTATTTAAGGGTAAAATAATACAATGTCTGGGATTTGCTTTAAAATAATCCACCAGGGGGAAAAGTTGCAAGGCAAATAAATAAAATAAGACTAGCAAAAGGGTGGTAATTATTGAATTGGCTAATGAGTATGTGGAGTTTAATTATATTCTTTTTTTTAAGATTTTATTTATTTATTTGACAGAGAAAGAGAGACAGCCAGTGAGAGAGGGAACACAAGCAGGGGGAGTGGGAGAGGAAGAAGCAGGCTCCCAGCGTAGGAGCCTGGCGTGGGGGCTCGATTCCAGAATGCCGGGATCACGCCCTGAGCCGAAGGCAGACGCTTAACGACTGAGCCACCCAGGCGCCCCTAATTACATTCTTTTATATATATTTTCAAATGTTCAGAATAAAACGTTTTCAAAAATAGAGCCCTTCTTACTGAGAATTCAACTGAATTTCCCCCTTAATGTTTCTTTAATATTTGAAAGGGAAAAAATGGGTAAGACTAATCAAAACTGCATAGTAAATATGTGATTTTTAAATGTACCAGTTTGAAATACAATTGACTTAAAAAATTACTGAGATATAATTTACCATGAAATGCTGTTGACTTTTGCAAAATTAAACTTTTTATTTTGAAGAAACCGTAGAGTCCTATCTAGTTGTAAGACAGGAGATGCGGTTGCCTCTTTCCCTAGTCTCCCCCCACAGTAACATCGTATGAAACTACAGCATGTCGTCACAACCAGGATACTGATGTGACACAGTCAAGGCACACCACATTTTCATCACCGCAAAGATCCTTCATATTGCCCTTTATGTTGTCTGGATGTCAAATATTTATTTGACATCTTCCAAATGAAAACCTTTTCATGACTTCTACGTGCCTTTCTCTCAGCTTTGCTTAACAGCAATATTGTGAAATGGCCCAAACCTATTTTTCAGAGCCGTCAAACATGACAGAATCCTACAATTGCACTGACTAAATTTTAGGTACCATAGATGAACTAGCAGAATATGACCTCAAAGAAGGGGTTGAGAGCAAGGCACAGGATAGCAAAGAGGCGTCTCAGAAGTCCAGAGTCCAAGCAGCACGGCGAGGAGGCAGGGCCATCGGTGTCGGCCCCTTTGGTGGCCGGAAGTCACCAACCGTGTGACAGATTACTACTAGTGACACCTGCCTCCTCCACCATCCATTCTCCTCCTTCCTCTCTTAAAGGGCTCATTGAAAACCCTGTATTTTCTGGCCCTCTCACAGCTACCTGTGACAAGATGTGGCAACTATCTTTGGGCAAGGAGATGTGAGCACAGGATAGCCGAGGACTTCTGGGAAGTTCTCAAAAACAGTGGCAGGCTTTTCTTTACTCCTTTCCCTTTGTTCCTTCCTGCGGCCAGCAAGCGATCACCTGGGCAGAGAAGCAAAACAGTAGATGCCACGGTGTCTGAAGACCTTGGAGCCGCCAGGCCAGCCCTGGAGGGCCTATCTCTAGACTTCTTTTACTGAAAGAGTGATAAACTTCTATCTTGTTGAAGCCACACTATTGGGCTTTTTTCTGTTTTATGCAGACAACAGTCCAAACTGCCGCAGGCAGTCTTCTTATCTAGAGGCAGATCATTTGAGGCTTGAGGCTGCTCTTTTGATTTGGGGGAAAAAAATTTCAATAGGCCTTTTGATCAAACAAAATCAAAGGCTCCAAAGGATTCCAGACAGAGGAGTTTGAGATCACTGGCAGAATGATGCAGAGATGTACCTTCGTTTGCGCAGAGTTGAGGCTCTGCAGAAAGAGGCTAGATGGTAGACAAAGGAAAAAGGAGCAGGCAGGAGGGTTCCCCTCATTTTAGAAGGAAAAAAAGGGATAGTGGAGGGCCTGCACCCTGGGTGGACCTTAGGGTCAGGGATTTCCACATGTATCACCTATTCTCTCAAAGATGTTCCTGCCACCAGGGGCCTAAGGAAAGGGACAGCCACGGTAGCAGCCCTCTGCAGGGACAGATCTAGAAGCCAGGGCATCAGTATGCATTAATTTTAAAGTGGATTTTTGGGGGGCACCTAGGTGGCCCAGTTGGTTAAGCATCTGCCTTCTTCTTGGGTCAGGACGTCAAGCCCGCCCCCCTTTGGGTTCCTTGCTCAGCGGGGAGCCTGCTTCTCCCTCTCCCTCTGCCTGCCGCTCCCCCTGCATGTGCGCACTCTCTCTCTCTCTCTCTGTCAAATAAATGAATAAAATCTTAAAAAAATAGAAAAAGTGAGTTTTTATTCTTTTCTGCTCAGTGATTTTCTTGGCTAATGTCCAAACACAGTGAACATCTGTTTTGTTTCGTCTGATTTCTCAGCATCAGTGTTCCCTCTGGTAGCATGAAGGTATGTTCCTTCAGGGGCTATTCCTCCCCCACTCTCATTTCTGTGTTTGGGTGGGTTTGACTCCCCACCCCGAACCCGTTCATTCTGGCTCTCGATTTCCAAGAGCATTTGTCACAGTGATTATTTAAGGGATATGCTAGGAACCCAAGCCAAGTCCAAAGAGCCAATGCTGGGATGTTTGCTGAGCTGAATGCGAAAGAAATGCCTTCTTTCTGCTCAACTTGCTAAAGTGCTGGAATGTAAACCCAGAGATTCTATGTCTTATGCAATGCATGGAGAGAAAAGCAACATGAAAAAAAAAACTTATAAGAGATGAAGAGATGATTGGCAGGAGTTGAGCAATAGTCCAAAGCAGGAGGGCAACCTTGGAGGTGGAAATGGGAGCTTAGGCTCTGCTATTGGGGCACTGAACAAATGATCTCTGAAACCTGAAGAACTCGAGAATGTTCCGGTTACAGTAATAAAATCAATATGTCATGAATGAAATATGATATCTTCAGAAAACTGCTCACAGGTCCAAGTGGGAAGAGCTGAATCAGACAGTTGGCTAACATTATTCGCATCTTTAAAGAAAACAATGAGTCAACAAGGCATAGAGGGGAAAGCCTGAGAGAGATCGGAGATGCCGGATCTCACACCACCTCTCCAAATCCCAGAGACTGGAGACAGACTGAGTAGCCAACTTGACTATCTGCTTGTTAGTACTTCCATATAACGGCACTGAATGGACCCTTAACCTTTAAATGTCACTCATCTTAGGCTCTGTGTCAATTCAACACTCTTCAAGCAACATTAAGACGATAATGTCACGGGGTGCTGGGGTAACTGGGTGCTAAGCCTCAGTCAGTTAAGCAACCAACTCTTGGTTTCAGCTCAGGTCATGATCTCAGGGTCATGAGATCGAGCCCCATGTTGGGCTCTGGCTCAGCAGTCTGCTTGAGATTCTCTCTCCCTCTGCCTTTGCCCCTCCCCCTACTTAATACACATGCGCTCTCTCTCCCAAATAAATAAATAAAATCTTTTAAAAACGACAATTATTATCTTTAATAATGACAATTTCACATCTGATGTAGCTTTCCATTAGCACTATTAAGGCTGATGCAGGGCCCTGCAAAGGAGAGGAGGGGAGTCCAGAGCAAAACCATTTGAGAGAGGAGGAAATCAAACTACAGCTGGGAGTTCAAGTCCAAGTATCAGGTCTGGACGGTCCTAAACAGAATCAGAATTTGGGAAAAGGGTGTGGAATTGGAATGGGGGTTTTTGGTGAGGGGGCTACACTTTAAGATCAATTTGGGGGCTCCTGGAGGGCACAGTTGGTTAGGCGTCTGACTCTTGGTTTTGGCTCTGATCGTGATCTCAGGGTCGTGAACTTGAGCCCCATATCTGGCTCCATGCTCAGTGTGGAGTCTGCTTAAGACTCTCCCTCTCCCTCTGTCCCTCTGCCCCCCCAATAAATAAATAAATCTTAAGAAAAAGATCAAGAACAAAGAGATTTTGGTAATTGTTCTAATCAGCCTGGAAGGGTCTGCACCTAGCCTTTGTTACCTAGGGCAGAGGAGTGGAGCCGGTCTAAGGGCAGGGAGCCAGATGGATAGGAACAGGACCCTATTCTTGGTTCCAGTCCTTTGCATGATAAAAGTTCCTTGCCCACTAGGGGCCAAACCTCTATTTCATTAATGTAGAAATACTATTTTAAAATTCCTTTGTCCTAAAGCTTTTTCCCTCTAAAAATGGATACGTCCATGAAGAGAGTTAATACATTAACCATTACCCCTCATATTTACATTCTTACTGAGAAATATCTTTATTTAAGCAAAAATTAAGTGCTCTCTATTTTATTACTTAAAAGAGCTTCATTGTTTCTACTAGTAAATGATTTTCTAAAAGTTAATTTTCCTAACTTTGAAAATGAAAAATTCATGCAAATCATTGAAGAAATCATGCTAGAAATAAATAACATATGTAATTTGTATGCCTAAAAAGCCCAAGCCATGAAATTATTAATATGCAAAAATGGATTGTTAATTTCCATACATTTGCCCATATATATATATTTCCATACATTTGCCTATATATATATATATATATATATATATATACATATATATATAAATGTTTTCAAGACAATGGGGTATTATGAGCCATAAATTTATAGTTTCCAAAACTATATAAGTCTTGAAGATTATCTACACATGGCTTTGGAGTGCCATTTCTTCAGAGGTATTTGTTTGGGAAAGAATAGCAAATAATGATCAGCAGGCAGACTGCCAGGTTTCAAAAGAACTGCTGGTTTGGCCTTGTTTCAGTACTTACATTAAAGACTGTTTATTTGATTTTCTACAGAAGAGAACTGCATTGCTAAACTTGGAATATATAGTATGCAGACCTAATTTGGGTAAAACACCCCTTCTGCCAGAGCTCCATAATTAGAAAACAACCATAAAAGCTATACAAAAACGTATGTTAGTTTTCACAAATTTAAAGCTTTATTTGCAAAGCATCAGCCCACTCTATACAGGTGCTATGCCTGTCATGAATTATTGCTGAAGCTAGTGTCCCCGGTCCTGCTCATCTCCTCCCTTTTCCCTTCTCCTGGCTAACTCCACCCGCCTGCTCCGAGCAAGCTAACAACCTCTGTGTGCCCTCGCACACCTTCTACCCACTGCTTTAATTAGACAAACTCACATACGTGGGGATTTCCTCCTCACTGTTTTACAAAATAAAGGGAGGGTTATAAAATTCTTTGCATTTCCTTTCTTAGTAAAAATACATAGTGGAAATCTCTCCCAGTCAATTGACAGAGAGCTCACTCACCCTCTCAGCTGGGGAACAGTCTGCGTTGCTCAATCTTCTATGATGTGAATATTCCACCACTTAGTCAATTATTTCCTTAGTGATGGTCATACACTTTGTTTCCAATTTTTTGTCCCTAAAAAAAGTGCTGCAGTAAAATAATACATGTTCTCACGTATTAGTGCCTTTATTTGCAAGGACCAGGAGGAGAAAGATGTTTTATTATTCCTTCTCTCTTATATATATAATTTTTTTCTGTATATATAGTCTCTTTCTCTCTCATACACACACATATATATCACATGCACACTTTTTTTCAGAACAGTTTTAGACTGGATTGCAAATATGATGCCTACTTACACCAGTGTGTGTTTCCTGAAAATAAGATCATTTTCCTTTATAAACACGGTATAATTATAAAAATCAAGAAAGTAACATCAATTGGATATTATCTAATCTATAGACCTTATTCAAATTTTACTAATTATTCTACTAATGTCTTTTATAGCAGAAGAAAAAGAATTTTTTCTGTTCCAGGATCCAACCCAAGATGACCCATTGCATTTAGATATGACGCCTCTTTACTCTCCTTTAGATTGGAAGAGTTCCTCAGTCTTTGTTTTTCTATAGGTGACATTTTTATAAAATCACAAATAGAATAATTCTATTTACATTTATGTCCCTTGTCTTTTTCCCTGACTAATCTAATTTTCCATTTCGGTACCTATGTATTCTCTCATTCATTTCATTGACTACACAGTATACTGTATTAGCCAGGATGATCTGGTTTCTGTCATGAAAACAAATAACACCAGAATCTCAGTGGCTCAATGCTGCAAACATTTATTTCTTGTGCATGTGACATCTGTTGTCCTCCCTGTGACGGCTCAGTGCTCTGGCTGCTTCTGTCTCATGACTCTTCCTCCCAGTGTGTGTTTCTACAATTGCTGTACCAGGAGAACATGGAGAACCTCACATGGACTCTTAAAATCCTTTTAAAATTCCAGAGGACAAAGCAAATCACATCAGCATGCTCACCCTCAAAAGGGCAGAAATGTATTCCTACCCAGAAGGAGAAGGAACCAAGAAATACTGGTAACGACTGGTAATACCCACCACATGTATCATTTTATAATGATACTAGGGTTATAAACAGGCAAACCATAACCTATTTAAGTAGTCCCTTATTTATGGACATTAAGCTTGCTTCTGTTTTTTTTTTTTTTCAAAAACCTTTATAGACTTATTTTTGCACACTCGTGTGTCTACAGTATACGTTCCAAGAAATGGGACTGCAAAAGCAAAGGGAATGTGCATCTCAAGTTTAGGCTGCCATTTTAAGCTTCGCGCAAGATGGGTGAACAGAGGGAGCCGGACAACCGAGACAGAGACAGAAAAGCAGAAGAAAGAGATGGGAGAGACAGAGAAAGTAGATTTCAAGACTGACTTTCCAACTTACAAGCCCTTTGAATCTTGACTGTTTATGTCTATTAAACCGCAGTATGTGTTCAATAAGCTCTTGTTTTTACTTTCACATGTTTGAGTGCGTTTCTGCTACTTGTCGTAAGTTGCACCACAGTTGGAGAGGACAGAAAGAGGGATGGCATGATCGTTCCTGTCATTTCAGTTTTCAACCCAGTAAAGAGTTGGGACATGGAGAGAGCTGAGCACTCAGTTACCACACCCAATTTTCCCCACTGGACCAGTGTTCATAAGCTGAGCGGCTTTTACACCCAGTGCCCCTGGTTGATAAAAGGGAAGCTGACCTAGATCTGGAATAAGAGCACTGCCCAAGGAAAGCCTTGATTTTAAATTTCATCTCAGGAGAAGTTCTTCTCATTTTTGAAACCCAGCTCAGATTCCATTTCATGAAGGGTTGCCAGTTGCTACCAGAGCTCGTCCTGAGCTCCAGTTTTTCTTTTTTTCTTTTCTTTTTACCAGTGGGAGCTCCAATTTTTCTAAATCCTTACAACACAAGACATACAAGCAGCCCACATTTGGTTTTATACTGTTTTCTGTTTGTCTTATTGCTAGAATGAGTTCTTACATTCTTTGAGTGTAGAGAAAATATTTTATATCTATTTTGAATTTCCTAAGAACCCTGTGGATAAAACACCTAATACATGTGCAACTATTGAGTGATTTCTTCTACCTAAATTACATAAACCTGACTGAAGTTGAGTGTATTTATAAACCATAAATAAAACGAAGGACAGCTCAGCTAAAACCAACACGTGGTTCTCATCTGCCACATTTCCCAAGGAATACAGATTATTGTCTTGGTGAAATAACTGCAGCAATTCTGAAAATGGACAGCCGACACCTGTGAGTATCGTTCTAGTGACTGCAGACCTTTTTCTCAGACTTGTATCAACTTAGTAAGCCTACCCACATTCTATATGCATATATGGAGACTATGATACACACCGTCCTAATCACTCTGTAGGGTTATTTATTTTAAAGTATTGGAAGCCTCTTTCCCCCTTTCTTGGACGATCATTCTATAAATGCATTTTTTTCATATTTTCACCACACTACTATGTATCCGTAAATAGTACATACCATTGTTCGGGGTGCCTGGCGGGTTCAGTTGGTAGAGCATGTTTCTTTTGATCTTGGGGTCATGGGTTCAAGCCCCACATTGGGCAAAGGGCTTACTTAAAAACAAAAAAGGAATATATATATACCATTGTTGCACACGCGTGCTTTAAGTCGTAAATGTTGTCATACCCTTATTGTTCTGCAATCTCCTTTTTTCCTCTTCATAACATACACTTGTAATGTATCTCATGTTAATATGGTAACTCTAGATCACCTAACTATCTAGAATTTCATTTTCACAAACCCATTTTCCTGTTGATGCCCATTTAAAGTTACTTCAAGTTTTCCCAGTTTCAAAAAACTGCGGCAAGGAAATGTCCGTATCTACTTATGCACACACCCAAGACTTTGTCCATGGTATGTAACTGACAAGTGGAGTTGCTGTATATGCGTATCAATTTTGATAATGCCTCCATTTGATAAATAGCCCTCCAAGATGGTTGTAGCACTTTGACTCCCACTAGCAATACCTGAAAATGCCATTTCCCCCACATCCTCCCTTGCTTTGTGCTAATTTGGTCTGCCACAATGAACAGACTTGAATCGGCCAAGAGCTGCCCTGACCACTGTATGGCTTTTGGGGATCCATATCTTGTGATCTACCAGGTGGGAGGCCCTCACCCTTTGTTATATATCCATTCAATCAAGCTTATTGATTGTACCTCTCCGGGCCAGCTTGATCTATTAGGTAAGGGGTGCTAAGAGCCTCCTCGATGATGACTTCGTTGAACACCCTCCTATGGTTCTTGATTGCTCTAGATGCTGGCAAATTATTCTTTTTTATCAAAGAGTTTTACTTGTCACCCCAAATGATGCTTTTTACCTTAAATTCCATTTGTTTGCTATTCATTCCATTAAATACCATTATTCTTCCACACGTTTTTCTTTTTCATTTGTATTTGATTGTTACATTTTTCCTTTCTTTTATTTTCAAATTTCTGGATGGTTTTCAATGTGTTTCTTTTTCATTTTTTAAGATTTTATTTATTTATTTGACAGAGAGAGAGGCAGCGAGAGAGGGAACACAAGCAGGGGGAGTGGGAGAGGGAGAAGCAGGCTTCCCGCCAAGCAGTGAGCCCGACGCGGGGCTCGATCCCAGAACGCTGGGATCATGACCTGAGCCGAAGGCAGACTCTTAACGACTGAGCCACCCAGGCGCCCCATAATCTTATGTATGTATGTATTTAGCAATCTCCACGCCCAACGTGGGGCTCAAACTCACAACCCTGAGATCAAGAGCTGCATGTCACATGCTCTACTGACTGAGCCAGCCAGGCACCCCTTAACTGTGTTTCTTGAACTAGATATAGTTTTGTTTATTTGTTTGTTTGTTTATTAACCGAATGGGATGCTCTTTTGGTAAACGAGTTCTATCCAATGAACTCAAACAGTGATCCTGGTGTTTTTGGATTTATTCTACCATCTAATTTGGGTCTTCTCTTTACTATCCTTTTCCTTTTTTTTCTTCTTATTCCTTTTCTCTCTTCTTTGGGACTGACAAAGTGTTTTTCCTTCTTTGTTAATTTCAAAGTTATGCATTGTATTTCTATTTTTTAACGTACATATTAGCTCTATAATTTTCCTACAAAGACTTAAGTTAGTCAATGTTTTTTTCTTTCTCCTAAACAAGACACAAAGTTAAGCATGTTTTAACTACCTGTTAAGCACTCCCATATTGTTTTTTAAACCTCAAATTATTTTTTATAATAGCTAATTATATTTACCCACTTAAATTTTCATTTTTTTAAGATTTATTTATTTACTTGAGAGAAAGAGACAGAGAGAGAGAAAGATAGCATGAACGGGAGAGGCAGGGGGAGAGAATCTCAAGCAGACTCCGTGTTGAGTGCAGAGCCCGACTTGGGGCTCGATCCCAGGACTCTGAGATCACAACCTGAGCCGAAACCAAGAGTCATTCACTTAACCAACTGAGTCACCCAGGTGCCCCTGCTTAAATTACCGTTGTCTGTGATCACTATGTTTTCTTTCATCTAATCTCTCCCCCTAGGTTAGCTATTCTTCTGATTGCAGTATACCTTTTAACAGGGCTATGGTTAGTAAGTCTTCTTATTTTTGTATATTTCTTTTGTATATTTTGTCTTTCTAAATATGTATTTTCATCAAGCACTTATGCTACTTTTCCCATACAATGTAAGCTAATAAGTCGAGGAGAAGTTTTCCATTTTGGAACTATTTTGCCAGCCAAATAAAGAAGTAAAAATTAAATTTGAATATCCCCATTTTGAACTTCATAATGGATTAATGGTTGCCTGCATCATACAGAAAGATAATCAGCTATTACATGTCTCCTACATGCCACCTACAAAGAAGCTGGACCCGAAATTATACCTGAATCTGATCAAGTCCATAATCCCATTACCAGTTAATAGAAAATACAGAAGAACTGGGTAAATTACACGGGAATGCGATTAGCAAAGTCCAGATGTGAGAAACTCTATAAGACAAATCAAACAACCCAGTTTCTTCCAGAGCTAAGTTGTAAAGAGAAGGGGGGGCAAAGGGAGAATGGAGGGGTGCTTGGGGGATTGGGAGAAACTTAAAAGATGTATACTCTTTGTGAAGCAAGTTGAATTATAGGGTATATGCATGTCTTGGGTGACAGACTAGAAAGAAAACAAGAAAACGATGACCATAAAAGGGAAGATGTGGTTACTCTGAGGTGAAAGGGAAAGCATCGGGACTGCGACAGGGTACATGGAGGACGTCTGGGGCACCTGCGGAGTGGACCCACTTGGCATATGGCAGAGAACAAGACCGAGTCCCCAGCCCTCAGGGAGTCTGCATCGTATTGGAAGACATAAACCATGACAATCAGTGATATTAGTGATAAATGCACAAAAAAATATAAAGTATGATTGATCCCAAGCCTCTAAATAAGTGACAACTGAATTTCACTCCTAACATGAAATATATGGAAAATGTAATTATTTGATGAAGCCAAGAAGTAACAATTTTTTTCTAACAGATGGCCAATTGAGAGAAAAAAATAAAGAGAAAAGGAAGGAAATGAGAGAAAAAGAAATAGAATCACCAAACACAAGGCCAGAGATGATACACGGGGAGAGAGACACCCACAAAGGCATAAAGGAACATCCACAGCCCAGGGCCAGAATATTATGGAGTAAAACGCTTTGCTACTGCCACAAATTCATGGCTCTGCAGAGACGGGGCATGTTCTCTCAGACCTTCCCTTCCAGAGGACAATCAGTCAAGGTCTGGAGACCCTAGATCGGCCCTAAAGTTTGGTCCCTATTTGGATCCAAACACCCCGGGCTGAAGTGATACCTTATGACCACATTTCTGAAAACAGATTTTGTAAGGAAAATAAGGTGAAAGAGGGGTATCTGCCACAGGGGTGCCTGAGCAAACCCCCCAGTTTAGCCAGGACCGACAGTCCATGCCCCGTAGTCCCCTTTCCTTGCAGCCCGGCAGGGTCACAAAATGGGTGCAGAGAACGCAGAATGTGTCTCTCCCTGCTCACCTTGGAAGGTTCATTCATAGCTCATTTCTCCGGATGCAGGAAGGAAGTCAATCCCACCACCTACAACATTAACAAAAATGGCAACAAAATGACTGTGGTTTTTAATTTCTTCCCCTTGCAGCAGCTTCAGTTTGTCCTGTTATTACTGGATTTATTAGAAATAACTATCCAAGTCAATAAAACCACAAAGTTATAAGCCCCATCTCACCTAGAAAGAAGGATCCTAAATGCAGTCCTCAGTCACTTTAAATACACACAGTTTCTGTATATTACATTATATGCATACTTATATATTACATAATAATTATATAATAATATCATAGCTATATTTTGACTTACAAAGATAGGGAATATTAACATTAATTGACAGACTGAAAGGTCGGAAGGTCATCAGAGCAATAATCCACCATTCAGCAGTATGACCTTAGCCAAATGCTGTCTCATAAGTTTTCCAGTAATACCGATTTTTTTCTTTGTCACAGAAACAGATATTATCTTGGTTATAAAATAATATAAAAAAGTCACGCATTAAAGTAATGGACCAATAAGCATATAAAAAATGCTTCAGAGGGGCGCCTGGCTGGCTCAGTCAGCGGAGTGTGCAACCCTTGATCTCTGGGTTGTGAGTTGAGCCCACGTTGGATGTAGAGATTACTTAAAAATAAAATCTTTCAGGAAAAAAAAAGATGCTTCAGAAAAAAGTAATACAAACTCCTTTTTTAAAAACTAAACACTAGAGGGGTGCCTGGGTGGCGCACTGGGTTAGCGTCTGAC
Source organism: Ursus americanus (assembly GCF_024610735.1). Lineage (NCBI taxonomy): Eukaryota > Metazoa > Chordata > Mammalia > Carnivora > Ursidae > Ursus > Ursus americanus. The sequence continues at coordinate 475,095 of NC_142131.1, forward strand.
TCTTGGTTTCAGCCTAGGTCGTGATCTCACAGTTGTGAGACTGAGCCTCCCAACGGGCTCCGTGCTCAGCCTGGAGTCTGCGTGAGATTCTCTCTCTCTCTGAAGTAAATGAATAAATCTTTTAAAACTTGAACAGTAGAAAAAGTAGCAAAAAACTAAAAGTCACTGGTACTCTCTCAACCAAGAAATCTACATACCCAGACTTTTCTCTTTGCCTGTAAATATGTGCTTGCATGTGCACACACACACACACACAGTTGACAAACGCAGGGTCACTCTAAACATGTTGTTTTAGAATCTTATTTTCTTACTTAATGTATCATAGATATTCCTGATATGTTGTAGAATGAAAAAGGAAGTTACTCAATAATATATATGTTCAAGAATGACTCGTATTTTAGGAATTCTGTATGTTTAGGGATGCCTGGCTGGCTCAGTCACAAAGGCATGTGAGTCTTGATCTCAGGGTTGTGAGTTTGAGCCTCATGTTGGGTGTAGAGGTTACTTAAAAATAAAATCTTAAAAAAAAAGAAAAAGACTTCTGTAAATTTATATCTAGATATAAAATAAATCTAGACACACTAATACATGATTTTATTTGCACAGGAAGTTATCTGGCAGGGTACAAACTGAATTTTCAACATCAGGAAATGGGATGAAAGGGTAAATAGAAGGAACATTACATTTTTACTTTATTTTTATTTTTAAGAATTTATTTTTTTATTTGAGAGAGAGAGCACAAGCAGGGGGAGAAGCAGGCAGAGGGAGAGGGAGAAGCAGGCTCCCCGCTGAGCAGAGAACCTGACATGGGACTCGATTCCAAGACCCTGGGATCATGACCTGAGCCGAAGACAGACACTTAACAGACTGAGCCACCCAGGTACCCCTACACTTTTATTTTATTTTATTATCTATCCCAAAAATACATGTACTATTTCAGAAATTAATAAAAGTACATATCACAAACAGCTTTTCATATTAATTAAAATTTAAATCACCATTTTTAATTGTTCTATACTATTCTAGTGTATGATAATACTATAAGAAATCCCTCTTTATGAAATTTAGAAACCTTTTGTCAAACCATAAATGTTGGGATTATGTTAAACTTGTGGATACATTTGGGGAGAACGAACTTATTTATAATATTGACTATGTCCCAAATCTTTTATGTTCCTCAGTCAAGTTATATAGTTTCCTTCAAATACGTCCATCACTTACCTTGTCAAAAATTTATGAGTATCTATTTTATGTTGTGTATTATTAATGCCAATAGGAATTTTTATTTTTGTTTATAAGTATCACTGACATTTTATAGGTACTCAACGAGCATTTGTTGACTGAGTAAGTGCAAAAGAGAATAAACTTTAAAAAGCCATGAAAACTTTATAGACTAAGGGAGAAATGTGCCGTAACATCTGAAATAGTTGAGTTTAATTATACTAACACAAAAGAAGTAGTCAACTTGATTTGCTAGGGCTCGTATCTAAAAGTGAACTCAGCATTCAGGCCTCCCTGTCAGGCCTGGCCCTACCCATGCATGGTGGACCTGGGGAACTTACATACACTTGGGGAAGAAAGTCTCAGCTATCACTTCACTATGCCTAGAGTTCTGCCATTAATATCACGGCGTCAGATTAAGGGATTCCTTTCTCTGAAAATGCGAACAACCCTGGGAAAGGTAATAGAACACTATGCACTAAGCCATTACGGTCTTTTATACCTTTTTAGGAATTAACGATCAGTTCCTTCCCAACTTGTAGCTAATTAAGAAGAGTGGGTTTTTTTTAAGATTTTATTTATTTATTTGACAGAGAGAGAGAGAGCGTGCATACACAAGCAGGGGGAGCGGCAGGCAGAGGGAGAGGGAGAAGCAGACTCTCCGCTGAGCAGGGAGCCTGATGCAGGGCTCCATCCCAGGACCCCGGGACCATAACCTGAGCCAAAGGCAGACTCTTAACCGACTGAGTCACCCAGGCGCCCCAAGAAGAGTTTTTGATAAGAGAAGAGAATTAAAAGAGCAAAGGGGGACGCCTGGGTGGCTCAGTCGTTAAGCGTCTGCCTTCGGCTCAGGGCGTGATCCCAGTGTTCTGGGATCGAGCCGCATATCTGGCTCCTCTGCTGGGAGCCTGCTTCTTCCTCTCCCACTCCCCTGCTTGTGTTCCCTCTCTCGCTGGCTGTCTCTATCTCTGTCGAATAAATAAATAAAATCTTTAAAAACAAATATATAAATAAAAAAGCAAAGAACAAGGAGTACTGGGATACTGGACATATGGGATGTGTAGAGGTTAAAAAAAAGAGTCGAGAGAAGGAAGCTAAAATTTGCACATTTCTTTGGGCAGGAAGTGCATCTTGCCCATCCTTGAATGTCGTGCTTAGCACAGGACAGCCACTATGTAGATGAGTCGGTGGGTAAGCAGCTCTGCTCACCTCACAGCTTTGCCGATGAGTTGCTCTGCCCAAAGCTGCAGTCTCAGGGCTATTTTGGGGTGACCACTGCTCTGCTATTCTGACTTCCTTTCCTCAGAATTACTCATATAGGATGGGATGCCAGAACCTCATTGCTAACAGATGTTAGTTCCCTGCTGTAACAAACACTGCTAACTGCTAACACTTTTTGCATTGAGGTAAAACAGTAAGATGTGTATTTATGCGGGATAAATGTCTCCCTATAGAATAAAGAGAGATTATTATCAACAGCTATTTGGTCAGGGCGACAATGAGTTCTCCTTCCCACTCCTCATGGGTCTGATCATTTCAAAACTGACCCCACTGGGGAAGTACGGGGAGACTGGGAGACAAGGGATAAACAATGGATCTTTCCCCACTGTTTAGTTTTTTTCCACTGATGGTGTTTATGAACTTATTATATAATGTAGCAAAATGATGACTCAGCACAGAGTCACCACTTCTCCAACTCCTATTGGATCTGAAGAAAAGGGAGGAAAACTGATGGATCAGGAGAGCGTTTGCTGCGGGCAGAGGAGAGGGTGCCAGGTAGAAAGAGAACAAATGGTATCATGTGAGAGCCAAATTGAGACTTTTTTATTGATAACAATTTTCTCTTTGGCGATGACAAAAATATATTGTGTTAAGATCCTAAAGTTTATTTCAGATCCTCAATGATGGACAACAAATGTTGCTATGGCAATTATCTCCTATGAGATTCATAAAGCCTGGACGTTCTCTATCTTGGTTTCCAGGGAGCCTTCAGTGGCCACCAGACAGTGGGTACTCCATAAATAACTGTTGGATGGATGAGTGAATATTTAATACTGCGGATTCTTTATCCTTCCGAGAATGAGTAGAAAACCTTTAATAAATTAAATCTAAATAATTGGGAAGGGATGTCAAGGGTAGAGGAGATCTGTGATCTGTTTTATACCTGACAAAAACAGCACTGACCATTCCTTGGTCTCAAACCAAGTTACCCTGAAAAATCTACCCATGTCCAATTCTTCTCTATTGCAAGGTCTAAACCTGGGGCTGTCTACTCCAAGTAGTTATTCATATAATTATTACTGGCAAAATCCTAAGATAGGTGCTTCACTCTCCACTTTGTTCAGTCAGTGTAGATGCGATCTAAGGCAAGTGAAAAGAAGCCATGTTATCTAAACTGATGCAGGTTCTCAGTCTAAGCTGATTTTTTTCCCTTTATTCTCCTGTGAATTAATATGAATTAGAGAAGATGATTTGAGGTAACTCTACAAAATAATTTGTTTTTAAAAGATTACTCTGAAATTGAGCCAATGTTGTTTTTCTGTCAATTAAGATAATTGCTTATCCTCCACTGAATTTTGCACTCAAGTCTTTTGTGGTTTAAGACATTTGCATCTAGTCCAAATCATGGCATTGTTTCACATTAAATAGAAGTTGTAAACCTAATACCAAGCAATCTAAGTATAAAGGTCTTCCTGCACGATAAAGACACAAGTTGTAAGTAATCACGTCCCCAGAGAATCCCGAAATAGAAGTGCCTCCTGTGACCCATCTCACATGCCGTCGCGTGGAGCTATAAACGTACCAAATACACTCGATACAGATTTTGGATCGTGTTCAACATAAGCTCAGTTACTACTGACAAAATCGGAAGTTATAGTTCTAACGATTGATGTTTCCAAGTTCAAACTGTTTGCATAAGAATGATCATTAAAAGTATCAACACTTTGAGGTGCCTGGGTGGCTCAGTCGGTGAAGCCTCTGCCTTCAGCTCAGGTCATGGTCTCAGGGTCCTGGGATCGAGTCCTGCATCGGGCTCCCTGCTCAGCAGGGGTCTGCTTCTCCCTCTCCCCCACTCTGTGTGCTCTCTCTCTCAAATAAATAAATAAAATCTTTAAAATAAAATTAGATAAATAAAAGTATCAACATTTTCAGTAAATTTGATAGAGCTGGTTATGATTACACACACAACAGTTGGTGCTGTTTGGAGACAGCATACATCGTGACTTCTTAAACTAATAAATCCTCACTTTCAGCAGGTTTTGTTACGGCGGCCAATCGATAGAGTTGTTACAAACGAAGGTGTGAGAAAAGAATCAAGCCTGCCCCCCCCCAAACTGTAGTGCAAATCCCCCAATAGTACCTTGTGATTAATCTACACCGGCATTGTTTTAGACACAACGTCTGGATAATAAGCAAAAGGCCACGTGGTCAAGTCATTCTCACCCAACTGCACTGCCCTGCTCATAATAAAGCAAAAGTTATTTATGTTTTCAAAGGAAGAGGCACGACCTTTAGTCAGCCAGTGGGTCATAGCATGACCGATGTCCATGAGTCGGAGGGTGTTGAGCCAAAACGCATCCAGAAAGGCTGAAAGACAGACACCAAGGAGAGGGAGGAAGCATTTGGAGACTACCAAGCGATAAAGGGCTGCATAATCAGCTTGCAGCCCGTCAGAGAACAGCTGCACTTGACCTGACACGCGTTGTTAGGTCAGTTCCTTGCTCCCATCTGTGCGGGCCTGGAAAGTCCATTTCCCTTGGCCACCGATTAGTCAAGGGGTCCTAGACAAGACTCAGAAACCAGCACTTTTGTTTTACTACTTTGTGCCTTGGGAAAGCCTAGGTGCCTTTCCTTCTCAAGCACCTGGTGCCTCCACCTCGTTAAAATATGGTCTCAGATCCTTCAGGCACACACATTGCTTCATACAAAATAGACGCTCAGTATACATTTTCATTTTCCTCCTCCTTTGCCATCGTCAAATTGCTGATGAAAATGTGCTTTTATTTCTTCTAGGCTATTTTTATTTTCAGATACCAAATCCGGGAATCAACGGAATGAGACAAGAGGGAGGAATTTTAAGCAGCGACTCTTGCGACTGTCTGCTTCAATTGTACATGAGCCTTTTTGATTAGCTAAAACCCCAGCACAGGCCATGAGGGAGGCAATCCTCAGAGTGCTTTGCACGGAATATGTCATTTCCTCCAACAGCCCTATGAGGTAATACATTAGCCCACTTGGGCTGCTATGACAAAAATAGACTGGGTGACTTCAACAACATTTATTTCTCCCGGTTCTGGAGGCCGGGATACCCAGGCTCAAGGTACCAGCAGATTCTGTGTCTGCTGAGAGCTCACATCCTGGTTTATAGACATCCATCTTCTCTCTGTGTCCTGACAGGGTGGGAGGGGTGAGGGAGCTCTCGGGGGTCTCTTTATAAGGGCACTCATCTCACCATGAGGGCTCCACCCCATGACCTAGTCACCCCCTAAATGCTCCACCTCCAATTATCATCAAATTTGGGGTTAGGTTCAACATATGAATTCTGGGAGGACACAGACATTCAGCCTAGAGCGGGTAGATACTGATGTCAGCTTCATGTTATGGGCTGAAGAAAGTGGGCATTTGTAGGGTGAGAACTTTCCTAAAATCACACTGCGAGAAAGAAATGCAGCCAGGGCATCTGCTGTGGGGCCCGTGCCTTAAGCCTGCGCCATGTCCTGGGTGGGCTCTCAATGCGAGGCAAAGACCACACCAGTTCATTAATCTCAACATGTTCATTCTTTTCAGGGACCTTGAGGCTGGTCACGGATCCCCCATCTAAGGCTGGTGTAGTAGGCAAAATAATGACCTCCCAGAGATGTCCATACTCTAGTGTCCAGAACTTTTAAGTTTGTCCCCTTACACGGCAAAAGGAAATTTGCAGATGTGATTAACGTTATGGACCTTAAAATTGGGAGATTATTCTGGATTATCTGGGTGGGCTCAATTTAATCACATGAGACCTTAAAAATGGAAGTGGAAAACAGATGGATCAGAGAGATGAGACCAAAGAAAAAGGAAGAGAAATTTCAAGTATGAGAGGGATTCAGCCCACTGCTGCTGGCTTTGAAAATGAGGAAGGAAATGGGGAGCTCAGTCCTAGAACCACAGGGTTCTGAATTCTGCCAACAACCCCAAATGAACAAAAATACCGATCTTCCCCGGATCCTCTAAAAAGGAACGCAAACCTGCTGATGATAACTTGATTTAGTCCAGTTAGACTGGGGTCGGATGTCTGATGCAGAGAACTGAAGGTAATAAATTCTTGCTGTTTTCAGCCCCAAGTTCGTGGTGACTTGTTGCAGCAGCAATAGGAGACTTCCGATTGGTTAGTTCCTTTATTCAAGTTAACGACATTCCCCTAATGCCTAGTCAGGAAGGGAAATGCACACAATTTTCTGACTCTGGTTCTTCTCTTACATGGAAAGAAACGCAAAAATGCATGAGGCAAATCTGGATTGTTCTGTGTGGTTTGAACCATATCCCAGGGTCAGTGGACACAGTACCATTCCAGTATGGGTCTAAATGCCATGGTTTGTCCAGAACTGGGTTAATTGGTCTTGAACCCAGAGAAACAATCTCTCAGTGACTTCTTTTCTAACTGACTCCAGTGCAGGTGTCATTAGAGACATGAAAGGGTGAATTAGAGCGCACTTTTATATCTGGTGAAAATTTCTAGATTTCTGTGCAATAGCAATGACTTCCGGCATTTGATTTCAGAATAAAAATACTTTGCTAAAGAAAAGGATATTCCCAAGTTGATTTACTCTCCATTGTGAGCAGTAATTTTCTAAAATGCAACCTCCTGTTTGATCAATGGAGACCTATAATAAAATGCATTGTTTGTACTTTTAGTAGAAAAGGTTTAAGAATAAGACAAAGGAAAAATCAAAATGTAACTCAAACGTATTCAATGAAGCCCTTGTAACGTTGATGCTTTACTTCTTTGACTACTCTTTCTTAAGTTACACCCAGCCTCTGCATTTTCCTCTTGTTGCCTGGCAAATCTGTGTCTCAGGTTTTGTTTACTTTGTCTTTCCCCTTCTTCTTTCCATCACATCGCCCGCCATCAGCCTCCCCCGGCAGCAGGAGCGGGATGTGCCAACAGGGCTGTGTCTGCAGGGGCTGAGGGTCTCCTGACTGGGCAGCTGGCTGCCTCATTGGTGCCAGGCTCCAGCAAAAGCCAGGGTCCCCTCCAAATGTGTGTGTGTGGGGGGGCGGATAAAGAGACTGCCTGGGAGATTATGCACATCTTCTTCCTAACATATGTAACAGAACAAAAGTGTGTTCATGACTTTGGATACTTAGGAAATTTTCTCAACTTGAAGAGACAGCTGATGGAGAAAACAAAAGTGACCTGATCTCAAGGGGCGCCTGGGTGGCACAGCGGTTAAGCGTCTGCCTTCAGCTCAGGGCGTGATCCCGGCGTTCTGGGATCGAGTCCCACATCGGGCTCCTCCGCTATGAGCCTGCTTCTTCCTCTCCCACTCCCCCTGCTTGTGTTCCCTCTCTCGCTGGCTGTCTCTATCTCTGTCAAATAAATAAATAAAATCTTTAAAAAAAAAAAAAAAAGTGACCTGATCTCAGATCTGTGGCAGAGTTTTCTTCTATAGCCCATGAAAGATACAGTAATAGCGTTTGCATAATCCCAGGTTGGTTTGACTTTCTTCTTGGGAATTGCCGAAGTCAACCTGCTTCAGGCCAGCCTTCTCCTGGCCTTCCAGACAGAGACCTGGTCTGTCTGGTTCCCAGGTCTGGCAATGTCTGGCACATAGGCTATGCCTATAGACATGAGAGAGTGACTAGCGGCCAAGTTCTCATCTTCTGCTTCTTTCTCATCTATGAAAGGGTTGAAAGGGCCTAAGCTTTGTAGAGATGACTGGATGACCTAAGGGCTTCACACTCCCCAGACTGACTGTAATTTCTTAAAGGTAAAGATTACATAATGTTCCTCTATCTCAGTTTTAATATCTAGCTGTTCTTTTTTTCCCCTTAAATTATTTGACACTTATTTTGCATTAGGCATTCTTCTGAAAACTTGGCAAATTACAATTTATTTAATCATCATGACAACCCTGTGAAGTGGGACTACTGTTGTCCCTATTTTATGGCTGAGGCAACAGAAGCACAGAGAGCTTACGTAACTTGCCCAAAGTCTAAATGGTGGAGCTGGGATATCACCCGTCCAAGCTGGATCCAGAGACAGGGCTGCACACCCGACGCCTAACTGGGCTGCTTTGTCTTACTAGCAGTAGGGAGAATGGTGAAGGAAGGAAAAGGTTTGGAATCTGAGTCAGGAGAAGATTGAGAAAGGAGAGTATTTATACAAAAGAAATTCAAATGAATAGTATGCTTCCAGATACTTCATGCGTAGTTGACATAATACAAATGTTAACACTGTATGAAACATAGTGATAAAAATGTAGGTTGATTTGAATACATAACTTAAAAGAATTTTGCTCCTCGGCTAAAAAACCTTAAAAATATCAAACTTTGAATCATTTGAAGTACTCAAAAACATGACCCCCAACTTCCAGTCACGTAATAATTACTGTATTCATTTAGTAGGTAATTATACAAACTCATAATCAGATAAGAAGTTCCACATTCATCTCTCCTTGCAAGCAGTTACAATAGTCTGCTAGGGCTGCCATAACAACGTACCACAAAATAATTGGCTTAAGTGACGGAAACTTACTGTCTCACAGTTCCGGATGTCAGAAGTGCAAGATCAAGCTGTCCACAGGGTTGCTTTCTTCTGAGAGCTGTGAGGGAAAGATCTGCTCTAGCCCTCTCTCCTTGGCATGGAGACAACAGACTTCTCTCTACGTGTCTCACATCTCTTCCTCTGTGTGTCTGTGTCCAAATTCCTTTTTTTTTTTTTTTTTTTGAGAGAGAGAGAGAGAACATGTGAGCAAGGGGGGATGGGGTGGGGGGAATTTAAAAAAAAATTATTGGAGGTGGGGGGGCAAAGGGTGAGGGCAAGAGAGACTCAAACAGACTCTGCACTGAGCATGGAGCCCAATGCAGGGCTCGATCCCACGACCCTGAGATCATGACCTGAGCCAAAACCAAGAGTCAGACTAGCCAACTGTGCCACCCAGGTGCCCTTAAGGAGAGAGAATCTTAAGCAGCCTCCAAACCCAGCCTGATGCAGGGCTCAATCTCACAATCCTGAGGTCATGACGTGAGCCAAAATCAAGAGTCAGATGCTTAACTAACTGAGCCACCAAGAAGCCTCCTTTGTATAAGGACAGCAGTCATATTGGATTAGAACCCATCATAATCACCTCATTTTAACTTGATTATCTTTGTAAACACCCTTCCTCCAAAAAGGTCACATTCTGAGGTATGGAGGGTTAGGATTCCAACCTATCTTTTTTGGGGAAGACACAATTCAACCCATATTGGCAGTAATAATATAGGGGTAAGAGTAGGGGTCTGAATTCTAGCTCTGACATTTATTAATTATCAAATTTTGCTATACCTGATTTTTTTCCCTTAAATGGGGATAAACTGGATAGTAACTGCTTCATGCCGTCATGAAGATTAAATGAATTAGTACATGTAGCACTTAGAGTACTGGGTAGTACAATGCATGTTACATATCCATTCATTCAAAAAATAGTTTCTGAACACCTATTAAGTGCCAGGCACTATTCTAGGTGTTTGAGATACAGAAGTAAACAAAATAGGCAAAAATATTTACGTTGGTGGAGCTCATAATGTAATGGGGAAAGAAAAACAATTTAAAAATCAGAACATACAGAGGACTACAAGCCAATATCTCTGATGCAAAAAAAAAAAAAAATCCTCAACAAAATATTAGCAAACTGAATACATTAAAAAAATCATTCACCATGATCAAGTGGGATTTATTCCCGGGATGCAAGGATAGTTCAATATTCGCAAAACAACACGGCTCATCATGTTAATGAGAAAAAATAAAAACCGTATGATCCTTTCAATAGATGCAGGAAAAGCATTTGACAAAGTACAACATCACTCATGATAAAAACTCAACAAAGCAGGTTTAGAGGAAACATACCTCAACATAATAAAGACCATATATGAAAAACCCACAGCAAACATCATCCTCAATGGTGAAAAACTGAGAGCTTTCCCCCTAAGATCAGGAACAAGACAAGGACGTCCACTCTGACCACTTTTATTCAACATAGTACTGGAAGTCCTAGCCACAGCAATCAGACAAGAAAAAGGAATAAAAGGCATCCAGATTAGTAATGAAGAAGTAAAATTTTCACTGTAGATGACGTGACACTATATATAGAAAACCCTAAAGGTGCTACTAAAAAATGACCAGAACCATTAAATGAATTCAGTAAGGTTGCAGGATACAAAATCAATGTACAGAAGTCTGTTGCACTTCTTTTTTAAAAAATTTAATTAATTAACATATAGTGTATTATTAGTTGCAGAGGTAGAATTAAGTGATTCATTAGTTGCATGTAACACCCAGTGCTGATTACATCAAATGCCCTCCTTATCGCCCATCACCCAATTACTCCTTACCCCCACCCACCTCCCCTCCAGCAACCCTCAGTTTGTTTCGTATAGTTAAGAGTCTCTTATGGTTTGTCTGCCTCTCTGATTTCATCTTATTTTATTTTCCCCTCCCTTCCCCTATGATCCTGTTTTGTTTCTGAAATTCCACATATGAGTGAAATCATAATAACTGTCTTCTCTGATTGACTTATTTCCCTTAGCATAATACACTCTAGCTCCATCCACGTCATTGCAAATGGTAAGGTTTCATTTTTTTGATGGCTGAGTAATATTCCAATATATATATATACCACATCTTCTTTATCCATTCATCTGTCAATGGCATCTTGGCTCTTTCCATATCTTGGCTATTATGGACATTACTACTATAAACATTGGGGTGCAGGTACCCTTTTGGATCTCTATGTTTGTGTCCTTCTGGTAAATACCTAGTAGTGCAATTCCTGGGTCATAGGGTAGCTCTATATTTAACTTTTTGAGCAATGTCTATACTGTTTTCTGGAGTAGCTGTACCAATTTGCATTCCCACCAGCAGCATAAGAGGGCTCCCCTTTCTCCACATGCTTGCCAGCACCTGTTGTTTCCTTCAATGTACAGAAATCTGTTGCATTTCTACACACTAACAATGAAGCAGTAGAAAGAGACACCAAGAATACAATCCCATTGCCAACTGCACCAAAAATAATAATATACCTAGGAATAAACCTAACCAAGGAGGTCAAAGACCTGTACTCTGAAAACTATAAAACACTGATGAATGAAATTGAAGATGACACAAAGAAATGGAAAGGCATTCCATGTTCATGGATTGGATGAACAAATATTGTTAAAATGTGTATACTGCCAAAAGCAATCTACACATTTAATGAAATCCCTACCAAAATACCAACTGCATTTTTCACAGAACTGGAACAAATAATTTTAAAATTTGTATGGAACCACAAAAGACCCTTAATAGCCAAAGCAGTCTTAAAAAAGAAAAACAAAGCCAGAGATAACACAATTCCAGATTTTAAGTCATACTACAAAGCTATAGTAATCAAACAGTATGGTACTGGCACAAGAATAGACAGATAGATCAATGGAACAGAATAGGAAGCCCAGAAATAAACCCATACTTATATGGTCAATTAATCTTCAACAAAGGAGGCAAGAATATCCAATTGGAAAAAGACAGTCTCTACAACAAATGATGTTGGGAAAACTGGTCAGCTACATGCAAAAGAATGAAACTGGACCACTTTCTTACACCATACACAAAAATGAATTCAAAATGGATTAAAGACCAAAATGTGAGACCTGAAACCATAAAAATCCTAGAAGAGAGCACAGGCAGTAATTTCTCTGACATTGGCCATAGCAACATTTTTCTATTGTCTCCTGAGGCAAGGGAAACAGAAGGAAGAATAAACTATTAAGACTACATCAAAATAAAAAGCTTCTGCCAGCAAAGTGAACAATCAACAAAACTAAAAGACTGAATGGGAGAAGATACTTGCAAATGACATATCTGATAAAGGGCTAGTATCCAAAATATATAAAGAACTTATATAACCCAACACCAAAAAAACAATTAACCCAATCAAGAAATGGGCAGGAGACATGAACAGACATTTCTCCAAAGAAGACATCCAAATGGCCAACAGACACATGAAAAGATGCTCAACATCACCCATCATCAGGGGAATGCAAATGAAAATGACAATGAGATACCACCTCATACCTGTCAGAGAACGGCTAAAATCAAAACTGCAAGAAACAAGTGTTGGCAAAGATGGGGAAAAAAAGGAACCCTCTTGAACTGTTGGCGGTAATACAAACTGATATAGCCACTGTGGAAATCAGTATGGAAGTTCCTCAAAAAATTAAAAATAGAATTACCATGGAGCACCTGCGTGGCTCAGTCAGTTAAGTGGCTGACTCTTGATTTCCTCTCAGATCAAGATCTCAGGGTCCTGGGATCGAGCCCCGTGTCTGGCTCCATGCTCAGCAGGGAGTCTGCTTAAGGATTCACTCTCTCCCTCTTCCTCTGCCCCTACCCTTGCTTGCTCTCTCTCACTCTCTCTCTCAAATAAATAAATAAATACTAAAAAAGAAAAAAAAAAGAATTACCATATGATCCAGTAATTACATTACTGGGCATTTACCCCAAAAAACACACAAACACTAATTCAACATTAGTTGCAGCATTATTTACAATAATCAAATTACAGAAGCAGCCCAAGTGTCCATTGATAGGTAAATGGATAAATCAGAGGTTTTACACACACACACACACACACACACACACTGGAATATTATTCAGCCATAAAAATGAATGAAATCTTGCTGTGGGGCATCTGGCTTGGGTGGAGGCCTGTGGTTCAGGTGGCGAAAGAATTTGCCCAAGGCAGAACAAAGGAGACAGAAGTTTACTGAATACACTGCAAAGGAGCAGTGGGCAAGACAGCAAAGGAGAGACTGTCTGCCATGAGGTGGTGGTGAGGGGCTATAGTTATAGGGCAGAGTAAGGGAGTATGGGAAACTATGGAGTTTTCCCTTTTTTGGTAATCTTAGGAACAGTGCCTGGTTAGGGCCTATGGCTTAATGAGCTTGTTTGCATCAGCTCAGTGGTCACTGTGGGCCCTTTTGCCTTGCTCAAGTTTCCATTGCTCAAGCCTGTTGCCTAAAAGTGGCGTCCACACTTGTTATTTGCAATAACATGAATGGATCCAGAGAGTATAATGCTAATGCTAAGCGAAGTAAGCCAGTCAGAGAAAAATACCATGTGATTTCCTCATATGTGGAATTTAAGAAACAAAACAAAAGAAAAAAGGAAAAAAGAAGACTCTTAACTACAGAGAACAAACTGATGGTTACCAGAGGGGGGTGGGATGGGGTATAGGCAACGGGGATTAAAGAGTACACTTATCTTTTTTTTTTCTTTTTCTTTTTCTTTTTTAAGATTTATTTATTTATTTGGAAGAGTGAGAGAGAGACCAGGTTGATCCCAGGACAGAGATCATGACCTGAGCTGGAGGCAGACACTTAAGTGACTAAGCCACCCAGGCGCCCCAAGAGTGCACTTACCTTGATGAGCCCTGAGTAATGTATAGAACTGTTGAATCACTACATGACATGACTGAGACTAATATATGACACTGTATGTTAACTATACTGGAATTAAAATTAATGAATAAACAACATCACTTTAAAATCTATATTTTTAAAAAAGTAGGACATACAGAATGTCATACATAATGAGTTCTATGGAGAAAAACAAAGCCAGACAGGGGCCAGAGAACATTGGGGGTGACAATTCAGGATCAGAGAAGGCCCCACTGAGGTGCCATTGGAGCAAAGACCTGAAAAGTGAGAGGAGACACTTAAGTAGTTACCTGCAGCTTCTGAGATGTAGGAGGGTTCCCCCATATCAGCCCTATTGACACCGAGGGCTGGATAATCTTGTGGGAGGGCTGTCCTGTGCATTGTAGGATGGTGGCAGCATCCCCAGCCACTATTTGCTAGATGCTGGCAGCATCCACTTCTCCAGTTGTGACCATCTGTTTGACAACCAAAGATGTCTCCAGACATTGCCACATGTCCTGTATGGGGCAAAATCACTCCTAGTTGAGACAGAAGGAGGGTGAAAGGCCAGAGGCAGGAATGCATTCAGCTTGTTTGAGGCACAGCAAGGAGGCAGGCAGTAGATGACATTAGAAGAGGGAGGGATAAACCCCATCACCTATGACAGATGGGAAGCTACTGGACGGTGAAGAGCAAACGGTTCAGAGCAAAAGGGTTTTGCTCTGAACATAATTTGACCCACATTTTAAAAAGATCCAATTGGCTGACACATTGAGAATTGACTGTAGGTGACAAGACAGAAATGGAGAGCTCGGTTGGGAGGCTATCTCAATAATCTCATTAATTTTTTATTTGGTTGAATTTGTTCACTGGTGTGGCTGGATGGTGGTAGGAGTGCTGAGAGAATTGAGCTAAGAATCTCTAGGGAAGAAGAGAGGAAGGAGAATTAGCACGAAAGGGAAAAGCTAGTTGTGGGGAAGGTAGGGTTTTTTTGCCAAAGTGGAAGGCAGTGCTGTAGTTAGGGCAATCCGAAAGAGCAGAGGGGTTGTGCGGGACGAAGAGGAAACGCTGGGGGCCAGTTTGGGCGCAGGGCGCGTGAGTGCCACACTGAGGAAGCGAGGAACCGGGAGCTTTGACGCTTCAGCAACGACGGAAACTCTACCCCGCTGCGTAGATCATAGGAGCCACAAAGATAATAGTTTCAGAAGGAGTTTCCGGAAATAATATGGTGAGAGATAAGCAGAGCCAAGGTGGCGGTGGAGAAGAGCCTGAGCTTGACTTTCCGAAGGCTGCAAAGCGACGCCGGCCCGAAGTGCTGGGTTAGCGTCTTCGGGGTAGTTTTGCTCGCAGGCGAGGGCAAACTACCGTCTCCGCCCGGCCAGGGGGTGGGGGTGGGGGTGGGAACGTTTCCAGGACGTCGGATGTCAGTCAAGTCCAAGCCCACCGCAAAACGGTTGAAGTAGGGGCGCGCTTTCTCGGGAAGGGTGTCCCCCAGGGGAGGGTCTGTTACGTCCCTTAGGGTCTTTCCAACGAGACCGCTGAGAAACAGCCATGCCGAGTTCCGGCAACGCGGGGAAAAGCAGGCCCCCGACAGAGAGTGGCCCGGTGGCCGAACAAGTCGGTTGTCAGACTGAAACGCCGGGTTGGCGCCCAGCAGGCGCGCGTTCACACCAGCCCCGCGCGGCGGGCGGCAGCAGCAGGGCGCCGCCTCCCCGCTCCCGTCGGTCTTCGCACCACAGGCGCCGTCACTCGTCTTTCCCTTCGGGGGACGAGGCTCCGGACGCGGGCTCCGGTCGCCCCGCCGGCGCCGCCGCAGCTCGGGCCCCGCCCCCCCCGACGGGCGCAGGTCGCGCGGGGCGGGGCGGGGGGGCCGCGCCGGGGGGGTTGGCCGCGTCACCGAGCGCGGGCCGCCCGCCTCCCGCCCCGCCCCGCCCCGCCCCAGTCCCCCAGCTCGGCGGCCGCGGCACTGGGAGCAGCCCGGCGGCGGCGCGGAGGTCCTCGCCATGTCTGCAGCCGCGAGGCAGAGGTTCGACCGGTTCCTGCAGGAGAAGAACTGCATGACCGACCTTCTGGCCAAGCTCGAGGCCAGGACCGGCGTGAACCGGAGATACATCGCGCTCGGTGGGTGCGCGGCCGCCGCCGGGCCCGAGTGCGGGGCAGCCGCTGCACCAGCTGCTGAGCGAGCGAGCGGGAGGGGAGTTCGGAGGGGACGGTGTCGGGGACAGACGGGGCGAGCGGCGTCCCCGGGACCGAGCTGGGCGTCCGGGGACCCGGCCGGGCCGCCTGAGCTGGGCTGGGGGCGCCGGCCGGGGTCCGGGGCGCGGGGAGGCCGGCGCTGACGTGTCTGTCCCGCGGCCGAGCGCCGCGTCCCGGTGGCAGGGCGCTGGCTTGGCGCCGAGTAGCGGGGCGTCCTGCGGGCGGGCGGGCGGGCGCGGTCCTCCGAGACCGCGGGTGAGCTCAGCACGGAGAAGGCTGCCCCCGGCACGGGAGCGGCCTCTCCAGATCCTCGGTGCGGCGCGGTTCCCTAGGCCGGGGGGCTGCGCGGCGGGGACCCTGCAGGAGGGGGCGCGCGAGGAAGGGCGCGGAGGTAGCGGCCGCCGGGCGTCCCCGGGCCCAGCCCCACGGCGGCTGGTTTTTCTCGTCGCCTGCACTAGGCCAAGCCTTGCGGTGTGGGCGGGGGCTGTCCCGCTTAGCGCCCCTCGTGCCACCGGACCCACTTCTCTCCTCGTGTCTCCAGGTGTCATCGCGCTGGTGGCTTTGTACCTGGTGTTCGGTTATGGAGCCTCTCTCCTCTGCAACTTGATAGGATTTGGCTACCCAGCCTACGTCTCGTAAGTGCCCTCCCCTTCCCTCCCCACCCCCATCCGGGGCTGCCGGTTCGTACACAGCCCCATTTTCCTGGGAGAGCGGTCAGTGCGCCAGAGGGTAGACAGTGCTTAAGGTTACACATTTTAGAGCCTTAACTTGATGCCTTGATCTCCTGATGACTAGCCGAAACGCTTATTTCATCGGATTATCGCGGCGGGGCGGTGCCTTGTCATGCGTGCACGGATGGAAAGTGCTACAACAAAACCGTCCTGCCTGTACTGCTCGGGAGATCTCAGCTGGGCACAGAGCGAGCTGATCCCTTCTCCTTAATAATTATTTTAATGTGTGTTTTACCTTATGCATATAACAGTAAAACCCCATCAAACGAGACTTCCCTAATTCAGAATTACTGTTAATTCAGATACTGCAGAAATTTTTGCTTTCTTGATTTTGAAAAGACTAGCCACTTACTACAGGCAAATGGAAAACACCCTAGTATAAAAACAAAAACAACCTTTATTTTATTTTAAGATTTATTTATTTGAGAGAAA
Source organism: Ursus americanus (assembly GCF_024610735.1). NCBI lineage: Eukaryota > Metazoa > Chordata > Mammalia > Carnivora > Ursidae > Ursus > Ursus americanus. The sequence continues at coordinate 492,308 of NC_142131.1, forward strand.
GAGACAGAGATATCAACAGAGAGCACGAGTGGGAAGGAGAGGGAGAAGCAGACTTCCCCGCAGGGAGCCCAGTGGACATGGGGCCCCATCCCAGGACCCCAGCGTGACCTGATCCCAAGGCAGATACTTATTCGACTGAGCCACCAGGTGCCCCCAAAAACAGCCTTCTAGGGGCGCCTGGGTGGCGCAGTCGTTAAAGCGTCTGCCTTCCGCTCAGGGCGTGATCCTGGCGTGCCCGGATCGAGTCCCACATCGGGCTCCTCCGCTGGGAGCCTGCTTCTTCCTCTCCCACTCCCCCTGCTGTGTTCCCTCTCTCGCTGGCTGTCTCTCTCTCTCTCTCTCTCTGTCAAATAAATAAATAAAATCTTAAAAAAAAAAAAAACAGAAAAAACAGCCTTCTAAGATGCATCCCTAATATAGCTCCTTGGTTATATAAATGATTCATTTATATAATTAAACTTAAAAATTAATGTTAGCAGATTAGGATCTGAATTTATTACTATTTGAGGTTTTTACTCTACAGTATTTATTTCGAAAATATTCTACAATTTCGTGTTTTCATTCATTCAAATCACAATGAATTGTTTTAGTCTGTAGCTCTGCCCAGGAAAGCTGGTGGGTTTTCTTTCATTGAATTGGTCTCTGCAACTTTTCTCACCCACAGGGGTAAAGGAAGACAAACTTTTTGGCTGGGAGGTTAACACACAGATAACACATTTATTACCTCTTGTGTCTATTACAGGACAAGCTAGAATTTAGTATCTGACTAGAAAGCAGGAAGCATGTTTTAGAAGTTAGCTCTGATCTGAACAATTAAATTGAAGTTAACATACATAGTTACTGTGTTCGTCTGCTGCGGAGGCTTAGAAGCGCTCCACGGAGCCTGGCTGTTAGACACCCTAACCTGTCTTCATGTTGACCATTCACCCCCTTCCAGCGCTCCCTGCTAAAGCACCATCCAGGTTCATGTGTAGACCAAAGAAGGGCAGACCAGGAAAACTGGTTTGGCTTTCAGATCACTGAAAAAGGTACAAGAATAGCAGTTTTCTATAAAATGTAATCGACTGATAATACAGTGAGTATGAAAAGTTTGTAGGCAACACTGATTCAGAATGACTTGCACGACGTGTCTGTGCTATCAGACAAAATAACAAAAAAGTACATTACTTTTCTTCTGCTTGTGTATTCTACTTGCAAGCATTCCTTTAATACAAGTTTGGGGGGGATAAAAGAGCTTGAAGCGTTTTTCAGGTGTGTGCTTTAGAGGTCCTTGATCCCATTTTGAACAAATCCTGGGTGGCACTTTAGTAACTGCCTAGCTGCTTGAATTATTTTGAACCAGAAAGGAATATGGATTTTTGGAGATACCAAACAGCATAAAACCCTTTTCCACGTCAGTACCGTTTGGTACATAATCCTGTGTGAAACATAACGTCCTCTTTTGGTGTGATGAGGTCACTGGTGTGGGCTTTCCTAAAGTAAAAGTCTGTTTCTAGGTGGGACGTGTGGATCCAGGTGTGGGTGGAAGCGGATGTGACTGCAGACAGAACTCCAGTATGTTTCCCCTTGATCTGGAGTGGATGAATTCTAGCAGGGATCTCTTTTTTAGTCCTATTTTACAGCAAGTCGATTTCAGTTTTTTTGTTTTTTTGTTTAAATCATTTGTTTGTAGTCATTCTTTCATTCCCTGCATAGTCAACAAAATAGTATTGGCTCTTTTTACTTCCAAGAAGCTAAATGCTCCTGTCTATTGCTTGGAATTCTGTGAAATGATAGAGGCGTTCGTATTTCTAAGTGGGTAATGTACGTGGGTTTTACATATTTTAGAATTATTCCATTCACCAGGTATATATACTTTTCTGTTTGAATATTCTGAGGCAAAGTGACATTTGTGGTATACCATACTAGGAGCTGGAAAAGTGCTAAAAATCTAATAAGGAAATTTAGTGATTTCAGTAAAAATTCAGGAAATAGTGTCTCTAGAGTGGTATTTATTCCTAGGACGCTTCCTTTTGGTAGACCCAACTCTTTGACCTTTAAAATAAAGATAGCATTCCATGACCATAAGGAAATTAAATGAGGTTTCCTCTCTGTGGGTATTTGGACTTTTCCCTAAAACAATGGTTCTCAGCCTTGGATGCCCACTGAGTTTTTGGAAGGAGCCTTCAAAAATACTAACGCCTGGGCCCCACCTCCAGAGATTCTGGTGTAGTTGGTCGGGGTGTAGCCTGGGCTTGGGGCGTTTAAGGCTCCTTGCTCTTTTAACAATCGGTAAAGAATTCTAATGTCAGCCCACCTTTTGAACCCCCGACATAGAGTGGTGGCAGTAACCGGTGCATGTTACACTTGATGGGCTGAAAGGGAGGGGAAAATGGCCTGCTGACCCTGGGACCCTACCTGACCTCTGCTTTGTCAGGGTGACATGGGATTATGTGCACGGTATAAAGCATACAGACCCCCTGTGAGTAACATTGAGGCAATCAGTGTTAAATGCTCGTCTAATCAAGTATGTTCATTGCTTAACCAGTGTAATTGTGTGATTGTCAGAAAATGGTTGAAAATGGTGTTATTAGTGGCGCCTGAATCAGCGTAACTTAAAATATGATTTGGGATCCCCTTCCCTTTACTTGTTCTCTTTCCTCTTAAAATTCTCCCTGTGCCCCCCAGCCAGAGTTCTTCTAAAAAATATGGGTTCATCTATTTAGCACGAATCAAATGCAGCCACAGTCCAGGCACGGTGGCCACACTTTAGCCACACTGTGGACTAAGGTGGACACGCTCTCCATTCTCTTTGAATGAACAATCTACCAAGGTCAACCACACTGCATAGTAACGTAGTGACCGAGTGTGGTAAGTAAGCCCTGTGAAGAAAATGGATAGGGAGCCGGGGTGGGGAATAACAGGGAGGACCCCTCTAGATATTTATCTGAGATACTGTTTGAGTTAAGGCTTGAGGAATGAGAAAGTGCCAGACCAGCCAAGAGCAGAGCCAGGCGGAGGAGCCCTGGGTGCCAGGAACCGTTGGAAACTATGCGCCTGAAGGGAGCTGAGGGAATCAGAGAGGGGGGGGGGGTACAGGTGCCATGACGCAGGGCCCGTGGCCAGGGGATCAGTGTGCGTTTATTCCAGGTGGTTGTCGGGAGTTGCAGGTTTCTGATTGCCTGGGATGGATTTTACATAGGGGGTGACTATGATACGATTTACATTTTAAGGTCATTTGGGCTGCTGCAACCTCTGGAAGGAAGTGGCCATTCTGCCCAACTATTGCCAGTCCCAGCCTTTCTCACCGTTTGCTCTGGCTCCAGCTGTCTCCTCTCCTCCCTCCATCGCGGGGAGACCCACACCACGTAATGGTCAGCACAGGGCTTAGAGGCTGCAGGGCACAGAAGTCAAATTTGGAAAAGTTCCCCTGGCTTTCCTGCCTGTCTTATGACTCACCCCCTGGGGAAAACTGTGGGTGGGACCCTGGGGTACCTGGCTTTGGGTCAAGTTGTGGCCTGTTGGAACCCAGAGGGCTGGAGGCCCAGCCAGTGTTCCTGGAGAGGCAGTTAGGGCCTTAGAAGGCCCCCCTTCCTACTGGTTACTCTCATTTTCTGGTACGTCCTTTCCCTTTGAGAGCAGGCCCTTTAATCTTCTACCTCTGTGTTTCCAGACTTTTGGGCAACCCTACACAGGCAATTTGAAATCTAATTTCAGCCTTCTCATTGTCAAGAGCTTGACAGAATTGCTGTCATCTCTTGACTTCTTCGCTCTGTTCCTGAGAAGAGAAGACAGGCACTGCATCATGTGAGCCTCTCTTACTAAAGTAGACCTACCCCCATGCTGCCCCAATTTTTTGCTGAGGCATAATTCACATGTACAGTTCAGTGTTTGGTATATTCATAAAGTTGTGCAGCCATCACCACTGTGATAAATTCCAACACATTTCCATCACCCCCCAAAAGAAACTGGATCCACTAGCAGTCACTCCCTATTTGTCCTATGCCCCAGTCTCCCGGAACCACTTACTACTTTCTGTCTCTATGGGTTGGCCTATTCTGGACATTTCGTATCTTTGGAATCCTATAACATGGGGCCCTTTTTTTTCCTTTTTGTTTTCTGGTGCAGCCCTGCTTCCAGGGGCATTGCACAAATAACAGTTCTTCTGAGAGACACCCACAGAGCACGTGCTGTGTGTGCCCTCATATGCAGAGTCCGTTGCCAGAGACCTAGGGCAGCCCCCACCCGGGTCCTTGAGTGAATGCCAGTCTTGTCCCTGCTCCTTTGGTTAAATGGAAGTATGAGAGCAAGTCTAATGACCTTATTTTCTATTTTTATTTTTGCCCTGCAGGAAAAGGAAAGGAGGAGAGTTTGCTTTTTATCCTATTAAGCGACTTTTTAAAAATTCTACAAAAATGTCTATTAATTTTTCTTTTTATTTCACGTTTTTCAAAAAGATCAGGCTACCACCTTCCTGGGACTGTCAGAGTTGGGCTGGAGAGATCAAGCATGTAATCTAATTCCCTTAGTTTTCAAACGATCCAGGCACAGAGCGAGGTAGAGTGTGTTTCCCAGGGTCACCAGAGCCAGACCTGGTCTGCAGCCCTCCGTCGCTACACAGGAATGTGAAAGCTCAGTTAGGCGTATTTTAGTACCAAGCTCGAAAAGATTAAATAGGAGTCCAGCATTTTGGTGACTAGATTCTGTCTAATGTTTGGCAGCACTTTTGAAATCTCATGCCCACCTGAGTGATGTGTCATTTTATCTTCTGTGTCCTCACCAGCCCATTTTAAACTGTGTCACCGGGACAGAGAAGGTTATTGCTTTTAGCAGTTTGCACGGCTGAATACTGCACAGCACTTCATTTAATAGACACTTCTATATCCCTAGTTAGGTGTTTTATAAGTATAGCTCATGTAATCCTCATGGCACCCCGATGACGTAAATACTATGATTGTTCCCATTTTACAGATGAGGAAACAGAGGAAGAAGTAACTTGATCAGATGCTCACAACTAGTAGATGGTAAAATGTATTTAAACCCAGGGAGCCTGGCTGCCTCAGTCGGTAGAGCTTAAGACTCTTAATCTTGGGGGTTGTGAGTTTAAGCCCCAGACTGGGCATAGCACTTACTTCTAAAACAAATAAATAGGGACACCGGGGTGGCTCAGTCGGTGAAGCGTCTGCCTTCAGCTCAGGTCATGATCTCAGGGTCCTGGGATCAAGCCCCACGTGGGGCTCCCTGCTCAGCGGGGAGCCTGCTTCTCCTTCTCCCCCTTCCCCTCCCTCTGTGATCTCTCCCGCTCTCTCTCAGATAAATAAAAATAAAATTAAGATAAATAAACCAACCAAACAACCCAGGGACTCTGGTTCCAAAGTCCGTGTTTTTAACTTTTCTGTTACACTACTTCCCCCGTGGCTCTTGGGCTGGCTCAGACACACGCCATACCCAGGCACAGTTGAAAAGTGAACTGTTGATGGGAACTGTTTCTTTTCCCAATTTGACACTGTCAGTATATTGTCTTCATGCAGTGTATTTTTCCTCTCAAGTAGGGTACTGCCCTCCCGAATCACGTGTCTGCACACACATAGGCATCTGCAGTGTTTCGTGTACGTGAGTTAGAATGTATTACTAACAAGTTCTTCCACCTGTTACGTAGTGTTGATTTACAACAGCGGCAACATAACCAGCTCTTTGCAGAGACTCCTCTGTTCTCCCCGTGCAAGCCCATCTGTGGAGGGCGCCCTGGATTGGCTCTCCTAAGGGAATGGGGCTTTGCCTTTAGTTCTGTATCCGGAGGCAAAGAATCTCAGGGAGAAGCCGTTTGGGGATGACCCCTATGAGGTCAGATCAGAAAGGGGATGGTGAGGGGGGGAAATTTGGGAAAGACACTGTCTAAATAACTACAAGAACTGTAATACAATGAATGGCAAGGAAGAGCGCGAGCATTTTCTTAGTTAATGATTCACAGCAGACGAAGTGCAGGGGCATAGGTTGCAAAGGACTGAAATCTCCTCATTTAAGATCTGGGGAGGAGCTGGGCGCCTGAGGGGCTGAGCACCACCTTGTTTCGGAAAAGCAAGTCCTCTGGAGCAAAGTCAGGCTTCCCTCCTGGTACTGGAGGATGTGTATTTGTGGTTCTCAGACTCATTAGTAACGGGCAAGTTTGTTTTCTTGTGTGTGTGTGTGTGTTTCCAGAACTTGTAATTATGTTTTTTGTCCTTTTTTATGGATGAGAATTTGGGAGTAGATATTTCTGCGAAGCTGCTTGTGTTCCTGTTACACTAGCTTTCCCCTCTGCTGCTGGGCGCTCCGTGCTAGTGAGCTCAGGAGCAGAGCAGCACAGCCCCCACCTGGACTTCTCCAGGCGGTGTGCGGCGCACGTGGTGTTCTGTCCGCCTCTGCACTTGGATCAGTCACTGGCATCCTGTAAATTTCGCGTCGAGCATCCCGAAATCTCAGACATGTAACCATTTTATTTCTGTGGGCTTTTAATCGGTTGCGTTTTCACTTAGTATCACTGCTAATACTGCTGAACTATTTTAAGATGGAGTTGTGGAGAAAACTAGAAAAAGTGATAAAATATCCTTGTAACAGCATGGCACTATTTTTGTGGGTAATTATAGCCAGCATTTTGGTTAGTTCCCCCCCCCCTTGCCTGTGCCATAGAGAAAAGAAAGTCTTAAGGAACAAGTAAGATGAATGATTTAAATTCCTTATTCGTGATCTACTTTCTGGGCTTCAAAGCAGTTGTGGGAAGAGATCCTGTTCCTAATACTCTGTTCTAGAATGTTCCCTTTGAATTTTAATGATTTTTTTTTCCCTGTTCACGAGGGCCCTGAAGGTGTAGTTTATCTGTCCTTCTGCCTTCATCCACCCCATCTTGGAGTTCTTCTCTTTTTCAGGACTGACTTTAAATGAGTATTCCTCATCTCTTCCGGTATTTCCAACAACTAGAAATACATATGGGGCATTTTAAGGTATTTTGTGGCTGTTGACAACATTACCAATGAATTAAATTTGAGGAACAATGAGTTAATACAGAAGTTGAGAAACAGGGGTGCCTGTGTGGCTCAGTCAGTTAAGTGTCTGCCTTCAACTCAGGTCATGATCTCGGGATTCTGGGATCGAGCCCCATGTCGGACTCTCTGTGCAGCAGGGAGCCTGCTTCTCCCTCTGCCTGCCCCTGCACCTACTTGTGCTATCTCTCTCTCTCTCTCTCAAATAAATAAATAAATAAAATCTTTAAAAAAAAAAGAAGTTGAGAAACAGTTTCAAAAATTGTTCATGAAATGGCTTTTTGTGGCAGTTGAAGTAGAAGTGGGGGCTGTACAAACCTCTTCTGACTTTAGTCTGTCACTCGCACACTGTCCTGGTTCCCGGGAGTAGAGCTTATCAGCTCCTCTCAGTCACACGGCCACTATATATATCCTGCAGCTTCTGATAGTTGGACGAGGTGATCTGGTGAAGGGATCACTTACATGTCAGAGGTAACTCGAGGCTGCTATCTGCCTATCTTGATGTGGCCTTCTTTTGTCTAGGAAATGTCAGTTTAGATTATTCTTGTCCAGGTTGTGAGGGTACTTGAGCTTAAGTTAAACTTTATGATACTATATTTGACATAAATATTATATTTACAGAACCAACAATTTTATCGACAAAGGTTGTTCCAGTAGGATTCGCATCTGCTGTTTTATTGCTTTAGGCATACATTTTTTTAAACTATCAAATAGTTTAAGGCATTCAGTTTTGAGTTATAAAATGTTAGGGGTGCCTGGGTGGCTCAGTTGGTTAAGCATCCGACTCTTGATCTCAGCTCAGGTCTTAATCTTGGGATCGTGGGTTCGAGTCCCGTGTTGGGCTCCACACTGGGTGTGGAGTCTCTTAAAAAAAAAAAGTTAGCTAATTTAGGTCCCAGAGATCAAGCTGCTGGGGTGAGAGCCGCCTTTTATAGATTTGGGAACTAAGGCCACAAACAAGTTACTGGACCTGGGTCATGGCCGTTGGGGCAAAGCCAGGTGTAGGTGTAGGGATGCCTGAATTCTCTGGCCTGCACACTTCAACAGTCCTCATGTTTTATATTTGACTGTGACTGAATCTTTCATTTTGCATTAAAACACAAATTGGTGAACAGTTGGTAAAAAAAAGATCATTGTAATTAAACACCAAAATGTTTGACTACTGAATGATGGCTTTTGTTTTAATATTCGGTCTCGGTTAGAGATGTTTTATGGACTCGTCCTAAAGCGTGTTTGCCTGTGAATTTAGCTTACTTACGGGTCTCACTGAGTCGGTCGTTTTATGCAGCAGAACACCGTGTGGAGGAGTAAAGGACCTGGTATTTTTTCACTGCTCTTGTATACTCACCTCAGAAGATACTTTCTGCCTATTGAGGAGGTATATTGAACTAGCTATCTCGAATCTTTTTTCTTTCTTTCCTTCTTTTTTCATTTTTGAATAGGGGAGAAGGTTGGGCACAATATAAATGGTAAATAAGCAAATTGGTTTTATTGCATGTGCGGGATCCATGCTCTTGCTTCGAGAGCACAACTGCTCTGCAGTGGAGAACAAGTTGAGCTTTGCTATCTGCCTATCTTGATGTTTCGAGAGCACAACTGCTCTGCAGTGGAGAATAAGTGGAGCTTTGCGTGCCCATAGCTCCTTACCTTCTTTTTTTCCATGAAGAAGAAAAAAAATTATCAGCATGGAACCAAACTAGTGTTTATGTGTTAAATAGGTCATTTTTTTCCCCTCCTAATTTGGTGCACTGTAGGCATCATATAAGATCACACTGGCACCCTCCTACATCAAGGTAATAAAGAACGGGAAGACCACTTGAGCGCTCAGGGATTCCCACCTCACACTCTCTGGTCAATACAGCGGAAGTGTTCCCGTGCACTGTGGGTGCTGCGGGTGGTCACGCTGTGTCTGCTGTATCAAAAAAAGGGTTATAAACATTATGGTCTGTAGTCTTCATTTTTAAGCTTCAAATAATCTACCTTGAATTCTGGAATAATTGCTCTTAAATATGACTTACCACATTCAAAATAAAACAAAGCAAATGGATCCCAGGCAGATTTCTTTCTGTTCTTTACCAACAGTATCTCAAAGCTGTCTGTTTATTGTTATAGGGCTTTTTATTAACTGCTTTTTTTGATTCACTGGTAATATAATTGACTCATTAAAATTAAAATTCTGTGGGTGGATACAACTGATTTTAGTAGTAAAGTCAGTGCTTTGAAGAAATGTATTCCTTAATTTTATGTTATTTGGCTAATTTGAATTGTAGTGACCAAGTTATACACAAACCGCATACAATACAGGTGGTAGGTGCTGGACTTTCTTGGGCATGAGTGAGCAGAAGCGTGTGTATACGGATCTGATAATTCCTAGCTCTATTAACTCTTGGGCAACTGGCTCAACTTACATAAAACTCAATTTTCTTGTAAGTAAAAGGGGTGGATAGTATATGTTGTCCACTTAGCACAGAATCTAGCAATCAGTGAGTGCTTAATTAAGAGTGGTACTTTTATTACCCTACAAAGAAGCAAACTGACTTAATCATAGTTGTGATTAACTCTAGGTCATTGAGGTTTTAAATGATTAAGGGGAAACCTCCTTAGTATTTTCTTTCATTAATTTCTTCCACTTACTTTTTTTGGTTCCTTGTCTTATTTTTTCTTTTTCTTTCTTTTTTTTTTTTAACGATTTTATTTATTTATTTGACAGAGATAGAGACAGCCAGCGAGAGAGGGAACACAAGCAGGGGGAGTGGGAGAGGAAGAAGCAGGCTCATAGCGGAAGAGCCCGATGTGGGACTCGATCCCATAACACCGGGATCACGCCCTGAGCCAAAGGCAGACGCTTAACCGCTGTGCCACCCAGGCGCCCCTGTCTTATTTTTTCTTATACCTACGTCAGCACCTTAAGACATTATTATTCCAAGAGCAGTAGAGGACAATAAAATTTTGTTCTTCCAGGTCATAAAGATGTGGTGGTATGGCTAATGGTTTTCTTCGGTTATGGTACAGTGGTATACGTGTTCCTAAGCACTGGGTATGATTTTAACAATTTGTATATATTAAATCCCATGTTTTACTTTGTTTTGTTTCTATTAAGATTTCCAGTTTCCCATAACTCTGCCTCCACAACCCTTCTTCATAGGACGCTTCCCCAAGCACACATGTGCTCTTCAATTAGGAGTGGAACTGGGTTTGACTGTTGACTTGCGGTCCTTGAGAATCACTGTTTTGGTTGCTTGGCTTGCTTACACGTCAGAGCTCAGTGTATGCTTGCATCCGAATGCTGCTGTCACTGATTTGCTGTGGGAGATTACCACATGGGGCAGGGAGTATTTTAGGTTCTCTGAGGAATGAAGTGACTCAGTTTAGGAGGGAGAGAATGTTAGTCCCAAGATATCTCTGTGCAACCTTTGTTTTCTTTCCATGTGTTTAATGCTATCCTTTGGCCACCCTTCCTTCCTGCCCTTGCTTTTAGAAAATAGCAGTGAAGGTATAAACAAATAGATGGGCCACGAAAGGTGGAGGTAGCCAGCACCTGTCACTGGAGCCCAGTGGTCTGGCCGGTGGGTTCTGTGCGTATCAATACAATCCAACAACTAAGGTAAAGAATTTTGGCCAGTCTACCTTCACACCATGGGCCTGAAAAAAGTTCTCAGCAGTGTCCAAGTTTGTTCCCATTGACCTGCAAATGGGATGTGGGGATTTCAGCTCTTTACTCTCTGTAGCATTTGGGATTTGGAGAGTGAGGTATAATTAAAATCCATGGGTAATTCTCTAATCTCCTTTTAGCCTTATTAACAATGCTGTTAACCCTCTACCAGCTCTACTTAGCCAGAAGGACTGGAGTGTTCCTATCACTTGCTTTTCCTTTTAGTCTCTTGCCTCCCTATAACAATAATAAATTATTACCACGTCGTAAGCATCTATGAAGGTAATATTTAACAAGAACTTACTCAGTTCAGGTCATTGATTCTAAGTGCTTTACATGTATTAATTTAATCTTCACGACAACGTGATAAGGTTTATCATTCCTGCTTGACAAATGAGGACACTAAGGCCCAGAATAACTTGCCCAAGGTCACGTGCCTAGTAAGTGGTAGAACGAGATTACAAGGTGCATGCCAAGGATGGTGAAATGACGCAGAGCCAATTGAGCACTGGGAAGGAAAGAAGGGAAAGGCCTAGCTATTCCACAGGAATTAATAATTTTTTGATAGTTTGCTTTGTTTCAAATAGGAAATTAGAATGAGTCCATTCCAGTGATGAGCTATTGGACTCTCTTTTCTTTCTGTGTTTATGTGTATCGAAGGCCTTCTAATGCCCTAAAACACAACGGCGTGTGTCTGATCACTATTAGAGAAGTTTGTTTGTAAGAAAACCATGAGCTGTTTCCTCAAGAGAGAAATTCAATGAGTGAGCCTGATGTTCACTTTAGTTTTTAACAAAGCCCTGGAGAGTGAGCTCGTCTCGTAGGAGGAAGTAGTTGTAGAAAGTCTGGTGTTCGTTTTTTTTCCCCTCACATGGAAATCTTTTTCCTTCCTCTTGTTATAAAAAATAGTACAGGCTCATTACAAGACCTTAAAATGAAATTCTGCAATCCCAATGCCCAGGATTAACTTTACCCAGTTTGAAATATATATTTCTGGACACCATTCTTGGTCTGTAAACACACACAAATACATATCTGCCTCTCTTTTTTTCAAAACACAAAGTTAGTAATCCCCTTTTTACATTCAGCTCTATATCTTGGACATCTTTCTCTGTTAATATCCTTTTTAAAGGCTTCAGAATATTTCATTGTGTGGATACACCAACATGTATTTACATAGTTCATTGTTGACCTTAAAAAATGTGTAGACACTTGCCTCTGTAATATTTTATTTTCAGTTGAAATTCATTTTAATACCAGTCTTTCCTCTTTGAACTTCATATTTTGGTCTCTAAAATATAGAATAGGAACAGCTTGTCTATAAGACAGCTTCCAACTCAACATTCGACAATTTCTGATTCTGCTCTGTGAAATTTTAGAACTGTGAGCCACTCCCATAGGTAGTACTGACAATCATCTTCACCCTAGCCATGTCTCTGCTTCTCACTCAGGCCTCATTTCTCTGTTGCCACCTGCTTCAAGTAGGCCAAGCCCTGCCCCTGGAACTGGGTAGGTGGCTGAGGGGAGAGAGAACAAAGAATCCACAACACTGAGCCCAAGTGGCCAGGCATCGGTTCGGTAGTGAGAATATGGCAGTTAAGAGTCTGCAGAGAGCAGTCTAAGACCAGGGTGTCTGAGTTTTGTGACTGTGTCCCCCCAGGAGTGGTTCTGAAACTAGATTCAGTGTCTGTGGTGCAGCCAACATACCCCACTGTGGGCAAGGGAAAACAGAGAATATACGAGACAGTGGCCCAGGTCTGGGGGTGGGGGGGAGTGGTTGGAATTGTTGCCAGCTGCTTTGGGGATAGTTCCAGAGCTCCTCTAGGGTTTAGCTAGGGATTGAAAAGCCCTGAGGGAGGTTAGTGTTCTAGCCAAACAAATATAGGACTTTCAGATTGGTTCTTGAAAAGTTTAGCAGAGTTTTGGTTAGGAGATGTTTTTATTTTGAATTCTTCTATAAATTTGAGAATGTTCAGGTGAGCATTGAGCATTCTAGATCATCTTAGAGTGACTCATCCTAATTGTAGCAAAGACATTAATTCAGTTTGCCTCCTTGTCTAACTTTTCTTCTCTCTTGGCCTCCCATTCATTGCTGGAAAGGTGTAGCCTACCCTTTGGCTACAGTTGATTGGCTCCAAGTCCATCACTTGGATTTTCTTTCAGAGAAAAGGACGGGGAGGTGGTGCTGAGACTGAACTTTGAGCTGGCGGTTCTGAAACTTGGCTCAGCCTTGGGATCACCTCCACGACTTTCTTCAAGTTCATACCTGTGCCCTACGTGCCAGAGCCCGAACACTAGGTCTGAAAAGGACCCAGGCTCGCGTATGTTTAGTTAGCGCTCTAGGTGGAGGTGGATCATCATCTAAGTTTGAGAAACTGTCCTGTTCACTGCTGATTGCCCTCCCTGCCCTTCCCTCCTCTGCCTGCCTTCTGCCCGGGTAAGCAGGATGGAGGGTGGAATGCTTCTCCAAGGATCTGGACCTTGAGACTGACGTTTACTCTTATTTGTCTTCTGTGACCCAGTCTACCCTTTCTGAGCCTTGGTTTTCTTCAGCATGAGACTAGATCATTGTGGTCCCTTCCAAAAGGAAGACCATGAGCTCTTTTTGTATTTATATGAATGCAATAAATATTTATTAAATGCCCCCTGGTACCAGACATTTTGCTAAGTGTTATACAGCCTGATGATGAGTTGTTCTAACTAGGAAAACAGCCTGGATTAGTGTGAAACAGGCACAGGCTTTGTCAGAGTTAATCTTGAGTATAAATCCAATCTCTGCTACTTGTTCTTTTCTTTCTTTCTTTCCTTTTTTTTTTTAAAGTAAGCTCTGTACCCAGCATGGGGCTTGAACTCATGACCCTGAGATCAAGAGTTGCTTGCTGTACTGAGGAGCCAGCCAGGTGCCCCCAATCTCTGCTACTTGTAGCTACGAGCCCTGCACATGTTATTTTTCTTCCCTGAGCCTGAGTCTTTCCCTCAAAAATGAAAGTAACAATACCTATTTCATAGGGCTATTATGAAGTTAAATAATTATTGGGTAAAATTTAACCAAGGATGTGAAAAACCTGTACTCTGAAAACTGTGAGGCATTGATGAAAGGAATTGAAGAGGACACAAATGGAAAGACATACCATGCTCATGGATTGGAAGACCTAATATTGTTAAAATGTCCATTCTCCTCAAAGCAGTCTACAGATTCAGTATACTCCCTATCAAAATGCCAATAGCGCTTTTCACAGGACTAGAACAAATAATCCTAACATTTGTACGGAATCATAAAAGATCCTGAATAGCAGAAGTAATCTCGAGAAAGAACAAAGCTGTGCAGGTATCATGATCCCAGATTTCAAGATCTATTACAAAGCTGTTGTAACACAGTGTGGTACTCATGCAAAAATAGACCCATAGGTCAAGGGAACAGAATAGAAAGCCCAGAATTAAACTCATGCTTATAGGGTCAGTTAATCTACAACAAAGGAGGCCAGAATATGAAGTGGGGAAAAGACAGTCTTGTCGATAAATGATGTTGGGGGAAAAATGTATTACGTTCCTACCTCTCCCAGTCTTTAGCTGTTCCATGTTGACCAAAATGGAAATGACCTAAGGGCATAGAGCAGTTCTTAAGATTTCTTGAGTCCCTGTGTTCCCTGAGAAATTGCTACATCCTCATTCTGATATACTGAGTTGAGATGTGATTCAGTGTATGTTCGAGGCAGGAGAGCGTATTGTTGCTGAGTAATCCCCTGTGTCCACTCGCTTGGACAAGGAAGTATATAAGTAAATGGCAGTCAGGAAATGGCAGGTGTGTGTGTTTCAAGATTTTATTTATTTATTTGAGAGAGAGACAGAGCACTGACAGGGAGAACCGCAGAGGCAGAGGGGGAAGCAGATTCCCTGGTGAGCAGGGAGCCCGATGTGGAGCTTGATCCCAGGACCCCAAGATCATGACCTGAGCCAAAAGGCAGATGCTTATCTGACTGAGCCACACCGGCACCACTGGGAAACGGTGGTTTTAAGCTCTTCTCTCCCCATAACTAGACTGGGGTGCTTTATTTTTTGAGTCTCAGGTTCCCATTTCTTGTTCTTTCTTGTTGTGACTAATTGATGATGTTATGACATGTAGACATTTTTAAAAATGAACCTTGTGCTATTTTAAAGTAAAACAATAATTAAATGCTTCAATCATACGAGAAATTCTATGAAAAATCTCTTCGGCTTAAGGGTGGCTGAGTCAGTTAAGCATCTACCTTCGACTCAGCTCATGATCTTGGGGTCCTGGGATTGAGCCCCAGATCCTGCTCCCTGTTCAGCGGGGAGCCTGCTTCTCCCTCTGCCTCTTCCCCTCCTCCCGTTCATGTGCTCTCTCTCTCTCTGTCTCAAATAAATAAATAAATCTTAAAAAAACTCTCTTCAACTTAATAAGGCTCTGTGGTCTTGTCCTTTCTTCTTTCATGTGCCTTGGTTTTCTACAAAGTCGTGATCTACCTGTGTTCAGTTTTGAGCTCTTTTCTTCCTACTTTTCAGTGCTACTGCATAGTGTTCCACGTGCATTAGCATGGAAGCTTTTGAATCCATAGTGTCCATAAGTTAGAGGACTATTTTTTTTTTATTCCTTGAAGCACTGAAGTTTGGATGGCTTTTCTGTTTTTGAATCCGTGGCTCTTGACTAACCTCTTAAAAATAATGACACAGAATGGAATTGAACATATCAGAATGTTTCCACGGAGTGTTTATTTCAGTTTATGTTCATGTGGGTCCGTTTGTTGACTGGATCATGTTTGTTTACTTAGTCATGAATTGCTTTGGTTCCTCAAACCAAGACAGTCCTTGAATCGTAACTCTGCATCCCCAGGAGGGATGTAGAAGAAACAAATCTTTATCCCACTAATGACTTAAAAGACCCACTTAAATAGAAATGGGGAGGGAAATGACCTTAGGGGTATACTCTTGTTAGTCCTTGGGCTCACGTGGTTGCCTACGCTTGTCCCTTGGCCCTCGATTACACTTGCCAGCTCCTGTCCGAGGAAACCAAAAACACAGACGTAGTCCCCATGTTACAAGCCATTATCTTACAGGCAGCTCTCTGAAATTCCTTTTGTGATTCTTTCATGTAAACTGAAACACTTTTGCCTGCTCTTGGCTTAGAGAGCAGCGTTCGCTTCATCACTTCTCCCTGTCCCTCCCTCCCGCCACCAGCGCTCATCTCAGTCAGCTGTAACTTCCCCCTTTGGTGGTTTTCTTAAAACAGTCACGCACACAAACAAACATGACACCCACAGCTGCTGCTCACCGGTCCAGAGGCTTCTTTGTGAGTGACTCAGCATGATTCAGCAGCCTAGCGGCCTCTTTCAGGAACCCATTTTACCAAGTATTTTCCATCGCTAACCCATCTCCTAGGCTCCTAGGCTAACAAGATTCATACTTCTTCTAGTTTACTGTTCTAGTTCAACTCAGTTATAAGCGTCCAGACATATGTCAGGATAGGATAAAAAAATTATGGTATTCAGGTGTAGAACGAAGAGATTCCCAAGCCTGGAAGAAATTTCTGTGATTCAGAAGTAAAAGATAATTTTAAATTTATTTCCATTCATTTGCAGAATGAAATTGGTTTAAGCAGTAGTTGGTACTGAGAAAGTCATGCTATTAGGATGAAGGTAGGAGAGACCACAGCCTGAGGATCACATAATGATAGTCGGAACCAAATGGACACCATGATCTCTGTTCTCACCTGTTTGTTAAGAAGTATGTTATAGACTTCGGGCAGTATCTGAACTGTGTTCCAGAAGTTCCTTTATGGAAGTTTCTGTTTACCCATAATATACCTCAGTTATTAAAAGCACATAAGAACTAAGTTACCATGAGAGAATTCTTTTTTTTATTTTTCCCAAGATTTTATTTACACCCAACATGGGCTCAGACTCACAACCCCAAGATTAAAAGTCGCCTACTCCCTGACTGAGCCAGCCAGGTGTCCCACCATGAGAGAATTCTTGATGTCTCTCTGGGGGCAGGACTCCATTTGGAGGTTCCCAGTCATTGGTATCTCCAGGCACCTGGGTTGAGGCACAGGCAGGGTGGAAATTCGGGGTAAAGCTAGTACAGGTTTCTCTGATGACTGGAAGACTGGTAACCAGTAGTTACAATAGCTTGTCGTGTGATTTCCACATTGCTTCCTATCCTTATGTTGTATTCTTACCTCAGTGACATGGTGCATACATTTGCCTGAGTTTCCTACTTTTGGAGGGCGGGCTGTCAAAGTCTACTGTTTGAAAGTGTTTCATTGAGGTCTCCCTATATGATAATACATGCTTTTTATTGCCTTTCAGAATTAAAGCCATAGAGAGTCCCAACAAAGAAGATGATACCCAGTGGCTGACCTATTGGGTAGTGTATGGTGTGTTCAGCATTGCTGAATTCTTCTCTGACCTCTTCCTGTCATGGGTCCCCTTCTACTACATGCTGAAGGTATGTTGGCTTTTCCTGAACTGCTCTGTTTCCTTCCATCTATGGGTTTGCTTTGTGCCCTACAATAAACTCCATCTCAGGACCTATATAGAGGCATAGAACAAAGGCTTGAATGTTGAACATCTGTGGCCCTGCCTCCCCTTAGAAATAGGAAGATCGAGTTCGGCACGGCTAACTTACTTTGTATACTGTCTTGGAAACAGCCAAAGCAATTGTGTATTCAAGATGTGCTTGATAATAAAAGATGGAAATACTGTGACGTAGCACGAGCATTGCCCGTAGTTTACCAAGATCCTATCATCAGGCAGTTATCTGTGTTCGATGCAGAAGCCCTGTACATTCTGGCAGGTCATTGAGTATTCACACTGGTGTGAAGGAGTCATTATTTCTAGAAGAAAAAAGTACTTATTCTTACATAGGTCTGGAGAAAGATGTGAAACGGGCTTTCTGAGGAAGTCATTATGAGAACGTTGGCAGGTGCTGTCGTCAGGGATCCACCCTGCCACACCTTGTGTTGGGTAGAGAACGAACCTTGGTTACCGCCATGTGAGGAAAAGGATTAGGAAGTTGAAACTCATTCCTACTGGGACCTGTATCGATTCCGATTAAGAAAGTTAACATCTGGGACGCCTGGGTGGCTCAGTCGTTAAGCGTCTGCCTTTGGCTCAGGTCATGATCCCACGGTCCTGGGATCGAGACCCGCATCAGGCCCCTGCTCTGAGGGAGGCCTGCTTCTCCCTCTTCCCCTCCCCCTGCTTGTGTTTACTCTCTCACTGCCTCTCTCTGTCAAATAAATAAATAAAATCTTTAAAAAAAAAAAGAAAGAAAGAAAGTTAACATCTTCTAGTAGGTAGGGTGTACGTTTTTTTGGAAACCTTAAATACTCTCATCAAATCTTTTTCTTTGTGACTTTTACATTTTGTCTTGCTTCTATACCTCCAAGTTAAAAAGCATTCTCCTGTACTTTTTTCCTAAAATGGGGGTTTTGGCATAGAGTCCTGTCCTTGTTGAGGCGCTGAGGAAAATGAGTGGAACTACGTAGCCAGGGCGGTTGCTCCCGTCCGCTCCCGCTCTACCGCTTGAGCTGTGCGTTACAGCTTATGAGCATCTCCTTCTAACGCTGTTGGGGGAGCAAAGGGTGCTCCCTTGGCCTGCGGGGCTGTTTAGTGGGAGAAGAGTGGCAGCTGTGGTTCCTCTCTACCTGGGCTTCCTACCCACAGCTTACTGGGACCAGCATGCATTGGTGTGTGGTTTTCCTCCATCCCAGTGCCTAACAGAGCAGCTGATATTCCTAGAGGGAGGTTACAGGCCAAATAACAAGATATTTGAAAAGTACAACCATTTCAAAAGAAAGACAACATGATCAGTAACAAAATTCTGTCAGCAGTAGAAATACTAGGGCTGACTAACCAAGACTTCTAAGATAGATTGCTAGCAGAAGAAATGTAGCAATATGAAATAGGAACAAGAGAACACAGGAAAGAGCCAAGCAAAAATATGAGATATGAAAAAGTTAAATAAAGAACACACTATATGGCAGAAATAACAGAATGGAACAAACTTGAAAGCTGGAAGGAAAGATTGAAAACAAATATGTATATATATACACACACATATATTTCAAAGTAATCTACAGATTCGGTGCATTCCCTGTTAAAATACCAGTAGCATTTTATGTGGAACTAGAATAAATAATCCTAAAATTTGTATGGAACCACAAAAGACCCCAAATAGGCAACATAGTTTTGAAGAAGAAGAACAGTGCTGGAGGTATCACCGTCCCAGATTCCAAACCATATACTACAGAGGTATAGTAATCAAAGGAATATGGCACTGGCGTAAACATAGATGCATAGGTCAAGGGAACAGAATAGAGTCCCCAGAAATAAACCCACCCTAATACGATTAATGAGCCTGTGACAAAGGAGGTGAGCATACGCAATGGAGAAAAGATAATCTCTTCCCTAAATGGTATGGGAAAACTGGACAGCCACGTGCAAAAGAATGAAACTGGACCACTTTCTTATACCATACACAAAAGTAAACTCAAAATGGGTTAAAGACCTAAATGTGAAACCTGAAACCATAAAACTCCTAAAAGAAAATAGAGGCAGTAATTCTTTCACATTGAACTTAGCCACATATTTCTAGATAATGTCTCCTCAGGCAAGGGAAACAAAAGCAAAAAATAAACTATTGGGACTACATCAAAATAAAGAGCTTTTGCACAGTGACGGAAACCGTCAGCAAAACAAAAAGGTAACCTACTGAATGCGAGGAGATATTTGCAAATGATATATCTACAAAGGGGTTAGTATCAAAATATATAAAGAACTCATACAACTCAACACCCCAAACAAACAAACAAACCAAAACCCAAACAATCTGATTAGAAAAATGGGCAGAAAACCTGAATAGACATTTTTCCAAAGAAGACATACAGATGGCCAACAAATGGTGTGGCCATTATGGAAAACAGTATGGACGTTCCTCAAAATTAAAGTTCTATACCATATGATAGTAGTAATTTTACTACTGGGTATTTACCCAAAGAAAATGATAACAGTAATTCAAAAAAATACATGCACCTCTATGGTTTTGCAGCATTATTTATATTGGCCAAAGTATGGAAGCAATGTGTTTTCAATAGAGTTGATAAAGATGTACACACTGAGCAGGGGCCTGAGCGGGGCTCCGTCCCAGGACCCCGAGATCATGACCTGAGTCAAAGGCAGACACTTAACCGACTGAGCCACCCAGGTTCCCCAAAAATACCCCTTTTAAGGGTTAGCACAGACCATATGCCATTGTTACAATCACATACTGATATACGGAGTGGGAAAAAGGACCTAAGTAAGGACACATTTAATATTTATTTTTTGCAGAATTAATATTGTTGGTATTTTTTCTAAAGCAGCCTAAGATTGGGGGCGCCTGGGTGACTCAGCCGGTTAAGCGTCTGACTTCGGCTCAGGTCACAATCTCAGGGTTCCTGTTGGGCTCCACGCTCATCAGGGTCTGCTTGTCTCTCCGCCCCTCCCCCTGCTAGTGCTTTCTCTCTGTCTCTTTCAAAAAAATAAATAAAACAAAATAAAAATCTTTAAAACAGCCAAAGATTGGAGGAAAATGAGAGGAACTAATGATTAGGCATCAAAGATCAGTTGACAAAATAATATACAATCTGTTCGGCTAGAAATAGTGGATGGTGCCTGCTCAGAGCTTTGTTCTGAGGTTGGTCTTTAAGCAGGAGGCTTTTAAAAACAAATGTCGGGGTAGCCGGGTGGTGCAGTCAGTTGGGCATCTGCCTTCGGCTCGGGTCGTGATCCTCGAGTCCCCGGACCGCCCATCGTCAGGCTCCCTGCTAAGCTGTGTCTCCCTGTGCCTCTCACCCTGCTCGTGCTCTTGAACTCTCTCTCTCTCTCTCAAATAAATAAAATCTTAAAAAAATTTTTTTAAAATAAAAATAAATGTAAAAGCCCCCCGCTTTTTTTTCTCTGATAATGAAGGTAGTCTCTGTTCATTTCGTTATTCAGAGATATGTATTTAAAACTTCTGCGTGCGATTCAGAATCTATCTGTTCTAGGTCAGAAGGGTACTTTGGTGAATAAAACAAAGTCCCTGCTGCCTTCCTGTTTACGTTCCTGTGTGTGCGCGCGCGTGTGGTGGGGCATGTTTATATAGGGAGGAAAATAGCATTTGTAATCCTACTACCATTGACATTAGTCTTCCTAAATTTTTTTTAACGTGGGAGCCTATCAGTCCACGTACATGAAGACACACAGAACCATGTATATGTATTGTTGCTTTAACCATGTATGTATGGTTGAGACCACATATTAAACAATTCTGTATCTCACTTTTTTAATTAACATAATACCAGGAGTATTTCCTCATGTTATTCAGTATTCTCTGACAAACTGTCTCATCTATCATAGGTGGTAATGTTCTAATTTCCCAGCTGACGGACATTTAGGGCATTTCTCTCACTATCTGAACAAAAGCTGAAGTGAACAGCCTTGTGCCTCCCTTACACTCAGTCAGATCATTCTCTAGGTTTGTTTTTTATTTTATTTTATTTTTTTAAAGATTTTTTATTTTATTATTTGACAGAGATAGAGACAGCCAGCAAGAGAGGGAACACAAGCAGGGGGAGTGGGAGAGGAAGAAGCAGGCTCATAGCGGGGGAGCCTGATGTGGGGCTCGATCCCACAACGCCGGGATCACGCCCTGAGCCGAAGGCAGACGCTTAACCGCTGTGCCACCCAGGCGCCCCATCTAGGTTTGTTTTTTAAACGAGGTTGAATAAGCTCCAGCGAGTTTAAGTCCTGACCCAGACCGTCCCCACTGTCAGCTGTACTGCCTCACCCATGATGGACAGCAGAGCATTTCTCTTCTTAACTTCATGGGACGCAAAATGAACAGGGAAATCTTCCCCAGCACATGTTCTTTTTTAACTTTATCTATGCATGCTGAGCCTTCTGCTTCAAGTTTAGCCTGTCGCTGTTCTCGTGGTTACCTTGTGAAAGCGTCCTACGACTTTTGTTTCGGACCAGGTGATTGTCATATCAGGTCAGTGCTGAAGTGTGGGTTTTTTTGTTTTTTACATTAACTCAATTCTGATCAGGCTGGTCCCAAACTGTATAGAAAGCCTATCCCTACCTTGGACGTAACCTCTGCTGGAGAAAACTGGATGCTGGCAGCGTTAGAACCACAGACAGAATGATCTGGCCTGCTGCAATCTGTAATCGTGCCAAGAATCAGTAAAAACAGCACAGGCTCTTTGAACTGGAGGTAGGAGTGGCCTTGTGTTTGCTCTTAGGAGAGTCAGTTGGCATTTTGAGGACAGCTTGATTAAAAGGATTGGGGGGGGGGGTCTGTGTGGCTCAAGTCAGTTAAGTGCCTGAGTCTTGATTTCAGCTCAGGTCATGATCTCAGGGTCCTGGGATGAGAGACGACTCAGGCTCCATGCTCAGCAGGGAAACTGCATGTCCCTCCCCCTCTGCTCCTCTCTCTGTCTCTCTCAAATAAATAAATAAACACACAAACAAACATAAATTAGTAAAATCTTTACAAAAATAATAGAAGGATGGTCGGATCTGTGTAGTTCAGGGTACTCCTGGGCTGAATATCACCATGAGAGTTGAACAGTAACTTTATTTTTTAATACAAGAAAGCTATTTCATTTGAAAACTGGAAAATGCTAATGATGTAGTTAGAAAGCAGTAATTACTTTACTGTCCCAAGACAATAGCTAGAGGGTACTGGAAAGAACCGAGCAGACCGGAGTGTAGCCTAATCACACTGGAGAGGTGCAGCAATGTGGACACCTCGCTCTGGTTCTGTCGGGTAGGCTTGCCTTAATCATCCAGGAAAGATGAATGAGTTCGCTTTTCTGGATTGCTGAGGGACTGCTGTCTACACGGGCAGATAATACTTCAGAGGGCTTCAAAAACAGTAAGGACTGTAGGACTTGGTATTCTGCTGCTATCTTGTATACTTTCTTCAAGGACATTAATTTGTGACTTTCCTAAAATCCTAGGAGCAGAAAACTGACTCTTAGGTTGTTTATGACTTTACCTCAAGTCATAAAATAAAATAGATACCGACTGATTCCTAATCCACCGAATCATTTCCACTTCACTGATGCCCATTCTTGTAATACGGGCATCTAGGTCTGCATTAGTAATCCATTCCTGAAAGTTAGGTATTCTACCTATAAATACCAGCCTGGAGACTATTTCCTATACTTTTAAATGATAAAAATTAAGATGTATAAATCTAAAACTCCATACCAGTTTCCCAAATATTAGTAAAACACAGCAAAATACCCCTCTATGAGTAACAAATACGCAACACTTCTAGCTCTCCAGTTAACATATTGGTAAGAAATTATTGCTTCCTATGCACAGCCCCTTGCATACTCTGGGTACTCTTGAAAACACCCACATGGAATTCTAATTCAGTGTCAAGAGTGTAATTTTCCCTTGTTTAAACTGTCGTACTGAGTTTGGAGTATCATGTATTAGCATTGCCTATATAAGCAACCAATGAGAACACTGTATGATACTTGGATATTAAACACCAGAAATTTTGGGGTGCCTGGGTGGCTCAGCTGGTTAAGCATCCAGCTTGGTTTTGTCTCAGGTCAGGATTTGGGGGTTGTAGGATTGAGAGCCTCCCTCTTTCGGGCTCCAAGCTCAGCGGGAAGTCTGCTTGGGATTCTCTCCCTCTCCCTCTGCCCCTTCCTCGTGCATGCACACACTCTCTCTCTAAAATAAATAAATAAATCTTTTAAAAAGTAAATAAGTAAATAAAAACCAGAAGTCTTCCAGAGAGAAATGTTCATTAGAGAGGTGGTCTGCAGGGTCTGTCTCTAATTCACCGGGCTCTAAGCAGAGGCAATGGAAGTGAAAGCCAGTGAAAGACGCAGTCACTCTGTTCTGCAGTTTGGGTTAATACAGATGTGTAGTTAAGAAAATCAAGGTTTCTCTGGCAGTATCTTATAATTCACTAGGATAGCCATCCAAGCCCAGCAGGTGCTAGCACAGAGTTGCTGGGGAAACTAAAAGAAAACAGGGAACAACCCACACAAACTGTGAGGTGCTGAGGGTACTTCAAGGAACTGGCTCCATTTCAGGGATTGGACCTGTAGCAGAAGGTGTGACTCTGCCATTATGTATGTGTGAGGGCTTGGCGGAGTTTGGTTGGTTGCACAGATGTGTCATGAGACTAGGAGGTGGCTGGTCTGAATGTTTGCTCTTCCCCTTCCTACTGTCATGCTTTCCCCTCGTTGCTTTTCTCTGAGCATCCTGTTTTCCTGCTGTTATGCTCAGTGAGTGAGCTGTGGAGTCCCACACATCAGGGGGAGGAGAACTGAGGGAGGGTTGACTTAAAATCATTACTTGGAGATTAGGACAGGGAATCTCATTGGGTTGAGTGCTCGGATATGTGAAGCAGCCTGCGTAGTCCCTCCAGTTCAGAAATTCTCAACCTTTTGGAAATGTATGGAGGACATTTTGTTTGTAGCTGTTAATAGTCACTAATTCTATTTAGGAGTATTTCATGGGGTTTCTAGTATAGTTTGGCTTGAACATTTACACCTTGAAAAATACCTACTGTTTATGATAAATTACTTTCACTTTATTTTTCCTTTATTTTGCAGTTAGAGAACTTCTTGATTTTTTGGGGGGGGAATGATATGTGTAGGTATATCATTAAGTTTTATTTCGGGTGGTAAAAGAGTTACAAAATAGTTGCTTAAAAAGGGAATATGTTGGGGGCACCTGGGTGGCTCAGTCTGTTAAGTGTCTGCCTTCGGCTCAGGTCATGATCCCAGAGGCCTGGGATCGAGCCTCGTGGTGGGCTTCCTGCTCAGTGGGGAGCCTGCTTCTCCCTCTGCCTCTCCCCCTGCTCATGCTCCCCCCCACCAAATAAACAAATAAAATCTTTTTTTTTTTTTAAGATATATGTTTGTTTTGGGATTTGATTGTAATTACCCCATTTACAGCTAATCACTTAGGCTGTTTCGGTTCCATGGCTATTGGTAGAAGACTGTTCTTGGGACAGAGACAAAGCTCCAGCTATCCTGGATGGTCCAGATGTTTCTTATTTTCTAACAAAATCTATATGAGGTAGATTTTTCTTTAATTTCAGTCAACGCCTATTTATATTATAAAGTCTATACAGATTTAAGCAATTAAGTAACTCACACAAGGTTTGCCTCACTAGTAAATGGCAGAACCAGGATTAGAATCCAGTTTCTCTGAGCTCATTCTCTTAATCTCTATATCTGTAGTATATAATTGTCTTGAAATCAGTTTGTTGGGTGGAGAGATCTGTATATTTTTAGATCAAGATTTTTAATTTTTCATTCCTTGTTCTTCTTACTAGTTTCTAGTTTGTTTGATATATCAGTTTCTGGTGGAAGTGTTAAAAATCTATGACTGGATTTTCTCCATTTATCTATATAATTCTGACTTTTTAATTGACATAATTCAAAGCTATATTTGGAAGCCATCTATAATTATATAATTATAAAATTATAAAAACAAAAATTATACAGATAATTTTGTAATTACACACATATATACAATGCTATATATAATTTATATTTTCAAAGATATGTAGGTTTGTGTGAATCCTCTTGGCAAATTGTTTTCCTTCTTTATCACGGTTTACTTATTTTGCCTTAAATAATGTTTATGTACTGTTAATATTACTAAAAAAGCCATTTTCAGAGTTGGTATTTGTCTGATACATCTCTTTTCACTCTTTTATTTTCAGTGTTCCTAGTTGGCTATGTCTTAGGTGTGTTTCTTATAAGAAGAATATAGCTATGCTGTAGTTTGTTTTTAATCCAGTCTGTTAGCCCCTCTCTTCTGAAAGCTTGCCCCCGATCACCTGTGCCCATAAGAAATTCTAATTTATGACTACTGCTTTTCCAGAGTTCTGTAGTTCAGATAATCTAGAGAGAGTCATCTGTTGAGAACATGTGTTTTGTTTTGTATTTCAAGTGTAGAAGCCCAAAATGCAATACAGATTTCTCAGAGCCAATATGGTACCTATGGAATGAGCTTTTGGGCACAAATATGTGCATTTTAGACTCAAGCTCTCTGTTATTGGTATTAGCCCCTTACCAGCTTTGCATTTCTAGAGCAAACTTGAAAGACTATCTTAGAAAAGCGTTGTAACTTCTTGATTATTGGAATACATTCTTTTGATTGGAATAACAGAGACTAAGGGTGTAGAATTTAATTTATAGCATAAGAAGTGGGAGATTTTTTTCTTTAAGAAGTTGTAAAAGGCGCAGATTGGGAATCTCAAGAAGTGACCTCTGTTTTTTATATCACCCAGGCTGTGTGGAACACAGTACAGTTAGAATCTTTTAAACTGAGAGAACCCAGTAGATTGTTTATTTAACTTTCTAGGAAGTGAGCATGTCACTGTGCAGATCCCCTTTTTTGCTCGGTATCTTAGACAAGAATAAACTGCTGGGACAACTTAAAGTGCTGAGTTGTTGTCATTTGAATAAATGGTAAAACTGTTTTGGATATAAATATAGTGTGACAGTTCCCGTTTTTGAAGTTTTGAGAGCATAATTCTTGTCCGTTTTTTTTATTCCAAAGGCAAAGTAGAGTTAGGAATGATATTATTTATTTTATTCCAATGGCAAAAGAAAGAGTTAGGAATGATATCTTCATTCAAAGGGGACGATGATGAAGAACTGACTGTAAAGATTCCTGGAAGGTAAAAACTACCATTTCTGCTAAGGGAAGAATTCAAAACATGGCCAGGGTATTTTGTCTATAACAGATGAATAAATGTGACAGAACTACTGGGGTAAGCCGGTGAGAACAAGCCTCGTAGATATGAGGCTTATCTAGACAGAGCTTTCTTTACACATGCAGATAAGTAGTATGTTTCTCCAACGGATTGAAGAGTTACGAGTAATAAAACTTCTTGCAGCTGTAAACTAAAACGTGATCCAAGGTAGGAAGTTAAGCTGCTGGACTTGGTGTATTTTCCCTTCTTTTTTCAGTCTCATCTTTTCCTTACTAGGTCATCACTTGTCAGGTTTCTTCTCCATCTAAGAAAGCACACTTCATAGCCTACAGAAAACACCGGAAGTGCTGTTGGAGAACATAGCCGAGGCAGTGCCATCCGCAGGGCAGTGGGGGCAGTGTGTGTTGTCAGGGTGCCTGCCGCCTGTCCCGTTACCATGGTTACCATGCTGGCTCTCTCTCTGTGCAGTGCGGCTTCCTGTTGTGGTGCATGGCCCCGAGCCCTTCTAACGGGGCTGAACTACTCTACAAGCGCGTCATCCAGCCTGTCTTCCTGAAGCATGAGTCCCAGGTGGACACTATGGTCAATGACTTGAAGGACAAAGCCAAAGAGACTGTAGATACCATCACTAAAGAAGGTAAGACTCGGGGGCAGCTGGCTTCAGCAGGTGGGAGGACCTGGGGGGTCCTGGGCCGAAAGAACAAGCTGCTTCTCCTCTCCTGTCAGCTTTCCTCAGCTAAATGCCAAGGCTACTCTGCGATCTTTTGACCAACACTTCGCCTGTTGCCCTTTCCTTATCCCAAGATTCTTCCACCATGCTACATTTAAGGTTCAGTCAGCATGTTAGGAAAAATGACTTTTCTATGGTGGGCAGAGATTTTAGAGAATCATCTGTATTTATATACAAGTATCATCTCTTTAATTCATTTCAGGTTGAACTGTTTAATATGCTTTTGTTATAGGTCAAGAGAATGCCCTTTCAGTTCTCCTGATTCATTTATTCAACATTTATTTATTGAGGTGCTTAATATGTGCCAAGCATGTTCATAGCACTGGGGATGAGCCAGTGAACCAAAACCATACAACTTGAACTCAGGAAGCTTCTTACACTCTTGTTGAGAGATAGAGTAAAATTTTAAAGTTATATGATATAGTTAGCAGATGATATAGAGAAAAATAAAGCAGATAGATAGGGAGTTCTGGGGGCCGAAGGGAAGTTACAATTTCAAATAGAATGATTTAGGGACTCCTCACCAAGAAGGCTGTACTGAATCAGACTTGAAAGAAACCATGGGGAAGAATGCTGCAGATAGAGGAAACTGCATGCACAGAGTGGAGGCGGGAGCAGTATGGTTGCAGGGGAGTGAACCAAGCAAGGGAAGAAGGAGATAAGGTCAGAGAGGTTGGGGAGTGGAGGCTGGAAGAAGACAGATCATGGAGGGCCTTGTAGGCTTTTGCAGAGGCTTTGGGTTTAACTCTGAGATGGGGTGCTGTTGGAGAACTTTGAGCAGGGGAGCAACATGATGCATCCTGTTTTAACAGATCACTTTGGCTACGGTATTAAGAATAGACTGAAAGGGGACAGGGAGGAAATCAGACCAGTTATAAAGTGTTTGCAGTGAACCAGCTGGAGAGGATGACGGTGGCTTGGGCCATAGTAATAGCAGTAGGAGGCAAGAAGTCATTGAACTCTTGATATATTCTGAAGGTAGAACCAATAGGATTTGCTTAGGGATCAGGTGTGGAGTAGGAGAGAGGAGTCATGCACGAAGCCAAGCGTTTCAGCCAGAAGAGATGGAAGGATAGCTTTGCTGTTGAGCTGGGGGAGACTAGATGTAACAGGTTTAGAGGGGAAAACAGGGAATTCAGTTCTGGACATGGGACCAGATGAGATCACAAAGGGAGTGAATGTAGTTAGAAAAGATGAGGTCCAAGACTGAGCCAGGGGTCCACAATGTTTAGAGACTGGGGAGATGAGAAGCAATGGACAAGGTAGACTGATAAGAAGTGGCCAGTTGTAGCAGCAAGAGAGCCATGTGACTGGTGTCCTCGGGGCCAAGTGAGGAAAGTGTTTCAAAGAGGAGGGAGTGGTCCCTTGTGTCACGTGCTGCAGACAGGTCAAGTAAGGTATGACTGAAAACTGGCTATCACACCTGGTGGTGAGGAAGGCACTAGTGATCTTGACAAAACAGTTTGTGGAGTGGTGGGACTGAAATCCTGATCGGAATGGATGTGAGAGATGGGAGGCAACGCTGAGAGAAGATGGGTAGGTCTTTTTTTTGGGAAATTTCCCGAAAAGAGAAGAATAGGGCGGCAACTGGGAAGAGGAGCTGGGGTACTGAGGAAGTATTTTTCTTCTTCTTCTTAAAGTAGAAGGAACAACATCTGTTTGAAAATTAGTGGGAATGATCCATTAGAGAGCAAAAAACTGATAAGAATGAGGAGAGAACCACTGGAGCTCCATTCTTGATTAGACCAGAGGAATCCTCAAGGATCTAGAGTCCAAACAGGATTGTTCACAGGGGCACGACAGTTTATGTATTTATTTTATTTAGATTTTAGGTAGTTAACATGCAGTGCAGCATTGGTTTCTGGGGTAGAATTCAGTGATTCGTCAAGTGCCCTCCTTAATACCCATCACCTGCCCAGCCCATCCCCCACCCACCTCCCTCCATCAACCTTCAGTTTGTTCTATTGTTGAGTCTCTTATGGTTTGTTTCTGTCTTTCCTGTTTTTCTTTTCCCCCTTCCCATATGTTCATCTGTTTTCTTTCTTAAATTCCACATATGAGTGAGATCATATGGTTTGTCTTTGTCTGACTGACTTACTTCACTTAGCATAATACATTCTGGCTCCATCCATGTGGTTGCAGGTGGCAAGGTTTCATTCTTTTTGATGGCTGAGTGATATACGATTGTGTGTGTGTGTTACACACGTATACACACACATATATATATGTACGTATACACACACACATTTTCTTTGTCCATTCATCAGCTGATGGACATTTGGGCTCGCTCCATAGTTTGGCTGTTGTTGATAAAGCTGCTGTAAACATCGGGGTGCATGTACCCCTTTGAATCTGTGATTTTGTATCCCTTGGGTAAATACCTAGTAGTGCAGTTGCTGGATCGCTCTGCTGTTGACTTTTGAGAAACCTCCATACTGCTCTCCAGAGTGGCTGCACCAGTTTGCATTCCCAGGGGCACAACGGTTTATAACACGAATAGAGATGCTGGTAGGTGAGTTTATGGGATGGTAGGAGCTGACAAAAGTGACTCGCTGCTCCACAGTTCTCAGTAAAGTAGCAAGAAAGGTCAGTGGAGTGGGGATGGGGAAGGAGGGACAGAAGGAGGAGATGGTATGAAATCGTTGCCTAGGACTGGGGTCAGGTAACCACCGTCCGTTTCTGTGGGCCATCAGCTCTGTCCTGCAGCCACGGGAGTGTGAAAGCTGCCAGAGACAAGTACCGCGTGAGCGGGGCCCGCCGAGGTGGTGGGAGAGTGGACAGACCCGGCCGGCATATTAGAGGCTCACTGGAGATCTGTGTTCACGAATTTAAAGTGAGGCCGGCTCATCTAGGCGTCCCTTCAGTCACCTTCAGTGACACAGGCGTAGTCGCAGAAGAGGTGGAGCGCGGGGTCAGGAACTACGAAGCGAGAGTGGGGACTAGTGTTAGTGTCTGACAGCTGAGCTTAAACTGGCCGAGGAGGGAGGGGAGGACACAAAGGGAGTGGGAAAGGTGGAGAACAGGTGGTAGGACCAGTGGATTATAAAAGCAGGTGGTGGGGAGAACTGTGAATCGGGATACCAGAGGCCGTGAGCTGCAAAGGTGGGAGGTGGTGGTGGACAGTGGGATGCTTGACACTGAGATTGTAGAGGGATTGTGGGTACTGGTAGTGATGAGGATCATGGAGTGGATGCCTGGGGTAGGTGGGGAGGCTGGGGTCCAAAGGACGGAATGTAAAGGTTATTGGAGCAGGGAGCTGAGAGGCCAGGATACTGGAAGAATACAGAAATCGCCAATAATTAAAATACAAGTAGTGTGAGAGAGTGATATTAACTTGGGAGCTAAAATCTTCAAGAAATGAGGCACCATAGCCCAAGGGTCAGAGGTGACTGGGAAAAGAAAGGCTGGTGGCAGATACCATCTGATGACGTGAGATTCTGAATGTGGCAATGAAGAACAGAGACTGCATACCTAACCCTCCCTAGATACTTGTACCAGGGTCAAGGAAGGAAAAAACAGCCACCACAGGGGATGGGCTAACCGGGTGATGGGCATTAAGGAGGGCACTTGATGGAATGAGTGCTGGGTGTTGTACGCAACTGACGAATCACTAAATTCGACCTCTGGAACTAACAATACACTCTATGTTAATTAAATTCTATTTAAAAACAAACAAACAAACCAGCCAGTACTTGAGGAAGCAGTGTCCTCAGGAGACAGCCAGATTTCTGTAAAAGCAAGAAGGTAAAAGAAACATTCAGAGAGATGGATGGAGATAGAGATTTTGCTGATGATTCATTGGGTGTTAAGTTCCAGAGGGGACAGGAAGGGTTTTAGAAGTTGGAGAAAAGTAGCAAGGGATATGGAATTACTGTTTTGTTTTGAGAGCTTTACAGTAATTAGAAAGTGGGAGATGAGAATTGACCTGACCACGGGGCAAGTAAGATCCCCAAGACAGCTCTCCAGCAGCATGGATATATCCTCAATGTTCTCTCTCACACACCCCATGCTCTGCTGGACTCCTCTTCTGGGCGCACGGCTTCAGTCTACTTGCATTCATTTTCCTACGATTGTAAGTGTTTTCTGACCTGTAGGCTTCATGTCCTCCCACTTGGGGATTGCCAGTTTCTTTTTAAGAGATTTCCTTTCTGTTCCTCCCCTTAGCCTAACCAGCAACCTCCGGTGACATCCCATCTGTCTAGTTCACTCACATTTCTTAGTCCCTGGGTTCTCTTACATCTCAGTACTCCAAAATCCAGTTTTACTTTGATAGGATCCATTCCTCAACAGGAATGTAAGAATGAAAATAAATTAGGATGGACTTACATGTGACACATTCTAGACTTTTCTCAGAACTTCTGGATTCTCCAGGAAGTAATTTTTTACAATGGGCTAGTTAAGAGAGAGGCTGCAATTTCTTGTTAACTCTGTTCAGTGACTTTAATTAAGTGAAGTGAGAACAGCCCTCAGGCAGCTGGTGAACAAGGCAGGACTGGCATCGCTGGACTCGGGCCCCGTCAAAGACAGGTGCCGTTTGTGGATTCTCCCAGGAGGCCCTGGAGGCTTCCGGAACACCCCCACCTCCCATCTCACAAACCACACTAGTTCTTACAGCATGTTCCAAGTTACATGGTAATTAGGAAGAGGAAGGTTTAGTCTCCCACAGATGGAAGAATATTTTCTTGATGAATATAGCATCTTGCCACCAACTCGAACACTTAAGCTAACTCTTCCCTTCATAGGGGAAAATGGCGGCACAGTGAAGAGACTATAAATGTGTATAAATATCCCATCGTTTCTGGGTTGTGGGAATTTCTCTGATTTCTTTGTCACCATGGGATAGACCTATTTGTCATCAGATTGAGACATAGTCAAATCTGGGTGAGCACCCAGATGCAAACGAGAATTTCTTGATTGTACAGAGGAATACTGTAGGGCCTCGGGAATCTGCCTCTTGTGCTGCTTCAAGGAGGGGCAGATGGCTTAGATGGCACTGCTGCTGTGAGGGGGCTAGGCCAGATGACCTCGAAGAACTTTGCTGGAGTACACGCTCAGGATGTGTGCTCTGAAGAGTCTCTCGTCCATCTCCTGGCAACTCTCATCCGGGCCGCAAACCTGAGTTCTCTCGCCTGAATAGGAGTCATCCAAGTTGCCGTCCAGTCACTACATTAGGCACAGAGCCGGTGTTGCAAGTTGCCTTGACACAGTTTTCTTTCCTCCACAGCCAAGAAAGCAGCAGTGAATTTACTCGGTGAGGAAAAGAAGAGCACCTAACCCACTGACTGGATGAAACCTTTCTGCCCTTGCTGTACCTTCCTATTAGCGCTTGGTGTTATATTAGGGACTGTGGTATAATCATTTTAATAATGTTGCCTTGGAAACATTTTTGATATATTAAAAAAAGGAATGTGTTATATGTTTTTTTTTTTTTTGCTTTTATTGTCTATATACATAGGGAGCACTTAAATGTAATGCAATGAGCAGTGTCCAAATGTTTGGAAAATATATTTTGCCTCTGGGTAGGAAAAGAGAGATTACCATCCTTCAGGAAACACAGACTTGAAATTATATATCCCATAGGCTTTGTACTTCAGGCTCTCTCTGCATGCATTTTCTCTGTACTTAACATTTTAGGGTAGTCTTTAAGGTTCTACTTGATGTAATGTACAATTTTGTATTAAATGTTTTTAATGTACTTGTGCACACATATATGTAGGGAAATGTTACTGTCTAACTGTGACATGTATAATGCTCATAGGGAGCACCTGCCAAAAGCTAAAGTTTCCAGTGTGCTGGTGTGATCTGTTAAATAATGCTTCGAAAATTAATGCAAATGACTGATCTTTCCAATGACTAGTTAAGCGATCAATGAGGTTGAATGGGGACTGGCCTGGTGGTTCTAACACTGAGCAGCTGAAAAGCAGAATAGCTGTGTAAAGCAGTCACTTAGTGATAAATGGGGAAAGGTATCCACACACCAGTAATTCACAGCTCCCAACTCCCTTAGATCTAGTACTATTGTCTTGTGGCCTTTCAAAAAACCTGTTTATAAGCTTTAGATTTGTGTGTTTTTAATATGCTATAATGGAAACCATCCCTGGTTTCTCCTTCAGAGCTGAGTAGCATGTTGGTTTAGTCTTTTTATCTCTCTTTTTTTTTTTAAACCAGCTTAAGGGATCTCTAGACTTGACCACCTTTGGTTACATGTATGTTCTTATTTGTATCATTAGCAGTTATGTGTTAATGATGACACCAGGCTCTAAGACCAATTCCAGGAGAATGAAGGATGATATAACCTATCATCTAGTTGGCAGTGAAGTCAAACTGCCTTGACCTTCTTTCTCTGGCCTTTAAGGTCAAATGCAAGAGGCCTCCCCAGTTTACAAGTCAGAATCATTTGTGGCCCATTTAAATGCGTTCATCTTTATACTTCGTTTTGATAAACTGCAGATAACTACATAGTTTAAGTACAGAACAGAAAGTTAAAATTAAGGTTTCCAGCTTGATCAGCCAGCTTATTAGGAACCTCGACCTTGTCTGGACGAGAAAACCCGAGCTTCACACCAACCATATTGCTAGATCCTTCTAAATTGGATTACACTGACTAAAACAAAATTGAGTGTGGCAAAACTAACAAGTTTAGATATCCAGCCCGTAAAGTACCCTTTAAAGCAAAAAGAGAGGATTAGTTCTCTTTTGGATAACAGGTAAGACCATAATGAAATCTCTTGATGTAAAAAATATAAAAGATCAAAAATTAGGGACACTGTCACCTGAATATTATAATATAGATTAGGGTATTTATTTTTTCCTGGCAGAACCGTGGTAATTATAAGGCATCTTATTAAATTTACCTTAAAGAAAATAAAAACTTTTAGAAAACAAGCAATTAATGGTTATTGGGAGAAAATCAGGCCTTAGATTTAGAGAGAAAAAAAAAGTACCTTTAGGAGTATTTAAATCCCTTTCCCCATAATAAATTACACTTTCCTTGGTGGGAGAAGAATGAAAATTAGCACTTTCTATCATACAGAATATATAATCAGATTGTTGATATACTGAAAACATAACTTTCAGTATACAATATATTTACCAGGCAAGATGGGGAAACATAAATGTTACTATTGCTCATAACTATTTACAGGCTGATACCAGTTTAAAAACTACTATAGTAAGAAAATATATTCTGAATGCAATTTTTTTTGTCCTTTTAGCTTTTTTTCTATAGTGAATTCTGTAAGAAATTTAAGTCCTATTTTTGGCAGTCAAGGTGTACATATTAATGACAGGAGAAGTTAGTGAATGAGTTGAGCAATTCTATCTCAGTTTAGATTTCCCAAAGAACATACTGCCATGGCTAGAGTATTTGGAAAACTAATTGAGCCCGTGCCTAGCTAGAAGACAAGCATTTATTTGTGTATGAGTGGTGTTTGAGGGGTAAGTAAAGTCAAAGAATTTCCACAGTTCTTGCCCTGCTTGAAAGCTTTCAGACCAACAGTTACTGCTGCTCTGGGGGAGAGGCTTCGATCCACAGCCCGAAGAGAACGAGCACAGCTTTTAAATAGGTTACCACCCATCCTGAAGATGTGATATATTAAATGGAAATGGATGTAAATAAAATCTGTTATCTCATTAAACTGTTGTTTCATTGTATTTTCTGGGGCTTTAAACAAATCTAGAATCATTTAAGTGAAGTCTGAAGTAAATCCAGATAAATGAACCTGAAACACTGTTGTTTATAACCCCATTCCTCACCTGCCCTGAGGTTTTCCCCTGGTGGTCACGACCTGTCAGAGGAAGGACTCCCGAAGGAGAACATAGCAATCATGAAAAGTTTCTAGCAATAATTAGGTTTAAAGGAAACCTAAACTGCTTTCTACCGCACATTGTGTTCCACACAGTCTCAGAAGTTGGTTGCCTCTAAGTGTATTTTGACATAGTAAACACCTGTATGTGCCTCCAAATTAGTCTGTACTTTAGAGACCAAGGAAGGAGAACTTGAAAATTTTATTAAAAATATCTGCTTCTGGAGGGTATGTTTTGGTCAGCTGTGTTTTCTACATCTGCTGTTAAATGTCTGTCTACCGAGAATCGTGGTGTATGGAGTAAGAGTTCACATCCTTAGCCATCAGATACTAAGATCTATGTAGTACAGTAGGAAAGTAAATACATTTGAGAATGACCTTAATTAAACGTTTTTCTGGCTCTTTACCACAACATTAGCTTAGAAAATCTCTTTCTAACATAAACTCATAGAGGATTAAGAGCAATAAGATTCTTTGGTTAGATTGCTGGTTTTCAAACTTCAGTGTGTTTTGAATTTTCTCTGCGGGGGAGGGGATTGTTAAAACAGATTGCTAGTCCCATCCCCCAGAGTGTCTGATTCAGTAGGTCTGGGGTGGGTCTGAAAAATCTGCCTTTCCAGTAGATTCCTGAGTAATGCTGATGGTCCAGGAACCACACTTTGAGGTAAAACCATTGGGTTAGGTAAATGCTATCTTTACACTTAGTGTACAGTGGATTTTAGATTTGGCTGGATATTACAATTACCTGAGAAGCTTTCCAAAAATGCTGGTATGTGTCAGAAATTGTGACATTAATCAGTAATACCCAGGCACCAGTATGCTTTTAAAACTCTAGGTGATTCTAATATGTGCTAGGGTTGAGAACTCACAGAAAGTACTAGTGAGGTCAAGAATCCCAAGGTCTGGAGACAGTTTGTCTTAGCTCATTAGTTCACCAGGTGTGTGCTCCCTAATGCTGCTGTAACACATTGCCACAAATGGAGTGGCTCAACACAGTATAAATTTGATAGCTTACTGTTCTGGAGATCAGACATCCAAAACCGGTCTGCAGAGCTGCATTCCTCCTGGAAACTGTAGGGGAGAACCCTTTTCCTTACTTCTTTCAGCTGGAAGCTGCTTGCATTCATTGGCCTGTGGCCCCTCAGTACTCCCAACTTCTGCTTCCCTCTTAGAAGGATCCTTTTGATGACATTGGGTCCACCTGGATAATCCAGGCTACTTTCTGCAGCTGAAGGTACTTAATCACATCTGCAAGGCCTTTTGCCATGTAAGGTAATATTCACAAGGGTTTTTTTTGGGG
The DNA here is from genome assembly GCF_024610735.1 of Ursus americanus. Classification (NCBI taxonomy): domain Eukaryota; kingdom Metazoa; phylum Chordata; class Mammalia; order Carnivora; family Ursidae; genus Ursus; species Ursus americanus. The sequence continues at coordinate 528,540 of NC_142131.1, forward strand.
GGGGGGCACATTATTCTGCCTACCACACCTCATCTCTTTGGTATAGAAATTCCATTATAAAATCATCCCCAATATCAAAATAACTGCAAAGAGCAATCTTCATGTTGGGAGGGAAGTAAAACAAAGGAATGGTGAAGAAATACCTCATCCTCTTTCAAGTGAAAGACCAGCAGTTTTTCCTCCAGAGATAGTAAAAGGATCTTTGGAGTGGGGAGGACACAGGCAGAGTTGAGGGAGGGAAGTTGTATTAAAAACAGGGTTGAGGGGCACCTACGTGGCTCAGTCGGTTAAGCGTCTGCTTTTGACTCCGGTCATGATTCCAGGGTCCTGGGATCCAGTTCCCCATCGGGCTCCTTGCTCAGCTGAGAGCCTGCTTCTCCCTCTCCTCTCCGCTCAGGTGCTCTCTTGCTATCTCTCTCTCTCGAATAAATAAAATCTTTAAAAACAAACAAACAAACAAAGCATCATAGAGTGACTCAATGCTGAGACCCATTTCTTTCACCCCACCTTCTCCCACTGGGCTCCCAGACCTTTTTCGTCCTGGAAGCTTGTTGGACTCCTCTCTGTGGAACAGATCAGCCTAAAACATTTCTGATCTTGGGAATTTCCTCTAATAGGGTATTTGAACCAGATATCCCCTTTCAGTGAAACAGTCTGCAAGCCCTTCTTATGTGCCTAGAACTTCCAATCTTTTGTGGGTTTTTTTACTCTTAAAAAGCCATCAATCTAAGGAAAGCCACTTATCAGGGATCAAAATAAAAACAAACAAAATAGAAAATTGGAAGCAAAAAAATATAAACCATACCCCCTGAGAAAGAAGAATGACACCTATGACTTAAGAACAGAATGCAGGGTGCCTGGGTGGCTCAGTCGGCTGAGCGTCTGATCTTGGTTTCAGCTCAGGTCCTGATCTCAGGGTTGTGGGATTGAGCCCCGCATTGGCTCTGTGCTCAGTGTGTGGAGTCAGCTTGAGAGATTCTCTGTCTCCCTCCACCTCGGCTCCCCCCCCAGCTCATGCTCTAATACATAAATAAAAATCTTAAAAAAAAAAAGAATGCTAGAAAAAGGAAATATTCAAATGACAAGAAAGCTTGGAGAAGTTGAAAATACAAGAAAAATGAGAAGTTCAACAGAAGGGTTGGAAGACAGAGCTAAGGATTTCTAGGAAATAGAACATAAAGGCAAAGAAATGGAAATAAGAGGAAAAAATATTTCTACAAAGATGAAATTAAACTATCTGATGTGAACAAACTTACTTATGTACATACATATTCACTTACTTAGCTCCACGCCCAGCATGGAGCCCAACACAGGGCCTGAACTCAAGCCTCCGAAATCAAGACCTGTGCTGAGATCAAGAGTCAAGATGCCCAATGGTTGAGCCACCCGGGTACCCCTGAACAAACTTTTTCTTTTAAAGATTTATTTTAGAGAGAGAGAGGGCACAAGAGGGAGGGGCAAAGGGAGAGTGAGAATCTCAAGCAGACTGCATGCTGAGCACACAGCTCACCTCAGGGCTTGATCCCACAACCCTGAGATCATGACCTGAGCTAGATCAAGAGTCGGACGCTTGACCAACTGCACTACTCAGGTGCCCCGAACAAACTTTTTTGAAAGGACATTTCGACAACTGATAATTTGTGGCTGAGTTAGTGATAAATATTCAAATACCTAAGCAAATAAAAGAAAAAAAAATTGGCTCAGAGGAAAACACCAATCCAGAAAACAAAAATAACAATAGCATACTTCAGTGTCCCTCACTTTAATGTGCATGAGAATACCTTGGGGATCTTTTAAATTCTGGGCTGGGCCAGAGTTTTTGCATTTTTTACAAGCTCCCAGAAGAGACCAGTACTGACCACACTTTTGAGTAGCAAAGTACTACATAGTTCACCTATGAATGAAATATAGGATAGTAATGTAAACTATGAACAGTGATAAAAATCAAGAAATATATTGGTAGAAGGGAGGATGGGAGGCATACATTGGGAGTAAAGGAGAGAGAACTGAATCGTCCTCTTCTACAGATCAAAGTTAATGCCTAAAACAGAAACTATTAAAATTAGCTGGCTCTTTAAATTATATGCTAACAGTGAAAATAATAAAGTCCTTAACAAGTGAGCAAAGGATGTGAAAGAAATCACTGAAATAAATACAAATGGCATTTCAACATCTGAATAAGTGCTGTCTTGCTCACTAGAAAAGATTCTATTTTCTACTTAATTGTCAAGGAAAGGTTCAATTATGCACGGATTCCAACAATGTAAGGAAACAGCAGTACAATGTTACAACAAGAGTTCTGAAAACTTTTCTGACCATCTTTATTGCCCCATAACCAAAGTAATTTTAGACTCTGGTCATCTTTCTCTGACTAATTATTTACATTGACTGCCCCAATATCCAGCGTCAAGTTTCTTCTTTGGTTGACTCTATTTTCATTACTGAGAAAGCTATATAGTCACTTTCCTAGCCTCAGTGTAGCTGAGGATGGACACGAGCACAGCGCTTGACAAGGAGACTTAAATGAACGTTGGCTGGGAGGGATTTTGAGAAATCTTTAGCTTTCCTTTTAAGGGGGGACAGAAGTGCCTGGCACAGCTATCTCTTCATTCCACTTTGAACTCTGATGGGACATTTTATCACATCAGCCCTCAAGGGTTCTATCAGCCCTTGAGACAACAATCCTAGGGGTGTTGGAAACCATGGAGAGTGGAATGGAAAGATAAAATAGGATATCAATGAGCAGCTGAATTAACACCTGTAATAACTTCTGGATTTCATGTTAATTCAAAAAAAAATTATTCCTGCTTAAGTTCCTCATTGTTTTGTTACACATTCCTAAGTGATACATTTTCCCAGAGGGTTGCTCTGAATCTTCTTTAGCATATACTGCCCCAATATTTACCTATAAGTCGAATATATAAACTGCTATACTGTTATGTTCAAAGACATGTTAATAACAGAAATTATTAGAGAAAAAAGATTCTAAAACTTCTTCCTGCACATCCATGGATCCCCATACAGCCTGAGTGTCTATGGAAGTCCACTTAAAGCTCTGAAACTCTGGGTTCACTTATTTGTAATCAAGTTGAATTTCTTATCTCAAGCAATAAAAACTTAAAAGAAAAATGGGATTTACTAAAAGGATATAAAGCACAGTTGATAAAATTCACAGAAGAGCCAAACCAGGCCTTAACAAGAACAGAACTCAGGTAACTCAAATTCGTAGACCATTACATATCTTAGCTCCCATCATCTGTATGTCTGTGTTTTTGTCCCAGATTTGAATTCCTGAGAAAAAAACTACTGGCCTGGCTTGGGTCATACCCTGTGGTCAAGAGGCAGTTCCGTAATTAACTGCCCTTCCAGAAGCCTATGGAGTCAAGGCAGTTCCCCACATGATGCTCAGGAGACAAAAACAAATGGCTGGATAGAGATTCTCTTAAATCTTACACAAAATTACCAGTTTCAGAAACAGTGCTTTGGAATAAAGTCAGAATCACCAATCCAATTTAGTTTCTTAAAAAAAAGTACATCTCAGGGGGTTAAAGCATGGGTAATTTTAGAACTCCAAATAAAATAATGTTCTTAAGCCTACAAAATAAGCAAATCTAAAGCTTAAAGTCCAGGACTTTCCATACATCAAAAAACTAGTAACTGAACATTCAATTACAATAATTGATTAAAATAATATGCTCTCTAGATGTCCAAGAGGATTTAACCATTTTCTTCTGCTTTTAAGCTCACACTAAGCTTCCACTACCCATTTTATTCCCTTAAATTATCTCCTCTACTAGCATTAATTAGTTCATAAGCAAAAGAGCAAAAGCTACAAAAGTCAGTTTCAAATTTTATTTCATTAACTTAAAAGCTAAAGAAAATGTGTATCTCAAATCTTTAAACTCATTTATCTGAAACATGTTTACACACAGGACAGATAGAGGATTTCAAGTAACTTATGGTAGAGTCCATTGTCCATTTAAAAATACGCTTCTTTCTTCCACAAAAACTCTGTGTTGAAAGGCAAAAAAATTTTCTTTTATACTGCATAAGAGCTAGATGCAATCTTCTGATGTAAATTTATTTCACCGTCAACTCTGATGCTGAAGCCGGGAGGCACAGATGTCCTTAGTTCAGTTAAATGATGCAAATAAAAAGCTTCCATTTCTCTTAGATGTAAATCAGAAGCCTTCACTCACTGTCTCTCACAGCAGTACCACAGTACCACAGTACCACAGACTCTCACGTCCGGTCACTTCTTCTTCTTTCCTTTTCCTCTTTTACTTCCCTCTCCTTGCTGAAGACTTTGGTCACCACCTCCTGTTTTTTGTGTCCTTGTTTTTAGTTTAGGTATCATTTCTGCTACATACAACATTACTGACTTACCTAGGAACAAGAAGTTAGGCTTAGTGTATAATCTTAGACATACAAGCTCATTAACTTGAAAATCATCACATCAGGAAAATGACAAGGATTAAAAAAAAAAAAGACTATGAAGACATGACTTGCTCAAGTGGGAGCTTTCCTGGAGAAAATGTACTAAGAACAATACTGAAATATTTAACTGAACGAAATCAAAATTTAAAACACTTTACTTGAAACACAGATTTTGGTCCTGGTTCTAGTAATTGACTTGAAGATCAAAGGAGAGTAAGTCTAAATACAACAATCTGGAAATACAGTCAGGATATCATTGTATCTTAAGCTAAAGAAACAGGTCCTGGGTGGCTCAGTCCTTTAGTGTCTGCCTTCGGCTCAGGTCATGATCCCAGGGTCCTGGGATCGAGCCCCGCATCGGGCTCCTTGCTCAGCAGGGAGCCTGCTTCTCCCTCTCCCACTCCCCCTGCTTGTGTTCCCTCTCTCGCTCGCTGTCTGTCAAATAAATAAATAAAATCTTAAAAAAAAAAAAGAAAGAAAGAAACATAGGTCTCTCAATCTTGTCACAAAAACCCAATGTTATCAAACTACGAAGGGTTACTCATATGCCCAGATGATTTAATGTGCACAGGTACCCTGCTCTGTGCACCAACTACCTCCTCCAGATCCAGTAGCTACTTTCAACACTTGGAGCCCCTCAGTTTTTCTCTTTTTACTTTCTTACTGTTTTCTTATTGGAAACTGGGAGCAACATTTTTCAACTGTAAGTTTTACTTACATTTTATTTACTGGTCAAGTCAAAAGTTTTTTGTTCCTTGATTTTTTGTTTTTTGACTTTTTTTTGTTTTTGAGATTTTATTTACTTGAGAGAGAGAGAGAGAGAGCAAGAGTGAGCACAAGTGGGGGAGAAGGGCAGAGGGAGAGGGAGAAGCAGACTCCTCCCTAATCAGGAAGCCCGAGGCAGGGCTCGATCCCAGGATCCTGGGATCATGACCTGAACCAAAGGAAGGTGCTTCACCAACTGAGCCCCCAGGCTTCCCTGTCTTTTGACTTTGAAGAGATAGCAAAGGAAGATGTCAAAGAGAAGAAATACACTACCTGTATACTACCTGTTACTCGAGTCAAAATCTTATTTCTAGAAATATCTACCAACCTGGACAGGTTTTAGAATAGAAAAACCAATCTAGGGATGCCTGGGTGGCTCAGTCGGTAAAGCGTCCCTTTGGCTTGGGTTGTGACCCCAGGGTCCTGGGATCAAATTCCACACCAGGATCCTTGCTCAGCAGGAAGCCTGCATCTCCCTCTGCCTGCCACTCCCCCTGCTTGTACTCTCTCTCTCTGACATAATAAAATCTTGAAAAGAATACAAAACAAAACACAACAAAAAACCCAATCTATTTTTAATTAAACTGAAAACCATTTAGGGGACACCTGGGTGGCTATTGGTTGAGTGTCTGCCTTCGGCTTAGGTCATGATCCCAGGGTCCTTGGGATCAAGTCCCGCATTGGGCTCCCTGTTCAGCAGGGAGCCTACTTCTTCCTCTGCCTGCCATTCCCCTGCTTGTGCACTCTCTCTCTCTCTGATAAATAAATAAATACCATTTAGTTGTCAGCTTGGGGTTATTGTGACAAGAAAAAAAATAACAGCTCTATTTAAAAAATTATAGTTTTTAGAAATAAAGAATTCAGAAAAGAATCATGTGCAAAAAAAATTCATCTTCCCCAAACTCAGAATTAATTATTTTGGAATACTGATATCTGGTTACTGTCTTTTTAAGAAATAAAACAGTAGAGATAATGCTAGTCTTCTCTGACCACCACTCCGCTGTCCCCATTCCCCACCCCCTGCTCATCATTAGGTTACCTACTATTTTAAGACTGTGGTTTTCTCCCAGTCCATTAAAAAAATTTATATACATAATATCAATAAACAGTAACATTTTGTATTTAAATGTACGGAAGTGGTACCACACTACACATTTCCTCTGCTATTTTCACTCAGTATGGCTTTTATTTGATTTATTTATTTTTTAAAAGATTTTATTTATTTATGTGACAGAGAGACAGCCAGCGAGAGAGGGAACACAGCAGGGGAGCGGGAGAGGAAGAAGCAGGCTCCCAGCGAAGGAGCCCGATGTGGGACTTGATCACGCAACGCTGGGATCACGCCCTGAGCCGAAGGCAGACGCTTAACGACTGCGCTACCCAGGCGCCCCTCAGTATGGCTTTTAGATTAATGATGGAAATTATTAACAGACCTCAAAGGCCTCTAGGATCTGAAACGGCAATTAACACCTGACTACTCAATAATTCTACACTCTTAACCTGGGAATAATGATGGACTTCCAGAGGTTTATAAAAAGTTCACAGAACAAATTTTTTTGAGCAACGATTAGGTTTCATAACATTCTCAGAGGTCCTTAACTTAAAAGAAGTGAGAACCACTGTTTTCCTCTCTCCTCAGCAGTACTAATTTCCTAAATTCATCTGCAGAATGCAAATTATGATTTTTACCTTCCAAAGGGGTCAGTTTTAGAAATTTTTTTTTTGCAGAGTAGAGGAATAACCTGTTGCCAAACTTTGTTCATTCATTTTTTTAAAAAATGCTTACGTGATGGGAACTGTACGAGACAGAGGCTGCCGTCTTCCTGTTTGAGCTGGACCCGGACTCTGCCCCTGTACTGAACATCACGATTCCACTCTCTAGAGTACATTTTATTTTTCTAACATAAAAAAAACAAAAAACACACAAAAAACCAGGCTTTAAAAAGCTGTTACATCAATGAGATTGAGTGGGAAAAATAGTGAAGAAAGAACCACCTCTTACCTCAAGGAATACATTAAGTCCAACTGCTGAGCACACATCTTGAATCTCAGTAGCTGTAGGATTTTCAACAGCCTGAACAGTTAAAACAAAAACACTAAACAGCTTACCTTAAGCGGATACTGCTATATTATTGTGTAAATCATTTCAAATATGCAGATCACAAAGTTATCAAAACCTTAGATTTCCTTTTTCACTAGGTATGGTTGTTTCCACTGTAATTTTTAAAAGTACAGGAATAACATTGATTCATACTTATGTGTCCATCTCCTTTCCAAAAGAACATACACTTCACAAAGGCAGGGACTGTTTTGTTTATCAGTATATTCCCAAGTATCTGGAATGATGCTTGGAACATAGTAGGTGCTCAGTGAATACTGATTAAATAACTATCATAGCTACAACCCCTTTAGAAAATTGTCTGGTAGTATCTACTAAAGCTAAACATACACATTTATGCATTCTCTATGGCTCTGCAATTCCACTTCTATGTACATATCCAAGAACAATGCAAAAATACCTTTCCTAGAAGACAAGCTCAAGAATGTTCACAGCAATATTATGTATTGCAGTGGTTTTTGGCAAGGCAATTCTGCCCCTGACGTTTAGCAATGCTAGGAGACCTTTCTAATCGTCACAGGAGTCAGGTAAGGCACTGGTATCTTGTGGGTAGAGGCCAAAGATGCTGCTAAACAACCTAAAATGCACAGACCAACCTGATAACAGAGAATTATCTGGCTCAAAATGTCAATGGTGCTGCTGTTGAGAAACCCTGCTACAAAACATTGAGAATTAACAAACTACACTAACAAATGTGAATCAATTTAAGCTTAAAGTTCAGTGGAAAAAAGATGCAGAAGTACATAGTGTATAATGCCTTTTAAATAAAGTTTGAAAACAAGCAAAAGTAATCTATTGCGCTGGAAGTCAGGATATGGTTATCCTTATATGTGAGTATATGTGGCAGGGAAGTGACCGTGGGGAAACAAAGGAATCTTCCTGGTGCTGATGACGCTTTCTTTTTTTAATCTGGGTGCTTGATTACCCATGTGTATTCTGTAAAAGTTAATCAAGATATACACTTAAGACTTATGTATATTTCTGTATGTATGCTGTACACCAATAAAGTTAAAAACAATTCAGTTATTCTCCAAATTATGTGAGAGCTTGCTACCAGAGGCCTGTCACAGTGGCTTGATGTTGGGCATTTTCCTGAAGGAGTGCTTTAAGTAGTCTCTTTCACCCTGGGGCAGCAGAGCAGACTTTCCTTTATACATATTTAAACAGCAAAACAGGAGACATTAAATAACATAAAAATAATGCACTGCTTCTGGCCAAGTTACCTTGAATCTACTGTTAAATCTAACAACAACAAAATATAAATAACTCTTAAAAAACAGAATATGACATCAATTTTGAAAATAAAAAGCTACAAAGACCCTTCACTTGGCATTAGGCACTTTCCAAACAAGCCACCAGGCCAACTGAGAACTTGAAAACAGCACAAGGGAGAAATCATATTTTTTAAAAACTGTAACACCTTACTTATTACAAGTATTAATTTTAAGCTTTACCCCTCAAAAAAAAAAAAAGATAAAGGACATAAAACTGTAAAACTCAACACATCTAAATTCTCTGCAAGTCTTGGGGCACCTGGGTGGTTAAGTCTGTTAAGTGTCGGACCCTTGATTTCGGCTCAGCTCCAGCGCATGGGGAGCGGTGGATCTCAGTGGGGAGTCTAATTGGGATTCCTCCTCTTTCCCTCTCCCCCCATCCCGCCCCTCCTCTTACTCTCTCTCAAATAAATAAATCTTAAAAAAAATAAATTCTCTGCAAGTCTTGTTTAATAACTCAACTGCATTCTGGACGTCATATAATGCCATAGTTTGATTTCCTTTAAGGGCAAGACTGTCATAACCTTGGTTTAAAAAATAACAACATGCAAACCCTACCCCCACCCAACTTCTTTCAAGCACAGGCTCAAGAAGAACCATTTTTAAAAACTCCCCCAGCCCTGTCTGAGTGCCTTTCTGGTGTCACCACGGTTAAGAAAAGCACCCCAATTCTTGGCAGCTGTTCCCCTCAGGCCCCACACAATACAGGACAGCCCTCACAGTACCACCTCCCCACCCCTCAAGGACAGAGTGCCAGCCCACTTACCTTACTAATAGGGATCCGCCTCCCCTCCGCGATGGTCTTCTTGTTATTTAAGTAAGCGGGATAGATACAAATGAACCTGCCACAGAGGAAGCACACGAGTCTCACTAGAGCAGTATTTCCAAGATTTCATTCCTTCTTTCATTATCAGCAGGATCGCCAGCACGCCTAGTATTCGCTTAATATTTTTTTCTTTAAATTGCCTCCCTTTTACTTAACTTACTTAAAAAGCAGACTTTAGTTTACTACCTCAGATGGAAAAAAACATGACTTGTTCGAGGTTTAAAACCAAACCGAAACAGGGCCTTCCGCGTTCAGTTAAGGTACAGCTGGCGATCACAAGCTCCGAGGGCGGGGCCTGCTCTCACACGGACACCGCGACACCAGAGGTGTTACAAGACTTTGAAAAAACGCCAACGCGCCTTTCCGAACGCACAATGAAAAGAACGCAGGTCTCACTTCGTGGGTCTGTTCCTCAATGTCCTGTCCGCGTAGCACCCAGAATCACTTGTCTCAGGCGCAGGCCGACTCGGAACTCGCTACGTCGGACTTCCGAGGGTACTACCAGAGTCCGGCGCTGCTGGCCTCTCGGAGGAACCGACGCCCGCGCAGAGGCCCGGAGCCAAGCACCACCCGCCAGCCTTCCTCAGGGATGAGGAGGGAGGCGCGGCACCCTTTCTCAGGACCCACCTGTCCTGGTCGGCCGGGGACCGTGCGGCTGCACAGGCCATCTTCGCCTAGGCCCGCAGAGCGCCCGCCTACGACCACCGGGGGAACGACGCGCCGGAACTCGGATCTGAGGTTTCTCGACGACTCCGGCTTCCGGCGGAAGTCCTGCCCCCCGACGTGCCTTCGCGTGCGCGGCTTCTCACGGATCGTTTGTCCCGGCGTCTGTCGCGCGGCGCCGGCGTCTTTAGTTTCTGACGTGGCGTTAGAACCTCTCCTCTCGCGAGAGGATCCACGAACGCGTCAATTTCCTTCTCAGATCTTGTCAAGAGCGAACCTTGACGAGCTTACGCTGTCGCTGAAATGGGGTTACGTTTTCACGGTCCTTCACGTCCAATTTCACACTGAGTTTGAGTGGAGTTCGCTACCCTCACCCTTAGGCGAAGGCTGTATACCGCGGGTGATCGTCTACGCAGATGCGAGCAGGCGAGGAAATGCCTTTTACGTTTAACCTGCGTCTGCTCCGGGGCCCCACGGCGTGCTTTCAACTTGGCAAACACGGATCGTCCAGTGGTGAGAGAAGCAGCACCACTGGTACTGTTTCAGTGAGCTGTATAAGTGTTAGAGATTGGACCGTACACCTTTTTAAGCTTCAGAAGAACACTTTCTACCCTATAATTCGTCATTTTTTGCATACCTTAGGTTAACTGCAAAGCACTCTTTCAGCATTTCCGTTCTTCAACAGAACACACCTTCATTCGTAGTTCAGTAGCCCCTGCTTATTCCACACCAAACAAAGGCACTTTTCATAAAACCGGGCAAGGTGAGATAAGTATTCTCTATTACAGATGAAGAAACAAACAAAATCCCCCCCCCCCAAAACCTTGAGTCTCATTGAGGTTAGGTAATTTGCCAATTCAAGCTAATGACGGCTGAGCATAGATACCCAGCTGGTCCATCCCCTCAATACCTGCCTCTCAGTCATCCTTGTATAGTACCGGGTTAGTCTGGTGGTGATGTAAATACATGATCTTACTTCTTTTCTAAAGTATACGTGATTCCTGTAAAAGAGCTTCATGCAATGACCAACAAGACAACAGGATGAAAAGAATCTAAGCTGTAAAATGCCTATTTTGCTTTAGGGTTTTGCTTTTATACTTTAGCTTCATCATAAAAACTCAAATACTTCTTTTCAGAAAATTAACATTTTACATATACGTATGGAAGAAGTGGGACACGAACAAGGTAGTCTGGGGTTTAATACATGCAGTAGCTTACTTACCATGCAGTTTTCTTAGACCTATGTAATTGCAGACAAAAAACCCAAATATTAAAATTGGTTCTATTCCCTGTCTCGTAAACAGTAAGGGAGTTAATGATGGAGCTGATATTTTTGAGTGTCATTCTATGCTAGTTTCATAACTTCTATTTAACTCTGTTGTTGAAATATCAGACAAATACAAGAAAACATGGTGGGAAGGGAGACAGCAATATTATTACTGCACTGATGATTGATAAGTGAATATAAAGTTTTAAAATGCTAATGCTTATGGAAAAGTAAGCATTAGCAAGCAAAAGTTTGGTTTAAAGGGGGATGAAGTTGGACTTGGAAAATTGTGAAAATGATGAAAGGACTTTAGAGATTGAGGCACTGGTTTTCAAATCTAATTTTTATCAAACTGTCTTCCTTTTCCTTATTCAGATGTGTCACTAAACTCAGCCTGTCAACCTTGGTTGAGGCTAGTAGGTAGGGGTGGGGTGGAAAGAGAAGACCAAGGTGGGCAAGAGAAGTTTTCCAAAATAGTTGAATAAGAATTGAAAGCAGGAGGAAGAAAGGGGTGAAAGAAGAGGTGTGATATATATGTGTGTATGGGCAAGAGGGGACTGGCAGAAATGTGAGATGATCTCTGAGTTTTGACAGAAGTGATAAGGAGAAGAAATGGTGAATTAGATAATATCTGTGCTACAAATCACTTGATGGCTTCTACTGCATCCAACAAGGACATTTTGAGAAGCTGTGCCAACTACTCTGAGAAGTGTTAGGGCTACAGATAAAAATAATAAAGTAACTCTTGCTCAAGTTTCACAGTCCAAGGGGTGAGACTCTTACGCAGGCAGGTGTTCCAGGACCATCCAGTCTGCACCGAGTCCATGAGAGAACTCAGGCACGCTGGGTATGGCTAACTCATGGTTTGGTCGGCCTGTTTCGCTTGTCTATTACGATGTAACAAAACACTTGAAAACTCAGTGCTTTAAAGTAACAACTTATTTGCTCACAAAACTAGTTTGGGTAGAGCTCAGCTGGAACAGTTTGTCCCTATTCTATATGGCATCTGCTGGAGCTAGAAAGTCTCAAGTGCCTTCACTCCTGTGTCTCCGCCTCAGCTGGTGTAGCTGGAACACTTGAAGGTTGGCCGGTACCGTCCTCCTTCTCTGGTGTAGCCTCTCCGTATGGCTACGCTGAACTTTGACAAAGGCTCTCCTTGGTGCGCCTGGGTGGTGCAGTTGGCTAAGTGTCTGCTTTTGGCTCAGGCCTTGATCTTAGGGTCCTGGGATCAAGCCCAGCATAGGGCTCCCTGCTCAGCTGGGAGCCAGCTTGTCCTTCTCCCTCGGCCTCTGCCCCCGCTCATGCTCTCTTTCTCTCTCAAATAAATACATAAAATTAAAAAAAAAAAAAAAAAAGAAGGCTCTCTACTTGACCAAACTTTAGGTAGGCTCCTTTGAGTTCTTGTCTTGACTAGGCCTTGACCTCGGCCCCTGTTCTGTCTTCTGCCTGCTAGCCCAATGTTAGCAAGAATACTGCTACATTAGGCATATTTGTTAGGGTTCTCCAGAGGGACAGAACTCTAGGATATATATAGATGTATGAGATTATTATAGGAATTGGCTCACACCATTTTGGAGGCTGCGGTATGGCACGATATGCTATCTGAAAGCTGCAAACCAGCAAAGCTGATGGTAGAAATCAGTCTGAGTCCAAGAACCCGAGAACCAGGAGAGCTAGCTGTTGGGTAAGTCCCAGAGTTAAGATATCTGAGAACCGGATCAGATATTGGAGGGCAAGAGATGGAGGTCCCAGTTCAAGAAGAGAGAGAAATTTGCCCCTCCTCCCCATTTTTGTTCTATTTGGACTCTCAACAGTTTAGATGACGCCTGACCATATTGGTGAAGGCAGATATTCTTTACTCAGTCTTCTGATTAAATGCTAATCTCTTCAGAAACACATTCACAGACATACCCTGAAATGTTTTAACAACTCTCTGGGCATCCCTTAGCCCAGTTAATTTGACACAGAACATAACCATCATAGTAAGTGTGGTGAGTGTCCCCCCTTGCCCTTGTTATTTGCTCACCCTCAATATCTGATCAAATTCCTCATTCCGCATCTCTGATATGTAAGTCCTTGGCCTGTCTTCAACAAGAATTTACCCTCGGTAATTTTCTGTCTACTCATGCCCATATTCTGTTCTTTGGTTATAAATCTCCAACTGACTTTGCTGCATTTGGAGTTGAGCTCATCCCTCTCCTCTATTGCAATATGCCTATTGCGATAGTCTTGAATAAAGTCTTCCTTACTGTTTTACCAAGTGTCAGAATAAACTTCTTCTTTAGCAACTTCTTCATAGCATGGTAGTTTCAGGACTTCTTACATGGCGGCTGGCTTCTTGCAGATCACACAGTAGAAGCTACCAGGTCTTTTTAATGCCTGGTCTTGTAACTTCCTCTACATTTTATTGGTCAAAGCAGTCACAAGGCCAGCTCAGTAACAGACTCATATTGTGAAAAAGCATGTGGAATGGCAGATACTACACCATTTTGAAAATATTATCTACCATAATGTCAGAAATCAATCTTCTTCTTCTCTCTTCTTCCTTCCTTTCTTCCTCCCTTCCTTTCTTTTCTGCCTTTTCTTTCTTTCTTCTTTCCTTCCCTTTCTTTCTCTTTCTTTCCTTTATCTTTCCTTCCTTCCTTCCTTCCTTCCTTCCTTCCTTCCTTCCTTCCTTCCTTCCTTCCTTCCTTCCTTCCTTCCCTCCTTTCTCCCTTTTCTCTTTTCTTTCTTTTCTTTCATAGGCTCCATGCCCAGCACAGAGCCCAATGCAGGGCTTGAACTCACAACTCTGAGATCAAGACCTGAGCTGAAATCAACAGTCGGATGCTGAACCAACTCAGCCACCCAGGCACCCCAAAAAGTCAATTTCTACAGAAGACAGAATTTACCCTAGGATAACTCTAAGTACACCAACTTGACCTAATGACAGAGCTTTCATGGTCCAGGGGTAAATACAGAGCACAACATGGTGTTTATGAGTAAGATTTGTCTGCATGCCATATCCAGTCTCTGTTGGATTCGTATCTATATCTTGGGATGGGAGAGTACACTATTAAGTAAAATCTGTTTTAATGAAACTGTTTCATTAAAAACCCCTTAAGGCATTTGAACACAAGCAGTACTGCTTTGGCACTTTTATGGGAAAATGTTGATACCAAAGTGGAAGATAGGTGCTCTTTTCATTTCTAGAGGGACATAGTGCAATGTCTAGACACCAGGAACTGACAGTTCCCACGTAGGCACCACCCAGATTCTGACTGGTCTGAGGGAGAGGGCCACTTTGGTAGATATGGCTGATCTGAAGTTGGTGCTGTCTCAGTATTATGGCTTGGTTTCTGCCCCTGCAAAGTGAGGGAAGGGAAGTGATGCAGGAGCAGCAGTAAGAACAGAGATAATGTGAGAACATTTACTGAAGACTCAAGATAAAAAAGATTCAGTATCAAAAGACAGAGTTGTGGAAAAAAGACACACAGCTGGACTTATGCCAGTACAATTTCTTTATTTCAAGGATAAAAACAAAACCCTACAGACACCAAGATAGAAAATAAAAGTTATATATAGTGGAAACAAAACTAGACTGATAGTTTAACTTCTTAGTAAACAACAGAAGTTTTCTGAGGAAAAAGAATTGTGACCAAAGTTGTGACCCAAATTATCCTCTGTGTGATGGCAAAAGAAAACAAAATTTTTAAATATTTTTATTTATTTATGAGAGAGAGAGTGAGAGAGAGAGAGAGAGAGCTTGCATACATGAGGAAGGGGGTGGTAGAGGGACAAGCAGGCTCCTTGCTGAGCAGGGAGCTAGACTCTGGCTGGATCCCAGGACCCCTGAGATCATGACCTGAGCCGAAGTCAGACATTTAACCTACTGAGCCACCCAGGCGCCCCAAGAAAACAATTTTAAACAAGCTAGTATTTAGAAAGTATATCCCCAACTCAGCTTTTCTGGAAAAAACTATTTAAGGACATAGTCCAGTCAAGCCAAATTATATTAACATAATTGAATTGAAGAAAGTGAAAGGCATGTAACGTAGAGGAAACAGTGGTGGACACTTACATCTAATTCATACTTAAATTCAAATTTATTGATAATGTGATGTTGAAGCCAATTGCAATTGTTAAGAAAAGATTCTGAAAATTAAAAACAAGTGAGTACATTAATACTGGAACAGAGAATCTGCAAAGAACTTAGGGTTCCAATTAAAATAGTTTCTAAAATCATTTTAGCTGCTGCACCACTGGACTTTTCATAGGACCCTGACTTCTCATTTTGTGCCGCCTTGTTCTTTTTGTCCTCCCTTCTCTCTACTCGTCAGCCTCCCCCCCCCCCCATTGCCTGGGTACCCTGAGAATCCCAAGTTCTTGCTTCTCTTAAGCAAACTGTGAAATTTTCTCTAACCCTCCTCCCACCTAAATTCGAGGCTTGGTTTTACAGATCCCCAAACCATCAAGGTCCTCATCTCAAGAAAAGGACCTCTGAGAACCTTCGTTTAACAAAATCCACCCTGTCTGGAAGGAAGTTGTGGTTTTAAATAAAAACAGTTCCTTTTGTTTTGTGAAGACCAAGTCATCTGTCAAACACTGAGTCTTACTTGTTCCATGGTTTTTGTCAATATTTTGTATTTGTAACTTTGATTCATACATTTGATGCTAAGTTATTTGAAATTTAAAGAAAGTCATAAATGATGTTAATCTCCTTTTTCATTATGTTTGATGCCTTGTATCCAGAATTATACTGTGTCTGACATAAATTTCCCTTAACTGCTTTCTTTGCATTTGCCCATGCAAGTGTGGTCGTACTTTTAGTTTTATCCATTCTTGATCAATTTAGTGTGTCTTTTATTAATGGCATATAGTTGGAGGACTTTTTTATTGACTCTAATCTGAGAGTCATTATTTTATTATATATGTTTAATCCATTTATTGCTATGGTATTATGCTGTCATTTTATGCTTCTTTGTGGCTAATTCTGCCTTTATTTCTCCCATTCTTTGATATCTTGATCAAGTATTCTGAATTGTTGTCTTTGGCTAGTGATTTAGGTGGAAATTTTTATTTTTTTTAACATTGGGGTTACCACTAAACTTTTTAAAAAATTGAATTTGTATTTTTCTAAGTTAAAAATGAAACAGTATCTATTAACACTGCCTACATAAAACTAGAAATTTAGCATGCTTTTACGACTTCTCTCCCCTTGTAGCTCGTTTCCCAATTTGGGCTAGAGTACTCTGGGATTTAAGAGTATGAAAAGTTTTAAACATTTTATCTTTTCAGTTTTGAGTTATGTAGACATTCATACTGAGATTACCAGATTAACCACAATTATTAACATATTTATTCAGCTTTAAAAGTTTTATTGCTCAAACTTTGTTTGTTCCCCTAATACTTTTCCACTTACTTGTTTGGGCAGCAGGAATACTATGGTAGAACGTATCATGGTTTCTGGTTGCCCAGTGCTTTCAAAATGCCCCTCGTGGATTTGGAGAGTTCATGTTTTATGAATCCAGCTTCCTCAGTGGAGACCAAAATTTGAACTTTCCCAGACTCTACAGGCACGTGATGGCTTCTGCCAAGCATGTCCACTCAAGCAGGACTTCAATCCAGAAGTGAGCAGCATAGGGAAGCAAGTGCCGCGAGTAATCTTATTTTATGCCGAGGATGGTGTCAGATGGTTCTGGCGTTTAGGGAAAGCAAGGGGAAGATCTTTACTGAAGCAGTCTCACAGACGGTTGGGTAGCCTTTCTGCTGTTTGGCTTCCAATAATGATTTTTCTGGCCCTCATGCAGATCCCGAGAGCTACCTAATATTCTTTAAATGAACATCTTATCTTTTAGAGGTCATGTTAACAGCTCTAAGAATCCTGAGTCATACAACTATTTCAGATAAATTAAATGTTAGTTCGGCTGGTTTCAAAATTCTTAGGTATTTCCGTTCCCTTCCAAATACTGCACACATTGTTCCATTGTTTTGTTTTGTTTTTCTTTCTTTTTTGGCATTTAGTATTGCGGAGAAATCTGATACCAGTCTTTTTTTTGTTGTTGTTTTTTTTGTGGGCAGCCTATTCCTCTCTCCCCACAGATGTTTTTAGAAAGTGTTCTCTATCTTTGGAATTAAAAAACTAAGGTGGGTCTAAATGCGGTTTTCTGTTATTTCAAGTTAACTCAGCCTATGCTACAAGATCTTTCAGTTCCAGCACTCAATCACCAATCAGAAATTTCCTTTGTGACTTTTATTTCAAGTTGACTGGCTCCGTCTTTTTTTTTTTTAAGCGAGGCAAGTCTTTGGTCACTAGCTAGCTGATGATGCGTCTTTCTTAGGTTAAGTATCCACCTCTGCAAACAGCTACGGTCAGGGGAAGACTAGGTATGTGATTCAGCGACCAATAGTGGAGCTAAGTGTTTAGATGCCAACAGGTGGTGTAGGTGGGCCAGGTAATGCTTGGCCTCATTGTCGATAGTTACTTTTCACTAATGCTGCTTTATATTCAATGGTCACCTTCACCAGTATACACTATGTTGAATATTTTTAATTAAAAAGTAACAACCACATAATTTAGGAAAGTAAGTGAATAGTCACAAATGTAGAGAAATAATTATCCTGAATATCAGAGAAAAGAAAGTGTATTTAGCACCAAGAACAATATAATACACATAGAACATACAGGTTGAAAGAAGCATCAATGGCCTAACAAAAACCAGGGTATAGTTGTATAGACCACAGAACAGTTATTAAGAGAATGGAAGGAAAATGACCTGGTGTTTACAGGAGTTGAAGTCCCTAGTTTTTAACGCTACATAGTATTTTAAGGTCAGCAGAGTATGAGGGAATTAGAAGTTAAAAAATAATTTATATACTCTATTTCAGCAACCATGACTTTTGAAAAATTATTTGGTATATTTTGATGATCTGAGTACTCGAATATTCTTCAGCTCTTGGCAATTTCCTTTTTGCATTTCTAGCACTGTTCTTGTCCTGTTTTACATACCAAGAAACTATGTGATAACATGAATTCAGATATAGTGCAACTGGCTCCCATTCTCAGCAAAAGCTTCATCTTCACTTAACCTTGTGGTAACAGGATCTATATTTTATGGAAAAATATATGTTGACTTACAGTGCTATTTGTTCCATTTGGGCTTCTCTTTCCTTATTCCCCTCTCATTAACTTTCCTTTTAGTACCCAAGTAATTTGTAAAGTTTATTCTCAACTACCAATTTGCCACAGCTAATTGTTTGTTAATCACTCCCACTGCCCATATTAGCAAATTGGGCACATTTTCATCTGAAATAATTCTGAGGACAGAATTATTAGTTTCTTTTTTTTTTAAGATTTTATTTATTTATTTGACAGAGATAGAGACAGCCAGCGAGAGAGGGAACACAAGCAGGGGGAGTGGGAGAGGAAGAAGCAGGCTCATAGCGGAGGAGCCTGATGTGGGGCTCGATCCCACAACGCTGGGATCACGCCCTGAGCCGAAGGCAGACGCTTAACCGCTGTGCCACCCACGTGCCCCTATTAGTCTCTTCTGATAGTCTCTTCTAATCTTACTGCAAATCCGAATTAGGGATTTGCTGAAATTTGCCTTTTCAAGAACTCTGTTCCAAAGGGAACGTGAGCCAATCTCTCAAAAAATCAATGTCCATTTATTGGGGCACCTGGGTAGCGCAGTTGTTAAAGCGTCTGCCTTCAGCTCAGGGTGTGATCCCGGCGTTCCGGGATCGAGCCCCACATCGGGCTCCTCCGCTGGGAGGCTGCTTCTTCCTCTCCCACTCCCCCTGCTGTGTTCCCTCTCTCGCTGGCTATCTCTGTCAAATAAATAAACAAATCTTAAAAAAAAAAAAAATCAATGTCCATTTAGAATTCATGTCTGCTAAATTTGTCCACTATTGGGAGTGGGGATGGATGGGTTACCTAAGCTTGTACAGCTTAGTATTCATGCCTGAAGTAGGGAAAGTTTCTTTGTTGGAATACTTTGTGCAGGTAAATGTCCGGTTGAGAGGAATAGCTACAGCTGCAGGCAGTCACTCAAGGAGCTCCCTTGTCACGTAGGGCAGCCAATCCCGAGTGTGGTGCTCAGACCAGCAGCATCAAGCATCACCCGAGACCTTGCGCCCTACTCAGAATCAGAAGCTTTGGGGTGTGGCCCAGCTGCGTCTTAATAAGCACGTCCGGTGACTCAAATGCAGTCTAGTTTGAAAATCACTGCCTTAGGAGTTGTTTGCTGCAGGCCAAAGCTAGATAGAGCACAACTGTTAACTAATTGCATACCATTTTCAACAAGCATCAACTGAGAATATCTGGCCTATTAGTAATGGCAGCACCCCGTGAACTTCTAAAAGTAGAATTGAAATTTGCCCCTTTCCTAATTCCGAGCTAATATAACAGAAGAGTCTCCTATAACAACTTTTTCCTCAACAGGCAATGTAGACTGACTGGACCTTCTCACAGGAGGTGTTGCCTACAGTAATTCCTGAGTTTTCTGGCGTGTGGAAGGCACCCTTTTTTCATTTCCAGCATTGATAGTTTTTTTTTTCCCTTCCTTGGAAAAAGGCAATTTTATTCTAATTGACTAACATCCCGTCTCTTTCCATAAAAGTACTTGGAAGTGCTCATAAAAACTGGCATGTAGTAATTCAGAAAAATAGAAAATCAGGACCAAAAGAGGAAAGAAATATGACCTACATGCACAAGTATCCCTGTTAGAGAAAGCAGCCTTTGAGAAAAAGATAAAACTGTTATTATTCACAAACGACTTCATTCAGATAAAATGACAAAAATTTAAATGTTGATATATTCCAAAGTAAACTGAGGTGTTTACAAAGTGGTACAGTGGAAAGAGTATGGGCTTTGGAGTATTTACTGGCATTGATAAACACAGGCAAGGGGTAAATAACCACATGTGATTTCAAGGGCATCAAACAGATGCGCTTACTCCTTCTCAACCCCCTTTCCCAGTGCCCTGTCATACCTAAGTATCTTTTCCCTTCCCCAAATGCAGAGCGCATGAATTTTATCATTAAAAGTAAAGTTTCATTTATTCAACAAATATGTGAGCACTTGTCATTCTCACCGTCTCATCATTTAGGACAAATTCTGGGAAGATACATTAAATTACCTGTTAATACGTGTATCGGTTTATCTTCCTTCTCTCGTTCAAGGAGGATCTCCCTGCTCTGAGAGGAAGGGGGCACTGGAACATGTACCCCACAACTCTACCCACCAAAAACTAAGTTTTCCTTAACGGGCAGGGGTTTTTAAATAGTCTTTTGCATATCTTAATGGTATTAAGTCTACCTTTGAAGTTCCATGTGACTTGCATTTTCTGAGCATGGCAAAATGCTGATTACAATTGGCTGCAGGGATTTTGCCCTAACATACAGGGTGATAAAAGGTGTTCGTTCCGGGCCCAGTAGCAACAGAGGGCAGATGGAGGACAGGACAGTTACATTCCAAGACAGGGCTGGAAGAGACTACTTACACCTACGAATAATCAGTTAATTTTTCAAGTAGAGAATTCTATCAAGAAAAAGGAAATACTCTATGTGGGCCTATTATGTTCTACGTCTAGTCCTGTGCTAGGTAGTTCACACTGCTATTACATGAATTTGTTTCAAATCAACTCCAGCGGAGTAAGAAAAAATATTAAACATCAGGAGTGCTAAGCTAATCTCATTTAAGAAAAGTAAGCTTCAGGAATGGTTAAGTGCCAACAGTTAGCTTCAATTGTTTTTATTACAGTAAGAGGAATTTTACTCTTAATGCATAGAATTTGAAGAAAAAATTTATATAAGCTTTAAAAGAGGCCTTTTTGAAAATTATTAATACAAACGTGAAATAAGACCCTTCAAACAAATACCAATTTCAGTAATAGTTTACATACAGCAATAATTTATTCTGAAATGTTCATTTAGTTTCTGTTGAGACACGATTCATGTCTCATTAATAAAAGAGCAGCCATCTCACCTCAAATACCAGAATATACAACAAGTTACAGCATAGCAAAATTCTACCTACTTTCAGATAAACTCTAGATCAGGTAAAATAGCTTCATTCAATGTTTTACAGTTACACAGATTTTTTGTTGTGTTTTTTTGTTTTGTTTTGTTTTGAGCACAAAATAGTGTAAATTGTTACACCATAGCTATCTATATGCACATAATGTGACCACAGAACTGTTAATCATTACTTCTGAAATTGAACCATCGGTTTCATTCATGCAGTAAAGCAAAGCAGGCTGGGTAAACTTGTTCATCGGGAACCATATTACTGTGAATTTCACAGCCACATGATTAATTATGATGTTAGATGGACTCACAAGGACTAAAACAGAATGGTTTTTTGCATAAATACCAATTTCTCCCTGATGTAAGTTTAGTCAGTTTATAATCTAGAAATGATTGAGAACAGCAATATATCATATCCTCTATCTGTAGTGTTCATTATTTTAAGACAAGCAATAATTAAAGGATGATGGGATGGGATGCTACTTAAATACATGTAAAACATATGTACAAATATACTTGGCTTTACCATTTTCCTCCTAACTATCAAGAGTGCCTCCCAAAATATGACCAGTGAAGACAAGGTATACTATCAAATATGGCTTCCAGAACAAAAACTCTCTAACAATCAAACCTATTTACACAATTTTTCAGTCTTTTAAAGTTTCATTTGAAACAAAATTTCTACATAGCAGTTGTAATTAACACATAATTTTCTGAGTTTCATCATTCCAGCTCTTTTACACAGATGTCACAAGGTAAGACCCAGAATGGCGCTTAGGACTTTGAGTTCCACTGGATTCTGTGCTGTCAGTTTTTGAATCTCGTTTCTTTGTGTTGTTGTTCACTGGTGTCGGGATCTGAGACGGCCGCGCTGAAGTGCTATCTGCACTGCTCTTCCTAGGGCTCGGGTTGTAATTGAAAGGAGTCACTCTGGCAGCAACAGTCCCACTAGGTGAACTGTGCTTGCTTGAGCTGCTAGAACTGAATGGTGTACGCTCAGCTAGAGAACTTTCACTAGTCTCTGATGCAGGGACAGGATTACTTTGTCCCGGTTTTGCCTCAGTTCCTTTTTGGTCTGGGGCATCTACCTGAATAAAGGAGTTCAGGCGGTTTTCCAAACCCACGGTGCGTACGGGAGCACTGCCATTCCCCACATTTTGTTTTCCCTTTTCTGAAACAGTGTCGATCACAGGGGGGGTATTTCCTGTTGGAGATCTTCCGGATCTAGGGTTGTTAATGGGACAGTCCTCAATTCTCACCCAAACATCCTCTGTTTTAGAAACAGCAGGTGCCATTTGATAAATTAGAGTCTTTGATTCAGCACCATTTGCAGCACCTGAGGAAGTGGTCTGAGAGGTACTATTTGTGGGAGATATCTCACTTTCTTTTATTTTTCTCCATGTTCCTTTTGTGGATACTTGGTTTTCTTTAGTTTGTTTGGTTCCTGAAATAGAGTTCACATGTTTTTCATCCTCACTTTTCGCCTTTTCACTGGATTCTGATGAAGCAGAAAGAATTGAAGATGAACTTCCAGTTCTTCTCCAAGTGCTTACTCGAGGAAGGGATGATGAATGTTTGCTGTGCTCACGTTTCCAGGTTCCTGACCTATTAATCGGAAGTCTAGAAGGACTTTCAGAATGGGAGCGTGCTATATCATGGCGCTTTGCCGGTCTTCCATCATTATACTCTATGGTGGGACTGAGATTAGGTGGGAGTTTTCGCCATCCACCAGACTGAACAGATGAATGTGTGGACAGAGACATATCAGGAAGGGAAGGACTTAAAACTGGAGTCTGTGCCTGGGACCTAGTGGGAGAATCTGGTCTAGAAGATGGAGAAAGAGATTCAAATGAAGCAGATTCCTCCAATTTTCTCCTTAGGGTTGGGCTTGGAGCTTCTTTGATGAAAGTTGACTGGCGTACTAATACGGGTCTCTCTGACCTATCAGATTCACTTCCACTTGATTTAGTTGAAGACATTCTAGAAAGTTCCACCTTTTTATTGGATCCATTGCTATTATTCGTCTGATTTAGTCCTTTGGAGGCAGACTCACTTCTTGGGATACTACTGCCATTCTTGGATAAACCTGGTTGTTTGGTAAGGTTCTGCTGGCTCATCTGTCTGCCTGGAGATGTATATGACATCTTCCCAGAACCCGAGGACTTAGTCGAAGCGGTACTAGGGGATGAAGTCCTTGGCAACTGAGATAATTTGTTAGGAGGACTTATTCCATTTCTACCAGGAGAAATTGAGTTTCGCCCTGGAGACTGCATAGGTCTACTTAATGGTTGTTGGGCAGGTCTTGAAGGAGTGGAATCTCTAGATCCTGATCTAGAAGGCCCTTTATTTGCCGCAGCTGGTTGGGATGTCTGCCTGGTTACAGGGCTTAATTCTGACTTCACTGATGGCTTGGCTCCTCTAGGAGAAGTGGTGGCTGTCTGACCTTCACTAGGGCTTTTGGAGGCTGGAGTCTTAAGGGGTGGGCCTTTTTTAGAAACTGGACTTGTACTTGAAGAGCTATTTCGAACTCCTGGAATATGAATCATTGTCCTGCCTCGAGAGATTGAAGGCATGTTTGCTTGAAGGGGCTGTTTCATTTGGCTTGAAACCTCTGAATGAGATCGAATTTTTCCAGTAATTAAACTTCTATAAACTTTCTTCCCTCCTTTGATTCCTTTATTTTCAGATTCTATCTTTTTAGTTTCCAATGTACTCTTCTCCCCAGGTTTTAGAATTCGTGGGCCCTTATTACTGGTAAAGGGCTTTTCCTCTTGATCAGGTGTAAGATGAAATGGTGATCCCAGAGAGATTCCTGATTTCAGTGAAAGGATGGAATCTGAGTCAGATGACGCTTGTCTAGATAAACAGGCAGCAGCAGCAGCTTGATGTAAACTACTTACTATGGAATTTGCACCTTCTTGAATAGCCTTCCAATCAAAATTTTCTGAATCCGGGGATAAACCATGTTCTGAATCTGGTCTCTGTGTATCTTTCAAATCGAGTGTCAAATCTTCTGCTAATATGCCGCTCATATTCCTGGGACTATGCTTTTCATTATCGCCCTTAAGCCTTGAAGGCTTTTTCTTCTTCGGCATTGCAGAGCTTATACATTCCTGCAGCAGGTCATCTTCAGAATCAATACTGAGAGAACTGAGAGAACTGTTTCTTGAGAAACAAACAGGGGTATCTTCAACGTGAAATGATTTAGGAGCGTAACCTGATGCCTGAGGTTTGCTTGGTTCTCCCTGTGAGTCAGGGGGCTCTGTCTCTTTGACAGGTTCATTTTCTTTGTTGTTGTTGTTTTCTTGATCAATGTCACTAAGAGAACTTAGAGAGGAGTTTCGAGAAAAGCACACTGGAGTATTTTCAAGAGCAAAATTTTGTAATTTCTCATCAGTTGCTGCTCCTCTGTCCGGTGCACCTTTGGACGACTGTGGAAAAGTGGATTGCTTCTGCAGCGTGGGTTTAGACTGACCTCGATTTACTGGATGGTTTGTAACAGCCTGTGTTTTGTTAGCTGACTGTTGGTTAGAGGTTAGTTCTGTGTGGCTGGTAACTTTAGCTTCGGATTCCTTATTTTCTTTCCCCTTTCTTAATTCAGCCTTTTCCCTGGAAAGGTCAACATCATCATCATCAAAATCTAGAGAACTCAAAGAATCATTTCGTGAAAAACAGTATGGAGTTCCTTCAATAGGCGTGTAGTGATGAGGTGAATCAAAAGTAAAACTTCCTCTGACTCGATCTTCATTATTTGGTAGCTTATCATTGAAGTCCTTGGCATTATTTTTCAAGTTCTGTTTCTTTGAATCTTTGTTGTCTGAGAAAGTTCTTTCAGCATTTAAATTATTTTTTGAGTCTGTATTTTTTCTTACACGTGTCCTATATTCAGTATTTTGTGGCATAGGTTTTACTGGTGAAGTAGGTTTCTTTTTCTTACCATCTAACTGATTTTTGTTAGCTCCAGATGAAGACATAGATGCTTGCTGGACCTGGTCCATTATCTTTTTCACACGAAAAGGCTTGTGACTTTTCCCTTTGGGCATAGCAGAATTAATGCATTCTGCAAGAATATCACCTTCTTCTGTTTTACTGTCATCCGGCTCAGGTATAGTTACAGATGGGGTTTTTCCTCTTTGAGCCTCATCTGTACTTCTGCCTTCTGTAGGGATGGTATCTCGTTTTTCGAATTCACTTGACTGTGCCGCTGTTCTAACCCCTTCTCCAGCAGCGAACTCATTTGGGGGAGATTCTATCGTTAGATCACTTAAAGACGTAGCTGTGGAAAAGTTTATGGGTGTCCCTTCTACACAGTATACCCGCGGCATGTCATCTCCCGGTGTAAAACTAACGTGCTTTTGCGCTTGTAACCTGTTTTGTGATGGAAGAAGTTTGTACACAGGGAGCTGACTTGGTTTTCTTGCCACAGGTGGAGGTAATTTGGAAGCAGTCTGGGCTGGTTTTTTGGCTTTGCGTGAAGATTTTGTTGGCATGGCAGAAATAATACATTCTTCTAGTATTTCAATATCATCATCATCTGAGTCATCTAAGAGATCTTTTTCAGAATCAGTAGGTTTTTCTGTCTCTTTTTCCTGGTTTTCATTTGCTTCCTCAGGCTGCTCGGATTCAGTTTCATTCCCATTGTCATTTTCCTGAACTGGAGGCATTATTCTTAATTCCACATCCTTCTGTATAAATGGCTCATCGAGGCTCAGAGCACTCAGGCTAGATGAACAAGAAAATCCATCTGGGGTACTTTCTGTGGCAAAATGTAAGAGAGTGTCAGCATCTGGGAGAACCTGGACCCTCTGTACCGCAGCGTTTACAGCTGCTTGCTTAGGTCCGCTCTCTCGCTTTTCCGCAGTAGGGGCTTTGTTTTTAGGTACCTCTCGCTTAGTCTGAACTGTCTGAGGAGGAGGGGGAGGGGTCTTACTTCTGCTTGGTGGCATGGTTTGTCCAGGGCTATCTGGAAGGTCACTGGGGCTTATAATGCCACTTACCATTCCACTGCAGGGTTCACTCTGAACGGAGCTGGCAATTGAACGACTCTCAAAGCTATCGAGCGAGCTGACCGAAGTACACCGGCTAAACATGAGTGGGGTCTCCTGGACATACTGCTCCGGTGGGCTTTTAGGTGTCTGAGCACCACTTTTTGATGGAGACTTGGCCCCTGAAGAAAATTCAACAGCTTTATGCCTGGTTGATTCTGCAGATAAACCAGAAGCCTGAAGTCTGCTGGATTTGGTTCTAATGTGCTGTGATACTGTTGGGACTTCACTCACAGAATCTTCTGTCGTTCTAGTCCCGCTGTTTTCTTTGATTTCGGCTATTTGTAGAGTATTAGCAGAATCTGTTTCCTGTGTTGCCTGATCACACCCTATTTCATCTTCAGCTGAAGACAAAGATGATAATGAACTGCAACGTGAAAAACAAATCGGTGTATCCTCTACACAGTACGTCTGTATTGTTTCTTGGTTGATAGAGGGAACTTTGCAGGAGGTGGCTTTTGGGGTCTGACCAGTTCTGCTTTGTGCTGAACTTGGATGGTGCTGATTCTGCCTCTTGCCATTAGACGAAGGTGTGGATGTATTCTCACTGCTTGAAGGGAGGTGTTCGGTTTTAGTGCTCTGTCCAGATGAATTCTTTGAGAATGAAAATGGTGGTTTCTGTGAGGAAGCAATGTCTGTGGCATATTTTAAACTATAATCAATAGGCTGATCCACATGATGTTTGTCTTCATTATATTTTATGCTGTAATTTGTTGGTCTTTCTTCCTCCTCATGTTGCTCTTCCTCGGAGTAGCGTTCACTATAGTTGGTTGGCTTATCATCTTCATAGTCATCTTCCTGACACAAAGACTGGTTTACATTCTGATTAATTCCATGATTAGAACCTACTCGATTTGTTTCTGAACCATTGGCTCCTCTTGACCTATATGGGGAAACACATTCCTGCTGTCCAAAATGTGGCTGGAACTTGAGGTGTTTATCGTCAGTGCTCTCGGTGTATACGGGGTAAGTTGTGCTTTGACTTCTTGATTGTCTTTGCTCACTCTGTTTTATTTCATCTTCTATTACATGTTTGGGTCTTGCCCATCTTTCATTCTGTGAAGGGCTCTGCCTTCCGGAGTTCAACTGCTCATCTGAATACTTAAGACTGTAGTTTATTGGCGTATCTAGTTCTCCGTCATTGTCATCCATATGATTTGCACTATGTATTTTATGGGCTAGGTCAGCTGGGTATTGACCATAGCTGCAAAATTTACTTTCATCGTCCTCAGAATAGGATTCAATGGAAGGCTTCATCTGACCTCTTTTACCGTAACCATCACTACTACTGACACTATTTAAACTATCATTTGAAGATCTCTTATATTCCAATTTAGCATAAGGCATAGGACATGTCCTATTTGAATTTTCTGACTTACTGAAGTTGTAAGTGTTTGCATGTGTGTGGGCAGTAGAGCTTCTTCTTAGTGCATTCCTCTCGTCTGTCCCACAATGTAACTCGGTGGTAGACCCAGAACTTCTGTCTTCCTGGGAGGTGTGAATGGCTGATACTTCTTCCATGACTTTGGCAATCTGGGCTGCAGTGGTGGAAATCTGCAAACCTCGCTTTGAAGAAGGGCCTGGATTTTCCGTTGCTGGGTGGTAGTTGCCTAGGCTAATTCCTCGTTCTCTCTCCAAACTTCTATCTTTTTCAGAACGAGAACTGTCTAAACTTCCTCTTGATGAAGAAGAGCTGGGCAACACTGTAGTATTTAAATACGGTGAAAGGACGGTCATGTTTCCAGTATTAAAATTGTCTGACCTATTATCATCATGTCGATTGGTGTCAAAAACATAGTCACTATAGAGACTTTGCTTGTGTCGTTGCTTATTACGATGAGATGCCTTGGGACTTAAATTGTCAATATTGTCAAAAGTTTCTGATAAATGCTGAGCATCCAATTCTGCTTCTAGGGCTTTTTGTTTTCTGACATGAAGAGATGGCAAGCTTGAACCAGGAGACATAATATTGGCATCCTTATACTTTGCAGGTCTATTTGCCATGAGATTCCTTAAAGCCGCAGCACTTCCCATAGCAATCATTTTGTGCTTTGAATGAATGAGGTTCTTGAGCATGCTGACTGCCCCCATGTCCCATAATGCTTCTTGGTCTTTAGGATTTCTTGCTGAGAGATTCCACAAAGTTCCACATGCATTACTGACTATTGTCAAACTGTGAGATTTCAAGTGTTGTAATAAGGTTTGCAGGCAGTTGTTCTCTCTTAGGATTTGCCTGAAATAAAATAAGAGATCCCAAAATTAAGGTAAAAATCTCCTTATTATAACAACAAATAAAAGGTTAGAAAACAAAGTTAAATCTAAAGATAACTACTAAAACTTATTAATAGGCATAATAAAACTGCCCCAAATAATACTACAGATTTCAAGCATTTCACATCTCCTTTTGTTCCTACTTCATTTAATGTTTATTGTTTAAAAATATTCATCTGTCAGACTAAAAGAAGTAAAAGTGTTAATTTTAATCTGTTCTGCATTTCCTATTCTGATCCAATAGCTTTTTTTTTTTTTTTAAAGATTTTATTTATTTATTTGGCAGTGAGAATGAGCCCTAAGTAGGGGGAGCAGCAGGCAGAGGGAGAGGGAGAAGCAGGCTCCCCGCCAAGCAGAGAGCCTGATGCGGGGCTCGAACCCAGGACTCTGAGATCATGACCTGAGCCGAAAGCAGATGCTTAACCAATTGAACAACCCAGGTGCCCCTGACCCAACAGCTTTTAACTTTTTTCCTGGGGCGCATGGGTGGCTCAGTTAGTTGAGCATCCAACTCTTTTTTTTTTTTTTTTAAAGATTTTATTTATTTATTCAACATAGATGGAGACAACCAGCGAGAGAGGGAACACAAGCAGGGGGAGTGGGAGAGAGGAAGAAGCAGGCTCATAGCGGAGGAGCCCGATGTGGGACTCGATCCCAGAACGCCGGGATCATGCCCTGAGCCGAAGGCAGACGCTTAACTGCTGTGCCACCCAGGCGCCCCGAGCATCCAACTCTTGATTTCAGCTCAGGTCATGATCTCAGGGTCTTGGGATAAAGCCCTGTGTTAGGCTAGCCACTCAGCAGGGAGTCTGCTCGAGGATTCTCTTGCTCTCTCCCTCTGGCCCTCCCCCCACTCACACTCTCTTTAAAATAATTCCTGAGCAAGCAGATATATTTGATTTACATGGTGAGAGAGTTCCCCCAATGAATGTATCATAAAATCTTATGCTGAACAGGGACTTTGTGGTAACTTAATCTATGGACGGGTTCCACAATGTTGACTACTAAGACATCTTGGAAGAGGCAGAAAAATCAATCGATTGATCTTTATGTAGTCAGGGAGCACACTGTAAGCTCCTAGACTGGCAAACTGCCTTTTTAGAGTAACCTCTATGCTCCTGGATTGATTTTGTGATAATGCCATCTCCCTTAGAATTGTGCTCTGTCAAGCTGTGTGTGTAGTTGTTACTTCTAATGAAAGGTCTTGAAATTTAAAGGTAACTATAAAAACAAGGGTTGAGAGTTAGCATAATGACCTTTGGGACTTGAAAGAGCTACAGCTTGTTTAATGCACGGTAAACTTAAGTTTAATGATGGCATATTCAACTTTAGAGGGCTTTAAAACTGATTGGCAAGGGTGTACAATGAGCTCTAACATGACAATCTTCTCTCAGAAGTCCAGCAGACACCTGAGTGTTTACTGAGTTTAAGAGGTCTTCTTTGCATAGCAGAGAGGGCTATAAGGCTTGTCTGTGCATCAAAGACCTAAAGAGAAGATGTTCACATTCTTTACAAGTTCTGTTATTAAAAGTACCTCATAGTCTTTCTGAAAATGAGAAGCAATACTGGATAAAAAATAAATAAATATGCTGTGAAAAAACCCATATGTACATATTTTTTGAGAGTGGGGGGGCGGGGAGAAAGAGAATCTCAAGGAGGCTTCACACCCATCATGGAGCCCAACTTGGGGCTTGACCTCATGACCCTGAGATGATGAACTGAGTCGAAATCAAGTCAGACGCTTAACCGAATGAGCCACCCAGGCGCCCCAAGATACCCATATGTTTGTTGACAAAACAGAAAAAAATGTGTGCCTTGTATCTGAGATACTTTCTTAGGTTTCATACCCCTAGATGAATGGCTGTTGGCTAAATAATATTAAGATTATTGATATTAAGACACCATTAAAAAAATGTGAACCACTGGGGGTGTCGGGTGGCTCAGTTGCTTCGGTTAAATGCTGACTCTTAATTTTGACTTAGGTCATGATCTCAGGGTCCGGGGATCAAGCCCCCTGCAGGGCTCCGCACTTAGCAGGAAGTCTGCTTGAGATTCCCTCCCTCTCCGCTTGCCCCTCCCCCGGCTCTCTCTCTCTCTCTCTCTCTCAAATAAATAAATAAATAAATCTTAAAAAAAGAAAAAAAAAGAACTACTGGATTCTCTGGATCATACCTATAGCTTTTGTTTTTTATAAACCTATATTCCCTTATGCCATACTAACATACAATGGGATTTTGTTCTCTGTAGTATTCGTGACTTTAATTTTTTTCCCTTCATATGGGTTATACCTCTCAATTGTCATCTGTTTATTTCTACCCATCTTTATACTATAAACTTTTATTAGAATAAATATACTAACAAGGTAGGAATTAATAGTTATCTTTTCACTGTATTATAATCTGGCTTAGCACTTGTACAATTACACAAAACACTGCTTACAACTGGGTCTTTTTGAGGGTATGAATTCTACACTAACTCATTTAAAAGTAATATAAAATGCTGTATTTACCTGTGGTCCTCATTTGTAGCTATCAAGCTGGACACGTTCCGTAATATCCCCCCTCCACTTTCAATAATGGCTAAAGTATTTGTCTGGCTTCGGTAGGTGAGAGTGCCGACCAGAAACGCAAGCGCACCGTCCACAGCACATATATCAGCTTTATTCTCAGTGCAATGTGCTGACAAGTTCCATAAGGCACTCAATACGCTTTTCAGGGTTGATTCCTATTGAGAAACAGAACATGTGTCATCTAATTAGAGCTGGAATATGCCTCTTACAATTTCTATGTTTACTTCTATTGAATAAATTGTTATTGTTATTATTTATCTCCCCTGCTGCTCACCCCTCATGGGCAAAGTATAGGCCCTCTCCATTTAGAAAAACTGATAAAATACCAAATGGAACTTAAGTAAGCGATAGCCCCATAGAACAAACAGAACAAGAATACTAAACTAATGACCTTTCTGAACTTTATTCTAAGTGTTTAGATGTACACACATATCTTACAAGAGCTCATATTAGAATATGAAACATGATGTGCATTGTGAAGAGAACATCTGCATGATAATAGAAACCAGAAAAAAAATCCTCTACGTGCTGATATGGAAAGATGTCTAAGACATATTATTAAATAAAAGAGCAAGCTGCAAAGCAGTATGTATAATATTGTTTGTATAAAAAGCACACATATATACTTATATGTGGTTGATTCAAAAGTAACACTATGACTTATTAAAAAATAAGCATACTGCAAAAACTCCAATTTCTTAAAATTCCCAAAGAAACAAAGTAATTAAAAAAATTAGAACTTCCTTGGTATATAACATCATAGCAAACTGTCAAATTGTAATTGCTACAAAACCAAAACACTGAGTATATAATTAAGGGTATTTGGTTAAAACTTGACATGGTCCTGATGTCAGTTTTTCTTCTTACTATAAATTAACCAAGGAACAAACATTCATTAAAAATCTACTCTGTGCCTATCACAATTTTAGTCACTCCAAAGGATACCAATGTGGCAAGCTGATACCTGCTAACAGGTGACTCGGGAAAAAAAATGCAAAACCATACATGAACAAAGGAAAGATTACTGGTACCTGAATTTAATCAAATAAATAAAATATTACACGGAGGAGAGCAGATCTGTAGAAGATAAGACCTGTACATTCAGAGAGAAGACAGTTGCTCCTGGCATGGACGTGGGAATCAGCAAGGGAGGACTGAAGAACAGAAAGAAGACACATAGGAGATTCAAGTCCATGCTGGGGAGCAGTGTTAGGTCAGGTGAGATGGTAAAAGAAGGCCCTGAATGTCAGGTCAAACACTCTGGGCCTGACCCAATAAATAGCTAGCCACTGTGTTCTCTTCATCAGGAAATTAAGAGAATCTAGGAGCAAATACAATTTACTGGGAGGCAGGGAAGAAGTGCTTTCACCAATCGAGATGTGAGAAGGTTAAGAGCTCACTTTTAATTACACTGTGATTGAGGTAAAGATGGGACAGTCAATTATCCCGAGAACAGAGAAAACAGCAACAGTTCAGAGGTGTAAGTGAGCTCAGCTACAAATGGCCCAAAGGTCAGAGGTGAGAGGTAAAGGTAGGAAAACAGAAGTTGCTCTCTACGAGACTATGTGTAGAGGAAAGGGTTTTGTTTCAAAGAAGCTTTATAGTTAGAAGTAGAGGAGAAATGATTAGACGTTTAAGTATAGGTGGTAAAAACGAAGGAGTTTCAATAAGGTATGTGATCCAAAAGTATCAAATACAGGTGTAGGGAGAAAAGAAACCCCAGTTAAACTATAAACCTAGATTTTATTAGAAGCAAAATTAGAAGGAACTGAAGTAGGTATGGCCGGTGAAGGAATGGAGCCAGTGACTTGTTCAGTGTTGTGGTTGCTACAGAAAAAAGAGAAACACTGCAGGAGTTACAAGAAGAAACAGAAAGCGTTTTTTGTTTGCTTTCTTAATTTTCAAAACATTAAGCCTCTTATAAAGATAGCTGAAACAAAAAAGCCATCTCTATACTCAGGAGATAGAAGATAGGAGTAAAAGACTAACAGCTATTTTTTTTTTTTAAAGATTTTATTTATTTGAGAGCGAGAGAATGAAAGAGAGATCATGAGCAGGGGGGAGAGGTGGAGGGAGAAGCAGACTCCCTGATGAGCAGGGGGCCTGATGCAAGACTCCATCCCAGGACTCCGGGATCATGTCCTGAGCCAAAGGCAGATGCTTAACCAACTGAGCCACCCAGGCGCCCAGGGACTAATAGCTTTGAGTAAACAGCAATGCTTGGGGCACAGAATGCAGAGAAGAAAAGGTTCTGTATAGAAAAGTATGCGCCAGCTCAATGGAGTTAAAATGATGCAATGCATATGGGGATATGGAAGGTAGTTCGGACTCCCCTGGTCATTAGCAGTAAAGCTGAAACGGAAGAGGCGATGAATTAAAAAGAGAATGTTCAGAATGACTATTGCATTGAATGTAGAAAAAGAGGAAAAAAGTAAATTCTAACATTGTTAACCAGAAGCAGGCCCAAACCAAAATTGGACATTATAAATTTCTGCTGAGCCAGTTTTTTCAAGATGGGGCTTACATTAAAAATTTATAGATGAAAAAAATATTTATAGATGAATTAATGGATGATAATCTTTGAAATACTACTCTTCCTTTATAAGAACTAGGTATGTATTTTCATTTATTATGGTCTTCTTTTGCATTTCTCAGGAGGAGGAATCTTTTATTATAGGTTTCACAGTTTGTAGCAACTATCTGTATAAAGATCTTTGAGGTCCTTGAAAGACAAAGTCATGAACTCTTAGCAACAGTATGAGTTCCCATAATACATGCAAACACATTAAATCTTTCTGAAAATATACACATTTGATTAGGAGTCAAAGTGTAGATGCTAATTTTTTGGTATAATTTTATCAAGGTATAATTGGAGAACAATAAACTGCACATATTTCCAATGTGCAATATGATCACTTTTGATGTATGAGCATACCCATGAAGCCATCACTACAATCAGGATAACAGACATTTATATCATCCCCCCAAATTTCCTAGTACCCTCTTGCAATCCACTCCCAGCCCCAGGCAGCTACTGATCTGTTTTCGGTCATTACAGATTGTTGCATGTATCAATAGCTCATTTTTTAAATAGCCAAATACTATTCCATTGTGGACATCCCATAATTTATTTAACCATTCACCTGTTGATGGACATTAGAATTACTTCTAGTAATTTGGCTATCAAACAGTATTGCTGCAAACACCTGTGTTTAAGACTTTGTGCAAACAGAAGTTTTTGTTTCTCATAGGTAAATACTTAGGACCGGAATGGCTGGGTGGTGTGGTTGGTACATGTGTAACTTTAAAACACTGCCAAGTGTTCTCCAAAGTGGTATACCGTCTTACATTCCCACCAGCAGTGCACGAGCGTTCCAGCTGCTTAACATCCTTGACAACACTTGGTTAATCTTTTACATTTTAACCAATATAATATGTGTAATGGCATCTCACTGTAGTTTTAATTTGTATTTCCCTGATGACTAATGATGCTGAGTATTTTTTCAAGGGCTTATAGGCCATTCATATATCTTCTTTCCTGCAAGAAATACAAGTGTTCTGCTGATTCAAGAGTTTTTTAAAGGTATTTTTGTGCAGATCCTAAGTATATCTGAATATTATCGTTATAACCACTTTTTTAATTGAATACTTTTCTTATTTCTAATGATTTTTCAGTTGATTTTCTTGGGGTTTCCAGGTATAAAATAATTTCACAAAAACACATAGACAAATAAATAAACAAAAACCTAAAACTCTTTGCCTTCTCTAAAAAGGAAATTTTGAAGGAAAAAAATGTAGGCTGTGGGTCTAGTGGGACTGGCTGGGTCAAAGGAAGCTCAGATTAGCTAAGAAGACCTGCTTATTAGTCCCTCCCAAATTTCAAGTTTAATTTTTTTCTTTTTAAGTTAGCTTAGTCTCTGAAGTAGATATGCCACCTGGTGATATTTCCTTTTGTAAACAAATTATTATTTGAGGAATTCCTTATTCTTGGGTCTGATCACCTCTTGATAAGGTGACTATCAAAACTGAGGACTCCGGAGAGCACAGAGGTAACAATGACACCATGTACACAGTGACTCTCCCCTGGGGGTGATTTTCTCCCTTCGCCTTTCTGGGGCACCTGTGGTACTACTACTGGAGCCGTTTCTGACTGTCATGACTGAGGGGAAGTGCACTGGTATCTAGTGGCCAAAGGCCGAAGATGCTGCTAAACGCCCTACAAAGCACAGGGCAGTCCCTCAGGACAATTATCTGGTCCAAGATGCTGATAGTGTCAATCTGAAACCCTGACTTATCCTAGCCTGCTTCGCGCAGTCTTTTCCATCTTAATACTTCACAAGTTTCGAGTAGTCTAAGACTAAGAACTGGTGAGATAAGCAGGTCAGAAATTAGGGAATCTCAAGGGTGGGAAAGGGTAGCAAAAAAGGAACCAAAAATGAAATCCAAATTAGAATGTTAAATGTTTTCAAAGGTACCTTTTTAACTTCCAGAGCACATTCCATCAATGCTTTCACACTTCCAACTTCACGCAATGTCTTTTTACTATTTACATCTGCTCGCCAAGACAAATTCCTCAAAACGCTTGCAATAACCTGCAAATGAAATTAATTTTAGAATAATTTGAATATAAAATAATTTATAGTTGTTTTGTTTTTAATGCTAGTGGTAAGAGCAGAGATGTACTAATAAAGAAATTCCTCCTAAATGCTAATACAGTGCCAAAAAGAATTCCTACAGTATTATTTTCCTTTATTCTGGTGTTAATGTAACCATAATTGAAACATGAGACACTAAATACTGAGCCACAGTTTAAATTAATCTAAATCAGGATATTAACCCACTAATATCCAAGACAAACATCTGAAATTCTAACTGGTACCTGCTGTAAGTCCTCACTTTCAGATTTTAGTTGGGCCACAAGAGCTCTCATGCAGCCTTTCATAGAGCAGAGTGTAGCCTGTAAAATTAGAAATGGAACAGAGGGTCACTAACAAGGCAACCAGATGCTGTGCTTTATTTTTTACTAACAACCTTCAAATCCAGTTTTAATTGTCTCATTTTAATCATCCTAATATTTTACCCCTAAAGCCCCAGAACCAGATTACAGAAAGGAAGTCTTCTGCAATCTGTTCTCTCCTAGGAAACTGGAAAAATAAAATGAGTAAGTGATAAGAAATGATAAGCAAAGGGTTTTAACACTCACACGTGTCATCAGAATTTTTAGA
The DNA here is from genome assembly GCF_024610735.1 of Ursus americanus. Taxonomy (NCBI): domain Eukaryota; kingdom Metazoa; phylum Chordata; class Mammalia; order Carnivora; family Ursidae; genus Ursus; species Ursus americanus. The sequence continues at coordinate 565,009 of NC_142131.1, forward strand.
CTATTGCTCTCATTCCTGGGAAGAGTATTTTAAACGCAATTAAATAAACCCACTACTGTGTTCCATCTTTTGCCTTTGTTTAGGCATAAGACAACCTAATGAGTAAACTATGCAGTGGTGTGTGAAGTTCAGGTTTTTTTAAATCAGTGTTTAAAGTGAAAGTGGAGGAGAGTGAAAAAAGAAAATCAGCGAAAAGGCATTTGTATGAAACTAACTCACAGCAGAGATATCTTAAGAAACAGATCTTATAAAACATACCTTGTTGGCTACATCTCCAAAAGTCAAGTTTGTCAAAGCCATTCCAGCATATCGTCTTAATGTAATACTGTAGTGGTCATTAGTTAGCCCATACATTTCACAGTCCACTTGCAATAATTCTGCAATGGCCTGTAGTCCCCCTAATTTAAAAAGGGCAAGAGGAAAAAGACAATAAAATAAAACAAGTGGTACCAAGTTTAAAAATTAATTATTAGGAAGACATTTCAAAGGAGAATATATGATTTAAATACGTCTTTAGAATTACAAGCTACAAAAATTGTTACAAAGAACTTCTGTGTGATACTCAAAGTACAACTGATAATGACTCCATTTTCCGCCAGTTTTCTCCACCCTCCAGACCCTTGCCTTACTGAGTGAAGTGAGCACTATACTCTGTTTACTGCACATATGCTCGATCTTGTCATTGATGAAGAAGGCTATGTTCTAACACAAGGTCTTCCTCCATGAAGGCAGAAAAAGGTAACTTATTTTTATTATTACAACTTTACAAACATTCTTCAATGTTATACACTGTGGCCTAATTAATGTTTTTTTATCTGCCAAATAATTATCATTAGGAATCCTGGGACTTTTAAATGAAACTGTGCAGGAAGCAAAGCTAATTTTTTTATGAAAAAGAATTATCTGTTCAACTTATTACTAAGTTCTATAAAACCGCTTGTTATTTATATATTTTTAAGAATTTCTTACTTTTCTTTGATACTCACAAGTGTCAAATACCAACTACGCTAGGATGTAGTATTTTCTTTCCCCTTGATTCCCACCACCGGGTATGCCTGATAATGCCCACAGTGGTCAACACTAGGAAGGCAAGGAGAAAAACGAAGGAAAAGGAAAGGGAAAGACAGAAAGGAAAAGGCAGGAACAAAACAGAACAAAAAAACCAAAGGTAAAGCAAAATGGTGAGCGAGTGAATAAAAATAAAAATGCATATGGAAGCTATTCAAAATATTATTCATCATCAATATTAGTCATCATGGGACTGGAGATATTGTTTTGTCACAGAGAAGTGGCTTAGACAGAAAAAAGGAGGATGAACAAAAACAGGTGATTCTTGGAAATTCTAAGTCCAAACAGTCAGGTTATTAATCTGGAAGAGGATCTCTAGGTTTAGTATTTTTGTAAATGATCTATAAGGGTCAGTATGTAGAGGAATCTGCAAGTTCGTAATACAAAGTTCTAACTTGGGTCAAGAATTCCAGGCCAGGAAAATTAACTGTAGGAAGACTGGTGCAAATCTTTATGACGAGCAGCAGGGACAGATGAGTCTGAATATAGATAAGTGAAAATTAATTTGGTTAAGGAAAACCCAAACCATATTTAGGAAGATTTTCTTCCATCCACCCATGATGATGGACAAATACATAGCCGGTGAACACAATACAGTGACTGTCTTTATGGAGCTTACACATGAGAGCAAAGGCAGACTCTGAACAACTCACTTAGGCATAAGGGCTGTGCAGAAGCACAGGGAAAGGTAAACAGGTGGACTTCACCTAGATTGGGAGTTATCAAGAAAAAGGCTGAGGAAATAATGTTTAGGTTAAGAAAGACGTAAAGGATGAATGAGTATCTAAAGACGGGTGGGGCAGGAAAAACAGAAAAGCACTTTAGACAGATGAAACAGTGTGTGCAGGAGCCCCCGAGCCTGAAATACACAGCAGTAAGGAGAAAGTCTCAAGATGAGGCTACAAAATGGGTAGAGGCCGTATCATGCAAGACTTTATAAGTCACACCAAGGATTTCCGACAGGGGAAGGAATAATTAAACGTACATTCTAAACAGATTCCTGCAGTTGCAGGACGCAGAATGGATAACTGGAAGTGGGGAGCCAAAAAAGACAAAGATCTGCAGAGTAGGAGAGGTGAGAGTGACCTGAACTGGGGATGGAAAGGAGAGCAGCGATTTGAGATAAATTTAAGAAGCAGAGTTAAAGTACTCAGTTACTAAATGCAGGGGATGAGGAGGATAGAATTATGGTATGTCTTCCGAGACTCTGGCCTGAGGAACTGGGTTGACTGCCATGCCATTTTCTGAGAAAAAGAACCCTGGAAGAGACAGAGGTTTGGGGCTGAAGGAGATAACAAATTCAGTTGGGGAAGTTGAGTTAAAAATGTCTGAAAAACCATGTAAGTGAAGATGTCAGATGAAGAGTTTGATAATTATCTAAAACTCAGGAGAGAGGACGTGGAAAACACTGTGACTGAAGCCATGGATTGGAGGATATTGTTTAGAGACGAAGAAAACCTAGGACAGAGCTTTGAGGAATTCCCACCATGTAATACTTGAGTAAACGAGAAGGAGCCAGTAAAAGAACGGAGGGTTTTGACTCAGGAAACTCCATGGGAGTCACTGATGATCTGAAGACCGCGGCCCTGCATACTGATAAGACCACCAAGATGCTGAGCACTACAAACCAGGCTACTGATACCAAAACAGAACATACTACGCCTCGTGCCTGTATGAGATCCTGCTCGGTGTGGCAGTATCCGTGATACTTTCTCAAGAAAGGAGAAATGATCTACTAAAGAAGGTCTCAAGAAGGCACTAAATGAAGAAAGAATTTTTTTTGAATAGAAAAACTAAAACACATGGGACTTGATTCTGAAAACAAAGATTAAAGAAGGATAGGGTCAATATCAATAAAACCATGAAGAAAAAAGAACATTTGATAAAATTTAGGATATCAGATAAAAGAGAGAGCCTTTTATGAGTTCAGGCAAGTGAAAAAACTTTAAATTTTAAGGCAATGAATACAATCCATATGTCAAAACTATAAATGGATTCACAGAAATATGATGTGAATTCACGGCTGACAGAATAAAAAATAGGTTTTGCCCTTAGAAAAGTTAGGCTGTTTCAAGGTAATGCAAAGATGATAAGCATATCCTTTCACATTTTGCTCAGTGTCTGTGTTTAAAAAAAGTGGTCCAGATGGACCAGATATTATCCAATGTGCAATCTCATAACCTTAAAGCTAGTAGAGGACCAGTGGCTTCAACAGAAACCAAGAGAACCCTTCATTTAGACTTATGTATATATAAAAGATAGAGAAAGAGGACACTTAGTTTTAAAAAGTGTATTATTTTCCTTTTACTTGGGTTAGATAGTCACCATTAGCATGAAATGCCTCATTCTAAAATAAACATTAGGGGCTCAACATAAATATTCTATATATTGATGTTTCACAAAATTTCCTGATCATAAGAATCACCTGGGCTGCTAATTAAATGATTCCTAGGTTCCCCTCTGGAGATTCTGCTCTACTAAGCCTGCTTGCTATAGGGCCAGAGAATCTATATGGTTTGATAAGTACCTCTGTGATTATTACGATCTAGTTTTGGAAATACTAATACAAAGAAATCGTGAGTTCCTTGAAAGTCAGAACCGTATCTTTACCATTTTTACTAGCACAGTTTCTGGGACAGAGCTGGGACTTAATCAATGTATACATCACTGATAGCATAGTCTAAAACCTGCAATACTAACAGGTGCAAACCTAAATGACCTTGATAAGTTGTAGAATCTTCTTGTATGTACAAATGATAGTCCCAGGTGACTGGGCTTGGGAATTTCCCTTCATCTGTTTGGGACTTCATTCCTCCTTATCCCTCACTGTCAGATACCTTATACTTCCTTACTCCATCTCCCCACAATCCACAAACCTTGATTTTTCTTTTGCTTTGTGCAAATTTAGAGTCTAGGAATGAGAAGAAAGTAATCCCCTGTGGCTCTGTCCCCAGCAGTCACACCCCCAGAGGCCCCATCCTGCTCCTCACCTGAAAGCCCCTGCCCTAGCTCCTGTGATGAAATGCCCCGGGTAGCCTTCCTACCTGAAGAAGGAAGAGGAACAAATACTGAGTCTAGGTTTTACTTTGAAATTCAGATGATTAATGTGTCAGTCCTAGTCTACAGTTCATTGGAACACAGGGACATTTACAGAAAAATCTTTGCAGTAGTTTAAAATTGGATTAGTTTTCTTGTTTATTCAAGATTTTTATCCCCTTCCCATTATTACTAGCATTAAAAAAATACCCAGACATAGAATTTTCACAAATGCTGAGACTACTGAGGAGGTGAGAACCCATAAGACCACACTCAGTTCCACAGGAGGCTGCGGGGTGGGGGAAGGAAAGAGAATCAGATGGGCCAACTGCGAGGGTCTGTGGGAAGAAAAGCATGGCTGGAGGGCAGGCCTGAGATCACAAAGTACACAGCCCCCCAAAGTGATGACTCTGAAGGAGACAACACTCATTTTTGGCCATGCAGATTCTCTGTGTTTAAGAGTCTCATGATTTTGTGACTTTTAAGATAAATGATGAATGACAATGATGAGGGTGGCAGGAATACAAAGGGGGGGTTGGGATGTAATGTAAAATAAACAGCACAAAAAGCAAGGGCACAGCTACACTAAGATGGGAACTCAGTGTATGGTTCTTGCTTGTGGCACAACTACAGAGATCCAGTTCACATGAGATGGCTCAGCATGATGCAATTACAAATACCACATGTGCAAAATGAACCTAGAAATCAAAGAAAAACCGTTACATGACAAGTGGGGTGCACAAAAATGCAGGTTATAAAAGGTTTAGAGTGTGTGATAACACATACATACAAGAGTAACCCTTCCAAAATTAGTGGAATATTTCTAACTTAAATTAGAGCATAATGCTTTTCTTCATTACCAGTTTCAAAGATACCATGCCGCTTATCATCAAAATCTAGTAAAGTACTGGTAACCACGAAGAGAAATGAGAATCTTAATAATAATTTCTTCCGGTGTCCATCAGAAGTGACTGAGTTCAAGAACAATCACGTAGCTCCGCACTTCAAAATAATTTAAATTACCCTCCCCGTCAACTATCACATAAGGTCTACTGTGGCAACAGGGGCAAGTAGTGGCCCACTTAGTAATTTTTCTAATTGTTGGCTAAGATTTTGAAAAGCCAAATTAGTTTATACAGGGTAGCAGTTTCTATCATCGAGAACGTTTTCTCCTCTGGAAACCCGAGTATAATCATTTGCTACAAGGAGGAAGCAGGTGGTAACAGAAATCAGTGGCCTTATAGCCAATTCAACGATGATGAAAAATCTTCAGTACTCTTCTATGGCATTAAGAAACATTTTTGTCTTACCAAGTTCATTCATTGCATGTCTATGCTCTTCATCAAATGAAAGTTTCATTAGAACACACACAGCAGGACAGATCTGATGTTCAACAGGAGCTGGCACTGAAAAATAAAATTGACATAAGCCATAATGCTTTGTTTTTTCAAAAGTAACAATGTTTATTATACTTAAAAAAAAAAAGCAGGGCTCACTAATATATCCCTAATGTGTAGCAGTTCAGTAGATCAACAAATATTTGCTGAATAAATAAATACTACCAACATGGAAAAGAAGTACGAGTAAAGGGCTTTTCTTGGTTCCAGAAAAATGTTTACTACTTATCTGCCTTTAACTAACTCTGTTAGAATAAATCCCTTGCAGGTTTATACTATAACTCAAATAATAACTTAAAATTATGTTGAATATGTAAAAGAATAAAAACACCTTGGCATAAAGCTGTTTTTGTTATAATTTCTATTTAAACTCTTGTCACGAGTGTGGGTTAAAAGCACTTATTTGTGTACAAATGTAGTAAAGAAATCTAGCACAAACCTGTGGAGAAAGCTTACCATATAGACAGTAAACAAGAATCTACAGAAGGGGTGTCCAAGAAAATGTGCCTCCACATTTAATACCATGCACACAGTTTCAAAGCTCATTATTGGAAATAAAAATTTAAAAAGTCTATTTTTTCAGAAGTAATATTAATTTACTTTATTTAAGCATTTTGAGAATAGTCATTAAGATCACAAAATACAAGTTATTACATAATGGTGGATACCCACAGAAAAAATCCAGAAAGACAATGTTCTCTCAGTAAAGTATCTTTTTAGTTTTCTTCATCCCTAGGACAAAAAGATATAAAGGACTATTTCTGCTATTTTCTTATTCTTGCAAATCTGTACATTTTAAATAAATTAACCTTTATACCTAAGCTAAAAAAATCTGCTAAAGCTTCATGGAAGGTGTTCTCACCATCACCCCTTCTACTCCTCCCTGAATCAACAGGTTGATACAATTGTCCCCTGTCCTGTGTGTGCGTGCGTGCGTGTATGTTCAGGTAAAAGGAAGGTCTTACCTTATATACTTACTGCTTTTGGTTCTTGCTACAGGAATGAAGTAAGTTATCTCCCCAAGGGTCCCAATTCCTAACTCTCCTGCTCCTGATGGAGAGGGGCTGGTAGCCCAGGGTTTCTCCCCCAGCACAGAGCTGGGTGGCCGATCACCCCCAGCAACTGGGACCCATCGCCTGAAGCAGGAGGGTGCAGTGGGAAGAGCACTGGGCTGGCAGAAGATCTGGCCTCTGTTCCTGGCTCTACCACTTACTAGCTATGAGGCTATAGGCAAGTCTTTTACTGTCTCTGAGCCTCAGTTTCTTCATCTGTAAAATGGAGATGATAATACCTTCCCTTCCTACTTCAGGAGGCTGTTGTGAGGCTCAAATAACACAACAGATATAACACAGTTCTGTATCCACTGAGTAGAGTGTTGTGCAAATGTACAGATGATGGGTTGGTCACTAACAGCTGAAGGAACTAAAAGTCACTTTCTTGAGCTTAATCTATAAAATGGAAGGGATGGAAACATAATTGCTCAAGTTCTTTCTAGAACTACTACGCTATGACTGTAAATCTCTCTGGATCTCCTGTTCTTTTTTGGTTGCATAGTACTGCATGTTAACATTTTCCTTTACTAATTTTCTCTAGAAAAATACAGACTTAAGTTTTAAACTATGTTAGCATTGTAGATGGCTACTATAAATTTCCCATTCCCGCTTATAAAGACAACGTACTAAAAAAGTTTTCATTTAAAAAACTTTTACTTTGCTTTGTAACATGCACTGCAGGGAACATACTTGGATTTTTGTCCTGGTCCATGCCTTGTTCATGGGCTTCCTGCCACTCCCAACAGGTTTCACAGTAAGCTCGTATCTGTTCCAAAAGATGAAGGACTCGGATTTCACGCCTGCCTCTCTTGTCATCAGGCTGTGAGTGAATGATGTTGTGAAGTGCTGCACTGGCCCTGGCCCGAGCCTCTTTACTGCCCCGGGAATTTCCCAACAACACAGAGTCTTTGTCATTGCCATGTAAGAGCTGGATGAGGAGAGGAAGACATCCAGACTGCCGCATGGATATACAGCTGTCTTGGGAGCTAGACATAGCCAGCAAAGTTCGCGACATATCATCCTTATCATGAGTACCAAGCATTGACAACAATGAATACACCATTTCCACCTGTGGGCCAAATGAGTTTAGAAACAAAATTATGACTTTTATACCCAAATGCTAACACCAGTGAAGTGATGAATGGGATATTTATTGTAACTCATTAAAAAGAAAAACAAAACTCAAAACGCCTTTCTAGGATGAAGTAATGAGCATTATTTCAAAATCCATATAATCATCACCAATTTGTTTATATGAGTAACTAGAAGTAGTGATGGCATACAGTGTTGAAAGAGAAAGTAGATTCCCACATACTTAAATTGGTGTTTGTCGGGATCAGCTGGTTATAGTGAATGACAACTGATCTCTCTCTCTCTCTCTCTCTCACACACACACACACACACACACAGAATGAGGAATGTGGTTTACTTAAATATTTTACACAATTTAAAAATTTTACTTCTTTTAATTTACAACTATAATCAATAAATAGAAAACACTTTTCAACAATTATTATTTACTAAGTACTAGTTCTTGACCATCACTAACCCTTACCAGATTATAATATTGTTAAAAGTATTTGATTTCTCCCTTATACATATAAAAATATTTTGTCATAAAAAGAAGAATGCCAAGGTCACATTGGGAGTACAAGGCCAGGATTCTTAACCAATTTTCTTTCTTTAAAACATCCAATAAGCATCAATTACTCTCTGACAATAAATTCTAAGGGTTTACTTGGAAGCCAATTAGAAACTGGAAACAGTACCCAGTTATCCTGGACTATGATTAGCCTCATTTCAAAGCCAGAGCTATTACATAAAAGTAGAGAATATTACATAAGAATGTATCATCTCTATAAATCAGTAGTTCTCGAACAGGGGTGATTTTGACCCTCCCAGAACACTTTGGCAATGTTTTGAAGACATTTTTGGTGGTCGCAACTGTGAGAGGAAGTACTATGGGCATCTACTAGGTAAAGACCAGGGATACTGCTAAACATCCTACAATAAAGAATTATCCAGTCAAGTATGCTGAGGCTGAGAAACTCTAAATATATACACACTACTCTTGGATATTAACGTTTCAGGAAGGTAGTATAGAACTGTGGATAAACTGGGCTTTCTAATTCTGGCTCCACCACTTATGAATGAACTGTGTGACCTACCACATTATTTGATTTCTCTGAGCCCCAGCCTTCTCAGTTGCAAAATGGAGAAATTTGCCTAACAAGGTTTCCTCTGTGAAGATTAAATGAAATAATACATGTATAGGATAGCTGGCGTTCAAAGACGTAGTACGATCTTAGTATTATCATTCATAAGTCACTTCAAAAGGCAATGATATTCTAGCTGCCAGTTTTCATGCAACAGTACTGGTGAATATTAGATTTTCTTTATAGGAAGAACTACACATTGACGCTGGACAGACTGGGTTTGAAGTCCATTTTAAATATGCAACAGCTGCCTGAACCTTTTTTGCTTCAGTTTTCTCTTTTAAAAAAGAGAGACAAGAATATCTCACAGTGTTTTTGAGAAGATCAGAGAAAATGTGCACAAACTTCTAGCACAGTTATTAGGATAACAGGGGTCCCAATCAGCAGCTATTGTGAGTTATTAAAAGGATTAAGTCTCATATTAACAGTATCGTTGATTATTCTAAATTCACTTCTTAAATCACATTAGTTATTTCAGTAATGCTTTTCATAAGAGCCATTATATTGTTAAAGTAAAGAAAAAGTAGAGTATGTTGTGAAACAGTTAATAGAATTATTTAGATTTAACTGAAAATATACTGTTCAGTAATATTAGAATTTCCTCTTTGTCAATGTAATATTAAAGACTCTGGCTTTAAAACAAAAATAAAATAATGATTTTCTTTTTAAACACATCATTCTCAAGTCCTAAAATATTTGCTAATATCTGAGAGACTAAGAAAAATCGCTTATCAGCACGGGGTAACATTCCATTTCAGTAATTTTTCCATCCACTAAAATAAATTTATTAAATACTCATTATGTGTAGGCTCTGTGTTAGATGCCACAAAAGATTTAAAAAGAAAAAAAAAAAAAGGTCCCTATTCCTCAAGAGAATTTCATGCAAACTGCAGTGACTCAAAGGAGGCAGACAGACCGCATGGGGAGTTCAGAGGGCACTGGGAATCGGAAAATGTTCTGTAAAGAAGGAAAGCCCAAGCAGAATGCTGAGGGCTGACTCGGATTCTGACGGCCATTTTGCGGTGGGGTCGAGAGGGGAGGTGTGTGCCACCGCAGGCACGACGTGGAGGCAGAAAGTCCCAGGGACGGCTTGGGAAGCAGCGAGGAAGCCACTGTGGCTGGCGCTTAGGATACTTGCAGAGAAGTAGAATGAAAGGCTGAGAAAGAATAAAAAACTAGCTAAATTGGCGCTTTTTACCATCCTCATTTTTCCTTTGTGCTCTTTTGTATAAAGACGTTTAAGAAGAGACTGTGGTGATGGAACCAGAATTCTCCTCTAGTTGAACTGAAAAGATGAGTGAAGAATGTTTTAGCAAAGTACTCGTAGTCTTAGTGACCAGAGTTTGAAATCTTCTGTTACCTTGGTTCCCAGATGACTTGTCAACCTTCGAGGAGCAGAGTGTGTGCTACTAGAACTCAAAACACTGGCTGTTTCATGATCCATTCGTGTAGTTGAACCCTAGAAATTAAGCAAAATTATGGATAGTGTAATTTAGATTATAGATAAATACAGCTAACTTCATGTTCAGGTGCACCAAGTGAACGGTCTTTAGGGTAAACAGCTAAATACAGCATTAGAGTGTGGACATTTTAACTGCTCAAAATGAGTATTTTTACCTGTGAACTTAAGTCGATTTTAAAGAAAAACTGAAGAAAAGATTTGTTGCAAAAGACAGTTAAATACAGTGTGGAAATAACCAAACACTGAAGAAATTCTAAGAGTGGTATTTTTTCACAGATCAAAAGACATGAAACCACATTCAGTTAAAGATAAATTTATTGATAGAAAGCTTTATTAATTGATGAAATGCTCTATATTACCACAAAACTAATTTGGAATTCGGTAGAGTCCATGTTCTCTAGGAACTCACAGTATAGAGAGGACTGCTAAACTTCATTAGAGAAAGACATGAAAAAATAAATAATTGCGCTATGATATGATAAGCACCAGAGTAGAAAAATGTATAAAATACGGTGGGAAAAAATAACAAAATATTGAAGGAAAACAGGAAGAAACAACTACTTGCTATCAGGAACTTTATTAAAGGCTGCATAAAACAAGTAACATTTAAGGTGGGCCTTGAGTTCTGGGGTAGGAGACAAATGCGACAGTCTGTATAAAGGTGTAATAATGGAGAGCGCGGAGTGTTTGTTTAATGTGGACAGAACACAAGGTGTATGGTGGGAGATAAAGGCTGGGTTAAGTTATTAAGTGTCTCATGAGTCATTTGAAAGATGCTGCTTTCAAGCTGTGGATGTTGTAGAGCCACTAAACTTTCGGTAGGAGGATGGCACAACCAGAATTCTATCTTTACTTATTTATTATTTAAATTTTATTTTGTAATTTCTACACCCAATGTGGGGCTTGAATTCACAACCCTGACTGAGATCAAGAGTTGCATGCCCTTCTGACTGAGCCAGTCAGGCACCCCCAGAATTGCATCTTTTATTATAAGAGTATATAAGACAGGATGGAAAGATCACAGGTGGGAATGCAGGGAAGAGGGTACTTTCAACAGCTGAACAGTCATGAGGCTACAAAGTAAGCAAGTAGGAATAGGGAGTTGGGGATACCCTATATTTAGAGGACAGAATCAACTGGTTTGCTCACTGAATAGACGTGAGCAGAGACACTGGGAACGAAGGACAACCTGGAGGCACTGAGTGTGCATAAATGGGCAGATAGTACAGGAAGTGTGAATACGTGAAATCCAGGAAGAGACAATGGGCTTCCATGTGGGACCTGAGATCACCATTCACTATACTGACATACAGTAAATACGCTCAATGGGCATCTGAAAACACACGATGCAATTCTGATGCAACTCTGGACAGGAGTAGGGGCTACAGATAAATACGTGGGGGACCTATCAAAATACTGGTTATGGCTAAAGCCATTTAATAATAATTAAGAATAATGACTGTAAGAATAATATCCAATTAGAAAGCAATATTGGCAGGTATGCTGTTGCAATGCTTAATCTTTCAAAAGGAAAAGCTAGAATATAAACTGAGGGCAGAAACTTTATTCTGTTGACTGCTGTATCCTCAGGACCCAGGGTAGTTTTAAGTTCATACTAGGTATCCACAAAATATTTGTTATGAATGAAAGAGCTAGGAGTAAAATCTGTAAGAATATCTGGGCAGAGGACGACTTTGCTGGTTCTCTCACATATAGATGCTCTGGCTAATTGGAGAAGGGGGTGTGGCAAAGGAGTGTTTTTCCCATAATGGGAAAAACAGGTTTGAAGATTGTGAGTTGTTTATCTCCACTCCAGAGGATACAGTGAGTTGGAATAAGTCAATATCTGGTTGTAATAAGGAGGGTGGATTTGAGGAACCAAGATTCAGGGTAGAGAATAGTCAGGGTTTATTTTTTTTTAAAGTAAATTCAGGCAAGGGGCCTTTCTTGGTCTACAGGAGAAGGTGAATGACTCCTTATCCTGAAGCAAGAGTACTGTCTTTGAGGGTATCTGATCGTTTGTGATAGTCAGGCTGTAAGGCAACCCCAGTGATCCTTGTCTCCTGGCAGTCGTGCCCTTATGTAATGTAATTCCCTCATTTGAGTATGGGCTAGATTTAGGGACTGGATTCCAGTGAATAGAATGCTGCAGAGGTGATGAGAAGTCACTTTCGAGATAAGGTTACAAAGACCGTGGCTTCCACCGTGTGTACCCTTTCTTGTTCTCTCTGAGGGAAGCCAGCTACTACGTTGTGAACTGCTCTGTGGCCAGATCCAGGTGGCAAGGAACTGGTTTCTCTGGCCAACAGTCGGTGAGGATATGAGGCCTGCCAATAGCCATGTGGGTGAGCTTAGAAGCAGATCTTCCCCTAGTCAAGCCTTAAAATGTCTGTGGTCCCAGCCAACGCCATGACTGTAGCCTCAGGAGAGACCCTGAATCAGAGGCCCTCAACTAGGCTGCAGCAGGATTCCTGACCTACAGAAACAATAATGTTTGCTGTTTTAAGCTGCTACATTTGTTAAGCAGCAACAGATAGCGAACACACTCTTTGAAACAAAAGAGAAACAAGGGGCTAAATTATAAAACAAGGGAAAACCTATTTCTAAAATAAAACATGTTCCTGACATTCATTTCAGTGTAGACATCAAATTATCTTTAAGCTTCAATCCTACTATTTTCCTGTACTGAAAGAAATCAGCTCCTTGATTTTGGGGCACTTCCTCTTCTCCCAATCTATTTAGATAGAAATTCAGATGCATTTATTATAAGGAGATATCAAGAAAATGTTCCTATACCCATACGACCTAGAAGCCTAGAATCTGGGCCCTGAGAATCTTTCCTGGGTCCTTTTATTACGACTAGACCTGTGCCAACATCTTTCAGAGAGACTTAGAGAAATGATATCCCACAAGAAATGGTAACTTCCTAAGAAGTGTTTTCTACTCAACTCATGAGTAAATTCTGAAGAAACTTGAGTGTGATTAACTCTCTCATAAACTCAAGAGCTGTTAAAGCAGTCATGTTGCACATCTCTGGAATTGGCCTTGCTCACTGTTCAAAGGTACAAGTATTCTCTACATCATTCTCAACTCTCAGCCCTAAAGAGTGTGAGACTCCTCCTCCTCCCCCCCCCCCCGCCCCCCGTTTTCTTTCCTATCCAACCTTTCTTGGGGAATCCAGATTCCATGCTGCATGAATCCTCAACTTTTCACTTACTGCTTGTGTTACTCCTGGCCTTACCTGAAACCTGGCTCTTAAAGGAAATCCCTTCTGGCTGCAGCTTTTTCTCCTATGAGCCATGTACTTCACAGAGTCAGGAGGCAGTGTAAGTCTATGTTTTCCTTGAATCATTCTGAAACCCTGTAACAGGCCCAAATCTCTTTGGGTTATAATCACCTTTTCCCCCTTTCCCAGTGCTGTCATAATCTCTGACCTCCCAATCACTGTACCCAATCATTACTTTGGCACAAGGTCGCTGACCTCCTTCCACTTCAACTACTGCATCGTTCTGGATAACTTCAACGTCCATGCACCTACCCCATTCAAAACCTTGACCCCTCAGTTTTCTGATAACATCTTCAATGACATTTTTCTCCTCTACTCCATTTTAGCCACTGACCTCAATGATTATATCCTGGACGATTTCCATACCCCAAAATGCACCATCTCTAAATAACACATTTTGTTATCCTGTTGCAGCTCTGACAGCCTACTGTAGCAATCTCCTTTAACCCTCCCTAAGAAAGCTTCTTTGAAACGACTGGAATAGCAAGTAACTGGATCTCTCTACATATTCCAGCTTGAATTTCTTGCAGTGTATCGCTTCCAATAATTCTCTTGCTAATTTTCAACAGCTTTACTCTAGGCTTACTCCATCCCACTTGCCTGCAAACACGGTAGTTACAGATGGTCCAACTGTCCACTTTTCTACACCCTGATACGGACTGCTGAGCAGTATCTGAGAAATTTGAGCATGTGAGAAAATAACACAACTCTCCAGGATGCTGTGCATTTAACATTTATGGTCACCAATACATTTGGGCCCTTAGTACTATACCTACAATCTTTGTTTCCCTAGTCAGCTCTCCTTTCTCTCCTTATAGTGGCTATTTTATATATGCCTCCTTTTGTACAAAACTGACTCTCCTTCCTTTACCACAAATAATTTTACCTTCTAATTTATGGAGAAATAGAAGCCATCAGACAAAACTCCCTCACCTTTTTGTTACCAAACCAACAAAATAACCTGCCACCATATCCATCTCCACTTTCTGCTGCTACATCAGGGACACCTCTTCTACCTCTGGCCCATCCCTTCATGTGTGCTCTGGATCCTTTCCCTCTACTGATTCCTTCCCACTGCCATTCAAGCATGCTCAGCTCTTCTATCTTTTTTTTTTCTTTTTTAAGATTTTATTTATTTATTTGACAGAGAGACAGCCAGCGAGAGAGGGAACACAAGCAGGGGGAGCAGGAGAGGAAGAAGCAGGCTCCCAGCAGAGGAGCCTGATGTGAGGCTCGATCCCAGAACGCCGGGATCACGCCCTGAGCCGAAGGCAGACACTTAACGACTGAGCCACCCAGGTGCCCCTCAGCTCTTCTATCTTAAAAAAATAAAACAATCAGCAAATTTTCTCTCAAATCTGTATTCTGCATCAGTTAAAGGCCTGTTCACTTTTTGAGCTAGCTAGAATTACTCTCTTCCACTTTTTTTTTTAAGACTTTATTTTTAAGTCCTCTCTATATCCAACATGGGGCTCAAACTCACAACCCTGAGACCAAGAGTCGCATGCTCTACTGACTAGGTCCATCAGGCACCCAGTTCTCTCCTACTTTTTAATCTTCCATTTAAGCCTCAACTCACTTCAAAATAATACGATAGTGAAAAAAGCCAATGAAATTGCTCTTGCTAAGATCAACACTGAATTTTTTTTGGTAAAACCCAATGCAGATTTTTTAGTCCTTATGGTGAATAATGTTTACTGTTTCCTCTTTTTTGGAACAATAAGATTCCCTTGCTTTAGCATGTTAGCCCAGGTCTTCATCTTCTCACTCTATGATCACGAGGGATGTAAAAATCTTCCATATCTTAAGTTATCACCACATTCTTCACCCTTCCCTTCAATTCCAAACTCAAATATCTAACAGCCTACCTGACATTTCTACTTCAATGTCTCATATTTAACACCTTCAAACTTAACCTTAATTTTAACATTTTTGAAACTAGATTATTTTCCTCCACAAATCTCTCCTCATCTAGAGCTATCAGTGAATTGTATCACCAGCCTCCTAGCTGCCTATGACAAAAACCTGGAAGTCATTCTTGACTTCTTTCCCCTTCCTCCTCTCATGTTATACCCAACACCAAACCTTACGGATTCTATTTCCTAAACATGCTCAGGTACTCAGATATCCACCTACTAACTGACTCTCTCCAATCTATCAATAGTTCCCTAATCCTCAGGCCACCATCATCTTTCACCTAATTTACCCAATCATTTTTGAGGTGTCATAATAAATTAATTTATAACTTTTTCCAGGACCGACATCATCTTAACGCTAGTTAAGTGCTTCTAATGTGTGTTCCTGTAATACAATGTACTGGCGCTCTCATAATACTTAACACACTTTGTGGAAACTGCTCACCTGTCTTACTTCTAGATTGTAAGTTTCTTAAGGAAAAGATAGCACATACCTAGCTCACACCCATACCCTGGGGTTGAGAACAGTCTTTGCATAAGGCAGACGCTTAGTAAACAGATGCTGAACATTGATGAATGAATTTTGTATTATCTTTCAGGTGAAAGGAGTGGGGGAAAAGGTGAAGTGAAAAATGGGCTGGGGAATACAGAGGTGGGGACAAGATGAATGGCTGGAGGGGACCCTTCCAAGTAACTATAATTTCTTTTAATCAGTACATATTAGAATCAAGCATCTCTTTTTTTCTGCTTTTCCCTTATTCATTCTTTTTTTTTTTTAAGATTTTTTTTTTTTTTAATTTATTCGACAGGATAGAGACAGCCAGCGAGAGAGGGAACACAAGCAGGGGGAGTGGGAGAGGAAGAAGCAGGCTCATAGCGGAGGAGCCTGATGTGGGGCTCGATCCCAGAACGCCAGGATCACGCCCTGAGCCGAAGGCAGACGCTTAACTGCTGTGCCACCCAGGCGCCCCTCCCTTATTCATTCTTAAATAACCACTGCCAATAGAGACAGGCACTCCAAAGTTCACTGAGGGGGCCTAGAAGGGCTATGCCTGGTGGCTGCACTCAGTAGAGCTGGGATATAGTAAATTTCAAGTATTTCTCCTGGATGGGAACCCCTCTTCTCTCTTCTCGCTTACTCACTTTAAAAAGTGACTCCAGGGTTTCTATTTCACAGGCAGCAGGAGTCTCTAAGTCAATGTCGAACCTAACCTGAGGGTGGAGGAGGCAATATACTTTTAGTTCTTCTTTTTTTTAAAGTGAGCTCTACATCCAATGTGGGACTTGAACTTGCAACCCTGAGATCAAGAGTTGCATGCTCTACCAGCTGAGCCAGCCAGGCACCCCCCGCCCCGATAGTTATATATTTTTAAAATGTGTTCTTATCTTTTGGAAATACAGAGTGAAGTATTTATGGAGGAAATGATGACGATGTTGGATCTTCTTCAAAAATAAAATGGTAGGGCAAATGGAGTAGGGTACATGTGGATTACTATATTATTTTATCTGCCTCTGTATATATTTAAAATTTTCCATAGTAAAAAGTTTTAAAATGCTTATTAGCAGCAAAGTGTTCTCTTATCATTTCATTTCTTTCCCACTCTTGGCTGAACTTTATCACTACTTACTGGCTATCACTAGAGATCTGGTTCTAAACTTCAAATAGAAAAGCTGAGAACCAATTCATAAATGAATTACACACGTAGTTATATACTAAGCAAACAGGGATCTGACCTGTATAATTTACTTCCAGCTTTCTCTTTCCATGTAATTTCCAGGGGAGATTAATCACAGATGAAGAAACACTATTTCTAGAAGGGAGGCCGGATATTCTTTCCAACCAACATATATTTACTGTTATCTACTATTTACCAGGGCCTGTGAGGATATGAAAATGGATAAAACTAGATAAAATCTTTGCCCTTCTGGAGCTTACAGTCTAGTGGGGGAAATCAAAATTAATCAAATAATCACACAAATAAATGTAAAACTGCATGGGGTGCCTGGGTGGCGTAGTCGTTAAGCATCTGCCTTCGGCTCAGACCGTGATCCCGGCGTTCTGGGATCGAGCCCCACGTCAGGCTCCTCTGCTATGAGCCTGCTTCTTCCTCTCCCACTCCCCCTGCTTGTGTTCCCTCTCTCGCTGGCTGCCTGTCTCTGTCAAATAAATAAATAAAACCTTTTTAAAAAAAGTAAAACCGCAAATGTGGTAGTCTTCAAAGGAGAGGAATGTTCTAGGACAGCCTATAACAATGGAACTGGAACTGTTCAAGCCTCTTGAGAAAGTCATGCTTAAGTGCAAAGACATGTGAACTGATGTTAATGGAGTGAAATGGGACGAGAAGAGCACTGTGAAGAAGGGGTACAGATTGTGCACAGCTGCGGAAAGGGAGCCCAATAAATAGAAGGTACTGAAAAGCCAGTGTGGTGAAGTAGTGAGAGCAAAGCGTGACGTAAAGCTGACGAGTTAGGCAGGAGCCAGGTTCTATAGGTCATAATAAAGGGTTATCTTATTCTAAGAACCAAGGGAAGCCATTAAAGGATTTTAAAGACGGTGATTTACTTTTTGCAAAGATCACTCTGGCAGGCGGATGGGGGCAGGAAACCAGGTGATAGAGGGTGTACAATGAACTTGCACGCCGTGTAAGTGCACCAGGATGGGAGCTTTGCTGGATGGTTACAGGAATCTTGGCTACCTGAATCACAGTCCCACAGGTGTGTTCACTTGGCTACATCAGGATTCGGAGCAGCTGTACTACTGTTTTAAACAGTGACCAAAAGTAACCAAATAAATGGCATTAGTAGTATGAATGCCACTCAAACACCAATTTGGTGGCAAGGTCTATGGCTAATATTGCCAAACGAATGTACTAGTCATGTTCACCGCTGACCCTGCAGAGCTATCAAATTCACCATCTGCAGAATGAATGAATGCTTGCCTCTGATTCACTGTTTTTAACAGATCTCATGCTCATTACAAAAAATTCAAACAATACATAATAATGTAAATATGAAGGTAAAACAACATAAATCCCAGAACTTGGAGATACCCTTGGTAACAATGTGAACAATATTCCTCCAGACATTTCTCTATGCATGTACACATGTATACATATGAAAGAATACTTGCTTTTTTAAAGAAAAAATGTTATAATTATTTTTTGCAGTTAATAGCATTTATTAATATTCAGCAAGCATTTAAACACTTACTGTGCTAGTTGTCTGGGGTACAATGGTGAGGAATGCCATATAGTTCAGAGCCTACTTTTTTTAAGTAGGCTCTATACCCAGTGTGGAGTCCAACACGGGGCTTGAACTCATGATCCTAAGATCAAGATGTGAGCTGAGATCAAGAGTTGGACACTTAACCAACTGAGCCACCCAGGTGTCCCCAGCTTAAAGGATTTTAAAAGGAAGACAGACAATTAAACCTACAATAAATTGTGCTAAGTTCTATGAGAACAGAAAAAGAGAGTACCTGAGAGCACTTTATCAGTTCTAGGGAGGTGGGAACAAGGAGAATGTCCTGGAAGAAGTGCCATTTAAACTGAGGGGGAAGGATGGGTAGAACACATACAAGTGAACTGAAAGAGAGGAGAGTTCCAAGCAGTAAGCGTCATGGGGAAAGCCTGGACATACTCAAGGACCTGAAGAAGCTGAAGTTGAGGGAGTATGGAGAAATGGGGGCAAATCGTCAGAGATACTGCCGAAAGAGCAGGCAACAAAGAATCTAGATTGTATTCTATGGGCAGTAGGGTAGACACTGAAATAAGTGATAATGAATGGTGTTTTGGAAGGATCGCTCTGATTATATTATGAAAAATATACTAGAAAAGGGAAGGCTGAAATAAAAGTTAGATCTCTATATAAGCAGAAACACAATTTATCATTTCTAACATGTGTATGTATGTACCATGTAGGTTCTGTGAGGCCTGGGACTATCTGTCCTCTTCAATTCTCTATCTCCAGAGTACAATACACCATCTAGCACATAATATTTATTAACTTAAAAAATAATTATTAGCTATTAATAAAAATAAGCTATTATGTTTAACGAGTATCTCCTATACACCAAGAACTGTGTTAAGTGCATATCACATTTTTTTTAAACTTTTTTTTTTTAAGATTTTTTTTAATTTATTTATTCGACAGAGGTAGAGACAGCCAGCAAGAGAGAGGGAACACAAGCAGGGGGAGTGGGAGAGGAAGAAGCAGGCTCCCAGCAGAGGAGCCTGATGTGGGGCTCGATCCCATAATGCCGGGATCACGCCCTGAGCCGAAGGCAGACGCTTAACCGCTGTGCCACCCAGGCGCCCCAAGTGCATATCACATTTATTTCTCACAACCATACCATCTTATTTTGCTAAAGAACAAACACTAAAGCCCAGAGTTTATACTTGGCCAAGATTAGTCTCTTAGCTAGTTAGCAGGGGAGCAGGATTAATCATGGGTCTGCTGACTCCAGCGCTACTTAACCACTTATCCCACTCAAATGACTAATAATTTAATCAATTACTGATTAATATACATTCAAGTTATTTCCAATTTTTGCTATTATAATAATATGATGAATCTCTTCAAACATTTCTGAACACTCGTCACCTATTACCTCATAGCATTAAATCTTAGATATTACAATGACAAGGCACAGGGCAGGTACAGCTATACATTTAGATACTTATCATAAAATTGCTCTTCAGAAAGGTTGTTCCATTTCATACAACTAAAAGCAGAATATAAGAATGCCTGTCAACCTACCAGTACCAACACTGAGCGTTATTGATCTCTGCTTACCCAGTGGCATCCAAAAAAAAAAAAAAAAAATCTCATTTTGGCTGTGGTTTATATTTACAAATCATTACTAACAAAATTATCACCTTCCCATATGTTTAAAAGCCATTTTATTTTTTCTTTTAGTTCCTGTTCATGTCATGTCATTTGTTTGTTTTAATGATCTTTAGTTAATTTATACTCTTCATGTATTTGGAAATGCAGGTTTTTCCTTATTATAAATATTTATAAATAATGAGATCTTAATTTTTGTTTGTCTTATAATCTTGCCATGATTTTTAGGGTGTACTTAAATTTTACACTTTTATGTGAAGCTACTGATTTTTTCTTTTAAGTTTTCCCATTCACCTCATTATAAAATTATAAAAATCCTACCCACATTTTTCTAATCTTTTTATATTTTTAATAGCTTTCATTGTGACATTAACTCTAATCTCAGAATTAATTCTGATGTAAAAAAATGTGACAAGGATTCAATTATATTTTAAATGGATAGCCAGCTTACTGGGTAGGTGAGACTTTAAAATACATAATAACTGGAATATGACCCAAAGCATTTATAGTTGGTCTAATCCTAAGTAAATGGTGTTTTCTGTCAAGAGCATGAAACTTTTCTTTCTTTTCTACATATATATATATAGGAAAACATAAACGTCCCAAATAATTCCCTAAAGGTAGAAAATAATTCAAATATGCTAAATATAATTTCTTTTGCTCAATTTACCATCTTCAACTGAAGAGTTTTCCCCAGTTTAATGCTAACTAGTAATCCTAAAATGAAATATCTTTTTTTAACTTAGTAAAATAAATTTAAATACTTAAATATGAGACATTTTTTAAAATCTTTTTTTAAAAAAGATTTTATTTATTTATTTGACAGAGAGAGAGAGTGAGCGAGTGCACAAGTAGGCAGAGTGGCGGCAGAGGGGGAGGCAGGCTCCCTGCTGGGCATGGTTCGGAGGCGGGACTCGATCCCAGGGCCCTGGGATCATGACCTGAGCCCAAGGCAGACGCTTAACAGACTGAGCTATCTAGGTGCCCCTTAAGTATGAGACATTTTAAGCTTTAAATTTTAATCCACGCTCTTTAAAAAAAATATTATCAAAAATAACCTACAGATACTACAGGAATATTTTATATCAACAGTGGGGAAATTATCTTTAAAAACAGTGAAATTCTATTTTAAAAAATCACTCATTTACAACATAAAAATATCCATTGAAAAAAATGTGGAGAAGACCAAACAACCCGAACAAAATTCTGTCATATTATGATGCATTCTGATAAAACTCTAATAAGAAATTAATGGCAGAAAAACAAGATAACAGTGCTACATTAAAAAAAAAATCAAGTTGATTTCCACAATTTTGCTAAAAATGATGTGATAATGGTTAAACATGACTGGGCTATGTCTCTTTTTAGGAGGATTTGTATCATTTTTTTTCAATTATAAAACTTGGATTTCTAGATTTATGCAACCTTGAACCACAACAGAAAACAAGAATTATAACAAAGTCCTTATCACTTTTAAAAACAAAAACGTCTTTGCGAAGAATGCCTTAGAGAAAGAGCAAATCTGTTCAATGTAAGCAATAAGAACTAGGTCAAATTATATATAACAGAAATGAAGTTTAGTATTTATTTTTCAAAAAAACCCTCTACTCATGCTAATCATTTTAGGCTAAAACAGAAATACATAATTAAAGCTATAAAATATACTAAGAAATTTTGAAAGCATTATTGTTAGATGTAATAAAGAAAAATGACAGCATTTTGGCAATGAATTCTTCTGGAGATACTATTCAGGACTAAGGAAATCAGTGAGATTTACAGATTATTCTGAGGACTATCTTACTCCATATTCCTTTAAAAAATCTTTAAATAGCTAATTAAAAAGAAAACCAATAAAATAATTTATTTACCTGACCACCACCAGAAGTTGCCATGTTGATTTCTGCCACTCCTTGACCTTCACTCTGCCGCTCAGCTTCATGTGAGCCGGCTTCATGCTTGCTCTGAGATGACCTCTGTTAATATGGAGTTAACATCATTACATACAAAAACGGTGAATGCTTTCTTAGCCCACAGCTTTTTTTTCTTTCCTGTATTAAAGCTTTGAATGCATCAATTATACCGGTTTACAAAACCATGGAACTGCACTTTATACTTCATAACCTCCAGCATGGTTGGCAGTTAACTATTTCAGTAAGAGGAAAGTGACGTGTGTCCCTTGAGCATTAGAGCCGCACAAGACAAAGGATTTTCTGAGACTCACAGAAACACCATCCTCCACCAGCTGTGCTCACATCACTATCAGGGATATAACCCAACTAGAACAAATAATTGTCTCTTCCACAAGGTCACATGGTTCTGGCATTTAATGGAGCTGCAAATGTAACAAACTATTACCTAAGCTTACAAATACATTCTGTATATTTATACATAGAATATATATACATCTTCTGCTAATGAAAGTCATGAAATCAATAACCTCTTAGATTTTGATATGAATAATACCAAAAACCTTTTCTAATGTAACCACCATCTGTTATATGAGACGAAAATGACAGATTATATCCAGTAAAAGCAGTCGTTTCAGGATAGATTATATCCAGTATAAAGCAATCACTCTGTAAAAATATCACTGCAGAATCAAAGAAGTAAAATAATTTTTCCATTATCTTTTATAGAAGCACAAATGTGCTTGCTTGCTCTAGGAAAATGATACTCAAAAATAAAAATTACACTTTAAAAAACTTGACATATTTAATAGTGGATAATTATATTACAAAATGGCTTCCACTGGAACTTCCCTTAAACATCAAGCTTTCCTCGACCATTTAAAATCTGACTTAAAAGTTAATTTACATGCAGTATTTCCATCAATAAACTAGTTAAGGTATATATAGGCAAAAATGAGGTAGTAGCTCCAATAATTCAGAAATAGAAGAAAAAATAGTATCATCTGAAAATCACACTATAAAATTCAACAAATGCAATAAAAGTAGAGACATTATAAAGTCAATCAAGAGACAAAATGAATAAAAAACCCACTAAAAACACAAAAATTTGACACTAACATAATTAAAGATGTCAAGGTAAAAGTGCTGACCGAGCATCTGCTATGTTAGTTACCTGCACGAGGTGCCGCACAATACAGTGCTGGCGAAACAAGACACTGTTCTACAAAGTCCTCAAGCTTACAGCTCATCAGGGATACTATCAAATAATGAGAGAACTAACAATAAAGTTAACACTTTGACAAGCACACTGAAAAAAAGAGTACAAGGTGCTGTGAGAATAAATAAGAAGAAAGATATCACATGGCCTAACAGTTTGGGAAAGAGCCATCTCAGGAAGTGCTGTTTGAACTGAGATCTAAAGAATAGGAGTTCTGGGAAAAGGGACAGAATTAGGGGAAGGTTTCAGGCAAAGAGATCATATGCAAAGGACCTGGGGTAGAAGGGGGGGCAGTTTGTTCTAGTACATCAGAAAAGTCATGGTGCAGAGAGCAGAAAAAAGATGGTAAAAAAAAAAACAACTTACTGATTTTGTTGAATTTTAGTGTGATTCTCATGTATCGCTTCTGCCCTCACATAACCAATACTAGACCATTAATGGGAAAAGTTAATGTAAATTGATTTTTTAAGGTCAAATTTTAATTTTAAATGGTCTAAGTAGGTAGGAAACATAGAGGAGACCAGTTTGGAAGGTAACGTATTAATTTAAGTGTGAGATGATGGTAACTGACACCAGGCAAGCAGTGACAGGGATAAAAGCAGCAGGAACAGAGAGGTAAATCTGAAGGACTTGATATTAGTGGATATGGACTAGAAGAAGAGATCTGGTGTCAAGAATTATTCTTGTATTTCTTGGCAAGAAACAACAATTGTTGGAGAGGATGTGGAGAAAGGGGATCCCTCCTACATTGTTGGTGGGAATGCAAGTTGGTACAGCCACTCTGGAAGACCGTGTGGAGGTCCCTTAAAAAGTTAAAAATTGAGCTACCCTATGATCCAGCCATTGCACTACTGGGTGTTTACCCCAAAGATACAGACGTAGTGAAGAGAAGGGCCATATGCACCCCAATGTTCATAGCAGCAATGTCCACAATAGCTAAATCGTGGAAGGAGCCGAGATGCCCTGCAACAGATGACTGGATTAAGAAGTTGTGGTCCATATATACAATGGAATATTACTCAGCAATCAGAAAGAATGAGTTCTCAACATTTGCTACAACATGGACAGCACTGGAGGAGATAATGCTTAGTGAAATAAGTCAAGCAGAGAAAGACAACTATCATATGATTTCTCTCATCTATGGAACATAAGAACTAGAATGATCAGTAGGGGAAGAAAGGGATAAAGAAGGGGGGGGTAATCAGAAGGGGGAATGAAACATGAGAGACTATGGACTATGAGAAACAAACTGAGGGCTACAGAGGGGAGGGGGGTGGGGGAATGGGATAGACCGGTGATGGGTAGTAAGGAGGGCACATATTGCATGGTGCACTGGGTGTTATACACAACTGATGAATCATCGAGCCTTGCATCGAAAACCGGGGATGTACTGTATGGTGACTAACATAATATAATAAAAAATCGTTATTAATAATAAAAAAAAAAAAAAAAAAAAGAATTATTCTTGTATTTCTTAGCTCACACAAATGAATAATGATGGTGTCACTTGCAGAGAAGGTAATACTAAGGGAGTGAGGGGTTGGTTTGTTTGTTTGTTTGTTTTTTTGGAGGAGGTGGCATGGTAAGAAGGACTTAGGAGGAAAGGTCATTAATTATGTTTTGAATATGTTGGCTTTAAGGTGTCTTCGAGACATCTAAGTGGAGATGCAGAGAAGGCACATAGGTTTAGGAGTCTGGAACTCAGGGCTAGAAAAATGAATTTGAGAGCCAATACTGTGTAAGAGGTAAGTGAAGCTATAAGCATAAATGAGATGGTCTAAGGGAAAGATAATACAGATAAAGGAAATAAAGACTTAAGGAATGCATACAATTAATGTCCAGAAAAAAGAACTTGGGCCTATAAAAGCCAAAGAGGTGGGGAAAAAGCCAAGAAAATGTTGCCATAAATACCAAGAGAAGAATATTTCAAGCAATAGGAAGTGTTCAATAATGCAGAAAATGTCAAGATGAAGACTGAAAATATCAATTTAATTAATAATATAGAAGTCACTGATGGAAGTAGAGACTAGCTAGACTGATGTGTCTTAAGAGTGAATGGTGGGGAGGAAATACAGACTTGGGAGCCTAGAAACACCTGTGCAGTGGAGAAATGGGAAAAGACAATGAAGGAAGTAAGGGGACAGATGAAGGAAGGTAGCTGCAGGGAGAGGAAGAATTGAGGAAGGTTATCTTATATTTTAAAGATAAGAATAGAGTATGTTTAAATGTCAATGCAAAGGTGCCACAGAAGATAAATATGTGAGAGAAAAGAGATAAGAGTAAGAAGTTCCAGAAAAGGCAGGAGTTGAAAATCCAAAGCGCAGGCAAGAAGGCAGAACACCTCCTGACGGGAAGGACTGGCGGTTCTGATGACAGGTACTATTTGCTCTATGGAGGACGGGGTCCACAGAAACACAGTAGTCCTGAAGGGTTACCAGACCCATCTGATCATGGGCTGATGAATATGATAAAGTCTAATGTTTACTATGCCCTGATCACTTGGTATCTATGGATTTATTTAATCCTCATACCAACTCTTGAGGTAGGGATTAATATTATCACCACTTTACAGATAAAGAAACTGAGGCACAGAGAAGATAAGCATCTGGCTTTAGGTCACCTTCCTAGTAAATGACAGAGTCAGAGCTGGGATCACAAGCCTGACTCCAGGGCCCAAACTAATATTTAACACTTACTCTATTTTCTTTCCTCCTTCTTCTTTCCTTTTGTTACTTACTTCCCTTTATTCTTTGACTGATAGGCTACAGGCCTGCCTGCACTCTTGACCACTGTCCAAAGAGACTGCTAACATTGAGGGCAAAGAAACCGCTGCTCATTTCCTATGAAGGAATAATCCTAACTAGCATCCTCATTTCCAGAGTTGCTGGACAACTTCCCCAAAGTTTTCTACCCTAGGGCTGAAAAAAATTAAAAAAAAAAAAAAATTGTTGAGATATTTGCATACCACAACATTCACCCACTTTAAGTGTATAATTTTTTATAAGCATACCAAGCATCACCATAACCCAGCTTTAGAACATTTTTATCATTCTAATAGGATCCCTTGTGCTCATTTATAGTTAATCCTCATTCCCACCCACAGCCCTGGCTTAACTACTTTCTGTCTTTATAAATTTAACTTTTCTAGACATTTCTTATAAATGAAATATGTGGATTTACATGTCTGGTTTCTTTTACTTAGCATCTTTTTGAGCTTGATCCATGTTGCAGTATGTGTCACCAATTTGTTCCTTTTCACTGCAGAACAGTATTCTGTTGTAAAGATATACCACCCCGTGCTTAATCATTCACCAGCTGATACACATTTGCATTGTTTCTACTTTGGGGGCTACTGTGAATAATACTGCTATGAACATTCAGGTTAAAGTCTTTGTGTGAACATATGTTTTCATTTCTCTTGGATAAGTACCTTGAAGTGGAATTGCTGGATCACATGACTCTATGTTTGATATTTTAAGTAACTGCCAAAATGTTTTCCAAGTGGCTATACATTTACATTCTCAAGAGCAATGTATGATGGCTTCTATTTATCCACATCCTTGCCAATGCTTATTATCTGTTTTTATGATTATAGCCATCCTAATGGGTATAAAGTGGTATCTCACTGTGGTTTTGATTTGCATTTCCTGAATGACTAACGATGGTGAGCATATTTTCATGTGCTTACCAGCCATTCCTGTACGTTTTCTGGTGAAATATCTATTCAAATCTTTTGCCCATTTTTAAATTGAGCTATCTCCTTACTAATAGTTATAAAAGTACTTTGCATAGGATTTTTTTTTTTTTGCATAGGATTTTAATAAATATTTCTCACCGGCTATTTTTTTTTAACGATTTATTTTCTTATTTATTTGAGAGAGAGAACAAGACAGAGAATCTTCAAGCAGACTCTCTGCAGAGAATGGAGCCCAACATGGGGCTCGATCTTAGGACCTGAGCCAAAATGAAGTCAGATGCTCAACCGACTGAGCCACCACCTGGCTCTCTCACTGGCTTTTTTCTAGAGATTTTACAACCACACTACAATTCTCCTCACAGCTCCCATCTTTTTGATCTCCCCAAATGTATTTGCTTGTCGATAAATAATCCACCTTTTCTTTTTTTTTTTTTAAAGCTTTTATTTACTTATTTGACAGAGATAGAGACAGCCAGCGAGAGAGGGAACACAAGCAGGGGAAGTGGGAGAGGAAGAAGCAGGCTCCCAGCAGAGCAGGGAACCTGATATGGGGGCTCGATCCCAGAATGCCGGGATCACGCCCTGAGCCGAAGGCAGACGCTTAATGACTAAGCCACCCAGGCGCCCCTAATCCACCTTTTCTGAAAACATATACAAGAAAGTGGTAGAACTTGTTGCTTTTTGTAATTTTTGATATTTGAATCATGCGCAATAATTACATCACTTGAATTATGTACTGCATCTAGACCCTAAACCAGAGCTGTCAACAGGTAGGACAAAGACAGGGCTATATGCAATACACTTCATGGTGGAGAAATTATTTGACAGATCTCTTTTCTTTTCTACACTGTATATGAACTAAATTATGAGTGTCCAAGCCGTGGTTTTCTCCATTTTCCAGATTCTCCCACTTATCTATATTAGCCAAACAACAATGATGGAATAAAGAAACTTTAAAAAGCAAATAAAAAAAAAAAGGTTTGGTTCTTTCTTAAATGTGACATGGCACCTTCCTTTAATCTACAGTCACTGAACTAGTAGACTAAATGTAACCACTGTAGGCTATGACTGATACAATCATTTTCATAACAAAAGAAAGCAAGAAGAGACTGGATCACAACAGTGGACAGTTGGCCCCAGATCCAATGGTATGAATAAAAGTTTTGAACAAATTCAAAACACATGAACAAGTCTCCAACCTGCAAAATACTTATAACCATGCTGGAAAATAAGGGTGGCAATTAACAACTGACAATTTCTTAGGGCTTTCCAGAGGCCAGAAAGTTGGTAAACTTTGGAAATACCAGTAGGGAATATGTTATAGTGGGAAAATGATAACAAAAAGCTAGGTAGTAATATAAATAGCAAACAACATGAAATTCAAGGTGAAGAGTATTATATGCAATACACAGAGCTATTTCATACAAATAAAAGAGTCAATCAACCAGAAAAAAATAAATGCATATATTCATGCCAAAATATAAAAGAATCTGTTAGATACAGACAAAAAATAATAATCAGTATATAAGAAAGAGGAAAAAACTGTAACTAAAGAAATGAGAAAAACAGCAGCAGCAAAACCTCAGAGCAGAGAATATAAAAAAGAAAATATAAAATGTAGTGCTCTTCAATAAAAACAAAAGTCTGCCTATTTCAAAATAGTGTTAAAAAAAGGGTATTATAGTAAGTTTAGTCAAGGGGGAAAAAAAGATCAACTACACTGGAAAGCCAAAGGGGTGGCAACAACCAAAATACTGCCAAACAATAATACCAGTGAGACTGAAAAAGGAGCAGAGATACTGTTCTTTTTACACCCCCCCCCAGTCCTTAAGAGTCAACATTGCAAACTGGATACGTATTTCTTATATTACAAATACCTAGTTTGTATTGGTTTAAGACAGCCAAGTTAAACTGCTTTTAGGAATATGACTTCATAGCACTTGTACTTAAAATGCCCACTTAGCCAATACATGTTTCTGCATATTTCAAATTCAGATGTACTAAAACCAAAGTTAAGAGTCAGGCATAGAGGAAAACAACCAACCAGGTGACTAGAAGGTTGGAACTTTGGGCCAGACTGACCTCCAGGGTGGAGCAAGAGAGGGGGCTGGAAATTGAGGTCAATCATATAGCTACCTGTTTAATCAAGCATGCCTCCATAATGAAACCCCAATAAACTCTGGACACTGAAGCTCAGTGGAGCTTCCTGGCTGATGAACATACTGATGTGCTGGGAGAATGACACGTTGAGATTCTAGGAGAGTGCGGAAGCTGCGCATCCTTTATCCCTCACTTTCCCCAGATCTTGCCCTATACAGGTCTCCTCATTTGGCAGTTCCTGATCTGTATCCTCTATAATAAAACTGTAATTGTACATGTAGCATCTCCAGTGAGTTCTGAGTCACTCCAGTGAATTACTGAACCTAGGGGGGCGTGGTAGGCCCCTACTTTGTAGTCAGTTGGGCGCAAGTATGGGTGGCTTGGGAAGGTAGTCTTGTGAAAGACTCTGCCACTAACCTGTAAGGCTATGTTAACTCCAGGTAGTTAAGCGTCAGAATCGAATTGTACTAGAATATACCCACTTAGGATAGAATTTACCGCAAGCTGTTTAAAGTGTGGGTGGCTTGGGGACACCTGACACTTTTAGCTGGTGTCTGAAGTGAGGGCAGTCTTGTGAATGACTTTATCCTTTAATGTGGGGTCTGCACTCCGGGTACTTGTGTCAGAACTGAAAGGAATTACATATGGCACACCCAGTAGTGTCAGAGAACAGGTGTAAGAATATAGCTGGAAATAATTTTCTTTCAGAAATTTCAAGAAATTGGTATTCTACTTCAGAGCTTCCAGTGTTGCTGTTTTTATATAGCTAGAGACATTTTTGGTTTTTGGGTTTTTTTTTTTTTTTTTTTTTTAAAGATTTTATTTATTTATTTGACAGAGAGAGAGAGCCAGCGAGAGAGGGCACACAAGCAGGGGGAGTGGGAGAGGAAGAAGCAGGCTCTTAGCAGAGGAGCCTGATGTGGGGCTCCATCCCAGAATGCCGGGATCACACCCTGAGCCGAAGGCAGACGCTTAACCGCTGTGCCACCCAGGCGCCTCTGTTTTTTTGTTTTTTGCTTGTTTTCCTCTCCTTCTCTAGAATGTCTTAGGACTTTCTTTTTATTCCTAGTGAAATGAAATTGTACCATGATGTGCCTGCTGTGGGATTTTTTTTCATCTGTGGTACTGGATACTGAAGAGACCATTTTATTTGGAAAACTATGTCCTTGAATTCCAGGGTATTTTATTTCTGTGATAATTTCCTCTCTCTAGTTCCTCCATTCTCGTTCTGGAACTCCTTTTTATTTGGATAGTGAACCCTCCAGGAATGCTTCTCTGATTTTCTCATCTGTTTTCCATCTCCTATCTTTCTATTTTCTGAGAGATTTATCTTCTAACCTTTCTGAATTTTCATTTCTGCTACCACCACACTTTTAATTCCCAAGAACTCTTTCTTGAATTCTCTGAATGTTCCTTTTGCGTACCATCGTTTCCTACCACCATGGACGCATTCTCTTTTATCTGAAAATATTAATGTTAGTTACAGGTTTTAAAGTGTTCTCTCAAGGGGCGCCTGGGTGGCTCAGTCGTTAAGCGTCTGCCTTCGGCTCAGGGCGTGATCCCGGCGTTCTGGGATCGAGCCCCACATCAGGCTCCTGCGCTGGGAGCCTGCTTCTTCCTCTCCCACTCCCCCTGCTTGTGTTCCCTCTCTCGCTGGCTATCTCTGTCAAATAAATAAATAAAATCTTTAAAATAAATAAATAAATAAAGTGTTCTCTCTGCATACTATCTTTTGCCATTACATCTTTCTTTTTGGGAACTTACTTAAAACGTTTGGTAGTCTTTAGCTGTCCATCCCTATTTCAGAATGGGCTACCTATGAAAAGGTTAAGTGACACTCTATGCATGAGGGATGAAGACTGGCAACTATAGCTATTCTAACGGATGGTCCAGCTGGGTTGCTTTACTGGGGAATCCTCTAATGTCAGTACCTTTAGGTCTGTTTTCTTGGGTTGGCCACATTTCTTAGAAAAGCTGTTTCTAGGAACTTGCCTGTATTATAAGCCTGGATGCCAGTGAGGGTTCTGGCATTCCGTAAGTAAATTTTCACTTATTTCAGTTTTTAGAAGGATACCCCAACTTCAGTTACACTAAGGTTACCCCTACCTGAAGACCCTTTCTTTTACCCTTTCTAGAATAAGTCACTCATCTTTTGCTGGGGTTAGAAAGAAGTCAACCCACTACTGAGAGTTTAAGACAGCCTCTGGAGTCTCCACCTGCTTCTGAACAAATTTTCAAACATCCTCTAAGATTTTAGATACTTTTTTTAACCCTCACATCCACAGGTACCTATTTTGGAACGTTTAGGACTCCACAGTATAAAATGAGTTGCTTCATGACTTCCTACTGCTGACTTAGGGGTTAATTCACTATCTACTAAAACTGTACATTTATTTACTGGCTTTCCAGCTTCCCCAATTTTACTGTTACCTCCCCTGTCTTCGTGCCTTTTTCATTTTATCCTTTTACTGTAATTTTATTTTATTTTATTTTTTTCATAATACTTTATTTTTTAAAATTTAATATACTGTTATTTTAATGAGGACTGTGGCGCAAGCATAAATGAATTTGTATGATCAGTTTTAATCATGAATTACATACAGGTAATAGCTTATTTACTAGTTGGTAATACCCAAATTAAGTTAGTTATCTGATTATATGTAATCTGATGACTGAAGTAAAGTATCTGTATTTATGGCTCTATAAATTTTAATTGAGTAGGAGTTATTAAAAGATCAACATAGTCAAGGTTTTTGATAATTCACTTAATTTCATGAAAAAACTTATGAAGTGTCTCAATTCTTTAGAAGAACATCTATATTTCAATGATGCCGCATTAATTAGACATATTTTCTTAGAAAACTATATTTATATCTGTAAACAAACAAAAAAACCAATTTACTAACCTCTGCTTCTGTTGCTTGGGACTGTAAAAGCTGTCGTATACGAAGTATGTCCTTCTCTATTTGTTGAATTCTGGTTACTCTTCGCTAAAAGAAAGTAAGTGACCAAATTAGATCTAATTCTACTAAAAACATTAGTATAAATAGTCATACTATTGCTATCATTTAACAGCTCAGGGTTATGCTAAGTCATTCTAATACAAGAAGTTAGATATGTATACATATATTCACACACTGATGACACAGTGCGGCAGTTCAATTTTTTAATACATCTAATTTTATATAATAGAGTTGTTTAGGAAAATTGTACAAATATAAGTCATATATCAAACTGCATGATGCATGTGGTAAAAAAAAATTGGTATTTTAATTATTCTCAAAAGCAGTTCAACAAAGAGAAAATTACACTTAAATTTGATCTTTACACTAACCCAGATGCCAGTATGATGTCACAGATTTATATAAAGCATGGTGTATGTGTAAAGAGAAGGAGCATCTGATTTGTTTCAGTAGACACAAGGGTTTAACATAGCATTAACCCGTTCAAGAGTTATTCCTATTACAAGACATTAGTGCCTTTCAAACATAACTTTCCCAAAAATACCTCCTGCAGCTCAACATTATTTTTGCTCCCAACACTAGGATCACAGTGACGTTAGGGCCTTGCTTTCCCACTACCCTAAGACCATGAAGTGAACACAAAGCACCTACTACAGATGAACACCGTGGAACTGAAACAATGTGGGAAAGTATTTTTACAAAAAGCTACATTTGCGGGCACCTGGGTGGCTCAGTCAGTTAAGCCTCCAACTCTGGGTTTCAGCTCAGGGTCTGTGCTGAGCTCTGCTCAGTGGCTCAGTGGAGAGCTTGCTTAAGATTTTCTCTCTTCCCCTGCCCCCACGACCCTGCTCTTGTGCGCTCTCTCTTTAAAAAAAAAAAAAGCTAGATTTTGCTTTAAATTAATGAGCACAAGCGGAAGTGAGAAAAACCAAATCACTTGTATATGAAAACCTTGTAAATTTAAATTATTTTAATTACCTTCATGACAACAAATATGTAGGTTTTAGAAACAAGTTCTGCCAGTGTTATATCATGTTCTGTGGTAATTCTACAGTTGACATCTTAATATTGAGGCACCAGAAATTATAAGAGTAGTTGTTTTGATGGGGGAAAAAAGTGTTAGAGGCTAGATGAAGTCATTTCCAAACTAGTTTTGATTATGTGCCCCATCAATAGAAGATTCCTGAGTGCATATTTCTCAATAAATACTAAAAGAACTGAAATAGTTTAAGTATATAAAGTTTAAAAACTTCCGTATAAAACCTACCCACTGACAATATCTAGTTTTGCTTAAATACAATATCCCTATGATTTTATTACACAGTAAAAACAACTTATTGCTGCTATTATCCAATGTCACGATAAACCACCACAGAAAAACTAAAAATTGTGCTCACCAAAAACAAAAACAACCCCAAAACCAAATCTTCCTTCTTCCCTCCCTTTCTCCCTTCCCTCACAACACTACAACTATGCTGATTCTCTGCTGTGACTGTGAAAACAGTGAACTTAAGGTAGGTAGTGTTCTCTAATTAACAAAGCTTTCCATATCTAATTTACTCATGAAAACATGCTGAAGGAGAAATGCCTATATTTTTGGTAGCTTTTTAAATATACTGCAAAGACGAGTGAACACCTCTACAACCAGATGGTAAACATTTTCTGGCTTTACATGAAAGAAAGAAACTATGCACAATTAGCTCTGTATATGTTTTCCTCTTTCTCTATATTAACAAGCTCCCCTCCACCAATAAAATCTTTTTTTATTTCATTTTTTCATTTTCACTCCAGAATAGTACACATACAGTGCTAGATTCGTTTCGGGTGTACAATATAGTGATTCAACAATTCTACACACTGCTCAGTGCTCATCGTTTTCAGTACACTCCCTTAATCCCTATCACTATCTCACCCACTGCCCCGCCACCTCCCTTCTGGTGACCAACAGCTTGTCCTCTATAGTAGGAGTCTTGGTTTGTCTCTTTTTCCCCTTTGTTCATTTGTTTTGTTTCTTAAATTTCCCATGAGTGAAATCATACGGTATTTGTCTTTCTCTGATTTATTTCACTTAGCATTATACTCTGGTCCATCCATGTCACTGCAAATGGCAAGATTTCATTCTTTTTTAGGGCTGAGTAATATTCTATTCTATATATACACCACATCTTCTGTATCCATTCATTAGTTGATGGACACTTGGGCTGTTTGCATAATTTGGCTATTGTAAATAGTGCTGCAATAAACACAGGGGTGCATGTAGTCTTTTGAATTAGTGTTTTCATATTCTTTGGGTAAATACCCAGTAGTACAATTACGAGATTGTAGGGTAGTTCAAATTTTAACTTTTTGAGGAAACTCCACACTGTTTTCCAGAATGGCTGCACCAGTCTGCATTCCCATTAACAGTTCAAGAGGGTTCCCCTTTCTCCACATCCTCGTCAACACTTGTTTCTTGTGTTTCTGATTTTACCCATTCTGACAGGTGTGAGGTGATATCTTATTGTTGTTTTGATTTGCATTTTCCTGATGATGAGTGATGTTGAGCATCTTTTCATGTGTCTGTTGGCCATCTGTATGGAGATGGAGAAATGTCTGTTCCTATCTTCTGGCCATATTTTCATTGGATTATCTGGTTCTGGGGTTTTGAGTAAGTTGAGTTAAGTTGAGTAAGTTCTTTATATATTTTGATACCAACCCTTTTTCAGATATGTCGTTTGCAAATATATTTTCCCAGTCAGTTGCCTTTTAGTTTTGTTGACTGTTTCCTTCTCTGTGCAGAAGCTTTTTATTTTGATGTAATACCAACCGTTTATTTTTGCTTTTGTTTCTCTTGCCTTAGGGGAGTTATCTAGAAAAAAGCTGCTACAGCCAATGTCAGAGAAATTACTGCCTATGTTCTCTTCTAGGATTTTTCTGGTTTTAAGTCTCACATTTAAGTCTATAATCCATTTGGAATTCAGCTTTGTGTATGGTGTAAAAAAGTGGTCGTCTTATTCTTTTTTGTGTTGCGGTCCAGTTTCCCCAACACCACTTGATGAAGAGACTGTCTTTTTCCTGTTGCATATTCTTGCCTCTTTTGTTGAAGATTAACTGACCATATAATTGTGGGTTTGTTTCTGGGCTTTCTATTCTGTTCCACTGATCTATGTGTCTATTTTTGTGCCAGTGCCATACTGTTTTGATTACTACAGCTTTGTAGTATAACTTGAATCTGGAATTGGGATACTTCCAGCTTTTTCTTTTTCAAGATTGTTTTGGCTATTGAGGTCTTTTGTGGTTCCATACACATTTCAGGTTTGTTTGTTCTAGTTCTGTGAAAAATGCTACTGGTATTTGGATAGGGATTGCATTAAATGTGTACACGGCTTTGGGTAGTATGGATATCTTAATATTTGTTCTCTCAATCCATGAGCATGGAATGTCTTTCCATTTCTTTGTGTCGTCTTCAATTTCTTTCATCAGTGTTTTATAGTTTTCAGAGTACAGGTCTTTCACCTCCTTAAGTTTATTCCTAGGTATTTTATTATTTTTGTTGCAATTGTAAATGGGATTGCTTTCTTAATTTCTCTTTCTGTTGCTTCATTATTAGTGTGTAGAAATGCAACAGATTTCTGTACAGTGATTTTATATCCTGGAACCTTACTGAATTCGTTTATTAATTCTAGCAGTTTTTTGGTGGTCTTTAGGGTTTTCTATATTCAGTATCGTGTCATCTGCAAATAGTGAAAGTTTTACTTCTTCCTTACCAATCTGGATGCCCTTTATCTCTTTTTCTTGTCTGGCTGCTGTGGCTAGGACTTCCAGTATTATGTTAATAAAAGTGAGAGTGGATATCCTTGTCTTGTTCTTGATCTTAGGGGAAAAGTTCTCAGTTTTTCCTCATTGAGGATGATGTTAGCGCTGGGTTTTTCATAAAGGCTTTTATTATGTTGAGGTATGTTCCCTCTAAACCTACTCTGTGGAGGGTTTTAATCATGAATGGACGTTGTACTTTGTCAAATGCTTTTTTTTTGCGCCTACTGAAATGAACATATGGTTTTTATCCTTTCTCTTAATGTGATGCATCATATTGATTGATTTGCGAATATTCAACCACCCTTGCATCCTGGAAATAAATCCCAGTTGATGGTGGTGAATGATTTTTTTAAATGTATTGTTGGATTCAGTTTGCTAATAGTATGTTGGGGAATTCTGCGTCCATGTTCACCACAGATACTGGCCTGTAGTTCTCTTTTTCTAGTGTCTTTATCTGGTTTTGGTATCAGGGTAATGCATGCCTTGTAGAATGAATTTAAAAGTTCTCCTTCCTGTTCTGTTTTTTGGAATAGTTTGAGAAGAGGTATAAACTCTTCTTTATATGTTTGGTAGAATTTTGCTGTGAAGTTATCTGGTCTAGACTTGTTTGCTGGGAGTCTTCTGATTACTAACTCAATTACATTGCTGGTACCCAGTCTTCTAATTTTCTATTTCTTCCTGATTCAATTTTGGAAGGCTATATGTTTCCAGGACTTTATCCATTTCTTCTAGGTTGTCCAATTTGTTGGCATATAATTTTTCATAACATTCTTATAATCTTTGTATTTCTGTGGTGTCAGTTGTTATTTCTCTTCTTTCATTTCTGATTTTATTTGAATCCTCTTTCTCTCTCTCTCTCTCTTTTTTTTTTTTTTAAAGATTTTATTTATTTATTTGACAGAGATAGAGACAACCAGTGAGAGAGGGAACACAAGCAGGGAGAGTGGGAGAGGAAGAAGCAGGCTCATAGCAGAGGAGCCTGATGTGGGGCTCGATCCCATAACGCCGGGATCACGCCCTGAGCCGAAGGCAGACGCTTAACCGCTGTGCCACCCAGGCGCCCCTCTCTCTCTCTTTTTTAAATGAGTCTAGCTAGAGGTTTATCAATTTTGTTGATCTTTTCAAAGAACCAGCTCCTGGTTTCACCAATCTGTTCTATTTTTTTTTAAGTTTCTACTTTATTTCCGCTCTAATTTTTATTATTTCCTTCCTTCTGCTGATTTTGGGTTTTGTTTGTTTTTCTGTCTTAGCTCCTTTAGGTGTAAGGTTAGATTTTTTATTTGAGATTTTTCATGCATCTTAAGGTAGGCCTGTATCGCTATAAACTTCCCTTTTAGAATAGCTTTGGCTGCATCCCAAAGATTTTGGAGCATTATGTTTTCATTTTAATTTGTCTCCATGTACTTTTTGATTTTCTATTTGATTTCTTGGTTGACATTCATTGTTTAGTAGCATGGTAGTTAGCCTCCATGTATTTGTGGTCTTTCCAGATTTTTTTCTTGTGGTTCACTTCTAGTTTCATAGTGTTGTGGTCAGAAAAGATGCATGGATTGACTCTGATCTTTTTGACCTTGTTGAGACTTGTTTTGTGGCCTAATATATGGCCTATTTGGAGAATGTTCCATGTACACTTGAAAAGAATGTGTATTTTGCTGTTTTAGGATGGAGCGTTCTGAATATATCTGTTAAATCCTCCTAGTCCCATGTATCATTCAAAGCCATTGTTTTCTTCTTGATTTTTCTGCTTGGATGATCTGCCCACTGATGGAAGTGGGGTGTTAAAGTCCCTTACTATTATTGCGTTATTATCTATCACTTTCTTCGTTTGTTATTAACTCCTTTAAATACTTGGGGGCTCCCATGTTGGGTCCATAAATATTTACAATTGTTAGATTTCCCTGCTGGATCATCCCCTTAATGACTGTATAGTGTCCTTCTCTGTCTCTTGTTACAGTCTTTATTTCAAAGTCTATTTTGTCAGATATAAATATTACTATCTCAGCTTTCCTTCCACATCCATTTGTGTGATAAATGCTTCTCCATCCCTTCACTTTCAATCTGCATGTGTCTTAGGTCTGAAATGAGTCTCTTGTAGGCAGCATATAGATGGGTCTTGTTTTTTAATCTATTCTGTATCCCTATGTCTTATGATTGGAGCATTAAGTCCATTTACATTCGAAGTAATTACTGATAGGTATGTATCTATTGCCAGTTTGTTACTGGTTTTATGGTTGTTCTTGTAGTTTTTTTCCATTCCTTTCTTCTCTTGCTCTCTTCTCTCCACTAGCTGGCTTTCTTGAGTAATATACTTGGATTCCTTTCTTTTTATTTTTGCATAATATTGGTTTTTGCTTTGTAGTTACCATTTGGTTTGTATGCAACATCTATATACAGAAGTCTGTATTAAGATGATGGTCGCTTAAGGTTGAACCCATTCTTTACTCCTCTCCTTTCCACATTTTAGGTATATGGTATCATACTTTACATCCTTTTATTTTGTGAGTCCTCTATTTTTTTTAAAAAAATATTATTTATTTGCCAGAGAGAGATAGAGCACAAGCAGGGGGAGAAGGAGGATCCCTGCTAAGCAAGGAGCCCGATGTGGGACTCGATCCTAGGACCCTGGGATCAAGACCTGAGCCAAAGGCAGACACTTAACTAAGCCACTCAGGTGTACCCCTTTAGACTGATTTTTATAGATATACTTATTTTTACTACTTTTGTGCTTCCTAGTTTCCTTCCTCTTGTGTATGGTCTTTCCTTTCCACTGAAAGAGTCCTCTTTAAACTTTTCTTATAGGGCTGGGTTAGTGGCAATGAATTCCTTTACTTTCGTTTGTCTGGGAAACTATTTATTTCTCCTTCTCTTCTGAATGATAGCCTTGCTGGATATTCTTGGCTGCAGGTTTTTTTCTTTCAGTACTTTGAATATATCATGCTACTCTTTTCAGGCCTGCAAAATTCTGCTGAAAAACCCACTGATAGCCTTACAGGGTTTCCCTTGTATATAACTGGTTTCTTCTCTCTTGCTGCTTTTAAAATTCCTTCTTCATCACTACTTTTTGCCATCTTATCAACATGTTGTGGTGTGGACCTCCCTGGGCTGATTTTGTTGGGGGATCTCTGTGCCTGCTGGATGTAGATTTCTGTTTTCTTCCCCAGATTCAGGAATTTTTCAGCTAATATTTCTGCAGATAAATTTTCTGCCCCCTTTTCTCTCTCTTCTCCTTTTGGGATCTCTATAATGTATGTTATTATGCTTGATGGTATCAATGAGTTCCCTAAGTCTATTCTCCTTTTGCATAATTTTTTCTCTCATCTGCTCAGCTTGATTACTTTCCATTACTCTGTCCTCCAAGTCACTGATTCATTCTTCTGCTTCTACTATTTATTCCACCTAGTGTATTTTTACTATTTTGTTTAATGTGTCCTTCATCTCTGGGTCTTTATCTCATCGTTAAGGCCTCACTGAGG
Source organism: Ursus americanus (assembly GCF_024610735.1). Lineage (NCBI taxonomy): Eukaryota > Metazoa > Chordata > Mammalia > Carnivora > Ursidae > Ursus > Ursus americanus. The sequence continues at coordinate 604,441 of NC_142131.1, forward strand.
TCCTCCACTCTTTACTCAAGTCCAGTGAGGATCTTAATGATCACTTCTTTTAATTCTCAGGCATATTACGTATCTCTGTTTTGCTTAGGTCTCTTGCTATGATTTTGTCCTATTGTTTCATTTCGGACACACTCTTCTATCTCCTCATTTTATCTAACTCTCTGTATCTGTTTCTCTGTGTTAGGAAAGACAGCTGTGTTTCCTGCACCTGAAAGTAATGGCCTTATGAAGAAGAGGTCCTGTAGTGCCCTGCTGTGCAGTGTCTCCTGTTCCCCAGAACCTGGTGCTTTAGGGGTGTCTCCTATGTGTGATGTGTGTGCCCTGCTGTTGTGGCTAATTTTTCCTTCAGCCCAGTCATCTGCTATGGCTCTCTTCTGCTTGTTGTGGACAGTGTCTGGTTCCTGTAGTGGGCCAGTCTGGGGATGCCTGGGACATGAGTTGGGTCAGACCAGGGGCTTGTTAGAGATGCAGGAGCACCAAACTGCTGTGTCGCGTGTTGTCCAGAGAAGCTTTTGTTGGTGGGTGGGACCTGCAAAGCCCTTGTCTGCTTCCAGCCCCCTACTGGGGCCTCCTCTGACTGGTATGTGTGGTTATCTTCCCCTTTCTTGGGGTTGAAGTTACTTTGGAGTGTGCTGGCCACTGCAGGGGCTGCCTACACACTACCAGGCCTCTGGCACTGCCTTGTAGGGCTCTGGCTAAGAGAGTATTGGAGAGGGCAGGTCTCCCATAGCACAGAGCTGGGGGGCAGAGCCAGCAAGCTTTTTGTGCCCCCAGTCCTCTGTGGGAGGGGTCCTACAGTGCTGGGACTAAAGCCTCCTGATGAGCTCCTTAGAAGCACAGCCCAGGAAGGGGGGAAGGGTCCACCAAAAAAATCTTAAATTAAAAATTTTAATATTTAGAAGATGAAAGCAGGGAATTGTATCTAATATTCCTCTTGATTTCTGTATTGCCAATATGTCACTAAATCTTGAAATCGTTCTATGTCTTGACACCCACTGTGGTTGAGGATTTCTAATAACACAACCCCTGTACTTCTGTTTCTCAAAATGAAAATGGAAGAAGCCAGTAGTATCTCTTTCCTTTTTTTATATGATAACCTTATTTGAATACTGATGAAACTATGCTTAATAACAAGTGCTTAACAGTTCAGGGTAATGTAGTTGGTATGACATTTGAAAAACTAATTTAAAAAAATTGTAAGAATAATATAGTTCAATACAGATTCAGGATAACTCTCAACAAACTGGGAATAGAAGGTAAATTCCTTAACTTGAGGAAGGGTATCTATCAAAAACTGAATAAACAACACACTTAACAGTGAAATTTTAGGAGGAGTCCCTTTAAAGTCATAGTAAGACAGAGAAGACCAATATCACTGCTTCTTATTCAAAGATGTATTAGAGTTCTTATGCAATATAAAGAGAGAAAAAAAAAGAAACCAAGCAACTGAAAAGGGCAAAGAAAATTACTGTTCTTTTGCAAACAACGCAAAAAAAAAAAAATGCAACTGCCATATTTGACAGATTATATGGAAAATGCAAGAAAAATGCAAGAAAATCTTAAACTACTGAGACAATTTAATTAAAGAATTCAGGAAGGTCACTGGATACTTATTACTTAAATGTAATTTAGTAATTATAGTAAATCCCATTCATAAACAGTAACAAAAACTATATGATTTCTAGGAATAATAAAAAAAGACATATAAAATCTTTATATAGAAGATATTACAAAACTTTATTGAGGGACATAAAATTACAGCTAAATGAATGGAGATATAAAATTAATAACAAAACCTAATATATATTGAGTTTTACTATGTGTCAGATTCTAAGTGCTTTTACATGTATTAACTCATTTAATCCTCACATTTCAGTTTAGTATTATATTTTACCAATGAGAAAACTGAGGCAGAAAATTTACCCGAAATCAGTGCTGATAAGTAGCAGGTCTGGAATTAGAACCCAGGAGGTCTGGCTCCACAGTCATTCCTTTCAACCAAGAACCAATCTTTATTATGTAAAGAAAGGAACTCTCTTCAAATTAATTTATAAATTCAATGTGATTCTAATAAAAAATGTATCAAGCTTTTCTTTAAATTAGAGAAGCTGAAACTAAATTTCAGACAGAAGAGTAATGAGACAGAATACAACCACAATTTTACAAACAAAAATAGGAGAACTCACTCACTCTACCAGGTACCACGATTTATAAAACTACTGCAAATAAAACAAATGTGGTATGAGTGCAGGCACAGAGAATCTAAAAAAAATTAGTGGAATAGAGTCTAGAAATATCAACCAAATATAAACTTAACATATGCCAGAGATGGCATTACTAATCAATAGGGAAATACTGAGGTATCAAATAAAGATAATGGGTAATTTAGTTAAAAACATAAATATGCACATATCTGTGTATATACTATTATAGATAATTTATCACATATTAATAAAAACCAATATATTATTTAAAATCTAAGCTATATATTAAATAATTACATATATATACATATAAAAATCATATACACTTGTGTGTATCTTTGTAAAATTAGATCCCTACCTCCAAAACATACATAACTGCATGTTGGAGATGAATTAAAGACCTAATTGTAAAAATAAAACATTAAAACTATTAGAAATAAGAGGATAATTTTGATTCCAGAATAGGAAAAGATGTATAAATAATTCATAGAAAGCACAACTATGGCAATATACTTAATTTAGCTCTATATCAGACACTAATTAGGATTTTGCAGGGAGGGGCTGTGATGTGTATTATCTATAACATAGTGGTATCAAGAGGATATTAATATATCGCTCAAATATTTAAGAGTAAGACATTTAACATAATAGAAAATGGGAAAAAAGATAACAGAATGTCCAAAAGTCTAATAAATATATGAAAAGATATTCAACTTCAGTAGTATTCAAGAAAATATAAATTAAATGACAAGCTAATGTTTCATTGCCCACCAACTGTTAATTATGAAGTCTGACTCACAAGTGCTGGAGACATACAGAAGAAAAACGATTCTGACATACTACTAGTAGAAATGTAAATCGATAAAATCATTTTGAGTGCAATTTGGCAAACACTAGTTCAAAACACTCACACCTTATAGCCAGCAATGACGCTTTTAGGTATGTACCCTAGAGCTGAAGTCAGCAAATTAGGGCCTATTAGCCATCTGTTTTTGTGAATTAAGTTTTACTGAAACACAACCAAGCCCATTTGCTTACATATAATCATCTATGGTTGCTTTCTTGCTACAAAGGCAGAGTTGAGTAGCTGTGACAGAGACCATATGGCCCACAAAGAATAATATATTTATTTTTTATGACTCTTTAAGAAAAAGCTTGCTGACTCTTAACCGAGAGAGATTCTACGCATGTTTACAAGATATGAATATGTTTATCAGAGTTGTTTAAACAGTGAAAAATTAAAAACCACCTAAATGTCCATCAAGCAGGAAACATATAAACTCTATTATCCATATAATTACAGAAAATTATGGTAAAAACGAAGCGTAAGGAACTTTCACCCTACCAAACCCTAGTCCCCAAAAGTAAGCTCTATTAACAACTCGGTGTACATTTTCCCAGCCTTTGCTTTCATGTATATAGGAAAGTAGGGATCACCATTCTAGATGCCCAAATATGTGCTGAACAAATAAAAAATAAATAAATAACCAAACTGTTCGCAGGGACAGCTGAAGATAGACAATCTCACACAGGCATGGGCAAGAGTGGATTTTATTTTGAATTTCACTAAATTGTTTACCAGTCATTTGTATGTGTTTACTAATCATCTGCATTTTTTCAATAAGTTGATTACAACCATTACCCATTAAAAAGAGTTGCCTTTTTCTTATTAGTTGTAGGAATTCTTACATTATAGGGATAGTGACCTTTTTCCTTTTATGTGTTAAAAATATTCTCCCTTAGTTTATCTTCTGCAGAATGTTTTAAAATTTTATGACAATTAACATTCGCTGTCCTATATTTTCTTCCATTAATTTTAGGTTTATTTTTCACATTTAGATATTTAATCCATTTGTAATTTTTCTTATACAAGATGAGTTAGGGATCTAATTTAATTTCCCCCATATAGGTACCTATAGTTGCACCTATATATTTACTGAGTTGTTTATCATTCTTCCCCAAATTCATACATTTTTAAGGTACGTGAGAAAGATAAATCCTGAATTCGAATATAGTGAAATTTATCAGTCTATTCTTTTAAAAGTAGTGTTTATGCCCTGTTTAAGAAATCCTTTTCTACCCCAATATTAGAAAGATATTCATGTATATTTCTATTGAAAGGCTTATTTTTATTTATTTTTTTAAAGATTTATTTCTTTTAGCGAGAGAGAGAAAGAACGTGAGTAGGGGAGGGGCAAAGGGAGAGGGAGAGAATCTCAAGTAGACCACCTGCTGAGCAGAGCCTGCCGTGGTTCGATCCCAGGACCCTGAGATCATGAGCTGAGCCAAAACCAAGAGTCAGACGCTTAACTGACTGAGCCACCCAGGCCCCCCAAAAGGTTATTTTTAAAGTTTCACTTTTGGCATTTAAGACATTAATTTGAATGGAATGGGGGTGAGAGGAAATTAACAAAAAGTATATTATATATATGACTTACAGCATAACTAACTAACATGGAATATATTAGTTGAGCCTCTAGCTTCATTGTGAAACTAACAGGTATGGACTATAAAAGGTACCATGGTACCGGTGTTTAAGTATGTCCTTAGTCTACCACCATACTGTAACGTAAAATGAATATACATTATGTGTAGGAAGCTACCACATAAAGGGTAGAGACTATACTTTGAGGATGTAAAATGTCCTGTATTTGTGATTTTAAAACTACGAATAAACTTTTTAGAACACAAAAATGTATTTATAACACACATACAAAAGTATGTATTCCCTTTTATTTATTATTCCCTTAAATAAAATCTTCCAAACAATGTTTTCTTACCAGTTTGTCCTAAAAGTTTTCTTTTAAAAAAAAAAATGCCCATACTTGCTTTAAAATAGAAAAGGTAAACAGTAAAGCCTCCTCAGGGCTTAAAAACATCAGCCAGTAATATACTTTTGCAAATACAACGCGCTAAGTTCAATAATGTATGAAAATGCTTAGCAAATAGAAAAGCTATTTAATATTCTTTCTGGACATCAGCTGAGGGCAGAAATACGGGAATGTTCTCCATCCAACTCATTTCACCTTTCCCATTATTCTCTATCTTTCCTTAAATGAGGACTTCCCTTTTTTTGCATACAACTTAAAGAGCAATGAAATATTCTGAATGTTATTACACATACTTAGATTACAAGAAGTAAAAATCTCAAAGGAGAAGTGAAGTTAGCTATCAGCTACCAGATGACCGTCATCTAACCCTTTTTCTCTCTCACAATTCCAGGGCAAAGCAGAACAGTATTAGGGAAATGAAATATGGTGGAGGCAGAATTCTGTGAAGATTGGTTATGTTGCCCAGCAGCCATGATAAATCATTATTTTGAAATAGTGCCAAATGAAGGTAGACTTATAAATATCTTTAATAATAAAATTTAATCAATGTTAACAGAGCTATAATCCATTACATTCTTAATAGCTCTTCTCTAGCCTGTGCTGTTTTATAGTTTAATAATAAATAATTTACCTGCGCTCTTTTTTCCATATCCTGGCAAGTACCTAGTTGTTCTTCCATTGCAACTCTGATTTGCCTTGCTTCATATTCTAATTGTCTTCTGGTCATATCTGTTTGTAAGGAAAACTAAAACCACAAATTAAATTGAAATGTTAATACCTCATGTTATGTGCTTATCAGTAAAAGCAAAAAAGCATATAAATACCAATAAAGAAAATGAATATCAGATATGTAGGTTATTGAGCATAACAAGATTATTTTTTACTTCAAGGAGTCCTAAAATTTGATTATAGGTGCTGGGCTCAGTCTGGGTCCCTGATGTGAAATGCTCAGTTGAAACACTTCAACTGCTCCATAGCCACAAATGGCTTTAAATTGTACTGATAAACTTAAAATATATAATTGGTCCAGTTGGGCAGGGTAAGCCTTCTTCAGTTCCCATCTTTTGCACTGAAGAAGTACGACTTTAATTATTAAAAACTAGCACAATGATGTGGACAACAAGAAAAATCAAGAAACAGTCTATCATCCTTAAGTTTATACCTCAATTTAAGGATTGTTATAAACGTGCAGACTAAACAGAGAAAACCTCTCCATTTGTAAAATGAAGAAAATGGGATAAGGAAAAGCTTTTATTTAATACAGATAATCATAAATTGCAAAACAATATAAACTTTTTGGTAAAAATCCAAAAATGAAAAGCGTTTTGAAATAAACAAAAAGAAGTACTTCTTCCTACAGGGGGTGTTAATTCATTCAAAAATCAATTAATCCTCTGATTAAAATTCCAGGCACTGAGATAACTGGTAGGCATACCAAAGGAATGAAAAGGACAAAGTAATGAAACTTATAAACACATGCACCAAGAGGTAATAATAGCTAAAAGTCTGATTAAATAAAATGATAATGGGCATGAAGGAAATTAGAAAGTGCAACAGATTTTTTATGCTGTATATACTCAGCTGTGTGAGACATGTGTCTGACTGAGAGTAACATTCTGTGGGTCCACGGATTCCAACTGCACTGTCAGTTAAGTCAGGGGAGCTCTCACCCGCTTCCCTTGCAATAATGCAGATGACACTCCACAGAGAATGTATTTCTATAGGTATACCCAAATCATAGGTTACAACAGATGAAAGTCTGTACGCTGTCTCTAATTACCAATGAGCCAGCTTTAACTCCACTTACTTACTTATCCTTCACTTCCCAAAACCCCCTGCAAAAAAAAAGTTGAACATGACAAAGTATGTTGTAATAATGTGGTTCAGATCTGATGTTTTAAAAGTAATGTCTAATTTCTTGATAATATTTCTAGAGGGAAGTGTTCTTAACTTTCTTCCCAATATAAATGCAAAATTTGTGAAATTAAAAAATATTTATGACACACAAGAAGTCTACACTTGGCAATGTTGCCAGATGGTCTATAATGTCTTATATAGCCTATTAAATAAATGTGATTATTTAATAAATACGGGAACAATTTATTTGACAACTCCTCTTTGTTGCAGATATTAACCAACTGCTCTGAAGTTATCACATACATCTGAGCTCTTTCCTAAACCTGATTGCATGCAGACAACTGGACTTTAAATTTTGTATATTCTAATTATCAATGTGAATGATGAACAAAACTATGCTTAGGTATTTTTTTTATTTAAGAGTAAAAATCCCACCAAACCTTCCCGAGTTCCTAATCCTTGTATGCCAAGAACTCTTCATTAACTGTTCTTTCACTATCTGGGTCTCTTTAACTCCCAGGAAGACGTCAAGGACATTGCCAGGAAAAGGGATCCTTTCTCTTCCTCTCAAAAGCCTGTCTGATTGTTCTAGGAGACTATGCACCTAAGCTTCGGGTTCTAGCTCTGCCAGACAATGACCACTCAGGAAATCTGGCTAAGTACATGTTTTGAAAATGTTCCTTCTTTCTACTTTTGTTTTTCATTTATTATGTTCTCTCAAAAGTGCTATTAGAAAATGAAAAATCTAAGCTAACAGAGGATAATATATTTTAATTACCCTATTTTTTCTTTTAAAAAAAATTGTAAGAAATATTTATGGACAACAGTTAAAATACAATCTTGCTTAAAATTATTAATGTACTCCAGAACATTCAGATATGTTCTTACACATATCACTCCATGAATAAAATCGCTGACACGAGTGTTTGGGTGGGGAAGGAAAGGCTGACAAGATTAAATTCTTTTTCACATAGTTATATTTGCAAAACAAACACATTTTAGTACTTGAAAAAGTCCTAAGATCCTTGACAAAAGATTTTGTCATTTACAATAATGGGAATAGCACTCAAATTATCTTCAAAGACGCTTTTATTGGAAAAACTATATGGCATGTAATGTGGTTCAAAACATAGACGGTAATAAACATTTCTACAGAGTATGTTTGGTAATTCAACAGACTATAAAAAATCAGTTGCTTGTCTGAATCCTGAGTCCTTCAGAATTCAAACTTACTATATTTTCTTAATTGGAGGCTTAAAATAAATATTTGCTTGGGCATAATGTAGTTTTATCACCTTAAACAAAAAATTCATTAATTATTATATATTTGAGTTTAAAGTTAGATAAAACATACTACAGTTTACAAATAAGTAAAAATGCAATTATCCTGAATTTTTTAAATGAGTAACACAGATACTTTTAAAAGATCAAAGTTATTAAAGCCTAAAATAGGTCATAATGCTAAGTTACTTACATTTTCGGTTAAAGGGAGACTATCTATTCTTTTAGTGAGATTCTGAAGTTGAGCATAATACCAGTCTTTTTCCTTTTCTTCTTTGTCAAGATCAGCAAGAAGTAATGATCTGTTTTTTAAAAAAAGGTAAGTTTACACAATGCTAATAGAGTACATAACAGTAATTCTTATCAGCTGTAATTGTCAAGTTCTCTATTTAAAGTATTAATAATGAATAAGTGGAACACTTATTTATTTTGGGTTTTTGAAGGTGGGAGTCAGAATATTATAATCATTAAAATTTGAATAATAAAAAGTTTTTACTTTTTCACCTAAATAAGATACTCAACATCCTTACTAGAATATTTACATTTCAACCAAAGGCTTTCTTCACTTTATTTGCAGTCTGAGAATATGATGATGGTTTTTACAGAAAAAAGTAGATATAACAACACCCAAAATTAATATCAAAATAAAAAGTATAATAGAGGAGTAAAGAAAAGAAGTAATAACACAAAAAACAATCACAGAGTATAGGAAGCCTCTGCACTGGACACAGACGTGGCTTTCAACTTCTCAGCAGCCAAAATAACAACAAATACTCTGTCACTGTGCATTTCTCCAAAAAAGACATCCAGATGCCCAAGAGACACATGAAAAGATGCTCAACATCACTCATCATCAGGGAAATGCAAATCAAAACAACAATAAGATACCACCTCACATCTGTCAGAATGGCTAAAGGCATAAACGCAAGAAACAAGTGTTGGCCGGGATGGGGAGAAAAAGGAATCCTTGTGCACCGCTGGTGGGAATGCAAACTGAAGCAGCCACTGTGGAAAACAGTATGGAGGTTCCTCAAAAAATTAAGAATATGAAAACACTAATTCAAAAAGATACATGCACCCCTATGTTCACTGCAGTATTATTTACAATAGCTAAACCATGGAAGCAATCCAAGTGTCCATCAATAGATGAAAGGATAAAGAATAACGGATATGTATGTATGTATACCCACATCTTCTTTATATATATATATATAAAGGCATACCCAAATACACACACACACATGCACTATGGAACATTACTCAGCCATAAAAAGAATGAAATCTTGCCCTTTGCTACAACATGGCTGGATCTAGAGAATATAATGCTAAATGAAATACATCAGTCAGAAAAAGACAAATACCATATGATTTTACTCACATGGATTTTATGGAACTCAACAAACAAACAAACAAACAAAGAGACAAACAAAAAAACAGACTGTAGAGAATGAACTGATGGTTACCAGAGGGAAGGCCAGTAGGGGTAGAATAGGTGAAGGGGATTAAGAATACACCTGTTGTGATGAGCACTGACTAATATGCAGAACTGGGGAATCACTACATATTGCATACCTGAAACTAACAGTAACACGATATGTTAACTATATTAGAATTAAAAAAAAAAAGATTAGTCGCAGAAACTTAAAAAAAATGTCACTGTGTAGTAACGAGAAGTTATTGTGAGAGAGACAAACTTATTCTTAGCTTGGAATTTGAAGATGAATTTGCTAGGTAACCCCCCAACAACCCAATCAATGTCCTCAATAATATTCAAGTTACTCTATATCTGAGCATTTTAAACATAAATGCAAAATAAGGGTGCTCATGGGATAAAACTCAGTAGGTACAAAAAGTCTATGATTTCCTATCATGTCTCTTTCCCAAAGTGACCCCTGTTACCATTTTCTTGTGTATATTTCCAGAGAGATTCTATTAAAAATGCAAAGATCTATGTGTACACTTACATGTACCTTTTAAACACGAAGAGTAGCATATTACTCTATGTATTGTCCTATTTTTTTTCTCACTTAAAAAATCTATCTTGAGAGATCATTCTGTGTCAGAACATAAAAAGATCCTACATATTTCTTGCTAGCTGTATAGTATGCATGAATCCATAATGGGATAACTATAACTAGTTTCGTTTTAGAGGGCATTTAGGGCCCTTCTAATCCTTTGCTATTATCAACAATGCTGCACTGAATATGCTTATACATAACCCCATTTCACAAATGTGCAAGCATGCATATAAGATAAATTCCTAGGGTATGTGCATTTTTAACTTATTGCTCTTATTAGATATTGTACTGATGTATGCCCCTACCACTTTCACCAATATAAATGTTGCATCAAACTTTATTTTTGCTATCTAGTTTTTTAAAACAGTATATCATATGTTTTTTTTATTTTTAAAGATTTTATTTATTTATTCTACAGAGATAGAGACAGCCAGCGAGAGAGGGAACACAAGCAGGGGGAGCGGGAGAGGAAGAAGCAGGCTCATAGCAGAAGAGCCTGATGTGGGACTCGATCCCAGATCGCCGGGATCACGCCCTGAGCCGAAGGCAGACGCTTAACCGCTATGCCACCCAGGAGCCCCTATATCATATGGTTTTAATTTGATTTCTTTTAGGTAAGGTGAAGCATTTTTTTCAAGTTTAAAAACCATTTGTGTTTCCTTGCCTATAACTTTTTTTTACTTATAGGACCTCATCTATATTAAGAATGACTGTACTTTGTTAGTTATACAGGTTGTAAACATATTTTCTCTGTTTACCACTTGTCTTTTAATTTTGTTTATAATGTTTCTGTCATGTAGAAAATTTTTATTTTTTTGTAGTCAAATTTGTGGATATTTTCTGTTATCGCTTCTGGAATTTGCTCATTTACAGAGATGACCCTCACTCTAATAAATTGTTTGATTATATTGTTTTGCAAAATATGCATGCATGTGAGTATGTGGAAGGTTATATTGTGCTAAAATTCCCCTCCCTTTACTGAGAAACATTCAGAAAAATAAGAAGTGAGTCTTCATTTCTGTTGTGGCAACTTCAGCAGTGAGGGTACCCATGGGAAGACAGTAAGCACCTGCGTATGATGTAGCAACCATGGAGGGGAGTGCAGACCAATGAGAAGCTGCCTCCTCCCTCCCATTTCTGACAAGAGAAGCAGGAGAAAACACTGCAGAAAGCCTAACCCCCTTTCACAAGCTGGCATAAAGATGAGCTCTATTTTTCAGTGCTCTCTGGTTAGAACCTGCAGGACCTACCAGGACTTAGATGGGGAACAAATGGTGATGCTCCTATTTCCTCTGATTATTCTCCAATAAATAGGCTCATTAAGTAAGAGCTGGGTGTTATAAGTGCTTAAATTGATAGGCCAATGTTAGTGGTGGCTGCAGAGGGATGGGGAGGCTACGGAGAATAGGGACAAGCTGTTATTGTCAAGTTTAAGGTGGAACTATGGTAAAACGCTCTGGGGAAGCCAAGGTTACAGTGTTTTGAGCCAAAATGTAAACAAGTGGTTAAATGATAGTGGCTGACCACAGTGCTTAAGGCTCGCAACTGAAAACAGGTCTAGACCCCGAGGCAGGTAGGTCTTTAGGGTTTAGACTTTTTTAGTGATTGTTTACAGTCTTCCTTAAAATGTAAGTTTTGTGTCATCTTAGTCCTCCAGCTAACTCAGGGTGACCTGAAAGAGCAGGGCACATATGCACGAGGCATTTAATAAATATCTGTTAAATGAGCAAATAGCTAAAATGATAATAGCTTGTATTTACTGAATGTTCTAAGTACTAGACATAGTGGTAAGTATTTTTTTTTAATCTAATTTAATCTTCACTACATCCTGAAGCTCACTCTTCAGACTGGAAAACTGAGGTTCAAAGAGGTTATAGAGCTGTGTAGCTGGGTTTGAACCCTGGCTTGACTACTTTCTAGCATTTATCTTGGGCAATACAGAAAACAAGAAAAAAAGAGACAGAGTGTATATCTATGACTTAAGAGAGGGAAAGAAGGAATAGAAAAAACAGGGGAGAAAATCATCAAAGAAATAAGAGAATTTTCAAAAGCTGAAGAAAATAAATTTCCAGATTAAAAGGGCACAGTGAGTACCCAGCACGATGAATGAAGAAAACTCATATACTGAGGCATTCTAAAGGCTTCTAAAGAAGAGAAATGACCTTCAAAGGAATGAGAATCAGACCAGTAATAAATTTCTCATCAAAGACATTGATAATGAAGAAAGAAAATGAGCTTGAGCCTAGACCTATCTAAAGGATCAACTGAGCATGACAGCAGAGTAATGATTCCGTCATATATGCAAGGACTCAATTTACCTCCCTCCAACACAGTGAAAACCAAGAGGGCCCAAGACATATCAGAACTACACACACAGATACTCTCTTCTCTCTCTCTCTCTGCTAATAGACTTGGGACTTTATCCACATAAATCAAAGCAAGTTCCCAGGAAAGGGGGTATGCTCACATGTCCTTTGTCTCTTCATAGAGCTCAAAGAGGACAAGAAATGGAAGACTGTGGAACCCAGTTAGCTTCTTACTATTCACGATAGTGTTTCCTATACCGTCAGACAGAAATAGTCCTGGTTCAAGGTATAACACAGAGACTCATGTAAACTCAAGATAAAAGAAAGCTTAACACTACTTCTGGTCCAGAAGATTACCCTATTTTTACAGACGGACACACCTAAAACCAGAGAGAAAGCAGTAAAAGGTCTTTTGCCTTTTACTTAGATATGCTGGACATTTTTACACTAATAACCACTTTTTACAACTGTGCAAGGTAGAACCATATACCTATTTTACAGGAGAAAAAGACACAAAATTTAATGACATGACCAAGGTTCCAGAGATAATATGTAATGTTGATACATATGCTTACTCAACATACAGGGCATTTGAAGTACTTAAGTAACAAAGTACGAGTCTCTTACAATCCCAAGAACTGTCTCCTCTACATTTTCATATTTAATATTGCCTCTTTACATTTTTAGATTTAATATAAGTATTTAATATAAGTATATAAGATCAGTAACATACTATCTTTGAATAAATAAATGCAAAATACCCTCTCAAGTGTTACTGACCATCTGCCACACATGCTTCCTAATTCCTACTTTGTGTTACAAAATGACAAAATAATAGTAAACACTGGAGTATACAAGTTTACAACTTAATGGAAAAAAGTTACCTTTCTTTCTCAAGTTCTTCTAAATAACCGGTGTTTTCTCTGCTTCCGTTTACAAACCCTCTTCTTGGAAATGAACCCATAGGAACAGGACTGCACTCTCCTGAACGACTAGATACAGATCCTTCACGGCTTCCGTAAGAACGGAGGGACATTTTTGACCGTAGTTTCACTCCAGGGAAATTACTGCTATCTAAGTTAAGTTCTAAATGAAAGAGAGACAAGTTTTTATGTAACAGTTGTTTTAAGTGGTCTAAAATATTGCTAAGGCAATTATATTGTCTTAAAAATAAAATACGAGGTTCATATTTTAGTCCTCAAATCTGAACCCATTTATTTTATAATATAATTTAATATACATCATATATATTACATGAAGCCTGCAGAAGTACTAAATTATGGCAGCTACAGAGCAGGAAATTTATGCAGGGAACAGAGAATCCTTATCACAAATGCTAATGCTGTGAGATATTCACTGACTCCTGGTTCCAGGTAAAACTGCAATATATGCAAACATCAAATCATTTTAAAAAGTGTTCAATCAACTCTAAATTTCTAACAGAGGAAGCCACAAATACACATGATTGAATAAATAATTATTTAGGAAGAGAATGACTAAACTTTCCCTCTAAAGTAGCTTGAGTCGGGGGAAAAGGAGTATATTAAAGGAAAATCAGACAAAATATCTTTCCTCAGATTCCTGCTAAATAATATATTTTAGGACCCAAAGGTAATTTCTTAGTCTAGGTTCAATGATAATAATCAAGCACTTTCCCTGTTTTGATATTTGAATTTTTTTTTTTAAAGATTTATTTATTCATTCGACAGAGAGAGAGACAGCCAGCGAGAGAGGGAACACAAGCAGGGGGAGTGGGAGAGGAAGAAGCAGGCTCCCAGCAGAGGAGCCTGATGTGGGGCTCGATCCCACAACGTCAGGATCACACCCTGAGCCAAAGGCAGACGCTTAACCGCTGTGCCACCCAGGCGCCCCTGATATTTGAATTTTTAAGCAACAAAATGAGAAAGTTATTTTTTCAAAATTCTACTAAAAACTGCATACAATCAGCTTATATATCTGAAAAAATAAAGCAATTCTATCCTGGACGGAACAGAGGACACTATTACTTCAAGTAAGGCAACGGGTCCAGTCTGTGGCATATAGCATACTAAAGGCCTATATAGTGACTGGCAGAATAGCAGTGAGTTTTAAAAAGAGCTGAAAATCATCAAATAAGGAATCTAAGGTAGTTGATTTAAAGCCAGTTAAATGTTTAACTGAAGGAATGACAAGTAAATACACATTTTACATATCTGCATTTTAACAACTAAATCCTAATAGATAAGGCTGTTATACCAAGAAAACTGAAAGCAACACTCAAATCAAGAGAACCTGTGTTTGGATATACACACCTAAAGTTGACAACTGAAGCTTAAAACATTATTTTAGAACACTTTAAAAAAAATCTACCTTTGAGACGCTCTAATAAATCAATCTGTCCAGAAGAAGCCATAGCTTCATCTTCAATACTTCCTTGTAGCTGTTTAAGTACTTCCTGCAAAAAAGAACACCATATAGCACCATGACAAAATTCTAAATAACTTCTTGAAGACATGATTCTAAGTTTCTTGGCATTTAGGTGTGCTGGGGAAAAAAGTTTCAGATCAATCTAAAAATATATCTTAACCTGTAAAGCACTTTACATATATTATCTATTATTAATTACGAATAATATACTATATCCCAACAACAACAGTGATATTTCGTGATAAGGGAGATTATGGGGAGTCTCCACAAGATACATTATCCTTAAATTTAAAACATACAACAAGGTGAATTATTCTCATTGTTCATGAGTCAATCAAGACTCAAAGCCCTATCCAAACTGTAAAAGCCAGTTATGGGTTTAGAATCCATGTCTCTGAAGCTTGCACCAACATGACCACGAAAAAAAACAAATTAACAATTACAATATGCTGTTTTACTTAACACCCTAACACATATTCAACCTTTTATACACCATGTTTAAGCACATACTACTAGCATACCGATTTACATTCAGCAGATATTGAAAGACCTGTATGCTCACTGCCTCCTGACTTTTGATGCCATTCTTTTCCTGCCCATCTAAATCCTTCTCTTGATAAATTTTCCTCAAAGGATGTTGGAAACTGTCATTTTCCACCAGTTTTTCTGGATGTTCCTTAATAATAATTTATATCTTTCATATTCTGGGGCATTCAATTTTCCAGCAAAGTCCTTGTTGGCCAATTAGGTTTCCAAATGCAAGACGATGTTCTTGAACATTTATGACCTTCTAACTACGGGCAGTATTCTCCAAAATGAAAAATGATCCGTAAGCAGACTGAAAAGGAAAAAGTGAGTGAATGCAGCAAAGACAACTTTACTGGTTTGCCTTGATGGTGACATGACCGGCATTAAAAAAAGAATGCCTATGTTAACAAGAAATAGCCTGTGGTCTTTAAGATCTCACCTTCAAATAACAGAGCACTTGAAAGCCTTCGATAAATAGATTTAGGAACGTGGAGGTGACTGATATTCATGTTCAGATTATTATGGCTGAAATGTATCGTATCTGAGGGACAGGAAACAAATTTGTGCAGGAATGCCATCTTTGAATGGATGTAAAGTACTCTACAATGTCTACTGTAAAGTTCAGGACACCCTTGCTTCCATAAAGCTTGAGAACTGTCATTCTAGGCTATCTGTGTTTTTCAGGATCCCAATTCTCCTCCCATCCATCCACTGCTACTACTTGTAGTCCTTCAATGATCCTTTAATCTTATCCCTATTTCTTGTACTCCCCAGCCTTGCAATTCGACAATTACCCTTCCACAGGTAACTTCAAGTTGTATGTCACTACTCCTAACCTCACTTGTAAACTTCAGATTCACTTTCCCAATTTGACTGACAAATGTTTTACATCTGGATGATATGTACTTCCTATGTAAATGTCCAGAACTATCATTTTGTGCCACTACAATTTGTTCTTTGCCTTGTATCCTGTCAGTTAAATGTAAATAGCCTTTTCTTCCCCACTTAGCATCAACTCCTTCATATCACCAGCCAGTTCTCAAATTCTGTATTCAACCTCTAGTATTTCTCTTAGAACCATCTCTTTTCTATTCTTACTGTCATTATCCTGGTTATTAACCCTTCCAAACTACTAAAATAATCTCTTATATGGTCCTACCTTGCACAGGACTTTTGTGTTCAGAGTAAGCCTTTATTTTATTTTACTTATTTTTATTATTATTATTTTTTTAGAGTAAGCCTTTTAAAGCATAGCTCTGATCAGGTCTTCATACAAGATTCTTCTCCAAAGTCTACAGCGGTGGGTCTGAAACTTCAGTATGGATCAGAATCACCTGAAGGGCTAGTTACGACATATACTGCTCATTCAGTAAGTCTGGGATGGAGGCTAAAACTTCATTTTCAACAAGTTCCCAGGTGATGTTGATGCTGAAAACAATCATCAAGATGTTAACAGTGGTATTCTAAAAAGGTGGGGTTACAAGCAATTTTTTTTGGCTTGTTTTTTTTTTGTTTTGTAATTTTTCAGCAATGGGTATTACAAAAAATACTGTTTTTAGAAAAGGTACAAAGATGTAGAAGTTCAAAAACAACAAAAAGAAATCCTTGGGATGTCATAGGACATACACCTAATTTTTCAAAACTAAAAATAATGAACAAAAAAATTAAAATAACATCAAAACCAAATTAAAAGGCCATGTAAACTTGGACATCCAACAATAAAAACCAAACTTACAGCATTAGCCATACAATGGAATGCCATGCAACTACAGTGTCACAAAATATTTGATGATGTGAAAAGATCATGACGTGTTAAATTCTTAAATAGCATGCTGCGAAATATAATCCCATTAAATGCATGGCTGCACAGAATGTGCAGAGAGAAAAACATATACACTGTCAAAGGTTACCTCCAATTTAAAAAAGAATAAAAAAAATTTTGGGGACACCTGAGTGGCTCAGTCAGTTAGGCGTCTGCCTTCAGCTCAGGTCATGATCCCAGGGTCTTGGGATCAAGTCACACGTCGGGCTCCCCACTCAGTAGGGAGTCTGCTTCTCCCTCTGCCTGTCTCTCCCCCTTCTTGTGCTCTCTCTCTCTGATAAACAAACAAATAAATAAATTTTTTAAAAAGAATAAAAAAATTTTTGATGGGTGATTTTGATATCTTTTTATTTGTCCGTATTTCCTAATTTTAAAAAATATTAAATATGAACAAATTGTAATAAGTTTTTTTTAAAAAGTTTCTGTACATATTGTTAGAAATCTATTGATAAAAGTTGTAACCATAAAGGCAAATAAAATTATTGAAATATAAGGTTTAGGGGCACCTGGTGGCTCAGTTGTTAAGCATCTGCCTTCGGCTCAGGGCGCGATCCCGGGGTCCTGGGATCGAGCCCTGCATCAGGCTCCTCCGCTGGGAGCCTGCTTCTTCCTCTCCCACTCCCCCTGCTTGTGTTCCCTCTCTCGCTGGCTGTTTCTCTGTCAAATAAATAAATACAATCTTTAAAAAATTAAAAAATTAAAAAAAATTAAAGCATTACAAAAGATCTTGGTTTTAATGTATCAATTTTTTCTTTTATGCTTAGCGCTTTGTCATTCTGTTGAAGAAATTTTTGCCTACTCTAAAAACATGAAGCTGTTCTCTATGTTTCCTTCTGGAAGCCACTATTTTGTCTTTCACACATCTATAATCCATCTTGAATTAATTTTTGCATATATATGAGGTAGGACTCAGAGCTCCCTTTTTTCTTTTTCTTTATGCAAATATTTAATTGCCCCTGTACCACTTATTGAAAAGACCACCACTTCCCCACTGAAATGCAAGGATGCCTTGGTCATAAATCAAGTAACCACAAATGTGCAGCTACTTTTCTCCACTCTATTTCTGCTAGTCAAATAGTCTATCATCATGCTGTCTTAATAACTTTGCAACTTAACACTAATTCTCAGCCACTATCTCTTTAAATATTACTTTTGCTCTTTTCTTCCTGTATCTATTTGCCTGTGTCCTTCATAACTCTTACATAGTTTTTTTAAAAAGATACTTATTTATTTTAGAGACAGTGTGCATGTGCGTGCACACACGCATACACGTGCGGGGGGAGGGGCAGAGGGAGAGGGAGAATCCCAAGCGGACTTCCCACCGAGCGCAAAGCTCAATCTCGTGACCCTGAGGCCATGACCAAGAGTCAGACCCTTAACTAACTAAGCCATTCAGGTTCCCCCACACTGTTCTTATTCCCATTTTTTATTTTTCTGTGCTTCAGTTGGATACTGTCTATGAACTTTTTTACATGTTGGCTAACTTGATCTTCTCACTAGTTTATTAATTCTGTGTTTACAAGCTCATCTAATAAGTTATTAATACAACTATTTTTCAGTTTTAGACTATTATAGATTACAATTCTTTGTCTAAATTTTCTGAATTTTCATCCATTTTATTCATATCTTTTTTAAAAAGACATTTATAATAATTATGTTAAATTTTTGTTAATTCCAATATTTAGATCACCTTTGGATTTGCTTCTATTAACTATTTGTTCTCTTAATGATCACTCATTTTCCTGTTTCTTGCATTTCTTTGAACTTTTAGCTGTATGCCAATCCTTATGTATACAGAACAAGAGAGACTTAAGACATATTTTCCTTTAGAGTTTACCCCTTTCCACCACTGGGGTCTTACCTCCTCCATCCAAATAGGAGCTAAAAATGGGATGCAGGTGCAGTTCAAGCAAAATTCACATCTGATTTGACTTGCCAAGTTCTGTGTGTCTTTCATCTAAATTTAAGACTGAAAATAATACAGGTTTCTGTCTCCTCAGCCCTTAGCCTACTACCCTATATAGCCCTCAAATCTGATATTTATCTTGAAAGGAAAGCCAGCTATGTGTAATACAGGCCCCTTCCCTCTTGGGAGTCTGTGTCTCTCAAGCACTGCACGATTATAGAATATTTCACTTTGCCTTATTCTCAGGTGGTGCCTGACTCCTTAGCCCTACCAAATTCTGTCCCTTGGAGGTAATGGGCTTCGGTCTTTAATTTCCTGCTCCACAAAGTTAAAAATATGGCAAATGTCTTGAGAAGGAAACCTCTTGTGTGAAAGTAATGTATCTTTCCCATAGCAGGACTTTGCCTTGTAACATTTAGCTTTCCCAGTCCCTCCCTAGCATCCTTCACAAGACTCAACGAATGTTCCATGGGGAAAACTACCCATGCATTTGGAGCGCCTCTAAATGTCAATACTTCATATCTGGCCACATGTTTGTCAAGACCTGCAACAGTTTCCTTTCCTCCAGTGGAATCCTGCTTGTGCCAGTAATGAACGGCAGCCTGTGCTCAGAATTAACAAACATCCCTGGGGAAGAAAATCACCAGCAATGTCAGTTATTCTACAAAGGGCTCTTTCTCATGAATTTTAGTTAACACAGTCCTTGATGACTCCACAGTTCTGTTCTCCAAGGTCTTTTAAAGTATGATTTTTGTATTTTATCCAGTAGTTTTTAGTTGTTGCAGTAGGAATGACTGCTTGGGGCTGAGTACTGCACACAATCTAAATGAAGCAGTCCTTAATTTCAAAGAGTTTTTTTAAAAAAATGCGACACAACTGCAAAGTAATTCCAAATAAAATATTTTAAAAAAT
The DNA here is from genome assembly GCF_024610735.1 of Ursus americanus. Classification (NCBI taxonomy): domain Eukaryota; kingdom Metazoa; phylum Chordata; class Mammalia; order Carnivora; family Ursidae; genus Ursus; species Ursus americanus. The sequence continues at coordinate 624,512 of NC_142131.1, forward strand.
GCTTTGAGAAATGGCAGCTTTTAAAATTGATATGTAATTTTGAGGGAGAGAATATTCACTTGTATTTATAAATCCTGGAAATTTGGATTTAAAAAATTAGTTATATTATTATATAACCACACATTATTTCTTAAAATATTTTAAGAGTTTAGAAATATTAAATGAAATGTTCTGTGGTGATATGAGTGAAAAGAAGGTATTTATCAATGAGCAACTGTGTCATTTCAGGGATGCTGCTACTTGATCCACTTCTGATTTTGTCATTACATCAGTTTTAGATTCTTTTCATTTCAAATACAAGTATATTTGATAATTAAATCTTCAAAATAAATCATGAATTGTGTCGATCTGAGTCTTTATTTCTAATTTCTTCTTACATTCTGGAAATAAGATATTCTACATGTACATGACTTCGCAGTTACACAATTTATAAAACTTCATTCTGTCAAAATACAACAAAGACATAAAGGGTTCATTAATAATTTACCTACAGGTAATTTTTTTAATACCATGACATCTCTCAGTTTAAATGCTTAACATCTCTACATGACCATATTTATCTTGTTGCTATGCTCAGCATTTTAAAGTAAATCAAGTTGAATTCTAGCCCCCGAATAAAAAGTACAGTATGTAATTTCTTTTAAATTTAGCTACAATTTCTGCATTTATCTAATTTCAGGTCATCTAAATACCAAGAAATCTGTTTTATTTTACTACAGAAAACGTCAAACATAAACATAAGTATAGAGAATATTATAGCAATCTCCCATGTGTCCTCACATCCCACCTCAGTAATGATCAATTCATGATCTTATTTCATCTATATCTATGCCCACTTCCTCTATTCCCTTCCCTGACTCAAATTCATTTGCAAAATAAATCTCAGACATCATATTACTTCTTCTATAAATAAGTCAGATATACATTTAAACAGGGATTCTTTCTAACCACAACTGCAATGCCATCATTGTACCCAGAAATTAACATTTCCTTAATGTTCAAATACACAGTCAGGGTTCACATTTCCCTAACTGTTGTACACATATTCCCTGTCACACACAAAATATTTTTATACTTTATTTGTATCAATGCCTTGTAATCAACAGCAAAACAGTATTCTTTTTTGCCACTAGATGGTACTACTGCATAAATTTCAGAAATCCTTAAATTACCTAGTTGAAGGGGACCCACCTTGCCTTTCTTTGGGGTAAACAGGTTAATGAGCAGGAAACAGGATTCAAGATTATATAATGTATTCCAAACAATAATAAGTGATTTTGGGTAAATAACCATTGTTTTGGATTAACTTGAATCCAATGTGGGAAGTGCCAATGTTTCCAAGTGTCTCTTCACAAATCAATATTCTAAGACAAAACAAATGGTCATGGTTCCTGCTCTTGAACAGCTTAAATCCTCTAAAGGAGAGACACATAAATAATTTCATTACAAGGTTGTAATTGCTATGCTACCATATGCCCAATCCTCAAGAAATAAGTGGCTGGCTTTGCAAAGATGTCTGCAGAAGCACTTGCTGAGTAATTATCCATTCATGGTTGAATTCAGACCTATCTTAAGTGCCAGTATTCATGACGTACAGTATGACACACCACAGGGATAAGTGGTCAACCTGATATTCCACTATAGAAATTTAAGGGTCTGACTCGTATTTTTACTCCAAGACATTCCTATTCAGCATGGAGATGGGTCTAAAGGTAGGTTAAAATGCATCCCAAAAATAAATTTTGAATTTGCTCAAGTAGTTAAGCAAAACTTACAAGGGATCTCAAAACTGTGCACTATAAAACATCCAGACAGGCCTGCCAAGAGGAATTCTTTCAAAGGACACCTCCCAAAGTAGATGGAAGAGTAGTCCTGTTGGGAATTTTACATTTTGTATCTTTAACTTCTAAAACCACACGCCATGTACAATAAGTTTAGATATACTGTGTTGATCAGTGTTAAAATAGCAAACTATTCTTTTTTAGTATTAGATAACTGATTTGGCTATTTTTAAGGTCACCTGCAGTTTGGTATGAGAAAACATGTTTTCTTAAAGTCTACCTTATTTCCGAAAGGACTGGAGGTAGGTATCTTGGAGATTTGTCCTCACTGAGGACAGTTTTTAAACACAGAAACACGGAATTAGAGTAGAAAAGATTTAAGTACAGATAGACTAGTACATATGAGTAAAAGGTTGAACTGTTATGATACTGACAATAAGGAGTAAAAGGGGAGCAAAAATAGTTCAGTGATGTACAGAAGCTTGAAGAATAAGGGAGACCTCAAAAATGCATAGAATAAGAACGAGAAGAAAATACGCAATGAATAAGCAATGAGAGCAATGAACAGACAGGAAGAACAGCATCAGGCACCCAGATGCTAAACAGCCAAGGGGCAGAAACAACACAAAGAGGGAAGAAGTTTTGAGAGAAAGAGGTTAACAGGATCTCCAAATCTATAAAGTTATTAAGTTCAGTGAGAAGGGAATCTGCCTAAGTAACTGGAAATTAAAACAGCTAAAATTTTAAGCTCAATTATTCTGAAATTAGAACATATCTTCCCCAGCGCACACTTAGTGTAAGTTTTCTTGGAGGTTATCACAACTTTTCAATGCTGTTTGGCAACCCAATTTCAGGACTTGAAGGAGCCATGGAAATCATCTAGGCTAGTGTGATGCTAGTGTTTTCCAAATAAGGCACCTTAAGTCCAGAACGGTACCTAGAGGTAATGAAGCTCGGCTTATGGCAAAACAAGGAATAGGACCAGGTACTGACTTTCAGTTCTGGACTGTTCCCAGGAGGGCATTCTGTTTTTCTTGACCATTTATCATTTGCTGCACTTAAGTGGAGACAAGATCTGGGAGAGTTGGGGAAGAAGACCATATTTAATAACTGAGATATATTCTAAAGTTTGAAACTAGTTTCTATGAATTATGCAGAACACCCAGCCTCAGTATAGTGATACTAAAGTTGGTCTCTTATTTTTAAGCTTAAAAATAACTAAGAACAAGTTAAATAGCCATTGGATTTTTACAATTATTTTCTTTCTATGATTCACTGGATTAATTTGACACATTTTGTTCAAAATATACATGCTAACTTTGCAAGAAAGAGTATACATATTGCTGCTGAACTTAAAATACACTCTTAAGTAACTGAAGTATCTAAACCCAACTTTACAGGAGGGATACTGAGTAAAAATGGATAAACTACAATTAAAAGTCACAGTCTTGATACCTTCATATTAGATGCCTCAGTTTCCAGTTTTGTAAGATGATTGGAATTATCTTCTAGCTCTTGTCGAAGATTTGAGTTCTCCATCTTCAGTGCCTCAACTTGCTTTAACAACTGATCATATGAAGCTGCAGCCATCCTTGGCTACCCTTGGACCTATAAGGTTAAAAAGCATTTTGAAATTCACTACTAAAAATATTGTGGCTGCTTGTTTACAAAGAAAGGGATAAAGAAACAAAACTCTGGAGACATTTAATAACAATATTGTTCAAGCAGCATTTCTTTCTAAGAGGATGAAACACGAGAGTCTTAGCTGAAGACAAGGAGAAGTAAAATAGAAGAAAACCTCAGTAGTGCTTGACTACATTTGCCTTCTCACAGGTGGATGAGATTTCTGTCAGGTTTTTTTCAAGTTTTTAAAGATACTTTAACTGGTCTTATGGTAAAATTTATGTAATAAAATGTAATAATTGATAAGAAGTTCATATTGGTAATATTATTTATGGATTTTGTTCAAGAGTTACATAATTTTAAAGCCAGAATGAATTGAGATTGGGTATTACACTCCATCACTTGGAGAGAAGGCTAGCCTTAAATATAATCCATGCTGGAGTAGTTCTGACCTTCTAAGAAGGACTCATTAAAAAGGCAGCCATTTAACAAAATGGATACAAAGGAGAGCATTAGCTTGAGACTTCCATCTTTTTGATAGGAAGATGATAAGTAAGAATTACTAATATAAAGTTCTATTACATTTATTCAAAAAGATGAATATAATAGGCCATGCTATAGCGTATGTGGTCTTGGGACCCACCATGCTCAGACTGAGGCCAAAAGACACTTAAAAGAAAATGGATGAGTTTCCAAGCAGAATTGTCAAAGAGAAGTAAGGCAGAGTCTGGCAATTAATTATATCACTGTGAAAGAAGAGGGGAGAAAAGAGAGAAGATAGCCAGGTAGTAAGAGGTCCTTAGCATGAATTAGAGAATGCTAGGAGTTAGATTAAGACTAACCAAGTTCAGAAGACCCAGATTCTCTTTTTAGTTTAATCCCAAACTCAATTTGGAATAAATAAAATTCTGCCTATCTTAATTCTTTTACAGCTAAAAACCATTACAAAAGTTTCTTTATAAACAATACTTAAAGATCTTGATGTAAGAAAATGCTTCTGTAATAAAATCCACTACACAGAGTAAGGCAGACAGGTTTAAGACTGGCTAGTCACGACAGTACTGGAGCTTAGCGACTGGAAGACCTTTAACAAGGGAAATCAAAGGACTCAGGTCTAGCTACTTCTCCAAAGAGTTAATGGTAAATCTGATGCAACCCACTGTCATCTCAGGAGGAAAGTAAGTCCTGGGAGGTGGGCAATCACTCATAAAAGTCTTTATGATTGAAAACAATGAGAACTAGATTTGTATTTGGAAACACAGGTCTTAATTTCAGGGTTGGTCATGGTTTACTTTGCCCCTTCATTTTAATTCATTTCGCCATTGGTAAAATGGTTATCTACTACCTGCACAAATATTATTTACAGGGATACTATTAGAATTAAGGAAGAAAAGGCAGGCTGAAAAGTGCTATGTAAATATGTTATGCTATAAAAATACACATGTAACATATCTTCCTTAGTAAGATCTAATGTCAACCTATTGTTACAAGTTTCTGCCCCCTGACCAAGGGACAAGAGGTAAAGAAGTAATTTAGTTACTTGAAAAGGACAGAGACATCTCAAAAATGAAGGAGAAATTCATAGGTATGATCATTTATCTGCTTTATGTCATCACATTAACAAGCAGGTCTGAAAATATATAGCACATTAAAAACTATGTAACAGATGTGGGGATCTGACAGAATTTAATATTGCAAGCCCTGAAATTATTTACTTCAAATAAAACTTTAACAGGCAATTTTGCACTAAGATAATAAAACAATATAAAAGGCAGTAACACAGAGAAAGAGACAGGGATACACAGGTATGTTAAAGATATGGAGGTTATAACCTTACACAATCACAGAAAGAGCCAGATAGGCAAAATGAGCATAGATGAAGTGCTCTTTATTGAAGGGGAAAAATCCAACCCTTCAAATGGACAATTAAAACATTCCAACATCTTCCCTGCCACGGCCTCCAGGATCACAAGCATTAAAGTAATTTCTGCTCTAGAAAGCAGGGTATTTCATATAATTCGATGGGAAAAAGATGTTTCATGGAGTAATACTTCCTTGTATCCTTTTAAGATGTTGCAATCACTGTTCCCTAAATCAAAACTGCTTTATGCAAAATTCGAGAAATCATAAATTTACATGAGAATACCTTTTATGCAATCATTAGAATTTCATACGAAATGCACCTTAACTGCAAGTCACTCAATGTTAAAAAAAATCAAAATTTATCTCATGAAATGGGGAAAAACCTCTGAATCTTTCACTTTAATCAGTGTATGCAAACATCCCAATTTGTTTTTCTGTAGTGTCAAGATGCCCATTAAAGAGACCCTCACCCCAGAAGAGTAGGGTAGGGGAGAAGAAAGCAAAGGACTCTTATTTAGACTTCTATTCAAATGTTCACTGAAAAACAAACTTACAAGTATCCTAAGAAATTAATGCAAGTAGTAAAAAAGGTTTCAGACTGGCAAGAGGATATTCAATTAGAATTAAATTTGGAGTTATTGTTATTATTAATAATGTAAGAAGTTTGGGATCACTTTTTTTAAATTTTTTTATTTTTATTTTTTTTTAAGATTTTATTTATTTATTCGACAGAGATAGAGACAGCCAGCAAGAGAGGGAACACAAGCAGGGGGAGTGGGAGAGGGAGAAGCAGGCTCATAGCAGAGGAGCCTGATGTGGGGCTCGATCTCATAACGCCGGGATCACGCCCTGAGCAGAAGGCAGACACTTAACCGCTGTGCCACCCAGGCGCCCCCACTTTTTTTTTTTTTTTAAATTAGTGGAACTGTTTTTATTGTTTTGTTTTGATGGATTAAAAATACATACTTGCTAGCACTTTTAGCTTGCAATAAGAGAAAAATACCAACAGAAAGAGAAGAAAGCAAAAGAATCGTAAGGCTACTTTGTTCAACTATAGGCAAATATATTTGAAAACTTAAATATTTTTCTAGAAAATGTAATTTATCAAAATTAACCCTGAGATAGAAAATCCAAAATCTACACAGAAAAAAAAACAAACTATGATTATGCCAAAGATGATCTACAAAACTGATGCCCACTCTTGTTGAGAATGCTGAATGTAAAAGGGCTCTTCTTTAATATGATCCATATCAGCTGGAAGGCCAGCACCACACTTAATGTGGAAACAGTAGATCTATTCCTAAAGTGAGGAGAAGCCCATTTTTACCACTATTACTCATTATACTAGCCCGCACAATTAAAGAATGAAGTTAGAAAGGAATACTATTGGCAGATGACCTAATTATATACCTAGACTATCCCAAAGAATTAACTAAATATTACTATAATATGATAATTGAGTAATTTAGTGAAGTCCAAAATATATAGAAATCTTTCCTTCATGTGCGAAGAGAAATCAGATAGAAGATGAAATGGAAGGAAAGGTCCTATTTATAATTTTTAGAAGTATAAAATACTTAGGCATAAACTGAACAAAGAGTCCAAAACATATATGAGGAAAACAATAAATATACTTTACTCATGCATATAAAGATTCAGTACCATGTAGATGTCATTTCCCCCCAACTTAATTTATAAATCTTATGCACTCCCAATAAATATGCTATGTAAGATTTGTTTTCATTTTGTCTTCTGCAGCTAGACATTTGGGAAAACAAGCCAAAAAGGCGAATATGAAAGAAGGACTAGACCTACTACATATGGAGCACGTACTACGCACACCCTGTACCAACACTTTATAAATAAAACAGCGCACAGTTAACTGCATTGTACCAACACATTAATTCCTTCAGTCTGATACTTGTACTGTGGATATGTAAGATGTCAACATTAAGGGAAGCGGGGAAGCTGAGTGAAGGGTATACAGGAACTTACGGTTCTATTTTTCCAACTCTTTTTTTTTTTTTTAAAGATTTTATTTATTTATTCGACAGAGATAGAGACAGCCAGCGAGAGAGGGAACACAAACAGGAGGAGTGGGAGAGGAAGAAGCAGGCTCCCAGCAGAGGAGCCTGATGTGGGGCTCGATCCCATAACGCCGGGATCACGCCCTGAGCCGAAGGCAGACACTTAACTGCTGTGCCACCCAGGTGCCCCTATTTTTCCAACTCTTTATAAGTCCAAAGTTACTTCAAAAATACAAAAGCTTTTAAAACCTATGATATTGTCGTATGAATAGATCAACCATGGGAACACATGCATGCACACAGACACAAACCCAGAAGTCAATGTATGTAAATTTAGTCATAATGAAGGCAGCACCTCAAATACATGTGAAAAGATGGACTTTAAATAAATGACATTAGGCAAAAGGGCAGCCATAAGAAACAAGATAAAATTACACCTACTCCTCATACTACATACTAAGGTAAAGTACAAAAGGAACAGAGATTTAAATGTTTAAGAATATTACATGGCATTTAAATTATGAAAACAGTTTTGTTTTTTAATTAAAGATATTTAAATGGAATATACCCTCTCTTTCAAGGAGTTCTCTGAAGTGATGATGTCTCTTACTATATCGGGTTACTTCAAGCAACTGGGAAGGTTTTTATCTGGTATAAAAGCGTAACTACTTTTAAATAAGTAGGATACAACCATGCAGTGGAATACTACATTGGCATTAAAAAGAACGAGGCTGATGTTAAGGAAAAAAAGGAAGAAAGAAAGGAAGAAAGGAAGAAAGGAAGAAAGGAAGAAAGAAAGAAAGAAAGAAAGAAAGAAAGAAAGAAAGAAAGAAAGAAAAGTCTCTACATCCCATATGGTCCATCCTGTTATATTAAAAATAAAAGAACTGTGTAAGGATAAAAAATGTCATTGAAAGGATACGCAAAAATACAGTCACTGCCTGTAGAAATAAAAGGTCTGAGGTCTGCTGAGAAGCAGCCTTCCTTTTTATTGCCTACCCTTTGGTAGTTTGAAGATAAAAGCAAAAAGTTGGTTCTTTGAAAAGGCTAAATATGATTACACAGAGAGAAGAGACCAAAGAACCTGAACAAAATGTGAGGGATGGGGGGGAGGCTGATTTAAGAAGAAACAGAAAATCTTAATAGTCCTATAACTATTGAAAAATTAGAACAGTAGTTAAATATTTTCTCCCTTCTCCTCCCAACACAAAAAAACCAAACGTTTAAGAAACAAATCATTCTGACCTTATAAAAACTTTCCCAAGAATAGAAATAATAAATATTCCCTAATGTATTCAATGAGGCAAACATAATCGTGATATGAAAGTCAAAGGTAGTATGAAAATAATTAGGGGCTGATATTATCATGAATGTTGATATAAAAATCCTGAACAAAGTATCAGGAAACAGAATATACTAGTATACAGTAAAGAAACTACAGCAGAAACAGGATGAGTTTGTTCTATGAATGCAAGGATAGTTTAACATTAGATCATTTATGTGTCATTCACTACATTAAAATACTAAAGAAAAGGGGTGCCTGGGTGCCTCAGTCGGTTAAGCATCCACCTTCAGCTCAGGTCATGATCTCAGGGTCCTAGGATGGAGGCCTGCCTTGGGCTCCCTGCTCACAGGTACTCTGCTTCTCCCTCTCCTTCTGCCCCTCCCCCTGCTCATGTGCTTGTGCATGTGTATACTTGCTCTCTCTAGTAAATAAATAAAATCTTAAGAAAATAAAATACTAAAGAAGAAAAGTCATATGATCATCTCAATATGCAAAGAAAAAACATTTGATAAAAGTCATTAGCTATTCAAGATAAAAACTCTTAATAAACTGGAAAGAGGGAAATTGCCAAAAAGGTACAGTAAACATTTTTAATAGTGAAATGTTAGAGACATTCTTTTATTTTATTTTTTTAAAAAGATTTTATTTATTTTTGAGAGAGAGAAAGAGTGAGAGAGAGAGTGCATGAGTAGGGGTGGGGGCAGAGGGAGAAGCAGACTCCCCACTGAGCAGGGAGCCCGATGGGGAACTCGATCCCAGGGCCCTGGAATCATGACCTGAGCAGAAGGCAGACATTCAACCGACTGAGCCACCCAGGCATCCGAGACATTCTTTTTCTAAAATCGGGAACAAGATAAGGTTGTCTACTATTAAACACTTTTATTCAACATAATCCTGAAGTCCTAATTAGCACAGTAAATTATCAGAAAGAATAATGAGTGGAAAGGCAGAAATAAAACAGAAACATCTTTTTTTTTTTTTAGATTTTATTTATTTATTTGACCGAGCGGGAGAGCACAAGCAGAAGGAAACGGCAGAGGGAGAGGCAGAGAGAGAAGCAGGGAGCCCAAAGTGGGACATGATATCAGGATTCTGGGATCATGACCTGGGTTGAAGGCAGACGCTTAATTGAGCCACCCAGGTGCTCCAGAAAAATCTTAAACATGAAAATTTGACAAGTTTGTCAGATAAAAGATTAATATACTGAAAAAAAATTTCAATTCCAAGCAGAGCCCCTCACCTATTTTTAATTCTTTTCTCTTTATTTAACAACAAATGCAGGTTCTTATCTTCTATCCTACTTCTCTTCCTATTCTCTATTAAGACCCAAAAAGTCACGATGTTCAGTTTCTTATCTGCTATATTCTTTGCCTACTCCTTCCTTTCTTACATTCTGTAAATGGCTACTTAATTTGGTTAGGCTCCCAAGCCCATCCCAAGTGAAGTCAAGCTCCCAGATGGCCACCAAAATTATGTGAAACAGGCTGATAAACATTTTCTGCAAAGATCAGGTAATAAAAAATGCTTTACGGGCCCTATGATTTCTGTCATAACTACCTTTGTTGCTTCTAATGCAAAAGCAGCCACAGATAATACTTAAATAAATGGGCGTGACCAGGAGTGCCTGGGTGGCTCAGTTGGTTAAGCGTCCAACTCTTGATTTTGGCTCAGGTCATGATCTTGGGGTCCTGGGATCAAGCCTGGCATTGGGCTCTTGGCTTGGCAGGCAATTTGCTTGAGATTCTCTCTCTCTCTCCCCCTCTGCCTCTCCGCTCACTCAAGTACATGCTCTCTCAATAAATAAATAAAATCTTAAAAAAAAAAATGGACATGACCATGTTCCAATAAAATTTAGTTTACAAAAACAGTGGTGGTTTGCTGACCCCTGGCCCAGAGCACAAATTCCCAATTCTGGCTTTTAAACACCCCAAGGTATGACAAATAATTTCAAAGGCTATTAAAAATTTTCAAGATTAATATTTCACTTTTAAATAACAGGAAATAATCTGCTATGCTGGAAAAGAACAGAGAACTAGGAAGTCTTAGGTCCTTGATTAATTCTCAGCAATCATTTTTAATTTCCATGGTTTCTTCGTCTTCCAGAAATTTGTTGCAAATCTCTATTTGGCTCCCTCTCACTCTATGGCATTATAAATACATATCTTTAAAAATTTATTTTTACCATCACTTGAATGGGGTCTTGGGAGAAAGAGATGACAAATACAAGTGATTAATTTACTAGCTGGCATCAGAAATTCTATTGTACATTAAGGTCTTTAATTCACATAGAATTTCTATTTTTACGTATTGTATGAATAGGTAGTACTTTATCGTCTCTCATATGGATAACCAATCACACTATTTATTAAAACATTTCCTTTCCACTGAACATAAATGTATTTTTATCATATGCTAAATTCTCAGGTATACTTAGAACGGTCACTGCATACATTTATATTAATTTGAGACAGATTACATTTCTATGACACTAAATCTTAGCTCTCTGTGTCATAAATAATTCAGGTCCTTCAATCAAATTTTCTAGTTTTTTTTCAAGAGAAGGTTCTATGCCTTTTCTTTTTTTATTTTAAAGATTTTATTTATTTATCTGACAGAGAGAGACAGAGAGAGAGAGAACACCAGCAAGGGGAGTGTGAGAGGGAGAAGCAGGGTTTCCCAGCAGGGAGCCTGATGCGGGTTCGATCATGACCTGAACGGAAGGCAGAAGCCTAACGGCTGAGCCACCCAGGCGCCCTCTATGCCTTTTCTTATCAAATTTATTTCTGGTTTTTTTTGTTGTGAATAAACACCACCATTCCATGACAGGTATTTCTAGTACAGATAAAAAGTTACTGATTTTATTTAATACATACCCCTTATGTACCCAACTTTTCAAATTATCCCATGAATTCTAATAGTTTTTCTTGTGGATTTTCTGGGTATAATCATATAATTTATAATTAAAGTTCATTTTGTCTCTTCTTTCCCAGTATTTATACCTTGTTTCTTTTTCTTGTTACCTGGAAACTTCAAAGTAATGCTGAATAGTGATCTTATCCCTGATTTTAATAGGAATGGTTTAGTGTTTCACCATTTTATAGTCTTACTCTTAAGATTTCATAAATATTTTTTAGGTATTTTCCTTTAAGTTTGTTGGTTGTTTTTTTTAAGATTTTACTTACTTATTTGAGAGAGAGAGAAAGTGAGAAAGAGAGAGAGAGCACGAACAGGGGGAGGAGCAGAGGGAGAGGAGGAAACAGACTCCCCGTTGAGCAGGGAGCCTGACATGGGGCTGGATCCGACCCAAGCTGAAGGCAGGTGCTTAACCAACTGAGCCACCCAGGTGCCCTTTCCTTTAAGTTTTTATTAGGAGTAGTTTCTAAATGCTCTTATAACACCTTTTCATATAATATAGAACTATATAGTTTTTTCTTTTAATTTGTTGCTGTCAATTATAAGATTTTCTCATTTAGAGCCATCTTCCTCCATGTCTGCAGTAAACCATACTTGCTCCAGTTTTAGGATTTTACTAATCTGTTCATTTTTCACAGAAGTGTTTTCCTCTTTATTTATTTCTTGATAATTTATAATTTCAATACATTTCCTCTTTGATCTAGGGGGTACCTGGAAGATCCTTCTTAATTATTAGGTGTATAAGATGACTTTTGTGTCATTTTTTTTATTGCCACTAATTTATTTATTAGACTGATTGGAGACTGCTGCCTACAAAACTGCTATTATTTGGAAAAATTTTTTAGGGTTTACCTTATAGCTAAGAACATGATTTTCATAAATATCCCACTGAAATTTAAAAAAAGGAAAAAGTATAAGAAGTTTTATCATTTAAATCCTCTATACGTGTGGTTTTCTGTGTATTTGGTATGTTAAATTTAGAAAGCCTACCATTTATTGCATACTTACAATATGCTATGTAGTATAAGTGCCCTACATATTTTTACATATACATCTCATTCACTCTTCAAAATTGTGAGGCAGGTATCACTTACCATTTTAGAGTTAAGGAAGATGGAATTTCAAAATGTTAAGTAACTTTCCTAAGAACACAAATCAAGCTGCTAAGCCAGAATTCAAACTCCTATTTGTTTCTAATGCTCATGCTTTTTAAGACCATATAATATAATACTACCGCTATGTGGCTTTCATGACCTGTTATACCTGATAACAGTCTACCCTCCAAACTTATTTTCTATTAGGTCTCAATATAAAGTCCCTCGTCATTATTCCGTACAGACTATTTTGTACTTTGTTCACAATTCATCTCCTTTTTGAATACCCCATCCTTTTTTCCTCTGTTTTGCTAACGTATCTCCCTCCTTTAAGGCCCAGTTCTGTTGCCTTACGTAACACCTTCCTGTCCCCTCCAGCCAATAATGAGTCTTCTGCTGACTGTACAGTAAATACCACAAAACTTGGCTTACCTATGCTCTAATTATTCCATTTTACTTTAGTGAGTTTTGTTTCTCCACCTTTAAGACAAGGTTTATTATTGAATACTTAGCTTCTGTAATTCCCAAAATGCTTTATTCTATGACAGCCACAAAAAGACAAATACATGCAAGAATAAACTGAAGTAGTGCTTTATCAGCTACGGGAGGCAAAGGAGAGAAAACGAGCGTACAGATTCAAAGAATGTCCAAGATGACTTTCCCATTAAAACAGTGAGATGATGGATTCTCTCTGTGGCTGTACAATTCAAATCAACAAACATTTGAGAACTTATTATTCACAAGACACCATACACATATTATAAGGAGATTTTGTAGCTTGAATTGTGTTCCCCAAAAAGATATGTTGAGTCACAGGTAGCTAGCCCCTAGTATCTCTGAAAAGTGACCTTATTTGAAAACAGCGTCTCTACACATGTAATCAAGTTAAGATAAAGTCTTACTGGATTAGGGTGGCCTCTATTTTTTTTTTTTTTTTTAAGATTTCATTTATTTATCTGACAGACAGAGACAGCCAGTGAGAGAGGGAACACAAGCAGGGGGAGTGGGAGAGGAAGAAGCAGGCTCCCAGCGGAGCAGGGAGCGTGATGCGGGGCTCGATCCCAGGACCCTGGGATCACGCCCTGAGCCAAAGGCAGACGCTTAACGACTGAGCCACCCAGGCGCCCCTAGGGTGGCCTCTCAATCCAATGACTGGTATCCTTAAAGGAAGGCTATGGGAAGAAATGGACACAGAGACCTCAAGAAAACACCATGTGACAATGGAGGCAAAGACTGGAGAAAGAGAGGTGCAAGGAAAGGAATGCCAAAGACTGCCAGCAACTATCAGGAGCTAGGGAGAGAGGCATGGAACAGATTCTCTCTCAGTTTCTCCAAAAGGAACCAACCTTAAGGACACCTTGATTTTGGACTTTTAGCCTCCAGAACTGTCAGGGAATAGATTTCCATGGTTTTAAGCCACCAGTCTGTGGTACTCTGTCACAAGAGCCTTACAAGACTAGCAGGGAAAGATACGTTGACACATTCCTTACTCTCAAGTATCTTATTACCTAGCAAAGGAGTAATATTCTAGTAGCAAAGGTAAATTGGGTCAGTATACAAATGTATCAGATGTTTGCGTCCCACCTTACATTCTTCTGGCTTCCTTTAACTCTAGTCATTGGTGCATCAATCAGCTCACGGCTGATGTAAACTGATGGTACATTAGCTGCACCAGGTATCTTCTGCATTCTCTCCTAGAGATACCCCAGTATGGGTCCCCAACATTCATGCATGTACAACCTATGAAAGAACGAACATTTGATGGAGCAATCCTTGACTAAAGGGAAGTGGAAGCTAGTATAATTCTTCCCTATGGTTGGACAATTCTACGTGGTTCCTCAGAAAGTCCTGACAGATCAAGCCACAGTTGTCCAAAGTGGTGACCAACTTGAGAACATATACTTATGCTGGCTGTCCCTCTTTGCTACTTAATTCCTTCTAGTCTACTCCTGGGTCACTTCCCTTCACCCAAAGCTTTGTCTCAAGATCCTGACTTGCAGGGGACCCAGGCTAAAATACAAATTACCTACAATTCAAAGGCAAATTTGTATTTAAAAACATTTGATAGAACACTATGGTAGTTACACCTTGCTCAGAAAATTAGGAAAAGCGTTCAGAATGTAAAAGCATTTAAGAAGGGACCTGAAAGATGGCATAATTGCTAATAAACATAAATGTGAGAGGACAGTATTTCAGAAAACAGAACAGCATAATCAAAGTTCAGGGGTTGGAAAAATGATGTATATTTGGGGGAATAGATAGCAGTTTAATTTAGCTGAAATTCAGTGCAGAGGAATCAGGGAAAAGAGGGAGGGGTAAGAGCGTAAATATGGACTGGAACCACATGTGGCTAGGTGATTTCTCTATGTGAGGAAGAGGAGGTTTGGACAGAGTAGCTACAGAAATGGTGTGATAACGAGCCTAAAAGGTACAAGGCCATGTTGCTTTAACGTTTCTCACTTTCTATTATAATCTATCTCAGAAGTAGCTAATATACTGACACAAATTAAGTGATAATAAAACCAAGAATCTAAAAATAGCTGCTGGAAATGTATTTTAAGATTCTTCAATGTTCTATTTATTTACCACATGAGTGACATTATATACTATAAATTAAATAAATATGGTAAATGAAAATGTGAATTTACCTAAAAAAGTAACATTCACCAAAGTATAACTCAAAAAAAATCCCCAAACTCCAAAACTTCAGCCTAAAAAAAAAAAAGAACTGTGTATGTGTGTATATGTATGTACACACACACACACACATATATATATCAGACAAAATGGCCCCACAAAGATGTCCACATCCTAATCCCTGAAGCCCATGAACATGTTACTTTACATGGTTAAAGGGACTTTGCAGATGTGATTAAGTTAGAAGTTTTAACATGGGGAGATTTTCCTGAATTACAGAGGTGGACCTCAGGTAACCACAAGGGCTCTTCTAAGAAGATGGGAGGGTCAGAGTCAGAGAAGCATAAGTAACAACAGAAGCAAGGGTCAGAGAGAGATTTAGTGTGCTATTGGCACTGAAGATAGAGGAAGGGACCACAAGCCAGTACAGGTGGCCTCTAGAAGCTAGAAAAAAGGAAATGGTTTCTCCTCTATAGCCTCTGGAAGAAGTGCAGCACCGCTGCTATTTTGATTTTGGGCCAGTGAAAACCATTTCAGACTTCTGACCTCTAGGGCTATAAGAAAGTAAGCCTGTGCTGTGTTAAACCACCAAATCTGTGGTAATTTGTTAACAACAGCAATAGGAAAAAATGCCCTATGATCCAATGATCCTTCTCCTAGGAAAAAATTCCACTGAAACTTCTTACTGGCCATGTAGTGATCTTAAGATATACCCACAATTTCTTTGACTCTATACCTTCAAAAGGTAGAGCTTAATTTATCTCCTTTCATGTGGGCTGGACTTAATAATGACTCACTTCTAATAAAGAAAATACAATAGCAGTGTGGTTTTCGAGACTGTGTCATAGATGGCTTCCTTCTTGTTCTTTCTCTCTGGGATCAGTGGAAGAAGCCAGCTGACCCGTCATGAAGATATTCAAGCAGCTCCATGGAGAGGCCTATTGCAAAGCACTGAGGCCTCTTGCCAACAGTCAAGAGAAACAGACTATGTGAGTGAGCCACCCTGAAAGTGGATCCTCCAGTTTAGTTAACACTTTAGATGACTGTAGCCCTGGCTGACATCGTGACTGCAACTTCATGAGAAATTCTGAGCCAGACCACACAACTAAGACATTCCTGAATTTCTGCTCCATAGAAACTCTAAAATAATAAATATTTGTTGTTTAAGCCACTAAGATTTGGGGTAAGTTGTTATATGGATATGTAACTAGCATAGTCTAAAAAGAGTCATGTAGAAGGATGCACACCATAACAGTGTTTGTGGTAAAAGAGATTTGGAAAAAACCTAGAACCTTCACTAGAGGAATAGTCACAGATATTACATAACACTACACAGAAAAGTTAGCACACAAAACTAGACAGACATAAAGTAAAATACACAGATCTTAAAAACAGTACTGAGTTATAAATGTTCCAAATTATGTAAATTACAAAACAAATTTAAGATGGGCCGCCTGGGTGGCTCAGTCAGTTAAGCATCTGACTCTTGATTTCTGTTCAGGTCATGATCGCAGGGTTGTGAAATCGAGCCCCGCATAAGGTTCCACTGGAGCCTGCTTGAAATTCTCTCTCTCTCCCTCCTCCCCTCCAAAAAAAGAAAAGCCAAATTTGGATACATATCCCAAAGAAATGAAAGCAGGGACTTAAAGAGATTATCTGTACACCCACATTCACAGCAGCATGATTTACAATAGCCAAAGGTGGAAGTGACCCAAGAGTCCAACCACAGACGAATGGATAAATAAAATGTAGTATATTTTCAGCCTTAAAAAGGGTACACACACTACAACATGGATGAACCCTGAAGACATTATGCTAACTGAAATAAGCCAGTGACAGAAGAACAAATATTGTATGATTCCTCTTATACGAAGTTCCTAGGAAGTCAAATTTATAGAAAGTGAAAAAAAAAAAAAAGGGGGGGGTGCCAGGGCTGTAGATAGGGAAAAATGGGGAGTGGTGTTTAACAGGTACAGTTTCAGTTGGGGAATATGAAAAAGTTCTGGAGACTGACTGTAGTACATTCACAACAATATGAATATACCTAATGCCACGGAACTATTATATACTCAAAAAACGTTAAGACGGTAAATTTTAGATACACATATTTTACCACAAGAAAAATCCTCATGAACTACAGAAAAAATAGGCACACAAAATGATGCAAAATATTTCACAAGAACTGTTGCATATGTTTTTAAAGATTTCATTTATTTATTTGAGAGAGACAGAGAGAGACAGGGAGAGGGAACACAAGCAGGGGGAGGAGAAGCAGACTCTCCGCTGAGCAGGGAGCCCAACGTGGGGCTTGATCCCAGGACCCTGGGATCATGACCTGAGCTGAAGGCAGATGCTTAACCGACTGAGCCACCCAGGAGCCTGAAAACTGATTCATATTTCAGAACACATTTGAATGAGTGCCTAAAAAGGGAGTGGGAGTATGGTGTGAGAATAAAGGGGATAAGGCTTGCCCTACATGGACTGATGATGTCATGATTTGATTTGATTTACAAAAAACAATTTTCAAGAACATATCTAATACATCACATGTGAGATGCCACCTATACCAAAACAAGAGCTGGTGTAATATTCCTTCTAGAAGTTGACTCTACAGAAATCAAGAACCACAGATATTGACTATGAGCACTAGAAGATCTAGAAATCACTTCATCTAACCTTCTCATTTTACACTGCAGACCCTTCAAAGAAATTTACTTTTCAGAATTATCTGTGATTCCAAGCAGATTTTTACAAAGCGTGGTGTTTCACATAGCAAACTACCATAGTCCTCTAAATTAGAAGATATTTTAGAGGATATAAACCTTTAAAGATCCTAGGAGTAGCCAAAGTAATCAGTGTTTAACTAGCAGTAACATTTCACTTAGTTCTATTATGTTTCTTAGAGGTAAGTTTCCATGTCTTACTTGACTCTCCAGAGCATTTTACAGGTCTGGCGTTTAGTAGGTACTCAAACACGCAGTGAATGTACACCCTCAGGTAGGGCATCTTGAAATGCCCTAACTCACCTTGTGTGCTATGTTATGTTTCACTCAGATTGTAATACCAATAAAAAAAAAAGGGAGAGAGAGAGAAAGAAAGAAAACAAAGGAGAGGGGGAAGGTCAAAATTAAGAAATTAAGGAGACCATTTAATACAAAAAGGCTGGCTAAACTATGTATAACTAATGACAGCAAAAAATAGAGAAAAATGATAAGACAAAGATCCACAGAGCATCAATAAACAGCTTTCAGTTCACAGGCATACTTATGAATATTTAACTTTTGAATTCCTTAATTTCAATTTCAAAGACCACAAAAGCCAATAGTTCAGTCTTATATTAGGTATTTCATACCACAAGGGGAAAGAAATCAACTTTTCTTATTTTAGTTATTTCTTATTTAATTCCAGAAAATACCCCGATCTAAGGCTATTCTATTTAGAAGTGTGCGTATGATTAGTAAGATGATCTTAAAAAAAGTATGTTACAAATGTCATTACAAAAACTGCTCTCTCTCCATTTACTTGCTATCAGGTATTTTACAAAGCATTCTTATATCATGGTTAAAAACTCAGCACCAAGTAAGATTTTTTTGTCTTACAAATGAATAATTTGTCGATGACTTATATTGCTTTTCAAGTAATTTCTATTATATGCTGTTTTGTACATTATGTAATGAGACATATTATGAAATAGTTTTATAGACCTATGTTCTTTACATCCTTATACAATACATGACCTTGGATAAAGTCACAACATAATAATACTCTTAACATTTAAAATGAAAATAATGCTACACTGAGTTATTTAGATAGTAGAAGAAGATAATCATAAACTCTCAAAGACTATCCTAACTTGAGGTTCAAAGAACTAAATGGTAATAAGCTATTAAACTTCATTTGCAATTTTAATGTGACATCTTTAATTCTAGTTACAGTTTCCATCAGATTTAAAAAAGAGATCTTAAGGACTGTATTCCTGATGTCCATGATCAAACAATTCTTGAAGCAGAAATAACTGTTTAAATACAGAATAAAATTGCCTTATCAGTGGAAATATTATATAGCCTAATTTATTCAAGTTCAATTCCTTATTTTGAAAAAAAATTACTGAAACAAAATTCCAGGTTCTCTGAAGACTTTCTACTATATAAGCACAATTTAAGAGACACTGTCACTGATCCTGGAGGGCTTTACAAAGCCACTGCCATCCTGTTCAGGGAGTAGGGAGGTGTGGCAAACTGGCTACCATAATATGCATAAAGATAAAAGTATTTAAAACCATGTTTAATCTGAAAACATGTTTCTAGACATTTAAGAAAAAAAATAAGTACAATGAAAACACGTATATCTTACGAGTATTTACTAAACAGAAATACATCTAAAAGAAAAACCATGGTGCTTTAATTTAAAATATTTGCTTTTAGAGTTTATTCAACAATATCTAAAAGTAACTAAAGAGTAATATAAAATTACTTAATATAAATCTTAAATATTAAGCCTATGAAAAATCTGTCACTATAATTTTTCATAAAGTAATTCACATTTTAGTGATTTACTCCTGAATAACCTAATTGATGGCATAAAGCTACACTAACAAAGGAAAAGAGCCACACTGCTTCATACATAATTTATTAACATTTCCTATAGGATTTATGTTAAAGCAAAGAATTTTAACATCTCTTTTGTGATGTAGAATCAAAGTGCCCGATACATTTCACTGTCAAAACATTTCAGCCCGGTATTTTTCCTACTTTAAAAAATTAAAATTTTTTTTCTCCCATTCAGGTTGCAATTATACACCATGGCTTCTTGTAAATGGACTTCTACCACCAGCATTGCTGCAAGGTTTCTTATTCCTCTGCAGTTGTCTTTTCAGCCTCACAGAGGGAGAAGAGCACTGCTGCAGTCATCTACAAAAAGCCACTACCATCTCGACTTGTAACTAACAAAGACGCTGGTATTTTTTTGCCACCCTATTCAGAGACAGTTCATTTAGATGTGTTACAAAAGCAGGCACTTTTGGTGATCAAAATTTCCCCAACCAAAACCACCACTCAAGCTCTGCAGTACCTGCCTCCTCCTCTTCCTCCTCTCCCAAGTAGCCCTGTCCACTAGGTTCACATCAGCCATCAGCAGCAGCTTTGTATCCCCTCTTGGCTACCACTGCATATGTCCTTGTGGCCAGGGAGGAAAAAAAGCCTTTCAATGGGCTTGAGCTTTTGCTCCTCGCCATGAATATGCTCCATTCTTTGTTGTCCTCTACCCGTTTCCTTAGATACTGTTATTGCACTCTGTCAACAGGCATTATAAAAACAAAACCTCCTTGTAGCTTCAAAAACAGCTCTTTCTCACCAGACTCCCCTTAAGTCCTACCCTCCCCCCTTCTTCCTCTTCTGTCAAAAACCCTGGATCAGAAGCACAGGAAATCCATCTCCTGTGCTGCAGTAGAGGGGGAGGGGGGAGACGCCCCTGCCTCCTGGCTTGGCATGTGGCAATGGACCCTGTGCCAAGGAAAGGCCACCGGTTTCAGACAGTGCGAGGGAGAATCGCCTCCCCCTCCCCCCCGCCCCACAGCAAGCCGGGCCATCGTAGCTCCAGCACCTACCCCATTTCCGAGCCCAGCAGCACCTCCATTCCGTCTCCAGTGACACCCAGGCGGGCTGCGCCAATACAGCCACATGTCGGTCACGTGTGCCCGCGTCCAGCCAATCGGCGGGTCCCCGACGGGAATGGGGAGCGCCCTGGTCCGCATCCAGCGGATTACACAGCTGCTTCACGCTCGGCTTCCCGACCCGCACTCCGCAATAGGGCACCAAGCCCCGCCCCGCCGCACAGCAGCCGAACCATAGTCGGCATCTAGTGCTGGTGGGTGCGCCCTCACCGTCGGGTCCCCAGGCAACGCACAGAAGCCAAGGAAGCTGACAAGCATAATAGGGTGGGGTGGGGGACGTCCACAGGGCAGAAAGATTAGCGTGAGATGCTGGAGGTAGGTGGGTGAATAATAAATTACATCTCATTTGCTGAGATTTACATGTTTGCAGCACAGAAGAAAAGAATTCTATTAAATGCATTATAACTAATAATTTTACATTACAAGTCACTGATTTGTTAGGTAAATCACTCAAACTATGTTTGAATTAAAAAGTTACCACAAAAGCCATGGTGGCAGCATAGAGTGGCCGAGATCAGAGTGATGGAGTCACACAGTCTACTCTCGCCACTTAGTAGTTGGGTAGACTTTAGTTACTTACAGGCTCAGTGCTTCAATTTCCTCTAGAAGTATGTAGTTAATACAAATGATGCAGTATTCAGAGCAGTCCCTGACACAGGAAGTGCTGTCAGCTACTACTAACCTGAAACTTAAAACTTATTAATGCAAATTCTACATTTCATTTAAATCAAACCAAGTGAAGCTTAAATTACCAATATTTATAAGTAGGAAGGGCAAATTCAAGTTGCCAAGAATTTAAAGTATATTTCAATTTTGGTTTAAATGGGGGGGGGGGGAAGACCAGTGCGTATATGATCTATTTCAAATTTAAAAGGATATTTAATTTCAGGTTTTTAAAGGAAATGTTATTTACTATGATCTTTTCTCAATTTTTTAAATTAATAGCATGAAAAGAACCAAGTTATTAAACAGCATATTTGGAGTAATTCCATTTTATTAAAAATTGTATGAATTAGAAAAGTAATAGACATAGCAAAATGCTCATAGATGTGCACACAACCAGTGCTCAGTGGTCATCCTTGGAAATTGGGATTTTGGAGTCTTCTCTTTTTCCTTTGTGCTTTTGAATAGTTTTTCTTTTTGTCTATCTTATAATCTTACATATAAGATTATAAGATATATCTTATATAGCAAATATCCTCCAAATATTTGTTGAACACATGAGCAAACACTGACCACATATTACTATTAGAAAAATTATATATTAAAAGTTTAAATATATTTAGAAACAATCTCCCTCATATTTGAAAGGAAGGAAACATGAGTCAATTTGACTCTATCTCAAATAGCCCTTTCGTCAGGATGACTTAGTTTTACAAAAGGCTTTCAAGAGTCTTACTGAAAGTGCATGATTCACTGAACAAGACTTAATTATTTATATAGTCACTAACTACTTGTGACAAATTCAGAATATATAATTCCTCATAAGGCCTAAACTTCTGGAAAGAAAAAGTATCCTTCAAAACAAAGAATATACTTTAGAAGCTCCTAAAAATAACTTCTTAGTCGCCTAAGAAACAATTCTATTATTCTTGACTCAGACTATGATTCAAGCTGTTATTTAGTAAAGCAGTTTGTAGCCAAAATATTTGTCTAAATTTTTACTGTTATGTATTGCACAAGTCAATCAGTGATTCAAATGACAAAATTTTAGAGAAAGCTCTGACCATTACATGGCCATTAATCATGATAATTCAAACCTAAAAGTAAGCCAATATAAAAACTTCATATTTTACAATATTGCCAACTGAATTATTCAGTAAGATTTTCTCCTTAAGTATTCCACAAAAGTTTGATTTGAATTTTATTTTAAAGATTTATTTATTTATTTCAGAGAAACAGCATGAGCAGGGGGCAAGGGCAGAGGGAGAGGGAGAAGCAGACTCCCTGCTGAGCAGGGAGCATGATGCAGGCTCAATCCCAGGACCTTGGGATTATGACCTGAGCCAAAGACAGACAACCAAAGACAGACAACCGACTGAACCAGCCAGGCACCCTGGATTTGAATTTTATTTTTAAAATATATTTAGCTATTTTCAAAACAATTAATTAAAAACATATACAATAAAAATGTATTGGGCCAAGTTTGAACACAATGAAGATCATTAAAACATTAATTGGTGTTACCATGATTTTATATATCTCAGAATACAGCTCCTGCCATCCCTATTTAAATAAAAATGTTAGCATTAAGACTACATATATATGTATGCACTAAAAATATTTTCTGATTAAAGTGAAACACTACAGAAATAAATGTATGTTAAGGCTATTGCAAGACAGCGCTGATAAACATGCCTTTGATTTCAAGTTATCTGTTCATTTATGATCAGATTTGACTCTTTTTAGTAAATGTTAGTAAGTAAATGTTATAAATATGAACACATGGGTTCATCTTAAAAAAAGAAAACCTTCTGAACCTTCTACAGCTTAAAAAAATTAATGACTAAATAAATGAATAGAATTCTTAATGTCTTAAATCTTGCATTCCATTTTAACATAGACACGTTTGGCCTAATTTTAAGACTTGTGATTTCAAAAACTGACAAGAATATGGGCAACATTATTAACTAGTATAAAAGGAGTTCAAATTAGTGTTCCTTTCTGTTATCTTAATCGACTCTTGTGTTTTGTCAATATTTAACTCTTTCCCTTTACTGGAGACCTCAGATATAGTGAAATAGAACAGATTTATGCCAATGCAGATATCAACAAAAGTTTTTTTCTTTAAAAATAATAATAATAATAATATATAATACAACTATAATTATATATTGAAAAAGCACATGCCAGTGTAAATCTAAGTTCTCCAGGTATAAGCCATCAGATAAAGCTCAGATTCATTTAGAAACCTCAGGTCTTTAGATTTACAGTAAGACAAAATAGTGTAAGAAGAGAATAAAATGAGACTGATTTCAAAGGCCAAATTGGTTATGAAGACCGGTTCTCCCATCTTTTCTTTATTTTTCACAGGACATGGAAAGGAGATGAATTGTTACAGTGGCAATGGGATTTTTAGTGATGTAGAAACTAAGTGGGAGATAAAATCATAGTCTTCTACTTACCTGTATATTCTATGTTACCTCAAGAGGCAAAAATTTCTGAAAATAAATGTTCCTAGCACCAATATTTAAAGCTTAAGTAGTTTTTCTCCCTCCAATCTTTCTCCTAATTGGCAAATACCAAAACAGTTTTTTACACCCCTACTCAAAAAACATTTCATGGCTTTCCACTGCCAACAGTGGTATTGAGACAGCTTGGAGTTTAATCACGGAGTGCCCTGAATAGCAAATTAATTAATTAGTCTTCCTACACTAAAAGGCTTCCTACTTGTAAGTTTCTCATGGCTGCCATAACAAATTACCACGAAGTCCATGGCTTAAAACAACAAAATGTGTTACCTCACACTTTCGCAGTTCAGAAGTCTAAGCTAAAATCAAGGTATCTACAGCTGCCCTCCTTTTTGGAGGCCCTAAGGCAGAATGTTTTGTCCTTTCCAGCTTCCAGAGACCAAATACATTCCTTTGGTTCAAGGCCTCCTTCCTCCCTCTCCAAAGCCAGTAACAGTGGATGAGTCCTCAATTTGTAGCACTCTGACCTTGCTGCTTCTGTCATCTCTTTCTTTGGCTCTCATTCTACTTCCCTCTTACACTTTTAAAGACTCATGTCAAGGACTCTTACACTGGTCCACCTCAACAATCCCAGATAATCTCCCTATTTTCAGGTTACCTGATTAGTGACTTTATTCCATCTGCAACCTCAATTCCCCTTTGTTACATAATCTAACATATTTACAGGTTCTGGGGATTAAGAGGTGGACATCTCTGGGGAGCCATTATTCTGCCTACCACACTATAGCTGAATCTTTATTTCAGAACTTGCATCCCAATAATAGTCCAATCAAACTAAATACTTAGCCATTTCTGTAACTAACCTTAAACACAGGACTTCTGCCTTTACTCTAATGTGATATAGTAGAAGGTTCCAGCATATAAAGACTGAAGACTAAGGCTCAAAGTTCTGAATCTTTCATTTTGTAGCTCTGTGACTTTGAATAAGTCACCTAGCTAATTCTAAAATTTGGCTACTTTTTCATCTGTAAAATGAGAACAATTGTTTGGATTATTATATAGAGCTGTTTAAGATCAAATGTATAATTCTGAACAAATTTTATAAACTATAATGTACTTTTCTTAAAGTAAATGATTACTAAATATTCTATTGGTCCAAATCAAGGCTCAGCTTAAATACACATTTCCATGAAGTAATCTACCATCTCATCTAGAATCAATTCACCCTCCTGTTTGCTCCATTGATACTATCTCTTTTGTGGCACAAACACATTTTGTACCTTTGTGTGCACATCTCCTCTCCCATTCCTGACTATAACAATCTTAAGGGAAGAGTCACACTTGATTTTATCTTGTATGTCTCATGGTGTGTACCACAATATTTTGTGCATTACAGGCATTACAGGTATTCATTAAATATGAGTATAAGGAATGATTTAAAATTAATCTCCAAAGGGCATCAATGCAGACATTCTCATGGAATAAAAGTAGAGCAAATGCTGAATAATGAACACTATTGCAAAATATAACTTTCTACAGAGGAAACAGAATACTTTAAATAAAAAACCCTGGGCCCTGCAGGTAGAAAAAAGTGTGATGCACCTTTGGGACTAAGTTTCCAAGGTTAGGTGGCTGCACAGTAAAATCACTTTAGGAGCTTGAAGAATTTAAAACACCATTAAATCAGAATCTCTCAAAATGAGGCCCAGGCATTCGTATGTGCTACCAGGACTGAGAAGTAGTAAGCACTACTTTAGCTTTTGCTGGAGGGGAGAGAGGCCATTTTTGAAATGCCTTTTAATTTAGAGTGCTATACAGCCTGAGCCATCTGCTTACAGGAGAAAAAAGTTCCTATTAGGTGAAATTTAAATTAAAATAACATTGTGGGTCAGTGAGGATATATGAAAATACGCAGTAGTTTCAAAGGTCCTTAAAATGTTACATGCTTATACTGAAGTCAGTTCAAAGAAATTATCCTATATATAATTAGATACATGCATGAAGAGTTATATTCAAAGACACTCAGTACTATTTACACTATTGAAATGTTAGAAACAACCTCAATGATTGATAACAACCTGGTTAATTATACTTGTGGTCCATTTAAAGAGGATTAAAATTATGTCAGATATACAATTGCATAAAAAACATAAAATACTTTGGAATAAATTTAACCGAACGATGAAAGATCTGTACACTGAAAACTATAAGACACTGATGAAAGAAATTAAAGAAAACACAAATAAATGCAAAGACATTCCATGATTATAGACTGGAAGAATACTGTTAAAATGTCTATACTACCCAAAGCAATCTACAGATTTAATGCAATCCCCATCAAAATTCCAACAGCATTTTACACAGAAATAGAACAATCCTAATATTTGTATGAAACCAAAAAAGGCCCTGAATAGCCAAAGTGATCTTAAGAACAAAGCTGAAGGCACCACACTTCCATATTTCAAACTATCTCACAAAGCTATAGGAATCAGAACAGTATGGTATTGGCATAAAAACAGACACATAGGGACGCCTGGCTGGCTCAGTCAGTACACTATGAGACTCTTCATCTTGGGACAGTGAGTTTGAGTCCCATATCGGGTGTAGAGATTACTTAAAAAAAATTAAAACAAAAATGTAAAAGATGATCCTGGGTAGGCCCAACATAATCAAATCAGTCTTCAAAAGCTTCAAAGCAATTAGTAACTTCCAATAAAATTCAAATAAGTTTCAAATTCCTTACCTTGGTTTATAAAATTGCATAACCTATCTCCTGCTTCCATTCCCATTCTTCTCCCCTACCTCACTCTCTCGCTGCTCTGTCTTATGCTTTTGTACTGCCTTTCCTTCAGCCTCAAGAACTCTGCTCCCAAATCTTCAAATGACTGCTCCAACATATTACTCAGATCTTGGCATAAATGTTACATCTTCAAAGAGACCTTCCATGATTACCTTTTCAACATTGGTACTGACCTTAAACTTTCTGCCACAGCATGCTGTTTTGTCCACAAATCATTTAAGATCTGAAAGGCTCTATCCATGTATCTACGTATTTATTCTTCTGTATCTCTCACCGCTTGCCAAACTGGACTATAAATTCCATGAGAAGAGGAACCTAGATTCTTGTGCACTGCTGTTTCCTTCACACCTAGAACAGTACTTGGTACACAGCACACATTCAATACACACTGTTGAACATATGAAAGCAGATGATATAAAGATGAGACACCAATTTAGAATCAGGTAGGCGACCTAAAACATTCACAACAAAAGTTTTAATACAAGGCAAGCGCATCGAAGGGTGAGAGATTAGATGATTTCTGGCTAGGTGATCAAGAAAGATCTCAGGGGCGCCTGGGTGGCACAGCAGTTAAGCGTCTGCCTTCGGCTCAGGGCGTGATCCCAGTGTTCTGGGATCGAGCCCCACATCAGGCTCCTCCGCTATGAGCCTGCTTCTCCCTCTCCCACTCCCCCTGCTTGTGTTCCCTCTCTCGCTGGCTGTCTCTCTCTCTGTTGAATGAATAAATAAAAATCTTTAAAAAAAAAAAAAAAAGAAAGAAAGATTTCAGACAGAAAATAGCAACAGAACTAGCTTTGAAAGGCATTTAGGAATTTTTCAGGGCAAAGATTTTGATTTTGTCTGTTAGGTTAAAAATTTAAGACTTTACCTTATGGGCAATTAAAAATATAGGTGTTTCAAATAAATTAGGACATATGATTAGAGGCAAAAGCCACAAAAATTAAGAAGACTACTTTCTAGTTCTTACTCGAGGATAATCAGAAATTTTATGTGTATTACTACCAATATACAGTTAAATTTAATGACCAAAGACTTTTTCAATTGGAAAATATAATGGCGGGGAAAAACACTAAATTTTATACTCTACAAGAAATTTAATTTTGCTTATTTCTGGTGTTATTTTAGCAATTTTGATAACACTGTTATTTATTAATTTTATGTTTTTAACAAAACAACAACAAAACCCCGCAACATCATCTTTGGCAACCATTTTATCCAACTCATATTCAAATATTTGCATGTAAGAGGGGGATATTTTGTTTCCTAAATTTTTTTTTTTTTAAGATTTATCTATTATTTTAGATAGAGACAGCATGTGTGGGGCTGGGGGGAGGGGAAGGACAGAAGGAGAGAGAATCCCAAGCAGACTCCTCACCCAATGTACAGCCCAACATGCGGCTCAATCCCACAACCCCGAGATCACGACCTGAGCTGAAACCAA
Source organism: Ursus americanus (assembly GCF_024610735.1). Lineage (NCBI taxonomy): Eukaryota > Metazoa > Chordata > Mammalia > Carnivora > Ursidae > Ursus > Ursus americanus. The sequence continues at coordinate 652,778 of NC_142131.1, forward strand.
GAGTCAGATGCTCAACCGACAGAGATACCCAGGTGCTCCCTGTTTTCTAAATTCTTTTTTTTTTAAAAAGATTTTATTTATTTATTTGACAGAGAGAAAGAGCAAGCCAGCGAGAGAGGAAACACAAGCAAGGGGAGTGGGAGAGGAAGAAGCAGGCTCCCAGCAAAGCAGGGAGCCCGATGCAGGGCTCGATCCCAGGACCCTGGGATCATGCCCTGAGCGGAAGGCAGACGCTTAATGACCGAGCCACACAGGCGCCCCTCCCTGTTTTCTAAAATCTTAACATGACCTAATCAGGTAAAGTTCCAGGTTTAGGGCATCCAGTGTTTTAAACTATCTGTCCAGGAAAAAAATTCTGATCAATTTTTTTAAAACTAATTGTTTAAAACAGGACTTTATGGTTTCCCTTTAAAAAAAAAAAAAAAAAAAAGATGTCTTGTTTAATGTTGTTAACTTGGATCTTTACCAAAAACCAAAAACAACTGTAAGATTGCTCCCCAAAATACAACTTACAATACAAACTTATAAACCCTATTCATAAAAGTAACATTTTTACACTAAGAGCTCAGGGACTTCAGTTACCAAAACAGCACCAAATGTTTATGGCTATCCCTGTGAATTCAAGAAAAAGCAGCACACAGAATGAGTTTTTTAAAATAGTGTTTCTCATGGGGTGCCTTGCAGGCTCACTCAGTGAAAGCATGCAACTCTTGATCTCTGTGTCATGAATTCAAGCCCCTCCTCCCCCCATTGGATGCAGAGATTACTTAAAAATAAAATCTTCAGGGGCACCTGAATGGTTCAATTGGTAAGCATTAGACTCTCATGATCTCAAGGCTGTGAGACTTAGCCCTGCAGCAGGCTTTGTGCTCAGCGGGGAGTCTGCTTGAGATTCTCTCCCTGCTCCAATCTTGGGGCACCTGGGTGGCTCAGTCAGTTAAGCGTCTGCCTTTGGCTCAGGTCATGATCCCAGGGTCCTGGGATAAAGTGCTGCATCCAGCTCTCTGCTCAGTGGTGAGTCTGATTCTCTCTCTCCCTCTCCTGTAATCTCTTGCTTTCAAATGAATAAAAATCTTTAAAAAAATAAAATCTTTAAAATAAATAAAACAGACTTTCTCCAAGTAAAACACAATTAAAATTAATATCACTTTAACATTTAAATCATAAAATACCTAGATTACTTAATGGATCATTTATCAATTTGTAACATACACATTGGCCCCTGAAATACCTCAGAATCAATAAGGAAAAACCCAATTTTTACTGATGTTAAAAACAAAATTTGGTGTACACAGAAGCATAAATTACAGTCTAATAATGGCACTTACTTTATTTATTACAACCTTAAACCAAATCCTTGAGTCAAGATTTTTATTCTTATAGCAGTATCTCCAAATCCTTACCAATTGCATTTGGTATTGCCTAGTTCTAAACCATTTGCTTCCTTTTTGAAAATATTCCCTTCCTCTTGCTTTACGCTAAATTTTAAACATGTAAGCCAAAGTACAGACTATAAAATCATTTCACTTCTGCATACCTGATAAATATTTGCTATTATAGTATAAATAATCCAAACATAAGTAAAATGAAAAAAAAGTCTACCAGGAACTACTGGACTGTGTCAGTCAAGTCAGAAGCCTCTGGTCACCTGAACTATCCCCAACAGTACCTAACATACAGATTCATTTTAAGATTTAGGATAATGAATCACCTAATAAAAGTGAACTCACAATAAATACTTAATGTTATGTTTTAAGAGGGAAGAGAGAAAGGAAAACCAAGGCAAATGAATAAATGTAATTCCCTCCTTCAATATAATGCTTTTAAAATTAGGACTTCACATTTACATTGTAAGTCTTTTTAAACTTTCTTTGCCAAGTCCTCCAAGATTGGGTAGAATTACTTAAAGCGTCACATACCTTTTATGGACGCAAAAAGTAAGATTTCTTAAGAATTGGACCAAATTTCATTTCACATTCTACTACCTTTCTCAGAAGACACCAGCATTAATCAATAAGCATCTTGTGTTTCCAAGAAGTCGCCTTTGAGTAGTCACCCTCTCTCCTACATAACCAATTTCTCCTCTTCTACTTGATCATTCTCATGAACACACAAACATGCTCTAATATCACTCATCTTTACAAACTGATCTCTTGGCCTTAGCCCACCACACATATACTAGATATGACCCCTACTCTGTTCTACTCAGAGCAAAACTTCTTGATCTAGTGACCTTCATTTCCTGTCTCTATTTTTTCACCTCTAATCACTTTTTAACCCTCCCTAATCTTAAACAATTTCCTGCTCAATTGCGAAGGTCACCAATGACCACCATGTAGCCAAATTCCACTGTTAGTACAACAATCTCTTAGTAACATGACACAAACTTGATCTCTCTTTTCTACCTGAAATAATGTTTCCTCTGGGCCTGTATGACATTCTCCTGTTTTTCCTCTACCTCTAATTTCCTTTAATGGTTCTGCTTTTCACTAGTCTCTACAAGATGGAGTGCCTCAGCAAATATTTTAGAACTACTTTCCCTCTTTGCTGCTTTCTCACCTAACCCCAAGGTTTTAACCGACATCCACATGAAGCTAACCCTCAAATTTATATCCCCACCCTAACCCTCTCCTCGGAATATCCAACCATCCCATATATCATTTGGATGTCTGAGACATTTATTTTTTATTTTTTAAAAGAATTTATTTATTTATGAAAGAGAGCATGTGCGTGTGCTCACAAGCAACGGGGAGGGACAGAGCAGAGGGAGAAGCAGATTTTCCACTGAGCAGGGAGCACGGGCTTGATCCCAGGACCCTGGGATCAGGACCTGAGCTGAAGGCAGATGCTTAACCAACTGAGCCACCCAGGTGCCCATCTAAGACATTTAGACGAAACAGACACTTGATCCACAAATCTCCCTGATCCCCGCCGCCCCCACCCCTGGCCACCATGCCACACTTAAATCTTCAAATTCTCACTCCTCTAACATTACACATGGGCAATTTTTTTTCTTTTTTATCTTACAGCAGCAGCCTTACTCTTCCATACCATCCCAGTGGTATAAATAACCCAACACCTTAAATTTCTGCAGATTATAGTCAGAATTTATTATTTTGTGCGTGAAAGATACGCTATATCCACTCCAATTTCTGGATGACACCTGGATTCAAAGGCTAGATTAAAGTAATAACATTTATAGACGATGTAGCAAAAATTTCAGCCATGTGTTAAAGCTAAAGGATATATTCTACAGTTTCTAAGAGGAAGCTAGTATTAGTATCTTTAGATAGTCCCAGGTTACGTGATTTTTCTTCTCATCAAACATCAAACATAATAAAAAATAAATCACTGCAAAAAGCTTGGCAATCAAACACGCATTTTCCTGAGCAGCACATAAATAATAGAAAGGGGTACGGCATCCTGAAAGCCTTAGGCTCTTTTGCATAAATTCACCTTGAGATTATCACAAACATCAAATGTAAGAGTGCTGATCCAATCCTCATTTAAATGGGGGTGAGGTGCTATGGTTGGGAGGTACTTCCATCACATTCCAAAATTATTCCCAATAATCTTTAAAATGCTGGTCTTCAAGCCTTCACTGTCCCATGCTTACTATATTCGACCTGTAGATCAATAAGATACTGTAGAAGAGACTTCTGAGGCTAGGTCACAAAAGACACTGTAGCTTCCACCTTGATCTCCTGGAAGCCAGCCACCATGTTATGAGGGTACTCAGGTAACCCTATGCGAAGGCCAATCTGGGGCCCAAAGCAGCACCAACTTGCCAGCCAAATGAGCGAGTGACCTTGGAAGCAGATCCTCTAGCCCCAGTAAAGTCAACAAATGTTGCTCTTGTAGACAGGGAATAACCAGAATATACAGATTCTCTCACCTTACTGTAATCCACAAGGGAAATTCCTAACAACAACCTTTTTGTGTGGTTAGCGAATGAACTACTCTAGTCAGATTTTCCCAAATTAACTTTTAATCATGGGACCACTTTTCTTAAACTCCAAACCAGCAGGATTTTCACACTGAAGTATTAGATAATCAGATTTAAATAGAAAGTTGTTTATCCTCTTGCAGTATCTGCTTTATACCTTTTAAAGTAAAAAACTCTTCTGAAGCTCAAACAAGTTATCATTATGATTTAAAATTCTTAAGTGTATTATGTTCCAGAATGCTAATTTTTGATGAAAACACAAATCACTCTACCATATTAGCATATATATTTGCCTTCTTAAAGAATACCCACAGATAGTGTTTGTGAAATTTTGGGTTTCTATGGACTAGTTTGAAAGACTAAACAAAAAATGGTAATGGTGTTTGCCTCTGCAGAGAGGATGCAGGTGGCTGAAGGACAGGGCTAGATTTATTTGCATTTCATACATACTCTCTTGTACTTTTTGATATGTGTGCTACATGCATGTAAAATCTGCTCAAAGATAATACTGCTCGAAGATAATAAAGTCTCTTTTCCTGACGAAGCTATATTTTTTGTTTAAAATGAGAGACACCCGAAACAACTTTAGTGCTCATTCAAAACCATGCTCATTACTTTTTTTTAAGTCTGCTAAGTAAGTCATTATCTTGGTATCTTAATAGTGCCTACATTTAAGTTTGAAGCCAAGAAGCAAGTTACGTTTTTACAACTCTGGAAACAACCAAAATGATATGACAAGAAACAATCTGGCTTTGACAACATAAAAACAGAGTATGATTTTTTTAAAATTTCACATGTAGAACAGCTTTAGAAAAGTTACCTGAGACGGCTGCTCCTTATACCACTTCAGAAAAATATTTGGAATAAAAACATAGTTAAAACATAGCATGCCCTCATTTTGTAGACATGTAAGTTAAATCACAAGAAGGTTAAGTGATTTGTCCTGATCTAGCTAAAGACAATGCCAAATATTTGACTCCAGGTTTCATTCTCCACTGAACCAAAGTCAATTATTTCTTTTTTTTTTTTTTAAGATTTTATTTATTTATTTGACAGAGAGAGAAACAGCCAGCAAGAGGGAACACAAGCAGGGGGAGTGGGAGAGGAAGAAGCAAGCTCCCAGCGGAGGAGCCTGATGTGGGGCTCAATGCCAGGACCCCGGGATCACACCCCAAGCCAAAGGCAGACGCTCAATGACTGAGCCACCCAGGCGCCCCCAAAGTCAATTATTTCTGATTTAGAAATCTAAATATATTTATCTTTAACAGAGAAAAGTCTTCTATACCACTAGTTGGTCCTTAGTTGACTTTGGGGGCGCCTGGGTGGCTCAGTCGTTGAGCGTCTGCCTTTGGCTTGGGGTGTGATCCCAGAGTCCTGGCATTGAGCCCCACATCAGGCTCCTCCACTGGGAGCCTACTTCTTCCTCTCCCACTCCCCCTGCTTGTGTTCCCTCTCTTGCTGGCTGTCTTTAACAGAGAAAAGTCTTCTACACCACTGGTTGGTACTTAATTTCAATAAAAAATGGACAAATATAATGAGGATATATGTACTAAGTAAAAATCATGTAAAAACCCTAATTAAATGATGAACACAGGTAACACAAGTAATAAAACCAGAAGCCTCCACTACTAGGTTTACAGAGGGCCTTCAGCAACTTCATTAACAAGCAATAAAAGACAAATGAAAGATTTTAATTTGCAGCTCAGTAACAGTGAGATACATTAGGAACAGAATTACCCCCTCCCCATACAATAATCTGCTTTTTTGGGGACATAAAAAGCAGTATACCAAACACTGGTCACAGAAACTGAGAACTCCTTTTTTTCTCCCCGTTCAATTACTCTTTTCGGTTCCTTACATTTAATATTTTGGCAAGAAAATGGTCATGGTTTAAATCTGGTCTTCACGGTTCTAATAATAATATTTAATTAGCAGGCGGTTATCTGAATTGAGATACAAAACTTTTGTCAAAGACCTAATTCTACACTAAATCAAAAATCTCATTAGTACAATATAAACTAATATAAAATTATAGCAGTGGTAACTCATCATAAAATATCATTAAGTTGTGGGGGAGAAATCCTACCAATATGTACTTCCAAAAGACAGCACATAAATTCTCTATGAAAGTGAAGCAATAACTGGATTTTAAAGCTGGCATAATACATTATATTGGTATAACAGAACTGATTTTTCTCAATTTTTTCTGAGTAAGCATTAACTTTCTGCAAAAATTCGTAACTTGTTTCAACTTAGGCCACTCTGTAATTCATTAGAATATATGTGATATGAGTGAATGTTCAACCAAATGAGCACAATTAAAAAAGATTTGTAGGTTTTGTCTGGTGTGACATTTTTTTCCATGTTCTTTTTTTTTTTTTTTTTTTTTAAGATTTTATTTATTTATTTGACAGAGATAGAGACAGCCAGTGAGAGAGGGAACACAGGCAGGGGGAGTGGGAGAGGAAGAAGCAGGCTCATAGCGGAGGAGCCTGATGTGGGGCTCGATCCCACAACGCCGGGATCACGCCCTGAGCCGAAGGCAGACGCTTAACCGCTGTGCCACCCAGGCGCCTCCCAAGTTTATGTTCTTAACTGATAGCTAGTATCATCTTTCAGTGATGTTAATGTGTAAACTGATGTTGGAGAAAACAGAGGAAGAACTCTTGTGTTAGAATTAAGAAGTTATAAAAGAAATGCTATTGAAATATTAGAAAAGATATCAGTCTCTGAAATGAAACTGTAACAAAGAAAAAGACAGGAAATGAAAGACTAGGGGCACCTGGCTGGCTCAGTCATTAAGCGTCTGCCTTCGGCTCAGGGCATGATCTGAGGCTCCTGGGATGGAGCCCCACATCAGGCTCCGTGCTCTGCTGGGAGCCTGCTCTTCCTCTCCCACTCCCACTCCCCCTGTCTGTGTTCCCTCTCTCGCTGGCTGTCTCTTTCTCTCTGTCAAATAAATAAATAAAATCTTAAAAAAAAAAAAAAAAAAAAGAAATGAAAGACCAGAATAAGAAGAGTAGAATGTCACAGGCCTAACTAAATAGAGGTATTAAAATCCAACTCTAGGGCAGGAACAGAGGGCACATGAAAGACTCGCGGCCTAGAGTCTCTTCCAGTTCTAAAATTCTCTGTCACTTCATTCTTCAGTTCACTGAAGTAACTAAGCAAATCGAAAACAAGGAAGCTGTTTAAATCTGACATAGTTGGGAAATGAAGGGAACTCTAAGTAACAAGAAACTTGGTATTTTCTTTTGGCAGAGAGGAAAAAAGAATCAAGTAACAAATATGAGAATTCTAGGTCTCCTTAAAAGAGAACTGCTTTTGTATTTTGTTGATGCATCAATGTAATCACAAAGTGACACACGGCATTTCACGGGAAGACCTGTGATTAATATCAGGTTAAACGTCTTTAAAATAAAAATGTATTGCTATGTTATACAAAATTTTCAACACAGAAACACATTCTCTAACCACAGAATGTCAATTTATGACTACAGTTTAGTTTGCCTAGTAAGATTTCTAACCTGTGTGTTTAATCTATTTAATTGATTCAATTTCTGATATCAAACGCAAATTATACATACAATACTTTAAAAAGATGTGGGTTCAAAGGTTCAAAAATCACATTTGGTCCCTGAGATATACCAAAAAATATTTAGGAAAATAAAAATAGAAATCACAACATCCAAATGGCATAAAGAAAGCTGTCACAATTACTGGAAATGAACCCCACCTCCAACAAAAATACTAAAGGACAAATGTTTGCAGTCCTTCCTCAGCTCAGTGCATTCTCCTTCCCTCTTCACATATTTCACTTCAAAAAATGTTCACATTTTATCTCTTTGCTCACAGAAAGGACATTCCTATCCCAATGTACTATCCTTGTTACACGTATTTCTGACTTCTCCAGTCAAAGAAAATATCCCTGCCTCCTTCCCTTGGGGGCTTTGCAAAGTAATAGAATAATGTGATAAACAATGCTAAAGTATTAAAAGGCAACCATACTTTAATGTTTACCTTTCCCAGATATCTCATTTGTAACATAAAGGGGGCCTGAACACAAAAAAATGACTACTGTAGAAATGTCAAGTCCTCCTTGAACAAGTTAGTCAAAGAAATATTTGGACTTCTGATTGTAGAAATAGCAGACTATGCAATTCAAACAGCTGTCCTTTGAAGTCAATTTAAAAACTAGACAAAATATTAAAATATCCAACATAGTGAGGAATGAATAACCAGCTCAAATGTACAAGATGAAACCCAGAAAGGTGAGATCAGCTTTTGTCTTCCATGGGTTTGTCAACAAAGACGTATTTAAGAGTCTGAACTCTGATTTGTTGCCTGACTTTCAGGACTGGGGAACAAAGGTCAGAATCTGGGACCCACCAATGGTAGAGACTGTGATAAAAACACCATTGACTTTGGGCTTGGACTCCACAGGGATTCATCCTAAGACAAGTAAGAAGGAACCAGAAGGTGGGCCAGAAAACTTTAAAGATTTGAAACTGAATTAAGATGGTCTCACACTCCAAGGCAGTTGGTAATAGCAAATGAAAATCTTCTCTAGAGAAAAATTAACTTCATCTTATACATCAAATTATTTCTGCAACAGACAACAGAATAAGACCCACAGAGAGTTGACATGTTGGATTACAAGACACAGACTGAAAAATACTACATTTAAGGGGATAAAAATCAAGCTTAACTATTTTTGCATGGAACTGAAAACTATACAAAGGGACATGGTAGGTATGAAAAAGAACCAAATAAAAATTCTAGTAACTAGTAAAAGGGGGGGGGGGGGAAACGGTTGTAACTTCCACATAGTAAGAGAAAAAAAATCTGAAATGAAAAAATAGTCAATTTGTCTAAATGGCAAGAAAGTGGAGAAAAGAGAACTAACAGGGCAAATGTAAAGTACACAGTAAGATATAGAGAGTTAAATCCAACCATATCACACAAGGGACACACCAAAAACAATGCGAAAAGGTTGGAGGTAAAAGAACAGAAAAAGATATACCACACAAACAATGAAAGGTGCTGGTATTACAGCAATCTTGGACAAACTAAACTTTAATGCAAAAAAAAAAAAAATGCTATCCAAAAAAAAGAGGAACACTTCATAATAGTAAGTCACTAAGAAGATGTAACTACTATGCATTTCCATGCATCTACTAGCACATCTACGAGCCTCAAATACATAAAACAAAAACTGAGAGAGCTACAAGACGATATAATCAAATCCACAATCATAATGGGATATTTTAATATACCCTTCTTTATAATTGATACAAGCAAAAAAAAAAAAAAAGATCACTAATGATGCTAAAGATATGAAATACAACAAACATGACCTAATGAAAACATTTGGAACACTGCACTCAACTGCAGAGGAAAAAAAAGACAATATACTGGGCCACAATGCAGATCTCAAGTTTTAAAGGTGTGAAATCACAGACCATTGAATCAGAGTGTATTCTCTAATTATCTTGTACAGTTGTTAGAAATCAAAACAAATTAAAAAATAACTAGAATATCTCCATGTATTTAGAAATTAATATAATACTTCCAACTAATCCAAAAGCCGAAGTCTTCTTTTTTTTTTTTTTTTTTTTTTTTTTTTTTTTTAAAGATTTTATTTATTTATGTGACAGAGAGACAGCCAGCGAGAGAGGGAACACAGCAGGGGGAGTGGGAGAGGAAGAAGCAGGCTCATAGCGGAAGAGCCTGATGTGGGACTCGATCCCGGATCGCCAGGATCACGCCCTGAGCCGAAGGCAGACGCCTTAACGACTGCGCTACCCAGGCGCCCCCAAAAGCCGAAGTCTTCTATCAATAAAAATTAGAAAACATTTTAAATGAATTATAAAAATACTACATATATCATAATTTGACTAATACAGCTAGCTAAAACAGTGCTTAGAAGGAAATGCTTAGCCTTAAATACATGTAATTAAAAGGAAGAAACGCTGAAAAGTAGTGAACTACAAGAAATTAACAAAAGAACTACAAAAAATTTACCTTCAAAAAATAGAAGGAAGGAAAGAAAGCAGAAATCGGTGCACTAGAACACAAACATGTAATAAAAAGGATCAGCAAGATTTAAAACTTAGTTTTTTTGAAAGACTACTAAATCTCTGGTGAGACTGATAAAGGAGAAAGGGAAATAAGAAAAAGGGAAATATCAGACGTAAGAAGGGAATTCTTTCCTAAAGCCAATAATATATAATTTTGTGAAGGTAAATTAAAAAGTGTGGATGAAAAAGACAGCCTCTTAGGGGAAAAATTACCAAAATACTTAACAAACAGAAAACCTGAATAGGCTTAGAAAGGAGAAATCCCATTAACTAAAAACCTTTCCAAAAAGAAAATTCTCAGGACAGTTTCTCTGACAGACTGTAGCAAAAATCTGAGAAATAAAAATTCGAATCATACAAACTTTCCCAAAACAGAAAATAAGGGTCAGTTCACCTTATGAGGCTAGCATAACACTGATTTCAAATCTTGACAAGAACAATATAGACCATCTCATTTATGAACACTGACGTAAAACAAACTCTCAGGCAAAATATTAATAAATTGAACCCAGGTATAATTTAAAAAGATAATACAGTAAAACCAAATTAGGTGTATCCCAGGAATCAGGTTAGGTTTAACAGGTAAATAAAATTCAATATATTAACGCACTAATAGAAAATTCTTATGGCAATGAAAAGTTGAAAAGCAAGGAAGGCAGGCAGGCAAGCATTAAATTCAAACAGAATAAAACACAAAATTGTTAGTAAATGAGATACAGCAGGGAGCTTTTTTTTTAAGTTTTTATTTTAATCACCTGGTGCTCATTATGACAAGTGCATTCCTTAAACCCCATCATTTATTTCACCCATTTCCCACCCCCCCCTCTGGTAACCATCAGTTTGTTCTGTATAATTAAGAGTCTGTTTCTTGATTTGTCTTTTTTTTTTCCCTTTGGTCATTTGTTTTGTTTCTTAAATTCCACACGAGTGAAATAATATAGTACATGTCTTTCTCAGACTTATTTTGCTTAGCATTATACTCTCTAGCTCCATCCATGTCACTGCAGATGGCAGGATTTCACTCTTTTTGATGGCTGAATAATATTTCACTGTATATATACACCACTACTTTAACCATTCATTCATCAATAGATGGATACTCGGGCTGCTTCCATGTCTTGGCTATTGTAAATAATGCTGCAATAAACACAGGGGTGCATGCATCCCTCTGAATTGGTGTTTTTTATATTCTTTGGGTAAATACCCAGTAGTATGATTGCTGGATTGTAGGGTAGTTCTATTTTTAACTTTTTGAGGAAACTCCATACTGTTTTCCAGTGACTGCATGAGTCTGCATTCCCACCAACAGTGCACAAGGGTTCCTTTTGCTCCACATCCTCACCAACACCTGTCGTTTCTTGTGTTCTTGAGTTTAGCCATTCTGACAGGTGTGAAGTGATACCTCACTGTGGTTTTGATTTGCATTTACCTGACGCTAAGTGATGATGAGCATCTTTTCAACTGTCTGTTGCTTATTTGTATGTCTTCTTTGGAGAAATGTCTGTTCATGTCTTTTACCCATTTTTTCCATGGTCTTATTTGGTTTTTGGGTGTTGAGTTGTGCAAGTTCTTTATATATTTCAGATACTAACCCTCTATCGGACATGTCATTTGCAAATATATTCTCCCATTCGGTAGGCTGCTTTTAGTTTAGTTGACTGTTTCCTTCTCTGCGCAGAAGCTTTTTATTTTGATGTAGTCCCAATAGCTTATTTTTGCTTTTGTTTCCCTTGCCTCAGGGGACCTATCTAGAAAAAAATGTTGCTGCAGCCAATGTCAGAGAAATTACTGCCTGTGCTCTCTTCTAGGACTTTTATGGTTTCAGGTCTCATACTTACGTCTTTGGTCCATTTTGAATTTAGCTTTGTGTGTGGTTTAAGACAGTTGTCCAGTTTCATTCTTTTACATGTTGCTGTCCAGTTTGCCCAACACCATTTGTTGTAGAGACTGTCTTTTTCCCATTGCATAGTCTTTCCTGCTTTGTCGAATATTAATTGACCACATAATTGTGAGTTTATTTCTGAATTTTCTACTCTGTTCCATAAATCTGTATGTCTATTTTTGTGCCAATATCATACTATTTTGATTACTATAGCTTTGTAATATAACTTGATGTCTGGAATTGTGATGCCTCCAGTATTGCTTTTATTTTTCAAGATGGCTTTGGCTATTCAAGTCTTTTTGTGGTTCCACACAAATTTTAGGATTTTTTGTTCTAGTTCTGTGAAAAATGCTGTTGGTATTTGAATAGAGATTGCATTAAATGTGTAGATTGCTTTGGGTAGTAGAGACATTTTAACAATATTTGTTCTTCCAATCCATGAGCGTGGAATATCTTTCCATTTCTTTGTGTTGTCTTCCATTTCTTTCATTGGTGTTTCATAGTTTTCAGAGTACAGGTCTTTCACCTCTTTGGTTAGGTTTATTCCTAGATATCTTATTTTGGTGCAACTGTAAATGGAATGGTTTTCGTAATTTCTCTTTCTGCTGCTTCATTATTGGTGTACAGAAATGCAACAGATTTCTGTAGACTGATTTTGAGCAGAGAACTTAACAAAAGCAAAACAAAAAGAAAACCTTCAGCAAATGTACTTAGGAGTGAAATGTTAAAAGCTTTCTCTTTGAGATCAGGAACAAGACAGGGAGAGCAGCCCTGTGATGATGCAGTGTTCTATTTCTTGACCTGGGTAATAAATTCATGTGTGTTTACAATAACATATTAAGGTCTTCATTTAACCTTTTATGTACAATCTAGGATATGTGTTACGGAAAAAAGGGAAGAAATATTTGGAGATGAACAAAAGGCTGATTAAGACTATCATCAAAGCTCAGCAACTCTGTAGGTCCTAATTTTCCCCTATTATGATTAATTTCAAACCAATTAACATTTATTGGGCTTATAAGACATTGTCCAATCTGGCAACATGAATTATTAACCTTAAAGATGTTTGCAGCCTATCATCTAGTAACTCCATTATCTATGAACCCATCTTAAGGAAAAAGGCCAAGATAAAAAGAAATCCATAATGTGCTAAGATGTTCATTGCACACATGAAAATAAAATGGAAAAACAACTAAATAACCAACTACAGGGAATAGTTAAAAATAATTCTTACAGTGGGATTATTATACAGTCAATAAGAATAAGATTTACAAAAGAGTCTAAGAAATGTATATAACCTTATTTTTTTTAATTGGAAATATATACACACAAACATTATGTATACTGTGACTAAGGGGGATATATCTTAGGCACAGAAAAAAGACAAAATAAGAAGGAGGGAGAGAGGGGTTGGGGAGACAAAAGTTATATTATATTTCTTTATATGATGAGCTTATGGATATTATCTGTACTTTTTATTTTATTCCTGAATTTCCTGTAATGACTATATAAAGCTTTAATAATGGGTATATAAGAACTGAAGAAAATAATCACAAACCTAATGTATCTTATTTTAATTACTTCAAAATGTAACTAAAATTTCAATTTTTATCTCAGTCTGATTTTATTCAGGTAAACTATTTTCTAACAGTTAAACTGTGTAAGTCTATAATTTGCCAATTATTTAAAAATAATTTCTAATTATATTTAGTGTTTTAAATCATATAACCTTAAAAATAATAATAATTAGATCTCCAAAGATCCTGGCCATAATTCTAAACCAGTTTGCTCCTAACAGCTAAAAGAGAAAATGATCTATAAACAGGCTACAAGCAGTCAATTCTGTAAAAGCAAAATGATGATTAGTCTCTGAATAAAAGATTATTCTGGCTCCTCACTTTCTTGAGCAACCATTTTCAACCTCAGCTTTGCCAACATCCTGGTATTTTCTGACCAGTTGCAAGATATGTCTCAAGTAATCTGTTATCAATCATAAAGTATAAATGTGTTTAATGCTTATCATTAGAAATAATAATAAACTGAAGCGAGCGTAAGATCAGCCCTATACGACTTAACATAGTTTGCATTCCAGTATACTTTAATGAGAGGGAACGAACACAGTAGAGATAAATCCTACATTTTGGGAATTCCACATTCACTTATTCAATACTTACTGAGCATCTATTAGAGGCCAGGAACTAAAGGCACCTTGCAAACAATAGAAACAGAACTGAAAACTATTAGGTCATAGGGTTAAACGTAACTGTCATTTTACAATTTAAAGCTTTTAGTAGACTAACCCAATCCTACTTTTCACTACTTGCCAGCATAAACTTTGTTCCTCTAGTTCTGATTTTCTTCTAGAACATTCTAGCCTTCCCTGCTGCCAAACCTCTGCTTGAGCTGCTCCCCAGCCTAAGCGCTTTTTGTTCATTTACAAGCACCTGTAGAATGCTCACCATGGCTAGGCACTGTGCTTGGAATGACAGAAGGAAAAAGCCTTTTCTATCTTTTCTAATCTTTGAAGCCTGGGTTGAGTCCCGCTTCTTTGTCACAGAATTACTCATTATCCTCTCCATACTCCGAATGTTGTAACTGTTACTATCCAACACAGTGGCTCCCAATCTCTAATTTAAGAAACCATTTTTAATATCAAAATGTTTCATGAATCTTATTCTCACTCCTCAGGTGATAGCATCTGGTCCCATGGCCCCAAATACCATCCATACACTGATAACTTCCAAACATGTACATCCAGCTCCTTGAACTCCTAATAGATATGCCTATTCAACGTCTCCACTTGAATATCTGATAGGTATCTCAAACATAGCTGCATCCAAAACAAAACTCCTGATTTACATCTCCAAACCTGTGTTCCACCTACCCCCTACCCCACAGCCCCATCTTAGTAAAAGGTGCCACCTTTCACCCAGTTGCTCGTGTTGAAAAACCTAGGAGTCATCCTTTACTTCCCTTTCCCTCACACTCCACGTCTAATCCATCAGTAAATCCTAGTTATTCTCCTTTTTCTTCTTTAAAGATTTTATTTATTTAAAGATTTATTTTTTATTTTTTATTATTAATCTACCAATAGATCCAAGTTATT
Source organism: Ursus americanus (assembly GCF_024610735.1). Classification (NCBI taxonomy): domain Eukaryota; kingdom Metazoa; phylum Chordata; class Mammalia; order Carnivora; family Ursidae; genus Ursus; species Ursus americanus. Next base: position 667,792 of record NC_142131.1, read on the forward strand.
CTACCTCTTCTTCTTTAAAGATTTTGTTTGTTTGTTTATTCTCTCCTTATTTAAGGAGAGAGAGAGTGCAAGTGAGGGAGGGGCAGAGGGAGAGAATCTCAAGCAGACTCCAGGTTGAGTGTGGAGCCTGACACGGAGCTTGATCTCATGAACCTGAGATCATGACCTGAGCCAAAGTCAAGAATTGGACACAACCAACTGAGCCACTCTGGTGCCTCTCTACTTTCTAAGTATATTACAAATTTGACCACTTCTTTGCTCCTCCATCACTACTACCTTCTCTAAGCAGCACATTTCCAACCTAGATTACTGTAAGATTTTCCTAACTGGTTTTCCTGCTTCATTCTTGCCTTCAATTTTCAACATACAGTTGGAGTAATCCTTCAAAAAAAAACCCCAAAAACATGTCAAATCTGGATATTCCCATGCTTAAAACACTTTAATGATTTCCATTTCACTCAGAGTAATATCGAGTCTTTAAATGACCTTCAATGCCTACTTGATCTAGCCTCTGCTGGTCCTACCAACTGTCCTACCACTCTCCCCTTCACTCACTCTACTTCAGCCACACTGGCCTCCCTGTTGTTCTTCCCACATGTCAAACACACTTCCATCTCAGAAGGTGCCGCTCCCTTGACCTGAACACTTTCCCTCAGATAGCTCCAGGGCTTACTCCCACCACTTCCTTCAGGTCTCTCAGCTCAAAGGGCTTCTCAAAAAGTCCTTCCCTCACCAACCTATCTAAAGTAGCATCCTGTTACTCTTTTATACACTGAAACTTTTATTTATATCAAAGCCTATTAACTATCGTGTGTGTCTGTGTGTGTGTTCACATGGATAATGTTTATTGACGGCATCCCTAACCAACATTTACACTCAGAGAGAGCAGAGCCTTGGTTTTGTTCACGACTGTTGCCACATTATGTGCACACAGCAGACCCTCAAGAATATTTATTGGATGAATGATGATTATTGCTTTTGGTTTTGTTGAGAAAATAATGAAAAATACACTACTAGAATTCAGTAAGGCTTTCAAATGAATTTATACTCTATTAATAATCATAAAAGCATTATATACATGCTTTGGTGGTAGGAATACAATGTACATGATTCAGGGTTCAATAACAACGAAGGAATAGGGCCTTCTTATAATTCTCTATCCCTTCCCACATCCTTCCTATGTCATTCATTAATTCTTTTTTAAAGATTTTATTTACTTACTTGGCAGAGAGACAGAGAGAGAGCACAAGCAGGCAGAGCAGCAGGCAGAGGAAGAGGGAGAAGCAGACTCCCCACTGAGCAGGGAGCCCGATGTGGGGCTCAATCCCAGGATCTTGAGATCATGACCCGAGCAGAAGGCAGACGCTTAATCAACTGAGCCACCCAGGCACCCCATCATTAATTTTTTCCATAAATGGTTACTGTGTACCTTTAAGCCACAGTATTCTAGACATTAATACAAAAATAACTAAGACAAGGTAATGCATTGAGACATATAAAAATAATACTTATAGACTATGGCATACACTAGGGATACAAATATAGATCATAAAACTGTGGCACAACGGGAAGTAATCGACATTTTAGGGGTAGGTGTTTAGGTGGTTAGGGCAAGTTTTAGTAGTGATGATACTCAACAAACACTCATAAAATGAAACAACAGAAGGTATTCTTCAGTTTACTTTACATGTGAAATGAGGGTTTTAAGTCTTAAAAAGTGCTGCTGTAATTTGCTACTATGAGATAAGCTAGGCTTAGAATGAAACCAGAACAAGGGGAGTGACAGAGCTGAACGGATCACAGAGAAACTGAGCCAAGTCCTTGATGATTTCAGGCTGGATGAAGCCTTAGGTAAAGTTTAGCTACAAGATCTAATCATTCCTTTTATTGTTTAAGCAGTGTGAATTTGGTTTTCTGTCACTTGCAATATAAGAATACAAATGAACTTCTACGAATTCTTTCAAAAAGCAAAGCATTTGCTTATTTCAGGGTGTAGGGCCACTACTGGCATTTCTGAAGGGATGAATCTTTGTTTTGTGGGAGACATCACAGGACTTTCAGTATATGTGACTTCTACCCACCAATTGTCAGTAGGTCCTCACAACCACTGTGACAACCAAAAATGTCCCTATATATTTTCCAAATGCCTCCCACCCCCAAGGAAAAAACAAATCTATTTTCTAATAGTTTTATATGTACCCATTTCTCTCAGTGGTTCCACCAGGTACACATAAATGTACTTAACATCAACTTTAGGGGTAACTGGGTGATGGACATTAAGGAGGGCACGTGATGTAATGAGCACTGGGTGTTATATAAGACCAATGAATCACTGAACTCTACCTCTGAAACTAGTAATACACTGTACGTTAATTAATTAAATTTTAATTTAAAAAAAGAAAAATATCAACCTTAGAAGAACAGTTACACATCACTCAAATGTCTTAATTTTACAAAATCCAAGTTTAATCAGTCATTTACGACTATCTCAATGTTTAGCCAAAATCCCATGTATAGCTTACATCAACTCTTGGGGTAAGCAGTGCTGTAAGTCTGCTCCTACTATTGGAAAATTTTTATTTATTTAAACTTACTTCTCTATAAAATACTATAGAGACATGTCACTGATATTGTTGGTCACCTTCCCCTCAGCCATTCACCTAACTTCCTCCTAGACTGAAATGTCAGATAATGGTTTTTCCAGCCCCCTCGCAAGTAGGACATGAACATGCCAGGATGACATCTGACATACGGCTTCTGTGAAAGGTTTACTTGCCTAATCAAGAGACTGGAGGGCAAACTTCCTCCTATCTTTGGTGGCCGCGTGAGAAGGTGATTTCCGGAGCAGAAAGAGTAATGTGCAACAGTAAGAGGATGAGCCTGAGCAAAAAGATCAGCACACTGAGGATAAAGAAGAAAAGCACCTAGATCCTTGATACAGCGTCACTGTACAGCTACACTGACTGACCAGCAATCCTCCAACTCTGGACTTTTTATGTGAAATACAGTTTACTGCTGGTCGGTATTATGTAACCCAAGGCCAAACTAATACAAGATATACTCAAGATCTGAAAGCCGCTGGAAGTGGGAGAACCAACATGACTGCAGGGTTAGAGTGGGTGGCTGGGAGAAAGCTGTGTACAAAAGACAAATCAGAAGCAAGAGAAACATATACACACATGCACATGTAAACACACTAGGTGAGGGCAGGTGGATTAAAATCAAATTCCACTTGATTCTGTTTGGTAGGAGGCAAGCTTATGATAGTACATCTAAGATACACAGCAAGCGATGCCGGTGGGAAGTCAAGTTACAGAACGGGAAACATCCACACAAAAGTGATGATTTATGCCATTAAAAATAGGGTACAACCGCTAAGAGAACACAGTGAAAAGTGCAGAGATCCTTGAGTACACTGGTTACCACTTGTCATTCTAGTTGAGGTTCATCCACCCGTGAGGCCAATTAGAATCCCACCCCTCTTGACAAAGATATTGTGACAGACTTGGCAGCATGACCTTCTCCATTTGTTCTATCAGAATGGAGGTTAGGACTTCTGGGAAAAGCCTAGAAGAGAATTCTCTCTCCCTTTGGAAATAAAGGAGGCTATCACATGAACATTGCTGATAGTTGTTTTTTTTGTTTTGTTTTGTTTTGTTTTTTACTAGGAGGGAAGCCAGTCAAAGCATAAAGCCCAAACTGGAGGACAAAGTTGAGATAATAGCAGAAAATGGAGCTTCAGCCCTGATGACATAAGCCTGTTTTTGAAGCCAATTCTCTCTATGCACTTGCCAATTATATAAGCCAATACATTCTTTTTGCTTTTAAAACAAGTTTGCATCCTAACTAATGTGGGAACCACTATGTTTTGGGGGAAGAAGTGCAGGAAATGTGAAAAAACTTTCAGAGACATAAGAGAAACAGGGCATACAATGCAGAAGAACCAAGAAATCAGATAATCTTATTCCCACAGAGTATATTTCACCAGTGATCCTAGGAAACCAAAGATAACCGAGGAAAGACCATTAGATTTGGTGACTAGGAGATCATAGGTGACTTTTGAAGTAGCAATTTCAGTGCTGAAATGGTAAAGTAAGTCAGAGTGCAAAGGAAACAATAATTTATATTAATTAAGAACTCCATAATGTACCAAACACTTGGGTGAACATTTAACATGTGTTAAACTCCTTCAACTATGACTCTGTAAGCAAGTTTAACGTTCTATTTTACAGATAAAGAATACAGTGAGTAGTAACTTGCCCACAGCCACACAGCCACTAAGTGGTTTTAAAAGACTTCAAACCCAGATTTATCGGGCTCAAAAGTCCATGTTCTTCCTACTACACCAGGCTCCTGGAATCAAAGAATAAAAATACAATGACACAGCAGGCTCAAAATTCAGACTCGCCTACCTGAGTTGCACAGCACACAGCACTGTATTTGGCAGCCTTGACATAGAAGCATATACATAGGCTAAAGAGGAAGAGACTGAAAAAGGAATGATAAAGGACAGTTTGACAGAAAGACAGGCAGGAATGATTGTGGACACATCTGGAGGGGACTACTCTTGAAAAAGGGGAAGGACATTCTTCCCCTGAGATAGGAGTAGATAAGGAAATGATACTGAGGATAAAAAGAATATACCTCAGACAGTTGAGATTTTTCTCAGGAAAGGAAGAGACTATTATTTGCTATAAAAACCTTCAGGAAATGATACAGAAAGACAGTCAGCATTAAAGACCCAGCAGACAGCAGAGCACCAACTGGTATGAAAACTAACCAATACCTGCACGTAACTGTCTCTTGTATCCTTCAGGAGCTCAGGGGTCAAACTGAAAGAGCTAGTGATGAGGCTTATTCTGGACTGGGGACTAGAAAGGTAAATCTACAGAAAATAAAGCATTCTAGGGCATTAATGAGAGCTTAGTAAAAACCGATGACAGTGGGATCCTGGTTTAGAGAGGCAAATGAAATCAGCAGCAGGCTAATGGGTTGGATAAATAGAGAGACAAAGAGGGGTTCATAAAGACAGTGTGTGTGAGAGAGAAAACAGGTTCCCTAAAAGCGGAAGAGTAAGGGATTTTAATAAGTTTGTAATCAGAGATGTGTTTTGACACAATCCTTCAAATTATTTTGCCAGAGGCAGAGAGCCATTGACTGGAGCTCAGCAGTACTACTATCCCTTCAGTCAAAAGCACAGAATTGAGAGATAACCCCCTCTAAAAATGTACAGCCCTTGACTGTAGAAAAATGAAGGCTGAAAACAAACAAATGGACAAACTAGCCCATACAGGAATCAAACATAAAAATATCTCCCCTTTTTTTGAACTAAACAATTCTATCTCTAAATTTAAGAAATTAAAAAAAATCTTTAAAAAAGGAAATTCATTAAGAGATCAAAGTCTACAACAAAGGGAAAGACAGATTATGTGTCATGAGGCAAAATGAAAAGTAAACAAATCTGTCAGGCCAATTATACAGCCCACATAACTAAAGAATGTTAGTACAGAATTCCAAAAGGGCAAGGATAGTTTGTCCTTTAATAACTTGGGACAGCACCTAGCATAGCTTCAACAAAATGATATTACTCAATTTAATGTTAATAAAATAGTCCACCCACTTGCAATCTCAAAGGAGAAGCTATCATTTATATCTATAATCTCAGTTTTACAGTTTTGGGGCTTTTGAGAAATTATCCAACTACTTCTCTCTCCCTTTGGAAGTAAATGACAAAGACTATCACATGAACGTTGCTGATAGCCATCTTTTTACTAGGAGGGAAGCCAGTCTGAGCACGAAGCCCAAACAGGAGGACAGAGTTGAGATAACTGCAGAAAAACAGAAAATATGGGAGAAACAGACATGGCAACTTCCTCCACTACCACTTCAATCCTGCAGCTTGCATTTATCAACTCTGGCAAGACACCAGGTTATTTAGGACAGTTTCTTACACCATTAGTTCTGAGTACCCTTGCCCTAGTAATGAAAGAAGAACTGAGACTGGCACAGCCTAAATTTTGCAGAAAATATCAAGTCCTACAGCGACTGTTAAGTAGCAGCAGCAACAATCGAGAATCCAAGAAATTTGAGGAGTTCTGAGTTTAAAAAGCTTTTCTCCATTTTAGTCCTTTCTAAATAAAACAAAGAGCTTGTACAATACGGGATTCTAAAGCTTCCCTGGGCAATTTAAGCTAAATAAAATAAACATCTAAATAAACTCCGCCACACTAAATAAAAGAATATATCACTTAACCTTCCTTGTGCTATTACGTATCTTACATTCACAAAGCCTTCTTTTTTAAAAACGAACACTTCCCAATTCTTCCACTAGATCTAGAAAACGTAAGCCCCCGCCTTAAAAGTTCGGAGACCAAAGGTTTACTATAGTCACAGGTTAATTTCCATGAACGATCATCTGCATCACAGGCACCATTCCCTACTTTGCAGGAGTTCAATGAGCCAAGTCCAACTCTTCAAACGACCCGTCTCCTAGGGACTTGATTCCCTCATTAAGGTGAAGCTTTTTCTTTGTAACTCTAGATAAGAGGCTACCGGGTATTCTTCCCAGAACTTTTAAAGGAAGCAAGAGGGTCGAAACCAGGAAGATGGGGAGGCGACTAAAATAGGAGGGGCAACGACCCACCCACCTAACGCAAAGGAGAGACCGCTTGGACGTGTGAAGCTTCACCAGGAGCCGGGAAAGGTGCGGAAGGCAGCAGGCGTCGCGACCCCCACCCACCGTGTGAGAATGGAGGGCTTGCAAAGCCAGGGTCCAGCTGGAGGCCTGAAAGGGGGCGCAGGGCGGGGAGGGGGTGGGACGTGGAGACAAGAGAGCGGCAGAGTCCGGCCGAGCACCATTAGGGTCTAGAGCAGCGGGACAAAACCGCCAGTGCTTGCGCCTCACTCACCTGCCAGACGCTCGCCCCGCGGCCAGAAGTACGGACGCCGCCTGGGCGCTTCCTCTCCTTCGGGACACAGCCGCCGCCGCCGCCGGAGCTCCAGGACCCGACAGTAGAGGGGGGTGCAGAAGCAGGCAAAGCGGCGACCGGACCCGAGCCCAGAGAGCCGTACATAGGGGGCACCGGGGGTCGGGGAAGGCAACTCTGTGGGTCACCTCCCTCAGCAGTAACTAACAACGCTTCCCGGGAACAGCATCGTGCCAGCCTCCGCCCGCTGCTCCCGGGCCTTCGCCCGCAGCTCCCCCCAGCAGCGGCCGGGTTTCCGGCGGCCACACTCCGCCCCCTTGCTACTTGGCCTCCGCCATCTTGTTGGAGGCGGGAAGAATGTGGCGCGCATGCGTGCGCGGGAATCGCCGGCGTCCTCCAGCCTCGCCGGGAGGGGCTGGAATGCGCAGTCGCTCTGCCGCAGCGCGCGGACCGTGGGTTCCTCGCGGTCCGGTGTCTTGCGCGCTTGCTACTTGGGAAGCCGAGTCTCGGTCGCCAGATCTACTCTTTTCTTTGGGTAGCGGCCGAATTAATAAAACCCTTCTGCATACCCATAGTCAGTTATTCAGCAAACACCTGTCCAGCGCCTACAATATGAAGCGTCCTTGGCTGGGTGCTGATGATAGATTGATAAAACCTGGCTCCAGCCCTTAAGGAACTCATAACCCAGTGAAAAAGACGCAGATAAACGAGTAATTACCCAAATTCTTGTTTTGTAACTGCGCACCACCTGCTCTCCCTCGAACTCCCCCCACCCCCATTTTAATTCAAAGCATACCTATTCTGGAAAGTCCTCGTTTGTCTCAGTTTTACCTGTTCTTTACCTTTAATGACCTCTCTAGCTTAATTTCATTCAACATTAAATCAACAAATAATACTTGAGTTTCTATTATATACTTGATAATGTCCTAGGCTCCAGAAGTAGAAATATATACTCATGGAACTTAGATTCTAGGAGGAAAGAATGGACAATAAAAGACAAATCACAGAATTAATGTTTCATAGTGATAAGGGATGGGAAGAGAGCGAACCACCAAAAGATGAAAGAGACTGAAGGGCGGCAATTAGCAGTCTCTCTCCGGAGATGACATCTGATCTGAGGTCTGGTTGACCGTAGGGGCCAGGAGCCAAGAGAAGAACTGGGTCAGAGCCTTCCAGGCAGAGAGAACAACAAAAGCAGGGGCCTGAGGTGGGAATGAGACCAGCAGGTAAGAGGGACAAGGAGAATAGGTGGCATGGACAGTGGGAGGAGATGAGGTCAGGGAGAGGCAGTTAGGTAGGGGATTGAGGCCATGATAAGAGTTGGATTTTACTACAAGGGTCCTGTCTACCTTGTTGACACTGTCCCAACTGCTTTTCAAATACGAATACTTCCTGACTGTCTATGCTTTGCACCTGCTGATCCCACAGTCTTGAAGATCCTTACTATTGTTCTTCACATGCCCAGCTTGTCATCTTTCAGGTTTCAGCATTAATTGTCACCTCAGAAAGGCCATCCTTCCTAAGCTAGGTCTCCCTCCTGCTCTCCAGTTAGTTTCCAATATTGCACCTGATCATTTCTTCCATGGCATTCAACATTTTTGTTTTTCTTTTTTTTTAAAGATTTTATTTATTTATTGGACAGAGAGAGAGACAGCAAGAGCGGGGACACCAGCAGGGGGAGTGGGAGAGGAGAAGCAGGCTTCCCCTGGAGCAGGGAGCCCGATGCCAGGCTCGATCCCTCATGACCTGAGCCGAAGGCAGATGCTTAACGACTGAGCCACCCAGGCGTCCCAACATGTTTCTTTTTCTATTTCACCCATCCCCCCACCCACCTCTCTGGCAACCTAGTTTGTTCTCCGTATTTAAGAATCTGTTTTTTGGAGGCGCCTGGGTGGCTCCTTTGGTTAAGCATCCAACTCTTGATTTTGGCTCAGGTCATGACCTCAGGGTGGTGGGATCAAGCCCCAATTGAGCCCCACAACATGCTCTGTACTCAGCGTGGAGGCTGCTTAAGGTTATCTCGCTTCTTCTCCCTCTCTACTCATGCGCATGCTCTCTCTCTCTCTCTCAAAGAAAAAAAATCTGTTTTTTTGTCTCTTTTGTTAAATTGTTTTGTTTCTTAAATTCTACATAAGTGAAATCATGCGGTATTTGTCTCTGACTTCCTCACTTAGTATTATACCCTCTGTGTCCATCCATGTTGTTGCAAATGGCAAGATCTCATTCTTTTTTAATAGCTGAGTAATATTCCATTTTATATATATCAGACATCTTTATCCATTCATCTATGGATGAACATTTGGGTGGCTTCCATATCTTGGCTATTGTAAATAATGCTGCAATAAACACAGGGGTGCACATATTTTTTCAAAATAGTGTTTTTGCTTTCTTGAGGTAAATACCCAGTAGTGGAATTACTGAGTCACATGGTGGTAATTCTATTTTTAATTTTTTGAGGAACCTCCATACTGTTTTCACAGTGGCTGCCAGTTGGCATTCCCACCAACTGTGTAGGAGGGTTCTTAAATCTCCACATCCTCACCAACACTTGTTATCTCTTGTCCTTTTGATTTTAGCCCTTCTGACAGGTGTGAAGTGTTTTATCATTGTGGTTTTGATTTGCATTTCCCTGTTGATTAGTGATGTTGAGCATCTTTTCATGTATCTGTTGGGCATCTGTATGTTTACTTTGGAAAAAATGTCTATTCAGTCCTCTGCCCATTTTTAAATTGGATTATTTGTGGTTTTTTGCTTTTGAAGTGTATAAGTTCTTTATATATTTTGGATATTAGCCCCTTAGGGATATATCATTTGCAAATATCTTCTGTCATTCAGTAGGTTGCATTCTCATTTTGTTGATGGTTTCCTTCACTGTAAAAAGCCTTTTAGTTTGGTGTAGTCCCAATAGTTTAACTTTTTGTTTCCCTTGCCTGAGGAGACATATCTAAAAAAATGTTTTTATAGCTGATGTTAAAAAAATCACTGCCTATGTTTCCTTCTAGGATTTTTATGGTTTTAGGTCTCACATTTAAGTCTTCAATCCATTTTGAGTTTACTTTTGTGTATGGTTTTATTCTTTTGCATGTAGCTGTCCAGTTTTCCCAGCACCATTTGTTGAAGAGACTGCCTTTTTTCCCCATAGTATATTCTTGCCTCCTTTGTTGTAGATTAATTGACCATATATGGGTTTATTTCGGAGCTCTCTCTTCTGTACCATTGATTTATGTGTCTGTTTTTGTGCCCGTACCATACTGTTTTGATTACTACAGCTTTGTAGTATAACTTGAAATCTGGAATTGTGATCCCTCCAGTTTGATGTTCTCTCTCAAAAATTGCTTTGGGTATACAGGGTCTTTTGTGGTTCCATACATATTTCAGTATTACATGCTCTAGTTCTGTGAAAAATGTTGGTATTTTGATAAAGATTGCATTAAATTTGTAGATTGCTCTGGGTAGTATGGACATTTTAACAATACTGGTTCTTCCAGTTAATGAGCATGGGATGTATTTCCGTATGTTTTTGTCACCTTCAATTTCTTTCATCAGTGTCTTATTGTTTTTGGAGTACAGGTCTTTCACCTCTTTGATAAGTTTATTCCCAGGTATTTTATTATTTTTGGTACAATTGTAAAGTGTTTTTTTTAATTTCTCTACCTGCTACTTCATTATTAGTGTATAGAAATGCAACAGATTTCTGTATATTAATGTTGTATCCTGTGACTTTACTGAATTCATTCATCAATTCTAGTAGTTTTTTTGGTGGAGTCTTCAGGGTTTTCTGTATGTAGTATTATGTCATCTGCATGTAGTGAAAGTTTTACTTCTTCCCTACCAGTGTGGATGTCTTTTATTTTTGTTGTTGTTGTTGCCTGATTGCTGTTGCTAGGACTTCCAGTACTATGTTGAATAGAAGTGGTGAGAGTTCACTCCTTGAAACATACAACCTTCCAAAACTGAATCAGAAAGAAATAGAAAACTTGAACAGATCCATTGCCAGCAATGAAATTGAATCAATAATCAAAAATCTCCCAGCAAACAAAAGTCCAGGACCAAATGGTTTCACACGTGAATTCTATCAAACATTTAAAGAAGAATTAATACCTATTCTTCTCAAACTATTCCAGAAAATAGAAGAGGAAGGACAACTTCCATATTCATTCTACAAGGCTAGCATTACCCTGATACCAAAATCAGATAAAGACACTACAAAAAACCCACAAAACTACAGGCCAGTATCTCTGATGAACATAGATGCAAAAATCCTCAACAAAATATTAGCAAACCAAATCCAACAATACACTCAAAAAAATCATTCATCATGATCAAGTGGGATTTATTCCAGGATGTAAGGATGGTTCAATATTCACAAATCAATCAGCGTGATACAAGAGAAAGGATAAAAGCCATGTGATCATCTCAATGGATGCAGAGAAAGCATTTGACAAAGTAGAGTATTCATTCATGATAAAAATCCTCATCAAAGTAGGTCTAGAGGGAACACACCTCAACGTAATAAAGGCCATATATGAAAACCCACAGCTAACATCTTCTCAATGGTGAAAAACAGAGCTTTTCCTCTATGATCAGGAACAAAACAAAGATGTCCACTCTCACCACTTCTTTTCGACACATTGTTAAATTATATCTTTATTGTTTCTGCACTGTCCCACTAAATTGTGAACTCCATGAGGAGTGAAGATGTTCTGTTTACCAATGACCACCCTGTGCCTAGCACCATGCCTGGCATGGGTGGTCACTCAATAAGTGTTTGTTGAATTAATGAAAGTTTGTCAGCACCTCGGTCGTCAGTGGCATTCAACATTGTTTTTCACTTGTTAGTTTTTAAAATTAAATGCAAGTTGGGGCACCTGGGTGGCGCAGTCGTTAAGCATCTGCCTTCGGCTCAGGGCCTCATCCCAGGATTCTGGGATCAAGCCCCACATCGGGCTCCTCTGCTGGGAGCCTGCTTCTTCCTCTCCCACTCCCCCTGCTTGTGTTCCCTCTCTCGCTGGCTGTCTCTCTCTGTCAAATAAATAAATAAAATCTTCAAAAAAATTTAAAAAAATTAAATTAAATGCAAGTCATTTCCTATTTATATGTCTCCTCAACTAGATTACAAATAGGAACTTTAGAAGGGAGGGGCGGAGAAAGAATAAAATGGAGAAGAGTAGGTGATGATGGGGCAGTGGGCAGATTGTATTGCATATGTTTGCAGGACTGAGAAAAGGAAGACTTCAAATTTTTTTTAATTTTTTTTGTTTTTTAGATTATATTTTTATTTATTTGACAGAGAGAGAGAGAGAGCACAAGCAGGGGCGGGGGGAGCGGCAGGCAGAGGAAGAGGGAGAAGCAGGCTCACCAAGCAGGGAGCCTGATGTGGGGCTCGATCCCAGGACCCTGGGATCATGACCTGAGCCGAAGGCAGATGCTTAACAACTGAGCCACCCAGGCGCCCTGGAAGACTTCAATTTAATGGAATGCCTATTTCATGTGCTGTGCATTACGCTAGGTACTTAATCCTCACCATAGCCCTGCTAGGTAGTTATCCTTATTTTGATGCATAGAAAAAGTCAGATTAAGTCACTTGCTCAAAGTCACATATTAAGAGGTGGTACTGACCCTAAAGCCCATGCTCTGCCCATCTAGAGAAACTGGATTTGGAGATGGGCCTATTTGGTGATTTGACTCTGTGTCATTAGCATGCTTTCATTAGAGACTTCAGCTACTGCCCTTTATGAATCCTGTTATATTGCTATTCTCGTAGGCTCTCAACAAAGGGCCTGATTGGAAATTGCTGTCATTCTTTTCTTTTGAACTGGAGCAGAGCTCATTTTACCATTTCCTTTTCATGTTCTTTTTTAGAAATTTGTATTTCTTTTTATTAATACGTTCTATATGTTTCATCGAAGGAAAAAGAGAGAGAGATACCAGAAAAATGGGTGCATATCCTAACTGCTAGCTGCATTCCCTTGGTTAGGCCTCTTCCTGTACGGCTAGCTCTCTCATCTAGGTCCCAAGTAATACTTTATACATCAAAGACAGTTCTCTGGCAAAGAATGACAGGCTCACCACAACAATCACTTATCCCATTTACTCATCAGAATTATATACCATCATTTCCCTCTAAACAGGATAGCTGCCTCAGGATAGCTGGGGAGAACTACAGGGAAGGATGGGGCTGCTATCTTATATCTGGGGCCATTCAGTCCTTGTGTAAGGGAAGTAATAGACTGTAACCCATGATAATATACACTTGTCAACTCAACCCAGTTAGTCCATATGCAAGCCCAGTAGTCGGTGGGAATACATACCTGAAAAGACTCTCTCACCTCCTACCTCACTGTAGTGTAATTCTTCCTTGGAATAAATCCCAGACACAAGACGATGTCTTCAGATTCTGTGGTATTCTCTCCTCTTATGGTGACCATCTGCTATGGGTTGCCCTCCCCCCACCCCACAAAAAAAGGCTATGTTGAAGTCCTAACCTCCAGTACTAAAGAATATGAACTTATTTGGGAACAGGGTCATTGCATATGTAATTAAGTTACAATGAGGTCATACTGGAGTAGGATGGACCCCTAATCCCATAGCTAGAATCCTCATAAGAAGACCACCACATGAAGGAAGAGACACGCAGGCAGAGAGCGGTGTGGTGACAAAGGGAGAACTACAGGCCAGGAAACACGAAAGATTGCTGGCAAACCACCAGAATTCAGGAAAGGCAAGCAAGAATTTCCCCACAGGATGGGGCGCCTGGGCGGCTCAGTTGGTGAAGCATCTGCCTTCAGCTCAGGTCATGATCCCGGGGTCCTGGGATGGAGCCCCATGTCGGGCTCCCTGCTCAGTGGGGAGCCTGCTTCTCCGTCTGCCTGCCCCTCCCCCTGCTTGTGCTCTCTCTCTCAAATAGATAAATAAAATCTTAAAAACAAACAAAAAACAAAAACAAAAAAAGAATTTCCATACAGGTTTCAGAGGGAGGATGGCCCTGCCACCTTGATTTCAGACTAATGGCCTCTAGACCTATGACAATAAACTTCCATTCTTCTAAGCCACCCAGTTTGTAGCCCTTTGTTGCAGCAGCCCTAGAAATGAATACATCATCTTATATATATTGCAGGGCTAAAATCCAAGGATGGGCAGCGGGGGGGTCTGGGCTACTGTCCCAATTTGGCAGCAAACCAGCAGTGAGACCTTAGGCTAGTCGCTCCACCCCACTGAGCAAGCTTCCTCATCTGTGTGAACAGGGATAATGACAGCTGCTGCGCCTACCTCAGAGATCTGCAGTGATAACTAACAAGTCTTCCTCCAGAGATGTGCTGACCAAGATGGCCTGACAGCTACTGAGAAACAATTATGTAAAAGACAGTGCTCCTGCCATGCGGAATTTCACACTCTGGCTGAAAGGCCTTTTCCTATGTAAGATAACTAGCACAGGCCAAGTGCCAAGTGTGTGTTTTGGACCTGATTCCCTACTGATATCAAAAGGAGGAGGGATCTGTGGCCTGGGGTGGAGAAGAGAGCCTTTCTGAAGGACCTGGGCTGAAAAAGGATTGATTAGAAGAATATTGGATATCGGCAGGATGTTCAGGAACAATACTCGACATTATGCCCAGAAGTAGTCCCAAGAAACCACCCCTGCAGCCACTGTGGGGGTACAGATACCAAAACTAGGACCACCAATACCACTTACCCTAGACACTGGCTGGTGCCACTCCCACCTGGAAACTAGATACAGTCTCTATTGCTGCCACTACTCTCAATAGAACAGAGGGTCACTGTGACTTAACCACACTTGCTGTCAGTACCAAGCCTGGGGACAAATGATTGACATAGCCCAGTCATATGTTAATAGTCTAGCTTAATGCTGTCCAATAGAAATATAGTGCAAGCCAAGCCACATACAAAATCCTAAATTTCCTAGTAGCTACATCAAGAAAATCATAGAAAAAAAGTTAAATTAATTTTAATAATATGTTTTATTTAACCCAACGTATCCAAAATAGTACCATTTCAACATATGATGCATTTCAAGGGTTCAATAGCTATGTGGCCAGGGGCTATCATATTTGATGGTATAGCTTTAATAGGGAGCCCAGCAAAATAAGTGTGTGGACTTGTGATTTCCACAGTGAGAGGTGGGCTCTGCCTCATAAGGAAGGCCGTTTCCCTAACACAGGAAGGGGGTTCAGATGCAATCTTGTGGATGAAAGATACACTTGAACGAAAACCAAAACTGGATTATAGAAAAAAATGAAGGACTTTTATTATTAATTTTAATGTGTAGTGACTGGGAGCCACTGGTGTTTTCTGAACTGGGGAAGTACTTTGAAAAGTTTAAGAAAGTTACCATACAGATGTAGATATCACTTTAAGAACACTAGATTGGATTTAGGAGTCCTGGATTTTAGTTATACTTCCTACCTGTGAAGCCTTAGGCAAGCTGCCTCTATGAATCTTCTCTTGTTCAGAAATGGGGATGATGCGGCGTTACGGGATCGAGCCCCACATCAGGCTCCTCCGCTATGAGCCTGCTTCTTCCTCTCCCACTCCCCCCTTGTGTTCCCTCTCTCGCTGGCTGTCTCTATCTCTGTCAAATAAATAAATAAAATCTTTAAAAAAAAAAAAAGAAATGGGGATGATGATCTCTATCTCTCAGGCTTGTGAGGATTCAATGAGATAATGTATGTGAAAATGCACAACAGCTAGCAAGCACTCAATAGATTTTTTTTTTAAAGATTTTATTTATTTATTTGACAGAGACAGCCAGCGAGAGAGGGAACACAGCAGGGGGAGTGGGAGAGGAAGAAGCAGGCTCCCAGCAGAGGAGCCCGATATGGGGCTCGATCCCAGAACCCCAGGATCACGCCCTGAGCCGAAGGCAGATGCTTAACGACTGCGCTACCCAGGCGCCCCCACACAATAAATGTTACTTGAATCTGAATGAATCTGAATATCTAGTTGGAGATTTAGATAAATGGTAGGGAGGTTGAGCTATTTCCCCAAAGCCAAGAAGAATACTCTAGAATAAAAGCAAGAAATACGTATTTCAGATACTTCAATTCTGCCTCAGTTTGGACCAGTTAAAATATGTACTTGTTTCAACGAACAAAGGAAAAAAAGAGAGTGAGAAACCAAGAAACAGATTCTTAACTCTAGAGAACAAACTGATGGTTATCAGAGGGGAGGAGGGTGGGGGGATGGGTGATATAGGTGAAGGGGATTAAGAGTACACTTACCATAATGAGCACTGAGTAATGTATAGAATTGTTGAATCACTATATTGGATACCTGAAAGTAATTTCACAGTATATGTTAACTATGCTGGAATAAAAATTAAGAACTTAAATAAAAATATGTACTTATTTCCTCAGTAGCCCATTTCTTCCTTACAGCCTTTACTGGTCATTCCTGGCTAGAGGTGGTCTCTCCTTCTATGGTCCAGAGTTCTCCTTTGGGTAATATGACATAGTTTGTCGGACTCATGTCTCATCCTCTTCACAGGGTACATACATGAGGGCAGAGACCACATCTCATTCATCTTTGTGGGTTTTTTTAAAAATGTATTTGCTTATTTGAGAGAGAGAGTGGGGGGGAGGGGCTGAGGGAGAGGGAGAGAGAGAATCTCAAGCGGACTCCCCACTGAGCATGGAGCCTGATGCAGGGCTCAATCCTATGTCCCTGAGATCATGACCTGAACTGAAATCAAGAACCTGTCACTTAACTGACTGAGCCACCCAGGTGCCCCTCATTCACCTTTGTATCTATCCCCCCATATTGTCTTGAACTGAAAGCATCAAAACGGACAAGATCAGCAAAATTTGGTAATTTTTTTTAAGATTTTAATCTTAAGTAATCTCTACACCCAATGTAGGACTTTAACCCACAACCTTGAGATTAAGAGTTGCACATTCCACCAACTGCGCCAGCCAGGTGCCCCGAAATGTGGTAATTTTAGAAATTGGATGATGAGTACTATGAATACCCATTATTACTATTCTCATTTCTTTTAGGTTTGCTTGGAAATTCTCATAATAAAAAGTTTTTTAAAAACCAAGACATTTCTGCTTCAAGATGGTGGAACAAGTTTATTTCTCTCTGTATCCCATTAAAATGCCAGCAGTAGGGCTCAATTTTCCATGAAACTAATGGAGGTTAAGCTTCAGGGGCCCTTGCTTGCACAGGTCCTTACCAAGGTCCCAAAAGCTGCCTTAGCAAAATGTTCACATATTTGTAAGTTTTTCTAAAATCTGCAAAAATAATATATTTCAATTGTATTGGTTAAGGACATTGTCTCTTCTGATTTCCCCTCTGGCACTGTTTTCCTTGTGTCAGGTAGCATTAGAGTGGCTGTAGTCATTTTTGGGGTCCAGCTAAGGGGAAGTTGTGTTTCAGATACAATTTGTTTGAATTACAAGCTATTACTAATAACAAGTTGCCAAGCTGAAAAAAAAAAAACTATCAGTAATAACAATTCTTTTTGATCAACCATGCTTGAAGAAAGACCAAATTATCTTTCTGTTCAATCTATAAAAATTTGATAGAATAAAATCACTATCATATGAAAATCCATACCAAAAAAACACCAAAAACCAAAACCAACCAAAAAAAACCCCCACATCCAGACCCTCCTCCAAATGCAGAGGAAAAGTATGTCAGTATAGTATAGCACATACAGTGTGTGAGTGTGAGTGTGCAAGTGAGTGTGAGTGTGTGTGCGAGTGTGTGCGTGTGTGCAAGTGTGTGCGCGAGTGAGTGTGTGAGTGTGAGTGCGTGTGAGTGTGCATGTGAGTGTGTGCGTGCAAATGCGTGTGTGCGTGTATGTGCGAGTGAGTGTGCGTGTGTGTGTGTGCGTGCGTGTGTGAGTATGCGTGTGTGTGTGTATGGTATAGTCATTGGTATTGCAATAGCGTTATATGGTGACAGATGGTAGCTACACTTACAGGGAGCATAGCCCAGTGTATAGAGTTGTTGAATCACTATGCTGTACACCTGAAACTAATATAACATCGTGTATCAACTATACTTCAATAAAAAAAATTATGTCAGGTGGGGGAAGGGGTGCCTGGGTGGCTCAGTCTGTTGAGCATCTGACTCTTGATCATAGTTCAAGTCTTGATCTCAGCGTGGTGAGTTCAAGCCCCATGGTGGGCTCCATGCCCAACTTAAAATATGTTGGGCAATAAAATAATAAATACATTATATTGGTTTTTTGATTTCGTAATGCTTGTGGATTTTGTGCCAGCATTCCAAGATTTGTAATTTGTTGTGATTTATTTTCTCATTCTAATAAATATTCATTTTTCTTACTTAAGTCTGTCTTCAAATTTTATATTTTTTTCCTAAACATGGACTCCAAAATTGATCTTTCATAACACATGGATCTCTGAAATTATAATTATTTGGACTTCAACATCCCCCTCTCAGCAACTGATAGAACTAAGAGTTAGAAAATGAGCAAAGATCTAGAAGACCTGAAAACACAATGAACCAACAGGATCTAACTGACATTTATAGAACACTCCATCCACAACAGCAGAATGCACATTTCTTTTTTTTTTAAAGCGCTGTTAATAGACCACATGCTGGGCCAAAAAGCAAATGTTAACAAATTAAAAAGAACTGAAATCATACAAAGTAGGCTATTGACCATTATGAAATCAAATTAGAAATCAGTGAGAGAAAGGCCACAGGAAAATTAATCTACTTGGAAATTAAACAACACACTTTAAAATCATACCTGGTCAAAGAGGAAGTCTCAAAGGAAATTAAAAAACATACAGAACTGGGACACCTGGGTGGCTCAGTCAGTTAAGTGTCTGCCTTCAGCTCAGGTCATGATCCCAGGGTCCTGGGAATAAGCCCCACAACAGGCTCCCTGCCCCGTGGGGAGTCTGCTTGTCCCTCTGCTCCTCCCCCTGCTTATGTTCTTTCTCAAATCCATAAATAAAATCTTTAAAAAACTGAGTAAAATTAAAATACAACATATCAAAATTTGTGGGCTGTAGCTACAGCAGTGTCAAGAAGGAAATGTATACATGATTACCTCAGAACAGAGGGAAACATCATGTTACAAAAAGTCTCAAGTCTGTAACCTCAAGAAACCAGAAAAAAAGAGCAAAAGAAACCCAAAGCAAGTAGAAAGAAAGAAATGATACAGATAAGAGCAGAAATCAATAAAATTGGAAAGGGAAAGCAATTTCTAAAAAACCACAAAAAGCTAGCTAATAGCTTCTAGCAAGACTGACAAAATAAAAAGAGAGAAGACAAAAATCAACAGTATCAGTAACAAAACGGAGTATCATCACAGTTCCTGCAGCCTTTAAAGGAATAATAAGGGAATACCACAGAGACCTTTATTTGTTTATTTTTTAAGATTTTATTTATTTATTCGACAGAGCTAGAGATAGCCAGCGAGAGAGGGAACACAAGCAGGGGGAGTGGGAGAGGAAGCAGCAGGCTCCCAGTGGAGGAGCCTGATGTGGGGCTCGATCCCAGAACGCTGGGATCACGCCCTGAGCCGAAGGCAGACGCTTAACCGCTGTGCCACCCAGGCGACCCCCACAGAGACCTTTAAACTTATGAATTCAACAACTTAGAAAAAATGGACCAGCTCTTCAAAAACTACAAATGACAGAAGCACTAATGAGAGGACATAGATTCATTCTACAGCCACTAGCAAAAACAAATTTGTCATTAAAATTCCCCGAAAAAGGTGGGGCTCCTGGGTGGTGCAGTCGTTGGGCCTCTGCCTCCGGCTCAGGGCGTGATCCCGGTGTTATGGGATCGAGCCCCACATCAGGCTCCTCCGCTGTGAGCCTGCTTCTTCCTCTCCCACTCCCCCTGCTTGTGTTTCCTCTCTCGCTGGCTGTCTCTCTCTGTCAAATAAATAAATAAAATATTTAAAAAAAAATTTTCCTGAAAAAGAAATGGAGAATTCTATTAAATATTTTGAGAAGCATTAACACCAATTTTATACACTCTCTTCCAGAGAATAGAAGAGCAGGGACTATTTCTCTCCTTACTTTGTAAGGCCAGCATTATTCTGATACCAAAACTAGAAAAAGACGGTAGAATAAAAAAACTACAAACCAACATCTCTTGTAAAGGTAGATGCAAATATCATCAACAAAATGTTAGCAAGTCAAATCTAACAATTAAAAAATGTCTTAATTAAGTTTTTATTTGGATTTTTATTAAATTTTGTATTAAAAATATGCATGACCAAGCAGGATTTATTCCAAGTATGCACGGCTGGTTCAACACTCAAAAATCAATTCATCTGAATCTATACTGTAATGTGCATATCAATAGGTTAAAGAAACAAAATCATATGATCACATCAACTGATGCAGAAAAGCGTTTGACGGAGATCCAAACCCAGCACCTATTCATGACAAAACCTGCATTTTCTACCAGGCCGGCAAATGCTCATAAAAGGGCCTACGCCCATGAATACTGAGAATGGGAGAGTGTTCCATCAACTGAGGGGAGATTTGGACAGACATCTGGAAGACAGAAAGTGATGGAAGAACGAAGGTGGAGACACTCCAGTCCAGAGTGTAAACCGAGGAAGACTGTGGCAGAAGACCACGGCAGTGGTGGCTGCTAGTTCTTGGAGAAGTCTAGCAAATCTATGGGTTAACAAGTCAGGTACGGAAACAGGAATGGGAGATGGAGTGTTATCACCATTAGTGTTCCCTAACTGTTTCCATGTCATGGCACACGTGGAAAATAGGAATATGAGTAAGAGAACCGTTTTAAGGAAATGACTTTCAGACCCCCAGATTTCATATGGCCTGTCTCTAAAACTGAATTGCCTGATGCAGCATCCTGAGTCAAAGTGGTTCTCCTTTCTCATCTCCAGTTTCACAATAGCTCTCCTACCACTTCACCAAAGAAAAGCATTCTTCAGTGATTTATCACCCTGGATCCCAAGCAAAGGAATAGTTCCACGTTAATCACTGCCTTATAAATGCCCCCAGTCCACCTCATTATGCAAATTAAGACACTGATTTCTAATACATTTTACTTTTTGTGCTAATAATTTTTCTTTAATCAATAAAGATTAATTTTTTAACATATTGCCTTTTGTTCACAAAAATATAATAGATTAAATTCATTTTGTTTCTAGCAGAGAAATACGATAAGATGATTAATAAGAGACTTTCCCACACTTTTACTTCTGGTTAAGATGGAATAACAAGTACCACATATACCCCATGCTTTAAATAACCCCAAACTGGACACAGTATGTGAACAATGTTTTTTGAGACCCTGGACACCTGGCAATAAAGAACAGTGAGCCCCAAGAGACAGGGAACAAATGTCTTAGATGTTTCTCTTGCTCGTTCGTTCTGAGGAAGTCAGTTCCCATGTTGTGAGCGGCTCCCCGGAGAAGCCCATGTGGCATGGATCTGAGAGGGTCTCTGGCCAATAGCCAGTGAGGTCCTGAGGTCCTCATTCCAACGGTTCACAAGGAATGCAATTCTGCCAACACTCATGTGAGGCAGCCTGGAAGTGGATCCTCCCCTGGTCAAGCCTTTAGAGAATACCCCAGCCTCGGCGGCTAACAGCTTCATGGGAGATCTCAAGCCACAGGCAGCCGCATAAACCATGCTCAACTAGTCGACCTATAGAAACTGTGAAGTGGGGGCGCCTGGGTGGCACAGCGGTTAAGCGTCTGCCTTCGGCTCAGGGCGTGATCCCGGCGTTATGGGATCGAGCCCCACGTCAGGCTCCTCCGCTATGGGCCTGCTTCTTCCTCTCCCACTCCCCCTGCTCGTGTTCCCTCTCTCGCTGGCTGTCTCTATCTCTGTGGAATAAATAAATAAAATCTTTAAAAAAAAAGAAAAAAAAAAGAAACTGTGAAGTGATAGCTGTTTGTTGTTTCAAGTTGCTAAGTCTTATGATGATTGGTTATACAGCAATAGCTTAATATAGGAAGACAGACATCAAAAAGTATGAATTCCAATTCTAACACTACTGCAACTGGGCAAAGAGCAGGCTTGAAAATCCTTCATCGCATAACCAATTACACATTTTAATTATTTTTCTTCTATGTCTTGTACCTGCTTCAACTTTTCATTCATAATACACTCAAATGCCCTTCTTCTAAGCTCCATCTACTCCTTACAGCTTTCCAACAAAAGTGACTGAATGTAATGAAGTAAGCAGCCAGACATGCTGTGCTTTTCCATCTAATGACAGAAAAAAAAAACAACCACTCCATCTGGGTGAAAATTGATAATTAGCCATATCCAATTCCTGGACATCTGGCTTTTAAATGAAACTGAACATAGTAATGTCTGTTTCCCAGGGCATTCTTTTACCGAAAATGCTATTTATTCTTCTCGTGTTTAAAAGGAGAGCACCACTGCAATTTTAAATATCAAGTTACCAAAGATTTGTCTCAATTTTTTTTCATATTATCATAGTGTTATATATTTGTTGCAGAAAATGTGGAAACAACAGAAAATCACAAGAAGGAAAAAAATGCCACCATTCGAGATAATTGTTTACATTTTGATGACTGTATTTCCAGATTTGACTATAAAAGGCATTTCGGAATAACAGTTTTTCTCCATCAAAAACAAATGATTTAAAAAACCCTACAGAGTATTTTAATGAATGAAATTTACTGAAGAACACCAAACCCTTTATTCTACTGAAATCCACATCCATTTCCTCATACAATTTATGGTGTGGCTGTCGACATTGGTATTTCAGCCCTGACAACCAACCTGAATCGCTCAGGTAAATATCCCATACGGTTAAAGCAGTTCCAGCGGCATTTTGAGAGTAGTGGAGCTCAGGGAAACAACAAATGTTTGCGCCCACTCTCCCTTCATGCTGCCACCGCTGCCCCAGAATTTGTGGTGGAGGACGGGTTCATAGACTTGCACCTGGATCCTTACTGGGCTGGAGCCAGCTCAAAGAAGCACTAGAGACCTGACTGTTGAATTTCAGGAATTTCCTGAGCTGGTTATTTAACACAGTCATTACTAAGAATTAAATGATACAAACTTACAATTTAATTATATTCAAAACAAAGGTAATAAACACTCAAAACTCATAACTTTTTCATGATTTTACTACATTTTGTTATTACCTACGTTCCCGGTGTTCTTTCCATCTACTTAATCTGTATAGTGGGGACACTATCTAATGGTTTGCTGGGGCACATCTTTTTGTTGCGTGTATCAGTAATTCATTTCTTTTTATTGCGTATCGGATTGCCGCATACAATGTTATAGTTTGTTACTCATTCACGGGCTGAAGAACATTCGGGTTGCTTTTAGTTTGGAACGATTATGAATAATTCCACTCGGTTGGTTGGTTGGTTTGTTTATTCCAAGAGTGTTTTTTTAAGGATTTTATTTTTAAGTAATCTCTACACCCAACATGGGGCTCCAACCCACAACCATGAGATCCAGAATCACACACTCCACCGACCGAGCCAGCCAGGCACCCCCTAAAGACAATTTTTTAAGAGCACTTTTAAGTTCACCACCAAATTGAGAGGAAGGTACAGAGATTTCCCACATAACTCCGTGCCCCACCTTACATAATAGCCCACCCATTACCAACATCAATCAGCAGAGTGGTACGTGTGTTACCAGGTAGGAACCTCCATTGTCATATCACAATCACCCAAAGTCCGTAGTTTACTTTAGGGTTCACTATTGGTGTTGTATATTCCATGGGTTTGGACAAATGTTTAACAACTACATCCGTATTGTAATACCGTACGGAGTATTTTCACGGCCCTAAAGATCTATGTTTTGCGTTTTCTATTCTGCATCATCCCTGCCCTGCAAGTCACTCCCACCCCACCCTCGGCAACCACTGGTGTTTTATTATCTCCACAGTTTTGGGCCACCTGGGCGGTGCCGTTGGTTAGGCCTCCAACTCTTGGTCTCAGCTCAGGTTGTGATCTGACGGTCATGAGATCGAGCCCTGCGTTGGGCTCTGTGCTCAGCACGGAGTCTGCTTAAGACTCTCCTCCCTGTGCTCTCATTCTCTCTCTCTCTCTCTCTCTCTCTCGTGCACGTGCACGTGCGCGCTAAAATAAATAAATAAATCTTTAAAAAAAAATCTTGATGAAGTACAAATTATCAGGTTTTTTTAATGTATCGTGTTTTTAGTGTTGTATCTAAGAAATCCTGCCTAACCCAAGGTCACAAAATTCTTCCCCTGTGTATCTTCTAGAAGTTTTACAGTTACAAGTTTTATATTTCTATGATCTATTTTTGCATATGATACAAAATTAAGCAGAGGTTCTCCCTCTCTTTGTCTTTTTTTTCTGCATATGTATGTCCAGTTGCTCTAGCATCATTTATTGAAAAGACTATTGTTTCTTCATTGACTTGTCTTTGCGGCTTTGTTGAAAAATCAGTTGACTATAAGTATCTATATGGGTTATGTTAGAATTTTTAAAAAAGACCTTCTTTGTCAGAGACTATGAATGACTGTTTCCGGAAAGGAAAGGGATAAAGGGCCATAGACACTAACCTCACCTTCTCAGGGTTTAGCAAATTCTTGAAGCAGGAAGATTGGAGGAAGGCGCAGGCCTAGGTTTGCTTTACCGTGAACTAGAGAAGACAAGTTTTTGGTTGATTACTAACTACCCTGCTTATTATATATCTTATATGTCTGAATACAAAGCAATCCTGAATATAAGGAAACCCTCCATTTTTTTCCACTAAAATAAGTTTTAAAGACTTTTTTAGGTCAACTTGAATGTAACATATACTCTTGGGGATGCAGGAAAAAAACAGTAAAATATCTCTTTTTTAAAACTTTGTTATAATTAACAATTATTTATAAAAATTCCATATTATATAATATGATATATACATTTAGGAATGTTGCCTTTTTTTTTTTTACTTTTGCTTATCATGACATAGTTTTACTTAAGTTTTTCACATGTATATTTATCAGAATCTTTGCCAATACTAGAACTACTTCTTGTGTCATCTAACCTAGTTTCCTCAGAGCACACCAGCACCTCTATGTTATTGGAAACCCAGTACTATTTGAATCTCCGCATGAAGCTTTCTTCAGCAATTTTATCACAAGCCACAAGCACCTGTTTGCATAACATTAGAGTAGTTGACATTTTTATTCATTCTGCACTCATGCACTTGTGAGTTCCGCCTCATAATTATTTATAGTGGGTTTCTTTTTTAAGAAAATATATCTAGGAATTTTATCGTGCCTCTTCCAGTCTCCCTTTCAGGAAGGATGGTGGAAGAAAGGGGAGAAAAGGCACTTAAACCCCTGAAACTCATAGTGCAGGGATTGTGCAAATAGAGAACTGAGGAACAGGGGTTGGTAAATGGGGTGGAGTCACCTCCCAGGAATGCGCTCATGGGGTAGGAGAGTGAGCTCTAGGAGGAAGGTGAAGCATCCTTGGCTATAGGGTGATAAGGACAGTCTGGGGTTCTTGGGGGCTTTTGTCCTTGCCTGATGAAGCAAGCTGGGTTCAGAATTAAGAGTCTCATCAACATTCCGCACCAGTAGAACGGGTCAAGGGGCTTCTATTTTGGTGGCTCGTTTGTAAGTCTGGGCTTTAATTTCTGTCCTCTGACTTGGAGACCTTCAGATAGCCCTACGAAATGGAAAGCCATGAGTGTGTACCTCTTTGCTTATGTCTTCACAGAAGGCAACTTAGTACCTCTGTTCACGTTCCTGAAGAGATCCAGAAAAGCTTTTGCTCCTGGCCTCAATCCACTGTGCCTTCCGAAGTCCTTCACGTCTCCCTTTGGAAAATCATGTTTCTTTATACAGCTGAGCTGACATGGCCCCCCCTCAGTGTCTGCTGTCCAGCTTCGTGCCCCGTGCCATCTCCCCTGTGTCCTGTAGGAAGCGTGTCTGTGTGTGCATTATGCATGTGTGTCCCCCACTAGATCGTGAGCTCTTAGACGATGAGGCCCTCCCACACAGACTAACCATCACGCCACCCGGCAGAGGAGAAATAGAGTCCACGTCCTGTATCACAGAGCAGACAACGAAGGGTGAATTCAGAGCTGAGAGTGGATAAATTGATAACTAGCACAGCATCTCATGCCTGCAAAGTTCAGGCTTCCTTCCGCTCATCCTCATCTATAGTCCTTTTTCCTGCAGATGGGGACTTTTTTCAGTGTTCCTAGGCGTCACTGTATACACCGGGGTAGAGCCCTGCCCCAAGCCAAGGGGAATTGAGTTGTGTGTTGGGGACAACAAAAAAAGTCCCCCCACTAAAAAAAGAGAGTAACAGTAGCATCATTAGATGCTGTGTTCTTGGCGGAAGTTGGGTGCTGGTGTGGATTCTTTTGTCATTTGCAGACAAAAGCCCTTAAATCTGCATAGAGGTAGGGGGCCACCTTCTAGATCTTTGTGTGTAATGAATCCAGTCAGCCGGTGGACGTTGAAACTTTCCCTCCTGAGCTACTCAGGTAAGAGTCACTGAGGTGGTATGTAGCAGCCCCTGCCTATTCTTGCTGTAATACTTTCTCTCAGGCATGTCCCGTGATACCAAACACCACAGAAGTGACAGTGAAGTCCTGGGATACTGTGCAGATAAGCAGACCAGTGGTAAGGCAGGTGTCATTGCTATTACTCGTCATCTGCATAATGTTGCCTGGTGCTGGGGGGAGGGATGGGCAGTGGAGAAGGTGGGAAGAAGCCCCAAGTGTTCTGTGCCCCCAGCTGTGGAGACCAAAGATACTTCATGGGGTCCCCACAGAACTGCTAGTGAGCGGTGTAGGCTCCCAGGACCCCACTCCCAGGAAACACGGCTCCTGGTGACACTTGAGGGCCTTCCAGACCACAGCCTGTGTATTCCTCCAGCCTAGCTACCTTATTCACTGCTGAGCAAAAGGTACCCTCCAAACCTCAGTACCCTCTACTAGCCCCCATCCCCACATACCAAAAGTACCCAGGATTAGTTTCCAGATCATAGCTTTCTATTCCAGAAGCACCTTTGGGAGAAATTGCTTGGGAACTGATGGGTTAGAGGTGCTGAGATTATTAATAATCAAAGACATGTCTCTTGTTGCCCCTTCATCCATAGAAAAGAAGCTGAGATCAGCAAGAACCAATAGCTGCATGAGAAATCAGATACTGGCAAAAAGGATAGAATTTGAAGCTTCAAAGAAATCCACAAGCTCAATGAAAAAAAAAAAACCCACTAGATTTCACTAGGAATAACTTTAGAATTTAGATTTTAGCTATAATTTCTAAGAATAAGAATAGCATTTTAATATATGGTACCTGATTGCAATGAGATTTTGTTTTATTTGTAAGGTTTCTCTATAACCCCTCTGCTGCCTGTGTTCAAAGGAGTAGTCACAGAGTTATTTCATTTTGAAATAAAGAGCAGGTTGGGATAAGATATGCCTTTTTAAAATCTCCAGATCATAGAAAAGAGTCAAGAAAAGAAATCTGGAAAGAAGAGAGGAAGAGAGTTTAGCTGAGACTATTTATACTGCCCCCAGGCTTTCTTTCCACCTTCTCCCACCCAGCTTTAGACACCTCTCCCTTCTCTCTGTGGGAGGTAGAGACCTCTCATAAGCTTGGAAACCCTGGAGCAGAGGGTTTGACTTTTGGTTCTCTGGAACCCAGAGTGGAAGTGGCAGCGTGGTAAGTGAAGCAGAGAGAAGGCTGGAGACGGTGCTCAGAGCCTGAACATGGAGCTCCCCTATAGTTTCCAGCACAGGCAAGACAGGGGTCATGTTGCCTTGGGGCAAGGTGACCCTACAGCACAGGATCTTGGGAGGGCAGCCCAAAGGACCAAGATGAGACGCAGACTCCAAGCTTCACTAGAGCCAGGAGGAGCTGAGGGGGGTGGGGTGATAGACCTTATTATATTAAGACAACAGACTACAAATTATTCAGCGGCAAAACTGTCAGCTAAAGCAAGGACGGAAACATCTGAGGCACAACCAGACCCTTTCTTGCTGTTCTTCTCCTGCAGCAGACACAGCCTGATGGGGGAGAGAAGAGGAGAATCTTTCCAAGTGGAGAACAGCTTTGATGTTGAATGTGAGCTCCAAATGGACTGAGCCTTTGACTGAATATTCACTCCAAGACACTAACTTTGGTAGTGACAAGACTGAGTCTCTCCCCATCATTGAAAATGGGGATTTCAGAGTTAAATTGAATTCAGTTACAGAGAAATAAGCTAACTTGGGTTGAGTTGTTTGTTAATTGTGGGTTTTAAATCCATTACACTATCATTCTCTCTTTGAAATCTTAAGTCATGTACCTGGTATAGACAGGTATGTGGCTCAGATGTGAGCTCAGTAAATAGTATGGGCAGTGTCTGTGGGTTCTGCAGTCCACACTTGGAGCCCTTGGGCACATTTCACCCATCTGAGTATCTGGCTAAGAGGCTCCAGAACTTTTCAACTTGTCCCAGCTGACAATAGCCCAATGATGACTTAGCTTCTTCAGAGGGCAGGACACATTATACATCCCACTAATTATCTTTATATGACCAAAAAAATAACATTTATTAGGCACTTATGGCATGCTAACTGCCAGCCTGTAAATAATATGTTGCAAGATAGGAACTTACTTTGAGAAGCTCACTGGGGGAAAACAAGGAGATAAGACATCAGGCTTGCAAATATATCCTAATAAAAGCATTTGCTAAATAGTCCAGGCCAAATCTCTCAAATTGCAAATTGCTTTCCCCTCTCCTTTGACGACTAAGAGGACAAAGGACGGCAAAGGGGCAGGATGCCAATCAGGGACAGGAATGAAGCAATGAGGGAAGCTGTGAAGGCATCAAAGCAGAAATGTCATAACTATAAGAATGGAGAAAGAGCTGCGTAAGCATTCCCCCTAGCAAGCTGCTTGTCTGACCTTCCTTCTCAGTCTGGTTTCCTCCTTTACCATGAGTCAAATTCACAGTATTGCCAATGAGAAGTCTCCTCTGATTCTGACCTGTGAGAAAGTCCAACTGGGAGAAAGCTGTCAAGTAGAGGGGACTGCAGGTGTAGGGCGGTGTCAGTGTGGCCTTGGGGGCAGAAGTGGGAGGGCGGAGGGGCTAGCTGAGTAAATGAGAAGACTGCCAGGTGCTAAGAAAGAAAGGCATTATTTCCTTTCACTCTAGTGGAAGGAATAATAGGCTTCTTAAAATTATTTAAGGTAGAAGTGTCTTCTATTATAGGGCTCTGTCATTTCTCCTGCATTAAATGCCCAGTCACCCTCCCCTCAACCTAGAGAGACTAATCTATTCTGAGGGAGAGGTCGGTTATCTTTGTAAAAATACTTTCTGCTGCGACACTCAATGGAGGTCACTTTAAAATACAATAGCCTCATCTCTTCATTTGTATGCAATTTCATTTTTCAAGCAATAGGTCTTTTCAAATAGAATTTGCTTTGGTCTAATCCTTTAAGACGTCCCTGCAACTAAGCAATAATGTGAGTACAAAGGTGAGTGCATATAAATTCTAAAATTGATTCTATTTATTAAACGTTTTACTTTTTTCAAATGCTCAATGTAGTTTAATACTTATGTTTCAAACCCCTTCACTGACCCTTGCTGTCTCAGTAAGACAGGAATAGCATAGCATTAAATTAATTTCCACAGCAACTAATATCATAAACACCAGATTATGGCTTTGTTACAAAATGTAGCAGATGGGAGAAGGAGCTGAGAAAAACAAAGCTCCCTTCAAAACATGGTATTTCTAAAACAGTTTTTAAAACCGATAGCGAAGGGAATACCGAGTAGTAAGCTTCAAAGTAAATTGCATAATATTTACCTAAATTTCATCCTTACTTCCAACAACTGTGCCTAGAACCCAAATCTTATTTCACAAATTAGCTCATAGGAGTTATGTAAGAATGACGTAGAACTTTTTGGCAAAAATCTCCCCGTAAGGACCTATTCGCATGTGTTGTTTCTCTATTACCCACAGATTTCGATTACAAACTGTCTTCTCAGGTGGTGAGTAAAGAAGATGCTGGACTCGCCTTTAGCCAGGGAACAAAGCAGCCCCTTCGGGTACCAGAATTTAATTTGTCTGGACCTGAGTTTGGAGAAATGTGATGCCCTCCCTTTGCTGCTGCTGGCAGAAGGAGGAAAGGAGCAGGGGATGGGAAGATGGGGCGAGGGCTATGTTACTTAGAATCACCAAATCCTGACGCTAGGAATTTAGAAAAGACACAGTTTCTCTGTGCTTTCTGAAACGAAGGAGACCAGCCAGGTCTCCGATGGCCTCTTGTCCTGGACTGAGAACTTACAGAGAGAGAGCAGCATGGAGGACAGCAGCGTGGAGAGGGTTTAATCTCTGCCATTAGCTCCTCAGCTCGAAGCTTTTCCTTTGGCCTCCGGTCCGGGAGAACCAACTGGGTGGGGCCATCCAGAGCAGCATTCCTAAAACCACCAGAGCATCAGCTGATCAAAGTGACTCTGAAAATTGAGGCAAATGGTCTAAACAGTTCTATCAAAATTGTACTTTTGCTCAGACATACAGCTGGCTGAAGCAAAAGTGGTCTTTCTGGCTTATCTTAGACAACAATAACAATTATTTACATCATTTTAGAGTTATCGAGGAGAGTTAAAATAGTTCTTTTGGAAAGTATATTAATATGGATGAAGCTGCTGGAATACATTTAACCACAGCATTTACTAAGAGCAAATGGCAATGCCCAAAAGACAGTTTCTGAGGGTAAAACTGTAGAGTGAAGTGTGAAATGTGAACGTACCTTAATCTCAAGGGTACTTGGCATAACAGTGACTTACTCCGCTTGTTAGGAGTTGTTAGGAGGCATGTAATGTCCTGGATAAACAGTGGGCTCTGTGAGCCAGTCAGTGTCTCTAACCTATCCAGAATCACATATTTTTCTTGAGTTTCCTGCCTTGGTTTATTTGGTTTAACGCTCACATCAAACAAGGTATAGTCTAACCTGACAGAAGAGTTTAGAACTCCTGGGTCTACAGAGCGCAAATTAACCACATCCCCACCCTGTCAAGCCATTAAGTACTGGAGTGATCTGAGCTTTGCACTGAGCAGACAAAGCCTCAAATAGGTGGCAAGAAAATGAAGGGCCTGCCCCAAAGAATGTCCTGCTTCAGGCTCCACCAAGGACAAATTCTTCAGTGGAACATACCAGCAGCCGTAGAAGAGCACGAGCGGAGCCTGTATCAGTGAGTCTAGAACCCACACAGTCCAGCCTAAAGTACACTGGCCTTTGTTGAAAGCTCATTGTAGAACTGGTTATTGTCAAGTTCTCACGGTAAGAGAAAAACAGTCTCTTTTCACAGAGAAAGATGTTCGTAATAAACAGGGTACACTTGAAAATGGTTTTCATTGTGGAAGATTGACTAGTTTTTTTAAGGTTAGCATTATCTGAATTTAAATATCTATAAAATGAGCTTCGTTTGTACATTCAATGACTCTAGCTGATTTTCCCAAAATACATCACATAGGCCAGCATTCCCACCAAGCTAAGAATAGGAACAAGCTGTTAGTAAGAGGGAGGGATGGCTGAGAACTAGAGCTGCCAAGACTGAATGATTAAAAATGATCCTAAAGTTGAAAAAGAGCAGAGATCTCCCCCCACTCGGTTATATTATAACATCTACAACAGTAGCAAACATGCTTCTATGACTTACAACAAAAATGGCAGAATTCCTTAGGCCCAGGAACTTAAAATATAAATTCTCCTTCCATACTGGAGCCATGGAGGAGGGATGGGTGCAGCTCTCTTGCCCTATGGCTTTTTCAAAAGCAGATGATTGATTTCTTAAATATGCCATGCATTTCTTGTTTCTAGTAAAGTAAAATGAAAGCTTACTATCAAGAAAGCGTTGATCAGCTATTCCTCATCTCTGGTGTAAATAGAGAGACAGGAATAGGGTTCAAGCTCGTTAAAAGGGGTTTAGAGTAGGAAGAATGTCTTGAATCCAAGAGTTGTGCAGCACAGAGCAGTTCCCGATGAATGCACTGTCCCTGGAGAACTCACAGGGATGACAGGGCATACATCTGGGGGAAGAACTCACAGGGATGACAGGGCATACATCTGGGGGGGGGGGTCATAAGTGTGGTAATGGAATCAGGAGTGCAAAATATTAGCTATGGAATAACAGGTTCCTCAGTTGCTAAGGAATCCTAGAAAAAAGGATGAGGAAGTGGCTGAGAGCAGTGGGGAGGAGTGAATGTTTCTGTGGGTCTCACTGGGCAGCCTAGGCCCAACCAAGGCTGTGCAGGGCTGTTTTGTGCAGGTGCCGAAACGGAGCAACAAGCATAGCAGCCAAGTCTGAATCCCAGCCATCTTGCAGAGCTCTTCCTGACAGTGACCTTGCTTTCCTGCAACTCAGGTCAGACCCAAGTAAGTACAGCTCTTGGACTCATAGTAAGGGCTTGAGGCTTAGTTCCTTGGGGGAAGAACAGGGGTCTACAGCCCCTCTAGGAACTGCCCCCATTTGTACAGCCCCATTCCCACTCCCATCTACTTTTCAAACTAATTCTCCAGCTTGGCAAAAGTTTGGATAGCAGACTCATACTAATCCTTCCAGAGTGTGCAAATCTGTTTATCAAGGAATTGATGAGAGAAATCTAAGCGGACAGGAGCAGGGTGGATGATTTTATTTGGGAGCAAAGCAGTTTTTGTTTTCAAACTGGACAAGCTGACCTTTCCACTCAAATGATTTTTAGTCTGATGATACCCTCAAAATATTTTATTTTATTTTATTTTTATTTTTTTAAAGATTTTTTATTTATTTATGTGACAGAGATACAGCCAGCGAGAGAGGGAACACAGCAGGGGAATGGGAGAGGAAGAAGCAGGCTCCCAGCGGAGGAGCCCGATGTGGGACTCGATCCCAGAACGCCGGGATCACGCCCTGAGCCGAAGGCAGACGCTTCACGACTGCGCTACCCAGGCGCCCCTCAAAATATTTTTAAATAAATTTCACTGCATATCAAATAAATGGAGAAACTCTCTAGGGAATCATGTGCTGGAAATTTGCCTGCACAATTTTCCACACTGTCAAGCTGATAGGCTATCAATGCTGTGCTACTTGTTTTCTCTAAGAGAAGTTCCATTAGAGATTGTGGTTTTCATCTGTTATTTCCTGCTTGGTGACGTCTAAAAATTTTTCTAATGTTGCTATAACAAAGGTTTTGCTCACCAGTTTGTTTTTCTTTTATTGATGATAAAACATGGTAGAAGAGATATTTGGTTGCCATGTGGACACTGGGCAGAAGGCAGGAAAATGGAGGGAAGGGAAGGGAGATGAGTTGAGAAAGGGAAACCTCGCTCTCGTCTTTTGAGCAGGTGTCGCTATAGGACACAGCAGGTTGGGTTCATGTTCTCTGAACCCCTTCAATACCTTTGTTTATTCTTTTAAAAAACTGGCTCCAAGGGAGAAAGCTCAGCACTGTTTACACTGAGTCCTACTTTATTATTATTACTTCGTGGGCTTGGGCACCATGTAAATGACTTTCTATTTATGGGATTTAATCACAAAGGACGTCCTAACCAAAAAAGAAAAAAAAAAATCTTTCCCTAAATTTTCACTGAGGTTCACTCTAGTTAAGTCATTATCTTCTGGAAGTTTCTGTTAAGTTCAAAAACCAAAAATAAGAAACACTTGGTAGGGAAGAACTATTTTATATCAATACTAGACATTCTTACCTTATAATATGGTAATAAGTTGATAGGGTGTAGTACACAGAATAGGGTTTTTTTTCATCGTAAAAATTAAATATAATTTATAATTTCATCCCTTTTAGTATTGACAAATGCAAATAGTCATGTAACTACCACTACAATCAAGATATAAAATAATTCCATCACACCAAAAAATTCCTTCATAACCCTTTGTGTCAAACCTTTCTCCATTCCTTAACAATCACTATCTCTTTTCTGCTCCTTTGATGTGGTTTTGGAATATAGGTGAGGTAAGGAGGGGTGAGGTCTGGAGCTGATGACCAAGCAAGAATTCTTGAGATGTCTGTGGGGCAAATGGTGCTTTTATTAAAGCACGGGGACAGGACCCCTGGGCAGAAAGAGCTGTGGCCTGGGGTCTTGAGTGGTGATTATATATTTGGGAGTTGGGGGAAGTAAGGAAAAGGGAGGTTTCAAAAGAACTTTCATATGCTAAAGAGGACCAACCTACAAGATACCTACAAGATCCCAAGATACCAGAGGCCTTGCCATTGTCAAGTTGTTTTCCCCTCTAGCAAGGTATTAACATTATGATAGCTGGGAGATTGCCAGAAGAACATCACACAGGTCCCACCCAGGAGTGGGGGGTGGGGGGTGATTGCAGGGTGTCACCTTGTGCTTTGTCTTCAGCCAGCCTTCCGCTCCCTCATCACCTATGTGTTTGCTTTTTCAGAACATCGTATAAATGGGCTCATATAGTACATACAGCCTTTAAATCTGGCTTTAGTCACTTAGCATAATGCGTTTGAGATTCAACCATGTTTTATGTTTCAATAATTTGTCCCTTTTTATTGTTGAGTAGTATCTCATTGTATGGATGTAACAGATTTTGCGTATTTCTTCCCTAGTTAACTGACTGCTATGGACTGCATTGTGTCTCTCTAAAATTCTTACGTTGAAACCCTAACCCCCGATGTAACAGTATTTAGAGAGAGGGCCTTCAGGAGGTAATTAAGGTTACATGATGTCATAAGGGTGGGCCCCTAATGTGACAGGGCTGGTGCCTTTATAAGAGGAAGAGACACCAGCGCTCTCTCTCGGAGCACATGCACTGAGGAAAAGCCATGTGAGCACACAGAGAGAAGGCAGCCACCTGCAAACGAGAAGAGTCCTCACCAGAAACTGAATTGGCTGGTACCGTGACCTTGGACTTTCTAGACACCAAAACTATGAAAAAATAAATTTCTGTTGTTTAAGCCACCTAGTCTGTGGTATTTAGCTATATACAGCAGCCTGAGCAGACTAATGCAGGGACATTTGGGTTGTTGTTATGTTTGTGATTATGAATGAGCTTTATAAGCCAGACTTAGTAGGCTTTTAGTTTTTTAATTAAATTCTGTGGCTCGAAAATATAAAAAGTAATATTGTTGTTCAAAAATATACAAAGTAATATTGTAGTAAGTCCAGTAGATGGGCTTGTTCAGCACGTGGTCCAACTTTCTATAGAGTAGAGGCAGAAAAGTGAAAACGAGAGTTTCAGATATGAATTAGATATACCATTCAAATAGACTTTTCGAAACGGCATGGAAGTTATCCATTTTGCTGACGAGGATGTGTCCTCGGATTCCTGAATCGCAGCGAAGCCAAGTTTTCCTTCTGGCCAGCAGTGGTGGCTCTGACCCTGGCTTCTGATTTGTGGAATGAAACTAACTGGGATGAACCTGGAGCCAGAAGTCAAGTTCCTAAATTTTTCTCCTTCACTGCCCTCACCCCAATTTCCTGATAGTGGAAAAGCTAGCAGTTTCCTTGAGCATTTGATGTTTATCTGGGAGCTTTTTCAGGGGGACCTATGCTAGAGTCTGCTCTTCTAGCACTTCCAGTAGGTTTTGTAAGAACCTAAATTTTTTTCTTGAAGACACTTCTGTTAAAACTAGCCAGAGGGTTTCTATTAGTTGCAACTGAATCCTGACGGATTGAGATATACAGTGAAAAGACATCCTTTCCCGGGCACCCAGTTCCCCTTTCCAAAGGCAATCACTATTATTAATTTCTCATGTATCTTTCTGGGTGTATTTTATTTTATTTTATTATTAGTATTATTTTTTTAAGATTTTATTTATTTATTTGACGGAGAGAGAGACAGCCAGCAAGAGAGGGAACACAAGCAGGGGTTGTGGGAGAGGAAGAAGCAGGCTCTCAGCGGAGAAGCCTGATGTGGGGCTCGATCCCAGGACTCTGGGATCACGCCCTGAGCCGAAGGCAGACGCTTAACGACTGAGCCACCCAGGCGCCCCACTGGGTGTATTTTATATAAATATAACCAAATATACATTTGTCTTCCCTTTTTAAAAGAGATTTTATTCCTTTATTTGTCAGAGAGAGAGACAGAGAATACAAGCAGGGGGAGTGGGAGGCAGAAGCAGAGGGAGGAACAGACTCCCCACTGAGCAGGGAGCCCAATGAGGGGCTTGATCCCAGGACCCTGGGATCATGACCTGAGCCGAAGGCAGATGCTCAACCGACTGAGCCACCCAGGCATCCCTGTCCTCCCCTTTTTAAAAACAGGAATTGGGGGCGCCTGGGTGGCACGGTGGTTGAGCGTCTGCCTTCGGCTCAGGGCGTGATCCCGGCATTATGGGATCGAGCCCCACATCGGGCTCTTCTGCTGTGGGCCTGCTTCTTCCTCTCCCGCTCCCCCTGCTTGTGTTCCCTCTCTCGCTGGCTGTCTCTGTCTCTGTCGAATAAATAAAATCTTTAAAAAAAAAAAAAAAGAAAAAAAAACAGGAATTGTAACAGGTAGCACATACTTTCCTGCATCAACTTAAAAAACTATATATCTTATAAATCTTTTCCATACTGCACATAGAGTTTCCTAATTCTCTTTTATACTTGCAGAGTATTGCATTATGTATATGGATGAACCATAATTTATTTAACAAATCCCTTATTGGTGGAAATTTGTTACTTCCAATAGTTTTTTTTTTAAGATTTACTTTTTTAATTTATTTCCATTTTTAAAATTTAAATTCAATTAATTAACATATAACATATTGTTAGTTTTAGAGGTAGAGGTCAGTGATTCATCAATCTTTTATAATACCCAGTGCTCATTACATCACGTCCTCCTTAATGTCTATTACCCAGTTACCCCAACGGCCTACTACCCTCCCCTCCAGCAACTCTCTCTTTGTTTCCTATGATTAAGCATCTCTTATGGTTTGTCTCTTCTCTGATTTCATCTTGTTTTATTTTTTCCTCTCTTCCCCTATGATCCTCTGTTTTGTTTCTTAAATTCTACATATAAGTGAGATCATATGATAGCTGTCTTTCTCTGATTGACTTGTTTCACTTAGCATAATACCCTCTAGTTCTATCCACATTGTTGCAAATGGCAAGATTTCATTTTTTGATGGCTGTGTAGTATTCCATTGTATATGTACCACATCTTCTTTATCCATTCATCTGCTGATGGACATCTGGGCTCTTTCCATAGTTTGGCTATTGTGGCCATTGCTGCTATAAACATCTGGGTGCAGGTGCCCTTTTGGATCACTACATTTGTATCTTTGGGGTAAATCCCTAGTAGTGGAATTGCTGGGTCATAGGGTAGCTGTATTTTCAACTTTTTGAGGAACCTCCATACTGTTTTCCAGAGTGGCTGCACCAGCTTGCATTCCCACCAACAGTGTAAGAGGGTTCCCCTTTCTCTGCATCGTCACCAACATCTGTCATTTCCTGACTTGTTAATTTTAGCCATTCTGACTTGGTGTGAGGTGATATCTCATTGTGGTTTTGATTTGGATTTCTCTGATGCTGAGTGATGTTGAGCATTTTTCCACGTGTCTGTTGGTCATTTGTTTGTCTTCTTTGGAGACATGTCTGTTCATGTCTTCTGCCCATTTCTTGATTGGATTATTTGTTCTTTGGGTGTTGAGTTTGATAAGTTCTTTATAGATTTTGGATACTAGCCCTTTATCTGATATGTCATTTGCAAACATCTTTTCCCATTCTGTCGGTTTTGGTTTTGTTGACTGTTTCCTTTGCTGTGCAAAAGATTTTATCTTGATGAAGTCCCAATAGTTCATTTTTGCCTTTGTTTCCCTTGCCTTTGGAGACGTGTCTCGCAAGAAGTTGCTGTGGCTAAGGTCGAAGAGGTTGCTGCCTGTGTTCTCCTCTAGGATTTTGATGGATCCCTGTCTCACAGTTAGGTCTTTCATCCATTTTGAGTCTATTTTTGTGTATGGTGAAAGGAAATGGTCCAGTTTCATTCTTCTGCATGTGGCTGACCAGTTTTCCCAACACCATTTATTGAAGAGACTCTTTTTTCCATTGGATATTCTTTCCTGTTTTGTAAAGATTAGTTGACCATGGAGTTAAGGGTCCATTTTTGGGTTCTCTGTTCTGTTCTGTTGATCTATGTGTCTGTTTTTGTGCCAGTACCATACTGTCTTGATGATTACAGCTTTGTAATAGAGCTTGAAGCCCAGAATTGTGATGTCCCCAGCTTTTGTTTCCCCCCTCCCCAACATTCCTTTGGCTATTTGGGGTCTTTTGTGGTTCCATACAAATTTTAGGATTTTTTTGTTCCAGCTCTGTGAAAAAAGATGATGGTATTTTAATAGGGATTGTATTGAATGTGTAGATTTCTAGGTAGCATAGACGTTTTAACAATATTTGTTCTTCCAATCCATGAGCATGGAACATTTTTCCATTTCTTTGTGTCTTCCTCAATTTCTTTCATGAATGTTCCATAGTTTTCTGAGTACAGATCCTTTGCCTCTTTCATTAGGTTTATTCCTAGGTATCTTATGGTTTTGGGTGCAACTGTAAATCGGATCAATTCTTTAATTTCTCTTTCTTCTGTCTCATTGTTAATGTATAGGAATGTAACTGATTTGTGTGCATTGATTTTATATCCTGTCACTTTGCTGATTCCTGTATGAGTTCTAGCAATTTTGGGTGGAGTCTTTTGGGTTTTCCACATAGAGTATCCTGTCATCTGCTAAAAGTGAGAGTTTGACTTCTTCTTTGCTGATTCAGATGCCTTTTATTTCTTTTATTTGTCTGATTGCTGAGGCTAGGACTTCTAGTACTATGTTGAACAGCAGTAATGAGAGTGGACATCCCTGCCAGGTTCCTGACCTTAGGGGAAAAGCTCTCAGTTTTTCCCCATAGAGAATGATATTTGCTGTGGGCTTTTTGTATATGGCTTTTATGAT
Organism: Ursus americanus; assembly: GCF_024610735.1. NCBI lineage: Eukaryota > Metazoa > Chordata > Mammalia > Carnivora > Ursidae > Ursus > Ursus americanus. Next base: position 706,544 of record NC_142131.1, read on the forward strand.
ATTGAGGTATATTCCCTCTGTCCCTACAGTGTGAAGAGTTTTAACCACAAAAGGATGCTATTCTTAGTCAAATGCTTTTTCTGCATTTATTGAGAGGATCATATGGTTCTTGTCCTTTCTTTTATTAATGTAGTGTATCACATTGATTGATTTGCAGATGTTGAACCACCCTTCCAGCCCAGGAATAAATCCCACTTGGTCATGGTGAATAATCCTTTTAATGCACTGTTGGATCCTATTGGCTAGTATCTTGGTGAGAATTTTTGCATTCGTGTTCATCAGGGATGTTGGTCTGCAATTCTCCTTTATGGTGGGGTCTTTGTCCGGTTGGGGATCAAGGTAATGCTGGCTTGATAGAGTTTGGAAGTTTTCCTTCCATTTTTGTTTTTTAAAACAGCTGCAGAAGAATAGGTATTAATTCTTCTTTAAATGTTTGGTAGAATTCCCCTGGGAAGCCATCTGGCCTGGGCTCTTGTTTGTTGGGAGATTTTTGATTACTCCTTCAATTTCCTTGCTGTTATGGATATGTTCAGGTTTTCTATTTCTTCCTGTTTTAGTTTTGGTAGTTTATACGTCTCTAGGAATGCATCCATTTCTTCCAGATTGCTTAATTTGTTGGCATATAGGTTGCTCACATGTTCTTATAATTGTTTGTATTTCTTTGGTGTTGGTTGTGATCTCCCCTCTTTCATTCAAGATTTTATTTATTTGGGTCCTTTCTCTTTTCTTTTTGATAAGTCTGGCCAGGGGTTTATCAATCTTATTAATTCTTTCAAAGAACAAGCTCCTAGTTTCGTTGATCTGTTCTACTGTTCTTTCGGTTTCTATTTCATTGATTTATGCTCTAATCTTTATTAATTCTCTTCTCCTGCTGGGTTTAGGCTTTATTTGCTGTTCTTTCTCCAGCTCCTTTAGGTGTAAGGTTAGGGTATTTGAGAACTTTCGAGTTTCTTGAGGAAGGTTTGTATTGCTATATACTTTCCTCTTAGGACTGCCTTTGCTGCATCCCAAAAGTTTTGAACAGTTGTGTTTTCATTTTCAGTTGTTTCCATGAATTTTTAAAAATTCTTCTTTAATCTCCTGGTTGACCCATTCATTCTTTAGTAGAATGCTCTTTAGCCTCCATGTAATTGAGTTCTTTCCAAATTGCCTCTTGTGATTGAGTTCCAGTTTCAAAGCATTGTGGTCTGAAAATATGGAGGGAATGATCCCAATCTTTTGGTACCAGTTGAGACCTGATTCGTGACCCAGTATGTGAACTATTCTGAAGAATGTTCGATGTGTACTCGAGAAGAATGTGTATTCTGTTGCTTTAGGACAGAATGTTCTGAATATATCTGTGAAGTCTATTTGGTCCTGTGTGTCATTCAAAGCCCTTGTTTCCTTGTCGATCTTCTCCTTGGATGATTTGTCCATTGCAGTGAGGGAGATGTTAAAGTCCCCTACTATTATTGTATTATTATTGATGTATTTCTTTAATTTTTTTATTAATTGGCTTATATAATTGGCTGCCCCCATGTTAGGGGGATTACTATTTACAATTGCTAGATCTTCTTGTTGGATAGACCCTTTAATTATAATATAGTGTCCTTCCTCATCTCTTATTACAGTCTTTGGTTTAAAATTTAATTTGTCTGATATAAGGATTGCCACCCCAGCTTTCTTTTGATGTCCATTAGCATGATAAATTGTTTTCCACCCCCTCACTTTAAATCTGGAGGTGTTTTTGGGTCTAAAATGAGCCTCTTACAGACAGCATATTGATGGGTCTTTCTTTTTTATCCAATCTGATATTCTGTGTCTTTTGATTGGGGCATTTAGCCCATTTACATTCAGAGTAAATATTGAAAGATATAAATTTAGTGCCCTTGTATTACCTGTAAAGTCACTGTTTCTGTATAGTGTCTCTGTTCCTTTCTGGACTATGTTACTTTTGGGCTCTCTCTTCACTTAAAGGATCTCTTTTAATGTTTCTTGTAAGGATGGTTTGGTGATCACAAATTCTTTTAGTTTCTGTTTATCCTGAAGCATTTTATCACTCCTTCTATTTTGAATGACATCCTAGCTGGATAAAGTATTTTTGGCTACATATTTTTCTCATTTAGCAGCCTGAATATGTCATGCCAGTCCTTTCTGGTCTGTCAGGCCTCTGTGGGCAGGTTGGCTGCCAATCTAATGTTTCTACCCTTGTAGGTTACAGGCCTCTTGTCCCCCGAGCTGCTTTCAGGATTTTCTCTTTGTCTCTGAGATTTGCAAGTTTCACTATTATATGTCAAGGTGTTGACCTATTTTTCTGATTTTGAGGGGGGGTTCTCTGTGCCTCCTGGACTTGGATGCCTGTTTCCTTCCCAGATTAGGGACATTCTCTGCTATAATTTGCTTCAATATACCTTCTGCCCCCCCCTCCTCTTCTTCTGCAATCCCAATTATTCTAATATTATTTCACTTTATGGTATCACTTATCTCTCAAATTCTCCCTTCATGATCCAGTAGTTATCTCTTTTTTTTCTCAGCTTCTTTATTCTCCATCATTTGATCTTCTATATCACTAATTCTCTCTTCCGCCCCTCATTTATCCTAGTAGTTAGAGCATCCATTTTTATTGCATCTCATTAATAGCCTTTTTGATTTTGACTTGATTAGTTCTTTTATTTCTCTAGAAGGGAGTTCTGTAGCATCTTCTATACTTTTTTTCAAGCCCAGCTAGTATCTTTATAATCGTTATTCTGAACTCTAGTTCCAACATCTTACTCATGTCTAAACTGATTAGATCCCTGGCAGTCAATACTGCCTCTTGTTCTCTTTTTTGAGTTAAGTTTTTCCCTTGTCATTCTGTCCAGATAAGAATAGATGAACGAGAGAACAAAATATTAAAATGGCAACAATGACCTCAGAAAAATATACAATAAACAAATCAGAAGAGACCTGAAACTGAAAAAAATATATAAAAATTAAAAAAAAGAAAAAAAGAGAGAGAATACAATCAGACATGTGGACAGAAAAGAACAATACACTGGATCCTATGTGTATTTTGGTCCATGCATTAGAAAACTAGATCCAAAAATTGTAAAGAAAGAAAAACTTAAATATGTACAAAAATAAAATTAAATATAATGAAAGGATAGAATGTAACTGTAAAAATGAAAATTAAAAGACAAGAAAAAACAAAAGAGGAAACAACAACAACAACAACAACAAAGGAAGGGATATTAACAGACAGGTGAACAGAACAAAGCAATACAATATATCCTGAGTGTATTTTGGTCAGTTTGTTAGAAGAAACTACATCTCAAAATTGTAAAGAAAGAAAAACTTATATATATACAAAAATAAAATCAAATATATTGAAAGGATAGAATGAACTTAAAAGATGAAAATTTAAAAAAGTTAACAAAAAAAAAAAAGAAAGAAAAAGAAGAAGAAAAGAAATAAAACAAAAAGAGAATATGATCAGACAGGTGAAGAGAACAGTGCCATACACTAGATTCTGAGTGTATTTTGGTCTGTTAGAAGAAACTGCATCCTAAAATTGTAAAAAAAGAAAAACTTATATATGTACAAAAATAAATACAATGAAGGAATAGAATGTAACTGTAAAATGAAAATTAAAAAAGATTTTTAAAAAGAGTTGATAACATAAGAAATTGGTTGAAAAAGGAAAGAGGAAAAAAATTAAAATTGAAAGACTAAAAAATCATGGGGGGAAAAACCATAAATTCTTTGTGCTATATTCCCCTAGTGTTGGGGTTTTGCAGTTCTCATTGATGGGTAAACTTGGTCTTGGCTGGATGTTCTTGCTGATCTTCTGGGGGAGGGGCCTGTTGTGTTGCTTCTCAAGTGTCTTGCCCTGGGCAGAATGGCACGTCCCTTGCCAGGGGCCAAGCTAAGTCATTTGCTCCGGTTTACTCCGTGTGGCTTTTGTTGCCTGAAGGCTTTTGCACAGCATTAGAGGATGAGAATGAAAATGGTGGCCTTCCAGTGTCTGGCCCCAGAACTGAAAGCTTGGGGCTTCACTCCTCAGTGTGCCCTCGGGGAAAAGCAGTCAATCACTCCTGTCTGCTTGGTCTCAGTCCACACTCTGACCCTGTCTCGAGTCTCTAAACTCTGCAGACTCCTATGGCAGCATGCTGCCATGCCACTCCTCCCTGGGGAAGAAGGGAGGATTCGCTAGTTCTGCTGCTTGTTAGGCCCCTGGTCTGAGAGCACATGACTGACCACGCTACGGTTCCTAGTTTATGGCAACCCCGAGCTGAAAGCCCACTTCTGGGCTTGCTGATTGCAACCGGCTTCCCTGCTCTGATGCCTGGGAACTCTGCCGCACTCAGGTATCCCTGGTCTTCCTATGACCCCGAGATCCTGAGACCACACTGTCCCACCTAGGAGTCTGCCCCACTTTGCCACCTGAGTGCCTTTCAAGCAGGGATGTCCCTCACCTGGGCAGACTTCCAAAAGTTCTGATTTTGGGCTCTGTTGTTTTATCACTTTCCAGTAGCCAGCTGACGTAGGCTCCCTCCCCCTGCAGTTTTATCTTTCCATATATGGCCTTGCATTCACTTCTCCGCATCTCCTACCTTGCAGAAAGTGATTGCTTTTCTATTTGTAGAGTTGCAGCTATTCTTTTCTTAGATCTCCGGCTGAGTTCGCAGGTGTTCAGAATGATTTGATAGCTATCTAGCTGAGTTACTGGAAACTAAGGAACTAGGTCTCCTATGCCTCTGCCATCTTGAGTTTTCTTCCAATAGTTTTCTATTACCGACAACATTGCAATGAATATCATTTGTATATACTTGCATGTGTACTGGTATATCTATAGAATAAATTCCTAGAAATGGAATTGTAAGGAATATGCACCTTTCTAATTTTGATAGTATTGCCAAATTTCTCTTCATAGAGATTGTCCCAATTCACCTTCTCCCAGCAATGTTTGAGAATGTCTATTTCTCCACACCACCAATATAGCGTATTGTAAAATTTTTGTTTTGCCAATCAAATAGGTGAGAAATATTGTCATTGTAATTTTAGTTGGCTGTTCTCCCTTTTACTATGAGTAAAATTGAAAATCTTTTCATACGTTTAAGAACCATTTGTATTTTCTTTTCTGGTGAAGAGTTTTTCTCTTTTGTCTATTTTTCTATTGGGCTTTGGTTTTTCACTTAGCATTTTATTTAAAACAGTTGTATTAGGTTAATTAGCTCTGTGTTCAAGATATGAGCTGTAAATTCTCTTTCCAAGTTTGTTTCTTGATTTTCTTTTGGTGATTTTAGCATGCATTTAAATTATAATTTTTTTGTGTCGTAGTTTAGAAAGTTCTCTGCCATTCTGAGGATTCTTTTTCTCTTTTTATGGTTCTTTAATTTCTTCCTTTTTTTTTTTTAAGATTTAATTTTTAAGTAATCTCTACACCCAACATGGGGCTTGAACGCACACCCCTGAGATCAAGAATCACATGCTCTATCGACTGAGCCAGACAGGCACCCTCCTTTTTTGGTATACATTTAATTTTTTGATCCATTTGGAAATTATCTTGGTAGATGGGGAAAGGTGTGTATCTGTTGGGAGTCAGTTGCTCATGGAGCTCTCATCTCTGTGCCTCTTGTGACAGCTTTTCTTCTGAACTATCTTTTCAGGGATGTTTATATAGTGATCAGCCTCGGGAGATACAAATAGTGTCTCTCTCCAGGTCGAATGGCAGATTTGTTTGCTATCCGGGATAATAAAGATGTTTCCCTCTAGGTTAGGTTTGCTAACAGTCCCCTTATGAGATGGAGGGTTTCCTGAGCTCAGAGTTCCTCAACTGTGATACTGTGGTGTGTAGCATCCACCTGACCAATCTCTGCGTCTCTCTCGGAAACTTAGGGAGCAAGGGGAATTAATGCAGTTTTGGAGCTCATGCTTCTTTTGTCTTTGACCCAGGAATCTCCTATCTTCTGAGAGCATCTCTGAAACCCTAGCAGGCTAACTTGCTGGCTTGCAAGCAGGGTAATATCTCAGGCTTGTTATAGGTCTTGACAGGATCTATTTCTACCTTTTCCCAGATGGCTACATTGTTAGCACATCACCATTTAAAAAAATTTAATAGTTCCACCTTTCCCAACTGATTCTAGATGACCACTTTTTTTATACACTAAATTCTTGCATGTGTATAGGCTCATTTCTAGGCTTATGTTCTATTCTGCTAATCTATTGGTGCTAGTATATATTTTTATTTTTTTAAATTAAAAAAAAATTTTTAGGGGTCTATGAAAATGTTTTATTTTTTAAAAAGATTTTAATTCTTTATCTTTAGATAGATAGAGAGAGAGAGCACGTGAGTGAGAACAGAGAAAGGGGCAGAAGGAAAGAGAATTTCAAGCAGACTCCATGCTGAGCAAAGAGCCCAATGTGGGGCTCAATCTCATGACCTGAGATCATGACCTGAGCCGAAACCAAGTTGGATACTTAACCTACTGAGCCACCCAGACACCTGATATTTTAGTTTATTTTAAAATGGAAAGGAAAAAATGATTTTTTAAATCAAATAAAATGTTTTCGTATGTAATATGACTATATTTGTCTTTATTCCAACACAGTTACAAAACATAATTTTTGGTATTTGTGGAGGAAGGGGCTCACAAGGAGAAGTGCCTATGGTCCAGAAAATTCATAATGTGATCCCACTGGCCAGTGCTGCCGCTCAGTGAGTGTAGGGCAAAGGCACTTTTGATGGCCCTAATGGATGGCCCTGACCAGAGGGAGTACATTTGGGCCAAAGCCCTCCTGGGGCATATACCCCGGGAATTATGGGAAAAGAGGAGAGAGAAGGGAACAGAGACATGAAATAGGAGCCCTTCACCCTCTGCCCTTGGGGAGACCAGACCAAGGGACAGAAATAGCCCTATACCTTAGAAGACCACTAATTTGAGGGAAAAGCCAATTCTCTGACCTCAGGGAGCCCCAGTCTGAAGGGGAATACAGCCCTGTCCTCAGGGAGCTGCAGTGTGAGGGGGGAGATACAGTCCTGCCCTCAGGGAGCCCCAGTCTGAGGGGGAAGACACAGTCCTGCACTCATGGAGCTCCAGTCTGAGGGGAAGACACAGCTCTGTGCTCAGGGAGCCCCAGTCTGAGGAAGGAGACACAGGTCTGCCTTCAGGGAGCCCAGTCTGAGGGAAGTGCTAGTATTTACTTTTAAAAAACTGAGGATTTATGATATTTAATATCTGGTGGAATAAATAATCACTTACTTTCTTCTTTTCCAGAATTTCCCTTGAACTTCCTGAGTGATTATTTTTGCATATGAAATTTAGAATCAGCTTATTCAGTTAAAAAACATTCCTTGCATTTTATTAATGGTAGTGTCAGACTTATAAATTAACTTAGGGAGGATTAACATCTTTATGATGCTGAATCTTCTTATTTAAGAATATGCTATGCCTTTTTTAAAATTCAAGTAGTCTTCATATACACGGCATCTATTCATTTCTAAATGTGAATTTTATACTTTACTATTTATAGAATTTTCTTATTAGTTTTGGTAGTTTTTCAGTAGATTCTCTTGGATTTCCAAGTTTTATAATTATAGTAACGGAAAATGTAGATAATTTGGTCTTCCCTTTTAATACTTTTAATTCCCTTCTCCTATCTGTTTGGTTTGTCTACTTGTCTAGTACCTTAAAAAAATAATGTTAAATAATAGTAATGACGGTAAAAAGTTATTGAGTATTTACATGCCTTGTAGTGTATAAGTACTTTATATCTATAAAGCTATTTACACCTCATAGCAAGCAGCCTTAAGAAGCAAGTATCATCATTAACTACATTTTACAGAAAGGGAAATTCAGCACAGAAATATTAAGCAAATTGCCCATAGTCACATGGGTCCTTGGTGGCAAATTGGGATTTGAACCTTGGTGGTTGAATGCCAAAGTCCATAAAGTTTACCATTTTCCTACAATGCCTCTTACGAGAAATAAGAATAAATAAATATCCTTTGTTTATCTGAGTTTGGTGGAGATGTTTCCGGTAGCTTTGCGGCTCAGATAGATGTACTCAATCGTGTTAAGGACAGAGTGCTTCTGAAGAACAGATGTACGTTTTTTTCAAGAGCTTTTTCAGCATCAATGGAGATGATCTTAGATGGCTTTTCTCCTTGGATCTATTAAAGTGAACTAAGTTAATAGAGTTCCTAAAATTGACTTTCCTTTGCACCTCTGGAATGCAGCCTACTTGGCCTTGGTGTGTTATTCCTTTGATGTGCTGCTGGGTTCTGTTTGATAATATTTTATATATGATTTCTGCATTTATATTGATACACGAAGAGGCAAAGCTTTACAGGAGAACAAATTCTGGTGTATAGGAAGGAGGAGAAAATTTTAGCTGGAGGCCCTTTAGTGGAGAGGAAAGGTACCTGGGTGATAGCAAACAGAAGCAACACTTAGGGGCGCCTGGGTGGCTCAGTCGTTAAGCATCTGCCTTCGGCTCAGGTCATGATCCCAGGGTCCTGGGATTGAGCCTCGCATTGGGCTCCCTGCTCAGCAGGGAGTCTGTTTCTCCCTCTCCCACTCCCCCTGCTTGTGTTCCGTCTCTCGCCGTCTCTCTCTCTGTCAAATAAATAAATAAAATCTTAAAAAAAAAAAGCAACACTTAACATTTTCTCATCAATAAATTGATGAGAAGGTAGAGAATTCCAAAGCAATAAGAAAAGTATGGAAGAGGAACTCCTCCTCTTTTATCCAAGTTTCTTAAGATGTATTTTCAAACAGAGAATGTTCCTAACCCTCCTATATTCTCCTGTATCTCCTATCATATTCTTTCTCTTCCAAGTGTCTAGTGGTCAGAAGGAAAAAGCTAGCTGGAGTTCTAGTCCCTCACTAGTAGTTACTAATAAAGGGATAATCACATTATAATTGAATCATTCCCTAAACATAGTGGCTATGGTGGATAGTTCTCTGCTCTTTAGAGAAAAATAAAAGAGGGTAACAGGTCTATAGCTGGAGCACAAGCCTTCATTTCATTGTGGAGAAAAACTGGAGAAATACCAGAATGAGAAAAGAAGATGACTAAGTTGATAGAGGTCAAAATAATGCTACTACCTGCTCTTAATTCTCTTTTATGTGTACTTCTGCGTAAAGTACTGCAGCAGTGTAGACGCTCAATTCTGTCCTTCACCAAGGACACCAAGGGGGAGGAGAGCTCGGTTCTTCTGAGGAGGGCTTTGAGGGCTGCTCTGCTGGCTCCCCAGGCAGTGGCAGTTGATGGAATCATCTGCATCAGAATCTCCTGGGGTGTCTGCCAAAGGGTAGGTTCCCAGGCCCTACCTGGGGTGAGACCCTGAAATCTGAATTGTTTTAAACCCAGCTAATTCTGATGCAGATAGTCCTAGGACCTCATTTTCAAAACAGTTCATGAGAGATGGTTGACGTCGCATTCTACCTCATATAGAATCAAAGCAAAATGCTGCATTTTTTTCCTAAAGATTTTATTTATATATTCGACGGAGATAGAGACAGCCAGCGAGAGAGGGAACACAAGCAGGGGGCGTGGGAGAGGAAGAAGCAGGCTCATAGCGGAGGAGCCTGATGTGGGGCTCGATCCCAGAACGCCGGTATCACGCCCTGAGCCGAAGGCAGACGCTTCACGACTGAGCCACCCAGGCGCCCCCAAATGCTGCATTTTAAATAGATCATGGCTTAGATCCAGGCCCTGCCTTCCAGAAAGATGTATATATACAGGCGATGATACAAGTATGCATACCACACATATGCAGACTGTGATCATTCATTTCAGCATTTTTGTGCAGAGAAAACCAGACACGTTGATATTACCGAAACAAATTCATCTAAAAGTAGACAACTGACCTTCCAGGATCCATAGGTTTCTGTGCGTAAAATTCTTCAGTCAAATCCTAGGTGTCAGGGCTGACAAATGATGCATATCCTTTCACACCTTTTAGCGGGTTGAATACCAAAGGGAGAAAGTTCCTGTGGGCGTCACTATGGGGCATCACAGGAAGACAGTTGTCTCTGGCTTCTAGTCAACAATCTGCAATGAAAAATGAATGTTTCAGTACTTCTGAATAGTCTGCTTAATAATTTGGAAAGCAGAACCCATCTCTCTGATGCCCACTAAGCATTTTTGGCAAGTAATTTGGACACATTTATCTTCTCTGACATTGCCTAATGGAGTATCTCCTTCCCTGGTGTATGTTGAAAGTGAGCGGCTAAAACGTGTGCGTTCTACACCTGCAATAGGGTGTGTGTGCTACAGATGGAAGCGCCCACCTTGGGCTCCCGGCCTAAGGAGTTAAACTAACCAGTTCTCCAGCAGCTACTCACAGGGGTATTTGTTATTTTAACCTCTTAAGTAAGGTCTCAGATCTTTCAGGGCTGGTCTCGAGGAGTTAAAAAAAGTTTTAATCTAAGACTGCAAAAATAGATTCCAGTTTAAAAATAATTTCATTTTAAACTGAGTGGGAAAGCAAACATTATAAGTTAATTAAAAGGAGTACTGTAAGTGCTTTGCCAGTGTTTCGATTCCTCAACCTGGAGAAAGTGGTCACAGTAGAAAAATGTGACTTATTAGGACATTTATATAAAGAGCTTTAAAACTGGCATAAGAATCTCAGAAGAAGGAGAAGAAGAAGGAAGAGGAGGGGGAGGTGGAGGAGGAGAAGAATGAGGATGATACCTAGTAGGATTTTTTGTCCATAATGTCTTTTGACTAGAAATTAAGGAAAAAAAAAAAAGTGGGGGGAGGGTAAAAGGCAACAGGAGAAAGGAAGAATCCAAGACCCATGCTTGGATTCATTTTATCGGTCCTCAAATTCATCCAAGAAATGGCATAAACTTGTAAAAGAAAAGGTGAAGCTGTGGGTTTTCATCGGTATAGTCAAGTACGTATAGTCTCCTCCTAACTACTTGAGGAGAGATAATTCTAGAAGACAGACTGCTTTTTACCGTAGGGGCACGTTCATACTCTGATCATAAACTACGGCATGGTAGCGTTTCCCTAACCTGTCCTTACCAACTCATACCTCCCAGTTCAACACTTAACATCATCAACTTAATTTTTCATTCCAAGAAAGGTGATAAAATCAAATATCACTAAAATTGCTCTTCATATAAAAACCTAATTTCATTTTATTCAGTTTCATAGAATTCTTGCACAGCTATTGAAAACTGAGTAACTACAGGTTACAGATGGGTATATATTTCAATCATCTGCCATGATAAGGGTAGCAAATAAATGTTTTTGATGCTTTGGGACTCTTGGATTTCAAGATGGATTCCAAATGTTAAATGCTACATGTTAGAATTGGGGTTAGAAAAAATTCAGAGGAGGCACCAGTAAAGTCAGCCAAAATATTTTCTTGACTTGTGACTATTCTCATTCAAGCACCAAAACAGGTTCTCTAGAGCAATCTTTAAAACCCTTGTTTTCGTTCTGCTTAGTAAGTATTTATTTCCACTACTTTGTGAAAGTTACAAGGAAAAAAAAGAGGATTTCCATTTCTTTTTAAAAAAATTTTTTATTATGTTATGTTAGTTAGCATACAGGACATCATTAGTTTTTGATGTAGTGGATTTCCATTTCTACTCCTACCCCAAAGCTCAGGCCACTGGATGTACTTCCTCCTCCTGATAGAATCAATCATTGGTACAGCACCCTCAGCATCTGTTCAAGTGACTATGTGACAACATGAAAATGAGTAGAATATAATAATAAGTATAGAACCAAGGTTCAAAATTGGATTCATGTGATAATTGCAATTATGTTGAAATTATATATACATTCAGATAAGACTAGAAGAAGACATGGGAAAAGTGAGGCTAAATGATCTGGTGGGAAGTGAGATTTTAGATGAATAACTTCTATTTTTAAATTTCCAATACTGTTATTATATTGTTTGCAAAATAACTTCTTTAAAAAAAGAATCTAATTGACTTGTAGACTGAAAACTGTAACAACTTGTTGAAAGAAGTTAAAGAAAAACAAATCAATGGAAAGAAATCCAGTGTTGATGGATGGAAAGATGTAATATTGTTAAGATGACAGTACTACCCAAGGTGATCTATAAATTCAATGCAACCTCTATCAAAATTCCAACGTTATGTGCGTATATAGAAAAATCCATGCTAAAATCATGTGGAATCTCAAGGGACCCCAGATAGTCAAAGAATCTTGAAAAAGAAGAACAAAATCAAAGGTCTCACACTTTCTGATTTCAAAACTTATTGCAAAACCGTGGTAATCAAAACAGTGTGGCACTGGCATGAAGACAGACATATAAACCAATGGAATAGAATAGGGAGCTCAGGGGCGCCTGGGTGGCTCAGTCGTTAAGCGTCTGCCTTCGGCTCAGGGCGTGATCCCGGTGTTCTGGGATCGAGTCCCACATCAGGCTCCTCCGCTGGGAGCCTGCTTCTTCCTCTCCCACTCCCCCTGCTTGTGTTCCCTCTCTGGCTGGCTGTCTCTATCTCTGTCGAATGAATAAATAAAATCTTAAAAAAAAAAAAAAAAGAACTCCTACAACTCAACAACAACAAAATAAACAACCCAATTAAAAAAATGGGTAAAGAACTTGAATAGACATTTCTCCAAAGAAGAAACACAAATGGCCAATATGCACATGCAAAGATGTTCGACATCATGAGTCATTCGGGAAGGGCAACTCAAACCGCAATAGGATACCAGTTCACAGTCATTAGGATACCTGTTATTAAAACAAAAATAAAAAAACAGAAAACAAAATATGTTATCCAGGATGTGGAGAAATTGGAATCCTTGTGCACTATTGGTAGGAATGTCAAATGGTACAGCCACTGTGGTCGACAGTATGGCAATCTCTAAAAAAACATAAAATTGAGGGGTGCCTGGGTGGCTCAGTCAGTTAAGTGTCTGCCTTTGGCTTAGGTCATGACCTCGGGGTCCTAGGATCCAGCCTTGCATCGGGCCCTCTGCTCAGTGAGGAGTCTGTTTCTGCCTCTTCCTCTGCCTTTTCTCCATTTGTGCTTTCTCTCTGTCTCTCTCTCAAATAAATAAATAAAAATCTTTAAAAAAATTGAAAATTAGGGGTGCTTTGGTAGCTCAGTCAGTTAAGCATCTGCCTTTGGCTCAAGACATGATATTGAGGTCCTGGGATTGAGCCCTGCATTGGGCTCCCTGCTCAGCAGGGAGTCTGTTTCTCCCTCTCCCTTTGCCCCTTTGCTCACTTGTGCTCTCTCTCAAATAAATAAATAAAATCTTTTAAAAAAATTGAAAATTGAATTACCAAATGATCCAGCAAATCTACTTCTGGGTACATACCTAAAAGGAGTAAAAGCAGGGATTCAAACACACATTTACACACCCATGTTCATAGAGGCATTGTTCACAATAACCAAAGGTGGGAGCAACCCAAATGTCCATTGACAATGAATGTATAAACAAAATGTGGTACATACATACAATGGAATATTATTTAGCCTCAGAAAGGAATGAAATTATGATACATGCTATAATATGGATGAACCATGAAGACATTATGCTAAGTAAAATAATCCAGTGACAAAGGTCATCACATCGTATGATTCTTCTTATATGAGGTTCTTAGAATAGTCAAATTTATAGAGACAGAAAAATAGAATGGTCCTTGCCAGGGTTTGGCAAAGGGAAAATAGGGAGTTCTTGTTTACTGGGTATGGAGTTTCAGTCTTACAAGATGAAGAGTTCTGGCGATGGATGGTGGTGAGGGTCGCTCAACAACATGAATGTATTTAATATTACTGAGCTGCACAGTTGAAAACAGGTAAAATGAGGGTGCCTAGCTGGCTCGCTGGGTGGAGTGTGAGACTCCAGAGTATGCGATGCTGGGTGCACAGATTAATTACAAATAAAACATCTTAAAAACAGTTAAATTTTTGTTAATAATAAAATTTTTGTTCTTAGTGAGATTGTTGCAACTAAATTGTCCCATTACCAACTCTGCAATAGATCTCCTCTGACCTCTTCAACTGTCAAATTCTTTGCTAATGGGCTTATCTTTTGAGTTACAAGTATTTACTAACTAGGTAACATATGGATGGCCCAGTATTTGGTGCTATGGACAATACAGTGGAATAGAATATGGGCCCAGTGACTTTCAGCAATACCTGGACAAGACAGGGCACATGGGACACAGAGCACTTTCTCCAAAGGAAAATGACACTTGATACACCCACTGGGAGTGGTACAGACCAAAAGCGCATTAAGAATTCAACTATGGACTCTGAAAAACAAACTGAGGGCTTCAGAGGGGAGGGTGGTGGGGGAATGGGATGGACTGGTGATGGGTAGTAAGGAGGGCACGTATTGCATGGTGCACTGGGTGTTACACGCAACTAATGAATCATCGAACTTTACATCGGAAACCGGGGATGTACTGTATGGAGACTAACATAATATAATAAAAAAACATTAAAATTAAAAAAAGAGAAGAAAACCATGAAATCTTACTAAAACAGAAGACTTGAAATAATGGAGAGGTATGATGTGTTTCTGGTTGGGAGGACTAAATATTAGAACATTTCATTTCTCCTTAAACTATTCTATAAATAGAATGCACCATATCAACATCTCAATGGAATTTTGATTGTAAAGTTTACAGACTGAAAAAAAAAAAAAGAATTCAAGTAGGAGAGGTAGAGCTGAAGAAGCTTTGGAGAATGGGTAGGATCTGATTACATGTAGATGGGAGTCACTGAACTGATGGGGCAACTCATGAGTCAACTAACGTGTGCATTTTTTCTCACCCTTGGCACCACTGACATTTTGCACTGTACTATTTTTGTTGTGGAGAGCTGTACTGTACACTGTAGGGTGCTAAGCAGCACCCCCGGCCTGCCCACACTAGATTACTAACTCCCTTATCCACCCCACTTGGGACAATCAGAAATATCTCCAGGGGCGCCTGGGTGGCTCAGCTGGTTAAAGCTCCCCACTCTTGATTTCGGCTCAGGTCATGATCTCAGGGTCGTGAGATCGAGCACTCTCTTGGGCTCCAAGCTCAGCGGGGAGTCCGCTTGAGACTCTCTCCTTCTGCCCCCCCAATAAATCTTAAAAAAAAAAATCCCCAAATTTCAAATGTCCCCCCTTTGAGGAGTATTGATATATGGAACTTGTCCCTGATCCAAGAAAGACACCAGTTTGACCAGAGTAGAAAGTCCAGTCATGAGAGTAACTTTCATCCAAGTATTCTAATGTCCGTTTTGGCACCTGACACAAAATGGATGGTTTATAAGTCTTTTTGTTCATTCCCCCCACCCCTTTTTAAAAAAGATTTTATTTATTTACTTGAGACAGAGAGCACAAGCATGGGGTGGGGGAAGGGAGAAGCAGACTCCTCACTGAGCAGGGAGCCTGATGCAAGTTTGGATCCCAGGATCCCAAGATCATGACCTGAGCTGAAGGCAGATGCTTAACTGACTGAGCCACCCAGGTGCCCCTTGTTCACTCCTTTTGAATGGTGCTATAAGAAAGTTGATCTGAAACTTTTAAAAGAGTTTGAATAGGAAAAGCCCAGAAGTAGGTGGACCATTTAGGAAATGATGGACCATTTAGGAAACCTTTTGTAATAATCTGGGAAAGAGATATAAAGATCGGAACTAAGGTTGTGATTAGCGGAATAGAAAGGGGACAGGTGTAAGAACTTGTGTGAGGGAAGAATAAATAAAACTTGGGGACAGTGGATAATACATCCGGGTGAGCTGGGGAGAAGAAAGGTGGGGCCCTGGTCTTGCTGAGACTCAGGGAAACTGGTGTAGACATAAGCAGAAGTCTCTAGGTAACTGAAGATTGAGTGTGAACAGTTACTGAGCATTTCAAATCATGAAAAGAATTTCTATAGCAAGGAGTCAAGCTGAGTCACCCTGCAGGTAAAGGAGGCAGGCAAATTTAAGCTTTCTTCAGTCTTCTCACAAAGAGGAAAGAGAAATGTAGGAAGATGGACAAGAAGGAGAGAAAAGCAGTGCAAATTTGGTTTTTCTTTGTTGTTGTTTTTGCCTGGCAATATCCGTCAGAGATGTAAAGACGAATAATCTCTGACTTGGGATACTAAAATGCACAGTTGAATCTCCGCATGTCCCTTTAAAAGCTGAACAAGAATAAAAGAAACACTTTGTGCTTTTTAATATTCTAAACGATTTCTCCATTTCCACGGAGGAAGTACAGAAAGCAAGGGCAAAATTTCAGCACGAGGGCCTCCCCTGGCTCACAGCCTTGGACGTAGCTAAGTGGGTGAGCACCCTATTGTCATCTGAGCAAGCCAGCTGCATCGCTAGATAGAGTGAGCCTGTCTCTGCAACTCCAAGACTGTAATTATGCTAAAATGGGATCTTGCAGCAGTGAATATAAAGAGAAGCCTTGGAATATCTCTCCTACACTAAACAACTTTATGGTTGAAAGGAAGCAATTACTGAGAACAAGATGAGGCTAAGTAAAAACAGCACAGCTTTCCAACTTTTCCAACTTGGATATTGACAGCATTCTGCTGACCTCAGACAGTCTTTCTTTTTTTCTCCCTGAAGCCATAATAATTCCCGTTTTCTAACCTGATTTTTAGGTTAAGTGGAAATAATTTTTTCAAATTCACCACCCACCCCCCCGACTCAGTTGAAAGCAACTTTCTAGATCAGCTTACTAACACCAGGAATCCTACCAAAGTCTTCAGGTTTGGTTATCCTTCCCACCACGACGTGTAGAGCCATTAGCTAGCCCAGGGAGTTCTTTCCTACGTGCTTTGGCAGAAATGGCCACTGTCCAGCCGGGAGCAGAGTTGCCTGGGGAAAAAACAGGTGTGAAACAGCAGAATGGAGGGTTCCTAGTTCTTTTCCTTCTCTTGTGATAGAAAGGTGGCAGAAATAGGAAATTGGGGACTAGAACAAAATTCTGTCTGAGGCTGGAAGCTGCAAATCAGTACCACCTCTCAGTGGGTCCAGCACCTCCTCATTGTGCCTCTGATGCCTGCAATGAAAAATGTCCACCTTGAACTCTCTACCCCTAACGTACATCGTCAGATTAGGGAGGAAGCAAGGTGGTGCTCGAGAACAAGCCCGCTCTGGCCAGGTCTATGTAGGTTAACTAGATAACTAGCTTTCTAAATCGTTCCAGAACCCAAACGATCAACTTTTACCTAAATTACATAGCTGGCCGTGCTCAGTGATATTTATCATTCTCCTGGAGAGCTCAGCCAAAGCACAAGACTACAGGAGGAAAAAGGACGAGAAGCATTGAGAAGAGACAAAAGTGTCATGATCTCTAAATGATATGATTGCCTTCCTAGAAATGTTAAGGGAATCAAAGGAAAAGCAATTAGGTCTAATGAGAGGTAGGAGTAAGGAAACCAGATGTAACCGTAAGCATGCCAAATCAGTAGGTTTCTTACATAACCAGCAATAATCAGTTATAAAATATAAGAAAGATTAAATGTGAAGAATTCTTTAACTAAATCAGCGTATGTCCTTCCAATGTAATTTATACAGCCATTTCAAAGATGAAGTGAGTCTCTATAACAGGACACAGAAAGATAGCTATGATATCTGGTAGAAGGAAACTGAGATCCCAAACAGCATGTAAAAGATTAAAGCAAATAAAGTTACATATATGTATACACATATATATATGCACATATGTGTGTGTGTGTATGACACAGGTATCTCATGCATGGAAATGTAACCCAAAAGAACCCAATCCAACCCTTTAAGGTGGTTTTCTTGGGGGTGGGGGAACGGCTAATTTTCTCTTTCTATGTTCTATATTTCTTTTAGTATTTTTACATGACAATTACACATTATATTTGAAATCTAGAAAAAGCAACAAAGACTTAAAATTTAAGAAAAAAGAATCTTCCTGAGCTCTCCATTTGTTAGAGCTGGAAAGTACTTAGGGTTCATCTGTTAGCCAAACATACAAAACACTTGAAAGCTCATCTCCTTAAAACCGAAATTGAAAATGAATAGCTCTCAAAATGGAATCAAAAGTTCTAGGGTTCAGTTCATAAATGAGAGTAACTGTGTATTGATATTGTTAAATCAGAACATATTTTAAAAGATAGATCTAGCATAGGGAAATTTCTCATTTCCCTTGGTGTTATAATCAAATTTTTAAAACATTATATTTTCTTCTAATTATGTCAGTAATTCATGTTTATTCCAAAAATTTAGAAATTACCACAAAGTATAAAGAAAAAATAAACATATTATAAAAATAACCCATAATCACGTTTTTCAGAGATAATAAAGATTAATGTATATATACTTTTAAGTAGGTATGTGGGCCTTGAACTCACGACCCTGAGATTAAGAAGTTTCATGCTCTACCAACTGAGCCAGCCAGGTGCCCCATAAAGATGAACATTTTTGTGTATATATTTCCCTTTACTCTTTTTATTAATGCACATGTATATTTTTAAAAAGGGATCACAACTATTTTCTTCTGACAACACATGGTGAATAGTGTCCCATGCCATTCTTTGAAATATCATTGAGAATTTCCTCTACTTCCTATTTTTTTAAACATAAATACTATAATGAATAGATTGATATAAAATTTTTGAGTAAAAAGAATAAGCTCCATGAGCACAAGGACTTTTTCTGTGTTATTTACAGATTTACAACTGTGTCCCCAGTGCACAGAATAGAGCCTGATTCTTAGCAGGGACTCAGGAAGCATTAATGAATGAATCTCATTTGCTTAGGCCAGTGGGGCTTAAGCTTTAATGTATATAAGAATTATCAGGAGATCTTGTTATAGCCAAATTCCCAGATCTCAGTCTGAATCCGAGATATTGGTTCAGACATCTTTGGAAGGGCCCATTTGATTCTGATGATGGGACCAAGCTTTGGGGAACACTGCCTTAGGCTAAATACGCAGAGGCAGAATTTCTGGATCAAAAGCATAGATATTTTTAAAGCCTCTGGTTTATACTGTTATTTTACCTTCCTGGAAGGTTTTACCAGCTTACCAATTCACCGCTGTTTCAAGCATCCTCCTCCCTGCTTTGTAATATATAAAACTGCCTATTTTGCTGCCTTTTGTCAACACTGCGTCTTTTCAGGTTGAAAAGCCATTACTGATTGAATAGGGATGAGGAAGAGAAAAGTGTTTCTCACTACAAACATAAAAAGGCATAAAAGAAAATGTATATAGAATGAACTACTCTTGTTCACCTCTTGGCATATTTGTCTGCAGTCTTTGCTTTTTTAAAGAAAAAAATCATTATTGTTTTTATAAAAATGGAACATTATAAAGAATGTGTACACTGTAGAAAAGGAAAGTATAAAGGTTTAAATCACCTCAGGTTGCACCATCTAGAGATCTTTAGACCTAACACTAGAAGAGCATGATTTTAGACATATTTCTATGCACGTCTATAGATAAGTGAACAAGAGATGGATGGTAGCTGGCTGGTTGGCTGGATGGGGAGCAAGAGAAAAGTACTTTTATAAAAATGAAATCATACTACAGACAATGATGAATATATTCTCTTCGACACTACCTGGGCTCTATTCTCCCTTTCGGGATTTTGTTAATGGTTCTGTGCTAGAGCCCGTACTCCTCACGTGGGTGTGTATAATCTACTCTTTTCAGTGGTTCGTGGTATGTAGGCTGGGTTTCCACGGAAGCTCAAAGCAAGGCAAGGAAATGAGTGGAAGTGGTTTATTTGGGAAATGATCCCAGGAAGCACTGGTAGGGGAGTGGAAAAGTGACGAAGGAAAGGGAAGGAAGCCAGTAGTGGGAGGACGCACAGCCAGGGCACGCTATGGAGTAGGGCACTCGTGTGGCCAACGGGAGCGCGAGCCCACCAGGGAACTCTGGTAGACTGTACAGAACAGACGTCAGAGTTAGCGTAATGAAGAGTGCAGGAATTGGATGTTTATCCCACCTGTTGTCAAGTCACTGGTTGAGCTTTGCTAGGAGGAGGCATAAACTCCCCAGTACTTCCTGCCTGCCCTACAGGAGGCTGAGTGAGCCCTTGCTGGTCAGAAAAATCCCCAGAGAGTTGTAGGTGCTTGGAATTGGAAGTCTGAAAAGCAAACACAGTAATTGTGAATGCTGAGGGGGTGTGAGTGCACCCTGAACAGTGTTGGTAGATACCCTTGGGTTTTGGGTTGTTTCCCCAATTCAGCCTGGAACGCTGGAGCCTTTCATACTTTCCAGAGAGAGTCAGTAATGTTGCTTTTTTTCTCTATTTTATCCCTTTCTCTCCATATCCATTCCTATTATTCTTCAGTCAGAAGATGAAAGAGAGATACATTCATCTGTATAGATTTCTCTCCAGATTGGAGTATTGGTGAGAACTCTCAGGATTTTGTTGACGGCTTTCTGCAGGTTCTGGGGGTGGCAATGAGGTCGGAGGCTGAGCTTTCTTGTGTGTTTAGCTTCTCTGCTGTTCTAGAAGATGGTGCCCTTCCCTCAACCCTCCACACCCCCAACTCCTCAGGGTTTTAAAAGCCTATTGTACTGTGGTTTAAAAATATATCCACAAATTTTTGACATCCTCCTCCTAAAAGGCAGAGGCAAACTCCCCTCCCTTTAAGTGCGGACTGGACTCAGTGACCGTCTTCTAATGAATAGAACACGGTGGAAGTGAAGACATTTGTCTAGATGGTGAAATGCATCCTAATTGTCTTCTTGCTCTCTCTCTCAAATCATTTACTCTGAAGGAAGCCACGTTCCCCATCGTGAGGACACTCAGCAGCCTGATGGAGGGGTCCACTTGATGACTCTGCGAACTGCCAGTGAGGAATCAGGTAACAGCCATGAGTCTAACGAGTGAGTCTGGAAGAGGATCCCCCAGGCCCAGTCCAGTCTTCAGACGGAAACCCCTGAGCCAGACCACCCCGCTAAGCTGCTCCCAGGTCCTGGACTCACAAAAACCATGGACATAAATGGTTTGTTAAGTCACCAAGTTTTGGGGTAACTTGTTATGTACGGTAGACAATAATACAATAGCATTAGTGTTTTCCACTTCCTAATTTAATACTTTTCTGGTAAATTTGGGGCTGGCTTTTATGCTATTTTTTGCCCTCCTTTTTAAATACGCAGTTTTAATTTACCATACGAAACAACTCTTAAGTTTCTTGCCCTGAACGTCGCATAAGACGTAAAACTTTGCTCTTTACTCTTTTCTATTGTGCATAAGTCCCGGGGGACCTAGGGCATCAGCTGTCATATAATTTCTTGGACAGCAGTGAAGAATAACTTGTTCAGTAATGTCCTTTCCCTTCACATTTTATCTATAAAGAGAACAATGTAGAGAGGTTAGTGCTTTGAATTGATAGAGGTACTTTAATACGTTCTAGACAAAAGAAGGCTTTGATGCTGTCTCCGAGAACCTCTTTGTTTTTTCCATGTGCTTCTAAAAATTGTCTTGGATTCTCAGGACTGTCACATCCCTGAGTCACCAACACCATCACTGTCTTTCTCTCTGGTTCAAGCTGATTCTTCTGTATCACTAGGCTCAGAGTTTCAATTTTCTCTGTTTGAAATCTATTAGGAAAGATTTTTCTCCTACAAAGTTTACATTGGCATTTTTAGAAATACTGCATGAAGGACATAGAGCAAAGGGCAGAATCAGATGACCAGAGAGGCGATGACTCCGGGACCTTAGGCCGCATCTCTTAACCCAGAGGCTAAATAAAGCAGATATTCTACGTGAAGCAGCTCCTGCAACTCAGATTTTACAACACCTTCATCACTTTAAAATAAAAAATTTCCATTTTGAAGTGCAAGAATTAGAGAACAGGGTCTCAAGTCATACTCGATGACTTGGGGAAAAAATCGCCAGTAGAAACGCACAATTAAAAATGTGGAAAGCAAAATCGTGCATATTCAATGATAAGAAACATGTAGAAAGTATGTGTGTATTGGGTAAAGATTAGGAGAACTAAAGGAATGTAAACAGTTATTTCATTTAGGCCTGACATGGCCTGACATGATGGGTATATTTTTTGAAACCGTAAAATCAAAATCTTTCTGGAAGAAAGAAATGTAACTATGTATGCCTGAGTGGATTTCTGTAAACATACCAGGCTGCAGAATTTTTAAAAGTAAATTGGGCCAGGGTTATGAAGGAGAGAGAGACTGTTCTTTCATTCTGGCTGAAGCAGGCTTCTGAGTTAAGACGTCCCTTGTGCTGGTAAAGAAACGTTCCCTCCCCTTCTTTCCCTCTCGGCTTGGCCTCATTTTGCTGGTAGTCTGCTTTTCTTCTCTCTCGATAGAAAAATCTTCAAGTTAGTTTACGGTTGAGTGTTTTGCCTGAACAAAAATAATGATAATAAAACTTCCCCAAAATGAACTGTGGTTAAGCCTCAATTTTAAAATCAGACCAGCCAGGAGCTGAGCCTGCTGTCACTTGGGCTCCTAAGAAACGAGGGCCTGCCTCTGCCCGCTGCTCTCGTGGCTCTTGTGAGCTTGGAAATAACCTACAGGAGGCCAGCAAAGGAGCCTGTGGAGCAGTCTGACGACTGGAAAAAATCAGTGGGCCTGCTTTATTAGGTCTCTCGATAAAACTCTGATCTGTTACGCCCCACTCGTTAAATAACATAATAAGCATCACAGGTGATATTACAGATGTGCATGTGGTTAACTTTAGAACTGTGACTATCTCCAGAAGGAATCACATTTGGAGAAGGGCCAGTTGCAGGGCGAAGTCAAACTGTTTCCATCTGCCCAGGGAACTGCTCGACCCTGACCATTTATGCCAGCTCTCAGCACGCCGGTCAGCAAAGCCTTTCTCCTTCATTGGTAAACAGAGAGCGGGTGGAGGTGTGTGTTGGGCCAGAGACAGGAGATCTCTACACAGAGCACCCCAGCCCTGACCTTGGTGCCTGAGTAGAGGTGACCTTGCAGAAAACTAGGGTTTGTTTGTTTGTTGTTTGTTTTTCATTTTTTAGCTTTTTTGTTTTTTATCGGTCCTCCAGAATGTAACCTCTGTGAGGGTAAGGGATGTTGTCTGTTTTGTTTGTTGCTTTTTCCCCAGGAGGAGCGTCCTGTAAAATGGTTTGGTGAATGCGTCCAGGCTGGGTCACATGACACTGGGGAAAGTGGGGACCTGAGGTCTGGATTGAAGAAATTGGATGATGTTTTCCAAAGACTGCCAGGGCCTCAGGTCAGGAATCACCACTGAGAGAAGCTAATTACATAGCAAAGGATCTTATTAAAATGCCAGTTCTGATTCAGAAGGTCTGGGGTGGGACCTGAGATTCTGCATTCCTAACAAGCCTCCAGATGATGTTGGCGCTGCTGGTCCAGGGACCACACGTCGAGGAGCAAGGTTCTAAACTCAGATCTACTATCAATCGCAGTGGAAACCTACCTGGAACAGCCCGGGTACACTGTAATGTGAGTGAGACAAGAGTGAAGGCCTGGGAGGTGGGGGGAAGGTCAGGACGGGTCTGCAATGGCAGGCTCAGGGAGTGGCTGGACGGCAGTCTTGCCTGTGGCATTGGTAACCTCTGGCTTGGCATCTTTGGGAAAGGTGAGGTCTTTTGTCTCTTTGGAAATCCTCCGTGGCTCTGTGTCTTAGGTTCCATTTAATCCTGTGACCTGACCTCCTCCTACAAGGGTCAAAATCTCCTTCTTTAAAAATGTAAGTATTTTCGTATCAAAATCTCTAGAACTCACCTAAACTGTAAACCTACATCCCTTGTCTTCTGCTCTTCATTTTTTTCCCCATTTCATTCTTACAAGCACGAATATCTGTATTTTATGATCTGTGTCTTTCTCAGTTCTTAATTCCAGGTTTTAATGACTCTTACCCCATTAGAACTAGGTACTTTATTTCTTATCTCAAATGTCTCCCTTCTCAAGGGCCTGTGAACATATGATCTATCCCTTCTGGAAACTTCTCCAGAGATTCCACAGTGGGAATCAGACTCTTGCTACTTGCAAGCCAAACTTCACCTCTGCAGTCACATAACGTGGAGGAGACTGGCTGCTTTTCCCATCAACCTCAAAAGGTGAGGGATTTGAGAGCAAGACCTTTGTGGGTGGCTTTTATTTTCTTTGTACTTTAAATTTGTCCCCAAATGTTAAAAAAGTATTTATTACTTTTTTTTTTTTAATTTTTATTTATTTATGTGACCGAGAGACAGCCAGCGAGAGAGGGAACACAAGCAGGGGGAGTGGGAGAGGAAGAAGCAGGCTCCCAGCGGAGGAGCCCGATGTGGGACTCGATCCCAGAATGCCAGGATCACACCCTGAGCCAAAGGCAGACGCCTAACGACTGCGCCACCCAGGCGCCCCGATTACTTTTACTTACAGTTTTTAAAGACGGGCTATTTATCACAAATATCCTTCAATTCCTTTCCTCAGCCACTGTGGATCTATTGTTTTAATCCAAATCCTTTTGGAACTTATATATTTTACCTTTTCAACTTATGAGTTAAAGAACTTTGTAAAGAAAAAAAAAACCATTTAAGTTAACTACCCACGATAAAGTCTTTGATCAAGGACACATTTCTAAGTTTATCATTTTGGGGAAATTTAATCAAACATTGAATGTTACTTATGATCCTCATGAAATTTGCAAATGAACATTAAAACCTCAACATGCTCTAACATTTTAAGTTTTGGTTCTCAGTGTAAGTGGTAAAATGCATTACAGCAGAGAGATTGATACCCATTTGGTGGGTGCTCACTGGCTAAACCCATAGGAGAGGCTGTTTGACCTGGGGGCAGGGGCATAGGACTTGCAGTCAGTGAGACCCAGGTTTGTGTCCTCACTTACCACTTCTTACATCACCTTAAGCAAAATTTCCATCACACAGAGCCATGCTTTCTCACTTGCAAATGGTCAATAATAGCAGTACCTACCTCATAAGATTAATCATATGATTGTTTTGAGGATTATATAATACAATTGACAAAATCCAGTGGAGAGGAAACCCTGCAAGAGGAGTGCAGTGACCCAGTTTCTTCAATGAATAAATGGAAAGAATAGTAAAGAAAGATGTTTTGCTTTACAAGAGAGAAAGAAGGCGAAGGGGGGAGAGATTGCGTACAGGTCCTGGCAGTGAAAATGTTACCTATTATTTTGTGCCTTCCAAATTAAACCACACAGCAGTTTTCTAAAATCAAGTAAATATTTTTGGCATCCTATTAAGTGCCCTTTTACTAGGTCTACTCGTCATTCAGGGGTTACACAGAAGGATAATGATAGACCTCACTCGTGGTCCTGGCTTTGATGATTATTAGATGTGATATCTAGGGCAAATAATTTCTCCATTTCTCTATCTCCTCAGCTCTAAAATCTGGATGAAAATAATGACACCTGTCTCATAAGGCTGTTGCAAAGATTCATGACACCTGATGTGTAAAGTGTTTAGCACCACACCTACCACTCACTCTGCATTCAGTAAATAGTGCTTGCCATTATCACTACCACCATAGTAAACATTTTTGCTGCTCTCAATAAGCTTATGCTCCATTTGGGGAGATAAGACACGTCCACAGAGAACCATAACCCACGGCCCAAGGTGAGGAATACAGCAAGAGCTGGAAAAGTGCTGTTGGAGGACAAGACAGAGAACCAATCGTGGCAAAAGACTGCATTTCCTTCAAGATGGAAAGGGCTCCTGAACTCCTTCCTCTATGGCCTCACTCACTTTTACTTTCAGAGCAAGAGGTTGGACAGAAGGGATATGAAGTCAGGAGGCTTGTGTCTGGACCGTGGATATTTCTCGAAGATCTGCCCTCAGACTGTAGGAGCTGCAATCTCTGGGTGCCGAGTCCTCTCTTCAGAGAACCACAGGGGAAGGTGCTGGGGGTGCACACTCTATATCCCCCACATATTACTTTTCATGCACTGGGTGTGTTGGGGCCTGACACCATGAACCCTTTCGCTGTCGGTACTTTCAAGTTACTGCCACACAGCAGCCAACCGGTGGAAGCCTGGGAGGGGAGGGGAGCCCTGCCTGAGGTGAATGGGGAGGTAAATAAAGGGAAATAAAGCTCACCTCGGCACCAAGAGCATTGGCATTTGGGAAAAGGTGGATCCCTACACAGAGCGGCCAAGGGACCTGGTGGGGAAGAGAGGCTTGAAGCTGCCTTGGGAAGTTCTCTGTCTTCCCACCCTCCTTGCCCCCATCTTAGCCTTCTCAGGCAGCCCCGTGTCTTGTGTGCAGTGCCCCGAACACGAGGGCTGAGATGGAGTGAGGTGAGGCAGAGGAGTCCTGGACTTGGGTCAAGAGATCAGGTTGAGTCCTGGCTTCACTATTTATGGGGTGGCCTTGGATAAGTTGCATAACTATACTGGCTTGTAATTCGTTCAACCCTAAAACAGGTTTAGTAAGACCTGCCCTGAGTATCTTATGGGAGTATTGGGAAGATTGAGTGAGTTAATTTGTATAAAACATGAGTTGTTATAATATCAATGACTTTGTTCCCTTTGCCCTTGACTTTGGGTATGTCTTGAGTCTCCCGAAATGAACAAATTACTCAAGTAAGTATTTCTACTACTAGCCTTGACCAGGACATATAAACAGCAGGTTTCTTTCTGTAAAGGTCATTTACATTTGGTATGTTTAAAATGTTTTTTTCATTTATTTCTTCCCTCAGGGAAATCTCTGTTCTCTGCATGATAGAATCCTTACTCATCTTTCTCTAATTCAACATAAACACTGTAATCACTTTAAACTCACTGGTAGGAAAAGCAGGTTTCTTCGAGACTCCATCATTTGCTATTAAGGGTAAAAGATGACCTTGTCTGAAATATAGGATATAATTATTTCCAGTTCTGAAAAAACTGTTCTTTGAACAGTCCATGCCCCTCCTTTGCATGTTGCTTTTAAAAGAACTGCAAGCTCTAGTGAGAAAGATGCCACAAAAATAGAAATGCCAATCTCTAAAGATCTCAAGGCACTTTCAAAATGATAAATAATTAATTTTCACAGCATCCCTGATATGATTAATCTTATTTTAGAGATGAAGCAAAGAAGGCCAACAGAAGTTAAGGGACCTGCTCAAGGTTATAAGTAGCCAAAACTGGAATAGAAGCCAGGCTGGAACTTCTAACACAAAGGTTCTCAGTTTAGTACATTTACTGAGCACAAACTACATCCTAGGTGCTGTGGGACCTGACCATCTAGGAGCTTATGATCTAGTGGGGAACACACACACACACACACACACACACACACCCCTAATATAAAGCAAACAGCAATGAATCCTATAATTAGATTCAAAATATAAAAAAAAGAGGAGAGGAGAGATTAATTATGACCCAAGCAGAGGGGAAATCTGGAAATATTTTTTGTAGATGAGCTGAGGCTTGGAGAATGGGTTGGACATTGAGACAAAGACACAGGATGGGGAAACAAAAAGGACATCACTGCAGGCAGGCTATTCTGGTTTGCGTCAATAACCAGGGTTTGGAAGGCATAGGACATGTTCTTATAAAACAGTAAATAGAACTGGGGTGTGTGCAGAGTAGGGATCAGCTTGCCAAAGACCTTGAATTTGAAATTGAGGCTGGATTTTTGTTGACCATGATGAGTCATCAGTGGCTTTTGGGTAGGGAAAATATAAGATATCTGTTCTAATAGGAAGGTTACTACAGCACCAATATGTAGAACACTTTAGAAGGAGAGAGAGCAAACAGGAAACGGGTAATTCATTAATGCTGTCAATCATTTGGACTTTCCTGGGGCCAGTCTGTGTATTCCTGATGAATTGTTGTGCAGCAGGTCAACAGTGGAACAAGTTTACTCTCAAGTGATTGTAGCAAAGTCTCAATGATGAACCAAGGAAAGCTCAAACTTTGCACGAGAGAGGAAAGCAACGAGTAAATGACAGAAACTTAAGAGGCAGAACTTAGGGGGTGCCTGGGTGGCACAGCGGTTAAGTGTCTGCCTTCGGCCCAGGGCGTGATCCCGGCGTTATGGGATCGAGCCCCACATCAGGCTCCTCCGCTATGAGCCTGCTTCTTCCTCTCCCACTCCCCCCTTGTGTTCCCTCTCTCGCTGGCTGTGTCTATCTCTGTAGAATAAATAAATAAAATCTTTAAAAAAAAAAAGAGGCAGAACTTAGAACTTGAGTAATTGTATAGATCTGTGACCTGGACACGAAGGAAGGGTGGACCTACGGCAGTAAGATTCTTAAATCATGGCTGGTATCTGTGAAAAAAATAATATACCTGTTATGGGCCAAATTGTATCTTCCCAAAATTCATATGTTGAAGTCAGAATGCCTAGTACCTCAGAATTTGGCTGTATTTGGAAATAGGGCCTTGAAAGACGTAATTACGGTTGAATGAGGTCATTAGGGTGGTCCTTAGTCCGGTGTGACTGGTGTCCTTATAAAAAGCAATTAGGACATAGATTTGTGCACAGAGGAAGCCCATGTGAGGACACAGGGAGAAGACGGCCATCTATAAGCCAAGGAGAGAGGCCCCAGAATGAAACCGGCCTGCTGACACCTTGACTTGGGATGTCTAATTTCCAGAGTGGTGACTGAAATTTCTAAGTCACCCAGTCTGTGGAATTTGTTATGGCAGACCTAAAGCATTAGTACATTCCCTTGGAAACTCATACAATAGATAGCTTCCTTGAGGCTAGAAGAGCTCAAGGACTTGGACTGGAGCCAGAACTACAGTCAACAAGAAAGGGAACATAAATTTAGAGAGGTAGGAAGAGAGAGACTCAGTCAATGGAATCACACAGATCTAAGGACAGCTACATAAGACGTCCCCTAAACCAGACAAAGTATGTAGTTGTTGCCTCGAGTCAGTCACCTGCTTGCTCTTAGGAGTAGCTTTGTTGAACTTGGGACCCCTGGTCTGAGGATGTGAGAGATGATGACAGTTCTATGTCCTTAAATTACCCCACCACTGAGCATCATTCAAAACAGCTGACCCTCCCTTCCTTCTTGAAACGCTCTCACTTCTTGGATTGTGTGGTGTCATAAGCTTCCTCTATCTCTGGCGGCTCCTTTTTAATTTCATTTGCTGCCTCTTCTTTCCCTACCTAAATTCCGAATGTTAGAGTTCCTCAGGGTTCCATCACACACCTTCTTCTCTTCTCTAACTACCCAGTCTCTCCGGGTGAACTCATCCAGTTCTTTGGTTTAAACACCATATATAAATAGTTGACCCCCGAGTCTGCAGTTGTGGCCCTCAGCTCCCTTGAGCTCCTGCCTCACATATCCAAATATGTACTTGATGGTTTTCACTTATGTCACACAGACATCTCAGGTTTTATGAGCACAAAATCACACTCTGATTTTCCTGCCCAATCGTGTTCCTTCTCCACCTTTCATTCTCAGTAAAATGTTACCACCATCCACCTCTTGAGGTTGGGGGGGGGGCATTTCCCGGAGCTTAGAATTGGCAAAGCAATTGGAAGATAGTAAAGCACTGGGCGATGTGAGGCCTAATGATGGTGAAAAACTAGACTACATGGTTTCTAAGGAGGCTTCCAGCCTTTTACTCTAAGGCATTTGTAATCAGGTGGGGCCGGGACCAGGGAGGGTGTGAGGATCTGAGGGAGATTCTTGAACTATTTAAATGCACGAGGTGCTTGAAAATAGTTTTGCTTACAATTCTCAAGTGCTGCCCCGCACTTTGGAAGACGGTTTCAGATTTAGAACGCAGCTGTGACTCGCAAGTCGGGGGGAGAATGTGGCTTCCATGCCGCTTTCTCTGTGGTAAATGAGTTTTCATGTAGGATTAAATTGGACATACTTTCTTTTGTCTAAACTTTCATGATTTAATAAGTTTTTCTTTGCAGTTTATAGACAAAAATGAGCGGTAACATGGAATAAAATTTGGTGTAGTTTTCCTCTAAACTCGCAGCTCAGAAGGTACATTTTTACATGAATGCTCTTCTGTGGCAACATTTGAGCTGCAGAATCTGCGAGTGTGGGAGCTGCGTGTTCAAACCCGGAGAAGTCAACTCACCCCTCGCCCACATCTATGAAAGACTCCTAAACGGCTGCTTCGTGCAGACTCTCCATTCACATCTAAAGTCTTTAGTACTTCTCAGGAATTCAAAGAGACAACATTCTGAAGGCACTGGTATGTCGCCGAGGGTAAGGGAATGAACAAGGGGGTGGGAATTGGGAGGCTCACGTCCAGTCCCCCTCCGCCACCAGCTGCCTGTGCAACAGAGAGCACAAACCCTTGGGTCGACTTGCCCAGCTGTGTTTCCTGGCTTCTCAGATCTAATCATACACAGAAAACACAGAGAGGCAGTACGGTATGCTTGGTCAAGAGCTTGGGTTCCCGAGCCAGACGGCCTGGATTCAAATCTGTGCTCTACCACTTCCTAGGTGTATGACTTTGGGCAAATTACCTAACGTCTCTCTGCCGATTTTCTCATCGGTAAAGTGGAGCAATGATAGTCATAGAACAGTTGTGAGGATTAACTGACCTCAAATACCTGAAAACACCAGAGAGCACTTTATCATTTTTTTGCTAATATCGTTCATTACATCATTGTTTATAACAGAAAAATCTGGATATAATCTAAATACCCATCACTAGGGGACCCGTTACATAGACTGTCAAACAAAGAACGAGGTCGAACTCTGTAAGTTCTTTTGAAGATCTGCAATTGAAAAACGCAAGGCACAGAGCAGGGAAGAGCCTGCTGTGGTACGTGTGAGTTCATTTTTAAAGGGTTCATGTAGACAGACTTGTGCTAGTGTGTGCACAACGATTTCTCTAAGGACATATGGAACCCTCACAGCAGTTGGATCTCAGGAGACGTGGGGGCAGAGCCAGTTAAGAGAGACTGAATTTTCATTATATGCCCTTGAATTTGTTGCCATGTGCATGAGTATTATTTTTCATGAAATAAGCTAGTTAAAAACAAAACCAAAAACGATAATGCTTGCTGTGTCTGCTTCAGCAGTTCATTTTGAGAAGTGAATGTAAGATAATGATTCTAAAAGCATTTTTAAAAACTGGAAAATGCCATGTCAGTGTAATGCATTATTAAAATAAGAGTGTTTGGCCAGGAAAAACTAGAAGCCCTAAATGTACATGGTTGCTGAAATAAATAAGTGTCATTCTAGAGTAGTTGCATAATGATTAATAATAACCTTAATAACAGTACTAACAGTGCCCTTGACTATTGACAGCAAGTGGCATTGGAGTATTAACAGGAGTATTCTGGTAGTGTTAATAGCAACCAGGGGTCCCATGAAAATCAAAGCTTCTCTTCTAATTTTTCTATTTAAATAAAGGGTAAGGGTCCCTCCCCAAGATTTTTTGCTTTGGAGTGCTAATTATTTTGCAGCTTTGGGAAAAAAAAAATCAATACTAAAATTTCCAGTGTTTCAAGTATTTTTTCCTTCCTTTGAAGAGGTATAACTATTAAGAAGATGTTTTCAATTAGATCTCCTGCATCCTTCATTAGATACTCTGTCTGTGAAAAAGATTTTTCTATATGAACGTTTTAAAAAGATCAAAATCCATAAGAAATTAAACATCAGGCTCATTTCAAAGGGGGAAGATGATAGAAGTGCTGTGATAGGGGCCCAGAGACGAGAAACCTGGCGGAGAGGAAGGTGAGGACAATCTCTCTCCTGTCCCTCATTTCCCCCAGACAGGGAAATTATGGGTCAGCCTTCAGCAAGCAGTCCCTGCCTTGTGGCTCAGTTGTGAAGAAGGAGGTCCTGCAAGTGTGTAAAAAGCTCGATGCCACACCCTGTACACCAGAACGATCCTCAGGACTTGCCCGCTCTGGGGACCCAGAGCCTGGACACCCAGCGGCACGTCCCCAGCTTCCCGGGCATAGCAACCTCAGCAGCTGTGGCCTCCAAGCATGGCCTCACATGCAAAACTCCGATGGGTTTGCAGTTCTGCACGCAACTGCGCACAGCGGCTGTCTCAGCCTCATTCCTCTCTCCCTGCGTTTCCAGTTTCTGGTTTCTATGCTCCCCCTGGGGCCCCCACGACAGATCGGTTTCCATCTCTGCAGTCACAGACCCTCCTTCACCCAGAAAGCGGCAGTGCAGCTTTGTGTCCGCTGCTGGTCCCCACCGTCTGCCCAGTTTCAAGCCTCAGGGGCCACCACTTGCAGACGTGCTGGGCTTCTGCCTCTTTCCTACTTCTTGCATCCTGGACAAATAGAAGTGCAACTAGCACGGCTCCTCCATCTTGTTCCCTGCTCCCAAACCGCTAATCTGGGTTGCAAAGAGCTGCTTGCCCTCAGCAGGGGATTCTGCCTGTCATCCCGATTTCTCTGGTTGTCTGGAGACAAAATGCAGAAATGTTGACAGTGCACCCACTCTTTCCCGTTTCTCGCAGAAAGGCCCTCTTCCAAGCAGTGGCTGCTGGGTGCAGTGACCCTGGCCTCTGAGCTGCTCCAGGCAGCTTCTTACCTCTTCTCCCTGCCTAGGCTCCAAGTATTTCTGCTTTCCTGAGCTGCATGTCGCAGGCACCTCATCTCTCATCAGATTTGGAGAGAAAGATCTGCATGCTTGCAGGAAAGGGACAAAGCATTCCTTTTTCCAGTGACGCCGAGATTCAAGCACTTGAGTCCTGTCCGTGTTTGGGAAAGGCGGCTGTTAAGAGAGGAGAGCCCTGAGATGATGCTGTGTTTCTAGGCACAGATGCTGCCTTGGAGATTCAAGGGAGTGAATGCCTTAGGCCACAGTTGCCTGAAGGCCAAGAATGGAGACAAAGAATCTCTGCCCTGGAATAAGAGCTGGCCATTGAGCTCTGATTTTGACTGGGTTTCTCCCCCCTTCTACCACACCCCTACACCCACCACTCTGTATCCGTAGCCCTGAGCAGACATGCCTGCAGCCTTGATAGCTGGGGGAGGAGACTGCCCACGAGCAGGGACAGGCAGCAGGGAACAGAGGTTGAAAGCTGAGTCACTTCGTCCACTTTTGGGGTGAAAATTGTGGACCTGTTTCAGAAATGTGTAGCCAAGTCCACATGTAGGTTTCGAGGTCATCGGGATAATAAGAGCTACTGCTTTATAGTGCCCTCCGCCTATCGGACGGTCATTAGTGCTTTACTTACAGTAAGTCATTTAATCACTATAATAACCCTTTGACGTGGTTGGTTTCATTATTAGCCTCATTTTACAGCTGAGGAGACCAGAACTCGGAAAGGTGAAGCAACTCACATAGGATTACACATTCGGTAAGTTACCCAAGTACAGTTCAAATCAGACCAGTCTGCTCCCAGGGCTACTTTAAACCACCACACTACCCCACCTTTCCCAGGCCTGGCTGGCTGAGGGATCCCTGAGGTTCCCAATCTTTGTTTCAGGGGTGAGTTTGGAGTCAAAGGAGGCTGCCCCAGTTTTATGCAGGGCTGACTGACCCAAAGAACCCAACGTGTGGAAGCATTGAGGTGAAGTGTGGTTTCGATCTGAAAATGAAATGAAATGGAGGAAAGCCAGGAGATACTGAGCAGGGAAGGGAGATGACGAGAAGGAAAACAAGGAGAAGGATAATTAAGCCACCTTCATTTATTCATTTAGGTAATAAACGAGTGTCTCCTATGCGTCAGGCAATGCGCTGGACACTAGGAATCAATGGCTAGCAAAAAAGAAGACAAAATCTTTGCCATTGGAGAACTTGTAGTTCAGTGGGGGAGAGTGACCTTTGTCAAATAACCACATAAGTAAATTTCAAACGAGAACTCTATTCAGTGCCGTGCAGGAAAACATCATGGGGCTTAAAATCACATAACAGGAGACCTGGCCTAGTCCACCTCCACCTGCTAGTTAAAATGTGTAGGGCCGAGGTTTAACACATCACCTCTTTCAGGGAAGGACATATTGATTCTCGTATTCTTGAGTGAATAGATCTTGCAAACATAATAGTCCTCTGAGTTTTTCACTTGAAGAGGTTTGAAAAGGAACCGTAATGGGTGTGTTTTTTGCCCTTTATCTTCCCCCACCCTGTTCCAATTTTAGCTTTCTTTCTCCTGGTTCTGTGCATCTTTCCCTAAAGCACTGTGCCTCTAAATCACTATCAGTTCCTCTTCCGTAACAGTTTCTCATCGGCAATTGCCCGCTGAAGGACTCGCTTATCAGTGATTCTGCGTCACTCCCTCAATTTGGTAAAAGCATCTGGGAGCCAGCTGGCTACCTTCCATTTCCCTTTAGGGTTCTGTTTATTCCTCGAGGGTTTATTTGAACCAAAAGGCTCTAATAGCCTTCATTGTTTATTAGACTCACTTTCTTTTCAGATAATCTGCAGACTCTTTGGCATTATCTTTTACCATATACAGAACGTAGAGTTTCTTACGAGAAAAGTATACAGTAAATCCGGTTTCTTCTTTTCTCCCTTCACTCCATAATAGGAAAGGTTAGAACACTCAAGACAATAAGACAGTGATGTATAACTAATCGTATACCAGTCCAGATTAATTTATGTCATAGGTAATATGGATTTTATCAGAGGCAATAGCGACTTAAAACATTTTTTTGCATGTCAAAAAAAATCTGATTAGCTGATAGTGCTTTAGTCATTAGGAGTTCTATTTAGTTGAAAATTATGAGAATGATCATTGTTTTTACTACTACTATGCTATAATTGCTCTTTGCCAAGAACACTCTTGATGTGCACATTGGGTGGCATCCAAGGTGGTGGGTCATTGCCACCCGACGGCGGCTTCTTGTGTTGGAACTTTGGAATTTACAACCTCCTTGGGCGGGAGCAGGTACCAGGGAAAACACCACATACACTCAAAACATATTCTCATCCCCCCCTTCTTATTAAAATTACTATACACACCCAGGGCGTAAAAATGAAAGCAGAAGCTGAGGGTGTTTACTGTTTCTGTTCAGGACCCCCTGGAAATGCTGGCAAGACCCCTTCACCTAAGGGTGCTGAACCCAGCTTCCTCTCCAGACACGATAGGGCATCAATTGCCTAGTTTTCGAAAGCATGTGTCTCCCTCATTTTTGAAAATGTTTCCCAGCTGGAAGTGGGCTGTGAGACTCTTTCTAGAATTTTCTGTTCTAGGCACTTAAAAGGGATCATGGGTGACTGTCCTGACCCCTTTCAACGTGAGCTTTCACTTCCAGTGATGGCCCAGCCTGCTTGTACTATTTCCTAGGAATAGTCTCGTAGGAAGTTCATTATCAAGAATGTCAAGCGGAAACTACTGTTTAGCTAAAAAACGACACTTTCCGAAGGGTGTAAGTCAAAGTAAGTAACACGCATTCTGTCATTCATTCAGGCGATGCCGACTGAGCAGCACCACTCAGGGTCCTGGGTGGGGGTGGGGCTTACAGCGGCGAGCAAACAGCCCTGGGCTCTGTCCTGGAGGGCACACTACCTACCAGGGGAGAGAGAGTGTGCGTTCAAAACGATCTCACAAATACATCATTACAGCTGTGAGAGGTGCTGAGTGAAAGGTAGGAAGCTGGGAACGTGAAAGTGGGTCAGGTGGGTTCTTGGGGAGTGAGACTTGAAAGACACCACACTTCTTGTGCCTTGCATTCGGCTGACTCCGGCCGCTGCCTGTGCAGTCCGCTCTGGAACACCGGCACCTCCTGCGGTGGGGCTTTCCTGGGAAGTGACTCATTCACGGAGGCCAGGACAGAGTCTTTGTTCAGCATTTGGTGGATGACACGTGGTCCACTCTTGTATCGTTTGGAACCAAAACCCGGGCTCTCAAAATAAGAGGGATATTCTTACAAATCTTTCTCTACAGCATTTAAATTATTTCAATAGGGGATTTGAATAGGAAGTCTAAGAGACGTGACACATAACAAAGCTTTTTAATCACATCCTCTCATCTGGCCCTCATGCCAGCCTTGGAGGCAGACATTCTTTTTATTATCCCCATTTTATAGGTGGGGAAGTAGACAAGAGGGGTGTTTCAGCTGTTCATCCCTCTCCTTCCCTTATCATAACACTTAATACACTTTATTGTCATGACTTATTTGATGTCACAAGACCTTGAGCTTTATGAAGGCATCTATTATCACCACCATGTCCCAAGCACCTAGCAAGTGCCAGTACATAAAAATAATTATTTGTCGAAAGAATAAATAAGCGGATGAATGGTTACAAAGAAAAGCTGTGTTCTGGAGGAAGAAAAAGACATTGAACTAATTTTCCAGTGGGATGTAACCAAACAAGCCGACTTTGTCCCAGATGGGCTGGAATTCAAGGCAACAATAAATGTAAGGGCCAACCCAACTTTTCACATGCCTGAACTGAAAATCCGCAAGACATGTGAAAACACACAACACTTATCTTAAGCCTCTCCCACAAGATTACTACCTCGCCTCGGACTGTTGTTAGCCCTGCTGCCAAGAGACACAATGAGAACCCCCCCTTCACTTTTCTGCTCTCCCTCACATCAGGATTGCCCAGAGTGTAGCTTTTTACATGTAGGAGCCGAAACTGGGAGTCCTGTGCGGCTGTGTTAGAAACATGACGTCATCAGGACGGAGGTACAGTAACTCAGTATTCTCCACACTGTGCAGGGTGCCCCGCCCCACCTGCCTTCTCCTTTCTCTACCAACCCCCTCACCCTTTCCAAACCCAGTGCCCTGCTTGTCAGAGTGTTCTCCCCTGAGTTTTCCACGGGTAGGCGAAAGACATTCAGGCAGAAGAACGTAGCGAATGGGAAGACTTCAGGGGTTGTTTTGTTATACTAATTAGACTGGGGGATGGGCATCTCCGGGTTTCACACGGAATGGGGCATTCACTACTCTAGGCGTTTGCCCCTGGATCCAAATCAGAGCACTGGTAACTTGAGAGTTGGACCCAGACCAGCTCAGCTTGTGGCCGGCAGCACAATTCCCCCAGCTGTTATACCCCCACCTCTGTTGTCACTATTCCGGGGTGTTGAGTTTCCTGCCTTAACAACTGTTCGAAGGACTTCATTTGAGTAAATTGTATGAAACCATTTTATAGGGGCTAAGGCAGAGCGGACGTGGGGTTGGGGCTGGATATGACATGCTCAGTGGTGCATTAAAACCCAGCGAGGTTAGTGCACCGGGCCCCCCTCGGAGCCCCCAAACATTGCTTTTATTTGAATGGGAGAGTTGTCAGGATAAGGATCAGGAAGCAGAGATTCACACAGAATTTACTTTGAAAACCCAAGCAAGAAAAGTTAAGGGTCAGTATAGAAGAGGTCTTGAAAGGGAAAAATAGCAAAACAAAAATTGGAGTTTTTAAAATTGATCTTCTCCAGATTATTCACTATAAAAAATTAACTCACACTGGAAGCAATGGAAGTGCCATAAGAGTATATATACACATACAGTTACAGCGATGCTGAGCTTCTGAACAGACCAGGAGTCAGGAAAGTAGTTGCCAGTCTTGCTTTTGTCCTTTCTGTGTATAACTAGGTAAACCACTTCCCTCTGCTAAACCTCGTTTTCCTCATTTGCAGAATGATGGGGCTGGGTTGGATCATTTCTAGGGTGCTCTCTGCAGGTAATAAAACTCTCTGGTTCACTGAAATATGTAAAGGACGCCAGCATTCGCTGTTGTTCTCGATGAAGTGGATTTAGCTCTAGAAAGAATTTCTGAAGCCAGTAAGGAGCAATTTCAGTGAAACAAAGTTGTAACCGAATTTGAGTTACTTAAAAAAAAAACAAGAGCCCAATCCTATAGGAGAATGTCTGAGAATGTTGAACTGCACCAAGTATTTCAACATGACATGAAAAAAGCAATAATGAGATCAGTAGTAATGTTATAATATTTAAAAGAGAGATGACTCTGGCAGCATTAACTGCGCCACAAAGAAAATACAAAACGGTACGACCCCCGTTATTAGTCTTTGTGGGATTCAGTAATCGCCTCTTGCCCTTGCAAAGCATATGCAGCCAGGAAAAGAATGTCTCCTTCAAACCTTATGAGAAGAACTAAGGCGATTGGAATTTTGGAAATACTCTCTCCAGGGCTCAGAAAGCAAGGCTCTTCTATAATTTTATATAAAAGAGTATTTCTCAAGTGAGGTCCCTGGGGTGTCTGTCTCAGAATCCCCTGCAGTATGAAAGTGTATACCTTTGGGTCCCACTCAGACCTATGGAATTAGAACTCTAGAAGCTGGTGTTTTAACAAGCGCCCCATATGCAGGAAGAGACTTGAGAACCAACGGTCTAGAAATGTACTTGGGGGATAAAAACCTTCTTTGCAGAAAATACCACAATGGCCCGCAGAAGGAAAAGAACCTTCCAGGTCTTTACGAATAAGAAAAGACACTTTGTGTTAATTTATCAGCATCCAGCTAGGAATAAGATTCGTTAGATCCCTTTCTTAGAATAAAGAGGGGCACAGGCCTGGGCATCTGCCGTGAACTTGGCATGGAGGAAGCAGCAAAGAGTGCTGGCTTGCAAGACGGACAGGCCTGGGCTTGGCTCTTGCTTCTGCTTAACTCCAGGCAAGAATGCAAACTGGAACACCGGTGCAAGCACTTAGTTTTGTTAAGCACTGTGTATCCCAGCACCACATGGTAAGACCTCAGTAAATATTAATGTTTGTATTCACTTCCCGTTGCTGCTGTGACAGAGGATCGCCAACTCAGTGATTTAAAACAACACAATTTATTTTCTTACCCTTCTAGAGGTCAGAAGTCTAAAATGGGTCAGCAGGGCTGCATCCCTTTTGGAGGCTAGAGGGGAGAATCCATTTCCTCGTTTTTCCAGCTCCCAGAGGCTACCCGTTGTTCTTAGCGTGTGGCCCTGTCCTCCATCTTTAAAGCCAGCAGTGTGGTTTCCTCAAATCACTCCCTCCCTGACCTCTGATTTGGTTGTCACATCTCCTTCTCCTACTTGGCCTCCTGCCTCCCTCTTATCAAAATTCTCGTGATGACATTGGACCCAACTGAATAACTCAGGACAATCTCCCCAGCTCAATATCCTCTATTTAATCACACCTGCAAAGCTCCTTTTGCCATGTAAGGTGACGTCGTCACAGGTTCTGGGCATTAGGATGGAGACATCTCTGAGGAGA
The DNA here is from genome assembly GCF_024610735.1 of Ursus americanus. Taxonomy (NCBI): domain Eukaryota; kingdom Metazoa; phylum Chordata; class Mammalia; order Carnivora; family Ursidae; genus Ursus; species Ursus americanus. The sequence continues at coordinate 745,421 of NC_142131.1, forward strand.
GACCATTGTTCTGTCTACTACAATGTTGTCAAACAGAAGTTCCCTAACTTCTCTAACCGTTGGGGTTCTCCTCTGTAAAATGGAGTTTCTAGAAGGATTAAATGGAGTAATGACCATAAATGCACAATAAAGGTAAGCTAATATTATTATGCCTTCTAATTATTCTAGAATAAATTGCTTATTAAGGAGTGACTTAAATATACTAAACTTGCATTTATTGCCTTCTTGCTAGTACTTCATTACTCGGGGTAAAAATTTAAATTCTGAGGACCTCAGAAAACTTTTAAGGATCTCCAGGATCGGTCAGGGTTTAGAACAGGAAACAGAACAACTCTAGGTATTTTAAATAGAAAGGAATTTAATACAGGGCATTAGATAATTCTAAAACCATTGGATGGGTGTACGGGGATCAGCTGTGGCTACTGGAGATATCGAGTTTCAGAACACACAGCTGCAGAGGGAATCTAGGGACCAGGAAGCCACCACCATAGTGAATACAACCTCTCCATCCCTGTAAGGCATCTACACCCTCTTACAGCTGGAGATGAGAAATTGGAAGTCTGAGTCCAGCTACCACCTGCCTCTTGACACTCTGAGACCTTGTTTGCCAGTAGAAAGAGTCACAGGAAGATGTTCTTGCCTTCATTCCCATACTCTATATCGAATGTAAGTGCATCCCATTGCCAGAGCCCACGTGGTATCCAGAACTCCAGCGTCAAGGGAGTCTGGAAAACGTGTATTTCAGCTTTCTAGCCTCTGCTGTAGGAAAGCACAGAGAATGAGATTGAATGTATGCTGAGCAACAGTCAGCCATACCCAAGCCAGCCTCTCTCTAGCACCTTCTATTTGCTATTTTTTAGGGGGGAGGGAGAGGGAGGGAGGGAATCTTAAGCAGGCTCCACGCCCAGTGCAGAGCCTGACGTGGGGCTCAATATCACAACCGTGAGATGTTGACCTGAGCTGAAACCAAGAGTCGGTCACTTAACTGAGCCACCCAGGTGCCCCTTTTTGCTATTTGAAATACGTACCTTGGAGGGAAGCCCCCTTCCTATGATGTGTAGCACTGGAGGGCTCAAGCATCTAGAAGAAATTATTCTCCTGAGAAATTAAATATTAATTAAATATTTTTAAATATTTTTCCTGAGAAAATTTCTCCTTTGGTGAAATCCCAACTTTTCTTTCTCTAAGGGTTATAGATTATGCAACACATTTTAAAACTGAATATTTAAAAAATCTGTTGTGTAAATTAATATGGATTTAAAATACTGAAAAGCTAACATGGGCTAGAAATTGTCAGCAGCAGTCTTAACACAAGTCTGAAACATAGTAGGTGCTCAATAAATATGTTTCCTTTCCTAAAATGTAAGTTGGCCAGCCTACAGATTTTCCATATTGGAACTGTTAAGAGTTGGATTAAGGAGTTCAAATATATATGGCTAATTTAAATAGCGAGGCATAGTTCTTAAAGCAGGGTGTGGTAGTGGTTAATTATGATCAACTATACACCTTGTATCAAGTGGGTTCTCAGTAAGAATTCTCTTTTCTTCTATTCCCCATATAGCTTCTGCCTACCAGGGCAAAAATACAGAGAACCTTTGATTTGGGGCTTCCCCAAGCCCACTTAGCCATATTTCAGTTCCGGTGAAACTCCCAACCCTACTATGCCACATGGCTTCGCCACACTAGCCACTCTCTTGGTCTAACCTTGAACACGGTACACAATTTCTAAACCCTCTAACGTAGTCTCTGGAAGCATCAAAACAAAATAGGACAACAAAAGAGCAAACCACACATGGTCCCTTGCGTTTATTTGTTTTTCAGGGGAAGAAGGATAATTTTGAACTGTAACACTGGAATTATATGATGTGAAATGGGAAATGACTACTCTTTGCAGAAGCTGAAATTGCTTTTTTGGCGCCTAAACACACAACTACAACACATCAATTTGGTAGCCTACTGTCAAGCAAAAGAAGGTCTATATTTTTGGATTAAGCACATGACAATCTCTTCCATGACACTAATTTACATAAATTGATGTCACCTTTAATACTATGTAGAGTGTAATTTCTATTTCATTATTTCTACTGCCCCATTTCTTAAAATAGGTAAAGATATCTTCTTAACCTCACTTGTTAGAAAGATCTGACACCGAACACAAAGCACTGCTGCTAACTATGAAGTGAAGTGCACATTTAGAGCACTGCGGCAGGCTGGCAGAGCCGCCAGCAGAACACTGTGGCCTGGTTGGTCCGTGATGTGAACAGCCTGCGCGGCTTCTCCCTCACAGCGGTGTGTTTGGAAAGGCCTAGCAAATCTGGCTCTGTGCCAAGCAATTGAGGGACACATTTTTTCTTGTGAATCGAATGAAACACCCCTAGGCAGACCCACCCATGGAAGGCCCCAGGAACAGCTGGGTGGAATTAAATGGCATTTATTCCTATATTGGTTGTGGCCAGGAGCCAGGAATCCTACACCCAAGATGCATGTGGCCTGCAGCACACATGAGCCTCGGTATTGATTGTGGCTGGACCTCCACTCACACTGTGGAAAGGATGTAAATGATTGATTTTCTATTAAAAAATTCCTGAAGGATATGGAGGGACTGTTTATTTTTTTGCTCTGGGCCCGGTTTCCCTGATACCCATGTAATTCTCACATGTCTACACAAGAAAGTAGAGAACTGTGCAATTACGCCTTAGATTCAGATGACTCACACAAAGTAATCCAGTCAGAAATGTCCACAAGGATCTGGTCTCAGGTTTACTAAGGAATTATCTAGTGATTTCATGTGACATTTTGAGGACTGGACTTAGGGTTGGAAAAACTTGATATTATAAAAATATCATGTCCCTCAAATTATCCTGTACGTTCATCTGGAAGAGTAAATGTGCTGAAATAGCTAAGAATGTTTTGAAAAGGAATACAAAGGACTTATGAGGTGGTGGCCAGTCTTATCAGATGAAAAAGATGCTGTAAAGCTATAGTGACTTGAATGTTGTGGTGTCAGCTGAGAAGGGGTATTCAGATGAATAGAACAGAACGGACAAGACCTAATATCTGTGGGAATTTAGAATAGAATACATCTTGTAATTCAAATCAATGAAGAAGGTATAGATTGTTCAGGAAGTTCTATTAGGGCATTTGGGAAAATAATTAAATTACAATATTATCTCTCGAGAGGTCCCACTTATCTCCACCTGAACCCAAATCCAAATGGGTTAGAGATTTACACATTTAAAGATATATGAGAGACTAAAAGAAAATATGGGGGAATTTGTGTGCATGTGTGTGTGTGTGTGTGTGTGTGTGATGTAGAGAAGTCTTTCTTTTTTTTTTTTTTTTAAAGATTTTATTTATTTATTCAACAGAGAGAGAGACAGCCAGCGAGAGAGGGAACACAAGCAGGGGGAGTGGGAGAGGAAGAAGCAGGCTCATAGCGGAGGAGCCTGACGTGGGGCTCGATCCCGTAACGCCGGGATCACGCCCTGAGCCGGAGGCAGACGCTTAACCGCTGTGCCACCCAGGCGCCCCTAGAGAAGTCTTTCTAAACACAACTCTAAACCCTGGAGTCATAACAGAAAAGATGGACTCATTTGACTCTACCAAACTAAAATAGATGGTTCATAGAAAAAGAAATACAAATTCCTGTAAGTGCATGCTCATTCTTATAATTAAGGAAATGCAAATTAAGCATAAAAAGAATACTTTCTGCCTATCAGGCAACTTTTTAAAGTTTCAAAATCAATATTGGTGAGAGAGTGAGGAAAGAAGGAGTTGTTTCATATACTTCTTGAAAGCACAACATGATGCAACCTTTGTGAAGGCAGTTTGATGCTTTCAATCATATTTTTAAATTCACATAACATTTGCCTAACAATTACACTTGGATATTATGGCAAAAACATGGCAAGGTATTTATTGCAGCATGACTTGTACCAACAATAACTACAACAGAAACAACGTAAATGTCCATCAAGGGAAATAACAAGTTAAATTATGATGTATCCATGTAATGGAATGTTATCTAACCATTAAAAAGCCATATGTACTGATATATAAAAATTACAAGATGTATATATAAATCGAAAAGTTCATGATACAGAAAATTCTTAAAAATATGTAATAAAACATGATCATATAAGGTAAATATTTTGAAAAGCAATATATATACAATATAAATGTAGGCATATGCATATTATATTTTTCTTTTTTTTTTCTTTTTTTTTAAAGATTATTTATTTATTTATTCGACAGAGATAGAGACAGCCAGCGAGAGAGGGAACACAAGCAGGGGGAACGGGAGAGGAAGAAGCAGGCTCATGGCGGAAGAGCCTGATGTGGGGCTCGATCCCACAACGCCGGGATCACGCCCTGAGCCGAAGGCAGGCACTTAACCGCTGTGCCACCCAGGCGCCCCTGCATATTATATTTTTCTTGAAATGAAAACTATGAACAGTAATTATCTTTAGGGGAGGTTCCAGGAATAGCAGCGCTTATGTGTGTGTCATTGGTGGGGGGTAGGAGTGGGAGATGAGTAGGAATCAGCTATGGAAAAGGTTGATTTGAGCTAAACTGTAGGGTGCCTTGAATGCCAAGTTAAAGATTTGGAACTTGAATGTAGGCAACAGTAAAGAATTATAAATTAGGGCGCCTGGGTGGCTCAGTCAGTTAGGTGTCAGCCTTCAGCTCAGGTCATGATCCCAGGGTCCTGGGATGGAGTTCTGTGTTGGGCTCCCTGCTCAGTGGGGAGTCTGCTTCTCCCTCTCCCTCTCCCTGCTGCTCCCCCTGCTTGTGGGTGTGCTCTCTCTCTGTCAAATAAATAAATAAAATCTTTAAAAAATAATTATAGATTGTAGGAAATAAAAGAAGAAATAAAGAAGTACGTGGAAACAAATGAAAATGAAAACACCATGGTTCAAACCTTTGGGTTGCAGCCAAAGCAGTTCTAAGAGGGAAGTTTATAGCAATACACCTCAAGAAGCCAGAAAAATCTCAAAGAAACAACCTAACCTTACACACAAAGAAGCTAGAAAAAGAACCACAAGCAAAACCTAAAACCAACCGAAGGAAGGAAATAACAAAAACTAGAGCAGAAACAAATGATATAGAAACTAAAAAAATAAAACAAAACAAAAACAAGACAAAAAAACCCCAATAGATCAATGAAGCCCAGGAACTGCTTCTTTGAAAAAAGTCAATGAAATTAATAAGCCTCTAGCCAGACTAATCAAGAAAAAAAAAAAAAAAAGAAGGACCCAAATAAATAAAAATCACAAATGAGAGAGGAGAAATAACAACTAACACCACAGAAATACAATTATAAGAAAATATTATGAAAAACTATATGCCAACAAACTGGACAACCTAGAAGAAATGGATAAATTCCTAGAAACAGATAAACTACCAGAACTGAAACAAGAAGAAAAAGAAAATTTGAACAGACTGATTATGGGCAATGAATTGAATCAATAGTCAAAAACCTCCCAACAAACAAAAGTCCAGAGCCAAATGGCTTCACAGAGGAATTCTACCAAATATTTGAAGAAGAGTTAATGCCTATTTTTCTCAAACTATTCCAAAAAAATAGAAAAGGAGAGAAAACTTCCAAATTTATTCCATGAGGCCAACATTACCTTGACACCAAAACCAGAAAAAGACAACACAAAAAGAAGAGAACTAAGGCCAGTATCTCTGATGAACATAGACGCAAAAATCCTCAACAAAAAATACTAGCAAACTGGGGGAACCTAGGTGGCTCAGTTCGTTGAGCAACCGACTCTTGATTTTGGCTCAGGTCAGGATCTTGGGGTAGTGAGACGAGCCCCACCTTGGGGCTCAGCGCTCAGCAAGGAGTCTGTTGCTCTCCCTTTCCCTCTCCCTCTGTCTCTCCCTCTGCCCCTCCCCCTACATGCACTCATGCTCTCTCTCTCAAATAAATCAATAAATCTTTAAAAAAAAATACTAGCAAACTGAATCCAACAGTACATTAAATACATTCATCATGACCAGGTGGGATTTATTCCTGGGTTGCAAGGGTAGTTTAATGTTCACAAATCAAACAATATGATATTTCACATCAATAAGAGAAGGGATAAGAATTATATGATCATTTCAATAGGTGCAAAAGAAGCATTTGACAAAGTACAACAACCATTCATGATTAAAACCCTCCACAAAGTAGGTTTGGAAGGAACATACCTCAAGGCCATATATGAAAACTTACAGCTAACATCACCCTCAATGGCGAAAAACTGAGAGCCTTTCCCCTAAGGTCAGGAACAAGACAAGGATGTCCACTCTCACCACTTTTATTCAACAGAGTACTGGAAGTCCTAGCGACATCAGTCAGACAACAGAAAAAATAAAAGGAATTCAAATTGGTAAGGGAGAAGTAAAACTTCCACTATTTGCAGATGACATGATACTATATACAGAAAACTCAAAAGACTCCACCAAAAAGTTCTCTAGCAAGAACTGATAGATTCAGTAAAGTCACAGGATACAAAACCAGGCTACAGAAATCTGTTGCATTTTTATACACCACTAATGAAGCAGCAGAAAGAGAAATTAAGAAAACCATCCCATTTACAATTGAACCAAAAATAATAAAATATCCAGGAATAAACCTAACCAAAGAGGTAAAAGACCTGTACCCTGAAAACTATAAAACATGGATGAAAGAAATTGAAGATGACACAAAGACATGGAAAGACATTTCACGCTCATGGATTGGAAGAACAAATATTGTTAAAATGTCCATACTACCCAAAGCAATCTACTCATTTAATGCAATTCCTATCAAAATACCAACAGCATTTTTCACAGAACTAGAACAAATAATCCTAAAATTTGTGTGGCATCACAAAAGACTTGAAGGGCCAAAGCCATTTTAAAAAAGAAAAGCAAAGCTGGAAGCATCACAATTCTCGACTTCACGTCATGTTACAAAGCGGTAGTGATCAAGACAGCATGCTACTGGCACAAAAACAGACACACAGATCAACGGAGCAACAACAACAACAACAACACACCCAGAAATGAACCCACAATTATGTGGTCAATTAATCTTCGACAAAGCAGGAAAGGCTATGAAATGGGAAAAAACAGTCTCTACAACAAATGGTTTTGGAAAACTGGACAGCAACATGCAAAAGAATAAAGCTGGACCACTTTCTCACACTATACACAAAAATAAATTCAAAATGGGTTAAAGACCTAAATGTGAGACCTGAAACCATAAAAATCCGAGAAGAGAGCACAGGCAGTAATTTCTCTGACATTAGCAACATTTTTTTCTAGATAGGTCCCCTCAGGCAAGGGAAACAAAAGCAAAAATAAACTATTGGGACTACATCAAAATAAAAAGCCTCTGCACAGTGACGGAAACAACAAAATTAAAGGTCAACCTACTGAACAGGAGAAGATATTTGCAAACAACTATCTGATAAAGGGTTAGTATCCAAAATACAAAAAGAATTTATACAACTCAACACCCAAAACCAAAATAATACAATAATACAATGGAAAAAATGGGCAAAAGACATGAACAGATATTTCTCCAAAGAAGACACACAGATGAGCAGCAGACGCTTGAAGAGATGCTCAATATCACTTATCATCATGTGAATACAAATCACAACGACAATGAGATATCACCTCACACCTGTCAGAATGGCTAAAATTAACAACGCAAGAAACAACAGGTGTTGGCAAGGTTGTGGAGAAAGGGAAACCCTCTTGCACTGTTGGTGGGAATGCAAACTGGTGCAGCCTCTGTGGAAAAACAGTATGGAGGTTCCTCAAAATGTTAAAAATAGAACTACCCTACAATCCGGCAATTGCACTACTGGGTATTTACCCAAAGAATACAAAAACTCTAATTCAAAGGGATGCATGCACCCCTATGTTTATAGCAGCATTATTTACAATAGCCAAGACATGGAAGCAGCCCAAGTGTCCATCAACAGATGAATGGATAAAGAAGAGGTGGTATATATATATGACGGAGTATTATTCATACTGAAAAAAGAATAAAATCTTGCCATTTGCAATGGTATGGATGGAGCTAGAATGTATTATGCTAAGCAAAATCAGTCAGTAAGAGAAAGACAAATACCATATGATTGCACTCATATGCGGAATTTAAGAAACAAAACCAACGAGCAAAGGGAAAATAAGAAAGAAAGAAAACCAAGAAACAGACTCTTAACTCCAGAGAACAAACTGATGGTTAGCAGAGGGGAGGTAGGTGGGGGGATGGCCGAAATAGGTGATACGGATTAAGGAGGACACTTGTTGTGATTAGCACTGGGTAATTAAAATAAAAACTTAAAAATAATAATAATAAAAGGACTGTAGATCTTTAATAAATTTCATTTAAACTTTTGAATACATAAACATAGTTCAAAATCAAAAGAAAAATAAATGAGATATAGTGAAAACTTTTCCTCTTACCCTTTTATCCTTCCAGTTCACCATCTCCCCAGTAAAGGTACCCACTGTTATTATTTTCTTATGTTTCCTTCAGAGTTTCTTTATGTATATTTTTAAGACTTTATTTATTTATTTGACAGAGAGAGAGAGACAGCGAGAGCGGGAACACAGCAGGGGGAGTGGGAGAGGAAGAAGCAGGCTCCCAGCAGAGGAGCCTGATGTGGGGCTCGATCCCAGGACCCTGGGATCACGCCCTGAGCCGAAGGCAGATGCTTAACACCTGAGCCACCTAGGCACCCCCAACTTTTCATATGTTTAAGGGGTATTTGTGGGCTTTTTTTCTTTGTGAAAAGAATGTTTATGTCTTTTGCCTCTTATTCTATGTTATTCTATATGCTGGTGGCTTTATTCCCCCTCACTGCCTTCTAGGAGCTTTTATGCAATAAGGAGATTAACTTATTGTCTATTACTTGAGTTACAGTCTGCTCCATCCCCAGTTAAACAATTATCTTTTGACTTCGTTTTTGGTGCTTTCCTTCCAGTCTGAAATGTTTTTTCTTTATGGCTTCTTGATTTTGAGTCATAATTAGAAAGGTTTCTCATACTCCAAGATTGTAAGAGTTCTCCAATGTGTTCATTTAATAGTAGTAAAGTTGTCACCCTTAATTCTATGATCTGCTTGGAATTTCTCTTGCTGCCAGCTGGGAGGTGTGCCTCTAACTATATTGTTTCATTAAAGATTTTTGCAGTTTGTCTTGCATGACATCATGGTCATTTCCTGTACTGGTAAATGATAAGCCTGACACAAAGATTAGTGATATATGTCCTACTTAATGTCTGGCCACCCATAATTGGCATTTGTAGCAGACACTGTTGGCTGCCCAGCTGACAGCTATTTCTCTCATTTTCCTTGCTACAAAGCCCTAACTATGCTTGGGTAACCATCCCTCCATGACGTGACCTAGGGTGAATCTCAGTTAAACTGACTCAGCGTCCGTTGTCATCCCATTTCCCTTCTCAGAGAATGGTTCTAAAGGCGGCATATGACTCATTCTTTTTTTTTTTTTTTAAAGATTTTATTTATTATTTATTCGACAGAGATAGAGACAGCCAGCGAGAGAGGGAACACAAGCAGGGGGAGTGGGAGAGGAAGAAGCAGGCTCGTAGCAGAGGAGCCTGATGTGGGGCTCGATCCCATAACGCCGGGATCACGCCCTGAGCCGAAGGCAGACGCTTAACCGCTGTGCCACCCAGGCGCCCCCATATGACTCATTCTAGCCAATGAGATGTAGGACAGGTCTGCTGGAAGGATTTTAAGAAAGTGTTTCTCACTCTTAAAATGAGACCAAAAGGGAAAAAATTTCCTCTTCTCTTTTGTGAGGCACCGCCAGGTCTGTGTGGGACCCCAGGACCCGAGGCAGCCATTTTCTACCCGTGAGAGGAGCCAGCCAAAGACGAAGCCCACGGTTTGGCAGAGTAGGACCATGAAAAGAACCTGGATCCTGGTTGGTGTCATTGAGATGTTGAACTCACCATCTCTTGTAGCCACTCTTCCTCTGGACTTCTTACGTTAAGTAATCAACAAGGGGCTGTCTGTTAACCGTAGCATCCTTCGCAGTGGTCCACAGATGTCGCACACAAATGCACACAGTCCCAGAGTAACAGAGCATCCTGGATGAGATGCCTTAACATTGTCTTCAGCTTAAAATACTGACATCTTTAATATCTTCAACACTTCGGGGCTGCCACAGCAGAGCGCCGGACAGAACATTCATGATTCGTGTAGTTGAGAAAATACGGAAGACTGGAAAGGTATGTGTATGAAAGTTCTCAATACCATTTTAAGTTTAAACATTTGACTTATACCCCAAACAGGATTTTTTTATAATTTTACTTTCCTGGATTTAATGCAATTTAAAATTGTGCTATGTTGTTTGTTATAGGCTTTTTCCATTAATTTTGAGTTTTTAAAATATTACATAAAAATAGTATTCATCTTGATAACCGAGGTTTTCAGTGCCACCTTCTATTTTGCACCTAAGATGCCAGCCACCATGTCCTTGGGGCAACACAATATGGGTAAGATTTCTAGATAATGTGACCAAACTCTCTGCTTCCCTGCTGTCTAACTTTGGGGATATACAGCTCCTCATTCTAAAGATGACTAGTTTTCCAGAATCTCTCTGGGTTGTTCCTTCTATTTTCCTCCTTGCCTTACTTAGCATCTTCATGTTAGGAAAAATGTCAAAAAAAAAAGAGAGAGAGAGAGAAAGAGGGAAAGAAGAAAGAAAGAAAGAAAGAAAGAAAGAAAGAAAGAAAGAAAGAAAGAAAGAAAAGGAGAGAAAGAAAGGAAAAAAGAAAGAAAGGGAGGAAGAAAGATCCCTACTGAGTAAGCACTAACAGCAAGTCTGAATGTGGAACTTTGAAATACGATTTAGAAAATGCAAAAGCCACTTGTTTATTTTGGATCAAGTCAGCAGCTTGTCAGGCCCAAGGCAATACATGTAAAAAGCTCTTTGGAAGTTAAATTTGTGTTATTATAATAGCAAGTGTTTTCATCTTTTCTAACCTATAGGCAACTGAAGTATTTTCTGCAGTCAGGGGGGGACAGGAGACACTTTGAGATAAATTACCTCTGACTACACTCCAGAGACCTGTTCATGCTGCCGCATAGGAACCTGCAACGAGAGGCTATTTGGTGGCTCCTTAAAGGGGACGCAGTAAGGAAATTGAAAGAGTCTTTCTTAACACGGTGGTCATTTACATGACAGGTTTGGGTGAAGTGGTTTTTACATTCAGGCCCTCGATATGTTTTTCAACACAGGATTCAAATTGATCAGTCGGTACTATGATAGAAATAAAAAATTGAAATCAGTGGGAAAATGTCAATTTCTCACTCCACAGCATTTTGAAATGTCTGTACAGCAGGAGGCTTGAAATGCGGCCGCAGCACTGTGCAGCTTGTGTAGACAGAAGACAGCCCGCGGCTCAGCTGAGATTCTGTGCTCCTGAGGTCCAACGCGGGCTGCCACTGTCAGACTACCAGCTCATTAGTATTTAAATCAGCTCATAAATATTTCCTGGAAATTCACAGTTGCTTAAGCTTTACCACCATTCATCTCCCGTTCTCCTTCTTTAGTCTTACTTAACGCCTTGGTTTCTTAGGCCGGTAATACCGCAGAAGGGTGGATTTCAGTGCATATTAATCTTACTGATATATGATGATGAAAAAGGAACAGAGGAAGTCCTGTGAGAGGATAAAGATGAGAAACAGAGAAAGGACATAGAAGGAAATTTTACTGCATTTCCTTGGCGCAAATAAAATTATCTAATGATGGACCAAGGAAATCTGTATAAAATAAGGACAGCCCAAAAGCATATGCCAAGGCAATTCAACCTGAATGAATGTTTCTTTCACATACTCTTTAAAAGCTTTGAAACACAGACGAAACATTTCATTGGGGGCAGGCCCTGGATGTTCCCACTGGGGAGATGGTTGCATGGTTACAAAACCTCTTCTGTTCAACGTAAGAGCTGTATTTCTAATTATAAAATAATGATGACAGAGAGAGGCCAGTTCCATCATGATATTCCGTATAGTTCTTAGCATTCTGCCAGAGTTCAACACTAATACCCACATACGATGCCAACAGCCAGTTCTTAAATGAGTGTGAGTAAAATTTAACAAGTGACAAATGAGAGGAAAATAAATATATCATATTTCATTGAATTTAAAGTGCCATTGATTGTGCCGTTATTATACACACCCCTAAGAAAGACAAAAGTGCTACCACTTAAACTAGGACATACTATGGATTGCAAGTACATGCTGATTTCAGAGATGTGAAAAATGTGAACCAGGGAAATGCGTTCACTTTAAAAACAGGTTATTCTGGAAAGAATCAAGATCACTCAGTGGCTATACTTGAAACAATGTTGATAATGGTGTTAATGTCTTTAGCAGGAGCACCCGCTCTAAGAAGCAATGGCTTTTCTGGTATCATAGACCCGGAAGACGTGAGAAGCCTAGAGAAGCAAAGCTTTGGGACAGACCCTGAGAGTTTGCCTACCACGGGGGCACTAATGGCACTTTGTCATTGACAGTCTCGTGTCACTCAAACTTGGGCTCCAAAGGTCTTCTGGAGATAAACTCAGAATAAATGGAGAGATCTACATGCCCAGGCAATTGAGAGATAATTCTGGCCTAAGAAACACCCAATCCTGTTGAATAGTCTAGACAACTCAGCCTGCCATTCAAGACCTCACAAAATCTGGTCTGAAAGTCTTTTTTTGAGTCCCCCCCACCTAATTTTCTTTTTTTTCTTTTTTTTTTTTAAAGATTTTATTTATTTATTTGACAGAGAGAGACAGCCAGCGAGAGAGGGAACACAAGCAGGGGGAGTGGGAGAGGAAGAAGCAGGCTCCTAGCAGAGGAGCCCGATGTGGGGCTCCATCCCAGAATCCTGGGATCAGGCCCTGAGCCAAAGGCAGATGCTTAACGACTGCGCCACCCAGGCGCCCCCATCCCCCTCCTAATTTTCTATATGTAATCCATACTTCCATCAAATTGAATTACTCAGTGTTCTTAAACCCACTGTGTACTACCTCAACTCCCTGTCTTTGCTTATACCAGAGTTTCTCAAACTTGGCACTATTGACAATCTGGCCTGGGTAATTGGTTTTTGTGGAGGGATGTACTGTGCTTTTCCAGAATTTTCATCAGCATCTCGGGTTGCTGTCCACTAGATGCCAACAGTACCTCTTCTCAGTTGTTATAACCAAAAATGTCTTCAGATATTGCCAAGTGCCCCTGGGGCTAGGGAGACAAAATAAACCACTGGTTGAAAACCACTGCGGATACCATGCCGGCCTAGTGAAAGAAAGAGTGCAAACTTCGGTATCAAATGTACGTGACCTTGAACCCTAGGTCCCTGAGGTGGTCATCTGAATTTTGTGGCCACTCAGCACCCATTCCCCCTTTCTAACAACACTGCATTTTCCTTTGGGGGAATAACCATTTCCCCACTGTATGTAGACTCTACGGGACTCTAAGTCTTGGAGAAAATACCTTGCTCTCCAAGTGGGATGGGCAACTGAGCTCGGCCAGGCTCAGCCAATGCTTTTTTCTAGGACTTTGACTATCTTGAGCAGAGTAATGGCAAGGATAGGGGAAAATGTTGGCGTGAGCTGACTCCTGAGTGGGATTGTTGAGTAACCCCTACTCTCTTTTTGTCTGTCCTAACTCCTGGCCTTTTTTCTGATTTGGGTTTCTAGATTCCCATCTTCTCTGTATCCCTCTATCCCTCCAGCAAAAGGTCTTTTTGGTTAAATATGCCAGAGTTGTATTCTGTTGCTTACCTGCAAAGATGCGCAATTGAAACACTGTTACTGACCAGCTTTGTGCTTTGAACCAGTGTCTTGACATTTCCAAACCTATGCTTCTCTTCTGCAAACTGAAAATAAACACTGTTCACCGTCTGAATTGGCAAAAGGTGCCCTCTCCACGATCTCTGCCTCTGTAAATCGAGATTCTGTGCTAAGTCCTGGAGATGAATGAAATACTGCCTCTGCCCTTATGGGTTCACTTTCTTCCTCTGACAAAATTAATGGCAGGACCCAGACAACACAACAAAGCAGAAAAACCATTCTGAGTAGAAACATTACCAGCAGGTCAATTTCAACTTTGGCTGAAGTTAGCCTTTGTCCTCATCTGCCTGCATCTCGCTTCTTTTTGTGCTTACTCCTTGCTAATAGCCTCCCTCCCTGCAGAGGGAAGAGAAGGCTCCTGTCAAGGAGCTTTGTGCATTCATTACCCTGTACCCCCAGCCTGCCTCAAGCTGCTGAAGGTCTGAGATTCTGCAGCCCTGCTACGTTAGCAGCGGGAGCAAATCAAAGAATTCGGGGTCAGCATTTTCTGTTTCTCATCTGACAAACAAAGTCAGGTACCTCTTTGAACAATCCAGTTCCAATAGCTGTGAAAAACAAAGAAACAAAGAGGGGAAGGTTTTCTAGAAAGCCGGTGGTTAGGCACAAGGTAGGTTTAGGTTTTCAGCTTTTGTTGTGGGAGAGGAAAGTTCTCTGCATCCCAGGCTTTGCCTTTTCAGAGTGGGGGGAAAAGGAATCTGGGGTGAAAGGCCTTTTGTGCTCCTTTGCTCCCTGCACTGAAGTGCCCGCTGCAGAACTCAGTTCCCCAGGGAATCAAAACATCATTGCTATCAAGGTTTATGGCCCTTAGGCGCAAATCATGCCATTAGTCACCACTGCAAGGTGTGAGCCTTCCAACAGAGAGAGTGCTGTACAAGCAGGTGAACGAAACAGGTGTTCTGGGTTTCAGAGCTGGGGGCTGAGGTTCTGGCCAGATGGGAACCTTGCCCAGAGGACTGCGAGTTCCTTTGTCTCTCCCTCAGCAATTCTCTGCCAGATAATCCCTTTCGACTGAGGCAACCTGTGTCCCCAAACACCTCTCCATGTACCTTCTGTTTTCAACTCTCCACGGGTACATTTTTCAGTCTCTTTCCTTACAACAAACTACATAATGAATGTTCATCTTGCTAATGAAGCAAGAGGATAATGTTTATTAGAGAAAGCTGGCCTGGGACAAACCCATCTCTGCTGGGCCCCCCTTCCTTTGTTAAATTAGTAAACACTAAACATTCTGTTGTCTGAGGGCTGGCTCCTTTTAAAAATGTCAATGAAATATTGAAACCTCTCCCTGGGCAGAAAAAAAGGTGAGACCTCAGTACGGATCCCAGGTTTTCTGTTGGACATCTCTCCCTGGATGAGCCAGAGGACCCTTGAAATCAACGTCTGAGGATGAGCTCATAACCTGCACCCACAAACTGCCTTCCACGTTTCCCCTCTCTAGATGACCGCCACCATTATCCCTGACGTCGCCTATCCAGCTACGCGGGAGTCATCTTAGTCACCCCCTCTGCCACACACCCCACCCCTCCTAACACCCATAGGTAAACAGGGCCAGCCTATCTCTCGAAACAGTCATCTGCTCCTTATCCCTACTGCCCCTCGCCTCATCCAGTAGTCTTCATGTCACGTCTGGGCTCTGACAGTAGGCATTTGACCGGTTATTTGCTTCTCCATCTTGTTTTTCTCCATTCCATCCGTTAAGTGACCGCACAAGTGGGCTTTCTAAACTGTAGACCCTGTCACGTCTCCTGCCTAGCTGATGTCTCCGTTATGCAGTGAATAATGCAAGCCCCTTGCGCTGTGTATGAGTGGACATTTGCCTACCCTTCATCTTCATCTTCTGCTGCTCCTGCCATTCTAAACAGTCTGGTCATGCCAAATGACTTGAAGTTTCCTGACTGACCCTCGTCCCTATATGCATGCTCTTCGCTCATTCATTCCATAAACATTTACGAAGCAGCTACTAAAAATGCACCAGCCACTCTTCAAAGCCCTAAAGAGAGTTGTGAGCAGGACAAAGTTCCTGTTGTCTTGGGCCTTCTAGTGAGGGGAGAAAGGCAACCAGCCTCAAATAATATAGAAAAATTCTAAGTTCCTTTCTATTATACCTCCTTTCCAAATCCCAGTCTCTTCTCCAAGGTAAGCACTTACTATTTTGGGGGCTTTAGTGTGTATCCTGTAACATTCCTATGCATTTTTAGATATACAAATGTACACACAGAAATATATACTTTTTAGGTAAGAAGCTATCGCAGGGATCTCTGTGGGAATAATGAAGGCCTTTCCTAAATTAGTAGCACCAGGGATACAAGGAAAGAACTCAAGAGATATTTAGAAAAAAGAGTTTAGATTACCTGGTGGTGGATTACATGCGGAAGTTAAGGAAAAGCATATCTTTGATTATATGAAGGCTTGGTGAAACCTTCCCTCATTCCCATTGTCTGCAGTAGTGGTTTTCAGCCAGGGATAACTTTGCTCCCCAGGGACTATGGTAAGGTCTGGAGACATCTCTGGTTGTCAGAAGAGAGGAGATAAGGAAGAGAAGAATGCTTTTAGGCTGGGGCACAAAACAGATGCAAAAGACAACACCTCATAACAAAGAATCATCTGGTTCAAAGCATCCACAGTGCCAAGTTTGAGAAAGAGCATGAAGTGGGTCTTTAACCCTGACACGTAAGGCTCTTCAAAATACTGCTCCACTTCCTTTCCAAACTAAATTCCTATCACCCTGAAAGTGTTGTGTGACCAAAAACATGACTTATTCCTGGTTTCCCAAACACATCTCTTTCTTTCCCCCTTACCAATATTGTTTTTACTATTATTCTGTCATCCAGGAACATTTTCTCTCCACTCCACCTCACCCCATTAAAAAAAAGAGAGAGAGATATAAAATATATTCACATAAATACCATATATACAATATTCTGCAACTTTCTTCTTCTACCCAACAGTATGTCTGAACATATTTCCTGGTCACATAAATAAATCTCTTTGTTTCTGCTGTATAGTATTCCAGCAAGGAGTTTTCTCTTTTGCCAGGACCCTGATTTTCCCTTGAGAAACCACCTCCGGCACTGTGTGTTCATGTGGCTGGCCACCTCCCCTTCTTCCTTCAGGAGCAGGATAATGGTCCATACTGGGAAGATTAGTGCACGGGAATGGCTCACGGGTGAATGTGTATCCCAGTCGGGGCCAATGAACGTCATCTCTGCAACTCTTGCTGTTTGCTAAACTGATGGTATCCTAGGTCTCCTTTGTCCTCATGTCTAAAACCTGTGAGCTGGAACATTCCAGGAGACACTCCCATAGTTTGTAGCAATCTTCTCCAGTGAGTACTCTGGGACTGATTTCATCTTATAATCTGACTCTCTGTGTCTCCCATATCTTAAGGATTCTTTATAATTGAGGGCTCACAGAGATCATTACATTTTGTTTTTCAGGTCTCTTGCAGATTTTAAAAAATAACTCCTTGTTACTTCAGTTATATAGTAACTGGCACATTGCTTGGTAATTAGCTATGTGCTTACCTGTTTCTGGACTGGACTCTTTACAGACAAACAGTAACTAATCATCTGCCTCTCTGGCATTTGGTAGTCACTCACTGCGTGTTTACTGAATAACCAACTAAATTCAAAATTGACCTTGCATTCACCTTCCCTGGATAATTCAAGACTTTAGTGTTTTTCAAAGCACAAAGTTTGTACACTACCTTGTGATGAATTAAATTTTGGCTTGGCAAACATTCCCTCCCCCATCAGGATTCCATGAAAACAGTGTATTTCCTCTCCCTTGACTTTTGCCTTGGTTCCATTACTTCCTTTGGCTGGTGGGATATGAGTGAACCAGATGTGACTGGAGGTTTGGCATGTGCTTGAGTGGAGAACCAGCCTTCTCCCACTTCTGCTTTTCCCTATGAGAAGGGCCTGCCTTGGGTAGATACTGTTTTCAGGAGGACGAGAGACACGTGGAGCAGATCTGGACCTAACCAACAGCTTGGAGCCTAGCCCAGCCTAGATGAACTGTACTCCAGCTTACCTGCAGATGCCTGAGTGAGCGAGAAGTAGATGCTTACCGTTGTCTGCCCTGAGCTGCAGGTGGCTTGAGAGACACGATATTATTGTGGCAACAGCCCACGGAGACACGTGGACAGCAGAACAACTTGGGTGCTGGTTATGAATGGGATGTTTGAGCCCCGCCCTAGACCTACTAACCGATAATCCCTGGGGTGTTTTTAGAAGTCTGTATTTTAACAAGATCCCCAGGAGATTCTTACTGCTGACTGCTGGGCTACAGCATTTATCACCAGCTATTTTCTCTGATGTGGAAAGAACAGTAGGTTAGCACCCAGGGAGCCGCTACAGTTACCTACAAAAAATTATTCTGAGAAATTTGGGGCTGTAAAGAAAACAGGAAACAAGATTTTCTCACCAAATCATCTCACTAAAGGGGTGGGAATTGAGACACTTAAAGCCTTCTTGAGGTGATTTATAAATATAGCATTTCTCAAAAAGCTATCCTTTCATGCAAGTGCCCAGTTAATACCAAGTGTTGAAGCTTGCATAAGTTAAAACTAATTGGGCTCTAGGACATCAGTGACAACACAATATTAATGAATTAAACACATCCATAATAAGCTCTTACTAGGGATCAGGCACTCTGGAAGACAATGGAAAAGTCAAATATCCTAAGGAGCTTCCACCTTACTTAGCTACGTTCTTTTCATGTGCAGAGGTGAGTGTTTGCCAGTTTCAAGGAAAGCAAGTGACAGTTATTACCCTCCAACTGCTCTCATGGGATGACTCCTATCATTTCTTTAGGCGCCCAATCACACTTCTCCCCATTTGTTCTCTTTGGGACCCATCCTGAATCTTGTCTATGGAGAGAAATCTTTTCAGTATTTAGTAGTGCAAGACAACACACTGTCTCCTCAACCCTGAATTCATCTCAGCACTCTCGCCTGTGTTCCTTCCTCAATGTACTGTGTCCTGCCAGAAAATTCCACCTCTCGGCAAACCTGCAGGCGGCCATTGCTCCCAAACTCAGGTTCTCCAGCTCCCTACAGAGCGCTAGTCCGACCTGGCTAGGAGCATTGACTGTCACCAGGACACATCATAATGGAGCATATAATCACCCTTTCAGGTCATGAAATCCATTCCTCCAGAAAGCATTTACAGTAGCAGATGGAATAAGGACATGAGAATTTGCAGGAAGTCTCACTGTGCTTAATACGCTTCAGAAGCAAATATTGATTTGTGTTATTTGCTTATCTGCAGCTCATCTGCTAACCCCAGAGAATGGGTTACCGAAGTAACCTTTGGTCTCTGACAACACAGAGCATACAATGTCCTTATTTTTCTCCCAACAATATAACATCATGTTCCCAGCAAATTGCCCTGTGACTTTTTTCATATTACTCATCCAAACCACAGCTTTGCCCTGTGAGACCTAACTTCTAAAGGAGACAGCTAGACTCATATCATAATGATGTCATCCTTATCGTCTTATATGGACAATTCCTAATAGCATTAAACAGTATAAGATGTAAGCATTTCTAGAATCAGAATTGTGCCTTTGATGTGTTATTTTCTACCTGGAGTATCCTAAAAATATTTAACAATAACTAAATAGGGGAACAGAAACTGAGCTTGTGGGCTGAACATCTCTGTAAGTCTAGTTCTCTAAGTTGGTACCACTTGGCAGCTCTATTTTCATCACTGAGAAGTTCAATTACTGAGCATTCAAGAACTGGCAGCATCGATCCTAATGGCATGGCTTACAGAAGTTCAAATCCCTTTCTGGGTCTGCCCCTGGCTCATGGTCTAGCATCGGAATCGCCACTGCCATTTGTCCTCTGAGGCAGATGCTACTGATGTCCCACCCAGATCCTGTTTTTCTAGGCTGGAGCTCCCTCCCCACAACATCCCACCCACATTTGCTGTGGGTGTTGGCTGCTAATAGCAGCTCACAGCTGTCCCCTTCTTTAGGGACAGAGAAGCCAGGGAGGTTATGACACCCCTCCCTGGGAGGGTGGCCTGTAGCCAACGACTAACTGATGGGGGTGGTATGAAAGCCTCCCCAACTCACCTCAAGGCAGAACAAACTGGTACAATTCATTCTCCAGAGTTCCCCACTAGATTGGGCTGAGGTGAGACTTCTGCTGAAACCACATCCTTGCTAGTGATTTTCCTTCCCATGTTCTGCTCTCCTCCCTCCCTTACAGGTTTTTCCTGAGAGAACTCTATTATTCTGTTAATAAATTGCTCATACAAGAATCCCCATCGTAGGTTTTACTTCCAAGGAACTTGTTTAAGACATCCTCCCAAAGAGGGTGAGAGAAATCCTCCTTAACAGTATATTGCTATTGAGAGCAAGGTGGCCAAGTCCCAAACATTAGTTGGAAACTCTTAAGATGCATTGAACCACCACCTGAAATAGAAGAGGCTGCCAATTGGGTACAGTGTTCAAAGACAGGGGTCTTCATTTGAATGGAAATTTCTTTTTTTTTTTTTTTAAGATTTTATTTATTTATTGGAGAGAGAGACAGAGATAGCGAGAGAGAGCATGAGCAGGGAGGAGAGGGAGAAGCAGGCTCCCCGAGAGCAGGTGGCCTGATGTGGGGCCGGATCCCAGAATCCTGGGATCATGACCTGAGCTGAAGGCAGATGCTTAACCAACTGAGACACCCAGGCGCCCCTGATTGGAAATATCTTAAAATCTGGCAGAGTTGCAAATAGGAACTCATCCTTCACGGAACAGTCACAGTTACTAACCACTGGACAATTCACCAGTGGTAACAGGTTGTGAATGTGAGTCACAAGTCATGCTCACACATTTAGGTCATAACAGAGCAGCAGCAGAATTTTCAGAAATGAATAACAAAATAATAGTAATAATTGATATTTACTATTCGTCATAGGCATTGTAACCAAAGGCCTCATTCTTTTCACTCCACTACTCTGTGAACACCCAGTTAGTGTAGCAAGGACCCCAATCAAGTGTGATTCATCAAAGGTATTGGTCTCCATAGCCCCAACCTAGTTGGAAGATGGCAGAAATTTGCCACACTGGATGAAGCCTCCCTCTGAGGGGAAGACCAGTCCGCTCCCTTTTGAAACAATTAAGGTAATCATTACTCTCATCTCCTAAAGGCCTTTTTCCTTCTCATTTTGAGCACTTTTAGACTCTTTCTTTTATGCTTCAACTTAACGTGCCGCACGCTCACTAGAAGCTGTGCTTTTATTGAGCTCCTAAAGCAAGAAAGCATTAATCAAACACTAGCACTTTTTTGAAGTCAAGTATAATCTAGAAGTGGCAGACAGTAAAATCCTGACACATAATTATCTCTAAACCATTTTTTTTTAAACTTGCTTGCCTAGAATATTTACATTCTTCAGCACGTTTCCTTCTCTCCATGGCTGGTGTCCTGGGTTTCTAGGTATATAGTCCAGCTTCCTTTGAGAGATTAAGGATGCCTTGACATTTATTGACTAATTGGTGACAGGTCTCAGAGAAAGGCACATGTGTACACACTGTCTTAAAAACAACATCAAGGTTTTGGTAATAACTTTGCACAGGCAGGGAAATGGCAGGGCCTTGTGTATCTGGGCACTGCCCCATCACAGATGCTGCTTGGAGATTCATTAACTTCCTCCTCTAATGGAAGAAATGTTCTTTCTGCCAAATGAGAGCCCCTCTGCTTGCGCTCTGGACGCTCTCCCAAGGACAACACCCTAGCCATTTCCCCGTGTCTTCAACATTCTCTCTTTCTCCTGGATAATCTTATCATTGGACATACCGATTTTAATATTACTCATCTGAAAACACATACATTCTCCTCCTTTGATCTCAAGCCAGCAACCTATTGATTTAACGCTTCCCTGCAGAACCAAACTTACCGGAAGAGCTGTCTCTGCATAGGGTCTTACCTCTTCACCTTCTACTCGTTCTCCAGGTCAGGCTTCCACGCCCCCCTCTCCCTCTCTATTCAATGGCTCTTTTGTTGATCACCCTACAAAGGATAGATATTTTTCTGTCCCTTTCTTATTTGGCCTCTCAGTAGCATTTCATGCTGTTAAATGCTGTCCCCTCTTCTTAAAACTTTCCTTCTCCTGACTTCATGCAGTAGTGTGCTGCTTAACTGGTGGCAGGGGGAGGGGTGGCACTGGTTTGTAACAGTTTCCTTTCTCCACAGTGTAAATCAATACCCGAACTGTGGCCAACATCAAGCTCCCGATGGTTTCACAAGACTCACACACCGTTGCTTCCATGGATGGAATCTTAGCACCACTCATTCCTGGTTTTCTGCTTTAACTCTGACCTTTCCTGCTTCTTGCATTTTTTGGTCCTTCCTCCTTTACCAAAATTCTAAACATTGATCTTCCTTAGGTCTTGGATCTAGGCCCGGCCCTTTCCTTCTTTCCTTCTTTCCTTCCTTCCTTCCTTCCTTCCTTCCTTCCTTCCTTCCTTCCTTGACTTTATTTCTTTGACAGAGAGAGGACAAGCAGGGGGAGTGGCAGGCAGAGGGAGAGGGTGAAGCATGCTCCCCACTGAGCAAGGACCCTGATGAGGGGCTCCATCCCACAGCCCTCAGATCATGACCTGAGCTGAAGACAGACGCTTACCCGACTGAGCCACCCAGGTGCCCCTCTGTTTTCCTTTCTTTTTTCATAGAAGATCTCAACTATCCACATGGCTTTCTTTCCTTTAAAAAAATTTTAAATCGTATTTATTTTTACCACAGGCAATAACACAAAAAATTGAAATGATACAAAAATACGTTAAGAGGTCTCATGACTACTCCTGTCCCCATCTACCTCTACCCTTTACCTTTCAGGTAAGTACTTTTATTAGTTCCTTGGTATTTTCCCGGGGTTTCCTTTTATAAATGCAAATGTATATATATGTCTGTGTATATGTGAGCATGTGTGTGTGTGTATATATATATATATATATATACACACACACACACTTCTCCCCTTCCACAAAAGGCAGTATCATAAACACTATTTCGCATGCTTTAAAAAAAATTATTACTGTATGTGCCAGAGCTCTTTCTATATCAGTACAGAGATATTCACATAACTTTAAAAAACACCATCTATATGCTAGCCACTACCAAATGTATATGTTCCATATAGACCTCTTTTCTGAGTCGTAGATTTCCTAACTGCTTACTTGACCCTTGATATCTCAGATGCGTCTCAAACTTACCATGTCCAAAAGGAAACACTTGTTTTCACTTCCTGTGGTATACCTTATTTTGTTGGCCCACCCGTTCCTCATTACCAGACCAGAGCACCCTTTCCCCACCTGCTGTGAGTGTTGGCTGCTAACGGCTTACAGCCGCCCTTCCCTGGAGAATTGCCTTCAGCGGACGTGACCCACCTTTTTCTGGAAGTTACCCTCACAACCGACCACCGACTGATACTGAGGCCTCTTGTCTTACTAGAGCACAGACAACTCTACAGGGAGGTTTATTGTAGAAACCTCGTCCCATTCTTTCCCCTTCCCTGTCCTTTGTTCCATTCTTTCCCCTTTCGTGCTTTTCCTGAATAGGAATTTTCCTAATATATAAAGATCTACAAATTAATGAGTCCCCAAACCCAAGGTCAAATGGACAAAGTACATAACAGACTGATGACAGAAAATGCAATACAAATGTCTCTTAATATTGGAGAATATACTCTTATTTATAATAAAACAAACATAAAGTTATAGCAAGGCAAGAATTTTTGGCTTATCAGATTAACAACATTTGCTGTATATTGTAATGGCAACAGGATGGGGAATAGGCATCTCAGGGGTTCCTGGAGGAAGTGTAAGTTGCTGGGACACTGTGGAGGACGGTAGGCTCTGGAATCAAAATTGACATAAACCGACAATGTGACCCACAGATGCTGTTTCCAAGTATTCACAGTAGCAAAACACTGGAAACAACCTCAATGTTTATTTGTTGGGACAAGTTACATAAATCACAATTTTTCCATGTAATGGTATATAGTCAACAACAAAAAAAT
Organism: Ursus americanus; assembly: GCF_024610735.1. Classification (NCBI taxonomy): domain Eukaryota; kingdom Metazoa; phylum Chordata; class Mammalia; order Carnivora; family Ursidae; genus Ursus; species Ursus americanus. The sequence continues at coordinate 769,294 of NC_142131.1, forward strand.
GAAAGCGTGCTTTATGGTCTGAAATGGGTTGATCTCTAAGATAAACAACTAGGGGAAAAAAGCCAGATGAAGTATAGTGTGTATACAATTAATAATATATATTATTTTCACATTTATACTATTATATAATGTATATATTATGTATATGTTTGTTCATCTATGCATTAAGTGTCCCTGGAAGGATCACAGGTACGGTATAATAAAAATATGTATTTGGTCTTTGCTGCAGTTCCTAGTACAGAACTAAAATCCTTGGAATTTCTTGAGTATTAGGAGTGTCCTCTGTTATTCATAACAAGCCCCTTCCAGCCACGTTGGAATTTATGCTAAGAAGGAGACTGAGGGTGAGGCGCCCTTGATAGCTTCAGGATAGGGAGTGGTCACCAGGTTCCAACAAGCAAATGGTTAGTGTTGGAAATTTCAGCCTTCCCTTCACGAGGCGAGGGGTCTAGAGATCAGTTCAATCATCAATTGCCAGTGATTTAATCAATCATGCCTATGTAATGAAACTTCGATAAAAACTCTTGAACAAGCTCTGGAGAGCTTTCAGGTTGAGGAACACACTGATGTGTTGGGAGAGTGGTGTGCCCAGAGAGGAGATCAAAGCTCTTCCCACACCCCATACCCCACACTTTGCCCTATACATTTCTTCCGTTTGACTGCTCTTGAGTTGTATCCTTTATAATAAACCAGCAATCATAAGCAAAATACTTTCCCAAGTTCTGTGAGGCATCCTAGTGAATTATCAAACCTAAAGGGCAGACGGGTAGGAACTACTGAATTTGTAGCCATGTCAGGCGGAAGACAAGACATTCTACATATTACTGCTTTTTTATTAACCTAACGCACATTTTTAAAAATTGAAATTCTACATGAAATCAGAATTATCTGTAATTCCACAGGTAGATAATGGTGGTTGACATTAAACAAATAATAAGCATTAAACATGGACTTGGTTAGAATATTCAAGCTGTAGGGAAATTGTTTTGTTTGCTCCTGCAAAATATTTTCCACGAATAAATAGTACTAATATTTACGTACTACATAATATAGTTTATTTAAATGAAAAGGATCACTGTACTGTTCACCCTGTCCTGCACATTGTTATTCCAGTTACTGATATAGCTTGGAGAATTTTCCATGTTAAAATATGACACATCACTTCACGTTTGTTTTAAACTGTTTTATGAACCAATCTGCTTTCTTATTTTAAAGATTCATTTATTTATTTCGAGAGAGAGAGAGCATGTGCGAGGGCTCGTGCATACATGAACAGGGGGAGGGGCAGAGGGAGAGGGAATCCTAAGCAGACTCCATACCAAGCATGGAGCTGGAGGCAGGGCTCAATATCATGACCCTGAGATCACAACCTGAGCAAACAAAGAGTTGGTTGCTAACCTGACTGCACCATCCAAGTGCCCATAACCAGTCTGCTTTTGGTGGTCCTTTAGGTTGTTTTGAACCCCACCGCACCCCCCCCTTTTTTTTTTTTTTTTGGCCATTACAGGGACTCCTGCTGTGATTAGCCTTGTTCCCATCATTGTTCACATCCACATTCAGCTGGTGTACTTTTGCAAGGGGTTCTTAGAAATATATTTAGGGGTGCCTGGATGGCTCAGTCGGTTGAGTGACTGACTCTTGGTTTTGGCTCAGGTCATGGTCTTATGGGTTGTGGGATCAGCCCTGTGTCAGCCTTCCTGCTCAGTGGGGAGTCTGCTTAAAGGATTCTCTCCCTCTGCCCTTCTTCCCACTCTCTCTCTCTCAAAATGAGTAAATAAATCTTAAAAAATATATATATATTTAAAATTTTGATCCATTTTCCAAATTTTTTCAAAAAGAGTTACTCAAATTTATATTCTCAAGAACAGTATTACATCTTTTTCTACACCCTAACCAATTACTAAGTTTTATACATTTTTTTCACTTTGCAAATCTGATAAGTAAAAATGATATCTCAGTTTTGTTTAATTTGTACTTCTGTAAAATTGAGTGAGGTTCTTTTTATGTTTTTGGCCACTTGCTTTTATTTTTTTGTTAACAGTCTATTCATATAGTTTGCCTATTCATCTTTTTCCTGACTCCTTTCTCTACCACATGTGAGAAATTGTTTTCTTTTAGTTCTGCCATTTGTCTTCTCATTTTGTTTATGGAGTTTTTTTCACCTTAAATTTTCATTGTTATCTGATTGGATTTATCAATCTTTTCCTTTATGCCTTTTCAGCAGAGGGGTAGTTGGATATTTTCCAGGTGTTTTCACTATAGAATTAGAAAGCAAAAAGTTCACAGAAGAAATTTGAAAAATGTAGAAAAGGTGATAGAAAAAACAAGCTTTGATATTCCTACTACTGAGAAAAAAAATCTATTTTATTGTGTCTAGTTTTTTATGTGATTTTCCTTGATGATAATAAGTGAATTAGAGGCAGACTTCTCAGGTTGCCAAGGAATGTGGCAGAATAATATTTTTGAAGTATTAATGTATTTTAAATAGATTTTGTACATTAATAAATTTAATTTAAAGTAACTACTATATGTTAAAGATCAGTGCTTTTTGTCCCTACTCTGTCCCTACATTGAGCCAACATTTTTCTTGTTCACTCTGTTGATAAAGACCCCATGGGCTGGAAATGAGGGAGAAGAGGGGAAACACTGCTGTGTATCTCTAAGGGGCAGCCTGGCACTGGGCCCTTTCTGGGTTGATGGGAATGGGTGGCTCAAGGGCTGACAGGGTCTGCCTTGTCTTCCTGTGGGTTCCAGGAAAGTAGTGGAGGTCTGAGATTATCTCACCCTTTGTGCTAGTGTTTGTGTTGGGAAGAAGACATTTCAGCATAGCAGTCAGTCCTGAGTCTCCCATAGCTTGGAGTGGCTAGAAGTACATCCATGCTTATCTGAGACAGGGACAGGAATACCTCAGAAAGGCCTGGCAGATTAGAAGATGCTGTGAATTGGGAAGAGGGGCTCAAGAGCAGATGTCAGCACTGTCCTTATATCGAAGGCCAGATGGGAGCTCAGTTGTCTCCATGGATGCCAGTGGGGAGAGACGCTGACAATTGGCGACTCTTAGGAATAAGCACATGGCAGAGGATGCCAGCATGGACAGATGACAACCGAAGACCAGATGAGCCCCCTCTATGTCCAGATGTTCTATCAAACTCCCCCCAACTCCTGGGGGCAAAGGTGGGTAGGAGGAAAACCCTGAATGGACTGAGATGACTTGGAATTGACTTGTTTCTAGTTCTGCCATCAAATGGAATGGGGGCTTAAGATAGAAATTAGAGTCAGTTATGGAAAATATAAGTTTTTACATTTTTGCATACCTGAGTTTTTATGACCACTACATAGTTAAGGCTGAATTGAGGCACTAGAAATGACCTTTGATAAAAGCATGACTAGAAATGTTTTCCATCTGGGGGCTGGGGGAAAAGCCTCAACCTGAAAGGATTCTAGACTGTAGAAAAATTTGTGGACAGAAGAAGAGTGGTGGGATTATTTCTCTTTGTTATATAGATGGGAATTTTGGTGATACTTGCGGTTGACAGAAAAATGTAGTAGAAAGACAATATGTCACCCAACAGACTTCATCTTGATGCTCTAGAAAGCATGGCTCTGTAGTTTGCATTCAAGATTCTTAGAACTAAAATGAATCTACAGGAGGAAACAGGTATCTGTGAATGTCTAGTGTTCCGGTATTTCCCACCTCTGCTCAGAGATCCAGATAACTAAGCTCAACAATGTGTAAAGTTTAGAAGGAAGAAGGAGTGACCATATTCTTATACCAAAATAAATGTATTCATTAAAACTAGATCTTCTCCACCCTGGCTACTTATTAGAACAATCTGAAGATCTTTTTAAAATGCCGAGCCTAGGGTTTGCCCCCTCCGAGGTTCTAGTTTTAATCCGTCTGAATTCATTTGCAATTGTGGGATACTGGAGAACCAGAGAGGACAGGAAACTTTGCATTGGTGAGCACTAGCGACTTGGATCCTCCTCCGGAAAATACGGCTAGTTGTCCCCTTACACTAGTAAGAGATCTTTCATCTTGTAGTTATGGTCACCTAAAATAAACGCTGTATTTCACGGTGCTTTTTACATCAAGGTTTGGCCATTTGATTAAGTTATCCTGCCTCCTCTTGCCTTTTCAATGAGAGTTGAAGATGTTTTGGGCTATGAGTAGCAGAGAAACCAGCTCATGGTGGTTTAATGAAAGGATTCATTTTTCTCCTATAACAATGAGTTTGGAGGTTGGCAGTCCAGACCTGAAGAAGCAGCTCCAAGACGTCATCAAGCCCAGATTCTTCCTATATTTGCACTCTACCATTCTTAGTATAGTGGCTTCTCACATCGTGGTAGATGGCACAATGGCCGTTACATCTTCCAGTTCACTTTTATGTTTATGGCAGGAAGAAGGTGGGAGGGATGGCTCCAGCTTCATCTATCCTTTGTCTTACTAAGAGAAGCAACCTCTTTCACAGAATTCCTCCTAGCAGACTTCCATATTTATCCCACTGGCTAGAACCATGACCTCTGGCCACCCCCAGGAACAGAAGAGGTTGCTAAGGAGTATTTATGTTTTCTAGCTTCTACACTAAGAGGGAGAAGGTGGATGGAATGGACGTTGGATGGGCCAACCAACAATGTCCATCATATTGTCCTACTCTATGTATTCAATCATCATTTCTGCTCATTTTACCCCATAGAGTCACTCTTGAATCTCCATGGCCACTTCCCTAATTCAAAACCACCTCATCTTTTGCCTCCACTTTGGAAAAAATCTCCAAAATGGTCTCTATTTGCAAGCTGCTTTTGCTGTAGTATTTGAGAATATTCCATTCTGCTCTAAAAGACAAAACAAACGGATAGTAGGATATAACTCTTAAGAAGCACAAAGCATTAGTAGTAAGTAAACAAAGAGCTTATGAGATGTAGCCAAACCTCATCGGGTGTGTTATGCATAGAGAATGATTAAACAAGTAGCATGTGAGACGTAGGTAGAATTCATGAGCTGTGTTAAAAATAGACAGTAAATTACTAATCTATGAGACAGGCAGAGGATACATGGAGTAAATAGCAAATCTGATATAACAAGCAAGAGAGTTGCTTGTGGACAGAGGGATGATTGTGTTTTCACTGGGCTGACACAGATATGTCGCCCCTCCTCAGTCACCTGAAAGCGACAGTACAATTGTGACTTGCCTAAGAATTGCAATAAAACTGTGGCTGTGCACAGGCCATGTGGACTGCCACAGCTCTGGCCACATGTACTTGCCTGTGCCCCATCAGCACAGCAAGCATGTCCTAAGTCTCTGGTACCTTCCCTCTGTGGGCCCCTTGCTCAAAGCTCAAGTGTGGTCCTCACCACCACCCCATCAGTGGGGGACACTGATGTGATGGGGGCGGGTGAACACGACTCAAGCACCATGGTCCTTTCACCTCCTTGCACCGTAGCCTGTGTTGACTACTCCATTGGCAGCCCCGTGTTCTCACCATGGGTTTGTTTGTTTATTTATTTCACCAGGGTTTTAGATTGATCTAATTAACAATGTGGTTTGAGCCTTTTAATTTGCGCTGTGAGCTTTTCTGTTCTGTGGGAGAGCTTTGCTTCTGGCCTGGTGCTCCTGGTTGCATACCTGGGGGCTACATGGTATCAAGGTCATCTCCCACACAGCACTATTCCTCTGTGTTTGTCCACTCCAATCCATCCTCCCCATACTGCCCTAATCTGTTAAAATTGCCAGTCTGATCAGGGTTAACTCGCCCCAGCCTTGCAGCTTCGCACCACAGCCAACACGGAACCATCCCTCTTTAGCAGCATACTGAAAGAGTGGGCTTCCTGAGAAGCGGAATGTGAGTTGCAGGTTAGCACGCAGGAAGTATATTAGGGGGCGCTCTTGGGAGCCTTTATGTTTGACCCACCTGCAGCATCCACAAGTTTTTCTATGTGGGTGGCTCCTGGGGAAGCGGGTATGCCCTTGTGTGAGTGACAGCTATTCAGTGAATCCCTCAGTCCCAGAGTGGGGGAGGGGGGGGTCTGGAAAGCACGACACCATCCTGTAAGACTTTACATGGCTGGTCAGTGCCTATTTCTCCGTCTTTCTCTTGCTGTTTCTTCCATTAAATGCAGAGCCACTAAGATCTAGGTGCATTTCTTTCTTCCTCTATGCCTTGCTGCTTTGCTGCTTCCGCTCAGCATGTCCTCTTTCCTCTGCTTCCACCTCTACTGCCAATCCAGACACCTTCTCAGATCACACCTGTCACCCAAACCACACCCATTCCACCTGCAGGTTAGGCTGGCCCTGTTCCACTCCCCTCTCTTGGTCTGCAGGTTCCCTGCGGCTCCCATGGGGTTTGGCTGTGGGAAGAATGGGGCTGACATCCTGCAGGAGGCACAGGTGATGAGTGCTTGGACAGGAGGGATAAAGGCAAATCATGCCCCACATTCTAAGGTATTTCTCTCGCTGAACATCCCCCCTTCCCTCCACCCTCCCCAGCCACCCCAACTCCAGTAAGAAGAAACCTGGATTCATTTTGTAACAGAAGACCGCACACTGTAGCTCTAAATTGTGCTTTAAAATGTTAATGGTAGGCTAAATCGAAAAACACATAGGGAGCATTTTGAAGATGCCCTGCAGCTGGTTTTGTTTTATGCTAGAGCAATTCTGCTGCCTGGTTGCTTCCTGCTGAAAGCACAGAGGATGTGCTGAAATGCTGCCACTGTAAACAAAACCAGATCAGGCAGACGCCTCTCTCCCGTGCCGACAGACCTACCTTACAAGTTGTGGCAGCAATGCTGTTTGACAGGCATAGTGCTAGGAAGCAAATGGCTTCCGAAATAAGAACTGAAAGGGAGGGCTTCCTCAACACCAGCTTGAAAAATGTTAGCACTAGAAGGAACTCTAGAAATCATGTAGTCCAGGGGCACCTGGGTGGCTCAGTGGGTTGGGCGTCTGCCTTTACCTCAGGTCATGATCCCAGGGTCCTGGGATGGAGCCCCAGGTGGCACGCCGGTGGGGAGTGGGAGTGGGGGGGGGCAGGGGTGTCCGCTTCCCCCCCTGCCCCTTCCCCCTGCTTGCGCATGTGCTCTCTCCCTCTGTCTCTAATAAATATAATCTTTAAAAAAAATCATATAGTCCAGCTGCCATAATTTATAACTGAGGAAACTGAGGGTCCAGGAAGACTAAGGTAATTTATCTTAAGGCACCCAGCTTATGAGTGGCAGCCTGAACTGAAACCCAGGTTTCTTGGCTCCTAGTCTAATCTTTATTCTGCTGCATTATATTCAAGTTCATTACATTCATGTTTTTATTTTTGCCATTGTGCATTTCAGAAGATCATGTGTAATTCCCATGATCAAAGTAGCTATAATACCTAACTATATATGGAGCAGTTATGGCTTCTGTCACTGGGAGGAACAGCTAACAAATTCACTAATTGGACTTTTGTGTTTGTTTCTCTCCTCAAGGCTAATTACTTGTGTAATGAAGGCATTTTGCCTTGATCATAAATGCAATCACATAAAATATTTGATGAATCTTGACTTTGTGCTGTGAGGACCCAACATATGTATGAAGTATTTTCATTAAAACTTATGAAAACTAAACAACTAATTAGCTGTGAGATGTTTAAAGTTTAAACAGGAGCAAATTAATAAATTTGAGGATTATTCTCTGTTTTGTATATTAGCTCACATATGCATGAAAAACCATAAAGTTGAATTACTTCTGGAAATCATGATTTACTATTTCCTTATGATTTTCTTTGTGAAGCCTCCAACATGCCACTGAGTTAAAGAAATTTGTTTGGCATTTAATGCTGCTTTGTGTTCTGACGACACCTTTTCCTCCCCGCAGCTCAAAGTACTTAATACACATCAACTCAGTAATCCTCACCACAGTACAGCCAGAGACAGTAAATGGCAAATATAATCCTCTTGATGCAGAAGGGCGAGAGTCTCTTTGGAAAATCCAGTGTATGACTGACTCACATGCTAAAATCATTGTCAGAGCGTTTGTGCACTGGTTGGAAACTGCTGTCCAAATTATATGTGGCTAGTTATTTGCCTCTGGCCTCTTTTCAATTGAGAAAAGAGAAAATAAGAACAATATAGTATACCACTGAGTTTAAAAACACCAAATTGCAAACTACATGGATTAACATAGGCTTCAAATTTTTTTTAGGATGTCCTCGGCTATAGTTAAAAGAAAAGCAGAACGATCGAATGTATGGAATAAGTAAACCAATAATAATAATGGTGAATGTCATTTCAGGTGCAGAGCTAAGTACTCTACATGTGCTTCTCTAATGCCCACAACAGCCCTGCAAGACAGGCATCCTCAGTCCTGCTTTACAGTCGAGGAAGGCGCAGGTATGAGAACTGAAGGCAGCCCATCCAGGGGGACAGCGCTACTTAGGGGGATGCTAGGCCAGACTCACTATTCAGAAACATTTCTTCCCCCTTTTCCAGTTTCCTGCCCTGCATACCCTTCTCTTTATTCATTCAACAAATACTTATTAAGCACACACTATGCCTCATGGGCACCGGGCACAGAGTGTAGAGCTGTGGTCAGAGTTCCTGCCCTCCCGGAACTTGCCTCCTAGCCTGGACTGTATTTTGCCAAGGAAGTGGTAAGAAACAAACAGAATAAAGGTGGGCGTGAGGTGGTACACTTGGGTGAAGAGAAGGAACAGCACAAATAATAGTTGGAGATTGTCTAACCAAATATTGATTTCAGAGTTGGAAAGTGTTATACTTTTCACTTCTTCTCTTCCGTGATTTTATTTTGGTCATTTTGGTATAAACCCGGCAACAAGGCCCTTCTTGTAGAATATAAAGCTAGTATACTTTGAAACAAAAAGGCATGGCTGTTAGCCAGTCTAGCGCAACGTGGAATCTTGGAGAGTGTTCAGGGTTTAGGTGAAATATTCCAAGCCACAGAATGGCAGAGCTGAAGCAGAAACCTAACAAGTGTGTCCAACATGTTCCACGTTTCACACACACAGTCCAGGACCCACTTTCTTTGTTAGCTGACAGCATCTCCCTCATCCTCTACCTCATGTCCTTGTAGGTTGAATCGTCTCCTTCAAAAACTCATGTCCACCCATCACAACTCTCTGCAACCTTCTGTCAGTTCTCTCAGAGTCATTCTCTTCCGTGTTCGATCATACTTCACAACGCTTTAGCACCTGCCCTGTTACCCCACCCTCCCCCTATGCCTCCAGCAGGTAACTGTAGCTTTTGGTATCTGGTAACATCCACAGTGGACTACATCCCTCTCTGTCTCTTCCCAGGCCAGCCAACTGGGGGCCCAAAACGGCCACCTCTAAAACTGTCTTCCAATGTGTCTTCCCACAAGCTTGTAAATATTGCCCACGGACCTCCCTTCCCTTTTCGGGAGTAGTTTGACATATGAAAAATCATTATGAGTGGGAGTTTGTGGGTTTACCCAGCCCCCCTATAGCATAATGGCATCTCTTGCGGGAAGGGAAGTTCACACTACACCTTGTCTGGTATTATTAGAGAAAGCCAGGCCACATGGAATAGACTCTGTTCAACAGAGGAAAAGATTCACTCACCTCTATTCCTTAATTAATTCTGGCACCAATTCCTAACCTTCTCCAGGGAAAAAATCTCCTCACTAGCACAGCGTAATGGGATGCTAGCAGGAAATTTACCAACCCTCCATGTGCACGCAACCCCATTTGTATCTAAAGCTTGCCTCAGCTTTCAACTGAAGCTCCTTTTTCTTAGGAAAGAACACGGTCTTTGTTCTCTGGGCTGGATTGTTTTATTGTTTCTGTTATACATGTATTTGGGCCTGGAGATTATAAGTAAGATTCTGGTCTAGACAACAGGGACAGGAAATAAAATTAGGGATGTCTCATGATGCCAGGAACACAATTGTTGTAAGGATAAGTAGGTTGGGCAGTAATTAATCAATGAAAGGATTATGTTCTTAAGGAGAAGGGCAGAGGGCAATTTTGAGGTATGGGAGGACAGGGAAGAACTTGTTTGCAGGAAAAAAAAATATAAGGCCTGATTCCTGATTTGGGAATTCCTGGGAATTTTGAGGTATAGGTGGGCAGGAAAAAAAAGAGAAACTATAAGACCGGATTCCTGATTTGGTGGTACTTAAAGTGTGGTTATTGGCACGCAAGCATTAGCAAAGTCCTCTGGTACTTTGTTGGAATTGCAAATTCAGGTTCCACCTTGAACCTATTGAATCAGAAACTGGGAGTGCGTCCTTAAAGTAAATCTGTACTTTAGCAAATCCCACAGGTGATTCTGATGCATGCTGAAGTTTAAGAACCCCGGGGTTAAACCTCCTCTGTAGGAAGAATATTTAATTCAGGACACCTGGAGTAGGAGAACATTGGGGCAAAGAAATCAAGGGTCAGTTTTGTTCCGTGTGGGGAAACCCATCCCACCCAGGTCTCTGGGACAAGGCTGGGGAAAACCCAGGAGCAGAGCCCCAGGCGCCCCTGCTGGTTCCTTTGGAATTCAAAGGAGGGCTTCAGAGCTGAACTGCCAAGAACTTTGTAGCCGACTAATTAGTCCCTAGGAATTTCCTGTAAGGGTTTGAAGGGCTGGGTTGGAAACTCACAACCAATTGCTCTGGTGAAGTGAGAAAAAAGGACCAACCACGCTGCTGAAGTACCACAAAAGCCCTTCCTCCCCAAGAGGGACTGAAGGCAGGCTTGTTTCTGTGTAGTAGGCTGTGAAAAGCCATTCCTTTGCTCTGATGGGAACTGGGCTCAAGGGAGTTTCCCTTCCAGCAAGATGCTGAGAATAAACCAAATGCCGGCCAAATCTCAAGCCAGGGTCGCAGGCCAGTCAGCCTGCCTGCTTGCCTGCCAGCCTGCCCGCTTTTCTTTCTATCTACCCCTTCCTTCTTGCCTATGTTTTTTTCCTTCAGTGTGGCCAGAGGCTTTCATTGAGAGGTCATTCTGTGTTGACTGTGGGGGGACCAGCGCTGGACACAGGATCTGAAGCTGGAACCCATCACTGTAACCTGAATTAGGCCTGAATTAGACATTCACTAATGGCTCTTCCAGTTCTGATCTTTTTCTGCTGAAATGTTTCTCATGGTCCAGAAGCTTCCTCCCAGTGAGAAATGTGGCTAGAGTTCTAAGACCTCTCCTACACCTTCACAAAACTCATTGGTCCAGTCACTGCTTTCTGTCAGATGTCACACTTCAGCAAGATCAGCTTCTCACGACTGTCTCCAACTGGAGATCAGTGGTTTACATTTCGTCCCTAGGTCCCCTCAGTCATGTATGCGTCTGTGCATTCACCAAATGCTTACTGAGCTTTGACTTCATACAATGCGCGAACCCTTCACTCTGGGTGAGGAGAGCAGGGCTGTGCGTCTTCTCACTTCACCTTTGCTTTGTGGTTCCTCTGCCCTCTGCCTACAACTACCATCTCCTCGGCCAGCTGGTAAGCTGCTCACTTAACCTTCATCGTTAAGTTAAAATGCCATCTCCTCTTTCCGGCCTTCTCTGATCACCCCATGATCCCAAGCGTATGGATTATTTTCCCCTTTGAGCCTCCATTCTATCTGTCTGTCTATCCATCTGACACATCTCTATTTCAAATACCATTAGACTTTATTCTATATACACATTTCCCCCTCACCCAGATAGGCTGTGAAGTCTGTAAAGGCAGGAATCACGTTGCATTGGTGGTGGTACCCCCATGCCTAGCCCATGCTCTGTATGTAGGCGCCTTCAGTAATGCCATACGTGCACTGAAGTGCACTAAATAGTTATGTCTATATACTGTTTTTCAACATAAAGAAAAGTCTATTTCTTCTAAGTTGGCCATAGGCATTTATTTTTAACCAGAGTAGTTTTCTTCGAAGTGGACAATAAAGAGGTGACTATACTGTTTCATAGTTGTCAAAGAAAAACTGGAGCTGGAAAGTAGGTAAAGCAGTAAAAACAGATCGTATTCAGGACTACTGTGGTGGGGGAAAAGAGACCTAAGGGTAGAACTGGGCTCAATTCTGAATACAGCTTGAGTGAGTGGGAACCTGCAGCCAAGGAGCAGGGAGGAGGGTCAGTGGATGGAAAGTCACTAAGGGGAAACATCAGGGCTAATGGGAATCCTGGCTAACCCGACCTGACAGGATCTTTGCTGAACACAGGCCAGGGTGACCAGATATCCCCTGGAGGACAGTGGGCAATGAGGACCCTGCTTAGATATTGAAGGTGATCAGATATGGAGAATGGGGCCTCTTGTAAAACAGACTGAGCAGGGTTCTTGCTAAAACTAGATTTTACAAGGAAGTGTAGAGATGAGCCAGGAGAAGGTCCAGGAGCCCGATTATGATTTAAGTTTGGTCAGGCAAAAAAACTTTTCACAAGTTAGGGGGAAAAGACCATAATAAACTCTGAAAAAGAATCCAAGGGAGTTTGGAGTATCATCCTCAAAAGAAATACGTGCTTTAGGCCAATAAAAATGCACAGTAAGTTATTTATGGGATTGCTTTCATGTGTGTGGTAATACAGATGGTAAATTCTGTGGGTGGGGGCATAGATAAAAATGTCTTTGGGCCCATGAAGTTTTTGTTATTATGGACAAAGTCAGTGCATGTGCAATTCTAAAATCTGACTAAAGTCTTTGTGTTCCCTGGGGCTCCGTTAATGGGATGTGTTGGCAGAGAAAAGTGAAACCCAGGAAGAGAAGTTAACATTATTTATTCTCCACAAGTAGAAGTTAGAGTCTCACATTAAAAACCGCTAATCTCTAAGCTGTGAACTAGTCCATAGTTTGACTTTCTACATGGTTACAGCAACTTTAAAACCTGCTAATGGAGGATATAAACCAAGCTCACCACTGCATTAAGGTGTACGTGTAGAAAAGAGTTATTTACATGCTTCTAAAGCACTGTCAGGCCAGAAAAAGCACATGAAAAGCCTCACAATGAATCGGTGCCTGTCAGAGCCTTTGAAAATGTTAAGTACCATACAAGTGCCCAGCAGGGCTCCTGCCACCATTGTTTTATTGTCCTACCAAATAACTATGGCAATATCATGCCCTTCCCTCACTGAGTTTAACATATCATTTGCATTTACAGTGTAAAGTTGTTATTAAAGGCAGGGTATTTTTGAAAGTGCAAATGTATCTTCTGTCTCCCTCTCTTGCAGCGGCACAGCATTTAAGAACCTGCTGCCTGGCCACCTGTTCATGTTCAGTGCTGTGAGAACCACGTTCCTGTCATCAGCAAATTTCTTTTTTCGGTTGTAATATCATTTCAACCTCATCTCGGATGGTGGTGCTCAGAAAGAGCAGAGAGCTGGGCACCAACATCCAGGAAACGGGCGGCGCATCCCCACCCCAAGATCATGCAAGTTCTTCCTGTTGATGAAAACATCTCTAGGGAAGGACAACTTCTGGCTCTCAGCTTTAGGGCATGAGGTTTTCAGTTTGCCCGTTTTAACATGCGTGTGGTCAAAGCTCTGGGGCTCTCCCCTGGATCACAAATAGCCATTGCGTCAAGCAAACTCCTAGGCGGCTGGTTAGCTTGGAGCATCCTAAATGAAGACATGGAGTATTTCCTGCAGAAGATCCTTTCTACCCACCTGCAGTCAATTCCAGCAGTGCTTTCAACTACACGAAGGATGGTGAGAAAGATAAAATGGTTTGTTTCATTGCCAAAGGATTCATTTGGGGTGACTGGGAGACCCTGTGCAATGGTCTTGGGTTTATTGCAGAAAAAAAAAAAGCTGGTGAAAAACTAGAATCCAGGACACAAACTACAAAAGATAGACCAGAGGGTCTCCTGTTCTTGAGGTCTAATCTATGCACATCTCTGCCATTAGCAGGAGGAAAGGACTAGAAAAAGAGAGAGAGGAAGGGAAGGAAAAAGTGAAGCGGATAAGAACTGGACAAAGTCAAAGAGAGGAGACACTTCTGCACTGGCCTGGATATTAATCTCACTTAATATTCAGGGCTCTAACAAATGCTGAAGACCAGTGATTAAATGCAACAAGAATCTCGAGTCTGGCACTCCGAAGAGGGAGGAAAGGGATAGGGAAATGAATCTAATCAACATTTACTCCTCCGCCATGCTGGGCTATCACGGAAAGGTCCTGGTCCTGTGAAGGCTCCGAGGCCACCATGAAGGAGACATGGGGCTTTCAGCCACCGGGATTATGACACTGGATTAAAGGAGGGGAGATAGGGTGTTCCTGGACAAGGAAGCAGAGAACTACTCTGGGGCAAAGGACTTGGTCAGGGTCATGGGAACTTAGAAATTTTAAGTTTAAGTGAATCAAGTCTTTAATGACCAGACTGACACCCATGCTGTTTGTAAACCATTCAAGAAGAGAGAAGAGAGAAGTGTAGAAGAGAGAAGCAAAGCCTCCCAATTATTTTATAAGTATAGACACTGATGACAAAATCTATCAATGATAGCACAACAAAAAGATATATGAATACAAGCATCTGAGATGAAATGTTTGCAACCAGAATCCAGCGGAACTTTACAATATAGACTGGGGCACCTGGTTGGCTCAGTTGGTGGAGTGTGCAACTCTTGATGTTGGGGTTGTGAGTTCGAGCCCCATGTTGGGTGTTGAGATGGCTTAAATAAATAAAACTTAGAAAAAAAAAAAAGAACAGACTTCATTTTGGGAAGGCAAAAGTAGTTCTACCCTAGGATATCCAGTAATATAATTCCCCATATTTCTCAGAGGAGTAAAAGCATTTAGTCATTTCCACTGGTGCTAAAAAAAAGAATTTGTAACATATATTTGTAACATACGTTCATTATTTTCTAAAGTGTCCTTAATAAAATAGGAATACAGTCTTAATATGTTTAAGATATATATGTATATATAAAGCCAGCATCATGCTTAATGGTGAGACGAAATTCCCATTAAATTCGGGAATGAGACAAAGATACTAAGTACTCTTAGTTAACACTGTCCTATGTAAATATTAATTATGCAAATACAAAAAAAAAGAAATAAAGGAGTAAAATAACAATTAGTCACAGAAGATTTGATTCTACACTTAGAAATTCCATGACAATGAGTTGATGTGTCATTAGAGAAAAGAAAATTCGGTAAACTGGGTATTACAAATGTAATGAGAAAATTAATAGCTTTCTATATACAAACAGCTACTAGCCAAAAATATAACTTTAAAATCCCATTTACAGTAACAGTCAACACCAACTATTAGGAAATGATCTGACAAGGAATGGATAGGTATGGATGGACTCACACATCTCGTACACTCTGAAAACTGCTTTTAGGTTTTAAAATTTTCAATCTATAATAAAGCGTGGCTGCCAGCAGAGTTTTTGTACCCATTAAAGTGGAAATGAGCTAGGCTGGCTTGTCTCCACAACATTTTAGAAGGGAAGGAGCACTGTACCGGGAGTCCAGACCCCAGAGGCCTGACTTGCTCACTGACTGACTGTGTGACCTGAATGAATAACAACTTTTCTGGATCTTGGTATCCTCAGAGTCTAAGAAAAAGAGTGGGCGTGTGTTTTGAATCGAATGTTGTAAACTGGAGCTCACAGATGTGTTTTATTTGACCTGCTTGAAATTACTTTGGGATAGCAGTCAAAATTGGGGTGTTTCACATAAAAATCTGCATCTTCAGCTTCCTTTGGGAAATTGCATGATGTGACATAACAGGGCTGGTCCTCGCATTGCAAGGATTCGCTATGGCTGTGGAGGCCATTGCCCCTTCTCCAGAGCCTGGCCCGTTTCCCAGACCCACCCCCACCCCACCATGGAGCCACTGGCCTGATGATTTACCTGGTTGGCTGACCCTGAAGGCATTGAGTTGCAGCCTGTGGTCGTTCTGCAATTCCTTCACTCTTACAATTTAATGATTTAATGATTCTAAAATTCGGCATAGCCGTCAGTCTAGAAAAATACTCCTTTTCCGTGTTACTGAAAGGCTGGGCATTTTGAGCTACTGTGGGTGCAGCAAGCTCTGTCCGATGCTTTTCTTTTTTCCTTCGCTTGTAGCAGACGATCCTTGGTTACCATGGTGATTACCATCCCTTAATGATACGCTGCTACCACACGGGAAATGTAATTTTTTTAAGCTCAGTGGAAAGCAGGGGGGAACAGTGGTGGGTATAAAAGCTTTCTCTCCCCCTCTGTCCCTAGGTGTTTCTCAGTCACCACAAAGGACAAGAGCGGGCTGCTGGTCAAAATCGCCAGACAATCCCACGTGAGAGCTGCTGTCAGGATTTAAATACCTTCCCTGGGTCCCAGTGCCCATGCGGGAACCCTGAGAAAGGCTATTTTCAACCTTTGAAAAGTGTTCTGCAGCAAGTCTCAAGGGACTTAATTAAAATAATCAGTTTTCACAGCCAAGGCTTCTGACTCTAACCTCCCACACAAAATGAGCATCCCATGTGCAAAATGCTGCGCTCACACATTCTCAGAGCAAGAGAGAGCTCTAACCGCATACTCTCCTCCCGGTAGGGTTCCCACGGTCGGTCGGTGTCCGTCCCTTTCTGACTAGATCGGGGGAAGTGAAAGGTATTCGATGGCCCTGCCTGAACCTTCCAGGCCTCACCCAGGGCTGTCAGGGTTTCCGTGTCCAGGGAGAAGGGAGAAGCATGGTAGTCGGCAAAACCTTCTAGTGTCCTGGGGCTCACTTCTTGAGATGCCACTCACAGGGGCAGCTTCGATCTGCTCAGGGATGGCCTAGCTCACCAGGGCTTTAAGTCTCTAACTCCCAAGCTCTATTTAAAAATCTTGGCCAAATAGAAAGCTGGGTTAAAGAGGTTGCATTAAAAATATGCATATATTATTCATTTTATTGTTGATAAGAACACTTAACATGAGCTCTACCCTCTTAACAGATTTCTAAGTGTACAATACGGTATTGCTACCTATAGATACAATGTTATAGAGCAGATCTCCAGGACCGAATTCATTCTGCATAGCTGAAACCTTACACCTGTGAAGTCCCCATTTCTCCTGTCACTGAGGTTGAATTTTAAAGAAATGAGTTAATAGACTAGAGTCTCCTCGGCAGGACTCACTCTCTCCTTTCCTTTTTCCTGCACCTTCAAATTTCTTTAAAAGAAGTAGCTGAGTAGAGATGTGACCGAGGAACTAGAATCGAGGTGATAGGTATACAGAGGTATCCACTGTACAATTATTTCAACTTTTCTACACATTTGGCATTTCCATAATAACTATCAGAAAATGAAGGACTGAAGCAGAGCTTACAAACCAGGGGCCCACAGGCCACATAAGGCTCCCAGAACATGGTTTATTTGGCCATCAAGAAATTGTTATTGAATCATTTGCAAACATTTTAAAAAGCACTAAACTTCACATTAAAATCTGTATTTCTGGTTTGTTTAGAAATATCAGGAGATCAGATAACATCAGGCCCCACATTCTTGCATGGAAACATTTGCTGGCGCTGCAGTGGCTGTCCTCTTTCGGTAGGGCATGTCCTCTCCACTTGGACACAGACCTCCCTAGATAGACAGTCCTCACTTAGTTACTTGAATGGGCCAGCTTCTCAGTTGGTAATACCATTCAGAGCAGCCTCAAAAGGGGGACAAAGTAAAAAAAGGGGGCTTGACTCTATGTGAGGGTCAATGTGCCCACGTGTAGTTAGCAGGAAAATGCAGCCTTGCCCCTCTGTCTTTGTTCTGAGTGGTTGGGAGGCTAAGTCTCCTTCTGCCCCTTCTGCTCACAGCCTCTGGAGGTGATGCTCAGTGGACCCATGAGGCTAAGTGAGAAGAGCCCCATAAAGAGGTCGGGGGGTGGCTGTATCAAAAGGAAAGTCTTGAGATCAGCTGAGCAAGGCTGCGGTTCTTTGAGAATGTTGCCATCTGACTAAAGTGCCTCAGTTATTGCACTAAATAATCTCCTATCAGTTGCCATCATCGTTTATCATAAAGCTTCCCTGGTAGGTGTCAGGCCAAAAGGGCCGTGCAGAACTCAGGCGTCCTTGAGCCTAAATTTGATCTGTGCACATCACAATGGGAAAATTCTACCGCTTTTGTTTTTCTTTCTGGCATAAAGGAGGTTTGTGTGTTAAAATGCTTTCTCAGCAGGAAATGGTATTTATTGCAATGTTGTTTCCAAAAATTGATATTTTTCTCCTCTGCTTATGCCTTTTTCTTGTAGCGATCCACACTCAACACGATGCCTCCATTGGGGTGTGCTGCATCCCCAAGGTCTGCTCCTGGTTGGAGGTCCTAGGGTGGGAGCCATGTCTAGCAAATCTGCTATCTTAATGGTCAGTCCACTGTGAGCACTGTAAGGAGCTTATTACATCGTTGTGGGTAAAGATGGTGAGGGTGAACTCACGTCCCTTCTGCTTCTACCTCTTCCTCCAGTGTTTTCTATTGAGCTTGGAATACAATACTGTCTCCTTCCTTGGCTGGCTGTCCTTATGTGGTCTGACCCCTGCTTATCTTCCAGCCTCACATTCCATTCTTCCCTTCCCTCCCCACACTCCATCCACACTAGGTTCTTTCTTTTCTTTAATACCCAAAGCTTGTCCCCTCCAGGGCCATTACACTGATATTTTCTCACCCTGAACCACTGTGTCTCCAGCTCTCAGCCCCACTGACTCCTCATTCGGGCTGAGGGGCACATACTGGCTTCTCAGAGGCCTTTCCTGACCACCATCCTTTCCCCCTCATGCCCACTTGCTATTATATTATGTTGTCATTTTTTCATTGCAGTTATTATCTAAAATTATTTTTATTTGCTTGTTTAGTGTCTACCTCTTCCACCTCCATGTAAGCTCCGTAACAGCGAAGGACCCTGTCTCTTGTTACGATAGAATTTCCGCATTACCTCACGATTGGTGACATGAAAGGCAAGGTTGCCACCTAGTGTTTCGATGTGTAGATGTGTGGCACCAGCAATACCTTTTAAAAAAAAGTATGAGTCTAAACAAAGTCAAATTTCTACAACCTGCTACAACAAAGACAGAACTTACCAAGGGAGCATAATTCCCCCCCAAGTGTCTCTTAGGAGGCCCCCGAGGGATTCCCTGCCTTCTCATGGGTTTCTGCCAAAAGCAGACACTGACTTTGTTAGTACCGCAGAAATCCAAAGCAGCCAAGACAGACGTGTGGCGCAGTTTCACAAGGTGGCAAGCATATTCTCCAGACGTGTTTCCTCCAGTCCCACCTGCCTTCAATGTCAAGATATGCTGCTTACAAAATAAGTGAAGCCCACTTTAAAGAAAAGAGCAACCCATCATCTCAATTGTGTATTGCCCTGGTAACACAGGGAAGGATGCATCTTTAAGGTTCAGGACACATGAACCATTCAGAACCCTTAAGTGGTTGCAGCCAAGCATGGGACTTCTCCGCACTGAAAAATCTTGGTAGCCTCAGGCTGGGTGTTTTCCACTCCCAGCCATGCTGAAGACTGGCAAGACAAAGAAAGGGAAGCTGTGAAAAGTAGCTAGATGAGGGTGGTACCAGGGGAACCCATTTAATAAAGAGCCTCAGTTAGGCTCCTAAGGTATCACTCTGGGAAACTGGGTTATTAGAAATGATGGAAAATGGGTGGTGAGATGCGCCAGTGGATGGGAATAACCATGGCAACCAAACTATCCATTTTCTTATTATTTCACTTTCCTTGAGACTAAAAATAGATCAAGTGTAGGTCATTGTAAACAAGACCAGCAATGGTTTACATCTCCTGCTACAGCTTTTGCTGGCTTTTTTTTTGTGGGCTTGTAAGGAAAAGCCCTTCTAACATAAGAAAATTATCATATGCCTTTTGTTCTAACCATCTAGTCTTTGCTATATATATATTACCTTATGCACATAGCATTCTATTTTTACTTTAGAATACATTTTCTAAGAGCAAGTAAGAAACCATTATGGAATTATAAATCTGAATTACAATGTGTTTTGGAAACCACTTGCTCAATGCAGAATTTTTTTTCCATCCTAAGAGATCTAGGTTCTATTTAAATCTCTGCAGTGACAAGGAGCTTACTCCTTCATGATGTAGCAATTCTATTATTAAACAAATCATTGGAAAGGCATTTCTCTGTTTCTGTTTATTCATGCACCTGATATTAATTTAGCACCTATGCTGTACCAAGCACTCTGCTGGGCACTCAGGTCTAGCGGTGGACAGAACAAGCCCCAACCCTGAATGTACGGAAGTTACAGTCTGCTTCCCTGTGACTTCCCTCTGCATATCTGCAACTAGAAACATTATAGAACAAGACAGTTATTTTTTCTTATCTGAGCATCCTCTAAAGTTTGTAGAGAACCTTTAGATTTTTTCTTACCAATGTAGCTTATGGAGTTAGTGAGGATTCCTCGGCTGCAAGAGGCAAAACAATGAACAAAGGCCCGGGCCAAAAAAAAAAAAAAAAAAAAAAAGAAAAGAAAAAATAAAAGGATCCCTTTGCGGGAAATAGAATAGCTCAGAAAACTGAAGGGCGAGTGGAAGAATCAGGTTTGGAGAGAGCAGAACAGTGGCAACTTTGGGCATCTAAATAGCAGGACTAATGAACTGTTTTCAAGATCCTGCTATTGTTTCAGTAACAATTGTTTTCCGTTGTCCCTCTGATCAAGACTGAAATTTCAAGGAGAGAGAATCTGATTGGCTCAGCTAGGGTCCCATGCCCACCCCATGCTGGGGTTGGTGGTGGAACTTCTTGATGTCCACACAGAATGTAGTCAATGAAGCAATGGATGTTTCTGCAAAGAAAGATCAAGAAACTGCCAGAAGGAGGAGTGGATGCTCGTGACAAAACCAACAAGTGACTGTGCAGTTGTTATCTTAATCACCATCCTTTGGGCAGACAGACCACTTGGAAACAGGGATGCGAAGAAAAACCTGGAGCTCCTCCCTTAGAAAGTAACACTTGCCTGCAAGGTCTGATGGATTTATCTCATCTCTCGAGGTATAACCCCCAGGTCTGCCTCACCTTCCTCACGTGATCCTCAGAACGACCTTAACAAACTTATTCTTGTTGGTCTTACTCCATCCTGGACTCATTTTTCCATGGGAGGCATAGGAGAAGCCCAGGCTGGCCGTGATGAAGGGCTCTTGGCTCTTCCTTTTGAAAACTGCCTGCTGGGTCCAGCCCAAGCACCAATGCTGTCTCAAACCTTGCTTATTTCCAAACAAATATGTTTGTAACCTCAAATTGGGATCTGCGTCCATTCCTCATTTCACCATCTTACCCATGAATGTATCATATTCATGTGATTTTTTTTGTGAATGTAAATGAGTTTAGTTGGTTTCAAGGGCTTGTTCTTGGGAATCAGGCAGTTTTGCTAAAAGTACACACAGGAACATCCTAGATTTTTGCTGGAGATTAATGTGAAAACTAAATATTTGCATATCTATTTCACAAAAGTGAAAAGTCATTAACTCTCTCCACTATTGTAGCAGCCCCTTATTTATTTACTGGAGATTATTATAGAATCTCACATGGTGCCTGCAGGCTCCTGTGTACTTGGGAGTAAAATTCACTTGGGTCCGGTGTTGTAAAGTCTCTTAAGGTGGCCAGGTGTGCGTACTCTTGCATTTATTAACATGGTCTGCCTTGGTTGGACCCAGTCTAATTGGAATACCTGTCTCCTTGCTAAAAAGAGGCCAGCGAGCTATTGATCAGATCTGCCTTCATCTTGCAGAGCTCAGCTGTGTTTAAAAGAGGAAGGGCTTTCCTTCCAGAAAGACCCAGGTTTCAGTCCTATTCCTGTCTCATACTAGTTGTGTGGCCTTGGTCCAGTTTTTTAACCTTTTCTAGGTCTCAATTTTCTCATCTGGAAAATGGATATAACCTCATGTGGGGTTTGGATTGATAGTATCAGTCAGGAGACAGAAATCACCCAGCTATTTTAACAGAGAACTTCCTATTAAGAACTGTCAACCACGTATTGAAGAAATGAAAAGGCAAAGGAAACACTAAGAATGTTGCGGTCTTAGCAAGCGGCTGCCAACGTAGAACCAGGGGAAGGAATGGAAGGTCCGGGGATTGTTAAGGTTGAGAAACCTGAGGATGGACCCTTGAAGACCTGAAATTCAGGCCTCAGAACTGGTACTGCTCCACTGTACTGTTGCCTCAGGAGCTGGGAGGCCCCTTCGTGGGGTAAGGCCCAGCCCCCTGAGGAGGGGACACGGGATCACCGGTGCTGGGGTCTCTGGGGGATGTTATGGTGCTAGTTCTGCGAGCGTTGGAAGAAACACAAACCAGATCAACTGTGCTGCTGACCCTGGGGTGCAAACCCTTTGCTAGGATGGCGCTGACGGGAATGGAAGACAGAAAGGAACGGGAGGTACAGGGGAAGGAGTGGGTCCCCTTCCCTCTAGCCTTGTAGTTAGTTTCCCTCTAGTGCCCCCTACGTCCACCCCTTGATTGCTGGACCCATGTATGCTGGCCATGGATGAAAGAGCACCAAAGAGCATACACCGTATCCTGTAGATAGAACCCCATGCATTCAGGATATTGTCTTTTAACTGGCACCATAACCTAGTTTTTGATGGGCATCCCATGATTCTGTTGGGCTGGCTGCTTCTGGATGATGGAAAACACGGTAAGGCCGACAGGCATCTGGTGTGTAGTGTCTTCTGTGCAACCTGGTACAAAAGGCATCAGTGCCATTGACAGATCAGGCATTCCTCCAAGGTAGGGGGCGTTCACTATAATCTTAGGCAAATGAAAGAGGTCAGCTTTAGCCAAACACCCATGGGATGCTCTCAATCTCCAGTCCTATCTGGGGGTACTTTGTGCTCCTCTTTTTTTCTAGAAATGGTCCTCTCATGAATTCTCTTCTCCTGAGCCTCTTATCACTGCTGTCAGTGGCTACTCAGACCAGGACGAGCTTCCTCTGCAGGGACCTGGGAGGCTTCCAAGCCATTGAGGGAGTTCTTGTCGCTGAACAGCCTGGGCAATGGCTTCCTAGACCCCTTCAGACTTCATGACCGCTGCATCCTAATTTGCATAACTCTCCATGGCTCTTCAGCCAGAGTAAGTATCATGGGCTTGGAAAATTTTTTCTTTCTTTCTTTCTTTCTTTCTTTCTTTCTTTCTTTCTTTCTTTCTTTCTTTCCTTCCTTCCTTCCTTCCTTCCTTCCTTCCTTCCTTCCTTTTTCTTTTTAAAGATTTTATTTATTTATTTGTCAGAGAGAGAGAGCACAAGCAGGGGGAGCCACAGGCAGAGGGAGAAGCAGGCTCCCTGCTGAGCAAGGAGCCCAATGTGGGACTCGATCCTAGGATCCTGGGATCATGACCTGAGCTGAAGGCAGACACTTAACTGACTGAGCCACCTGGGCATCCCAGGGGTTACTTCTTTCTCTGGGCCCAGTGACTTTCTTTGGGTCAGGATGAGGCCAGCCTCCTGTGTCTAAACCCCAGACAGTTTTAGGTCCACTATGTGTGGCTCTATGGCCATTGTCTAACCCCTTCTTTAGCATTTAATGCAATATACTCGACATGAATTAAATTCTTATATTGGTCATTTCTGCTAAAGTCATGCTTAGTGAAAGTAATTCCAGTATATGATTATTGAAAGTAACACCAGGGTTTCATTGGCCCCTAACAATCATTACATGGCATCCTGGAAAGGAACAAAAAGCAAGATTCTGAATAAGCTTAAGAACCAAGGACTACTGATTTGTAATTATGTAAGTATGTAAGTACTTTTTAATCTAATAAGAGCAATAGAGTTTGGGTATTGCACATTTTGAATAAGTTTCCCAGTTTGTAATTCGCCTTTCAATTTTTTTTTTTAAAGATTTTATTTATTTATTTGACAGAGATAGAGACAGCCAGCGAGAGAGGGAACACAAGCAGGGGGAGTGGGAGAGGAAGAAGCAGGCTCCCAGCAGAGGAGCCTGATGTGGGGCTTGATCCCATAACGCCGGGACCACGCCCTGAGCTGAAGGCAGACGCCCAACCACTGTGCCACCCAGGCGCCCCCGCCTTTCAATTTTTTAAAAAAGATTTTATTTATTTATTTGAGAGAGAGGGAGAAGTAGACTCCCTGCTGAGCGGGGAGCCTGACCTGGGGCTCAATCCCAGGACCCTGGGATCATGACTGGAGCTGAAGGCAGATGCTTAACTGAGAACCGAGCCACCCAGGCACCCCTCAATTTTTATACAAAAGTGTTTATATTTTTAAAAAATTTGAGGCTAATTTGTCATTTGATCAGACAGAAAATTGTAAATATATCCAAATAACATTTCTTACATTTCTTTGGATTCTTTGAGTCACTGTGCTATAGAGTCAGGGTGGGGCTGGCAGGAAGTCACAAAGCCAGCTCCAGCCACACTCTCAATAGCACTTAATGTGCTGTGTGTGACTCTGCGCTTAGCCTCTCTGGGTCTCAGTTTTCTCCTCTGTGAAATGAAATGAGTAGATGAGATGATTTCAAGGTCTTTTCCATTTTAATACTATGATATGAAATCACGAGGGATATGATTTCACATGATGTGACTGATAAAAGGATAAGGCAAGGACTGAATTAGCTAAAGACCATAACTTTCATATTTAAATTCAAACTTTTTTGAGCCTACCAAATTTCTTAAGTGTTCAAGATAAAGCAACTATTGATTAATCTGAAATAAATACGGTATTTCTGATCTGAGTACATCTTGTTTTTATTTCTCCAGAGAACTGGCAGAAGCTCTCTCTAATATTTACTGGTAGCTGAGAAATTCGGTCTAGGAGCTTGCGGCCAGCGGCATGTGGCTGGTTACTGTAAGATCCATACAGCCTACTCAGATGACCCTGAGGGGCGTTACAGTGGCTTCTGTTTGATTCTCTATCTTGTCATGGTTGATCAGAAAGCTTCTTTCAATAACAAACAGGGACTTTTTGTACTCCACATAATCTAACTTGAAATATGAGTAAGAGGATGGAGCTACAGAAAGGTAAGGAGGGAAAAAAGATAAGAAAAAGGTCTTGGAGGAAGGGTGTCCTGTTAGCTTTATGCGTGTATTGGGATCCCATCCAACATCCTCTTAGGAGGTCAGGCACTTGGAAACGCTTCTGGACACGGAGGCAGAGACTAGCATGAGAAAAGTACCGCTTGTTCATTTCCAGTCTTGAGGTACCTGTTCGTGTTGAGTACGTTTCCAGGGAAGCCAGACACACAGCATACAGCAAGAGGCCCAGGGAGTAACTTGACTGAGTACTGGAATTCTGGTCGTGAGCTTATGTTGTTTGTGAAAGACAGTGTCTGAGTCAGACTCCCTCACAGACAACCAGGGTGCTGGCCAAGGGGCGCAAGTGGGGATTGGATTCTTAGCTCTTGGGTGGGGATTAGGGATTCAAAATGTGGATGCGGGGCTGGCTCCTTCATCGTGAGCGTGCAGCCAGCGCTGTTGCACACGGCCCACTGCTCAGAAGGATCCCGTGCTGGATCCTTAGTGTTTTCAATTGCTATCTTGAAATTTTTAATAATTTTATTTTTGAATTTATGTTTTATAAGTGAAGTCAGAGAAACTGTGGAGCATGACCAGGGGCTTGCAGTCTCAGCTCACAAGCAATCCTGTTTTTTACCACCTCCTGCTCCCAGCTTCTCAGCTGCCAGCACCTCCAGCAACCACTGGCACCCAAGCCCCTGGCTGGGGCCTCGGAGTGAAGCAGGAAGATTTGGGGCTAGGTCTGCTCATGCTTGTTGAGTTGTGGGACTGGGCCTCATTCATTCCTCAAGTACCCCCGAGCACAAGGGATTACAACATCAAATAGCAAATAGAAAACACCACGACAAGTTGAAAGAGACACAAAATCTAGAAAACGCTTTTTCTTCTGCTTTTTAAATGAGAGGCCCCACATTTTCATGTTGCACAAGGTCCCACAAATTATGTAGCCAACACTGGTGAGAGGGGTAGGTAATGACTACACAAAAACCGAGCTAGGCTGACCTCAGGACACAACGGGTAGTAAGCGTGAACACCAAATCCAGGGGTGGAGTACGGAGGCCAGAGCTGGGCAGTGGAGTCAGCAGTTTGAAGCAGGAGACAAGAGAAACTGGAGAAAGTTGAAATCAAGAAGAAAGCGTGGCTAGGGTATTCCGAATATAAATTTAAGCAGTGGTTGGTGTTTTAATCTTGTTTTATGTGTGATTGAGGGTCCATCTGACTCAAATGGCCAAAAATGAAGCCAAACAGTGCTGCCTATGTTCTAAGCCCAAGTCAGCCCCTGTGAGGGGAAATGAAAGCAATCATACATTTTTCTGATCCTGAGGGAGACTACAGAGGCCTGAAATGTTCCTTTAGCCCTCCTGAATAATGGGATGAATTAGCATAATAAAAATTCAGTTGTCTGGGGGCGCCTGGGTGGCACAGCGGTTAAGCGTCTGCCTTCTGCTCAGGGCCTGATCCCAGCGTTCTGGGATCGAGCCCCACATCAGGCTCCTCCGCTGGGAGCCTGCTGCTTCCTCTCCCACTCCCCCTGCTTGTGTTCCCTCTCTGGCTGGCTGTCTCTCTCTCTGTCAAATAAATAAATAAAATCTTAAAAAAAAAAATTCAGTTGTCTGTTAGGCATTTAACGTGAATAATTCTCGAAAAGAAGACTGTTCCATCATATAACATGCTTTTGTGTGGGTGTTCTCATCTGGGGGGGGGAGAAAAAAACCTTCATAGTTTCTCGTTAGAGTTTGGTGTCTGTAGCCATACATACAAGGGACGTTGATAGGAACTATTGCTCCTGATTAAGAAGGCTGGAAACCAGAAAGTGAATCCTCCCCATTCGGGGTTCATGACCTTGCGCAGCACCTGGCTCAGCACCTCTGAAGTTGTGCAGGGTTTGGGAAAGAAGTGCAAACAATACTCAGCACCTCCACTTCTTTTTAACAAAGTGGAATTTAAACACAGTTTGCACTCTTAATTTATTCTGAAGCCTTTATAGTTTCAGTTGCTAATGTTAACTACAGGTGAGTGGTAGGAAAGTTTTTAACCATATTTTGAAGCAGAATTTACTTATCAGAGTGGCAGGGGGAGCAGGGAGGAAGTCTGGAGGAAAGTAACACCTGTCTTGTCTGACACTGTTTACAGTTTTATTTATTTAACACACACTCATATAGTGCTTACTATAGTGTCAGACATCGTCCCAACTGCTTTACCAACACTAATTAATTTAGTGTTCCTAATAATAAGGGTTGGCTTATCCAATAGGCACAGTGCCTGATTTTTCAAAGTCAGGAGGAAAAAAATTGAATAGAATAATATAAATATATAATAAGGGAATCCAACCTGGATTATATGTCCTTAGACCAGTGCAGCTGTAAAATATAATTTTTAATATTATTTTATGGAAGAAGGGGCCCGTGAAGGCAAAGGTATATAGGGCCCACAAAAATCATAATGTAGTTCTAATAACAACTCCCCCATTATCTTAATTTTATAGATGAGAATTCTGAAGCATGCTTAAGCGATCCACAGCTACTAACGAGAGCTGAGACTCTAGTCAAGCGTTGCTTCAGTGCTCTGTACGACACTGTGCTGAGCTATTCCGACACGCTCCTCGATGGCGTACTTCACATGGCTTTGGCAGATGCTAAAAAGTTTGCTCTCAATAAACCAAACTTTTTGTTTTAATAATTTTAGAAGAAGGTTCTTCTATATATTTGTAACTCAATTCCTGCCTTATTAATTAGGTTATCCTGGATATAATCTACTCTTCTGCATGATGCCACAGTATCCTTACCCATAGGTAAACTTACTGAGTATTTTTTATGTACTTGTCACTCTTCTTTTTTTTTTTTTTTAAAGATTTTATTTATTTATTTGACAGAGAGAGAGAGACAGCCAGCCAGAGAGGGAACACAAGCAGGGGGAGTGGGAGAGGAAGAAGCAGGCTCCCAGCAGAGGAGCCTGATGTGGAGCTCGATCCCAGAACGCCGGGATCACGCCCTGAGCCGAAGACAGGCACTTAATGACTGAGCCACCCAGGCGCCCCACTTGTCACTCTTCTAAGATTTTTTTTTTTTTAACCAGTGTTAAATCATTGAATCCTCACTACCCTATGAGGCAGATAGATTTTATAGATGAGGGAACCCAAGTTACTTGTCCAATTTCACCCAGCCAGTTGGTAACAATGGAACCCAGGTGTCCTGGCTCCAGAGAGGACCCTCCCAACCAAGAAAGAGTAGCTGCTTTGCACTGTGCAGTATAGAGTGATAATCTCAGGAGCTTTATTCCTACCCCTCATATTTTTGGACCCAGGTATTATTTTAAATCTGCTGTCAACTTTTCAGGGTATCTGCCTTTTCTCTCCCTGTTAGGCAATTAGCTAATAATTTTAGCTATGCTTTGTTTCTAGCACTTACGTTTATCATTTGATAAATTCATGGAGGGCCCACCAAGTGCTGTGTTGTGTTTATTTGCTGCTTTCAACTACTGTAACTGAAGAACTGGAGAGTCCGTTACTCTGCCAAGTAGCGACAACATGTGCTGTGTGGAGAGATGTTCCTGTAATTGGCCTTGTGATCCTTATTTCCTGGCGTTGTGAAGATGATTTGGGATGCATTGAGGGCCTTTGTTGGTTAATGGTCATTTATTTCTTGGTTTTGAGCCAACGTTTCAACAGTAAGTGCTGGTAAATTGCATTATTATATATAAGGGGGAAATATTTGGCGTAATACCTTAATTGAGCAAGTGGCTCAAAAGAGTCCATTTGTTGGGTAGCTGCACTATCTTTATGGTCTTTATTGAATGGTGTGACAAATGATTTAAGTGGAAAATAAAACTCCACTGGGCTACTCTGGATTAGTCTTCCCTTATAGCTCAATCTTGAATACTAGTCCTGAAGTTGGGAGGGACTCATTCTCCCTACCTATGTATCTGCTTTCCCAATGTTTTTATGTAGAAAGAAATGTTTGCTTTATATCTTGACCTTTGCTCATACCCAAATATCACATTAGGCATATCCTAGATTTTGCCTTCATGATTATTTTAAAGCTTATAATCCAATTGACAACAACTCTAGGATTTGAAAACTGCTCTCTGCCACCAATTTCATTCTTTTCTGTTAACCTCATTTCAGTTCTTGGTCTTCACAGCCCTCTCAGGAAACAATGCTACCATGCCCAAGACGGTACTCTTTATGACTGGCCCCAGAATGCTCTGCTGATTGGCAGTTTACAATCCTTCAGAAGTTTGACAGTTTCTGGGTCCTATTGCTTAGTCATCATGGAAATACCTAGAGCTCTTTGTAGCTCTGGAATAATAACAAATATTTTAGATAGGAGGAAAACAAGCAAGAGATGAGCCAGTTTCTTGAAACATCTTCATCTTTTTTCTTTTTTTAAAAAAAAACAAACCACTCCAGACTACTACTTAAGTTAGAGTTTACAAACTGGTGACCCACAGGTTAGATTTAGGCCATTGACATGATTTGTTGGGCCTGCATCTTAAACTACACAAATTTTAAACCAATTACTTTCATTTAAAAATCAGGAGAATTTACAAAAAAAAAAAAAAATCTCCAGACTTCTCACTTCTTTGGAAATTGGGTGATCTGACAGCATCAGACCCATTCTTCTATGGTGACAATGAGCTAGAACTGGGCAGTCCCTGGCTGCGTTAGCCAGAGCAGACACTGCCTCACTTACCACGATCCACATGCAGTTCAGTTTGCTTAGTTACATAACCTGTCTGTGCTCTGGAGGCATTTAATTTTGTAACCCCTAATGTGAGTCAATGAAAGACACAGGCTTACAAGCTCAGGACCACAGTACCTCTGCTTAGTTAACGTAATCTTAAAAACTGAAATGGAAAAGTAATACATACTCATAAAAATTAAAACATGTGTAGCAAAAAGTATAAATTTAGTGACCTCACTGATCCAATAATTCTTTTTCCTCATTCTCCAGAAATAATACTGGTAATAGTATCTTTGTATTCATTACGATATTTTCCATGAATACGATTTTTTTTATCCAACTGGAGTTACCTGCTTTTTGTTAGGCTATATGTGTATAAAACTACTGGGTCCCACACATGTGCAAAGAATGCTATGGTGTATTAAAGAAACTATCTGTATAATTGACAAAAAACTCTTGCTGAAATGTCCAAATATTAGAGAAAAATGTTTTAAAATTATCTGACTAGTTGCCTTCATTAGTCATCCTTTCAGCTCCTTTCTTTATGGAAGGAATCCATCCTTTCAATAGACATTCATTGAGTTTCTATTATGTTCAAGGCACTCTGCTAGGTCAAGTGGGAAATAGATGAATTAAAAACAAGATCAACAACACTAACATAACAAAAAGTGATTAATTTCTTTCCCTAAAAGGAATAGGGTGAAGATATTGGATTTTAAATTAAACATGCTCTAATTTCAGTGGACCAAGCCTAGGATTTGAGGGATTACAGAAGACTAGGATTAATACAAACTTGAAAAGATAAATAAGAAAAAGTTTCAGCTGAGTGATTTCAATGACAATTTTGCTAAAGTGAAGTTGCGATGAGAGAACCACAAAGTAGAGATAGAATTAGAGATGTGCCGATGAGAGATTTAAGGAGAAAGAAATTTTGCCTTTGAAATCTTATATCTCAGTTACCTGGAAAAAATTATTTCTGTTTGTTGAACACTCTCTTGAATTAGACAATGGTAAATGCTGCCAATCTTTAAGGAAATAACCAAACCAAACCAAAAAACCCATAACATTATCTTAAGGGCTTTTCCCCCCACTATAGTTTTTGACAGGTGGGGCCTCTTGTAAATAATAGAAAATATCCATTTGTTACAGATCTGCAATCACTTGTGGATACAGAATTATGGGGGACACAAAGCACACCCTTTCCAAAGAAATATCACCCTTCAAAAATTCTTTATTTTGATCTCCAGCAACCTGATGCTCAATGTGGATGAGGAGTTTAAGAGTTGTGCAACTCTAGTTTTGACATATATAATGGCCATGTAAGATAGTTATTAACATTGGATAAAGCTGGGTGAAATGTTTTTGCAATTTCTTGTGAGTCTTAAACTATTTCAAAATATAAAGTTATTTTAAAAATGATCATTCAACAGATTTTCATCCTGCTCTGGAATGTCTTATCTTTTGTCTTCAATGACTCAGTTAGAAGTTCTAATTAAACTTCTTACTTAAATTATTTTATGGATAATGCTAATTGAAATATCAATGAAATTGTCTGAATTATTCAAGCAAAAATATCTGTTTTTAGAAAAGCATTTTATTCTCTCATTATCTAGGTCATCTAGGATAGATTTCTTCAATGACAAAGTTCAGAGGATAATTGACCAGCCTCAATTTCTCTTTGCTTTGCTTTAGAACTTTAGATAAGAAAGAACATTTTTCATAATAATCCCATAAATCTATATATTTTTTTGTTTTTTGTCTCATAAGTGTATCAGCTATTTGAAATATCAGTAGTACCATAATCAACAACTATTTTTTGGTATTACTTTGCCAACAGCTTTTTCCCTCCATAACACATATCACACCAATCTATAAATTTTCTTAATTCTGTATATTAAAAATACTATAAATTCACTTAGAAATATTAAAGCCCACTTAAAAAAATTCAGTGCTATGGTCTCCAAAATAGGGCTCCCATGTCCAGGAGATGTTCAGGTTGAGTCATACTAATTGTCTAAACTTGAAGAACTAAGATGAGATTCATAGCAGTGGTAGCCAATATACTGTGCCAATGGACTTCAAAATTCATTTAGCCAACATTTCTCTACAAGATTCTTCATAATCAATTAAAAATTTCTTGTATTCATACTTCTAGTAGGTAATAATTATTCTTTTGGGGAACATGTATCAGTCATTTACATATTTCCATAACTTTCTAAAAAGCATTATGGCCTTTTTAGTGAATCATCAGAGTAACTGTTCATCCTTTTCATTCAAGAAAGCATATAATTTCTGTTTAGAAGAGATCTAGATGCTTTCTAGCCTGCCTACTGCTTGAATCTGCTTTTTGAAATTTTCACCAAGCATTCATCTAGCTTAAATCACCCTATGACCTGGAGAGCCTCAGTCTCTCAGAGCAGTGCTTCAAGGACTACTGTGAGAAGGAGGTGGGGAAAACTGGAAAAAGTGAATGCTGACCCGGCATGGATCCAGTTCTCCTCATTCACTCATTGACAAAGAGCAGCTGGGATAGCATCTGATTCACTTAATCACCTTCTTTGTCAGATTTAATCTGCAAAAAGCATTCCATTGCTCAAGGAAGTGACCCTTGAGCTGAGTCTTAAGGATGAGTAGGAGTTAGCCATCAAAAATACAGTAATTGGGCACAACCATTTGAATGGCAAAATATGTCGTCTCAAGCCACAAAAGAGGGATGTCAGAGAAAATGGGAGAGTAAGCACCTCCGAAAAAATCTTCATAAATTAAAAAGAAAACTGGCAAAAATTATGAGTCAACTTTTTCAGAACTTTAGATATTTAATCAAGGGCTTGTAGCAATCTGGGGAGTGTTTATTCAAGAAAAATGGCTGAATCTCAGTAAAAACTGTGAGATTTATGCATTTTACCTTGTCCTATTCCCATCCCCCACTCTCCATCTCTATGATAGTTTTGAAAATAAACTACCTGCAATCATGTTGAAAACTGGCAACCTGGCAGCCACTGGAGGTTGCAGAATGGAGTTGGATCTCCTTCAAAGCCCCATTCCCAGAGAATTGTCAGTGTCTGATTTGTTTGGTAGTTCTCTGAAAGATTCTACTTGCATGGCGGTCTTTACTTGACATGACTCAGAGTGGAGCTCATCTAGTGGAAAAAGCCTTTTCACCAGCAGTGTTTATTAAAACAATTAGTGGCAATTGTTTAAAATTTGTGGCTGCCAGGGGTGATAAAGTTAGAATAAAAAAATGGGCTAACCAAAAAGTTTAAAGGAAAAGATGGGGAATAAGATATCCATAAGGACTTTGAAAAGCTCCGACATATTCCTAGGAATCTAGAAGGTCAAGTGCATGCATAGAGCTATGTATACTTAGGACTCTGTGCATGCTGAGAAAGACCTGAGAACACCCTAAGCTCTTAGCTCTGGATGACCTTGAGGGTCTGTGCATGTAGAAAGTGAAGACTAAGGCAGAGTTGTTAACTTTCTGACTGAGTGTTGAAGGCATGCTCCAATATACAGACACATGGCCCCTTAGGAGACTCACTGATTTCAGACATTTAAGGAAATTTCTGCCCAATCATCACCTGACCACTAAGCTAACTGAGCAGAGACTTCAGCAGTGACATATGGCATGGAACATAGACTTTATCATTCAGAAAAGCCACTAAAACAAACAAACAACAACAAACAGCAACAGCAACAAATCCTGAGAAGGGGGGATCTGATTTCCAGAGTTGCCACAATTTATTATTTAAACATCCAGTTTTCAACCAAAAATCACAAGATGTGCAAAGAAATAAGAAAATACGGCCCATACATGGGGCAAGGGGGGACAGGGAAGTAGCAATTAATAGTAACGGTCCCTGGTAAGGCCCAAATGGTGAAATCACTAGACAAGGACTTTATTTTTTTATTTTTTATTTTTAAATATTTTATTTATTGATTTGAGAGAGAGAGAGCAAGTGAACATGGGGAGGGGCAGAGGGGAAAGCAGATAAGCCGACTCCCCGCTGAGCAGAAGGCCTGGTGCAGGGCCTAATCCCAGGACCCTGAGATCATGACCTGAGCCTAAGGCAGATGCTCAACTGACTGAGCCACCCAGGCACCCCTAGACAAGGACTTTAAATCAGCTATTGGCCAAGAAACAATGAAAAGATGCTCAACATCATTAGCCATTAGGGAAATGCAAATCGAAACCATTTAATATCCATTAAGATGGCCATACTAAACAACAACAACAACAGTAGTAATAATAAATGTTGGAAAAAATGTGGAGAAATTGGAGCCACAGAATACAGCAGTAGAAAAGGGTTCAATCTAACAAATCTTATTTTGGTAAGTGAAATCTCCTTCACTTCAGAGGCAAGAAAAATATCTATAGGTAATCAGGGCACTTTCTAGCATTTTCCAAATTACTTCAAGTACCCACAAATCATACTGAGGTGTCCCAAAAGCATCTACTTGAAAGAGCAAAGAAAGACTTTATGGGATAATTTAGTGGATTAAATGCCAGAGGCACATTCTTGAGACATACATTCCTCTTTGTATATGCTTGACTTCTCTTTGTTATGAAGAACCATAGATCCTGGTTAAAGTGACTTGTCTAAAGCTCAGATGAAGTACCTTGCAGGCCAGCAATGTTCTGTCTCTAGTGCTATAGGAACCAATACAATTCAGCTTTGGAGGCACATGCTATTTAGCTTTACAAGGTATTATTTTGATATGTAAAACTGATTAACCTCTTCAACTCTAGGCTATGGTGCATTTGAATCTTTTCTCAACAAAAAAATAAATTAGCACTTTCTGTAAAATGTATGACAAATTTGTGATTGCATGGGTTAGGATAAATCAAACAAGGTATAGGAAAATAAATCACATTAAATACAATTTAGTCCTTTCTGTAAATAACAAATGTTAATGGTCTCCTTAGAGGCATATATTGAAAGTTAAGCATAGTAGCCTTTGTAAACCTACTGGTCAATTCTGAATTCCCCTGAATAGACTTATCATTCCATTATTTTGTAAGATATTTTAAAGTGGTAACCATAAATCACCTTCTATTACATTAAGAATTAGATGGCTGTGATGGATGTGGCAGTTATCCTCTGAATCGGTAAAATGTATTCAAGTGTTGCCAGGTCCTGTCAGATGTTCAGCTAGTTGAATGTGTCTTGTTCTGCTTTTACTTGAGAGAGAGTAAATTTTGTTAAATCAGACAGATTTCTTGGTTCCATCTTTCCCACTTAATCATTAAAACGGTTACTAGTAACTTTCAATAAATATTTTTATTTTTCCTCGCTAACTTATGTCTCAGTTAAAGTATAAGTACTTGAATGATATCTTCAAACACAATGTAAAAAATGAGATTCAAACTGGTTTTAATCTTGACATTCAGAAAAGCATAAGTCAAGAGCAACATATTGGCACAGGATTGGCACTGAATGAGAGATTTTGGTGATTGTCTTATGTTCTAAATTGCACACCTAACACTGAAAAAAAAAAGTTTAAAAATAGAATAAAATCTTGTTTTGGTATGTGCCTAATTGGATGTTTTAAAAGAATATATATATATATATATATATATATATATATATATATATATATATATTTAAAGAATATATATATATATTTAAAGAATATATATATATATATTCTTTTAAAGAATAATATATATATATATTCATGGTCTATATCTATCTATATATATATAGATATAGACCGTGAGAGTGAGCAGGGAGAGGGGCAGAGGGAGAGAGAGAATCTCAAGCAGACTTCACACTGAGCACACAGCCCCATATGGTGCTCGATCTCACAACCCCAAGATCATGACCTGAGCTGAAATCAAGAGTCAGACACTCAATCGACTGAACCACCCAGGCACCCTCCTAATTGAATTTTTTGATACTTCTTAGGGCAGTTCTTTACATTTAGACATTTTTCTCCTCCAACCGTATCATTTAATGAATGGTCTTAAAAAATCCTTCATTGGCATCTTCCTTACCCTTCCTGGAAGCCTCAGAGCCAATTTACACTGTTGGAGCCCAGTTGGATGCGGAAAGCTGGCAGCCTTCCCTGGCAGATGGTCAGGCTGAGCACACCTTCCACAAGTCTATTCTTTATTTTTTCTCTTTCTTTTCCAAAAACTCCAATCAAAGAAACTGAAATTCAAAGCAAAATCAAGGACACCTTGATTGAAACAAGATTAGAAGAATAGCCTCCAATCTAGAGCTGTTTTTTTTTTTTTTAGCAGAATCTTTTTTATCATTGGATTTGTCAGATCATTCAGTCATTGCAGGTTTGTATTGGGGTAGAATAATATCCTATCTTTCTGGATGTAAAAAAACTAAAGAAAGAGGTGGAGGGGTAGATTAATCAGTCTCAAAGACCAAAAATATACTTTGAGAGGGGACCAGTATGTCAAGGAGCCACTTCTTTCACAGCTATTTAATAAACAGCCTTTGGTGTTAGGCTCCAAAAGTCCCACCTCTGTTGGCAGAGTTTCCCCAGCTGGAAGCTTTTTCCTTTGGTAGATTTGGTGGTTTGTGCCCTCTCACTGCCACTACTGATGCTGCTCTCTAAGGGTCCCTGTAGGGTCCTGCCACAGTTTTCTGCTGCCAAAGTCCCAGCAAAGATGTCAGAAATGAGTCATTAAAGCACCTAATTTGGGGTGAATCTCATTGTCAATTATACTGATGTACCACTACAGTGGCAACTTTCTGATTGGAAACTTGAGTGGTACTAGACCTGCTATCCTCACCTCCAAGTACCGAGGGTTATGATAAATACCCTGCATGTGATCCTATCCACTCTCCAAAGGGAGTCTGGGTTCTAGATGGTAACCCCAAATTACTATCATAAAATTCATCCCTTATTGTTCCTCTTCCTTTCTCTAATCAGATCACTTCTTGGTACTTCGGCCCCCACATTATCAGTTTTGTGTTTGTTTGTTTTTAAAATTTTCATTTAAATACAATTTAGTTGACATATACTGTATTATTGGTTTTGGGGGTAGAATTTAGTGATTTATCAGTTGCATATGACACAGTGCTCATTTGTCAGCTTTGTTTTTAATAACTAAGCCTGACTGATAACTTTCTTGAAGGATAGAAAAAAAAAAAAGTAGAACCCTAATGACTTAAAGGGGTTAGTGTCAGCTGCAACACTCAAAATCACCTGCCACGTTATAGAAACTGCTTCAGGTCCAAAGAGCCCTAGTCATAAAAGCAATCTGGACCTCATTTTCCTCATGTGCAAAATGAGGAGGAGACCTACATAATTTTTTAGTTTTCTCCCACTTTTAACACCCCAAGAGTCAGCACATTACAGTTTTAAATTAGGATTTAGGGTCTCCTATTTGCTTAAATCAGATACCCCACTTCCATCTCCATTCTTATTGATGTTTCCTGTATCAGGAAATGGCTCTTTTTTTTTTTTTTTTAAAGATTTTATTTATTTATTTGACAGAGAGAGAGCCAGTGAGAGAGGGAACACAAGCAGGGGGAGTGGGAGAGGAAGAAGCAGGCTCATAGCGGAGGAGCCTGATGTGGGGCTCGATCCCATAACGCTGGGATCATGCCCTGAGCCGAAGGCAGACGCTTAACCGCTGTGCCACCCAGGCGCCCCAGGAAATGGCTCTTTTTTAATTTGCTAGATACTTATTAAATGCTTACTATGGACCAGGCACTCTTGTGGGTACTGAAAGTACAAAGGCTCTGCCCTTAAGAAGCTTGTGGTCTAGTTAATGGATGCCCTCACCCTTCTTTCTTCTCTCATCGCCTGGGGTAGTAAATTATTATTATTTACCCATCTCTCTTATCACCCTTTCTCTCTCTCCTTTGATGGCTCCTCTTTCTCCTTGCAGTTGTAATGAATCCCAAGATGAGTCATCCTTCTGTCCTGATTTACCTCCACCTTCCCCTAGAGGGCTCTCCCAATGGCCGCATAACATATACTTTCAAAAATGCTCATTTTCTTGACTACTTTAACCTTTCAGCCTTAAGACATTCTGTCCCACTGACATGCCAGGGCAGTAATCCAAGGCACAGACACTGTAGTTCTATATCTTTCAAGAAAATTAATCGCTTCTGCCTAAATCTGCTCAGGGCATTTCTACCTCATTCCCAGTTCTTAGTTTTGTCTCCATTTTTGGATCTCCTCTTGTCTTTCACACTGCTCACTGAACTTGGTTTCTATATAAGTTTCCTTGGGCTGCTGTAACAAATTACCAGAAACTATGTGGCTTAACACAACAGAAATTTATTCTTTCACAGTTCTGGAGACCAAAAGTCTAAAACCAAGGTGTCAGCAGGGGCCTGTTCCCTCTAAAAGCTCTTGGGAAGAATTCTTTCTTAAATCTTCTAACTTCTGGTGGTTGCTGGTAATGCTTGGCACTCCTTGGTCTTTATATACACCGTTGGAATCTCTGCTTCCATTTTCATATGCCCTTCTCCCCTGTGTCTCTATCTCCCTCTTCTTATAAGGACATTGGATTTAGGGCCCACCCTAATCTACTATGACTTCATCTTAATTTAGTACATCTGCAGAGACCCTATGTGTGTGTGTGTGTGTGTGTGTGTGTGTGTCCTACTGGTTCTGCTTTTCTGGTGGACTTTTTACTAATATAGCATGTAATAAACATTTATTGAATGAATAAATTGAATGTAAAAATGAACAAACAAGCCTTCTATAGCTATGTACTGATTTCATTTTCCCAGCTTTACTATATTCTGCCTTTCACTAACAGATCAATCTTCCTTTAACACCAATTTTATTCATCTTTTAAGACACTGACTTCAAACTCCTTGTTTGGATTTCCAGGAGCTCATAGTCTGAGTGTTCTATCAAGTACAAAGATCTAGTGGTTAAAAATATAGTTTATGATATCAAAAAGACCTGGTGCAATACAGACTTCACTCTTTACTAAATCTGTGGTCTTGGACACATTATGTTATTTTTCCGAGCTTCAATTTCCCCATCTATAAAACACATATGTTAGTACTTACCTCTAAGAACTACAAGAAGTAAATAAGACAATATATTTCAAATTGTTAGCTGAATGCCTGAAAAGTACTAAGTACTAACTAAACAAATGCAATGTTCTCATATTATTTTCTTCACTCTACTCCAATATGAATTATTCAAACTAGTTAAGCTGGTCTCCTCAAGGTTCAGAGATTTATTCCCAACCCCATGTCCTCTTAGAAGTGCCCTCTTTTTAAAAATTTTATATTTTTATTATTTGGTCTCTTTTTCTTTCTTACTCTCTTCATTTACCATTTTTGAAAGCTAGACTCAAACCTATTTCCACGATGTCAGTCCTCATTTACCCAACCTGCTTCTCTGTGGGCAACATTTTATCTCTATTGAAAATGTTAGTTTTGCTCCAGGGAGATGGAGTAGATGTGCTTTTCCATATTCTTCCTGCCAAACACAACTAAAAATCCTGAATATATGTTTATTTTATATAAAAAATAAATGGAAGAAGACTTCAAAAGTAAGAAAGAAAAAGTCATAACAGTTTAAGACTTAGGGGCACAAAGAACAACATAGTGGTGAGTTCCCTGGTTTTTCTTTTTTGTCTCATATATCCCTAACTAGTAGCTGAAGAAGGAATCAACTCAGAAATGTCAAATAGGAGGGCAAAAACAAACAAACAAACAAAAAAGCCCCAACAAAACCTATATCCAAAGGGTTATTTATCCAAAGGACCAACGAAGGGGAAACCTGGCAAGCCAGAAAAGTTTCAGACAATAACAACTCTACTCCAGCCAAATGCCACAGAAAACACTATGGCTTCACTCCCACCCATGCCAGCAAAAGCAAAATGGGGAGCCTAGACTTCCACACTAGTGAGGCATTAGTAAGACACTCAGTACTCACTCCAAGTAGGGTGTCAGAGAAGGCCAAGTAGTCAAGTAGGGGGCCTCTATCCATCTCCCTTTCCCTGGAGCCATCTCAGAGGGGGCCTAGAAGAGATTCAGGGCTTTCCCCATCACTCAATGGTAATGAGCATACTCCTGTTGCAGTGAACACATGAAAATCAAAACTGAAAATACAATGCCATTTACATTTGCTCAGAGAGAGAGAGAGAGGGAGAGAAATATTGGGAACTGGGGGCAGATAGCAGAATAGGAGAACACTAAGCTCACCTTGTCCCACAGATACAGCTAGATAACACCCACTTCAGTGTAAATAACCCAGAAAATGATCCCAAGACTGGCAGAATGAACTCCACAGCTAAATATGGAGAGGAGTCGCATTGAAGAGGATAGGAAGGGCAGACCTGCAGGACAGTCCATTAGAGGAAGCAACCCAGGGGCAAGGAGAGGGGAGAGAAACAGACTCTCACACTGCAATGACTGCATGGAGAAGACAAATCCACATAACAGGTAGCTTTGAAAATCAGAAGGGCCAAATTTTGTGAGTTCTTACTGGTTAAAACCTGGAATTTAAACAATCAGTAAGCTCAG
Organism: Ursus americanus; assembly: GCF_024610735.1. NCBI lineage: Eukaryota > Metazoa > Chordata > Mammalia > Carnivora > Ursidae > Ursus > Ursus americanus. The sequence goes on from NC_142131.1 coordinate 809,295, forward strand.
CTCTGGGACAGCTGGGAGGATGGGAGGATAAGAGGAAACTGAATCCCTGACCTTAAAGAGACAGCACAACAAATAGTTTGCACAAATTAGCATAGAAGCAGCAGTTTGAAAAATGCCTGGGGCATATGGGAGGGAGAGTATGTTACTAATCTCAGAGCATGTTCTGCAGGGAAAAAGATGTTGGGAGATTCCACTAGGATTAAAGGAGCTGGCAGGCACCATTTCCTTCCCAAGCCCCTCAAATAAACATGGCCACCTGTGGAAATCAGTGCAACTCTGACACTCACTACCTAACTTGTTAACACTGCCTCCCTGTTCTTCCATGCTACAGCAGATCAGCCCCCTCCAATATACTCTTGGCTGGAGCCCATGCAAAGAGATGCCACAAGCCTGGCAGGGTGCAAGCAGTCCAACAGCAGTGTAAGCAGCACTACTCCAAAGTGACTACTGTGCCAGGGAGAGGGAAAGATAATCACACATACCAGTCAGCTGTGGCCCTAGCAGTGGGCTGGGGGCAAACAGCTGGTCTGACTGCAAGCCCTGCCCACAAATGAAGGCTTCTCAGGGGACAAGACAGGGAAAGTTTGGTGCTACTGCATCTCTGGCAAATGTCTGGTCTGACTCAACTCAAGTCCAAGGTGGCCCAGACTGGCCCACTAATACCATAGGGACCAAACATTCCCCACAACAGCCACTGAAGATGACTGGACTGAAAGAAAGAGAAGCTCAGCCACAACAGCAGGGTACTTGCAACACACACAAAAGACACTCCTGAATACCAGGTTCCACCAGTTCCACACTATGCTGCAGGGCACTAGAGGACCTCTCCTTCATAAGGCCACTACTTTCAAGTACAGGAGACGTAGCTGACCTTCCTAACACACAGGAGCAGACACAGAGAGTTAGACAAAATGAGGAGACAGAAGAATATGTCCCAAATGAAAGAACAAGAAAAAAAATCACATCAAGAGACCTATACAAAACAGATATAAGTAATATGCCTGATAGAGAATTTAAAGTAATGATCATAAAGATCCTCACTGGACTTGAGATAAGGGTGGAGGACTTCAAAGAGACCCTTAACAAAGATAAAGAAAGAACCAATCAGAGATGAAGAACACACTAAATGAAATTTAAAATATACTAGATGGAATTAATAGTAAACTAGACAAAGCAGAAGAACGATCAGGAACCTGGAGGACAGAGCAATGGAAAGTAATGAAGCTGAGCAGGCAATGAAAGAAAAAATAATTATGCAAAATGAGAACAGACTTAGGGAACTCAGTGACACCATGAAGTGTAATAACGTTTGCATTATAGGGATCCCAGAAGAAGAGACAGAAAAGGGGGCAGAAAATTTATTTGCAGAAATATTAGCTGAAAAATTCCTGAATCTGGGGAAGGAAACTGAAATCCAGATCTAGGAGGCACAGAGATTTCCCCAACGAAACGAACCCAAGTAGGTCCACACCAAGAGATACAGTAATTAAAATGGCAAAAAGTAGTGATAAAGAGAGAATTTTAAAAGCAGCAAGAGAGAAGAAGGCAGTTACATACAAGGGAAACCCTGTAAGCCTATCAGTGGATTTTTCAGCAGAAACTTTGCAGGCCCGAAGAGAGAGGCATGATGTATTCAAACTCCTGAAAGGAAAATATCTGCAGCCAAGAATACTCTGTCCAACAAGCCTACCATTCAGAATAGAAAGAGAGATGAAGACTTTCCCAGACAAACAAAAGTTAAAGGAATTCATGACCATTAAACCAGCCCTACAAGAAATATTAAAGGAGACTCTTTGAGTGGGAAGAAAAGAACATAAGTAAAAGCAAGAAAAGTAGGAAGGACAAAGGCAGTACAAATAGGTATATCTATAAATATCAAAGGGCTCACAAAATAAAAGAATATAAAGTATGATACCATATACCTAAAACATGGGGAGTGGAGGGAGGAGGCATAAAGAATGGGTTCAGACCTAAATGACCATCAACTTAATATAGGCTGCTATATGCAGAAGATGTTATATGCAAACTTAATGGTAACTATAAATCAAAATCCAGTAATAGATATGCAATAAATAAAGAGAAAGGAATCCAATTATATCGCTAAAGAAAGCCAACTTATTGTGAGAAAAGAGACCAAGGGAAGAAAGGAACACAGAAGAACTACAAAAACAATCATAAAACAAGTAATAAAATGGCAACAAATACATACCTATCAATAATTAATTTGAATGTAAGTGGACTAAACACCACTCAAAAGACAAAGGATGACAGAATGGACCAAAAAAAATAAGACCCATCTATATGTTACCTACAAGAGACTCATTTCTGACCTAAAGACACATGCAAATTGAAAGTGTAGGGATAGGGAAGTATTTATTATGCAAATGGATGTGAAAAGAAAGCAAAGGTAGCAATACATATCTAACAAAATAGATGTTAAAACAAGGACTATAATAAGAGATAAAGAAGGACATTATATAATCATAGAGGGAATAATCCAATAAGAAGATATAACAATTGTAAATACTTATTCACCCAATATCGGAACAACCAAATATATAAAACAGTTTATAACAAACATAAAGGAAGTAATTGATAGTAATACAATAATAGCAGGGGACTTTAACACCCCACTTAAATCAATGCACAGATCATCCAGACAGAAAATCAAGGAAACAGTGGCTTTGAATGACACATTGGACCCATGAATTTAACAGATATATTCAGAACATTCCATCCTAAAACAGCAGAATACACATTCTTTTCAAGTGTACATGGAACATTCTCCAGAACAGATCACATATTAGGCCACAAAACTAGTCTCAACAAAGTCAAAAAGATCAAAGGCATATCATGCATCTTTTCTGACCACAATGCTATGAAACTAGAATGAACCACAAGAAAAAAATCTGGAAAGAGCACAAATACATGGAGGTTAAATAACATGTTACTAAATAATGATGGGTTAACCACAAAATCAAAGAAGAAATAAAAAAATACATGGAGACATGGGGCACCTGAGTGGCTCAGTCAGTAAAGCATCTGCTTCTGTTCAGGTCATGATCCCAGGGTCCTGAGATCAAGCCCCGCATTGGGCTCCCTGCTCAGTGGGAAGTCTGCTTCTCCCTCTCCCTCAGCTGATACCCCTGCTTGTACTCTCTTACTCAAATAAATAAATAAAATCGTTAAAAAAATACATGGAGAAAAACGAAAATCAAAACACAGTGGTCCAAAATCTTTGGGATGCAGCAAAAGCAGTTCTATTTTTTAAAAAGATTTATTTATTTATTTTAGAGATAAAGAGAGCATACAAGTGGAGACGAGGGGTGAAGGGAGAGGGAGAGAATCTCAAGTAGACTCCCCACTGAGCACAGAGCCTGACATGGAGCTCAATTCCACAACCCGGAAATCATGACTTGAGCTGAAATCAAGAGTCAGCACTCAACCAACTGAGCCACCCAGGCACCCTAGCAAAAGCAGTTTTAAGAGGGAAGTTTATAGCAATGCAGGCCTACCTCAAGAAGAAAAATCTGAAATAAACAACCCAACCATACATCTAAAGGAGCTAGAGAAAGAAAAACAAACAACCCAAAACCATTAGAAGGAAGGAAACAATAAAGATTGGAGCAGAAATAAATGAAATAGAAACTAAAAAATACAATAAAACAGATCAATGAAACCAGGAACTTGTTCTTTGAAAAGATCAACTAAATTGATAAACATTTAGCCAGACTCATCAAAAAGAGAGAGAAAGAGAAGGAGAGAGGGGAAGAGGGGGAGGGAGAGAGAGAGAGAGAGAAGGAGAGGACTCAAATAAAAAAAATCAGATATGAAAGAGGAGAAATGACAACTGACACCACTGAAATACAAAGGATTGTAGAGGAATATTATGAAAAGTTATATGCCAAAAATTGGACAACATAGAAGAAATGGATAAATTCCTAGCAACATATAACCTCCCAAAACTGAATCAGGAAGAAACAGAAAATATGAACAGACCAATTACTGGCAATGAAATTGAATCATTAATAAAAAAATAAAACCTCCCAAAAAACAAAAGTCCAAGACCAGAGAGTTTCACAAGTGAATTCTATCAAACATCTAAGGAAGAGTTAACACATATTCTTCTCAAACTATTCCAAAAAATAAAAGAGGAAGGTAAATTTCCAAATTCATTTTATGAGGCCAGCATTACCTTGATACTAAAACCAAGTAAAGACACTACAAAACAGAGAACTACAGGTCAATATGTTTGTTGAACATAGATGCAAAAATCCTTAAGAAAATATTAGCAACCCAAATCAAACAATACATTAAGAAAAATCATTCACCGCAATGAAGTGGGATTTATTGCTGGGATGCAAGAGTGGTTCAGTATTCACAAATCAATCAACATGATGCATCACACCAATAAGAGAAAGGATAAAAACCATATGATCATTTCAATAGATGCATTAAAAGCATTTGACAAAGTACAACATCCATTCCTGATAAAAAACCTCAACAAAGTAGGTTTAGAGGGAACATACCCCAGTGCAATAAAGGCCATATTTTATAAACTCACAGCAAACATCATACTAAATAGGGAAAAGTTGAGAGCTTTCCCTTACAGTCAGAAACAAAACAAGGATGTCCACTTTGACCACTTCTATTCATCGAAGTACTGGGAGTCCTGGCTACAGCAGTCAGACAAGAAAAATGAATAAAATGCATCCAAATTGGTAAGGAAGAAGTAAAACTTACTATTTGCAGATGACATGATACTATATATAGAAAACCCAAAAGACTCCACCAAAAACTACCAAAACTTATAGATGACTTCATTATGGTGACAGGACACAAAATCAATGTACAGAAATCATTGCATTTCTATACACTAATAATGAAGCAGCAGAAAGAGAAATTAAGAAAACAATCCCAATTACAATTGCAATAAAGTTAAAAAATATTTAGGAATAAATTTAACCAAGGAAGTGAAAGAGCTGGACATTGAAAACTATAAAACATTGATAAAATAAGTTGAAGATGACACAACAAATGGAAAGATATTCCATGCTCATGGATTTCAAGAACTGAAATTGTTTAAATGCCCACACTACCCAAAACAATCTACAGATTTAATGTAATCCCTATCAAAATACCAATAACATACTAAAACAAAAGACCCTGAATGGCCAAAACAATCTTTTCTAAATAGACTTAAAAAAATTTTTTTAAAATCATTAGCCATCAGGGAAGTTCAAATCAAAACCACCTTGAGATACCACCTTACACCAGTTAGAATGGCAAAAATTGACAAGGCAGGAAACAACAAATGTTGGAGAGGATGTGGAGAAAGGGGATCCCTCTTACACTGTTGGTGGGAATGCAAGTTGGTACAGCCACTTTGGAAAACAGTGTGGAGGTCCCTTAAAAAGTTAAAAATTGAGCTACCCTATGATCCAGCAATCCACTACTGGGTATTTACCCTAAAGATACAGATGTAGTGAAGAGAAGGGCCATATGCACCCCAATGTTCATAGCAGATTGTCCACAATAGCTAAATTGTGGAAGGAACTGAGATGCCCTTCAACAGATGACTGAATTAAGAAGATGTGGTGCATATATACAATGGAATATTACTCAGCCATCAAAAAGAACGATTACACAACATTTGCAGCAACATGGATGGGACTGGAGGAGATTATGCTAAGTGAAATAAGTCAAGCAAAGAAAGACAAGTATCATATGGTTTCACTCATTTATGGAACATAAGAAATAGGAAGATTGGTAGGAGAAGGAAGGGAAGAATGAAGGGGGGATAAACAGAAAGGCGAATGAACCATGAGAGACTGTGGAATCTGGGAAACAAACCGAGGGCTTCAGAGGGGAAGGGGGTGGGGGATTGGGATAGGCCGGTGATGGGTATTAATGAGGGCATGTATTGCATGGTGCACTGGGTGTTATACCAAATAATGAATCATGGAACATTGCATCAAAAACTGGGGATGTACTGTATAGTGACTAATATAACAAAATAAAAATTAAAAAAAATTAAAAAAAAATAGGCTCTACATCCAACATGGGGCTTGAACTCAAGACCCCATGATCAAGAGTCACATGCACTACCGACTGAACCAGCCAGGTGCCCCAGCCAAAGCAACCTTGAAAAAGAAAAGCAAAGCTGGAGGTATCATAATTCCAGATTTCAAATTATACTACAAAGCCATACCAATCAAAACTGTGTGGTACTGGCACAAAAATAGACACATAGATCAATGGAGCAGAATAGAAAGCAAAGAAATAACCCCATGATTATATGGCCAACTAGTCTTTGACAAAGGAGACAAGAATATCCAATGGGAAAAAGACAGTCTCTTCAACAAATGGTGTTGGGAAAACTGGACAGCTACATGCAAAAGAATGAAACTGGACCACTTTCCTACAACATATGCAAAAATAAACTCAAAACGGATTAAAGACCTAAATGTGAGACCTGAAACCATTAACATCCTAGAAAACAGCACAGGCAGGAATTTCTCTGACATCGGCCATAATGTGGCTCATGGCCACATTTTTCTAGATATGTCTCTGAGGCAAGAGAAACAAAAGCAAAAATAAACTATTGGGACAACATCTAAATAAAAAGCTTCAGCACAGAAACAATTAACAAAACTAAAAGACAATCTCCTGAATGGGAGAAGATATTTGCAAATGACATATATGATAAAGTGTTACTATCCAAAATATATATTATACAACTCAACATGAAAAAACCCACAAATAATTCAGTGAAAAACTGGGCAGAACACATGAGCAGACATCTCTCCAAAGAAGACATACAGATGGCCAACAGACACATGAAAAGATGCTTATCATCACTCACCATCAGGGAAATGCAAATCAAAACCACAATGAGATATCACTTCACACCTGTCAGAATGGCTAAAATAAAAAACACAAGAAACAGCAAGTGTTGGTGAGGATGTGGAAAAAAAGGAACCCTTGTGTACTGTTGGTGGGAATGTGAACTAGTGTAGCCACTGTGGAAAACAGTATGGAGCTTCCTCAAAAAGTTAAAACTTGAACTACCCTATGATCTGGTAATCACACTACTGGGTATTTACCCAAAAAATACAAAAACACTAATTCAAAGGGATACATGCACCCCTGTGTTTATAGCAGCATTATTTACAATAGCCAAATTATGGAAGCAGTCCAAATGCCCATCAATAGATGAATGGATAAAGAAGATGTCTTTTCATCTTCTTCTATTAAGCCATAAAAAAGAATGAAATCTTGTCATTTGCAATGACACAGGTGGAGCTAGAGAGTATAATGCTAAGCGAAATAAGTCAGTCAGAGAAGGACAAATACTATCAGTTCACTCATATGCGGGATTTAAGAAACAAAACAAATAAGCAAAGAAAAAGAGAGACAGACCAAGAAAGAGACTCTCAAATATAGAGAGAACTGATGGTTGGCAGAGGGGAGATGGCGGGGAGGGATAGGTGAAATAGTTGATAGGGATTAAGGAGTGTACTTTTCACTGTGAGCACAGGATGATGTGTGGAATTATTGAATCACTCTATTATATACCTAAAACTAATATAACATTGTGTGTTAACTATACTGAAATTGAAATAAATAAAAAAAGAAATACTTATATAGATGTGAATCTAGCAAAAGGTATGTAGAGAGATACCATGTTCAAGGAGTAGAAGACTCAACATAATAAAGATGTCGATTCTGTCCTGTCGATCTACATCTTTAACACAATTCCCATCAAAATCCCAGCAAGATGTTTTTTTTAGATAAAGACAAAATTATTCCAAAATTTATATGAACAGGTGAAGGAACTAGAATAGCTCAAACAACTTTGAAAAAGAATAAAGCAAGGGAAACCATTTACCCAATTTCAAGACTTAATACATTACAACAATAATCGAGACTATATGACACTGGAAGCAGGATAACACATAGATCAATGGAATAGGATAGAGAACCCAAACAGACTTATATAAATATGCCCGACTGTTTCATGACAAAGGTACATAAATAGTTCAATGGGAGAAAGATAGCCTTTTCAAAAAATTGGGCAAAAAATAAGAAGGAAAAGAAAAGAAAGAAAGAAACTTGACATGTCTCATTCCTTATACAAAAAGTAACTCAAAGTGGATAATGGACTTACCCGTATAATGTAAAACTATAAAACCTCTAGAAAAAAAGCTTAAGAGAAAATCTTTGGCACCTAGGACATGGGAAAAAGTTCTTAGATTTGACACCAAAAATATGAACTATATATAAAATTAACAAATTGACTTCATCAAAATTAAAGATTTTATTCTGTGAACGACCCTGGTAAGAGGATAAAGATATAGACTGAGAAAAATATTTGCAAACCATGTATCTGAACAAAGCACTAGATTTTAGAATATGGAAAGAACTCTCAAAACTCAAAAGTAAAAAAGGAAATGGTACATTTAGAACATCAGCAAAGACATGAAGAGAGTTTTCATGAAATAATAATACACAAGTGTCAAATAAGCACATGAAAAGGTGTTCAACATCATTTGCCGTTGGAGAAATACAAATAAAACTACAATGAGATATCACTACACACCTATAGGAACGGCTAACATAAAAAGTAGTGACAACATCAAATACTGGTGAGGATAGGGAAAAATAGATTACACAGACATTGTTGATGAGAATGTAGAGTGGTACAGCTACTCTGCAAAACAATTCATCCGTTTCTTAAAAAAACAAAATGCATAGCTACCATGCAACTAAGCAATTGAACTCCTGGGTATTTATCTCAGAGAAATGAAAAGAATGTTTACAAAAAATGCTTAAACAAGAATGTTTATAGTAATTTTATACATAACAGCCCCAAACTGGAAACAACCCAAATGTCCTGCAACAGGTGAATGGTTAAACAAACTGTGATAATCTATGCCATGGAATACTACTCAGTAATAAAAAGAACAAATTTTGGTGCACATAACAACATGGATGCAACACCAGAGAATTGTGATGAGTGAAAAAAGCCAACCCCACATTGTTACATATTATATGATTCCATTGAAATGACATCATTATAGAAATGGATTATTGGTTAATGTTTGCCAGAGGTTAGGAGGGGGTGGCATCAGGAGAAAAATGGGTATGTCTGTAAAAGATAACTTGGGGGATGCTTCTGATCATGGGAATGACGGAAATGTTTTATATCTTGACTGTATCAATGTCAATATCCTGGGTGTGGTACTGAACTATTTGTAAGATATTACCATTGGGAAGAAACTGTAAAGAATATTTCTAATAAATATATGTGAATCTATGATTATTTCAAAATTAAAAGTTTAGTTTAAAAAAGTTATCATATATTATATTCTCTTCTATATTGTCTGCTGTTTATTCCAAGTGAAATCATCTTGGCTCTCTAATAGATTTTAAACTATTCAGAGTAGGGACTATCTTACTAATCTTACTTCTGCCATGGTGTTTGGCACAAATTAGGCATTCAGACAGCATTTACCGAGTGAATGAATATTGTTAATTGAATCCTCCTCTGTGCCTAGGACAGATCAATATATGCATATGGCTTGAGCTCATTTGTCAAGCCAGATGGAAGGAATCGGGGGGGGGCGGATATACTTTTTGCATTGCCCAACATCCTTGCAACTTCTCCCAAAGGTAAGACATAGGAATCAAAGCAACACAGAGTGGTCACAATAACCATGCCCAGACAAAACCTACTTCTAATGCTCCCCACCCCCATTAAAATGTTGAAGGAAGAGAAAATGAGATAGGATAAATACCTTAGTAATCTTTCTCCTGTTTGGAGAAGCAGAGGGGGAAGTTCTCGCATAGAATAACGCAGCAGAGAAGTTTATATAAACCCAACTGTGCAACTTGGAGCAGAGAGTAACCAAGTAGGAGTTTCTCAGTTATCTCTCATCACTTTGTTGCTGTAGCTTCTGAATAAAGTGATCATGGACCCTGCATCCTTTCATGATTCGGTGCAGACCTTAAAGGGTTAGCTGAGCTGGATATAAACCAGAACATATTAGGACGTAATTAATAATTTGCCTTCTTTCGATTTACATTTCTAAGGTTCAATTTGGGGAAATCAGATTTTGCGTCTTTTGTGGGGTTTTTTTTTTGTTGTTGTTATTTAAAAAAATCTCTTGTTGATTAGCTTCTAGTTTTTTATGTATGTGTGCCTATATTAAATCTTAATATTTGTCTCAATACTGATAAAAGTAAAAATACTAATTGGGTCCTTTTTCTTAAGATTTTATTTATTTATTTGTCAGAGAGAGAGAGAGCACAAGCAGGGGGAACAACAGGCAGAGGGAGAAACAGGCTCACCTCTGAGCAGGAGCCTGATGCAGGACTCGATCCCAGGACCCTGGGATCATGACCTGAGCTGAAGGCAGAGGCTTAACCGACTGAGCCATCCAAGCATCCTTAATTGGGTCCTAATATGTAATTGTTAATGACAATAAACCCAAAAGAAGTTCATCTCCATTGTGGCTAGTTGTGCGGATGACTAAATTAAGACATGATTAGATGGATATTTATAGATTAGATATTAATTGGTCCTTCATTAAATGTCTTATTATAGGGCATTCATGAGGATGAATAAGACAACTTTTTTTCTTTGAAGAGATCACAGACCAGAAAACAGACACATAAAAAAAAATTACAACACTGCAATAAAAGCGACAACAAGGGTGCGTTCACAGTGTTATGGAAACAGAGAAAGGAGAAACTAACTCAGCCAGTTATGTGGTGGCAAGTTTCTAAAAGTCACAGAATCCTATGGTTTTCAAAAGATCTATGTTTGTTCCCCAGCTCCAAGATCATCTCTTCACTTAACTGTGAGAAATTACAGGACACCATGTGGTGTCAAAATTTAGGATCTGAGGTTTCTCATATATGTGCTATGCCTGAACCTGCTTGAGGTCCAACTACTTGCAGGTACTGCCTTGAGAATAAATGGGTGAAGTTAAGAACTTAGGAGCCCTGAGTTTGAATCCCTTGCTTAATTGTTTGACCATGGTCACATTACTCGCTACTCCGGATTTTACTTTCCTCAACTGTGAAATGGAAATAATAAGAGTACACTTATCATTTGCTAATTTCTGAAACCACCCATGAATTTAAATGGTAAATCATTCGCCTAATTGCATTCTTATTCTCTTGCTTTCAAACATCTACATGGTCTTCGGCTGTATGATATTAATACATTCCACGCTTGGTTTAATGCTCTGCTGCTGTCATCTTGAAATTCTTAATTTTATCTTTAAACTTATGTATTCTCCATCTATTGTATAAAGATGAATTTCAAGTTTCTCAGATATCTCATACAACTTTCCATGACATTATGCAATTTTCCTGAACATACATACCTATATACATATTTGATCAGAAGCAAATGAACTGGAAGTTGTAGCCGTTAGAATCCTGGCAAGAAATGGATAGGCACAGTGGATTTGGGTTGATTTGAGGAGAGTTTTAAAAGAGACTATTGACAGATGTGAAGAGGGTGTAGGAAAATCACAAGACGTGGTAGAGCACCCCAGATAGAGTAATACCAGGGAGCCATTACCATTATTGGACCTGAAGGGCAAGGAGAGAGAACAGTTACCAGAATTAAGAGAGGGCCAGTTGGCAGGAGCAGTCACCTTTCATAGGTCCAGGGCAAACCAGTAGAAAGAGATCTGGGGGAAAAGATACCCTAATCTCACTCTGCTTTTTCCCTGTGACCTGCAGGTTCCCCCCATTGGTCAAGTCCAATAGAAAGCTAGAGAGCAAGAGACTCGTTGAAACCATGTATATAGATCAGCTTCCCAGAGCACTGAGCAGGGCTGACGTTAATAGAGAGTAGTTCTGGGGCCAGGAGGAAGGGCGCAAATGAAAGAAAACCAATACAGAAGGTTAGTTATTATATAGTGGAATTCTATTGCAACAACAGCAACAGCAACAAAACAAAACAATGAAACAAAAACAAACTCAAGACTTGTTGACAGCTTGTCACTAACTGGCCTCTAAGACAAATTTAAAACCTGGAGAAGGATGGTGCAAAAGCTGAGAAGGCTTTAGAAAGAGCTCATGTCAGATGTGGCCACAAGAGCAATCTACAGGGAATGTCTCCTTCAAAATGTATAACCAGGAGGCAAGGGGAGAGAAACAAGGGGGATTTCCCCCGAGGGCAGAGCCAGGTCTGAGGAGAGAAATTCTACTGCCTAAGCAGAGGGGCTCCTGTCTAGCAGGGTGTAATACGGGCTGCGTGTTTCACATCAACATTTCCAAATGAGAGTTTTTATTACAGTTATCTTGTTTCTTCCCCCTTAATGGTACCAGGTATATTTGAAACAGGTATCTTTACTTTTAAAATTAAGTTTGCCAGGCCACATGTAGCCACAGCCAGAACTGTTGAAGAGAACTGGATATCACCCAGAGACACTGGACTTTGATCTAGATGTAATAAATCGAGCTGTATTCCTTGGGGGGAAGAAGTAAATGTATTCCACATGAGCACAAATATACGAGAATAAGAAAATGTATGAATGTTGTGTAGTCAGAGGGGCAGACAGTGGGGGCCACTATGCATGGCCTACCCAAGAGCCTTTCATCAACCTCTTTTTTCTTGACTTTCTCTACTAGAGAAATGAAAAGCTAAAAAACATACTTTTCAGATTTCCTTACAGCTATATAAAAAACACAGTTGTGGCTACTGAAATGTTGAAAGAAGTCTCTAGGATTGGTTACTGCCCTCCTTTCTCCATAGAATGTAAACATGATGCCTAAAGTTGGAGCAGTCATCTTCTGACCATGAGGATGAATTCTGCATGCTATGCATAGCACTATGATAGAGCAAAGTGATAGATGAAACCTGGTTTCCTGATTATTACTGAACAAGACCTGCAGCCAATGTAATCATAATTATTATAGACTTATACAATAATGTTGGTTGGCTTTTTTTTTAACAGCTCTTTAAAAGTTATACCATTTTGGGGCAGAGACTCCTTTTATTGTTGTTGTTGTTTTAATTAATTTATTTTAGAGAGAGAGTGTGAGAGCGGGGGGAGGGACAGAGGGAGAGAGAGAGAGAGAGAGAACCCTCAAGCAGACTCCCTGCTGAGCATGAAGCCAGTTGTGGGCTCAATCCCAGGACCCTGAGATCATGACCTGAGCTCAAACCAAGAGTCAGATGCTCAACTGATGGAGCCACTCAGGTGCCCCTCCTTTTGTTGTTTTTAATATCTTCATGACTTGTTCACCCCCAAACATACTAAGTAGATATGGTATAAGAAGTGACATTTTGACATTACGGTTTCAGGCAAAGAAACACTCAGATAAATCATGATGACACAGTTGTTAGTCAGGAAATATTATGCAGACCAAATATGAATTATGTACCATACTGAAAAGCTTAAATTCATTAAAATATATAAAGCATTTAGAAAAGGGCCTTCCACATAACACAAGCATGACTGTGGACCTAGAGTCACTCAGGGCTCAGTGCTTACAAGGGTTCCACGTTTGGTTTAATGCTCTGCTGCCGCCATCTTGAAATTCTTAGTAATTTTATCTTTGAACTTATGTATTATAAACACTGATGGAACAATACAGCATGCACAAGTGGAGGATATACATGCAATACAGGTTTCTTCCATTCTTTGCTGTGTCATTTGCAGATAATGTCTGCAATGGTCCATGAGCACAGATCTGGTCCATAGGTCTGGTGCACCCATTAGTGTGGGAGTTGAGCAAGATTCAAAGCAAGAACAAAGTAAACAGGTTACATCTGTAATTGAGTAAATGATGACATTGACAGCCACAGAAGGCCATGCTTTCGTTTTGAACCAGAACTTGTTTTAAATGCAGAAGGAAGGCAATGTTATTCTAAGAAATATACACAAATGAGGAAACCTAGCATATCTTTCCCATTTCCCTTAATAGCCAACCACTTACACTAAAAATTATGACATAGAAAGAAAGAGAGAGATAGGACAACCCATAGTTCCTTTTCCTTTCTATTCTTCTTCCCTCTGAAGAAAGCCAAAGGTAAAGAATGTTGATGGAAACACACATAACAAGAAGCAAAAGAAAAACAGTTATTTCTGTGCTGTTCTGGGAAGACCAAAATGCATATGCATGTTTGAGCTACAAAGTACGCATTTGTAATTTCAGTGATTCTATAAACAAGTTAAATGTATTTGCATTTAAAAATGGCATCACATAATATAAAAATGAATGGTAAAATTCATGCTAATAATTTAAAAATTTGAGTTTCTTTACATAGAATGACAATAAATAGGAAATTAAAAAAAACAGGACAAGTTCAGAGACAGTGGAAGAAAAGAAAAGGCTTCATATTTTAGTACCTTTAATAGCACTTTTTATTAATCAAGGAGCCCTACATTTTCATTTTACACTGGACTCTAAAAATTATATAGTTGACCTTAAATATGCTGTACCTTTATGCATAACAAGGTAGCTATAATAAACACTAATTAGACATCCAATTAACAATAATGCTCCAATAAACAGCCCTTTAATAGAGGGGGGAAGAAAACACAAATTTGCTAAAAAAGCCTATTCGGCTTATAGTGCAGAATTTAGCTAAAGACCCATTTCCTATAATACCTGGGGAAAAAAACTAATTCTCTCTTCAATGTAACACTGGTGCAAGAAAAAGCAGAGAGGCAAGAGCCATAGTTCGGGATACTATGGATCTTGGAAGAAACTTGATTCCCTGAGCCCTTCCAAGCAGCTCTGCTCTGTGCAAAAGGGACAATCGCTCTCACTGTGATTGGATGTGGCTGCAGAGATGGGGCACATTAGTGGTTGCCAGTCTACCTCAGTCCATTGTTTTAAGTTACCCTGAGGCAGAGGCCAGTGGGTTACCAAGAAACTGGCACTGGCCTGTCGGTAGGATCAATAATTTCAAAGGCCAGATCCCACACCTAAAGCTTATGACTCAAATGGATCTAAGGCATGGGTTCATAGCCCATGAACTTGAAGCCTCTAAGTTACATGATCTGAAAACCCGTTAAGCATGGGCTCTTAACCTCATGGAGCCTCCAGAATTCACAGGAATAGAAAGTGTTCTTGGAAAGAGGTATAGCCACCAGAACAGTCCAATTACTGTTGTAGTTCTAGGTTATGAGACAAGGGAGATCTTCAGAAAGCAGAATCATTGATCATGGAAATCATGGTGAGCAAAGGAGATGCACTCTCCAAGATCAGAAGCTGGGGCAGCTGGCAGGTCGACTAAGAACTGCCAGGGCATGCAGTCTTTTCCAGTCTTGTCCAGCAGGAGAAAATACCTGCTGTGGTCCAGGGACAACTGTGTTCTCTCCTTTCCTAAATGGCAGTTGGTATTGAAGTTATCCTGTTCTCTTTTCACTAATATGTATAGGGTTGTTTGATTCAGCTAAACATGAAGAGCTACGTTTGGAGGGAGACTGGGTATCACCCAGAGAAGCTGGGTGATAGCACTTGGAGCTGAAGTACATAGAAGGCACATCGTTTAACTGCCCTTCAGTAGTTTGCCAGCAACTAGCTTGCTGATATCCACTGCCACTGTCATGGAAGTCCACCGAGACTCTACTGACATCCTGGCCAAAGCTGCTGCCTCCTGACACCCGAAGCTGCCAGTCACCACCGGTGCTGCCCTTTTCTGAGTCCTTAGTATTCTGAAGGCACACTGCGGTCTGTGCCTCTGAGGGGAGAGGACGCCTCCAGCTGATCTGGGCACAGAAGCTGCAGGGCCCGCTTCCTCACGCCTCATAGCGTCACACAGAGCCCCTTAGGAAAATAGCTCCTTCAGCCTCTGCCTGTGGCCACTGTTTCCAGACACTCAACCCCAGGTGTCCGGGGCTGGCCAAGGCAAGGGAACATCATTGAAATTCTACCATGTGCCCCCACATCTCCTGCCCTCCAGAGCTTGGGCACCCTGCCTCTCTCCTTTTTCAGCCAACGAAACAAAGCCAGTCCTCTGGCCGGCCTGCCCTACCAGTTCAGCAGACAAGCCTGGTCCTGTCTGAATCTTGGTTAAGAGTCACTGCAGAAACCAGACCGACCCAGTCATTCACACAGTCTATTTAAGCAGAAGGATCTCAGAGTAATTGAGCAGAAAACCGAAAGAATCTGAAATTGACTTGCCATTTAATTTTCAGGGTAATCCATTGGAATCAAGCAGAGACAGCAGAGGAGAATTATTTCTTGAGTGAGGGTTATTGTGCATAATGGCAAAACAGGATTTTTCTTACTTTCAGTTGAGGCCACAAAGTCAAGAATAGTAGATGGCAAGTACCCTCCATATTCTAAGGAGAGGTGCTGGGCCATCTCAATAGGACTTACTCAGAGGTGACTCAAAACTGGCTCTGCTACCTCTTCCAGGTTTAGTGAAGGATTGAGAACGAGGATTTCTTCAAGTTTGATAGGTGCTGAGCTCTGTGGTAGGGTCCCTACCCTCCTTGTGGAAGAGAGTGAGTGCTACCCTCTCCCACTTCAAGCCAAGTGAGGGGGTTCTGTAAGCTCTTCTGAAGTGAAGGTGCTGGAATGGAGTGTGGTGAGGGAGTTCATAGGAGATTTGACACATGACTCCCTGAGTTGGAAGGATCTGGGGACTGACTCCTGCCTAGAAACTTCTGAGGTTCCAGGTCCTCTGGACCTGCCCCTGAAGCAGCACGATGTGAGCAGTTGCAGTTGAGGTGATGGTGGCCGTACTTTCCTCGAGGTGCGGGAGATTCCCCGGGGCCACAGTGGCCCTTGTGGACATTCCACTGGAAACAATATCTGGAGTGGGGGGAGTAAGCTGCCATCTGGGGGGTGACTTGCCTATGTCAAAGCACAATAAATGACAGATATATCTGAGGGCAAAGTCCCCAAAGAGAAAGAGCCCACTTTGGTGCTTCTGCAGGGGTTACTAACACTGGGTTACAACAGCACCCATCAGGTCAGCCCTGTGTGCCCCCTTCCCTTTCCTCTCCCTGCCATCTCCTCCAACCTTGGAAGAACAAAAAGGTACACAGTGAGTGGGAGAGGAAAAGTGCAGAAGCCAAGTAGGGAAATTGTGAAGATGAGAGTGGACCATGCCCCTTCCCCACTGCTGGTCTGCGGATGGAGGCAGAGAGAAGCTGGAGAGACCAAAGTAGTCATTTTTATCGTACAGGACTTGTTAATACTGTGCCTGAAAATACAACCTTTTAATATCTGAAAGGGAGTGCAGAACTATGTGATCTGCTTACGCTCTGAGCCAGGGCCTGAGAAGGGAGACCCAATAGAGGGCGTATCTGAAGATCCAAGTGGGAGAAAAATGAAGGTGCTTCCTGTCTGTACCCCATGGGTCCGACGCAGTCTAGAAGCCTGTTACATCTGGGATCTGGAGAGAAACTGGAAGAAGTAGCTAACAAGTATGGATTACAAGTAAATGCCTCACTAGAGAAAATACGAACTGATGTTTGCAGGGCTGTATTTCCCTATTAAAATGATAGCATTTGACTGGGAGACATCAAACGTGGATTGTTCTCATAGTTTCTGTCAATGACAACCAAAATTATTTCCCCACCTCAGTAATTAATTTCTTTGGGAGAAAAAAAAAATCTAAGGACTTGCTTTTTTATATTAGCATTCTATCATAACTATTTCCCATACATTTTTCATTTTCTCCCGAGTGTAGTTTTAAATGACTTTATAACCACATCCTATAAAGATATTTAGATTACTAAGAATATTTCTTACTTATAAATAGCAAATCATGTAGGTAGGTCTTTTTCAATATTTTTAAAGTTTATTTCCTTTGGTTATATTCTAAGAACCAATTGAATTGTTTTAAGTTTCATGATTATTTCATTTTGAATTCATCATAATTCAAGGTGTAATTGGTTTTTATTAACTATAACTGAAGTAATTTTTTGCTCTGTGAGTTTCAGGACCTTACTGGTTAGAAAAGAAAGGCAGTTTCATCTAAAGCTGATCACTGTTTTTTCTTTTTCTTTTTTCAAATCAAAAGCTCATAAATTAACAATTTATTCTATGAGCTTTCAACTTCTGGTTTCGGCAATAAACTATTTTGTGGAAATGGTTTGTTTATTGTTCATAAGATGTTACTTCATTTTACTGCCTATTTCTATATTGCATGTGCTATATTAAGAATACATTGCAGTTAAACATATTTTCAAGTTAAGAATTGTCACTTGGTAGACTAGCCATTTCCTTATTGTTTCCAGTTTGTGAGATTTTATCATAACATGCTTACAGTACAAGACTCAGAGTTGGCTTAAGAGTTCACAGGAATTTCATTTCATTGGCTAGACAGTTCTATGGAAATAAAATGGCTTATACTGTATGTGAGAAAGTCTGGTGAAGTAATCACTTATTAAAATTCTCTCATATTTAATAATACGATAATGTTAAGTTATAAGAGCAGAATGAAGCATGTTCCACATTATTTTGCTTATAAATGTAGTTTTATAAAACAAATAAGGTTTCAATTGTCAGAGAACAGGAAAAGAGAATGGCAAGAATAATAAACAATGCCTAATCTAATCCCATGATGTGAAAATATTAAACAATGTCCATACATAAGACTCAAATTTAAGGACTTGCATTTGCTGTCATGGTTTTTAATGTGTGCAGGATAACACAGATAAAGGTAACATAATTCTAAAGTTTAATTTGAATTTTTGGCAATATGTCTTTCAGCAAAGAAAACTGGACTCTTTCCCCAGCTGCCTTTGGCAATAAGCCCTACAGTGACTGATCTTCATGACCTCATCCTGGAATTTGGCTTGAGTGACCAGTTTTAATCAACCTGAAAATAATGCTCCTTTGTCTATTAGAAAACAAATGGCGACAGATTGGCTCTTCCTGCTATAACCATAGCTCATCTCACTAGCTTTGCCCATGAAAGTCTAAGAAAGTATGGAATACAATTTGAAGAGTTAGTTGTGTGTGAAAATCTTAATGAACTCAGTCACCTTGTAATTTCATAGCTAAGAAGCAGCTGTCTGAATAGATTAGCCATTAAATCTTAGATGTGGGGCTGTTTGACCTTAATTTGCATATTTAAAAAATCTGATTATGCAGGCTACGCTCAGCTTTCTGAGGCAAGTGAGGAGTCTTTGAACACGACTTCCCTCTGTCAGGTTATGAGGCTACACAGCAGCAGCTGAGCCAGTTCCTAGTAGAAAAACAAAACATGGCACTGCTTTCCTTTGTTTATTAAATTAGAATGGCTTTATATAATTAGTTTTAGCTCACTGGTCACTTTTGTTTTCTGAGATGCTTAATCAACATTCATTTACAGCACTGGGGAGAGCTGTGCTGGGCAAGAAAACATCATTTATGTTGGTCCCTAAAGTATATGTATTTCTGAATATAGATATGACCGTGGTGCTGGGGTTCAGAAAACTGCAAATAAAATAACAAAGATACAAAAACAGTGTTGCCAAAGGAAATACCGAGAAGAACCAGGCGCGTAAAAAGTTGGGTTGTATGAGTGACTACTGTGGATCGCCAACATTAGTAACAGAATCCTGCTCAGAAGACATAGTATGCTTCCCAGGCTCCCTTGCAACTAGGTGGGGCCATGTGCTATGGACTGAATTGGAACCCCCTAAAATTCATGTTATGTGACTATTTCCCCTCCCCCCCCCACATATCCCATGTGACTGTATCTGGAAATAGGGTCTTCAGGAGGTAATTAAGGTTAAATGAGGTCATAAGGGTGGGGCCCCAATCTGATAGGACTGTGGCCTTTGAAGAAGAGGAAAAGATGTCTCTGTTGTTCTCTCTCCACCATGTGAGGACACAGCAGGAAGGTGGCGAACGGCAAGCCAAGAAAAGAGGTCTCACCAGAAACCAAATCAGCTGGCACCTTGATCTTGGACTTCCCAGCCTCCAGGGCTGTAAGAAAAAAATGCTGTCATTTATACCGCCAGGCTGTGGTGCTTTGTCACGGCAGCTTGAGCAGAGGATGCCACATAATAAGTTCTGGCCAATGAGGGATGAGAAGCAATGATAAGCATGACTTCTGGGTTGGACCATTATAGAAAATGCACACACTTTCCCCTTCTCTTTCTCATGAGCAGGAACCTGTACATGGGGGCAGATCACCATCTTGGACCACTCAGGTGAGGACAGGGATGACTGAGCAACAATACAGAAGGGACTGCATCCCTCATACCATGGGTTTGCCATCTTAACCCTATATTGCCTATGCTTGAACTATATCACATGAGAGAAAACCAAATTCGTTTCCCTTAAACCACTGTTACTTTGGGTCTTTGTCTTATTTCTTCATTCACCAGGTATATAAAAGAATTAAGAAGAGTGGTTAAAATCTTAAAAGCATTAACATCCAAATCTTAGAAAAAATGTGCAGGCAAAACAAAAAATAAGTAAAATATAGTCTTAGGGTAGATTGAATTAGTTTACAGTTGTGGTTGCCAATTTTCAATCTCTTTCCTGAAGCCTGGACTCAAGAATTCCTGGAGGGTTGCCGAATACCACACTCATTCCACACTGTTCCAGTTTGTTCAAATCATCCCTCTCACACAGCCCAATAAAGGGGACTCTGCCTGTCAGTCCTTTAGAAGATCTAGACCTGGGGGTGGCGATGGGCGCACATAGTTTAGGTACTTCACTGTTGACTGCTTGATTCATTGTGAAAACGGGGAGTCGGAAACCAAGGGCCATGGATTTGTGAGGTGCCAAAAGAAAAGGAACTTGTGGATGGACTGGAGAGAAAGCCCCTAGAGGGGATGGACACAGAGCCATCCCTTCCTGTTGTATAGGTTGTAAACTGCACAACTCTAAGGGAGAATATTCATGAAGTCAGAGATTTGTACATTCTAACAATCTCCCAACAAGTGCTAGTGAAGTGCCTTGTCAAGGGGCCCTTTTCCTATTTGCACACAGTTGTGGTATGGGCTAGCACTACCGCTTGGGGGGGTGCAACTCTCTGACTGAGCCTCAAGACCGAGAGTGGGAGCCTTTCTGGGAGTAGAGAGAGAGAAGATGGCCATCTACAGAAAAAGGAAACAGGTACCTTCCCCTTCAAAAAAAAATCAGTGAGGAAGGGGCGCCTGGGTGTTGCCGTGGGTTAAGTGTCTGACTGTTGGTTTCAGCTCAGGTCGTGATCTCAGGGTCCTGAGATCCAGCCCCGTGTCAGGCTCTGCGCTGAGTGTGGCGTCTGCTTGGGACTCTCTCTCCCTCTCCTGCCCCTCCCACTCGTGCTCTCTCTCTCTCTCTCAAATACATAAATAAATCTTTAAAAAAAAATCAGTGAGGATTCAGAGTGCCAGCGGGGCCTGAGTTTCAGAATATGCAGAGACGTAGCATCTAGACCTTGAGACAGCACCAGAGTGAGTTGTGCAACAGGAGGACCAATGATAGGTGTAAGGACACTGGATTAGAAAGGTTCCTGTATTTTCAATCATTGTACAGGGAATCCTAGACACTCAAAACGGTGGTGCTGGGGGGAATGGGGTGGGGAAAGATTTATAGAATTATATTCCAGCCATTTAAACAAGTTGGTTTTATGTCAAACTTATCTTAAAAGTAGCTGTCCCACATTTCATATATTTCCAAGAGTTGAGGGGAGAGGGAGAAGGAAATGGCAACACTGTGAAAGTCATTGTTCATGTTTTAAAATTCTATATACTGTTCTGCATCAGAGGTTGTAAACTGGCTGTTCAGCTCAAATTTGGCCTTGCAGTCATGTTTTGCTTTGCTGACATAACATTTTTAAAAAGTTTGTATGTTGTCACCAATGTTTAAAAAAGAAGAAATTTCACAACAAAATTGGGATTTGAGGCTTGTTTTTTGAAAACTGAAAAGTGGGGCAAAACTGAGCTCACATTCCCTTATGGAAATAATCGATGAGGCTGAATAAAGGCAGCCTTTTTAGATGGAGCCTCTACTTCTCAGTCTACCACGATTCCCAATTCCCAATTCCCACCTGGCCTGCTGCATTCATGTTACCTGCCTGACTTCTGCAGGCATTTCACTTGGCGACCCCTGGTAGATTTCAAACAGGGACTGTTCCCACCCCTCTCCCCAGCCCAGGGACATAATGTATTGGGGGTAGAGTATGTGCTTTATAAATATTCATTGAATAATGAAGGAACAAATGAATGGATCCTGTTCAAGTTTCACCAAAGTCTAATGTCAATGATTGTCCTCAGGCTAGAATAAGTTATGGACCAGTGTTTTGATCTTCTTGCTCAGACCTCTGCTTCTGGACAGGAGACAGGTGCGCTTTGAGGCCAGATGCCATGGACCCATCTCCAGGGAAGCAGTGTTTGTAGTTATTCCTGAAGAGATCATGGAACCTGGTCCTGCTTTTCATTTTTATTGAAACCTTTATTTTCTGATTGCCTAAGCCTGGTATTTTGGGTGATTTCTAGATGGAGGCTTTTCTGTTTGTATGTCTTTGTAAAGCTGCTTTAGATTCTTTGTTCAAAAAAAGATGACTTCTGCCTGGTGACCTGATTTTGCTTATCAGTTTATTCAAAAATTCTGTGATTTCAGTTATTTCCCCAGGAAACTGTGTTTGAGTCCAAATGAAACACTTAAGTGTTTTATCTGCAAGTAACACACAAAGTGTCCCAAATGCACTGACTTTAATTTATGAGTCATTTGAGAGAAAAGACTATTAAAGGGAAATTGGGTGTGTGTGTGTGGTGGGGGAAAGCAAGAAGAAAGGAGCAGTTGAGAGTGTTTTGTAGTCTCAGCAGAAGGAATGGGGTTGGGGTCGCGAATGAATAATTTAATCCTGAATTACACTGGGGCATACTGGTATAAATTCAAATGCAAAGCTCTTCTAAAATTAAAAGAAAACCATCCAATTAATGCTTTGGGGGTAAAATCTCTCTCGTTCTGGGGTAATATTTTTTGCCATTCTACCTAGCCCAATTGTCATGGATTCTGCTCGTTTTTGTGGAAGTTGAAACAGAGAAGAAATGTCTCTAGAGTTCTGCAAGCTGGTTGGTGCTTCATAAATAAGCCAGAGAGGATTTTAAACTCCTCCTGGAAGGATACAATGTATTAAAGAAATAACACTAAAATTTGAGTTGCCTCGTTGCCAAGATCATTTATGTCCCTATATGCTAGGCATATCATTTTCAGGTAACTAATAACCATACCCTCCACAGAATTCACAAAATAAAAAGCATTTTCTTTTCTAACTTTGAATGTGTTTCCAAAGCCCAACATTTAAGGGACGGAAAGGCATTCCCATTCCGAAAGCATTTATTAAGTGTCTCTGGCATACCTACTACCTGGCCAAAGAAAAGGCAGAGAGTGGTGGGTAGAAAGACAGAGAAAGGAGAAAAAGGGGCACAAAAGAATACAGAGGGATCTTAGCATGAAGTAGCTTCTGATCAAAAAGCCAGGCTTTGGGGACAGATAAAATTTACACGTTTCATTCATTCAATTCATTCATTCATTCACTCATTCATTCATGTATCCATTATTCATTAAACATTTATTGATATATATTTAGAAAAATATAACATGAACAAAATTACAAGACCTACAACTGACTGGGAAAACAGTGCATAAAAGCCCTCAATAACTGTAAGCTATTATGTTTACTAGAAAATAAAAAATATCACAAAGAGCTTCTATAAGTGTTAAAAACACTCTAACAGAAAATTGAACAAGGATTATAAACAGGCAATTTATAGAGGAGGAAATCCTAATCATCAGTAAGTGTATAAAAATATGTCTAGCTACACTATAGGTGAAGGGGAGACACTTATTTAAACATCAACGTGGGGGCACCTGGGTGGCTCAGTCGGTTAAGCAGCTGACTCTTGATTTCAGCTCAGATCAAGCCCCAAGTTAGGTTCCATGCTCAGCGGGGAGTCTCGTTCAAGATTTTGTCTCCCTCTGCCCTTCCCCCTGCTTGCTCACTCTCTCTCTCTAAAATAAATAAATATTTAAAGAAATAAAATAAAAATAAAATACCAATGAGATACTATGTTTCACACATCAGGTTGACAAAATCAGAAAGGGCTAGTAAGGATGGGGAGAAATAGTTGCTACATCTTTGGGAAAAGAAATTTGGTGGGATCTGTTAAAAATAAAAGTACACATATCCTCCTTTGACTAGTGGTTCATTTTGGCAGGAAAAGTACCTGGGGTGAGAATCAGGTATTTGCTGTGGAGCTTGTCTATGCAGGGGAAAGCCCCGCAGAATTAGAGCTGTGGCTAGTCACAGGGCTGGAGCAGGGAGATGAGGCAGAGGATGCGGAGATGACGTAGAGGTGAGGTAGAGATGAGGCTGCGAAGAGAGAAGACCACATGCAGGAAAATGAGGGTCTGACATTAGGGCAGCAGGCCTGAAGGGTATGGATGCTATCAAGACACTTAGAATGTGAAGTCCACAGGCCACCTAAGTGAACATTCCACGTTGGGATGGTTTAAGGCAGACGCCCCTGCGGTGGAGCTGAGAAGAGTAGGAACCAAGACCGCCCTAGACCAACTTGTGAAACAGCTCGTGTCTAGACTGAGTTCTTCCTTATTGTTTTGGTCTGGGCCCTCATGCCGCCCTGGACTACCCAGAACTCTCCACCACGGGGCCTCCGCAAACCCGCCTCCCTCCAGCACTGCTGCCGGCTTCAAAAGGCACAAGGCACGAAGCTGTGAACCATGAGGCTGTAAGCCACGAGAGGGCGGCCACTGCCTCCTACTCATTTTTGTGTCCCAACCTCTTGAGATCGTCACATAGTAGGTGCTCAGTAAGTATTTGCTTATTTTGAGCTTTCGTCTGGTTACTAAGAAGATCATTAGCTAGATTACACCAAACTACACAAGACAGCAACCCAACCTGTGACCCCTCGGGAGTCCGTTGTTAACCCGAAGGGATGTATTAGTGATGATAAAGTTTCTGGGAGATGGAGAGGTTTGGAATCTGGAGCTTCCAGGGCTGTCGCATCATACAACACTGGCAATCACTAGACAGACTGCATTAACCTGGCTCGGCAGGAGAAAGGCCCGAGGGCCACGTTTGGTTATGAGAATCCAGTCAAACGATCTACAAAAAAAGTATAGAAGAGGGTGAAGTGAACTAGAGATGAAGCTCTGTCACAGTCTGATTCCTGCTCTACAGAGTTCCCTGTACGGAGCAGCACAATCTGGGCCTATTCGTGGGCGTGAATTCAGTTACATCAGCCTGTGGCTCCCAAACACGGAAAGTGTATACCTTAAGAGCTCTGCAGTTTGGTCCTCAATCTCAGTGTTTCATACTGTAGCTGCTTTGGGCTTTCCACGACCCAGACTTGCCCTGAGCTGATGAATTACCCATCTGATTTCCCTTATTGTCTCTTTTCTTCACCCCTTTGTAGGTGCCCAGCTCCACTGGAGCCAGAGATGTCCCTCACCTCTGTCCACACTGAGTGTGTATGTGTTTCCCCCGGAATACCTACAACCAGCTCCTGGAGAGCAGAGGCCTGTGCTCCTCATGAGTGTATCTTCCACAAGGCTTTGTGTTTGGCATTCAGTAGGAGCTCAGCACATTGCTGCATTTCAATTAGCATAAACCATAGGGAAGGGGTGACTTTCAGCTCCTCTAATTGGGTTGAAAGGAAGCTGTGTCTAGAGATGGAGACAGATTCCGAAATCACAAATTTATTGCTGGTTCCCAGAGAGGCCAGACTCTTGCTTGCAAGACACTCTACTTGCACGTCCATCATTCACACCACCTACTCAGAAACAACTTCTGTGCTGGTCAGGAACCATAACGATATCATAACGGCAGCCTTTATTTATTGCTATTTGTCAAGCAGGGTGCTAGTGTTCTTTGTTATGTTTTATTTTTATTTGTATTTTTTTAAAGGTTTTATTTATTTGACAGAGAGAGAGGCAGCGAGAGAGGGAACACGAGCTGGGGGAGTGAGAGAGGGGAGACGCTTAACGACGGAGCCACCCAGGCGCCCCCTTTATGTTTTAATTCTGTTCTCACAACAACCCAGCAAAAGGAATTCGTCTTCTTAAATCGTTGAAATAAGATCAGAGAGGTTAAATGAGTTGCCCGAGGTCACTGGGCTAGTAAGTGATAGAGTCTTTAGGTCTCTGTATCTGTGCTTGAGTCATAAGATAGAGCAGTTTGTTTGCCTCCTCCTGTCCCCATCCCCACACTCATTTATTTAAGAGTGTGTCAGGAATTTTCCTCAATGTTGGCAAGGTAAAGAGGTGTCAGCGAATCGTTTATAGTAAAATGTACTCAGTGCTCCGATAAAGGGATATGGAAAGTGCTGTGGAAAAGCAGGGCAAGAGATGAAGCTGACTACGGTCAGGAGTAGGGCTGTCTTCTCAGGGGAAGAGATCCATGAATTTAGTTTTGCAAAACAGGAGTGTTATAGGTGGAGAAGGGGGATAGCCTTGTTTGGAGAACTGCTAAGCATTTGGGTTTATATCCTGATTTATCTCTGCACTAGCTGTATGACCTTGAAAACTTATTTAAACCCACTGAGCCTCAACTTAACTCATCTTAGAAGCCTTCTGCAGGGCTCTGGTGAAAGCCAGTGGGGTAACACAGGTAGAGCACCTGGCTGGTTGCTGGCTTTGCAGAAGCTGGTAAATGGCAGTGGTGGTGATTGGTGGTGGCGGGGTGATTGTTCTCATCATGATCGAAGGAGGTGGCTTGTGGCAGAGCCTCTGGAACTGGCGAGACTGGGGAGTGGGCTACGGAGTAACCTGAGGCAAGGCAAATGAGGAATGCTGGAAGGAGAGGTGGGGCAGATTGGATTGACATTTCAGAAGTTGTAGGTAACATAGGAAGAATCTGGTTGTTGCTCTATAGTTAACGGATTGAAGGAGAGGGAGAAACCTTCTCCCAGGTTACAGGCTCAAGTGCCAGGTGTGGTGACAGCAGAAAAGGGAGAAAAGATTCTAGCATACCTACTGTTGAGAGCCCACCACCCTGTGGGGTCAGGAGAGATGGAAGCCCAGTCACTTAGATTTGACATAGTGACTGTGGCAAGGGGCTCAGCCTGACTGCAAGGTTGGGAAGGAAATGGTGCTGCGTATTTCTAACCCCTAACCTCATGTCCCAATTAGTTTCTGTGATCTTGAAGAAACGTGAGCACGCTCAGACAGTAACTCTAAAATTATTTGGGATGACATTATGTCCCTAATTTTATTTTATTTTTTTAAAGATTTTATTTATTTATTCGACAGAGATAGACAGCCAGTGAGAGAGGGAACACAAGCAGGGGGAGTGGGAGAGGAAGAAGCAGGCTCATAGTGGAAGAGCCTGATGTGGGGCTCGATCCCACAACGCCAGGATCACGCCCTGAGCCGAAGGCAGACGCCCAACCGCTGTGCCACCCAGGCGCCCCTATGTCCCTAATTTTAAAGCATCTTTTTAAAACCTCAGGAAGATTTAAAATTTAGTATGGAGGCAAACCCTGGGAATCAAGGATTTTTGTGCTAAGGGACCTGTGCATATTCGGTACTTAAGTGTTTGTAATATTTAAGGGAATTGAGCCTTTTAGAATAAACGAGCAGCCTTGTTTCCAATATAAATTTGTAAGTGAATCATTAATTTAAACTTGTGACTATAAGCTGGAAAATATAAGAATATCTTACCAAGTTTAAAAACCATATTAGAAATCTTAAAACATTTGAAAAATATGCTTCACATCCATGTACAAGAGTAATTAAGGTTCTTAAAAAGGTTTTACTTGTTCTTTAGATAACTGAAATACTCAGATGGAAATAAAATGTATAAATACAGTTTAAATGTTTAAGGGTATTTTTTATTAACTAACTTTATATATTAATTTAATACATTAATCAAAACTTCCTTAAAAGTGCCTGTTAAAATTTGTTACTTTTATGAACAGAATAATAAGATTTGTAAGTGAACTAAAAGCTCAAGAAAAATCTAGATTTTTCATTTTTAGCTTCAATAGATTTTTTTAAAAATAATATTCCTGAATAATTGTTTCTGTTGGCAAAAGCCTCTCAAAGTTACCAAAAACACAAACATATTGACACGGTGTATGCCTAATTAAAAAGAATACTATAGGGGTGTGTGGGTGGCTCAGCTGCGTAAGCGTCCGACTCTTGGTTTTGGCTCAGTCATGATCTCAGGGTCTTGGGATCCAGCCCCACATTGGGCTCCATGCTCAGCGTGGAGTCTGCTTGAGATTCTCTTTCCCTCTGTCCCTCCTGCTTCTACTCTCTCTTTCTCTCTCTAAAGGAAATAAAAACCTTAAAAAAATAATAATATATACTGTTCCCCAAATAATATATAGGACATATTAATATATTCTCAAATATATATCATAGATTATATATTATATATCATAATAATATTTTCCCAATATATATTTGTGAGTATACATGTGTATATGTATTCCTTTTTCCTCTCATAGGAGAAGCAACTGCATGCAAACATCACACACTAAACGTTGGATGGTCTCGTCTGAAAGCTGTTTTCCATGGCTCTGGTATTCAGTAAGCCATGTAGAGAACAAAGGGATTTTGCTCCATGAAGCCTAATTGCCTGCTGAATAAATAAATAAATATATGAAGTGCTGCACACGTTTAATGATAGTAAATATTGACCCTGACACCATATGTCTGCTGAGCTACCAGCTGAAGTGTGCTGGCAGGTTCGATCCGTCAGGGGATCTGCCAGCCTTGCAAGCAGGGGCCTCAGTCATTCAGGAGCAGGGTCTAGGGAGAGACTGAAATATCAATAAAGCTTTTTGCTTGTGCCTTAATCCCTCCCAACATACAAGCACCAATCCTTCCACCAAAGGCAGCTTGCAAAATCTCAAATCCAAAATAGGAAAAATAGGATGAATATTGATTGCTCGACTTCGGAGGGTCCCATGGGAGCCTTTGTTAAATCAGACTCAGGAGGAGAAGCATTATCTTTCGTTATGTTCACTTCTACTCAAGAAAGGAGCGTGTGGACAATTGCAGCGTGTCTTAGTGGGACAGACTCCCTCCCCCTGCAACACCACTTGTTGGGAAGTCCCGTCACCTCTCTGAGCCGGGGGTTTATTCGACATCATGAGGACAATAATACTGGTCCTGTCTTCGTCATAGGGTTTAGAAGTTCAAGGGGGGTTAATTACATAACGAGGCCTGGAGAGAAGGGCTGTGGATTTTAAAAAGTTAATTATGATGACTTCTGAGAACAAGTCATTCTGCAGTATCCCTTCACTCCACCTTGGCTTTCTTTTTTTTTTTTTTAAAGATTTTATTTATTTATTCGACAGAGATAGAGACAGCCAGTGAAAGAGGGAACACAAGCAGGGGGAGTGGGAGAGGAAGAAGCAGGCTCATAGCAGAAGAGCCTGATGTGGGGCTCAATCCCATAACGCCGGGATCACGCCCTGAGCCGAAGGCAGACGCCTAACCGCTGTGCCACCCAGGCGCCCCTCACCACCTTGGCTTTCTGACCCCCTTCCTGCTTCCCAGGCCCTGGGGGGCCAAAGGAGGGGCAAAGACAGGACAGGCTGCTATTACAGGTGGTCATGGTGACTTCTGCAGGTGAAGATATCCCTTTTTTCCTTTTAGTTCCTTCTGAATTAAGAAATTCAGTTACGGATTTCCAAGGAAATGAAACTTATTATTTCAAGGATTCACAGAATCAGAGAAGTTAAATATTTTCATTCAATAACAGACAAAACTTATTTCAAGGAGTGGCATATAGCACAGAAGCAAGTGGTTCTTAAAAACAATCATGTAGGTTCTTTGGTTTCTTGCCATCTTACACAGTTAAATAGATGTGTGTGGATTCCAATCGGGATTACATTTGGTCACCTGTAACAAACAACAAACAAACCCCCCCAAAACAAACAACAGGGATTTGAACAGGTGGACATTTCTTTCTCTCTTTCTCATAAAGAAGCCCAGAGAGAGGTGGCCCAAGGCTGGTGTGGTGGCTTTGTGCTTGCAGGTACAGGGTCCTTTCTTATCCCCCTGCCATCATCTTTACATGGCTATTTGCACCCCAGTCATCCCTTTCCAATTCCAGCCACAAGAAGGGAGGACAGAGATGCTGCATGTCTCCTTCCTTCTTTTTAAAGACTTTTGGGCAGACTTTTGAGAGACTCTCAGGAAGTACCATTTAATACTTAACATGGACATCTCATTGGCCAGGACTGAGCCACACGTCCATACCTACTTACAAGGAAATTTGGAGAAAATGCCCAACTAAAAATTGGGGTTTAGTTTCAGAGGTAGATTATATGCTATATTTTGCTTTGGTATATAGATAATGGGAAGGAAAACTTTAACCTCGAGTTATCATAAATTGCAAAATCAGCAGTATCTTTTGGATAAATACTCAGAAACTCCTCTTCCTACCTCTTACTCACTCCAGCCATGCACGCTACTGCTTTGGAGTGAGGACCAAATTAATTAATTAAAAGCTATAGATATATAGGATGTACCAGGCAGTATCTTAGGCGTTACAGATAAAAAAACAAATAGGGTGTTGCCTCTGCCTTCAGGCAGCTCATAGTCTAACAGAGAAGACAGACATGCACAATGCATTCATAATTATAATACTGTAGTTAAAAAATAAACTACTCAATAAAAAATTCACAAATAGGGTCCTATTTGTACTTCTATTTTTTTTAAAGAGTGGGGTAGAGGCAGAGGGAAAGGGAGAGAGAGAATCCTAAGTGGACTCCCAGCTGAGCAGGGAGCCTGATGCAGGCTTGATCTTGAGACCCTGAGATCATGACCTGAGCTGAAACCAAGAGTCAGACGCTTAAACAACTGCACCACCCAGATGCTCCTGTACTTCTATTTTATATACTAGTGATCTAGCTAAAGGAAGCCGAATGCTTACTGAGAACTATCATTCTATAAGATTGCAAAGTCCATGGGATCAGAGACCATGTCCAGTTTGTTCACTGCTAAGCCTGGTACTCAGTGGATTGTCAATGAGTACTGACTGAGTAGTAAAAGGAATGGAAATATGTGGGTAGCATTTAAAAAATGTATAATTTATATAACGTGGAAACTTGGGAAATGGAAATATATTTGTCAAAAATATAAGGCATAGAATGATTATTTACCTTGAACACATGGTCTTCATTTCAGAGTATGATTTGTCAAACACTCCTATGTATTTAAATGATGACTTGTGTCATAGACATTTGTTGGTTACTTCTACTTGTTCTTACGCCTCAACTGCCTAGTTATTCCTTTCTATTGTCCCTATTTGGGGACCCGTGTGATTCCGTAGAAGCAAATTCTGTCTATCACTCTGGAGGTACCTTTTGATCTAGGCTAAGCCATTCAGCACAGTCTCCCTTTAGCCACCACCATTGCTCCAAGGGTGGATGACATCATCATCATCTTCATCATCATCAACAACACTTCCATAGTGTTTACCAAGGGCCAGGCACTGTTCTAAGCATTGTGTTAGTCCATTGAATCTTTACAACAACCACATGAAGTAGGTGCTATAATAACCCTTATCTTTGCTACTCTGAGGCACAGAGCTGGAAAATTGTGAGTTGGGTTGGAATCTGAACTCAGGCAATTTGGTTCTGGAATCTATGCTCCTAATGACTCCACTGGACTGCTCATGACTCAAGCTGGTCAATCAGAGTGAACCTTGGGCCTCCAACTAAGAGTTAGGAAGGTTGGCTCCCTTTCTCTGTGTGGTGTGGACACCAGATGTGAGTCCTGGAACTATTCCAGGATCAGACTGTTTCAAGAGAAGGTGGACTGAGTTCAAGACCAATACATGGAGGTGGTAGAGGTGAAGGGACAGAGAGAATCAGAGTCAGTTCTTGGATGCTGTTTGAAATTTGTAGTCAGTGAGGCAATAAACTCTATTTTAAAGGTTGTTTTAAGTTGGGTTTTCAAAAGCATCCTGATATTATTTGATTTACAAAAAAATTTATATATACACATTCTTTCTTATCTGCATCTGTTACATGAAAATATTTGTACCTGTGCCCATCACTTCTATTTATCAGAGAACATGGTATAAATACAGAGACATTAATGACATTAGATTATTTTAGGGGCGCCTGGGTGGCACAGTCGGTTGAATGTCCCACTCTTGACTTTGGCTCAGGTCTTGATCTTGGGGTCGTGAGATCAAGCCCTGTGTTGGGCTCTACATTCAGCATGGAGTCTGCTTAAGTTTCTCTCTCCCTCTGCCCCTCCCCATTGTGCTCTCTCTCTCTCAAATAAATAAATAAATCTTAAAAAAATAGATTATTTTAGCAGAAAAGAGTAGTATAAACATGGTTCTGATAAATACCATACTTCTTCAATTTTCAAGATGACATTTTTCTACATGTTAATATTTCTGAAATTGGGCTACCTCCTATAATTGATAGTATCTTCAATTAATTGGCAGTTTTTCTTTCTTTCTAAGCAGTAAAATAAGTTACAAATGTAACTGGTGGCACCTTAGATTCAATGAAATACAGTAATTTAATTAAAATTGGATATAAATCTCTTTAAAATTACTTTATCCTATGTACAACCTGGACTAAACATACTCAGATATACACTAGTGATATATACACTATATGTATATACAACAAAGCTTAAATTAATTTCATACTTTCCTAGAGTTCTGGCTGGGGATATATTACAAATAGTGGCAAATTATAAATTGAAAAAATTAATTAATTAAGACCTAAGGGCAGGAGTCCTGTGGTCAAACTCAACCCTGCCAAGTGCTAGGCACTTCTTTTCTTTGTGTCTTGATTCCTTCACCTGTGAAATAATTAGGAGGTGGGATTAGGTGGTCATTAAAGTTCCTCCCAGATTTCATATGCTACAGATCCTATGTAATTGTATGACTTGCGCTGTTTTATGTCACCGACAACAACGACATACTTTCAGTAAAGCATGTTCTAAACCCAGATTAAATGAATTATTAGAGATAGCTCCTCATTTTGGGCACCTCAAAATAGTTCCTTCTAAAGGAACAGATTACTGCAACTCTTATCAGTATCATCTTGGTTATCAGCTCAAGTGCAAGCTCTAATATTAGTCAGGATTTTTTCAATGCAACTTGAGTGTAAACTCTGGTCTATAAGTTTGCACGAAGGTCTAAAGTGTTTACTGTTGCCCTAACTGCTCATCCAAGTTAATTTCTACAGAAAATAAGGAAACATCTCATAAAACTTCTGAGATCCAAGTGCCAACCACAGAACCCAGTAATGTACAGAGCAGTGTGAACCCCTGAGGCTAAAGTGCATATTTCAATATAGAGCAATGGTTGCATGCTTACTCCAACTCTTGTTTTTTTTTTTTTTAAGATTTATTTATTTATTTCAGAGAGAGCATGTGAGTGGGGGGAGGGACAGAAGGAAGAGAGAGAGAGAATCCTCAAGCAGACTGCTTGCTGAGCATGGAGCCTGTCGCAGGGCTCAATTCCACAACCCTGAGATCATGACCTGAGCTAAAACCGAGAGTTGGCGGCTTAACCCACTGAGCCACCCAGGTGCCCCCAACTTTTTATTTTTTTAATTAAAAAAATTTTTTTAAAAATACTTCCAACTCTTTATTACCACATCAACAAAAGTTGCTTTTGGTTAATATGGAAAGCTGGGAAAGTAAGAGTTTTCTAGAAGAAAATCAAGATAGAGTTCAGGTAAGAGTGCTCAAAGGAAATGTGCATGCAGCACACCAGAAGAGAAGCTTGTATAAATAATCTCATTCAGTCGGCACATATTCATTGAGAGCCTATGTCTATCAAGCACCGTAACAGGGGCTTGGGAAACAAAAGTGATTAAATCAAACACGGCCCTGATTTCAGGAACACTGGTAAGGGGGTGGTAATAATGCCAATCGGATGGGGACCTAAACCAGACCTGGGAGTCAGGGGAGCTTCCTGGAGAAGCAAGAGCAAAGGGGCTACCTGAGCAGCGAATGGACCTATGAAATGAAAGTGAGGGAGCAGGTGGAGGTTTTGAGAGAGGAGGGTTTTAGGAAGAGGAGGACTTTAAGCTGAGAAAAGTTCACAGTGAGAGAAGGCATTAGGATTCAGGGGCCATCTACTCAGCACCTGAGTCAGGTGACATGGTTGCTAATAGAGATTTTATGGCTTCTTCCTTTGTTTTACGTGCTAATTTGGCCTCTTTTTGTTATTATACATTTTTTATTTTTTGTGATTAACGCTTAAAATTAAAAAGATTTATCTAGGTATAGGAATAATATTCATGGAAGAAAATTTATAAAAAATGAAGCCATAGAAGACAAAATTCACTCACAATTCTACAAAGAGATAATCACTGTCGATATTTTACATACATAAATCTAGGCCTTACTCTATGCAGGCCCACTTAAAGAAATGGGATCATAAACTATACTCCTTTTAAAAATGATTTTAGGGGCGCCTGGGTGGCTCAGTTGGTTAAGCAACTACCTTTGGCTCAGGTCATGATCCCGGGGTCCTGCACTGAGCCTCAAGCCTCCAGTTGTCAGGCTCTCTGCTCATCAGGGAGCCTGCTTCTCCCTCTCCCTCTGTCCCTCCCCCCACCCGTGCGCAAGTGCGTGTGCACGCTCTCTCTCATTCTCTCAAATCAATAAAATCTTTGAAAAAATAAAAATGAGTTTAAAATACTTATGTAGTGACTAGGTAATACATATCTGAATAATAGGATTCAAAATTCTAAATGTACAGAAAGGAATACAATAAAATGTTAAGTCTCTATTCTGTTCCTGTCCCACCAACCACCCGTTTTCCCTTCCTGGAGTGAATAACTGTTTCCAGTTTTTCTTGGCAACTTCTTAGTTTTAGAATCAGAAGACTAGACATTGAGCTTGGAGCTCAACTTTTTCAGATTTTTTTTTGCCAGATGTTATACTGGTTTGTTCCTTCCCTGTGATGCCACTCTAACCGGAAGAGCAATGTGCTATTTACAGAGGAAAGGGATGGGAAAACAGCATGCGGGGCATGAAGATCTAGAAGCACGAGAAAAAAAGTCCCGCGTCCCTCACTTTACAGAAGAACATTCTGAGGCACAAATGATGGGACTACTTCAAGGTTACATGGCTAGTCTGACCTACGATCAAAATAATTGCAGGATAACTAAAAGCTAATTTCCCCATCCCTTCCTCAAATTTCTATAGGGGGATTAATAAATTGATATTAGTAAAATTAAGTTGATATGCTTAATTCAGAGTATGAACAGAATACATGAACCACGTAAAATAGTCATTAGAGTCCAGGTTAGAACCTAGGAAAGTTGTTCATTTTTAAATAAGGTTAATTTTCTTAACCACTAATGATGTTCTTTTAATATAAAAAATCTATTTTCATTTAAATTAATTCACACTCATTGTAAAAAAAATATCCAAACTTTGTTTTAAAAAGAAACCAAAATGGACCTTTCTATATGCACTGCTACATAAGCTGTTCTTTTTTTGCGTCACTACTCACCCTGGTAACTTTGCATGTCAGGGCACATACGTCCACCTCGTCCCTTCTAGCGGTTGCTGGGAATTCTATTACATGCATGTGCTAGAATTAATATAACAGCTCCCTATTCCTGAGCGTGTGGATTTTTGGAAGAGCTTTACTATCATAAACATGCTGTAATAAATACCTTTCTTCATTTACCTGTGTCTGTTATTTGATGAAGATAAAATCCTAGATGTTGAATTTCTGGTTCAAAGTGTATGCATATTTAAATTGCTGTGTTTATAACAGATTACATTCCAGAGAGCCTGAATCAATTCACAACTCCCCAACAATGTATTAAAGTATCCCTTTCACCCACTCTTGCCCATCTTTGAAATCTCTCAGTCCAATAGGCAAAGATGTTAATCAGTTGTTTAAAAAAACTTAAAAAAAAAAAAGTCTCCAAAGGGACTAGGGACTAGACTTATCAACCAGCTCTCCTTTTCCCTTTTCTTCTTTCTTTCTTTCTTTCTTTCTTTCTTTCTTTCTTTCTTT
Organism: Ursus americanus; assembly: GCF_024610735.1. Taxonomy (NCBI): domain Eukaryota; kingdom Metazoa; phylum Chordata; class Mammalia; order Carnivora; family Ursidae; genus Ursus; species Ursus americanus. The sequence goes on from NC_142131.1 coordinate 845,209, forward strand.
CTTTCTTTCTATACATATGAACAGTGAAGGGGGAACTAGGGTATTTCAAAGTGAAAGTTCCAAAACCATTTAAACTAAATACAAACCATATCAATGATTCAGCAACAAGGATTTAAAAACTGCAAAATGAGGATTTTCAGTAAACCCCAAAGAACATTTATATGGAGATCACAAAGATGAAGAAACAGCTTAGATTGTTGTCTTAGGAGATGTCTTCTCTTGAAATGTGGGTAACACCCTTGAGGCATTTCAGTAAATGGGATCTAAGGGTTAGTAGAGGAGAATAGCTGGTTAATGACATATATATGAAGTGAGTCAGAAGGCAGCATGGTCTTAAAAACTGGATGTGCCTGAGCACATACTATATTAGAAAGAAAAATGAGTAAGATGTTTGAATAGAGTAGGCAGTAGTATGTTGAAACTAAAACAGGGATATTTATGTTCTCTGAAAACGACTCTTTCTGATGTAACATACTTGGCAGGGTCTTCAATACTCTTCCTTGATACGCATGATTTTGATGGATGAGATAGATTAATAGGGAGGGAAAGAATGAGCCACCCCCTTGGAAAAAATTATAGGTAATCAGGACCAATGTTTATTATTTATTGGAAAGATAAGCTCTAAAGCAGTGGTTCTCAAACCGGCAGCAGAAGTGTCACCTGGGAATTTGCTAAAAATGCAAAGTTTCAGGCTCCCCTTCAGATGTACGGAATCCGAATCCGAAACTCTGGGGGTGGAGCCAGCAATCTGTGTTTTAACAAGTCTTCCTGGTGATTCTGCTGCACTGCCTCCAGGTAGTTAAATGATTAAATTATTTACTGTCAATGCTTTTAAGGTGTTCTTTCTTTTTTCAAATTACGGTCAAATTTCTGAAGTTTGGAAAATGTAACATCATAAAAAGATGACGAAAGACATCTTCCTAAAAAGAACATGGTGCTTTAAAAAGAATTCTGCCTGGCATTTTGAAATGCACGTTTCAGCAAGGGGTGGGGGGCCTGCTCCATGTAGACCGAAATTGCTTCTTCCAGGATGGGGGTTCCGGCAGTCCTTCACAGATGGTCTACATATTTCCATAGTGTTATATCTGCTATGAACTTGTCATTTGTCTCACCTACATAGGCCTATTATGACAAAATGTCATCTTGACCAAAGGAAGTATTTTTCTAAAAAATCTCTGAAAAGAGATCAAAGGCTTTGGCACAAGGCTTTAAATAGACTGTATTATGTTATGCACATGTTGAAAACAAATACTATTTTCCTGGGGGAAAATGTGCTTGATAGTATCTTGTTAATTTCTTTCTCTGGATAGGCAGAGAAAGTCTTTCTCCAAAATCCCGTGGAAAGTATATGTGCAGCTTTTAAAGAAACTGTCAAAGTGTCATCCAGAGTACCATCTCACATCCGTACCAGAAACATATGAGAATTCAAATCATTCCACATCCTTGCTGACACTTGGTATCGTGGTATGGTAGCCATCCTATCAGATCTGTAGTGGTATCTTATGCTGATTTTAATTTGCATTTCCCTAATGATTAATGACGTTGAATATCTTTTCAAGTGCTCATTTGCCATTTATTTATCTTATGATCCAATCAATTATTCCACTTTTTTTTTAAATTTCAAAAGAAACACAAGCACATGTCCATACAAAGACATGGATCCTTGCTATGGTCTGCATTGTGTCCCTCCAAATTTATATGTTGAAGCTCTGACCCCCAATGTGACTGTATTTGGAGATAGGGCCTATCATGAGGTAATTAAGATTAAAGAGGTCATAAGGGTGGGGCCTTGATACGAAGGTTTAGTGTCCTTATAAGAAGAGACTCTGTAAGGCTTGTGCTAATTACCATGCCTCCCAACGAAGAGGAGGGCACATGAGCACACAGTGGGATGGCAGGCATCTATAAGCCAGGAAGAAAGGTTTTACCAGACAGCAACCATACTGGCACTCTGATCTTGGACTGCCAGCTTCCAGAGCTAGGAGAAAAGCAGTGTCTGTTGTGTAAGCCACCCAGTCTGTGGCATTTTGTAAGGGCGCCCTGAACTGACAGGTACAATCCATGTAGCAGGATTTGTAGTATTTGTATTATTTATAACAGCAGAAAACCGGAAACCACACAAATGAATGGACAAAACAAGTTGTGGGTACACATATGAAGAAATACTACTGAGCGACACACATGACTGGACTGTTGCTACATACAACAACATGGGCAAACCTCAGTTATGCTGAGTGAACAGACCAGACCAAAAAAAAAAAAAAATGAGTTGTCACTATTACGCCATGTCTATAAAAACCTAGGAAATGCAGATAATCTATAGTGCCAGAAAGCAGATCTGTGGTTGCCTGGGAGATGAGGTGTGGTGAGGAAAGAGAAGGAGAAATTACAAAGATATGGGAGGAAACTGTAGGGGGTGATGAATACATTTACTAGCTTGATTGTAGTAGTGGTTTCACAGATACATATGTCAAACTTTTCAAACTATATGCTTTAAATATATCCAGTTTACTGTATGCCAATTAGAGTTCAATAAGGCTGTTTTTTAAAAAAAAAACCCAACAACCTGTGGAATCTTCCTATTATCTCTAGGAAACTCCAATTTTTGTTTAGACTTTTTTTTTTTTCCTTTTCTCCAATCAACAAAGAAATGGAAAAGAAAGTGCTTCATTCAGGAAGGGCTTTCATATGTATGGGAATTCATGGTTTTGTGCTTTTCCTTGTAAGGGGCCTGGAACAGAATCCTTGCCCCCATCCCAAAGCCCCAGCCTTTTCATTACCATCGGAGGTAAAACAAAACCAAAACAAAGTCAAAGGATATAAAACAAGTGTCAGCGAAACTCAAAACTGCGAAACAAATGATTACACTTGGATTTTACCTTTTGTTTTTGCAAGCACAGGTGACCCTATTGGATATTGTGGTAAAGAATGAAAACCTGTTATGAAGCCTTTCAAACACATTTGGTAATTTATGTCAGGAACATTCTGTTACAGAAAAGCCTCCAGAAGTAAAGACGCCAAAATCCAGAATAATGTGTCAGCTCATGTCAGGCAAAACATTGACAACACAACCCAAAGTTGGACACAGAATTTGATTAGGAATTCAAAACCGGCTTCAGGTTCACGGAAGCACTGGAAAATACAATACGGTTTGATTCTTAGCTTTAGGTAAAGTTCATACTAAACGTGAGGGTTTATATCTATTGCACTTTGGGGATTGTGCTAATTCATGTTTAGATGGGCCTGAGGTAACAGGAAAAGAGGTGTCTTAGAAGGTCCTTCGTGGCAAATGACTATGGATGGAAACTACCTCCAAAGTTGCAAATTGTTCATTTCCATTCTACTGTGCAGCGGATGCAAGTATTTTTTTCTTTAAAAAAAATTTTAAGGTTTTAAGCAAATTTTGTGAGTTTTGATTACCTGGCTTATAAGTGGTCGAGGAGGGAACTCAAAACTATGAGATGCCAAAGCTCTTGCTCTTTCTAATACCCGAAATGAAGTATAGAAGTTTTCTGGGAGGCCTACCCTCAACCCTGCTCCACGTCTTCCCCCCTGTTGTCTGCTTTGACTTCTCCTTGCATTAACTCGCTGCTGGTTCCCAGCTGGAGAGCACAGACGGCACCTGCTCCGAAGGCCTGCGGGGCCCGGCATCATCCGGCGCTCAGCCTCTGCTGCTTGTGCACGGACACGAGGACCCACCAGGGGTCACTGCAGCCTCAGAGCTATTGTGCCCGCCAGTCCTGGACACGGCCCGTCGCGCGGAGGGCGTGGGACTGGGAGCGCCGAACGCCGGGGTCCGAGCACAACTGCGCCCGGCCTTCCTGGAGCCAGCCTCCGGTCTCCCTGGGAAACGGACACAGCAAGCAGGACCAGGGCTCGGGACAGCCGGGCGGCCAGTGTGCAGCGCGCGGGCTCCTGTGCGGACCTGTCCGCACCGCGCCTTTCGACCACCTCCGCTTCGCCTTCCGCCCTCAGCCGGGACCCCGCCCGGAAGGGGCGCCCCTTCCCGGCCTCTGGGCCCCCGCTCGGCTCCAGGACTCTCTGCAGCGCCGGGGCCCAGCCCAGCCGCACCTGGGCTGCTCCTGCCCGGGGCGCCACCCCTCGCGCCGCCTAGAGAAGTTTCCCGGGAACCGCCGCGGCCTCGCGCCCAAGGCACACCCCCATCCGCCCGCCGGCGCGTTCCCAGCTCGGGCTCCCGCTGCTCCGCCCGCCGGCGCGCCCGCAAGCCCTCCGACTCCCCACTCGCCCGAATCTCCCGGAGGAGCCCCCCTCCGCCGCCACAGCAAGGCGCTCTCGGAGAGCGAGCTCGAACTTGGCCACGCGCAGCCCCCCAGGATGAGCTCCCGGGTCCCCAGACGGCGGCCGCGCCCCGCCAAGAGCTGACTTGCCCTCGCGGGTCTGGGTGAGGAGCGCGCTGCCCTTTCCGACGCTCTCGGGGCTGCTGGGTGCCCGCGGGACGCGCTGGCGGAGGGAGCTGCCTGAGCGACGACCCCCCCCCCCCGCCGGCCCTGCAGAGGAACCGGGACGTCGTGGGTGCCCCTGACACAAAGGAGCAGCCGAGTGCTCCCGGATCGGCGGGCCGCACCGGGGGCTGGGGGTGGGAGCCCGCCGGGGTCTCCTCAGGGAAGGAAGGCCGGGTGTCGCGGCCGCGCTCCGGGCGGCACCGGCTGAGGGGCTGCACGGCTCCCGGGGCTCCTCGTCTGGGGAGGGCCTCGAGCTCCGTCCCTCCCTTTTCCCGTTTCTCGCCCCCACTGCCAAGCGACTTTCGTCGTCCCCAGGACTGCGGGAGGGGCCCGAGCCGCAGGATGCGCGGGGACGCGCCGCCGCCCTCCGCGCTCAGTTCCGCCGGCGCTGCCCCGGCGGCTCCCGGGCGCTGAGTCCGCGGGCTGCTCCGCCCTTCTTACCTCCGCGGGCGCCGGGCGGCTCGTCCGCGTGGCCCTGGACCCCGCCGGAACCGGTCTTGTCGCGCCGGCCGCCGCGCGGACCGTGAATTAATGCCTCACGCTTGAGGGGAGGGGGCGGCTCGGCGCCTGGGTCGCGGCTTCCTCTGCCGGCCGGAGACGGCCGCGGCCGACATGGGCTGCTTCTGCGCCGTTCCCGAGGAATTCTACTGCGAAGTGCTGCTGCTGAACGAGTCCAAGTTAACCCTCACCACGCAGCAGCAGGGCATCAAGGTAGGCGCGGGCCGGGGCGCGTCCCGGGGTGGGCGGCCGGGCGGGCCCGGGGTCCGAGGCTTTGTCTGAGGGCTGGCGCGGGGCGCGGTGGCGAGGAGCCGCGGCCGCCTGCGCTCAGCGGGAGTGTGGACGGGCCCGGGTGGATTCACTTGGAGCCCCTTCCTGAAGGGAAGTAAGTTTCACGTCTCAAAACGTAGTCCGTCCGCCCGCGCTCGGCTGCAGCGCGCAGTCCGGCGGCGGCGACCGAAACTCTGCGCAGCCCCGGTGTCCCCCAAGCGCTCGGGCCCGCGCCGCTCCGAAGAGGCGGGAGGGAAGACGCAGCTGCGCGCGGCGCTGAGGCACCATGTCCCCGGGCTTTGCGGCGGGCTTCCCGTGTTAGTGCCGCTGGGAGTGGCGCGTGCCTCGCTCGCCGACACCGTCTGCGGGGTGCCCGGACTGCGGTGCCCGGGTGTGCGGTCGGGTAGTGCGGCGTTTGGACGGAGAGTAAGCGAACTGGTTACATCCCCACGTTCAAGTCAGCGTCTCAGAGCGACTCGGTAAATAACTTGGCGCCTGTTCGTAGGCCATTAAAATGCAATTACTGCTATTAACCTGGAGAACCCGAACCGAAAGGCCGTGGGAGAGCGCAGAGATCCACTTCCTTAATTTGGAAGAGTTCTCGTGTTTACGGTTGACAACCTGACGGACGCGCCTGCGCGCTTGTTTTGCTCTTGGTACCAAGGAACTACCCAAAGGTGACCCGAATTCGGAACGACTTGTTTTGTTTCTTTTCCTGCATGTTTAAATCCCCGGAGCGCTTTAGATAATCTCCGCGGCTGAATCCAGTGAAGGGCTGCCGCCCCTGCTCCCCGCTCTTGCCCCCCGCCCTCCATATGCCCGTGGAGCTGCTGGTCTGAGAACTAAGTTCCAGCCGCCAGTGTCCTCTTCTGTAGTCCTTATGTCAGAAGTTAATCCCAATGGCGGAGGCCCTGGGCATTTCCTTGTGTGAATCAGTTTTCACACAGCTTTATGTACACCGAAGTAACTGTTCCTGGCCAGAAGCTTCAGCTTTGATGTCACCGTTCCTGGTGCACAGAATGCTGATTTCACAGGTGTCATTCTTAAGCAGGAGATGGGGGCAAAAATGATCAACTGAAGCACAAGATAAATTTAACCCTTTCTTCAGGAAATTGTTTTGAACATTGTTTCCCAGGAATTATAAAAAGCAAAAGTCAGTCAGGTTCTCATTTGGTGTTTCCCCTCAAGGCCAATAAAAGACTCCTGGAAAAGGGTGTTTCATATTTTATATTTCCAGCTTTTCTTGATGTTCCCCTCCTCCCCTCCCCCCATGAAATCAGGAAAAGAACTTTTCAAGAGGGTGTAGCATTCTTTGGTGTACTGTGCAAATAGGCAAAAATCACAAAACATCATACATTTTTGATAATACATAGATTCTCTTTGGCTTGGGGAAAGAAACAATTAGAAAAAGATAATGGATGATCTGATACTAAAACAATAAAGAAATCTTTCTGAAGTGCACAGTCTAAAGTCATCTGGAGTGTGAGCTTCCTATTCAATCATGAAAGCCATACCCCTGTCAGCTGTGGACATTATTCTGTCAAGACAGCAGCCAAGACTTGGGATCAAATGGAATAATTTTGTCAAAGAAACATGAATAAAAAACCCTGATCCATAATTACTTTTTATAACCTGATGGTGCTTATCTTGTTTTACAAATATGTTGAAAATTGGTGAGTGATTCAAAGGCAATAGCAACTTTATAATGCTGTTATTTTGGATATATGCCATTTAACGAAACAATAATTTAAGCAGGCTTTTGTTGGAAGTAATCATTTTGCAACAGGCTTGGCCTCTTTCAGTGTCACAAAAGCATGCCACAATTATTTTGATGGCCATATGTGTAACACAGATGTTGTCTGCTGAAGTTAACCACATTATCTGTAACTACCAGGCTACCATTAAATGCATGTGTTAAGCACCTATCTACTTGTGGTATATACTAAATTAAACACATATGAGTATGTATAAATGGAATAATGTACGAATAGCACCTCACAGGTAGATGGTATGTAACATTGAATGGGTATGTGTTTTTTATTATTCTGCACGTATTTGGCATTTTCTTTAACTCCTACTTTAGTTTGTCAATGACATAGTAAACTAAAATGTAAATGAAATAGTCAATAGCTGCTATTATGGTGTTTTCCCCAGGATAGTACGCTTGGTAACTTTTATTATCATTACTTAAAGTCAAAATTAAGCATATGACATCAATTAGCCCATTTTACTCCTGAAATTAAAATAGAAAAATCTATTTATTTTTCGAAAGTATTTCCTAACATTTTGAGATGACCGTTTTCCACATTCTATCTCAAATGAAGACAGTTAATTTTGCCTTAAAATTATTCACTTATTTCATCCCTTCAAGGAAGAATGGATGTTAGTGATAGATTTTTACTGATTCCTAAATAGTTACTTAAGAATTTGCTTGTATTACTATTATAATAATGCATTGTGAGTTTAAAAAATTAATTGTAGTGAATTTAAGTAGAAGAAATATGAGAGAAACCAAATTAGAAATTGAAAAGTTAGTTATGAAGTGATTTTCTGCAACTTAGATCAAAGTCTTTCATTGATTAGAAAAAAAATTGAAGTGTTTGCTCCCATGGAAAGCATTTCAGCCTGAAGACAATAGTTACACATCTCCTCTGTCAAGATGAATAGCGTTTAAATGGAAAATAATTTTCTGTTTAAAAAATAAAACACAGTGTATTTGTATTCATACTAATGTTATATAGAAATTTGCTTCTTAACTTGCCTTAGAGGTAACCTCACCTTGACAAGCAGGAAGTCTTTCGTATGCAGTTCGGGAGTTCGAGCCCTATCCAAGATTTAAGAACTCAAGTTTATATAAACCGAAAGCTCTTGGTTGTGTGTTGACCCCCACAATAGCTTTTAGCTGTTTGTCCTATGCTGCTATCTCTGTTGTTTATTTAAGTAAGAATTTCTGCTGTGGTTGGTCTTTTGGTTTTTTGAGTAATGTTTGTTCAGGGAAACTTTTGTTAGGTCCTTTATAGTTCTCTGTGCTGGGGAAGGTAGAGATCTTTCTTTTTGTTCTCTGAGAAAGCAAAATTTGATTGTGGCTCAAACTACTTGTGTAAGTTGTCAAATGATTAGCAAAAGATTTTCAGGGGAAAAAAAATCACAACGTTTGATTATAAATTTAGTCCTCAAAATTGCTGCTGCATATATGAACTAGATTAATATTTTCGTTTCAGCGAGGTTTTAGTGCTCTGAGCAGTAATGTAATAAACACTGAGGTGCTCATTTTTCCCTTGTCGTATTTGAGTAAATTAATGAAACCAATATGACAGCAAGATGGAAATTCCATTAACTTTTTTTTAAAGGTGTTATTGAGATATACAATTCACACAGTTGAAGTGTGCAATTTACCCATTAACTGCTAAATGAAGTTCCTTCCTAATCATCCTGAGGTTTCTGAGGAAATATTGTGAGTCAGTTTTGATGCTTTGATCAGAAACTTCCTAATAAACTAGAAAAACAGTTAGAAGGTGGGGACTTAAATTATTTGCATCTCACTTACCAAGAATTGTAATTTTCATTCCATTTGGACTGGTCAAGAACACATCAAAGAAGATTGGGAACACGTGAAAAGCACCATTGCTTCATAAGTCATATTAAATATATATGTAGATACCCATGTCTTTTAATATCAGTCTCATAAGGTATAGAGTCAGGGACCCGATAAACATAGGTTGATGCAAGTAATCATACATCAACATTTCTGTCAATGTGAGGTTGGCTTGTGGGTCTTGATTGGTTGGTAAATTAGATGTGACTGGGATAGAAGTCCCCCTCACCAGCACTGCCTCTTGTTTTTGGAAATTCAAATAGGATATCTGTGTTATTGTGGCTGTTTAAGATGGACTACTACATAAATGCTCCTTCAAATATCTTTTTGTTTTTAAAATGATTCAAAGTATTTTTTCAGCTTTATTAAGGTATAATTGACAAACGGAATTAGGTTACACTGCACAACATGATTTGGTAGAACAGAAGTTGCAGGAGTCCCACTATCCCACCATCGAGGTAATGAACACGTCCATCACCTCACATGGTTACTTTTTGTTGTGGTTGAGAATACGTGAGTTTTACTCTCTTAGCAAATTTTAGTTCTACAATACAGCCTTATCAAGACCCTCAAACTGTAAATGTCCCCTCAATTTTATAAGAAGTTTTTTTTCCTTGAAAATAATTATTAAAAATACCATTTATCATCCATGGTTTGAAAGTGATTGAAAAGTAATTTAAGGGGAGAAGCATTGTTGGTTACCTCCAGCAACTAATGGCTGTCCTTCTCTAAGTGCTTATAATTTTCTTGGTTTTTGGTGGACTACACTTTTTTTTTTTTTTTTTTTTTTTTTTTTTTAGCTCTGTTAATATCATTGTTCTTGAATTCTGTAATGTTAAGCTTGAACTGACTTTGAACTAAACTTCAACTAATCGGAGCTTTTTTTTCTTTTGGGCATGGGTGTTGTCTTAGTCCATTTGGGCTGCTGTAACCCACACCATAGACTGGGTGGCTTATAAACAAGAGAAATTTATTTCTCATAGTTCTAGAAGCTGGAGATCTGAGATCAGGGTGCCAGCATGGTCAGGTGAGGACCCTTTTCTGGGTGAAAAACTTCTTGTTGTGTCCTCCCATGGTGGAAGGGGCTATGGAGCTTTTTCGGCCCTCTTTTATAAGAGCAGTAATCTCAAAGGCCCCAACTGCTACTACCTTGGGGTTAGAGTTCCAACATATGTATTTTAGGGCCACACAAATATTCTGAGTGTAGCGGGTGGTGATAAAATTAAATCTAAATTGTAGAGACAAAAGTCTAGGCTCTTCTTTCGATTAGCCACATGGGCGGTGGTTTGTTATTTTTATTTAGACGCTTACAAAGAAAATGCAAAACTCTTCTTTGATGGTTTGTGTCAAGTTGTATCTCAGAGTAGGGCTGGGCAGTTCTTTGTTGTGGGAGGTTTTCCTGTCCACTGGGGGGTGACTGTATTCCCAGGCTCTACCGAGGAGATGCCAGTAGCACCTCTTGTCCCGTTGTGACAACTAAAAATACGCCCAGGTGTTGCCACCTCTCTCCTGATGGGCAATACGTCTAAATTCCAAACTTCATTGTTTGTGTTAGCAGCCTGCCTGATCTAGACCTTTACCAGTTCTGAGGGCCTACTCAGATGACTTGCTCTGCGGGCACACCGAAATGCTCAGTTTCCGAAACGTACCGGACTCTTGTACCTTTATGCATTGATTCCCACCGAGTGGTGTACCCTCTTACGTTTCCCTAAGTACACAGTCATTTGAGCCCATCCTTTAAGACTTGAATCAAGTATCCTATTTGCCAGGAAGACTTCAACCCAGGCTGACCAGACAGAGTTAAGTGCTAGTCAGGGCCTCACACACACCCTGTTCCAGCACTTCCCTTGTCGCATTTCAAGCATTGTTTCTGGACACATCTGTCTCCTCCAGGAGCCTGTGAGCCCCTACCTGTGGTCCCCTAGCAGCTAGCGCGGTGAGCCTCATGCAGGAGATGCTTATTAACTGTCGTTTGAATAGAGGAATGGAAGGAGTGTTACAGCTGCAACAGGCCACATTGAAAATCTTATGGATAATGAGGTTCTTTTGCCATTTTATTTCTACTAGAAAAGATCCTAGAACAAACTAAACCTCGCTGTGAAAAATCTGTTGCCAAGATACTCTAATTCTTATACTGATAATGGGTAGAAAATGAGATGGTGCGGTGGACAGAGTGCACGCAGCGCGCCCAAGAGCCGATGAGCTGCTATTTCAGAAAACACGAAGCACACCCTTTGTATCCTAGAGGTCAGGATTAAGTCTGTCTCTCTCTCTTTATTTTTAAAAAAATATTTTTATTATTTTCCCCTTATATCTTGAGAGTCTTTTGGAAGAAAGGCATGTTTCTAGAATGGATAATAGATCCTCACACGTGGGTTACTTTTTTTTCCTTGTCTCCTATTCTGTAAACCGCTGGAGAAGATTGTCAGTTGGTCTCTCAGGGTGGGTTCACACCGACAGGGACCATCCGTGTAAGTTTTAATCTTGCTGTCGCACCCGTTTTACTCTTGAAGCTGCATAAAGCTCACCTGACACTGCTCTAAGGCTTAATGGCAGAGATAGGGTCAATAAGGTAAAATTGTTTTTTTTTTTTATATAACATATGGTAAGTTTTTCATTCCTCTGCACAGGGCATTTTTCTACAGGCCAGTTACAAACACAAGTCAGAGACAAGATTTACTGTGCCCTCTAGCTTCTCTGGGATCGACTGCTTTGGCTGAGCTTGGTCTCCAGTATTTTAGCCGCGAGTATAGCTCCTACGTAACACTCCTTATTAGCCTGCTTTGGGTTATGAAGAGTAACTGTCATTTTCTTCTGCATCACAAGATTTGTTTCTAAGTTTCATATATTAAAATTAACCAAGCATCTGTTATTACTTGTTTAGGTATCGCCTAGGTGTGCTGAGGTCAGGAACCAGCCAATATGGTTTGTGACTCAAAAAGCCTGTAACTAGACTTTGGTGAGTCTATACCATTCTTACAAAATGTGGATTGCATTCCTGTGCCCTCTGAGCCGTGTATGTAGTTCCTGTTTTTTTTAAGTGGAGCAGTCATTGTTCCTTAGTGCTGACTGTTGGCCCGTTACTCTGTAACTAAACACTTTGCTAGGAGATTCCCAAAAGGCTGAGATGGCTCTCCCAGAGGCTTTCCTAATAATCATTGAAAACGTGAAAGGGCCTGGCAGTGGCTTCCAAATGTGTGAGGAGTTTGTTTTCAAGGATATTGACATGCCAGGAAGAAGTTAGAACAAGGGGGTTGGTGGCAGGCAAGGATAAGCACGAGGTGCTGAGTCCTAGCCCCCACGGACAATAACCAACAGGGCAGATGGTGGGGGAGGAATTAGCTGACTGAGACCTATGAGAGGAACAAATGTAGCAACACATTGTTTAGAAATGACACATCTGAGCACATGAGAAAGCATAGTTAATAATGCCAGGGGTTCTCAACTTTGTGGGGATGGTGTCCCAGAAGTTGGGTAGAAAGTACCTTGTTCAGAATACAGCTTTTCCATATAGTGACACGAGTCACGGTCAGGTTCCTGAGACCGTTTGAGTTTTTAAACCATTCGGGTCCCACCTTGGTCTTCATTCAGAGCTGAGTTTGAGAGGCAGTCTTAGAGCCTCTGTTGCTTTGTCACTCATCAAATTGGTTTTTCTCCACCATTCTCACTGTTCCCAACTTAGTCCTGGACCTCATATGTCACACCTGAACCAGCCTTCAAACCTGGCTGCTGTGTGGTCACCTTCAGCCTCTCCCTTCTCCTCACTCCTGCCCCATGTTCAAACCCTGCTCAGCCTTCTGACCGGCCAAGTGACTCTTCCCTGGAACTAGGCTCTGTTTCCTCATCTGTAAGCTGGGGGGCATGATAGCAGCTGCAAGATGACTGTAAGAATTTGAGAAAAAATTTTAGGCTTATAGGAGCAAAAGGTGCTCAATAAATGATAGTTATGTATGATATATTATTTGCTAATAAATTTCTTTTTGAATTCTAGTTTGTAGTATCTAACCTCCCACTTCTGCTCAAAGTGATGCTGGTTCTCTAAGGGGTGTGGATGGCCAGTCACTTAGCCTCTTTGAGTCCACTTCTTCATCTACAAAACTAGGGTGAGGCTCTCCACCTTATTCTGAGATATACTGTATGTGAAACCCTTAGCTCCATGCCTGTTTTTTCTTATTGTCGTGGCGCCATTATCAAAAATCAGTTGACAACTGGAGTGCCTGGGTGGCTCAGTCAGTTAGGCGTCTGCCTTCGGCTCAGGTCGTGATCCCAGGGTCTTGGAGCCCCACGTGGAGTCTGCTCCTCCCTCTCCCTCTGCCCTGTCCCCCCGCTTGTACACACTCTCTCTAATAAGTGAAATCTTAAAAAAAAATCAATTGATAATGTGAAGATTAATTTCTGTATTGTCAATTCTATTCCATTGATCTACATGCCTATTTTTGTGTATTTTTATTAGTTTCTTGGTAAGGTAGTAGGTGTTTGTCATTTGGCAAAGAAACACTCCCAGTTAAATTTGACGTGTAATATTTTGAAAAAAAGTCGTGCAAACTTCCTGGGGTCAGTAAGACAATTGTCTTACCAGGTTCCTCAAGAACCTAGCAGGGTGTTAGGCACCGGTGGTGCTCAGTAAGTAGTTGTCTTATCTGAAGGACTGACGGGATTGTTTTAGTGAAGGTGCTGCTACTGCTTTTATAGCTTGAAACTTGGGTTGAATATTTCGATTTCCAAAAACTATTCTGTGCAGCCTTTGACTGCACTATTTTCGTTGTGTGTAAAGGATTTGCCTTTGATTCTTGTATACTCTTTCTGTGAACACTTAGTAGAAGGCTGGGAAAAGGGTATTTGCATGTTTTATGAATAATTGTGTTAGTTTTGATAGGTGAAGGCATAGCATGTATGGCAAGTTAATATTTAAATAGGTGTGTGGTTTTTATCTATTCCTTTGAAACATACTGAGAAATTGCTAGAGATTTGTCCTGAGCAGTGCGCTGCACAGTGTTTTCCTCCTAGGAAAATAACACATGGCTAGAAGACCACCTCTGAACACCATCCCCTGCCCCCAGGGCTTTCCTTTTGACCCAGAACTTCTAGGATTCCTAGCAGGATTGTAGGTTCAACCCTAGGAAGCATCTGTGGCTGTATGGAATTGGACTAACACCCCCTATGACTGAGGACAGTTGTAACAGCAAATCTCAGGGATACCGAAACCGGTATTGTGTAAATTTTACAGTTTTATCTGGATCGCACGATTTGAAAGTTGGTGGTATTCAAATACTTGAAAAACCCCAATAGATATGCAGGCTACAGGCAGTTCCCTCAGTGAAGAAAATCTCAAGGGTCTAGAATCTGGATAATGCCCTAGCAGGACAAAATCTTTCATACAAACTCGTTCCTACTTGTCATTGCTTTTTCCTGCCAGCCACTCATTCTTTTGCCATCTGATTCTCTGCACCAGACCTGTGTGTGGTCACATGGCCTCACTTAACGCAGCCCCAAGATGCTGCCAGAATATGCAGCAGACACCAGGGGGAGGATGTCGAGGAGATGACATGAATTACAGCAGACTGGATTTCACTTAGAATAGAGAGTTAGACCTGGCGTGGACATTCAGAATTGTCTCACCCTGTCCTCTCATTCTCTAGGTGAGGGAACAGGGACCCAGTGAGGGGCAATGATTTGCCAGAGCCCGGCACAGAGTCCGCAGAACCCTGTCTCTTGGTTTCCCATCTGGTGATTTTCTCAGTGCTCACCCACCCCTGGCTTCTTGACTGCATGCAAGAGAGGAAGGGCTGAGAGCTGACTATAAAGGAAGAGGTCAGAATTGATTGAAAATCACTTAGCTTTACTGCCAATCCCATCTCTTCCCGTGTTCCAAACCCCTCTCTACCCACCTCCCTCCTCCTTAAATTAAATCTTGATAGGTCTATGATTGGCCTGATTTCCTCCTGCAGTCTTGGAATGTGGATTTGTGGCACTCTTTTCAGGTAGATTTATGAGGGAGAGACGCTTTTGTCTCAAGGAATCTTATTTCTTTTCAGAGCAACGCTTACCACGTTGAATTTTAATTTTTTGGCTTTAAAAGAAACGCTTATTTATCTAAAAGGTCTGGAGTTCTTCCATGGTCTTTATTTTGTAAAGCTTTTACCCTGAGTTCTTACAGCTCCATTCTGAGTATCTCTTCAGGAAAGAAAATTAAAAACTGATTAGTGACCCTTCTTCCTGCCTGAGGGAGGTGCGAGGGAGGAGAGCAGAAAGGTAAAATTGCTCTTTCGTTGAAAGGTTTCAGATGGGCCAATCATCAGGAGGCTAATAGATCTTTTCCCTTGATAACGATTATTTCATGCGTCTGCAGCTGTTTACAAGGGCACTTGGAGGATGTGCAAATTTTCCAGAATTCCTCAGAGAGCCAGCTTTTTCTCCCCTTCCCTTTCAGACACTGTTTTTACGTCATGTTCTGGGGCAGTTATTTGAAGATAAATAGGTTTTTGAGTGTGAGGGTATACGGAGGTCTGGACCAATACCCTATATCTGTTATTGTCGGTATGGCTTTGTGAATTCAATTCTGCAAGAATTTATTCAGAGCCTGTTGTGTACCCAGTAGCGTCCAGGATTTCTGGAGGTGAGGATAAAATAGAGGAGGACTCTTGCCTATAAGAAATTTAACTTTGAGGTGGAAAGATGAACATTAACTTATAAAACAATAGACCCAAGACTAGACCATTTATAACCAAGTTTTGAGTTATGTGGTGGTGAGTCTAAGAGGTAAAGAAATTCTTATAAGAAATTATGTTTCTTATATGCCAAGGTGGGATTAATCAAAGATGTTTTAGAAAAAGTGAACACGGCTCACAATGCCTTGTCAGAAACTCTTGGGGCCAGGTGTGTTTCCAGATTTGAAATTTTTCCGATTCCAGCAAAGTGATGTGGTATATGTACCACGCGTTAGGCATCATCCCTGGCCGGGTCCGCAGTCGTACGTACTAAAACATCTGTGCAGCTCGTCATCTGGATAGTCACGACAAGTGTATGTGCGCGCAGGGGTCCGTAGAGACTTAAGTAGTCTTACGCCAGCGAATAGCAGGTGTCTTCCCTGTATTGGTTATCTATTGCTGTGTGGTGTGTTCTATCCAAAAGTTAGCAGCTTAAAGAACAAACGTGTATCACCTACAGATTCTGTGGATCTGGAATCCAGGAGCAGCTTAGCTGGATGATTCTGGTTCAGGGTCTCTCATGAGGTTGTACTCAAGCTGTGAGTGAGGCATCAATCATCTCGGGTGGTGGAGCTGTTTCCAAGCTCACTCACATGCATGTGGCAGCCCTGGGTTGCTCACCACATGGGCTCCTGAGTGTTCTTACAGCGTGGTGGCTGGCTTCCCTCCAAAGCAAGTGGTCGCAGAGAGAGAGCAAGCCCAGGATGAAGCCACAGTCTTTTTAGCATCCTCTTACTTGTGCGATATTCTGTTGGTCACACCGGCTCACCTTGGTCTGAGAGGGGACTGTATAAGAGTGTGACTTTTGTGAGGCAGGGGTCACTGGGAGCTGTCTTGAAGGTGGACTGCCATAGTCATCAACCGAGTTTTGGCATCCAACTTGAGATAAAACTCAGAGTTGTCATATCTTCTTGGGTGTTGGATGGTGGCAAAGAGAGTGTGGACTTATATAGACTTTGGTCTCCTCTAAGGGATGATGTGTGAGGATGGACTGAAGCCAGTCCAGGGTGGCAAGGTAGTGTGAACACAGAGGAGTGAATTTGGCGGAGGAAGAGGAGTGTCTGAGAGTACTCAGACTCAGTCTGCCGTGTGCCAGGCCCTGCACTTGGTGCTGGGGATAAAAGGGGAAATTAGACATAATTGTAACCATCTGGAACTAGAAGTGTGCTTTGAGAAATCTAGAATTGTACTTTGAGAAATAATCAGTGCTTGATGAAAATACTTGTTTTGAGTGTCTACAGTAAAAAAAGGTAGCCTGTGTCGTGGGAGAAGGAGAGAATACAGACTCAGAAAATCTGGATTCCGGTTCCAACTCTTTCATTTCCTGGTTTGGAGAAGTCAGTGTTTTGGAGCCTTACTTTTTCATTTGTAAAATTAAACTGATGCTGTTATTCCATCAATATCATAGGCGTTGTGAGGCTCAAAGGAGATAATGGCTGAAAAAACTCTTGTAAAATCCTGAAGTGCTATGAAGTGTTAATTATTATTATCTTGTGGCTCTAACATTTACTAACTTGTGAGCTTTGGCAAGTTATTTAACTCTGTACCTCAGTTTCATCAACAGTGAAATGAAGATAATACCACCTGCTTCATAGTTGGCTATGGGGTTTGAATGACATAATACATGTAAGAAGAGCTCAGAATAGTGCCTAGCACATAACATGAAAACTACCCAATAAACATTAGCTGTTATTGTTATGTAGCCATACAGTGCAAAACCTAATGACAGATTAAAAAGAAGTGAAATGATGAGTTAGAATGTCTTTGGGCAGTTCTAAACAATGAGCCAAATTACAGTTTCCCTGAAAAGGAGTTTTATTATTTGTATCTGCATTTACTGACTAGAAAACTGATTTATCGGGTTGGACAGAGTTCACTTTGAAAACAACTACCAGCTTCCTCCCCACCTCCTCTCTCTTTTTGATGTTGACCTTGGTGTGCAGCTTTTCAGACTTTTGAAGGTCAGAGCTGAAAATAAATCCCTTTGCATCAATGGTAATGTAGTAGTCCGTTTGCCTGCCCAAGCATAAAGAGGTAAGTTCAATTTAGATAATCTTGATCACTTGATGAAGACATATTTCAAAAATGAAGCTTTGGTTTGGAAATCTGACAGGATTTACTCATTAAAATTCCTTGTAGGACTAAAATTATGAGACAAAACTGAAGACTTGCAATTTTTTGGTAATTTCACTGATGATGACAATGAGTTTATTAGGGTTTAGCCTTTGTAGGAATCTGAATGGCCTTATTTTGAGGATCATGAGAACTTCAATAAATCATTATTTTATAGAATCTTTTGTCCCAGAAACCCTGAAGAACTTTTCCTTAGATTGCCTTTAAGCCATTACATGCACCCGGGGAGAGAAGGCTGTGACAGTGTCAGGGAAACACTGGTATTGACACAGGCATGATGGCAACTCCCAGAGCACGGCCATAAAGGACACTAGACCCTAGGCTCACAGCAGATCAATCCCCTTAGGTCACAAATATCCTGTGAATCATGGTGAAGAAACTTGGGTACCTTGTATGTTTATAGGTTAAAAATCCTTGAGTTTTCCTCCTCCTGCTTAAAAATGCTGAGCCACGTGTGGGTACCTTTCCACATATATGTCCGCCAGAAGGAAAAAGACAAGTGAGTTAACATTTAAGTACCATTTTAATATTTGGATCCCTTGTGTTTGAGCAGTGTTGATGTCCTGAAACAATATTCATTTTAAAGTATGACATCAGGGCTACTGAAAACAGGCCTGCCTATTCAATAGGTGTACCTAGCTTGAGCCAAAAAATGATTGTTCTGAATTCATTCATGTTTTAAGATGCTTCCCATCTGGTGTCATTGGAAAGTTGAAAACGACGTACAGATTCTGCCCTACCCCCCCTCAGGGAGAGGGTGGTGATTTTATGGGCTGAATTGCTTACAGTTTCCTGGGTCTTCCATCGGCTTTTTCCCCTGGCCACGGTCACCGCCGAGCTGACCAAAGCCATGTTCCCAGTACAGAGTGCTGATGTTTTCAGCACAAAGTGGCAAGTAGGTGTACCTCTGTTTGGTTTTATCAGTATATGTTTCCAGCTTTGTCCTCAAATAAATAATTTTGTGCTTTCTGCCTGAGGTTCGGGTAGCAAAGTGACAACAAAATGCACCGTATCCCCTCATGCTTAGTAAATTCTGCTGCTTTGAGTGGAATCCGTGGCTTATTAGACAAGCCAAGTTGTTAGTTTTCTAAGGATGTTCAACCAAAAATGAGGAGCTAGGATGGCTTAGGCTGACTGGCGTATTTTGAGTCTTACTGCATGTATTTTCAAAGAGTTTGGCTCTCATTTTGGTTAATCTCTTCTCCACAGAAGATTCATAGACACTACTTGGGCCAGTTTCGCTGTATTTCTTGTGTTCAATTCCTAGTGCAGGCAGAAAAAGAAGTAAGAGCTAGTCAGAACCCAAATAGTTGGAAACATCTGTAATTTTTTATAATGCTTTCTAATAGATTTTATACTTCCCCTTAAATTAAAACTTTTGGGCTGAGAATATAGCATATACAATCCACACATATGTTCGCTAGTCCATGATTCTGGCGTTTCTGGTTGTGGCAGTGCACGCAGGGGTCACATTTTAAAAAAATTCTTCAAAATTAATGAGACAACCTTGACTGAGAACTTGTTTCCTCCTATGTAGGAACTGTTCATTCTTAACTGAGTAAAGGTTGGGAAAGGGTCCTGGAGATTCTGGGTAGGAGTATGTTCAATGCATGTTTGATACAAGCATTTGAACATTAGAATAAATAGCCCAGTTTCCTTCTAGCTCTGAAAGGCTGATGGGTTGTGTCTGCAGTGGCTGTGGTGACGGGTGCTAGTTTTCAAGCCTGGAGATCGTGTCGGTGGATTATCTAGTTTGGAGCTACAATCAACTTTTCATTACTCAGGCTTCACAGATTTACTGTTGCTTTTTTCAGTTCTCTTCCTAGAGTGGACAGGGCCCAGGAAAAGCAATTAAATTTCTTGTTTTCAACAACTTGGATGATTGATTTGGTAGGGGAAGGAGAATTGAAGCAGTTTGTTTTTTCTCAAACTCCTAAGCGTTTACATTTTTTAATTACGCCTTTTTTTTCTGGATTTTATTATTTTCTTCTTTAAGGCTGCTTCATAGAGTAAGACCCCATGCAGTTAAAGATTCCCATAAGATAATGTGAGCCAGTCAATTCAATGGAAGTTTTAGCAGTACTTACAATGCACCCAGATGTTTTATATCTCCCGTAATGTCTGACACCTAGTGGTATCCAGTAAAGGCTAATAACTTTCCCTTCTAGCCAGTTGAGGGGAATACGGAATGAAGTACGTGAAATTGTAAGAGAACAGTGAAATCTAGACAAGGACTGGAAGTGTGATGTTGCAGTGGGAAGCATGATCTCGTGGAGAAGTGTGTCTCGATTTTACTTGTAAGGGTAAGTGTGCTTTAGATACACAGAAAGTAGGGGTTGCCCAGTGGAACTCCTGAGACAGTGAGGAGCCTGGCTGACCCCGGAGGCAAAGGGGAAAATCATTCATATTGCACCCAGTTGGTGTTATTTGATAAGGAAAGAACCTGAAAACCGTGACGAGGAGTGAAGACCTGGTATGCGATAAGTCAAAACAGAGGAGAGTCCTGGTGGGATTTTAGGAAGGTGGTGAGCTGGCAGGTCACTACCACTGCAGGGGGGATTGCAGTGGGCGGGAGCCTGGGGTCTGAGAAGGCAGTAGTGGTGAGGCGATGGGAGCTGGGCTATGATCCTGTGGTGGAGGAGAAAAAAAAACATAATTTTGGACATTTGTTGAACAAATATATGTTGAGAAACTTCTAGGCATCAGGCACTGTGCTGGGCCCTGGATGGGGTGGTGAGGCCCACTCACACAGCCCCTCCCAGCTTGGAGCTTCCAGCTTAGTGAGGGAGCAGGAGTGTGAGTGCACAGGTGTGGGGAAGAAATGTTGGCGGTGATATGAGACTATACAACAGGGACTTGATGGAAAGAGAGGGAAGCTTTCCTGAGGAAGTCCTATTTGGGTTGAATGGTGTGATGGGGGGCAGAAGTTCTAGGCAGAGGGAACAGCCTGTGCAAAGGTCCTGGAGCAGAGACAGAAAGAACCCTGTGTGATTGGAGTGCAGTCTGGGGATAAGTGAAATTGTTGGTGGTATATTACCACCATAAGTGAGGCAGGGTCTAGAGGGGAATGTTGGTAGAAGCTGGTGGTTTAGAAGGTTTGATTTGAGTGGGGGTGGGAGTACTTGGTGGGGGAGGTGGGAAGATGATGGATTTAGAATTTGTTGCTTCTGTATACCGGGCTACCTCTCGGTGGGACCTGCATACCAAGGCTCATTCCCTAGAATGGGTGATTTGCCTAATTATGACTCTACCTTTTGCTGGTGCCTTGTTGAATGTGATCTACCTGAGATCAGAGTCACTGCAGTTTTACTTAAGTGTGCTCATTAAAGGGTGCCCATTTCCTAGAGAAACATGCCTTCAAAATAGTCTTGTTTTGTTTTGGTTGGCTGCTTTAAGCATGAAAGCCGTCAGATTTATCTTTTTAAGAGAATTCTTAAAAGACAATAAAATGGTTGATCTTAAGTATTCTAAGACTTCAGATTCATGAAGTTGTCAGAAATAAAGTCTATTAGTTTCTCAAACATGCAGCCTGTTTCTGCCTTGGGGCCTCACCGCCTGCTGTTTCTTCTGCCTGGAATGCTCTTCTCCCAGAATTCCTCACGGCTTACCCTCACCCTTTCAGGTCTCTGCTCAGATGTCTCCTTTTTGAGGCCTTTCCTGACGTTCTCAACTCACTTGCCCAAGTCTTTTCTGCTCTCTTTTTCTTCAACATACCTACCACCTTTTACCATACTGTATACTTTATTTACTGGTTTTGGTTGTTGCCTGTCTTCTCCACTAGAATGTATGCTTTGTGAGGGCAGGGATTTTTTTTAGGATTTGTCCAGAGGTCTCCTAAACATCTACAATGTTTGGCACATAGTGGGATTGCAGTAAATATTTATTCAGTGAACATCTGTTTTTAATATGGGCTAACCTCATTTTTCTGACTGGCTCTAATCAAAGTGTACTGTTATACCCCCTCCTCCTTTTTCCACCCTCCCTCCCTCCCCCACCCCCTTTTCCAATCCTTCCTTCCTTCCTTCCTTCCTTCCTTCCTTCCTTCCTTCCTTCCTTCCTTCCTTCTTTCCAAGGATAGGTTCCTGTTAGCTTCTTTCTTCTAGAAAATATTCTGACAGTGGAAGGTGGGGTGGGGAGGTCTCTGAGGCGCTGCGTGAGCCAGCCACCTTGAAGCCCATACTTTAAAGCCATATACATTTCACTCGGAAAATAAGAACTTAAATCAGCAGTTTGATTTTATGAACATGCACATAGGTGAGTTGATCTTATTTCTGAGTTTATGGCAAAGACAGGTATACTGGAAGGACTGTACATGAAAGAAAGTCCAACTGCTAAAAATGCATTTATTATGGAGCCATTAATTGTAGAGGCTGATAGACCTTCCCTCTTATTAACTCCTGAGGATAGAAATTGGGCAGCTTGGGAAAAAGAAAGGAAAAGCCATTTGTTTAGAAAAGGATTCCTCTTGGGGCGCCTGGGTGGCACAGCGGTTAAGCGTCTGCCTTCGGCTCAGGGCGTGATCCTGGCGTTATGGAATCGAGCCCCACATCAGGCTCCTCCGCTATGAGCCTGCTTCTTCCTCTCCCACTCCCCCTGCTTGTGTTCCCTCTCTCGCTGGCTGTCTCTATCTCTGTCAAATAAATAAATAAATAAAATCTTTAAAAAAAAAAAAAGGGGCGCCTGGGTAGCGCAGTCGTTAGGCGGCTGCCTTCGGCTCAGGGCGTGATCCTGGTGTTCCAGGATCGAGTCCCACATCGGGCTCCTCCACTGGGAGCCTGCTTCTTCCTCTCCCACTCCCCCTGCTTGTGTTCCCTCTCTCGCTGGCTGTCTCTCTCTGTCAAAATAAATAAATAAAATCTTTAAAAAAAAATAAAAATAAAAAAAATAAAAAAATAAAAAAGCTTAAAAAAATAAAAAGAAAAGGATTCCTCTTTTGTCTTCCCACATTGGAAAAAAAGAAGTTTGATTTTTTTCACATTGAAGAATTATCCCTGTATAGTGAATGGGTTGGACTAAGTAATCTCGAAAACCACCTTCCAGTTTGAAAGCTGTTAAGATCCTGTTTTGTCTAAATACTCTGCTCTGGCCAGTTTGCTTTTTACACTACATTGTATGAACATGCCATGTGCATTCCTCAGCATAGTGGTGTCACTTGCTTGGTCTCCAGCCTGAGTGCTCTAGAAGAGGGATTTCTAGATCCAAAGGCTTGGAGATTTTTGAGGCTCTTGTTTTATAGAGCCAATTTTTTTTTTTTTTTTTTTTTAGATAGGCTGCTCTCTAGACTAATGGTTCTTGCTCTGGTTATACGTTAGGAGAGCTTTGGTCAAATCAAGTATCTGCCACTTACCAGCCATGATGAGAGCTTACCTAATTCCCATCCCTTCATTTCTTTTCTGCCTTCCTTATACGGTCATTATGAAGATTAACTGAGACACTGTGTGAGATAATAAAATGTTTGTTGTTTGAAGCCAGTAAGTGTCTAGCAAGAAGTTGCTGTGGCTGAGGTCAAAGAGGTTGCTGCCTGTGTTCTCCTCTAGGATTTTGGTGGATTCCTGTCTCACATTTAGATCTTTTCATCCGTTTTGAGTTTATTTTTGTGTATGGTGTAAGACAGTGCTTCTGCATGTGACTGTCCAATTTTCCCAACACCATTTGTTGAAGAGACTGTTTTTTTTTACTACTGGATAGTCTTTCCTCCTTTGTCAAAGATTAGTTGACCATAGAGTTGAGGGTTCATTTCTGGGTTCTCTATTCTGTTCCATTCGTTAGGTTTTTTTAAAGTGCTTTAAAAATGCCAGTACAAATCTATTTTTAAAATATGCAAATAAGTTTAAACAAAAATGGTTTCTTGTACTAGAAAATGTTAGAACTTTGATTTTTAAATTACTGTACTTTATTTTACACCCCCCCCCCCCCGTGCTCTGAACCTCCTGCTAAGGCCCTTTTTTTTTTTTTTTTCCCATGTCCAATAGTTCTCTTCTGGGTATGGAGTTACTTCAGTGTAAGTTCACAGCTCATTAAATTAAAGAACCAACTGCTTCAGAGGCCCACGAACCAATAATTTACTCTTAAGTGTGTGTGTATGTTTGAGAACACATAGAAGGGGCTAAAAGGGGAGCATAATGGGCCTGGAAACTCCCCCAGCTGTCTGCACAGCCCCCTAACTGGCAGTGATCCACATTCCTGCTGTTTTCCTGGGTCTGAGCACGATGCCTTTTGCGTATTTAATGGCTGTTCTGCACAGCACCTAATGCTGGCGAGCTAGAGCACAGGGAGAGACGAGCTCAGGAGCTGACCCTGCACACAGGAACTGACCAGGTCGATGGGAAGCTGGACCAGGTCTTTGAGAGAGGTGGTGCACAGAGCGGCGACTTCTGTCAGGACAGCCTGTGGACTTGAGCTTTTCTCTGTACACTGCTGTCTGTTGCTCACCCTGCCTGCTCTTTCCCTTTCCTTCAGGCCAGTGGTGCTGACCCCTGAATGCACAGTGCCGTCACCTGGGGGAGCTTTGAAACCAACCAAAGGTTCTGATTCAAGTGGTTTGGGTGGGACCTGAGCTTGGATAAAGTGAAAAAACCTCCCACAAGTGATTCGGCTGTACCCCAGGACCTGAGAGCCAGGAACCCAGGCCAGGTGGGTTGGCAGATCTCTGCTTCCCGATTTGGCCTTTCCAGGCTCCTCCCCATCCACTTCCCCTCCCATAAACCTATGTATTTCAGCCTGGACTCTGGCATCAGATCTGCACAGCACTTTTGAACTACCATCTTCAGGGACACCTGGGTGGCTCAGTTGGGTAAGCGTCTGCCTTCGGCCCAGGTCATGATCCCAGGGTCCTGGAATGGGGCCAGCATCGGGCTCCCTGCTCAGCGGAGAGCCTGCTTCTCCCTCTCCCTCTCCCTCTGCTGCTCCCCTTGGTTGTGCTCTCTCTCTCTGTCAAATAAATAAATAAAATCTTAAAAAAAAAAAATCTATCTTCAACTGCTTGTCCTTTTATATTGTCGGAAGGAAGGAGATTTATTTTTGTGAGAATTCACAGGCTGTCACCAGGTACAGTAAGGGTAAGTTGTTAGTTTGCTGCCCTGTTGAGTTTTGAATTAATTTAATGATCTGTGAATTTCTACTGAAACAATTAGAATTTCTAAGTCTCCTCTGTGGCATGGCCCCTAGAGAGAAGCTCTTGGGGTTCGGTATCTTAAAATTTCCCTCTGTCAGGCCTTGTGTGGTGATACAAGATTGAGAAGGTTTACTTTTTTCCCCCCCTCTATGATTGTTGCTAAAAATTGGGTGAGTAACTTTCACATTTCTTAAGTAGAGAAGGTGGAAGATTAAGAATCTATTTCATGAGTTCTGAATAAATTTCTTAGGGGTTAATCTGAATTTCTAATTTTTCTCTTTAATGTGATTGTATAATAATGTCTTAGTGTTTTATTTTATGTTTTATTTTTTTAAAAGATTTTATTTGAGAGAGAGAGAGGGAGAGCATGAGCGGGGGAGCGGGAGTGGGAGAAGCAGGCTCCCCATTGAGCAGGGAGCTGATGCGGGGCTCGATCCCAAGACCCTGGGATCATGACCTGAGCCGAAGGCAGACGCTTAACCGACTAAGCCACCCAGGCGCAACAGTGTCTTAGCATTTTAGCAAAAGGTACAATATACAGAACTATCTCATTTATAATTTTATTTATAGATAATTATATTTGATAATGTGGAAGCTTTCTTTTTTTTTTTTTTAAGATTTTATTTATTTATTTGACAGAGAGAGAGATAGCCAGTGAGAGAGGGAACACAAGCAGGGGGAGTGGGAGAGGAAGAAGCAGGCTCCCAGCGTAGGAGCCCGATGTGGGGCTCAATCCCAGGACTCGAGGATCACACCCTGAGCCGAAGGCAGACGCTTAATGACTGAGCCACCCAGGTGCCCCTGATAATGTGGAAGCTTTCTAAATCTGCACTTTGGAGGACTTTGTGATAAATCTAAATATTATTTTGTAATTGAAAGGCAAATTTACAAATCATTTAACATAGTTTCTTTAAAATATTACCACCTGGTAAGAAGTTCAATTAGTAGTCCAGTCCAGCAAAGTCTGACACTTATTTTTAGTGGTATTTACCTTGGAGATACGTAAGTGATGGGAAGGCTTTGGAGCCCTGGTGGCAGCTGGGGTGTCCTGTTGGGGTGGTGGTCTGGGTGTGCTCACGGAGGGTATCTGTGTTAGATACGGTCTTCGTCAGGTACCAGGCGTTCATGCAGCTGCCTTCCTCACTGGTTCAAGCTAGATGTGGCCAAGCCAGTGCCATGAAAGTCAGCTGAGGGACCTGTTTGAGCAGAGTTATCAGGTAGAGTCCAAGTGAAGAGACCATTAATGGCACTGCACCCTGAGCTGCACAGGACCTTTAAATTGGTCCCCTAGGGGCATTTGCTGCTAGAGCTGAAGGGCTGGTGAGCTTCAGGCCTTCCTCCCATGGCTCCTGCTGTCCCTCGTGACTCGATGGCTGTGTCTTTGCAAAATCTCAGCCCTTTTTTGACCTTTCTAGTCCCAGTGGGAAGAGAGCTCTTTCCTATAGGCTTTTGATTTCCATATCAGATGGGAGGCCAGGTGAACACATGCTCAAGGTGTCCAGGTGGCAATTTGCACCTTCTCTCATGTCTTGTTTTTTCCTCTTCATAGTCTTTTTGGCTACAGCAGGGACTTACTGGTAGGCTCTGTCAATGGCGAGGTCAATGTGGAGTGGGGGTAACAGAGGGAAAGGGTCAATCATCGTCTTGTTCGTTTCCCCCTTAACTCAGTTGTATTTGCTTTCTTGCAGGAGAAGCCCTTTCCATTCCCACTGAGCTTAGTCTTCCAGTGTCCTGTCCGTGGTATCTTCCTTTAATCGACTACCCAGTCAGTGTGCCTGGAGTCTATAACCTCAATTTTGAGATGCGTGCTGTATTTATGATCCTAAAAACAGGACTAAGAATGAAGTCGATACCAGAGATTCGTTTTAAAACTTTATTTCTACAGTATGTCCTGAAGTTGCTGCTCAGTCCAGTCTTATGCCTTTCACAGCTCAGAGCCTGATGGTTAGACCCAACAATCATTTATTGGGTTAGAACACCTGGAAAATTCAATTACTCGGAAAACTTCATTCCCTGGGCATCCTTTTAAATCAATATTGTGTCACAGAGATGAACTCAGAAATCTCGTTGTCTTCCTTAAAATAATTATGGTAGTTGTGTACACCTTTTAAAATCTATTGAAATCAACGTTGTTAATTTTTAAGCTAATAAAATTTATTACCGAAGGTTTGTCCCATTGGAAATAACTTAGGATCAGACAGAAGTAATTTGCTGTTACAATATTTTATGTAAGGTTTGAACATTTTTATAGGCTGGGTTTACGAGGCTCGTACTTCAGAGGGCATTGATTTCTTCACTGTGCATTTCCAGGATTTAACATCTGGCGCCCCTTCGTGGGTGATGGTGCCTTGGTTAGGTGCTGGCCCAAATGGTGGTGCTTATTAAAGACCTGATTATCAGGACGACGGGATGCGAGGCATTGCTTCATTCCCTCACGCCTTTTATTTTTTTATTTTTATTTTTTTAAAGATTTTATTTCTTTATTTGACAGAGATAGAGACAGCCAGCGAGAGAGGGAACACAAGCAGGGGGAGTGGGAGAGGAAGAAGCAGGCTCATAGCAGAAGAGCCCGATGTGGGGCTTGATCCCATAACGCCGGGATCACGCCCTGAGCCGAAGGCAGATGCTTAACCGCTGTGCCACCCAGGCGCCCCCCCTCACGCCTTTTAAAAATGTAAAATGCTAGGGTTGAATTCTTTATTAAAGTAGCTAGAAATAAGTGTAATTAAAAGGATTAATTAAGCCATATTAAAAAGTTAATTATTTGGCTAACTGCGAGCTCACAACTTAAGCTATTTCTGACACAGTAGAGATCAGAAGAAGAAAGACGTAACAACCTAGTTATGAAGAAATCAATACATCTTGCCCACAGTGTGTCCAGAAACTTTCTACCAATTTTGAACACCCAGTGGCCTTGTGAAGCTGGAGCCTCATCATCTCTGAGGGATATGTATCTGAAGATTTGAGAAATATAAATTTGCATGTAAGAAAACTTGTGAGGTTGGATATCACCCATTTACCCATTTCTGTTTTCCTCTTTTGAGCTTTGTGTCCTTCGGTCTATTGGGTCTTCTAAAATGTGCTAGGGTAGGCTATAATTTTGACTCTTTTAATATTGATGACATATTTTCAGTGGGTCAGGAGACAGAGACTGGTCAATGGATTTTTCTTTTCTTTTTCCTTTTTATTGACTATGTTTTTGGCTCTAGGGAACAGGGTTTATTTTTCTCCCAAAGTAACAAATCTGGAGGTTGGCAGTTCAGGGTTGGTTCAGAGGTTTTAACAATGTAGGGCTCTGGATTGGCTTTCTTTGAGTTTCTGGGCTTTTTTCTCATGGTTGCTTGGGATGGATAAAGGCTTGTTGCCCACTGTGGGATTCTGTGTTGCCTCTAATGGTTTTCCCTACCCTACCCATGCTTTCCCATGTCTTTGTTAGAATTTACCCAGATTATCCAATGGGCCCTGACTGTTCCAGGCATGTCTCTTTTTTATCAGAGCTGAGTATTTTTCCCAGAAGACCCACATCCCTGTCAGAGGTCCTTTCCTACTGGCTAAGACCAGTCACCTTCAAGCTGTGGGTTGCAGGATCTAGAGCCAGGCGGCCTCTGCTTGCAAGGGCATCCCCAGCTCTTTATTGACAAGTAAAACTGAAACCAAATCCAAAGATCATATGTGCTATTTCTAGTCTTTTCCTAAATGTGGGAAGCCTCAGTGGGCTGAGGGCAGTCATGGGGTCATGCAGTGATGAAGACCAACCACAAAGGGAATTTCAGAGATACCACCCTAGTGTCTGGATAGGGCAGCTCTGTGTATTATTGAGGCCTAGGCAAAAATTTATTTACTGTCCATGCTGAAATATCTCCAGACCCAGGTAAAACCCTTTATGGCTTTTCTTTTTCTTTAATAAACAGAGGAGCTCAAAACAGGGTTTTGACAGGTTACTCATTCTTCCTTAGTTTGAAAATGCAGATACCAATACTGTCTTCCAGGCAATGTATACTTTCCACTCCCATCAGCGTCTATGAGAAGAAAAAAATTTGTATTTGGCTATGGCAGAAATTTGCCTATGGTAGAAAGGTCTCAGACCCTAAATAGGGATTTTACTGACCATCTGTTTTACAACAGGGTTATCTTTTTATTTTTAATAGTCAAGTTAGCTGTTATCTACCATGTTAATTGCAAACATATCCTTACCATTTCTTTGCCTTTAAACTGAGGTTAAAGAAGTTCTAATTTTTAATGTAATCATATCTATGATTATTTTTCCTTTTGGATTTTTTTTTTTACCCTTTTTTAAAAAGCATGGTAGTAAGGGAGGAAGGGGGAGGGGCAAAGGGAGAGGGAGAGAGAGAATCTTAAGCAGGTTCCACACCTAGTGCAGAGCCCCACACAGGGATCCTGAGATTGTGACCTCAGTCAAAATCAAGAGTCAGACGTTTAACTGACTGAGCCACCCAGGTGCCCCCAAATGTTAATGTCTTATACATAGGATTTATTTCAGACTTTTTTCCCTTTATTAATCAGTGTGTTAGTATACCATTAGTTGTCTGAATTACTGTTGAATTAAAATACATTTTACTCTTTGATTTAGCTAGCACCCACTCTCATAACTTATTTCAATTGTTTTTAAGCAGTTCCCTTATGGTTTCTTTTCTCTGTTTTCTTTAAGCCTTAACATACTTTGCCTTTATTTTATTTTATTTTATTTTATTTTATTTTATTTTATTTTATTTTATTTATTTGACAGAGAGAGACAGCCAGCGAGAGAGGGAGCACAAGCACGGTGAGTGGGAGAGGAAGAAGCAGGCTCCCAGCGGAGCAGGGAGCCCCATGTGGGGCTCAATCCCAGGACCCTGGGATCATGCCCTGAGCCGAAGGCAGATGCTTAACGACTGAGCCACCCAGGAGCCCCCATACTTTGTCTTTCTAAAAATTCTCATTAGGATTTAAATCTGATTATGGTAAACCTGTGATTTTGTTTTGGAAGAACTGAAGTATTTAGACTTGGCATTTGGCAACATGCTATGATGCTATGATTCTCCATTCGGATTTTTCTTTTATGTCTTCCGAAAGAGCTTTTTAGTTTTTTGTCATTGAAATCTTACATCTTTCTTTTTCGGGTTATTTCTAGTCACATTTTGGTTACCCTTTGAATACAAATTTTATTTCATTCCATTTTTTTTTTTTTAAAGCAGAGTATTGCTGGCATATAGGAAAGCTAAAGAAAAGTTTTTATCTTGTTTCTCTATTATGCCAAACTTGATTATTGGCTGCCCTTAGTCTTTAGTTGGTCCCGTTGAGATTGTTGGAGTATCCCAAGTTTTCCAGCCTTTGGGAGTCCTACTTTCTTTAAAGATCTAAATGACATGAAACTGAATGCACCTCCTACCTAACTGAAGGGTGTTCATTTACCCTCCTACACACACTTATTTCTGAGGATCCTGTGGGGAGAGTGTTGACTTCCCACCCCCACCTCCAGCTTTTATTGAGATATAATTGATATATAAGTTTAAGATGTACAACATGATGATTTGATAAATTATATATTGCAAAATGATTATCACAGCAGGGTTAGTTAATATCTACATCAACTTACATAATTACTGTTTTTTTTTGTGATAAGAACATTTAGAATTTACTCTTTCAAGTATATACTACAGTTTTGTTAACTGTAGTCACCATGCTGTACATTAGATCCCTAGGACTTACTCATCTTATAACTAGAAGTTTATACCCTTTGACCTACATCTCCCTGTATTCCCTAGCCCCTGGAAGCCATGATTCTGCAAGTTAAGCTTTTTAAAGGTTCTGCATGTAAGTGATATCATACAGTATTTGTTTTTCTCTGACTTACCTCACTTAGTGTAATGCTCTCAGGGTCCATCCATGTTGTAACAAATGGCAGGACTTTCTTCTTTCTCATGGCAGAATGTGTATATTTGTGTGCGTTACAAAAGTGACCACATCTTTATCCATTCATCCATCGATGGACACTTAGATTGTTTCCATGTCTTGGCCTTGTAAATATGTTGCAGTGAATAGAGGAGCACAGAGATCTCTTTGACATCCTGATTTCATTTCCTTTAGATGTATACTCAGAAGCGGGATTGCTGGATCGTATGGTCATTCTATTTTTAAGTTTTAGAGGAACTTTCCTAGTGTTTTCCATGATGTCTATACCAATATCGTTCACCAGCAGAACACAAGAGTTCTATCCACATTCTGGCCAACACTTTCTACCTCTTGTCTTTTTGATGATCACCTTTCTAACAGTGTGAGATGATGTGGTTTTGATTTGCATTTCCCTGATGATTAGTGATGTTGCATACGTTTTCATGTGCTTGTTGGCCATTTCTATGTCTTTGGGGAAAAAAGTCTATTCAGATCTTCTGCCCATTTAGTTTAAAAATTTTAAATTAAAATTGTTTATTTTGGTATTGAGTTGTATGAGTTCCTTGCATATTTTGGATATTAACCCCATAACATATAGATGATTTACAAATATTTTCTCTCATTAAGTAGGTTTTCTTTCTGTTCTGTTGATGGTTTATTTTGTTGTGCAGAAATATTTTAGTTTTATATAGTCATACTTATTTGTTTTTGCTTTTGCGGCTTGTGCCTATCCAAAAAATTGTTGCCAACACCATGTCAAGGATATTTTCCCCTATGTTTTCTGCTAGGAGTTTAATGTTTTCCAATCTTACATTTAAGCCTTTAATCCATTTTAAGTTAATTTTTGTGAGTGTGTAAGATCGGGGTGCAGCTTCTTCTGCAGGTGACTGTCCAGTGTTCTCTGCACCATTTATTGAAGGGACTGTTCTTTCCTTATTGAGTATTCTTGGCTCTTTTGTCAAATGTTAGTTGACTATATGTATGAAGTTTTACTTTTGGGCTTTTGATTCTGTTCCAATGATCTGTGTGTTGGTTTTTATGACAGTACCATACTGTTTTGATTACTATAGCTTTGTAATATAGTTTGACATCAAGAAGGGTGATAACTCCGGCTTTGTTGTTCTTTCTCAGGATTGCTTTGGCTATTCAGGGTCTTTTGTAGTTCCATCCAAATTTTAGGATTATTTTTTCTATGTCTGAAAAATGCGGTGGAATTTTAGTAGTGATTGCATTGAATCTATAGATGGCTTTGGGTAGTATGAACGTGTTTTAATCACTCTTCTGATCCGTGAACACAGGATATCGTTTTTTTTTTTTTTTTAATTTATGTCCTCTTCAGTTTCTTTTATCAGAGTCTTACAGTTTTTAGCATACAGATCTTTTAGCTCCTTTGTTAAATTTATTTCTTAGTATTTTATTCATTTTGATGCTATTGTGAATGGGGTTAATTCTTTATTTCTTTTTCAGATATTTTGTTGTTAGTGTATAGAAAAACAACAGATTTTTGTGTATTTTAGTATCCTGCAGCTTTACTGAATTCATTAGTTCTAACAGTTTTTTTGGTGGAGTCTTTAGAATTATATATATATAATATCCTATAGTCTGCATTCAAAGATAGTTTAACTTTTTCCTTTGTGATTTGGATAACTTTCATTTCTTTTTCTTGCCTGATTGCTCTGACTAGGACTTCCAGTACTACAGGAGTAGTTGAGGATGGCCACTCTTGTCCTGTTCCTTAGAGAAAAAAAGCTTTCAGCCTTGTAATGTTGAATCTATAGGTGTGGGCTTGTCACTAATAGTCTTTATTATGCTGAGTTGGAGTGTTCCTTCTATACCCAATTTGTTGTACCCTTTTATACCCATTTATCATGAAAGGATGTTGTTTTTTGTCAAAGTTTTTTTTTTTGCATCCATGAAGATGATTATGATTTTTATTGTTCACTTTGTTAACGTGGTGGTTATTACTTTTTGAGTGTGTGTGTGTGTGCATGTTGAATCCTCCTTCTCTGGGATGAATCCCACTTGATCATGAGGTATGATCCTTTTAATGTGCTATTGAATTTGGTTTGCTAATATCTTGGGGAATTTTTGCATCTGTCATCAGGTCATCAGGGATATCGATCTGCAGTTTTTGTTTTTTCTTTCTTGTGAACTTTTTTTTAAAGAATTGACACTTTTTTTTTTTTTGACAGAGATAGAGACAGCCAGCGAGAGAGGGAACACAAGCAGGGGGAGTGGGAGAGGAAGAAGCAGGCTCATAGCAGAGGAGCCCGATGTGGGGCTCGATCCCATAACTCCTGGGATCACGCCCTGAGCCGAAGGCAGACGCTTAACGACTGCACCACCCAGGCGTCCCCTTGTTGTGAACTTTTATCAGAGTAATGTTGGATTTATGAAATGAGTTTTGGAGTGTTCCTTCCTCTTCAACTTTTAGAAAGAGCTTGAGAAGGATTGGTGTTAATTCTTTTTTAAATGTTTGGTGAAATTCACTAGAGAAACCATTTGCTCTGGAAATTAACTTGTCTTGATTTGCATCCATTGGCTCTTGTTTTCTTTCCAGCTTCTCCAGGGTCACTCCTGGCTTTTTACAACTGCTTTGTAATTGCTTCTGCAAGTCTTTGCTTTGACCCAAAGCATGCTCCCTTTTTTACTCAGTTGTTTTTAATTCAAGTCTGGGTTGAATATAATGTGGTTCTTATTTTTTATTCAGGCTTGAGGATAACCTAAAAGAAATTAGAAAGCAAGAAAGGGGATTTGACACACCTGCTTCCTATACACTGTCTCTTTTAGCTGACTCCCAAGCCCCCAGGTGAGAGTCCCCTCTCCTTTCCTCTTTCACTGAATCCCTGGACACCAATCAAGTTTCTGATCCCCTGGAAAGAAACCAAACACTCAAAAGATGTGCATTATTCTTTGAGAGATACTTCTGCGTTATAAGATAGAGTATTTAACATTGAGTCTCAATAGGTGCATTTGAATTACTCCACTGGGTCAGAATTTCTCCAAGAATAGCCAGGTGCTTGACCCACACACGCAGGATTCGTCCAAGGGCCGCTCCCAGGGGGTGGATTTTAGCCTCCACTCTGGGTTGTAGTCTCCATCTTCCTTACAGCTATGCAATCATATCCTCTGCAAAATAATGACAGTTTGCTCTGTTATTTTTCAACCCTTATTTTCTAACTACCATTGGTTAGAACCTTCTAATGACATGGGGAAATGCTGGTGACTAATTGAAAGGCTTTTTGTCTTGCTCTTTTAAATATGATTAGATTGAGGTGAAGAATGTCAGGTTAAAGAAAGAACTTGCTCTTCCCAACTTACTAAGAGTTTAAAAATCAAGAATGGGGGCGCCTGGGTGGCACAGCGGTTAAGCGTCTGCCTTCGGCTCAGGGCGTGATCCCAGCGTTATGGGATCGAGCCCCACATCAGGCTCCTCCGCTATGAGCCTGCTTCTTCCTCTCCCACTCCCCCTGCTTGTGTTCCCTCTCTCGCTGGCTGCCTCTATCTCTGTCGAATAAATAAATAAAATCTTTAAAAAAAAAAAAAAAAAAAAAATAAAAATCAAGAATGGATGTTAAATTATTATCAAATACCTTTTTAAGCACCAATTGACTTCTTTTTAAAAATTTTTTTTGACTAATTGATGTGAATTATATTATAAATTTTTAAAAATTTATTTCTGGAAGAAGTCCTACTTTATTGCATGCCGTTAAATATATTATGTAAATATTTTATTCAGAATGCTACATTGTCACCCCCTTTACAGGTAGGTTGTCCAGTTTCCTAGCACCACTTCACTTTGGAAAGACCCCTTCTTTGTGTGGGATCTGTGAGACAAAGTGCCTTTTTCACACCGTGGAAGCACAGAGGAATGTGGCTGAGGCTTAACCAAAGTGCTGAGACTTTGAATCTTATAAAGACCGAGAGACGGTTTAGAAAGGTTTTACTCTATGCTTGGTTGCCAAGAGTCCAGTGGTGATACGTGTCCTGCCATAGTGTAAAGGCAGCAGTCATGGAGAGGAGGCCAATGGAAGCATCTTGACTTAAGGACTTGACCTTGGTCATGGCTTCTGTAGCCATGTTTTCCTTAGCTTTCAATGATTTTGTGAACTTCGTTTTCCAGGTTGCCCATCCATCCTGTGAGCCATCAGTAAGCTTCCGAAAAATTGCTTCCCTGCTTAGGTTTGCTAGAGTTGCTTTCTGTAACTTGCAGTCAAGATCCTCGGGGCGCCTGGGTGGCACAGCGGTTAAGCGTCTGTCTGCGGCTCAGGGTGTGATCCCGGCGTTGCGGGATCGAGGCCCACATCAGGCTCCTCCGCTGGGAGCCTGCTTCTTCCTCTCCCACTCCCCCTGCTTGTGTTCCCTCTCTCGCTGGCTGTCTCTATCTCTGTCGAATAAATAAATAAAATCTTTAAAAAAAAAAAAAAGATCCTAACCGTGTAATAACATAGTGGAAGGAGTGTGAACAGATACTGGTTCAAGTCCTGGTTCTTTTAGTAACTGGCTTTGGGCAAGTCATCTAATCTCTCTGAACCTCCTTTGTAAAACTTTGCAGGGTGGTAGAGTTAGAGATAATGTATACCAAGTACATCCTCTCTCATAGTAGGCACTCAATTAATTATCAGTAATTATTTATGGAATGTTCTATGATCAGTCAATCCCTTTTCCATAATTCAGAAATCCAAAAACTTCTGAAAACAGACTTCTTTTTCTTTTCTTTTTTTAAAAGATTTATTTATTTGAGAGAGAGAGAGAGAGCTTGTGTATGGGGGGGGAGAGCAGAGGGAGAGGGAAAAACAGACTCTTCACTAAGCATGGAGCCTGACATGGGGCTCGATCCCAGAACCCTGTGATCATGACCTGAGCAGAAACCGAGTCCAATGCTTAATCAAACAAGCCACTCAGATATTTGGTAGCATATATTCATGTTGAGTTTCCCAATTTGGTATAAAACCCTCTTAGTTACTCCAGTTTGTCCCTGGCTCTTGCACTGTTTTCTGGGACTAGGACTGAGTTTTCCACTAGGAAGGACACTTTTGATGACATAGCACTTCTCCTTCAGGTAATGATGGTTAATCTGCTTGGTAGAGTAGATTCAATTTTTACTCCTAAGTTTTATGCTCCTTCCTAAGATCTTAAAATAGAAAAATTATATGGCTTTCAATTTTTTCAAAAGATTTTATTTATTTGAGAGGGAGAGAGAGAGAAAGGAGGGGGAGGGGCAGAGGGAAAGGGAGAAGGCTGGCTTTCAATTTAAAAAAAAAACCAGTCTTAAACTCCAGTAGGTCAGTGCTTTGATCAACAGGCAGTTGAAATTGCCTTTTTTTAGGTCCTGTAGAATTATAGTAATGAATCCTATTTTGGCAAAAGTGATTGGTTCTAGATTGGGAAAGGTTCCAGTAAGCAGTTATCTTGATACTCTCATGTTAACTGCTAGAGACCGTATTGTGCCTTTGGGTGAGCCTGAGATCCAAGTCTGAGTTCATTTGGGAAATGCTGCCCATAGCTTTTCAGGGTGGGTGGATTTCCTCTAAGAGTAGATGGTCTTTTCATGCAGTTGAGATCTCTTCCTTTATAGATGAGGAGGTAGGAGTGATTAGTCATGTGAACATTCCAGTGCTTCTCTCTTAATTATGGGCAGACTCCCAGGATGGTCCCAGTGTGTTGTTCCAGACTCCTGCTCTGTTCTTTGCTGGCATTTCTTCAGCCTGGCCTTTGTGTTCCTCACCTTTTTGTTTCATTAAAACCTGTCCTTATGAATTATCATTTTAGACCTTCACCCTTTTTTCCAAAGTATTTTGATATTACGTCCCAACTTTATTTGTGGGATACAAGGCCTTGTTTTATAACAAAGACATTTGGGGTGTTCAGAATATGTAGAGAACGTATCTTGACACTGCCGTTCTACAGGTTTGCTACTTGAAATGCTTCAACTTCTAGTTACTAATATTAAGAGTAAAATTCTAAATGTTTGAGGGGAAATGTGTACGTTCCTTTGCTCCCCTTACTGCCTACTGAAAGCTGGTGTGCTGCTTTGGCTTCCCCAGTTGCTAGTCCCCCAGAGAGTGTTTACAGAAAGAACAAGGAAGCATTGGTTTGGTGCTAGCCAAGTGTGCTCTGCCATGTTTACGAAGGTGTTTGTGTCCACGCACGCTTGCACAGTCCTGCACACAGCCAATTCACAGGAGAACAGTTTTGGATTTATGGGGAGCACATCACAGTGGAATGGTTTCCAAAGTCAGTCCCAGATATAAGTATAGTGGTGGTCAAAATTAGACTTAAAAAACCCTTTAGGAAGACTGCACCATGGAAACTGCCCTATCAGCCATTAAACACAGCCCATGTTTCCTCTTGATTTGGAACAATTAGTATATATTCTGTTGAGCATCCTATAAAGAAGGAGGCTTGTGTTTAGAGGCTTTTGTGTTGTACAAAAAAAATGCACTTGAACCACTGGAATCAAACTCCGTGTTTCAACGTGTACCTAAGAGCGCTCGCAGGAACTGAGACTGAGGGAACAGGAATGGCCTATGATATTTCCTTCCCTTTGTCTGACTGTCTGTCTCTCAAACTGATCTAGCTTAGTTGGCATAAGTGGAATGTTCTACACTCTCTGACCCAGGCAAGCTGGCGTTCTTAGGAGTGATTGAAATTTTATGCAGATCAACTTCCACAATCATGATGGGAAACAGACATAATTTTTACCAAGATGTGAGGCAGAAGGTAGCATGGCTTGACAAATGAAGTGAGTGAAATATCACAGTATCGGAGTGGATTGTAGGTTTTTCTCTCTCCGGAGAGCTTTCATTTCAGGATAGGTTTTCACCTCTCCATGTTGGAATGATTTCCTCCCTGCAGATGAGGTACACGGGTTCTCCCGTCTGGGGAAATTTTAAGTACTGTACTTGTGAGAAGAAAATGAAGATTACAATTTTTTCATTATGATTTTGGACCTGGTAGTTGTACATTCTGAATCCAAATGTGAATTGAGCCACAGAGGAATTCTTGTCCTAAATACACTGTAGAGTAATATCCTTTTTTGTTCACCCAGTTCATCTAGCGTGTTCCCAATTTCTCCTTTAAGAGTTCTTATTATGGCTGCATTAAAATTTTGGTCAGATAATTCTAATATCCCTGTCATGTTGTTGTTAGAATCTGTTGATTGTCTTTTTTACACTCAGTTTGAGATCTTCCTGGTTCTTGGTATGATGAGTGATTTTTTTTGTTTGAAACCTGGACATTTTTGTGTTCTGAGACTCTGGATCTCATGTAAACATTTTGCTTTTGATACCATGCAAGCAGGGGAAGGGAGAGAGTTGCCACCTGATTGCTGTGTGTCTCCAAGGGATTGTTAGGAAGAACGGGCAAGAGGATTGAACCCAGGAGTTGGCTTTGGTGTTCCGCCATTGCTCTGAGAACTTATGTTTCTTTAGTCTCTTCTAAGCAGTGGTTCTCACCTTCTCTGCCCATTAAAGTCACCCAGTGCAGCTAAAAGCACCAACCAAACACAACAATCTCCGTCTCCATCCTGAGATTTTGATTCAGTTGGTGTGGAGTGGAGCTTAGTCACTGGTACTTTTAAAAAGCTTCCTAGGTGATTGTAACACGCAGCTGAGAATTGAGAGCCACTGCTCTGCAGACAGGTGAACCTGAATGCTGACCACGCTGTGGTTTCCTACAGTTTTAAAAAGCCTTGTTCTCAAAGTCAGAGTTTTATATATTTCCTTTCTCAGTGGTGGTGGGGGAATGTGAAAAGCCGCAGGTAAACTTGGCCCATCTTCTTGGAGTACCTGTTTGGCCTGATAGAAAAATCACTTTAAACTAACTTGCCAAAAAAAAAAAAATCAAAACAGATTTTTTTTAAAAATAGAATAGAATGTAAAATTTGCACACATTCTTGAGGAAAATGCGTGGGATCCTGGAGAAAGCTTACTTTTGTGGTAAGCCCCAACACCAGGGATGTGTGTTTATAGGGCTTTCCTAGTGGGGTTACTTTGAAATTATTTTGAAATGCACCACGAAGGCCTGGGTGGCAAAATACTGCTGTGTCTGAGTGATGTTTATAGCTTATTGTTATGTAACCTGGGTAACCTGACTAATGTGATGTTTTATAGTATGAATCATTTTATTTAGAAGACTACACCTTTTCATCATCTTGAACTGTCAAAGTAATCATTCCGCTAAATACTGCTATTTCATATATTATGAATATAATATATAGGAGTGTGTGTATTTATTATTATTATTATTATTATTATTATTATTATTATGTGGAGCTCTGGGAGATGAGAGTCCTGGGGCTCTGAATTCTACACTTAGGAAACACTTTTGTTCATTCTTCGAAGGTTAAGCCAGGCAACTCTTGGGATAATGAGAACATTCTCAGCCCTTTTGTTTCCACCCCCAAAGGCTGTCAGCATAGATGAACTCCTTTCTTGATGGCTGCAGTTGGTCACACCAATTTAATAGTCTGGTGGGGGACCTGAGTTAATCCATGGGGATGCTTCTGACCTTTGAAGAATGCCATTTATTTCTGACCCAAGCTCTCCTTCCACACTAATGATTCTCTTTGTGGAAGGTTCTCTCAGAAGATGGGTGCTTCCTACCCTGCGGGGTTGCACTCTGGCAGAGCTGACAAGTGTGTACATGAGTTGTTCTCTTTTACTCCATATTAAGTGAAAAATGGATGTTTTCTCTTCTTCACATGTTAATCTGATTTTCTGGAAATGATCCAAAACTTGGTGCAAACAGACTCCTGTAATTTCAGCACTATAGGAACCACATAAACATTTGCTTCGGCATTTCTCCATTAAAATTTAAAAGCCGGTTGCTATCTTTGAGTTGAATTGTGGACCTTTTTGTGGTGGTTGACTGCAGGTTTGATTTTATTCTCGAAGAGCAGGACTTGGAAGCTGGCTTGAGAAGCTGGATAGCCCCAGTGGTAAGAGCATGGGGACTGGGAGCAGACCGCCGCCTTACTAGCAGGGCAAGTTAACTTCTTAGTATCTGTTTCTCCTTGTCTAAAATGGGAATAGGATTTTTATGAGGATTAGATGAGTTAATATGTTGAAAGCTCTAAAACAGTACATGGCCTATCACAGCAAACAAAGTACTTTCTTTTATTTTAAATGGACATAAAATGTAGGTGGCTCCCACTTCTGCACACCTGACATACACGAAAAGGAATTCCATTCCGGATCGGGCGACAGGGGAAGAGCAGCCTCATCAAGGAGCCCTCGATGGCAGTAGAAAGGGAAGCACGCAGATTGGT
This sequence comes from Ursus americanus, assembly GCF_024610735.1. Taxonomy (NCBI): domain Eukaryota; kingdom Metazoa; phylum Chordata; class Mammalia; order Carnivora; family Ursidae; genus Ursus; species Ursus americanus. The sequence continues at coordinate 885,152 of NC_142131.1, forward strand.
TCATGGGATCTGAAGAGAAAAGAAAAGGGGACTGTGGTCACAGGGAGCTGGCCTGAGGGGGCCCTTGAGATAAATATGGCAGGAAATGCTGGTCCTGTCAGCTCTTGGCCCGGCGTCTCACCCCTCACTGTCTGTGACCTAATGTTTGCCCCAGGCCAAGGGACTGGAAGTGGGAGCATCTTGGTCCCCCTCCTTGGGTGGGCAGATGGTTAGAGCAGGAGTCCCTGAGTGCCTTGCTCGGCCTGCGATGTGGGGATCTATACACTGGGGCTCTGAGTTTATATCTGAGTACATTTTTTGGAACAGACATCATTATTCCTTGTTAAGCTCTGTATTGCTCTAGAAAAGGGTAGCTTAGAAATATTGGTGTTATGTCAGGTCTTTTAAGGGTTAGTAAGCAATTGAAGCTGCCAAGTCCTGTCACCTCTGCCTCCAAAATATCTGTCCACCTCCACCTCCACTTCTGCACCTTTGGCAGGTGCCATCATCGCTGACCTGAACTGTGTAATGATCTCCTACCTGTCTCCCCTGCTTACTTTCTTGACCATGACAGTTCATTTCTCTACGTAGTAACCAGAATGGTGTTTTGTTTTTTTTTTTAATAGCTTGTGAATTGGAGTCTGGCAGCTTCTTCAAATTCTTCAGTGGCTTCCATTACACTTTGAATAAAGTCCATACTTCTTACCATAACCTACCGAGTCCTCTAAGATGCATAAGATATGATCTGGCTCTTTCGTATTCTTTCCAGTCCCATCTTGCATTGCTCCCTTCTGTACACCATCCTCAGCCACACGGGTCTTTCATTTCTCAAATGCATCCTATTTTTTTCTGCTTTAGGGTCTTTGCACTTGTAATTCCTTATGCCTGGAGACTTCTCCCCCTCTCATGACCAGCACATGTTCAGTTCAGATAGCCTCTCCTGAAAGGGCCTTTCCTGACCATTTTGCTGATTTCCTTCCCAAAATTTACGTGACGATGTTCTCAGGACCAGACCGGCCAGCCACTGGTGACTCATGCAACAGAGTCTGTGAGGAATGGAGAGAAGCAGGGTGAAAGGGGCTCGAATCTTGAGCACCACATTGTAGGGGGTCTGATTTTTGGTCTTCTCAGATGTTTTATGTCTTGCTCTTGCAGACACGGAGTGTGTACAATCTTAACCAACCACATTATGTTAGACTCTGTTCCTTTCACAAATGAAAGTTATTTTGAACAGTCCCTTTGTTAATTAACAAACCATTTGTTGTATTTTAAAACAGTGGTATTTAAAGTGCTAAGCAGGAGTGTGAACTCCTGATAACCGTAGTTGAAGTGCTAACTCATGGCTGCTAGGGTGTCAGTAAAGTCTTACTGTGTGAAACACACACAAAGTAAGCTTTGTTTACACCAAAGTTTTCCTAAATCACAGAAATTATAATGGATGGGGACCTTGTCTGTTTTATTGACTACAGTATCTCCATTTAAAATTGTGCTTAGAGAATGATCGGTGTTGCATGAATGAATAAAACCATTTCTGACAGGAAAAAAAAATCTGTATTCTAAACAACCAGCTTACAAACTTGTGGAGCATAACTCACTTTTTTTTTTTTTTTAAATTTTATTTATTTATTTATTTGACAGAGAGAGACAGCCAGCGAGAGAGGGAACACAGCAGGGGGATTGGGAGAGGAAGAAGCAGGCTCCCAGCAGAGGAGCCTGATGTGGGGCTCGATCCCAGAACCCCAGGATCACGCCCTGAGCTGAAGGCAGACGCTTAACGACTGTGCCACCCAGCGCCCCATAACTCACTTTTTAGTTGAGGATGTGTAACTTGAAAACTTCATCTTTTTCTAAAATCCATGAATATTTTTATCTAGATTAGATCAAGTTGATAGCTGGATTGCTTATCAATCAGGTGTCTACTTTGATTAGGACATTCTATAAATATGGTAACATGAGTACATCCTTTACCATCTACATGCTTACAGATGTTACAAAAATGACAATTTTTTTGAAAGAAAAAATAATCCTTAAAAATTGAAGAAAGATATAGAATGCCATTAACAGATTAAAACTTCGGAGTAACTCCTGAAAGATGGACACATTACCAGTTTTGTAGAGAAACGAAAGTGGTTAAAGCAGGAAGAGAGTAGAAACCCAGAGTTGGCAGGGAACAGGAGCAGGCCAGTGCCCCGGGGAGTTCATCAGAACTTTGAGACCAGGGAGCCTTCCCCTGGCTTTAGTGGCTTTCGCTTCAGGCTCAAGGGGGGGCTAAGAGGTCCGTGCCCAGGTGTCCTCTTGTTCTGGGCAAGCTCCCAGATGACAAGGCTGCCCGCCTCCCTCATAGCATTCCTGTTGCCTCCCAGCAAATTCCAGTAGCAGGCTGGTAACTTCTCAATATTTCTTCAGTTATACAATATTTCTTCAGCTATACAATGTAGATAAAACAGCTATCTTAAGAATTTTATAAATATTAAGTAAGTGAATGAAAAAAAGATGCCTAGCGTAGCACCCGCTGCTCATGGTGTAAACAAGAGGTCATTGAGCCCCCACAATGGAGACAGTCTGCATTCAGTGCCATGTAGACTCAAGGGAGCAGTATGAGAAATTGGGCTCTCAAGTAGTGAAACACCTTGGAATGAATTTATTTTGCTTTTTTAGAAATAATTTCAGGGACTGCATTTCTTAACATTAAAGCAGGAACAGGTTATACATCCTCATTTAGTATAAATACCAGCATTTGAAAATAAAATCACAAGACTTATAGCTATGTCAAATGTAACTCCCAAATACATTCATAAGATTTTCTAATTCCTTAAAGGAATACCATGTCTCATCTGACTCTGCAGCTGTTTCTTCAGTCCCTGAACAGAAAAACATCTACAGGAGAAAACTTTCTTCGAAAATCTATTGGAATGGAAACAATGAAATATGCTAACTGGATTTTTAGCATTGTTTTATTTGCAGTCACAATGAAGAAAAAGTATCCTCATGGTTCATCAAAGCTTTCAAGGATTTTTCTTTAGCTCCTCTTTATTTATCAGTAATTTAGTCCAAATCTAAATGGTATTCACCATACCCCTAAAATGTTTTTTATCTTACTAACTTTTGCTTAAGTAAGTCCAATTACTTTTATTGTTTTTTGGGTTTTTGTTTGGTTTTGATTTTTTGCTCAGCAAGTGTTTCTTGTGCGTCTGTGCTGTGCTCTGCACAGGACAGGTCTGTAGGATAGGGTCCCTGCACTCTGGTAGCTTGGTCTGTTAGAGGCATCAGTTAATTTCCCTTAATGAGACCAACAGGGAAGATTCCTAGAGGAAAAGTCTTCTGAGACCAGAAAAATGACTATGACTCTCAGGGAAGAAAAATTATAAGGAGAATTCCAAGATCAAACAGCACGAGCAGAAACAGAGGCGTGAGATAGCATGGGGAGACATGCAGGTGACAGTACTCAGCTCTATGTGACTAGAGAGAAAAGACCAAGTGCAGAAGAGGTGAGACGTAAGTCTGGAGAAGAAGATGGAGCCTGGCAGGGGAGAACCTTTATGCTGTGTGTGCGAAGTTAGTGGCAGGGTTTTTAAAGGGTTTTGATAGGCTAGTGAGGGACATTTGTATTTTCAGTATGTCTTAAATGGCTGTCAGGGAAGTGAAGTTAAGGAGGTTTGGACTAGATGCAAGGTGCTTTGTCAGAAGGCTTTGCAATGGTCCAGGTGGAAGATAATAAGAACTTGAACTAGCACTGGGGAAGTTAGTGTGGGAAGGAAGGAATGGGTTGTTTTTTTTTTAATTTTTAATTAAAAAAAATTTTTTTAAAGATTTTATTTATTTATTTGACACACAGAGAGAGAGAGCACAAGCAGGCAGTGCAGTAGACAGAGGGAGAGGGAGAAGCAGGCTTCCTGCTAAGCAAGGAGCCTGATGAGGGACTCGATCCCAGGACCCTGGGATCAGAACCTGAGCCAAAGGCAGATACTTAACTGACTGAGCCACCCAGGCGCCCCGAACGGATGGGTTTTAAGAAATATTTAGTAGATAAAACTTGTAAGATTTGGTGATGATTGGATGTTGGAAGGAGGAAGAGGTTAGGGTGACTTCAGGTTGCTGGCTTGCAGACTAATGGTGGCTAGGGTGCCCTCAGAGCATTCATGTTGAGTCCGAAACCTTGGACCTCAAGCAGCTGTCCAGATACAGTGGCAGGAGCTGGAGAAAAGACTTCAACATCTTCAGTGAAATGTGAGAGAACCATGGCAGGGGGAAAGACTGTTTAAAGGAGAGTTGGGGAGAGTAAGAATGTGGGCAGGGAGGTTGGTGGGGTTGGAAGGGAACTGGAGACACTGTGCGAGAAGGCAGAGGGCCGAGACACTAACAAAACATAGAACCACTAGGGACAGCAACACATATGGCGTGGGCGAGAAACACCGACAGAGGATAGCGGGTGGGAATGGCCAGGGAGCTTCAGAAGAAGCAGAAGAGCAAGAGTAACACTATGGTAGTCATGGAAGGCAAGGTCCATGGCGGGAAATGTGGCAGGGCATTCCAGCAAGAGGTGCTGAAATGAATTCAGTGGATTTTGCATCTATAAGAAATAAGTGTCCTTTGTGAGAACAGGCGCTATAGAATGGTGGTGTCAGGCCTTGGCCCAAGAAAAGGAGGGGTCAGGAAGTAGAGATGCAGGAGGCCAGTACACCAACAGTCTCTTTCAAGTGGAAAGCAAAGCAATGGGTAGGAGCTGGAGGGACTTGGGTAGGGCCAGGGAGATTGTTTACTCTTTGTTTTTTTAAGGACTTGGGTAACAAGGTGTGTGTGTGTGTGTTTATTATATATAATACACACATAGACACAGGGTGGAAAGAAAGAACATGTCAGCGGAGAGAAGCTGATGATGGAGGACGGGGATCAACAGATGGGCAGGTAGCAGGGGAGGGGGCAGGGAGTAGCATCAACTGTAGAAGGAATGGCCTCAAATGAGAGATATTTCATGCTGTAAGATGCAAGGCAAGGAGGAAGAGGAACTATTTTATGAGCAGAAACAGAGAGATGACGTAGGTTTGAAGACTTGACATGAAAAGGCCAATTTGTTTCCAAAGTATATATCTCCTATCTTTAAAGGTAACATTGAGTAATAATAAGATTAACAAAAGACTTAAATGCTATGAAAAAGGCTCATTATACCTTTGTTGCTTTTGGACTATTTTGTACCATAAGATTTACGAGCTATTTTCCCCCAATTAGTCTCTGTACAAACCCGTTTTGATAGGCTAAATACAATTGTTGATGATCTCCTTTTGTAAATAACAGTATTAAATCATCTGCTTTGTGTTCTTGGTAAGGTAAACGTAATTGCTCCTTGCCACGCTGCTGTGAAGATTTGATTCTGGGTTGATGGTATTTGGTGTTATTTGGAGCGGGCAGTTTATGGTTTGTAAAAACAGGTTCTTGGGACTTCAGTGCAATCATAATGAAATGTAAATGTCCTTCTTGTGGTTCTTCAGCCTTCCAGTTTTCATTGTATGTCTGAAAAGACAGATGGGTGTTTTTATTAAATAAGACGGGTGTTTTTATTAAATGCAAAGGCATCTGTACACAGCACATTGGGTTCATGAATTTGTTAAGCACTTACTGTGTTGCCCAGTGTGGTGCCGACATGGGAGGAAGTCTGAAGAAATGGGAGGCAGTTCTGTCCTGGAAGGAGCTGGTCATGCTGCCCTGCCAGGTGGGGAATGTGGCGTGCTAAATTCCATAGAGAAAGAGGGCAAGGCACCAAGGTGAGAGAAGAAGGGAGGGAAGGGCTGTATGGTGCTGAGGACTTTAGAGGTTTTTGGAAGTGGTCCCTGATAAGGGAAGATGCGAGAAGATGAGGTGTTCATACAAACAGAAGTACTAGTGCCTCATTAAACGTCTCAGAGACAAGAGGTCTTACAGGGTCTTAAGAGAAATTATTTGAAGAAATTGAGAGAAATGTTAACGACGTTTTATTTTGTTATGCATCTATCAAGAGTCAATTCAAGATCCAGCTCTGGAGCTTATGAAATATTGGTCAGGATGACCTCAGGGGTTAGGCTCTTATGTGTTAGAACCTAGGCTCTTGCCTATGACTGGGTACACAAATTCTGTGCTCTGTTGACATGAGGGTGTCGGGCAGAGCTGAGTGATCCGTCTGGCTGTTGAAGGAGATCTCGGAGCCTCTCTCTAGCTGTGGAGCAAGTACTGACTGATCGGACCTCCTTTAACAAGGGGGGCGGGCAGCCTCAGCTGCCTCTGTTTCTCGTGCTGTCAGGGTCAGGCTCAAAGGTGTGCCGTGCTTTCCCTGCAGCTGAGTCCTGCTGTGATGGACCCGAGTTCCATCCCAACCAGTAGCTGAGATGGGCCTGTTCCAGCTCTTCTTTCAGATAGACCACAAGTGCCTACAAGGAGATTTGTACACAGGACCTGTGTGTAACCTTTCTGTAAACCACTGTGCCTGTCTCTGAGGAGTTCCCAGTACAGAGGGGAGAAGACACAAACATAAAAATGCAGACAGCCATACAAAGGGTGTGAGCTTGGCTTGCTTCCCTTCCTGACCTGCACGTATTCCTTTGCTCCTCAAGACCTGTTCTCTCAGCCCACCCAGATCTGTGCCCTGGGGCATTGACCTATGTGAACAACATCAACTCTTTGAGCTCTGGCTATTGGAAGGGACTAGCAGGGTTGGAGGGCAGGAGGGAATGGGGTGGGATGTCTGTTCCCCCTATCTCCTGGGTCACGTAGTCCATTAGCACTCACTCTTCTCTCTGGGTTCTGGCAATGCCTTCCTCCCTTTGCTCTTTCACCTGCTCCCCATCATTGCCCACTCCAGGCTACTGTGCCATGCCAGGTTGGTTTGTCTGACTACACCTGTGCAGACAGCTCCTCGATCAAACTGTCTTAGTTACTCATAGTGGTAATGAGGTCTCCTGCTGAGACCTCACTGGTGACTCTTTTCTTTTTATATAAATGATGAGAGACAAATGTCAAAAAAGGGACAATACACTACAGTGAATAAAAGGAGTGGGGCGAAGGTAGGAAAGGTAGGAGGTGGCAAGGTGCAATAGTAGATCCAGTTTCGGGAGTTGAACTCTAGCCTCACAGTGGTCCCGGGACAGAAGATAAGGCAGATTAGGTTGCCCCCAGCTTTCCTGAAATGTTTCCTTGCCTCTTGGTCAGCCTTTCCCAGGGCCCTGGGGATTTATCCCCCAGCCATGGTCAACTTTAGTTTCCTCTCGCTTAGGTTCTCTATCTGCAGTCCAGATTTTAAACTTATAGTTTGCTTCTTCCCAGAATAATGCCTTTTTGTTGTTGTTGTTGTTGAATAAATGGGGAGATAAGGGCCAAAATGTTTGCCTTGTACTTTGTCCTATCAGCATTTATTCAGTTTAACATTTGGAAGTGAGGTCAAAATCAAAGCCTTAGAGAAAAACATAAGACAAACCCCAGTTGAGGGACATTCCTCAGCTCAGTACTTCTTAAAACCATCAAGGTCATCAAACTGAAGGAAAGTCTGAGAAACGGTCAGAGACCAGAGAAGGCTAAGGAAATGCACAGACTAAATGCAATATGGTATTCTGCAGAGGGTCCTGGACGTTAGGGAAGAACTGGTGAAACCCTCATGAAACGTGGAGGTTTGTTCACAGTAATGTGCCAGTGTTGTTGAGTCTTGTCTCTTCAGCGCTGACTAACGTACCACAGTAATGTCAGATGTTAGCAGTAGAGGAAACTGGGCGCTATCTCTGCAACTTTTCTGTAAACCGAAAACAATTAAAAATATGTATTTAAAAAAGCCAGCCTTTAATAGCTAGGTAAATAGGTATTCAATCAGAAATACTTTATTAAAACACATAAAATTTTTTTTCTGTAATATTTGAGGAAGATAATACTTAGGACCAAAGCAAAGCATAAAATTTATGAATCTTCTGCACAGTTCAGGCCTATTAAGATCTTCTGTTTTTATCTGGAAATATGGTAATGAAGACAGACAAGGTTCTTTGCAATTAAAAAATAGGTCTCTTTTTGTTTTTTCTGGACATTTACCATAATTCTTTATCTCAGATATATTTTACTTCAGCAGGTGGTACTGTATGCTCACATTAGGTACTAAAAATTCTATGAATATATGAATATAAGCGTGTATGTATTAAATTACATTTAACCTCATAAACATATATTGCCTATTTATTTTACAGTTTATGTTCAATTTAAGAAGTGAAGCTAGACTTCGAGACTGTAATCTTAGATACAGATGGAAATTATGAATTGGGAAATATTACAAATGTATTTGCTGCAGTTAACTAGTACAAAATAATACTTAAAGTCTGGTGAGAGAATGTTTACGTGTTTTTTCAGAATTAGGATTTAGAGAGAAAGCAGGATTTAGAGAGAAAGCCTTCTTAAGAAACCAGATACAGGGGCACCTGGGTGGCATAGTGGATTAAACATCCGTTTCCTGGTTTCTGCTCAGGTTGTGATCTCAGGGTCCTGGGATCCAGCCCTAAGGCGGGCTCTGCACTCAGCAGGGTGTCTGCTTGAGGAGTCTCTCCCTCCTCCCTCCCCCCTGCTCACACTCTCTCTTTCTCTCAAGTAAATAAATAAATCTTAAAAAAAAATAAATCAGATACATCTTGTCAGACATATTAATTTGGGGGGAAAAAAGCTGTAAACCTATAGTATGATTTCCTTTTGAAAAAAGTGCCCCCCACCCCTGCGTTGAGTTTCTCAGATTGTGTTACTTTATTTATTTTTTTAAAGGCTTTATTTATTTATTTGTCAGAGAGAGAGAGAGAGACAGAGGAGAGAACATAAGCAGGGGGAGGGGCAGAGGCAGAGGGAGAAGCAGGTTCCCTGCTGAGCAAGGACCCCCGATGCAGGACTCCATCCCAGGACCCTGGGATCATGATCTGAGCCCAAGGCAGACGTTTAACCAACTGAGGCACCCATTGTCTTACTTTAGTAAGAATGTGCTCCTATCATGGTATATATCCTGTAATAATTGGGAATAATGCCAGTATTACTGGTAAAAAATCAAACAGTATTAGCAGCAGTTCTAGATCAATGCAGTAGAACTGGATGTAAAGCATAAATGTACTGTGAACGCTGTAAATGTTCTACGTAGAATAACTAACAATATTGGCACAGGTTCATCATTACCTATCCTGGAGTCCATGCTGAATTTGTTTTTTGAAAAGTAAATTTCATTGTTGAGTACTTTTTGAGAGTTCCCCTCTGAAATTGTTCAGGCGCATACCATTGAAACTACTTAGGCTGTGCGGAGTGAATGTCTGACTGAAGTAGTGGAAAGCATTAACGTGCAATTTTCATTGAAACGGCTCAGTGTGCATGCAGCTGTATTATATAACAGTTTAATTTTAAAGTGTAAACTTAATATTTAAAATTTTAGACTGTAAGAATAAGATACAAAGATACAGATAAAGCCATCTCCTGCTCTTAGAAAACCTCCTAAGCCATTAGATTGGGTTTGGGATGAGGCCTCAGACTTGGTATCATTTTACCTCATTTATTATTTTAAAAAATAAGGAGTTGTCTTAAGGAGGGTGATGTTTTGAAGAGTGGGATAAAGACCATTGTTAGTGATTACGTTAAGGAAGTTTAGTTGAGTGTTGAAGACTTATCTTTTGTCCTCTAAGGTTCAGTTCTGAGCAATGTTGACATTACTGTTGGCAAACCCAAGTCAATGTTTTGGTTGACTTTTAAAATTAACGGTCTGTTTGTTTTATAAACCTAAAACAGGATCCTTAGTCTAATGGCAGACTAGCCCATTTGGTTTATTACTTCCAACAAGCCCAAGAATTCAAATTAGTTTACTACGATGGGCTGGCTTATCAACAAAAAAGAAAAAAATGTCAACATAAGAAAACATTTTAAGAATTAGATCCTCTTATTTTCTCTGATAATTACTTTTACAAATGTATTGGATTTCTGTTGGCTCTCTAGTCTGGATAAAAGTGGGTTTTAAAAAAATATACATTTAAGTAATTGGTTCAAATGAGTATTGTGAGATTTGAAACACGGTATGTTAAGATGGAAAGTGAAGATGCTGCATGATAACCGTTCAGGATAACTTTGAAGTAGTATTTCATCTACGCCATTTAAAATAAGCTCATCAAGGCTTTCCGGGACATTTTTCCTATTTATCCTTGAAACTGAAGCAAGTTGTTTCAAATTAAAAAGTTGATAAGTTATTCCAGCCATAGTAGGATGAGAGAGCATAAGGAAGTGGAAGCTTTTGAAATTGGCTGTGTTAGATTATTGGGTGCCTCTGGCTATGCAAGAAGATGGAAGTTTCTCTAAGCAAGCATGCAATTGAAAATTTGATGAATTACTTCTCTGGTGTTGTTTTGTGGTTTTTTTTTTTTTTTTTTTTTTTAACTTTCATTGCATCACTGACCCGTTAGAGAACCAAAAAAACAAACAAAAAACCCAAAAAACAGAACACCTCTGGATTCTCTCTTAAGTAATTCATACATATTAATAGATCTTTTAAAAACAATTTTATTGATATATAACCTACAGTAAAGCACATAGTTGTCAAATATACAGCTGGATGAATTTTTACATATGCATAGAATTATGTGAACACCATCCAGAACAAGATACAGAATATTATCAGTACCCCCAGGAGGCTCCCTGTGTCTCTTTTCAAACAGTACCTCCCTTCCACTCAACTCACCCACGCAGAGGGAAACCACCGTTCTGACCTTTAGTGCTGTACATTAATTTGGCCTATTTATGACATCGTATAAATGGAATAATACAACATGTATTCTTTTGTCTCTGGCTTCTTTTGCTTCACATAATGCTTTGGAATTCTTTCATGTTTTTGCTTACAGCAAAAATTCTTTTTTTCTCCTTTTTCCAGTTTCTGTGCAGTATTCCATTGTATGAATATAGTACAATTTATCCTTTCTACCGGTGATGGACCATGTTTAGCTATTATAATTAAAGTTGTTCTGAGCCTTCTTACAGCATTCTGAGCAGGTCTTTTTGTGGACATATGCACTCATTTCTCTTACATGTACGGCTAGAAGTAGAATTACTGCATCATAGGGTACATGTGTATTTAGAAGATAATGCCAAACAGTTGTCCAAAGTGGATATACCAGTTTACTCTCCATTTAGCGATATGTGAGAATTCCAGTTGCTTCACATCCTTGCCAGCACTTGGTATTATCAGTTGCAGTCTTTTAAAATTTTACGATTCTATTGGGTGACTTTCTTTTTTTTTCCCCCCATATGACTGCTAGGGTATGTAAGTTCTAATGATTAACCACGGACTCATATCAGGATCTCTGATTAAGAACTTAATTGCTGGGTAACAGTTACTGTATTTGCCTCTGGGTGAAATTATCTTTTCTGATTTATTCACAATTCCATAGGCATATTCTATAATCTAGAAACTACACTGTCAAGTTAACCACCACGGTCAATCGTTCTTGAAAGGGATGGAGAAAGGAAAAGTGAAGAAAAATAAATGACATGGATGTGTGTGTGTGTGTGTGTGTGTGTGTGTGTACACGCATGCATGTGCACTTGTGTAAGTGGGGTATACACAATGAGGACAAAGCGCTCCTTGACAGAAAGGATCCAGTGTAATCCATCTGCCACCAACAGGCTGGCTGATCGTCCCGGGAATGTTCCCGTCTTGGACTCTGAGGATTGGTTTCTGCTGTTGGCATTTTAGATACTCGTTATTGACAGGAGCCATGTTAGCCTTTGTGAGAAGTCCATGTTGTTAAATCCATAAATAGCCTCTGCTGCTGTCACCATGGTCACTTCTCCTTGAAGTCTACTGAGGAAGCACTCGGGTGGCTGGTGAAAGGGGCTGACATCTAGATTGATGATTTTGTTCACCTGATGGAGAGGCCCTTCTGCATCAGAAGGCCTTTGGTGTACATTCACAAGGAACAAAAGTGTTTTTCATACACTATGCTCTTTCTGTCTATCCCTATGCACCTTTCCTGGGTCCCCTTGTACCCTTTCTTCCAAATACCATTTTTTGTTTGTTTGTTTGTTTTTAGTCAAGTCCTTGACTGTCTAGGTTAACCGTTAGCCTTTGCTCATGACTCCATATAGATCCGTAATTCTGGCCATTTCTCAGTGTAGATGGAGTGGACAGGCACATGTACTGGTCACAGTTCTATTGGCTGGGATGATTTCCTTCATGAAATATTTCAGGGACACTCTTTATTGGGGATGTCAGGCTGTAGCAGTCCTCTTTTGCTTGGTGCACAGATAACATGCAAACCATCTCTAACCCAGGCCCAAGTTTCCCTCTCAGTCTGCTGGTCATAAGGAACTCTCCATGAAGTTACAGGTGTGATAATACAGTAGGAGTAGGTGTTAGAGGTCTCCGGGCCATCTGCTCATGTGACTTCTTGTGCCTTGTAGACATGCTTGAATCTGATCTTTTTCATACCATTGTCTCTTGGTGGTAGATCGCTTCTGCATGTACCCAACCTTACGACCTGGGAGGTCAGATAACATTCAGATTACCATGGGCGGCTCAGGTCACATGGTTATTTAATAACCTTTAATCAGGCCCTGCCAAGGCCTACTGGCAATCCAGGACTCATTTCTTAAAAGGACAGTTACCTGCTTTGTTCCAGAGCCTGAGAGTTTTGTGCTGTGATTCTCTGGATCCTATTGGATTCAAAGAATTGGATCCGCTGCATCATAAGACCCAAGTGGCATGGAAATTCATGTTGTAGATCAGACATGCTGCAGAACCATCTCTTGCTCTGGGCCCTGTTCAACACTGATGGTCTTACAGGTTTCATAGTAAAGGAGTTAACAGCATGTTAAATGTGGTATGAATTGTCTTTAAAATGCAAAAAAAGGCCCATGAAGCATGTGTCTCTTTTTTTAGTGGTAAGCAGTTCAGAGTTCAGCAACTTGCATTTCACTTTGGATGGCATATTCCAGCATGTTCCAGGTCACTGGATTCCCAGAAACTTTACTGAGGCTGCAGTCTTTGAATCTTCATAGTTTTGTTTTTCACCATCAAGCTTGACTGCATCTGAAGGTTTTGTTACTTCCTGTTTATCAGGTCCGGTCAGCATGGTGTAACCAGTGCAGGGGGCCAGTGTGATGGTCTGTGGGATGTGAAGACCAGCAACATCTCTGTAGACTAGATTATGGCTGAGAGTAGAGTTGTTAATAGCCCTCAGGCAAGAATGTGAAAGTGGGTTCTTGACCTTGCAAAATAAAACAGATGGCTTCTTGTGCTGCCTTCATATTGGTAAAGTGTTTTCCAGATTAGTAGCGTCATATTAGATATCAGAGGCTAGATGTGCTCCAGAAAAGGTACTTAATTTGGTAAATCAGCCACATTGGAATCACTGCCCGAATGAATTTATGATAACCCATGGCCATTTTCCAAGATCTACCTGTTTTCTGCCCAGACCAAAAAGGTGAATTAAACAGGAATGTGATAGGAATTATCTGACCTTAAAAATTTCAAATGGTATTAATCTCTACAGTTTTCCCATTAATGTGGCATTTCTTTTGGGTTTACTGTCTTGGTAGGGAGGGGAAGCTCAGGGTCTTTTGCTTGGATATTCTTACCATAATGGCCCATATTCCATGTCAGGGAGCCATTGCGGGCATTTTCCCAGTGGTCAAGAATGTTTTCTGCAGGAATGCTTTGAGAAACTGCGAAATAACCATAGGGTGGTTCCATGGATTTATTGGGCCCACTGTGAGACGGAAGAGGCCAAAACATCATGAATCCCCTGACCACAATAAACTTGACAACTTGAGTTTCACTGGTTGACAATGGTATTTTAGGTCCCTAGGATTAAGTGGAACTCTAACTTAAGAAGAAAAGTAAGGATTGCTTTTTGATGGAATCAAAGCAAATAGAATGTGTATTGGTTACACTTTTGTTTCCAGCCACAAGATCTCTTAGGATGGCTCTGCGATGAGCCCCCTCTAGTAGGTAGTTAAGGGGGAACCACTGAAGGAGTGGAATTCTCCATGCACGGTAGTCTTTTGGAAAAGGCAGTTCCTGCAGAGCTTGTAGTTGTGTTAGAGAGAGTTTGTGTTAGGGTTTGGCAGAGTGTTTCTGTTTTTACATTGTCAATGCTCTCAAAGCGGCTACTGATAAGGAACCAGAAGTGGACTTCATTGTATTGGAAATTGTGTTTTAGCTGTGAAACTGCACTTGGGCTGTTACATACACAGACTTAGCACTCCCAAAGCATGTGAAATGTCACTGTGGAGTGTGCAACATGCTTGTAGGAAAGAGGCAGTAGGTGTTTGTTTTTCTCATGGGGAATAACTAGTCTGTAAAGAAATTTCACACTTAGTTTTTTATTTTTAGGTAAAAACCTAAACATAGTGGTTTAATCCAAAACACTTAATCTACATGCACTGCATTGCTTAATAATCAGCCACTTGAGTTGCATGGAAACTGTCTTTGAGCTTCTAGTAACTTATCTTCCTAGTTGCCAGTAACTGAATACTTCATTACTAATTTTCTTTTGCAAGCTGATGAAATAATCTGGTAATGACATTGAAATTTGAGTAAAAATCTGTGTTCATGAAATTTAATATCTTTATATGAAATTCGAAAAAAAAAATCCACAACCTACGAAATTTGCTGGTGGTTACTTTTCCCTTCCAAATCTATCTGTTTTTAAATTTTTAAAAACACTTCTTTTCTAGTTACACATAATAGTCATTTTTCTTACCCGAAGGTAATATCCTATGTTTATTAATGACACTAGTGTTCCCTGAAACTTAAAAAGACATAGTTAAAAGGGCACGTAAAATAGGTTTGCTTATAGAGTCTTGGCATATATATGGTTTGCAAAGACTTGAACGTCGATGAACCCAGATTTGAACTGGATCAAGTAGGAATCATCAGATATTTACTGTTAATTTGTGCAGAGGTAGCTGTTTCTTTTGGAGTCCCAATGAGAAAATGGTATTTTCACTCCTGGATATTTTTCGTAAATGATGAACTCTATGGCAGGGGGGAGTATATGAAAAACATTCCTTGACTGGTAACTAGCTTATGTTAACATTAAAAGAGATAGGGTTTTGTTAAATTGAATTAAATGTTTTTCCCCCATGTTCTTCCCTAACTAAAATTTGGCTTTTTCCTGATACGTATCTTCCCACATTCTTTCTGCCCATTTGTAATATGTCAGTTTGTCAGGGGATAGGGTCTACATTTTTTTGCCTTATTACTTCCCCTTCCAGTTTGTTTCCCTTCCCTTTATTTATTGTTCTCACTTTGTCCTTACCTCTACTCTGTCAATTCCTGACTTCCAGGTACCTCCTCAGTTTCGATTAAGGCCTTTGGCAGCTCCCATCCACTGTTTTCCCCTGTAGCTGTCAGGCTTTTTAACTCCAACATCTATTTGGAATAATAATGACTAACATTGAAGGATCTCTTATGTGCCAGACACTATTATAAAGCACTTTTCTATATGTTATTTAATCTTCAAAAGAGCGATATGAGATAGATAGGTCATTATCCCCATTTTACAAATGAGGTTATTTGTTCAAAGTCACAAAAGTCAAAATCAGCAGATCTGGGTTTTGAACTCATGTAATCGGGCTCCAGAATCCATGTTCTTAACCACTACACCAGTGGATCTCAAACTTGACTATACCCGGACACATGCCTAATTAAATCAGTCTCTGGAGAGGGGGGCCCAGGTAGCTGTACATTTTAAGTCTCTCCAGGTGATTCCATTGAGCAAAGCTGGGAACCATTGCTCTCCACCTGCATTATTTAGTATAGAAGGTTCTAGTCATGTGTGCTTATTTAAGTTTAAATGAACTAGAAGTAAATAAAAAGTCACTTTCTCAGTCATACTTGGGACATCTTAAGTGGTCCAGAGTCATGCGTGGCTATGACTGCCGCATTGGACCCCATGGACATAGAATATTTCTGTCGCTGCAGACATTCTGTTGGAGAGCGCTGCTGTATACCATGCTACCTCCCATCCCTCACGTTGCTGCCTTGACCCCATGACTTTGACCATTACTTTTTACAGCAGCCCACAGATGAGGCTAAACGCTGGACCTCGTCATCACCTGAAACTTGTCTACTTTGCAAAATCTTTAACTCCTAAATCCCTCCTGGACTGGAGCCTCCTGTCCTCTCTCCAGTTCATTTTCATTTAGTCAGCCTCTCTGCTTACCCATTCTTCCCCTGTCAACTTCTTCTAGGCTTTATTTCTTTTCCCATTGAATTTTGGATCTCATAATCAGTCCTGTCCTGGACATTTCCTCCAGTGTCTTCCATATTTTCTTTTCCTGCCACACCCAGAGTGGCCAGCTCTAATGCCATCTATGAAGCCATTTACATTCTCTTGCCCCATGCTGCTAGAGCAAGGCACGTCTTCTAACAGATGTCAGCATACTTTTCCAATCTCATTTGGAAACTCGTTTCTGCATGGCAGTCCTTTTAGTCTTCTATAGCTCTCCCTTTCCCCCCATAGTGGTGTGACAGACCTTCCCTGCCCCCACCCTGCCAGCCTCAGCACAGGACCCCTCCTCTCCTAGGAGACCTGGAGGCAGTCTGTAGAAACTCCCTGTACTTCCCTCCCCTCTGTCTTCACGTACCTGTTGCACCCAGGCCTTATCCCTCATCTCAGAGGAGGGGCCTGCTCCTTTCTAAGGTTCTTCTCCCCAGCTGGTTAGCCAAGCCCCAGCTTCCCATACCAGCACTTTGCCAAATCTCTCCTATCCTTTAAAAAACAGCCCCCCCCAAGTATTTTGTTGGATGCGCATCCCCATAAAATGATGTCCTTACTCTCTTCTTTCCCTGTTTGACAAACTTCAGCATTCTTCAGCTCTCAGTCTCGCACCCACACCTGCCCGTTCCCAAACCTGTTCTCTCTGTGTCATTAAGGACCTCCAAATGCCAGACTGGTGCTCTGCAATGTCATTTGAAATTGTTGCCACTCCTGCTTTCCTGAAACTTTCTTCTCTGTTGGGGTCCATGACACGAGCTCTCCTGTTCTCCTCTAGGCTCTCCAGTTACTTCCCAGAATCTTCTGCATGCTCTGTCTCCCCACAGCCCTCATTACACCCAACTGCAGTTATTTATGTGGATTTGGACCCTGTCTCAGTTACATCTTCATGTAAAAATCGTCGGCGTCAAGCCCGGCGTGTGGTATGAATATCATGCTTAGGAACATTATTGAATGAGGTGAGGCTCAAGCACAGTTATATAGAGGTAATAATCAGCTGTTTGGGGATACGTTGAAACATATTTTTGATTTGCGGTTGTGTGGCTTTGAGTGGACAGATGCAATCGCATAGATGTTTGGGAGCTCACCGTTGAGGTAGGTTCCCTGTCTCCACACCTGAGTGCCTCATTAGCATCCCTGTCCCGTCACTCATCACAGAGTGTCTCACTTCGCAGATCTGCCTTGAACTAAGCCCCCCACCTCCATACCCCCATCTGCCTCCTCTAGCTGACTTCCCACTTGCCCTGCAGGGTGACTCGTGGGGCTTTCCAGATGTTTTAGGTTTTCTGTGCAGCTAAGAAACATTCAGATCAACTGTGTTTTTAAATCATATTTTCTGACAAAGTGGCTTCCCATATAGTAGGATTT
This sequence comes from Ursus americanus, assembly GCF_024610735.1. Classification (NCBI taxonomy): domain Eukaryota; kingdom Metazoa; phylum Chordata; class Mammalia; order Carnivora; family Ursidae; genus Ursus; species Ursus americanus. The sequence goes on from NC_142131.1 coordinate 902,731, forward strand.
GGGCACATTATTTTTGATCATACCTGAAAATGATGATTTTTAAAGCAATTTGAGAGGACTCTGTTATTAAAGATCTAAAGAGAAGTAAATAAAACATGAAAGCCATGGCTTTTGAGGTGACAGTAGGGCGATGATTCTCATGCAGGCACAGTGTGATGGTCAAAGGTGGGATGCTGCTCGGAAGGTTTCACGAAAGAGGAGACTGAGGGAAAACCATGAAGGATGGGCAAGCATTTCAACAGGCAGAGACCAGAGTGAGGATGGCGGTTCATGTGGAGGGAGGGACATGAGTAAAGGTGGTGAGTAGTGGCATGGGTTAGCTTGTATTGAATATTGCAGTTTGTTGGAAATAGGGCATGATGGGAGATAAATGTGGGAGGGTAAGTTGAGCCACGAAGTGGAGGACCTCAAATGCCAGCCTAAATAGTGCAGATGTAGTAAGTACTGGGGAGCCCTTTCAGGGTGTTTGTCAGAGGACAGGCGTGATGATGGGGCACTGGGAAGCTGCATCCAGCAGCAGGAGTTCGTTGGGTGTTCCAGAGGGATTGAGGCAGGGCACCTGTGGCTGGCTGGCTGACCCAGGGTAGCTGTGATCCTCGGAGTGGTCTGCAGAGCGCTGGGGGGTGGCAAGTGGAGGCTGCCCTTGGCTGTGCCCCTCTCGGATTTGGGACGGACACTGTGGCTGCTCCGCTTCCTAGACTTAGGCCTCTCAAAATTGCAACTAGTTTAGTCTTTCTGTTGCTTACTGTATTCCACAGGTGTCAGTTATGTTCTAAATGGATGCCCAAAGCTTAGGTGGCAAAAAGGAAGAAGAGCACCTACTTACAAAAGGATAATTAAAAGCTGCATGAAGGTCCAAAAGCATGTTTGATGTGAACACAACAACCATGTGTTCTTAGGTGAACCCGTAACCCATGTATGGCCCAAGATGCTAGCAGGTTATGGCTACGGAGATAAAATTGGTGAGGGAGAGAAAAATCTGTAATCAAAATGTTCGTTCTTGCCTAAATTCTGCATTTTAATAAGCAGATAAGAATTACCCACATTGCTGGGGGAATTGCCAGAGTGTTCCTCAGTTTTTAAAAATTCAGTAGATTTCTTCTGTATGTTCCTCATCCTTTTCCTCACTGTTGTATTTCCTCCATCAGTGCAGATGTCAACACAGTGAAAGTGGCAAGTGACACCTTAGTATTGTTACAAACAGTTTTGACCTCGTGGATCCCTTAATGCTCACCCTGAAAATGCTTGTCTGTGTGTGTGCCTAATGATCCTTTGGTCATTCCAGCCCACTTTTGTGGTGAGATGAAATACTCCTTTAGCTTTCAGTTGCTTTGCTGTTTACTTAGTGTTTCCTCAGAACTATGTGTGATCTTAGTAGTTCTATCCATGTGTGTCTCAGCACACAGTTAGTTTCCTGGTTTTGTGTCCAACCTTGGCTTGGGGTTAGGGTCAGACATACAGCTACTTGGAGTATAACTGTCACATGCCAAATATTGGGTATCCACCCTCAGATCCTCCACTTTGATGTTTAGAAAGCTATAAAGAGTACTGGGGATATAAGAACTCACATAGATGTAGCCTTCCTTTCAAAGTTGGAGCCTGAGAAGTCTCAGAATTTCTGTGGCTGAAACTTGTATTGACTGATAGAACAGGGAAATGATGATTTGCACATTTGTTTCACTAAAATTTATTTTTGTTTATCTTCAGTTATGGCTGTGAAATAACATAGTGACATAAAAAAGCGTTGAGAATAACATTTCTGCAGTCTGGTTATATCGCTGCCATGTTTCTGTTTATGAACCTCTGGGGCTAATGTTTTTCATGAGAACCAGAATGAAGTACCTATTCTCAGCTTGACTTCTTTCAGTTTCTGTTTATTAACCTTCAGGCATCTTTTCAGTTCTTTCTTGTTTGGTTTCTTTTGTTAGGTGAAAGTATACAATTTATTTAACTTTAAAGGATCTTTTCTATCAGATGTTTGAAAATACCACATCTCAGTATATCTGTGTGAATAAATGATGTGACATACAAAAATACTGAGAATCTTGGAAAGAGTAAGCAAAAATAATTGTGGCGTGTTGTGGCTAATGGTCTTGTTCCTACTAACTGAGTAACCTGAGATTCCTGGGCAAATGCATTGATCTCCCTTGTCCTTATCAATGAAATCAAAGAACTGTATACCATCCTAACTCACTCTTTAAAATTAAAAAACAAAACATCAAAACTGGTCATAGATAAATGTTTATACTGGAAATTTGGGAAACACAGAAGAGTCTAACAAGAAAATAAAAACCATCATAGGTTGCCTGGGATGTGTGTGTACTAACTGACTATACAGGGGCTCTAGGGAACTTTCCGGGATGATGGAGATGTTCTCTTTTTTATTGGACTGTGGGTTACATGAGTATATTTGTCAAATTCATCAAACTGTATTCTTTAGATCTGTATATAAATTGTATTGTAATACAGAAAAAAAATCATACAGTCTCAGTACCCAGGGATAACCGTGGTTAACGTTCTGTGTATTTACTTCTAGTGTAGTATGTTTTTTAAAGATGAGATCTTACTGTGTTCATTGTGTATATTGCTTACTTTTAAAAAATTAATATTGTGTTGAGAATTTCTAAATGTCATTTAAATGTGCTTGAAGTATAATAGCCACATGATATCTATTAACTCAATATATCCAGTTTTATGTAATCAGTTCTCTGTTGTTGGATATTTAGGTTGTTAAGATCCTTCACTTTTGTAAATCAGACTTATAAACTTAATTGCACAAAATGTTTCCTCAGCTGTGGATATCTTATGTGTCCGTTTATTCTAATTAGGTTTGATTCCATTTAATTCAAGATCCTGTTCTTGAGGGCCGCTCTGGACATGCAGAGCAGTGAACCATTCCACCCATGCCCTGAAGGAGCCTGTTGTCATGTGAGCCAGATAAAGTGAGGTTGAGATGAAAATAGTAATGCGAGTTGTTATAGCATGTGAGTGTTTGAGTATTCTGTGTCTTAGGAGCTACAAATTTTGACAAAATAAGATCACATTGGTATAAATGAAGAAATAATAGTTACCATTTATTAAGACTTACGTGATACACATTGTGTCAAAAAATGTTGAGTAGTTACCTCACAATGGCTGTGTGAGGTAATATAAAAAAAATCAAATACTACAGGAGTAAAGACTGTATTAGTTAGGGTTCCCCAGAGAAACAGAACTAGTAGGACATGTCTATGAAGAGATTTGTTGCAAGGAATTAACTTAGGCTGTCGTGGGGGCTGGCGAGGCAGGTGGTCAAGAAGGGCAGGATGGACGTCTTGGACTTAGCTGAGCTGCTGTCCGCAGCAGGAGTTCCTTCTTGCAGTCATCCTCTGTTCTACTCTTGAGGCCTTATAACTGATTGAATCAGACCCATGCCGATTTAATAGGAAAATCTTTCCTAAACTGGTGGTAGACTTTAATCAGGTGTGCAAAATACCTTCACAGTGTCATGAGATTAGTGTATTATCTTACCCAGATTTTAATAGTAATTCCTTAATATTATAAAATATTCAGTCAGTATTAACATTGCCGGCTGTTTCATAAGTGAAAGTGATAAACTGTTGTATATTTTTTAATAGCTTAGGTCAGAATACAAATAAGAGCTATCCATTGCCGTTGGTAGCTATGTGTGTTTTCAAAACCATAGGTTCTCTTTCTCTGATTTCCTCTTCATTGGTTGAAGATATTGGGTTATTTGTTCTTCCTAGCTGGTATGCCCTACTCATTTTATGGATGATTGGGTTCAGTTGTGTAAGCTGAGCTCCAAGCCAAGGCTGACTCAGAACCAGAGTTTTAACCTTTTCTGCAGTGGTGGTGATGGCCGTGAAGCTGCTGAAGCCGAGGGCAGCTCAGTGGGAGCACTTGCTGTGCCAGGCGCTTGAACTACCTCGCTTATCAGCTCTTTTCACCTTCACGGGGTAGATGTGGTTCCCATCTTCAGGCAGGTCAGTTGACTGTCTCCAACATCAGAGAGCTGGTTAAGTATCAGAATTAGCATTCAAGCAGTCTGCATCTGGAGTTTGAATTCTTAACCACTCTGCTACATTGTTCCATGCTGTATTTCTTCTTCTTCTTTTTTTTTTTTTAAGATTTTATTTATTTATTTGACAGAGAGACAGCCAGCGAGAGAGGGAACACAAGCAGGGGGAGTGGGAGAGGAAGGAGCAGGCTCCCAGCAGAGGAGCCCGATGTGGGGCTCGATCCCACAACGCTGGGATCACGCCCTGAGCCGAAGGCAGACACTTAACGTCTGAGCCACCCAGGTGCCCCTGTATTTCTTCTTAAACACAGAGGATGAGAAATCCTTTTGGTTGCCTCTTGGATCCTGGACATGACTGAAATTACGAAGCTAAATTTTATCCAGTGATTTTCCAGGGCTGTTGGGAAAACGGAATCAATGAATGATTGAAAGCACTTGCGAACCTTTAATGTAAAAGGCTATTATGGAAAGCGTATGTGTGTAAAGTCAACTGCCTTCTATTCCCCGATTCTCATTTGTGCCCTATATGTCAGTTGCTTTCAAATGTAATCTGTTCCTATGGGCCACATTCTGAATGTGACACTTTTATTTAAAGTCACTTAAACATTAGAGAAAACCTCTAAGAAACCTGTTTAGAAACTACTGTGGCCAAAAGTGCCTTGTGCCATTCCTAGATGATTTTTCTTTCCTGGGTGAGGAGAGATTTGTTTGTGGTCCCAAGATGCACCCAAAATGCACTCTTGGAAGCAAATACCTCTGAAGTGTAGCAGCTTGCTGCAAAGCCTGAGTGTCTGTATATGCTGAAATCTTCCTACTATGTATGCTGATCCACTAACTGGAAGCATCCGAGCGAATCCCTGTGAGTCTCGGTGGTTGCTCTTTCCTCAAGTCCACCTCTTCGGATGTCACCGCCTCACTTCCTCAACTCAGGCGGCGGGGAGCTGGCTCCTCCCACTGCAGCTCAACACGCCAAGAAAGAGTAGACCCCTCCAGTTCTAATTCCTTTCATGAGTATTGGATTAAACTGCTACCTAATGCAGCACATGGGGGCAATTGGCTGGACTGATAAAAAGGGCCTGGAAAATGTGCCTGATGCTCTTACCCTGCCAGCTCACCCACTCGGGACGGCCAGGCATCTCAAACCCACCTGACTGGATGGGGCTGAGCACAGTTCTGTAAATACATGGCAGTAAACGCTTTAGAAAAGTTATCAGCAAAGACCAGTGATAAGGTGTTTTTCATAGGTCTACAATTCAATGGAAAGAGAGATAGGAGAAAGAATAGGGAAAAGGAACAAAGAGAGGGAAGGAAAGGAAATTGGCAAGCCCACTAGAATAGCAGTTTTTCTGTCCAGTAAGCATGGTTGCTTATGGCGCACAGTGTGTAGTGTTTTTCTTTGTTGCTGGTATATCTCATGAAATGGTCTTTAATGAAAAAGGGTTACTTATTAACATTTCTTTTTATTTTTTATTAAAGATTTTGTTTATTTGAGAGACAGAGAGAGCACAAGCAGAGGGAGGGGCAGAGGCAGAGGGAGAAGCAGACTTCCCACTGAGCAGAGAGCCTTGGTCCCAGGACCCCGAATCATGACCTGAGTGGAAGAAGGCAGATGGTTACCCGACTGAGCCACCCAGGTGCCTTAACTTCTCTTTTTAGAAAGTGAAGTTTTTTTTTTTTTTTTTTTAAGATTTTATTTATTTATGTGACAGAGAGACAGCCAGCGAGAGAGGGAACACAAGCAGGGGGAGTGGGAGAGGAAGAAGCAGGCTCCTAGTGGAGGAGCCCGATGTGGGACTCGATCCCGGAACGCCGGGATCACGCCCTGAGCCGAAGGCAGACGCTTAACGACTGCGCTACCCAGGCGCCTCTAGAAAGTGAAGTTTTTAACCATTTTTTAGATATGTGTCTTCTAAGAATGTTTCTCTGACAATTTTATAGTTTCTAATTGCAAATAATTTTGCATAGTGTTTTATGAGTTATTTTGTTCCATTCTAGAGGGTGAAATTGATATTTGGCTTTAAAGCTCTTTGAAGAAATTTTGCTGTTTTTTATTTGCATACATAATACCATTATACTCTCTTCACCTGAGATAAGATGGTACATAGAATTTTGGATTACTGTGCAAAAATATTTTTCAGTGCTTCTTTTTAGATACAAGGCTCTGTCTTTAGAGTGTTCTATTCTTTAAGGCATGTACTTAAGGATGAACAATACAGCTTTTTTTTTTTTTTTTTAAAGATTTTATTTATTTATTTAACAGAGATAGAGACAGCCAGTGAGAGAGGGAACACAAGCAGGGGAGTGGGAGAGGAAGAAGCAGGCTCATAGCAGAGGAGCCTGATGTGGGGCTCGAACCCAGAACGCCGGGATCACGCCCTGAGCCGAAGGCAGACGCCTAACCGCTATGCCACCCAGGCGCCCCAACAATACAGCTTTTAACATTTAAAATTACTTCCTTTTGGATTGTTGGATGTGAGCCATCAACAGAAGGTTTACATGCCTTGTTAATTTGTGAGGTTATGAAACAGGTATTAGGGAATCCTGTCACTGTGATATTTAGTTGGCAGCTAAAACATCCTGTGCTTTAAAGCTTCATTTGACCTCTGCTTTTAAAATAATTTTATATGTGCACACACACATACAGACACATACAATTTGTGTTTGTAGACATATTCCTTGAAGGATTGGTTGTGAGGGAGGTAAGTAACATTTGTATCAGTTTCAAGTAGGAAGATTATAATCAAATACAATGAATTGTATGTGGGATTTTTGGAACTTGATTCATTGAACAAATTGGACTGGAAGTTATCGAGTGTCCTTGCGCTAGGCTCTGGAGACAGAGCAATGAGCTAAAAGTCCCTGTTCCAGTGAAGCTTCCGCTCTGGTGCGAGGAGACCATTACACGAAGAAAAAATAAATACATGCTAGAGGTTAAGAAGAAAAGGTTGGATGAAGAGGGTGGGAGTGTTGGAAGTGGGGAGGATGGAGCAGTGGTTGGGGACAGTCTTTCAGATGAGGTAACATTGGAACAGAAACCTGAATGAAGTAAGGAGGCAAACCATCTGGCTAATTGATGGAGAGAAAGAAAGTATCCTTGCAGAGTGAGCAGTAGGTGTGGAGGCCCTTGGGTCAGCCTGATGGACACTTATTTATGAACAATATTGAAGATGGTTTTAGGGCTGGGTCAGTGTTTTGGGGCTTTTGTCTAAACTGGATCTTTATCCAGGGAGTAGATAAAAAACTAAGGTATATATAATTTTAAGTGGATCTTCCGTAAACAAAATTCACATCACAAAACGAAATTGGCAGAAAGGTGTATGTAGTTGTATCAGAACTAGTAAAGGTAAAAGGTAAAAATAAAACCTTAACATGTTAATATACAGCATTTAAAAATTGTTATATTCAGAGCAGGGATCTGTTTTTATTACTATTAAATCTTCACATGAGAACTAGAAAATCTTTTCTTATTGAAAGAGGTGATCTAAGACAAACTCCCTATTAAGCATTGTAATAGGTTGAATTGTGTCCCTACAAAAGATAATGAAATCCTGTCCCCCTGACCCCCAGTACCTGTGAATGTGACCTTAATGGAGAATAAGGTCTTTGCAGATGACCAATTTAAGATGAGGTCATTAGGGTGAGTCCTGATCCAGTATGACTGGGTCCTTATAAGAAGTGGGAAATTTGGGCACAGGGAGACATACACAGAGGGAAGGCAATGTGAAGACATGGGGAGAATGCCATCCACAAGCCAAGAAAAGCCTGAGGCTACCGGAAGCTAGGAGAAAGGCATGGAACAGATTGTCTTTCATGGCCCTCAGAAGGCACCGGCCCTGCCAATACCCTGACCTGGGACTTGGAGCCTTCAGGACTGTGAGACAATAAGCTTCTGGTGTGTAGGCAACCCAGTGTTTGCTGTGCTTTGTTACAGCGGCTCTAGGAAACTAATACGGGCGTTAAGGGATATTTTGTTCTCTTCTAAAGCTGTCAAAAATGAGAAGATAAACCTTAAAATACTTTCTGTATCTTGGCAACTTGATAGGTGTAGAATAGGGCAAATATAGACGCCCACACAGCCGGTGGGGTCACAACCTTCGCACCCTCAGGGTTTCCCTCCACCTGATGAATATCTCATACTTGGTTGTTGATTTCTTTATCTAAAATGGGTAATGTGATTTTTGTCAAATGGCAGCCACATAAAATGTGCAACGGTGGAAAGATTCCCCAGTGGAAGTATAATGCGTTTCCAGGAATGTTGTTGCTATATTGCATTTTTTCTGTTTTCTGCTTTTAGTACATTATAAGGCTGCTCTCTTTATAGTAACACATGAGAAAAATGAACTGAATGAGCTTCCTTCTCATTGAGGAACTAAAGCACATGGTCATGCCCTCTGAAGAGGACAGTTGATTTAGGACTTTTAGAAGGTGCGGCAAGTAGTAAGTTGAGGAAGTTTTCTTAAAAACAAAACTGGAAGGTACGTTGTTATGCTTTCGTACTGGGAAATGAAGGTCGGGCGGTAGAGGTCAGGGTCCCTGCCGAGGGAGCATTTTCCCGGAGTTCTGTCAGGCAGTTTTAGAATGCCTGTGATTTGGATCCTTGAAATCTGGCTGTGCGTTTGTGTGAGGATGCGTATGGTGAGTGGGCTCTGAGCGATATGGCTTGTGTTTGAATCCTGGCTTCATGGCTTGTTGGCTGTTTGACCTTGAGCAAGTTACTTAATCTCTGCGTCTCAGTTTCCCCTGCTCTGAGAATTAGTAGAACTGTAGTACCAGCCTCAAAAGTTTCTGTGGTAATGAGATGATCCTTGTAAAGTGCTTTAGAATGGCGTCTGGTCTCATTAAGTGTTCTGTAATTTATAGGCATTGTTAGTAGTATAAAATAGGCTTCACCTGCCTTTTCTTTCTGTCAGTGGGAGACAGGCAATGACTCGGGTGCACTGGCCAGAAGGAGTTAAAAAGATGCTTGTACCCAGTGCTGAAGAACGGAAGCTTTACTTGGTTCTAAATCCTGTTTGGAAGATGTAGGATTTGTGGAAGTACTCATTGACTGTTCTGAGTTTCTAGAGCCGACTATAGCCTGCATGATGGGAGAGGAGGGGGATGATGGAGCAGGGTACGTTCAGGCTCCCTGGGGCTTCCTGACCTTGGGAGATCCATTAGTGTGATAACGATGTTAGCCAGCATGGAAAGCTTCCTTACAATGAATCAGCAAGTGCCAGCTAGCCCAGTACAGAATCTTGTCATTTAATTCTCAAACCAGTCCTGTGGGGCAGTTTTTAGTACCAGTTATGTTTTTAAACTGGGAAATTTTGAGCTTTGGAAGGTTGCTTATCTAAAGGTACACATTAAGGACGTAGTGCAGCTGGGACTGGAACTGAGTCTGATGACAGAGCCAGGGCTTCTAGCTTTGGGGGAATCACGCCGATTTCCCTCCCTTCCCAGCGTCTGCCTCACCATTGAGGAACCCTTGCCCAAGGGCAGGGAGGTGATGACCTGGACTGAGTCACCCAACACTGTTGGTTTTATGGGAGGAATATAACAAGAGGAAGGTGTTGGCAAGCAGTCTCTATCATCTGTTCTTTCCTATATAATTTTTGATGACTGAAACATTGATCTTGCAGTTATGAAAATTGCAAGGTCAGTTTTAAGAAAATATATCAGAACTATGTATCTACGCATATTTTTCAGCAGACTTTGTAGGTAGCATAATGGTACTCCACTATTGCTTAAAGAACTTTGGGGACTTTTCTTCCTGATTTATCTTATAAACCACTTTGAGTCATATAATATACCTTTTAAAAGTCAGTCACTTTAAATTTATGTATTATTTTTTAATTAGAAAACACTGTGTTATTTGGTGTGCCCAACACCTTTATTAAGGTTGGCCTTCAGATAATTATTGGATTTTTCCCAACTTACGGCTGCCCTCATATGACAATTTGCAAATGTTGAGGCTATACAAGGAATGTGCTACATTCTCAGAAGGCAGTTCTAGAGGGAGCACTAAACTGTTTTGACACATGTCTGCCCTGTTGGCAAAACAGCATGATAATCATAGGAATTGTTTTGAGTTGGGTGGCATTCATTGTGAGATATTCATCCTGGCACACTTGTAAAGTTATTCATTGCTTGACCTCCGGAGCACTGAGCTCATCACTAGTGTCTAGATAGATTCTGTCTCCTTCTGTTTTGACGTCTGCCATCCTTTCCTGTCCTCATCTTGTACTGTACCCTCACTGAGGGTGGCTTTTCCTCCTATGTGAACAAGCTCAGGTCTTCTTCTTCTTCTTCTTCTTTTTTTTTTTTTAAACTTGCACCAGCCAGCACTCTGTTTCCCATCTTCTCTTCATAGAAGATAACTAGTAGCCAGAGAGGGAGGTGAAAGCCACAGGATAGGTCATGGTCAGATGCTATAGCAGTGGTTCCCAAAGTGTGAACTCTGGACCCACAGCCTCAATGCTCCCTGGGCCCACCCCAGACCAACTGGATTAGAAACTCTGCGCGTGGGGCCCCAGAAATTAGAAACTCTGCCATCAGTTTGAGCAACGTTACCAGTCGATTGTGACGCTCCCTTAATTTTGAGGACCCCTGTGCTACAGAAAGGTCAAGTTAAATAAGGGCTGGAAATCCCTATTGGAATTCCTAATTGGGCAGTTTTTTGTATCCCTCCTTGGCCCCCTCAGTCCTGGGCAGTCTTGCTTCTGTCCCCAGCACTTCGCGGAGTGTGCTCTAGGTCGGCAGGACCCTGACCGCTGTGCTGCTGTGAGCGTAGATACCGGAGGAACGCTGGGCCCCTAGTCAGGAGCGGTGAGTCTGTTTCAGCCTCCTCCTGTCAACCAGCTGGGTGACTTGATGGGAGTGGCTAACCAGTCTAGGCCCCAGTTTCTTGTTTGTTAACCCAAAGTGAGATTTGCTAATCATTAAAGGATCTCCTCCATCATATCTAAGGTTTTCTATTTCCTATGAACATTTTAGCATTTGAAAATTTAAAATTAATAAATTTGTTTAAATATATTTATTTGTTACTGTGTCATTAGCCATTCAGATTTAAGCTTGTTGTTAATGGTCACCAAAACTTTGAATCTCCAACATATATTTCAGCGCCATAATAATGAAGCCAATTCATTAACGGGGGCTGTGCTGTCAGACAGTGACTCAGCTCACCGAGGAGCCTGACATCTTCATTTTCTGCCCATCAGTGGGAAGATCGCCAGCCTCGATGCAGAACTTGTATTTGTGGTTTGATGATTCGAATCTCCTCCTTTGAGCAGGGAAGACAGCCACATGTGAAATGCTTCTGTGGTGTGATTCCTCCTCTTTTCTTTTTTTTCCTCTTCTTTTTTTCTCTTCTTTTCTTTCTTTTTCTCTTTTTAAAGATTGATTTATTTACTTGAGACTGAGAGAGGTTGGGGAGAGCAGCACCCATGTAGTCACCACGACTGTTGATTTTCCCTCCAGCATCTCTTGTATCCGTTTTCTCCTTTCTCTTCATGCTCCCCCCCACCCCACCCCACTTTCTTTAACTCATGGTTTCTCAGTGCCTGCTTTGTGCTAGATCGTACACTAAAAGGTCTGGAGGTAAACTGTGAGCACAGTAGCAGAGATGGAGAGTTTGCTTGACATTCCAGAGCAGGGTTGCTTGGCAGACCTTTTCCGTAAGGGATCAATCAGGTAAGAAGTATTTTCGGCTTTGTGAGGCATGAGGTCTCTGTCGCAACTGTCGGACTCTGCCGTAGACAGTATGTGAGACAGTGGTGTGCCTTTGTTCCAGTCAAAGCTTACACAGCAGGCCAGATTTGGCCATGCACCATGGTCTGCCAACCCTGATGTAGAAAGTGAGGCAGACCACTAGCCAATACACAACTGAAAAATGTGTGTATCAAGTTGTGATAAGTGTTATGAAAAAAAAGCAGTGTGAAGGGAATGAGGAAGCTGGGGAGTGTGTGTATAGGGGAGTGTTCCATTTTATGTAGGCTGGATGAGGAAGCCCCCTCATCTGAAGAAAGTGGGGACACAACATGGGACATGCAGTGGAAGAGGCTCCCTGGTGGGTGGGAAGAGTGCCCCTGGCATTGGCTGCCTACTGCGCTCAGTCAAGGAACCACAGGGAAGCCATACTGGCTGAGGGGAGCCAGGGTGAGAGTGGGCAGGGACTCTGGGACAGCTGCCAAAGGACAGGTTGGTGTAAGTTCACCGACAGAGGAGAGGAGGTAGGCTGTGTGAGGGTGTGGAGGTGTGAGAGAGGATGATGTGCATGGGGAAAGGAAGAGACCTGGTTTGGCTGGAGAACAGGTTAGATGGGGTTCGTGGGACTGAAAGGACCTGAGGTTGGTAAAGTAGGCTTTGAATGTCATGCACAGAGTTTTGGCTTTGTTTGCGGGAGATTTTTAGAGAGAGGAACATCATCAGCTTGTTTTAGAAAAGGTGAGAGGTGGGGATGTGGGCAGGGGGAGGGATGAGGGAAGAGGAGATGGATTCATGGGAGATCTTACACTGGCTCTGCGGAGTCTTCTTGTGTCTCCTGGGGCGCCAGTGCCTTCCTGCAGTGGTGTCTTTGTTCCTGTCATTCCTCCCTCCATGAATGTCTGCTCCTTCACTTGGAAAGAACGGCCCAAAGGCTTCCCCACCCTGATCGCTCCCAGTTGAGGCTCCACTTCCTCTTCTGTATTCTCCTAGCGCCTTCTTCCTGGCATTTCTCTTACAGTGTGGGTCAGAACATGCACTTATCACTTCTTAAGTATTTTAACCTTCTTGAGGGTAAGGAATGCTTTATTGATACTGGGATCTTAGTATATGGTAGGGTGGGGAATAGGAACTCAGGAGTTTTGCTGTCCCAACACTTACTGCCTGACCTTAGCTAAGTTGCTTTGCTTCTCTCAACCTGCATCTTCTCATCTGTGAAAGGAGATAGCATTATCAGCCTCTCCAGGCCCTCGTGATAATGGAGATACTGCATGGAAGCACTTAAAACAGAGTCTGCACGTTTTATGTGTCTAATTAATTCTGTCAATTAGCATTATTGTCAGCATTATTGTCGCATTATAATAATGCTTAACACAGTGCCTGGAATATAGTAAATGCTCAGAAAATCTTGGTTGTTGGAGGGAATGTGGTACAGATAGAGTTTATGGTACGTGGATATGGACCAACTCAAATTGTGGCAAAGCTGACTATAACAGATCCATTTGGTCTCTATAACTATCCAATTACGGGATTGTAGAGAAACTGAAATATAGCTAGATATCTTAGAAAGCTATTGCAGAAGACAAGCTGATAAAATTTCATTTAGATGAGTGAAAAATCTCAGTACACATGCATTATCAGTATTCATGATCAAATATTCTTGCATCTTACAAAATGTGCACAAAACAGGTTTGAAAGACAAATTATTGAGGAGTAATAATTAATGTCAGCAAAGTGTATTGGTTCCATACTGAGAGAGCTAGCTTCTGTGTTGGGGTCCTCAGTGGCCCCAACGACTAACTACACACAGCTGGTATGCCTTGCATTGCTCAGAAAGAGAGGGCTCTGGTATGTGAGCAGACTCTGAAAGGGAAGACTACTGAAAAGACTAGTCACTGATCTGTTCACTCCAGAGAGATCAGAAATAGTTTTGAGACATGGCCTCGAAAAAGTTGAAAGTCATATAATTGTTCCCCAAAGCCTCTAGGCTATTTGTGAGCTCTAAGAGCTACCACCTATGTGTTAAACCTGTAACTGAAAATCTTCTCCTGTCTGGCCTTCATTAATGGGAGGTTGCACTCATGGTACCTCCCTTGGCACAACCACTTAGACTCTGCACCTTGTGGTCATCTCCTTTCTGAACTGTTGCATCCCTGACTGTCTGCTTTTCTGGTCTTGAACTTTGGGTCAGCAGAGTGGTAAGCCCTAATCGTAGGGTTCCACCTCGCCACAAGGGGACCAGGAAGTGCCGTCCTGCCACTGGGGATATTCTGTGAGCATCTGTAGTGAGTGCCCCAGGGACGTGTGTAGTAGAAAGAAAGTCACACCACTTTGAAGCTTCTTGACCTGCATGCTCCCAAATGACAGTCTATACAGCCTCATTTCCCTAGGTAATTGACAGCAGTGCACTTCAGTTTTTATTTTGTTACTTAGCTTAGTATATTACTGTTGTTGAGGAAATCCTAACCCAAACTTTACTTTTATTAGGATTATGCAGAGATTTCTACTACCCACTCCCGTCCAATTTTGTTGTTAAAATTATGTGTGGCCTCTAGATTTTGCATACCTCTTTGAACTACCAATGTTGTCTGTTTTTGAATCCCCCACTATATCTTCACTCATGTTTTCCTCCTACCCAGAAGGCCTTACTTCTTTTCTCTCCACTCATCCAGTCCTCCTCATTCACTAAGACTTCCTCCAGGGAGCCTTTCCTTCGTGAGTGTAGGGAATCAGGAAACGTAACTTTGTGGACATTTAAGGACATTGCCTGATGGATCAAAAAAGACTGTGGAAGAGTCCTGCTTCTAGACAAAGGAAGTTGCAGGTGCAAAGGACTGAAGGAAAGAAGTCAGTGTAGCTGGACCTTAAGAGCCGAGAAGAGAAACACCAGCTGTGACTGATCAAAACTAGATTATGGTGAGCAAAGTGAAGGTAATTTGGGCTTTGTCTTTATAATGTTGGGACTCCCTTGAAGAATTTTAAATAAGGTGTTAAGGTCAAGTGTACATCTTCAGATACTCTGGCTGCTGTGGGGGAGACCAGGTAGGAGGCAGTTGCAGCGCTCCAGGTGACTTGGATTGGGTGGTGGAGTCAAGGAGCCATGGGCAGATTTGTCCACTAATCTTGTCCAGGCATTACAATGTCTGGTTGGTATAATGGGGTAAAATGAACCATCTGGAAAATGCCAATTTGTGGGCCTGGGTGAATGGATTGAAACTCTAGAAGCACCCAAACATAATCAAGTGATTTTTCTCATATTTCTCATTTCCTTTGATTGAAGAGAAAGGATTAAAAAAAAAGGCAATGTTTCAAAAAAATTGATAAAGGTAGTGGTGATATTTTCTGCCTATAAATCTATATTAGGTTTACCTTTTCCTGTTCAGGGAGTAGATTAATTCTTCCTCTTAGAAGGCTGAAGAGATGGTTGAGTAATATTCCATTGTGTGTGTGTGTGTGTGTATCTCACATCTTCTTTATTCATTCATTTGTCAGTGGACATCTGAGCTCTTTCCATATTTTGGCTATTGTGGGTATTGCTGCAATAGTGCCACTTTGAATCACTATCTTTGTATCCTTTGGATAAATACCTAGTAGTGCAATTGGTGGGTCATAGGATAATTCTATTTTTAACTTTTTGAGGAACCTCCATGCTGTTTTCCACAGTGGCTGCACCAGTTTGCATTCCCACCAATAGTGCAAGAGGATTTCCCTTTCTCCATACCCCCGCCAACATCTGTTGTTTCCTGTGTTGTTCGTTTCAGCCATCTGACCGGTGTGAGGTGGCATCTCATTGTCCTTTTGATTTGTATTTCCCTGATGCCCCGTAACGTTGAGCATTTTTTCATGTGTCTGTTAGCCATTTGCATGTTTCTACCCCTGAAACTAATATTACACTATATGTTAACTAAATTGAATTTAAATTTAAAAATTTTTTTAAAAAGTTGAATAACCTGGAAAAAAAAAGAGCTGAAGAGATTCCTGATGTTCAAGAAGGAGGGTACCTCTGGAGTTTGGTGCCTGGGGGGATTCAGACTCTGGTGGAGGTGCCTTTGGTTTTTGTTTTTGTTTTGTTATTTTGCCTTTTGGTGACGGAGATCTTTCCCCTGTCCTCATGTACCCTGTGCAGAGCCTCGGCCTGGTCTTAGTGAGGCATCCTGTGTCCATGGCTCCTTCTGCCCAAGTAATGCAAAGCCTCCTGTCTTCTTTCCTCTAACCCACAGAGTGGTTATTTTTGTGCTAATTTTAATAGACGTAAAGATGACTTTCATGGTGAGGATTTACCCCATTCTAGGCCAGAGTTCAGAATTATTTCCTAAAATCATTTGTCCCGAATGTTTTTTGTAGTTCTTTTCTCTATCAGAGTTGAATGGTTGGCTCTTGCTCAGGTGTCTGGGAGATACTCATTCTCCTCATCTTCTCTTTTTCTTAAACTCACTGTTAATCCTGCCCTGCAGTCCTGGAGGTGACCTGAAGTGGGTGCTGAGCAAGCTGTTTGTATATTTTTACAAGAGAAACTGATGCTAACAATATCGAGTGTGAACCTAGAATAATTCAGTGTGATATCCCTCCTGGCTAATCAGAGGCCCTGGCAGACAGCCAGCTTGCCAGAGAGGCATTTATGCAAAAGGAGAGCTGGTGACATGTGTCTTGGAAAGAGTGACATCAGATCTGCTGTCAGTATTTAGCAGAGGGAGAGGGAGAGAGAGGCTCTCAGATAACATGTGAATGGAGGGGAGTGTGTGGAAAGAAAAGAGGACCAGAGGAAGTCAGGCAATTTGAGGAAGACACATTTCCCCTCCTGGCCGAGCCATCCATTTGTGAGAATAACGGAGTGCAAGCATAGCATCCTGGATGGTCTCTGCTTTGTGTGTGTGTGTGTGTGTGTGTGTGTGTATGTGTGTGTGTGTGTTTAATATTCATCAATACCCCGTCTCCTGGGGCTCAGTGTCACAGCCATTATCCTTCCATCTGAGGCTGGCTGCAGCTTCCCGCAGAGACCAGCAGTGCATCTCCTTAATTGGCTGGTAGGGTCAGCAGCATTGACATGCATGTTCCTACCATCCCCCCCTTCTTGACACCTTCCCCTCTGCCCAGTGTATTTCCTAGAGGGAAGGCCCAGCAGAACCAGAAGGAATTAGAAGTCTTGCCTGAGAAATGAGACCTGTTCCAGGATGCAGCTCGTTCCCAAACCTGTGATAGGCTTTAAGCCTTTGAGTGGGTGCCTCCATTTTAAACCGATAGAGAGGGGTGCCTGGGTGGCTCAGTCATTAAGCGTCTGCCTTCGGCTCAGGGCGTGATCCCGGCGTTCTGGGATCGAGCCCCACATCGGGCTCATATGCTGGGAGCCTGCTTCTTCCTCTCCCACTCCCCCTGCCTGTGTTCCCTCTCTTGCTGGCTATCTCTCTCTCTCAAATGGATTAAATAAATAAATAAACAAACAAACAAACTGATGGAGAAAAAAAGTCTTGCAGTTATTAGGAAACTATTGCTCAGCAACGTGGCTCCTAATGATTTCAATATTTGTAATATTTACTGGCGTTGAAGACTCTGTAGTATTAAGAAAAACCATGAGTTATGCTTAAATATGAATACCTGCCATCTCCCTGCTCTCCTACACCACATGCTGTGTGTGATCTGAGTCCCTGAAGAATCTTTTTCCAAGCCTTGGACACTAATCTCTTGATGGGCATGTTGTGTTGCTTTTAAAACAGTAAAGGAAGAAAGCCTTTTGCTATTTATAAATAGGCACAAAGTATATAAGGAAAGATACAAGACATAATAATATGCTTTTTGGAAAAGAGGGGTCAATCTTTAAAAGCCTTAACTCCTAATTTTAGCTGTACTGTTGGTAACCTTGGTTATTCTGAGAATTGTCTGTGGGGCATACAATACAACTTGGGCGTGTCAGTCAAATAGAAGACTTTGGAAGGACAACGTGCACAAAAGAAGAGGGAAATTGCAGAGAACCCGTGATGGGAAAAGAACAGCGTGTCAGGTTGAGGAGTGGAAGACTTAGTGCGGAGAGGGTCCTGGTGTCATTCGGGAGCACCTGTGCCATGCATCTCTTGTAGCCCGGAGCTGTGGCCCTTCAAACATCCAAGCCAGTAAGCAGTTATCTCCTGGCAGACCTTTTCACACTCTGCAGTGGTCCTGGGTGGTCCCCAAGTGAGATGATCGCTCCAAATAACAAGTAGTATCCACCTAAGGCTGTGTTTCAGCAAGAGTGGTTAAAGGGTAGAAAAGGGACAGTTGACAAGACAGATTGGAATAGAGACCTAAAGACAAAAAGACCACCTTACTCTTCTCCCTGTCCTTCAGGTTTTGGAATTAGAACTCCAGAGGCAGGAGTCTGGTAATGTTGTAGCTGCCTCCCTGAAGATAGAGGTGGAGCTCACAAATGCCCTTTGCTTTCATTCCTGGTCCCACAGACCAGATCCTTTAGGTTCCTTGGGTTTCCATTCTCAGTCCACCTGTCTTGAGGGGGAGCTGCTTGGTAGCAGGGCTGTTTCTTTTTCTTTCTTTCTTTCTTTTTTAAAAGAGTTTATTTTATTCATTTGACAGAGAGAGACAGCCAGCGAGAGACAGAACACAAGCAGGGGGAGTGGGAGAGGAAGAAGCAGGCTCCCAGCGGAGGAGCCTGATGTGGTGCTCGATCCCAGAATGCTGGGATCACGCCCTGAGCCGAAGGCAGACGCTTAACGACTAAGCCACCCAGGCGCCTCAGGGCTGTTTCTTAATAAGAAACTCGTGCTGGGGATCTTCTGCCTGGCTGCCCTTGGCAGCCACCTGGACAGCGCATGGTCTGGGGTGGGGGGCTGAGGGATCCGTATTTTGAAAAAGCAGCCCAGGTGTTCCTCACCTGCAACCAGAAGTGGGCGCCCCATGGGTGCCGGTGTTGAGTTAGGAGCTCCCCAGCTGCTGCTGCCACCGCCCATGCTGGTATGGGGACTGGTGGCTGCTTGCTCCTGGGGGCTGAGACATGCTAGCAAGACACGCCAACCCTCCGAAACCCCCACTTCTCCAGTACTAGGGCATCCCCATGGGCCTGTGTCCACTGCCCATTATAAATAAGAAAATCGGGAAGCGGCGTTTAACCACCAGTTTGGGGCCATTTGTCTGGTACAGCAGGTCAGCCCTTCCCAGGGCTTTATGTTTAGAACCAGAGGATCAGAGTAGTAATAAGGGAGGACGGAGCAGAAGTAATGTTTTCCAGTGAAGGCAGGACACCAGGTTGGAACCAGGTTCTTAGTGTGCAGTGATCTTCACAGCAAGCCTGTAAGGAAGGGGGAGTGTTTTCCTTTTACAAGGAGATGCTGGGCATGGAGGGTTAAAGAACGTTTCTTAATTCACATGAGTATTCTGCTGTGGGAAGTGGAATTTGGGCTTGGATTTGCTTGACACAGACTCCATGGCTTTCCTACCATGTTGGTTTATGGATTTGCAAGAATAGGAAGTATTTGTTTAGCAAGTTGAAAGGTGACGTCCTTTACTTAAAATAATTTGTTGACATAAGATGCACAAGGTTGGAAAATTGAACAGTATAGATGTTTATAAAATGATGAGCCTGTCACCCTCTCCACCCCATCACTAATTACTGTCTCCAAAAGTAATGACTATTTCTTTCAAACTATATAAAATACACATACATTCACAGACCCAAAAGTATTAGCCTTTTTTATTTGTATCAGGAGGGTATATCGTGCATATTGGAGCCAGGGTGGCACGGTTGCAAACATGGGAGGCATAGCCAGGCAGTCTGGATTCAAATATGGGCTCTTTCTACCATGTTTAAGGCATTGGGTTAGTTACACTCTGTGCCTCAGCTTCCTCATCTGTAACATGGGTTGTTCTGATCAAATCTGCTCGTGTTAAGAATGGAGAACAATGCTTGGCACATAGTAAATATGGAATGAATGTAAGCTGTTGGTTACTCTGCATCTTCCTGTTTTTTTTTTAACTTAAAAAAATATGAGATCTACATCTACTTAGTTTTTTCCCCTAAAAAATAAATTAATTTAGCAAATATATCAAAAGGTGCCCTTATTGTTCAGTGTTGCAGAGCCTGGTTAGTGCAGAGCACGCTGTGACTGTGTGCTGGCCAGCATCTCATGTTGGGCGTGAGACCGTAACCATGTATGTAGTGCTTTGTGCTTTTAAAGACAGCTCCCAGGTATGTTTTATTTGATCTTCCAAGCCAGCCTGTGATGTGTGTTGGGCAGGTATTATTATGCATTTTGCAAATAAGGAAACCAAGATCGAACAGACTTGCCCTTAGGCCCCACAGCCTTGCCTAGAGCAGTGGGGAGGCCCAGAAGGCTACCTCCCTTTGATAACTGCAAATAACCCCATGGGCCACCACCTACTGGGAAAGTTCAGCCAAGGAGGGGGTGGGGATGTTGAGTGTGTTTCCCCCACGGTGGGAGAGGTTTGTTCGGATGTACCCACTCTCTTCTTTTCTTATAAGGAGTGATGCCTGTTTCAGGACGGTCCCTAGGATTAGAGATGTACTGTGGGGTCACTGAAGAGATACAATCAGGAAGGGGTTTGGTGCAGTTGTGCAGGGAAGAGAGCAGTGAACCGGATGGCAGGAAGTGTAGTCTCAGTGGCTTCATTGTTTAACCTGATGCCTTGGAATTAGATGCTCTCTAGGTTTACAGATGAGGATTTAAGGCTGAGAGTTTTAAGCAATAGTTCCAGGCTACTCAGCTAGTTAAGAGCAGAGCCAGCAGTAGCTAAGGGGGGCCTGGAATAAAAGAATTAGTAATTGGGGCTATCAGAACCTTTTCTCCTACCCTGGCAACCAGCTTCCGGCACTTGTGTTCTGTCAGCGGGAAACATTTCAGTAGAGTGCTGTCCAATCCAAATATAATGTGAGCCACGAAGGTAATTTTTAATTTTCTAGTGGCCACCTTAAAAAAAAGTGAAATTAATTTTAACAACATATCAAATCTAATATGTCTAAAATATTTCAACATGTCATAGAGATAAACATTATTCTGTTTTTCATATTTTTTTCACAATCCAGTGTATATTTAACCCTTATAGCACATCTCACTTGGGACGAGGCACATGTCAGGGACTCCACAGCCCCATGTGCCTCATGGCTATATATTGGGCCCCATAGCTCTTAGAGAGTAGGGACTGATTAAATGCACATTTTCCAAGTTGTTTTGAAACAACGACTGGGTCTCTTGACCCTTGTCAACATTTCACTATACATTTTGGTTAAACACCTTTAAAATGGAGAAAGTGGATGAACTGTTAATTAGTGCCACAGAAAAATAAGTTTTTAAAATCTGTGCTTTAGGAGTTGGTGATTTCACATTATAAAACTAATTCATCATATGGACTTTAAGTGATAAATTCCCTCTAGTACATTTGTGTTTCCTTCTAATGTATTAACTATTTCACCAAAAAATCCAAGGAATTAAGAAGTTTTAGTAGGTGCTTTGCTCCTTGAGGATTATTGAGTAAGTATTAAAATTTCAGGAAAAAGTTTAAGTCAATGGTATAATATAGTTTGATTAAAATTTGATTTTTCTCAACTTTTTAGGGGAATTGGTTCTTAACAGTGTTAACATAACAGCATTTTAAATCAGTAAGCCTGATAGACATTGAGCAGTTAGGAACATTGGATTGTAGATCTGTTCTGGTTATTAATCTGTTCTGGGGCAAATTGCTTAGGTTAGATCTGTTTCATTCTTTACATAACAATAACCAAAGTCACTTTATTTTTTTAAAAAATGAATTTAGATATAAAACCATGAAACAGGAGGAAAAGAGAGGGAGACAAACCGTAAGAGACTCTTAATCTCAGGAAACAAACTGAGGGTTGCTGGAGTGGAGGGGATGGGAGGGATGGAGTGGCTGGGTGATGGACATCGGGGAGGGTATGTGTTGTGGTGAGCTCTGTGAATTGTGTAAGACTGATGAATCACAGACCTGTACCCCTGAGACAGATAATACATTGCATGATAATAAAATATAAATGTGTGTGTGAATATATATATACACATACATATATATACATACACACATACACACACACACATATATAATGGTTATAAGATATACAACCTTTTTGTACTGAGGTTTTTTGTACTGAGGACTATAGCTTTTTATTCATTATGCTATTTGGGAAAGTCAAACTCAACTAAGATTATTTTAATTTGGGACACTTGCGTGGCTCAGTCGGTTAAGTGTCTGCTTTGGTTCAGGTCATGATGCCAGGGTCCTAGGATCGAGACCCGCGTGGGGCTCCTTTGCTCTACAGGGAGCCTGCTTCTCCCTCTGCCTCCCACTCTCCCTGCTTGTGCTTTCTGTCCCTTTCTCTCATGAATAAATAAATAAAATCTTAAAAAAAAAGATTATTTTAATTTACAGAATCTTTCTTTCCTAATAATTTATAGCACCTTTTAAAGGACTGGTAACTTGCCCAAATGTTAGAAATAAAATGAGGATATGAACCAGAAACAAAACAAATTGATAATGGACACAACATATAATGAAAATGTGTACACCTGCAGTAACCATGAAGAGTGGATTGGCTGGACAGCCAGACCTCATTGCAAATCCGGTGCTCAGCTGCCCTCCTTTCCTTTCTTTCTGTTATTCAGGAGTAGTTACTGGTTGCTTACTATGTTCACGGTACTTCTCTTGATCACTTCCGTTTGTAGTTTGCAGTTCCTCTTACAGCAGAAGGAAATGTCTTACTGAACAGGTGCATATAGTTTTGACAGTTTATCCTTAAAAGTAGCTTTAGAAAATAATTTTTAGAATCATTGAATTTAAACATACAGGGTTCTTTCTTTATAAACATTTTGTTGGTTCCACAATAAATTGACTTTCTTTTCTTTAAGGAAGACTTTTCTAATAATTCCAGCCAGAAATCACACTCAGGAAGGACCATGAGCATGGCAGCCCAGGGGGCTTCAGCACGCACTGATCCATGGGGTTTGGAAAGTCCCTCAGCTCACCTCCCTGAGCCTTAGTTTCCTGATTGGTAAAATTGAGGCTACTATTATCTTGTCAGACACAGTTGCTCTGAGGGTTAAATGAAGTCTTGAAAGTCTCCAGCAGAGTATATGTATGGTATATATATATGGTTCTCGGAGAATGTTTGCCGAGTGAATAGATAAATAATTGGTTCTGTGATGACTGTCACTGCATGGCTGCCTCTGAAGACTCTTCACTGAATGTAGAACTTATATCGTAGGTGTGTAAGTGGCTTTAGTCATTTGGGTGATTCTTAAACATGGAGACCAGGGAGAGGAATAAAGGAAGTAGGAATGAAAACAAAGGAGGTGGGTGGGTTGAGTGGAACACCATGAACTGCTGCCCATCGCATTCTTTGCAGCAGTGCTGAAATAAGGAACAGAAATGAAACAGCAGGGCACTGGCACAAGACCCAGTCTGCAGAGGTGCAATGAGTTCAAAAAGCTTGCAAAGACTGCAGACTGTTTATAAAACTTTTGTTCTAATAGTAATATTCCCTTTATATGTCTTTTCAGAAATTTGAGATGAAAAGAAATATTTTCTTCTTAAAATCTTTTCTGAATTACTGTATAGCCAATAATACCCTAGGTGGGGGGCTTATTTTCTTTCCTGTGAAACTGGGAGGGCCTGTTTGATGAAAGGGTTCCACCGAACCGTTTTTGTGCTATGTGTAGGCCCGTGTAGGCTACGTGTAGGCCCGGTGGTCCTCTTGATGACCCGCTGGTGGAATTTCCTTCTGGGTGCAGGGTTAGGCGTGCCTTCACAGTGGGTCAGGGAACCTTGAGCAGACCCTGGAGGAGTTCCCAGAGAAA
Organism: Ursus americanus; assembly: GCF_024610735.1. Lineage (NCBI taxonomy): Eukaryota > Metazoa > Chordata > Mammalia > Carnivora > Ursidae > Ursus > Ursus americanus. The sequence continues at coordinate 926,239 of NC_142131.1, forward strand.
GAGGCACTAAGTGGAGGTTTCTAAAGGACTCCGTGTGCAGTTTTCGTGCACATTCATTGACTGCCGAGCTAGAAGGGATTGTGCCTTCGTCCCGTTAGTCCCCTTCACAGGGACCCTGAGTGGTTTGGCAGCCCGCCTGAGGTTGCAGGGTGAGTCAGGAGCAGAGCTGACTTCAACCCAGTTCCCCGGGTCCTCTTCAGCTGCCTCTCAGCACTGCTCTGTGCTGTTCTCCTGCCATGGAGTGACCTCCCCGTAACCACTTCTTTTCTTGTTTCAGATGGTTTTGAAATGGAAAAACCTGAAATTTCGAAATTTGAAATTACCAAAGTAAAACATGCTGCTGTACTCAGTAAAAACGATAACAGAAACTCCCAGAAAACCAGAGATGCATGAAGAGAAAAGTTCACAATTCCTCATCACCCATTTAAAGAACTACTCTGCTTTCTTAGCTGAGAGACTTTATGGGCATCACTTGAACTCAGCACATTTATCCGACTCTCTTTATCCAGTTGTTGCATAATTTCCCAGTGTGGATGACTATCATTTATTCAGTAATTCTTCTATTGATGACACTGCAAGTTAGGGGATTTTATTGCACCACTCTCAAATAATGCTGTAATAAACACCCGTGGCTGTTGAGCTGGTGCTTTTATTTCGGTAGGCTAGATCCCCAAAGTGAGATGGCCGGTTCTGGGACTGTCTGTGATACCTGCTGTCCGATTACTTTTTTTTTTTTTTTAATGATTTTTTATTATATTATGTTAGTCACCATACAGTACATCCCCGGTTTCCGATGTAAGGCTCGATGATTCATTAGTTGTGTATAACACCCAGTGCACCATGCAATACGTGCCCTCCTTACTACCCATCACCGGTCTATCCCATTCCCCCACCCCCCTCCCCTCTGAAGTCCTCAGTTTGTTTCTCATAGTCCATAGTCTCTCATGTTTCATTCCCCCTTCTGATTACCCCCCCTTTCTTTATCCCTTTCTTGCCCCACTGATCATCCTAGTTCTTATGTTCCATAGATGAGAGAAATCATATGATAGTTGTCTTTCTCTGCTTGACTTATTTCACTTAGCATTATCTCCTCCAGTGCCGTCCATGTTGTAGCAAATGTTGAGAACTCGTTCTTTCTGATAGCTGAGTAATATTCCATTGTATATATGGACCACAACTTCTTAATCCAGTCATCTGTTGAAGGGCATCTCGGCTCCTTCCACGATTTAGCTATTGTGGACATTGCTGCTATGAACATTGGGGTGCATATGGCCCTTCTCTTCACTACGTCTGTATCTTTGGGGTAAATACCCAGTAGTGCAATGGCTGGATCATAGGGTAGCTCAATTTGTAACTTTTTAAGGGACCTCCACACTGTTTTCCAGAGTGGCTGTACCAACTTGCATTCCCACCAACAATGTAGGAGGGATCCCCTTTCTCCACATCCTCTCCAACAATTGTTGTTTCTTGCCTTGTCTATTTTTGCCATTCTAACTGGCGTAAGGTGGTATCTCAGTGTGGTTTTGATTTGAATTTCCCTGATGGCTAATGATTTTGAACATTTTTTCATGTGTCTGTTAGCCATTTGTATGTCTTCATTGGAAAAGTGTCTGTTCATATCTTCTGCCCATTTTTTGATTTGTTTATTTGTTTCTCGTGTATTGAGTTTGAGAAGTTCTTTGTAGATCTTGGATACCAGTCCTTTATCTGTAGTGTCATTTGCAAATATATTCTCCCATTCCGTGGGCTGCCTCTTAGTTTTTCTGACTGTTTCCTTGGCTGTGCAGAAACTTTTAATCTTGATGAAGTCCCATAAATTCATTTTATCTTTTGTTTCTCTTGCCTTTGGGGATGTGTCATGAAAAAGGTTGCTTTGACCGATGTCGTAGAGGTTGTTGCCTATGTTCTCCTCTAGAATTTTGATAGATTCCTGTCTCACATTGAGGTCTTTCATCCATTTGGAGTTTATTTTTGTGTATGGTGTGAGATAGTGGTCAAGTTTCATTCTTTTGCATGTAGCTGTCCAATTTTCCCAGCACCATTTATTGAAGAGACTGTCTTTTTCCCACCGTATGTTTTTTCCTGCTTTATCAAATATTAGTTGCCCAAAGAGCCGAGGGTCCATTTCTGGGCTCTCTATTCTGTGCCATTGGTCTATGTGTCTGTTTTTGTGCCAGTACCATGCTGTCTTTGTGATCACAGCTTTGTAGTACAGCTCGAAATCCGGCATTGTGATGCCCCCAGCTTTGTTTTTCCTTTTCAACAGTTCCTTGGAGATTCGGGGCCTTTTCTGTTTCCATACAAATTTAAGGACTGTTTGTTCCAGTTCTTTGAAAAATGTCCTTGGTATTTTGATCGGGATAGCATTGAAAGTGTAGATTGCTCTGGGTAGCATGGACATTTTAACTATGTTAATTCTTCCGATCCATGAGCATGGAATATCTTTCCATCTTTTTATGTCTTCCTCAATGTCTTTCAAGAGTGATTTATAGTTTCTAGAATATAGGTCCTTTACGTCTCTGGTTAAGTTAATTCCAAGGTAACGTATGGTTTTTGGTGCTATTGTAAATGGGATGGATTCCCTAATTTCTCTTTCTTCGGTCTCGTTATTCGTGTATAGAAATGCAACTGATTTCTGAGCATTTATTTTGTATCCTGCCACGTTACTGAATTGCTCTATAACTTCTAATAATTTGGGAGTGGCTTCTTTTGGGTTTTCCATATAGAGTATCATGTCATCTGCAAAGAGAGACATTTTGACTTCTTCTTTGCCAATTTGAATACCTTTGATCCCTTTTTGTCGTCTGATTGCTGTTGCAAGGACTTCTAGTACTATGTTGAATAATAGTGGCGAGAGTGGGCATCCTTGTCGAGTTCCTGATCTTAAGGGAAAGGCTTCCAGCTTTTCTCCATTGAGAATAATATTTGCAGTAGGCTTTTCATAGATGGCTTTTATGAGATTGAGAAATGTACCTTCTATTCCTACACTCTGAAGGGTTTTAATCAGGAAAGGATGCTGTATTTTGTCAAATGCTTTTTCGGCATCGATTGAGAGGATCATATGGTTCCTGAGTCTTTTCTTGTTGATATGATGTATCACGCTGATTGATTTGCGAATATTGAACCACGCTTGCATCCCAGGTATGAATCCCACTTGATCGTGATGGATAATCCTTTTAATGTACTGTTGGATTCTATTAGCAAGGATCTTGTTGAGGATTTTGGCATCCATATTCATTAGGGAAATCGGTCTGTAATTCTCCTTTTTGAGGGGGTCTTTGCCTGGTTTGGGGATCAAGGTAATATTGGCCTCATAGAATGAGTTTGGTAGCTTTCCTTCTGTTTCTATTTTTTGAAATAGCTTTAGGAGAATAGGTATTATTTCTTCTTTGAATGTTTGGTAGAATTCCCCAGGAAAACCGTCCGGGCCTGGAGTTTTGTTATTTGGAAGGTTGTTTATCACTGACTCAATTTCTTCATAATTAATTGGCCTGTTTAAGGAATCAATTTCTTCCGGTTTCAATCTTGGTAGTTTATAGGTTTCCAGGAAGGATTCCATCTCTTCCAGATTGCTTAGTTTATTGGCATATAGCTGTTGATAAAAATTTCTAATAATCCTTCCAATTTCAATGGTGCTCGTCGTGACCTCTCCTTTTTCATTCATAATTTTAATAATCTGGGTCCTTTCTCTTTTCTTTTGGATAAGTCTTGCCAGTGGTCTGTCAATTTTATTGATTCTCTCAAAGAACCAGCTTCTAGTCCTGTTGATCTGCTCTACTGTACTTCTGGTTTCTGCTTGATTGATTTCAGCTCTAATTTTGGTCAACTGCTTCCTCGTGCGTGGATTAGGCCTGTCCCTCTGTTGCTGTTCCAGCTTCTTGAGGTGAGAATATAAAAACTGCATTTTCGATTTTTCTATTCTTTTGAGTGTGGCTTGGATGGCTATGTATTTCCCCCTTAGGACTGCCTTTGCAGTATCCCATAGGTTTTGGACTGTTGTATTTTCATTCTCATTGGTCTCCATAAATTGTTTAATTTGATTTTTGATTTCCTGGTTTATCGAGTCATTCCTGAGCAGGATGGTTCTTAGTCTCCAAGTGTTTGAGTTTCTTCCAAATTTTTCCTTGTGGTTGAGTTCCAATTTCAGAGTGTTGTGGTCTGAGAATATGCAGGGGATAATTTCAATCTTTTGGTATCGGTTGAGACCTGTTTTGTGTCCCAGAACATGGTCTATTCTTGAGAATGTTCCATGGGCATTAGAATAGAATGAGTATTCTTTGGTTCCGGGGTGTAGTGTTCTATATATATCTATGAGGTCCAACTCGTCAAGTATGGCATTCAAAGCCTTTGATTCTTTGCTTAGTTTTTGCCAGGGTGTTCTGTCTATTTCTGATAGTGGAGTGTTGAGGTCCCCTACTATTAATGTATTTTCATTTATATGTCTCTTTATTCTGGATAAGAGTTGGCTTGTGTATCTTGCTGCTCCCCTGTTGGGGGCATATATATTTATAATTGTCATATCCACTTGTTGAATACTTCCCTTAAGAATAATATAGTGCCCTTCTGCGTCTCTAACTATAGTCTGTAGTTTAAAATCCAATTTATCTGATATGAGAATTGCTACCCCAGCTTTCTTTTGAGGACCATTTGCGTGAAAGATGGTACTCCATCCCCTTACTCTCAGTCTGAATGCATCTTTGGGTTTGAAATGAGTCTCTTGTAGACAGCAAATGGATGGGTCATTTCTTTTTATCCAATCTGCAACCCTGTGGCGTTTTATGGGATGGTTCAAACCATTTACATTAAGACTGATTACTGATAGATATGATTTTAATGTTGCCATGTTGCCAGTAAAGTCTTTTTTTGTATTGGCTGTGACTTTCTGTTCTGTATCACTCTTGGGGCCTTTTTACTTTTATAGAACCCCCCGTAATATCTCCTGTAGGGCTGGTTTCGTAGTTACAAAATTGGTTAGTGACTGGCGATTCTGAAATGTCTTTATTTCTCCATCAATTCTGAATGACAGTCTTGCTGGATAAAGGATCCTTGGCTGCATGTTTTTCTCTGAAAGAGCTTTAAATATGCTCCCCCAACCCTTTCTCTCATTCCAGGTCTGTGTAGACAGGTCTGACGTAATTCTGATGCTTTTGCCTTGGTACGTGAGAAATTTCTTTGCCCTGGCCGCTTTCAATACTGTATCCTTGCATCTAATATTTGCGAAATGCACTATGACGTGACGTGGCGTAGGTTTGTCGTGGTTGAGCTTGGGAGGGGTCCTCTCTGCCTCTTGGACACGAATGTTTGTTTCCCTTGCTAGATTAGGGAAGTTTTCAGCTACAATTTGTTCAAATATCTCTTCTAGACCTCTGTTTTTCTCCACCCCCTCGGGGATGCCGATGATTCTAACATTGGATCGTTTCATTGAGTCAGTAATCTCCCGTAACCTACATTCGTGGGCGTGGATTTTTTTAAGACCATCTTCTATTTTCATTTTTTCCTCTATTAACCCATCCTCCAATTCACTAACCCGTTCCTCTGCTTCTGTGACCCTGGCTGTCAGAGCCTCTAGTTTTGCCTGCATTTGGCTCATAGAATTTTTAATTTCTGTCAGATTCGCTCTCATTTCTGTCCTTAGGGATTCTATATTCTCAGTAACCTTTTCGTTTATACTTTTTTCAATTCTACTCATCATTTTGACCATCGTTACTCTGAATTCCATTTCTGATAATTTGGTTACATCCATATCCATTATTTCTGTGGCAGAGGCCACAGGATCACTGTCTTTTCTTTGCTGGGGGGGGCTTCTCCTTCTTGTCATTCTGATGAAGAGAGGTTGCGGGGTTTCCAGAGCCCAAATTATTGACTGGGTCCCAGGCCGTGCCCCTTGTTTTATAGGGATCTTAGGGATGTGGGCTTCTTCTTTAAAGATTTTATTTATTTATGTGGCAGCCAACCAGCGAGAGAGGGAACAGAAGCAGGGGAGTGAGAGAGGAAGAAGCAGGCTCCCAGCAGAGGAGCCCGATGAGGGACTCCTTTCCGGAACGCCGGGATCACGCCCTAAGCCGAAGGCAGGCGCTCAATGACTGCGCCACCCAGGCGCCCGGGTTGTGGGCTTCTTGATTTTTCAGCCTGCCTTCTGGGGGAGGGGCCTGCCGCGCCGATACTCAGGCAGCCCTGTTTGGGTAGAGTCTCCGTGTCCCCTGCGAGGGGGGGATGGGGATGGGCACTCCCTGAGCCGGTATTTCCAGGCTTTTGTTCTCTGGCGGCTTTCCCTGGCGGTTTGCTGTGCCTCTTCTGAGAGTCAGAGCAGCAGCGGCCAAATTTCAGCCTCTGTCACGGAACAGAAGGATTGCGGCCCATTCTCTACTAATGCTCTGGCCACTTTAACTCTGTTACTGTTGGTGCTGCTCAACCCTGCAGCGTCCCGGGATGTGCGCCCCACACCCGGCGTCCCAGCCCTCACTTCCAGGGCCGGCGCGTCTCTGTCCTTTGTGTTCCTAATGCCGCCAGCCGCCAGCCGCCCCGCACGCGCGCTCCCGGATCTCCCGGTCTCAGTCTGGATCCAGTGAGCGCACCAGGATTCCGGGGTTCCGCGAGATGCCTGGTGGCGCGCGCACCCGGCTCACGGTCTCAGTCTGCTGTTTTGCGGGTGCCGACCGTGAGCCCCGCCCGCTCTCCCGTGCAAGTGGCTACCGCTTCCCAGCACCCGAACGCGGCGGCTCCCTCCCCCTTCCGTTTATCTTCCGATATCTGTGCACAGTTTCATGGCTCCCCGCTTCGTACCTCAATACTCAGCGCTGGAGATGTTCATTTGTAGAGATCCAGATGCGTCTTCCTGCGTCTCAGGCTGGTTCCGTGGTTGTTTAGGCTGGTCTGGTACCTATCCAGCTCGACTCGGAGGACCGGCTGAAAACGGTGTCTCCTACTCCTCCGCCATCTTAACTCCTCCCCTCCTGTCCGATTACTTTTACAAAAGATTGCTGTAGCTCCTCCACCACTCACATTTGTCATCCTAAAGGCGACGTTGGTTTTAATTTTATCCATGTATTTTTAATTTGCTCTTTATTATACTTTATTGCTCATTCTTCTCGTTTTGCTACGTGGTCAAATTTCTCTACCCATCTCATCATGAACATGGAGGTTCTTTTCTTTTCTGCCCTGGTCGTGGTTACTTTCTCACCTGATATTTTCAGAGCAGCTATAATTAAACAGTCTGTATTAACATATACAAGGTAAATAATATTTCCTCACATTGGGTTTTACCTAGACAGGTTGGAATTTTTTTTTTTTTTAAGATTTTGTTTATTTATTCGACAGAGACAGCCAGCGAGAGAGGGAACACAAGCAGGGGGAGTGGGAGAGGAAGAAGCAGGCTCATAGTGGAGGAGCCTGATGTGGGGCTCGATCCCGGAACGCCGGGATCACGCCCTGAGCCGAAGGCAGACGCTTAACCGCTGTGCCACCCAGGCGCCCCTGGAATTTTTTTTCTTGACTATTAAGTTGTTTTTTACTGTATATCTTTTAATAAACATTTAAATGACAAATTATAAGTTCCTAGTCATGTTAACTTCATCCTGTCACATTGCTCCCCCTCTCGTGTTTTCCATATCATGAGCTCTCTGTCCAGTTAGAGCACATCTTTCAAGATTTCCTCAGATTGGGTTTATTGGTTAGGTAATCTTGTAGTTCCTGCATGTTCAGAAAAGGGTTTTTGTTTTCCCTGACAGGTGAAGAACATGGTGGTTTTGCTGCTTCTGTCAGTAGTGGCTGTCAGTAGTGGCTGTTCTAGATTCCAGTGTTGCAGTCGAGGTATCTGATGCTAATCTGATGCTTCTTCCTCTGTCAGTACTCTGTCCAGTTTGTTTGAATAACTCTATAATCTTTAGGGTCTCTGCTGCCTCTGACAAGACTGCGAAATAACCTGTAGATAAGGCAAAACCAGGTTGACTGTTTACTGCAATAAGGGAGATAATGACCTTGAGCATTTCAGAGGAGGGAGGACAGAGATGGGAAATTTATGAAGTTTGTTAGGGTTTAGTTTGAGACAGATTGTTCAGGGCAAGGACATGATATTAGACAACATTTTTGATAAAATAATCTAAGACTGGTAGGCTAAGTAAGGAGTGTTTACTCAAATGTGGATTAGTTGAGCTATTTATCAGATGAATGGGTTTTTGGAAAGTTCTTGAAACAAACAGTAAAATTATGAGAAACTTCATCTTCCTGGGTAAGAGTTTGTTGAAATAGTGGAGTCATGTTAATGCACATACTAGGATGTGTGGTTGCAGTTTAAATATTTCACAAGCCTAGGCATATGCCGTTTGTTTCCTCATTAATGTTGTCTGAGCTTGCTTGGGAGCCCTTATCCCTTCTTTCAGCTCAGGGAGGTTTTCTTTTGTTTTGTTACCTCCCTCCTTCCCTTCTAATTATTTCTTGTCCATTTGTTACTGTTTCTCCTCCAGGAAAACCTATTTTCTGCATGTTCTGTCTTCTGATTATGTCTTCCATGTCTCATATTTTTGCTTATAATGTCTGTTTGATCTTTGAGGACCCTGAATGTTCTTAGTAGTGGCCATGCTTTTTCCATTTTGTCTATTGAAATTTTAATTTTAGATGTCATGACATGTCATGTTATTTGGTTTTAGAATGCCTTTTGTGTGTGTGTTTTAATGGTGTGTTTAATGGTATCTCCTTGAAAGTCCCCATTGCTTCCCCCCCCCCACCGCCCCGCCGGTATTTTCTTTAGTCTTTTTCATATTTTTCATTGGAACTGTTTGTTCTGGTATTCATCTCGGTCTTCCTCATTGAAGCGGCTGAGATGCCTTACATGGGTTGTAACTCTTCTTTGTCTTTTAATGAGTTCTTCCCAGCAGGCTAAGAGGACTCTTGGGCAGTGGTAAATCATCAAATGCTGGAATAAATAAGTGTGTTTGTTATAGTGGATAAGTATAAGCCACCAAACTGGGACCCATCAACTGAGAAATGGGGAGGAGACTGCTTGGTCTTTAGGAGAAGTTTAGCTCACCTGGATAGTGACCCTCTAAGTCTGCTGGTGTCAGTAGGTTTGGTTAGCCCTTCCAAGGACCAGCCACAGTGTCTTCCCAAGTACAACCAACTTAGATTTCTGACCAGGCCACTTTAAAATCTGTGTTAACTCAGGTGGGTCCTTTGTGAAGTAGGGAGAGTAGTCTTAAAACGCCTAGGAGTTTCAAGAGCACTCTGGCCTCAGACCTATTCTCTAGCCGGTCCAGTATGAGAGCATTTGGAGTGCAGGTGCTAGACCCAGACAGCCTGTGTTTTAATCCCACCTCTGTCATTTATTTTCTGTGTATTCTTGGGGAAATAACTTAACCCATGGGTTCCAATGATCTTGTCATTAAAATGAAGAAAAGAGGGGCACCTGGGTGGCTCAGTTGGTGAAGGGGACAACTCTTGGTTTTGCCTCAGGTCATGATCTCAAGGTCATGAGATCAAGCCCTGCCTCCACCTCTGTGCTAGCAGAGAGTGGCTTCTCTCCTCCCTCTCTCTCTGTCCCTCCCCCTACTTGCATGCATGCTTGCTCTCTTTCAAATAAATAAATGAATCTTTGAAATGAGGAAAAGAATGACACCTATTTCCCTAAGCTGATCTAAGAATTAAATGAATGTCACATCTATGGAAAGATGCAGTGCTCTTAGAACATTGCCTGGCACACGGAAATAGTGTTAACTATTATTATCTCCAACTCATAGGGCTGCTGTGAGGTAAGTGAGTTAGTATATGTAACTTATATGTATCAATAAATGTCATTATTACCAATTTTATTATTTTATGGGATTCTGACTTATATGACCTTGAAATACTATGACATAATGAAAATATTAACAAAGCCTCACATAACCTTTTAAACTTGGAATTTCCCCCAAAATAAAGAAATTTCATCAAAAATCACATAATATGAAAGTTGGGAAGCTGAGTGTTTATGCTACAGCCACACCTTGGGCAGCTTTACCTGGCAAAGACAGAACAAAACAAAACCCAAAAACATCTTTATTTCGTATCAGTTGAAAACCCCTGTATATTGGAACTTTAGCAAATTTTAACAACTACTATGCTATTTAAAAAAAAATATTTTCTATTATATTTCAAAAAGCTCTTTCAATTTTGAGAGAAAGGTATCCCCCCAGTATTGTTTTATCTGTGGTGTATTAGAGCCACAGCAGAAATTCCACCCCCCCCCAGTCAGTAACTTGAAGCAGATGTTAGACGTGATAAACACTAAAATAGCTGAAAATCATCATGGTAAGCTGTACTGTTAATTCAGGAGAGGGCATTGTGCCAAATATTACACATCATCAGTATTATTTTTTTTATAAAACAAAGTAGTAATTTAGGCAATCATTATAGATTTATGTACCCTAAGAGAGTATCCCCTGCTTTTCCTTTATTCCTGGGGGGATATGAGTTTTGGATGATGGGATTCCTTACAGAATGTATCCCTTGCTCAAGATGCTTATCTTGGTCATTGTGCTGCTGCAGAGAAGGTGAGAAGAAAAGCAGGTCAGGAATATGCCTTGTGGTTGCCATCTTCTCGCAGTCTCTTGACTTCCATCCCCACAGTGCCTCAAGCCATCCATCTTCTGGTCCTTTCTTGTAGGTTTTCTGATTCCCCTGGTCATGCTATCACCTCTCTGTTCCCAAGCTTTTTGACCTGTCTCTTCATCTAGCACCCTGATATAATCTAACTCATAATTATGAGTTTCCTATGTGTCCATCTTGCTACTAGCCAGATGGCAACACCCTGAAGTCTGTGTGATCTGTAACCCTTGGATCTCTTCCTCTCTAAACCTCTCAGGAAAGTCAGGGTCACTTTAGCTTTTCTGTTAGTGTTAATGTAGGGATGCAACTGGGAGGCCCGCACGGGCCAGGAAGTGCCACGGACTTAGAACCTGGAGAGCTCATTCCCACGGAACAGGGTAGCTGCGGGGATGCCCCAGCTGATTTTTGCCTGGTGCTTCAGGTTGCTAGAGGAAGCATTGGTAACATTTCCCAACTTGTCCTATCACTGTCAACTACTGAACAAAACATGGGCTTCCAGTTTGTGGTCTCTGTGTTAAGTGCTTAGAGGCAAATAAAGATTGAGCAAGCGGCTTGTTCTGTCCCTGCTTGACCCTGGGCTCAGACTTGTCTCCTTCAGCCTCTCTGCCTCTGCAGCTCTTTATCTTTCAGGAGAGATAACCTGACTTCCCAGGCTATTTCCAGAGGATTGTTGAGAAGGAAAAGAGACTCTTAACAGGAGGATGTGCCGACCCCTTGCTCCAAGACCACTGCAATTCTGAAGAATTACTCTTCTGTCGGAAAAATAGTTTCACAAAAGAAAAAGAGTAAAAATAGTTGTAAATGTTAAAATGACTTAAGTGAAATGTTTCTTGGGTCACTCTGGGGGCTTTTAAGGGGCAAAGTTAAAAGTGTTATAAAATGAGTACTTTGAGTGGAATTCTGTACTAACTAGGTTGTATGATAGAATATGGACTAGGGACCTCTAAGGCATTCACAACCTTACCCCTCCCCCTTTTCCCACACATTTCTCCCTCCCCCTGACCCTGAAGAAAAGGACTGAAAGCCAAGTTCTGGGGGGTGGAAGACTGACAGGCCTGGAACTTTTGGGGAGCCTTGAATGGGAGAGGACGAGATCTTTTCTTGAACTTTTTATTTGGAAATAATTTCAGAATTAAAGAAGAGTTGCAAGAGCAATGCAGACAACTCTTGCATACCCTTCACGCACAAATGTCGGTGTTAAAGTTTTACCGTGTAAGCTTTATCATTATTTTTTCCCCTCTCTTACTGAATTATTTGTAGGTTGAAAATCTGAGACTCGTTACCCTTGAATGTGTTAGTGCTTATTACCTACAGACAAGCACCCACTACAACATAGTCAGGGCACAACTATCAACATGAGGAAATGAGGTGCAGTCTGGCCATCTAGTCCACGGTCCCTATTTAAGTGTGGTCTGTCATCCCAGTTTCCTCCTTCGGAGCAAAATAATCCAATCCAGATTACTCATATAATTTTATTAGCATATTGTTTATGTCTCCTTCAATCTAGAACATTTAGTACTTTCATGACCTTACTATTTTTGAAGAGACTAAGCTTGGGTATTTTGTACAATGTCTCTCAATTTAGGCTTGTCTGATGCTGCCACATTATTAATTCAGGTTATGAAGTACTTTGGGCAGGAAAAATGCAGACGTGGTATTGCACGTGTGTTTGTCACATCCTTTCAGGTGGTACATGATGTTAATTTATCCCGCTACTGGTGAAATTAACGTTGCTGATTTGGTTAAGGTAAAAAGTGCCTGGTTTTTCCACTGTGAAGTTTCCTTTATCCTTTGTAATGAATAAGTATTTTGTGGGGAGATATTCTGAGACCTGGTAAATATCCCATTCCTCTGACTTTCACCCATGTGTTTTAGCATCACTGATGATTCTTGACTGAATCAGTTATAACTATGATGATCATCATCTAATTCTGTCGTTTCTATTGTACGTTGATTACTTAGCATCTTAGCATATATAAGAAAGCACTTTTTCTTCTATTTATTCATTTATATATTTGTATTAATGTGCATGGAAGGATTCCTCTTGGGGTTATAATCCAATCCTTTCCTTTATTTTGTTGCTCACATTATCTGAGATTTGACCCGAGTCCCTTCAAGTTAGCTTCTGTGTTCTTTTGAAGGGTCCCCCTTATTCTTTGAGAACTTCTTTCCTTTTATGTACAAAAAATTATTTTGGGCTCTTTACTTTCCTGTCTCAGCCTCAAATTCATCTATTTTCTAAGGGGGAATAAGGGTATTTAGAAACCAAAGATGTGGGCACTAGGTGTGGTCATTACCACTGAGGTGTCACTGCTCCCATGCCCTCTTGGCAGACAGCCCTAGAAGGCTGAGGTGTATGTGTGTATAAAAACTTTTTTTTTTTTTAACATTTTATTTATTCATTTGACAGAGAGAGAGAGACAGCCAGAGAGAGAGGGAACATAAGCAGGGGGAGTGGGAGAGGAAGAAGCAGGCTCCCAGCAGAGGAGCCTGACGTGGGGTTCGATCCCATAACGCCAGGATCACGCCCTGAGCCGAAGGCAGACACTTCACGACTGAGCCACCCAGGAGCCCCTAAAAACTTATATTTATCTAAATATATTAAATCAGATACTCAAATCAGTACCTCCCCATTCAAAGCACATTTATTCTTGTTTTCTCCTTTCCCACATTTCTTACTCCCTTCACTAACTAGAGAAACCCAGCTCCTGTTTTTCTCCATAAATGTACTTCATGCTTCATCCCTCACTCTGTAACCAATTCCCCAACTCTGCATGGCCACTACCTTCCTCAGCAGCCATCCTTGCTTGTTTAGCTCAACCTCCAACCCCATTGGATAACCCCTTGCTCAGCCCTGAGTCTACTGTGCATCTCTAACAAATACTGAGGAAGAGGAAGGGGCACTGATGGCTTTTCAACTGAAATTTTCAGTTACTCAGGCAAGAAGGAAGAGAGGGCAGGACTAATTTCTTGGACCTCGCTAATTGAGAGAGGAAAGCAAAAATCATCATGCATGTGGGGCTGTGCGTTAAGTGATACCCCCTCGTCATTGTACTGTGGATTCACAGCCGCACGTGTCTCAGTTGTAATGGGGTTATCATCTGACAAAGGAAAAGTTGACCTGCTCTACCCAACATATATTGTGTTTTGTGTGGGGGAGTTTATAATTTACAGCACTTTATTCACTTCCTTATAATTACATTTTTTGTAAATGTAAGCGTTTTTACGTTATATGGGTGGATATTTTACAAGATAAAAAAACAAATGCCTGTTCCCAATCCTGAAAAGAATTCCAGCAAAATAAGGGCTTGATCATGATAATATATTGAAACAACACAGGAGTCTGGGAACATGTGCTATGTCTTATCCAAGGGGAGCACCACTCAGGAAAAAGAAACATTAGTAACAAATGGGAATTTCTGGTTAAGGAAACCAAATATTTATTATGTTAACAATGGAGACTCTTAAGAGTTCCAGATAACAAGCTAGTGCCGTGATAGGCAGGGACAAGCTTTGAGGTAAGGCAGAAACAGAGGTGACAGGAAGGGCTACAGTGCTGGGAGATTAAAGGTAAGTACACAGTAGCTCGTAACCAGGAGGTTTTGAAGCTTTCCTATCTAATGCCTGTGTTTTACCTGTCTGACTTGTATTGGGATGACAGAAGAAGTAATAAAGAGTGTTGGGGGTATGCTTTGACTATTCTTCATGGAGATCTGCATTTCTTTTTTTTTTTTTTTTAAAGATTTTATTTATTTATTCGACAGAGATAGAGACAGCCAGCGAGAGAGGGAACACAGGCAGGAGGAGTGGGAGAGGAAGAAGCAGGCTCATAGCGGAGGAGCCTGATGTGGGACTCGATCCCAGAACGCCGGGATCACGCCCTGAGCCGAAGGCAGACGCTTAACCGCTGTGCCACCCAGGCGCCCCGGAGATCTGCATTTCTAGGCGGAGAACAACTGAGTTTTACCATTGTCTAATTATCTGTGGTTGTTCAGTTGTATAACAAACTACCCGAAATTGAGTGGCTTGAGACAATAGCCACTTTATTATGTCTAATGTTTTGTAGGTCACGACGTTGAGCAAGGCTTGGCTGGGCAGTTTTTCTCCAGGTAATGTTGCCTGGGGACACTTGGTATTGATCATGCAGTTGTGCTGTCCTGGATGTCTTCATTCACAGGCCTGGGGTTTTGGCAGGACATCTGAAAGGTGGGGCCCAGTCAGGGTCTCTCCATATGGTCTCTTGAGCTGGGTGGTTAGAGTTCTTTCATGGCAGCCCAAGGGTTCCAAGACACCATCAAGGAAGCAGTTAGTTGTTTTAAAAGCTACCTTGGAACTGGCTTAGCAACACTTGCACAATACTGTATCAGTGGAAGCGGTCACAGGCTAAGCCAGAATCAAGGAGGAGAATTAGACCCACCTCTTGATGGGAAGAGAGTCAACAGGTTGGCAGCAATCTTCACTGTACCATACCTGGAAAAAACTGAGTATGAGGTGAACAGATTTTTATTTTTAAAGATTTTATTTATATCTTTGAGAGAGAGAGCATGAGCAGGGTGAGGGGCAGAGGGAGAAGCAGACTCCCTGCTGAGCAAGGAGCCTGATGCAGGGCTCAATCCCAGGACTCTGGGCTCAAGACTTGAGCTGAAGGCGGAGGCTTAACTGACTGAGTCATTCAGGCACCCTGAGATAAACAGATTTTTAAAACCTAAACCTTCTGGGGCACCTGGCCGGCTCAGTTGGTTAAGCGTCTGCCTTCAGCATAGGTCATAGTCTCAGGGTCCTGGGATTGAGGCCCCCCCACCCCCACCCCAGTGTCGGGCTCCCTGCTCAGAGGGGAGTCTGCTTCTCCTTCTCCCTCTGCCCCTCCCCTCTCCGTTCATGCACACTCTCTCAAATAAATAAAATCTTAAAAAAATTTTTTTCAAACCCTAAATCTTCTATGCAAAATAGGATATTGATCGTTTTTAGTTCTGAATTTTATAGTTGTCAGTAATAAACAGTATAGGGGCACCTGGGTGGCTCAGTCGGTTATGTGTCTGACTCTTGATCTCAGCTCAGGTCTCAATCTCAGGATTGTGAGTTCAAGCCCTACATCGGGCTCCATGCTGGGTGTAGAGCCTGCTTAAAATAATAATAATAATAAACACAGTACATTTAAGGTTTTGAAAACATCTTTTCATCATTCAAATTAAAGTTTACATGATTATATCTTAAGTGAGGGATTATATTTGTAAAACAGATCTTTGCCTTAACACACTTTCTGCTCTACAAGGCTTATGAGCTTAAAAATAATCACTTAAATGTCCTAAATCAAGGCTATTAATGAATTCTCAGGGATTTCATTTTGAAGGTATATAACCCATTTTTCCTTTTTGTTAAAATAAAGTCTTAGGTGGTGAAATGTCTTGTATTATCTGATGTTTCACTGTTGATTTTACTCTGATCTGTCATGAATAGAATGGATTGATAGGGTTTCTGTTCCATTCTATTCATGACAGATCAGAGGTTAAATTTCAAATCAGATTTACAGAAGAATTGCAAACAGTGAGAGTTCCTGAACACCCTTCACTTAGCTTCCGCTAATGTTAACATCTTACATAATTATGTTATATTTGTCAAAAGCAGGAAATAGTACAGCACATTCACTATATACAATACTAGTAACTATGGATTATTTTTGGATTTCAAGTTTTTCCATCAATGTCCTTTTTTAGGTCCCAGAATCTAATTCAGGATACCATAGTGCATTTAGAAAGATAACTTTTGAGATTCATAACATTAATGAATTTGAAACATTTAGAAGATGTCCAAGACATATAGGAGAGAGATAAAAATTTGACTTGTGTTGCAGACATTTCTATTTATTGGGACTTAATTTTTTAATGCAAATTTGATGAAACTAAAGAGTATGCTTTATATTAGTTTTGAAAATAGCTCTCCACCCTGGAAATTCTGATTTCTTTTGGCAAAGAATGCTGCTATCTTATTTGATCTCTGAGCTTCCTTGTGGACTGCTTGGGGGTTTTGGGGGGGGAGTTTTTTGGAGGGGGTTTATTTTATTACTGACAAGATTTTTTGTGAACTTCTAACAAGATCTGTAAGAGACAGAGACAGATGTTTGTACAGTGGCAGTCATGTGGCATTGGTTCTATTCCTGGAACTTCAGGCAGCTAGTCCTGCAACCTGTGGGCATCTCACTCATCTCATAGGTCCCGGTGTCCTCATCTATAAAATGAAGAAGAGTTTACAAGTGTCCCCACATACATAAGAATCAAGAACGCAATCTATTTCATAATATGTGTCATCAAGAATGCACCCTTGTTAGTATAGTAAGGCAATTCTCAAGCTTTTTCTGTCTCAGTATATCCTTATATGCTTTAGAATTACTGAGAATCAGGACGCCTGGCTGGCTCAGTTGGTTAAGTGTCTGACTCTTGATTTTGCTTCAGGTCATGATCTCAGGTCTTGGGATCAAGCCCTCAGTCAGGCTCTGCGCTCAGCGGGGTGTCTGCTTGAGATGCTTTCCCTCTCCCTCTTCTAGTGCGTGTATTCTCTCTTTCACACTCTCCCTCTTTTTCTCTCAAATAAATACATAAATCTTAATAAATAAAATTACTTAGGACCTCAAAGAACTTTTGTCTGTGAGGGTTATCTCTATGTATATTTACTGTATTGTAAGTTGAAGCTGAGAAATAAAACAAAACTAGTTCATTAAAAAAATCCCATTACATGTAAATGTAAATATATTTTTTTAAAAAATTTTATTTATTTGAGGGAGTGAGAGAGTGGGAGAGAGTGAGCGAGGGAGCACGGATGGGGGAGGAGCAGAGAGAGAGGGAGAAGCACCCTTCCTGCTTCCTCCATCCCCCGACTGTGGGATCATGACCTGAGCTGAAAGCAGGCACTCAACCTACTGTGCCACCCAGGCGCCCCCAATGTAATTATTTTTATAAAAATAGTTGTATTTTCCATAATAAGACAATTTTAGATGAGGAGAGTGACATTGTTTTTACATTTTTGCAAGTTTCTTTAAGACCTGGTTTAATAGAAAATAGCTGATTCTCTTATCTGCCGTATGCATTGTCTGTTGTGAGATCCTATGCCATGTAACCTCTGGAAAGCTGTGTACTTGTGAGAGAGAAAAAATGATAAATAACAAAATATTAGGAATACAGTTTTGACCTCATAGACTACTGGAAACATCTGTAGGTTCTCCCAGGGATCCTCAGACCATGCTTTGAGAACCAGTTGTGTGAGAGAATGAACTCAGGGTTTTAGGTCTGATATTTCTGGGTTGAAATCCTGCCTTTACCACTTATTTCCATGTGACTATAGCCAAACTGCTTATCCTTCCCCAACCTCTGTGGCCTCATTTGTAAAATGGGAATAAAAATGCCAAGTTTACACAGCTCTTGTGGAGATTAAATGAGATTATACGAAGGTGTCTAGCATGGCGACGTAAATACAGATGCTCAAGATTTATTCTCCTTCCGTTGCTGTAATTTAGAATGTGAAACAGCAAAGATAAGTTGAGCAGAGGAAAAACATCATGAAGAATATAACTGGTTTAGAGGAAAACTGGGGAGTGAGGTGTGGTGGATGGTCTGTAAGGATGGCCGCCAGTGATCCTTCCTTGGTATTCCTCTTATTAAGAGATGGCATCTGTTTCCCCTGCCATTCCATCTGGGATGACCCTTTGACTGATTGAGTGTAGCACGAGGGAGGCTGTGCCAGGTGTGGGCCTTAAGAAACTTGGCGGCTTCTACTCTTGTGGTCTCAGAGTCCTCAGTCACCATGGTAGACGGCCCTTCTGAAGAGAGAGGCCTTAGATGATGAGAGACAGTGAAGAGAAGGACAGAGGCCAAGTCAGCCTCCAGTCATTCCTCACCAGGTGAGGTGTCAGTATGTGAATGAAGCCGTCTTGGGTTCTTGAGCTCAAGTGAACCTCTGTAGCCAACACCAGATGGAACAGATGCCATCTTTCCCTTCTGAGCCCTACCCAGATTGCAGAATCATGAGCAAATTGTTGTTGCTTTAAGCCACTAAGTTTTGAGGTGATTTGTTATGGAGCAATAGATGGCTGAAACATTAGATAAGTCTGAGAAAAATGTATCCGTGTGAACAAACTTTTTTTTTTAAGATTTTATTTGTTGAGAGAGAGAGGGAGAGCGCTAGCGCAAGCAGCAGGGAGGGGCGGAGGGGTAAGGAGAAACATGCTTGATCTCAGGGCCCTGGGATCATGACCCTGGCCGAAGGCAGATGCTTAACCGACTGAGCCACCCAGGCGCCCCTAAACTTTTATATATGAAAAGTATAAACAGCACCTTGAAAAACAAACACTTTACTTTTGTTTTTTTAAAATGACTAAAAGAAGGTTTGCTTCATAGATTCCTCACTTAGGGGATAAAGGTAACTTAGTCAAAAAAAAAAAAAAAGGTGACTTAGTGGAAAACCATCAGATGGTGGTTAACAATACTTGGTCTGAGAAGCAATGACTGTTGGTGTCTGAAGAATCTCTCGTGCTCCTACTTCGCCTTATCCCAACAGGCCTGAGCTAAAAAAATGTAATGTGATTTAGGTTTTCCCACAGAACTTGGAATCTATTATGTTAAAAACACTAAATAAAAATATGGTGCATTTTTAAAGGCATAACATTAAGGAATTTTTTAAAGAGTTCATTTCCCCTTTGTGAAGGAGTAAACTGTCTGAAATGTAATAGTTACCATTCCATGCAGCTGGTAAAAACCTGCCCTTCTGGTTTGTACTGTCATGTTAATCTGCAAAGGTGTTATTACTCATTCGAAGAATTCTTTGTTCTGGTTGAAAGCCTCACTGATGGTATTTTCAAATAAACTTGTCCTAGTTGGGAGTCTTTCTCAAGATTATAAGTCTCTTGTAGCTCTGTTCTTTCCAGAATGCTGCTAGTGTGTCAGTATTAAAAGTAATCTATCTCTATTTGCTGAGATTTAAGTGGCATCTAATTCACAATCCAGAAATATGTCACAGGCATTTACTCTCATTTGAAAAGTAAATTAATATCTTGTAACATTAAATGAATTTTTTCTGAGTGTAGCTGGAAAGTCAGATACTTCTTTCTTGATTTTCTTCTTACTGCCTCGTATCCAGTCTCTTTTGATTTCCTTATGATAGCAAACAAAAATCCTGTCAGATTTATTTTATTACAGAAGGAAAACTATGTATCTCTATATAAGCTTTCTATATAAACATTTAATATAGAGCCCCTTTATTTTCTCATGTCTTATAAGTTTCAAATCTAAGACTTACTTCTTAAACTACCTTTAGAATCCATTGAGTTTGTTGGAATTACAGACACTGAAACAAATGTGTCACTAAAAGTGAGCTCTGTAGCTTTGACTCCGCTGATCTACTGAGGTCAAAGTAAATGAATCCGTCCATCTTTCTTTCTGCTTTCATAGGTCTGACTGGTCAGGAAAATAGAAATCTTTACAACAGATGAATCAAGGTATAAGTCACAGGCCACCATGTTTACAGCATTGCACTTCCCTCGTCCTTGTTTGTTGGCTCTTAGTATTAACTCAAAGAATTTTTAGGGAGTTCTGACTATGTGTAAATTCTTGAACTGCGTGGAAAGGAAGTGGTGTGTAGTCCTCAGCACCTGCTTTCAAAATGTCTAAATATCAGTAGAAAAGTGAAGAGAAGTATGCAATTGTTTTAACAAAGGTAAAATAGTTTAAGTCTCAGAGGCAGGCAAAAATTAGAGGTTGGGTGGAGGGACAGGTCATAGTAAGGTTGAGGAGATAAGGACAGGCTTCGTGGAGAAGGTGGCATTTGAACTGGATCTTGAAGGATTAAGTGGGTTTTGACGATGCCAGAGCAGAAAAGATAGTCCAGAGAGAGAACAGTGCAGGCAGGCCCAGGCCCAAGGAGCCCTCAAGAATTCCTTTCTTGATAGTCGTGTCACCACTCAGCTCATTCTCTCAAGTCTTACTTGTGGAGATCCATTATGTGTCTAAGACCATATCGTAATTTATTCATCTTTGTGAAAGTCCCTGGACAGGTTGCTAAGTGCTGTGATTGCAGCTGTATCTTACTTTGTAGTATCTTGATGAATTTCTCATTTTGGTAGAGATTTCTCCTAGAAATGATCAGAAAAAATCTATGGTGCTGAACACAATCCCATTCTTGCCTTTTTTTTTTTTTTTTAATTTTTTTTTGCCAAGTACTGAAAGAAGTAAAGTTAAGAAAAATATTTTTATTAAACTTAAAATGAAACTAACCCATCTGACATAGAAGCGAAGCCCCATGTCTCAGCATTTTAAGGACTTGGAGGCATGTAGCTTCCACACTGGTACATAACGGCCTCTCATGATCAGGGCTACCTGCCCAAGGAGCTTGGGAAGAATTCGGATTAGAAAGTCTTAAAGTAGCTTTTTTTTGGGGGGGGGGATGGGGAGTGTGAATTGTTTATCTATAAATGTGGTCAACAGATTGACAGCCTAACACCATATCCCTATTTTGTCTCCATGCATCCTCCTTACTTAACACCTCACAGCACATCAGCCAAATCCACAAAACAATTACCTCCGAGAATCAAAACAGGGAATGACTGGTTTCTACTTGGCATACTTTTTCTTTTAAAACATATTTTAGTGCAAGTAAAATGTGTGTGTGGTAACTAGTCAAATGTGTAAAAAAGCTTCTGATAACCAAGTCCTTCTTTGTCTCACTTCCCGGACATTTCTTAGTCACTCCATAGCCCCAGAACTTCTCCAGGGTTCTGATAGGGCAATGAACTGCTCCCCCCATTGAGGTTCTTTGTGTTATAGTCTGGGTGCATCTTGTTCTCCGGCATTTGTTAGCATGCTTTTTCCGTCTTCTGGAGATTAATCATTTGCTAACATGTAATGGGTACTCAATAAATATTTGAAGTCATATGTTTCTTTTCTTTATAACCTTGATGGTATTGTCCTTTTCCAGTAATAAATCCTGCAATTGGCCTGCTCCTTGCCTAGTGTACTTCTTGTTCTTACTTTCACTCTCATGTCCATTCTCTGTCACTTCTTAATTTCTTTATTCAAGGATGATTTCTTCTGAACTTGAAGACTATCAGTCTGGACTGCAAACTACAGCCCACAGGTAATCTCTGTGAAGAACCCACACGAAGAATGCAACGGTCCATACAAGCAGGAGGCATAAATAATGGGATACAAACTGGGGACAGGGTGATTGGAAGGGGCCAGTTAGGGCAGGACTGGCAGAAGCGGAACCTGTGATGTGTACCCCCTACCCCAGTAGCTAACTGACTGCTGGCACCCATGGTTTCCGAGTCTTGTCATATTACAGTATGAGAGATGAGAAGTTAAGAGGATTCCATGTACATATGTGCTTGAAGTACGGACGAAATATAGTATTTCTGAGGCCCATCTGCCTCTGCTCCATGGTCACGTGTAGACATACAACGTACAGAAATCTGTAGAGGGAATCATGAGATCCATGTGTTTTCTTAGGTCAGCTTTGGATTCGGTGTCTAATGCTGCATGCTTTCCTTGTGGTTTCTCTGTAGAGGATAGCAAGGAGCTAAAGGGTGATATTTGTAAAGAATTTTCGGCACCAGATTCTATTATATAAATAAAAAACTGTTACAGAGGATCGACAGACTTCTGTTCTGGTATTTTTGGCGAGATAGTTTTGGGAAATGGTGATTCCTCCTGTGCATGAAACTTCTGCTATTTCCATATACTTAGCAAACTGTAGGCTGGTTCTCCAAGTTTGCTTTTGTGTCGATTCTTCATGAGTAGGCTGTTATTTATACTTTATAAATAGATTATACGTATGAAGAAGCTAACATTTCTTGTGGAATTATAGGCATAAAGTGTTTTTTATAAAGATAGCCTTGATTTATATATATATATATATATATATATATATATATATATATATATATACACACACCCCTAAAAACTGCCCCATTTCAGTGCTGCAGTTTCAACCATAATTGATTCTTCTGTTCCTGAAGCACTTGTTCACCTGTTCAGGATAGAGGAATCAGGTGGAGTTGTATGGTTCTACTTGCTCTCATTACTCTGTCTGTTCCTGTCTGTACCTGGATAGGAGAACAGATTCAGAGGAGAAATTAGATCGAGATGGAACACTAGGTTTGTATGTCAGCCTTCCAGAAACATTTTGAAGTAAGAGGAAAAGATAGGCTTGCATTTTCCACAGCAGTCTAGAAAGTAAGAAAGGCAGATCTCAGTCATCCAGAAATTATTTAAAAAAATTCCTGAGGAAAAAGGCAAATGTGAAACAATCGTGGGTGAAAACTGGAGCCCAAGACAGGGGCAGAACCATGGGAGGGAGGTGGTGATGGATGAAGGGGGCTCCGTGCTTAGTGATTGTGGCTGTACTGGGATTAGGAGAAGACCGAAGCGACCATCAGGGTGGCACCGTAGGGATCTCGTCAGAGTCCTCTATCACCGTTGGCAGCGAAGAAATATGCCTGTTGCACTTCCATTCCTACGATAAACTCTCAGTATTCATGATATTTTGAGTACAGCATTGGACCCAATTTTCTGTATTCTTAGGATTTTTACTGAGTACCCTGGTGTGGCTCTCAGGTCCAAACGTACACAACCAGTGTTTCCATGGGGCAGGGGTGGCTGGTGAATTGCCTGGCTGCTTCCCTTTAGTATCTCGAGAATGCTGGGAACCCTGGCTCCACTGCTCCTTGTCGCATTTGATTTCACCTCTGCATGCCTCTGCTGTTGGACACCCTACCAGTGGGAGCCACTGTCATGAATGAATTCTCAAGTCTTCATCTGTCTTTGCATCACTTGCTCAGAGGTCAGAGTCCTTGGCTGAAAGCAGGTCCTGTGCCGTGGCTTAGCTGCCAGGAGTTGTGGTACAGAGTGTGTTCCTGCCTCTACCAAGACTCACATGGTGGGGGTTCTTTCCAAGTAGGGAGGGGGACTAAACTGGAAAATTCTTCATGAAGAACATTTGATATTAGAAATTCTTTTAATGTAACTCATAGATGATTACATGATTTTTGTCTTTTCAGACTCCCATTCAGTCCCAAATGACTTGATAAAATTATCACCCATTCTTAATTAAAAGATCAAAACAGAATAAAACAAAACAAAAATAAAAACCCCAAAAAGCAAGAATAAAAGGAACTTTCTATTTGATAAAGAGTAGATACAAGGGGTACATTGCAGCCAGTATACTTAGTGATGAAATTTTAGAAGCAATTACATTAAAGTTAGGAAGAAGATTGGGATCATTGTTCTTAAAACTACCAGTCATCCTTTTATTGAGGCCTTAGCTAATGCGGTAAGAAAAAGAAAGAACTATGGAGGAGGAATTTGGAAAAGAAAGAATTAGAACAACTTACTATTTGTAGAAAATGTGGTTATCTAGAAAGATTCCATGGAAAAATTGTTTTCACTGACGTACAAGTTTAGCAAGATGGCTGTGAAATAGACCAATGTGGAAGAATTAGTTGCTAATATATTAGAAATCAGAAAATATAACAACAATAAAACTATAAAATAGCTATGAATAAGCCTCTGTTAGTTTTTTGTTGCTGCATAACAAATTTCTACAAATTAGTAGCTTAAATCAACCCCCATTTATTATCTTACTGTAGTGTAGGTCAGAAATCCAGGATAGCGTGGCTGGGTTCTGTGCTTAATCTCAGAAGGCTAAAATCAAGGTGTTGGTTGTCTTGAGTGCTTGTTTGAAGGCTCTGGAGAAGAATCTGCTTCCAAACACAGGTTGTTAGCTCAATCCAGTTTTTGTGGCTGTAGGACTGAGGTTCCCATTTCCTTACTTGGAGCCTACTCTCAGCTCCTTGAGGCTGCTGGCATTGCCATCTCAGATGCTCCTTCCATCTTTCAAGTGGCAAGGACCTGTGGAGTTGTTTATATGCTGTGAAAATCTTTGACTTCCCTTCTGTCTTTCTCTTGTTGTAGAAAGTGTTTTGCTTGTTAGGGCCCATGTGATTGGGTCAGATCCACTCTAATGATCTCTTGATTTTAAGGCCAGCTGTGACCTATAACATAACACAATCATAGTATTGACAGTTCATTTTATCAGCTCCAGGGATTAGAACAAATTTTATTTTTGGGGAAAGGGCACTTTGTAAATTTTGTCTGCCATAAAGCCTGAGTAGAATTTTGTAAGACCCACATGAAAAAAGGATAAAACATCCTTGAAGGACATAAAAGAAAACATATAGGTTTCACTTTATAAATATCCTATCATTATTCCCCAAGTCATCCAGTCTGTCAATTCAGTTTAATTCCAGTCAAAACAGAGTTATTTATTAAATTAGCAGGCTGAACATCATCCTTAATGGGGAGAAAGGAGGTTTTTTCCCCTAAGGTCAGGAACATGACAAGGATGTCCACTCTCACCTCTTTTATTCAACATAGTACTGGAAGTCCTAGCCACAGCAATCAGACAACAGACAGAAATAGAAGACATCCAAATCAGTAAGGAAGAAGTAAAACTTTGACTATTCTCAGATGACATGACACTATATATAGAAAACTCAAAAGACTCCACCAAAAAAGCTGCTAGAAGTGATAAACAAATTCAGTAAAGTCAGAGGTTAAAAAATCCGTGTGCAGAAATCTGTTGCATTTCTGTGCACTAATAATGAAGCAACAGAAAGAGAAATTAAGAAAACATTTTTGTTTTTAATTGCACCCAGAATAATAAGATACTTAGGAGTAAACCTAACCGAAGAGGTGAAGACCTGTGCTCTGAAAACTATAAAACACCGATGAAAGAAATGGAAGGAGAAACAAGGAAATGGAAAGACATTCCATGCTCATGGATTGGAAGAACAAATATTGTTAAAATGTCTATACTACCCAAAGCAATCTACATATTTAATGAAATCCCTATTAAAATACCAACAACATTTTTCACAGAACTAGAACAAAGAATCCTAAAATTTGTGTGGAACCACAGAAGACCCCAGATAGCCAAAGCAATCTTGAAAAAGCAAAGCAAAGCAAAGCTGGAGGCATCACAATTTTGGACCTCAAGTTATATTACAAAGCTGTAGTTATCAAAACAGTACGGTACTGGCACATAGACACATAGGTCAGTGGAACAGAAAAGAAAACCCAGAAAAAACCCTTCAATTATATGGTCAATTAATATTCGATAAAGCAGGAAGGAATATGCAATGGGAAACAAGACGGTGTTCAACAAATGGTGTTGGGAAAACTGGATAGCAGGATTCAAAAGAATGAAACTGGACTACTTTCTTACGTCATTCACGAACAAATAGAAAATGGATTAAAATCCTAAATGTGAGACCTGAAGCACAAGCAATAACCTCTTTGGCATTGGCCATAGCAACTTCTTTCTAGATATGTCTCCTGAGGCAAGGGAAACAAAAGTACAAATAAACCATTGGATCTATATCAAAATAAAAACCTTCTGCACAGTGAAGGAAACAACAAAATTAAAAGGCAGCCTACAGAATGGGAAAAGATATTTGCAAATGACACATCTGATAAAGGATTACTATCCAAAATATAGAAAGAACTTATACAACTTGAAAAAAACAAATCTAATTTAAAAATGGGCAGAAGACCTGAACAGACATTTCTCGAGAGACATACAGATGGCCAACAGACACATCAGGGGAATATAAATCAAAAGTACAATGAGATATCACTTCACACCTGTCAGAATGGCTAAAATCAAAGACACAAGAAACAGCAGGTGTTGGCGAGGATGTGGAGAAAGGGGAACCCTCTTGCACTGTTGGTAGGAATGCAAACTAGTGCAGCCACTGTGGAAAACAGTATGAAGTTTCCTCGAAAAGTTAAAAATAGAACTACCTTGCAATCCAGTAAGCACACTACTGGGTATTTACCTAAAGAATACAAAAACACTAATTCAAAGGGATGCAATTATTGCAGCATTATTTACAATAGCCACACTATGGAAGCAGCCCAAGTGTCCAAACAATAGATGAATGGATAAAGCAGAGGTGGTGTATATACACAATGGAGATTTTTAAGGGGGGGGCAGAGGGAGAGAGTGAATCTTGAGTAGGCTCCATGCCCCAGCATGGAGTAAGCTGGACGCTTAACTGACTGAGCCATCCAGGCACTCCTGGAATATATATTTTTTAAGATTTATTTATTTTTTTGAGGCAGGGAGGGACAAAGGTAGAGGGAGAGAGAGACTCTCCAGCAGACTCCTGGTTAAGTGCAGAGCCCAACATGGAGCTTTATACCAAGACTGTGAGATCATGACCTGAGCTGCAATCAAGAGCCAGATGGACACTCAACTGACTGAGCCATCCAGGCGCCCCTATGATGGAATATTATTTGGCCATAAAAAAGAACGAAATCTTGCCATTTGCAACAACATGGATGGGTCTAGAGAACAGTGTTAAGTGGAATAAGTCAGTCAGAGAAAGACAAATACCATATGATTTCATTCATATGTGGAATTTAAGAAACAAAGCAAACAAGCAAAGGGAAAAAGTAAGAGCGAGAGAGACAAACCAAGGACTAGATTCTTAACTATTGAGAACAAACTGGTTAGCAGGGGGAGGTGGGGGGAGATGAGTGAAACAGGAAATGGGGAGTAAGGAGTGCACTTGTTACAGTGAGCACCCCTGATGTATGGAAGTGTTGAATCACTGTATTGTACACCTGTGACTAATATAATGCTGTATGTTAACAATACTAGAATTTAAATAAAAATTAAAAAAAAATACCAACCTGCTACTAAACGTCCTCTAATAGAGAAAAATGTCTAAGAATTTGCAAAGACAATTTTAGAAAAGAATGGTGGAGACCAACAAATTACATTAAAACTGAATCATTAAAATCTTGGAGGATTGGTTCAGGAATAATCTGTGGGATAGAATAAGGGCTAATTTAGTAGATGATGAAGTTTTTATCACATCAAAAGAGAAATGATGACCTTTCCAGTAAAATGTCTATCCATTTGGAAACAAAGTTAGGCCCTTATCCTAAGCACAAAAATAATTTACAGATGGAATAAAGAGGTAAATATACAAAGTAAAATTGTACAGGGGTGCCTGGGTGGCACAGTCCAGTAAGTGTCTGACTGTTGATTTCGGCTCAGGTCCTGATCTTAGGGTTGTGAGATTCAGCCCTGCCTCTGGCTCCACACTAGGTGTGGAGTCTGCTTAAGATTCTCTCTCCTTCTCCCTCTGCTCCTCCCATTTGCGTGCTCTCTTTCTCTCTCTCAGATAAAATAAATCTTTAAAAAAAATTGTGCCAGTATTATAAATACTTTGCTCATAAACTTCAAGTTAGAGAATGCCTAACCCAAATGCTAAGAAATGCAATTGGTTAGTAAGCAGATGATGGAGCACTTAACTTTGATAAGTGTCAGGAAAATGCAAATTAAAACAGTTACCCTCTCCCCTCTTTTTTGTTCAATTAGATGGGAAAATTTTGCTCAACCAAGTGTTGGCAAAGGTATGGGGAAATGTACCTTCATTGAACAAATTGTAATGGTCTCTTTGGTGGTGCCCATTGTAATTTTAAGTATGCATATCCTTAGGAAGAGTGATTTTACTTCCAGGTCTTTACCCCAGTGAAACACATACGTACATGAGCACAAAGAAACATTGACTGGATGTGGCGTTGCTATTTCAGTAGACCGTGGCCTGAGCCAAAGATCCATCATGGAAGGGCTTTTTGTTTATGAATCATCCAATGGATTCTGAAAAAGATATCAATTAAGTTTAACCAAGGTAATTTAGAAGGAAACAAAAATACCTTTGGGATTTGTAGCAGGAACGCCTTCTCTCAGTGTGTGCTTTTGTCATCTCTTATCCATTTTAGAGTACATGTAGTCAAAACATTTCCCTTATGTTACAGCTCCATTTTCTAAAAGCAGTGCAGTATTGAGTACTCCCCGTGTACGAGCAGGCGTGCGATGCTAATTCTCTGGGGAAAACCACAGCTGAACAAAGCCCTACTTCATTAATGCAGTGTGTGACTTCCTGGGGATTTCTCTTACTGCCCTGTTGTACCTGACAGTGGTGGGGCAAAAGAAAGGAAAAGTCTGTATCTGTAGACCTCTGAAATGGATTATTTTCAAGATTAATATGGTATGTGAAGTAGTTCTTGCTGATTAAATGTTTGTCTTTAGATTTGTGATAATTGGTATTTAATGTATTAGATCCAATATATTAGATCTTAGAAAGCAGCCAGGGGAAGTGTTCTCTCCATATCTGTGCTTATGTGAAAGAGATAAAGTAAAATTTCTTCACAAGGGCTTTTCAGAACAGTAACTTTGGCAGCTTTAATCTATGGGTTTATTAGTTGAAGATTGAAAATAAAAGCTTTGACTATTGTTATTTTAATTCTGTGTATCTTCTGTGTTGTGAGAGTAACATAGGTGAAAATTGCTTTTTAAAGTGAAAGAACTGTGGGATTTTAACCAACATGAGTGGTTTTTGATGAATTCATTAGATGCTCTTCATATAAAAGATTATCTTTATTAAGAGAAGAATTTTGTCCTGAAGATAATTTACAATCCCCTAAGAAGCTTATATTAATTAAAAAACCTACTACAATTTAAAAACGGCTTTTCAAAGGAATTGCTTAAATACACTTTACTTGCGACCCTACTTTTCTTTGTAATTGAGACAAAACTTAGAAAGGGAACTGTGAGCTAATAGGATCGCTTCCATTGTGGGCGAAGCTAAGACAGAATGAGAGCTGTGACTGTGTCCCACTGAGAAAGACGAGACACCATGTTAAAAAAAATAAAACTGTGAATTATTTTTGCAGAAGTCAACGAAAGGTTCTGTTGTCCTTGACCACGTATTCCGTCACATAAACCTTGTGGAGATAGATTATTTTGGGCTGCGTTACTGTGACAGAAGCCATCAGACAGTGAGTACAATGACTTTGTTTCAATTTTTCTGGTTATAAATTTCACTTTCTCTCTGGCCTTTGCTGATGTGGTTTTAGGTAGGTAGTTTCTTTGTAACTGAAAATGACTTTGAAAGCCTTGAACATGTTTTTCCTTGCTAATGTTTTTTGCATTTTTTTCCTCTTTTGCCAAAAGTCTGCAGAGTGGCAGGATTCACAGCTTGTATGTGTGTACTCTCTGCAGAAGACTTCCCTGGTTTACATTTTTGCAACCATGTCATAGAGAGTTATGCTGTTAGGAGAACAGAAAAGCCATGGAATGTGTTAGGAGCCAAGTGGCTAGTCTTCTGAACTGACAGATAGTACTTACTGCCTTTTAAGAAAATAAATGGTTAAAGAGAAAATATACAGTGTGAAAAAGCGCTTATCTAAGCTTTAGAAGTTGGAAGTGCAATTACAAAAGAAGTAAGTAGAGGTTTTCACTCATGAGCTTGATGGAGTAGGTAATAAAGGCAACCACACTTTTGGTGTCTGATGTCAGTCGTTCATGAAGGTCTAACATCTTCCTACCTTGTTGGATGGTAGAATTACTAAGAGATTCACTGCACTGGTTAGTATAGATTCTATATGGTTACAAGGCTGAAAAGCTATTTCTTGGATGATGAAAAGAAGAGAAACACTTTGGAGGTGGAGGTTTGGGGGTTTGAAAGGATATTCCTTAGTGCCTTTTGGTTTAGTCTAAGAAAGGTCTTAATCTCAGACACAGTCTTATGCAGAATGCTTATATGCTTACCTTAAAAGTCCCGTTTGATTTTTATTTTTCATGTTACTCAGCTCCTGTTGGAATAAAGATTTCCTCCTCTTCCTTCATCGCTTCTCCTAGCTTCCAGTGGATCCTCTGGGGTCTGTTCAGTGAGGCACAGGATTGTCTGAGTGGGGTTTTTCTGCTTCGATCACAGGAATGTGCTAGGATGAGAAGAGACAGACAAATGGAATGCTGTTGATGGTGATAACTTGTGATTTTTCCTGAGCTAGTTTCATAATCCATTTTGTTTCACAGAAGGATTTCACAAAGCAGTAATAAAAAATTGGGTGTGTTGGTTAGCTTTGCATAGAAAGGAGTAGCTTTCTAAAGGCAAACGGTCATTAAGGCACACTTCAAAGAGAGGGAAATGGACAGCTTCAGGAGTTCCCTGAATTCTGTCCTGAATAGGCCATCAGTCAATACTGCAGAACTGTAAATCTATATTGAAAGATTAAATTGAAGGCTATAGAAGCTATTTTGCATTACATTCATATTTTTGAAAGAACGTTTTTCCTAGTAGAGAAAACTACTGTTTCCTGATCTTATCTAGTATGTCAGACTTTGCCTGGAAAGATTGAGTGTCTTGCTAAAATTATATAGACCTTATCTCTCTCCCCCCCCCCTTTTTTTTTAAACATTGCAAAGGAAAAAAATATATGAGAAGTCAGAGAATTTCAACTGAGCCACCCAGGCGCCCTGCCAGAGAATTTCAAACAATAGCCTCTATCATTGCAAAAAGAATTAGCCGTTGGTATTGATTCAAAGTTTTCTAGGGCTTATATTAAAACCAAAAAATTTTTTTTCTCTTACCTTTATTCCTAAGGGTTGGCATTTGTGATGTGTTTGCAATGCAGGTTTTAGAAGAAACTACATTACAGTTAGAAGGAGAAAGCTCTTAGGTCATGTTTATTTGATACTGTTAAGAACATCAGGTGTGTAAATCACATGAAAAAACTATTTTTTGCCTCCTGAATTTAGTTCTTTTTAGTGAACAAAGATAAAATAGAGGTGATTTAGAAACATTCCTTAGTCTTTTCATGATCAAGTGTATTGTCTGATTGTCTTATGTATTTTTGTAGTTGTTGGAAGCTGTGAGAAGGTTATGAACATTTTCCCCTCCTTTAGATAATCATTTCATCAAAGCATACGAAGGGCTGATAGTGTTGAAAAGATAGAAAATGTGATTCCACGACTGATTTGCTTCTCTTGGGTTTTCAGGCAGAACCAAGGATTTCCCTCCGGGGGGGGGGGAAAAGCTTTGGCAGGATCCTCATTCCAGCAGGGCAACCACCCAAGGCTCAACTTTATTTCTAGGGGAAATGTCGATGAGCCCCAATTCATATTTCTCTGTCTTCTCTCTGTGTTAGTAGGAGCGGGCCTATGTAGCTCTTAGTTCTTAAGGCGAACATTAAAGAATAACCCTATGTCCGAATGGCACAGGGCACAGCGAAAAATTTTTGTGTTTAATGATTTCCTGGAACTTGCCTGAATTACAATCTGTTAGATTGAATTTTGTGTATTGCCTTGCTCGTTTTCTGCACCAAAAGGTTTATTTTTAAGAGGGAATGCTTTGTAATAATCTTTAAAATAAGTAAGATCCACGTAGAAAAGACTTCGAGGCCATAAGAGGGACCCCTTAGGTCTACTGTTGAGGCAAATAAAAAGAGAAAGTGGGAGAAGGAGCTGGGGGTAAAAGGCAAGAAAGATGAGGATTAGGAAGAGGTGGCTCACATCAGTGAGAAGCCCTAGGCTTCCCTTGACAGTGGATCATGCCTTGGGGCCATGCCCAAACTGGCTGGGGGTGGACTGGGAGGTTGTGTACCTGGGGACGCATGGACCTCACATAGCAGGGAACTTGTCTGTCCGGGGGGAGCAGGATAGCCGAGAGGCTGGATCTAGACATGTCATCATTGCCACCATCCATTATCATCCTCATCATTAGTGCACCAGAAATTGTGGAACATTTTCCATATGCTGTCATTACATGCTCAAAACAGCCATGCATGCTAAATATTGTTATCCTACCATCAGAGATGAAGTAACAGAAGCTGAAAAGGTTAAGCCACTTTCCCAAGGTCCCATAACCAGCAAGTATGAGGACCAGAAGAATTTAAACCCAAGTCTTCATGTCTCCAACACCATCAACCGCTATAATATCCTGACTTGAGTGCTTGTAAGATGGAAAGGTTTTGCAGACCTAGGATACTGAGAAATTCTCTTTCTGTGCAATTTACATACTTAAGGTTTGTTGAGAGGAGTTAAATGGTATTTTCCAGCAAGTGGACTTCTCAGATTGACCTGGGGCAAGAGAGTTTATTTAGGCCTTTGTGTATTTGTGTATTTGTGGTCGCTCAATAGCAATGTAAAGAATGCCTAATATGTGCAGGCCTGTGCTAGAGCTTCCTCTGTTTTTCACATAGTCTCAGGAATTCTGGGGAAAGGGAATTTGCTGCCTAGAATATTAAACATACAAGTTTTATTAAACTATACATTTCATAAAACCAAGTCCTGGGAAATTCATGCAACAAATGTGTTGATTCAGGCATTACCTATGTGTGCAGAGTAACAGCCAGGCAGAAATAAACCTTGGTAAAGCAAGCTGAGCTCCAAGGGGTGCAGCTGACTTGATTTGGAACCCTCTGGGTACCATAATTGCTGCACTTTCCAGGTAGGGTCTGTGAAAGAGCTTCTAGGAAGTAAAAACATTTCTGCAGGAAGGCACGCTTATTGAGACTGAGTTAACACAGTGCTGCCTGTGTTAATTGAGGCTTACTTTTATAAAACAGTCCCTTAAAGATGCACAGCGGGGTTCATGTATGTGTGTTTCCTTTTCCTAAAGACACACGGGAAAGGACTTAGCCTGGGAATATAGCCTACTTTCTGTTCTGCTTTGGCCTGTGTCATCCTGGTTCTTTCTTGGTCCAGACTGGTTTGTGCCAGGAATGTAGCTTTTTTTTTTTTTTTTTTTTTTCAGGGCCTTGGTTCAATTTAACAGGAAATTTCCAGCCTCAGTTTAAGGTAGATGAGAGGGATTACAAGAACCCACATAAGAGTCAGAAAAACCCAGATTTATTGCAGGACCCTGCCACTTACTAGCTGTAAATATTTAAAATTCTCTTAGGTACTCACCATTGATCTAGAACAGCAGAACTTCCAGAGACGTTGGCTCTCTCTAGTATGTTCTAGGAGTGCCTATCATCAATTTCACGGCTAGCTCAGTAGCAACACCCTCTAATTCTCAGCATGTGGTGTGTAGCTCAGCAGCTCACCTTGGTGTGTCTTTGCCTTGAAGGGTTCCCAGCCTTCTCTTGGCTTAGCATCCTAGTCCCCAGCACCTGTGAACATCACCTTACCTGGCAGGAGGGACTTTGCAGGTGTGATTAAGTTAAGGATCTTGTATAGAGGGGTCATCCTAAATTATTGAAGCAGGATCACTGTAATTAGAAGTCTCCTTATACATGACAGAGGGACGCAGGAGAATCAGAGAAAAGGAAATGTAACAGTGGCGGCAGAGGTCAAAAGCATGTGATTACTGGAAGGGGACCTTGATACAGAGAATGAAGGCAGCTTCTAGAAGCCAGAAGAGGAAAGGAAGCAGATTCTGCCCTGGAGCTTCCAGAAGACATAGCCTACTGTCTTAGTTTGGGCTGCTCTAAAAAAATCACCATAGACTGGGTGACACGAACAAGAAATACTGATTTATCACACCTCGGAGGCTATAAACCTGAGATTAGAGTGCCCCCGTGATTGGGTGAGAGCCCTCTTCCAAGTTGTAGACAATCCAATTTTCCTTGTAACGTCACATGGCAAAAAGGGAGCTAGCTAGCTCTGTGACCTCTTCTTACAAGGGCACTAATCCCATTCATGACCTAATTACCTCTCAAAGGTACTACCTCCAATTCTAACATATTAAGTATTTGGATTAGGATTAGGTATTAGGATTAGGGTTTCAACATGTGAATTTGGTCCATTGTACCCAGTGAGACCATTTTGGACTTTGAACCTTCAGAATGCTAAGATGATAAATTTCTGTTGTTTTAGGCCAAGGTTATGGTAATTTGTTACAGCTGCAAAAAGAAACTAATACATGTGGTTACAGTGGGAAGCATTTTATTTTTGCTTGCTTAGTGGAAACATAAGGGCTTTCTTATTTGGATTCACCGATTAGGCAGAAACCTGAAAGAGGGTTATTTTCCCTGGAGAATAATAGTATACATCCTCCTGTTAATAGTCAGGATTTTTCCATGATTAGGGCTGCATGTGCATCCCCAGATGTCAGTGAGCAATATTAGTTGCTTTTTTTAAAGATGAGTTAGGTTCCTTGTTATGGGAGAGGGATGATGAGATCTGTTAATGCTAGGCAGGTAAATTGAAATTACAGTGCAGACTTCTTTAAATAATTGGGTGAATTCGAAATTACTCTGAAGTTGGCAGAAACTTGAGCCAACTTCTGGGTGTTCAGAAGTTGCTGTAAGTGGGACGTGATGTAGTAGAACAGATAAGTGCCTTTGGAGTCACAACACTGGTGTGAGTCCTGAATGTTCAAGTCACTTAATTTTTCTGAATGTTGAGAAGAAGAATGCTCCCCCTCCTGCCAACTTTCAAGATCGTTACAGGACCAAATTAGAAAAATGTGAAGGCTCTTTGTAGATTATAAGGTGTGAAATCTATAGAAAGCCTTT
This sequence comes from Ursus americanus, assembly GCF_024610735.1. Taxonomy (NCBI): domain Eukaryota; kingdom Metazoa; phylum Chordata; class Mammalia; order Carnivora; family Ursidae; genus Ursus; species Ursus americanus. The sequence goes on from NC_142131.1 coordinate 961,176, forward strand.
CATGTTGAAACTAGGATGGAGGAAAATACTGCTGGTGATATATATTTTTTTTAAATGGTGGAATGGGGAAAGGAGGAAACAGTCTGGAGGATACAAGAGACAAAAATAAAATAAGCTCCAGACTCTTTAAGACCTCTGGAGATTTTTAAAGATGAGTCTAATTGATATTGAAAGCAGTAATGAGGAGAAATGTGATATCCCAATATTACTTCTGTTTTTTTTTTTTTTAAAGTTCTGTTTTTAAAATGAACAGTTATCATGTCTTACTTTAATGTTAGCACTTGGGGCTCCTTTTCAAATTACTCTTTCAAAAGCAGAAATTCAGGGGTGCCTGGGTGGCACAGCGGTTAAGCGTCTGCCTTCGGCTCGGGGTGTGATCCCGGCGTTATGGGATCGAGCCCCACATCAGGCTCCTCCACTATGAGCCTGCTTCTTCCTCTCCCGCTCCCCCTGCTTGTGTTCCCTCTCTCACTGGCTGTTTCTATCTCTGTCGAATAAATAAATAAAATCTTTAAAAAAAAAAAAAAGCAGAAATTCAATATATAGAGCTTTTCTCAGAATATGGAATTCAACCTGCCTTTGAGAATGAGGATGTTGGATCTTTTGCCCTATGACTTCAGAGGTCAAAGGAGGGAAACATGTAGCATAGAGGTACAGCCAGCATATGGATATCCTCTCCCCCCACCAGTGAACTCTTCTTTTGCTTCATTAAGACAATAAAAACAGTCAGGTGGTAGCTTCCCAACTTCTTGATCCTCCACACAACACCCTTGGTGACTTGTCCATCCTTCCTTCTCTCACAGTGGAGTAGCCCCAGGGCTGCTGACCTGGATCTTTATCACTCTTTTTTTCTATCTCTAACTCTCTCCCTCTTTTCCCTCCTTTCCTTCAGGGTTTGGGCTTGCTCAAGTTTCTACCGTTTAAAACCAGCCTTCTCCCACTCACATGCACTCCTCTGTCTAGCACCATATTGGCTCTGTGTCACACCTAACCTCCAGGAAGCATTGTCTACATTCATGTCTCCGCTTGCTTCTCAAATCCTGTTCATTCCTAAACTTCTCACAGTTCAGGTTTATACCTATTGTGGCACCGAAACTGTCCTCAGGGTCTCTAGTTGTTAAATCCAAGTGATACTTTCAATCCTTATCTTTCTTGACCTTAGGGTTGAGTTGACCCTAATGACTCACTCCTTGAAACTCATTTTGCTCTTATGACAACGCATTCTCCTGTTTTCCACTTTTCAAGTTTTCTTTTGGTTATTCCTATTCAGTCTTGATGATCTTTTCCTTTGCCTTTTCCTAAAAATGTTGATATGATTTTGTCAATGATTTTCTAATGCTCTAACTGGATACAGGCTCACCTGTTTATTAATACGACTACTGGCACTATTTGTCTCTGAAATAATTTTGTTAAAAATATAAAATAAACTGTGTATATATTTGTATTCTTCTCTCTGTCCCCAAATACTGAGTAATACTGAGCAAAAATGATCCCCATCCATTGAGCACTAGCAGGCAGGCTCTGCCATGAATAAATGGTGTTCTTTGTATCCTGATTTATTCTATTTTGCAGTATGAAATTTACTTTCTGTAACTTTATGTTCTGACAGATACTCATAATGACTAATAAGATGTGTAAGTGATAATGTGAGTTGTTTGTTGCAAAGAAAGACAGGAAGTTGGTCATGTTGGATTATTACAAATTGAAACTTATAGTCAAGACATGGAAACAACTTAAGTGTCTATCAAGGGATGAATGGATAAAGATGTGAGGTTATATGTTGATCATATATATATATATAATATGTATATAAAATGGAATATAGTTATAAAAATAAGGAACTCCTGCTGTTTGTGACAACGTGGTTGACTCTTGAGTGCATTATGCCAAGTGAAATAAGAGAGGAAGGCAAACACTGTATGATCTTAGTTATATGTGGAATCTAAAAAAACAGAAGGGCACCTGGGTGGCTCAGTCCTTTAAGCATCTGATACTTGATTTTAGCTCAGGTAATGATCTCAGGGTGGTAAGATGGAGACTCACTTCAGGTTCTGCGCTCAGCGGGGAGTCTGCTTGAGTATTCTCTCTCTCTCCCTTTCCCCTTCCCTCTGTCTCTCTCTTTCAAATAAATAAATAAATAGATGGATAGATAAATAAATAAATCTTTCTAAAAAATAAAATAAAAATTAAAAACAGAAACAAAAACAAAAACCAAGCTCATAGATACAGAGCACAGACTGGTGGTTTCTGGGGGCGTGGGGAATGGAATGGGTTAAAGTGGTCAAAAGGTAAAAAACTTCCAGTTATGAGTTCTGGGGATTAATGTGCAGCATGGTGACTATAGTTAATAATATTGTATATCTGAAAGTTGCTAAGAGAGTGGCTCTTAAAAGTTCTTATCATAAGAAAGGTAGGGTGATGGTTGTTGACTTACTGTGATCATTTCACAGTATGTACATGTACAATTCATTATGTTATATACCTTAGACTAATACAATGTTATATGCCAATTAAGGGAGGGCAAAGATCAAGAAGCAGAAAGGTTTTCTTCAGTAGCCTTTTGACTTTAAAAAGAGTTTTATAAACAGTGCAACAGCCTGGGAGGACTGACACCAACACATCAATGGTACCTGGAAAAGAAACCCTTGAGAAACTATGGCTGGAGGCTTTTCAAGAGTCCAGGGGCCTGGAATGGAATGCCAGAAGCATGTTCATAGAGACCCCTAGCCCTGAGGCTCTCATTTTCCTGCTGTTAAATATATGTCACTCTTCCTCCTTAATCTCATCTGCTCCATGGTTTAAATTACTATCTAAAGTCATACAGGTGATCCTCAAATGTGTATTTCCAACCCAGACATCTCAAGAGGCATTGTATTATGTAAAGAATACAGGCTCTTTATCCAGATTATCAGGATTCATATATACTCCACTCCTTGGGACAGCTGTGGCATTGGGTGTGTCTCCTCACTTCTCTGTGCCTCAGTATCCCCATTTATAAAGTGGTGACATTAATAGTACCGACTTCAAAGGGTGGTAGTAAGGATTAAAGGAGTCTGTGGAAAACAAGCAGACCAGTGCTGTAAACTGGTGGTCAGCGTAACAGAAATGTTAGCCCTTACTCTGTACTTGGATGTCTCTCAGGTGGTACCTGCAAACACAACATGTTCAGATCTGAACTCACCATCTCACCCTCCAGACCTGTTCTTATTCAAAGAATTGTCTTGAGAGTAGTGACTTTCCAGAATTAAAAAAAAAACAAACAAAACTCTATGTGCTTGTGTTGAGAATTTTAGGTCAAGAATAAAAATTGTATCATAAGTTTAAATAGATGCAAATTTCGGGGTTATAAGTATTGACATTGTAAAATCTGTCACATTACTCTTTTCTTTCTTCCTTTCTTTCTTTCCTTTTTTTTGGTTTAACAAAAGTTAATTTCTCATTCCTGTAAAGTCCATCACAGGACTGTGGGATTCTCCACAGAGCAGCTGCTCTCCATGTAGGGGGCTCAGCATTCCTCGAGGTTCTGACCCCTTTTGCTGTATGGGTTCCACGACTGAGGCTGGAAAACCACTCATGTCCTGCACCAACAAATAAAGGCTTCAGCCCAGATGTCACATTCCTCTTAAATATATCCAGTGAATCTGTACAGCGTAGCAATTTTGTACTCAACAACCTTTAAAAAAATAGATGTGAAAAAGCTCTCCATCAAATGTCAGAAATGTTTCTTTATTCCTTTTTTTTCTTTAAACTTGACTTCTATTTCACTTTCTTCCTAGAATTTTCTTCCTATAGTTCTATTAATAAGATATATTTATCCATAACAATATCATACATACCCATTGAAATTTTTTAAACGTTTACTTCATGAGACCTTCAGGCTGCAATTGTTACTGAGCCATAAGAGTAGTTCTTATTACCATGGTCATCATCATATAATTAAAAGCAAAATATGATGCATTCTAATAATTACTAAAAATAAAAAGTGAACATTTATTGGAAATGCTTCTCTTAATGAAATGGATGGGCCTTTTTCCTCTTGATTAGTCCATGTACCCCTGGTTGATTATAATATATTCCTGGAGTGAGCTGGGGCTCAGTAACAGTTTTATTTATTTTTTTATTATTTTTTGATATGAGCACCTGAGCAACCTTGTCTGCTACAAAAGGAAGATAGAAAAGAAAGGAATTTTATTCAATTCCTTTAATTCCTTAACTCCTGACTTACATGACAAAAATCACATGATGATCCATCATCTAAAATTATTTTTAGTAATCCAGTGCCTCAACTGCAGTGTAGTCACTATTTTTCCCCTGTAAATTTGCTCTTTTTCTTATGTTCCCAAGAGCAGTGATTTCTCAGACCACTCATTGGGTTCTCTTTCAGTTTAGTTGAAAGCAGTGAATTCAGAAGCACTTGATTTACAATTTGTTAATCATTATAGTAATTCAAATTTCACAATTTCTGGGAAATGTATTAAAAAATGCTTTACAATGATTTATCAGGAGTGTTAGCTATGTTTTTTTTTTTCTCTTTTATTTGGAGGCACCAGATTGCATCCAATTTAGTTGGAAAGAATTAGGAAAATTAAAAATTGTTAATTTTAACACACTTTTGCCAATGCAAGATTTTTGATAAAATGCCTTTATCTCATTATGTACTTTATATTTTCATCAGAGTCTTGGAGCTGCAGATTTAGTTCATTCAGTTTATGGAAAACATCCAATGTAGAATTCTTTGGTAAAGCTAGTCATCACCAAACCAACCAGTTGCCTTCTGTCACTTGTTAATTTAAATAAAAATGTTAATGTGTTTTGTGGAAAGCATTTCACTTTTGAATTTTATTTGAGACGGATAGACAGATGAGACACAGTGTTTCGTCACTTAAATGAGATAGGCTTACCAGGGCTTTGATTGTTTTATTCTTACGGGGATCTTCTTCATAAGCCATGTATAATAGTTGGAAGGTAGAAGCTACCAGGTAATTAAACAAAAATCCTCATTTCCTCTGCAGCCCCCTAGTCTTTATCTGGCAACTAATCAACTGAACTATAGGCCAAAATACCATGCTTCTATTACCTTGCCTAGTCCTTACCAGAAATACATATAATGTAGGGAAAGACATAATTTCTACTATCTTTATTAAAAGCAGCTTTGCTAATACTGGTATTTAAAATTGTTACCATGTTTCTTCTGGGATTTTTCATGCCTTGGGGCAATGCGCCGTAGAGAGATTGGAATGGGTGAGAGGTGGGTGTGTTTCTGTGCAAAGGGAATGCAGTGGAAAGGAGAACTGGCATGGCATCTTAGTCTCAGGGCTGTTCTTAAGTGTATCAGCCCCAGGAAGGAGTGTATATGGAAGCTGAGGATCTGGGAATTCATCCCCCTATAACTACCTGTTGCCTGTGTCCCCTTGGGAAATCCTCATGTGTGTATCCATACCTTCATGAATGCCACCACCATCCTTACTGCCCAGAAGAGGGTCATTCCTTACTCCGTCATCTCTCCCTCCCCTCATGGCTAAGCAGTCCCCAGGCTCTTCCTGTTTTCCTGCTGAATAGAGTGACTATATAGTTGGCCACCTAAGCCAGGATGCTTCGGAGAGTGAAAAGGGCCACAGTGACGCCTATGCTAGGACAGCAGTAGTAAACAGGATTTATGGTCACCTCCTAACCTCTCCAGAATCCATCTCCATCTCTGAATTCTAGTGTAGGTCAGCACATAAGCTTGCATTTCTTTTTTTTTTTTTTAAGATTTTTTTTTTTTATTTATTAATTTGACAGAGAGAGACATCCAGCGAGAGAGGGAACACAAGCAGGGGGAGTGGGAGAGGGAGAAGCAGGCTCCCAGCAGAGGAACCTGATGTGGGGCTCGATCCCAGAATGCCGGGATCACTCCCTGAGCCGAAGGCAGACGCTCAACGACTGCGCCACCCAGGCGCCCCGATAAGCTTGCATTTCTATAAAAGCTTTCCAGCCCGTCTTCCTGTCTCGGCTCATGCTGCCTGTGGTGTTTGCCCCACTGCAGAGGCAGTCTTCTTGTAGAACGTCGACGTTAATGATGTCTCGCCTTTGTGGCTCGCAATTTCCTAATGGATTCCTATGGGAAAATTCTGGAGTTTCTTTTCATTTCATTTTTTTAAGATTATTTTATTTTAGAATGAGAGCGTGAGCAAGCATGGGTTGAGGTGGGAGGGGCAGAAGGAGAGGGAGAGAGGGTCTTCCGGAGATGAGCTCCGTGACCAGCTCCGTGACCAGCTCCGCGCTCAGCATGGAGTCTGCTTAAGACTTTCTCTCCCTCTCCCTCTGTCCCTCTTAAGCAGACTCCATGCTGAGCACAGAGCAGGTTGCGGGGTTCATCTCCCAATTGTCAGATCACAACCTGAGCTGAAACCAAGAGTCGGCCGCTTAACCGACTGCGCCAGCCAGGTGCCCTGAAGATTCTGGAATTTCTTAAAATTGGGTATAAGATATGTGGCCCTTGGTTGCTTTCAAGCTTCTTCTTTTGCAGTGTGGCTCCTCTCTCCATCCGCACCCCTATCCTGCCCAAACCACAGTCCCAGTAAGGTACAGCCACACGAGAACTACCTGCCGCTCCGTACCTGTACCTGTGTGTCAGAGTGTGGAGTGAGCTGCTTACCCCGCCTGAACACTCTACTTGTGCTCTTCCCCTCTTCGTTTCACCTGGTTAAATCCTGCTCTTCCTTACTATCTTAGTTGAGGTGTCGCTGATGTCCCCTCTTTCCCAAAGCTTTCTGCTTACTTTCCAGAAGTGCCCTAGGCTTATTCCTGTCTCACATTACAAATATTGCGTTATATTTGCCCGTTCAGTAATATCCCCCAGGTGGGGCACCTGGGTGGCTCAGTTGGTTTAAGCATCAGACTCTTTGATTTCTGCTCAGGTCGTGATCTCAGTGTCCTGGGATCAAGCCCTGACTTGGGCTCCATGCTCAGTGAGGAGTCTGCTTAAGGATTCTCTCCCTTTCCCTCTGCCGCTCCTCCTGCTTATGTGCTCTCTTTCTCTCTCAAATAAATAAATAAGTCTTTTAAAAAAGTAATATCCCCCACTTGGTGGGATACTACCTGAAAGGGGTGATGTCCTGTGCATAACTCTGTTAGCACCTTCTGCCCCTGGCAACTGAGTGATCTGTAATATTAGTGAACAAAAAAACTCTCACCTAGACAGGTGGCCAGACAGACGGAGGTGAGGCCATGACAGTACCTCCCCATCTTGGCTTTCTGTGTCTGCTGTCTCCTTGATCTGCTGTTCTTTGAATTTATTGCCTTGCTTCTTTTATGAAAGACTTTTGTTGTTCATTTTTAACCAGATTTCATCAGTATTAAAAAAAAAAAAAGCTTAACTGAGATGTTAGGCAGTTAGGTGGGACATGCGTGGGATTGAAAGGAATTACAGATGGATGATATTAGTGTGTTGGCAGGTACCCGGTGCTATTCAGAACACTATTCTGTAGTAATCGGTCGTGTGGCAGAGAGATGAGAATCTGAGTGCAGGTAATGTCACGGGGAGCTGTATGGTTGTGGATCCCATCATTTTAAAAAGTATGCTCCTAATAAACAGTATTTTAAACAGAGCAGTAGGTTTTTCTATTTCTTTATAGTTGATGAGCAGTTTCTATTTAGAAAGGAAGAGACGTTTTTCTGGAGTTATTTTCTGTTTGGAGTGGGCCTGCTCTCTTCCGAGCACAGTCATGTGATGCATCCTGAGAGTTCAGGAGCCGACATGCTTGAAAGAACCCTGGGAATTGGGGAGAGTGAGCCTGTCGAACAGCCAGCTGCTCGGTGTAGGCATCTATCCGCAGTGTAGCACCTGGGGGGGGGGCAGGGCACGCTTCGATTGTTCTTCAGGGGCTTTGTTGTCTGTGTTGATGTTGGCATGGGTTCACAGAATGCTTTTGAAGGACCTAGCTTTGTCTAGAGTCAGCTTCATGGTGCATCTTGAACTTAATTTTACTTTTCTTTTTTTCCTTTTCTCTCTTGGTGGTTGATTACAATAGCCATGAATGTGTTTTCCATGGGTCACGTATACTAAAATATTTTATCCTGTAGCTTTCATAAATTTGTTGTTTTCCAGGTTTAGAGAGGTGAGGAATTGAATTCTGTCCTGTATAGAAAGTTCTTTCTTCATTAATGGCACCTAGTGCCCCTTTTCACCAAAAAATAGATTAAAAGGAGAAACAGTTGAAATGATAAAGGTACAAATTACGTCAAAACAAAACTATCAGAAATGGTAGGAACCTCAGTGTAAAAATATATATATATATATATATATATATACACACACACACACATATATACATGTATTTGTACATGTACATATATATGCTTGTATGTAAAATAAAGTATGTGGATATGCTAAGTAGTTTTGTCAATGAAACTGGCTTCCTGTGACCCACGTCTTCTTAGTTGTGTGTGTGATGGGAATATTGCTGATTTCTTTACCAAGAACATTTTATTAAGTCAGACTGTTCTTCTCCCTGGTTAAATCAAAATAAACTATGCAAGATGGAATTTCAGACAGTTGATTGATTGGCTAATGAGAAAGCAGTGGTTTTGGAGTTAATGATTCTAGACATTTTCTTGATTATCGTTGGAAGCTACTTTTTTTAATTTAGAGTTTTGATACAAACCTGTGATAAGATGACCTTGATTTGACTTTATTCTGAATCTTAAGAAGATTTTCTCCATGAATATAAAAAGATTTGATTGGGATGTGCCAGTAGCCTACTTGATAAAATGTATTTTACGTATTTTTCTTATATTATTTTGTCTTAAATTTTACTAAGTTTCAAATATATTGCATGCTCTCAAAGCTAAGTTAACTAGGTTGTCTGTCTTTTGTGTAATTGAGTCCAGTAAAAGTGGTGCCCCAGGACTTGTTTAAAGTTGGGCAGGTGCTTTTGGGACAGGCAGAGGGCAAGACATACCCACTGTCTCTTTTGGACTGTGAATTTTGCTGTGAAAGTTGCTTTTTGAGTTAACAAAAATAGGCCCTTTAAAAGCTGATGATATATAGGAGCTTAATTTTTTTTTTCTTATAAGATATGCATCAGGGGGCACCTGGGTGGCTCAGTTGGTTAAGCATCTGACTCTTGATTTCAACTCAGGTCATGATCTCAGGGTCATGAGATGGAGCCCCGGGTCAGGCTCCACGCTGGGTGTGGAGCCTGCTTAAGATTCTCTCTCTCTCTCTGCTTCTCTTGTTGCCCCTCCCCCTGCTCACATGCTCTCTCTCTCTCTCTCTCAAAAAAAAGGCGTGCATCAGTTTGGGGGTTTGTAGGATATTTTATAGAGGATTTTTCTTGAGGGAATTCTCGTTTAAAATTCTTTAGTGTTATATTCTTATTCTCATCAGCATCCGTGACCCAGAACTGTGAGGAAAGAAGAACATTTGCTATTTCTCATCTCCATTTCAGTCATGCAGCAAATATTTACAGGGTGACCACTGTGTCTCAGGAACTAGGGTACAGTGGTCAGGAAGGAGAAGATCTTCAGTCTCAAGGAGTTGATATTCCAGGGAAGACACAGACCATACATACGTGTTCAAATATCAGGTAGTAGGGTGCCTGGGTGGCTCAATAGGTTAAGCATCTGCCTTTGGCTTAGGTCATGATCCTGGGGTCCTGGAATTGAGCCCCAAGTCGGGCTTCCTGCTCAGCAGGGAGTCTGCTTCTCCCTCTCCCTCTGCCCCTCTGCCCACCCTCCTTCTCCTGCTCTCTCTCTTGCTCTCTCACATGCTAATCTTTAAAACAACAACAACAACAACAACAACAACAAACAAATATCAGGTAGTGATGGGTGCTTTGGAGAAGATGATGTGCCAGAATGACTGGGAGGCTACTTTGTTTGGTGGTCAGGAAAAGCATCTTGAATGGCAAGAAGGTGGGCAGAAGGAGCCAGCTGGACAGCAGCTCTAAGGCAGGGAAAAATATGAGGTGTTCCAGACCTGAAAGAAGACCAGTGATGCCAGATTGTAGCGAGAAAGGGTGCTGAAGTGGGAATGGTAGGGTCCACATTATATACGGCCCAGCAGCCTGATGTAGGCTACATAGATGGCACTCTGTTGGGAGTTTCAAGCTGGGAAGATAGGATCTCATTGAGGATCTGGGTGTTTTTTGTTTTGGTGGGGGGAGGGAGTCAGTCGTTTTATTTTGAGTAGGAGAAGCTTAAGATGCCTAGTGGACATCCAAGTAGAGATGTCAGGTGAATAGTTAGGATTCCTGAGAGGCTAGTGTCACATTTAGGAGTCCCTAGCTTTTTCAAGTCATGAGACTTTAGGGTTTTTGAGGTCATCAGGGAGAAATAGACTATAAATGCAAAAGAAAAGGGGCAAGGCTGCCATGTGCAGCTGTGCTCACTGTAATTTGGATGCTCTGGAGTTGGGCGCAGCCGTGTAGTGGCGCTGAGCATGGCTCCACATCCTACTTACTTCATAACCCCTGGGGCTGGCTTGGCTCCTCTGTTCCAAAGAACATGGTTAGTTAAAGCGACGTTTGTGTTCAGTTACTAGAACAGAGTTTAAACAAACCCTAGCTTAACCATCTGTGTACTTTAATTACTACAGTTTCAGAGTATGTCAGATTTAAGATTTTGTTTCAAGATGGAATGATCCCATCATCTGAACAGTGATGCCTCACTTATCCAGACGTTAGAAATAGGTGGGTAGCAACTTCAGTTATCTGAAATGTACACAAAAATGACTAAAAAAGAACGAATGTCTCCTGAGCTGCACAAAACTGAGGTCTTAGAGTCCACCCACAGAATTTAGCACTTTACTCATGGGATCTATCACCCCTAAGACCTTGTTTATTTTCATTTTAGGAAATTGGAAAGGAAGAGAGAGGAGATTATACCATTTGATGGGAAGAGTGTCAACCAGTTCGCAGACAGGTTTCAAAACAGGAGTCTGTCTTCTGGCCAAGAGTGATTTGTATTCTTCCCACATGTAAAATGCACCTGCCCTATCAAGGTCTTCCCAAATCTCATTTATTGTGACCTTGGAGGTCATACTTGAGGTCCAGGTTCTCATCAAATCAGACCCTTGGGTACTGTTCTTTCAGTTCAGCCCCTTTAGTTTGGTTCCTCTTGATCTGAAGACCTGTGAATTAAAGGGGTAAGAAAGATAAGTCCACTCGCCTCCCCCACTACTCTTCAACACATAGGGTAGGCTAACTGGTAGAGACACTCCATTTAGAATGGGGGGACACAGGCACATAGCAGTCACTGGTCCATAATAGTTCTGAGATCCAGCCAGGTACATGTAGCCATTTCTTTCATTAGATCTTGGTCTCACTGCCTAGGAGTGTTCACTGTGATGACTGGGTTGGCTGGGCTTTCTGTTCTGTTCTCTCGAGTTTTCCTTCCCTTTCCATAAAAAGTAGAGTGTGTTAGCAGCTAAGTAGTGTCCTCAGCCCCCTTTTGCCTGATGAAGATTAGGGATCCAAAGGCCTCTTTTCAGTGTGTAGTGTCTGTCCCTTTTAGCCCAAGCTGATTTAATTCTTTTAAAAAAGATTGTGGATTTCTTATGAATCAATTTATAACCAACTGTATTAGACAAAGCAACACCCACAAACCTCTTTGAAATAAGTTCTTCTGTACCTTAAATTCCTTGTGAGGTTTTTGGGGAACTGTGGCCTTAAGATTCTTAGAGGAACTTTTGCTAGTTTGCAAGGATCGTATTTGATGTTTTTGAGGACTTAATAAAACTTTACAGTTACATCCGTGGTTTCCTGACAGCGCTCTGGATTCAATCTTTGCCCAGAAGCCATTTCTTAATTGTAGCACTGTTTGCCTTCTGATACATCTAGGCATGAGAGAGGAGAGAATTTTATTTTCAAACCCAGTAAGTCCTGGCTTCTTTATACTTAAGAGTTCCTTTTCATCTTATCTCTCTGCTCTTGGATTTCTTTGGAGGCAGCGAAAGAAGCCAGTCGGCACTTTGAATGGTCTGCCTGTACGTCTCCTTATCTGGATCCTCCAACTCATTAGGGACATCTTTTATTTTCCATGTCGCCACAGGCAACAGCATTGCTAAACTCTCTGCCTTAGTGAGTAAGGTCCTCTTTCTTCCGGCTTCCAACAGGTTTCTCTTTGCTTTCCTTCAGGCCCTTCCAGCAGCCTCCTTGAGGGCCCCAGGCTTTCATTCACATTCTCCGTAAGGTCCTTCCTGCTGCCTCATCCAAAAACACACAGTGGAGGGTGAAGTGAATGAGGCCAGATCCTGCAGGGCCTTATCGACCATCATAAGGACTTGGGGTTTTACTTTGAGTGAGAAGAGAAACCATTGGAGGATGTTGAACAGAGCATAAAGTGATCTGATCTGTGTTTTAAAATAATTCCTTTCAGTGCACAGGTAGATGGAGGGATACCATTAAAGGAGTTGTTCAAGAAATCCAGGTAAACTGCAGTGACCGCTTGGGTCTGGGAGTGGTGAGAATTTACCTGATTCTGTTTATATTTTCAACATAGAGCCTACAGGATTTGCAGATGGATCAAAGAGATAGATGCTAGAGAGGTTTTGACGGAGGCCAATGGAAGAGTGTTGTATCATTCACAGCGATGTGGGAGACTGCAGAAGAACAGGTTTTTCTAGGAGGGGGTAGAGTCATCATTCCCTTTTGGGCGTGGAAAGTTTGAGATTCTGGTAGACATTTAAGTGGAGATGTCAAGTAGGCAGCTGGATTTAGTAGACGGTTGTGGTCTAGCTGTGCATTGGGAGTTGTCAGTACTTAGATGGAATTTAAAGGCATGAGCCTTGATGTAAGATGTGAGCCTGTGGTCATCTAGCCTTCCTCTTGCTTATGGAGATAATGAGCAACCAGCAAAGGACATTGTGAAGGTGTGCATGGCAGGTAAGGTCAGAAGAGAAGCCAGAGGGACAGGTGTCCTAGAAACCACATGACCAATGCATTTGAAGAAAGTGGGTGAAGACGCTGAATCCATCACTACATTTAACAGTAGGTGGTAGAGTGTGTTCTAAAGTGGGTTCAAGAGGGGAAAGAGCAAACATAGTGTAGAATAACTGTTTTCCCCCCAGAGATTTATTTTAAAGTGCAGAAATGAAACGGGAGATATAGAGGTCAAAAAGGCATTGTTTTTTGTTTGTTTTTAATTACAGGAGAAATCAAGGTATGTATTGTGCTAGGAATGATTCTACAGAAAGGAAAACTTTAGTCCTGGATAGGTGGCAGAAAGTTGCCGGAAACATGTTCCTGAGTTGATGGGAAGGGATGGGATTCATTGGAGCAGGGACCCCTCATCCATAGTAATAGAAGACAGAACGCCGGCACAGAGGCAGGCAGCTTGGGTAGATGTCATAAGACATGCACATTGTCTTCTGTTGCTTCAGGTTTCTCCATGAAATAAGCACGATCATCAGCTGAGAGTGAGAAGAGTGGAGGAGAAAGTGGGAAGTTACCTAGGCAAGTGGAAGAATAAAATGTGGTAGGATTCTTGGTCCCTTTGCGTTATCGATGATGAATTTAAAACAAGCCCACCTGTCGTGGTGCGATCCGAGTCTCCAGTTCCGAGCAGTCTGTCAGGTGCTGGCATGGAGAAGGCAGAGAACTATGGGGTTTGTCAGTGGCTATTCTGGAGGGAAGATTGTGCGGGAGAAATGAGGAAGATGGAAAGTGATAACTACAGTGGATCGTGAGGAAAGTGGGGACCTGGGTGGGGGGTGGGAAAGAGGGACTGTGAAAAACTAGTAGGATCACTGAATTTTGTGTCCTGGTGGAATCAGAACTGTAGAGGGAGTGAGCTGAGAAAAGAGGACTTGGTAGTTGAGGGTAAGAGTCTTGAGTAAATATGCAAAGTCTTCAGTGGTGCTCGGCACGTGGTAAGCATTTAATAACTGCTGGCTATTACTACTGTTCTTTCTTTCTTTCTTTCTTTCTTTTTTTTTTTTATCATTATTTCTATAGCTCTTAGATTGGTGCCAGGGTCCATGGATGAGAACTGAGGACGAGTCCCTAGGGCCAGTGACACTTCATGCGGACCCAGATGATCCCACAGTGATACATCGGAATCTACTTTAACTGAAAAATGAAGCCCAGTTACAGCCCACCCTCCCCCGCCCCCATGTAGCTTGCCCAAGGACAGGCCCGTGTTTTGTTCCTGCTGTGCATTCACTCTGTTATGGTGGTTTTACCCGAGGACCTAAAGCTTCTGTGATTTGTACCAAGGAGCAAATTAAAACCATGTCCTGTTAATGTTGCTTAGAGCTCATGGGATCTGTCTACAGAGGCTTTGGGAAAAGCACAGTAACTATCACCACGGTCCTGGATTTCTCGGAACATATGTGCAAATTATGTTGAGTCCTATAACTCCCTAGGAATGAACTGTAGTACCATTTTTTTGAGATCTTTGTGGCTCTGTTGTCCCCTCTGGATGGTCAGCTCTTTTTATGCTGCTCCCTTAGATGAAGAGAGAGCTTTTTTTGTACTGACAAAAACTATGTGTGCTTTTAAAGCCTTTTTATTTTTTTTGATCTCCAGGAAACATTATTAAATATCATTGTAGCATTCTTAAATTCTCCAAAGGAGAATCAACATTACAGCCAGTGTGAAATAAGGTACAGCAAAGCTTTTATTACTTTATGCTGTCATTGCTTTATCTAAAAGTTTGTAGGGCTTATTGTACTGTTAGAACTCCAGGACCCTCCAGAAGAACCGCTGTCAAATGAGAGGTTGCACTGTGGATTTAATATCTATCTTTTGAAGGTTATGATATTGATTTACTGGACAGTGTTAGAGTTTTAAATTCTAATTCTGAGCCTGTTACCTAGGAAATTGATGAAATTGAGACATTATTAGCCAAGGTGGCTGAAAGACACTCAGGGCGTTTAGCCAAGACTGTCAGGGAGTGAGAAGGAGCTTGTGCCTGTCAGTGCTTCCCAGGTTCCTAAGTGCTGTTATTAAGACTGACAGGACTGAAGTGGTAAGGACACCTAACTGCTTGCCTCTTGCACCGTGGCAAAGGCCAGAGCCAAGGAGGGCTACTGTCTTGACTCCGTAGTGATTGGGTCTTGGGTTGCAGTCTGTTCACATTGTCCTGCGCTAGGAAGCTATCCGTAGAAAACAGGAAGAGGGAGTGGGCTCCATTTTGGTTCATTGTTATCATCTTACAGAGAAGGATCTAATCCAGCTTGTGTGGTTACACGAATTATGGGATGTAAGCTTGAAATAGCAGGGTAGGGGGAAGGTAGGGAGAAAAGTGATTGAGAGACTTTTCTAGAGAATGAACTGCTTAAATGTTGAGAGAGGATGAGAGAGATGAGGCTGTCTGTCCTTGTGACAGTTGAGGTAGGCACGATGGCTTCCCACCGAAGTGCAGTTCAGAAAAGCCATTCTGTAGCCCAGCCCCATAATGAGCGGGGCTCTGCCCCCCGCAGTTCCCTCTCCCCGCATCTGGGGCAGATGAAAAAACTGAAGGGACCTTTGCTTTTTCTGGAAGTCCTCTATGAACATGATTTCTTAGTGGAATGTCTGTTAGCTGTTGGACAGCACCGATTCCAATGTAATACTCGGCTGTAAAGGACTTGGGAGATGACGTTCTGTGTTGTCACTTAAAAATGCTTTTAAATTTTAAAAATACATTTGCTTTGTGAGCTGTTGAGTTGATAGACATCCTCTTTGTAAGAGTTTAAGGCTCTGTTCTCTGTTTCTGTGTTTTGGAGACGTTTTTAAGTCATGGACCGCTGTTCGAAGTTTTTCTGCTCAGTGTTGCCTTCCTACACTCACCCTGCAGAGCTAATGTTTTTAGTACATCATTTTATTATCTCATACGTATTCATCTCATACACGTTATTCTCTCACTTAGCATGTTGTATTGTAATTCTATGTCTGTGTCTGCGGCTAGGCTGTGAGTGCCTCGGGGCTGGGTCTTTGTTTCCCCACATGCCCCAGGACAGGGCTGACCCAACAGAGAGAGAACCTGTACTGCGGTATTCCATAAGTGTTGAATGAATTATATCCCAGGTTCAGAGCTTAGATACAGTCTGGATGTGGCCCTTAAAACTGGGGTATTGTGTTAGGATGCCTGGGTGGCTCAATTGTTAAGTGTCTGCCTTCGGCTCAGGTCAGGATCCCAGGGTCCTGGGATCGAGTCCCACATTGGGCTCCCTGCTCAGCAGGGGGTCTGGTTCTCCCTCTGCCCCTCCCCCAACTCCTGCTTGCACTCTCTCGCTCTCAAATAATTAACTAATTAAAAAAAAAAACTGCGGGATTGTGTTCATTGGCAAATTTTTGTGCCCTTTTTACTTTTTGGTTGTGGGGTAGCTGCCTGACGTGTTTGGTGGTGATCACACATGTGCTGTGCTTGATTGCGTGCTGATAATGAGGGGTGACAAGGGCCATCACAGTACGGCTGCTTGGTTCCAAGGTTATTTCTTTCCCTTGGTTGAGTGTAAGTGGGTTTTACATTTTAAGATGTTAGCTTATGAAACCTGGTGGCTCATGTTTATTATTTATGTTCTGGGGCATTTATCATTGTCTGACCTCTGTAACCCCTGGTTTCCATTTGGATCAAATGAGGTTTGTGCGTGGTGAGTGGTGGATTGACGCCTAGCATATCTAATGAGCACCAAGCTGATGGAACAGGCTTCGACTGTCCTGACTCCCTTTTTGGCTGCAGAATTGTAATTTCTAACTCGTCTCAGGATCTTTATTATACTTTTTCACTGCACAAATCTGATTGCTGTCAAGGAAAGAGATTTATTTTAAAATTATATAGATTATCATTAAGGGGAAAATTTCCCCATGTTAACTGGTCTTTATTCCATTTAGTTAAAAGCTTCCTGGTGTTCATTTATTTATTTATTTCCTAAGTGCTCCACACCCAGTTGTGGAGACCAACATGGGGCCTGAACTCACAACCCTGAGATCAAGACCTGAGTGGACATTGAGAATAGGGACACCTAAACCAACCAGGCACCTGCCTTGTTTTTTTATTTTTATTTTTATTTTTTATTTTAATGACTTAAAAACATTCTGGAGGCAAAGCAAAACAAAAAATGAATTGGTTTAAAGAATCCGCAGAGTTTGTTTTCTAGGGATGATGATGTTAGAAGGAGAGAGGAGGAAGCCGTCTTCCAATTTCTGTTTCCTTTTAGTTTCAAGTTGAGATTAGACAGAGAGTAGTAAGACCCGGGGCCCATTCCATACTCTCCTTTCGTGTCTCAAGCACTTGGTAAGGCTTCATGTGTAGGTGCAATGTAAAGGCTGAAAGTAAGGCCTGATACTATGTGTGCCTTGACCTCTGGAAGAGCCTGTCATGGCCCGTAACCCTCCAGATCCTCAGCTGGCTGACACCTTGCTTTTGGCTTTGGAGCAAAGAAACCAGCTGATCTACAGAACTTGGGAGATAATAAATAGGCAGCAATAGAAACCTGATGCAAGTGTTTATGCTTATTTGTGTATGTTCTCCTTGGTTTTATCCAGGAATAGTCAGACCTTTTTACTGAACATAAATGGCAAGACACATTCCATCCACTTTTTTCCATGTCCTAGGAAGCATCCATTGCTTTATATACTTAGAGGGAAAGAGTCTGTTCTGTGTGCAATACACAGCTTAACATTTGGATTAATTTTACTCTATTTGGATGAATTAGTGTTTTTTTAGGATCCATTATTATTATATTTTTTTACTTTTATGATTTTTAAGATTTTATTTATTTGTCAGAGAGAAAGAGAGCACAAGCACGGGGAGCGGCAGGCAGAGGGTGAAGCAGACTCCCTGCTGAGCAGGAAGCCTGATGGGGACTCAATCCTAGGACCCTGGATTGTGACCTGAGCTGAAGACAGGTGCTTAACTGACTGAGACACCCAGGCGTCCCCCTAGGGTCCATTATTTTCACACCAAAACCACATCTTTAATCACTGTGGGCTCTGAAAGCACTTCACAGATTACAGCCTCTGCTTCAAATACCTTTATTGTAAAAGTGAGAGATTCTGCACCTTTAAAAAATGAGAAATGATAAGAACCAGAATAAGGGACATTGCATTATAAGTTGCTATACTTATATATATCGGATACTTTACCTTTTCAAAAAGTTGAAAAATGGAAATTGTTGTATGAATGGCAAATAGCAAAGATGGTGTATACAGGGAGAGTTCAGTAATGTTACAAAATCTTATGACTGTGACATACATTTAGTGTGAATAATCATTATGTAGTTAGGAATAAGCGGTAAGGGGATTGTAATTACACTGTATACTCACAGCTGTTGTATGACAGAGCAAGTACTTCTGCCCTCGCGAAGGGGCAAGGAGAGGGGAACTGGGCAGGAAGATTCTCTTGGACTCTTCCTCGACCTTCGATTCCTGACCCAGACGTGTCAGGGGAGTGTGGATGTTTTCACCATAGCAGACACAAGGGTGCTGAGAATAAAGTGGCTCAAGGTGGGCCAGCTCCTACTCCCTGCTGTGAGAATTGCCCCTTCTTCATTTAGGAATATGTGAAAATGGGAACTGTTAAGTTTGGCCCTTGGGATCTCCAGCCCTTGACCCACAAGGCACTGGAATCCCTTCCACTTTGCACTTCAGTGGAATCCCCGATGCTCCCCCTCTGTGCTCCATTGTTTCTCCCTTGCTCTTCCCCCAGATGGAGGAACAGGGCTGAAGGATTACTGTTCCTTTTGTGTGTGTGCGTGTGTGATTTTATTTCACAAAGGTAAGATGTAAAGGAAGTCAGGGCCAAAAATTCTCCCATTACTGTCTGAAGTTCTGTTCCTTAGAGATTCACTTGATTTCATAAGCAAGTACCTTAGACTGGCTAAAGATGTTTAATAAGAATGGCCTTCAGACTTTGATAATAATGCTCACTAGCAGTGCTGCATATGTAGTATGAACCAGGGACGAGTCTAAAGACTTTGCAGGAATTAATGTATTAATCCACATAGTAAGTCTATGAGGAAGGTTTGGAGAAGTCCAGTAATTTATTCCAAGTTCCATGGTGATGACGAGGGAACAGTCAACACTGAATCCTACAGGGTGTGCTCTGGGACTCTGACCCTCAGCCACTGCACCGAGTTGCCTTTCGTGCGTACTTAGTGAGGGTTTGTCTTAATATGCTTTCTTCCTAATGTCTAGCAGTGCTACCTGTAAGGGATAGGATAAGAAGTGAAGAGGGTGAGGGTGTTTGAGGAGGAGAAATGACTGTAAGGCACTTGTGATGGGAACTTTGGAAAGAGATGTGGGGAGCACTCTATGCAGCCATCGTTTTCTTGCTCAGCAGCACCTTGATGTTACTGACCTTACAATCAGTATGAGAACTTCACCAAGAACCTGCAACAACTGTTGCCCTTCTCTGCTTCTCTCCGAATGTCAGCCTCATTGTTCCTTCAGTGTTCTAGCTGCAGAAAGCTCTTACATATATTTTCTGTGTATATGTGATAAGTTAAATAGTTATTATTTAAATGCCGTTTAAAATAACACCTTGCAAATATTCTTTAAGTGAAGGCCAATGAAAAACAACTAATTTCTGTAATTACCCTTTTTTCCCCCCTCACAGTATTGGCTGGATCCTGCAAAAACCCTTGCCGAACACAAAGAACTGATCAACAGTACGTATTTAATGTTAATTTTGTTAAGAAGTGCCTTGAAAATGATATAATGTCCATGATTAGTTGGGTGCAGAAATACGCCTTAGTACTCCAGGGATGAGTACTAGTACTCAAGTACCAGAATATGGAAATGGGTGTTTTGTGCATTGCAAGACTTTCCTCTAAACTCTGATTAAATTTTGTTAATAAAGGCTGTAAGTGGTGGGTCTTAATATTGAATTTTGTTTGGGGTATGCTCGCCTTTGACTTGTCAGTGATTTTAAAATTTTTCTTGTCTTTAAAATTTCACCTTAAAAAGAAAAGTCAGGGAGGCATTGATTTGGGGAAAAAAAAAAAAAAAAGCATTGATTTGAGAAAAAAAAAAAAAAGACATCTGACCTTCTAAAGAGCTTGAGTTTCTTGGGTTAAGGAGTGGTTTTGTCATTCACACTATTATTTGCTGGGTCAGTAATAAGGAGTGCCCTTGTGTCCTGAAGATTTTTATGGCTTCAGAAAGGACCCATCTATTTTTAGGGAATCCTTTTGGTTTTACGAATATGAGTCTTACTAGGTAACTGAGAGTATAATTAAGGTCATATCCTGTAACTGCAATTTCCATAACCCAGGTTTTTATTTATAGAAGTATATGCATATGTGTGCGCATGCATGCGACCCTTAAGTATGCAAAAGAGTAGTTTTTTAAAATTATCTTTTAAAAATATGATAAAATATATCACACATAATATACCATGTTAGCCATTTTTGAGTGGCATCAAATACATTCATGGTGCAACTATTACCACTATTTCCAAAGTGTTTTCATCATCCCGAAGTGAAGCTCTGTACTCATTAAACCACGTAGGAGATTCTTCGGGCCTTCATTGCCCCCATTCTGAATCTGTACTTCACATGTTTATCGGCTTATTCCCTGTGGTAAAATTGGGCGCCTCACAAACCCCACGGGCAGGAATGTAGCTGTGCTTCAGAAAGCAGCGGGAAACGAGGAACTGCAGAACCATCAGGAACTCAGCGATACTGTTCCTCTGAACGTCAGCATCATTTTTGTTTCTCTCTGTTTATCCATGTCTGTGGGGAAACCTCTAGCCACAAGCAGAGGTTGACTGGCGGTCTCTGAACGGGAGGCCCCGGTTCTACGGGAGGGTGGATCTGACCAGCCCAGGGTGAGTCAGTGGCTCACCTCAGTCTACTCAGCTATGTCTGGGCTTCTTCAAGTTACATAAACATAACTGCTAGGGGGTCAGCCTTCTGGAAAGACTGGGTGATGGTTTCAGAAATGGGTTTGTGGCTGGCCTGTGGGGTTGAGAAAGAACCCTCAAAGAATATACCTTAGATATCACCAAGGCTGTCTACTCAGCCTACACAGGAGTTAAGTTCTAATTCATAAGGGGTTCATGACTTGCCCTGGGTGAGAAGTTGGTAGCAGAGGGATGACCAGAGCCCTGGCCTTCTGATTTTTAGTACATCGTATTTCTAGTATTCTTCCCGAGTGAGCAAGCTGCCTACTAAAAGCCTAGGGGGGAGGGATGACGGTACATGGAATTAGGTATGAATGCAGGTAACTTCTGTGAGGTATCTACATATAAATGGTAGGAGTTCCAATTTAAAAAGTGTCATCCCTCAGGATCTAGAAATCTGTACTTTTCCCAAAAATTCAGGTATAATAATATAGTAAGTCTATCCTATCCATTTGAACCAAGTACTTAAAAATATACCAATTTATGGGGCGCCTGGGTGGCACAGCGGTTAAGCGTCTGCCTTTGGCTCAGGGCGTGATCCCAGAGTTCTGGGATCGAGCCCCACGTCAGGCTCTTCCTCTATGAGCCTGCTTCTTCCTCTCCCACTCCCCCTGCTTGTGTTCCCTCTCTCGCTGGCTGTCTCTCTCTCTGTCGAATAAATAAATAAAATCTTAAAAAAAAAAAAAACCAATTTAAAAATTAGAAAAATGGCAGGAATGATTATTTTAAAACAAACTCATAGGATTTTTATTTAAAAAGTTGAGATTTCTATCTGAGTGATGAAGAAAAATATAAATTATTTTATTTATGGTGCATTATTAGTGGTCCTAAGCACATTTGAAGTATTTATTTCTTTATATGGTATGAAATAATCTGTTTAAATATCTGTAATCTATAATGAAACTGCTTTTTAATCCTAAATAAATGTCATCCTGTCAAAAATTTGATGTACACTAAGAATGAAATGATGATCTTGAAGGAAGATGATGTAACTAAAGAAAACATAATCTTTATATTTCACCTCATGAAATAATTTGATAATTAATGAAGGAAAATGGCTCTCGCATCTCAAGTAGATTAGTCAGAAAGAATATCTGTAAAAATGATGGAGTATTTGCCGGTCACCAGGATTCTTATAGGTGGGTCTTGATTTATTTCTCCTTGAGCTCATGGAGGACTTACTATCTATTAAAGGCCTTGAAATTTGTCCTCACAAAAGGTATACTAGAGGGTTTCTGGTTTTTGGCTTCTGTATTTTTTTGCTAAAGTGAAACAAGATTAACTTATTAAAGGTAGAGTCTGTTGAAAGATACACATTCAAAATAATAATTTAGGAATGTGCTTTATCAGCACCTGATATTTATTTATAGTGTCTTAGAACAGGAAGCCAAAAAGTATCTGATCAGATGTATCCTTGCTCGAGAATGTCCATTTCCATAGCCTTAGATGGGTCTGTAGAACAGTGATGTAGGTGAAAGTGTTTGCTTACTCTGAAGGTATTATAATTCTTTTCTCTGAGAGGCTATATGGAACGGTGGCCAGAAAGTACCGAACTCCAGGTATTAGCAAACTTGGTTCTCAACCTTGTGATCTTAAGCAAATTACTTACCTCCTTGGAGATTTACCTGCCTTTTCTGTGTTACCAGGTGATTGTTCAGAATCACATGTTTATGAAATATTTTTGTACATTATTAAATGTAGTCAAATGGTAGTGATGCCTTATATTTAGAACACAAACCATTTTATATGCAAGTGGGAAATAGAGGACTGATTTGGGCCAAAAGTCCTTAAAGGGAATTTGCCAAAACTGAATGTTTTTAATTGTGTATTTTTCAAACTTTTGCTTAATGCTCATCACTAAACCCATTTGGAATGGCTAGGCTTGGTCAATAGGGTGTAATCTGTCACGTTGCTGAGAATGAAAGCAACTCTGGAATCTGGACAAGGCCTTCTTCCCTTTGTGCACTGTCTTCACAGCATCTGTGCTCCTCCCGGCCCCTAGATCCCAGCCCCTAGATCCCAGCCCCGTGGCCTGCGGGCACAGGCGCACCCATCTGCTCAGCAACACAGAGCTTGATTGACAGAGACGGATCAGCAGACCGTGGACTTCCTGGCTCTTCTAAATATTTAATAGTCTGTGCCTCCCTGACATCTATGTTCAGGGGTAAAGGTGTATTTGTCAGAAATAGAAACACCCTGATTAAGTAATCATAGAAATCAAACGTATGGAATCAGCTCTAATGATAAGTTGTAACAAAGTTGTTTGAAATTCAGTTTTTAAAAAAGCTCTACCTTAAGGAATGCCTTGTCCAGGGAGGCACAGCTGAGGGGAGAGGGGCAGGGCCCTGGTGTCACCTGTCTTCGGCATGCCAGGAACAGGGCTTCGGGGTTCCACAGACATAGCATATGTGCGTCACAATAACGATAAATTATAACGTGGTTTTTGTGTTAAAAATGCATTATGGCTTTATGGCCTGTTCTACTTAATTTGCTTTCCCCAACTTCTGAACTTGTCCCTTTTTTTACTCAGTGAAAATGAAAATAGAAAGACGAGGGTTACTTTGTGTCAGTTACACACTATCAGAGACTTGGCATCATAATATGTGAGTGGAAATATTTTAACTGAGGTGTATACTTCACATCTTTTTTTGTGTGTGGGGGGGGAGAGCTTTTGTTGAAGAAAAAATTAGAAATTATGACCACTGATTAATATACCAGGTAAGAAATCCATTTTAAAACAAGTTCAATGTAAGATCTAGTTACCACACTGCTCAGAAGTTTTGGAAGAAGTAGAGGTTAGATTCATACCCTCTCAAATAGAAATATTTCTAGTAAGAGTATAATAGATGTGGTTAGCACCCAAGGGGCTTGTGTCCTCTCGCACAATATGAATGTTTAATTATTTTAGGTTTCCCCATGTAAGTACAATTCCAGGCTTTATTACATATATATTTGGTATTTGTACATGTCGTTCTTCTGTATGTAGTAAATAACTGAGGTGAGAAATATCTTCTTAAATATACAAGAGCATATTCTTAGAAAAGTTTAGGAATTATACAAATAGTGCCTAGGATACACTGTATCACAGCCTGCTTCTTCCTCTCCCACTCCCCCTGCTTGTGTTCCCTGTCTCGCTGGCTCTCTGTCAAATAAATAAATAAAATCTTAAAAAAAAAAGAAGTTCTTAGTATAATTTTTTAAACAACTTTATCGAGGAGGTGCCTGAGTGGCACAGGTGGTTAAGTGTCAGACTCTTGGTTTCGGCTCAGGTCGTGCTCTTGGGGTCATGAGATCAAGCCCTGTTTTGGGCTCCACACTCAGCACGAGGTCTGCTCGAGTCTCTCTCTTCCTCTCCCTCTGTCGCTGCCCTCTGCACGAGCTCTCTCTCTCTCTCAAATAAATAAATCTTTTTAAAAAATCAACAAAAACTTTATTGAGATACCTTTGAGATATAAAAATCATATAAAGATGCAGAACTGATGTTTCAGTATATGTATACAGTGTGAAAAGATCAGCGCTCTCAAGGTAAATAACTCATCTATCATCTCTGCACAGTTGAGTGTGTGTGTCTAGCTTCTTAGCAAATTTCAAGTATACAATACAGTGTCATTAACTATAGTCACCATGCTGCACATTAGATCCTCAGAACTCATGCATTCATCTTGCATAACTGACACTGTAACCTTTGGCTAACATCTCCTCATTTCTCCCTCCCACCTCCCTCACCACTCTACCCTCTACATCTATGTATGTGACTATTTTAGATTCCACACATAAGTGAGATCAGGCAGTATGTGTTTTTTTGTGCATCTAGATTATTTCACTTTGCATAATGTTCTCCAGGTTCATCCATGTCATCTCAAATTGGAAGATTTCCTTCTTTATTTTTGGCTGAATAATATTCTATTGTGTGAGTTATATGTGATCTATATACATATATTCCACTAGTTCACTGATGGACGCTTGGGTTCCTTCTGTATCTTGGCTATTGTGATTAATGCTGCAATGAACATGGGAGTACAGATTTATCCTTGAGATCCTGATTAAATTTCCTTTGGATAAATATCCAGTAGTGGGATGGCTGAATCATATGGTAGTTCTATTTTTAATTTTTTGAGGATTTCCATACTGTTTTCCATAATGGCTGAACCAATTTATGTTCCTAACAACAGTATACAAGGGTTCCCTTTTGTCCATATCCTCACCAACACTTTTGTCTTATTACTAATAGATATTCTTAAAGATGTCAGGTGTTATCTCATGGTTTTGATTTGCATTTCCCCGATGATTAGTGATATTGAGTATCTTTTCATGTGTCCGTCGGACATTTATGTGTCTTCTTTGGAAGAATGTCTCTTCTAGTCCTTTACCCATTTTTAAATTGGGTTGTTTGTTTTATGCTATTGAGTTGTAGGAGTTCCTCGTATATTTTGGATATTAACCCCTTATCCAATGTATAGTTTACAGATATTTTTGGTGAGTGTAATTTTTAGTAATTGTATAGTATTACACTTCTACTTTGACTAATTTATAATATGAAATTTAATTTCTATTTCTTATTTTAGCTGGACCTCCATATACTTTGTATTTTGGTATTAAATTCTATGCTGAAGATCCATGTAAGCTTAAAGAAGAAATAACCAGGTATAGTATTGACTTTGCTTTTGAACAATGCATGGATAGCATATACGGAAGGCTTTATTTAATACAAATTGGGGTCAAACATTTAGATGGGTGTCTACCTCGTTTTGTAATGCATCTCCACTGGGAGTTAAATTTAAGCTAGAATTGAGCGGGGCAGGTCAGTGTCTGATGATAGATGTGTGTGAACAATGGCATGAGCCTGGGTGACATGATGATAGATTTTGCATCTGCTGTGATGGGATATTTCTGTATCATTATTGTGAAGGCTGCATTCAGCCTTCGTAGTCCTGTGAAAGTAGACGTTTGAACTGCATAAAGGAAGGATATTTTAATGCTCAGTTTGCATATGTAAATACCAATTCGAGGAGCCAGTTATTGGTCTTTAATTGGTTATAGCTTAAATGTCAGTTGTCCAGGGCTTTCATTTACCTCTATAGGAAATGAAAAGATATTTGCCTTCAGTATAAGGGAGAGAAAAAAAAACCCAAAAAACCAACCTTTTTCAATGTATTCCTTCACCTTTGTCATCAAATACTTTATTTCATTTAAGGCACAGTTCCCAATTGGTATTGATTATATTGTGAAAAGAGTCCATGCCAACATTTGAAAGTGGCTTATACAGAGCAGGCAGTAGTGTTAGGTTTTCACTTAATTCCACTCGTGACCTGACAGCACGTGGTAGCAAACAAAAGCATTTTCCTTGACTTAACTCTAAGCGGTCAGTTTTCCCAGTGAACTCCTGTCATTGGCTCAAGTAAAGCCGAATGCATTATTGCAAACATTGGAAACCATGTCTTTGATAACTAAGGCAGTCTGTGGTTTTGTTCCTGTTCTACCCTTTCATCTTTTTCCTTCGACTCTTTTGTCTCGATTCTGGACTGCACACAGAAGAGTGAGGAGAGAGGAGGCTCAGTGGACCCTTCTGTTCCTCTCTGGAGTGCTGTAATTGCCTCACTTTTAGAACCCCTCTGAGCTGCCTTCACGTCTTCCATTGCCACCTTTCTCCTGACCTCCCAGGCTGTCCGCGAGGCTTTCCAGGAGCACACCCTATGGGGAATGGCTGTTGTGTTGGGAAGAAGTTAAGGAGAGGGGTCATATTTACATTAGAGCTTCATGAATAGTCTGTTCAGTTGAGGGATTTCTGAGTTGTGAGCTCATGGGGAAACTGAGTCCACGTGGTTAAAAAAAGCCCCACATATCTGTAACTCATTAGGAAATTGCAAGGAAACATTTTATGAAAATACAAGGAAAGTTCTTCATTTTGAGGTTGTCAGTAACCTGTGTGCCTCACATTCCTCAGCTGTAAAATTGGAGACACGCCTGTCCCGTCAGGTTTTGTAAGCATCAAAGGGTGTACTACTAACAATGTCAACCTTGTGTCACCTGTTGTGTTTGGGTCAGTAAGTGCTCGACACTCTTTCATCCTCTCCTTGCTCTGGCAGTTCAGTACAGTTACATCTTAGATGAGGGTTAGGTTCCAAATGATACTCAATTTATTGTTAATAGGGTGGGAAATGAGTGCTTTATTTTTTTAATATCTTTTAATAATAATATATTTTTATTATATTATGTTAGTCACCATACAGTACATCCCCAGTTTTTGACGCAAAGTTCCATGATTCATTACTTGCATATAACAGCCAGTGCACCATGCAATACGTGCCCTCCTCAATACCCATCACCAGTCTATACCATTCCCCCCAACCCCTGGAAGCCCTCAGTTTGTTTCTCAGAGTCCATAGTCTCTCATGCTTCATTCCCCCTTCTGATTACCCCCCCTTTCTTTATCCCTTTCTTCCCCTACCAATCCTCCTACTTCTTATGTTCCATAGATGAGAGAAACCATATGATAATTGTCTTTCTCTGCTTGACTTATTTCACTTAGCATAATCTCCTCCAGTCCTAATCCATATTGCTGCAAATGTTGCATAATCGTTCTTTTTGATGGCTGAGTAATATTCCATTGTATATATGGACCACAGCTTCTTAATCCAGTCATCTGTTGAAGGGCATCTCGACTCCTTCCACGATTTAGCTATTGTGGACAGAGCTGCTATGAACATTGGCGTGCATATGCCCTTCTCTTCACTACGTCTGTATCTTTGGGGTAAATACCCAGTAGTGCAATGGCTGGGTCATAGGGTAGCTCAATTTTTAACTTTTTAAGGAACCTCCACACCGTTTTCCAGAGTGTTTTATAATGCATTATTTTAAATCTGTTCACCAAATATTAATGAACAGAATCTGCTGCCAGCTCACTAACGGAATACGTAGATTTGTGTGTGATGTACAACCTCAGAGCATATTCACTGTAACCTGCTTTTCCTCAAATATTAGAGCAGATCGTGTAGTTAAGAGCTAGATTACATTGTTGACTTCCAGCTAGTGGCTGTGATCTATAATAATTTATTTTTGTTGCCCAAAACATATAGTTGAATTAGGTAAGTTAAATACGCATTCAATATGATATCACTAAATACTTATTTTTAGTGTGTCCTGAAGATAAAGTCATTAATTTGCATGAATATGTTAATTTAAATGGGTAGGCATAATGAACCTTAGAAAAGGAGCCAATTACATGAGATAATTTTGGCAATAGCAGAAACTAAAACCAAAACCCCACATCTCCCAATATATGCTCTTAAAGGAAAAGTATATTTAGGCCAGCATTTGCAAGTTGAACGTTTATCTAGCTTCAGTTCTTTGGAATATTGTTCTAGCCTACACTGTATTGGCTCTTGGGTGGTTTATAAGTTTTGATATGAAAAATAATGTTATGGTAAACATGCTTATGTCTGTTCTTCCATATATGTAGTTTTTTGATAATCATACTGTTTCATACATATCGTGCAGACTCTTTCACCATCTAACCCATCTGTTTTACTCCTGTGTAGTATTCCATAATTTATTTAACCATGCCCTTGGGGATGGCTCTCTAGTTTGTTTCCTTTTTTTAAATTACAGATATGGTAGCCGTGCATCTTCTCAAGTATGTATATCATCATACTAGATGCAGCATTCCAGAGGGTGTTGTATTTAGGAAAAAATACTGGAGGTAAATGCGATACACAGGAAAATAAGGTTCCAGACCATGAAAAAATGGAAGTGAATACGATCATATCAACTTGGCGTAGTTGCTAAGTGCTCTAAAAAGTTGTCTGAAATAAACAAGATTGGGAGAGTGTGAGGAGGATTCCTCCTTTAGGGTTCATGTACCCTGACCTGTACCTTTTATCGAACATTCCTGATGTTTCAGCCAGCTTCCTTGTAAACATTTTTAAGATAGGAAACCATACTGCCTGGCAGAACGATAGGAAATTCAATGAGAAATCCCTGCAGCTTCTCTCCTCAGTACCAGATTTTCTTTCTGGGTCTGTGCAGAATAAATCTAATGTGTCTTCTCTTTGCCAGCCCTTTAAATAATCTGTGTCCTCATAGTATCTGTTAAACTTATTTTTAGTTCTGATTCAAAATATTACAACAGGCTTCCCCATATTCTGGGTCACTTGTAGCTCTGTATCCTCTACACACTTGATAAGCGTAGCACACATATTGGTTAAGAAGACAGGCTTCGGAGGGGCGCCTGGGTGGCTCAGTCGGTTAAGCATCCCACTCTTGATTTTGGCTCAGGTCATGATCTCAGGGTCCTGGGACTGAGCCCTGTGTTGGACTCCCCACTCAGCAGGAAGTCTCTCCTTCTCCCTCTGCTCCTTCCCCTGTTCACTCTCTTTCCCTCTCTCTCTCTGGAATAAATAAATAAATCTTAAAAAAAAAAAAAAAAACAGACTTTGGAGTCAGGCTGTTTGTGTCCTTGCTCGGCCACTCACTAGGTGTGTAAATTTGAAAAAACTATGTAAACTTTTAAAGTTTCAGTTTTCTCATTTATAAAAAGAAGTTAATTAAGTATTTTTTTTCCACAAAGATGATGAGGGCAAGGGGGAAAAAATGATGAGAGGAATATATAAGATAATACATGCCAAGTACTGATTGTAACAGGAAAATGTAAGTGTCGGTAGATGGTAGGGGTATGTAAAGTAAAATTAATGATAAGTATTTAATGTTTTCAAGTTATTGGTTCAAAAATTAGGGAGGAAAAGACCAGCTTGGAGCCCTGAGATGGGTCTTCCAGTTTAAAGTCAATCTACCAATCACAACTTTTTGGGTGTAGTTGTTCATTTAATTATAAATTCTCCTACAACTGTCCTCTTGCCTACATTTCTTGAATTTGCCTACATTCTTGAGTGAGAATTCACTCACTCACCTACCTTCATTTAATAACTACCTGGAGCATTGTGCTCCAGTGCTTGGAGTACTAAGGTGACCAAAGGGAGGGTTTCAGTCCTCCAGAAAGAGAGGACAGAGAGACTGCCCATTCTGTGGACACTGTCCTATCTGTGATGTCATTGAAATCTTTCTGAACTTTGAAGGATCTAAGAACACTTTCCAAAAAAGAATATTCCAAATGGCTTGTTCATAATGGGTACTTCTTAGTTTCTAAAAATAGGTATTTGCTTTTTATTTTGTTTTGTCATGTTTTACAGTATTTTGGGGGGTGACTGACCTTAAGCTTATCAATTATTTTTTGAATCTTATTATTTTAATAAGTTAGCCCCTGTTTTTCACTTTGTGAAGATTAGCTTGTTTTAGCTTCTTTACCAGCTGAGTGACCTGCAGTTACGTGTTTACTTCCAGAGTCCCCTCTCTCCTTCCGTAAGTGAAGATAATGGTTCTCAGTACATAGAGTTAAGACAAGGGTCACATTCCAGGATGGATGCAAGAGAAATTTGGGAACTTTAAAGGACTATACAAATGTAAGCTGATATTATTGCTATTCCTGTATTTTAATCATTCGTTTTAAACTTTTCAGGCGAAAGTGTTATTCCTGGTTTTGTCACGTTTTCTTGAGCATTAGTGTGTGCTTCCTCTACTGTTTTTCTCCTTAAGCCGTACACACCATTTCCCCCGTCCCTCACATTTAAGCTTGCTCTAAAATGATTGGGCTCCTGTCACATGCGAGGTTCCCTCTGGGTAGGAGGCAGAAAACAGTCCTGCCTTCTGTGTAGGTAGCTACTCTCCTCTCAGATTCTCCACTGTCAGATTCAGCGGGCATTGAAGTCCAACTTCTGCTTGTCCCCACGTTGCTCAGTTTCCTCACCAGGGGCTCAGGGCACTGGAAGTTACATTTCAGGTGTGTTGGCGTAAGCGTGTCTCTGGCCTCGGGATCTCAGGGAACCTTCTGTTTGGGCTCTGGGAAGAACGGGGTCTCTCTGCCCCGTCTCTCAGCAGACCTCCTTTGCCACTCTTCTTGCCTCTGATTCTTGTTAAGTTGTTAATGGTGCTCAACTGCTT
The DNA here is from genome assembly GCF_024610735.1 of Ursus americanus. Taxonomy (NCBI): domain Eukaryota; kingdom Metazoa; phylum Chordata; class Mammalia; order Carnivora; family Ursidae; genus Ursus; species Ursus americanus. The sequence goes on from NC_142131.1 coordinate 991,980, forward strand.
GTGCATTCTTGGCGTCAAGTCAGCTCTCTTCAGTGAACGTCAGATAAATGAGTGTTTCCTTTTTCTCCAGTAGGGTCACACTACAATTGATCGTCCAAACCCTGACACTTTGGAGAATGACGAGGAGAGTTGTTAATACTTAGGCATGTATAATAGTCATAAACAAGAACCGTCCTAGGCAAACTGGGATGTAGGTTCCCCCTAAGTAAAACCAGAGATAAACAAGGGCTCAAGCATCCAATCATAGCCTTAATCAGAGTGACAGAGGGAAAGACTCAACAACTCTAAATCTGTGATTTAAATAAAATACTAAATTTTGCCCTAAGTCCCGTAAAATGGACAAAATAAGTTATATACAGTTAGTTAAAAATAGGCCCTAACATAATGATAAAGTATTTGTTTAGCATATGAAAATATGATTTTATTGTATCATAAATTTGTCATATAAAAAAACTAATATGCTTGTTGTGGTAACGATTAATCAAATTCTTAACTAAAAATGGTTTACTTGTCTTGATTTTAGTGGATTTTTTTTTTTTTTTTTTAATGCAGAGACTTAAAGATCTTTGGCATCTTTAAAAGGCAGGCTGTCCAGGGAAGTTTGAACAGATTCCTTTTTTCTTTTTCTTTGTGAATTTCTCAAAGACAGCAAAGAATGTTCAGTTTTTTCCATTTCAGCCATCTGTCTCCCTGCTCATTTATATAGCCATCCAATTCAACAACTGTTTATTGAGCATTTACTATGTGCCAGACCTATATACTGAGACTACAATCCCTGATGGGATAGGGTCCCTGTTTCTTTGTATCTGTTTGTCTTTCTCTTTGTTTCAGCTCTTTGTTTTTTCTTCTCCCTCTGTTTTTCTTTGCCTTTGCCTTTGAAGCAAACTCTTGTGGTATTAGGTCCCTCTGTTTCTGTATTTGGCAAGCGATTTGACTGTTCAGTCAGATGTTATAAAAGTCTTAATAGAGCAAGACAAATATGCATCTGTGACCCATTTCCTAAAAAAAAAAAATACACTTCAGGAAAAGAAATTCCAACTTAACAATAGAGAAAGAGAGTGTAGCTAAATGTAAGTTTCCAACAAGCAGTAGTAATTCTAGCAAAATGTCTCTTCAGTTTATAAGCTTTTGCATTTACGTTCTGCCAATAATGCTTTACTCTGCTCTTCTCTTCAAGACGAGGACAGATGATTATAACAAAGTGGATTTGATATCCAAGATGAACATTTGGGCCATGTTAAGTAGGGCTAGAAGAGTAAATGCAAGTTAGGGAGTGGGGGTAGTCATTGGTTAATGGCAAGAGATTGGGCTCAGGAAGTAAAAGTCTTACAAGCTTCTTCTTTTTCTTTTCTTTCTTTCTCCCCCCCCCCCCCAGATGTTTGGAGTTTATTTTACACTTGGTGCAAGGCACACGTTTACAGGGTGTCAGGAAGGCTTGAGTGTGATCTGGGGTTCTTTCAACTTACTTTTTGGTGCTTTGCTATGGAAGAACCCAGCTCCTGCTTGCTGCAGCCTAGTCTACAGGGAAGGAAGGGAGGGTCTCTGATGCGCTTTGCGTCTCCTGAAGACTGGGGGCTGGTGGTGGCCACTCAGCACTGGGGCCCGGGGTCGGCTTTCCCAGGCTGGTCACTAGGCTGCTTCCTCACAGCTTCCAGAGCCAAGTCACAGATAAGCGTGCCACTGAAGGCTTGGGGGAGATTCCGAGTGTTCCGGGGACTCCAGCGGTGTAGCCATGAATTGGAGAGTGGACTCCCCTTAAAAGCAGCTTGCCCACCATCGACCCCGGTCGGCGTGGGGGAGACCAGGGTGGTGAGGGGTGGATTTCCCAGGATGCCCTGAACTTCGCAGGAGCTGTTAACTGGAAGTGGAAAGCGGAGCTGGTAATAGTTGCAGGTGGCCACGAGCGAGCTGCTGGAGGGGAAGGCTGCCGTGCTGTCACTTGTGGGTTGGAGGAAACCTGGAAGGTGACCCCTCGAGGGCCTCTGCGCAGGCGGCTCTAGGCCATGGAGCCCATTTGCAGAGGAGGCCAGGGAAGCCGCTCCATGACCGAGCTGCGCACACCACAAGCTCTCTTAAGGATCTGAACTTTATTCTGAAAGTAAAGTGAAGTTTTTTAAGGTTTTGTCTGTTTGTCAAAGGAGTGACATGATCCTGTGTTTCTCTTTGGGATTTCATTTACTGCTTGGGAAGGTTGTTTGGAAGGGAGATAAGTATGAATGATGGGAGAACACTGGAGGTTTTAGAAATCCAGGGGCTAGTGAGCTGGGCTAGGAGATGGAGAGCAGTGTGCGGATTCCAAAAGATAACAGATGCAGTGATTGGATGTGGGTGCCGGGGGTTACACATTATTGGTAGGTTTCTCTCACTTGGATATCTGGAGACTGTGGTGCTTTTTACTGAAGTGGGCAGTGGAGAAACAGGGTGTTGCATAGATTATCTCTTAAGCTTGTGGATATAATCAAACTTGGTATCAGTCTTCTAGAAATAGTAATAAGTAGCATATAACATTTGGCTTTTCTTACTATGGGCTTTGGTTGTAAGCATTTGGGGAAGAGAAGCTTATTAAAGCTGATTTTTAGAATTCATTTCCTTTGCCCTTTTTCTGCCCTTCCCAGTGACATCAAGAGTTGGCTTCCAAAGAAAGAGAAACCACAATGATAGCCTGGTGCGTGCGTGCATGCGTGCGTAGGTGATGGCAGCCGAGGACCGTGTTGATGGTTCATTGTGTTGGTTCATAAATCTCCGCCCAGGCTGAAAGACTGAATGGGGGCAGGGGAGGGGAAGCTAGCCAAAGTTACATGGCATCCTGATTAAGAGGTTCTAGGGCCAGACTGCCTCTGTTCCAGTTCTGGCCCTGCTACTTAACTAGTTGTGACATCTTGGACAAGTTACTTCATCTCTTTGTGTCTGTTAGAGTCTTCATTCTGCAAAATGGAGATGATAATAGTACTGACCTTATTTTAAAGTCTTACGTAAGTTATTGTCTGTAAAACACTTGGAATGAGTTATTATATTTACAATGTTTAGAGCAGTGGATGGTGCTGTTATAAGAGGGTTTTTTTTTTTTTTCCAGCAAATGGAATGAGCAAAGCCATGGATAATGGGCATGAGAATTGATGGAATTGTGCTATGATGACCTTTCTGTCCTGTATCCATGATTTTAGACCCTGTAACACATCATATGGGTTAGGTCCTTATGATTTGTTCCTCCCAGTAAGGCCATGTCATAGTTGTTGTGACAGTGGCAGTAATGAGAATCTGGGGAGTAGCTTGTAGTATCGTCCACATTAACCTTATGAGGGATAGACACTTCCCTGTCCCAGTTCTGCAGGTGAGGAGATGGGCTGTGGGAGAGGGTCACCAGCTGCCCAGGTGAGTACCAGAGCTGGGAGGCAGTCCAGCCAGTCTAACTTGAGAGCCTGTGCTTTTTAGCCATGACCCTATGTTGCTTATGTAGATTGTATTTAAATAGTTCCTGTTCACCCAGCAGCTCCCTCACTAATGGACAGAAGTGGCTTTATTTTCATTAAAGGTGATCGATTGTTGCCGTGATTATCAGAGTCTGGGTAGTGTAAGATACCATTAATCTCTTTTTTTCCCTTTCTCCTGTAGATACCAGTTTTTCTTGCAGGTGAAGCAAGATGTCCTTCAGGGCCGGCTGCCTTGCCCTCTCAACATCGCTGCTCAGCTGGGAGCATATGCCGTCCAGTGTAGGTTCCGCTTTAGCTAACTGAGAAAAAACCAAATTTTTCTTTTTAAGCAAGTTTATGTACTAAAATTCTTATCAAATGACATTTCCCTAAACAAAATTTTAGTCAGAATTCCAGTTTTAATCTGTGTCTTTTCAGAAGAGGTAAAAGTGAAGCCAGTTACCTATCCTTTGTAATAGGTCACGTTGGGGTTTTAGTCACAGGAGTGGCGTTGATCCTTGATTAAGTGGAAGGTCTGAAAATCCCTTCCATTCTACATCCCACCTAGTTTGTTGATCCCCCGAGCCGTTATGTCTCGGAGATCACATTGCTCTCAGCCCGCTGTTGTGGACACTCCACGTGGTCAGATGACGATGCCAGTTCAGGGGTGGCCCTTGTGGCGCTTCATCTGTTGGCATCAATATGGCAACCTTGTGGGGCAGCTCCAGGTTGCGTTGTCATTTTGGAGGCTGAGGATGTTCTCACTCATTAATATTGAGCCCTTTCTAGGAATCAAGCTCGGTATGGGGGCAGTGAGACAGTATGCTCCTTGCCTTTGTGGCACTCGCAGACCGGAAATAGTCTAGAAAAGGTACCCTGGGAAGAATGTCACATAGAGGAACTGGGTTGGACTTGGAAGGTGGATTAACATAGGGAGGAAAATTTTAATAAATATAATATAATGGGCTTTCTGGTTTCATTTTGCTTTTTTGTGTAAACCAAGGTACAGCATTTTGTTAAGTATCCATGACCACTGTTTGGGGCAAATAGATGTTGAATTATATGATCTATCTCTTGGTGTCATTTTCTGAGAGGATATGTTGGCATCCTGGTTGTTTTTGCCTCTAGCATTTCTAATATATGTACTCTAAATTCTGTTTACAACATGTTATTTCATAGAGTCTGGTAAGAATAATTGAAATGAAAATGATGATAATTATAGTCTTTCAGAAAGCAAAAATATAGAACTTATGTTTTTAAGACAAAATTTTATTTATACCATTCATATATGCTTATGAGAGTTTTTTACTAAAATTAGTTACGTATGAATTTACTAATAAGGCTTTGAAGAAAATGTTTTGTCATGATAGGAGCATTTTAAAATATTTTTAGGAATATTTTTCTAAAATGAAAAAAAATGCAATTTCTTTTGTAGCTGAGCTTGGAGATTATGACCCATATAAGCATACTACAGGCTATGTGTCAGAGTACCGGTTTGTTCCTGATCAGAAGGAAGAACTTGAAGAAGCCATAGAAAGGATTCATAAAACTTTAATGTAAGAATCATTTTTTTTTTTTTTAGCTATAATCAACTTGTTAATTGGGGATCAACAAGATCCCCAAAACTTCATTGTATTTAAGTTTATACTCTTTAACCAGCATCTCCCTGGTAATCCATCCCCCCAAGTCCCTGCTAACCACCATTCTGTGTCTCTGTTCTTATGACGTTGGCTTTTTTAGATTTCACCTCAAGTGATATCATAGTGTTTGTATATCTCTGTCTTATTTCACTTACGGTAATGCCCTCAAGGACCATCAATATACTTGAGAGTTGTTAAGAGAGTAGATCTTAAAGGATCTCACCACAAAAAAGAAATGGTAATTATGTGACAGCATGAAGGTGTTAGCTAACCCTATGGTGGTAGTCATTTTGCAATATAGACGTGTATCAAATCAACACATCGTATACCTTAAAATTACCCAATGTTGTATGTCAATTGTATCTCAAAGCCAGAAGAAAAAATCATGTCTTATGTTGCATCATCTATCAACTATCATCTTATGCTATTGGCAGTCCTAAGAAAAGTTTCTAGAATGATAAATTCTTCACCTGTGCCTTGAACATTCTAGTATTTTTTAAGTTTTTTTCTGCTTATAACACTAAAATGCTCATAGAAAACCCAAACAATTTAAAAAATGTAAAGGAGAGAATAAATCCCAATACCTAAAGTCAATATATTTTTGATTAATGGCCTTTTGGACCCCTCTCTATGCATAAATTCCCAAAGAGAAAATTTATTTTGTGTAGATTTATGTATGTATGATTTTATGTAAGTGAAGTCATTCTATATATATTGTATTTTGCAGTTTTCTATTTTTTCAGTCACCAGTACCTTGTGAAACTTATTCTTCTAGCTATAAATATATTTTATAGCCACAAAAGCCTTAATGTAGTCTGGATTTGGTCTGTCTTAAGTATGTAAATTCTTCGCAGTTATAAGCAAAGTCCTATTCAGTCTATAGCAATGAATGTGGAAATCATGATGACACCAGTGTGGAGCCTTGGAGGATATTATGTTAGCACCACATGCACTTCTGAGAATAGACACACTCCCCTAGTAGGATTTTCAGTTAATGGCCTGCAGCATTGAAGTTATAATTTAATTATAGTTATTTTGGTTAAATCCTCTATACTGATTAACTTTGCTTTATTGCCTCTTATGTAACATTCCCTCTTGAATTTGCTTGGTTTCAGATCTATTATAGTTAAGGAAAAAAAATGTAGAATTAATCCGGTCAACAAAAAATATTTGCCTAAAGGATCTGTTTCAGTGAGTAGCAGAAGTCAATTGCTGAATCGCAATCAGAGAAGCCAGGCTTCCCATCTTGTATTAGCACGCACCAGAATGCTCTCCAGCCTGATTATAGAGCCCTTCATGTTAAGGTTTCGCTGAAGTGGATGCTTAGAGAGTGCCTGTTATGACATTATGACGGGCAGTGTGTTTGGCATATTCGGAGAATACTAATTCTGGGAGTTTCAGAGTACAATTACATTTTTGAAATTATCAAGGAGCTTTGGGTAAAGGGCCTACATGTTTTACGTGATGGTGTTGACAGTGTGACTATTATTTCAAAGAGAGTAAAGCTTGATCAAGATTTGGTAACTTTCTTGTGTCTAATTTGTAATGAACATGGTTCATAGATTTCAAAATTAGGGTATATTGCTGGGTTTTCCAAGGTATGATGGTGGAAACATGGGATGCCTCAAAGTAGGAGTTAGTAGTTAAAAGAAATTCATAGCTCTTTTTATTAACAAATAAAAAATTTCTATCTTTCTCGGGACGCCTGGGTGGCTCAGTTGTTGAGCGTCTGCCTTCGGCTCAGGGCATGATCCTGGGGTTCTGGGATCGAGCCCCACATCAGGCTCCTGCGCTGGGAGCCTGCTTCTTCCTCTCCCACTCCCCCTGCCTGTGTTCCCTCTCTCACTGGCCATCTTTCTCTGTCAAATAAATAAATAAAATCTTTAAAAAAAAATTTCTATCTTTCTCTGTTGCACACACACGCGCACACACACACACACACGCACGCACACACACAGTCCCACTCATCCATGGAGATTCCTGGCAGATGCTCACACTTGTTAGGAATGAATACCATTTACGAATATTATCACCATGAAGATTTTGGGATGATTTCTATACTTTGTATTAAGAAAATGGTAAGTATTTTTATTATTTAGAAATATTAACGTATTTTCAAACTATATATGTACTCAGAAGATGCTCTTGAGACCGCAGCTAGGTGTTGGGGAGCCCCTTCTCTTTTCCCTACCCACTACTACTCTGACTCCTTTTTCTCCTGATGGAGAGTGGCTGGTGTGTGGAGACATTGTACTCTTTGTAAAGGATGTACTTTTTAATTCCAGTGCTTATATTCTCAATCTCTAGGGGTTTCTGAAACAGAGCTTTTAATATATGCTGAGACATTGGGATTGGCTATACTGAGCAAAAACAGATTTGGTAAATGAAATTAACTTAATTCAAGTATCAGCTCAGAGTGTAACATTTTGTCACCATGAAGGCAAGGGACTTCTTGAAATACAAAGACTTAAGTTTGCATTAGCACAAAGGCTTATTTGTTTTCCCAGTGAATAGAGTGAAGATGGCTTACAGTCCCTACAAGTGCAGTAGCTATTAGTAAAGTGAGGCTTTTTGTTTTTATGCTTGGTGTAGGGGTCAGGCTCCTTCTGAGGCAGAGCTGAATTACTTGAGGACTGCCAAATCGCTGGAGATGTATGGCGTGGACCTCCATCCTGTCTATGTGAGTAACATTTAATTAACACAGGATATTTTAAGCTGATGACATTTTTCTTAAAAAGTCACCAAAACTCCCAGAAGAATGCCGCAGTCCTGTTGTTTAGCAAGCAGATGATACTTTTTCATCTGTGTTTTTCGAACACAAAGAATCTCTTGCATGGATTCAACCCTAATGAGTTTTGCTTAAAAGTCTGTGATTATGTTTCCATGTGTAGAAAACAATTAACTGGGCTTGAAAACACAATCTGGATAACAGCTCCATAGGGCTTAGCTAAACGTCAAAACCATTTAAAATTGGTCTATAAATGATTGTTTTAGACAGAAAACAGGAGGATTTTCCAAAAAGAGATTTTATGGCTGAAAAACATTCATGAAATCACTTTCCAGAAAAGTGGGCTTTGGGTACCAGCACAGGTGCGGCTGTTGGTGGTTCCGTGTGGGACATGCAGGCTCTTAGATACTGGGGGCACTGCCTACTGCAGTTATTGCCACTGCTCTAATAGAAATATTTTCACAGGGATTCTTCTTTAGCAGCTGATGGATGAAAGCTTGCTGAATACAGTCAGTGAACAGTTATACCGAATCCGTGTTAAGTGTTCTGGGTCCATGTCTTCACCTTGAAGCCACTTCTCTCAATTGATAATTCTTTGCCAGTGAGGTTGAAATGTCATTGCCTTTCATTTTATAAGAGTTTAGTTAGCAGTAGTCAAATTCGATGATTTGAGAGAATGAGCCGGGTGCCTTGTTCTTCATACAAAATCAATTGCTCAAGATCGTATATAGACAATGTCAATTAAATTATGGAACGTGATTTTTAAGGAGCCCTGATAAAACTTACTGTAATGCAAATAACTCATTCATGCATTCATTTCTCAGTATGTCTTTTGCACATCAGAGTTCCCTAAAACAAGAAATCATCTCATTATTCGTAAAGAGTCAGAAGCATCCCTGGGTATACTGTTAGTATGGCAATAGTTACATGGTTTAGGGGGAAGTAGTAGTTCCCAGATATTTTAGCTTCCAATCTCATTACATCATTAAATGCTCTATATTACTGTCATTTGAAAACACCTCTAAAACTTTGTGGAATAGTTACTGTTTTCCTTTCTAGCCACATTAATCTTGTCAGGCTTTTAGTTTTTTAAGGGAATGTGTTTCATAGGAAATGGGTAAAGAGAGAATCTTCTGCAAAATGCTTCTGCATTTGTGTAATCTTTACCCTAATTCACAAACACTTTTGTGGATGGTAGGAATTTATAACAAATGAACTGGATTCATTAGAATCTTAGATACATTCCTTTAAGATTGAATTTTTAGAACTGAAAGTGGGCAACAGCTGGTGTTCTCCCAAAACACATCAGTTGTCTTATGTTCCTTGGGAATATGAATTTGCAGGCTGTGATTTGACCTTAGAGTAGAAATAATTCGTACAGACATGTGTCTGTCCTTCATACCCACTCTGTGACTTTTTCATTTCAGAATCTCATTTTCTTAATTAGGATTTATCATTGCCTGGAAATTAAGGGGTCTTCAGTCTTTACCAGAAGAGATGGTATTTTTAACCTTTTTGAGTAGTCTTAAAGTCACAAATGGAAATAGGAAGAAGCATGATAGAAACGTCAGAAAGTCCAAATGTGGACCTGAGGGCAGCTGCCTGAACTTTCTGGAGAAGGGTGGTGGTGTAAACCCAGCTTCGTGATTATCTATGTCTGAGAATAAGATCAAGATGAGCCCTTGGGAAGGAACTCTTGATAGAAGCCAGTGGTTCTCAGTCCTTGGCTGCACAGGAGATCACTTGGAGTATTCCTGTGTTTTGGGTACCTGGGCCCCTTCACTACAGATTCTGATTTAGCTGGTTTTGGTGGCACCTGAGCACGAGCAGAGTGAGCTGCACGGGTGATGCTAGCTCATGTGCAGTGGGGGGTGAACAATGCTGTCGATGTCATGTGGGCTGAGTTGATCAGGGGTCTGATTCGTAGCCCAGGTTCTTTGGATGTACTGCAGTTACAAGTATGAATACACTAACAAAACTTCTCAGTAAAAATTTGAAAAAAACCGAATCATACTATCATAGCTTCGCTAGCTCTCTACGCTGATGTTTTTGAAAACTAGCCCCAGGATTAATGCAACATCTCACGTTTGTATGGCCAACTACAGTTTGACAAAGGGCTTTGACATGAATAAATTCATAGTTATAGGTATATGCTTATTTTTGCAGGGAGAAAACAAATCTGAGTATTTCTTAGGATTAACTCCAGTTGGTGTTGTTGTCTACAAGAATAAAAAACAAGTGGGGAAGTATTTCTGGTAAGTATAACTCGAGGGCAGAGTTGGTATTGAAATTATACACTGTATGTGCTCGGCTTATGGGGCTTCTTTGTCAGTGAAAAGAAAACAGGTACATTTCCAGTGGTTGATAAATAAATGAGTGAAACTGGGTATACGTTTTCTCCCCGTGCATCTTACTATGTATTTTCTTTGTAAATTTTAGGTACTGTGATTCTGGACTCTCTTGTCCATGCAAATTGTGTGTAGCAGGGTTTCCTACCCATTCCAGTGCGTGCTGGTGGGCTGTGGGCTCAGGACTCCTCTGAGTTCTAATGCTCAATGGGAGAGGAGTTGAGAAAGACTAGGTACCTGTAGCCCTGGCTGTGTCTGGGAAGGCAGCACTGGCCGAGGGTCTGTTCCAAGCTGGTCTGTATCTGCTGGAGAAGCACGGGAGAATGAGAGTGGAGTTTTGTTCAGGAAGGGGTCCAGAGGAAATGACCTGTAGGAAACTCTCAACAGGGACTGTAGCAGTATAGAAAGGAGCTGCTATAAGCCAGTCTTTTCCCACTGGAAACTTCTCTGAATGGCTGAAGGATTAATTCTTACAAACTATACCACCACCACTGTCTGCTTTGTTTTTTAGGCCGAGGATTACAAAGGTTCACTTCAAGGAGACACAGTTTGAACTCAGAGTACTGGGAAAAGATGTAAGTTTTTGTTGAGTGCTCCGCTTAACTGAGACGGGAAGTCTTGTCTGTTCGTGGGTAACTTAAAAGACATTGTGAAGTAAAACTGCTGTGTTTCTCCAGCCGCAGCCACATGGAACCAGGTTAATTGACTCACGTGCACAACTTCTTCTCAAGGAAGGGAAAGGGAAGTGAGTAAAAATGAATGAGTTGGTTATGGAGAAATGTCATTTTAGTTTTAGCAAAGAGAGAAAAAAAACCCTTTCTAGGGCACAAGAGAGAATAGGAGGTGATTATCATTATTAGAGTAATTTGCTTAAAAGTACTATCTATAAAGGTAGGATTCATATCCTCAGAAGGGTGCAGCCTGCATATAGGATAAAGAGTGTCTTAATCTTGTCCCAAAGTAAATTAAATGCCCTGTAGGGAGTCACACTTCTATTCTCTCCCTAGTTGAGCAAGGTAGATAAACGGGATGGGAAATTCTGGAGGCTTTCAAAGGAGCGTGTAAGGCAAGAGTGCAAAAATACTGACCTTCTCCCCTACAACTTGGCAGTGTCCTCCAGGATTGTTTAGGTAATGGGCACAGTATTTGTCAGAGACTGGAGGTGTATTCATGCCTTGACAGGTGGCTTTTAAGAAAGTGTGCCCAAAAAGGCAAGGATGTGAAAGCTTCCTTTTAATCTGTGAAAATAATGCTCCCTTAAAGTGCTACTATTCTAATCCATATTTACAGGATAGATTCGTGAAAATAGGATGTACGAGAATCCATCCTCTGTCTATTTGGTAGTGACTTTATGTAGACCAAAAACTGAAGCGGATGGTATTGAATTGACTTTCTGATGAGAAGTCTGTTGTAAAAAGGAGATGAGTAAAGCCTGCGTTTCCGCATCTATACGTGGAGACATGGGAAAGGAATGGGGTTGGCCGCAGGTGCAACGTGGCATCGGGCAGAGGCCTCCCAGGCAGCAGGTGCTCACACACTGTCTGTGGAACGATCAGTGAACTGATGCACTGAGATTATGTACTGTCCACCAGAAAACCTCATTTTTCTGGAAAAAAAAATACAATGACCCCTCCCTGAACTGTGACAGACTGCCGTTTATTGATAAAATTAAATTAGATTTTGAAATGAGTTTTAACTTGTAAGGAGGGGAAATTCCAGATTAAAAAAAAAATGATAGTCCAAACACCTTATAGTAGTTCATAACAGTCTATAGTCTTCTTCAACTCCTGATTAGACTCATCAATCTTAAAAGATGAGCTGTAAGATTGAATTAAAATCATCCAAAAAGTAGAACAGCTAAATAGATAGTAGGGCTATATGGTTTTCTTCCTGTCCTGCCACTGGTTTCACATAACTTAATGCAAGGAGTAAGGTCTGTTCAACGTGTTGAAAATACTGTTTCGTGTTTTTAATGGGAATATTATAATAAAATAAAAAGACTTTTCATGGAAGCATTACTATTATTTATAGTCATTTTCCCCCTTATCCCTAAGTTATTTTTGTGAACGAGGTCCTTTGTTCAACTATTTTTATGTTATTATTAGTGTACCTTAAAGTGTCTTCTGCCTCAGGGTAAATATTTGGTAAAGTTGCAGCTAACTTGAACTTTCAACTTCTTAGATTTTTCATTATTAGGAGAAAACAAAACAACAAAATTGGTCTTTTTCATGTTACTTTGTAAAAAAGATTTTACTTATTTATCTGAGAGAGACAGAGAGCACAAGTGGGGGGAGGGGCAGAGGGAGAAGCAGACCTCGTGCTGAGTAGGGAGCTGGATGCCGGACTTGATCCCGGGATCCAGGGATCATGACCTGAGCCGAAGGCAGACGCTTAACCAACTGAGCCACCCAGGTGTCCTTCATGTTTCTTTTTAATGGCAGTCTCCATGGTGTGACCTCGTTTCCTACACACGGAGAGCTGCCCCAGTCCCTTCTGCAGCTTGTAAAAGGAGTGGGTGTTGGGCGGCTGCCTGAGACAACGCATGTTCCTGGGTCATCAGCCTGGTGTCATCGATCTCTTGCAAGGTGCTGAACTCAGGCTTGAAACAAAGGGATTCTTTTTTCTTTCTTTCTTTCTTTCTTTCTTTCTTTCTTTCTTTCTTTCTTTCTTTCTTTTTTTCTTTCTCATTCATTCATTCATTCATTCATTCATTTATCCAAAGCACTCCATTTCCTGAGTGGTCTTGCTTTGCAGTCTGTCTTCTTTCTCCACCGGGGTATCTCTCTGTGAGGCAATGATTTACATAATGGTAGAATTAAGTTGATTATTATGGAGACCTAACTGTAATCATAGATTAAATATAAAAGCCCCCTGAAACCTATCACCTGGACCAGTAATCATAGTCAGCTTGAAAAATGGTTGAAATGCTTATTCTGGTTTTCTGCTCCACTGGTCCGGTCAGAGAGACTTAACTCAGTCTGCTCAGTGCCGTTGGCGCCAAATTCAGAGATTCAGTTCCCAAAAGAACAGCAATGTCCTACAGATAAAAGATTGTTCTTGGTGTCATGCTATGCCACTAACACTGTCTAGTTCCACTTTTAATAGTAACTGTGTGCAACAAAACACATCAACATATCTGAATAAATACAAAGAATGTACTAGCATGTAATATTTATCTCTTCCTTTGCACCCACAAGTAACAATCTCCTCTTTCTCAGACAGAACCTTAATGAGTTCAGCGATACATTTTTTCCCCCAGTGATTCATTTTTGAGAGAGCAACAAATAGTTGGCTGCCACTAAAAACTGATTTTGTAAACACTTATTCCTCTGACAGTTTCAGCAGCTAATTATTATAAATACTTTTATAGATTATTTAAGCTTCAAAATAGGAATTGTGACTTCAATAATACCTCCCAGAAAATAAAAACTTTTGGTATAAAGGTCTTCGATGATGATTGTAGAAAATCTGGGAAATATACTATAAGGAAGAAAATGAAAATTACTTACTAAACTTCAGAGGTAAAGATTATTATTTTGGTGGCAGTCCCTTTCAGATTTTGCCCTGTTAGCACGAATGTATAATATATGTACCTTTGTACACACATGAATACTTGTCATCCCTTATATGGTTCTGTACACAGGTTTTATATTTGCTATCATATCATAAGCATTTCTTCTTTTATTATATTTATTCGCATTTGCCTGCACAGTGTTTGATACTGTGTTTTAGTTTTACGTGTTTGACCTTTTTTTTCTTAATTTTGTGGGTCGATTTTTTCCTCCTGTTGGATCTTATAACTGTTTTCTGCTGGCGGACATGAAAGCTATGGAATTTTATGTTGATCTGAAATCTGGCTGCATTGCTGAATTCTTGTGTGTTAGCCAAGAGTTCTTAATTTGATTCTCATAAATTTTTGTAGGTATATAATTATATCATTTGCAAGGAAAAATAATTTATTTTCTCATTTCTGTAATTTATGTTTCACATTTTATAGTGTTGGTCATAGCTTATAGATGAGTGTTAAGTGACTGAGTAATATAAAGCATCTTTGGTTTCTGATTTTAATCAAAGTATCACTATTCCACCACTTACGTGTTACCTCTTGGTTTTAAGGATATGTGTTTATTACGAGGGGTTTAAATTTTTTAAAAGTCTGTTATCAGATGGTTGTTTTTCACTGAATTCCTAGAGAGTGAGCATGGTTGCCTCTTCACTCATTGAGCAACTAATGCTTATTTAAGAAATGCAGAGGAGGGGCGCCTGGCTGGCTCAGTCGGTAGAGCAGGCAACTCTTGATCTCGAGGTTGTGAGTTTGAGCCCCATATTGGGTGTAGGGATTACTTAAAATCTTAAGAAATAATAAATCAATAAATAAAAATAAAAAATAAAAAATCCAGACAGAGAGGATAGTGGCTGAGACCAGGGTAGCAACATTTCAAGTGCTGAGAAACTGTTGGATTCTGGATTTAGCTACATGGTTTCATGGATGTGGGGAGGTATGAGAGAGAGGAGTCCTGGTGACTTAAAAGTATTTGGCCTGAAAGGCAGGAAGAATGGAGCTGCCATCCAGTGGGGTGAGGAAGGCTTTGAGTGGGGCAGGTTTGGGGAGGAAGATCAAGGGTCCCATGTTTAACATGTTGCATTTGAGATCTCTGTTAGACATCTAAGTGGAGACATTTAGTAAGTGGGCTCTATGAGTCCAGAGTTTGGGACCAAAGTCTGGGTAGGATAGTGAGATTTGACAATATTGACACATCCTGGTATTCAGAGCCATGAATTACGTGAGGTCATTAGGAAAATGAGTACAGATAAGAAGAGGAAGAACCAGAAAAGGAGGCTGAGAAACAATAACCAGGGAGGTAGAAGAATACTAATTGTATCCAATTTTGCCAACTAAAAATCACGTATTATGTCAAATGATGCTGGTATGTCAAATCAGAAGAAGACTGAGAATTGGCTGCTGAATTTAGGAATGTAGGAGGTCATCAATAAGACCATTTTAAGCGGATTGAAGAGCGAGCTTTATCTCAGCACTTCCACTCTTAGGTCTGTGCACCCTGGAGAATCACATGGAGGGTCATGTATCTTTACTGTGGAACTTGAATGCAAGAAAAACACCCTGGCGGGCACCTGGGGGACTCAGTCGGTTAAGTGTCTGCCTTTGGCTCAGGTAATAATCTCAGGGGTCCTGGGATCGAGCCCCTTGTCTGGCTCCCTGCTCAGCGGGAGAGTCTGCTTCTTCCTCTGCTTGCCGCTCCCCTTGCGTGTGCTCTGTCTCTCTCTGACAAATAAATAAATAAAACCTTTAAAAAAAAGAAAAAGAAAAACACCCTGAGAGGAGTCCATTATTAGGGAATGACCCCCCCCCATGATGCATGTTAATTAAGAAAAAAGCAAAAGAGGGGATAGGAGGAGTAGAACTTGAGAGGGTAAATGCAGACCACTCTTTTGAGGAGTTTTGGCACCAAGAGGAACAGATGGGAAGATGGCTGTCAGGGGAAGCACCCAAGAGGGTTAGTTTTTTAAGTTGGAAGAAATAGCACATGTATACTCTGACAAGAATGATCCGATATATGATGAACATTTGATGATGTGGTGGTAGGGGAGAGAATTGCTGGAACGATAGTCCTTGAGTGGACGACAGGAGTTGGTTTGAGAGGGCGGCCAGGACGGTTCATCTCTGGTTAGCAGGCATGAAGATGGAGCATGGGAATGTAGATTAGGGTAGGTGGGTAGTTCGCTTATGATTGTTCTGCTTTCTATTTTGAGGGAACTAGGTATCAAAGTCATTAGCTGAGGCTGAAGTTGGGGAGGAGGTGGTGGGGTCTGGAGGAAGCAGAAGGTATGTAATAGTAATTTTGGAGAGAAAATAGACCAGGCACATGTGGTTTGATGATATCCTGTGATAGGCTGGTAGTATGAAGGGTTCTGAATTTAAAATGAGCCCACTCATGGAGTGCTTTTCCCCACGCACATCCAGCAGGGCTGGTGCAGACACGAAGCAAATGGAGAGTTGGTTTTGTGAAGAAAATAGTACAAAGAGAAGGGCCAGGGAATCTGGTGAGGCAGGGGAGCCAATTCAGTGGTTTATCATCGAATTGAGACTGGGTAAGGAAGAGAGCAAGAACTATGAAAGAGGGGTGGGGCCTGGGGGGGGAGGAGGTCCTGGTTGGAGGAGCTGAAAGCTTGTTGGGGGTGGAGAGCTGGAGGGAGTAAGCTGGAGAGAGAAGGTGGTGGTCAGAAAGTTGGGTGCTAGGCATTGAGATCACAGAGAAGCTTCAACTATTGTAAATGGGAAGTTATTGGGCAAGGGTTCTCACCTCCTTCCCCCATCCCACACCCCTGGGACATTCGGCAGCATGGAGAGACAGTTTTGGTTGTCACAGTGCTGGACAGGGCAGAGAGGCTTCTGGCATCTAGAGGGTAGAGGTTGAATGTGCTGCTGCACATTTTATAGCATGTCATAAACGGACAGGACACTCGTCAGTAGTGCTGAAGCTGAGAGCCCTGCTGTGGGGTCACAAGCACCGGAGTGAGTGGCTGAGATTGGGAGGAGGACAACGGCATTGAGAAGTTCAGGGAACTGAGGTGTCTGGGTGGTGGAGGCATTGTTTCTATCTACGTATTGAAATTTCCAGTAATTAAGACATGGGTAGTAATGGAAGGTGTGACTGTGACTGCAGCAGCTTTGGTGTTTGAAGGAGAGGACTTCAACGATGACAGCCACCAGAGAGATGGCAGGGGGTGGAATCTGATGAGATCCCAAGCTGGGAGTTGTAGGGGGAAAAGGAGAGAATGGTCCAAAAGCGGCCTTGGGGAACAAGCAGGAGTCTTCTCCACTTTCAGGCCTGGTGATATGAGGACACTGGGGACAAGAGGCAGAGTGGACTGCAGTTAAGACAGTGTCCTTGGGGGAGAGCGAGGCTTCCCTGGGCACACCAGGGTGAAGGCAGTGTAAGAGTGCAGACTGAGGGGCAAAGGGATTTTACTGATGATCGGCCATGAATTCCAGAGGGCACGAAGGAAGGGTTTCAGGAGTTGGGTGGCGGTGGGGGGTGCCTACAAACCAGGGGAATTGCTGAGTATCATTTCGGGGCTGGAGATGAAAAGAGGATAATAAGATGGGGTCCAGTGGATTCAAGGCAGATGAAGGTGGAGAGGCTGTGGATCTGAAGGGAGTAGGGTTGTTTTGCTGTGTCTGCTCATCTCTGCTGGTGGTGGAGGTAGAAGGCCTGAGGGAAGTGAGATGGTCCCAGGGCACAGTTCAGTCTCACCTGTTGTGGAAGAGGGCTTCTCTTACCTGTGTGTGGCTAGGGGACTTGAGCACGGGTGGGGAACTGGGTGATTCCCCCAGCCCTGAGCCTCACCCACTGTGAGGAGAGTGGCTGCCTCATGGAGCACGGAGGAGGTAAGAATGGAGGCAGACATGCTGATCAGAGGAGGTGACAGGAGGGCAGTCACCACAAGGATGGAGAGAAGTCCGCAGATTTGGGAGGCACTGAAGAGGTAAAACTGCTTCCGATGGGTAGCAGATGGAATGTTTTCGTGAAAACTCAGGAGGAGTCGGGATCATACCCAAATGCCTTGGTTTCATCAACAGGAAGAGGGTGCAGTCCCCAGCAGTAGGCCCAGAGGTTGGCCTAAGGCCTAAGAGATTGGCCCCCTTTTCCTACCCGAGATTGGCATGTACATTTGTTGAATAAATGAAAAAAAAGTGAGGCTGTGATTACTTTTATGTATAATACATCATGAAACTAACCTCAGCCTAAACTTACCCAGTGTGACAGGATGAGGACCCAAAAGGTTCCTGGCAAGTCTGGCCACAAGTAATTAGATCCACTTGGCCAAACTCTTTGAGAAGAGTACACAGGAAGTCCTGGTGGCCGGGAATTGTCACTGTTGATCAGCAGCCCAGCAGCCCTCGCTCACATAAGCTAGGGGTTCCTGCACATTGTGAGTGCAACTATAGATTTAAAAATATTCTTTTTGTATGAAAATAATTCCAAATTTACAAAAAGTGGCAAAAATTTAAAACATTGCAAAGAACACGGTCATGTACATTCACCCACTTATATTCACTCACTGTTACCACTTCACTGCGTTTCCTTTTTCATTTCTCTCTATACACACACACACACACACACACACAGACACCCCCCCACACACACCCACACACATACACACGATTCTTTTCTGAATGATTTGAGGGTTCTCATGTATTACACGTTTCTAAATACTTCAGTGGGTATTTCCTAAGAATAGGAATGCTCTCTGATAGAACCACAGTACAATTATCAGCTTAACAATTTATGTTGATATAATACTTCTTTCATCTACTTTCTACATTGCAGTTTTGTTGGTTAGCCTAATAATGTCCTTTATAGTATTTTCCCTCTCTGGCATAGAATCCAATTAATCTTCTTTAATCTGAAACATTTTTTGTACCATTTTTGTTTTTTATGACATCAACTTTTTTTTTTCCTTTGGAGAGAGCACGTGCATGCACTTGAGGTGGGCGGGTAGGGGAAGAGGGAGAGGAAGAGAGAGTCTTAAGCAGGCTCCATGCCCAGCGTGGAGCCTGACCCGGGGCTCAATCCCACGACCCTGAGATCATAACCTGATCTGAGATCAAGAGTTGGACACTTAACCGACTGAGCCACCGAGGTGTCCTACATTTTGGAAGAATACAGTTCTACTCCACTTTTTAAAAATAGAAAGCTCTCATCCCATGTTTGTCTGTTGTTTCTTGTGATTGGACTGAGGATCTGTGTTCTCGGCTGGAAAGCTGCATAGGCGTTTGTGCCCTCCTTAGGGTATCACATCTGAAGGCACGTGGTGACCATCTGATGTCTTTTGGGGTTAGACAACGTTTGATCACCTAGTCAGGATGTTGACTTCATTTCCACTGAATAGTTATTGTTTTTCTTTTTCCTCCTTTACAGTTAATAAGTAATCTATGGGGAAAACTGTAATTCAATGCAAGTATCCTGTTCCTCTTCAGAATTTCCCTGTAGACTTAGCATTCATTGAGGATTCTTGCCTGATCTGATCTTTTACTATGATGCTCATAAAATGCTGATTTTCTAGCCCTTCCACACCCCTCACGGTCAGCCCTTGGCATTCCACTGTAAGCAGGAGCCACAGTTCTCTTTTATTTATCCTATCAGCATGGAATTACTAATTCCTTCCCCCCCCCCCCCCCGCAGTGGTTTATAATACATTACTGTACCTAACTATCTGGGTGCTCCAGTTGTCCTAGATGTGGTCAGTGGGAGCTCCTTTTATCTCGCTCCTGAGCCCTTTAACCTAACGTATCATTTTTGGGGTCATTTTCTTCCTTTTTGGTACAATGTGCTGTTTCAGGTACATCTTGTACCTACCGTGCACCTACCCTACACCCACCCTCTTATCAGCCATTTCTCCAGTGAGCCCTGGTTCTGTTCAGAGGGGAAGAGTCAAGATATGGGTGTCAGGTGTGGTCATTGCTGCTGGGGCGACATTGATTTTTGGCCTTTTCAGTGGACAGAGCTAAGGAGTACACACATGCATGTATATGTACATACAAATATAAGTACATAAATACATATGTGTGCATATAAACATGCTCATACTCATTGTAGAAATCATGAGTTCACACCATATCTCCAATTTCCATCCATCCCCACAGTGCTCTTTCTGGCCTTCCCTCATTTCATATTTGTATGTCCTGAGAACCTTGACTCCCAACAACAGGAACACATTTACTTGTTTGCTCAATTCTAAAATATATCTCAAATAGTTTCAGAATTGCTTTGTCTAAACCACTAAAATTAACAGTTGTTTGCAGTTCTTTCACTCACGTGTCCCATCTTGCCAAGACTGAGGGCGTATAGTCAAATACTGTGTTCAGAGTGTACTTGGGTTGGCCCTTCCTTCTGGGTTTCCATGTTCCTGAGGTTTTGGTATTCATCTGTGATCTGGGTAGGTTTACTTGTTTCAGCCTTAGGTCCCCTTCATATTCTTATTTATTTTATTTTTTGAAGATGTAGAAGATTAACATGCTTCCAAAAGTCAAAACTGTACAA
Organism: Ursus americanus; assembly: GCF_024610735.1. Taxonomy (NCBI): domain Eukaryota; kingdom Metazoa; phylum Chordata; class Mammalia; order Carnivora; family Ursidae; genus Ursus; species Ursus americanus. The sequence continues at coordinate 1,012,173 of NC_142131.1, forward strand.
AAAGGCACAGAGAAGTATCACTAATCCCCATATTCGTTCAGTCCTGTTTCCCTACCCTTCCTTGTGGGTGACCAACGTTAGTGTTTATGCTTCATCCTTCTTGTGTTTCTGTTTGTACGGATAAGCACATTTAAAACATTTTCTTTCTTTCTTACCCAAAAGGTAGCACACTGTTATATGGCTTTGTACTTCATTTCACTTTCACCTCGTAATACCTCCTAGAATTCTCTTTATATCAGTCTATCGAGAGCTTTCTCGTTCTTTTGTGCAGCTACAGAGGACTCCACTGAGTGTATGTACTACACTTTACTCAACCAACCTCTTCTGCTCAGACAATTTAGCTAGTTTTCAGTAGTTTGCAATGATAAATTTTCCTTCAGGGACTTTGCGCATATGTATTTTTATATTGTGGAAGGAGTATCTTTGGGGTAAATTCCCAGGAGTGGGATTGCATGGTCAGAGTGTAAGTGCATATATAGTTTTGTTAGGTGTTCCCATATCCCCTCCTCCACCTCGAGTTTTTGTGCCATTTTGCATCTCCACCACCATGTATGAGTGCACCAGGAACTACAGATGTGATATTCTCCCCCATGCATTCCCAAGTGCGGCTCCGTTAGTAATATTTGGATTCTGATGTCACGTAACAGCTTGGTTTGGCGTCTCTCAGGTTCGGAGATGAACTGCTAACCCTGTGGTCAAATAGCATGGTTTAGGTCCAGGTCTCCCACTTACCTAACTCTTGGACAATTCACTGAGCAACATTTAAGGTACATTTCTTTATCTACAAAGTGAGAATGACAGAATCTGCCTTATAGGGTTGTTGTGAGGTTGAAAGCACCTGGTCTGAAGGTGGACTTAAAATAGGCTCCTGATTTATGTCTCTGAATCGGAATTGTCTTGGCCTCATGCCACGCAGAGCTACTAGAGCTTTGCACAGGAAGGGCTCAGGGAGCACCTTGTTCTGGACCAGTCTCGGCTGGTGAGTAGCTTGTGCCAAGGCAGGAAGGGGAGTGCAGGTCTTCCAGGGCCGTGCGTTTTCCTCTGCTTCACTTGCTGGTATGTTTGTTGACTTTCCCTGTAATTAAAACACATAGGCCCCATATTTGGAAAAAACTTTAAAATTCTGCTATGAAACGTTTTTAAATTGAGTATCAGATTCTACCAGAGATGTCTTCATTTTAAGAGGCTTAAATAACATTTGTTATTTAAAAATCTGTAACATTTGTAAACTGGGAAGAAAGATTATCTTGAAAAAAATAAATCTGTGAAAGACAATTATCATATGATCTCACTCGTGTGGAATTTAAGAAACAAAGCAGAGGAGCATAGGGGAAGGGAGGGTAAAATAAAATAAGACAAAATCAGAGAGGGAGACAAACCATAAGAGGCTCTTAACTCTCCGAAACAGGCTGAAGTTTGCTGGAGGGGAGAGGGGTGGGGGATGGGATGGCTGGGTGATGGGCATTAAGGGGGGCGTGTGATGTAATGAGCACTGGGTGTTGTATGCAACTGATGAATCACTGACCTCTACCTCTGAAACTAATAATACAGTACTGTATGTTAATTAATTGAATTTAAATAAAATTAAATTAAAAAATTAATCTGCAAGTAGAAAAGAGAAACGCCAACATTTTCGTGAGTGCTGTGGTTTCTCTAAAGAGAAGGTGAGGAAAAGATAGAGTAAAACAACAACAAAAGCCAACCATCTGGATTCCTGGGGTTGCATCCATGCATTTTTCCTAGTAGGAAGCAGAATAAGCTCAAAATAATAGTTTTCAAAGTTTACTGAAACATGATATAAATATTCTCTAATGTTTTGGCTCATGTTTTCTCTTTCTGAATTTTTGGGAGGAGAAGGAAAAAGAGGAGAAGCAACACAATCTAACACATCCTTTCCAGGGCTATAATTTATGTTTCAGTGAGCTAGGAAGAGTTACATGCAATTATTCATCAAGCAGTCAATCTATTCAGCTGTAAAAGAGGTAAAAAGGTTTTTCACATTTAGTATATATTTTGGAATATCACCCACACAGCTGACAAAAAGTACTGGACTATTTTTGCTGTTTTTGTTCTTTTATTGTAAAATGTGTATGCAAGAATGGAAATTAGTTTGATTCTCCAGGTGCTCTGCTGAAATGCACAGTGATTTTTTAATTCAAACCATATTACATGCATTTCAAAAAGAATTTTTAAAAAGTAAGTGGGATGTGTGTGTGTGGGGGGGGATGTGTGTGTGTATGTGTCATGTAATATTTTCTAGTCCAGAGTACTGAGAAGACCCTTCCTTGAAAGGCAGTGCTTTGCTCATCGAAATCAGGGAATAGCAAGTGCCTCGCCAGCTCTTGGGGACTGCCAGAGTGCACCGGCACAGGAGCAGGTCTGAGTGTGTAGTCCCGTGCTCCCCAGTTTGTTTGACCACGGTCAGAGACCGTGACCTCTCTGATGCCAATATTACAGGACACTAATGTAAGAAAGACTCTTTAGGGAGCATTATGTAAAGAAAAAGCTTGGGGGCGCCTGGCCAGCTCAGTGGGAGGAGCACGCGACTCTTGATCTCAGCATTGTGAGTTCGAGCCCCATGTTGGGTGTAGAGACTGCTTAAATAAATATAAAAAGAAAGAAAAAGCCTGAAAGAATGAGATGATATTTTACTCAGTGCCCTTCCCAAATAGGAAGATTGTTAGTTTGTTTTGTGGCAGGGGTCACGGTGAATTCTTTACTGAACTCAGGATGCCTAGAAGGGAGAACAGTGGCAAACATGGGGACAGTCACTAAACAGACATTGTGCTCACTTTCTCTCATAGCTCTGCTTTTAAAACCATAGTCATTTGGTCTCACCATTTATAATGATAGCATTTTTCAAAACACAATTTTGGGATATCTCTTTGGTATCTATTGTCAGTTCCACCCCTTGCCTGCCTTTGTTTGATCAGAAATTAGGTTATTTCAGTCATTTGCTGTCAGCCCTCTGAAGATTTTGTTTCTCTCGCTAGTGTCTAAAGTCAGTTAACAATTGCCAGGTAGATATGAATCTTGTTGAGATTGCATGTTAAAAAGCAAACAAACCCACCGTACTTTAGACTTTTTATTTTTTTTAAAGATTTTATTTATTCTTTGGAGAGAGAGAGAGAGAGTGTGTGTGTGTGTGAGAGCATGAGCCGGGGGAGAGGCAGAGGGAGAGGGAGAAGCAGACTCCCCGATGATCTGGGATTCTGACTTGGGGCTCGATCCCAGGACCTGGCGACCATGACGTCAGCCGAAGGCAGATGCTTAAGCATCTTAGCCACCCAGGTGCCCCCATACTTTAGACTTGTAATCTTCACGCTTGCTTTTATCCTCTCTTCTGCGTCTGTGGATCACTGATGATCAGGAAACTCTCTGCTGTGGGCCTTTCCAGTATTTAGGTAATGATTTTAGCTTAGGTAATGACTGCATTTTACTATTGTTAGAAGTACTAATCTTTTAAAAATATTTACCTACGCAGTGTACCTGAGGTGACTTCTGTGACCTTGGAGACGGGACAGACGTATAATAGGGTTGAGAAGATGTTCACCCATAATTCTAGGGAGCCTGGGGAAGGCAGACTGTCCAGTTGTGGCTGCTTCCCAAGACAGCAGCAGAGGAACCGGGGAAGCAGGGGCTGGCTGTGGCAACAAGCAGCGAGGGCCAGGCTTGGCAGCGAGAATCAGCGGGGCCCAGGGTGAGCATGCTGTGTAGCTCACAGTGGATGTGAGCCCCTCCAGGACCCTGCCAGAAATCTCAATACACTCCAGAGAATCCAGACTAAAGTAGACTTACTTCTTGAAGCTTGCAAAGAGAAACAGCCAGCAAAGATGATCCAAGGGAGTTAGGTTGGGAATTCATTGATGTGACATAGCTCCTGAAGTCTCACAAATGATAGAACTGGGACTTTGAGCCAAATTTACCTAGGGCGCCAAGGTGCAGTGAAACCCCCACATGGTATTCAAGTTTCAGGTGATTTAAACTTGCTCAGTTTATAAAATAAAAATATTAACCTGTAGTAAAGAAAAGTTTTCAGGGGGCACCTGGGTGGTTTAGTCAGTTGTGTCTGACTCTTGATCTCAGTTTAGGTCTTTATCGCGGGGTTGTGAGTTCAAGCCCTGCATTGAGCTCCACGCTGTGTGTGGAGCCTACTTAAAAAAGAGAGAGAAAGAGAGAGAGATTCAGAACATAGCTTTTTTTTCCCTGGCATGAAATGACAAAAGTTATGAAGGTGTTTGAGTGCTTTTGCCAAAAGCAAGAAGTTGGTGCTTGGATAAAGTAATTTAGCAGTGTTTTGGAATGAACTTCTGAATTCAGTTAAGTATCTACTCACCTTTGTGTGAATGAACGGAAAGGTGCTAATTGTCCGTGTCTGTTTGGAAAAGGTTTGGTAGGAGAGAGAGACCTTTGTGATGCCACATCACACTCATTCATGCCAGTGGTTACTGTCAGGGGCAAAAATGCACAGAATTTATTCAAAATTCCTGGTTTCTTTTTTACTTATGTTAACCCTCCTTTGAGTATTTGGATTATCCTGCTAAGAATGGGATAAAAACCAGGCAGCTGGTGTTACAGCCCTGTATAAATGGAGAATGCGTTCATACTTGTCATTTGCACATGGCAGAAGTAATTAGGAAGCCCGTGGGAACCTCTTTTGTTCCTTTAATATATTTGTACGCAAGGAAACTTGAGAAAACCCAATTCTGGCTGGATCTTAAATACCTTTTCTCCTTTCATGAAATGATGGTAGTTAAAAAAAAAATATTGCATATCCTGTGGCTGGGTCTCTATTTGAAAAGAAAAAGAATATAGACGTTTATGTGAAAAATAAAATGAAAACCAGCCCAAGAAAAGTTTGAGGGGATTTACTTTATTTTTAAGATTGAATGCTTTTTGTTTCTCCTCCATTTTTAGAAATCTGGATTATATGCAATTAAGTAACTTTTTGAAAATTTGTTTTCGGGTATGCAAATCCCACCTTACTTGTGGATGCTCTTGCTAAAATTTTAGTTCAAGTATCAGTGTCATGGCGTAGTCCTTACCAACCACCATTTCTTGTCAGTGATAATGTCCAGTAGGTCCTGGCCCATGTGGTGCTTTAATTGTTGGAAGGCACAGGAAGGTGGGATATAGATACTGAGGCAGGTGGTGGTGGTGGGGGGGGACAGTCTGTCCTGTACTCGCTTTATCTTAATCATTTATCCCGACACAATGCAATCACAAGCAAAATTATTTTAAAATAAATGACCTGTGCATCACAGTTTTGGATAATCCAGTGACCTTAAAAACACGTACCTATTATATAAGAAACTCTTAACTAGTGGTTGCCTCTGGGGAAGAGGATTAGGAACAGTGGTAGGAGGGAGATTTTAGTTATCAGTTTGTGTCCATTTTGGTAACTTTTGGCATTTGTACCATACATGTATATTATATATTTAAAAAAGAAAAGTAAAAGAAAAAAAACCCCTCCCCTCTAAGCATTCCCATGTCCTGGCAGGATGCTTGGTTTCCCACCCTGCCCCCAAGGATCTTCTGTGATTTCCTGTGTACCCCCTTCCCCCATTTCTTTTGCTTTTGAGGAAAACCCTTTCTGAATTCATTGACTTTTCTCCCTTATCTCTAATTTTGTAATTCCTACTCCTTTCATGAAAGTCACTGAAGATTTCTTACCGTGAAATGCAGTCACCTCCTTTCAAACCCTGTTTGACCTTTCCGGGTCGCTTGAGACGTGTGCTGTCCTCCCAGCCTCTGTGACATCATTGCCTCCTGGTCCTTTCTGACCCCTCTCACTCCATCTTCACAAGCATCCTGGCTGTGATTTTATCTTCCCGCACTTCGTTCTGTCTCCCGAACAATCTCTTTTACGTTCTTGGGTGAAATCATTAGTGTCAGCAGGTAGGGCCTGTCTCTTCAGCTCAGTGCCTGCATGTTTCCTGGCCTGCTTGGGGTGTTCCCCATTCCATGGGCACCTCGAAATCAAAATCGCCTGAGCTTGCTATCCATTCCCTTGCCATCCAAATCCCCAATTTTTTCCACTTGCTGTATTTTATTAAGTAGCATTTGCCAAGACAGAAACCTGGGAATTGTCTTAAGGTCCTTCCTCTACTTCATAAGGTTTTGGAATTACTGGCGGCCTTGCTGTAACATGCATATATTGGCTCTGTTGTCATCATACCCTTTCATCTTACAAATAAACTTCTAAACTGGGCAGCCTCATTCCAGATGGACTTGGAAGAAATTTCACGCATATAAATGTTCTGTCCTTATTAAAAGGTGGGGAGGATCCTTTCAATTACTCCTCTGCATTACCAGTTTTATGTTTATACATCCATAGAAACCTCATTCCAGGGGCATTTCTGCATTTGAGACTTGAGTTTGCTAATTTTGTCTTCGATAAAAACCAGTAACAGAACTTCACAGAACTTGTGGTTTATTACTTCAGTACTTTGATTGTATTTGGCTTGGTTTCCTATTCAGTCACTTAAAAAAATAAATAGTATCTTCTGCACAATTAGAATGACTATCCATTAAATGTAGGTAAGTAACCGCAGGATTAAAATAATAGTTGAAATTTAATATGTACCTATTATGTGCTTTAACTTTGGGATATCATTTATTTATTTTTTTGGGGTCATACTGTTTAATTCACCCAGTAACTGGGTACCGAGTGCAGAAGTTCAGAGACATGATTTTGATGTGCTCGGATGATACTGGTGTGGTCACTCTTCACATGGGTCCCTCTTGAGATTCTTTAGTCATCAGTTTAAATGTGGCCTGTATAGTCCTTAAAGATATTCCAGTTAAGAACTGGATTTATGGGCATCTCCTTTTTATTGGGAGTTGATTTCCACAGTTGGTGGTGTCCTGTTTGCCCATTTGTGATGGGAATGTTTGCAGTCCTTCCATGCCGTGCCCCGATCATTCATGGTCATGGGGTGAGAAAGAAGCAGGTGATAAAGGTCACAGCACCAAGATTCACATTGTGTAATTTTAATTATTGAAGGTGGTTTTAAGGCAACACTCCAAAAATCGTTACTAGGAGATAATTGGTTTTTGTTTTATGTGTTAATAATTTCTCTGCTACTTGAATTTTTGGTAACTAGAAGGTGGCTGTCACCTGAAGAACATTATGGTCAGTAATTCATGTTCTCTCTCTCTTTCTTCTCTCAGTGCAATGAAACCTCATTCTTTTTTGAAGCTCGAAGTAAGACTGCTTGCAAGCATCTTTGGAAGTGTGGTGTAGAACATCATACATTTTTTAGGTATGTTAATGTGAAAGTTTTATGTGTGGTTCTAATAAAAGAAAATTGATTTGTTTTTATAACAAGAATTCTTCTCGGTCTACAGTAGAAATTTAGAAGTGTTTCTCTTAATTTTTTTTGGTCGCCTGACTTTCTGGGTCATATTAATGCACACACACACACACACACACACACACACACAGATACTTTCTTCTCTCCTACTACAAGAAAGGGTCAAGGATGTTTATATATATGAAGAGCGCAGCTTTGGTATTGGTGGAAATTAAGTGTTCTGTGGACAGACTAAATTTGAAATGCCTGCTAGCCATCTAAATAGAGGTGTGGGGTAGGCAGTCGGATGTACAGGGCCTCTTGGGAAGACTGAGGCTGGCCATGTAAACTTACTAGATAATTAGGCGAAGGGGACTGGATGAAGTCGTCTGTGGCAAAAGTGAGGAAAGAGAAGCAGAGAGCCAAGGACTGAGCTGTGGGATCCTCCCAGCATTTAGAGAGCAGTAAGAGCCAATGAAGTGGTATAGGAAGGAGTAAACAGTAGAGCGTATGGGAAAGTGGGAAATAGGGAGGAAAATGTCCTGGTGGATAAGAAGCTGGCAACTGCATTGCATGCTCCTCGGAGGTCAAGTAAGAAGAGGATAAAGAATAGACCATTGGATTGTGGCAACACTTTTTGCTTCACATCCTTATGGTGTAAAGATAAAACAAAATCCTATCAGGTAATATATTAAGCTTTATTTTTTGCTTTTAAATTCAAAGCTAGATTAATTCTTCCCCTAATTCCTATTTGATGTGCATGGAGCACTTCTCCCAAATAGCATGATGTTGGAGAAGTATTCTTATGCAGTGACCAATGTCCTTTATAGAGTTTATATTAGGTGAGGGTTGTGGCCCAGCAGGTCTGAGACATCGCCTCTAGGCCAGTGGGGCCTGGGCCAAGGAGCTGCACATGGAGGGTGTCTGTCTGTTCAAGGTACCCTGGAATGGGAAGTCCCGGAATATAAAGAAAAGTGAAACCCCACATCAGATCTACCATGAAAACCATGGTATGGGTAAATCAACATAGTGACAAAATTTTTAAGTAGAAAAAGTAAGTTGTTTCACAACTAAAACTTCTAAGGGCAATGATGGATATAATAGTTTGCAGAAACTAGGAGCATTCTGATGTTGTACTTATGTAAAATCCTAGAGAGTGGTTGTATTTCAAATTTTAGCTTAAAATAACTGATAATTATTTCCTGCCAATATGTAGAATAAATGAAATATTTCTACTAGCTGTGAAACAGTGTTGCACTATATTTTCTACATAGCTTTTGCTCAAGTGTTGTATAAGTACCTGTATTTATGAATCCTTATCTAATTTTCTCTTAAAAATTTATTAGAATGCCAGAAAATGAATCAAATTCATTGTCAAGAAAACTCAGCAAGTTTGGATCCATGAGTTATAAGCACCGGTATAGGTAAATGGCCTTTTTTCCTTGGGGAAGGGTGTGTGTGTGTGAATAAATAAATATTGAGTTCAGTTGTCCACAGACATGCACATTAAAGTTTATGACTTAAATCTTTTTTAATTTTTCTACAGTGCCCATGAATTTCAATAACGTAACAGTTTATTAAAACTTTCTTGACAGGGACGCCTGGGTGGTGTAGTCGCTCAGGCGTCCTAACTCGATTTTGGCTCAGGTCAGATCTCAGGGTCATGAGATCAAGCCCCTCTTTGGGCTCCACGCTGGTTGTGGAACGTGCTTAGGATTCCCTTGCTCCCTCTCCCTCTGCCCCTTCCCCACTCCCCCCTCCCTCTATCTCCCCTATCTCTAGAAAACAGAAAAAACAAAAACTGAGAAAAACACCTTTCAGGTTTAAGTTTAGGGCATTTAGAATGTAGTAAAGCTTATTATCTTCAGACGTTCATTTCGATACAGTTATCACTTCATTTTTAATTATGTTGTGATTATGAACAAAGTAGAAATCCCGAATTGTAGCTGCCTGGTGTTCTCAGGACGTTCAGTTGACCCCCTGTTGTAACACAATGTGTACTTTGTATTGTGGATGGAATCATGTTTCCTGCTGCACAAAGCCTGCATGTGGCAATGCTGAACTTATATCTCAGCTTCACTGAGCAGTTACTATGTGCCAAGTATTGTGCCAAATGTTTTCCATTTATTGCTTCTTGAGTCACTGCAGTCTTCTTAACATTATCCTCCTTAATATGTGAGGAAACTAAGGTTCAGAAAGGCTAAGTCACCCTTCAAGGTAGCCCAGCCTGGAAGCAGGAAATGGGGTGGGGGTCCCTTCCTGGCGGTCTAACTCCTGAACCCTTGCTTTTGGCCATTAGGCAAACGTGAGCGTGTTGCAGGAAAAGGCTGATTGGGTCTTTTTCAAAAACCAGCATTAAAAAATAGGAACCTTCTATGTTGTGAAAAAGAATTTGTTGTGTTTCAATTCATTCTGTTAAGTAGAGAGCCTGAGATGTGCAAGGCAAGGTATTAGGTGCCCAGAGACATAAAGAATCTGGTCCTACCACTTCTGTCTTCAGAAAGCTGCAGCAGTATTCGGGCAGGGAAGCAGGTCCCAGGCCCTGTAAAACCCAGGTAGGGTGCAGAGATGCCACTCAGGAAGCAGGGCACTGTTCTACCAGTTCCACTGGACACATCACTAAATGAAATGCTTACCTAGGAGACTTAAAGGAAAGCCAAGTCAGGTGTTGGCAGGACAGTGGTATGCCAGATTTTAACTCCTCTTTTATAACCCACTTTTTTTTGGTCCTGAATTTGAAACCAGAGATAATCAATAAAAGAGTGATTAATAGTAAATGGTCAGAGCATGTTATTGATTTGGATGCTTGCTCATTTGATGGCTTAAAACTTAACTAATAGTTATAACTATTATAGATGTTCTTGGTATTTGTACGAAAGTATTCATTAATACCTAAAAATTTAACCTTAGGGTCATTAAGGTTCTTCCCTAGAGAGTGTTGTAATTATCAGGAATTTAAGGAAGAGTATTTACTTTTATATTGAGAAGAAAAGCTGATAGTCAGTATTTGGGCGGTTTGGGGTATAAAACATTTTGAGGGTTATCAAAAGAATGTGTAAATCTATCTCCTTGTCACTGGAATGAAGCTAGTGAAAAGGCATCTGTCAGTGTTCATGCTATTAAAATTGTAATTATGCTGTTTAACATATGCCGTAGTTGGTTTCCACAAATTTACCCATACCTGATTTCTCAAATTTATTGAAATGCAAATGTTGTGGCTACTGGGAATTATTATTAGAAAGTTATTGGATTTTGCATATTAAATATAATTTCTTCCGAGAAAGTAATTAAAGGTAACCTTTGCAGAATTGGAGGTTCTGCTAAATCTGTTCTAATTTTGTGGTTGGTATTAACGCCCTAGTAAGTCTTAATGAATCCCAAATCTCCGTGTCTGTGTGTAGGAAGCATTAACATTACACCATCCCCGGAAGAAAGATGTTTCAGCTCACTGCCCAGAGCTAGGCTCACGCAGAGGTGGGTCTCTGACTGCTGGGTGGTCGCCAGCCCGTGGACTGTTAATTGTCGAAAGACAAAAGCAACCAGCCTTTAACAAATATCATATGCTTACTCCTTTCTTGAAACATTCTGGAGAAACCGTGGAATAAAAGCAGAGCTCTGGAAACACGGGCAGCCCCCTCCTTACCCGGCAGGCCTTCAGAGCATGGGGGATAAAGAACAGCATGACAAGTGGCTGTGGTGTGTGAATGTGGTGTCTGCGTGTTTTGTGTGTATAATTGTGAATGTATTTATAGTGGTGCGTGTGTGATGGAGGAAGACAGAGTTCTAGTCTTTACACTCTTTTCTGCATCTTGGGGCTTGCAGAATACCAAGAAGATTCCAACATCCTTTAGAAAAATGAATTATTAAGAAGGAAAACATTGGATGTTTTTAGTGATCTGTGACTGCCAGTCCTTTCAAAAATCCAAAATTTTTGAGCTGAAATCAAAAATTGAATTCTTTTTTTGTTATTTTATTATCAGATAGCAATAATTTGAAATAGGTACTGATTAAATATTTTGTTATATACTGAAAGCTCTTTCTTTGATCCCCTCAAAAACTAATTTTGCCTTCACCTGTTAAATTTGTAGGTGACTCCTGGTTAGAATGGATGAATGAGTTGTATAGAATGTATACTCCAGAAGTGAGAATTAGACCTGAGAAACCCCCCCCTGGGGACCCAGGTGACCTTCTTATAGGACTGAAATCATAAGAGCTTTCCACATTTAAGTGTGGGAGAGACCACACTCTCACCAGGACCTCTTTTGTGTCAGGTGCTTTAAATGTGTTGCTCTATTTAATCTGTGCAATGACCTGCCAAGGGAGGCATCGTATCCTCATTTATACAGATGAGAAATTTGAGCCTCCCACCCCCTAATAAAGTAACTGAACTAAAGACCCTGAACCAATAAGTGGCAAAGCTGAGATTTGAACCCAGGTGTCTTTACACTTGTTCCCTCCCTCTTACTCCACTGATTGCCCGTTGTGCCCTCCCTCGGGGCTGGAGGGCTGCGGGGCAGTGCTGCCCAGCCTGCAAGCGGAGTGCGTGTGCCTGAGTGTGAGGAGGCAGGGCAGTGGGCGATCGTGGGGAAAAGCTCTTTCCTGTCACTACGGAGAGCTAGTAGACAATGTGTAGGAACTCACACTTGACACTGTAAGTCTCTATTTTCATAGTAGGAATAGTAGGACTGCTGTACAAGAGTATTTCTGCTCGGAAAGAGACTGCCTACGCAGAAATACATTTTCAGTGAGGAAAATGAGGCTCTGGGAGATTTGAAAAAGAATCTGCCGAAGACCACACAATGGTCGCAGAGCTGTGTTTAAAGTAGGGCTTCTCGCTTCAAACCAGAAGGCTCCGTGTTCTGCCCTTTCTCCCATGCCGCCAGGGTGGGCCACGACCAGCTGAAGGTCAGAGGCTTGCTCCGGTCCAGAGCCCTGTACAGGCGGGGGCAGATCAGTTTACGTTTCTGGACCGTGGTTTTATTAATCTTGTAATATGATTTTCTTATTTCTCCTCTATTCCTGAGAGAGAAACCATGAAGAAAAATTGAATGATAAAGTAAAATCTCATTATAAAATGCCACCGTGGCCTGCATATTGGGTTATATTTTTAGGGCAAATGTTTCTTCCTCTCTGCAGTGAGGTACACAGTACCCAAGTCTTCCTGACAGCAGAGAAAGTCTGTTGTAAGTAGCTCTTATCTTTATACCTCAAACCATTTATAATAATGGAATTTTGCTCTTTATATGGAATTTTTTTTTTTTTTTTTAGCTTTTCAGGAGAGAGCTGTTGCTACTTGTGTTACCTTTTGTGATACCTTTAAAAAAAAGGTTAAATTTCAAGTGAAAGAAAATCTGTCACAGGTTTTCTCCCCTCCCTTCTGCCTGGTTCCCGTGAACTGTTGAACAGGAACACACTCACGGATAGAACCTGCCATCTAAATTCCCGTGCTAGCTCATACCAAGTGGTGTCTCCAGTTAGCCTGGTGAGGAGTCACTTTTATGAGTATATTAAGCATCTTTTTATTTCTAATAAAGGTAATTGGGGGTAGTCACTAGGGGAAACTTTCACAGAAGCACGTAGGAGGTGAATTTTGCTTTCTGAGCCTCATCTCTTTTGGCGAGAAATTGACTAATATTTATCCTGTAAATGTAGGAGGAATAAGACTTGGGCCATTAAAAGTATATTTTCCTCGCATACGTGGCTCTTTTTGTGATGAATCAAACTAAACATACAGAAATGCATTTTTCCTGTACCTGAATTATATTTTCCTGTGAAAGTCAGGGTCATTCATTGGCTCAAATTCTCAGCAGCTGTGGAATAATTTTTCAGTAAGACGAATGTTCACTGAAATCCAGCAAACAGAATTGCACAATTCCTTGAAAAGATGACTTGAAAGTTAGTCCATTCCCAGGGAGAGCTCACGTCCTTGCATTCTCAGGCTCTTTAGAGAAGCCACGCTTTGCCTGAGCTTTTAGGCCAGCTCTAGATCTTCCTGGACACTTGATCTGGTGCAGGTGAGGTGAGCATAATACATGGTGGATTGTGCCACAGCAGGATTCAGGGTAAAATCATACCAAGTGGTCCTGTGGGGGTATGCTCAAAACTTGCTGTGTAAGTACAACCCAGAGACGTGTTGATTCATGTAGACGCATTGCTATTGTTTACTTTAGCTCAGTGTAATTTATTATCTGGTTGTAGAGCTGGAAAACCATTGGCATCCTCTATTTCTAGCTCATCATTCTACTTAAATCTAAATCTAAGTCCTTTAATAAATTTCTCCCTGTTTCTCCCTCTGAAAGATCATCCTTCCGTCTAACCTAAGACTCTCCTATTAGCCCTTGGTTAGCATTGCAATGAGAACCCACTGAAAACCCTTATGTACTCATGGCCATGTGACTCTGTGCTTTTTCCCTCTCTATACTTTGTAGATATTCTGAGTGAGCAGTGGTTTAATTTTGTGGCTGTGTAGTTGTATCTGTGCTAACCAAAATGTTGCTTTTCCAAGTGGCAGGACAGCATTGCAAATGAGTCGAGATGTTTCTATTCAGCTTCCTCGGCCAGATCAGAATGTGGCCAGAAGTCGAAGCAAGACTTACCCAAAGAGAATAACACAGACACAACCAGCTGGTAAGTCACTGATGAAACCGCATTTCCTTTTAAGGTGGTGGTGTCAGATATGCCCAGGTGGTGACGATAGCCGTATAGTTTTCTTTAACTGTTAACCATAGAATGTTTAATTTGACCCTGAAAATGTCCAAGCAATTAGAAATTACTAAGTAGACCAGTAGCAGTCAACTTGAATCACCATAACGTGCTTGATGATTTTATTTTCTTTTTGAAGAGATTAAATAAAATCCCAAATGAGTAATCTCTTAGTTTGATGTATCTGAGATTAGAACTGAAACACTTAGCAAAAGTTCTTTTAAAAAAAAGGAACACTATCAGTTGAATTTTTGTTATTGTTGGTCTTTTATTGTGAAATACATGTGTAGAAAAGTGATTACACCTGCACATACACACAGAAACTTTAACATAACCTACAGCCCCGAAGTCCTTCCTATCGGCCTGATGATATCGTCACCACTCCTCCCTCACCAACTAGAGAAAATCCCCTTCTGACTTTGTGGTAATTATTTCCTTAGTTTTTGTTATAATTTTAATACTGTGCAGCCTTCCCTGAGCAAACAAGTTTATTTTGCCTGTTTGTAACATTATTATGAATGAATCATGATGTGTATTGTTTCTGTTTTGCTTCTATCAATGCTACATGTAGTGTACACTAGAGTGCATTCATTTTTCTTGCTGTGAGTATGCCATGTTATGATCATTTCTTTATCCATTCTCCTATTGATGGACATCTGGGTTACTCAGATTTTTTGTTTTAAATGAAGACTACTTCTGTAATAAAACCACCAGTTTTAATTCATGTTCAGTGCTCAGAACTCAACAGAATTGCACTGTAAAGTGACATTACTGAGTTTGATTAATGGCTTATTTACAGATCACCCTTGTCTAACACATTCCATGGTCTTTTTTTTTTTTTTTTTTAAGATTTTATTTATGAGAGAGAGTGCGAGAGAGCGGGGGTGGTGGGGGAGGTAGGGAGGGGAGGAGTAGAGGAAGAGGGACAAGCAGACTCCATGCTAAGCATGGAGCCTGACGTGGGGCTGGATCCCACGACCCTGAAATCATGACCTGAGCTAAAACCAAGAGTCAGACACTTAACTGACTGAGCCACCCAGGTGCCCCTGGATTTTTCTCATATACTATCTCACTTGAGCCTTCCAATAACCCTGTGAGATAGGGCAAGGCAAAGAGTATGTTCCCATTTTACAGATGAGGAGACATGATTCCAGCAGCTGGACAGTGGTTGGGGTGGGAATGGGTTAAGAACCTAGGTCTCCTAGTTTTTGTTTTACCCTATTGTGGGAAGGGAGTGAAATTTTTAATAACAATAATTTCTATCTGAACATTGCAAGACAATTGACATAGCATTCTGACGTCCATTGTTCCATTTAATCCTTAGACCAAGTCTATGAGGAAGGTGTTTTGTTCTGCTGCTCCTGGCTGTGAGAATGTCACCTGACTTACTGTTTCGAAGTCAAATTAAATCTAACTGTAGGTCCCTCCCTCTCACTGAGCTGGGAGGAAATTAAATTCTTTCTGTTGGTTCTGCAGTGGCAAGAATAAGACATGATTTGCAACAGGTTACTTTGTCACATAAGTATTATCATTATCTCTTTTTGGCTGATGAGGAAACTAAGATTTAAAAAGGCAGTTTGTCCAAGATTATATAATAGGTGGCTTAGGATTAAAATTCTAGCCTTAATGTTTAATATCTTTATCTTAATTTTTTTGTATTTGTCTTTGTATATGAGCAGTCTTAAATCTCATTTGGATAAAATACAGTGGGGTGTAATTAATAATCAAACTTTCAAATCCTGTGCTGTTTCTGAATTGCCATGCCTCATGAAATTATCGAGGCCAACTGAATATATCAAAGCATTCCTTCCTTCAAATTAACATTCCATCCTGTTCGAGATGTGAGATTCACACATGCTTTTTGTACAAACCTACTCAGGTTGCTCCTTTTCTTCAAATGTGCTCTTATAAAGATACCTGCCTCTGCAATAGTTATGTACATGTGGGTGTGTGGCTCTCCTTGGAAGCCCAAATACTAGAGGCTGATTAATTTAGGGATAGGAATTTTTGATTTTGTTTCTCTCTCTCTCTAAGATTTATTTATTTGAGAGAGGGAGAGAGAGAGCATGAGCAGGAGGGGTAGAGGGAGAGGGCGAGAAAATCCAAGCAGACTCCATGCTGAGCACAGAGTCTGACCCAGAGCTCCATCTCATGACCTGAGATTATGACCTGAGAGGAAATCAAGAGTCGGCATTTAACCCACTGTGCCCCCCCCCCAGGTGCCCCATGTTTCTGTTTTTCTCTTATCTTATGAAGAGAGCAACCCAGGGGATGGTATTGAACCCTCACATCCCCCCACTCCGCACTCATCTTGTGTTGTAGCAGAACACACTCTCTCGTTGGTGGGGGAGGAGGCTGTGGCTAACGTACCACCCAGGTTTCTCAAGGACAGCCTCTCAGCATCTGGGAAATCTTTTTAAAGTGCAGCATGTTATGGGGCGCCTGGGTGGCTTAGTCTGTTGAGCCTCCGACTCTTGATTTCAGCTGGAATCTTGATGTCAGGGTTGTGAGTTCAGGCCCCACATTGGGCTCCACACGGGGCATGGAGCTTACTTTAAAAAAAAAAAAAAGTGCAGCATGTTATGCATTTATTATCATAAAAGCCTGGCTGGCTCAGTTGGTAGAACATGCAACCCTTGATCTCAGGGTCCTGAGTTCAAGCCCCACGTTGGGTGTACAGTTCACATAAAAATACATATATGTATGTGTCTCTCTCTCTATATATATATAGACACACACATACACGGTTGTTTTAAGAAAAGTTAGGAAACTTAGAACCTTTCCTCTCAAAAGAAAAGAATTTTTCATCTTCAATTCCATTCTCCTAGTACTTAACACTTTTGTTTGTATATCTTTTCTGCAAAAGCGATATGATAATCTCTTATAACCCGCCTTTCTTATTTTATATATATATGTATATATATATATATATATATATAATGTATCATGAATATATTCTAATAAGTTTTGAAATGTTCTTAGCACCATTTTAAGATCTATGTAATTTTCTGCCACACAGTTGTATAGACATGACATAACTTATTCAACCAGTCTTTAGTTCTTGGATGCTTAAGCTGCTTGAAATTTTGAAGACTATAAATATAACTAAAATGAATCTCCTTGTAGTGATAGCTTTAAGCATTCATGCTAATTTACTATACATATTTTAAACAATAGTGTATTTTTATCATTTTTAATCTAAAAAGGATTAAACAATGCTGTGTTTAGAAACGAAGACTTTGCTCTGTACACATTTCACCTTGATTTTGAGTTACTTTTAGCCTGACTTGTCAAGCCTGGGTTCCACAAAACTCTGATGTGTTCTGGGATCCAGAGATGGCCCTCCCTTTGACAGTGTGACTGTCCTGGGTCAGGAAGGACAACCGAGCCAATGATGAGGTGTTACAGGTGCTGTCACACACATAGGAAGGATGTGGTTGAGGCAGGGATTAACGTTTTTCTGCTTTTTCAAATCTTCTATTTTCTTTTTCCTCTAATTCAAATGTACTCTGCTTTGAGGCTCCATTGAACCCAGCTGGTGGTGACCCAGTCTCAGCCATGCCCTGCTCCTAAGGTCATGGTGGGGTTCAGACTTAGAGCAGAATATTTGAAGAGGGTCTTCTTGTCTTCACTTAAATTAGTCACTGCTGTGCTCCTTGTCCCAGCCCTCCAGGCCCCAAGAAGGTGGGCGGTTCTGTGTGAAGCTGGGCTGGGATGTGTGTGAGAGGGAGGGGTCTTTGGTAAGCCTGAAAGCCCGCTGTGCTTAGGGTCAAGCCTGCCTACGGAGACCAGACCGGAGACCCGCACTGCCAGTCCCCCTTGAAGGTTCCGCTGCCTGGGGGAAGGGAAGGATGCTTGAGGGAGTGGCCTGTGGGTCACTAGGTTGCTGTAGCCCCCTGGCCTCTGTTTCCTTCTCTGCCACTATAGGCAGTTCCTTCAGCCCTGTCCCTTTTTCCTCCCACACTCCCAGCTCCCACAGCCGCCTTCCTCAGAAGCTCCCTGTTACTGAGACTCATTCATGGGTAGCTGGGCAAGAAAGGAACAATAGCTCTTGTCTTTTTTAAAAAAAATTAATGTTTACTGACCAAAGGGAACAAAAATATTACTTTACTGAATAACGCTGCCACAGTTACTTACCTTTTCATTTAAAAATTTTGGCAAAGTGGCAGAAAGCTGATATTGAGACATAGAAAAAGTTAATTCAGTTGTACTGTGTTTGACAAAAATGGAGTTACGGTTTAAATGGAAGATAGATTTTTTTTTTAACTCTAAACAGGCCAGCTGTTAGTTTTCATAGATTAACTTCTGCTGATATTCTCCCTAAGACAACATTTTAGAGCAACAGTTTCAGGAGTTACAGGCATAAATTCTCATCTCATTTAACATTTATATATATGAAAACCAAACGTGATAAGAGGCCTTTGTTTTTTGTTAGTTGTAACATTGATGGTGCATGATTTGTGACTGTAGGAGACATTCTTAAGTTAAAATAATTCAGTCTAACTTAGCGACTACTCCCCTTAACTTGCATCTCAGTTGTCTGCAAATTTAGAACACCCTTTTTTTTTTTTTAACGTCTCAATCACGAATAATAAATTCCCTGGTAGCAAAAAAGCCATTGTGTTTAGAATCCGCTAAGATTAGGCCTTGGCACCTCCAGGAGGAAGTGCATTCCAGAGTCAAGAGCCCTGCACCCAGCCTGCCTCTGCCCCACCCGAGGAGTCAGCGCCTGGGCCGGCAGCCAGAGCATTCCTGCAAATCTGCATGGCCTCAGAGGGAGCTTGGGGGTGAGGCAGGAGGCAGAGGGCAGGAAGGAAAAGTGCATATTTGTACAGCCCTTTCTCTGACAAGGCCTTGGCAACTCACATAGGTGGGTTCCCGTCAGAAGAGAATCGCTGTCAGTAGGCAGTGAAGACAGCATATTTGGCTATAATCCATAATTAGCTGTAAGAAAAGTATGGGGTGAAGCCATTTGCAGTGGATAAACAATGCTGTGATTGTCTGAGGCAGCGTTTTAGGTTCTTAACGATACCGCACTGATGAACAGAGAAATAAATCGTTGCAGTGCAGTCTTCGAACAACTGAATAGCAAGATCCGCTGACATTTTGTCATTCCCACTCAGCATCTGTGGAAAACACTGCAAACACGATGCCCGGGGGCTGACGAAAATGACTTCTGAGTGGGGCTGGTTTGTGCTGGTCCGCAAGCAGACAGCTGCTGCTCCAGCCAAGCCCCTTGTTTCTGTGCAGGAGAGCGGACCCAGTGTTGCCAAAACTTCCAGTGTTTTAAGGGAAGAATAAAATTTGGATATTTATGTAAAGTTTCCAGAATTTCGAATACTGACAATTTCATTTTAAGGAAAGGCTCTTGTGTGCTAAAGTGGAACCTTCCTGAGGTCCAGATGTGGTGGGAGGGCTGCATCTTTGGAACCTCTTGATTGACAGCTGATCCACCTGCTTCTGGGGTTCCTGCGGGATTCTCCAGCATCCCCTGTGAGCATCACTGGACCGGATCCAACACTCTGTGACTCCCAGCACAAGCATTTTTCTGTTAGTAGGTCACTTGGCCACACCAGGGGATGATGGTGCCATACAGCTGTGGAGCCTGTAGCAAATGCTCCACACGTGGGGAGCTGACCAGCCTCCACTGGTGACCTGACGCGGGTGCAACCCAAAGCAGGAGAGACAGAAAAATGCTTCACTATATAGTGAAGTGCAGCTTCCCCTG
Organism: Ursus americanus; assembly: GCF_024610735.1. Classification (NCBI taxonomy): domain Eukaryota; kingdom Metazoa; phylum Chordata; class Mammalia; order Carnivora; family Ursidae; genus Ursus; species Ursus americanus. The sequence continues at coordinate 1,031,898 of NC_142131.1, forward strand.
ATGCCGTATATAGCTCCGGGCTCTTGAGAAATAGTACTGTCAAGAAAGTAATAATCATTCATTGAGTACTTCCTGTGATTGGCACATTGTGTGAGGTGTGACGTCAGCAGAAGCCCAACTTGACTTGCGGCAATCAGAACTGTATTTTAAAAGGTTTGGTAAAGCAGATGGAAGGGAAGCTATGTGAATAGAAACCGATGTCAGTCTGGGCCAGGGTGATCTAGTAAACTACCTCTGATAAATCCAGGGTCAGCCCCAGTAGCCCATGTCCTAACCATGCCATGTTCTGAAGACATTTAACCAGCCTGAGCCTCAGTTCCTTTGTCTGTGAAATGGGGATATGACCCCCTGCCTTGCAGGTTGTTCTCGGGGGTGCCGTCTGAAATGGGCAGAGCATAGTGCTGAGCACAGGTAGGGGCTTGGTATACTGGGTTTTTCTCTCTAAAGCCAGAGGAACTCTTTCTCTACACAGTGTGAGCCAGCTGTGAGTCCCCCTGTCAGTCTGGGGATTGTATTTACCCTGTAGTATCAGTGTCCCATACAAAGGATCACATGATTATATGGAGGAGGTTGGCCTTTTGAGGGTGAGGGTGGAGAGAGTCATTCAAGTACAGCCAGTGGGGCTTCAGAAGGAAATTGGATGCCCTTTGTTCTAGAAGATTTTATAAAGACAGGGTGTAAGGGGAGTGGGCAAGTCGCAGTGCCGTCTGTGTGTGGGTTTCTCCTGCCTTGCCACCTGCAGATGTCTGGGTGCTCCAGGGCAGCTGCCGGCAGGCCGTGTGAGCAGCCCAGAGTTGGATGTTCTCTTGCTAATTGTGTTCCTACTTCTCAAAGTAGCCAGTTTTCGCCTCTGATTTTTATCCTGTACCCCATGCTGGCCACTCTCCAGCCCCACTGGGTGATTCCATGGCCGTGAATTGGCAACAACAAATTCCTCACAGTGAATTCATAATACTGATGAGATTGTATGATAGTTGTAGAATTCAGATAATCGTTTCATCTTCTGTGTAAAGGTGGTTTCTCCTCGTGGAAGTAATTTCTCGTTGCTAGGCCTACCCACATGCATTTTTCATGTCAAGCAGACAATGGAAACTGATGATAAAGGGCAAAGAGGAAAGTGCTCAGAGAGGAAAGCAGAGTTGTTGAGTGAGGAATAGAAGCTGGAGCTCTGATCCAGGATTTTGCAGGGTAAGTCCCAACCTCAGTGTATTATGAGATCAGGTACTTTACGTATAGAATATGAGCAGGCCTATTGCTGTGTTTGTCATTACAGAGCCGGAAAACTACCTAACTACCCATTAGCAGAGAACTGGCCTAATAAAGAAAACTTGTGTATCCCTCAGAAATACCATGTCCCTTTTACAAGAAATCTGAGGGCAGGGTTTGAATTTGTGTTGGTCTCATTCTGCAGTCCCACATCATTTTCTGTGAAAGGCCACGTTCCCTCAGGAGTTCCGCAGGGAGGGGAATGCTCATGTCCAGCCATCATTGAGCGCCACTGCCTGCCTGGCACTATCCTAGGCACCCTACAGACAGTATCGCACTCATTTCTTTTAGAAGATGCCGTGACTCATAATGTGCAGGTGACAAGACAGGCTGGGACTTGTCTAGGGCCCCAGACCTGGAATTTGAACCCAGGTCATTTTAGAGAGGAAAAGCAAAAAGGTGATACATTTTTGCTAATATGGAGTGATCTCCAGGACATAGTATGTATAAGCAAGGAAAAAAATGGGGGAGGGGAGCAGCAGCATATAGTATGCTCCCATGATATAAAAGTACAAAAAAAAAATCAGGGAGGGGGCTGTGCATACGTATATACTTGCACACAGGGTACGTGAGAAACTAGTAACAGTAGTGGCTCTGGAAAGGGTTTCTGAAAGACGGGATCAGGAGTGGGAGACAGGTTTTTTACTATATATTCTTTAATAGCATGTGCCTTTTTACCATGGTGTACTTTTTAAAAAGTTCTACGGATAATTGTTGTGAATGCATTGAGTTCACACAATGATTTCAGATGCACATTCAAGTCTCTAATAGATATGTTTTTGAAAAGCTTCGATGAGGAAACTGATACTATGCTAGGAAATGTGCCTCATAATTTATGGGAAGAGTAACAGAACAGTACAAGATTGATCATACAAAATTCAAATGCCAGGACGTCTACTGTGTTGTAACAGATACAACCCAAATCATCAAGGCAAGGGGCATAAGACGTTCATATCTGTACATTTTTTTAAAAGAATTTATTTATTTATTTGAGAGCAAGAGCCAGAGTTCATGAGCAGGGGGAGGGGCAGAGACAGAGAATCTCAAGCAGACTCCAAGTCAAGCATGGAGCCCAACATGGAACTCAAGCTCATGACCCTGATATCATGACCTCAGCTGAAATCACGAGTCCCATGCTTAACTGACTGAGCCACTCAGGCGCCCCCATATCTGTACATTTTAATCCAGAAGATTGTGTTAGAGTCATTAAGTCAGAGCATGCTTTGTTTCTAAGGAGGAAAACTCAAGGTAGGACCAAGAGTCCTTGGATCAGATGAAGTATAGGACAGTCCCCTTGTGCCAGGGGTAAAGAAACGTAGGCCCAAAGAGGTGAAATGATTTGTAAGGGCAGCATGTTGTGTACCCAGAGGGGGTCTGCACAAGAGTCACTGGGCACTCTGACAAGTGTCTGGAAGGGGACTGTGTCATGATAGCTCTTGCACTCACTGGTCACCTGATAGGCATTGTGGAGTGTTTGCTTCTCTTCTCTTCTCTTCTCAGCAGAAGATAAGAAGGGAAGAAATATAAGAAATATGAGGGAATTCAAATAAGCCATTCTGATCAGGACTGTGATATGGCTAGTTTTGGAGAGGATCTCTACAAAATTTAATAGTGTTAATTTTGCTTTAGAGAGCTGTGATTGTGACACTCCTCCTTCAAGGTAACAAATCAGAATTAGATCACCTACTGAGATAATGATCCAGATCTGTGATTCCTGCTTCCTTTTTATCGGGACTAGAAGAATTCTTGCCGAGAGAGTCTTAGATTATCTCTTGACTGATTATGTAAGCAGCTGCATGGAGAAGTCATGTGGCACAGTGGGAGGAAAGAAAAAGGTTTTCCCGATTGGAGTAGATTTGAATTCCTGGTCTGACTTGGCTGTGACCTGTGACTTGTCATTCAGCATTCTGGTCTTTCATCTCATGATCCATAAAATAAATGAACTGGGTACATAAACACTAGAGATCCCTCTTGTTCCTTTTTTTTTTTTTTTAAGATTTATTTATCTATTTTGGGGAGAGAGAGCGAGTATGGGGGTAGGGGCAGAAGGAGAGAGAAACAGACTCCCCACTGAGCAGGGAGGCTGATGTGGGGCTCGATCTCACGACCCTGAGATCATGACCTAAAATTAAGAGTCAGATGTTTAACCAACTGAGCCACCCAGGGGCCCTGAGATACCTCTTCTTGCTAAAAGTCTCTTTTCTTTTCTTTGGCTTATCTGTCATAGAGTTAAAAGAACCAAACATGAAACAAGATTTTGGAAAGCTTTCTTTAAGTATTTTTTAATATAGCCATCATTTCAGAAACCTTACAGACTTGTGAAAAATACCTTCCCAGATCACAAAACACATTTTTCTCATTGAAATATACAATGTTTTTGCGTACTTTTATATACAAAAGTATAGCTGGTTCTTTAAAACTTAAGTTCAAATGAAATTCTTACTGACAAACTGAATGAAATTAATTGCAGCAAGCTTTGCATTAATACACTTTTTCAAACTATTCTTTTAGTCAAAATTGACCAGATGAATCGGGGTTTTACCTCTTTGGTTAACTCATGGTGGGAAATTCGTACTGTCTTGCTGGGTACGCATAGAAAGAGGCCACTCTGGACAGGTTTTTGCATGGCGTTGTCTCTGCCTTTGACTTCGGTGTGAATATAACCAAAGACTAGTTCTTTCGTGAGCCTACTTGTTCTTTCAGAAATCAGCTGTGTGAATTGTTTCCACCTTGGCAGTTGCCTGTGGTCACAGTACCTGAGGCCCTGCCTTGATTTTCCAAACAATTTAGGTACATTTTTCTGCTTTTTCACCCCTCTTTCCCTACAGATAGAGGTCCAAGGGTATCTGTCAACTGCTTGAGATTGTTTTGAGATGGATCTCTTAAGAGATGGCATCTGAGGGTTTCACACCTTTGTTTTACTACCAGATTCAGGATTCACAGTGATTTCTCTGTCTGAGTCTTCTTCAGACTTAGAGAATGTCTGGGATTGATTTCTGTTATTGGTATCAGTGTGAAAAATGGTTGGAGTTCCTCGAGTTCAGGGTTATTTTGATTGGTGCAGGGAGAGGAGGTGAAGTAAGGTAACAAAGAACTACCTTTACGGTGGAGTTGGTGCCCTAGTTGGCACTTTGAACAATGCGTGATGTGGATCTGGGGCCAAGAGTCCTGAGGGGTGACGGGAAAGTCCCCCGTAGCAATGGCCTTGCCTCTCTCCTCTCTCCTGGGGTGAGAAAGGGGCATCTGAGGAAACTGCCCAGTTTCCTTCTCAGAGAAGCTGGAATCGGAGCCCAGAGGAGGAGTCACTCAGCTGGGGAGAGTCACCGCTTTTGGGGCTACTGTTAGAGCCCAAGTACCAGGCACACCCATGAATGGAGAAGTGGGTTTTCAGAGAAAGAATAGAGTAGACTCACTGTGAGAAACACCAGAGGACCACACCGTTCTGAGAGGAGAATGGGGGTAGGAGGCAGGAGCCTTGAATTCCAGTCTGTGAGGTCCTGCTGTGTCTTGAAGATGAATCCCTAACTTGAGCTGGTTTCCTTGCACCTGAACAGCAGGTAACATTACGTCTTTGGGTAACCCCATGAGGGAGGTGCGTGGTATTCTTATTTTACTCGTGAGGAAACTGAATCTCAGAAAGTACGTATTCAAGGTTACCCAGATCCTAAGAGCGTGTCAGGATTTGAACCCAGGTGTTTGGTATATTAAGGCCTCTATTTGGAAAGTAAATGGAAAATAAAAAAGGTGAAAGGCTCGAATTACTTGAAAATATACATCACTGGTTTTCCCCACTATTGCATGATTTCCTTACTTATGAGATCGACTTGTTTCCACACATAATCTTGAGAAGACAGTACATTGCTAATTTATAGAAGCAGCAAGTCAGTCTGCTTCTACATCAAGCATTTTTTTTTTTTAAAGAAATTGTTTAAGTTCTTTGAGACATTTTACCTAGCAAAGGGGGGCGGGAAGGCAGTAACAGTGCTGACTGTGGGGAACATCAGGGAGACCATATAGGCAGGTGTATGTTTGTTCAAGGCTGTTTTCCTTAGTTGGCCCTCTTTTCTCTTGGCCTTGAAGCTGATGTTTATTTTCATTCTGTGAAAGATTTCTTAATATATGGCAAGTCTGGTTAGATGTTCTCTAAAAAGTTAATATTTTCACTCTTCCCATGAGTGTTTAGCATTCCATGCATAGCTACCAAAATTAGAAAAGCAAGCAAAACGAAATATCAGAGCTTTAGTGAGTTACCGTGAATGGTACCTTTTTTCCCTTTCCCTTGTCCTTCATCAAGAATTTATTGAGCACCTCTTGGGCATAAGACCTGTGATATTATGATTTATAGTAAGAAATACATATTTGGTCTTTATTCCCTTTCCCGATTTCTGGCATGGAGCTCCTAAACCATTGGAATTTCCTAAGTGATAAGAGCAATAAAGGCAAAGGAGCCTCTTTTGTTATTCACAGCAAACCCCTTTTAACCACACCTGAGTTTATGTGGGCGAGGCGACTGTTGGGAAGCCCCTAAAGATGGGGGCTGGTTGCCAGGGGGACCAACGACCTCTGGGGAGGGGAGAGGTGTTGGAGTTTGAGTTCAATCAGTGATAGCCAATGATTTTGTCAACCATTCCTGTGTCCTGAAGCCTCCAAAAAAAACCAGAGGATGGGGTTCTGAGGGGTTGGTGAATTCATGGAGACGCAGTGAGTAATGCTCAGGCCCCTCCTCATACCTAGCCCTGTGCGTCTCTTCCAGTTGGGCATTTTCGAGTTATATCCTTTTATAACAGACTGGTGATCTACTAAGTACGCTGTTCCTCTGAGTTCTGTGAGGCCCTCTAGCAAATTAATCTGAAGAGGGGGCAGTCTTGAGGGACTGAGCCCTTAACCTGTGGGATCTGACAACATCTCCAGGTAGATAGTGTCGGAATTTAGTTAAATTGCAGGCCACCCAGTCAGTGTCCTCTGAGAATTGAATTGCTTGTAGTTGTTCGATAAAACACGCAGTGGAGACCCTTTTCCACGGAGCACAGAAAAATGAATAAAACTTGGCTCCTGGTCTAGGGGAACTTAGTCTTAGAAAATAATAAAGCAGTTATTTTGCACTTATTAAAAGCTAAGCACTGTGTTAAGCACTTTTTAAAATTTATTATTATTGTTTTTAAATTTTTTTAAGTAGGCTCCACACCCAGTGAGGGGCCTGAACTCACAACCCCGAGATCAAGAGTTGTATGCTCCACCCAGTAAGCCAGGCGCCCCAAGCACTTTCTATAAATTATCTGATCCTCATATTCACTCTATAAGTTGTTGGTGATACCTCTATTTTATTGATGAGAAACCTGAGCCCCAGAGGGATTTAATAGCTTGTCCAAGCTCACACAGTCAGGTAAATTAGCAGAGCTGAGAAAGAAATGCAGGTTTGTATGACTTTCAGTCCTGTACCTTTAACCACTTTATCAGATTAGACTAGAGAGGTAAAAGATGTACTCACATGTGGGCAGGATGTATCCAGTGTCAGAGAGTGGAGCTCTGAAAGAGTTTAAGCGTCCAGTAGGATTGTTTGCTTATGGCTGAAGGTAATCTGTGATGCTGTTGGGAAGGCAGTGGTTTTTGAAGGCTGGCTGGATTAGGGCAGCAGATTGGAGGCTGAGGGATTCAGGTCCTGGTTTTGGAAGGAGATACAGGGGGACTTCTTGAAGGATTGTACGGATACAGTTTTGATTCAATCACTTTTCAGATTCTCCTTCCTGAAGGGAATCTGCCTGACATAGTAGACTTGCTGGCTCTTCTCTCCAGCCTACCTTTTACCAATGGACCATTTCCCATTGTCCAAAAGAAAGGCAGACCTTTTCCTCATCTAAAATCTGTTACACTGTTTTGTCCTTAAATGATAAAAACCTCTTGAGTTAGTGTCTGGAAACTAAATGGCCTTAATTACCTTAATTATTAAGCAATACCTTTTCTTTTTTTTCCCCAAGATTTATTCATTTATTTGAGAGAGAGAGAGAGAGAGTGTGTGTGCAGGAGTGGGGGGTGGGGGAGGCGCAGGATGGGCAGAGGGAAAGAGAGAGGGGGAGGAGACTCTGCACTGAGCAGGTAGCCTGATGACATAGGGCTGGATCCTAGGACCCTGAGATCATGACCTGTGCTGAAACCAAGAGTCAGACACTCAACCCCCTGAGTCACCCAGGCACCCCAACAACACCTCCTTTTCTCCGACATTTCCTCATCTTGACTTTCGACAAAATTGAAGGAGGACCCAATTGATTTGTCATCTGATAGAACATTTGAAATAATTTTAGATAATATAGCACTGCTAGACATGTAAGTCATAGAATTTCTTTAAAGACACTGTGTTCATGACAGAATACATGCAGCCCTATTTATGTGAACAAGATTTCTCAGCATTGAAATCTATCTAAAAACAGGAATAGAATTATTGCTAAACTGTTTCATTTAGCACTAAATATTCTTCAATGCATTGAACCTATGTCATCATTGGGAAAACAAAACTACCTTGTTCATCTCATTGAGAATTACTTTCTAATAAAAGTTTACTTTTTACTTGTAATAATTATTTATCAACATTAGTTTGGTATGCTAATAAACTACGAATAATTGTAATGATTTAGTTCGGAAGAAAATTTTAACTCCTAGAGCTTTATGGTCTTGGGAAATAAAACTTAAATTTATTTCTAGTTTTTGTCACAGAGAAGTGAGATAGGGTGATGAATAAAACTTGTCAAGTGTAAAACATATATTACTCTGGGATAAATTTTTCCAGAGAAGGTGGAATTGAAATGTAAATACAAGGAGAAAAAAGAATGCCATGAAATTTCCAAACGTAAACTCATTTCATCTAATTTTAAAATGAATGACTGTGGGTGTCAAATTTCTATGGTATTTTATTACATTGGATACATTGAAGAGAGTCATGAAACAATTCCATTTTAAAGTGTCAATATTTACTATATGCTGCAAATGACATTCTTTGGTATTATTTAAACTTTCTTTTTAAAGTGAAGTATACTTGACATACAATATCCTATTAGTTTCAGGTGTACGTCATAGTAAATTTGATATTTCTATACATTATGAAATGATCCCTGTGATAAATCTAGTTACCACTTATCACCATACAAACTTGGAACTATTTAAACTTTTGATAAAAAACGTTAGATATCACCTTAGAAACATGCACTGAGGCACAGCAGTTTTTCAGATTTTTTTAGTGAGCACTAGGTAAAAAGTGAAAGAACATTAAGTTATTAAGGACTATGGAAACAGAAAAAAATAATTTTCCTGATTGTACCTTAACTAAATAAGCCTTTTAAAAGCAATTTTCATATACAATTATGTGTGCTTTGTATACATTTTATATACTATTATAATTGCATCGAATAAAAACCTCTAAAGCAGGGGTCTAGCATACTCCTCTGAAACAGAACCAACTTCAGGTTAGAGATGGAACTGTCCACCTGCCTGCACCAGGTGAGATAAATGGTTTGACAGAAGATGACTGGAGAAGGTTTGCTGTATGTCGCTCCAAACTGTGTGGTCCTGTTGGAGGGGCTGGGGGAGTGTAAGAGTTCTGTCAGGGTAGGATGTGAACATTTACTCAATCCTCTTCACTTGAATTGTGTCTTCCTGTCACAGAAAAACTTGGTATTTAAGTGATTTGCCACCTCTTGATTCCAGCCAGCCATTCACAGATAGGTGTTGTCATTGAGCCTATGGGTGCAGAAAGGAAAGATGGCGCCTTTCTGCTGCTGCCCTGTCTGGCAGTCGCTCCAGCACACACACGTGTAGATCACAAGTCCTTTAGATAGAATCCTTTCATTCTACTCTGAGCACCTCAGGGAGTGAACAGATGACTTCCCAGGCTCAGAAGTGCCTTTCTTGTTCTTGAACCTGGCGTTCTGAACACTCTCTCGGTGTGTGTACCTCGGGAACTCTGCCGAAGGGGCAGAGGGTGCAGTGCTTTCATTTCCACCCAACTCATACTCCCAAGTTGATTATTTTGGTCATGAGGAAAGCATAGGGATCCAGGGGAGTACTGGGTCGGGGAAGAAGAAATTGGAAGCAGACCAACCAGGGAAAGGATCTTTCATGTGTAGACATATTTTCCTAGCATCTTTCTCATCCACACCCAATTCTTTATAATCTACCCTCCAACTTTTTAGCAGAAAGCTTTGTTTGATCCTGCAGTTGACATGTAGCAAAATCAGTGTCTTAAAAGTCTGTATGCTTATGATAAAGAGGTAACTGCTTAAATACCACCCTTGGGATTTTTGAATGCAGAAACTCTTAAGAGAAGCAGAGATCTTGGAGTGCCTGAGTGGCTCAACTGGTTAAACATCCAAGTCTTGATTTTGACTCAGGTCATGATCTCAGCGTTGTGAGATCAAACCCTGAACTGGGCTTCCTGCTGGATGTGGAGTCTGCTTAAGATTCTCTCTCTCCCTCTGTCTTTCCCCCCCTTAAAAAAAAAGAAAAAAGAAAAAAAAAAGAAAAGAAAGGAAAGCAGGGATCTGGCTGCCTGTTTGCAATGAATGGGCTGATGGCAGGCATTTGAACTTTAAAGAATTAGCCATTGGATGCTGAAAAAGTTATATTTTCCAAATTTTGTGGTTTGAGATTCAGTTTTGTTTTACCTAATTGAATGAGTGACTGTTCTGCCAAATTTTCCTGTTAGACTGTAATTTGTTGTATTAGAAAAATGTCTTATTTTCCTAACTTGCTATACGTTCTGCCATTTTTCCATAGTACCTAGTCTAACGTTGGTGAAACCAAGGCAAAGTGACTTTGTACTGTCAGTGTGACAACTAGAACTAAGCTGTATTTCCAATTATTAGCTTGTTCTTAATTCATGAATAGCATTTTTTTTCTGATAAATTGCATTGGGTTAGTTAATATAAAATCAAGTTAGTTTTACTGAAACATAATACGTAATTGTTGTATTAGGAATCTGTCCTGATTATTTGTCTTAAGCATCAGATATTGGTTTTTTTTTTTAACTTAGATAAGAAAAAGTGAATAAAGGGGATAAAATTTAACCTAAAAATTTACAAATTTATCGTATTTGAGAGTTCTTTTAATGAAATCATTTATATATTACAGTCCTGTTTTACTTATTGGCAATTTGTCCTTTCCCTCATATAACTGAATAAGGCATTGTCACTTGCCAAATACATCTTTTTTCATTTAATGCCACACATTTATCCTCATGCCCACTCTGTAAATTAAAAGCATTGGAAGCATTTAAATAATATCAGGAATGTAATTTAGGTTGACAGGTGTCAAATGGAGCTGCAAATTTTGTGACATCCCTAATACTATTTAAATGCAAAGTGTTTTTATAACTGAAAATCCATGTATATCCATCACCAATCTTGACATCACAGGGATGACTTTTCAGAATTGTCTGCAGATCAAGTGGCTAAATAGATCCTGGGAAAGTTGATTCTGTTTCTAACAGCCAGTCTTCCCGAACCGAAGGCAAGGGTCATTGAAGGTGAGGGCACTCAAACGTGAACAGGACCAAACCACCCAAAAGCCTGGTAGTGGTCTGATGCACATGGGCTGGAAGCTTTTGCATATAGGATGTTGAAAATGAACAAGCAAGATGCCGTAGAGCACCGGACACTGGCGTAGCAGTGCTGTCTAAACTGTAGAGAATTGTGGGCGCCCATATTAAGCTGCAGTGACTAACAGTCTAGAGACCAAAATGATCAGAGGAGTTAAACTTGGCTCCTTAATGAACTATAGCCCCCCCCCCCCCATAGCTCACTCTTCCAAACAGGACTAGCCTCTGGGGATAAAGCCCATTGTCTTTTTAATGTGAACACTGTGTATAATGGACTGGGCGCTCCTAACTCTAAATGGTCTTGCTAGCATTAATATTTTATCTAAAATAAAATCAGATTTACGAGAACCTTAATAACCATATACCAATAACTGATTTCTGTTATAGATAATCTGCAGCTGTCATTTAAAAGAGCAGTGGGTTATGGCTGAAGGTAGCTTTCAAAACTCTAAGAAGTGGCCAAGTCCTGTAGGATATGGCTACACGTCCTCTTTCTTGCATTTCCCATAGCTGCACATACAGATATTTTTTTGGGGGGGGACTTAGTTTTGACACTTCTACAAAATAACATCATTATCTTGAATTTTCCCTGCTAGTGGTCAAAATAGAAACAAATACATCCTTTACAGTAGTAGACCTTCATTGATGCCTACCATGTGTTAAGCACTGTGCTAACAGTCATGGAGCAGTACAGTAATATGTCCTTCAATTTATTAAGATTTGAGGCCTAAACTTTTATTAATAATTAAAAAATAATTTTAGAGCATATCTTATGAAATATGTATATAATTCATGTTTCTAGATATTTTAGATGGAAAACAACTGTTTGGCTTTATCTAAAAGAAAGAATTGCCCCAAATGGAGTGATTTGTGTAGTGTAGGAAAATTGCCCTCAATATTTTATTTCTTGAAGTGGACAGTGGTTAAATAGCAGTTCATTTTATAATAATTTGTTAAACTCTTCACACCTATATGTTATATTCTTTCCTGGTGGTCCATTGTAATTTATGGTGAAAAAGGAGTGAGGGAAAAAGATTTTTCCAACCTGAAAATATCTCCTAGAGCAGTGCCTGGAAATCCATTGTGATCAGTTAATTTTTTTAGTTAATATTTGGCTTCTCCTTTTCCTCTTTACAATGGAACTATTCTCTGGCCAGTAATACATGAAAGCACAAGCCTTTTAGTGTGATGGGTTTGTCAGTTCACCTCTTCTCCATAGCCCACGCATTTGAGCTAATATACAAGGCATGGTTCTGAAAAGTGCTAGGATATGGGGGAGGGGTGTTGGGGGTGGGGGTGAGAAGCTTGGAAAGGAAAACAGTTAGTAGTGCACGTCAGCAACATGGAGAGTCAGGAAACCTCAGTAATGGGGCACCTGGGTGGCTCAGTCAGTTAAGCGTCTGCCTTGGGCTCAGGTCATGATCCCGGGGTCCTGAGATTGAGCCTGACATTGGGCCCCCTCTCAGTGGAGAGCCTGCTTCTTCCTCTCCCTCAGCCCCTCCGTCCACTCATGCTCACTTGCTATCTCTCAAATAAATAAATAAAATCTTAAAAAAAAAAAGAAAAAAGGAAACCTCAATGATGCATATCCTCTCTCTCTCACTTTGGCAGATTTCAGTAACCAACACAGCCTAGCTTGACTGAATTGCTTACGTTTCTTCTCAAATGGTAGTGTGATAAAATCTCACTAATTTGACCTAATTAGTTAAAACAGGGGGTTTTAAAAGTATAGTTATTACTTTTAAGTGCACCTTTAGCAACATATAGAAAGCTAATAAATATTGCCTAATTAGGGCTTTTTCAGAACCCTACATCCACGAATAGAAAAGCCTTAGTTATAGTTAGGATATGAGTGTTATGTGAGGGGGTCCTTCAGAAGTGCTCCCAGTAAGTTAATGCTTGTAAGTAGCTTTTCCCCCTGTTGTCTGTTTTCTCATAACATTTTTAAGCTCCAGGCTTGTCCAGCTCACATGGTTATAGAGAAGAGGAATACCTATAAATAGACTTCTAGCTAGTAGTCCACTGTTTTGAATATAAAAGAACCATGAATTAGATTGTATTATGGCCAATACCTTATTTATTTATGCTGTGTTTATGAGAGTTGTATGACTGTTATGTTAGTAAAATAGTCTTGACAGTCCAACAATTTATTCCAAAGAAGCCTGGCTAAACTGTTTCTGAGTGTTTGAGAGACAGCATGTATGTGGGTTTTTTTACTGAAATTCTTTTGGAAAAACATCCATCTTATGTTTCATCTCAAAAATTATTTGGATGTCGTGAATAACCAGACATCGGTTTATTTAGAAAATATATATATATATATATACACATAGTTTGAAACTTTTCTTTTTGAAAATAGTCCTGGATTTCTCTACCTGTTTATTAATTTTTCAGAAGATTCAGACAGAAAGAAATGAGGTAAAAGTGCTAAACACCTTCACTTTCTCTAAGGTGATCGGTTGTTAGAGTGAGAAGAAACTAATGATCAGTCTAAAGAGATGAGAAGTGAAGCGAACTCTTAGGCTAGTCGTGCAGGGCTTTGGTCCATGGGATGTTCACCTTTACTCATTGCTGCTTCCCTTGGTGTTATTGGCACTGGGGGTTGGCTCTCTGCTGTGTTCCCTCCTCCCCCCAGCCTGGGAAAACGGCCTCATTTAATATAGGTCCCTTCATTTATATTATAAATTAGTAATACCTGCTGATAACAATACCACATTTTTAAAAAGTTTATTAGGAACAATAAAAATGTTAACGTTGGGGCACACCCACTGTCTAGAGCACCAGTGAGTTAATGGCTCCCGTCACTGCCCCAGGGCCATACCATGGGGAGTTCCACAGTCAGAAGCAGCTCCAGCTGGAATCTGTGCCTGCAACTTTGGGAATCTGCCTTGGGATTTTTATTAATGGTTATGGCAGAATAGACAATGACTGGCCACTGCCGACATCCGATAGCACACGGGGTAGTTCAAGGGAATTGGTTTTGTCCCATTCATCGTAGCTGGTGGCATTGTCTGTAGACTCCAAACTGCTTTTCTACTTGGCTTCTGAATGTTGCTCCAACATGAACTTACCTTTAATGCCAGATAGATCTTCAGGCTTATCTTTCTATGTCAGGATTCCAGAACAAGAACAAAATTCAGATATTGAACCCATGTCAAATTTCTTATTATGCTAGCTTTAGGAACTCTTCGTTGAAACCACTGTTTGTTCTCTCTGTCCGAGGTGTATTCATTGATGTTTATTTTTCCTGATGAGTCGTTAAACATGCCTCCAAGAGTTCTGAAGAGTCTGTCTCTTCCAGTGGACCCTTAATTTACAGACTTTTTTTTTAAAGATTTTATTTATTTGAGTGAGAGAGTGGGAGAGCGAGCAGGGACAGGGGGAGGGGCAGAGGGAGAAGCAGACTTCCCGCTGAACAGGGAGCCCCACACGGCTCGATCCCAGAACCCTGGGATCATGACCTGAGCAGAAGGCAGACGCTTAACCGACTGAGCCACCCAGATGCTCCTACTTACATTGACTTTTGAACTGGGGGTGGGGTGCAGATGGCGCATGGAAGGCCATGTATCGTGGTGGTTTAGAGCTTAAGTCTCTGGAGCTAGACTGCTGGGTTTCAAAGCTGGTCCCCTCACTCATGATCTATGGGACCTTGGGAAAAGCCTGTTTTTCTTATTTTTTAAAAATGGGGATAATAGTATCTACCTTATACGATTATTTTGAAAATTATATAAGTAAATGAAGTGCTTGGGACAGCACCTGACACATAGTAAGTGCTCAATAAATATTAGCTCTTAATACTATTACAAACTCACCTCACGATTCAAAAACTGTCAGTGGTTAGTGGTGATTACACTTTGGATTGGAAGGACTTGAACTCTGGACGTACTTCTGCCAGATGCTGCTCTGAAGACACACCTTTATGTCACATAGAGTTAATTGAACAAGGACTTTGGCATCCTGTTGCTGGTCTCCCCTGCACTTCCCAGAGTGAGGCACACACCACTTGAGAAGGGTCGTCATCAGCGCTCACGGGTCGCCCCTGCAGGCTTACCAGCCTGTGTCCTGAGAATGGGATCCAGACTTCCTGGGTGGGCCTGGCTACTTATCTTTATTTGACCATGATTTCCAGCATTGTGTCTGCTGGGGGCTCCCTCTGCTGGTACCTCTAGCATGGATGTAAACATGTAGAATAGTAGCTTTTAAACGTTTTTTTTAGGCTTTTAGAGATGTTTGTATTAAAAAAAAACACATTTGAAAACTTTTTTTTTAACATGTGAGCGATAGAAATAACATCTGTGTTACTCTTTTTTTGCCGTTTGCATTATGAATTGGAATATTTTTGTTTTGATTTAGAGTGGGGGCTATCGTGGCATGCCAAAACCAGTAATTTCTTCACCATAGTCATCAGGGGCTGATTATTAGGTCTTACCTGCCAATATGTAGTACTAAATATTTTAGAATCCTGTTTTAATAGTCTAAAGAATATCCATGATGTGGGGAGTCAGTTAACTCTTACAGTTTCAAAAGGGCCCATTTTCAAGTGGTGTCATTCCTAAACCCCCTTGGATGTTGTTATGTTGAAGGCTTAGTACATGTCAAAGAATAGAACCTTAGATTTATTGGGTGGTTCATTATTTATTTACAATTATAATTTACCAATAAAATGTGCCATGATGTCCCTAAAGTTGCTTTTTAAAATAACTTTCTGGCTTCTTTGTGTTCTTCTCACCACTATCTCTTTTCTTCCATCTTTCCTTCCCCTCTTTGCTGCTAGGATCAAACGGCATAAACCGGGTAACAGCAAACATAGAAAATGGAGAAAATGAAGGAACGACTAAAATTATTGCACCTTCCCCAATAAAAAGGTGAGTCAGTTAACTGAAAGAACACAGGACGGTATGCTGTCACAAAAATGCTTTTTCCCGTTGGCAAGGTGAAGAATCTTTTTACTCTGATAGTTAGTACTTTCGATCGAAATAGTCTGTGAGCCAAAGAATACTTTAAAATGCCAGTGGAATATAAACATCAGGACCTGCCTCTCTCATTTGAAGGAAGTGCTCCTGCTGGTCCAGCATGGTGAACGCACAGACAGTCTGGGGTTGCATTCTCGGCAGCAAAGGGAAAATTCCACGTGCTGTTTAAAATGGCATGCTATAATGGACTTACTCAGAGGGACCTGTGTAACAAAGTAGATGATATTCATGTTTAATGTACTGTGTTCATTACCGCGGTGCACTGAACTGTGGCCCTGGGAAGAGGGCTTATAGCATTTAGAGACGCAGGGCTGCAGAAGTCAGCGTTTGCATATGTATGAAGAGTTGTCATGGTCCTCTGCATCCACTTTCCCAGCAGCATTCCCCAGCGGAAAGACTTTCTCTCAATATATTACAAGGATTGTTTCCACGAAAGATCAGCCTTGTTCTCTGTTAAGACACTGTTTCAGCGTCAGTTTTTCCTATCTCCAATTATGTTCACGGAACAGCATTGGAGAAATACAATGAGCAGCTTTCATCAGCTCACACTGTCTATAGGGATAGCTCCCCGCATTATGGAGAAGTCCAAGCAGTCAGAAATATGTGACCTTGACAGACTTCTTTGATCATCTACTCCATCTTTTGTTAGTAAATAACGGTGCCTTCCTTCAGCTGGATTGTGGCTACGTGGAGGAATACAGTTGATAATTTCCTAGCAGAATAATTCTAAGATAGGAGGGTTCTCGGAGTTGTGTTTTCTCCAGGGTTTTGCTTACATTTTCTTTTGTTTCATTCCGAGAACACTCCCTTTATGGACTCTTTTTGGAATGACAGGGTCTTTGCCTTTGCTTACACTTAGTTGGCCGTGCTTGCCTCGGTCAGCCTCACAGCCGTGGATAGAGCGTCTGCTTAATCTGTGTGTACAGGGTATGCATCTGGTAAGTCCAACTAAGAACGGTAATCTGCCATGAAATTCAGATCCCAAGCCTTTTTAGAATGTACAGAAGGAGTTCAGTCCCCTTTACAACTGCATTCTTGCCAATAGGACTGGTACCTAAAGGGCCGCCAGATTTTCCCACTCAAGCTCCAGATGAGAAATGGCTTAGGGAGTGAATGCAATTAATTAGCCACCGAGGATTTCATTATTTTCCAACTTTCGCCAGCTCTCCCATTTCCCCTTTCATCTCCGTACTGAATTTCTCAATCTCACTTTTCTCTTTTCCCTTTTTCTTTCTGATTTATTAAACACACACTTTCTACTGTTGTATTAAGTATCTACCATATTTATTACTTCTCATTTCAAAAGTAAGATTTTACTTTGGGCACTTGATCTTCCAAAGATTACTTAACTTTACTCAAAATAGTGTATTGGTCAAAAAATAAAACCTACCTACTCTATGCTAATACAATGAGTTAAGTGCCTTTGTCAAATATATAATTTTTCAGGTTTATATTAATTCCTGTATGGATGTAGTATGCTAGGATACAAGTTTATTTTCCTTTTTTTGAAATGACCTTGTCATTTTTTTCCTCTCTCTTCTTTGTTGGCTGTTGTAAAGAACCCTGCTATGACCATGTTCGAGGACATTTATATAGAGGATTTCTCAAAAAGCCAGGGTTAAATGTGAATTAGAAGTTAAGTAGCTCTATCTTTTCCTGAGGCTGAGACTCTGGGGATGTGAGAGGTGATAAACTTCTCCTCCGTTAGTGGTGGCCCAAGGCTTCTGATGAGCCCTTTCCTCTGTGTCTCCCCATGTGTGTCTAAAACAATTTGTTGGGGTTGAATGACAACTCAGTTATATTTACATTCTTAGGGCAGAAAGATGATACTAGGTCAGGAAATAGCATTTGGAAGTCATTCTGATTTGGAAGGATGAAGCCAAGATATGGCGGAAGCTGGGGGCCAGGAAAGGTCAGTTTGGGTAGTGTGAACTTGTCCACAGCTGACCTACCTGCACAGATTTAGACCCAAGTCCAGAGCTGAAAAGAGGGGCCAACCTCATGAGCCCTCATACCCCAGCTTTCCTTCCTTGTCAGCTTTTCTTCTTTTCTTGTCTCTACCCTTGCCCTTGCTTCCTGTCCTGCAGGTGGACTCTCTTCATAGTTTCCTAACAGTGATGACCTGGCTTTTGTTGACTCAAAGCAGTAATACTAGAAAAAAAGCTGGAGGGGAACCCAGCAGTACTTGCTGGAGACATGAATTGTTTTCGGCAGCCACTTCATATTCTTTTTGGAATGAGTCACGGGTATAAATAAAAACACATTTTAAAACATTTGTTAAACAATTTCGCTGAGGAAGTAAATATGTGAATTTACTTCCTTTTATTCTCTAGTTAGTTTATTTTCCATGTTTTTTCTTTTTTAAATTAAAGCTTTAAGAAAGCAAAGAATGAAAACAGCCCTGATACCCAAAGAAGCAAATCTCACGCACCATGGGAAGAGAACGGCCCCCAGAGGTAAAGAGAATCATTGTTTTTCTAAAGGAGAACAGCAGAACCGGGATTAGCGATTGCAGCTCATTAAATAATGGAATCCAACTGCTTTGTGACTGGGTATTACCAGCTGTGGACAAGGCAGTCAGATTCCTAAATCAGCATGACTGAGAACTTTTGAAGTAGGAGTCAACAGGATGTATCCTAATGTGGAACTTTCTCCTGGAAGACACGAAGGGAAACCAGTGTGTATTGAGACACTACCTGGAATGTCATTATGATGGCTTAGAGTCAGGGAGTATATTTTTGAATTCTAAATGGCATATTAATGATAATCCCCTGTATTTTATAGTTCTTAAAAAACTGTGCTTGAAAAGTGTATTTGAGGATTAATGATTCTAGAAGAACTTTATTCACAGAAATATCCGTATATTCAGCTTCTTTCTGTCCACAACTACCAAACCAGCAACAGACCTGCATTATACCTTACTGGCTAAATAGTCCTGGTGATTCCAGGTACAGTGACCCAGGGGTTCAGATTCTAACTCTGCCACTTCCTAGCTACTTTACTTGGGCCACTCAACTCAACATTCCATATTTTTGCTTTCTTTCCATTACATGGGCCTAATAATTGTACGTCAGTGCTTGTGGTTGATATGAAGGTTAGCTAGCATAAGGAATATAAAGCTTTTTGCCCAGTCAGTGCCTGGCATACGGTAGGTTTGTTTTAAGTGCAAATTGTTATTATTACCATCCTTTGTGTGTTCACTTCTTACCATCGAAGCCAGTGAGACAAATCCATTCCTGAAAGATAATGACTCTTAATGATTTGATCTGGCACATCTTACCTCCCTTTTCTTTCAATACATCTTGTCAGCAGAGAGAACTGTGTGCCCGTGATCCAGTATTCCCTGAGAGGGTGAACACTTCTGTAGTTTGGGGCTGGGGTGTCTGCTCCTCTGGGCCGTCTGTGGGCATTGTTGACCATTCTTCTTCTACTGCAGTGGACTCTACAGCTCTCCCAATGACCGCATGAAATCCCCGAAGTGCCCCTACACGCGCCGCCGAAACCCCTCCTGTGGGAGTGATGACTCTGTACAGCCAACAAGGAGGAGGTGAGCTCAACATAGGCCTCGGTGTTTAATTTGCAGCAGAAGCCTCGGGTCCCGGTCCCATTTTCATCCCAAGTTATTCTCATAATATCATGACTGTCCTCCCAAGATAACAGAAAGCTTATGTTTTTTTGAGATAAAATGAGCTAGGGATTCTGGAGCATTTCTCTTTAAACAGCCCAAGTTTCAGAGAATAATTTCATAAAATACTGGTAGGAAACTTGCTCTCTGTACGCAATTAAGACTGATAAGTTAAAAAATACATGTTATGTATCTATTTAACAAATATATAGTATGTATAATATGTAACATATAATATATATTACATTAATGATATATTTTATATGTAAAAGATATTAAATGTTCTGACCTGAGGAGACAAAATTATGTTTATAGATATATCTTAGCTGAGGCTTAGTACCCTTTCTCCAGACTGATGTTGTTGCATAAACTGGAGTAAAACCCCTTTCAAAACACAAAGAAAATGGATTCTGTTACATTTTACCCAGCAGGTCAGGTTGTTTTTATGATTATATTTGCATGTACTTAATTAAAAAAGAAAGTCCATATCTAGAAGTTTTGGACTCTCTGAAAAGCAGGCTGGACAATGTAACAGGTCCAAGAGAAGAAGACCTAGAAATGCCTAACCAATGAAATTCATTTCATTCCTACTTCATAGAGACTGTGTTTTACTTTGGGTACCTACAGACAGGTATTTTGTAAGTGACTTTTATAATTACGACAAGTTCATGTCATGTTCTCAACCATCAAGATCACTGGGGATCAGGAAACAGAAACCCTTCTTTCTTCTCTGCCCTTATTGGTACTTACTTGCTGGTCCATTGCTGGTTCATTTCCTTTGGCTTCTGCCAGTTTCCCAGAGTCTCGTTCCCCAGCTTTCTCAAACCAGGTCCAGCTTCACCGAAATCCTTTGATGGTTAAGGAGACAGAGGTCAACAACGCCTTCATCTAGTAGGTCTGAAAAGGGGGAGCTGAATCATGACTGCCAGTGATTAGATAGAACAAAGGGATAAAAGTTGACATAGTTGACATTTATTATGTTCCAAGTACTGAACAGAATTGCTTGCTATATATTATCTGATCCTCATAATAACCCTGTGGAAAATGGCATGTGTATCACTCAGTCACTAGGCGTTTCCAGCAGAGAGGGATTAAGGTGGGGAATTGCATGCAAGTTTGAGTAGCATTGAAGAAACTAAAGGCAGAGAGGTGCACCCTGAGATCTGGATGCTGTATTGGCCCTGGGCTGGCAGGATAAAAGCTTTTTCCTCCTTGGAGCTGGCCTTCATGAATCCGTGCTTGCTGCTGACATTGCTGTGGGCACCACCACTAGCAAGTCCTCTTGGTGCCACCGCCAGAGGGACCACCGCCACGGCTAATGCTGTGGGGCTCCTACCTGTCAGGAGTGCAAGAGCAAATGCCATAGATACGTCAGAAGCAGAATTGCCTCCCCTTTTCTCCTGCCTTCAAATCTCACCTGAGCGCCTCTCTAAGTGGAACCTAGCTGGCAAAGGAATCTGAGAAAATGTGGTTTTCAGGCTTCCAGCCATGACAACACGGGGAGATTATTGATGGGTTGGGATGGGGCTGTGTACCAGTGGAAAGTACTTGGCCTAGATGAGAAGGGGGAGGCGGGGGGGGGGGGGGCTGATGCAGGTAGCTGTCTTTTGTGATTCGGATCCAGAGCTGTACATCTATAAAAGTCAGGGATAATAAATCATCATTTCAATATAGAGGGGGAGAGATTTCTTGCCCTCCCGATTAAGGATTGGTTCAACTTGGACAACACTTAAAAGCCAGGCAATACCACAGGGAAATACTTTAAAGTGCATTTGTGTGTGTATGTGTGTTGAGGGGACATGGGTGGTGGGAATCACTGAATATTTTAAGAATTTGGCACTGCATGACTATTGTTAAATAGATAGGTTTTTACAATTTTTCGTCCTTCATTACTAGCGTACTTTGACAACATTCCCTGAATAATGGAATTGCACGTGTCGAGCAGATAGTCACTTTGACTTTAATATACTTGGAAACGAATTTATCAAGTTTTGCTAAAATGTACCAAAATTTACATTAGTTTTGTCCCCAAACTAATTGCTTGAAATAGTTTGGAGCATATGCATTCTGAAATCTAGACTTAATGACGTCTGTGTTGAGATACATTTTTTTGTGTTGGGTTCCTGTGAAATACAGATGAGTAATTGTGGTGAGTGGATACAGGATCCTTTCATTGGCACAGTCCAGGGGAAAGACTGTTTTGATTTATAGAGAATCTTTTTGTCTGGGTAGCCATAGAGCCTTCTGTCTGGTTGTGTGTATCACTTGAAAGGTCTTTTATTGGGCATGCGTGTTTCGAGGAGACTAAATAACCATTGCTACATGCCGGCAAAGAAGAGCTAAAGCTCATTCTTTGTTCCTTTCCACTGTAAATGCCCTCTGAACGTCCCTGTCCTTGTCAGTCTTGCTTCATCTTCACAGATACTTACCTTGCCCCTGGGCACAAATCCCTGCATGGCTAGAGTACCTCTGACATTTAAAACTGAGATTTGTCAACACCATGAAAGAATCTCAAGACTTACATTTAGTAATAGGAAATTCTGTTTTTTACTGGTTGCCAGAATAACATGTTTTGCAAAAGATACCAAAATTTTATATTTCACCAGTTGTTTGTCATTAGATGGGTACATCTTTCAAATTCTGGGTGAGTTTAGAACACCGGTCCTTAACACTTTTGGGTGACAGAACTCTGAGAATCTGATGAAATGTTGGACCATTCCTTAGGGGGAAGAAGTACATAATTAAGTAAACATACACACTTTCATATAATTTTCATGGTTCATGGAGATCCTGAAGCCTGCTTATTTAAACATTCCTGTTCTAGAAAAAGAAAGCCAGACTACTTTTTGATAGTACAATTTACTTTCACCCCTACCCACCTTTACACCCAAATGTTTATTGAGTGCTTACTTCATGCAGGCATGTATTAAACAGCCCTAGAGAGAGTTCCTGCCCTTTAGGAGTTTACAGTTTGTTGGGGAAGAAATATATGAATCATACAAATGCGTGTGCACTTACGACTTTTATATATCCTTGAGGGAGAGTTATGTGGTGCTTAGGGGAATTAAAAAAAAACTTTATTGAAACCTAACATGCATACAGAAAAGTACACGTATCCTAAGAATAACTGCTTGATAACTTTTACCATCCAAGTATCTGTATTACCAGCACTATTACGGGAAGTTTTGCTGAGTTGCTGAGTCAAGCAGGTCAGAAAAAGGTTCTCAGAGCCTGGATGCTTGAGCTGGAATTTGAGACAAGAACAGTCAAAGAGAGGTGGAGGAGCTAGCATGTACAGAGGCCTTGGGGTGGAAAGGAGTGGGGAACATTCATGAGAAGGATAAATGAGTCCAGAGAGAAACACCTCATAGGACACCTGAGCCTTATTGAGGATTTGGGCTGTTAGACCCAGTAGTTTTTAGAAGGGGAGTGATTACAAGATCACATTTGTATTGTGTAAAGATGAGTCTTACTGTCCTGTGGAGAAAAGGTAGAAGAGAGCAACAGGGGGAGAGAGAGCCAGCCAGCAGGCTACCATGCGAGTCCTGGCAAAGGCTAATGGGAGCTTGGGCCAGGGTGGTGATGTGGAGATTTAAGGAAGTGGATGGTTTTGAGACCCATGGGAAGGTAAAATCAATAGGGCTGGGAGGTTTGATATGACAGGTAAAGGAGTAACTGATGTCAAGAATGAAATCCAGGCTTGAAGTGTGGTACGCTGGAATCACAATCACTGGGATGTGGAAAGCTTGAAAGGGACAACTGAGTTTGGTTTTTGGTGTATTACATTTGTGGTATCTTTGAGAAGTCCAGGTGCAAGATTCATATGGATTGTTGGGTAGAAGTCTGGAGGTAGATTGGCCATTGGTTAAAATATAAATTTCTTAAGGATGTAAATTGAAATTTAAAACCGAAATGAAGCTGTCTAGGTAGATAGTATAGCTCGAATGCAAAGACCAAGCCAATGACAGAGCTGGGAGAAACTCCAGCATTTATTTGGCTTGGTCGAAGAGAATTACCTTCAGAGGAAATTACTTTTAGGGAAAAGAGATGAAGAAATTGTGGCCACAGGAAAAATCTAGAGTGAAAATCTGCTTACTAAAGAGCTCCCTTTCTTCTTCATTCCCAGAATGCAAGAAGCCAGATTTGTATCTCCCAAGCATGAGATCAGAGAATCTCACTGTAAGAAAGATACAAGAGAAAAGACATACAGATACCAACTTTCAAAGATATCCTCCAGTGAAATGGTTGAGACTACCCACATTACTTTGCTCCACACTGCAGTGAAGCCATCAGTTAACATTCTCTGCACAATCCAGAGGATTCCAGTTTTTTAGTGCCTAATTCTTAAATATGAAGAGAGAGCCGTAATCACTTGGCATTTGAAGATAGCTTCTGTTTTGGAAAGACAGAGACTGAAACAAACAACGAGCCTTGTGTGTGTGTGTGTGTGTGTGTGTACTCACAGGAAATAGAGACAATATAAGAAAGAAAAATGTCTTAAAGGTAGAATTATCTTTTTAAAAAAAAAACATTTTATTTATATATTTGAGAGAGCATGAGCAGGGGGCGGGGAGAGGGAGAAGAAGAGTCCTTGCTGAGCAGGGAACCCCATGTGGGTCTCTATTCCAGGACCAGGAGATCATGACCTGAGCCCAAGGCAAATGCTTAACTGACTGAGCCACCCAGGTTCTCCAAAAGTATAATTATGTGAGGAAAAAATTTGATATCAAAAGAGAATAGCAAGTAGGAATTCTTAGACTTCAAATTCCTGTGGCAGAATTTAAAATACTTAGTAGAGGGGCGCCTGGGTGGCTCAGTTGTTAAGCATCTGCCTTCGGCTCAGGGCGTAATCCTGGCATTCTGGGATCGAGCCCCACATCAGGCTCCTCTGCTGGGAGCCTGCTTCTTCCTCTCCCATTCCCCCTGCTTGTGTTCCCTCTCTCGCTGGCTGTCTCTCTCTCTGTTGAATGAATAAATAAAATCTTAAAATAAAATAAAATACTTAGTAGAAGGTTTGGAACATAAAGTTAAGGAAATCATCCCCAAATTAGAACAAATAAAACAGATGTATGGATATAAGGATAAACGGTGATCAAACCTGGATATCAAACATTTGAGTAATGAAATTTCCATGAAAAAAAAATAAAAAATGCTGAAGAGGAAACTATTAAAGAAGTAGTACAAGAAAATATCCCAGACTGAATGATCAAATGTTACAGAGAGAAGATACTGAACATTTGGTATAATAGACTGGAAAATTAGATCCATACCAATTTCCATTATCATTAAATTTCAAAACATTATAGGTTAAGAGAGAATTTTTAAAACTTCGAGGAAGGGAGGAATATGAGAGAAAAAAAGCTCATGCACAAATGTGGACAGATCAGAGTGGTGGCATTGGGCTCCTTAACAACAACGTCGGAGAAAGAAGATAAGCATTGCCTTCAAAACGCTGAGGGGAGATTCTTTTCAATTTAGAATTCTAAGCCCAGATAAACTATAATTACATGTGTCAATGATATTTTGAGAAATTCCAGCTCTAAAAAGAAAAAAAAAAAATGTACCTGCCATGCAGACTTTCTCTGTTAGCAATTGGAAGATACGTTCTTCCAAAACCAAGACCCGCAGTCGTAAGAACTAGAAATACGGGATGCATCTTACAAAGAAGCAGAAGGAGTTCCCTGGATCATGGTGAGGGGAGTAATCAGAGCGACATTTGTGCAGCAGTGCCAGGGAGCGGATGGTCCATATGTGAGCAGGAAGGCACAGGACTCCAGGGAGATGTTGGTGGAACTTGTAGATTACCGAAGCATTCGCCCATCTCAGGAAGGTTCATGCAGCTCTCAGAGTTTGGATGAAGAATTACTGATAAAACAAGGAAAACTAAGCAACCTATAGGTGCATAGAAAACTAGGCAGTTATTATCTTTAAGAAAATTGTGAATTCCAAGAATGGAATTGTATTCCTTAAATGCTATAGAGATCATCTGTGAACAATATATATTATGTTTATACTAAGTAAAAATTATCAAAAAATTTGGTGTAAGGACAGAGACCTATCAACCTTACGTTGTTTGGCGTAAGTATGTTTGAGAAATGGGGGAACATAAGTCATGATGATGCCATTAAAGAGCCATGTCGGCCGAATCAGTGTGAAGGCAAATATAATAAAGGGTAAAGAAACGGAGACAAGGGGCTTAGGCACCCTCTCAAGAAGTTTGGTGCTTTGAAAGAGAAAGGAGAGACTGGGGAAAAAATGAAGGGGGATATGGAGTTAAGCAGACGTGTGTGTGTTTATTTTTTTTTAAAGATTTTATCTGTTTATTTGAGAGTTCTGAGAGAGCATGAGCGGCGAGGAGGGGCAGAGGGAGAGGGGAGAAGCAGACTCCCCGCTGAGCAGGGATTTCCCCACGCAGGGCTCAATCCTAGGACCCCAAGATCACGACCTGAGCCAAAGGCAGACATTTACCAACTAAGCCACGCAGGCACCCCATACATGTGTGTGTTTAAATAGTAGAAAGTTGATAATGTGAAAAGTTGGTAAAAGAATTTTCCATATGGACAAGTTTAATATATCTGAGAGAGAAGGGTAGTTACTGAAAGTCACTGAGAAGATAAGAGGTGATGGGACCCACACAACACAGGTGGAGGGACTGACCTTGGTTGTAAGGACAGATCTGTAAATAACACAGAAGAAGATGTAGGCAAGTTTTATTTTTGGAAACAGGAAGATGGAAGAGTTGCCATCTGATGGCTACTTTTTCTTTGGAAGGAGAAAACAAAGTCAGCTTCTGATGCAGAGGGAGCTGCATATCAGAGGGTTGCCAGGTAAAAAGAGTTGGAAACTGCTTTGCAGAGAGTACCTAGATCAGAGAAAGGTGGTAGGACGTTGTGGACTCACATGACGCTTGTGAACATGGATCTGTAGTATAATTAATGTGCCCTTTTGTGTAACTCCCTCCAGTCCCACTCAGCTAGCTGTTGACGGCTGGCTCAGAGAACCTGGATAGTCTGATTTACTCATGCATGGGATCTTGCCAGAAATACTGAACCAAAAACAGGAATTGGAGGAAGTTTTGAGTACTGGCATACATGTTATCACAATGATGGAAATCTCAGTTGGGTCAGGGAGGGAATGAAGAAAGGCCAAGAGGAGCAGATGGAAAGTAGCAAGGAAAATGAACAAATTGTACTATTGAGGTCAAAGAAAGGTAGAAGGGAAGTAGTGGAAATAAGCAATAATAATTACAGCTAACATTTATTGGTTTCTTCAATGAGCCGGGCCCCACTCTGTGCATTTGAAATGTATTCATTTCATCCTCGTAACAACCCTTTGTGGGAGGTGCCATGAAAACTGAGGCTCTGATAGAGAAGTAATTTGTTGAAATCACACACCTCATCGGTGGAGGAGATGGGGCTCACTTTCAGATTGTCGGGCCGCAGAGCTGCGTGTTTAACCAGGATGCCCCATCAAAGCTGTTCAGGAGTGTAAACAGGAAGGGGAAGAGATTGTGGCCAGAGACCAAAGTGTTTGGAGGTAGTTACAGATGATAAAGTCCAAGATGTGGCCATGACGTGGGCTGCAGAGTTATTGTGAAGAGGTTATTAGAGAAATGGTCAAGGGACTTGGAGGCCAGAGGGTTGGAAAGGGCATGCAAGTGAGAGCTGATGTCAGTCAGGTTGTGGCAGAACTTGACTTGGCAGATTACAGACGTGGGAACTGCAGACAGCCCCATCACGGGGTGAATCATACCTCACAGACACGTTGTGCATTGTTGCCGGTAGACTGTTTGCAGCCTCCGTGAGGTTGCTGGCTTTTTGAGGCCAGTTGGTTTCATGTTCTTACTCCTGGGACTGGGCATATTGTGTGATTTAAATGTTTGGTGAATGAACGAATGCAAAACAGATACACATGAACTGAAGTGAAACTCATTTTGCTGTGCTTTCCTTAGCCAGTGGATAACTTTCTATTTTCTTTAATATCTTCATTATTTGTTTTCTATAGGAAAGCCCATAACAGTGGTGAAGACTCAGATCTAAAGCAAAGGAGGAGGTAAAAAAATAAAACGGAAGGAGGGTCAGGGAGAGGGAGGAAGGATTGGCACTACTCAGAGTTGAAGCCAGACTGGGGGCGTTTGTTGCTGTTAGTGACTGCTTTAAGGTCATTATTAAAAAAATTAACTTGGAGATATCAGCTTTGGCTTCAGTTGGTTCTCAGTCTTTCCTTCTGTAGCGTCCTTAGCAACTTCTTTTTTTTTTCTGCTTCTTTGACAGAGGAACTGTCTTGGTTATCTATTGCTACATTAAAACTACCCCAAATCTTAGTGGCTTAAAGTGACAACAACCATATATATGTTGTATGATTCTGTTGATTGAACAGGCTAGTTTTGCTAGTCTCATATGAAGCTGCCGTCAGAGGGCAGCTGGGGCTGGAATATTCAAGAGGCTTTCTCTCTCACATTTGATGTCTTGGCAAAATGGCGGGAGGCCTGAGGCTTCTGTCTCTCTGTGGTCTCTCTACCTGACTGGCCTCGGCTTCTTGAGACGGCGGCCAGGAGGAAGCAGGAGCTACCCGCTCCGAGAAGAGATAAGTAGTCCGGGAACTGGCAGAGAACACCTTCCACGTCATTCTGTTGATAGTCGGTCACAGGACCAGCGCTAGTCCAGGGAGAGGGGAAGTAAACTCCACCTCCGTTGATTTGGGGTGGGGGTGTGACCGGACTTTGTGTGCATACTTAGTCCACTACAGGGGCTTAGGGCTTTGCCAGGTCAGAGTTCTGTTGGAAGTGCTTGATTTTGTGGTCTTTTAGGGGAGCGTGGTTTCATGTGTCTGCGGACTCAGTCAGATGTCTGACTGAATTGAGAAGCACTGACTGAGGGAGGGATAATAACAGCTACTGATGTTTACAAAATTCATTCCGAAGAACCAACATGAACCTTTCCGAAATTTTTTATTTGTCATAAATGTGGGTTTTTTTTCTTTTGTTCTTCTCATTTTGTCTTCAGGTCACGCTCACGCTGTAACACGAGCAGTGGTAGTGAATCAGAAAATTCTAATAGAGAACACCGGAAAAAGAGAAACAGGTAATATTTGATACTGTAGTTATCTGGAACTCCAAAATCAGAGGTTGCTGGTGGTGGTAGAAGCTGTGCATCCTAATTCTTTTCTTTTCTTTTTAAGATTTTATTTATTTACTTGACAGAGAGCAAGCATGCACTAGCAGGGGGAGCAGCAGGCAGAGGGAGAGGGAGAAGCAGACTCCCCACTGAGCAGGGAGCCCAATGCAGGGCTCCATCCCAGGACCCTGGGATCATGACCTGAGCCAAAGGCAGACGCTTCACCGACTGAGCCACCCAGGCGCCCCTGTGTATCCTATTTCTTAAGCTTGATTTTCTCATTTGTGTTTAAGAAGGAATCTGGCACTGTTTTGAAACACTGTTTTAGGAAACTATAGCTCTTTGAACAGAGTTTCTTATTACAATAAGATGATTAGATAACTTCACAACGAGGGTCCCTTCTTGTTAATTAAAAAAAAAAAAGGTGATCTATATTTAGGTACAGTGTATAGTGAATTTGTCTAAGGATGGTAAGAAATGTGCCCGTTTTAGAGGGATTTCTCCCTAAAGTATCTTTTAACGGGACATTACTGTATTTTATCTAGCCCAAATCGAGAGACTTCTTGTTTCATAGATTTCATAGTCTCAGCCTCATACGTGTGCATGAACATATGTGTTCACATATGCACATACAATTAGGTGGATAAATACAGGTACTTCATTTCTTTAAGACTCATTTTTTAAGGCTCGTTCTTAATTACTGGGTATTAATACCATTTGACATGTAATCAGTATTAGTGATGGCTTAATGCTTTTTTTTTTTTTTAAAGATTTTATTTATTTATTTGACAGAGAGAGACAGCCAGTAAGAGAGGGAACACAAGCAGGGGGAGTGGGAGAGGAAGAAGCAGGCTCATAGTGGAGGAGCCTGATGTGGGGCTCGATCCCATAACGCCGGGATCACACCCTGAGCCGAAGGCAGATGCTTAACGAATGAGCCACCCAGGCGCCCCAGTGATGGCTTAATGCTTTAATCAGTTCTTCCTCATCCCAAAATATTTATTTAAAAACAAGTGGTCATGTCGTGAAAGAGCACCGTGTTGGGAGTGAGAGGGATTGGGTTGCTGGTCGTCCCAGTTTCTAACCCAGTGGTTCTCAACTGGGGGCAATTTTGTCTTGCCCCTCCACTCTCTGAGGATTTTGGCCACGTTTTGAGACACCTTTGATTGTTACAATTGGGTGGAGGGACTGCTATTGGCTAGGGGTGCTGCTGCATGTCCTGCAATGCACAGGACAGCCCTCCCCCCACCCAAGAAGTGTCTGGTCCAGAAGATGTCAGTAGTGCCACTGCTAGGAAACGTGTTCCCACCTGATGCGGAGCTCTGCCTGCTTGCTTTATTTTTCTGGGTCGTGTTTTTCCCTTCTGTAAAATGAAGTAGTCAGATGAGATCATCTCCAAGGTCCTTCTTCAGTACTTGGAGCCCTTGTGGTTGGCATGCATTGAATTGGCCTGCCTAACGATAAAGCCTGTGTAATAATAGCCCAGACAGCATCGTAAGAGTGGGTCATTTTCTTAGGAAAGCTTTCTCTGTGGAGCCTTCTTAGGGGCTGGAGTCACACCAGATAGAGGTGAGATCTCAATGTGTTATGACACCTTTCTCAAGGAAATGATGACAGTTTCTTCATTTGTAAAAATCCAGGTGTGGAGGGTAGCTTTCCCTCAGGTACCCTCTTCCTGCTCTAAAATTCAGTATCTGCATAAACAACACAAAACAAAGCAAAAACAAATAACAGAATTTCCTCTTGTTTGTACTTACTGACCAAGCCAGTATCTTAACAACGCTGTTTCTGGTTTGCTTGTTGTATTCTAAGTTGTGCTCATGGATGCTTCTAATCTCAACTTCTCAGAAGGTTCCCTGCTTAAAAACATTGTCTTGCGGCACCTGGGTGGCTCAGCCGTTAAAGCGTCTGCCTTCGGCTCAGGTCATGATCCCAGGGTCCTGGGACTGAGCCCCGCATCGGGCTCCCTGCTGCACGGGGAGCCTGCTTCTCCCTCTCCCACTCCCCCTGCTGGTGTTCCCTCTCTTGCTGTGTCTCTCTGTCAAAGAAATAAAATCGTTAAAATAAATAAATAAATAAATAAATAAATAAATAAATAAATAAATACATGCATACATACATACATACATACATACATTGTCTTTTGGGGCCAAAAGTGCTCATGTTGCCATTTGCTGTTATTATGAAACAGTATTTAAAGGTTGCCAAAAAAATCCTTAAATAGCCCATTTCTGATCCAGTTGCACCAGCTTTCATATTCCTCATAGGTGTCTTCTCTCTCACCAGTTTCTTCCTTTGCTCTCCCTAAGCGTTTTTGTAGATTGGCTTTCTTTACAGTGTATTAGAGGTGTATTTGAGAATGACGGTGGTTCTGAACATCGACATGCCAATGTACTTTGTAAGGCTATTAATGAGAAATCATTTTCAAAACACACTCTGACCCAAAGGCTTTCAAGCTCATTTATTTTACCTGTAGAAATACTGCCCGAGGGTTACATAAGTTGCCTGTGTCTGTAGAAGATGAGGTCTAGGGTCTAGCTCTCGGTTGCATAGCAAAAACTAGGCAGAGGAAAAAATACACCTTCTACTTCCATTCTCCACTCCTGAAAATTCTGGTGCAGAGGTAACAGTGTTCAGGGAAGGAGGGGGGCAGACACATTATACTCTCTCTAGGCGCCGCTTCCTCATTATGTTCTGTTACCACTAACGCCTTCAGTCCCATTATTAGCCTTTTAGATTTTGCCAGAGCCCATTCATTCCCCATCAGAGATTTGAATATTTAAACCTCAGCCCTTCTGACAGTCCCAGTATGTCTTCTGTCTGTGATGAAGGGTTGTCTCCTCATGTCTGACTTCCAACTTGTTCAAAAAACTCCTTTTCTGGGGAGAGGATGGATCTCTTCAGCCTCATCCTGCCTTGTCTCGGCCAGCAGTGTGACACAGCCAAGCTCTCAGCAGCATCCTTTGTGCTTGTATTACAGGAACCTGGTAACCCTAGAATGGGGCAGACTGAACCCTGAACATGCAGATGTTCTACTCCTGCCAGCCAAGTCTCTAAATTCAGCCCGAACACTTCATTACCTTTGAAACCAGAGCTGCACTCGATACACCCTGCCTTCCTGTCTCCCTGTGGGCACCGTACCCTGGGGCAGCGGGGCCAAGACTGTGTGGATTTGCTTTCTGAACATTTTGAAGTCTCTGGTGTGTGCAGTAGAACTCTGGACAGACTGAGATCTACTTTTTTGGGGATTGTGTGTGGTCTTTGTAGTCTTTGGGATGTTGTTCCCTTTGTCATTCCTTCGGGCTTTTTTTTTTTTTAAACAAGGTTAGTTTAGATTTTATTTATTTATTTTTGCAAGAGAGAGGGAGCACGAGTGGAACGGAGGGGCAGAGGGAGAAGCAGACTCCCTGCTGAGCAGGGAGGCCGACAAGGGACTTGATCCCAGAACCCTGGGATCCTGACCTGAGTCGAAGGCAGATGCTTAACTGAGTGAGCCACACAGGCGCCTGCAGATTCGTTTTTTTTCTCTGACATACAGAAGTCTTACCTGTTAGGTTTGAGGCCACTCTGGAAATACTGGGTTCTGTTTTGTTTCGTTTTCTACAATGTCTACAGGTTGGATCTTAAGCCGCTTCACTGTGCTGGCGGATAACAATGTAAACATCTCTTATTTTGTCTGAGGAGAAACACAAGTGAATGCAACAATGTTTACAAATCAACTTTATCCAAGCAGTAGCTGTGGCTTTTCACAACCGTTAAAAGTAAATAATAATAATTCGCACCAACTCTGGAAGGCTAATATTAGGAACAAGGATTGTTGCTCAAAACAATTCGGATTTTAGAAAAATTCCGCTGTCACCTTTGGGTCCAAAGCTGTGGAGGCCAGATGTGTGAGGGTCCTTTGTCAGTTGTGTGTTCACACCTGCGTTTCAGTCCACACGGCTCCCTACAGCACCAGCAGGCTCGGCTTCCTCCTTGATCTGGCGAGTTGTTGATGTCTTCCTTTACACCTTTCTGTCTTAGTTGTTTTTCCTTTACTATTTTTATCATCTGGACGAGTGTCCTACAGTTTTCTAGATTTTGAGGTTTGAGAAGACAGTTTTTTTACTCTTTTTTTTTTTAAATAATGAGCTGGACGTTGGAGCGCCGTTTGTTGTCGTAACATCTAAGGTGACGAAGGCTTATTTTCCCCAGTGTCCCTGCTTGTATCTTCATCTTCATCTCTATCCTCTTGCCTCCCTTTTATATCTTTCTCTCACGTTATTTTTCCTCACTCAGTTTCTTTCTTTTTCTTTCCTTAGCTTCTCTCCACTCCGTCTTCCCTTCTCTTGTCTTCTCTGAGTCCTGCTTCTGCTTGGGAGCCAAGGAAGTGTCAGGAACCGCCCCCCCCCCCCCCCAAGAATGTGTGTCAGGGCCTCAGTTCTGTCCTGTCCTGCTGTTTGACCTTAGCCAACTCTTGACACCACTTTAAATCTGAGTTTGCTCATCTTTAAGGTGGGGTGTATACTGATCTCTGTTGTCGGATGGGTCACGGTAAAGATCACTTGAAACCAAGAAAGTGAGAGCGTTTCATGTGGAACCATATGGTCTGATATTTGGGCTTGAAGTCAGGCTCTTCCTGGGCTGTCCCCCCTCCCCTCCACCCCTTTCCCAGCTTTTTCCACTTTTCTTTAGCTGGATCTTCCTTGCTCCCACCTTCCCTACCTTTACACACATGGTTATTTTCAGACTAGGCCTTCTTAGTTGCTGATTCATCAGTAGGTTTTAGGGATCTCATGAAATTTATGTAAAATTCTGTGTGATTCCAGGTGTATGATTTTCTGGTGCTAGGGTCTGTAGCCTTCATCAGATTCTTAAGGGGGTGTCGTTGTGACCCCTAAATATTTATGAAGTGATCATTAGGATCGAAATAGTGAAGGATAGATTGATACTGGGAAATGAAATTGATATTTCAGTTCACTGGTAGGATTATCAACTAAAATGCCTCAGTTTTCTTTAGAGATTACTTCCTTTGCTCTACTGATTTGTGAAACAATCAGCTTGACTAAATTCATCAAATTGGGAACTTACCAAGTACAGGGCAGTATGAAGCTAATGATCTGTGCGAATATCAGATTATATCTGTTTTCACCGGTTGGAATTTGAATCTTGCACCCGAGATCAGAAGGGTCAGCTGCCCTGTCTCCATGGGTCTGAGCCTATACACCTTGCTCTGGACTTGCCCAGGATGTACGTTGAAGGAGAACCAAGGGAGTAGACTTATTAGAGCGAAACCTTTCACAAGCCGAGATTTCACTTAAAATACCTTGAGCTTAATAAAATATCCTTTACATTCAAAGACACCAGTCTGCAAAATATCCTTTGTGCTATTGATGAAAATAGGCAGTCAGTCCTTTGAGCGTTCACTGGGGAGAATCTATGGATTACTTAGGCATTAGCTTTGATGTGTTGCTAGGCTTTTAGGATTTTGAGGTGGGAGATTTGGAGGGGGCTGGGGGCGGTGATGGAGAAGTTGTCTGGTGTTTTTTGCATAAGCATAAAAGTGGAAGTAACTCCAGGGCCTGGGGAGGATTAAAAGAGCAAGAGAAATGAGAGGCTTCAGGGAAGAGCAGGACTAGGGTAAATTGGCAACAGAGGACCATTTGGGCCTTTTACCCTGGGGCATGTGCACCATCATCCACACACGAGTTATGTGTGTGAGGCTGTGTGTGTGCACGCGTGCGCTCGCGTGATAGAGCACAGAGCAGAGAAGAAGGGAGCCTGTGTTATGAATCTGACCCTACTTGGAGAGCTCTGTGGCGAGTTCCTGCTTACTTTACCCTCTGGATCTTAGTTTTCCCACCCGCAAACTGGAGTAACACTGCCCTGCCTACCTCACAAGAGACTTGTAAGGATCCAGGAGGTAATGGGTGTGCTTTGAAAAGTAGAAAGCACCTTGCATAAGCAGATACTATTAGATTAATGAGAACGTTCAGCACTGCTCGGTTTTACCTGAAGTCCCTGATACGTCTATAAAATGGGGCCCAGCTCCCTTTAACAAAAAAGCCAGTGTTTCTAACGAAATCATTCTACCACAAGTGTTGTTAGAGTTTCTTGTTGCCTTTTAGATGTCTTTAGAATCTGTATCTGAATAATGGGTTAAAATGGTTTTAAATATTAAATACATTCTACGAAGTCTTTTATGTTACTGTTTAAAAAAAAGAAAGGAAGACAAAAGCTGTCTTCCATGGCACTGCAACTAATAGGGATGATACATTTGAGTAGGGCAAATCTAGAAGGTGAAGATTTTGGTAGGGTTTTCTGGTTGTTAGAGTCATTAAAAAAAAAAAAAAAGAACTTATCCTTGTGCCCAAGGAAAAGGATGAGTTGAATGGTAGCAAGCTTAAACCAGTGGGTGCTTTTTCCTCATTGCCTGAAAATAGGTCTCCTTTTAAGCATTCACTCTTGCCCTGTCCCTGATTTAAGGAGGGACTGCAAACAAGGTAAAAACTGTGGGTCAGGGGAGGGCAGTTCGTGCAAAGCCAGTAGAAACAGACATTCACCACGGTAAGATTGTAAGAGTTACTGATTTCCACTTTAATAAGTCATATCAAGATTTAGGCGTTTGATACGGATGATTTAGGGCTCCAGAGCTTAATCAAAGTTGACGGAGATGACTCTAGTAGTACAAAGCTGTAGCAGCCAAGGAATGCTGTCAGATTACTGAGTCCTCCAGGGCCAAGCAGGCTGCAAAATTAGGACAACAGAAAGAGTTTGAAAGGGAAATTGCACCAAAGGCAGCCCGTTTTTGTAGGGAGGGCATAAGGAATAAATGGAAGAGACAGAAACACATTTAAGGGCAAATAAGAATAATTTGTTGGTGGTGGGGGTAGGTTGGGAAAAGCAAGTGAATTTTTTGCTTGCTGGTCTTCAGGGAGTTTGTCGACAGATGCCTGGAACCAATGTAAATTTCCCCAGGGAAGAAAAATTACTGAACAAATAGATGAAGATTGGTTTATAGCAGGTGATCCAGAAATGAATGAGTTGATGAGAAACACAAGTCCACAATCACTTGGGATCCGCAGGCTTAATATTAGTGATGGAGTGGCCCATATGAAGCAATTGTCTGGACAGTCGTGCTGTAGCTGAAGGAGAGGGGTTGGTTTCGACATGTCTGACTGCTTGGAAATAAAACACAAATAGAGAAAACATTGGGTTTTACAGCTGGAAAGGATCTTTGCAGTAATTTGGTAGATGAAGAGACAGACTTGACCAGAGATAAGCAATTTGCCCAGAGCTGGGATGAGGCGGAGCTCAGGAGCTTAGTGTACTGCTCTGTCATCGTGAAGCTTTGTGATACGTTTGCTCCATGGGCTTTCTCAGATTCAGCATTGAACGTGGTCTTTATCCCAGCGAACAAGAGGTGAATTAAGAATTGTTATAAAGGAAGATTCTATTAGGAACAAAACTGCCCAGGTGAAGGTAGAGGGCCAAGTGAGACCCATGGGGTTTGGTAATGTGAAGAATTTCGTAGAGGAGGCGGAACTGTAATTGGGAAGTAGGAAAGAAGAGACTAGGGATCGTCATTATCTTCATTATTGTTATCAAGTGATTATATGGCATTTCACCTTCAGAACATTTTGCAGACTTTAATTAAGTGTCAAGTGCAGTCATAATCTAAATTGCATAGATCGTCTGGAAAAGTAGGGTGTTGAAGTTTGGTGAGACATGCAGGAAATGTTTGGAATTTTATTATTCTGAAACATTGTTGGAATATGCTTTATTCTAAAGCGATGGTCTCCCTTATGTATTAGTTAAAAAATAGAAGCCCTGTTATGATAAGTCTTCCTAATCCAGCTGTTAGCTCTCCGTACTTGTAGATGAGGAAATGGACAAGATATGGTAAATGCAGTTCTTAACCTTGAAGAGTACGTGAAAGAAACACTTGGCATTTTTGAGGTTCACTTTTAAATGCAACATTTGAAAATGAATACATCCCCAGTGTAACCGACAGTGGGCTCCTTTTTCCCCCTTGAGACGCTCATGCCTACCTGTCCTATAAGAGCACATAAAAGGGATTATGTCGATACAATGCTTGCAGTGTTTTTATTCTACAAAATGTAAATCTCTATATCAAAATTAAAATATAGCAGGAGAGGAGCAAAAAAGCAGCGCTGGTATATCCCACACCTAGGGATGAATGAGACAAGGCAGAATCGTTGCAGGCGACATCTTTCACTCAAATATCTGTTCCTTTAGTCTCTCATGCACAGAACAGTTCGCTCCTGCCTTTTAAGGATTGAGCATTGTAATATTCTTGCTTTTAGGGCTAGGATTTTTCCTTTCCACGGAGCACCTGTGTTTTCTGGAGCAGTTCAGGGATGGAAGAAATGACACTTTCATTCTTGTAATGAGGCACCATTAACCAGAGGCCTTTTGTAAGGGTGTAATTTCAAACTTCATTACAGACTAAGGCAGCTACACAACCCATTACTCGGAGAAAATGTGCTTCTGTTGTGACTCTCCAATGAGCCTTACATTTTTAATGCACCTTGTTAGAATATTTATGAAATAGTATCACCAGTAGAGGGCATCTGTCTTTGAAATCCGTGAATATTAACTGACAGGGTTTCAGACCCTCACTTTAGACTTTTCCATTAGAAAAACAGAAGTTAAAGGTACATGCCATAGAATAAAATTCTTCCTGATTTAGTTTTCATTACTAGCAAGTTACCAGATCTTTGCATGTTCATGTCTTAGGAAGTTTTATTGTTTTATCATCAGAGCACAGTCTGAGTATGAAGGTAAGCAGCTGCAATCCACACCAGCAGAGAATGAGTGTATAGTAATTGTGCTTCCTTTTAAATGTCTATCCTCTGGGAAGAGTATGTTTGCCATGCTGGTAGGCTTGACCCCTGAAAAATATTCAGACATGCTGAGTTCCTGATTAAAAAAATTTAACATTGTGAAGTTGAGTCCTGCCCGTGAACTGTGCATCGGGTTAGCTCAGAATGGAAGCTCCGAGATCTGGGTTTTATTTTATTTTATTTTTTAAAGATTTGCTTGTTTAAAAATAAATAAATAAAGATTTACTTATTTTTGGAGAGCGAGAGCTAGCTCGTGAGTGTGGTGGGAGGGGCAGAGGGAAAGAGGGTCTTAAGCAGACTCTGCACTGAGTGCAGAGCCTGACAGTGGGGCTCGATCTCACAACCCTGAGACCACCACCTGAACTGAAAACAGGAGTCGGACACTTAACCAGCTGTGCCACCCAGATGCCCTAGGAGACCTGGGTTTTATGTGTTTTTCTGGGCAATTGGAGGTGTGGGTTCCTATGTGAGTGTCTCTTCCTGACTCTGGGTCCCTCAGTCCTGGGAGTATCCAGGACTGCTCCCCAGCCAGACTGTCACACGATAAAATAGAATGGCTCAGAGATTGTAGGTTCTGGCTACAAAAATACATATATGTGTGTGTGTATGTATATGCACATGACATTTTCACGTGGGAGTGTTTGTTTCAAAGAATGATTAATAATTATGACCTTCAAGTAGTATACCTTCTCCTATTTTTCTTTAGATATTTCTAAGATCCATAGCGGTGTATATTCAATTTTAATTTCCTCTGTACATGCTGTGAGAGAGGGAACTATGTTCTTGAACCTGTGAAACATGCCATGACTGTATCCTGTTAATTTTCATGTAACAGCCTATTAGAAATGAAAGCTTCAATGAGGAAACACAGTTCAAAGGCTTGAAGTGTGTTACAGATCGTTTTTTTACCTAACACGATTTCTCTTTAGAGAGATTTAAATCATTTCTTCTTCATAGAGTACTGTTCTTTTTAACTTGAA
Organism: Ursus americanus; assembly: GCF_024610735.1. Taxonomy (NCBI): domain Eukaryota; kingdom Metazoa; phylum Chordata; class Mammalia; order Carnivora; family Ursidae; genus Ursus; species Ursus americanus. Next base: position 1,070,287 of record NC_142131.1, read on the forward strand.
TTTGCTTTACCCTGTCTTTAAGTTACATGTGAAATGAGTATCTGTTCCTCATCTGCGGATTTGCAGTTATAAGCAAATGTAAATACCCGCCCCACAGTCCGAGCTAAGCACTATTAACAGGACAATCAAAAGATATCTGTTCAGAAAGAGAAATGTCTCCAGACGTGTCCATCTGTTCTTTTCATTTTTGTTTTGAAGTAGTTGTGCTCATGTGGTCACAGGTCTGTGATGACGACCTTGCGGCTCCATGCTGTTCTCTCACACCCTGGAACATCAGTGTCTGGAGCAGCTTCCTGAAGACCTTAAATATATAAAAAGTAAAATACTCTGGGGGTGCCTGGGTGGCTCAGTTGGTTAGGTGTCTGCTTTCGGCTCAGGTCATGATCCCGAGGTCCTGGGATCGAGCCCCGTGTCACTTTTGTTCACTTGCGAGCATGTGCTCTCTCTCTCTCTGTCAAATAAACAAATAAAATCTTTTTTTAAAAAGTTAAATATTCAAATAACAGGTGTTTGATTTTTTAAAAAGATTTTATTTATTTGAGAGAGACAGCAAGGGAGCACAAGCAGGGAGAGCAACAGAAGGCAGCTCCCCGCTGAGCAGGGAGCCAGACACGGGCTGGACCCCAAGACCCCTGAATCATGACCTGAGCTAAAGGCAGATGCTTAACCAAGGGAGCCACCGAGGCACCCCCAGGTTTTGATTTTTGCAGGGAATACTCATGGCTTCACAGCATCATTGCAGTGCATTCCAGACAGTATTGCTTTATCTCGATACTTCTCCCCCACCTCTCCCCTGCAGCACCTTATTCTTGTTATTAGAAAGACTTAATACAGCAAAAGTCCAGAACTTCTGCAGTGTGGTCCATGGATGGGTACTGTTAGGTTAATACAGTATCTTAACATTCCGTATTGGTTGTCAGTACTTAAAAATTGGAAGAGTTCACTTTAAAAGTCCAAATTTGTAGATTATCTTTAGAAAATGAGAAGATTTGGAAGACCGTCCTGTGATCTCACATGGCAGGTGCCTCTGCCTCCCAGTACCCCCGCCCCTCCCCCCGATTTCCCTTTCCCTTATTTACATTCCCTGCCTGCCCCCCCCCCCCCCCGGCCGCATTGAATGTTCACCTGTCCTGCCTCTTCACCACATCAGCAGCCATCGTCACAATGCTGTGTGCTGCCCAGCTGCTAAGGCATGATGCCACCACTGTTAGCTTTCTGTACATCTAGTTTCTGTCTTAAAAATGGGCATTTTGGGGTGGGCGCCTGGGTGGTGCAGTCAGTTAAGCATCCAACTCTGGATTTCAGCTCAAGTCGTAATCGGGGTCCTGAGATCAGGTTCTGCGCTGAGCGTGGAGCCTGCATGGTATCCACTCTCTCCCTCTCCCTCTGCTCCTCCTCCCAGGTCCCTCCCTCTGCTCTCTCTCAAACAGAAGAGGAGGGGATCATATCTGGCACTTTTTGTCCCTGAAAACTTTGACAATTAGTGTGAATTTTTAAGAACACTTCAAGTAAAATTATTTATTGCTGCTTTGGTTAGTATGTTTTTAAGAAAAGATTTTGTTTCATGATTTAAGATCAGCCCTATAGCAGACACTGCTGGTGTAGTCAAAACTTAAAATATGTTTTAAATGAATTTTTTGTTTGACACGTCTATTTCTTAGAAGAGTTTAAGCCAAAGATAGAAGCCTGAAACTAATATATACTTACATATTTATGCATAAATATTCTAACACAATTTTAATAAAATTACTTCTTAAATAACTTTCGGTTTCTTAATAACTTCCCAATAACTTATTTGATAACTTGTAAACTTTTAAAAGCAAGTTTAAGATGAACCAAAAGACAGAGCACCGCATGTGTGAATGTTAACTTGAGACGAATGGTCTTCCGTTTCAGAACACGGCAGGAGAATGACATGGTTGATTCGGCACCTCAGTGGGAAGCTGTATTAAGGAGACAAAAGGAAAAAAATCAGGCGGACCCCAACAACAGACGATCCAGACATAGATCTCGCTCGTACGTGGACTCTCTTTATACCTTTATTCAAAACCGCGAAGCGTGAAGTAGCATGCCGATTCTGGGGCAGACGGGGCTGTCTCTTTGAGGGCTTCTGGAATGATTTTAGTTCTACCACGATTATCCCATTGTTTGTCTGTCATATAAACCTTACCATGTTTGTGACGTTCATTAACTCCCTCTGAAGCCAGAGAGGTTGGAGCGTTGCCAAAACGAAATGTCAAAAACAAGGCTGTCATGACTCTGTGTTGTTTTGTTTTTAAACCAAGTAAGTGGGAACAGTCTCTTTTCTGGAGCCTGGCAGTTGGCAAATATACCTGCTGCTTCTCTCAATTTGAGTCTGCAGAATTCTTAGAGTCTTGCTCGAGATCGAACCAGATGTGAATATCTTCCTATTAAATTACCATTTGTGAGCAATAGGCAGTGAGTGATTCATTACACCCCAATGTTGGGATTTGCCTGCGCCTCTGTTGCTAGGCAATGCCATGTGTGAGCACAATTACCCTGTAATGATGAAATTGCCAGTCCCCCAAATTAATTTTCTTTTGAGCTGATTAAATTTCTAGGTTGTTTTTTTTTAATGTGTGCATCATTCAGATTTAGATACCCCCATCCCCACACCCCTTCCCAAAGCATACCTTTTAAGTGAGCTGGGACTAACTACCCATCCCTTTGTGATCCTAGGTGGTTAGGTGTCTGGTGTTGCTTATTCCTGGAAGGAGGGATTAGTGTCTCAGATAGGGTGGTGGAAGGATGCCAAAGAGTGGATGCAGAGACAGCCTGTAGTTAGGGGGAGGGGGGTCCAGGGAGCCAGGCAACAGGGTGTCAGTTCATGTTAACAGAGGCCAGGAGAGGGCTCTGGAGGAACACCCCAGAATCTTGTGTGCCTCTAAGGGATGCTTTTCAGTCTTAGGTGCTTACTTTTTAATTAGAAGTTATCCTAGAGTATGTTTTTGTTTTTATCAGTAATACATCATAATGAGTGATGTCTGTGTCTTTTCTAATAGAAAATTCTCAAGTAGTCACTGTGCAGAGTACCAGACCCTTATAGATTTAATTTATTTGTTGCTCCATAATATTTTTGTTCTGGAACCTAATTAAAATGTACAGTTTAAAACAGAAGTTAATAAATTTTCCCTTGTCTTGAGTACTACCTTCCCCCAGCTCCATTATAAAAGAGAAGTTTAGGACTGGAAGAATCAAGACCTCATGGTTGACAGTTTAACCAAAAGGCACAGAATCCCAAGATCAGGATGCAGCATAGTCATGGGTGAATCTTCTGCAACCACGCTTTTACCTTTCCATGTGGAATCTTCTTTGAGGTTCTTGTAATACACAGGTTTGGTGACTTGGCATTAAATCTTAAAAACAGCATTTAGTTTTTGTAATAATTTCTAAAGCATTATAAATTCAATTAAATGCCAATAGTAAATTTCATTTATTAAAAGGGGAAAAACAAAATAAAATTGGGAAAAATTTTATATATAAATTTTGAAGAAGTCAAAAAACATTACTGGAGGCAATATTTAAAATTTTTGAGTAATAGTCCATTGTATGATTATACCACACCTTGCTTATGCATTCTCCTCTTGATAGGCATATGGTTTGTTTCCACTTTTTGCTATTGTGTTAAAAGTTTCTGTACACATTCTGTACAAGCATATCTATGGAGTATGTTGTGCCCGGGGATAAATACCTGAGCGGAATTGCTGGGTTAGAGGGTATTTCTAACCATATTAAATGTAATAATAGCCTACCAAAATGATTTCCAAGAAGGCTGTGTCATTTTATACCCTCACTAGCGGTGTGTGAGAGTTCTGATTCTGCCCTATTCTTGCAAATACTTAGTTCTGTCTTATTAATTTTAGCTAATCTGTTTGGCTTGAAGTGGTATCCCATTATGGTTTCAATTAACATTTCCCTGATGACTAATGATGTTAACCACATTTTCCTGTGTTTTTTGGTTATTTATGTATTTTCCTTTTTAAAGTGTTTAAGTTTTTGCACATTTTAATTGGATTGTTTCTTTTTTATTACTTATTTGTAGGGTTCTTTATATAGTCTGGATATAAATTCTTTTTCAGTTATGTGTATGATGTATATTTTCTTCCTAGCTGTGGTTGCTTTTTCATGTTCTTAACATTGTTCTTTGATAGGCAGACATTTTAAATTTTGAGGAAGACCAGGATATCATTTTGTTTTCACTTATAGTTAAGACTTTTTTACATCTTAAGGAATATTTGCCTACCCCAAAGTCACAAAGATGTTCTTATACCTTTTTTCCAGCAGGTTTATAGATTCTGCTTTTTATTTAGTTAGGTCTATCATCCGTCTAAAATTAATTGCTCAGTGTGTATGAGGTAGAAGTAGATATTGAGAAGTTTTTTCCAGGTGCTTATGCAGTATTCCAGGTCCTTTTGTTTAAAAGACTAACTTCATTGAACTGCCTTGGGGCCTCTGTTGAAAATCAATTGACTGCTTATATGTGGGCCAATTTTCTTTCATTGATCTACTTGTTTATTCCTAAGCCACCATGTTGTCTTGGTTACTGTAGCTTTATAGTAAGACTTGAATCAGGCAGTGTAAATTCTCCAATGTTGTTGTTTTTTATTTTCAAGATTGCTTTCGATATTTTAGGTCTTCTGCAGTTCTATATGAATTTTTGAATCAGCTTGTTAGATTTTGCAAAAAAAAAAATAGACTTTAGGCTTATGTTGAATCTATAGCTCAATTTGGAGAAAATTCTTAACCATTTATTTAAGCCTCTTAACATCTTTCAGCAATGTTTTTTTGGATTTCAATACATAGTTACTGCATTTATTTTGTTACATTTAATCCTAAATTTTTAATATTTTTAATAGTATTGAACTATACTTTAAAAATGTTATTTTCCAATTGTTGGTTAGATAGAAACACAAATTATTTTTCATATTAATATTGTATCTTGCCGCTTTGCAACCTTGTTAAATTGATTTCATATCTCTGGGAGCTTTTTTTGTTTTTAAAGATTTTATTTATTTATTTGAGAGAGAGAACGAGAGAGAGAGAGAGAGAACATGAGAGGAGTGAGGGTCAGAGGGAGAAGCAGACTCCCTGCTGAGCAGGAAGCCCAATGTGGGACTCTATCCTGGGACTCCCGGATCATGACCTGAGCTGAAGGTAGATGCTTAACCAACTGAGCCACTCAGGTGCCCCTCTGGGAGCTTTTTTTTTAAAAAAAAAAAACAAAACTTATTAGGATTTTTCACATTTACAATCCTGTTGTGACCAGAGTCCACTTTCCTTTATTTCTAATCTTTTTTCTTTTTATTTCTATTTTTTCCCTTAATGCACTGGCTAGATCTAGTGTTGAATTACAATGTTGAATAGAAGTTGTAAGAAAGGAGGCCTCCTTAGCTTGTTCTCTTTGTTAGGGGGAAACATTCAATATGTCGTATTAAGTATGATGCTAGCTATATGATTGAGGAAGATCCATTCTATCTCTAGTGTAAGAGTAATTATCATGAATGAGTTTGAATTTTGTTACAAGCTTTTTCTGCATCTAAGATGACTGTATGTGGGTTTTCTTCTTTATTCTGTTAGTGGGAGCATTACAGTGATTCAATTTTGAATGGTACATCCTTGCATTCCTGAGATAAGCCCTCAGGGTCCTGCTATATTATCTATTCTATATATTGCTGGGTTCTATTTGATATGATTTTGTTAAGAAATATGGTCTGTAATTTTCTTGTAGTATCTTAGTCAGGTTTCTAGTAACAGGTTTTTACTGGTCATTTAAAATAATTTGGCAAGTGTTCAAACACCCTTTCTCCATTTTCTGTAATAGTTAATATAAAAAATTATCATCATTCCTTCCTTAAATATTTGATATAATTCACCAGTAAAACCATCTTTGCCTGGAATTTTCTTTATGGAAAGTTTCAAATTACAATCTCAGTTTCCTGAACAGATATCGATTGATTTGGCTATTCTGATTTTTACTTGTTTTGTGTAGGTTTAAGTATTCTTTTTTTTTTTTTTTAAGATTTTATCTATTTATTTGACAGAGATAGAGACAGCCAGCGAGAGAGGGAACACAAGCAGGGGGAGTGGGAGAGGAAGAAGCAGGCTCATAGCGGAGGAGCCTGATGTGGGGCTCGAACCCAGAACGCCGGGATCACACCCTGAGCTGAAGGCAGACGCTTAACCGCTATGCCACCCAGGCGCCCCTAGGTTTAAGTATTCTTTAAAAAGAATTTGTTTGGGACGCCTGGGTGGTTCAGTCTGTTAAGCGTCTGCCTTTGGCTCAGGTAATGATCCCAGGGTTCTGGGAATGAGCCCTGTGTCAGGCTCCCTGCTCAACAGGAAGCCTGCTTCTCCCTCTGCCTACAGCTTCCCCTTCTCATGCTCTCCCTGAAATAAATAAATAAAATCTTGAAAAATAAATTAAAAAAAATAAAAAGAATTTGTTCATTTTATCTAAATTATCAAATCTTTTAGCGAAAATTTGTTCATAATAATTCTTTAGTATCTTTTTAACATCTGTTGTGTCACCTCTTTTATTCCTAATGTTGATAATTTGCTTTTTCTCTTAATTTTTCCCTTAATCTGTCTTTTCAGAGAACTAACTTTGGGTTTGTTGATTTTCATTGTTGTCTAGCTCATTGATTTCCACTCTTTATTACTTCCTTCTATTTTGTCTTTTATTTGTTCTTTTTTTCACCTTCTTCTGATATTAAACCTTTCTCCCTTTTCAATATAACTATAAAGTTGCAGATTTCTCCCAAACCTTATAGTTTTGACTGTGTCTCACATATTTTGATAAGTGTTTTCATTATCACGTAGTTGAAAAGCATTTTTAATTTCTTGTGATTTCTTTGACCCTAAACTTCATTTTTTAGTAATGTGTTGATTAATTTCCAAATATTAGAGGATTTTCTAGATACCTCATGAGTATTATTGCTTTCTAATTTAATTCCATTGTGATAAAAAAAATCTATTAAGATTCCTTTGAAGTTTACTGAGCCTTGTTTTATGACCTAGCATATGATCTTTCATGATGAGCGATCTGTGGACTTGAAAAGAATGAGTATTCTCGGGCATTGGGTGTCAGCTGTAAATGTCAAGGAGGTCTAGTTAACTGATAGTGTTGTTCAGATGCTCTGCATCTTTTCTGGTTTCTTTGTTTACTCTTCAGTCAGTCATTGGAGGGGGATGTTAAAATTTCCAGTAATGATAATGGATTTGTCTGTTTTACTCTTTAGTTTTGTCAGTTTTCGCTTCTTAACTTGCTTTTGCAAGTTATTTTGAAGCTCTGGTATTAGGTACCTACATATTTGCAATTTTTTTGTCTTCCTGATGAATTGACCCTTTTATCATTATGAAATGTCTTCTTTATATATGTCTTCTTTATATATATATAATATGTATATATTATGTATAATATGTAAATATAATATGCATGTATGTATAATATGTATATATAATATGTGTGTATATATATAATATGTATGTCTTCATTATGTCTTTTTCATGTTCGCTGATTACGTTATATCCTTTTAATCCTTTCATTTTTAGCCAAGGTCTGTCTTTTTATTTAGAGTCCATCTCTTGATCTCTTGTAGACAGCATATGGTTGGACTTTTTTTTTTAAATCTTGTCTGACCATCTCTACCTTTTAAATTGAATATTAGTATATTTGCAGTTCAGTAATTATTAGTATTTGGTGGTTTAAGTGTAGCATTTTGCTCTTTTTCCTATTTACTGTATCTGTTTTTTTTTTGTTGGTTTGTCCCCCATTTCCTATTACATTTTGTGTTAGTTGAATATTTTTTGGTACTCCATTTTACTTGTAATTAACATCTTCCTACTATACTTTTTATTATTTTTTTCTTTAGTGGGTTCTTGATGGCTTACAGTATGATTCCTTAATTTCTTACAGCGTGTTTAGGATTAATATCATAATATGTAAAATTTAGAAATCTTGGGAAAATATAGCTCCATTTATCCCCTCTCTTTGTCCTTTGTGTATTGTCGTACATCTTGTCTTTGCATATTAGTAGCCCCATGTTACAATGTTATTATCTTCGCTTAAACAGGAAGTTGTTTTTAAAAGAAATGAAGAGGAAAAAAAATTATTGTAGTAGACAGAAAATAGTCCCCTAGATGTGTCCATATCTTAATCTCCAAGACTTGTAAATCTTTTGTGTTAGATGGCAAAAGGGAATTAAGGTTGCAGGTAGAATTGATTGTTAATCATTTGACCTGCAAGAGATCTCCTGAGTTATTCAGGTGGGCTCAAAGTAATCCCAGCATCCTTAAAAAGTAGAAAAAAAGGACAGGAGAAGGCGTGAGAATGATTCAGTTTGAGAAGAATTCAATCTGCTGTTGCTGGCTTTCAAGATGGAGGAAGGGGCCATGAGCTAAAGAATGGGGGCAGCCTCTAAATTTGGAAGAGGTAAGGAAATGCATTTTCCCCTGGAGCCTCCAGAAAGGAATGTAGCTCTGTCAACACCTTGATTTTAGTCCAGTGAGACCTCGGTCAGATTTCTGATCTACAGAACTTTATGATAAGAAATTTGTTGTTTTAAGCCACCAAATTTGAGGTAATTGGCTACAGCAGCAATAGAAAATGAATACAGTTACCCATTTATTTACTGTTATCACTGTGTTCTGTTTTTTCCATCTAGATCTGACATTCTATTTTTCTTCCTCTAGCATTTCTTATAGTACTGGTCTGCAGATGATACATTCTCTCAGCTTTATATGAAAATGTCTTTATTTTAACCCTTATTTGTAACAGATAATTTCTCTAGCTATAGGATTCCAAGTTGATGGGTTTTTCTTTCCCACTTAAAAGAGATTGTTTAGTTGTGTTCTCACTTCCATCATTTCTGATAGGTTGGTTTTCATTCTATAGGCACTTTGTCTTTCTTTTTGCTAGCTACTTTTATGATTTTTCCATTATCTTTAGTTTTTATCTCTTTGTGGTATAGCTAAATGTGGTTTTCTTTGTATTTATCATTTTTGTTTTTATAATTTGATGTTTCTTCACCAAATTTCAGAGATTTTTGGCCATTATTTTTCAAATTCTTTTTTCTGACCCATTCAGTCTTCCTCTTTTCTTGGGCATCCAATTGTATATATGCTAGAACATTTAGTATTGTTGTACAAGCAAACAAGGTTCTGTTCATTTTTAAAATCTTTTTGCTCTTTTAAATTTTGATCATTTCAGTTGACATGTTTTTAACATCAACTCTTTCCCTGCTGTGTTGTCCAGTCTGCTCTTAGAGCCACTCTGAACTTTATACTTTCCTGTTCTACAATTTCAGTTTTGTTCTTTTTATACTTTTTATTTCTTTGTTGAGATTTCCCATCTGTTAATTTATTTTGTCCATATTTTCCTTTAAATTGTTATACACATTTGTACAAGATGTTTTATTTTTTTTTATTTTTTATTTTTTTTAATAATGATTTTTTATTATATTATGTTAGTCACCATGTACAAGATGTTTTAAAGCCCTTGTTGGTGAATTCCCACATCCGTGTCTTTCAAAATCTGTTTCTATTGACTGATTTTATTATTTCTTAGATTATGATTATATTTTCTTATCTCTCTACATATGTAGTAATTTTTTTGTTGTATGCTGAAAATTTTAGATAATATCTAGGAGGAGGTTTGGATTACGCTGTCTTTTTTTGAAGAGTCAAATTTTGTTCTGGGAGGCAGCTAAATTATTATTGACTACTCTTTTTTTTTATTTAAGATTTTATTTATTTTAGAGAGAGAGCGTGCGCATGAGCGTTCACACGAGTGGGGGAGGGGCCGAGGTGGGGAGAGAGGGACGAGAAGACTCCACACTGATCCCAGCCCATGGGCTTGATCCCATGACCCTGAGATCATGACTTGAACCTAAGTCAAGAGTCGGCTGCTTAACGGATTGAGCCACCCAGGCACCCCGATTGTTGGCTACTCTTGATCTTATTTGTTACGTTTGGTTTTATGCTTTGATAGGGTGGGACTTTTTAGACTTTGTCATTAGCTTAAGGTGTGTTTTTTACTTTAGGCTTGGTCCTTATTCCTAAAGCCTGGCCTTTCTGGAGTCTTACTTGAATACACACTGTGCTCAGCATGGCTTGTCCACAGCAACTGCATCAGAACTCTGTACACTCTTCACACTCTCTGGTGTCTCCAGCTCTAAGCCTTGCAGCAGCTGCCCTCAGTCAGGCCTCACATAGTCTTACCCTGCTTATGTAGAGATTAAGTGCAGTGAATATACTCAGCCAACCTTAAGGAAAACCCCGTACAGATTTCTGGTGGATTCCCCTTTTCTATTTTATTCTGCACTGTAAATTCCATCCTTATCAATAGCCTTACATTCTGATCTCTGCCTCCCTAGCCCCGTGAGACTGTTGCTTCTTGAGTTCCACTTTCCCTTTACCACACTGGGAAGGTGCCCCCAGGCAGGACACTGAAGCAGTTGGGGGGCTTTCCTCGTGCTTCCCTTTGCTCAAATATCAAAGGCTTATCTTATCTTGTCTGTTGCCCAGTGTCTGAAAAACGGTTGCTTTGTATATTTTGTTTTTTAGATCTTGAGGAGGGAAGGGTTCATCTGATACCAGTTACTGAATTGTGATCAGAAGCAGAAGTTCAGGAATACTCTTTTGAGGTGGAGAATTTTTTTTTCCCCTCAAACTCATGATCCTAAGATCAAGACCTGAGCTGAGATCAAGAGTTGGATGCTTAACTGACTAAGCCACCCAGGTTCCCTGATAGAGAAATACCTTTAAATTGGGTATGGCTTTTATTAGATCAGCTGAAATCAGAAAATAATGATACTTTAAACTTAAAATCTTATTTAAACTTTATTTTTAATCTTAACTACATGATAAAAATATCAGATCAGATAGAGGATTATCTCAGAAAAATGCAGTAATATGAGAGAACCCCATTAAGAGTTTGATGTTCTGGAATTTAGTTTTAAAGCAAACCATAAAAAGATTTAGCAAATGTTTGGGGTAATTTTGTAACTGAACTTGGGCCAAAGTGCAGTTAAAAAAATGACAAGTGAAGGAAAAAAAAATCTGTTTGAAGAGCAGTTCATTTGGAAGTTGCTCTGTCTTCTTGGTAAAAAGCAGATTGAGAAAGAAGACCTTCCCCACAGGAAGACCCGTTGGAAAACTTCTGTGGTGGGCTAGTGTGAAAGGTGGTTTTAGCTCAGAAGATGGTGGTAGAAATGAAGAGAAGTGGATGGAAACATATTTTGGAAGTAGGAGTGATGGATGTGGAGTGTTAGAGGTATTTTGGATGAATTTTCACTTTGGGGCTGATGGATGGAGTGGGTAGTCATGAGGTTTTACTGAGGGTGGGTGAGATGAGCTGGAGATGTGTGGGGAGAGAGTGTCAAGATTTTTGTTTTGTTAGGTTTGAGAAACCAAGTAGGCAATCGAATGGAAATGTCAAGTAGGCAACTGGATAAAACTGTTACAACTGCAAGATGGTGGAATACCTTATCTGGGCATACCGGGCTCCCTTTTCTTTGAGCCATGACATTAAAAATCTGAGGCTTGTTGACAGCTAAGGAAGTTATTTGCTGGGTGCTGTTGGCATTCTGGGCCTCCCTGGTGTTAGCTTACTGCCTAATCTCCATGGACTCCCTGTGTCTTCCTTACGCACAGATAATACAGTTCTCATAGTTTTGCTGAAAATTCGGGTCATACTTGAATTCAGATACCTGTGACATCATACCTGCAATTACACTTACTATAATTAGTAAGTTCTCCAGATCTTAGTTAATCTCTAGAAACACTGTAAGGTATTAATGTTTTTTGTTTTGTTTTTCCTTGAGATGAGGAGGAGGGGAGATATGAGGAGAGTACGGTGGGGCCAACTCACATGAAGATTAGAATTTGGTTCTATGCAAATTTAGGAACCACTACTGCTTTTTTAAAATGCGGAAGCATGGCTAGAGCAGCATCTGAGAAAGTAATTAAAATTGTTCTTCACATATATTTGGCATTTCAGGTATACAGTAAACCACTTAGCTCGCAATTACTCCCATATTCTTGAATTCCTACTGCACTGTCTATAAATCGTCACAAAGAGGTATATCCACTGGGGTTTAGAATGGTATGATACATCGTTCACACATGCTTCATTCATTTGTTTTTAATTCCCAGTGAAAAGCTAGAAAACTGTATTTACTATAAGTACCAGAGACATACAATAGTATGAAATACAAAACTCCTCTCTCCTAAAACACGTTAAACTGAAATATAATTGGATCTCATCTAGGAAGTTGTTGAGAAGTACAGTTCTTTCTAGTACATTTTGCAGTTGCATTGCCATGACATTCTTGTTTACTTACTTACCATTAGAAAACTTTGATGAAACTGCTTTTCTGTATCAGTCGTTACTCATTCGGGTATTTGGAAGAGGCACTGAAGCTAAAACAATAGTTCCCATAGGTTCGACTTGTGTGTGAGAGGCTCAGGCTCCCTCTGGTGGTGATAATGACTCACTATTTTTACTGAAAAATGATGATGCCAAGATGCGATTGTCAGGGTGAAGCGATGTTCCCAGGTAAACACCAAACAGAAGTCCGATGCCTTAAAGATTTAGCATGTAGGTTTCGGAAGTGACTCCTGAATGATCTTCAGCAGCGAGGTTGCTGGGCTCTGTGGCTTCCCAATCCTTCTTTAATTCTGGGAAGGAGGAGAAGATTAAGCTATCCCTTAATTATGTCTGTTCTGACTACTCAGGAATATGATGAGGAATTACTGAGATATTTGTTAAGGGCTTTGAATTTTTAAAATAAAGATGTTTTCTAAATTTACAGTTTTCTTAGTAACATATTTTCAGCTCCAGATTTCCTTTTAGAGCAGTGTTCAGTAGTAAGATCACAAAAATAAGTCAAATGCTACCACATTTATTTTTTTGTATGATATAGTACACAAAATATAGTGTATTGTACCCTATACTATAATATATAATGTTTTCTAGCTAATATAATTGGAAGGTTAGAAAGATGTAGAAGGGGGATGCAGGCAGTGATGGGGTTTAAACCCTTTGTACAGTTGCCTGGATGGCTCAGTTGGTTAAGCATCCAACTCTTGGTTTCAGCTCAGGTCGTGATCTCACGGGTCATGGGATCGAGCCCCACATGACGCTCCACACTCAGTGGGAGTCTGCTTGAAAGATTCTCTCCCTCTGCCCCTCCCACCACTTGTATTTTGTCTCTCTCTCTAAAATAAATAAATAAATCTTAAAAAAAAAAACCTTTGTAGATTTATGAAGTAGTGTTCTTATTTTAGGGGTTGGGAAGAAAGGAAGATGCTGATTCTAAATGATGTCTCATCAAACAAATTTCTCTGAAAAATGAATATTTAAATTGGACTATTGGTATAAGGTGTGGATGAGGGATGGTTTTTTTTTTAAATACTAGACTAATATTGGACTTAATGGTATTTTTTATAGAAATAGAACATTTCCTTAGGAACTTATTTGGAGAGTTCAAGTAAAACATCTGCATAATTAAGGGTCTTTTAATTAAGAAAAATGGCTGTCAAAATCCCACTGCTTTCTAAATCCAGAAAATGAGGTTGAGCTGTAGATCCTGAAGTCATCCTAAATTATTGATTAAATGTGTGCAGATGTAAGCATAAAAATAATATATTCCTCATTGGCATGTTGCCTGTGTTTACATCTGTCAAATCACAGGTGGTCTAGAAATTGGAGGAAATTAGGGTTTTTTTGTTTCTTTAGCTTTGGAACTTCTCCCTGCCCTAAAGCTGCTTGAAACTGCTGCCCATTTCAGAACACAGTTTACTTAAATATATGACTATTACAGATGCTATTGAGCTGATACAGATAGACTGAATTTCTGAATCTTTTAGGATCATTATTTATGGCTAGAAGTACTACTGTTCCCATCTGGGTTAAGATAACATTTCTGCTACTTCTTACAAGATGGGAATGAAAGGCATTGCCTGTGGAATTGCAACAATAGTAATTTTTTAAAACGTGAAAATAGATTTATTTTTTTCTTTTTTAATAACTAAGGTTAGAAATTCTCGTGGCTAAAAATAAATCAGTAAAAATAGGCTAAGTATAAATAAGCAAATAAAGTTACCTGCAATTCCCAACACTCAGAAATATCCAGTGTTATTGAGTTTTTTGTATATTGTTCATATTCACCATCTCTCATCACTAGCCTGGTGTGGTGGTCGTGGGGGGCCCCTTATTGCTTTTTCTCATTCTCCCTCTCTCCTTCCTCAAAGCACTCAGTTTTGACTCTAATGCCATCAAAATCACACCACTTACTGTGGCTCATCAACTGTGCCCTGCATCTCTTCCCTCATTCTTTAATTCTTTTAAGATTTGGTTCCTGCCTTGCTGTCATTCTTCCCAACACTGTTTCAGTATCCACATAATGGATCTCTGCAGTGACCTGGCCTCCCAGTTCCTCCACCCAGCCATAGCCACTTTACTTTCAGGTCATACCTTTGACCGGTCATTTCTGATCTCGGGCAGTTTTGCCCCCCATGCGACATCTGCCGATGTCTAGGGATATTTTTGCTTGTCATCCTGGGGAGGTATTAGTAACATTGTGGGTAGAGACCGTAGGTGCTACTAATCATCGTCTGATGCACAGGACGACCCTCGGTAGCAAAGAATTACCTGACCCAAAATGCCAGTAGTGCTGAGGTTGAGGAACCCAGCTCAACTCAAAGATAGCCACACTACTGCTCTTCCAGAGGTAAGGAGGATTATCAATAGATGGCCTCCTAACCTAGATGTGATATAAATCTTTAGACTGCTGGGTGACCTTCTGTGAGAATCAGATGGTGTATAGTTAGAACAGAACCATCTTTCCTCTGGGAATGGAGTAAATAACTTAGTGCTTTTTAATATTAGCACCTTCTCTGGCAGTGTCATTTAATGGGTTAACATATTTTCTATTGAATCACACCAGCCAAATGTAGGAAAGGCAGATTTCTTACAGAAAATCCTCCCAAAGAAGCGTTTCTTACAATTTTTTTAAGCGTATTATTTTAATATATAACAAGATCAACATCTAACAATATCACGTTTTCTATGTTCGAGACCAAGGCTTCATCCCCTCATCTTCCGTGTTTTGATTCCTTTTGAGTTAATTAAAAGACCTTTACAGGTTTTTTTTCCCCATAAAAGGAAAAAGAAAAACTTGGTCAATTTAATTGCTAGAAAGTAGCTTGTTGTATTCTGTGGGCTCAGAAAGCCCTACCAGAATGCCTCAGTGGTGCCTCATTAACTGAGAAAAATGCAAGCAAGGATAATATCATATGTTGAAAGTGATATTGAGCCCAAAATGTTGATACAGATTATGAATGTAAAATTCCACAGGACAGAGTATTGCAATGGCTTTGCACACCTCCAGGCCTTTTAATTGTTAGGGTTTGGGTCCTTTGGGCCTTTATTAGGCCTTGGTTCTGTTGAAAGGATGAATGAAAGCTTATCATTTCCTCACTAGGAAAAAAAGCCATTCTGTGGCAACAGTTTCAGTGCTAATAGATTTCTAGTATTCATTGCTACTATGGGGAGGGTGGACACATGAACGCTGACCTCAGATTTCTCATTCTAGGAAGTTAAAAGTACTGGTATAATTTCTACTCAAGTAGCTTTTGGAGAAGAGATTTGTGGGGTATGTAGATAGGGATGGAGAAGGGCATATAGTGGGTGACAGTACGAGCCACACAGAGGTTCCAGCATTTCTGGGTCCAGGCTTTGAGCCAGAACCACAACATCAGATGTAATATGAAAGGTGGGTCACTGGCACAGTCAGCCTAGTCTGGACTGTCCCACCATTTCCTTTTCCCTGTGGTTGCTGCTTCCACTAGGTAATCACAGATCATGTTGGGAATCTTCCATATTAATAGAATCAGGATGAGTTCTTTGCCTTTACTTAGAAATAGGCAGAAGGACCAGAAAGAGAAGCCCTGAATCATCTTTACTGTGAAATCACCACTGGAGTGTGTGTGGATTTGCTCCTGAACTTCTAAGTTCTTTCATCAAATAAAGCCCTGCCTGGTTATGGCTGGTTTTTCTGTGATTTCTCTTCAGTAGCGCAAGTAGAGAAATGATCTGGTATCTTTATACTGTCCCACATGGGCTCTCCCTGCCCAGTCTTTCCTTGTCTGGTCCCAGCTGTCAAATAGGAACTTAACGGTCTGAAAACTATTACTGTTGCTGCGCTCAAGTTAGCTGTGAGATTATTAGATGAAGCATGTTTGCAGAGATGAATGGTGTTTTTTTCTATTTATAGGAGGAGCCCTGATATCCAAGCAAAAGAAGAGTTATGGAAGCATATTCAGTAAGTTCTGGTTTTTTTGTTTTGTTTTGTTTTAAAACCCATGTAGTGTTAAGGCATTTACAAGGAAGACTGCGGACACCAGGAGGCAGCCTCTGGCTGAAGCATGTCACAGCCTTCATTGCCGTCAGTATGTGGAACACTGCCCTCCCATGGTGGTGCCTTCCCAGGCCAGCAGCCCTCTACAGGTAGTCCTGTCTTCAGACGCGTTAGCCTCTCCTGTAATTGGGCCCCAGACGGGCCAATAGTTTACAAATAAATACCAAGGAAAACAGGTTCAGAAGGAAAAGATGCCTAGTATAGGGGCAGCAGCAGATTTTTTGTTGGGAGATGATGGGTGTAGAGTCTACATTCTGGATATAGAAAAACAGAAAAGGGTTTTTTTCCCGTTTATCCTTGAATACGTTCTAGTTTTTTAATCTTTGTTCCTCGCTTATGTTTCTCTTAGTTTTACTAACATTGTGTTTTGGGACAAGATTAGGAAGGCAAAACTGATCTGCTGATGGTGAAAGGTATTAGTATTTATATCAGCATCATAACTTTAATTTTCTGGCACATTCCCTTCTAGAAAGGAACTTGTGGATCCTTCTGGACTGTCTGAAGAACAATTAAAAGAGATTCCATATACTAAAGTAGAGTGCGTATGTCTTTGAAAATCTTTTCACAAAAGGTTTATTAATACTTAAAAATAATCCATTCTTACTATTCAGTGGTGTTCCATGAAGTGCTTTAATTTGTCTTTGCATTTTAACTAAAATTAAAACTTTAGGGAAAGGGGTAGGAAAGGGTGTATTCAAGCTCATCGTTACTCTGCACTACAATCACTACCATCTTCTATTAATGGCCTGTGTGTGTGGTAGCTGCAAAGGGGCTTTTGATGATTAATGTCAGTTTTAAAATAAAAATTCTTTTTTTGAGATATTCATTGATTGGTAACAATGCTTCTTCTTATTCATTACTTTAACGCCCAGAGAATTATGTTGGCCACAAATCCTGTCATATAAGCCCAATCCAATTCCTGTCTTAGAACGAGCACAATGAAATGCTTCATGGAAGCGTAACAGGACTCCCTGATCATCATTCAGTGTTGGATGCAGCATGAGATGAGCTGTTTACTCTGTTTTCTACCCTGTTGTAATTAGTTAAGAGAAAGTGGGATTCTATTGCACTGCTTTATGTCCCTCTGGAACCCATCCTTGCTTCCCGCTCTGGTCAAACAGCAGGTCGATACACACCCTCCCCAACTCCCCTTCCTACCTCTCCTTATCTTTGGGCCAAAGATTTAATTCTTAATGACAGGCTAATCAGTAGCTAGGACAAGGACCAACTTTTTCTGGTAGGAATGCCATTTTGTCTGCATTGTAGGTGTTTTTCTTCCACACTTTCGGAAAAAATTCAACTGGGAATAGTTTCATTACAATTTTTTCATTTAAAAGAATATATATGTATACCCACATACATGCAAATACTCGAGTGTCATTTTCATGTATGGTGAAAGGAGCAGTTTTCTGTTGTTAGCTTGTGAAATTTAAGCCAACTTAGGCTTTCCAAGCTCAGAGGGATCAAGTTCTTTTTAAACTCTCAAAGTCTTACTTCTTTGTGGTTTCCATATTAAGGGAAAATTCCAAATTATCCTGTTCTGACTCCTGGTATTTTTCTACATTTTTGGCTGCTCGTTCAGGACTCAAGGTGACCCAATCCGCATCAGGCATTCCCATTCACCGAGAAGTTACCGCCAGTATCGCCGGTCCCAGTGTTCAGATGGAGAGCGATCTGTTCTCTCGGAGGTGAAGTAAGTAGGCAAGCTTGAGTTCATCATTCCCTTCATGGCTCCAGCTCCAGAACAGCACAGTATAATGGGACCTTCTGCAACGATGGAGATGTTCTGTATCTGCGGTTATTATTTGAAAGGTGGCTAGTGAGACTAAGAAACTGAAAATTTAATATTATTAATTTTAATTAAATTTAAATAGCCCTGTATGGCTAGTGGCAACCATATTGGATGGCACAGATCTAGACCATACTTAGGCTAAATCATGGCACCTCCAAGCTATGCAGTGAAACTTTTATTTTTATTTTTTAAGATTTTTATTTATTCACTTGACAGAGAGAGAGAGAGCCAGCAAGCACAAGTGGGGGGAATGGCAGAGGGAGAGGGAGAAGCAGGCTCCCCGCTGAGTAGTGAGCCTGATGCGGGGCTCGATCCAGGATCCTGGGATCATGCCCTGAGCCAAGGCAGATGCTTAACCCTCCTGAGCCACCTAGGCACCCCTGCACTGAAACTTTTAGAAGGAAAAAATGTATGAACTATTCTGTTATGAATACATCCTTATTTGAGAGAAGTAGCATAAGTTTCTTTCTGATCTGATGACATTTTCTTTTACTACAGCAAATGTATGTTGCAGTCATTTATTTGTATTTAGGTTTTTTTGTTTGTTCATTTTTTGTTTTTTTGAGGAAAGTGACCATATCTCACACTAGGGTCACAATAGGTGCTATATTTTAAATGAATATGTTAATGGAGTAATTATGCATCATGTACTTGGTATTGCTAGGTAGGAATGTTAATCATTGAACTCTGAATTAAGGCTCAAAATTTTAGTAAACATTAATAAATTGGGAGATAGACTAACCCAGTAGAGAGAGGTATAGGCCAGGTTTTATTTTTTGTTTTGTTTGTAAAATGTAGAGCCTGGCTATTTATAGCTCCATAGGTTTATAGAAAAAGAATAAATGGCTAGTAAATGCTTCTCTGGAAACAAGTCAAAAAGCCATTTATACGTATCACAGTAACAAAAGCATATGGGAACCACACCTGTTTTATTCTTGGTTCTTCCATTTATTGGCTGTGATTTTGAGCAAGTTACTTAACCTGCTCAACTTAATTCAGAAACATTTATTAAACACGTCTCTGTGTAGAGCATTGTGTAGGCAATGTGAGGGATACAAAGGTGTAAAAACATGCTTTTCATCCTGAAATCCTCTTCCAGCTAAGGTTGTGATTCAAGGTATTGTCTCAATCCTTAATTCTAAAACAAATTCTCTGCAGTTCAAAAACGGATCTCGTCCCTCCACTTCCTGTGACCCGTTCGTCAGATGCTCAGGGTTCTGGTGGCTCCACGGTTCATCAGGTTGGTAATAGTTTTAAGGGGTTGGTACTGATGACAATTTTTGAGAAGCACTTTTCTGAAAGTTCTTTTGGGGAAATAGGGCAATGACTCTCTTCACTCGGAGATTCTGTAATTTTGTGGAAGAAGGAAGGAGGGTTACGTGATCAAGGCAAGGCACAATGTGGGAAGAGTTACGTCAGAAGTGAGCTAGAGCTAGTGCAGGGTCTCAGATGATCTGATGTTGGAGCAGAGCCGGGGATAACAAAGATGGTAAGGTTGTTTGGAGCCAGAACGAAGAAACGATGGCTTCACTTAATTAAAAAAAAAAAAAATCTTTTAGCTATTTTTTGAGCCAGAGAAGCAAGGAGAAAGTGATAGACTCACAGCAGGCAGATGTTCTATTGTTAACTGGAGACAGGAGAATTACTCAAGTCCTATTTTATTTCTGTCTTCTCCATCAAAGAGAATTACTTTTGTTCTGGAAATGTTTAAAAAAAATGTGGTTAACAGGGAATTCAAGGGCATAGTAGAGCATCTAGCTGCCTTAACAAAATCCATTTAACGCTCAGCTGAATATCAGGGGAGCACTGTTGCAAACACATTGCAGCAAAGGTGTTTGACACCATCTCTCATGGTAAGTAAGACAGAAAAAAGGAGGTTGTGTAAGATCACTGGATGGATTTTATTTGGTTAACCATCGCTCTATGAACAAAGTTGACGTTTATAATGGGTCAGGGTCAGCCCACTGTTTGCAGTGCTGTGGTTTTCAGTTTTTAGATCTGGATCCCTTTGGAAAGCAATTATAACTGCTGTTTCTCTCCCATAAAAATGCATGTAAGCACATATGTAGTTTAGTATGTAAATTCAGGGAGTTTATGGACAACCTAAGAAAATGGACTCCAGCGGTACTTGCCATACGCTGCCCTTTGTTTCTCCTGATTAATTTTTGTCATTGACTTGAGCAGGGACAGAAAGGCCTGTGCTGATTTCAGTTAGGTTCCCGAGGAGATTCTGAGATAGAGGTTTACATGGAGGAAGTTTATTAGAAAGCACTCTTAGAATCAACACTTGGGAAGTGAAAGACGGCAAGAGTGGAAGTGTGTGGTGTATGCCCAATAAAGCATCATCTGATTGCACAGGGAGCTCTAGAGCTGAGATGGGCCATCCAGCCCCTCCCACCTGGACACAAAGCTCTTGGGCCTTTACACACTCATATTCACCATGCAGCAAGTCACTTGATAAGGGGTTCCCCGGGGGAAGGGGCTGTCTTCGGCTGAGGGGGGTTTCTGGGGAAGGACTCAGTTTTTGAGCTGTAGCAGCCAACACTCCCAGCAGCTGGGGGAGTGGACACTTCAGTCCAGAATGGAGACCTGGGTGGTTAGTCACAACTTCCACTAAAGTTTGCCTCATTTTTGACTAGATAGATCTGGGAGAGATAACAGGTTGCCCAAATAATTTGTTTCAATAGTAGTCTTAAAAATTTATATTCAAGATTAGCTTAGACTTTGCATTCAGACTGACCTGCATTTGTGTCTCCTTGTCTCCACACAGCACTTGTTTGACTTTGGACAAACGGTTTAACTTCTAAACTTGCATTTTTGTGCAATGTAGGTAATAACCTGTTAGGGTTACTCAGGATAAATAAGCACTATTTTTCAGAACTTTTTGTCTTAAAACTTAAAGTTGGATTCAGTAAAATAAGAATCTTATTTTATTGTGGTTTTGCTTTTCCAATTACTCTAGACTCCCTACTCACCATCACTTAGGAATCTCAAACTTATGCACATTGAAAGAATAGTTCCATTTGCTGCATACAAGAACAACTCCCATGCATCCTCTGACCTGACCAATGGCACTGATTCTAAGCTTGTCTCTGTGGTACCTTTGACTTTGAATTCAACAAACATCTAATGAGCACATGTCAAGAGTGACAGGCACTGGTTGGGTGGTCAGGAGATTATAGGCTAAATCTGGTCTGCCTGTTTTTGTATAGCCCAGGAGCTAATAATGGCCCTTCCATTTTTAAAGGTTGTTTTAAAGAAAGGGGGGGGGGTCAACATGTAACAACAACCAGATGTAGTCCACAATCTGGCCCTTTACAGAAAAATGTTTTGCTGACTCCTGGCCTACACACGGAACACATTAAGTAAACAGGTAAAATTAAAAAATTAGGTAAGCATTATGAAGAAACAAAGGGCTGAGTTAGAAAATCAACAGGTGACCTCCTACAGGGGTAAGAGTGGTCAAAGGAAGCCATCTCAGAAACCAAGGTATAAAGCTGAAAGCTTTATAGGACAGAAGCCACCCATGTGCAGAGGGAACTTGGGAGAGAACAGTCTGTAAAGGGCCTGTGTGTTTGAGCTGAAAGCCCCGTGTGGTCTGAGCATGGTGGGGGTGGGGGCAGATAACACAGGGCTTTAGACACCATGGAAAGTCTGGATTTTATTCTAAGTGCTAAAAGGAAACCATTGATCTGGTTGCCATGTGGAGAAAGGACTTGAGTGACACAGGGAAGCAGGAAGTTGCATGTCTGCCAGGGTGCCAGAGGTCTGGTTGTGGCATGGCCTGCCTACACCTCACCTCCTCATGCAGAAGGCTGGTGAAAGTGGGACGGATGATGGACTCTGATTCACTTTATTTCCTTAAGATATGCAAGCAAAAGGGACAGGTTTAATGGTAGACTAATTTACAAGGTAGTGCTTGTTTTAGGTAACCTCCCTGTTCCTTTTCTAACTCTTTTATTTTTTTTTAATAATATTTTTTTATTATATTATGTTAGTCACCATACAGTACATCCCTGGTTTCCGATGTAAAGTTCAGTGATTCATTAGTTGCGTATAACACCCAGTGCACCATGCAATACGTGCCCTCCTTACTACCCATCACCGGTCTATCCCGTTCCCCCACCCCCCTCCCCTCTGAGGCCCTCAGTTTGTTTCTCATAGTCCATAGTCTCTCATGCTTCATTCCCCCTTCTGATTACCCCCCCTTTTTTTATCCCTCTCTTCCCCTGCCAATCTTCCTAGTTCTTATGTTCCATAGATGAGAGAAACCATGATAATTTTCTCTGCTTGACTTACTTCACTTAGCATTATCTCCTCCAGTGCCGTCCATGTTGCAGCAAATGTTGAGAAATCGTTCTTTTTGATAGCTGAGTAATATTCCATTGTATATATGGACCACATCTTGTATTAGCTTTCCATTCCCCTGCTCTGACACACTGCAGGGTTCTGATTATCTAGAAATCTTCCATTTCAAACAGATGTCCCATACTCTAAAATGATCTTGATTCAACCTTGAAGCTTAGTTTAGAATAACATAGAAAAATGACAACTGGCGTACTGAGGACTAATTTTCATGCATAAAGTGTATTATGCATGTTACTAGGATTTAACTTTACATTGAAGATTTAAGCAATCTTCCTGTTATAACTATTGTATTTGTTAATGGCTTTTGATATTGTGAAGCTCAAATATTTTGTGGTTTGAGGTCTTAATTTCTGATGTATTAAAATTGATTTCATGGGTTTCTTTTCTCAATCTTATCTTTTGAATGTATTTTTTTCTAGAGAAGAAATGGATCTAAAGATAGCCTGATTGAAGAAAAATCTCAGACATCTACAAGCAATCTGGCTGGAAAACACACAGCAAAAACAGTCAAAACTGTCCAAGCTTCACGCCTCAAGATAGAGACTTGATGCCAGGGAAGAAGGGCCTGGGATTGGGGGCGGGAAGGGTGTGTGCCACCTTCACTTTTAAACTGTGAATTGTAATTATTCAAGTATTTTGGACCTGCAAGTGTTTCTTCAGAAAAAAAAAAAAAAAAATCGAACCTGTTCCATCTTTTAAAGGTTTAATAGCGTATTTGTACTGAAGGGCCTTTTTATTAACTGGACTAGTCTTGTGAAAACTCATTCACTTGATGCCCTATTTTCCTTCCTGGAGACTCTGAGTATCTTGTGTCTACAACAAAGATCAGATGCTTCCAGTCAAAGCTCTGGAATCCTGGTGTGCAGCTGCCTGGCTGTGCAACAGCCCACCAGGTGGATGAAAAGGTTCTTCCCAACTCTAGGCCTATCTCAGCCTGTGCACAGATGTATGAAGACTGAGACATCACTTTCAGACTGCAGATGTTTTTATTCATATAAATATGTTCTTTGTAATACTGTATTTTGTGGCATTAAGTTCCACTGGTAATTTACAAATGTAAAAACCTTTTTAAGTGTTGCTTTTAATTTCTGGTGTCCTTGTGTTTTCAGAAAAGAGACTGTGTGGATTTCAGTTGACCTCAGCTTATAAATTCATGACCCTCAACCACAAATGGTCCCTCCATCCTGCCTAGCTACCTAACTCCCCATTTGAGGGTGACTATTACAGGGAAAATAGAAATACTCATGCAGGACATCCCACCTTCTCCCTCCAACTTCTCCAGAGCTGCCATCAGCACTACTACTGTCCCTGCACCTGTGCTTTGGAGCCCAATCTCCTTTAGCCTTATCCCTTTCAACTTGGTTTTAAACTATTAACTCTCCCACCTAAAAAAAGGCCAACCAACTTTCACAACCACAAATCCCTCCCCAGCTTTTTCCCTCCCACTTTATTGAAAGGGTTATCTGTAGCCTGTGTCCTCAATCCATCTTCTGATCTTGACTTTAAACCGCTCCGGTTCTGCCCCACTGCTCCACTACAAAGTTCACTAAAAACTACTGTGTACCAAAGCCCAAGGGTAACTTTCAGGCCACCCTGCAACATTCTTAGTGCAGTATTCCGTCGTTTCTACGTTTCTGGCTGTCCTTAACTACTCTTCAGTAAGATGCTATTCTACCTCACCATTAGCTTCTCAAAGCTCAGCCCTCTCCCGCTAGGTGGGTCTCATTTATGCCCATAGCCTTAAAGTTTGCTCCTATAGCTTAGTCTACAGACCAGTGTTCTGCCAGGCCACTTAGATGTCTCAAAGGCAATCCCAACTCAACTAGTTTAAAATGCTGCTCTTTGGCTGGATTTAGGACCATTATGCTTGTGAATGTGCAAGACTACACACCTGGCAGTCGTTATAGACGCCTCCCCTATTACCAAGTCCTGTGAGCTTTGCCCTCCACAGCTTAATGATCTCCACATATTTTACCACCCTGGTCCAAGGTGGTTGTCTCTTGTCTAGACAGTCTTCTCCAACTGGCCCACCGCATCCTTCTTCTGACAGTTATTAACTATCCCTAGGATTCCCTTTGCTGTAAACAGAGCCTTAAGTGATCTGGTCTCTTACCTGTTGTTCAGGCTCATTTTGTAATATCCTGGGCTCAGCTAATGGCCACCTTCAAGCCTCATTAAGCACTCAACTCTTGTCTAAATCAGGGCACTTAAAGAAGGAAAGTAACTACAACGGTCACAAATCTGGACCTTTTCTAGCCCAAGGCCTCTGCACATGCCATCCCCAACTTCGCCTTCCAAAAGTGACACCTACCCTTAGGCTCAACCATTTTCTCAGCTTTCCTGTCTTGGTCAACTCACACGTGGGACTTGTCTCACAAAGTTAAGTTTTATATTTGCGATGACATTTCTGCCATTCAACTCTAAGCTTCCAAAGGGAGGAACTGTTTTGCTCACCCTTGTGTTCCCACTTCTTAGTACATTACTGAAAAATTCAATAAATTTTTTGAATGCTCAGACAGACTATTTGTTCTTTCCTGCAAAGTAGAGGCAGAGGATATACCGACTGCCACTTAGTAAAAATAAAAATGCAGCGACAATGTAGAACACCCGTGACCTAGGAACCAACTAGTCTTATTTGTTCATCATGCAGAAGGCACTGAAAGAAAGCACTTATTTCTTTTTGGGTGTGGCTAAACTGGATATTTCACAAGGCTATCCTTAACTGGTTGCACTGAATATCAATCTATGAGATTTAACCATTTTGAAGTTGCTGGGGGAGGAAGGAGAAACCCTCCCTTTCCCTTTGATCTTTCAGTGAAGAATGCTATTTGCTGGTAGTTAATTACATAATACACAAACCTCCAAGAAGCACAGTGAAATATTTCTTTGTAACCCTACTGTTTTAAGTGTGTATTTATTTATAGACTGTCCAAAAGCAGTAATTTTAGTACCCCTCAGACTCCTGGAAGTTTTAAATGATCCAAGCAACTCTTGTCATGATGTTTTTTTGAATTCCTCATCAAGGACATCCTAAAAAACAAAATAAAGCACTCAATTTGACACGCAAATATTCACATGTATCATAGCTTAATTAAACAATTCATACCCCTCTGAATTACACTAAGTTATGCAGGTCTGAACTCAGCTTTAAATGTCCGCATAAAACACACCTGAGATTTGGCCAAGTGTTTGAAATTTAGGTACTACACACAGAAACACGTTATCTTAAAATTTCAAATGTAAGCTAGGAAAAGGCTACCCTATTTGCTGTTAACTTCAACTTGTTGACTACAGCTGTTGCAGTACTAATACTAATTTAACGCTAACACCCATTAGAAAAGGCACCCCAATCTAGATAGAATTTGCATTATGAGTAACCGCTTTATGACAGAACTACAAGGTAGCATCACCCTACCTTAGGTCACCTTTGTGCTCCCAGTGTTCAGCTAGCTAGCAGCCGTCTTAGCTTCAAGCATCCAGCTTTCACCTGCACAAAATTTAAAAATCGTTTAAAAAAAAAAAACATACACACTTCGCGTTGGCAGACTCAAAATCACATGTGCAAAGTAATGTAAAAGCATCATCTGTTACTTACGCAGCTCCGACACCAAAGACATCAAATTCAAAGGCAGGAAAAGGCTGCAAAGTGTTTAGTTTACGCCTTTTTTGACACCACATTCACTAGTTTCCAAAAGTGAATGGGCAACACAAAGGCTACAAGAAAACTGCGTAAGGACTGCTCTATGAATGGCACAAAGTTGCTAACCCCATCACGGACTGGTTGATGAACTGTTCTGTGGGTTAGACCTGGAAGGGGATGAATTCCAGCTGGAGATTCTCTCCTTTACACTTCAAACCCCAGCCTAGGTAACGAGAACTCCAATTTAAAATGTTTTAAGTGGTTAAAACTTTCAAGCTGCGAGGCAACTGGTTTTTCTCGCACGAACACGCAAACTCACCTGCAAAGCGGACGACACTCATTCGCCGAGTTCTGCCTCTTGAAACAATTGTCAAGATCTAAACCTTAAACCGCACTTTACTCCTACGGGGACTTGATTCCAACTGTGATGCAGCAGGCATACATGCCTACCTATGGTGCGGCCTTCCTCTTTCACACGAGAGAATTCCCCGCTCATCTGAAAACCTCCCTGACACACGGTCGATGACCGATCAAGTCAAACGCACTCAAACCCATGTCCTGTCTCCTGGCGTGGGTACCAGCCTGGGAGCCTCTTCGCGGCCTCCCGCGGCAACGCGGCCGAGGCCAGGCCGCCGCCCTCCGCAATCCACGGACTCAGGGCCCGCCCGGCTGCAAGAGGCGTCTCACCACCCTCAGGGGCCCAGCGCCCTGGAGCGTCGGAGGCCAAGAAGCCGCGCACGCCGAGCCCCCGCCATCCCGGAAGGCGCACAGCAGCCGGCCGCCGCCCCAGCGCACAGGCGAGAAAGGCCGCCCGCCGCTCCCACAATGCTTTTCTACGGCTGGAAGGACCCACTGTCCGGGGGGCGGGGGAGGACGGACTGTACCACTGGCCGCCGCGCCCTCGCGAGACGCCGCCGTGTGGCGCGAGGGCGAAGTGCGCAGCGATTGGCCGGGGGGCGCGGCTCCAGGGAGGAAGACGGACGGGAGGGCGTGCGGTCCGCGCTGTGCGTCGTGCGGCCGGCGCTGTCGCCCGGGCGGGCGTCCTCCGGTGTGGCTGTGCCCCCAGCCCTCGCGGTGTCGGGAGCCTGTGTCCCGCGCTGAGCCTCGGTAGCTCAGAGGACTTGAGAACTCGTGTTCTCCACGGCTGAGGAAGAGTAAGGTTCTTCATTCAAAGAATAGATTCGTGGAGTTGTTAACTCGCTTCAGGCTCCCACCTCAGTGCCTGGGTCAGGTGGGAATGAGAGGGGCAGGGGTCCTGCCTGACGTTCTGGCTGGGCCGGAAAGGCGCTGAACAGGTGACGTGCACACTGGGGGTCCAGAGAGCGTAAGTGCCGAGGAGGAGACAGAAGGAGGTTGTGCGGTCGAACAGCCTGTCCCACAGAAACGGTGCGGACCGCCAATCCCGTTCAGGTGTTCGAACTGCCACAAAACAGTAAAAAGGAGCAAGTTACGTTCATCTCAGTAGTAACAACATGGAATCAATAGGAAATCATTAATGATTAATGATCTATATTAATGATGTATTTTGCCTAAAAGTCCGGTGTGTATTTTATACTTCCAGCCCATTTCCGTTCAGACTAGTCCCATTTCCAGAGCTGGGAAGCAGCCTGTGTGGCTGGAGCAGCGTGAGGAGTGCACAGTGGCGTAAGATGCAGCGGAAGAGACAGGTAGGAGCAAATCATATGAGGCTTTGTACTTGCAGTAGGAATTGGGATCTTCTGCTGAAATTTTAGAGTTGGTTAACGATTACCAGAAATAAAGCAGAAGTTGTTAATTGGCTTTTTGCCTCATACCCCTAATGCATTGAAGGAATAGAGACTGTAGTGAGATCTGCTGTGCGATATAGACAGGGGGTCTCCTTGCTCCTGTGGGTCCTAGCAGAGACTCATCAAGAGGCCACATCCTAGGACTCTTCCTCATTTCTTTGAAGCTAGTGAAAGAGAGAGATAAGGAAGAAAGGAAAAAGGTAAAATTCAAGCCCACAACTCACACAAGGACTAGCTGGAATGATACCCTTAAATCGAGGACAATGGAGACATACAGAAGGAGTAAATGTGTAATGATCACAAGAAAGGAAATAGCGAAGACCTTTATTAGGAGGTCGCTGTAACATCTGGGGGAGAAAAGGTTGGGGAAGGAGGATACTTCTAGGAGTATAATTTCAAGACATCGAATGGTACAGTGTGGGGTTTATAACAAATCTCAATCTTGCCTTCTTGCTAGGGAAAGTCAGGGAGAGGAACGAGTTTCCCTTGAGCTGGAGCAGCCAGCAGACCTGGGTTTACACCTAGCTCTGACACTTGTTCTCTTAGGTAAATAACCACCTCTTTGAGCCCCAAGTTTCCTCATTTATAAGATAACTATACCAATGAACCACGTGCTAAAGAATTAAAGTCTTGTGGAATCATGTTACATAGTAACATACAACAAATGACTCTCGTGAGCTTGGCTCTTCCTCTTGTTTACCCCCACCCCAGGTATGGAATCTTCTTGGGTTGAGTTCTTAAGGAAAGGAGAAATATGCTGATGTTTTTCTCTTAATGGCTTGACATTTTTGTTCCCACCTTATGCTTTCCATTCTCCCCTTTATATTTCTTTCCAAAACTCTGAATGGTTCAAGAGTAGATAGAGGGGAGGCATTTGTTCCCATTACGGGATTAGATTGGTGTCAGGAAATCTATTCTAAATTCTTCATCTTCCTGTCTACTTCAACCTCACATAGCCTAATAAGGAAAAGCCAATAATTAAGCCAGGACGCAAGAGAAATATAGAGGATATTTTCTACCTAGTTTTCCCCCCACCTACTGGGGCTACGTGTGGTGTTAGTGCAGACATGGAAGTAGCTGGGTTTCCTTGTGCGGTAGGCAGAAGCATGGTCCCCCAGAGACGTCCACATCCTCATCTCCTGAGCCTGTGGATGTTTCATTATAGGGTAAAAGAGGCTTTGCAGATGATTAATGTTGGGGACCATGATATAGGGAGATAAAAATTGAAGAGGAAGGCAGAAAAATTAGAGACGTGGCAGAAGAGAAGGCAGGAGAGGGACTCAACATTCCACTGTTAACTTTGAAACGGGAGGAAGAAGATCTTTGCAGCCAAAGAATGCAGTTTCAGCTCTAGTAGGTGGGATTGGCCTTCAGCTGACATCAAGGAACCAGGGACTTCATTTCTACAACTGCGTGGAACTGAATTCTGCCAACATCCTGAATGAGTATGGAAACCGACTTTCCCCTAGAGTCTCAGCCCTGCAGTTGCTTTGATTTTAGCCAGAGGTGTGATAATAAATTTGTGTTGTTTTGAGCTGTAAATTTGTGTGAATTTGTTATGGCAGCAGGAAAAACCAACACATCCTGTAAGGGGCAGAGTGAGAAGAGCTGTTTTTCTTACCCCACTCCTTCCTGTCCCACTCCAGTGTTCTCATCAGGAACATAAATAAGATTTTGCAGATAAACTGTACATATTTCATTCTAACCATATAGAGTCAAAGTTTGTTATGGTGGGTGCTATAGATGTGAATTAATATCCAATAGACATGAATAATTCGAATACTTTTTGTAATTTAAAGTCATTTGTAAAGTTCTTGGGATTTTCTTCTTAAAAAATCATATTTTCTGCAGAAACTTTCTTTCTTTCTAATTCTTATATTGTGTGTGTGGGTGTGTGCGTGTGTGTGGCAAAGAATGTCCAAACTAGGGCGTCTAGGAGAGTGTCTAATAGACAATAGTAGAAATCCTTGTCTTGTTCATGATTTTATTTGAGTGTGAGAGCGAGAGAGGCAGAGGGGGAAGGGTCAGAGGGAGCTGACCTGTCTGCTGAGCAGGGAGCCCGATGCAGGGCTCGATCCTGGGACTCCTGGATCATGACCTGAGCTGAAGGCAGATGCTTAACTGACTGAGCCTCCCAGGTGCCCCTTATTCATGATTTTAAAGGAATGCTTTTGAAGTTTCAGCACATGTGTATGATGTGGATAACATTTTTATGTATTTCCTGTTGTTCATCAGGTTAGGGGAGTTTCCATGTATACCTAGTTTGCTCATAGTTTTTTTTTTTATCATAAATGCATGTCAAATTTTATTAGATGTTTTATCTGCCTCTGTTGAGATGAATGTATGTTTTTTCTTGTAATTTGTTAATGTGGTGAATTGCATTAATGCAATTTTCTTTTTTTTTTTAAGATTTATTTAATATTTGAGAGAGAGGGAGAGAGAGAGAGCAGGGGGGAGGGGCAGAGGGAGAGAGGAAGAGGGAGAGGGAGAGAAACTCTTAAGCAGACTCCGCTTTAGTGCAGAGCCCGATACAGGGCTCGGTCTCACTACTCAGAGATCACGACCTGAGCCAAAACCAAGAGTCAGATGCTTAACCACTTACCCGACTGCACCAGCCAGGTGCTCTGCATTAATGCTATTTCTGATGTTGAAGCAGTCAGTCTGCCATTTCTGAAAGACACCAAATTGGTCATTTCAAAAAATATTGCTTAGAATTTTTGCACTTGCATTTATGGATGCGATGGGACTGTGGTTATCTTTCTCATCCTGTCTTTGATAGTTTTGTTGTGCAATTATATAGATATCTACCTAATATTACTAATTTGTTTCTGAAAATCAGATGTTCCCTGCAAAAACCTTAACTGGGAGCCTATTTCTTTTTATTTTAAATAATATCATTGTAATTTGTTACTTGTTAACCCAAACCAGTTTCCTAAAATGTAACTATAATAAGGTAAGCAAACCTCTATTAAGTAACGTTGGGATGTAAATATTCAAAGCTTTGCTTCCTGAATCACTGAACAATATAGCTGTTAACAAATAGTCGCTTTGTCAGCAGTAACATACTCTCATTGTTACTGCTTTTCTGCTTGCTTTTTTTCCTTCTCCATTGAGCTCCTTGACACTTTCTCAACCATTTTAGTTCTTATTCTGCATGACTAGGGACAAAAGGGCAATAGGAAATATGAAGGGCACTGTGGAAATGTGACAGAGAATGATTCACACAAGGGATGATATTTTAATGTTTCTTTTATCACCAGTAGCATTTATGTGGAATATCCCCTTCATTGATATTCAGTATGCTTTTTGATTTGCTGACATGATGTGGACATTTTACCAAATGTTTCTAGTGTAACTCAAGGCATTTCCTACACTTTTGTTGTTGTTATTGGTAAAAATGTTATATGGAGTTTTGGGGTGCTAAATAAAATATTTCCTACATAAATCTCAGTTGAAGTGTTGTTTTGAGAGATATGTATGTTGTATGACATTGGAGAATTAAGTATGAGAGGGCATTTACTGGAAAAACATCAATCAGGGAGATGTTCTGTGGAGTATGCCTGAAGTGGCTTTATAAAATTACTTGGGGTAACTTTTCCTCTTTTTCTCTTCTCCAAAAAATTTAAGATAATGTCAGAATTAATTTTTTAAATTTTAAAAATAAACCACATACTTTTTGGGGCGCCGGGGTGGCTCATTTGGTTAAGCATCTGCCTTCAGCTCAGGTCATGATCCCAGGGTCCTGGGATCGAGTCCCATGTTGGGCTCTCTGCTCAGCAGGTAGTTTGCTTCTTCCTCTCACTCTCCCTCTGTGCTCTCTCTCTCTATCATATAAATAAATAAAATAGTTTTTAAAAATTAAAAAAAATAAACCACATACTTTTAAAACTATCCGGGTCTAGTATTTTCTTTGTGGGAAGAAGTTAAACTACTGATTCAGTTTCTTTAATGGTTATAGGACCATTCATGTTTTTTCTTCTTTAGTCATGTTCGGTAAGTCGTCTTTCATAGAAACGTGTCCATTTCTTCCATATTTGTGAATTTGTTGGCAGGAGGTTGTTCATTATTCTTAGTTTTTTTCCCCTCTCGCCAATCAGTTCTCTGATTCTTTGACATCAACTGGGTGTCCAGTAATTCCCTGGAATTAGCATCAGACCCCCCAGGTTAAGAGCTCACTCCCACAAGACTGCCCCCATTTCATTTGCCAGCTGCAGTGGGGTGGCCAGCTATTCACACGTTTGCCCAGCCAGAAATTTGAGGATTAACATGACCTTTCCCCCACCTTGGTTTTGATAATTCACTACAGTGACTCAGATGCTCAGAAAACACTTTACTTCCTATTACCAGTATATTATAGAGCATACAACTCAGAAACAGCCAAATGGAAGAGATGAATAGGGCGTTACGGTGTGGGGTGGAGCATGGAGCTTGTGCCTTCTCTGGGCATGCCACCCTCCCAGCACTTGGATGTGTTAACTAACCCAGAAGCTCCCTGAACCTCCTTGTTTAGGAGTTTTTAGGGAGATTCCCCTACACAGACATGATTGGTTAAATCACTGGTTATTGGTGATTAAACAAAATTTCCAATCCTACCCACCTCTCCAGAGATTGGGGTGGGTGGGTAGGGTGGAAAATTCCAGCTCTCTAGTCACATGCTTCCTCTGGCAAGCTGCCCAATCCTGAGTCTACCAGAGAGATCACCAAGAGTCACTTCAGTGACATAAACTTTTTTGTTTCTCAAGATTGCTTTGGCTATTTGAGGTCTTTTGTGCTTTCATACAAATTTTAGGTTGTTTGTTCTATTTCTCTGAAAACTGCCATTGGAATTTTGATAGGAATTGTATCAAGTCCGTATATCACTTTGGATGATATGGGCATTTGAGCAATGTTAATTCTTCTGATCCGTGAGCACTGAGTGTCTTCCCATTTATTTGTGTCTTCTTCAACTTCCTTTATCAGTGTCTTATAGTTTTCAGTGTACAGGTCTGTCACCTCCTTGGTTAAGTTTATTCCTAGGTATTTTATTCTTTTTGATACAATTGTAAATGTGATTGTTTTCTTAATTTCTTTTTCTGTTTTGTGTATAGAAACACAACTGATTTTCATATAATGATTTTGTATCTTGCAGGTTTATTGAATTCATTTATTAGTTCTAAGTTTCTTGGTGGTCTTTAGGGTTTTTATTATGTCATCTGCAAATAGAGGCAGTTTTACTTCTTCTGTTTTGATTTGGATGCATTTATTTCTTTTTCTTGCCTAATTAATCTAGCTATGACTCCCAGTACTATGTTAAATAAAAGTGGCAAGAGTGGGCAACCTGGTCCTGTTCCAAGAGGAAAGACTTTCAGTTTTTCACTGTTAGGTATGATGTTAGTTATGGGCTTGCCATATATGGCATATGGTGTCATTGTGTTGAGATATGCCCCCTCTATAGCCACTTTGAGAGTTTTATCATGAATGGCTGTTGAATTTTCTCAAATGCTTTTTCTGCACCTTTTGAGATAATCCTATAATTTTAATCCTTCATTTTGTTAATGTATATCGTATTGATTGATTTGCAGATGTTGAACCAACCTCACATCCCTAGAATAAATTCCACCGATGATGGTGCATGGTCCTTTTAATGTGCTGTTTAGTTCAGTTTGCAATTTTTTTTTTTTTTTGAAGAATTTTTTCATCAATGTTCATCAGGGATATTGGCCTGTAATTTTCTTTTCTTTTCTTTTCTTTTCTTTTCTTTTCTTTTCTTTTCTTTTCTTTTCTTTTCTTTTCTTTTTTCTTTTTTCTTTTTTCTCTTTTCTTTTCTTTTCTTTTCTTTCCTTTTCTCTGGTTTTGGTATCAAGGTAATGCTGGCCTCATAAAATGAGTTTGGGAGTACCCCTTCATTTTCTATTTTTTGGAAGAGTTTAAGAAGGATTGGTATTAATTTTTCTTTAAATGTTTGGTAGAATTCACCAGTAAAGCCATCTGGCCCTGGACTTTTGTTTGTTAAGAGGTTTTTGATTACTAATTCAATCTCTTTATTTGTAATTGGTCTGTTCAGATTTTCCGTTTCTTCACAATTCAGTCTTGAGGGTTGTATGTTTCTAGGAATTTATGCATTTCTTCTAGGTTGCCTAACTTGCTGGTGTATATTTGTTCATAGTAGTCTCATGAGTCTTTGCATTTCTGTTTATTAGTTCTGACAACATCTCTTTCATTTTTAATTTTATTTGACTCTTTTTTTTTCTTAGTGGGTATAATTAAATGTTTGCTTATTTTATGTATCTTTTCAGAGAACCAGCTCTTAGTTCCATTTATCCTTTCTATTGTCTTTTTAATCTCCATTTCATTTGTTTTTGCCCTGATCTTTCTGTCCTTTTTTCTACCAAGTTTGGGCTTCATTTTCTTTTTCTAGTTCCTTAAGGTATAAAGTTAGGTTCATTATTTGAGATCTTTTTAATTTCTTGCTGTAGGCACTTATTGCTGTGAACTTCACTCTTACAACTGCTTTTGCTGAATCCCATTAGTTTTGGTTATTATATTTCCATTTTCATTTGTCTGAAAAAAATTATACAATTAGTAAGAGAGAACGCATGAGCCAGAAGAGAGGGGCAGAAGGAGAGAGAGAGAATCTTTTTTTTTTTTTTTTTTTTTAAAGATTTTATTTATTTATTCGACAGAGAGATAGACAGCCAGCGAGAGAGGGAACACAAGCAGGGGGAGTGGGAGAGGAAGAAGCAGGCTCATAGCAGAAGAGCCTGACGTGGGGCTCGATCCCAGAACTCCGGGATCACGCCCTGAGCCGAAGGCAGACGCTTAACCGCTGTGCCACCCAGGCACCCCGAGAGAGAGAATCTTAATCAGACTACATGCTTCCAGTGTGGGGCTTGGTCTCACAACCCTGAGATCATGACCTGAGCTGAAATCAAGAGTTGGACACTTAACCAACTGAGCCATCCAGGTGCCCTTGTCTGAAGATATTTTTTATTTATCTTTTAATTTCTTCTTTGACCATTGGCTACTCAGTAACATGTTTTTTAATCGCTACATATTTGTGAGTTTTCCAGTTTTCTTCTTATAATTGATTTCTAATTTAATACCACTGGAGTTGGAAAAGACACTTGATATGATTTCAGTCTTCTAAATTTATTAAGACTTGTTTTGTGGCCTGAAATATGGTCTTTCCTGGAGAATGTTCCATGTGTGCTTGAGAAGAATGTGTATTCTACTGCTTTTTGGTGGAATGGTTCTTTAAATGTCTATTAAGTTCCTCTGGTCTAATGTGTAGTTTAAGTCTAACGTTTCCTCACTGATTTTCTGTCTGGATTATCTATTCATTGATGAAAGTGAGATATTGAAGTCCCCTACTATTATTGTATTGCTATCTATTAGTCCCTTTAGTTATGTTAGTATTTGTTTTATATAATCTTGGTTCTCCTATATTGGATCCACAAACAGTTACAATTGTCATATCCTCTTCTTGGATTCACCACTTTATCATTATATCATGACCTTCTTTGTCTCTTATTAGTCTTTGTCTTAAAGTTTGTTTTGTCTGATACATCTACCCTTGCTTTCTTTTCTTCCCTAGGTTAAGGAGTATCTTTTTCTATCCCTTTACTTTCAGTCTATGTGTGTTCTTAAAACTGAAGTAAGTCTCTTGTAGGCAGGATATGGTTGGGTCCTCTTCTTCTTCTTCTTCTTCTTCTTCTTCTTCTTATTGTTATTATTATTAATTTTATTTTTAAGTAGTCTCTACACCAATGTGGGGCTTGAACTTACAACCCTGAGATCAAGAGTTGCACACTCTACCAACTGAGCCAGCCAGGTGCCCCAGGTCTTATTTTTTTAAAATCTATTCAACTATGCTTTATCTTTTGATTAAACAATTTAATCCATTTACATTTAAAGTAAATATTGATAGGTACAGACTTATTGCCAGTTTGTTCATTGTTTTCTGGCTGTTTTGTAGTTCTTTTGTTCTTTTCTTGCTTTCTTCCTTTGTGATTTGATACTTTTCTGTAGTGATATGCTTAGATTCTTTTCTCTGTATCTTTTGGGTATCTACTGTAGGCTTTTGCTTTGTGGTTACCATGAGGCTTACATAAAACATCCTAAAGTTATAACAGTCTATTTTAAACTGATAACAATAAGTTTAAATGCATTAAAAAACTCTACATTTTTACCTCCCTCTCTCATGTTTTATATTTTCGATGTCATAATTTATATCTTTTTACATATGTATTCATTAACAAATTATTGTAGTTACAAGGTGTTGTTTTTTTTTTATTACTTTCTTCTTTTAACTTCATGCTAGATTTAGGATTGATTAACTCATCACCATTACATTAGATTATTCTGAGTTTAGCTATGTATTTACCTTTACTGGTGAGATTTATACTTTCAAATGTTTTCCTGTTGCTAATCAGTGCCCTTCCATTTCAGCTTAAGGAAGGACCTTAACATTTCTTGTAAGGCCAATGTGGTGGTGATGAACTTCTTAAGCTTTTGCTTGTCTGTGTAACTCTTTCTCTCCTTCAGTTCTGAAGGACAGCTTTGCTAGGTAGAGCATTTTTGGTTGGCAGTTTTTTCCTTAAGCACTTTGAATATATTATGCCACTCTTTTCTGGCCTGCAAAGTTTCTACCAATGGTCTCATGGGAGTTTCTTTGTATGTAACACGTTGTTTTTCCCTTGCTGCTTTTACGATTCTCTTCTTAGTTTTAGCTTTTGACACTTTAATTATGTGTCTTGGCATAGGTTTTCTTGGGTTCATTTTATTGGACTTCTCTGGGATTCCTGGATTTGAATGTCTTTTTCCTTCCCCAGGTTAGGGAAGTTTTCAGCCATTATTTCTTTAAATAAGTTTTCTGCCCCTTTCTCTCTCCTCCTTTTGAGTCCCCTATCATGCAAATATTGGTGTGATTGATGGTGTCCCGTAAGTCCCTTAATCTGTCTTTATCCTTTTTTCTTTTGCTCCACTGATGGGATGAATTCCACTACTCTGTCTTTGAGTAACTGATCCTTTCTTCCACTGCAGCCAGTCTGCTGTTGAACAGCTTTATTGAATTTTTCAGTTCAGATTTTGTATTCCTTAGCTCCGTAATTTCTGTATGGTACTTTCTTATATTTTCTATCCCTTCGTTAAAATTCTCACTTTGTTCATGCATTGTTCTCCTGACTTCAGTGAGCATTTTTATGCCATTATTTGAACATTTGAACTCTTTGTTAGGTTTATCACTTATTTTTGTTTCATTATATCTATTTCTGATGTTTTGTTCTTTTATTTGGAACATATTCCTTTGTTTCTTCATTTTTCTTGACTCTGTGCTGGTTTCTATGCATTAGGTAAAAGAGCCACATCTCCTAGTGGTCTTGTGTGGGAGATGAACCTTATCGTTCAACCCTGCCCTAGCGATTGGCTGTCTCTCAAATCTTTGTGATGTGTAAGCAGTCTTGTTTGCTCTTAGTGGCTCCCAATATTAAAGACATGTCAAGACCTGCCAGTGTCCCAAAGGGGAGGAACTCAGTCAGCACCTAGATTCAGGCTTATTGGCACTTGGACCTTCAGGTAGCAGCTTTTAAAGTACGCAAATATACCTCTCTCAGGAGAAGCCTGGGATATGGGCATTTCTGTCTGCGGCCTCATCAGTACTATGCCCTGAGGAGAAAGTTAGCCAAGAACTGTTTCTCTGTTACAGTTTCATGGCACCTGCAAATGTAATCCCTACTGTCCACTAGAGCCAGGGGCATCCTTTGGATGGCAGCCACAAAAACTAGGACCCCAGATGTATACACAAACTCCTTTCCTGGAAATATTGGCAACCTGCAGTGAGGCAGCAGGAGAGCACAAAGGCGGTGCCTACCAGCCTCCCTGGTCTCTGGAGAGTATTGTAGTCAGCCCCTTGTCGTGTGCTGAATTGGAAGCCTACCATGCAGGCTGTAGCTGTTAAGATATGAAAAAGGCCTCTTTCACAGAAAGACTGGGCACGTTTGTGTTCTCTGGGTCTGTGCTGGCCCCAGGGGATTTGCTGTGGTGAGTTCTTACCAGCACTTTCAGAACTGACTCTTAAGTTTTCTGTAGCTTTAGTTGTCTCATGACTGCAAACTCCACTGGCTTTCAAAACTAGGTGTTCGGGGCACCCATTTCTCAGATGGAGGTTTTAAAATTTGGGGCACCAGATGTAAAATCTAAACCTTTCATTCCTCAGTGAGAAGTTTGGAGTTGTGAGTCCCCCCTGGCTGTGTGTTGCTGCACCAGGGTTGGGGTTTATGGTGAGATTATTAGCCTCTCCTATTGGTTTGATGTGTGTCTTTTCTCATTTACCAGTGTGTGGGGGCCACTCAGGTAGTTTCTGGATTTCTTTCAGAGGCACTCGTTCTATATGTAGCTGTAGATTTGGTGTGTCCATAGGAGGATGTGAGCTCAAGAGCCTCTTATATTGCCGTCTTAAACCCAATTTAAACATTGAGATTCTTTTTTTTTTTTTTTAAAGATTTTATTTATTTATTTGACAGAGATAGAGACAGCCAGCCAGAGAGGGAACACAAGCAGGGGCAGTGGGAGAGGAAGAAGCAGGCTCATATCGGAGGAGCCTGATGTGGGGCTCGATCCCATAACGCCGGGATCACGCCCTGAGCCGAAGGCAGACGCCCAACCGCTGTGCCACCCAGGCGCCCCTAAACATTGAGATTCTAATGTCAATTATTAGAAATTATTTTTCTGGGATTTCTTTTTCGTTCTTTTTCAGAAATATAGGTTATTTGTGATATTTTTTGTTCCTTTGCCAATGTGCCATCTTTTATTTCTTGAAATATATTAAACATACTCGTTTGATATCCTATAAGTAAAAACTTTGCATAGTCTAACTCTGTTTCAACTCACTGTCACTTGTCTATTTTCTCATAGGTTTGTGATTTGTTTTTTTTTTTTTAAAGTTGTGGTAACCATTTGGGTCTGTTCTTCTAGAAAGGATTATATGTTTGTTCTTGCTGGATATTTGGGGCACTGCTAACCTAGGAACACTCTCAGACTATCCTAACCACACCACATAAGATAGGATGTACCCTATCCTACATGAGCAGAAGACTTGTGTTAGTAATTTTCAGAGGAGACTACCCTTCCCCTGTTTCATCCTTCTTCATAATACTTAGGTTTATTACCTCTACTGATTGTCTTGTAGGGTGAATACTCACCCCCTCCCCAATCATGTAATTCATTTACTAAGGATGTTGCCTTTCATGGGACACAACCTTATGCATGCATCATGCATGGGAAGTTCTGTTTCCCACCTTGCCCAGGCCTCATGTCTTATCTTCTAACTCCCATATGGCTCTATGAAGCCTAAGTTCTAAGCCACCAAGGATAGATAAATAACCCAAGCAAATGCCAGTTCCAGAACTTGCTTTGGATTCATGCTATCTTTTACTTGTGGCTTCTGAGGACTTCCCTTATTTTTTCAACCGACTCAGCCATTCATTTAGAATGATATTTAAAAATATTTTATTCAAGGCTGGTACAGCTGCTCTGGAAAACAGTATGGAGTTTCCTCACAAAGTTAAAAATAGAACTACCCTATGATCCAGCAATTGTACTACTAGGTATTTATCCAAAGGATACAAACAGTGATTTGAAGGGGCACATGCACTTCAATGTTTATAGCAGCAACGTCCAAAATTGCAAAATATGGAAAAAGCCCAGATGTCCATTGACAGATGAATGGATAAAGAAGATGTGGTACACACACACACACATGCACAGACACGGAAAGACATGAACAGACACACACACACGCTGGAATATTACTCAGTTGTCAAAAAGAATGAAATCTTGCCATTTGCAATGATGTGGTTGGAACTAGGGGGTACTATGCTAAGTGAAATAAATCAGTTAGAGAAAGACAAATACCATATGATTTCACTCATATGTGGAATTTAAGAAACAAAACAGATGAACGTAAGGGAAGGGAAGGAAAAATAAGATGAAAATAGGGAGGCAAACCATAAGAGATGCTGAACTCTAGGAAACAAACTGAGGGTTGCTGAAGGGAAGGTGGGTGGGGGGATGCAGTTACTGGGTGACAGGCATTAAGGAGGGCACTTGATATAATGAACACTGGGTGTTATATACAACTGATGAATCACTAAACTCTACCCTGAAACTAAAAAAAAGAAAAATAATACTTCATCCAGCATTTTTAATTATTCTGAATTAGGGGATTTCTCTGCATATCTCTCCTGCCATATTGCAGGCACAAAACACCTTTTGAGTTTCTTCATCAATTTGTTCCTTGAAAAACCATCCAGCTTAAGAACATCAAAAGAGCTTATCACTAATCCTGCTTTTTCTGATAACCTATGTGTAAAGGTAATAATTCTTCCCAAAATTATTTATAATTTAGAGCAATTCCCACCAAGTCTCTTTTTTTAAAGTAACTTGGTCAAAATTTTTTGGAAACCTAACAAAATTATTATGAAGTTCTTGTTTGGAATAAAAAACTGATGA
This sequence comes from Ursus americanus, assembly GCF_024610735.1. Lineage (NCBI taxonomy): Eukaryota > Metazoa > Chordata > Mammalia > Carnivora > Ursidae > Ursus > Ursus americanus. Next base: position 1,110,781 of record NC_142131.1, read on the forward strand.
GAACAGTCAGAGCAGTTTAGAAAAAGAATAGTAACGGTGGAAGACTAACTCCTTCCTTAATATTAAATAGTAAACATATTCTAATATTAAATATTAAGCCATATTTAAACTCTAAGATAATTAGATCGGTATGGTAATGGCATAGGTACTCATCTATCAGTAGAATGAAAGATGTAACTCATAATAATTGTTAGTATTTGTTAAATTTTGGTATGTCTTAAAGCAAACTTCCCAAATTAACAGAGAAGGGTGGGCTTAACCCATACATGTTGCTGGCAAGAGTGACTTGTCATTTGGAAAAAAAAAAAAAAGTTTTACTTGACATAAAGCAAAATAAGGCCTATATAGTTTAAATAATTAAATGGAAGAAAAATCAAATGATAGAAGGGCTAAGTAAAAATATTTGCTTGATTGTAGAAAGGACTTACTAAACTTGAAAATCAGTGGTTGTTTCTGGAAGGTGGCAAGAAGCTGGTTACAATGAATGATGAGGCAGTAGAGCAATTTATCTGGCTTTTTGATCATGAGAAAACATAACCTTTCAAAATAATATAAGTAAAAATTATTTTAAAAATAAAAGGAATATGGAAATAATTGATAATCTTAATTTGGCAAAATTTAAAACTTCTCTGTCTTTAATAATTAAAGAGAAATTCCATGTATTAAATGGGCTAAAATCTTATAACAAATATAATTGTAACAAATATAATCCGTAATAATAAAATAATTCATGTTAATCCATGTGAACGCTGATAATCCAGTATAATCAAAGGTAAAAAGAGATACTTTACAAAAGATAAACATGAATTCTAAAACATACCAAGAAGTATCAGGGCCTTAAGGAATTCTATGAAAAATATTTTTGTAACACTACTGATTTCTGATACTATTTGAACCCTAAGTTTCCAATTTGTTTTTCTGATATTTATGTGACTTTTTTTTTGTACTAAAAGCTAGGTGCATCTATGTTTGGAGAAGCCTTGTCTGTTTCTTTAACTTTGTTCTTATTTTAGGAGTTGTGATTGGGCTTAAATTTTTTTCTTACAGATTTTTCATTGTGTATGTACTAGTGATTAATGCTAGATGTGTTCATATATAAATGGTGTGTTTGAGTAAGATGTGGTTTATCTTAACTTGGTTAGCAAAGACTTATGTAAAATTTTCTCTGCACCACCATTTTATAGAAAGTACTGACTTGTTGATGACAGTGTTACTGAAACCTGCTAAATAAATACTAATTTAAGAAATTCCTTTATGGGTCTGATTTAGTACAAGCAGTATACCACCAGGTGGCAGTACAAGCCAAGCACAAAATTGTCACTGTCCTTCGCGGTTGCACTTTAACTGGAATGAACTTAGTAATCGAATATCCATATTTGAGTAGAATCACCCCAGCTTCCTCGATGTTTTTTAAACTTGGCTTTAAACTAGTTTATCAGAGGTGAGGCTTTGATTTAAAAAAAACCATCTGGTCAAGTTGCACAGGAAAGACCTGTTTTAATATGTTACTTTGAGTAAACCAAAAGAACATCTTACGGATTCCAGTCCAGACAAGAATGAAACGTCTTTGAGTGGTAAGGTTCTCTGTGCCACAGAACTGTAGGTCCTAAGCCAGTCAGATAAATAAAGCTGGTGCTTTAGTCAGGAGCCAGCCTGCCAGGAAATATACATGGCAATTGGGGTTGAATTATTCATAGACACTTTTTTTGGTGGGTTAGACAGCGCAATCTGTCTACATTTTTTTTTTTAAGTCAGGTATGACTTGATTGCAGTGCTTAGTCACATATGTGGAAATAAATAGTTGCTAGATAAAAATATATGATTTTTTATTTTTATGACTAAATATATATGGCATGTGTTTCATGTCCATACATTTCCAAGGGTATTTTTAGAGACATCTGTTTCCATATCAGTAACTTTGCTCTTTCATGGTGCTGGAGCCTTTCTTTGGGGGAGCGGAGAGCAGCGTTGGAGGATGTTCCGTAAGACAGGAGCTCCTGAGGGGCAGAGAATAGCTCAAACAGCTCAAAACCTGGGATCCTAATGAGTGGCTTTCATTATATTAATGTTAATATTTGTTTTAGCCACTGAAAGAGGATTTCCAGCTGCTCCATTAGAGATATGAAGTCTCTCAATGGAATAACTTAAAACCCTCCTACTGAGACAACTTGAAAGTGAGTACCCATGGGTCTGTGGGGATCTGTGAGAAACCACGGAGAGCCCAAAAGGGCCTGAAAGTCAGAAGTACAAGGATTCCAGTCCTTCAAATTTTCAAAAGGAGAAGAAGTAATTTCAGTAAACTGTGGTCTAGAATAACAAAAGTGGTCTCAACTCTGTAGTATCAAATGAATGATTGGTGAGTCCTTGGAAGCAGCACCACTTACTCATGAGAAGCCAGAACAGGCTTAACACCCATCACAGCAAACTTTCTTCTTTAACAAAGTGTCCAGAGCTGGGAAGGGTGGAGAACCTGGAAATATGAATTTGAGCAAGGTGCTTGGCAAGGTCTCTGACAACACACCTTTGGCTGAAGTGTGGTATAAGTGTCATTACGTATATAGATAATTAATTGTTCAGTTACCAAGGTGGTGCCATTTAATAGAATGATGTCAATTGATGTCTCTAGGGATGTCCTTGGCCTTTTTTCTTTAATCCTTTTTATTCATGATTTGGATGAAGATGTGGAAAGCATTCTGATAAAATTTGAGATGATATGAAGTTAGAATAAATTAAATGGTCAAATCAGAGTTCTAAAATCTTAAGGTGGTTGAACTTGGTAAGCGTTAGAAGAATGATTTTAAAGGGAATGCATGTAAAGATTACTACTTGCGTCCTAAAGTCAACAGCGTATATACTAGGTAAGTCATATCTTAGCTGTAGCACATCCAGAAAAGACTTCAGGGAATGTAGTTGGCGTGAATCTAGTATCAATCCGCTGTGTACCATGGTTGTCAGCAGAGTAAATATTAGTTTAGGTTTTATTATTCACAAAGTGTGGCATGGAAAAGGAAAGAGGAGATGTCCCCTCTTCTACTGGTGGGATCACCCTTGCTGCAGTTCTGGTGCTCTGTCTCACGTGGGGCATAGGCAGGCCAGGGACTGTTCCGGAGGAAGATAAGCAAGGTAACGAGAGCTGTAGAAGCTGTTACAGAGGGCGTGACTGAAGCAATTGGGTATTAGAAAATGCAATATCAGAAGATGGGGTGACACTGGCTTCAAATTTTGAAAGTCTGTCTCATGAGAAAGGGATTAGACTTGTTCTGTGTTCAAATTAGGGCCAAGGGGGTAGAAAACTTAAAGAGACAGTTTCATGTCATGACTCTCTGAAGGTTGGAAGCAACTCCAGATGGGAACAAACTATTTCAAAAGATGGTGATTTCATTAGAATGTTCAAGCATGGATGGGTAAGAACTTGGAAAAGTCTTAGCAACTGATAGATAGTTGAATAAATTTAAAAGTCCCTTCCAATTCTGGATTTATGGTTATTTTCTTAACCCACTAGTAAGCTAAAAGGAATCCTTAAGAAAAGGCACCTTTGAACAGTTCTTAATATTAATTCATCCCAATAATCTTAAAATATCTTTTTTTCTTTCTTTTCAGTGTTTTTAGCTAGCAGAAGCAGAATCAGGATTTAAAATGTGACCTTTATTCCTTGTCTCAGAGATATGGTCAAAGCCCCAATGCCAAGATAAACACAATAGGTACCAAGTACTTCCAAATTCTAAAGGGATTACCTAAGCAGGTCATGTCAAATGATTGGGTAACCAGTCCTACCCATATTAGCTCATTGCTTACCTCTGGGGTTGGAGTTGAAGAGTCGGTGATGAAGACTGTTTGAGAGAGTCATTGGTGCACTGCAATATACCCATCCCCATGGGAAACTTCTGGGAGAATTTGACATGTATGCCCTGGAATTGGAGAGACCCTAGGACAGTGATGCCCACTAAGAGAGACTGTGGCTGGGGTTACCCATGCCTGGCAGTAGCTCAAAAAAGAGAGAGGGTTTTGGTGGGAACAGTCTTCCCCCCCATGGAAGGGGCATGGCAAAGGTGTGTGTTTCCCCTAGTCCAGAAGTGGGGTTATTTTTAAGGGGACCTTGCCCAGCAGGGTTGGCTGGAGGGTTGGCTTGCCAGCAATCAGGGGCTTGTGGGGGAGACTATTAACAGGCGGTGACAGGAGGCCAATGAGAAGAGGTTAAGAAAATTAACTAAAGCCAGACTATCTAGGTTCAAATGCTGATTCTGCTGCTTTTTTTCTGTGTGATCACGGGCAGAAGTAGAGCAAGAGAGGTAGAAGAGCCTAACCCCACAGGACTGCATTTTAGGAGGATAGCTTGGGGGAGCCAATTTAAATTCAATAAGATTTTGGAATTTTGACAGTAAACAAGAGACTTTTAGAATACTCAAGTAAGATTACTCTTTCAACTTAAAGGGACAGAGAGAACTGTGGGACCTTCCATTCAAGGGTTTAGAAAAGGAGTCCCGAAAGCAGGTGTGAAGAGACACTGGAAAAAAGAATAAAGCTGTCTTCCACTTGCATCCTGTGCAGACCAACCTCATAAATAGGTAGATAGTACAAATGCTGGAGCCATGGATGGATTCTAGATGTGACTTTGTCACCAAATAGCAGTGTCCATAGCAAGTCACCCTACCTCTCTGGGTCCCAAGTGTCTTCACCTGTAGAAAATCTCCTGCTTCCTTTTAGCCTTCTAGTTCTGTTTCCATTTTCCTTCACAGGCAAGATATGTGATATATGTCATATGTATATAAATAAACATTTATAAATACTAAATGTATTTCTATATATCTGTATATCTATGTCATAGATATATATAGATAGATACATATATATACCAAATGTAGATATATATATACTAAATATATCTATGACATAAATATATAGATATATTTAATATTTATAAATATATAAATATATATAGGTACATTTGGTATTTATAAATATATCTTTATATATATATCTCTATTTAGATATATTTAGTATTTATATATATTTAATTATACCCAGAACCTTTTTCAGAAAAAATTTCATTAACTGGATTGCATTTTCTTTTGGCATACTGATTGTGTTTTGTGCCTAAATACAGTGTTAAGGTTATCTTCTGTGTCTCTCCAGTAGTTTTCCCCTGCTACACTTTATATAGATAAGCTTTAGTAAGAGATGGCATTTGGAGCACATATATTTTAAGAGTCTTACCCATATTAATTCTGCCGATCCAGTCTACATGTGGTTTTTATATGTTATAGCTGAGAAGCCACAGGCAAACTAAATTGAAGGAGGTAAAAGGAATGTCAATTAAATACAATTAAATATTAAGGAATTCCTCAGACCTCTTGGAATTCATGAAGGAGTTCTGCATGTTCTTACACATGTATGCCACAAAAAATAGACTTAGTTTGCCCTTGAATTTTATGTCTCCTCATAACACCACTGCTCTGTAAGGTAATGTAATTATCTGTAAATTCCTGTCGGAGACTCTGACATGCCCTGGAAAGGGTTGGCACAACCAAATCATTGTTTTAACTAGTTTAGTTATTTAAAGTTATACAGTACGGTGTGCTTTTCGGTCCAAATGAAAAGGAGACATTAATTAGAACATCATAAAATAGACAAAATGAGAAGGCAACATATATCTTAATCTGCTCAGCTCTTTGCTGGAATTCCTCACTTCTGGATTGATCTCTTGAGCAATAGCAATAGTTTGTTATAAATTATACTAGACTGCGCACTGATACTGCAGGAAGGGTTTCGAAGTTGAACACTAATGTATTCCATATTTATACACAACAGCATCTACGTCATACACCGAGCCAGAACTGCAGTACGAACAGCTGGGGCACCCATGGCTCCAAAGCCTATAACTCGAGATGTTTTGCTATTTTCACCCAATTTAGGTTTAAGTGATCTCTAAGTTTTCTTCTATCTCCACCATCCTATGATTCAGCTCACAAGAGACACCATCTTTACAAGCTTAGGTATAAATTCAGCCCTGGCAGCTTAAGCCTCTAAAATCTCGGTATCCAGAACACCAAAAACCCTGTTAGAATGCAATGCGAATATTTGTATGTTGGTAAGAGAATGGAAAGTCAAGTGTAATAAAGTGCCTTTTCTTAAAAATACATGTACGTTAGTTTAATTTCCCTTATGTTCCTGGAACTGCTCCATATCATGGTGGTTAAGAGGATTATAAGGAGTATAATTACAGAGGAAGAGTAAACAAAGAGCCCTGAATTCGGTTTCTGAGGGCAGTTTATTTTCTGCCTTATTGGACTATAGACCCAGTCTAAAGATTTAGGCCAGTGGTAATAAGGGGCAATTGCACATGTAATGAATTCAAGGGTGGCAACAGCACATCTTCTTATTCCAGGCTTCTGGTAGTATTATTTTTGCAACCCAGCACATTTCCTCTTTTTTCCTACTCTTGTAGTGCCGTCTCTACTGCCTTTCTTTACACAAGGATCAGCAGAAGACAGAATGGGGTCAGAGAGCCCCATCCACCTGGCCATTGCGATTGGTTAAGATGTGATGCATGAGCCAAGCCGGGGAGAGCCCTTGTCTGGGACTTTCTTACAGTGGAGGCAAGAGGAGTACCTGCTTTTGCTTCTGTGTTCCTAGGACTGGAAGGGTAGCGAGGATGGCTGATTTTATCCTCCTGTGGAGCAAGCCTAAGGCAATTGTCAGAATGAGGCCTACACCAAGAGACACAAAGAGGAGAGGAGAGAAATGTCATGTTGTTTGAGGTCTGGCTGTTGGTCTGTCTGATATTAGCTCTAATAAGCCACTCCTTTTTCGTGTCATATAGGTTGAGTTGGATTTCTGTCATTTGTATCCTGACTAATACAGATTTTGAGCAGAAATATTAGAAAACACCGTCTTATGAAATATTACTTCATAAGCCTAAAAGTACAGATGATTTTGGTATGATAATAAAAATAACTGCAATTTATCAAACATCTACCAGGTGCTAAGCATGGTCATAAGTACATTCTGTGTTCTGTTTTCTTTTTTTTTTTTCTTTTTTAAAGATGCTTTATTCATTTGAGAGAGAGAGCAGAGTCGGGGAGAGGGGTAGCAGGAAAGGGAGACGCAGACTCCCTGCTGAGCAGGGTACCCGATGCGGGGCTTGATCCCAGGACCCCGGGACCATGATGCTTAACAGACTGAGCCACCCAGGCGCCCCTTCTGTTTTATTTTCATTTAATCTCCACAACAACCTATGTAGTGTACATATCGGTTAGCTATTACTGGGTAACTAACTGTGCCAAATCTTAGTGACTTGAAACAGTAAGAATTTATTTAAGCCAAGTCTGTGGCTTGGTTGGGTGATTCTTCTGGTGTAGGCCAGGCTCAGCTGATCTTAAACGGGCTTGCTCATGTGTCTACAGTAAGTTGGCAGATTTCTGGGGACTGACTAGTTTGGGATGACTCACTCGTAGGTCTGGAGTTTGGTGGTTTTCTCAGCTGGGCCCCACCGGAGTGACTGGACATCGTGTCTCCAGCAGGCTGGCCGAGGCTTGTGAACATGGATGTTGCAGGGTTCCAGGAGAGTGAGTGAAGGCGTGAAGTCCTCGCAAGGCTCAGGTTAGGCACCAGCATTTTGCAACTTCTCCTGCGTCGTATGGACCAGAGTACAAGGCCAGGCCTCATTCAGGGAATGAGGAAATAGTCTCTACTTTTAATGGGAGGACCTGAAAGTCGAAGGGAATGGATATAAGGAGGCATGATAAAGGGGAGCGCAACTATTTTCTAAAAAAGATATTAGGTGAATATACTTCAAAGTTAAGAAATTTAAACAAGGTCACATGGCTAGTAAGTAGCAGAGAGAGGATTTGAGCCTTAATCTTCAGACTGAAAACCTCACTCTTTCAACATTTCTCTCTTCTTGCCGATTGATCTATGTAGTCCAGTTGTCACAACTTCGTTTCTGAAGTCCTATTCTTAGATCACTTTTGAATGACTTCTCAGTTATTAGGAAGAGTTTCTTTATTATAACAGAGGTGTTAGCTTTCTGTGAGTAGGTAATTCTTGAGCCACACTTACAAGCATTTTCATTCATATTTATACCCACGATAAAAGGAAGTTCATATTTTCATCTTGCATCATGGCTCTGCTTTGAAGTACCAGATGTTATTTTGGGAGAATAGGTAAAATAACTTGTAGTATCTAGTAAATTCTTAAATAATAGTTAGATGTAGTGAGGAAACAATGAGTTCAGGAAAATGGGAAGCTGGAAGATGGTGAGATCTGTAAAATGGGAGGAAGGATGTCAATGAATGGAAGAAAGGGAGAGTGGACTCCAATCCTGTAGGATTCTAGGGAGGGTAGTAGAGGCAGTAGCTACCATTTAAGTTGAGGAATCTTATAGCCTAGTGTGAAAGGCTTCATGAATAGTCTGGAGACAGCCCCATCCAAGGATCCTCGATAGGTTAGAATATGGGGAAAAGAGACAATGTGCACAGAGCCTGGTACTGCACTGCAAGGCTCAGATGCCCCACACTGTGCCTCTCCCAAAATAGTTAAAACCCTCTTTACAGGCCTAGCTTACAAGTCTGAGTGTTATAATTGTCCCTCTAGAACTGTCCTAAGGGTGTTGGTGGGAGGGGGTGGTCACATAGGCAACTTTGTCTCATGAAATTCAATGATTAAAATGCGTGATGGCTGTGAAGCAAGGAAGTTCAGAAGAGCATAGAAAGAAACAGACGGTGGAAAATGAAAGAGATAGCTGCCAGGAACTTTCTCCTGCAGCTGAAGCAAGGACTTCTCTCACAAGGTAACACTCGCTCGGGCGCCTGGGCGGCTCAGTCGGTTCAGCGTCTGACTCTTGATTTCTGCTCAGGTCATGATCTCAGAGTTGTGGGATGGAGCTCCCTGCTCAGCGGGGCATCTGCTTAGGATTCTCTCTCTTCCCTCTGCTCCTCTCGCCCGCCTCACCCCCCTCGCCCCCCTCAGGCATGTGTGCTCTCTGTCTCTCTTAAAAAAAAAAAAAAAGAGGTAACACCAGACAGGTAGAACTGAACTCTTGGGAACTTCCCAGAGACCACTTGGTTTGGGGTAGGATGACTAGAGCTTACATTTGGGATATAGGCATGAGGAAAGGGAGTGTTCAGATGGTTCAAATGAGACAGGAAAAGGTAAAGGAGGACAAGTAGGAGGAAGTCTATGGGTTGGTGAAGAAAGCAGATGGTTTTATGATTTATAAGCCGGTTATTAGGGGAAAAAGTGATATGTATACTTTTTAAACATCATAATATCTTATATCTTCATTTTCTTTTCAACACATTGGTAAATATGTCACTTAAAACAGCAGAATAGGTTCTAAGTTTAGAATCTGGTGGTAAGGAAAACGTGGGGTATGAGAAGAACTGTGTGTGTTCTTTTTCCTCAGAGGGAAAAAGCCAGGGATTGGACTCTCCTTAATGAGCTTCCTAAGTGATTTGTTTTAAGAGGGTTTGAGTGTCTGTGTTCAGAAGCACAGAGAAACTTGGAATGGAGATCAATTTCCCCTCTTTACTGTTCATCTCTATCTGGCCCTGGATGACTCTGGAAAGAGAGGGTGGTCATTCTGCCTAAGTCAGAGAAGTTTGGTCTGCAGTCAGGACTGGATCCGAGGGCTGTGAAACCTGACATTCCTGTACTCCGTGTCTGTGGGATTTTGTCCATATCTGACTGTCATGACTGCAGATTCTTTCCCCTGCACCAAAACGGTGCAGAGTTCTAACCACAAGAGTGAGAATTCTATATAAACTTGAATTCACTTTTCAACATGAACCATTTGAAACAATAGATCCTATTTTATAATATTGAGGAAAATAACCCAAAAACCTAAAAGAAAATAGGTTGACATCCTTAGATAGGAATGTATTTCAGAAAGGAGACCAAAAAAAAAAAAAAAAAGTTTGCATAGAAGCATCTCCACATAATAATTTTAAGCTTTTAAATCACAGGTTTGAGCTGTAGGAATGCCTTTGTTGATAAATACAGAAGAAGGATCAGCCATTGGAACTGCTTACCTTGCAATTTGTTCAAAGCACTGAATAAACTAGAGCAGATTTTGTAGAGTTTGGAATTTTACTGTGATGTGACAAGTACTCAAAGAAAATCAAAGAGTCGTTGAATCTGCAAATAATATATGTATATTTGCAGTGATTGATTCCCTTCTTCTAAATCTATGATTAAAAAGGGTGGAAAAAGTAACCAAACACGATAGCAGTTTCACATTCTTCACTTTAAAGTTCTGGTTGAAGATATTGGAAAGACCAGGATGGTTTTCCATCTCTGGTAACTTAGACAATGCTTACAAAACCAAAATATAATCCAAGTGTCTTCTAGAGTATTGTTATTAATCGAAGTGTTATTCTTTACAAATTTATAGGTAAGAGCAGCCACCCATGTTACTGTCCTCAAAGTGATGTCTGTTTGTGGATACCTCTTTTTACTGTTTCAATCTCTGAATTTTTATGTCATAATACAACTTTGTGTAGGGGCGCCTGGGCAGCTCAGTCAGTTGAGCATCTGAACCTTGATTTCAGCTCAGGCCCTGATCTCAGGATCGTGGGATTGAGCCCCATATGGGGCTCCACACTCAGCTCGGAGTCTGCTTAGGATTCTCTCTCTCCCTCTGCCTCTCACCTCCCCTGATTTGTGTGCACACACGCTCTCTCTCTGTCTCAATAAATAAATAAAATCTTTAAAAAATAAGCCAGCTTTGCTTAAATATTAACTGTTTCTTTATTTATTATTATATTATGTTAGTCACCACACAGTACTTCATTAGTTTTTGATGTAGTGTTCCATGCTTCATTGTTTGCGTATAACACCCAGTGCTCCTTGTCCTCCTTAATACCTATCTATTTTTTAAAATATGCTTTATTCTGGAATAATTTTACATGTTCAGAAAATTTGCAAAGGCAATACAGCAAGTTCTTATTTATACTTCACTCATCTTCCCTTAATGTTAGCATCTGTAGTGCTTTGAAGGGTGGCCCCCAAATATATGTCCTCATCCTAGCTCCTGGAATCTGTAAATGTGACCGTATTTGGAAAAAAGGGTCTTTGCTGATATAATGAAATTAAGGATTTCAAGATGAGATTGTTCTGGATTATCTGATTGGGGCTTAGGTCTAATAACAGTGGCCTTATAAAAGACACACAGAGGAGAGACACACAGGGAGAAGAGAAGAAGACTTGGGTTTGTTTGTTTGTTTGTTTTTTATGTGTCTTCTCTGTTCGAGGATCCAATCCAGGACACCACATCGCATTAGTTGTCACATCTCCATGGTCTCCTCTGGTTCATGACAGTTTCCCAGTCTTTCCTTGTTTTTCATCACCTTGATGGTCTTCAGCAGTACTGGTAGAATATCCCCTACTATGAGTTTGTTTGCTATTTTTTCTCATGATTAGATTGGGTTATGAGGTCTGGGGAAGAATACCACAGAGGTGCAGTGCCCCCTCATCATATCCACATGATTTATTCCTGCTGATGTTCGTCTTGATCACTTAGAGAGAGTAGAGTTTTCCAGGTTTTTCCATGGTAAAGTCATTATTTCCCCTTTCCATACTATATTCTTTGGAATCAAGTCTTTAAATTCAGTCTACACTCAAGGAGGTGGGAGATTAAGCTATACCTCCTTGTAATGGGGGAAGCTATTATGTACCATTTAGAAATTTTCTCTAAGACATAGGTCTTCCCTCCTCCCTTCTTCAATAATTTATTTATATCAGTATCAATGTATGTATATATTATAACCCAATTTTGCATTATGATCTCATACATTATTTATTTTGTTGCCCCAATTGTTCTAGTTTTTAGGCCTATTATTATTATTATTGTTAACTTATTACATTGTATGGTATGAGTTTAAGCTTTCTCTCAAGCCTTGACTGGGGAGGATCTGCGTTCCCAGGCTCATACACGTGGTTGTTGGTAGCCCTCAGGTCCATGCTGGCTGTTGGATGGAGACATCAGTCCCTTACCAGGTAGGACAGGAACAGTTGTAGAATAGCTCATAACATGGCAGGTGGCTTCTCTCAGAGTTGCCCAAGTTGGAAATTACAGGCTTTTTGAACCTAATCTTGCAAGTGACTTTCTATCACTTTTGCCATAATGTATGTGATTCACTGGGGAGCCTGAGCGGCTCAGTCAGCTGAGACTCCGACTGCTGATTTTGGCTCAGGTCATGATCTTGTGGTCGTGACATCGAGCCCCATATTGGGCTCCATGCTCAGCATGGAGTCTGCTTGAGATTCCTTTCTCTCTCCCTCTCCTTCTGCCCCTTCCCCCCACACACGCATGCATGCTGTCTCTCCCTTTATCTCTAAATCAATCAATCAATCTTAAAAACAAACAAAAAACCCAAACCAAAACAGAAAAACTAAGTGATTCACTAGTCCAGCCCACACGCAAGGCAAGGATGATGGTTATAGAAGGCCATTCTGAAGAGGAAGAGGTGGTAATCACTGGGGCCACCACACTCGGTAGCCCACTGTCATATTCACTCACTTCGGTTAGTTAGAACGGGCAGAGGGAGAAGAGAAGGGGGAAGCTTTGAAAAGCAAAACCACTGATGGATTGAATGTTTTGATTGTAGTAACTTTTGACAAAGTGTCACATACTATATGGTGTCTACATCTTATTATTCATTTGTACATTTATTTACTTATTCATTTAGGAGTAGATGACATGTAACATCAAGACAAATTCACATTTGACCCAGGCTGTGGTCTACTTGAGGTTTTTGGAAAACATTTTTTTTTCTTCATTAGCACCTGTGCACTTTTGGGCTATTTAGGCCCAGCCACCTGAGCATCTCTTCTGCCAGGTGTTATGTGAGCAGAAGGGGAACAATTAGTAATTGTAATTGAAGCTTAATGTAATTACTCTCATAATCTTGAGTTGTTCACCTTGAATTCCAACAAAATTGCATTATGAAGTTGAGGAATTATGAAGAATTACTGACAAAGAATACTATCAATAATTCTTCCGTTTGTATTCAACTCATCTTTAAATTAGGTCCATCCACCTTTAAATGAAATCATTTGTTTTTTTCTTCTAGTAAAAAAAAAATAATTCATGCTCCCTGCACAACACTTGAAAGTGAATAAAACCCAAAGGAAAATAAAAAACACTCCGAGTCATATACTGTAGTGTTAACATTCTGATGCACAAAATTTTCACATTCTTTTTTTTTAATTAAAATTTAATTTTAAAAAAATTTTTAAGTAATCTCTACACCCAGCATGGGACTTGAACTCCCAATCCTGAGATCAAAGTCTCATGCTCTACCAACTAAGCCAGACAGGAGCCCTTCCACATTGTTCTTATACCTATTTATGTATATATATATTTAACATAATTGTTATCAAATTTGTCAAATATTTAGAAGTACATTATGAGTATTTTCCTAAGTAAGTCATTATTTTAGCAAGGACCTACTTGACTCACGATTATTGTCACTGAAATTCCCACACATGTGTAGTTTTGCTCTGTGGACACCTCTGCACTCATTCAATTAGCATATATTGACTTCTTACTATTGGCTGGGAAGGAAAACCTGGCACAGGGGAGAGCACCAGCTAAGTATTTGGAAAACTCAGTTTTTGTTTTAGGTTTGTTACTAATTGGCTCATGTCCTTGGACTTATAAAAACTGATAGCTAACGTATATTGAACATTCACTTAAAAATTTTTTTTTTGAAGTAAGCTCTAGGCCCAACATGGGACTTAAACTCATGACCCCAAGATCAAGAGTTGCATGCTCTACCAACTGAGCCAGCCAGGCAGCCCTATATTGAACATTCACTATGCTCAAAGCCCTTCACTTATACTCTCATGTTTAATCACAACACCTCAGTGACGTAGATACTGTTATAATTAAACTCATCTTACAGAGGAAAAGAGTGAGGCCAGAGAGATTAAGGAACTTGCCCAAGGGCAATAGCTAGTAGGTAGTGGAGCCAGGATTTAACCCTGGTAGCTAATTCCAGAGTTTATGTTCTTAATCACCACTCTATACTTTTGAAATCACTATGAGCACTTGCGCTCTGGGCCTTAGTTTCCACATTGACAGAATGAATAGAAGTTGTCCTAAAAGTAGGTGATCTCCAATGTCACTTGCTTGTTTGCAAGTATAATAGGATTCATCATATGCATAATTAACTTACTCAACTTCAGAATTTCTCCAAATGAACTGTGAAAGCAAGAGAGAAAGAGATTTAAAGAGAGAGTTTAAACAATGCAGGGAATTGAAATAGTCAATAGTCAGTGTAAGTTGGTCAAAACTTATGGAAATAATGTATGAGTGATTTAATTTTAAAAGTATTCTTATCATTGACAATGGAAAGAAATGTACTGTTTAGGCGTCCAGGTAAGCCTGTGGTGATAGATTTACCCACATTCTTGAAGAAGAAACTGAAGAATTAATTGAAATCAGTAGTGAAATACTTATAAGTGATAAATTAGGGCAGCCAATAAACTCAATTTGCAGTTGTAAAAAAATCTGTACTGTATTTTTTAAACAATGTATTTTAAGGATAAAACTATCCTACTATACGTGATTTTTAAAAATCTACTGACTTTAAAATCAAGCCTGAAGTAAGATGTGACTCCATTTTAAAAGAAACCTACTCACATTAAATTTTTTTGGAAAGATAAAAGTTTATATTACAGCATCTAAAAGCCAGGATTCATTCTGGCCTCATGAGGAACTACACTATGACCAAAAAAACCATTAATATCCAAGGTAACATTTTCTGTCTCCTTTTCTTTATTTCTTTGCTTCTCTATGGGGACCTGCGTCATTCTTTTTCCACCCAAGCTTTCTTTACTTCTCCAGGCATGGGTGGAAAATGTCCACCTTACATAATCTTTCAGAACAAGCCCTTGGTGGGGAATGACCAGCGTTTCTGAGGCTTAATTCCAAATGTTCTGGAGAATTTGCAACCTCAGATGGGTTTTTGAGACCCCAGAGAAGAGAGCTCTCCACCCCGCTTTCCAAGAGAAACCATGGGGAAGGATCTAGATCCAGAACAGGAGCTGTTACATGGTGTGTTTCAGCATGCCAGACACAAATGGCCTCAGAATTTCTTGGGTCCCTGAAGCAGGGCTCAGAAATGGAGGAGGAAGACACTGGACTCGCCCTATGGACAGAAGCGAGGGAGGTCTCAGTGGTGATGAGACGGAACCAGACAGGACATCAGATGCTTCAGTAGGTGACTAATAGCAGGGCAGTCTCTGGGGAATCGCTGTGGAATTCCTGGGGACTGAGCTACAACTCAGGAAAGGGGGTTGGGAAAGGAAGAATGCCAAACCAACAGATTAAATTTTTGCCTCTCCGGTAAAGTGGAGCTTAAAATAAAAGCTAGGCCGAATTATAGAAAAATAATATTATGTTGGTGGCACACTTAGTTTGAGGGCCGACTTGTATCTGATCACCATGGAGACCTGTCCGGAATTGCTGTGATTCCTCATGCAGCACATTTCTGAACTGCAGATGGCTGACACACTCCAGAATTAGGGTCAGCCATGGCAGCCATTGTGATCCCATGCAGGCACACGGTAGGTGCTCAAGACACCAGTGATTTCAGGAAAACCAGTAGACTGGAGTGAAATTCAGTGGGCGATGGTTATACAAAAATGCTTCAAAGTTTTGGGGCAACTTGAGGGTGCTGGGGAGAAGGAAGAGGACAAATGTTAACCTTAATGAAGTTAATGGAGAGGTCTGAGTTCTGTGAGTACCAAGAAGGTAGTTAAAAAGGTAGGCGCATGAGCTATTCTTTTTAAGGCATCTTTTTCAGACTCTGATTTTAGCCAGTGGACTTGAGAGGAAGGAGTGATTCCAGCAGCACCAGCTCAGTCCCTGACAAATGGCGCAGAAGGACACTTATCATAGCAGCTCCTTTGGGATGCCCTGACCTAGGCAGTTTTTAAGGTTGCTTCCAAGGCAGAAGAATCCTGGTACTCTGTCGAAGAAGTGTCCTGTTCCTGTGCTAAGGATTGATGCAGTGGCCAGAGCCACAGTCAGACATCTCTTGGGGAAACACTCCTTAACAAGCCTTGAGAGGACACTGCTCTGCATTGGAAGGTGGATGTTGCTAAGACTCTGGTGAAGGACAAGTACACCTCTATTTTGCTTTGTTTGTAGGAAAAAAAGAATATTTTAATGGTAACATTGCCTTAAATGAAACCCTTAGCTACTAACACTGGAGCTAAGGCCTGCTCAGCAAGGATAGGAGGAAAGCATCTCAGAAAATCTAGAGGACCAGAGAACAGAGCCACTTTGTACCTTCAAGAGTCTGGGCTCAATAAACCCCCATATCTCTTGAATCCCAGAGATCTTAGAGATTTTAGGAATGAAGTTATGGTGGAGATTCAGGTTGGGGAGCCTGGTCACACACCTACTGCCTTATTTAAGTCAACAACAGCTTTCGCTTCTTCGGTAAAATGAGTCCCTCAAGGCTTCTTGTCAGTTTAGTGGAAGTGATGAGTGAATTTGGGGGGCAGGCAGTCAAGGGATTATTGATGGGAAATGGGAGAATTTCCTGGGTACTTCCAGATAAGGAACATTCTAAAGGGAAGAACTCATCCAGGATCTATTCTCATCTATCTCACCTTCGAGAACCTGGAGAAAATATCACTCCTGTGGTTAGGGGCTGCTTTGTGCATAGCACTTCTCATCTGGGATTTGGGCCCAGGTCTCAACCTGTGGTAGGTATGTGTTTGGAAGAGGACATTTGGTGAGGGTGAGGAGTAGCACCTGCAAGTAGAGTACATTTACGGGGATATAAATTTTAATTCAGGAAGAGAATATGGTGGAATAGTATCTTTGAGATTTATTATTTTATTTCCTTTGGCACTTCTTTCTTCTCACTATTGGAGCAGATGGTCAGCTCTGAGCTCATCACCTCAGGAAGGGAAGTGACAGTGTAGAAAGAACCTCTCCAGAGTTGTGTTCCAAACCCTAAGTCCTTTGGGAACTCAGAGTATTTTGGGTATGGAAAAAATGTTTAGAAAGAGTAGGAGGAAGAGAACAGGGCTTCCCTCAAGATTACAGAAAGGTCCTATAGGCTGGAGGGTGAGAAGGGGAACCAGTGGAGTCTCGGAGAGGGACTTCAAGCCTCCGTGCCCGTGTCCTTGGGGAGTGGCTATGTGGAATGCTGGCAAGTGGGGCCAGAACAGCCTCTCATAAATTTTCCTATGCCCCAGGGGTCTCGAAGCAGCAGTTTTCTACACTGGGATCTCTGGACCATACCTCGTCCCACCTTTCCCATGGTCGCCAGTCCACACTGGCCCCCACATTCTCCCCATTCTTCACATTGAGTGGTCTGCATGGCCCCTTCTGCTCAGGTAGCTCCTTCTTGCTGCTTCTCTGCCAGGCTAGAGGAGTCGCAGGAGTGTCTTGTGCTTGTATACTGTGCTAGACACAGGCATCTGTGTGAGGCTGACCGTATCCCATCTGCCTAGATGTACCTCAAGGTCCGTCTCTGTCTGAGGCCCTGATACGTCTCCGAGGTCCCACCCTGATACCAGGTCCTGGGACTTTCAGGTCCTTGTGTTCATCAGCTCTCCTTGACAAAAACCATACTAAGGCTCGGAGAAGCATAGGGCTTGCTAAAAATAAAAAGAAACTGTCTTATAATGTAAAAGTTTATGCATTCTCATGTTGCACATTCTCTGGGGGTTACTGCCCCGCTCTCCATGGACTCCTGACAGTCAGTGATGGTCTTCTGGAGACAAAGAATTCAAGCTGAGAAGTAGACAAGTTTCTCCTACAGTATGATATCAAGAAATGTCATATCAAGCTCCTGCTACAGACCCTCAAGTCACATCAATCTCTCTTCTGAGTTTAGTATGACCAGGGTCTGCATGAGCCTGTCACATATAGGAGAATGGCATAGTATTCAGTTTGGTCATGAAATCAACTTAAACATTCACAGTGAAAATTACCTTAAAGCTTTTCCCCCCCTTAATCTCTATGCCCAGTGTGGGACTCAAACTCACAACCCTGAGATCAAGAGTTGCATGCCCTACCAACTGAGCCAGTTGGGCACCCCTAATTTAAAATTTATTAAATCTTGAGTTGAATTTCATATGAATATGCCTTGTGTTTAGGAACAGTGTTGTTTTAAAGCTTCTTTAAATTCTAGAATCACATTCAGTGTGGTGAGATGCTCACACTATGAGAGGTATATTGAGGGAAGAGCATTTTGCATCTCCCAGATTAGTTTCCGTTTGGGGTGTGAATGGGAATGTGGGGCAAAGATGTATACATTTTTTATTATAATATACACATTATTACATTTATATAATCCCTTTTTTTTGGTAGAGCAAGTATAGAGCTATGTTAGACACAGCTGAAGGTCTGAAGAGACTCCAGGTCTGTATCTTCCCAGGTTATGCCCAGTAGAACAGGGTTTGTCTTTGTCAGCAGTTCTAAAACATCTCCTGGATCTCATTAGGTCTGATTGGTTCACATGCCCATCCTAAACTCATCATCACCTTAAATGTTAAGCGGAGGGGGGTAGAATATAATTCTTTGATTGATTATGCTTTAATTCTTGCATACTTCTAGAGACAGGGCTGGACTTAACTTCGCTATAATCACTTAAACAGAATGAGGAAGTTGTTTTCTAGAGGAAAATTGGGGGAATGTATCTCGAAAAAGGTGAATGGATACTAGGAAGAGAAATTATATTCTTTAAAAAGTTTAAAATGTTAGAAATTTCTGGGCAGAAGAATGATATTCCAGAGAATGTGTTGTGAAGCCTTAGATAATTGGTAAAAGGAAGGTGGGATGGGAGGGAGAAGTCAGATTAAAGAAGCAAAGGGCTAGACTGGATGGGATTAAATTCAAAGAACAAGGGAGGATTGTACCTTTGCTCATGCTGGGAATGATATGGATAAAGCATTGAATTCAGAGGCAGGCAATGAGGAATGAGTTAACTTTTGGGTTCCTGTTCAAATTTTGGTGCAAAGGTGTTTTTGTTTTGTTTTTAAAGATTTATTTACTTGAGAGCGAGAGAGCCGGGAGAGGGGTAAGGGGAGAGGGTGAGAAAGAGAGACTCCCTAGCAGACTCCCCGCTGAGCATGGAGCTAGATCCCATGGCCTTGAGATCATGACCTGAGTGGAAATCAAGAGTTGGATGCTTAACTGACTGAGCCATCCAGGTGCCCCAGTGCAAAATTGTTCTGTATTCATCCTTCAGCCCTAGGCCCTTTCCCTTCCGGAGTGTTCACAGAGGCCCGAGACTTTAAGAGTAGTTCACCAGAGGAGTTGGCATCTAGATCAAAGGTTTTACTTAAGTATGATAAAAAAAAATTTCCAGTGATTATTGATAGAGGGGTAGTGGTTGTATCTTGCTCTTTTACACTTTCCTGTTTTTTTCCTGAGTAGGGTAAGTATTTGAAAACCATGTAGAACAAGGACAAAGGTAGGTCCTCAAAAGATCACTGGAGGTTTCTCCTGTTTTTTTGCAACATAAAAATAAGATTAATTGGAAAGGACAGAATTGAAGATGTGTTTCACTTGCTTTAAGCAAAGACCAGCTTTAATATAAGCATTTGTATCTTTCATTCTGAAAACAATTATGAGCTGATTTATATATTACGGAATTCAATTGCTGCTTAAAACCATTAAATTATCCCACTGAATTCCTACAGAGCTCCTTAAAAATGTGTAAGAGACAAAAACAAGAACATTTCACATTTTTAAACATATATTAGGTAAAACTGTTAATTTTTTGGCAAGGTCTCTATTATTATTTCATTTAGAAATATGTATTATTATTGTGTTGGAATTGGCAGCAACTTGGACTTGAGGCCTTTTATTAAAAAAATTAAGAATGGAAGCTTCTTTTCTATGAGAGTGTTGGTTAGTCTTGCATTTGTTTTGGAGATCTAATAGCTACCATATGTTAGGCCTATTAAATGAATGATGTAATTTAGGCTGCCTGTTGTCCTGCCAACTGCTCCATGCTGCCTCCTCACTTTTAGCGTGTATTGCTCCAATATGTTCATATATCACCCAGCAGTAGCTCCTTATACAATCATGTTAGTCCTTGGGCCTTTAACCCCATCCATCATCATATATAGTCTCTGTCTCCTTCCTTTCAGAATTGAAACTAATGAAAAATAATGGTAAACCTTGGCAAAGAGTATGCTTGCAGGATAATAATCAACCCAGTATTCTGGCTCATGGATAGAAAACCAAGGGGAGTGTTGATGCTTCAGACAAGAGCACAATGTATGATTAAGATAATTCAAACTTCCCGACGACACGAAAGACAGAAAAGTGTTTTTTTCGCTTTTGTGACACATTAGATGGTACATTTCTCCACCTTAGTGGGCAGGACGATAGAATAAGAATGATCAGGGCAAAAAGAGTAACATGTTATATATCATATGCCCTTTGCTTGTGCCACCTCTGATGGCTCCTATCCAGGAAGATAGGAAGTTCAATCTGAGTATCTCAGATATTTATGTAACTATAACCTGTACGTTTTCCATTTTACAAATGGGAAAACAGAGGGCCAAGATTGATTAATGACTTATTTCAAGTTGCCAATTATTTATCAGTGTTTAGTAAAAGGAAATTTATAGATATTAAAAGAATTACGTTGGGAAAAATCCATTATCAATGATTCTATAAATTTAAATCTATTATCAAGGAATCCTAGCCTTGCCACTGTGCACTTAGAAGACATACATCTTTGTAGTATGTTTTATAGATTCAAATGTTAAGACTGCTTATTCTAACTCAATGCCATAATATACTTCCAATATGGCAGATTTCTTTTTGCTACCTTGTATCTTCATATATTTCAATGTTCTATGGGTTTTTTTTTTCTTTAAACCTAGGATTGGAGAGATAATTTTCTTTAATTTACACCTTGTGCATGGTCCAGCAGGACTTAAAATTAATCCTTTCCTTTACGGGGGTGAATAACAGTTGTACTCTTATGTAACCTGTTGGCCCCCACTTGTCATCTTAATGAACTTCCCCATTTCCTACTGTTTTACAATCTGTCCTTTTGGCATCTTAAAACTTCCTGCACTCTTCTTCCTTTGGTACGTGTATTAGTTTCCTAGGGCTGCCATAACAAAGTACGACAGACTGAGTGGCTTAAGCAACAGAAATTTATTTTCTTACAGTTCTGGAGACTAAAAGTCTGAGATCAAGGTGTGAGCAGGATTGCTTCCTACTGAGGGCCATGAGGAGAGGATCTGCTCCAGGCCTCTCTCTGCGGCTTGTGGATGGTTATCTTCTTCCTGTTTATTCACATCATCTTTCCTCTGTATGCATGTTTATATCCACATTTCCTCTTATAAGGACACCAGTCATATTGGATTAGGCCCATCCTAATGACCTCACTTTAATGTAATTACTTCTGTAAAGTAATGTGGGGGAGGGGATGGACACAATTTAGCCCATAAGGTTGAGAAAGAAGACACAGAAATATTTAGTGTTACATGGCATTTCTGGGGTATCAGGATTCCATGGATCCCAAAAATATGGATCTTAATTATCAGGCAAGAAACATGGATATGTTGCATAGTGATATTAGTTTTTTAGTAGTCAAAATGCTAACCTGATAAGACTTGCAGTCTGCCCCCACCCCCCTACATGTCAAGAAAGCAATGCAGGCTGCGTTAGCAAGTGTGTAGAGAATAGAGATCCTAAAACAGAAAGGGGGAAAGAGAGCCTCCAGAGCCTTGCATGCCAAATGGCAATGGAAGTCAGGTATTCTTTTTAAGCATGTAGGGGTATTTCCTTTCAGGTTATAGCATATACATGTAAACCAACACTCACCCATCCCAAAATTTTGGATGGTATTGTATTGAATATGTGCTATTTCATGGGAGTCAACAAATATAAGTTCTCAATAGTTCTCAAGTCTTTAAATGTAGGAAGAAATCTACAAATAATTACAAGAGATTGTATAATAATTCCAAATTTGTCCAACAGTTAAGAACCTATTTCTCTGGAGTCACTATAAAAAATAGAACTATGAAAAGAATCACATATTACTAGAAGGCAGAAGATATCAGAAGCTCTGTAAATAGCTTTTGACTTTTAATGCCATTATTTTCTTCTTGGAACCCTAAGTTGTGATTGTATTGGAGATCTACATGTTTTTTTCATCATGACCTATTGAAAATGACTTACAGGCAAGTTAGCGAGTGGTTAAATACTAGAGATGAGAAGTTAGCCTGGGGATTTTTACCAGATCAAATCTATGTCTCTGCTCTGATTGCTGGGCTTCTAGGTTAGTTCTGGGGACAGCCCAGGGAGTAAGGACCTGTATGGAGGCAGTAAAGAGTGGAAGGGAGTTGTCCCGGCCTCTTCCTCCCTGGAGACTGACCTGGCCTCTTAAAGTGTCATTCTGGATTAAGGATGCCAGACCAGGCAGGATCTGTTACGAGTAGGACCTACTTCTCCTAGTGATCACATTCAGAGGAGGTTACAAGGAGGGAAATGGAGGCACCAAGTAGCTCTGCTCAGCTGCTTCTCCCAGAGGTTCTCAGAAAGGCTGGCATGTTTTGTACTCACACTTAAAATGCTCCTTTAAAGCACGCATTTCTTTTTAAAAATTTTTTAAAGATTTGTATATTTATTTGAGAGAGAGAGAGAGCAAGCGTGCAGGAGTGGGAGGGTCAGAGGAGAGGGAGACAGAATCTGAAGCAGACTCCATGCTGTGTGTGGAGCTGGACACGGGGCTCGATCTCACGACTCTGAGCTCATGACCAGAGCTGAAACCAGGATTCGAATGCTTAACTGCACCACCTAGATGTCCGAAAAGCATACATTTCTTTACGCTGCCCATTTTGCTTCGTTAATTCTAGAGAAGGATTACGTTGCATTGAAGTGTTTTTCGCAAGGTCTTAGAATTCCCAGTATTAATCTGCTTGCTATTCTTTAGAAGTCACAGTTTGGAAGTTACATCTGAAATAGGGTGAATTTACCTTAGAAACAATAGGGATGACTGTCAAGTGTTTTCTTTGTAAGTGGAGTTTTCTTGAGCTATTATAAAGGGCAGTGCTCACTAATATGCTTAAGTCTAGAAATTGCTGTTTTACTAATGGGTAAAAACTGACGACTTACCTGTTTTCTCAGAAAGTATTAGTGATTTCCTGTGGGAGGAAAGATGTGGGAGAAAAGCCTTCCTACACTCTTTAACAGTTTCCTATGTTATTTTCTGTGGCCTAAAGAGAGATGCATCCTGTTCTCCTTTCCCAATTTATCACTTCCTCACTTATACTCAATCCGCACACACCCACAGGGACCAATTCTCACTTCTACTGGTTTTATTGTGCACTTCATTTATTTCTATAATCCTTTTAAATGACTCAAAAAAGTGGATGTGTATTTATTCTTAGAGGTGTCATCTCACTTGTTTTTAAATTATAGCATCAAATGGAATTTTAATCAACCTTCCAGGTCAGTTAAATAAAAAAGTTTAGCTATAAACCAAGAGTTAAAGTTACTGTTATATATTGAGTTTTCAATAATGGGAGAAGATTATAGCTGTAAATGATAATTCTTCATCTTGCAGTTTAGGGACTAGAATGATCTAAAAGCTCTCTCCTGTCAGTTTTATCTGTGACACGAGCAGATCAATTCAGTGTGCACATCCTGCAGATTCTCAAGGGTCTTTGCTCAAGGGAAGGGCTGGGCTCCTGTGTGTGTTCTGTCTGTTATGGGTAGAGTGGTAGTGGGTATCCTGAACTCGTACATTGACATTTCTGGTTGGGTTTCCCTCCCTTCTTCCCTCCTTCCCTTCCTACCTTCCCTCTGTCTCTCCCTCCTTTCCTTTCTTCCTTCCTTCTTTCCTTCTTTCCTCTCTCTCTCTTTCTTTTTCTTTAAAGCAAGTGAGACATACACTGGAGTCATTGTCTCTGCTAGGTTATCTAGTTTGAGAGGAGAATTGGTAGGATTTAGAAGGGATTTTTTTTTTTTTTAATGAAAACCTTAGGGGAAGTGTCTGGTTATTTTTTAGAGCAGGGACTAAATGAATTAGCCAGAAGGTGTTTGGAAAAACAGGCATTTATTCCTCTGGGTGTTTATATGAGGGCAGAGGGCCGAAAGCAAAAGATTTACAGGCATGTTGATTGATCTGAGAGCCAATTGGAGAGTGTTGCTAAGGATAGACCGCTTTTGATAAATGGTAACCATCCTCAAGAGGATAAAAAACATGAGGAAGATAGGAGACCAAACTTCTTTCCTTTTTATGGAACCAATCAATACTTATATCACAATGAATGAAGTCATTCAAAGAGAGGATTCCAAAGACATATGCAAATACATTTTCAAAAAGTAAGGGGCTTAGTTTTCTAAACATTTAGTTCTTAAACATTTAATGTCTGTGCTGGTCAAGAGGTCAGGGATGTATCCCTAAGTTAAGTAAATTATCGATATTGTTATCTGTGTAAAATGATTTAACCTAGTAAAAAATTACTTCCTGAGAGAGATGAGGAAAAGGACATAAATAATGACTAAGAGAGGCTTTTGAAAAGTGGGGGTGAAGCTAGGGTAATCCATTAGAAATTTATTAATAATTTATTAGATTCAAGATATATCTGTTCTTTTTTCTCTTTAAGTGGGCTAAGGACCCACTATGTTGCTTGGACTGTGAGAAGAATTTATTGAAATCTGACATAGTTTCAACACTCAAATAAAAAGATGTTTTAGTCAAATGAAAAGTGCAGAGAAAGGGACTGGGGCAAGGGCTGGATCACACAGCCAGAGCCCTGGAGACCATCCAGAAAACTAAAGGAGTGAGTACAGGTTAGTACAGGGCAGCCTGAGAGCCAAGGAGGGAGCCTTGGAAGAGCCTTGGAGTCTAATGGGAGATGCTATTCCTTGCTCTTGGGCCTGGATGAGGGCTAAGACTCTAGGCTTCGAGCTGTACATCTCTACGTATGGTCCAAAGTCTGTAAATGATGGACTGAAATGTGAGCAATCTAAATATTTGAAGGATAGGTGTGGGAGGCCCCACAAAATAAGAACAAAGTGCCAAGAAACTACACTGATTTTTTGGAAAACAAGGGGTGACCATGCAGCCCAAGTCTGACAGTGAAATAAAGAAGTCAACACAATGGATCTAATGGCTGTGGGACCTACATGTATGTTCAACAGGACTGGGAGTCAGGAGGTGGGTCTGGCATCCAGTGTCACCATGATTGGGACGTAGCCATATCCCATGCTTAGCTAAGAAGGAATTCCAGGAAGTAAGCATGGAAACTACATCTCTCCTTTCCCGTCATGCTTCCCTGAAATCTGGGGGCAAGGCCATTTTGTTATTATTCTTTTTTTTTTTTTTAAATATTTTATTTATTTATGTGACAGAGAGACAGCCAGCGAGAGAGGGAACACAAGCAGGGGGAGTGGGAGAGGAAGAAGCAGGCTCCCAGCGGAGGAGCCTGATGTGGGACTCGATCCCAGAACACCGGGATCACGCCCTGAGCCGAAGGCAGACGCTTAACGACTGCGCTACCCAGGAGCCCCCATTTTGTTATTATTCTTGAAACTGGAATTTCTTCAGGGTTATATTTGTTAAGACTTGTCAATTTTTACCTGTAGTGAAAAATTGTTGGAAAGAAAAGTGTCATTTGCTTGTTTCAGGGAGAAACTGGGTGGGAGAGGGTGTGTATATATAACTCTAGGAAGAATCAGGGGACAGAAGCGTCTGTAGCAGTGTTTGTCAATGTGGGGTTGAGGTATTTTGCCATCAGAACACTTGACAGTATATAGAGACTTTTTTGATTGTTGGGACCGTAGGGGAGATGCTACTGACACCTAGTGGGGAGAGGCCAGGGATGTTACTAAACATGGTATAATGCACAGGAACCCCCCACCCCAACAAAAATTATTTGCTTCAATATGACAATAGTGCAGATGCTAGGAAACCCTGGAGGAAACGCAAGTAGATGGCTCAGCTGAAACAAGGGTGAGAGGTGGGTCTTACCACGAGGCCTGGCTCAGGAAAGGGTGGCCTGAGACCCTGTGGGTGGGAAACTGCTAGAAAGCATATGGTGTCCACAGGGCATGGGGTGGAATGGAGTGGGGAGTATTTGGAGAAACGTCTTTCATTCCTTAATAAATGTATCTGGAGGAGACACCAACATCTGTTACTTTAAAGGGAGAGTTAATTTTCTCCCAGTTCCTTGTCTAAAGGGATCTGGGGTCAAAACACATCTTGCCTACTTGGCACTTACTTCTTACCATTGAGCCAGAAGGAGGAAATCAGGTATACTTTCTCTTTTTTCATCTCCTCTACCATGAGAAAAAGCTTTGCTTGATGACATCGCTGCTTCCTTGAGCTATCGTCCAGTTTTCTGTTTCCTTTAATGCCCAGTGAGGGGCTTGTATTTTGTGCCTCCATCTTCTTCTCACGCAGCCTATCCTGCCTGTTATTCGATGGAGTCCACCCAGTGAAAGCCCATCCGTGCCCTCCATCTTGTTCTACCCAGAGTCTTTTAATAGTCCTTATTCTGAAACAAACAAGCAAACAAACAAATAGTCCTTATTCTGGGTGCACCTGAGATCAACTCTTGATCTCAGCTCAGGTCTTGATCTCAGGGTTGTCAGTTCAGTCTATGTCTATATAGTCCTTATCCTGTCTGCCCCTCTCTAGCTGTCAACGCCGTTGTCTGCACTTTTGTTGAAATTTTTTTTTTCTTCCTTTAGTTTTGTAGATCCTTCTGGCTCTCTTTTTCATCCCGAAATCTTTCTCTTGCCCCCTTTCTAGCTCACTGCCTTTGCCTGGTCTTCATAGCTATAGTCTCTGTCCTACTTTCTTTAATATATTTTGCTGGTGATGTCACCTCTTCACACTCCTCCATCAGCTCATTGTGGATCAGTTGTAATTTTTTTCTCTTAGGTCATCAGTCCTGTTTTCTCTTACAGACCCTTAGTGTCAACCTATTGGACAATTCACTTTACTTCCAATACTGTATTCTCAAATGTTTGAATACAAAGCTGATCATATTCTTTGTCATCAGTTAGGAGGTTGCATGATGCCTTTAAGATGTCCCCAGGGCAAAACTCCTCTGACCTATCCCTGATTCGCTTCAGTGCCTAGCTTTCCCTGTACCTCCTGAATTAACCTTGCTCAAGGCTTTGGATTTCTGCTCCCGGGAGAATCATTTTTCCCTGGTAAAGTGAGCATTCATTACTCACTGTGTTACTTATCCACCAAGATTCCAGTTTACTGACGCGATACCTGCCTCATTTCACCCATTCCAAGTATATTGTAGATGAAATTTCCACTTTAATTAGGTCGGATTTCAGAGTCTCCCACTAATGTGCCAAGCTCACAACTCTTATACATTCGTTCTTTTTTTAAAAGATTTTTTATTTATATTTTTGTCAGGGAGAGAGAGAGCAAGCCTGTGCACACACAAGCGGGGGGGGGGGGGGGGCGGGGGGCAGGCAGAGGGAGAAGCAGACTGCCCGCTGAGCAGGGAGCCTGATATAGGACTGGATCCCAGGACCCTGGGATCATGACCTGAGCCAAAGGCAGACTTTCAACCAACTGAGCCACCCAGGCATCCCTATACATTCATTCTTTATCCTTCCACTTAAACTTTGCTACACTCTCTCTCCTACATAATATTGGTATTTAGGCAAGAGTCTTTACTTCCTTGGGTCAATGAGTAGAAGCTGTGGAAATTTCTGGCTTAGAGGTTGAAGCCAGTGGGCAAAATTTGTGGGGGGCAAGGAGGCCTTTTGGAACTTCTAAAATCACAGGATGCTGGCAGCTGCCACAGCTAAGCTTGGCCTTGGCGTACTTAATGCCTCTTCTGCTTAAAGCTTCCTGCTTCATATGAAAATTACCCCTACAGAGCAGGAACAGTGGGGTCTTGAGAGCCCGGCACTAAGAGTGAAAGAAGACGGGATGGAGAGAAGTAGAAGGAAATTAAACTGACTTCCAGGGTTCCCTTGTTCTGGCTATCATGCAAATAATTTAATAAGCCTGCTGTGCTTTGCTTTAAATACAGTTTTGAAAATTTGCATGAAGTGAATTTTTGCAAATAAAGTGCTCTTTCAGACATACTATTTAAAATTCACTCTGATAAATTTCATTAGGTTGGAAAGACTGCTTAAAGAATAATCACACTTTTATTTCATAGAAGCTATGCCTTTTAATATCAGATTTTCTACATTTGATTTTGTAATCACATGTCCAGGGAAATAATTTCTTTTCTGCCACTGGTCAATAGCTATATTAAAGCTGCTTACCTGAGGCTGGCCCAAAGAGAATAAAAAAATCTGATCTTTCTTCAGCTTGCTTTTCTCTGTGTCGAAAGCCAGGATAAGCAAAGTAAGCTAAAATAGTACCTGTAGCCCAAATCAGGCACACTACACCAAATCCTTAGCAGATTTTCATTTCTCTTTGTGCTGTTATATTTCATTCTTTTGTCATCCAGACTTTATTCTACTCAGAGAAAATAAAATTATTGGAGGTTTTTCCTGTTTGTTTTTGTTTTACATTTCTAAAGGTGATTAAGGGAAATTATGCGGTATGTGGTATGGTATTTAGGTTACACTAGGTAGGCATTGTCCTTGGTGTTTGATTAAGGGGGATACGACCAAGGTCAGACATTCATATGATTTGGGAAGATGTATCATTTCTGTTTTCCTAATATTTTAGTTGTATTTCCTGAAACATTACCTTTGGGAGAAGAATCAAGCTAGGACTTACTAGTCGTTGACAGCACTGAGTATTCCCTAGAGTTGGTAGAAAAGCTCAGTAAAGATATCTAAAATACCCATAGTAATTCAGTTTAACTGAAATCTTCACTTTATAGAACTTCAGACTAGATCCTGTTGTTTCTGTAGGTTGATATTTGGCAGAAAAAAGCCCATCACATTTCATCCCACAATGCAAAAATTAGAGGCCTTTTTGTTTGATTTGTTTGTTTTCTATTTCTGTGGCACACCGCTGTTGGAAATAACATTTTATCCAACTTGAAAAGTGCTATTTATAAGGCAGGTGAAATTCTATTATTGCCAATTTATAGAAGCATGAATTTCATAATGGCAAAAGCAACGCTGACTGTAGCCAGCAGGTAGCCCTGTTTTCTGATTGTTTCATCTTGCAGAAAATGTCACCAAAAGTATAATATGCTATTTTGCTTAGAAATTATATGGCGTGCCTAGGTAAAGTCCACAGAGTACAACATTAGCGCTTTAAATAAATCTCCAGGGCCTGAGGAAAAAGTGAAAGGAAATTCCGTGTTGCATTCGAAATCATCAGGATTTGTTTATTCCTCTGTTTTTAAATTAATATGGTCCTAGCAGATCTTCAGTTACATAATAGAGATATCAGTTATTTTCACACAGGATTTTTTTTTTCTAATATAAAAAATCCAACCCCCAGTTTCAGGACTGTCCTCTTCAGGCCTACATGAACACATCTGTGGGTAATCATTTGCCCAGTACTGACAGATTTCCACATCTCCCTCTCGCATGGTCCATTCTTCTTATGGGACCCCAGGTAACCTCTAAGAGTTTAAATCAGGTCATAGCATCCTGCTTAAAAATCCTCCAATGGATTTTTGTCCCATTCAGCCTAGAGTAAGATCCATACTCCATACCATGAGCTTTAATAGTCTATACCAGCTGCCCTTACTCATTTTGGTCTCAGCACCTCTTTATACCCCTAAACATTGTTGAGGACCCTCAAAAGACTTTGTTTGTGTGAGGTATAGCTATTCATACTTATTATATTAGAAATTGAAACACAATTTAAAAAATATTTATCAATTCATTTAAAAGCAATAATACACAATGCACATTTTAATGAAAAATATATTTTTCAAAACAAAAATTATTGAAAAGAATGGCATTGCTTTATAGTTTTGCAAATTTCTTTAATATTTGGCTTAAAAGAAGGTAGCTGAGTTCTTGTATCTACCTTTTTATTTAATTTATTGCAATAGCACTTACACTTTGCCTTGAATGAAAAGGCCCACTTCACTCTGGTCTCCACAGAGTGGTCTTCCTTTTCCACTCACTTATGCAGTCATCCTGTGTCCCATTACTTTGTTTTACTTTTTCCATAGCATTTAAAATTATGCAAAATTATATTACCTGTGTCTGTGTTTATTATCAATCTCTACCCACTCAGTTATAAGCTGTACTTAGGTAAGGACCGTGTTTGTATTGTAAATCATTGTGTAATAGTTTTCAGTTGTTGCTTAACAAATTAACCCCATACATAGCAGCTTAAAACAGCATACATTTATTATCTTACAATTTCTGCGGGTCAGGAATCTCGGTGTGGCATAGCCGGGTGGCTCTGGCTCAGGCTATCTCCTGAGGCTGGGCTGAAGGAGCTCTCAAGCTCATTCCTATGGTGGTTGGCTTGCCTAGATGATCCACTTCCAACCTGATTCATATGGGCTAGGGCTGCCTCCCTACATGGCAGGCTTTCCCTAGGGTGACTGATCAGAGAGAGAGAGAGAGAGAATCCAAGACAGAAGCTGCACTATTTTCATAATCTAATGTTGGAAGTGACATCCAATCACTTTTGCCATTTCCATTCATTAGAAGGGAGTCACTAGGTCTAGCCCATACTCAAGGGGAGGGGATTACACAGGATGAATAAAAGGGCACAGGGGTCACCAGGGGCTGAGAGGTTTTTACTGTCAACTGCATCCTCAGGGTCTAGGCGTAATGTCCAGTATGGTACCCAGTAGGAACTCAGTAAATACTTGTTCAATCAGCATTGTGTCCACAAAGTATTCAGTATGATACTTGTTGCTAGAGGGGTTAGCTTTGTTTTCTGAGCAGAAGGGGAATTATTTACCTTATATAGCTTTTAAAAATCCATGCTATTATTCATGGCTCCTCTAGTGTATTGTATTATTTAGGTAGTTGGTATAAGCCTACATGGAAAGAAAACAATTTTGTCTATGGGATAAGAAGATTTGTTGATGGTACCTTCTGGGGCTTCAAGTGAGGAACTGGGTGACTACATTAATCTGGAACTGTTATGTGGTCTTGCCCATTAATACCCATTTTGCCCATTCTTTTTCTTATATAAATTTTTTATTATCTAGAGAGATTGTGCTCTTGTAGGGCCATTGGTCTCTGCTGGTATCTTTGTTTGGCTTCTCTAGGATAAGGAACACATTGAGTTGTCTAGTTGGCCATATTTGTTCTAAGATGCAGTAGTTCCAAATTCATTAACTTTACGCATGGACAGTTGTAATCATTTCGTAAATAGATGTACTAGGCTTAATTTATTTACCACGTAGAACTGCCTTAGAGTATCTTCATGTATCTCTATATTGTAGTACTATTTTAGGTCTTTGGAAGGACATTATAGCTAATCTTCACTTTGAGTCATGGTATAATAACATTGTTTTTAAACTTGTTTCCAGAGCTTTGTATATTGGTCACGTGTTAGATGAGTCAGCCTTTAAAATTGTTTTTATGACACTTAAGTGGGACAATGACAACAAGGTTATGGTAATTTCAACTAATGGAGAAAGATATACTTTTATAGAATTAGATAGGCCTTGGCAGGATGTCTGGTCAACGAAGCGGTGACCTAAGGTTAATGTGAACCTGAAAAAGGCGAGTTTTTAAATCAGTCAAGGAAAAAGAGGCTGGAGTATTCCAGAGACCAAATGCATTGATTTTACTGTTTTGCATAGGATTTTTCAAGTACAGATGACATCCCTGGTTGTCATGGATGGAGATTTTCTCCAGCCAGGTTCTCGTGAGGATGGGGCCACTCTCTCAAGATTCCTCTAAGTGCCCAGACTGAGTAGCAGTGATGTGGTTAAAGGACACAGATTCTGGTGTCACGCGGATCTGGGTTTAGATCTCTGCCCTATCATTCTCACCTGTAAGTGAAGGAATAATTCCTATACCTTAGGATTGTTGTAAAGATTTTGTGGGAAAGTACATGTAAAACAAATGTCTGACACATATACTCCGTGTTCAATATTTGTAGCTCTCTTTCCTCAGCTGAAATTTGGCAGAACACTAAATATGGGAACACTAAGCGGTGTCCCAGTGGTTTTGCTGGGTTTCAAACATATTTCTTTTGGCCCCCATGGTGGAGCAGCAGCCCTTGCTCCTCAGGTATAGAGGGTCAATGACCTCCACCAATATGGTGATTCCTTTCTCTGCCTGTTTTCACAAAGTTCCTACAGTAGTCAAAGCCTCAGGGTTAGGGTCCTTACCGCATCTCTGGAACCAAATATCCAGTAGGTAATAAGGTTGAGGGGACAGAAAGCACAAATTCTGCAAATAGGTCACAGGAATAATGGTGGGAGAGGCCAGTCCTACTTGCACCCTGTTTCCCTGAAGAGTATATTCCAGTTATGAGCAGCATACCCTTCTACAGTGATCAATGCTTGTAACTACATCTGGAAGGACAGTCCCCCGACCTCACACAGTGTCTTTCTGGAACTGGCACCTTTGCTGAGCCTTAATAAGCCATTCCATTGTTCTATTAGTCTGTGGTCATGTGCCCGCTCTTGTATCTCTTCCACGGTGAGATATTGCTTTGAATCCATTGGGAATTCTAGAAGCTCTCAGCTGGCTTGTTTTATCTTGGCCACGGCACCAGAACACCCCATGGTGAGATGAGGGACAGCCTGCACCTGTGTGCATTGCTTACCACAGCAGCGGCCGGAGTCAAAGGTGGGTCAAGGGAGTGTGAGGCAGGACATGGAAAGTGTAGAATATACAGTCTGTGCTGTTTTGGAACCTTCGTATTTCCTTGAATAAATCTGTTCGTGGGTTATTTTATTGTTTTTATTTGGTTAACCTGATTTTTATTTATCAATTCTACTCATTTTCCATTTATTTTTATTTTTATTTTTTTTTTAAAGAATATGACAGTTCTTATTTATTTATTTATTTATTTGACAGAGATAGAGACAGCCAGCGAGAGAGGGAACACAAGCAGGGGGAGTGGGAGAGGAAGAAGCAGGCTCATAGCGGAGGAGCCTGATGTGGGGCTCGATCCCATAACACCGGGATCACGCCCTGAGCCAAAGGCAGACGCTCAACCGCTATGCCACCCAGGCGCCCCTCCATTTATTTTTTAATTCATTAACCTCTAGTTTTATGTTTATTATTTGATCTCTTTTGCTTTTCATGGTTTATTTTGTTTTCTGATTTCCTGAGTGTAATGCTTAGATTCTTTTTAATTAGCAATATAAATATTTAAGGCCATAGGCTTTCTTCATTTGCTATAATATAGTGTTTTTATTATTATTTTCTACAAAAGATATTCTGTAATTTCGGTTTTCATTTCCTCTTTCACCCAAGAGTTGTTTAGCAGAGAGGTTTTTTCTTAACCTTTTATTTTGGAGTAGTATCTAGCCTTCAAAGAATTTACAAAAACAGTCAAAGAACCATCCTATATCTTTACCTGGTTTTACCAAATGTAAACATTTTATCACATTTGCTTTATCATTCTGTCTGTCTCTCTTCAAATGCGTGCACGCACAAGATACACATTATTCCCTTTTCTGAATCAACTAAAAGTGAGTTACAGGCAAGGTGTGCCATTTCCCCTATATAATTTAGTATGCAGCTTCTAAAAAAACCACAATACACCTAGGTAATCACTGTATAACCATCTAAATGAGAAGATTAACATTGATGCAATTTTATTATCTAATCCGGAGACCTTATTTAAATTTTGCTAATTGTCCAGTGGATGCCCTTTCTAACAAGTGGATTCAGGACCCAATCCAGGATCCTATGTGGCTTTTACTTGCTCTGTCTCTTTATTTAGTCTAGAGTAGTCTCTAAATATTTTCTTGTCTTTTATGACCTTGACATTTTAGGAGATACAGGCCAATTGTTGTGTTGTTGTTGTTTTCTTCATTGAATGTCCCTCAATTTAGGAGTCTGATGTTTCCTCATTATTAAATTCCGTTTATGCATTTTTGGCAGGAATGTTACACGTGCTTTGTTCTGCTCAGTGCATCACATCAGGAGACAACCAGAGTCAGTTTGTCCCATTGTTGGTGATGATAAATGGAATCATTTGGTTAAGTTTTCTTTATTGTAAAGGTTCAGTTTTCGTTATTGTGAGGTACTTATTTTTAACACCTTTGTAACTGGTAAGTATTTTGTGGGGGGAGACCTTGAGATTATGTAAATATCGTGTTTCTCAGCAAACTTTCTCCTATTAGTTTTAGCATCCACTGTTGATGTTTACGTGATTCAATTATTATTGCCATGGCTGCAGTTTTCAATCCCATCATTCTTTTCATATTTATTCTAAATATCTGTATTCTTATACATTGCTCTTCCTCCCTCCCTCCCTTCTTGCCTTATTCCCTTTCCTTCCTTCCTTTGTATCAGCATGACACGTGGATTGTTATCTTATTCAATGAACTAAAACCCATTACTATCATTATTTATTTTGATGCTCAAATTGATGCAGTTTGGCCAGTAAGAACTTTAAGATGTTCTTTGCCATTTTGACAAGAACTCAACATTTTTAAAAAATCAGTTTTATCTCCTGGCATAGTATTTGGGAGAAGGATCCAGAAGCCTGATCTGACTCTGGTTCAGTCCCTTTGGTAAGACTCTCGTTGGTGTTTGGAAAGACCATGGGGGTGGGAGGCACATTATGTCTAGTTGTCTCTATTTTGTGATGTGAGTACTCTGCATCCCTTAATTCACTGAGTTCACAAAATAATGGTATAGTGCATAATAAAAACGTAGGATATGAAATAATGAATTAGTTCTCTAATAATCTCTGAAGGTGACTAATGACTACTTTTTAGTACATTATGAATTTATGGATTTAAATATATTTGCAAGATTTCAGTCCATTGCTATTATTATCTTTATTGAACCTCAAATTGTCCATCTTTGGTAGATGGGGCCTCTCTAAGTTGATTCTTGAGTGCTTCTGACATAAGCCTAACAGTCGTTCATAGCTTCCTCCCCTCTGGCATGACAAAATATTCCAGATTTATTTTATGTATTTCCTCTCCAGTCCTGGAATCAGCCCTTTTTCTGAAATAGTGTCTTTCAACCTTTTAAAAAATTATCACCATTCCCCAAGAGAAAATGAAAATTAAATTAACATATCCTTAATTAAAGAAATCAAATATTAAGAGATAAGATTTTTTTTTTAAGGTAGAGTTGAGCTTTGGAAGACCATGAATCACTGTAATGTAAGATTTTTTTCATCCCCCCCAAACCAAATTTCTCTTCCTTGGTGGTGAGGGAGGTGTGATATCACCCTACTGAGGGCATGCTCTAAAAAGCTCTGGTTTATTTTAGTGGAAATGAAATTTCAAGACCCCAATCTGAGCACTACGTATTTGTCCGTACCATAGGATTTTTGCTTAGCTTCTTTTCTACTACACTTGCATCTCCTTTCTTCCACGTTGAGCATCCCATAATAACCCCCTTGCTTTATTCCACAATGTACCACAACAAACTCATAATAGCAATGCTGATGCTATTACCAACAATGACTACTCCAAACAGTTAAAAATTTGCTCTGCATATGCTCTTCTTACTCTCCTTTTAAAATAATTCTACTATCTATGTTGTCTGAGCTTACAGTCATCAAGTACTATACTCTCTCCTTTTAATCCTCATTGAGTTGTAGTTCTACATGAAACTTTTTTTTAATGATTTTATTTATTTATTATTTGAGAGAGAGAGAGAAAGCATGAGAGGGGGGAGGGTCAGAGGGAGAAGCAGACTCCCCACTTAGCAGGGAGCCTGATGTAGGACTTGATCCTGGGAATCCAGGATCATGACCTAAGCCAAAGGCAGTCGCTTAACCAACTGAGCCACCCAGGCACCCCTACATGAAACTATTTAATGCTTAAATAAAATGTATTTAATGTCTTACAGTAATCTCCCTCTGACTAGTCAGGTTGTCTGAAGCTTGTTCTCTAGTGGATTCCTCAGGAGGTCTCATAGGAACACTAGTCCCTAACTTTTTGCACATTAGTATCAATTGCTCTTTACATTTGAAAGTCAGTTTGGGCCAGGTGAAATCCGTGGCTTATTTTCTTTTTCAGAATGTCTTAACTGTGTATGTTAACTGCATTTTCTTGTGGCATAAAACAGTGCCAGAAGATGATAATGAATGTCTACTTTTTCTTTTTTCATTTTTTTAAGAAGATTTTATTTATTTATTTGACAGAGAGAGAATCAGCCAGTGAGAGAGGGAACACAAACAGGGGGAGTGGGAGAGGAAGAAAAAACCTCCCAGTGGAGCAGGGACCCCGATGTGGGTCTCAATCCCAGGACCCTGGGATCACACCCTGAGCCGAAGGCAGACGCTTAAAGACTGAGCCACCCAGGTGCCCCATACTTTTTCTAAGTCCTTTGCTCATTTTTTAAAAAAGGCCCAAAGACATTTCTCTTTTTCTTCAAAGTCCAATCATTTTACAGGCATATGTCTTAGTATTGATAATTGTGAATCTCAATATGTAGTTTCAGGGAAATTTTAAGGGAAGTTTTATTGACTTTACAATTTTTAGCAAATGTTCTCAAACCTTGCTTAGGTTTTCTTTTTTTCAGAGGCTCCTATTGTCAGTATTGAGTCGTCTTTGTTTATGTTCAGTATTTGTCACTGTCCCGTAAATCTTCTTTTAACTTTGTCTTTGTTCCTTTTTGATTTATGTCTTCATTCCTTTTTAATTTTTAGTATATTTCTTTTCCCCTTACAATTGTCTTCAGGTATTATGTATTATGTTTATTTGCTTTCTTTGCTGCTCCTATTTATTCCTCATTACTGAAATGGTTTTTGCTCCTTCTGTTTATTCTTCATTATGGAAATGGTTTTTAAAAAACTTATTTCTGATTCTTTTATGTGTACTATCACTACATTTTTGAGCTTCTTTTTTTCTGATTCTGATGTTGTTTTTTCATATCTTGTACCATGTCTTAATATCTTTTTGCTCATTTTGAAGTAGTTTTGGTCTGATACATGGACACATCTTTTAGCATGCTTTCATTATTGTTAGTGTTTTTCTGCTCCTTATTCTCTTTTTTTCTTATAATAAGTTATGATATTTGACCTCAGTCCTCGTCTTTCCAAATTTTATGAGAAGCTAGTTTTTCTCAACTTTTAGGAGGTATGGCTCAGGATAGTATTTCTAGCTTCACCTTGTTCCTACTTGGATTATTTTTAGGTAGCAGTAAGTAATATGGTGCTTGCTTTCTGAGATCTCCTGGCTTCTTCCCATAAGCCTGTTCTCTTCCTTTGTCTCAGTTGTCACTATCCTGCTCAATTTGATCTCCACCCCTCCTGGCCTCTGTCTTGGAGGTGAACTGATCACTTCTGAAAGTTCACAGACTGCTTTGATCTCTTTCAAGTTTACTGGATACTTCATTCTTTCGCCTGTTTTTAGATTAGAAACTGCCAGTTTTAGCTTCCATTCTCACGCCAGTCAGCAGTGCTTTCCAATGAATAGTTATTGGCTTTGGGGGGCTTCCCATCCTCAGGTTCCTCATCTACTCAGGACATTTTGCTTCTCACACAGTTGCTGATTAAAGAGGTTTTTTTTTTTTTTTTTACATTTTTAGGGTGAATTTTTTAAATTTATTTTTTATTTTATATTTTATTTTATTTTTATAATAATTTTTTATTATATTATGTTAGTCACCATACAGTACATCCCTGGTTTTTGATGTAAAGTTCCATGATTCATTACTTGCGTATAACACCCAGTGCACCATGCAATACGTGCCCTCCTTACCACCCATCACCAGCCTATCCCATTCCCCACCCCCCACCCCTCTGAAGCCCTCAGTTTGTTTCCCAGAGTCCATAGTCTCTCATGCTTCATTCCCCCTTCTGTTTACCCTGCCCCTTTCTTCTTCCCTTTCTTCTCTTACTGATCTTCCTACTTCTTATGTTCCATAAATGAGCGAAACCATATGATAAGAACTGATTAAAAAGCTTTAAAAGACAAAAGGAGACTTTTAAAAAGGGCAAAAATAAGTATAAAAGCCAGTTAATTCTTGTTTAGTGGGGTTCATTCTCTACCCAGAGAAGGTTAACACTTAACATTTTTCTTTTCTTTTTTTTTTTTTTAAAGATTTTGTTTATTTATTTGAGAGAGAGAGCATGAGCTGGAGGAGGGATGAAGGGAGAGGGAGAGGGACAAGCAGACTCCCTGCTGAACAGGGATACCTGCCCCCCCCCCCCATCACTAGGTCCATCCCAGGACCCTGAGATTGTGACCTGAGCCAAAGTCAGACACTTAACAACTAAGCCACCCAGGCGGCCCATCACTTAAAATTTTTCAAAGCATGGCCTAACTATATTTGTTTTAACAAAATAAGCTAGTCAAAAATGTGAGTAAGAGTGTTCCCTTATTTGGTTTTGAAAGAAAAATGTGTTTTTAAAATGTAAAGGCCAACTTGCTATCTTCTTTTCATTCTTTTTGGTGAAATATGTCCTATTAGCTGAATTTATAAAATTAATTAATTTTTCTTTATTTCAGCAATAGGTTATTTGAGCCAGGATTTTAAACGGGACATATAAATACTTTTCATGGTTTATTTGTCCTTCCGTTCTTTAATGATGCCTAATTTCCAGTTAGGTTATTCTCATATTCTATTGCCTCTCATATTATTAAGCCAAGAAAGTGTTTTTGTTATGAAGACATATTTATTAATTGGCACTGCAAGAATATATGTGCTCCAAGGATCAAAATTCCAAGGAGAATTATGAGAACTGTTGAATTACCCAAAGAGCATTCATAGATTTAGGAGAGAAGAAATACTAGAAAGGAGAATAGGATAGGAGATAAGAAGTAGGACAAAAGAAGGAAAAATATGGGAGGTGAAATTGTGGAGGTCATGTCAGAGTAGGTTATAACTGTTGTACAAAACTACAATGTCATTGTATACTTCCGTATTTCTCTTCCACAGTAAAACAACGCATACCCCCACCCCCAGAATGACCCTTCAGTTTCAAATCCATGTTTAAATATAGTTTGGTATGTATTTCTTTTTCTTTTTCTTTTTTTTAAGTAGGCTTCATGCTCAGTGTGGAACCCAATGTAGGGCTTGAACTTATGACCTCGAGATCAAGACCTGAGCTGAGATCAAGAATGGGACCCTTAACTGACTGAACCACCCAGGTGCCGCTGGCATGTATTTCTGTGGGAAAATTTTGAGTGGTAAAAAGGAGTGAAAGAAAACTTTTGGCTATACTGTAGACTGTCTACTGGGATTTAGGGACACTACTTAGAATCCTGTTTTTACACAATCACTGTTGCTGTTGTTAATCAGGTCTTCTCAACTCAGAGACTAATAGGGTTTTCAATATTTGCATTTTGTATATCCATTGACTTATAGCTATTTATTATATTCAAAATCATCTAACAAATAATGAGACTGAGACCCTGAAAAGTCTAATGTCTGTGTAGCAATAATGACTAGATCCTAGAGTGAGTCTTTTGAACAGTGTCATAGAAACCAAACTCGTAAAAAGGCAAGCTTAAACTTTGCGATCACAAGTCTGTATCAATAAGTATGCTTTGCTTGCAGGTAAGAAAACTGAGGGAAGAAATGCGGGAGATATAATGATTTATGAAACTGGAAGTCTTGAGTTAAGGTTGGTTTGATTCACCAACTCAGAAATGGCATCAAGGACCATTTCCCCACTGTTTTCCTATTCTGTCTTTGTGATTCATCATTTTTCTCTTTATCTTAATGTTGAGAACTGAAAAGGATGTTGAGACACTATAAAATGTTATATTATGACTGCCAACTACGCCCAGGATTACATGCTTCCTAATCCAAATCCAAGGAGAGTGGAAGAGAGCAGGCTTCTCATAACTCTCTCAGAAATACATCCATCAATTGTTACTATTATGTTTAAAAAATAGGGATTTTTCTTTTTTTTTCTTTTTTTTTTTTTATTTATTTATTCGACAGAGATAGAGACAGCCAGCGAGAGAGGGAACACAAGCAGGAGGAGTGGGAGAGGAAGAAGCAGGCTCATAGCGGAGGAGCCTGATGTGGGGCTCGATCCCATAACGCTGGGATCACGCCCTGAGCTGAAGGCAGACGCTTAACCGCTGTGCCACCCAGGCGCCCCCCAAAATAGGGATTTTTCTAAGTCCATTATCTTTTCTATTGTCATTTAGTTGGCATTCAAATGTCAAAAAGGTTTCTCTTTCCTCCGTTCCTCCCTTCCTCCCTCTCTTCCTTCTTTTATTTCCTTCTTTTAACATGGAATCATAGAGTCTTATTTCTTCTAATGGATTATAAACTGGTGATGATAGTATATATTTTAATGTTCACACTGTCCCAATTTTGATCGTGTTTTTACCACTTCTTACTTTCTGAAACAATAAGATGTTCTAAGTTCATCTTGAACTTTCCTTACTCTAGCCCTTGAATCAACTATTTATCCCAAGAGTCCTGCTCTCTTGCGTGGAGAATAGTATTTAGAAATCAAGATCTGGGTACCAGAAATGCTCATTGCTACTGGTGTGTCATTGAATCTAGGTCCTCCTAGAGGCTGAGCTAGGAAATACACACACACACACACACACACACACACACACACACACACACACACACAGACAGACACACACACAGCACTTCTTAAAAGATGAATGCATCCTAACTAAAGGTTATTTAATTGTAGTTGAAGATGAAAGGCAATTTGTTGATCTTATGATTCTGGTTTAGTTAAATGTATGTAAGGAGAGCCATTTAATACCTTTAAGCAAGGATAGGACTTGAATCCCTTGAATGATCTATATTTCAATAACTCAAGAAATAACCTGTTTGTAAGCTAAACAGATCACTAAATGGCTAAAGAGTGGACCTGAGCCTTCAGTGTTAATCAATAAGAACAAAGCCTTACGTATATCCATGTATCTATGTATCTATTGTAGTATGTGCTTGTGAAATAGGTAGCTTTGGAGTTATGCCCATTCTACAGATGGAAAATCAGAGAAGAGGGTCTTAGTTATGTTCTTACTAAGACATGCCTTTTGAGTACTAGTTCAGTTTGTGTTCCAGTCTCCACTGCTTTTTGTGCAATACAATTTCTAGGACAACCCTGCCATTTAAAGCTATGAATACTGTTTTTGCAATTTAAATTCAATCAATTGACATATAGTGTATTATTAGTTTCAGAGGTAGAATTCAGTGATTCATCAGTCTTATATAACACCCAGTGTTCATTATATCATGTGCCCTCCTTAATGTCCATCACCCAGTTACCCCACACCCCCATCTCCGTCCCCTCCAGCAACCCTCAGTTTGTTTCCTATGCTTAGGAGTCTCTTACAGTTTTTCTCCCTCTCTGATTTCATCTTGGTTTATTTTTCCCTCCCTTCCCCTATGATCCTTGGTTTTGTTTCTTAAATTCCACATATGAGTGAGATCATATGATAATTGTCTTTCTCTGATTAACTTATTTCATTTAACATAATACCCTCTAGTTCCATCCATGCTATTGCAAATGGCAAGATTTCATTTTTTTTTTTTTTGATGGCTGGATTGTATTCCATTGTGTGTGTGTGTGTATATATATATATATATATATATATATATATATATATATATATATACATACACATATATATACCACGTCTTCTTTTCCCATTCATCTCTAGATGGACATTTGGGCTCTATCCATAGTTTGGCTGTTGTGGACATTGCTGCTATAAATATTGGGGTGTGGGTGCCCCTTTGGATCACTACATTTGTATCTTTGGGGTAAATCCCTAGTAGTGCAATTGCTGGGTCATAGGGTAGCTCTATTTTCAACTTTTGGGGAAACCTCCACATTGTCTTCCAGCTTGCATTCCCACCAAGAGTGTAAGAGGGTTCCCCTTTTTTCTGCATCCTCGCCAACATCTGTCATTTCCTGACTTGTTAATTTTAGCCATTCTGACCGGTGTGAGGTGGTATTTCATTGTGGTTTTGATTTGTATTTACTTGGTGACAAAAACCATAAGATACCTAGGAATAAACCTGAGGCAAAAGAGCTGTACTCAGAAAACTTGGAAAGAAATTGAGGAAGAAACAAAGAAATGGAAAAACATTCCATGCTCATGGATTGGAAGGACAAATATTGTTAAAATGTCTATGCTATCTAGAGCAATCTATACATTCAATGCAATCTCTATCAAAATACCATCAACTTTTTTCACAGAGTTGAAACAAACAATCCTAAAATTTGTATGGAACCAGAAAAGACCCTGAATGGGCAAAGGAAGGTTAAAAAAGAAAATCAAAGCTGGTGGCATCACAAATCTTGACTTCAAGCTATATTATAAAGCTGTGATCATCAAGACAGTACGGTACTGGCATAAAAACAGACACATTGATCAATGGAACAGAATAGAGGACCCAGAAATGGACCCTCAGCTCTATGGTCAACTAACCTTTGACAAAGCAGGAAAGAATATCCAATGGAAAAAAGACAGTCTCTTCAACAAGTGGTGTTGGAAAAATTGGACACCCACATGCAGAAGAATGAAACTGGATAATTTCCTTACACCATACACACAAATAGACTCCAAATGGCTGAAAGACCTGTATGTGAGACAGGAATCCACCAAAATCCTAGAGGAGAACACAGGCAGCCACCTCTGTGACCTTGGCAATGAATACTTTTTACATTCTTTCTTTTGATGTCTGCAATTGTCCTGCCAAAGGAGTCTACCTCATTAGGCTTTCAGAGACTAATTAGTATCCAAAGATGTAAAAACAAATTCAATCCTGAGATTTAGGAAATTTTATGTCTTCCTAATATGTAACTTGACAGTTCCTGTGAAGCCTAGGGTCTTCTGCATGGAGTTTGGAATGCTCCTTTGTTTTCTTTCCAGGGACAGTCCATGATTACTTATTAGTCTAATTCATAAAAGTGTGCTGCAATTTTACCTATATATGGTGCTTGCTATCAAGTCATGAGAAAGGCTCTGTGACGTTGGACTTTGTGACGAGGCCAGGCACGTGTTTCTGTGGAAGTCAGAGAGGTTCTATGTGAGTAGTAATTCATCACAGACACATAGGCTTCCTTTTGTGGGAACTTCAAATATTTTAAATCCACATGTACTCTTCTTTCAGTGAAGGAGCAATTCGGGGTAAAATCGTGGGAGAATTTCTTCACTCCCTGTGGGGTGGGTTTGGACAGCCCACCTGGGGTGAAGATGGCTTCCTGTATAAAAGGGAAAATATTTTCAAAGCTTTGTATTTAGATTTTTAAGGCTTACTCAACTGAAAAATTTTAAGTAAAAACAGGAAGTGAATAAGATGCAAAAGAATGAGAGAAAGAGCTTTCTTTTTAAGGGCACCTGGGTGGCTTAGTCAGTTAAGCTTCCTACTCTTGATTTTGGCTCAGGTCATGATCTCAGGGTTGTGAGATCAAACTCCAGGTTGGGTTCCACACTCAGCAGGGAGTCTGCTTGAGATTCTCTCTCTCCCTCTGCCTCTCCCCCTGCTCTCTCTCTCTCTCAAATAAACAAATAAATCTTTAAAAACAAGTACATAAAAGTAAATCTGTGAAACACTTGAACACTCTTAAAACACTTTAACCTACTTTACTCCCAACACTATATTTCAGTGAGATTATCCCAGGAGTCTTCTTAAGTTCTGTATTCAAAAGGAGGAGGAAAAAATACTGGAATTATAGTTGCATTGTGGGTTAACTAAATTCATTTAGGGTGACTCTTTTCTTTGTTTAGTAAGTGTACGTTTTCTCTTTATTTGGTACTATTCACCAGATGCTTTCAGAAGTGGAGGTCTGACATCTTTATATTTTACTCCTTTTTGGTTTTGTTCCACTATAAGTGAGAAGAAGTGATTGGGTTTTATGTGTCAACTAGAGCAATTTGTTATACTTCATTCTCTTCATTGTATACGCAAGGCATCTTCTGCTGTGGCCACTGTGTCAAATATCTTGATGGTTCTATATATGACCTTTCTT
Source organism: Ursus americanus (assembly GCF_024610735.1). Taxonomy (NCBI): domain Eukaryota; kingdom Metazoa; phylum Chordata; class Mammalia; order Carnivora; family Ursidae; genus Ursus; species Ursus americanus. The sequence continues at coordinate 1,154,715 of NC_142131.1, forward strand.
AAGTTGAAACCATGGGTAAGTGGTTATCTGAGAGAGTTCTTTCTGATCATCTAAACTTGGGCTGAAAAAGTAAGGTGTACATATAGGGAATTTTTCTACCAAATATTGTTATTGTAAAAAATTTAGTATTCTGTAACAAGGGGCAATAAGAAATTGTTGTGTCTTCTTTATTTTTCCAGGCCAGATTTTCTCCAAGCTCTTATCCTGGTGGACTGCCAAGAAATTCAGTCTCAGTCATCACTCTTTCCCTGCCATCCTGATCGCCCAAAAGTTTTAAGGGTCCTCCACAGACCAAAACATTCTCTTCCTCAGTCTTTAGTCCTGAACGCTCATTTCCTAAGCCACATAGCATCATTGTCACATCTCTGCCAAGATTGGGCCTAAGATTTTTCCCCAAGGTGCCCATAAACATGATTCTTATTATTCTATCTCCATCACTCTTCCATAGGTTATCTTTAAGACTCATCAAAGGGCTAGTCACTTTTTGGGGAGATGGTGTATGGGTACTATGTGGAGTTGAGCTGTTCCCTCAACTCTACAGGAGAAGCTCTCTACCTCCTCCTTCCCCTACCTTAAAGCCCTCACCTCCCTCTTCTCTTTTTCTGGAATAACACATTAATTTCTGCCACGAGTTTAAGTTTTTGAATATAAAACTCAGGAGTGGGGATTATCTTCGGCTGACGATTAGCTTCTGTTTTATATGTGGACACAAAACAGTTTGAGTAAGGCAAGGGAACACATAAGCTTAGAGATATCCTTGGGAGAGAGAGGGGAAAATACCTATGGATAGGAGAATAAAAGCACATATTGATATTCTGATAAATTATTCAGCCTCTTACTATTATTATTATTATTCGTTTTTATTAAAGACTTAATATATTAGAGCAGTTTTAGGCTTACAGTAAAATTGAGAGATTTCCCATATATTCCCTGCTCCCATACATGAAAAGCCTCCCCCTTTATCAACATCACTCACCAGAGTGGTCCGTTTATTTATTTATTTATTTATTTATTTATTTATTTATCATAGTATGAACCTACATTCACACATCATAATCACCCCGAGTCTACAGTTTACCTTAGGGTTCACTCTTCATGTTGTACATTCTATGGATTTCGGTAAATGTATTATGACATATATCCATCATTATAATATCATACAGAATATTTTCCCTGCTATAGAAAATCTTCTGTGCTGTGCCTATTCAGTCCCCCAACCCCCGATAACCACTGATCTTTTTACTGTCTCCATAGTTTTGCCTTTTCTACAATGTCATGTAATTGGAATCATACCATATGTAGCATTCTCAGATTGGCTTCTTTCACTTAGCAATATGCATTTAAGATTCCTCCATGTCTTTTTGTGGTTGGATAGCTCTTTTCTTTTTAGTACTGAATAATATTCCACTGTGAATGTACCACAGTTTCCATTTATCTACTGAAAAACATTTTGGTTGCTTCCAACTTTTGGTAATTATGAATAAGAGTGCAATAAATATCCAGGTGTAGGTTTTTGTATGGGCGTAAGTTTTCAGCTCCTTTGAATAAATACCAAGGAGCACAATTGCTAGATCTTATGGTAAGAGCATATTTAGTTTTTTTTTTTTTTTTTTTTTTTTTTTTTTTTTAATTAATAATGATTTTTTATTATATTATGTTAGTCACCATACAGTACATCCCCGGTTTTCGATGTAAGAAGAGCATATTTAGTTTTGTAAGAAACTGCCAAACTGTCTTCCAAAGTGGTCTTCTACCATTTTGCTTTCCCACTAGCAATGAATGCAAGTTCCTGTTGCTCTGCATCCTTGCCAGCATGTGGTGTTGTCAGTGTTCCAGATTTTGGCCATTCTAATGGTGTGTAGTAGTATCTCATTGTTTTAATTTGTATTTTCCTGATGACATATAATGTGGAGCATCTCTTTGTATGCTTATTTGCCAATTTTATATCTTCTTTGGTGAGGTATCTGTTAAGGTCTTTGGCCGTTTTTTAAAATATTTATTTATTTATTTGAGAGAGAATGAGAGAGAATGGTGGCAGGGGCACAGGGAGCGAGAGAATTTCAAGCGGACTCCGTACTGAGCACAGGACTTGATCTCATGACCCCGAGATCACAACCTGAGCTGAAACCAAGTGTTGGACACTTAACCGACTGAACCACCTGGGAACCCCTCTTTGGCCATTTTTTAATCAAGTTGTTTTCTTATTCTCATATTATTTTTCTTCTTCTTAAAAGAATAAAAAACAAAAAGCATATTGATGGTTAGTGTCTAATTGTTAGCATTTGTTTTCTCAAAATATATTTGGAATCAAAAATAACTTTGTTTTAGTCAACATCTCCTAACCAGAAGAAAGTTCTTATTTATGTAACTTCTTTTCCAAAGAAGGTTAGAGAAGTTAAAACAATGAATCAGGGGCACTTGGGTAGTGCAGTCGTTAAGCGTCTGCCTTCAGCTCAGGGCGTGATCCCAGAGTCCTGGATCGAGCCCCACATCAGGCTCCTCCGCTGGGAGCCTGCTTCTTCCTCTCCCACTCCCCCTGCTTGTGTTCCCTCTCTCGCTGGCTCTCTCTCTGTCTGTCAAATAAATAAATAAAATCTTTAAAAAAAAAAACACGAAACAATGAATCAGTCCAAGGAAGAAATAAGGGGATGAGAGAAAACCTCCTTTTTGTGATGTGTAGCGTAGTGGAAGCAGGACTAGACCAGTAGGCCTGCCATGCTTGAGAGGGGCCTGGTGGTACTGGGGATGGGAACTTGTTCACACCAAAAAAAGTTCAGCTCTGTCACAGGCCTGGACTACTATGGTTGGCCCTCTTTCCATACTATTTGGATAATTCCTCTGGCTTTCCATCAATATATGTCTGCATATATTGTGTCATCCATAGAAATGTTATCCACGGAAAGTATCCATAGAAAACCCAAGAAAATCCACCCTTGAAAGGAATTTGAGGACCTTATGAGACAAGCATTTAAAAAAAATCAGGTTACTTCTAAAATTTCTGTGAAGTCTGTAGGAGATGACTCTTATCTAAATAACCACAGATGGATAAGGTACGCGAGTTAAATCTGTGCTTTGGTTCTAGCTGTTTTTTACATACCCTGCTACTACTTCACTGCCAAGTTAGAGAAATCGCCAAATCTGGATCTTAATAATTTTCTCTTGATTCCTAGTGTCCATTTTTGTAAAAAGGCATGAAAATCTTTGGGTAAAACCTGAGACCCAATCACAACATCGAGATTATTTAAACAGATCTAAAAGATAAATATTACCACATACCTAGAGAGTGAGAACTCCTTATCATGTAATTTCTCATTTTCCCAGGGAATAAGTACCTTGAAGAATGTACATTACTTAAAGAATGCATTCTGGTTACTGATTTTGTGTTCAACACCTGTTGGGCCTTCCTAGTGGGATGTGGTTTCAGGTTTTCTTACTAGGTAAAACAGCTGTTCTCCTTATCTTCGAGCAGACTGTGTTTATATTCCAAGATCAGTGATTTGATGACTTGACCCGCCCAGTACCATTCTGAAGTTGCTAACTAACTGGTTGCTTTACACGGTTATCATATTTTATAGTGTAAAACTAGCACTGAGACTTGAAATCTCTAATTCAGTGGTTTCCTTAGAATGACCTGTGATGCCTTTCAAAATCTTCAGATGTTTAAAACTCATTGAATCAGAATCTCCTGTTAGTAGAACCCAGAAACCCACTGACCTTGTCCCTCACTTCTCTTTCAGAAATGATACCACCCAAATCACCTTGTAAAAGCCACATAGAAAATTGGTAAGTGCAGGAGTACTGTAGTTTTATTTCTCCTTTAATCAGACTGTAAATATATGAGTAGAGAATTGTGAAAAGAGAAATGGCCTCAAAAGAAAGGCAATTTACTTTTAAAGGTTTTTGATTTCATAACCTGTTTCTACTTGAAACAGAAGATCTTGAAGTTTATGAGACTCTATGAAGTCTTTCATAGAATAGAAGCTCTTGTCCTCAGTTGTTCTCTTTTAACCTGCCATCACTCACAGTGGGATAGAATATGGATGGACCCTTTTGTTTGGGATGTTTAGTGGATGTTTTCATAATGTTTAGTATTTATTCATCACCTGCGTTGACATTTCTGGTGTTAAGAGATTTTTTTTTTCTCAACTTTCGTTGAATAAGAATATTTGATAAAATAAAGTACAGAATGAAGTTAAGATGTTGATAGTGTTTATTTTTAGAGAGGAAGCCTTTTTGCACAGGAAAATGATCTTTAACTTTAAAAATTTAAAGTTTTTATAATATGGACAAATTGTCATTGATTTTTTTCCCTTTAAGTGAATAATCAAGTAAGAAAAGAGTTACTTTGATTAATTTTACCTATTTTTAAATTTTATTTAAATTCAATTAATTAACAGAAAATGTATTATTGGTTTCAGAGGTAGAGGTCCATGATTCATCAGTCTCATATAATACTCAGTGCTCACTACATCATGTGCCCTCCTTAATGTCCATCACCCAGTTATCCCATTCCCCCACCATTAAATTCCATACACGGGATTGTTCTGTGTACTTCTGTAACTTCCTTCTACTGCTCAGTGATGTTTTTGTGGTTCTTTACTATTTATACTCTTACATAGCTCATTCATTTCTACTGCTGTGGACATTGTAGAGTGTACATACTCAAGTTTATTTGTTGTATTGATCATATTTGGATTATTTTCAATTTTCTGTTGTTATAAACACTGTTGCTGTGAATATGCTTTTTTAAAAAAGATTTATTTATTTATTTTTGAGAGAGAGAGTGCAAATGAGGGTAGAGGCAGAGGGAAAGAGAGGGAGAGAAGCAGACTCCCTGCTGAGTATGGAGCCTAATGTGGGGCTCAGTCTCACTACCCCGAGGTCACAACCTAAACCAAAATCAAGAATCGAAGGTAAATCCACTGAGCCACCCAGGCGCCCTGCTGTGAATATGCTTTTTATTGATATATAATTTACATACCTTAAAGTTCACTCATTTAAAATGTATATATATTTTAATGTTTTTATTATATTTATATATATATATATATATATATATATAATAACTATCACCAAAATCTAATTTTAGAACATTTCATCATGCCAAAAAGAAATCTTAGACCAATTAACAGTCACTCCCTACCCCCACCTCACACTTTCTGTCAGTTCCTGGCTACCACTAATCTACTTTTCGTCTCTAGAGGCTTGCCTATTCTGGACATTTTTATATAAATGGAATCATATAATATGTGGCCTTTTGTGTCTGGCTTTCTTCATTAACACAATGTTTTCAAGGTTCATCCTTATTGTATGTGTGAGTCACTACTTCATTGTTTTTGTTTTGTTTTTTTGGTTTTTTTTTTTCCAAATAGTATTCCATTGTGTGGATAGACCACATTTTGTTTATCCTTTCATCAGTTGATGGACATTTGGATTGTTTCTTCTATTCATGTATTTTTTTTTTTTTGACATCAGTTTTCCTAAGTTTCATATGCAGGAATTGCTGGGTTATATAGTAACTCTATGTATAATATTTTGAGATGCTGCCAACTGTTTTCTGTAGTGGCGGTATCATTTTACATCCCCACTAGCAAGGTATGAGAGTTTCAATTTTTGCACATCCTCACCAACACTTGTTATTGCATATCTTTTTGATAATAGTCACCCTAACTGTGTGAACTGATCCCTCATTGTGGTTTTGACTTGCATTTCCCTAATAACTAATGATGTTGAGTATCTTTGCATGGACTTATTGGCTAGCCATACATCTTCTTTGGAGAAAGAGGGTATATTCAAACTTCTTTCCCCATTTTAAAATTTGACTATTTGTCCTTTTGTTGAATGGAGAGAATTATTTTTGCCTCCAGTTTTATTAAGAAGTAATTGATACACATCACCATATAAGTTTAAGGCACACAGCATGGTGGTTTGACTTACACACACAGCTGACCTTTGAAGGGTTGGGGCACTTCCCCCCACACAGTTGAAAATCCAAGTATAACTTTTGACTCTCCCCAAACTTAACTACTGATAGCCTACTGCTGACCAGAGCCTTAATCTAACATAAACGGTAGATTAATACATATTTTGTATATTACATGTATTATATATTCTTTAAGTACCTAAAGAAAATGTTATTAAGAAAATCATAAAGAAGAGAAAATACATTTCTAGTACTGTACTGTGTTTATTGAAAAAATCTACATATAAGTGGACCAGTGCAGTTCAGACCCATGTTGTTCAAGGGCCAGCTGTAATTCTTTTGTGGAATGGGTGATAATCCACCCAGAGGTGGGACAACAAGGGCACAGTCGTACTGATGATGCTAAATCAATTGTACTGACAGACTGGTGAAGTGTGGGGTAAATTGACAAGTAAAGTATGCTCTGAATTAATACAATGAAGATCCAAGTTCTTCATACATAGAGGGGAAAATGACTCAAAACAAAATCCCAATTGAGAAAACGCTAGCATCAAGAGTTATTCTTTCTTATATACCACATATCAGATTTATCACTGAGTCTTGTGGGCTGTACGTTCACATACATCTTCAATCTGTCTGCTTCTCTCCATCTGTAGAGCCCTACCCTAACCCTCGCTGACTGCCTGCCTCCTGGTGTCTGCCATTGCCTACTCCTAATCCATTCTCCATGCAGTGGAAAGACCTTTTAAAAACATAAATTGAGTCATGCCATTTCTCCATTAAAAATCCTTCAATGTTTTCTTGTTGCCCTTTTACAAAAATCCTCAAATCAGTAAGGAACTGGCTGACATGTTCAGAGAAGAATATGTGTATTTAAAAGAGCCAATATAGAAATAATATAGAAATGTTGTAAAAATGAGTATGCCAAGTAAAAAGTGAGTGAAATAGAAATTCAGCTTCAGTTCTGAAGTTATACAGCCCATCTTACCTTTTAGAAGGACTAAAATATCTAGAGTCTGTTCAGTTCCAAAATTTTGAGGAATTATGTTTTGTCTTTTTTCAAAAAAATTTAATTCCAGTATAATTAACATACAGTATTATATTAGTTTCAGATGCACATTGTAGTGATTCGACAATTCTATGCATTTTTCAGGCTCATCGTGATAAGTGTGCTCTTTAATTCTTTCACCTATTTCATCCATCTCCCACCCACCTCCCCTCTGGTGACCATTAGTTTGTTCTCTGTAGTTAAGAGTTGGTGTGTTTGTCTGTCTCTTTTAAAAATTTGATTGTTTGTTTTGTTTCTTAAATTACACATATGAGTGAAATCGTATGGTATTTCTCTTTCTCTGAGTGACTTATTTCACTTAGCATTTTAACCTCTACATCCATCCATGTTGTTGCAAATGGCAAGATTTCATTCGTTTTTTTAATGGATGACCAATATTCCACTGTGTGTGTGTGTGTGTGTGTGTGTGTGTGTGTGTGTGTATCTCACATCTTCTTTATCCAGTCATCTATTGAGGGGCACTTGCGTTGTTTCAATAATTTGGCTATTGTAAATAATGCTGCAGTAAACATAAGGGTCCATCTATCTTTTCAAATTAGTGTTTTTGTTTTCTTTGGGTAAACACCCAATAGTGAAATTACTGAATTATATGGTAATTCTATTTTTAGTTTTTTGAGAAACCTCCATACCATTTTCCACAGTGGCTACCTCAGATTACATTCCCACCAACAGTGCATGAAGATTTCTTTTTCTCCACATCTTTGCCAACACTTGTTTCTTGTGTTTTTGAATTTAGCCATTCTGACAGATGTGAGGGGATAGTGCGTTGTAGTTTTGATTTGCATTTGCCTGATGGTGAGTGATGTTGAACATCTATTCATGTGTCTGTTGGCCATCTGGATGTCTTTGGAGAAATGTCTGGGTGTTGTTTTTTTAATATTTTATTTATTTATTTGCCAGACAGGGGGAGAGAGAGAGAGCACGTGCACCAGCAGGGGGAGTGGCAGGCAGAGGGAGAAGTAGGCTCCCCACTGAGCAAGGAGCCCCATGGAGGACTCCATCCCAGGACCCTGGGATTATGACCTGAGCCAAAAGCAGCTTCAATATCTGTGTTTTTAGAAATTAGATTATTTGCTTTCTTTTAGTGTTGAGTTGTTTAAGTTCTTTATATATTTGGGGTACTAACCCTTTATCAAATATGGTATTTGCAAATGTCTTCTCCCATTCAGTAGGCTGTCTTTTAGTTTTGTTGATTGTTTCCTTCACTGTGCAGAAGCTTTTTATTTTCATGTAGTCCTAATAGTTTATTTTTAGTTTTGTACCCCTTGCGTGAGGAGACATATCTGGAAAAATGTTGCTACAGCCAATGTCAGAAAAATTACTGCCTATGCTCTCTTTTAGGGTTTTTATGGTTTCAGGTTGCACGTTTAAATTTTTAATCCATTTTGAGTTTATTTTTGTTTATGGTGTGAGAATGTGGTCCAGTTTCATTTTTTCCCATGTAGCTGTACAGTTTTCCCACCATTTGTTGAAGAGACTGTCTTTTCCCCATTGGATATCCTTTCCTCCTTTTTCAAAGATTAATTGACCATATGACTGTGAGTTTATTTCTGGACTCTATTCTGTTCCATTGATCCATGTGCCTCTTTTTGTGCCAATACCATACTATTTTGATTACTACAGATTTGTAAAGTATCTTGATATCTGGGATTGCAATACGTCCAGTTTTTGTTCTTCTTTTTCAAGATTGCTTTTGCCATTCAGGGTCTTTTGTGGTTCCATACAAATTTTAGGATTTTTTTTGTTCTAGTTCTGTGAAAAATTGATAAAGATTGCATTAACACTGTAAGATTGCTTTGAGTAGCATGGGCATTTTAGCAATATTTGTTCTTTCAATCCATGAGCATGGAATATCGTTCCATTTGTTTGTGTCATCTTCAACTTTTTTCATCAGTGTTTTATAGTTCCCAGAGTATGTTTTATCTTTTTTGATGCTGAACAGTTAAAAATTATGTCAATATTTCTGAATAAATAATATCTTTAGTTTGCATACCGTTACATAGTTTAAAAAGTGTTTCTGCATGAATTATCCTGTATGATGTCCTTAGCTTCCCCCTGCCTTTTCTTTTTTCAGATTAGACAGACTGAGAATTGAGTTTTCTAAGATTTCCTTTTCATTATTCCACTTTGCCTATTCCAAAAAATGCCATGCAATGTGTTTGGAATAGGGTAATACAACCTCTAAACATAAAATAATTTCTATCATTAGTGAATTTGGGAAATAAATACAACTTAGAGATACTAGTACTTGCTAATAAAGGTAAACTTTGAAGAATTTTGCTTTGTATAATCTGGTTTGAATAATTCTGTGAGTAGATTAGTGAACATAACTGAAACTGCTCAGTTATACTTATTTTCATTCCTAGGATACGTAAATAATATAACTTGAAATATACCAATGGTCTCAATAATAATTCTGAAAATTGAAAATTCTTCTAATCCAATTGACAGATTTAAATTTCTTATCATTATTTTTTTGTAGTATGGCATGTCTGGCAGTCTGTGTAAACAGAAGTGGAAATCTTCAGGGAATAAAATTGAGAAAACTCAGTAATAAATTGCCGTCATGCACATGTAATATTCTGCTATGTTTCTAATAACCTCTAAACCATAATTTTCTAATGGAATGAAATAACTCTGTCAGAGGCAAAATCAATACTTTCAAAGTACACACTAATGTTCTGTGAAATTAGAAATTGACCTTTTTTTCCCTTTTTTTTCTTTTAAAGAATAAATACAAGTGGGCTTAGATATTTGGAGTATATGTAGCATCTGAAATACAAATCTCTTGACTATCTCTGCTTAAAAATAAATTTTAAATGTTATAAGTGTGTTGTTATATGTTTTCTTCCTTACTGGTAATAGATTAAAACTGTAAATAAAAACTTGATTCTACAAAAATTATGGTTACTAATCAATTAAAACAATTTTTGTTTTAATTTTTTGCCGGCATATGTTGCTCAAATTACAACTTGAACAGACATGATATTTTTTTTAAAACTAAACACTTTATTTATCAATGAAAAGGTAACACTATTCTCTTTCATTACTCTTAAAATTCATGCCGTTATTAACTTGGTGTGAGTATGCATATGAGATCTGTCTGATAAGATTTTTTTTTCCGGAGAAGGAGCAAATTGTTGACTGTAAAACAAGCTGCTGTACTAGTTCTATGAAGTAGCCATGTAAACATTTAGCTTTTAAGATATTTTGTATGGGTTCTTGTTGAGACTGTTGAGTAAATTCATCCAGCTACTGTTAAGCTCTTACTAAGTTCAAGCCATTTGTTGTTCCAGCTGGGGTGGTTTGAAAGGAAAGGTCGATGTTCCAGTAAAATAGCATAAGAATTTCTAGGTAGTTCCTTGGATCTATCTGCAAATTGACTATTGAATTGGTGCATATTCAAGGTATTTGCTACTTTGAGATTTCTATTACTACATTCTCTTCCATATTTGCAGCATAGTACAAAATTAAGGGCATTGGGTCATGAAGTTCACAGGGGTTCAATTCCTAGCTCCACCAGCTACTAATAGTGTGACTTTGGGCAAAGTACTAGGAACTCTGGGACATAATTTTTTTCATTGGTAAGATGGAGATTTAAAACTTTCCCGCTGGTCTCATGAGAAGATAAAGTGCGATGTTGCATTACAAGCACTTAGAACTATTCCCAGTGGGTAATAAAGCACGGCTCTCAGAAGGTTTCGCCTACATTTTTTCATCTTTCTCTACTCCTAAGTGATGTTAGCTTTGGGAAAATGGAAGGAAATACATTCTCCCGCAGATTATGGAGGAGGCACCCGAGATCTGCCTTGACTTTTAGGAACACCAGGCTTGGCTGATCTCATGAAATGAGAAGTTAAGGGAAGGATGGAAGAGGTGTATTGCAGAGTGAGAAATGTGCAACCCATAGAAGAAACTCAACCATTACTCATGAACCAGCACATGGGTCGGTGAGGAGGGGTCTTTAAGGAAGTACCATCAACGGGAGCCTGACATTTCCCTGCTCTGGGTCTTAACTGGTTCACCTGCCTTCATTTAACACGCTCTACACTTTCGTTCTACTTTGTTGTTATTGGTTTTGGTTTGGTTTGGTTTTTGCTTACCATTGAAAGTTTACACATTAGCTGGTAATTTGAGGTTTTACAATTGTGAAATTTAGGTTCCCTTAATCAGGATTTTTATGTAAATGGACCTAATTGGAATCAGATTTTCTTTGGGAAATGGCTTCTCCTACAGTGGTGCTTCTGTATTCCTTCATGCTATTGGCAACCGCTATCAGAGAAAGATGCTCTGGTTAGAGAGCATTAGATGATTACTTAAGATGAAAGTTAAGAAACAGTGTGTCACTATAGAATATTTAGAATATTTAGCCACTTAATAGAAGTGCCATATAGTTTAAAAATTAACAGCTGTTTCAGGGGCGCCTGGGTGGCACAGCGGTTAAGCGTCTGCCTTCGGCTCAGGGCGTGATCCCGGCGTTATGGGATCGAGCCCCACATCAGGCTCCTCCGCTAGGAGCCTGCTTCTTCCTCTCCCACTCCCCCTGCTTGTGTTCCCTCTCTCGCTGGCTGTCTCTATCTCTGTCAAATAAATAAATAAAATCTTAAAAAAAAAAAATTAACAGCTGTTTCTAAGCACCTCAACTAGGCCACAGCAGGAAGGAGATAGATACAGACAAGTGAATAAAGTCAACCCAACAGTGCTCACAAAATATTTTGTAAAAACATGATAGTTATGTCTTATTGGTATTTTCACATCTTTTTCTCCAACAAGATTTAGGGTTCCTTGTAGGCAGTTATATAATCTTACTTGAATTTGGATTTCCAATGTTCAGTACATGTGTGTTGAATGAAGGAATGAATGAATGAGCAGATTTAGGTCAATTTGTCACTGCATGGCTGTGATGAAAGATTATATCTGTGATGTGGTAAGTCATTGATGTGTAGAGTCTTACCTAGTGACCTACACTGTTCACTTGGAGAGCCCTGCTACTACTTATAACTTCCACGAAACAACATTAGATCTATATTGAAGAATAATGCCAGGATTTGATGCATGGCCATCCAAGTGACTTCTCCCTAGCCAAGAATCAAGGCTTTTCATGAATTGGTACTTTAAAATGAATTTTAATTTTGATTAAAGTGAAACATATACAGAGTTTTAAAACTAAATAATTCTAAATACCTGTGGTAAAGTAAATTATTTTTTAAACCAATCCCAACAGATTCTGTCTTTACTGGGACCCACACTATGGGTGGTTTTTCATTCTAAACTCAGTGATATGATTTGGCCATGTAACTTGCTTTGCCCAATAAGATGTGAATGGAAGTGATATGTGCCACCTGAGCAGAGGCTTTAAGAGCCATAATGTGGTTCTGCCATCATTCTTTTCCTTCTGCTACAAAGTTGGCATATCTCAACTGGTGTCTTTTATTTCAATCTTGACCTTGTAATGAAGATAAAGAGAAGAGACACCCGTGGTGAACATGAGTGGGAAGTAACCCTATTCATCTTCTTGTCAACTACTCAGATTTCAGGGTCATTTGTTATCATAGAATAATTTAGCTAAGCTGTTTGAAACAATGGCTTATAATTAAAATGACCACATAATTTGTTGTCAAACCTGGACATTTTTGAGAGTTAAAGGAGGTTTTATGACCAACTTGTGTGAACTGGTACTGTCCCACCAGAGGTTGTATGGTCATCTTACTTGTAATGGAAGATAGAGTGATGCATACAATTATACTGGACCTTTCTTTGACACTCTTACTCTCCTTTGTTTGAGCCACATTATTGGAGCCTGGAATGCATGAATTTCTCTTTGTTGACTGACTCTCTTGTGTGCTGAAGCATATCCTTCAAAAGAGTGCATAAGACGTTCACTTAAAAAGCCCTTTTATGTCAAAACTGTCTCTATTTTATCTTTACACTTGATTGCTATTTTGGCTCAGAACAGAATTTTAAGTAGAAAAAATATTTTCCCTTAGATTTTGAAGCATCACGCTACTGTGTTTTAGCATTTGGTGTTGCTCTTGTGAGATTTGGTGCCATTCTCATTTTCATTCTTTTGTATTGACAGGGTTTCTCTCTCCGGAAGCTTTTAGGATCCTCTCATTATCTCTGACAATATGAAATCTTGAAATGATGCATATTCTTTCATTGCTTTGGTCACTTGGTTGACTCTTTCAAACTGGAGACTCTTGTTTCTGAGTTCTGGGAAAATGTCTTATATTACTTCTTTGAACTATTCCTCCCTCTTCTCCCATTTTAGTACTCCTGTCATTCGTTGGCCAACCTAGATCAATTCTAGAGGGATTTTTTTTTTTAACCGGGGTTTTTGTTTTTGTTTTGTTTTTGTATTTTCTGCCTAGTTTTTTGCTCTACTTTCTGAGTGACGTCTTCCATTTTAACTTTCAACCATTTGATTGATTTCTTTATTTTGGATGTTTTGTGACGGTTAATTTCCAAGAGCTCTTTCTTACCCTCCTATCATTGTGTAGCAATATCTTTTTTTTTTTTGTCTCACTGAAGATATTATTACAACTTATGTGAAATTTTCTCTGCATTTGCTTTGTTTCTGTCTCTTCTATGTTTCTTTCAGCTCTTTGTCTTTATGTTTTCCTTTCATGTTGGAGGCAGGTTACAGGAAAGTGTTAACTTAGCAGGTCTGCATTAAACCCAGCAAATCTCAAAGAAAGGCTTATCTTCAAGAATGGTTCTTGGTTGGCTCCTGGAAGATAAATTCTGAGCCCTTGGAGTAAAAGATTGATTTTGTATGCCTGATAAGATTGATTTTGTATGTTTGAGACCTTGGGCCATACTGTGTCAGTGTAATCCAATAGTTTATGCTAACAATGTGATTTATGATGAATTTCTGGTTTTACTCTGGAGGAGGAAGGCTGAAGTCTGAGTAGCTGAGGTCGGTCATACAGGTACTACCTGCCTACATGACTGACATCCAATGAAAACTCTGGACACCAGGGCTCAGGTGAGCTTCCCTGGTTGGGCAACACTTTACATGTGTCATATATCATTGCTGGGAGGATTAAGTGCATTCTTATATGACTCCACTAAAAGGGGAAACCTGGAAGCTTGTATCTGGCTTTTATTGAACTTTGCCCTATGTACATTTTCTTTTTACTGATTTTAATCTCTATACTTTTATTATAATATGAGTATAACAGCTTTTCTAGTCCTGTGAGTTTTTCTAGAGAATCACTGAGCCTAAGCGATTTTGGAGAACACCATCATAAAAGTGATTCTTAATTAACTCTTAATATTTTTACATAAGGAACTAAAATGCCCAGTGAATTCTCAGAACATGAAGACAGGGTTTGTTCGTTTCATTATAGGACAGTGGTTTTCAAAGTATAGTTCAAGGACACTGAGGTCTCAGAGAAATTTGCACAGAGTTTACAAGGTCAAAAGTATTTTCATATTCCTATTAATACCAGGTTTTATCAGCCTTTTCACTGGTGGCGTAAAACACTGATGGATAAAACTCCTGGAGCCTTTGCCATGAACAAAGGAAATGGCAGCAAGCTATCGCAGTATTCTTTATGACCACATGCTGTTGTAAAAATATGCTAGTTTCACTTACAGCCGACCTTAGTGAAACAGTAAAATTTATAAATGAAGTACACATCTTTTCATATTTTGTGTGAGAAATGGCAAGTATGCCTAACAGCGCTCCTGCTGTATATTGTAATTCAATGGCTGTCTCAAGGAAAAGCATTAATGCAATTATTTCAGTTGAGAATTGAAATCACCGTGTTTTGTTTTGTTTTGTTTTGTTTTTTGTTTTTTTATGGAAACCACTTTTACTTGAAAGAATGACTGACAGGCAAACTATGGTTATTCAGACTTGGGTATTTGGCAGACATATTTTTGAAAGCGAATAAAGTGAGCCTGTCACTTTAAGGAAAACAACTGACAATATTTATCACCAATGATAGAGTTCAGGCTTTCAAGAAAAATCAGAAATTTGGAGAACTTGTATTGGCCACTGGGAGCTTGACAGCTTACCAATAGTTACAGAATCTTCTGATGAGATCAGTGGTAATATTAACAAATGTGATTTCTTTTGGTATTGTATAATGAAATGTGTCAACATTTGGAAGATCTGTATAACTCACTGAGGAGAGATTTTTGAAATGATAAAAGCATGGTGTTACAAAATCATGCATGGCGAGAAGATGCTTTCAAAGTGCAGGATAGACCAATGGGCTTCAATGTAACAGAGTACAAAGAGTTCACTGACATGGTTTCAGATTCTGCCTTGCAATTAACCTTTACGAAATAACTGCTTTTCAAATTGTGGTATAGTCCCACTCCATAATTATCTGAAAAGGCTATTAAAATACTCTTCCGTATATATTAGTGTGAGGCTGCATTTTCTTCATATAGTTCAACCGAAACAACATGTTGCAAGGATTTAAATGCAGAAGCAGATATGAGAACCCAGATGTATTTTATTATGATAGATACTAGAGAGGTTGCCAAAAATACCACTCTTCCACTAAATCTTGTTTTGTATAATTGGTTATTTTCCATAAAAATATGTTATTTATGTTATGTAGGTGGTTTGTATTGTTATTTTGAAATGAATTAATGAGCATTTTTAAAAAATTCCTAATTTCATTTCTAAAATGGTAAAAATTTGACAGCTATATTTTGCAAAATAAGAACTCTTCAGAGCCTTCAATTATTTCTATAATTATAAGGAGTGGCTGGAACCAAAAATTTGAGAACTGCTGCTATAGGGCCTAAGGGAAGAAGCTGGTCTTTTCATTGGGATGTCCCCCCGCCCCAATGGTATTATTTGTAGGTACATTTTCTGAAATTGTTCATTTTCTTCTAGGAAAGAATCCCTCACTTCCCTGACTTTGGGCTATATGGTGGCATTTTTGGAGTAAGTCAGAGGAAGGGGTTTGCAAACCCCTTAGTTCACCATGCAGACTTTGAGTTTATTCCTAGTTTTCATCCTGTGCTACACTCCTCTCCTCCATTCTCTTTGATGGCCATGACTGTGAGGCCTTCCTGACCTTATGTCTCCAGAGAATAATTTCTGCCCTCCTTTCAGGTTAGGAGAGGAATGCTAATAAGATGGGCAGCTCACTTTTTGTTAGTGTTTTCCTCCTCCCCTGCTCTATTACAGCCATCCCTACTGCCCCATCTACTTTAATCTTCTAAAAAGTGGTGCTTTCTTGGATTCTGTTGGATTACTGCCCTGGTATCTTCTTATTTATTTATTTTTATTATGTTATGTTAGTCACCATACAGTATATCCTTAGTTTTTGATGTAATGTTCCATGATTCATTATTTGCATATAACACCCAGTGCACCATGCAATACGTGCCCTCCTTAATACCCATTGGGATAGGCTGGTGATGCCCTGGTATCTTCTTATGCCGAATAATGACACCCTCAAAAGACATCCATGTCCTAATCTCTGGAAACTGTGATTATTCCCTTCTGTGGCAAAGACTTCACAGGTGTGATTGAGTTAGAGCTCTTGAAATGGGAGATTATCCTGGATATCCAGATGAGTTCTAGATGCAATCCCAACTATCCTTACAAGAGGGAGGCAGAGGGACATGTGGCCACAGAGGCAGAGATTAGAGTGACGTGGTCATAAGCCGAGAATGCTAGTGGCCACCAGAAGCTGGAGGAGGCAAGGAACAGTTTTCCTCTAGAGTCTTCAGAGGCCCTGCTGAAATCTTGATTTCTGCCCAGTGATATTGGCTTTAGATTTCTAGCCCTTAGAATTGTGAGGGAATTAGTTCCTTTCATTTTAAGTTACCAAATTTGTGGTAATTTGTTAGAGCCCCCAGCTTCAGGAAACTAATACAAGGCATAAGTTTTGCGTGCTTCCATGTCATTTTAGTGGGGTGTTGAAGAGTAGGCTAGGTACATGCATGTGGTCTGTATATGCCAAGCATAACCAGAAGCATTTCAATGAATTTCTAACTGCAGTGAAGATGAGGCAAGGAGGGGAGAGTGGAAATTTTGCCAGAATAGAAATTTTCCTGATGCTTTTGAGTGACTCAGATGTCTCTGTGGGAGGAGTGGGGGGCTAGATTTCAGTCCCTTCCTTTCCGGATTTGCAAGAAAGGAAGCTTGTCCAAATGGCTGTAACTTACCTGGAATTTATAGAAGTAGCCAACAAAAAAAGCACAAATTCTTTTTTTTTTTATTTTAATTTTTTAATTTTTTTATTATATTATGTTAGTCACCATACAGTACATCCCTGGTTTCTGATGCAAAGTTTGATGATTCATTAGTTGCGTATAACACCCAGTGCACCATGCAATACGTGCCCTCCTTACTACCCATCACCAGTCTATCCCATTCCCCCACCCCCCTCCCCTCTGAAGCCCTCAGTTTGTTTCCCAGAGTCCATAGTCTCTCATGCTTCATTCCCCCTTCTGATTACCCCCCCCTTTCTTTATCCCTTCCTTCCCCTACCGATCTTCCTAGTTCTTATGTTCCATAGATGAGAGAAATCATATAATTGTCTTTCTCTGCTTGACTTATTTCACTCAGCATTATCTCCTCCGGTGCCGTCCATGTTGCAGCAAATGTTGAGAACTCGTTCTTTCTGATAGCTGAGTAATATTCCATTGTATATATGGACCACAGCTTCTTAATCCAGTCATCTGTTGAAGGGCATCTTGGTTCCTTCCATGATTTAGCTATTGTGGACAATGCTGCTATGAACATTGGGGTGCATATGGCCCTTCTCTTCACTACGTCTGTATCTTTAGGGTAAATACCCAATAGTGCAATGGCTGGGTCATAGGGTAGCTCAATTTTTAACTTTTTAAGGGACCTCCACACTGTTTTCCAGAGTGGCTGTACCAACTTGCATTCCCACCAACAATGCAGGAGGGATCCCCTTTCTCCACATCCTCTCCCGCAATTGCTGTTTCCCGCCTTGTTAATTTTTGCCATTCTAACTGGCGTAAGGTGGTATCTTAGTGTGGTTTTGATTTGAATTTCCCTGATGGCTAATGATTTTGAGCATTTTTTCATGTGTCTGTTGGCCATTTGTATGTCCTCATTGGAAAAGTGTCTGTTCATATCTTCTGCCCATTTTATGATTTGTTTATTTGTTTCTCGCGTATTGAGTTTAAGAAGTTCTTTGTAGATCTTGGATACCAGTCTTTTATCTGTAGCATCATTTGCAAATATATTCTCCCATTCCGTGGGCTGCCTCTTAGTTTTTTTGACTGTTTCCTTGGCTGTGCAGAAGCTTTTTATCTTGATGAAGTCCCACAAGTTCATTTTATCTTTTGTTTCTCTTGCCTTTGGAGATATGTCATTAAAAAGGTAAAAAGCACAAATTCTTGATCCAGTCCTAGAACTTGGGGGTTGGGGGCAGGGAGGATGAGTGACAGTTCACATTTTACATTATTGTTCTGGTGTGGGAACTTTTACAACTATCCACTTGAGCCCTCTAATTTCTTTCTAAGTTACTGTCTTTGTGAGCCTTCATGCTGTTTAAATAAAGGAAGAGGAATTGCTCCTTTCCCATCTTTTCCCATGTTTGATCCTAATGATGCTTCCCACTTATGTTGTCTGCATGTGAGCCAGAGGGTACAGAAAGCTGAAGGAGAACATGGCTGAGAGCAGCACATCCCAGGGCCAGCAGAGAGACTGAATGATACAAGTGGGCCCTGAAAGGTGGGTCTTCTTTCACAGTCAACAGACATTTAGGTAGCACTCACGAAGAGTAAAGCTCAGTACCATAGCCTCTTTTGGAGGGAAGGGTAACCTTCACCCTGTCCCTGCTCTTCTAAGAGTAGTCATGATACATAAGAAATTATAATGCATTAGTAAGGTATGTTCCTGAAGGAATGATTTCCACATTTCTTGAATTCCTGGAAATAACAAGAATTAAGGCAAAAAATTTAACATCTAGAATTTGTAACATTAAAATCTATTAAAAGGCAAATTATCATTCAAATTTTCTTGATACATTATTAAAGAAATAAATGGCAGAATTTAAAACAAAATTGGGACCCAGATACTTTCTACAAATTAGATTTTTCTTTTCTTCTCCTGACGAGAGTCACTTGGGAATTCTTAGTGATATATGTATAGGCCTTTAAAAATAATGATGAATAAGAGATGACAAATAAAACTTAAATTGAGCTGAATAAATAGAATTATTTTAGACAGAAGCAAGAAAATGACCATTTTAGGCAGCATGCCCACTGGGCTGTAATTAGGTCTAATGCTGTTGTTTCTGGTACTTCATATGCTGCTGGTGGTCAGTGAAAGTTTAAAACACAATCAGAAACATATTCTGCAGTAATAAATTTTACTTTGCTGCACAGAAACATGAATATACAAATTACTGCCCACTAATTCAAAAAACCACTTCTCCCCAAATGACTCTCCTTAACCAATACATTCCAGTTTCTTGACAACACTGAAAGCATTCTCTAATATCAAGGACTGCATTTCTTGAAAATTGGATAAGCTGATTATTGATCATAATAAAAGTAGGAAAGAAAGCTTGGAAAATACAAGGTGGGGGGATCATAGATAAATAATGTGTGAGTAATTATGAGGGCTTAAGGTTACAGATGGCTAGAGTGCTAAGTCCTGTTCTTAGAGCATTCATAAGTTCTTTCTTCTACTGCCTGCCTTGTTCCAGAAGGTTCTTAAGTTTACAGATACTTGGCCCTGTGTGTGCGCACATGTGCATGTATGTGTGTATGGGAGGGGGTGGTGATAAAAGCAAGATAATATAATTTTAAAGAGAGACAAAAGCAACACAAAGTCATGGATGTTAAAATGGAGCAAAAGGGGCACCTGGGTGGCTCAGTTGGTCAAGAGTCCAACACTTGATTTCAGCTCAGGTCATGATCTCAGGGTTGTGAGATCAAGCCCCACAACGGGCTCTCTGTTGGGCGTGGAGCCTGCTTAAGCTTCTCTCTGTCCCTATCCGTATGTCCCTCTGCCCTCTCTAAAAAAAATAGTAATAAATAAAATAAAGCAAGAAATGACATTGATTTTTTAAAATGCCAACCACAAAGGCCCACAAAGGGTCTCAAGTTTGTGTCTGACATTCCAGAAGCTATTCAGAAAAGAGGGATATGGAGTCAGTGGTACCTAAGATACAACATACTTTTGGCTCTGGGGCTGTGGAAGTATCACTGAAGCTGGAGACAGGCAGGTATTTCCTGAAGCCTTAATGGAGATGACATTGTGTGATATAATGAATGATATCCTCATCAGCGTTCTTCTGTGGTGAGTGATATGTTTCTGAGAGTTGTTGATTATCTAGGCTTCAGTGTAGGTCAGTGGCATCACACGCAACAACAATTCAGCAAAATCATTCCTAGCAGGGGCTGTTACACTACAAACCATAGGCATAAGCCATGTACACAGCTGGAGGGGAGAACCAGAATTTGCTTCTGAGGCAGAAGTTCTGGAAAGGGTCCGGTGGAGATGACTGAGCTTGCACTGCCTTTGTGGACCTTCGTGCTTCTTTAGTGCTTGGGAGTCAATAAATGACTAAATTTAGTTTCTTATATAGAAAAGGAGATGACTTTTTGGATAAAAGCAAGAAAGTGGAAAAGACTGAGGCTCATTATGTACCTGTAAGAAGCTTATAACTACTTCTTTCTTCTTTAGTCACATTCCTTCAGGTAGACCTAGAATAGGTTCTTTCTTCTCTGGATGAGTAGGTAGTCATATAACCACGGGCTCATAGAGTACGGATGAAATACAAATACTCCCGAAACAATTCCCACTGGGGTCTATCCAGAGCCACCCACGTGGCACAACTCCAGAGGGGTTTAAATGGAGTTTTGTGTGAGTGTCCAAGGGTACCTGGAATTACATTACTTGCCAAAGAGCAGATATGAGGGTTAAAGCTTTCCCCCATTTCAAGCAAAGTGGAGCACACACGGATGTTGGGAGAGGGTTATGGTGCTCGCCCAAGTAAGCGGAGTCTTTTTTGTCGAGAAAACGGACAGCACTTCCATGAATAGGTAGTGGAGACACAACAGCAGCACAGACCAGGGTCCAGCCCAGTTGCTACAGGCTCTGTTGGGGTGATGGTTGTTAGGCCTTCCCGTAAATACAATTTCAAAAAGTTAAAGCCATAAGTCATACAAATATAAATAGCTATCGACAATTTCTTTCAACTCATCAATTAATGAAGGAACCAGGAAGATGGAAAGCTGATTGCAAGTGCATTTTGAGAAACTGGGCATTTGTAGGAAATTTACTAAGAGAATGTTAGAATGAGCTTGCTAACTTAGATTGGCAACTGGTTAATGGCCTAACGTGCAATAAACTGTAACGCAGGGGTTTTTTTCCCCACCGGAGAGAAATCATTTGGATAAAATTTCTCAATATTCCTTTTATAGACTCAATTGGGTGTACTCCTGACCCTTACCAAGACATGCTAGGCATCCTAATCACAGTAGAGCCCATTTAGTGTTGGGGTGCTGTTGGGTTTTTAGTATTAGTTTTTATTAATTTTATCCTGAATGTGTACACAAAGTAGTCTAGGTGGGAGAGAGATTTTAAAAGTGTGTCAGCTCCTCATGCCCCAGAACTCATCTCTGCGGCAATGTGATAAACGTTCAAATAATCCTACTTGAGTAGCTGGACACTTCATAGGTGAGAGACGAGGAAAATTATTTTTTTCTGCTTCTAATGGGGGAAGGAGGCAGCTGTTCCCCTCCCCTCCTGTCTCCTTGGAAACATAACGGGCCTGAATCCTCAGTCCAACTCTTTGGTTTATAAATAAAATCTCTCCAGGAGCCAGAATGCCCTGTGTGTCTTGGCTTTTACCACCAAGAGATGTCTGTTCTGGGGCTCATTCCTCCTTGAAATGTAAATACGTAGGGAGATAACACTCCAGTCTGGGTTGTAACCATTTGGGGTCTTTTTGGATCAGAGCAATTAGCTCCTTCATTAGGGAAACAAATGGTTGCAGATCTAATCCTTATGGTATGTGAAACATGTTTCTAGGAGAAAGGAAAGCAAATTTTTTTCCCTAAGATTTTTCTGTCTTTATATTGCGTACATTCCTGCGTCTCAGGAAGCTAGGACTTTTTGCAGGAGCAAATCCTGTAGGCCAGTGGTTCTTAAAATGTGGTGTCTAGACCAGCAGCATCAGCATTCACATCACTAGAAATTTTTAGAAATGCAAACTTTCAGGCATGACATTACACCGGACCTACTGAATTAGAAACTCTGGGGTGGGTCCAGCAATCTACTGAATGAGTCCTCCAGGTGATTCTGATACAGGCTACAGTTCGAGAACCACGGCTGTGTGCCAGGTGCTCCTGAGCCGGTCACAGTCATCCTCTTCATTTCCTACAGCTGTCTCTTTCCCACCTACCCTGCATTGTCAGTTCCTTACCAGTGACCAGAATCTATCTGCTGCTGTGGTAAGTCTGCTCTCAGTATGGTGGGTTTGGTAGTAACGCGAGGAGTACATTTACATGGAGGAAGCATTTTGATAGAATGAGAAGGTTATGAGATTCCTGCTTCTGAAGAAGGGGCTTACGGATTAGATGAGCAACCACCTATTTTGAGCAATTAAACTCAGACCCCGAACAGCAGGGGGCTGGCCTAAAAGACTGTGAACACTTTTTTTTTTTTTTTCCAGTTTCCTCAAGGCAAACAGTATCTAGGGGACTAAGTAATAAAATAGTTTCCTGATTGTAGAGTAACTGAGCGAATTAGTGCTTGTAGGTCAACCATGCAGAAAGCACACTCAGTATATTTTATTTTATACTGCATATTTATACATTTAGGGAGCGATACTACTTTTATGGGCTTCAGAGATGTTTATATGCTTTTAATTGGTTGGTATTCTGCTGTCAGCAGTCTCTCTTGATATTAGAATTTTTAAAGGTGTTCAGTGGTGTTTGCCACCTAATTTCTCATACCTTCACAGGGGGGACATCAGAATCCCCGCTCTCTGCTAACAGTGTATTCTTTTACACAAAAGTGGGCTCACTCTTAACAGTGAGAACTCTCTGATAAGAGAGAAACCACTCCTTTGCTCGGGCAATCTGTCCTTCTGGAAAATTAGCAAATGATATCAGATCATATAACATTCCATCTCTAAAGTCCCCAAATGATCTCTTGAAATTCCCTTGCAGCTTTATGAATCTAAGCAAATAGAACATGTGGGATCAATTACAAACATTTCCAAAATTCTTGTTATGTTTCCATGAACATAAATCTGATTTGCTTGGCTTTGTGACAAAGATCATAAGAATTAATCCACAACAGAGAAGAAACACATAGTAAGGAAAATATAATTACCAGCATGTGTGTTTCCATGCAGCCGCATTCATGTTGACCCAAGAGCAAATGTGACATAAGAAAAATGTGACAAAGGAAAAAAGAGATCTAAATTTCGAGAAGATTGTGTTACTTAAAATTAAAGAGGGAATAATCCAGGTTAGTATGAATACTAACACATGAACCATAAATGCTCCAGAAATAGAGAATGTTTCCTAGTTTCTTGTAATACACAAGTATTACTCACTTTCAGAAATGGAATTGTTTTTTATGGATTGCTCGCTTATTCCTTGCATTACTATACTCTTTGTTGCTTCTGAGACCAGTGTGGAAGGAGCAGTCATTACTTTAAAAATTGCCAGTGTTTATCCAGGTTTCTGTGGCCATTTTGTTGAAGCTTTCAGAAGATGTTCCAAACATGAGTCTCCAAATATGAGCAAAGTACACAAATCTCCCCCCCCCCCTTTTCCTTTTGAGGGCTTGCTCTTGGGAGGGCTATTAGAAAAACGCCTGGAAGTTCCCTAGAAAGGGAACTTCTCTATGTGATGACTCACTCACTTGTCATTTCTCCTTCTACTCACTTTTCTGGTATCTTTGATTCTGAGACTGTTCAGTACACCAAATCATGGAGAATCACTTTAGCTCTTTAGTTTAAAGGGGCTTTTTGGATTGGCTTGGTAGGTCCACAGTACCAGAGAAGGATAAATGCTGGGACATTCTTTACCAAATTCTCTGAGTAGGGAGAGGTGGTCTGGCCATACCTCCTTCAAGACAGAGAAAGTCAATTAAAAACATTTTTGTGTAATGTGACCCTGCTGGGTTGGGTATTCTTACTGTGTCATGGTGCTTTACCTAAATGCAAACCCATCCAAACTGTCTCCCAGAGTATAACAAGGACTGGCAGTTCTTTAGACCATATGCGCTTGTGACTGCTGTGATGTGATATTCCCTTCACTCATTATGGCCTGGCCCAGATCTGTTCTGAAGGCTCTGGTGTTCTTCCTTGAAGATTTTCCTTTTTAACCAAGCCTGAAGTCCTTTCCTATTTAGTAATGTAGTACACACATTCTGCGTATGTGTGTGTGTGTGTGTGTGTGTGTGTGTGTGTGTGTGTGCCCTGTTTCCATGATTTTGGCTGAGGATTCAGATGCACCTCTCCAGCACCCAAAGATAGAACACAGGATCTTTGTGTTTTAATGGTCTAACAACTAATCATCATGAGGGGGAAATAAACGGGATAATAACATGAGCAAACGCCAAGAAATTAAAAGTGGCTAGAAAATCTGTCAACATTTCTTGGTTCCTCTCGGTCCATTGTAATCCTCCCTTTTTCTTACTGCCTACCTTGAAAACCAGTTCCATAGCGGCACAAGCACATCTTGGTATCTTATGTGCTAAGGACCCAGGAAACAAGTCCTGACGCAGCAAAGGAATGAAAGATGTTGGCTACAGAATACATTTTACTGAAAATAAGCTCAGCCAAAGGGTGGAGGAGACACAGATTTGGTTATACAATTGATTTCTAAAAATTAACTTAAGTCTCCGTAGTCAGATTTCTTAATTAAAGCAGAGCTTAGAAAATAGAAAGCAAATTCCATTTCTTTATTGCAACAGAGCAGAATGTAACCTTGCCTTGCAGCTAAAAATAAAGGGCCGAGGTGATTACTGAGGATGTCTTTGTAGATTCAGTACCGTCATAACTGAGATTTACAAATACCACATTCTATGCTGCCCCAAGAAAGCCAGGGTGATCATCTTCCTGTCTGCTCCGTTGTCCTTCTGACTCGTGTAATTTGTGTACCTGTGTGCTGTAACTATTTATCCTTCCCTCCTAGCTAGTCCAGTTTTAATGGCTTCTGGAAATATGTTTCTCTGTGATTGCCTGGCACTCAGTGATATGTCCCAAACCTCATATTGTGCTCTTCCTTAGGAAAGAAACTAATGCTAACTCTAAACTTACTATAGCACAGTAAACCATCCACATTTTATGGTTCTAAGTTTTTATTCTTGGCAGTAGAAATATGCTTGGTAGTTAATTTTACATCAGGCTGCAACCCAAGAGTTTGTGTCTGACAGCTTTAAATAGAGAAAATGAGTATTTTTAAAACAACCCAGCAACTATTGGTATGAATCAAGTAATTTTGGGCTACAAATGGATAGTGAGTAAAATCTACTCTATTCTGTAATTTTGTTGCAACTACCTGCTCCTGACATGCAAAGAAAAGTGGACATTAAATTTAGAACACACACTTTTTTAGCTGTGCGGGTGCCTTTGAGACCTGATTCTCACCTACACTGAAGCAGCAAGAGTAGAGTTCTTGCACTGAGCTTCTGTTCGGCTTCCTAGAGTACCAGGCTGCCCGGGATGGGGAAGCAGGAGGAAGCAGGAAGGACCTGAGTCTGACGTCCTTTTTTTTTTTTTTTTTTTTTTTTTTTAAAGATTTTATTTATTTATTGGACAGAGATAGAGACAGCCAGCGAGAGAGGGAACACAAGCAGGGGGAGTGGGAGAGAAGCAGGCTCATTTCGGAGGAGCCCGATGTGGGGCTCGATCCCACAACGCCGGGATCACGCCCTGAGCCGAAGGCAGACGCCCAACCACTGTGCTACCCAGGCGCCCCTGAGTCTGACGTCCTAATACTTGAACCTACCTCACAGCCTATCATTAAGATTAAATGAGAAATGCATGTAAAATTTGTGGCACAAAGCTGGCGTATCCTACTCAGCGCATGTTGTACCATCATTATTATTGGCTGTGTCCTTGGGCAATTACTTAAATTTTCTGAGTCTCCGTTTCTTCATCCACAAATTTAGAATGCATGAATCCTTACTTTATCACTGTTAGGTTGTAAGGACAGGGGCACACACTGAGTGCGGGTACATAGTCAGTTCTTACTGTCGGTTCTCTTTCCTAAAGAGTCCCAAAGAGTACAGCTCTCCTGGGCAGGATCCAGAAATGTTACCATGTAACCATTTCATTGGTAGGATGTCAGCAGAAGCAACTTTATTTCATTTCTTATTTTTACTTTGTCCTGGAGCCTTTTCTGTCTGATGTCCCTTCTCGACCCCAGGAAGTGATCTTGGGCAGATCTCATAGGATTCTAGGCATATTCAGGAATTAGAGAGTCTCATTTTCAGATGTTAGGAAGTTCTGCCTTGTCTCAATCCAAATATCTGCTTCTTACCCAATTAAAAACTTTCCCCTTTACCAGCTTGCTCCTGACCCGGGCGTGGAAATCCATACTAGGCCAGGGGAGAACAGTTTGCCCGTTGATTACCCTCCTCCCCTGAGCTTTTCACCTCTTCATCCCTACTCTCAAAGTTGTTTGCCTTCTTTCCCACGTTCACCCTGGAAGAACCACAAAGAGGGAAGGGGACATGGGAGTATAAACCGGCCATGGTGGTGTCGATGTCCCTGCATGGAGGCTGTCCATATGCCCTCCCTCTCACAGGGCACTCTGGTGATCCTTAGGCAGCTTTACCATAGGGAACCATCCATCTGCAGTTCCTTGGTGCAGGTGATGTTTTCCTTGCTGGTGCTTTCTGACCGCTCCCAGGTCCTGCCTCTGGTGGTCCACGGAAGCCTCCTCCTGCTGGAGCCAGTTCCCCATGGGCAGTGCTCTTGCCTGTTACTGGTGGATACGGGGCTTCTTCACCATGGCTCCTCTTGTCCTCCATCAAGGCCAGCTGATGTCTTCAGATGACAGTTGTAAACCAGGCTCTGTGACCTCCTGATTCTGGGGGAGATGATCAGTATCTCCCAAGATCTCCTTCCCCTGTGCCCTGCTGTGGGCTTATACTGGAGCCCGTAGAGCCTCTTGACCTACAACCCATGCCCTCTCTCCTCGTTCTCACCCTATGTCATAGATAGGTGGTGGGTGGTGGTGGGTGGGTATGGAGCCAGTGTGATAGTGAATTCAGTGTAAATGGTCTGGCAGCTCAGGTTAGTATATGACCTCTTAACACCCACTGTCTTTACCTTTGGGTCCTAAGCTGAGACTTCTGGGCAACAAGGAAAGATGCACTTAAAATCTGGTTACATTAAGAACTAGCAAACAAACAACAGCAACAATAAGAAAGAGAAATGGACTCATAAACATAGAGAATAAAGTAGTGGTTGCCAGAAGGCAGGAGTGGGGGGAGATAGGCAAAAATAGGTGAAGAGGCTTTAGAGGTACGAATTTCCTGTTATGAAAGGAGTAAGTCCTAGGGATGAAAAGTACAGCATAGGGAATATAGTCAACAATATTGTGATAACTTTGCATGGTGACAGATGGTAATTCTACATATTGTGGTGAGCATTTCATAGTGTATATAACTGTCAAATCATTATGTTGTATACCTGAAACTAATGCAATATTATTTGTCAGCTGTACTTCAATTAAAAATTTAAAACATGGAAAAGAACAAGCTCAGTTTTGTTCCATTTATTTTGAGAGGGAATAAAAGCCTGACCTACACATTACAATTTACAAGACATAACTAAGGAAGTGATTATTCTAGTTACAAAAGCACACATCTTAAATTCTTTAAGTTATAAATTCTAGTTCTTAATTAAGAGTTTGTTTAAATATCATTAATTATTTCACAGGGGCTAGAGAAATAACTAAATTAAAAATTTCTCTGAGGAGCCATGCCTAAGGAGATCAAGAAGAAACTTAAAAATCTCCAGAGTAGAAGGGACACATGAATCAAGAGAAATATAATGCAATTCTTTTAAAAGGACCATATTTTCAGAAAAACCCTATATTTGGGAGCACCTGGGTGGCTCAGTCGGTGAAGCGTCTGCCTTCGGCTCAGGTCATGATCCCAGGGTCCTGGGATATAGCCGTGCATCGGGCTCCCTGCTCAGTGGGAGCCTGCTTCTCCCTCTCCCTCTGCCTGCTGCTCCCCTTGCTAGTGCTCTCTCTCTCTCTGACAAATAAAATAAATAAAATCTTTAAAAAAATCTTTTTAAAAAAGGAGAGAAAAACGCTATATATCTTACATAGCTAGATTCGTATAATTTTTCTCCCAGGCGTCGTGATGGGGTAAAAAAACCTCACTGAACTATGCAATCTCACTTTCCCGTGCCTTACCATGCAATCTACTGTGGGCATTTGTTTATTGCCCATTATCCCATCACCCTTTCAAAATGCCTGACATACCACGTATCACTTTCTGATTTGTCTGCCCATCCCTACCCCCGGATAAACTGTATGTTTTTGTTCAGTAGAAGTTTTGCCAAAGCCTAGAACAGCGGTTGGCCCATAGAAGCCGTTCAATGAGTATTTGTTAGATGAACAAATGGAGTTAACTCTTATCCTCATTAGACTTTCGTTGATTTATCTTCAAACCTTTATCGAATTCTCACTGCATATTTGGTATTGTGCCACATGCTGAAATTTCAAGATGAATAAATCACAATCCCTGCATGGAAGGAAATAAACATTTAAACAAATCATGTCAGTATGTTGGGATATGTAATTTGGGGAAAGTCATTTTGCCTCTCTGGACTTTAGTTTTTTCTTGTATAAAATAAAAGTATCAAACCAGATGATCTTAGTAGCCTTTCTCATCTTATGAAATATGTATTGTGTGCATGGTATGTGCGCACGGTGTTTCCTACTCGTTGTTTCTGCACTGAAGGAAATGAGCACCAGGACCTGGGAAAAGGCTGGTTGTTGGTTTGTGATCAATAAGGAGCCTGGGCCCTGCCGAATTGCAGATGTTTCAGGAAAACCAATCTCTAGTTTTAATCCAGATGTAATCCAATCCAGGGGTAAGCCAGTTGGAAGCAACCTCTGTGGTAAGTACAATACAATGATAAGTCCAAATAAGTATAGGAAAATAAACTGAAGTGTATTGGGCAACATTTAAGTGGTAATTCTTGTTTATCTTTTCAGTATACAAGAAATCTATGAATCCAGTCAACATAAAAGTATAGAACAAAAAGCAAAAGAAGACCTTTTTCCTTCTTTCGAATTTGAATAGCATTTGATGAACAAAGTGGTGTATTTGTTTTCCTTGCTGCAAAACAATATTACCACAAGCTTAATGGCTGGAATCCACACACATCTCTTACCGCTCAGTTTCTGTGGGTCAGCAGTCCAGGCGAGGCTTGGCCGGGCTGCTGCTCAGTCTCTCACAAGACAGCAATCAAGGTGTGAGCCGAGATGGTAGGTAAACACCAGCACACCCCTGGTTCCAGCTTTCATGGACCTGAAACCCGAGTGACACTAAATACAGGATGTACTGTCAGGGGTGGGAGGATAGAGACCTGTCCCTCCGGTGAGGATGCTGACGGCTGTGGATGGTCATAAAGAGTACGGGGCAACAGAGGACATGATGGACATTCAAGCTAGAACTAGGCCAGGCTCCCTCTTGTTCTCTCTCCATCTGTTTCTCTTCCTCCTCCTTTTGCAGGAGGCCTTCTTCACTACCATCTCCCATTTCCTGTCCTGAGTTGAGGGTTTTCTGTGTAGCCTTCCAGATGTTTTTCTGTGTACGTAGAGGTGCATGAGAAAATATGTAGGTTCTTTTGGGGGTTTTATATTGTATATGTGTTCTGATTTTTGCGTCCCCCCCACATAAAAACTTATTTTGGGAATCCACATAGGTAAATAGATCCATCTCATGCTTGTTACCTGCTGTATTATACTCATGAAGTAGTTGTGTTGCTAGCCATTTTCCTATTGAGGAATCTTTAGGTTGTTTGCTATTCACTTTTTCAAACAATGTTTCAGTGATCTTTATACGTGTATCTTGTGCCTGTTTCTGAAGAATGGATGCCTTGAAGTGGTCAAAGGAAGGCACTTTTAAAATTTTAGAAGATACTGTCTTATGACCCTCAAAAAGGCTACGTTAATCTGCATCTCCACCACTGGATATGACAATACCCATTTGTTCACACTCCTGCCAACACTAGATATGATCAGTCTTTTAAATTTGTGGATTAAAAATTCAATCTTATTTCTGTTCTAATTTGTGTTTAGTTCAGAGTCTTCTGATACTTAGCAAGGTGAAACATCTTTCCATGCATTTATTGGCTATCTATATAATTCTTCATTGAATTCCTTCTTTTATCATTTCCTCTTTTTTCTGTTGGGCTGGTTATGTTTCATTGATTTTTAGAAACTCTTAAAATTCTATTGCTATTAATCTTTTACATATTATATATGTTAGAAAGATTTCCTTCGGCCTTGTTGCTTATTTTTATTTTCAAACATATTACTTGCTACTCAAAAGTGATGAGGTGGTAGGGAAGAGTGGCCCAAATGGTCTCACTATTTAGTATGACAAGGTATTCTGGGTTCATCTTGTATATTTCTTTTCCTGGACCCAGAATCAACTATTTCTCTAATGCAGTCTTATAAATAATAAAACTGATGCTTGCTTTATAGCTCTTTCTTGCTCTTTGTATTTTTTCCTTTTAAAATTGTATTATAGTAAAACAGAGAAAACCATATAAAACAAATACAGTTAGTGAATTGTGTGGACACCTTTGTAATCATCACCCAAGGTCAAGAAATACATGTCTATTTTTGCCATTCTAACTGGCGTAAGGTGGTATCTCAGTGTGGTTTTGATTTGAATTTCCTTCTGAGATACCACCTTACGCCAGTTAGAATGGCAAAAATAGACAAGGCAAGAAACAACAATTGTTGGAGAGGATGTGGAGAAAGGGGATCCCTCCTACATTGTTGGTGGGAATGCAAGTTGGTACAGCCACTCTGGAAAACAGTGTGGAGGTCCCTTAAAAAGTTAAAAATTGAGCTACCCTATGATCCAGCCATTGCACTACTGGGTATTTACCCCAAAGATACAGACGTAGTGAAGAGAAGGGCCATATGCACCCCAATGTTCATAGCAGCAATGTCCACAATAGCTAAATTGTGGAAGGAGCCGAGATGCCCTTCAACAGATGACTGGATTAAGAAGTTGTGGTCCATATATATGATGGAATATTACTCAGCTATCAGAAAGAACGAGTTCTCAACATTTGCTACAACATGGACAGCACTGGAGGAGATAATGCTAAGTGAAATAAGTCAAGCAGAGAAAGACAACTATCATATGATTTCTCTCATCTATGGAACATAAGAACTAGGATGATCGGTAGGGGAAGAAAGGGATAAAGAAAGGGGGGGTAATCAGAAGGGGGAATGAAACATGAGAGACTATGGACTATGAGAAACAAACTGAGGACTTCAGAGGGGAGGGGGGGTGGGAGAATGGGATACACCGGTGATGGGTAGTAAGGAGGGCACGTATTGCATGGTGCACTGGGTGTTATACACAACTAATGAATCATCGAGCCTTACATCGGAAACCGGGGATGTACTGTATGGTGACTAACATAATATAATAAAAAATCATTAAAAAAAAAAAAAAAAAGAAATACATGTGCCTCCCTTATGCCTGGACCCAGTCACAACCACCTCCTTCCAACAACAACAACAGCAACAACGACAAAAGAGCCATTACCACCTTGTTGTATTTTAAAAAAACAGTTTATGGGGCACCTGGGTGACTCAGTCGGTCAAGCGTCTGCCTTTGGCTCAGATCATGATCTCAGAGTCCTGGGATTGAGCCCTTCATCAGGCCCTCTGCTCAGTTGCTCAGTGGGGAGCCTGTTTCTCCCTCTCCTTCTCCCCCCCTTTGTGTTCTCTCTCTGTGTCTATCTCAAATAAATAAATCTTTAAAAAAATAAAAATAAAAAAGTTTATCACTAGTGTGTATTTCTAGACTCTGTAAGTTCATTGTGTAATTTAAGTAACTGAATATATCATTCAAATTTTTTAATCCACAAATTCCATCTTCAGTTTTTGCTTTTTCTTACTACTTCATCTGTGGAAACACCTGAGTTGTCTGACCTGTGGAGTTTCCCACAGTCCAGATGGTGCTGATTGCACACTCATGGTGCATTTGAACACATTTTTCTATCTTCTGTGTTTCCTGTAAATTGATAGCTAGATTCAAAGCTTAGAAATCTGGAACTGGTCAGAAATCCAGTTTAATCCCCTTGATGGGACTATTTATGGGGCTGTATTCTGTCACCAGGAGGCATATAATATTTGGTTGTCTCTTTTTTCTGATGGTAATAACCACTGGTATTTATGCCTAGATCTATTAATACATTGGAGGTTGCCAAATGATAATATTCAATTTTATTATTTATTTTCCATTTATTAGCAGAAATACTGTTAATAAAGAGATGCTTCCCTTCATGTGCTACTTAATTATCCAGTGATGTACTTTATACAGCAAAGGAATCCTTAATACTTGATTCTTTCCATTTATTTATCATTTTTTTCAGATAAAGGTTTTGCTCCCTACCATCTTCCAAATGTATCAAATTTATTTTTAATATCATTGTAAACTAATGGGTTTAAATATATTTGATGGGTTTCAATCCATTGTAATTATTCTCCTTATGAAGTTCAAATTTTCCTAATCTTGGCCAATGTGCGCCTCTGCAAATTGCCTTTGGTGTCCTTTGATATAACCCTAGTCTTCGATCACAACCTAGTTATTTGGAATGGGCATTAATTTTCTATGGCTGCTGTGACAAATTCCTATAAACTTGGTGGTTTGGAACAACACACAATTATTGTTTTATAGTTCTGAAGTCATGTCTGAATGTTTTTTAGTGGACCAAAATCAAAGTGTCAGCAGGGTGATTCCCCCTCCAGTGGCTCTTTTGGAGAACCATGTTTTCTTGCCTTTTCCAGCTTCTAGAGGAATTCCTTGTATTCCACGGCTTGTGTCCCCTTCTGTGTCTTCAAAGCCAGTAGCATATCATCTTGTTTCAGTTTGCACATCTCTTCTGTGTCTGATCTCCCTCTTACAAGGACATTTTAAGTTATATTTAGGGTCCTCATGGATAATCCAGGATAATCTCCCCATCTCAAAAATTTTAACTTAATCCTTCTTGCAAAGTCTCTTTTGCCACATGAGGTAACACCCACAGGATCCAGGGATTGAGACTAGATATTTTGTTTTTAACATTTTGAGGAACCTCCATACTGTTTTCCACAGTGGCTGCACCAGTTTGAATTCCCACCAATGGTGCACAAGGGTTCCTCTTCCTCCACATTCTTGCTAGCACTTGTTGTTTGTTGTGTTTTTGATTTTAGCCATTCTGACAGATGTAAGGTGACATTGCAGTGTGGTTTTGATTTGCATTTCCCTGATGATGACTGATGTTGAGCATCTTTTCATGGGGTCTCTTGCCATCTGGATGTCTTCTTTGGAAAAATGTCTGTTTGTGTCATCTGCTTATTTTTTAATTGGATTATCAGTTTGTGTGTGTGTGTGTGTGTGTGTGTGTGTGTGTGTGTGTGTGTGTGTTGAGTTATATAAGTTCTTTATATATTTTGGATACTAACCCTTTATTGGATATGTCATTTACAAATATCTTCTCCCATTCAGTAGGCTGTCTTTAGTTTTGTTGATTGTTTTCCTTTGCTGTATAAAAGGTTTTTTAAAAAAAGATTTATTTGTTTATATGAGGGAGAGCATGAGTTGTAGGAGGGGCAGAGGGAGAAGGAGAGAGAATCCTGAAGCAGACTCCCTGCTGGGGGTGGGGCCTGACATGGGGCTGGATCCCAGGACCTTGAGATCAAGACCTGAGATGAAATCAAGAGTCAGATGCTTAACCACCTGAGCCACCCAGGCACGCCTCTGTAAAAGCTTTTTATTGTGATGTAGTCCCAATAGTTTATTTTTGCTTTTATTTTCCTTGCCCCAACACACATACCTAGAAAAATGTTGCTTCAGCCAGCGTCAGAGAAATTACTCCCTGTGTTTTCTTCTAGGATTTTTATGGTTTCAGGTCTCACATTTAGTTCTTTAATCCATTTTGAGTTTATTGTTGCATATGTTGTATAAGAAAGTGGTCCAGTTTCATTCTTTTGCTTATAGCTGTCCTGCTTTCCCAAAACCATTTGTTGAAGAGACTTTTTCCCCATTGCATATTCTTGCATCTTTTTTCAAGATTGATTGACCATGTAATCATAGGTTTGTTTCTGGGCTTTCTGTACTGTTCCACTGATCTGTGTGCCTATTTTTGTGCCAGTGCCGTACTGTTTTGATTACTGCAGCTTTGTAGTATAACTTGAAATGTGGAATTGTGATACTTCCAGCTTTGTTTTTCTTTTTCAAGATTGTTTTGGCTAGTCGGGGTCTTGTGTGGTTCCATACAAATCTTAGGATTATTTGTTCTAGTTCTATGAAGTACACTTATCCTGATGAGTACTGAGTAACGTGTAGAATTCTTGAATCACTATGTTGTACACCTAAAACTAACATAACACTTTATGTTAACTATATTGCATTTAAAATAAAAAACTTAATACAAAATCCTAGATATTTTGGGTAGCCATTATTCAACCTACACCAGTAAGACAAGTTATTCCAGGGCCATCTGTCTACTACATTTCCTGCCTGGAGCTAGAATCAACTCTTTCTCCAAGTACCTCTAATTTCTTTTGGTAGGAAGTGGTATTTCAGGATCATAAACTGGGACAAGAGATGCTCATTGCTATGAATTTGTCATGGTTTCTAGGCCCTTTCAGGGGATGGAATTTATTTTGATACTTCCAACTTAAATTCAAGACTTTAGGGCTTTTACTTGACATCTAGAATACCTCTGATTCTCCTGTCTTCCACACTGAGTTCTTGAGGACTGATTCTCAAAGGCACAGATGATGACAAAATTAGAACATATTCTATACACATTAATTTCAGAATGATGACACTAATACTACCACCACCAGTAGGATTTCTGAAAGTGGTGTTTAGATAGATGTTCTCCCCATTCTCCCCATTAAAAAAAAAGTGTTTTTTTAATATCTACATTGTCAAATCACATAACCATGGCATACTTTAATTTCTCCTCCTTAGTTTTTCTTTAGTCATAATTCTATAAGCAAGTATATATTTAGTGCTCACACCCAATCTTTATATTGATGTCTTTCTAGATTTTTAGATTCTATAAAATTCTTCTGTAGGACAGGGTCATGGAAATAATATTCTCTGAATTCTTGCATGTTGATAACATCTTGTGTGTGACTTTTATACTTGAAAGTCAGTTTTATTATATAAAATACCTAGGCTTGTACCTTCTTTCCTTGAATAACATGTAATACTTTTTTTTTTCCTCTTCTGGTATAAAGATTGCTGTTGAGAATTTGATTGTAATCTAACTTTTTCCCTTAAAAGTTATTTTCTCTTTTTGCCTAGATACTCAAGTAATTTTTTTTCTCTAAATTCTAGTCATTTTATAAGAATGTGTCTTGGAGTTGGTCATTCTGGGTAATTATTCTCATGTGAGTTGTATAGTTTTAGTCTTTTAATTTTTATTTATTTTTTTTTTTAGAGAGGAAGGGAAGAGGAGTAGGAAGAAGAGAGATAATCTTAAGCATGGAGCCTGATGCAAGACTTAGTCCCATAACCCTTGAGATCATGACCTGAGCCAAAATCAAGAGTTGGACACTTAACTGACTGAGCCACCCAGGCACCTCAATATTTTTATTTTTAATTCAGGAAAGTTTTCTTGAAATACGTACTTTTGTATTTGTTATGTTCTCTTGTTTGGTTTTTAATATTCAAGGAATCCTGTTATCTATATGCTGGCTCTTTTTTGCTTATCTTCAGTATTTCTTACTTTCTAACTACCTTTATTTTTTTCTCCTTTAACTTATCATCCTTAAGGTATTATGTGTTGTGTTTATTTGTTCTTATATTTCTTCTGGTTTAGTCTTCATTTCTATTTATATTAATTTTTTTCTAGAGAGAGTGAGAGCATGAATGACGTTGGGGGGGGTGTTGGTGGGGAGGGACAGAGGGAGAGAGAGAGAGAGACAATCTTAAGCAGACTCCATACCCAGCAGTGAGCCTGATGGGGCTTGATCTCACAACCCTCATGTCATGACCTGAGCTGAAATCGAGAGTCTGAGACTTAACAAACTGATCCACCCAGATGCCCCTAGTCTTCATTTCTAAAATGACTTTTTCTCTTATTTTTAATCCTTTCCTTAAATCTTTCATCCTCTTTTTGAGTTTTTAAAATTCTGAATTATGTTGTTCTTTTAAATCTTACATAATTTTCTTAACTTTTAGCTTAATTTCATCTAGGGGGTCATTGTTGGATCTGTTTTGTGGGCATATCTTGCTGGCATGTTTTGATTGTCTAGAGGGATGCTATTCTGTTTTTCACCCCTTTTTTTGCCTATAACTTTGTATTGGAGTTGACTTAGATATTTTCCTTTTGCTCATACTTGTGTGAAACTAGTTTTCCTAGACTTTTCAAAGATGTGGCTCAGGGTAGTGTTCTTTATGTCTTGATGCTCCTGGTTCTGGTTTTCTTTTTTTCTTTTTTTTCTAAGTGTTAAAATACATATTCACTTACTTTTTGAGATTTCCTGGCTCTTTCTTTCATTTGGACCCTCTCTTTTTGTCTCTGTTGTTCAAATTCTCACTGAATTTTGATTTCACTCAAAGAAGTTGCTCCCAAATGTGGGGTTCTCACTTGAAAAGGAATTCTGGTTGTTTCTCTTTAACACCTCATGTGGCCCAGACTGCTTCAATCTTTTTCAGACTTTACCATGAGCCCCTTGCGATCATCCACTTGCACTGGGCAAAATGATTTCTAGTTTTTGCTGCTGCTGTCAGATCAGCTGGTCTTACTTTCTAGGAATCCCTGTGCACTGTTTTGTGCTTTCATTTTCAGACCCGTCAGACATCCCCTGGCTTCCCTCTGTCTTCTCCCGTGCAGGCACTGGCGCCATGTAGATCTTGTGGGTGTTGCTAGTTTATTGTTACCTGCGTCTCTCTGTGGATCTGTGGGGCTATCTTGTCAGCTGGTTCCAATGCAAAAGTGGTTTTGTTTTCCCATCTAGTTGATTGCTGTTTTATGTAGAGATTCAAGGAGATTCTTCAGAAAAGTGTTTTAATGTGTAAACATGAAGAGATAGCCCCAGTGAAATAACAAATTGGATTCTTTTATAAATAATACATGATGTTACTCTCTTTTTAAAATGAAATGTTCTGATTCAATGGCAAAAATGTTTAATAGTTTATTTCCCAACTCAATATACAGTAACAACCAGTGCTTAAACATTTCTTTCATTAAGTTTGATCTGCAGTAGATTTTGTAACGTATAAATTAATTTTGTATATTCCTGTCATTATTCCCTTCTTTTATCACCTGTTATTTCACCTTTCCCACCCTCAGAACCTCAACACAATAGAACAAATATAAAAACATGTAATTATACCAATGACTCTTTGAGGTAATGTACGGTAATCATACTGAGTTATGTTTGATTTCTATACCCGTGTGCTATTCGATAATACTTCTAGCTAATATCAGAGCTGTAGTCAAAAAATAAATAATTAAAGATAATTTCACAAGAACTTTATAATGTTAATTTATAAACAACACCTTTTTATGAAAATTAATAAAACTTAAAGACTAGGAGTGAATGCCCTAAATGGCCTATTTATAATACAACTTCTGGAGAATTCTGTATATAGTATAGCCCGTTTGCCACAAAGTTGACATGAACAGTCAATGTTCAGCCTCTCCAAGGGGCTTTGAGTCAGCTGCCAAATTTTTAAAAAATGCATAGTTGTGGAATTTTAATTCATTCCTTGATTTCTTAGAAGGTGTTGGATATTAATTTCTAGTATAATGTGATACAGATAATGAAAATCCATATTTCTGCTCTTTGTGTGAATTTTTTAGCCCCATAGTTCACTGCTTCCTGTGTCTTGGGAAATATATGTATCTTAAGAACAGCGGAATAATTGTGGTAGATTTGGCCATTGTCGCAAGTGTGTACTAGAAATTAGTAGTTCTTTGTTTATAAGGGATTTGTTTTTCTAAAATTATGTATTTAGGGGCTCCTGGGTGGTTCAGTCAGTTAAGTGTCTGCCTTTAGCTCAGGTCATGATCCCAGGGTCCTGGGATTGAGTCCCACGTCAGGCTCCTTGCTCAGCCAGGAGTCTGCTTGACCCTCTTGCTCTGCTGCTCCCCCTTCTTCTGCTCTCTCTCTCTCAAATAAATGAATAAAATCTTTAAAAAGAAATACAATTATATTTTTATCTTCTATACACTAATCTTCAGGTCAATTTAATAGAGTTGAAGGTTGTAAGATGAGAAGAAATGTAAGATTATATCGAGGCACCTGGGTGGCTCAGTCATTAAGTGCCTGCCTTCGGCTCGGGGTGTGATCCCAGGGTCCTGGGATCGAGCCCCACATTGGGCTCCCTGCCTCGCTAGGAGCCTGCTTCTTCCTCTCCTACTCCCCCTGCTTGTGTTCCCTCTCTCGTTGGCTGTCTCTCTCTCGCTGTCAAATAAATAAATAAATAAAATCTTCAAAAAAAATATAAGATTATCTGAAAAGTTCTCGGTGTTTGCTAGAGCCCTCTTAGGAGTGCAGTGTTACCATCTCTTAAGGCTACATCTGGCAGGAGCAGTTATTGCCAACTGCCAGGTCCACTGATTCTGGACCTTCTAACTGCTGACCAGTCCTGATGTGCACATTGTAAATGCCTTCAGCTTCCAGTCCTGCAGTCTTTCTGTATTAGCTCAGTGATATTTCCAGCTGCTGGGAAGATGGTCCTGTCAGCAGAACATTATGTTCAGAGTGGCTTGATCTGTGTAGCCTACTTCCTTCCCCTCAGGACAGTGAATTCACACTGCCTGCTCTTTGTCCCAGCTTTCTGCTACATGCAGAAAAGTTGGCTTGGCAACTCTGTGTGAGCAACTAAATATATATTTATGTCTACATATAGGTATATATGTTTATATCCATGCATGTACATATATGTATATGTATATATATGTAGTTTAAGTATTCATGTAATTTTCCATTATGCAGGGAAAATCTCACTGCAATTCATTGCTAACTACATCTGCATGGCCTCTGCTTATTTCAGGCACAATTGTTTATCCTCATTAATTTTTTGGTGTAGTAAGCAATAGAGTAGCGGAATCACTTAGGGTTCCCAAAAAGAAATAAATGACAAATACACAAGAAATTTGATGGGGGACTAATTCTAAATTTGCAGGTGGGATATAGGGGATCCACAAGGGTAGTAAAACCCAGAGCTAGGAATAGTAAAGGTGTTATCACTCTTGGGCTGGAAGGGATGGGAGAGAGAGAGGCATTAAAGGCAGAAGGATGAGCGTAGGACATGCTGCCTTGAGACAACCAATGACTTTCTTTTGAGGAACACAGCCATGTGCAGGTGACTTTCCAAGAAGAGAATTAAGGGAATAATACCCCGGCCTTGTTCTTTTCCTCTTTATTTTCTGCCTGAGCATGCCCATTGGCTGAACCCAACCAGAAGCTGAATTGTATGACAATCTGTTGAGTAAGAGCAAGGTGTAAAGGAGAGAGAAGGGATCTGCATTAAGCAAATAGAAAACATCCAGTACATTAGCTGTTTGTGTCATTAGAATAGAACTGTCTCAGGCTAAACATGTGTTCTGATGTTATACGATACATCTTGTGGCTTATATCTTGATTTAAGAATATCTTGATTTAAGAATATCTCTTTCCCACTAACAGAGAAAGAACTCTTCTTGATTTAAGAATATCTTGATTTAAGAATATCTCTTTCCCACTAACAGAGAAAGAACTCTTCTTACCTGTGTATACGCTGCTAACTAGATAAGGACGATTTTTATTTCCATGGTCTTTCTCCTTCAAGTATCACTCATTAAAAAATAAACCAAAGAGTTTGGAAAGAAAGGCAAACTGAAAAAAACCCATTATTAGTCTATGTAAATCATCTATAGAATTTTTTTAGCCACCTATTTCTTTTTATGCTCACATAACGTGTGTAGTCAACTATGTTGTGAACTTTATTCTCGACTTGAAATGATAACACTCAGCCCCCAAGTCATCTTTGGTGGCAATAACGACAACATCAAAGAGACCATCCACCATCATGATCAATTAAATATACGTATCAGTCAAGACAGGTTAGATTACATAGCTGTAACAAATCCCTGAAATCTCAGTGGCTTAAAACAAGAATACACCCAATGAGTCCAGCAGGAGATTTCTGGTCTTCACATTCAGGGACCCAGGATGAAGAGTGCACCACCATCACTTGACACTGCCATTTTATAATGTGTTTATATGACCAACACAGCTGGTGGGGAGCTCTGGAGGTCTCATGTCAATTATTAAATACGTCAGCCTGGAAGAGGCACCCAGTACTTTGCCCATAATGTTGACCATAATTAGTTATTAGGCCCTGCTCAGTCACAAGTGGGCCAGGAGGTGTAGTCTTCTGTGCCCAGGAGGAAGAACTGACTATTAGTGAGCCCTGATAAGGTCTACCACCTTATGAGATTTCTTTTTGTCCTAACTTGAATGAGATCAAGACATCTTAAGAATTTTCTTTATGAGCTTTCTTTCTTGTACGTTCTCTATTGATACTCAACCATGATCTGCCTCTTAATTTTAACCCTTAAACAGCTAGTACCAGGATTTCTTTCTTTTCCAATTCAGCTGTGGCAGTTTTGGTCATAGGGGAGTCCTCATTTTGAATTTTGGATTTGTCTTAAGATGATCATATACTTCACTTAAAGCTCAGTCTAGAAGCAGAGTACCGAAGACAAAGATACTTTCTTCTAAATGCATAAATGAGGTTTGAATCAAAGCGACTATGAGATAAAATTCTCTAGCCACTGTAAGAGATGACATTTAGAAGATGAGAAAGGTATGAAGAAGCGAGCTGTTTCTTTTCTTCATGGAGGACACCCAGGGGCATCCAAGGTGTGCATGTGTCCATCCAATAGACATCTCTGTTAGTCATCTCTGTGCTAATAGAGATGCTATTAGATCTAATGCTAATAGAGCTAATAATATAATAGGAAGAAAAATATTCCTCGGGGAAGTTTGACTCTCTGTCTTTAAAACAATTTATGAGTTGATTGGGAGAGTTGGTTACTAGTAAGATTATATTTTTCCAAGTTCATTTCTTCATTTTTATCATTGCCTACACTGAAAATTTAAAGATGGAGAAGCATACAAATGGATATATAGAAATCCATTTAATATACTGTTAATTATGTAGAAGTCAATACAAATTGAATTTTTATGGTCCTGAACCGGTGCTAGGAAAGATTAAAAATTTTTAGTTCAAAAGGTGAAAACCCTTCTCTTCACTCTGCTGAGCAAGGATAACAACTTCTAGGAGGCCTTAGCTGATAAGACATTTCCAAAGTATTAATACGGAGCAGGCTAGTCCAAGTTAGTTCTTTGATTTTTAGTTTTATTGGAAACATCACAAACTATCTCGATATAAACAACTTTCTGTTGCTTCCCCAACAGAATTCTTAGATTGCTGACTTGGCAAAGCACAATCATTTTCATTCCATTCAGATCATTGTTTATGTAACTCAGCACTAGCTTTCCAACGTTTCTTGCCTAATGACTCTTAAAATCAACAATCTGAGTACCGTGGAGAGATAGATTGTGTCAGTGTTGGGTGTTAATGGGTAAAGCTTTGATGGAGACCATTCCATTCTCCTCTGTTTTTGCACTCATGAACAGAGGGGATGGAATGGTCACAGCTGGGATAGAAATCAAAAATTGTATCTATGGAGTCTCTAGATATGTACTTGGCAGGAAAAAAGTGGCAGAGAAACCAACTTGGAAGAAATGCTCTTTTTAAGCTTGCTTGCATTTTCATTATACTTTGACATATTCGATTATTTTAAAAATAATATGTTATTGTTATTAAAAAATTAAATGCTACACAAATATTTAACAATAAGGTGAAATTCCCCTATAACCTAGCCCTTCAGAATTAATTGTTACCGACAGTTTGTGTATATTCTTCCAGAGTTTATTTTTTAATTTTTGTGGGATTTTTCCCTTCTTCCTCCTCCCTTTCCTCCCCTCCCTTCTTTGGCTTTCTCTCCTCCTCTTCTTCCTCCTCCCCCAACTCTTCATCTTCCTCCTTCCTTTCCTTTTCCTCTTCTTCCTCTTCCCCATATCCCTTCTCATTCCCCCACACCTTTTCCTTCTGTTTGTGTACTCCAAATCAGTGCATGTGGTATTGCTGGATCAAAGATTCTGAACTTTTATAATTTTAGTAGATTGCCAATAAGTATTTTGCCAATTGATATGTTATTAACTGCTTTACCAAAGAAAGTTGTATTAACCTACACCTCCCCAGATACTTATCAGTACTGGTTAGTATCAGGTGTTAGTCTTTTTTAACCTTTGTTAATCTTGTTTTAATTTAAATGTATTTAATTATTAGGTTTAACTTCTTTTTATAAGTTTATTGGTCCACGGTATTTCTTTTATGAGTTGCCTGTTCATATTCATTTTTTTCTTTTGGGTTATTTACCTTTTTAAGCATTGATTTTAATATATATGCTAATACATATTAATATGTTATTTATATAATAAGGATATTAGACTTTTGTCTTTTCTGTGTATTGCCTATACTTTTCCCTGATTGCTTCTGTTTTCATTTATGGTACATTTTGCCTTGCAGAACTTTCAAATTTTCATGTGAACATATCTATTCACTATTTATTTTATTGCTTCTATGTTTCATGTAATGCTTAGAGTGCTGCTTGTATTCTAAGTTTATAACAAATATTTACCATTGTTTCTTTTAGCTTCTTTGTGAATTTATGTTTTTGCTTTGTATGTAAGTTTTTCATCCTTCTGGAATTTATTTGTAACAAGATATAAGGCATGGATTCAGTTTAATTATTTGCCAAATTGCTATCCTTTTCCAAATGACTGGCTCATTGTAACCTGCTTCTTTCAATAGTCCATTTTCCCCTCCACTGATTTGAAATACCATCCTTATCAAACACTATATTTCCATATAGTTGGGTCTCTTTTGTGGTATTAATTTTGACTGTCTATTTCTGTGCTAATGCTGGATGTTTTTATTACTATAGGTTTACTGTATTTGAATACTTAAGAGGCCTTCTTGTTTCATTTGCTCAAATTATGGATCCAACTTTAAAAGTACAGTGGGGATATTGATTTTTAAATAACACTGATTTTATACATTAATTTGATGAAAAACAATACTTTAAAACTATTGAGTCTTTCTATTCAAAAATAAAATTAAAATATTTTTTCAGGTCTTCTTTCATGCCCCTCAGTGGAGTTTTATACTCTTTTTCTTTGGGGGACTATGCCTTTCTTGGTTAAGCTTCCCCAGAATGTTTTGTGGGTTTTGTTTCAATTATAAATGTATTTTTCCATTATGTTTAATAAGAAAATAGGAAGCTATTGATTTTTGTATATTAATTTTGGATCCAGCTAAACGCTGAATACTTTGTTTTCTGCTAGTACTTTTTCAGTTGTTTACTTTGGGTTTTCCAGAGAGATAATCATATAGTCTGTAAACAGTAATGACATTGTCTTCCTTTAAAAAAAAATTTATGTATATTGCTAAATCTTACTCTGGTACTGTCTTCAGAGTTCTACCAGAGCAAAGTGAATTTTTCATGGTGATATTAGGCATCTTTTTACCCCATTTCTTACTTTAATCATATATTTTAACAATTTTAACAATTTTAGCAATATACATGTGTATAAGTGTAACAATAAGCATGATACTGGATTTGGATTACATATTCTATATAGTTAAGTATCTATAAAAGTTGATCTTATTGAAATTTTAAAAAATTAAGAATCAATTTTTAAGCCAATTCTTATAAAAGATTAAATTTTATCAAATATATTTTTGCTATCTATTTAGGTTACTATATGGTGAACATTATTAATAGAATTCTTGATTTTGATCCATCTCGGCTTTCCTGGAATGATTAAAACCAGAAAACTGAAATTAGCCTATGTTTTCTTTTTAAAAGCTGTCTTTATGTGATTATGATGGCAGTGATATATGTATTTTATAAATAGTCTGAGAAGTCTTCTCTCTTTTTTTTTCATGTGCTTCGGTACAGTTTAAATAGCATGGGAATTTTTTTCCTTACAGATTTGAAACAATTTATTTGTGAAATTATTGGGGTTTGGTGATGTTTAGGGAAGTAGCTCTATAAAATTAAAATAACCAATAATCATAAACTATATTAAATAATCTGTCAATCTCTTCTTAGGCTCATCTTCATGATTTTATAATAAATTTTTAAAAATATTTATTTTTTCCCTTTTTAAAATTTTTTAAAATTTTTTAATTTTTATGTTCAGTTAGCCAACATATAGTACATCATAAGTTTTTACTGTAGTGTTCAATGATTCATTAGTTGCGTATAACAGCCTGGGCTCATCCCAACATGTGCCCTCCTTAATACCCATAATA
The DNA here is from genome assembly GCF_024610735.1 of Ursus americanus. NCBI lineage: Eukaryota > Metazoa > Chordata > Mammalia > Carnivora > Ursidae > Ursus > Ursus americanus. The sequence continues at coordinate 1,199,298 of NC_142131.1, forward strand.
AATTTTTGATTTGGATTGAATTATCCATTTTACCCTAGTTTAAAAATGTATTAGCTTAACATTGTGCAAATCTGTCCTTATAATTCCCTTAATGGCATATTTGTGTTTCCCTCTCATTTTCATTCTTGTTTGTGGATGTTGCTTTGTATTATTTAAAAATATTTAGGTATCAATTTATTTAATCTGTTATTTTAGAAATTGCCTCTAGGATGATTTATCAATTTTGTAGCATTTCCATTTTCTAATTCAGTAATCCTGTATCCATTGTTACTATTTCATTCTGCTTTCTTTACTTTTAATTTGTGGATTGATTTTATTTATTGAGTAATTTATTCATTTTTATTATTTCATAGTTAGCAATATTGGGATTTTAGACTATGAATATTCTTTAATTTTTTTCCTTTGTTTTTCTTGGGCTATTTTGGAATTTTTGCATTGATCACTTATTGTACTATTATAGTTAACTATAACTATATATAACTATTATAGTTATATTATTATTTATATAGCCTTTCTTTTAAGAATTACAATACTATTACTCTTATTATATTTATATTACTTATATTATTTTGAGTCATTATATACCACCAGTTCTCTTATAGTGGGTTTTCTTCACTTGTGAATGTTTTTGTTTTGAATCATCTTTCAATTGGCCCTATTAAGAATTCATGTACATTTTATTTTCGAGAAGAGGTTGTAGTGCATTTATCCCCAAGGTATCGCAAAACCAGATACTCCCCCTGCCGTGTGCGTGACTGTCTGCTGGCTGAGTGTATGGTTTTTGGATGCCATTTTCTTCCTTTCATCCCTCTGTAGATGTAGTTTTCTCATTTTTTGGCCTTCCGTGTTGCTGAAGTGGAGTCTGAGATTATTCTATTTTTAAAAAACACTTGTAGGGGATTTGATTCTTCTCAAGTACTTACAAGAGCCTTTGTTTTGAAATAGAGTAGGGTCAGTAGGAAGTATCATGATTCCTTAATTGTTTTTTCATGGAACACAGTTAACCTTTTTAACATTAATATATAAGTGTTCTTTTAGAAAAGAAATGTTTCATTGATGAATGATATTTGCATTCTGTTCTCTTCTTTATGTATTGACTGCCTTTCTAATTTATTACCTTCACTTCTCTGTTATTTTCTTGAGCTTCCTCTCCATACTACAACTGTGGTTTCACCAGTGTTGGCTCACTGTTTTGTTGCTTCCAGTTTGGTTTTCATTTCTGTAATGATGTTTCCCCTTAGACTTTGCCAGCTCCTTTTCACACCCTCCTTAATTGAAACAGCATCTCTCAACTTTGTTCACTTGCATCTCTTTTCTTTGATCTGATAACCTATTTAAGATATTTGGTCTAAAATTTTCTTCTGTTTCCTGGAGTATCTCCATTTCAAAATCTTTTCTTCATCTATCATTTGTTGGGTGTGTTCCTTTCTTTCCATTAAAAAAATACTAACAACCACATTTTCCCCTTATTAATTTTTGACTGATGTATCAGTTAAGTTGCAATAAAGGAAGCTACTTTAGCATTTTAAGCAAGAATTTACAGCTGGAAAATTTGTATTACAGCATCGTTTGAAGGGCAGGAGGAGCAGGTTCTAGAGTAGGACACCAAGAATGATTCCCAGAACAACACTCCAGAGCTGATGTACTATAGGAGCTGCTTCCTCTGCCAAAGTCAGGAAGCCGCCATGGTAACAGGTGACATACACAAGACTGTCAGTTTGGTTAGATGTGGTAGTGGGAATCTGTGAATTGTCTCTTCTGATTGCTTCAATTTTCATAGTGAAGTTGGAAATAAAATCATGATCAAGAGTGAGAATGCAGAAGGAGATGATGGACGTTTTAGAAGAAGGAGAAAAAGTAAAATAGTTTCCTAGAAGAATAGAAAATGAACAGGCTAAGGAAGTATAGTGTGATAGCCAGAGAGCATTAGGGGGTTGTTTGAGGTTTGTGGCCATGAATTCAAAGTGAGACCAGTCAAGGTACAAGATAGTTGAGTGTGTGTGTGTGTGTGTGTGTGTGTGTGTGTGCGTGTGTGTGTAGCCATATCCAGCTACAGAGGTGCAGGCATGTGGAGGTTGAAAAGCTTGAATTTAATCAGAGTTAGAAATTTGCCAAGAATTTATAATGATGGAGAGAAGAACAAGGGAGTTAAAGATATGTAGCAGGAAGGATTATAATGACTGCCTGAGAGAGTAAAGCTGGTTATGGAAAGGAAAGAAATATTAAGAAGGTGAGGGACAGTGGAATGTTGGTAAGACTAATCATCTGGAGTCCTAGAGGGACCAAATGATTGTGGTGTTTGGGCACAAGAAGGAGTGACAAGAACCAAAGGAGGTGGTTATCCAATAGTAGAACATGTGAAATTATGATTACGGAAAGGTTGAAGTTAAAATGACCAAGTCTATGGTATGACCATGGAGTAGGTGGCTAAAATAATGTGGAAGGCAGGATCACTGGAGGAGAGGAGCTCAGGGAAGTGAGAATGTAGGCGATTTGAACAATCATCTACATGTATATTGCAATCTTCAAAAATTAAGAAGCAATAGTCATGGAGAGGAGGACAGTGAGCCAGAAGTGAAAGTCTTTGAAAAATGAGGGGGAATAACCTGGAGGAACGTATGCAGATAGAGAAGATACAGCATAATATTGAAGAATAAGAGATAATATAATCTGATGCCATGAAATATAAAGCTGGAGGTTTTTAGGTAGATGGGAATGAGAAAGCAAGGAGCAGCAGAGAGGATATCCACCTCATTCCCATGCTAAGTGATATGAGGACCGGGAGAAAACCAGCCTGTGTTTGAGAAAGCTGTGCAGGAAGCAATGTCTTCAGGGCAGTGCCAGGTTTCCTTTAGAGTAAGGAGATAAAGAATCAGAGAAGGGGCTAGGATGTTTGGAATATTGCCTGTAATGGAGTTTCAAATGTCTAGTGAAAGGATTTCAGGAGAGATGGGAGAAGGGAATAGGTGAGGAACTATCAGAACCTTATAGGGATTATAAGGTAGGTGATGAAGGTGGACCTAGATACCTGGGGCAATAAAGATGAACATAAAAAGGCTAAAGGCCATAATGAGATTCATACTGATTGATTCTAGGAAGAAATTGGTAGGAAGGCTTCGTTTTGGGCAGGAACAATTGGATGCTTGAAGCTTCCTCTTTGTCCCTTTGACACAGACAATAGGAAATGGGAAAGTGCATCTTTGACTCAGTGTGTGGACTCCAAATTGAGCCTATAGGGTTAGAAAGCCTAGAGGAGGCATTTCCTTGACTTAGACACAGTCTGGGGTTTGCTCTTGACATGAGAGTCTCTGCCTTGAATGTTAGTGGAGTTAGGATTCTGGGGGAGCTTGTTAACTTCATGTGCACAAACCCTCTTTACATCACTGATACTCTAGGTAGAAGGCCTTTAGGGGAAGATAGATCTCAGTCTCTGTGAACAGGCCTTCTTGATGCCTGAAGATTGAGGATAGGATCATAAATGTGGATACTTGATCTGTATTTGTCAGAGAGTGGGTGGGATCCCCATCATGTTCACATAAGCATTGTTTAAATTGATCCTTTAAAACGTACGTGGAAGGTAAGATTTTTATATCTATGGAGTGTGTCCGTGTATGTATGATTGGGGGGGGGGTGTAGGGATGTGTGTGCTAGGATAGCAGGCAGCCTGTAGCCTTGGTGTAGGTATCGTTTCTAAACATTTTCCAGATCTGATGAATCATCTGCCTTGAGATGTGTCTCTCTCTGGGTGTTTGTGTGTGTGTGTGTGTGTGTGTGTGTGTGTGTGTGTGTGTGTATGAGGTTGGGGTAGTGTATGGGAAAAGAGGACTGCCTTCTAATTTTGTTTTAAAGATCATAATGATGGATTATCACATAAAGTAAAGATGGCATGGTGCATGGTATCTTCTTCAACCCTGTCTCATTGTTTGTCCTTGGGTATGCAAATATGACTCAAGTGGGTGCTTTTTTATTTTTCTGCATGGTTCAACCTGGTCATTGGTTATTTTCTTTTTCTACTTAAGGGATGTGTCTTTTTTCTTAAAAAAACAATAAAAACTGTACTCTGATGAAAATTGTGGAGATGGAGTTCAGTTCTCAAATTTCTCCTGTGGTTGGGTCCAAATTCCATTGTATATGGAAGGTAGATGTATTAGAGTCTTTGGTATAAATTGTGGTATTTCCCTGCTATTATAGATAATATTTTAATATCTACATAGGTTCATTTTATTTATTTTAATAGATTTGGTATTTTCCCTTTCTACTTAAGAGATGTTATATTTTCTCTTACAAAAAAACAACAAAAACTGCACTCTGATTAAGATTATGGAGATGGATTTCAGTTCTCAACATTTTCTTGTGGTTGGGTCCAAATTTCCTTGAGATGGAAGAGTAAATACCGCATGATACCATCTTCTCCCAAGTCCTTGCTTGTGTCTTTTGCTCCTAACTAGTGTGTAATTGAGCATTATGGTTTCAAAGGCTTTCATTTATATGTCACTAGAGCATGTGCTGACTAAAGCATTTATGCTGGTGATGACAAAGAACATGAATAGCTAAGCGATATGGATACCTGCACATATCCATGCTGCTCACATTTTTAATGACTTGAGGACAGAGTTCAAAACATTTTAGTGCATAGCATTATGAATACTGCAACTAATTTGGAATATTTTAAATATTTTCAAAATGTTTGGAAATTAAAATATTTTGAGATTGTATTTGTCTTCTCTTGCCGTGTAACAAATGAGCACAAATTTAGCTGCTTAAACAATACCTGTGTAAGAGTTTACCATTCTGTAGGTTAGAAGTCTGGGAGTTTCGCTCATAATATCACACAGCTGAAATGAAGCTTTTGGCTTGAATGAGTTCTCATCTGGACATTCTGGAAAAAGATCTGTTTTTGAGTTTATTCTTGCCCGCAAAACCCAATTCCTTGCAGTGGTAGGCTTGGGGTCCCCTTTTCCTTGCTGCCTGTCAGCTGAGGGCTGTTCTTAGCTCCTTTGGCCACCTACATTCTTTACCATGTCACTCATTTCACCTCCAAAGCCAATGTGGCAGGCTGAATAATGCCCCTCCCTAAAAGACTGCCATATCCCAAACCCAGAAACCTGTGAATATGTTACCTTGTAGGGCAAAAGGGACTTTGCAGGTGTGATTAACTTAAGGATCTTGAGATGGGGGATTATCCTGGATTATTGGAATGGGCCTGAATGTCATCACAAGGGTCCCAATAGGGGAGAAGGCAATAAGAAGACAGGAGTGGAAATTGGAATGATGCAGCCAGGATCCAAGGAATGCTGCTGCCTTTAGAAGCTAGAAGAGCAAATTCTCCCTTGGAGCCTCCAGAAAGAACTGGCCTGCTGACACCTTAATGTTAGCCTATTGGGGTGCCTGGGTGGGTTAAGTGTCTGACTCTTGATTTCGGCTCAGGTCGTAATCTCAGGGTCGTCAGATTGAGCCCCATGCCAGGCTCTGCACTCAGCATGGAGTCTGCTTGGTATTCTTTCTCTCCCTCTGCCCCTCCCTCTACTCATGCACGTGTGATTTCTATAAATAAATAAATAACTTAAAAAGCATGTTAGCTTCTTAAGACTTGATTTCTGACCTTCAGAACATAGAGGAATAGATTTTCACCATTTTAAGCCACTGACTCTGTCATGACTTGCTACAGCAGCAATCAGAAAGGAATACGGCCAGCAAAGGGGAATTTCTCTCTCATCGAATCTCACACTTTGAAGCTCTCTCACGTCCTCTTCCGAGACAAATGGGAGAAAACTCTTCTTTAAAGGGTTAATGTGATCAGGTCCTGTCCACCCATGTAATGTCTCTAATTTAAGGTCAGCTGTTTGGGGGCCTTCATTACATCTGCAAAATCCCTTCACAGCAGCACCTAGGAACTGCTGGTGAAGATGTGTGCATCCCAGATGCCAGGAATCTCAGGGGGCTATCTCAGAGTCCTGTGCACTGCAGAAATGAAAAACTTTAAAAATGTTTTGGAAGTTATTTAAGCATTTAAAATAATTTAGACTTGAAATTTACTTGGTCTCACAGTTATTAGGAATTAATTAAAAATCTTTAGTTGGTTTTTTTCCGTGTGTTTAGGGTCCACTGCATTTCTGAATTTACACAGCAAAACATTTCATCTATCAGTTTTTACAACAGTAAAACTGATAGACCTCTCCAAATACTTTCTTCTCTTGCTTTAAGTTCTCTCTCTGTTCACAAGGCTTACTGATTTACAGTGCTTGCATATACAGAGGAAGGTTTCCATGGCTCTAATTTAGTCAAAGGACACATACAATGGGTTTGCTCTGGAGACCTGCCTCTGGAGTTTTCTAGCTTTTCCTCCCAGGGCAGAATTCCTTGTTGTGTTTTTCTACTCTAGTCCGTACACAAGTTTCTCAGAGTTCCTACAACCTATAATCTCTACTTCCTTGATTTGTTTAAATTTCTAGTCAAGTACATAGTGTCTGATTGATGTTTATTGAATGAATGAATAAATAACAATTTCTGGTACACTTCCTTTTGTGGCTATTTAGGGGTGTGTTTTGGCCTTTGTTACCGTCATGTTTAACTCTGAGCTATCTCAAGGAAGTAGATGCTAGGTTTTCTTGCCTGCCTCTATAATTTATCTATCCTTAAGTATTTTTTCTAAGATTAATTCTTTTTGTTTTTCTTTTTAGAAATCTTAATTGTTTATACTTCTTAAAGAACATTGTTTCATTTTCCTCTTGGTCTATTATTTTGCATGTATCCCTATTCCAGTGAACTTTTGTGAATGACAGAGAGCATCCAGTGAGAGGAAAATTACCTTCACATGATGTTCCATCATAGTTTGTAAATAATGTTTATCTTATAAACTAGCATTTTAGGAGAAAAAAACCTTGTCGCCTACAAAAAGTTAAAACAATCACAGTTCTTTAAGAGACACAGTATTTTTATGAAACTTTTGAAGATATTCACTCTATGGTGTCTCAAATTTCAAATTTTCACCTAGACCAATGGAGGGACACAGGTCAAAAGAATAACATCATAAGGTTTTTCTGAATGTGCCAAATGCTTTCCCTATAAACTTCTTGAATATTTTATAAGGAAAATTTTACAAAAAGGCGACATTGTCTGGGGACTGAAAACATCAAAATTAGGAATAGAAATGTCTGAAATGGAAGAATATAGTAAGATTTCTTTGAATTACACACCTTTAGTCAGGCCATCAGAGATTTTGCTTTGATGGAGTACTTCACTGCAAACACATTTTCATTTAATGTGAAACCTAATCTTGTTAATTTGCCAAAAGAAAATGTCAAATTAGTGATTAATTTGCTTTCATCAAGATGTTTACTGGAACCTGATTATATCAGCATATATGCAGCAAATATAGTTTCTATATTTCTTAACATCCCAGTAATACATCCTTGCAAATCTTACCAGTTATACTAATAGATAAAAGCTAGATTACTTAGTTTAAATTTCCATTTTAGCAGTTGACAATTTTTAATACTAAATCTCTAATTGAATAAGAAAATATGGCAAGAAAAAACTAATTTATTATTGATAGTTAACTTGCTAAGTATTTTAAAAAGTCATATATTGTGAGAGGATACTGGGTGAGTTTGTTTCAATGTATGTTATATTAATCAGCTATTACCATGATAACACTACGTAAATACTCTAAAATTTCATGACTGACAACAACATGAAATTATTCTTATGCTCAAAAGGTCTGTGTTTGACAGCAGTTTGATTTAGTCCAGAACAACTGGGCAACTTTTTTTCAGGCTGCTTGTTAGGGTTATATCTGCTTTATGTGCCTTTCACTGTTCTTGGACCAATGTCTGCCCAGAGCATATGCTTGTGACAGAGAGCAGAGAGACACAAGCACCGAACTTAACTGTGCAAACACATTTCACACCTCCATGCCCATCATCCTCCAAAGTTCCATTGGCCAAGCCTTGAATCATTGGGACAGGGGAATACATGGCGCCCATGGAGGGGAGGGGAAGTGTGGAAAGAGTATTTATTGAAGAGTAATCTAAACTCTCTTGTGTGTTTTATTCTTTATAATAAATGGTATATAAGAGTGAAAGGATTTCTATCTGTGAAATCATATGCAGACACAGATACATTATGCCTTCTTTTCATGGCTGGACCCAATAAGGTTAAGTGTAAATTTAAGTGTAAATTGACGACCCTTATTTTAGGACCCAAGATGAACTTTTATGTGGTTAAGCAGCTAATGGCTTCATTTTGGATTGTTTATTTTCACAAATGGAGGTGAATCAATAGAGTCCAATTATTTATTTTTCTCTCATTTTTCCTTTAAGAATAAATGTACTTCTGGCAGAAGAGAAAAAATGGAAGAATGGATGCTCTGGGAAATTTCTATACCAGGGCAGAGGCCATATCTGTCTCTGCTGCTGCCATCTCAGTGCCCAGCACTCACTGGGCTCCCAGTAAATATTCAACTAGCTGATTACCAACTCGCAAGAGGCTCCTCTTGGGTCCCACCTCTATCTGTGCCTAGTTTTGCATTAATACATACAGTTCCTGAGAATATAAATAATTTTTTTTATTGTGGCAAAATACACATGACGTGACATTTACTATTTTAAAGCCTGTATTTCAGCGGCATTAGGTACATTGATAATGTTGTACAACTGTCACCACTATCTAGTTCCAGTACTTTTTCATCACCTGAAAAGGAAATGCTGTCCCCAATAAGCAGTTACTCTCCATCCCTCTTCCCCAAAACCCCTGGCAACTACTGATCTGTCCTGTCTCTATGTTTTGAACATTTCATACAAATGGAATCCTACAATATGTGGCTTTTTGTGTCTAGCTTCTGTTACTTAACATTTTCAAGGTTTATTTATGATATGTGGCATGTGTTAGCACTTCATTCTTTTTTATGGCTGAATAATATTCCATTGTATAGATACACCACATTTTATTTGTCCATGCATCAGTTACCAAATTAAGGCAAATAATATTTCATATACATGCTAATTGATTTAGACATTATATGAAGTTGAAGAAATTAACCTCAGAGGTTTTATTTATTTCCCCCTGTAGAATATATTAGTGGAGAGGAACTCTTTTGTAAAACTTCGTTGGAAAGGAAAGAGGAGATAACTGAAAGACTTTCCAGAAAAATAATATCAACACCGTGTATGGTGAATTCCCACTGCCCAATTAAGCTGTGATAATGCGATTTATTTTTTTTTAAACTTCAGCCTAGATTACTATGATCAGATATCATAGTCACTTGACAGCAATTTGGTAGGAAACCAGGAATCAACAGCTGGTTATTTTAATTGTAACTTTAATCTTGCATCTTTTCCTTATTTGCTGTGACACACGCCTTACTTTTCTCTTTTATAAAATAATAACATCCAAATGGTACTTTCCCACTTCTTCCCATGCTTTCTGTGCCAATGGTACATGTGCTTTCCAGCATTCTCCTGCTCGTCAGAAATCTTTTAAACCCCAGATCATGTGAGATTCTGATTTAAGATTTAAAAATACTTGCCTCCCTGAAGGTTTATTACCCAATTAGAATCTGAAAGGGGCTGCATGACTATTTCATTATCCATACAGTCCAAGGGGAGTGCGATGGAATTAATTTAAAAGCTTGGGAAAATAAGATATATGAGTGAAATGAAAAGAATTGGCATTATGTAACCTGGAGAAATGAAGGCTGAAATCTTTAATACATGAAGGACTATTATATAGAGGAGGATGAATGGTTTTTCTCTGTCTTCCATGAGAATAGAATAAGAGGAAATGGATTTAAGCTATAGCAGGAAGGATTTAGATTAGAAATAAAAAGCTTTCTAACTCAAGGGAATGTAAGGCATTTTATCAGTGTCCTTACTAAACTCCAAAAGGGATTTAAGGAAAAGAAAGTGGAAGTGAAGAATTACTTTTTTCGTTAACATTGTTTATTACAGAGATGTTCCTAAATACCGTTTCTTGTGAATGCCTAGACAAGAATGGATACCTACCTGTTTTGTGTGGTCTCAGCCCCTGAAGAAAACAGGGGTTACTGCACTGTCATGTTTCTTCTCTTTGGAAGTGTCTAGCGTGATGTTTTGCAGTCAGGATCCACTTAATAAAATTTAGCAAAATGAATAAGCCCCTCTTCTTAAAGATGAGAAAACCAAGGTAGTATAGGAACTATCTGCTCTGAGATCAAGCAGCTCACTGGTCGTAGGATCAAATTCACACAGTTATTTAAGACAAAAATGTAGATTTGAGACAGAAATAGATCTCTGCCTGTTTTGTACCTAGAACACTGGATGAACGACCAGAACTGGGCTCAGGTACATGTTCTCTCCCTATGCCCTTGTTGTCTGTACCGTGTCTGGGTTAACAATTTAGTAATCTATGGCTAATGGGTTAGTGAACCAATGGCCTGGTTCTAATGAGCCATATATATCCAAGACTGAGCAGTTTCTTTAAAACATGATTAAAAATAATGTAAGTCAATTATTCATTGAATTCCTGCAGCATCTGAGGCATTATGCTAAGTCCTGGTGCTAGGCAGTGCCTACGATCGAAAAGACGCCTGTAAAATAATGTGGAGATAAACTATCCCTTCTTTTTAAGGCATCTGGTAATATTAAGGCCATAAATGTAAGGAAGAAAGTAGATAAGAAGAAAAAACCACGGGAGCAGCTTTGTGTTTTCTCTGAAGGCATCACAGTGCAGGCTTTTAAACGCCCATCTGCTCCGTCCCTGGCATCTTTTTCTTCCCTTTTTTTTCTGCAGCCAGGTGGACTGACGGGCTCCCTCACCCCCTTCCTGGATACTGCTTCCAGTACGTGCTGCCGTATCACCGCCTGGCCAGACTTAGAACCTACGTTCTCAGTCTCTTGACTCTTCAGATGTCAGGACTTCCTTAGGGTCCTGAATGGAGAGTAGCTACAATGGCATTTGAAGGCCTGTGTGGTGGTGTAGGGTGGGCAAAGCTCTGGGGGGGGGGCACTGAGGTCCTCAGAGTGGAGCTTTGGGCCTATGTTTGAGGTGCCAAGTCTAGAATCTTGTGGGTTGTTTTTTTTTTTTTTAAGATTTTATTTATTTATTAGAGAGAGAGAGGGGGGAAAACAAGTGGGGGGAGAGGCAGAGACAGAGAGAGACACAGACGCCCCACTGAACAGGGAACCTGACGTGGGGCTCGATCCCAGGACCCTAAGGTCATGACCTGAGCCAAAGGCAGATGCTTAACCAACTGAGCCACCCAGGTGTCCCTGGAATTTTGTGTTAACTTATAAGACAGGAGTAAAGTGATAAAAATTAAAATCTACCATGGAGTGAAGGAAACTGTCAAGCAACACTGACAGTAGAGACTGAGAAATAAGGAAGAGAGAAAAAAATGCTTAAAAATACTAGTTCCAAGAAATATATAAACTAATTGTCAATTATGCATAATCACCAGTAATACAAAGGAACAATAATGATTCTCATTAAATATGCCAGATTAATTTTGTGTATGTTTAGTGTCATTTCAATCTAAATTATTCATGTAGCTCGGTTTTCAAAATTTCTTGCTTTTGTAGCGTGGTTGTCTGTTGAGAGAATATGAAATAATAGAACAATACCCACCCATGGAGTACCCACCCATATAATTATGCACACCGTTTAGTTGCTGTTTCATAAATAATGCAGGTTAAAATTTTTTGTCTGTTAAAATGGAGAGAATATTTCAATGGTATTTCTAAATTGCAACAATTGGCATATTGTTCTAATTGCCTTTGCTGCTTTCCCTAAAGGAAACATATTTGTTTCCAGGGCTGGCAAGTCTTGGCATAATAATAAATTTTTCCTAATGTTAAGTTGAGAAGAAACTTAATCAGGCTATTTTAATTTTGGCAATTTCAGGATTTCTAGTTTCCACCTCCTGCTTCCCCCAGCAAAACCTGAACGGAGTATATTGGTTTTGCTTCTCATCAGATACTTCACTCAGGCATTTTTTAAAAAAATTTTTTTAGTGAAATTTAACCAGAAGATAATCAAAGGAAGTCTCATTTTTGGTCAGGCACTTCTTTTAACCTTGATAAAAGCAGTGTTAAATCTGTATTTTGATTTTAAGATTAAAAAATTAATATAGACACTAAGGGAATTAAATAAAACAAAACTTGGGAATAAACTTTTACAATTAAGGAAAGAAAAAAAAATCAATTAATGGCTGGCTATCAGACAGGCCTGGGCTGACCCATTACCGTGATCTCTTCAGCCCGCTGGTCTCTAGTATCTGGGTTGTCATCATCCACTTAGTGCTTTTGTGTGTTTTTTCCCCTCTCCCTTGAAGGAGCCATCCTGGATTCTTGGCAGCCTTGCTGAACTGCAGTGGAACCAAGGACTTTTATGTATTCAAATTCTTAATTGTAAACATTGTGACAAGCGCTGGCAAACTGGGATTTGGCAGAATTGGTGTGATGTCATAGAAAAGAATTTCCTTTGTTTTACTTAAAAGTGGTTTCCAAGTTTTTCCCCAGTAAGTCTGGCTTTTATCTTAAGCTCTGAGAGTGCCCTTCACCAGATGTCAGAACCAAGACATTATCTTTGAATTCTAAGGACTTCGCCCAGCTGACCTAGATTACTCCCCTTCATGAACTGAATGCAAACTTCTTAAATAACACCGATTCTCCAAGCCAATGTTCTGTCTTTTTGTTCCATATCTTTTGCCCTGTCTGCCTTCAACTTTTGTTTTAAGCAGTACTTGCCCCTCAATTCCCTTAGCATGAAAGTGATTCTCAAATACTATCATCTCCTTAAAACATTTTCAAAAAGAGATACTGTTTTCCAACCTAGTTTCATCCTCCCTAAACAGTCAAGTTACAAATGATGAATCTGATGTCAGCTAGTGGCAAAATCCTAAAACAGGATATGAAACAAGTGGGGAAAAAATCAGCAATAAATCATGAGGGTCTGCATGAATTTTCTAAGAATAAATGGCAAACCAATCTCTGCCCAAATAGGGTCCTCACGTTGGGTGGTTAGAGAAACTGAGAGCATTTTGATTTCTGCAAGGCACGTAAAGTAAGTGCTCCAAGTGGCTTCATGCACAAGACAGGGTAAACAGAGCTGGTGACACGGCCATGGCTGGTAGAACAGCGTGGCTACTTAGTGAAATTACGTAACTTAGGAGGTGATCTTTTGGGAGTATTCCACAAGCCTTCAGTTTGGCTCAACCTCAGTCAGCATTTTAATTTTTGATTTGGATGAGCCATGGAAGGCTCCCTTTCTAAATTTTCTATTTGATCTTCAAAACCCTTTCAGAATCCCCTCCTAACGGGAGGCTTCCATCTCTCACCGTTTGATTTAGAGGTCTCCCCTCTGTACTGCTATCATAGTTTTTCATGCTACTTACTACATGGTTCTGTGATTCCTAACCCACCCGTCTGTTTCCTCAGTTAGGCTGTGAACTACTTGAGGTCAAAGACCAATCTTACTTAAGTTTATATCCCATAGCATCTGGTACTTAGTGTCCATCAGTAAAATTTTTTTGAATAGATGAAAGAATGTGATTTAATGCTGCATTTATCATTATTTCCATGTGACACAATAAAAAAGTTACATAATTAATAACAGAATGAAGATTCAAAAAAGAATCCAATGGTTGAAAAAATGGATTGAACTAAAATGATGACACTTAATACCTCCACTCCACTGATCCTACCAACCACCTTTTATCGTCTCCTACCCCCTTGCTGTTCTCTCTTGCCTCCTCACCAGCATAATTTCATGGCTGATCATTATAATCTCTCCCTTGCCCACCTCTGTCTTTGTACTTTATAAACAACAACTCTGGAAAAATCCAAGTCTCTACATGCATCTGTGGAAAAACATGGCTGAAGAAATGCCCCCTATTCTGCTGACTTGCTTCACTTTTAATTCACGATGACCAACCTGAAGTGGGCCCTTAATACCTCCATCATCACTGAAAAAAATATAAGTCATCCAATGACAACTTCCACATCGCCTGTCCCCTCCTCTGCCTCTATATACTTTGCCTCCTTTATGTTTCTAGAGAGATGAACTGTGGATGACCTGACATACAGCCACCATATACACTGGATCCTGCTCCCCTGTTTTATTCAAAAACATTATGCCAGGAATTCTGGGATTTCACAGTCTTTTTTATTTTTTTACTTCCCACTAGGTCATATTCACAAACATATAAACATACTACTAGTTCTTCTACCTTAAAAAACCTTTAGATTTTTTGGAACAAAGCTCCTCAAAAGAGTTTATTTGACAGTGTCTCTATTCTTTTCCCACTCTCTGTTAATCCCATTCTAATAAAGACTTTGCCCCCCATAATTCTCTTAAAACTGATCTTAATCTTTATTTTACTTAATGTGTCAGTTGGCACTGTTGTTACTTCTTCTTTTCTCATTCATGTTGTTTCTTCCTTTGGCTTCAGGACACCATACTGGTTTGTGTTTTCTACTCCTTTACTGGTTACAGTAAAGTCTCCTTGCTTTTTTCCCCTCTTCTGTGTGGTCTCTATGAGCCCTAGAAGTAAGGCTCACTCCTGATTTTATTCTCTTCCCTTTCTGCATTCATTGCCTTGATGGTCATCTAGTTTCATGGCTTTAAAACGCATCTGTACACCGTCACTCCCAAATTTGCATGTTTGCATGTCCAGTTCAGATCTCTTTCCCAAATGCCTTATTCTTACAAATGTCTAGAAATGATCTCCCCTGCCCCAACAGATTTGCTTTATTTACAGTGTGCCGTATCTCCGTGAATGCCACTGTATAATTTCATAGACCGAAAACCTTTGTGTTGTCTCCCTTTCTCTCACACCCCATATCCCGTTTGTAAAGAAGGCCTGTTGGCACGGCTGTCAAAATACATCCAAAATCTCATCACGTCTCATCACCTTCACTGTTACTACCCTGGTCCCAGGCACTGTTATTTTTAGCCTGGACTGCTTCACTAAACTCCCAAGTGGTCTCCCTGCTTCTACTTTTGGCTCCTTCAGTCTGTGCACAAAATGCTGTCACATTTCATGTGGAGTAAAAGTCAGAGCCTTACCGTGGCCACGAGACTCTATATACTTTGCTCTTCCACCCCTGCTCCTTCATCTCGTCTCCCCCTTGCTCACACTGGTCCAACCACAATGGCCTTCTTGCTATTGTGCAAACATGCCAATCACATTCCCACCTTAGGGCCTGCATTGGCTGTTTCCTCTGCCTGGAACACTCTTCCACCAAATACCTACACGCCTAATTCTCTCACCTTCTGCTCAAGTGTCACCTTCTCAGTAGATCTACTCTGGGACACTATTAAATATTAACCATTGCATGCCGTGTCCCCCAGTCCCAGGCACTTTTGATCCTACTCTACTTTTTTTTCTTTTTACATAGCACTTTATATTTTCCAGTATACTATGTTATTTATTTATCAGCTTTATTGTTTGTTGTCTTTCTGCCCTTCTAGAATGCAAGTTCCATGAAGGCAGAGTTTTCCATTGTGTTTGAAATGGATCTCAAATACCAGCATATTGTAGGTACCTCATAAATATCTTTTGAATGAATAGATAATTATTAATTTTAAAACACCTCACAATTGCTTGATGGAAGAGTTGTGACTCACTATTTGCCTATGAGAAAAAATAGGAGTTTTAGTAGATGTAAATACAAATACACCTTTATCCTCCCATTGCTAAACAAGTTAAGTATTGGGTTGTGTTAATAGTAAAGAAACAAAGTAATCCATTTTTGTATTTGTTCTACAAATATTTATTAAGTACCTCTTATGTAGTAGCAACTGTTATGGGTTCTGGAACTACAACAGTGGACAAAACGGATAAAAATTCTTGACTTCACGGAGTTATGTTCTAGTGTATTTTATTCTACACTGTTCTATCTAGTGTGATACGCTGTACTCCGTAGGGGCTATGCCAGACCCGTCATATTGCATTTCCTTTGGTCGTTGCTCTTTGAATGATGTATTACACTGGTAAGGAGCATGGGCTTTGGAATCTGAGAGACAAAGATTTGAATTTTGGTTCGGCCAAGTATTATTTATTTGACTTTGGGCAAGTTACTTAGCTTCTCTGAGTCCCAGTCTTTCCATTAATAAAATGTGAGTACTAATACCTACAGAAAAAGATTATTTACTTGGACTGTCAGGGCCTGATTCATTCCAGGTTAATATTTCTTACATTAGATATCTTAACTCCAAAAGAATATGGTGATTACACAAGATAATTTTGTTGGACAGTTCGGTATATGAGATGTCAAGAATGGTAAGAAATACGTTAAAATGCATAAATGTCCTACAGAAACATTTTTTTACTTACCACTTTGAGTTGTTTAAGGAATTTATTGCATATCTGTAGATATTTTGCATTGAATGAAAATACTTGTTTACCTGTGAAAGGAAAATATATATCACATAAAATATAAATATTTAATGATGTAAATATATATAATTAGTATATTTTGCCTACCAAAGTATTACTGCAAATTAGAATTTATAAACCATAGTCATTTCCTAAAGAATGGTTTAAAAAAAAGCATTTGGTAATCTTTTTAAGCCCCAAATTTATTTTAGAAACATGAAATTGGTTCCTAACCTGTGGAAAGGGGTTTGGGAAGGTCACTAATCATCAGCATTGGTTCTTCTGTAGCAGCCACAGGAGGGAATGATACGAAAGGTCTTTGGAAAAGATCAGACAGGAGCCTCCACTTGCTTGTGTCATCCTTTATTTTCAAGGCTCTCCCCCAACCTATGCATCCAGAGTAACTTCACACTAGTAAATAAATTTTGTTCCATGGGATTTATGAAATTTGCACAGCATCAAACAGCCTCGTCAGAATCAGTCTCGAACCACCCTTTTTTAATCCACACCACCTTGTCCACTCTGTCGTCACCTGCCTCTCATTTGTAGGCTTGGAGATTGCACTGTTCCTCAGCATAGCATATTGTAGCAAACTGATCTTCTGTTATTACACAGTGTAAGCAAACATGGATGATCAGAGAAAACCTTTTGTTAAGAATGAATTCATTATTTGAATGTTTACAATATTTAAACGCTCAGGTGAGTCACCTTCTATTGTACCATATACAACGGTTATGAGGAGTACAAGAAATAATGTACATAAATAATTTGCCATAGAGTAATTGCTTAATAAATTACTTCAATTATTATTTTGTGCAAACGATGTAGTATATTTTTTAGAGGAGAACTCCCATGAATGTGAAGGGATTCAGTATCATGTGAAAAATTTTTGGAAAAGTAATTACACTTAACTGTATACATATAGTTTGTATGTTCATATTTCCTTTAGAACTCTCCCCGTAAATATCCATATATCTGATGAGTTCCTAGGTGACAAGAACCAGGCTAATTTAACTTGCTTTTTTCCAATCTCTAACCAAGCACCAAGAATATTGTAGACACATTCTATTTGCATTAGATAAAGCTAATTGAATATTTTTCTTTCCACTGAAGGAGCCTGGGAGTTTCCAATGTTTCCTGGAAATCATTAAATTAGGATTAATGATTATCTATACAGAGAATGCACACTGCAGGGATTGATGTTAGACAAGGTCAGGGATCTACATTATTCATTCATCTATTCAGCCTGTCATTTTCAAATCATTCAATAAACATTTACTGAGGGTTTCTCACTCCTCATTGACTATGCTTGATGTTGGGGAATCAAAGATTAAAAAGAACTTTTGACTCTATTATTAATGTCATATACATTTGTGCTGGAAGACTATTTAGATGGAGACATCTGTGAGGAGTTCAGCCTGCAGGATCTATGGACGAAGACTAGATTGTACGGTATCTTAAATATACTTACATACAAATTCATAACTGTATTAGGGTTTTTTAGTTCAAGTGATAGAAAATCCAATCCAAACTGGCGTAAACAACAAAGGAGCTAATTGGCTCCTATATCTGAAAGTCCAGGGTATCTCTTGTCTGCAGCATTGCTAAATCCAATGTATTGATATAATCAGAACCAAATCACCCTTTTAATCTTGGTTCTGCATCCTTCTAGAAGTTGGCTTCCCTCTCAGGTGGGCTTTCTCTTTGGGTGGTCTCCTAGCAGCTCAGACTTAGTATTTTCTCATGTTCTGGGGCGCCTGGGTGACTCAGTCAGTTAAGCATCCAGCTCTTGGTTTTGGCTCAGGTCACGATCTCATGGGTGGTGAGATCAAGCCCCATGGAAAGCTCTGCACTCAGCCGGGAGTCTGCTTGAAAGAGACTCTTCCCCTCCCCCCACTCACTTGCACTCACTCTTTCTCTCTCTCTCTCTCTCAAATAAATAAATAAATCTTCAAAAAAAAAAAATCTTCCCATGTTCTAGGGTAGCAGAAAGGAAAGAATTTCTCACCTAGTGCCCATGTCCAAAGCCTGGAAATATCTGATGGGGTCATGTTTTCTTTGCTTAACCAATTACTGTGCTTGAGGGCAGGGGACAATGTTCTAACTGGCCCTCAAGGATCAGATGTCCACCCTTACACCTGAGGAAGGAATTGGTTCCATGTAAACCACTTGGTCTGAGAATTGACAAAAAGCACCACCTGGGCCCATTTCTCAAGGAATAGGGAATGCATGATGACCAATCACACAAAGATTTACAACAAAGTTCTCTGTGACAGGTGTGGGACTGTTCAAACTGATGGGACTGGTAACAGAGAGGAAAAAGGGCTTTGGATTAACATTGATATTATGTTTTTTATTATTTACATTGGTGTTCAGATACCCTGTCTAGAAACATTGTCACCATACTTTTACTTTCTTTAATTATATTATGAAACTTTTTTTTTTTTAGTGCTGTAGGGCAATATGTTAGTAATCCATATCATTACGGATTATCCTGTTTTATTTATTTGAAAAAGAACACAGAGGGAGAGTGAGAGGGAGAAGCAGTTTGTGAATTCACAAACTTGTATAATTATCACAAAGCCCAGCCAGGCAGTCTGATCTCCCTCTTTCACATTTCTCAATGTCTGATCCCTTTTGACCATTTATATTTAAGAGAGAAGCAGCAAAATACTGATTGGAGGCTGTGCATTTGGCTGGGGCTTACAGATTGATGGATATCAAAAGATGGTCAGCAGGCTTTTCCCTCCATATATGAATTTCTGTAGATTTTTATTCTAAAACAGTTCTTACAACTTCCTGCCTGGAGGGTATAGCATGGCTTTTAGCATACAAAATCTGGGCAGGCAGAGGGGCTCTGGAGTTTGAAAGTCTGTTATGCAGGTAAAATTTAATCCTCCAGTTTCAGCAAGGCACCACATCCCACCCCCCTCTGTGTTTGGTGACCCAGTCTAGATCTCTCTGGTTCAGTATTTATTTATTCGGGGGTGGGAGAGCTATGTTACCTGGTTATAGAGGTGGAGACCTAAAGTGCTCACTGCTCCTTAAACAAACTTCTCAGCTGGCTTCTGTAATGACTATTGCCCCCGTTTCCAGCAACTTTTCAGGATTCGGAGGATCAGAGTGGCTTGCTTCTCATTTGTATCATACTGTTGTAGATTTAATCTTCCTGTTGCTGAATAAGTAACTTATTTACCATTTCTCCATCCACTTTCTGCTTTCAAATTTTTGGTTTAGGGTTATAGGAATCTCCTAGCTACGTTAAAGTTGAAGTTTTTGTTTCTGTTTCTTGTTATTATATATTTTTGAGAGTGATTTTTTAAAAAGATTTATTTATTTATTAGAGAGAGAGCATGAGCGAGCAGGGGGAGGGGCAGAAGGAGGGAATCCGAAGGAGACTCCCTACTGAGCACAGAGCCTGACATGGGGCTCCATCCCATCACCCTGAGATCTTGACCTGAGCAGAAACCGAGAGTCAGATGCTCAACCGACTGTGCCACCCAGCTCCCCTTGTGAGTGACTTTTTAAAACAAGAGGGCAGAAAACATTTTTACTATTTAAAACCAGATGTCATCTAATTTATAACCCTCTTGACCCCCTTCCTCATCCTCAAAATGAGCCACATGACTTCTAAAGATGTAAATTCCATCATCATCATTGTTTTCATATTTGTGTGTGTGTGTGTGTGTGTGTGTGTTCTTTTAAATTTCTACTTGATTTAGGACAAAATTTTCCTGTTGAGGATACATGAAAAATGAGAAAATGTATGTGAATTCATTTTATTTCAGGTGTGTAATTTCAGCTGTATCCACTATGATGTTATAGGGTGTCCCACACAAAAGCAATTAACTAATTGAAGCATATTTCTAAAATGGGACATCTTCCAAGCAAACCAAATCATAAAAAAAAAAAAAGAACCGTGATTGTTTACTAACTGCTCCGGCATAAGATCTTTATAGCTTTGAACAAAGCGACTTTCCAAAGTGCAGTAAATCTAACCGTAATCCTAGGTGATACAACTACTTGGTTTTAAAATAGTTAAAAACAAAACAAAACTAAGCTTATATGAGAACTCTAACATCTTATTTTTTTCACGTAAGTCATTTATTCTATTATGATTCAGATGCTAACTCATGAATCGGAGAACTAATGATTTTTAAACAATTTTTTAAAGTTCTATGCTCTTGCATTGTCTTGGGTTATAACAAGTCAACTTTAGAAATTCAATTACAATGTAAGCTAGTTACAAAAATAATACATATAAAACAAATTTTCAGCCCATATTTGGGACTTGAGTGTAACATTACTCTGATACAGAAGTCCAAAGAAAGTATTTCTTATTTAGTGTTTCTAGTCCCCTTTTCCCCCTCCTTCCCTGTATTTCTCTTTTTCTCTCCTGAATGCCTTTAGTTCTATTTTGTCACTAAGAAAAAGTTGCTACATGTCTGGCCAAAGGCCAAAGGTGAATGCCAAATAAACCCAGTGACCTCTTTGAGGATTAATGATGGGATTTCTATCCAGCATGCCCTAGGTTTTCTGTGTTCCAGTTTTGCCAAGATAAATCTCTGGGCAGCCCAGTACTTGTTTGGAAGAGGACTTGAGAAAAGTTTAATCATTTATGGGGTTGATTTTTTGACAGGTCAGTAGAAAACTGCTTTATTTAATCCAGATTAATATATCTAAGACTCAGGAAATAAAGAGTATTGGCTTTGGCAATATGTTTGGGCAACAGGCAAATACAGAGAGTTCTTGGTAGAGCTACCAATAAGCATATGTATCTCTGGGGAAAAGAAACCCACGAATCCATAAAGAGGTCAGTTTTCTAGTTATATAGACATCAAGTATCAATTGTTTCTAGGCACAACTGGCTAGAGAAGGAAACATTGGGCCCTGACCTATGTTCATCATATGACCATGATCTCCAACAGCAATGACCACAATATTAAGAAAACCATGGGTTCCCAGAAAACCCTTCTAGAACCTTTCTTGAAGTCCTTAGAATAGAAGGGCAACTGGGAATTGAATTACCATGCAATAAGGATGAAGGAAAAAATGAAACTCGGGTACATAATGAATGTTACCAACAGCTAAAGGGAGAGGAAGAAAATGAAAAAAAAAAATTCCATGTTCTGAGTGGATGTGGGCTCCTGCATGCAGTGTCGTTGGAAAGAGAGGCCAGCTAAATTTGGTCATCTTTTGAAGTCCCAATGACTTGTATTTCCCAGGAGTGACCAGGCCCTGAGAACCTAACTCATGCTCACCAAAATGCTTGCATGACAGAGGTAGACACCAGAATGCTCTTTTATTTATTAACAAAGGAAAATATAACTACGATGTGGCCTGGGAGTACATGTGAGAGTATGAACAACACAGCCCTTTCCTGCTGACAAACCTCTGTAAGAAGCTTCATCATAAACCATGGAAAAAATACAATGATTTCAGGAATGAAATTTGTATCATTAGTCTCTTCACAAAGTTAAACAACTTGGGAATCAGAACTTTCTTGAAAATCGTGGACTCAGAACAAGGGGCTTTAAATAAACTCACTGTGCATTGGCACCAGTCCAGGGCTATGTGATCCCCGCCACCTCGTGAGAGGGCTGGTTTTGTCAGATGCGCCGGAGTAGTCACAGTCTGATGGCAGGAGCCTCCAAGATCCAACTCAAAGATAAAGCAGCCCTGCAAGTGGACCAGAGTAAGTATCTGGCTTTTCTTGGACTTTACCCTACGTACATCTTCCTTTTACTGATTTTAATCTCTATCCTTTTATTGTGGTAAAATATAACCAGGAGTATAACAGCTTTTCTAGTCCTGTGAATGTTTCTAGTGAATCCCTGAGCCTGAGCGGTTTTGGAGAACACCATCATAAAATGCAGGCGCTGTTCTAATACTTGTTTCTAAGTGTTTTGAATGCTGCTATCTCCTTCACCAAAATCCAAAAGCTTTGGAGGGAGAATATTTTACTGGAACCAGTAAAATAGAGGGGATGTGTGAGTCGTATGCTAAATCTACCAAATATTTTTATTTTGTGAAAGGAGAATTCCCTTCAAATAACAAATGGGTCTGCAGACGGGATAGCCAAAATCAAAGCGGGAAAAAAAAAAAAAAAAAAAAAAAGAAACACCTCATGAAGACCTGGCAAATGTCTGCTACGTACGTGTAGGTTCACCTCATTGTTTTAAGTGCTATATATTATTCCATTACTTTGATATCCTGGTCGATTCAC
The DNA here is from genome assembly GCF_024610735.1 of Ursus americanus. Lineage (NCBI taxonomy): Eukaryota > Metazoa > Chordata > Mammalia > Carnivora > Ursidae > Ursus > Ursus americanus. The sequence continues at coordinate 1,221,878 of NC_142131.1, forward strand.
TACTCCTGCATCGACAGATGTGGTTTCCCTATTTATGGCTGCTTCAAACAATACTTCCTTAAGTACATCTATGTAGATTTTTCTAGGATTTGTACCAAAAGGAAAGTTTAATTATCAAGTTTGTCTGTATTTTGCCTCTATGTTGGAGAAGCCAAGTCCTCACATCCCTTCCCACCTTAAAGAGAAGATTCCAAGTGACTGTAATTATGAACTATAGTGAACAGAGATGGAGGGCTTTGTAGGAAAAACGAATGCATGGCTTTTGAATGGAACTCCTCCAAACAAACAAACAAAAAACAGCAAATGAAAACCAGACACTTCGCCCAACAATCTTGCCCTAATAATGAAAATCAACCTCTGTAGAGATACTAGAAAACTGAAAAAAGCTAGGATACACAAACTATGTCCCCTAGAATCTGAGCAGGGACAATTAAAACTTTAGAATAGGCTCTAACTTTTAAAAGACAGATATTAAAAACATTTAGTTTTCTAAGCCAAATATATATAGCATATGGTTTTATATATCCAATGCCCTCATCTCTTTTTTCCCCCTCTGAGCTTACAGGAAAACACTGTTTATTTCTGACATTCGGTAAAGCTGTTTCAGCCCCAGTGTTGATTGATAGCAATAGGTTCAAGGATTAATAAAAGAGATGTGTTTAGTGAGTCACCAGCACAAGAGCTAAAACAGGTCACATCCCAAGTTAAATCAAGCGGGCCCTGGCATCACCCCATAGGGTTTTGAAGCTGTGATTGAAAGTCAGAAGGGAGGAATATGTGTTTGCCAAGGAACATCAATGCTTTTGACTTCTTTCAACCTCGACTGTTTGGTGGCATTTGCAGACAGCTGATGAGGTCTGGAGGGGAGAGTATAAAGCTAAAGGCAAAAACCCTGTCGAAGTCGGTTTTCTATACCTTTTTACTTTAAAAACCATGGATGTTTCATGGTGAAAATTCAAAATGGACGATGTTAGCATGAAGTGATATGCTAGTCCTCACTCATATCTTGGCAGGTCTGCCTGACTTTTTCAGTAAGGGTCAAAAAGCCAAGAAATTTTATGTTGCTCCTACTCCTACTCATATCCTGCTAATGATATTCTTCAAAACAAATCTGAAAGCAAAAAAAGCCAGACACTTCAATCAACAATCTTATCCTATTAACGAAAATCACCCTCTATATAGATACCAGAAAACTGGAAAAAGTTTGGCTGGACGTCATTGACTCGATATCCTATATTATAATGTCACTACAAATGATATTATGTTTTCTAGTAAAGGAACTTCATACATAATTAACTCCGATATCATCTTAAATAATCCTAGATTAGCTGTTTACTTTGCAGTTACAAATGTTTCTCTAATTTGTTGATGAATCTAAACCTTTGGATATTATTGTTCTTAGTATGAACTAGCAGGGGCCAAATGGAAGAACCAATGTGTCTCTTTCAAGTTGCCACTGCTTCTTTTCTAATTAAGAATATCTAGAATTCCTTCTTTCGTGTAGTGTCAGTACTTGCTTGACATTTTTTTTCGTTGTGTGGGCTCTGGTAGACTTATTCATTTGGTTAAGTGCTAAGGCTTTCCTGCCCGTTCACAGTTGCTCTCTTAAAGAAAAGAAAACTTAGCAAAAATATATAGCATGTGTCTCCTCAAACATTCATATGTTGATGTCCTAACAGCCAATACCTGAGAATGTGACTGTATTTGGAGATAGTCTTTAGAGAGATGTACTTTAGTTAAAATAAGACCAATAGGGAAGGCCCTAGGAAAGCAGAACTAGCAAACGAATATGGCACAAATGCTTTATTTCCCAGATTTTCCTGCCTAAGACTCCTCACATATTTTTAGATGTATTTGTCCAATACATATCCATTCACAAATAAAAGGTCATAAGGCAATTATTTCTCTTTCCAAACTCAACATGACATGACACACACTATTTCACTAGAAAACATTTTAAACTTTGGCCATCAAAATGGAATTGATTGTCTTTGCATATGATTTATGTATCATCTTAACGCTATCAGATCCCTGGCTCCTTGGGACCGAAGGCAGGTTTTACCTACATTTAATATAAACTGTAGGATTTCCCACTAGCATGAGCATTGGCTTTCTTCAGATTCTCTTTTCTGCTTTAGTGGTGGCTTGCTGTTAATCTGTAATTTGGGAGGGGGAGCTACTCTGATGTGGCTGATTTGGGAATATCTATAAATTAACAGGGAAAAGAATAATCACAATTTTTTTTGCCACTATCAGTACAACTCTGTTTTCATTGCCTGGCATTGAGAAATGTTTTTAACTTACTTTTGTGGCCTTTTGGCCCAGTGATTAGTTTTACAGTTTGCTACTCTGGGCAATCTAGACAAGTTACCATTTGCTTTTCTCCCTTCACACTTTTGTCTATGTATAATATCCTCTCCCATCACCCCAAGACCAAACTGAATGCGTGAGTGTGTGGCAGACAAGTTCTTATCAAGGGTCACATTTCATGCCCTGTTTGCTGTCTAGATGTGAATTGGAAATAAGATAAGGAGATTCTATAGCCCATCACAATTAGATGGTATGTATACTTACAGTTAACCTTGCAGTGAACACAGAAAACTGCTGTGTGATTTCTGAGTGATCCTGATTCGTCACTCTGGACAGATGAGAAATAGTAAGTGCCTGAGTGATATTTACAAATAACAAATCATGTGATTTCAAAATGCAATCTCTAAGGGAAGCATACACGCTGATTAATAAGAGGTTGTAATCCTCTGACAGTGGTTCTGTACTTTGGCAAGAAACAGTTTCCTTGTGTAAATAGTAACTGCAGATTGTCTATAACCATCCAAGATGCTGAGGATCAATGTAGATTTTCACATTACCTTGTGGGCATCATTCCTATTATGCATTTATATGCCACAATAGGCCATGATGATGGATTCACCTTAGGTTTCTCTGAAACTAAATATTTGGAAAATGATAGAAACTATTATATGTATTTGAATGGCATGCTTTATCAACTCTAGCAGTGTTCCTCTTAAGATATCTTTTCAGATAGAACTGCTTTTCTTGAAAAAGAAAATAGAATGGCTAAAGTTAGAAAGGCAAAAATTGACAAGGCAGGAAACAGCAATTGCTGGAGAGGATGTGGAGAAAGGGGATCCCTCTTACACTGTTGGTGGGAATGCAAGTTGGTACAACCACTTTGGAAAACAGTGTGGAGGTCCCTTAAAAGGTTAAAAATTGAGCTACCCTATGATTCAGCCATTGCACTACTGGGTATTTACCCCAAAGATACAGACGTAGTGAAGAGAAGGGCCATATGCACCCCAAAGTTCATAGCATTGTCCACAATAGCTAAATCGTGGAAGGAGCCAAGATGCCCTTCAACAGATGACTGCATTAAGAAGCTGTGGTCCATATATACAATGGAATATTACTCAGCCATCAAAAAAGAACGATTTCTCAACATTTGCTGCAACATGGACGGGACTGAAGGAGATAATGCTAAGTGAAATAAGTCAAGCAGAGAAAGACAATTATTATATGGTTTCTCTCATTTATGGAACAGAAGTAGGAAGATCGGTAGAAGAAAGGGAAGAAGAAAGGGGCAGTGTAAACAGAAGGGGGAATGAACCATGAGAGACTATGGACTCTGGGAAACAAACTGAGGGCTTCAGGGGGGAAGGGGTTGGGGGAATGGGATAGGCCAGTGATGGGTATTAAGGAGGGCACGTATTGCATGGTGCACTGGGTGTTATATGCAAGTAATGAATCATGGAACTTTACATCAAAAACTAGGGATGTACTGTACGGTGACTAATATAATATCATAAAAAATATTATAAAAAAAGAATGGCTAATTATAATTCATCTATTTATGCTTTCATGAGGAAACAGATGCCATTAGTTTATGAGTTGTGTGTGTGTTTCTTATGTGTTTTAGGAGTGATGTGGTTGAATGTTGGTGTTTCTGCCTTTCTGTGGTTAAATATAGCAGTGGCTTAATATGGGAAGAATCAAGGAGAGGTTAATTGTAGGAGGAGATTGAACTCAACACACATCTGAATTTCCTCTTGTCTTGAATCCCTTAGGTGGCTGAAAATTCATAAAGATTCAGGAAAAGGATAAAGAATGTCATTAGCAGGCAAAAAAAATTAATGAGAATTTTTGCAAATTAGAAAAAGATGCAACCCTGAAAACCTCCAAGCTTGGGGTGACCTAATATATAGGAGAGGGAGGTGAAGGAACAGCCATTACAGTAATTAAACAGGAGCTAAATTCTGAAAAACAAACCAGTTTAGCTTTTTCACTTCCCCTAATATATTAAATGACAGGCACAAGTGGAATTCAATGTCAGGATAAGCCTGAAAAGTATTATCAGAATAATCCCCCTTTAGGGGTCTGCCTGAGAAGAGCAGGTCATGTGGGGATTTGAGACACATGCCGACACAGAGGGAGAAAAGGGGACAGACTGCTCTGCCAGGAAGTTCAGGCTTGGAAGCATTCCTCTGCCAAAATGCACATCTTCCTAAGTTGGCAAGGGGTGGAGGGGACAGATACTGGACTGCCAGCCCATGTCAGGGAGCCTTAAGGGATTTGTCCAGTTGACCCACCATAACCATTAATGGTTAACTAAACTAAAAGCAGTCTTACAATCAAAGTTGAGGCCCGGTGGAATATCAGAACTGCAAAAGTAACCCATGCCAGCTACTAATGGATTATCACCTATCACCAGATAGTTGATGAAAAGCAATAGAAGGACCAAGATTAACTAACAGAACCACTGATCCAAGGTTATAAAAGAAATAATTCAAGAAACAGATGAATACTTAATTAAAAAAAAAAACCTTAAAATATCTTGAGAGAGTCAAGTGGCTATTTTCATTGAAAGAAATGCAACAGAAAGGAGGGGGAGGAGAAGGTGGAGGAGAAAGAAAAGGGTCCTATGAAGATGAGTAATTAGAGAGCCCAAATTGGTTCTAGAAATTGAAAATCTTATTGGCAAAGTAGACAAAAAATCAAGTGCAAGAGATGAAAAACATGATGAACATTGCTGAAGACTGAATTACTATTCTACACAATAAAATATTAGAAAAATCTGGAGGAAAAAAGTGGAAGTGATGGAAAAAATGAATGAAAAATTAAAACACAATACTTTTAATCCATGTTGTTAAACACCCACTAAATAGTTCTAGAAAAACAGAACATAGAAAATGAAAGAGATGAAAAGGAAACAGAAGAATTTCCTTTGAGCTGAAGGTTTTGAGTCTTCAAATTAATAGAGTGTCCGTATATAGCTACATTCTAAGGGAATTTCTGGTCTCCAAATTTTAAATTTCCAGAGAGAAAATCAATCAATCAAAAAACCAAACAGATGGCCAAGAAAAGAATAAGAGTCAAATTGTAGTCAGACTTCTAGTTAGCAGCACTAGATGCTGAAGAAGTAGTTTAAGGAGGCTTTTTCTGTCTCTGAGCAGATGGAGAACTCCTCCCCACTTTTATGCCCACTTAGAATAATTTTAGTTTTGGCCCTCTATTTCCCCAAACTTACTGGTCCTCCAATCACCTGTAAAACTTTTGAAAAGTGCAGATCTATAAGCCCCATTCCAAGAGATGTGGGTGTATAAGATCCAGGGTGTGGTCTGGGAATCTGTATTCTAAAAAACTCCTTAGTTTGGAAGTAATTGGTTTAGCCCCTGAAGACCGATGATGACTCAACTCCCTTAGCTGTTTGGTCCACATGGGGCTCCATTCCATGACATGAACTGCAGTCTAGGACTCATTCCTCCTCGTTCTAGACCACAGTGCTGACTCAGTGTGCTCTGTCTGAGGCTTTGTGTGTCTCATGTGGCCAGAACCCAGGCCACAAAAATAATGTTCATGGCCTCTGCTTTGTTGTAGACTAAACATGTCCTAGATGACCAAGTGACAAAAGATGTAAAATATTTTTGTAAATCCAACTCGCTCAGAAACTGTTACCATTCATTTTGGACCCACCAATCATTCGAAGGCTTGAATTTCACAAATAGGATAAAGAGAGCTCAGCCAGAGTTCTGCAGTTAAATTGCAGCTATTCTAGGCAGGGGGATTTAATTGAGATTAAAGTAATTTAAAAATTAAAGATTTGTCAGGTAACAGTACAGAATTGTCTTATTCCTGGAGAAGGCCCTAGAGTTGCCTTTTAATTCTATCAAGTTTGTCATTGAGAGAGAATGTCTTTTGCTGCCCACATCATCAGAAGTCACATTAAGGAGCAGCTTCCACAGTTTGGTACACGACACAAGCCCGGAGCAGTAGGGTCAGACCCACAAGGAAATCAACAATCCATAATCCAGTTGGATCAATACAGCCTTAGCAGACCTTATTTATGCTGTGGATGACTGAATCCACCACTCTACCTGCCTATTTAGAGATAGAGAGCCACTAAGAGAAGGTATGCCATTTCAATGGTTGAATGCTGCAGTAAGAGGTGGTGTGAAACTAAGTAATGTTTTGTAACTGCCAAGTGCTATATTGTGAGGGTTAGGAAAGAAGGTGTGTGTGGGCGAGAGTGCACTGTGAATTCCAAACACCAACGAGATGGGAAGCCTTTATATTAGCATTATTTTTATTGTTATTAAAGCATCGGTGGCGGATGCTTTAAAGGCGCTCTCTTTTCTTTCCCGTTTGAACTGAGTTTTGGTTGTATACTCCAATATGATGACGTGGATCCATCAAGAACTTTGCTTGCTCTTCCTGGCGTGGCCCTGTCTCCACCCCAGACTTCCCTCCAGGGTGCTGCTTTCTTCCCGTCCTCTCACCTCCTTTTTAAAACCCTGACTTTCTTCAGTATTAAAGGAGAAGGAGCAAAAGGCCCAAAGCTGAAACATTTAGATAAATCAATTTTATTAGTAACGCTCATCCCTCATGGCTAGCCTGAACCTCCCTGTCCTAATTGTGTGTGGGTCCCGACCAGCCCGTCGCACTTTCCCTGAAAAATGCAGACAGCCATTCCATTTCCTTGGTACACGTCATGGTTAATTATTTTTCATTTTCATTTTTTAATCAGAAAACAGGGCTGAAATAAAATTTGGCTCCAAGGAAATGTCTGTGTTCAGCTAAGCATGTGTTGGAATTTCCAAAAGATTATACTCCTCTCAGGTCCAATAAGTTAGAGGGAAATTTTGATTACAGTGCTTGGTACTTGTGGAGAATGTGATTAAACACTGATTAAAGGCCTATCAAAAGATGCCATTGAGATACTGGTGATAATTTTAGGAGTTAATAAAAATCATCATCTCAGTGTTTCTGAATTTGTTTTAAAACTTAAGAAGATTTGCTTGACCTGAGGAAATAAAAACAAGGGAAAGCTTAGTTTACATAAGAACCTCAGAGACAGTCCTAATGATCAGCTTCTAACAATTGTGTGTCCAGGGGAGGAGAGGCCCCAGCATCCTACTTTAGCCTTTTCATATTTATGGCCTTTATTTTATATATGTCAGTATGACATATAGTTCTTTTTCCTTTTCTTTGAACTGAAGACACATTGAATGCCATCGGTACACCGTGGGAATAGAATACTGATTCTATTAGGGAAAAAAGTGACATCTACTTGGTCTTCATTTAGAGAATAATTTATGTAAATTATTTTTAAAAACAAAAGAGAAGGGGATGTCAAGTTTTCCTGATAGATTTCAAGTTAGAGCAACACATTCATTGGCCCATCATCTTATATGTCTTTGTTCTAAGATTGCTGATTCTTTTTTTATTATTGTTAAGGGAAAACTATTAAAAAATAGTCTGGTCCATCTTCCAGGTAACGAATGGTCACCTTGACCTTGCTCTTGAGAGTCTTGTTATTTGAGACCTTGTATTTGAAAAATGTCTGGAACCGGCAACATTACTGATGTGCAGCTCACTTTCTGCATTTTCATTAGTTTATCAGAAGTGGGTTTGATGTCCAGAGAAAGGTGTTAGAAGGGTTTTTAAACTATAGTACCATTTCTCTTTTGTTCTTATTTTAAAATCTTTACTGTGTAGAAACAGTTTTGGACACACCATAACATTTAATTATTTATGAGATAATAGCAAGTTTAGACTACAGTTAAAGAAAAAGAAGTGAAGACTAAAAATTTAAAATAGACTTTGCCACATTTTCGACAAGCCTGGCACTTTTCTTTTTTTGTACCTATTTTTTTATTGTTGGAAAATGTTTCTAGGGAACCTCAAATGAAACGAAGTTAAACAGAGAATCACATTTTGGATATATGTGGAGTAAATATAGCTCTTTATTTGTACTCTTAAGAAACAAACGATATTCTTCCTTGTATTATTATTATTTTTATCATATCATATTTTTTGTCAAGATTCCAAATCCTTTGAGAGTCTACATACCTTACCCAGGGTGCAGCCAAGTCCTTGGCACACAGGTGTGTTGATCTAAGATAAATAGACAACAACTCAAGTACTTCACATCTGTATCACCAAGCCTAGAATCAGTTTACAGTCTCCTGGAGGAGAGTAACTTGTAAAGTATAGCACAAGGTAGGATGAAATAAGTACTTTAGTAATGATACAAGCGAAATGATGGTGAAACCTAAAGTAGGAGTAATGGCCTAAGTTTGGGGGTGTTGGGGGTGGAGGAAGGAACTGGGAGACCCTCACAAAAGGAAGCCTACCAAGCCTAAATCTGTGAGGACCAGGAGCCTTTGCACAGGCGGAGGAGGAGGAGGAGGAGGAGGAGGAGGAGGAAGCACGCATGCCCAGACTAGGGGCTGGATAAAGCACTTCCGTATGGGGGCCGGAAATCAGTCCCATTAACCTGGAGCTTATTTCCTTGGAAGGAGCAATAGGGTCGGGTGGCTCTGAGGAGTTCAGACTTTGTTCTGCACTAGAGGAGGGCTGGTGAAGATTTCTGAGGTGAGAAATACTATACTGTGAGCTGTAGGATTTAAGAAAATGGCTCAGGGATCAACAGATGGGGTGGGTTGAAGCCGGGTTCTCCAGGGGAGACTGTGAGCCTCTGAGGCAGGAGTGACAGTGAGAAAGGAGGGGAGGGGGCAGATATGGGACAGACTGTGGGAGCACATGGAGACCAGAAAGAAGCCTGGCATTGCCCTCCTCATAGCTGAGGCCTCCCTCTTCCCTGCAGTCCGTCGTTAACATCCCTGGAAGGACCCACGGAAATCCTCTCCCACCTGCACTGGCTCATTTCTCCTTCCCCGTCTCAGCACACTGGGCTCCACCTAGGTAGAGCTCTCTATTCTTCATGCTCTCACATCGCCCTCTGATTCTGAATATTTTATTCCCTATGCTAGATGTATCCTTCTCTTCTCTCTCGTTTCTGAAGATCTACTCAATTTTTAAAAACCCAACTCAAATGATATCTCCTTTATGGATGTTTTCCTACCCATACCTGTCCTGTCTCCCCTCCCCCACAGGCTGCTGGATGTCGTTGCTCTCTCCCCTGCCTCCTAGGGCAAGAGGTTCACCTGTCTTTTATAAAGCTAATCACCTGGCACCACACACCTATCAGAATGGCTAAAATAAAAAATAGAGGCAACTCCAAATGCTGGTGAGAATGCTTAGAAACTTGATCATGCTCACACTGCTGGTGGGAATATAAAATGGTACGGTCATTCTGGAGCACAATCTAAACGTTGAACTAGTCTGTGACCCAGCAGCTGTGCTCTAGGCATTTATACCAGAGAAATGAAAGTGTATGCTCACACAAGAGCCTGTACGTGAATGTCCATTGCAGCTTCATTTGGAATAGCCCAAAGCTGGAATCAGCCCAGATGTCCTTCAGCAGGTGAATGGTAAATCATTCTATGAACTACTACTCAGTAAGAAAAAGGAACAAACTATTGGCAAATGCCATAACTCGGATGAATCTCTAAGGTATTACACTTAGAAAAAAGAAAGCCAATCCTTAACGATTGCATACTGTATGATTCTATTTTTGTCACATTTTTGAAATGACAAAATTTTAGAAATGGAGGACACATTAGTGGCTGCCAGAGGTTAAGAATAGGGGAGGAGGATGGGAGAGAAGTGGGTATGGTTATAAAAGGACAACACAATTCTTGTAGTGATGGGATTGTTCAGCCTCATAACTGTGGTGGTGGATGTAGGAACCTACGTGAGTGATACAACTGTGTAGAACTCAGCACACACCCAAGTGAGTACAAGTAAAATTGGTGAACTCTGAGTGAGATGGGAGGATTGTATCAATGTAAATATGTCAGTTTGATATACTATAGATTTGCCAAGTGTTACCACTGGAGGGAATGAGGCAAAATACAGAAGAGGTCACTTTGTATTATGTCTTACAACTGTATGTGATTTACAACGATCTCAATGAAATTTAAACAAACAAACAGACCCTGATTACATGGGACTTAAAATTGGTTTACATGGCCTTATACTTGAGGGCAAATACAGTGACATATATCTTTGCACTTCTAACCCCTAGTAGGTTGACAGACGTATGATAGGCGCACAATACATTATTGCTAAATGAATTAATTCTAGGGACGAAGGTGAGTGAGGAGTCAAAGAAGGCTGACATTTCTCTTCTGAAGTATTGGGAAGAGGGTGATATATTTAAAAGACATGAGTACAGCTCAAATTTGAGTTGAGGTAGATAAGGTCTTTCTCTCTTTCTCTGGCTTTCTCAATCTTTTTTCTTTAAGCGTCAAATTTGAAATTTCAGTGGGATATCCAAATGGAAGTATTGTGTAGGCAGCTCCAAGTATTTCTATTTCTCTCTAGCATTCTAGCTAAACAGCAAGCATTCTAGGTGTGACTCAATGATTCAAGGTTTTATGTACCTCAGTACATTTCTTGCAAAGGAGTTGATTAAGCTTTCATAGTCCATTTTCTTTAATACTGGGTATTCAACCTGAAACCCCCAAATTCAAATAAAATTATCACATTCTGAAGAGTCTTTTCGTTTTATAGCTGCAACCTGTTTGATTTCGGTCCACAGTTTACATTCTTAACTCTTTGGCAGAGGGATTATTAGATGTTTTTCCTTAAGTCTAAGGCATTAGGTATTGCTTTTAATTAAAGATCAATTAAAAATGGACACAAGAATATTTGACATGAAATCAAAACATTAGTCAGTGGGCAAATATAAATTCAGTTATATGTACTATTGTCATATATCACTTTTAACATCACTTCGTAGGAAACTTTTGATGGTAAATTAGGGTGCAGGTTTTAGTATCACAAATCTAGAAAGGAACTTTAGTAATCTTCTAGTTCTATGATCATATCATAACAATCTTGAATAGTGTTCAGTATTCTTCTTGACAATCTCTAGGCATTTATATTACATATGCTCCTTCAGCCATTTCTTGAGTTTTTATCACCTGGCTGTTCATAGGAGTTCTTTCTTATGTCCAAATGAAATGGCTTTTATTGTAGAGACTGGCAGAGACTATATTGGCAGAGACTATATTGTATTCATGTTTGGGCTTCTGCAATCTCTTATTGGGTCAGGCAACAAGGCAGTGCCCATATTATGTGTTTATTGATTGAATCAATGGTTAAATGAGCACTGGGTGTTATATGCAAATAATGAATCATGGAACACTACATCAAAAACTAATGAGGTACTGTATGGTGACTAACAGAACATAATAATAGAAAAAAAAGAAATGCAAAAAAGAAGCTTTAATTTTATCCCATTTTCTCATGTCTAGGCCTTTAAAGGAAAGAAAAGCATAAAACCCCTCCTGATTATGAAGGTAAGATACTAATCAAGTCAGCCCTTAGTTTTCTCTTCTCCAAGTTAAGTAACTGGAATTAATTTAACCTTTTCTCATAGAACCTAATCTCCTTTCCTAATTATTCATCCTTACCGTTCTCCTTTGAATCCACTTTAGCCTTTATACATCCTTTAAAAATTTATCCCCAGTTGGACACTCCATTCCAATAAGGACCTCATTAATTTAAAATATATTAGCTTGATTACTTTGTGGCTTATGTCCATTATCTGTTACCCAATTTTTCTTGGGCCATACAACCCTATGACTGTTTCTGCCATATCGTAGGGTTTTGATAAATATTTGTTGAATGACTGACTTTGGTAAGTTTAATTAATTAATATTTGGTCACTTTAAGATTTGGTCATGTTGTACATCTTTCTCTTTGAGGAGAGGGTACCAAGCTGCGTTGTTGTCTGGTCCAATATCTTAGACGTGTTAATGAAGACATCTCTCTGCTTTTACTCAAAGGGCAAAGGAAACATCCTATTGACAGCCACAGGTTTTCGTAATTGCATCACTGTGACAATGAACACATTTCTCCCAGGTCAGGTTTACCTTCCTGATCCTGTCTTCATGACACCTTCTTATGAAGAGCCTCATATGGTTGGATTCCTGGTAGGCCCATTACACCACGCCTACAGACAGGATCAAACACATTTGAATTCTAATGGTGAATGCTGTGCTTACTCTGACACTTTGGTGCAATATATAATATCCTTTTACCTTTTTAAAAATGTAGATATTATTTAGATTTTTAGATTTTTAAATTTATTGGAAAGCAGGAACTGTGTTTCACTCACCTTGTGCCTTGTACAATGACTGGCATATAGTAGACACTCAAATATTTTTTGACCTAAGGGCTCAGTGAGTGAATGCTTTTTTTAGCTTACATTAGTTCAGTGAAGGCAGCATATTTAGTTTTATTAAAATAGCAAACAATAAATATTTGCCCATTGATTGAAGCTGCTATTCTTATGCCATTGATATAGCAAATTTGGCAAATGTTATCATTTTAGCGTTCCTGGGTCTATTTAACTTACAGTTTGTCATTATACCAAAAAGACATTCGGTACTTTCCCAGGGTTTCCTAAACTGGGAGCTGACCCATAGGGAGATCATGGGCTGTTGTCAGGAAGTCACAGAGACAGCAGCCCCAGTGCCCTGAATAGCTGCTTAGGGAAGAGGCAGTGAACTGTGGGTGACCCAGCATTCTCCACCTACTGCCTCCCCTCGGGCACTTCCTCCTTTCAGATTTGATGTGATACTGAGAGGGAGACCAGAGCTACTGCAGAATCTGTAAGATGAAAAGTGAACTTACTTTTTTGGGGACAGTTGATATGAGTCATGGAAAACCCAGGGGAGTTCACAGGATGAAAAAGTTTATGAAGTCCTGGGGTGACCTCAGACTGATGCTAATTGAATTCCCTTGACAAAGGATCTTAAATGATCTAGAGCAGTTACTGTTTTTAAATGAGTGCAGGGAAAACAGTTTTCCCAGGGTGTTTCATTGGAGACCAAAAGGTCACTCAGATTCTGCGGTTACAGTCATGTGCACATCAGGCTTTGGATTAAGTGAGGACTCAATCCAAGGGATCTGGAATTAGAAGACGTGGGTTTGGCTCAGTAAGTGTATTATTCTTATTAGCTGGGAACAGTGTGATTTCACTTTAGCATCAAGGCTTAAAAATATGTCAAGCAAAACATTTGAATTTCTGTTGTTTTTAGCCGAAGTTCAGGATCGCTCTATACATTTACAGTCTATTAATGATTGGCAACTTGATTTATGTTTGTTGCATCCCAGGGTGCAGACCTTTACCTTTCTCTGTATTTTACACCCCTCACAGAACAACCTCACCCAGGTTCATGATTTCCACCATCTCTGTAGATAGGATTTTCTCAGGACATACATAGTTACATCTGCTTTCTGTGGAAATTATTGGTTGTCCCCTGCCTATCATTCTCAAAAATTCTCTATAAAGAACTCTTCTTTTGAACTCTAGACTGATGAGTCTTCTTAGACACCTCAACCTTGATATAATGTAGACACTTTACCCTCAACATGCCAATACTGAACTAACTGTATCCTCAAAATTCCTTTCCTGTATTTCTTGCCTCCCTTGACATTCCCCAGCTCCTGTGATCTCCATATGCATGCCCCTTCCCCATTGAAATTCATGGCCATCAACTCTCCTTGGAATTGTTGACCAGAAACTTTCTGGGTGTTTCTTCTCTTTCATTGAGGATTCTGGATAGATTCTTGCTCACAGTCTCTTCCCCCCATCCCACTATCTACTTGAATTACTTCAATGTCCAAGTACATGACTGTGGCAAACACCATTGGCCTATCCCAAAGCCATCATCAGCTGTTAGGTTTTCTTCCCAGACAAATGAAATCTGCCTTTGTTCATGAGGGAATATGCTTAACTCCAGGAAATGAATGGAGCACAAATTCTGGTGCTTTCTAATTTGCTGGTTACTCTGTGGGTAATTCTAATATGCAACCAGGCATGGCAACCATGGCTCCAAACCCATCACAGCAATCTCAGTTCCCTTTGTGATTGTCCAAGGATGCTCATGAAACCCAATTAGGGAATTTTTACTAAAGTTTTCTGGGAAAGCTTTGCGTTCATGATAAAAAAAAAAAATTATAGAAGAAAAAGTCTTCTTGCCCTTTACTTTCCTTCTTTTTTGGATGCTTTCCGATGAGGATGCTTTTAGCTGTTGTAGCCATCTGGAAACTCTGAAGTGGTAAGTTAACCTGCTGAGGATAAAAGGATAGAAAAGGGTAAAGATCCTGGGTCTCTGATGCTACTGTTGAATCTATAAACCTGGAACAGGCTAACTCCAGAATTTAAGTCAGGAAAGCATAAATATTATTATGTTAAAATCACTGTCTGTCAGATCTTATATCAATTTTTTTTCAGTAGGCTTCATGCCCAATGTGGGGCTTGAACTCACGACCTTCAGATCAAGAGTCACATGCTCTACCGAGGTCTTATGTATTTTGCCAAAAGTATGCTTATGATAGGGTGCCCCATCTAACGTCCTAGAGGCCAAAACTGGAGACCAGAAAACTTTTTCTAAAGGGTCAGATGACAAGTGTTTTAGGCTTTGTGAGCCATAATAGTGTCAGTTGCAATGCCACCATTGTAACACAAATGAAACCAGAGACAATACATAAACTAATGAGTGTGGCTGTGTTCCAATTAATTGTTACTTACACAAATAAGCAGACAACCAGATTGATCTGTGGTCTATAGTTTGGGGACCGCATCCTAAATCTTCATTAAGAAGTGGCAGGGTATCAGCCTCTAGAGGGCTAACTACATCTTTTGATATTTCTTGGGCAAGATAGGTTAGCATCCTCTTGTGGGGCAGTATAGGAAATTACTGCCGAATTAGGAATTGAGTAGGGGGGATGCAAACAGAAATGCATTACTGGGACTCCAAAGGTAAGAGAAAGAATTGTGTGGAGGCAAGAACCTTAGACAGGGTTCCCATAGAGGTTTTACATGGTCATTAGTAATTCCAGAGATCTTTGCGTCATGTGAGTAGAGAGAAGGAGACATTACCTATATCACCAAAAGGTTTATGGGATTTCCTGAAGCATCAATATCTATTTTGACTAAGAATTTCAACATTTGTTATTTAGAGAGAGAAAACTTTCCTGTGGTGTATAAATGACAGTGGAAGGACAGAAGGTGTGGGTGAGAATCTGATTTATCAGGTTGGGCTTCTGTGGATCTTCTACTGAATGCTCAGACTATTCTTCCTGTAGCAGTTTTATATAATGGGACAGTTTTTGCTATAAGATCTAGTCTTCCTTTGATAGGGGCACCAGCTAGTTTTAACTTACCAATTCACACATATTTTAGAGGGAGCCTAACAAGTGCTACCTAACTTGTACAAAGAGCCTTTGCTAGGATATGGTGGAGGTACTCAGCTCTGTGTTGTTGGAATTTGTGAGGTTTCTAAATGGGACAGTGAGACTCATTAGGGTTCCTGGTAGAAGAAAAGAAGCCAGTCCTTCAGGTCCGTATGTCTTCCACAATTGTCCAAGTAAATTGGATAAGATTGCTTTTCTCCCCTTCTTTACCATTAAGGCTACTATTGCTTATTTAAATTTGAATCCATTTATACACAAATCATGGAAGCACAATGGTTACCTTTAGGGAGAAGAAATAGGAGGTTGGGGCAGGAGATCAGGAAGTCTTCATTTTTTTTATTGGGTATCCTTGTGTACTATTTGGAAATTCTATCTGCCTGTATTACTTTATCCAAAAATTTTTAAAATTACCTATATTTTAAAAACTACTGGATGTCTCTGCGTCAGGTAGGGTTGGTAGATGAAGGTAGGAAGGTATACTGTGAAATTCATTTCAGATCCTGATCCCTGCTCGGGACAACTATGTGTTCTCACACATTTAGCTGTGGCCAATGTTTGTGCTTACTTACAAAAGAGTGCAGACATGGTGCCGTGCCTATCCACACAGGCTTCAACATAAACACTGATAAAACTACATGCCACAGATCTATGAAGCTCATCCTTGAGACTCAATAGCTTGTAATGTGGATCCCAGTAAAAGGAGTTGTGAGTGGGCATGAACAAATAGAAGTTATAAAGAAGAATCAGTAAGTTTTGCGGTAGAAAAGTTATGGAGTTGGTGCTGAGCCACTTAGGAATGGAGGAGAATTAAGAATCCATACCACCATAGAACTGGCAATTACATGATGTAATGGAGGTGCTAGCTAAATACCACATTTGGCAGCACAGGCATACTTTGAAGATACTACGGGTTCACTTCCAGGCCACTGCAATAAAGTGAATGTCACGATAAGAGTCCCATGAAATTCTTGGTTTCCCAGTGCATATGGGAGTTATGTTTGCACTGTGCTATAATCTATTAAGTGTGCAATAGGACTATATCTAAAAAACAAAAAATCAATGTGCATGCCTTCATTTAAAAATATTTTATTGCTAAAAATTTCTCATCACTAGTTGAGCTTTCAGCGAGTTGTACTCTTTTTGCTGGTGGAGTGTCTTGCCTTGATGTTGATGGCTGCTGACTGCTCAGAGTGGTGGTTGCTTGAAGACTGGGGTGGCTGTGGAAATTTCTTAAAGTAAGACAACAATGAAGTTTGCTGCCTTGATTGCTTCTTCTTTTCATGACTGATATCCCTATAGCATGTGATGTTATTCGAAAGCATTTTGCCCACAGTAGAACTTCTTTCAAAATTGGAGTCAATCCTCTCAAACCCTGCTGTTGCTTTATCAACTAAGTTTATGTAATATTCTAAATCCTTTGTTGTCATTTCAACAATCTTCACAGCATCTTCGCCAGGATTAGATTCTATCTTAGGAAACCACTTTCTTTGCTTATCCATAAAAAGCAACTCCTCATATGTTAAAGTTTTATCCTGAGGTTGCAGCAGTTCAAATATAATAATAATGAAAAAATTTGAAATACTGTGAGAATTAGCAAATTGTGACACACAGGCTTGAAGTGAGCAAATGCTGTTGAAAAAACGGTGCTGATAGACTTGTTCAGTGCAGAGTTGCTACAAACCTTTGACTTCTAAAAAACTCAATTATCTGCAAAGTCTAATAAAGCAAAGCACAATCGAATGAGGTATGCCTGTATGTAAGTGTATGAAATCAACACATTGTACATCTTAAAGTTATAGAATGTTATGTCAATTATATCTCAATAAAGTTGAAAAACAAACAAGAATCGGTACCAAAAGAAAAAGAGGTATAGAGAGTAATTGAATCCCTTCAATAGTATTGCCATTACAGGGAAGATGTGTGGACTTTGCTGCAGAAGTCCCTAGAGCTCCCCCCAATGCAACTCCTGTCTGGGTGGGATTCACTTGTTTCTGTTCTTGGAGTCCCATGAGGTATCTGTTTTTGTTTCTTTTTATAATTAACCCACTTTCCTTGACTTAGCCTGAGTGAATCTGTGTTCTTTCTTTCCAAAAAACCTTAATTTAAACTAATTGAAATTCCTGCTCTGGACTTTAGTCATTTTCTCCCAAATGGAGAATCTCTTTAGCTAGAGAGGCTGGGATGACATTATCACGCTTAATGGCTAACCATGAATCATCTCATGTTGAGGGAGAATATATACAACAACTGCAGTATTCAAATGATATTTCAAGATCAAAAAGTAAAAGTGCAATTGATATTATAGATTGAATAGAAAAGACAGTGTATATGTGGGAGGGAGAAGTCATTGAGTATAAGAGGAAAGTACAAAGAATCAGCCAGGGTCAACCCTGAGAGATACTGAAAATAGATTTTCTTTGTCTACGTCTCTCCCTACCTTCTCCAGGCACACATCTTGTATTTGGTTTCTCCAATCTTGGCTTCCACAACCAATCTTGTTTGAGTTGCTATTGTTATAACCCATCTTTCTCCATGCACACCTGGTCTTCATGCATCAAAAAAATTGAAAGATCTTAAACAATCTAACTAGAACTTAAATTTCTAGTGCTCAAGGAATTCAAAAAGGAAGAAAAACCCCAAAGTAGCAGGGGTAAGGAAATAATAAAGATAAGAGGAGAAATAAATGAAACAGAGAACAGGAAAACAATAGAAAAGATTGATAAAACTAAGAGTTTTGGTTCTTGGAAAAGATAAACACAATTAACAAATCTTTAGTGACACACCTTATTTTATTCCAGGGTTGAGATGCCTACAGACCCCTAAAAGGTAATATAAATTAATGAAGCAGTAAGGGACAGACTTTATTGCTTATGTAAGATATTTTTCACTTGCACAAAAATGTACATTCTGTTTTAGTCCAGGCAGCTAACTGTTGTAACAAACAACGTTCAAATCTCAGTGACTTAACAGAATACATTCCTCACTCATGCTACAGAGCAGAGTACAAGAGGGACCTCTGTTTCATGCTGTCATTC
This sequence comes from Ursus americanus, assembly GCF_024610735.1. Lineage (NCBI taxonomy): Eukaryota > Metazoa > Chordata > Mammalia > Carnivora > Ursidae > Ursus > Ursus americanus. Next base: position 1,240,540 of record NC_142131.1, read on the forward strand.
AGGGATCCAGTCCACTTCTGCTCTGTGGCTCTACCATCCCATAGTCCTCCACTGAATCACTTGTATTCAACTAGAGGAGGAAGTATGAGAAAACATCCATTTAAAACCCTTTCAACCTCAGTGATATGTCATTTATTCACATTCCGTTCACAGAAGGGCTGGGAAATGTAGAGCCCAGGAAGAAGAGAAGGACACAGTTGTTAAGTTACTTTGAGAAATACATGCAGAAATACTAGAACTGAAGCAATGGAAATCATTCAGAGGTTTCAAAGTAAAGGCTCACAGGATACATTTGACCTACAGATGAATTTCTCTTAGACCAGTGCTCTTAAAATGTGAACTGGAGTGTTTTTAAACAGGCGTGCATTCTCCAATTTACCACAGTTCCCAGTACTCCCTATCTATCACTCATGACCCCTTCTGCACTTTTTTTTTTTTTTTTTTTTTGCTTAATTCCTAGAGGCACTTGTGTGATCTCGAATGAGCCCGAGTATCTCTTTCACTGGTGATGAGGAGGTATTGGGAGGAGGTGAGAGAAGGAGTGACGTAAGAAGCAGAAGGCAAGACAGTTAAGAAGATGGGCCTGGAAAGACAGAGTGTAAGGAAGTAGAAAATTGGGCACTAGTGTCGTGTACAAGAAAAGGCCACTCCATCCAGGGCTGAAGTCTCCTCTGGATTAGCGGGTAGGTGACAGAGCCGTCTTCTGGCTTACGCAACAGCCCTTCCCTTTTTCATGTTGGTAGATCCTAGAACCTGATGTTCACAACTGAGACTATAAAAATGCCAGATACTTACCTCCCTAGCACTCCTTGCAGCTAGGGATGTCCCTTAAACACACTTCCAATGAGACATGAAGGGAGATGTGGCTGATTTCTTGCCTTATGTAAAGAGGAAAATGTATAAGCAGTGTTTTTCTTCTTCAGGAGAAGAGAAGAAGTTTCTTTTGCACTTTGGGTGCAGTTGGTTGAGGGAGTGCAGGTCTCTTACCATCATGGGGCAACTGGCTGGAGGATAGAAGCCAAGGGGTAGAAAAGCATAGAACAGAAAGATGGAAGGACGCTGGGTCCCTGAGAACATTATTGAGCTGCTGAACAAATACAAGGCCTGCCCAGCTTCAGGCTTTTCGGTTATGTGAAAAAAGCAAAATAAACAAAAAGACAAAACAAAACAACAAAAACCCTTTATTTAGGCTACTTTCTCTTGAGTATTCTGCTGATTGTATCCCAAAACATCTCAGCTGGTACAGTCAGCAAGAACAGGTGCAACGGAGTGGTGGGGATAAGAAGGGACAGTTGTTGCTGAGGTCCACTTAAACCGAATGTGAAGGAAAGGGACAATGGCTTGACTGTGAAGAAAGGTAGAAAAAGAAGAGATTAAACCTAGAACTTCCTTCTATAAGGCAGTATATGTGAGGGTGAAGGGTGTGGACTCTGGATTCAGAAAGACACTGGTTTAGATCCCAGTTCTACCATTTGTTAGTTGTGAACTGGTTATCTTCTCTCTTGGAGCCTCTATTTCCTTATCTGTTAAGTGGGGATTAGAGTAGAGTGCGTTCAGAGGACTGTTGTTGCAAGGCTGATCCGAGTTCCCATGTGTGAAGCTCTTAGCACAAGGCCCAGCAAGTGTTTAACACATGTTAGCTATGATTTAGACCATCACTGATCTTTTTAGCCTTTTATATCTGCTCTTGCATATCTCCCTCTGGATTGCCTCATACACACCTCAAACTCCTGGTGCCTGGTCTCCCTCTCACCATGTGCTCTTCATTTTTGCTAATTAGGAAAATGTCTTGGGTGCAGCAGAAAGACATGTGGCATAGGGCTGTGTGAAACTGGATGTTTGGGCTGGATAGATTTAATTCACAGAGTATGCTATGTGCTGCCTGGTTATCCAAGGAACCCAATAAAAGCTGATCTCATCATACTGATTGAATTTGCTGACACGCTTATCATTTCCTTTTACAGTTTTTATGGTCCAGGATGACTCTGTTGCCAGCATCTTCTGATAGAAGGAATTACTTTTCCAGGCAGTGCAATAATGCTATTTATCAAAAGAAACACTGGACAGTCAGAATGGACTTCAGAGCTGTGTCCTGAGCCATCTGGCCAACTCTCGGCAAGAAACTTCTTTGTTCTTTAGAGACTGAGCTTTATCCCCAAGCACTAACAGAGTTGAAATGGAAGAAGTTGGACTTACTTGTCTTTGGTATGTAAACAATAACTTACTATTTACGCATATGAAGGGACATTTTTAAAGGAAGGAAGCAATTATAGGGTGTTTTGTCCCTGCCTCACTGACCTCTCCATTTTAACCTTGCTCTTTTTATGTGGGGGGTGTGTTTACTCTTGTTTATGAAGCTGTGTCTGTGAATATAAACCCTTTATGTAATTCACTTGTTTATTCAACATTTACTGAATGCCTACTATGGTTCTGGCATCTTTTAGGTGTTGTGATACTGTGAAGTTCCTGCTCCCAGGAGGCTGAGCCCTGGGCTTGGGGTACCTGGTAGGACAGATTTGGGTTGAAGGCACTGGGGTGCAGAAAAGGAGAATATTCCAGGAAACAAATGGCAAAATTGCTCTGAGGGGAACACTGGATATAGAACCTACATTCCTGAGAGCGTCAAGGATGCCATAAAACAAATATCAGTGTTTCTATCACGCTTCTAACTGTACTTTTCACTACAGCATTGACGTATTCAGAGCTCCTATTCAAGTCAGAAGCTGTTATACAATCTTTTCTGAATGAAGGCAGTAATGATTCCCTATAATATGGTTTATTATATGAAATTAGTAAAATCTTAAGCCTCAAGACATAATGTGCACCATAAAATCGTGATATAACATAGTTAATCTATACTTTGGGGGTTAGCTCAGTTCCCCTCAATTATCATTATAAAAAGGTTTCGCTCCAACTGGAAGAAAGAGCAGCTGAATTTGTAAAAGAGTTCTAGATGCTGCTGCGTTAGTTAAACAAAGACAGAAAAGCAGGAGGATGGAATGTGGATTTGGTGAAATGCTGGCATAGAATACAAAGCAGCAGTGAGTCCTTAATATAAATACATTTCACTCCAATAATTGCAGGTGAAATTAACTGTTTTGGGGGGAGAATAATAGGAATGAATCAATTCTATTTCAGGTTAGCATTTTGATGTGAGGTTTTAAGCATTTGTAATTCCAAGTTAAGAAACATGAAATGTGACATTTTTCATTTTGGGTATGAATTTCTATGTTTATGGATACTGTTTCTATATGTAATACGTATTTTTTTAGTATAACCATTTTCCTTCTCACACACTCTTTTTTTTTTAGAACTACATTCCTTCCTGAACTACCCTGCATCCTTTGCATTAATTCCTAGGCTTCCTGAAGGAGACTCCATGTTAATCTACTGATCCTATACCCTAGTCAGTATCCTTTTCAGGGATTTCAGAAATGGCAATAAGGCCCATTCTGCCCCTCTGGCTCTGAATTGCGGGGGCTGTGAGATGTGGTACTGGGGGCGGTGTTAGCATCCATATTTCTTAGCGTGTGGTGTGGTCTGCAGAGTCCAAGAGAAGATGAAGCACGAGCCCAGAGGAACAGGAGGACAGACAACAAAAGCCTTCGTTGCAGTTGTTCCCAGGTTCAGTGCCAGATTTCTGTTCATGAATTGTGTAAGACACTCCGCTATCCTGATTTCCCCTTTCTGATTAAACTAGTTCAAGTGGGGTTTCTATCACATGCAACCAAGTAATTTCTGACTAATGCAATCACCCTCCCTGCTGCCCTCTATGAGCTCTTCAGTTAATTTGGGTTCTTCATCCTACTTTCTTTTCTTTTCTTTTTTTTTAAGATTTTATTTTTAAGTAATCTCTACACCCAATGTGGGGCTCGAACTTAAAACTCCGAGATCAGGAGTCACATGCTCTACCAACTGAGCCAGCCAGATGAAGCCCCTCTTCATCCTACTTTCTAAACCTCTTCTGTGTTCCTGCCTCCACACTTCTGCATTGAGATCATCACCATTCTCTCCCGTTATGGAAGCTCAGCCCTTAACAACGTCCAGCCAAAGTTCTGCCTGCCCTGCGCATCTTTCCCTGACTACCTGGCCTTCTCTCTATGCCCAGAACTTTGTTCTCAATATATGTGCACTGGCACTTTCATTTTCCCCAAACTGAGCTAAACTCCTTGAGCACTGAGGCAATTTATCCTACCTTTGTGTCTCTCCAGGGCCTTAAACATTGTAAGTGTTTCGTTTTGAGAGAGATGATGTTGCCAGCTATGATTTTATAGCTAGATGATAATCTTGAAGATCTAATTTAAATGGAAAACTAAATATAATCAGCTCATGTCAGCTGAGTAATTATTTTAGGATGAGGTTACATTGAATGGCAATAGTTCTTGTAGTGATGACTTCTATATAGAGATATTGTTGTATAAGATGTACACACCCTGCTTGGCAGGGAGGATGTGTTTTGGGAACTAGGACTGCTAACAATGTCACACAGGGTTGTTAGAGCACAGCCGTCAAGACCATGCATTCCCAGCGTTTTATATTGACAATGCCTCTTCCATTCTCTTCAAATGACTTGAAGTTATGACATGCTTCTGGCCCAGTTTTCTTCTAGGTATTTTTCACACAATAGCAGATCAATTATCCCAGGCTACAGAGATATTTGTGATGCCATTCTAATGTCACTGTATTTCCACAATCCTGGAATTGTCTGCTGAGCCTCACCCTATGTTTTCACATCTATTTCTTTGAGGGTAACACCAGCTGCCTTACAACTAGTATAATTATAGCATCCAGCATGACATTTTCCTTGCTTTCTTTGGGGCATGTCCAACTCTATCACTTTCAAACATTATGTTAGCCATTAAGAATAAAAATTCTTGACCAGACCCAAAATAATTGGCAGAAATAAAGACCAAGGAAAGTAGATACCCTGCAGAACATGCTTGCTTTTGGAGAGCAAGGCAACATACTCAGAGGCTGTGGTTTTTGCAGTTTGTGTCCCAGCTCTTATTGGTTGACTGCCTACAAGTATAACTAGTGCTCATAGCATGGCAGAAATATTCAGTAATAGAGAACCAAACTGGAGAGTATATTGATACATGTGTATGTGATTTGGGAAAATACTTCAGAAACAAAACGCTTTATAAAATTCAGGGGCAGATAAACAGCATTAAACCTGGTAACTTGGATAGAAAAAGGAGAACTTATATATAGGTATGTACTCAACTTACAAATATGGCTTCTTTGCTAACTACAAATGAAGGATTCAAAACTCAGAACTTTGATATAGGTTTGTGAAAAGAAATGGAAGGAGAGGTCCTGAAAGGTGAAAGTAGATGACAAAAATAACAGACCATTAGTCACAATACCAAGGCAGTTACAAACCAGAGCTGGGATGACCGTTATTCTAGTTAATGAAGACAACAAGGTGGAGAATGACCCCTGGATAAGCAGCATAGGGGGAAATGTCAGAAAGGTCTGAGTCCCAGGACTCAGTAGGGACTTGTTGGAATTGCTTTCTCAGGATTCAAGACTTCTGAAGAGTGAATAAAATATGCTCTCATGAAAACCCTGACAAGCCACCATCCTGGTCAAATGACTCTGGCCATCTATATTATTTAAAATAGCTTTGGTTAACTCAGAAATGTGGAGAAGCATTTTTTCCTAAAAAAAGCTAATGTCTACATGTATTACATGTGGATAAAACCTAGCAGGTCATCGCAGTTCCATTGGATCTCATCTTAATAAGAAGTTCCAAACTTAATTTTTAAAAAAATTTCTTTCTTTCTTTCTTTCTTTCTTTCTTTCTTTCTTTCTTTCTTTCTAAATTAAGATTTCAGCTTCTGGTACTGCAAGATCAGAAGAAATGCTGAGGGCTACATTTTTGAGAAATGAGTATAGTAAAATACAGAAGAAAGAAGTCTCTTTCCTGTTGTGTTCTTGAGATGGCAGCATAACATGGTCACATCCCATTTAATCCCTAGCCAACTGCAAGCCTTCCCTCCCCAGGAGGGCCAGGCTCATGGGTGTGCAAGCCATGCAGTGGCATATGACTCTGTTCCCAGAAGGAACCCTGTGCTTATTTTAATGTCTTGCTGTTGCTGTTTGGACATGCTTAGTAATTTTACCTTTGAACTTGTGTTTTATAAGTGGAGCCTGATGGGACAAGGAGTACACTCATGAACAGAGGGGCTACTCCTGGGGTGTGTACTGAGAGGCACAGACAGGCAGGTTCCAGGGGCTACAGACAGCAGTGTATACATGGAGCATCACCGAGCACACACACACAAGCCTGGGGTGGTCCAAGATGTGGAGGGGACCCCAAGGAGACAGCTGGGGCTGGACCTGGGTCTGACTTGGTGGTGGCAACAACAGCACTGGTGGCCTTGGGAAAGAGGAGGGTATGGCAGGGGGCAGTACTGGGACCGAGGTTGTGACCCTGGCTTTGTGGTCCATCTCGGAAGCCCCAGAGCTTCTGCACAAACATTAATTCTCTAGACTGAGCAAGGGTATAGGAAATGCTGGCACCAAGGAAGTAAATTTTGTCCGTAAATAATTACAGAATAATAGCATACACATTGCTGTAAAGCATATTAGGGAGTTATCACTTTTCAAAGAGTTTAGAATTTTTGGGTTTGAAAAATGCTGCAATATTATGAAACAAATATCAGACTTATGAATAGAAATTAAATTTATAAATTGTCCCATTAGGGGTACCTAAGTGGCTTGGTCAGTTAAGCCTCTGACTCTTGATTTTGGCTCAGGTCATGATCTCAGGGTTGTGAGATTGAGCCCTATATCAGGCTCCAGGCCCAGCATGGAATTTGCTCAAGATTCTCTCTCTCCCTCTTCCCCTCCCCCCTCCTCTCTCTCTCTCAAAAAAAAAAAGAAAGATCATCCCATTAGATGGAAAAGAACACTGTTTTCATATGAAGCTTCAGATGAATCAATTACTAATGAAGATGACAATTCTAAAATTAATTTTTCCTTTTAATTGAAAATGCAATAGAGGAGTCTGGGGGATGATGGCTGTGTAGGAGGACCCTGAACTCTCTCTGTCCCTAGTTTACAACAAGATACCATCCACATCCAAGTCAATAAACTGGAGATTGATCAGAAGACCAGAACAAACTCCACAACTAAATATGAAGAAGCTACATCTGAAAGCTTAGGAAGGACAGAGAGGCAGAGGGAGCTGCCTGCAGAAGGGAGAGAGCTGTGACAGAAAGGGCAGAAAAATGGGTCCTTGCACCAGGGAGCTCACATGAAGAAGACTAATCCCCATAATGTTTGTCTTTAAAAGCCAGAGGAACTGAATTCTATGAGTTTGTAAAACCAGTGGGACTTGGAACCTGGAGCTTTAAAAGTCAGCTGACTCAGCACTGTGTGAGCTGGGAGCAAGTAATAGCTGGGTCCCCACCCTTAAAGAGACAGCAGCCTGCACAGAGAGGTAACATAAAAACAGCAGTTTATACAATGCTGGGGAAAATGGGAGACAGATCTGTTCATATGGATTTTAGAGCATGGTGGGGCACTTCTATGAAAATAAAGGAGCTGGCAGGCACCATTTTCCTCCCTCGCCCCCCAGCATAAACACAGAACCACCTGGGAAGCAGGGCTACATGGACAGTTGGTACCTAATAAGCTAGCTGTGTGCCAGGCCCACAAGTTCTCCTAAGGTCTCACCCACTCCAAGCCTGCTAGCCTCTGTCCTGGGCTCAGGGCAAATTTTGTTAGCACACAAAACTGCACTGTTAGCCAACTGCACAGCTGCCACTGTATACCATGCCCAGTGGTGCTCCCCCAGCCACCCTAGCACTGTAGCATCTCAGGTGATCCAGCATAGGACGAGTGATCCAGTACAAACTTTGCCAGCACTGCTGCCCTGCTCCCAAGTTCCCCAGCAGGCACACCCTCTCAGAGCTGGCCTGCATGGGTCCCACTAACACTACAGAGAGCAAGCACAGCTCACAACAGGCAGCGTGTCAGTGCAGATGACTGCACTGAAAGGAAAAGTGACCCAGACACAACAGAAGGGCATAAGCAACAAACATAGGATACTCTCCTGAAGTGCCAAGTTCTGTTGAACAGGGGACATGCACTGCAGGGCACTCCAGGACCTCTTCTTCATAAAGTCACTGCTTTCAAGAGTAGAAGGCATGGTCGACTTTCTTAACACACAAAGACACAGAGAGGAAAATAAAATGAGAAGACAGAGAAATGTATCCCAAATGAAAGAACAGGACAAGGCCACAGCCAGAGATCTAAGTGAAACAGATATAAGTAACATGCCTGATAGAGAATTTAAAGCAATGACCATAAGGAAGTGGAAGACATGAATGAGACCCTTAACGCAGAGATAAGGAATAACATAGCAGAGAAGAAGGGCTCAATAAATGACATGAGAAACATGCTTGATGGAATCAACAACAGGATGGAAGAAGCAGAGGAATGAATTAGCGACCTAGAAGAGAGTAATGAAAAGTAATCAAGCTGAACAAAAGAGAGAAAGAAAAATTATGCAAAATGAGAATAGACTTAGGGAACTCAGACTCCATCAAATGTAATAATATTCATATTTTAGGAGTCCCAGAAGAAGAGAGAAAAAGGGACAGAAAATTTGAAGAAATAATAGTGGAAAACTTCCCTAATCTGGGGAAGGAAACAGATGTCCAGATCCAGGAAGTAGAGAGAACTCCCTTCAAAATGAACAAAAGCAGACCCACACCAAGACATATTGTATTTATGCAAATATATAGTGATAAAGTGGCAAAGTATAATGATAAAGAAAAAATTTTAAAAGCAGCAAGACAAAAGAAGTCAGTAACTTACAAGGGAAAACCCATAAAACTAGCAAGAGACTTTTCAATAAAAACTTTCCAAGCCAGAAAGGAGAGGCATGATATAGTGAAAGTGCTGAATAGGAAAAATCTGCAGCCAAGAATACTCTATCCAGCAAGGCTGTCACTCAGAGTAGAAAAAAAAGATAAAGAGTTCCCCAGACAAAAAAAAAAAAAAAAAAAAAAAACACTAAAGAAGTTCATGACCACTAAACCAGCCCTGCAAGAAATATTAAAGGGAACTCTTTGAGTGGAGAGACCAAATGTGAGAGTATAAAGGTAGGAAATGCAATAAGCAGTAAAAATGAATATTTCTGTAAAAACTTAGTCAAGGAACTCACAACAAAACAAAGATATAAAATACAATAACATATACCTTAAACATGGGGAAGACAGAAGAATGGGTTCAAACTTAAATGACCATCAACTTAAGATAGACTGCTATATGCAGAAGGTGTTATATACAAATCTAATGGTAACCCTATATCAAAAACCACTAATAAACATGCAAAGAATAAAGAGAAAGAAATCCAAATATGTCACTAAAGAAAATCAGCAAACTGTGAAAGACAGAAAGATAAGAAAGGATCTGAGAAAATCTTCAGAAACAGCTATACAGCAAGTAATAAAATGACAGTGAATACATATCTAAAAATAATTACTTTGAGTTTAAATGGACTAAATGCTCCAATCAAAAGACATAGGGAGACAGAACAAATAAAAAAACCAAGGCCTATTTATATGCTACCTACAAGTCTCATTTCAGACCTAAAGATACATGCAAATTGAAAGTGAAGGGATGGAGAAGCATTTACCATACAAATGGATGTTAAAGAAAGCCAAGGTACTAATACTTATATAAGACAAACTAGATTTTAAAACAAAGACTGTAAAAGAGACAAAGAAGGACACTATATAATAATAAAGGGGACAATCTAACAAGAAGATATAACAATTGTAAATATTTATGCACCCAAAATAGGAGCACCCAAATACATAAAACAGTGAATAACAAACGTAAGTGAACTAATTGATGATAATACAATAAAAATAGAAGACTTTAACACCCCACTTACATCAATGGACAGATCATCTAAACAGAAAATCAGCAAGGAAACAATGATTTTGAATGATACACTGGAACAGATGGATTTAACCAATACATTCAGAACATTACATCCTAAAACAGGAGAATACACATTCGTTTCAAGTGCACGCAGAACATTCTCCAGAATAGGTCACATATTAGCCCATAAAACAAGCTTCAACAAATTCAAGAAGATCAAAGTCAAACCATGCATCTTTTCTGACCACAACATTATGAAATGAGGAGTCAACCACAAGAAAAAAATTTGGGAAGACCACAAATACATGGAGGTTAAATAATATGCTGCTAAACAATGAATGGATCAACCAGGAGATCAAAAAAGAAATTAAAAAGTACATGGAAACAAATGAAAACACCATGGTCCAAAACCTCTGGGAGGCAGCAAAAGCAGTTCCAAGACGGAAGTGTATAGCAATACAGGCCTACCTCAAGAAGCCAGAAAAATCACAAATAAACAACCTAACCTTACACCAAAAGAAGCTAGAAAAAGAACAAACAAAACCTAAAGCCAGCAGATGGAAGGAAATAATTAAGATTAGAGCAGAAATAAATGATATAGAAACTAAAAAATAATAGAACAGATCAATGAAACCAGGAACTGGTTCTTTGAAAAAATCAATAAAATTGATAAACCTCTAGCCAGACTTACCAAGAAAAAAAGAGAAAGGACTCAAATAAATAAAATCAAAAATGATAGAAGAGAAATAACAACCAATACCACAGAAATACCAACAGTTAGAATGTTATGAAAAACTATATGCCGACAAATTGGACAGCCTGGAAGAAATTGACAAATTCTTAGAAACTACCAAAACTGAAACAGGAAGAAATAGGAAACTTGAACAGACTGATAACCAGCAAAGAAATTGAATCAGTAATCAAAAAACTCCCAGCAAACAAAAGTCCAGGACCAGATGGCTTCACAGGTGAACTCTACCAAGCATTTAAAGAAGAGTTAATAACCTATTCTTCTCAAACTATTCCAAAATTTAGAAAAGGAAGGAAATCTCCCAGATTCTTTCTATGAGACCAGCATTACCCTGATACCAAAACCAGATAAAGACACCACTAAAAAAAAAAAAAAAAAAAAAAAAAAAGAACGGTAGGCCAACATCCCTGTTGAAAATAGTCGCAAAATCCCCAATAAAATACTGGCATACCAAGGGGCACCTGGCTGGCTCAGTCAGTGGAGTGTGTGGCTCTTGATCTCGGGATTGTGAGTGTGAGCCCCACATTGGGTATAGAGATTATTTAAAAAATAAATAAAGAATTTATAAAAAATACTAGCAAACCAAATCCAATAATACATTAAAAAAAATCATTCATTGTGGTCAAGGGGGATTCATTCCTGGGTTGCAAGAGTGGTTCAATATTTAAGATTCAATCAACATGATCCATCACATCAATAAGTAAAAGGATATGGACCATATGATCATTTCAATAGATGCAGAAAAAAATGTGTGACAAAGTACAACGTTGATTCATGATAAATACTGTCAACAAAGTAGGTCGAGAGGGAACATCCCTCAACATAATAAAAGCCATATATGAAAAACCCACAGCTAACATCATCCTCAAAGGGGAAAAACTGAATGTTTTCCCCCTAAAGTCAGGAACAAGACAAGGATGCCAACTCTCACTACTGTTATTCGACATAGTACTCGAAGTCCTAGCCACAGCAATAAGACAACAAACAGAAATAAGAGGCATCCAAATCAGTAAGGAACAAGGAAAAGTTTCATTATTTGCTGATGACATGACACTTTATACAGAAAACCTGAAAGACTCCACCAAAAAACTCCTAGAAGTGATACACAAATTCAGTAGAGTTGCAGGATACAAAATCAATGTACAGAAATCTGTTGCATTTCTATATACCAATAATGAAGCAGCAGAAAGAGAAATTAGGAAAACAATCCCATTTTCAGTTGCGCCAAAAATAATAAGATATCTAGGAATAAATCTAACCAAAGAGGTGAAGGACCTATAGTCTGAAAATTATAAAACATGGATGAAAGAAATTGAAGATGACACAAAGACATGGAAAGACATTTCATGCTCATGGATTCAAAGAACAAATATTGTTAAAATGTCTATACTACCCAAAGCAATCTACACATTTAATGCAATTCCTATCAAAATACCAAACAACATTTTCCACAGTACTAGAACAAAGAATCCCAAAATTGGTATGGAACCACAAAAGACCTTGAATAGCCAAAGTAATCTTTATAAAGAAAAACAAAATTGGAGGCATAATAATTCTGGACTTCAAATTATATTGCAAAGGTATAATAAACATAATGGTATGGTACTGGCATGAAAATAGACACATAGATCAACAGAACAGATTAGAAAGCCCAGGAATAAACCCACAACTATATGGTCAATTAATCTTTAACAAAGAAAAGAAAATACAGTGGGAAAAGGACAGTCTCTTCAACAAATGGTGTTTGGAAAAGTGGACAACAACATGCAAAGAATGAAACTGGACTACTTTCTTACACAAAAATAAACTCAAAGTGAATTAAAGAACTAAATGTGAGACCTGAAGTCATGAAAATCCTAGAAGAGAGCACAGGCAGTAACCTCTTTGACACTGATCATAGCAACTTTTTGCTAGATCTGTCTCCTGAGGCAAGGGAAACAAGAGCAAAAATAAAATATTGGGATTACATCAAAATAAAATCTTCTGGCAAGGGCTTTCCAAGATGGCAGAGGAGTAGGAAACCTGTTTCATCTGGTCCCATGAATTCCACTAGGTATCTATCAAATCATTCTGAACACCTGTGAACTCAATTGGAGATCTAAGAAAAGAATAGCTGCAACCCTACAAATAGAAAAGTGACCACTTTTGCAAGGTAGGAGGTGCAGAGAAGTGAATCTGAGGTGATACATGGGAAGATAAACCGAGGGGAGAGGGAACCTCCATCAGCCAGCACCAGAAAGTGATAAAATAGCAGAGCACAAAATCAGAACTTTTAGAAATCTGCTCAGGTGAAGGACATCCCTGTCTGAAAGGCGCTCAGGTGATGAAACAGGGCAGAATCCTGGGTGGGACAGTGTGGTCTCAGGATCCTCAGGGTCACAGAAAGAGCAGGGGGGGGGGTGCCTAACTGCGGCAGAGTTCCCAGGCATCAGAGCAGGGAACTCAGACTCCATCAAATGTAATAATATTCATATTTTAGGAGTCCCAGAAGAAGAGAGAAAAAGGGACAATTGTATAAACCAATTAAGAACAAAATTAAAGAAACACATCGATAATAATACAATAATAGCAGGGGAATTTAACACTCACTGCAATGGACAGATCATCTAAGCAGAAGATCAGCAAGGAAACAAGGGCTTTGAATGACACACTGGACCAGATGGACTTCTTAGATATATTCAGAGCATTCCATCCTAAAGCAACAGAATACACATTCTCCAGAATAGATCAATACTGGGTCACAAATCAGGTCTCAATCAATACCAAAAGATTGGGATCATTCCCTGCATATTTTCAGACCACAATGCTTTGAAACTGGAATGCAATCACAAGAGGAAATTTGGAAAGAACTCGAATACATGGAGGTTAAAGAACATCCTACTAAAGAATGAATGGGTCAACTGGGAAATAAAAGAATTAAAAAACTCATGGAAACAAATGAAAATACAACTGTTCAAAACCTTGGGGATGCAGAAAAGGCCGTCCTAAGAGGTAAATATATAGTAATAGAAGCCTTTCTCAAAAAAAACAAGAAAGGTCTCAAATGCATAACCTAACCTTACACTTAAAGGAGCTGGAGAAAGAACAGCAAATAAAGACTATACCCAGCAGGAGAAGAGAATTAATAAACATTAGAGCAGAAATCGATGAAATAGAAGCCAAAAGAACAGTAGAACAGATCAATGAAACTAGGAGCTAGTCTTTGAAAGAATTGATAAGATTGATAAACCCCTGATGAGACTTATCAAAAAGAACAGAGAAAGGATCCAAATAAATAAAATCATGAATGAAAGAGAAGAGATCACAACCAACACTGAAGAAGTACAAACAATTATAAGAACATATTATGAGCAACTATATGCCAACAAATTAAGCAATCTGTAAGAAATGGATGTATTCCTAAAAACCTATAAACTACCAAAACTAAACCAGGAAGAAATAGAAAACCTGAAGAGACCCATAAGCAGCAAGGAAATTGAAAGAGTAATCAAAAATCTCCCAAAAAACAAGAGTCCAGGGCCAGATGACTTCCCAGGGGAATTCTACCAAACATTTAAAGAATTAATACCTATTCTTCTGCAGCTGTTTCAAGAAAACAGAAATGGAAGGAAAACTTCCAAACTCTTTCTATGAGACCAGCATTACCTTGATCCCAAAACCAGACAAAGATCCTACCAAACAGAATTATAAACCAATATCCCTGATGAACAGGGATGCAAAAATTCTCAAGATACTACAGAACTTTAAAAGGATTATTCACCACGACCAAGTGGGATTTATTCCTGGGCTGCACAGATGGTTCAACATCTGCAAATCAATCAATGTGATACACTACATTTATGAAAGAAAGGACAAGAACCATATGATCCTCTCAATAGATGCAGAAAAAGCATTTAACAAAGTATAGCATCCTTTCTTGATTAAAACTCATCAGTGTTGGGATACAGGGAACATACCTCAATATCATAAAAACCATATACAAAGAGCCCATAGCAAATATCATTCTCAATGGGGAAAAGCTGAGAGCTTTTCTCCTAAGGTCAGGAACATGACAGGGATGTCCACTGTCACCACTGTTGTTCGACATAGTACTAGAGGTCCTAGCCTCAGCAATCAGACAACAAAAAGAAAAAAAAGGCTTCTGAATCAGCAAAGAAGTCAAACTCTCACTCTTTGCAGATGGCATGATATTCTATGTGGAAAACCCAAAAGACTTCACCCCAAAATCCAAAATCAGTTGCATTTCTATATACTAACAATGAGACAGAAGAAAGAGAAATTAAGGAGTCAGTCCCATTTACAGTTGCACCAAAACCCATAAAATGCCTAGGAATAAACCTAATGAAAGAGGAAAGGATCTGTATTCAGAAAACTATAGAACACTCATGAAAAACATTGAGGAAGACACAAAGAAGTGGAAAAATGGTCCATGCTAATGGATTGGAAGAAAAAATAAAATGTCTATGCTACCTAGAGCATTGTGTACATTCAATGCAATCCCTGTCAAAATACCATCAACTTTTTTCACAGAACTGGAACAAATAATCCTAAAATTTGTATGGAACCAGAGAAGAAAACCAAAGCTGGTGGCATCACAAATCTTGACTTCAAGCTATATTATAAAGCTGTAATCATCAAGACAGTATGGTTCTGACACAAAAACAGACATATAGGTCAATGGAACAGAATAGAGAACCCAGAAATCGACCCTCAACTCTGTGGTCAACTAATCTTCGATAAAGCAGGAAAGAATATCCAATGGAAAAGAGACAGTCTCTTCAACAAATGGTGTTGGGAAATCAGACAACCACATGCAGAAGAATGAAACTCAATCATTTTCTTTCTTTTTTTTATGATTTTATTTATTTAACTGACAGAGAGAGAGAGCATGCGCACACAAGCAGGGGGGAATGGCAGGCAGAGAGAGAGGGAGAAGTAGGCTTCCCACTGAGCAGGGAGCCTGATGTGGGGCTTGATCCCAGGACCCTGGAATCATGACCTGAATCAAAGGCAGATGCTTAACTGAGCCCCACTTGGGGCTAGACCATTTTCTTACACCATACACAAAAAGACTCAAAATGGATGAAAGACCTAAATGTTAGACAGGAATCCATCAAAATCCTGGAGGAGAACACAGTCAGCAACTTCTACGACTTCAGCTGCAGCAACTTCTTGCTAGATTGTCTCCAAAGGCAAGGTAAACAAAGACAAAAATGAACTATTGGGACTTCATCAAGACAAAAAGCTTTTGCACAGCAAAGGAAACAGTGGACAAAACCAAAAGACAACCAATAGAATGGGAGAAGATATTTGCAAATGTCTTATCAGATAAAGGGCTAGTATCCAAAATCTATATAAAAAAAAAAAAAGCTTATCAAACTCACCCCCAAAAGAAAAAATAATCCAATCAAGAAACAGACAGAAGACATGAACAGACACATTTCTCCAAGGAAGACATTCAAATGGCCAACAGACACATGAAAAAATGCTCAACCTCATTTGGCATCAGGGAAATACAGATCAAAACCACAATGAGATATCACCTCACACCGGTCAGAATAGCTAAAATTAACAAGTCGGGAAATAACAGATGTTGGCAAAGATGCAGAAAAAGGGGAACCCTCTTACACTGTTAGTTGGAATGCAAGCTGGTGCAGCCACTCTGAAAAACAGTATGGAGGTTCCTCAAAAAGTTGAAAATAGAGCTACCTTATGACCCAGCAATTGCATTACTAGGGATTTACCCCAAAGGATACAAATGTAGTGATCCAAAGGGGCACCTGCATCCCAATGTTTACAGCAACAATGTCCACAATAGCCAAACTATGGAAAGAGCCCAGGTGTCCATCAACAGATGGATGGATAAAGAAGATATGGTATTATACACAATGGAATACTACTTGGCTATCAAAAAAATGAAATCTTGCCGTTTGCAATGATGTGGTTGGAACTAGAGGGTATTATGCTAAGTGAAATAAGTCAATCAGAGAAAGACAATTATCATACGATCTCACTCTTATGGGGAATTTAAGAAACAAAACAGAATCATAGGGGAAGGGAGGGAAAAATAAAACAAGATGAAATCTGAAAGGGAGACAAACCATAAGAGACTGTTAATCATAGGAAACAACCTGAGGGTTGCTGAAAGGGGTGGGGTAACTGGGTGATGGCCATTAAGGAGGGCACTTGATGTAATGAACACTGGGTGTTATATGAGACTGATGAATCACTGAACTCTACCTCTGAAAGTAATAATACATTCTATGTTAATTAATTGAATTTAAATTGAAAAAGGGGGAAAAATGAAAAGCTTCTGCATAGAAAAGGAAGCAATCAGCAAAACAAAAGGCACCCTACAGAATGGGAGAAGATAATTGCAAATGACATATCTGATAAAGGGTTAGTATCCAAAATACATAAAGAACTTATAAAACTCAACATCCAATAACTAAATAATCCAGTGAAAAAATGGGCAGAAGACATGAACAGACATTTCTCCAAAGAAGACATGCAGATGGCCAACAGACACATGAAAATATGCTCAACATCACTCACCATCAGGGAAATGTAAATCAAAACTACAATGAGATATCATCTCATATCTGTTAGAATGGCTAAAATCAACAACAAAAGAAACAACAGGTGATGGTGAGCATGTGGAGAAAAAGGAACACTCATGCACTGTTGGTGGAAATGGAAACTGGTGTAGCCATTGTGTAAGCCAGTATGGAGTTTCCTCAAAAAGTTAAAAATAGAACTACCCTATAATCCAGCAATTGTGCTACTGGGTATTTGCCCAAAGAATACAAAAATACTAATTCAGAGGGATACATAACTCCCAATGTTTATAACATCATTATTTACAATAGCCAAGATATGGAAGTAGCCCAAGTATCCATTGATTGATGAATGTATAAAGAAGATGTATTATATTGGGGCGCCTGGGTGGCTCAGTCAGTTGAGCATCCGACTCTTGATGTCAGCTTGGGTCTTGATCTCAGGGTTGTGAGTTCAAGTTCCGAGTTGGGCTCCATTGCTTGGTGTGGAGCCTACTTGAAAAAACAAAAGAGGGAGAAAAGAAGATGTGATATGTATATACAATTGAATATTATTCAGCCATAAAAAACGAAATCTTGCCTTTTGCAATGACATAGATGGAGCCAGAGAGTAAAATCCTAAGTGAAATAGGTCAGTCAGAGAAAGACAAATATGATTTCACTCGTATGTGGAATTTAAGAAACACAAGAACAAGCAAAGAGAAAGAGAAAGAGAGAAAGACAAACCACAAAACAGACTCTTAATTACAAAGAACAAACTGATGGGTACCAGAGGGGAGGGGATGGGGGGATAGGTAAGATAGGTGATGGGGATTAAGAAGTGCACTTGTAGTGTTGAGTACTGGGTGATGTATGGAATTGTTGAATCACTATATTGTACACCTGAAACTAATGTAACACTGCATGTTAACTAACTGGAATTAAAATAAAAACTTTTAAAAATAAATGGAAAAAAAAAAGAAAATACAACAATACAATGTATTAGTAGGTGTTTTGAATTAGTTACAAATTTATGACACCATTTTTGGTTTTGGAGGTGCCACCTCCATTTCAGAAAATGATAGAGCAAATACTTTAATGCCATTATACTAATTTACATTTATAATTAAATTCAGATGCATGACACTGATTTTTATGGGGAATTAAATCTTTTAAAAAAGATTTTCTGCAAGAACCATTGGCTCTGGATACACTAAAAGTAATAAAATACTATTTATTGTATTATACAACTAAGCACCAAAATATTTTTCATAATTTGTAAATTTATGTTTTTACTCATGTATTGCTATTATTCCTATTACATTTTATAAGTAGTAATAAGGTATTTTTTTTAAAGGAAAGAGCTTTATATTTTTAGTACCTTTAACTGCACTTTCCCCTTCTTCTTGAACAAGGGACCCTGCATTTTTATTTTGCATCGGGTCCCACAGTTTTTCAGCCAGCCCTGTTCCCTTATGTTGTGACCCCTCCATGAGCACACTCAACCTGTCTTGGCTTTAGGACAGTCTTTGCCTTGGACACAGGGATTGATGAAGCTGTAGCCTGACTCACTTAGAATCAGTACTAGGTCTCCTTGTTGCTAGTCTCTTTTTGATGATGGCTTCTACTTTCTTTTCAACATTGTCTCCTTTATACCTTGGTTCTGGTACCTGGATTTCTGCTCTTCTCTCTAGTTTCACTCCCGACCATTTTCTTACCCCGCCCTCCACAACAAAGGAAAGAACACTGAGACACGCTCAGCTGTTGCTGTATCAAATGGGGTAGTTTGGAGAGGCTCAACTTTGAACTAGAACTATTTTAGTGGAACACGTTCTGAAAGAGTAGACAATTTTGCCGTAGAAATCTCAGAAATACATGGCTTTGTATCCAAATATATGATCCCTGGTTGTCCCCCCATGCCTATTTTCCCATTCTTCACCGTAATAGACGTTTGAGCTGGGCCTGTGCCTGTCCAGGGAAAAACTACATTTCCCAGCCTCCTTTACAGCTGATTGTGTTTTTGGAACTCAGCCTGATCAATGGGATGTTTGCTGAGACTCTAGCAGCACCAGGTAAATTTAGCAGCACTAGATAGCCGGGTTATACTTTTTGCACCTTCTTCCAGGATTCTGCCTGAAAAATGAATATGATGTCTGGAAATCTAACTTAGCAGAAGGACAAAGGGATGGTAGAACATCAAGTTCGATTCTGTTTTGCCATCTGCCCACAGGACAAGTTTTTGTGTTTTGGAAGAAAAGCACCCATTCTGTAAATCCTTTATTACCAGATGCAGAAAAACTGCCATAATGAATTCACAGTCTGTCTTGATCATGTGAAGGGCCTCATCTCAGAGTTGTGCAGTACAACAAAACACGACAGCCTGGTCTAGAAGGAGCCTGGGCCCTGAGGACCTCACGGAAAGAACTTACAGTGCCTGCCATAGCTATCTACATCTGGACTTTTGTGTATGACAGAAATTAGCTTTCTTATTTAAGCTACTATTATTTTGGGTTATTTGAAGCCAAATCTCATCCTCATAGGATGATCCATATTGCTCGTCACCTTTTTTTATGTGCTCCAGTACAGTTGCTTCTCAAATCTTAGTGTTCATAGAAATCACCTGGCTGTCTTGTTAGAGGGCAGGTTCTGGTTCAGCAGCTGTGGGGTGGGGCATTTCTAACTAGCTCCACACAGATCACCGTTTGAACAGCAGGTTTTTATGAAACCATATATACTGCCATCTCTTCCTGAATGAGGGACGCCTCTTTTAACTTAACCAATCATTATCGTAAAGAGGTACATCATCAACAAATATTTTTCAGGTCTGATGAGAAAAATGCCACATTGTACATTTCTCCAATTTAGAATCCTTTTTAGATAGTTTCTCAAAGTGTGATCTGTTAACCACCTATGTAAAGAAATTGGTTAGAAGAAGTCCTTTCTGGGAGGAGGGGTTTGTTAGAAATAGTGTTGTCCTCTCGAGGAAGCTATTAAATCAGAACACCTGTGGCTGAGATTGTGGAATCCATGTTTTTCACCAGCTGCCCAGGTGGTTCTGATGCACTGTAAATGTGAGACCTACGACTTCCGGAGGAAGGAAAGGCAGGCAAACGGAACTGCAAGAGCTCCGGCCAGCAAGACTTCTCGATATACCCACTGCCTTGAAGAAATGCATGATAACACGCTGAGAGTGGGAAATAAATGCAGACCAGAGCCTGGAAGTCCCTAGCAGTCGGAGAGAAAAAGTGTGTCCATGGACTTTTGATGCAAAGCCAGAGCAGGTAGAGCTGGAAGGAACATTGACCAAATGTCTGTCCCTGGTGTGGAGTGAAAACACTCAGACTGAAGCCATCGTTTTGACATCGATGTAAGAAGAGGAGCCCCATCTGTGTGGGCAGGTAAGTTTATTCTATTCGATGTCTTGGGTGCACAAAATACATTCAAAAAAAAAAATTAGGGCCACAAATTTTAGTTTTAAGGACCGGATTTATTTTACAATTTACTGTTAGCCTTTTACTTATTACGTTGAAAAATTACTCTTGGAAAATATCTAACAAATGTGCATTTTATATAACTGGGAAAAAAGGTCCTGCAGAGCAGCTGTAGGAAGAGGAAACATTTTAAAGCTTTTATAAAGCATAACATGGAAAGAGAACTTCCCTTTAATTCTATTACTAGGTCTGTACCAAATGAGTATGGAGGTGCAATTCATCTCTAATAAAACTTTGTTCAGAGACCGCCAGAGTTTTGCTTGTAATTCTTGAGGATGGAGCAACTCTCCTTCACTAAGGCCGCCATTATCACAGCTTTACCCAGTGCCCCCCCAGCCGTCTGGCGTACTGCAAATTGTAGAATCTGAGTTCAGAACACTAACATTCTGGTCAGCTCTCCAGAATCAGACCTACAGCCTGTATAAAACTGTCCCAGGCTAGTAATGGAGACTTTACGTTCTCCCATGCAGTTTTCACTGTAAGGAAGACAAATCCAAATTTATCTCCTCATGTATTTTACCCCTTGTATGTTGAACTTCTGAGAGCTGCTTCTACATGACACCTTTTTAAATATTTAAAGAGAACAATCAATCTACCTTCTTTCTTCAGGCTAAGTATCCCCGTTTTTTTGCCGTTTAGGTTGTAGAGGACGGAGGAACATTTATCTCCTTTATTATAGCTGCTGTGTGTCTATTAATACAACTCAAGGTCCTATCAGTTTCTTTTTTGGAGGGAGAGTCACATGTTGACTTATATTAAGCTTGCAATGGAATAAAATATTTATGCCTTTTCCACAGATGGTTCTGGGACATCACTGTCTCTTTGTCTCGTCCTTTTGCAGTTTGTTTTTTGAATTTTGGTTGAATTTCATCCTTTTTTGTACCATCCAGTGTTCTGGGCTCCTAGCTTTTCATCTGTTACTGCCCTTCACTGTACGTACTTTCCTCTCAGCATCATGATCTGCACATGTGATGACCATGAATTTGATATTTTTACCCATGTTGTTGCATAGACGACATTCCGTGCTCCATCACCGGACATCTCTTTTTAGGCTGACAGTCACCCAGGAATCATACCTGAGGGTCACTCTTCACTCTCCTAGTTGCAGATTCTCCTAAATATCCTAGTATCTGGTTCACATCTCTCTAACTTGAGTGCAAAGATCTTATGGGAGACTCTGTTTAGTTCCTTTATACTACCTGGACGCACTGAATCAATAACACTTCCCCAAGTCAGTCCTTTATTTTAAAAAACCCAACAATAAGCAAATAAATCCAGCCTATTTTACATCAAAGTCTTATCTACTGGGTTGGGGCACTAGGTTGATGGTGGTGAGGTGGTGAGATGATTGCGAAGGGCCTTGAAAAATCATGATAAGGGGTGATGGCTGTTTTGCGGACAGTAGAGGACTCCCGCAGGTGAGCAAAGGAGCAACATCATTACATCTAAATGTGACATGTAGGGATGGTGGCTGCCCAGGTGCCTAGAAAAGCTGGCATCCTGAGGTCCGAGAAACAGGATGTGTAGTAATAGGGCTAGCATGTGCGTAATACATCAAAGAGAGGATTCTAATGCCAAGGCCATTGGGTTTTGGTCAGAGCACATCTTCCTAACTGCAGTGATGATCTTGAATATTTTCCTAACTGGTCTGGAGACATTGCTGAAGCTCCTTCAAAGAGAGGCTGTAGGACTTCTTCTTTGTTTTGAGCCAAAATCTTACTCCTACCTCCTGTTCTTATTTGTTCTGCTTCTCTCTCTGTGAGCAACTTTGAAAGCTTATCTATTCCTCTTTCTGTATAAGAACTTCTTAAATATTTTAAATAGTGCCCATGTTTCTTTTACTCAGGCCAAACATTTCTAATCTCTGTACTAGAAATGTTACTGACTTAGCATTATGTGAAACCAGGGAGTTAGTCTCTTATGCAATACACCTAACTGGAAAAGTATAAATTCAATTTTCATATTTTGTTTTAATCTTTGTTGTGTGTGGGTGCCAGTAGGGTTCAAAATGTTAAGAAAAAATTTCCCCTGAAGTCTTATTTTTAAGATTAAAAAACCCAGATTTTAAAGAAGATGTGAATGATATCTCCCTAATTTTCCTTGAGTCCAAACCAAGATTTTCATGAATGAAAATCTCGGCTAATTAGACCTTTTGGAAAATGGAAAAATTATGATTAATTGAAATTTTTTTGCCTGAAAAATGTTTTTTTGTTTGTTTGTTTTGGCCTTTAATGTTGAAAACAATTTCCTGACATAGTTTGCTATGAAGATATACTAGAAAGAGGATTTTAAGTTCTTTTCAGTTCATGAATTTTGTAGTAGATTTTGCTATTGTCCCACTTACCCACAGTGGAGGCAATTAAAAAGCAATCTGTTCTTTCAGATTATCTTTTACCCAAGCAGCAGGAGTCAACGTGCGGCAGGCTGAAACAGGTGAAGGAGATAAGAGGGAGGATGATCTCTTGATGTCTTGGCTGAAGTAAAGGAGCTATGGGGGTTTAAGGTAAAATTACAAAAGGGATAAATCAGCCATTGATGGCTAGCGAGTCTGGTGTCAGGATGAGGACTTTAGCTTTGACATCAAAGACAACACAGAAGCCACTGCAGTTCTTAAGGTGAGAGGGAATGAATTACAATGTCAGGACAAACAATGAATGGGACAGCTGTGTGCCCATGAACCGAAGTGAGTCAGATCAGTTGGGAGCCTGCAGTAAACTAGCAGTGAGCTATTAAAGTGTGTATGTTGATTGTGGCATAGGTGATGACAGCAAAGAGTTGTAGAGAAAACATCTCTTGGACAAAGGTGGAGAAGTCATCCTGCGTATGTTAACGGTGCATGATGGACTGGTGCCTCAGCGTTGTTCTCCGTCCCCATCCGCCAGGTCAGGGGTTCTTAACCTGGGCCTCTTGGCCTTTGGGGCTGGGTCATTCTTTATCGTGGAGGGTTGTCCTGTGCATTGTAGCATGTTTAGCAGCAGCCTCAGCCTCTCCCCCCAGGAGACCATAGTACTCTCCCCCAAGTTGCTACAAACAAAGTCTGCAGGTATTCCCAAATGTCCCCTGGAGTGGGGGACAAAATCCCCTGAGAGGAGAGCCACTGCCTTAGACCCTTCATTTGGCTCCATCACGCTGCCAAGTCCAGCCCCTGGAGAAACTGCTGATAGTCACCATTTTCCCCCCAGCTCATTGAACTACCACCTCTGATTGGTGGGGAGGAAGGCTGTAAAAAATGGAGAAAGAGGACAGCACATATTTTAAAGTTTTATTATTTAAAAATAGTAAATGTCTTGTGAACTAAAGTAGGATTTACTTTATTGCAGTTATAAGGCTTTTCTTGCCCTCATTTTCTGTTTAATTCCTTCCTTTAGCCCATATTTTCAGCTTAATTATTCTCCTTTCCTCCTCCTCTCATTTCTTGAATTTTGCATTTTTATGTTGCTTTGACATTTTTCCAATCTTATCAAATCTATTTTATTTTGTTACTACAAATCATTTTCAGATGTGGAAGAGGTATTAAACAACACCAAACAATCTTATTAGCACTATATCACTTCTTTTAGTGGGTTAACTCCACATTAAAAAAAAAAGAATCACAACTTCAAATTCTATACCAATCATTTCAAGTATTTATAACCTAATTTTAAAAACTAAGTGTAGATTAAAAACAAAATTGATTACAAAGATGTGAGTTCAAGCCATTTTCTTTTATATGTTTTTATTTTAATCAATAGGTATTTGCCATAGAGCTATAATTGTCTGGTCTTTTGCCATCTTTATTAATCTCTTGCTCATGCTGATTTCTTAAAAACAAATTCCTTCTGTAGTGGAATTACCATAAATTCCATCCTCTATATTATTCAGTTTTCAATGATACTCATTTTTTTGTTGTAAGCTTTTCCCAAGAGATTGAAATCTTTAATACTTTTTGCTCTCTGAGGGACAAAGTTCTGCTAGATAGTAACCTGACTTCCCCACTACAGTATTTCCAGGTGTGGCCACTGACCATCATCAGTGGGTATTTTGGAAAGACCGTCCACAACCTGGTTGGGGCCTATTAGTTTGGGAACTCCAGACTGCACTCCCATTTCCTCAACTGCCCATCCTCCTCATTTACAGAATCCTGATTTTTTTTTTTTCCCCAAGAGTACCTGGTCATGCTTAGGAGACTTATCAACCAATGGCAATGTTTGGGACTTACTTGGATCTCAATTCAAATAAACTTGATTGATTGATTGATTGATTGTAGGCTCCGTGCTTAGTGTAGAGCCCAATGCAGGGCTTAAACTCATGTCCCTGAGATCAAGAACTGAGCCAAGATCAAGAGTCAGACAATCAACCAAGCCACCTAGGTGCCCTTCAATTCAAATAAACTTTTTAAACACGAGATAGTGAATACTGCCAGGATATTTGCTGATGTTAGAGACTTTTTTTTTTTTTTTTTTTTAAGGAGATAGAATTTTACTGAATACTCTGCAAGAGAGCAGTGGGCAGGACAGCAAAGGCAGGAGGCAGTGGTGGGGGCTGTAGTTAAGGAGGTAAGTAGGGAGGTATGGGAGGTATGGAATTTTCTTTTTTTGGTACCTGTGCTGGGTTGTAAATAGCCCATTGGTCAGCTAGGGCCTATGGATGTTTTGAGGTGGGTCACCTAATGAACCTGTTCGCATTCAGCCCAGTGGTAGCTGTGGGCCCTTTTATCTTACTCAGGTTTCCATCGTTCAAGACTGTTACCTAAAAGTGGCCTTTACATTCCTCCCTGACAGAGGGAAAATGACAGGTGTTTGGCATTTGGGTGGAGGTCCCATCTTCAGTAGCTGCTTCATGCTGGACAGAGGGGTGTGCTGTCCCTACCTAAACTTGTCAGTCCATCTGGGGTTTTGTGCAGTTACAGATCAGAGCATGGTATTATATCAGTGTGCTGGTAGGCCATTTGGTGGAATTTGCTGGTGGCCAGGTCCATGGGGCTTGGGGAGGGTATTCTCTGATGGTATGGGCTGGAATCCTTGTTGAACCATCATTTGTATATAGAATTGTTCGATTCACTCAGACTGTAATGTATTTTGCTGTAGAGCAGGATGGTAGCTGGATCTTCGGGAATAAAGGATAAAAGGGAAGCTCAGAAGCAAGGCCAAGGAGAGTCAGCCAGCATCAGGAGAGGGTCCCGACCGAGTCTGTAACGTGTGCAGATTCACCCTGGATGAGCTGCCGCTGCCAGTTGTGCCATATGTTGGGAAAGGAGGCCTCAGGGCGATGGAGGAGGAGAGGAGAGGAGTCCTTCTCCCTTGGAGGTGTGGACAGTCTGATCCGTTCACTCTCAACCTTCAGAGCACACCAGTTAGCCGACGTGGCCAGAGACCTTCAGTTGTCTGAGGAGTACTAGGGTTAGACTGCTGAAGGGCTGAAAGGAGAGGGAGGGAAAGGTCCCTCTGAAGGCCAAGAGGGGAAAATCCCTCACCCTTTCGAGCAAGGGAGGTCCAGGAGGTACCCCCTGGGGCCTTGGATCCTCACTGAGGAATAACCTGGGCCTGAGGTTGTCTGTTCCCCAAGGAGTACTAGAGTCAGTCCCCTGAGGGAAAGTCCCGAGAAATTCCCAGAGAATCTGGAGAGAGCCCCAGCTGGCAAAGGCTCCCTGTGTGGGGTCCTCCCTGTGAGGAATATCTTCAATATCTTGATCAGCCTTAAGGCAAGTGTTATTCCCTTTCCAGGGATTGAGTTAGGTAGAGTTTGCTGGGGGCTTCAGGGAAAGGTTTTCTTACGCCTGGGACAGAAACACAGCCTCTTCTTCCTCTGGATGTGGTTGTGACTGGGCATGATGTCTGGAGCTTTGTAGCTGTTTTGTGACTCTGAGGGGTCTAGCCTGAGAACAAAGTGGGAGACACTGAGGATGGCAGAGCAAAAGATGGGAATTTCCCAGATCCCTGATGACCTTGTTGAGCCACTGAAACAAACAATACTGGGTTTTCCTTGTCTTGATTTATTATGTAACTGATCTCATTGTATAAGCCATTTTAAGTTAGTTACATTTTTTTCCTGCCAAAAGCATTCTACGTAGACTGTGTGCACACTCTATAACACAGAAATTTTACTCTGTACGGGTATGTACCCTAAAGAAACTGTTGCACATGTAAGAATGGGATGTTCATAACAGTATTTTTGATAATAGCTCCACACTGGATACATCTAGTTGTCTTTGAACAGTTGAATGGATTAATGAAACCTGATACATTCATATAGTGGAATATTACACAGTGATAGAGTGAACAAACTACAGCTCTACCCATCAGCCTAGCTGAATCTCGCAAGTATATATTGACTGAAGAATATCAGACATAAAAATTCACATGTAATGATGTGATTACATTAAGTGAACAAAACTAAAAATACATTGTTTGGGAATACATATCTAAGCAATAAAAGTATAAAGCAAAGTAAGTGAACAGTTACCACCTAAGAGAGTAGTTTCCTTTAGAGAGAAGGTTTTCAGTGCAATCTGGAAGGGCATGCGGGGGTTCCCAAGGGACTGGCAGTGGTCTTCCTGTTCTTTACCTTCATGGTGGTTTCAGAAGTGCATGTTTTGTTATTTTAAAAAATGCACATCTGTTTAATTTGTTCTTCTATATGTATTGATAATACTTCAATAGATTTTTTTTTTGTCTTAACCAATACAGTGTTGTGTATTAGAAATGAACTGGGTACGAAGTTAAAATACGTAAGCTAAGGTTCTACTCACATTAGTCTTGCTTTGAGCTTTTTTGCTACCAAAGGCTTGGGTTCTGTTTCTGTAAATGGGAAAGTTGAGCTAATAGAGTCACTTCTTACAGTCATTTTCTATTTTCCCATCAGATATCACCTCATTCTGCCTTTCTTTCTCTTTTTCAAGCTTACTGGCTATTGGTCTTGATTATCAACTATGTGAAACTTGTGAATTTGAGCAGGGTGTCATAGAAACTTGTGTAGCAAATACGGCTATGAAAAGAGCAGGGCCTGTTGGAAACCCCTAAAATCCATCACTAGGCAGGGCCTCAGGGAAGAAGTTCAGTCTCGTTGAGCTGACTGCCTTCAAGTCTCAAATTGCTCTCTCCTTTTGTTTTCATTCTGAACTAGGTTTTAAAACTAGGTTTTAAATCTCTTGTTCTTTCTTGGTAGAATGATTATTTTGGTCCAAGGCTTGTGGCTTGTGCTCCAGAGAATTTCTCTGAGATGTTGTTTTTCTCTGAGAGATTCGTCAAGTATTTAGGGAAACATCTATTCAAAACAAAGGAAAAAGTACTCGACAATTTCTTCTGTGATACTGATTTTTTTTTTTTCCTCTTGCAGATTAGTGGAGTTTCAGATTGGAGAATGTCAGAAACGCTCTGTGTCCATTTTTTTTATGACACGGATTACTTTTCTTGGGCTCGTCCACCTATATATATCAGTGATTTCTTTTTTAGTGATAGAAGTTTAGGATAGTCTCTTAGCTAAAGATAATGAATGAAGGGGTTGTCTCAGGCAAAATAAAGTGTAGGAAGAGAACTGTAGGTGGTTTGAAAACAAGGTTTGGTCATCATTGGTCAAAGCTAGAACAGGAGTCATGGTACTGAGATAAGAAGAGCCCTGAACTGCTGAGACCACCTGAGCTTCGTCCTTATGGAGAGCACTGTGGCCTGAGTCACACCACCTCACTGGGGATTCGACGCTACAGTGGACGGGGCCCTACATTAAAGAAACAGGTTCTTCCTTTTTAGAAGACTATTGTAATTTCTCTCCCCCTTTCCTTCGGATTTTAGCTAATGGCTTACGGAAACTCACACTTCTGTTAGAATTCTACATGTTTTCAAAAGCCGTGTAGAATGGAAACAAAGACACGAACTCTTCTGTTCAGTTTCTCACCACTTTAAATTGTTACTTTGCATGTTTATGTTTTTGCGTAGTCCCCGAAAGCATTCAAATTTAGAACCTCTAATTGATAGAATCAGAAGAGATTAGGGAATTAGCAGTATTCAATGCTTCCTGAAGTGCAGGAATTGCATCCAGAAGAAATTATGCACAGGAACTGTAGGGCTACTTGAAAATCATAAATGTAGAGTAAATAAAAGCAAGTATTTGTTACCGTAGAAATATGATAGAACTCATAATCTTAAAATACCATATAGACCCTTTAAGTGAACAGAAAATGTTACAGATGAATGTTCACTATTTTGAGCATATTTTTTTTTACCATTTAAAGCAAACTTTCGGGAGAATTGTCTCCTATCAAATGTTATTACTTCATTCTAGGAAAGCTCTTCTAACTGGACCAGAGATCAGTGGAGCACAGTATTTATTGCTTTCTTATGGACAAAAAGACCGCCTTTAGTTGCTGATGATTAATATTTGTTTTCCTCTTCAAACCTATAGTCAGTGGGCTGCAGTTGCTGACTGGTGAAGTGCACTCTTCTCGAGTGGGTATGACTTCTGTCCTCTTGACAGATGATCTAGGAGAAGCAAAGTGCTGTAGGAAGTAGAGCACTGGACTGAGAGCCAGGGGGCCTTGGTTCTGGCCTTGCTACTTGTGTGTTCATAGAATAGTCATGTCCCCTTTTGGGTCCGTTCTGCACCTGCAAAGTGGAAAAGACTGAGAAAAATTATCTCGAGGTTTATAACTAGAAATGGAAAGCAACTTGTTAATGGGCAGAAACCTAAAACATGACCAAGCCAGGATTTGTGCCATACAAATGCCCGTAGTCAACATTTTATGACTCAATAAACTAAAAAAAAAAAATTGATACTGATATAGTTGGAGATTATTTTGGCTTATCAGTTGATTTTTTAAAAAATCACTTTATATTCTTAACATAACCAAAGGACCACTTTTTCATCTTCTGCTTTATAGACCCCTAACGCATGATAGTTTTTGGATAAAGCTCACAAAGCATTTAAACTTTTGAACAATACGTAGATGTCCACTTCTAAACTGTAGAATCAGATACAGTGAGAGAGAGTCAGAGTTACGTGTACACTCCCTCGTGGAATGCAAGCTCGCTCCACTCCTATTCGTCACAGTCACTCCGGTGAGCTGCCTCATGTGGGCTCTAGACCTTCACCGACCTTCCTGTGATCCTCTGCATTCTTGCCCAGTCTGAGCACTTAGTGCTGTACTCACGTGCTATCGCATTCAAATAAAGATGAGGTTTTTGACCCGTTCCCCTGAATTGTTTTTCACAGCAATGATGGATTTACAATAACCCATCTACCTGTATTGCCATGCCCTTGTGAACAATGGCACACATTTTTAAAAGGCCTTACTGAGGAATTAAATCAAGCTGACTGACGTATAGGCTTTAACCATTTCCCCCGCCCCCGCCCCCCCCCCCAGCATTAATCTGCAGCATGTGTTGAAGAATGAGTGAGTGATTAGTTCAGTAGTTACAGTGTGAAAAGTTCATTCTGACTGTGACCTGCTTGGAAGAGCTGAGATACGGAGTAGAATAATGATTCTCCGACTCGGGGATGTCAGTGACGAGTGAAATTTCAGGAAAACAAAAATTGGGGATACACACAAGTTTGCTGACTTGATTTTGCTAGGTACAAATATTTAAAAACCTATAGCCACCATTAACATTAAGAGGCATCCGTAATTTATAATAGAATGAACTTTTTTTTTTTTTGGTACTAAAAAGGTTGTAAGGATAATCTTGGAATATTTGTTAGTATTAACAAATTTAGTTTTATGAAAATTTGACTCTTGTTTCTTCATTTTGTCCAGCAAAAAGCATGTTTTGGACTGGCAGCTGTCCATGAACCAACATTTTGGTATTTTTCTATTCCAAGTAACTTACTTTTGTTAGACACACACACACACACACACACCCTGGTTATAATACATAAAGTGGATTTAAAAACCCCTTCATGAGTCCAAATGCACAGTTTGAAAAGTACTGCTTTGTGGTGTATGTGCAGAAGTGGAACTGCTGAGTCGTGAGATACAGGGACTTTTGATTTTCATATGAACGATGTTAACTTGCTCTTCAGTATGTTCAAACTAGTTTATTTTTGACGGGTTTCATATGGGAACACAGTTTTTCCTACTTTGATAATTCTTGATGTTTGAGGACTTAAAATTCTTGTCAATGCTATGTGTAAAAAATGGTATATTGTTTTACCTTGATTTTGTGAGATTTTAGAAAAATACATGTTGTGGATACTCATTTTCCTTTATGTTTAATACTCTCCAACACCATATTTGCACTTTAATCATGCTTCGATATCTGTGTTTAAATTTTAAATTTAGTTAAGATACATACAGAAAAAATGTACACACATATGGACAGCCTGACAAATTTTCAAAAAGTGTCATCCTCACCTAGATCAGAAAGAAGAACTTCATTGGCGCTTAGAGAAACCCATCCCTTATAAACTCTTCAAATTACTACCCACCCATCTCTTCCTCAAAGGGAACCACTATTCAGATTTCAATCACCATAGACTAATTTTGCCTGCTTTTAAAATTTGCATAAAGGAGCTTATAAAGTCAGAGTAAATTTTGGTATTTAGCTATTATAGATTTTATTTAGTCAAATATGTTTATATTTCCTTAGTGCTTTTTTTGGTGGTTCTCTTAAGAAGACTTTCCCCATCCAGGGACACCTGGGTGGCTCAGTCGGTTCAGTGTCTGCCTTTGGCTCAAGTCATGATCCTGTAAAATAAAGTGTAAAAATAAATACTAATGTTTGAATATCAACTTTGAATCCAGTAGCTTTGCTGAATTATCTTCATTTTAAATCATTGCATTTTGTTTTTCTTGGATTTTCTATGTAGTAAATTTATCATCTATAAGTAATGACAATATTATTTTTTTTCTTTTCTCATCTTTATATCTCATTTGCTTTGCTTTTGCATTGCATAGACTAGCTATTTAAATTTTTAAAGATGAAGAAAATTAGCTTTATATATGTAAATGAGAAAAATGGTAGCATTCGAATTTGTCAAATATTTTACAATTTACAAGACTACATGAAACAACAAAATAGTGTGTATCACATTACTATTGCTTGAGACAAAATATTTTCTCAATTATGCACATAAATTTTACTACATAATGAAAATTGTCTCTTATTCTAATATCTTTCCATAAGAATGTTTCTAAAGTTTGTCATTACATAAGATATTTGGTGTTTTTCTTAAAGATACACTTACAGAAGTTTTCTCCTTTCACTACTTAGCTGGGCTTTTTTCTTTCTTTGAATCATGAATGAATATTGATGCATTTTTATCAAGTTTTTAAAAAATCTATTGAGATAATCATTTTATGATCATTTGATATAATCATATATATATATATATATATATATAATCTTGTCCTTTATGCTTTTCTTCTGAGTTTTTAAGTCTCTATTTTTCCTTAAGTTTTCTAATGATACTTCCAAGTCTACTTGATCATGTTGTATTTTGCTATATAAAGATATATGGATACGGAGTTAGACTTGCTTAGCTAATACTTTATTTAAAATTGTTGCATTTGGGGCACCTGGGTGGCACAGTCAGTTAAGCACCTGACTCTTGATTTTGGCTTAGGTCATGGTCTCATAGTCGTAGGATTGACTGAGGGCTTGTGCTCAGCTTGGAGTCTGAGATTCTCTCTCCCCTTCAGCCCCTCCCCCCACCGTGCATGCATGCACTCTCTCAAATCTTTAAATAAATAAAATTGTTGCATTCATGTTCATAAATGAAATTAGCTGCTTATTTTACTTTCTTGTGCTCTGTCTCCATTGGGCAAAAATACGCTAACGCCATAAAAGTTTGTCTTTTTTTTCCCCTCATTTTATTATCTGGAAGAATTTATACAGATAGAAATGATCTGGGCTTTTAAGTTTGGTAAAGTTATATTGTTCTGGCTTTTGGGGAAGGGATATAGTATAATGTTCTATTTCTTTAGTATATATTGACCCACTGAGATTTTAATATTTGGTGATATTGTTAAAAGTACTTGTATTTTGTCAAATCAAAATTATGTATGATGTTACCCCTTTTCATTCCTGATATATTTAATTTGTGTACTTCTCCTGCCCCACTCACCCCCCCATTTTTTATTCAATGAAGCAATCTCTTTTTTCCTCTTCGAGAAATTGAAAATTTCTAACTTTCATATTCTGCAATATTACTAAATTGCACATCAGTGTACTTCACTGGCATTTTCAAAATGAAGACTCGATCTTTCTTCACTTCTGGAAAATTCCCAACTATTGTTTTTGTGAATATTGAGGAGACCCTCAATTTTACTGTTTCTTGAGTGCCTGTTAGATGTGTTTTGGATTTCCTCATACTCCCTTTCATTTCTCTTTTTTTTTTTTTTAAAGATTTTATTTATTCGACAGAGATAGAGACAGCCAGCGAGAGAGGGAACACAGGCAGGGGGAGTGGGAGAGGAAGAAGCAGGCTCATAGCGGAGGAGCCTGATGTGGGGCTCGATCCCAGATCGCCGGGATCACGCCCTGAGCCGAAGGCAGACGCTTAACCGCTGTGCCACCCAGGCGCCCCCCCTTTCATTTCTCTTAATTAAAAAAAAATTTTTTTCCTACTCAATTTTTCTGTTTTGTTCTGAAAAGATGTCCTTAGGTTTCTTTTCAAATTTATTGTCTTTTCAATTGCTTTAATATTTCTTCTATTGAGCTTTTTAATATCAGTGTACCATTTCATAACTTTCTGTTTTTGTTTCACAAAAGGATTTGTTTTTTATCTTTGAAGACTTCATTTTTTAATTTTTTAAAAAGATTTCATTTATTTGAGAGAGTGAGATAGCAAGAGAACACGAGAGGGGAGTGGGGAGAGGGAGAAGCAGACTCCACATTAGAGCAGTGAGCCTGACTTGGGGCTCGATCCCAGGACCCTGGGATCATGACCTGAGCCAAAGGCAGATGTCTAACTGACTGAGCCACCCAGGCGCCCCATCTCTGAAGACTTTAAATGTACTCATTTAAACACCCCTTCCTCATTCTCTTATTATTTCTTTGCTGTGAGGTATGTTTGTTGTCTATTAGCTTGATGCAGACATTCTAATATTTTTTTAAAAGACTTCATTTGTCAGACAGAGACAGCAGACAAGCAGGGGGAGCAGCAGGCAGAGGGAGAAGCAGGCTCCCTGCTGAGCAGGGAGCTGGATGCGGGACTTGATCCCAGGATCCCAAACCCATGGGATTATGACATGAGCTGAAGGCAGATGCTCAACCGACTGAGCCACCCACGCATTCCAGTCATTCTTATCTGTGAGCTCGTGTTCCTGGCACATTATCTTCTCTTTGTGCTTACTCATGTGTACCCTGGATTGTGGCGATTTCCCCTTTTTCAGTTTTCCCTAGGGGTTTTCAATGTCCCTGAGTAAGCTCTTAAATTTGTGTTTGGGCTCTGGATTTTTCAGACTTGGATAGTTTAACTGGGCCTCCACAATCATGTGACACAGATCCAAGATTCTGGAATCACATGGCTTGAGTAGCTGATTTGCTCACCAGGTTCTGTTCTTTCACTGGAAGACCAACTTTGGTTTTTCCACCGCAGGGGTAAGGTAGGTAATTGCACCTCTCATGCTCATGTTGGTGTTGACATACAGCCCCTATGGTCTCTTTACTCCCGGGATCTGCCTCTTCACCCATGAGTCCATGAGTTGCCAGACTTCAGCTCAGAATCACTACATTTCTGGCACCTGGGTATTTCTCAGTATGCCCTTCATCCAGGCTATGTACATAAAGATAAGTTCGTTAAATATATTTTACTTAGTATTTCTAGTTATTTGAGTGCAAGTGAGGATTTCAGTATGTGCTTAATATGTCTTCTTGACTTAGAAATTTCCACAGTGTTCTCTAATGCAACACAGAAAGAAATCACTTAGGGGTACCTCTATAAGGGGAAGTTGGGTTTCTTACCACAAATCTTAAAACTGAATGTTGTTTCTCTGTATTAGCCACTAGGTAGTTTATGGTACAATTTTTTGCTTACTTCTAGCACCTATAACTACAGAGTCCTGAATGGCCTGCACTTATGTGAGATTTTCCTTTTTTCTGATGCTCTCAACCATTAATTTTATACTTCTGCATTTTATGAATTTTTGTAAAATTTCTCCAATCTTTTGTAGAATGAGGTGGCATATAAATAAAATACTCAAGTATTTTTATCATTCTGTTTGTTTATATCTGTTAACCATATAGACCATGACCCCGGGAAGCAGAAGAACTACATTCCTCGGTGAATATGTAGGACTGCGTAGTTTTTGGGTGGTAGCTGGTGCTCAGTGAATGCAGGCTGACTGAGGAATGAAAGGCTGAGCGTATGACTCTCATCAGAACCCTTTACTTTATCTTCCCTTTGCCTTTTCTGTGTCAACCAGGCAGAGTGTAACTTCGGTTGTTGGAGAGTGTCCATGCATGTGCACATACATTCTCCTTTCTACAGTAAACAAAAGTCCTAGACTCACTATCAAACTCACTTAGTGTTCTTCCTCTTGTAGTTTCATTGGAAAATTGATTTGTTCTTTGTCATTTATTCAAAAAACATCCTCAGAAAATCATCACATACTCAAGAACTATTGTAGGCCTTGAGGACACAAATATGAACAAGACACAGTCCTTGACTCAAGATCTTCGAGTTTGGTAGGTAAAGGATCACTTACTGGCAGATACTTTAAGCTCCACTGAGAAGCTGAGCTGGCAGATACGGCCCACTCAGAGGCCCGAGAGGAAGTACATATGGATGGGCCTGGACAAGGAAGACAGCCATACTCAAGTCACTGTATAGGAAAGGGTCGTATTGAGGCATGAACAAGATAGAGTGAAGGCGATGAAGTCTTTGTGTTAGAAACTGGTTGGCACAAGGCCCTGGAATAGAGTTCACAATTTCGAAGGCAAGAGTTGAAAAGCTGAGCCTAAGGTTGAAGTCAAGAAGTAAATAGTTATTTTTACAACTTCTAAAAGGCAGAAGTAGGGCATCAGAAGTCAGTAAGATGCCACAGGGCATGCAAAATATAGACTTCAGTGAAACCTTTGGAACAATAATGCAGACATTGCTGTCTTTTGTCTGGGCCTGACATCTTGGGAGTTGCATATGGACTGAATTATGTCTCAGCGAAATCTGTATGTTGAAGCGGGAACCGCCAATATGACTGTATTTGGAGATAGGACCTTTAAGGAGGTAATTTAAGTTAACCGAGGCCGTAAGAGTAGGGTGCTAATCCAATAGGACTTTTGTCTTTATAAAAAAAAAAGAGGGGGGAGAGACACCAAGCATGTATAAACACAGGGGAAAGCCAACGTGAAGACGTAGTGAGAAGGTGGCCATCTGCAAGCCAAAAAGACAAGAAACCAATGCTGTAGCAACTTGGTCTTGGACTTCTAACCCTCAGAATTATGAGAAAATAAGTTTCTGTTGATTAAGTCACTCAATCTGTAGTATTGTTATGGCAACATTAGCAGACAAATATACATATTCTCTTTCTTCTTAAAAATCCATGTGCTCTGACAGTAGGTTAGTCTTTCTGTCATCTGCAGCATTTTGCATTTACCCAGTCTCTCCTGTTGGTCACCAATACTCATCAAAATGTATTTTTCTAAAAGGTGTTGTACATTTTATTCTTGCCTTCTCTCTGTTCCTAGCAAATGGGCACAAAATAGTCTGAGGGCAAGACCCCAGGCAATACGGGACCCAGCTTCTAGCTCTGTGCAAACACTGGAAGTATTGCTTATGGTCTCCCTGTCCTGTAACATGAAGGGAACTTGTTACTTTCCATTTCACATATTTATTACTTTTTGCTTTGCAGCCTGGTTCTCTGCCTTTCTTTATCTTCCCTTTTTTTCTCCTCTTGACCCTTTAGTATATATTTGTGAGCTAAGGAGAAAATGTTATTCTCCAGTCTAACACTACTTTAAAGTGTAGAGAAATTGTCATTTATCAGAGCAAGTAGTTTAAGTGATACTAAAATGCATCTACTTGGGGTTCTTAAAAAAGGTCATTCTTTGACAGTTTTGTGAGATCAGAAAACAATCAAACCAAAATGTGTTGCTACTCAAGCCATGATAAAATTGAAAACTTCTGCCAAACCAAGAACACTTGTACAATGAAACAGTTCCTTTCCCTATTAACATAATTATTTTGCATTAATAGGTTGTTAATGAATTAAGCACTTCATAGAATTTTTTTTTCCTTTTTTTGACCCAGAGCAATAATCTGCTTCCCCATAACTTTCATTTATTAGTTCCAGCTCTTCCTCTGGACTTGGGCATAAAATGTGAAATCCCTCTTCTACCTGACAGTTCTTCCAATATCTGAAGACGATCACATGATATATCAAATGTGCCATCATAGAACACATATTTTTTTCACTTTGGCCAAAAAATGTCATGAGAGACTTAATCATGTGCTTAGCTGAAAGTTAGATGTCAATTCACTTTAATTAAATTCAAGTTAGTGAGATGTGTCGGGCTCTAGAGAATAGTGTCACAGTTCCTTAGCTGGCTCATATCTCTCTGGCCCTAATCCATCCTCAACTTAGTGACATTTCCACAGGTGCTTCTGCTTGTACTTCAAAGACATGAGGCTGGGACTTCCCATCCCTTAGGAGTGATTACTGAAAAATATCTCCCCTAAACGTGCTATGTGTTTCTACAGTGTTTTGCCTTTGCACGTGTTGATCCTCCTACCTAGACTGTCTTTCCCCCTTCACCATTATTCTTCAAAATTCAGCTCAAATCTTGTGAAAAATATTCCTTGATTTCCCCCCCCGGCAGAGTTCATTGCCCCCTGTTTTCTGCTCTGGACACTTGGTTTATGTCCTCCTCCTTTCCATTCTGTAATGTGACTTATGTGTCCATGAGGTTTTTGAGGGCAGGGACCATGTCTCTTTAAAATTTTTTTATTCTCAGTACTTAAAAACATTCATTGAGTTGGCCCTCAATAAAATATTTGTGGGACACATGATGCCTGGAGAATGAATGCATGCTCAGATAAAGCTTAAAAGCCAGAAATCTTTGGAAGACAACTAGTCTGATTGAAAAAAAGACAGTAATGAGGGAGGTTGTCAGTGATTCTGTACCCATGCACAGAGTGTTCAAAAGGAAGCTCATTGAATCAGTCCCAAGGTGTATCATGGCCATGGCTATGTCTGTTGCAGAGTGGCTCACAGCACGTCAGCACCTGCTTGTGCATTGCCCTTCTGGGAAGTCTATACTTGACAAAACTTTGAGTTATACTGCCCTGAGTCATTCACCCCCGGGGTGGGAAGCCCCTGCTTCCTGTCCTCTAAGTATCAGCACATGTACCTGTATTATGATAGCCCAGCTTGTGGTTCACTGTGGCTGGAATTGGGTTAGTCATTTATCATATCTCTTATTAAATGTCCCCATTCTTCAACATTTTTTCATATCCACAAGGAAGAGTGTTTCCTTTACCATAGCCAACTACATAAATGAAATAAAATCTAGACTCCTATAAATCAACTCTTGTGTCCCAGGACAATATCACGTGCCCTGGGAAGATAAAGAGAAAATTAAAAAGCTGATTTCCTTCCATCAAAGAACATGATCAAAATCAGGTAATCCCAGAAGTACCCAGACAGGGAGCATCACCCTTGGAGCAGGCAGAGGCGCAGATTAATCTTTCCTTCTTCTGCCATCATGTTCTTGTACCTGCTTAGCTGGCAGGCTGTATGTAGATGATCAGAAATGCCCTCAGGTGGTGCGATGTGGAGAACAGGTGTCCCATATGGAAAACAGGGGGAGCTGCTCTCCTTTTTTCTCTTTACTCAAGAGAAACCTTTGTGACTACTATTAGCAGTATAATCTGTCTGTGAGGGGAAGGAGTAGGAAATTGTATTCAGCAGGTAGTAAATTAAGAGCTATGGAAGAATGAATATACGTGATCCGGACCAATAGATCCTTAGGGATAGTGTGATTGGGGTAGAGGTGCTATGAAATCATGGGATGTAGGGTTTGGGGAGGAGGAACTCTGTTTGGAACCAGATGGGAGGTGTCCTTTGGCACTTTGTGCCTCAGCCTGACCTTGGGTTGGAGTTATACCGTTGCTTTATCATTTCCATTGTTACTCTGAAACATGTGGTATACACAAATATAGATATGACCCATTCTAACAACTCTAGGATATTTGAAATGGAACCACAAAATAATTGGACACAATTTGAAAATTTCTGAGGTTTCAGGTACTGGTGAGGATGAGGAGCAATGAGAATTGGGATATTTTTTACATTATTGAGGAGAGTGCAAATTGGTACATTACTTTGGAGAGCATTTGACAACATTTGGTAAAATTGAATACTCATGTAGCCTTTGACCCAAGCATATCACTGCTAAGTTTACATCCTGAAGTAGGGGTGGGCAAACTTCTTCTGTAAAAGACCAGATAATAGGGGCGCCTGGGTGGCTCAGTCATTAAGCATCTGCCTTCGGCTCAGGGCGTGATCCCAGCGTTCTGGGATCGAGCCCCACATCAGGCTTCTCCCCTGGGAGCCTGCTTCTTCCTCTCCCATTCCCCCTGCTTGTGTTCCCTCTCTCGCTGGCTGTCTCTCTCTCTCTCTCTGTCAAATAAATAAATAAATAAAATCTTTAAAAATAAAAAAAAATTTTAAAAATCATTAAAAAAAAAAAACCAGATAATAAATATCTTCAGCTTTGCAAACCATACATTCTGTCAACACTACTCAACTCCACCACTGTAGTGTGAAAGCACCCATAGACAATATATAAACAAATGAGCATGGCTGTATTCCAATAAAACTTTATTGACAAAAATATGTGGCAGGCCAGATTTGGCCAACAGGCATGGTTTCTAACTCCTGCCCTTAAGAAACAATCATATACACAAAGATAAATGTGTAAGAATGTTCATAACAGCATTGTTGGTAATAGAAAAAAATGGAAACGACCTAAAGTCCATCACTAGAAAAATGAACAAATGAATTGTTATATATAGGCTCAACAAAATACTGTAACAGAAAAAAATGAACACTCTATATCACTGGATAATTCTCACATAATGTTTAAACAAGGATGCAGACAGGATTACACAATTTATTTAAAGTTTTAAATATACAAAACAATTAAACATTGTTTTGAAATACATACACATGTAGCAAAAACAAAATGACATTTTTGAGAAAGACAAACACCAAGTTTAGGATAATGATAAGCTATGTGGAGAGTAAGGTAGTGCTGCCAGAGAGGGACACATTGGAAACTTAAATTGCAATTTCAGGGGCGCCTGGGTGGCTCAGTCATTAAGAGTCTGCCTTCAGCTCAGGGCGTGATCCTGGGGTCCTGGGATCGAGCCCCGCATCAGGCTCCCTGCTCTGCTAGAAGCCTGCCTCTTCCTCTCCCACTCCCCCTGCTTGTGTTACCTCTCTTGCTGACTGTATCTCTCTCTGTCAAATAAATAAATAAAATCTTTTTAAAAAATTGCAATTTCATATTTTATTTCTTAAGCTCACAGAGGATACACAAATGTGTAAATGAGTGCTCATTATATTATATCCTAGAATTTTTGTAGGTCTCAAATATTTTGTGATTGAAAAAATTTCTAGGGTGTTTAATTTCGAATGCCTTTGTATTGGACTGCTGCTTTGACCCATTGTTGATATGCAGCTGCAATAACCTTGTCTCTTACTGTCTCATTCAATGGTGTGGCCTACATGTTCCATCCATGGGGTCTGTTTGATAGCACATGTTGAACATAAAAACATTTGTGCTGGACAATGAAAATGCTTTCAATAGCTTTGGTTGTTCAGCAACACTCTGATTTGTAATTGGAATAGGTTGCTATGGAAAATTGCTGGTTGAAGGGAGACAGGGATTTTAGGATTTTGTTTTTTCATTTATTCATCTTTAGATACTTCACCATGACTTCAGTTTTCTTGCTTAGATTCCATGGTTTCATTGCTGTTCTTTGTGTTTTTTTTTTTTTTCTCTTTGAATATTCTAGTAAGAGATTCACCAACAGGCTTTGTCCTTTATTTCACATCTTAGCTAGATGAGTTTAGGTCACCAAGTCTTCCAAGTCAGGTGACTTTCTTGTCCTCCAGAGAGGATGAGACAAATTGGAAATGCCTTCTACATGGGGAATTGATTAAGCTCAGATTTTTCCCACACTGGAAAGATGCTGATTTGGATTCATAGTCATGATATGAGTCAGCCGCAGCTGGGAACATATCGTCCACTTACAGTGAGCTGTTCCATACTTGGGAAAGGTGACAGACGGACAGGGCAGGAGAGAGAAGTGTTGGATTTGTTTTAGTATTTGGGAATTTTTTCCATGAAGACATGCCTTGGACTCCCCTCACTTTTGCATGGCCCTTAGGCACAGCTGTCTGGGAAGGACTCTTGTTTTTGTCTCTACTGGGCACATAAGACAAAGAGTCTCTGAACTTGATAGAATGGAAATATCCAGGACAGATCCTAGCCAACTGATTGTTGACATAGAAGTAAATACCACCAGGGCATCTCTGATGTAGCCTATATGAGCAGGGTTGAGTTACAACAAAGGCTGGAAGCATACATTTTGTATGGTTGTTGTGCTAAAACACTGAGAATTAATTTCAGTGTGAATTGGCCAGTGTTTATCCAGCACACTGCATTCTATTTTCTCCACAGCTGTTCACTGCCATACATTTCTGATCCAAAACACAAAGTTGTCCAAAAACTGTGGAACACATTGACCTGAACTTCCCACTGGGGAAATAGCATTACAGGAAAGATGAGATTATTAGAATAAGGCTTTTGTGGGAAATTAAATATTTCTGGATTTATAGGGAAGATTAGTTTCCTACCTCTCTTGATGGCAATTTATCTTCATTATTAAAATGTGGGACTAACAAATGTGTTTTCCAACAAATGTAACTTTGATATTCGAAGAATTTAATAGGGCTCTTAAAAACTGAAATGGCAGCAAATACTGAATTAGAAATTATGAGTAATGAGAATGAGGGTCATTGGTATGGGATATAGAGTGTAAACATGAACTAGTAATAAATTGTGTAAAGGGATCTAGAAAAGTCTCAGCAACTCATAAGAAGATATACTTAAAAGACATCACGAAAGAAATTTGTTTCATTACTTTCAGATGTACATGACTAAAATATGCTATCAAAATAATGCTTGCTAAGATGCCTTATGTTAAGGTACGTATAAAAAATAAAAATTACCACATTAATGCACTATTACGAGAAGCAGCCATCTCTTAGAAGGACAAAGAGTATAGTGTATTGATTAAGAACCTAATGTTTGTAGCTAGGTTCTAACCTCTGAAGATACCATCTTGGTGGTTTCTCTCTGAGATTTAGTTTTTGCATCTGTA
The DNA here is from genome assembly GCF_024610735.1 of Ursus americanus. NCBI lineage: Eukaryota > Metazoa > Chordata > Mammalia > Carnivora > Ursidae > Ursus > Ursus americanus. The sequence continues at coordinate 1,282,521 of NC_142131.1, forward strand.
AAGAACAGATTAAAATAAATACTTCATAGATTTGTTGTAAGGATTTAATAAGATAATATAAAACAGTATAATTCCTTGCACTGCCAATCAACATTCAATTAATATCTATTAGGATTACATTATATAGTTGTAATGTCACATTGCTTATTAATAGTACTAGGGTAGACAATTTAGTTCAGTTCTTAACTGAAAGAGCACAGAATCTGAATTAATGTGGTCTGAATTAAAGAAGTTTTTCTCTAGCAAGTTTGGCATTTTAGATGTCCAAAGACAATGTTTTAATTAATGTTAAGAAAGCATTTTAAAGTAGCTACTGTGTGCAGACAGCTATGAAATACTGTGGAGGAAGAAATACAAAAATAGGAACTTCCATAGTTTTACATTATTTCTTTAAATTTATACCTTTTAAAATGCTATGAGCATGCTTGTTAGGACATTTAAACTATAAACTGTGTTTCTGAATATTACAAATAGCCACTGCCATAGGAGAATTAAAGTTTATTAGCTAAATTATGTTGTAGAAAAATATTTGGAGTAATAGTGTGGAGATTAGCATTTTCTTTTCTTCATTACAAGAAATTTTATGTGTTTCTCGGTCGCTTGGGTTTGATTTTGGCTTCCCAGTTGGTTGACCACAAAACTCTAGAGGATTTATGATTGGAAGGAAGAGCAGAAATAATTTTGGAGGAAGTTGGGGCTACTCTTTGGGTGGAGGTGGGGTCAATGGGAATTTATTTTTTAGTTGGGAAGTAAAGAGGAGATACACTGCACTCTGGATAGTTGTCAGCCCCTTAAAAAAAAAAAAAAAAGCTCTGACAGAGGTGGTGGGTGCTGAGGCACCTCCATATGCCTTCTTCACAGGGGACTTTACAGGAAAGAATGAGGATAGGAGGAGTGGGGGGAGAGAAATGACCAATTCCACATGACAGCTGAGAAGTTCTCAGGGGGACTATCTTTTACTATGGCCTGAGAAACGAATACATTGTATATAAAACAAAAGCTGTATTTCATGGTGGTGTTATTGAGATCACACAAGACTTAATATGATTTGGCTATTGTTGATAATGCTGCTATAAACACTGGGGTGTGTATATCCCTTTGAATCAGTATTTTTGTATCCTTTGGGTAAAAACCTAGAAGCACAATTTCTGGATTGTAGGGTAGTTCTATTTTTAACTTTCTGAGGAACCTCCATACTGTTTTCTAGAGTGGCTGTCCCAGTTTGCATTCCCACCAGTGGTACCAGAGGGTTCCCCTTTCTCCACATCCTCACCAAAACCTGTTGTTTCTTGTGTTGTTGATTTTAACCATTCTGACAGCTATGAGGTGATAACTCATTGTAGTTTTGATTTGTATTTCCCTGATGATGAGTGATGTGGAGTGTCTTTTCATGTGTCTTTTAGCCATCTGTATGTCTTCTTTGGAAAAATGTCTGTTCATGTCTTCTGCCCATTTTTTAACTGAATTATTTGTTTTTTGGGTGTTGAGTTTGACAAATTCTTTATTTATTTTGGATGTTAACCCTTTATCAGTTGTATCATTTGGAAATATCTTCTCCCATTCTGTAGGCTGCCTTTTAGTTTTATTGATCATTTCCTTTGCTGTGCAGAAGCTTTTTATCTTGATGATGTCCCAATAGTTCATTTTTGCTTTTGTTTCCCTTGCTGCAGGAAACCTGTCTAGTAGGAAGTTGGTAAGGCCGATGTCAAAGAGGTTACTGACTGTGTTCTTTTCTAGGATTTTTATGGTTTCAGGTCTCAGATTTAGGTCCTTAATCTATTTTGAATTTAGTTTTGTGTATGATATAAGAAAGTGGTCCAGTTTCATTCTTCTGTTTGTGGTTGTCCAGTTTTCCCAATACCAGTTGTTGAAGAGATTGTCTTTTTTCCATTGGGTAGTCTTTCCTCCTTTGTCAAAGATTAATTGACCATATAGTTGTGAGTTCATTTCTGGGTTTTCTATTCTGTTCTATAGATCCATGTGTCTATTTTTGTGTCAGTACCAAACTGTCTTGATGACTACAGCTTTGTAATACAGCTTGAAGTCCAGAATTGTGATGCCTCTGGCTTTTCTTTTCTTTTCTTTTTTCTTTTTCTTTTTCTAAAAGATTTTTTTTATTTACTTGAGAGAGAGAGAACACGCGGAAGCAGGGGGAGTGGCAGGCAGAGGGAGAAGCAGGCTCCCTACTGAGCACGGAGCCTGTTGTGGGGCTCAATCCCAGGACCCCAGCATCATGACCTGAGGTGAAGGCAGACTCTTAACCAACTGAGTCTCCAGGCACCTCTTTGCTTTTCTTTTTCAAGATTGCTTTGGCTCTTTGGGGTCTTTTGTGGTTCCATACAAATTGTAGGATTGCTTGTTCTACACCTGTATAAAACTTCTGCCAAAAACAAAAATAAAAACTAGTAAGTACAAGCAATTGGAAAAGCCATATATCTTTCTCCTGGAAACTTCATTGTGCTTATACCAACTTTCAACTAACCTCTTCCTTTCATTAAGATGTAAGTTTAATAAATGAATAAGCAGAAACAAAAAAAAAAGGAAGAAAGACAACATGAAAGTGCTTTAAAATCCATAGCTCTATACATGTGTAAATTAACATCTTGAAGAACTTCAGTGTAAGACCCATACTTCACTCCATAAACATTTGTAATTTGTGATGTTGGCAGTACTTTGTCAAGGTTCATTTGAGGATCTTGTCTTTTTTGGGAGCAGCTGGTGGCATAAATTCTATGCCTATTTTGTTGTGAAAGAAACTAGAGCACAAAGGAAATCGAATTAAGTTGACAAGATCTCCAATGGATGATTAGTAGAATTGGCAGTTGCAGATGGGTTAGTTATTCTGCTCACTAACTCTTAGAAATTTAGTTCTTCTTACATACATGCATGTTATGTCACTATCACAGTGTCTTTGGAGAGTTTGCTCTCCCCCACTCTCAGTCCATTTGGTTTAGATAGGGCTCACACTAGGAAACTCCAGGGATGGGGATATATTTCAGATCAGATTAATGACCATACCACTTGTCTTTAGTCATAGTGATTGGTTCAGAGTTGGTCACAGGGTCTAAAGTAAGCTAATGCTGTCTAAATGGACTTGCTAAACTGGTTTAGATCTTTTCCATCTTTTTACAGAAACCTTGACTGAGTATAAAGCAGATACTGAGGAAAACAGGGCTGTGAAATAGAAACACAGTGTCCTGATGATATCATGTAAGACCCTGGGTCCAACTATTCCAAAGCCAAATTCGTCTCTTAAATTCCTAGTTATATGTGTCAACAATTTCATTTTTGTGGCTAATTTATTTTGAGGTTGGTGTCTGTCATTTCCAACAAAAATATTCTTCTTTTTCATTTTCCTCTCTTCTTCTACCTTTCTTTTTTCACTTTCCTTCCCTTTCTTTTTTATCCTTTCTTCTCTTCCTTTCCCCCTTACTTAAAAGGTCCTCAAAAGAAACTCCAGCAAATAGGATCAGGTCATACAGGACACTGAAAACTAGGATAAATGTTGGACTTGATTATGTATACCCTAAAGCTTTTTTATTTTGGAAATAAATGACATAAGAGTTGTATGTTAGGATGATTACTCTGGTAGAAGTGAAAAGTAAACATTGATGAATGAAGAGAATACATAGATGAAGAGTCCAAACTTAGAAGGGAGAGTTCTTGTCTTGGAGTGTTAATCTACTGGAATAGAGATATAGGGATAGATACAAATAGTAATAAAAATCTTTGAGAGAAAGGTGGAAATTGCTAACTAATCAAGTAAGAGAGATAAAGGAGAGTTAAAAATGATTCTGAGGTTTTGAGTACATAATGACTGGGACTTCGATGCAACAAAGGATTATTGTAAATAGAGAAATGGCAGGGGAGGTGAACTCATTGAAAGTGAGTTTTATTCTTGCTGAATCTGAGTACGGGCTTAAAGAAACAGGTTTGGAACTCGGAGACCTCATTGCTGAAAATACCAATTTGGAAGTCCTCCTAATCAAAGTGGTCTTTGATGTTGTGGGCTAGAAGAGAATGTTTTAGCCAGCAGAATGTATTTCACAAAAAGAAGCATAACTGAAGCCTAGTGTATAGTCACAAATGATAGCTATTATTATTGTTGAAGAGTGAGCAATAGTAGGGTGCTTTATTAACTTGGTATTGAATTCACCAGGGGACAGAATGGAGATGGAAAAGGGGGACCACTTGTCAAAGCTGCGTAGAAAGTAGAACATGCTCACTTGCCGTTATTTGATAGCACAAACTGCTCTGCCACAAATGAAAGACACCTGCAGTGTTGCAGATTAGTACAATGCAGCCAAGACACCAGGAAAAGCAACAGAGCCTATTTTAGGGACTGTTTTTAACCAGCGTCAGGGATCTGAGTGATGACTCCATCACATGTGATCATGACTCTCACGTATCAGATGGGAACGCAAATCTCATGAGACTTTCTGAAGTGAGAAGATGCAGAATACCCACAATTGAAGCAAATATGAGTCATTTTTATTTTAGTGTTATCTGATGTCATTCTCAATAAAAATATTAAATGATATTAAGCATTTTATAGTAAGCGTCAGAATTAAAATTTCATTAACAAGTAGCTGTCAAATGCTGGCCAACAGTTTTTCCTAAGATGACTACCATTAAGAAAGTAAAGAAAATGTCTTTTTTGAGGCTAGGTTAATAAAATGATTTTTATGAGAATATGATAATGCCTTATAGAATTGATCTCTGACACAGGTATTCTTAACACTAAAGAAAAAAAAAGTTTTGTTAGTCTACCAAATGTTGGACTGAATATACCAAGAGTCAAATCCTGAGTCCATACGTGGTACAGAGTGAACAGTAGTGAGTGTATTATTGTGTTCATATAAAAGTTGAACACATTTAGGAAGGAACATATTACTAAGTGGATAGAATCTGTGTGGACAATAACAGAATGTAAAGATTCATTTCCATTGGTTGGATTCTCTTAGGTCAACGTCTTAAATTACTTTTGAGACATGTATGCCATGTTCCATGCCAGAATCACTAAGGCTTTTAGCTATTAATCCCATTCCTAGATGTCCTGTCATAAAATTCTAATACCAGCTTTGTATTCATTAACTGTAAAAAGTGTTATGGACTGAATTGTATCCCCCACCGCCAAATTCAGATGTTGAAATCCTAGCCCCCAATACGTCAGAGGGTGACTGTATTTGGAGACTGGGTCTTTAAAGAGGTAATTAAGTTAAGATGAGGTCATTAGAGTGGGCCTCATCCCAATATGACTGGTGTCCTTCTGAGAAAAGGAGATTAGGACACAGACACAGAGGGAAGACCACGTAAAGACACAAGGAGAAGACTACCATCTACGAGCGAAGGCGAGAGGCCTCAGAAGAAACCAACCCTGCTGACACTCTGATCTTAGACTTTTAGCCTCCAGAATTGTGAGGGAAAAAACTTATGTTGTTTAAGCCACCCACTCTATGGTGCTGTGTTATATATAAGAGCCCTAGCAAATGATTTTGAGCTTTCACTTCAGGTATTAAACTCTTGATTATAACAAGACAAACAACCAGAAAATAAGCCTGATAATTCCCAGATGATTTTTGGTGATTTCCTCCTTCACAATTTGCAGTTGCTTTGGAAAAGGAAAGTTTGATGTCCATTTATTTGCTTGTAACCCAGAGGTTGTGGGGATCCCATAGTCACTCTGGTTTTTCCCAGCAACATCCTTGAGGTGGGAATCCATTTGTTCCTTATCCCAAAAAAGAAACTCATTTCATAAAACATAAATATACATGGCAGTGTACATTGAGTGAGTTTCCCTGGCTGGCAGGCAATTCTCTATGCTCTCTATATCGTCAGATGTGACTGCCGGAAGAAAGAGGCACTATCTTCACGACTCCACTGGGAGAGGACAACTGGAAGCTCATGCCTAGAACTCTTGACCGCTGCCCTGTGTGCCCGTCTTCTGGGCTACTTGTTGACCTATAGTCTTTCACTAGAACAAACTATAATCATGAGTATAATGGTCTTAATGAGTTCTCTGAGTCTTCTAGCAAAGTACTGAACCTGAGGGTGGTCTTGGGGAAATGCAAACTTGAAGTTGGTGCCAGAGATGGTCTTCAGGACTCCCTTCCGACCCACACCTTGCATTACGTGTCAAAAGTGAAGGTAGTTTTAAATACTCCCAGTCTCTGCACTAAGTCATTGGCCTTTTCTCTCTCTCAGAGCCAGGGCCCATCCTGTGATGGAGTAGCTGGTAGTAGGTGGTAGGGAAAGTCACACCTGCTTTTGTTCGTCCCTCCAAGGCTTCTGTAAGTTGTAAGGGAAGGGAGCTATAAGTCCCCTGAGTTCTTTTCTTGTGAGCCTGGAACATGAGGAGATACACAAAGAGACACTCTGACCCCCTTGTCCATAGACCTCATGCCTTCCACAGCTTGAGAGAGCAGGGGGAGGACAGCAGCTACCTGGTGGGCTGACAGGCTAGAGGGTGTGACCTTCAAATCAGGAAGTGGGAAAGGGGATAATATTTTGATAACGTTTTTTCCTTTTATTTTTTCTTTGATCCCCATCCTTAAACTCAATTCTGTTCTTGGTATCTCAAGTCCTCTTTCAGGTGAGGTATATTAGATAGCTTTATCATAAAAGGTTGGATGCTTTAAATCAACTTTTCAATTTGTGTAACAAGTGAATTTACTTTGGAGAAGTAGCTTCATTATGAAAACCTATACTGTGCTTGTAGAGTGGCTAGTAATGGGAATTCTCGGAATGAATGAATTCAAACTTAGGCGTATGGTTGATTTCCATTGTTGCAGTTATATTCTGTGTTGTACACATGTTGTAGTTATGTTTTTATTAAGTTGCCACATACACGGAATTAGTGAATACTGAACCATTGCCTGGAAGGAAAATGCGTGGTTGATTTCCTGCAAACTGCTGGTCACAGCATTTTATCAACTGATCAGTAGACATTCTTGTTTTATGTATGCTTCTGTATAAAAACATTCTACTTAATAAATTGTTGATTCAATAACTTTGAACTCATGGCCAGTAACACTCTAACTTAGGCCTGAGAGAAGCTAATCTAACACATTTATTTTCTCCGTAAAACACATCACAGCCTTCTTGCACTCAGGAACGCTAGACAGCATTTTGACACTACTCTTGGGGCCCTTTTAAACAGCAAAATCACCAACAAAAAGCACAAAACTGTGAAAAATGTGCACTAACTGGATCATGAAAAGGATACCTCCTTACAGTGTGAGAGCGGAAACAGAAGGCCGAATACAGCCTTGTTTGACCTCAGCTGGGAACTTGCACATGGGGCAACTCAAATTTTTTGCACTCTGTGCATGCCACTAATGACCACAAAAGTGCTGCAAGTATTGATTTTGGGCTTACAAATAAATTTTAGCAAGTAGGCAAATCCACAAATAATGAGGATTGACTCTATCGTCTGAGGAAAATGCTGATTACTGTAAAATGTCTTTAAAAGGAAATTGGTACTTTGGTTATGATGGTCATGTGTCTGTGAGAAACGAGAGCTTCTTACATTTTCCCCCATCATTCCAAAAGGGACAAGGCTGGAATCTCTGCCCCTTTGACCTACTGAATGTGTCAGCTGTGTGCTAGGAGAAGTAGTCATCGGTCTTGGTGAGGAATTTGTTTTGTTTGCTAGGACATATGCTGTGCTGGAGGACAGATCCGTGGACTCTTTGTCAGGAATAAAAGTAGTTGCGAGGAGAGGGGCGGTTTCTAGGTACTGTTGACAAAAATAAAGATCTGTGAGTCTGTTGTTTAGATTATGAGTAAGGTAGTGAGATCAGAGCCTCTATAGTGATGGACTAATCCAGACTGCTTTTCCAGGCACCGTAAGGTATTGACAGTGGGGCTCCACTCTTTTTTTCCCTCCACTGTAGACTCTGCTTCTTTATATTTGTTACAGAGACACCATCTTTCTTAATTGTTTTGTCAAAAGGCTCAGAGAGTATGATCTGCGGGCTGCTGACTGCGGTAGATGGAGGCTTCAATCAGGAACAATAATAATGCTAGCGAGTACTCCTGGAAGGCTTTTGATGCTCTAAGTTCTGTTTTCAGCCCTTTACATGTTTGAAGGCATTTCATCCTTAGCATAGGCCTTTGAGGTTAAAAATAGTTCCTTCCCAATTGGTGGATGAAGAAAACGAGGCCTGTGTTAGATCATTTGCTCTAGAAGACATACTTAGAGTAAGTGGCAGATTCAAGACTCCAACAAGGCTGTCTTCTTACAGAGACAATGCTCATATACTGTTCTTTCTCAAGGAGGAAGTGAACTTCGAAAAATTTTAAGTTCAAATTTCACTTGTCCAGAGGCTAAGATTAATTTTTTAAATTGAATTAAAATCGTAATCTATTATAAGACAAAAATCAGATGCAGTTACTGGCAATAATACCTCACAGTGTAGATTTGGATAGTTTAGGTTTATAGGATACTATTTAATACTGTTCGGTAATCCGATGACCCATATGATGACCCTCTTGTGCAGCAGTAGGAGAATTGGGAGAGGATGTAAGGATCTGTTTGTGAAGGTCTTCGTATCACAGGCAAGGAGTATGGACAAAGAAATGGAGCATCCAGTGAGACGGATAGTGAGGGACAGAAGTCTGGCGCCCTCGGGGAGGATGGCCAGGGATGAGTGTGTTACTACAAGAACTCAGAGGCTACAGCCAGGGTGACTGGTAATCTAAGAAGGGCTGGACAGACACAAGGCCAGGGGAAACTCTGAGGGAAAGCTGAGCCAGAGAGGAGTGTAAAGGCAGAGGGGCAGATAGATGCGGAGGTTAGATTACATGAGCAGGACAGGGCAGCCAGAATGGGTGCAGAAGTCAGCACAAACAGCATTTCAAAAGGGAAGACTAAGAAGTCAAAAGTGGGTCAAAAGTCAGAGGTCAGGAGCGCCTGGGTGGCACAGCGGTTGAGCGTCTGCCTTCGGCTCAGGGCGTGATCCCGGCATTATGGGATCGAGCCCCACATCGGGCTCCTCCGCTGGGAGCCTGCTTCTTCCTCTCCCACTCCCCCTGCTTGTGTTCCCTCTCTCGCTGGCTGTCTCTATCTCTGTCGAATAAATAAATAAAAAAAAATCTTAAAAAAAAAAAAAGTCAGAGGTCAGCCTTGGTCAACCTAAATCTGAAACAGGAAGGTGAACTGGAGCCTCAGACTGGTAGGCCCATTGAGCCCACAAGTGGTGTGGGTGAGAGGCTGGTGCCAACCCAGATGGAGACCTACATGGTAGGGTGGGAGGAGGGGGAGATGGGCATAAGGATGGGAGTAGAGAAGACAGAAAAGTGCCCTTTACGTGTTTCTAGATAGAATTGGAGACCTGGGAAGACATTATTCCTTTGTTTGGGGAAAATAGACGGGTCCTTCAGTTACCCAAGAGTTCTATTTTGTGGTTTACATGGCTGCTTTATCTTTAACCAGAGCTATGTCTCCTAAAACTTTGTTGCTTTTCTTGGGAGGAAGGATGGTTAATGTTTCTTTACTCTGTATGTAGTAAAATAGCTGTGCCTTACTTGGACACTTGTTCCCTAGGTAATAGACGATTTTGTGGGGGAAGAAGGGAGTAAATGGAGTAAATGTTGAGAGCTCTGTACAGGAACTTTGTATTTGAAAAGGAGAGTAGGAGTGGTCATTACTTTATGCTGGGGAGGAGATCATAAAAAGCGTTGAAAAGGCTTGAACAATTCAACTTTGATTCATCCGCTCAGTGAGTTGTGGTCAAACACACTTATCACATGCAGGATTCTCCTAACTGTGGGAATTACTCTAGTGAGAGAGACAGATAGGACCCCTGGACTCCGGGAGGCTACATTGATTTGCGAAGTTAACCAAATAAAGTTCTCTTCTTAATTTTTGGTGTCCTTTAAAACTGAAAACCTCAGCGTACTGGAGTACAAATTCTAAGCTCTGCTGTAATTATGTCATGGATGATAACAAGACCTTCTTCCTTAATTAATTAATTACGTAAGGCCACTCTCCTCTGAAGGTGAAAGGTACTGTTCTCCTGAAGGGGCATTACTATTGCCAGTTATCTTATAAAGAAATTGGTCCTAGAGTAGAAAATGACGGGGAAGTAGATCCTGGACCATAGGGAAGGAGAAACCATTCTCTAGGGGCCTCAGGTAAGACTAGTTTCCAAGGGCAAAGAGTCAAGAATATTTCCATTGGTGGGAATAAGTTGGTTCCTGTCCATGGAAGCAGCTCTTGAATTAGTCAGGGAGATACCTGGATGGGCCTGGAGCTGCTGACTTTGAAAGAAGTCAAGGCTAGTAGGATTGTAATTTAATTTCTTTGCTATATTTCAGTGACTTTTCTATGCACCTTGAGTAGAAAAATTGTCAAAAGTTGTCCCTTGGTCTCTGCTGTCTCTGCAGGGAATTAAGAGGATACATAGTTGTGCACTGGGGACACAGCTGTGAGGGCAGCATGGCAATGGCTTCTGTACTGGGTTGAACAATGTCCCCAACTTCTTGTCATCCCCAGAACCTCAGAATGTGACTTCATTTGGAAGTAGGGTAATTGTAAATCTAATCAGTTAAGATGGTCACTCACACTCGTTAATCCAGTGTGACTGGTGTCTGTATGAGAAGAGGCACAGAGACAGACATGGAAGAGAATAGTGTGGAAGACAAAGATGAGGCAGAGATTGGGGTGATGTGTTTGAGCCATGGGGCACCAAAGATTGCGAGCAACCTCCAGAAACTAGGAAGAGGCAAGGAAGGATTCTCTCTTAGAGCCTTCAGAGAGAGCATGGCCCTGCTGGCCCCTTGATTTCTGACTTCTAGCCTCTAGAACTATAAGAGAATTAATGTCTGTGGTTTAAGCCACCTAGTTTGAGATCCTTTGTTATGGCTGCTGCAGGAAACTGATATAGATTCTTATTCACATGTGCCTGGGCATACCATTAAAATGATAGAAAGGAGATTATACTCTTTTATTCTAAGATGTACATTTTACATTTCTGAAAAAGGGGTGGACAGTACAATTGTAGTCTACATTTTTAATGTAATTGGTGCAGGAATAATCTTCCCTCAAACCAGGTATGATCTTATTTTTCCCCCATATTTCAACTAATTTTTATTTTATTTCATTGAGATGGCAGAAACTTAAACTTCCCTCATTCTCTCATCCCCCAAGATTTGTAGCTACATTTCAAAGTACATGTGTAGCAAGTATGACAGTGTAGTAGGAGGTAAGCCTGTATGTGTCTGGACAGCATCTTCCGCTGCTGGGAATGCCCATCCTCCCCTCTGAGTGTCAGTCCTTGGTCTCTGTGGGTCAGTGTTGAGATGGTCTTGTTCTTTTGCTCCTGGACCTCCAGGTCCTTCGGTGTTCTCTACTAAGTTCAAACAATACTGGGGTATGGAGATCTCTGGGGTGTTGTCTAAGGTCCTATTTCCTATACTCAATAAACAGCTTTTCTCTTTTTGTGTTTGGGGATTGACTGGAATACTTCTTTTTATCTCTGCTTGCTGCTGTCACCTCCCTCCCATGCGGTTATGAACACAGCTTGGCTGCTCTGAGTGTAAGGTAGGGAAAGGGAAAGTGGGAAAATATTGGGAAATAGTTAGTTTTTAAAAAATACTGTACATCTACATTTCTCTTCTAGAAAAATAATTAATAAAACTACCCCCAAAAGAAATCCTACATAAGTACTCCTTCTTTTCTAGGTGGCCCTCTCAAGCTCGTCCTACCTACCCACCTCAACAGGATTTGGGTCTTCATCCAGAATGTGTTCTTTGAGAACAGTAACTCCCACAGGCAAAGCAGCATCTGGCCATGTGGGTGATCTATTCTCCAGCCTCTCAAAGTTGTGTAGGTAAGTCTGGCTAAAGTTACTGCCTCCCTCATCCGGGGGTTGTTGCTTATTCCCCTAGGAGGTTCTCTGTCCTTCCAAGACAGTTGTATTGTCTCCAGGTTGCTCAGCCACTTGCACTGACTGGCACAGTGTCCCACCTGGGATAAACCTCTATTGGGTTTCACATAAATCAGGCACTAAGCAGCTCACTGCTTAAGGTAGTAGGCAGTGTGGACTGGTTCCCATTCTAGAACTGCAGCAGGCACAGCTTCTTTCTCCTCAGAGTCAAAGAAAAGTCCTGGAGCCACTTGCGTCAGGCTCGAGGGCCGAGGACGGCTAAGGCAGCTCCTCTCATGGACCCTCTCTGGTTTCGGAGGCCATCTAAGCCTTCCCTAGCTTCTAGATTAGTAGCTGTGGGTTTTCTTTATGAATGCAGTCTACCATGCAATGTCCATCTTTCCCTCAAGCAAAGGAAAATGAATGGTGCCGGTGCCCTTCAGCTCTTAGACGTCTGGGACTGAGCAATACCCTTCGTGGATTTGCAGACCAATTGGATATGGGAAGTTAGGGCAGGTGTAGATGAGAATCTCTCCCATCAGAGAAAATATGGAACTTGGACAATTGGGGGTGATGGGTGTGGGTGAGAAAGAATGTAGTCATTTTGTCCTTGACCCAGATGGCAATACACTCTCAATGAAGGTTTATATGTAATGGGCTAACCATGTAAGGGGAGAGCTAACAGAAGAAACCAGGAAGGAGTCTAAACGGATTTACCAGCCATTAGGGTCAGTGCACAGTTGTAGCCTCAGAACCCCATCCTTTTGAAATTTGACCACTCAAAAATTGTTCCACAATTACTTGATTTATTTTCTTTGGGGGATCCCTTTTTAGATACCAAATACTTTCCTAAATGATAGGCTAAGAAAAAGCATTTGTGTCCTCACTTGATTGGAGTTTAAAAAGCAGTCTTCCTTGCAGTGGGCACGGTAAAGCAGTGGGACTCCAAGACAGAGCCATGGGGATGGAGGGGGAGGGTGTGGGGTTCCTCTCATACCCACGTGCGTATATTTCTTTCCATAAATCCCATTTCTGCTGAAGTCTTAAATGGCTGGTGGTTTGATTTTAGGAGGCAAGCGGTTATAATACTAAGAAGTCAGAGGCATTCTGGGCTTGTCAGATTTGGTCCCGCCCCAGGGCAGAACCATCTACCTTACGTGACATTGTCCGGTTGGAGCCGACTGCTGGGTGATCCTCCTACTTAGTTAGGGGTGTGAGGTTTCCTTCACTTGTTTGTGGGGCTTAATAGAAGGATAGAATCCAGGGACCGGCATTGCCGGCCAAGAGGACTTGGCTTCCTTGGCTGTACTGGCTGTATCACTGGTGAATCACTTGACTTTTAGCTAGCATTGGTATGCTAATTTGGGGTCTTATAGACCAGATACCGATATTTCAAAATTCCCTGTAAGAGGTTTTTTTCCCCTTATACCAAATATGTGAGAGGAAACATTCATTCACCTGAAATATTAAAACCAAAATTTTAAAAGGAGAGGGGACAGGTTTTTGTTTTGTTTTGTTTAATGAGAAAGAAGAAACTAATCCTTTTGGGGAGAAGCACTCATCTTTGAGTAAATGTGCGTCTTATTTTGCTACTGATTGCACATTGGTAATTCTTGACTTGTACCATTTCTGACTTGAAATCCAAGTCTAAATTTAGATACTTTGGATTACTCAGATAGTGGATGTGGCAGTGTCTCTGTAGGATGGCTATGATATTTTGAGTATAGTGCTGGATTATTTTGATCATTCATGTTAATACATTCATTCAATGTGTTGTGATGGCTGTTTCTCATCCACACTCATGTTTCCCTGTGTTCTGAAGGACACTGATGTCTCAAGAAACACAGGTATTTTTGTTGGGGGAAGGAGGATGGAGGGGGCTGTCTCTAGTCACTTTAAATTTGAGAAATTCTGAGTTAAACAAAAGTTAAGTAGATTTTTTTGCTGAAAGACTTCCCCAGAGTCTTTAATATGCTATGTGTATATTTTTACTTTCTACCTCCCCCCCTCCCTTATTTGGTAGGATATCTGTTAATATCATGCAGGATACTTTTTCTGTAAGAGAGTTTGGGAAAACTACTCGATTCTAAGCACACAGTGAGATGCAATTGTTAAATCATGACCAGAGGGATTTTAGCCTCTCACCAGATGGTTGCAAAGTAAGGCCCTGGAGCAACTGTTACCTCCATTTTTGGAAGGCCTTAGGAGAAAGATGTCTATTTAGCTCAAATAGCATTATACAGTCTTTTTAAGAAGGAGAATGAACCAGAGAACCCTATAATTCTCTTGTTCTAGAATGCAGTCTTTCAGAACATTTTATCAATTAATGCACCTTTGTCTGAAAATGTTAGACTAAATCTTAAAAAGTGTCTCTGCTATCTACCTTTGTGCAACAATTACCCCAGTATCTAGTGGGTTAAAATGACAAATGCCTCACCGTTTCTGTGAGTTGGGAATTCAGGGGTGACTTAGCTGGTTTTTCTGGCTCAGAGCCTCTTACCAAGTTGGAGTCAGGAGGTAGGTGGAGACCGCAAATCTCAAGGCTTGACTGGGGCTGGAAGGTCTGCTTCCAAGATGGCTCACTTACCTGTCTGTTGACTGGTGACCTCGGTTCCTCACCATGTGTACTTGGCCTTAGGCTACTTGTGTGTCCCCATGGTGTGATAGCTAGCTTCAACCCCCATGAGTAATCGGGAGAGAGAGGGAAGAGGAACTCATGGTGCCTTTCATGATCTGGTCTCTGAGGTTGTATAGTGTACCTTCTGCTTTATTCTATTTGTTAGAAGGGAGTCACTGAGGGGCGCCTGGGTGGCTCAGTCCTTAAGCGTCTGCCTTTGGCTCAGGGCGTGATCCTGGCGTTCTGGGATCGAGCCCCACATCAGGCTCCTCTGCTGGGAGCCTGCCTCTTCCTCTCCCACTCCCCCTGCTTGTGTTCCCTCTCTCGCTGGCTGGCGCTCTCTCTGTCAAATAAATAAATAAAATCTTAAAAAAAAAAAAAGTGAGTCACTGAGTCTAGCTCACACTCAGGGGAGGAGATTTGGGCTTCACCTCCTATACAGAAAAGAATGAAAGAACTGTGGACATAGGTTAAAGCTACCGCAGAAGGTTTAAATAACAAGGATATGAGAAGGGGCAAAAGAGGGCAGTGCCTAGATGATTTAGTTCAGCAGATAAGTGCCATCATCAAGGATCCAAGTTCTTTCCATCTTCTGTTCTGCCATGCTCATTGACTTGGCTTTGTGTTCAGGTTAGTTCTGCACATAGTTGCCAAATGACTGCACAAATACTGGCTGTCATGTCTAGTCACAGCAAGATCCAGAAGAACAAATGGATTGCATCTTTCTTGTGACGTGATTTTTCCATTAGGAAACCTTCCCTGGGCGCTCTCGGTGGCTTCCTGTCTTGCGAGGAGGTCAGAACTCTGTCATATGCTCAAGACTGAACCAATCACAGGCAAGAGGAGTGGGATTGCCATGAATGACTTAGGTAGACTTATGTAGACTTGGGGGTCAGGATATGTGCCCCGAGGGTGATCCTGAAACAGATTAGGGTTCCCTTTACAAGGAATAACGGGAGATGACTACTGTGTCGATAATGAACAGGTAGCTTACTGTGGATCCTTCAGCTCTTCCCATAATGGTCTTCTAGTCACCATGCCATTTGCACAGGGCCCCATCACGCCTTTTGTAGAATATAAAGCCTTATACTTTAGACAGAAAGTCAAGTCTAGGGAACCCCTCAGTTGTTCTTTACATAAAACTCTTTATAGTAAAAAGTGTAAAAAATTTCAGAAAATGTAATCTCAAAACACCTTAATAATATTCAGTGTTGTTAGAAGAGAGGGGTTAGAGATTAAACTAAATCTACCACTCATAAGGGAACTATTCTATCATTAGGGGTATGGGAGGGCTCCATTCTTCTCATTTGGGGTTAGTAACAGAGTAGAATTTGCCATTTGTCTTTATGGAAGCCTAACATTGAAAAAGAAATCTTGAGCTGTGTATTAAATGGTCTAGTATTGAACCGGTTGTCTTATGTTTTATTTCCCCTCTGTTTCATACTCCTCAATGGTCTTGCTAAATTAGAGCCCCACAGAAGGCATAGCTCTTGCCTCTCTATGCTCCTGAGACCTGCAGAGCTATTCAGGTTTTCAGCATTGCTCGCCCAAAGTGAATCTCCCCAGCAGTTTGTCATGCCTCAGCTTCAATCTGTTTTAGTCATTTCATGGAGTTTTACAATTGCTGGACAACTGCCTGAGACAAATTCAAGGGAACTGAAGGGAGAGGAAAAAGCAAAAAATAATCTGCCTCTCTTGGGAGGAAGGGTAAACTTGTTTAGTTCAAAGGAATTTGGTTAGGTCCTTTGCATTTAGTAGGTTTTCCTTCCTTCCTTCCTTCCTTCCTTCCCTTCCTTCCTTCCTTCCTCCCTTCCTTTCCTTCCTTCCTTCCCTTCCTTCCTTCCCTTCCTTCACTCCCACCCTTCTTTCCTTTCCTTCCCTTCCCTTCCCTTCCCTTCCCTTCCCTTCCCTTCCCTTCCCTTCCCTTCCCTTCCCTTCCTTCCCTTCCTTCCCTTCCCTTCCCTTCCCTTCCTTCCCTCTCTTCCCTCCCTTTCCTCTCTTCCCTCCCTTCCCTCCCTTCTCTTCCTCCCTTCTCTTCCTCCCTTCTCTCCCTCCCTTCCTTCCCTTCCCTCCCTTCCTTCCCTTCCTTCCCTCCCTGGTTCACTCACTCACTCACTTATTTAGCTTTGGGTCTACCTAAGGGCTTCAGTTTCCAATCACTCAAGGAATAAGTGAATGACTGGGAGTGGAAAACATTGTTTGCCACACAGGAAATGCCTTGACAAATTGAGTAACATAGGAGTTCTAGTACACAGAATTGATTCCCTAAGGATTTTGCCAGCCCTGAAACTGTGAACGTTGTCGTGCAGATTTCTTATTTCCTATAGAATTCTGTGTCAGTCATGCACATGTTAAGAAAAAGAAAGATTTTTTTAAAAACATCAACTTGACAACAATAAGGGAATGTAGCTTAAAAGCATCTAAATATCTGTGGCCAGCACAAGCTCCTTAGAGCATGTGGTGAGGAAAGGCCCTTAGCTGGAGGCCAGACCTCTGCAGACGTGGTTTGCTGGTGTTGGCTCCCGAGGCCGACCATTGGGGTAGGTGGAGGACTAAGGACTCCTTCACTCCTTAACCCACTGGCTCTCCTCTTTAAAAAGCTTTGGCAAAATTCCTTACTATCTTAAGGTTTGCCTCGTTTTGGATTATCTACTTGCTCCAAAAGGCATAGCACTTTATAAAATATTCATGTCATTTTACAAGTGCAATATTTTGCCAAGATTAATTTGGAACCAAAGGCATTGTAGGATCCCATAAAAATTTAAGCCTTCACAGCTAGCTACCTGTTAGTCAACCCAGTAGTCCTTTCCTTCTCTTCCTTTTAAAAGGAACTCTAATCTGTTTCAGTGTGCACCTTAGGACAGACATGCTGACCCTAGCTCAGCAATACATCGGAATCTGTATAAGTCATTCGTGGCAATCCCACTCCTCTTGCTTGTGATTGGTTTAGCGCTGAGCATGTGATGGAGTTATTTCTACTTGCAAAGACAATAGAAATAAGTGTATCATCTAAGATACAATTACCATTTGCTAAACGATCCTTTTCCTTTTATTGGGGAAGGGCTAGGGAGAAGAGTGTTACCCACTAGACCATATTAGCCCTGATTGGTTCTAATTCTAGATAGAAAACATAGACATTTATTATATCTATCCTAATGGAAAATATACATATAATGATTTATAGAGTGCCATGTTAGATATTGCTCCAGAATAGGGGTGTGTGTGTGTGTGTGTGTGTGTGTGAGAGAGAGAGAGAGAGAGAGAGAGAGAGAGAGCGCGTGCGCGCGCGCTTCTAATAGGAAAATCTTTAGGAGAAACACATTATTTCATCAGGTTCCAAACTTAAGGCTCCTTGCTTCCATTATCTCTTTCAGAATTGAGATTCAGAAGTCAGATGGTTAACCAAGAACACAGATTAATACATGCATTTTGATTCAGATACCATGCCAGATATTTTTTCTGACAAAAATTAAGTCTGTTTTGCCCAACTGATTTGAAACTGAGAACTTTGTTGTTTTTCCCCTAATGACAATTTCTATAAATTAAAAAAGCTAAATCCAAGACTTCAAGATTTGGAGGAAAATAAATTTAAAGCATGTATATTATATGCCAGAAATCACAACCTTTTTAACTACTTAATTTTATGATAAAAATGCTAGATGTTCAAAATCTGTGGGGTGCAGATAGTTGGCAAAATTCTTTTAGGGGATGTATGACCAAAAATATTTGAAGACTGCTACTCCAGAATGCCATATTATCTCAGATGGAAAGGAACAAGGGGTAGCCATGGCAAAATTGTCAAGTCAAGAAGCCCCCGGCATTTATCCTTCCTTCTTTCTCCACATTGTCTTTCTCCCGGAGTCTTTTCTCTCAAGATTGCTGGCAGCTGGGCTTCTCCAGTCCAGAGCCCCCAAAGCTGTAGACCTTTTCATAATCCTTCCTCTTCATTCTACTCTGGGTTTCATTCCCTCAGAGCCCTGACCCCCAAGAGCATCACTTGACTCCTCTTTTAAAGTAGTCTGCCAGGTTACGTATGGATATTGGTCATTCTTTTATGCCTGCTATCATGTGGTTTGGAAAGACCCATCTTTTGAATCTTGATTGAATGCTCAGTCTATCTCCCATAATAAAATTTGAAATCTCCAGATATTTCCTTCCCTAATTCCTCATAGTAATAGACATCATCACTTCTAAGTAACTCATTTAATTCACAACAATCTTGTGAAGTAAGCACTATTATCAAATTGATGCAGTTCAGGAAACTGAAGCACAGAGAGAGAAAGTAACTTGCTCATGGTCACACAGCAAGTAATTGGAAGAGCCAAGATTTGAACTCAAGGAATCTGATTCCAGAATCTAAGCTCTTAGTCACCATGCAAATGTACATGGTCCAAGTTCAAACAGGTATAATCATTGCAGACTTTAATTCAAGAGCTGGTGTTTAAGAAAAACGGGGATAAGAGACTCCACCTAGTACTAAGGAGAGCCACCATTCAATATCTGGACTCTCCCAGGACAACAATGACAGTGGGTCTTGGGCTGGCTTAGAGTGCTGGCCATCTAGAGTGCAGCTTGAAATGCCAGCAGGGGCAGTTGTGGACCACTTCGAGAATGTGCCTATGATTGTGGCTTTGGCTGTGCAACTCTGTACCTGGTTCTCTGTCTCTTCTGATAGACCTGGGAAAGCTATCTATCTATCTATCTATCTATCTATCTATCTATCTATCTATCTATCTGTGTAACTGTAAAATGCTTTTAGTTATATTTATAACTATATACTATATATAATATATAGTTCCCATTATTATATATATATAAAGAGGCTGATATAATATATATATTTTATCATCCAAAATGGGTTTCTATTGATTGCAACTAAGGACCCTGATAGTGAGCTTTTAAAGGTGAGGGTGGGTGCTTCCCTTGTATCCTTCCTGGCTTCCAGCAAAATGCCCTGCATGAATCAGGTGCTCAAAACACGTTTGTTACATGAATAATGAGCTGATGCGCAACAAGGTGTTAGTGGGTGATAATAACTTATAGGGGCAACTCTTCTAGTAATATTAGCATTTATATGCAAGTCCTTAATGTCCCAAGGCACTGGTTGTAACCCACTAATGGGCCCTGAAATCAATTTAGTTGGTTGCTGTTTGCATTTAAAAATGAAATAGATTCACTTATAACAGAAAACATTGGAAAATAGAGTGCATCACAGGTAAGAAGAACAAATATTTCACAAAATGTTTTTTTGATTGTGTTTGTGTTTATGTATGAGGCTGTGTGGTGGTATATTGGGTTGTGGGGTTACTATGGGATAAAATGTTTGAGAACCATGGCCATAGGGTTCATGTGACTAATGGTTGGTGTGTTACATCTCCTGACAGAAGAGCAATGGAAGGATTGGAAGACAGGGTCTGAGTGGTCTCAGTGATTATCTGTACTGCAAAGTTTAAGGAAGGTCCAAGAAACATGTAAATATTCACTCACGCTATAGTAAAGGGGAAAGAAAAGGCCACAATTCCCTTTACCTCTTGCTCACTCACCTGACACACACATACCTTTCTTAGGCAAGATGGATTATTTCTTAATCAACCAACTAGAATATAAAGTAGTTACACCTGTGTGAAAGACGACTGAAAGTTGTATGTTGGCATGCCTAAATAGTTCTTTTCTCATACAAATTTTTGGTAGTATGTAATTACTAGCATACTTTCAAGTATAAAATATTTACAGAAGGGGAACCTGGGTGGCTCTATTGAGCAACCTGCTCTCGGTTTTGGCTCAGGTTGTGATCTTATGGGTCGTGGGATCCAGCCCTGAGGCAGGCTCCATGCTCAGGGGGGCGTCTGCTTGAAGATTCTCTCCCACTGCTCCTCCCCCCACTCACTCTTGCTCACTCTCTCTCAAATAAATAAATAAATCTTTTAAAAGAACTTACAGTAATGTACATTTCTGTGTATTTCATAAACAGCCTTTTTCTGCTCCCCCCTCAGCTTCATTCACACGTGCACCTTACAACTTAACAGGGTGTGTGGGGGTGTGGGGGTGTGTGCGCACACACCTCACGTGAAAGGGTACACCTAGGTGACCAGTCTTCTGCTTCTAACTCAAGCATCCTTGGACATGGCTGCCTGAAGTTTGGGAAGGCTGTCTGCATTGGGGGAATGGGGCAGATAGATGCCAGGAATGACACACAAAAGATACCAGACCACTATGCGTAAGTGCCATGGAGGTGTGCTGGGGAGAGAAGCACTGACTGAGACCCAGGTGCTCTTGAGCCAGTTCCCAAGACCGGGCTGGGCCCTTTTTGTATGTCTGTGATTGCCTTCTTTGCAGTGTTACCCAAAACACACCAGCCAGATTTTATTTGGCTGGTGTCTTAGGTCAGGGTCCCTAGAGGCTAACTCTGAGATGACAATTCATGTGCAAATAATTTATTAAGGAAGTAATCCCAGGAGAAGCTGGAAGGAAGTGGGGAAAAAGTACTGTAAGAGAAGAGGAGACTATGGTGTGACTTCAGGCCAAGTTTATGGAAGGTAGGGCTTCCTTGACCGGAGACCAGAAAGCTGGACTCTCACTATCCTGCACCATCTGTCACTGGGTTAGGACTACCCTTGGGGAAATGCAAACTCTCAGGCGTGTCCAGCTCCCTGTGTGTGTATCCCAGTAGCCTGAGGGGGTCCCCAAAAGAAAAGTCATTGATAAGGCCACAGAAAGCAACAGCACAACAAAACCAATACAAAGGCACACAGAACATGTCAAAGGAATCCGAGGGCATTGGGCTGGATTCATTGCATTCACTATAGCCAGTCAGCATGGGTAGCTACGCCTATAGTTAAAAGACTTTTTTGGTACAACATAATCATTTGATACTTGTATGTATTCTGAAATGATCACCACAGTAAGTCTAGCTAACATCTGTCACCATATATAGGACTTTTATTAATGCAGATTGCATAGTTCGAGAGAAGCAATGAAAAAGAAAAACAAGATTTTTGCAAAAATAGGAAGGCCACTCCCTGAAAGTGATGTTGGGTACATTCCTAAGTTCATATCCAGGAAAGTTATACACTTAAGCTTCTCAAGTTTCTCTACCCACCTAAGGTGGAAATGTTCTGCCTTAGGCAGAGGGATAGAGGCTGAGAACTCCCTTTTTCAATAAGTACTTGAGCTAAAGACCTACCAGCATCATGCCTAGAAGGCTCATTATGGTGATCCTTGGATCTGAAGTAAGAATACTTCCCTTAGCTGAGTGCGTACTCTTGCATCTGACTGCTATTTCCATTTCAATTTTTTTCCCTATCAATAAATTCAAATCTGAAAGTACCAGTGACCACCAAATCATCTTACTCTTTGATGCCTAAGGATGTTTGCGTTCCTTTATCCCCTAATTCAAGCTGGGCATGCTTTTAGTTTTTAAAAGTACATCTGTGGCTTGACTTGTATTGAAGATGCCCTCATCCATCATTAGGTAACTTTAAAAGCTGGTATTATTTCAGAGTGGAGTCTGTCCTACTTCTCTCATCTTCTCATACTTTGTTAGTCTTTTTGCAATAATAGTACCATTCCTATAATCAGAGCCAGAGATGGGGAAAGGGGAGAACTGGGAAATTGCCCCTTCTCCCTTGTGAAGTAGGAAAGCCTATTTCAGCACCCATTCTTTCCCTGCCCTAGTCTCCTATTGGTTCCTTCTTTTGGCTTCGGGCTCTGTCTCTTCTGGTCGTTGATTGTCATCACTTTTTAGCCATTTAGGGCCTTGAACTATAGACTCATTCCCCTGTTAATCTGGGAAGACACTTATTTAAATCTTCTTAAACATCCCTTTCTCCCATCAAAATGTACCTGTCCTGAATTCTATTTATACAAGGTCATTGTTTCTGCTAGGAGATAGCTTGATGCTTTTGTCAACTAGTCTGTGGTAGTAGATGAAAGACAACATGCTAGTTCCCCATCTCCTGAAAACACCTGCAAACGTTAAGAGGAATATTTTTATAAGACTCTCTCAATGAGGTGGTGTGGTATAGTGGAAAGAGCAAAGTCTCAGATTTGAAATTAAAGTGACATTGGATCAAATCCATCTCTCTTTCTTATTCCCTAAGAGATCATCCATAGTTACCTAACCTCTCTGAATTTGCCTAACTTGCCTTTACAAAACTGTAAAAAGGGGATACTAATACTTATTTACCTCCCATATTTTGGGGGCTATTTAATTAAAAATTATAAAAGTACTCAAGCTAGTGTCTGATATATAGTAGATGTCTTATATATTGCAACTAATATAGTAACAATATTGTAAACCAAATAGGAAACATGGGTAATCTTAATGGACAAATATTTCTTAGGCATTCCATACAGAAGGAAAGAAATATGAGTGGTACCTCTTAAATTAGATTCTGTTTCACCTCTGCTCTACACCAGCTCTTTTATAGTCTATTCATTCACCAGCCAACTATCTTTTCATTTATTTATCATCTTATTAATGTACTATTAGGTACAAAAGGCTGGGCTGGGTACTCTGAAGGACACAATGATATGTGGTACATAGTCCCATGTCGACTTATCATAGAGTGTGGCAAATAAAGTCTTAAGGTATTTTGGATATTGGAAAGGCAGGAAATTGAAAATATCTCAATCCTTTCTGAAGTTTGTCCATGAAAGTGCAGAGTCAAAGAAGAGAGACAAATCTATATCCTTCAAGAAAGTTGAGGAATCGATCATTTTTATTGTATAGAAAGAATAAAAAAAAAACAGAAAGAAAGAATAGATTATGACCCCATTGGTAGGGTCAGTAAATGGACCCAGCGGCTCTGTGACAGACCGGTAGTCAAGGGCATTAGGAGAACAGGGGAAGGTGCTGAGCGGATGAAGTAAAGAGGCTTAACAGGTAAATCACGCTCACCTGAAATGTGGCCAGGCAAACCCTCGCCCATCTTGGGTTCAGTCACTTGCAGGAGTCACACCAGACTGAATGACAGAGTCAGACAAGAGTATGATAGAGAGGAAGGAAAAGGCTGATGAGTGTTGTCATAGCAACTTACACCAATTCATGAAATGGGAAGAAAAATTTAAGCAGACAAAAAAGTACAAAGACTGTTCTAGTTAAAATATTGGATATTCTAGCATAAAATTTGTAATCTTAGAGAAGTTAAGCATGCTAGACTTATATGTGTATAAGGTAGATGGTGCAGTGCTTACTACCTGAACTCTAGAGGCTGAAAGACCAGAGATGACCTTTGTCCTTGCCACCGGTCAGCTGTGTACCTCTGGACAGCTTATTTAGTCTCTTCATAACTTATGCCATCTCTAAAATGGGATAAAGACTAGTATTTGCCCATGGAATGGCTCTGGATACTAGATGAAAGGCTGTGTGTATATGTCTCGGCATGGGGTTTGACACATGGTAGGCAGTGAGTATACGTTATTTGGGGTTTGGATTTACATGTCTGTTTAGAGGTCTCCTCAAGCTTATGCAACTTGTCATATGGTTGTACCTATTTTTATGTCTTTAGCTGCTCATAAAAATAACTTTCAGACCCTATGACCAAAGCCAAAAAGAAGTCAAGTTAAGCCTGAAGAATAGTAGCACACATGTGAGTCATTTAATCTCTTTGGCATTTCTTTTCTTTCCTATTTGTGAATTATTTATGGGATCTGTGCTTTTGGGGAAAAGTCCAAACACATCTCCAACTCACTCAGGCTCCTTGAGGGTCTCTTTGGGGCCCAGAAGGATTTCTGCCACATAGTAGGTGTTCAGTCAGGGTTTCCCTTGATGAATGGCATTAGAAATGTGGATAATACCAACTCAGATATCTGGTATTTATTGGGTTAAACTAGCAATAGATAATGTTTCTGGGAAAATGTATAAGTAAAAGATATGAAATAAGGAAAATAAATAGGTCATTTATCCATCAATTTACTCAGAAAAACCTATTGAGTAGCTCCTATGTGGCAGACCCTGTTCTTTGCACTGGAGATATCCAGAACAGTGGAAGAAGGGGTGATTTCTAGACTACTCAGCAGCCAGTATCATTTGAGTACTAATCAGAACTGACACTAGTGACGGGAGAGGTGCTCCTCTCTGTCAGGTGATGCCCCCCCCACTGAAGCTTTCCCGCTAGAAAGGGGTAGGGTGGTAGGAGACCATTTGGGGGATGCACACCAGTATCTGTATATGGATTAGTCAGAAATAACCATTTAATATGTGGAAACTTGTGTTTTAAAAAGCCAGGTTTACTGATGCATTCTGGCAGTGAACAAGACAGAGAAGGTCCCTTTTCATGGGGTTTTCTTGGAGTTACTCAGATGGCATTAGAGGGCTCAGCTCCTGGGAATGCCTTCAATGTCTTGTAGCTTGTGGCCAAGCTCCTCAGCTCCACAGCCCAGGGCGGTGATAGCGCCTAACAGCACCACGCCCAAACCCATCCTTGGCAAGCATTTTTATCCTTAGCACCTTTCCTATTATTTGAATCTTATCTTAGGTACAGTTTATAATTTACCATAAGTTTCTTCTCATGGAGTAAGCCAATTCTGATATGTATGTGGGTCCTTCTGTGTTGTTCATTTCTTAATATCGTGTTGGTTGTGAGGACACCCTGCTACCAGTCCCTCATAATAAAGACAGCAGCCAATTAATTCCCACACATTGGCCCTCTCTGATGGTACCTGTGAGAACTCTCATAGGTAGAATACGGGGAAAAAAAGATTATTTAACTTACCTTTCTAGGGAAGTGACAAGTTCTTTATTCAGTCTATATTTAAAAAATTTAAGATGCTTTCATGGCGGAGACTAAAATGAATGTTATCTTTCTTTGGTACCCAGAGTGAAAATTCAGGGAGGTATATGGACAGGCAGGAGTGCAGATGGTTTTATCAGGGTATAATCAGGATAAATTTGGCTAGCTGAGGATAATTGAATTTAAAGAAATGGAAAATATAACAGTCTACAAAAGATTCAGTAATTTATATTCTCTTGTAAATGTGCATTATATGATAACAGTAAATTATATTGTGCCTGCCTGAGACTTACTAATCAAGTCAGTCTTATGTGTGGAAAGAAAGAAAGAGAGAGAGAGAGAGAGAGGAAAGAAAGAAAGAAAGAAAGAAAGAAAGAAAGAAAGAAAGAAAGAAAGAAAGAAAGAAAGAAAGAAAGAAAGAAAGAAAGAAAAAGAAATCACAAATAAAGCTGTGGCCCAGATATTTAAATTGTAACTGCCTACCTAACCTACAAAAGGAGGATTTTATGGTTGGAATTGCGGGGATGCTAACGCGGTGATGGCAGAGCAGTCTGTATCCAGTTGTGTCTCACGTGTTCATCAAGAAACTGTCAGATGAGTTGTTACTGCTAAATCTGTTATCTGTCCTTGATTGGAAAGGCTGGGAGAACACAGCTTGGTGTGGAGGCTCTGGGTGGAATTTGTATCAGAAAATGAAACTGACATGGAGATGGGATACATTTGAGATGTAAGCCCTTACGAAAGGATACGTGGGGATCCGCACAAATAGACTTCCCTGCTTGAACAGAGGTTCAAGTGTCTCTGTTCTCTTTTTGGTGCTTTTAGATCATAAAGACTTAAAGCCACTTGGGCTGGAAGTACATTTGCTTCCCGTGGGAAAAGCAAATTTACCACCCCAGTTCATTACCCAACAATATCATGACCAGCTACGTTCCGTGACAGAGAAGCTGGTTACATTTCATTTTGTAAATGCATAAAATAACTCTTTATAATAAATTAATTAAATGATCATCAATATAAAAATCAATGTTGTTTAACATATGGATTACAAAACCAAGCCCAAATGTGCAAATGAGCCTTTTTGTTGTTGTTGTCCTGCACTGATTAAGGGAAGAAACTCAGCTCTGTGTTCATCTTCTTGCACCATTTTAGTTTTTCACAAGAATTTGTCTTTGTGTGTGTGTGTGTGTGTGTGTGTGTGTGTGTGTGTGTGTGTAGGAGTGGGGGTTAGGAATAGGACTGAAAAAAGATCCGTATTCCTGAGAAAAGTAGGGCAAGCAAGTATTTTATAAGTAAGAACAGACACAACTTCAGTAAGTTTTTAAGAGCAGTTTTAAGAAATATAAGACTTTTCCGTTCTTTGTCTTTAAACGATAGGCTTATCATATTATATATTTCCTAAATATTAAGAGATTAGTTGGTAGATGTGTTAGCCTAATTTTTTGTCCTAAGCAGTAGAAGTATTTATTTGTGGAAGTAGGTATACGAAGCGATTTTCTTGTCTCCTCCCTCCCCTTTTCCTCCTTTCGCCCTTCTCCTCTACCCCCTCCATCTCTTTCCTTCCCTTCCTTTCTTCTTTTTTTAATCTAACAGGTATTTATTGAATTCTCATTATGTAAGATTCAGTAGTCTAGATATTATGAATTTAAAACATTAGGATCACATGAAAATGTAATAACTAATATTTACTTAAATGTTTATTAGACTTTGGTTATTACAATTAGAATAAAACATGTTTCTGTGAAATCACAGTGTTCATTACCTACAGACAGAAAGGAAAAATTGCTTATTAATTTTCTTGAACTTCTTTTTACTTCTCTGGCATTTTAACTTTCTAATGTAATTGGTCCTTTCAGTTAAATCATGCTACTGCTCTGCCTGAAACTCTTTAGTACCCTCTCTTTCACTACAGTAAAAGGCAACATTTTCACAATGGCTGACAAGGCCCTATATGATCTGTCATGTTGCCTCTCTGAATTCATATTCTTCCTCTCTCCCCCAAGATTATGGAATGCGGCCAAAGCTGTACTTGGAGTAAAATTCGTAGACTTGAATCTCCTCACTATTAACAAGAATGAATTTTAAATTGTCATTTAAGCATTTAATTCAAGAAAGAACACAAGTAATCAGGCAATCATATTTTACTGAGGTTTGATTAGTAGGAATATTGTAATTTATATTTTCTTCTTTGTATTTTCATGTCATTTGTTGCATTTCCATAATAACATATATTAGTCTTGAAATCAGTAAAAAAAAAAAAAATGTCAATCCAGAATGAAAAATTTAGGTTAGGAAAAGGGAAGTCTATTAATAATGGAGAACAAAAGTTAGAGTAAACCCACTAACCGTGGAGAAAGAGACTATAATTCAAGTTTCATAGTCTCTTCCACTGTTTGAGTCATAATAGGATTGAAGTAATCATGGAAAAGTTAGGGTGCCAGCAAAGAAGTCTCGGGAAGATGTCAGCTAGGACAGAGGTGAGCCAAGAGAGCAGAAGGAAACACAGCATTTTAAACACAGAAGGCAGCCACATAAGTTTTATCAAGTATGGGAAAATTAGATTGCAGAGAAGGAACATAGGAAAATTTGTCTGTGTTGAGACCCAGCTCAGCTTCTCTTCAGGAAAAAGTCAAGCAAGAGTTCACTTTTGGTGTCATATGGTATGAATTAGACTGTAGAATGCCCTGGTGGAGTACTTTCTTTCTGTACTGAATTAGTTGTCAAACATTTGTGCTCCAATTCTGTTTTTAATAATTACCAATGTAGGACCATGGGCAAATCATTGACTGTAGCTGGGCAACAGTTGTCTTATTTTAAAATATATAAATATTTGCCTTTCCCATGTCACAAATTGTGGTGAAAATAAAATTTTATCTGCATAGGAAATACTTTGAAAATCACAGTGTGTTATTGGAATGTAAGATTTCATTTATTATTAATAATAACGTATGCTGACCTTTGTTAGAACCAGGTTTGAATCTAATGAATAACATCTGTCCTACAACACCAGTAGTATAATCAAGAATTAAATAATACTAAATAACAAGTATGATGATAAAATGTATTGAATATTGAAAGAATAGATGATATTTCATTGTGGGTTCCTGGACTGTCTGGGACGAAGAATAAGGAATTATATTGTGACCCAGTCTTCTGTGAGTTTCTACCCCTGCCCTTGCCCCACCCCAGTGCCTAATAGATTTACATTCAATTTTCCATTATCAGAGAAACTTTGAAAAGTACACAGGGTTATTTGCTCAAGATTTTTCAGTAGAAAACAAAGTACAAAGGTCAGTCTGTTAGTTGACATTAAATGAGGCCGATCTTAGTTAAATGTAGGGGGGAAATTAGAAGTAATGGGAGGCAGGCCATGAAACATGGAAGTTATTCCTCAGAAAATGAGCAGATACTCTGGTTAAGTGGCTGGTGGCCTTTCCTGTGTTGATTACCCAAGTTTACACATAGGCTTCTGGATATTAGTCATTTCCATATTACCTATGCTGATTAGTGGTCAAATTTATACCAACTGTGTAGACTCGAGTACCCAAATGGTACAGGTACATGCTATCCAGCCTCGCGTGGCTGTTTCACGGGCATCTAAAACTTGATGTGCCTAAAATAAAATTCCCGATTTTTCCCTCAAATCCTGTTCTTCCCCTAGCTTTCTCCATCTTGTAAATGACCACCATTTACCCAATTGTTAAGCCAAAGCTTAGTTATAATTCTTGACTCTTCAGTTACTCTCCCCCTCTAGCATGCATTGTGATCACTTCAATTTGTCTCCACTGCTGTGACTGTAGCCCAGGTCCCAAGCGTCTTGCACACAGACTTTTGCAGCAGCCTCCCACTGATGTCCGTGCTTCGTCTCATGCTGCCCTGCTCTGAATTCTAGTCTCTGCTTAGCAGCTAAGGTAGTCTTTTTGAAAACAGTAAAAAGAAAAATCATGTTGCTCCTTTTTTTTTTTTTTTAAGTTTTTATTTTTATTTATTTGAGAGAGAGAGAGAGAAAGGGAGGGAGAGAGAGCCACCATGAGCCGGGCAAGAGGCAGAGGGAAAGACTCTCAAGCAGACTCCCCAGAAAGCGCAGAGCCTGACTCAACTTGGGGCTTGAGATCAAGACCTGCGTTGCTCCCTTTCTTTCTTTTTTTTTTTTTTTTTAAAGATTTATTTATTTATTTATTTGACAGAGATAGAGACAGCCAGCGAGAGAGGGAACACAAGCAGGGGGAGTGGGAGAGGAAGAAGCAGGCTCACAGTAGAGGAGCCTGATGTGGGGCTCGATCCCATAACGCCGGGATCACGCCCTGCGTTGCTCCCTTTCTTAAAACACTGATAGCTCTCAGTCACACTTACAGTAAGATCCAAACTCCACCGTGAGCTGTAGCGGAGTTGATGCTCATCCCGGACACACTGTACAGCCGTATGGATTATGTACAGACAGCGCCCAACTCGACTGGCTGCCGTTCACGCCACAGGAGGTGCTCTATCTTTTGCCTATTACTCCTGCTTCTAAGGCCCTCCGTGAGCTGGTGGTTCTCAGCTGGAAGATTTCCGATGTCCCAGGGAACATTTGGCAATGTCCGGAGACATTTTTGGTTTCCATACTTGGGGAGTGCTGTCGGCATTAGGGAGAGGCCAGGAACAATGCGAAGCACCCTGCAGGACTGGACAGCCCCCTGCAATACAGAGTCATCTGGCCTTACATGTCGGTAATGCCCAAGTGGAGACACCCT
The DNA here is from genome assembly GCF_024610735.1 of Ursus americanus. Taxonomy (NCBI): domain Eukaryota; kingdom Metazoa; phylum Chordata; class Mammalia; order Carnivora; family Ursidae; genus Ursus; species Ursus americanus. Next base: position 1,312,474 of record NC_142131.1, read on the forward strand.
GAGATAATTCTTATCCCTTTCTGCCTCATCTGTACCACTCTCTCCCTCACTTCTTCTGCTCCATTGCCTTCTCGCTCTTCCTGGCAAATGACTACTAGCCCAGGGGTTCTCTATCAAATTATCTGTTTAATTTTTTTCCTGTAACCCTGAAGCTATCTGATATTACCTTGGGAAGTTACTTGTTTCTTCTCCACCACTCTCTCCTAGAATGTAAGTTACATGATAAGAGGAAGTGTTTCTCTGCCTGAGTATGGAGAGCAGTGCCTTGACATTTGCTGAGGGTTTGTCTGTCCCTTTCATACCCAACCACCTACCCCAGCCTCATTTATTTTTCACTATTGCCAATTCCTAAGCTCCACTCAATCCCCAATCTCTAAAGGGTGTAGTGAGGTTTTAGGATAAGATGAGCATATCTGTTTCACACATCACTGGGTAATAAAAGCAGTCAAAAGGGTATTGATTGGTTTTTAGTCCCCATCAGATTGTCTCTGAATTAAAATTATGCCTTTGTCAACACCCCCAACATCAGCAACATACAGCAGCTTCAAAAGGCATAACTAGAGCCAATCCTGAGAGCCCTGCACTCAGATGGTATTCTAAGAGCTGTTCACCAAGACTGTTCGCCTAGGCATCCTCTGTTGAACGTGGGTTTTGACTTTCCTGGTGATTAAACATCTTCCAACGCTGTTGCAGAAGATCTGACTTCAATTTACCCTGATAACTGTGTGAATACTGTGCTGGCTCCTCACTTTTCATGAACAGCCTTCCCATCCTGACCTTGAGATAATCCCCCTCTGGTCATAATCTTTAGGTACTTACCCCACAGGGCTGTCTGCTCTTGTCCATCAACAATTACAATCTCCGTGCCCAAAAATAAAAGTCATTCAGGCAGCCTGGATCACCAGTAAAGGGCTGGGCCAACATTTGAGTAGCTTTGACTCAGTAGGTTAATTTGTCTTTGGAACTGAAGAATCAGGTTTCAGCACAAAAGTACCCGTGCTTTTGGAAAACTTGGTTTTCCACTTGGCTCGACTCTAAAAGATTAAATTTCAAGGAAAAATCAACTGAATCCCCAAATTTCATCATATTGAATTGTGTTCCAGCAGGACCTCAAACAAATGAACAAGAAAACCAAAGCAAAACAAAACAAAGAAAAAAAACCTTTCAAGGTGTGCTGACAGAAAACATGAATTCATTGTAAGCCTTAATCACAGAAATGTCCATTTGTCTTGAAACAATAAAATTGCCCATCATAAACATAGCTATTTAAATTTATTCTATTCAATATGCTATACTTGAACTTAGATAAACCAAGAGTTTTTATTTGGAAAATGTATTTTTATTATTATTTACAAAAACTGAAGCAATTCATAGGTTGGGGTTACTATATTTTTTAGACCTCCTTGTAAAAATTCTTCTCTTCTCCTTTTCTGCCTCATGATAATTATTAAGATTGTAAAATGAATGGTGAATGCTCAGGCACCCCAAAATTAAATGGTAAGTCATAGATTCAGATTTAACCCCTAAGGTAGATGTATTTTCACACACCACTTCACGTGGCCCTAGTTTTCTATTTTCATGTTCTAAACGGATTGCGAAATTCTCTTGTAAGTTTTTGCTTCGGAAATGAATAACGTTTCACTCGCAACATCTGTAAATGATACTTGAATGTCCCCCTGAGCTAGTGCCCAGTGATAGCCCGTAGAGAAGAAAGAAAAAGTGCTCTAAGGGTTTATGCATTTGGTCTCTGATCAGTGAAACAACTGGACTGCTTCCTTTCTTAAAAGCCTTGATGTTTTCCTTTACTCAACTTACAGTGGACATGAATCTACCAACTGTCTGAGTATTGCCCAAGTCAATGTTTTCGTGTTGTTTCCCTCTTCGGTTCTGAGCTTTTGTATGGTAATTGCGGTGAAAGCAAACAGCCATCCTGATGACTGGACAGAAATTATTTGCAGCTGCTGGGCTTTTTACCCTCTGTTTTGTTTTCCTGGGATTTGGTTGGTATCTTCATCTAGACAGGAAGATCTGGCTAACCAGCTGCCATCTAACGCAGCAAGCCCTCTGCCTGAGCTGGACTTCCCGTGTAATATCATGAGACCTGCTGCTGGTATGTCAGTGGCAAACATGGGGAATCAATAAAGATGTTTTTCCACTGGAGTTCTAGATTTTCTCCAATTTAATGCTTGGTTCACTTAATCAGTATTTCCCTTTCACATGGTACAAGGTGGGCTTGGCTCTGGTTAATAAAAGATTCACTGACACTGACAGCCTAAGAAACCCAAGTCCTCGCAGGGTGGACAGAAGCCCAAACCAGTGTCTTGAAGGGTTGCCTGAGGGCAGCCACTCTCAGGAGCCTCGCTTCATGTCTTCTGAGTGGTTTTCTTGATACACACAGAGGCGAAATCAAGTAAGATTGCAGGCATTCTGCATGTTAAAGTCTTGACCTACATTTCCTTCAAGCATTCTTACTGTGTTTTTTTTTGCTAAAGAGGGAGCAAGCTGAATTTTTTCGATGTACCACAACCCTCTTTTTTAATTTTAATTTTTTAATCTAAGTTAACATATTCACCATGATGAAAAATAAAATTGTTTAGACTTGCTCACAATAAAACGTTAGAGTGCACCTTCAAGGAACTTCTCAGTGTGAATGGTGTGGGACCATCTTGATGTCATAGTGCACACATTGGTTCCCTTCTAGTGCATTCTGAAATGTGGCTTCCCTTCCCTTTTTTCATCTGGTCCAATCTGGTCAATGTATTTTGCAGTAGGACCCGGCTACCATGTGCAGAGCACATTATTAGTAATTAAAATGGGTACCCTGTATTATATTTGTTTCCCTTCTTCCCTAATCCCCACTCTCACTTCTCCCCTATCGGACTCACAGTAATGTATTGATATGCCCTTAAAATATACAATATGCGATTTTTATAATACACACTGTTGTGTTTTAGAGTCTTTCATTTATACAAATGATATTGTGCTTTCTCATTCTGTTTCTACTTTTCTTATGAAATTGTCACTTACTCTGTTTCTCACTTTTCTACTTACTGCTGCCCAGTGTGTCATAGAACGCATTCACTCCTCCTTAATTATCCCTTTCCCTAAGTTTCTTCTAGCTCCCTGCGACCATTGTGAACATGTGCAAGGATCATTTGTGTACATGTACCCAACAGACCTAAGTGAGAATGAATCTGATCTGCATCCCCGGAGTGTAATTGCTGTGTCATAGGCCATGCACATTTTTCCATTTTCTGTCTTTGATAGATTTACTGAAACCCATCAATCCACTGATAATCACCACCCCACTCTCATTCTCTTTGCTGCTATACGTTTATTCATTTTGCACTCCTAAATCTTTATTTCAGTGGAGTCTTGAGAAGGACTGGAGGCAAATGTACGTGCTTAGTCTGATGTTTGAACTGGAGGTCTACCCATCTTTTTTTCAGTGCATTAGTTAGCTTGGGATGTGGCCAAGGAGGAGGACTAGGAGAGAGCGTGGAAAAGACATTCCTGTTGATGTTAAGCTGTGTGCAATTGACCATAAACTTGTCACTGAAACACATTACCTAGAAAGTGGGACATAGACTAAAAGGAAAGAGTGCATCTAACTGAAGGTGGGAGTTGGCGGTCATCCTTGTTTCATAATTTAGAGGGTAATAGGCTGACTTTCAACCCAAAGTCATGACAGTATTTCTGGAATCAAAGGTCTGTTGCCTCAGCTGACCCTTGTCCCAATAGCCATTGGGATTCTCTTCCAAGGTTACTGTTCCTCTTCAGCACTACAGCAGGCCATCCTGTGTAAGTTTGCAAAGTAAAACTGTTTCAGTAGTTGGTTTGACAGGACTTGCCCTGCAATTTTGGATAGTTTTGTGATTGCTCTAACAAGACACCTCTGGGAATACTGCTATGAAGTAATCAGAATTGTGTTTCCTGGGCCAGTCAACTAGGTGGCTGCGAGAGGGCTGAATCCAATTTGTACTTGGAAAAAGCTGGAGCAGGACTTCATGAAAAGGTGAACGTGTTGCTGTCAGGTCTGCCTACATCTCAAGAGCAATGCCTGTGGTCATGTCAGCACTCTTCTAAATTAGAGTTTTCTGGGTGCAGCCTGTCAGGGATGTCTTTGGTTGGATTTGAACAGTCTCTGTGAAAAATAGCCAAGCAAACCCCGGATGACAAGGTGTTCAGCTACAGTTCAAGGCATTTAACCTCCCTGTGTCCATTCTTTACCCCATTAAATGGTCCAGTGTCTGGTTACTCTTCCACATGGTCAGGGCAGTTGTCCCACTGCGGTCCTATCTGCTTTGCCAAGATTGGACCTCCACAGCTCAGAAGCGTATCTCACTGAGATTAGTGGAAGTGACAGCTTGTAGTTACAGGTATTGTGATCTTGGGGACAGAGCACTTGATTTGGAGTCATGAATCTGCCTATTGTTACCCTCAGTTGTCTAATCTGTATACTAGAGATAACAGTAATACAAGTCTCCTTGCTATGTTAAAAGTTGCTGTGGGGGCGCCTGGGTGGCTCAGTCAGTTAAGCATCTGAGTCTTGGCTTCGGCTCAGGTGAGGATCTCAGGGTTGTGGGATTGAGCCCCACGTTGGGCTCTGTGCTCAGTATAGAGTCTGCTCGAGATTCTCTCCCTATCACTCTCCTTCTGCTCTTCCCTCCCTCACCACTCTCTCTCAATAAATAAATAAAATCTTTAAAAAAAAAAAGTTGCCGTGAAGACCATATAAAATAATGTAACCAAAGGTCTAAAAGGTTTGCATTCTTGGTGTTACAGGCTGCACTGTGTGCATTGTGTCCAAAGCGCTCCCCTCCCCAATTCATCCACTGAAGTTGTAAATCCCAGGACCTCAGAATGTGACTATAATTGGAAATCAGGTTTTTAAAGAGTTGATTAAATTAGAATGAGGTCCTTAGAGTGGGCCCTAATCCAATATGACTAGTGTCCTTATAAGAAGAGGAAATTTGGACCCACAAGACACCAGAAACCTGCACAGGCAGAGGAATGGTGGTGTGAGGACGCAGCATGGGTGGCCATGTGCAAGCCCCTCAGGGTGTGGCATTTTGTTAGGGCAGCCTGAGAAGACTCATACAGGTCCCTGCTGGCACACTCGAGTGAGTCGCTCTCATGTTACTCTTTGTATCCTTCACAACTCCAGCAAATACTCATTTAGCATCTGCCACATTCAACCAGGCACTGGATTTACAGTGGGAACAAATGAGCATTGTACCTGCCCTCAGGGATATAGACCAGTATCTTCTAATAATGCCATCCATTCTGTGCTTTGCATTTGTCCTTGTTATTGATTACTTGTCAACATGTTGTAATTTTGTGTACTTATTTTGTTAACAATTTTCTCCTCTAGAATGTAAGCTCCATGAGAGTAGAGACATTTATTTTCAACACTATATTCAAGGCTACTAGAACAGTGTCCGGCACACAGTGAGGGATCAAGGATATTTGCTGAATGAGTAGTGAGAGCTTAGGCTGAATGACATAAAACACATGAACGAGGTGTCATGATCAGGAAGAACATACAGAGTGTCTAAGGCTCAGAGACGGTTGGAACCTTCTCCATAGTCACAGAGCCTGTGCATGAAAGAGGCACTGAGGTGGGAAGCCTACGGGATTCCAAGTCTCTTACTGTTTTCTGCATCTGTTTGCTCTCTTCTAAAAGGTTTCTTTGCTTAGGACTTTACAAAGATAACACAAGGATTAGCTAAAAACTAAAACTACTCTGTAAAGCAAACTTCTTATTTAGCATATTAATATTTAACTTTAGCAGGCAGAGCAGCAAATGATAAATAATATAACCTTGGGCTTGGCAGTCAGTTACTCACTGCAGCCTTCACCAAGGGGAGATTCTGGCACTATTTCTGGCCAAGTCTTGGCCTGGGTCTTCTTGTTCAGTTGTCCCCATTCCATATCTCCATCCAGAGTTACCCATAATTTAAACTATCCTCTTGGCTTCCAGTATCGATGAAGTTATTCCCTGTGGTGCACACCACTTCTGTCTCCCTTTCACACAGCCGTAGCTAAGCCACCATATTCCAGTGTGGCTCTCCCGGTGCCCTTGGTCACACTGGATTAGCCAGAGGGAACTTGGTCATTGACTCAGCCTGGTAATTGAGCTGCTGCTCTGGGAATTCGGTATCTCTTTAGAGTCTACAACTATGAGATCTAAAATCTGGGAGTTCTGTAAAGCCATGCTTTCCATCCCATGGAGCAAGAGTGGTGAATGGAGCCAAGCTGAGGAGTAGGGAGATTCCCACAGTGTTCAGGTCCCTGGTTCAAATTATCCCTCATCTCTAGTCCCTCTGCATTCTAAGCCTGAGTTTTGTAAAATTCTCTGGTATCATTACACACGAGATTTTCCTTTTCACTGTATTAGTTCTAGTTGGTTTCTGTCATGTGTTTACAATGGCAGCCTAATTACAGCTCCCAGCCTCCCTGCCTTCGGTGGCTCCAAGTGTGTTTCTAAAGAGCAGGCTTTCTATGCTACCTGCAAGGACTTCTATTTCTAATATTTTGATTTCTGTCTAAAATTTCAACTGCACAGAAAAAAAAAAAAACCTGTGATAAACATGACTTTGCCAAGAAGTTTCACCTTGATGGACCCTGAGTGCAGCAGTGGGGAAGGTTTTAGGGGCCTTTTTTGGCTTTAGGCGGGAAAAGGGTGACCTGAATGTGGTCTGGGATGTTGCTTCATTTCTTGACACTAATGTCGCCTCTAGAGACACCTACTCCTGCTGCTTTGTCCTGATGTGAAGTTACGTGTTTCATGGAGCTTCGTAAACTCGAGAGCAGTCACTCAGCAAAGACTGGTCAGTATCTCCTCTCTCTGTCCCAGGCTCTGTGGTAGAAGTAGAGATAAAATCTGAGAACAACAGCTGTTACCCCCGAGGAGTTGACAGTGCAGCAGGAGAGGCAGAGAGGGAGACCAACAGTACAGTGCCTTCTGGAAAGTGTAGTGGGGTGAAGAGAGAAAGGAGGAAATGATTCATTTGCCTAACGTGGTGTGTTCAAGGCAGGCCTCATGGAATAGGCGAGGCAGGAGATGTGCTTCAGAAGATGGCCAGAGCTCCCAGGACCGAGCAGACAGGCAGCTGCATGCACGAGGACAACATGAAGGCATAGTGTCGCCGGGGCACAGCTGAGGGCATAGCGCGCAGGCCAGACGAGATGGGAGAATGGGCGAGGACCCAGGCACGGGAGACCGTTGTGCCTGAAGTGGCAGTTGGATTTTATGCAATAGATCTCTGTTTCTCTAACTCTAGTACAGAGAAGAATCTCCTGAAGGGTTTGCTAAAATCCAGACTCCTGGGCCCCTCTCCAAAAATTCTGATTCCATACCTCTGGGGTAGCAGCTACAAATCCTAATTTTTACAAAATCCTTAGAATGACTGATATGTGTGTTGGTCGTGGAGAAACACTTTGAGAGTCACCAGATCAGAGGATAGGACACTGCGAGAGGGATCTTAGCAGCCAGAGCAGCACGGTCAGGTTGTGTTTTAGAATGCTTGGAGAAAGAACGGCTAAGATGTGGGAGACATGGCAGGATTGCCACGGAGCCTCCTCAGGGGTCCAGAGAATGCTGACAAGGCCACAGCCGAAGAGCAGAGCAAAGAGGACAGTCTGAGAGATAGGGAAGAAACAGAATTGATAGGTGATAGTGTCAGATTAGCTTTAGGTAGTTAAGAAGAGGGTATCTGGCTTAGGTTAGATGGGTTCAATGGGTGATACCTGTAACCAGAATCAGCCACATGGTATAGTACAAGCAAGTTCCAAGAAAAAATGGTGAATTTACTAATTTGCATTGCACAAAATATGTCACTATTATTAGAGAATGAGAATCAACTTAGTATAATGGTTAAGAGCACAGGCTGCTTGGGTTTATATCCTGGTTCTGCCACTTGCCAGCTTTGTGATTTTGGAGAAGGTATTTAACTTTTCTGTGTCTTAGCTTCTTCATCTGTGAAATGAATTTGGTAATATTTCCTTCCTCACAGGTTCCTCATGAGGATTAACTGAGTTAATATTGGTAAAACACTTAGGACAGTGCCTGGCAGATAGTAAGCACTATACGATGAGCACATGAGTAATAAAATCTGGTTAACACGATAAATAGGACAGATAAACGGTAGATCCGTTGTGCTTCACTCCTTACTATCATGAGCCTTGCTAGTGTCACAAGTTTTAGAGCTGGAGGTGTATTTGAAATGGAAGAATGATACCGATCAGTTGCTCCTTGTGGTGAATTGCGTTTTCTTTCGTTTCGCTTTGGGAAGTGGACGGGTTTGGTACTCACAGCCCAATATCGCCAGTCCACCTGTGGAGACTGTGTGTAGGAATTGCACGTACGTCATTGGAAACCAATGAGCTGCCATTCTGAAGTGCTTTGGGATTCCTGGTCAAGGGGAAGAGAGTTGATACACTGGTACCCAGGCCTCACTCTCAGGTCTGAGCCCCATCGTTTCCAGTGGACACCCGGTAGAAGAAGGAACCAACTAGAAATTACCTCTCCCAATCTGAGGTATAACGAGAGTTAACCTGATGGGAATGTGATTGTTTCTGAATCATAATGTTTTATCCGTAACTGAGGGAAGAAAGATTGGGAGTGAACTTACGGTCTAAGCAATTTTAGCGGGCAGAGCTCAATGTCTGAGAGTCATTTGATAAAGTTACTGTGGATGTTCTGAGCAGTAGAAACCACAAGCTTTCCATGTTATCTAATTTTTGTTTTCTGCATACATTTCTGAAAAGTGATTCTCTCAGCAAAAATGTAATGCGGGCAATTCTTGTTTTAAATGATGGCTCCAGATCTCATGGAAAGCATTTTTGATCTTTTTCTGTTTGCCTCATAAGGCGTATTATTAAAGGACATTTTTAGGAAAAGTATTATTTTAAAATTGAATAGTTAAGGGGAAATTTAGGAAGAGAAGTCCCAGCTCTGTGTAATTCTCAGAAAGCTTCCTCTAAAGATTTGTGACCTACATAGATTTCGGGCTTCTATATCTGCAAGATAACAAACCTGTATCTGTATTAGCCACTGAATTTCTGGTCACTTGTTACAGCGATGATGGAAAACGAGTCCATCTCTCATTCCGTCCGTCTCTTTTATCATCACTCCCATTTGCCTCTCTTGCCTAGCAAACATCATTTAAGATTAATAATAATAATGGCAACTTTTGTGAAGCACTTAAAATGTGACAGGCATTATAATAAATATGTTACCTGCATTATTATATCTCATTTTCACAATGCGATTTGACGATAGGTACTTTTATTTTCCCCAGTTTATAGGTGACCAAACTAAGACTTGGAAAGGGCAATAGCCCAAGGTCACGTTGTAATTAAATAAGTAACATGACCTACATGTCACCTGGGAATGCCTTATCCCTGGGATCCTAGTGAAAATGGCTGGAATGCTGGCAGTCTCTCAGCCTGTGAAAAGCTAAAGCCCATCCCAGGGATTTAGTCAGAGACACCTTAATTAATTCCTTTTTGGTAGTTGAGGTGACACAGAAGAAGTTTGAGAATTAGGAGGGTTAACTTCTTTCTCCCAAAGCTTGCTATCAGGATATTAATGAAAACAAGTCTCACCTCAAATTCTGCCACAAACACAAACATTTATTAAACATTCATTAGAATGCTAGGCCAACTCCGTTGATAAATCTATAATTCAGCAAGTTCTAATAGTCTGTCCTTTAGGTGCTCCAGCCACACCTTGTACAAAAGGTTCACTTGAGCAGAAATGACTATATTTCAGAGACCAGATTCTGTTACCTTTATAGGTGACCCAGGCAACCATCAGTCCTCCCAAACAGGACTTCTTAGAGATCAAACTTGAATGCTGTGAAGGGTAATTTTATGGGTCAACTTGACTGGGCCATGAGGTGCCCAGACATTTGGTCAAATATTATTTTGGGTATTTCTGTGAGAGTGTTTTCATATGAGATTAACATTTAAATGAACATAAATTGGTAGCTTAAGTTGAGAAAATTCCCTCCATAGTGTGGGTGGGCCTCATTCAATCAGCAGAAGGACTGAATGGAAGGAAAAGGTTGACTCTCCCCTAAATAAGAGAGAATTCTTCCTGCCTGACCACCTTTAAAGCTTAGACATTATTTTTTTTCCTGCCTTTGGACTAGGATGGAAACATTGGCTCTTCCTATGTTTTGAGGCTCTCAGCCTTCAGGCTGGAACTACACTCTGAGTTCTCCTGGGTTTCCAGCTTGCTGACTCACCTTGCAGATTTTGGGACTTGCCAACCTTCATAATTGTACAGGCCAATTTCTAATAATAAATAAATATATATACATATATCCAGAGAGAGAAAGGGAGGAAGGAATATGTCTGTCTGTGTCTCTCTCTCTTTCACACGTGCGAGCACACACACACACACACACACACACACCCTATTAGTTTTGTTTCTCAGGAAAATTCTGACTAATACAGATGCCTAAGGGTGCAGGGTAGAATCCTCTTCAGAATCTTATATCTTGTGTATTAGTTTCAAAGTAATAAAGTACCACAAATTGGATGTCTTAACAGAAATTTACTTTCTCATAGTTCTGGAGACAAGAAGTTCAAAATCAAGATGTCAGCAAGCCCGTGCTGTCTGCGAAGCTCTGGCTGGAACCCTTCCTTGCCTTTTCTGGTGGTAGCCTCCAATGCTTGGAATTCCTTGGCTTACAGCTGTATAATTCCAGGCTGTGTCTCCATCTTTACATGGCAGCCTACCTGTGTAGGATTTTCTCTCTTCTTGTTAACAGACACCAGTCATCTCGACAATGACTTCCGCTTTACTTCAAAATGACTTTATCTTAGCTAATTACATTTGTAGCAACCCTCTTTCCAAATAAGGTCACCTTCTGAGGTACTGGGGGTTAAAACCTCAACATGTCTTTTTAGAGGACACAATCCAACCAATAATACTTGTTCATGCAATATTTCAACCAATCCATATATAATGAAGAATTTTTAATTTCACCAATGAAATCCATTTTCAAAAATTCATCATGCTAATTAAGCCTTTGATTTCACCAAAGAGAATCCATTTTTGATGTGCTAATTATCAGTGTCATGCTAAGAGCCTCAGATGTTGATGAAGATATGGAGAGCTTTAGGAATAAGCTAGATGACCGCTGGCATGGTGCATTAGTAGTCAACAGTCTGTCTTCAAAGTTGAAGTTTAAACTTCCTGGCATATACACAGTATCACAGTTTCTATGCCAAAGAACTTTAAAGTAAACCCACATTCTAATGTGTTCTGTCTTTTTTGCCCTACATCAACTCAGCTGCACATATTTCTCGATTAAGAAATTAACTCACAGAAAATATTTCTTGCATTTGGTCAACTTTAGGCTGATTCTTCCTCTTTTTACCCACTCTTTCTATCAGGTAAGACAGATTTTTTTTCCTTGCTCCCCGCTTCTATTGCTTTTGGTATGCTCTTAGGGTCTCACACTTTCCTTCCTAGAACTTCTCCAAGAGTATCCCTTCCAAACAAATCCATTGTTCTCCTAAGAAGAATTCTCCTGATTCAGTTTATTCTTTCTCTCCATGGGATTATACTGGATCACATACTCTTTAGCATGAAGAACAGTATGACTCTAAGGTAATTATAGCACAGAATGCAACTGCTGATAGAAACTTGGGATATTTAGTTAAAACTTGGTTAACAGCTATTAATTTAAGAACAACTATACTGCTCAGTTTTAGAAACGAGGTGAAATTTATATAAAACAATTCTGGAAAGGTCTACTTTTTTATTTAAATGGAGTGGTCAGAAATATGTATATTTGAAATAACTTTAGTTTCTAGCAGCATGTCAACAAATGGAATTTAAGGAAATTCTAATTATTGTTCTTCCACTGAGCAGACGTGCGATTTTGAGTAAACCTCTATGCTTCACTTGCTTCCTCTGATTTGGTAAACGATTCTCCCCTTAACTAGTATGAGGATATACATTCTATAACTATACCTGTATCTGTATCCATACCAGTATCTGAGAGGACATACATATGCAAATAGTCCCATTTTTGTAAACTATTTGCTATTGCTCAAATTATTCCCACTTCATGGTTCCCACAATTTTTTTTTTTTTTTAAGATTCTAAGTGAGCTTCTGTGTCCCTACAATGATGCCTAATATACAATGGCCATTTGCCACCCAGGCAGAAATGTCTGTATACCTTTCAAAATAGACAGATTTAGTCATTGGCCTACCACTCAGAAAGTTTGTGCTTTCCAATCCAGTTGCTAGCTCCATAAGAGTGGTACCCATCATTCATGTTGAGTATGGAAAGTTTGAGATTGTGGTAAAAAATCAGATGATGCTTCGGGTTTGCCTGCCATTAAGAGGCTTTGTGCTTGAGGTGTGGTTAAAAGAATGTGCCTCTGCAGTCTCCCTGTGGAGGCTGTTCTGCGACAGGAGAAGCAAATTCAAGTGCCATCAGGGGTTAAGGAGCTAGCACCTGAGAGAAGTGGACTCCGTGGGGGCTGTGGTACAGTGGATATGCACAGTACTTCTAAGACAGCAGGTGTCTCTCCTCTCTACCCAATTGTTGCCAACAGCTATAAGGACCCAGGGTTGCCGCCTAACCCAGTATTTTTAGTGAAGCTAGAAATCTATGCATTTTGTATGAAATTTACAGGTAACATACTATTGGTTCAATTTCTTTGAAAAAACAAAATCCATCTGTGATTTTGGTCCATTTGTTGTGAAAAAACACCAGGTTGTAACTGGTATCCTACACTGATAATTAAAACAAAAAACCCCCAAACCTCCCTGACAGTGCTCTATTCATCCTCTGCACTTGGCAAAGAAATCTGTTAACGGTTTAACTTAGAATTTCCTAAATGTATTTCAACATAAAATCTGCTTCTTTGTTGATGAGGGTTTATGAGGACATGATATCTGTAACTTTTTTTTAGCTGTTTGGGATAACATTTGGAGATAACCCGGAAACAGATCTGCTGTATGATCTTGGCCTCCATGTTTCTGTGAAGTTGCCCTTCCCTGATGAATTAAGACACAGCCTCCATTTCTCTCTGAAACTCTGAGTTAGTGGTACCAGTAGCTTTTAAAATAGGATTCTTACTATTTTCTCTCAGTGGAGAGAAGAACTAGCACCTCTTCATAATTTCCTCTCCTGAGCTTTGGAAGACCAGTGGCAGAGACTCAGGCTAGAAGGAATGGAAAGTGACTACTAAACAGGCACAGGCTTTCTTTTTAGAGTGATAAGATTGTTCTGGAATTAGATAGTGGTGATGGTTGCACAGCCTTGTGAAAGTACTGGAAGTCACTGAATTATGCACTTTAAAATGGATAAAATGGTAAATTCTGTTAGGTGAATTTTACCTCAGTTGAAAGAAAAAAGCCATCACCACAGGGCCAAGAAGCATATTTACCAATAGAGGGACGTGCAGTATCAGATAAGGGTGCCACGTTTTCTTTTGTTTTCTGAAGACATGTCTCCATTTTTCAAACTCTTCTGATGTGCTTCTTAACCTCCCTAATAAGCAACCTAAAATTTCTTTGATGTTATTTATTTATTTAAGAGTTAAGGGTTTATTTAAGTAATCATTACACCCACTAAAGGGCTTGAACTCAACCACAAGATCAAGAGTCTCATACTTGGGGCCCCTGGGTGGCGCAGTCGTTAAGCGTCTGCCTTTGGCTCAGGGCGTGATCCCGGCTCGTGATCTGGGATCGAGCCCCACATCAGGCTTCTCCACTATGAGCCTGCTTCTTCCTCTCCCACTCCCCCTGCTTGTGTTCCCTCTCTCGCTGGCTGTATCTCTCTCTGTCAAATGAATAAATTTTAAAAATCTTAAAAAAAAAAAAAAAAGAGTCTCATGCTTTTCCAACAAAGCCAGCCAGGAGCCCATCCTTGCTGATACTTAAATATTTCTTATCTATGTTTATATGTGCTATGGCTTGAATTGTGAAACTCCTTCCTCCCCCAAATGCACATATTGAAACCTTAACCTCTAATGTGACTATAATTGGAGATAGGGCTTTCAGGGGGTTAATTAAGGTTAAAAGAGGTCATAAATGTTAGGTTCCTAATCCAGCAGAATTGGTGACCTTCTTAGAAGAGGAAGATCTCTCTGTCTCCTCTCTCCCTCTCTGTGAGTGCACTGGGAAAAGGCCATGAGAAGCATACAGCAAGAAGGCAGTCATGTGCAAGCCAGGAAGAGGGTTCTCACCAGACTTGGACCATGCTGTCCCTCTAATCTCAGACTTTCAGCCTCCAAACTGTGAGGAGATAAATCTCTGTTGTTTAAGCCCCCCAATGTATGACATTTTGTTATGGCGGCCTGCCATTCTCTAACAACTCCTAGCTTGAGTGTCCCTAGAGAAACCCACAAGAGAGCTCTATATTTCAAGGCAAAGGAGTGCATCCAGAGTCGGCCGGGAGTGGCTATGTATCCCCACAGAGCTTTTCAGCATCAGCTTTTATGCATTGTTAAACAGAACTTACGGTTTAGGCTGCACCACATGTGTTCACAATCTTTTCTAAAAGACGGCTGTGATCAGAGCTGCACATAGGGTGACCGGGGAGTAAATCTGGGGAATGATGGATGGTCTAAGTGTGCTTGGTATTGTCAGCACTTTGTATCCATGTAGTCTCTGTGGAATTTCTATGCAATTAAATCTGCTTCATCAATATCAGTTGGGAACATTAGAGGGAGATAGGAACTCTGATAACAAAATAGCCACTGTTTTGCAAGAGCAGTATCAGCTAAGCCATAACTGTTCACTGCTTCCAAGTCTCTTCCTTATCATTTCAATCTCTCCTGGTGGCAGCATAGCACTATGTAGCCTGTGTCACGGGCTGCTGCTTGCAACACTGGGTGAAGCTGATTCCCTCACTGGGACATGGTCCAGCTCCCCGTGTTACATGCTGCCCCATCCACATACCAAGGTCAAGTCTAATGTTGCTCAGACCCTGGTGACTTTAGCAGTTGAAAAGCTACAACCCTACTATGAATTTTCAGTGTTAAGGAACACAGATTACAGCAAGGACATGTTTATTCAGCCAGTTTTCCAGATGAGTGAGCCAAGCAACAGGAGGATTGCCAAACATTCACCATGACCACATTCTTCTGTAGTGTAAATTGTGCCATTGGTATATGTTAAATTTTTTTTCCAAATCTATATGTTGCTAAAGACTTTTAATTATTCCTATTGCATCAACCTCTCTAGATCTTAGAGTTGCTTCTCCTATCCTGGAGTGTGAAGAAGAGAACACTTGAGCTTTGAGAAAACTCCAGTGGTCCTTCACACCTCTGGGATGGGAACACGCTCTCTATCCCTGCACAATGAAGCACATACCTACATTGCCCTGCCTGTCTTTAAAAGTGTTCCCCTTGAAGATATAATAATTAATAATTGACTTTTAAAGTTCTGCATAAAGTGTCACTTTACCAGCTTCCCTTTTGAACATTTAAGATAACTGAGTGAAATTACTCACTCCTTGCCCAGACTAGACTTTCTAAAGTGTAAGATTTATATACACTGTGATATGTGCTGAAAGAGCTCCTATTCAGTAATACTATATGATTAAATAAAATGGATAACCTCCTTTTAAATTTTATTTTTAATTTAAATTTTGGTAGGAATTATCTTCGCATGGTTCTAATATCAAACAATGTGAAAGAGCACACCTTGAACGTTCTTGTTCTCATCGCTGTCTTTCCCCAGTAACCCCTGTCTACCCTTTGAGACGACCATCTGGACTCATTTCTTTATATCCTAGAGCAGCGTTTCTTAAACTTTTTTCATTATCAATCCACTAAGGAGCCTTTGAAAACTTTTTTTTCTTGATTATCTCCCCCTCGCCCCAATTTTAATATGCAGATATAGTGTATATCTGTTTTTTTGCACTACATAACTTTACTTTATGTGTAAAAAGATTAAGATCCCCCCAAGAACTAATTTTTGCCCCCTGGGGTGATACCATCCCGTTGAGAACGCATGGTCTACATGTGCTTTATGCACATACAAGTAAATACGAATGCATTTTATTTTCCTCCTTTTACACAAATGGTAACACACTACCCAACCTTCTCTAATCTTTACTTTTTTAACCCAATAATATCTCCTGGTAATATTTCCATAACATCGTATTAAAAGTATCCCCACCGTTTCTTAATGGGTACATAGTATTTTATTTTATAAATTTAAATAAATTTACTTAACCAGGATCGCGATGATGGATGTTTAGGTTATATCCATTTTTTTCTGCTTACAAAACATGTTACAATGAATAGATTGTACATGTCAAGTATTGATGTCTGTGGTAAACTAAAGCTGCCATGATTTTTCTGACAACCCTCCTGCAAAAGTTGTGGTCTGTGTCCCATACTATTGAATCTTGGTGAACAATATGACTGCTTGACCAATAGAATATAGTAGAGATGATGTGCCATTTTCTAAGCTCGGACCTTAAGAGACTTCCTGTATCTGACAATGCTTGCTGTTGGAGCAGGTTGCCATGGTGTGAGGAAGCCCAAACAGTCCTCATGGAGTGATGCATACTGAGAACAACTGAGGATTCCAGGTGACAGTCCCAACTGAGTTTCCAGCTGAAAGCTAGCACCAGCTTGCGGCCGTGTGTATGAGCCACCTTGGATAGGAATAACAGATCATTGGGATAAGGTCTTTTTCTTATTCCACTGCTCATCACCAGTTGACATTAATTATGATGGCTTCTTGAAATAATCACTTTCCCTTGATTCAGTGGGACTGCTCTCTAAGTTTATCACTTCTCTACCATTTCTCAGACACATTGTCTCATCCTCCTAGCCTCAAACTTTAGATGTTAATTTCTTAAGACTTAGTCCTAGACCTTCTTTTTTTCTTACTAATAATCTCTCTAAGCAAACTCATCTATGCCTAAGTCTTCAACCATCTGGGAAGAGACAATTTCCAAATGTACACTTTCAGCACAGACCTCTTTTCTGACTTCCAGACCTGGGTATCCAACCACCCAACTGCCTACTTCAACCTTTCTATTTGAATGTTTTATGAGTATCTCACATTCAGCACATGAAAAACTGAACTCAATCTTTTTTTCTTCTATTATAGTTTACCTCAGTGAATGGCACTACCACCAAAGAGAGCCAAGAGATCATTCTCTCTCATTCTCTCTCTACATCTAATCCATTGCTAAATCATCTTTATTTTAACTCTTAATCTTTCTTATGTTTTTCAACATTATCTATTTCTATTACCATCATTCTGTACCTAACCACCAGCACTTTGACCTGGATACTACCACAGCTTTTTAACTGGTCTGCTATGGTCCATTCTTGCCTCTCTTGACTCTATTTCCACCCAGAAGCCCATGTGATCTCTTATAATTGCAAATAAGATCATATCATCCCCTGAATAAAAACTTTCAAGGGTCACGCTCTTAGAATCAATATCGAGATATGTAGTCTGTTTTCTAATACCCCAAATAATCAGCCTCCTGATTACCTTATCAGGCCCACTCTGGTTTCACCTTTCTTTTTGTTGGATGAGACGAGCTACACTGGTGGTCTCTTGATTTTTACATTCTTCCTTGTTTACTTGTCATAA
Organism: Ursus americanus; assembly: GCF_024610735.1. Lineage (NCBI taxonomy): Eukaryota > Metazoa > Chordata > Mammalia > Carnivora > Ursidae > Ursus > Ursus americanus. Next base: position 1,330,078 of record NC_142131.1, read on the forward strand.
TTACATATTAATAATTATGCAATGGGTAGTTTCATATCTCTTCTTTAATAGGTTGTAAGCCCTGTCTGTCATGTTAGACTAGAGTCTAAGAAAACCTAATGAAAAGCATTTCAAGTTGCACTCTGTAACAATATAGCAGCTGCTGTGTTCTCATAGGTCTGAAATCTAATCATGAAATGACATTTATGTTTGTTATGGCTCTTTCTGTTATCAAATACAATGCAGTCTAATAACTGATATAAGGGAGATCTGTAGAAGATACAATGGGCACAGAAAAGAATGGAGCCGAACTAGCCCTGGGGAAATCAAAGACTTCACTGAGATGATGCTTGCCTCGAGGATTCTAGGTACGTGGCATCACTTTCTCCTTGTTATTATCACTCCCTTCATTCCCCCTTGTGTACCAAATAGCCACCAGCGGCACTGCCACATCTTTCTGACCCAAGCATCCCATGCATTAGCCTGGGGGCAAAGACCTTTGCCGCCACTGTTGAGCCCATGCAGGAGTCAGAGAAGGAACAATGCACATTTGGCTGTTCCAAAAGCAGAAACCAAAGCCCCCACCATGGCAGTTGCCACAGGAGCACTTCCTAATCCTTGTACCTGAAGGCTTAGAATCTTCAGGTGCCTTTGACACTTCCCTCTCTCTTAGTTGTTCCCTTCTAAATGCATTCTAGGCTGTGGTTTTCTCCATTATTCCTTTCTAGTCAGTTTTCTTCAGGGATTCCTCATCATTTTGTGGTTTTTCTTTGTTTTCAGAATTTTAAGATTCTTTCTGTCACATTTAGGGATTTAGGGTAGAAGTGTGTTCTCAGAGCACCATCTTGATCCAATATCTGGAGCAGTCATTGTTGACATTTTTTGTACGCAGTGAACCATAAAATTATGCATAAGCATGTTACAAATGTTTCTCAAGTGTTTCTGAAAGGTTTTTTTCTTCAATTCTTTTCATTGGTTTAATGCTTCTGAATACATAAGGCATTTCATTTGAATTATCTTATTCCTTCCTAACACAACAGTTTTCACTTTGCTTTTTTAAAATGATATCTCTTGTATGTTGGATGATGAATAAGAAATACAGTTTAAAATATAGAATGTCAACCTTGTTGGATATCGCTCTGGAAAATAGGCAAAATGTTTTTACCTTGGTATACAGATTGGAGGCTGAATTTAGGACAGATTGAAGGAGGGAGAGGCTGGAATCTGGGAGGCTAGCTAGGAGATTTATGCAGTAATCTAAGGACTATCTGATGAGACCCAGGATTAACATGCAAACAGAATGGACAAGAAGGTATAAATGAAAGAAATATTTCAAGGAAACACGAGAGGCCCCGTGAAAAGCTGACTATGAGTGATGAGAAGACGCAGTCAAAGGGGATGCCAAGGTTTTCAGCATAGTCTGAAGAACACAATGGTGTCATCTGGGGGAGACAGAGCACTCAAAGGGAGTGTTTCCTACTTCCCAAGTACACACACACTCACACTGGGGCCTTGAAAGAGTTGCTTTAAGCCTTGAATTTAGTGTAAGGTGATTTCATCTTAGACCCCATCCAAGAAAGTTTATTCCTGGAAGTCCTAGAAGGATTTCATTACAACATCATTTTTCACTTACACCATGATTATGCAACTTGCATGTAATAGGAGAGTCACCAGTAAGGCTCCAGAGCATTGGCCCACCCTGTAAATTAGCCCAAAGACCTGAAATCCCAAAGAAATTTTGGTGAGCCAATAGAGCCAAATTGACGAGAAGTAAGAATACTAATAAAAATGTTCAACATGATCCTGATTTCGTTTGGGTTTATGTTCACTGTCCCAAGAAACATTACCAGGCACTGCTAGTAGTCGGATGACCTGATTAAAAAATACTGGGCAGATAAAGTTGCCTGTGGGATGGTAGATATTTTTGGACTTCTCAGCAAGATTCCTGGAACCATTCTGTTTTCAGCATGGCCGGGCTTGACCTCCTCTTGCAGTCCTTGGAAAAATAAATACCAACAGGTATGGTAGGGTGGGAGGGAATGAGCCAGCAGGGGGGAAGGCTGTGCCTGGCTCTGGATCCCTAGCAGATCTGCGAGCCCATTAGCATTGCCCTTTTAAGCCCTGTCCTCCCAGCTTCATTCCCCTGGCCTCTAAGGAGCTCCACTTTCCTAATTTATACTAAACAGCAAGAGGAGATGCTGTGGGACACAGCTGCCTGGCACATTCTCATCTCTGACTCAAATATGCCTTTTTTCCTTGGCAAAAATTTTCATTCTGAAAGCAATTTCTCCTGTCTAAACTTATCATTTCCCTTTCTATGGATAGATCTTAAGCTGCAACATTTCAATTGTGCCCAAGATTTTCTTTGACTAGCCAGAACTAGTGTCCACCTAGTACTATGGAGTCCCTTGTTTTTGGTATCTAACAGCTAAAGACTAAAACCTTTGCTCAAAATGACTCCTTCTTAGATAAGGGATTTTTGATGGGTGAGAGATAAGGGAGCATGCTATGTAAACTGTAATTCGAAGTATTCAAAAAGATCTCTTCAACCACCTTCTTTCAGCCCCAAGAATTCACATTCTGTGTCAGCTCATGTTATCAGAGGCATGCGGGCGGCAGGAGCGAGCCCCCAGAGTTGCTGAGTAGGAGGCAGAACTTAGTTTTTTTCCTGACTTGGTCATTTATTTTTCAAGACTAGTTCTTCGGCTGGTCATCCATGTGTGGCCTTTTACTTTCTTGAAGGTTTCTCGGTGGGAAATGGGAATGAAGCTGGAGGTTTTTGTGAGAATCATTGTGACCTAAACATGTTCTGTGTACTCTTGTTGGTGCTGGGTGCTCTAGAGATACACATTGTAAGTGTAAATACAAGGGTATGTAAGGCATTTTGCGGTAATGGTGGGGGAAGCTGTCTACGTGACAAGATTGAATCCTAATCTTTTAATTGTCTTTGAGTTATTTAGTGTCTTTGAGATTCATTTTCCTCATATATAAAATGAATGATTCAGAATGTAGGATTTTCAAAGCCCCTATTAGCTCCCAAAGTCTTATGAACTTTATTAAAGTTTTTTGTTGTTGTTTTTAATCTAGAGTCCTTTCATGAGTGCCACTCTGCTCCTCGCAGACAAAAGCTGGACCAGCTGCTCTCAGGACATATAAAATGAGACTAGACCAGGCAATAGGACTTGTTTGGAAAGATGTGGGCCGCAGAAAACCCAGATCGTGTAGGTAGAGAGAGGTAAAAAGGAATAAAATTGAGGGGAACCTCACTCTGCAGGGATGGGTGAGGGTTGGAGGGTACAGAGCCAAGGACTGTTGTGGACTTCCAGGCTAGTGATTCTCAAACCTCAGCATTATCAGAATCACCTGGAAGGCCTATTAAAACAGATTGTTGGCCCCACCTCCAGAGTTTCCAATTCAGTAGGTCCAGTGTAATGCCTGAAAACGTGATTTCAAACAAGTTTTCTAATGTTGCTGTTTCTGGGGACCTCTCTTGAGAGCCATTGTTCTAAGTCGTTTTCTCATTTTTAGGTGTTGTAGCCTGAAAATGAGTGTTTTAAAACGCTCTGAAGTAGGTTGACATGTAGAGGGTCACATGGGTCATTTTTTTCATGTCCTTCAAAGTTGATTCCAGGCTTGGTATTGGAAGGGGCTGCACTTGGGGCCGTGGATGTGGTCACTTCCTGTTGCTTTTCCGTGCTACAGGAAGGTGGGCAGCTACTCACATCCTCTCTGCTGCCTTCCAGGGGACAATGAAAAACAGCACATGCATTCATTTGTTTTTCCATTCAACATGTATTTTGTTGAGTTCATACTATATTCTACTCACTGTACTAGAAGCCAGGGATCTTGTGATGAATAGGATAGTAAAAAATCTGTCTATTCATGGAGTTTAGATTTCAGAGTGTGGTGGAAAGCTCAACTCAAGGAATTCCTTTTGTCCCAAGGAAGACAACTTAGTGATCAGATATTTTTATTTACCCCCTGCCCTACACCCAGCGCCCCAACACACAGCTGAAGCTAGAATAACATGATCCACGCACTCAAGAGGCTTGAGGCTTATTGGGTTGGCAAGCCCAAATCATGGGAAACTACTAGAGTTTGATTCAGGGAGTATTGAGTATATGCTTGATTTTTCCCAACAGCTAAATTATGTGATACTGATTTTAGGGTCAGAGTTCAGAGAGGGAGAGCCATAATGGAGGTCAAAGAAATGTCCATTGTGCTATCAGTGGAGATTCCGTTCTCTTGTCTGTAATGTGTGCTACTTGTGCTTATGGCAAAGCCAGTACCATGCAGCTTTGCACTCAGTGGCCTCAGTACCTGGCCAAGTTCCTGCCCAGAGAAACTTCTGGATGTAGTGACCTCTACGACCCATAAAGTAGGGATGACAAACAGTCATTTGCATCTAAAGACTCCCAAGCTTGCTCTTGGCAATCCCAAGCCCGCTTTCCAGGACAATGTGCAGGCCAGCTCCCATTGGGAAATCCAGCACACGCTCTTTGAGTTCTGTGGAAACTTCCCATTACATCTGTGTTTTATCATCATGCAGTGATAGTCAATTAGTATGTTTCTATAAATAGACAAATTGGAAGAAAAATGACAAAGAGACTACATTGAAAACTACAAAAACAAAAGCAACAAAATTAAGAAATATTAAAGTTGGTATCAAACTTATAAAAACGATCTAGCACACAGTAGGCAAGAGCTGTATGTTGGAAGTATGAATCAACAGTCAACTGATCCATATACCATATCATCTCTTTTTTTTTTTTTTTTTGGGTCAGAGGAACAAAAAAAGTTTGGGGCTGCAAAATAAGATAATTGAGAACTATTGTGGCTCTGTGTGACCTTAACTCTCTGAGCATCGCTGTATTTTTTTTGTAAAGATTCAGTCAAAAAAACAACTATGTTCATATTTTATATCCCCTTGAAAACAGGGACAGCACTGCTAGATTCAGTAGACCTCTGGAGGGATCATTTGTGTGGACAGATAGCATCCTAAGTGGAAACACCCCAGATCCTTCACCTTGCTTCCTCCTCCTTCCATGACAGGTGGACTGGCCTACAACTAGCAAGACAGAGAGACACCTCTCTGGCTAGTGCCCAGCAAATTAGCCAAAGCTGGTCCTTCTATTGTCTGTTCTCACACAAGTCTTCTCCAAAATACAGGGTAGATGAAACGAGACTTTTTGTGTCTCTTTAAAAACATCTTTACAGCTGCAAATAGTTTTCTTTCACCTTTTTTCCCCCCTCCAAGCTGCCTTTGGTGTTCATTTTAGCCTGAGTTTACCTGCATAAAAGCGCCACTGGGGAGGAGTACGATTTGTCCTCTTCCTGTACCCCTAGGGATGGATGGCCTTGCATGTGGGGTCAGGGTGGCCTGTGTCCACGGTGTTTTGCTTCTGCAATATTAATGAAATCAGCCTCCTCCAAGAATGTCCTCAAATCCCCTGAAGGTTCTTAGATGTTGCAGTTTGCATTTAGCTATTTACATTAGCAAAAACTGTTGTACAAACAGGCCTGTCAGTCAGGGCCCGGCTGGCTTCACTTCAGAGAAGGAATCAGAAGTGTGAGTTAAATGAGCCCAGCAGGCATTTAACCTCTGGGTCTGGAAAAATCCTGACTCATGGCATGCTTTGGGAGGTGGGAAGGCAGCCCCATTGGTGTGGAAGCTTGAAGCATCCCAAACTGAAGCGTACAAATATGATGGTTACAGCTAACGTGGGCTAGTTACTGTGTGCCAGCAACTGTGCTGGTCCTCAAAGCCCCTTGTCGTGTTAGATAGGTCTTATTCCTAGTTTACATCTGCAGAAACTGAGCTGCAGAGAAATTATCTTGGCCAAGGTCCCAGCACTCTAAGTGGTGGTACAGGGGTGAATGCATGCAGTCTGTCTTCTGATCCTGTGCTTTTAACCATAATCCCATATAGCGCTATGAAAATATATGCCCTATAGGTATGTAATTTGGTAAAGATACTTTCCAAAACAATGTAGTAGTACATGTTAAAATAAACGCTCAGGAACTAATTTAGCAATTCCACTTACTAATGTCCATCTTAGAGAAATGCACTCACTCATTCACCACAAGGCACTGGTTTTACCAGTTTTTGTGTTGGTGAAAAAAAATGCAGTGACCTAGATAACCATCAGTAAGGGTATGAATGAATAAACAACAGTTCTCATACTGTGGAATGATACCTAGCTATTAAAAAAGAATGAGTCAAGGTGGGGGGTGGAGGGATGGGGGTAAGTGGGTGATGGGCATTAAGGAGGCACTTGATGGAATGAGCACTGGGTATTAATGCACCTGATGAATCACCAGATTCTACCTCTGAACCTAATAATACACTATATGTTAATTAAATTGAATTTAAATAAGTTTTTAAAAAAGAATGAAACATATTATGGAGAGATCTTTAAGATCTATTATTGAATGATAAAGCAAATTGCAGAAAGAAACAAGTGGTATGGGGCGCTTGGGTGGCTCAGTCCTTAAGTGTCTGCCTTCGGCTCAGGTCATGATCCCAGCGTTCTGGGATCGATCCCCGCCTTGGGCTCCCTGCTCAGTGGGAGCCTGCTTCTCCCTCTCCCACTCCCCCAGCTTGTGTTCCCTCTCTTGCTGCTTCTCTCTGTGTCAAATAAATAAATAAAATCTTAAAAAAAAAAGTGGTATGATACCATTTATGTAAAAAAAAAAATGCAAAAACAATACTGCCTATTTTCTCTGCATCTATTTGGGTGTGAAGAGTTCTGGAAGGTTGCAAGTAGAGTAATAAGAGTGGTTATTTCTGAGAAGGGGTGGAAGGGAAGGTCGTGGAGATGGTGATCAGGGGGAATCTGGCCATATCTGTAAAGTGGGGTTTTTTTCTGCATGCTTATTCATTTTTTTAAAAAAGATTTTATTTCTTTATTTGACAGAATGAGAGAACACTAGTGGAAGGAGAGGGAGAATCAGGCTCCCCACTAAGCAAGGAGCCACATGGGGCTCGATCCCAGGACTCTGGGATCATGACCTGAGTCAAAGCAGACACTTAACCGACTGAGCCACCAAGGTGCCCCCTCTTATTTGTTTTTATTTTTCCATTTTCATGTTTTACTTATACAATAAAAAATAAATAGAAATTGATAGATGGATAGATCTATGAATTAATTAATGATTAAAAGTATTTTTAATGTAATATTCCAGCTCAGGAGAAACCTCTAGTAGGGATTTGGAATCAAAAGATGATGGGGCTGGAAGGGACCCTAGAGATTTTCTAGTCTAACCTGCACGGTTCAGCAATGAAGCCAGTGAAGCTCAGGGAGGTTACATAACATGTATACGGTCCCCCGAGAGTCCTCATCATGCACGCTTGGTGTACAAGCCTCTGACAGAGGGAGTGCACGTGCCACTCACTGTGAGCTCATCAACCAGAGCTCCATCGGCAGGTGACCCTGCAAGGTGCTGCCCAGCAGAGCGGAAGTGGGCTTGGTCCTGTGCTCCGTGAGCTGGTGTATGTGCTCCAATAGCCCTGAGCAGCAAGAGCTGCTGAGCCCCTCAGATGAACAGCCTTTGGTAAGATTTTTCGCAGACTTTAGGACAATTCTTCCACATGCATATTCATCGTGGAGAGTGTTTCTATATTTGAAACTATTTTTTTGTTTGTTTTGGGTGGCTGTGGGGCTTGGATTTTTGTTTTTAATTCTTCTTTGAGAATAAAGAGAAGGAAAAATCCTGCATTGCTTTCAGCTTATACAGCCTCCCCAGAGGTGTGAGATATAAACACAGTCTGTTTCCTGTATGGTTTTCCCAAGGGCACTGAAAATGTGATGATATTTAATTGGCTGTTCCATGTCTTCAGTGCCTTGGTAAAATAGCAGACACAATCACAAAATGAGAAAGAGCATCTGCGGTTGAATCATGGAGAACATGAGCAGCTCAGGAGAAAAGAGCAGCTTCCGTGCAGTTCAGACGCTCAGAGAGGAGATATTTATGAGGTTATATTCACCTTAAAAAAAATCAATATTTAAGAAGTCGTATGGGGAGGGGCCGCTCTTTGCTGCCCACATACGCACCTGCTCCGCACAAGGTGTCGTCCAGGCCTAGGCACCTGGCATGTTTCTAAGGAAAACAAGCAAACAAAGCCTTTGTTATTATTTTCAAAGGAAGGAATAGTAATAGTAATGAACCTAGTGCTTATTTCTGTTAAAGACGTCTTTTGAAACAGATTAATAGATTTTATCATTTAGGATAGTTTTAGGTGTACAGAGAGTTTGAGTGGAAACTAAAGAGGTGTGTCACACTCCCCGATCATTGACATCTTGCTTTCGTGTGGTGCATTTGTTATAACTGATGAACAAAAATCGATCCATTGTTACTAACAAAAGTCCACAGTTTACATTAGGGTTCACTCTTTGTGTTACACTTTCGGTGGGTTTTGAGAACTATAAAATGACAGGTATCTACTGTCACAGTATCATAAAGCATAGTTTCACTGCCCTAAAAATCCCTGAAGGATCTAGGCACAGAGAGGTTTAGTGATTTGCTCAGGGTCACACAGTGACTAAAAAGGTAGAACTAGTATTTGAAGCTTGGTGATCTGAGTCCAGAGTCCACGTTCTTGGTGCCTGGTTATAATGTCTTAATGTCCTGCTTGTGCACTGCAAAAACAATGGCACTCACTGCATCAAAGAACATGGTATTTTAAAGAAGAATTTCCTGGGGTGTCTAGGTGGCTCAGTCAGTGAAGCATCCGACTCTTGATTTTGGCTCAGGTCATGATCCCATGGTCGTGAGACTGAGCCCCGAGTTGGGCTCCACACTGGGTGTGGAGCCTGCTTGAGATTCTCTCTCTCCTTCTTCCTCTGCCCCTCTCCCACCCCCTGCTCACACGTGCTCTCTCCCTCTCTCTCTAAAAGAAAGAAAAGAAAAGAAAGAAGAACCTCCTAATTCACTAGTAAAGTAAATACCCCCCCCCCAAGTCGAAAGGGCTTTCTCAAGGTCCCAAATTGAGTGGTAGGGTAGAACCAGAACGCAGGACTCCAGACTTTAACTACAGTTTCAAGAGCATGCTCTGCTCATAATAGGCACTTCATTAATATCTCTTTATTTGAGTTGAAGTAAATTGAAATTCCCGAGGGAAGTGATCACAAGCCAGGATGACTGCAAGTCTGAGAAACTCTAAGATGCTACACATCTCCAGCCTTTGAGGACATGCCAATATTCAGAACTGTTGCCCTGGTCCGAAGGTTGTGAGGAAAGCCTAAGGGGTAGCAGGATGCCTGAGGAAGCTGTCGGGCAGCAGCGTAACATGATGATAAAGTGCCCTTTGGGGCTTTGGCAGCAAGAGACACAGAGAAAGAGATTATACATGTGAAGGTAGGGAAATTATAGAACATCACCTCTCTTTTCTCCCTCCCTCACCTTCCACCCACCACTTGGAGAAAAAAACTGACTGTTGACAGCCCATCCCCCAGGTGGTCTCTAGAGTGCCTGTCTTCTGACTAAAAGCTCATTAGCAGATTGCCTGACTTCTCTGGAGGAAAACATCCTTAGGAAACAGATTCATGTCTTGCAGGACGTTAAATCTTTATCACAAATAGTCACTGTGGGGAAAAAGGCTCAAAAGATGGTTCTCAAGTCTCTGACATATTTATGTAGGCAGATATGGTGACTTGTCTAACCTGCTAGGACGGCTGTAACTTTTTTCTTAAGTCAGAGCTGAAGTAATCAAAGAGGTTTCCTTTCTAAGCCATAGGCATTAGAGTAAAACTAATAGGCAACTGTATTTGTCAATTGATTACTATCAGGGAAGAAATACCAAGGCGAAAATGGGAAGGAGTGTAACTGATAAATTCTCCAGCTCTCCCCTAACTTACAGACTATGTGAGAAAATGGCCAGAAAACAGCCAGAGAACAACCAGGTGCATAGAGTCAGGACAGTAGCAGTTCAGGGAGAAGAACATTCTGTGGGGGTCACTAGAGTATCTGCAGAGGCTTCATGGAGCTTGACCACACCATAAAGGCTGGGCAGGATTTAAGCAAGTGGCTGAAATGATGCCTGGTACATGGAATGTTATCAATAAATATTTGTTGAACAAAAAAAGGAAGGAAACTACATCTCTTATGGGTAGAACAGTATGGGCAGTATGAGCACAGTCAGCCCGAAGGAGGACGAAAAAAGTGAACTTAGATGTGATAGATAAGAGTAGCACTAGACTAGTGGTCCTGAAGGGAAATGACGTTTAATGACAACTTCTGCGTGCCAGACAGTAACCAAACCCACATTTGCTCCTTGGTGAGTCAGAAACTGCACTGGCTTGAGTTATCCCACAAAGAAAACTTTTATTTGCAGCAAATAAGGAGATCGTGGAGAATGGCTTCCAAATCGTAACTCCTCAAGAGAGGTTGAATGGGTTCCTTTAGTTTAGGGTTAGGATGGATAGATAGGGAGGCCTTGTCATCCTATGTAGAGGCAGGCATTAGGTCCCGTGGGCGCCTTAAGGAAACAACGTTGTCTGTTATGTAAATGAGGCTGAGGCTCCTTGGGCAGAGACTTTAGTATTAAAATGAGGTGAAGGTAATGGTAGGTGATCCCATAGGCCACACTATGGTCCATCTGCGCAGGCTTGAGTCAGGCTTAGCTCAAAAGTTTCAAGCTAATCATAAGACTTGAGGGCTGACAGAATAGGAAAAAAAAATGATACTGCCTCGGGAAGAAATGACTGGCCTGGGAAATAGAATCATGTGGGTGAGGGGTATCTGGAGACATAAATGGAAATATGCTGCAGGCTTCAGAAAATATTAGTCTAGCCAAAGATCAGGCTAAAATATAAAATTGGAAGTCTTTTGCACTGAATAAAATCATGAGTCCCTCGGTGGAGAAGTGTAGAACAGAGCCTTAAATCCTACCCACAATAGCAGAGAGAAAGACAAAGAGAATCCAGGAAAGTGACTACATAGGGAGTAGTCAGAGAAGTGGAAGGAGAACAGAGATGATAGATTAGATAAATAGGGAACTGTCATGAAAAAGAGACAGTAAACAGTTTATAGGAAAAATGACTAGCTCCCAACACTGTCAAATGACATAAAGACAGTTTTATTAGTTAGGGTACTGGCTGAGATTCTGTAACTGACAAATGTTAAATGGTTAGGGCCGGTCTGGCGATTCCAGTCATCAGAGTCCCAGGCTCTGTTGGTTTCATTGCTTTGCCTCCTAACACTGGGTGCAGTGGACCGAATGTTTGTGTCCCTCCTCTCCCCCCAGAATTGATAGGTTGAAATCCTAACTCCCAATATGATGGTATTAGGAGGTGGAGCCTTTGGGAGGTGATTAGGTGATAGGTAATTTGGGATTAGAGCCCTTATTAACGGGACCCCAGATAGCTCTTTTGCCCCCTTTCCACCGTGTGAGGCTGCCACAAGAAGACGATAGTCTGCAACTTGAAAAAGGCTCTCCCCAGAACCTGATGGTGCCCGCACCCTCCTCCCAGACTACCAGACCCCAGAAGTGTGATAAATAAGTTTCTGTTGTTTATAAGCCACCTAGCCTGTGGTACTTCGTTAGAGCCTGAACTAAGACACTAGGCTTCCTTCTCCTAGTCTAAGTGAGTTCCTGCACTTCCTGCCCTCACATCTGTATTCAAGCCTGCAGGAAGGAAGAAAAGGGGAATGGGAAAGGCCTGCCTTAGAAGCTACACATCAATTTAGATTTCATGGCCACACCCGGCTACAAGGGCATCTGGGAAGTGCAGACCAGCAGCTGGTCAGCCCTGTGCCCGACTGAATTTTAACTACTTACTGTATAACAGGGGAAGAAGCATAGATATTGGGGGACCGCTGGCAGTATTCACCATGAATGGTAAAGGATAATAATAATTCAGAAAAGACCCTTGAATTTGACAAGCTGTTAGCTACTACAAAAGCCTTCCTGCCTTCAGTCTTGCTATTTTCCAATCCATTGTCCATGCTGCAATTGGAAGTAATTTTCTAAAGTGTCACTCCTCTGCTCGAACACTTCACTGTCTCCTCTGTACTTTCAGGATAAAGTCCAGAACATAGCTAGGCTCTCATGAATAGAACCTTACCTACCTGTGAAGATTCGCCTCTCCCTATCCCCCTCCCTCTGATAGCCCATTACAACTCATATTCCTCCCTCAGTTTCTAGCTTTGACAGGAACACAGTGTTAATCTCCTGTCCCCCTGAGGTGTGAATCTCCCATTTCCTCTTCTTGGTATGCTTTTCCCCATTTTGCTTGGATTCCTCCTATCTTCCTTCAGACTAAATACCATGTCCACCAGGGTGCTGTCATTGACCTTCCAGGACAGAATTCTGTGCCATGTCTATGTGTTCCAGAAGGATCCTGCAGGTCACACATACCACTAATTAAAATCTGCCTTGCAATGTTTGGCTTCTCTGTGTTACCCACTAAACCATCAGCAACTCAAGGAAAAAGCGCCTTATCCAAATTTGTGTACACAGAGGCTAGTGCACAGCCTGGGACAGAGTAGGAAATCTAGAAGTATTGGCTGAGTGAAAGAAATGCATAACTCTAATGAGTGAAAGACTCCAAAGCTATTATTTATTGAAGCAAGTGAAAACACTTTGAATTTCCTGCCCATTTACTGTTGTTTCTTAGGCTTAGTCCCCTCTGCTACATAATGAGGAACTTGTTAATATGCTGACAAATCACAAAGAAAATGAATTACTTTGACAAGGAACATTAGAGTGCAGCATTCATCCTGTAACCTGAAACGTTGTTGGGTGTCATGATTCCATGTCTTAGTGTTAGTCGGATTGTTTTTGGCAATCCCCATTTCGAGGGAGGGGAAATTGCCTATTGTAAAGGATACATCCACAACCCACTATTTAGCAGAGCTGTAAGAGCTTATTTGCTTATTACCATGGCAACCACCAGCCCAACATGGCACGTTAGTATACTTGTCTAGACAGCACCAAATTTATCAGCACTTCCTCTTTTGTATGCCTGATTTTAAACAGGCAGGTGTGGATCCAAGGTGCTACTGGGAAAGAAAAGATTTTTCTCTCCATGTGGGCAAATGAGAGTTTTGGAAGCATCCTGGGAGCACCTAAAGGGCTAGCGCTGACATCCGCACTAATTTGAAAGCTCTAGCGTTAATCTGTGGTTTTCTTTTTTAATAAAATCGTACTAGAAATAAAGAACTAGAAATACATCCATATGGCCTGCCAACTGAATCTAAAAATAGTTTATGTGAAACAAAGAGCTCACTGACTTTTAAATTTATGGCAAACTAAGAATTTAAAATGTCTTTTAATTATATTTTTCTCCTTGTCATCAGTATTTGGACACAGATATCCAAAACCATAAACCAAACGTTTATCAGCTTTGAATATTTGTAATATTCTCTTCAAGGGAGGAATTTGGGCAGGCCCAAACCCTTCGGACTCAGTCTCTTGAGGCTTGCTGAATCTCAGGGTCAGGGCATTCTGCAGACAGAGTCCTTCCTAAGACTTGCTGGGTCTTAAATCTTTGGCAGTGCTAGAAGATCCACCAGCAAATGTCCTCTAGGAATGTTTTGAAATGGAGAACCCAGGAAGGACATACGTTTATTTCCCCTCAAAGCTGACGCAATCAGTGGTTTTGACTAGCTTATGGTTACGAATAGAAACTTTAAATTGTATCTGCATATAGTTAACTATGTGACTGGTGTGTGCAATTTATTCTAATTCGATAATAAATAACTGGGGTCAGGCAGGAATATTTAGCCCAGGCCTCCCATTCACAAAGAGCAGCAAATTTGGAAATTGACCTTGTCGGGGCACATGGGTGGCACAGCGGTTAAGCATCTGCCTTCGGCTCAGGGCGTGATCCCGGCGATCTGGGATCGAGCCCCACATCAGGCTCTTCCGCTATGAGCCTGCTTCTTCCTCTCCCACTCCCCCTGCTTGTGTTCCCTCTCTCGCTGGCTGTCTCTATCTCTGTCGAATAAATAAATAAAATCTATAAAAAAAAAAAAAGAAATTGACCTTGTCTGCCAAGCAGCGTATACAAGGAGTCCAAGACATAGGGATTGGAACCAGATGGCATTCATCATATAACTTTAAATTTGGGTCCATTACTGGACCACATTGCTTTGCAGAGCACTTTGAGATAGCATAGTTTATAAATCTCAACATTATTGCATGGAGAGCATAATTATGTCACATTGATTTGTGTGTATAAAAAGCATTGGTTTGTTGAATGTAAATGTTTAACATGGAAAACAAAACATACTTCTCATATCTTAATTTTTAAAAATATATCAGTGGCCTCATGGAACTGAAGAGGCCACGTCTCTCTCACGGCTGAGAAGCCTCTGGGACCAGGCATCACTTTTATTAGCATTTGGTCCCTACGTCTTTTCTCTTGACTTTATGACATTTGGTGGATGCTTAATAAAACATTAGTTTAATTAACGCAGGAATGAATGAACCATGAATATGAATAAACGCATTTTGGTTTCTAATCAGGTTCTCTTAAATTATATACAAATAGCTTTAAATAGGCCTTAGGCAAGGTTAGCTAATGAAAGAAATGTCATATCCAGGGAATAAACCCAGGCGATTTTGGTATCAAAATCGACCTCTGGAACTGTACGGCCAGAAATCACAGGGGGAACACTAAAATATCAGTGACTGAGAAAAATCAGGGGGAAGGTGAACTTGAATTAGTGACAAGTGAACTGCAATGTCTTTTAAAAGAAAAAAAATTCATTCTTCTCAAGTTAATGTAACTCAGAATAGACTGAACTAACAGAGGTCAAGCTAACCGTTTAGCCAACACACAGTAAGTGCAAGAAACCCTCTGTATTAAGTTGCTATGGCTGCTGTAATAAGTTACCACCAATTTACTGGCTTAAAACAACACACATTTATTCTCTTACAGTCCTAGAGATCAGAAGGACAAAATCCACTCCACAGGGCTACGGCAAGAGCTGGTTCTCCCTGGAGGCTGCCTGCCTCCCTCGGCTCACACCGCGGCATCTTCTTGCTCTCATGATCTCATCTCCTACTTCTTCTTTGACCTTCTTGCCTCCCTCTTGGAAGCACCCTTGTGATTACATTTAGGGCCCTTAAGGATAGTCCAGGATAATATCCCTTTTTCCAGATTTGTAAATAGAATCATCTTTGCAAATCCTCTTTTACAACATGGAGCAACGTTCACAGGTTTCGGGATTAGGATGTGGCTATCTTTTGGGTCACCATGCAGTTTACCACACCTTTTTATCCCATCAGTGCTTGTATCAGGCACCTGATTTTGTCTAGTTTTCCTCATCTGTGCAATCAAGTTGTATTAAAGTAGTTGTTCCCAACCTCTTCAAAATTTTTATGGTAAGGAAAACCAAGTCTCCTTCTTTCTACTGCCCTTCTCGCAGCACGTGCGCACACACACACACCCCTTCTATAACCAGTCTGCCTGGCATGGTACGCACCGTCCACTTACTAGGTATGCGCCCGCGCGCAAGGAACCTTACCTCTCTGCGCCTCAGCTTCCCCATCTGTAGAATGAGGATAATAATAGGTACCTCCCTCTTAGACTGGTTGTATGGCTTAATGCATTAACATGTGTAGTGTGCTTTGGTTGCTCAGTAAGTGTCAGCTGTTAGTACTCTTACTAAATCTACGGAATCACTCATACTTCCACTTCCGTAAACTGAGCAGAGTGACAACGATATAAATAATGAGAACACTTACTCTTGCTGTTCTACTCAGTGCATGCTGGGGGGGCGGGGGGGGGGGTTGAGGGAAGGTGTGACTCATTGTCCCTCAGCTAATCTCCGGTCCCCTGTTCTTGCACTCTGTCTTCCCTTGTGTAAACATCTCGAGGCCCTCAGTGTGATTCTAGAGTTTCAGTATCTGTGGTGTTTGAACAGCACTGTCTTCCTCATGCAAGCTCATTTGCAACTGAAAAAGGAAATGCGCTTAGCTGAAGAAGAGAGCAGGGCTTCAATAAGGGTGAAGACTGATTTTGTTGTACCAATTGGGAGATGCTCAGAGTTCAACAGAATGTCTTCCCAAGGGGACTTCAAGTAACTTTGGCTCTTCCCAGATGGACTTCTAAGCTCATCCCTGCCGTTGCATACAGCTCCTTGGTGCATCTGACATTACACCTTGCAGTAATTACTGGGCTGCGAAAGATGATGATATCTCCACCAGCCAACGTTCTAGGGCTTCAACTGCAACCATAAATTTGGGGCATAGATGTATTTTCCCCTAGAAAAAGGAAAATATGAAGACATTTCAATAACACAGGAGCATTAGTTCAGTGAAGGAGAAACTTGCCTTAATGCTAGCATGAACCATCAGAGGGAGCGTGTAAGAATAAAATGAAGTGATCTATAGAAGCCTACACATGATTGGCCCGCAATTTAGGAGCAACAATATGAGCCCAGCACAGTTTTCCAATGTGTGTTTCAGGGCTGCATCGTGGAGTGCTAAGCAGAAGCTTGTCACTTAAGCACGTCTTTGACATTGGCCTTCCCATCTACACCTTCAAAAAGCGTGAAACATTAGCAATTAGAAAAAATTGAAATGTGAACTCCAACCCAGTATTTTCTTATCTGCACTCTGATTATTACTGGAGTTTCTAACCTATTCTGGATCCCCGAGTCCTCTGAAACTCTAAGACATCCCATTAAGAAAAAATGCATGCCCACAGTCACATGAACAGACCGCCACAGGCAATTCAGAGGTGCACCCTCAGGGGAGTGGGGAACTCTAGGGTTAAGGACCTTCTGTAAGGACGCAAGGCCTTGAGGTGCCCAGCTGGCTCAGTGGGTAGGGCATGCAACTCTTCATTTCAGGGTTGTGAGTTCAAGCCCCAAGTTGGGTGTAGAGATGTCTTAAAAAATAAAATCTTAAAAAAAAAAAAAAGACTTCAAGGTCTTTTCTCATCAAGGCCTGCCTACCTTTCTAGTCTCTTCCCTAAACAGTATCTCTTCCGCTACGCCCCTGTCACAGTGTATCAGACCGTCACCTTTTGTGCCAGGCCTCAGATCCTGCTGCCGAGCATTTTATGCCAGCGATTGCTGCAGAGACCAGCTTCCTGTAGGTTGTAACTTAATGATACTGTGCTTCAGCTGTTCCTCTTCTCTCTTGCTTTCTGCCCTGGGGCTTTTCTGGAAGGAACGCAAAGATGCTGTTGAGAACTTTCTTGATAATTGCACATGTGCGAACTCGAAAGAGCACAGTAGTTAACAATCTGTGGGGCAACACTTGACCCGTGGAGGAGAAGAGCCGATGGGTTCACACTCTCATTTTCTAGCCCTTGGGTAGATAATTCTGTGTATCCTTGCAATGTCCCAGCAAAGTAGGGTCTCACTTGATAATTCCCCCTTGTTTTGGCTCTTCCCCGTCCTTGCTTCACTCTTCCCAGACTTCTACACCTCTTCCCCGGATTATGTCCCAGAATAAATTGCATGCATGCAAGCTTGGTCTCAGACTCTTCTTTTCAGGAGAAACTCAAGTTCGAGCACGCAGAAACTACACAAAACAACTTCTAGCTCCGCCCTTCCTTCTGTTGTACTTATGCCAAAGTTGCCTTTTTTCCTTTCTGTTTGACAAATCCCTATATTCAAAGTCTTGCTCAAGTATCCTCTACATCAGAGGTCATAATCTGCATTTGGGCCAGTTTGGCTCACATGGTTTTTCCTGTAACACATCTACTGTCTATGCTTGTTTGTTTGTTTGAGACTTGGCTTATATCAGGCAGAAGCATTGTGTCCTGTTCCTCTGTGTAGTTTCCATAGAGTGGCAATTTGTAAGCATTGGATAATGTGTTGTCGGCTATTGAATAAACAAGACATTTTTTGGAAAGTGTACAGAGTACTTGCCTTAAGTTGGTCTCATCTCTGCCCCTTATAGATTGTGTGACCTTGGAAATGTCATTTTTAAACATTTAGTCTCAGCCTCAGTTGGGAATCTATCTGGCTGTAGGTAACAGAAAACTCAGCTGCAGTCTTTTAATCATAAAAGGGCTTATATTTTTACACAATGAAGTCCAGAAGTAAGCTGCTGAACAAATATTTTTGGGTTGTTTTGTTTTTGTTTTTTGGCCTTTCCTTCCTGGTCACATAATGGCTATGGCAGCTCCAGTCCTCACATTCACATACGAGGCAGGAAGGAGAGTGGGGGACAGAGATAGCCGTGTCAGTTCCTCTAAGCAAAACCCAACAAACATACAAACAAAGATGTCCCAGAAAGCCCAGCAGATTTCTTCTTTATGAGTCACGAGTCCGAACTGTAGCACATAGCCCTAGCAGTGGGGCTGGGGGAAGCAAATACCTAGACCGAGGCAGAGCATTCCCTCTCAAACACAGTCAGGATTTCGTGAGCAATGAAGATGGGGCGGTGGATACCATGGACGTCAGGTAGGCACGCAATAGTGTCTGCCACAGTCTCACTCCACAAAATGGATTGAATACCTGTCCTTCCAACTCTCCAGAGTTGCGTGAGATTCAAAGAGGACCATGTTTGTAAAAGAGCTTTGCAGAATGCCTTGCAAACTACTAAGTACATTAAATTATGCACGTAACAGGAAAATTCTTGTTCTATTCCACACTGAACTAAGTACATAGTAGGTACACAAATATTTATTTAGAATTTATATTGCTAATATAAATTTCCCTTCTACTTCTGACAGAGGACCTTTATAAAGTGTTTACATGGGATCGGTGTTTCTTCTTTTGAAATGTATAGACTGTCACCATAGTAACACTGGTAACCATAACAGCAAGGCCATCAACACTTCATTACAATTTAATGACAGGAAAGGAAGGGAAAATATCTTGTCATTTTAGTTGTATGGGAGAATTTTGGTGAGAACATACTGTAACTTGGCCAGGACATCTGTACTCTTAAGAAAATAATACAGAAAGCCAAAATATTGGTTTGATAGCTGATTTGAAAGAGTCATTTTGAGGCATGGCCCTGGTCCCTGGGTGTCACGTGGAGACGTGGGCAAAGGAAGAAAAACTCACATCTTGAATCATCTACATTGTGTCCTAGGATCTGGTCGTTCGGTCTCCACACTCTGGAGGTAGAGTGCCGTCGGTGCCCAGCTAGTGAGTAAACTACACCCACTTTAGATTCCCTCTCATTTGCTTTTTCTTTTTAAATCCATTGATCATGCAGTAAAACTCTGTTAAATGTTAAGCTGAAACTTTGGCACCAAGGACTTTGTCATGCTAAGGGTGGTGATGTATACATCAGTGAGAGTGAGGCTAGGTGTGTTTCCTCCATTTTGATCAAGGTCATGATTTCATGGAAATGTTGTCAATGGTGTATAATTCTGACTCATCATCTGACGACATATCATGCCTAAATATTTCTGAAGACATCTCTAAAAAATATGGACGTTTCCTCCATTGGTGAATGTACATTATCCCACCTATGAAACTGACAGTGCCTCCTTAATTAGTTAAGTCCGTATTTCAACTTTTCTAATTGTCTCCAAAGTGTCCTTTAGAGCTGGTTTGTAATGCACACAGACAGAAATATAGACTATATGTCGATAGATATTTCACAGATATCTGTATATCTGTGTGTGTATGTGTTGTGTGCCTGTGCATGTGTATGATGAAACTCACAGGGTGGGTTTATGACAATGGGGGGACTGGCAAGTATGAAATCCAAAGGACAAGCTGGCAGACTAGAAATTCTTAGGAGCTTCCCCCTCAAGAAAACCTCAGTTTTGCTTTTCAGGCCTTTCAGCTGATTGGTTGAGGCCCACCCACACTATCAAGGACGATATCCTTTCCTTAAAGTCAAGTGATTGTGGATGTTAACCACGTCTATAAAATACCTCCACAGCAACACCTAGATTAGTGTCTGGGTGGGAACTAGGCACTGCATAGCCTAGCCAAGTTGACGCATGAAACTACCCATCGTGATGGTGGTTAGCTGAGTCCTCTAGCCCTGTCCAGCAGCCACTAGCTATTGAACATTTGAAATGCAGTTAATCTGAATTGAGGTGTGCCCTAGTGTAAAAGCCATGCCAAATTTAGAAGACATGGTACAAATAAAAAGAATACAGATTACTGCATTCATTTTTATTATTGATTATCATTATTTTTATTATCAATTGCACGCTGAAATAGTATTTTACATGCGTTGGGTTAGATAAAATGTATGTAAAATGTATTCATCACTAAAACTAGTTTTCCTGTTTCATTCTACTTTTTTAAAGTATGCTTACCAGAAAAACTTAAACAGTGGATGTAACATTTATTTCTTTGGGGTAGCTCTGCTCCAGCCTCTGTATTTTCTGTAAACGAGAAATTAGACTGTGAAGATTTTATTAAAGTTGAACCTTCCCAGCAAGATGACATTGTAGTGATACTTCATATGGCGGTAGAAAGTATTATCCTGTGTACTGTTAGTGATTTAGAGTTTGGCCACTGGATCAAGGGGATGACCCTCTGATTTTTCCATGGTAAAATTACGTTTTTTTCTCCTTGTGACCAGAAAGTAATCTTCATGGTGTTACTTTGCCACAATCAGAATGTCCAGTTTCTCACCAACAATTCACTAAATGGTTTCAGTAGTAATTAATAATCCTTGGTTGAATAAATCATTTCATCAGAGATTGCAAAAAACTGATGTCCATTTGTGTCATTCCTTATACATAATTAATTGTCATTATTCTATAAAGTTTTCCTGTTTAACTCAGGGCATTTGGCGGCTATGAATGTTCATTGGAAAGGTGGGATAAATTAGCCCTTTCCTTTAATAACTGATTTTCAAAAGTAAGAGATTCGTTTAATCGCTGTCATAAATGATGACAGATTACTTTTCTATTGGTTTCTTTCTTGAATATCATTATAAACTCATGAGCTTGTTGAATATCTTTTAATCAACTTCAATCATTATTTTTTGATGCTGGAATTTTCACAGCATGGACTATGGGAGCCCCTTCAGTTTGGTTCCAGTGTCCTTTTGACACAGTCTCATCAATCCTGGAAAGCTTTCTTGCTTCCTGACACAGTAATATATCCCGGACTCACCTTGTCCCTTCCTGCTCAGATCTTAAATCAGTCATTGCTCCAGGAAGCTCTGGCTCCTTATATTTGGAACTGTATTTAGAAACCAAGATCTTATGCTTAGAGTCATGACTTGTCTTTATTTACTTGTAATGCTATCTGAATTTCATAGTCATAAACTTAGGGGTAAAAAAAAATGGAATTTTATTTTCCTATAAGCAACCTGAATTTCCACTGATGTCAGAAAACCAAAGCTTGCCAGTCAAAATAAACTTAGTCCCTTCTGGATTCTTCTTAGCTTTAATTGGGTTAAAATTCAATCAAATTTAGGCCTGTCTCCTTCCTCTCAATCCTTTCCTTTTTCCAAAGATGGTACAGACTTGGGGTTTAGGGTGGAAGGAATGTTTTGTGCTGTCCTAATACCCAGAAAGTGGTGTTTTATTCACTTATGGGATGCCAGGTTTTTGCAAAACATAGGATGCCCTTTTTTTCAGTGGCCCCACAACTAAAATGGCCATGTTCTCTCTGTTCCTTGGTCACTGTACCTTTGTAGATGACTCCGTGTCCTCTGTCTCCTAGATGCTAGGAATTTCTAGGTCTAATGATGCATTCACAATGGGTGCCAACCCCTCCTGGGATGTAAAAAAATTTAGGATGTTCTCTTCCTCAACTCTGGGGCTCTGAAAGATTCAAGGAATTGTCTTCGTATTCCTCACCACACATTTCTACTTTAATGCTGTCTTCTCTTTAAAGTGCTTTGTTTCCTATCCGGGGCAATAAATACCACTAATTTTGATGTAGAGTGCCAAAGGAAACGTAAGGAAAGAAAGGCTTGTGTTACTGTTTCCAAATTATATTTTGCTGTACATTCCTCAGGACACATTTGCTGTTCCCTGTGTTCATGCCTACCTTTTCCTACTTCCAGCATTTTGCTCATGTGTTCTTTTTGCATAAGTGACCTTCCCCACCCTCTAACAGTCTGTGTATATTCAGATCCACCCATTCCTCAGGGCCCATACAAACCTAAAAATATCCCTTTCTCTTTCTATTCTAATTATATTTCATCTCTGCCTTTCTTGTGGGATTTATTATTTTATTCCTTACTCATTCTATAGACATACACTAAGAAGCTACCACCTACCAACGTTTGCGTTCTTTTATCTGAACTAGATCATACATTCTTTGGAAGGAGAATCAGTTCATCATTGTATTTCCATACTCAGTAAACATTTCTGAATGAATGAAGGAAGGAAGGACTGAATAAGTAGGCATATGAATTGCTGACCACCCAGATGGCAGGAAACTTCTCTCCTCCCCAGTGCTAGGGCCAGGATGCTTAGCTCGTGGCTTTCTGCACTTCTCTTTCAAACTTACTGTCATCTTTACCTATTTTCTCTTTGCTTGTCTTTCTAATGGGAAAAGACCCATTATTAATCTCAGACTAGGCTTTCCACTCATCTTCTGTCTAGAAACCATCTCTTAATTTCCCTGAACGATAATCTCCCCTCCTCTGTCTTTAGCCCTCTATTGGCTCCTTCTACTCAGCATATAAGCGGGATCAGTTTTTCAAATCTTTAAACCCCCCTTCCCTTCTTGCCTGCCTGCTACAACCTGCCTCTCCATCTTCACCTCCTGTTATTTGCACCCCTAAAGCTATTTTCCAGCTGTATCGAAATATCTGACCCTCTCTTAGTTCACTTATCTTTCTTGCTTTTATATGATCTTTCTTTTGATTAAATAGCCTCTCATTCATTGCCTCCAAGTCTCAGCTAAAGCCTTTCCTCTGGGAAGCCTTCTAAGACTCCCACAGAAGAGCTGGTCATTCTTCCCTTCTATAATTTCACCTAGTATCGGATGTATTGTAATTATCCATTGGCAGATCTGCCTCCCGTAAGGGATTGTGGGGTTCTTGTGGGCAGGTTCAAGATCCTATTAATAATACGTGTATCCCCAGTGGCTGGCTATAGTAGGTCCTAAAAGCTTTAATTGAATAGACGAATGAATGAGCAAATGAGACTGACCATCTTATTATCTATAGCTGCTGCACGATGCCCAGGAAAAACCCTATGATAGTCTGCGCCAATGGGTGTGTTCCTCCAGTAGCAGTCCTGGCAGGGACAGCATGACCTTGGCGAGGCTGTGTCATGTATTGAATAGGAAATCAACTACCTTTCCTGTTTATGTAGTATGCTGGCCAAAGGAAAGATGGTTGTGTGTGGCAAAGGGAGCAAATGAAAAGACCTTCTGTGCAAGGAATGCTCCTCCCTTACATTTCATTTCACAGGAGGTACCTCCTTGGAATGCAAACCCTAATTCAAGGAGGGTTAAAACAGATCTTGCTCACAACAGCAGAAACAAGTGGATGGTTGTGAAAATCTTTATTCCAGTGTCAGAACCTTTTGCTAAAACAAACAGGAAAAAGAAAACACCTCATGATTACCCATCGTGGCTATAAATTCTTTCTACTATTCTTTGGAAATAAGAACTAGGGAAAAAATATTTAAAATTATCTGGCAAAACTCATTCATTTTTCCCACCTGAATTCAGTTTTAAAGATGAAGAATTGAAGTGCAGAGTAGTGGGAGGTAACCTGTCGAAGGTCCCATAGCCAGGAACTGGCAAAACCAGGACCTGAGCTCAGATTTCCTGATATTTCACCTAATACCTTTCAACTTCATTATGCTAAGTATATGCATACATAGAAAAAGTACATGAGGGAAAGGGAGGATTGCAACAGCTGGAATATATTGTGCCGTAAAATAATATAATAGCTTAAATATGCTTCCAGATATTACTGCATTTGTCATTTCCTTACATTGATCTGTGACCTGGTGTCAATCTTTCCTGGCACTGAAAATATTTTAGTTGAAAGTAACTATTTCATGTCTTGGTTCTTTAGCTACAAAACGCATGGTGCCACTTTTGGAAGGATCATGATCAGTGACAGAATTAACAAGAGTCACAGTGTTTGGTAATGAACCTTCCAAATTGCCATCATGTAGCTGTTAAGAACTGTGAAGGGTCTGAAATTTTACCATACTTGTGGTCTCACAAGTTAGCTCCATGGTTAGTAACAGAAGACATGAAACTCATGGGTTAGGATCAAAGGACTTGATCACTCATGGCAATAGCAGTGGCCAGGGTATTAGCATTGGCACTAGTTTCCTCAACCCCAGTTCCCACAGGTGGAAGACCACAAAGAAGACCAGCTGACCTCTGCCCTCACAGTGGGTTGGTGTGATAGAGGAGGAACCTGAAGCCTAGGGAGTTTAAATCTTTTACAGTAGGCAGTAAGGCTGCCTGCTCTTTTTCTAGAGGGAGACCCGATCTCTGTCTTCCAAGGCTGTCTGCTATACAAACATATACAGATATCCTTGAAAAGATAATCTGAACCAAAGATAGTCAGTACTCTGCTGACAAGACATTCTGAAACAAAAGGGACCCACAGAATATTGTCTCCCACTAATACCAACCCTTCATCTCTATACCGTCTTGGCTTCTGGTGAATTTCCTGTGAGTGTGCCTCTCCATCCACTACTCTGATTAATCTGAGTGACACAGGCTGGGACCAAATTTGTCAAGCAGCTGTATAAAGCATTTCCTTAAGGGTACTATCATCAGGACTTCAAGCACTGGAATGAGGATGTCCTGCAGTGCTAACTTGAGTTGTGCCCCCAAGGTCTCAGACCCACCTGAATTTACAAACCCTATAAACCACTCCTGCCTGCTAGAGAAAGTCAGGTGGTTTCCCATTAAGTTTTTTGGTGTGAGGAATGAGTTCAGGTACAGCAGAATGTATTAGTGATTGGACAGATTCCATCCTGGCCTGCAAGGAGGAAGGAAGTCTAGGACAATTCTGTCATCCATGCCAACTCTGGCCTATGAATTCAGACTAACCCAAAGGCCTTCCAGCGCTCAAGTGGTGTTGATCAGTTGGGCCAAAGTCAGGGGAAGTTTTTTTGAGTTGTCTTTTGTAATTGAAAGATCTCCATTGTAGGGAAAACTGTCCTGAGGGTACCCATAAATAGCAAGTCAGTTTTTCCTCTGAGAATGTCCCCTGAGAAACTTATCTTGGAGAGATCTTCACAGTTGTGAAGATAAGTAGCCTTATCTTGGAGAGATCTTCACAGTTGTCTGAGGGCTATGTAATCTAGAGGTGGTGTTTCTTTAAACACTTTCAGGTCTCTTTTGATCATCTCTAAAGTATAAAACATTGTGTTTTAGGGAGGAAGGGAAGTTTTTGCCTGGCTTCCACAAAGAAGCCCACAAAGACTTGCCGTTGTTTACAATCACTGGGACCACCAAGTGGGACCGACTTCAGTCAGAGGCACAGGTTGACAGGACCTCCAGTGTGGTCTCCTGACCAGCTTAAGGTTCCAAGTATACTTACAGTAATTGAGTATAATCCTTGTTTTTAAAGGAACTCTCTGAGGGCATCCAACCTGACCTATTTGCCCATAGCACCACCTACATGGAATTTGTCCAACCCATCAAATTATTGAGTATTGGTTATGGCAGTGGGAGTAGTAAAGGGACCTGAAGGTACCGGTAGGTATTTTGCATGGAAAGTGAAGAAGCTGGGGCCTTCCCCTGCTGTTTCTGAGATTTCTTAGTGAGGTAAAAGGAATGGTAACAAAATCAAGGTCAGAACCATCTGGTGGGGAATGGTGGGTCCAGCAGCTAGTTAAATTTAAAATGCTTGCAACAGTCAGGGTGAGCTGTACTAGGGCATTTTCTTCGTAAGGAAGGCTCCAGGGTGGTTCTGAAAGACAAAGATCATTAATGTCCCTCCTTTTCCTGTACCTACCATGGTCTAATGTGTTCCTTTCCCTGGAGCGAGGGCTGTCGCTATCCTTCCAAGGCCAAAAATCAGTATGCCTCATTCTAGTAGAAACAATTCCAAAAATTTACTTTATTTCAAATCATTCCTTCCTCCCCTTTAGAACTTTCATCTAGAGGGTTTCAATGCAAGAAGGGAAAGAGTTACAAAACTACATAGACACTTGATGTCCATCCCTTTGGCTTGCATGGGCCCCTTGGCAAGCAGTATCCTCAACCAAATGGCCATTATCCTTATGATGTAGAACCCTAGCAAATCCACAAGAGAGTCAGACGGTGGCATCAGAATTCAGTTTGAATTTACTGGGTCCCTTTTGTCTGGCTACCACCAGGAGGGTGTACTGACCAGGTTGGCCTGAAGTTGCCATTAAGGGAAAGAAGTTGTCAATGTCTAGGAATGGTCTGGAGTGGAATCCCAAGTTTTCAAAATAGATCTACGTAACTCTCTGCCCCTTTCTTCCTGATTATTACCCAGGAAATGCCTGGGAGAAGTTGATTCCTTTCTGGGGACAGCTACATTTAGTGAACAAACTCTCTTGCTAAAGTATATGGACCAGGAGATGAGACAGGTAGTCATAAATCTTCTGGTTTTTTTTTTTTTTTTTTTTTGAGAAGGCAATGCCAACACTCCATAATACAGGATGTCTATGGGTGGTAGAGAGAGTGAAAGGCCCATCAAATACCTTGACAACCAGCCCATTGCTGAGTGTTTTTTGCAATAAAATCATGTATTTTCGGACTCTAAAAAACTGAAAACATGGGACACCTAGGTGGCTCAGTCGGTTAAGCATCTGCCTTTGGCTCAGGTCATGATCCCAGGGTCCTGGGGTCAAGTCCCGCATCAGGCTCCTTGCTCAGCAGGGAGCCTGCTTCTCCCTCTGCCTGCTGCTTCTCCTGCTTGTGTGCTCTCTCTCTCTTTCTCTCGCTCTCTCTCTCTCTCTGATAAATAAATAAAATCTTTAAAAAAGAAAAAAAAACTGAAAACATGATACAGATTCATTTGAAGGGCTGCAATGGTGTGACCAGGATTGACTTATGGGACTGGAACAGTAACACAGGAATCTGTAAAAGTGTCAGCAGTAGTGAGGAATCACCAAGAGCCCCAAGAAGAAATAAAAGGTACAATGTAGTCAGTCTGCAAGGAGCAGATGGAGTCCATGTGCGTATGGTGTGGCCTCCTTCACATTGAGAAACAGGTCAACCTTGGGCAAGAGTCACGACTCTAGCACGGAATAGTAGCCTTGACTTCAGAAAAGGTGTTCTTTTTGTTCAGTCTATGAGGGTGGATGTATTGCCATATCTAGTAAGAACATGGATCTCGACAGAAGTAGTATCAGTCTGAGTGGTGCAGGCTCCACCAGCAGCTTGATTCCAGTTAGTTTCATAAAAGAAGAAACCCTTACTGTGAGTTTCTACATGAGTGATCCAGATGGTTGACCGATAGCTGGGTCATTGGCAATAGCCCAAGAGTGAACCAAAACGAAACAAGGTTCATCAAAGGGAATAGCGGTCAAAGTATAAGAACAAGGGTGCCTGGGTGGCGCAGTCGTTAGGCTTCTGCCTGCGGCTCAGGGTGTGATCCCGGCGTTGCGGGATCGAGGCCCACATCAGCCTCCTCCGCTGGGAGCCTGCTTCTTCCTCTCCCACTCCCCCTGCTTGTGTTCCCTCTCTCGCTGGCTGTCTCTATCTCTGTCAAATAAATACATAAAATATTAAAAAAAAAAAAAAGTATAAGAACAGCCTTGAGTCCTGCCCGTTGAGGATAGTGACCACGCCCACTTTTGGTTCTGCGTCAGCGACATCGAGATCGAAGTATCATGGCAGCACAGGGAACACCATTTGGTTTTAGCTTAGCTGAGCCATCAGTGAACCAGGCCCCATCATTTAGGGGAACCTCTGAGCATTAAAGACTCCATTGAACTACTGGCTTTGCTTTAGGCAGTATAATGGGAAATAAAATTTCCCCCAGGAGGACAGTTGCCATTTCTTCATGTAAAGCCAAATCCTGCCTGGGCCAGGCTGGCTGTATTCTTGAATATATCATTTCCATTTGACAAGTGAGGCTTGTTGTGCCCTTCGTACTTTGTTAGTTGTTGAGTCTGAGTCAGCCCACCCCAGAATGGGATTATCAGTCTGTAGAGTTATAAGGCCTCCCATAGGTCAGGGGTTCAGTGTCAATAAGAGCCCAGTAGCAAGCTAATAGCTGCTTTTCAATTGGGATATAGCCAGTAGCCTTGTCAGGGAAATGATGAGTCCAGAACCACAGGGGCGTTCCTAGGTGGAGGCTTCTAGTAGGCAAAATCATCAGTCACAGAGACTTGTAGCTCAGAGGGGCCATTAAGGTCATTCAGTCCTACTTGGGATGGGCTCAAGAGATGGTTGGGTAGTAATTTATGCGTGTCATTTGTACTACTTTACATGCAGCTCTTTCTGATCAGGAAAATTCCTTCTGGCACTTAAGAAAATGGGAAGTATAAGCATATAACATCAGTTCTTTTTTTTTTATAATCATTTTTTATTATGTTATGTTAGTCACCATACAGTATATCCTTAGTCTTTGATGTAAAGTTCCATGATTCATTGTTTGCGTATAACACCCAGTGCTCCATGCAATATGTGCCCTCCTTAATACCCATCACCGGCCTATCCCAATCCCCCACCCCCCTCCCCTCGGAAGCCCTCAGTTTGTTTCCCAGAGTCCACAGTCTCTCATGGTTCAGTTCTTATTGTAGTCTTAGATGTGGAAGCAGCAACAGCAGTACATTGAATTGGTCCATAGGGCACCACCCATAGAGTCACATTACCTTCCCTTCCCCACTGTATGTCCTACCAATCTTTATTAGTAGAATCCTGATGCCCCCACCCCTCTGGGATTGGTAGGATAGTAAATTGGGTTCCTGTATCCAACAGAACCATAGAAGTTTGAGTCCCTCTCCTCCCTAAAACTCCCCAGCATACTCAAATGGATGTGTGTAACCATTGGAAACAAAGTGATCTTGGCCACACCCCTAATCATGCTTTCTCTTAATGTAGCTTAGGCTAGAGGGAGAAGGAGAGATCAGGAGCATGGAGGGAGAGAATGACTCCGTACCCATAAATATATCTTTTTCATTCACTTTCAGGTTAGAGTAGTGTGGTGGTGGCTCATGGATCAATCGAATGAACTTCTGATGTTTGGGGACTACCTAAAGTTCTAGATCAGAAGTTAAGATCCAATCTGACACCATCTATTTCGACTTTGAATATCTTTTGACTCAGAAGTGACAATCAGATTGTTTTTTGGCATGGGCTGTGAGATTCCCACTCTTTGCCTGAGTGGGGCTTGATTCTTTGAGTGGCATTTTTTTTTTTTAAGGAGTCTACCTTAATCTGAGGCATTTGCAGCTCCCTTGTCATGATGACATCTCTTAAGTTTTCACCTGATTTGACATAAAATCTGGGAGAGTTTTCTAGGGCTAATCATAAGAATTGATCTAGATTCCTTTGGGTAAGTTTCTCATCCTGTAATGGGTTACCTTCATCAGCATTGTAAACTCAATCCAGGGCAGTAAGAGCCAATATATGTAGCTGTCAATAACTCATCTATGATTTCCCATGGGAGTTTGTCTAGCCTGTGGCGTAGTACGTGGGTGAGGTAGCTGAGTATAAAGGGACAGAAATGGGATGGACTAATTCAGTACCTATTTGACATCCAGGTCCTTTCTCATCTAACAAAGAGGATTAGCAGGATGAACAGGGTAGTCAAGTAAGCAGTCGAGTTCAGGTAAGGTCTGGACTCATCAGGTTAGATACCAGATATTTACTAGGTATTTGGTCTGAGTTCATTCATTGTAAGGAAAGAATTTTGATGGGAGAACTAAGCTAGGAAGACAGAAAGAGTGGGTGTAAAGGGGCAGAATCTGGAATCAAAGGTCAAAAACCCAAAGGGAACTTGGTATGTATGGGTGCAGATTGGGAAAAAGCCAGAAGTATTGAGAAATACTGCCTTTGTGAGCCAGTGGGTGTCAAACTATCTTTGAGGAACAGGTTCAAGATAATCATCTCTCATTTGGTTTTCTGAAATAGAGTCTTAGCTAGTTTCCCTGACTCCAGGCTCTTTCCCTGCCAATTCCTCCTCCATGTGGCTTCCAGAGTTTCATTTATGAAATACAAATCTGATTATGTCAATACACTGCTTGAAAACCCTTCTTCGGGCTCCCTCTGCAAAAGGAGAGACATTTAATGTCTTCACAAGCAGGACAGAGTCTGCTTTGCAACCTCATCCCTGTGTCTCTGCAACATGTACCCAATGTTCTAGCCACACAGAATTATATGTTTTTCCCCAAATACACCATCCTCTTTCATGCCAGCTTCCCTTCATTTCCTTACCTTAAATGACCTTGTCTTTGCCTGGAAAACTACTAGGTTCAAGCCCAGTGGTCTTCCCCTCTATACAGCTCTCTAATCAGCAGGCTGTGCTCCCATAGTATCATATGCACATTGATTATGATGCCCTGTTAGTACCGTGTCTATGCCTTTGTTGTCCACTAGACTGTGACCTTCTTGAGGGAACTTGCCTTATTGATTATGGTAGCCCCACTGCCTGCTGCAGTCCTTGGCATATAGTAGGCACTTACTCAATATTTGTTGAATGCATTAATATCTTTATGATGCATCAAATTGCTTCCTTCGAGCAATAAATATTTCATTTTATCATGTTAAAAATTAGATGAGGGCCCAGGACTCTGGATTATTGTGAATAATAACACCAATCCATCAAGTATAATATTAATGACTTTATATTAGATATCCATTTTTCATTTCCAAAGCAATCAGCAGTAACTGCTGTAATTAAGCACTCTAATCTTTAAAGTTATTAAGTGTGAAATTAAGCTGAAATCATCCAAGGGACAGCAGGTGGACATTGTTTTAGGAAATGAATGTTTGTGTATTCTTTTTTTTAAAGAGACACATAGGTCGTAGTGTATTAACTGCATTTTTTTTTCTATAATACTCTTGCTATGTTCCCAAATACAGCACATTTCCCCTGACCCACACACACATACATGTCAACCTTTCTCTTCACCTATTGCCTACAAAATGAATATCTAAAGGAAATAGAGATTTTGTGTCAAGTTATCCATAAATACAAAAGATACTTACGTGAGCCCTATTTGAAATGTTTTCTGAAACAATCTTTGCAAAACATACTTCTTGTGAGCTTGGTACCGTGTTGAATCTGTAGAGGGTGCACGGTGTTTATTCAGTCTGAAGAGTGACTGACATGGCCACACTTGGGAAAAGGACAGTAAATGGAAAACCTTGTCACTTTGGGGGAGTACCTTGGTTTCTCAGGCATCAGGTGGCCATTTTGTAAAAAATCTTTGACTCTTCATGCTAAGTATTATGGAAGTGGAATTAAGAACATTTTAGCATCCCATAACACTCCTTTGGTGATAACAGATTGACCTTCAAGGTGCCCTGACACTAAATCACAAATATACGTAGGAAGCAAACCCAAAGTGCTCATCTCTTAAGTTGATAAATATGATGCAGTAGTGCCCACTCTTTATGTATATATGGAAGACATTACCAATCAGTCATGACATTTTCCCACTGAGCATGGGAAAGCCAACTATTTTTTTTTATTATGATATGTTTGTCACCATACAGTACATCATTAGTTTTTGATGCAGTGTTCCATGATTCCTTGTTTGCGTGTAACACCCAGTGCTCCATGCAATACATGCCCTCCTTAATACCCTTCACCGGGGTAGGCCATCCCTCCACCCCCCTCTTCTCTAAAACCTTCAATTTGTTTCCTGGAGTCCATAGTCTCTCGTGGTTCATTTCCCCCTCTGTTTACCCCCTCTTCATTTTTCCCTTCCTTCTCCTACTGATCTCCCTGCTATTCCTTATATTCCACAAATGAGTGAAACCATATGATAATTGTCTTTCTCTGCCTGACTTATTTCACTCAGCATAATCTCCTCCAGTCCCGTCCATGTTGAGGCAAATGTTGGGTAATCATTCTTTCTGACGGCTGAGTAATATTCCATTGCATATATGGACCACATCTTCTTTATCCATTTGTCTGTTGAAGGGCATCGTGGCTCCTTCCACAGTTTGGCTATTATGGATAATGCTGCTATGAACATTGGGGTGCATATGGCCCTTCTTTTCACTACATCTGTATCTTTGGGGTAAATACCCAGTAGTTCAATTGCTGGATCATCGGGTAGCTCTATTTTTAACTTTTTGAGGAACCTCCACACTGTTTTCCAGAGTGTCTGTACCAACTTGCATTCCCACCAACAGTGTAAGAGGGATCCCCTTGCTCCACATCCTCTCCGACATTTGTTGTTTCCTGCCTTGTCCGTTTTTACCATTCTAACTGGTGTAAGGTGTCATCTCAATGTAGTTTTGATTTGAATTTCCCTGATGGCTAACGGTGTTGAACATTTTTTCATGTGTCTGTTAGCCATTCGTATGTCTTCATTGGAAAAGTATCCGTTCGTATCTTCTGCCCATTTTTTGATTTATTTGTTTCTTGGGTATTGAGTTTGAGAAGTTCTCTATAGATCTTGGATACCAGCCTTTTATCTGTAGTGTCATTTGCAAATATCTTTTCCCATTCTGTGGGTTGCCTCTTTGTTTTGTTGATTGGGAAAGCCAGCTATTAACAAGCAATCAGAATTGGCTTTTGAGAACATATACATTTTCTATTTTTACCCTAGTGCATAAAATACATCTTCAAATAAGAAAATAAATCCTAATTACCGTGAAGGAAATCCAACAAATACTAATTTGGTATTGAAACGTATTTTGAACATGGACTCATTCAATGTCTATTTCAACCCTCTTCCAGCTTGTTGTCTTCCACTAAATAGTCCAGAAAGCTAAAAGTTATAATTCCATACTTCCTTGCAATTAGAATGCAGCCATGTGACCTAGGTGCACCCAATCAGTTGGCCCTGGAGGAGAGTTGAATATTAAAATGAGAAACTTGAGGCTGTGGCCTTGGAAAGACAATAGTTTTGTTTTTGTTTTTAGGATTTACCTGTTTATTTTAGGGGAGGCAGAGGGAGAGGAAGAGAGAGAGAGACTCTCCCCAGACTCCCTGCTGAGCAAGAAGCCCACCCTTGGGCTTCGTCCTATGACCCTGAGATCATGACTGACCCAAAGTCAAGAGCCGGACCCTCAACCGACTGAGCCACCCAGGCACCCCTGAAAGAATATCGTTCTGATATGCACAGTTGAGTTAGAAGCTAATTTTTCTGGATTTGCTCTGGTAGAAATTGTGGTGTTCATATGTAAGCATGCTCAGTGCTAAGTTTGAGGCTGCAGTTGCGTTGGTTTAGTAGAACAGTCTATGGCATGAACTGGGCATTTTTTCTACCCTCATTGTTCCTGGCTAGTTAATATCCAAGCCTGCATCTCTAGCCCTCCTGGAGATTTGTGAACTACCAAAAATCCCTTCTGTTTCAACAAATCAGAGTGTTCTCTACTGCTTATAACCAAGAATTCTGCATGTGTTTCTGTGAACCAGTTACATAAAGATTCTCTCCCTGATCTTTGGTGTGTTATAGAAACAGAGATGTACATTAAACACACACATACACACACACACACACACACACACACACACACACACACACCATGTCATTGAAATTGTGGAGTTAAAATGAAAAAAGCATAGGGAGATATGGGAAATAATGGGGTCAAAGTTTGTAGCTACGGCCCTGCCCTATTCTCTTATCTGAAATACTCATCAAACTGTTTGCAACTGAGAACAAGAGGGAGAAACAAAGGAGCTACTTGCTTCAGTGTGAGCATTACTGGCTGGGTCTCTTCTGAAAATACAGAGGAGCTCTGAGCTTTATTTTTTATCCATTAAGTGTCAAAGGATCTAACATTAATATTCATGAGCATGTATAATAGAATAATAGAGCAGTTTCATGCAAAGCAAAATTAGATTCTGCATGATGACTATGTAATATACACACTTCTTAGCTGTAATACAACATCATGTCCTCAACTCTGACTCAGATAGGAAAGAGTTAATGAGGAGACTGCTGTCTCTTCTCTGATTACGAATTAGCTGAAGCACAACATCCATGGGAAAATAAATAATATATGTAATGCCTTTGATGAACTGTTCATAGCACTTTACATAAAGATTTATCTTATTCCTTTTCTATTTCATGGAATTAATTTATTTTAATTAATGTACACCCTATGCACTCAAGGTTATGTAACTGGAGCACAGGGTGCTAAACTTACCTGGAGAAGACTGTAAATAGTAGGTGCAAAAATTATGTGTAGAATCCTATACACCTTTGAAATATGAGACCCAGCTTTGATGAGCTATCTGACCACACTCAAATATGGAGTGTACTAGCCTTCACATAAAAATTCTGTTAAACTCCCTAAAAGGATTATATGTTCACCAATTTTAACAAGTCTGCCCACCCATCTATCTGTTTCTCTACATAGAAAGCACAGTATACTGGAAAGAACATAGGCTTTGAAATCAAGTAGAACTGTATTTGCATTCCACTGCTGCCATTTACTAGCTCTGTGCCGTGATCATGTTACTTAATTCCTCAGCACATCATTGCAAATTGAAAGAAATAATACCTACTTTACAGGGTTTAGATGTTAATATTATTTCTTTTCCCTTTTCCCCTAATTGCTACCCCCACCTGTGGCCCCTTAGACTTTCTAAAAGATAAACGTTCATTTCATTAATCTATTAACCAATTTTAAAAAGTAAATACATGCATGCATATGTTTATTCATACGTATAGATACATGACACCCTAAAAGTAGGATCGTAAAATACTTAAAAATGCACTTGTAACTAGGAAACATCTACTAAGAACATTATTGATTTCGTTCCTGCTTCTCATCTGACTTCACAGAGTAATGATTTTATTAGATTAAGTAAGAAACTGAGATTTTTTACTCAGAGACCATATTGAATTACTCTGGACTCTGCCTAGGAAATGTAAAAGCATAAGAATTAAGTGATATTTTGAAACTCAAAAACTTTATCTGTGATTAACAGACAAATTAGACTATAATCTTGTAAAGAGAGCTCAGCTCCGATAAATAGACATTTTTCATTAATAATGGAATTGTAAGTAATCCTGGTTAATGAATGGTTTTATATATGTCTGATTATCAGTTTAACAACATGACACACATTTGGACATACATGGGATATGTAATGCTTTTATTGAACTTTCTAGCATTCTATTTTAACAATTAGACATTCTCCTACCTTAGAGAAAAAGTGTATTAGAGAAAAATAAAAGAATACACATGAGTGTTGTAACAGGTTAGTTACAGTCATTAGGGGACAGAGCTACATTGAGTAGTAGATAGACAGGGATATATGTGAACATAGTTTTCAGTTTTATAATTTTTACTTAATTCTTTTTTTCTTTTTAGATTCCGGTTCTCTGCTGGTGCTCTCCATCTTGTCATCTATTTTTTGTGCGTCCTAATGGCAAGTATTTTAAAGTCTGTCTCATAACTATAATATCTGGACGTTCTGTGGATTGGTTTCTATCATTACTTTTTTTCTATTGATTTTGACTATTTGATCTTGTCCCTTGGTATGGCTAGCATGTTTTTATTATCGTTATTACATGGTGGACAACATCTATGGAAGGTGTAGAGAGAATTTCAAGCTCTGAATGATTTTATGTTCCCACAGAGAGTATTACTTTAGATTTTGGCAGGCAGGCGGAATAAAGGCAGATCCCCTTAATCCAGGCTGTTAGGAAACAGATAGGAAGCCGTGCTTAGTCTGTGTAAGGACCGGTCTATTTCGAGTCAGTCTTACTTCCAGCATGTAGCCTTTCACAAATCTCGACTGATAGTCTGGGAGTGTTTACTAGGGCCTTTCCACTTTTGTGGACCCTAAACTCTAGTTTTTGTCTCCCCACTTCCATGAAACTCTAAAAGCTCTGCTCAGCCTCTCAGTCTCAGCTCCTCTCTTGGTGTCTGCCACTCTGTCCAGCTTCCCAGCCTCTCAGATATCTACTGTAAGTTTATGAATACTTTAAAGGCAAAGCCAACCAAGTGTTGGGCTCCTTATTCTATACATTCCTTCTCTCCGGGATCTTGGACTCTCAAGTCTTCCTACATGGCTAGTTCTCTGATGCCTTCAAAAAGCTCATTTCCATTTTTTCCAGATTTTCTAGTTGTTTTCAGTGGGAAAGTTGGTCTGAAACAAGTTAATCCATCCTAACTGGAAGGTGCCTATGCTTCTGTATGTATTTTTTGATATATAGGCAACTCGCTAATACAGAGTTTGATGAACCAATTTTCAAGTTCATTGTGGTTTAAAAATAATAAAAAAATACACTTAAAATATATGTACAGAAAATATTCCAAGTATTTTCATAGTAGGAGAGGTTGTTGGTGCCATTTAGAAAGCAACATAAACTACATAATATTACTATAACATGGGATCATTCTCTACCTTCAAAAAACTATCTAAACATTCTTTCTCCTATAAACAGCTTCTTCTGAGTCTTAAGCCATAACCAGGCAAATAGTGAAGGCAAGAGGGAGCTCAGGAAGGGACTTCCAATTCCAGAGCTAGGACTAGGATGCTGAATGAATTAGGGGAGGAGAGAAAGGGACAAAAGGACACATGAAACTAGAGTTACATCTCAGCCCTAACTGCTTCCTGTTTTGATATGTTCAAAAAAAAAAAAAAAGCTCAGCTAAGAAATACCAATAACAGACATTTAAATAGAGTAACTGTTGGCATTTGTTTTTGTCAAGAAATTTCTTTGAAGTTTTCCATTCTTAAGTACTTCTTGAGTTGTTTCACATATTTGGATTCAGATTTAGAAGTATAAGTGTATCTCTAAATATGATCACATTAGTGACTTTACGATTACATTAAGTCTATTTTAGAACACATTTGTAAGTTTTTCTTTTTTCATATATACATGCAGAATTTAAGGAACTCATTAAAGCCAAAGAAAGGAGTTGACTTTTTTAAAAGAAGAGGTATGACAAAATGAAACTAAAAATATATGTATCAGAAGCTACATGCCATGCTTCACAGTTTTGAGTGAGTCATTAGATCAGTGTCCTAATCACGGCTATAAAAATAATGTAACAGAGAAAGCACATGAGTCTACCAGGACTGCCACACTGTACAGCTCAGGAGGCACCGAGCATGGGCTGTGTGCATGATGCTTTCTGAAGTATCGTAGGGCAAAAGCCCTACATCTGGTCTGTTGGTTCTCAGTCCTAACTATCTGTCAGAATCCTCCAGTGAGCTTTTCAAAAACATTGACTCCAGACCTGCTAATTAGAATCTGAAAGGTTGAGACCCAAATATCTGTCTATATGTTTAAAAGTTATCCCGTTGTTTTTAGCACAGCCAAGTTTGGAAACTTCTGATCAAATTCATTCCCACCTCTGTTTCTAAAATGCTGTTACAGATTTAGACTTTCTTGTCCTCAGACATCACCTTCAATTAATGGCTTTTTTCATCTTATCTCAATAATCCATTTTAATCCTTGACACCTTTTATCACAATAAAATTTTTATAGCTTATCTAATAACGTTCTGCTGGAAATTAAGCTTTTCTTTAGTCTTTTAATAAAACAATGAAGGAGGACAGATCACACTTCTATATTTCTTATTTTTAAATATAAAATATTTTAAATATGTACAAAATCACATGTGTATAAAATTTCCATCTGTTATTGTATATTTATCTATTCTTTTATTTCTGTCCAGGTTTTTCTTTTTTTTTTTATAGTTTGTAAGTTATATAAGAATCTAGAAATATATCTTCATGCTGAAGTAAACTTTCTAAAGAATAAATTTGGCTTTCTTATTTCTAGTAATACTGCCTACTTAAATCTGTACTTGTTATTAGTACAGCTACTTTAACTTTTTTTTTAGTTAGTGTTTTCATGGTATATCCTTTTCCATCCTTTTATTTTCAAATTTTCAGATTGTTATATTAATATTTTTATAGAGTCTGAGAATCTTAGGTGTTTAATTGGAAATATTTAGACCATTTACATATAATGGAATTATAATATATTCAAGTTAAATCTATCACTTTACTATTCTTGGGTATTATCTGTTTTTTGTTCTTTCTTTCTTATGGGTTAATCAATTATTTTTATCATTCTGTTTTCCTTAGTTTATTGACTGTACATTTTTTTTTTATTACTTTAGTGTACTGCAGATACTATGAAAGGCACTTTGACTTATTAGAGTCTGTCATAAGTTAGTAATTTTAGCACCTCTCAGACAGTAGAAGGAGCTAATAATACTTTAAATCCATTTACCAACCTTTTACCTTTTTACTATTATTGCTATGTTTTTTCGGTTTATATAATTTTAATGTCACAAGACATTACTGTAAGTGGTTTAAACATCTATATTCATTTAGATCAATCTTCTTAATCTTTCTGGAGTTCTTCATTCTTTCATGCAATACTGTGCATCCATGCAGGATTATTTTCCTGTTGCTTAAAGACATTTTTTTTGGTATTTCTTTCTATGTGGGCCTGTTGGTAATGAATTCTTTCAGTTTATATTTATTTGAGAAGTCTCTATTTTTCATTCCAAAATTCTTTTTGAAATAAATGTTTTTAAGAGATTTAAAAAATAATCTTTTGGACAAATGTTTTTACTGAATATAGGATTCTTTTTCTTTCAGTTTTAGTGAGATGTAATTGACATACAGCCCTGTATAAATTTAACGTGTACAGCATAATGCCTTGACTTACACTGTGAAATAATTATCATAATAAGTGACATTATCACCTCATACAAATACAAAAAAAGGTTTTTTTTCCCTGTGATAAGAACTTTTAGGATTTACTCTTTCAGAAATTTTCAAATAGGTGGCTCAGTTGCTTAAGTGTCTGCCTTTGGCTCAGGTCATGATCCCAGGGTCCTGGGATTGAGTCTGCACATTGGGCTTCCTGCTCAACAGGGAGTCTGTTCCTCCCTCTCCCTCTGTCCCTCCTCCTCCCCCTGTTTGTGCTGGCTCTCACTCTCTCTTTCTCTCAAATAAATAAAATCTTAAAAAAAAAAAAAGAAATTTTCAGATATAACATAACAGCAGTTTTAACTGTAGTTATCATGTTGTGCATTATATCCCTGGTACTTATTTATCTCATAATTGGAAGTTTGTACCTTTTGACCACTTCATCCAATTCCTCACCTACCCTCTCTCTGCCTCTTCTAGAAACCAAAAATCTGATCTCTTGTGTGTTTTTAGATTTCACATATTAGTGAGAGTCATACAATATTTGTCTTTCTCTGACTTATTTCACTGAGCATACTACCATCAAGGTCCTTCCATGTTTTTGTAAATGGCAGGATTTCCTCCTTTTTTGCTGCTGAATTATATTCCAGTGTGTGTGTGTGTGTGTGTGTGTGTGTGTGTGTGTGTGTGTGTGTGTATACCATAATTTCTTCATCCATTCATTTGTCAATGGTCACTTAGGTTATTTCTATGTCTTAGGTATTGTAAATAATGTTGTGTGTCTTACTATTGCCCCTTTGAAGGCCATGTGTCTTTTTTTCATCTAGGTGCTTTTAAAACTACTTTCTTTGTCTTTAATTTTCAGCAGTTTCACTCTATTGTGACTAGATGTGGTTTTCTTGACTTTGTGTTGCTTGGGGCTAAATCTTCTTGGATCTGTGGGCTGATATGTATTTTCTGTTCATTTTTCTGTGTATGCTTCAGTTTGGGTCTTTTTTAACTGTTCCATCTTCTGTTACTGTGTTCTGTCTGAACTTCAAAACCTAGGCTTTGCTTTCTTTATTTCAGTGATAATATTTTTCAGTTTTAGAATTTCCATTTCATTTTTCATATTTTCTCTGGTGAAAAATTAATCTTCTTTTCCATTTTCTTCAACATATTTATAATAGTTTTTAAAAATATTTTTGTACAATAATCCTTGTATGCCTGGTAATTTTCTTTGATAGCTAAGGCTTTTGGTAAAGTTATATGGGTTGTAGATAGTTTAATCTCTCTACAGAGAAGATTTACTTTTCTTCTGAGAGAAATTAGAATAAAATGGTGATCTCAATCCAGTAAAATATGGAGATGACCTGAGTTTTAGGCTTGTCAATTTCCAATTTCTGTTATTACTAGAGCATAGGCTTACTGGTTTCTCAACTGTCAATTGAAAATCTGGATTTTTAATCAGCTATATCTTCCTTGGTAGACCCTGGACTGAAATTCTTGTCCCTGTAGCCTATAAGACTGTGAAATCTGTGGTATAGCAGGTATCTGCTTGGTTGTTTTCCAATTTTTCCCTCACACGGTTTCATATTTGGCAAATGCTCAAGGGTAAAACTCAGGTACCTGATGATTGGATTGACTTTTCTAAGGTCCTTTGGTAGGTCCAAATCCCTTCTGACAGCCTTAGTTCCTTTACTATTCTACACACCGTTTTCCTTCTCCCTAGTTTACCACATTCTTTTCACGCCTTTCAATAATCTCCATACTCCCTGTACTGACTTCAAAGCCTCTCTATTACTCCTTTCATACTCAATATTCCCCAGTTCCTACTACCTACTTACAAGCATCTCAGTGCACAAAGACCAACCCATTTTCTCTCATTAACTGCTAAAGGAATTTGCCTTTCTAATTCTTTATACATACCCCCATTTCCTTTAGTCCTTCCAAGTCTCTTTGGCCATTTCTTTAAATCCCAGTCTTTCCCAGCAGATAATGAGGGGGTCGTTTAGCGTCAGTAACCCCCCCCCCCCAAAGTCCTGCAAAGTAGCTAGCACTGTCTGATAGATTGTAGCTGTTCAACAAACATCTTTTCTTTGGACAAGTCAGGGAATAGCAGACAGTGTAAATTTCTAGGCCTGGGGATCACTTTAATTCTAATATTTCTCAAAGATGAGCAGAAATCATCCAAAAAGGAAGTTATGGAAGGCAGTGGAAAGGAAAAACATTTTTCCATCTTCGCCTTTTCTTGAGTATTAGGCTCTTGGAATGGTAATTATTTTCACTTTATTATATCCCATAATATATCCTGATACAAGAATGAATATGAAATCTTGTTTGAATGTTTGCCTGTTCCTTGTGTCTTGATTAAACATTTGAAAATTTGTAAGCCAGAGGTAAGCCAGAGACTTAACTTCCTTTGAATAATTTTCTTTTCTTTTACTGATCATATCTGCAGGTGTTCAGTGTTCCAAGTAAACACATCAAATAGTATAAGGACATTATATTTGCATAACTGAAACCTGTGGTTTTTGATTTGCACATGACTATCAGTCTTCCACAGAATTCCCAACCAGTCAAATACTTCTGCAACAAAGAAAAACTGGCTGAAGGTGTTAAGACTCTCCCTTTTTTATCCAACATTTACACAGTTTTGTACTATAACTGTTAATGTGTGTTCAGAACTCTTATAAAATTATTTAAGGAGATACACACAAAAGCATAGGAAAGGCGGATTCCCCATCTATGGAATCTCGAATATATCAGATATGAAAAGAATTAAGAAAGAGTATTTCCAGTTTCCCATGCTTATGAATATTAGTTCTCTGTTTCCTGAGAGGATGGTGAGGTAAGTCAGCCAGGAAATTGTTAATATGACCACTCCAAACAAAACTCTGCAGTATGTTGTTTCAAAGTGACCTCTCTCCCTCTCTCTCTTCCTCTCTCTCTCTCTCTGTCTTCTCTCCTACTTTCTTCCTGTGGTAACCATAACAACCAGCTCCTTTCAGAGAGGTAAATTACTAAAAACAGTATGATCCATACATCACATATTATGATCATCTATAAAGTATACTTTGGACAATGCTCATTTTTTACAGAAATTGGTTTTAAGGCTATGGAAATGTTCTAAAATTGGAGGTTAAAATAAAGGAAGAAAAATATATAGGTGTATCTAGAAAGTCAAATGGAGAAGACACATTAGAACATAAATGGTCAGTTCTAATTTTTAACCTGTTATTACTAACCATCAGGGTTTGGTACATAGTTTATCCTCAAACAAAACTATGAAGATGGCTAATTTTAGAAAAAATATTTTAAATGTAATTAAGAGTATTTATTAAAACTAACAATTTAAAGAGACTTCTTTGTGCCTCTAATGATACGTGCTATGTGCCTTAAAGAATATTGGACAGAAAAGTCAATAGGTGGAATTGCCATCAGGAGGCCAGTCCTGCCTCTCACCAGCTAAATAACTTTGGGAAATCCTTTAACCTCCCTGGGCCTCAGAATTTTAATTTTTAAAATGAAGATGATAATGCCTACTTCATATGTTGATTTTCAAGGTCAAAGATTACTGCATATGATATGTGAATACCAACAGTAAAATCCCTGTAAGATGAAATACAGTATAGTAACTAAAAGCTAGTATTTGGGGTTAGGCTGGCCCAGGTTAAAATCTGTACTAACTATTAAATGCTCCAAATTACTTAACTGGTGAAATCTCCAGTTTTTTACCTATAAAATGAAAATGATTCATTCTCAGTTCTTAAGAAATTGTCTCACATGCAAAGTTCTAAATAAGATATCTTATTACTAATATTACACAAGTGTGATACTTATGCAGCATATAGTCTGTGTAAGTATAATATGCATATAGGAATGATGACAATGCAGTGGCCATCATTACTGCATTAGAACTACCACTCGCATTATATAGAAATGGTAGCTTTGAGTTATACAATCTGGGAAGAAGGCCCTGGAGAATGTTAAGTATTCAAAGTGCCTGGCATGGATATGACTTATTAGAGGAGGGAGGTAAAGATAAAGATTTGTTTTACAAAATTTAAAAAAATCTATCAATTTTAAGCCATTAGCTTAAATGAATTAAGTATGTTGATTATAATGTAGAATTGGATCTTATTCTGTGTTAACAGTGATACCAAAGGAATTTTCCTTCACTCTCCCTTCTTAGCTATATTAACTGAAGAAATTAATGCATACCTATTATTTTAAAGCATTTTGATTTTCAGAGATAATATTGCTTGGCCTTTGCTTACGTCAAAGTAAATATTAAAAATAACTAGGCCACAGTATTTTACTTTAGAGTAAGATTTTGCAGAAATTTTTCAGGTATCAAACTGAGATGAA
Source organism: Ursus americanus (assembly GCF_024610735.1). Taxonomy (NCBI): domain Eukaryota; kingdom Metazoa; phylum Chordata; class Mammalia; order Carnivora; family Ursidae; genus Ursus; species Ursus americanus. The sequence continues at coordinate 1,372,970 of NC_142131.1, forward strand.
ATAAGCTGAACTCAATTTAATCTAATTGAAAAACATTAGTCTCTAATTTTTTTAAAGTTATATTTGCCTTTTGTGAACTGATCATTGCTTCTCTGAGACCAGGCATCAGGGAAGATAAGACTGGAAAAGGATCAGATCCCTGACTCTCATTCTAGTTATTCATCATTGTATAGAAAACAAAACACTTTATGTTACTCCCAGTAATTGGAACTAATAAAAATCACAAGCAGGTCTGAGCTTCAGTTTAGCACCGGTATCTCTGAACAGAGGCTTCACTAATGTCAAGAGAAGAATAAAAATCCTTATAGAAAGAAAACTCTTAAACTCTTAAAACCAGAAAACTCTTAAAACCCTTTTGTTTGGAAGCCCTTTCTTCTGGATGAGATTGCACTTTGATGCTTCCCAGCCTCTGAGGCTGGACAGAAGGCTAAGACAGGTTCAGATGTAGGTAACTTGCAGGAAGAATTGCATGCCTAAAGGTTTCTATTTTGAGTGTATGTGTATGACAGGGATAACAAAGTCCTTGTTGAAAGAGATGAGGTCTGAGTTAGAAGACTCAAAAAGAGCACCGCCATCTTGAATTCTCCATGATGGGAGTATGAGTGACCACTGAGCAAGCACATAAAGACATTACTAAGCTGAGGTTGTAAACAGTACACGCGTAATGGCACATATCTTCACAGTTGTTTTCTCAGTGGTGCTCAAAATTCCAGTAACAGGAGGGACAAAATCAGAAAGGTTATTTTGAGTCTGGGTCTTGCAGAATAGTAGGACAAAGGTCAGGGGAACAGAGAGATTAAGGCTGATGGCAAGAGAGGGGTTGAAGTGAGGCATTTTGAATGTATACTTGTTAGAGTGGAAAATAATAATTAGTGGTATCTGAAGTTTGGGAAGAAAAAAGCAAAGGTTAAGGGACACAGGTCCAGTGTTCATTCCACACTATTGTACTGTTTTCCTCAACGATGTGTGGCTTTCTACTCTACAATTATTTCATGTAAGGCGGCTTGGCTTTCTTTCCCCAACAAACACCAAGAATCAATTCCTTCAATTAATTTACAGAGTATTGACCAGATAAGCCAAGTAATTTTCAATAAGTATGCAGTACTTGTAATGCACTTGAAAGAATTACTTCAGTTAACATTCAATCTTACCTGTCAACGTTGAAACATAATTATAGTGCTCACACAATTCAGTAAAAATTTTGTACAAAAAATAAATAAAAGACTCAATATGCATGAAACTTGTTAAGAGGGAAACCATTTTTAGCAAAGCAAGATGCTCATTCATTCTTTGCAGGGATGGAGCAGCTTACAAAATTTCAGCACCAGAAATGATACAACACAAAGGCTATACTGTGGTCTACATGTTGAAAGTTATTTCTATTTTGTGGGATTCCTCCAAAAGAAATTGCATTTCACCGTTTTATAAAGGCAAAATGAAACTGGCCAAAGTTTTTCAGAGTTCTTCAGTAACAGAGATTCACTCAGGATATCTTAAATGAAATGCACGGTTGTTCTGACTGTACGAGCTGGCTAGACGTCGGGCATTACAGAGATGAGATGAGTTGTGGAGACTGGCTATGGGTCAGGGACGGAAAGGCGATTCACACGCCAGCACGGCGCTTGTGACCTGGTTATGCTGTTGCTCCACACCAGCAGAGGGTCATTAATTCCTGATTTTCACCTGCCACCAACCGCCTCACACTCTATTCTGTATAGTTTTCTGCTTTTTGTTCACAGCTTCTATCGCCTCCCGGGCTCTGCCCACGTGGCATATTGCTTGCTTTTCTCCTAGGTATCTGCTATTTCAATACTCTCTAACTCACACTCTCACTCTTTCTCAGTCTGCTTATATTTCTGTCTGGAGACTTAGCTGGCTAACTAGTACTGCATTCCGATCTTGCTAAGAGTTGGGTCTGATTGGTTCCTAGATCACTGTTGTCCATATTAGTCAGAAGTTGCCCCACAGGCTCCTTCCTAGATTCTAGCTCATCTAGAGATTGGCCATTACTGTATCAATCGTGAGCGCACATACATGAACACGTGAACACACACCCCACCACGAACATGCACACAGACATGTACCAGGGCCAGTCAGCAAGGTGGCAAAGTTTATGCATATCAACATTACGGCTCTCGCAAATAAGACTCCTTGGGGGAGGGGCTGTGGTGAAACTCCCTCCAGAGTGGGAGCTATGGATGTAGCAGGTGTTTTTAGGGTTGGTACTAAAGGTGGACCACAGAATCACAAATGAATGTACAGTTTTGTCCCAGTCCTGTAAATCTGGACCAAGGTGATTGGCCTAACTCAAATGGAAGATGCAAAGAGAAGTGGAAGGACCTAAGGGAAGAGTAGTAGGAACAGGCCATATGAAAATCGCCTTCCCTTCCTGAGGAACCTCCATCCTGTCTTCCAGAGTGGCTGCCCCAGTCTGCATTCCCACAGCAGTGCAGGAGGGTTCCTTTTTCTCCACATGTTCGCCAACACTTGTAGTTTCTTGGGTTTTTTATTTTAGTCATTCTGAGACGTGTGAGGTGATATCTCATTATGTTAACTTACTGGAATTAAAATTGGAAAAACGTTTTCGGTGCCTAACAGCCAGGCATAGAAGTTGAAGTTTGATTATGTAGTACACTAAGTGGCATTAAAAGATGTTGAGCAGTAAGGTGATGAAGGCAGAGTTTAAGAGAGGCCATCCAGGCAGTGGCACAAAGGATGGAGAAAAGAAAGAGAAGCTGAAGAAGAGGAAGTCATTTGTAATTATAATTATAAAATAATCGTAATAATACCATACCACTTGGCAAATATTTCATGCCAGCACATACCACATTCTCAAAATATAAAGGTCGATCACGTGGCATGGTCCCTGCCATTATGGGGCTTATGTTCTGGTGAAAGACAGAAAAGCAACACAGCAATTACGATGTGAACAGTAAAGACTATCACCGGAAAAGTGTGTCATGTTACGATAGCACGTAAGAGGGGTATGAAACCCTGCGCAGAAGTTCAAGGAAGAGTTCCTAAAGGAGAATATTATCAAAATGGAGACCTGTGGGCTAAATCGAAATGATCCAAACAAAGGATGAGCTTGAGGGGGAAAGGGTGGGGCATTCAGTTCCAGCAGAAACGATAATTGCCGAACAAGAAAGGACAGAATGAAGCAGTTCTGCTTTTTACAGATTTATTTATTTATTTTACAGAGAGAGGGAGAGAGAGAGAGAGAGCACGAGCAAGAGAGGCAGAGGGAGAGAGAGAATCCCAACCAGACTGAGCACGGAGCCCCACACAGGGCTCGATCTTAAGACCCTGAGCTCATGACCTGAGCCAAAACCAAGAGCTGGATGCTTAACCGACTGTGCCACCGAGGCACCCCGTGGTTTTGTCTTGAACATGGAGTGTTCAGCACTGTGCTGGGAGCTGGAGGTAGGATTCTGACTGAGAGACATGCCCTTCCCTCGTGGAGAACGACAGCGCAGGGGAGGGGAGGGCAGGAGAGCAATGGTAATAAGTACAGGAAATACTCTGACAGAGGACCTGAGATAATGACGGCTCACTGGGGGGACACGAACACAGTCTTGACTGTTACTTGACTGCGGTAGAACTTAGTGGCATTCTCATATATAACTAGAGGTCAGCCAGGTAAAGAAAAGAGAGAAGATTATTGCTCTAGGCAGCAGGAACACCAGGCGTGTGTGTCCAGAGGCAAGAGTGAGTATGAAACTATCAAGAAGTTGTAAAGCAGGAGAAAAAGTCCTCTCCATGCTCCCCGAAGAGGGAAAACCACACCCTACTTAATTGGATACTTGAGAATAAAGAGCTTTGTTTGGTTATAAACATGAGATTTTCCTCTTTTAAGCATTATCTTGGTGGATTAACTTCACTTGTGACCTATTGAGTCAATTTCTGTGGATAATTTTTTTAACTTATAAAATGTGCATAGTAAAGAATGTCACAAATGTTTCCAAATTGTCCTTAAAAATCTATTTATCTATCTATCTATCTATCTATCTATCTATCTATCTATCTATTTTTAGAGCTCTTTCATTTTCTTTGGGGCTTCTAGTCATACAAATAACTTTTACTCGATTTTTTCAAACCTATCTAATAAAATTTACTTTCACCTTCTCTTATTTTTCTAAAAGTCGTCTTTAAAAAAATTGCTATCTTAAAAGTGACAATTTCCTTGTTTAAAAAAATCAGCAAGGAGAGTTTTAAAATGAAATATATTGCATAAATTTTAAACCATTATAATAGGACAAAATTGGTTGAATTATTTTAATCCATACACATTTACATAATATTTGGTAACTTCCAGGCAAGATTCCTTCATGTTTATTAGTTACTCCTCAGAGTCATTCTGAAAGAAAGGTTAGGATTGTTATTCTCCAATGATTGAATAACCTGATGGAATGTAATAAAGTTAGTGATTTTTTTTCCATCTTATAAGAGAGTCTGCACTAAAATTCGTCCTGGAATAAAGAATCTCTGACTTTCCAGTTGTTAACATCAAGTCAACAACTAAAAGGTATAAGGTGTTAGTTAGGATTTTATGCCTTTATTTCAGCTGAAATCTATAGTCAGATACATGAAGTTATTTTTTTAAGATAAATTAGGTTTCATTGTCTTACATGCAGCCTTGTAAAGACATCAAAATTTGCCAGCCCACATTTTTTTTTTAAATAGACTTTCCAAGTAGCCAATTCCCCAGCACAGTCTGTTCCCTCTCCTCTAGCCAAATGCCACATCTAATCTGACCCTCCCTGGAGGTCCAGGGAGGACCAAGGCAGGCAGGTCTCTGCTTCAGGAAGCTTGATCTCTGAGGGTCTTCTTCCCTCGCAGGAAACCCGTCACTGAAACACATGAACCTACTCACACACTTACGTTGATGTCAGGCTTGCGACGCAGTGCACAGTTCGGTCCATTCCTGGAGGCAGGATCCAAAGGACCTATTCAAACTTATAATAGGGAAGAGCTGGTAATTTCCCTCCAAAAAATTTAAAAAAATAAAAAGAACAAACTTTTGGATTGGCACCAGAATCCACATAGTCAGGGCTAGAAGGCTTGAATTAAATGTTTGGTATCCTTCCCAAGTTGGACCGGGAATTCAAGGCTAAATGGATCTCCAAGGCTGGTGGTCGTAACAAAGATGCTGAGTAATTCATCCTCCAGCAATAACACTTGGTGAGAAACACCATTTCTTCCTTCCTCTCTCTTCCCCATATCCCTTGTCAAGGCTGCTCATGTGCTGTGTGGAATCGGGACATGCGACTGTGGGCGCGTTACTGCTCACTGAAGAGCACGGGGGTCTGGGCCTTCTCTGCAGTAGGCCCGTCATCCTCCTTGATGAAGTGCAGCACCTTTTTAGAGCCACATGAACCTCCCCTCTCCTCCTGTATGGAAACACGCCGGACAGCACAGAATATCGCTAGGCTGTCAAGGCTGTGTCATCGGACGTAGCAGTATCCATCTATAGGGACAGCTGGGTATGTGTGTTCTTTGACCCAAGGAGGCAGCTATGGGAATCTGTCCCTGTCCCTCATGTATAGGCTTCTGCCTGTGCTTCCTTCCCCACCCCCAGCTATTTGTTTTGGAAAGTTTCAAGCCTACAACCTGAAAAAAGCATAATACAGTAACACTCCTGTAGTTTTCCTAGATTCACCTATTGTTAACGTTTTTGTCATGTTTGCTCAATCTCTCTCTTCTCTATCTCTGGTAATAAACACATGTTTTCCATTCAATCATTAATTCATTTATTTGCTATAGCATTTGAGAGCTAATATAGGCCTTGTAACATTTCAGCCCCAATAGTCGAATGCGTATCTGTTAAAAAAAAAAAAAAAAAGGACAAATCCTATATAAACATAATACCATTATCACAGTCAGGAAATTTGGTATTTATGCCATACGATTATCTAATGCACCGTTCTCATTTCGATTGCATCAACTGCCCCTAAGGAGCTTTTCAGTTGTTTCTGTTTCTTTTTTCTTTTTACAACCTGGCACCCAGTTAAGAACATGCATCACATTTCACTGTTGGGCCACCTCAGTCTCCTTTTTAACTAGAACAACTCCACGGCCTTTTACATTTTTTGAAGATCGCAGACCAGTTGTTTTGCAATTGTTCTCCCATTTTGATTTGTCAGACTGTTTCCTCATGTTACTTTCAGGGCACACATGTCTTGCCAGGAATCCGATCCGGACGCTGCTGCATCCTCGTGCCTCCGTCAGGGGGCTCATACCTCAGAAGTCCCTGGATTCGTCCCTTCCTCTGTGTGGTGATGCTATTGGTTTGATACGTAGTTAGGGTCATTTGATTGTGCTTGCATTAAATTTTGAATCCCCACCCTTTACTTAACCTTATTACTTAACGTATAAAACATTAACATGGCCCCCAAATGAAAACTGTCGAAGACGATATGATTAGTGCAATCTTATCCCATTTTCTATAGCTTCCACTTTTCTCCTTATAGATTTCCCATATATAATAGGTTTCTTTTTATACATAACGGATTTCATTAGTTTGATTATTCCTCCAGTACACACACACACTGTCTCTCTCTCATGCATCTATAACACGTATTCTAGTTTGTACCTTACTTTATTCAGTGCACCATGTGTTCTAAAAATCACTCCATGGAAGTGATATAGACCTTCCTACCTGTTTTTAACCACAACGTAATACTCCATCGTGTGGCTGTCTCCTAGTCTATCCGGCTATCTCCAATGCTTGGGCATTCAGGTTGTTTTTAATACTTATCTACTACAAACATGCAATGAATAACTTTGTGCATATTTTTTCTGTTTTGTTGTGGGTATAACTTTAGGGGAAAGTTCTAGATGTGGGATTGCTGGCTTGAAGAATACGTTTCTATAAGGCTTTTTTCCTCTCCAGAGCTGTGCAATTTTGCATATTCCCACCAGCCATGAGTTAGGGCCATTGCCTCTGTATTGTTAAGCTTCTAATGTTTTGCCAACTTGAGAGGTGAAAAATGGTTTCTCAATTTAAATCATATTTATCTTATTACAAGTGCAGTTGAACATTTTCCTTATGTTTAAGAGCTCTCTGTGTATACCTTTCATAGCTGCTCATGTCACATGCCCATTTTTCTTATATAAATATTGATATATCCTTATATATGAATATATATTGATTTATTGAAATCTACCTATATGTATTTTTTCTCTTCCACTGTTTTTAAAAAAGTTTTTTAAAAGATTTTATTTATTTATTTCAGAGAGAGAGAGAGAGCAGGAGAGCACGAGCAGGGGGAGGAGCGGAGGGAGAGGGAGAAGGAGAAGCAGGCTCCTAGCTGAGCAGGGAATCCAATGCAGGGCTTGATCCCAGGACCATGACCTGAGCCAAAGGCAGATGATTAACTGACTGAACCACCCAGGCACCTCTCTCCTCCACTTCTCAGAATTCTATTCCATGTTAGGGAAAGTAGCTTTTACCTGTGCTGTATGATGCAAATGTTGTCTACTAGTTTGCAGTTATCCTTGATTTTGCTTGTGGCATTTTTGTGCCATGGACAAGGATTTTATTTTTGTTTAATGTAGTCCAAAAGTATCAATTGTTTCTTTTACTGAATTTGCATTTGAATTCATGGTTAGAAAGTTTTCCCTCCACTCAGGTCATAAAGGAATTGACCCGTGTTTTCTTCTAGTCCTTGTATGGTTTCATTTTATTTTGACATTTAGTTTGCGATGGATCCTTGCGTGGCTGAGGTACGGTAGCTTTTTCCAGCCGGCTTTCCACTTGTTCCCAGTCATTGTTAAAAAGTCTGTCTGTTTGCCCAGTGTTTGAAGATGCCACCTTCGTCATACACGACATTGCCATTTGCTCCGTCTTTCTGGATATTCTTTTCTGATCCTTGGTTCTAACTAAGCATTCAGGGGCAAGTACCACATTGTTTTAATTCTGGAGATTTCTGTTAAAATTTCTAAGGGGCCGGTCCCTCCTTCATTTCTCTTATTTTTCTCTTACCTCAAATTCTTCTTCATCAGGCGCTTCCTGATTACTCCCGAAAGCAAGCTTGGAGTCAGTCTGTTCGTTCTGGGGGAGGCGGGGGGCGGGGAATGCTAGGTGTACTGGGGTTGCGTTACTTTATAAATTAATCCATGAAGAAGTCATAGCTTTATGATATTTATTCACATCTTTCAAGAAAAAGGAATATCTTTCTACTTGTTCAAGTATATTTTTGTGTCACCCAGGAGGACTTGCACATATCTTAAGTTTTTTATCTTATTTTTATTTTATCTTTTGTGTCTATGTATGATTTTTGTATCTTCCCCCTTCCAAATTTTAACACTAATCTTTGTGAGGGACACAACATAAAATGACATTGAAAAATTCTATCAGGAACTATAACTGATATTATATCCGGAGATTTTTGATGATAGGTCTATTAATAATGCTGGATATTCTTGCTTTGTGACAATAATAAATATTAATAGGCATTTAAAATGCAACCTTGTCTTTGCACTTGTATCAACATAAGTGCTCTGAGCAACAAAAGATAAACTTAATATCTCTCGCAAAGGGAGAACCCCAAACATTAGAATATTATCAAAACAAGCATGTAATTAAAAGGAAGCAGGTAAGAGGATCAGGAAAGATTCAGACATAGCAATTTACTCTCTAGTGAGTGTGCATTTTAGACAAAATATTACCATTGGTCCCTGTGACTCTGTATCAATCTAGATTTCTTTTGAAACCGCACCTAATTAGTTTTCTCTACCTTCAATAATCACCTCTGTCAGCTCTTACCAAGATCTGCTCTGTCTAAAGCTTCTTCTTTGGAGGGTTCATCTACTATCATAACTTCATTTCCTATCAAGATAAAATAAAACCCCTGTCATTAGACCTTACCCAAGTAATATTTGTTTCCTCTGCACTTGACTGCGTGGTTGGTGTCAATGGCACTTGCTCATTTCCATTGATTTGCTCCACAACTGTGTTAAACTCACCTTATCCAAAACCAGAACTAAATTGAAATCCCAGTTTTTGTCTTTGACAACATCACACTCCCTGTTTTTTATTCCACTGTTCCTTAGTCATTTACAATCAGTCAACAAGTTCTGTGACTTTTCCCTTAGATTATTTCTTGCTTCTGTTAGGTCAAGTTCATTCTTACAGTCATTGCCACAGTCTGCTGAAAGGGCCGTGTACAGAGCCCACAGTCCCTTGCAAACCACTCAGGACTCTGCAGGATGTTTTGCATTTTTCAGGAAAAAGACCTATGAGATTATGTTTTCATACATATTAAGTAAATTTTAAATGTGGAGTTCTAATTTTAAAAAATACATTTAAAAAAATAATCTTGGTCCTTTTACATATGCTGAAGGACACGCCAGTTTGACTAATGTTCAGGTAATGAGGCCCATTCGAGTTGACACTTTTCATATCATTAGTTTGTTATATTTTACATTTGTTAAATTGTATTTTTAAAAGTACTATGCTGCTCTGGGCCCTGTCATCTCTCACCTGGAGCTCTGCAATGTCATACTTACCCCCTTTCTGCTTCCCACCTCTCGATTCAATACTCTCTCCTACATAAGGCATCAAGTCCATTCTGTAGAAACATTCTGTGCTCCCCAATGTTTCCAACAAAAAACTTTATCCATTGGGGGGGGGTCATCTGCTTGATCATTCACCTGTTTCTTTTGCCCAAGGCAAATTATCTCCCTGTCGTCTCTAACACTCTATCTGACACATCTTTAATGTTTTTGTTCATTGTATACTTAGCCTTAATACCATCCCACTTAAACTTACACTCAAATAAATCTTATTTTTCCTTCAAGACTCTATTCAAATTATTCTTCATTAAGCCTTTTCTGACCACTCCAGGCAGCACCGTCTTCTCCTTAAAGCCTGGAGTGGTGGTTCTTGATCAGAGATACTTATCAGAATCCTCTATTTTGCATCTGAATTTTTAAAATTACAGATGTCTGGACCTTCTGCCTGGAGATTTTGATTCCATAGGTCTGAGGTACATAAACCGGGAAACCTGTTTTTTAAAGCCCCACCAGGGATCAGAGGTGGCTGCATAATTTGCGGGATCCCATGCAAAACAAATGCAGGGCCCCTTTCTCAAAAATGCAGAGGAGATAAACCTTTTTCCTTTCCTTCCATGATCTCTCACTCAACTTGTCCTGATATTTTTTTTACTTGGAGTGTAATGTTGTTATTTTAAACAGAGTAAAATTTTGAGTTGTCCGAATGAATTTTATTGTTCATCTTTATATTGTACAGTGCCAGCTTTAAATGCAAATATAAGAGTATTTAAGTGACATGTGAAATCACTGAAATGACACAATTCATACACCATAGCTCATGCATGCTCTTATCAGAGCAGTGGAAAACTTCACAAATTAACTGTTTTTATTTCAGTTCCTGATACACGCACATTCTACCAGCACTCTCTACCTTGCACTTACTGAGGAGTAAAGAAAGACCGAAGGAAATACACCTATGAGAAGCTTTCCCTTTCTTTTTCCTTTTCTGTCATTATTTTTAGAATAAGTGTTTGGTGAATTCGGGGAAGTAACACAAGTAAGAGAGGAAATTTTATGATTCCTTGGTCGCCATGACCTTCCTTCTGCATTGAAGGCCAGTGTGGGGATGAACAGAAGCATAGTCTCTTGGGGCTGTCAGCACCCCCACCCCCACCTCAGTCACGGTGTAAGGGCAAATGCAAATTTAAAAATAGGAGGCTTGAATCTTCCTGTTAAAAATATGGAAAGACAACCCCCCCGCCCTGCGCCTTTTCTTAGAGCATTTACCTTAGAAATCCTCTGAGTGCGAGTTCTTCCTGACTCTGAAATGTATGTGAATCTCAAGCTAAGTAAGTCTTCTGCTAGCTCGAGGACCCAGGAGTGTTTTTCTCAGAGACCTGAGAGCCATCATTGGAAATGCAGTCAGGGAAGGTGGTACCCTGTCTCCAGCTTCCGTGGGAGGGTAGGAGCCGAGCTTTGCTCAAAAACGTCCTCCTGTGGAACGGTATGGAAGTTCGTTTTTCCTTTGGATACAGCCGCTTAGCTAGCAGGGATGGTCAGCCCGATTTCCAGGTGCTGCCAGTTCTTCTTCCTCGAGGACTAGTTATTGTTTATCTTGAGAATAGGTGTGGTGACGGGTTATCTCTGCTTGGCTACGTAAAAGAGTAAAATTTCTGTCTTCAGGGCCTCTTCAGCGGATGCCTGTGATGCAGGTCACATTCGGGTTGAAGCCTATTCAATAATGAAAATGGTTTTTTCCTCATCTACCTTTGTGGAACGGTTTTTTTGGGTTCGAAGGAGGTTTTTTTTTAAATATATGTTCCCAATAATATCTCCTTTCAGTCTTCTGAACTCCCGTAAACTACAGAATTCTATGCTCCGGGGGCAAAGAAGAGGCAAGGGATGACAGCGGACATCCGTGCCATGCGCACGCTCTGCTGACTCACGGGACCTCACAAAACACAGGTTTAAAGATGACATTATTACGAATTTCAAGATGGCATCAGCAGAACATTAAGCCAAGTGGGGGCCCTCCTGAATGCGGGGCCCTGTGTGTCTCCAGAAGCTGTGTGTCCACGGAGCCCGCTCTGGTGATTCCAATAGGGAGCCCTGACTCACAATCACTGGCTTCCAGCAGATACTGTCCAAACCATTGCCCCTCAGCTCTAATAAAAGACCTTAAACAATGAGAACGCCAATATTTTTTCTGCATGCTTATTCTGTTTCATTAAATATAAAATTCCATTACCAGCAGGTTCTAAGAAAATGACAAAATTCTTCCACTGAATTTCGTTATATCTAACTTTACTCCAGAGAAGTGGATTATTGGCCAAAACTTAGAAACATTTTATTTCCAAATAATTTGCCAAGTAAATAACATCATCCTTTACCTGGTTCAGAGTTTATATAACCAGAAGTAAGTGACTGTAGTCTCTCGATAAACTTAAGTCAGAAATAACTGTTTTGATAAACTCAAGTCAGAAATAACTGGTATCAAGCCCAACTATTTTACCGCTTAGTAGGGGACGCAGAGCCTATCTCAGACATTGATGCAAACATTTGTATATACATGACAGAAGTAGATTAGAAGCGTATCAGAAATGCAGGCAGTATAAACAGCAAGAATAAAACAGAGGGAGGAAACAAAGGAGAAGATTTAAAAGGGATTGTATTATAGAATCAACCATCTCAGAGCAAAAGGTCTTCTTCAGCATCCATCAATCCCACGTGGAATTTAACGGAGATAATGCCAAATCTCCCAGGAAATGGTTAAAATAGCTCTAGAATTCTCTATTGACTAAGGTATGGAATTATATAATCCATTTTCAAAGATTTTTATATTTCATTCTTAGAAAGTCTGTGGCTTGAACAACTTAATTTTCCATTTCTCTTGGCCTTATATAAACAGGAATTTACTTTAGTCGTGTTTGTTAAAATTAAATTTGACCTGTCTCTCAAAATCCAGCTCTACCAAAGGAAGTGTAATATCCTTTTCCAATAATCACTATAATTATAATCTTTAGGTCGAAATATCCAGGGGAGGTCACGAAATTTAAGGGGGAAACTGTATCATTATCTAATTAATTCCCAGTAATCTGTGCTTAGTATAAAGTCCCAAATAATAGCTGTGTGTGAGAGCTGCAGTATGAGTTCTGGTTTCATGCACACCTGGTGGGTTTTCCTATCGGTTTTTACCTTCTGCACTTTCTACACATTTCTTTGTTTTGCTTTTACCTAAACTCTACTTTCCTTCTTCCATAACTGTGTTCTGTTGACTTGCCTAAAACTTGCCTCATGCTATTACACTTGGTTTTCTAGGAAAACCAGGTTTTCTAAAGAGGGTAAAAACCCCATCCTCATCAGGGCCTTTGCAGTTCCAAGGCTGTTCTGACTCCGAGGCTACCAGCTCTCTCATTTCCATTCTCTCATTTAGTGGACTCATTTCATTTGAGGATCAGACTTGCACACTTTCTAACTCATTTGACATCTGAGACCCTGCAACCCAGCAACCTTGCCTGCTGGCTTCCCAGTTGAGCTGCAGAGCCCCTGAGAGCTCCAGCAAGATTATCAGCTTTATATTTAGTATCAGAAAGTGCATATTTAAGCCACGGACTTCATAAATTCAAGGGAAGACAGCCCACGCAGAACATGATACCTGTAAGGTCTGGCCTGTTGTTCAAATCATCCTTTCTTTAAATTCTAGTCTATCTAGGCCTGATCCTAAGAGTGTTAATACTTCTTATAGGATGGTGGATGGGCTGCTATTCCTCCACCTAATTTTAAGCTATAAGCCAAAAAAAAAAAAATGCAATTGCAAGAAAAGGAAATGTCACAGTATAAATATAAGTTGTAAGTTTTCAGTATTTTTTTTCCAGCACTTGGATAGTGCCTAACACATAATAGGTACTCAAGAAAGAAATATTTGTTGACTAGATGAATTGTTGAAACTCAGTTTTCTTCTCTAATTTATCCCACAGTCCATGTGTATCTTCCACTACTAAGTTCTTCCACTTGTTTGTATTTGTGCGTACCGCACTTATGTTTTCTTGTCTCGTTGCTGGACATTGTCATTTCCAAGGCTCCACCATTCCTCTTAGCAGTATGAGCGCTACTAATTCTTCAAATTTTCCTTCTAGTATTGATTTCTACAGCAGGAACAGCAACCCCTAAATACAGTTTAGTTCTTGTTCACCAGTTAGCTAGTTGTTTAGTGGTTTTGTGCAAGGTTAAACTGTCTCTGCAATGTGCTTTTAAGCTTCTTGAGAGCAGGAAAAATGCCACAAGCCCCTTTGTTTTACCTATAGGTAATATGAGAGTATTAGGCCGTTAATAAGTGGCCACTATATCCTGAATGTCGGACTAAGTCAAGTGAGCCATCTATTAGCAGTCGCTCACTCATTCCCTCTTTCCTGAGCTGCACCGTGCCACCACTGCAGGCTTCGAGCAGGCAGTTCTTTCAAAATATTTTCCGTTTGTCATGACTGTCCTTGTAATGTCAGTTTTGCAATATGATAAACAATAAGAATTCAATCAAGAAGCAGAAGACCTGTGTCGTCTTGGCTCTGCCTGCTTGGTTCAGCGACTTTGGGTTGCTATTCAGTAGGGTGGTTGGGGTGGACAGAAAAATGTCCCTCAAAGATGTCCCTGTTCTAGTCCCCAGAACCTGTGAATGTGTTGCTTTACGTGGCAAAGGATTTAATGACTTTAAGATAGAGAGATCATTCTGGGTTATCGGGTGGGCTCAGGATAATCACATGTGTCCTTAAAGGGTGAAAGAAGGAGGTGGAAGAATCAGAGGAAAGAGGTGGGAAGACAAAAGCTAGAGGTAAGAGAACATGAGACAGGGAGAAAGAAGGAGGGGGAGAGAGAGACAGAGAGAAAATGGAAGATGCTGTGCTTCAGCTCTGAAGATTGAGGAAGAGGCCATGAACCAAGGGTTTTCTAGAAGCTAGAAAAGGCAAGAAAACAGATTCTCCCTTGGAGCCTCCAAAAGGAATTGCAGTCCTTGATCTTAGCTCAATGAAAGCTGTTTTGGACTTCTGACTTCCAGAATGTGAGGTAATACATTGGTAGGTTGTAAGTTCGTGGTAATTTGGTGCAGCTGCAAATGAAAACTACTATGGTGGTTAATTCAGACGTTCCTGCCTAAACACTTGGCTTTGCCTCAGTTCTTCAAGCTCCAAACCGGAAATAACGAAAGCACATACCTCATAAGATGTCTACTAAGCTATGCTTGAATATTAATAAATACCATGAATACTATATGTTTTCAGTTGATTTTAAAATACCTATTATGACTGTTATTTATATATTGCTTACTTGTTTAAGTAGCTATTCCTGGACAGAGTTTGCCAAAGCAACGTATTCTCAAAGTACTTAAGCATATTTTAATGCATGAGTAGTTTCTTGCAAACACAGAAGTGACTAATTTAAGGGTTAAGAGATATATATTCTCTGCTTTGAATATGAATGGTAACAGAAATTTTACTTCCCATGTAATTTGGACAGATTAAATATTTTTAAAAAAAAATTCATAGACTATAAAAAGGAGGTGAAGTCTAATCAAAAGGGTGATTGAAGCAACTGTGGAAAAATTTGGATGTCACAGGAAATGTTTCAGAATAACTCAGATTGATTGTCCACACAGCGTGGATTTGCCAAATGAAGGCCAGGTTTCCACTACATTCCACTGTGTGGGGCTTCCTTGTGAAGCAGTGTCAGCAAAATCACCTGGAAGTTTCCTACAGGCACCAGCAGTCTTGACTAGAATATAACCATGCGGTAGCCAGTCCACCCCTTGGCCGCTGACATCTTCCTTTCATCTGTTCTTGTGTACTCATTTGGTAATGATCCGTCTGTGACTCCCCACCTATTGATACAAAGTAGAACCCTTTAGAAAGAGCAAAGCAGAGACACGGTAAGATAGAACATCCATGTCTCCTTATATAAGTCATCATAATACTCCTTGCATCGAAGATACTTGAACTGGTTAACCTGCTTTAGGGTTAGATTAGGTTGGGTTAGAACAAAGCAATTCATTACACTGAATTTTTATATTGAATTCTGAATGAAAACACTAAATTAATTTAATTATTTTTTGTTTATTAAAAAAGCTATAGATTGCACTTAGACTTCAGAAATTTTTTACAACAGACATTCGCTCATCAACTTTCCTTAGCATTTATTGAGTATATAAAGCATTATTCAAGAGAATGAGGAGAGCTCCTAAAATGTAACACTTCTCAAAATGAAGAAAAAGAGAGTTCAGTTGGGAAATGCCCATATTTTATTTGAATCCATAGCACTCACTTAACTTCATGGCTTGGGGAGAGCGCCGTCATTTCACATTCCTGGTCATAATTGTTCATCAGTACAGCATGTCCCCTTTCCTTTCCAAAGATCCACTTGTATTCTTTGTATTGTGATGTTCAACTTGGAAGAGCTAGAAAAACTAGATATAACAAGAAACACTATCACAAAGGAATTTTCACATTCTGATGTGGCTTTAATATGGGCCAATTTAGCCAATTGCCAACGCATAACAAATGACACACAGAAAACTAAGTTATGGTTGAATCACCAGTAGAACTGAATTTTGTATGTTCATTACATTTGAATAATTTTTCTTCCTATTTTCTCCTCTCCTTCTTCTGTCTTTTCTTCTCTCTTCTTTCTCTTATTTTCACGTGCTGAACATTTTTTCTACTGGTTCTTTGACATCCAGCCATCTCTTTCCAGGATATGAATAGATATTATTTATGTAAGTGAAGTATCTCAGAGAAAACTGTGCTTTGCCCTTTTTCACGTGGGCCCTGCAAGAGTGGAATCCAATTGTTACGTGGCTTATGAAGACCATATCTTTTTATGGCAAATCTAGCCATTTATTTTTTATTGTATACCCAAGTTCAATTTATACAGCCTTTATATTTTTCTTTTAATTTTAGGATTTTGGTAACAACATACATGTTAAACCTTTTCTGAAAATATTATACAGTTGGGTTAGTTAGTTATTTAATTATGGTCTATCTTGCTCTAAGAGGACATCTAGGGCAGTATATCAGACTATAAACAAGACAATAGAAATTAAAAAATTTGACTAGGAGAATGAGACTGTCAAGGAGGCAGGTAAGTATGCATTCATACAGGCCATAAGAGCTTATATGATTGTCAAACCTGGACCATAGAATAGAATAGGCTCCAAGCAATCAAGTAAATGTGAATTTCTTATTGTCAATTAAAAATTAATATATTTGTCCGGAGAAATAAGTAGTTTCTTCACACTTTGGTCTAAAGCAAATTATTTATGTAATAATAATAATTGGCCCTCTCTCCCTCTCTCTTCTCACACACATACACACACTCTTGGGCATTAGAGCTGATGTGTCTGTTAAGACCACTGAGGAATACCAGTGTCAGATGAGGAGTCGTTGTGAGGACTTTGGGCAAAGGATGCTACCGGTTGGGACTTGGGAAGGAGCAGTGTGAGGACATACCCAGCAGGGCTGAGAACGTAGACAGAGGTATTTCCTAGGCTGACAGATCTAATGGCTGCTGCTGGCTCCATGTGGTCTACTCGAATCTGCAAAACTCTGATCATTTCCCCCTGCTAAGGAGATTAACACTGTCAAACCCTAAAAGATCCTAGTTCCCTGAAAGTGCTACCGTTAGAGGCAGCAGCTTCGGTTATGTATTGTACATTGATTGTATGTACTTCATACTGAATTTTTAAGAAGGGCGTTGAATACTTGACATGTGTCCAGAGGACAGTGACAGGAATGAAGGTTTCTCAAGCCCTTGTACCTGGAAACTGTGAGAGACTTGGTGATATTTGGAAGATAAGAAAACAGTAAGGCCATGCCAAGGATCTTTAAATATTTAAGACAATCATATTAAAGACTTTTCTCTATCAGTGGGGAGGCTAGGAGGGGAGCAGAACTAGAACCAGTAAATGGAAGGAAGCACAGAGGATGGATGGATATGCCGACAGATAGGAAAGGACCCTCTAGCGCCATTAGAATTGTTCGAAATCAAATGAGCTGCTTTGGGGACAGCATAAGCACCCTGTCATTAGAAGCTGAATGAACATTAGTGAAAGATAGAGGCTCTAATAGAGGAAATTGGACAAGGTGGCCTTTAAGGTTTGTTCTGGCTCTTAGACAACTCGATGAAAAACAGTGATCTCTCTTCATTTTTCTCTCCAGCTCTTGCCCTCATCTTCCTCTGCGTCTCCTTCCCTCTACGTATCCAACTTCTCCTTACAGTTTGTATATGAACTGTGAGGACTCATTCGCTGCTATTGGTAATTCATGGTCTCCCCTAATAAAATCTAGGCAGATGCAGCTTCGAGACCTCTTTTTCTTCTCCCTTCCACCAACTCACCACCCCGAGCCACTTCTTACTTATAAATTCTGGAGTCACCATGGCATGCACCTATTTTTACCAACAGTAGCTTCCAAAACTTGGAGTAATGATTAGTCACTTTGAGAAAGAAATGAGTCGTGTCTGAGATTCAGCGTCTCTATGTTTAACAAAGCCATGCTTCTGTTAATGAAGAAAATCATGATGGATATTTTGTGGTCCAGATAATCTATATTAAAGGAAGAAATGGAACAAGATGCCAGTGATGGATTACTGCTGAGAACCCTTCCTCTCCTTTCTCTCCAGGAAGATGGGTTACAGATTCGGGCTGTAGTTCATAAACATATCTGACATTCTCTCTAGGCAGGACACTCTGTGACTCTGTCACTCCAAACCTGATGATGGCACCAGAGGAGCCCTGGGAATACAAGCCTTCTCTTGGCTGGAACAGTGTCTCCCTTTCCCAGGCACACCCAGCCTGACTTTGTGGAAAGTTAATTTTCTTCCAGATATCATTGTATTTCCTTTATAAAAATAAGTGGAATGAGTGATAGTAACACTGAAAAATACAACTTTTTATTTCATTGCTGTCATTGAATATCCATTGTCTTAATAATTCTCAAGCCAAGTCCTAGTGTCTTCATAGGTAATTTACAGCCTAATAAGGTATGGAACTGCTTCACATTCTATGCATTCTTGGAGAGTCAAAACGGGTATCAGTATATTAAAGGTCCTGAGAAGCCTTGCAAGAAAGGAACTAGTTTAAATATGTTTAGACTTCACATTTCCTCATTTGATCATGCAAAACCTTTTTTTCAAAGACCATCCATGGTGCAGGACTTCATTGCTCTGCTGAACATAGTCTGAGAAATGCTACATTATAACAAACCAAAGGTAGTACAGCACAGAGTATGTAGCCGAGAACCTGACCTTCAACCGATGCTTAATAAGTACACCTTTGTTTTTGGCTTCTCAAGGCAGAGATAACTAACAGTTCAGCAAAACTTCATGCTCCTCTTCTTTACTGTAATTTTGCAGGGGAACGGACTACATTCCGACCCTCTCTTGCATCTATGTGAGTTCATGTACAGAGTTCTGGCCAGTGAAATATGAACAAAAATTAAACATAGCACTTTGAGGCCTAGCCTGTAAAAAAAGACAATGTGACTTCCTCTACTATTTCCCCCCAGGCCATTGGCTGGCTATATTGCTTAGGGTTAAAGATGGCAAACCGTCTGTCAGTGAGCTCCTGAATTATTTGTGGAGCAGAGCCCTCCCTTCTGTCATCTACCCCCTACTGCACATACATATCAATTGGATTCTATAGGAGAAATAAAAATAGTGCCTTATCCTAAATTTATGTTTGCCATGCATACCTTACTGAGATTACTGAGCTCACCACTGCTTGTATAGGAAGATTTTTTCATTACTAAGCAGAAATACAAGCCAACACATACTTGATATGTCTGGTGTCATGAATTCAATTTATTCAGTCATTCAACAAACATTTATTGGTCATGCACAAGGTATTATGTTTAAGAATATAAAGATGAATACTTCAGAGACTCCATCTAAACATAGATATTTATACAAATGAAGTCACAAAATTTGGAAATTCCTCAAGTGGTTATATTCATGGAATAAAGGAGGAAAACCGTATATCAATTTAATAGATGTTTGTATGCTTGACAAAATTCAATACCCAGTCAATATAAAAAATGTGCAGCAGACTAGGAATAGTAAGGAATTTCCTCAAATGGGTAAAGAACATCTCTGAAAAAACAAACAGGTTACAGCTAATGTCATACTTGAATGTTGAAGGACGGATTTTTTTCCCCCTTGAAATCAGAAACAATGCAAGGGTGCCCATTTTCATCGTTTCTGTAAAGCGTTATTCTGGATTCTTATCCAGTGAATTAAGGCAAGAAAAATATATAAAGTGCATAAAAGACAGAAGGGAAGATTCAAAACCATCCCAATTTGTACATATGATTGTTACAGAAAATCCTCGGGAACCTGAAAACTGGCTAGAATTAGAACTAATTAATTCATCAAGATCCCGGGATACAAGGCTAATATACAAAAAATCAATTGTATTCTTATGCACTATCTGAAAACAACTAGAAAAACAAACTTTTCAGCAGAAATTTATTTTTAGGAATTGAACAAAATGTCTTATATTTAAATACTGAAAACTAGAGAAATTAAGGACGACCTAAATGTGTGGAAAGGTATACCAGGTTCAAGCATCGGAAGACTCAGATTGCAATTCTAACCAAATTGACGTATAGATTTAATGTTGTCAAGTCAATTCCAGCAGCTTAATTTTGTAGAAATAGACAAACTGATTCTAAAATTCATATGGAAATGTAAAGTACCAGAATAATGAAAGCAATTTTTTAAAGATAGAGTTAGAAGATTTACCCTACCAGATTTGAGGACGTATTATAAAGCTATAGGATTAAAGACATTTTTATATTGGCAAAAGTATTAACATAGACATCAATAAAAAGAGTCCAGAACAGACCTACACATATATTGTCACTGGTATTTGACAAAGAAACCAAGGCAATTTGATGGAGAAACAAATGTCCATTCAACAAATTGTGCTTGTTAAAGTTATGGGGGAAGAAAATGGATGTTGTTCTTTACCTTATTCTATACACAAAGATTACATCAAAATCTATCATACATCTAAATGTAAAACCTCAAACTATAAAACTAGAAGAAAACATAGGAGATCATATTTGTGACCTTGGAGTTGGTAAAGTTTTCTTAGATTGCATCCAAAATTTTTAAACCATAAATAAAAAAATAAATTGGACTTCAAAATAAAAATATTTTTGATCTTCATTAGTTGAAAAGGAAATCCTGGGAGAAAATGTTTGCAATGGATACATTAGACAAGGGACTTGTTCTACGCATCTAAAGAATATTAACCCCTAAATAAGAACACAAACAACCTAGTTAGAAAATGGATCAAAAGATTTGAATAGACACTTCACAAAAGAAGATATAGGAATAGTCAATAAGCATACAAAAAGATGCTGAACATTATTAGTCATCAGTGAAATGCAAATACAATGGGATACCACTACACACCCATTAGAATGGGTAAAATTTTTAAAAATCTGGTAATACCACGTGTTGACAGGGATGTGCAGCAACTGGAGCTTTCCAACACTCTGTGGCAGTTTTTTAGAGTTAAAATCACATCTACCATATGAGCCAGCACTTAGTATTTACCCAAGAAAAACAAAACATATGTCTACACAAAGACTTGTGTACAGATATTCATAGCATCTCTATTTGT
Organism: Ursus americanus; assembly: GCF_024610735.1. Classification (NCBI taxonomy): domain Eukaryota; kingdom Metazoa; phylum Chordata; class Mammalia; order Carnivora; family Ursidae; genus Ursus; species Ursus americanus. Next base: position 1,394,136 of record NC_142131.1, read on the forward strand.
AATTGCCCCAAACTGGAAACAACCCTAATGTCTATCAACAGGTAAATGAATGATCTAATTGTGTTTTATTTATATAATGGAGTATTTATTACTCAGTAATAAAAAGAAAGGAACTATTGATGTATCTAACAATACAGTGACTCTCCAAATCATGCTGAGTGAAAGAAGGCAGGCAGAAAAGAGCACCGACTCAAGGACTCCATGTAAATATAATTCTAAAAAGTGCAAAATAATCCATAGTGACAGAAAGGAGATCTGTGGTTGTCTATGGATAGGGATAGAGGGAGGGAAGCCTTAAAAAAGGTCACAAGTTAACTTGTAGGGATGGTGTAAAGGATTGTTGCCCTGATTCTGGTGCTGATTTCGTGGGTATAGCCATGTGTCAAACTTGTTCCAATTGCACACTTCATGTACACTTTAATGTACTTGAATTATACCAGGGTGAGGTGAAAACAGTTTAATGAAAAAGACTGCCTTGACAGTTTTCCAGCTTATTCAACCTCATGCGTTTCAAAATTGATTTGTTAGGCTTTGTGGAAAATGTGTTGGAATTTGCACACATTGAGTCATCTTTTGGGCAAAGTTGATTTCACCTCCAACAGACAACTAATTCTTTTGTTGTATCTACATGGCTGGTAAGGTTAAGGTGAACAGTGACAAACTGGTCTGAATATTTGAGCAAGTAATCTTCTATTGTATATTTTCCCCAACTTGAACAATATGTGAAGTAATCTTGGGAAGATTGTTAACCTTTCCAGGAAATTGAAATTTCAAGTTACAAAACAATAAGATAGATATGTACACATAACACCTGAGTTGCCTCAGGGAGTCAGTGCATTTTCTCTGCTCCATCTCTTGGGGGAACAATAGGTGTGAAGATTTTAGGTGGAGAAATTATAACCAGTTATATAGTTGGTAAGTCTATTGAAGTGTCACCTGTAGTTCGGGGGTTGTTTCCTGCTGCTATTGTAGAACAGTAAGGTCTTCCTACCGTGAGTTCACCCAAAGCCTGAAAAAGGTCTCTATTTAAAAAATACCATGTGGTTCTTTGTTTTCCTACACCCACTTAGTTGAATTTCCCAATTATTGTGTATATTGTGGAAAATTTCTGGTTTTTCTCTGCTTTACTCATCAAAATGTTATTTATAGAGTTAATTTAGAACTATCAGATGCCCAGAGAAGTTATTTTCAGCTCTATTTTACAGAAGAGTCAGAAGTTTCGTATAGTTAAGTGTAAATGGAATTAACTACTCAAAATGTAAGAGTCTAATTTGAAACACAGATCCTCCAAGTTATGAATACGTTCCAAGGTTGGCACAATATATGATCACATCTCTAAGGATTGCCATTTATACTCCAACACATGTAGAGATGACTCAGTGCCTTTTTAGGCTGGTAGCTAACAAACAAATTGCTTTAGGTTAGGACATTTTGAATGAGTTCAATTTTATTGTGAGCTTACTCGTCGCACTGGTATGGTACATTCTATATACTACAGAACTTTCTGTCCTCTTCGTAGGGAAACTCCAGGGACATAGCCACGGAGCTAGGAAGGCAGAATGTAGTGATGTGGACTGGCACGGTAGAATAAGTATTTGGAGCACCACAGTAATTGCAGCTGCCATTTGTTCAGCCATTACCTGGTGTTAGGTGCTATGCTAAGCGTATTATTAAGGACTAGCTAGTATTTATAAACTGCTTATTCTGGACCGGAAGCTATGCCAAACACTTTACAGGCATTTTCTCTATTAAGCCTTACAATTATAAACATGGAGTAGCTGGATTTACAGGTGGAGAAACTGAGACCAAAAAACAAATTTTCCAGTAACATGGTTAGTGAATAGCCAAAACTGGAGGAATTAAGTCTTTAGTGTGTCAAGCCCCTTGCTTTCTCCTCGACCATCTCTGGAGGGCGCTTTTTATTCCTGAACAATGAAACAACTCCCTTCTGGTCTTAGTATGTTCTGGCTGCTGTAACAAATACCACGGGCGCTTAGACACAACAGGAATTTCATTCTCACGGTCCTGGGGGCTGGATGTCTGAAACAAGCAGGGTTGGGTGCGGGCTCTCTTGTGGGTACTAGACTTCTCGTCATCATAGGGTGGAAGGGGCCAGGCATCTCTCTGGAGCCTCTTGTGTGAGGCACCAACCCTACTCGTGATGGCCCCACCCTCATGACTTAAGCACCTCCCAAAGGCCCCACCTCCTCATACCATGACATGGAGGGGTTAGGATTTCAATACGTGAATTTTGTGGAGAATCAGACATTCAGACCATCCCTTTTATGCCCTGATCGCCTTTATCTTTCAGGCTACAAAACTTTTTTTTTTTTTTGAGATTTATTTATTTGAGGGAGCGCGCAGGCACATGCACGGGCGGGGGGGGGAGGGGCAGTGTGAGAGGGAGAAGCAGACTCCCGGCTGATCAGGGAGCCCGACGTGGGACTTGATCCCAGGACCCTGAGATCAGATGTTTAACCAACCGAGCCACCCGCAGGCGCCCCAGGCTACAAAACTCTCGAAGTGCAAAGACTAGTACTTGAGATCTAGCAAGTGCCATGAAAACAGATATGACCCAATTCTTTAAGCTTCAGTAGATTTAGTTCAAATTTCATCATAAAGTTCTCAATTTTTTCGGGGGATTCTGGGAGTAAGGATGTATTATTTATCTACTATAGTATAACAAATTTCCCTAAAACTTAGCGGCTTAAATCAATAACAATTCCATTTCTTATAGCTTCTTTGAGTCAGGATATGGCAGAGGTGGCTTGCCTTTGCCACACAATATATGGACTTTAAGCTGGAAAACTTGAAGAATGAGAATGGGAATCATCGAAGGCTTGTTTGCCCATATTTTTAGGAGTTGAAGCTGAGGTCGTTGGTTAGAATATATACACATGGCCTCTCCATAGTGCATGGACTTCCTCACATATGGAGCTGTGGTCCCAAGGGCAGGCATCCTGAGAGAAAGCAAGAGCCAGGTCGAAGCCACATTGCCTTCTTGGCCCTAGCCTCCGAAGTCCTGCAGCATGCCTTCCACCTCGATTTATTGGGTGAGGCACTTAGGAGGCACCCCCGGGGTTCAGGGAAAAGGATCATAGACTCTATCCTTGATGGAGATGCGTCAGTGTCACGTTGTAAAAAGCACGAGGGTTGGGGGGATACACTGGTGTGGCCTTCTTGGCAAAGAAAAGGTTCCTACAGGAAGCGATAGGGAGGAAGTGAAAAGCTTTCCATCACTGATGCCCCTTAGCTCCTGCTTTTCCTGAGTTAGTTCCATGAATGAACTGTCTGTTTTATATCCTGTCTCCCTATTCTCTACCACTCAGAAGACTTGAAATCCAGCCTCCTTGCATGATGTACACACACAAAGAAGTACACTCCCTACCAAACACTCACAAAGGAAAACACTCACTGAAGTCTTTTCTGCGTAGCTGACTTGACTGAGGTTTGCGGCAATGGGTGGGATTTACGCGGTAGCCAAACAACTCACTTAAAAATAGAATATTGGAAACCCCTAATTTGAAAAGCTCTATGGACCCTTTCCTGTGTTCCAGGGCTTTCCTCGCTCCCTGTTTCCCTGTTTTCTTGTTTGCCTCTTCTCTCTGGGGAGTGAAAACTTTAAATACCTTCCATTTTCTTATAAAAAGTAATTCACCTTGGCTGCACTGAATCTCCATACCCCGCACTCAGCAGATGGACTGTCTTTGTCCAAGCAAAGCCCCACTAATGTATTCTGCTAAACCACACAGGCCGCCTGAATCTCAGCCTCACCCTATCTCCCTCCTCCACCTCTTGCTGCAAGGGGAAGGAGCAGTGAAGAGATTCAGTCCTTCGGCGGTATGAATTATCCCCTCTTCCCACCCGTCTTCTCCATGGAAAAGGCAGAAGTTGCTACATTCAGTTGTGGTTTTAAATAACATCCCCCCCACCCCATCCCTGCATTGCACTAGCATGCACTGAACGGCAGCCAGCACTAGCCACTGAAGTTTTCCATCTCTGATTTCCAAAACATTCAGGGAAAGCTTCAGCCTCAGACGTTATAAATATGCCTAAGAAGAGCTTCCGAGGCAAAAATCACCATTCAATAGGGAGAGCCTCCAAGTCTCCATTAAAATCTGAATCAAGTAGGTAAACCCCACTTTTGTCCTCTCTCCAATTCCAAAGCCCATCCTTAAATCCTATGAATTTTCAGACCTAGATTGATTGACTCAGGAGAAGCCTTTATGGAAACATCTAAATATGATAGAGATGCTCTCTGCATAGTCCCTAAATAGGCAATTCTGGAAGTATATTGTTTCCTGCATGGCAGCTATAATACAAATTGTAACTACTTTCACCACAGTCATGTCCTCACTGCTCCCCCTGTCCTCCTCTTAGCAAGTCTCCCCCGGCTCACTCCTCTACACCCCCATGGCCCTGCTGAGAGGAGGGCACCCTGGGATCCTACACAGCCGACTGCAGCTGAATGGATTATGGTGGCCACTGGCTCTGAGTAATCCAGTCAGATGGTTTCTGTAGGACAATAGGACAGAACTAAAAGACAGTAGCTAGAATAGTCTGGGCAAAGCAGAGCAAACCTCTCAGCTGAGGCAGAAGCACAAAGTAGATGCTGAGAGATTTGACATGGATGCCATCTATTTGGCTTCCAGAACTGGAGAAAGAAATCTAGTTCCCACAAGCCAACTTGAGAGGCCTCTTGCCCCTGGGCTGGCTGAGTGATTCCCAACAATGAAACAACAAGCTGACTCCATTTCTTCAACCACTTTGCAACCAAGCGAACAGAAATGATTCTACACCGAATGTGAGAAAGAAATTGGAAAGGTATTTCTATTTTCATTAATTTACTTACCTACTCTTTTCTGGGCATATATGCTGTAAGCAGTGAAGAACTTTAAATCAAGGAGTTTCTATACAGTGTAATTGATGTTCCTCCCTGATATTCTAGGACCATTAAAAGGATAAAACCTACTTTAATACTGAATGAGGTGTTGCCACTGTGAACTTATCCTAGATAATCAAAGAGCTTTCTCAAGACATAATATGCCACGGAAGTAGCTCTGAAGGGTTTGCACTTATTAACACTTGAATAGTGAACTTTATCGGAGGGGCTTCATCACAGGGCTTTGCAAACTGCTAAAGAATATGCTACTTGTCAGGGCTTTTCCCCAAGAGATCTCTGTCTGCTCCTTAGAATGCGTGTCACAGCAAAACAAACAGGCAAACAAATACAAACAAACTTGTAAGGCATTTCTAAGAGACGTGTGCCCATTTCGAGCAATGGGGTCAAATGCATTAGCAAATTAAGAAATGTAATGGATTGTGGAAAAGCCTAAATGACGATGAAGTAAGTGAGGACTTGGACTCTGTGTAGAGCTGCAGGCGTAATTCTTTACATGAGGAATTCGCAGCACCACGCTGAGCCCTGCAACACACAGACCGGATATGGTTCAGAGGAAAGGGAGTACGCTCCACGCTCAACTATGAAGCAAGCTACTTACACTCATTGAGCCCGTTTGCTCATTTGTAGTATGAGGGTAACAGCATCATTTACTGCAATAGGACGTTGTGAGGGTCTAAGGGTGTAGTAGCCGAAGTGCTCGCACACTCATCGATGTGCTCAGTAAATCTCCTGCTCGTTCCATAGGACGTACTGTTTTCTTCATTATTACAAACGTATCTGGAAATTCTGGGGCAACTGTCCTGGTGTATGAAGAGCCTGATGTGCTGGCTGGAGCCTGGAACACAAGTTGCTTCTGCTCACCAAGACCGCTCTAATTTCTGGGTGTGTGTGTGTGTGTGTGTGTGCACACGCATGTGTGTGTGAAATGGGTCTGTGCCAAATCCTGTGGTTTCTGCCATCAGCCTTCAGTTTCTTTGGCTTTACTTACCTTGACTCGCCAGCAAAAGAGAGAAGCTATTTTTATATTTTGCTGCTTAACCTTTGGAGTTACCAGCAAAACAGTCAGATTCCTGGACCTCCCCTACCTCCCCTATTTATCTCAATCATCAGCTATTTCACATGAGCTGTCACACAGGCAATCAGATGACAATTGCGCTAGATGGGAAAAAGTGACCCAACCTGATGAAAGAATATTATCAGAATCTTGTCATACTTTAATTATGCTCCTGACAGATTTCTTTTTTTTCTCCACACCTACAACTTCTGGAACTTTGGCAGTCTTAAATCATATGCTTTGCCATGAAACTTTTTATTTTTTCTTTCTTAGAGAAATGCAAAGTAATATAAAGATTTATTTATTTATTTGACAGAGAGAGAGACAGAGAGAGAGCCGCGCGCTGGAGCGCACGCATAAGCAGGGGGAGTGGCAGGCAGAGGGAGAGGAGGAAGCACGCTCCCCGCAGAGCAGAGATCCTAGGACCTGGGATCATGACCTAAGCCGAAGGCAGATGCTTAAGCAACTGAGCCACCCAGACACCCCATTTCTTAGTTAATACAACCATACTGAAGCATCACTGCATTTATTCCTAAGTGTCACAGCTCTCTCACGCTCTCACAGCTCCATCTAGAAATTTGTGTGTTTCTATGCACATAGTACACAATTCAAGTTGTAAAATAAGTCATACAGTTAGAAGTGAGCTACCCAGTTCCCTCTCCAATCATTATTAGTTTTTGTGATAAGTATATACTTAAAAAAACAACACAAAATGTAGCATACATAAACATTCTCATTCTCATCTAGGATTCCTTGAGAAAGTCGCGCTCTTGTACCTGAAGGTATCCATGGCGTGTAATAGGGTAGCGTTTCTCCTAGGCTCAGGAACAGTATCATGTACCGTGCTGGGGAGGATTGAGGAAACAGTTACAAATAATTCTCTGTGTGCTGTGGTTCAGATGAGGAACTCTAGTTGTGAAACGCCTTCACTGATTACTCTGGCCTATAGGTTACACACGGATCCACTCTCCTCCTCCTCATCGTCTCTTTCCTTATTCTTCCTCTTCCGCCTTATTATCAAGGCTAGCCATAGATCAAAGTGTGTAGAGTGTATCAATCTTAAGTGCACAGTGGGAGAGAATTTTATATATGCATACACTCACGTAACCACCTTTCAGATAGACGTATAGAACATTTCCATCACTTTAGAAGGCCCCCCCATGCCACCAGAGCAACCTCTAGTCTAACTTCTATCATTACACTTAGTTTTGCCTGTTTTGAAACTTCATATACATGAAACCATATCTGTATCTCCCTTCTTTCCTTCAACAAGTTGGAAAGATTTTCCATGTTGTTGTATTTCCATTTGTTTTTATTGCTGAGTATTCTATTATATGAATAGATCACTGTTTATTTACTCATTCTCCTGTTGATGGACATCTGAATTGTTTTTAATTTGGGGTTATTTTGATTACAGCTGCTATGGACAGACTTAGGCATATCTTTTAGTGGATATAGATATTCATTTCTCTTGGGTATCTGAGTGCCGACTGGGTCATGAGGTCGGCTTTTGTTTAGCTTTGGGAAACATTGCCAAACAGTTTTCCCAAATGGTTATTTTAATTTTGCTCATTCTTTTTAACAGCTGCATAGTATTAAGTGGATTTTTCCATGATTTGTTTAACTAGCCCACTAATAATAGACATGTAAGTTGTTTCCAAACATTTGCTATCACAAAATAGGTCCCAAATATTATCCTTTTACAAAGATCACTTTGCACATATACACGTTTATCTTTAGGAAAAAGTATAAGAAGTAAAGTTGCTGGACCTAAGATATGTGCATTTTTAACTTTAGTAGATATGAATAATGGTCTCCAAAGTGTTTTAACCAGCATGTGCACCTCCTGGCAGTATTTAACACGTTTCACCTCATTCTCATGGCCACAGTAAATCAGCACATGCTTTGAACTTGTCTGTCCAATAGGTATAAATCACGTTTCCTTGTAGTTGTTTTTTTTTTTTAAAGATTTTATTTACTTATTTGACAGAGAGAGAGACAGCCAGCGAGAGAGGGAACACAAGCAGGGGGAGTGGGAGAGGAAGAAGCAGGCTCCTAGCGGAGGAGCCCGATGTGGGGCTCGATCCCAGAACGCCGGGATCACGCCCTGAGCTGAAGGCAGATGCTTAACGACTGTGCCACTCAGGGTATGGGCTTGTAGTTTTAACTTGAAAGATTCTTATTACAAGTGATACTGAGATTTCTCTTTTAATATTACCTAATCCATTGTTCTATTGAGTTGTTGGTCCTTTATTGATGTAGGGGAGCTCTTTTGGTAAATAAAGAAGTTAGACCTTTGTCTGTGATATGAGACTATTTTCCCTCAGATTGTTGCTTGTTTTCCATCTCTGTTAATAACTGAGAGAATGATTTGGGGTATTTCCTTTACATTCGGTTTCCAAAGCATATTTAACAAAGCCCTTGTCTTCTCTTTCTTCCACCACCCACATGATGTGTCTTGATCATTATTAATCAATAAAAATGTATGCTGTAAATTCACCCTCTGGACTATTAAAAATAATCTTGCCCTAAGGCGTGCTCCAGAGAATTAAAAGGAAGCCTCCATATAAAAAAGTGATTGACAGACATAGAGAACATAAGTATGGTTGCTATCTTAGTTTTTTCAAGAAAGCAAAAGGCAAGTTGAATTCTTAGTAATATTCTGTGTTAGAGTCATTTGTTCAGCTTTGAAAAGTTTTCTATGTGGTAATCAGGTGGCTCCCACTACCCTAGGGCAGCCTACAAGTCACAGAGAGATCGGCAGGCACTTCGCAGTGTTCCCAACTTAGAGTAGCCCATAAAATGCCCTCAAAATGAGGACTGGTATAGAGAGGGACCTAAGGTGATATCACTGAGATGCTTAAAGCTATTGATCTCATTCTTCAGGAAGATTTCTCCTCATCCCCTGACCTCTCTAAAGTCATAGTGTTATAAAACCATCTTAACGAGAGAGGTTGATGGAGGGAGGTGGGCGGGAATGGGCTAGATGGGTGATGGGCATTAAGGAGGGCACTTGTTAGGATGAGCACGGGGATTGTATGTAAGTGATGAACCGCTGGATTCTACTCCTGAGGCCAGTATTGCACTGTATGTTAACCAAGTAGAATCTAAATAAAACTTCAGAGAAAACATTTTTAAAGATCGTAATGTTATAGCCTGACATTTACTCACTTTCCCCTCTATCAGATTCTTTGCACCCGGGGACCATTTATTGTTTGTATCAGTTGTCCGTTGGTGCCATAACAATTTATTGTAAATTTAGCAGTTAAAACGACACCCATTTTTTCCTTTTATCTCAAATTTCTGCAGGTTAGAAGTCCAGGTATCACTGCTCAGCTGAATCCTCTGTTTAGAGTCTTGTACGACAGGAATCAGGGTGTCAGCAGTGTGGCTTCCTTTCTGGAAGCTCTGGGGGGTGAATCCATCGCTCAGCTCTTCCGGTGGTTGGCTGATTCACTTCTTTGAGATCGTAGAGTTGAGGTCTCTGTTAGCCAGGAACTCCTCTCAGCTCCCTGAGGCCACCTGCACTCCTGTCTTACTGCCCCTCCATCTTCAAGCCCACCACAGTGCATTGACACATCACATTTTGAATCTCTCAGAATGCCCCCTGCTGTGGTATCTTTCTGCTGCAGCTGGAAGAGGTTCTCTGCTTTTACAGGCTCATGTGATGAGGTGGGCACAACTGAAAAATCCAGGGTAGTCTTCTTTTAGGATCTGTATCTTTAATTGCCTCTGCCAAGTCCCTTTTACTGTGTAAAGTCATATACTCAGAGGTGGTGGGGATAGGATATCTTTGGGGAACAATTAATCTGTCTACCAGTTTATTCTTTTCCTCCCTCCCTCTCTTCTTCTCTTTCTCTCTCTCTTAGCCACGGCTCTAGCACAATGCTGGGCATGTGACATAAGGAAAACAAACTGAATACTGGTTAGTTAAATGATGTTTTCAGAGCTCTTCATCTTGAGGCTTCAGTCTAAATTCTGGGAATATATATTGAATAAGAATTTGCCAGGTGCTTATAAACTCCCAGAAGAACAGAGTAGAAAAGAACAGAAGGGGCTTTTTGTCACCCTTTCCCTACAACCTGGGGTGATGGGCCTGCCTGGTCCAAGGGTGTGGTTCTGTGTCTTTTGGTCTAAGCTCACCTTTGGGATTGCCCTCAGCACTTAGAGGTTGCTGTGCCACGCAGGGCTCTGTGATGACAGAAGCCAAATTTGGAATTACCAGCGTTTTTAGAAAAACAGAAAACAATGTTAAGCACTCTGTAGAAAGCAACATATTTTTGAATAAAAAAAATCCCATTATGGTAGAGGAAGAACGTTAGATCATTTGAAACCTTATCTTTGGTTCTGGGTCTTCTTGGTGCAGAGGAAAGAGACATCTCGGCGTGAGAATTTTGATCACACTCTACCCAGAGGCAAATTCTTATTGATCTTTGTTGGACAACTGAAAAAGACGGAGTCTCACCCTTCCCCAACAAATTTGACTGAAGATATTCTCAGTGTTAAATATTCTCTGTGAAATAGTTGTTTCCAAATTTCTTGAGCAAAGAAATTTTGACTAATACTTCAGCTCCCACTTCTTGATTTGAAGGAAAGAAAAATAATATATCATTACTATTTTTTTTTTTGCATCGGTCAAGGACTAATGAATAACCTCTAGATACCATTTATTACATTTGTTTTAGAGAATTAGATATTTACTAGAGTCTTTATGTATGTTTATAATTCTGTCTCCCCTACTAGGCTGCACCTTCCTTGAGCAAAGGATTCACCTTTAATCCAAGAATGTAGTACAGGGCTGGGCATATGGTAGCTCTCCAAATTGTTTTTTAAATAAATAAAGGCTCAGAGAATCGAGTGAAAGTTACGTGCTCTGTAACTCGCCCGCTTTACTGTCTGCTGTAACCTGCAACTGAGGACATATAGATGACGTACGAACATAAGAGTTAAAAGAAAGTGTGTTTATATATAGTAAAATTCTGGAGTTATCAATACTATGTTGACTCTAGTTGAATACAGATGAACGTGGAACCTAAAATAGATCATTTGAATATCATTATTCTGCTATTTAAGAGAAACTAAGCAGCAGTAACCATTAGTAACAAGGTAACATTACCTAATCTAAACTGTCATGTTACGAAATTCAGCATCATTTATGGGAAGTCTCTAGATTAATAATATGTAATAAGGAAAACTCATGAAAAGGAACATTTCAGGAAAATAACATCTTTCAGGTGCCGAATCTAAGGTGATTCCAGTTGTGTTCTTTAGGGGAAACATACCGCCCCCTGGTCAGAGGCTGCGATTACAGTTCCCATAAGGAGCCAGAGGCACCCGTGTTCTCACGTTTGGTGAGAAGCTGGAAGAGATGACTTGATTGCACAATACCGAGGCTTTTCACCTTTTCCCTGGTGTGGGGCCAGACTAAGTAGGCTCACTCTCCATCCAGCCCCTCTGTTTGTTTATCAGGAGTGCAAAAGAGAGACCCTTGACCAAATAGAGTGTGATCAAGATGATAATTTTCCAAGTCATCACAGTTTGAGGACAACTAAAGAAATGCATTTAAGCAGGAGACTCCATTTCTCAATTTTCACACAATAATTCCATTCCAAGCTTTAAATTCATAGGATTTTTACAACATTAGGACCAGAAGAAATTTGGAGAACATTCTAGTCCGACCTCCTTGTCTTACAGATCTTGGAATATGTCATAATTCCATTTCCTCTGAAACTTTTTCTGATGATGACATTTTACAGTGGCATTCATTACTAAGCTATTGTAACAGCAGATAGATATTTTTAAATCATTCTGTAATCACAGTTCTTTTGCTCCAATTATTTAGCTAAAACTGAAGTCATGCAGCACGTTTGGAGGGACCTTGGTATAATTTTTGGTTTACATTAGAAAGATAGAGAAATAGTAAATTTTGATGGCACAATGAATCCCTGCCTCTAGATTTTCCATTGGCAGGGATACATAAAGAACATATATGTATTCAGTTGTGTGTGTGTGTGTGTGTGTGTATGTGTGTGTAAAACGTATATGTGTGAAAAAGTATGAAGCTTCTAGTCAGTCAGTCCTGCTTTCAAATCCTGTCTGTCATTTAGTAATTGTGTGTGAGCTCAGGCAAATTATTTACTCAGTAAGCCCATATCTGTTAAAATGTATTAAGATCTGTTCAAATGAGTTAAAGAATGTCTAACTCAAAGACTCTGATGAGGCTTATGGGAGATTAACATAGCGCCCCTAAGAGCACACAGCTCCCCCTCTCACGACTTGCACCCACCCCTCGTGTGTCTGTACCTACCACAGAAACGCAGTCTGCAGCATGTCATTGCTTCTGGATGAAGTATCCGTGCTATTCTCCTAACAGGTATGGGGGGGGGAATATTAACATGGATGCAAGATACAAGTTCGAACACTTTTTGTTCTTCAGGTGAAACCAAAATTTTCTATGTTGAAAGTTCCTTTCCTAGGAGAAAAATGGTTCTGTGCATGAGCTTTGGAAAATACTTTGAAAGAACTCATTCAAATCACTGTAGGGCTTGTTTCTCTTGCTTGCCCAGGGAGGGGGGTTGGGAATAATTCATTATCTTCTCTTCCTGACATCCAGTCAGATTAGCTTCAACTCCATTTCAACTCTGACACCAAATCAAGCTTGAGTTTTGATGTGGTTAAGGATTTTTAAAAAAATCATTTTAATGCCTCAAATAAATTCTAAAGTTAAAAGCCGCCTTTATAAACTGAGGAGAGAAACCACAATTTGCTTATATAACTCTCCACAAATTCTGTGCATCTGAGAAATTGACTATTGATTTATTAAACATTTAGTAAAACTTCACTATCTTGAACCGACTAGCCACTTTAAACTCTGTTTTGAAGAAAAACATGTATTCTTTCATATTTATACATTAAACAGACGTTTTACCCGTTTAGTGCCAGGTGCTGTGCCAAACATCAAGGGTCTGAAAATCAAAAGTAGTGATCCCCAAAGTGTGGTGATATGACAAACACGACGAAAGGCTTGTAATACAATGGGGCATGTGCTAAACTAGAATCCCCGCTTTCTGATCTCATCCTTATTACTCTTTTCTGTTGCTCTTTACACTCCAGCCATATGATCTCAATCACACTCTCTTTGTGCTTTCTTTTCTTTCTCTTTTTTTTTCCAAGTTTTTATTTAAATTCTAGTTAGTTAACATAGTGTGATATTGATTTCAGGAGTAGAATTTAGTGATTCATCACTTCATGTAACACCCAGTGCTCGTCACAACAAGTGCCCCACTTCCTACCCATCCCCCATTTAGCCCATCATCTCCCCTCCAGCAACCCTCAGTTTGTTCTCTTATAGTTAAGAATCTCTTATGGTTTGCCTCCCTCTCCTTTTTTTTTTTTTTAACCCCTTCCCCTATGTTCACCTGCTTTGTTTTTTAATTTCCACATATGATTGAAACCATATGGTATTTGTTTTTCTCTAACTGATTTATTTTTGCGTAGCACAATACACTCTGGCTCTATCCACATTGTTACAAAGGGCAAGATTTCATTCTTTTTGATGGCTGAGTAATATTCCTCTGTGTGTGTGTGTGTGTGTGTGTGTGTGTGTGTGTGTGTGTGTGTGTACACACCACATCTTTATCCAGTCATCAGTTGATGGACATTTGGGCTCTTTCCATAATTTGGCTATTGTAGATAATGCTGCTATAAACATTGGGGTGAATGTGTCCCTTCAAATCAGTATTTTTGCATCCTCTGGGTAAATACTTAGTAGTGCAATTGCTGGGTCATAGGGTAGTTCTATTTTTAACTTATTGCAGAACTCCATACTGTTTTCCAGAGGGGCTGCACCAGTTTGCATTCCCACCAACTCTGTAAGAGGGTTCTCCTTTCTCCGCATTCTCACCATCTGTCATTTCCTGTGTTGTTAATTTTAGCCATTCTGACAGGTGTGAGGTGATATCTCGTTGTTTAATTTGCATTTCCCTGATGATAAGTGATGTTGAGCATCTTTTCATGTGTTTGCTAGCCATCTCTATGTCTTCTTTGGAAAAATGTCTATTCATGCTTTTGCCCATTTCTTAACTGGATTATTTGTTTTTTGGGTGCTGAGTTTGATAAGCTCTTTATAGATTTTGGATAGTAACCCTTTATCAGATATGTCATTTGCAAATATCTTCTATTCCTTTGCTTCTCCTATGCCTTTTAGGTTTGTTCATTGTTTCCCTTGCTGTGCAGATGCTTTTTATCCTGATGAAGTCCCATTAGTTCATCTTTGTTTTTGTTTCCCTTGCCCCCAGAGACTTGTCTTCTTATGCCTTCAACACCCCATAGATTCATGCCACAGTACCTTTGCACTTGCTTTCCTCCCCTCTGATAGAACGCTCACCCCCCATAACTCTCAGCTTCTGGCTCCATCTCATTTTGCAGGTCTTGGCTCAAGTGTCAGTTCATAGAAGCTTTCCCTGAATACCCTTTCCCCCGCTCTACCCCCAAGCCATTCTTTGCCACATCATTTGAAACATTTTTTTCTTTATCTTAAAATGTCTTGCTTGCTAATTTATTTGTATTGGGAATTGTGATTGTAGAATTAAGTTCCATTAGGACGCTGCCAGTGTCTGTCTTGTTCACTGTTCTATTTCCAGTGCTTAGCATTTTCCTCTGTACGTAATGAGCAAATGCGCAACAAATACTTAGTGAGTCGAACGAATGGTGCCCTGAGGAGTAACGGGTCATCAGGGAAGCTTCACAAAAGAGGGAACGTTTGACTTGAGGCTTGAAGGATGCTGTTTAAGATATAGGATTAACACCAACCAGAGATGACCAGAAGAGTGAGCTGAAGAAGGTTCCACCTGGTGTGAGTGAGTATACAGATGTGTGACCATTTGTATAAACAGAGCACAGAAGATATCCTTAGACTTCCAACAAAGTGGTAACTTCAGTTTGGGGTAACATGAGTTAATGACGCCTGTGGGACAGGCAGGTAGGGATGTGCTCTGGACACTTAGTCAAAGGAGATACGTCTGGGCTGAAGACAGAGATTTCTGCTACTTTTTACATTGTAAAGCCACCAGGAGAGTTGCCAGTGAAGTTCTCTGAAGCACGGGTCCTTCAGGGACTACTTTAATAAGTAAGTTCTTTTCTGTTGCAATTTATAGCATGGTTTATGAAAATGTGCTGAAGCTAGACTCTAAAACATAAAGCTAGGCTTTTAAAAGCTTAAATCTTGTTTATCTCATTAATTTGTCTTGTAAAATCTTCCTTTTCATATATGTTGCAAAAATACAGTGCCATCTCACCTCAGTTGAAGAATCAGAATTCTTGACTGCTTGGATTCCCAAGGATGTGTTTATATATCGCCAGTTGAGGCTTTGCTCCTGGGTACCCTTAAATCCCTAGAGTAGGGGAGATGTTAAAGTAAGTTGCAATTTATGAAAAGTGGACAAAACGAATTCAGGACATGTAAGACTGCAAAACTGTAAATGTGTTGGCAGAAGGAATGAAAACGTTTCTGAACTTAGCAACCAGTGAAGAATTACCACGCAGAGGGTTTATGGCAGAAAGAAATGTTCTCTCCTTGTCATACTCTTCCAGGAAAAAGCACTCACGTACCCCTTTCCTGGGCCTTTGGCCCCTGTCTCCCATCTGAACGGGAAGGGCACCCAACTCCATGGAGGAGAAATCAATGGACTGGTAATTTGACCTTGAAGTTGTGAGGAGGAAACAACTCCAGGGGGTGAAAGGAGGAAGAGAGGGCAAGGCAAAGGTAAGAAGGCCTAGTAGGTGATGGGCGAGGAAGAGCCAAGAAGAGAGGCTTTCAGATGTCTCTCCTGGGTGGATTCAGTATGTGAGAGCATAAGAGCACCGCCTTGCACCCCTCTACACTTGTGTTCTTGATTGTCTGCCCTAAGAGTTATCTCTCTAGCGAGTAGCTGAGGCGTTCTACCCTTTCAGCTCCTCGGAGCATAGTTGAGGGATTACTGCTGGATGCTTTCAGGCACTGACCTTTTGGTGCAAAAGGAGGCAAGTCCATGCAGATGAAAACCTGGCCATTTTTCTTGGAACTGTCCTGATTTCAGCTTCTTAAAGTGCACATTCTCAGAATTCTCAGAGAAGTCTCATGGGCCTTCCTAATCACAGAGTCAAATTCTCACTATTTTACCATGATGCCTTTGAGGATCAACAAAAATAAAATCTTACGCTATTCTGAAGAAATATTAGGACACCTTTTCCAGCTCCAGCAAGGTGTTTAATTTAGAACAAAAGGGTTACATACAAGGCCAAAGCCAAGATGAACCAGACGTTATGAAACGTGTGCATTTTAAAAAGGAACGTTAGGGGGGCGCCTGGGTGGCACAGCGGTTAAGCGTCTGCCTTCTGCTCAGGGCATTATCCCAGGGTCCTGGGATCGAGCCCCACATCAGGCTCCTCCGCTATGAGCCTGCTTCTCCCTCTCCCACTCCCCCTGCTTGTGTTCCCTCTCCCGCTGGCTGTCTCTATCTCTGTCGAATAAATAAATAAAATCTTTTTT
Organism: Ursus americanus; assembly: GCF_024610735.1. NCBI lineage: Eukaryota > Metazoa > Chordata > Mammalia > Carnivora > Ursidae > Ursus > Ursus americanus. Next base: position 1,410,621 of record NC_142131.1, read on the forward strand.
TAAAAAAGGAACTGTAGTAATAGGTATGTGTGTAACTGAGTATGTATGGAGCAGGGGAAGAGAATCTGGGTTTTTCAGTGGTGTTTTCTGAGAAGGAAGATGAGTCTGTGAGAAGGTCAAAGAAGCCGGAGAGTATGGCCACGAACTAGGGGAAGTCAAAGAGGGAAGGACTGACCAGTGTGTCCGCTGAATTTGGATCTATTTCTAGGCCTCAGTGCACAGCAGCGGAGCTATGAGAATACGGTGGTGAAGAGACTGGATTCTGGAGTCAGACTTCGGGGTTCAGGTCCCAGCTCTACTATTGACATTGTGCTGAGTGCCTGGGGGGTGTAACCTCTCTCTGCCTCAGTTTCTCATCTGTGAGGTGAGAATGTCACAGAATTGATACAAAGACTCTCTGAGCGGACTGCCTGCACGTGGGCAATGCTTGTTTCAAATGCTCGTTTCGGGGAAACGGAAGGCTTTTGGCCAAAAGTACTGCAGTGTGGTCATGGTGTAGACGGTCCAATCAGTGTCACTGACTGAGCTGTGATCCTAAGTGGCTCCCTTTGTTTTTTCTTCTTGTTTCCCCATCATAAGTGTGCGTGTGTGTGTGTGTGTGTGTGTGTGTAAAGTACGACAGTCATGTGTGATATTATTATTAGTTAAACCCAAACATCTTCATTATTCTTTACATCTGTATTTCTATGAATTCTCGGGGAATCTGAGATCTGACGCTTCTGGCCAGGGCTTACCTTCTTGAGTATCTCCACAGGGAGAAGAGGTAAATTACCCCAACTTTTGGAAAGAAGAAACTCATTCTGAAGGCAGAGTCTTTGTCTTCAGTCAGCTGTGTCTCTCTTTGGTCAGCCCCTCCTTGAGTGGTCAGGTGGGGAAGGTGCCCCAAACTGGAACCCTGGGAGTCTCGGCTCTCTCGAATCCTGGAGTCTGAGGATGGCAGGTCCTGCTGTAATGGGACAGAACTTTGCTCAGCTCTCAAGGTGCTGGAGTTAATTTCAAAATTAGAGTTAGTAGGTATAGTATGTTGTAAACACAGCACAGTATCGGGGGATATTTAAATCTAGGGACATGTTTTGCTACTCCGTCTCTCGAATGATAAGACAAGTACCACCTTTACATCATGTAAGAGGATATAGTTTGTGAGTTTCTTAGAGCATTAGTTCTGCGTTTCTCTAGTGTTACGGAAAATACTCGTTGATTAATCAGTTTTAAAATTCAGAATTTCCCATGGGAAAAAGACATTCTTTGTTAAGGGTAATTAGCTAACACACGCGCACGCACGCACACGCGCACACACATACGCGCACACGCGCACGCACGCACACACACTGGAATTTTAAAATGATTTCCTTTTAATTGTTTTGGAACAACATTAACCACCAGTATTATTTTTAAAGTTTTACATCGTCATTCAGATAACTTTTAACACAAGCAGAAGGCTAATTTTTAAATGTTTCATGTGGCCTGTTTTGCGTGGTAGGATAATCTGAATAAATCTTCCTTTGAGACAGTCCTTCCATTTATCTGTTTCTGCAACAGCCAGCTTGCTCTTCACCTCTAGGAGGGCTGACTTGACTTTTCCAGGGATTTCCAATTATTTCCAGATGTTGGACAAAATACAAGACTGAGGGCACCATGATTTTCAAAAGTTCCTCACCTCTTACATTCGTTCTTTATCTTTTAAATGCTATGTTCGCCATTATGTTTTATAGAGTGACATAGGTTACAAGTCATCCTGAATTCACTTTTATATTCGTATTTCACATTTTGCTAAATTTACAACTATTTTTCCTCCTTTCATTGCCAGTGTCCCCAATGTCAGTGGTTTAGTTCTTGATGTTTTGTGTTCTTTTCTGAGACTTACTGAATTTTCAAATATGAAGGCATTTTCTGAACTTATTCTCAGTGTGGGTTTCTAAGCGGTGAAGTGGAGAATCCTTCTCATCCCTGCTGCCTCCACCAGCTGTGTAAATAGCTTGCAAGTCGACAGGGTCGAAATTGTAAATAGGCTTCCTTATGTGCTTTGGAATGCTGTTCTGAGAACCACGGACCAGAATTTCGGGTGACCCGCCGCAACTGCAACTTTCATAGAACATATTGAGCGGGACTTTGTAGATTGGGACAAAGCCGTGTCCTTTGAGAACATATCACTTCTTTAGCTTCAAGATCTTTTTTGGGCTTTCCATTTTGCAGTATCCCAAAACTCATAACAAATAGAAATATTACAAATCTACCCTTCTGGATGTTTGGCGCAAGGAAGGTACATACGTTAGTTGGCTAGGGCCACCATAACAAAGTACCACAGACTGGGGGGCTTAAGCAACAGGAACTCATTTTGTCAGTTCTAGAGACCAAGGTGTCAGCAGGGTTGGTTTCTTTTGAGAGAATGAAAGTGGTAGATTGCTGTCTTCACATGGGCTTCCCTGTGTGTGACTCTGTCCTGGTCTCCTCTTCTTCCAGGGACACAAGTCACACTGGATTAGGACCCACCCTCATGACTTCATTTTACCTTAATTACCTATTTAAATACCCTATCTCCAAATACAGTCACATTCTGAGGTACTGGGGGGGTTATTTCAACATACGAATTTTGGAGGGGACATGAGTCAGCCCATCTTAGGAAGGAAGCACGAGGAAGAGGAGACGGTGATAAGAAACTTACTCAAGGCTTGCCGTTGGCACATTGACTATGTGGGTTCTACACTCAGCAGGTATAAAACTGAACTCATTATCACTCCCTTCTCCTCCCAAATGCACTCTTCTCATATTTTCTGTTTTAGGAAGGAGTATTATCATCTAAGTAGTCACAAAGTCAGAAATCTGGGATCATCCTAGACTCCATTTTCCAGCTAATCTCTAGTATTCTATCAAGCCCCCAAGGAACCCCACAACTCTACCTCCTTCCCTCTTCTCCTTTCCCATGGGCCATTCATGATTACTCATCTGGATTACTGTAATAGTCTCCTAATTGATCTCACTTCCTCAATTCTTCCCCTTCTCCCTACCCGAATACATTCTCTGAATTGTTCGAAGAATAATCTTTCTAGGGAAAAAAAAATCTGTTTATGTCACTTTCAGATTAAATATCTTCAGGGGCACCTGGGTAGCACAGTGGTTAAGCGTCTGCCTTCAGGTCAGGGCGTGATCCCAGCATTCTGGGTTCGAGCCCCACATCAGGCTCCTCCACTAAGAGCCTGCTTCTTCCTCTCCCACTCTGCTTGTGTTCCCTCTCTTGCTGGCCATCTCTCTCTGTCAAATAAATAAATAAAATCTTTAAAAAAAATATCTTCAATAGTTGTATATTGCTTTAAGCATAGAATTTAAATTTATCAGCTCGAGCATGCAATATAATTCTTTCCTTTCAGTATGATTGGTTAAACTGAGGTCACATGCTTATCTCTAGCCCATTATCAGCTCCAAACAATTTCATACACTGATGAGCTAAAATCATTAGGATCTATTCCTCGGGATCACCTTCCCTGGAACTTAGGGGCTATATTGGTGGAGGGGCGAGGAGGGAGACTAGGACAAATCCGGGTTTCATTAAGAAAGAGGAGGAGGAAAGAGACAACGGGTATTAGGCAAGTAACCAAAATATATCTACTACAGTCTGTTCCTTCATGGAATTTACAGGCTGGTGGTAATGACAGAAAAGTAAAGCCAAGGTTACAGCATTGTGATAAGGACAGCGGCAACCTCTGAGCACAAAGACTCCTTTCTAAATCGGGCCAGAGGGTCAAAGCAAGTTTCCCCAATGAAGTGATACAGAACCTAAATTTATGAAGAAGGAGCAAGAAATACACTGAAGAAAGGGAAAGGGACATTCTGGCACCAGGAACAGCACATGAAAAGGTCCAAGAGTCATGCCACAGAGTCACTCACCAGGGAACTGTGCAGCATTGAGATTGAGCAGGCAGGGACAGGAGATGAGGCTCAGAGAAGACATGTAGTATAAATTTCGTTTTATGAAGCTACCTGCAATACTTCTTGTTGGCACATGTGTAACCCTAATGGCCAAACGTAGTCTGCAGCTTCACGTAACACAGCGCCCTGGTCCTCTGGTGTAAGCCCCAGCTGAACAGTGAAGGTTAAATAAGTTCTCTAGGGTCACACAGAGCTGGCTCTGACCACTTTTACATACAGCCTCTTGCCCAGAGCTCAGACTCATGGACCTTGTTACCCCCAAACCAGGAATGACACAGACTGAAAAGAAACACAATTGTAAGAATATATATTTGAGATGCATTTGAATATACGAAGATACATTTGAGAATGAAATACCTAAGGGAGGTTGAAGGAAAACCCTGTATCTAAAGTCTATCCTCATTTTGACCAAATCCTGGGATGGACTGTTCTTTGGCATTCACGCAAGGGACAAAACACAAGGGTCAGCTTCTGACCCAGGATTCTTGTGTTCCGGTATCACCTGGCTGTCACCAGTCCCTGCGCAAATGCCTGAGCTCATGATTTATCCCTGTCTCTACCCTACATGTCCCTTTCCCCCCTTCTTCAGCTTACTGGCTTTTCGTCATTCTTTACAAATTCAGCTTAAGCATCGCCTCCTTTAGAAAACTTTCTTTGAACCCCCCCAGCCGATATGGAAAGGAGCCTTTGTGCTCACGGGATACCTGTGCGGAGCTCTGTCTACAATCGTCCTTGTCACACTGCACAGCAGCTTTGACTTTCGTTGTTTCTCCACCCCTCACCGCAGACTGTAGAGTCCATGAAGATAAGGACAATGCCTACTTCTTCTTCATCTTTCCTAAGAAAACGTTGCTTTTGTTCAGATCTCTCTGTCCCTCCTACACACAGGAGTCCACAGGACTCCCTCTCCCATCTCAACAAATGGATCTGATTGAGACAATGGTTCTCAACTAGGGGCAACTTTGCCCCTTGGACGAACTTGTGACAATGTCTGGACACACATTTGGTTGTCACTACCGGGCTTTGTTGCTGGCATCCAGTTGGTAGACGCCCGAGATGCCCTAAACATCCTACAAGGAACAAGACGTCTCCCTTCCTCCACCCGACACCTTGGCCCCATCAAAAAATTATTCACCAGAAGTCAATAGCTCTGAGGTTGAGGCTTCCTGTTTTAAGTCAGTGTTTGCATGACTTTGCTTCCTGAATGGTCTAGGGATAAATATATGCCCTAAGTAATCAATCAGACTGAATCAAAGGACTGCTGTTCTACGACTGGGAAAGAATTGGATGATAAAGCTAGAAAGTTGGATTGTGGTCACGTTGTGGTGAGATCTGAGTGGAAGGCTGAAGTATGGTCTTTATCCCGTAATGGAGCCGAGGTACTGTGATTAGAAAGGTGTTTCAGGAGAGTGGATCTACCATACACCCTGCAGGCCGGGTGGGAGGAGTCCAAGGGTGATGAGCGCTGTGAGACCCCTATTGCTGCCCTCCTGAGTGAGGCGGCATGGTGTGAGTTCCTTTCTGTCCCTAGTGATTAGCACAGTCTCCTCTACCCAGAAGGACTCAAGAATGTTTCCTCGATAGTCAGACTAACCATTTTCTGGAACACAGTAAATAGACTATGATTCTGACCCAGGGTTCTTATTTCTTAAAAAAAAAAAAAAAAAAAGAAACGAAACAAAAAAAAAACAAAAAAAAAACTGTCGCCTGTACGTTCCTGGCTGCAGTAGAGAAAAATTAACATATAATAAATCGCAAATTTCCCTGTGTTTTTAAGGCCATCTTAGGGTAAGTTTTGCATAAATACTAAAGTCAGTATATATGTGTGTGTGCTTGTAGAAGTAACTTTTGAACAAACCTTCCTGGGACAGATTTTTGGTTGATGCGGCAGCGCAGGGCCTTCTTGGATTACTTTTTGAGCTTGACTCTGAGGTCAAAGATCTCAGTGCTGAGGTGCCCTTGACCAGCCTGCTGGGACTTCAGACCTACAAAAGCCGCCCCCCCAGGTTTCTCCCTCTCCCACCACCCCACTCACTCCCCAGCCCATCTCCCTGGCAGGTGAGCCCTGGCCCTGAAGGCATTTAGGAGGTTTGAGGACTTGTGTGCCTTCCCCTTTATTTCTAATAATGGCTCTGAGGTGAGTTTTTTGTTTGTTTTTTTTTTCAGGAGAAATGTGAGGTTCTAGATGAATTCAGGGAAACTCTTAGCTGGCCCCTTACAGGTCACACCCACTGGCAAGTGGCTTTTGCGGTGTGAAAGATCTGTGGCCCTGGCAACAAGTTTATAGATAATTTATTCTTCAGAATTAAGAGTGTAAAATATTGCTTTTTAAGGTGTGCTATTTCTGTACCCAAAAAACCTTAAATCTAAAAACTAAGACCATCTATAAACACGTTTTTGTGAATTCTCGCACCCCCCTCATCTTTTCTGACTGTTGTGATGGGAAAAACACTGCTTTCAGTGATTAGGAGTAACATGTGAATGTAAATTTAGAAGAGGTTATGATCTTTTACATCTTTCTTCTTGGCAAAGCAATTGAATTAGGAGATAATCTTCCCCTCTAACATCTGACATTTACCATAAAATGATATTCTGTTTTGTTGGCAACAAAACCAAGTTGTAGCAAAATTTTGAGCTGTTACGTTACTGTGAAGATAGATTTTAAATAAGAACACTGTTTTTAAAAGAAAATCAGAAATGTAAAGCACTTTTAAAAAAAGTAATCTCTGCTTTTTAAAAAAGTGTCATTTTAGTAGGGCAAAGAGCAGAGTAACAGGCTCAACGCTTCAGGGAAAAGGGAGCGAGAGGGGAGCGTGTGTCCGCGGCGCGGCTCTTGCCTGTCCGTGCGCGTGGAGCCGTGTGCGCGCGTGTCTGCACCGCGTGTGCCGAGCGCGCGCGGCCGGGGCTCCGGGCTGGGCCTTCGGGTGCTCCCGACCCCGGGCTGCCCGCGGCCTGGGGCGGGCGGCGGCGGCGGGGCTGCGGGCCGGGCGGGGCGGGGCGGTGCGCACAGGCGGCGGCGGCGGCTCTTTGTGCGGGCGTGCGGCTCCGCGCCGCCGACAGGCACCATTTTCTGCTCCGCTCGGGACAGGCACATAAAAGGGAAGGCGGCTGCCGCCGTCGCCGTCCTCTTTCCCTCAGATGCCCTCTGCCGCAGGTTTATTATTACAGTACGGGCCGCGCCGCCTCCCCTCGCGGCCTGGCGGCCTGCCGGGCCGTGCAGCGCCCTGGCCGCCTTCACGCCTGGCGCGCCCCCAAACCGCCTCCTCCGCCTCCTTATTTGTCTGAAAAGCAACCGCACGTCGAGGCGGAGAAGCCCGCCGGGGGCGGGAGAGGCCGGGCCGGGGTGTGTGCGCGCCGTGCTCCGGGGCGGGGCCGGGGCGGCGCGCCGGTCGGTCTGCGGGGGCCCCTCCGTCCCCCAGGGGCCCGGCGGGGCGGGGGGCGGCGCGGCGAGGGGCGCGCGGGGCGCGGGGTGCGGGGCGCTCGCCGGCGGCCCGGGGCGCCGATTCCTGCCGAGTAAGCAGTCCGCTCGGCCGCGGCCGCACCGAGCGGCGAGGCTGGGGCGCTGGCGCCGCGCCAGCCCCGTCCGAATTAGCTCATTGTTCGCCGGCACGCTGGCGGCGGGGAGGGGGGCTCCTGGAGAAAGACACACACTTGGAGAGCGCGAGGCAGGGAGACCTTCCCCTCCTTCGTCCCCACGGCCGCACTTCTTGGAAGTGAAGCCGGTTTGGGTTTTGCTTCCCTTCCCCCTCCTCTCTCCTCTTCCTCCACCCCTTTCCCCTCCCCCTCCCCCCCCAGCTGTCTTTCGAGCATGATGCCCTTTTTCATCCCCATTTGTGTTTCAGGTGTAGAGAGGAGAGAGTGAGCAGGGAGCGGGGCTTTTGTCTGTAAGTATATGCTGTTCCCATCCCCGGCCGGGAGCGCTGCTTTCTCTTTTGTGTCGATTTCTTGCCATTGCTCTTCGCTGGACCCTTCCACCCTGCAGAGTTCATGCTTCTTCCCTCTAAATTTTAAAGAGCTGAAGCGTGTACCTTGAAGAAATTCTGGCATTTTGGCCCTGCTGCATTAAGGCTGGAATTTAACTTGGGCTTTCTTTCTTCTTCTTTTTTTTTTTTAATGCACAAGTTAAGAGGGAGAATTCTTTTGGGAAGGGGTGGGGTTTTATGCTTGCTGGTGTGGTTAATTTTCGTTCTTCTTGCTCATAAAGCATTGTTAGGAACTGTTTTGTTTCTTCGCATTAGATGCACTTGGGTGCATGCACCCCCACCCCCTTTAGTAAATGAATTGGTGTCCCTCCCTCCGTACACTTGATTGCTCTCTCCGCGCTGCTGCCGCCGCCGCCAAGGGTCTTCTCAGGCGTTCGATCTTGCAACACTTTTTCTGCATTTTCTTATAAAGCAGTGAAACTTTGGGGGAGGGAGGGCTTAAAAATAAATGACTGCTTTCTGCTCGATGATGATAATAATCTGATTTGCATTTATGTGTCTCTATGATAACATTATAGGAAAACTCTACGAGCTTATGATCCCCTCTTGGAGAACTTTTAGTTTCTTCATTCATCTTAATTTTGGTCATAACTTATGTTAACAAAGGATCCGTGTTCTGACAGAAAGGCGGAGAGGAAATCACCGCAGCATAAGCATTAGTGTTCGTTTGCGATAAAGAGAAGGGCATAATGGTGCATATTCCTGACTCCCCCCCAGTGTAGTTTTTTTTTTTTTTTTTAAACACGGGAGGTTATGTAATGCAGTGCCATTTCCAAAAATATCCACTCTGAGGCATTACACTACACGGTGGACGGCTGATTCCTATTCTGCTGTCTTGATTGCAAATATACTGCCAGTAGTATGTCTGGGAACAAAGAGCAGCCAGAAAACAATCTATTTTTATCGCTTGGTTCTACTTTTAAGTTGCTAAACCTTTTGAACTTCTTCAATTTAAAGATGAACTGAACACTAAGAATAGCCCAGGACGCTGCAAAGCCCTGTACCAGGGTTTCCTTTGTCCCCTATTTAAGCCTATAGACCCTTGGGAAGCTCTCTCAGAAGCCCCAGTGGTTACGAGAATTTGCATGTAACTTATCTTAACCACAGAAAATGGTCATTTGTCTGTAACCTCTAAACAGGCATTTTTCATTTGCTGACCTGTAGTGAGGCGATTTGTCTACTGTATTTAAACGTATTTTGCAGGTTGGTCTCCCTGGACTGAAGAGAGGGAGGGTGCAAGGCCAAGACTGTTAACGATTCTCAAAATGGTAAGAACGGGTCGTCAGAGGAGATTCTCAGTGATTGTTGTCAGTCCTTTCATGTAAATATCAACCACCCGCCTGCATCCGGCCTCAGCCCCTTATTGTTCTGACCCCATGTGACCTTTCAAAGGCTCGCTCTCCCGCCGGTGGGAGCTCTGCAGTACGGCAGCGTATATGAACTGCATGTGGCGAATTAGATCTTTTGATTTGCAGTCATTTTGAATAGAAAACTGAAATTCCTCTTTCAGAAGCGAAGATTTATTTAGCTTGAACAACGGAAACCGTTCTGTTCTTTAAGAAGAGTGATGTGTTGTGACATGCACTGAAGAGGTGGCACTGAAGAGGTGGCGACACTAGGTCTCAGACAAAGCCGTGGGTCCTAGTTTAGAGATAGCGAGAACTTACCCACGGAGTAGGAGTCTGGGTCCCGCTCATCAAACAGCCGCCGTGTCTGCTCTCCTTAAGAGCAGTGGCCATGCGGAGCACGGACTTTGACTTGCATATACTCTGTCTTCGTATCTCCAGTGGTATCAGCAGTGATAGTTTTTGTGCATTTATCCTTTCACTTCTGAGAGGCGTCTGCTCAGTTTTAGAAGTCAAGCATGCTACCGCCAAAGGAAAGTGTGACTATTTCAGACCAGTAGTATGATCCACAGAGAGGGTAGTTCCGTGTTTGATGACTGATTAAAGAGCAAAGGAGATGAAATACACATTAGAAGCAGCTGAATACGTATATGATCTATGAAAATGTCCTCCTTGGAAGTAAGGTTGGACTGCAAAGAATAATAGAGATGTCCTGCAACTTTTCAGTTCAGTACAACGTGTCCACTACAGATGTTTATGCTCTCTAAAGCACCTCTTTGCCACTTAGAATGTGTGATTTCCAAATTTAGTTTTAGGGTTTTTTTTAAACGAGGGTGGAATTTAATGAATCAAAATTGAATCTGATATACTTGATGTTTTCTTTGAGAACAACCCAAGTATAAGCTTCCAAGGAGGAGAATGAATCAGAGCAATTAAATGAGTTCAGTGTGAATCCTATTAGCAAATAAGCCCTTTATTTTTTGTGTATACCTCACCTGTCAGTTCAACAGGTGGGTGGGTGTTAAATCCTCAAGTAAAATAGCTCTCGCTTGGACTTAGAGCGTAATGGCCAAATTTAAGGAACTTGAGGTGGAAGGGCAAAACGGATGGACAGAAAATTAAACTGGTCAGTGGGTTTTGTGCGAACGGTTCCTAACTTCATATTAAATTCCTAATCAGTCATTGGCGTAGTGCTAGGATGGTAATAAAATGAACTGCCTCAAAGTATTTTTCTTTTTCTTTTTACTGAGACTGACCCCATCAGCTTGTCTTGTACCTCTTTATCTAGAATCTTACCCTCTGTGTCACTGTAGGTAGACCATGAAAGTTCACGTATGTTGTAATATGTCAGGTGACCAGTTTGGTTAAACATAAATTTGACCGCTAACCCTGCCAGAACTAGCGCTATAGGTCAGGCTCGGAGAGTAAATATCATGTTTCTGCATTGGTGAGTGGAATGAGCTTCGTGAAAGGCCAGCTTGTGTGCCAAAGCTGAGAATGAAAGTTGGAACGCTTTGAATGCAGAAGAGTAAATCTGAATTATTATTACATGTTGTTAATTTCTTACAGTTGTCCTTTATGTATGGTGGCAGAATGAGAAATCACAGTTTGTTGCTCTTGGAAGGATTTTTGCCCATGGAAAAATTCTCACAACTTTTTGGTGATCCTTTCATCAAGATGTCAGTCCCTCTTGGCAACAGCCCATTGCCTGAAATGAAACCACCGACAGTTATTGTCTGTGGGTGATTCCAAGTAACTTTCTAGCAATTCGCTTATTCCGGGAGGCCTGAGCTCTTAGAAGTCTTTGCATATATTAATGTTAAAAAAAAAGTTTCCGTTTTATTCTTTAAAAAACTGTTATTAATGGCACCTCCTTTTCTCCTTTTTGGCAAAATGAGGTAATTTTCCTTCCTTGATTAAAACTGGAATTCCTTGTTGATCTCTGTAACTGGCTTACTTAAAGACTTAGCCTACACACAATAGAAACTTTGGCTAAGGAAGCATAGATCGAACACAGGGCCACCTCTGGGAAATATATGAACATGCCTTTTCTGTTAAATGTGTATTTCCATTTACATAATTTAAAACACTAGAGAGGATCTAATTTCAGTGTATTTAGCTGGTTTAGTTAAGGGCTTATGACAAATACAGATTTATAATCAGCTCACTCCAGGGTAAGAAATAACTGGTAGACCTCAGAATTCAAAATAAAGTGGTTCAGTATCTCGACATTTTACATACCCTAAAATGGTGATGTTTCACAACAACAGTTTAAGAAACTCGAGAATCCTAGAGTGCCTTTGCATTATCAAAAAAATACAACCACTTTGTTAACTCTCCCAGGCACTAATCACATTGTATTCTGTGTGGGGGACTCTGAGCACAATTCCCAGGGGGAGGGGTGGCACCATGTATACAGATTACAGTGTATTGTGTTATACAACTCAGTACTGTTAGAAGGTGTAATTTTGAGTATAGTTTGCTGTGTCTTAGTTGACCAGAGTGTTCTTTTCAATAATGCATTCCCGAACTTAGGTTATCTAGTAAACGTGCATTTTTCCAGGTGCCCATTATTTATTTATTTATTTTTGCAATTAACAAGTTATTGTGAGTCTGCAGAGACTGTCCGTATTTCTTTAATTTATATTTGGCTTTTTGCTGAATTTGAATTTCTAAGATATATTTTATATGGTTTTTTGGTATTTAGGGTTTTTTTATTTTAAAGGTACTTGCTTCAGATACATCAATGAGAAGAAAATACTTAAGAATGAGCAGATGATCTTATTGAATAGTTTGAAAAAATGAATTATTTAATCCAATGTCAAGGTTAAGTCCCGATTTTCCACGTGACTACCCTCTGTGCAGTAAACTTGCCTGTGCGTTTGTGTGTGTGTGGACTCACAGTGGTACACACATGGACTCGTCATGTTTTACTAGAGATCTAGGAATTGGAACAATTTAAGTTCTCGCTAAGGCTGATGCTGAGCTTTTCAAAAAGATGAGTTGACTCTACCGTTCATAGAGCTCTGCTTTTTGTACTGTCTGTGAAGTGGCATTCATGGGCTTACAAGGAGACTCTTTCAATAATCTCTCCATTAACATAAGGTTTTCTTGTTTAAAGAGAAAGACAAAGATTGAGGAGGGATGAGGTCCTATTGGTAGCTGTGCCATTGGGCTTTGGAATGTGAATTTACAGTTGATTGTGGAGATGCTGAGGACTGCCTGCACCTAGGAGGGGAATTTTATACAGTGTTGTCTTACACAAGGCCCTCCCACACACGGTGAGGGGGAGACCGGGGGTTGTTTGGGGAATTAGGTCGGGAGGGATTTTCTATCCAGCTTTAACCCCAGTCCAGCTTCCTCTTGAGTTATGTAGATAATTCAGACAGGAGAAGGCATTTGAGCAGAAATCTTGGAATAAACAGCTACTCAGAGTGTTACTCTATTTTAACCTGATAGAATTCTTAAAAACTTGTATGTAAAGCAGATCATCGTAAGTACATTAAAGGAATTCACTTTATTTTAAATCTTAGAAAAATACACCTCTGAAATGTGAATACTTCAAAAAAATATGAGTACTTCACTACATTAGATGAGCAAACTCTAGATGATGAGCATTCATCCGCTTCGGATTGACTGGGGAGTCTGGGGGTGAAATACTGGCTTCCTGGGTCCGGCACATTTTTTTCTTAGTGGTATTCCTGGCTGAAAAGTCTTTTAAGGTCTCATCCTCACAGCCAAAGTGAAATGGAGCATTGACGTAGTTATTGGAATAATTATGCTTACAACAAACAAAAACCTTGATTTCCTGGTTCATCTTGGTTATTCAAAATGTTGCTGGAGTGAAAGAGGAGTGGGAAGGATTTGCCTGAATGTCTGTGTAATTCCTTTGTTATACAGGAAAAGACTAGGGATAAGGAAATCTTATCAGTGAATCCAATTTGAATATACCAGAGGAAATATATTGAATGTACTTGGACTATGTCATCTTGATCAAGATATATTAAAAGATTCCAATTTTTTTTTTTTTTTTTTTTTTTAAAGATTTTATTTATTTATTATTTATTCGACAGAGATAGAGACAGCCAGCGAGAGAGGGAACACAAGCAGGGGGAGTGGGAGAGGAAGAAGCAGGCTCATAGCGGAGGAGCCTGACGTGGGGCTCGATCCCATAACGCCAGGATCACGCCCTGAGCCGAAGGCAGACGCTTAACCGCTGTGCCACCCAGGCGCCCCTAAAAGATTCCAATTTTAAACTCCTTTGCTTTGAACTGGAAAGCAGATTAACCATAAATCTTAGCTCACATCAGCAGAAATTATGGTTGCTAAAAATACCATTTATTGGGTCTAAATGTATCTGAAATGGATATTTCTGGACATATTTTGCAGGTAGGGACAGCTTCAAGGATATCTGTCTCAGTGGTTTAAAAAATAGCAGTGACCCTGAAATTGATCGGCTAGTGCATGACACGCATTAGCAGCTCTAATGGTTTGGGATTTAAGCATTAACATGGCTCTCAATTCTAACTATCAGTTCAGTTATTAGTAGCAATGACATGGTATTAACCTGGGTGTAACACTAGATTATACTCTCCTGCATTATTTGTTGGTTAGATCCTATTCATTTCTTCCGTTGACCAAATAAATCATAGGCTCCCAGAGGGTTTATAAACTTCATATGCAGTGCTTAATAAAGTTTGAAATAGGTTAGAAGCTCAATAAATATTGGGTTGGAGTTTTAGAAATTCATCCTTAACGACGTAATCATGTTTAGTTTTGGTGATCTGGAAGTAATTTGCATCCTTACCTTCTTCTACAAGCTAGGAAGTTGGAAGTGAATGTAATTTTAGTTTTCAGAGTAAATTATTTCCCATTATTTGTAACAAGAGACAAAGTTTGTGGTTAGGCCGTAAAGCCACCTGCCGAGGGAGTGGCTTGCAGGTGCTCGCTGACCAGCTTGTAGAGCCACACTCGGCTCAATCTGGTGACATGCTAGGGTTGACCCAGCTGTGGTGCTCAGAGCTCACAGCAACTTCTCCTTTAGCTATAAAAATCCCCTCTGGGATCCAGGAGGAGCTCTGACCCCAGTACTGGAACTTTAAAGTCCTCACTCACTTCTAGTATAACCTGATTCTGTGATATTATGAAAATGACCCTGAGAACACAAAGGTGCTGTGAATGAAAACACTTTAGAGAATGAGCAGCGTTAGTGGTAGGATTGGGCGTCGATTCCCATGCCAACTGAACAAGTATTTTTTGAGCATCTTATCTGTGCTTGGTTCTTTCGCTTTACAGAAGATGCACGCTTGGCCTCTGCCCTCAGTTGTCTTCTATTTTAGTTGTGGAAGGAAGACTAACGTGTGGCAAATTTAATGTCATGCGGTATAATCCAGTTCTAAATCGTAAGATGCAGAAGAATATTAGTGGGCACTGGGGAATGGGGATGATAGGGGAAAATTTTTTTGAGAAGGTAGAAATTAAGCTAGACCCAGAGATGGCAAATATGCACGCAACCACTAACTCCTACTACACCAGTGGCCGACATTGCTAATCAAGCTTGATACTCTATTATTATTCAGCCTGAATATGATTTCAAAATCCTCAGTATAGAGTTTAATAATAAGGGATTGGGGTTGTCATTAAATTTGAAACCTAGAAGTGGACTGTTTGCTCCTTGAGAGCAGGTACTATGCCTTCCTAAGCTTTCTATCCCTAGGGCTTACCACTAGTCCTTAATAATTATTAAGTGAATGAAGAATTAAAAATATTTGTTTAGATTTAGAAGAGAGAGAAGTGATTTCCAGATCAAGGGAGTACATTAGAAAGGTTTGCTTGCAAGAGTAAGCATCCTGCGTTCTCATACAGTAGGGACCGTCCTCCTGCCTATTTAGGGCCTCTGTGCTGTCACGGACAGACCTCACAAACTAGAGCTGGAAGTCAGGACTTGATGTGCTAAGCCAGAGGGAGCCAGGACGCCAGCATCCTGAAGATGACCCAGGGCTGTCAGTCACGTTCCAACCTGTCACGTTCTTTGCCTTTTGACTGTGCCCCATAGAAAAGATCACAGACTTCCATATACTTCTGGTTAGATGTAAGCTTATTGTGTTGCTGCCCCTCCCTGTCCTCGGGCTGGGGTGGAGTGCTGGAGAGAAGACCCCTAGCTGCAAGGAGCTGGGAGGGAAGAAGGGAGCCCAGTTAACCTCTTTCTCATGAGAAGGTGGTAGCACTTCCCCTGGCAAATTCCAGCAGCCTCGTCAGTGCCCATGTGGCCAGAGAGGACATTGCTGCCGTGCCAGCACCGCACTTCCCTTCTGTGAGGCTAACTGGGGGGAGCCATGTGCAAATCAGTTGCAACCACATGGACCCAGTTGGTTCTCTCTCTCCACTTCTTCCTGATTCACCAGACATACTTACTCAAAATTCAAGCCAACACTGACATCAGCATCATCATCAAACTGTTTATATTTTGAGGCCTGGAGGCTGTTACTAAGTTAGTCAATAGTCTAGTGGCCATTTGAAGGGAATCTCATCGCATGATACACAAAAGTTGGGGAAAGCCAAGACTGAGAAGGAGTTTTCTGGAATTTCTTCTGGATACAGCACAGACTCCTAGCTTAGAATACATCAGCTTCGAGATTTTCAATGTGACATGATTTCACTAGCTCTAAGCTCTTTTAGTCCCTTCAGATGTGGCTGGACTTACCCGATTCTTTTCATTAAAGTAACATAAGTAAGCCTCATTCCTTGAATTCTTTATGCCTACTCTCACCTCATACTTCTAAATAATTTACTTTTTAATTTCTGTGTGTAGAGCTTCGTAAGTTTAATTTCTGTGACTGGGCAGTCATGCCAAGAACTATGTAAACGAATCTTTTATTTCTAACCGCGATGGAATATATTTTCCTAGAGGGACCAGCCACTTGTTACTCAAACCATACCCCAGGAGTGCCTCCTGTGTCTTTGCTTACATCCTAGAAAGAATGCTCCTTCTGACAAAATAAAGCCATTCTTCGAGACTGAGTTTAAATGACAGTTCCTCTACGAGACAGCCCTGCACATCCAGCAGGAATGCTCTCATGCTCCCTGTGCAAGCATCACACTTAGAACATTCTGCTCGCTGACTGCCTTATTTCTGCCCATCTGTTTTCTACCCTCCAAGACTTTAACTGGAAACAAGAACACTGACCCTACTAAATGAGCACCATCCCTCTTTTTGGTAGCAGCTGAGGCTGTGATGCCTTGGTTTTGTTTTGTTTTTTTCTTTTCCTCTACAGTCAGGATGGTGAATTCTGATGTGGAAAAGTTTCATCACTAAGAGGGAACTCTAGAACAGCTAGTGAAGTTGATTGGCATTCTCTTTCCACAAGGAACATTGACATGTTCTAAATGGGACCTTGGAACAGAACCCACGACATCTCTGAACCAGTCTGATCGCTGCTTCAGTACCTATCTAGGAACTGGCACATCCTTAGTGATCAATAAATGTCTGTGGAATAAATGAATGAGTCAGTAGTCGTGGATACAGGGAGATTTGTTATTTCTGGGCAGAACCATGTGACTCACTTTGAGATTTATGGCAGAATTGTGACAGCTCAGGTTATAAAGCTTATGGCCCAGGAAATGAGGTGAGCACGGACAGGTTTTGAATTCACTACTGCAAAGCCCCCCTTCCCTGATCAGTAAGGAAGGCTCAGTGTCCGGGGCGGTAGGGGATAGTGAAATGAAATGCAAACACACTACAGAAACAGCTCCCTTCTTTTACATGTCTTTCAACAGAAGAGATCCTAAGAGAGTCCGAAAAGTTCACTTGGCATGGTCGGCCAAAGAGAAATCTCATTCTGGGATAGAGTCACACATCTCCAGAACATGGGCTGTGCGGCGCCGTTCCATGTGGGGCCATTAACGCTGTTTCCCCAGCAGTTCCGCACTCCGTGTGTCAGCAGCCTGACCCAGGCAGTCGTGACAGCAGAGCGTCATCAGCTCTGGTGTCACGAGGTAATGAAATCTTCATAAATAAAATTATTGCCTTTCACTCCCTGAGAGTGGTTTCCATTCTAAGCATTGTGCCCCTAAAAAGTGTTAGGATTATCTAGCTGGAGAGGGTTTGAACCCTTGATTTTAGACTGCTCGTTCAACATTTCATCCTTACTTCCGTAGACTAAAATACAAATGTGACTTGTGTTTGAAAAGGAGAAAGAGAAGATACGTAAGAGAATGTGGCCAATGAAAGGAAGGTCTGTTTGCCCCGCTGAAGCTGGACTTGGGGACTAGAGCCGTTGATGGGAGAGACAGAGAGAGAGGAGCTGAGTAGTCGCTGCCAGTAATAGTATGAGCCAAAGACTCATACCAATAAGTGATTAAAACAAGAGGGAGATTCATAATGTGCACCGAAGTTTGGTGTGGTTGTCCAGGTCTAGCTCCACTCCCTTCTCCACTGCAACCCATACTCAGATCACCATCACACACCACTGTCCTTTGATTACTGGGGCAGGTAACAGCCTTCCTGTCTGAATTGTGTTTGATACAATGCCAGCAGGGAAAAGTACTGCAGTCCGGTGGCTGAACAGAGAGAAATCTACAGAAGTTATTGTGTTTAAAGTGGGTCCAGGCATTTTGAGGACGCTTTTGTTGGACAGAGTCAGTGTCGGATATAGAGCCTGTCCTTGGACAGGAAAGAGGAGAAATTAGAAGAGGACAGGGCATCTTTGGCAGCCAACATCCAGAACTGTCAAGGAAAAGCTCGAGTGAGTCGTTAGATGGATAAAACTTACTAAAGTATTAATAAACATGACCCAAGTAAGGGATTGTTATTAAATACTTTTCCAAGAAGTACTGTTTCGTGCCTTTCATTAAGTGATCATAGTGAAAGTTACCCAGAAGGCTTACTGGGACCATGATCTGGAAGTCTGTTCTTGTTTTGCTAGGCAGTTGCTGAATCTTAGTGTATCAGTGTGCTGTGTGGGCTTGGCCGCACATGGTTGAACACTTAGCCTCATGCCTCCTGCATTGTGGGCACGCAGTGAATACTGGCGGAAAGGATGAAGAGTGCAGGGAATGGAACCACTCTTTGAAACATGCACTCTCAGGGACTTCCAACTGTATGGTTCAGGGAATTCAAATTTGAAAAGATGACTTAATTATAAGACCACTCCCTTCCTGGATAGACATCCCAGGATTTGGCAGCTTAGTTCTAAAAAAAAACTTTTTTGAAAAAAAACGTGTTTGCTACTTTGGCACTTGCAGCCCGGATTAATGGGATGTACTCTTGATAAAATGTTCATTCTATAGGATGGAAAGCTACCTACCAGATATTCAAGACCTCACAGAAAGGAGGTATGTAGTACATATTTTTTGATTAATTGGCTGGATAGTTGAGATTATATGCCCAACCAATTCAGTTACTCCAGCATCAGAAATTCTGCCCACATCATCTCTGAGTTCTTCTGGGCATAACTGTGATCCTTAATTACCTGGGTTTGACTCTTTCTGAAGCCTAGATGCTGTGGACCATAACTGAGTCTCCATTTCATGCTGCCCTGTGGAGAGCTGGGTCTAATTATACATCATGAAATGCCCCTGGCCCTTGGATATTTTGCTCACTTCTTGATAATAGAATCTTAAATGGTTCTGATCTTGTTATCAAGGTCTGGGAGCCAAGTCTCCACATCTTTTCATCTTTATTAAGCATATTCCTTTTCCTTTTTTTTTTTTTTAAATGAGGACTGCTTTTTAAACTTTAATTTTATTATATGAAGCTTAACTGTCTACACTGTCACAATCAATTCAATCAGAAATTCAATTAAACTTGTTCTTTGGCATCATAGAAATAATTCATCTGATTATTAATGTGGATTTTTACTAAATTGATCAGCTACTCTTACATTGCTTAGAGAAAGCCAGAGGGACGCCATATCTTTCAGTGTGATTGAATACAGCACTCCACACGTAATCTGAGGATCAAATGCTACGTACCTTGTTATCTATTATTTAGTACCTTCATGATGGTAATAACTAATAATTGGCTTCTTAGCCCATCTCTGTTTTTCCATTTTTCTTTCTTAGAACGATCTGCATTTCTACATTAATTAAAAGCTTCCAAATGGAATCAGGTTAAATTTGTTTTTCTGAATACCATTCTTGGTAGTTTATACACTGTCTCTCTGGGCAAATGTGTTTATTTTCTTCCTCAATTAGGATCACTTTATATTTTTACCTAGTAGAATTGACTCTTGAACAACACAGGTTTGAGCTGCACTGGTCCACTTATATGCAGATTTTTTTTTTTTTTTTGATAAATACAATACAGTACTGTCAGTGTATTTTTTTTTATGATTTTCTTATTTCCTTTTCTCTAGCTTATTTTGTGAGAATACAGTATATAATATGTATGATGTATGAAATGTGTGTTAATTAACTCTGTTACCGTAAGGCTTCCAGTCAACACTAGGCTATTAATAGTAAGTTTGGGGAGAATCAGAAGTTATACACAGATTTTTGACTGCTCAGGGCCTTGGGACCCCTAACCCCCATGTTGTAAAAGGGTCAACTATATATGGTTTGCATATTTGAAGATCATTGATAAAATTTTAATTCTCCTTTAAGCAGTTTGTTTTTAAATGGAAATGTTGAAAAGCAAAGTTACAGTGAATGTGATTCCAAATACATTTGATGAAGGAAAGCTATTCTGAATTCGATTGTGCTTTGCTAGGCCATCTGAGAAGTTGTTTGAGAGTTCATTTGGGGGTCATATTAAAACAATTTGGTTTCTCAGCAAATGCCCTTTGTAATTAGCTACAGTGATTGCTAGATACTTGTTTTGTTCTAAATATTTCCTGCCAGGGAAAATTGAAAAAAGACAAAACTGTGATGACCAGCGTAGCTTGCGTTTAATCTGAAGTCTTAACGTAACCAAGGTAGAGTTTCTGCTCTAAGAGCAGTCTTCCCTCAAGGACTGTAGCCACACACGGCTACTGAGAGCAAACCCTCTCTGCCCTCAAACGGTGCTCACTGGTTTGTAGGTAAGGTATTTTTGAAGGCCAGCCAGTTATCAGAAACACAGGCAGCAGAGCGACAAATATTTCTGAGAAAACTCCTCTTGATAGTAGGTGTCAGAAATTCATCACTAGGGCAGTAAGCAGCGATGCTTAACACCTACTGTACTTGGGGGATTGAAAGCAGACCCCGACTCACACGGGAGCTCATGGTGGCACTCCAGGTGGCTCTGGGGAAGTGGCAGAGAAGCTCCATGTTGACGGACTGTATTCTGTGAGAGAGGAGAGGCTGGGTTATGTGACCTTGGGCAGACTCCCTGACTGCTCTTCCTCAGTATTCTCATCTGTAAAATGGGGAGGATGGTGTGCCTGACGCTGCTGCCAGCACTGTATTGATGCGTGTCATCCTCGGGGCCACACCGTGAGGATTCAATCAGTGCACCTGGGAAGTACGCCTAAAAACATAACGACCCCGTGTGTGCGTTTCCACAGAAAACTGCGGGTTCCCAAATTTACGTGCTCTGCCTGTGCGGGTTCCAACAACTCCTGTTTACTGCCCGTGGTTGTCTTCCTTCGGAGAAGTAGAGTTTTGATGACTGGTTTACAGTGAAAGAGTGGGGTGAAAAACCACAAAGAGGAGGTGGAAGTATTCTGTTGGAGAGTGCAGATGCAGCCGGCACTTGGAAGGAAGGCCTGGGTTTCCAATACTACCCTTCTCTTGTCACTGAGAGTCTAAGTCGGGGAGCGCAGCCGCCTCATTTGGCATTCCTTCTGCACTTATCTTCACGCTCTGGAGATAGTTGATTCTTCAGGGACTCCCAGCCCTGAGACACCGTCAGTTTGGGCTGGTGACTGCCCCTTTGGGTCTTCTTGGCTTCCCATAGTACTGCCTGACTAAGTCCTCATCAGAGAGGAACCTCCTGAATCAGACCATGCCCACCCCCCTCTCCCACCACTACCCCCCCCCCCCAGGCCCTCCAGTGGGGTTGAAAATCCAGATGGTGCAAAGGGGCACATCCATCCTAATCTGACTCTGTTCCTTTTAGGGGTTTTTTTGCCAGTTTTCATATGAAAGTCTTTCAGTGGCCTCTGTGTGACCTGAGCACTTAACAGCATGTGGGTACAGATCTGGCCATATTTTTCTTTTTTTTTCTTAAGCCAAACTTCTTATAAGATAATCAGCTAGCATCTGATTTAAATCAATTTTAATTACATCCTCTCACGATAGAAATGACTTTCCCTCCAAATTTGGTGATCTTTTATGATGCTGTTTTTTATTGAGGAGATATGATCTTAAATGATCAAGGCAGGGTGGGACACGCGTGGAGCTGTAAAATGATTTTTGCTCAGTGCTGGGGGGAGGGGGTGGTTTGCAGCTGCCAGGAGGAGAGGGCACACTGATGGAGAGAGTGAACAATTTCTTCGGGAATGAGCACTTTGGGACAAAATGCACACTTTCAGGAAAGCTCAGTCTTGAACATGTCAGCAAAAGGAATGCTTTGATATGTTCACAAACTCCTCAAAAGCAACTGGCTATCTCATCCTCCACCCAGACCAAGAAAAATCCAAATCCTTATGTTTAGATAAAAACAAAACAAAAAAACCTTACTACCCTTTGACTGACGGCTTTAACAAAAGAAACTGATATTTGAGGACTTTTTCTTCTATGTTGTTGGTGAAAATGTTCCTAAGATTTTAATGAGTAGCACATACTTTAGGACAAGAGGAAAGAAAAAATGGCATTCCTGTTGAGTAGAAATCAGACTTGTATCTTACAGTTATTTGAAGGTGAAACCTAGCATACCTAGAATTATTTAAACCAGCTAATAAAAGCAAGTCTAGATGTTTCCTGTTAACCTTGGAATGTGCTTGGAAGAAGTCCTGCTAACTCCCGATGTCTGGTATTGGAAAGCATGTCGGCAGCATTACCCTCGTTTGTGGCAGAGACTTTTGTTCAGAAATTCACACGTGCAGTTTGTTGTGCAGGGCACAATATCATTTTCTTCTTTCTCTGTCTCCCTCTCTCTTCCATTCCCCTACCCACTTCCCTTCTCTTCTTTCACCTTAAAAGTCAGGAGAAACATTGTTAAGATGTAGTGTTTCTAATTTCTTAATTACAAGTGAAAACCCATTTCTATAAGGGAATAAGGTGGTCCAGACTTAGAAACTCAATGTGTTAAGTAAATATTTACTCTGATTCCACTCCAGGGAGGTAAAAGATTTTATTAACATATTTGTTGAGGTCATGGGGGCAAGGAAAAGCTTATGTTGTGCTTAAATGCCTGAGGGGCCTTTTTTTTTCTTTCTGCTAGTTAACAAAGGCCAGTATTTTTTTTTCTGCTGAAAAGAGCAAATATCTTGTTTTGTGGCCTTTACTTTCTTATTGTTCATTCACAAACTGCTTAATCTCAAACCAGAGCTTTAAAAAGCTGCTTTATTTTTTCCCTTTGTTTGGAAAATCTCTTCTTAGATATCCCTTATGAGATTTGTTTCCAAGCTTTGTTCTTGTACTTTTCTTCTGGTTTACTGTGGGCCGTTATCAGCTGTTTGCACTTTGTTTTGTCTTCATCGCTGAAAAGAAAAACCGTCCATTAAGAGTCAGGATTTGAAGTGTTCAGCTTCATTCCTGGAGTCCAGTCCGCAGTTTGGCTCTGATTACTGTACCAGGCTGACCTCCAGCCCAGGGGAGGGTGCCTTGGCAGAAATCTGAGAATTCCTCGATCAGTGACTCCCTTTTTTGGATTTATGGAGTCTTTAGGTGGATTGCTTTGTGCTGAGCATGTTCCTGTTGGAAAGGAGGGAGGCTGGGCTGGGAGGAGGAGTTTGTGCCACGCACGTGTTTGCAGCCGACCGTGTTACCAGCTGCCGCCGCACCCTGCCCCCTGCCTTGAACCAGGCACCACCAAAGCCCTGACACATCACCCAACAGTCTCAGCGGTGCAAAAGCAAAGCTGCATAGTAACGTTAACCTTTTGTGGGTTGCTCCTGACTTGATTCGTTGCTCCTCTTGAAGATCTTTGCTATTGTTCTTAGAAATCAAATTTTTAAAGACTCAGCAGCCAAACAAGCAGCTTATTACATTGTGGAACAGAGTGACTGGGAAAGCTCTTTGTGCTGACGGTTAATTTCACATGTAAACACTTTCGTTTTGTTGCCAGCGAGATTTCCTTTTCCTTCTCTGCCTCCTTGAAATCTAGAAATAAAATTCCACAGCTGTCAGGTTCCCACATACTCATCAGCGGCCTCTCAAGATGGCTTCACCACGAGCACAGTGAATTGAAAGGGTTCTACTGGGAAAGTCGCCACGGCTTGTTTCAGACACGCATCTTTTGCCTGCCTGACAGGTGATGTTGGCAGGAACTATTGTGCTGTGATAGAAGGTGGACATGTTCTGTGCCCATCGTGGACCCGTGCACCCGAAGCAAAGCGAAGGCCTGGGGGCTTACACAGCTGTGAGGCGGCCTCATCATCCTCCCTGGCCCACAGTTGGCTCCCGACCCCCATTTCTACAGGTTAAGAACTTGTCAGGCCACGGAAAAGCCTAGAGTGTCAGCAGGGGTTGGAACACAGCAGCGCCCTCAGAGGCCCCGTCTCCTGTTGAGCGGGAGGGCGTTCGCAGCCGAGTGCGACGGGCGGGTGTGGGGACGGGTTCTCGGTCCTGGCCGCTGGTACCACAGCCACCTCCCCGTGTCCTGGCCGCTGGTACCGCAGCCGGCTCCTGCGTCTGCACGCACGCGTGTGCAGGAACCTAGGTGGCTCTGTGTTCCATTTAGTTCCCGAACCAGAACATTGCCAACTTAGGCACCAACTGACACTTGAACTCTGCTTTCCAGAATGGGCAGAGGTTACATACATTATCTGAATGGCCCAGTGTTCTGGATTTTTATTTTTGTCTTCTGGTTGCAGTGCGTTTCCTCAGCCATGTGCCCCGGCTCCAAACAGCTCTCGCAGGGTTAGGCAGATTGCTAAAACGAGGTCTCCAGAGAGAGAGCTCAGTGCATCATCTTCTGGCACCATCTAATCTTTGATGTAATGCTGTTCAGAGAAAATGATCCTTGTAACTCATTTATGGTTTCAGTTTACATTCTGCCCTCTCACATGGTCAGCAACACCTGGGAGCAGAGGAGCTTTCCAGGGAGATTCTTAGTAGCACCACTTCAAAGGGTACTGGCAGAAATGAAGTACATGTATATACGTTCTCCCTGTAACACAGTACCAGTTTTCATGACCTCCCAGCCAATGAGGCAGAAGAGAACATGTACACATGTACACACAATTTAATTGGCAGAGAGATTATGAAATAAGCCCCTTTGCTGTTCAAAGAATTAATTATGGAGGTTGGACACCTGCTGCCCTGCTCTGTCTTCCTAATTGCAGGGGGTGGCACCTGTCCTTGTTAAGTCATAAAAGGGCCATGTGTGTGCATTCCTTAAGCACACAGAACTCCACCAAGGATAGAAAATAATAAGTATGGTTGTTAAAAACCAAGCCATGCCGCCTGCATCTTCACGGCAGGTTTCTAAGAAGGTGTGTTAGCCAATTAAGCAAGCAGCATATACGTATGTGATGTGTTTAGGCTCTGAGTAAAGTCATGGCCGTGCCTTTGGGGATCATTCTCCTTCAACAGTCTCTTCAAAGATCTCTTGATAAAGACAGTAAATGAACAGAGAAAAATACAAATTCATTTCATTTCATTTAGTTCCCAAACCAGAGGGTTTGCCAACTGAGGCACCTACAGACACTCTGCTTTCCAGAGGAAAAAGTACAGGTAGAAACAGGTAATAAACAGATACAATTCAAATTTTACAAGCAGCATAAAAGTGACAGGAAACTTGTCAATTCGTTTGATTCTGTGTGGACCACACCACTGGAAAACATTCTGCAAGTTTTTAAATGAAAAGCTTAGGAGAGATTTCAAAAAAGAATTTCAGTGATAATCTAGTTTGCATGGTTTTAGGACCTTGCAGGAGTGGCCTCTGATTTCCCTGACATTTTATTTTTCTAATTTGGATACCAAGTTATAATTATTAGCAAGCTAATTACCTTATGGGCTAAAAAAATGAAGTTATTTTTCATAATCCATTATCCAGAGAGTAAAACAAGCCAAGAAAGAAAGAAACAAAGAAAGAGACTTAAAAAGGTAAAACCATGAGCATTTCATTCTCAGCTTGTATGATAAACCATTGAAACTTAAATACCCAACCATCACATACATGGAAAAGAATCAGTAACAAATAGCACATTTTCACCATAAAACTGTATTTAAATATATAGTGGATTTAAATATATTTGATAAAAGCAGAAAATTGGTTTTACCTAAGAGCTACTCATGAATATCATGATTAGCATGCTTAAGCCAGTGTGGTTCATTTTGTCAGTTCCATTGTTTTTAAACCTAGTTGTCAGTGAGATAATGCAGCACTGTAAAAAAAAGATTCATTAACTAATATATTCAGTGACAAGCATAAATCCTTAGCCTTTCCCAGAATTCAAGCAAAACCTTTGCACGTTCTCCAATTTAAAACACTAACAGTTTCTTTCCCCCTGTATTTTCTCAAACACTTATGTTTTCTTCATTGTTGAGGATATAGCTTGTTTCTGTGATTCCTAACTTCTGGAAGAACAGTATTCCAGGGAGTTCTGAGGATTTTACTTGAACAAGAGCAAACAATTATTTTATATATGGAAGACAGTTTTAAAAGAATATGTATCTTCTTGTTAAAAGAACACTGTCTTCTACTGTGAAGATTAAGGCAAACTTTGGTTTGCTTGTTGAATAGAACAGTAATGTTGAGGTATTGCCACGTGTATTCTCTGGAACACTTACATTTCGGAGACGCTCATCACCACCACCGACAGAGTACTCAGTGAAGTTTAAAAAAGAAAGTTTAGTTGGTCTTCATGGAAAACAAACTTGAATCCAGAAAACGGAACGAATTCAAGTTGAAGCCATGTGGCCACCTTTAGAGCACCAATTGGCTAGTACCAAAATGAATGAACAAGTTTAGGGTCCAAGCAAGAACAGATGGACTTTAGGAAGAAAAATCAACTTCTCCCTGTTTTCTGACCTATATACGATCAGTACTCAAAAAACCCAATCCTAGGGCCACTGGCAGCTCCTGATATTTCAAACTTAGGTAAAAGATAGGGTACAGCAGCCTGCGGGGCCGCACTGGTGCTCCCGCTCTGATGGCCACTGAGCGGCAGCGAGACCTCCTGGCCATAGGGTCCTTTCCCGCAGGTAGCTCATTGCACCCCGACCCTCAACCCGCTGTCTGCCTTGGCTTGCATCTGGTAGCCATCACGTGCCCTCCCAGATCTGCTCACCGCCACCCCCTTTTCCTCTCTTGACAGCACTGCTGGATGGTTTGCTGAATGTTGGTTTGGGGTTTTTTTTTAGTCTGTTGATACATGTTCCAACAGCTATTATATTTGACATAACCTATACATTTCTTTTCCTTTTTTTTAAATTGCCCCTAAAGCACACTATTCATCTGCTAGGGCTGTCACAACAAAGTACCACTGATTAGGTGGCTTAAACAGCAGAACTTTGTTTTCTCACCATTCTGGAGTCTTGAACTCTGAAGTCAAGGTGTCAGCAGGGTTGGTTTCCTCTGAGGCTCTTTCCTTGGCTTGTAGATGGACCTCTTCTCCCTGTGTCCTCACATGGCCTTTCCTCTGTGTGTCTGTCCTCCTTTCCTCCTTATAAAGACACTAGTCATACTGGGTTAGGGCCTCTCCTAATGACCTAATTTTAACTTAATTACGTCTTTAAAGACCCCATCTCCAAATATAA
This sequence comes from Ursus americanus, assembly GCF_024610735.1. NCBI lineage: Eukaryota > Metazoa > Chordata > Mammalia > Carnivora > Ursidae > Ursus > Ursus americanus. The sequence goes on from NC_142131.1 coordinate 1,437,661, forward strand.
GCACATTCTAACTGCAGATTAAGATTCTGACATGTGAATTTTGTGTGTGGGGAATGTACCATTTAACCCATAGAGCACACTTTTATAAAATGATCTTTTGTGCTCCTGTATTTCTCGTGATCCCTAGAACTGAGCAGTGTCCACACACGGCAGGTGCCTCCCACACTTGCGGCGAATGCACGCGTGGACAAAGGTATTCTGAGGTGTTGGAGAGCAAGGGTGATGGTTGTAGATCTTTTAAGTCCTGCATTTTAGAGTCTCAAAACACCACGGGGTAAGAGAGAACAAAGCTGGAATAGAGGTAGTATATATTTCCAATAATCTACCAACTTTTTCCAAATCCAAAAAAAAAAAAAGTTTAAACATCCCCTTCAGATGCTGTATCCAGGGATATGCTGAGTTCTTAGAGACCAACCAAGCAAGTTTTAAGAGTAACTGAGGTGCCTCTATCCCTGCCATTTTTGGCTTCAAGTTCTGCTTCTGAAGGAGAATGGAAGAATTTACCACAAGGCCAAAGTGACATTTTTATTTTTCCTAAAGTATACAATGATTACTTGATGATTCAAACACTAAAAAATGCCTAATTAGAAGTGCCCTTGGTCAGTTTGTGGCTAAATTATTATGTTTCAAAGAACAAATTTGGGTTAGGGGAAGTTTCTTTAGTTGTGGGTTTTGCTATCAGACACCCATGTTCCTGAGTTCTTTGGCAAAAAAAAAAAAAAAAAAAAAAAAAATCATTGACTTTTTCTTAAAAAAAAAAAAAAGTTCTTGAAAAAACAAATTGTAAGAATAAGTATAATGATTTCTGAGGCTATTTTTCCCTGAAGATTGGACTTGGGTGGCTTTTGTAGTGATGCTTTGAACCTGAAAGTTAATGCGAGAGCAGTCTCATTTTGTTAACATAGACTACCACAGAAGCACAGACACAATGTTTCCTTGATGTTACTTCTCATTGTGTCAGGAGCCTAAGTCTTTCCATGTATTTTTATCATTTCCGTTTACAATAGAACTTTATTTCTTGCTAATATGTGTAATATTTAAAATTTGCAGTGAAAGTCTGCTTTTAAAGGTGGTAATGTAGAAATGTACTTCTATTAAGTGAATCTGTAGTTGATCCCAACTGGGAGCTCCTTAAATTAAGCACAAAGTAGGATTTTATATGCTGTGACTTTGTTTGAAGCCTTAAAAAAAGCTTGCATATTTTAGATGGCAATTTTGTTTTCTTCCCCCATTCCCAGTTAAAGGGAACGTCAGGGGTGACTTGTTTGTCCCAAACAAGGCAGATGGTGGAATTCTCCCAGAAGGATCTGGGCAGAGGAGGGGAGAGCTGAAGGAGGTTCAGGTTGGGGGAACCACGAGGCCCAGAAGGCAGACCCAGTCTGAAGTCAGACTTCCGTTCTTGCCGGATGAGCTCTCAAATATGTAAGATATACATGTGTGTGGGGTGTGTGGACTGCTGTAATTTTGAAAGAGGTGGTAGGCAGTTTGCATTCTGGGGTGATTTGAGGGCATTGGCACAGTGGGAAGTTGAGAATCTGGAAATCTGGTTTAAGTCCTATTCTATACTCACTGTGTGGCTTTGGACAAGTGGGTGACCTTTCTGAGTTTCTGTTTTCTTATCTCTGAAATGTTAAGACCTAAGTTTATTGTCAGGATATATTTGGGGAATATATGCAAACTGCTTTGTAACATGGGATTTGCCGTAATGATAGTTACTATTAGACTATCCCGAAGAATCAACACAGCCATCCACATTTCCTAGCTCAGGCCCCCTGACCAGGTGGACTGACCACTGCCAGTGAAGACACTGCAGTTAGCCCAGTGACTAGGCTACCACATCTGTGGCTTCCAGAAACAAAAATGACATTAAGCCTGTTTGTTAGCCTATTACTAAGATGTGATTCTTCATATTATTTATTGAATGTGAGGCTTATTTGGGGCATTTAGTGAATCAGATCTGGAGGGAATCTTACCTAATTTCCTCCCCTTCCTTCAAGCAGGGCTGTATCAAATGTGAATTAACTCTGGCAGATGGTTGTTAGATTCTGTTTCTAAATTTCTTAAAGGAGATTTCACAGTTTTCCTCTCTAAATTCTTTCAGTAATTTGACAATTCTTATGCCAAGTCCCTTTCTTATAGCTGACCTAAATCCATGTTATAATTTAATTCCTAACCCCCTACTCCTGTCTTGCCTGGTGATGGAGAACAGCTGGTCAGCAACCTTCTTATGCTAATAACCCTTTGTATATTTAAAGAAGAATTACTCAATTCCACTCAGGCTCTCTACCTTGTCCCACATGCCCCCACCCCCAGATTCATCAGCTGGTATTCTCTGAATCATTCATGGCAATGCTGCCCATCTCCCTGCCTCTCTCTGACACTTTGCTACTTTCAGGCAGTGAGCAGTGTGTTGCCAGTGGCCACATGGACCTGGGGAGAATGCATGTTGCTTGTTCCTGTCCTCCTCATGTTTTGTGCATAATGTTGAGCCTTTTAATCAATTATTGGAATAACCCCTAACGGAGTTTTATGGGTATGTGGCACATTTATCTCATAAACATGGAGTTTTGCAAGTATACTTACCATAGGTTGTTTGAAAGTTAGGCCTCCCCAGTGCCTTAGTTTGCTCAGCGAGTCATTTCAGGAGGTTGCCACTTAGCGTGCTGAAGATAACACTGATTGACATCTTCGCTCTGCTGGACTTACTCTTAGAAGGCACTGAGCCAGAACTCTCCTGAGTGCAGTGTACGTTTGGATGCACCCTAACAGTCTGGAAGAGGTGAAGGGCTCTCCCAGTGCTCTAGGTTGTAATCAGGAAAGAAGTGACATTGAGGATTGAGCTCATGAAGTTGATCCCGTGTGGTTTCAGAGTCGATGCTGTTTTTAATCTGAATGTGTGTGCTTTTATGTCTCTGTAGGTTTATTACCCAGAGCTCTCTGTCTGGGTCAGTCAAGAACCATTTCCAAATAAGGAAATGGAGGGGAGGCTTCCTAAGGTAAGATCCCTAACTACCATTTTGTTAAAAATGTTTTTTAATTTAGAGGCAACTAAAAAAAAAAATCAGTTATTTCTTTTTTATTTTCATATCCATTTAATCTACAGTAAGACTCTATTACCATGATACTGTTATGACCTTGGAAATAAGATATACTACATATATACTACAGAGATACATAGATATATATAGATATCCTAAAGCCCTATGACTCTTAACGTTCACATTATCTTCCTTTCTTGACAAGTCCAAAGCAGATATTCATTTAAGAATCATGGAATCAATTTATCAAATACACATTTTACAGGTTTTTACTCTGTTCGATTCTTGGGTAGATAAACTCAAGTATGATGATTAAGCTAGAAGATATCTTAAAAGTATAAAATGATGACACTTTTGTCTGGTAATAGTGCCTCAATGTCTGATGAAATTACCCAAATAACAAAACAGAACATAAACTATTATTTTTCTTTCTTCTAATTTCTAGGCCTAAAAGTATTTTCTACAAATATGCTTTCTTTGTTCTGACATCTTAGGTGTGATAATTCTGTACATTAAGAAAATTTGTCAGATTTACATTTTGGATTCTAGCACCATTTCCAACAACACCAGCACTTACCAGTTTTTAGGGTAGATACCTTTGGACTTGCCTGTTAAGGTAAATATCAATTTGACCTTAAGGAGGAGGACTGTACTTTTTACCATTGAGCTGTTGATTTTGCAATTAAGGAGGAAAAATAAAGTGCACTGAAAGTAATATTTCCATTCAGAAGTTTCATAAGTGTAATTGACATGTGGTGAGGCTTTCCCAGCTCTTATGGACATTTTAATGTTTGAGAAACTCTACTTACACTAAATGGTTTCAGCAGTTCCCTATCTTTTACTGACAGGCAGAATTTGAAGAGATTGTGTCAACTGGCGTTTGCACTAAGTGAAAACAATTCTAAATCACTTTTAATCTTCCAGAGAATTTCTGAAGCTCCAGGTTGAAACCAGTGTTAGTAAAGTAGGTGAACAAAAGGATCTGGCCTTGCCAGAGCTACACGTGTGCCGTCTTGTAGAGCAGGGGTGGAGGTGGCCTCGTGTATGGGAGCTTTACTCAAAACACACGCACACCCCCCACCCCAACACCAATCCACCACCAGCCACCACTACCCTACCATACCAGCACCTCACCCCCCACCACTACTCTTACCATACCAGCACCCAACCACCACTCCAGCACCCCCCCACTATCACTCCAGCAGCACCCCCCCCCCCCAGCAGCAGTATAACTCTAGACATTCTTTACTGGGAAGCTCGAGGCACGATTCGTCCGAGCAGTTGACGGTAAGACATCATAATGGAAGGGGTAACGGAGAGTATAGTGTTTTCATTATTTCTGCCCCATGCACCCATTCAGAAGTCCTCTCTTTGATACTGGTGACATCAACCAGAGTGGCAAGACTAGGCAAGTTCTTCAATGAGGTCACCAGTGCCTCCCTTTTTCTTAGAAGGCCAACCCCAGGACCTAGGCCTTACCTCCACTGAGGCATGCTCCACAGGGTTGGCACAATGGATCCTGAAATTCAGGTCTTCTGTTAATTTAAATTCTTTCCTCTCTCCATATGTGAATAATCCTTTAAGCATAATAATACATTTGTCCTTCCCGGCAGTTTTCCTTGTGGAAAAGCATATCTCTGTATAATCAAGAAAAATAATCTTGACTTATGGTGTCCAAGGCACATTATTGAGAAACTGGGGGACTCATACACCATCAGTTCTCGGCAGAGAGGGCCATGCAACCTGAGGTAGATTAACTACAGAAGGATCCAGGAGAACCGGTCTGTGGGAACACTGGACACATCTGCTCCTGCTCCTTCAGTCTTCTAGAATGCTCAAGAGCCTCAGTCCTCTGGGAGCTGTTAGGTGCTACATGATGGAGGAAGACAGATTAGTTTTGCCTGAATTCTTATAAGGCCTTACTTGTGGAGAAATAAGACTACATAGTGTCCCATCTTCAAAAACCTTCTCCCCTTGCTATAGAGGCCTACAGTTCTTTCAGTGAGGGGCAGACTATCTTCTTTTATCAAAAACTGAGGGACAGGAAGTAAGGACTGAAGTCTAGTAAATTCCGGCCTCCAAAGGGAAGATGTGTAGAACTTTTTCTGGCTTGTCGGACTGGGGCCCCTCAGGGGGCTTTAGTAGCATAGCTGTCTGCGTACCACTGCTGCCTTGCCCTTGTCCAGTTACTTGGGCGTCTCACATACAGAAAATAAAGGGCAGGACGGACAAGGACTATTTTTGTCTCTTTTAATCGCCGTAGCTTTAAAATCTGAGTGTTCAAGCCACAGTAGGTACTCAGAACATGAACGATAAATGAAGACACAAATGCTTGGGGGGGGTGGTCTCAAAACAGAAGAAAATAGTACAAATGATAAATTCAAATCTGAAATAATCTCCTTCACATTTTTCCCCCTGGAAATACCTCTCCCCAAATTACCCAGAATCCCCCCCAATCTTCATTTGGTTTTGTTGTGTATTTTCCATGGAGGGAATGGGTTAGTAATACGGAGACTTAACCCAGAGACTGACTATATGTTCACTGCTGAACAGAGTAAGTGTGAACTGAAGTGAGCAGCTTTAAGGGCAGCCACATACAGACTGCAGCTGAGTGAAATCACACTTACGAAGTTTTGATTTTCCTTCCTGGCCTGTGATAATTAGCAGCCACTGAATTCTTCATTTGTCCAAAACCTAACTTTGTCGTATCTTGAACCGAGCTGAATGGCTGAGGGGAGAGGAGGAGCAAACAATTGAGAAGCACCAGGATTACAGTGAATTTCTTTTTTTAAATCTTGGGACTGTATGCCAAAATTTCAAGATTACAATTATTTGCACAACTGAAAAAGACTGCCCAATATAATGACTCTAGAAATTTATCTAGATCCTTAAGTATGTGTGAGTGATGAATGACATTTTAATTCAGTTTTCAGATTTGGTCCTATTGCTATTTAGGGATAGCAAACCAACTTCTAAATCATAATCTAAGACTGGAACATGAAAGTACTCACTAAGTGGATTTTTCTACACATCCTGAAAATGTATGCTCTCAAAGTCTGAGATTTTTAAACACAAAATTTAGGCATACCAGGTGTTTAACATTTAAAAAATACATACAGGAAATAAGACTTATTAAAGCCGAATTATCCATTACATTTAGTTCATCCTGGAGCTGCTGAAAACATTTATTCAGTTTCAAGTTGTTTGAAAGTTGAATTCTTAAAAAGAAATTCAAATGCAATAATTTATAGATCTCAAAGCAAGATTATTTAATCCAAGCGTTCATATCTAATCAAAATAGCTTATGGTAAATGTCCTATTGGAACATGTGATCTGAGCAAAAAGGAAAAAAAATCCTTTAAAACCATATTGGCTAATATGTCTGAGAAAACTCCAGCAATTAATGGTTTGGCTGGACAATAGTCAAATCACTATTTTCATATCCTATTGGGATATACAGGGTATTTGTGGTAGAGCTGAACAAATGGGCTTCTTGTCCACTTGCTCTTTGGTTATGATGGAGAGCTTCTCCCCATGGGTGCCTGATGGAGCATCAGTGCCAATGCACTTGAATTATTCTAGACAGAAACACAAACACCTCACTCACGTCAGGCTTGTGAGGATAGACTTAGTAGGCCAAACGAGGTGGATCTCACTATCTCCTGGCCTGGGTGTCACACTATCCTCCTCTTTCCTGCAAACACTCCCACCTTTGGTACCCACTTGTGGTTCTGATTATCAGGCCCACATGGACCGGGCCAGTTGTTCATAGGAATAAACCATACATACATTACCTTTGTACAAGCTGTGATCTCCTTTTAAATATTTTTATTATATATTGGAAAACAGGCAATTACCCACTTCTACCACAGCCACTGAATGCTTTAAAGAAAATGTATTAACACTCTTATGAGCACCTCTAACCCAGCCTCATGTGGGGCCCTGTCTCATACTAGAAACTGTCCTCAGAAACCTGACTCTGGGGAATGCTGCCTCCCACATGGCTGGGCACAGCCATTAGAGAAGCACTCGATTCTCCCGAAGCCAAGCCAGTGAGTGTTTAATTACTTCATGCCCCCACAGACCTAATATTTACATTCAGGGGAACTGTGTTTAATATGTAAACTCTGTTTGCAAAACATCTGGAGTTCAAGGATAAAAGGCGGGAGGGAGAAGCAAAAAATTTCAAATGGCTTCAGAAGCATGACTAAGTGTCTTTTGTGTGTGTGGGTCCACCTGCTTTTCAGGGAAGACTTCCTGTCCCAAAGGAAGTGAACCGCAAGAAGGATGAGCAGATTGAGGCCGCCTCCCTGACTCCACCTGGCAGCAGTGAACTCCACTCCCCAGGCATCGGTTACCTCCACTCTTTTTAATCGTCACACCTCCATCTGTATTACATATGGTGTATGGGTATTGATGAGGTCATGGTATCATATATGGGATTTTTTTCTGTGTAAATCATCAAGAAGAAACTATGGGACTCTGAGCCTTGCTTTAGAGAATTTACAGTGGACAAATAGGTATCATCAATCCAGTTTTTAATCATTCTGACTCAAGTGAAACCGCTCAGAATTTCACACTGTGAATCCACGTTTACAACCCTTACAGGTGGGCCTTCAGGCCTGGTTCTCGACAACGATGTCTTCCACAACTCAAACTCCCTCTGCTCTCACACAACCGGTCCACTCCTGTCTTTTCACTCACACAGCTCCCGACTGCTTCTCGCAGAGGCTGAGAGTCCCCCTTTTTTTTTTCATTTAGATGTAACAAGCCTAGTAGTTTATGTTCATCAATTGTCTGTATATCTATATTTTATCCATGTACTCTTTTGATGTATAGAAGTAGTTTGAAACTCATCGTTTCCTTGTGGTAAGTGACCGAGATGCTGCCACAGGACCTGAGACACTGATGAATGGTGCTATTTTGGACTTTCAACATGCTCCTTGGCGAGGTAGCTCTGATGGAGTTATATTTTATTTCCATGTTCTAAGAAGGTGTTGGTACTCTGTTTCCCTGAATGTTGTTCTCTAGACTGGATTGACTTGTTTTCCTCGTGTCTTCAGTGTGGCTTTCTTCTTCAGCGTTGTAGGTTGAGTGAACGCTACCAGAGAGAGTAAGAGACTCACGTCTCGCCGGCTGGCACTCACGGCCATGCAGTCCCTGTAGCGGGAGCAATCACAAAACTGTAATTTACTTACCAAATCTCTTCTTTCCGGTAGCCTCGCCTGCCTAGCTTACAGAAAGAAAAGCAATAATTTGACAGGCGTTTTTAGGTGTCTCTTTTGGTTCTTTTTGTTTGAAAGAATATTTGGGGGAAAAAAAGGGCAAACGTTTCAAATAAACGCCCTGTGGGGAAAAAAAATCCAAAAAAAAACCCACACCTGGCATCTGAATAGGAATCTGAAAATTACACCTTTCCCAAATATTAAGTTGGAAAAAAAAAAAGTATAAAATTAAAAAAATAAAAGGCAGAGCACTCTTGTCAGTTTTGATAAGCAAGGTGTAGACTTTACATTTTTGTCCTTGCTCCCAATGAAATGGATAAACAAAAATAAAACCAGACAATACCATCTACTCATGGATTGTTGTTGTGTTAGCCAGTCTGAAAGCCCACCTTAATTTTTATATGACTGTCTTAGCTCTTCCTTTGCCGGGGCAGGCTGTGCTCTGCTCTGTTCCGCTTCTGACTGTTAGCACCGATGATGCATGCACTGCCCTCTTCCTTCTCTCTCGCTCCCCCATTGGCCTGAGTTTCTTGTGCATTTCCCTGCTCCCTCCTTTGTTAGGATAGGTATATCAGCTGTGTAAATAGAGCAAGAAAACAGTATTCTGCATCTGTGGCATTTACGTAGGGTTGCAGTTGTGCACTGCTGAAAATGCAGGCTTTTGTAGCAATGTGATCTTTACTGATGCACTCACAACAAGTACCCAGTGTATTTTAGCTATTTTAGTAGTATTTGTTCAATAAATATGCAAGCTGTAAGGTAACTGGCTTGGCTCGTCATTGCAGAGGAGGCCTACTTTTGAATGCTTTCACTGGTTCTTGTTCGTTTGCATGTTCTCAGGGCCCCCAAGGTAGACAGAAGGGCAGATATGGAAAGAGAGAGAATCAGCTCTTTCACGCATGTTCCCTTCTAAAGGTTCCACCGGATCAGGGGCTGGGCAGTGGCTTGTTGGGACCATTTTGCAGAGCTGCCTCTGGATACAAAAGAGAATTCAACCAAGACCCTTTTAATTCCACCGCAAAACTCATTCTTTCTTACTCCTTGCCGTTAAGACCTGCTCTGTGGCATTCTTTATCCGAAGGATACCTAGACCTCACTTCTTCACGGAATATCTGCACTTATACACAGACAAAAGTCTTCCGCTTGGAGGAAGATAAAAATGTGAGACAGGATTTTAAGTCATTAATTCATATGTCCCCAGGTACCTGGGACCTAGGCACACGATGAGATGGCATCACCAGAACCTTCTGGAGGTCTCCCGTGACCCCACAACCCAGAAATCCAGGGGGGGTGATCCTCTCCCCGTTCATGAGAAATGCAGCTGCTCCCTCCTCCTCCACGATGACGTTCAACTTCACCCGGCTTACCACAAGCTGAAGTGGCTTGCTGGGTCCGGATACTTCAGTTTCACGTGACCAGAGGCCAAGGCACAGGCCTCTGAAATAAAGGTCAGAAAGGAAGGAAAGGAGCGCCAAACTGGGTGCTCAGCTTCTGGAAAGTGGGGGTCAGATGCTGAGAAATCCTGAGTGTCGACACGTGTGTCGGGAGGGACGTTTATGCTGGGGAGTTACTTTTAAAGTTCATGCACATCTCAGAGTTTGGTTAGTAACCTATTTAACCTCAACTTTTATTAATAAAAAGGAGCCTTAGAGCAGAAGTAAATCCCAGCTGTCCACCACATACTCGGAATTTGTTTAATCTGAAAGAAAATTCTTTAAAAGGAGCTACCACTACTTTTTTGGGTAATGCCATCCAGAGGTTAATATTTCTGAATGTAAGAGAAGTCCTCCTTAAACTTAATTACCTTTCGTCTTAGAAACAGTCGCCATTTTCCTCACCCAACAGCCTCCCATTCCCTGTATGCTTTCACAGCTGGGAGGCGATGCGTCTTGTCTTCGTGCCATTGCTACGTGGGAAAGCAAGCAGGGATGAAGCCAGGCCATAGAGGTGGTATGGCCTACGTCGCTTTATTGCTTTATCTGTTGCCACAGAACACATTGCAGCCACACCATGCATCCTGAAACAAGACACTTTTCTTATCCCACAGATTCTATTCTATTCAGGAGCCGGTTAGCTGGTGCTTCTGGCTCAGGATCTCGTGAGCTTGCTGTCCAGAAGTCAGCAAGCTGCAGTCATCTGAAAGCTGGACCAGGGCTGGAGAATCTGCCATTGGCAGGAGAACTCCATTCCCCTTCTCATGGGCCTCTCCACAAGGCTACTTAAGTGTCCTCATGACCTCTGGCTTCCCCTTGAGCAAGTAATTCGAGAGCTGGGAGTGAGCCACAATGCCTGTGACCTATTCTCAGAAGTCACTACCATCCATCATATTCTATTCATTAGAAGTAAGTCACTAAATATAGCCCACACTCACGGGGAGGGAATTAAGCTCTACCTCCTAAAGGGAAGAATACTGAAGAATTTATGGCCACATTTTAAAACCAGCACACCATCTGAAGTTAAAGCACTCAGGGTAATTGTCAGCCAGGGGCTGAAAGAGAGAAGGGTTGAAATAGAATCATAGCTACTTCTTTCAGTGAAGAGGTTTTTACAGTCTTTATAGTTCCAGAGTGAAGGTCCAGCTTTCCAGATTGAAGGTGTATAAGGACAGCATCCAGGAGCTGTAATACTGGGGTTGCATACCTTCCATTTATTAAGAGAAGTGCTGTTAGCCCCGAAAGGAAAATTTAAAGAATGTCTTGGGAACTTTAAAAACAGGAAAGCTAGAATAAATATTGTCTAAAGTTCTATTCAACTCAGTGGACTTTGGTCTGCTGATGACAATTCCCTCAGCCTCCATGAAGCTTGAAATATTCACTGCAGTTTAAACTTGTGGGGCCCAGCTATGACTCGCTAAGCTATGGATTCAAGAGGTTAAGAACTGCTGAGGCCAGGTAAGAACTTGAAGTGCCAGCTGGAGTCCGTGTGGGGGACACAAACTCTGATTAGGAGCTGCGTCGTTCTCTCAGCAGACAAAAACAACACCCTGTGGCCTTTGGGCAGAGATTGCTAACCAACAACCATGGATCAGAGAGGACCTGTATTGCCTAAGTGTTTTATAAAAATCTTGATTTAATTGCCGACATTTACAAATGGGAAGATCTCATGTGAAAAATGCAGGTTTTTGTCTTCCCTTGAACTCTGGAAGACCTGGCAACAGAGGGGCTGGAGCTGAGTCGGGCCTCCACCTTGGGTGAGGCATGACACCCCCCCCCCCCCCCAACGATCCAGTGCTCATAGCCTCTCATTTTCTTGTACCCTGCCTGCCTCTGCTGGCTTGTGGGTTTGCAGCACTCATCCTCGGGTTTCAGGCTGTGGGGACGCGCTTATTCACCAGCGGACGGCCAGGGGACCTTGTGAGACCTTGTTGTGTGGCATGCAGGTCTGTGAACACCGGACTGGGAACAGGCTTCTCATCACCGTGCCCCGAACAGGGGCGGCGGCAGCTCCCAGCTCCGTCTGCATCCCCAGACCCTCTTTTAAACTCTTCGATGGCCCCTCCCTCAGGGACTGACCCCAAGGTACAAAAATCTTGCACTGCATCAGGTCAGGCTAGATAAAGGTCTGAAAAGCTCATGATTTTTAAACTAGGGTATGTGTGCTTCAGGGCGTGTGAAGTCTTTCCAAGGAGTGCATGCTCATGGGTGCTTTTAAAGGAACCGATTTCCAGATCCCCTGAACATATCCTACTCTTTCCCAAAATGCATCTCCTGAGAATGAATCTGTATATTAGTCCCTGCCCCACATTATAAACACAAAGATAGAAGTCTCACCCATCCCTATTCTTATTGTGACACACTGCCCTTAATATGACCCCAAACTCCCAGATGTGGCAAAGAGAGGGAAAACTTCCTTTAATGGAACCTTTATGGTCCTTTGAAGGTTCCTTTAATCAGAAATCCACAGAACTTTGGGCTTTCCCTTCTGAAACACATGTTAAAAGTGCTATGTTAGAAAACACAGAAAAAAGGTGTCTGGACTCATATACGGCTTTTTAGAATTCAGGTATACATGGTAGTGGAGTGCCAGAAATAATAATTTTTACTGAATACCTTTTCCTCTTCCACCTCCTTACTCGTGCCAAAGAACGCCCTGCTCTTGAGGGAGAGTCCTGAGAGAACGAAGCACAGAGAACATCAGAGACAATGGATACGACAAACGGCCTCTTCGTGCGCTCGCACACGATTATTTTCTACAATTCTCCATCCTCATCCCTAGGAATTACTGGGAAGAAATGCAGCTTAGAGCAACTACAACAACATAGGTTTGCAATGGTGACTTTTGTACATATAATCAGAATACCAATTTTTACAAGATGAGATGGATAAACTCCAAGGATAAACTTCCCTGTGCATTTTCAGATTCGATGTGCATTAGTCAATACAGTTGTCAAAACTGGTTGTATCAAACCAGAGCATGAAATAATTATTTCAGTTATAGTCAATTCTCTTCACATGCTACCTTATTTAATGTTTAATATCTTTTTCATAATAAAAAAATTATACGCTGCCAGACTGATTAGCAGCCTAGGACCTTTCCATATTATTAGCAGTATTTCTGATTTTTACACTGGTTCTTATTCTTTCCAAAGCCAGTCAGCAGTATATAATATACCATGTTTACCAGAGATATACTATGCTTTTGATCATTCTTCTTATTTTATATAAAAAAGAGTCTATTATCTTATTTTTATAACTTAAACATGGAATTATATTACATCTATATCATTTTAATTTTTTATTGTTCTAGTGATCAGTTTTACAAGATACGCTTTTAATCTTCATTGATTTTTATAATCCTCAAAACAGCTAAGTGAATTGAAAAATGAAGCCAAAGTTTTTTCTGACAGAAAGTATATCTGATTTGGCCACTTGGCTTGGCAGTGAAGACTGGCTCTGCCAATGAGGTTTGTGATAGACATTTTCTATAAATGACCTGTATCCGCAGCTCCAAAGTAATAGTAAATAAGTTAAATAAGCGTTTGTTTTTAAAAATGGAATAAGAGGGTGCCGGGGGGCTCAGTCTGTTAAGCGTCTGACTTTGGCTCAACTCATGATCTCAGGGTCCTGGGATCAAGCCCCTTTTGCACTCAAAGCAAAAGGTCAAAGTATTTTATCAAAAGGTGTTGTTTTGGCAAAACCGTAATGAAATGAATAATGTATCCGTTTCTCCTATCATTCCTGAAGACACAGAATTGTAAAAGGTGAGTCACTGTGAAAGTGTTACAGCATAAAAACAATGGTAAGTCTTAGCAGAGCTCTTCTGGTATAGCTCCCATAAACCGAGAAGTGAAGTATGCTAATGATGAGAACCAAGCTCTTGGCGAGTCACGTGCTTTCCAATTCACTGCCTGTAAGAAAAATGTAGGACCCTAATCAAGTTGTCAGGTGACAAGATTAAAAATATCTTTTGATGATAGCTCATTATGTGAGTTTCGGCATATAGCAGAAGTTCAAATAATTGAATTACATTGCTAAAATAAAACACTTTCAATTCCTGCAGCTTACATCTATAAAAACCAAAAAACAGAAACAGAATTGAAGCCGACCATCGCATTCTAGCAATAAGTAATACTCTTGTGCAGACACGTGAACTGAAAACAGTTCTTCATCTCATTAAGAGATGCACTTACAGTAGGATTTCACTTTTTGCATTTAATAATTAGTATATTTGTGTTGTTTTAATTACTAGTGTATTGCTAATAATGATAATTCAATCACACAGATTTTTTAACACTTAAGAGTTTCATGGTCACAGAAAATAAAAGATTTTTAATTTAGATACATTTTTATTAAAAATAAATGTAACAGGGTAATTAATAAAGTCTTTTTAAACAAAAATCATATTAAGATAAAATTTGGGGGGGATGGAATGAAAATTTGAGTTGAAGGAGAAAAAAGAAAAAAAGCCAAATTTCTGCAAGTTAAATAAGTGTTTGTTTTTAAAAATGGAATAACAGGGCACCTGGGTGGCTCAGTCAGTTAAGCACCTGACTTCAGCTCAGGTCATGATCTCAGGGTCCTGCGATCAAGCCCCATGGTGGGCTCCCAGCTCCGCAGGGAGTCTGCTTGTCTCTCTCCTTCTGCCCCTCCCCCCTACTCATGCTCTCTAATAAATAAGATCCTTTTGTTTAGATTTGATTGCTCTCTAATAAATAAGATCCATAATGTTTAGATTTGATTGTATACATTTACAAAAGAAATTCAACTTTCATTTTAAAACATTAACCTTTATAATATGCTCCAAATTACATCCTTTGAAAGTATTTAAGCTTATGATGAAAAACTTTATTAACTTAAAAACTGCATGATGATACATATTTTATTAAAATTCTTTTAGAGAGTGTGAGAACCAAAAAGTCTGGAAACCTCTGAGCTAGACAACCATCTATGCACTGTGTTTGAGGAACTCAACTCTGGGCCAGAAATACTCGCCAACCAGCCACAATGCCTAAGCTTCCCCACTCTTCTGATGGAAGCCTTTCAAGCTGCTGCCCGTGAATTTATGGCACTGCGGGGCATAAGACCCTGAGAAAACAGCAGAAATGAATTTTGATGGGGACGTGAAAGAAAGCTGCACGCTGCCTGTCAGTGGACGGTCCTACTATGGCACCGACTAATCACATGGCGGGAGATCCGAGGCCTCAAGCCTCCTGAGCTGCAAGGGGAGGAGACTGGAGATCCGAGGCCTCAAGCCTCCTGAGCTGCAAGGGGAGGAGACTGGAGAAGACTGGCAATTCTCAGAGCCTTTACTTCATTCCCTTACGAGTTCAAATCTCTTTAGTGCTAAAATCCTCTTCCTCCAGATTCTTCCAAGTATGTCATTTTATCCCTATCCAGCATATCCAGAAGGGCTGGGCGAATGGTCACTGGAGGAGGGGGCTGGGCGGTGGGAGAAGTGGGATTGTACAGCAGGGCTCCCAACTCCATAGTCCTTGAGACCCCAGCACTTCTGGGGAAAAGCCCAGAGAGCAGCAGGAGCTCGGGAATAAGGGCAGAAAAAGGGGGTCACCTTTTCTTTTATTGCATGTGTCCATTAGTCTTACCCCTGAGCACAACAATTGCAAGCGTTACGAAGTTAATCTCTTCCCTCACACAATACACAGTGCCATTAATGCACAGCTCAGCTATTTCACTGGGAGACCCATGTGGCTAAGTGAAAGCCTCACAGAAGAGAGAATTTTAAGAATGCATTAATTTGCTGATTCTTTCAAGTTGGGCAGCTTTAATTATTAGTTGGAACCTTTCTGAGCCCAACGCCTTCTATTACTTTCCGCCCAGCCCTTGGTCCTAGCTGAGTTCTCAGGGCCGCACAGACTCAGGGGCTCCTTCTTCCACACAGCAGCCTTTTGCATCCTGCTCCCCTTGCCTTTTTCTCCTCCAGGCCAAACTGCCTCAGTTCCTTTAGCCAGCGTCCCTGTGACCTATTTTCTGGAACTCTCACCATCCCTACTGCCCTCTTGCAAGAACCCTTGTTCATGGCTGACCCACCTTCTTTTTAGAAATGATCGGATCGATGGCAGAGGCTTCCACAAAAAAACACACACCAAATAAGGCCCTGGCCATCAGGGAGCCCTATGACAGAGCTAAACTGGGAAAGTGGGAGTCCCGGTGTCTCTCTAATAGCTGCTCTGTGGCTACATGTGCTCTGCTCGCCCTGACACTTGGGGCAGCCCCAGTCCTGAGCCAAGTTTCCATTACGCTCCTCCCTGCAGCGCTGCCCTCACAGCCCCTGAGAAGGAAAGACAGTCACTTCTTTTTCAGAGGCCCCAGACCACCTCCTGTTCTTTCCTTGAGCTGTCTGTGCCAAAGGGGCTGGCTATCTGGGAGAGGGGAACAAGCAACAGGGCCGCCCTGCTGGCTCTCGCCTTCAAGTCTCAAAACTAGTTTCTGAAAAGCAGATGCTCCCTGCAGAGCTGAGGGACACTGCTTTCCAGGAGAGAGGGGTAACTGGAACGCTCTGGTTTGTCATTAACAGCTAGGATCTCCTTTGTCAGTTGTGATGATGAGGGAGTATTTGATGTGAGTTCTTGGAGGAGGGTCAGCTTGGAGGGACACTGAAGAAGTGTGGCAGCAGCCCCTGGGAAGGGTGTGAAAGACAGCCCTCGCTCAGTGCGTGTGTAGGATACCAGAGAGGCTGTCCCTTCTCTCTCTTCCCACATGGACGCTCTGCAACACTGTGAGCTACCCTGGCTAAGATGGCAGAGCCTTTTCCCCTTAGATCTTTATGTTTCTTACACACACATACATTGCTGGTGGGAATGTAAAGTGGGGCATGGAAAGCTTTGGCAAACAGTTTGTCAGTCCCTCTAAAAATTAAACATAGAGTTAGCATTGAATCAGCAATCCCACTCCTAGGTACATAACCAAAGAATTGAAAATAGGTGCACATAAAAACTTGTATATGAACATACACAGCGGCATCATTCATACTAGCCAAAAAGTGAGAACAACTTAAATGTTCGCCAGCTGATAAAGAGCTCAACAAAATGTGGTTTACCCACACCAGGCCTACTGTGCGGCCATAAGAAGGAGTGAAGCACTGGTACAGGCCGCACCGAGGCTGAACCTTGAAAACATGACGTGCGTAAAGAGAAGCCGGTCACGAAAGGTCACGAAAGGCCATGTATTGTAGGATTCCGTTTGTATTAAATGTCCAGAATAAGCAAATCTACAGAAATAGAAAGTAGATTACAAGCTGTCAGGGGCCAAGGCAGGAGAGATTGGAGACTGACTGCTAACAGATATGGGCTTTTTGGGATGATTAATATGTTCCAGAATTATAAAAACTGTGATGGTTACACAATCTTCTGAACACACTAAAAGCTGAATTTTATACCTTGAAAGGATGAGTTTCATATGTTAATTACATCTCAGTTTTTAAAAATTCAACAATAAAACAATCCAATTAAAAATGGAACAAGGCATGAGGAGACATTTCACTATAGAAAACATACAGACGGCCGTTGAGTACACAGATATCCAAATGCTTAGCCACTAGGGAAATGTACATGAAAACCACAATGAGATATCACGAGATACCTATCAGATTAAGTAAAATAAAAAACAGAGAGATAACTGGTAATGAAGATGAGGAAAAGCTGGATCATTCAAACTTTGTTGGTGGGAATGAAAAAAGGTACAGCCCCTCCAGAAAACAGTTTGGCAGTTTCTTAAAAAACGAAGCAAGCAACTGACTTATGACCCAACAATTACATTCCTAGGTATTTATCCCAGAGAAACAAAAAGTTATGTTCATGTAAAAGCCTAGGTGTGAATGTTTATAGTAGCTTGATTCATGACAGCCCCAAACTACAAACAACCCAGATGTCTTTCAATGGGTTGTCTAAACAGACTGTGTACACCAGATCATGGAATAATACTCAGCAATAAAAAGACATGAATTATGGATATGTGCAACAACCTGGAGGAATCCCCAGAGAATTATGCTCAGGGAAAACATGCCAATCCCAAAAGCTTACATAGGATTTCATTCATATAACTTTCTTGAAATGACAAAGATATACAAATAGAGAACAGATGAGTGGTTGCTGGGGGTTACAGAGGGGGTGTGGTGGGCAGAAGGGAAAGTATAAACGTTCAACATGAAGGATCCTCGTAGTGATGGAGATGTTCTCCATCTTGACCGTATCAATGCCGACATCCTGACTGATATTCTGCCACAGCTTTACAAGGTATCACTAGAAAAACTGGGGCGAGTGTACATGGGATCCCTTTGTGTTATTTCTTATGATGGCATGTGAATCTACAATTATCTCAAAATAGGAAGTTAATTTAAAAAAGAGGAAGAGAAAAACATCAAATGTCAGCAAAATATTCAATTATAGCAAACCTTATCTATTACCTACATTGGGCATTTATGTTGTTTCTTATTTTTCACACTCTAAATAATGCCATGATGAACATTTGGAAAAAAAGAAGCAGGGAGGCTGGTAAATATACAAAAAGTATGTAAGCATCAAATGGCAGAAAAGTACACATGACAGACAGCTAGAGTACAGATAGCCCAGGGCACAGTTTTAATCCCAGAAACAAGGTCCTATTGGTTCAGTAGAGACCTATCTTTTAAAACAAATATGGGGCTAGGGTTGTTTGAAGATGTGTATGACTGTGGGTGTAAATCGAGGAATAGGAAAGGTCAGGCCAGTGAATGTGTACATACCTGAAGAAATGTGAAAGCAGAAAGTTATTTATACCCCTTATAATGGGGTTAAAGATGCAGCAGAAGAGCTCCTGACTGGTTTTCAGGAAAAGGGCACAGAGTTAAAAATGAAGAAAAAGCGATCGCTACCAACCAACCTTCTCAATCTGTAAAACTACAACACAAAAGGCCCCTCCTGTGACTACACATGGTTAATCACATCTAAATCATACCTACAAGGAAAGAAAACGGGCCAATGTGACAGAGTCTGGGCTGCAGAGAAGTGAGGAGAACTCTACATTCAATTTTCTGCCCTTGGCAGGAGTCTCTCCTGACGCCTTAGATAAACCTCTGATGAGAATTTACACAGTTTCGGGGCAGCTGGGGGGCTCAGTCGTTAAGTGTCTGCCTTCAGCTCAGGACATAATCCCAGAGTCCTGGGATCCAGTCCTCCATCGGGCTCCCTCATCGGTGCAGAGTCTGCTTCTCCCTCTGCCTGTTGCTCCCCCTGCTTGTGCTCAAAAATAACTTAGTTTCAACTGCCCTTGACAGGAATTTATTTTGGCAAAAGATAGTTTAATCTATTTTTATAATACTATAATTGTCAGAAAAGTCTTTGTTTGAATTAACTCACTATTTTCCTATTTCTGATTCTCACCCATAAATTCTAGTTCTTCCCTCTGGAGCCTCACAAAGCAATGACTACAGGAGTTTATATTTAGGGCAGGCTGACTACTGGACGCTGCATACAGTATGTGCATTATTTCCTTTTGTTCTAACAGAACCTTAAAAATAGGTGATTTTTATTTTCCTTGCCTTACAGATAAAGAAATGGAAGCAAACGTGATTGTGTAACATCCCCAAGTTAGCATAAGGCAACAGCCAATATTTGAACTTGGGTCTGTCTGTGTCTCTGGCTTTTCTCAAGAATTGGGTTAGGTTCTGCTAAGCTGCCCTGAAAGTCTGCACCTGTGCCCTTGGGAGAGTCCTGTAAGTCTTGGAAGCCAGCTGTCCCTCCAGAGTTCCACATTTCTGCCACTAAAATACTGTCCCCTCTGCCTCTGGAGACTTCTCCGTGAAAAGTATGGTCAGATTACATAAAAGGACAGAGAGCTGGCACTTCAGATTGTATGAACCACTGGTGCTAACTTTGTGGGGAGGTAACCAATCTCACCCACTTCTAAATATCGCCTATCAAAAACATCTCCCATTATCCATAAAACAAACAAACATAATGAGAAAAACCTCAGATTCAGTGAATGATCAAACTGGTGTAGAATGGTTAGCAATTCAATAACAAAAAGGAATTTTTTCTCCCTTCTCACCCTGGGAATTCTGCAAGATCCCCTTAAGCTTAGGGCTAAGCTGCAGAAGTCCTGCAAAGGGTCAGATGTAGACAGTAGTGGAATCTTGACATCCTAATACCACTGAGAAACATTTTTACATGACTGCTGTCACAATGTAGAAAAGAAAGCATATGCGGGGCGCCTGGGTGGCACAGCGGTTAAGCGTCTGCCTTCGGCTCAGGGCGTGATCCCGGCGTTGTGGGATCGAGCCCCACGTCAGGCTCCTCTGCTATGAGCCTGCTTCTTCCTCTCACACTCCCCCTGCTTGTGTTCCCTCTCTCGCTGGCTGTCTCTATCTCTGTCAAATAAATAAATAAAATCTTTAAAAAAAAAAAAAGAAAGAAAGCATATGCAAAACAGTTGATTTCAGTAAGTTTAAAGGGGTTGCCATCTCCTCCTTGGCTTTTAGTTTCCTCTGAAAAAATGCCTTGTGTTTTGGTCTCTCACCAAATGCCCATTACTGACCTCTCTCATTTCCAGAATTCACATAGCATCTGTTGCTATATTTTGCAGAAATAGGTTTCTTTCCCTCTTTCCAACTATAAAAGCAAACCATAACCGTAAAATCAAGTTCAAATATTCAAAGGTGAAAATGTTCTAAAATCACAGACCCAAGAGATAATCTCTTTATCTTCCAGATCTTTCTGTTGTGTGTGTATATTATATATTTACATATGTATACATATATATGATTTTGTTTGCAAAAGCCAAATTGTGTTAGATGTATTGTACGCAAACTGCTTTTTCTTAAACAACATATCGTGAACATTTTCCATGCTAGTTTATGCATCTCTCTCATTTTGAATGTCTGCTTACTGTTCTATTTTTTTTTACTATTCCATAACTCAATAACGAGTACCATACTGATAGACTTTTACATTGTTTCCAATTATCCATTACTGTAAATACTTCTATAATGAACCTACTTGTGTAAATTATCTTGTGTCCATGTGTGGGCATCATAATGGGAGAGAAAGGTTGGACTGTTCCTAGAAATGAAATCATAAGGGAAAAGGTTACGCACAATTAAAATTTTCAAATCTGTTGCCAAACTATTCCCTAGAAAAATTGCACTAATTTATATAAGTACCAACAGGAAATATGAGGACTCAGGTATATTTTATTAGGTTTTCTATGTGCAGATACATTGTGCTAAACCACTGAATATACTAAGATGCTGTGTCATGGGTATACCACACCACGTGGAGCTGTAAGCCTCCCCTCACTGAGTTTCCAGGGCCTCACGTATAGCCCAACTGTTCTGGAACATGAGTCAATCAGCTGTCAAGAAGGCAAATCTCTCTATGCCTGGCTTTCAAGCCAACAAGGCACTTCTCAGTAGTACAGCTTTACTGGCTAAGCTTGGGCTTTGACTAAGAATATAAAGACAAGACACAGTCTTTGCTCTCAAAGAATTTATCCCATTGTATGCTCCAGACAGTCTCTGAGGAACCTTGAATTACAGATACTCGAACACAATGTTATAAGGTAAAAGAAATAAAAAATATCAAATGTCTGTCAGGGGATCCCCAGAATCTGTGAATGTGTCACTTTACATGGTAAAAGGGACTCCGCAGATGTGATTAAGTAAAGGATACTGGGGTGGGGAGGCTTCCTGGAATAGCCAGGGGGGTCCGATGTAATCACAAGGGTATTTATAAAAGGGAGACAAGAAGTTCAGACAGAGAATGCAGTGTGATACAGAAACAGATATTTCAAGATGCTACCCTGTTGGCTTTGAAGATGGAAAGGGAGCCACAAGCTGAGGAATGCCAGTGGCTTCTAGAAGATGGAAAAGGCGAGGAAATGGATTCTCCTCTAGAGCCTCCGGAAGAGACACGGACCTGTTACTTTGATCGTACAAGCCATTTCAGACTTCTGACTCCCAGAATTATAAACAAATAAACTTGTGTTGCCACTAAGTTTGTGGCAATTGGTTACAGCAGCATAAGAATACAGAAGATTAGAGAAAGTTTAATGGAAGGTATATTTCAGCTGAACTTTGATATACAGGTAGGATTCTAGTAGGCAGACATGAGAAATAGAATTCCAAGCACGAGAACAGTGTGGGCAAAGGCACAGAGCTGAGAAGTACGAACCGTGTTCTGTAGGTACGAAAAAGCGTGGGAGCCTTTAGAAAAGGAAAAACCTGGCCGACATGCCTACAGAAGACGGTACCAGACCTTATATACTCAGGATTCAGGAGGTGCTTAGATGACTTCGGAGAGGACGTGGAAGGGATCCCTTTTGAGCAAAACCTGGAAAAAAGAATTTGGGTCTAGAGGTTCAGCTAGAATTAGGTGAAGAATAGTGTAGAAGGGGCACTTTGGCCAAGGGGAATGGGATAGCGGTGGGGGGGGGGCAAGAATACAGCAATGGTGAGGACAAACAGGGTGAGGAGCAGCTGCAGAGAAAGGACCAGGGAGTTTGAGGGCAGGGTAAGGGTATCTCTATCCTGAGGCAAGGGGAAACACTGAAGGAATTTGAGACCAATCATATGATGTGGTTTTATATCCCTTTGTTCTCTGAAGAATGAGTGTGCAACGCCGCTGCTGCTGGCTGGTGAGGAAGTGGGGGATTCCTGAGGTGTGGAGAGGAGATTGCGCCCAGGTTTTCTGGCTACACAGACTTATTTTGTTGGCATCCAGCAAACTGACTTGCATAGTTGTGAGGTTAGGGTGGCGCTGTGGGATGGGTAGGATGGTGAAGAAGATCTCGAGAGCCACAGAGTATGATGTCATAAATGCTGAGCTGGAAGTCAGGGGACCCAAGTTATAGACACAACTTCCCAGCAGTGAACTACATGAACTTGGGTAAATGACCATATACGTCTCTGGGACTCCATTTCCTCACCTATGCGATAAGGGTCTGAGCTGGGCTAGGTGTAGCAGTGGTGAGGGATGCAGTTCAACTATGCCGACGGCTCCCCAAGCATTTCCACTTTGATTCTATGCCCAGAAATGTTCAATATGATACAGCCCAAGTCTTTCCCTGGCCACTTGTCACTAAGCCTTGGTTTCTTTTTTGCAAACAGCAGATCACTGAGCACATCTCACTTCCTATTTGTCCCAAGAGCACAAGCTGGGATCCAGGGCCCAAACTGACTGATACCATTGCTGAGCTGCCAGTGGGCAGGGGGGTAATCTTAAAGACACTGGTCTTTGCCGAAGACATAAAGAAAGCAGAATGGGCAACCACAAAAAGACGGGAACTCAACAAAGTATGCTTTGATCACTGATGCAAAGGCACAGCAAAGTGATAGTAAGCAAAGAGCCAAATTTCTAACATAAAACAACTGGGTTTCAAGAACATTACAGAGGGTTTCCCTGGAAATTCATATTTATGACCAGATTTCAGGGGACTGACCATATGAGTCACTGATTAAGCAAGAATTCTTAGATCAGCCATAGGCTAAGTGCCTTCTAGCTTGGCCATGACTAAGGCTGTGAATCAAGATTTCAAGGGTAACCCAGGGTCACTGTTCAGAGTTCAGTTTGTGTATTTTCTTGCAAAATGTTGGAATACCAGGCCTTTTTATCCTAAGACTAGATACCAGTCAGGAGATACGGTAAGATGCAAAGTTGATTCAAGTTCAGACGCTGGCAGCGGAGTGACTTTGACCCAGGAAAACTTTCTGACAGGGAAATATACAGGAAACACTGCCTTTCTGCCCTGGAAAACTTTGATAGTTTGGCCACATTGAAGTTTTCCTGGAAGATTTAATGGAACAATTTCTTGTGCTCCCGTCTAACTCTATGGCTTGATTAATCAAATAGGTCTCCTTCGATGCCATCTTCAGTCAAGGCAACCAGAGGAGAAGCTGGGCAATGCCACGTAGTGTTACAGTGTGAGGACAACAGCTAAAGGAGAGAACTCAATGGGAACGCGCTCATCTTCACACTCTGTGGTTGCTGTTGTCACCGTTGACTCAGTGAGCTGGAGACATAAGCCTGTGCCAACTAAACTTATTACTACATGGCCATGAATTGCTAATTGCTAAAAGGCAGACTGCTTCTGACCTGAAAATCCAGAGCCTGCTTACCACAACCATTAAGAATAATTGCACAGCCACACTTGATGTTTATGCCAGTAATATTTGTTCTAGAAAGTAAAATTCAGAAAACTCTGAGGGGACTTTGAAGTAAACTGTGAGGGAAGTAGCAAATCAACATCCTGGATACTTTGTGTAATTTTCTCTGCCACCATTAACAAGAAGAATGAAGCAGGGGAAACCTGCCAGAGAAATGTTGGGCAAGCGCTGGAGCGCTCTGCCTTGAGTGTGTTTGAATGAAGTACTGGATGCCCCAGGGGTAGCCGGGAAGTCGAGCACACAAAGTAGATTTGCGCGGCACAGCTCGTGTCTTACTTGGCCTTACTTGGCTTGGCTTGGCTTACTCCTGGGACGGAGGCTCCGTTTGTCTCTGGAGTTTAACCCTGCAGTCCTGTTCATCACACCGTTTCACTGATCCCTGATGGAGAGGTCCCGATTAAAACCTTCTAGAAAGCTAGCATTTAGGACACATCCTAGGGTTTCCAGAAAGACAATCAGTTAAAAATGATGCCACGCTTTGCAGACGAGAGAAAAGATCAGAATGAAGAGGTGGAAGACTGTTATCCTAACACTGATGTCACCTGCATTTCCTTATTTTTAGGGGCCTGGATGATATTGCCTTTTGACATCTGTACTTAACCCCTAAACTGTGTCCCTCCCAAATTCATATGTTAAGGCCTTAGCACCCTAGCACTCCAGCAGAATATGATGGCGTTTGGAGATAAGGTCTTAAGGAGGGATGATGCGGCCATGGAGGTGGGCCCTCATTCACCAGGACTGGTGTACTTACAAGACAGCAGGAGACACCAGCGATGCCAGTGCACGGACAAAAGGCCGCATGAGAACACAGGGCGAAGGCGGGCATCTGCAAGCCAAGGAGAGAGGCCTCATGAGAAACCAGTCCTGCCCAGACCTCAATCCCAGACTTCCAGGCCCCAGAACTGTGAGAAAGTAAGCTTCTGTTCTTTAAGCCAACCAGTCCGTAGTGCTTTGGTATGGAGCCGGAGCAAACTTGTATAACCCCAGTGTTGGCAAACTCTCCAGCTTTTCGGGCATCCTTTTCAATTCAGAAAACAATGACCATGGACAAACAAAGCAGCACACCAACAGTCCGGAATCTCATTCCATGTGGTGTGGAGGTCTGGCGGTACCAGGTTCTTCTCTACCCTACTGCCCCTACTAAATGTTTGAGAAGTCACTTAGCAATGTTTTCATGTTTCATTAAATGACTTGGTGATCCCTGTACTCAGCCAGCTTTCTTGCTCTGAGTGACATTCCTTATTAACCAGCCATTCATCTTTTACTCCTATAACTTGCCTCCTCCCTAAGTAGGAATACTGGATTCTCCCACATGGACACTGGCAATGCCTCCAAGTACCAGCTGAGGCTAGACAGCAATGTTTAACAAAGCGTTATCGAAGTATAGGCTGTTAGGCAATAATCATTCAAAAAACCCGAGATTAAAAACTAGTTGCTAGATAGAACTCTACTAGAATCTCCTCCTGGGGCTTCCACTGGGCTCTTCCATAACTTATCTTGGTCCTGAGCTGCCTATAGCCTGCCATGAAGGAACCATCGGACCTCCATGCGCAAGAGCACTGACCTTGCTCTCCTTTAGCCACGACTGAGCCCTCCAACATCATTTCATTCCTAAGAAAAGGGAACTGCCTTGAAGATAGGATTAAGGCATGATTTATAATCTGCTCTGGTTGGTTGGCAGAGGGAAATCGCCACCATCCAGAGGACATCCCCTCATCCACCGACAGGGTATGGGCTCATCCACAATAAGCCAATCCCACAGTCCTGTGTTTCATTTTTCAAAACCTGGCATACTGTTGCGTAACTAAAGGGAGTAAGTTACACAGGAGATGGCTCACTAAATTAATTAACTAAAAGTTAATTTTTTAAAAATCACAAAATGTCTTTGGTATGCACGAGACTCCATTCCTTGATTTGGTAGACAGCAAAAGAATTGTGCCTCTGGTTACTGCTTTCTCAAAGATTTTCTTCATGGTGGTTGATAGCTGTGAACTAATAAGAAAAAAAACTTTCCACATGAAAAAAGAACATTTAGGTATAAGGAGAGACATCACTCAGGAGCACATGCTTTTCTCATACTCTCCTTTCCCACCTTTCCTCTTCCAACACCCCTACTATGGCGACGACAACTGTAAGGCATTTCCGGAGCCAGACTGGCAACTGCACTGCCCTGTAACAACAGCAACAACAACAACACAGACAGCGCCTATCTGGGTCTCAAACTGTGAGAGGGGCTTTGGTACTGCTTAACGAACATTCTCCTGGGGATCTTCATCACAACCTGCTCTCAAGTTGGTAATATTACCCCCATTTCCTAGATGAACAAACTCAGTTGAGAAAGGGAAGCATTTTTCCCATTGATGTCACCTTTCAGAAAGCTTTTTTTTTAACCTTTACTCTCTACTTTTTTCATCTTAAGCTGATTCTAGGGATATCCTTTTGTCTAGGAGAACATGATGCTAATGATACTTTATTTAATTGGATATTGGCATTCCTCTTAGCCAAGATTGTAAGTAAGGACAGTTTGTTTTTCCCAGGAAAACCTAATATCCTGAATTGGTTTTGGAAGCATAAAATGGTTTTAAGGTCAACTTCTTCTAGGTTGGTAATTTAATTCAATTGGACCAAGATTCGGTGAGAGGCTAGAAAGGCCACTCTGTACACTATGCCATGGGGATACCAAGTTGAACAAGCAAATGTCCTTGCTTTGAGGATTTTGCATTAGCATTGTTAACTAAAGCCTCCCCTGTAGGGACGGTTTACATGGTATGTGCTCTCTATAGAGTGTTTCAGGTCTGATGCTTTGAGGTGCTAAGCTTATCCTCTGCACTCTGAGAACAGGAATCAAATTCAACCACATGAGCCATTTTAAATGTCATCTGGAAACAATTAAGGACCAGCAGCTCTTCCAAATGGCTCATAAGTGGTACTGCTGGCAGTTGGCGGCCAAATGTTTGTGGAGAAGAAAGGCCCATTCTTTTCTAACCACAAATGAAAATACCGTAATCACTAGCCTGACTCCTCCTTAAACGGTCTTTCGGGAAAGGGCCGAGGTGGCGGGCTGTGCAGGTACACAGGTCATTAGGAAGCACATACCCAGTGGCAGTCACTGGTCTAAGTCATACCTGATTTACTGGCAAAACATCGAGAAAAGGAATTAGCAGAGTGGGCAATGATACATGATGGGCCACCAAAGGTTGAAGCTACAAAGATTCTTGGGTTGGAAAATGGTATCAAGAGAATTAGCTAGTGTTGCACAATAGCTTCTTATTTCAAAGAAAAAAATTGTCTTATATACTATTCAGAAAAACTAACAAACACTTGAGGATACTTCTAGTGAGTGACAGCTATCTGGTGGACACAACATAACTGTTATTATTTATGCGTGCTGGTTTGTTAATGCTCATAATCTTATGAGACCTGGTTTCGGGGTGAGGGAACAAAGATAGTACAGTGCTGGGCTGGCATTATTCCAGTGCAGAATGCAATGGGGTCATCCCAACCAGGGCTGTATTAGAACTTTCATAGTCCTTAGGAGCTTTTGCCTTTGTGGCCACCTTCTCCATTTAAAAACTAAAACTACAACTGTATTTTACTATTGCATTGGTAGAGAGACAAATACAATCCAGGCTGGATTCATTGTTTGATATTCATGTTTATTACATTCTTTTTTACTTCTGATTTTAAAAGGAAGTAAAATTAAGACATTTTTTAGGCTCCTAAAGGTATGGTGGGCTCAAGGTACTATGCCTAATGGATTAATTGGCCCTGTGCCCAACTGAAACTCTTCTTTACTAGACTCTCTTGCAGCCCTCAGTAGTCTCGTGCCATCTGCTCAGTTTCTTGAAAATTACGGAAAGGAATGCTGCCTGCCTCTGCCTCATGCTTCTGTCTAGAAGGAAGGATGTGAAACACATAGTTGCAGCATGCATTTTGCAACCATGGAACCATAATGTCTTCTTAGTAAAGACGGCAGAGCAGAAAATAGAAGGGGCCTTGCTCCTAATGGTATTTGGGGTGGCAGCATCAGCCAAAAGCCTTGTTTGATGAGGAAAAACAAGTTACATCCTACTTGTTTAAGTGGGGATTTGGCTTTCTGTTTCTAGCAGCTCCATTCTCTCCAAACTCCCGCATCGCTGCAGGGCCTCAGCACCGTTCCTAGGTTAGGTACAGTGGCGGGACTGGACACAAATATGCTCACGGCATCAGGAAGCAGCCTGAGGACCTGGAAGTGAATGCAGTAGCCATGAGCACAGAGGATGAGTGTAAGACTTCCTAGTTCTCAGAGAATAACGCCATGTGAAGAACTTCTGACCTCTCCAGATGGGACAATGGAGCCATGGGACTGTAGGAAACCATGCTTGTTGTCACGAACCCACAGAAGTGGTCACTCCATCATGACACAGAGGACCTTGAGCCCCAGGCTCAGCTGCCTACACTTGGCTGACTTGGTTACATCTGCAGCTGCTGAGAGGTCTGGAAGGGGAGAGTGTGACAGCAGGGAAAACTGAGCCCATCTTCTCCTGGAGAGGTTTGGCCCCTGGAGGGGTTCCCTCAGCAAGGGGGGGGGGGAAGGCCACACCCTGAAGTTCCAGGTCCCATGCAGATGAAGAAAGGAGCTCCCCTGTAGGAGAGGGTCAGTGCACAAGCTTGGAGTGGTCCCTGCACCTGCCCTTTTGGAACCCCAGGAGCTGGCCATCAGGTGTCCCTGGATCAGGAGCAATGATGAATTGCTTGCCCACAGTAGCAAGTGAAAAAATCAACCGTGTGAAATAAAGCCTGTATCAGAGAATTTTCTTGATGGAATTCATAAGGTGAAAGGTGAGAAAGTTGAATGTGTAAAGAGCAGCAGTTCCTAAAAGTAGTCTACTCTGAGAAAGTCAGACACATTATTTTAGATAAAGGGTTTTTTGGAAAACCCTACTCTGCTGAGGGCTGGGGGCCTGGGTAATGTCTTATACATATTCATTTTGATTTTTATCATTTGTTTATTTATTCAACAAACACTAATCACTAGCATGTGTAAAACACGGTGAGGGGAACAAAGATTCCATCCCTCCTTTCAGGGGGTGAATGAGCTGGTAGGGCAGCTTAGACAAAAGCAAAGACAAAATAAGGGAACAGACACTAGGTAGAATGAAAATATCATGGAGGCACGGGAGGTACCTTGAGTGTTTACAGTAGTGGTTTCTCAACTTGTTTACATATTAGAGTCACATGGAATCTTTAAAAATCCCAAAGCGCAGGCCATAAGTCAGATCCATTATGATCTCTGGGATAGGACACACACACCAGTATGTACTGAGGCTCCCCCAGGTGATTTCAGTGTGCAGACAAGCTGAGGAACCACGGACAGAGAGGAGGGAAGGGGAAGACCTCTTCCTCTAAGACAAAACAAAACAAAACAAAAACTGGGGAATTCTGAGCTGAGCCTTAAAATCAAAGTGCTCCCTGGGAGCGTGTTAGAAGTGCGGAACCTAGGACCCACCCCAGACCCACTGAATTAGGCCCTGCATTTACAAGATGCTCTGATGATTACAGACACAACAGCATTTGAGAAGCCCTGCAGAGCAGTACTTCTAAGCTTGATCCCCATCAGCGGCTCCTGGGAATGTGTTAGAAATGCAAATTTTTCATCCCCACTCTGGACCTACTGAATCAGAAACTCCAGGAGTGCAGCCCTGCCAGCTGCGGTTTAACAAACCAGAACCTGGGTGATTCGGATGCACACAGATGTTGGAGAACTACTGGCTCAAAACATGAGCATGCTTCCTACAGATGAGGTAGAATGGTACGTCAAGAGCACGGACTCAGGAAAACTCGGATGGCTGTTTGGGAACCTGAGTGACAAGAGCGTAGGGCACCTGTAGGCTAGAAGCAGGAGCAAAGGTTGGAGGGGCACTCTAGCCAGCGGGGTGAAGGCCCTCAGCACTCCTGAAAATGTTCCCCCTTGAAGATGATTTGTCTATTATAATTTCAGACATTCGAGTCACGCCTAAAGAATATAGATTTACTGCAACTAGAAATACTCAAGAGAATTTACTGAGGACTCTACAGACATTTTCAAAAAAAAACTTTTTCAGGGGCACCTGAGTGGCTCAGTTCGTTAAACGTCTGCCTTTGGCTCAGGTCATGATCCCACAGTCCTGGGATAGAGCCCTGAGTCAGGCTCCCTGCTCAGTAGGAAGCCTGCTTCCCCCTCTCCCTGCTGCTCCCCCTGCTTGTGTTCTCTCTCTCTCTCTCCCTGTCAAATAAATAAAATCTTAAAAAAAAAAACAAAACTTTTACAGCATTACTGGAATTTATAGTCTCTCTAGGTACCTGTTAGGAAAAGGATAGCACTCATCTGTATATAAAGACTCTGGTATGTGTAATCAAAAGTCAGCTTAAATAGATGAAACTGTTCTTAGTCAATATAAATTCTACTCTACCACTTCCTGATGAAAGGATGAATCCTAACTCTATGGCTAACTGTTGTAAAAGCAATATTTCAGAAGGGCTTTGGTCTATGTATATTACGCCAATATAAATATGAATGCATATTCATGTGTTTATTTGTGCATGTGTGTCACAATTCAGAAACATGAAAATGTTAGTTTCCTCTGGTTGGCAGAATTTGAGGTAATGGGTAATTCTTGCTTTTATTCGAGCACACCTAAATATTCCACAGTAAGTATATGTAACTTGTGTAATAAAATTTTTTTTTCAGGAAGAAAAAGATGTAAAAAATAAATCAAGTTCTGTACCACATGATGAAAACTAAACCTACAGAGGCCCTCAGTAAGGAGTTACCAGCACAAGAGGGGACCTCCATGCCACCCCACCCTGCCCCAGGGCTACCAATTTCATCAAAGTTGATCCCCTTTTTATCTATTTTATATATTGAGATTCTTTGTAAGTTTAAAAAAAATAGACTTGATAAAAATTATGTTTGGACACCTTTGCCTAGGAGAGATGGCTCCCTGAATTATCCTGCAGTCAGGGCAGGACAACGTGAGCTACTGGGGAATAAAACCATGCTGGGTTTTTAAGAGGTAAGACCCATTTGCTTTCCTTGTCAGATCTAGAGGTGGTGATGGGGACATCCACTGCACTTTTTAGAATTCTCCAGAGAAACAGAACTAATAGAACACACCCACACACCCACACACATAGGGAGAAAGAGAGAAAGGGACTATAACGAATTGGCTCATTGGCTCATGTGACTCTGGGGGCTGACGAGTCCCAAGATCTGCAGTAGGCAAGCTGGAGACCCAGGAGAGCTGACGGTATAGTTCCAGTGCAAAGGCCAAAAGGCTTGAGAGAGACCCAAAAAGAGTAGAAGCTTCACTCCAAGTCCAAAGGCAAGGGGGGAAAAGGGTTTTCCAGCTCGAAGACCATCAGGCAGGACGAATTCCCTCTTATTTGGAGAAGTGTCAGTGGTTTGGTTCTGGGTTCAATTCAAGCCTTCATCGGACTGGATGAGGTCTGCCCACATTAGGGTAGGCAGCCTGCTTTACCAGTCTATTGATTAAACTCATCCAAAGACAGCCTACCCTCACAGAAACACTGCGGATAATGTTTGACCAAATATCTGGAAACCTGCAGCCTGGTCAAGGTGACTCATGAAATTAACCATCATATCCACTTAGAGAAATGTGACCTGGATGGAGGCCAGACCACCCCTAGAGGACCTGAGCTTTTCCTGGATTACATTTTGCTCCCAACAAACCTGCCTTCCAGGTCGTTCACCTGAGCCCATCCTGACTGCTCCATTAACAGAGTCTGAGGGGCCCAAGGCCAACCTAAAGACACTTTCCTGGAGAATCATCACCCTCTACTGTCATCCGGGGCTCCATCTGCCACCATCGTAAAGGTGCCCAGAAAGGCGGGGCATTTATTTCTCTCTGGCAGCACCTGCCCTGTGGTCCTCCTCTGTGAGCAGCCTGCTGGTTTGAGAAGCATGGTGCTGTGGAGTGCAGAGGAAAGGTGAACGAGTCTGCAAGCAGGACACTTGCACTCTGGTTCTGCTCCTTATGAGCTTTGTTTCCTTAGACAAGTAACCTTTCTGTCTTTTTCTCCATCTGTGAAATGGGAATACCCATAAGATTTTGTGAATCTCAAATTAGCACAAATCATCAAATGCTACACAGAGGCAATCCCTAGGACTAATTTCTAGTAGCAAGAACTGAAAGCATATAAGAGAATAATCACTTATCACTATATTTTACATTTTACATTGATACTACAATTTACATCGATAATGACTGTCTGACACTGTTACTCCTGGAGGGCAGAAACCAGACCACAGAGTTGTGGAGCTGCTAGAAGCCACCTTCCACCATTCTGTGCTTGGTACAAATATAGCTGATGATAAAGGAATAGTTTTCTAATCTTTTCCAACTGGCTTAAAGTTTCCTCATTTATTGCATACTAAACAGGTCTCCAGAAATAGGGTTGCCAGATAAAATTCAGGGTTCCCAGTTAAATTTGAATTTCAGATAAACAATGAATACTTTTTCAGTGTAAGTGTCCCCATGAAAATCATTTGCTGTTTATCTCAAATTCAAATTTAACTAGGCATTCTGTATTTTTATTTGTTAAACCTGGCATCCCTATCCAGAAAGGGAGCTGGCAAAATTTTATGTTAAAATTAAACATTAACATTTTCTTAGGGGATGAATATTTAAATATACCATGTGAAAAATACCATATTGAAGAGTTTTTAATGGTTCATATGATTGTTTGGCATTTAAAATGATGTACTTAAAAAGCCAATGGACCTAAGTATATGTTTTGGCCTTAGTTTCATCTGTAAGATGAGGATAATATTTTGTGTGCAAGGCTGTTCTGAAGTACATGTGACAAAGCTCTTTGTAGATAAGCCTCAAAAAAAGAGTCTCAGTGGAGCCTGGAGAGTGTTGTTGGATATATCTCGAGTCGAGTCCCAGTGTTGCCATGTATTGCTCTATGACCTTGGAAAAGCTACTAAACCCTCTATACCTCATTTTCTCTTCCATAATATGGGGATGAGAATAAAAGTGACTCCACAGGATTTCTGTGAGAAGTAAAAGAGAAAATCCATATACAGTGCTTAATATATAATAAAGCACTTCATAAATGTCCTCATTTATTAAAAATCTAGAAAGGATCACTTTCTAGAAAGTCACTAATGTATGGGAGTAGGAAATTAAGAACCTAACTCCAAGTATAAAGTCCTATGAATGTTCTTTAAAATAGGGAACATTTTGGTCCCGTGCCATCATCAGGCACCCACGCCACGGTGTGGAAGGAATGGACAGACACACAAGTGAAGCCCTTCCTACAGGAGCTCTTCCTAAACACCAAGAGTGGTGACTCTCTTTGCACTCTGAACAGGTCATCACAGGCTTTCCTGTAAAGGCAACACGTCTCGGAAGGTTTAAATCAGTTCAGATCATTCTTGTTTTAACTTTGTAAAGAGCATTAATACCACCTTCAGGAAAAATACAGCAAGGTTTAAAATTGCTACTTTTCTTACAAATCAGCCTGGTGAGGCAATAACAGTGGCTATGCAGCCATGCTCCTTATTACTACAGAGCCTTTCACGTGCTCCTTCTACACAAAGAAACCTAAGGAGATCAGAAAGCATGAGAAGTTTAATTGCTAGGTCAGGCTCTCAGAGCCATAGGCTGAGCTCACCAGGCATTAGGGACTGTACTGGGCTCGTCCATCTCCAAAGGGGGCTAAAGGTCAGGCTTGAGAAAGCTAAGAGACAAGGTGGAAGGCCACACGTTTTTTCCCCCCATTGGATGAGAACAGCCTATTGTGTTGCTCTTATTGTGTTGGAAGGTTCTAGGTCCCTCAGTGGCTGATGAGTATTTGTATTAAAGGCATGGCCAATGAACATATGCTCTAGAGTGTTCCCTCTGGAATTATTCAGGTTTTCCTGATGCTTCATGAGTGATTAGATCACAGTTCACCTGTTGCTCTCCTAAGGTTCAAGTTTATTTGATTCACTATGTGGTCAGTGGCCATTTGTTCCAGTAATTGTGTTGTCTCGTGTTCACCCTGTAATCATAAATCCTGCATTTTCAAAAGTAAATCTCACTACTTAGGCACAGAGGCATGCTTTACTGGATGAAGTGCCAACTATTTCGAGTGAAGCATTGGGGAAAAAAAAAAGAAGATTAAATTGATAGAGCTAAGATGAAAAAAGGAGCTGTGCTCTCTAAGTCGTCTTTACGGCCAGCCCTGCTGAGGATGGCCCTGCGCCTTCTCTCGTCCCCGTCAACCCCGCCCACTCACATTTCTCCGCACAGCTGTGCCAGGATTTCATACAGGGAAGGCTTTATGCCACACAGCCCTTTCAGACGTCACATCTAAATCATCTTCATTAGCCCTGAAAACTTGGATCCCCAGCAGGGTTCCTGGCACCCCAAACAGCGGAAGCCCTGTGTGTGAGCGCGAGGCGTGAAGCCGCGGAGGCCACAGCACCCTCTGGTTGAAATTAGTTCTCAACAACTTGTGCACCACTGAGCTGCTGCTCGTCTACTCCTTTTGGTGAAGGGAAACTTCAAAATATTTTGGGCGTATGAGATTTACAACGCATGCCGAACAGAGGGAGTCATGCACCATTTAGAAATTTTTCTGTGCTTAAGGAGACATATGGTGGTCGTGCTTTCTAATTTAAATATCAGAACCCTTGCCTGTATTTGTTGAAGGGACAGAGTATCTAAATTCAGAACTATCTCAGAAAAGCCTATGGACATATGATAAGCCTACTCCTCGGCAGTTACTAGACCAATGACCTTTCTTTGCTTCAGATCAGGTAGGAAGTCAGCCTCTCCAGTCTTTTCCTTCTACTCTCTCAATTTTTCTAATCTCTCTTCAGTGTTTTATGTTGATAAAAGTGCTTTTCTCCCTGAATTATTTGACCACCATCCAGGTCACAGGGAGAAACATCAAGATACCAGCATCCTTCATGCTGCTGGGAACCTCACTAGTTGAAAACCTCCCATGTGGTTCCTACACATAAATGTGGTTAATTTCAGCAGACTGCAAACATAAATGTGGCTAATCTGAGCAGATGAGAAAAGGACTGTAGAAGCAACTGTGTGCCCCTCCCTCAGGGCTAACTCTACCTGCAGATGAGTTCTTTCTGCATGGTAATAGCAATCATAATAATGGTAATGATAACAGCTGATATTTAGCCAGGACTTCCTAAGTGCTGGGAACTTATTCATTCATTTAAATATCCGTGAGCTTCCTTTATTTTTTATTTATTTATTTTTTTTTAAAGATTTTATTTCTTTATTTGACAGAGACAGCCAGCGAGAGAGGGAACACAAGCAGGGGGAGTGGGAGAGGAAGAACCAGGCTTCCAGCGGAAGAGCCTGACATGGGGCTCGATCCCAGAACTCTGGGATCACGCCCTGAGCCGAAGGCAGATGCTTAACGACTGCGCCACCCAGGCGCCCCGGCCCGTGAGCTTCTTTTAAACTCTTCCTGGGATTTTTGAGAGGCTGAGGATAACGTTTTTACAATTTTAGACTAAAACCTTGTTTTATGATTAAAAGCAATGCTTAGGGTTACAGGAGGAAAAAAAAAGAAAATATGGATAACTGGACTAAAGAAGATGCTGGAAGCGCCCAATCTCTTGCTCTGTAGCATTCACCAGCAGAGGCCCAATGACAAGTAGTGCTCCTCCAAGGCAGAAGTTAGGAGGAGGGGCCCACACAACGAGGAGTCCGGAGGTACCCGGGGGATGCTTCTCAGGCTTGCTCACTGAAACCTGAAATCCTACCCCTTGGGCTTAATCCCCCATCTTCTGCATTCCTCCTGCCCCCACAACTACCTGAAAAACTTGGCGAGAGGGGGTAAGGTCCAAAGCAAGGGGCTTTGGACGGAAAGGAAATGTGGCTGTGGTGGATTGCTGGCGAGTGGCTTGAAGCCACGTCTGCATAGCAGGCACACTGCTTTTACTCTGAGAGTATGTTTAAGGAACATACAGAACTGATGTCGGGATGCTGACAAAGACGATGGTGGGGCAAAAATCCTCCTAAGATAATGCTTTTCGTTGGCTTGTGTTTGACCCCACTAGGGAAAGAAACTTTACAGCTGATTGTGCCCAGAGAGCCAAGAGAAAAAGGGCAGCCTTGCAGGAAGGAAAGGGGCCCAAGACAATGACTCTTATGTCATCTCCTTGCCTGGGGCTGGTTCCCCCAGGACCCAAGCAGCAGCAAACTCCGCTTGCTTTCTTTGTCCTTATTGAATTAGAAGGAAGTCAAGGAAGCCTGTATGATTGTAAATCAGGGAAATGTGAGTGACTTTTAAAAGATTGCAACATCAAACTTTCCCATTGGAATTGAGCCAACCCAGGGCAGATGTGTCAAATGGCTGCTTTTGTCTGCCTTGCTCGCTCACTCCAGGAAGTGTGTGTGTGTGGGGGGGGGTAAGCATCAAGTGGGGGGAGGGGCAGGAAGATGAAAATATAACCAGTAATGTTGCATGCAGCCTCAGGATGGGAGACCTACAGGTAAATGGAGCCACCTTATTGCCACGAACGGACAAGGAAAACAAAAGCAAAACACAGAAAACCAGCAGCTCAATGCACAGGAATGAGAGGGGAAGGAGACAAACTTAGTGGAAAGTCAGGGCTGCCTGGAGGCAGAACAAATAACCACAGGCTGGAAAAGTACAGTGGAGGGAATGTGGGCCCAGCGAATTCCTCACAGGGCTCAGGGCGGTTTTCCTTGGCATCCCATCAATTATGTTACTGTTGCCTCTTTGAACGTAATCATCTCATGCTCTAAGTAAGCACACTCTCTGTATTTTCACAAACCTGGACTGGGGAGAACCCTCTAAGGCTAACAGGAGGCCCAGAAACCATAAAGGAAAAGGCTGACAGACTGGAATGATTAAGAAGTCAAAACCTCTACTTGACAAAATCAGCTCACATGAACAAATCTAAAAGTCAAACGAGGACTGTGGGAAAATATTTGCAACACATAAAAGACAAAGAGTTAACGTCCATCATAGCCAAAGTGCTCCTACAAAACAGTATAAAAGACCAAATCTGGGGTGATGGGCAAACGGTAAGACGAGCATTTCAGAGCAGAAAATGACAAATGGTCAATAGCATTTGAAAAATGCTCAAACGAACAGTTACAGTAATTTAAATGGAAACAAGTTTTTTTGTTAGGTTGGCGAAATTTAAAAATATTTCGATGACATATAGTGTTTATAAGAGGATAAGAAGATATACCCCTTTATATTCTGTTAATGGGTGTGTTAATTGGTATGACATTTTTGAAAGACAATTTGGCAGAATTTAGCAAATTTAAAATAAACACATTTTCCAACCAAGCAGTCCCACTTACAAGAGTCTATTTCAGAAAATTTCTGAGTCTAGAGGGAAAGGTGTGTGTGTGTGTGTGTGTGTGTGTGTGCATATGCACTGTGATGTTACCGGAACAGCAACAAACTATAGACAACCCAAATACCATGCACAGGAAAATAGACAGATCATACAATAGTCACACCAGGGAATATTATGGACCCACCAAAATCATGTGGTGCATCTAAATGTCCTGACGTAGTAATGTGAAATGAAAATAAGACTCAGAAAAATACACAAATATAGTATATGTGTGCATAGACAGACGTATATTGTATGATCCCATTTCTATAAAAATGAAAGCAAATATCTACATATCTATTATTGTGCATACACTAAAAAAGCATATACACAGAACACATACACACACTCCAAACTGATAAAAGTGGTTAAATGTAATGGGGGGGAGTGAGGCAACTAGCTAACAGAAAACTGGTTTTTATTTGTTATATTTCTGTGTTGTTTGAATTTGTTGCTATATTATCTATTACATTAATAGCTAAAAAGCACAACAAAAAGATGGAAACAGATACACACACGCATTCATATGTCCTCCTATTGTAAGCTCCAAGGCCACTGTAGCCTAGAGTGCAGGGTACGGAACAAAATCCTTTCTTGCTCCTTCAAGATTCTGGCTGGCAGGAATGGGTAATTTTGGAGACAGCGCCAACATGAAAACAAAAGATGCTAGACACCCTCCGCCACGGATGTGAAGACCAGGCATTTCAGCAAAACCCATGAAACAGCCTTCATCACACTCCCACCTCAGTGTCCATAAAACAACAAAAGTCACCTTCTGTAGAATTCCCACCTCACTGGAGTCCTTGTGAGGGATTAATGAGGAAGTAGGTAGATTATTTGAAAAGTAGTTGTCACATAATCTGTGGTATGCAGATGTTATTACTATTGAAGCAGTAAGTATCCCTCTCTACCTCACCTCCCAACTCAACTCACATCTGCTTTCCCAAAGGCAGATCTCTTCCAAGACTTCCCTAGTGAAATGTGGACAGATGCATAAAGGAGAGGCTAGCATCTCCCTGCTTCTGGATGGTGGCAGGTGGTGTTCCTGGAGCACAGGAAAGGGTCTTGGGTGAGGTGCAGAGAAGGGTAGTGAATGGTGAAAGGACAAGGATCACTCCCCTGGTTTCCCATGGAATCAAGTAAAGGGTAAATCAAGAAATTCTTAGGTTTTCCATAAACCTGGGTGGATTGCAGAAGAAGGGGACACAGGGACCTGCTGGTCACTCTGTGAGATTTCTGACTGAAGTAACAAAGAGCCGGGTCAGAAGGTAAGAGGGGGAAAATGGCAGTGATGAGGGGGGGCCTCAACAAAGGACCAGTCGGGCCCCTAATCGTCTATGATGGAGCTGGCCAGTGGCTATCATGGATGTAGAGCTTGGCAGGTTCTGACATGAGCTGCCGGCTGCCCTGGTTCTACCAAGGAGTCATGACTTGAATCGGCTAGCAAATTCCCTTTCTTCCCAGCTCTGTAGCAAAGGGTTAAAACTAGGTGGTAAAGTTTAGGGAAAGATCCTTGAGATAAGAGTATTCTGGGGTTGAAATTGTAAGCCAGAATTTTTACAACTGAATTGAACTAAAAAATATCACGGTAATGGACTAAGTTTAAATTGGAATGAGAAAAAGATAAGGAATCTCTTCCAGGCAGATTTTGCAAAGTGTGTCTATGTGAGATTAGGAGCAGGGCTTGAAGAAAAAAGGGTCAGAGGTTTGGGACCAAGAAAGGCATAGATAGTTGTGAGAGGAAGGCAGGCATTATGCTTGCACAAATTTCCCCTTCTTCCCATCTGTGACACTCTGTTCCCCCTCTTTGCTGCTGATGGAACATTTCCCTCCCT
Source organism: Ursus americanus (assembly GCF_024610735.1). Lineage (NCBI taxonomy): Eukaryota > Metazoa > Chordata > Mammalia > Carnivora > Ursidae > Ursus > Ursus americanus. The sequence goes on from NC_142131.1 coordinate 1,476,731, forward strand.
CTTTCATGGAGTCATAAAGATTGAATGGGTCCAAAAGGAAAGAATTAGCTCACCTTCAAGGTAAAAAAAAAAAAACAACCTACAGGATGTTTCATTATTGTTGGTTTGTTTGTTTTAAAATACTATTTTTTTAAAGCCGTATATACTGGAAAAAACACAGAAAATAGAATTCAGGGAACCTGAGACTGGGGACAAATATGACAGCCTTTTAGGCCCAGTTTCCTCATTCATAAACTCTGGCATTTGATGGCCTCTAAGATTTCCTCCAGTACTTATGATTTGTGCTTTACTTCTTAGAACTGAAGGGGACCTTGGCTGCCATCTAGTCAAAACCCCCATCACATATAAGAATATTCTATGAGACAACCCAAGAAATGTATTGGATTTTATGAATGAATCCTTTTATATTTTAGTATAAACTGGTAATTTCCCTGAAATATAGATTATCTAAATCAAAACAGTGGCTTCTTCCAGCTATGTTACCAAAAATTCATATTACCTATCCCTTTTGTGTGTGACTACAGCATTAATCCATTGAACGACTCTGATCTGAAGCCACAGGCGGAGTTTCCCTGAAGAAGAGTAGAATGGCTAGACCACTGACATACCTTAGCAGACACCAGGGAGGCTGAAGGATAAATACAAGTAGGGTTAGGTTATGGCAGTGGTAGCAACAGATATACGTCTAAATCTCAGGGGCTCGATAACCACAAGAGTTTATTTCTTACTCATGTGAAGTCACATGGGTCAGCACAGTTCTCTGCCATTCAGTGACCCAGAGGTCTAGGCTCTGTCCAGGTTGTACTGCCAGCATCTCAATACAAGACTCCAACTCTATCCTTCAAGGGATGATTGAGACAGATAGAAAAGAAAAGGCACACCAATGGTTAAGAGCCAGAGGTGCCATATGACTTCTGCTTGCATTCCTACCTGTCAGAACTCAGTCACATGGACCTGACCCACCTGAAAGGATCCTGAGAAATGTAGGAGAGCACATGGATATTCAGTGAGCACCTCACTGTCTCTGGGTGAAACAATGATGCCATCAGAGACATAAGGTCACCAAGTGAGGAGCTGTTCCCTGTCTAGCGTGTTTGGAGTGGGTGACCAAAAGCCGTGGTTTTTAATCTGGGGCTGCTTCAAACTATTTCTTTTTCTTCTCCAAAAATTATTTTAGCTTGGGAAAACTGAGGCACCTTGCTAGGAAGGAGGTCTTCACAGCTCTACTTCATCACATCTAGAGAGAGGGTTGCCTTTAAGTGGCCACACCACACTGTTGCCTCACCAGAACTTGAAGCCAACTCAAACCCTCATATAACTGTTCAGAGGAACCGCTGCCAAGCCAGGCCTTCACACCCTCTAATTGTGCTGTTCACTTTGCTTTAAACCTAAATGCAGGACTTTATATTTATTCTGTTAAGTGTCATCCTGTTATTTTCAGACACTTGCTTCAGCCTCCTGAATTTTTATTCTGTCATGTATTGTAATAGCTATTTCTTCAGAATTTGCATCTTCCACCAACTTGATGAGTACATCCTCTGTGTCCACATCCAAGTTCTTGAAAAAAATATGCCAAGGGCAGAGCCCTCCGGTAGAACACCAGAGGACCTCCCTTGAGAGACATCATGATTCATTAATAAACACAGTAGGTTCATTTGTTCCACTAGCTTCAGATCCTCCTTACCATACTATCAACCAGTTCGCATTTCTCCAATTTCTCAAGGATTTCTTAAGACTTCATAACATGCCTGGATGAAGACTGAACTCATTATCTGCTTCCTCGGCCACTCCTACCACTCAGTAGTCTACTGGCTGATGGCACCACTGTCCAGCCCACAGTGCCGGAATCCTAGGAGCACTCCTCAGAAGCAAACTGGCATAAAGGTTAGACTGGTGTAAAGCAGTGAAGTATTACCACTACTGAACTGTGCTATTCCCCCCTTAGACGTGGGCAACTGCCTCTAAGCTGCTCTCCGTGTCTCTAGAACTTTCTCCTTCGGTTTCTGTTCTTCATCCTCATTGAAGTTCTTTCAGAAGTGCTGGACACCATTTAATAAAACCCACTAAAACTCTCCAGAGTAAGAATGATATTAAAAATATCTAACAAGTAGTTGACCATGGGAAATAGCCAAACAGAAGGCCAACAAGTCTACTCCAAATGGAACAGGGCACCTTCTATTCTTGGATCCTAATGTTTCCAGGTGGCACCTTCCCACACCCTCCACCCCCACCCCACAGTTTGGGCAAACCCAACATTTGCATGTCAACACTCTAGCTCTCCTTTCTACTCATCTCAAAATTCCCTCCCCAACTCAGAAAAGGCCTCAGTCCCCTATAAGGCTGGGAAGCTGCTGCTTGTATCATCATGCATTCTGCCCCAGTCCCTGGTAGAAACTGGCTAGTCTTTCAGGATGTGCTCTACCGAATCAGAGCCAAGGTTTTAGAATTCATACATACATACGTACGTACATACATACATAAAACAAAAGCAACCCCCCAACTTCTTCCCCTCTCCAACCAGTCACCATGCTCTTAGAAAGGAAAGCTTTTTAAAAAGGCTCTCTTTTTATTTTCTCAGCCAGAAATTGGACTCTGTTCTGGCTGGATTCTTTTGTGTCTTTTCTTCTTTGGGGCAACCAGCCTTAGTCTCTTGGTCTGGTTAAATGGTGAAAGAGCCACATGGTAAAACAAGATTTTCTGAGAAAGAAAAAGCCTTTTCATAATACTTCAAAATACTATCCTGATTCTGTGTTGATCTGTCCACATACCTACTAAGTTCAGGTCCGCGTGGGCAGGGACCCACATTTGACATCTGTTTTCTCAGTGCTTGGGACATAGTGGATAGTCACTAAGTGCTTATGGACTGATGACTAAGCCAATGTACAATGAAAGACCATGTCAATGGCATTCTGCTCATCTACTAGTATGCTAATTTTTTTTTAAAAAGAAATGGAATAATTTGACTTCGTTCCTCTACTGTTGCGTGGCTCAAACTGCAGGAATAGGAAAATACATTGCTCCTTTTGAACAGGATTTCAGAAACCACAGGGATTTCAAGACCACATCTGTGGTGATCAATTTTTGTAGGCGAAAAAACAGGATGTGTGTATAAAGAAAGGGGAAATTCAATAATATACTTGCAGATAGTGGCTAATTCCTGTGTACTCACTGGGGATGTGTAAGTCTTCAAACAGAAAAGATATGTTTTATTGTCTTCTCACCTTTATGGATGTTTTCTCTCATTATCATTTAATTAATGAAATTTTATAAAAATAAATGAGTGGTTTTGTCTGGGTCCTTTTTTCAAAGTCTGTCCAGCTTACTGGACTGCCCCCATCCAGAACTGGGCCTTAATAATGGGTCTATTGACGTAACAAAAAAGTAAAATCATACTGCCCAGGTGCTAAGTATTAGACCCTCTGAATTATTTGTTTCTAAAAGGACTCCTTCTCTTTTATGTGATTTCTGCTCTCCTTTATGTGACATTTCAAAATCAACTATGGACCTTGTGTGGTTATTAACAGACTTCAGTGGCTTAGTGCCACTGACAGGTGCCCACAGCTGGTGCCACATCTGCGGAATGCAGGTGAAAGCAATCATTGCTGGGCTCACGGAAGCAGCCAGACAAAGAAGAGGTGAGTAGGTGAGTTCTGGGTCCAGAGAATCTGGTTTGGATTATTGCTCTGCAGCTTGCTCTGAGGGAATTATTTACTACTCAAAATATGACCGGAATATTTTATAATAAAAATGAAGGTTACACTAAGTCTACTGATTAAGCAAGTGACCCACTACCTGGATCCCTTTGATCTCACTGAAACAGGTGTGAGGTTAGATTAGCACAGGGCACTGGCTGCCCAGATGGTCAGGGCTGACCCAGCTACCCTGGCCTGATGGGGCGTGTTCCCATTCTTCTCTCCATTCTCTTGTGCTTTTTTTCAAAAAAGGACAGCCTTTGCAGCCAGCAGTGCCCCCTGAGACCCCTGAGTGGTTATGCTTCCCAATGAGATTGAGCCCAGAGGCTCTTAAAGTCTATCTGTGGGTCAGGAAGCCTTATGTTCCCCAGTTTCCAACTACTGGGTTGTCAAACAACCAGACAAGTTATGAAAAGTACAGGAGGAGAAGATTTTCTTAATGCATCCATGGCTACTATATTAGCTGTGCGTGTGTGTGTGTGTGAACAACTAAATATACTGAGTTTTCTTTATCTCCTGGTTCCATTTTTATACCCAGTTCTTGAAAAGACATTTTACTCATTCTTAGTTCAGAAAAAATTAGGCCTACTTTGCAGATCAGCTGTTTTCAATTATGTTACTCCACCCACTCTCTCTGTTTTTCTGGGCACTCATTTACCCGCTGAAGGATTTATAAGGCAGCCCTCTGCTCTTTCTCAGCCGCTACGGTCACCCTGCCTCCTCACACCTAATCTGCTCCCCAGGGAGCTTGCTGGTTCTGAACCAGAGACTGTGCCAAGTAGAATGTGAGAGTCCCTCATCCTTCCCACCCCTACCCCCAAACATTTGTTGGTACATGAATATCAGCCCACAGAGGCTATTTTGCAAGAATCATTTTGTTTCTTCCTATCTTTCAATCAGTTTAAATCTGCCCTGGGTCCCCCTCCCAGGCTGTAGGGAAATATAATTCCAGTCATTACTGGGACTCACCACCTTCAAGGCCTGTGCAAAGGGACTTATGTATTGTCCATTAACAGGGTGGCCCCTCTGGTCTCGGGCCATGGTCGTTGCTGGCTGCTGCTAAGACGCCGGTTGTCATGGCCCAAAAGGGGCCACCAGCCCCAGCAGCCATTCTCAGCATGCTGAAAGCTTAGGTGAGGCTGGGGCCAGCTCTCCCAGGTGCCCTCTACAGCTGTCCTGGGGGTCTCATCCCTCCCTTAGGCTTCTGTCAAGGAGCAGTGTGTGATCCTTAAACTTAGAGGGACTCTCTGACCTTCACCTTCCTTCACCATCTCAGGAAATCTCACCCCACTTTTATCCCTTTCCTCTCTGGAACACCTGGTATGATTTCTTCAGAGGGTTTAAGCTTTCACAAAAGACAAGAAAGGCCGCTGACATCAAGTCTTCTGTTGTGCAAAATCCCTGATGCAAGCCAAGTATTAGGATGCTTGAAAGGAGAAGATGGAAAAATACCAACAGTAAATTTTTTGCTCAAATACGATCATCCCGTTTGCTCTTTTTTTTTTTTAACACTAGTTCAGGGAACCATCAGGGGGAGGTGACACAGAGATTCCTGTAGAGGGGCCTGGGGTAGCGGGCGGGAGAGGGGGAGTTGTGGTTGCTGCCCTGTATGTGACCTCCCTATATTCTCCCACAGCGAATGCCCCTGGGGGCGGGGGGCTTCTAACTCTGTGTTGCTCCACTCGCAGTCCTTCATTTGCCCCTTTCGTGTCATGTCTCTCTTTTATTCATTTCATTCTTCTTTTTCTCTCCTCCACATAATTTCAGGTTGTGCCCCGAGGTGCTACATGACTACCACCAAGTTTCGTCCACTTTGTCAGGGCACCCCGATACCACGAAGGCCTTATGTTGTGTGGTCAGTCACAGACCAGCTGAATAAAGAAAACAGCCCGCAATCCAGTCATGGTAATATTCAGATAACCAGATCAGATGGAATAGGATTTGAAGGTTGAGCAACCACCCTGCAAGTGTTGGAGCCAGTTTAAGGGATAACTGTCTCCCTAATGAAGGAGTCAAAAGCAACCTTTTTGCTACAGCCTGGGCTTCTCATGCTTTCTGCATGATTGCCATATTCTTACCTTCTTTCAAATTGCGGCAAATGTGAATTTCTGGGCCATTGTTTTCCAATTCACTCTTTTTACGTATTTATGCCTGTCCAATATTTATAAATATTTAAGCGTGTGAAAGCTGTTTCTTATATTTCCATTATCTACCTTTGTTGTAGAACATCTGCTTTCTTTCATATGCTCAATACAAAAAAAAAAAAAGTTTTTGAGCTAAACAAATGTGTCGAAGCTTATACAGTCTGCAGTACATGATTTCCTGTGTCCTTTTTCCATCCCAAATTGCATTCCACTTCTCTTCTCCACATATTTTTATCCTACAGAACAGAGGTCAGCTTGCTACTTCCTATGGGCCAAATCTAGGCTACGCTTTGTTTTGTAAATAATGTTTTGTTGGAACAGTGCCCTGCCCATTCTTTTAAGTGTTCCTCTGGCTGCTTTCACACTACAATGTCGACGCTGACTAGTCATGATGAAGACTGTATGACATGCAAAGCCTAAAATATCACTACCCAGATCTTCACAGAAAACGTTTGCTGATCCTAGCTCTGGAACAGTAACAATAACCCAAAATCCTTCCTGTCACCAAATCTTAGAGTTTCAGAGCTGGGAAGAAGATTAGTCTTAGAACTTCATTTTACAGAAGATAAAATAGACCCACACAAGAGCCAACTGTTACTAAATGCTTATTATGTGCCAAGTACTGTGCCTCAGCAAATATTTCATTTAGTGCCCACAACCAATACTATTATCTATGGTTTTTTTAATAGATGAGTAAATCAGGACACAAGAGCTTAAATAACTCTCTCGTGGTCACACAGCTATTAGGATAAATGGAGAAGATGGCACTGGGCTCAGGGAGTGGGACTGCAGAAATTAGAACAGAACCATTGCACCATTTAGCCTCTAAGTGAAAGAATTTTCTGTAGGACCCATAGAAAGTCAAGTGTCAGAACTAAGGCTAGTGCCCGGTTTCCTGGTCTCCCATGTCATTTAGTAAAAGTCAAGATTTTTATTGACCTCTGTGTTCTGTGACCAAGGAAAGAAGTGGGACTTCTTTGCATGTCTTTCCTAAGTTTTGACTGAAAATAAACTGACCATTGGCTGTGGGATAGGACTTCTGTTCAGGCATCAGTTCTTTGCTAAGTGAGTCACACAGCTATGGCTCTGTTCCCTGGAAACTTCCCTGAGGCTTGACTAACTCCTGAAAAGTCTGTGGAAAGTGGAAATGGACCACCCATTAGAGGTCCTCCTGCTTCCATGAGGAAATGGGACTCTTCCTTCTCAAGAAAACCTGTTACAGCTTAGCCTTCACTGTGTTCAAAAAATAGAACAGAAACCACTATTTGGGGTCATAAAATTCATCACTAACATTTCCAATAGGAACAACCTGGGGAAATACGCTGTCAAAGCTGACTCACCAGAAGATTTAGCTTCTATTGATTACACTAATACCTGCAGATTCATGATCATTGGGGTTCCACATGGTCAGGACCCCCAAACCCTCAACACCTATGGCCTGGCCACATTGCCTTAGATATGTATACTTCACACTTTTTAGTCAATCTTCCCTCGATGTTTTAATTTCTCAGTCTTTTGTAATTTGGTTCTCTCCTTGGGTTTCTGATACTGTCCTTCGTAAATATTTTCTCCTAAAATGAAGGCTTTCTCAGGGCCTAAACCAGGCTGCTACACTACTATAGAAATTCCCACAACTGGGCAGATTGTTGCCTCCCTAAAAGTATGACCATCATCTTCAGCTGGGTGTTTGAAATGGAACATCCTAGTAATCTTCTGTTTCCCTGGTCAGTTCATATTCCCACTTCCACCTTAAAATTCTCACCATGCTTTTGATTCTCTGGGCCACCTCATCAAACTGGAACTCTCCAATTCTCCACACCAACCTATTTTGTGTCCCTGTCCTGCTTTGTTCCTTACATTTGATAAGAAGCCCCTCTTCCTAAGAAAGGTCAGATGTTTTCTATCACATTATATCTCAACATCTCAGGGAACTTCCACTGACCATTTCTCCATCTTAAAGTCTGGATTAAAAGTCAAGTCACCTGAGCAGCAGCCTAGCATGCCAATTCGTAAGAGGTTTAAAAAAATCTCTGGGATAAATTAATGTAGAACTATAGTACCAGTTAATTCAGGTTTCCATGTATAGCCATAAAATATAAATTGGTCCCCCTCCTATTGAATGGAAGTTAAAATAAAACAAAACAGCAAACAAATAAATTCCTCTCCAACTCTGGTCTGCCACAAGTGAGTTTTTGTGATCTTTCTCATTGCAGGATACAACCCTAGTGTTGCCACCAACACTGAAATCATCCAGTGGACAATTTTTTGGAGTCAGCTGAAATCCTCCAACCCAATACAGTGGAAAAGCATAAATGTGTATTTGCCTTATATGAAATCAATGACATATGAACCACCAAAAGGAGAGCAAGAACAGAATGTAAATAATATGAGCAAATAAGAATGTAAATAATATGAACAATTCTTCCTGCCCGTCTCCTCACTGCTCAAGTGACCTACAATAGTGCTGTCAGAAAGGAGGAAAACAAATCCCTAGAGTTGGTGTACAATACCCATCTTCATTATCTCATTCCTCACCACACGGACTCTGAACTCATCGTCATTGTCAGCAGTAGTCATCACAGTGAGTCACATTATGATCAGAGTTAGGCAAAAATATCCAGAATGCATGACGAATATTTAGTATCCTTGTTTTCCTTTTTTTTTATGCTTCTGTTCTCCTTATCTTGTTATCCCATAATTAAAAATATGGTCGTTATATTAGAGTTATATTTTTCATGTGGATACTTTATTATGTTCTCTGCATTACTATATATTTTACTCGTGTATATTTACATGTTGCCATAGAGAAGCATATATACCAAACCACATACACTCTACATTTGATGTAAAGGATTCTCAAGGACTACCTCAAGAAAATGTGATTATCACTTTGTTCTTGGACTTTGTAACCCAACACCTACATAAGCCACAACCAAATATAACAGAGAGAGTAATGCAATTTTTTTAGGAGAGAGTGACTTATCACCTAATAAATGCATCTAAAAAATGTTACCTGATTTTAAAATTCACAATAGAAAGCAAGAACTAGAGAATAACTGGGAAGCTATCTGCCAACGTGAAATCGGGAAAAATGACTTTAAAATGTATATTGAACAAAACCTGCAGCTAACATGTTTAAATTACTTCCATTCTTCGTTAGAATTATCAAATGACCAGTTTTGAGTATAAAAACTCTGAACCGTAAGACAGTTCTAAGTAAGTTAAATGCTATATGTTTAGCGCCTCAAATAGATCCTTTATTTTGAATTGGAATTTTATAAGAAATAAGGTATGACATTTATTTTACATTAAAGGTCAGTTTTTCCCTGTTCCCATTAAATAAATCTTAGCCACATATTTAAAGAATATCATCTTGTTGGGAATTTGGATTATTAGCCTACGTCAGTTTGGGTTTGCCTCCTTCTTTTAAGCATCTTCTGGCATTTATTCTCAATTAGCTGTTTCCGTCACAGTCAAGTCTTTCCTGTGGCAAAATCAAACAAAACTGAAAAATAAAAAACCTCCTCTGACCCCACGTTCTCTCTGCCCAGTGTCATATCATCCCCCTTTCCTAGCCAAATTTCTTAAATTACCTAAAGTTCTAATTCTGAAACTTGACTTATTCAGCCTTCTAAATGATCTCCTTTGATTTAATTCCTGTTCCAGTCCATTCGCCAAACCATGAGTAGAGTAACTTTCCTAAAATATAGATCTTATCACAACACTCTCAATCTTGAAATCCTTCTATTGCTCTCTATTTCTCTAGGATAACATCTTAATTAATAATATGGTGTGTGAGGTTCACCACCACCTGGGGCTCACCCTCTTTACCACTCTCAGCTCTCACTGCTCACTTATACCTGGGGCTCCAGCCCATCAATCTTTCCTGTTCGGGTCCTCAGTTGTGCCATGCTTGCTCTCACCTCGAAAGTGATTAAGTCACTTACCCTGCCTCTCTCAGCCTAAATGTCTCTTCTTCATCACGGTCTTTGTTAGAGTTCTCTGCCATAGGCTGTCATTGCATATCCCTCTCATAACACTCACCACATTTGTAATAACTGGTTTAATCCATGTACCTAAATTCCATGAAGGTGTAGCCATGTTTGCCCATCTTCTCCACTCCTTTATCTCTAGGACTGAGTACAGTGCCTGGCAGGTGGAATGCACTTAATAAATATTTGTGAGATAAGGGGATAATATTATGATCTAAGAATATAAAGTTTCCCTTTTGGAATCTTATAAACATTTCAAACTCCTGGTCACTCTTTTCTTCCAGGATTATTTCAGTTGGTTTTATCTTTCTAGAAGAAAAATGTTTTGCAATCCTAGAATGTGGAATCTGTTTAACAGACTCAGACTCTGCCATGAATGGGGTACATATTCAGTAGTCAATCAACAACAAAATCAGTGTGATTCCTAATTTTAAAAAATGGAGATGTAGGAAGAGAAAATCTTAAGGTTGACCTTCTTACATATTTTCCCTAAATGAGGTTTTGAAATTTTAACTGAAAAGTAAATATTAACAGTATGGAGTTTCCTCAAAAAATTAAAACTAGAACTACCATATGATCCAGTAATCACACTACTGGGTATTTACAAAACCAAATTTTGTTTTGAATACAAAAACACTAATTCAAAATAATACATGCACCCCTACGTTTATTGCAGTATTATTTACAACAGCCAAGATATGGAAACAGCCCAAAGTGTCCAATGATAGATGACTGGATAAAGAAGAGGTGAGATACACACACACACACACACACACACACACACACACACACACACACACACGTACACAGAATGGAATATTACTCAGCCATAAAAAAACAATGGAATCTTGCCATTTGCAACAACATGGATGGAGCTAGAGGGTGCAATACTAAGTGAAATAAGTTAGAAAGAGAAATACAAATACCACATCACTCATGTGTGGAACTAATGAAACAAAACAAATGTGCAAAGGAAAAAAGAGACAAACTAAAAAACAGGCTCTTAACTACAGAAAACAAACTGATGGTTGCCAGAGGGGAGGCAGTGGAGGACGGGTGAACCAGGTGATGGAGATTAAGAGTACAAGTCATCATGATGAGCACTGTGTAATGTATGAAATTGCTGAATCACTACATTGTACACCTGAAACTAATATAACACTGTATGTTAACTATGCTGGAATTAAAATTGAAAAATTAAAAAATAAAATATTAAAAATACTATAAAATTGTTTAAGATATTCTAGATACTACATAGGTGTTGGAGAGACACTTATATATGCTTCATCAAATCTAAAAGCCATCTAAGAAAACACAGACATATTTGATTATATAAAAATTTTAAATCCTGTATGAAGAAAGATATCATAAAGTCAAGAAAAAATTTTAAAAAACAGGAAAAAATATTTGCAATATATGACCCAGATGAAAATTTTGTATATGTAATCATATTAGTTATCGAATTCTGCAACATAAATAACCCCAAAACTTGGCATTTTGCAACAACACACACTTATTCCTTCCAGTTTCTGTGGGATAGGGGCACAGGCACAAATTAACAGGGTCCTCTGCAACTGAGATGTCAGGCTACAGGCTCATCTGAAGCCTTGAATGGGGAAGGATCTGCTTCCAACCTTATGATGCTTGCAGGACTCATTTCTTGAGGACACTGCAATAAGGGCCTCCATTTCTTACGGGCTGCTGGCTAGACACCACTTTAGCTCCATGCTCCATCACAGCAAACATATGAGAAAAGCCACAGAGAGAATACATGGTCTTTTACAACCTAATCACAGAAGTGATATGCCATCACTTTTGTTGTATACTAATCTTTAGAAGAAAGTCACTAGGATCCAGTCCACACTCAGAGGAGGGGATTATACCAGGGGATGAACACCAGGACATGAGTCCCCTGGGAATCACTTTAGAAGGCTGCCTACCACAATAATGTACTTATTACTTTTACAAATTGGTTAGAAAAAAATAAACCGAATATAAATGTGGGCAAAAAACAGGGATAGGCAATTCACATAAGAGCAATCCAAACGATCGCTTTTCATTTGAAGAGACCCTCACCCTTACAGTAGTCATGGAAATGGAATTCAAGCGGCAAAGAGAGGGCCACACTGGCTCTCAGATAAGACTTGGATTAATTTATACAGATGATGAGATGGCACTCTCCAGCATTCACTGCTAATAGAAATATGAATTCTACAGCCTTTTTGGAAAGCAATTTGTTAATATTAATTAAAATTAGAAATGCACATTTCCTTTGGCTTAGAGTCTAATCTGTCAAATTCAAATCAAGAATTCACACACACATATACACACACTTACTATAGTATTGTCTCTGCAAAAAAAACTGGAAACAATGGATAGCTATCAGTAGGAAAATAGTAAAATAAACTGTGATATGTGCATGTACAGTATTATGTAGCCATTAAAAAGAACGAACTAGAAGAAAAGAATGCATGCCACCCACACCAAGAAAAGGAAGAAAGAAAGAGAAAAAAAGGCAAATAAAGGTGGCACAAACAAGTGTAACTATGGGGGCGCCTGGGTGGTGTAGTCGGTTAAGTGTCTGACTCCTGGTTTCACCTCAGGTAGCGACCTCCTGGTCATGAGATTGAGCCCTGTGTCAGGCTCCGCACTCAGCATGGAGTCTGCTTGAGCTTTCCTCCCCCGCCCCTCCCACTCATAATCTCTCTCTCTCTGAAATATATAAGTCTCTTAAATAAAAAGGTATGAGAACAAACATGCATGTATATAAAATTATATTTATGGCTATGTGAACAAAGAAAAGAGATAAAATAATTTTTAATGGGTTAACTTTATATTAAGTGACTTGGAGAAATTTCTATCATATATTTATGAGTCTACTCGGAAAATAAATCAATAACAGGCAAAAAAATGGTATGGGAAAATATGCAACAAATTTTTAACACTGATGAGCGGAGGTGAGTTTGTTAGAGAGAATGGTAGAAGGACAGGATGAGAGGGAGCTATGTAAAACACAAAACAAAAGTCCAACTTTCATTTATACATTAAACTGATGATGATACTAAAAAGTACGTGTAATTTTATCCTATTCTTATAACAAGATAAATACACGTATATGTTCATAAAGAACTACCAGAGTTCAAAATGTTCATAGTGGTTGTATCATGACTGAGAGTCCAAGTAAGTTCTATTTTCTTTCTTGTAGTTTTACGTATTGACTTTTTTAAAGCCTATATTATGTGTATAATTAGAATTAAACAGTCAGAAATCTGTTTACACACATGAATGTTATATATAAATATGTGCCTCTATACTCTATTATAAACTATGACTGTAAAATGCATCTAAAATGGTAGACGAGACTTCTACAAGCAAGAGAGGAGGAAGAGGGCAATTCATGTAAAAGACACCATGCATGTGGGTGGCTCAGTCAGTTAAGCATCTGCCTTCAGCTCCGGTCCTGATCCTAGGGTCCCCCCCCCCCCCCTGCGCCGAGCAGGGAGTCTGCTTCTCCCTCTCCTGCACCCCCTGCTTGTGCATGCACTCGCTCTCTCTCTCTCTAATAAATAACACCTTTAGAGGGAAAAAAAGACACCATATATAGAGAGATGTTGACTCCAAAAAGTAAAAAGTCACAGGGAGGGAAAACAAGAGGCCTGATCTGATTGGCTCATAGGGAATGAAAAGAGAGTAGTAAGAATCTACATGTAGGCCGCAGCAAGATTGTTAAGGACTTTACAGATGGTTCAGACTTTATCTAATAAGCCACGGGGAGCATCATTTGAGTTTAAGATGTCATGATAAAGATCTGTTGGAAGATGAATATGGTCCTGGCATTCTGGACAGAATGGAGAAGAGGGGCCTGGAGACAGGTAGAACATTACTGAGGTTAATTATGTAGACCAGGCATGAGGCAGTCAGGGCCAGAGCAGGTTGTGTCAGGGAAAGAAAGGGACACACTGAGTATGGCTTAATGAAGGGGTTCCTGGCATGGAGATTTTGAGGAATAAGGCATCTTCAAACACTACTTATACCAACACGCGCCCTTGTCCTTTTATTGGCATAACAGAAGATGTGTTAACATTTTTGAAATAACTAAGAATAGCACATTGTGCGTATATAGAAACCTTTACCATTTATCAAGGACTTACTGTTTAGCTTTTAACTTTATAACAATCTCATAAGAGGTGGAAAGAAGAGGTGGTGTCCTCATTCTCAGATGAAGAAGATAAAGTTTCAAAAGGTTAAAAGAACATCCCAACCTTATATAGTTTAATGTCAACCTAAAGATTTGACCAAAATTTGCTCTTCGATTTGGACATCAGCCTTTGCCTTTGGAAAGCCTTCATGGTTTTTAGCATTTCAGACAATATTTATGATCAAGATAATATGAACCACCAGGATACAATAAAATCTAATCAGTGCAATGACAGTAAAGCAAACAGGCCATGCTACTTGAGTCTATTATTAATAACTGAATATTCACTTTCAAATACAGGGCAGCATTTCAGACATAAGGTCAAAATCTACTTATGTGCTTTACATGTTGAAATTCTAGCAGAAAATCCTGCAATAACTTACGAAGACTCTAAAAACTGTTATTTTTGGGTAGAATAATTTTAAGCTGATTTCTAAAAATGTTCGGAAAACATTTTCTTAAAGCAGTGCACAAAGCTTCTGTTTGTGGCACTGTTTCAATAAAATTTTATCTTCTGGTAGGTGATAAGTCTTTACCTTAGTAAATTACTACTTGAGAGAAAAGAACATTTAATATCTGGGTGGCAATATCACTATTAGCAGTATCTGAGACTGCCAGACCTGCCCAAAAATATGTTGTTCCTCAATTAATCTAAATGGAAAGTGGCCATGTGTTATTGCAAATTTACAGTGTAGTGACCATAGAAGCAATATAGTCGCTGATAATACAGAGGAATTATTATTCCTGTAACATAATGTCAAATTTTTAAAACTCTGTCAACTAAAAACTTTAATAACAAAATTATCATAATAATTACGTTGTTGTTGGACTGGAATTAATTCTATGATTAACCGAAATTTAGATTACCCTTGGCTTTGTTAAAATTTGATATCAACACTTGTCCAAAAAAACAACCAAAACAAAACAAAAAACCACTTGTCCACTGAGCACTTTGTGTCCCACTGAAGGATTTAATATAACCAGTTAGTAACTGTGAAATCCAGGTTCAAAACCCATCACTGGCTTCCAGCCTTGGGCTCTTCTTCCCCTAGTATAATTGCTTCCACCAGTCAGGAAAGAGATGGACATAGAGAAATCCTTAGCTTTCCAAATTATTTGGATAGTACTGTTCCTCTTATTATCAACCAGAGTCCCCTCAAAGCTTCAGAATTAGTAGTGAGTTTATGGCCAATTCGAGTCACCCAGAAATAGAATTTGTAGTTCCTCCTAGAACCTCTGGTAGCCTTCAGGCCTTGGGTAAAAAAGCCCATGCATTATGTCAGCATTAACTGACTGGGTCTGGTAGGTGATTCTGACTTAGATTCTTAGGCAACAATAAACACAGTATTATCCAGAATAAACTCTGACTGATCTAAACTAATTTCTTGGAAAGTGTTCTAGGTATTTTCCAAAAAAGACTAGAGAAATATAGGAAGTTAGCCAGCTTGGCATTGTTTATCTGAAAAACCTGCCAAAAGTCTGGCCCCATTTGCCAGTGTCAATACTCTCGAGTGCAAACATATTCTTGTGCAAGGGACATTATGTAAGCTAGAAATTAATCTTAATTAGTCATTCATTGTCCAAGGGTGGATGCTGCAGAAGAAAGCCCAAGTAGTTTCAGAATCAATAATCTTCATGGTCTCTGGTAGAAATATGATTAACTGCCTTTTCAATAACAAAGGAAAGCCCTTGTAGAACTTGTTTGAAACCGTGTTCAGGGCTGGTGGTACCAAGTGGCATCCCACTGTCTTCTTCGTATCTTTGGTCAAAGCACTAGAACCAGAGATGTGCTCAAAAGCCTTTTGCATTCAGCTAGAATGGATTTTATTCCAGTTATCCTGTCTCTACTGCAGCAGCAGTGATTAGAATGGAAGTCAACCTGAAAAGGTCAGTCCTAGTTCAGCTTTATTAAGCAGGAAAAATTTTTTTATCTCTAGGATCTTTTAATTTGAAAGGTTCTGTTACACAAGTAGCAATATGGATATAGGGTTAATACTATACTATCAAGTCGTGTCAAGACATAGCATCATGTCAGTCATGGCATATCAAGATGTCAACGTGACATGTTTAGGAATAATAATTCCTCAGTACTGTCAGTCAGAATTGAATTTTCCATGTTTAGTGGAAATTTGGGCAAGTCCCTCTAACTGCGGCTTGCTCAGCTGACTTACCACCATGTCAAGGGGATGGGGTGGGGCTGGTCACAAACCCTAAAGTTTATCTCCGCAAGAATTTCTCTAGCTTACTTTATTGAAAAAGTTCCTTACAGTACTAACTAATGCTGTACCTGCCGCCTCCTATCCACTGCCCTTCCTTCACAGATTAAATACAGTCCAGCTCTCTCTTTATAGCCAAAACCCAGAGACCAGAGAAGAGAAATAAAAAAAGAAAAAAAAATCTTCCTAAGGCTATGGTCTCATTTCCTTCTGGCTTGGCTCCTTGTCTTTGAGCTCCAAAGAATGTGGGCAAATGTTTGTTTGTGAGATTGATTTGACAGGAATAAAAAAATGAAGGGGAGGTTCAGGTTCCTCTTGTCAGTTCAGAGATCAGCTTCCAACTCGGCTTTTCTACATTCTCTAATGTAATGGGCCTGCCCAAGAGAGAAGAGAACAAAGAAACTTGTATGGGAGATCATGTCTCTGCCAAGCCAAGACCACTCAGTGTACTAATGGAGGACAGAGAGGCCAAGCAGGGCCATAGGATAAGTATTCAAAAGAGTATTCATTTAGATATAAGAAATGCTACTCCCAATATCTCATGTCTCTAAATACTGCCCCTTATATAACCAGAAACTCTTTTCCCCTTCATTTGTTCTACTTCTGTAGTTTCTTCTGAAACTGATCATTTGTTTCTTTTCAATTTTATATCTTGCTATCGGTCATTTTTCTAACACTAGAGATATTAAAAGCTGTAGATTCTGCCAGAGAGTGACTCATAAATCTCATTAGTATTAAAAATTTAAAACCTCATGGAATTTGGACAAAACACAAAACTACCAGTGTCAGGATGTTCAAAATCCTTTGAAAATGAAGGTATGACTTTAAATAGGTAACATAGTGGCTAAATAAGTTAGCCATAGTAGTAGCTGTCAATTATTGAGTACCTACTATGAACTTAATGGCACCAATGACCAAGTCTTATTAAAACAGCATCTATCATGGCACCTGGGTGGCTTAGTAAGTCAAGCATCCAACTTTTGGTTTTGGCTGGGTCATGATCTTGGGTGGTGAGATCGAGCCTAGCATCAGGCTCTGGCCTCAGCCCGGGACTGGCTTGAGATTCTTTCCCCTCCTCCCTCTCCATCCTTCTTTGCTCCTTCACCTGCTCATGTGCTGTCTCTAAGATAAATAATAAAATCTTAAAAACAAACAAACAAACAACATCTATTAAAAGATGAAAGATATTTATTCTTCAAAGCAAATGGATGAGTCTTTTCAAAGTGGCTTCTGTAAGGTTTCTAAGAAACTCAGAAGCATATTTTGTGAGCCCTGTGCCTCAGACCAGAGATGGAATCATGGACGTTTTGAGTCTTTCAAAAAGTGATAGTGGGGGAGGGGGCAAGATGGCATAGGAGTAGGGGACTCCATTTCAACCGGTTCCATGAATTTAGCTGGATATCTACCAAACCATTCTGAACACCCACGAAATCAGCCTGAGATGTAAGAATATATATTGGATCTCTACAAGCAGAAAATCCCCAGCTGTCACAAGGGTGCATCTTGCCTGGATTGTGGTTGATATTTTGGACTCTGTACATTCCCTCAACCACCCCCTCAACAGAATGAATAGGAGGAGGAGCTCCCAACAAAGAAAAGAACCAGAGACAATGGTCTTTCTTGCAGACCTAATGGATACAGATACAAGCAAGATGTCAGAGATAGACTTCAGGGTAGCAATTATGAAGTCAATAGCTAGGCTTGAGAAAACCATTAGTGGCAATATAGAATCTCTAAGGGCAGAAATGAGAGCTAATCAGGCCAAACTTAAAAATGCTATGAATGAGATGCAGTCTAAACAGGATACTTTAACAGCTAGGGTAAATGAGGCAGAAGAAGGAATTAGTGACCTAGAAGATAAGCTGATAGAAAGGAACAGGAGGAGGTCTGGGACAAACAGCTTAAAATCCATGAGAATGGACTTAGATTAACGACACCATGAAATGTTCCAATGTCAGAATTATTGGTATCCCTGAGTAGGTGGAGAGAGAGGTCTAGAAGGTATATTTGAGCAAATTGTAGCTGAGAACTTCCCTAATCTGGGGAAGGAAACAAGCATTTGTGTTCAAGAGGCAGAGAGGACCCTTCCCGAGATCAAGGAGAACAGACCAATGCTCCAGAATATAATAGTGAAACTCTCAAATCTTAGATCCAAGAAAGCCATCCTAAGAGCAGCTAAGGGCAAGAGACTTCTTGTGTACAGAGGGAGGAACATCAGATTAACGTCAGACCTGTCCACAGAGACCTGGCAAGCCAGAAAGGGTTGGCAAGACATATTCAGGGTACTAAATGAGAAGAACATGCATCCAAGAATACTTTATTCAGCAAGGCTGTCATTCAGAACAGATGAACAGATAAAAAGCTTCCAGGACAGGCAGAAACTGAAAGAATATGTGACCACCAAGCCAGCCCTGCAAGAAATATTAAGGCAGATTCTATAAAAGAAGAAAGACCCCAAGAGTAGTATAGACCAGAAATTTACAGAGACAACCCATAGAAACAGGAACTGTACAGACAGTAGGATGGCAATAAACACATATCTTTCAGTAGTTACTCTCAACATGAACGGCCTAAGTGCTCCCATGAAATGGCACAGGGTTGCAGATTGGATACAAAGACACAACCCATCCATAGGCTATCTACAAGAGACTCATTTTGAACCTAAAGACACCTCCAGACTGAAAGTGAGGGGATGGGGAACCATTTTTCATGCCAACAGACCTCAAAAGAAAGCTGGGGTATCAATTCGTATCAGAAAAATTAGAATTTAAACCAAAGACTGTATTAAGAGATCCAGAGGGACACTATATCATTCTTAAAGGGTCTATCCAACAAGAAAATCTAACAACAGTAAATATCTATGCCCCCAACATGGGAGCAGCCAACTACATAAGCCAGCTGTTAACCAAAATAAAGAACCATATCAACAATAATACATTAATAATAGGAGATTTTAACACTCCACTCTTAGCATTGGACAGATCATCTAAGCAGAAGATCAACAAAGAAAAATGGATTTGAATGACACATTGGACCAGATGGACTTCATAGATATAAACAGAACATTCCACCCTAAAACAAGAGAATACTCATTCTTCTTGAATGCACATGGAACTTTCTACAAAACAGACCACGTACTGGGTCACAAACCAGGTCTCAGCCAATACCGAAAGACTGAGATTATTCACCGCATGTTATCAGACCACAATGCCTTGAAACTGGAACTCAATTACAAGAAAGAATTTGGAAGGAATTCAAACACTTGGAAGTTAAAGAGCATCCTGCTAAAGATTGATTGGGTCAACCAGGAAATTAAAGAACTTAAACAATTCATGGAAACTAATGAGAATGAAAACACTTCAGTCCAAAACCTATGGGATACTGCAAAGGCTGCCCTAAGAGAGAAATACATAGCCATTCGAGCCTCTCTCAGAAAATTAGAAAAATCCCAAATGCACAAGGTAATCTTACACCTAAAGGAGTTGGAGAAAGAAGAGAAAATAAAATCTAAACCAAGCAGGAGAAGAGAAATAATAAAGATCAGAGCAGATATCAATGAAATAGAAACAAGAAAAACAGTAGAACAGATCAACGAAACTAGAAGCTGGTTCTTCGAAAGAATAAGATCGATAAACCACTGGCCAGACTTATCCAAAAGAAAAGAGAAAGGACCCAAATTAATAAAATCATGAATGACAGGGGTGAGAACACAAACAACACCAAGGAAATAGAAACAATTATTAGAAATTATTACCAGTAACTATATGCCAACAAATTAAGCAACCTGGAAAAAATGGATGCATTCCTGGAAACTTACAAACTACCAAGACTGAAACAGGAAGAAACAGACAATCTGAATAGATGAATAACCAGTAACGAAATTGAAGCAGTAATCAAAAACCTCCCCCCAAAAACAAAAGTCCAATGCCAGATGGCTTCCCAGGGAAATTTTACCAAACATTTAAAGAAGAAATAATACCTATTTTACTGAAGCTATTAAAAAAAAAAAAAAAAAAAGGAAAACTCCTAAATTCCTTCTACGAGGCCAGCATTACCCTGATCCCAAAACCAGGCAAAGACCTCATCAAAAAGGAGAATTGCAGATCAATATCCCTGAAGAATGTGGATGTCAAAATACTCAACAAGATCCCAGCCAACAGGATCCAATAGTACATTAAAAGGATTATTCACTATGACCAAGTGGGATTTATTCCTGAGATGCAAGGGTGGTTCAACATTCGCAAATCAATCAACATGATAGAGCACATTAATAAAAGAAAAGACAAGAACCATATGATTCTCTCAACTGATGCAGAAAATACATCTGACAAAATACAACATCCGTTCCTGATTAAAACTCTTCAGAGTATAGGGATAGAGGGAACATTCCTCAATATCATAAAAACCATCTATGAAAAGCCCACAGCAAATATCATTCTCAAGGTCAGGAACACTCTCACCACTATTGCTCAAACATAGTGCTAGAAGTCCTAGCCTCAGCAATCAGACAACAAAGAGCAAAAATGAACTTCTGGGATTTCATCAAGATAAAAAGCTTATGCACAGCAAAGAAAACAGTCAACAAAACCAAGAGGAAACCCACAGAATGAGAGAAGATACTTGCAAATGACATTACAGACAATTATCATATGGTTTCACTCATATGTGGAACATAAGCAATAGCACGGAGGACCATAGAGGAGGGGAGGGAAATCTGAAGGGGGAGAAATCAGGGAGACGAACCATGAGAGATTATGGACCCCAGGAAACAAATTGAGGACTTCAGAGGGGAAGGGTTTGGGGAGAGAGGGTAACAGGGTGATGGGTATTAAGGCGTGTATGTGTTGTGACGAGCACTGAGTGTTCTATGTAACTAATGAATCCTTGAACACTACATCAAAAACTAATGATGTACAATACAGTGGCTAACTGAACATAAAAAAAAAAAGAGTCAGATACTCAACTGACTGGGCCACCCAGGCACCCCCAAAATCCATGTTTTTAACCCTACAATAAAAACCTTCCTGGCTTCAAAAAAAAAAAAAAAAAAAAAAAGATAGCGGGCGGCTAGCTGACAGTAAGCCAGGGTGACTGATGCCAAATAGTGGTGTGGAGGGGCTGAGAGAAGAAGAGTTGGCCCAGTTCTGCCACCATAACCTTGTGGATTTTCATAGCCCTTAATTCCACAGTGGGGGCTGGACTCGGCAGTCCAGAGTCAGCTAGAAAGGCAGTGGACAACTGGATAATAATAGGCTTGAGCTCCAAGAAAGGCTGGCAAGGTGCCTTTTTTGGTCCTTCTCACACACATTTGCCATTTTTTTCCTACTCTCTGCCTCCAGAATAAGTTCAAATAATAATATTGAACATATATTCACTGTTTGCTTTGTTGCAGGCTTTGCTTTAAGTAATTTACATATATTATCCCACTTACCCAAATAACAACTTATGAGATAGCTAATATTATCATTCTCTATTTACAGATACAAAAACGGATGTTCAGGGGGGTTTAACAACCTGCCAAGAGTTACACTGCTAGTGGATGCTGAATCTCCAGGTTGCTGTGACACACGCCCCCCCTCCAACTAAAACAGTTTCTTGCTCTATCACCCTCCATACTTTCCTTTTCCCTAGGTGCCTACATTATTTCTTGAGAAGTTTTCCCTCTCTTGCAAATTAACAATAATACAATTTATGGAAATTATATCCCACTCAGGAAGGTCAGACAGATCACTGGAAAAACTGTATGACAAGGGGAGATGCCCCTCCCCCCAGAGCAGGGACACATAAAGTGTCAGCTCTTTCCTATGATCAGGCCAATCCACAATATTTATGAGAGTAAGAAACCCAAGTCATCCAACAATCAACCAGAGAGTTCAACTGTAATAAATACATGAAACATGATAGGTTATAACTATGACAGAGGCACTGTGAGATCCAAAACTACCTCCTAAATTACCCATTTGCTACTTCAGGATACAAGTACTGTGCATGTTATTAATATAGTTCTGGTTCCACTGACATGGTAGAGTGAGTTAACTAATGTATAATGTTCTCCTAATCCAATTACATAGTGAACAAAGTAGAGAACAAAAATTTAAATCATGGCAGAGCTCAGAAAAGAAAAACGGTCATGTTCCAGAAAAGAAAAGTGAACCCTAAGTCAGAGCTCTGAGCAGATGCTCTTCTATAAGCCTTGAGGCAACCAGGCCTTCTCTGTCTTATGGCTTCACCATCTTCATTATGGAATTTCCAAGGTCATTGTTCTTATTTCCATCAAGTTGATAAAGGATAAAAGAGCACAAAGGATGGCCTGTTGCAAAGTTTTATGGGCTAGGCCTAGAAATGGCCTACATGACTTCCGCTGATACTCCCTTGAACACATCAGACAGCAGCTGGGAGTGTGGTCAAGCTGTGCCAGGAGGAGGAGGGGCTGTGTGTGATTAGAAGTCCACAGCACAGTAAGCAATACAGCCTTACCTTCTAAATGTTCCAGATAAATGGGAATTGGAGAAAGTAGTAGAAACTCTTTACATCTCAAGTCCTTCAATTTTCAGAAAGAGTAGATTATGGAACTTTTAAGTAAATTAATAGTTAAAAGTCTTACCCTGTGGTAAAGTCTGTACCTTACTCTCATGTCTGTAGATGGATTCCATGTCTCCATATTTCTTTTTCATCAGTGTGAAAGCACAATATCCAATCTTACAGCAAAGAAGGATGCTTTGCTTTTCCGTTAATATGTTCTTATAGGTCTAATAAGGTTATTTCTGGATACAAGGAAATATGTTTTCCCTTCACTACTCAAAATTGGCATGTGTTTGCTGCTTTCTGTAGAAAGCTATGAATGCATATAAATCAGGAGGTTAAAATATCTGCACATGTTTTTAGAGATAAATGAGTTCAAGTGCCAAGGCCAAATCTACTGAATTACAGATATATTCAATCAGATGAAAACATTAGTTTAATTTTTATATTTTTGTGCATTTGCTTAGTACTCATCTCACGTTAGAGTTTAGTTTTGCACGAAGCTTTAAGCTTGGTTTGATTTTTCTTAGTTTGCCCTAAAATTTGAAGCTCATTGGCTGAAGATGTCAAAACAGAAGCTGAGGAGCAAGATACAAGAAGAGAGAGCATTTATTTAGTTTTCTTTTCCCTATCTGGGAGCTTCTGTGAGCTTCTCTTTATCCATGGTATGTGGAAATCTTTAAGACGGACCGCCCGTCCCCTTGGTCTCATGTAATGAGGCTCACTGCTCACTGTCCTACAGAACCTCCCTCCCTACCTCCTTCCCTCTCTCCCTCCCTCCCTCCCTTTCTGAATTCGTTAAATTGAGATATAATGGACATAGAACATTGTATCAGTTTCAGGTGTAAAATATAATAATTTGATATACGTGCATACTGTCACACTAAGTTTAGTTCACATTTATTACCACGCGGAGTTATGACTGTTTTTCTTGTGGTGAGAACTTATAAGATCTACTTTCTTAGGAGCATTCAAATACACAATGCAGTCTTACTAACTATAATCACCATACTGTACATTACATCCCCAGGACTTATTTACCTTATAATTGAAGTTTGGACCTTTTGACCCCCTTCACCCATTACACCCATTCACTGCCACCTCCGGCTTGTGGCAGCCACTGATCTGTTCTCTATATCTAAGAATTCACTTACTAGGTTGTTGTTGGTAGTGGTTTTTTTTTTTAAGATTCCATGTATAAGTGAGGTCATTTGTCTTTCTCTGACTTATTTCACTTAACATCATGCCCTCAAAGTCCATCCATGCTGTCATAAATGGCAAGATTTCCTTCTTTTTATGGTTGAATAATATTCCATTGTATACATATATATACCACATTTTTCTTTCTTATCACCATGTTTCTTCTGCTTCCTTGGCCTCTCCCGTGCTCTTCCCTCTGCTTGGAGCACCATCTTTGCTAATTAGTTCTTATTCAACCTTCAGATATCACCTTAAACCTTATTACACAACCACACAACCTCAAGGAAACTTTTCCTAAGCCACAGGCTAGATCAGTACCCTTAAAATGTACTGTGTAAAACTGGGTACTTCCTTATATCAACTCAGCAAACATTCAATTAAATAATTACATATGAATTTGGGTATTTAAAATTAGTTTCCCCTGTGAGAAGGTAAGCTCTGTGACAGGAGAGGCCATCTGTTCTATTTACCATTGTATTCCTAGTTGCTAACGTCATGGTTAAGACAGGCATCAATAGATGGTAACAGAATTAATGAATATTATGATTGTTCATAATTAGTTTGAAGAGCCTTGCCTCTCTCCCTTTTATGGAGCTCTATGGTTTTTCACTGAGGACCAGAAGATACACCTTGACAGCTAAGAAGATCCCCACTCACTCATTTCTCTCTGTTGGGGCTTACTGGCGGCTCCCATCTACTTGTAAGAGTTCCAAACATAGCATGGTGGAATCTGCAAGGGAAGGCAAGAGTATGGGCAGGTACTGTCTGTGGCCAGCCACATGGAGGTGGTTTAAGAGATACGGTACATCGAGCTTCTTTATTGGACCTGTACATGGTATCAGAGTACAGCAAAGCCTGGGAAGCCAAAACAGTATTGGAAAGCCTTGAGATCTAAAGCTGGACTTGGGGGTGTCTGCCTCCTATGACAGTGTTAATAATACATCTAGTCTAAATCTCAAGAACGTTCTCTTTGTAGCATGGGGAGTAATGCTGTTGGGTTGGGCTTCAGGGTGTCTCAGGTCTGAGGACAAGCACTGACCACTCATTCTCCTCCTCTGGCTTCCACTCAACCATGTGAGGGGACTCTGGGATCTCAAACAAAGGAACTTTTCTCATTCTTCCATGATTCCATCTCTGTCCCTGCCAGAGGGCTTATGGAGGATTTTCTCAAGACTCCAGCTGCAAAGAGGTTGTCTCAGGTCAGTGAGAGAGACTGGTCCATCCCCTGGAGTAAGACTAAATAAAACTGTAAAGTCAATAGGGTTGCATTTTTCACAGGGATCCCTGAGAAGGCTCAGGTCATCCAGGACCACTGGACCATATTCACTACATGTGTTGTAGACCTGATGTGGGATTCCTTACAGCAGGAGAAGAGAACAGAAGACTCCGAGAGAGCTGCCCTTTCTGTGATCTGCAAGTGGGAGTCTGTGTTTCTGCCCTTTGTTGAAAATTCTGCCTTCTGTTTTAAATTTCATTATTTGGCTTTTAAGGACTGACAGATAATCCTTGCTTTAACTGTTTCTGAAGCAACAGGTGAATAAGTTGCACATCTTTTCTGCTAAACCCTGAAAAGTGTTTGAAACTAACCTTGTGAGCAGAGAAGGAACTAGCAGCCCCCTCAGCCAGTGGGAATCTTTGGCTTGGCTTTCTGGCTAGAACTTTCACTCCACCAGATCCTCAACATGCATTCCACAGGCCTTTCCTCCTGAGTCCTATCTTCATCTTTGCTTTTGCCCTACGCCCCTTCAGCACTCAATGGCTCACTTTTATCATATTGGTCTGCACAACTGCTTTTCACAGATGTGTTATTCTAAGTATAAACTTTCTCTCAAGCTATCTAGGAAGTAGGGTTTTTTCATGAATTGAGCCACAGTTCTAGAGCCATCTATTTGGTGGTGATAAGACTGATGAGCCTCCCCTGCACCTAGAATGACCTTTTCCTTGCATTTACACTTGTCTTTTGTTCACTGAGGAAAACTGAAACTGGCTATATGTGTACGATGCCCACAACATCATGGCATGTAACTTCCTGAGTGTCAGCTGATGGGCAATCTGGGAAGAGCAGGAAGTATAACATCCTAACTTAATTCTCTTATGTATAATCAGTTTCTTCCTATAATCAGTTTTTGCAGATCCTTCATTATTAAACATGAATTTGATAATATAACCTGATAACCTGCACAGATGACATACATTACCCATAGAACTATAAAACTTAAAGAATACAAAGGTTTCTCAAAGGTTAGACATTATTTCACAGAATCTTTTCTTTTTCATTTTAACTTTTTATTTAAATTCCAGTTAAAAAATAATATGGGGGCACCTAGGTGGCTCAGATGACTGAGTATCTGACTCTTTGTTTAAGCTCAGGTCATGCTCTCAGTGTCCTGGGACTGAGCCCCTCATCAGAATCATCTTCTTCTGCTTGAAGATTCTTCACAAGAACAGATTTATTCTTTTTAAGCTTTTGTTTGTTTGTTTGTTTTTTAGTAATCGCTACACCCAACGTGGGGCTCCAACTCATAACCCTGAGATCAAGAATCGCATATTCTTCTGACTTCACAGAATCTTTTCAATTTCTTTCTACCATTGGCCTCCAGAATGAATCTACTGCAACATTCTGCACAGAATGCCAGCTCCTTCCCATTATCTATGTTCTGCTTCTTGTTCATAGGAAGCCAAAGTTTGAGCTGGGTACATTACTGCCTAACTAAAGGCATATTTCTCAGCCTTTCCTGCAGCTAATTTTGGCTATATCATTAAGTTTCAATCAAGGAGATGTAAATGTAACAGTTAAATGGAGTTTTGGAAGAGAAATCTCTTAAAAAGAATTTCTCCATTTGCTATCTGGTCCATAGAGAAAATCAGAAGACTTTTCGGGACTTCCAAGAACAAGGACCCAGTCTAGGGATGATGATTCAGAGACCCAGAAGGTTCCTGGATTCCTAATGACTCTGTGGATTCACCTCATCAGCTCTGGACCGCCTCCCTTCCTACTTGTTTTGTGTGAGCAAGAAATAAGACACATCCATCTAGCTTAAGCCACTGCCACTCTGAATTTTTCTGCTATATGCTGCTGATCCTAACCCTAACTCATAGAACCACCTACCATCCACTTAATACCAGCGATTTAGGTATCCATGGCTTAGTACAATAAGTGTTTTAAATCACTGGCTTTAAGGATAAAATGGCAGAAGTAAGTGTGATGACTCCAATTTCAAGAGCTAAAGTAATTGCTAAAATTCAGGGGAAAAAATGAGAACCACCAACCTTATTTCCATTCTTGCCCTTTCTGTCAAGTACAGATTTATCAAAGTCATTACCCAAGAAAAATGCCCACTGCTACATGCAGCCTGTAGTTCCACATCCCTCATTTCCATCCTTGCACCCCCCCACTTCTCTTCTTAATATGCACAAAATGAAACTGTTTGCTACTCAGGCAAGAGTGGAACACTTCTACAAAGTTTGGTTCCTCAGCATGAACTAAAGAAATGAATTAGGGTTTGTGTGCATAATTACTGGGTTCTAGAAAAGAGTATTTGTTCAAGTAAGAAATCAATTCAGGAAACAAAAATGCCAAAAGTGATGCTTATTTTAATGATGACATCAGAACCCTTCATTGTTTTCCAACCAGACAGAACAAATCTTAAACTCTGCTCTTAGTGGTGGTTGTTTGAATTATGGATACTAAAATCACCAGGATGTCATAAAGGAAAAGGCAGAGAATGGAGGTTTGTCACCTTGTCAGAAAGTAGTGAGTATAGAAAGAGGCACGTGTTCTAGAAGTGTGCTCTGCTACTTTAACATGCCCAGCTCGGTTCTCCTTTTCTATTACAAAGAGGTGAAACGAGAAAAATTCCATAGATCAGTGGATCTATTTAAACTAAAAAGTATAGAGAAGGTACTCAGTAATGAATGTTTGATTCCCACTTGGTAATTCTGATAGGCATTAAAATATGTTGTTAGGGACGCCTGGGTGGCGCAGTTGTTAAGCATCTGCCTTCAGCTCAGGGCGTGATCCTGGCGTTCTGGGATCGAGCCCCACATCAGGCTCCTCCGCTGGAGGCCTGCTTCTTCCTCTCCCACTCCCCCTGCTTGTGTTCCCTCTCTCACTGGCTGTCTCTGTCTAATAAATAAAATCTTAAAAAATAAATAAATAAAGTAAAATATGTTGTTAATTCTCTTGTGTTCATTTGTCCCTAAGTGGTGTTTCTCTCATTTCTAGCTTATGATGATGCCATATGATTGGCAAAGATTATCTTGTTAGAGTCAAAAATCTATAAAGAACTAAAGAAGTATGGAAGAAGCTTGGAATATCCTTTTTCTAGAGTGAACTGTATCTGTGAATTCTAGTAGCTGCTAGTTTCATGATCATTCACTTCTAATCCAATTTCCAATACCTCTCAAAGAACTGGCAGAACACATGTCACCTTCATATCCCAGGCTACTTAAATGATCACTATTAAGGTGTACTCAGTCAACCCTCCTTTCTCATTATGGAGAGAAGTGGGGACAAAAATCATTCCCAGTTAGAAGAAAAACCAAGGTGTAGTCAATTACTGATCATGTGAGATGACTTAGCTATGCTTAAGGAGTAGCCAGACTTCTCTGCTCAAGCTTTGGTCTTCTCAATCTAGTCAATGTTAATAATCATCATTATTCAGCCAGTGTCCACTCATGACCCCTAATCAGATACCTATTCCTAACCTTGACCTGGGCACACAAGTTATTCCATACCAATATAATGTAGCAACAGCAACAATTACCCTAAGTGCACTCAATAGGCATTCTTTCAAGCTATGTATGTGTATCAGCTCATTTGTCCTTTACAACAACTCTCTGAGATCTTAGAATTCTGTTTTAGAGATACGTTAACTAAGGCAAGATTAAACAGCCTGCTCAAGGTCACCCAGCTACTAATGACACATCACAGCTACTAAATGATACCACAGGTAGTCTGACTTCAGATCCCATGATCCTAACCACTTCACACAGTTTCTCTAGTAAAGCAAATATAACAAGGAAAGCATGCTAGAAAACATTCAATTTCATCCTGCATGGAGACCGTCTCTTCTCAACCTGCAGAGGTGTCAGTATCTCATTAACAGGTGCCCTCAGCTGATGATTCCAAAAGGAGTTCTAACAACCTCTTTGATCATATATTCCACCCAGGAGTAGGGAAAGCAAGTATAAGGCATGCTTTTA
Source organism: Ursus americanus (assembly GCF_024610735.1). Taxonomy (NCBI): domain Eukaryota; kingdom Metazoa; phylum Chordata; class Mammalia; order Carnivora; family Ursidae; genus Ursus; species Ursus americanus. The sequence goes on from NC_142131.1 coordinate 1,505,900, forward strand.
AAAGTATCTCAGTCACCCCTCCAACCCAAGTTCAGCCTTTTGAAGAAATGTTAGTATTTACTATTCTCTGGAAATCCTCCCATCCTCTCCAAGTATCACTACATGGACATGCCAAATGTGTTTCCCATACACTGTGCACTAAAAATTCAAGGAAATAGTCTACCATCTTGCTCAACAGAAAAGAAAAAAGTTTTTGCCTCTGATGTTTTCAATCCCTTATTCTTTCTTATTTTGATATATTTATAAATTATTAAAATCTGACTTATTCCCTAAGTAAACTAAATTAACAAATTTGGCTCATTTGTTTTTATAGAATAATAATTAGGTAAGCCTGATAAATCACCAGCGTAATGAATAGGAACCTGAAAACCAGCCTAACCCGAGTGTCATGCATTCAATCAACACAGCCTCTGAAAACCTTATTTATGAAGAAGTAAAATACTTTATAAATGTTACATCTTATTCTCTCTCTTGCTTCATAGATTGTTAGACTCAGGAAACTTCTATGACATAGAATCTATGTTAATCTTTTCATTTCCAGTTGGGGATAGTGAAGCCCGGGAAGTATGAGTGACTTGTCTAAGGTCACAATGTTACTGGCAAAGCCAGAACTCAATCTGTGTTTTCTAACTTTCTTTGGATGATCTTGCCATTTCAATACAGTATTTGTCTGGATTGGTTTAGGGACACAGAGAAGGCCTCTTTTGAAATTTGCAACGGGTATTTAGGGTAAGATGGAAGATAGGAAAATACCACATGCTCTGGCTCAGGGATCTCAAGCCGACTTTCAGGAGCAAGACAAGCATTTACTATCATTCTTTCAAAAGAAGCTGTAGGTTCTACTTTTCTAGATTACTGAGGATAAAGGAGAGAAATACGGAGTATGTTATTATGCATCATTGCTCCACCACTGAGTAAAGATGTCACCTTTTCTCTGTGAGTCTCAATTATCTTACTTATTGGTTTGCAGCCTTTGTTCTAGCTCAACGGTAGTTCTGATATCACTCTAGATTCCAACCCTTAGATTTCCTCCAAGTCCCTGGGCCCATACTTCTTATCCTTGCATGTTGTAACCCTTAGGCTCTACCTCCATCCCTTGCCATGGAAGTCCTTTTCTCCCAAATTGTTTTCAATTTTTACAGCTTCTCTACTTCTCAACATCATCCCTTCTAATCCAATAGTTAGCTTTCTGGTCAAGCCCTAAGAAGCTCCTCTCTTTCTTTTTTTTAAAGATTTTATTTTATTTATTTATTTACTTACTTACTTATTTGAGAGAGAGAGAGAGCACATGCACAGGGAGGAGCAGAGGGAGAGGGACAAGCAAACTCTGTGCTGAGTGCAGAGTTGGACTCATGGCTCGATTCCACAAACCCAAGGTCATGACCTGAGCTGAAATTAAGAGGTGGACGCTCAGGGGCGCCTGGGTGGCACAGCGGTTAAGCGTCTGCCTTCGGCTCAGGGCGTGATCCCAGCATTATGGGATCGAGCCCCACATCAGGCTCCTCTGCTATGAGACTGCTTCTTCCTCTCCCACTCCCCCTGCTTGTGTTCCCTCTCTCGCTGGCTGTCTCTATCTCTGTTGAATAAATAAATAAAATCTTTAAAAAAAAAAAAAAGAGTTGGATGCTCAACCAAATGAGCCACCCAGGCATCCCAAGCCCCTTTCTTCGTAGCCCCTGACATCCTCCAACTGACCTCTCTAGAGCCTTACCCAGGTTATAAATGAACCCCAGTCTATGTAACAATAAAAACAATCAGAAATCCATCCATTTCCCTAGAAGTCTGGTTCAAATTCCTGTTAGCCTCCTTCACCTCCATTTCTCTTTTTTGGTATCGTAAAGGAAACAATGGATTTGGATTAAAAATAAGTGGGTCAGGGGCACCCTGGTGGCTCAGTCATTAAGTGTCCAACTCTTGATTTTGGCTCAGGTCATGATCTCAGGGTCGTGAGACCAAGCCCCACCTCGGGCTTCATGCTGGGCATGGAGCCTGCTTAAGATTCTCTCTCTCCCTCTCCCTCCACCCACTTCTCTCTTTTCCTCTCTAAAAAAATAAAAATAAATAAAAAATAAATTACTAGGTTATGGTTCTAATACAGCAACCTGGCAGCCTGAGCTCTAGAAGAAAAGCATTTATTTACTTTTGTTGAGACTCGATATCCTCATATGAAATGCGAATGGGTGATAACAGCCCTAGCTACTTCGGTGAATAATTATGATGTCAAGTGAAAGGACAGATTTATTCATCACAAAGTCAACAACTGCTGGCACCTATTCTGTGTCAGGATGTGGCTGTGGTTGAGTCTAACCAAACATGACCAAACAGAGCCACTGCCACCTCAGATTTGAAAACACTTTGTAAGCTGGAAGGCACCATACCATTACTATTCTTTCAAATTCTACCTCTTGGAATTCTCTAGCCCCATCAATCATATTGATTACCACCCCAGGTACTATGGAAGCCTTGACTGAAACACTCACTGCATACCACAGAGCTCCGGGACATGTATGGCCAGAGGAATGAAGATGTAGGCACATCAAAGAAAAGAATTTACAAGGAGGGTGCCAACACTAAATCTACTCAGAGAAGTCCAAGAGAGACTTCTCAAAAGTGCTTGTAAATGGTAATGGGTGGGGTGGGCTGAGGTGGAGATGGAAAGCACCATCTGCCTTCTAATCTCAACCAGCTTAGTCTTGGCTTCACATTCTGTTCTTTGGATTCCACCTTGTTTCATGTTTCATCTAGCACAGATTTGGGATGGAGGGAAGCAGCATCAGCCATCCTAACTACCTCAATCTGTTTTCTAGACATTGCCTTTTCTTTCATTGGTTTATCTTAGAATGCATCACAGAGTCCCTCTTTCAATTCCTGATGCTCCCAGAAAGATTTTATTTGAAAGTACAAGCATGAGAGCAGGACTTTCATCTATCACCTTCCAAACCAGCAAACAAGAGAGACAAACAACTCACTTAGCAGCTGTCTATAACTTGCACTCTTCTAGATTTTCTAATCAATGCCCATTTCCTTGCTGCCAACACATTCGCTATAAATTTAGACACTGTATGTTGAAGATCACTTCCAAAATATAATATTATAGGTTTTCTCTGATTTTCCTGAGTCCCATTTACAGTGAAGCAATCTGTGTCAGCAATTTTGGGGACTCACGGAAATGATTCAGACTTCGAGAAACATCTTTGCATGAAACTAGTTATATGTTAAGTCCAGAACACATTAAATTGACTAAGTAGTCTTTCCTCATTCTCCCAGCTTTCTCTAGTGCCAGAAGATTCTGAAATCAACACTGAGCTTGCAGCTGATTTTGAAGAAGAGGCATCACCGCAATTCAGGGTGTTGCCATGAGGAAATCTATATCATTCCTTCTTATAAATAAATCCAGTAGTTACATAATCCTCTGAGGTCATTCTTGGAGCCCATGCAGATAGTGTGACAACTGATGAAAAAAGGTTTTAAAAAGGAAGGTGTGAAAAGATAAGAGATGTATCAAAAGCATCCTCACGTTACAGACTGGGAGTGAAGAATCTGATAAATGAAAGGTCAAGAAATACAGGGACATTCCAATCCTCAAGAAAACCAGGAGCTTTCTGAGTCTCAAAACAAAAGGGTATGGTCACTGCACACCCAAGCAGTAGCTTCACACTGGCTATCACATCTCTGGCAGAACGTGCCACCTGTGCTAAGAGCTAAAACCATCTTGTTGTTGACAGGTTGTCAGGAAATTTAAGGATGTAGTGGGGGACCACCAGGCACGGAATGGACTCTAGGAAAAAACCTGAACTATGCTTTCCAAAACGCTGCTGGCCTTTAGCCACCATATACCTCAAGTGAGGAGCTTTAGGAAAAAGAAGTGTAACCAGTCATATGTTGTGTCCATCCCTCATGCAACCTCTAGGGGGCGGTGTCAATATGTGGCAATGTCACGTGGATAGGACAAGGTAGCAACATCCATGCTCTGACATGTTTTTGTGGCAGAAAAGATTAAAGAATTCGGATTCTTCATATTCAGAGTCAGTAAGATATTTCAGAGAAAGGCAATGAACTCCCACATTGTTTATTGACCTTACTTAAGCATTTCATACCAGTGTATTTGGCAGCTTTGGGAACTATTGTGTAAGTGGGGTTACCCAGAAGTGATTGCCAACATTCTGAGAATATTTCACGATCAAGGATTTGGCACACTCAGTGTGAATGGCATTGCCCCTAACCTCTTCTTTTTTATAAACCAGATTTCAGCTCTGCAACAGACCTTAGATAATTATCCCTTTTGAAAATGTAACCCTGCTTGGCAACCCAAGCAATGCACGTCAATCCGAGGACCCATTTCTAGCCCTCCAATCGGCTCTCCCTTCCCCGCAGGCTGCCATCTCCCAGTGATACCTTTGAGAAAAGTAAATCTGGGCTGATGACGGAACATTCTTTGCACACAAAGGAAAAGCTGCACAATCACCTACCTGTATGGGCTCAGGAAAGCAACACAGGTTGAAAATTAGGCTGAAGAGTGAGTATCAAGTAGCAAACCCTTTTGGGAAAACCCCAGACCTAGCCAAGATCCCTTGGCAAGAGCACGTGGCAGGGAGCCTGAGGCCTGGGCTGCCTGAGCTGCTGACTGATATTTGATTCTTTAAATAGACAAAGAATTCAAATCCAATCAGCAGACAGGTCTCCAGACAGGCAGAGAGAGCAAGTTACGTTTCTAGAAGGGCACAATGGTTCAAGGCAGGTTTTAGGCTGGAGAGCTACAAGGCTGTGGCTGAAATGCTCAGAGACAGGATTACTGGTCTTCTGTGAAAGGTGTTTGGGCCTCAGAGCAGAACGCAAGACAGACTCTGGAATCTTGGCTTTGTTACTAACTCACTGGGTACCGCTGGACAAGGAACTTAACCTCTGAACCACCCAGGGATAACAACAGGAACACCGCCATGGGGTTATACCAAGGACTAAATGAAGATTGCTAAATAGAGGCAGAGCCTCACACACAGGAAAGGCTCAAGGAAGGGATGCTAGGATAATCAGAGGCTTAAATTAATGAACTTTTAAAATGTCTCTTTATAGTAGGATAAATAAATTCAGGGCCTAGAGACAGATACTTGATTATGCAGTGCAATGGAGACAGGCTTTTTAATAAATGGTGCTGGGACAACTAAGTATCCAAATGAGGAAAAGAAAGTTGAACCTGCACCTCATCCCACACACGCAAATTTGTTCAGGGTTGATTATTAACCTAAATGTAAAAAGAAAAATTATAAAACTTTCAGAAGAATCTAAGATGATACCTTTCTGAACTCAGGAGGGGGGTGTGGTCGTGATATGAAAGGACATGGGGGCAACTCTGGGTGCAGGCAGCTTCAAGGCCTAGACCGGGAGACAGCTGTTGCTTACACACCCTACACTCTCCCTTCAGCTGTGCATAACCACTTCCTGCACTCTTTTCAACATACGCTAGCCCTTTCCTTGCACATTCCCTGCACTCTCCACGTTTCAGATGTGCCTTTGCGGTAAGCATATCCATGGTCAGGCCAGTTAGAGGACAATCACTACTTCAAATGGTAAAAAGAAATCTAATATAATAAATATTTAAATAAAGCAAGACACAAATATTTTATCTATATGGCAGCAGAGACAGGAAAATCAGAAACACGCAGTGATGATGTGTGACACGGTTCACAGCGGGACATCAGTCAGGGGCACAAGATCTTAGCACCTTTTCTCTCGAGCTTTTTTTAAATTCCATCCGCTAACTGCACACATTCTTCCCAAACTATCTATTGTCCCAAACTAGAGGCTATAGTCCTCAGGACATCCTGCTTGCACTATTTCCCCTAAATCATTACTTCTTTCCTGCTTCAAGTCTTTCTAGCCAAGTTACATCTTTTGGTTCGTGGATAAATTCCTAACTACCCTTTGCTCTCTGATACAGTCTCTCAGAGTGCTTTCTTCTCTTTCTTCAAATTTGCCGGTTGTGGGTCACCAGGCCAAAATACTGATGTAGGGACTATGTTCTCATCTTGTGGCCTTATCTTACCTTCACAGGCCTGTGCATTATAAAACTGCAGATCAGGGGTCCCTGGGTGGTAGTAAGGGACGGTTAAGTATCCAACTCTTAGTCTCCGCCCCAGTCATGGGTTGTGATCTCAGGGTCACGAAATCGAGCCCTGCGTCAGGCCCCACTCTGAGCACTGAGTCTGCTAAAGTTTCTCTCTTCCTCTCACCCTGCACCCCTCCCTGCCTCTCTCTCTAATAAATAAATCTTAAAAAAATAACTACAGATCTAAAATCCATATTTACCTGATTACCAGAGTACATTTGAGGTCTGCATTCAGGAAGATTATAATAGATTTCACAGAAAAATTGGCAAAAGAACAGTTCTTTATATTACTGAATTTAAACACAAAGTATATGCTTAATAAACACTTAAAATAAAAATTTAGGAAATTCAGCATTAGATTAAGCATTTAAAGCCAGTAAGTGTTCAAACAGTGAGAGACAACATCAATTAGAACCTAGGAGCACTAAATTGGTCTGCCTAATAAATTCACTGGTAATTAGTGTTTAATATGAATCCTTTTATTTTTAAATAGTTAATTTTTAATAGAAACACTTAAATAATTGATTATGCAGTGCAATGGAGATAGTCTACTGTATTTGTTACTCCTCCCTTGCCTAAGAAAATCCTACTCAGGTACTCAGCACCACCACACCCACTCTGACCACTGTCCAGTTTGCAGGAAAAATATCTAGAAGGAAATCATACACCTCTCCGTGCACAGAAGGAAGTTAAGAGACACCAAGTAAAGATCTAGGCTCTCCTGATTCCCCCTCCACATAATGTCCAAAGCACACCTCTTCCAGCCATTCCTCTCACATTGGTGTCTCTTTTCTGTAATTCTGTCCCTAACCTCAGTAACCTGATCTTGACTGTCTAGAGTCAACATTTCAGTCTCCTCTAGTCCAGAGGGTATGGGTGCTGGATTCATCCTTAAGGGACGTATAATCACTGTCTCCAAAGGGCCCTGCTTCCTCTACCTGGCACCCAAAAGCAGACCAGAGAGACAAGGTGAGAGACAAAAGCAGCTGTGTTACTAGGGAGTGCAGATGGTGCAAGACAGCCTGGCAGGAGGAATGAGGTCAGGGAAAGGTTAGAAATCAGTTACCGTGGCAGTCAGGACGGTTATATTCATAGTTCAGGCAACGTGATGGCCCTTGTGGATTTTCCTAATCCCTACAAGCTAGCTGCTATGTGACCTTTTAGAAAAAAACTATGAGGATAAAATAGCACTCCAGAGAGGAGGGTACAGTAGACATTCATTCATTCATTTATTTATTCATTTATTCATTCAACATTTACACTGCACCAGATCAGAGAATCTAAAAGGAGCATAAATCAAAGTCTAAGAGAGAGAATACTAGTAACTATTGTAGGCATTTAGGAGAGAAAGGAATTCTGAAGAGCCCAGAAAGGTCCAAAAATGCCTTGTGGGGAGATGGTACCCAAACTGGAACTTAAAAACTAAAGATTAATAAGAACGCAGAGAGGAGCGGACACTTCAGACAGAGAAAAAAGCATGCACGAAACTAGGATGCAGGGATGCGACTTGAATGAGAACAGTAAAGGCACCAGGAGAGCTGATGATTGTAGGAGGAAGTCACAGGAAATAAAGCGGGGTTTGGGGGCAGTCTGCCACGTACAGATACATGGGACTTTTTCTGTGGGTAACACGGAATCTTGGCAAGTTTGATGTGACCATACAAGGCAGCAAGATTCAAGAGGGGCAGCAGAGAGAACAGCAAGAATGCCTGCGAAGGTGGAAGAAGGTACAGAGGAACAGAGGAAGCCACCTCGGGACAGCAATATCAACCACAGCCCCGTCCATCACATTCTAGACCAGGACAAGTGGGAAAGGACCTGAAGTCTAACTGGATAGCCTGAAGCAGGGGTGGTGGAACAGGAGGAGCAAGCCCTGTCCTGTGAGGAGGCACCACAGTGAAGGGCTCTATACACACGAAGGACTCAGGTCATGCGCAGTGCTGGGGTGGGGCGGGGGGGGGGGCTGCCTCCACCTTTAGACCACGGCTGGCTCAGCAGGGTCATTGCTTTCCTCAAATCCAAGTTCTGAGGTAAATGCCTTGCTCTAAGGCAAATCATATGTACTAACATTAAATAAAGTCCTTGCCACTTAAGAATAAGAAACTTTAAAATAGTATCTTATCTTTATTCCATATTTTCGTTTCAATATTATGATATTTTATCATGTACAAACCTTATTAGAACATTGGTGTGCATGTTCTTATAAATAAATAAGTATACAAATATTGGGAGTGTGCAACCTTTTTGTTTGTTTGTTTTGTTTTTTTAAGTCATAAGGGTGTGTGATCAAAAAGTCTGGAGACAGCTAATGTGAATGACCCGAGCCGGTTCACAGTAGCCAGAGTAAAAGCCCTATCTAAAACGCAGAGGACAGGGGAAGGGGAGTTATGCCACTAAAAAGAAAAGAGCTGGGTGGGATCCCCTCACTGAGCAACAGACATGGGCTTGACGAGGAGCTTATACGCTGAAAGGGAGCCCTCACTAGCAGCAATACAGGGCCAAAGAAAACACATGTCCACCTTTGTCCTAGCCTGGGACTCAAGGATCCAATCTGAAGATCTCTGGTGCGGGAAACTGCAGTTTCCATTCGACACAAATCATTTTAAAAACATGTTTTTCACTTTTCTTATAACATTTTTGTAAAACATTTTACATTTTTCATAATGTATATACTATATATTTGTCATTATAGAGTTTACTCTAATGAATCCCTATTGACCAATTATCTAGTTTCAACAAATGTCGACATTTTGCTTGATACTTGCTTGTCTACCACTTCTTTTCCCCCTCTTTGCTTTTTTACATTGTTTGCATTTTAAAGCAAATCCCTGACATCATGTTATCCTGCTCAAATACTTTCCAGATAGGAAAATATATACAGACATTTTCTTATATAACCAGGACAGTTTTGACACATGGAATGAAATTATCAACAATTCTTTGATGTCATCTGTCTGTTTATCCATTTTTTATTTCTCTGATTGTCTAAAAAAGTGTTGTTTTACAGTCAGGTTTTATTTTGTATTGGGATCTAAATAGCACTCACTCATTTGTCAATAACATATTTTTTTTTGTCAATAACATATTTTACTTTCAAATCTCCCCTCTTTTAAACTGAGGTATAATTTATATATAATAAAAGGCACAAATCTTAAATATATACTTGAGTTCATTAATTTTTGACAAATACATACACTGTGTGGACCCATTACTTTATCAAGATAGAGAAAATTTCAATCACTCCATAGTTTTCCTAAGTCCTTTTCTAGTCAGTTCTTACCCTTTACCCCAGAGGCAGTCACTGTTCACAGACTGGCTTTGACTATTCTAGAACTTCCTATAAATGCTACTACAAAGTGTATACCCCTATTATGTCTGGCTTTTTTTGTTGTTGTTCAGTTTAATGTTTTTTGGATTTACCCATGTTTTTCCTTCCATTACTGAAATATTGTTTCTTCCTACTAAGTAGTATCCCACCGTGCAGTGTACCATGATTTATTTATCAATTTACCTACTGATCCGGTTGCTTCCAGTTTGAGGTTATTATGAATAAAGGTGCTATAAACATTCTTTTTCAAGTATTTCTGTAGATTAAGATTTTATTTTTCTAGGATAAATCCTTGGGATTGAAATTGCTGGTTCATAATACAGTAAAATGTATGTAAACGTACACTATATGAAACTACTAAGGAGTTTTCCCAAGTGTTTGTAACTTTTACACTCCCATCACCAATGGATGAGAGTTTAGGTTGAATCATATCCCTGCCGACATTCTGCATTTTCAGTGTTTTTAATTTTAGCCACTCTCGTGGGAGTACAGAGATTGTCTCTAACTCTCTTAATCTACATAAATTCACATTCTAGCCTTTCTTTTTAAACTTGTTTGTTTTGTTAGTTCAAGAAATTAAGTGAGGGACACCTGGGTGGCTCAGTCAGTTAAGCGTCTGCCTTCGGCCCAGGTCACGATCCCAGGCTGCTGGGATGGAGCCCTGGTCAGGCTCCCTGCTCAGCAGGGAATCTGCTTCTCCCTCTTCCTCTGCCACTCCCCCTGCTTGTGTGTGCTCTCTCTCTCTAATAAATAAATAAAATCTTTATTAAAAAAAATAAAAGAAATTAAGTGAGATCTGAAAAATGTCCCATATTCTAGATTTCACTGATTGCTTTTTCATGGTATAGTTGAACTTGTACCTATATCCCCTTTATTTCCTGTAAACATTTCTGGTGCTTTTTATTCCTTTGTGTAGATCTATGTTTTTATCTGGTATAATTTTATTTCTGCATCAAAGACTTACTTGTACATTTCTAATAGGGAAGATCTATTGATGATGAATTATTTCAGATTCTGCATGCATGAAGTCTTATTCTTCCTTTGCCTTTATAAGATATTTTAGTGGGATAAAGAATTCTAGGCTGTTTTTCTTTCAGTACTTTGAAGATGTTGCTCCATTGTCTTCTAGCTTGTATTGTTTCAAACAAGAAATCTGCTCTCATCCTTACCATTGTTCCTCAGTATATATGTAATGTACCTTTCTTCTCAGACTGCATTTCTTTACCACTAGTTTTAAGAAATTTGATTGTGATTTGCCATGATGTCATTTTCTTTGTGCTTCCTGTGCTTGAGCTTTATTGGGATTCTCAGATCTGTGGGTTATAGTATTTTACAGTGTTCATTAAATTTAGAAACTCTCAGCCATTTTTACTTTAAACATTTTTTTTCTGCAACTTTCCCCATTTTTTCCTTCAGAGATTCTAATTATACTTATCTTTGGCTACTTCAAGTTGTCCCTCAGTTCACTGATAGTGTTTACTTTTAAAAGTCCTTTTTTCAATCTGTTTCATTTTACATAGTTTATATTGCCATGTGTTAAAGTTCATTATTCTTTTCTTCTGCAATGATAAATGTAATCAATCCCATCTGACATTATAGTTTTCATCTCTAGAATTTTTATGTTTAATCTACCATGTCTCTCCTAGCATGTTCAATCCTTTCTCTAGCCTGTTGAACATACAGGATAGTGTTACAGAAACTTAGTTAATGTCCTTGACTACTATACTACTTCTATCATCTGTATCGTTTCTGAGTTAGTTTCAATTAACTTATTTTTTCCCCTCATTATTTGGATGCATTTTCCTGCCTCTGAACATGCCTGGTAGCATTGGACTGGATGCCAGATGCTGTTAATTTTACCTTAGAAGGAAGATATTTGTGTGGATACAAAAATCCTTATTTCTAAGTCTTTGGAAACAAATGTGGGCAGTGGAATGACTTGATAACACACTGACAATCAAAAAACGTTAATATCTATCCCTTGCCTTTTCAAGGCTGAGTTCAGTTTGGTACCACCAAAATCTGGAGCTTCTAATAGGATGATTTCTTATATAGAGAGAAGATGAAGACAAAGACATAGAGTAAGAGAGCCCTAATGAGAAGGTTGTCAAGAAGCATGGTCTATTTCTCATTTGTAGATACTTGCTGGATTTGCAAACTCCAAGTTATGATGCAGATTTATACATTATTGTTACTATTACCATTACCAAGTGTCATCCTCTACAGGACACATGTCAGGACATGAGGGTTATCCTGAATGACCAAGTGAAGAGCCCTGGGCCTCGGCTAGGCTGATATGGGCATGCCATGGGAGAGTATCCTTCCAGAATGTCAGTTATCTCCCAGGGAAGCACAGAAAATCTATCCTCACTTTGGGAAATCTTTTTTGGAATATTTGTGATGACAAAATTTTGTGCTATGACTAAACCAGGTCTGCCTTGAAAGTATTCTTCAACTTACTAACAAACAATTGGTTGTGCTTCAGTGTCTGCAGTGGTAGCTTAGAAATCTGAAAGAAAAATGGATGATCCTGGTGAAATGCAATGAGAGAAACTGACTCCACTGGAGCTTAGCCACCATGCTGATTTTAAGAGGATCAAATAAAGCTGTACAGCTATGGGTTTCTCTGGGGAACTTTCTTTTGCCCAGATCCTCACTAGGTCATGTCTGACAATGAAGGATAAATGATGCATCATACGGGTTTCCGATTCTACAGTGTCACCATTTATATAGAAAAAGAGATAAAGCTGCGTCAATGGACTTTGTTTTCTCAAACTAATCTTCCTAAAACATCGTTTGGATCAGGCCACTCTTCATTCAACATTTCGCAGTGGCTCTTCTGCTTACCAAACGAAGGCTAAGGTATTCTTCCTCACTTTCAAAGTCTTGAAGAAGAGGTCTCTGCCCTACCTCTCCCTTACTTATTTTTTTACTATTCTCCAAGAGAAGGAACACAGCAAATGGTATTAAACCTACTATGTACAAAGCGCTATTTGACATTTACATACATGCTTTTATTTTATTACCCTCGTTTTAAATTCAGATGAAAGTTCAGAGAGCCTGAAGGACTTACCCAAAGTCACAGAGCCAGCAAGAAAAAGCCAAGATGATAGAAGCTAAGTTTGCTTGATGCCAAAGATCAGGCTCCTTTAATTGTATCTCATTGTTTATGCACCATACTGTTTTTCTTTTAATATATAAATAATAAATGAATACAGCTCATTATTAAATATTCAAGGAATATATTATTAGGTAGGGAAACATGTGAAAGTCCCCACTCATCCACATCCAACTCTCAAATGCCCCAACACGAACACTGCCAGCAACTTGGTGCACGTCTTTCTAGTTTTGTTTTACATTTATAAATATGTATGTGCAAAGACACATGGGATTTTTTTACATAAATGAAAAAGAAAAGTTCTCAAACTTACTTCTTTTACCTAATATCTTTTCGTAGTGATACTCCCCTGAAGCATATATAAATCTATTCCAATATTTATAACAGCTACATAGTATGTCATAACTTGGGTGTTTAACCTTTAGGCAGGCTCTGAGGGGCACTGAAGATTTCCAAGTAAGCATCTTTGTAAGCTTGTGTGAATCTTTTAGGTTAGATAATCACAGGTAAAATGCTGACTAAAGGTACACATATTCTTTGCTATTGCCAGCAGCATATGCTAGCACTAGTTTATCCGTAGTCTGGTTTCATCTCACTGGTTGTAAATGAAGTAGATTATCTTCTTAAATTTATCCATATTTTGCATTTTTGTTCTGTAAATTGCTTGTTGATAATTCTGGCTCATTAGAATGGGGGGCTAGTTCCCCGTCATTTTCTTATTGGTTTGTAAATCCTCCCTTCTTATTATGGACATCATTCTTTGTTACACGGGGTCTTGTCTCCTGTCTCTTAACATTATTTATTATGTCCTTTGTCAAGTGAATTTAAATTTGTGATTGTAAAATTTCAAAAAGTTTAATGTAGATTTAAAGCTTAAATTTGTATGTGGTCAAGTTTATTATCTTTGTTCTTTATAGCATCTGAGTTTTGTGTCTTGCTTAGAAAAAATATCATCCTCCTCTCTTCTTAACCACTACATTTGGCCAGGATAATGATATACAAGATTCTTCATTTTCCCCCCAATACTGTATTTTCATTATGCTTAGATCTGATATTTCAGGACACCAAATTCTTTTTTCCAAAAAAGGAGAGTTAGAGTTCCAGAGCCTCTATTTCTAGGAACAGTAGACCATATAATTTAGACCAATCTTTCTACTGAGAATAACTAAAAACCTAGAGGAAAAAGTAAAACAAAAACAAAAACAAAACAGTCTTAAAAGCACCAAATAGCTAACTAGTGCATGGAAGAGAATATAGCTTCCAAGTAATAGAGAAGGGGAATGGAGTGATGAAACAACATGAGTTATTATTCATTTTACATATTCTCAGAATTGATTTATTAATGTATTACTTAAGAGTTTTGCATCTTTGTTGATCGGTGAGATTTGCTTACAACTTCCCTTTTCCATGCCAGTTTTTTTCTGGTTTGGGTGTAATAAGACTCAGGCTAGTCTTAGCCCAATTTAGGAAACCTTCCCTTTTTTCTATCTTTGTAATAGTTTATAAAACAGAAATTACTAGTTTTTGAAAAGTTTGGCAGCTAAAATCTATGGAAGATCAGAAATTGGTTGCCTTTTATAGTATAGATATTTGGATATTTTCTCCATTTTTTCCTTTTTTTTTTTTAAACTCTTCTTAGCCAATTTGGATACTGCTTTCCTATAAAATTTTCATTTCATATGGATTTTTTTATATAGCATGCTCTTGCACTTTGAAATTTTTATCCATAACTGTAATTATGTCTTCTTTCTCCTAGGTACTTCATCATGCTAGGATCCAATGTGTCAATGGAACATGTGATGCCAAGTAAACGCTCATTTCATTGAACTACCTCTAGCTCTAACTCTAAGAAAGTTTTAAGGATTTTTCCTCTACAAGTTTTAAGATTTTCTATTGTTGGGTGTCTTACATTTCACCAACATGTATAGAAGCAAGAGATTTTTTCCCACTCATTCTGCTTAGCACTCAACGCGCTCAGCATGGAATATAAAGATCCTTTCTACCCCCTTAGGTTATCCCTGGCTCCCATCCCCATCTCATCCTTCATATAATCTCTGTTGGGATGGATATGGGAACTTTTAATATATCCTTCATATCATTTAAATATTCTCTCAAACTTCCCAAATCTTTGCTATTTTAAAACATTTTCTGGGAGAATCTTTACTCCTTCTCTCTACGTATGTGCATTCATCTCTTGTTTCTATGATCACATTTTTTTAAATTTCCAAGTTCTTTCTGGTAATGAAGTCTTGTTTTCTGAATATAATACCTTCTCTTAAAACTTCTATAGATGTTGACCATACTTTAACATATTCTTCTATTGGTTCTAATAACTTTTTCCTTATGGGTTCTTTTATCTTCTATGTACCTTTATTCTTTGTACTTAATTTTCTTCAAAAACTTTGTGATTATTACTAGCACTCATCTTTCTATTTGAGGGGACCCTTGTTCATTCACTTTTCTGTGAAAGCTGCTCTTGTTTATCATAGCCTGTCTGGTTAGAGAGGAGGATGTGTTGACTAGTAGGGTATGCCATGGTTTCATTTGTTATTTTAGGGCTGAGTGCTTGTCAAACTAGTGCTTGTCAAACTCATTCTGTAAAAGGGCAGATAGTAAATACTTCAGTGTTGTGGGCCACATGGACTCTGTCTCCACTCCATCCAACTCTGGTTGTAGCACAAAAGCAACTGCAGACACTATGTAAACTAATGGGCATGACTGTGTTCCAATAAAATTTTACATACAAAGTAGGTCTCCAGCCTATGAGTTTGCCAGCCCCTGACTTAAACCATTATTTCAAAGATGGTGGTGATGGAGTTTCCATTATCTAAAACTGAAAGTAACAGGTGCTGAGCAGTAGTGGAAGGAAGTTTTAGCTACGGAAGTCCCAGCATGACTGGGCATTACTTTGGGCTGTGTAACTCTACAATTTGGCTCTGTGCTTATGGATATAATGAAGATTATCCATAATCTTCATATCCAGAGGGCATTGGGGCTGCTCTTGGGGAGAAGGCAGGGCAAACAGTGCACAGACATACAGCATGGGAGCAGTGTTCTGAAAACACCAGGGAGCACAGAGTGGGGAGGTTATTTGCTCATCTTGGAGCATGTCCCATAGAGGCAGTGTTCATGGAAAGACCCCTCTGGGAACAAAAGAACTGGTCAGTGCCATTTCCCTCACCTGCCCCTCAACATAAGCACAGGGCCACCTGTGGGAACCAGTACAGTGCTGATACCCACTATCTAACTTGTTTACAGCATCCCCACACCCCAGGCTTTGGTGGAACCACCTCTCCCAGTCATGCTTGCCTCCATCCCAGCACGGCAAGCCCCCTCCCCTAGAATACTAACCTGAAACCATGCTCACACTAAATCTCCCAATGCAGGAGTTTTGTTTTCTTCTTTCATTCAAGATGCAGTTTGTTTGTTTTTAAGTAAGCTCTATGTCCAAGGTGGGGCTTGAACTCGTGATCCTGAGATCATGAGTCACATGCTCCACCAACTAAGCCAGCCAGACACCTCTGTGATGCAGAAGTTTTGCAGAGCCTTGGTTCTGGCAGCAGTGGTGACAGGTCCCATTTTATAAACAGACCAGAGCACACATAGTTAAAATGCACCACATTCAAGTCAGGAACCAAACACTGCCCACATCAGGCAAAGAGAGCATGCGAAGATGACTGGCCTGAAGGATAAAGTGGCCAGGAGACAAAAGCAGAGCATATCCAGCACACACTCCTTGAAGTGTCAGGCCTGAGGAACAGGGGACACTACATGGCAGGGTAGTACCAGACCTCTTCTTCATAAGGTATTGCCCTCAAGAACAAGAGACACAGCTGACTTTCCCAACAGAGAGAAACAGGCATGTAGACTTAGACAAAATGAGAAGACAGAGAAATTTATCCCGAATGGAAGAACAGGACAAGGCCATGGAGACCAAAGCCGAACAGATATGAGTAATGCACCTGATGGACTAAAGAAATGATCATAAGGATACACACTGAACTTGAGAAAAGAATGGAAGAAATCAGTGAGACCTTTAACACAGAGGTAAAACAAACAAACAAACAAACAAACAAAAACAACCAGAGATGAAGAGTGCAATAAATGAGATTGGAAATGAATAGCAGACTGGAAGAAGCAGAGGAACAAATTAACGACCTAGAAGACAGAGTAATAGAAAGTAATCAAGCTAAACAAAAGAGAGAAAAAAGAACTATGCAAAATGAGAATAGACTTAGGGAATTCAATGATTCCATCAAATGTAATAATATTCATATTATAGGAGTCCCAGAAGAAGAACAGAAAGAAAAAAGGGGCAGAAAATTCATTTGAAGAAATAATAGCTGAAAATTTCCCTAATGTGGGGAAGGAAACAGATATCCAGATCCAGGAGGCACAGACAACCCCCAACAAAATAGCAAAATCAACAAGATCCACACCAAGACATATTGTAATTAAACTGGCAAAATACAGTGATAAAGAAAAAAATTTTAAAGCAGCAAGACATAAGACGACAGTAACATACAAGAGAAACCTTATAAGGCTATTGGGGGATTTTTCAGCAGAAACTTTTCTAGCCAGAAGGGAGTGGCATGATATAGTCAAAGTGTTGAATGGGAAAAATCTGCATCCAAGAAAACCCTATCCTGCAAGGCTATCATGGAGGATAGAAGGACAGATAGAGTTCCCCAAACAAAAACTAAAGGAGTTCCTGTCCACTAAACCAGCCCTGCAAGAAATAATAAAAGGGACTCTGAGTAGAAAGGAAAGTCTGAAAGTGACAGTATGGAGGTAGGAAACACAAAAGTGTAAAAATGAATATTTAGTAAAAAGTCAAGGAACTCACAAAATAAAAGGATGTAAAATATGACACCATATACCTAAAATGTGGGAAAGAGAGGAGTAAAGAATGAGTTCAAACTTAAACAGCCATCAACTTAATATAGACTGATATATGCAGAAGAGATTACATACAAACTTAATGATAAGCTTATATCAAAAACCACTAATAAACATGAAAAGAATAAAGAGAAAGAAATCCAAAAATATCACTAAAGGAAACCAACAAACCATGAAAGAGAAAAAGACACGAAAGGATCTGAGAAAATCTTCAGAAACAACCACAAAACAATAAAATGGCAATAAATACATATCTATCAATAATTATTTTGAGTGTAAATGGACTAAAGGCTCCAATCAAAAGACACAGAGTGACAGAATGGATTTAAAAAAAAAAAAGGTCCATTTATATGCTGCCTACCAGAGACTCATTTTTGACCTAAGGACACCTGCAGTTTGAAAGTGAGGGGACGGAGAAGGATCTATCATGCAAATGGATGTCAAAAGAAAGCCAAAGTAGCATACTTACATAGCACAAAATAGACTTTAAAACAAAAACTGTAACAAGACACAAAGAAGGACACTATATTAAAGGCAACAATCCAACAAGAAGATATAATAATTGTAAATATTTATGCACCCAACATGGAAGAACTCAAATACGTGAATCAGTTAATAATAAACATAAAGCAATTAATTGATAATAATACAATAGCATTATAATACAATAGTAGGGGACTTTAACACCCAACTTACAGCAATGGACAGATTATCTAAACAGAAAATCAACAAGGAAACACTGGCTTTGAATGACACACCGGACCAGATGGATTTAACAAATATATTCAGAATATTCTATCCTATAACAGCAGAGCACACATTCTTCTCTAAGTTCACATGGAACATTGTCCAGAATAGATCACATATTAGGCCACAAAATAAGCCTTAACAAATTCAAGAAGATCGAAGTCATCCCATGCATCTTTTCTTACTATAACACTATGAAACTAGAAGTCAACCACAAGAAACAAACTAGAAAGACCACAAATACATGAAGGTTAAACAACACACTACTAAACAATGAATGGGTCAACCAGGAAATCAAAAAAGAAATTAAAAGGTGCATGGGAACAAATGAAAGGTAAACATCATTGTCCAAAATCTTTGGGATGCAGGAAAAGCAGTTCTAAGGGGGAAGTTTATAACAACAGGCCTACCTCAAGAAGCAAGAAAAATCTCAAATAAACAACAAAATCTTACACCTAAAGGAGTTAGAAAAAGAACAACAAAGCCTAAAGCCAGCAGAAAGAGGAAAGTAATAAAGATTAGAGCAGAAATAAAGGATATGGAAACTAAAAAATCAAAACCAAAAACAACCAACCAAACAACAGAAAAATCAGTGAAACCAGAAGCTGGTTCTTTGAAAAAATGAGTAAAATTAGTAAATGTCTCACCAGACTTAAAGAAAAAATGAGAAGGGACTCAAATAAATAAAACCATAATGAGAGAGAAGAAATAACAACCAACACCATAGAAATTCAAACAATTCTTAAAAACTATTATGTCAACAAACTGGACAACCTAGAAGAAATGGATAAATTCCTAGAAACATATAAACTACAAAACTGAAACAGAAAGAACTAGAAAATTTGAACAGACTGATAATACACCAATAAAGAAGCAGCAGAAAGAGAAATTATTAAAACAATCCCATTTACAATTGCACCAAAAATAATAAGATACTTAGGAATAAACCTAACCAAAGAGGTAAAAGACCTGTACTCTGAAAACTGTAAAACACTGATGAAAGAAACTAAAGATGACATAAAGACATGGAAAGAGGGGCGCCTCTTAACAACTGGGTGGCTCAGTTGTTTAGTGTCTGCCTTTGGCTCAGGTCATGATCCCAGGGACCTGGGATCAAGTCCCGCATCAGGCTCCCCGCTTAGCGGGAAGCCTGCTTTTCCCTCTCCCACTCCGCCTGCTTGTGTTCCCTCTCTCGCTGTATCTCTGTCAAATAAATAAAATTAAAAAAAAAAAAAGACAAGTAAAGACATTCAATGCTCCTGGACTGGAAGAACAAATATTGTTAAGATGTCCATACTACCCAAAGCAATCTACACAGTTAATGCAATTCCTATCAAAATGCCAACAGCATTCTTCACAGAACTAGAACAAACAATTTTAAAATTTGTGTGGAACCATAAAAGACCCGATATAGCCAAAGTAATCTTGAATAAGAAAAGCAAAGCTGGAGGCATAACAAGTCCAGACTTCAAGTTATATTTCAAAGCTGTAGTCATCAAAACAGTGTGATACTGGTACAAAAATAGACACACAGATCAACAGAACAGAATAGGAAGCTCAGAAATAAACTCATAAGTAAATGGCCAATTAATTTTCAACAAGGCAGGAAAGAAAATCCAATGGAAAAAGACATTTCCCAACAAATGGTATTGGGAAGACTGGATAGCTACCTGCAAAAGACTGAAACTAGACCACTTTCTTACACCATACACAAAAATAAATTCAAAAATTGATGAAAGACCTAAATGTGAGGCCTGAAATCATAAAAATTGTAAAAAAGAACACAGTCACTAACCTCTTTGACACTGGGCATAGCACTTTTTTTTCTAGATATGGCTCCCAAGGCAAAGGAAACAAAAGCAAAAATAAACTACTGGGACTACATCAAAATAATAAGCTTCTTCACAGTGAGGGAAACAATCAAGAAAAGATACAATCAAGAAACAATCAAGAAAAGGCAACCTCTGGAATGCGAGAAGATATTTGCAAATGACATATCTGGTAAAAGGTTAATATCAAATACATAAAGAACTTATAAAACTCAACACCTAAAAACCAAAAAATCAAGTGAAAATACGTGCAGAAGACATGAATAGACATTTCTCCAAAGAAGACCTCCAGACAGCCAACAGACACATCAAAAGATGTTCATCATCACTCACCATCAGGGAACTGCAAATCAAAACTACAATGAGACATCACCTCACACCTGTCAGAATGACTAAAATCAACAACACAAGAAACAAGAGGTGTTAGTCAGGATGTGGAGGAAAAGGAACCCTTGTGCAGTGTTGGTGGGAATGCAAACTGGTGCAGTCACTGTGGAAAACAGTATGGAGGTTCCTCTAAAAGTTAAAAACAGAACTACCCTACAATCCAGCAATCATTCTAAGTTTTTACCCAAAGAAAACCAATTCTAACAGATAACACTAATTCAAAGGGATACATGCACCTCTGTATTTACAGCAGCATTATTTAAAATAGCCAAGTTAGGAAGCGGCCCAAGTGTCCACTGATTGATGAATGGATAAAGACATGGTATATATATATACTAACTAACTTACACACACACACACACACACACACACACACAGGACTATTATTCGGCCATAAAAAAGAATGAAATCTGGCCATTTGCAATAACATGGATGGAGCTAGAGAGTATACTACTAAGGGAATTAAGTTAGTGAGAGAAAGACAAATACATAATTTCAGTCACATGTGGAATTGAAGAAACAAAACAAATGAGCAAAGCGTAAAAAGACAGAGAGAGAGAGGGGAACCAAGAAACAGATTCTTTTTTTTTTTTTTAAGATTTTATTTATTCATTTAACAGAGATAGAGATAGAGACAGCCAGTGAGAGAGGGAACACAAGCAGGGGGAGTGGGAGAGGAAGAAGCAGGCTCCCAGCAGAGGAGCCTGATGTGGGGCCCGAACCCAGAATGCTGGGATCACGCCCTGAGCCGAAGGCAGATGCTTAACGACTGAGCCACCCAGGTGCCCCCCAAGAAACAGATTCTTAATTATAGAGAACAAACTGATGGTTCTCAGAGGGGAGGTGGGAGGAGTGGGTTAAGCAGATGATGGGGATTAAGGAGTGTACTTGTTGATGAGCACCAGGTGATGTACAGAATTGTTGAATCACTATGTTGTACACCTGAAACTAATGTAATAATATACAACTATATCATAACTGCATGTTAACTGGAGTTAAAATTTAAAAATTACGCACACACACATACACACACACACACACACACACACACACACACATATATATATATGTCTGTGCTCTAAATTCTTAATGTGGATAATATTACATTAATTGGTCTTGAATTAACTTACTTGTTTAGGGTAGTTATTATAATAATAAGATCTAACATTTATCAAGCCATTACTATGGCCTATGCCCTGTTCAAAATACTTCCAGGTATTAATTCATTTAACCTCCTTAACTCCCTGAGGCAGACACCATTATCATCCCATCCTTTGTAGATGGGATAACTAAGGCATGGAAAGGATTAAGAAAAGTGTTCATGGTCTTACAGCTAATAAGTAGCACAATCAGGACTCAAATCCAGACGGTCTGGCTGCAGAGCTCTGGCTTTATTCTTTATACTATACTGTCTGTTGTGTGTTATCTTGTTTCCCCTATTAGTTGTAAATCTTTCTGCTTTTCTCTAGTAGCCTAGTAAGAGTAATGGATCAGAATGGATATAATTTGGTTCTTGAAGACTAATTATATTACCATGTGACGGCCATGTAGTTACCCTGATATAATATCAAAGTTACTCTGATCTACCTGGTTCCTCCAAGTCTAAGAACAATAGTCCCATTCTCCTCGGAAGTTCCTCAAACATTCTGATGTCTTATATGGCTATGCCTGTTGGGAATAGCCCACGTTGGATGTGTAGGCATCTAGCGGTTATCAGAGGTGGCCCTTGGTCCCAGATCAAAGACACACAGTTTACCTCTGACAACTCCATGTTCTAAGCAGTTACTGGTCTTTGATGGAGACCATGAGTGTAAGGTCACAATACTCACTGGGTTATCCTGTTTCTGTTCATTTTCAAAAAAAAACCCAAACCTATGAGTAACCTGAAGCTAGAGAACATTGTATGCATTTTTATCTCTTTAAATTTGCCATTTAAATGCACAAAAACAACACATAGTATGTATTCAATAAATATTGACAGAATGGAAAAGAATCTCCCTTTACCTCAAGGGCCATAGGAAGATGGCTGCCAGATGGCTTGAAGAACTAGCAAAAAGCCATGCGTAGCAGGGTGACAGCTGCGAACCAAAGGGTTTTGATTCCTGGGATTGTTGTATGTAACAAGCTTCATCTCTAAGCAAGCAAAAGCAGACAGAGGGATTTCTGTCAGGAAACATGATTGCTCCCATTTGCAGCATGTAAGGTTGTTTGACACCTTGTGAATCATAAATACTAGAGACAAAGGACCATATCTTCCTCCACCTTGCTTGGGAAATGATTGAATTCTTTGTTGCCATGTATTACCAGACTGCGTTTGTTGGCAAGTTGAGATGTGTGTGCAGGGGGAATAGGGAGGTGAGGTGATGGGGAAAGATAGTACTCTAGGAAGGGATGGAAGGATATATCTCCAACAGATTTTGTCTCATCTCTTTCTAAACCGTCTTTTAAATTTCCAAATTTGCCCCTAATTCGTAAATATCTCACTTTTAAGCCACAACAATGTTTCCCCTTTAATTTCTTTCTACCTTAGAAGATAAACTTTGCATTTATTCCTCTTTCTACTCTTTTCTATCTCCATTGATTTCTCATTGCTTCCTCTGAGGTTTTTGAAGGGAAAGGACATGGTAGTAGAGGCAGATATTTAATAGCATGGAGAGAACATTGACATTTCTAGGCTTGGGGATGGAGGAAGACTCGTGATACTCAGTCATCAAAGCCAGGTGTAGACCTCAAGAAAAGTTCCAGGCTGCAAAATCTGAAGCCCTGAAGGTGTGACTCTGAGCATGGCCTTCTAATAAATACAGTTTGGGAATTATCTTCCACACCTGTGGGGGGGGGGTGGGAAATCCACCTCTTTGTCCAGTCTAAAGGGAGGCCTTGAGAGGAAGTCCAAACTACCTCATAAAAGTCCAGATGTGCACACACATCAATGAGCCCAACCTCATTGTAATCCATAAGGGTAAAATGTTTACACTGTTTTCAAGGTGGAAAATTGCTGTTAATCCTGAACTCTGAGGGAAAGGAGAAACAGGAAACCGTTGGGAACATAAAATAACATGCTGAACTTTGAAATTAAAACAGGAAAATTCACTGCCTGACTTGCCCTCTGAAAGCAGCTTTCATAGTTCCCTGAAGAAAACAAAGGAATCTGTTCATGAAAGATTCACTAAGTCATCATATATGTTTGCTCACAATGTTTTCTGTAACTTGGAAGTCTGACTTTGCAGAAACTCCCTTAAGAAAGAGGGTTTGGATTTTATAGTTTCAAATACAAATTTTTGCTTTTCCCATCCTTCATGTTCATGTTCCTTCCGTTCTTTCATTCCAAGATCTATAGCAATGTCTGCTAGTATCTCATACATGTTCCCATACCTAAGAAATACTACATTAACTCATATCACATCTGTCAGTTCAAGGGGCTTCATAAACCTTTTCCATTTGCACAGTGTGGTGGAAAGGACACTGGGAGTCTAAGACCTAGGATTAATTTTAGCCCTACCAGGGACTGATTATGAACAAGTCAAGTAATTCTTCTGTTCTACAGCTTTGGGGTTTTTTTCCCACCCACCCCCAAAAAAGAGGGGGGCAGACTTCACCAGAAAACATAAAGTCCCTTTTAAATGATGTAATCCCAGGGATCAAACTTATTTATTCTTAAAGTCTATAACATTCAGCAGAATACAAACTACGAGTGCTAGTTCTTAGTCTGTTTTGTTCACTACTATGTCCCCAGAACCTAGAACAGTGCCTGACCTTTAATAACCATGTATTGAATGATGGATGGATGACTGAATAAACAGAAGGCATTTGACATAAAGAGCTGTGATCCAAGCAGAATTATTATGTTGAACAGGGGAGTACGGAAATTCAGCTTCCCTCATCTGACAGGGAAGAATCCAACAGGAGCTGAGAATTTAAGACAAGGCCCTTCTCCTAGCCTCTGAAAATTATGTGCCAGTGCTATGGAGCCAAAATGAAGAAATGAGTAAGAGGTCTAAGGCAGACATGAAAAAAAAGCCTCAATTTCAGAGGCCAGATGCCAGATGAGCACCAGATTCAAGCACTGGCATACATGTAAAGTGATATGCATAAAAATGGAAAACCACAGATAGAAGGAGAAAGATTAACCCAATTTACATAAGTCTGACAGAAAAAGACCTGAGGGTCAAAGTGACTATATATATAACCAAGAAAGCAGCACATGCAGTTACTATGAAAGCAATCTTTTTGTAATTGCTGGCACTGGTCAGATTCTTTTTAGGGTGATGGATCTTGATTTCCATAGTTTAAATGAAGAAAGAGTCTATAAAGGAGTAGGAGAAAATTAGGCAAAGTAAGAAATTATTTAAAGGAAAGAAAATTAGCTAAAGAATTTAGTATTGCTTTATTTGGAGGAAACTAAGGGATGATGCTTTTAGTATTACCTTCGAATACAGAAATAAGTTCTTTGATGGTGTAGAAAAACTTCCCGATTGGGAAAATAACTTAAAAAACATGCAACTAGGGAGGAGGGTGACATCTCTTGCACTGTGCATATCTATACAGCAGAATGTTACTTATCAATAAAAATAAATGAAGTACTGATACAAGCTACATGGATCAACTTTGAAAACATTATTCAAAGTGAAAGAAGCCAGTCACAGAAGGTCACATATTTATGAATATATATATATATAATTTACAGCATAAAGAAATTAATGGAAATGCAAAGTAGGTTGGTAGTTGCCTTGGTCTGTGGTGGGGGGCGTGGGTGGAGCGGGTAGGAGGAATGGACAGTGACTGCTAATGGGTATGCGCTTTCTTTCTGGAGTGATAAAACATATTCTAAAATTAGATTGTGGTGATGGTTGCACAACTCTGTGAATATACTAAAAACCACTGACTTGTACACTTTAAATAGGTAAAGTTCGTGGAATGTGAGTTACATCTCAATAAAACTGTAACATTGTTTTCAGAGTAGCCATTCCTCCGGACTCAAAGGGTCTAACTAGGCAGGCTGGGGCAAAGAATGTACCATCCGACTCTCACCAGCTCTAGAATACTAGTATTTTATGACTTAGGCCCATAAAGATAATCAGACTTAGACGTGATCCAGACTAAACAGACTGGATGTTTAAAAAGGTCACGAGGACTTCTTCGTAGAGATCAGAAGGAGAGATGCTTTACTCTGAGTGCACGCACACAGATGCTACTGGAAACCAGTTAAGACTCAATTGTTAAGTCCAATATGTAGAGTCCAAGCCACATGCTATCTTTCCTAAATGATTGTCTTTTACTCCAATCTTCCTATCCTACCTTCCTACTTCCACTCCGGCAATTCCTTACATAGAGAAGACAATGTGAACTTTGAAAATGTAAACCGGAACATGCTACTCTTCCTCTGGTACTTAACATGAAGTCCAAATATTTACCTTCTTCTCCTGCAAGTCTCACAAGAGCTGACCCTGCTTCCCTCCGCACTCTTACTGTTGCCCACAGACTCCAGCTATATTGGCCCTTTTCTAGTTTCCTGGGGTACAAAACATTTCCTACCTTAGAGCCATTGCATTCATTAGCTGTGCCCTCTGCCAAGAATGCTCTTCCCCCTGATTCTATGTGGTTGGATGCTTCCTTCTTCTTACTCAAGCCTCGGCATCTCATTAGCATTCAATCCCGTAAGAGCATACCGCTTTACCCTCGGTGCTTTATCATAAAATAGGCATTCAATGTTATTTGTCGAAGGAATGAATGACTGATTTCTTCATTTTGAGGAGCTAAGATATTTATCTCCTATCACAACCCGTAGGATCCTTGTTTTACAAATGAGGAAGTAGAGACATGATCCGTAAGAGGCTACATAAAGTGCAGAGGTGGATTTTGCTCTGTGACAGAATAACTGAGTGGGAGAATAATTTAGTGATTCTCCCTGTATGTTCCCATCTCCCCTCTGCTAAGAAGGCTGTCAGGCTTTGCATCTCCTTGTCTCGGGGATTGTTGCTGGGTTGTCTGAGGGCAGTGGCTCTTCCTGTATTTGTAGATCTTTCCTGTATTTCTTCCAGTTGAAGAGCTGATGTTATAGTGTCCGGAGGGGTAAGGGAGGAGGGGAATGCCTTTAAAAGGAATTGGTGTGGAAAGGAAAATTTCAGAAGACTGAGGATGAGAGGTGCCTGGGTGACTCAGTTGTTAAGCGTCTGCCTTTGGCTCAGGGCGTGATCCCGGCGTCGTGGGATCGAGCCCCACATCAGGCTCCTCTGCTGGGAGCCTGCTTCTTCCTCTCGCACTCCCCCTGCTTGTGTTCCCTCTCTCGCTGTCTGTCTCTCTGTCAAATAAATAAATAAAATCTTAAAAAAAAAAAGAAGACTGAGGATGAGACTGGAGCCATGGAGAAGCATGTCCAGTTTATTGCAATGACCCAGTAGAAAGCAAGACTTCAAAGGGACATGGTCCCAGGTATGACTCAAGAGGCCGCGGCTCTCCTGATTTAGCACAGTTTCACCTCCCTGGGCAAGTTAGAGGGGCGAGAAAGTTTGATGCTAAGAGATTAGAAAATTTAGACAATGATGATGTCAGTGTGACCATGATGTATGGAGATAAGAAAGCCATATCCCCTAGTACCACACTGTGTTATCTCCCCTTTAAGGTTGCAAAAATCAAGCAAAAAAGAAAATCACCTGTTTCCCAAAAAAATATCAGAACTTTGGGTAAATATTTGACCAAGCCAACACGTGCACTAGGAATCTATTCACACCCACCCACGGCAAAGCAAGCACCTGCTCCAGGCCTGAAGGAGAGATGGCTGAAGGTGTGAGGCACACTGCAGGGAAATCAGAGCCAACACCTGTTACAGAGTGCACTGAGGAAGGACAGACAGGTATTTTTAAATAGGAAGGTAATTTGATCTTCTTAGCTGTTGGCTCAGAGGTGCCAAGCTAAAGATAAATCATTGCCGCTTTCCAAAGTACACCTGAAGGCAACTGGCGAGTCAGTCCGTGACCTGCCAAGGGTTCAGCCACCTGGGAGTGTTATCCTTTTAGTGAGGTTCACTGGGTAACTGATAGGGCTCTGCTTCAGTGCTCTGTCTTCCCTTGGCATCCGACGCCTTGCTCTGGCCTAGGGTGCCAGCTCCTTCCCCTCAGTCACCATAGCAGAGGCCATGTTGTCCTCACCCAGGAACAAAGAAGTTGTCTACTCACGTCAGCCCTCTGGAGGAGGCAACCAATCTTCTTCACCAAGCAGAGGGAAAACAGGACTCTGCCAATATTTAACTGGTTAAACAGCTTAAGTGAAATCCAAGCGAGGGTAACGCGAGAGCATTAAGTGTTTAAGCCAGATTTATGAGGTGGCACATTCCTGAGCAGCCAGGGAGGGTTACTAACGTAGTCCAGGTATATCAGAGGACTTAAAACTGCAGACTGGCTCAGTCACTCAACCCCTGAAACTGAAACTCCTATAGAATAGTATTTTCCTGTCTTCAGAAATCCTGGTAAATCCCAAACTTTCTCACCAACATGAAAAAACAAAGAGGTAAACATACACTCTCGCTCTGCCGTTGCTGGGTTAGTTGTCTCCACCCTCCCACACAGCACGTCACCAGAACCTCCCACGTCTGGTCTCACCCAGCATGCCAAGCTCCAGGTGTGCTGCCTCAGGCAGGACACCCCTCTGGTGACTTCCTAAACTAAGCCCGATATCCAGCCTGACCTAATCCTAGACTATGGTACAAGGAGGACGTGAGACTCCTGCCATCCAACAAGCCTGTCTCCTCAGGCTCCTGAGATGAGCCCCTGCAGAAAGGCAGAGACAAACCCAGTCTCTGCCCTTCCTCCTAAGAGACACTGCCAAAGGAATGTTTTGTAGATATGCCAAATGGAACCTAGTCAAAACCTGAGCCCCCCGTACCAGACACATCTTTCTCTTAGGGGCACTCACATTTCCATTTCCCAATCTACAAACTGTCAGGTCACCAGCCTCTTCCTTCACCTTCATTTCCAATATTCATTCTACCACATCTACAAGGTTCCCATTTGTGGACTTCTTTCACACTATCTCTCCTTTCCCATACTCTCTGATTCAAGAACATGGCTTCTATCTCAGTCTACTGGGAGTTCTGTAGCCTGCAGGCTATATCAGACTCCTTCCTCCAAAGCCCATGACCATGTGATTCACCATCTACCTTCCACTGTTTATTGGAAAAACAATATTCTATCCTACAACAAGTATTTTTTGAGTTCCTGTTATGTGTTGGATACCATTCTAGGTATGGAGTATACATTACAAAAAAACATGTATAGTCAGTACCATTCTGGGGCTTACATGTATTAGTGCAGGGGGCACAAAATAAACCAATACGCAGTAAGTCAGATGGTGGCAAATGGTGTGGGGGAAAAAGAAAACCTTTTATAAGAGAAATAGAGAATACTAGGGAGGAAGTGCTAGTGTATACTGGGAGGTGAAAGAATGCCCTCCTGGGAAGGTGATACTTCAG
The DNA here is from genome assembly GCF_024610735.1 of Ursus americanus. Lineage (NCBI taxonomy): Eukaryota > Metazoa > Chordata > Mammalia > Carnivora > Ursidae > Ursus > Ursus americanus. The sequence continues at coordinate 1,534,775 of NC_142131.1, forward strand.
CAGAGAGCTGAAGGGAACGAATGAGCATGTGCACGAGTCATGGGAACATCTGGGAAAGGAGCAGCGCGTGTGTAGTGAGAACCGCACGGCACCGAAGCGCTGAGGCAGTGGCAGACTTGGTGTGCTGCAGATCAGCAAGGAGGCCAGTGTATCTGGAGCAGAATGTGCATATGAAAGTGCAGTAAGGAGGCAATGAGGACAGAGAGGGAGCAGAGAGGGCAAACCATCTGGTGTAGGGACTTACAGGCTGTTGTAAGGACTTTATTCCAGGTGAGATGCAGAGCCTCCGGCGGGGGGTGGGGGGGAGTGGGGGGGTTGTTGAACAGAGGTCTCATCAGAATTTTAAAAGAATTGCACTAGCTACTTTATTGACAATAAGGGGGAAACAGTGAAATGAGGGAGCCCAGTGGGGAAGCCATTACAGCAATGCTGGTTGAGAGATGGCGGGGTGGGGTGGTATTAAGAAGCAGTTAGATTCTGGAAATATCTTAAAGGTACAGCAACAGGACTTACTGATCAGTTAAATGTGGGATGAGAGATAAAGCAGGCTCCAAATCTTTCACCTAAGCAACTGCAAGATTGGAATACTCATTTATTGAGATGTAGAAGACCAGGGAAAGAGAAAAAGTTGATGTTGTCGGGAATGGTGAAAATCAGGAGCTTGGTTTTGGATGTGTGAACTTTGAGATGCTTTTCAGATACTTACGTGGCAATGTCAAACAGGCACTTGGCATCTGTGCATGTCCAAGAGGTTGGGTCTAGATATGCACTTCTGAGAGCTATCAGCATAGTGATGGCATTAATGGGACCAGATGAGATCACTGAGGAGTGAGTACACGTGACATCCTGTAGGGTGCACAATGGCCCGTAGGATTTTCCAGTGTCTCCAGAGAACAAAAGCCCTTGACTCCTGAGGCTGCTTCCCAGGCTGGTTGTGACCCAGCCTGACCCTGCTGTTCCAACACGGTTTTTCCTCTTGTCCACTCTCTACACAGTCATTACTCTCATCCTCTCCCCACTGAGCCCCAGGCACACCTGTGCCTTTTTTTTATTCTAAGCCTTAATTGCTACCTATCTTAAAAGGTCCAATTCAAATCCTACCTTATTTATTCACTCCCCAAATTTTTTTTGAAAATCTAGTGTTGGGTGTCAAAAACATAGCAATGACAAAAAAAATCACTTTCCAGAAAGCCTTTCCTGAACCCCTGCTTAACTAACCTTTCCTTGATCTTCTACAGCAAACAAACCCAGACATTTTAATTGGCACTGACTATGGGACAAGCTCCATGGTAGGCACTGGGACAAAATCAGAAATAAGGAATTGTCACAGGCTATTGGAAAAGCAGGCCATTAAACATGAACTCACAAGAAAGCATGTCCTTTGCTATGGTAGGAGAATGCACACTGCGGTAGGCAGAATAATGTCCCCCACCCTTCACCAAAGATGGGCCCGTTCTAATGCCCAGAACCTGTATGTTACTTTGCATGGCAGAAGGGGAATTAAGATTGCAGGTGAAATTAAGGTTACTCATCAGCTGACCTTAAAATACGGACATTATCTTAGGCCCAAAGTGATTGCCAGGGTACTTAAATCAGGAAGAGGGAGTCAGAAGAGAAGAGTCAGAGAAAGATACGTGGCTATGGAAATAACGTTGTAGGCTTTGAAGATGGAAGAAGGGAATCACACACCACAGAACAGAGGTGACCTCCAGAAGCTGGAAAACAGAGGGAATGGGTTCTCCCCTGAAGCCTCCAGAAAGGAACGCAGCCCTATCGGCACCTTGATTTTAGCCCCAGGAGTCCTGTGTCCAACTTCTGAACTGCAGACCTCTAACACAATAAAGTTACCTTGTTTTCCACCATTAAGTTTGTGGTCATGTGTTACAGTAGCAAGAGAAAACTAATAGAGCACTCTATGGTCACTTAACTCTTCAAAGGTGTGTGGTATCTCCCCAATATAAATTGCCAATTTCCAAAGATCAGAGACAATGAAAACACCTTTTAAAATTCCCTCTATTAATGCTCATATTAGTCAGGGCTCTTTTGGTTACAAGTAAAGAAAACTTAGCAGTTTTTCTTAAGCCAGAAAACTGGCTCAACAAAAGGAAAGCTGAGGGGCCAGTCTAGTGTCAGGCACAGCAGAAAGGAGGTGCTGATTCTGATGTCTGATGTCCCTCTCTCCTTTGTGCCCTCCTCTCTGCTCACTTTACTCTAGATGGGCTGCTCCTGGATGCTGGTAAAGATGTTCCATGGCAGCTCCGGGCTTACGTTCCAGAGGCTCAGCGACTCCAAAAGAAAGAGGATACCTTTATTCCCAATTCTAGAGGTTGACACTCTTCAGATTTACATGTGTTGTCTGTCTGACCCTGATCTAATCACAGGGGCCAAGAGGTGACTAGAGTCTCATTGCCAGACCTGGGTCATGTGCCCATCCCCAGTATCAGGAGCTGGGTCAGAACTAAGCCCAATGTGTGGAGAGGATGAGGGAGGGTCCACAGTGACCCACCTGCCCCTATAATGCCAGAGCAGGGAAAAGCTGCAGAAGCAGGAGATCAGCAAAGTAAAAGAACTATAAAGTCAGATTTAGGTTCAGATTCCATCTCTGTCCTTTACTAAATGGGTACCTATCAGCAAATCTTATAACCTTTCAGAGCCTTGCTTTCCTCACAAGCAAAGGCACGTAGTAGTATCTGCCTCATTGAGCACTTTTAAAACCAGATCATCTGCATAAAACTGCCTAGCACTGCACCCGGCATGGACAAGGTGCTGAGGAAATACAGGTTCCCTTCCCTCTTCGGGTCTAGTGAAGGTGAGTGTCCAGCAGCCAGGCAGCGTCCTACAGAATACCTCTACCCTGGCTCATATTCCACTCATCTCCAGAAAGCCTTGTCTACCTTATGCCCACTTGAGTCTAGCTCTTCAGGGGAGATCTTGGACGTCTCAGAATCCTTCATGCTTCTCCAGCTAAAAGGGAATGCTCTGCAGGCACTCATTTAGAAGCAATGACTCCCAGTACTCCTTCAAGCTATATCTCTTACAGGATATCCCTGCGAGGGCTCCACTCATCTGCAGTGGAAGGAAAATGCAAGAGCTAATGTGTACACGGAGCTTCTTCCACTTCCTGCCCACTGAAAACATCCCAGTGCCCCGAAGAGGGGGACGCTGCTGACTCTGAGGAGGAGCCAGCAGAACTCAAGGGTGGCTACACAATTCACTAAATGTTCAGTAAATCAACAGCAAAGCTGGGAGGTGGATATTTAGAACTAAATGGAACCAAACTGGGTGCTTCTCAAAGTTATCAAACCAAGAACAAAATATCTATCTGGCACTGTACCCAAAGCTAACCCATTCATTATCTCACAATCTTACCTCGAGCTTTCACTACCCACGTCAAGTGCTAAAACAGGATTGGCAGAGCCCTGCACAGAATTCCAGCCAGTGCTGGTTCAGTTCTATGAAGACTCAATAAAGAAAGACCAGAAAGAAGGGAGTGTCTTCAAGTCCTTAAGACCAAACACTAGTTTTTTATTCCCTCTGTTCCTTTAGATCTAGCCTTATTTTACATACCGGCTCACATACCCTCAATTCTAGACCTCAACCATTCCTGGTAGCTAAGTATTGTAATACCCACTGAGCCTTGATGGAGAGTGTTTTCCTCATTACCCACATGAGGCCAGAAGATAAAAAAACTTCTAAAAATTCCATTCCACTAGAATCCAAGTGGAAAATCACATTGTAGTCCTGTTTCCAAGCCAATAAAGATGAACAATCCAAAAGTGGGGAGGGTAAAAGAAGAGAGGGGAGACTTTGGGAGACAATGAATAGAGGGAAAAAGAAAACCCTAAAGCTATCTCCAAATGTCGGGAGACAAAATGAAATTAAGTTGCCCAGATGCACAGAATGAAAACATTATTTAGTCATACCCCCAAATCTTTAAGCATAAATAAAAGGCTCCGTATTAGCCTACCCAAACTAGGCACGAATCCCATTCGCAGGTCTACTTTAAAAAACAAAACAACAAAATCTCTGCAGATATCATTAAATCACCCTATGCCTGCTTCCAAAGGAAAATGCCAAGTAATTAAATGATATTGATAGAAAGATGTGGGTCACAAACAAAGGAAGGCTGTAGAGTGAAGAGCATTCTTGGGATCTACAGAGCTTTAAGGGGACACAAGGAAAATGGCTGGTCTTGCTCTTACAGAGAGGAGCACTCAGCTTGCTTACTGTGCCAGCCTTCATTTTCTGCATTTTCCTCCTGAGGCAGCAGGAGGATCCGTGATGTCTCATTTACATACTTAGCTTCACAGAAAGAAAGCAATATGGTGTACCATGGGAGGGGGATTACAGTAGTCTACACATTTTTATTTTCATTTTTATTTTTATTTTTTGAGAGAGAGGCAGAATCTTAAGCAGGCTCCACACCCAGCACATGAGCCCAACATGGGGCTCGATCTCACGACCCTGAGATCGTGACCTGAGCCAAAATCAAGAGTCAGATGTTTAACTCACTGAGCCACTCAGGCACCCCAGGCTACACATTTAAAGCAAAAACTGAATCGAAGCATTGCCATGTTCAACTTCCATCAAAAAGTGAGTCAGATTCATGTTCAGACTGGTTGATAGTTTGGCAGGGAGGGTCGTAGCCTCACTTATTTCTTTCTGAGCCAAGGCAGATTTTTATGGCAGCTCTTAACACTACTGCCCTGACCCTACTTCCTTTGGGGATGTTCTTTTCTCTGAGCTGTGAAAATGCCACATTCCCATAAAGTTTTCCCCATAACTCTTTGGACACGTCCTCTTCATTTCCTAAGGGCTAACTCTTCTCGTCCTCGTGTTCCTCCAGGGTCTGACCCAGGCCTCTCCTCCTTACTGTGCTCACTTTCCTTGGGTGTCCGGTCTGCTGTCATGACCTCAGTTGCCATCCTCGTGCTCGGGGATGTCTTCCCTTTTGAGTTTCAGAGCATTGTAACAGCTGCTTCGTGGGGCACCTCCACTCTGATTCCTCAATGCAGCATGTCCTTCGAATTCTTTAACTTCTCTCCCCAAACTGCCATGTTCTTGGCACTCCTGCCTCAGTGAATAGGCTCAACTGTACTAATAAAAAACTGGGTAACATCCTTAACACCTTCTTGTCCATTCTCCACCTCCACTTAACCCTTAGGTCTTGTCTATTCTATCTTCTAACTATTTACTGAACCAATCCACCTTACATATCCATTCTGCCACCATCCTTGTCCAAACTATGACATGAGGAGACAGTATAGAATAGAAGTTAAGAGAACGGTCCCTGGGGGCGCCTGGGTGGCACAGTCGTTAAGCGTCTGCCTTTGGCTCAGGGCCTGATCCCGACGTTCTGGGATCAAGCCCCGCATCAGGCTCCTGAGCTGGGAGCCTGCTTCTTCCTCTCCCACTCCCCCTGCTTGTGTTCCCTCTCTTGCTGGCTGTCTCTCTCTCTGTCAAATAAATAAATAAAATCTTAAAAAAAAAAAAAAGAGAGAACGGTCCCTGGAGCCAGGGTTTACATTTCAGCTCCCTCTCATACTACCTTGGGCAAGTCATTTAATCTGTTTATGTTTCTTACCTGTAAACAGAGATGGTAATATAACAAACCTCATAGTGTAGTTGTACAAATTTATGACAATACATGTAAAGGCTTTAGAGTACCCAGAACATGGTTAGCTCAAGAAAGTGGTAGCTGGGGTTACCAAGATTATTATGACTATTATTACTGTCTTATTATTACCCATTTTGATAACTAAATCTCTCACCTAACTTCATCTCCTAATATCCATTAGTATTCTCTCCAATCTTTTCTGCACAGTGCAGCCAGAGTTACGGTTCCTAAAGGCAAACCCTATTAGGCTATCACCTTGCTTATTCAATTTCTCTCGGGATAAACTCTAAATCCCTTAACATGACTTAAGAGGCTCTTCAGTACCTAGCTCTTCCCTGCATTTCTCTTGCAACTAGTCCTTTCTGACATCTCTGGTCTTTCCCACATGACTGAAGAGCTCTTCTTCCTGCTCTCCCGTAAATTCTCCATTGGGTGCTCCAAGTGTCTGTTGCGGAAATCTCACTGGAAATAAAAATCTTCTCCCAGCCCAGAAAACCTCCCCACAAAGGTAGTAGAGACAGAAAACAGTTTTATTATTGAATAAGCATTAAGCCAGAATGTGATGCATATCACAGGCAATTCCCCGAGGGACTGCAAAGACAGAAAGAAATCTCACCCTCTGGCAGCCAAGCAGATACAACCCACTAACACATGTTTTCAAGACAAATAATAACTAGCCCACAAGGAAGAGGACAGAACCATTTATCACACATAGTTCATCCTAACTTTACCTCATAATTGGGGTGACCATCTGTGTTAGCCTATTGGCTTTAACCAGAAGAAAAACAAATTTCTGGAATCTTTATGACAGGAGGCAGTTCTGCAACTTGGAGCAAAGTGCCCACCAAAATTAGGCTCCTACTGTCCCACAGAAACTGGAAGATGGGGGTGCTATCTCCCCTGATGTTTAAGTGTCAAGGAGATGGATTCCAAGCCCTTGATAAAGACATTCCTGGTCATAAAGCTGACAAAACACCTATCTAGTTTTCAAAAGAATTTTGTTTATGTTTTTGGGTTTTTTGTTGTTTTTTAAGAATGTATACACACATTTCAAAGAAAGGAGAAAGTAATTACATTAACAATTTTTCTAAAGTAAATGCTCTGAGAAAAAGGAAGAACAAAAATTTCTTCTCTTATTTCCAACAGGGAAAATTAAGCTTCTTATTTTTAATTTGTATTTGTCCTTACATTTGCGCCAGGATATGTTATGAGCCTGCCCTATCTGCCTTAAAAGCACCCTTCCTTCCGCTATATTACACCTGAAGCAGCCATTCAGTATTTCATTTATTAACTATTTAATGAGTACCTGACGGGTGCTGGATACTGGCTATACTGTGGTTAATAAACTGACCTGATCTTATCTGAATGAAACATACAGTTAGCGAGGAAGTTAGACAAATAATTAAACAAATAACTACATAATTTAAAATGTGATAGGTATAAAACAAACATGTTGCTTTCAAAAACATTTTGTTCAAGAATCAATTAACAACTGAATAAATACATTTCCAGAGCTCTATAATTTAGAAAAGAGCAATTGCTTGGACAAATAAAAAGTAAAAATTAAGAATGGAATTGATCTCTAACCCCACAGAGAGTGACTGCCTCTCATATGGGCAGAATGGGTTGAGAATAAGGAAATCAGTTCATGCTGTCATTGTCTGCCCCCCTTTTTATAGCATAAGAGGATGATATAAACAACCTTATGAAGCTGAAATATTATCAGTGCTGATACAAGCTCAGGCAGTCAAGCTGTGTGGCTTTAAAATCAGTGTTCTATTTCCTAAAACATTAATTAGCAGCAATATTCAATTTTCTAGATGTTGGCTGAATGTTACCCTCAACCCAGACTATATATTTCATTGTAGGACTTGTAAGAAAGGGTTGAAAATTAGAGATTTACATGAGAGAAAGAGGCAACACTAGCTTATTCCAGGGGCCTGTTTCCAAGGGCTTCTCTGTGGGCAACATCTGTGCCTGATTTTCACCCCCATCTTATATCCCAGTCAGAAATATGCCTCACTGCTCTGAGGATACATCCCATCATTCCATTCTATGCCCTAAATTAATATATATATATATATATATTTAATTACATATTTACTTATTTATGTATTTATTTCAATGTTAACTCTGATTCAGCCAAGAAGGCTCCTTCCTTGGAAGATGTAAGGGTGACATAAACAACTCCTTTGAAGCAGACTTTGGTTGTCTGGTGGAACATCTTTAAAGAAAAATACCAGGGGGATTTATCTCTGAAACAACAGTGATAACCTCCAGTTCCTATTTGGAAGCATCGAAGGAGAGGCGATGATTTTGTGTGTAAGAGAATCACCTATACAGACTGCTGTTTCTAAGTCAGTGGGAGCCTGAGAATTTGTATTTCTAACAATTTTCCAAATGCTGCTGCTGCTGCTGCTGCTGCTGCTCTAAGGGACGAAACTTTGAAAAACATGATATGATGTTAATAGCTGCTAGTCTTGAATGCCATTAGACTTATCTGGAGTGCTCTTTAAACAATACTGATGTTACAGTGCTACATCGGACAAGTCAAGTCAGAATCCCTTGGGATACCCCTAATTTCTCAACAATGGACTTCAACTGAGTGCATGATATTCTAGAATAAAGACTGTATTTCCTAGCCTTTCTTGTCATCTGTGGCCATGAGAATAAATTCTGGTCAATGAGTTTTAAATAGAAGGATTATGTGACAGATTCCTGATAATTTCCTTAAAAGATAGCTGGTAATACATGTATCCATCCATTCATCCCAACATACATACCTACATATGTATATAACTTCTGTTTCTGTGTTGCTCCCTTAAGCAAAAACAAACTTGTACAATAACATATTACCCTGTGACAGTATAATGTAGCCATTCTTGTGTCATGACTGCAATTGTGTACATTTGTGTTTCATATCTTTTAATTTGATGCCTGTTCATATGGTTAGCTTGTCCAGGAATATCTTAATGAAACTAGTTTTTTGGGTTTGTTTATTTTGCAATAACATGTTTTAGTTCTTTTCTCAATGTACAAAAGTAGTACCTCATCACTGTAGGAAATTTGAGTAGACGTGTGATTGTGTAATAAAGCAAGAAAAAAATAAACTAAAAAAAAAATAAAAGAATCTCTTGGGATAGGACTGGTCATCAGTATCTTATAAAGTGCCACAGAGGGCGTGTGGGTGGCTTGGTTGGTTAGCATCTGCCTTCGTTCAGATCAGGTCATGATCCCTGGGTCCTGGGACTGAGTCCCACGTTGGGCTCCCTACTCAGCAGGGCCCCTGATTCTCCCTCTCCTTCATACTTGCACTCTCTCTTACTATCTCTCTCTCTAATAAACAAAGTCTTTAAAAAAATTAAAAAAAAAAAAAAGTGCCACCGCGCAACCAGGGTTGAGAACAACTATTTTAGATAAACCCCTGGAGAAAGAAAGCAGAACAATGAGGAGAAAGTAGAAAGGGTAATGTGTAAACACCAATGAATACCCTCTCTAAACATGTGGGAAGGTACAGAGTGGAATCAGAGCATGGTAGATATGATTATATCTTTGATTATTATATCAAAGCAGATTAATGGTTAATCTGGACTTGACCCCAAGTTCTCATAAGTTCCAGTGACTTTTTTCCCCCTCACTAAACTTGGATTTCAGCTCTAGCATTCTTCAAAACACTTAGGAGCAATTCATCCTCAGAGACAGCCAATAAACAAACATAAGAATACAAAGTGATAAATCCCATGCTGTGGGAACAGCAACACAAAGGTGGGTCACTTAGTTCAGCCTAGTAGGGTAAAGTCACGAGTCAGCATTAACTAATAGAGAGGCAGTTCATAGAGAAAAGAACAAGCCAAGGCATAGAGGATGGATGGTGAGAAGTGTGCAAGCCTTTCAGAACAGCTGCAGCATAGAGAGGCAGGTAGGGCTTAGATCTCAAAGGACCCAAATCTTACAGGTAATAGAGAGAGACACTGCATTTTAAATAGTGGAGTGTGAAATTACAGGGTAAGAATTGCATTTTAGATAGTTTACTTTGTCAGTGGTAAAGTCTGATTTGAGGAGAGCTGGTCTACAGGCAGGGGACCACTTAGGGGGCTGCTGAAACAGTTCAGGAGATAGATAAGGGTATAACTTTGGGACCAGGAAGGAGCAATGGATTTGAGAGACTCTGAGAACTGAATAACCCAAGACTTGGTGGTTGATTTGAGATGGCATATGAGAAAGATGTGTGGACTGAGGATGATGCCCACTGCTGTGGACTGAGCAAGGGGGAGCAGTTGCAATGAGTACTGAGGGGCCTGTAGGTTATCCGAGTGGAGATGTCTAGTACATGTTGAGCAAGAGAAAAACTTCACAATTCCCATTCAGAGAGAAAGTCAGAATCACAGGAGTAGCTGATAAAACCAGCAGGCAATGCAATCATGGAAACTTGGGGGGATGCCAGCATTTCACGGAGAAGCAAAGCAAGATGGGCCAATTAAAGAGAACGAGCCTGTAGGAGAACAAAAGTACTGATGTGTGGTACCCCTCTACGTCACTTTTCCTGCACTCCTCACCCATGCTTTAAGAAGAAGCCTGTATTTGGCCCCCTCTTTTCTTGTTTCTTCCCCCTTTCCAAAATAGTAAGGAAAGCAAAAGGCAAGTACATCTACACAATTAAGAGATGGATGGAAAGAGAGCCTCACATTTAGAAATCCAGAAGAGAATCTGGGAGATTGTGATAAGAGAGGATCCAGAGCAGCTGTGCATTTTAAGGATACTTTGGAGCATTACAGGAGTCTTTCGTAAGTGTGGGTGAATCAGATTCCCTTTAATATTCTTTGAGGCATACAAAGCTAAGTCATTTTGAGTTGTTGCTCTGGACATCTTTGAAAAAGTGTCTGCGCTAAGGCTGAACAACATGACATGACAGATTTACCAGAGTTTTAAGAAGGAATTCTTAGAGAGGTAGGAGGCGGTGGGAGACAGGAACGACACAGAACCCAATGACACAAGGAGAGGTCCACACTCCTGAATGCTGCTGAGAGATCAGACGAGCAAAGTTAACTTCTACCAATGTAGTTCTGGAAGAGTTGAGAGTCAGAAGTCAATGGACAAAAAGAATAAATGGAAGGTGAAGACGTGGGGCGGTGAGTTTGATCTACTCTAACAAAAAGCTTGACTGATGCACGGAAGAGTCAGGAGTAGCTCATGGGAAATAAGAAGACTATTTGAAGGGAGACATCAGTTTATGCATGGACAAAGTGATTGATCTGAGCAGGTATTTCAGCTCAAACCCTTGATTCCCTCTTGCCCACCAGTTAACTTGATAACTTGATCTCTGAGCCACTTCCCTCATTAATTGTTGCTCAACTGTACATTAGTCCCATGGAATAATGCTAACGAAGAAGTAGCAAATAAGAAAGAAATGAGCTTTTATCCAAGAATATCTGGGAGAGGACTTCCCATGCTTTCCTATGTACTCAGTAGAGTTGTTTTTTTGTTTGATCTTTTTCTTTTTTAGTTTAGAAAATTCCCTTATAAAAAATTATTAGAGAAAAATGTCAAAAATGAAATCATCTGACTTCAATTCTCTTTTAATTAAAATATATATATATATATATATACATATATATATGACATATACAGTAATGACAGGCTAGACTTTGTGCAACACTATGTCTCTAGCTTATCCTAAAGGAGGCAATAGCTTCTTTAGAGAGGAAGTTTACTTAGGAGGAGAAAAGTTAAACCCACAACCACCCTTTCATTCCTATTTAAAAATTCAAAACTCTCTTCTTTGCGATTTCTAGTCAAGATCAGGTTGCCTAGAAAGCAGGCTTGACAACAGTGTATTAAGAAAGTAGCAAAAGTATATTTAAATTATCATAAGAGAGTTGACACTCTGCTACGAGACATCCATTCCTTAGGGTTTGGTATTGACCTGTCTCAAAATGTCAGGTCAGCACTATACAAAATGTGATCTGTAGAACAGCTGCCCAGGCCACACCAGGAATGTGTTAGAAATGCTAGTTTTCCCTCCTCACTCTAAATCTGCTGAATCTGAACTGCTGGAGGGTAAGGCCCAAGAATCTGTATTTTAACAAGCCCTCCATGGGATTCTCGAGTCTGCTGAAGTGTGGGACGTGCCACTGCATGCTCCTGGGACAGAACCACGTCATACGTCTGTGTGCTACGTATTTTCCTGTACCCCTCCAGCTCCACAACCCTGCTTTCTCATGTTCCTGTGTTCTAAGAAGCTGATCTGTAATGGTAATACCAGCTGTATCCTCTGGGGTTTGACTGATAGAAGGCACCAGAAGGAGATGAATGTTCAAAGGGTAAGGCAGACATGTTCATTTTTTCCCAATCCCCTTCCCGCAAGGTCTGTCATCAGGACTGTCAGCTTCCTTCCACCACAGGTCACGGCTTCCTCACACACTCTCCCTGACTCAGGCTCCTCTCACCTCTTCTTGTGTCCTGGTGGTAATGACTGGGACACCGCTGCTATTAATAGCCACAGAAAACTGAACTACCCCTTCTCCTTTCTCTGGGATTTAACTCCAACCAACAGAAAATCTGTAAGTAGTCATTTCATGATGCTCTCTTCAAATCACCCACCTTAAGTGTGCCGTCCACTTCCCTCATGACCCTGACAAAATCCATACGTTCCCAAATCCTAGCACACAGGTTAATAAATATTTATAGAAGGAATAAAGGAAAATATATGTGAAAAGGAGTAACTCTCCTCATAAGCATCAGTCATCAGTAGCTTAGTGACTTTATACGGTTTTTAAATACCATCCAACAGGCTAATTTGAAAATGGGATATGGATTTTGACAGGCAGGAGGTCCAGAGCACTGACTTTGGGAAGTACAAACTTGAACACAACCCTAGCGCATTAAGTGGCAGGTGGTGAACACAGAGAGCATCAAAATTCACTGCCCTCACCTTGCTGTAGTCTCAAACCTGAAACAGGTGAACACAATCACAAAGGAGGGAAAGACATGGTAGACAATTCAAAAGTAATGAAACGAACTTTTAGGAATTAGCAAGGACGGTTGGCAAGAAAAGAGAATCTTATGGCAATAAATTAAATCCTGGCTCTTACAGGAGATAAAAGATATCTAACTGGCTCACGCTTAAGATGTAACAAAATTAGGGGACTCGCGGACCAGCACCCGCGAGAGAGCAGACTGGGACCGTGAGCGGGCAACGCGCGCCACCAGACTGAAACGGAGCTCCGGTGTGCTCACTGGAACCACACTGAGACCGGGAGCTCCGGGAGCGTGCAGGGGCGGCTGGCGGCGTTAGAAACACAAAGGACAGAGACCCGCCGGCCCTGGATGTGAGGGCAGGGACGCCGGGTGTGGGGCGCACATCCCGGGACACTGCAGGGTTGAGCAGCACCAACAGTAACAGAGTTAAAGTGGCCAGAACATCAGGGGAGAACGGTCCGCGATACCTCTGTTCTGAGACACAGGCTGAGATTCGACCACTGCTGCTCTGACTCTCAGAAGAGGCACAGCAAACCGCCAGGGAAAGCTGCCAGAGAACAAAAGCCTGGAAATACCGGCTCACAGTGTGCCCATCCCCATTCCCCCTCGCAGGGGACACAGAGACTCTACCCAAACAGGGTTGCCTGAGTATCGGCGCGGCAGGCCCCTCCCCCAGAAGGCAGGCTGAAAAATCAAGAAGCCCACATCCCTAAGATCCCTATAAAACAGGGGCGCACGGCCTGGTCCCGGTCAATAATTTGGGCTCTGGACAACCCCGCAACCTCTCCTCATCAGAATGACAAGAAGGAGAAATGCCCACCAGCAAAGAAAAGACAATGAGTCTGTGGCCTCTGCCACAGAACTAATGGATATGGATATAACCAAATTATCAGAAATGGAATTCAGAGTAACAATGGTCAGGATGATGTGTAGACTTGAAAAAATTATTAACGAAAATGTTAATGAGAATATAGAATCTCTAAGGGCAGAAATGAGAGTGAATCTGGCAGAAATTTAAAATTCTATGAGCCAAATGCAGTCAAAAATAGAGGCTCTGACGGCCAGGGTGAATGAGGCAGAATCAGCAAATTGGAGGATGGGTTAGTAGAAGAGAAAGCTAAAATAGAATCTGGACTCAAAAAAATCCATGCTGAAGAATGTAGGTTTAGGGAGATTACTGACTCAATGAAACGTTCCAATGTCAGAATCACTGGCATCCCAGAGGGGGTGGAGAAAAACAGGGTCTAGAAGAGATATTTGAACAAATTGTAGCTGAAAACTTCCCTAATCTAGCCAGGGAAACAAACATTCATGTCCAAGAGGCAGAGAGGACCCCTCCCAAGCTCAACCACGACAAACCTACGCCACGTCACGTCATAGTGCAATTCGCAAATATTAGATCCAAGGATACAGTATTGAAAGCGGCCAGGGCAAAGAAATTTCTCACGTACCAAGGCAAAGGTATCAGAATTACATCAGACCTGTCTACACAGATGGAATGAGAGAAAGGGTTGGGAGGGCATTTTTAAAGCTCTTTCAGAGAAAAACATGCAGCCAAGGATCCTTTATCCAGCAAGGCTGTCATTCAGAATTGATGGAGAAATAAAGACCTTCCAGAATCGCCAGTCATTGACCAATTTCGTAATCACGAAACCAGGCCTACAGGAGATATTAAAGGGGGTTCTATAAAGGTAAAAAGGCCCCAAGAGTGATACAGAACAGAAAGTCACAATCTGTAGAAACAAAGACTTTACTGGCAACATGGCATCATTAAAATCATATCTCTCAATATTCAGTCTCAATGTAAATGGCCTAAATGCTCCCATAAATGCCACAGGGTTGCAGATTTGATAAAAAGACATGACCCATCCATTTGCTGTCTACAAGAGACTCATTTTGAACCTAAAGATACAACCAGACTGAAAGTAAAGGGATGGAATACCACCTTTCACACCAATGGACCTCAAAAGAAAGCTGGGGTAGCAATTCTTATATCAGGTAGATTGGATTTTAAACTAAAGACTATAGTTAGAGACACAGAAGGGCACTATATTATTCTTAAAGGATGTATCCAACAAGTGGATATGACAATTATAAACATCTATGCCCCCAACAGGGGAGCAGCAAGATACACGAGCCAACTCTTAACCACAATAAAGAGACATATAGATAAAAATACGTTAATAGTAGGGGACCTCAACACCCCACTATCAGCAATAGAGAGAACACCCATGCAAAAAATCAACAAAGAAACAAGGGCTGTGAATGCCATACTCGACAAGTTGGACGTCATAGATATATATAGAACACTACACCCCAGAACAAAAGAATACTCATTCTATTCTAATGCCCATGGAACATTCTCAAGAATAGACCATGTTCTGGGTCACAAAACAGGTCTCAACCGATACCAAAAGACCGAAATTATTCCCTGCATATTCTCAGACCACAACGCTCTGAAATTGGAACTCAACCACAAGGAAAAATTTGGAAAAACTCAAACACTTGGAGACTAAGAACCTTCCTGCTCAGGAATGATTCGATAAACCAGGAAATCAAAAATCAATTTATACAATTTATGGAGACCAACGAGAATGAAAACACAACAGTCCAAACCCTATGGGATACAGCAAAGGCAGTCCTAAGGGGGAAATACATAGCCACTGAAGCCTCACTCAAAAGAATAGAAAAATCTAAAATGCAGTTTTTATATTCTCACCTCAAGAAGCTGGAACAGCAACAGAGGGACAGGCCTAATCCACTCACGAGGAAGCAGTTGACCAAGATTAGAGCAGACATTAATGAATTAGAAACCAGGAATACAGTAAAGCAGATCAACAGAACTAGAAGCTGGTTCTTTGAGAGAATCAATAAAATTGACAGACCACTGGCAAGACTTATCGAAAAGAATAGAGAAAGGACCCAAATTAATAAAATTATGAATGAAAAAGGAGAGGTCACAACCAACAGCAATGAAATTGGAAGGATTATTAGAAACTTTTATCAACAGCTTTATGCCAATAAATTAAGCAATCTGGAAGAGATGGAGGCCTTCCTGGAAACCTATCAACTACCAAGACTGAAACAGGAAGAAATTGATTTTTTAAACAGACCAATTAATTATGAAGAGATTGAGTCAGTGATAAACAACCTTCGAAAAAATAAAACTCCAGGCCCGGACGGTTTTCCTGGGGAATTCTACCAAACATTCAAAGAAGAAATACCTATTCTCCTAAAGCTATTTCAAAAAATAGAAACAGAAGGAAAGCTACCAAACTCATTCTATGAAGCCAATATTAGCTTGATCCCCAAACCAGGCAAAGACCCCCTCGAAAAGGAGAATTACAGACGAATTTCCCTAATGAATATGGACACCAAAATCCTCAACAAGATCCTAGCTAACAGAATCCAACAGTACATTAAAAGGATTATCCATCATGACCAAGTGGGATTCATCCCTGGGATGCAAGGGTGGTTCAACATTCACAAATTGATCAGCGTGATACATCATATCAACAAGAAAAGACTCAGGAACCATATGATCCTCTCAATTGATGCAGAAAAAGCATTTGACAAAATACAGCATCCTTTCCTGATTAAAACCCTTCAGAGTGTAGGGATAGAGGATACATTCCTCAATCTCATAAAAACCATCTATGAAAAGCCTACAGCAAATATCATTCTCAATGGGGAAAAGCTGGAAGCCTTTCCCCTAAGATCAGGAACACGACAAGGATGCCCACTCTCGCCACTATTATTCAACATAATACTAGAAGTCCTTGCAACAGCAATCAGACAACCAAAAGGGATAAAAGGTATCCAAATCGGCAAAGGAGAAGTCAAAATGTCTCTCTTCGCAGATGACATGATACTTTATATGGAAAACCCAAAAGAATCCACGCCCAAACTATTAGAAGTTATAGAGCAATTCAGTAATGTGGTGGGATACAAAATCAATGCTCAGAAATCAGTTGCATTTCTATACACGAATAATGAGACTGAAGAAAGAGAAATTAGGGAATCCATGCCATTTACAATAGCACCAAAAACCATACGTTACCTTGGAATTAACTTAACCAGAGACGTAAAGGAACTATATTCTAGAAACTATAAATCACTCTTGAAAGACATTGAGGAAGACACAAAAAGATGGAAAAATATTCCATGCTCATGGATCAGAAGAATTAACGTAGTTAAAATGTCCATGCTACCCAGAGTAATCTACACTTTCAATGCTATCCCGATCAAAATACCGAGGACATTTTTCAAAGAACTGGAACAAATAGCCCTTAAATTTGTATGGAACCAGAAAAGGCCCTGAATCACCAAGGAACTGTTGAAGAGGAAAAACGAAGCTGGGGGCATCACAATGCCGGATTTCGAGCTGTACTACAAAGCTGTGATCACAAAGACAGCATGGTACTGGCACAAAAACAGACACATAGACCAATGGAACAGAATAGAGAACCCAGAAATGGACCCTCGGCTCTTTGGGCAACTAATCTTTGATAAAGCAGGAAAAAACATCCAGTGGAAAAAAGCCAGTCTCTTCAATAAATGGTGCTGGGAAAATTGGACAGCTACATGCAAAAGAATGAAACTTGACCACTCTCTCACACCATACACAAAGATAAACTCCAAATGGATGAAAGACCTCGATGTGAGACAGGAATCCATCAATATCCTAGAGGAGAACATAGGCAGCAACCTCTATGACATCGGCCAAAGCAATCTTTTTCATGACACATTTCCAAAGGCAAGAGAAACAAAAGATAAAATGAACTTATGGGACTTCATCAAGATAAAAAGCTTCTGCACAGCCAAGGAAACAGTCAAAAAAACTAAGAGGCAGCCCATGGAATGGGAGAATATATTTGCAAATGATACTACAGATAAAGGACTGGTATCCAAGATCTACAAAGAACCACTCAAACTCAATACGTGAGAAACAAATAAACAAATCATAAAATGGGCAGAAGATATGACCAGACACTTTTCCAATGTAGACATACAAATGGCTAACAGACACATGAAAAAATGTTCAACATCATTAGCCATCAGGGAAATTCAAATCAAAATCACACTAAGATACTACCTTACGCCAGTTAGAATGGCAAAAATTGACAAGGCAAGAAACAACAAATGTTGGATAGGATGTAGAGAAAGGGGATCCCTCCTACATTGTTGGTGGGAATGCAAGTTGGTACAGCCACTCTGGAAAACGGTGTGGAGGTCCCTTAAAAAGTTAAAAATTGAGCTACCCTATGACCCAGCCATTGCACTACTGGGTATTTACCCCAAAGATACAGATGTAGTGAAGAGAAGGGCCATATGAACCCCAATGTTCATAGCAGCTCTGTCCACAATAGCTAAATCGTGGAAGGAACCAAGATGCCCTTCAACAGATGACTGGAATAAGAAGTTGTGGTCCATATATACAATGGAATATTACTCAGCTATCAGAAAGAACGAGTTCTCAACATTTGCTGCAACATGGACAGCACTGGAGGAGATAATGTTAAGTGAAATAAGTCAAGCAGAGAAAGACAATTATCATATGGTTTTACTCATTTACGGAACATAAGAAGTAGGAAGATCAGTAGGAGAAGAACAGGATAAAGAAAGGGGGGGCTGGGGCACCTGGGTGGCACAGCGGTTAAGCGTCTGCCTTCGGCTCAGGGCATGATCCTGGCGTTCTGGGATCAAGCCCCACATCAGGCTCCTCCGCTGGGAGCCTGCTTCTTCCTCTCCCACTCCCCCTGCTTGTGTTCCCTCTTTCGCTGGCTATCTCTAATTAAATAAAATCTTAAAAAAGAAAAAAAAGGGGGGGGTAATCAGAAGGGGGAATGAAGCATGAGAGACTATGGACTCTGAGAAACAAACTGAGGGCTTCAGAGGGGAGGGGGGTGGGGGAATGGGATAGACTGGTGATGGGCAGTAAGGAGGGCATGTATTGCATGGTGCACTGGGTGTTATACACAACTAATGAATCATCGCACTTTACATCAAAAACCAGGGATGTACTGTATGGTGACTAACATAATATAATAAATATTTAAAAAAAAAGATGTGGCAAAATTAGAGACAAGGCTCTAGTGCTTGGAATGGTGCCATGTCTGTATAATTATTTAGCAGACTATTTTCTTCTATCAAAGAAGAGATCTACAAATATTACCATCCCTATCTTTATAGAATCCACTGGTCCTTTTTGTTAACTGATCTATGGTACACTCCCTAGCTTTTGCCAGCATTGGAAACCACAGTGATTATGAATCGAAAGACCCTGGAAGACTTAGCAGTTTGGGACCTGGTGTACAACCCCTCCCCCATGCCCCATCACCTTATTTTACTTCCCCCAGCTCATGCTTCCTGGGCCATCTGTAAGCACTTATCACTGCATAAACAAACACAAAAAGATGTACAATGGACACTGTTTAGAGTTATGATATCCTAGCTATGTATCCAATGTATTTTTAAAATTCTTTTCTAAGAGCAACTGAATTTACCAATAAGCTTACCCAGACAGGCAATCCAGGGAATTTTTTTTTTTTTTGCAAAGTTTCCATCTGCAGCATAATGTTGTATATCCAGACCTGCTTCTTTCATCACTGCTTTCACCCAACCTTCCCTCAACACATCTCGATTCAACTCTTCAAATTTCTATTCTGGCTCACCACATGTCAAATCTTGCTAAGTAAATGGAGAAACAACACTCAACATATCTCCTCCTGTCAACGGCAACATCTGCGTTCAAGTCATTAAAGACTAGAACCTGAATTTCATCCCACTGTTTACTCTCATATCAAACTCCACAAGGAATGTACACAAGAACTTGCCCTTATTATTATGGACTGAGGTATGCAAGGGCTCAGAATCAGTGCTCTTGTGTTCAGTATCTTCTGCCTTGATTACTAATTAAAGTAACTAATCTCCAACTAATTATTCAATCACATGATGCATGTCTTGCCTGAGAGAATGCAAATTTAGCTACTCTGCCAGACACAGTATACCTTCTACTGAAGAAGAGGAAATTATAGTCAGTAGTATGAAATGTCTTAAAATTTAAATCATCTAAACCCCAGGATAGTAGTTTCGGTATCTGTACCTAAGTTTTTATACATGTGTCTCTGCAAGGTTTATTTCTACTTGAGGGCACCGAATGCCAGGAGATTCAAGTTCTCAAAGCAGAAAGTCACTAAAACCAAAATATTCATTGTGCCCAGGAAATTACACCTCGTCCAGGAAGTAATGAGACTGTTTGGGTAACTAGTAATTTGCAATATTCTGAAACCCATCTGAATAAATTATGAATGAGAGAATCACCCTCTCCATCTAAAAAGCTTGGCGGAACAGTTACTTTAGGTACCTTTGAAAGTAAACCATTGAGTTTAAAAAATCAGTAGGAAAGAAGTATTAACAACAGTCAGTTGTATGTGCAGGTTTCTCCTCCTACCCACAATACACCAAGTGACCATCAGATCAGATTATTCACCACACACAATGAATCTGTGAGAAATCCCAGTCACTTCAAACTTAAGTCAAAAACTGATCTGATCACTCTTACCCTTATATTATTCTTTTTATCTTCACTGTTAGCCCTGTGAATGGTAACCTATTTACCCAGATGCCAAAGCAAAACTATGAGTGACATTCTCATCTACAACCAATCGCCAAGTCCTCATTTTCTATTTATATTATTTCTCTCAAATCCCTCCCTTTTAATTCTTCTCAATGGCCAATGTCTTCATTTCGTTCCTCAACGTTTCTTACCTGAATGAAATATCCTTCTCATTAGTCTTTCTGACTCCAAACTATTTGCCTTTCCATTAATTCTCCATATGTAAGTCAAACTGTTTTGAAAATACAAATATGATTCTTGGCTTAAATATCTTCCATTAGCTCCTCATAATCTTTAAATGATACTTCAAAAATCCAAACCCCTTATTAAGGCACACAAACTGCTTTACTTTTTTTAATTTTACTTTTCTTAAGATTTATTTATGTATTTGAGAGAGAGAAAGCAGGGACACAAGTAGGAGTAGGGGGAGGGGCAGAGGGAGAGAGAGAATCCCAAGCAGACTCCACGCTGAGTGCAGAGCCAGACATCGGGCTTGATCTCAGACCCCGAGATAATGACCTGAGCTGAAACCAAGAGTCAGAGGCTTAACAGACTGAGCCACCCAGCCGCCCCACAAACTGCTTTATTACCTGGCCCCAGCTTAAACCCAGCCTTATTTCTTACCACTCTCCATCTCTCATTCATTCTCAAACTCTAACAAAATACTTGTAGTTTTTCTCAACAAGGCCTGGTCTCTCGGGCCTTCACACATCAGCTTGGATCTGAACTAGGGTGTTCGTGACCCCAGAACACATCTGGCAATGTGTGGAGACACTTGATTGTCAGGATTGAGAGGAGTACCATTGACATGTACAGGACAGCCTCCGACAATAAAGAATTATCTAGCCCAAAATGTCAATAGTTCTCTGGTTAAGAACCCTAAACTGGTCCCTCTTCCACTGTGTGACAGAGACTACTAATTATTCACAGCATCTGTTCTTCATCTTTCTTTTAATAATCAAACCTCCCAAGTTTTAGCTGGGCACAAAGTCTCTTAGCTGGACTATATCCCCCAGCTTCCACTGCAGCCAAGTGTAGGCGTTTGTGCAGACCTAAATCTGCTACCCTTGGAAACGTTGCCTGCAAGGTTAACCCTTGGCTGGCATCTGGGAACTCAGATATCAGAAAAGTTCCCACCCGTCCCTGTTAATAGTGGATCACTATGCCTAAATTGTGTAAAAATATATAGTTCGTGGTGATCACCTGCTTTGTCTGCAATAAATCTTGGCCATGAATAAGACTAAATGCTGAGACCTGTGAGCACTTCTAGTGAATCGCTAAAACTAGAAGTGTAACTAGGTAGTGAATCACTAAGCTCTGGCCAGTGAGAAGTGAACAGAAGTCAACTTCTGGGTCATATCCTTTAAATGAATTGTTTGGCTCTTCTTCCTCATTCCCCTCCTACTGTAGCTGGATTGTGGATGTGGTACTCACCAGCCAGCTTTGGTCAGGTGGAGAATGACCATACCTTAGAGCAGCAATTGGCAAACTCTTTCTGTAAAGAGGCCATATGGTCTCTGTTGAAACTAATTATCTCTGCCACTGTAGCATTAAAGCAGCCACAGACATACTTAAATGAATATATTTAGCTGTGTGCCAATAAAACTTTACTTATAAAAACAGGAGGTGGGCCAGATTCTGCCTGTGGGTCATAATTTGCCAATACCTGCCTTAGAGGACAGAAATAGAAGATGTTGAGAGATAATCTCCATGGATTTAACTTTTTCCTCACCTGGTGAGCAAAGGCACTACCTTTGTTCGAGATGTTTTGTTCTTTTTTCTTTTCTTTTCAAGGATACTGTGTAGCAAACAGCTTTAGAAAATAGAGATAGTGTCTCCATCCACAGCAAATGGCAAGTTTGTTAACTATCCAGGATAATAAATGTCTTCCTGGTACAAGTATCTCCTGCCCCTCTTAGTGTGCCCTATGAGATTTGGGGCTCAGGTAAGTGGAACAAATGCTGATACTCTGGCTGCTGCTGTTGCCGTGAGTAATAGTCATTTGTCTCTGACCCAGGAGTCTTGCGTCTATACCCATCCATGAAACTGTGGCATGCTAAATTGATTGCTTACAAGTAGGATAAAATCTCGGACCCTTCACAGTCCTTGACAATGAACTTGGGACCTGAAATGATTCAATGGAGAAGAGTTTCCCACCTTCCTGTACTACCTTCCTAGGCTGGAATGTTTATATAAGAAAAAAAATTAATTTGTAACTTGTGTGAGGCAGTGTAGGGCAATTTAGCCCATATATTAATATTCCTCGCCTAATTCTAAATCATCCTTCAATTCCCAACTTAAGGTTCATCACCTATGGGAAATGGCCTATGATGTAATCCAACCACCGCCACACACTATCCATACAAATTCTGGAATAGTCCTTCCAAAGTGTTTCCATTTCATCACCTATATCAAAACAAGTACTTTTCTGAAATACTGTCTCCCCCTCCATTTATCTGTAAGCTGAGAGCAAGGATCATTCATCCTCATATCTTCAATACCTATCACAGTGACTATCTTACATGTAACAGGATTCAAAACAAATTCGTTGATGTGGCCAGTCAAGTACGCCTCGATTCTTACGTTACTGCTCATTCCACGGTGTGCCTGGCAGTCAAATGAAGGAAGGCAGTATTACTCACCCAGGCAGAACTCTACCCTATAGCATTCTCCCAAAGCCTTCCAGTCTTTAAGCTGCCTCCCAACAGGACACTCACTTTAGGAGTTTACAAGTCTCACTTTAAGGGCGTACTTGTTCTAGACATTATGTAACATTTAATGCAATAAAACAGGAAAAACACTGAAGGGATGAGTATATCTCTCTCCTGGAATCAGGTCCAGCATTTTTAAATTTTACCCAATAAAGTTCGTGTACATTTATCATAGGATCATGCTTTTCCCTTTGTGAAAATAAGGATACTAGAAATGTCTCAATAATTCAGGTGTTGTCACTTTTAGGAGTATTTTCTAATGTAGCCAAGGAACAAATGGTACCCTATGGGACTTGTTTTGCTTGTGAGAGACAAAACTGCTCACTTTTTGGCCAGAATATCTGGCTCTTGTACATACTCCAAAATCCAAATCCTGTTCTACTGTGCACATTCATTGATCTCTACAATGGAGTTCCAAACACCTTCCAATAAATCCTCCTCTATTTAAAACAAACAAACAAATGGCCCCACTGGGCATGTTGAAGCTATGGTTGCTTACTCACATAATTGCTCTTCCTTTTCCCCACAGCTATGCCTGTGTGTTAGTCCTCTGGTGCACTCACCCCAAACTTGTGTGAGATAAAACTTGGTCATAACTGGGAGCCATCAGGTACAACTCAAAACACATTTTAAGGGTAGGCTGTCCAAGTGCAAAGGTCTGCAGGCTATCAACTTCCCTGCAACCAACTGCATTGTCCCTTGCAGTTCTGACTAAGCATATGAAGCACACTGCCTGGTTCTAAATATTCACATAGCTCCCAACATGGATATCTTTCTTGGTATCTGTCCTCGATACTGAGATGGCACTGACCCCTTGGCTGGTCCCTGAGGGAGTTCCGAAGCCTATTTCTGGCCTCGGGAGCTCTTGAAGCTCCTGATATACCTCCTTTGGACATCAATTACTGGCTGCTTATGGTTTCTTAGCTTGAAATAGAATAATTAATATAAGGCCACCAAGACTTTCTGAAACCCAAGACGAATACGAACTACATACATGAATGTGAACTGGATCTTAGCTGACATGACCATTCATGACACAGGAGGAACAAATGTTATATGAAAGCGGTATGTCAGGGACTAGGCAAAACCATGAGCAGAAATGGATCTGACCACAAGTAGACAAAACCCAGCACAGTAACATAAAATTATTGGCTGAAAGAAAAGTGTGTGATGTTGAAGGAGCATATGGTGTTTTGGCCAAAATTCATGAGATCCGAGAGTGTCATCCTTGAATCCAAAGGGCAGAGATAAATAGGGACTTACAGATTATTCAAATCCATATCAAATAGAAATCAAATTCCTTGTCTCGTACCATATAACAAGGTAATAAAAGACGGTGAAGCAACATAATAAGCAAACCTAATCTAGACTATTATCCAATGCTTTACTTAGTTCACTATTTCTACCTATCTGAATGAATTCAGACCATTTTTCTTGCTTGAGGAGTCTTCATTATCTATCCACTGTTCAATTTCTACCCATCCTATAAAGCCTACCACAAATCTATTTCTGCTTGGAAGCATATCCACTGTTCTCCTTTTCACTACCATGTTCACAAAACTTGTCTGCCACTCACAATTTGGGCCTTCATGACACATCGCCTCGTGTTACTCAATACTCCTTTATAAGAATTATTTTTATCATTTCACTTCAGTGATAAGCTTCTCGAGATCAGAAGCCTTCACTAAAGCAGTTCACTTAGCCCAGTTATGTTGCAGATGCTCATTAAGTACTTGTTGACTGGTGGGTTTTCAGGCATTGCAGAAGTGAAGAAACACAAAAACAATGCATTCCATATACAGAGGACATGAACGATGTAAAGACCACTCTGGACGGTAGCTGAGGCCTCCCAAAGAGTTTCAGCACTTCCACCCAAGAAGTTGACAGGGTACCAGGCCTGCAGTCAGAGTTCCTAGGACAGGAGCTCGGATACTCCCTTTCCCGAGTGCTGAAGTCAGTAGAAAGTCATATCCAAGGGCCCCAAATTTGCTGTGTGGAAAGAAACTCCCAGTGCGTACTGTTTGAGAGGTCACCTTAGAAGACAAGCCCCAGACTTCAACAGACGTCTTCAGTGACCCAAGCACGAGTAGGGCATTCCACAGTTCTTGGATCCCAGCACGAGGCCGCACAGGGTGGGTCATGTGGGGCCTGAGAAAAACCAGATGCTTGGGAAAGAAGTAACAGGAGATACTGGAAACACTGTACGGTCTAGACTGAATGCTTCAGTGGCCTGGAGATAAACAAAGTAGGCCAAGGGTGAAATGTGTGAGCTCAGTCAGCTTTACCCATGAGAGTTCCAGCTCCTATCTTCAGGAAACAGCTAAGTCTCGTTTATGTGACCACAGGCAAACTTGGCATGCACTTTACTCGCTTTTAGTCTGACTGGTGTACTTGATTTTATAGGATGGCACATTCCCATTGCAAGCAATTCCCCAGATTCTAGGGCCTGATCTGGGGACACAGAAAAAGGAACTCTCCACAGGCATTTCCCTCCTGCAGAAGGTGCTAACCGAGGTGCCCTCCACTGAGCAGGAAGGATGGGTGTTCTGGGGCTTGGCTCCAGCTGTTAGCTCTCCTCGGATGTTACCCAGGCAGATCAGTGCTCATGTTCTGCACATTCACCAGGGATAGATTTGCAAAGGTTGAGTGAGAACGGCTGGTTCCAGGGCAGACACGAGCTAGTGCTTTAGGTGCCTTATCCAGATGGTGTCAGAGAACGTTATCATTGACACGGACTCGAGAGATCAGCAGCACCCGTCTCATCTGACAAACTAGGAAAACAATGCTCCAACACTGGTGCCTGCAAACTGTCTCGGTACTGCTCCCTTCCCACCAAATTATGAGGCTCTATCCAGGCTCTGGTGCTGTCAGAACAAGGGCCCCATGCAGCTGGGCTCACCAACCTGTGCACAAGATGTCGCCAGAGCACTGTCCCAGCATTCCCGGGGTGAGTTCCTCAGCTGGCTTTGTTTCCAGTCATCCTGTTTCTGACCCTCACTTCAGTCCTTTGGATCATGTCCCATCCAGCTCCTCCAGCCTAATGAACTTTTTGATTTATTAATCTTTTGAGTCAACTTAACTGGACTTTTAATTAACTTTCTTCCTCCTGATAGTCCTATGCAAGCCTCCACTGGCACCCTTCCAGGACCCCCTCCCACACTTGCAGACTCTTCTCTCGGCAGCCCTGCTGGGAGATAAACAAATTCCACAGCCCCACCCTCGTCGTGACTTTGCATGGCAAGGCTGTAGGAAGTAGCCCTGCAGAAACAGATGTGTAATCAAATAACACAGAAAGCCAAAGTCTTAGTATAGTAAGACTGTCATAATATTTAGTCTACCAAATAGTCAAATTAATGTTAAAACCACCAAGCCCTTTGAGAACCATAGGTGGCAGGTGTCAAAGGCGGCAAGTACAGTTGACTTCAATGGGCAAGTAAAATTCTAACTGCTCGGAAAAAAAATCCAGGCTTGAGATCCCAAGCTTACAAATGAAATTCAAAGTTAGGGTTGTGATCTATTAACACAGTGGCCGCATACAAAAGTAATAAAAAAAACTGAAGAAATACAACTCTTCCGAAAAAAATTGGGAGAAAATGTATCCACAAGAACATAATTTAAGTAAATGCTCTGAGCACTAATGCAATGCCTTTCAGATTGTCAGTTTTTCAGGCAGCATTATTCAAATACCTGAGTCTGCATTCCTAAGATAAATTCCATTTTTCATGCCTCTCAGCCCTAATATGGGAAGTTAAGGACTGTAAGTAGTGACATTTTTCTTTGTTTTGAGTGGACATTTATGTATGTATGTATGTATGTATGATTTAGCCCAGCACTGTATCTGTGATGTTTCAGTCTGCTCTTATAAAACATCTTATAATCTCCTCCTTTGGACGTGCTGTCCCACTATGCCTTCTTCCCCGAAAAATGTCCCCTCTAATCTGTTTTTCTAAATCCAACCACCCTTTGAAGGACTAGCAAGGCCCTACCCCTTCCTTGAAGTCTTCTATGACTGTACCAGCCAACCATGTTTTGTTTTATCTTCTGATCTCTCACACTGCTCACTGCCCTTCCCATTCTTCCAGCACTGCTTGATTATATGAACCAAATACTGAGGCCTGTGAAAACTTACCTGGGGATTCGGATTAACATATGACCTCATCTAGTATTGCTTTCCATCAAAATATAGTTCCTTAGTAATTTGGATATTTTAACAATATCTTAGTTCTAGGATTAAAAATGGCTTCCCCAACTGGCAGGTCATGGACCATATTCAACACAAGAAGTATTTTTCTGGGGGCGCCTGGGTGGCACAGCGGTTAAGCGTCTGCCTTCGGCTCAGGGCGTGATCCTGGCGTTTCAGGATCGAGCCCCACATCAGGCTCCTCTGCTAGAAGCCTGCTTCTTCCTCTCCCACTCCCCCTGCTTGTGTTCCCTCTCTTGCTGGCTGTCTCTCTCTCTGTCAAATAAATAAATAAAATCTTAAAAAAAAAAAAAGTATTTTTCTGTCCTACACCATTGTTGGGTTGCCCAATGTTTTAAAGTTAAATTATTATAGGCTTGATATTTTTACATTGGGAATTTTATCAAAAATCTATATTTCTAACTTTTCTTCAGCTAAGTAAAGATTTGGCAGCATGGGGTCCTGTGCTAACCTATAGGAGAAAGCAGTCACTTTTGATCAGTCACCCTGGGTTGCCCCAGTCCTAACGTCACACATGTCTCCACAGAGCTGACACCGAGCACCCAATGCCTTCCCTTGTCTTCCAGTCACCTCGCTTCATGCATTTGCCTTATCTGTCACGTCTCTATAAGCACGAGACTTTGCAAGGTCCCTCTTCACTAAACTGTTTTTAACCACAGTTTAACTCCTTTTTGCTTTCTTCAAATTTTAGTAGCAATTTAAAACTTCCTCTTGTCTTCACTTGAGGTGTCAAAATTCCACTTAGCTCACTGGCTGCTGAGTCTTCACAACTTCAAAGCAATTTAATTTCAAAAGCTCTTAACCACGTACTCTGAAATAATCTGCCTCCTTAACTCTCCTAATTATTGAAATACTTCTAATTCACTATTCTCTAACTTTTTTTAAAAAAGAAACTTCTGACTTCAGAGCAGTACTGCCTGCACCATTTAGTCTGGTGTAAGTTGGAAAGAATAACATGGAAGCATTACCACTGCCCAGGTCCCTAAACTGTGGGGAGCAGCTGATTTCTCAATGTAAGTGAGAGAAGCCCTCACTAAATTTGAGAGTCATGCTGACATTCCACATTATGGAAAGTCAGTGGTAGGAAGCAAAAGTTGGTACCTACGTGGACACACACTTGTCACGATTTCCCTCTTGAATGAGACCCAAGGAACCAACCCGGCGGTCACGGAAACTAAACCTGGAGACTAGTTGTGTAACTCGGCATATTCTCTCCCTAATCCAGTCTGTAAATATGCGGTCAAATCTCAGGACACTCTGAGGTAATGGAGTTCAGCTACTAGAAGGTCTTTGGAGGGCAATCAGGTGCTATTAAAAATATGCTAATGGCAGCTTGTGATCTAGCAGCAGGACCCCAGGATTTGGAGTTGGCATGGCAACTGGCAGCAGACAGTTCACGCAGAACAGGAACAACAGAAAGAATTAGAATGAGCTGCTTAAATGCAAGTGTTAATGAAAAAACGTGGAACACAACTGAGGATCAGAGAGAATGTCTGGTGCCCTCACTGGGAAAAACAAAAAACACACACAAAACCAAAGACCTGAAAGTGAAATTAATGCCTTCCACTCTGGTGTGGCCATAAAAAGAAAGCCAGCCATTGGGAAGAATTTAGTATTTAGCTTGATGATATTTTAGAGGACCTATGACTCTGTTGAAATCTGTGTGTTTCATATGTGGATGACAGAAGCGTCATATGTGTATGTGTCTCCTCGCCAAGGCTGAAAGAAGAGGTCTGACAGGGAACAGCTTTTAGCAATCCACTGTATCAAAGGCAGTACAGATGGCTGTTTTCGCTTTTAGCTTAACTGAATGTCAAAAAAAAAAAAGAAAATGGGCTCCCCACAAGCACATATCCAACATGCAGAAAGAGGTTGAAACTGGGGCTTGAACTCAGGTGCATATCAATTTCTGGGCAAATCTACTTCATGTTTAAATGTGTGTGCATATGTGTGTGTCCCTATATGCTTTCCCCTCTTTGCCTGAAGCTGGAAATTTCATAACAGCTCAGCCTCTGACACCGTGGGCTTCCTCTGACACGAGGAACAAGATTCTCTCCTGCTTGCCCACTGCAAAGAGTAAATGCCATTGGAAACCATTTCTCATGGTGGGGATGGACAAAAAGCATGCTAAGTTCATGGTCTCCATCAGCCTCTAGCTGATGACACAGAATAAAATAATGTGGAAGGGAGCCGTCTGAGACAGGCAGTGATGGGAACAACTCCAGGAAAATAGAGGTAATGTATCTGCAGCCAGCACAGAGGCTTTCACATGCCGAAGATGGAAATGAAGCCAGCGACGCAGAAAGTAAGCACGCACATCTCTGGGGGCTGAGGGAAAAGGAAACAGAGAGGCAGACGGACCATGAATTCAGTGAGCTTGGGAAGCCAAGAGAACACTGGGAAAATTCGTGAAACCTCAACGGGCAGTCTGTATGCAGAAGACTAGGAGTGGGGCGAAGAAGGAATTCAACCCCTCAAAGATTCATGTTTCATCCATGCTGTCCATAGCCTTGCCCAAAACCCTACTTTGGGAAAAAGGTTTGTCATTTGAAAAATACTTTTAAAATGACTTAGGCATAACTTCCTTTTCTTAGTCACTTCCTTCCTTCTCTTTGATACAATAGCCCCTTAAAGAACAACCAAGGGAGAAAAGCTGGTGGAAATGCGCACAATTTGAAACAATTGCTATTGTCCTAGATGTGCTCCATCTAACAGGGACTGACAGGTGCTCTGTTGCTGAAAGGATGGACATCAAAATGGCTTCATATAAATAACCTGGGGAATCAAGGGTTTTCAGGGACAGCCTGAAATTTATATAATCTGGGGGGGGGGGGTCCCATTTAAGAAAAAAAAAAAAAACAGAATTACAACACAAAGTTGCTAGGACCCTCCTAGAGCCTTGGAAAGGGCTTGCATAAGTGAGGGGCCATGTCAGATAATATCCAATATCTACCATATATTACTAGGTCCACATCTGTTAGGGGCACGGGGGTGCCTTTGCAATAGGGGGTCCTTAGGCAAGGAAAAATTGGGTCCACTTATTCTTTTATATTTCAGCAGTCATCCAAGCCATAACCTGGGTTTAAAATACCCACATTGTTGTCTACTCATTAGACTAAATTCTGCATCCTGTACTGCTAATAGCACTTCCTGAGGAAATGGGCTGAAATTCTAAGATAATATCATTAAGAAACCAAGTGGCTTTAAGGTGCCAGGCATTTACTTCTAAGGATGCCTAAACGACTGTAGTATTTTGCCTAAAATAAGACACAATTTCTTGGTCTTGTAGCAGATCCGATGGTGACGTGTGTAGTGTAAAAATGAGAGAAGCCACAAGGGTCACCTTAAATCCTTCTAGATGCTAAAGACAGGTAGCTCATTGCTTATACGGTAAGTACTAATTTAATCAAAGCTATCATGAATTATATGAGGCTCCTAAAGAATGATATGACCTGGCTGGCTCAGTCGGTAAAGCATACGATTCTTGATCTTGGGGTTGTGAGTGTGAGTACCACATTAAGTGGAGAGATTACTTAAAAATAAAATCTTTTAAAAAATGATATGACATAAGAAAATAGAGCACTGAGGTTGTAATCGGATTCCTTTGTTTTGGTATCACACCTGTGACTTAGCTGCACAGGAATTTAAGTGGGCCAAGGTCCTTACTATTATCATCAGGGGGGGTGGTTTCCTGTGGGGGGTTGGGGGGGCACCTGTCAGAGCTCTCAGTTACTCAGGTTGCTGGTGTTGGTTGGGACAAAGGAGGTCAATGGATGAGTGAGGACTTTCTTCTGCAAGGGCGCCCTCTTGTGAACATCTCCTCAATTATCTCACAGGGGAAAGAACCTCATCCCCACCCTGTTGCCTCACGCAAGGCACAACTGTAAAGATTCACAGCTTTTCCCACAAAGACTTACCGGGGCGCCTGGGTGGCTCAGTTCGTTAAGCGTCTGACTCATGAATTCGGCTCAGGTCATGATTTTGGGTCTTGAGATCAAGCCCCAGGTCAGGCTCTGTGCTCAGCTGGGAGTCTGCTTGAGATTTTCTCTCCCTCTCCCTCTTCCCCACTTGTGTATGCACACTCTCTCAAAATAAATAAATTAATCTTTTTAAAAAGTAATAATTAAAAATAAAGAAATAAACCCTCACTCAACAGGCCTCATCCAGAAAAGGTCTCTCCCCTCTCCTCACTGTGGTTGAACTGGCATATTTCCCGATTCTATGAGATCCTTCTACAATAAATCACCCTACAGCTTCCCTGTCAGGCAAAGTGTGCTGAGCACACATGGCTTGCACCCTACTTGGACATTCTCCGGAACTTTCCTACTCGCACAAGACCCTGCCCCCTTACTTGCCTCTTCCCTTGCCTTTGCCCTTCATTCCCTTAAATCCTGTCAATTCAATTTTACCTCCAGGCTCTCTCGAAGGCTGTTTTCTTCATGCTTCCTCATAACACTCTCCAAATCTTCCTTTTCCCTCAGGGCTCAGCCTCCAAGTCAGGGAGGCCTGCTCTCTTCCAAGCAGGAAGTTGGTGCATCTCCCATGTGCTCCCACGGTTCTCTGCTTCGCTAACATAGCTGTTACTGGGCTCCATTTTGATTGTCTTTGACTTATCAGCACCTCCCACTAGAGCAGGCTCCCCAAAGGCAGAAATTCTGTCTCCTACCGATTTTGTTCCTGGTTGTGACCCCCATGCCCATCCTGTTGTCTGCCACTTAATAGGTGTTAAGTAGGTATTAGGTGATGAGAAAATGAGTGAATGACACATAATCAGACACCACTCTCTAACACTGCACATGCTCTTCTTGAGCGTGAATGTGTGCCCGTTCAGTACAACTCCTGGGCGGTACTGGGTTACCACCAATGTGTTTGTAAACAACTACCCACCACCCAGGACATGTCAAACAGAGGAGCTCGGCACAGTATAAAAGGCATTGGCAGAGAAATTAAAGTAGGACCATAAGCAGGGAAGAATGGTGTCTACAGTGACAAAGGGAGAGAGCGTTTCACACACAAGAGGAAGGATAAGCTAAAGCTTCACCTGCTGAGAGGACAAAATTCTCAAAGTCTTGACCACTTGGGTAGTAGTTGTTAAAATCATCAGGAGCAATGACAGTAAAGGGTGGAGTAGGCACTTCTGTGTCTACTGCAAGAAAGCTCCCCAAGGTATTAAAAGGTATTCGCTTTTATTAAATCTTGGCCTTCATGTGGCCCCAGTAAAGGCTCAGATCTGGCTGGCCTTCCAGTCAGGACCGTGGTAGAGCATCACATCCCCCAAAGCCCCTGCCTCCTTTGAGCACATCTCATTTAGCCTCTGTGGCTTCTCCTGGGGCTCAAGGAACAATATAAGATTGTGAGAGTGCACTTTCGAGAAGGGTAATTGCTGTGAATGACTAGAGAAGGCATCCTAGCACTAAAGTGTTACCATGAGCTCTGAA
Source organism: Ursus americanus (assembly GCF_024610735.1). NCBI lineage: Eukaryota > Metazoa > Chordata > Mammalia > Carnivora > Ursidae > Ursus > Ursus americanus. The sequence continues at coordinate 1,567,338 of NC_142131.1, forward strand.
ACCTGCAAATCATATGATAATTATTCCTGAAGCGCCTTGGCAGCCCTTAAGTATAATTATCATGTAATCTGCAAGGCATGTAATGTTTTCAAAACAAGCATGAATGGAAAAGAAAGCTAATGAGCCCCTCCTGTTTTTATTAGCACAGCCCAGCTCAGAGGTCAAAGGGACCAAGCTATAGGCAGCAACAGGTCACGTCAGAGAGCTCCTCCTTCTGGTGGGAGGTCATCACTTTGTAATCCACCCTGACGGCCCTGGTTGCCTGCTGACTCTAAAGAGTGATTCGATGCCTTCATCCTTTCTTTCCTCTCTCAGACACTTCTTCGGGTGGCTTCCGCATTTCCTATGTGAAGTACTCAAGTGAGTCCTAAGGATTCTAAGATGAACTCAGAGCAAGTTAACTTCATCAGGCATGGTGGATGGAGGCTTTTCAGTTTGCTTTGATTACCATGTAGATAGGGAAAAATTGGGATAAATAGGTCGACAAAGCTTGTGGGTTCTGCTCCTGATTCACAATGAGGATTTCACCTGTCCTCCTGGTGGACACTGTGGTGATTACCTACATCTTTGGGAACCATCAATGCCCCGGTGTGAAATGGAGCAACTAGGTTTAAGAGACAAAGCACACCACAATTTTATAGCTCAGGGCAGGAGACCAGAAAAAGGTGACTCATGTGGTGATTTGGAGAGATATAAAGTGAAAGGTAATTTTGAAAACTGCAGGCCATCTCCAGCAGAGAAGAGCTTGTTTAGCTGCAACAGTGACAAGGGGCTTGCCTGTGTTGGATGGCCGACGGAATCACGGGATCGTGAGGGCCTACAGGACACGTCCTCTATCCGACACAGAGACTGACCGTTAGTCCTCTTGGTGTTAGAGCACAGGATCTGACAGAGCAATCTCAACAGTGACTGAATGAACATGATCCATACCAAAATCTACACTGTTCCCAGAGCTCTTGGCTTATAGCAAATTAAGGCAGCAGACCGGAGAGAGGAGGATGGGGTTTGCTAGGGTGTGGGCTATAATCACTGTCCCTATGTGTTGTCAAACATACTTTTGCTCTCACTCCCCTTCCTCCCGCTGCCATCCCCTCCCCCAATTCTGGGGCCACTCCCTCTAGCCAGGGCCAGAAGATCTTTCTCCTCAAACTTCTATACCCCTGGCCAGCTGGCCAGTTCTCCAGAGCAGAGCAGTCAGATTCAGTAAAGGACAGTGCTTGATCTCACGCCAGAGACAAAAATGTCAAGGCTGGATTTTTTTTTTTTTAACTAAAATTTTGTTTGGTTTTTAGTTTTATTTCATAAACCTATTTAAAGAAAACCAGGGAAACATAGAAAAGCAGAAAAGATGAAAAAGTTACCCAGAGTAACTATGGCCTATCTTTAACATTTTAAGTATATCTCCTTCTTATCTCTTTTTCTAAGTAATATTTGATTTTTTTCCCTCTAATTATGGGCAGATAGAACATATCATTTGTATCTTACTTTGAGTTAAGCCATAATTATTTCCCTGTGATGATATTATACATTTTTCATAAATATTTTTATAGGATGACAGCCTAATTTATATACCCATTGCTCTATGATGGCAAAATGATATTATTTCTAATTTTTCACCATTCACCGATGCACCATGAAGGATATCCTTATGAATGTAGCATTTTCTTTCTCTAAAATTATTTTCTTAGGGAAAAATTTTATGACCTAGTGTTACACAAAGCCTTAAGAATGACACCAAAGTAGGATATGTAAAGAAAAAAAACTGATAATTTGGACCTCAAATTAAAAAGTTTTCTCTGCTTAAGAAACTGCCAAGAGAATGAAGAGACAAGTTAGAGATGTGAGGAAATATTTGCAAATCACGTATCTGACAAACACTATCCGGAATACATAAAAAATAACTATAAAAACTCAACATTAAGAAAGCAAACAAACCAATTACAAAATGTGCAAAGAATCTGAACAGAGTCTTTACCAAAAAGGATATAGGGATAGCAAATAAACATATGAAAACATGTTCAACATCATTAGCTATTAAATACGACAAAACCACAATGAGACATCACAACAACCTATCAAAATGGCTAAAATAATAAATACTGACAACACCAAGTGCTGACAAAGAACTAGAGTGCTCACATATTGCTGGAAGGAATGCAATATGGTATCGCCGCTCTGAAAATGGTTTTGCAGTTTTATATAAAGTTAAAATATCCTTTACCACCGATCTTGCAACCTCACTCTTTGCTATTGACCTTAGAGAAATAAAAACTTATGTTCACACAAAAGCCTGTACACACTGTTCATAGATCTGTTTCTAGTAGCTAATAACTGGAAATTACTTCATGTTTTTCAATGAGCAGAGGCATAAGCAAACCGTGGTGCATCCATACAATGAAATACTACCAAGCAGTAAAAAGGACCAAACTACTGATACACTAAACAACTTGGATAAATTTTAAAAACATGCTGAAAGTTGCCAGTCTTAAAGGTTGTATATTGTATGATTCCACTTATCTGACATTCTTGAAGACAAAATTACAGTGCTAGAAACCAGATTAGTGGTTTTCAGGGGCTAAGGCAAGGGGTTGTGACAATAAAGGGCAGCTCAAGGGCATTTTTTAGATGATGGGATAATACAGTTTCCTGACTGCGGTGGTTACAAGAATCTACACCTGTGTTAAATCTCATAAAATTCCACTTCAAAAGAAAAAAAAAACACAGTCAAACTGACTGTATAATCATTTTTGGCAACTAAGTTGAATTTTAAAATAGACTTAGTTTTAGGAAAAAAAATCACCAAAAGTTGAATAAATCGGGCGGTCATAAGACAAAACAGCCATGAGGAGCTTCATTAACTGTTAAGCGCAACCACATGGAAACTAAGATGTAATGAGACTTGCCCAAGGTCACTGGCAAGCCTGAGACAAGAAGGAAAAATTACACCCACCTGCTTCAGGGCTGTTTCCATAAGTGCCCAAGTCTCTTCAAGATGTGCTGTGCGAAGTTATGGAATAATTTTCTTCTTATGAATCCAGTCCAGAGCGGGTATGGTGGGGAGAAAGAGCAGAGGGGAACTGCGTCACTGCACTTTGGAAAATCAGCCCCATTCTGCAAAAAATCTCGTTTTAATCAGTCTCCGACCATGTGTTCTCCTGGCCAGTGAGCAAACAGGCGTAATTCTGCAGGATTTCAGATCCAGCTCTGCGTCAAAAGGAAAAGAAGTTCAGAAAAGAAGTCAAAAGGTTGGCTGATGAAAGCTCCCAGATACAAAAAAGAAGCTAACAAACTGTAACGAGTGAAAACCTGAATACCTCAAAGAATTGTATGACTGCGCTTCAAAATGAAGATAACAGAAGCTTCAATCTTTCACATCAGTGAATTATTTATTGTTTTTGTGTAAATGTATGCATTTAAGTATGGAGATCCTTAAGGAAAAACCTGTTTTACCCACTAACAGACTATTTTGTGATTGTTACATGTTCCATTCAAGACACAGAATGTTTAATATATTTTATGGTTTTTTTAAAGATAATCATAAAAAATATGGAAAGTTTAATTATCCTGGATATTCAAAATGTGTGTCTCGTTTTCCCATATTTTTCTCTAAATTTTCTTATAGTCTCAAAGTTACTGAAAACCTCAGGATAATAAAACAGCATAGATATGCTAATAAATAAAACACAATTGTAACTAAATCAACTGAGAAATAAATTTGTAAATACATTACCAACTTCTTGTATATTGCAATAATGGATAATATACACTGAAATCTTAAATGGTTTGTAAACTGGCCGCCAGTACACACAGAGCAAGGAGAGACCAAAGAAAAAGGCAGGCCACTCGAGATTCACAGGTGGCAGCTTTAATAAGCAAGGGAACTTACAAGCTTTGTCTTGGGCAGCCGCAAGAGCAGGAAATCCCCGCACTCGCCCCACGGAATCCTAAAGTGCAAAGTTTATATAGCATCCTTAACTGGGTTCCAGCCCATACAACGCTCCCATGATCTCAACAGCACCTCTCTCTCCCAAGATTGCATCCTTGAAAATGGCTGCCACTGCGGAACTGTGGGATCTACAAATGGGGGGGAGGGGAGGAGCCTGCGATCGCGGACACCCCGATGGATGCCCGGATGCGCCCACAGGTGCTCGGGCAATCAGCCCGGCCGTGACCTCGTCCAGCAATACCTAGTTTGAATTTGTGTCTGCTCTAAGACATTCACAACCTCAAAGGGCCTTAATAAGCTTTGTCATACTTTGGAATGTTGAAATTCCATTGATTTTTCCCAAATGTATTTGATTTTATTTCAGTAAGAGTTGAAATGACAAGTTTTTAAAGCTGCAAGTCACTTTTAATTTCTCTTACTACCACCTTCACAGCTGAGGAGATGGAAGCATCCCACAGCTGCTTTGTCAGACCCGGTGTCTGCCAGGAGTCAGTGCCTCCCTTCTCTTCCCTCTGCTCTCACGTGCTTCTCCTCTCTGGGCCCCTAAAAGTGAAGAAATTTTCCTGACTGGCTGGGGGACTTCTGCTAGGTCAGATGATCTGGTAACATTACCTGAAATCAAACGGAACATAGGCTTCCTAAAATTTCAGAGCACCATATTTTGGGGGACAAGTAAAATTTTCACAGTTTTGTCCATTTTAGTTTTTACTGTATATATAGGGAGCCGGAGAAAAATCTCCAAGGAAAGGAAAACAACTTTTGTTTGACTGCTACCCTCTGGATATGTTTCTATCATTTAAATATTTGGTTTGGGGAGGTAACAGGAAAATGTGAGAATGACTCGATTGCAAAATCAATTCAGAAATATTTCAGGAGAGGCAATTAGATTCTTTTTGTAGGTTTTACTATGAAGTTGGTGATTTGATGTTGGAAGAAAACAATTACAATTGCGTTGCGTTTATCTTGAATTTGACTGCACCTGGCTTGAGAGTGCACCTACCTTTATGAATGCTAGCTGGTAACCGGCAATAAATGTCCAATGCATAAATGAATGATACTCTTGCCCCATAAAATGTTGTCTGTCTACAAAAATTTAAAGAGGTGTTAAGATATTTCCACTTAATATAAAGAATTGCCTCTAATTCTGATTAGAAATGAAAGAGAAAAATTATTTTTTAAAAAGTTACAGGTTACCTTGTGGAATATTTATTCTCCTATTCAACGTGCAAGCAGATGCCAGAAAACCACTGGTAAGGAATATAGTGGAGGGCATGAATATATGAAATCTAAGATTCCTTCCAACTCTAAGATTCAGCTATTCTTTGGTAAATATGCAGCCTATATTCGGGGCGCCTGGGTGGCTCAGTCGTTAAGTGTCTGCCTTCGGCTCAGGGCATGATCCTGGTGTTCTGGGATCGAGGCCCACATCAGGCTCCTCCGCTATGAGCCTGCTTCTTCCTCTCCCACTCCCCCTGCTTGTGTTCCCTCTCTCGCTGGCTGTCTCTCTCTCTGTCAAATAAATAAATAAAATCTTTAAAAAAAGCAAAAAAAAGAATATGCAGCCTATAGATTCAAAATTATTCAAAGTGTTATTCTCTTATCTATATCTTTGTTTCTTTCTTCAATTGCTATCTTTCTTTATTTAAATTAATTAATTTGTTTTAGAGAGAGACCATGGAGGGGGAGGGGCAGAGGGAGAGAGAGAGAGAATCTCAAGCAGACTCTGTGTTGAGCACAGAGCCCGACTGAGGGCTCGATCTGATGACCCTGAGATCACGACCCTGAGTTCAGGACCTGAGCCAAAGCCAAGAGTCAGACGCTTAACCAACTGTACCACCTAGGCACCCTGATTTGCTATCTTTCTTACATCAAAAGATTTGAAAATTGATATAATTGTATTATATGAATATATCTTATCTATATCTATGTATATATAGATTTATCCAAGGTAGGGTATATATTCATATATATATATAGCACCTATATTCATGTATTCCTATATATGAAATTTTTAAAATTCCAAGACTCAGTTATCTAACTGATTTATTTGGGTATCAGTTATGTTATCTATCATGAATATCAAATGCCAAAGAGTGATATCTGGTCATTAAGATCAGTAAAATGCTCTAATTAACTATTTTTATTCTATTTACTACCAAAAGGGATTGGTTATTTGATGATTCTGTCAACTTGACAATGATCTTATATACCATTGAAATACCATTGAAACAAATATGCATCTCTAAGCCTCAAGTAGAAATTAAAAAAAAAAAATTCACATTACCCTTTCTTTCAAGGAAATAATAATGATAATATGATAAATATTTGTACAGGAATTTATAGTTTGAAAAGCAATTCCATATCTTTATTTGATATAGTGCTTTTTATACCTTATAACCTACAACAATCCTGCCATTATTACCATTTTATAGATAAGAACACTTAGATTTAAAATAGTTGAGTGACTTGCCCAAAATTACCCAAATAGTAAGTGATTGAGTTGAGACTAAAAACCTAGTTTTCCTTTCTTTTTTTTTGAAAATCTAGTTTTCTAATTCCTGATTCTACATTCCTTCCCCACTGTACTAATAATTGATAAATGTCCTCAGTATTTCTTCAAAGAGATAGTTGAGTTAATAATAGGGTTCTTTGATTTCTATCTGAATGTTCTTCAATGTAAAAAATGTAGAAATGTGATAAATATAAACACTAGAGAAATAGGCCCTGCAGAAACAGATTGTTTGACTTATAGAATTTTTTTCAAAATCCCTTTAAAAATTGTAACGACATATAACTTTTTAACAAACATAATGAGGAAACATTTAAATGTTCACAAGTTCTGCTACTATAAAATGAAATGACAAATAAAATTATGCATAATCCCAGATAGGAATATATCATGACTGTATATATATGACTCCAAAATAACTGGGTTTTTTTTTCTAAATTGATACTGCAGTCTATTTAATTTTTCCATTTTTTGGTCATATTTTTGACATAGCAGAGCTAAGCCTTTTATCCAAAGAAATACAAATACTCAAATGAAAATCGAAGATCTCAGTCCAATATGTCTATTTTTTCTTACACAGATCTTTGGTTAGTCATTTTTTATATTTGACTTCAGGGTCTGCTCTTAGATCTTAAGCTTCTTAAGCACTGAAATTGTATCTAGATTATATTTGTCTCCAACACCCTCTTAGGAGCAGAGGAATGGTCTAATAAATGTGTATTGAATTGAATAAAACATCAAACAGATGAGCTTCTACAATATCCTACTCTATGATCTTTGGTAATTTTCCGCAGCTGTTTAAGTTTCTCAACAAAATGAGAACCATTGCTTTCAACATAGAGACCACTTCTTTCCTAAAATCATCTCATTCCATTGCTTGGGAACACTGCTCTCCTGGTTTCCAACTCTCCCCTTCCCTTGAATGTTGATTCTTCCCAGGATCCTCCTTTCTACTTGCTTCTGCTCCCCTTACCACATTATCTCTGACCATCTTCATAAACTAATAATTCCCAAATATGTATCTGGAGCTAATAAGTTTTTTCTTAAGTAGGCTCCACACCCAGCATGTTCTCCAACATGGTCTTGAACTCAAGACCCTGAGATCAAGAGCTGAGCTGAGATCGAGTCAGACACTTAACTGACTCAGCCACCAGTACCCCTGCAGCTCACAGCTTTTAGTTGAGTTCCAGACCTATAGATCTAGCTGCCCACTGGCTGGCTTCACATCTTCACTTGAATATTACTTGTCCCCCAAAATATGGTGCTCTGAAATTTTAGGAAGCCTATGTTCCGTTTGATTTCAGGTAATGTTACCAGATCATCTGACCTAGCAGAAGTCCCCCAGCCAGTCAGGAAAATTTCTCCACTTTTAGGGGCCCAGAGAGGAGAAGCACGTGAGAGCAGAGGGAAGAGAAGGGAGGCACTGACTCCTGGCAGACACCGGGTCTGACAAAGCAGCTGTGGGATGCTTCCATCTCCTCAGCTGTGAAGGTGGTAGTAAGAGAAATTAAAAGTGACTTGCAGCTTTAAAAACTTGTCATTTCAACTCTTACTGAAATAAAATCAAATACATTTGGGAAAAATCAATGGAATTTCAACATTCCAAAGTATGACAAAGCTTATTAAGGCCCTTTGAGGTTGTGAATGTCTTAGAGCAGACACAAATTCAAACTAGGTATTGCTGGTTCAGGTCATGAAGAGGATGTGACTGCTGGTTGACTTGTGAACTGCACCTCAAACTGAACTTAATCTCTTTCTCCACCACTGGCTCCTCTTATTATGCCTCTCATTCTTTTAGTCTAACCAAGCTAGAAACCCTAGAGTCCTTGACTCCCTGTACCCCTCATTTCCTACCTTCTAGGAGCCATGATGTCCTGGTGAATCTGCCTCCTTAGTATCTTCTCGGAATGGTCTCTTCTCTTCATCCTCATTACCACGGCTTTTACAGTCTCCTATAATTCCTCTTAAGTGATGTGGCCTCCCAACCCATTCTCAACGCTATAGCCCAAGTCCTCATTAGAAAAGGAAAATATGATCAGTTCCTCCTGGATTAAATTATACCTGATTGATTCACTGTTGCTCTCACGGTAAAATCCAGCTTCTCAGCAGAACCTTATAGGCTTTCCATGATCTGACCCCTTCTCCTCTAGTTTTCCCCCTTGCCCCATGCTCCAGTGCAAGCCATTTTAATCTACTTTCATTTTCCTACATATGCTGTCCTCCCTATGCTTATGTATCATTGCAGATGTCTTAAACTTTCAGGCCAGAAATGAAGGAAGGAGGTGGGGAGTCCATATCTGTACTCTAGGAGATTGGAAGGAATAAAACATCCAGGAACATTGTGGGCAGTTACCAAAAGGAGAGGAAAGGTGGCTAGAGATTTGTGTTTAATAAGAATATAAGAGTGGGGTTTAGAAGTTGGAACACATTTGTGGGTTTCTCCAAGAAGAGGAAAATCAAGGGGAAGTTCTGGAGAAGAAAGAAAAAATGTCATTATGCACGGACAACTTGAGAGCTAAGAGAGTCATGAATCCTTCCTGATTTCCTGACTCCCGTTGTTCTCCACTACGCATTGCATAAGGACATTTCACCTCTTTTCTCATGCTCCTAATTAATAATAAAATTAGGGGCACCTGGGTGGCTCAGTTGTCTGACTCTTTGACTTTGGCTCAGGTCATGATCTCCACACTGGGTGTGGAGTCTGCTTAAGATTCTGTCTCTCCCTCTGCCCCTCCCCCCCCCAATAAAAATAACAAAAAATAACAAAATTAAAAATGGTTAACAATTACTGAGAATTTAATATGCAGCAATCATTTTTCTTAAGTGCTTGATATAATGTCTCATTTAACTGTCACATCAACCTTAAGAGGGAGGTGGTTTTATTCCCATTTTATAAATGAGGGTTGATGAACATGGGTCAAATGCCCTGAAATAATTTTCCATGCTAGCACAGCTGGAAGGAGGAATGATGTGCTCATAATCTGTCTAGAATCAGACATAGGGGCGCCTGGGTGGCACAGCGGTTGAGCGTCTGCCTTTGGCTCAGGGCGTGATCCCGGTGTTGTGGGATCGAGCCCCACATCAGGCTCCTCCGCTATGAGCCTGCTTCTTCCTCTCCCACTCCCCCTGCTTGTGTTCCCTCTCTCACTGGCTGTCTATCTCTGTCGAATAAATAAATAAAATCTTTAAAAAAAAAAAAAAGAATCAGACATAAAGAAAAGTGACATCTCTTAGCCAGACTAGCTCTCTTACCTGTGAATAAATGCTTTGTTTTCATGGTAGATTTTTTATGGTAAGACAATTACTTTATGATTGATATTAACTGCATTAAATTTTGTCTCCTTTAATTAATGATAGCCATGTGCATACCATGAACTTAGTCCTTGAGAAAAACTAGAGTATGATGATGCTCTCTATTAGATAATTCTTTTCTCCTTCACAGCAGATGCACAGATTGAGAAATGGTTAAGCGCGGCGGTTTGAGCTACCTTAACTGAACTGAATGTAATACAAAGAAAGCTAATGCAATCGATTCAATGGCCTTGTAGAGACATGACCTTTTTCATGAGAGAACTACAGCTACAATTTATTAATGACATTATCCCCAACCTCAACGTGCATAAACAAAAATCTTAAACAAGAAGGACACCCAGATGTTATACGCAACTAATGAATCATCGAGCCTTACATCGGAAACCGGGGATGTACTGTATGGTGACTAACATAATATAATAAAAAATCATTTAAAAAAAAAAAAAGAAGGATACCCAGAGATATGAGACACCATGAACCAAACTTAGTAGAATGTTTTAGTGGCAAAGCTTTACTGATGTCAGAGCCCAAGATCACACCAAATTAATAAAAGGTCAGCTGCATAAGGACAGAGGGGTTTGTAGCATCTAAATGTGTACCCTTCTTTCTTTTCCCTATACCGAAGATATTGGAAAGGAAATACTTGTATTTATTTATTTTTTATTATTATTATTTTAGAGAGAGAGTTGGGGGTTAGGGCAGATAGGGGGTGAATGTATCCCAAGCAGGCTCCATGCCCAGCGTGGAGCCGATGCGGGGCTGGATCTCAGGCCCCTGAGATTATGACCTGAGACAAAATCAAGAGTCCAACGCTTAACCAACTGAGCCATCCAGGCACCCTAAGAGGAAATATTTTAAAAATCAACATAAATAACATTCCTGTCATGAAGACTACGTCAGCCTCAGACTTAAAAGTGCTGAAAAATCATTTTACGTAATCTTTCATTGAGAGTCCCTCTTCTCATATGTATTTATCGTGCAGCTGATTTTCAACCTAGCATATATGTTACATCAATATCCATGTGAACAAATCAGATGATTATATGGAAAGCACACTGTAATTGAAAGAAATGAAGCAGTAGAGGAATGGAGAGATGTGAGGAAGAGAGTGTAAAACAGTGGCCCATATTGTAAGAATTACGGTTTATCTCAAAAGACCCCATCCTCTTTTTTTTTTTCTTTTAAGATTTTATTTATTTATTTGAGGGAGAGAGCACGGGCACAAGAGCAGTGGGGAGCATCAGGCAGAGGGAGAAGCAGGCTCTCCGCTGAGCAGGGTACCTGATGCGGGACTGACCTGAGCAGAAGGCAGATGCTTAACCGACTGAGCCACCCAGGCACCCCCATTCTCTTTTTATTCAGAGCTAATTTTTGTTCTAGTCAGAGCAAAGTAAATTTGGATGCACTTTATCATTAGACTTGCACAAGATATTATTTCCTTGTCGCCTGGTGGTCTGGACATAATTAACTTTCTGTGAATTGGCAACTAAAGATTTTAAGAAACATGTTAACTCTTCCACGTGAATGGGATCCATACAGTAACCTGCTGGTGCTGTGTACAAATTGCTGCTCTGGTGGCCAACAGAAATTGTTGGTCCTCAGTTGGGTAACATACGTCTTAAGAGTAGAACAAACCCCTTGGCTGATGTAAAAGTAACAAACATATAATATTCCATATTTTGTGTGCGTGAGAGCCAACTGACATCCAAGGTAACCATTAGGCTGTGTCTGGTCAACAACACAATTAGTAAAGGACATTGGCATGGCATTTCTAGCCATCTGGATGACTAAATAGGATTACTGCTAAGAGCTAACTAGAAATGGTCTGGTAGATTTTATCAAAACAGACACTAGTTCTGGATCATTCAGAACAAAAGACTGATGTTTCCTCTTACTAGAAAGTTATTTGAAGAGGGAACTTGAAATCAATGTAAGCCATTTCTTTAAGGCTTCCCTTCACTGTACGAAGACAAAGTCTCAGCCTGTTTGAACTACCTGAGGGGCAGTTTTTAAGCTGATGGACAATTGAGAGCCATTTTGTTACTCAAATTCCTTTTCTCTTTTTCCTTTGGTTTACCATCAAAACACCTATGAGGAGAAGATTCTCCTTTGGTTTTACCATCCGTGAGGGTTGCTAACAGAGAAAGTAGAAAACTTACTGCCTGCACTATGAGTTTGGCTAAAAATTATCCAGTCATTGAACTGGGCTCAAACTGAGTGGTAATGTATAACATTAGAATTCTGGTCACTTAACCTAAGGACACATGCAAACTATTCAAATGAACAAAAAGCAAAATAAAACAAGCAAACAGAAACCCAAGCCATATGTGGTGAAAGGGTAGAGGAAACGTGCATTGGCTGATGCAGTTTGCCAGTTTGATGGAAAGGTCAAATCAGCAAAAATAGTTGGAATAGCCTGTGCTAGTTGGTAAGATTTAGTTCAGTTTAATAATATCTATTCTGTATCCCCCCAACCACGTGCTCATCAACATACTGAAATACGGTATTATCCCTGTCTCAAGTGCTTCAAACATATACCTCAAGACTTGCAGTTCAGTGCCATATACCTATGATGGACATGTGAACAAGAATCAGAATTTCCATAGATATTGGAGTAAAAAACTGGGATGGGGGAAAGAAAGAATCAGGAAATATGTGTGATTTTTGGTGACAAGGAGTGGAATTTAAAGATAAATAGTGACTAAGATGGCCTTAAGTTTCCCCTCAGTGTGGCTAAACTTTAGGTAGGCTTGCTTTTGACTTTTTAGGCCCTGACCTCCCTTTTCTTAGAGCATTGTCTCTTGTCAATTCTTTCTTTACCCCTTTGAGATATAAATCTTAAAATCCCCTTGCCAATTTTTTAGCTAAGACTGTCTTTCTCAAGGACCTGGGAGCCACCTCTTTGAAATATACTCATCAAGAAAGGTAATTCCTGGGGAGCTTCGGTGGCTCAGTTTTTAAGCACCCTACTTGATTTCTGCTCAAATCATGATCTTGGGGTCCTGGGATCAAGCCCTGGTTCAAGCCCCGAGCCCTGAGTCAGGCTCCGCACTCAGCAGGGTGTCTGCTTAAGATTCTCCCCGCCCCCAGCCTCTCGCCATCTGCCCCTCCCCCGACCTGTGCACATTCTTGAGCATGTTCTCTCTTTCTCTCTCAAATAAATAAATCTTTAAAAAAAAAAAAAAAAGAAGAAGAAAGATAATGCCCCTATCTTCCAGTCTCTTTGTAAGGGTAGAACCCTAACTTCCCTGGTACCAATTAGCAAACACAGGTGGTCTAAGCACAGAGAAAAACACAAACTCAAGAACTCACTGTGCTGGACACCTCTGCCCTTTATTTCAGTGGAGTTCAGACTGAGCTTCTGGTTTCTCTCCACTCTTGCCTTGAATACAGCCTTAAAGTCTTGAATGAGGTCTTCCTTGCCTGTATAACTTTGTCAAGTGTAATTTTACTCTGACAATGGAAAGTCAACAAGCAGACAAGAAGGGAGGACCTACTCAGACAGAGAACGCGCCCTGGCAAAGATCTGGAAGCATCATATTCTACTACATATTTGAGGAGATCTCCCCGTATTTGCTTCGTATGTGAGGCTGTAGTCACTTGTATCTGAGAATTTCCCACCTCCACCCTCTCAGCAGCATCAGGATGCAGTTAGATGCACTTCTGAGAATCCTACCTGTTGTCTTCTCCTCTCTTTCACCCAGCCTGGAGGAATTTTACTTAATGCCACTGGATTGTAGATCTAAAAACTGTTAAAATGACATATTTGGTAATTAATAAAATTAATAAATAAAAAAGTAATCCTCCTGAGAAGTTGCATCCATAGAGAACATTTGTAGTGTTACAGAAGAATGGAATCCATGTTTAGACCAGTTGGAGGCCTGACCTCAATCTGGAAGTTACTCTTCCTCTCCCCAGCCCCCACTACCAAAAGGAGAATAGAATGTGATTCTTCCCCTAGCTCCACACCTGTGGCAGGCAGAGCAGTAGCAAGAGCCACAGAGACATTCTTCCCATCAGTGCAAAGAGGAGCTGTAAGAGATGACTAGTGGCAGCCATCTTGGGGAGAACATATTTGAGAACTTTAAATACAGGGGACAACCCTGACCTTTAAATCTGAAAATTTAGGACCTGCAGATACAGTGACTAAGACTATTTTGTATTTGTAAATTAGAACACTGACCCCTAGGCACTTAGGCCTTCCCTTGAATTTGCACGGGCTGCTCCAATGAGTCACCGATAATCTCCCCCATCCGGCATCAAACCTCACTCCTGCTCCATCTTCCCTCTGGCTGCCTATGCCCTGTTATGTCAGGCCACAGCATTGCTGTTACATACGGGACTGTCAGCCAGGGTAAGGCTGGAGTTAAAGAAGCTGTCCACGATTATTTGGTAGCAATGGGGTGAGAAAGAAATTGATTGCCTATGTCCAGAGTGGACAGGTTAGGTAAGCAGGGCCTCTTCTAGAACATAACCTTTGCCCAGACTCTTGTGTGGGTAGGCAGCCAACTAGGGAGGTACCCCAAATGCTGAGTATCTCCTGGGACCAAGGCCCTGGTCTCTGAGAGGAAGAGGTCTGTCTCCTGGTTCCCTTTCTTTCCTTTCTCCCTATTGGGAAGGGAAAAATTAGAAATTATGAAAGTAAGTATGAAATATGGAATATTTCTTTAAATTATCCACGTTTCTTCGATTTAAAAAAAAAATCATAGCTAGTGTTTTATCTCCCCCTAGTGGCCAAAATTGGGCTTTGTAGTTAGAATTTTATTAAGTGTTAGCTCTAAATTCTAACTGTATTTTCTATCTAAATAGAAAATACAGACAGCATATGAGAAATCTTAGATTAACTAAGGAGACTCAGTATTAGAAAGTCAAATACAGGGGCCATCTCGTAATGCTTTCTAAGTCCTTCAATTTCTGGGCTTACCAAAAGGACACATATAACTAAGATTTGGGTCTGAGGTTGTGATGACAATAATAATAATCATTGTAATAATATAGCTAATATCTGTTGAGTGCTTGCTATGTTCCAGACAGCATTATGATGCTTTTCAGTACTACTCATTGACTGCACGATAACTATGTGGTAAGTTCTCTTGAGCCCAATGTTTAGAAGAGAAAACAGAGATAAAGACAAGTGAATAATTTGCCCCAAGACCAACCACGTATTAACTGGCAAAGCCAAGATTTAAAGCTCAACAGTCTAGCTCCAGAGCCTTAAGTCTATATAGCATAGGATTAATGTGTACGTTCGGTCTGTGGAATCAGAAAGGCTCCCCCTCCTCTCTAGCTGTGTGCTCCTTTAAATAGAATGTGATCATGTTTCAAATGCTTGGGAAAGACAGAAGAGCCATAGGAATCCCGGCTTGGAACCTGATCAAGGCATTTCTCGGAGAAATTTCAGAGGTAGCAGGAACTTGACTTCAAACATCGGTATGAAGTGGAAAGGCACAGAGGGGGAAGCATGGCCCAAGTAAGAAGAGACAGCAGGATCAGAGGCAGCAATGCAATCAATGGAGGACATGAGGGAGTGTGGGCGCAGCGGACAAAACCAGGGGAACAAAGTGGGAGACAAGGGAGAATGTGCAAGGGAGGAAAGTCAAAAGGTGAGCTTGGGCCATATTGTTCATGGAGGATTTTAATATCAGATTAAGAACTTAGATCTTCTCTAATTATTAGAATTTTTTAAATAATATTTATCGCTTTTGTCATTTTTCAAAAGCAAGATGTGCCCAATGTGGAAAATTTGGAAACCAAAAAGGCAAAGCTAAAGCACTGTTTGTAACTTCACTTCTCTTCGTAATATTCGTAATGTATCTTCCAGTGTTTATCCCACATACACATACACATTTTAACCCCTCCAAAAAGTTATTGAACGTTACATAATAAGTATACCGTACTTTAATGTTTTGGTTTTGTCTGTTATTATAGTACATGTCTATGATAAAGTAGAAGCATAAACATTAAAAGCAAAAGTAAAATTATAAGCATTTCCAAACTCCTACGATTAAAAATCATTTTTATTGTTTGTGTCTATTTGTATGTATATGTATGTACGTAGCCCCTTGGGAAAAAACAGATCCCATTCCAAAATAGAATAATAATTTACAAACTCTTTTAGACCCTGAAGTTTTCTCTTAATATATCATGAACATCTTACTATGCTGATACATGTATTTCTTTCTTTCTTTCTTTCTTTTTTTAAAGATTTTATTTATTCGACAGAGATAGAGACAGCCAGCGAGAGAGGGAACACAAGCAGGGGGAGTGGGAGAGGAAGAAGCAGGCTTCCAGTGGAGGAGCCTGATGTGGGGCTCGATCCCACAACGCCAGGATCACGCCCTGAGCCGAAGGCAGACGCTTAACCGCTGTGCCACCCAGGCGCCCCTGATACATGTATTTCTACATCAAAATTTAATGTCTGCATCCTTTACAAAATAACTTACTCAATCTCATATTTTTGAATTGCTTTTGGATCTTTGTTGAAAATCAATGAACTACATATGTGGGTCTATTGTTAGACTCTCTGTTCTATTGATCTATTTGTCTTTCTTGATTCTGATATCACAATCTCCATCAGTGTAACTTTAAGACTTGAAGTCAGACAGTAGACGTTAGCCAAATTTTGTTCTTCTTAGTCAAAGTTGTTTTGGCAATCGTATGCCCCTGGATTTCCATATACATTTTAGAATCAGCTATTAAAATGTACAAAGAAGCCTGTTGACATTTTCATTGGAGTTGTCTTATATCTATCAAATCAAATTGGGGAGGATTAATGTTTTATCCATGTTTATCCATAACCATGGCATTGATCTCTGTTCATTGAGGAGTTCTTTAATTCCTCTCAGTATGGTTTGCAGTTTGCAGTGTAGAGGACCTGCATATTTTTCTCATATTTATCTCTAGGTAATTCATATTTTTATGTTGTCATAAATGGTATTGTTATTTTAATTTCAATTTCTAATTGTTTGTTGCTAGTATATTCTTCCAACCTTGCTAAACTTACTTATTAGATGATCGAGTCATTTGTGAATAAAGACCATTTTACTTCTTCATCTCCAATCTGGATGTCTTTTATTTCTCTTTCTTGTCTGGATGGACTGGCTGAAACCTCCAGTACAATGTTGAATAGAAGCGGTGAAAGTGGACATCCTTGCCTGTTTCCTCATCTTAGGGGGAAGAATTTCGTCTTTTAAGTATGATGTTAACAGTCCAGTTTGTGTGGTAGCTCTTACCAGGCGGAGGATATTCCTTCTGTTCCCAGTTTGCCAAGGGCTTTTATCAGGATTGCATGTTGGCTGTTTGTCAAATGATTTTTCTCTATCTTTTGAAACGATCGTTTTTTAGTCTATTAACATGGTGAATTACACTGATTGGTTTTCAAATGTTGAACTAGGTTTGCATCCCTGAGGTAAACCCCATTTGATCGTGATGCATTATCATTTCAATATAGTGTTAGATGTGACTTGTTCAAATTTGGTAAGAAATGGTGTCTCCATGTTCATGAGGGATATTGTGCTGCAGTTTTCTTATGTTTTCAGGTTGTGTTATATTTCAGAAATATATAATATATTTCTTATAATATATTTTTCAGTTTTCTTATAATATATTTTTCAGGTTTATCATAGTTATGCTGGCCTCAGAGATTGAGCTGAGAAGTACTCAATTTTCTGGAAAAGTTTGTGTTGAAATATTTTTTCTTCTTTAAATGTTTGGTAGGATTCACTTATGAAGGCATCTGAGAACAGAATTTTCTTTGTGGGAAGATTTAAAACTCCAAATGCAATGTTTTTAATAGATGTAAGGCTCTTTAGGTTATTTATTTCTTCTTGAATAAGCCTGGTAGTTTGTATCTTTTAAGGAATTTGAAAGTTTTCTTGTTCCTTAAGGTTCGCTGATGTTATTGACTTGACCATCTTTCTTCTTTTTTAAACAGGCATTTAGAGCAAAAATATTCCTTCTTGCTACTGCTTTAGCTGTATCCCATAAATTTTCAAATACTTTTTCATTTTTATTTAGCTAAAATTTTTCTTAATTTCTTTTTTGATTTCTTTTTTGACCACAGGCTATGTAAACATAATGTGATTTATATATTTGAGGTTTGTCCAGATAACTGTCTGTTACTGGTTTCTAATTTCATTCCACTGTGGTCAGAGAACATACTTTGTATGTCTTTCGTTAACCTCTATCTTGATTGCAAACAGAAATTCAATCCCATGCCTTTGGACTTGTAGTTTGTTTCTAATTTTTTGTACTATTGAAAACAATTCTTGGATGAAGATGAACTTGGAAACTTTGTACCCATTCTCATTTTCTTAGACTAATTACAAGAAACAGAAATTTGGACTCAAAGAGTATTTACTTCTTTTTGTAGAATTTGTATATACTGCTAGGTGGCTTATTTCATGCTTTGCTTTATATTCAGTAGTGTGCACGTATTTTCTTCAGAACAATAGTTGTTTTCTATACCGTGTTCTTAGTCACTGCATAATATTTTACTGATACACCAAATTATATTTAACAATCTTCTATTGTTGGACATCTCTGCTCTATCTAATTTGGGACAAGTTTCCACAATGCTTTAATAAATCACATTGTGGATCATTCGTTTATGGAAGAGGATTGACCTCATAAAAGCAATGGTTTAGGAAAGTTAGTCAGAAAGCAGGATAGAGGATAGGTTTGGGCTGAGAAGGGCTGGAAGTAGGGAAACGTGTTCCATCCCAGTAGGATTCTAATGTAATACTACCCAAATGAGGCTCTGGTGGTGACAAAGGAATGGAAACGTCAGGATGGGTGGAAGAAATATTAAAACAAAAGAATCTATCACACTTAGTGACTGGTTTTGTGAGAATTACAATCAGTCTCTATCTGTAATGCAGTGGCATTTTTAGATAAAATTATCTTCACATTTTATCTTTAAAATATCCATTTTCTCAGTATTTGTTCTCGCCTGTCAAGCTGTAATGTTTTCTAATCACACAATAATGGTTTCTTCATAGATAATAGAAGGAAAGTAGGGAAACTATTTTCTAAAGCAATTCTATCTAAGGAAGAACAGCATTCATATAACTCCCCACTACTTTATAAGGAATTCTCTCAGTCTCAAAATGTTTTGCCCTTTTGAATTATACCCTTACCATATAAAGAAACAACAAATTTGAGAACCATCCCTAACCTTGTTACACTCGTATTTGTTGTCTTGCAATGTTTTAAGGCAAAACCTATGTGGTCACTTGACCTAGAGAAGGAGAAGTCGCCTTCCTGTCAATACACACCCAAGAGGACGCCACCCACTGCTCTGGCGCTGACTCCTGGCGCCTTCCGAGTGCCCAG
Source organism: Ursus americanus (assembly GCF_024610735.1). Taxonomy (NCBI): domain Eukaryota; kingdom Metazoa; phylum Chordata; class Mammalia; order Carnivora; family Ursidae; genus Ursus; species Ursus americanus. The sequence goes on from NC_142131.1 coordinate 1,586,438, forward strand.
AGCAGGCAGGGGCGTGCTCGGTGTGTTCAGTGAACGGACAAGGCCTAAGCTTCCCAGTCACACCTTTTTTTATCCCATCTCCTTTCCTTTCCACTTCTCTTTCCTACCACGCTCACCTTACGGTTTTTGAATGCTCCATGAAATGTCATTATTGTGCACATTGGCGCAGTTTATCTCTTATTTTAGCAGATGTTTAGTCAGCTGTTTGCTCAAATTTTTAAAAAATAAAATTGGTCTTCTCATTTTAAGTTCTTTTTTTTTTTTAAGATTTTATTTATTTATTTGACAGAGAAAGAGAGACAGCCAGCGAGAGAGGGAACACAAGCAGGGGGAGTGGGAGAGAGGAAGAAGCAGACTTTCAGCAGAGGAGCCTGATGTGGGGCTCGATCCCAGAACGCCAGGATCACGCCCTGAGCTGAAGGCAGACGCTTAACAACTGCACTACCCAGGCGCCCCTTAAGTTCTTTTCTGATCACTTCCCTAAAAGCCTTAGCCTTGGCCAGGTCGTCACAGTCACAGCTCGAGAGGCTTAATCTGATGGCTAGGTCCAACTCATTAGACTAAGCACCAATTTCCTCACAAACCCCTAAAAAAACAAGTACACTATCAGTTTCTTTACTGCTCATTCAAGGTCAAAAAGCAATACCATGATCATCGAAATGTGCTTGAAGAAAACCCAGTTTCCATTCGCTCTGTGGTCTTCTGAAATTTTTAGTAGGTCGATTGTGTAACTACCTCAGCCACAAACTCAGTCCCATAGGCGTCAAGGGGCACCAACTTTATTTTTAAGTTTTTATTTAAATTCCAGTTAGTTAACATACAGTGTAATATACGCAGTATTACAGCGTAATACACTTCCAAACATCACCTGGTGTTCATCACTGTAAGTGCCCTCCTTAATTCCCATCACCTGTTTCACCCATTTCCCCCCCACTCACCTCCCCTCTGGTAATAAGTTCTTTATAATTAAGAATCTATTTCTTGCTTTGCCTCTCTATCTCTTTTTTACCATTTGCTCATTTGTTTTATTTCATAATTCCACATGTGAGTAAAATCGTATGTTATTTGTCTTTCTGGCTTATTTCACTTAGCATAATACTCTCTAGTTCCATTCATGTCATTGCAAATGGCAAGAATTCATTCTTTTTTATGACTGAATAATATTCCATTATATATATACATACACACACACACACCCCATATCTTCTCTACCCATCCATCAACTTGGGCTGTTTCCATAATTTGGCTATTATAGATAATGCTGCTATAAACACTGGTGTGCATGTATCCCTTTGAATTAGTGTTTTTATATTCTTTGGGTAAATACCTAGTAGTGCGATTGCTGAACCCTAAGGCAGTTCTATTTTTAACTTTTTGAGGAACCTCCATACTGTTTTCCAGAGTGGCTTCACCAGTCTGCATTCCCACCAACAGGGCACAAGGGTTTCCCTTTCTCTGCATCCTTGCCAACACCTGTTATTTCTTGTGCTGTTGGTTTTAGCCGTTCTGACAGGTGTGAGGTGACATCTCATGGTGGTTTTGATTAAGGAGCACCAACTTTAAATATGTCAATTTACAAATTATTTCCCTCCCTCCTTAAGTACCATCTGCAACTTTGACAGTCTCAGGCTGTTTAAATCCTTTCTGTCATGTGCATATAACACAGGTAATGACTTCCTATCCAAATTCTACCAAATTCTACCAAATGCTTTTAAAATACTTATACTTCTCCACTACTGTCTAAGGGCTCATTAGCCTCTGAAGTGAAGACACTGAAGCCACTTCTATCACGTGTTATAAATTTCTGTTTAGTATTGAGTTGGCAGCCCCAAATTCTCTCAATAAAGTATAATGATTTTTCAGGCAGAATAAATATTCTATTTTCAATCTTTTCATTGAATACTTACTGACTTGGTACCTTGGGAAAGTTACTTATATTCTCCAAGCAGTAGTGGGTTGGGGCAGGAGCCTGCTTATGGGAGCCAACCGTTAAATTTTCAAGAGTTCTGCCTACAAGTTTTTAAGCCTTTGGAGACTTGAAATCAGCCGTGGTAGGAGTGTTTACCACAGATAGTGACAAAATGCTACAAATGGGATACTTCTTTCCACACAGAGAGCTGGTTTACCAGCTTACTACTGTCTCTAAGCCTTAGTTTCTTCATCCATAAAATGAGAAAAATAAAATTCAGTCAGTGCTGAACATGTTCAGTCGCAGTAAACATAATCTCTGCTAGTTTGAATATCAAAGGAATTTGCCGAAGAGTCTTAAATGCCCTATAGAATTATAGGGAAGACTGATAAAATAGTTTATAGCTTGAGTTCTCAAAAACAGATTTGAGACACATACCATAAAACTGAGCCGCCAAGGGACCTACTGCCTCTTCTGTATTCAGGAATCTACCTGCCCATTTGGGAAGCTGCTGCTATGGTTACCAGTTGTAAGACTACTTTACTTCTCCAAGGCCCAGGAAAGCCTCCTTGATCAAGAAGCCATAAACTAAGAGGCAGCCCACGGAATGGGAGAATATATTTGCAAATGATACTACAGATAAAAGACTGGTATCCAAGATCTACAAAGAACTTCTCAAACTCAATACGTGAGAAACTAATAAACAAATCATAAAATGGGTAGAAGATATGAACAGACACTTTTCCAATGATGACATACAAATGGCTAACAGACACATGAAAAAATGTTCAAAATCATTAGCCATCAGGGAAATTCAAATCAAAACCACACTAAAATACCACCTTACGCCTGTTAGAATGGCAAAAATTGACAAGGCAAGAAACAACAATTGTTGGAGAGGATGTGGAGAAAGGGGATCCCTCTTACAATGTTGGTGGGAATGCAAGTTGGTACAGCCACTCTGGAAAACAGTGTGGAGGTCCCTTAAAAAGTTAAAAATTGAGCTACCCTATGACCCAGCCATTGCACTACTGGGTATTTACCCTAAAGATACAGGCGTAGTGAAGAGAAGGGCCATATGCACCCCAATGTTCATAGCAGCTCTGTCCACAATAGCTAAATCGTGGAAGGAGCCGAGATGCCCTTCAACAGATGACTGGATTAAGAAGATGTGGTCCATATATACAATGGAATATTACTCAGCTATCAGAAAGAATGAGTTCTCAACATTTGCTACAACATGGACGGCACTGGAGGAGATAATGCTAAGTGAAATAAGTCAAGCAGAGAAAGACAATTATCATATGGTTTCTCTCATCTATGGAACATAAGAACTAGGAAGATCGGTAGGAGAAGAAAGGGATAAAGAAAGGGGGGGTAATCAGAAGGGGGAATGAAGCATGAGAGACTATGGACTCTGAGAAACAAACTGAGGGCTTCAGAGGGGAGGGGGTGGGGGAATGGGATAGACTGGTGATGGGTAGTAAGGAGGACACGTATTGCATGCTGCACTGGGTGTTATATGCAACTAATGAATCATCGAACTTTACATCAGAAACCAGGGATGTACTGTATGGTGACTAACATAATATAATTAAAAAAAATTAAAAAAAAAGAAGGTAGAAACAAACGCACCTGATGAAGAAAAAAAAAAAAAAAAGAAGCCATTACAGGCGAACCTGTCCACTGCCTCTAACTGCCTCTTGCCTTCTGAATATTTCGAGATAGCATCTGGTTGGCGGACACTAACTCGTCAACAGAACTGTAGCTGCCCGGGAGGCTTGGCAATACAGGCTTTATTCAGAGTATCTTGTGTGCCAATAAAAACTCAGAGGTTCTATTGCCAAAGATTAAAAGAAAGGGGAGAATAGCCATTGGAGGACAGCTAGCAGTCTGCCATCGACCATCCATTTTTATCCCTGAGATCTGTGAACATCCTTTTCCCCAAACAGAATAATTCATAGCCTACCTATGATGTATGACCTCAAAGTGCCATCCGGAGATTGAACCCATTTCAAAGGCCAGGATATCGGAACGACTCCAAGTCCTCTCCATCAAGTCCCGTTGTGGCTATCTGTGGACCAGTGACCCAGGAAGCGACAGGTAAGTTATCCCCCTACGTCTAACAACAAGAGCACCGAGAACAGCAGCAACAACAACAACCACACACACTCACTCACACACACGCACGCACGCGCACTATCCAAAGGTGGAGTAAGAACAGGATAACTATAATAAAAAGTTCCTTTCAGAAAAACATTGTGCCAGGCAGGCATTTCAGGGACCTCCGCCCTCGCAAGAGAGTGCCATGATTTTCTAGGTTGGCCTAACAGCTGCTGGTTCCTGTCACATCTCCATGACTACGGGCTTTGTTTTCTTGGTGGTCCTTCCTTATCCATGCGACTCCCTGACCACACCTGAACTGGGCAGTGGAGAGCCTTCCTTTCTAGGGGTTGTAAAACTTTCACGTCCTGCTTTTTTTGTGGTGCGGGTTCAGCTACTTAAGTTTGCTTTGCGCTGACCGTCAGGCTGTGGCAGGCCAGGGTGACAGTTTCTGTGGTAAAGGGCTTCCTCATCAACTTGACAGGCTTCCAGTCTTTCTTCTGATCAGTTCCAGTGTGAGAATTGTACCCAAAAAACTCATCTAGATGTTACATATAAATATATAATATATTAAATTTAAATACATATTATCATTATCTATTAAGACCTGAAGATCTAGTTTTAATTGTTAGCTATGTTCTGCACAGCCTCTTTTCAACCTAATGGTGGTGTTTATGGGTTGAATTATGTTCCTCCCAAAAAACATCTGTTTGATTCTACTAGTATGTCAGAATGTGACCTTATTTGGAGACAATCAATTTGGAGATAATCAAGTTAAAATGAGGTCATTAGGGTGAGCCCTAATTCAGTATGACTGGTGTTCTGATAAAAAGGGGAAATTTGGACACACACTTGCCTTCATGGAGAATGTCATGTGAAGAGGATCCAGGTGAGGCATCCACAAGCCAAGGAATGCCAAAGGTTGCCAGTAAACCACCCAAAGCTAGGCGAGAGCCATGGAACAAATTCTTCCTCACCTCTCTCGGAAGAAACCAACCCTGCTGACACCTTGACCTTGAACTTGTAGCCTCTAGAACTGTGAGACAACACATTTCTGTTCAAACCACTCAGTTTGCACCGCTTTGTAACAGCAGTCCCAGCAAATTAGTACAGGGGGCTACCATAATGTGCTAAAACACGGCTCTTGAATGGTAGGTCAACACCATTAATCTCATCTATGCTGCGGGGCTGGTTCTCACTGTCTAGCCCACAATGCTTTGGAGAAGTGCTTGTAAATAGTTGGGACCACAGTGCTCCTTCAGATCAAACTCTTAATTTTTGCTTAAGTGTGGAAGTACAGACACAATTGACTTTTTTAACACCGTGAGGCACCAAATTATTAGGCTCACAAGTATTTTAGATTCTCTGCCACAGGTGGAGATACTCTGCGGCTGCGTTAGATTCCTGTCCTTTCCTTTACAGGTACATTCCTTTCATTCTTCTTTGCAGACCGGCTAGATGTGGATACAGTTCGTCTTTCTCTTGTAAAACTTTGCTGAAAATAGCAAAAGCAACCAACCTATACCATTATGAATGTTTCCAGCCCTTTAACTCACTGCTGCAGGCTCCAATAGTATGTAATCTACCCTGCAAGGTATTTTAGGCAACCATTTATCAAATACTCTGCATAAAAAGGTCTCCAGTTTTCCACAGTTAGACCTGTCCCTATCAGCTACTGCTTGGACTGCTAAGTCAAGGAAATGTACGTTAGTGGCCAGCACCCCACTTCTAAATTCTAATTTTTGTATGGCCAGAATTCACTTGCAGAGAACAGAATTCATTTTAGCTAATTTAATCAGAAAGGGATTTAGTATAGGTTTTGTTATAGCTTAGAGAATCAGTGGAGAACTGAAGAAACAATCAAGGACTCCTTCGAAACAGTACAAGAGAGTGAGGCCACCCATGCAGATGTTCCTATAGCTATTGGAAAACCACCAAAACTGTAAAGCAATTTTGTACGGGTGCAGGGGATTGGGAAACAGAAACCTGTGGAAGGATTGCAGAAGCAGTAAAAGCATGACTCCTACCTAACGAATCTCTCACAAGTACATCTGATGGGCAGGATCAAAGTCAGTTCAGAGCTCTGGCTGTCAGGGTCTCAGAAACGTCTCTTATTCTGGACTGGGGTATGCCCAGCTACAGAGCCAGGGCTCTATTTCTGTGCAAGAAAAGTGGGAAGGAGATAAAGCACAAGTAGTCAGGTTGTAAATATAAATATTTTAGGGTTATTTCTGACATAGAGCAGGCCCTTAATAATTGATAAATTTATGGAAACATAATAGAAGATTTCTCTTTGGGAACATGTGCACGCAATCAGAAATACTGATCAGGTTTGTAAAAGGTGAACTATGGCACACTTATTTTGTACTTTTATTTGTTCAAGTGCAATACAGCTCTGAGCTGGAATATTTACAAATGTAACCTCCTGGTTAACACAGTTCATTCTCTGTGGAAGTAATCGACCTTATAAGTCAAAGGTTCAGTTCTGGTCCCATTGAAGTCTCTTACACTTTGTTCTTTCTCAAGTGCTTTCCCCTCCCCGTGTCTGATACCCATGATCCAAAGAAATAAGAGCTCTCGGACGTGTTGCAGGCTTCATTGTATCTTTTTACAAATTTGAATTTTAAAACTAAATTTGTGAAATATGTTTTAGGGCAGAGGTCAGTAAAGTCTTTCTATAAAAGGTCAGATAGTCTTTTCAGCTTTGTGGGCCACAGAGCGTCTGCTGCAGTTTCTCAATCTCGACGTTGTAGTGTGAAGGTAGTCACAGACAGCGTATAGACCAATGAGAGTGCCGAGGCTCCAACAAAACTGTCTTTACAAAAAAGGTGAGGGACCTAATTTGGCATCTGGGCTGTCACTTGCCAGCCCTTGTTTTAGAGAACTGCATGAAATAAATGGAAAAAAAAAATTCAGGGACACCTGGCCGTCTCAGTCGGTGGAGCATGCAACTCTTAATCTTGGGGTTGTGTGTTCAAACCCCACATTAGATGTAGAGTTTACTCTAAAATAAAATAAAATAAAATAAAATAAAATAAAATAAAATAAAATAAAATAAAATAAAATAAAATAAAATAATAAAATGAAAAAGAATTATTAAAAAAAAGAAATTGATCAGAAGTATCTTGCTGATCACTTCAGCTATGGATCTAGTTGGCAATTCTCGTCTCCCTGTGGGTGGGGAGTCTTTTCACATAGTTGGCAATTCTCACTCAACCTAACTGCTGGTGTCTGAGATAGCACTTCCCTCTGCTTGGTTTCACTGTGCACTCACGTGTCAATGTTCTCCTGAACCTAAGCACAACGCAGAATTTCTTCGACTTCAGTAACCATCCTCATAATGGAAACAGCAAGGGGCTCCCAAGTGTACTCAGCCACACCTGAAGCAACCTATGTATTTTTCTGCCAGCCTCGACTGTGGGCTGGATCCAGCCACGGACACCTGAGAGCCTTGAAATAATCACGAGTTCCTGTGAGCTCTCGCAGCCTGCCACGCCCAGATGGAAATTCTATTGCTGTCCTGCCCTCGCCCAGCATCAGCTTCTGTACTAAAAGGGAGTGGCAATCTTAGCACCGTGACGAAGAGCAGTCACATCTGACCTCTGCCACTCACTAGCCATGTGACCTTAGGATAATTACTTAAACTTTCTAAGCTTCAGTTTCCTAATATGCGAGATGGGGAGCATGATAACACCTCGCAGAGCAGTGCCCGGACTATAGCAAACATTCCACAGGTGCTATCTACAATGGAGAAATTGGTATCAGCTATTTATGTATTTTATGACGATCATAATATTGGGTTTTCTTGTGTGTGTTTGTTTCAAGTTTTTATTTAAATTCTAGTTAGTTAACATATAGGGTAAAAACGGTTTCAGGTGTAGTATTTAGTGATTCATCACTTACAACACCCGGTGCTCATCACCACATTGTTAATTGGCCACCTGAATATTTTGATATACGAACAACAGGTAAAATTTGAGTTTTGCTTGCTTGTTTGTTTTCATTCGTTTGAATTATGGTCTCCTAACATGAATATTTTGTATAGATTGGGCTAGCATGTTCTACTCTTTGGGTGCCCTAAATTTTCTTACAAGTGTACGTATTGTGGGGGCACCTGGCTGGCTCAATCAGTAGAGCGTGTAACTCTTGATCTCGGGGTCAAGAGTTCAAGCCCCACACTGGGCCCAGAGCTTACTTAAAAAAATTTTTTTTTAAGTATATGGGGTTTTGTTTGTTTCTTTGCTTGTTTATTTTAGAGTGGGGATGGAGGGCAAAGGGAAAGGGAGGAAAAGAATCTTACGCAGGCGCCATATTCACCCCAAAGTTCACGGTGGAGAGGGGCTTGATCTCACAACCCTGAGATCATGACCTGAGCTAAAATCAAGAGTCAGACACTTAACTGACTGAGCCACCCAGGTGCCCCAGTGTACATATTTTTGAAAACAAATGAGCAATAAGTTTGAAATAGTAGAGCAGACAGCACAAAAGAGTAAAGCACAAAAGTTAAGTAAAAAAATTAATACAGTGGACACTTCAGTATTTTGTCCACTGATTCTTACCAGTTGGTATTCCTCTGGCCTGCTATCTTTACACACAAACCTTCATTCTTTTTCCTTTCTGATAGTTCTTGAACTCCAGTCAGACTGGTCTTAGATTAGCTATGTGACATCATCCAGTGGGGCGTTTTGGAAGTCACATTCCTAACTCACTCCCTCAAAGACTGATTAAGTAGTTTCGGGATAGGGTGTGAAGCTGGTATTTTCAAGGTGCCTCCCACGTTGCAGATGCATGGGACACTCAGGGACTTCTGCTCTGTACCCTCACTCATGTTTTCACCTGGGAGTTCCTCCCCAGCCCCCACTAACCACACAGTGCCAAAAACTGTGCCAACCTCTGCAGCCACTGTCTCAAACACACAACTACCCTGCCAAGGAGATGTTCTTAATCCCATAGTATAGGCTAGGAAACCAAGGCTCGGTTATGTTTGGTAATTTGTCCAAAGTCTTTTGCCTCCTTCCTTGACAAGAACACGTAGTTAATACCATAGTTGATATTAATTCATTTGTTTAAGCATGTGAAAAATCTCCTTGAGGGGATGGGCCAAGCCTTGTCCTTCCATGAGAGTCAGGGATTGATGACAAGAAACAGAAACCCAGGGGCACCTGGATGGCTCAGTTGGTTAAGCATCTGCCTTCGGCTCAGGTCATGATCCCAGGGTCCTGGGATCGAGTCCCACATTGGGCTCCCTGCTCAGCAGGAGCCTGCTTCTCCCTCTCCCTCTGCCACTCCCCCCTGCTTGTTCTCTCTCTCTCAAATAAATAAATTAAACATCTTTAAAAAAAAGAAAAGGAACAGAAGCCCATTCAAAAGACGTGAGGAAGGGTTATGGAAAGGATATAGGAGAATTTCATGGAACCTGAGTATAGAAAATACAGCTTGGCCTTAAGGAAACTGGATTAAGCACAGGAATGGGTGTTTGAGATACTTGAATTAACAGAGGAGATAGATAATTCTCACATATTTATTTTCCCAGCCTACGTACAAATGGCTTACACCTGTAAGTTTCTCCAGCCAGGTGCAGGAGCTGCCCTTTGTCTTCCCATAGCTGTAAATGGAACAACACTTCAGGTACCTCGGTGCGTCCTTCCTGCATAGCTGCCACTCCGGTGTCTCCTCCCAGCACTCCTCCTCCTCCCTGTTTTCACCCGGCTCCTGGCCTTTGCTGGATAAAACAAAGAAAGTGTTGGGGCGGGGTGGGGTGGGGAAGGAAGGAGCCCTCTATTCCCTAAAGGCTCTTTCATTCTTTTTTTTTTTTTCTAAGTTTTTATTTAAATTCCAGTTAGTTAATATATAGTGTAATATTAGTTTTAGGAAGGCTTTTTCATTCTAAATGAGAGAAGTCAACTCAAACTGACTTAAGAAAAAGAAAAAGAAATTTACTGGATTATGTAAATAAAAGGTTCGGGATTAAGTCCAACTCTGGAATTAGCTGGGGGTCATGTTATAAACTGCCCCAGCTTCAACAGTTTTCCTATAGCAGACATTTAATAAATATTTGTTGAATTGAATTAAGGCTATGAATTTTCCAGGGTCAAGTTGTCTAAGTATAGAATTTGTCATATTTCCTGGTTTTGATATATAGGGATTTTATTTTTATTAATGCTAACATTTGTTAATATGTTAAGTATTTTTATTAATATTCTATAGTATGTAATATTTTATAGTATGTAATATTTTATTTTTGATTGAAGAATTTGGAAGCCAGAATTTTTTTTTTTAATTTTCAAGTAGTTAGGGATATTTGTGCATGTGTGTTTTTGTTTTTTGTTTTGCTTCTAGATTTATTGCCTCCAGTCAGAAATTGTGAATATATTATTTTAGTGTTTTGCAATTTTTTTGTTTTTCTTTTTGGAAATTCTTTCTTTAGATATGTTAATATATTCAGTCTGATTACAATCAGGGCTTGGCAGGGAAGCTGTTAGGGTGACCTTCCATATAGCTGGTGAAGTACATTATGTCTCTTATACTTGAACTCTATATAGAAAGATTATTTCCCCATTTTCAAACTACTTGGAGGGACTTGTCTGTGGCCTTATGTACTCCAGTCCCCTCATGAGTACAGTAATAAATGTGCATACCTTACAGGGCCGTTATCAGGATTAAATGCGTTAATATGTGTAATATGCTTGGTACTGTGCCTGGTCCATAGTAAGCCGTCAATAACAGTTCCAGAGGATATTATGTTCTTTTTTCTGAACCTGCAGTTTTGCTTTCAGTAGTATTCCACTTTGATAGATATAGGATGGTTTTCAATTACCCCCAACTTCTTTCTAACCAAGAAAATCACAAAAACAGGTGAAGAACAAAAGGTAAAGAAAAACTTCCCTACTGGGCATCAATGTAATGTAATGATTTTATGTAGCAACCCTTAACAACACAACAACAACAAAAGCCAAGTTGATTTTGTTTTAAATATATTCTACCCGGTTCTGTGAGAGAATTTGCAGAGCTGCTGAACAATATGTTCACAGCTGAATCCTAACAAGAGATTCTAACTTTCTATTTGTTGAGGACTTGCTCCTCTCCACCATTAAACTGTGTAAACCTACCGGGCAGGGATTAGGTATTTCCTTTCTGGCCTCACTGCTGTGCACAGGTGCCTAACAGAGAGCTGTGACACACATTCCCAGTTCTGTGAGGGTTAAGAGCTCTAGTATCAGAGTCCACCAGACCTGTTCGGCTACTCAGAAATTAAGGAATCTGCCTTAAGAGCCATGCCCGGGCCTCCATTCACTTGCTTGCTATTATTGACCAATTATCGTGGTCCTTGTTTGCACACATGTTTGGTAATAATTTCAGACGGTGTGGAAAAGTGCTTTGTGTGAGGTCTTCCATACTTTATGCCTCACCGAACCCACTTAAGAGCCCCCCAAGGTAGGTGAGTTTTATCGATGATCGCACGTGAAAATTATGGAAAAGTAATCACCAGCCAAATTATGGATGAGGTAAGCTTTAACAATGAGGCAAGAGTTAAAATCTGCCAATAATAACTAGCAAGCGGTGTTTGGTGATTCTTTTGGTGACATTAAATTAAAAATTTATGAATTATTATTTGTTCTCATTGCGAGTCTACCGAGAATGACTAATGGCGTAGCACTGCCTTCCTTCATACTCTTGGACGTCAAACCACATATCCTAGTAAGTATAATTTGCAAACACCTGACAATTAGCGTTCAGATTTGTCAAACATCCTGTCGGATGGAAACCAGAACACTGGGTGAGGCTGCGAAAGCCACCTGCCGCACCCGTCCTCCTCTCCATTTTCTAGGCGGTCTTCTCGTCTCTCGTATCTGAGGGCGAACATCCCTCGCCTGGTGGCCGCGCCTGCTCATGGGCTTTCTCACGCAGCGCTTTCAGCTGCACGTCAGGGGACGCGGAAGGCCGAAGGACCGTCGTCCCGTGCTCGGGCGCCTTTCCCTCCCTTTTTTATGGGACTTGCGGTCCAGAGAGGGGTGCGCAGGAGCGTGCCGGTCCCTCTCCACAGCCGTCTGAATTTAGGCCAGCCTTACCCCTCACTTCGTCCTTTACTCCCTCTTGTGTTCGTATTTCTCCCAGCTGGGTTTACTGCCTCGCAAATGTTTTCCGCCACGAATTGACCGCGGGATAGCCCGCCCCAGTCTCGCCCGCCCGCAACCCCGCACACGCAGGGAACCCTGGCGCGATCGCGCCCGCCCACACGCACGAGAAATCGTTCCATCCCCAGCGACCAATCAGCGCTCCGCACGCTGCCGCGCCAGCCAATCCAAGCAAGCGCACGTTGCCCCGGCCAACTGAGGCCCCACGCACCCGGCGACTAGCAGGGGACGTGGCCGGGGGATTCGGCCCTCTTTCCGTCAAGAGCTTGGTGCCTTCCGATCGGCTGCGAGCGGTGGCGGCGCGTCGCCTATTGGCTGCTGTCGGCCCCGACGGGCGGGGCAGCTGGGGGAGCTCTGAGCGTCAGTGTCGCCGAAAGCGGGGAGTCTGGTGCGGGCCCGACGCGCCTAGCCGCGTGCCACGCCTTGCTTCATGTCAGGTAGCCGTGGAGGCAAAAGCGCGGAGTCGCGGCGGCAGTGAGGCGGCCCGGAGGGAGGGCGACGGGGGCGTCCGGGCCGCTGTGCCGGGGGCGTTTTCGGAGCTGCTCCGGCGAGCGGGGCGGGAGAGGCCGGCGCGGAGGTCTGGGGGTGGCGGACCGGGGCGTCCGGGCGGGGCGCGGACTTCACCCGGGAGTCCCCGGAAGGATCCCCAGGGCTTGCACCGCTCCTCTCCGCAACGCTCCCCAGTTTAAGGACTTGGGTGCCTACTAGGCGTCAGCTTCTGCATCGTTAAATGGGGAAGGGGTAGTAATAACCTTGCTTTTCGGGTAATGGTGAAGATCCACGGAGCTCGCGTTCCCAGAAGGGCGCAGTGCTTCCTGGTTCGTAGTAGATGCACCGACAACGGAGGGTCCCATCTTCCCACGGCAAGCTTGGACTTGAGGTGATACTGAGGATAAGACGCAGCGTTTTCTAGGTTTACATCTTCCAGCTTCGGTCCTAAATGTATTAACTCATGTAATTCCTCAGTAAGTTAGTGTTCCATTATCCCTAACGTGCAGTTAAGAAAGAGTACCTGAGCTATTTTGGGATCAGGAGCCACAACAAAATGATAGATTTAGTGTGATGTCAGATTTTTATGTAAAGTCTTTTCCAGCTTGTGATCAACTTCCGGTGTTTTACAGAAGAGAATTTCAGACTCTAAAGGCAGAAGTCCTGATTGGAATTCTGTCTGACTCCATCACTTATTAGCTGTGTGACCTTGAACAAGTGACTTAACTTCTCTGTTGGTGCTCTCTCTGCAAAATAAGGATAATAGGATCGGCTTTTAAGGTTGTTTATGTAAATGAAATACAATTTAAAGTGGCCGGAGAGACTGATCACATAGTAAAGGATCAATAATTGTTAGCTATTATTTTAAATAAAGGATTAGAGCATCAGGAGCTCAAACATTAACTTGGACTCAAATTTAAAACTGAGATATCATTAGAATTTAATATTGCTTTAACTGTTGTAAAAAGTCTCAACATTGTTGTAAAGCTTATACTAGAATAAGGTAGAGTGAGCACTGAAACAGAGGAAAGGGCATTGCTCACATTATGGAAGTGGGCTTCCCTGTTGGATTCCTGCTACAGCCAGTCTCAAAAACAAGAAACTTCAGTATTTGAATTGGAAAAGCTAAATTAAAAATTCAAGATTGATTGCAAAATCAAGCATATGATGAAATTTTTATATTAGAAAATATAATTTAATTTACAAGGTCTTGGTTTGCACAACATCGGGGAAATCTATGGCGTGTAAATTGAAGCTATTCACATAAATAAAACCTTTATCAATCAGGAAGTGGAAGTTTAAACAATTCTGATAATAGCTTCTTTAACAAGTGATTTCTGACTTCATCATACTACATAGGTACAAACAGATTTTTATGACATTCACTTTTTATTAGAAGTTAAAAGGTTTATTATGTTTCATATTTAGAATAGAACCTAGGACCATCTCCCGGTGATATAAATTTGATGAAAACTGGACAAAGACTATGGTGCTGATATATGGGCACAAGACAATTTCTGACTTTGGCAGGCTGCTGGCTCTACAGTGGCAGCCACTGTCTACACTAGTGATCACTGCAAAGACATGGGCATAGAAAACATGAACAAAAAGGTTAGTTTAAAGTAAGGGGGGAAAAGTGAAGGTGGGCATACATGAGCACTGAGTGATAGGACTGTCAAAAGTATATAGCCTTTTGGAAGGAGGTGCTAGATTCTGATGTGATTAAATGGCACCTGTTCTCTGAAATGTAAGTGATCGAGTTGGAGAGTTTCCTGATGTAGATCAAGAAGGGGAATGAAAGAATTAGTAACAGGGAGTTCAGAATAGTATTTAAAACATTTTCCTTACATTCTCCATAGGGGGAGATTGCAGTAGAGCATATTGTATGCTTTCCTTTCAATTAATATGAGTACTTTGTTTTATTAGGAGAACATCAAGACCTTGATAATAACCCTAATACTGCCTGCTCCCCAATTCTGGAATATATTTCCAGAGATATGCTTGCCCGCACACAGTTTAGACAGTAACCATTATTCTCTTTTGGACTTAATCATAAAAAAAATTCATGCAGGAATGAACTGTGTGGTTTAAATACTTCACTGGGCTAGAAAAGAGCTTTCCGAGTTTACAGGTATTTGTTCTCCTTCTTTCCTACCTTCTACTCCACTACCCTTAAAAGAGGCTCATTAATTTTTTAATGTTTTAGCTTTGTTGTTGTTGTTGCAATTCAGACTTTATTTAAAGGGTGGAATAAGTCAACTTTGAGAGCAAACTGGATTACATCCATTTTTGTAGTTCTTGGACTTGGTAGATACTAGATGCTTGGTAAATAAAATAGTAGACTTCCTTGAGAAATTGCTGTAACTACATATGGCAATGGAAGTTTTAGTCATTCGGAAGCTCAAGGATGATTGGTGTAAACAGGCTTGCCTTAGATATCTTGAGGTCTTCCATAAGTGAGACTAGTAGCTCACTGTCTACCTCTTTTTCCCACTTTTATTTACGGAGTTCCTGCTGCATCTAGACATAGGAGTATAACACTGAACAAGTCACATTTCCTGCCCCAAAGGTTTATAGTTAAATTGGAAAAGATGACAAGTGAATAATTACAGAATTGCTGTGAGAAACATTGGTGAGGTGGGGGGAAGCTAACTTAGTCTTTAGGGGAGTCCAAGAAAGAAGAGTAGAAATTAGGCAGTGAAGCTCAGATCATAAAAGGCCCCGTAAGCCATATTAAGGAGTTTGGACTTTATAGTGATCAGTAAGCACCTTAAAGATCCAGATTCTCATCTTTATAGGTAGTTTTTATTGCTCACATATGTGTAACAGATTTCTACAAAGATAACGTCTGTGATAATAGCATCTTTACGTTTCATCTTTGATTTCTATCAAGGAGTTTTGAAAAAAATATCTTACCTGCCAACCACAGGAACCTCCCAGGCAACCTTTGGGTTTAAAGAATTTTGTTTAGTCATAGTGATCCCAGTAATAGATAAATTAGTTTTTCAAATCTTCTCTAAGAATCTGTGCTTATTTATAACATACCCTTCATTAAAGTCATTGTACTGGCTATCAAGTTGGCAGTCTCTTGAGGGGAAATGGGATACTTTCCTGACTGGCACACTTTTTGAATGAGCTCATCCACTTTTAGTCTATGGGTGGGATCTATATTTATTTCACATCACTTACCTAGATCCTAAATTCTATGTTATTGAATTTTCTATATATACTGTCCCATGTTTCCCATATTTTGGGATATAACACCCCAAAATATGCCACTTTGGAATAAGGATTATTTTGAGCTGAAGGCAGTTCAGCAGCAAACGCAGAAAGAGCTATTTTCTTTCCCTCTACTGCCTAAAAGTAGGATTTAAATTTCCCTTTGTGAAGGCCTTCCCTCTCCCCTCTCATACTAGGAGGAGAACAACTCATCACTGGTGATAGAGAGTTGGCCAAGATTGTCTGAACAAACTTTACTACAATATCCTTTCTTTTCTATTAATTTTCTCTCATATATTTACTTTCTCATAACTTACCACACCTAGAAGCCCAAATCCCTTTTCCTTTGTCTTGTCACTTTTCCACAATTTATCACCTTTTGTTAGAATGGTGTATAAGCTTTAAGTCTAACTGCTTTTTTTTGGGTCTCCATTTCTTTTTTGTGAAAGCCTCTACATATATAAAATTAAAATATTAACAGCAAATAAAATTTGTGCGCCTTTTCTCCTGTTAATATACTTCCTTTCAGTTTAATTTGCAGGTCCTAGAGACAGAACCTAAGAGAGTAGAGAAAAAGGTTTTTTTCTTCACCTACAGTTCTCTATCATCTTGTTCATCATTTTTAATGGCTTATATACTTTGTTTTGTGCTATTTAAATATTGACTATAATATTGATTTATTTCTGTCATCTTTAGTTTTTAGATCCATGGTTCTCAAAGCTGGCTGAATAACAGAATGATCAATGAGGCTGTTTATAGAACCTAGATTTTGGGGGGCCTACTCCAGAACAGTCCCACTGAATCACACTATCTGGCAGTGGGCCCTGAAATTTAACACCTAAAAACTGTGTCAAAGAAAACCAGAGGCAGATAGAAGTTAAATTGATAAAGGCAAATCTTATTCAAGAACTATTGCAGTAGGGGAAAAGGTACCTCAGTATAGAATTCCACCCTATTCTGGAGGTGCCTGGGTGGCTCAGTCGGTTAAGCCTCCAACTCGTGGTTTCGGCTCAGGTCATGATCTTGTAGTTGTGGGATCAAGCCCTGTGTCCAGCTCCATGCTCAGTATAGAGTCTGCTTTGGATTCTCTCTCTCCCTCTTCCCCCACGTCTCTCTCTCTCTCTCTCGCAAATAAACAAAATCATAAAAAAAGAAAGAAGGAAAGAAAGAAAAGAAAGAAAGAAGGAAGGAAGGAAAGAAAGAAAGAAAGAAAGAAAGAAAGAAAGAAAGAAAGAAAGAAAGAAAGAAAGAAAAAGAATGAATTGCACTCCATTCTGAATACAACAAGGACAGTGGGGATTTGTAGCCAAGGAGCAGGATAGGTGTCAGTGGATGGGAAATTGCTAAGAGGAAACATTAGGGGTAAGGGGGATTCTGGCTAAATTGAGGATTCTTGCTGAATGCAGAGCAGCGTGATAAGATCAAGGGTGGGAGAAGGAATTTTTGAGGGTGAGGAGTGTTTCAGTAAACTAGCTCAGCAGGATTCTTGCTAAAACTGAACTTAGGGGACCAAGGACAAGCCCAAGAACAAGGCCTGGTCAAAAAGAGGACTCAAAGGAGCCTAGGAAGGTAATCTTTGTCAACAGCTACAACCACTACAAGATACAACAAAGGGGATTCTGTTGTATGCGTGTGTAGTTGAGAATTGCAGCCTTATTCCCACAGAAGTTTGAGGCTTGACATTTCATTTCTATCTTTTCTTCATTTCCTCTTTGTAGTAACTTGATGGTTCTGTAAATTGTGTAGCTTTTGCCCAGAAGCTTTTTCTATATTCTTTTACAGGAGTGTACCAAGGTACCAAAAGGACACAAACTCAAGACCAAATCATTCTTGTTTTGAAGCAAACACACTTCAACAAATACTAAGGGCCTATTGTGTTCCAGGCAATATTCTAGTTGGTGGGGATATAGTGGGAAAGAAGGCAGCCAAAGGCCCTGCTCTATTAGTGGGGGATATGTGATGGCGAAAGGGTAGAACACAGTATACCCATACATAGGGAAGTTAATTTCAGATTGTGATGAGCACTATGAAGAGAATGAAAGGAGACTATAATAGAGGCTTACAGAAGGCTGTATTAAGGTAAGAGGCTTAAAATGAAATTGTCATTATAAGTTGTTATTAGGCATGCTCAGATTTGGGATCTAATAATCCAGGCAGAGAAATAGCAAGAACAAAGCCCAGAGTCAGTAACAAGCTTGACCCATTTGAGGGGCAGAAAGAAAACCAGTAGGACAAGAATATTGTAGGCAATGAGACATGGTGGTGTGAATGGGAATCTCTTAATTTCTGTTAAGGGTGATTCCTAGGCTTTGTCTTTGAGCAACTGGCTCAATTACCATTTTAAAAGTAAATTGTTGGGGTGCCTGGGTGACTCAGTCAGTTAAGCGTTGGACTCTTGATCTCAGCTCAGGTCCTGATGTCAGGGTCATGAGTTCAAGCCCTGTGTTGGGCTCCATGCTGGGTGTGGAGCCTACATTGAAAAATAAATAAATAAAAGTAAAATAAAAGTAAATTGTTAAGATAGGGAAGACTGAGGTAAATTGAGGGAAGCCTAGGGTGATATCCATTAAGACGAAGCTCTAACGAGGCTTCTGATTCTGGGACTTTGGAGTCTTATTTCTCTCCCCATTTCCCCTTCTCATCAGTCTTTCCACATTTCAGCCTCAAGATAGAGTTTTTGCGTGCTTGCATGTTGATCAAAGGCTCCCAGAGCAATTAGTCTAAAAGAAACCTGCAGAGCCTGCATGGACTTTTCTAACCCAGCCTAGGAAGTCATGTAGTCACAGACCACCTCTTGATGGCAAGTGTAGTAGAGAATTTGCAGCAATGTTTTAAAACTCAAATTACAGAAGCCTTCATTATATCGTTTATTATCTTTAAGGTTAATAATTTCTCTTTAAAAACAATGTTGAACAGTAGCTTATCTTTGGAATTATTAACGATATAGTACTTTTTTATGTGGTTAAAAGTACTGCCTTAAAATTGAACCATTTGTTTATGCTGTACTAATGGTTCTAAAAGTCTTCATATGACCTCCTTCCTTACACAGATTCCTTACTGAATGCACTTCATTAAGTGAAAAAAAATATTGAAAATGGTGCAGTTCTTCAAACTTTTGAAATTGTTCAGAGTTCTATAACCCTAACCTGAAAGGATGTATGAATAGGTTTCTAGTTGTGCTTGTCATTAGTTTTCTGGAATGAATCATAAATCTGTTGGGTGTTAAATTAAAAATTTAATGGCTGAAACTCTAAAGACTTTTTAAAAGAATTTATTCCTTGTGTATTTATTTTTGTAGTTTGGAAACAGCAAAATTTTTTTCTTTAAGTTACCTAGAATTCTATAATGTAGTTCTTTTTATTATATTCCTTTAGAAAGGGAACTAGGATTGTAGTTTATTTTTATATGAATGATTTTAATAACTTAAAATGTATGATACTCATCCTTGACTAGGTGTTACTCATCTTGGGAGCTTTTAGGAAGAAAAAAAAACAAAAACAAACGTATGCCCAGGTCCTACTCTCTGAGATTCTGACTAGTTGATTTGGGGTGGGATCCAGGTATAAGTATCTTCTACAGCTCCCCAGGTGATTCTGTTACGAAGCCAGCTTTGAGCCTCACTGGTCTACTGCTTCAAATTGTGGTATTTGCTGATGGTAATCTTTGTCTTTGTAACAGGAGAAAAAAATGGAAGGCCTGCCTGATGCTGCCGCTTTTGCAACTAGACTTAAAAACACTCTCATCCAGTATCATAGCATTGAAGATGATAAGTGGCGACTTGCCAAGAAAACGGTACATCATTTAAATTACATATATTTGGCATTTATCTTCTATCTAGTGAGTTGGTTGACGACTTTCAAAATGGTAAGGGAGAGTAGGGACCATCCTTGGTGGATGGGCAGGGTAAATACCTAAGCTAATAAAGGCGATGGTTTGACAGCCCACTAAGGCAAAAACATAATCCTGCACTGTTTTCATTACTTCTTTAGATATTGGACATGAGAATAGACTCTTGGCAACACAAGCCTGAAGAATAGCTTCTAAAGTCAACATATAAAATGTAACACGTCTTGATAGTTCGAAATAGTTTCAGATATTTCAACAAGCCTGGGAGGGTGGCCAGTTAGTATTCTTTTCTACTGGTATGACTTGTCCAAATTATCACATGGCTTGACAGAGCCAACCCTAGAACCCAGGACTCTTCCAGTGTAGTACTCTAGCCAGTTTGATATTCAAAATTTCTTGGGAAATGATCAGAATAAAGATGTAGGGACCAATTCAAGGTAGCACTGTCATAATAGATGTGAATTGTTTGAATTTTAAAAAAGATATGAGCAAGTTCAGAATGAAATATTTAGCATTCCTATTGTCTTGGTCTGAATGTGTCAGTAATGGTAAATAAGATTGGAGTGAGGCAAATAATAATGGCCGGTGAGGATCTTAACAGTGTTTGTGTCTCATTAAGCTACTGAACAATCTTTTTTGGAGGTCTGTACTTTAAGTAAAATGTAAAGAACTTTAGGATACAGAAGAAATTAAAATATGGATCATTTTGATGGTATAAGTGACTTTTATGTATCTCTTCGAATATTTATTTAAGTTTTATTTTAATGCAAAAACTGATGCTCTAGAATTTGAAATTGTCGGTTTTATATCCAGAATTCTGCATAGGTAATGATTTATGCCCATGTACTACTTTTTATTTTTCCAGAAAGATGTAACAATTTGGAGAAAACCTTCAGAAGAATTTAATGGCTACCTGTAAGTAAATTCTTGTAGTTTTATGTAGCTCTTAAGACATTGACAGACTTCATATATATATATATATATATATATATATATATATATATATATATATATATATAAATGATCACTAAATCATCATTGCCAGTAAAATTTGGCTTTTAAAAAGATTTTAAACTTTCCCAGAAGCATATCACCTTATGAATTCAAAGCCTTTAAAATGTCCATATCCCTTGTGGACTGAGTTGGTAGTAAGGGGAATCATTAAATAATGATATCAAATGGCCTATAAAAATCTTAATTTCTTAGCATGGTGTATAACTCCCTTCTTATATTCTTCTATATTTACTCAATGCTGGAGCAGACTTTATTTTAAGAATTTATCTTTTAGAAATCATAAGAAAGATAATAGTTAAGTACTTATCTCTTCCATCACAGCATTACTTATAATATTAAAAATTACAAAACAACTTGAATAATCAATAGTCAGAGAATGGTTAAATTTTGAACGTGATATTTTACAGACTTTAAAAACTATGTTTTCAAGTATTAGTTTAAAACACAAGAAAATGCTCAAGATGTAAAGTGAATAAAGCAGACTACGAAACTGCATGTAGCAGAATTATGAGTTGACTTTAATTTTTATATATTAAAATGTTTTTACTTAACACCAAATATACACCTCTAGATGCTTGTTTTATGAGTGATTTCTATTTCCATTTTTTGTTATTTGCATATAGTTGAACATGAATTACACTTTTCACCAGAAAAAAAATATTGTTTTTTAAAGGCAGTGGAAACAATTGCCTTGTGTAATTGGACTGGAATGTTCATATCCTTGGGACTCTGCCCTTTTAAAAATGAAACTGTTGGTCCCACTTACTTTGTGTTCTCGAGTATAATACCAAAGATAGCATTTCCAGAAAGATGAGTTTTACAATATTTATGACTAGGACCAGGAAACTGGAGTTGAGGATTAAGCATTGGGAACAAGTGTGAAGTTAATCCTTTAGATCACGGATTCCCAGTGGGGGTTGAAAAGCACAGAAACTGCCAAGGGAGCTTTACGCTTGGTGGTTTGAGAGGACTTCATTGAAGAGCTAGTATATGAGCTGAGCTTTAAAGGAAGAATGGGTTATTTCTTAGGGAATGAAGGACTGATTCATATTCCAGGCAGAGGGGATTGCATCTACTACATAAACACAGATGGGAAACACTCTACGGAGTCTGTTTAGGGAAGTAGAAGTGATGTTTCTATAGCTGGAGCATGAAATATGAGGGTAGGGAGAGCACACGTCTGAAGGATTTTTGAATTCTAAAGTAAGGAATTCAATATTGTGCTTACCCTTGCTCAAACCTTACTCCCACCTCCCAGGTCCTCAAAGATTTTTTTTTTTTTCTTTTTAAAGATTTTATTTATTTATTTGACAGAGACAGCCAGTGAGAGAGGGAACACAAGCAGGGGGAGTGGGAGAGGAAGAAGCAGGCTCCTAGGAAGAGGCCTGATGTGGGGCTCGATCCCAGAATGCTGGGATCATGCCCTGAGCTGAAGGCAGACACTTAACAACTGCGTCACACAGGCGCCCCTCAAAGATTTTTAACTTAATCTGATAGCACTATGAAAAAAGGAAATGAGCATGGAGAGTTTAGAGAGGAGGGTTTTTTTTTTTTTTTTTTTTAAGATTTTATTTATTTATTTGACAGAGATAGAGACAGCCAGCGAGAGAGGGAACACAAGCAGGGGAAGTGGGAGAGGAAGAAGCAGGCTCACAGCGGAGGAGCCTGATGTGGGGCTTGATCCCATAACGCCGGGATCACGCCCTGAGCCGAAGGCAGACGCTTAACCGCTGTGCCACCCAGGCACCCCTAGAGAGGAGGTTTTACCCTAGGAGTCCATGGCTAGCTTCTTGAAGTTTCCTTAAGATCATAAACATACTTTTGTGTCAATGTTATATTCCTGGGAAGAGATCTTTGTCTTTATCAGAAACTTGAAGAGATATATGGTCCAAAGAGGTAGAAATGGTTGCAGTGTTGAGTTGGACACAGAGTGCCCAAACTAAGGACTTGGCATACGAGTTGAAAAGGGCAAGTGAATGTGAAAGGGATCTAATGGTGGTGGTGGTGGTGGTGGTGATAAGTAATGTTCACTGAGAGCCAAATACTGTTCTAAGCACTTTACGTTTAGGAAGTCATCTTGATAAAACATGGTGGCTTTCATTCTGACTATTGAAATGGGGTCAAGGGAAAAAGAAGAGTCAAAAGTTGAATCCCAGATGTCTAATTTGGGATTGATTTGTATTGCCCCATTCCCACTCTCCACCCCAAGCTAGAGAACACAGGAGGGAAGAGCAGATTTAGAGTGGGGGAGATTGTGTAAGTTTGAGCTGGAAATATTTACAAAATGATGAACCAGCTTCAGAGGCTTTAAAAAGACTTTTAAAAAGACCTGCCCAAAATGTTACGGATAGAGATCTCTCATTTCTTCTCTTTTCATTCCTCCCCAGAGGTAACTACGTCTTGAAGTGTGTATTCCTGTTTTATACTTGGACCACATGTATGTGTGTGTGTTTCCTTTAGTAATTTGCTTTTGATTATTTTTCTATTTAATACAGTATTTTTTTCAAGATTTAGCCATGCATGTTGTTACATGTAGATCTATTCTTTTCACGTTCATATGAAAATACTATGTGTTTACCTGTATTTGTAAATTTTTAGGTTGTTGACAATTCTTCCTTATAAATTATAGTATTATGTAAACTTCTTTAGTATATGTCTCCTACACACACGTGTGATTTTCTCTGGGTGTGTACCTGGGTCTGAAAGTCACACATCATTCAACTACACCAGGCATTGCCAAATTAATTGCTCTCTAAAGTGGTGGTTGCAGTTTGAAAGTTTTCATTCCCTTCCATTCAGTACTTGTTATGTTTTTACTCTGCCAATCTCAGGGGTTTGAGATAGTATCTTGTTAGTATTTACTTGAGTATGAGTGAAGTTGAGCATCTTTTCTAAATTTATTGACATTTCCAATCAATCTTAACATATCTTTTGTCCTTATTTTCTTTGGATTGTCTTTTTCTCATTGTTTTATAGGAATTAAGTATGTATTCCCTATAATAATTATGTCTGTTTACATGTGTTGCACATACCTTCTTCCAGTCTATGGCTGGTTTTTTAAAGAAATCGCTTATTTTGTCATTTGTGGTACACAAGTTTTTAATTTTAACTGTTTTGTATTTTGGTGTATTTTATGTATTCAAGAAATCCCCTGTATCCTGAGGTCACAAAGATGTATTTTTCTCAAAGTTTTAAGTTTTATGTAGTGGTCTTCAGTCTGTCTGGAATTAATTGTTTTGAATGGTGTCAAGTACTGATTTAATTTTTAATTTCTCTATTAGGATAAGTACTGAATCAAAGTGCCATTTATGGAATAGTACATCTTTCCCCACTGATCTGTAATGCCACCTTTGAAATATGTCAAGTTCTGATATTAATCATGAGTCAATCCTCTGTGTGCTATTCCTGGGTGACCTACTTTTCTGTTCCTGTAAAAAAGTTTTTGAAAGTCAGATTAAAAATATGTGTATACTAACAACATGTTAGAGCATAACTGAGAAAAGAATAACATACAGAATAAATGAAGCACTAGTACTGTATAGACTGTTGTCGGCTACACTGTAACATGAAGGTACTTTCCTGTGTTCATGATAATACAATTTAGCCTTCAGATCACTTGTTAGATTTGAGGGCAAAGAGTACATTCTGATAAAATAATCGATATAACTTAATTTATCAGAAAGACTGTTGGGATTTACTCCCTTTAAAAAATCTTTATTAACTTTTACTCTTTTTGAAGTTAGCTCTGAACTATGAGGGCATTCCGAAATTTTTCATTCTAATAGCATTTGACCTTAATATGTTTTCTCCAGTTTCAAAGCCCAGGGTGTTATAGATGACACCGTCAATAGTGTCATAGACCATATACGCCCAGGTCCCTGTCGCTTGGATTGGGACAGCTTAATGACTTCAATGGATATTTTGGAACACTTTGAAGAGGTATTTATTTGGAAACATTACTTCAGATTGTGTGTGTGTGTGTGTGTGTGCGTGTGTGTGTGCATGCAGGTGAGAGAGAGCTTGTGGGTGTGTGTGTACCTACTTGTATTCATTGTATTCATTGCTTTGAGAGTAAGTAGTCATGGCAAAGATCTCACAGGGGAATCCTTGCTGCCTTTTAAAAAGCTTGAGTTTCCTCCTATTAACTAATGAGTATTAGTCAGAACTGATCTTGTAGTCAGAACTCCCCTTGCTGTTTAAGAAACCGTCAGCATCTTTAATTGTAAAACTTAATTTGCGGTTCTGAAGTCTAAGATTCTAAAAGCACTACCATCATAGTCAGGTTTCTAGGTAATCGTATGTAGCTTTTTCCATTAATGTTAAGCCAAAATCCAAGACCAAAGGTAAAAATGCCACCTTAGGCATTAGAGAACGATGTAAACATAGTGGGCTGTCCTCTTTTTCTGTTTTTTGTTAATTCATTCTTCCCATGTTTGAATTTCTTTATTGAAACATTTGGTATTTTAGTCCAAATGTTTGTGGATTTTATCTTAAACACCTATAGTCTATACGACCCACTTCCATGTTGAATATCCGATAGGGCACAGGGCCACTGCACTGAGTTAGAGATTTAGATACTGGGTAACTTACCTCTTTGTATTTTGATCATATGCTTTATTCATGTCCATACAGTGGCAGTGAGATTTAGAATAGAGATCTAAACCTATCAGAATCACTGTAAGAATTATTATTAATAATAGTTATAATACATTTTAAATGAATATTAGTTTTTTACCCAGGGTTAACTTATGATACGTGAGTCCATCTGTGTTTCCTCAGTGGTAGCACCCGTCGCCTGTTCTCTTTCAGAATTGCTGTGTGATGCGCTACACTACTGCTGGCCAGCTCTGGAACATAATCTCGCCAAGAGAGTTTGTCGACTTCTCCTACACTGTGGGCTATGAGGAAGGGCTTCTGTCCTGTGGTAATGGTCTCCAAACCTCATACTTTCATTTGTTTTAAATATTTGAGTTTTCTTGGGTGGATGTTTCTGTGTGAGATATGTTTTTAGCCTTCACACTTGTTTTGTAATCACTAAGCTTTGCAAATGCTACATCCTAGGGATTCAAATAGCAACATCAAGAAGGGTTTTGAAACCTTCCTGGTAAGTTTTTATTCCCAGTTACGGGGTGCCCTCCAGGTCACAGCTAACAAACATGAATCACATGGCTGCCTCTGAGAGAGGGATGTAGTAAGTAGATTAAGTCACTCTCAGAACACAGCGTCTTAGTCACATCCATAGGAAAAGTAGACTTGGTATGTGTTAGAATATTTTTTATTCCTTAAGTTGTATACTTTTTCTTTTAAAAATGAAAAATACCGCTATTAGAAGCCTCCTGCTTTCTAAATTATATCTATAGGTAAATCAATCTTTTTTGTGTGTTTGGTATACACACAAGTTGAGTTGGCAGTTATAGGTAAATATCTACTTGTTTTCTCTTAACCAGCCAGTACCAAAGTTGGATGTGGCGTAGTGCCTTTAAGGAGGAGTGGTAGTACCGTAGTTTTGATTTTTGGGCCCCTGAGGCCTGGGTGCTACAGCCAAAATTCATTGCTTCCAAGGAGTTACCAAGATGACATACTGTTACCTATTCTGATTGGATTAGAACCTTCCCCATTACCTACCTTCTAGCCCTCTGTCAGAATTCTACTTGGTAATTATCTTTTTCATTCTTCCATGGTCACTCTTGGGGCTTAGTTTTCATCTACATGGATAAGAAGAAAAATATTTGAACAAGAAACCTGATAATATTACTTAATGAGAGTTGTTAGACTAATCTCAGTCACTGCTAAGGCATTATTTTAAAATTTCCTTGTAGGGCTAAGTGTTGACTGGAGTGAAAAGAGACCAGAATTTATTCGTGGATATAACCATCCCTGTGGTTGGTTTTGTGTTCCGCTTAAAGACAGTCCATACCAGAGCCTTTTGACAGGCTACATTCAGACGGATCTGCGTGGGATGATCCCTCAGTCTGCGGTAGATACAGCCATGGCAAGCACTTTAATCAACTTCTATGGTGATTTACAAAAGGCCCTACAAAAGGCATAATACGTTTAAACTTGTAGTACGGTAGTCCTCGAATCAACTTTTTCTCTCAACTGCACGGCCTGTGAATGTCATCTTTTCTTCTTTTCTGTGTAGCCTATAGAAAAATTTGAGATGATTTGTTGGTTTATTTTATTCCTAAAGTAAATAGTTACCTAAGAGAGGACATTGCCGTTTTCTTAGACAGTGATCTGCACACTGTTCGGTACAGCAGTATGTCTAAGCGTGGAGAGTATGACAGATGTCCATGAAGAAGGAGGTATTCTTCTTTGACCTGAACTCTTAAGAAACCGAATATTGCCTCAGTATGAATATTTTGGCTACTTGGAAATTAGAGAAAGCACAAGCTTCATGCTGTTAGTTAGAATCATCTGTTTTAGAGCTTTATGAACATTTTATAAGTTTTAACTATTTTTGGAAGTTAAATATTAGTGCTTTACTTTTGGTATGCTCTATGAGTTTGCCAATATCTTGGACTAAAGAAAAAGCTCTTTATGTTTTATAAAGGTGAACTTCATTATCAGTTGACTTGTACTACTTTAAGTATTGAAAAAATCAGAAATAGAAAAAGTATAGATACAGTAAGTATAGATACAATTCAAATACAATTGTTTTGATACCTAGATAACATTATTTTGTGGATATCTTTAAAAATGTATTTGTATCTTTCTGTGCGTTTATTTCAGAAGGCTTAAAAAGCATTTATGCTTGGATAAGACAATACAAAGAACTGCCAAATATGTGCTGGGGACACCACATTGATTGCATTGTGTGAACTGGTTGGTGGTATCCTAATTCACCAACAGCAAATTGTCTAGAAATCAAATTCAGTGAGTGTTTTTGTTACCGTTTTTTTTTTAAAGATAAGCCCTCGAGAAATAGCTTTTAATTATGAGAAGTATCCGATATTCTGTAGGAAAATAATCAGATTTTCAGTCTTTCTTATTTGATCCATGTTCACATTTCAGTTTTAAAGTATAACTCGACCCATCAAGTATTACTAACTACATCATAAACATTCACAGTTGTGACGGAACTTCAGTCTGGAACTTTAACAAATACATTCATAGATTTGTCCACATGTCTGCATGAGTCATTTTATAACTAGCATGGACTATAATAGGTCCCTTGATTCTGTGGCTGCCTTAAATGAAATTCCTGAATGATTTTAACATTCCAGATGATTCTTTGGCTTTTGAATAACCACCTGGTTTACTTCTACAATGAGACCTTGAAGCAACTCAGTATATCCATGCAAATTTGTTTGTGTTCGGGCACACGTCCTGAAATCTGTCTTCCTGTTCAGTGTCAGTTCTTTATGTGGTACTTACTGTTTCCATTGTTTTGTTTCTTCTTCTTCTTTTTTTTTTTTTTAATTAATATGGGTTTTTTTATATTCTAGTATTCTGTCTAGGATGGTGAAATGCCAGCAGATGTCCAATTATAGGGTGCCCAGATTGGGTGAGGGATTTGTGATAAGATTGCCTGAGCTGGGTGCTCTTGCTGCCTAAGCTGGGTACCCCTAAAGAAAATAAACTGTCCACTCAGTGACTCTCATGTTCTCTTTGTTTTTTTCCACTTACACCTCCAATTAGTGATTACGTAATCCACTATTGAATTGGACCCATTGCACATAAAAGGACCCTCATGGAAAAATTTTTGTTTTAATATTGAGTCATATGATAGATTGAAAAATAATATTTGAATCACCTGAAATTTATATGCAGCTTCTAGATGGCACTTTAGACCTGCTGCGCACTTTTTTTTAAAAAAGAGCTTTATTGAGGTATAATTTGCATGCTGTACAACTTAACTGGTTGTAAGTATACAATCCAGTAATTTTTGAATACATTTATAGTTGTGCGGTCATCACCACAGTCCAGTTTTAGAACATCTCTGTCAACCAAAAGACCCCTTTTGCCTGTTTGCAGACTCCTAGCTCACCAAAGTTTAGCACAGTTGCCAATATACAGAAGATGAAAAAGAGTAGAGTAGGTTTTATCTGGTTTTGTTTTTAAGAGTAGAGGCATATTTGATTCTAAGCTCAGGCCTTTTGTGGTAATGTATTAAATATGTTATCTCAAATACCGTAATTATACAAAAATTTAATGATATGGGTTGGGATTTATATTAACATATAATTGAGTCTGCTGTTTCTGTAGCAGTGTTATAGAATAGAAAAATAATGTGAGCCATATACTATGTAATTTAAAATTTTCTAGCAATCACATTAAAAAGATAAAAAGAAACAGCTGGTGTTAATTTTAATGATATAGTTTATTTAACTCAGTAGATCCCAAATATTCCCATTTCACCATGCAATCATTGTAAACACTCATTAAGATAGTTTACATACGTCTTCTGTACTAATTCTTTGAAATCTGGTGTGTATTTTACTAATTAGGATTAGCACATTTTAAGTGTGCATTATCCACATCAGGTCAGTGGCCTGCATTGAATAGCACAGATCTGCAGTATATGTATTAATTCATCTTTTTATAATATGAAGTAATGATTTTCATGGAATTACTTAAATACAAAATGTTTTCTGGTCTCTGGAGCCTTCAGTGCTTGCTAAATGGGGACTTCTGAATGTTAGAAATAAATCAGTTTGTAGTTGTTAATAAAATAAAAATAATAGCCAAAAGAGCTTTTCTTTTAAAGATAATTAACTTTTCATAGGGCAGTGAATGAAACAAAAATGTAATCTGCCTTGTTAGGTGGTTGATGATTTTCTCTAGCTTATAGCTAGTTTGCATTAGAAACCTATTTACACAGGAAATGTTGGCATAGTACTGTTTCCAGTACACATTACCTATTTTTTTAAGGACATTAGTTTCATACAAAAAATCATAATTTATCATAAGTGATACTTTTGCATGAATTTTTAGTTTGTATTGATAACTCTTGATTAACCCTTGAAGTTTAACGCAATATTTAGCAGAAATAATTGCAGGAACTTCATGTCTGCAGTGATGTTAATACGAACTGCTAGAGTGTCTTCATTTACCGTTCATCGAGGTTGGATGTATTTGAAATTGTAGATTTCTACGTGTAAAACATCTCCCAGTAAAAATAATTTTCTTTCTTTTTCTCCTTCCTCCTCCTTTCTTTACTAACTGAAGGGCGTATTATCAGCACTCAGTTTGAATTAAATTCACATCTCAAACTAAAAACTCTGTAATTGAGGTTGCCTCTGGAGAAGAAAGGAACACATTGCACAATGTAAGCCCTTAATTGTCTATTGAGCTTTTAGGTATGAGTAATTTCCTTTGATGTAGATAAGAGCTTTACCTGTTGACTCAAGAGCACACTGGTGCCCCTTGAATCAGTGGTTAAAATCCAGATCCTTTTACTTACATGGATACTGCAGCTCTCTCCACCTTATGGGTAAATTGTGAAACCCAGAGAAGTTAGGGGACTTTACCAGGTTTCCATCAGAATGTGTGTTGGATAATCACTCGTCTGGTGTATCTCCCTTGCCTTTCTTACTTAACAGCTTCTAGAAGATGGGATCTGAGCATACAAGAAACATAGGAAGTTGGAATTTTAATTTCTTCATTATTTTGTTGTTTCCAAAGATTTTACATGTATAAATAAAAGTTCATCTCGTACAATTCAATAAAAGCTATACTATATATAGATTTTATTTTTTAAAAAGTTTATAATTCTTTTATGAGTCAATATGTAAAACTTGAACCTTTAATAAACTAAAAGCATGTTTTAATATAAATAAACTGTATTTTTAAATTACTATGAAAAATATCAGAATAAATTACTAGACACTCTTATCCTCATTGATATGGTCTGTTTAAGTTGCTTTAACCTTCAGTACTGAAAAACAGTTTCATATATGTGAACTTAAAATATGTAATTTAACTTCCTATATTCTTACAAAAGAAAAATATAAACTGGAAAATAAGGATTAATAACTCACATGCTAATCTCTCACCAAAGTCTCATATAATATTAGCCCAAATACTGCTGAATTTTGATTTGCTATTACATAGCCAGGATGATGATGAATGTGTTCTTCCCTTATTACAGTAACATATACACACAGGGTTTGTTGTGCACATATTTAAATAACTATGCTAACTTGATTAGGAATTGTGATCATTTCATTTGAAGTTGAAGAAAGCTGGAAGTGATGACACAAAGAGACTCGATCTGTTACCGGAAAGTAATTATGGATGCTGTGGGCAGGATGCAGTAGAAGATATGACTATTAAATGGTTTAAACAAACTGAGTTATTTTTCTCATTTAATAACGAATCTGGAGATAGGTAATTTAGTGTTTTATCAGCTCAAAGATGTCCAGGCCAGAGCTTCTGCAGTTCTTACCTTTCTCTCATAATGATAAGGTGATTAGCCCTGAAAATTACATGCGCATTCAAGTCAAGAAGCAAGGGAAGGCTTGGTGCCACTCATTGGTCCTTTTATCAGGAAAGCAAAAGCTTTCCCAGAAGCCTCCACTTGCTTTCCTTTCCAGTAGTCTCTGCCACATGACCACCCCTTGCTCAAAGAGTGGTTGGGGAGGCAAGCATGAGAATTTCCAGACTCTTGAACAGAGGGATGGTGATGGATGATTCTTTGGGTGGTCAACCAGAGCATCTCTTAGTGGATCAGCTCTGGGAAGTGGGTAGAAGGCTCCTTCAGATGTCCATAGGAAAGTGACAGACTACCAAAATAGAAATGAAAATAGCAAAGTAGTCATTCGCTTCATGAAAAATTTATTGGAACTCTTTTACGTGGCAGACACTACGTAGCTTTCCGTAGAAGCAATGGCGCTTCCTCTGTACATTGTTAATTAATGGCTGGTGTCACATGGCATTCAACATGAATGACCTTTGTTTCTATTACCCTGTAATATTTTCAGAATACGTAATAGAATTATTATATTACGGAAACTATAATAATAGAATATGTTATTTTATTCCTCTGGAGCAAAGGGTCCACTTCAGATGAAGGCTTTCTATAGTTATCAGATGACAGGAAATTGCCGGAAAACACAAACTGCACATGTGTCCCAGGAGGTGGAGGGTGGAGCTGTGCTACCTGTGTTAGCAGCTGTACAGGTAATTGGGGGCTGTACTGTTCTGCTGGTAAAAATAATGGTGGAAGCATAGAGTAAAAGTACTTAAACTAGGCTTTTTATTCCTTATTTAGATAGTATTCTTTTTCAGGAGCTTTACCTTCCTACTTAGGTTTCGCTTTTGTGACATCCCTTAAATACAAAGCAGCTGGTTTTTTATTAAAGGAAGTGGTCCAGAGATTGTACTAAACCAGGTCGAAATAAAAATATGTTTATATAGTTAAAAACGGACTTGCATATGGAAGAGGTTTTTATTTTTCTTTAGCATTTCCCTCAGTTGAGACATCATTGTTTAGGATAAGTGTGTCTTCTCGACAAAGCAAGGATTTTGGACCTAATATGGTAGCAAGCTACAGTTCTGAGAGTAAGCCCCTTCCCCTCAAATATTTCACACAGATGCTTGCTCACTGATTGAGCGGCCAAGCTCAAGACTTGCAGTGCTCTTTACAACTCATGCAATTGGCTTCCTAAGAGTGAACGTGCACTTTTTGCCTCTCATTCTCAGGTCCTGTAGGTTTGCAAGCCTCCTCATGAAGTGACCACTAAATACCACTTGGCCCAGGAACTCCCAACTCCACATCAGCATTATTTCCTTAGGATAGCTTTTCCCCAACACAGAAAAGGCTTTATGTAGTACTACTGAGAAAAGAAAAAGAATTGAGACTGAATCATTATGCAGCTATCATAAATGTGTGTGGAGATTATTTAGAAATGGTTGTGCTTTAAGGACACGTTGGTACAAAAAGTTACAATACGATGACAAGTCTTCGTATTGTAAAAAAAGTAAACTAATGCTAGAGAAAAAACAATAGTGCTGGTCTTTGGAAGGTGTATTATAGTGATTTTCTACTTTTCTGTATTTTTAAATTTTTATAGTGAAAAATCAGTTTTTCTATGAAGGATTGCATTTAACTTTTATCCAGTGAACTGACTGCAGCAGTGAGAGCACTAGGCTAGGAGATGGGCCACCCAGATCTGTTCTCTTCCTTGCCACTAAGTGTGACCTCCGATAAGTCATGACCTCCCTGGGTGTCACCTCTCTTTAATGAAATGAGCTTGCTGGATTAAATGATGAATCAGGTCCCCTTTTAATTTTAATGATTTTATGACTTCCATGACATCACCGTATAGGGTTTAAGGATGCTATGAAACTCACAGTATAATTTTATCTCGGAGGATGGAAAAACGATTCAACTCACGATGTCACATGTAAGGAAAATGTCCACCATGTCACGCTCGGATAGTAGCAGCGCTTCAAGTCACAGAATGCAAACTTTTGGTGGCTCTTCGATGATTTATTGTCACACCGTACATGCAAACTGCTTTACAGATCCCGCAGCAGTCGGGTATGCGCTGCTTTCGGCATGCTCTGACACAGCTGGGCGCACTTAACACAGAGTAACATTGGCCCTCGTGAAGGTCAGTTTCAACAGCCTACCAACATCCATTTTGCCCCATGTCACATATTCTTTTACGTTCCTAGGAAACACCAAGAAATGGGCATGTTTAGTCCCTTACGCAGGTTATCCAACCTGAGTCCAAGAAGCAGAGTTGCCTGTGGCTCTCGTGCCGTCTGCCCTAGGCTCTGGGCAGCTGAGAGCGCCGAGGACTCTGTCCCATCTGTGGAAGCAGGGACCCACGGTCAGTCACTGCCACTGAAGAATAGGGAGGCTCCATCAAAAGCAAATGGGCATGATTTTGATGAATTCTCTACAAACATTTTCTGTATTTACATTACGGCCTAGGTCAGCCTACATGTTTATCTAAAAAATATTGTAATAGATCTCTGTATGAAGGAGTCGATAGCACCATTTTGACAAATTTTAAAATGAGAAGTTCACAGCTCCTTTTTCAGTACTTTTCAGTCAGACATTGGGAAGGTGGCCTGTGACCTTGGCTGTGTACACTGAAATTTTTATACTTCTTCTTTGTCCCCCAATCCTACATGCACTTGTTTCTAGTTAATGACCAGCAGTCTAAACTACTGGACACGTAGGTTCCCTGTATATGATGGTATTCCATCAATCAAATCCTCCATGCTTCTCTGAGCTTATGTCCCGTTAGTCCAGGAAACTTTTCAACAACCTGCAAGTACAAATTTTTCCTCTAGGATAAACGAGGAGAGACATACCAGCTCATTTCACAAGCCTGAAAAACCCTGGTAGGAAGTATTCCTTTCTCAGTGCCTGCTAACGTGGGTTTTCTGTGCACTCACAGTAGCTCTTAGCTTCTCTTTGTATCTCTTAAGACGGTATCTGTCTCTGCTTCTTTTCCAAGACTTGGATCATAGTCAGCTTTGTCCCTTCTTTGTCCCAACCTTTGTTGTTTCATTGGCCCTGAGGAGTCATGCAGCCATTCACTAATCACACAGTATCTGAGACAAGCAAAGTGGTAGGACTACTAAAAGGATGTAATCTGACTCCAGTTGGTAAATACTTTTTAAAGATAAGTTTCTTGAAGATGGATGTCAAATACTGCCTGCAGTGAGTGATAAAGGGATTTATAGAAGGCTGTGTAAAGAGGCAAAAGGGAGGGAGAGGTAGAAGAGAGGCCTTGACAGGACCAGCGTGATGTTTGGGGAAAGCAGTTGTGAAAATTTCACATTCTGTTGTCTGAGACCTAACTTTTTATTATAAGTTATCTCGAAGTCTAAACTTTCAGGTGTGATTCTATCCCAGTGGGGATCACCCTTTCCAGTCTAATAACTTAAAGGTCAAAATAACTGTCATAGAAGGAAGCGTGACGTGGGCCTCTACTGGCAAAACTTCAGCAAGTGGTTAGGTCATTTTCTAGAGTTCCAGGGAGTTATTCAGATATTGGAGTTTTGCAAAGTTTACTCAGAAATCACTCTGATTGTTGACTCTGCTTTGTCAGTGGAGACCTCGCCAGTGCAGTTTTTGCTTTAGTGACAGAGGCTTTGCCTCAACGGATGACTTGAAAAAATGTCTTTGATATATTGGGCGATTTTTATTCTATTTAGGAATGCACTGAATTGGCCAAACTCCATATAGGAGATTACAGAGGGCTAGATGCTCTGAGGAAATGGTGCACACTTATCTACCCAGAACAAGAAAGGAGTTCTAATTTAAACTTTGCCCAAGATCCAAGACTTTCCTGCAGACTAGTAACATTTCCCTATAGAGTCTAGTCCTTCACACTGGTGCTGCTCCTTCACCACTGGGCCTGGCATTTCTCCACTCTGTAGATTTCTCAGGCAAACCTGCCCCCTTTTTCCTCCCTCCCTGCAAAGATTCTCCCCATCCTTCAAATCCAGCCTGTGTTCCCATGAAGCTTTCCTAGATCAACATTAAAGGCAGAAGGGAGTTTCTCCTTTCCATCCCTAGGGGACTTGACTGCCTGCTTAGATTTAGCAAAGGCTATGTATATACACCTGTTCTCTCCCAACTACAAAGCTCACTCCGAGAGGGGAGCAGTGGGCTTAATTCATCTCTGAACTCCTCCATCGTACATAACTGTTTCTCCGTGAAAGTTTACTAGGAAACTGGGTGCCTGCAATGTCCTGGGAAGCTTCGAAACTGGCACATCATTTTCTTAAAGCATGCTTGTGACGTAGGCCTGATACCCCCTAAACTAGCACTACTGTTTAATGTCTGGTTCTGAGAGGAAACTTAGCTATTGACTTTGGTCTATTCATTTTTAAGGGAAGCAGGTGACCCAATTATTGAAATGTAGAAATGTGAATTTAAGTCTTAACAACTGCCTTCAAGCTCTGACTGATCAATAAAAATGAGCAGGTGGGAGCATGAAATCCTAATCTTTTTATCTCTTTCCTCTCCTGTTCCAGTAAAGTCTCCTTACACACAGGAACCATGAGGAAGGAGCAGACAATTCATCCTTTTCCCCCCTGAGTTCTATAGTGTATCCCAGTGGCCCATCCTATTATAATCACTGCAGCAGTTTAAAGAAAACAGCATATTATTTAGTTAGAGTCATGATATCATTTTAGATGTTCCTAATAATAAGCTGTTAATAGGTTTTCTATGCAATACCTCATTTGTAAACTTTTGGCTACAGATGTTCAAGGTCAACAAAGGTCATACATGCCTACATTTCTCGATATCTGGGTTACCTGCTTCCCCTAAGGCAGATATTGTGGAATGAATCATTTCTCTGTGACAGAAATAGACTAAGAGAAGGGCCCTTCTTGGATTTCTAAATGTGTAAGAAAAGTAAAAGCAAGCATTTATTCAAGGCCCTCTCTTTTTGAAGAAATGAAGTATCTCTCAGAAGATCATGGAGATTGGGCGGATTGGAAAGTAGCTTCCTTACATAAAAGAATTGGCTGTTTGCCCGCCTCTGAGCTATTGATGAGCCCGCCATTGTCACTGAAAGCCACATAATAAAGCATATTACTTCTTTAAAATGATTAAATGAAAATGCAGTTGATATAAATTATCTAAGAACATTCTGGAAGATTCAAAAACAAAGCGCTCTCTTATTTCTTAGTTTACTAAAGTAACATCTGAAGATTGACTTGAATGTGAGCAAATATCAGTGCAAGATCATTTACAGGATTTTAAATATAAGGATCACATTTCTAAAACATGCTCAAAATGCTAGAAATCTTTTTAATCCCTCTCTCTTAACCAGGTCAATTCATACTCTAAATTTCTTTTTTCAGGAATGATACAATTTGGAATTTTTAGTGCTGTAGGGATATTTCACTGTTAAGTTGTACGTACAGCACAGTTACCACGAGACCATCTGCAAAAGAAACAAAGCTCTCCTAGCTTCCTCTGGGAATAAGAACCTTAAGCTAAGTGCAGGAAACCATGGGAATCTATATTCCTAGATATCAGCAAAAAACCATGGCGTGCCATGGAAGCATGAAAGACCAGGGTCATCAGTTTTTGTTTTTTCTGTAAAGAGTCAGATAAACCTTTTAGGCTTTGCTGGGCCATCCGGTTCAGTCTCTGTTGAAACTTCTCAACTCTGTCCTAGTAGTGTGAAAGCAACCAGACAATATTATAAATAAATGAGCATGGTCGTGTTCTAATAAAAACTTTATTTATAAAAAACAGGCCTCTGGTGTATTTGGTCTGTGAACCATAGTTTGCCTGATTCCTCAAAATTGTTCTTTGCAGATTTAAATTTATTTCCTTGGGTAATGATGTGGAAATTGCTTCTTAAAAAATGTACATATAAGTTTGATATATGTATCATAAAAACCATAGATAAAAGAATGATTGATATTCAAATAAGAAAGTATAAACAGTAACTTCTAACTCATGTACTAATAATAATACCTTTTGCCTGATACCCTTAGTTCACTGGGCATAAGGAATTACTTAACCCCCTGTCTGCTGTTCCCACTCAGTGAACTCACAAGAAATTTTAAAATTTCAAGGGAAACACACTACTGTTATGTTGTTTGGGTTTAACTATTTAATAAATGGACATGTTAGATAATTTTTTTGGCTTTGGGAGGACCATGAAAATAATACTGAGACTAAGGGTGTATGAATAGAAACACCCCGAGAACTTCTAATGCACTTAGTACCCTTGACAATAAAAGGTGAACAAAATCATCACTCACGAATGTGCGTTACTGTCAGGTGCTGCGTGATAGGCGATAAAATGGGTCAGGTTAGCAGGAGGCAGTTACAAGATGACAGTTTTCAATTTATAGTCATACCTACTTATATCTTTTACAAACCAGATGAACTACTAGACATGGTTCAAGGAAAGGACAAAGAAAGGACCAACCTAGTAAATTTTTATCCACAACTGACTGTCAGACTGAGAGCACTTAGGAAAAACCTCAGCTTTCAAAAATTCTAATGTGGAGCCTATTGTATTTGAGTGCCCCCAAATAATCTTTTAAATGGAAAAGAAAGACTATTTTTAACTGGCTGAAGATTCAATATCTGTCATTTTTAACAATGAGTCATAGCAAAGATTACACAGATGTAAACATTCCATATTCATGGGTTTTCCAGGTCAATCTTCAAAATGTGCTGAAAACAACTATTAAGAACAAGCATGATTCTGTAGCCTTAGCATTGCTGTTTAGTTTCAAACTGAATTCTGGGCCACCAAGGGCCCCTCATTTCTCCAACAAGTCTTGGATTCTCCTTCCAGGGTCTTAGAAGATCTCACAAGCCAAGAGGGCAGCCTGACGGCCAGAGGATGGAACAAAACATTGATGTGGGACAAATGGTAGCAAACCAAGACATTGGAAAGAGTAACTGGTGGAGTTCCATTTTTTCATTACTGAATAACGGCAATATACCAATATTCAAATAGCATCACTTTCAGTCAGAGCATGAGAAGAGGTTTCTTTCCATTTGGCTCATCTGAGCTCAACCAGGTCAGACACCTGGAGTCTTCTGAGCAATGTCTGATTCCTTCGAAGGAGTCAGATGGTCCGCTCTCATTCAAGGCTTCCATCTTGCTCTAGGTGGACCTCTGGGCCAGGTGACAGGGAAAAGGCTGAGTCTCGAAGGAAGTTAGAATCATGCAATCAAATCCTCTAGAGTATATCACAAGCATTTATGAAAATTGGAATTTTGAACAAGCCAACATAAATTAGTCAAGTTTGTTATTGCTCTCCAAGATAAGTATATAAATGGCTGGGCTTTGTGAGCTGAGATTATATTATCTGATCTCAGGCGATATCTGAAAGGAGTAATAATGACAAACACCGGCCCTTAGTAGATCAGAATGTAGAAAGAGGAAATGCTGAACTTGGTAACCATGGTGGGTAGCGGATATCTCTCCAGTGGTCTTTTTTTTCCCTTATGTGTCAAGGAGCCAGAAACTCACCCTGAGTTGTGCCAGGGGAAGAAAAGGACTTTGAAAAGAATGTATAGAAAATCATTGGGTACATTTCTGCTTATCGTATGTTTATGAATATTATAATGCTAATATTGTGTTTACATGCACATAAATGTTTTTAAAAAACACAGACGACATACATAGAGTCTAGCCATTAAGCAGTATTTAACCACTAAATCCTCAGATGTTAGCAATGACCCTAATGAGGAACATATCCATGATGAACATTAAGGAAATTGGAATATGACCTAATAGACAGTAATTGCAAGGATATTACAAATCCTATTTTGTAGGCAAATGTCTGGAAACTTTGCACCATCTAAAGTAGACCTACATAACCAGACTGAATGCTCTGCAATGACAAGTAAATTACATAATGGCATTGTAGTTATGTAAATGACTCTGCTCAGTATATTTATTTCAATTTTATGTGGAGTCAACCTTCATCCAGAAAAACCGAGTGCTGATTAACTTCGTTGACTTTTCTTTTTTTTTTCTTTTTTCATTTGCTTTGCAAGAACAATCCTAAAACTGAATAAATGGTTTACTAATTTTATTCTTCGCCTTTCTGGCATTTACTTCTGTTTTCCAATTTGAAATGCAACCAGATGCTTCTGTGAATTATGAAACAAAATGGTTCTCTCTGAATCTTCAGTCTGTAGGCAACCCACCAGCAGTTACCTTGCATGTGAAACTGGAAATAGGGGTTGCTAGACATTCTAAATTACAAAAATATGTTTAAAATACTATGTAATTGAGGTCACAGTAAAAGGCAAGCTATTCCTTTCTTTTTTAAGTTTGCCACTAAAAATGGCTATAGAACCTTGAGGATTATTCTAAAATAGCAGTATGTAAGAAAATTCTAAGCTTTTTGAATCCATGTATAATGGCAGTGTTGATTAAATCGTTCTAAGGAAATCTAAAAAAAAATGCCTGCCAGTGGTCATTCCCATTTTGGGGGTTATGGGATGATATCATCATCCTCAACGTATAATCCTTATCATGCAAATTTATGTTTCAGTAGATTTGTAGAAAGAAAGATTGCCTGTTAAAAAATGATGCCCAGCTTAGTCCAGCCCTACAAAATCCTATTAACATTTTTTGTGCAGTCCCTCCTGAAGGGGGACCCATGGTTTGCTCACAGTAAATTTTCATACACAAGAATACTATTGAGTATGGCAGTACTCAGGAGACTCTAGCCGGTAGTCAAGATTCCAGGGCCCAAAGAGCGATTTGAGGGACTGTAGCCAACAGACAATTTTGCAATTGCCCAGGAAAGTACTGTTTTCTAAAAGTCGTGTTGGGAAACATCCCTTTGAAGCACACGATTAAGCAGATGTGGCCAAGAGTTTTTACGTATTTCAGTCTATGACACTCTGAGCCATCTTCTCTTTGGCCTCCTACCAGCTCATCCATGGGAAACTGAGGCAGCTCAAATCCAAGCATAGAAATCCACGTGTCACTTTGCTTAAGAAGTACCGCAGAACCGTTTTGCTCCAAAACTCAGCCACTGTCACATGTGGCTGTCGAGCACTTGATGTACTAAAAGTGTAACATGTACTCCTGGTTTTGAAAACAGTGTCAAAATTCAAAATATCTCAAGTTTTCACATTGATTATACACTGGAATAACAGCACTTGCTCTAGGTGATACCTTCCACAATCATATTATTCTAATTTCTACCCTATTTATGTATTTGTGGGACAAATGAGCTCTTAAAGTTTGAAAAAAACCACTGGGATTCCAATTAGACTTTTTAAAATGGGGAAATAATTCAAGATTGTCTTTTTTCATGGCTCCTGCTACGCGGGGCCCAGCGGCGCAGTCAGGACTGAGGGGGAAAGGACAGGACAACTGCCCTCGGTTGGAGCAGTGTGGGGGGGGCCGGAAGGGGCAGGATGTACTGATCTCCCACTAACTGCCACTTCTGAGAAGACCCATTTCCCTCTCTGCTTTCCTTTTCCAATATACGGGACACTTACCCTGCATGTCTGTGAAGTCTCGTTAGGAAAAGTACACGGGGCAATTGATCTTCTTACATGGAAATGTTGATGCTTAGTGAAAAAGGCAGTCTTAAAGGTTAAAAATAGTGAGCCCTTTACAACTACAAATATGGAAATTCTGAGATAGGATAAAGAGGGAAGGAAAGAAATGGGGAAAGAGGATAAGTATCCTCTGCAAGCTAATAAAAATAAATCAAAACAAAAAATATTCTTTTGAGCCCAGATGAGGGGCTTTTTCCTCTATGTTGGTTACCTGCCAGGCCCCTACCTTGTTTTCTTCTCACGAGAATAGTGTAGTAAAGGAAGATTTGCACTTGGAAAGCAGAATGTCTCCCAAAGTCCAGTAGCCCCCAGGAAACGGAGATTTAATTTCGTTTTCCAATTTCATAGTTTTGAGGAAGAGCCAAAAGAAGATCTTTTTTGATGAGGATTTTTCTGTGACAGTCATTTTTACTGCCCATCGTTTTGGTCTTTGAGAATAATTCCTTTTTTAAAACTGAGGACACTTAAAATGTGATGCATAATTTGATAAAAACGTTCACTTCAACTCAAACTAGAAATAAATATGAGGTACTTGGAATTTAACTGTGTTTCCTATAGGGGAAAAGTGTTCATATGAAAATCAAAGAAAAATACTTTGAAAAAAATCATGGTGAAGTATTAGGTCTAATGTTATAGCTTCTCATGAGTCTGATTTGAAACCAGTGCTTTCTTTTCATTTTTTAAGGTAAATAAAACCTTGCACTGTCCTAAATTTCTTGGCATGGTAACTAAAACCTACACTGTAA
Source organism: Ursus americanus (assembly GCF_024610735.1). NCBI lineage: Eukaryota > Metazoa > Chordata > Mammalia > Carnivora > Ursidae > Ursus > Ursus americanus. The sequence goes on from NC_142131.1 coordinate 1,627,883, forward strand.
AATTTGAGGACTTCTACTCCAAGTATGAAAAAAAAAGATATACCAGATTTTCAGAAATATCTTTAGTTCATAAGCAATATATCTAGGTAACCATCAATTGAAGGAAAAAAGGACTTTCATAAACAAAAGTTTCCTTATTCTAGTAAAGTCAATAATGAACGATCTTATAACGGGATATTATTTTCACTCTATTCAGACATTTTGTCACCAGCCTGTGGGGTAGATTTTTCTAAATATTTTAAACTTGGTAATTGTAGAGTTTATCCAGAAAAATGTCACTGTCTTTAAAGTTGTACAAACTCACGAATAAATCCAATTTTATCTGAAGATGACAAGCAGTCAACCTTTGTGAGTGTAAGTCCAGTTCTTAGCTCCTTTTCTTCCCTCAATTTCTTTAGCCCACCTTAAGTGTTGTCCATGAGAAAGAAATTGTATTAGCAGGGGAAGGAAGGAATACATCCCTCAGCAGGAGTTTGTAAAATATTTTCTCCAAGATTGTAAAATGGCAGGATTTTGTGATCGAACATTTTTGGTTATTAGTAATATAGTAGGTATAAATAAGAACAAAATAAGAAAGCATTCTCTACACAAGCTTTAAGGGCATTTTGTTTCATTGCCCTTAAGTATGCTTCAATTTCTTACCATTATAAGTGGGATTTTTTTTTTTTGTATGTATCATAAAACTGTAGCCTGTAATTATCTCCTTGTAAACAGTCTGAACACATTGGACAGTTTGAGCACGTTGAAAAGTATGATTTTGTGAATGCCAGGGGGACACGTCTTAGAGCACTACCTAATATCAGTTAAGCAAGAGTCCAAAGGAATTACTGCTTTATGAAGAAATCCAAAAGATGTATGATGACTAGGTTTTCAAAGCAAAAACAATTACTAGTTACTTTAATGTGTGCTACTGGTCCCTGAACATGTATGTTTTTAAATGTTATGTTGTGTTTACTTGCAATTTCAAATTCAACTCCTCGGCATTAGGTATCCATTACATACCATAGAAGACACTATTTTTTTCATAAAGCAGTCACATGCATGAAATTAGGATTACCAACTGATAGATTTTTTTTTTTTTTCTGCACCTAAAAAAACAGAATCACTATGGTGCATACCATGCTTCCATACCTTCCTTGCTGAAGGACAAAATGCATAAAGTGCCAGAATTTGGCTTCAGATTGGAAAGAAGCCACATCAATACTCTGGCAGGATTGCATCATTCTGCTGAGCTCCAAATCCCAGAGCCGGGTTTTCTTGCCCTTCTTTGGGGGCTGCTGCTTCCTCCATGGTCTTCAGCTTCTCCTCTACTAGGCCCTCCTCTATTTCCGGGTCAGCCACCTTTACGCCATCCTCTAGTGCCTTGGGCACCACGTTGGTGGCATTGGTAGCATTTCTATCAGCATCTTTAACTTCCCCTATGGCCTGTACCTTCATCAGCTTGGCCTCTGCCCCCTCAACTGCCACTTGGGCCCCACCTCCTTGAACTTTCTCTCCTTCTGAAATAGATTTAACATCTTCACTGCCATCCTGGGTCAGAGACGGTGCTTGGCTGGCCTTCTGGCTGTCTTGGATGCTGCTGTGGCTGCTGCTGGCGCTTCCCAGCCGGGAAGAGGCCACGACGGCTTTCACTGCTGCCTGATTGGAAACAGAAAAGCATCAGGTGTTACTTTCACTTAAAATCCCGAATCAGAGCTCAATCTCAGCTTTGCATTTAGAGACTTTGTTTTATCTGTTTTATCTGTTCAAAGTATTCCAAGATGGTTGAATGAAAACTTGGAGAATGAACAGCAAAATCTTTTTAATTTCAAGCCTACTGTATTTAATCATCTGGACAAGTGAAAGCTTGGATAAATGTGTTTGCCCCTGGATTACTTGTTTTCAAATACTTTGGACTTTGTTTCCCAAAGTATTTATTTCATGGAACACTAGTATTACGAAACAAACAAAAGAATTCCACGGTCATGTTTGTTTGAGAAGTCTTGCGTTAAGTCAAGGTTATTTAATCCATGGTATTTCAAATCAGTTTGACCACACAATCCCTAAGGTTTATTTAGTCTTTATCAGCCTGTCAGTGATGGCTGAATAGAACATTATTTTTGACCCTCAGTTGTTCTCCTAAATCCTCTGCAGATATAGTCAGTCCTAAACACCATTATGTAAGAGAAAACCATCTAATATATATGCCACATATATTCTATATGAAGATATATTTTGGATATGTCTTATATATATCTATCATGTGAATTATATTTTGGATATATCTTATATATCTATATGATATGAATTACAGTTGACCCTTGAACAACATGAGTCTGAATTGCAAGGGTCCACTTGTGTGCAGATTTTTTTCAATAGACACATTGAAAAATTTTTTGGAGATCTGAACAATTTGAAACCACTCACAAAGTATGTAGCCTAGAAATACCCAAAACATTAAGAAAAAGTTAGGTATTATTGTAAGAATACAGCACATAATACACAAAACAACCAAAATATGTTTTAATCGACTGCTACCGGTAATGCTTCCAGTCAACAGTAGGCTATTAGTGATTAGGTCTTTGGGGAGTCAAAGTTACAGGTAGATTAACTGTGTTGAGGAATTGGTGTCCCTAACCCCAGCATTGTTCAAAGGTTAGTTGTATTTTAATTTTTATCAAGTATGGGCATTTATTTACATTACAAAATACAGTTTTTTAAAAAGTTTCCCAATTTTCACACATTCAGAAAGAAGGTAACTTTCTGAATAAGTTTCAGTTTCCTGAGCAATGCTGTTCAAGCAGTTCAGTCGTAATTAAGTAAGAAGCAGTGATAATATATTTGGTGAGTAAATCTCAACCTACAATACATTTCCCTTTATTAACAGCGAATTCTTATGAGAGAATAACATGACCTTCAGTTGGGATTTCAAGGCAGGATTTTCCCTAGTACCACAGGAAGTGAATAATATTATTAGATGAAGAATAGTGGAATCATCTTTAATAGTTCAAGCTAAGAGAGAGATTTTTTTAAAAAACAAAACACAAAACGAAACAGCAAAACAAAGCAGATCTTACCTTAAGCTTGCGCCGGGCATTGAACTCTTGGAGCTTCTTTTGGGCAGTATCCATGTGCACAAAATTGGCTGCTTTACCTGTGACCCATGGGTGCTGCAGAGCTTGGAAGGTAGTCAGCCGTTTCTTAGGATCCAAAACAATTAGTTTTCTGACCTGAAATGATAAAGAACCACAGATTTCTTAGGGAGATTTTTATGGTGACCCAGGCTTGCCCCTCAAGGGCACTTCTAGGTCTTATTCTATTTGCCTAGCAGTACCACTAATTATACATTAAAAAAAAAAGTTTTTAAGCCCTCAGTGGTCACTGTAAGGACAGTCTCAGGTGGCAGTGGCTGAGGGGGTCTGAGAAGACAGTCGTGTGTGCCACCTGAGAGGCCAGAGAGGCACGCGGCTTTCCAAGGGAGGTCAAAGAAACAGGTTCTTGGTTGCCTGTGGACTGGAAGCTCTTTGAAGGAGAAAGAGCGTCTGAATAATTCTAGGCTGCACTTAGCACCACTTAGAATTCAGAACTTCAGATGCATCTCAGTGGGGATGGAATCATTGTGCATTCATCACGCTTTCTGTGGGGATTTTTTTAAAAGATTTTATTTATTTGTCAGAGAGAGAGAGAGACGGTGAGCAGGGGGAGCCGCAGGCAGAGGGAGAAGCAGACTCCCCACTGAGCAGGGAGCCCCATGAGGGACTTGATCCCAGGACCCTGAGATCATGACCTGAACCAAAGGCAGACGCTTAACCGACTGAGCCCCCCAGGCATCCTATCTGTGGGGATTAAATGGCAACAAAGGGATAGTACCATAGGCTTTATGCTTATTCCATGGCTCTGTGATAAAATTCATTCTAATAACTTGAAGGTTTTGAAGGAATAAGCCAAGTGCTAGAGTAAAAGGGTGTCAGTGGTTTAGGGCCGTGATTTGCTTAAAGGATTAAATTCAACCCAAGGCAGATCATTCTGGGAGGTTGACCCCTGCCAATGAACAGATAATAAACTGCCAGGGAGATCAACAACTGAAGTAATCCCTGGCCCTGGGCTCAGAAGGAGTGACCTGGAATGAGGTAGAGACTGTTTAGAATTAGGAGGCATGTTCCAGCCCTAGTTACATCTCTTCCCTACTTTTGTGACTCTGGACAAAGACTGACATATGAATTGAGTGCCTACGGACAGTCTCCTACACCCTTTTCTTACATGCTCTCTTTTCCACTTTAAATCCTTTGTAAATACTTTCTTATGTACATATAAAAATGTTTCAAAACTTGTGTAATTCTTTCCAGAACCTTACCAGCTTGGAACTATTAGCTCCAATCCACAAATGAGGGATGGAAGGGAGCTCAGAAAGACTTAGTGCCTTAACTAAGGTTAGACAATTTATAACTGGTTGGAGGCCCTATTCTAACTCTAGTCTGTCCTCCCTCAGAGCTCATTTCGTGGCCACTACACCGCAATTCCTCCAAGATCAGTCCGCCCCTCTGGCCTTCATCTGCCCATGTGGCACATGGGGACTTGGGTGGTGTAAGGCCCAAGGTCTTTTCTAACTCTGCTAAGCTAGGAAGAACTGAATGCAGGCTAGTGCAATCGGTCAGTAAGTCAAATGAAGAACAGGTATCTGGTTCTCCTCTTCTTTTCTGTGAAACTTGCAAAGAAATGTGTGTTTGGGGTATAGAGAGACAGAATCTGTAGAGGGCAGAGATGTGAGGCTGCTTAGGTTAAAAATCTGAGAGGAGGTGGTGGGAGGTACAGATGATTAAGGAAAAAGAATGCACAGCAGTAAATAAATATCTGATTGCAGTCAGAGCTGTCACCTGTGGGATACATGTCCTAATAATTTCATATAAATGGTACCTAATCCTTAACAACAGTTCACAATGAGATCTTTTCCTCCCATTTTCCAATCATCTTCATTTTCCTCATTACCATCCTCCTCCTTGTGAAAATACAAAGAATTTACTGAAAGTCAGTATGTGCCCCCAAATTCCCACCTGTCAACATGAATCTTTACATTTGAAGATATCGATGCACCGAACTGCTGAACTTGCTGAAGGTCAGTGACCTTGCCAAGATTCAACCCCAAGCCCTGCCATGACCCTACAGCTCCCTTACAACACGAGCCCACCACTCATCGGCACTGTTTCCCTGCTGAGTTCAGAATGGATGTGGGTGCTGGTGATAAGTACACATCTGTGGTACTCAGGGATTCCTTTCGTGCTGAAGTTTTATAAATGTATTAGCCCAAAGGTAAGATTTAGCTGAATGAAGGAATATCACAGCTAACCCTCTTACCCACTTCATTTTATTAGCGATGAAAAGAAATGGAAGGAGGGGTATATAAAGAACTGTTAAATGTTAGTTGGTGGCAGTCAGTTAACCTGCATTATAGCCCCTAAGTCTCCACTGAGAGAAAGGTACTGGGATCATCCCAGAAAAAGAAAACTAAAGCAGACAGATTAGATAACAAGCCCCAGGTCACGCCTCTAGGTTATGAGGAAGAGGGCCCTTGAATCCAGGTATGTCTGACTTTAAAAATCCACAGTCTACTTCCTGATTCATCGTTTCATTCAAAAAAATGCTACTGAATCTGTACTATATGCCCAAATGTTACTAAGATCTGGGCACGCATGCCTCGACCTCTCCCACCCAGACCTTACGATCTAAGTAAGGAAGCTCTTTCCACAAGTAAATGTAAGTTGCAACCATCGTGAAAGAGTAAGTCCGGAGGGCAACAGAACAATGTGGCAGAAGGAACGAAGCAACTGTGGGAAGGAAGGACTGCTGAAGTGGGGCAGACAAGGCCACCGGAGGGTCTCAAGTGGCAACTAGGGCTTGACAATAAGAGTTACCCACGCAAGAGGAGTGTGCGTGTGTGTGTGTGTGTGAGAGAGATGGTGGGGAGTGAGAGGGAGGAAGGCAGGAGGGAAGAACAGTACAAAGCAGAGGAAAGAGAAGCAAACTATATCCTGAGCTACCCTGATGAGGGACTGGTAAGTCCGGTGCCCTGGAGTGAAGACCGTCAGAGGCCAGTGCTGTGAAATAGATGGCATGGGCAAGGCGACAGATTCCTGACCAGACCAGGCAGTGCTGTATAGATCTGCTTACAGATTTTGGATTTTATCTTAAGAGCCTCAAAGCAGGAGAGTGATAGGATGTGATTTATTTATTAGGTCCTTCCCCTGGATCCTGTGTGGAGAATGTACCTGTACGGGGCACAGAGGTGGCAGGAAGGCCACAGGGTAGGGTGTGGCAGTGGTCCCGCAGGAGAGGACAGGGCTGGCCGGGGCAGTGATGGTGAAGTGGAGGGAAGTGGATTCAAGAAGGGTTCAGGAGTGTGGGGCCTGGCTTGAGAGAGGAGTTGGGAGGATGGCTCCACACATCGGACACACTGCCTCTCTGCCTGGTCATACTGAACAGTCAGTTCCATGAAAGAGCATGGATGGGAAGGAGGAAACGTTTGGAGGAAAAAGAGCATTGGCTGGAAACCTGGATCACTCCCACTGGGAAGCTGTGTGACTCTGGACAATCATTTCAACCTCTCTGGGCTTCAGCACCCTCAACTTTATTATTTTTTTACTTACTTATTTAAGAGAAAGAGAGAGAGCATGTGCGCACAAGTGGGGGGAAAGGCAGAGGGAGAGGGAGAAGCAGACTCCCTGTTGAGCAGGGAGCCTGAGGACACAGGGCTCGATCCCAGGACCCTAAGATCATGACCTGAGCTGAAGGTAGACACTTAACCGACTGAGTGACCCAGGTGCCCCCAGCATCCTCAACTTTGAAATGAAGTAAAGACTAGATGACTCATAAGACCCCTTGGGTAGCTAGCCTTCTGTGGTTTAAGAGTCAGCTTTTAGTTATTTCTGTGTAGTTTTTCTCTAGACAGCTGATGGTTAATACTTTCATTGCATGCAAGTATCCCCTTTATTTTAGAACAGGGAGACCATCTCACCAGAATGTATGCCTTTCCTTTATGCAAACTTCAATATTAGCTTAAGCAAGAACCCAAGTAAAACAAGCGAAAAACCAAACAAAATGAACTATCAGTAAAGTGTAACTTTTTTATGATGGCAGTAAGGTATGATGATGGGCCTTGTGCTATTATTGGGATATTTCAGTAAGTTTGAACCTGTCAAGATGCAATGTTGTTTTATTTGAAGTATAATCAAATCTAGGTAATCTAGGCAAGCCATGTTAAAATGGAATTCTAAATTATGTTTGAACTCACCCAGTATAGTTGGCTTCAAAAGCAAGATTCTACACTGACTAGGTAGTAAAATCTCACTAATTAACACTGCAGTAATTTTCAGTTTGTGATATTCAGCAAGCGATGAGTCAAGCATATCTGTTTTTCATTATGTACAAGGAAATGCATTAGTGTGCATTGTTTTATTAAAAATACAATTATTAAAAGGTACAAATTTTAAAAAGGACACTGCCCATTAATTAGCTAAAAAGGAATGTCAAGATTTTAGCTCATTTTGTTTTGGTCACACTTACCAGGTCCTTGGCATTTAGAGATACTTCATCCCACCAGGGGGAGATAAAGTAGTATTCACAATTCAGAATTCTCCTGAACATGAACTGATCACCTCTTTCATCATAGAATGGTTCGAATCCACAAAGTCTAGAAGGACAAAAGAGAGGGAATAAAATGTCTTTAGAAGCTTAAATGTATTTCATCAATTTTTTGCAGAAATTCCAGACTGCCCTTTTCACACGTTCCTGTTACAAATGCACGAGTGTGTAACTGCCTTGTTACAACTCACTTTTGACTGTATAAATACACAATCATGTCCTCTGGAAGTAAGAACAGATACCAAACCAATTTAGAATTTCTACAAAGAGTCTATAATAACATCAATAATTATGACACAAAACAACAAGGATAATAGCTAACATTATTACAGGCACCATGCTAATGATTTCCTGTGCAATTTTTTTCACCAGGAATTGAAAAGACAGATTGATTAGAGTTCCAATTTACTAGCAAGTGGAAGAATCAGGATTTTTTTCCGAGCTTTTTAAGGATTATTTATTTATTTATTTATTTTTGTGAGAGAGAGAGAGCATGCTCGAGCACGGGTGGGGGAGGGGAAGAGTGAGAGGGAGAAGCAGACTCCCCACTGAGCAAAGAACCCAGTGTGGGACTCGATCTCAGGACCCTGAGATCATGACCCAAGCTGAAGGCAGACGCTTAACCAACTGAGCCACCAGGCACCCAAGAATTAGGATTTTGAGAATAAAGAGATTAAGAGGTAGACAGAAAAGATTTTTCAGTCATGTTTATTCAGCCTTATTCACTGAATTCCTCCATAGAAATGAGTCGAATATTAGATTTCCATCCCACTCCAGTTTGGATTTCAGAGTGAACAAAGACAGGAAGTAAGACTATTGTCAGGAAATGGCCTTTTAAAACTTGACACAGTAAACACATGCGGCCAACAGAGACAAGCAGCCAGCATCAGCGCAGCCTCGTGTGTGACCCTCACTTCTGTCCGTCTTAAAGACCCATGCTCACCTTCACTTTCCACTAGGGGTCATCCTACAAATGAATGGGGAAGAGGGAGAAGGGAAATCGAGAACCATCTCTGGCATCCTAAAGGGAGAGAGGAAAAGTGAGTTGCTGTCTGGGCCCACCAAAAGCCTCCACTGTTCACAGACAGGTACAGGTTCTGATATCACTAAGGACGGAAAGGAGACTATAAAAAATAAGTCACCCACGGCACGTGTTACACTCGACAAAAAAATGGGGGAAAAAGAACGAACATGTTAAGAAACATTCTCCCAAAGCCTTCCTTCGAGCTGGTCTGGTGGGTGCAGAGCATGAAATGTTTGAGTGTATTCTAATGCAGTGGGTTTCTAGAGAGAAGCACTTTCTCACATCGTTTGCGCAGGAAACATCCTATTGGGAGAGTCTTTGTCTCTTTTAAATATTCTGGAGCCAGCCAGGAAGAGACCGGGCTTGGCAGTGCTGAGTCTCAGACGAAGTGCACCCTCTTGTCCCACTGTGGCGGGCTGCAGAGACTTCTGCTCCCACACACGGAGAGAAGGGAGCCCACGTCCACACCTTCACCCGGAGGTAGCTCAGCCTTCCGAGGCCCAACGGTGCCACCCACAACACTAGAAAAATATAGCTTATTGTTGGTTAGTCATGGAGAAAGTAGCCAATGTTCCAGGCTTAGTTTAAGAAACTCTTACGTTTCCCCTTCTGGAAATCTAGAAAGGAAAAGGAAATTTCAGAAGGTACAGTACTCAAACGCCTTTCTCACTTTTCAAACACGCCTGTGAATCTGTGCACTGGTGGGACAGAAGTAAAAAGTTGATGTCACATCAGCCCGAGATGCTAGAAATGGAAGCAATGGACACAGAGCAACACACACACACAGTGCAAAAAGCCTTCAGAAATGGAAATATCTGAATGATGACAATGACAGTTTAGGAGGATATTAGGCGTATACAGAAGTGTGAATGTATACTAAGGGGACCTCCAAGCCATGGGGCAGAACTGTAGTGCTGAAAGCTGAAAGAGAGAGTTTGAATCTCCGATGTTATCTGATTCTGACTCTGACCTGAGCGTTGCAATAGTTGCTTTTGTCTGCAGGTACAAAGGGTTTAGGTCTAAAAGGTAGAGGGGTCAGAATTTCTGTGCGAAACAACAAAATGGCTTTCATTTCCAGTCTACTGTCATCCTTAGAAATAGCAAGGTCATAGCACACAACAGCCTTATGGAACTTTTAATAATAATAAAGGAGATACATAGGTCCAATGGCACGATCTTGGAGAAGTATCCCAGTGAACCTCGCCTGCACTTCATCAATTATTAATGAACTACAGATTAACTAAAACAACCCTGGGCTTCGGGGCTGACAGAAGTGAGGCCAGCACTAAAGGACGTTAGCTGTAAACAGCACTGATAATATATTTTCATTTGGGAGCTACCACCGCGCACTTTGAACGAACAACTACTAATCAATGACCTTAAGTGAACCAGGGGAAAGGACCTTGACTGACATTTTTTTTTTTAAAGTAGGCTCCACATCCAGTGTGGGGCCCAATGTGGGGCCTGAACTCACAACCCAGAGATCAAGACCTCAGCTGAGATCAAGAGCTGGATGCATAACCAACTGAGCCACCCAGGAGCCCCAGGACTTTGGCACACTTTTAAAATTATATTCAGGGCCGTGATAAGATGTTTCTCCAACAATCACATTTTTTTCTCTTCATCGGCCCTGGTCAGTGACCACATCATGGCATTTTACCCCTTCCATATTTCAGGTTCTCAGGGTGAATGTGATGGAGTTTCTCCATCTCTCTGAGCTCTTGTACATCCTTAATGCTTCACCACCCCCATCCCCAATCACATTTCAACATGAAATTGCAATTGGTTGGTCACACCGACATTTTAGTGGCAAATCTGATTTCTTATTTTCGTGGTTCAGTTTTTCATTTAATATCACTGAATATGATATGCCACCTACCTAATTCAGGAGCCAACATTCTCTTCCCAGTATAAAAGTGATCTCAAATGTAAGCTGAAAGAATTCCATGATGTGGCCTCGGGAATTCATTTTAATGAATTAAGCACTTACTATGGCAAACACATTATCTTAACAGTTTTGCACTTTCATAAGAAAAAACATGGTTCTCTACCGCTCCAAATGCTTTTCAAGCTTTAGTATATTCTGGATACACAAGGAATTCAACGCTGAAACTACCTTTTTTGTTTTGTTTTGTTTCGTTTTTAAGATTTTACTTATTTATTTGTCAGAGAGAGAGAGGGAGAGAGCACAAGCAGAGGGAGCAGCCGGTAGAGGAGAGGGAGAAGCGGACTCCCTGCAGAGCAGGGAGCCAGATGCAGGACTCATGACCTGAGCTGAAGGCAGAAGCTTAACCAACTGAGCCAAACAGGTGTCCCTGAAACTATCTTTTGACATATTACATAGTAGCAGATGGCTATTTACTGGGTTGCTTGTTAAACTTTTTGTCTTGGTTACAGATGACTGAATATACCCAGGTGAAAGTAGAGTTTACTAATTTGTTTGGGGGTACCCTAGTTACCTTCTTCTAACCCTTATTTACCTAAACACTGCACTTTCTAAGATCCCTATTAAATTAAAAAAAAAATCTAAAACCTCTTTCTGCTACAGACTGAATTGTGTCTCCCTAAAATTCCTATGATGAGAAGTCCTCAGGTGATGGAATCTGGAGATGAGGCCTTTGGGAGGTAACTAGGGTTCGATGTGGTCATGAGGGTGGGCCAACTTCATCCTTAGAAGAATAGATACCAAAGAGCTTACATTCTTTCTCTGCCCTATGGGGAAAGAGTAAGAAGGCAGATGTCTGCCAGCCAGGAAGAGAGCTCTCAGCAGGACTAGACCTCCTGTGCCCTGACCTCAGACTTACAGCCTCTGCAATGTGAGGAATGAATGTCTGTTGTTGGAGCCCCCCAGCCCGCGGCAGTTTGTTATGGCAGCCTGACCGACTAAGCCACCTTCTTTTATGTCCTGTAAAATCTCTTTATGGATTTGAATATCACAGGTTCCAACAAGTAACTGTGCAGTACCCTCCAAATGGCAACCAAACCTACTTGTCTGGAATTAAGCTCTGGAACTCATTGATATCTTGCTTCTGTGGCTGCTCTTCGGCAGTCTTCCCAGACACTCCTCCATCCTTGCTTATCTCCCTTATGTTCCTGGGCAGTTCCATCATCTCTTTGGCAAATTTCCTGAAACCCGTGTTTATTAGTAGACAGGAGCTCAGGAAGGACTTCGGATACCAGAGAATGAGAGATTGAGCTCATCTTTTTTCTACCAGAAAAAGGTTTCTCTGAGTTTACGATATTAAACTCAATGTCCTTCAGGACTTAACAGAGACAGAAAACAAAATGATAGCCAAATTGCATTAAAAACACTGCTGACAAGAAATGTACCAGTCTGGAATTGCTTAGGAGAATAAATAGCCGTTTGCCCTTTAAAAGGGGCTAATACTGTATTTTGACGAGATGCAACTAAGTAAAACAAGAGCAAGGTTAACAGATGGACTTGAGTTTCACACTCATTACTATCATCAAACGGTGAATTGTTCCCCAAATCTGCTATACATCGCACTGCAGAATGAGGCGCAGAAAAGCCCTGGACAGAAGGTCTGGCCCCAAGAAAATCAGAGGAGAAAAAGCGATGCTTACTTTCAGAAAAGTCTATCACTAATTACATTTAGTATATTGTACAGAAATTACAAAAGTCAAAAAGTACTCTTGCTTTTTATGAGGACTCTAAGTACCTACGAAATATTACAGCAAAGGCAACAGTACTCATAGAGATGCTTTTCTTCACTTACAAGATGTAGGTGATTATTCCTACAGACCACATGTCCACCTCAGGTCCATAGGCACAGCCTCTAAGAATTTCAGGTGCTGCAGAAAGAATGGATATTGTGTTAAATCGGACTTAATATTTAACATTTACATCTCAATAACAAGCAACAGGTAAGAAATTAATTAACACAAAGTTCAGAACAGTTTTGTAATCAATTTTGTCTCCCCAAACCAAAGTAGGAGACTACAAATTCTTAACATCGATTTTAGTGGGAGAAATTAAAATCTGTGTTTGGGCGTGCATAAAAGTAAAGCTATTAACTTTGATAGTCCACATTAGAACATCATTCCAATTAGATAGATCTGTTGTAAAAGATCCCTTACTTCAAAGGGAGCTTTGTATGCAGAGAAGAAAGAAAGACAAGTTCAGCGGAGTAGGGGAAACATGCACAGTGATGCTACCTTGAGATCTAGACCTGCTTGGAGCACGGGGCATCCATGCATGTGTGTATTTGACCGTGTGCAGGGCAGGGAGGAGGGTGGATGGTGGGAAGGACTGAGAAGCCTCGAGGGCTGGGAGGCTGAAACAAGAGTTGGAAGGGATCCTGGCACACGCCCTAGCACTGAGAACTACACGTAGTCACCAGAGAGCAGCTGTCCCCAGTCAGTTTGCGATTATGAACAGAGAAAGGGGCCTCCTCTGTGCACAGTGAGCCTGCTCCTATTAGCCCTGCTCACCACTGTGAAAATGGAAGGTCTTCTCAGCCATGAAACAGCCCTACAGTATAGGATGATGGGATCTGTTCTGTTGGAAGTTATGTTGGAGCTGTGAAAATGGGAGAGTTAACTGGGTCCAATCGTTTGCACCGAGAATTGGAGGTGTTATTTGTTTGCCTGACAAGGAAGAAAAAAAAAAAAAAAAAAGAAGTGAGAGCTTTACAATCCATGCAGAAATAAGGCTCAGACCTATAGCCCAGAGCGGCCTTTTCCTATTTTGAACAAAAGTGCTGTAGATGTCAGTGGGGTCCCTGAGGAAGGAGCTGATTGATGGATGGTGAGGGCTCCTTGAGGGAGGCTTTGGGGATGGGGGCAGCACAGTCCTTCCAGCCGGAAGTGGGAGAGCAAGGGAGCTGGATCCCCTGTCTATGCAGGCTGGGCAGGTCATACTCAGTGTAGACTGTCAAAGTGAGCTCTGGAAGGAAGCAATCCTCCTGGGACTTTGGATGTGATTTAGGAGAAGGAACACAGTGGATTTCCCACTGACGTCTTCCCATACTACTACCCCCCCTCCCACCCTTTTGCAATCAGGATATTCCTCCCCATAGATACTGTGTCACATAAAATACAAGAGGTGAAGAGCCCATATGGTGAAATGAGAGTGTGCAGTGTAACACTCCAAGCAGCCATTCAGCAAGACGAACCCTCTAAAGCACGGTATCTGGGGCCAGGAAGTTTTTCTCATCTATAGGCACATTATTCCTAGAAATTTTTCCTCTTAGGATTTAATTAGCATAATTAAGAAAAATGCACGCTCATTGCCAACACCGTTCACTCTGTCGGGTTAGCTTTTCTTTTCCATGGCAATCTGGCCCCATGCGTGGTTCCTTTGGGCCCCAACACTGAACTCCCACTTGCAAATGCTTTGCTGATCAGAGTTCAAAGGAAAGTCGGGTTGGCCGCCACTGTCAGGAGGGCGTCTGCTGCTGTCTGTGCCACGGGGAGGTACTCCACTCAGGCAGCCAAACGCATGCACACTTAGTGCTGTCAGCCCTTCCCCACTCAGGTCTTCACGCAAGTCCCACACGGACGTTTAAACATACAGAACTATGTCAGGGACAGTGTTTTACATTTTCTGGGACTTGTTTTTACCTCTACAATCGAAGTGAATTGGATCAGCTGGTGATTTCGAGTTTACTCTGAGTTTTAAGCTGCTAACCACTGTGGTATTAGCAGAGGGATCGTTAGGGACAGTTTACGCAAGAAGAGAGAACCGGCAGTCTACTTCCAGAACCTGCCACACTCCCACTCCTCCCTTGGGAGCGCCTACTATGTGTGCTGCCCCGTGGGCTCCTGTCCCGCTGGCTCTGGCTCGGGCACAATCAGCCCTCCCCTCCCGCGCTGTCCGGAGATCAGCACGCTGTTGCAAAGGCCAGGTGCTTTTTCTGGCCCTTTTTTCCAGCTCCCGGGCTAAGGCCCCAAATGAAGTGAATACCACGGAACAAAATTCTTTCTGAATCCACTTTATGGGGCATGTGGGTTTCTTACCTGACATGGCAATATCTGACCTCCCTTCCCAGCACAGGGTGCAGCCTTACCCTCCAGAGGCCATTTGGTTCCTTGTAAGTCATTCTTAGGCTGCAATGTGGGCAAACTTGTGGTGTGAAAAGCTAAACTTTCCCCGGGGAGGTTAACTGAGACAAAAGGAGTATAGACTGTTTTTGCTTTCCATATTACATTTCTCTTAAAAGGAACTTATAATATTTACTAATCATTATACAAAATTTAGGGAAAACAAACTCTAAGCACCTAGACTCAATCAGATCCCATTCACAGTAACCTTTAAATATTTGCTAGTTAACGTGACCTTGACTTTAGGACCAGCAGAACATACTTTTGTAATGTATCTGAACCCTTTCCAAGAGCGAAAGATTTCTAGAATAAATTGCAGGCTCCAGCATACCAGCACGTCAAGTCTCCTAGGTATCAAATGTTCTTGTGGTAGATTCTACAAATTTGTGATTTTCTTAAGGTGAGAAATAGTTGATTACTTCCAACTTAGTTCAAGAAAAGACATCAGTTGGTTGGCCTTCTAATGCTATAAGCACTTCCATCTGTCCTTCCCGTCTTTTCTCCCCTCATTGCCCAAACAAACAAACAAACAAAATGAAGTAGGGGACAAAACCATTTCAAGGTGTGATCCAGTTTTTAAAAAGGTATTTAAAATAATTTAGAATTATCTTTTCTAAAGTAGTAAATAATCCTTTATTGATTTTTCTGGCTGTCTTCTAAGTGGGTTCAAGTTTTCTGCCACTTCCTAAACTTACTTATCCTTCATGTTATTGCTCATTAACACTAAATGCTAGGGAGCTCCCAGGACACTTCATACTCTAAGCTCCAACACAGAATAATTTTGGTAAATGGTCTTAGAATGGCCAAGATACCAGACTTTACTTTTTAAAAAGCAATTTTAACTGAATTTAAAATTTATATTAAAAATTCAAACTTTAGTGATGTTTATTTATCAATATCCCACTCAGATCTCAGAGTGCTGATTTTTTGATAAGATCATGGTACCATTAAAACACCTAGAAACTGAGAGTCCATCTACAGACTGGGATGAATTTCATTTTCTTAAATAAATTCACTGTAACCAGTTCTAGGAATGATCCTACATAAAAAGCATGGGGTATGCCCTATGGCACACGATAGGAACCACTGATGCTAGGTTTCCCCACTTTTCCGAAAGCTGTAGGAGAAAAGCAGAGGGATGACTCTGGTCACTGACTGTACCTTCGTTTTGTCAATTCCTCCTGACCTATTGAGTTAAAACTACAGAGTGGCATTCTTCACCAGAAGACTTCCTTCCAACCACTGTTAGCTGTTTTGAGAAAGACAAATCCAAAGGAGAGTCAAGTCAATGAAGTCCACAGGTTCATTCATTCACTCATTAACCAAATCATGAACTATTTATTTATTGAGTACCTGCTGTATGACGGACACTGCCTCAGGTGGTGCTGGGGGAGTAATGGGGAGTTCAAGAGAACAAGTGTCTGCCATCATGGAGCTGACAGTTTGGTGGGGGAGGAAGACACTGATCCAGAAAGCCACACGAAGAAATGCAAAGTGGTAAATGGAAGGACTTGGAGGAAGGGTGTCTCTAATAGAGGGCTGACCTGCTCAGAAAGATCAGGGAAGGTGAGCAGAGAAAGTAAAGTTTAAACTGAGATGTGAAGGGCTAGAGAACTTAACCAGGCAGAGGCAGAGGGCAGTGCATGAGGGAAGAGAGCAAACTGGGTTGGCTGGAGCAAGCAAACAGGCAGAGACTTGATGGCAGGCAGGAGCAAGGGGGCTCGACGAACTGGGGCAGCCAGGTGGCGGGAGCCCAGCCCTGCGCACAGCCAGGTCTCAGTGAGATGAGCCCCCGAGAGGCAGCTTGAGGCCAGACCGCAGATTCCAGTAGGTCACGGCTTTTGTGTGTTTTTAAGTTCTCTCTAATGGTTTTGTCTTAGTGATTCCCAACATATGGGAAAAAAAAATCTATTTCATCCTAAAGCCTGAATCTGACTTTGTGGAATTACACCCCCTCCTACAGCTGAGGGAAAACCCCTGTGGGGCTTTTCACTGTAGAGCCTTGTCTCTGGAGACCACAAAAGTCCACGGCATCTAGAAGTCCCTCTAAACTTTGCCTCTGAGGAGTGAGCACTGCAGAAGGAGGAGAAAGAGGGATTTATCTGAAGCAGACGTGCAGTGTTTGGAAATTGTCTCCCCTCACTGTTCTGAACGTGGCTAGGAACCCAGAGGAGAGGGCAGTCAGGGCAGCCTCCTGTAGGCAGCAGTGCCCACAGCCGGAGACACTCTACACCGTGCCTTCCTCAGCACCTGTACAGCGTGTGGTCCTTTGTCAAGGTGTCGCATACATTTGGTGAGAACGGGGCACAACATTTTAAGCTCTGTCAAGTGCGGTATTGGCTTTGACAGCACAGAAGACAGGCAACGTCCCAGTGCAGTTTGCTAAGCGTTGTAACGAAGGTGTGAATCAGACTGGGATTCAGTTGACATGTTCCAGAAAGGGGGTTGCCTCTGGCTAGGAGCAGCCTTGTCAGTTCACCACAGTGAATCTCAGAGGAGTTCCATGCCACCATGTCATGGTGTGCAAGGTCGAGAAGGGCTGAGGAGGCATTCGGGGTGTCCGTTGCTTTGGTTATCTATGACTTGCTAGTGTAGAGCAAGAAAGAAGTTTGAAGGATATTTTAAACCCAAGTGATACACTGTGTGTTCTAACACATCTTTTCCATTTTCCTGGGCTCTTGATCTTTTACACCACAAATACCAGTCAATCCAACTCGCACTTAACATTTTTCATTGAAGCTGTTTAAAACAGTCTTCCTTGCCTCACAGATTGCATGATATTTCTCTTCATATAAATCTTAAAATGGGTGAAGAATGATAACCTGTTTATTTTCCTCACCTTATTTTTTTAATAATACCCTGAAGAGAAAATCAAATATTTGAGAATACCTAAGTACTTTTGGAAGAGGAAAAAATAAACACAACCTATTTTTATTACCCAGGGAAAGCTTCATTTCTATGAAATTCACTTTTCTACGATCCTGCAGAGCCCTCCCCGCTTAGAGTAACCACCGTTTGTTCCGGATCTTAGACTGAGTCTCCCGCTCACTTTAGAGTTGTGATGGATGCTGGCCCGGGAGTAGCAAAGAGGTGTTCGTTGTTGAAAAGTTCCCTTTCTATTTTTGTGAGATGAGATGGAATATCAGTAAATAAACCCAGCTCATCCTAAGATTAATATCACACAAGATTCTCTTTTGGATATGGGGATACAAAGTGATGGCCGTGGACTCTGAACTCTGTTAAGTATGGCAAATACTACGTTTTTCTCTAAAGGAGCTAAAATCTTACTGATAATTATCACTAATAATTCTTTTGAAATATTTTTATTTTATGCATATCCTTTCTGCAACAACATTCTAAAACGGAATACTTTGTGGGTGTTCAGGGCCCAAAGAATACATTTTAAGCAAGTCTCCTACCCACTTGTCATCAGTCACCCTTCCTGTGACCGCTTCTCCCCTACATTCCGCCCTCACATGTGTAATAATAGAGCAAGTCCTCGGCGCTGTGAATTCTCTGGCACGGCTGGGTCTGTTCTTGAAGTAGTCGCTTCCGGTCATGAAGAGGTAAGCACAGAAAGTGATTATGGTGCGGGGGCCCAGAAGCCAGGGATGACCAGCACATTAAAAGACTGCTTCTAAAGCAAAGAGAACATGAAAAGTGGGAGGATGATGTTGGTGACAATCTCCTTAGACTCAATTTTATAGGCCAGGCCAGAAGACATTTGGTTAACTTGGATTGGACTAAGGGCTTGCCACAAGCCTCAACGCAGCTTTACACACGAAACATACAGACAGACCGTGTGGTAATACCGGTAATGCCATACACCACACCTCTGCTGGGTGATGCAGAAAGGAGCAGGACTCTTTCTCCCCTTCCCTGCCAATGGCCCTGAATCCTGAGACACGAGTGGGTCAGCCTCTGGGGCCGTTTCTGAGGCCAGGGAGGCAGCCCCTCCTACTGCGAGAGCTTCGGATGTTGGAATATTGTTTTGTACATTGTGCCCCGTATCTGTGCCTTGCTGCGTCCATTCATAACTCCTCACTCCCCCTTTGATGCCGCTTCCTTCACTACTGATGTTCTATGAATAATAAATGTGGTTCCTTCTCTCCCGCTTGCTGATGGGATGTTGCCCTGGGATCAGTCTGGGTTGTTTCTTCTTCTGCGCTGCGCATGTTGGAGAGTCTCGTGACTTCACACAGCATCTGTATGCTGGCAGGGCCTACGTTTCTATCAACAGCCATGTCCCTGCTCCTGAACTTCAAACATATATATCCTTCTGCCTACGTATCACTTCCACCTGGATCTCTCGCAGGCCCCCAAATCAAATATCAAATGTCAAAATCAACAACCCCTTTGCTCCCAAAGTCCTCCCCATCTCAGTGAATGTGAACTCTATCCTTCCAGCTGGAGCTCTTTGATCCTCTCTCCCACCTATTATTTCTCCCCTTGTCACTGCACTCCACCCAACTGCCTCCTTTCTGGACCTACAGACACCTAGGTGTGTTCCTGCCGTGGGGTTGGTGTGTTCTGTCCCCTGTACCCGGAATGTTCTTTCTGTAGAATCCACATGGTCTGCTCTCTCCCTTATCTCTTTCAAGTCTTTGTTCTTCTGCTCCCTTCTTCAGTGAAGCCTTAGCAGATCAACCTGTTTGTGGCAGCCCAGGCTCCCAGCACTTCCTATCCTCTTGCCCAACTCCATAGAAATCATGACCTCTTTCTATATATTGACACATTCATTTTGTTTATTATTTGTCTTTTCCCACTAAAATGCACCACCCGTAAAGAAGAGTTTTGTTTGTTGGTTTGTTTCATTGCTATATCCCTAGCACCTAGAATAGTGCCTGGTGCATAGAAGTTCAATAAATATTTATTAAATGAAAAAAGGACTGAGTATCTATGCAACTAAAGTTCCACAGAATACACTTTGTTTAGGTCAGTACCAAACCAATACAAATACCCCGCGAGGCTTATCTTCCTCTAGATTTAAAACTTCCAAGACAGCTTAAAATAAGCCTGCACTCCACCAGCAGAGTCCCTGTCCTCTGCAAGGTCAAGAACAAGATGAGCTATGGCCTTTCCTCACCACTCCTTTGTCTGTCTCCAGCCCACTTTTTTCCTCTGCCTGGCACCTGATCATTCGGATCAAGTGTTGTATGCGTGCCTGGGACAAGCATATGGTGGCTGGTCACACAGCCTATCTCAGGGAGAAAGAAGGACCATGGTCACGAAAGGGAGCTGGACCCGGGCACGCTTTCCCCACCTGCTCAGCACCCTCTGCTTGCTCTCACATCCCCTGCTCTTTCTCATCGTCAGCTAGCCCCATAGGAACCCCACGTACACACACCAGCCTGTCAAGCATTAAGTTACAGGCCACGCAATTCACATTGTACTATGTACTCTTCCGTTTTTCTTAAGTTCACTATAAAAATGAAGTCATCGTTGTGGGTATTTCATTAATTCTCATCCCTCAGATTACCAATATAATACTCTTATTTCATCTTAGCTCTTCAGTCCTCTAGAAGTGAACACAAATACATCTTTTATGAAACTATTATGAAAGCTTATATTTTAGATTATTAGATTTACTTCTTTTACTTCACTTAAATTTTCCTACATTGGTCATATTAGTGTGTGTTCATGTAGACAGAAATCTCTTCTGTCTGACTCCAGGCTGCTGAGAAATTGTCTTTAATTTTGGTATAGGGAACATAAGAAGCTATTTCTTTAAAACATAACAATGTGGGAACAACATAGAAATATCACTCTTATGTGACCCTGGCAAATGCCAACAGAAAATAAATTCTGAACAGCTTCTAGACCCTGCAAATAGAATTTGAGTAGACTGGTAGAAATATGAACATATATGGTTTAATTAACTAAGCTTATGAATTAGAAATTAGTATTAGACAGAAACACTCTTTTATCTCACCCTTTACCATACATACTGTTTTCTTTTCTACTCTGACAGCTTGTCCTTCCTTTCTGTGTTTGACATGCGTAGGGTGAACGACCACAGACTTCAAGCCTTAAATAGCTAAACCAGTCAAGACATTTTGGTTGTATACATCGTGGCCCATTTATTAGGAGCCATGACCTAATGGATTTTTTTTTTTTTTTGCTTTTGCATTTTTATTTTTTGGGTTTTTGTTTTGTTTTGTTTTGTTTTTTGTTGTTGTTGTGTTTTTTTTTTTTTAGGACCTATTTCTTTTCCCAAAAACAAGATGTGGAGAATCTTTTCATGGTTATTTCAGAGCACTACTCATTGATTTAATTTATCTGGATCACAGATTTTAATTTTCTGGCCTGGAGTTTATTTTCAACTGGGCACATTTCCCAGGAAGTAATGAGTATTTGCTGAAACACACAGCATCTGTGATTTTTCTTTTGCAATTCACTTATAGGAGAACCCTCTGTTATTAATAGCCTGGGGCAAAGGTTCTATGAATGAAACTGAATGGGTGGCTTTTCACTTGTGTATTTCCTGACAAATGACAGACGGTATAATATAAACACCCACTCCCTCAAAAGATGTAACTGAGAAAGCCTTGCAGTAAAGGTAGAAACTAGACCCAGTGTACATGAGGGTAACTGACCTGGGATGTAATCACCCTTAAAACAAGCAAGGAAACGAGCTCACACCTCTTCCTCTCCGTCAATTCTATGGGCTTCAGATACCTTTTCAAGTCAAATGTAAAGTCTCTGTGTATGTCATGCTTCCTGTAGGATGACAGTGATTGCCACCAGTCTTGCACTTGGGTCTCATTTCCAACTCATTCTATCAATGGGCAGTTTCCTCCCCACCTAAGTATTCTCAGAGGAGACCCACCAAACCCATGACAGTACTTATAAGGTGTGTGGGGAGAAAGGCTAGAACCGAGGGACCCTCAAAGGGGCTTTGGCCTGGCCTATAAACAGTCTGTTTATAAGAAAAATGAATAGAAATATTATTGTATTAATTTTTTTTAAAAAAAGTTTAAACTCTGCATCTTTCCTCTGTTCTAGGTCATCCACCCCCTGTGCCCCGGTGTTACCGTAACTTCCGTTTTTCCCTAACTCAGACTTTCCAGTGTTTTCTGTCTTACTACACACAGGTGTATTGTTAACATTCTGCCTCCAATTCTACTCCCATTGAGTAAAATTTAGTGTATTTCCTTCACGTCCAGAGTATGTATGAATAAATACATGTTTATTTATAGATAATTTGGACCCTGATCTTGTAATTAAATACATCAAACTTACTTGTTTTTGACTTCCAAGCCTGCCTCAGCCTACAGAACAGTAATTCCATGCATATGCATAGCACTTCAGAGCCTACAGAGCACTTCTATCTTCCCCCTCTCAATCCTTCCTCCCTCTACCCCCTGCTTCCTTTCTGCTTTCTCGGCCTTTTCCTATAATATAGCAAATTACTGCTTCCCGGTGAGCCCCTACCTACAGCACAGCAGAAGGATTGTCTGGATCACATTCAACCACTTAATCCCCTCCTTCCCCATTACGTAGCCTCTAGGGTGATGTGGGTATCTGCAGAGAAAATAAGTAGTAAACGGAAAATAAGCCTCCATTATTAGATGGCATTGTCTGTAAGATGGGCCTGTTTATGGGAACGACAAGAGTCTGAAATAGTATTTTTATAATCATTTTACATTTAAAAAATAAACGACTGGATGTAGAACAGATCGAACACATTATTCTGAGAAGCTGTTTATGGGAGTAACAGCACCCTGTGTGTAGATTTCTGACATCAGAAGGACAGGAAAGAGAATTTATAATAGCTGTTTAATTTGTCTTCTATTGAACTCTTTTCCCCCTCCAATCCATCTGTCATAATGTCATTATCAAGATATCTGTAAGATACATATTTTATTTTAAAATATAACTACCCTGATTAAAAACCTTTGCTGGATCACTATTATCTCCCAAAGCAAGTCTGAATTCCTTAGCCTGATTTATAGATTATTTAAAAATATGGTCCATCCTATGTTTCCAAGTCCATCCGTACCCCCTGTACCAAAGACTATATATACTGCAGTTGTGTAAAATGACAAAGTAACCAACAGTCCTTGAACTTGCCAGATGCTACCACTCCTCAATGACTTTTCTCTTCCTTTGCCTGCTTACAAAGAACACCTCGTAGCTACCTCTTGACTTGTTGAACTCCTACTCAACCCTCATAGTCCAGCTCAAATGCCCTCCTCTGTAAAATTCTTCCCTCCTCCCTGTATCCTTAAGTCTTCAGCTCAGACAAATACAGAACTTAATCATAACAAACTTTGATTTATTGTGTATGGGTATTTCTTCTTTAATAGCCCATGAAATCCTGGAAGGACAAGACCATATGGTGTTCACTCTTGTAATTTCAGTGTCTAACATGGGCTTCAGTGCTCTAACATTCAATCTTCATTTTATCAGTGAGTGAATCATTCACTCATAGAATGAGTATTCTGTAATGCTGTAAGAAAGAACTCCTCATCACTTATCAAAGCCACTGAAAGGATGCTACTGTAAGCTCTTCCTGAACTTCCCATTTCGGGGCTGCTAATTCTCAGAGAATTTCTCCAACCAACCTATCTTTTTGGAATACTGTGTGTTTGCTATTAGATAATGATTACTAAACTGCCCATCAGCTTTTTTTCTTTTGGGAAATCCTTACTTTGTTTTATCATTCTTTCATCAATTCTCTTTCAATGTTTCTATCGATTGGTCAGCAGTTAGTACTCACAAATGGGCAACCCCACCTGGCATGTGGTACTAAATTTGGGGTTCTTTTTTCCTTCATAGCCTTGGAGGTAGGGAGGCATGAAAGAAATACAGGAAGACAATAAATAAGGACATATGAATTAGAGAAAGGGGAAATATCTATGGAACCTTTAGAAGGAAATGGTCATGGACAGGTTGTCAGCTAACAGTTCTAAGGAAAAAATATAAAAACAAAATGAAACAGGAGGATGCCTACAGGGAACATGGTGTGGTTCAACGGGTTTTTTTCCTAGGAATGGGAATCCTACTCTTAAGTGTGTGGTAGAGCAAGTGAGCTGGCTAATGCAATACTCATACTTAGTAAAAGAACCCTGAA
Organism: Ursus americanus; assembly: GCF_024610735.1. Lineage (NCBI taxonomy): Eukaryota > Metazoa > Chordata > Mammalia > Carnivora > Ursidae > Ursus > Ursus americanus. The sequence goes on from NC_142131.1 coordinate 1,651,660, forward strand.
TTCATTTGGGGTACCAACATGTCCAGCCAAAGGACACACTGCCAGCCTTTCTGGCAGTGTGGAGGCTGTAGCTGAGGACAGGCCAATAAGATATAAGTGGAAGTGACATGGAGTGTTAGCAAGTCTATTTAACAGTGAAAAAGTATATCCCCCCCCCTTCCTGTCACATAGAATGCAGAATTAATGGGTGATTTCAAGCAGCCATTTCGGACTCTGAGGATGCATTCTAAAGAATGCTAGAGCCAGGCAGAAAAGGTCTGGATCCCTGGTACCGAGACCTGCAGAGCCATAGCTGGAGAAACCACCAGAACTGCCTTTCTCTAGACTTCTAACATGAGAGAAATCAACCTCTATCTTGTTTAAGCTACAGTTACTTGGAGTTTTCTGAATTTACTCCTAATTGATAAACTACTCTTGTTGTCAAGAAGTTTAAGATCCAGAACGAGAGTATTTGGCACAATGTAAATATTTAATAGAAAAATAGGCATACTTAATTCTGAGTAATTATTAGGTTAATGGACAATTGAGGTACAAGGAAATAGTATTTTAGATTCACTAGGGAAGCTAATTAGTTGAAAGCAAAATTAGAAAATGTTTATGTGACTATGGAAACATGGAGAAAGATGAAGAAGAATGCATAAGTCTATTAATACTGATTACACACACTTGGATTTTTACTTCTTACAATGATCAAGTAACACTTTGAGATTTAAAACACTAAAATAAAAAACATTTTAGGGGCACCTTGCTCACTCAGCATGTGACTCTTGATCTTGGGGTCGTGAGACTGAGCCCCACATTGGATTTAGAGATTACTTAAAAATAAAATCTTTAAAAAAAATATTTTAAGCTACAAGTAATAACTGATAAACATTTCTATGAAGGAAAATTACATTGATTTTATCTATATTGCTTTTTTGAAGAGGGAATTCTATAAATCTGTTTTCAGGCCCTTGTCTACCTGGATTTTCATCTCTGACCCATAACAACCAGATATGGAATCTTGGGAAAGTCATAGTCTGGAACTCAAAATGAGAATGTTGGTAAGTGAACTTTAATTCTGTGAATTTAATCATACATTCTCTTCAGTGGATATCTAATTGTGCCTTCTACAGTCTGATTTCTATGAATTCAAAAGCTGCTAAAATGAGTGAGTTACGTGGTTCTCGGGTGTGAGGACTGTCACACAGTCCATCTCTAGAGACTGGGGGACCCTGGTGGGGAACCCCATCTGAAGCCCTTGTCTTAGTAAGGTTAGGTGAGTGACATCAATGAGGACTAGGGACTACCCCATTCTCCCTGATGCCCTATATGCCCTCTGAATTAATGACACACTCTCTCCTCACACACCCTCCCAAATAAAAGCAAATAAGGAAAGTGACTGAGGGCTCATGGCTCTATTTCTAACCAGAAACAAAGCTGTTTCCCTGCCTTCTTTCTTGGTGACTGTCCTTCTACTCCTAAGTGGGTTTAAGAGTAGCTACTGCCCAAAAGACACGTGCAGAGCATCCAGTCCTTGCCTCCTCGGGCTCCCACTTTCCCTGTTAAGATGGGTGCCCCAAAACCAACATCACTGAACCCTTCATGCAGAAAAAGAGGTGGTCTGAGTATCATTTACATGTGCCTTCCTCATGGAGACTTGCATCACATTGTAAGCATTTTAAAGATGTATTTATTTATTTTCATTTTTTAGAGACAGAGAAGTGGAGGGAGAGGCAGAAGGAGAGGGAGGGGGAAAATCTCAAGTACGTTCCCTGATGTGCGTGGAGCCAGAGCCCGACACGGGGCTCAATCCCACGAACCTGAGCCGAAATCAAGAGTCAGACCAATGACCAACTGTGCCACCCAGGCGTCCCCCACATTGTAAGCATTTTAAATACAGATATTAGGAGTTAAAAAATTAGATCACTAAATAAAAATAGATTTCACATAACAATAAAAGTAAATATCAGTATTAAAGAGCATACCGCAGTACCCTGGGGTTCCACACACTGTCTTCATGAGTACTTGATGTTCCACAATTTTAGAGAGTCCAAAATCAGCTAACAACACAAGAGAAAAATTTAATGAAACAAGTCTTTTCTCAGCTTTTATAAGATGACAGAGTACTTCTGTTATTCAAAATCAAATGGACTCATTTGTTTTTGTATCTGATGATGGAGGAATGAAGAAGGGGACCAGTCACCTGGGAGAAGAAACTGAAAAATAATAATTCGAATCTTGCTTTAAACTGGAGAAAAATATGATTCCTAAGTACGTTTTGTGCTCTCCTCTATAATTTCCAGCTTTTAGCAAATAAACTATTTGTTCTTGAAGTAACAGTTGCGATAGATATATTTTGTATAATGTTAACTCTGAGATTTACGAAACAGTAACTCTAAAATACAATATAGAATTAGGGATACAGAATTAGTAATCCATGGGGAGAAATCAAAATACAAAAATTATGCTTTCGTGGATGTCAAAGACATGAACAGAAATATCAAAAGGCTCATTCTGCTTCAAAATAATCTCATTCCTTAGTGTATCTGATGGATACGGATTTACTCTCATATGAGGAACAGAACGCTTGTTTTGCAAGAATCCTCTTTATTTATTCCTCAGAATATTACTGAGGTAAAACATTACCCAAAGCTGCTACCATTATAGTCTGTTTGCTGGGCTACTTCTCTCTCACTCAGGGAACATCAGGAAACATTCAAGGCCATTCTTCAAGAGGGGCAGGTGCAGAACTGATGCCATTTTAGACTTCAAAGATAAACACACATTGCCACCGAGGTGCTGATCCCTATCAGGGAAAGCAGCAGGAAGTCCTTCAGAAAGAAAGCCTCTCCTGTCTAAATTAGTATCTATCCATCCATTTAAAGAAATTTCTTTAAATATAAAATCTTTGAAAGTGATGTCAAAGGAAATGGAAGTCTCCCTGCTGTTCCCTGCCTTTCAGGAGTGATTACAAGAACAAGCTGGCTGCCTAGCAGGACTTCCGTATTTTTTCTTTGGGTTCTTGCATTCATAAGGCACATTATGTTGTCTGGCTCTTCCATGATATGTATAACTTAATTTTCAAAGGTGTTAACACTTCTAATGCGGTGCACTTATCACAGTAACATTATACAGGCCCGCGCCAAAAGAACAACATCTTTCAGAGGATTTAACACAGATTCTGCTATGGAGAATTCCTGTAAAATAAGTTCTGTTATTATTATTTGCAAATGAAAAGACAGGGGAAGTAACATTTAATATACTTTTTTCTAAAATGCTGATTTAAAGAACTCTTTGAGTAGATTGGAATTTCACAAATTCACCTTTGTAGTTCTTCAAAATGCTTATTGGGAGAAAAAACAAGGTTCCTGGAGTCAAGTAAAACTTGGGAAAAGCCTCACGATACACTAATTTAGATGTTAGTTTACACATTAGCATTTTTAGAGTTCTGGGAAGTCCTGCAGAAATAAAAAATCTTGCTTAAGTTGGCATTTCCTAACTGGTTTGACCAACCTTTGCACTTCCACAAACACTCCCATCTCCCCCAAAGGGAATTAGAGTATTTACTCTTGTTCGCTCAGCTGAGGAACCAGTGTTCTGTGGCCTGCGCTCCGGGAAATACAGACCTCAATTCATCTCTGTTCATATGAACAAGTGACTCAGATCCTAAATTCACTGATACATACTAAGCATTTTGTGTTGAAGTCCTTGAATATCTAAAATTAAGCTCCAACTAATTTATGGAATAAAAGTAACAAAAAAGTGTTTCGTTATCTGTGATTTTCTTCTATATAAACTTACGTACGAAATACACCATCACCTTCTGAAGCCCCTGTCATTTCTAAGAGCTATGTTTCCTTTGTGTCCAGAACTTCTAGGCACTGATTCCAAATGAATATATCAGGAAAGGACTCAGACTTCCAAAACAAGGCATTATTCCTTTACAAACACCGAATATCCAAGGAAATTAAATGGAGGCAAAACTGGATGGAACAATATTTTAAAATTCTATGGAATAAACTTCTTCTGCTCTGGGAAAGGGGTCATAAGACTTCAGGAAATGTCCTCACCGATTTTGAGTGGTGCATCGGGGGCTGGAGTTGCATAGAGAAGATTCTCTGGTTTGAGATCACGATGGACAATCCCATTTTCATGTAGGTACTAAATAGAGAAATAACGGAGTAACATTCCAGTAACTGTATTTATGGTCCCAACATTTATGTTTAATCTTTTCAGAATCAGAATAATCTTTACTATGTTATGTGATTCCACAACACACACATAAGATGATTTAAAAATAAACACCATAAAGGAAAATAAGTTTTGTACTATACATAATTCAAGAACAGCTTATATACAGTTACCTAAAAGTGAAATGCAGTTTAAAGTGTATAAAACCAATTGCCAGAAATAAAATATTTACTCCTCAGAGAATATTAGTTGCAGTTCTCTTTATGCGTATTACCATATAAGTTCAAATCCGCTAATTATTATTATAATAAAGTCAAGGTTCTGTGTATTGAAATTTGTCTGGTTTATTATCTGAATAAAGCATAATTGTATGTGTCATTTTAGAAGCTTACAACCATAACAAAGACTTAATAATTATTGCTTGAACAGGCATTTAGATGTGAGTAATTATTATAGAGGACTATCCTTAATATGATAAATATTGTTTAAAGATGATAAACGCTCTCACAGGTTCTTCTGAGGATTAGTAAACCCAACCGTCAATATAGAGTCACATATTTGAGATGATCTTAAAGATCGCTTCAGGCAACTCATTTTATTATATTTTAAATTATTTTGTAAATCATGTGTTATCACACATGTAACACACTCTTACTGTGAATGTGGAAGTCTTACCTGATCCTGCTTCCCCTAGTCTCAGATCCCTCTCCAAAAGTAATCACTCATCACTTTGAAATGGCTTGAACGTTTTTCTATGAATTCACAAATACGAATATATGTATGCAAGGAAATACTCCTGATTTTTCCCTTTACTTACATAAATGTATGACTAATATTAATTTTTTACACTGCTTTTTTTTATTTAACAATATCTCTTTGAAACCTTTCCCACAAATCACTACAGCTTATTCTATTTAACACTTGTGTCCATTTTGCTGAATGCATCGTAATTTATTTTGCTAATCCCTTTTTGATAGACATTCAAGTTTTTAAAAATTAATAATAATGCAGCAATAAACCTTCTAGCACTTGGATATTTGGGTGTTTTTGCTTGTGTTCCTCTAGGACAGATAGCTGGAAGCAGGTCTGGTGGGGTCAAAAGGTCGATTTAAAATTTTTAAACTCCATCCATATTAACTCACACAAACAGTGTGGTCATGTTTTCCAAACATCTTTACCAAATCTGCACTTTTTTTTTTTTTAAGAATTTATTTATTTATTCGGCAGAGATAGAGACAGCCAGCGAGAGAGGGAACACAAGCAGGGGGAGTGGGAGAGGAAGAAGCAGGCTCATAGCGGAGGAGCCTGATGTGGGGCTCGATCCCGTAACACCGGGATCACGCCCTGAGCCGAAGGCAGACGCCTAACCGCTGTGCCACCCAGGCGCCCCCCAAATCTGCACTTTTAACTTCTGCTGAGCTGCAGTGTAAACACTGTATCTTAGGTTTGGTTTAATTTGTCTTTCTCTGTTTACTGGTACAGGATATGCTTTTCGGTTTTCCTCTTCTGTAAACTGCGCATTTATATCCTTTGCCCATTTAAGAGAAAAAATTGCCAGGGTACCTCAGTTTTTCTCCTTTCCTAACTCCTAGGGGAAGGGTGGGAATCTTTTTTTCTATGCCGAGTAAGAGAAGGTGGATAGCTTCAGGGTCACAATTTGTGGTGCTTGACACGTCTCACTTAGTGACTGGGGAAACAGGAACTGATATCCAGCTCACTCGTGAAAAACAGAGGTGGTTAGAACAGGGGAGTAAGAAGAGAGGGCCTCAGTGAGATTCAGCTGCCCTCAAAGAAGAGCTGAACAAGTGTGCGCATTTCTCACACGTTCAACGTGGGCTGTGCAGAAGGGAACCACGCGAGTCTCCCTGAAGAATGTTTTGTGCTGGGGGTGATGCCATCTCGTCTCAGCATTGCAGGAAGCAGAACATGAGGGGGGTGGCACAGGTGGTTGAGGAATCACTGACTCCTCAGAGTACCTGAAGAGAGAGAACTGGCCTGCAGCGGGTCTCTGCAGAGCCATCGATGGTGTCCCACAGGAAAGAACATCAGGCATTTGTCACCAGCCACACCCAGAGACCACAGACGCCAGACTGTAACTGCACCAGTCTGGGAAGACCTTTGCTAACCCTCCCCCTCCTTCCCCTCTCCTCACGGTCACCCTCACAACAACCCTCGAAGGAGCACGATCAGTTGGTGGATAAAGAGGAAGAGAAGAAACTAACAAGTATTCCTATCCCCTCTGTTTACAAATTATAGATCTCTAAGGTCTACGTTGGGGGAAGTTGGATGACTCTAAAATTTTGGCCTTTTTCTTACCCAAGAGTGACTGGAAAAGCTATGGAAATGGCTTGAAATTTTGTTCATGAAGGAGAGGAATGGATTCACAGAGTTGATTTGCCAGGACAACTGTGAGACAAAAGAAAGTTGCTTTTGTTACCAGGTCGAGCTCACTCCTTCTAGTGGATAATTATCACGTGTAGACAATAATATCATAAATGCCCAACACACTTACTGTGTTCCAAGCACTATTATAAACATCTCGCACCTATCAACTCGTTTAGTCCTCGTAGCAGCTCTGTGAGGTAAATCATATCAATGCTTGCTCTGCAGATGAGAAAGCTGAGGCACAAAGAGGCCAGAGACATGCGCAATGTCACAACCAGACACACGGAGTTGGGATTCAGACATAGGCACGTGGCAGTGGAACCACGGCCTTGCCCATTAGACGACTCCCAAGCGGGTGCTTGATTGTGTAGGGTGGGCATGAGAGGAGAATCATAGTGAAGGAGAGGAGAGGAGAATGATAAAGGAGTGGGAAGGTCATGGGAAGGGGAGGATCGGGGAGAAGGCAGAGGGCCATGCTCAGCCTTAGTGACACCCAGGGAAAACCCACCAGACCCCTGAGAAGGAAGATGCTATAACTTGCAGAAGCTGAGTTTGAAGGCAAAAATGCAAGTTTCTCATATAGTTGTTTTGGGAACATACCTAAGAACTGCAGTTTGGGATCAATGGAAAATATTGATCTCCCCCACTCCCAATCTAACCCAATTAAGAAGCTCCATTGCTTTGGGAAGAAAATGACACCAAAAATAGCAACACAATAACAACAAATGAGATAAACTTACAAGCGCTGGTTTAGCAAAGTACTAATTATATAAAGATTCTCATTAAATACTGTTCTGGCTTTCTCGAAGAGAAATGGTAGTTTTGTGTTCTAAGTCCAAATTAAAACAAAACAAAACAAAACAAAACAAAACGACACCATTTGGCACTCTGTAGAGGAGAGCTAGACCAGATAACAGAAGAAAAATTTTAGAAAAAATAATAGATTTAGGAGCTATGCACTAACAAAGGAACAAATTTAAAAACAAAATAAAGTGATGGAATACTGAAGGTCATGGGCTTAAAAATATAGGCAGGAATCATTTGCTATAAACTACTTGGTGTAGAAAGATTATGAAAAGTCGAGATATAATCATGTACACGTGTGGTAGGAGGCATTTAAATGTACTGACTGACAAAATGGCAGGAGTCACTATTTTATTTTTGTTTAAATCCACTGATTGCCTTTAACCAATAGTTAGTATTTTTAACTTTTACATTGTCTCAAGTCAGGAAGCCAAGCAAAAAGGAAAACGTGGAATATGATCTTTTGTCTTCCCCCAAGAAGATACAATTGTTAGAAGCAGCAACACTTTGAAAGCACCAGTTCTCAAACTTCTTGGTCTTAGGACCCCTTTATAGTAAAAAAAAAAAAAAAAAAAATATTGAGAATCTCCAAGAGCTTTTGCTTATATGAATTATATCTAACATTAGTTACTATGTTAGTAGTTAAAACCAAGAAATAAAAAAATTACTAATTTATCTAAAAAAACAATAAATTCATGACATATTGACATAAACATTTTCTAATAAAAATATATTTTCTAAAACAAAAAAATTAATGATTGCTGTGCTATTGTTTTAAAGTTTTTCAAATCTCTTTAGTTTCTGGTTTAATAGAAGACAGCTGGATTCTCCCATCTGCTTCTGCACTGTCTACTGGAAAATCACACATGATGCGCACTCTGAAAAATTCCACCGCACTTTCACAAGTGAAGGGAAATGCTTTCATATCATGACAAAATAGTTTTGACCTCACGGACCCTCTAAAAGGGAGGTCTCAGAGACCCTCCAGGAATTCTTAAACTATATTTTGAAAACTTTTGTCTTAGAGCATCTGAAGACATAAAAAGGGCAATTTAAGAGCTGAATAATACGCACAGTGCCCTTTATTTTCAAAGTGGGTTTTAAATGAAATACACACCTCTAATCTCATCGAGAATTAACCTTATCTGACCACATCAAGATCACTATCCACGGAAAAGTAAAAGAAAAGAAATCGAGGGAGAAAACGCCCCTCAAAATTGTGTACTCAAGGGAAATTGTGCAAAGACATTTTATAATATTGTATCAGTCATATAGAACTGATTAAAAAATACCCAATTATGGAGAAAAAGAGCCCATCAAGATATTCTTGATCTTAGCTACAGTTTACTTAAATCATGGATACAAATAGACAAAAGGGTGGGAAAAATTGAGAAATGAGATAATTGCATATTCTAGAATAAACTAAGTGTTGAAAGTAATCATAATTAAAGTAAACAAAGGCAAGCAATAACATTAAAAATTAAACACCACTTTGGAAGACCTCTAAAACCTAACAATTTAATGGAGAAAGAAATAATAAATCTGACAACTCCAGCACCTAGTGAATCTTGACTAATCATAACCTTTATTAATCAAGTATTAAAGAACAACAGCATGAGAGGCGCTGTGGGGGAATACCCCCCAAGTACACCTATATTAGCCGTGCGACCTGAAAACCATCTGTCTGCCCTGCAACTCCCAGTTTCCCCATCTGTAGCACCCACTTCAAAGGTCGTACTGAGAATCAGAGGTGAGGCATGGAGGCACTCAGCATGGAGTGGATATTCTGTTCTATAAACAGTAGCTGCTGGGACTCTATCACTGTTGTTCCATGTCTCTTGTACAATAAATTACAATCAGAAATCCTTTGAGACTTGCTCTTTCCTGAAGTATCAAAGGACACTTTGATCAGAAAATATTTGCTTTTTATTTCATCACATTTTCCTCTTCTGTTTTGGTGGCCAAAAACTCAATGCACAAGCAGTTTCAATTACAATTAACTAGCCTGGTTTGGATACATTTACTTCTCCCTCTCTGCTTTTTAAAAAATTCCCTTTTCCACTTTAATAGCTTTATTTTGTATGTGTTCTTCACTTAATCTGCCACAACTCCTTTTCCCAAGAAGATGCATTATAAATTATAGAGTAACAGAATGTATTCTGTATTAGTCTTCTTCACCCTGGAAATAGGTCTAAGGGAAATACGAACTGAAATTACAATATTTGTGTTCAGAATTTCCAAGAACATTTAGAAGATATAAAAGGAAAAAAGTATATGGCGATTAGGATTTGAAACATTCTTACTATACCTTTTCTCCATTAGAAGACAAGGAATTACTATGATAAACAGTATTTGTCACTGATAAAGAGTTGCATTTCCAAGCCCATCGTTCTGCTTATGGTCCATTCTCCTCCTCTGGCTCTTCTCCAGGAGCCATCCCAAGCGCTGCTTGGGATCCTATTTCACCCCCCCCCCCATTCACAGGCACTGCCCCATCACTTCTGCCTTTTCTCCCACTTCTCTCTTGCTATTCCCTCTTTCTGCCCTTTCATCATATACATAGCTCTAGACTGGGTAGTATCACCACCAAAAAGAAAAAGGAGAAAGAAAACAACCATCACCTCCATAGTCTCCCAAATACACACATTCCCGTCCTGCTCTCGCTGCCCGCAACTATTTCCTACTCTTCTAGGTCTCCACTCAGAGCTTCCATTTTCTTCCCTCTCCTTTTTCTTCAACACATTAGAATTGTATTTTGGACCCCATCAAACCCAAGACACACTTTCTGACTCTTTATTTGACCAGTTTGGCCTCTGAGCACATGGTCTTATCTCTCATTTGGACTCCCATTTCCTGGGGCTCTTGCCACACTGGCCACCTGGTGCTCCTCGCTCTTTGTTCTCCCCTCAGTCTCCTCCCCCAGCCTCTCGTCTCTGACTTGCTCAGCACCTTCTGCTTTTCCTTGGTTTCCAGAGTGAGTTCACTGAAAGCCACAAATAAAGGTATTCTTCAAGCTCAACATCTCAAAAACTAAACTCATTATTTACCCTAAATCTACTCCTGCACCTGTATTTCCAAACTCAACAAATGACATCATCCATTTGACTAAGGCAGAAACCTGGGTTTACCCAACTCCTCCATCTCCTTTACCAACACATCCAATCCATGATCTATGACCATAGGTAGCTGTCCCTCCTTAGTGCCTCATGCATCTACCTGCCCTTTGTTCCCACTTAACTGCTCTTACCTTAAGCCAGGCCACAAACATGTTTCCCTATTAATTACTCTGATGACTAGCTTTAATTACCAGCTTCCCAACTTCCAGGGTTGTTCCCCTGCAGCCCATGCTCCACAGTGGCATGAGAATAATTTTTTAAAAGTGCAAATTTGGTCATATCATGCAGCTGCTTAAAATCTGCAGCATCTTTCCATTGCTTTGGTCATGCAGGGCAGCAACAGTGTCGTATTTGATTTTGTATCCCTTGAGAGTCACAAACTCTCTAGGGGTCAGGAAGATACCCTGAAAGAATGAAGGAAGTTGGCAGAGTGTAAAATAAAAGGAAGACATTGGGAAGTCCCAGGGACTGCATCTGTCCCTAGGAAGCATGGCCCTTTAAGAGGCAAAGGAGACTCAGATTGAGCCAGCCGTTGTCCCACAGGAATGCAGGCCCTACGTTGTTAGCTCTTCTGATTTTTCAAGGCAAGACAGAAATTCAGATTTTCTGATGTAAAATATTACAAATTTTAAATGTTGGCACTGAAATTGAAAATTTTAAAAGCCTGAACGTGGTATAACAAAACACCCTGCAGTCTGTGATTCCTGCTTTGGAATTTAAAACAGGCCTTGGCACTCAGTAGACGCTCAATAAACATCTGGGAAGTATGTGAATAAATACGCGGATTTTTTTCTGACTCTGTTTCTTAAATTAGATCTTTACTAAGACTGTGCCGGTAGCCTTCTCTTTGGCTATGAACTCTCCCTGAGCTTGTCTATTCCCTTCCCTCCAGCTACTTCTTATAGCCCCCAAAAGTACACATGTGTATAAGCAAATCGTGTGATAGGGTTATAATTAATTTTAACTTTTTCTTCTATGAAATTTAACTATAAAAATGATATATTATTTAGGCAATGAATTTTTAAAAACATAAATTTTATCTAGGTGGCAGGCATTTCATGTTGGCTTATTTTGAATACCAGGCATCTGCTCTGAATGACGTGCTCTGAAGAGGAATAGTTACACCGAGTTGGTAACTAAAGACATGAAGCCACTATATTGCTAGCAGTTTAAGACTGTAAACAGTACTCCATGATAGTATCCTAAGAGGATGTCCTAGTTCAAACTGTTGTTTTCTTAAGCTCCAGGACCTATCTCCACCTGCCCAGGTCTCATTTCCAGCTGGCTGTATCACGGAAACCTTAAGTTCAACATGTCCAAAACTGAACTTTTGGCCTTCTTCCAGCCCTGTTCTTTCCGTTCTTCCCACCTCAAAATGTAATGCCTCGGTGAACTCAAGTGTTCAAGTCAGAAACTGTTTCTCTCCTCTCCCCCAGTGCCTCCATCCTACTCACAGCAGAGTATTGTGAATTCCAATTTCAAAATGTCTCCAGAATCGCCCTGCCTCTCTCCGTGGCATTGCCATGATCTTAGCTAGACCACCACAGTGGTCCCTTAACTCTCTTTTATTTCCAACATGGCCCCACCTTCGACCTATTCTCCACACAGCAACATAGGAAATCGGGCCATTTCTTCTCCTTGGGAAGCTCTTCAGTGGTTTCCCATTACTTTACCTCAGCTTTTGAGGCATTGGTCATCTGGCTCCTGCCTTCCCCACCAGCCTCATATTCTGCTACTTTCCCCTCTCTTGCTCTGTTCTACTCATACTGACTTTCTTTCAATTCCTCCCAAGCCCAAATTTTATTCCCACTTCAGCATCCTTCTCTGGTTGCCCCTCCTCCTGGAATGCTTCTATACCTTTTTTTTTTCTTTCTTTCTTCCTTTCTTCCTTCCTTTCTTTCTTTCTTTCTTTCTTTCTTTCTTTCTTTCTTTCTTTCTTTTTTTTTCTTTTTCTTTTTCTTTTTCTTTTTCTTTTTCTTTTTTCCCAGCCAGCCCTCCTCATCCTCAGGACTCAACTTATAATGTCAGTTCTTAGGGAGGTTGTATCTGTCCTTCCAAACTAACATATGTGCCCACCCTTATATGCTCTCATGGGTGCCTCCTATTTTTCTTTACAGAATGTCTGTTTCTTTGCAAGCTTTATGTTTAGGATGCCTCCCTCACTAGACTAAAAACCCATGAAGACAAGGAAATTTTTATCTGGTTCCTCAGATATTTAGTTTCTTGTACAGTGCCTGGCACTAAGTATGTACTCAACATATAGTTTAGAATGATCAATAAATAACTCAGTTTTCCTATAGGCATATATGTTGTTCTACTTTTGAATCATTAACTTATAGATACTCAAAGAATGGTGGTAATCTACAAATGATATTCTTTTGCCATTATTAATCTGTAATAGAAGTTCAAATTCTCATGCTTACATTGTAGCAATAAATTTCCACAGCAACATCACTTCATAAATTTAACTGAAATAAGGCTCAGCATCTGTGTGCTTATGAAACATACGATACTTATTGGATAATAATACTTAGCCACTTCAAAGGTGCTATGAGATTTACAGCATCACTCTGAGAAAAGCCAAAACCCAGTAAGAACATTTTAACTCTAAGATCAGGCAAAAGGGTTTCATTCTCATAATGACATCTTGAATAATTATATAGTTTTTGTTCTTCTGTAGTAGCGTTGATAGTTATGGCTGAATTAATTTCTTCACATCCTTTGAAGGTGATCTGAATATCCAACACAACATATGCCTCAGGGGAGTTTGGGCAAGGAGAGTCGAAAATTCATCTGTTAGTTTTCTCTTCAGTTTCCTTCATATCTCAAACATTCATAAGTTGTACTTGCCAGTGTAAGAAAATGGAACTGAGTAGCGATTTGGCCAGCTATAAGGACATGTTAACGAACAATGGGCAAGCCGAAGTCCTTTGTTTGTAAATGAGGGCACCATGCTGGGCCCTCCCTCCAGTGATTCCCTTGAAGAGCACTGAGCCTGCTGCTGTCCCCGAGTAAGGTTCCCATGCAAGCATCTCTGCTTTAGATTTGGGGTGTGGCTTACAAGTGTCTAGATAAAGCAAAGCTGGGGGTTTTGGAGTAGCGATGGAGTAGCTAGAGTAGCAATGTCATGGGGAAAGGAAAGAGGATACCAACAGAGAGGATAATTAGTAATGCCACTGGGTAGGAAACCTGGGGTATCAGGTTAGGGCACTTGATAGGCAAAGAGGTCATGAAAAATAGACTCCAGTTCTTGTTTCTGATTTTGGTATGAGTCTCCTGGTGTGCAAAGTCAGAGTGAGGTAACAGGGGTACTTTCAACAGGCTAGAAATTCATATTCCTGTCTATACATAAATATATGTGCATGTTATAAAAGTCTACTAAGTACATATTTGTAAGAATGGTCTACATACTACTAGTGGGAAGTATAATTTTATCTATACTATTTTGCTTAGATTCAAGCAAAAATCTAAAACATTCACTCAAGACTTCAATGAAACACCATTTCTTTCAAGAGCACTTATTAAGTAAATGATTATCATTTTAAATTATGCATTATGCAAAATATCAATGGAAAAAGTAATGTGTCCTGATTTAAATAGACAAGTCTCATGCTAAGAGAGTACAAAAAAGAAAACTGAAGTAATGTACATGTAATCAACAAAGAAATTCATATATAAAATGTTTTTGTGTATAAGATCAAAGAAAGTGCATGCTGTGGGACAACTTTCTGAGGGGCTGTTGAGAATGTTTAGAGACGGTAGGCATGTGATAATTTCATTCTCTTATTTCTAATGTATATGGTCAGATTTTGGGAAAGATGAGATTTTAGGAATGGGGGCTATGAAATGGGTTGACGGGTTAAATGGAGGTCATATTCAAGAGATAATACATCACTTGGAAAAAGGTCCAAAAATCATCTGCAGTTACAGAGAAAGAAGCAGCAAATGCATTGTTGTAATGAGAAGGAAGACAGCAGGTTGGAGCACAAAGGAAACACAGGAGCTCCTGAGACTGAATGCTCTGGTCAAGAGATGATAAGACATGATAAGAGTAGGAAAAAACAAATGTTGGAGAGGATGTGGAGAAAGGGGATCCCTCCTACATTGTTGGTGGGAGTGCAAGTTGGTATAGCCACTTTGGAAAACAGTGTGGAGGTCCCTTAAAAAGTTAAAAATTGAGCTACCCTATGACCCAGCCATTGCACTACTGGGTATTTATCCCAAAGATACAGACATAGTGAAGAGAAGGGCCATATGCACCCCAATGTTCATAGCAGCATTGTCCACAATAGCTAATTCGTGGAAGGAACTGAGATGCCCTTCAACAGATGACTGGATTAAGAAGTTGTGGTCCATATATACAATGGAATATTACTCAGCCATCAAAAAGAGCGATTTCTCAACATTTGCTGCAACATGGACGGGACTGGAGGAGATAATGTTAAGTGAAATAAGTCAAGCAGAGAAAGACAATTATCATATGATTTCTCTCATCTATGGAACATAAGAAATAGGAAGATTGGTAGGGGAGGAAACGGATAAAGAAAGGGGGGTAATCAGAAGGGGGAATGAACCATGAGAGACTGTGGACTCTGGGAAACAAACTGAGGGCTTCAGAGGGGAGGGGCGAGGGGGACTGGGATAGGCTGGTGATGGGTAGTAAGGAGGGCACGTATTGCGTGGTGCACTGGGTGTTACACAAGTAATGAATTATGGAACTTTACATCAAAAACTGGGGATGTACTGTATGGTGACAAACATAATATAATAAAAATATTATTATAAAAAAATAAAATACCCTTTCCTTATTAAAAAAAAAAAAGAGTCCACAGAGAAGCTGAATGAGCAGGACTGAGGATAAATGCAGGAAAGTACTCTAGGCTCAGGCACAGGGATGAACTTCCTCACAAGGAAGAGGGGGTTGGAAATATTATTATAAAAGATGACTGTACTTCAGATTACCATACATGCTTTATACATTAACAAGTCAAGAGTAGATATTTGAGGATATATTACAGAAAGAAAGTTTCCGGATGCAAGTAAAATGTACATCGAATATGGCAAAGAGTGAAAATCTATACATTTTTCTTGGAAAATATTTATATCCACAGATATATAAATGGCTCCTAAATCACATATGCATTAAAGTAGAAAGTAGAATTAAAAAAGGAGGAAGAAAAAAAATGCCCAACATATCTTACCATTTGGTCTTTCAAAAAAAATGCAATCACCAAAAGCTCAAACTCTCTTTTAAACAGACAAAGATAATACTGCTGCTCTGAATTCAGGGGGTGTCTAGACATGTAATTAAACTCTCTCTATGGTCCTAACAAAAACCGTGTCATTGTGTAATGAAAGCTACTGCATAGTAATTTAGTTTAATTACAGCTATGCTGTGTTCAATGGGCTGTGTGTGGCTAATTGATAATGTCTCGGGAGTTGGTAGGAGGAAGTTTGAATCTCTTTAAAAATCTAACAGGACAAAGAAGAACCAGTCATTAAAAAAAGAAAACGGTATTCTGACTATAGCGCTCCTTCAGGAAGAAAAATTAAACTGCATGAATTTGTTCTTCTCTGCTCCTCGGAAAATCCAGAATCAATACTTATAAATTTAAGAACTTCAAAGTGAATACTCTACCTTTGTGTCATATCTGCTTTGGAGACCTACCACTACCACTGCCTTCATGATTGACCTGTACTCTTTAATGCCTTCAGAATTATCAACAGAGTATACGGGAAAAGCAGTAGGTGACTACTATCTCCCATGACCAGATCAACAGGCACGGTTAGGACTGGCTGGCGGTGAGATCTATGGTAAGCCTCGATCTGTAGAGCATCCCAGGACCAGAGGAATCTACCTTCGGCAAAGTAGCCAAGTGCCGGGGCTTCTCATTTATTAGCCAATTGCCTACATTCACATTTATTTCAGAGTCATCTTTGATGCCTCCTTCTCTCTCACTAGTCTTGGCCATTTAGCCATAATTCCACTTCCAAAATACATCTCACATCTATTCTTTTCATTTACACTGTTACCACTAAGTACATAGTCCTATATATTCTCTACTGGCACTATTAACATTTGTCTCCCAACCACCTCCACCCACATCCCCACACCTAGGTCACATTTCTAAAACACAGATTAACTCATGTCAATCCTCTAGCTTTAAAAAAAAAATATGGTTTTGATTTGAATTTCCCTGATGGCTAGTGATGTTGAACATTTTTTCATGTGTCTGTTAGCCATCTGTATATCTTGTTTGGAGAAGTGTATGTTCATGTCTTCTGCCCATTTATTGACTGAAATAAGTCAAGGAGAGAAAGACAATTGTCATATGGTTTCACTCATATGTGGAACATGAGGAATAGTGCAGAGGACCACAGGGGAAGGGAGGGAAAACTGGGAATGGGAAGAAATCAGAGAGGGAGAAAAACCATGAGAGACTCTGGACTCCAGGAAACAAACTGAGGGTCACAGAAGGGATGGGGGTGGGGTATGGGGTAACTGGGTGATGGGTATTAAGGAGGGCATGTGTGGCGATGAGCACTGGGTATTATACGCAACCAATGAATCGTTGAACACTACATCCAAAACTAATGATGTGCTTACTAGATGCTTGCTAACTGAACATAATAAAAAAATAATAATTTTAAAAAATAATAAAAAATAAAAACAAAAACATTCGGGGTGCCTGGTGGCTCAGCTGCTTGAATGTCTGACTCTTGATTTTGGCTCAGGTTATGATCTCAGGGTCATGCTGGGCTCTGCACTAGGCAGAGAGTCTGCTTGGGATTCTCCCTCTTCCTTTCCCTCTGCCCCTCCCCACTCCAGGCTTTCTCTCTAAAATCAATCTTTAAAAATAAATAAACATTATAAAAACAAAAACCATCCAGGCTTAAGGGCTCCTCATTGCCTATAAGTTAAAGTCTCATATTTTCAGTATGAAAATAAAGGCCCTTCAAAATTTGCCCCCAACTTCTGACTGTGCATGATCTTGGGACAATTCTTAACATACACTAACCACATAGACTTACTTACTATTCCTGAATCACGCCACACATATTCCCAATTGGCTCCAAGATAATAATAATCTTTCATGTGCCAAACTGTATTTTCTAAAGATTCTTGCAACAGTATTACATATCCAAAGCTCTTCCAGGATCTTGCCACTTCCCACCCAGAAGCGAAATCTAATTCCCTCTCCCCTGAATTTGGTCTGTGACTTGCTAGAACCAACAGAATGCAATGGAAGTGACCGTGTATGATTTCTGAGGTTAGCAGATAAAAGCCAATGCAGCTTCTACCTTGTGTGCTATATACTCGTTTTTAGATCCCTAAATTGCCACATAAGAAGTCTTAGGATTCTAAGGCTGTGATGCTTTAAGAATATTGGGCAACACGGACAAGCTACGTTATCAGTGTTCCAGGTGACAGTCAGCTCTGTAACCTTATCAATATCCAGAACGATGCTGAAGTCCTGTATGGCAGACATTTCAAGTGACAGGCATGTGAGTGAAGACACCTCTAAATGATTCCTGTTTCCTGCCATCAAGCCACTAAACATTTGAGTCTTCTCAGCCCAAACTCCAGACATGATGGAACAGAGACAGTCATTATTTCCACCATGTCCTGCCCAAAGTCCTGACGCAGAGAAAATGTGAGCACAAAAAAGTGGTTGTTACAAGCTGGTAGGTTTGGGGACCAATTGTTAACACAACAACAGCACCTGGAACACATCATAACCCAGATTACATACCACTTCCTCTGTGAGATTCTCCCTCTGATATTTTCCTCTAATCCCATAAGCAAAATAAGTATCATTTTCTCTGCTCCTCCCAGTAGCATTTTCTTCATATCCCTGTAATACTCTGATATTATTATCATCACAGTTAATTGTGTACTTGTCTATCAAAGTAAGAGATAAACTCCTTGAGAGCAGGGATTATTTTATTCACCTTTGTACCCACAGACTCTAGGCAAAGGGTCTGGTATATTTTTCATAAATGTTTGTGAGAAAAATGTGTGAAAGAAGAAGTGAATGAATGAATGATCAGAATTGTGGGTTGAATTAGGCTCTATGACAGGCATCAACGAACAGACACAAAATCCCAGGGAATAGCTAGAACTCATTCTTAGGTCTAGCACATATTGGCACTTTATTTAACAAATAAATAAATAAAATGGTGGAAGTACTGAGTTGAGACAGGAAACAGCTCCTAATACCTCTGGATTAGAATAAACGTCCTATGTCCATCCAGTTCATAATGTTGTGTGGCTCTGTGTTCAAGAAACTTAGTGAATTCAACTCATCCTGCTCTTTGTTTAAGGCAGTATCAATATAGCTGCCCTTGGCCAGCGGGCTAGAGAGTGAATACAACATAAACCAATCAGTTCGATGCTATAGTGTATGACCAAATCTACTCTAGTACTGTAGGTATGCTAGTGATCAATTAGGCTGTGTATGTGTAATGAAGTCCTTATTTTGCCTTCACTTTTGAAAGTTATTTTCATTGAGTTTAAAATATCAGGCTGCTTTTTTTTCTTACAATACTTTGATGTCTTTTACTTACATTATTTCTGATGAAAATTTAAAGTCATCCTTATCTTTGTTCTTCTGATGTAATGTGTCCTTTCTCTGGCTACTTTTATAGTATTTTACTTTAGTTTTAAGAAAATTGAATATGCTGTGCCTTGGTATCATATTCTTCATATTTCTTGTGCTGGAGATTTGTTAAGATTCTTGGATGTGTGGCTTTACAAGGTTCATTAAATATGGAATAATTTGCATATTATTTCTTCAAATATAATTCTAACTCCCATCATTCTTCAATGACTCCAATTACATACATGTAGTTATATATGTAGTGTGTATATACATGTGTGCATATATATGTATACGTGTGTATGTGTGTGTGTGTGTGTGTGTGTGTGTGTGTGTATTTGAAGTTGTTCCAAAGCTTACTTATGTTTTGTTCATTTTGTTTTCAGCCTTTTTTCTCTGTGTTCCACCTTGGATAGTTTTTAATACTATGTCTTCAAGTTCACTTTCTTTTATTTCAGAAATGTCTAGTCTGCTGTTCATTACATCTAGTACACTTTTCATCTCAGCTACTGTAGTTTTCATCTCCAGATGTCTAATTTCAGTCTTTTTAAAAATAGTTCCCACATATATATTTCACATCCTCACTCTTTCCTCTACCTTCTTGAGTATATGGAATACAGTAGTAACAACTGTTTTAATGTCTCTCTATACTATTTATTTCATTTGTGTCACTTCTATGGCTATTTCTTTTGATTCATTTTTTTCCTCTGCTTTCATCCAGTCTCACTCTGGATGTGCTTACTGCATGCACTTCTCATAGTTTTGACTGGGTAAAAGACACTGATTTTATCATGTTGGGTGCTGGACAAATACAGATGTATTTGTGATCTTTTTTAGTTCTTTTCTGAATGCTGTTAAGTTGTACTACTTGTAAATAGTTTGATCCTTTTGAGGCTTGCTTTCAAACTTTGTTAAAACTGTCTACTCTGCCTACTGGAAACACAAACTCTTCCCATCCCTACGTGAGCTGCAAGCATTGTTCCCTCTAATCTGTGTTTCTTTCCCTGGCCTTAGGTAGTTTCCTCAAATGCATGTGCTGATCAGAACTCACCAGAAGATCTGGGGGGAAGGGTATCTGCAGCTTTCCAGAGATTTCTCTCACAGCAGCTCTCTCCTCTCAGGCACTCTGCTCTGTGAACTTCAGTCTCCTTGGCCTTCCAGACTCTATTCTATCTCAACCTAGGGAGACTGTGGGGCTCCTCTTCGTTTCTCCTCTCTACATGGCAGCCTGGAAACTCTCTCCAGGCAATTGTAAGGCTCATTATTATTTGTGCTCCCTTTTTCAAGGATCACTGTCCTGGGCTGCCTGATGTCCAATGTCTGAAAACCATGTTGCTAAGTTTTTGTTTTTTTGCTTCAGGGAGAGTGTATATTAGTCTCTTTTATTCCATCTTGTCCAGAAGCAGACATTACCACCATTACTGCAGAGATTTTAAATGTTTTCTAAATAATATTCTACTTGATATCTAGAATTGGAATTATCCTCAATATTTGAGACCATTTTGAATCTATTACTGCTACTGGTATACCAGTTAATGCAGCTAAAGGTGTTACGGAAAGAAAAAATGACAAATGTGAGAAGCTCTGCACTTAGTTCAATGTTGATCAAAATTTCTACGGTATTCATTTATAAGTTTCTGAGGTTTCCTATAGTAAAGAAAAAATAATTTCAGCTTGCTACTTGGTTAGAAAGAGTTTCTTCCCTTTTTGTGAGCCCATGGGAGTGCTTGAGAGAAGTGCCAGATGTGAAGTGCAGCCAAAGTCTCTTATATAGAGATATAAAGGATAAAAATCACATTAAATAAGTTAGAGAGGCAATAGTGCTTGGCTTAGAGATAATCCTCTGGAAAATTCTTAAATCTATAAAATAGTTGAATCAATGTTTTAACCATTAAAGGCCATATTTCCTTTCAAGTAAAGATGAAGTGCTTATTTATTATATTCTACTCTTTATACAATGTTTACATAATTTATTATTTCTAAATCTTTTAAGATTAATAAAAAATGAACATTTACCAAAACAGGAAATAATTTTTAATAGTTTCCACATATGATGTAGATGTATTGATATGAGGAATTAAATAGAAGATTATTCATTTTCAGATACTAGTATCAACAGTCCATCTAGTAATTACAGTATTTCAGTGATGCTCCAGAAAATTATAAAATAAATAAAATTTGCCTATATATGGTAATTGCTCAGAGATTTTCTATGCTTTATGACAATTACAAAATCTCTTGATCTTCAGAGATAAAAGTGATCAAATGACGTATCGTGTTCTGTGACATTTCATTTTAAGAAAATACAATTTTATCAAACCTCTGAAGGCATCAATGTGTTGAAGTTACTTCTAAGACTTAAGTAGCCTGAACTCATCTATACTTTAAAAAATATCAAGCGCCTACATTAGAATATTAAGTCTTATTAAAGAAGGTTTCAGATTATAATAAATTTAGATAATCAAGGTGTTTTACAGGCAAATTCTTTTAAAGCCCTCTCTGAAGGATTACTCAAAGAATCCAAGAGCCAGTCCAGACTTTAAGAGATGATTTAGAATGGGAATCTCAAACTCAAATACTGCTAAAGGAGGGGCAGATAACATGAGAGTGAAGTGGGCAAAACTCCATTGATATTTAAATATTTTTATTTAATAACTTCTCTATAGCACTTACTATGTGACAGGCACTGTTCCAAGTGATTTACTAAATATATCAATCCTATTATATCCTGCATGTATTATATTAATCCTTCATATAATATTAGTATATATAATTTCCATTATCTCCATTTTACACATAAAGAACAGCCCACTTAAATAACATGCTGAAGTTCATACGGGTAGTAGCAGTTTAGGATTCGAATCCAGAGTCTGGCCTGGAATCTGTGCTCTTACTCACTAGGCTGGGAAACAGTGGATTATGGTAAATGGAGACAGTATATCCCACCTCCAAAGTTTTTCACACTATTTGAAAGCACTGGAAGCTACTATTTAAGAGTCAACCTGGTTATCAGCAGGCTCTGGAGCCGTGTATGCCAGGTAAGACCAGTCTGAATAATCAGCCCATGAGTGCTGCATTATATTGTGACCCTCAAAACACGGGCATAAAAGGGCAACTACTTGTAAAGAAATACAATAATTAAATGGAAGTTGAATTCGGCTAGAAAGAATTGAGTAAGAAGTCTTCTACCCAATTTCTTACTATTGACTCACATCAGGGAGGTTTACCTTTTGATGTTACCATCGTCTGGATATTGATAAAGTTACCGAGCTGACCGCACCTGGAACACTTACATCTGCGGAGCTATTATTATTCCCACCTACACTTGTCCTAAAAAGAATGGAATATGCATTTGCACATATTCTTAATTTATTTGAGACAGATTTAATTTTTTAATTATAGCATGTAAAGTGATTCTCGTTATGTCAAATATGTGGTTTTCAAGAGATGAATCCAAGAGTAAAAAAGCACAGGCAAGCATAAAGAGGTACACCAGCTGCAAAGCACCTGTGTCTTTAAAAAAGTGTGAATTTTTTCCTGCTATGTGATCTTTAAAACGGATGTACCTCACTTGTCTCGTTTCACTGCTGGCCCTTGCGTTCTTGCCATGCTAAGGCCTCTGTCTGCTCCTCTGTGTCTCTGGCTTTGGGTCCTACAGAGTCTACAGCAGTTACTGTAGAGGAAAGCAGACAGCAGAGGACTTGAGAGCATAAACTCTTAAGTCATCTTTGGTTTTGTGTTCTAGTCCTGATTCTGCCATGAGCCAGCTGTATGATCTTAGAGAAGCTGCTTAATCTTTCTGAGTTGCAGTTTCTTTATCTGTGAAATTAATATGAGACAGCCTCGTAAGTAGGAAGATTAAGGGAAATGAAGTACATGAAGCTTTTAGCTAAAGCTTGGTCCACAGTAAGTACTGAATAACACGTGGTAATGATGGCTGGTTTACTATTACTGAGGTAGCCCTGTGTGTTCCAATTACATTCCTCTCAAGATTCTTCTTTCAGTTTTCTAGCAAAATCTAGCATAAGCATTTAGCCTCTTTACTAAATGGCCTATTAAATGGATAAACAGAAGGTATGAACACTGTGAATGGGTGTGTAATAAGGCTCTTTCTCAATGATATTCAACTTAAAATAAGGTGGTATTTCTGGAATTCTGCAGGATCCAGAGCCATTAAACCTGCTAGGTTTCTGTAACAATAACTTTATAGGCAAAAGTTAGGAAGATAATTTAAAAGTTAGAGACGCTTTGGATGAATTGCAATATTCAATGGAATATTTCGAAGGATAAATCACACAGATGGTCAGAACCCATGACACGTTCAACATATTACTCATAAAAAACATAAGTGTTTCAACGTTAAAGTGTGAGGAGTAGAAACCAAGACTAGACTGTAAAATGTAGGTGTGAGAAATTTTGTTTTCAACATGGAGTTTTTCCTGTATCTATCAGCATGTCAAGGTCTAAGAAATTAGGTATCTTTTCCAAAACAGAGAGAAATACGCCACGTGTATTTATTTAAATTTTAAAATACGTTATATTCCATGAAAAGTGCTCTCCTGGAAAACTGGATTAGCGTTATCATTTTTGAAAGTAATGTGATTTTTGAAAGTAATGTGATTTAACAGTTTATTGAATTATTAAATGAATTAGAAGTCCAGTTGTCTTTTAGAAACCATGGATATAAGGCCAGTTCTAAAATATTCCCAGCACTCAAAATGTTGGGATCCTAAACAAGATTTTGTAAACAATTGGATTCAAGTCAACGAATATGTATTGTGTTTGTTATGTGCTATGAATACAAAGGGGCGTAAGGGGTTTGTGTGTGTGTTTGTAAGGGGAGGTAAACGGCAGAGGAAAAGGATGACAGATACAGATGAATAGATCATTCCTAGCCTAGAGATAATCTGCCTCTTTCAGGAGACAGGCTCATGTACAACTAACCAAAATACAGGGTGGCTACTGTTATACACCAATGGTGGAAAATGCATGGGAGTGCAGGGAAGAAGCAGATTTGCTGAAATTCTGAACTTACATCTCCCAGGAAGAAAAAAAGATAAAAAGAAAAACAAATCTATGCTTCAGAATTTATTAAAGGTGAATGGAGGAGGGGGAAGAACCTTAGATTAAGGTTCAGAAGTTCCCTAAGAGGGGCGCCTGGGTAGCACAGCGGTTAAGCGTCTGCCTTCGGCTCAGGGCGTGATCCCGGCGTTATGGGATCGAGCCCCACATCAGGCTCCTCCGCTATGAGCCTGCTTCTTCCTCTCCCACTCCCCCTGCTTGTGTTCCCTCTCTCGCTGGCTGTCTCTATCTCCGTCGAATAAATAAATAAAATCTTAAAAAAAAAAAAAAAAAGAAGTTCCCTAAGAAATGGGGGAATGAAGCATGAGAGACTATGGACTCTGAGAAACAAACTGATGGCTTCAGAGGGGAGGGGGTGAGGAACTGGGATAGGCTGGTGATGGGTAGTAAGGAGGGCGCGTATTGCATGGTGCACTGGGTGTTATACACAACTAATGAATCATCGAACTTTACATCAAAAACCAGGGATGTACTGTATGGTGACTAACATAATATAATAAAAAAACATTAAAAAAAAGTACATATATATAAATTAAAAAAAAAAAAGAAGTTCCCTAAGAAATGGGCCAGAGAGTCATAGAAACTGAAATAGCTCAAATGTTCCATCTGATTTGAGTTAAAGAGATAAGTAGAGAAAATTATCCAAAGCCTACAAGATTGCTTAAGTTAGTGGACTTTTGTACAGACTGGAACTTAAAAGACCCAGAGTCCCAAAGGTTGATAAAGAAGACTTGTATACATGCCTGGCAATGTGGTCAAACCTAGACTGGGAGTTTTGTACAGCTGTGCAAAAGCCAATTTCTCTGAGCTTTGGTTGGTACATAATTGTAAAATGGGGGAAATGCTATAGCTGCTTTCCTCACAGGAAACAAGCTGTGGAAACTGACACGCACCTGCTCAAGTTATGGACCTTCAAGGATAAAGAAGGGATTCTTAGACCCGTAGGCAGAAAAAAAAAGTAGACCATCTCTAAGAAGGGAAATATAAAGTTGGTGTCAGATTTTTGCAAGGCAGGTTTCAGTGCAAAGAGACTACAGAGGAATGCATACTGACTGTTGAAGTTAGAACAAAGTGTCCTGCACTATATATATAGTATGTATAAAAGTATGCAAGTATAATGTGGCCATAAAAGTCATGAAAGAACTCAGGGGATATATTGCTGCTACAACTTTCTGGAAACAGGAAAAACAAACAAGCAAAAAGACTCAAAGAAAACAAACAAATAAACAAAAAATCTCACATAAGAGATAAAGAGAATAAATGAATAAATAAATGAATAAATTCAGCTACATAAGAAAAAAAGAAAAAGAAATGTGGTAAAGGGCTGGTAATGGGCATCAAGTCCATTAAAATGTAAAACCCAAACAAGCAAATTAGATGCAGAATATAAATGATATGAACCTTACCAATGTAAAACAGAGAAATGACAAGAAAGAATTTGAAGGTGGAGGTCAATAGAAGAACTCTATGTACATTAATTTCCTTATTTTTCTC
The DNA here is from genome assembly GCF_024610735.1 of Ursus americanus. Lineage (NCBI taxonomy): Eukaryota > Metazoa > Chordata > Mammalia > Carnivora > Ursidae > Ursus > Ursus americanus. Next base: position 1,677,314 of record NC_142131.1, read on the forward strand.
AGTGGAAAGTATACTGCTTAAGTTTAATGAAATATAAAATTGAGGTTGAAGGATGTTTTTTAAAGTTATAAAAGGAAAATCACCAGAAGAACTAAAAATATAAATGCATACACAAGCTCACTAAGCTTACATCGAGATATGGAAGCAACCTAAGTGTCCTTCCAGAGCTGGATGGATAAAGATGTGATGTGTGTGTGTGTGTGTGTGTGTGTATAAATAAAATGAAATATTACTCAGCCATACAAAGACTGAGCTCTTGCCATTTGTGACAACATGGATGGACACAGAGCATATTATGCTAAGTGAAATAAGTGAGACAGAAAAAGACAAAGACCATATGATTTCACTTATATGTAGAATCTAAAAAAAACCCAAACAAACTGGTGGCTGTGAAAGGACAGGGGGTTGGAGGAACAGGTGAAATAAGTGAAGGGGATTAATAGGTCCAAAGCTCCAGTTATAAAATAAGTCAGTCACGGGGATGAAGGCACAGCATAGGGAATACAGTCAATAATACTGCTCCCCTGAGTCGAGCTGGATAGGTACCAGACCAGCCTGAACATCCACGGAATCAGCCTGTGACGCACGAAGATACATCTGGATCTCTACAAATGAACATCTCCAGCGCTGAGTATTGAGGTACGAAGCGGGGAGCCGTGAAACCGCGCACAGATATCGGAAGATAAACGGAAGGGGGAGGGAGCCACCGCATTCAGGTGCCGGGAAGCAGTAGCCACCTGCATGGGGGAGCGGGCGGACTTACGGACCGGCACCCGCGAGAGAGCAGACTGGGACCGTGAGCGGGCAACGCGCGCCACCAGACTGAAACGGAGCTCCGGTGTGCTCACTGGAACCACACTGAGACCGAGAGCTCCGGGAGCGTGCAGGGGCGGCTGGCGGCGTTAGAAACACAAAGGACAGAGACGAGCCGGCCCTGGAAGTGAGGGCAGGGACGCCGGGTGTGGGGCGCACATCCCGGGACGCTGCAGGGTTGAGCAGCACCGACAGAAACAGAGTTAAAGTGGCCAGAACATCAGTGGAGAACGGTCCGCGATCCCTCTGTTCTGAGACAGAGGCTGAAATCCGGCCGCTGCTGCTCTGACTCTCAGAAGAGGCACAGCAAACCGCCAGGGAAAGCCGCGAGAGAACAAAAGCCTGGAAATACCGGCTCACAGTGTACCCATCCCCATTCCCCCTCGCAGGGGACACGGAGACTCTACCCAAACAGGGTTGCCTGAGTATCGGCGCGGCAGGCCCCTCCCCCAGAAGGCAGGCTGAAAAATCAAGAAGCCCACATCCCTAAGATCCCTATAAAACAAGGGCGCACGCCCTGGTCCCGGTCAATAATTTGGGCTCGGGACAACCCCGCAACCTCTCCTCTTCAGAATAACGAGAAGGAGAAATCTCCCCCAGCAAAGAAAAGACAATGAGTCTGTGGCCTCTGCCACAGAACTAATGGATATGGATATAACCAAATTATCAGAAATGGAATTCAGAGTAACAATGGTCAAGATGATGTGTGGACTTGAAAAAAGTATTAACGAAAATGTTAATGAGAATATAGAATCTCTAAGGGCGGTACTGAGAGCGAATCTGGCAGAAATTAAAAATTCTATGAGCCAAATGCAGTCAAAAATAGAGGCTCTGACGGCCAGGGTGAATGAGACAGAAGAACGTATTAGCAAATTGGAGGATGGGTTAGTAGAAGAGAAAGCTAAAATAGAATCTGGACTTAAAAAAATCCATGCTGAAGAATGTAGGTTTAGGGAGATTACTGACTCAATGAAACGTTCCAATGTCAGAATCACTGGCATCCCTGAGGGGGTGGAGAAAAACAGAGGTCTAGAAGAGATATTTGAACAAATTGTAGCTGAAAACTTCCCTAATCTAGCAAGGGAAACAAACAGTCGTGTCCAAGAGGCGGAGAGGACCCCTCCCAAGCTCAACCAAGACAAACCTACATCACGTCACGTCATAGTGCATTTGGCAAATATTAGATCCAGGGATACAGTATTGAAAGGGGCCAGGGCAAAGAAATCTCTCACGTACCAAGGCAAAGGTATCAGAATTACATCAGACCTGTCTACACAGACCTGGAATGACAGAAAGGGTTGGGGGGGGGCATTTTTAAAGCTCTTTCAGCGAAAAACATGCAGCCAAGGATCCTTTATCCAGCAAGGCTGTCATTCAGAATTGACAGAGAAATAAAGACCTTCCAGAATCACCAGTCATTGAACAATTTCGTAACCACGAAACCAGCCCTACAGGAGATATTAAGGGGGGTTCTATAAAAGTAAAAAGGCCCCAAGAGTGATACAGAACAGAAAGTCACAATCGATAGAAACAAAGACTTTACTGGCAACATGGCATCATTAAAATCATATCTCTCAATAATCAGTCTCAATGTAAATGGCCTGAATGCTCCCATAATGCCACAGGGTTGCATATTGGATAAAAAGACATGACCCATCCATTTGCTGTCTACAAGGGACTAATTTTGAATCTAAAGATACATTCAGACTGAAAGTAAAGGGATGGAATACCATCTTTCAGGCCAAAGGACCTCAAAAGAAAGCTGGGGTAGCAATTCTCATATCAGACAGATTAGATTTTAAACTAAAGACTATAGTTAGAGACACAGAAGGGCACTATATTATTCTTAAAGGATGTATCCAACAAGTGGATATGACAATTATAAACATCTATGCCCCCAACAGGGGAGCAGCAAGATACACAAGCCAGCTCTTAATCACAATAAAGAGACATATAGATAAAAATACACTAATAGTAGGGGACCTCAACACTACATTATCAGCAATAGACAGAACACCCATGCAGAAAATCGACAAAGAAACAAGGGCTTTGAATGCCATACTCGATGAGTTGGACCTCATAGATATATATAGAACACTAGACCCCAGAACCAAACAATACTCATTCTATTCTAATGCCCATGGAACATTCTCAAGAAGAGACCATGTTCTGGGTCACAAAACAGGTCTCAACTGATACCAAAAGACTAAAATTATTCCCTGCATATTCTCAGACCACAACGCTCTGAAATTGGAACTCAATCACCAAGGAAAAATTTGGAAGAAACTCAAACACTTGGAGACTAAGAACCATCCTGCTCAGGAATGATTCGATAAACAGGAAATCAGAAATCAATTTAAACAATTTATGGAGACCATCGAGAATGAAAACACAACAGTCCAAACCCTATGGGATACAGCAAAGGCAGTCCTAAGGGGGAAATACATAGCCATCCAAGCCTCACTCAAAAGAATAGATAAATCTAAAATGCAGTTTTTATATTCTCACCTCAAGAAGCTGGAACAGCAACAGAGGGACAGGCCTAATCCACGCACGAGGAAGCAGTTGACCAAGATTAGAGCAGACATCAATGAATTAGAAACCAGGAGTAGAGTAGAGCAGATCAACAGAACTAGAAGCTGGTTCTTTGAGAGAATCAATAAAATTGACAGACCACTGGCAAGACTTATCCAAAAGAATAGAGAAAGGACCCAAATTAATAAAAGTATGAATGAAAAAGAAGAGGTCACAACCAACACCAATGAAATTGAAGGATTATTAGAAACTTTTATCAACAGCCTTATGCCAATAAATTAAGCAATCTGGAAGAGATGGAGGCCTTCCTGGAAACCTATAAACCACCAGGACTGAAACAGGAAGAAATTGATTTTTTAAACAGGCCAATTAATTATGAAGAGATTGAGTCGGTGATAAACAACCTTCCAAAAAACAAAACTCCAGGCCCGGACGGTTTTCCTGGGGATTTCTACCAAACATTCAAAGAAGAAATAATACCTATTCTCCTAAAGCTATTTCAAAAAATAGAAACAGAAGGAAAGCTACCAAACTCATTCTATGAGGCCAATATTACCTTGATCCCCAAACCAGGCAAAGACCCCATCAAAAAGGAGAATTACAGACTGATTTCCCTAATGAATATGGACGCCAAAATCCTCAACAAGATCCTGGCTAATAGAATCCAACAGTACATTAAAAGGATTATCCATCATGACCAAGTGGAATTCATCCCTGGGATGCAAGCGTGGTTCAACATTCACAAATCTATTGGTGTCTTAGATTTTATTCAGAAGGAAAAATTCAGAAATCATATGATTCTCTCAATAGATGCAGAAAAAGCATTTGACAAAATACAGCATCCTTTCCTGATTAAAACTCTTCAGAGTGTAGGGATAGAGGGTACATTCCTCAATCCCATAAAAACCATCTATGAAAAGCCTACAGCAAATATCATTCTCAATGGGGAAAAGCTGGAAGCCTTTCCCTTAAGATCAGGAACACGACAAGGATGCCCACTCTCGCCGCTATTATTCAACATAGTACTAGAAGTCCTTGCAACAGCAATAAGACAACAAAAAGGGATAAAAGGTATCCAAATCGGCAAAGAAGAAGTCAAAATGTCTCTCTTCGCAGATGACATGATACTCTATATGGAAAACCCAAAAGAATCCACTCCCAAACTATTAGAAGTTATAGAGCAATTCAGTAATGTGGCGAGATACAAAATCAATGCTCAGAAATCAGTTGCATTTCTATACACGAATAATGAGACTGAAGAAAGAGAAATTAGGAAATCCATGCCATTTACAATAGCACCAAAAACCATACGTTACCTTGGAATTAACTTAACCAGAGACGTAAAGGAACTATATTCTAGAAACTATAAATCACTCTTGAAAGACATTGAGGAAGACACAAAAAGAAGGAAAAATATTCCATGCTCATGGATCGGAAGAATTAACATAGTTAAAATGTCCATGCTACCCAGAGCAATCTACACTTTCAATGCTATCCCGATCAAAATACCAAGGACATTTTTCAAAGAACTGGAACAAATAGTCCTTAAATTTGTATGGAACCAGAAAAGGCCCTGAATCGCCAAGGAACTGTAGAAAAGGAAAAACAAAGCTGGGGGCATCAAAATGCCAGATTTCGAGCTGTACTACAAAGCTGTGATCACAAAGACAGCATGGTACTGGCACAAAAACAGACACATAGACCAATGGAACAGAATAGAGAACCCAGAAATGGACCCTCGGCTCTTTGGGCAACTAATCTTTGATAAAGCAGGAAAAAACACCCAGTGGAAAAAAGCCAGTCTCTTCAATAAATAGTGCTGGGAAAACTGGACAGCTACATGCAAAAGAATGAAACTTGACCACTATCTCACACCATACACAAAGTTAAACTCCAAATGGTTGAAAGAGCTCGATGTGAGACAGGAATCCATCAAAATCCTAGAGGAGAACATAGGCAGCAACCTCTAGGACATCGGCCAAAGCAACCTTTTTCATGACACATCGCCAAAGGCAAGAGAAACAAAAGATAAAATGAACTTGTGGGACTTCATCAAGATAAAAAGCTTCTGCACAGCCAAGGAAACAGTCAAAAAAACTAAGAGGCAGTCCACAGAATGGGAGAATATATTTGCAAATGATACTACAGTTAAAAGACTGGTATCCAAGATCTACAAAGAACTTCTCAAATTCAATATGTGAGAAACAAATAAACAAATCATAAAATGGGCAGAAGATATGAACAGACACATTTCCAATGATGACATACAAATGGCTAACAGACACATGAAAAAATGTTCAAAATCATTAGCCATCAGGGAAATTCAAATCAAAACCACACTAAGATACCACCTTATGCCAGTTAGAATGGCAAAAAGACAAGGCAGGAAACAACAATTGTTGGAGAGGATGTGGAGAAAGGGGATCCCTCTTACAATGTTGGTGGGAATGCAAGTTGGTACAGCCACTCTGGAAAACAGTGTGGAGGTCCCTTAAAAAGTTAAAAATTGAGCTACCCTATGACCCAGCCATTGCACTACTGGGTATTTACCCCAATGATACAGACGTAGTGAAGAGAAGGGCCATATGCACCCCAATGTTCATAGCAGCTCTGTCCACAACAGCTAAATCGTGGAAGGAGCCGAGATGCCCTTTGACAGATGACTGGATTAAGAAGTTGTGGTCCATATATACAATGGAATATTACTCAGCTATCAAAAAGAACGATTTCTCAACATTTGCTGCAACATGGACGGCACTGGAGGAGATAATGCTAAGTGAAGTAAGTCTAGCAGAGAAAGACAACTATCATATGATTTCTCTCATCTTTGGAACATAAGAACTAGGATGATCGGTAGGAGAAGAAAGGGATAAAGAATGGGGGGGTAATCAGAAGGGGGAATGAACCATGAGAGACTATGGACTCTGGGAAACAAACTGAGGGCTTCAGAGGGGAGGGTGTTGGGGGAATGGGATAGACCGGTGATGGGTAGTAAGGAGGGCACGTATTGCATGGTGCACTGGGTGTTATACGCAACTGATGAATCATCGAGCCTTACGTCAGAAATGAGGGATGTACTGTATGGTGACTAACATAATATAATAAAAAACATTAAAATAAAAAAAAAGGCAAACTCATACTACTGACAGGATTGTAGACTGGTAAAGCCTTGCAGTGTAGCAGCATCCATAAAATGTATAAAATGAATATATTTTTTGTCTCATAGAAGCCACTTCTTAGAATGTATCTTAAAGAAATATTTTTATTTGTGTGTAAATATGCCCACAAGGATATTTATAACAATATACTTTTTAAAATTGGAAAAAAGTTACATAACTATCTAGAACCTGGATAATTTATAGAACCCATAGTATGAAATAAATTACCCTGTAGGAATTAAAAGAATGAAAAAGATCCATATGCACTAAAATGTGGTAGATGGAATTATGGCTCCTAAGAAGACTCCATGCTCTCATCTTTAGGACTATGAACATGCTATGTAACATGGCAAAAGGAACTTTGCTGATGTAGTTAGGGTTACTAATCACTTTGGCCTTAAAATATAGAGATTATCCTGGATTATCCAGATGGGCTCAGTGTAACTGCATGAACCTTTAAAAGCAGAAAGGGAAGGCAGAAGAGTAAGTCAAAGAGAGTCAAAGTATGAAAAGCATCTGATGCGAGGAGGAGTTAAGATGGCGGAGGAGTAGGGGACCCCTTTTTCAGCCGGTCCCGAGTCGAGCTGGATAGGTACCAGACCAGCCTAAATAACCACGGAATCAGCCTGAGACGCAGGATGATGCATCTGGATCTCTACAAATGAACATCTCCAGCGCTGAGTATTGAGGTACCAAGAGGGGAGCTGTAAACCTTGCACGGATATCGGAAGATAAACGGAAGGGGGAGGGAGCCGCCGCGTTTGGGCGCCGGGAAGCGGCAGCCACCTGCACGGGGGAGCGGGCGGACACACAGAGGGCACCCGCGAGAGAGCGGACTGAGACCGGTGAGCCGTGAACGCGCGCGCCACCAGGCATCTCCCGGAACACTGGAATCCCGGTGTGCTCACGGGATCCAGACTGAGACCGGGAACTCCCGGAGCGCGCGCGGGGCAGCTGGCGGCTGGCGGGCCACCTGCACGGGGGAGCGGGCGGACTCGCGGTCGGCACCCGCGAAACAGCAGACTGAGACCCTGAACCGGGTGCGCGCGCCACCAGGCTTCTCACGAAACTCCGGAATCGAGGTGTGCTCACCGGGCATAGACTGAGACCGGGAGACCCGGGAGCGCGCGGGGCAGCCGGTGGCTGGCGGAATTAGAAACACAAAGGACAGAGACGCGCCGGCCCTGGAAGTGAGGGCAGGGACGCCGGGTGTGGGGCTCACATCCCGGGACGCTGCAGGGTTGAGCAGCACCAACAGTAACAGAGTTAAAGTGGCCAGAACATCAGTGGAGAACGGGCCGCAATCCCTCTGTTCTGTGACAATGCAGCCTCTGCTGCTCTGACCCTCAGAAGAGGCATAGCCGGCCGCCAGGGAAAGCCGCGCGAGAACAAAAGCCTGGAAATACCGGCTCAGAGAGTGCCCATCCCCATCCCCCCTCGCAGGGGACATGGAGACTCTAACCAAACAGGTTTGCCTGAGTATCGGCGCGGCAGGCCCCTCCCCCAGAACACAGAAGGCAGGCTGAAAAATCAAGAAGCCCACAACCGGAGGCGCCTGGGTGGCGCCGTCATTGAGCGCCTGTCTTCGGCTTAGGGCGTGATCCCGGCGTTCCGGAAAGGAGTCCCTCATCGGGCTCCTCCGCTGGGAGCCTGCTTCTTCCTCTCTCACCCCCCTGCTTCTGTTTCGTTCTTGCTGTCTGTCTCCCTCTCTCAGATAAGTTAATAAATAAAATCTTTAAAGAAGAAGCCCACATCTCTAAGATCCCTATAAAACAAGGGGCACGGCCTGGGACCCAGTCAATAATTTTGGGCTCTGGAAACCCCGCAACCTCTCTTCATCAGAATGACAAGAAGGAGAAGCCCCCCCCAGCAAAGAAAAGACAGTGAGTCAGTGGCCTCTGCCACAGAAGTAACGGATATGGATGTAACCAAATTATCAGAAATGGAATTCAGAGTAACAATGGTCAAGATAATGAGTAGACTTGAAAAAAGTATTCAGGAAAATATTACTGAGAATATACAATCCCTAAGGGCGGAAATGAGAGCGAATTTGACAGAAATTAAAAATTCTATGAGCCAAATGCAGGCAAAACTAGAGGCTCTGATGGCCAGGGTCACGGAAGCGGAGGAAAGGGTTAGTGAATTGGAGGATGGGTTAATAGAGGAAAAAATAAAAATAGAAGATGGTCTTAAAAAAATCCACGCCCACGAATGTTGGCTACGGGAGATTACTGACTCAACGAAATGATCCAATGTTAGAATCATCGGCATCCCCGAGGGGGTGGAGAAAAACAGAGGTCTAGAAGAGATATTTGAACAAATTGTAGCTGAAAACTTCCCTAATCTAGCAAGGGAAACAAACATTCGTGTCCAAGAGGCAGAGAGGACCCCTCCCAAGCTCAACCATGACAGACCTACACCACGTCACGTCATAGTGCAATTCGCAAATATGAGATCCAAGGAAACAGTATTGAAAGCGGCCAGGGCAAAGAAATTTCTCACGTACCAAGGCAAAGGCATCAGAATTACATCAGACCTGTCTACACAGACCTGGAATGAGAGAAAGGGTTGGGGGAGCATTTTTAAAGCTCTTTCAGAGAAAAACATGCAGCCAAGGATCCTTTATCCAGCAAGGCTGTCATTCAGAATGGATGGAGAAATAAAGACATTTCAGAATCGACAGTCACTAGCCAATTTCGTAACCACGAAACCAGCCCTACAGGAGGTATTACGGGGGTTTCTATAAAAGTAAAAAGGCCCCAAGAGTGATACAAAACAGAAAGTCACAGCCAATACAAACAAAGACTTTACTGACAACATGGCAGAATTAAAAGCATATCTCTCAGTACTCAGCCTGAACATTAATGGTTTAAATTCTGGCTTCAAACGCCACAGGGTTGCAGATTGGATAAAAAGAAATGACCCATCCATTTGCTGTCTACAAGAGACTCATTTCGAACCCAAAGATGCATTCAGACTGAGAGTAAGGGGATGGAGTACCATCTTTCACGCAAATGGACCTCAAAAGAAAGCTGGGGTAGCAATTCTCATATCAGATAAATTGGATTTTAAACTACAGACTATAGTTAGAGATGCAGAAGGGCACTATATTATTCTTAAAGGAAGTATTCAACAAGTGGATATGACAATTATAAATATATATGCCCCCAACAGGGGAGCAGCAAGATACACAAGCCAACTCTTAACCAGAATAAAGAGACATATAGATAAAAATACATTAATAGTAGGGGACCTCAACACTCCACTCTCAGAAATAGACAGAACACCCTGGCAAAAACTAAGCAAAGAATCAAAGGCTTTGAATGCCATACTTGACAAGTTGGACCTCATAGATATATATAGAACACTACACCCCAGAACCAAAGAATACTCATTCTATTCTAATGCCCATGGAACATTTTCAAGAATAGACCATGTTCTGGGACACAAAACAGGTCTCAGCCGATACCAAAAGATTGAAATTATCCCCTGCATATTCTCAGACCACAACGCTCTGAAATTGGAACTCAACCACAAGGAAAAATTTGGAAGAAACTCAAACACTTGGAGACTAAGAACCATCCTGCTCAGGAATGACTCGATAAACCAGGAAATCAAAAATCAAATTAAACAATTTATGGAGACCAATGAGAATGAATATACAACAGTCCAAAACCTATGGGATACTGCAAAGGCAGTCCTAAGGGGGAAATACATAGCCATCCAAGCCTCACTCAAAAGAATAGAAAAATCTAAAATGCAGGTTTTATATTCTCACCTCAAGAAGCTGGAACAGCAACAGAGGGACAGGCCTAATCCACGCACAAGGAAGCAGTTGACCAAATTTAAAGCTGAAATCAATCAAGCAGAAACCAGAAGTACAGTAGAGCAGATCAACAGGACTAGAAGCTGGTTCTTGGAGAGAATCAATAAAATTGACAGACCGCTGGCAAGACTTATCCAAAAGAAAAGAGAAAGGACCCAAATTATTAAAATTATGAATGAAAAAGGAGAGGTCATGACGAACACCATTGAAATTGGAAGGATTATTAGAAATTTTTATCAACAGCTATATGCCAATAAACTAAGCAATCTGGAAGAGATGGAATCCTTCCTGGAAACCTATAAACTACCAAGATTGAAAAAGGAAGAAATTGATTTCTTAAACAGGCCAATTAATTATGAAGAAATTGAGTCAGTGATAAACAACCTTCCAAATAACAAAACTCCAGGCCCAGACGGTTTTCCTGGGGAATTCTACCAAACATTCAAAGAAGAAATAATACCTATTCTCCTAAAGCTATTTCAAAAAATAGAAACAGAAGGAAAGCTACCAAACTCATTCTATGAGGCCAATATTACCTTGATCCCCAAACCAGGCAAAGACCCCCTCAAAAAGGAGAATTACAGACCGATTTCCCTAATGAATATGGACGCCAAAATCCTCAACAAGATACTTGCTAATAGAATCCAACAGTTCATTAAAAGGATTATCCACCACGATCAAGTGGGATTCATACCTGGGATGCAAGCTTGGTTCAATATTCGCAAATCAATCAGCGTGATACATCATATCAACAAGAAAAGACTCAAGAACCATATGATCCTCTCAATCGATGCCGAAAAAGCATTTGACAAAATACAGCATCCTTTCCTGATTAAAACCCTTCAGAGTGTAGGAATAGAAAGTACATTTCTCAATCTCATAAAAGCCATCTATGAAAAGCCTACTGCAAATATTATTCTCAATGGGGAAAAGCTGGAAGCCTTTCCCTTAAGATCAGGAACACGACAAGGATGCCCACTCTCGCCACTATTATTCAACATAGTACTAGAAGTCCTTGCAACAGCAATCAGACAACAAAAAGGGATCAAAGGTATTCAAATCGGCAAAGAAGAAGTCAAAATGTCTCTCTTCGCAGACGACATGATACTCTATATGGAAAACCCAAAAGAAGCCACTCCCAAACTATTAGAAGTTATAGAGCAATTCAGTAACGTGGCGGGATACAAAATCAATGCTCAGAAATCAGTTGCATTTCTGTACACGAATAACGAGAACGAAGAAAGAGAAATCAGGGAATCCATCCCATTTACAATAGCACCAAAAACCATACGTTACCTTGGAATTAACTTAACCAGAGACGTAAAGGACCTTTATTCTAGAAACTATAAATCACTCTTAAAAGACATTGAGGAAGACATAAAAAGATGGAAAGATATTCCATGCTCATGGATCGGAAGAATTAACATAGTTAAAATGTCCATGCTACCCAGAGCAATCTACACTTTCAATGCTATCCCGATCAAAATACCGAGAACGTTTTTCAAAGAACTGGAACAAATAGTCCTTAAATTTGTATGGAACCAGAAAAGACCCCGAATCTCCAAGGAACTGTTGAAAAGGAAAAACAAAGCTGGGGGCATCACAATGCCGGATTTCGAGCTGTACTACAAAGCTGTGATCACAAAGACAGCATGGTACTGGCACAAAAACAGACACATAGACCAATGGAACAGAATAGAGAGCCCAGAAATGGACCCTCAGCTCTTTGGGCAACTAATATTTGATAAAGCAGGAAAAAACATCCGGTGGGAAAAAGACAGTCTCTTCAATAAATGGTGCTGGGAAAATTGGACAGCTACATGCAAAAGAATGAAACTTGACCACTATCTCACACCATATACAAAAATAAACTCCAAATGGATGAAAGACCTCGATGTGAGACAGGAATCCATCAAAATTCTAGAGGAGAACATAGGCAGCAACCTCTACGACATCAGCCAAAGCAACCTTTTTCATGACACATCGCCAAAGGCAAGAGAAACAAAAGATAAAATGAATTTATGGGACTTCATCAAGATTAAAAGTTTCTGCACATCCAAGGAAACAGTCAGAAAAACTAAGAGGCAGCCCACGGAATGGGAGAATATATTTGCAAATGACACTACAGATAAAGGACTGGTATCCAAGATCTACAAAGAACTTCTCAAACTCAATACACGAGAAACAAATAAACAAATCAAAAAATGGGCAGAAGATATGAACAGACACTTTTCCAATGAAGACATACAAATGGCTAACAGACACATGAAAAAATGTTCAAAATCATTAGCCATCAAGGAAATTCAAATCAAAACCACACTGAGATACCACCTTACGCCAGTTAGAATGGCAAAAATAGACAAGGCAAGAAACAACAATTGTTGGAGAGGATGTGGAGAAAGGGGATCCCTCCTACATTGTTGGTGGGAATGCAAGTTGGTACAGCCACTCTGGAAAACCGTGTGGAGGTCCCTTAAAAAGTTAAAAATTGAGCTACCCTATGATCCAGCCATTGCACTACTGGGTGTTTACCCCAAAGATACAGACGTAGTGAAGAGAAGGGCCATATGCACCCCAATGTTCATAGCAGCAATGTCCACAATAGCTAAATCGTGGAAGGAGCCGAGATGCCCTGCAACAGATGACTGGATTAAGAAGTTGTGGTCCATATATACAATGGAATATTACTCAGCCATCAGAAAGAATGAGTTCTCAACATTTGCTACAACATGGACGGCACTGGAGGAGATAATGCTTAGTGAAATAAGTCAAGCAGAGAAAGACAACTATCATATGATTTCTCTCATCTATGGAACATAAGAACTAGAATGATCAGTAGGGGAAGAAAGGGATAAAGAACGGGGGGGTAATCAGAAGGGGGAATGAAACATGAGAGACTGTGGACTACGAGAAACAAACTGAGGGCTACAGAGGGGGTGGGGTGGGGGAATGGGATAGACCAGTGATGGGTAGTAAGGAGGGCACATATTGCATGGTGCACTGGGTGTTTTACACAACTAATGAATCATCGAGCCTTACATCGAAAACCGGGGATGTACTGTATGGTGACTAACATAATATAATAAAAAATCATTATTAATAAATAAAAAAAAAATACACTTAAAAAAAAAAAAAAAGCATCTGATGCGGCATTGCAGGCTTGAAGATGGAGAAGGTCCAGGGTCAAGCAACCACAAGGAACTGGATTCTGCCAACAAATCCAATGTGCCTGGAAGCAGATTCTTCCACAGAGCCTCCAGAAAGAAATGCAGCCCTGCTCATCCCTTGATTTTGCAATGGAGAGAATCTAGTCATGTCCTGCCTAACTTCTGACCTACTAGAACTAGGAGATACATAGGTGGTGTGTCGTGCTTTTAAGTTTGTGGTACTTTGTTATGCAGTGATAGCAAACTAATCTATACAAAGAAAGATTTCTAAGACATATTGTTAAGGGAAACAAAATAAGAGAGCAACATGAAAAAAGAAACGTATCTGAGTCTACAGTATATTTGTATTTTTATGTGCCACGATGCCACACACAGTCTCAGCCACGGCCGTCATTCCTCCTTTTTGATTGCTGATCATTGTCTGAGCTTGTTTTCTACGGTACAGCAAACAGTTTTGAAAACCTTTGAAAATACTTGTTGTAGCTAATGCTTTGAAGTAGCATTATTGATTTCCTAACATAAAAACCAGGAGGGAAAAAAACAGGAGAAAAGAATAAAAGGAAGAGCATGAAACACAGAATAAGTGCTACACATTAAAAAACAAACAAACTAAAACACTTGTCAGTAAATGAGTCTCTGAAAGGCCTAAAAACCAATGACATTCAAATTTATCCATGTGTCTGGGTCAACCTTTGGACTCCTGATTTACTTTCCCATGGAAACCACGTTTGGGGTTGATTAGATTAAATGCATTATGTTAGAAAACTCATGCATCACACACTGATTATTAAGAGTAGGTTGGTCTCGGTGTAACAGGCAGAATGCTAAGAATGACCACGCTATGGAGTTAGCCCCTATATTCAATGCTCTCCCCTGTGAGTGTGGGTGGAATCTATGAATACAATGAGGTAGCATTCCTATGATTTTATTAACTTAAATGTCAAAAGGGAGATTATTCAAGTAGGCTTAATCAAATCTCATGTGCCCTTGAAAAGCTGAGAGTTTTCTCTGGCCTGGAGCAGAAAAGAAAATCAGGGAGTCAAAGCACCCTAGCTGGCTTTGAAGACGGAGGGAGGTGTGTGCCGAGAAATGCAGGGAGCCTTTGGGAGGTCCCGGCTGAAAAGCAGTAAGGACACAGGGGCCTCAGTCATACAACCACACTTCAGTGAACTTAGCCGACAACCTGAACAAGCGTGGGAGCAAGTTCCTCCCAGAGCCTACAGAGAAGAGCCCACACGACTAACATTTTGATTTCCGCTTTGTGAGACTCTAAGCCAAGAACCCATTAGAGCCCACTGGACTTCAGACCTACAGACCTGGGAGAGAATGAGTTGTTTTAAGCTGTTAAATTTGTGGTAATTTGTTAGTAATAGAAAACTAATACACTGAGTATTTTGCAGTAATGGACTAACGAACATAAACTTCTGGCACACAAGTGCCATGTGTTTCTTAATGACTCCACAGTGATAGGGGCTAAATATATGCGCAATAAACATTTGTAGGTTGTTTGGTCAGCTGGTGAATGAGTGCATGAGTAAATAAATGAACGAAGATCTTTGGTCATTCAAATCATCCAACAAATGTTTACAGAATACCCAACATGTATCAGGAAACATTCCTATTACATATTGGCGTGGGGTTCGATCCCAGGACCCTGAGATCATGACCTGAACCCAAGGCAGATGCTTAACCCACTGAGTCACCCAGGCGTCCCATATATTCTAGTTTCAGACAAGAATTCAAAGTTCCAGACACTAGAGTTTCTCATATTGGAGGAACAGAAGGTCACTGAAGCACCATGAATGAAAGTTCATGGAGAGAGAGGACCATAAGGTCAGCAAGGAGGCTTTCCAGGCAGGACTGTGAGGGTCACACATAGAGGGTGGTGAGTCTGATGGGGGGACAGCGGAGGGTTAAGTGGGGAAATGCTATGGTATAATGTACGCTTTTCTCTTATAAATCAGGAAGGATCCCAATGTTCAAGCAAAGTCCTTTAAATATCACAAAGTAACTGTCAGGAAAACTGATGACTACAGAGATGACAATACAATAATCTCCAACATGTAGGTGTGCTGTATCAAATTTAGAGCTGAAATTCTTTTTTTTTTTTTTTAAGATTTTATTTATTTATTCAACAGAGATAGAGACAGCCAGCGAGAGAGGGAACACAAGCAGGGGGAGTGGGAGAGGAAGAAGCAGGCTCATAGTGGAAGAGCCTGATGTGGGGCTCGATCCCACAACGCCAGGATCACGCCCTGAGCCGAAGGCAGACGCTTAACCGCTGTGCCACCCAGGCGCCCCTAGAGCTGAAATTCTTATTATACTCTCAGTTCAATGTATACAGCCACATAAAGAAAACAAAGACAGTGTAATGTGACTCACCCTTGTCTACATCCCAAGTTATATATGTAAACTATTCATTTTCCTGGTGGACATCATTTGTCAATATCATTATGCAACATATATACATTTATATATATATATATATATATATATTTTTTTTTTCCTCCCCAAGATTCATCTATTCACTTGAGAGACAGTGAGAGAGCAAGTGCGAGTGGGGAGTGGGGGAAGGTGAGGAGGAGCAGTGGGAGAGGGACAAGCCAACTCCATGCTGAATGGAGAGCCCAACATGGGGCTGATCCCATGAGCCTGAGATCATGACCTGAACCAAAACCAAGAGTTGGATGCTTAACTGACTGAGCCACCCAAGCACCCTGCCACTTATATATATCTTTTTTTTTTTTTTAATTAATAATGATTTTTTATTATATTATGTTAGTCACCATATAGTACATCCCCGGTTTTCGATGTAAGGCTCGATGATTCATTAGTTGTGTATAACACCCAGTGCACCATGCAATATGTGCCCTCCTTACTACCCATCACTGGTCTATCCCATTCCCCCACCCCACCCCCTCTGTAGCCCTCAGTTTGTTTCTCGTAGTCCACAGTCTCTCATGTTTCATTCCCCCTTCTGATTACCCCCCCGTTCTTTATCCCTTTCTTCCCCTACTGATCATTCTAGTTCTTATGTTCCATAGATGAGAGAAATCATATGATAGTTGTCTTTCTCTGCTTGACTTATTTCACTAAGCATTATCTCCTCCAGTGCCGTCCATGTTGTAGCAAATGTTGAGAACTCATTCTTTCTGATGGCTGAGTAATATTCCATTGTATATATGGACCACAACTTCTTAATCCAGTCATCTGTTGCAGGGCATCTCGGCTCCTTCCACGATTTAGCTATTGTGGACATTGCTGCTATGAACATTGGGGTGCATATGGCCCTTCTCTTCACTACGTCTGTATCTTTGGGGTAAACACCCAGTAGTGCAATGGCTGGATCATAGGGAAGCTCAATTTTTAACTTTTTAAGGGACCTCCACACGGTTTTCCAGAGTGGCTGTACCAACTTGCATTCCCACCAACAATGTAGGAGGGATCCCCTTTCTCCACATCCTCTCCAACAATTGTTGTTTCTTGCCTTGTCTATTTTTGCCATTCTAACTGGCGTAAGGTGGTATCTCAGTGTGGTTTTGATTTGAATTTCCTTGATGGCTAATGATTTTGAACATTTTTTCATGTGTCTGTTAGCCATTTGTATGTCTTCATTGGAAAAGTGTCTGTTCATATCTTCTGCCCATTTTTTGATTTGTTTATTTGTTTCTCGTGTATTGAGTTTGAGAAGTTCTTTGTAGATCTTGGATACCAGTCCTTTATCTGTAGTGTCATTTGCAAATATATTCTCCCATTCCGTGGGCTGCCCCTTAGTTTTTCTGACTGTTTCCTTGGATGTGCAGAAACTTTTAATCTTGATGAAGTCCCATAAATTCATTTTATCTTTTGTTTCTCTTGCCTTTGGGGATGTGTCATGAAAAAGGTTGCTTTGGCTGATGTCGTAGAGGTTGCTGCCTATGTTCTCCTCTAGAATTTTGATGGATTCCTGTCTCACATCGAGGTCTTTCATCCATTTGGAGTTTATTTTTGGGTATGGTGTGAGATAGTGGTCAAGTTTCATTCTTTTGCATGTAGCTGTCCAATTTTCCCAGCACCATTTATTGAAGAGACTGTCTTTTTCCCACCGGATGTTTTTTCCTGCTTTATCAAATATTAGTTGCCCAAAGAGCTGAGGGTCCATTTCTGGGCCCTCTATTCTGTTCCATTGGTCTATGTGTCTGTTTTTGTGCCAGTACCATGCTGTCTTTGTGATCACAGCTTTGTAGTACAGCTCGAAATCCGGCATTGTGATGCCCCCAGCTTTGTTTTTCCTTTTCAACAGTTCCTTGGAGATTCGGGGTCTTTTCTGGTTCCATACAAATTTAAGGACTATTTGTTCCAGTTCTTTGAAAAACGTTCTCGGTATTTTGATCGGGATAGCATTGAAAGTGTAGATTGCTCTGGGTAGCATGGACATTTTAACTATGTTAATTCTTCCGATCCATGAGCATGGAATATCTTTCCATCTTTTTATGTCTTCCTCAATGTCTTTTAAGAGTGATTTATAGTTTCTAGAATAAAGGTCCTTTACGTCTCTGGTTAAGTTAATTCCAAGGTAACGTATGGTTTTTGGTGCTATTGTAAATGGGATGGATTCCCTGATTTCTCTTTCTTCGTTCTCGTTATTCGTGTACAGAAATGCAACTGATTTCTGAGCATTGATTTTGTATCCCGCCACGTTACTGAATTGCTCTATAACTTCTAATAGTTTGGGAGTGGCTTCTTTTGGGTTTTCCATATAGAGTATCATGTCGTCTGCGAAGAGAGACATTTTGACTTCTTCTTTGCCGATTTGAATACCTTTGATCCCTTTTTGTTGTCTGATTGCTGTTGCAAGGACTTCTAGTACTATGTTGAATAATAGTGGCGAGAGTGGGCATCCTTGTCGTGTTCCTGATCTTAGGGGAAAGGCTTCCAGCTTTTCCCCATTGAGAATAATATTTGCAGTAGGCTTTTCATAGATGGCTTTTATGAGATTGAGAAATGTACCTTCTATTCCT
Organism: Ursus americanus; assembly: GCF_024610735.1. Lineage (NCBI taxonomy): Eukaryota > Metazoa > Chordata > Mammalia > Carnivora > Ursidae > Ursus > Ursus americanus. The sequence goes on from NC_142131.1 coordinate 1,695,813, forward strand.
ACACTCTGAAGGGTTTTAATCAGGAAAGGATGCTGTATTTTGTCAAATGCTTTTTCAGCATCGATTGAGAGGATCATATGGTTCTTGAGTCTTTTCTTGTTGATATGATGTATCACGCTGATTGATTTGCGAATATTGAACCAAGCTTGCATCCCAGGTATGAATCCCACTTGATCGTGGTGGATAATCCTTTTAATGAACTGTTGGATTCTATTAGCAAGTATCTTGTTGAGGATTTTGGCGTCCATATTCATTAGGGAAATCGGTCTGTAATTCTCCTTTTTGAGGGGGTCTTTGCCTGGTTTGGGGATCAAGGTAATATTGGCCTCATAGAATGAGTTTGGTAGCTTTCCTTCTGTTTCTATTTTTTGAAATAGCTTTAGGAGAATAGGTATTATTTCTTCTTTGAATGTGACCCAGTCAATAATTTTGGGCTCTGGAAACCCCGCAACCTCTCTTCATCAGAATGACAAGAAGGAGAAGCCCCCCCGAGCAAAGAAAAGACAGTGAGTCAGTGGCCTCTGCCACAGAAGTAACGGATATAGATGTAACCAAATTATGAGAAATGGAATTCAGAGTAACAATGGTCAAGATAATGAGTAGACTTGAAAAAAGTATTCAGGAAAATATTACTGAGAATATACAATCCCTAAGGGCGGAAATGAGAGCGAATTTGACAGAAATTAAAAATTCTATGAGCCAAATGCAGGCAAAACTAGAGGCTCTGACGGCCAGAGTCACGGAAGCGGAGGAAAGGGTTAGTGAATTGGAGGATGGGTTAATAGAGGAAAAAATAAAAATAGAAGATGGTCTTAAAAAAATCCACGCCCACGAATGTTGGCTACGGGAGATTACTGACTCAACGAAACGATCCAATGTTAGAATCATCGGCATCCCCGAGGGGGTGGAGAAAAACAGAGGTCTAGAAGAGATATTTGAACAAATTGTAGCTGAAAACTTCCCTAATCTAGCAAGGGAAACAAACATTCGTGTCCAAGAGGCAGAGAGGACCCCTCCCAAGCTCAACCATGACAGACCTACACCACGTCACGTCATAGTACAATTCGCAAATATGAGATCCAAGGAAACAGTATTGAAAGCGGCCAGGGCAAAGAAATTTCTCACGTACCAAGGCAAAGGCATCAGAATTACATCAGACCTGTCTACACAGACCTGGAATGAGAGAAAGGGTTGGGGGAGCATTTTTAAAGCTCTTTCAGAGAAAAACATGCAGCCAAGGATCCTTTATCCAGCAAGGCTGTCATTCAGAATTGATGGAGAAATAAAGACATTTCAGAATCGACAGTCACTAGCCAATTTCATAACCACGAAACCAGCCCTACAGGAGGTATTACGGGGGGTTCTATAAAAGTAAAAAGGCCCCAAGAGTGATACAAAACAGAAAGTCACAGCCAATACAAACAAAGACTTTACTGACAACATGGCAGAATTAAAAGCATATCTCTCAGTACTCAGCGTTAACATTAATGGTTTAAATTCTGGTTTCAAACGCCACAGGGTTGCAGATTGGATAAAAAGAAATGACCCATCCATTTGCTGTCTACAAGAGACTCATTTCGAACCCAAAGATGCATTCAGACTGAGAGTAAGGGGATGGAGTACCATCTTTCACGCAAATGGACCTCAAAAGAAAGCTGGGGTAGCAATTCTCATATCAGATAAATTGGATTTTAAACTACAGACTATAGTTAGAGATGCAGAAGGGCACTATATTATTCTTAAAGGAAGTATTCAACAAGTGGATATGACAATTATAAATATATATGCCCCCAACAGGGGAGCAGCAAGATACACAAGCCAACTCTTAACCAGAATAAAGAGACATATAGATAAAAATACATTAATAGTAGGGGACCTCAACACTCCACTCTCAGAAATAGACAGAACACCCTGGCAAAAACTAAGCAAAGAATCAAAGGCTTTGAATGCCATACTCGACGAGTTGGACCTCTTAGATATATATAGAACACTACATCCCAGAACCAAAGAATACTCATTCTATTCTAATGCCCATGGAACATTTTCAAGAATAGACCATGTTCTGGGACACAAAACAGGTCTCAGCCGATACCAAAAGATTGAAATTATCCCCTGCATATTCTCAGACCACAACGCTCTGAAATTGGAACTCAACCACAAGGAAAAATTTGGAAGAAACTCAAACACTTGGAGACTAAGAACCATCCTGCTCAGGAATGACTCGATAAACCAGGAAATCAAAAATCGAATTAAACAATTTATGGAGACCAACGAGAATGAAAACACAACGGTCCAAAACCTATGGGATACTGCAAAGGCAGTCCTAAGGGGGAAATACATAGCCATCCAAGCCTCACTCAAAAGAATAGAAAAATCTAAAATGCAGTTTTTATATTCTCACCTCAAGAAGCTGGAACAGCAACAGAGGGACAGGCCTAATCCACGCACAAGGAAGCAGTTGACCAAAATTAAAGCTGAAATCAATCAAGCAGAAACCAGAAGTACAGTAGAGCAGATCAACAGGACTAGAAGCTGGTTCTTGGAGAGAATCAATAAAATTGACAGACCACTGGCAAGACTTATCCAAAAGAAAAGAGAAAGGACCCAGATTATTAAAATTATGAATGAAAAAGGAGAGGTCACGACGAACACCATTGAAATTGGAAGGATTATTAGAAATTTTTATCAACAGCTATATGCCAATAAACTAAGCAATCTGGAAGAGATGGAATCCTTCCTGGAAACCTATAAACTACCAAGATTGAAAAAGGAAGAAATTGATTTCTTAAACAGGCCAATTAATTATGAAGAAATTGAGTCAGTGATAAACAACCTTCCAAATAACAAAACTCCAGGCCCAGACGGTTTTCCTGGGGAATTCTACCACTTATATATATCTTTTAAAACACTTGGATGTCCTATTAATAAAATCTGAGCTTTGATTATTTTTAAGCATGCAGTGTATAGGTAAGCAGTTCTCTACTTAACCTACCAACTGCTTAAACATAGTGGGCAAAGACCTGACATTCCAGGAAAATTTTACAGATTGATAATATATAGGGAAGTATTTCCTTCAAAAAAAAAAATGAGCAGATAGGCCTCTGTAAACTTTAAGTAAAATTATCTGGAGAAAATACCAAGATTCAGAAACCATGGAAGATTAGTATTAAATATATAGCATGTGAAATACATTAGAATTATACCATACTTCTTTCATGAGCTAAAAATAAAGAGGATATAGCACAGAGGGACCTTAAATTACATTTACAAAAGGTAGAATGATAAAGTGGGACACTGGAATGAGGAAGGTATTCTTGGCCTAGGTCAAAAAAACACTTTGAAACCACTAATAGTTACTGAAAACTTTCTTTAAATTAGGCAAAAAAGTTAACAAGAATTGTTAGGGTGTCTAGCACTGCATACATTGCAATGGTGTCTACATTTCTTTAAGTCTCTGGATGGTCATGATTCTCTGAAATTTACAAGGTAAAGAGAGGTGAGAATGGAAGGAAGGACGAAGGGAGAGAGGTTGAAAGAGAGAGAGAAAGAAAAACAGATTAAGGGGAAGGTTCCACGTAGATGGATCGGAACTTGTGTACAAGTATTTTTCTTTTCTGTCGTCACAATATCTGGGTTTCCAGCTGGCATTTAGTATTTTGGAGCAAGTGCTACGGATGAATGTTTGTGTCCCCAAGAATTCAAATGCTGAAGTCCTAGTCCTCAGTGTGGTGGTATTTGGAGGTGAAGCCTTTGAAAGTAATTAGATCTAAGGTCTTGAGGGTGGAGCCCCATGATGGGATTAGTGCCCTTTTAAGAAGATGAAGAGACCAGAGCTCATTCTCTTCCTCACCTGAGGATACAGAAAGAAGGCAGCAGTCTGAAAAACAGGAACAGAGAGCCCTTACCAAAAATCTGACCATGCCGGCACCCTGATCTGGAATTCCCAGCCTCCAGAACTGTGAGAAATAAATATTTATTGTTTAAGCCACTCAATCTATGGTATCCTGTTATAGCAGCCAAAATAGGTTGAGATAGCCAGGACTACTCAACACTTAAGAACTGCCCTGCCCAAATGACACTAGTGTCCCCATTGTCCCCATTGAGAAATTCTGCATCTCAAAGTAAGGGTACTTGAGTAAACTGGACTTCAGTGAACATTCCGTATTCAGGAGCTAAACACTTGAGGTGGGATGGAAGACAGTGATTAAAATAAGAAAATCCAGTTAACCTTCTGTTTCTATGACTGGTGTAATGTACGTAGGCTATTATCTAGGCCTGTGCCTGTATGTTATTTGACATCTTCGTTGAATTATGTATTTCTCACTTACTAGGCAGGTAAAAATATTTTGTAAAACTTTTGCAGAATTTGTTTCTCAATTATTTAATAATAATAAAATCAAAATTCCATGTTCAAAGAGTGAAATTAACAGAATATTATAATATTCCTAAATGTTCTCCTTCCAGAAATAAAAAAAAATATTCTACCTACTTGAGAGAATTATTCATGTGTTTCAACACAACTTCCGAATTGGCCATTACCAAAATAAAAATTCATTTTTATGGGGCAAAGACATTACAAGTAGTAGATTCACAATGCACCATATAACATAAAATAGAACTTCACACCTTCAAGACTGGGACTACTTTAGGTTTGGGCAGAGAACTAATACCAGAGAGCAAGGAAATAAATTTCATGGTCCCATCCCCATCCTCCAATAAACAAACAATGGAAGAATAACAGAGAAATGGTTAACTAGAGTCTAACCGTAGTCACTCTACCATCCTTGGAGAGAAGCACATTTACAAAGAAAAGATAACTGTTCACCTTCAAAGCACAATACTTTGATATTTTCCACACAATCATTCTTTCTTAAAAGGGGATCACTGTCAAAGGAATCTTTCCAGCCGTGAGTCCTTACCTTGTAGCCTGTAGTAGGTAGAGGCTATCGTACATAAATTATATCGATGTAAAGAAGAGACTGTCCTCCTAGAGACCCCATTGTGGGTGGTAGAATTCTTTGCTCAGTTTTTTTTCTGAATTTCAGCTTTTCAGAGCATTGAGTATTAGAGGAACAGAATATATATATATATATATATGGGCAATACGGTGTCACAGGAATGGAAAATAGGCCAAGTTACCGATTAGAGTAAGGTTTGTTTAAAATAAAAAAGGTACCGTGATAATATGATAATATCCTTCCCCTTATGGTCTGCTTATACACACCTGTTTGGAATAAGCATTTCTAAACATAATTAAAACTTATGTTACCTTACTTAAAACTGTATTCCCTTATAGCTTGAATTCCCATCTTTTTCTCTTTCTCTTGATTCACATTACTCTTCATAGGTCATCTATAGACACAGAAACAATACATGCCTTTCCTGACCTTGTAAGGGTACTGTGAGTACTTCTCTATCATTACATTGTTTCCTTTTTTGTGCTTTTTTTGGATACTGCTGTCATTAACTAGACAATATTTCCCACCCTTTCTTGAGATTATCCAATTCTCCTGTTCCAAAGTCAATGAATCTATGAATCTCATGCTGTAATCAACAGAAACCTGCCAGAATAGCTATAAATGAATCTGTAAAGACTATCACCCGAGGTCGTCAAACACGAATCAGATGTCATGTCCATAACACTAAAATGGGCTTTTGTAATAGTGAAAACACTCACCTCAATCCTGAGAAGAAAGATAATTTAGATGTTCTTTTTTAAAATCCTCTTTGCCTTGAGGTGCCTGGGTGGCCCAGGTAAGTGTCCCAGTTAAGTCCCAGGTTCTGGGATCGAGAGCCCCACGTCCTCCAGCTCCCTGCTCTGCCGGAAGCCTGCTTCTCCTTCTGCCACTCCCCCTGCTTGTGCTCTTTGTCAAATAAATAAATAAAATCTTAAAAAAAAAAAATCCTCTTTGTCTTGTTAATTCTTCCAGGCAGGGACTGTCTCATATTTACCTTTCTATAGCTCTCCTGGGGACCTCCAATGAGTGCTGTACGCAGTGAATACAATCACCCTGCTCTAAAGGCTTTGGCTGGTCTCTTAAAATGTTTGTTATTTTTGCTGTTGTTCTATTCATCATTAGTTCTCAGCTAGATGAGAGGGAAACAGGAAAGGTCGAAACACAGGTCATCGGAGGAGCTGTGAGACTGGATGGAAGAAAGCGGAATAATATCTCACAGAGCAAGTGCGCAGAGGCGAGAAGAGAGCTAAGTTAACGCAAGTGAGAGAGTTTTGTGAGAACTTCTTATTAAACCTCTAAACTGCTCTTCTGCATGCTCCCTGCTCTAGATTATTTTTCATTATCTCCACGTCTTCACATACGTAACATTCATTAATATCGACCAGGAAAATTCAAGGGGAATTCTGAGCTTAGTTGGTTAGCACATTTCATTCATATAATCACAACCCATGTCCCTTCAGATGTTTTTCAACTCTTGACTTGACTTTGCCATATCTTCCTAACTGGCCTCACTGCTTTTGGACTTCATGCTGCCATCAGGTCTCCTTTTACTGTGAAGAAGTTTCCCCAGAGCCCACAGGCAGACTGCCCATCAGAGCTCATTGAGAGGTTAGGGGGAAGATGGTTTAAAAGTGTCAAATAATATAAAGTTGATAATGTGTGTATTACCCATTAAACCTATAAATGTTATCAAGCATAGTACTTGGTATTAAATATAGACAATCATTTATTTCAATGCTGCTGTACTTGTTTTGATTTCATTGACTTCTAGAACCATGCAATGCACATTAGTAAAGACTGAACATTTTAGATGACCATGAATAGCAACAGGAACTTTGAGAATTTATTTTTGTTTTCAAATAAATTCCTGTACCATTTATTAAGTTATTGTCTCTCAACTGTAAATCACCCTTCTATAATCCACTTTGTGAAGCTGACACGAATTAGAAGCCACTTTTCCTTCTTCTGCTGGCTTCCTGTTTGGCTCTGCCATTAGACGGCACTAGAGAGAGAGGGGAAGGCTGGGAGAGCGTGAACGGACTTCTTGCTCAGTCCTATTTGCTTTCTGTGCCTACCTTTCTGCTTGTTATTCCCATGCACCCTAAAGACACGTTTTCACCCTGCAGTGCAGATCATTCTGGTAGTAGCTGCTGATTGCAGATTTTCCAATGCTCGCAGAACCAACCAGGTTCCTCTCTGGCAACACCAGCACTAGCTGGCTAGACTACCAATCTCATCAATGAGCTCAACGGTTTGAGTGCCAGCTTTGGGGGCAATTCCTTTAGGTCAGAGACTAGATACCAGCACAGCCAAGCAGTGAGCCTTCATCACACCTCCTTTTAAATGTCTACGTTTTAATCATCTCCCACTCTTTGTTTTGTTCGCCCCAGTCTGAGGGGAGGTTGCTTCCTGCGATGCTACCTCCGTGGTACCTAAGCTTAGTATTACACTTTTGCCTTTCCAGTTCTTCAACATCTAGTCATCAATTCTTTATCAATTGACTCTTTAATATGGTAAATCTCTTCTTTTTTAGGGGAAGCTACAGGTTTTAAAAATTTTTTACCAAAAGAAGCCTGTACTATTTCATCTTTTCCTGCATCCTTATAATCACGTCCACATCCTGTTTTACTTCAATCTTGAGATGCCATATTGGTGTCCATAACTTTCAAGGTTTGGATGCTTTTGTTTGCAACTCTTCACCCCCATTATCACAATCTTTTAAAAAATTCTAACCCAAAATCTATGTGCTACGGTAGTAGACATATTTAAGTTCTTCAACCATTTCCTTCTATTTTATTAAATTCAATATATACTCTATATGTACAAGTTTCTCCAGGCTCTCAAGTCATGACTTTGAAATTAAGACATACCTAAGAGAACTATGACTAGCAAAAGATGGAAAGTGGCATCAGGAGCGGAGAAAAAAGGGAGATAGCGATTTTTTTTTGGAAACAGAGGAACAGTAGGATATCGGGGGGACAAGAAAAGAACAGGAGGTGGTGGCAACAGTAAGAGATGTCAGAGGTGATGGAATATTCCCTGGCTATGTTTTTTAAGTAAATGGAAAAGGAGGGCTTTAAGGTTTGGCATTGTGCTTTATGACAGATAAGGACATGATGAACCTTCCAGAATGTCCAGATTGACCTATACCATCTAATTTGGGACTACCTGGAATTCATTTCAGGAAGATAGAATACTCAAGAAGGCTTAATGATCTGCCGTCAAAGACTAACTGGATGAATTCAAACTTAAGGAGGGAAACATCTTTCAAATTCACTTAAAAGCTTTCAAAAATTCTATTTAAAGCTAAAAAGCAGAAGGAGCAAGATTATAGTCAGACAAATACTGTGAAATATTTGGGGCAAGAATTAGGGTGAAGTGGGGAGGAAGGGAAGGATTGCCAGATTTGTTACCTAAGGGGTATAATTATCCCCATAACATATTTCCCAAGAACTTTTCAATCTTTAAGCTTTCTCCTTCTGTGCTTTCAAAACCCAGCCTAGATATAGTCTCCTGAGTGTGTTATCCAGAGGAAATGTGAGATGTATCACTGATTACTTTGAGTTCCCAACTGTCCTATTTTTAAAGCTATCTATAGCTATGTAGTTGACAATAAAATATTTCATAAATGTCAACCACTTCCCACAAGTTTTAAATTGCTTGCTTTCTACCTGTGGAACACTTAAGGAAATGACTTTAATTTTTTTTTTCCCCTCTAAGTTAATCCATAGTTGTAGCAATCAGAGAAGATTTGGTTTTTATAAAACTTCTTTCAAAGAGTGACTTTAATGTGGTAATTTATTTTTTTGCTCTTACTTATTTCTCTTTATTTTTCATTTTTTTGTTATTTGTTTTAAGTTTTTTTTTTAATTCCAGTTAGTTAACATACAGTGTAATATTAGTTTCAGGTATACAATACAGTGATTCAACACTTCCATACATCACCTGGTTCACCTGGTGCTCATCACAGCAAAGGTACTCTTAATCCCTTTCACCTGTTTCCCCCATCCCCGTCCATCCACCCTCCCCAGTAACCAACAGTTTGTTCTCTATAGTTAAGAGTCTGTTTCTCGGTCTGCCTCTCTCTTTTTTTTCCCCCTTTGGTCGGTAACCTACTTATTAAACTGAAACTTTCTGAGTAGGTAGAATAACAATTTTCTTTTTGTTTTAAATTGAGTAGACTACTCAATCCATCTTTGCAAATCTGGAATAGAGTTGAAGTCTAGTCCCTCTTTTCTATGTGGGGTACCCTATCTGGGGCATCCCTGTTGGGGGCCCTTTTATTCCTTAATTGGTGTAACTCCAATAGGTGGAAGAGTCTGATGCGGAAAGCATTCATTTCTCATTCACTGAATGAGGACAGAGCTCTCCCAGTCAGCAACCTGAGGTATCACTAAATTGAAGCATGCCCACTGTGATAAGCCAAAAGAATCAAGAGCTGACCTAAATGGATGGAGGCAACCAGAAAGAACATATTGAAGAAGGTGCATTTTGAATGCCAGGAAAAGAATTAAATGATAGTAAGTTAGCAGAAAAGAATCTCATGAACGGGAGCAAGTTATGAAGAAAGCTTTGTTCATATGAAATGAGTAGAAAAATGATAACAAGGATGTTTCACTAAACGTATCAGTATCTAGAAAGACAAAACGGTTAATAGTGACTTCCTATTTTGATAAATTTTCAGTTACTTATTTGGTAACTGAGCAGTGACTACCGTCAGTTGTTTCTGATTTTAGTACTTAGCTGGGGAGCAGACATCTGTGTATAGATTTACAACATCTAATACACCTTTACATGAATGTACTGAGTCCAAAGTTGTTTATCCTTTTCCCTTCATCTTATTTAGTCTTTCCCACAACTCTGTTAGATTGAATATTATGCGTATTTTCCATGAGGAAACTGAGGCTCAAAGATAACTTAGTGACTCGGGCCAAGCTCACATATCTAGAAACTGAACCCTGCTCTGTCTGACTCCCAAAGTAATCTTAACTGTTACACTAGCTGCCTGCTGATTTGGGTAAAGTGATGGTGGGCCACTGCCAGCACGTTTACTTAACTAGATAATCTATTGCATGTGGTAATGAAGAATGAAGTTTTTAAATGCGTACTTAAGAAAGGCATAAAATGGCCATTATTGAACTCAGAAGTGACAAGATGAAAATAGGGACTGCAAAAGAAAATTCTAGACTTATATCTTTAAGCCAGGGACTGGAAGCAACTAGAAGTGGTATTGTTTTGTTTGTTTGGTTTCGTTTAATAAAGCACATCAGGAGCAGTCACGGCATGGCAGGGAGCAGGACTAGGTTCATGGGCAGTAGAAGGAAGACCCAACTAAAGTTGGGAAGGTGGATATGAGGGGAGAAGAGTTAAAAATCATTCCCAGGGGCACCTGGGTGGCGCGGTCGTTAAGCGTCTGCCTTCAGCTCAGGGCATGATCCTGGCGTTATTGGATCGAGCCCCACATCAGGCTCCTCTGCTATGAGCCTGCTTCTTCCTCTCCCACTCCCCCTGCTGTGTTCCCTCTCTCGCTGGCTGTCTCTATCTCTGTTAAATAAATAAATAAAATCTTTAAAAAAAAAAAAATCATTCCCAAATTGGCAAGCTTAGGAAACCAGGGATGGTAACTATACTGTTTGATGAAAAATCTGGAACGGAGTGGTTATTTAAGGTATAATAAGAGTATGAATTTGAAATTCAATATTCATATAATCAGGGGTTGCACTATATATTTAGAGTAAAATTTCAGGGCAGCCTCTCCAGCTTTTCTCCACCCCCAATTCAAATTTTTTATACCCCACCATAGCAAAAAGACCAAAACACTTTTATAGGAAGGAATAATTTGGAAAGACTGGGCTATAAAGCCAACTGAACTTGGTGTTGATAGCGCAATCATGGATTTGATTAGACCATAGATCTACTCTCTCTAGCAGTCCTATGCAGATTGTGGAGACTGTTTTTTTCCTTTTCATCGGTGATAGATAAGCTAGTTAGATGTTAGAGTCCCTCCTTTCCTTCCTTCTTCTCTCCCTCTCTCCCTTCTCTCTTCCCTCCTTCCTGTTTTAGTTGGGGGTAAAATTCACAGGACATGTGCTTTTGTCACTATGGCTGGTTTCTCAAGATACTGAATGATGATTTTAGTTATATAATTGACTGTAAACAATGGAATATATCTTAATTCTGGGTATATTTTATACATTTGTCTCTTTAACCCTGATAAACATTTCCCCTTGGGCTTCATTCCTGTTTGTTCAGAGAATAATTTGTTCCGACTTCATATTCAATAAATGAATCACCAACGTGTTCCAGCAGATATTAGACACCATTGAATATATGGGAAGGTTTTCACCAGCAGAGTTTGTTTCATCTAGGCAAATTTTTCCTTATTAATTCAATCCAACAAGCTTCTCAAAATTATATTTTTGTGTAAATGTGAGTGCATGTTTCCACCATTAACTTACAAAACTTTATTCTCCTTAAAAGCATTAACTTATATTTCTTCCTTAAAAAAAATTGTCAGAATTTTTCACTTGAATTCCCTTATTTCTTGTCTTGAAAGAAAAATCAATAACCTCTATGCTCCCAGATCTATATTTATCACGTTCCACCTTCCTCCACTTCCCTGCCAAACAACAAAAACAATAAACAAACTCAAGAAATGGAAAGAGAGAAGGACCATAAGCCCCAAAGTCTGATTTGATTTCATAATAATGGGAAATTACTTGAACAGATGTATGGCATTATATAGGAGAACTGCATCTTTCAGAGTGGGAGCAATCAAGAGAAAATATAAATGTATTCAACATACTGTCTCCAGAGTATTTCATACTATTTTGCTGTAAATGTTACGGCTGGTCACAGACATGCACTTGTTAAGGGACGATGCTGTACAAGGAAAAGGTTACCAAGAGTTATGCTATTGCTGTCAATTCACACTTACGGCAACTGCCTCCAGGATTTGTTTAACAGCATCTGCAGCGTCTCGCTCACTGTAATATCCCTTCTCCACAATCCTAAAAAAAACCAGGAAATGCTTCTCAGACACATGCATTCAGGGCAGTGGATGTTAAGAGAAGTTAACTGAATTAATGTAAACGTGCCAGAATTAATGCTGGGGGAAATACTTCTACAAACTGATACTCTAGAAACCTTGGGTTTCTTTAGGAAAATGAAACACATTTATTTTGCCTGGGCTTGAACTGGCCATCCTGAGGACAAAAAAATTCTTTTTAAACCCTGTACTGGGAATCGTGTTAAACATATACCAAGCAGGCAACATACCATGAACCATCCCATGTAATTGTCACACAGTGTCAATAATTATTAAGTCATGGTCAGTGTTGTTTTATCTATCCACTCAATTATTTCCCATCCTCTTTTTTATTTTAAAGCAAATATCAGGCATCACATAATTTCATTCATAAATAAGGAGTTTGTCTCTAAAAATATAAAGGACCTTTCAAAATTCGTAACTACAATGCCATTATTATGCCTATAAATTACAATTCCTTAATATTTTCAAATACACAGTGTTTCAAATTTCCAATTGTCTTGGACATGTTGAAATTTGTTTGTTTGAATCTGCATCCAAATAAGGTGCACACAATTTGACTGGTATTTGTGTCTCTTATCCTCCTTTTACCTGTAGCTCCCTGCTCCTTACCCCTCCCCTCTCCTCTCTCTCCATCTGGCTTTCTGTTCCAAATAAATGACTTGCTCTTTTTGCATGGAGTAGATGAGGAAACTTTCTTTTCCTTTAAGGAATCTTTCTTTTATTTTTTTATTTTTTTTTTAAAGATTTTATTTATTTATTTGACAGAGATAGCCAGCGAGAGAGGGAACACAAGCAGGGGGAGTGGGAGAGGAAGAAGCAGGCTCATAGTGGAGGAGCCTGATGTGGGGCTCGATCCCACAACGCCGGGATCACGCCCTGAGCCGAAGGCAGGCGCTTAACCGCTGTGCCACCCAGGCGCCCCAGGAATCTTTCTTTTAACTTAAGTCTTTTCCATTTTAATTTCAGTAATGTTTTCCTCAGTTAGAATGCTTTGTTTTCTTCCACGGCTTTGGTTTTTCTTTTTGAGGGGTGTGCAATTAGACACATCATGAGTTTTTCTACTTTTGATTTCTATTGTTCTTTCTTCTATAATTTTCTTAATTTTAGTATTAAGTAATATTAACTTTAATATTCTGTAGATCATGTTATACTTTCATCTGTTTGTGGGCATATCCTCCTGACATGCTGATTTTCTGTGCTCTTATAATCATTTTGTATTGCAGTTGATGGAGACACCTGTCTGTTGCTGCTTATTTTTAAGCAAAGTTGGTTTTCTTAACCTTTTTGATAGAGTGATAGGTCAGACTATCTTTTCTAGTTTCATGGCCCCTGACTGATTGTTTTCATGAAGCATTCAAAATTATGACCTCAAACTTTCTAAGATCTCTTTTCTATCTGGAACTTCATTCCCTTGCCTCTACGCATCTCTGCTCTGGTTACTGGAGTCTCTTCTCAGCAGTTTCTCCTCATGTACACAAGGGGGCTTCAGATATTAGTTTCAGGAGTTCACAGGGTCTTGACTGCATTTGTCTCTTCAGACCTTACTGTGGGTGCAGCCCTTGTGCTTCCCAGAAATTTGGAAGGCAAAAAGCCCTCACAATTTCAGCTGTTCTTGTATTGGCCCATTCTGCTTCTCAGTGATTTGGAGGCTTTGGAGATTTGAGTGTTCTCCTATTCTCGGGTTCATCAATGACCTCTTGCTTCCTCTAACATAGATGCCAATACCATGGGGCTCTTGCAATCATCATTAGTTTGTCCTCATTTACTTGTTTTCTAGGCTCCATGGGGAAGCCTTGTCACCTGGTTTTGTTATAGATATTGTCTGTGAGATTCTGACAAATATCTTGTATAGGGATATTTGGGACAACTGGAAAACCACACTGTTGCTGTTTCTATCTTCCCAAAGTTTCAAGAGAAAACACATTTTTGACAGCACTGAAGATTACCAACTTGCATAAAATGTTTTCAGCTGACAAAAAGTTTATGGTGAAGACATGTCTGAAAAAGGTCAATTTAAAACATATAAGAAACAAAACTTAAACATTTTTTTATAGTTTTGCATTGAAATTTTTTAGACTGTTAATATTTTAAGTAGCATATTTATTTCTCAGAAAGTTATCTTCCTTTCTTCTTTTTTTTAATGTTGTGGTAAGAAGTAAGTTCTTGAGGCAGCTGGAATTAAAAATCTATAAAAGCTGGAATTAAAAATCTATAAAATCTTTCCAAAATAGAGGATGGATGATGCAGAAAAGCAGAAAAAAACAGAAATAAATTAAATAATATATAAGAAGATACCTTTATGACCATAATTATCAAGATTCAAAAAATTATATTGATGCAAAAATTTCAATTATTTTTTCTATTCAATTATTCAGAACATTGTCAAGAAACACAAACCCATCATCTTTTCAAAGGATGAAAGATGGAATATCTTTCCTCACCTTTTTACTCATTGGATACCTGTTCTGTACACATTTCAAATAAAATGTGAAAGTGGGTAACAATATTCAGGGAATCATTATTATTCAGTTCTTGAAAATCAATTTTCAGATAATATTTCCTTTCAAGATCACAAATTCTTCCAATTCACGAATAAGTTACATAGACTACTTACTAAACATTTAATTGAAATAATTACTTGTACTATACTTTCTGAACATATTAAAATTAAGCATGAGAGAAGAGGAAAAGAAGGACTACTGTGTCAGGGTAAGTTGAGAACTTTGGCTACTATTACACAATCCTCTGCATTTTGTTCTAAATGTGGATTTTGTGATATGTCCATCAACCAATTCAAATGTAATCGGTGTCTCCTCTGTGTGTGGCACCTGCACTCTCAGCAGCTTGGCTGTCTCCAGTCCTGTTAACAGAGGGAGTTGTTACAAAGATGGTGGAAAGGAATGGCCAATAGTTAACTTTCTTTCCACCTCCCTTTCTTCCCAGAAGAGGATAAAATCAGTTACCTCCTGCCCTGCAAAAAACAGTGTGGATTTTCCCCATGGCCACTTACCAAGGCTAGAGCTTTATTGCAACCGTTTTGTGGTACCCCCCTAGGGGGTGCTCCTCATGGCTTAGTCTAGGCAAGCACTACTCCTTGGGGTTGTATAGAGCCAACTTGCACAACCACGTGCAGCCTCCCTGATGAGAAATCCTCCTTGTCTATCAAATACAGGAGTTCTTATGAACATCATTACCTCTTAGAGAGGCAATGCTTCACACACTAGAAATTCCTCCCTATATTTTGATTTATTATGACTTCTCAAGCTTTGGCCCAAATATGATGTTTATACATTTTCATTTGGGAATAATTTAGAGTTCAATGCTTGTGTTCAGAATATGACCTTGTGTGTGAATATCTAGGGACTGGCTGGATAAAGGACTGAATTTTGGGGGGACCTGTTTTCAGGTGTGAGAGAGGGAAGAGTAGTGGGTATAAGAATAGTTCATGGAAATCTCATTAATTTTCCACAGTATAAGTTAAATTAGTAAGATATTTCAGCTTGTTAATATAAAGGATGCATTCTAACAGATATGTCCATTCATTCATTTATTTAATAAATATTATGGAATGACTGTTATGTGCTGGGCATTTAGAAGTGAACCAGACATGGCCTCTGCACTCATGGGGTTTCTCTTGGTATAAGCAGACAGACAACAATCGACACACTGTGCTAAATGCTGTGGCAGAGGTATTAGAAAATGACCCGAGAGCTCAGAGAGAGGACCAGTGATCTATTCTGGAGGCTGTGCAGGGTGGGAAAAGGATTCCGGAAGTAGCTATATCTCAGCTCAGACCTCAAGGGTGTACAGAAGTTTTCTAGTTGCAGAAAGGGTGGGGGCTGAGAGTGAGGTAGGTGTGGAGGAGCAGTGACTGGAGAGGAAGAAGACTGTTCTAAGAAAAAGGACCAACACTGTAGTGAGAATTAGAGAGTGCAGAGGGCATAGTGATAGTCAACCAATATTTCTGTCTAACATGAGCCAGGTATTTGCTGAATCTGTAAAGAATAAGATTTGGGTCCTGCCCCAGATGAGACTGCGGGTAGTACAGAAATTATTAACAAAACATCACCACGGATGTACTACATGTTATACTGAGGTTTGTACAGCCAAAGGATTTACAAATTCTCTTGTCAAGAAGGTCTCTAGAGCAGATATGTGGGACAGGAGCATAGAATGCAGGTGCCTTCCCCACCCCATCCCCAGGAGCTACACTTGCCACAGCTTAGCCCTACTATTAGGACTTAACCGTGCCTCTTCCAGGCTCCTTCTGCTCCAAGGGATTTTGTTCCCAGTTGATTTGTTCATCAGAGTGTTACAGAGTTAGGTTTCTGCAACTCAAAACATTCAACTTTGAGTATTTTATCAGTTGCGCTACCAACCAGGACATTCATGGGTGACTAGAAAGATCAGTAACAGTGAACTTCTCAAGTTGCAAAGGCAGGTTTATAATCTACGGCTAAGACTGCAAGTGAAGACATCAGTGACCAAGCAAAGGAAAATGAAGTCTTGCAATCCTTTTCATTTAGGCATGACTACAGTAGGTGTGTTTGGCCAAGGCCTTCTGCAGGTTATTGTGGGAAAATTCTTAGCCTTCTCACTAGATTGTTTCACCCACAGGGCCTACCTCCAAGCCTTGCTCATAGTGGGCAGTCAATAAATATTTGTAGAATCAATACTAACTGCCAAGTGAATGGGTGACAGAGGAATTTCAGACCATGGACATGTGAGCAACTTCTTTGCCTGTGTTCCTTCTCATGGGAAACAATGCCCCGGACAGGGAAGTGACGCTCACTACAAGAACCTGGCTATCAATCCAGAGGGAGAGCAGCCATACAGAAGCTCCCAAAGCAAATGCACCAAGTAGAGAGGGTGTTGCTGGTCTTAGGAATACATTCAGTTAGTACCTAGATATTATTGTAATAACATGGTCTTTTTAGAAACTTATTTTGAAAAAAATCAAAGTGATTCAAATTCAGCAAAATACAGCAAGCATTTCTTTCACGAGGCAACACGTAACGATTTCTACATAAAATTTAATTGGAATTTAAAAAAAAAACAAGTTGCCACGTATATATAGCCAAGGGTTTATAGCTTGACATAAAATATACTAATGCCTTCAATTTGTTGGAGCAATGAAATATTCAATCATTGTAAGGGTTTTAGAGCTGTAGAAAAAGGACACTTTTGGTTGATAGTTTGGTTTTTATATTTAAACATACTTATTGCTCTATTTCCCCTTAGATTTAGCAAACTAATCTTCCTTTTCATGCTCTATAAAATAATAAGAAAGCAGTTAAGATGTTACCAGCATCTTAAGATTGTTTTCAAAGGTCCAGGGCCATGAAGTTTGCTGCTGTGCGGCACAATTTCTCATCGTTCCTCTGTGAACTGGGCTAGAAGACTCGGGGGTAAAAACAAAATCTCTCCTAGGACTTTAATCACAACAGGACCCAAAAACCTACCCTGAGCTCTCGTTTGCATAGGTTCCTCAGTCACTAACAGGCCTAGCTGACATCTGCAGATCTGGGAAGGAAGTACAACGGGGATAGGTTCCCAGGCTGTGATTCTGGCTTGCACAGGCCTTCTTCGTCCTGGACGGTGCCTTTACTGCCACCGTTGGCCGGCCGTGTGGGAGTGCGTGCCCCTCCTCCCCACAGTTGGAACTGGTTTCCTTCTCAACATTTTAAAATTGCAGGGCAAAGCAGCACAGGCAATGCCTATTTCTCTCCACGGATCTGCCAGAAAATAAGACTTTTGTGCATTTGTTGCTGTCACCTTAATTGCTGCAAATTGAATTGAGCACATCTCCAGCTTGGCAGTTAGCACCGGCGATGCAGCTGAAGAGCTCTAATCTGATCATACCCTGAGGCCCTCAGACTTCCTGGCACGGAGATTAGAAGCCCTACTTCTCCCCCCACCAGTGATAGCTTTTTCTCAAATGGAGGTGCTATTAGATGACTATAGGTTTTTGCAAGAAAGATACTGGTCTGATGACAATGTGTACTGAAGGATCAAACGACATAGGTTAAAAGCCCCAAACAGGAGTTTCAGGAACCAAGTCTTAAGGGCTGCCAGTACATCAATCCTCAGTCACATACATTAAAGTGAATTCTGCTGTACCTTGTGTAAATCTATCAGTCCTTTATAAGCCTCATTCACTGCCTTTTCACATTTCATTGATGGCATCTTAGCCTATATTGATGCTTTTTCTAAGAGCTCTCCTGAAGAGTGTTAAATTCATATGCTTAAAAAATAGTTTCAAAGACACTAGTGACACTGTTAAATTTGAAAGCCAGGGAGAGAGTGAGGGAGTTGTGCATGCTGGTCGGGGAGGTGACAGTGCAGGAGAAAGGGGAGGTCAAATCAAACTACAGACCTGGGAATGGGCCTAAGGGAGCCCTGGCCCAATTCTCTTATACTGTAAATGAAAAGCCTGACTCAAAGATGTAATACACATTGTCCAAGAGCACAGTGTTTATTCAGTCATTCATTTGACAAATATCTAGCAATTGCTTGCTTTCTGTCTAGAACAGCTTCTAAAACAGAGACTAAGGAACTCATTTCTAGTCCTGCCAAAGTGCTCTGCTTTTGGATATCCCTTTACCCTTCCCTCTATCCGTTACTCGCTAATTTCTGATTTCTCACTTAAAATTCAGCTAAAATATTCTATTCCTCCCTGAAGCCATTTCTGCCTTAGAAGACCCCCTGATTTTGCGCCAAAAGGACTGTGTTTATATCCCAATTATACCATGTATCATCCCCACATGAAGACTTATGCCAAATCTGTGGCCAACCTCTAGCAAATATGAAGTATCTTATGATATGTCTTTTGTGTACAGATTCTTATTTTTATTTCCTTTTTAGTTCCTTGACCTCATTTATTTATTTATTTTTTATCTTGTGATATTGTGGTTGCTTCTGTAAGCCCTAACACATTTTGGGGAGATGATGGTAGTATTGAAAGATAGTATTAGGGTCCACATAGCATTTTTACTCTCCCTCTTCAAGACTAGGAGCCCACTGAAGGTAAAGGCAATGTGCTCTGGTTGGCGTAGTGGTGAGAAGGGAATAAAGGTGGGTGATGAAGCCAGAACACTAGGCTGAGGCCAGATTACCTTGTTTCGTGTGCTATGCTTAAAAGAACTGACTTTTAGGGAGTAGGTTTTTGGGCTGATCTGATCAAATCAGTGCTTTAAACATAGAGGGATGGAAGACAGTGAAATTAATGCCAGTTAGGAGTCTGTGGCAATGGGAAAGACAATGTGAAGGTTCAAAAGGGCACAGGCAGTGGGAAAGGGGAGAGAGAATGGATCTGAAAGCTGCTCAGAGAAAGAGTTCTGGGGAGGGGGCTGGGCAGAGTGAGAGGAAGGGGGAGAATTCAATGCTGACCAGCTCAGATGTTAAGTCAACTCAGAGGTAGGAGGAGGAAGCAAGATTGAGAGTGGAGGGAAAACCAAAGATACAGATGTAGTGAAGAGAAGGGCCATATGAGCCCCAATGTTCATAGCAGCACTGTCCACAATAGCTAAATTGTGGAAGGAGCCAAGATGCCCTTCAACAGATGACTGGACTAAGAAGATGTGGTCCATATATACAATGGAATATTACTCAGCCATCAGAAAGAACGATTACCCAACATTTGCAGCAACATGGACGGGACTGGAGGAGATTATGCTAAGTGAAATAAGTCAAGCAGAGAAAGACAATTACCATATGGTTTCACTCATTAATGGAACATAAGAAATAGCAGGAAGATCAGTGGGAGAAGGAACAGAAGAATGAACGGGGGGGGGGGGCGTAAACAGAAGGGGGATGAACCATGAGAGACTATGGACTCTGGGAAACAAACTGAGGGCTTCAGAGGGGAAGGGGGTGGGGGAATGGGATAGGCTGGTGATGGGTATTAAGGAGGGCACATATTGCATGGAGCACTGGGTGTTATACGCATATAATGAATTATGGAACACTACATCAAAAACTAAGGATGTACTGTATGGTGACGAACATAACATAATAAAAAATTATTATAAAAAAAAGAGAGTGGAGGGAAGAATGCTGAGTTCATTTGAGGACATACTGATCTAGAGGTGCCTATGGCATGTGCAGGTGAAAATGTCTAGCAGATTGTTGAAAATACAGTTTTCATCTCTGCTGAGACAACAGTCAACAATGTGGTTGATACCACAGGAGAGTGTCCAATTTACCTACAGAGAACGTAGGAAGAACTTTAGGAAAAGGTGGACATTTAAAGGATGTAAAAAAGAAAAGGAACTCAGGAAAAAGATTAAGAAGGAGAAAACCAGGGGCATGTGGGTGGCTCAGTCAGTTAAGTACCTGCCTTCTGCTCAGATCATGATCCCAGGGTTCTGGGATGGAGCCCTACTCCCTGCTCAGTGGGGAGTCTACTTCTCCCTCTGTCTCCCCCTCCCTTGTGCTCATGCTCGCTCTCTCTCAAAAAAATTAATAAAGTCTTTAAAAAAAGGGAGAAAACTGAAAAGGTAGAATAAAATCCAAGGGAAAAAGAGACAATGTCAAAGACTACATGAAAGATATGGAGAGGTTTAGCCAACAGTGTAAAATACCACAGACCAGACTCTGCAAAAACATACAACCTCCAGCCTCAGTAGATGCTTTGCGTTCCTCAAAAATCCTTATTTTTGCCCTAGTCTGTTCTCACATTCCCATTTACAAACTTCACCACTTCTTCCCACAAGCGCCTAGTCCATTGTCCCCCAGCCATTGTTAGGAGGTAAATTTCTCTTTTCCAACAATATTGTTAAAATAGAGACTAATAAGTCTGAACTACTTAAACCTCTTTCACTCTCCCCTCCCCCAGCACACTCCCATTCCCAGCCCTAAGCAACCATAGCTTTGCTTTCTGTCTCTATAGATTTGACCCTTCCTGAAATTCATATAAATGGAAACATACAATATGTAGTCTTTCCTGTTTGTTTGTTTGTTTTTACTTAGCATAATGTTCTTGAGGTTCATCCATATCAAAGGAACATTCCTTTTCATGGGTGAATGGAATCGTACATTTTGTTTCTTCATCTGCCAGTTTATGTACAGTTAAGTTATTTTCTCTCCTGGAACACAAGCGCTCCACGTGTAGGCATCCACCCAAGCCTGCTGTGCTGCCCCTGTGGAATTTGCAGAGTGAAGGGAAATAACACAAACTAGCTGATGTCCATGATGCTTGCTGTGCCATGAGCAGTCAAATCCTTCGTCTCTGACCCAGGAGTCTCATACCTTTTTCCAACACCCACGAAAGTGTAACAGGCTAATTTACTAGTTTGTAAGTAGAGCAGAATTATATCCCAGCCCCAAGAGTAAGTCCTCTTTGTTCTTCTTTTGCAACATTGTTGTGACTACTCTAGGTCCTTTGAGCCTTCTGTCTCTTGAATCTTTCTGCTTCTGAAGAAGAGAGAACTTTTTCTATTTTAAACAAACCCTTTTATCTGACTCCAAATCTTATTCCCTCTGTCTTCCCTGGGATATTGTTCCAAATATAAGTCCCTCTCACACAGATTTTCCTACCTCTCCAGCTTGTGGGCTCCTTCCTGCCAGCAAATTAATGTGTTCCCAGTGTGCCAGCTTAAAATACTTAATAAGCCTCCAATTATCCTGTGTCTCCTACTACTATCTCACTTTTATCCTTTCCTTTATAGCCCAGCTTCTAGAAAGACTAGAAATTTAGTCCAAATCAAAGTATATGTTTTCTTTACATACAGCCAGATAAAACTGCATAAATGAGAAGATGTATTTAAATTTTCAATGGTTGAAAAACAATTATATACATATTAATATTTAAGTTAAGCCAACACTCAAGTAAGACAAAGTGTTACATTACTAATTTGAAGTTTTATTTTAAGTATTAAGAGTGTTTGCATTTGCTCACATAGCAGCAGCATGACATGGTAGAATAATCATATGCTTTGGAGTCTGACATACTTGAGTCCAATCTCATTTAATTATTGTCGTAGACCAAATATAAGCTGAGTGACCTAAAAGTAGTTAATGGACCTCTCTGGTCCTGGTTATCTGGTCTATAAAATGTATATATCAAGACCTACCTTGTACATGTGTTACTGTGAGGATTAAATGAGATCATGGTTAGTAAAATGCCCCGCCACTGCCAGGACCCCAGCAGGCACTCAAAAATGGCCCTCGTTATAGTGACTAATTATCCTTTTTAGACAACCAGATTTTATAGATCTTCACTTTAAACAAGTACATCAATGACCAATTTTTGACACAACAGTCTATAAATTCAGATGTACTCTGCATTTGGTTAATCTCAATACTAACCATGGCACAACTCTACGGAGACTGGGCAAGAAAAAACCCTAAGTTCTGTTTCTGGATTTTTTTCAAACGGCAATGTCCTGAAAATTCCATTTCCACCAACAGTAGGAGACCTGAAATGCTGAAGTAGAGATGACTCTAAGGACTGATACACTAAGACTCCGTCAGATGATTAATAGGCTAAATGCATAGTCCCCAAACATAACCACTACCTCTCTTGCTTTTGGACCACTTGCAGTTTTTACAAAGAATATTTTCAGCTTGGAAAACTGAAAAAAAAAAGTTTGTAGTCAAATAGACCTGAGTTTCAAGCCTGCCTTTATGACTTAATTTCCTCAGTTTATTCTCTTGAAAAAAATAGAATAATACCTCAAAACACATGAAGAGTGATTGAGTGGGGCTAAATATATAGCTTTGCATAGGACCAACAAATACACCATGATTCTCCATAAATAAAATAAACAATAGTTTACTCTCTTGGAAATGATTTGAAAGGGACTAACTGGATTCAATAAGAAAGACAGCGAGGCTGCATGAGGAAGCAGAGCTAGACCAGAAGACAGTCTGGCTGCCTGATTTGGGAAGATCATTTACCTTTCCTCATTCTCAGTTGCCATATCTGTAAAGTGGGGACAATGCTTTTCATCCTCCCTACCCCAAAGGATTGCTATAAAAGAGGAAAACATAGTGTCTGGGAAAGGACTTTAAAAACCAAATATATTGATTTTTTGTTCTCAGCAACAGTGGGGGAGACAAGCCTCTAGGAAAGAACAATGAAAACAAGCTAAATAACATATTTTTTTAAAAATATATTTGAAGACATCAGAGAGTTACCAAGGAAGTGAAGGCTTCAGGAGCCAAGATCCAGGAGAGAAGAAAAACCCAGCAAAGCAAACTTAACACTGGATGCCTCTGCTTTCCCTTTAAGGCATTTACTGACTCGACATCAGTAGCAAACAGGCTGAGAAGACGAACAAAGCTTCTGGCCATCTCACAGGATGGAGGGAACAGAAGTTGGCATTTAGGGTCTGTCAAGAAAGGGGGCCCTGGAACAATCTCCTGACTTAAATTGGAACCCTTAAAGAGCAAAACGCTATGAGTAAGAGTTGACAAGAAATAGATCTGCCTTCAGGAACCCCAGCTTTGAATCAACCCAATATCTGATTGGATTAAAGTGATCTGCTCCTTACCTTAACTGCCTGCAAAAGAAAATCTGCTTTTTTGGAAGGTTACAACATTTCAAGCCTCATACTCCAAAATCTTTTATGCATAATGTTTGGCATTTGAACAAGCATAATCAGACAAGCAAAAACCCAAGGAGAAAACAGAAAAAAGACAAGTTAAAAAGCCATAATATATTCTGATACTGGAGTCAGACAAAAGTCAGGAGAAAAAATACTTCTTCAAAATTTTAATCAGATCAGTGTAAGGCTACTGCTAAATAGCTGCTTTAAAATACAATCATTTTCTGAAAAAAAAATTTGAAAACTTACTCTTAAAGCAAACAACCTCACATTGTATCCACTTAAAAAATGCAGTGAATTTCTAAGAATTATGATGAGATCGAGAAGGATGAAACAGAAAAGCTCTAGAGCTTCCTTTTTCCCATGATATCATAACTTTGTAAAGGGCTTTGGGGAGATTTTCTTGGACACAAAAAATCACTGACTTTATTCCAAAAATTTTAATCAATTGTCCTATGCAACTTACTATTTATATTCAACATGAAACAGCAGATTCCACTTGGATTTCTACTATGCTTATCACTAATTTTAGAAGCAACATGGAATAGATTTTTTGCTAATAAAATACAACCATTTTGACTATAAAAGACTAACATAATTATTTCTTCATCAATTGCTCCATTAGTTCATTCATTAGAAACTATTAACATCATCATTAAAACAGGAATGGATTTTGATCACAATTAAATAAATTTAGTTTTGACCTAAGTACAGGAAAAAGAGACCATATTATGATTTTTAACTCTCAAGAAAGAAAGCAATACATGGATAATAATGCAGGATATATTTTAGGCTTGATACAATTTTAAAGATAACTATAGAATTAAGTAACCTAATGGAGAAACCAAGTTCAAAGCAGATATGGCAACAGATATGTGGACAACAATATTTGAGGGGAAAAAGTCTATGATCTAAGACCGCTAAGAGTTTATAAGTGATTGAGTGCTTTACTGGCTGTCTGCCATTCTTTAGATATCTTCGGTTAAATCTGAACATTTCATCCATTTATCTCTGTAAATGAAATTTATCAACAATATTTAGTTTTTCATTTTTATCTAGAGCTGAATTAACTCCATGCCATCACATCAACCAGACTACAAGATGAGAGAACCAGAATCTTTTCAAGAAAAAAAGGCTGGAGAGGGACAGAAAGAGACTTGCTTCAAAAATAATTCAAACAAATAGAGGTAAGTAGGTAAATAGTAAGTGCTATTGGTAGATGACAGCTTTAGTGTGACATTCCTGTCCTGCAGTTATTTACAATTGAAGAACATAGTGTTTCTCTCTGATAGACCACAATTAGCAGAGACATATGTTAGTTCTCTTTTAGAGAGACCCTCATGGCTCCAAAGGCATCAGGATCTAACTATAAATTGACCCCGTTAATGCCTAAAGAAGAAATATGTCTACGAAAGAGTTAGCTATAGAGGTGTGGAAAAAGAAGCCATATCTGGCCAATTCCTTTTTTTTTAATAATAATTTTTTATTATATTATGTTAGTCACCATACAGTACATCCCTAGTTTCTGATGTAAAGTTCCATGATTCATTACTTGCATATAACACCCAGTGCACCATGCAATACATGCCCTCCTTAATACCCATCACCGGCCTAGCCCATTCCCCCACCCCCGTCCCCTCTGAAGCCCTCAGTTTGTTTCCTAGAGTCCACAGTCTCTCATGCTTCATTCCCCCTTCTGTTTCCCGCCCCTTCATTCTTCCCTTCCTTCTCCTACCCATCTTCCTGATATCTGGCCAATTCTGGTAACATTCAAGCAAATTAGACCAGAAGAGTCTTCACTAAGCACAAAGGGAACATGATGATCTTAGAACAAAACTATTCTTCTGGTGGATCAGTGTCTCGGGTTTCTTAGCAGCGTAGAATCCCTTCAAATTTGTTCTGAGTTTCAGAGAGGTAAGCAAATCGCTCTAGCTTAAGTATTTGCCCTTTAAGTCAGGATCTGGACCCATGAATCCAAATGACTATCAGCCAGCGCCACAGAAGGACGTCTTCAGGCCGCTGAGATCCACTTCCCAAAGTTGACTCATTTATTTGTAAAGTATGGATAGACTTAAAATGTTACAATCTTTAATGTCTGATAATTCATATAACTTGTTCTGAGAAAATGTCAATGTATATATGAGCAAAATCATGTATCTGCTGAAGATACGTGTGTAGCGCCAATCAAACGGGACCACTTTTACTCCGCGCTATCAGAAGATCCGAATCTGCACCGGGGAACACTAAAAACAGACAGAACCTTTGAAAACTAACACGAATACCTTTGGAAGCTCTTGAAGCAGGCAGCAAGCTGAACCAGGTAGAGCTGGGGTGGGGAGGAAGGGTAGGAGTGCTTCTTCCCAGACACATTCTAACCCTATCCCCTGCAGATCTTTCTCCTTGGAGTCCATTCATTATAGCAGTTGCTCATTCATTCAGCAAACATTTATTGAGAACTGACTGTGCTGCAGGCACTCAGGCTTTATCAGCAGTTCCCTCAATCTTTCTCCTGTCTTCTTTCTGCACCCCACTTCTCTCTTAACCAACAAAAACTTTGTTATCAGTGCACAGCTTCTAACCATTTCTAAAATG
Source organism: Ursus americanus (assembly GCF_024610735.1). Lineage (NCBI taxonomy): Eukaryota > Metazoa > Chordata > Mammalia > Carnivora > Ursidae > Ursus > Ursus americanus. The sequence continues at coordinate 1,721,963 of NC_142131.1, forward strand.
TACCTACTTAGTCACTCTGTCTTCTTCCAATTCCATTCTTTTTTGATTACCTCAATGAGCACAGCAAAGGGCTGCACTTAAAACTGAAAGGTTCTGTCTCTTGTACATAATGTTTGCCTATATTACGCTCTACCAGATTTCCAGACCTGCTCCCTGGCATCCTCAAACTCTGCCTTGAGTGATGAGCATATGACCAGACAACTAAAATTGGCTATAATTGGATATAACAGAACACGTTTTACTCTGCATCTTAGAACTCTAAACAGCCTAATAGAGAAAGTAGGCCTAAAAATAATTAGTTGAAGAATATTGATTTTTATGAGCTTTTGAATCCTAACAGAGAATACTATTATTACATGTTTAACTTCCTACAATTTTCATCAAATATTTTCTCATGAAATATTCTCATAAATGCTACCATTTAGCTTAAATTTAGAATGACTCTAGAAATCTGTTTTTATTGGGAAAGTAAATGTTTGCAACTGATATTACAGTGTTTCATTTTTTACTCACTAAGCAACACAAATTTTCACCTACCCACATCATAGCAAGTAACACACTCTCTCTATTCTGTACTCCTCTTATGACTTATTTTAGTAGAATTTATCAAGTGGCATGATATGTCATTATGAAAATTGTCAGGAGAAATTTCCCTTTGATACCTTTTGGTGCCTGGAAGCAAAAACTGTCTCTGGTTAGATTTCTAGAACCAACTCACCTGTCAAACAGTTCTCCTCCTGTGACCAGTTCCAGGACCAGACTGATTTCTGTAGGGGTTTCAAAGATCTCTTTCAGTTTTATCTGGGAAAAGATAGTAAAAAATAAATCATAAATTCCTTATTTTCAACTTTCTAGGAAAAAGCTAACGCTATGACTACAACAACACTCTCTGTAATAGTAATACATTGGACCATCGTCAATAAAGGTCTCACATTCTGATAACAAGCAGCCATCTGTCACTCTCTGGTTGTTTTTATCAGTTACCTCATTTCCTTAAAAGTCCTTTTGAGTTTTTATGTTTATCCTTTTGACAGCTAAAAGATACCTGTCTTAGAAACACTTCCTAAATTTTGCCAAAACATCACAATTTCTGAATTGTTACAGAATTAAAAAACAAAAGCAAGAAACAAAACTTCTTGAACTATTTGAAAGCATCATGGTTCCTCGTGATGTAAATGCTTCTTTCTCCTGAACAGGAACCTGGTTTGGGGTTTGAAGCAGAACAGGACCAGGTTAAAGTCTATCTATGGAAAGGTTATCTCTCAACAGCAAAAAAGTTGCTGGTGGATAAAGGGATCCTCAGAAAAGTAGCAATGGCATTGATTTGATTGATTATAACAGGGTTTTCATCATATTCAGATAATCCATCCAATTTTGGATATTTTCCTCAATATACTGGAGAATCTAGTGACCAGAACTGATCTATATTTGGGGAAAATTCCACACTGGCTTTTCGTTGAAAGGAAAAGATGGATAATGTAAAAGTGGTGATTGTATGTGGCAATTTTTATTTATTACTTACCCAAAGCTCCTTCCCCCTACTTAATTGTAAACAGACTTTGTTTAGGGAAGCAAGGTGCCTAGCCTCAAATTACAGATCATTATTGGTCTAAGCTGTTTACTATAGTTCTGTTCCCCAATTTTCCAGTCTCCTGCAGTGAAGAGTGATGGTCTTGTGGCCAGCTCTGGCCAATAAAATCTGGAGAGAATTCTGCTGCAGCTGTAAGTTCTGGAAAAGCCTCTCCTCTTCTCTTCATACCCTGTTGGTGAGGCCTTTCTGATTCTTTCTCTCTAGAGTACAGGCCTGAAGACTTGTGAAGACTGTGGAGCAGCCATTTAGGACTGTGAGGGAAAAGCATTGAGTGTGGAAGACGTCTAGGTCCTGAATGGCATCACTGAGGAGCTGAACCAATGCTAGCAACAGCCTGCCTTCTGATTATAACATAAAGAAAATACTTGTTTAGACTACCATATTCAAGTTTTCTGTTATTTATAGCTGCCTGCATTGCTAACGCATACGTTAAGTTTTAAGCACTTTGCTTGGAGCCTAAGTACTGCAGGTTAGTCATCCTCCTGGACGCTGCAATTTTCTCAAAGAAATGAGTAAAATATTTTCTTTAAGTAGTTGGCTCAATTCAAGTTATGGACTGGAAAATGATTTTGCTCTTTTCACTTCATTGGCTCAAGAAAGCTTTTGCCAGACCTTTCCCTCAGCGCCTTTGTCTGGACATAGCCTAGAGCACAGCTTCTGAGGACATTTTATTTTTCCCATTCAAGTACATCATTTATTTGAATCTTCACATTGTTTCTGAAGTAGATATTCTCTCAAAGGAGACTGAAATGACTTTGGAAAGCAATGCATTTTCTTCACAGGCTTTTTCAGCAATGGCATATTAATAAGATAGACACACAAAAGGGAAAAGCCAGTGTTTTATTAGAGTGAAACAAAACTCTTCAATTTTTAGTTATCCTTTCATGCATGAAAACAAAAATGATATATATGGCTGATCAGTCCATTTTGAAACTCTTTCGAGTGGTATTATTTTTAAGATTGATTCAACTAAAGAATTGAAAAATGTGATCAGACTAGGACAGGAGGTAGGCCACGGTGGCTACTGATTGGTGGTAGAAGTATCTCCTTCTCGTTATCAGCACCGGCAGCAAAGAACAAAAATCCCAGTCTACAACTTTGAAGATTATTTGCAATAGTAGATTAAAAACCACTTACAATGTTTGGATGTGAGAGGCGAAGAAGAACTCCTATCTCAGTTCTTACGATTTTTTTGTCCACCTAGAAGGCAAAATGAAAGAGAGAAACTGAAAAGAAACTCCCACCTTAGAAATGCCTTAACTGTAGCAGAGAATCAGAAATGGCAATAACCACCTGGGTGAATCAGGTAATTGGCAGACAGGCTCATTCTTAAGCTTTTGTGTGTCTTTCCTCCCCCCCCCCCAACGCCTTTTCAGTTGTATGTCTTCCTTCTCTGCTTCAGACATAAAGTAGAACTAGTTACAAATGTGGATCACAACTTGTCAAACCTCTTGCATGGCCCTATTTCAAAAATCACTGCTCTCACCACTGAGGCACAGGTTCATATCAACCTGTTTCCTCCTCCTCTTCTTTTCTTTTGTGAATCCCTGTCCCAAACCCACTGGAGCTGTCAATCACTTCACCTGCCTTTCTCACACAGAGGTGGGCATATCACGCAGCCGAATCAATCAGAATTCTCTTCCCTGGCCACCATGATTGGGTCAGAGATATCTGCCAGACCTGAGTCATCCCAATCAGGGCCCTCCCCAGAAATTTTGCTCAAATAATCAAGAAAGAGGTATTCTCTTTTTCTCTGAAATTGTGACAGCAAAAGAGGATAGAGTCTGCCACTACCAGTGACCGTTTTTAATACTCTACTTGTATCAAACGAAAGATCTGTGAAAAAGATAGGCATTGCTAGAACAGGCAGATGACACTGACAGATCTCTGCCAAAGAGTTCTTGCCTCATGCTCTAGTTCAGTTTCTGCAGATGCTTATGAAGAAAAAATGTGGATACAGATTACCTTGATTTTTTTAATCATTTTTATTATTTTTTCCAGCTTTACTGAAGTATAACTGGTACCCAAAAAAATCACACATAATTAATGTATATAATTTGGTGAGTTTGGACATATGTATATGCTTGTGATCACCACAAGGTAATCACATAACCTCCAAAAGTTTCTTGAGTCCTTTTGTGCTGCGTGTGTGTGTGTGTGTGTGTTTGTGGTAAGAACACTTAAAATGAGATCTACCTTCTTAACAAATATTTAAACACACAAGACTTTATTGTTAACTATAGGCATTATGTTGTAAAAGAGATCTCTGGCGCTTACTCATATTGTACAACTGTAACTTTATAACCCTTTAACAACTCCCCATCTTCCCCTTCACTCATCCACTGGTAACCATGATTTTGTATTTACTTCTATGAGTTGGACTATTGTAGATGCCTCATATAGGAGGAATCATGCAGTGGATGTTTCTATCACAATCTTCTCTTCAGGTGAATAAGGATTTCCTCACTATTACAAAATAAATCTATTTTTCATTATTACATAATGTTTTTAAAAATTTTAAAATGGTGCATGAAAAGCCAATCCGAAGAGAATACGCTGAGTGACAAAACCCGGACTACAAGTCAGAGCGATGCCAACCAAGGAAACCAAGAGCAGGTAGATTTGAAAAGGAGAAGCTGACAAAAGAGAAATGGACAGATAAACGAGTGATGTGTCATGACAAGACAAGACTGAGGTCAGTAAGTCTTCCCCAGAGAGAAACTCAGGGTCACTTGCTATCTTTTTGAAATGAAGTCTGAGTTCCTAGATGGTCCTGCTTTGGGAAGTGATTCCTCCACAGGTATCACATCTTGAAGGTCACACAGGTGTGCACCTTCACGCCACAGCATCTCACATCTTTCCAATATTCCTCTTGTTCCAGAAATTAGTGTTTCATTCCCGCTTCTGACTTCCCCCTCCAAGCCCCTGGGAAGGCCAAGAGAGGGACTGAGCCCTGACCTTGCCACTCAGAATCAGGGATGTTTTTCTAGAAAATAACTGTCAAGTCCACCACAAAAGTCATTGGGCAGCTATGCGAACAGTCATTATTGCAACCTGAAATTAGTCTCCAAGTGCTACTATAACTAGCATCTTCAGAAGCATCAACAGATGGATTTAACACGTCAATATTACAAAACTGAAACCCATAAAACTACCTTCACTATTTACAAAATACCTTGAAGAATGGTAGTTTTTTGTTACTAACAATTTACAATTATAAAATATATAACGTTTATTACTAAAATTCTAAGTTAGGGGATGTATTTAGCCTAGGTTCCCCAGCAAACCGATGTGAGGCAAGGATCAACATGCTGGTGTTTTATTTGGAAGGTGCAGTTAGAGCAGGGACACAGGGACATCCAGCAAGGTGACACAATGCAGTCAGCACACTGGCTACTGTGTCCCAATGAGTTGTAAAGAAACAGCAGGTCATACGGGCAGTTGCATCCACCTGGCACACAGTACTTGTCCCGAGGAGCTGTACCAGGCCATCATGCCTTGAAGAAGTTCATAGGAAGGAGAGAGAATTCACCTGCCTTGGAACCTACTTCTCCTGTTGCCCACAGGTGAAATCTGGCCCTGCGGTGGTAATTTTCCAGACTCTTAGGCTGCACATACAGTCTCTTCGGCAGTTGTGATGCCATAGTCCTCCTCATGAGGTGTTATATCTCATTCAAATCTAGAAGCGGCTGGAAGGGTCAGAAGTTTCAGGTGTGTGTCCGGTTGGCCAAACTGCACGCAGTGGACAGAGCGGGCAATCCAGCTCTCCCGAGTCCGGAAGACTGGTAGACAGAAGGACTCTGAGGAAGCCCAAAGGAGTTGGTCCAGTCACAGTGCCTTCTTGAGTGTTTATCTGTCATAGAGTAAGCCAGATTGACAAGCAGGGATTACAGTGCTGCCTCTCTAAATTTACGGAATTTTACTGCTAATCATTAAGGGCTTTGTCTTCCACTTATATTGTTTTATTGTTCTAGTTGCCAACTTGAAATGGATTGGGCACATGGGGTTTTTCTTAAAACCTATTTTGGCTCCTCTATTTAAATTGCCCTAAAGATTCAAAGAAATATCTACTTTCATCCTCATAAAATCACCTTTGAAACATCCAATTTTAATGGCTTTTGAAATACTTTCTTTTTTTTTTTTTTTAAAGATTTTATTTATTTATGTGACAGAGACAGCCAGTGAGAGAGGGAACACAGCAGGGGGAGTGGGAGAGGAAGAAACAGGCTCCCAGCGGAGGAGCCCGATGTGGGACTCGATCCCGGAACACCGGGATCACGCCCTGAGCCGAAGGCAGACGCTTAACGACTGCGCTACCCAGGCGCCCCTGAGATACTTTCAATATAAAACATAATTTTGGAAGATTATACATAAGAAAAAATTAATAAAACAATTAAAGTGGTTATTATACAGATGTGTATAGTTTTCAAAACTTCACAGAACTCAAGTCTTTCCTTAATATTGAAAGAAATCCCAATTTTACTATCTTTCTCCATGTGGGGAAGAAAAAGAAATGGGTAAAAGGCATAATTCTAGAGCAACATCAAAGAAAAAGGCTCCAGCACTGGAACAGAGTTAATCAAACATGGACCCTTCATTAAGATAGACAGCAGATACACTCCTGTGCTGGGGATGAGAAGGTTGTAGAAAAGAAGGGGGAAAGGATTGAAAAATATGTGAAGAAGAGATAATGAGGACTTAGGGAAAGAAAAGGAAACGAGTTTCTGCACTGTGGGAATGATGCATGAAGGCAGAGGTGGTAAAGAAATTGAGGAGAAAAAGAGGATTTTTTAACACCAGATTTCTGGTGGACTTGAGGCACCTGGGCATCTCAGATGTGGACTCTGGGATTTTACTTATTTTCTTTTTAAAGATTTTTTACTTATCTGTTAGAGATAGAGACAGCCAGCGAGAGAGGGAACACAAGCAGGGGGAGTGGGAGAGGAAGAAGCAGGCTCATAGCGGAGGAGCCTGACGTGGGGCTCGATCCCACAACGCCGGGATCATGCCCTGAGCCGAAGGCAGACGCTTAACCGCTGTGCCACCCAGGCGCCCCGGACTCTGGGATTTTAAATACTCTTGGTGAGTTGGGGTAACCTGTATGAGTAGAGACTACTACTCTGCTTCTAGGATTCAGTCAAGTACATTTCCACATCAAATGCTCAGGCTCATCTCATGTTCTTTGTGGGGATTGAGACCATAAGTCTTGTCGCTCTATTCCTTCTCTGGCTTCTTAGGCTCCTTTGTGGTTTGAGCAATGACAGAAGAACATAATGTGAAGTACAGAATTGTGCTCCTCAACCACTTTGTGGAAAAAGGCAAAATACAAATTATTAGTGAATAAATAAATAAGCAGACAAGTGTCTTTTAATTTTCACAATTCTCTTCTGCAGAGCTTTGCTTAATTTAGCATCCTGTTTTCTGACATATCAACAAGTATATGTTGGCACTAACATGCTTGGTGAAAAGACTTGACAGCTGGCACTTTGTTAAATTCAAGAATGACAGTCTTAGCCTACAAGGATCTAAAAACTAAGAACTACTGTTTGAACATGCAAAAATAAAATGTGGTACACAGATAAAAATACTGAGGCTGGTATCTTCAATAACTATGGAATTTTAACCAAGTTAAAATTATTCCCTTTATATTTTTGACCTAATGGAAACCTGGACATCTCATGATACCTTACTTTTTTCATCATCTTCTCAAGCAGTGTCTTATTTTTGTCCCAATAGGAAATGTACCACAGGGTCTGGAAAGATAGGTGTCCTTCTTGTTCCCCATTGCTATACCTAAACCATTTCTCCTCCTTTGTCCCCCTAAAATCTCAGCTGTTTTGAAATGTCTGCCATCAGCCAACATGACTTGCAACCTTTTTTTGTTTTCGTTATCTTCCTATCTCGTTATTCATCCAATACTGAAGATTTCAGCATGTTTCAGCATCTTTATTTCAACCACTGATCCTGTCATCATTCTTAACAACTTCAACTTTCACGTGAATGATCCTATCAACATCCTTGCCTCTAGTTTCTTTGCCATTTCTTCAAATCTAACGATTTCTTCCTCCACTCTTAGTAAACCATTCCCATGGTCATATCCCAGGCTTTATCATTACCATCAGTTACACCACTTCAAAAATACTGATTTGAAACCTCACACTCTCTGCTTTCTACCTCTTGTCTTTTCAGCTCTTACATAAATTCCATGGTCCATTAGGAAAAGCACTGATCTGCATAGTCTCCCAACTCCTTTGCCTTATCTTTTTCTGTTGGACTTGCCAGGTAAAACCCTTAAATTCGTTAAACTCAACTTTTCTTTTACTCCACGTCTGTGTCTGAACTGGTGTCTGGAATAAAATGTACAACAATCGACTGGTCTCATTTTTAATTTATGACCCCAAATCTCAAGGGAGCCTCAGCTCCCCACTCTGCAACAGAACACTTTACACTTTCTCTCCTCTAATATCCAATACTCCCTCCTCCCTTCACTCTCCTATCACAGCCTTGCTTCTAATCCACTGAGAAGGTATAAACAATACAAAGAGAACACAATCTTCTCATCATCCAATCTGTCAATCTATATACATCTGTATCCAGTTAATTTCATCCATTTATTCCACAAATATTTTTGAGCACCCACTACATGCAGATGTTATTTTGGGCATGAGGATACAGCAGTGAACAAAACAGATAAACTTCCTAGGAATTTTATGTCCTAAGAAGCTTCTGTTCTAGTGAAGATAAAAAGAAAAGAAGAAGTAAATAAATAAAAGGTCCAGAGTTGATAAATACTAAGGAAGGAAAAAAAAGGTAAAGGACATGGGGTGGTGAAGGATGCTATTTGAGATGGATGGTTAGGAAAGGTCTCTCTGACAAGGTAACAAGGTACATAGCCACTTGGAGTTGAGGAAGGGGTGTTTCAGACACAGAAACAGCAAACACAAAGGCCCTCAGCTATGAGTGACAGCAAGGAGGCCAAAGCAAAGTGACAGAGGAGGAAAGTAGTAGATGATGATGGAACCTCCTCATGACCAGGAGTCAGGTTATAAAGAGCCGTGTCAACCAGGTAAGAACTTGGCATTTTAGTACAGGAGAGGTCAGACACAACTGGAAGGTTTTGAGAAATGAATGACAGGATCTTAGTTAAGTTTTAAAAGGATACTCTGAGGTCAGCCTGGGTGTCTCAGTCAGTTAAGCATCTGACTTTTGATTTTGGTTCAGGTCATGACCTCAGGGTTCTGTGACTGAGTCTCACATAGGGCTCCACACAGTGTGGGGCCTTGAGATTTTTCTCTCTCCCTCTTCTTCTGCCCCTCTCCCCGCCCTCTCTTAAAAAAAAAAAAAAGATGCTCTGAATCTTACAGAGGTGAGGATAATGGAAAGAGTCAAAGCAGGGACATGCAATAACAAGTCAGAGCAGTTATTCCAGGGAGAGATTGTGGAGGTTTGGTAGGGATGACAGAGGTATGAAGCAGATGGATAATTTTAAGGAAGAGAAAACAGTATTTGCAGATGGACCGGCTATGGGATGTAAGAGAAAGTAAAGTGTAAAAGTTGACTACAAGTTTTTCAGCTTCAGAAATGGGAAACATAAAATTGCCGCTTCCTGAGGAGGGAAAACTAGGGGAGCAGGTTCCGAAAGATGCTCGCAACATTCTGGCCCTGTCCGTGGTACTGAACTCACCTACTAGCTGTCCTCTTTCATTCCAGCTCACTAATCATCCAACTCATCTCTGAAGAAGCCAAAATCTTTTCCATTTCTGGGCCTTTTCACTTTGTACTAGATAGTCTTCTTTCTTGAACGCTCTTCTCCCTGATCCTTCAGTGTGAGTTTGGACCCAGTAGAGAGGAGAATGAAAGGGGCAGCGGCACACTGGAGGTGATGGTTCAGGGGTGGAGGCAGTGATGAGCATTGGACATGATGGGATGGGACAGGAAGGAGATATTAACTGTAGAGGAACCAATATCTTATTTTACATTTAACAGTGACTAGCATAATACCACCCTTGTTCTCACCAGTACGGGAAGACAAACTCTAATAAAGCATGTCAATCAAATAAGCTTGGTTTTGAAAACTGTGAAACTCATTTTTTGATAGTTCTGTTAATAGCCGCCTCCTACTCCCTGTAGACTCTTAACTGGCAGGGCAAAAAGGAGAGAAGTAGAGCTTTCCAATGGAGGAGGAGCCCGAGGATAGGAATAGAGTTTAGGCAAGACAAGAACGGCTCTGTGAAGTTCAAACCAGAAAGAAAGATGCTTATATTTAAGAACGTGAAGTCTCTATAGTCAAGTAGATTCAGAACAGGGCAGCCTCCTTCAAGGGAGGTACCTCGCTCCCTCATTCCTACAGTCTAAAATCTAAGCCTTTCTGCTCACAGATGCCAGAAATTCTTTCACAAGGAACAGCCTTTTATTTTACAGTGAATGAAACAGGCTTAAAATATTCCTGGGAGAGATGACAAGCTGAACAAGTTTATACAAAAGATTTGGCTCATGCTAGACTCTCACTAGAAACAGATTTGGCTTACCACAGAAAAGAACGGAGAAAACACCATATATAAAGTAGAAAAGACTTCACATCTTTCACCAGCTCTTTTCCCATTATTGCATCTTTGTATCTCTCCCTGGGATTAAGAATATATGGGGGCAAACCTGATTTAATACCTCTTATCCTTAAAGAGACCTCATCCCTCTGTGCCTCACCTCTCTTCCTGCATTCAAGGCATTTCTCTGCTTCCCACCACAGAAAAACTCTCCAGAGTTGTCTCTGCTTTCTTTCTCCACTTCCTCCACCCACCCCCTTGTATTTGTCAGTGCAACCCAGTCTGGCTTCATCCCAAGAACTCCTCCAAACTGCTCTTATAGAAAAAAAATCAGTAGCCTCCTTGGAGGAGCACTTGGAGCCAAACTACTCATCTTATCCTGTCAGCAGCATTTGATATATTTGATCACTCCATTCTTCAAATAAAATTGATTATTCCATGTCACCATTCTGGTCTGGTTTTTCTTCTACTTTAAAGGCTGCAGAAGTATTGAAATACTTCCTAACTAATCTCTCTGCTTGGATTCTTACCCTTTACAATCATTCCCTCTGCACACAAGCCAGAGTGATGTCTTTATAAATCAGATCATGTCACTCTCCAACTCAAATGGCTTTACTGGCATTCATTGTGCTTAGAATAAATGCAAACTCTTTACCACGGACCATAAAACTCTGGGCGGCTTAGCCTCGCCCTTTTGATCTGATGTCATTTTTCTCTCTACACAGGTCCTTCAAGCACTAGACCAGACTCCAAAGCCTTTGCACTTGCTACTTCCTCTTTCACAAGACCTTCTGACTTCTCAGAGAGTACCTGAGAGGCCTTCCCTGGACACTCCATCAAAAGTGACTACACATACATACACATTTATACATACACCATGAATCATATCACTCTAATCTATTTATAACATTTATAATATCTATGTTATCATTTAATTACTAATCATTTTTTCTTTTTTTAAATTTACATTCAATTAGCCAACATACAGTAACAGAACACAAGCTCTATGACACCAGGGTTTTGTCCATTTTCTACACATCAGTATTCCCAGCATTGTTTACCAATGCCTGGTATACAATAATCTGTTGAATGAATGAATGAATGAATGAATGAATGAATGAATGAAGGATGAAGCTAGTGTTTGCATACAAGAGATGGGTGGCTCAAAGAAAAGATCCCTGGTTTCACAGCTTTGGTTAGTTGAGATTAGAATTGCTTAGTCCGTTCTCTTGTCATTCGAATCTATATGCCATTTTTTGTTGTGTTATTGATACTAATAGAGTGGAGAATGCCTTGCCCCCAAGGTAAATGAGGAATGTTCCAAGAAATAATAAGTAAGAGTAAAAGCTTTGGTGGAGTCACTGCAGCAGAGAGTGATGTTTCATGTCTGCTCCTCTTCGCCACTATAGGATACAGAGCTTGTCAAGCTGCCAAAAGGAGGCCTGTTCTTCAAACAGCACAGCATGCCTTTATTTGGGTGATCAATGCTTTGTATTAAACACAATGAGAGAAAAGATTAAAAGAAGAGGAAATGATGAAAATCAGAAACTGGTAGCCACGTGAGCTGGAGTGCACTATGCGCTCCTGAAGGAGAAGCTGGGAGGTCCTTGGGACGGGCCGCAGAGAAGTAGAGGGATGTGACTGCAAATTCTCTGCTTTGTCTCTGTGCCTGCTGGGGGACAGTTCAAAGGAAAGCTTTGCTGGGTCCTTACTCCCCTAGATTCCCTGATAAGGGCACGTCAACACCAGCACAGTCAGATCCATGCAAAAAAGAAGTTGATACCCTGTGATAAAAAAAGGAATGGAATGTCAGCCTCCCAAATTCTCTTTTTGGGGGCATGTTGCCAGGGCTGGAAGAAAATAAAGAGGTAGTATAAATTTTTAGAGAAGTATCATAGCCACAGTAAAAAAAAAATGTGAAATATAAAACATAAGAGTGAGGAACAAACCCACCATTGTAACACAGCCATTATTAGCATTTTCGTTCATTTTCTTTCAACTTTTTAAACTCTGAGTGTTTCTTTACATACTCAAATATGGAGAGATAGTTTTGTTTAATTTTCATGAAAAATACCATAAAATTTCATGGATACCTATCATTCACAAGCAGAATATAAAATACTTTCCTAATGCTCCAGTGTCATCAATGACTATTTTTATCACTAGATACTTAGGATTTCTTAAAATTTGCTACTAATATGAATAATTCTGTAATGAACGTCCATGGTTGTACTTTACTTTAAAATGCAACTTGAATTCTAATTCTGCCATTTACAGTCCTTGATAAAATCACTTATCTTGTCTGAGGATTATTTCAATTTCTTCATAGATAAAATAGAGATAATAACTGCTATCCACAATTGTTGTGGATCATTATTGTAAGGAGGAAATGAAAATATATGTGAAATCTCCTGGCTCATGGTAGATGTACAGTGCTTTTCCTGAAAGGATTTTCTAAAAGTAAGGTAAATATTTGCTAGTGTTCTATTTTTAATTTTCTGTGTTTTCCCATAAAAATTACTGTAATTGAAACAAACTAAATTTAGAAATATTGGGATTTATGAAAGTGCCAGTCCTACTAAGGAAAAATAAATTTGAATATGGTTTAGTTCCCCTTTTCTTCTAAAAGTGAAAGACAACTTCATCAAAATCCTAAACTATAGCCAATATAATCTTCTTATTTGAAGGTGATCAAAGAGGGGAACTGATATCTGTTTGCATTTATATTTAAATGCTTTCCTTCACCTTTTATGAAGATTGGAATAAGAACTGCACTACTTTGGTTAAGCTCCACAGAGATTTTAATACCAGTTTCTTACATTTATTAACCACTATTGACTTCTGAGGTCACATCTGAGTTATTACAGACCTGGGTATCAGCAATGTCCTAATTCTAATTTCTATTAGAAATTAACAAACTGCATCATTCCCTTTTAGTGCTGAGATAGGGAAACTGAAGGAATGCATAAAGACCTGCTTTCTGTTCCTTTCCCTACTTCTGTTCTTGCTAGGAGCTGCACCCCCACCTTGCACACACCTCAACACATGTAATGTAAGAAAAGGAGTTAATGATTTCTCTAGAACAGATAACACCTAAGCAAGACCCAGGTGAGAAGAACTGGATGCAGCTATCATATACATATTTCAGATCACCAGCACTGGACATCTCAATGTCAAGGCCCCCAGGCTCCAAGGCAGAGGGCCCTCTTGGGCCCTCATCCTTGTTCTAGGTGGTTCTTGGAGGCCTGAGAAGACATGTACATCATGATTCTCAATAAAGAAACTCCAGGCCCCAAACGAAGACGAGACTTCCTCCTTTCCTTTCTGAGTCTCCCAGACACTGTGCCTGCATTCTCTCTATATCTTCAATAAACTCTGCTTTCACCTCTTGCTTGCTCACATTTGATTTCTATCCTGCACACAGCCAGGGACCCTCTTGGCTCATTCTGCAGGACCTCTCCAGGTCCCCGGACCCAGCCTGTCAGCATCAGTACCTTTTAGTGGTTTTTATGTGGTCAAGGCAGTGCTTTTCAAAGTACTTTTAAAATTACCAAGAAGGCATGGAAACACAAAGTTTAGTTTTGATTTTGTATTCTTTTTAATTGGGCAGCAACAATTCAGGTGAAAAATTCCCAAACCATGTGAAGTGAGGGGTAGGACTCTGTATACTCTAGAGGCTCTGAAATATCCATTTAATCCTAAAACTAAGTGATCATCTATTGGTTATAAAACTGACTAGTTAGGCATTCAAAAAGCTTGTGACTTTGTAATCAGCCAAATAACAAAAACAAAAAATACTCTTATAAACATTACTACTTTAAATGACCCCAAAAGCAATATAATCATGCTCTGGGGCTGGAATTATAAAGAGATAGCAGAAATCTTAATGCTTTAAGGTTTGGGAAAAAACACCATTGTTGATATTGCTCCAGCAGTATTCTTCCTCTGGATTTGCCTCCCTTGCTGACAAATCATCTTAACATAAGTGAACCCCAGATCCTTACTTTTCTGAAGAGACCAGATGCTTCTAGAAATCTGAAGCTCAAGTGTGTCAGCCCAGTTCTACTCAACATCTTTTTTTTTAGAGTGATGTGCACATCTTCCATCTACTCCCATTAGCTTGTCCTTAAGTCTGTTCTGGGTTACACGGCTCAGAGTTTAAAGGTCCCATGCATGAGTAATTGGGTGGACATGCACAACTTTCCATGATAATGCCCTAGCATTGTTTGTTTTCTGATACTTTCCAGGACCGTCAGGGTTCAGAGAAGGAGTAGATCCATGCACTGGGCTGGTCTCTGATTTTGCGCTGCCTGGCTGGTCTGGACCTGTCCCTGAATATCTGACCATTATGTGACCCTATGATGTATCCCCAGCTGTCTATAACTGATGGGGCCCTCACCTGGTCAGGGGTATAGTGCACTCAGCAGCTAGTGACGGCTGTGGCGCATGGGTACTTCATCCTCACTGGAGAGACCATGACCCCATGGGTTACTTAAGCAAGCATGGAAAGAACAGGGCAAGGGAGAAACAGCTCTGAGACAGATAAACTTACACTGAATATCTACCCTAAAGACACTCTTTTAAACTGATAGAGACTCTTAAATGAGGAAAAACTATGATTTCTTTGACTGGAAATTTTAAGTATTTTCCCCCAGATATCCAGGGCACCAGTCTTAGAAAGAATTTTAATTGTCATAGGAAATAGAGGATACCCTAAATTTTTTTGGCAGATAAAAATGTGATAGGTAAATTTTGATACTCATCCACATTCCCCTTCATAAAAATGTCAAAATTTAAAAGATGATGATGGTGATCTTGGATCTGTTTTATCAATGCAAAAAAATCATTCACAGCTTACAGTACTTTATTATGTATGACCCCCGACACTGATCACAATACCCAAATGTGTCCTCATGTTACTATGGAAAAATAGTTCTAGACTATTATCTAAAAAAAAAAAAAAAAAATCTTCCCAATGACAGCTTGGTATGTTGTGGGGAAAAAAAGCACTGTAGATGTAACAACCTATTTGATACATTTTTCAGAATTCTGCGGTAGAGATAAATATGAGAAGCTTTAACTGAATTTATCTTGTGATGCTGACACTTGCAGCAGAGAAGAAACTGGAATTCCATACACATAGCCATGCCTGGGGTCACTGCATCCCATCTACCACTGAGACAAAGTGCAAAGATTGATATCAAGCATTACACACTCCCCAGCTATTCCCCTTTCTTTGTTAGTGAATATTGTGTGCTGAAACTCATTAAACTAAACTTTTAACAGCATTTGGAAAAGAAGTATGTTGCTTGTGTTCTCTGCACATAGGGAGTATTATTTACCTTTGTTTCAGTGTGACTTAGACATGCACTCAGTGTCTCTGCCAACAAAGGCTTTCATCCTTTACCAGCTTAGCAAGGAGCAATATCCAGTTTCAGTCTCAGATCTAGACCATGATCATTCCTACCTTTTTTTGTCTTTTTTTTTTTTTTTTGGTCTTTTTTTCTATCAGGACCCAGCTGGTATAAATAGAAAGGACCCAGATTTGGGACTCAAAAGTACTGGGTTCAAATTCTATATGCTATTGTTACTTTGGACATGTCTCTTTTCTAAAACTCCCACAGGGCACTTTGTGTTAACAGGTGAATGGGGCCACACAGTGTCATTAAATGAGAGCACCATTCTTATCAGCATTATACTCCTTTACTGTTAAAACTACTGAAGTGGCATAGGGCGATTTGAGGATGCTTACTAAAAAAAAAAAAAAAATCGATAATTCAGTACTGAAAATTATTTGGATCTCTTCTAATTAATATCCTCTGCACATAGTCATTCATTTCCTCTCTTTTTGCAGATTAGTGGTTTTGGATTTCCACAACTTGATCCTTTTTCTTTTTAGCCTTCTTTCTCCCCTCTCTTCTTTTTTTTTTTTTTTTTAGAAGATTTTATTTATTTATTTGACAGAGAGAGAGGCCATGAGAGAGGGAACACAAGGAGGGGGAGTGGTAGAGGGAGAAGCAGGCTTCCCACCGAGCAGGGAGCCCGATGCGGGGCTCGATCCCAGGACCCAGGGATCATGACCTGAGCCGAAGGCAGACGCTTAACGACTGAGCCACCCAGGCGCCCCTCTCCCCCATCTTCTTACATTGTCTGGATGGATGCAGCTTTGACCGTCATTCTACATCATACCATAAATATAAAAATCAAAATTTATTGAAATGTTTTTCTCTGTTAATACTAATACTATAGCTTCTCCCCTTCCTCGTAAGCTATGAATCCCGTTTGCTTTGTGGCTGGTAGGCTGTGCTCCTTTGGGCTCTCTCAGCAATCTGGCTGTGTGTGGTCCATTGGGTATCACTCCCCAGCTCTGATCATCCGACCTCAGCTTCTCTCAACTTCCATGCTCCCGGCACCTCTCCTCTGGTTACAAGGCCTTTCCCATTCAACTCTCTGAGAAGTTTCTAGTCTCTTTCTTCTACTAGGATATGGCAACATCAGCTCTTCCTGTAAGATTTCCTGTTTCTGGCTAGCTATGCATCTCCTTTTTCTGCTCCACAGCCTCCATATAAAGGGTGAAGATCACTTTAGACCAAGCTGCCCACTATTTATAAAAGCACTAGAGGTTTAAATGTGATCATCTGAGTAGATGGTGTCACTGCAAAATGTGTTTCCTTTCGGGCAACAGCACCTGAGCATGAGCCTAAATTCTCAGTCTCTCTTTCTCCCCCACCTCTCACCACCCTTCACAGCAGCTTGACTGAATACGGTGTTTATTTTTAAAAAGGCAACAAAATACTGATGAGAGATCAACATAATGAGAGGACAGATAAGCAAGCTGGATTGTGACATATTCCAGCAGCATTTCTATCAACAAAGAAAACAAATCAAACTGCAACAAATAATTCTCTGCAAGAATGTTCAGACTTCCAAGTGGATCTCTGAATGGTAAAGCATACAAATCAGGCCAAGTTTTTAGCATTCCACCCCACTACCTTTTTCTCTTGTAGACACATACTTGTCACAAACTGAATAGAAATATCCCTGTTCCTATTCCAGGAAACCTGGCTTAATAGTTCCTATGAAAATCAATAGGTTTCAATGACAGAATGCTTGAAGAAGTTTCACTTCACTTGACACAGCTTGTTATCTGCAAGCTACTTTCCTTAATGTGTTCTGGGACATCAATTGGGCCCAAAAAGTCTATTTGAGCTACTGATTTATATTCTCCTTTCCATCACTGACCAAAGGTGACCTTGACTTCACTTTTACAGCACATCCATGAGTGGTTAAAAGTGGCTATGGCAACATTTAATAGATGCATATCTTTAACCCAGATGGACCCCAGACATCTCTCTTACATACATCACAGCAAATGAAAAATGAATGGCCCATGGTCAGTTTTCTGTGTTCCCAGAGGCTAGGGAGAAAGAGACTAGAGCAGATAATCCTCAGTTTACCCATTGGGATAAATGGTATTATCTCTATTTTAGAATGGAGGAACCTAGAAATGTCCCCTAATGGAGATGATCCGAAGATTCACCTACCAAGAATTTGGGAGAAGGCCTGTGTATATTCTGTAACTTAATCTAGAACAACCTTTCAAATTCTCCTGCAAATCATAGTTATACACTCAAAGAGTTAACTCATAAGAATATAAGGAAAAATGAATAGATATTAAATACTAAATCATAGAATGATTAGCAAATCACAATGGGTGTTTCTTCAACTAATTGAGAAGAAGATAAAAGGCCTTTTTCATCCTTTAGCATTTATGGAAATTCATAAAAGTCAAAGGCATTTTCTAGTAAATTATTCAACAAAAATCCTTACAGAAATTGATAGGTAACTTTACATTCTAATAACTAAAATATGACAAAATTTAGACCTGAAACAGCTTCTACACTGTGGATCTATCACACTGCTCCAACGCGAAGAACCAGAATAGAGCCATGAGGTTGAAAGCGTTCTAAAACTAGCAATCATGAGCATCTAAGATTTGTTTCTGTAGGAGGTCACAGGATCAGAAATTTTTATTTAGCGCCACATTAAATTTGATTGATAATGGTAGCAAAATATATACCCATTTTTAGCATAGATTTCAAAAGCACTCTAAAAACAATATAATTAATCTTATTCATACAGAATGGCACAGTGTGTCGGGTGCTGCTTACTGCTCAGTTTTAAATGAAGCTAATGAGGACATCAGAATTGCATAGAATGAACTGGGTACTATCATAACATAAAGTGTCTGTGTGGACCCTTTATAATTAATAATAAGAATAATGTTCCCGTTTATAACAAGCTTCCTGGGTATTGAGAAACATTTTACACAAATTATCTCACTTTAAATCTTTACTAGGACACCATGAGCTAGATGTTCTTAAAGACATTTTACAGATGAAGAAACTAAGATGGAGAGACTTATACAATTTGTTGTAAAGCCACACAAGTAGTAAGCGGCGGAAGTGATTCTGAACTCCATCTGTCTGGCTCCAGAGCCCATAATCTCACCCCACAGCTGCGCAGCCATTAAGGAGAGTCAGAATACCTATACGTGCTGAACTGGCACGCTGAGATTGGCTCTCAGACTCACAAATTCTGAATTTGCATACCGAGATTAATTCTTAAGACTCAGTACTGGGTATTTCATGAACGGGCATGGATTTTAGAGTAAGCTGAATGCAATCTCTTCTAAGAGCTGAGCCACATAGCTAAAAATTCCATCTCAATTCTAGAATTGAAATATTTGTCTCCAAAATTCCAGGGACACTATAAATGATTAGTGAGCATAATTCTCTTGAATCCCAATCAGTTCTTCCTCAATAGGAGCCATACTGATAGGGCTGAAGTGTGATTATTTAGATACACCCTGAAGTATGTACTCCTCAGGAAGAAAGGTAAAAGCAGGTGACTAACTCCAGAACTAGTAACTACATGATCGCCGTGCCATTCTTCAAAAGTTGTGATCCCATTTAACTCAGCAAAATTCAGTCCAAACTGAAGCTTCCATCTGCTTAATTTGTTCAAACTCTGACACTTTCTTGAATCTGTTTTTCCCATTTTGCTCAGTTTTAAGTTCAGCATGTTCAAAACCCACGTTATATCAGTAAAAAGGTTCCGTCTTCGCAGTTGTGCCAGGCCGGTGCGGCCAGAGTGGCAACGGCAGAAGCCGCACCGCGTCCCGACGGCCGCGGCTGCGAGCCCGAGTGACGCGCTGCAGGCTGAGCAGCGGACTGAAGGGCAGATTGCCGAAGTCAAGGATGGTGATGGAACTACAACAACAAAGGGACTGGGAACTGTGATGAGGTCTCTGGGGCAGAATCCCCAGCAGCAGAGTTACAGGATGTGACTAATGAAGATGATGATGGTATCGGCACAACTGACTTCCCGGAACTTCTGACAATGATGGTAAGAAAAACGAAAGACACAGACAATGAAGAAGAAATTAGAGAAGCATTCCGTGTGTTTGATTAGGATGGCAATGGCTGTATTAGGGCAGCAGAACTTTGCCACATGGTGACAAACATGGGAGAGAAGTTAACGGATGAAGAGGTTGATGAAATCATCAGGGAAGCAGATATGGATGGTGACAGCCAAGTAAACTATGAAAGGTTTGTACAAAAGATGACAGCAAAGTGAAGACGCTGTAGAGAATGTGTTCAGTTTATTTGCCTTTTCTCTGTTTGTAACTTATCTGTAAAAGGTTTCCCCCGGCTGTCAAAAAATACACGTGTAGTAATTAGAACTTCATTCCTCCATGTTTTCTTCCCTTATCTTACTGTTATTGTCCTGAAACCTTATTTTAGAAAATTGATCAAGTAACATGTTGCATGTGGCTTACTCTGGGTGTATCTAAGCCCTTCTGCACATCTGAACTTAGATAGAGTTGGTCAAATGAGGAAACATCTGGGTTATGCCTTTTTTTTTTTTTTTTTAAAGATTTCATCCATCCATTTGACAGAGACAGAGATAGCCAGCGAGAGAGGGAACACAAGCAGGGGGAGTGGGAGAGGAAGAAGCAGGCCCACAGCGGAGGAGCCTGATGTGGGGCTCGATCCCGCAATGCCGGGATCACGCCCTGAGCCGAAGGCAGACGCCCAACCGCTGTGCCACCCAGGCGCCCCTGGGTTATGCCTTTTTAACTAGTTTTCTTTGGGAACTGTCAGCATGTTGTTAAGTGTGGCGTTGTAACTCTGCGTGGACTATGGACAGTCAACAATGTGCGCTTAAAAGTTGCACTATTGCAAAACGGGTGATTATCCAGGTATGCATACACTAGTTTTTTGTACTGCTGGTCCTGTACCAGAAGCATTGTCTCTTATCGTTACTTGCTTTTAAACTTTGTTTTAGCCACTTAAAGAAAATCTGCTTAAGGCACAGTTTGCCTCAAATCCATTCCAAGCTGTATATTTGTTTTCCAATAAAAAAAATTACAATTTACCGCCCCCCCAAAAGTTTCCGTCTTCTAAATCACGGGTTGTCCTAATAGCTGAGTCTGTTACAACCCTTTAATGCCCCCAAGTTGTTTATCTGAGGAAGTAGCTTAGTAAGTCCTTTTCCCTACTTCACTTTCTTTTAAATATCACATGAAATGAAGAGGATAAAGGGCCCATGAAGGAAGGAAAAAAAAGTTAGCCTTGTTCCCCTCTCCCTTGATTCATGTTCACGGTACAAGTTCCACTGATATCTGCCAGTCACTTAGCTCGTATATGTAAGGCGATAAAGAATGTACAGGACACCAAAATGACACTGCCTGTGAGTCTGTACTTGTTTCAAAATTAAAGTTACAAAACACACCACCTTTTTCCTGAGAGGAGAGTGTGGATGCCACTCCAAGTACGAGGACCATGAATACTAGTGGAAAAAAATTAAACAAATACGTGATTACGAAAGCCTTTCATTTTCCTCTCTTGTTTACTTTTACTGTCCTCAAAGCTTCATCTTTATTAATGACACAATGAGATGAACAGATATTGCTTCTGGAAACGTCCAGGTTTTTCAGTAGGGTTAAGTCGGTTCAACTATTTTCTGGCACTTCAATACATCTATAAATAGAGAGAGTCACTGGTGTTTATCATAACATTTAGAAACTGCAAGATTTTGAAATGCTGTTTGAATGCCCAGAAGAAACGCTAAGTTATGATAAACAGGATGTCAGTGTTGAAGTAGGTTTTAACCCACATTTTTGGTTACGAGAATTTTCATATATACTGAAACGTTGAAATACCAGCATGGATGCTAGTATATTGTCCTATATTTAATAATTGTTGATTTTTGCCATATTTTCTTTCTCTCCTCATATGTACACACACATGCACATACTTTTTTGTTGCTTAACTATCTGAAAGTAAGTTGCAGGCATTATAACGTTGGTTAATATGTATTTTAATGTATACTAATTCTATGAAATGTAGTTATCTATATATAAAGTACATTGTATTATATCATATATAAAATATATGACAATTAAAAATATTTTTAATTACACATTAATTTCCCATAAAGATATGTTATTAGTCAAAATACTCAATTGTCTAAACATGACAATTTGTGTTTCTTATCAGTATTAACTCTGTCCTGTACCTGACGACCAAAGAGATATGGATTTCTCCATACGGGCTGGTGCTTTAGTCTGTCTTCCTACGGGTAAATTAGAGTCATTGTCTATCACCCAGACATGTGAGTGCCTAATGGATTCTCAGTGACGAACTGGGAGTAAGTCTCTTATTGCCAATGTAAACTAAATCCTTCCTCAAATATCAAGTATGAGAAAGGTACATAATATTGCCACAGAATAAAATTTGGGTAAACTATCTTGAAAAAGTATTTAAAAAGAGCCTGGGAAACAGGATTATTGTTATCAAATAACTGACTGTAAAAAGAGATGGGAAATCTTTCTTGGACTTAAAGATGTTCATATATGAATTTAATCACCTATAAACCGGATGAGTTTTCTTAGGTTTATTAACTTTCTTGAATGTGACATAAGTTTCACTCATCTTCAGATAAAATATTGAATGGCATATTATGAAATTCACCTTGGAAGTCGTGTCTTATAGATAGTATTATGGGTAGAACTGTGTCTCTTCAAAAAAGATATGTTGAAGTCCTAACCAGCAGTACTTTTGAAAGTGACCTGATTTGGAAATTGAGTTGTTGTAGATATAAGTTCATTTAAGATGAGGTCATAGTAGAGTAGGGTCAGCCCCTAATCCAATAGGAATGGTGTCGTTCTAAGAAGAGGAAAATCTGGACACAGACAATGCACAGAGGGGAGATGAAATGCAGACACATAGGGAGAAGGTGGCCACATGACAATGGAGGCAGAGATTAGAGTGATACATCTGCAAGGCAAGCTTCTGTCACCAGGAGCTAGGAGACAGGCATGGAACAAGGTCTCCCTGAGCACTCCCAGGAAGAATCAACCCTGCCAAAACCTTGATTTCAGACTTCTGGCTTCAGAACTGTAAGAGAATTAATCTCTATTGTTTTAAGCCTCCTAGTTTGTGGTATTTTATTACACCAAACCCAGGAAATTCTCAGAGATAGATGATAATAGAGGACAGAAAGATAGATAGATAGATAGATAGATAGATAGATAGATAGATAGATAGATAGATAGACAGACAGGCAATCTTTCAGACCTTTTAGGTTTAGGTCTAGTCATAAAATGAGGACTTGAATTATCCCGTTAGGTATATAGTGTCCCAAAGTTATTAGTTGAACCTTGTAAAATTGCCATTTTTGTAGGTAAAAAAAAATGATTTAAGAGAGGCAGTTTTATGTGGCTCAATCTAATAAATAGATTGCATAAATAATTCAATTTCTAAAGTCCCCTTTACCCTGAAAGAGCAGATCTTTAACTGAATTCACTAGGAAAATACTTTGTTTTCCTTGCATTGCTTTTCTTCTGTAAAGAGATTCGTAGGCTTCATTCATTTCATTTAGATAAGGAAGTTCCGTCTTCATGAACTGTATGAAATCAAACACTGGAGGCAATTGCTTTTTGAGACTTTGTCTCCTCTTTCTCTCATTTACACATCTCTGTGCATGGTTTATTCTGGAGACAATGCTGGAGATTCCGTCCAATTCACGTTCAAAGCTTGGGTTTCTCCAGGGGATTTTCTCTCATCCCATTTGGCCCAGCAGTAACTGTGTTTGACAACATCTGCCTTACCGCACCGCTCTGCAGCTCCATCTGACACTTGGTTCCTGTCCACGTTTTCTTCCCGCCTGTCTTCTGAGGAAGATGTTTCCATAACAGAGGTGGAGAAGAGAAAACGGCAAGGGCAAACCAGAGCTTTACATTCCCAATGAATGAGTCACAAACCCACCAAATGTCTTCACCTGCCTCTTATTCCAATTCAACCAAAGATTTTTGACAGAAACCAGTATTTTCTAAACCAGCCCTTTGTCCTTTGGGATTCTGAGCATTCATATGCCATTTCTGAGTGTTTCTTCTCCTAGACATTCGTTCAGCTAGTCCCTTTCAAAGTTTCTCAACTATGAAAACAAAACAACCACTCACAAATTTTACTGATAATTTTTTTAACCAGCAAGAAACAATACAATCAAGTCCAAAAACATCTCTTGTGTGACCACTGCTAAAGCATGCCAACTTATTTTCATAAAAAGTAGATATTTACTTGGAAGTTCCATTTCATTAAATTTTAATAATTCTTAGTTCCAATAAAAGTTACGACTATCAGAAACTGATTTAAGAGAAAATTCCAAACCTTATCAATCAAAAGATTCCTCTACATTCTGGAGTAACTTAAATCATTGCCTATAACCAAATAAGAAATACAGAATATAGGATTTATAGTAGCAACTGTCACTTAAATTATTAAATTATTCTTCAATTAAACTGTCTTTGTTAGTTTGTTCTGGCTTTAAATTTTAACAGATTGTTTCAAAATGTCATTCTACTTCTACTCAGTTGAAAACCCCATGCCATTATTCTATTCTTCATTATATGAGATTCTAAAGTTTCCCTGTGCCAGACCATACATAAACAACTGGTGATATTAGAAAAAAAAAAAATCCCTTGGTTTAGAGAGGTATCATTTGATTTCAAAATTTATGATACTTCTCTTCTCAGCATACTTTACAGCTGGGTTTTGAGAAGTATATATATTTCACATCTGTGTTCACATAGAATTTGAGAAAGGAAGAATGTGCTATCAAAGAATACGTGGTGTTCTGTGGTTTTATAAAGGGAAACCGTTTCAAGGCAGAGAGTAGCACTGCACTGCAGAGACACACACTCTCTGGCATTCAGGGACTGCCGTCAATGCTGGTGTTAGATGCTGCCATTTCTATCGTGGACTCTCACCTGCTGCACTTCTTACTCATTGGAGACGAGCCTGAGTAACTTTGCCCCCTCGCCTCACCTACGAGTATATGGCAAAAAGAAGCAATATGAAAACCCAATCCTTCCTTCTTGTTCAAATAGAGACTTCTTAAATGAGCAGGCTCAGTCCTAGAAAGAACAGCATTTGTCTAGTTGCACTTCACTGAAGCAAACCCAACATTTGAAAATCAAATTAGAAGCCGATGACTCCTTTCACAGGTACATCTATTTGTGTTTCATTTAGGTATTTTTTTAAATAGCAAGCGTGTCTAGTATATTAACCTGTGATTGGAAGTTCTGTATCTGTACACATATAAAGCTGAAAACATGACCGGTATACAAAGTACACCAGGTCTACCAGCCAGCTCTAAATGTTTCTTCCTACCACACTTCTCCCCACAACCATATTCAGTCCGAGATCCAGTCACTTTCAAAGAGTCACACAGTTTCCGTCAGAGAACAACCCATTTGGCTGCACTCTCAAACTCAATATTTAAGTGAGTTAGCTGCACACAGTTCTCTGGCCTCTTTGTCTTGTAAATCAGGGCTCCCGGCTTCTCCAGGTCACAGATCCCTTAGAGATGCTGTTATATAATGAAATAAACTTACTGTTTTCTTTAACACTTTGAGAGCATAAGGCTTCTGCGTCCCCTTCTGTTTGCATCTGTACACAATGGATGTAGCACCCCTTGAGGGGGAAAAAGACAAAAAGAAAATGTTATGCTCTGGACATGAAATCAAGGGGAAAGCTTGAAAATAAGTCTCTCCTGCAGTTACCCTCATAACTGACAAGTGTTTATAAGTTCTACTATAGGACCAGCCCAAACGTATTTTTTTTCTCAACTGAATACTGTTTGCTCAGAAAAATTCTAAGTTTTTCAGTCTGTTCTCTTCCTCCTGGCCCATCCCTAGCCAAGTAACATGCCCAGGGCTGCTGCATTTGGTAGGCTCTGAAATAACCTGGGTCCTCAGGTGAACATAGTTTTTGGGTGACATCCACCAAATTTCAGAGTCCCTGAACTTTCCTAAAGGTATGTGTCTGGATCAAGGAGAGGGTTTAAGTTCAGCACGGCGCTGTAAGGGTCAGGACAGCGAGCACTACTTGGCAAGGAACAGGGGACCTTCTGAATTTACACCAATTCATTTGGTGCCCTGGCATTCTCCCAGTGCCAACATTAGCCCCACAGAGATTCTGGCTCTTTCATCTTGGTGAACACTGCCACCATTTATTTACAAAATAATTATGTGAGATATCCAGGGGAAAATCTTATAGAAATGGTTAAAGATGTAGAGAGGAAAAATAGATCTACCTTTCTATAAAAAACTCAAAAGAAGTACAGAATGTTTTTTACCTGTATGGGGGAATGGCAAGAAGGGACTTAGTAGCTGTCTTCATACATGTGTGAGGTTACTAAAAGAAGAACATTAAAGAGCAGAGAGCGTGGTCCTGATGGTCCCTCTCCTCACACAACAGCAGGACAATGAAATAGAGACAAAAGAAGCCCACAGACCAAGCAGGCTTAAGTTACAACCTCAGAAAGAGAACTTTAGATAAATCTTAAAAAAAGATCAGTTGAAGTAAATCTGTCACACTTTGAAAATTAGGCCAAAGGAACTCTTATGACATATTCAATCCTGTGGTTCTGAAATTCTAAGTGAGCAGAAAAGAATTCTAAAATCAAACATATTCCTAGCTGCCCATTCGCAATCTGTTTTTAACAGTCAGGAGAAGACAGGAACTGGTGGTATATGTGCTAACAGAGAAAAAAAATTTCAATACATTTTTTATAAACTTTGGTAAGACATAACATATACACAAAGAAATAAAGAGTTTTAGAAATGGAATAAATGGAGGTAAATATAAAATTCAACTTTATTTTTAGTTGTCCAAAAGATATATCTAAAGCAAAACTACTGACAACGCATTGTGTTCATAGCATATGTAAAGGTAAAATGTATGCCAATAGCACAAAGAATGAGGGGAGAAATTGGGAAAATAATATTGGGTTCTTATACTACATGTTAAGCATTATGAGATTAGTTAACAGTAGACTTTGATTAAGTAAAGATTTATACTGTATAATCTAGGGCAATGAATAATTTAAAAAATCAATAATAAAAAAATTATGAAGCTAGAATAGAATAATCAAAAATGAAACGTGAGGGAGGAAGAAACAAAATAAAAGACTAAAAAATAAAATAGCTAAAAGTATGGTGGATTAATGTGATTAATCTGATCACATTCGTAATTACATTAAATATAAACTTTTATAAACACATTAATTAAAATAGAGATCATCAGATTGGATTGAAAAACCAAGATCAAATTATATGCTGCATACAATAAGACCATTTAAATATAAAGGCAAAAATAGGTTAAAAATAAAATTATAGAAAAGAGATACCATGTAAATACTAATGAAAAGAAAACAGAAATAACTATATCAATAACATGTCAACCAGACTTCAGAATAAGTATAAAGATACATTACTTAATTATGAAGGGGTCACTTTCCCAGAATGAGACGTAGCAAATGTAAATGTGTATGCGCCTAACAACAGCGCTTCAAAGTACATGAACCCAAAGCAACAGAACTGATAGGAGAAAAAGACAAATCCACAAACACAACTGGAGACTTCAACACACCCTCCCAGCGACTGACAGAACAAGTAGACGAATTGTTACCAAGGATAGAAGACATGAATATTATTAACTAAGCCAACCTAATTGATATTGAGAAAAAACTACAAAAAAATAGCAGAATATACATTTTCTTCTAAGTTAGAAGATTTACATCCAGACTTAGTATAAAGCTACAGTAATCAAGAGAGCAGTGCTGGAGAAAAAATAAACATGAAAAAAATGGAATGAAAAAAAGAATCCAGAAATAGTCCTAAACATATAGGGCCTGTTGGCAAAAAGGCGATTTGGTGGAGAAAGGGTATTCTTTCCAACTATAAATAGCGTTGGAACAACTGGATACCCATATGCAAAAAACAAACAAATAAGTAAAACAATACAGAACAAAACCTTTACTTAAACTCACACTGTACCAAAAAATTCTCAAAATGAATCACATATAAATATAAAACCTAGAAATCTAAAACTTGACCCAAAAAAATGGAAGAAAATTTTGTGATCTTCAGTTAAGCAATGATTTCTTACATACAGAACCAAATGCACAATGAATCAAAGAACAAATAAATAAATTGGACTTAATCTAAATTAAGAATGTCTGCTCTTTGAAATCCATGATAGGGAGAAAATTTTTACAAATCACATATCTGATAAGGCACTTGTATATAATTACAGAAACTCAAAACCCAACAATAAAAAATAATGGATTTAAAAATGAACTAAAGATTTGAACATATACTTCATCAAAGAAATATATCGATGGCAAAAAGCACAAAGAAAGAAGCTCCATGTCATTAGTCATTAGGGAAATGAAATTAAAACCACCACCAAATACAACTACATACTTAGTGGAATGCCTTAAAGAAACGAGAGAGGGAGAGAACCGTGGACTGGCCAGGACCGCAGAGCCAACACTCACACACTTTGGAGGGAAGGCAAAATGGTACAGCCACTCTGAAAAACAGCTTGGCACTTTCTTATAAAATTAAGAATACCATACAATCCATCCATCTCACTCTTAGGTATTTGCCCAAGTTAGATGAAAGCTATGTTCACTCACAAACGTGAAAACACAACTTTAGAGCAGTTTCTTAGTAATCATCAAACACTGCACACTCCAACATCCCTCAACTGAGAAACGGATTAACAATCTGTGACACATCCATATAGGGGATACAACCCAGAAATAAGGAGTGAACTAGGGTGCACACAACAACTTGGATGGTTCTCTAATACCCTAAGTGAAAGAAGCCAGGTTCAAAAGACAGTGTTACTCATTTACAGAATATTCTTGCAAAGACAAGACTATAGGGACAGAAAATAGATCAGTGCTCAGGGATGAGGGAGGGACTGACTACAAATGAGTATCAGAGAATTTTTTGGCAGGATGAAACTTGCATATTTTGCTTGTGGAGGTGTTTATACAACTATATACATTTGTTAAAATAGGTAGAAATGTATAATAAAATTTACTGTATGTAATTATACCTTGACAAAAATACAGTGAAAAACCTTTCCAAGAAAACCATATTGTTCAAAGGTAAGATTTTTTTAAAAATTACCAAAATGCAGCCTATAACATTCAACCTAGTCTATTTTTACTTAATAGTACCTGATGACATTTAAAAAAAAAGAAGAAAGGAAAAGAAAAAAAAAAAAGAAATACAAGGGAAAGTGATTTGCAGACACTGAAGAAAACTAAAGCTCTAATTTCCATTTTTATAACAATTGAAAAATTAATATACTCAAAATTCATGTAAATATATTAAATATCCTCTATTGCTTGATTTCCTTATCACATTAAATTACCTGTCAATAATTTCAGTATATAAATCATTGTCTTAGTAAAAGCCTTCCCAAAATTTTTAACAAAATACCTTCTTAACTGATCAACCTCAGGATACCCTTATGCTTTTAGAAATAACTTAAAAAATGTTTTTAAATTTTTTAATATTTTTGTATATGAGGAATCCACTAAGAGAGTCCAATTTTATTTTGCTAAGTAATGGACTTGTTAATATTAACAGATCTTTTAAATTTTTCCACATTCATTGAGTTATAATTGACACGTAACATTGTGTAAATTTAAGGTGTACAATGTAATGATTTGATATATGTATGTATTGCAAAACAGTACTACAGTAAGACTAGTTAACACATCTATCACCTCACATAGTTACAATTTTAGGAATAACTTTTTAGAGGATGAAAAGTTTAAGTTAAAAAAATAGAACAGCCAAATTAATTTATATGAAAATAACATTTCAGTAATTTCTCTAAAATATAACCCATGTTCTTTGCTGAAATAAAATAATTAGCTTAAAGAAACCATGTTTCAGCATGTTTATATAAAAATAAAAGTTATTTTACACATTAACAGTAAATTTTTAATACACAAAGGACATTTGTTATAATACTGTATCCACATTTCAAAATAGATCATATACAGAGAGAATCACCATAAAATTTTCTGATATAAAGGAAGCAAGGAGATTATAGTCGAGGATATTATATTCATGGAATTATTCAACAGGAAAAAAATAAGCCTCACTACTCACATCTATTCATTTACAATATATTCTTTAACAAAAAAGGCCAAGAAATAAATAAATTATTCCATTTAGAATCTTTTCTGGTATGATTTTGTTAAGAAAGAAAGTCAATATCCTTTTGGAGTCCGAGCTTGACTTCTACTTTCACATTGGTTTTCTTTAACAGAATTTTTTTTAAAAGGTATCTATTTGTTTGTTTGTTTTTGAGAGAGAGAGAGAGAGAGAGAGAGACAGAATGCCTACCCACGGGTGGGGGGACGCAGGGGAGGGAGAAGGAGAGAAAGAATCTCTAGCAGACTCCCCACTGATCGCAGAGCCCCACTTGAGCTTGATCTCATGACCCTGTGATCATGACCTCAGCTGAAATCAAAAGTCAGAGGCTTAATCGACCGAGTCACCCAGCTGCCCCTAAAAATTGTATTTTGAAGTAATCTCCACACCCAATGTGAGGCTCAAAGTCACAACCTCGACACCAAGAGTTGCACGCTCCACCAACCGAGCCACTCAGGAGCCCCTTTAACAGAAATTTTGGAAAAAAATATTTTTTAGCTCTAGCCTTGTCTAATATGGCTGGTTATTAAGAAACAAAGTTAAAGGCAAAAAGTTAAAAATGTAAACTACCATGTTCCATTGCAAAGAAAGATAAGAAAGTATTCAAACCCATAATGTGTTCATAAACACCATGTACATTATATGTACTTGATAATCATAATGCTATGTATATGCTATTATACACACACTATAGATATATTATATATATATAATGTATCATACACACATTATATATATTATATATAATATATACATATATAATATATAATGTATCACACACATTATATATATAATATATACGTATATAATATATAATGTATCATGCACACATTACATATATATTATATATATAATATATGCATATATAATATATAATGTATCATACTCACACACATTATTGCCCCTGTAAAGCTGTTAAGAAGCTTGATATTGGTACCCAGGTGCATGTCAAACTTGAGATGTGGGGAAAAGCTCCAGATACAATATTTATGTATTTGTCTGAGAACACTTCAAGTACAGAGCCCCTTGCTCCTACCTTTAGGAGTACTTAGTACAGAACAGGGGGCTTGTATCTTGTAATTCACGTGTACACGCTCCTCATAGCCAACACTGTCAGCTGGATTCACATTAATGTTTTAGGGAATTAGGATGAAAATGCATAATGTTAAGGTAATTTAGAATTACGGGCATTCTTCCATTAAGAGGCTAACAATCAGTAATTGGCTTTCTGGGGAACTGGGACATTTGTGATTTGGGGGTTGAAGTAATAGAGCTTGGCTTCACTTGCCATCAAACCTACAACTTGCTCTTTGGATACAAGAGAACTTCAGATACAGACTCTCTTAAAACACAGAAGTCTGGAAGGACTGATGACTGCTCTGTTGCTTGGCCCCAGGTATGTCTCTGTAATGATATGCTTCATAGCCACGGAAAATTGTCTCTGCTAAGTGTATTAAGCCTCATAAGTTATGAAACAGTTTCATTTTTTTTTAATGGGAAGGGTCTTGAAATGGTCAAAGAATCTTATTATCTTTCTCTAACATTGAAGGTGCTTGGTTAACGAATAGAGTTATGTCAAAATATTAATCACTTTTTTAAACATTTCGATGCATTTATTTCTTGGTTTGTTTTGTTTTGCACCTGATTTTTAAAATTTTTTATTTTCAATATGTGTATGTGCTTGCAGGAAAGCTCCTCCTAATGCTCATTATGGAAAGGTTTAAGAACAAGGCTGTAATTCATACGAACTGTCAATCATATGCTGAAAACATAATGTGCACAACTCTATACGGCATTGTATTTCTTCTACGTGATTGACTTGCTATTATTTAACAAGCCTATTCTTTTCATTGATTTTTTTTTTTAGATTAGATGAATTGTTAAAGAAGACTGGTTATAACCTCAAAATGGATTCTTCCTGGGGGTGAAAGTAGAGTCATATTCAGAAACAGGAGCCTGAAAAAAATCAAAGTCTCTAAATGTTTAATGTCAGCACACATCCTGCCCTGTTCCAGTGACAGTTTTTCATTGTTTCATTCTCCCTCCCTGTCAGTTGCAACTCCTCAGTGTTCTTCAAGACTTTAGTGTTTCAAGATGTGCTTTGGTCACCAACGACAAAAATAAAATCTGAACCTTAAACCAACAAAGAACAGGAAAAACTGCTGAAATGATTTAATTACTGATTTGGCATTTTCAATCCACAACTTGAAGAATGGCTAACCTTTAGAATTTAGAAAGTTGTTATTAGACCTGGAAGTTTTCCAAGTCAATTAAATTCCACAGTCCTAAAGTAAATCTCAAAAATTTCATGTCAAGGAATGACAGTAAACCCCAGATTTTAAGAAGTGCTCAAGGCCCAGGGTTTAATAAGATTGGGTTCAGCATTTCAGTCTATCCGTAACTACACTCTCCGTTCCCTGCTTGCTGAATCCTGCAGAGGTCAAGGGCAAGCACCCCACCTCAGGCATCAGGGTTATAACCCAGCTTCCTACGTGGGGACTTATATGGATCATAACTCTCCCTGACAGACTCGCACTTGTTGTTTCACCCTGATTCCCGCTTGCTCTATACCCACTCCTTTATGTCTAATTCTTGACCAATATACTCCCTTCTTCAAGATCTACACTGGCAAGTGCTTAACTCTTCAAACCATGAACGACTACACTCTCTGCTTGGTGAGCCTCCAGTTTCTCACAGCCCTGCTTCCCTAGTTAACAATTTCTTTTAGTTGCCTGACAGCACCTAGCTGTGACTTTGTTCCTACTCCAGGATCTCTGCAATGACTGGCTTAAATATGACTCCTTTTGTTTAAAAAATTTAACAAAGCCCCTGCCCTAAGAGAAAGTAAGTGCTTAAGAAGCTTTGGAATCCAAATGCTGCATTTTAGTACAATAAAGCAAACAAAAATAGTTTCAAAGTATCAGGTTGTCTTATACATTTGTTCTCAATCAGAAAGTAATGTAACAGTAAATACTGTGGACATAAAGGGTCTTAACACTCAGTCCTTCCCTTTGTTTGCTTTAAAATATTTACTCCCTCATATGTTAGCCATTAGAATCAATAAACCACACGCCTTACGAAGACTTTAAATTATTTTTCTTTTCTCTGAACTTCCTGTCAACCATTTCATGCTACCATACATTCTGAGGACCGCTATGGCTCTTCTTTTTTTCACCTTTCTCCTCCATTCCCAGACCCATTCCCTTCTATTCCATATCATCTACTATAATATATCTACTATATTTATATGTATCCATCTAATCCAACTTTTGTACCTTCACTTAGCTTAATGTACTATTGTTTTTGTATACTATTGGTCATATGTATTTTTTCCAATTTATTGAAATATGATTGACATATAACATTGTGTAACTTTAAGGTGTACGACCTGTTGGTGTGATACACTTACATACTGTGAAATGATTACCACACCAGGGTGAGTTTAACACTTCTATCACCTCACATAACTACCATTTCTTTTCGGTGGTGAGAATATTTAAGATTTACTCTCTTTGCAACTTTCAAGCACATAATATTGTTAAATACAATCACCATGCAGTACATTAGGTCCTCAGAACTCACTCATCTGATAACTGAAAGGTTGTACCCTCTGGCCAATATCTCCCCATTTCCCCCATCTGGCAACCACCATTCTACTCTATTCTAGGAGTTCAGCTATTTTTAGATACCACATTATCAGTGATATACATAATATGTATCTTTCTCTGACTTATTTCATTAGCATAATGCCCTCAAGGTCCATCTACGTTGTTGCAAATGGCAGGATGTCCTTCTCTCTTCATGGCTAAATACAGAAGTAAATAAATAAATAAACATCTTCTTTATCCATTCAGCTGTTGATGGGCACTTAGGTTTTGTTTCCATATCTTGGCGATTGTGACTAATGCTGCAGTGAACACGGGAGTGCATATTATCTCTTCAAGATCCTGATTTTGTTTCCTTTGTACACATACCTAGAAGTGGGATTGGTGGACCATATGGTAATTCTATTTTTAACTTTTCAAGGAACCTCATACTGTTTTCCACAGTTGCTACACCAATCTACATTCCCACCAACAGTGCATGAGGGTTCCCTTTCCTCCACATCCTTGCCAACACTTATCTTTTACCTTCCTGATGACAGCAATTCTAATAAGCACGAAGTGATGTCACATCGTGGCTTTGATTTGCATTTCCCGGATGATTAATGATGTTGAGCATCTTTTCATGTACCTATTAGCCATCTGGATGTCTTCTTTGGAAAAATGTCTATTCGGTTCCTCTGTTCATTTTTAAATTGGATTCTTTGTTTTTTGCCTTTTAATTCAAGTCATTAGTTCATTATTAATGATAAGGTTGGGTTCAAGTCATCCATATTGCTATTTGTTTCTTTTGTTCTTTGTGATTTTTTTCTATACTTTCCTTCTATCTTTTGGATTTAGTATTTTAGTATTTCCAGTATTATATTTTATACTTCTCTTGGCCTTTAGGGTATACCTCATTGTTTTATTTTTTTAAGGGTTGCTCTCAGGATTCCAGTATATATCCTTAACTTATCATAGTCCGCTCATAAGTCTGTTTAATACTGTAAAATATAAAAATCTCAACACAGTAACTCCATTTACCACCTTCCCTTTCTTCTCTATCCTTTGGGCTACTGTTGTCATACATTTTATTTCTACAATGATTTTACTTTGCTTCAAATGGTTAGATGTTTTAAAAGATATTAAAGGGAAGAATGAAAAAGAGTCTTTTACATTACCTACATTCACCTATTTCCAATGGTCTTCATTTCTTCCTACAAATCTGAATTTCCATCTGGCATTATTTTCCTTCAGTCAGTCCAAAGATCTTAGCATTACTGGTGGTTTGTGTGCTGACAATAGATTGCACAGTGTTCATTTATTTTAAAGTGTCTTTATTTTACTGTCATTTTTGAGAGATTTTTTTTCACTAGATGTAGAATTCTGGGTTGACAGGTTTTGTTTTGTTTTGTTTTGTTTTAGGACTTTAAAAGTGTTCCACTATCTTCTTTTTCTTTTTTTTTAAGATTTCTTTTGAGGGAGAAGGAGAGAGAGAGCTCACACAAGCGCGGAGAGGGACAGAGGCTGTGGGAGAGAATCTCAAGCAGACGCCACACTGAGCACAGAGCCTGGTGTGGGGCTCAATCTCACGACCCTGAGATCGTGACCTGAGTGAAAATCAAGAGTCAGACCCTTAACTGACTGAGCCACTCAGGTGCCCCATGGTTCACTATCTTCTAACTTCCATTTTTTTCCTGATGAGGTATTAGCCATAGTTTATATCATTGTTCCCTGTATATATCATGTCATCTTTGGTTGCTTTAAAGATTTTATCTTTAGGGGCACCTGGGTGGCACAGCGGTTAAGCGTCTGCCTTCGGCTCAGGGCGTGATCCCGGCGTTATGGGATCGAGCCCCACATCGGGATCCTCCGCTATGAGCCTGCTTCTTCCTCTCCCACTCCCCCTGCTTGTGTTCCCTCTCTTGCTGGCTGTCTCTATCTCTGTCAAATAAATAAATAAAATCTTTAAAAAAAAAAAAAGATTTTATCTTTACCTTTGGTTTCTGGCTTTTGGCTATGTGCCAAGGTTTTGTTTTCATTTATTATGCTTGCTACTCAATAAGCTTCTTGAATCTGCAATGTTCTTTACCGAATTAGGAAATAGTTCACCTACTGTTTCTCTAAACTTTTTTCTGCCCATTTTTTTCTCTCCTCTCCCTCTGGGACATGTACTGCATGTATAGTAGCCTTCTTGATATTTTCCCACGAATTACAGAGGCTCTGTTCCTTTTTACCAATTGTTATTCTGTTCTTCAAATTGGATCATTTTGATTGATTTGTCCTCAAGTTCACTGACCCCTTCTTCTGTAGCCTCCAATCCAGTCTTAAGCCAATGAATTTTTAATTCAATATAACGTACTTTCTAATTTGAAAATTTCCATTAGGCTCTTTTTTATAGTTTCCATTTCTGTGCTGAGATCCTCTGTATGTTTACTCATTACGCACTTATTTTATTTCATATTCCTGAATGTTTGTACCATAGTTGTTTTATACTCCTTATCTGCTTATTCCAACATCCGGGTCATCTCCAAAGTCTGTGTTATTGACTATTTTTCCCCCCTTGATTATAGATCCATATTCCTACTTCTTTAAATGTCTAGGTTGGTTTTTTTTTTTTTTTTGATTCTGTGATAGGCATTTTTAAATGATATGCACTAGGGAGTCTGGGTTACATCATCTTTTTTTTTAAGATTTATTTATTTATTTATTTATTTGAGAGAGTGCACACATGAATGGGGGCAGGGGAAGAGGGAGAGGGAAAGAGAGAATCTCAAGCAGACTCTGTGCCCAGCATGGAGCCCAATGTGGGGGTCGATCTCATGACCCCAAGATCATGACCCAAGCCAAAATCAAGAGTTGGATGCTTAACCAACTGAACCACTCAGGTGACCCTGTATTATCTTCTTTTTAAGAAGAGTTGCCTTTTTCAGTGGCAGGCAGTTGAACTGTGGATAAATCTTTTTAATCCTGTCCAGTTTGGTTTTATTTGTTGCTAGAGCAAACCTATTTGATTTTTGTTCTTGGTCCAATGTCATGGTCTTTGCTCTGGGGGTGTGGCCTATACTCCCAAGGTGTCACCCTGTTCAGATTTCAAACAAATATCTGAGGTGCTCAGCGAAGTCTCTCCACCTTGGCGTGGCCACAGATCCAATGTCTTCTAACAGTACATGCGTATCTTTCCTCTGATAGCTCTGTGGCTCCTGCTTAGTCTCACTGAACCTCACCATATATTAACCCCAGTTAGAGAACCATGGTGAATGTGGTACTCACCTTGTATTTCCCTTCTCTCAGGAACCGAAGTCCTATATGGCCCACTGTTCACTGCCTAAAAACAATTGTGCCATGCATTATGGTAATTTACGTAAGTGTAAGTGTAGTTCCTCTTACTCCATCATTGCCAGAGCAGAACACCTCCTACAGTCTTTAATTTTTGTCTATTTATCAACTTTGAATCAGACATTATTGTTGCAAAAAAGAAAAACTATATTTATTCTTTATGTATTTATTAATAGTGCATTACAAATGTTGACAAAGCATGTGATCGAAGGAGATTAGTGAGTGACAAGTCTATAAGAGAAGAATTAAGAAATTGCTTTTGGCATTCCAGGCAGCTTTCAAACATCAATAGCTTCTGTTATTGTTTCTGAAGAAGAAAGGAATTTTGAGGCATGAGATATAATTTTATTACGTCAAAACACTATGGCCAAGATTTTTTCCTGTTGAATAGATGATCAAATAGACATATTTTAGGACAAAATAACTAATCCATTTTAGATCACAGGCCTTGAGACTGCTCTAAAGGATCCATGTGGCTGGAAGCTGTACCAGATGGTCGCTACAGACAAGGAGGAGATTTCATCTCTCCCAGCTGTGACTTAGTCTGTCACTGGCATTTGGCAACATCTAGCATCTAACACTATGAAACTGTCAGGATTAGATATCAATACGATCACTCCTTCAACAAGTGGCTTAGCAGGGGCAGGGCTGGGAGCTTATTTAACACATAGATGTTTGACCTACAAAGGGTTTTAAAAAATGTTGAATGTCTTGCCAACATATAAATATTGAGGGATTTCTTTTAAAAAATTCAGATTTCCAGCTTCTCTTGAATCTGGCAACACTAATTTTTAAATTGTGTCTAGTAGTAGTTGATATGACCTAAGGAGCAAATGATTTTTAGAGAGGACCTGTGGTCCCTTAACAGCTTTATGCATTTATACCACTGCCCAGATCCTGTGGCACACATGTTCGCCTCTCCCGACCTAATGAACATTCAGGAAATAGGAATAGCTGGTAACCAGAGCAGATGAATGTTTAAAGGCTCCTTTCCAGAGATGTAGGTGGGATTATCAATTCCTAGAACATATTCTATTTCTCTGCTTTAAAATTCAGTTTAGTGGTTTAAAGTCCTCAATTATTATTCCAATTCACTGTATCAAAGTCACCATTGATTTTAAGAGGCAACATTATGCTATGATCACTAAAAAAAAAAAAAGAAAAGAAAAGAAAAAGAAGAGCTGTTTTTGTTTAACTGTGACAGCCCATGAATTGAAGAATGCATCTTGATGGCAGAGGTGTTGAAATGTGGAAAACTGTGCATTTTAATATCAATCAAAAATGGTAATTTCATATATGAATAGCACACACATGAACAGAATGCTTTCTAGTTTACAAATCAATTTCAGTCTCTTCATTATTTCCATCCTCACTGCCATTGTCTTTTAAATAGGCTCCAGGCCTCTAGTCTCATTCCCTTCAGTCCTCCTCCAGTCCACTAGCAGGACAATCTTTCTAGAACAGAAATCTGCCTGTCTGTCCTCTATGCTCACTATCCCTTTGACAGGGAGAAGGACCCAGTTTTCTCAGCACGTCACGTGAGATCGTTTGGCATCTGGTCCTTCTCTTTTCTGTTTTCACCTTCTCTTGCCCTCCCCTTTGTATTTAGCAAAACCAAATTCACCGAGTCTTGGTTTCAGTCACCTCTTCCAATTTTCTGGCTAACCAGATTTTAGTCGTTCTTTAATTCAGCACAATCATCACCTCTTATGGGATGCCTTCCATAGCACACATACTACATCTTTTCATTTCATTCTGGAGTCATTTGAAGCTAACATGGTCCACTTCTCTGCCTAATATTTGCCTTGTGATTTACCTGCATGCATGCCTGTCTAGACCAGAGCTTGCAAATGGCCATCTCATAAGTGGATTCCACCCTTCACAGATACGCTTTGCCTACAAAACGCTTAGACCATTTTTGTAATTAGATGTTTACCTTAAAAATACGGATATTTCACATTTTAAGAAAACCAAGCCTAGATACAAGAGACTAACATTCCTGGATAACCACAACCAGCTGAAGCTGGCAGAGACTGCCCCATCGAGACTAGACATGCTTTCTATAGTGTGTCAGGAAACCCATCAGTCCCCCTGGTTTGTAATATGTCCTTTCACTCATTTACAATACAGGCCTAGACTCAGTAAGCATCAGAGTGTGCAACTTTGGATATAAACTGTGTGCTCCTTGCATTAAGCAAATATCCTATTGATCTGTGTCCCCTGGTACCCAGCCCAAAGCCTGATATATATAGTTGGAGTTCAAGAAATATTTCATGTATTGAATTGACTAACCTGATATGATAATCACAACAGTCTACCAAAGAGGCAAGGTAGGTATTATGATTTACGGTTGATAAAGAAACTACAGTTTGGGAAGTTAATGTCTTGCTTAAAAAGACATAATTCATATGAAGTAAAGTTAAGACTGAACCGAAATCTCTGCTCCATGTCACAGGATTTAGCCCTAAGACACCCAGTCTTTTGTGCCTACCTATCTGGAAAGGTCATGAAACCTGCACAGTGTTTCAATGAATAAATTAATTACTACATTCTCTATGTCCCTACCTTCACAGAACTTACTGTGCATTGCTGTGTATTACAGTTAATTGTGTGCACGTGTCCCCCTAATGTGACTTGAGGATGAAGGCCTATGACTAGCCAGTACTGCTCATACAGCAGACCTGTAACACTGGCTTGGAGGATTTAGAGGAATTGAACGAATGACTCTCTGTCCTTTGTTATTTCTGTCATAACAATGCCTTAAATCCCACACAAAAGGAGCGAAGGGAAGAGGGGAAGAAGAAGAAAAAAAAAAGCAGAAAGGAAAGAATGGAGAGTATTGTTAGAAAAGAAGAAAAATTAAAATTCAGTCAAGAATCCACTTATACCTAATTACTGTTTCCCATCTCTATCAACAGTATTTGTCATGATAAAATAGATAAATTCATTCTATTTCTAATGCATTTAGGATTTAAAAGTTTTGCTTACATTATTGTCCTATTTACTCTTTCAGATATTTGTATCTGTTTCCGCCAGGTCACTGCCACCTCTCTTTGTTAATGGTATCATGTGTTTCATTAATGCTGGATGATTTGTTTCATTAGTGACATTTCATGACAACGTAAGAGTCAATCTTACGATGAGAAGTGACGCTGCTCTTGTGGACAGTGGTGTCTAAGTTGAACTGACTCTAAGGGATAGCACAGGTTGGTATTTATACAGTCTGTTGGGGGGGGGGTTCCTCCCCTCAAAAAACTTATAATGTCTTCGTCCCTCTTCTACTTAGGTAATACAGTTCATATGGGGAAAAAATTACTATTATTCATAGTTATGTTAAGGCAATCAACCTAAAAGAGTCTTATGATCCATAAGCAGTACTCAATGAACCTCATCTACCCGTCCTAGTAAACAGGAACCATATTTGGGGTTTTACTATCTGACAACTTCTGGGCCTGGCGCAGGGATACTACCCAGCCATGTGGAGCATGGGAACTATGAATTCAGCTAGCCATATAGTTTGCCAACTTTAAATCCAAATATAGAAAGCTGATCACCTTTTTTCCAGCTATTACTTAGTAAGCCATTTTGTGTCATAAATAACATACTTCCTCCTAATGTAGTTACTAAATTAAGTAATACACTTACATAAACCAGTCATTACTATTTATACTTATCTTCTTGCCATAAATGAAAAGCTAGGGTTTGAAGGGATTAAGTCACTGTGTCAACTGAATCAAGTGCTTCAGTTCTCTCTGCATGTCGTACAAATCTGCCCTTGCTTCTTAGCAACCTACTGTCATAGCCTTCACTAAAAGATACCCTTTCAATACTTTTCATGCTTTTTTCAATATACTATTCCACTGGTTTTAATATTGTGGATTCTGGGTTTATTTGAAAACAAATGTAATTTTGCATTCAGACAATATAGGGCATCTTGTTTAGAGATTAAGGATTTCAAAGGGGCAACAGCAAAGCTTGAAACCAAGTATAGAGCTCCCTGAGTGCAGGAACCCACACGGCTGTACAGCTCACAAGCCCATGAAGCTGGCCTTGATCAGAGGGAAATCATTTGGCCTCTTTGACCCTCAGATTGCTCATCCACAAAAATGACCCAGTCACACTTGCCTTATCCCTCTCATGGTCGTTGTACGGATCACAATGAGATAATAAGTTCAAATGCTTTTGTAGACCCCAAAACACTTGAGAATACGTAAGTTTGTTTTATAAAGTTACTGACTGATGGACATGATTCTTTTTCATTTATTTAACAAATATTGTAAAACACTTCCTACAGGCTCAAGCTTGAAACAAAAGAGTACGTTCATTCTCTTATGAAAATGCAAATTCTTTCTTAAGACAGCTTTACCGTGATTTTACATCAATTGTGTACTTTGGGAAGTTACCAATAAAATACCCCTGAAACAAGAGTCTACCAAATAGATCTGCCTAAATGCAAGTGGATGCCTTAAAACTAACCTGAACCGTTTCAAGTTACTATGTACTGTAACTCTGAAATTTTACATTCATTTTCTGGCACATCCAGGTCCTGCCTCAGCCTGCCTCCAGTTTTACAAGCATCCCTAGTTTCTGGGTATAAATCCTCCTAGCATGTTAACTTATCAAATGCATTAATAGGCTCTATTTATTCCTTCTTGCTGATATCAGAATTTATAAAGAGAGAAGACTAACGTTTCCTCAATTCTGAGTTCTTGTGTCTTTTTGGCAGAATTTCCTATATCCTGTGGGAAGAGGGTTTTTTTGTGGTTTTTGTTTTTGTGTTGTTGTTGTTGTTTCAATGTCTCTTCTGTAACTTTCCTGCATTTTGCTTTTGGGGCAAAAGCAAAGGAGACAAACCTAAACTAGCTAGAAATTTCAAAATGAATTCCTGATGTTTTTGATCCTCAAAACACAAAACATACCAGGATCCAATTAAAAATGACTCAATTTGTAGTGTGGAAGTGATTATCTTTACTTTTTGTTCTCGTCTTTGCGCTCGTTCAGCCTTCCAGGGAACACTTAAATAGCTTTGGAATAGGTTAGAATATTACTATTCCTATTCCTGAAAATGTAATGTTAATTAAAATTATAGATTCCTTGCTTCTAGTGATTTATCAATGCCAGTAAAGCACTGAGACACTACAGGTTCTGAACTCTTTTTTCTTTTAATAATACAACCATGATGTAACCTAAGAAAACTATTTTCTTTTTCTATTTTAAAACAAGTAATTTAAACAAATAATGGAATTCTCTGGTTGAAGATGACACTATCTATGGCTGTAGAGGAACCTTTGCTGTGCATCTTCACGCTTTTATCTCATTATCCATTTAAAGCTAACGGTGTACAGAGCTGGAGGAAGATCAATCACTTAACTTCAGAGTTAAAAGAAAAAGCCACCTCGGGTGTCCTAATCTTCAAAGAAAAAGCAAAGGAAAAGGAGGTTACAACTGAGAATGTATTTTCAAAGTCAGAATGGGCCCCTTGGGCAAATGTCTGAGGGGTGAGACTAAATGACTGGG
Source organism: Ursus americanus (assembly GCF_024610735.1). Taxonomy (NCBI): domain Eukaryota; kingdom Metazoa; phylum Chordata; class Mammalia; order Carnivora; family Ursidae; genus Ursus; species Ursus americanus. Next base: position 1,764,128 of record NC_142131.1, read on the forward strand.
AAGCGCAAAGTGGGACAGCAGCAATCACCAAGTACCCTGAACTGAAACCACAGAAAAGGAACTGAGCAGATGCCCTCTCTTCTCTAGGGGACTGGCGACATCTCCTGCCCTGTTCCTGGTGGAGTGGGAATGGCCAAAGGAGGTCGCGGAAAAGGAATCAGAGTATTAGGCGACATGCCAGGGCACTGATGTGATTAGGAATGATTGGAAATCCCTTAGGGGAATGTCAATTTCCTCTTATTATCAGTAATGTTTGCTTAGGGTCATAAAATAATTTGAGTTGGCCTAAAATGCAATCTTTAATGGTTAAAATGTAGTGGTCTATTCTGCTTCCTGCATTAATTAGAAATGGCATCTAATTATTGCCTAATGAGGCAAACGAAATGATAAGCTCCTTTGTGCCCTCTTTAACTTTAATCCTAGGCTGCTGAGCTGCTTCCTGAGGAGAGCAGTAAAGCATGTGTAACTTACACCAACGAAAAGGATCTTGCCTATGGCATTACAGCCCCTGCAACCATTCAGATGGCAATCAAAATTATGTACTAGATGAAGCTGCCACTGGCTGCAGGCTGGGAAAAACAGGATGAGCCTTTTCAACGAAACAGGCTAGCATTTGTCTAAACATCACCAAACAGAAATTATTTTCTCTACACTAACATTTATTTAGCTCCTCCTATGCATCTTGGGGGGAAAAGGATTACTGAGTTTAAGATTTAGAGAAAAAGAGACAAGGATGAGGTAATAATGAGTTCCTTCATATGTAAAAAATGGAAATCATAATCAACAACTAAGGTTGTCATGAGGATTAAATTAAGTATTTTATGTGAAAGATCCTAGCACAGTGTCAGGCACAAAAATGGAGCTAAATGAATTTGAATTTCCTCCTGTATCTGAAGACTGTATTCCTCCCAACTGAAGACTACCCTAGTCAGATAGACACAGACTCAGTAATAAAGCAGAGTCCCTGTTCTGTTCACCACCTTACAATGTTAATATTTCAAATTAATCTGAACAAATCAATAGTCATTAAATTGAACAAGGCAAACAGTACATAAAATTAAAGTAACTCACTATTTCTCTCCTTAATCAATTGAAAAGCTAATGCTAGCAAAACTGCTAATTATCTGGCGAACAGTGACTTTTCTCTTTGACTACTAATTCTGAGGAAGAATTAAAAATTTTCAATTAATAATTTTCTTCTTAAAGAACTCTGGCCAAAAGGTCACCCAAATGTATATTCAATTCATGAGGTATGGAAGAATGTCCCAGCTGATCCAGCAATAAACAAGATAACAAAATGTTTATCAGGATACGAAGTGTCGGGAACAGAAAAAGCCATGCGGAGCCATATATGTTATCCATTTTTCTTATCATTCTGTAATTGCACTCCCTTATCATTGATAAAATACTTTTTTATATCAAATCCATCTATTTTGGAAATGACATTTCTTCATCTAGATTGATATCACTTCATCAAAATGTTAAGATTGAAAAAGCTCTTTCAAGTTGTTTGTAGAATTTCTGGTTCTTTTTAAGAATTGCTGGTTCTTTTTAAACACAAATTCTTCCATATTGGTAAATGTCAATTTTCCCCATTTGTATATCGTTCATTATGAAGATGGAAATAGTGATTTCAACATATTGACATTAACAAGACATTTATTTGATGATCTTAATGCTTTTCAACCACACTCAAGAACAGAAAAAAAAACACAAGAGTATATTAGAGTATATCACTTATCGATAAGTACTAATTAATTAATTCATTAGCTTCTGTATATTTTTAACTATCAGCTTTTTAAAGTGTTCAAAATACAAAAGTATTCTGAAAAGATGATGGAACATATTTGTTCCTTTTCTGAATTAAAGGCACTATCAAACTTAGTGGCCAATTATAAAGCAATTTTTGGAATGTAAAATGTGTATTATGGGGCACATGAGCAATAACTTATGTTCACCAGAAGAATATAAAGCAATACAGCCTTGTGAATACAATGAAGAAGACCAATACTTTATATTCAGTAATGGGCTTCACTACTATAAAGTTGGGTTATGATATACTATTTATATATCATATAAATGGATTTGTAGATTCACGATCGCAAAAATGTGTTAGAACTGTACTAAAATGGCTTTCCATTATGTGGATTTTGATATGCTATTGGTCAAATCTTATCTGGATTTGGACAATGATGGCAAAGGTGAGCCTTCATGAGTAGTTTCAAGAGCATCAAAAGGTATCACTGCCTTCCTCGAAATTACACAATCTGGGGGCACGTGGGTGGCTCAGCTGGTAAAGTGTCCGACTCTTGATTTCGGCTCAGGTCATGATCTCAGGGTCCTGGGATCAAGGCCCACATCGGGCTCTATGCTTAGTGGGGAGTGTGCTTGAGGATTGTCTCTCTCCCTCTCCCTCTGCCCTTCCCCCAGCTCCTGCTCTCCCTCTCTCTCTCTCTCTCAAATAGATAAATCTTTTTAAAAAATTACACAATCTGAAACTAGCCAAATCCTACATTTAAGAAATTCCACTGTAGATACTGACTATATCTCACATATTAAATAGATGCATTCCTCAAAATAACACAATTGTTTAATACTGGATTACTTTATGTGTTAATTTTTATTATATCTTTGAGGAGTGGTTTCTATAGGGAAAAAATCGTACTGGGGGGAAAAAGACACACACTTAAGAATTCTATATTTACTACAAGGAAGATTCTGCTCCTATCATTTTATATGGCCATACAATTACTGCAAGAAATTACTTTTTAAAAAAGGACAATTAATTCATATAATTTCACATAACACTTTAAAGAGCACACATTAAAGTCAGGTCCCATTTTACTGTTTTCCCCTCTGACTTCAGTACAGTGAAATATCCAAGTAGCACATAGTTACGGCTGTAATCTGTGCATTTTGTAGAAATCCTTACAGAAGAAATTCACTTAAAGAGGATGTTTTGTATAGTTTAAATGGTAAAGAACAAATAGCCAGCATGTATTGCGCCTTACATTCCAGGCACTGTACTGGCTACTTTGCATACACCATTTCATAACAATAACCTATTGGAGGAGATGAAACAACTAAGGTTCAGAGAAATAAAGTAATTTGACCAAGGTCACAAAGCAAGTATGTGGTGGGGAGGAAGAATCTGATGACTTGCATTATTGATATTTTTAAGAAAAGTCACGTGGCTATTTCTATTTCTTAAGTACAATGACAGATTAGTTGAAAACAAAGACTTTCTAACATACCTTTCAGTAGAAGGGAAAAGCATTTCAAGTTTTAATTCTGTTAATGAAGAGATCCCATCTCTCTTGATTCTCTTACTTAGTCAAAATGTCCTTCTTGAGTCTCTACCTAGGTATGCTGCTAGAAGACCGAGCGACATAAGGAAGAAGCTCGGAGAAAATGCAATGGTAGCTTAAAGAAAAGTGATGAATTAGGGAAAGCTTCATAGAGGAAGTATCATTTGACTACCTTTGAGGGTAGGAAAAACTTACCAGAAAGAGATGACGGCAAAGGCCATTCTGGGCAAAGGAAGTGAACTCAGTGGCTGGGATTGAAGACTCAGTCCCAGACAGAAAGAACAGTGAGAGCTCTTAGGCTGGCTTTTCCATGACATGGATGAGGAAGCAGTGTTATGTGAAATAAGATGAGGCCAGAGTATAGACAGTTAAATGCTATGATTGGGAATATGCTATCAATCGCTTAGGCAGAGGGAAGTTACTGAGGTTTCTGAGCACGGGAGCAATAAGATCAGTGCTGTAGGAGGATAAGGGATGAGGGGTATATTGGTGGGAGAGGGACCAAAATCCAGGAGACTGCTGGGGAAGCCATTACAGGAGCAGAAGTATGGAGGAGACAGGTGGAAGCCATGGTAGTAGGAAAGGAGAGAAGGGGAATTTGTAAGACAGATTTCAAGTCATCTCTAGGAATGATTAGAAGTGGGAGGAGACAAAGACAGCTGAATAAAGAAGTCAGTGATGATTAGATTTGAGCCTGAGCTATTGGAAGAATGGTGAACAAAGGAGAAAGAATAAGAAGGAGGTTTTAAATCGGGTTCTGATATATGGAGTTTAAAACTAAAAATCCAGTCAATATGTTCAGAGTGGAAAAATTTGCAAATCATGTGACTACAGTTAATGGCTGATGCCACAAAACAGGGTAAGTGTAAAGAGAGAAGAGCTTTCATGAATACCCTCCAAACAAGACGGAGTGATCAAGGGAAGAAAGAAAACTTTCTTTTTCTTTTTTTTTTTTTTTTTTAAGATTTTATTTATTTATTCGACAGACAGAGACAGCCAGCGAGAGAGGGAACACAAGCAGGGGGAGTGGGAGAGGAAGAAGCAGGCTCATAGTGGAGGAGCCTGATGTGGGGCTCGATCCCATAACGTCAGGATCACGCCCTGAGCCGAAGGCAGACGCTTAACCGCTGTGCCACCCAGGAGCCCCAGAAAGAAAACTTTCTGAAAGCAGCAATGTTAAAGTTGCATAACTAGACCTTTATTAAAATTATCTATGCTAAGTAGCTAGAGTTAAGTTAATGGCTCTCAACTGGGGGTGATTTTGTCCCCACCACGTGAGCTTTCTAAATCTCTACAGACATTTTTGTTGTCAAAACCGAGCGAAGCAGTGTTTTCTACTGGCTTCTAGTAAGTAGAGGACAGGGATGTTCCTACAATGCACAGAATGACACCCATCTCCCCCCAAAGAACTGCTGGCCCAACACATCAGTAGTGCTAGGGTTGAGAAATCCTGGCTTAGGATGAGACTTACCCAATACAGACTTGTAAAGTTGTTTAGGCAGACAGTTGTGTAGGAGGGCAACAATTGTCATTTGTTTAGGCAGACTAGAAGGGACATCCATCTGGTGTAATAAAAGTTTTCAAATCCTCCATACTTAGTCTAAGTTAAAGTTGAGCTTTAAATTTGCAAAGAAGTTAGTTTTTTTTTTAAAGAGTAATTAATTAATTAATTATAGAGAGAGTGAGTGTGTGTGTACTCATATGCTTATGAGTTACTCTAGATCAGGCATTGTACTACGCCCCTTACATGGATTATCTCATCTAATTCTCAGGACAAGCTTATGAGCTAGCTATTTTATGCCCGTGTACAGATGAAAAGATTAAAGCCCAGAGAGGTTACTTACTTGCTCAAGGTCATACAGTTAGTAAGAGGTAAGGCTAGAACTTGAATCCAGTTGTCTCTAGTGTTAGAGCCACTGCCTGTAACCACCATGGTATCTGGCTTATTGGGTAATTCCTCAAAGCCACAACCTCTGGGTGTCTATGAGGAGTCCACTTTGGTCTTAAAGTCCTGGCACCCAGCTGCATGAGAAGCATTTGTGCAATGCTGCAGGCTGCATCACCTTGCAATGAAATACAAGTATTTCCTGGAATGAACAAGTTCTTTGTACCCAAACTCATAACTTAAAAACCAAGGAATCTGCTTTGCTTTAAAGAGAAAGAACTAACAGTTTTAGGGCAGAAATCCATCTCATATTTTTAGTTCTTTGACTTTTCCAAAAAACAGTGTAATTTTTAATCTGGCTTTCTACATATACCAAGAGAATCGGCCGTACAAAATGCCAGAGAAACAAAAAACAAAAACAAAATAGCAACAACACAACCCCAACTCACTGCTGCTGAAGACTGAGAAGCTGACAAATCATCCACATTGATTCACTGCTGGAATGAAACCAAAGACGACAGCAAACACAGCTGTTTTAATATTTACAATTAGCAGGCTTTGAGAAACTTCCCAAGAAAAGCAGGGAATCCTTCAACTTTCTTTTGAATGACAGCTCTGCCACGTGAACAGAGGGTATGATGCTAACTCTGCAAAGCCTGGATATTCCTGGACACATTCTGTGGGGTTCACAGATTGTTCAGAACAGACTAGCCTCTGAACCATTATGTAGTCTTTCCACCCTCTCCTGCACTATTTTTCCTTCCAAACAGAGCATGGTTTAACATATCACCTGTTTAGAGATTTTCCATACAAAGCTCAATTCTCCTTCCAACAAAAATCACAGAGGCACAAGGCATGCTGTATGGTATGCCAATACCAGCACTCCCTCAGCAAGTCTTCTCCAAAGCCAGCAACGGTGCAGGTGCTGGCTGCCGCGTGGCAGCAGGCAGCCCCCTCCACAAGTCAATTTTAGAAAATCTGAGGAAGAGGAACTAGAATAATTTTTTTTTTCTTTTTGTCTTGGACCTAATTCCAACCTTATGCCAGCTAAACCGACGCCACATTTCCTCACCATAGCAGAGAGGGTAAGCAAGGTGTGGAAGGGGAGATCTCAAGTTTTCACCTTCGCCCAGGCGATGCTCTGATTAGACTGATGACTGCCGGATTCTTTAGTAACATTCTCTCTGCACATAAACTTCACAATTTAAGTTCAACTGTATTTTAATGTCATTCTTAGAATTGGTATGTATGAGAATCTCAAATGCTTGTGAGAGTAATGCTCACCACTGCTGTCAGAGGAACACAGCTAAGGGGACTCATCACTACCCACAGACCAGAACACTAGACAGAGCTTCCCAAATGAATACAAAAAACTGTTTTATGTCATTGAAAAGGGAGTATGTTTACAATGACTTAAAACAGTTCAACTACTATTAAAAAAAAAAAAAAGGCCATTACACTTTTTGTAGTTCCCTAGATCTTTAAGTGACAGTGTCAGAATATATTCTTAATTTTAAAGCTATAATGTGTTCAGTAGGTCAGAGATTACTGGAACATAAAAAGTAATACTAGCTATCATTGTTGAGAAGTTCCTATGCACTAAGTGCCAGGCCTGGCACCCTGTAAGCCATCTTCCACACTGCTGTCAAAGTAACTTTGAGCCACAAAGATGATCGTGTCATACCCCTTTTAAAATCTTTCAGTAACTCCCTACTATCAATGGATAAAATCTAAATTCCTTAGCATGACATATAAGACCATCTATCAATTGGCTCCTGCCTACCTCTTTTGCTATTAGTGCCTATAAGAACTTTGAGCCTTACTGAACTTCTGGCAACACCCTGGCACCCCTCGCTATGTAGCACAGTATAATTTATGTATATTAAAAGCATATTTATACATAAAACAATTCATTTATAATGATACTTTAATTTCCAAAGATGTTCACCAAACACATTAGAATAGATGCTTACTGGGGGTGGAGGCAGGGAGGAAGGATGGCTGGTGGAGGGGGAGTAAAGCACTAAAACCAGAGGAACCTTGCACGGCCTGGAATATAGGACGCCATGACTGAGGAGTGTGGTTAACTCAAACCTGCACCAAAAGCAAGGAAGCTGGTTATGTCTTGTTAGACTAAGTACCATGTATGAACCAGGAGGGATACTCAGGAAGGTGTCAGTAAACACTCCCCAGGTTGTGAACAGCAGGTCACACAAGACTGAACCCCGTCCTGTACCCCTATTCTTAATCTAAGAAACTGTTTATTTCCAAGCACTTCCAAGATTGCCCATTTATTTTTCTGCAAGTCAAGGCACCAGCCCATTAGATATCCTTTACTCAGCCTCTGCCCTCAACTCCAAATGGCACTGAGGCCACCTCTGGTCATGGAGATGGAATAAATCTCAAGTCCTAAGTCCCATAACCAGCTTATATTTATTTCAAGCTCACTTTTTAAAAATGAGAAAAGTTAAATGGAACAGAGATTTTAAAGAGATGATGGTGGTGATTGAAGAGCACTGAATGCAGAAAGAGCAAGTTGGAGTAGACAAAACCACCTACCTATAGCAAGGAGCATGGAGACCACAGGTACCCCCAGGGGAAGAACTACCACCACTAAGCAGGCAGTAAACAGCTCAGGACCAAGGTCAACACAAGAAGGGCCAAAAGTCAAAGCTCATGCCTTGATCTGGCTTTAAGTTAAGGAGCTTTAGCCTCAATGAGTTTTTATGAGGATAGTTAATTGCAGCAAAAAATGGGCTCACATTCCCTCCAAGAGTAACCAGGGGCCCCACAGAGGGAATGGAGTGTTGGCCCCAGACCCTGAAGAGTTCCACACAAATGCAGGCCTTTGATCATGCTGCCCTCTCTGCCCTTCATCCAGGAGAATTGATAAGACCATTCAGGTGGCAATTGATTTGGTGTGGATGCTTATTAACAATAGAGTATTTTCAAGTTGCCAAGCCCTGAAATTGTTAACCTATGTGTCCTCACAATGCCCTGAACGAACAGCTGTCAGCCTTGTGACACAGTGCCACTCTTCTGTGTGTGCTTATTTGTCTGAACTCACAAGACTCAAAGATCCTCAGGTTCAAGGGTCAAGTCTTATTCATCCATGTCTCTGGCATGGATCACAGGCACCCAGGAAGAACAGTACATTTTTGTTTTATAAAGAAGTGAATCAGTTGATGAAGTTAAACAAATATAACCATTACACAGATAAACCCCATGTGTCAAGTAGAAGGTCAACACTGTCTCAATTATATTTTTCACCGACAGTTAAACAAATGTTACTTTCAAATTACTGGATATTTAATTTTCCCTTTCCTTTCAAATAACTAACCGGGTTTCATTTCGAGGTTATAGTAGGCATTTTTAATGAGTTCAATAACGAGGGTTAGAGCCCAGATGATTAGTTATTATTTCCCATTGTATAAATGATTCCAGGAATATTTTACATAATCGACTTTTGCTAAAACCTGAGTCAAGCAAACTGAACATCTCTAAACACATCATGTTCTCCCACTGCACTGCAATTCAATTCCCAAGATGTTGTGCTCTTACTCTGGATTGATCTTCAAAGAGAATGACTCTGAAAATTAAATTGTAAATTTAATCAGCAAACTATGTGACCTATAGATAAAGATCCATAAATAAATAATAACTACAGTAAAATAAATGATTATTTTAGAAGGAACACAGATTATTTTATAAAGCAAAATATTCTTCTGTAACTACTATTATCACCCGCTTATCTTATAATTCTATATGTTTGGATTTTTAAACCCTGGGTTTTTAATAATTAAAGTATACTTAGTAAATAGGACAGAATGTGGTCTATAAATATAAAATTCTTTAGGATTTCCTTTAGGTCTAAAGTCAATGGTAGTTTGAAGGTTTAAAGATGCTAAGGCTTTACAATGTAAGAATATTCATTCTTCAGTAAGCATCCTCACCTAATTCAAATGCCAATTGAATAATTATATCAAAAGCTCTTCAGAATAAATGATCCTTAACTGAACAAAGAGACTTCTCTCTTTCTCTTATGAAAATCAATTAAATGTAACATTTTTGCAAGTGAATTGCAGAAAGAAAAATAAGCAATAGAAGAAAGAGCATGCAAAAAAATCACAAAACACCTACAATGGCTTGCACTTTCAGCCCAGGTCTAAAAATGAATCTAAATCTGTAAATAGAACCAAGTTTATGTAAAGAGAGGTTCTGCAGTCTAGTTAAATCAGGGTTCTCAAAATGTAGTAGGATTAAGGGAGCTGGACACAATGGAACCAAATCTTTTTGAATTGGGAGAATTCAATTCATTTGCTTATTGTATGCTTTTCAGACTCAGGTACCCTATGAAAGCTGCATTTGTCAAGAAAATTCATCTTACCTAGGTCCTTTCTCATACCCCTTTCAAAGGGAAATAATGACTCTTCCTCAGGGACATTCTGATCCTAGGCATGGTTAGAACAGTCAGGACTCATGGTTCCTGTGGCCACTCCAGGAAGTTTCACCAACACCCAAATGGGAGCAGACCAGCAGTCATCACCAGAATCTCTCTTGGTTAATTCCTACTGTTTGAAGTTAATTAAATGTACACATTTATACTAATTGTGACTGTTTAGTAGGTAAATACCCATGTAAATCATTCTATACGATGAGAGGCATTACTCTCAGAAAAGTTTGTTGTTGCCATTCCCCAGTAAATAATCTTTTCCACCATTGCTAGGAAGAAATCCTGCCTGAGATATGTGGCAGCAAATCACATTTGTGGTCAAGATGACCTGGTGGGTGGAGGCAAGCCATACCTCTTACAAATGGCATCAGAACAACTGCTGATTAGAAGAAAAATTGGCCACAAAGCCATTAAATCCTTTTCCAGTGTGTGGATTTTGGTTATCATCAGTTCAAACTGAAAATTAGCAAACTGCAAATTTTCCCAGTGGTAAATAAAAATTCTCATCTAAAATCATGGTCACTGAGTTTACTTATGAACACAAGGACAGACTTTTTTTATGCACTTTGGCTCTCGGGGTTCTTGTTGTTTTTCCTATAATTTAACTGTAATTTCGATGCACATGCATTCCTCTAAACTTAATTTAAATACGTAGTTCAAATTTTTATCAGGAGCATTCTTAGGACATGCTAAAAAGTCATGTTAAAATGACCTCATGTACTTTTTATTCCAATATTTATAATCCGTATTTTTCATAACATCTCTCTCAAGTTAATCTAAAATAATTAAATTAAAAATTTAAAGGGGTCAACTCCTTAAAGTGATGTTCAAGTTTGGCAGTTTCTGTGAAACACGCAAAAGAAAAAAAAAATCATTTGTTCAATAGAAAAAGTCAGTTGTATTATTTTCTTCAGCAATTTATCTATGACATCTTTCACTATAATATCAAGGACCAAGAAACAGACATTGAATTAAATATTTTAACAAAGTAGAAGGAAGTAAGGCATTTAACATTTTTTCTTTGAAAAAAAAAAAAGGTTGAACAAAAGGACTATCACTCCAAAAATTATCTACACTTTTTATCTATGACTTAATTTTTACTAAAACGTTGTCTATCCCACTAGGTGCTTTCTTCAAAACAACAATTCTAGAATTTCAAAATAACTTAAATAGGTAGAGGAAGAGGCAAGGTCACATTCCCAGACAAGGCAAAGCTTCAGATTACCAAGAAGGGAAAATGTAATAAACATCTTCATCTGCAGCCTGTCTAAATGTACTCTTTGGCTCTTGCATGTTTTACTTCCATTAAGGGCAGCAATTCTATCTTGTTTAACAAATCTTATGAACGAAGCGCTCCCATGATTCAGACATCAGCATACAATTTGTCTATCATTTCTATGATTTCAGCTTACTTCATTGCCTCATGCTTTGTCTCATTTCTCATGCTCTTTTCTTATTTTCTTTAGGTGAAAAAATGGAGAAAATGACAAGGAAGGCAGGAAGTGCAAAGAGAAGGGGCCTGGGTAAGAGCCCAGCTCTGGCTGCACCCCCCCCCCCCATGCCTACAGGCTTGTTCGGTGGTGGACCCCATGAGAAGTTCAGCACACATACAATTTCAAAATATGTAACAAAAAAGAAAAACCTGCATTGTATCAAATATGGGGCCTATGATTTGGAGGAATAGAAGGCTTTTAAAAAAATGTGTGAATGGGAGGTAATAACCTTGCAGATGTCATTTGTTTCCAGACTCTTGTTTTGCAGCAAATGGAACAGCACTGACTAATAGAAGCAAAATGCTAGTTAGCAAATGCTGGCCACGTGTGATTCAAAATGCCTAGTAGCCACATTTTAAAAAGTAAAAAGGAACAGGTGAAGTTAATGTTAATAATAATCAGAATGCAACTAATGTATCCAAAAACATGTCCAAAATATGTCCAATATAAACTGACTATATCCAAAATATTGTCATTTCAATATGTAGTCATATAAAATTATTGAGATAACTTACATTTTTTGTCCTCGTAGTAGGTCTTAAAAGTTAGTATGTGTTTAAGCAAGTACACTTAACAGCACACCTCAAGGCAGACCAGCCACATTTCAGGTGCTCGGGAGCAGCGGCCGTTACTGTATCAGACACCACAGGTCTGGGACATAAGGAGGAACTCAGACTCCACCACTGTCACTAAATATTTTGCCCTTTACAATGAATTCCTTTAATTTTTTTTTTTTAGAGAATAATAAAATTAGGCATTGCCACAATGTCTGGAAGGCTGTTCATTCCTCAGTTCATGTCTTTACTTATGCTGCTGCCTGCAACACCCTCCTCTCCTCTCACCTTTTCAAGCCATACCCATCCTCAAGTCACTCCTCAAAACTCCACCCCTCCTCACGGCCTCCCACAAACACTCCAGTTGCAGTCTTTCCCTTCTGCTCTCCCTGTCCCCACACAGCTGCTGGCCTTCATTAGAGCCTCAGAGATTGCATATTAAATAAATGAAAGTCATTTGTGTCAGTTTCTCTTAGCATTTGATTTGGGACTGCCTTCCACTGTAAATATAAATAGGCACTTCCCGTTCCTAAATTGAATGTTATTTCCCATAAAGCAAAGTCTATACCCAGTTTCTTACAATTACTATAATCTCTCCTCTTCCAAGCAACAGAGGAGATCTTTTCTAGTCTTAGGGAAGAATAGGAATCCCTAAAAGCAGAAGAGAGCCCTCTTTCAAACTCCTCTTGCAGTTGACGATGTATTTTCCCAAATATTTTAAATGTACTTTTTGTCCTGTCAGGCCTTATCCATTTTCTTCTTCTCACGTTACATTACTTTTCTTCAATGTCCTCTCTTCTCCCTCCTTGGAACTGTTACTCCAACCGGGAGTTTTCTTTCTCCTGTGTGAAAATACTGCCGGTCAACAGAACTACAGGAGTCTCATGAAATGAGGGACAGCCGCCAAGCACGGAACCGCCTCTGCTAGGGGCCTGAACTAGTAGCTGGGATGAAAGCAAGCTCTGTCCTGACTCTCCACATGATCCACAATAGGACTTTTCTCTCCTCTTCCCAAACAACTTCAGTACATTCACACACATTTGATCATAAACCTGGTCACTCACAGGAGGGAAGGATCAATAATACTAAATGTCGTGAACTAAAATGTGCTTACGGGGCCCGCATTTAGAAAGCTGCTACTGATTCTAGTAAGAATGATTTCCTTGGAGTAGTACAGGTAGGGAAAAAGAAAGGTTGAAGAGGGATGAGGATAAAATGGAAGGTGAAAAAGCAGAGACCAATTGCCAACTACGGTTTTTTAGGAAGTTAGCTGTTAAGGCCCCCTTCAGCCACCACCCCTCTGAAGCACAGGAGGATGGCGCAGTGCCAAAGGGGGTTGTAGCACGATCTTGCTCTCCACTTCACTCCAGGCTGTGCTCTGCAATCCATTCCTTGCACAGCTGATTTCACTTGGCTCTAGACCTTTCTACTACCCACTTTGAGCTTCATCCTCCCATTTCATCTTTGCCTTACCTTTTTCTTTTTGTAAGATTTATTTATTTGGGGGGTGCAGGGGGAGAGGCAGAGGGACAGGAAGAGAGAGAATCTTAAGCAGGCTCCAGACCCAGCACAGAGCTAGATGCAGGGCTCGATCTCAAAACCCTGAGATCATGACCTGAGCTGGAGCCAAGGGTCAGATGCTCAACCAACTGAGCCACCCAGGCATCCCCTCATCTTCGTCTTATCTTTTAGATTTCTCTCTTGGCAACATTTTCTTAGCTACAGTCTTGGCTTGACCTTAACAATAATTTACACTTTTTTAAACTGGCTTACACGAAGTCAGGTGAGCTCTGCTTCCATCCAGCATGGCCTTAGAACTCCTGCCCACCCCCCACCCAACTCTGCTTCCACAGACAATGCCCCATCTGCACAACTAGGACCTGTGAGTGTAACAAGGCAGATGGAAGGAAAAAGAGAGGCAATGTAATTCTCTCAATGGATACAGCATGATCATAGCTGAGTTCTCCAGCTATTCTGAGAACTCTGCAAAAGAGATCATTCAAAGTAATCTAAATAAAGTGTATTCTGCATTAATTATATTTCAGTGAAAAAGTATATTGGTCTTATCGCAAATTATTTCCTTTTATTATTTTATTATTCTTGGTTTATATGGGTTCCAATTTGATAATGCACATTTATAATCTTTATTTATTTAGAACTTATGCATACAATTTAAATGGCCAATAAGAACTTAAAAAATAAAAGCCTATTGAAATATATATATACATCCTTTCCCAATTGTAAAAAGTCCTAGTAGAGAGGCATAGAATGCTATTAATTGAGATTCCTACTTCTCAGTATAGAGAAACTTAAAATAAAATTAGTATTATCCCCTTAGTAGTGTGCTTCAATTCAGAGGCACTACCAATTGTAAGCCACACAAGAAAGAAAAGCTACCAATTATAATTGTAAGATGCCCTTTATTATAAAATATATCCCAATTTCATAGATGTTAAAATATGTAAAGCCTGTGCGTGTGCCTAATTATTGATGAACTATACTATTTCTTAATGGAGATAATAAAAGAAGTAGAGATAAGAGGCACCAAATTCAATCAGCAACGTACGCATGTCAGTGGAGATGACTGCTTGAAACCAAGAGGAACCAGCACCTGTAGGATGATGTCTGGCAGCTACAACATTCAGATGTCTGTGTTGACACAAGTGGAAAAATGAGATCTACTTCTCAGATCTATTTATCAGAACCACCAGCGCCAGAGCCAGGGTGAAGAGAGTGAGCATTCACCTTGGGTGCAAAATTGAAAGTGGCAACAAAAACAATAATCAAGATTAATAATATTTTCATGCAGTACTTAGAGTCAATGCAAAAAAATCCATGCTGAACAAAATATTAGAATTTTTAATAAAAATAGAATCCAGTAGAGCTGTTTCCTTCTGCCTCAGGCTTCAATATGGCTTGACAGGACACTGAGAACCACTCATGTGTCAAATGGATTTAAATTAAAATCTATTTCAAATGGGTGTAACAAAGTATACTTAACTATTTTTCCACATTTTAGCCTGACTTTGGAATACTACTGACTTTGCCCAGAAGAGACTTCAGAAATTATGAATCTAATTACTAAGTTGCCTACATAATCAAGTACTGAAAATTAATTGTATGGTGTCCATAACGATACTAAATTCTTTGGAAAAAGAAGAGAATGTTTCACTGTTTTCAGTTGGGTTATAAAGGTTTTTTTTAATTCAATTTTTAAGTGTGATTATAAGTAACTCATTTTTTACAATGGGATTCTAACTGAGCAAATTTTCAAGAAATTGAAATTCTGGTGTATCAGAAAAATGTCTGAATCTTTTGTAACCTAAAGAAGCTTAAGAGCAAGTTCAAAACTCCACCAGACAAAGGAACCAAATGCAGTTTTTTGGCCAATCTTAAATAATTATGAGAAAGGCTCCTTAGGATTTTCCTTTGTAGAACCTCATAAAGGTTCTAATCAATACCAACTCCAATGAATATAAGTGTTTTCTTGATTTATGCCATATCTGTGTCTAAAATGTATTGATTCAGAACTGAATAACTGATAATCTATTCAGTACTATGCACAGAGCCAGAACTGCAGGTACTGAATCAGAATTCTCTAGACCTGCAAGCTTTGGGCCCATCACGAACAGAATTTCCCAAGGGTCTGCAGTAGTACCCTAACAGAGCCAATATCCTACAGGCTTTGTTCTTTAAATTTCCACTCATTCATTTATTGTTACCTTTTCAGCCCAGTCCAACTTCTTTCAAGCCATGGGTTATTCATCTACCTATGCTAATTTATAGAGTTGTCTTATTTATATGCATAGTTGACAAATTTTTGGTAGAAGACACTTATTTGATAAAAGTCACAGAATGCAAATGCAAACTTGAATAAATGAAAAAAAGCAACCGACAGTAGAGCTTAGAGTTAGTTATGTGTCCCTTTTTAAATGATTTGCTGAGCCAGGAATTCTTGTTTAGGATATCTATACATGAAGACCATCCATAGAAACTTTCCTATTTTCCTGAGAGACGGGCTGCAAGGGTGGTTTTAACAGAATTGTCTTCACTAGACTTAAACATTCCCTCACATTTCCTGAAGGGAAGCCTACCTCCTTGTAAAGGAAACTTATGTTGAGCTGCCAGATGCTTCTTTCTCCATCACAGGTAATGAACACATACTGATATTTGCCATACCGCAGGGTGGAGGTGGGACATTGAGACTGTGCCAAAAAAGCTGCTAATTTTCTAGAGGAAGGTATGTGGGCTGCTACCTGTTTTTTTTTTTTTTTTTTTTTAAGATTTTATTTATTTATTTGACAGAGAGAGACAGCCAGCGAGAGAGGGAACACAAGCAGGGGGAGTGGGAGAGGAAGAAGCAGGCTCCCAGCGGAGGAGCCTGATGTGGGGCTCGACCCCATAAGGCCGGGATCACGCCCTGAGCTGAAGGCAGACGCTTAACCGCTGCGCCACCCAGGCGCCCCGCCTGTTTTGTTTTTAGCAGGTTAATTGTAAGAAAATTTATAAGAGTATTATCTTTCTTTCTTCTTCTTTTTTTTTTTTTTTTTTTAAGATTTTACCCATTTATTTGTCAGAGAGAGAGAGCACAAGTAGGGGGAGAGGCCGGCAGAGGGAGAAGCAGGCTCCCCACTGAGCAAGGAGTCCAATGTGGGACTCAATTCCAGGCCCCTGGGAGCAGGACCTGAGCCGAAGGCAGACACTTAACCAACTGAGCCACCCAGGGGTGCCGAGTTTTATCTTTCTAAATAAAAGCAGCTTTGAGGCCATACCATTATTGATTATTATATTATTAATTAATAAAATCACTAAAAGTAAAGTCACACTAAAAAAGACAAGTACTGCATGGTATCATTTATATGTGGAATCTTTAATTTAAAAAATAATAATACTCATAGACACAGAGTATAAAAGTGGTCACCAGGGGCTGGGGAGCAGCGGAATAAGGAAAGGTTGGTAGAAGGGTACAAACTTTCAGCTGTAAGATAAATAACACTGAGGACCTAATGTATAATATGTTGACTATAGTTGATAGCACTGTATTATATAACTAAAATTTGCTAAGAGAGTAGAACTTAAACGTTCTCACTAAAGAAAAGGAAGGTAAATATGTGAGGTATGAATGTGTTTATTAATTAGATGGGGGAAATCTTTTCACAATATATACGATACAAAAATGCAATAAACCATTCCTATGTGAAGGAGGTCACTATGGTCAACTATATAGTAAACCCAAGACTGATAACAGAATTAGAATTCACAGATAATCCAAAACTCTTAATTTTAGTTGTGTTCTTCAATCTTTTTTTTTAAACCCTATGGCCAAAAATCCAAAAAAACCACCTGTCGGTTTGAGTTGTCCTTAGCTCCACCTGTCCCCCTAACAAGAAGACAACAGTTGGAAGAAGAAAGAGAAGCCCAGCATCTGAATTATTTTAGAATATTGTAGACTTCTCCCAGAAATAATTTCCAAGATATACTTTGGAATTAAAGGGCAAATAAAGACAGTACTCTTTCCCATGTGTTCCATAATTCCACGGTAGCTCTAGTAAGCACTTCTCTAAAATGCATTTGCCTTATTATGGGAAGAGCTTTTACTGATACAGACTTGGAATGATCTCATCTTGCACACTGCCATTAATTATGGTTTTCAGTGACCCCAAGCTGGAGGCTAAAGGATAAACTGTTAAAATTTTAAGTAATCATTTTAGGTCTAGAGTTCTTGAACTTAACTTAAACCAAAATTCCATATGCTTCACTTTCAGCTTTATAGTAATAGTATACTGACAATTGCAGATTCGGAAGTGAGCATGGTGGTGCATCTAAATGAGAAATCTGTTGAATATGGAAGGACCTGGAAAACAGTCATGCTTTTAAAGATGTTTATTGTTGGACCTCCCTACTGTAACCGTCTCCCTTTTGCACAGTTCCACTCATCTGCAGATATTCTGGCTTCCTTTTCTATTTTAAAGTCTTAAAAGGAAGATATGGGGGAAAAGCCAATTTGGGAGAATTATAGAGTTAAATTTAAAAGCGAGAACAACTGCAAATAAGCCCTACTAAACCACAGCAGCTGGCAATATGTTTTTAATTTGAAATTTAAATCTGTGCAGACTTTCAAAGTCACAAATTTCCAAAATGAAATTTGCCTCTTAATGTTTTATTTGAAGAATTACTTCCCTGTATAGATATCAGAGCTGTACGACAATCAGCTTTTTATCACTTTGTATTCAAAGTGAAAAATGTAAGTTTCATGCACTGAACATAGCAGCATCTGCAGCAATTTCATAATTAGTTATAATAATTATAGCTTGACTTTTTAAAATTTGCTCATGAAGAATGCAACCTGCTTTGGGAAAAATAAAAAAAGGAAGTAAAGTTCGATGATTCATTAGTTGCGTATAACACCCAGTGCACCATGAAATACGTGCCCTCCTCACTACCCATCACCAGTCAGAAACCAGGGATGTACTGTATGGTGACTAACATAGTATAATAAAAAAACATTAAAATAAAAAAAATTAAAAAAATAATCTTATAGACCTAAATTACAGCTCTACAATAAACTGAAAATAGAGTATCATTTATAGAAAAATAAAATAAAAATAAAATTAAAAAAAAGGAAGAAAAACCTCTAGTTTGGGGAAATGAAACTCAAGCACCAAGGGACTCTGCCACAGGGCATATTCAATATCATGCAGATGCATGCCCCTCAGCCCCACTGGATTCTCTCCAAAACACTACGAATTAGCAATATTTGCAACAAAATACAAAACAATGTGCATCGGTTTGTGTGTTTCTGTAGCTTAGTGCGAGTATTCATCAGATATCACCATCTTGCTTTGAACCTGAATGATATCTATCTCAATCATGACTCTGGAAACCATAAGGTGAAACTAAAAGAGGGAGAATATTTGTGGCATCCTGAATCTTTGAAGTTGCTCCTTGTAATTTAATATCTCACATGAATGCCAGGTAAAAAAGGAATACAAAAAATACCTGTGCTATTTAAAATCAGGCATGTATGTATGTAATGTATGTATGTATGTAGAAAATAACTAGAAGGTATAGTGCAAAACTAAATGTGAAGGAATTAGGTTTTTTCCCCCCAAATTTACCAACTACAAATTACATCTTTAACATCATGAGATTTGTAGTTTTAAAAGCCCATAAGTCATCTATATAGTTCTTAATTTTCCTACTAGAGTGTAAAGGGCTACCATTTCTATTTCCTTCATGGCATCAAAACAACTGTGTGCACCCTATATGTACTTGTTTTACACATGAGTGAATGAATCAGTGAGTGAATAAATGTATAAATACAAACCAATGAACAAACTTTCCAGCACTTTCAAGAAAGTAAATCATTTAAGAAAATTAGAACAACAACACAAGGACATCTAACATGACCTAATCTTCCATGAGCATAGTATTTAAGTTAAAAGGTCTAAAGACCCTGAAATAAACATTTTCCCAGGGAAGCCCACTCAACAGGAACTGAAGTATCCTGTCAATCACAACGGCATCTTAGTCCTCTGAGTGTCCCAGAACCCAGAACAGTGTGTGGCACATGCCACTTCTCCATACATTTTTATGGCAATAAAGACTAAATGTGGTGGCAATGATGTATCAGCTGTATTAACTTCAACAAAAATCAAACCCTTGCTCTGTGAGCTCTTCGAATCCAAAATTATTTCAAATATAGGAAGCCTGTAGGTCATTAATGGCCAAATTTAAAGGCAGGTACATTGCTGCACTTAAGCATTAAATTCCACAAAAATCAATTATAAGATATACTTCAAATATATTTTAATGATCCAAATGCATAATTATCAAAAGGCTAAGGAAGGACACAGAATTTTCAGACTATATTATTAAGGAGAGAAAAAAATACATATTTTTCTAAAGTTACCATATTATTTGTACCATTAAAATAACGACAGCAGTTGCTCCACATCTTCAGTTATACACATATGCACATACCTTGTAGAGCAGCATTTTATTTCTTTAATAATCTGTGGCTGATATTGTACAGTACGAAAACATAAATTTTAAAGGAACTTAGATAAATTCAAACATGATAAGGATATAGAAGGTTTTTGAAAGTCAACCAGTTTCAGACACGCTATAACCTCTGAGGGTGACATCATGGAGGTAATTATGTGGAGTCGCTGTCCCTGGTGCTATTGTTAAGACCAACTGCTTACACCCACCCAACATGACCTAGGTTATGCATTTATAGTTAGATGGGAATAAAATTCACTGCAAATGTGCCTGTTTCTTTATTCTCACATCAACCACAGATTTTGATGCAGGGTGTTAGAAATATAAATATATACCCACTGTGGCTTCTGTATTTTCTTTTCTTCAGTACCTGCAAGTTATTATAACTCGTGTTTTGTGTAATGTTTAAATAAGATTCCTTATAAAATAGCATGTTTAAAAAAAAACACCCAAATCTCGAACAATCGAAAAGTATTACTTCAAAGGTAGAAGAAAAACACTGAAAAGCAGCAGAAGACCTATGCACAGGTTTGAAAATATAGACTGATTAAAACCTTAATAGAGACTTCAGATACTATCAGGCAACAAGGACCTGAGAAGACATGTGGGACATTTCCACTTGCTTTGGTTAACATTAAAGAAAAGTGATGCAGTGTGCCTACAGACATCAAGAAAGAAATTGTGATTTTACATGGAAAAAAGATCAACAGTCATTTCTCAGCCTTTCTGCCATTATTTCATTTAAATTGTATTTAGTGCATTTTTTTCTGATCACAAACGTAGTATGATTCTTACTGAATATTCAAAGAATGCATAAAAGCATAAGGAAGAAAATAATTTAATTAGGGAAGATAACCATTTAACCCAGATTTTTCAAACTGTCATTACTTTTTGACCACACAATGAACATAGCTCCTATATTCAACCATCAAATCCAATGCATATTTCTATTATATAATTTAACATGGATAAGCGATTCTTTAAAAGTTTTGAGCTTATTTCACTTATAATCTTCAATCTCATGTATATAGAAACCACAAGAACATGCATTTTAAGATTCTTGCCTTAGAATTCTGTCCTTAGAATAAGAAGCCATTTTCTTAATTTAAATGACATTTGGACTATAAGCCCAAGTTTCATGAAAGAATCCAAATTTTCATATGTGGTTCCTGAAGTTTTAGATATTCTTTTATATAAATCTCTGGCAGAAGAGCAATGTTAGACCCTAATGATGACAGCAGGGGCTTTTGGTCCATTACCATTCCTTCACAGCATGTCTCCCACCTCCTATCATCTCTGCTGATACCACCACTGAACCCCACCTGGCACCCACGCATGTGCAAATCGCAAGTGTGGGTGAGTTAATACTCCCTAATGACTGTCTGTAACCAAGTCAAGAGCCAGGGGACAAATTCTTCCCCTGTGCTCTGCTCCCATCCTTGCCTATGATGGACAGCCCTGAGAAGGATTCCCAGCGGACAGTCTGATGGAATTGAGTAATCAGTTACATTTAGTGCTTGCCAGCACAATAACACACTGGCTCTCCTTCATTTTCTAGTTCATTTCTCTTGTCCCTCACTCCCAATGCCTGGGATTTAATTCCCTAAGTAAGTGATAGTTCATAAGAATTTTGCCTAAGGTTCTGATTTCTGGCCAGGGACCATTTTATGGCAAGAAGGTACAAAAATGTTTGCATGATCATGGGAATCACTAGGCTTCCTATTAAGATTAGAAGCAAGTGGCCTAAGATACAGCATAGGGAATACAGTGATATTGTAATATTATAATAGCGTTGTATGGTGACAGATGGTATCTATACTTGTGGTGAGCATAGCATAACATGCAGAGATGTTGAATCACTATTTTGTACACCTAAAACCAAAGTAACACTGTATGTCAACTATACTCAAAAAATTTTTTTAATTAGAGAAACAGGTAGAATAATGGCATAATGAAATGGCCAGTTATAGGATCATCTTAGGTATTGGCTCAGGGAAAATTTTATGGGGTTTGAGAATGGGGTAATCTATTCTCCAATACAAGGTTTATGTATTGAACCAATGGCATATATGTGATACAGTACAGGTCTGGAATTCACAGGCCTGAGAATCTAGGGATAGAAGTAGGATTGGCCCTTCTTACCAATACTCCCAATGATCCACTTGTGGAATCTGTACTTCCTGTCTCCACAACCTTAGACTATGCCAGGGCAGAATAATGAGTTCCCAAGGAGATAACCGCTTCCACCAGGAGACATAGTAATGTCTCTACAAAACAGACTCCTGATGCTTGAGGCTCAACAGGCAAACAAATGAGTTACTGTAATATCAGGGATAATCAACCCTTACCATCAAAAGGCACTACAGTTTCTGCGACACAGTGGGGGTGAGGAGGAGTACAAATATGGGATGATTCACAGGCATCTCACGGTGCCTCTGTGATAACAGTGAGCAAATGTAGCAGCTATAGAACAAGAAAAACAAGGCATCCAAAGGTTGAAATCTCTCAGGGATAAAGATGTGCAACTATTCAACAGGCAAACAACCAAGATTGGGTGTCTTGTTATCTAAGAGTAAGAAAACATCTAGAATTCATGGTGACGGAAATTTACAGTGAATATCAACTACAGCTTTGAGATTACTTGCAATAATGGAGACCATTACTTATCTCATTAATACCCTTGCCTTAAGTCCTTTAGACACTGTGACAGGTTACTACCTTGAAGGGGCTAGTGTGACTGATTAGAAGAAATGAGGAGGACATCTTGTATTCATAAAAAATAAAGGCCCTGTATGAAAGCTGGATACTTTACCTCATGCCTGTGTTTCAGCCTCTCCTCTCCCACCACGAGCTTCCCTGCTGGCACTGGACTAGTAGACTCCACTCAGCACCCACATATGTGCAACCCAGCACTGTGAGGTAGTTAACGCCCTCTGCATGGACCTCTGACCAACAGAAGACAAGAGCTGACAAGTAACTATGAAGGGCTCAAGACGCATTTAGCGCTCCTGCGGGATAACCGCTAAGACTGAGCAATCGGTTGTATGCAGCGGCAGACTGCTCAGTAATCAGAAATGCGGCCTTTCATTGGCTCTCCCTCCATTTCTGCCTTGATCTCCTTGTAACCCATTCCTGCTCTTTGAGACTGCACTCCCTAATAAAGCAGATAAACCCTTCACCCCATGCTCTGCTATAAGGGGAAGGGAGACTAAGAGAGCTTGTCACCAAAATAAATAAAGTATTTTCAAATCAACACAAAAAAGGCAGACAACATAATAGAAAACTGGACAAATGGTCTGACTACAGACCTCATGAAAGAGGAAATCTAAACAGGCAATAGTTACATGAGATAGTGCTCACTTATCATTAGTAGTCATAAAAAGGCACATTAAAATAATTGAGGCAAAGTCTCAAAACAGTGTGTTTGGCAAAGATGTAAAGCAATGAAGACTCTCATACAATACTGGTGGGAGTATCAGTACATATAATCTCTTTGGGAAAAACACCGTTATCTAATAAAGTTAAAATGTGTATCCCCTCTAGGCATGAATTTCACTTCTGCGCACGAGTGCCAGCTTCCAAAGCAAGATGTGCAGAGCATCATTATCTGCAGTAGCCAAAACCTAGAAACAGCCCCACCTTCCATGAACAGTAGAACAGAAAAATAAACAACAGAATACTACACGGCAGTGAAAATAAATAGCTATAACCATACTTAAAACATGACCAAACCTTAAAAATTTAATTTGAGCAAAAGAAACAGACCAAAATGGTATTCACTGCATAATTTCATTTATACGAAATTCAAAACAGGCAAAACTAAACTATATTAATTAGGAATGTGTACCTGATGTAAAACTATCAAGGAAAGCAAGGGCGTTGATTACCATAGAAAGGAAGGGGACAGGGCTGGGAAAAAGCATGTAAGAACCTCCTGAGTGCTGGCCATTTCCCATTTTTCTGTGTCTGTGGGTTTGTTTATTTGTTTGCTTTTACCAAAAGAAGGTTAAACTGCAATTTTTAATTTGCTTTTTATATGAGATAGTCACTTTCTAAACATTATATCATCTCTAACAGCCAATAAATGCTATAGATGTTTGAAAGACAAACTATTATAGAAGCATCTAAGCCTTCCATCACTTTTTAAAAGTGTTAAAACACAAAATAGAATGTGAATATATTTTGACATTTTGTCAAAACAATATGACTTTCACAGTAAATATATGTTTTTAAAACAGAACTTTTCTTTATATCTAATAACTCTTTCCATCGCCACCGGCAGTATTAAAACTCAGAATAAATGAAATCTAAATTATTCAAGATTTCATATCAACTATGATTGAACTATTTCATATCAAGTATGAAAGCTGCATCTTGTGCTTAAATATTAACCAAAGCTTTTTGTCGGTGTCCTCTAAACTCTATTAACTACTATAATCACTCAATTCCACACCAACTTTCTCTGGGACTTTGTTCCTAACCTGTCTCACCTGGCTTGATTCATCCATTCTACCCCCTTTAGCACGCTTTGAATACTCTGAGCAGCATTCAGGTTTTTTCCTAGTGACCTGTTTACATTAGGAGAGAGGGAAAGTGCAGTGGTCTTCTGCCTGCAGGGACCTCTAGGAATCTGACATAAAGAACATTTTAAAAGTCAAAGAAGGTTCAATGAGGCCATTCTTATAAAAAGATACTAATACCCCCACCAACTAGCAATATTTTAACCAGGGGTTGAAGAGTTCATGGAATTTGACTACCCATGACTTCTAAAAAAGTCTCAGAAACACACATAAAGGCTAAATGCTTTTGCTGAGAAAAAAGAGAGGGAGACAGAATGATAAGCATCAGGAAAGGCTGAACTTGTCCAAAAATTCTGGAAACTTTACCTTCAAAGAGGTCCAACACTTAAGGAATCAAAAATGAATTTCAGTAGCACTTCCCTGGTTTTCCTTTCTAATGTGCATCAATTCGCAAGCACCTAATAGGATGAGATTAAATTCTAGCGTTCTCTACTTGGATAGCTATTAGAAATACCACTAAAAGTGGCAGCAGAAAGTCATCCCATAAAATGAAGTTTTAGATCACTGTTAGGTACCTAGCAAATAGCATGCAGTTTGAGTCCTAATGAACTGGGTTTGAGTTGTGGCTTTGAAACTGAACAGACATGTGATATGGGGCAAATTTCTTGAACATTCTGAGTATCATCTGTAACGGGGGCCACAAAGCACTGTTAAGTGGAATAAGGTATGTAAAATCTTACATAATTTATAAAAGTATACTACATCAATTTTCACAAATTATTATGTTAATTTAATTTTATATTTACTATTCCTATCATATGGACACATTATATGAATACTATTTGTCAACTATATATCATCAAATAAAAACTCTCGATCTGGTATTTTGAGATGCCAAATGACACAGATCTGTGATACTGGACCAAGGTTTTACCCTCTGTGAGCTCCATTTCTTCATCTTTATAAGAAGAAAATACTAAGAATGACCTCAAAAGAGCTGTCATGATGACTAAATGAGATGATATATGCTGGTATATACAGAACCTAGACTCCTCTGACTCTTAGATGTCACCATCATTATTGGAATATGGATTTCATTGCATTTTGCATACCTCTGCTTTTTCTTACAGCAGAGTGTCCCCAGCTTGATAACATATCCTTTGTAGTTTGGTCACATATCAGCCTGGGCTGTGACAGATTCTGGCTAGTGTTCCGTTTATCCCAAGCTAGGTCGATGGCAGCATCATAGCAATGCTGCTAACAGTGAGTCAGAGTGATGAAGCATCCTCCCCGACAGACTATGAAACTCTTATCATGGGTTTACCTTATCAGAAAAATGTATGACCACATGTAAATGCCAACAACAATTCCCCGAAGACTGTCCTGCCATCACAGGGGCACCTACACTATGACAGAGCAGACATCTACCTGCTGATGAAAACAGTTACTTTGTCATTTGACCGGAACAGCCTTGACGAGGTACAGAAACAACCCATCATTAGGGGACTACCATAAAAATAGATGAATATGCCACTTTACTCTAAGAGTACAGCAGAGTTAGAACTGCATTCATGAAAAAAAGAGAACAGACATGAAGAATTATCTACATGAAAAAGCATGAGTTTTGAATGCATCCACTGAGCCATGCCTACAGCACGGCAGGTGACATCAGTATGCACGGGAACCTCAGTTTTGGCAGGATTTTTAAGTGTGCTTATAGAAGATGTTTTAGAAAAGCTAACAGGTATCATCTTGCTAACAGCACATGACACATTATGTTAATGAACAATTAAGTTAGTAAAGTACCAGGGCATTCTGATATTCATGAAAATCACATTGGCAACCTGTGAATTGTGTAAAGCACATCGGAGACTAGGAAAAGTACAAATAGTCATTATAATTCACATAGAAATACATGGATATCTCAGATGTGTTGTGTGTATGTATTTCATTTCCCAAATTGTAAATTAGCTGTTCATTAGTATATTTCTTTCTGAATATTCTGCATAGCACAGTACTTTTTTTTCCCTTCTGGGGTACCATGATCATTTCAGGACAATTTTCATTTGCTTTGGTTCTTTGGATTAGGGTTTTATTTTTATGCTCCAGCCAAAAGAACAGTATGTGATAAAGCTCTTATTTTAGTGACAGACATTCCATATGTACCATGCATGAAATGTTAAAAAATCATAAATCATCCAACATATCCAAGCTTGTGACATATGACAGATACAGAGTCCACTGACATACAGTTAGACATGCAAGTTTGTGAGAAAGTGAGTTTGTGGTAGTTCTTTTGGGAAATCTCTTTTTCATGGCTTAAAAAAAGGTAGAGAAATCATGAACAAGAGAAGAGTAGAAATTAGGTGGGCAACAAAAATCTGATTACACTCCTGTTTATTTCCCACACAGATCACTAATATGTTTAACTTCCAAATTAGCAAAAACAACATCAGGAAGAAGAGTTATCGTCCTCAGTGTCTCTCCCTGCCTTGGAACCCTTTTGCTTGTTAGGAGCCTTTAAACCTAAACAGTTCTCTTCCCACAGCACTTTAGGAAAGAAGCACTTGCAGGCCTAAACTAAGTATGCTCATGGAATGAGGGTGGGAGGTGAGCAGGTAGGGCTATTTGAGGTCAGGGCTCTGCCCAGATCTAATGAGGGCTTCTGTCCACCTGGTACAGGATCTGCACGTATAGGCTCTCAATGTTAGAAGAACCCAAATCTGTAGTAATAAGTGAGAAATGGGAAGATTCTGAGCAACGGGTATGTTGAGGAGACTAGACGACTTTTTAGTTTCTCATTAATTCATCTTTATATTTCTCATATTACCCAACAAAGGGCCTTGTCATACCAATAAAGGTCTTTCGAACAAATATATTGATTAATGTTTATTTGACAAATCCACATTTACAGTATATATAAATTAGACAATATGTCAAAGCCAAATATGAAATGTTTGTTGACTACAATCATATAGCGTAAATGTTGAAAATTTTCTGGCTTACAAAGTTATAAGTGAGATATAAGGTGTATCATTTAAATAATTGATTGTGATGATAATAGGTTTAAAGAGGGGAGACTACAATTTTCATTTAATTGTAACCTTGTTATTAATTTAATTAATTAGATATTAATGTTTAACCATATTTGAAATGCCATACTTATTTTATGAAAGCCTCACAAATTAAATTTTAAACATCATGACACAATTCCAAGTGAAACACACTAGCAAAAAGAGGAAACAACCTTAATGCTCAGGAGAACACGTACAAGTCATTAAAGCAGTTTATATTTTTTTTAAAGTAGTTTATATGTAGTTTAAAGCTACATACTCTAACAGTTTAAAATTGAATTACCGTATTTCACCAGTTCCAAGCTGTACTATTTTTCACATTTTACGATATGAAATAAGGTTGCTTTTTTTTTTTTTTTAAGATTTTATTTATTTGACAGAGAGAGAGAGAGCACAAGCAGGGGGAGCAGCAGAGGGAGAGGGAGAAGCTGGCTCTCTGCTGAGCAGAATGTGGCTCGATCCCAACACCCTGGGATCATGTCCTGAGCCGAACGCAGACACTTAACCGACTGAGCCACCCAGGCGCCCTGGAATAGGGTTGCTTCTTACAATTGATTGCATCACAAAATTTCTGTTGTTTAGGCAGTAGGCATGCTTCTGTTGCCATTGACTAAGCATAAAAAAAACTGTTATTCCTTATGGCACACCCGAACAGCTGCAATTCTGTAACACTGCACTCAACAAACCACTTAAGAATTACCTGAAAACTGAGTATTAATCTTGATTGTTATCTGCAAACCTTCCATTCACCTTCTGGACAGATCAATGAAGTGCCAACATGAGGTGCCTGGGTGTCTCACTCCATTAAGCATCCACCTTGGGCTCAGGTGATGAGCTCTGGGTCAGGCTCCCCGCTCAGCAGGGAGTCCGCTTCTCCTCCCTCTGGCCCTCCCCCCACTAGTGCTCTCTCTCCCTCTCTCTCAAATAAATAAATAAATAAAATCTTAAAAATAAAATAAAATAAAATAAAATAAAATAAAATAAAATAAAATAAAATAAAATAAAATAAAATAAAATAATAAAATAAAATAGAAAGTGACAACATTAAAAGTGACACAATGGGTACCAGTAGCTTGGAAAAATATATTGGACATAATAATAGAGCATTCTTTTTTCTTTAAAGATTTTATTTATTTTATTATTTTAGAGAGAGCAGGGGAGGAGCAGAGGGAGAGGGAGAGGGACAGAGGGAATCTCAAACAGACTCCACGCTAAGTGGAGAGCCTGACACAGGGCTCAATCTCACAAGCCCGAGATCATGACCTGAGCAGAAACCAAGAGTTGGATGCTTAACTTACTGAGACACCCAGGTGCCCCAATAATGGAGCATTCCTTAAAGATGTGCTCTTTCAGCAATACTCTGAATGGCACAGAGGATGATACTGTTTAGAAAAACACATGCATCAGTAACTGACTCAACCAATGATTCAAGAATTAAACTCTGAGGGGCGCCTGGGTGGCTCAGTCGTTAAGCGTCTGCCTTCAGCTCAGGGCCTGATCCCAGGGTCCTGGGATCGAGCCCCACATCAGGCTCCTCCGCTGGGAGACTGCTCTCTCTCCCACTCCCCCTGCTTGTGTTCCCTCTCTCGCTGGATGTCTCTCTCTGTCAAATAAATAAATAAAATCTTAAAAAAAAAAATTAAACTCTGAATGTGAAGAGGTGTTAGGAATTTCTGAACTAGTTAATTTTTCTTGTATTTTCCTTTCTATATACACAGAGTAATTAGTGATAAAAATCTACATCTAAATAAGTCTAAAAGAGCTCTTTCAATAAGAAGGTCAGTTTAATTAGCAATGTTTTTTTTCCATCTTAGTGATACAAAAATATTGATGATTTGAGCATGGTAGATGTATATGCAAATATAAAGACATCTCAAAAGCATATTGTTGAAGAAAAAAGTATGTTACAAAAATTTATATACAGTGTGATCTTATTCTTATAAAAAGAACTCACATAAAATTATAACCTATATTTTTGTAGCTACATATATAAATGCCAGTCAAAATATAAAAAATGAACTGAAAAGAAACACACAAAGCTAATTAATTAATTATTAATTTCTAATTAATAGAAATTAATTCAGGCCAGGTAGAGATACAAGAAACAGAATTAGGGATCATAGAGAAATGTGATTTAACTTGATCATTCATAAAGTTCTACTTCTAAACTGGGAAATATACTCTTACATTACTGTATTGTTTTCAAATCCTATATACCTAGAAAAACTGGCCAAAAGCAAATATACACAAATATTAACCAGTAGTTAATTACCAGTGGCTAATGGGAATATCAGTCTTCTTTATTTTCAACTTGGAACTTTTTCAATTTTCACATTAACCCCCATATTTTCAAAAGTAAAATAACATTAGGGAATTAATTACACACATGCATTTTAAAATGTCAGATAAAACAATCAAGTATGAACTTGATTATGCATCTTTCTATCAGAACCATCCAATAGTGTGAGCCAAACCGTTCTGTATATGCTTTGTCCCTTGACTCTCTCTTTGGAGAAAAAAAAATGCAATGAAGAAAAAAATGTAATAAATTTCTTGTCAATTTTAAATAGCAGCTATTTGGGAGAAGCAGCCATTCTTTCATCTTCTGTTCTTGATTCATGTAAGTTGTAAACATGACTTTAAACCCTGTGAACTTGACTTCTCAGACAAAGTGTTTTATCCTTATCACTTTTTTTTTTTTTTAAGATTTTATTTATTTATTTGACAGAGAGAGACAGCCAGCGAGAGAGGGAACACAAGCAGGGGGAGTGGGAGAGGAAGAAGCAGGCTCCCAGCGGAGCAGGAAGCCCTACGTGGGGTTCGATCCCAGGACCCGGGGATCATGCCCTGGGCCAAAGGCAGACGCTTAATGACTGAGCCACCCAGGCACCCCTATCCTTATAATAGATAATCGTCTCATGTTCCAAAATGGTTTCTCTAAGTTATTTAATGAATAAGCTTAACCTCTTTCTCCTTAAATGCTATTCTCCTCTTCCTTATAGAGAAAGATAACTAAGAGAAAGATGTGTGCTTT
The DNA here is from genome assembly GCF_024610735.1 of Ursus americanus. Lineage (NCBI taxonomy): Eukaryota > Metazoa > Chordata > Mammalia > Carnivora > Ursidae > Ursus > Ursus americanus. The sequence continues at coordinate 1,794,453 of NC_142131.1, forward strand.
TACAGTTCAGCATGGAAACAGGGCTTATGAAAGACTTACCACAGATCTGGGGGATGGGGTGCAGCAGGAAATAGCAATCCTTTGTTAAACGTATTGTTATCAGTTAGGTTTGGGATGCCGGAAAGAAAAATTATTCCAGCTCTTTCAAGCTAAAAAGCCAATACAGCAAACTAGGAGTCTGCAAAATCATTGGCAGGACTGAAATAGCAGGCTTTAGGCTATACCACAAGTAGTGAATCTCAGAAAAGACCAGAGAACTGTCCCACATGTCAGCATTGGGAATTTTTGGTTTCTAGACCCGTGGATCCGGAAGCCATTGATGCCTCCACCTTAATATCTCTCAACACCAACCAAACTAGTACCTTGGCCATAGAATGCAGTTATAGACAAACAAAACTTCTCTACAACTTAACTTGCCAACATCAACAATACAGCAAAAACACTGCCCCCACTTTACTTTCTTCTTCCAGATCTTATTTGAGTGTATATAAATGACAAGACCAAATCAAACAACATCCAGAAACTCAGGAAAGTCTAAAGAAGATTCCAAGAACGTTCCAGTCCTGCCAACTATTAGTATCATAGCAACAATACTACCAATACCAATATTGAATTAATATTCTGAAGAAGTATATCCAAGCACTCTGAATTTTGTTCTGTTTTAATTAAAATTCTCAGAGGTCCATAGTGAGGTAGTGTTTCCTCTCTAGCTTGCTTCCTTTCTGGTTTTGGTCTCTGCCAATTTGCATGTAGAGCTCGCTGTGTCACAGTTACCATCTGCTTAAATAACCCACATCTCAGAGATTTACACGGCTGCACGTGTCGCAGCAAACCTTTCAGTTTGGAGATCTAGGTCAGTCAGTCTAGATTTTTAACAGAACAGTTGGCTTTCCTATAGAAATAACTGTATTTAGAATTCTAGAGTGTTCTTTTTCTTTGTCAAGTTATTGATCATCTGCATGTACTTTAATTATAATAAGGCAGCATGATAGAGGGGAAGAAGCACGAGCATTAAAGACAAGACCTTCGGTAGGTGTTTTAAAACCTGGTTAATAACTAGGTTATGTAACTGGCAGACTTATTTTGGGTCTCAAAAACCAGGAAAAGAATTTGCACTACTGAATTCTTTTTCTGCCTTTTAAGGTACAGTAATGCTTGTCCACTGACTTCAGAATGCTTCTTCCTATCAAGCCTGTAATTTACCGGAGCTGATTTTTAAAACTAAGAGGTTATCACTACTACCTGATAATCTATCAGAAGAATCACTTAAGAGGTTGCTGTGTTTCAAAATGGGCCCCCTTACTGTGATGTCTGGGGAATGTTTTTATTCCAATAGTAAACCACAAACAGATAGACGAAAACACACATTTTGAGAGAGTTCTTCTGCTCTTTCTGAAAATTGCCTTCTCATGTCTTTGTTTACAAGCTGCACAAATACAAATGACAATTCTGTTTCGTTACCATCTGACCTCCGTAATACCCACTCTGTAACACTCCCTTCTTCTGTATGACCCCCTCCAGCTCAGTCACCAATTAAATTTAGTCAGGAGTGGCTCTATCATTCATTAAACACAGCCATTCCTAATTACATTCAACAATTCAAACAGCATTTCTGGAGTGCCTATCCAAGTGCCAGACCTAGTGGTAGGAACAAAAGACACAAGGATGAATATCACATAATTCTCGTCCTCAGGGCACTCAAAATGTGCTGGAGAACGCACAAACACAAACACTCAGTACGCAATACACAAAGTGCACATGTTCGCGTGTGCACTGCAAGCAAAGATAGCGTAACGGTGAGTTCTGTACCTGCAGTATAAAAAATAAAGTTCTTCACAAGCTCTTAAAGATACGCAATTGATTAACAGGAGTCAGGATTTGCTGAATTAATTGTGCTCTGACACAACGCGGAATAATTGTATTCTTTAACTGTTTCTATTATATGAAAGAAAAAAACCACTTTCAGAGAAATTTTTACTTCCCCCTCCCTCTGGCTCCTCCATGCTTGGTTTGCGCATCCTTCAGTACGCAGCATCTGGCTTTATCACAGATGGATTTGATGGCTCAGGGCTGGAGCTGACTGGCAGAGGCAGCTACAGCTAAGATCTGCAGAAGAGGTCCCAGTGTTGCTATGGTGACAGAGCTCAAGCTTCCAAGTGGCTCAGTCAGGCTGTGTCATATTGAACCACAGTTATCGGGCAGGGAACCCAGGTCTCTCTGAAGCCTAGCCTGGCCTCACTCATCTTTCCCAGTAGTACCCATTATTCCACCCTGAGTTCTCAAGTCAATACACATAATCAATTCAAGCCTATGACTGAATTTGTTTCAAACAAAGGGAATTTAGAGTGCAAACTAGACTCATTTCAGGTAAATGACATGAATTATCTCTGAGTGTTGCTAAACTCCAAGGGGTGCCATTCATACTAAGGCTGTGCTCCAGGGGGCACCATTCACTAGAATATTCTCTGAGGGTTGTCCCCAGAGTCTATACTGAGGTACTCAACTGCCATTGAGTTAGTGTCTTAAGACATTTACAATTCTTTCTAGAACCTCTAAGGTCACTTTCTTTCCCATGAAAGCAGACCTAAGATATATTTAAATATAGTTACCTATACATAAAAAAGTATTTTTAAAATTTTCATAATCACTTTGAAACCATTCCTTTTTTAATCCTTCTCATTTCTTTGACAAGTAAAGAACTGAGTAGGTTTTTTTGCAAGATGTGGAGGCCCAGTTTAAGATGCCTGGTAAGTCACAATAAATACTCAAAAAATATTTGTATATTTAGTTTTCTTAACTATTCATTTATATAAGCCTAACAGGATCTCTGTTTATGATATTATAATGCAATTCAACAAATAAATCGTATATGTATTTGAATGCACAAAGCATGTTACTTCTAAACTTTTCATTAAGATAAAGGTTTTAGTAATTGTGAATGGCCATTCCCAAATTATTCTGAACTATTTAAGCTTCACTAGTAAAAAAAAAAAATAAGCCCAACTCTCCAAATTTCATAGTGAAATTCATTATTGCATAAATCTATAAAATGCAATGATTACTACATGGGTTTGAGTCAATATCCTTTTCCTACACAAGAGCAGGCACTCCCAAGTGTCCAGGGGTATGGAAGTGACTCCAAAGCTCCAAGCATCCTTTCTTGAACACTGTGTTAAGTACTGTAATTATTCATATAGGAGGGAAGCAAAAGCAAAACTGCCCTCATGGACTTATCATTTCAGGTGGGAGAAATAAACCATACACAGGAATGACCTAAAAACATTATTACAGCTATTGAAACATTAAGTAACAGAATAAGTTGATTCTTTAAGTTCTAAGATGGAAGAGTTTCACCACATATTGGCTTTTCCTCTTTCTTTGAGTTATACCACATCTTAAAATTATTAAGTAATTATTACCTATAAATATCAAACATTGCTCATGGCAGTACTGAGTTTTAAATTTTTCTAGGTTCAGAGTTTTTATACATATATACAAACTTATAACACATTCTAAATTCTCACCACTATGAAGCAGTTCACAGTCTATTGGTCCTCTAAGCATCAATAAATGTTGTGACATTATAAAATGTATGAAATGGTACATGTAGTGTAGAAGCTAGAATTGGGAGACACGAAAAGTTGTGTTAACATAAATGCAGAGAAGAAAAATGTACCTGACTTTCATAACTGGCATTTAAAATTTTATCATTTGGTTTTATTAACATCTAAAAACTACCTTGATTTCAAGTTAGTGCTGACTGTTCACCCTTTCAGGGCTACTGAGATTTATGATTTCTTACCAAAACTGAAGTCACTGTAAATCTTATTATGGGGAAAACTTGAGAGGGAGGTAAAAAGGGAAATAAAAATAAAATGGCTTCAAGTCTGTTGAAATTGCAACAGGCAACTGGCTGAGTGAAACATTACTTTTAATCCCAGAAAATCAGTCGCAAGGAGTCTCTGTGATGTATTACGCTCCTAATGCTTTATGACATAGCATACCCACATGTCACTATTTAATTCAATGGATATTTTTCAGCCAGTTGCAACAAGAGCAAGCCAAAGACTTATTCTAGCTTCTATGAGATTCTAGTTTAAGTGGTTGAGAGCCTGTGGCCTCCAAAAGCCACGCCCAGCACCCCTAGGATTCAAATACCTCATTATTCATGGAGCTTCATATGTTGTATGTGTAAATCCAGTTTCTCAAAGTTAATCATTCATCTGTTAAAATCTTAATGAAAGTTAAAAAGATAAAAGCTAACTTTCCAATAGTATATATATTTTGGGCTAAACGAACATACCTCCTGGGAAACTGCAATTAAATCAAGTGGAGATTTTTCATTTAAAATTATTAATTTCAACCCAGCAAAATACTGTGGCAAAAGACCAGAAACATACATGCTTAATTTTAAAATCAAATTGCTTATAGCATTTGAAGGTTAAAAGGGACCAAACTCTTATAATTGTGAAGAACCACAAGTAAATGATAATAGAAAAATGGTCAAAAGTCATATATTTTTTTAGAAATGCAGTAAGGATTTTTCAGAATTAACTTCCCTAATGTTTACCCAGGTTTATCGTAGAGAAGTTATTACCATGACCTAACTCAGTAAGGAAGGGTGGGATCAAGATGATAGAATAAGAACTCATTGAGACCTCCCATCCCACTCTGAACCCATACAAAATGGCACAAACATACTTGAAAAATGAAAAATTCATAAAGCTGGTGGAAAACAAGATGTGACCTAAGTGAACAGAAATACTTAAATGACAGAATTCAGACTGCTATAAAAAAAAGATGGAGGACAGTTGCAAGAGAACTAAAACTGGGGTTAAAGAGCAGAGAGTGGTTATACTGACCGTTAGAAGGGTAGAGGTGGCCCAGGAAACTAAGGGTGGCTGGATGCATCACCAATCATGTGCTCACCCACAGCCAAACATGTCTCTCCAAAACCCCCCAGCCTCACCTTTGCCCAGAAGAAGTAACCAGGGGTGCCTGAATCCAGGGTGACCTGAGTAGGCCTGGCCAAGCAAAGTCCCGAGCTGCCCCCCTGCCCCCCACAGCCTAGAAATGGGACACCTCATCCCCAAGCATCTCCTGCCACTTTTTCACAATCACTGGTGGGAAAGCTCAAGGTGTTGTAATCAGGTCTGCCACTCACAAACAAAGGTGAAAACACAACATAATATTTACCATATGAAAGAGAGGTGCAAATAAACAGAGAAGCGAGCAACCCAGTGAATAGAAAATAAAGCAAAAGAAAGTAACATATTTAGTAGAACACATCACCCACCACATAATTTAGCAGTATCCTACACCACACATACATACAAAATGAACAAGAGATCTCAGAAATGAAAAGAAATAATAATTTAAAATTAAAAACTGGATAGGATAAGGAACAAAAGAGCTGCAACTGAAAAGTAAATTAGTTCCAGGAAAAAGAAGTGTATGTATCTGTGAAACACTTGCATGAGAATGTTCATAGTAGCTTTTTTTAAATTATAGTCCATATGTCCAACAAGAGTTTGGATAAGCAAACTGTAGTATGTTCATTCAGTGGCATACTTGTCAGAAAGGAACAAGCTTTTGAGACAGACATCATCATGAAAAGAAACTCACAGACATAGTGAGTGAAAGAAACCAGACACAAAAGTGTATATGCTATCTAATTTCATTTTATATAAAGTCCAAAAATGGTGACAGAGCTATCAAAATAATGGTTGTCTCTGGTGGAGGGTAAGGATTGCCTGGAAAGGGGCTTAAGAGAACTTTTTGCAATTATGGAACTGTATCTTGATCAATGTTAAACACCTGGGATCGGTGCATTTTTAAATATATAAATTATACCTCAATAAAAAGGAGAGTGAAGACGTGAGCTGGAAAACTGAGCAAGAAAAGTATACCAAAGTGCATCAAAAAAGGAAAAGAAAATGAGAGCCTGAAAGAAAAACACAGAAATCTAGAGGATAGATATAAATCTTGAGACATTTATTCGGTAGTACCAGAAACAGAGAACAGATAAAACAGACTGGAGGAAATGCTTCAGTAATTTATAACACTTCTCAAATCTAAATAAAGACATTAGCCCTCACAATCAAAGAGAGGAGAGAGATCAGAGGAGGATAAGCAGACATAGATCATAATCTGGAAACACCAAAGAATAAAGAAAAAATAATACACTAAGCTTCCAGTATAAACATTGAAGAAACCAAAACTAAATATTAGGTTTAAGCAGAATTCTCAATAATATTTGATACAAGAGGACAGTGAACTATATATTTAAAGTTATGACATATACTATCCTAAACTTAAAGTTCTCTATTCCTAAATTGTAATTCATATGTAAGCACAAAATAAAGACCTTTCCAGGTATGCAAAACTCAAAGTTTTTGCACTATCTGAAAGAATTTCTACAGAAGCTACTAAAGTAAAATAAAAACCAAAATAAGTGGAATATTGAACACAGTTATAGTAGTAAGTAAGGAAAACAGTAACATGTATGGGTAAGTACAAATAAGGATAAATTATAAATTTTAAAAATTGCAATAATAATCGGGAATTTAAATCCCAAGAGCTATCAATATGGGAAGTGTCAAAGAAAGGAAGAAGAAAAAGTGCTCTCAGATTCTGGTCTTGCTCTGCAGAGAATATAGCTACTGAGTAACTGAGAAATATGAGTTCAAATGTTTAAATGTTGGTTAAAAAGGAAGGTGTTCCTCTAGAAGGATGGAAAATGCGAATATAATTTCCAATCATCATCAGCTCAAGTTTGATCACAGTGCCCATGTTTTGCCTGGCCGATCCAGTACTTTTTTTTTTTTAAACCAAATTAGTGGCCAACACTTTAAAAAAGGGGCTATTTACTTAAAATCCAGATGGCTTGGCAAGTCTATTTTTTTAAAAGGGAGAGAGGGGAGAAGAAACAAATAAGGAATAAAAAAGGGGACATTAACAATAGTTAAGAGATTTATAAAAATGATAAAAGAACACTGTGAGGAGCTCTACATAATAACTTTGAAAATCTAGGCAAATAATCTCTTTAAGAATATATATTATCAAAACTGGCACAAAATAAATCAGAAACATTAAAAAGTTCAAAAACAATAGAAGAGATGGAAAAACATCTAGCCCCAAAAAAGGTAGCTGTTAAAACAGTTTAATGAGTTACTTTCTACATCCCTTCAAGGAGGAGATAATTCTCAGATTATAGCAATTGTTCCATAGTGTGGAAAAGTGAAAAAACTATTGTAATCATTTATAACGTAATCATTTTATAATAAACTCCTATGCCAAAGCCAGGCAGATCAATAAAAAAACATAAAGTCAATCTTAACTTACAAACATGCAGTAAAAATTCTAAATAAAAATAATAGCAAATCGATTCCATCATGACCAAGTAGGTCATTTACCTAGGAATGCAATGGTGTTTCAATGCTAAAAAATATACCAATGCAATTCACTACAATAATGGACAAAAGGAAGGGGAAAAAAACCCCATTGGAGGACCTCAAGCAATAAAATCCAATACCCATTTCCAATTAAAACAAAAATAAAACTTGTAGTAAACTAAGGATACACGGAAACATTCTTGACTCAATATGAAGCTACAAGTAAACGAGAGCAATCATCGTATTTACCGGTGAAAACTAAAGCCAGGAATAAGAGAAAGTACCTTTATCTCTTCTTTCATTCTACGATGTACTAGACTTTTTCATCAAATTGGCTTATAAATCAAGAAAAAGGTAAAAGAATGATACAATATTTAAAAGGAAGTAAATTCATTTCAAGGTGGAGACTGATCGCTGCCTACGCAATCATACCTCCTCTTTCACCTTTAGTAGAACAATTACGGTTTTGCCCAACAGCTAGAGAAACATTAAAAAGTTCTCTCACACGTAGTGTTGGCAAGGATCTGAGGAAACAGGCACTCCCATATTGGAGAGTGTAAACCAGTGTAACCCTTTTGGAGGGCTATTTTCTCTTATGTGTTAAAATTTTAAGTGTGCATAGATGTTGATCCACAGATCTTTCTTAAGAGAATTCACCCTAGACACATCCTCATATACAGGCATAGAGACATATAAGAAAAAATTCACTACGATGTTGTTGGTCATAGCATATGACATTTGGAAACAACCTAAACACTCATCAGAAAGGGAACAGTTAAATAAAATAAATAAATTTCCATGCTAGTCACTCATCCATTTACAAATATTTTTTTAATACCAATAATGTGCAAGCCACTGTTCTAGGTCCTGGGGATATATCAGTGAACAAACTCTGAAAATAAATTCTACATTCCAGTGGAGAAAGACAGAAAATGAAGAAACAAATCTACTACATGCCAGCAAGTAGTAAGTGTTACAAAGAAAAATAAAGCAGGTTAAGAAGGGACAAAGTGATTGATAGAGCTAAGGAGACAGAAACAGAGATGAGAGAGACAGAGGGGGAGAGAGAGAGAGAGAGAGAAAACGGGAGGGAGGGAGGGGGTGAGAGTGAGAGACAGAGAGAGACACTGCAAGAGAGGATGCAGGAGCTGGAGAGGAACCAGACAAGGAGTTTCTGATGAGACTATATTTGGTGGAGACTTGAATAAAGCAAGGAAATAAGGCAAGAAAATTTCTAGGAGTAGATCCTTTCAGTCAGAAGACAGATGAGACTGTGTTCATCGTGTTCTAGAAACATCAAAAACAGCCAGGCTGGAAAGGAGTGAGCACGGAGGAGAATAAGATGAGGTGGCCATACTCCATGAATTATATCAGGTAAGGACTTTGAATTTTATTCTAAACTGGTAAGATACCATGCAGCTGTTAAAATTAATGTCATTAGTATATATGGCCTGATACAGAGAGTCTGTAGTATACACGGATTAACAAAAAAGTTGCAGAATAATACACGCCTATAGCGCCTTTTATATTAAAAACACAGAGATTTCCCTGATGATGAGTGATGCTGAATGTCTCATACGTCTGTTGGCCATCTGTAAGTCTTCTTTGGAAAAATGTCTACTCGGGTCCTCTGTCCATTTTTAATTGGGTTATGTGGTTATGGTACTGAGTCGTATGAGTTCTTTATATATTTTGAATACTAACCCCTTATTAGATACATCACTTGCAAATATCTTCTCCCATTCATTACAGGTTCCCTTTTCATTTTGTCAATGGTTTCCTTAGAATCAAAACCACAATGAGTATCACCTCATATCAGTCAGAATGGCTAGTATCAAAAAGACAATAAACAAGTGTTGGCAAGGATGTGGAGAAAAGGGAAGCCTTGCATACTGTTGGTAGGAATACAAATTGGTGTAGCCACTGTGGAAAACAGCATGGAGGTACCCCAAACAATTAAAAATAGAAATACCATACAATCCAGTAATTCCACTGCTGGATATTTACCTGAAGAATACAAAAACACTAATTTGAAACGATATATCACTGCTATGTTTTTAGCAGCATTATTTATAAGAGCCAAGATATGGAAGAAACCTAAGCATCCATCGACAGATGAATGAATAAAGATGTGGTTGTCTACGTACAAATATATATATATATATATATATATATATATATATATATATATATATATATATATATATATATATATACACACACACATACATATTATATATATGAAATGAAACCTTGCCACTTATGACAACGTGGATGGATCTAGAATATTATGTTAAGTAAAGTAAGTCAGACAGAGAAAGACAAATACTATATGATTTCACTTATATGTTGAATCTAGAAAACAAATGAATGAACAAACAAACAGATTCATAAATACAAAGAACAAACTGGTGGTTGCCCAAAGAGAGAGGGATAGAGAGATGGGCAAAATAGGTGAAGGAGATTAAGAGAAAGTTATAAAATAAATAAGTCACAGGGATGAAAAGTACAGCAGAGAGAATAAGTCAATAATACTGCCATAACTTTGTGTGGTGACTACACTTGTTGTAGTAAGCACTGTGTAATGTACAGAATTGTCGAATCACTGTACTGTATACCTGAAAAGAATATAACATTGTAAGCTAACTATAATTTAGAAGCAATAATAAAAATAAAAGACATAAAACAAAGCAAAATGTACATATATACATGTACAAACACATTTTTTTAAAAAAGGCAGAAGGATACAATGCAAAGAGGCAACGCTGATTTCTATGGGGAGGGCTCTGGAGTGGGGCAAGTGCGAAAAGGAATTTTGGTAACCTATCAATATTTAATTTCTTTATGATGAGAATGAATACACGTGCTATTTGTTAAATTAAGAATTAGATAAAGAAAAATAATCTTTAGCCATACAGCAAACCTCTGCATCCCTATCAAATGAATGTTACTACACTCTCCTCCAGATGAACTTTTTGAAATCTTATAAGTAAATTTCTATATAAATGGTACATGAGTATGATAATTACTCATAAAGACTGCCTTTTTCTGGACAACCCTGTTTTTGTATTTGTGTTGTGTGTGTGTTTACATACATATATGTATTTACATACATTATACATATATAATGAAAATTACACACATACACACGCATATACATGCATGTATATATAATGAAAATCTTGAATGACTACTGGTGCAGAGATCCAGGTGTAAATTTATTTACACAATAACATATCCAACATGACAAAAGCTTCTAGGCTTATAGAAGGGTGAGTCATAGTAAGGCAGCCCTTCCTAAGGACTCCTGACTCAGGGAAGCACAGAAATAGACATGGTACTTGTGTCCCTGCCTGGAAAGACAATCCTTTAGAGGGATACTGATGACTAAGTTGAAACCGCAGTCCCTTAAGTCATACCTGAGTGAATCAGCGAGGAAAGGTTATGTACATAGCCTAATGATTGGGTGTGAATGGCCCTAGCAAATTAATTTTCTTATTGCCAAGTATTTCATAAATACTGTGTATAGAGACAAGGATTATACAGAGAAATTACTTAAAACTGTTTTTAAAGATTGTATTCATTTATTTGAGAAAGAGAGCACAAGTGGAGGGTGAGGAGGGGCAGAGGCAGAGGGAGAAGCAGACTCCCCGCTGAGCAAGGAGCCTGACATGGGGCTCGATCCCAGGACCCTGGGATGATGACCTGAGCCGAAGGCAGACGCTTAACCGACTGAGCCACCCAGGTGCCCCTAAAACTTTTTAAAACCATGGCTTCTTTAAAAGTTTTCTATGGACTCTGTAGATAAACCCGTAACTTGCCCTTTCTAACAAAGCCATCTTTCCTATTAGAGAAACTTATTTTAATTCCTTCAAACTGGCACTCAGACACTTTGCATCTTTGTTGAAATACTTGAACACATTTTATTCACAACATTTCCAAATAATTATCTTAATTGCAAAAAGTCAAATATGTAACATTACCTAATTTCTAATTTGCAATCATTGGCATAGTTCACGACATGAATATGTTAAAGCAAGTGTAAGTTTATGTGAACTTGTGTGAGCTGTCATCCTTCAAGACTGTGGTCCCAAAATATATCTTTCAAATCTAGATTCCTGCCCCTTAACAGTTGTATGTCCTTGGAAAATTTATTTAACCTCTTAGCACTTCAGTTTTCTCACCTACAAAATGGGGAGATAAAATCTACCTCTTGGGTTATTATTGTGGGTATCACATTTTGTTTGTGAGAATCACAATTATGCTAAGTGATTAGTTAATATTTTTGAAAATGCTTAAAACAATTATAGGCAGGTATATGTTGGTCCCCTTCATGATAGCATAACATAAATGAAGGAGGGAGAAGAAGGAAAGGAGCGGGAATAGGAGGAAGAAAGCAAGAGTGGACCATAAAATACTTTTAAAAGGCCCAGTGAAGAATTTGGCTAGTGAACTCTTTGACAGAATTAAAGGAAAGAAACACAGAATCCTGTTGGGACACAAGCTTCCATCACATCTCTGGATATCTGACCTTCACGGCAAATTACCCATATTTTAAATTAATTTGAAAGCAATACACACACACACACACACACACACACACACACACACACACACACACACCCTTACTTAAAACTGTCTATGGGCCAGACATGATGATTGGGAATAGGATCATAGGGCAAAAAAGACCTATCCCATGCCGTCTAAGGGTTTGTGGGTTGGGTGATACTCACAGAAGACTTCTCAGGATACATAAAAAGACTATTTAAGAATGCAGAGAGAAAGATGATGTTCCATTCAATGAGCATTAAAAAAACTCCAATAACATGTGGATGATGGTGTCCATTTAGTTCTGTCTTTGCTGAAGCCTCAAAAACAGACCTTAGATGAACTTTTTGGCATATTTAGAGGTAGGAAATATTGGGAACTAAGCAAGAGAAGTCTGGTAGGAAAACTTGGAAACTATGCAAGAGACGGGAGTATGATGATTGGGGGGGGTGGGTGGAAATGAAGCAAGAACAAAGTATAAGCCCAGTCAAAATGTAAGATGTGATTTTAGCAAAACCTAGGGTGACAAACAGCTGGGATCAGGGGTGTCTGTTGTAAGTGCTTTCATGGTACCCACAATGCAAGTCTTGGCCAGACAGATTTCGGCAGCCACCAATCTCAAAAGCAAACCAAACCAGCCACTGCACAGCAAGGACCCAGGAAGGTCCACAAGATGAGGATTGGTTATGGGGACACATAACATATGTGTCCCCATTTGTCCTGCTAGGAGATCACATAAGCCCCATCACCCATACAATCAGATGCTACTTTAGAGAGGAAAAGTGAGAGAGGAAGAAATATAAAAAATTGAAATTGAATATTCACTTGGTAAAGATCGAACTGTCCAAAATAAGTTACTTAAGTCAGAAGATAATGTGATACAATAAGTCAAGTTTAAGGTTTGCCTTCTCATTCTCCGCATTCAAACCCCATTCAAACCCTTCATAAACCCCACTATTCAATGCAGAGCAGCTCAGAGAGAGGACATTAGGTATCTCCATCTTCTTAGCACATATGCATGCAGTGCGCAAATTTATAGTTTCAATGCACACAAACATAAAAAAGCATTTCTTCCAAGTTATCACTATTGGTAAACATTAAAATACTTTTAAACTAAATTCCCCATACCTTAATTTCATTTTATTCCTTCTAGTCATATATCTCTTCATCATCAAATAAACCTTCTCTGCTTTTAGATTTTGTATTTGCTGCTTTTTATTATTTGTAAGTTACATCCTTTCCAAAACTGATGTAATTCAAGTTGTATGTATTTAGCTTTTATAACCTTTTCTTTTAAATAAATCTCTGCATTCCCTTAATTCTATTCTTTATCCTGCTCCACATTTATTTTTTATACCTTTCAGGTTTAGAAATAGCTAAAAAGGAATGCTGGGTTAGTGATGTCTCATTTAATAGAAGCAGAAATTATCCTTGACATGCCACACATCACATAACCAGCCTTCCCAGCTATTAAATCACAACATAAATGTATGTAATATGATTTCCACTATACAATTTCTTTCCTTCCTCCTTAATGTTTTCAGAGTTAGATTTGAGTTTGGCTGCCCCAAAACCAACCACACAAAAGGTCAAAAGAACTTACCTTTTTTTCCCATTAATTTCCTGCTAATGTTAAGATTTCTGTGTACAAGGTAGCTGTTTACACAGTAAAACTGAGTGGGGCTTACGTGGGAAATCTCTGTAACTTCCTCGGACTCTTACTTAGAACCTAACACTGCTCTAAAAAAATTAAATCTTAAAAGAAAACTGGGCAGGAATCATTCATGGGCTGGAAACTCGGGATGCTGCCAGAGTGAAAACTCCCAGCTTCTCATTATTCCCACTGAAATAGGTTTCAGCTTCGCTTTTCTTCCAAAAGGATGAACCCGTGTATATCTTATTCCAAAATGAAGCCAAGAAACCCCTTTTCTACCCTAGCTCTATCACAAACACACCTCCATCCTTATTTGAACAATAATTAAGATCTCTCAAAGTGGCTGTCAAGGGATTAGCCATTAAAATACATCTTAGCAGGAAACAGAAAATCAGTACTATATTCATTAGAAGTAAACATATAAAAGGAGAATCACTGATCCCCAGTGGATCTAATATTTTCACAAGTCTGGAAGTTCCATTTACTGGAAGCATAGTAAAAATAATGAGCAGTAAAGGGCCCACCTGTAGCCTCCACCAGGCACTGCCTCACAGTGAAAATTCACTGAGCCTAATTATACCAATCTGCCTGTTGAGTGTGGAATCCCCACAAGACTTCTCTTGGAAACCAATGACAACCTCAAGTATAAAGCAGGGAATACTGAGGAAAAGTCATTCCTACTCATCAGTACCATTTGTTACATATACAAAAAATTACACAGAGGTCTATAACTTTCCAGATTGATTAGAACATGCATACATATTCATCATCATTCTCACTAACACGTCCTAAGTCAAAGGCAGTATATACATCATACTGGTGGTGATGGTGTTAGAACTGTTATTCTGAGGCTGCTGTGCTTGTAACGTGGGGTATTCAATTCTATCAACCCCTGTGTCCTTCAAAACCAAGATCATCAATGTGGAAGGAAGGAAACACAGATGTAAAGTACGAAAGATGAACTAGGAACCACACAGTCCTGAATTATAATGAGAAGCATTAGTTTCAATTTATGTATATATAATGGAAAAGCCTAGAAAAAGTGGCAAATCCTGTCACAATTTCCAGGGCCCATATTATGGTCTTGAAATACCATTTCCCAATAAAAGAAACCAGGACTTCCTGGAGAAATGGTTGACCCCAGGTGGAGGGCAGGAAATACACACGGAGAGACTAGACTATCTTTACAAACTAGGTAGCAAGAAAAGATTCAGAGACTAGTAGGATCATGTTGAAAGGATTCAGGAGCTAACTTGAAGAGGATCTCACTGGCCAAAAACATGGGAATGAAGGTAATAGCTGGGAGAGCATGCAGAATTAAAAGAGAAGAGGACCTAGGTTTTGGAAAATGTCAATATTTAATGGCCAAGTAGAGAATATTCCAGTAGAGAAGTAACAGACTAAGAGGCAAGAGGGAAAGAAAACAGAGAGGATGTTATGGCATGGGAACCAATGGAAAACGTTTCAAGGACAGAGTGGTCATCAACATCAAATACTCTAAGAATTCAAATAAAGTGAGAATTGAAATACATCCAGTGGATTTAGCACTTTGGCACCCTTGGAGCTATGGCATATGGCGAAACCAAAGGATATCAAGAAGATATATAAACAAAATGTCATAGGGCTAGACATGGGATTTGCACAGTAAGACATCTCTGACACAAGTATGATGTGATCTGGTATGTGTGTTGATGGGGGCAGCAGTGAAATATTTACAGAGAAAATAAGGCCAACTATGCTAATCTGTTAAGAAAGCCTAAGAAATAGCAAGACAGTAATTCGTAAGAGTAAAAACCACTGGTAGTTAAACTCAAGTCTGGATGTTTCAACTACACCAGCAATATGGAATATTTTGAGGATTTACAGAGATCCTAAACATGCTTTTAAATAGAGTTCACGAGTGTGAAGGTGAAAAAGCCTGGGTTTGAAGAATGGAGTAACTTCAATTCAGGATAAATATAGTAAGGAAAAAGTTCCTTGTGGGTGCACGACTATGTTTCTGTCTGTGTGTGTGTGCACACATGCGTGCGTGTGTGTTGAATATATTTCTTTAGGAAAGCTACTACCCTCCTTTTCAAACCCTTAGTGTGTCAACTCTGGACTGTCGTATTGCAAAAGATTGCTAACCACTGGTCTCCTTGCCTCCAGTTTGTCTACACTTCCATCCATGCTGCCAAAAGATGTCTAATTTACTCTTGCTAATCATGCTGCACTAGTGTCAGTCCCACTAATACATCTCTGATGGCTCCCATCACCTACCAAAGACATTTTAAAGGAAGAAGAACATAAAGTACACTTAGAGAACCAAAAGTACCTAACTAAACATGAGTCATATCAATTCATCTTGCTTTTCCAAACAAAAATTAAATACATATTCTGAAATATGGTTTGGTAACCAGATGTCGAGATAAAGGTAACAGCCAGCCAGTAGGCTACATGAGACATGGAACCATGCAATATTCATCTGGGATTCTCGAAAGATTGTTATATTGGACCTGGCAGATAGCAGGACATTAATAAATGATACTTATTTAGCAATTAATTAAGTCAAATATTTATTGGGCATATCACTGTTCCAGGGGTGTTTCTGGTGCTTGTGCTATAGCAGTATATATGACAGGCAAGACCCTTACCTTCATGGAGCTTATAGTCTCACAGCGGTAGACAAGCAAAACAAACAAAACAAACAAACAAGGAAATTTCAGGTAATTTAAGTATTAAAATGAAACCAAAACTAGATAAAGGTGATAGAGGGTAAATGGGGAGAAAGAGATTGATACAGATTAGGTGGTCAGGGAATCCTCACTGATGAGGGGACATTTGTGCTGAGAGATAAATAGCAAGACAGCCTACTACACAACCTGGTAGCAAAGACGTCCAGAGAGATGGGCAAAGACCCCATGGCAGTTCCAAGGAACAGAAAGGATGATGTGCCAAGGGCAACGTGAATCAGGAAGAGAAAGGTAAGAGGCAGACAGAGTCTACAGTCTGTTGGGTTTTGAGGGCCACAGAAGTTTGGAATGTATTCTGAGCACACTGAAAAGCAACCTGGGAATCTTACAGGTACGAAGCAGAATCATTTGGTCTCGTTTACATTTTTTAAAGCTTACTTTGTGTGAAACACAGATCGTAGAGAGTCCATAAAAATTGGAGTATCAGTAAAGGTATTACTGCAGCAATCCAGCTGAGATATGGGAAGCTGGACTATGTTAGGGTGGAGATAGAAACAGAGAGGCACCGGTGATGGAGTTTGGACAAGCAGCCAAGTGTGGGAATGGTACAGCAGGAAAGAGATGCAGTAGTAAACTAAGGTGGCAACACAAAAATAACAGTGGAAAAATAAACAACAGTATTTCCGAAAGAGCTCAAGTTATTGACTGTCTGCCTGACAGCCTTCATCAACCACTCCTTCTGTGCCCTGTCCCAACTCCCATCTTTCCTTTATTTTCCCCATTCCATGCAACTCTATCTAAAAGGTCAGGGTCCAGTGATAATTATATGTAATATAATTTAAAAAATCACTACTGCCTTAGGACCACTAGCTGTATTTATGAAATCTGTTTTACATAATAGGCATGGGAAACTAAGTCAAATACCATTTCCACCAAGTAAGAAAAGAAAATCACCTGATGTAGTCAAGATCCACCCTTGAAAGTGTAGCTTTAAAGATGGTGACATTGACCTATAATCTGTTTTTGTTGTCTTACTGACTACTTCACTACTTCTCTTTCTCTTTAATTTGTCTGCCTTCTGGCTTAGTATGAGTCACTTATATTAGAAACAGCCCAGCTAGGGTGCTAAATTATTATTTTCTGCCTTGCAGAAAGACTTACCCTAATGGGAACTTCTACAGTAAAGAGAAAGCAATAATATAAATCAAACAAACCATAAGCATTTGCCTGTGGGATAAATGTATTCACCTTTAATAAACAGTGAGTCAGAAGGAAGAAAACAGTGATAATTGCAAAGCATTCATTTTGAAGTGCTTTTTCATTCCTCCTCAAAAGGACATGACCTAAGAGGGGAAATTATTCACAATGGTAACACATTATTAGAATAAAGTATATATAAATTTCATTACTAATGGTACCTGCCCTACTGCATGACCCATTTCATTGTTATTGATGGAATATGAAAAGCCGCACGAAAGCAAGTTAAGTGGGTCATTATTTACCTTTTAGTTTATGCTTACCCATCGGACCAAGATGGACTTAAAACTGCTTAACTAAACTTTAGACAGGTTTCTTCCTGACTACGGACCCCTGAGCTCCCTTTTCCTAAAGGATTTACTTTAGAACACTTAAAATTAATAATTTTTTCTCTGCCCCTTTGGGATAAAATCTACTATAACCCAGGATGTCTTTCTCCAGGATGTGAGAGCTATCCCTTTGAAATGTAACCATTGAGAAAGACAGAATTCCTATCCCCTAGTCTCTGCGGAAAAATAGAAGCCTAATGTCCATAAGCACTGATTAGCAAACACAGATGACCTAATCACAATGACCAACCTCTCCACTAATGTCCTCTAGTACTTTTCCACTAGCTCACCCCTGCACTGAAAAACTCTCGTGCCTTTTGTTTCAGTAGAGTTGAGTTCAAGCTCTCTTTCTTATTACAATAGTCTCTGTTCCCTAATGCAATTGTCTTAAAATCTTCCTTGCCTATTTAACTGATTTGGTACAATTTTTCTTTTACACATCAAGGTAGAAGGAAGAATTAAATTGGGTCTCCACAGCCCATGAAGATATGCTGGTGGAGTGAGGGAGCTCAGGAATCCATAGAAGATGCTAATGAATGGACACAAAGATGAGCCCGCAGATGTAAGGGGCTGAACTGTGAAACTAGAGACAAAGGCCTACATTTAATGCCTCACACTATATGCTTTGAAAAAAGGAAGAGATACATTATACAAGTTTTGCTCTGGACAACAGTTAAGCATGTGGAGGGAAGAAGTACTTTCAAGAAGAGCACAGTGCCAGTCACTCAGATTGAAACATATTCCAGTCCCAATGAGCCTAAGCTGGTTCATAAGAGGAGAGGATCTGTAAGAAAAAGTAAGTCATGGGGGGGGGGGCGCCTGGGTGGCACAGCGGTTAAGCGTCTGCCTTCAGCTCAGGGCGTGATCCCGGCGTTCTGGGTTCGAGCCCCACATCTGGCTCCTACGCTATGAGCCTGCTTCTTCCTCTCCCACTCCCCCTGCTTGTGTTCCCTCTCTCGCTGGCTGTCTCTATCTCTGTCGAATAAATAAATAAAAAATCTTAAAAAAAAAAAAAAAGAAAGAAAAGAAAAAGTAAGTCATGGGATAAAACCTTTTACTCAAGGAACAAGAGGCAAATTCTTCTTGTGATCAGTACATAAACTGGGAGAGAACATAACACAAGTAGGATTAGAGGGCATTCCTTTCTGCATGGTAAATGTGGGAATCAAATAGAAAAAAATGACTCACTCCCATTATTAGAAGCCCAGAAAAGACCTCACTTACTCTAATGACATGAGGAGTAATTTTTCAGAAGCAGAAGATGAAATCCCAAGGATGATGAAGTAAGGAAAATGAAGACAATTACTGTTGTGATTGCTTGTGACAAATGGTTACAGGTTTTGGAAGAATCAGGGAAACCTTCACTATGTATGACAAACAAACCAAACCAGAGAATTAAGAGGAGTTTATCAGATGAACAAGTCTGAGAAAGGGCATTCTAGGAAAAGTGAAAATGAATTTTAGGATGCAGATGTCAAAAATTGAGTGTTAGAATGGCAGTCAGTTTATGTATCCAGAAATGCAGGCAGGGATCCATGACTGAGATGATCAGATTTTCATTAGAAAGATAATTCTGACTTTATGAGGAGAGTGGAGGAAGAAACACATTCCAGGATCAGGATACATGTTAAGGTACCACTGAAATAGTCCAGGTAACATGTTGAGGGCTTAAAAAATTATTGACAGTAGGAATGTAGAGAAGTTTCTGAATTTGAAGGATCTTTAAAGGTTGTGAAATGAGGGAATGAACTGGGAAAGAAGGAGAAAACAGAGCTTAGGAAGAGACTGAGAACTCGGTGGTATAAGAGCAGGTATTCAGGGAGAGAAGCAAGGGTTTTTCTAAGTAAGATAAAATAGACTGGAGAATCAGGCTTACAGCTCAGAAGAAAGGGGCTGCAGATACATATTTGAGACAAGAATACTGAATTATAACTAAAAGCGTTGACACTTACAAGATCACCCAGCAAAGGTTGTAGAGGAAGACAAGGGGCTGAGGATGGAGCCTTGGGGGAGGCCCATTCTTTGGGAGTAGACTAAGAAAGAGAAGCCAGTGAAAAAGGCAGAGAAGGGCTGGTAAACTATGAAGGAGATTTTACCAGAGGACATGGCATGAGTGGAACCGAAGGAAAATGTCTCCAAAAGTATCATATGATTAAAGCTATCAAATGCCAGAAAGAAATCAACTAATATAAGGATTAAAAAATAATTGTTGAATATGGCTAATAAAAGACATTAATGTTTGAGCTTTAGAGACCTGGTGGGACAGAATCAAGACTGACCTGGGTAGAGAAGAGAATGGAATACCAAAATGAGGAGAAATAAGTGGACTGACTTCTCCCTCAAGAATGTTAGCCATAAAATAAAAAAGAGATACATTTATTTTGTCTACTGCAAATCTTTTCAGATATTACTTATGATGATATTAAAAGAATTTATAGGCAGTGTACAAGTGTATATAATGGATATGCTCTTGCAAAATGGCTTATAAATTGAAACATTTTCTGCTTAATTCATCTAAAGGTTTCAGAAATACTTTGTCACTTTTGATCTTCAATCGGCACTGCTTCTTAACAACGGTTTTATATCTTTCTACTTTTAGGTTGTTAATGAACTATAAAAATCCACTTTCACACCCCGAAGGAGTTCACCCTTAAATGAATGTCACAGGAAATCCTTTGCTAACATGAAGTCCTTTTGAAATACTTTTAATTAGTTTTGTACAGTGGAAACTTTGTAAATCCCATTTTCTTGATGCAAACCAGAACATTAGGAGATCGCACATAGAGCTATACTATTAAAAAAAAATTACACCATCTTCTAATCACATGGAGCAATGCATGTGGGTGACCATTACAACCTGGTGAAGAGAATTCAAGGCAGTGCACATTTACCCACACCCCATCTTCCAAAGACAGCAGATCCCTGTCATTTCCAATGGATTATTGGAGACTTGCCTGTATAGCCTTCAATATTCTTCCCATGGATACAATGAGTTCTGTAAGAATATCCTTCAGGGGCTCCTGGGTGGCTCAGGCATTAAGTGTCTGCCTTCGGCTCAGGTCCTGGGATAGAGTCCCAACATCAGGCTCCCTGCTCAGCGGGAAGCCTGCTTCTCCCTCCCCCACTCTCCCTGCTTGTGATCCCTCTCTCACTGTCTCTCTCTCTCTCTCTGTCAAATAAATACATAAAATCTTAAAAGAAGAAGAAGGAGGAGGAGGAGGAGGAGGAGGAGGAGGAGGAGGAGGAGGAGGAGGAGGAGGAGGAGGAGGAGGAGGAAGAGGAGGAGGAGGAGGAGGAGGAGGAGGAGGAGGAGGAGGAGGAGGAGGAGGAGGAGATTCTTTAGGATACTTGGGTGAAAACCATTTTTTGCCTATATTTCAAATTATACTTAGAGAATCCATTAATTTTGTATCATTCCTGCAACTTTTCCCTGGACTGCGCTCAATTTTTAAAGAATAATTCAGTTCTCATATTTAGAGACTACTGAAGGTGATAGTAATTAAATATTAAATTTTTGGCAAATAAGTCTTAAACTGTATGGCAAACACTCAGATAAGGCAGTGAGAGATACTGAGATTAATACAACATGTTATAATATACCCTCTGAGATGTATATACTCTTCTATCTAAAGGAAGGTGATGAAGACACACTCTTTTTGCCTCTAGAAGTTCTTGTTCTATGACTGTTATCTCCTTTTACTTCACTGGGGAAGGGGAAGAGAAGTGGTGAGGGTACAAACAGTATAGTCCTAAAATGACTTGCCACTGGACAAATCAAGAAAAGCACTAAATTAATTAATTAACAGTTTCAAAAATAATTTTATAAAATTTTTAGAAAAGCACTAAAGTATAAATCCCTCTCTTTCTTTCCTATATTTGGGGCTGACAGTTTTACATAAATTTCATACCATATGCTGAGGTTTACTTCCTTATGGGTTTTTCCTAGGTTCCCCTTCCCATAACTTGAGATGCTTGCTTTTCTTAGCCAGCTTAAAGGCCTGGATATGGATTTCAGGATTTTTTTTTAAACATTAGACAAAAAGTAAACAACTTCTACCACATTAGCAAAATTTCACAACAAAAAGGCTAAGTAAGACTGCTACATTATTCTGGCATTTATGTTTGAATATTACATAAAGTCTTTTCCAGTTCTGAGAGTCAATTACCACATTTATTATTGACATCAGTAAGAAAAGGCTTGATTTCCTTAGGGCCTCCATGTAACTACTGCCTCATTTGAAAAAAAAAAACAAAACGAAGTTTTAATAATTATAGGTTCATAGGAAATTGCAAAAATATTAGAGTTTCCCCCAATGGTTACATTTCACCCAGTTTCATCCAGTTTCCTCCAATGGTTACATTTTACATAATTATAGTACAAAATCAAAACCAGGAAGCTATTACTGCTGCAGTGTGTGTGTGTGTGTGTGTGTGTGTGTGTGTGTGTGTGCACACGTGCACACATGGTTCTATGCCTTTTAATCATATGTGTTCCCTCATCTAACCACCACAATCGAGATATAAACTATTCCATCACCACAAAGATCTCACTCATGTTCCCCTTTCTGGTCACACCCAATCTCGCTCCCTCCAATCACCTCCACCCCAAACCCCTGGCAACAACTAATCTGTTCTTTACTTCTGTAATTTTGTCATTTCAAGACTGTTATGTAAATGGAATCAAACAGTATACAACCTTTGAGACTGGCTTATTGACTTAGCATATGGCTGGGAAGGTCCATCGAAGTAGTTTCATGTATAGTTTGTTATTTTTATTGTTGAGTAGTGGCCATTGTATGGATGCAAGAATGGCTCATTTTTATAAAACATGCCATTAGATTTTGTGATCAATTAGTCAATATCAAAATATATACAGCTGTATATAGAGTATGTGTGTTTGTATGTGTTCAAAAGATGAGGAAACTTACCTCGAGGAAATGTTTTTAATCTTTATACCATTAGCCTTAAAATTGTTTGCTGCAATACTGCTGATTCCAACCCATTATCCACAATCCAAAAATACACTGGGGGAGGCTGGTATTTTAAGCAGTGTAAAACAGTGTTGTGGTAACTAGGAAATGAGCATTTAATTAGAACATCATCACAGACTCCAAATCATAAGTCAATGATACAATGAATCCATAATGCAAAGCTTCTGAGACTACAAAAATAAATAGTGGAGACTTCACAAGTACAATTTGGGGCTTTGGGGATACAAACACACAACTCAGTTCTTGCTTCCACTCCCAAGTCAGGCTGAGCTAAGGTTGCTGCAGAGATTGTTACTCTGAGCATCCGCAATAAAGATCTTAAGTAACTTGAGATAATGGCTTTTTACTTTTTTTTAAAGATTTTACTTATTTATTTGACAGAGAGAGAGAGCAGAAGCAAGGCAGAGCAGCAGGCAGAGGGAGAAGCAGCGCCTCCCCCCCCCGCCGCCTCTGCTCCTGCTGAGCAGGGAGCCCAATGTGGGGCTCGATCCCAGGACCCTGGGATAATGACCTGAGCTGAAGGCAGACGCTTAACCGACTGAGCCACCCAGACGCCCCAAGATAATGGCTTTTTAAAGGCTCCAGTGCATTTACTCAAACTCTGACCAAGCTTAAGTTGTCAGCAAAGATAAATAGTTTGGTAAACTCTACCAAGAAATACACAGAAAATTAGAAAATCAGAAAATCAGCCTACTCCACACAAAAATAAACTTGCTGGGCATGAGTCCAAGAAAACCCACTAAGTTATAATAAAGACTGCTGCAAACATTTTCTGTTTGTAAGGAGAAGTATAATTGCTTGATACTTAGAAGTTTTCCATTCATAGCTCACCGAAGTGAGCAGATCCAAAGAGAATGATGATGGCATGGGATGGGGCAGACCAAAGTTATTTGTAAGATACAGGAACCAGGTCTCCATGGTCATCAATAGCAGCACAGATAATATTCAACTATGTTAGGACTTTAATAAGGCCTATCATAAATGTACTTCAATCACACCAAGGGATTCCAATAATTGGCCCCAGTTTAAAAGACACATAAAACCACTCTGCTGATTTTTTAAAAAGTTCCAAGTAAAGACTGGACAAAGTTCAGCTTTAGGAACATTGAGGGTTTTTTTGTTTTTGTTTCTGTTTTTAAGATTTATTTACTTTTGAGAGAGGAGAGGGGCAGAGGAGAGAGACTCTTAAGCAGACTCCACACTGAGTACGCAGCCTGACTCGGGGCTCAACAAGGGGCTCGATCTCGCCACCCTGCAATCAGGACCTGAGCCAAAACCAAGAGTTAGATGTTTAAATGACTGCGCCACCCACAGGCCCCAGGAACATTGAGATTCTGTTGGATTCTTTTGCAGTTACTGTGCTCACTTCAATGCCATTTCCAAGAGGTGTTTCATGTTTCTCTCCAGCACTTGATGTGGGACCCATCAAGGTCAGCACAATTGCACAGGGTATGAAAACAGCACCCAAGAACCACAACAACCCCAAGAGAAAACCCAGGGAACGGAAAGCAGTTCCCTTCATTATCCAATGAAGTGCACAACTGATTAGTTTCATTTTTTTTTTAATCACTTTCACCCAAAGAAATACAGGTGCCAAAACTGATGCCAAAGCATTAGCAGAGACAATCCCTTGCCTTGTGGACGCTGGCAATTTTAAGTGAAAATCTAAATACTAAAAATAGATGAGAGGAGCACATATATTTATATGAATGAATTTCTGTGACTCCTGAGAGAAACTGACCTCTTGGTTCTTCAGTTACTTTAACATGCTAATTTCTTCATATCTTACATAAACACCATCTCTGCCACACTTCAAAATTTGTATTTGGCTATTAATGTCAGTTCATGTTATTACAGAGCAGGAAGGAGTTAAATGAGTTTAACAGTTCTGTGTTTTATCAAGGGGGTTAACCCTGCTCACAATCTCGGAAAGGATTCTGAGCAGAGACCAAGGATCCTCTTACAACCCATACTGCAATGACCGCATTGCAGCAGTCTCAGCTGGGTCTACCCACAATGACCTGCCTTTGGGTCCCACACGCCCTTGACCTTAACCCCATTTCCTTTCAGCTTCCCGCATTGTATCAGACTCATGGAATGAGTTAATATGAAGCAGCAATGCAGCTTGTTATATCCCAGGAGGCAGAATTATGGCCCCTGCCCTGAACTTCGAAAACAGACCTTGACTACATTTGAGAACAAAATCCGAGTCATTGCCACCTCCACGTGCAGCAGTAATCTAGAGAAAGATCATTTCCTCTGGGCTTCTATTTTTCATAAGTCAGATTCAATCTTCAGATCTTAAACTATGATAGTATTACCAGGGTTCTGAGTACTATAAGACTTCTGGAATGTTTTCTAGGTGAAAAGAAAATATTTACATATAACATAACAAGCAATTTATGATTTAAATAACTGAAATTTATTTGGGAATGATTTAAATAATGAATTGACCGACCTGTCATTATGTAGCTAAATGGAGCTGATGATGACAAAAGTCTTGTCTGAGATGAAGAAATACCAGTGTGAATATATGAATATCAAATGAGAAAATTAAAATGGAAATTTCTGGCATACTCATTTTTGAAAAATGAAAAAAATACATGTATAAGATCTATTCAATAGTTTTTCAGTAGCTAAATCTTTTTAATCTTCCATAAAATGGAATCAATAAAATCAAGATCATAGAATTGTAGTTAAGCATTTTTAGCAAATGTGCCATGTTCATTCTGTTCTTTTTTTCTTTTTTTGTATTGTGTTTCCTTTTGTCAATGTTGAAACTGTTGGCTATTTTGATATTGCACTGTGGTCCCCTTTCCTGGCTCTTTTTAATGAAAAGCAAATAAGAGACTATAAACAGGATTGGAGTTCACCAGGTGACAGGACTTAAGACCAAATGCTGGCCATCTGTTGTGGCAAAACAGCCCGACCCTGTCCAGAATTGGAACGGTCTCTCCTCCCAGGCTCCAGGGGCAAGTGGGGTGGCCAGCACCTGCTGTTGGGTTTGAGAAGCCTGTTCAGAAGAAGAGGATCATCTCATGGCCCTGAGGCTTTTCCCATGTGCAGCTGCCAGAACCCAAAGGTGCTTCTGGAGGAAGGTGAAAGGCAGGAGCTGTAGATCTAGCAGGAGAGGCACACTGGAGTATCACCTATGCAGAAAATGGAACCCACCCCCACGTCAGAGACTGAGGCATTAACTAACGTGAATGTGTGTGCATGTGTCTGGTTACTTAATTAGCTGAGGCCAAATGACCTAAAAAAATAAGTCTCTGTAGACAAGAATTCGGGCTTGATGAAAATAAGAAAGCTAATACAAATGCAAATACAATTTATAGCCTGAGCCTCTATCTCTTTATGTATCGTCCATGCAGAGCTGTCACCAATACATGTAGAATCACTGGCTATAACTAAGTCATTGTCAGACTGGTGAAAATTTGTAAACTACTGGAATAATTTTTCTACTTCATGCAATGCTACATCAATAGCTATCATTAAATTAGGGACAAATTTCTTACCCAGTCCTTATTTTGAAAATCAGTAGGATCAGAGATTTTAAAAATTCCTTCAGAAAACACGTAGTGAGTGACATAAAATTTGGCCAAAGTTTTTCCAACAACGTCTTTCTGTTAACATTACAATTAACTTACTATTGCAACATTATTATTACTGTATTAGTTACTAGCCCATTGATAAAAATGCCATTATAGATTTTTTTTTTTAACAGGAGAAAATCAACTTTAATAGCATACATACGGGGAATCCACACAGACAAATTCCAAAGACAGTGTGGCAACATGATGCTTATATGAGCTAAGGGGGAGGGTAAGGGATCTCAGGATCCAAAGGGGATAGAGACCACTAGCAGGAAGGTAAAAGGCGATGTTCAGAAAACAAAGGTTGCCCTATGATGCAGATAAGCTCCTTAGGTAAAGAGGAATCTCAGTTAATAGGTCTCTTCCTGATACTAGCAGGCAGCTGAGAGGAGGTAAAGAGCTTTTTCTGAATCTGCTGGGTTTTGATTGCTTTTAACTCAAAAAAATGTCTATGCCAAATAAGTACTATGTGGAAGTCTTTACTGGGCTCTATTAGGCTCATAGGATTTTGTTCTATTAACTCCACTAGTAACCACTGGTTCCCCAAAAGTGGTTTTAATTTAAAGTTGGTCAAATAGAGAAATCCAGGGAACATATATAAGAAAACATTCATATATATGAATGTATCATGAGAGCCTAAATAAGGAAGCAGTCTTATTTGTGTTCTTCCACACTTCCCCACATGAAACAAAAATATATAAGAAGGCACTCACTCTTCCATGGTTTCCGATATGCTGTACTATTTACAGCATGCGTCCTATATCTCCATGTACAGATTGCACTTCAGCGGCCAACAATCAGAGTCCCCACATAAATTAACTGAAGAAGCCAAGACAAATGACTTTGACAAGGTTTAAAATACATCTCCAAATAGATACGTTCTTGGAAAGTGTATGAGTACAGACTCGGGGAGTAACTCCCAGAGTTGCCGTGAACATGATGGTGCCTTGGCATCCCATAACTCTGCCCTGGCCCAGATGCCTTCTGTCATGCTAGCACAACTCAAAAAGAAATACAGACATAAAGAAAAAGAAAATGTACACAGATGCATGAATTTGGACTCATAATTATTCCCTGCTCTGTTCCATCAAATCTGAGTTCATTAGCAGCAAGGAGGCATGAACACTGAAGCCCTAAGAAACACGTCAGTGAACCCCAAACTCAATAGTGCAAAGTCACATACTTAAAACACATGACATGAACTGGAAAAGTACAAGCTTCCTCAATGTACTTATGTACCAGGAAACTTTCATCAGTGAATTCATATCGAAACGTCCCTTCCATCACAGCTATGTATCCCATTCTTACGTATTTAGATTTGACATTTAGAAGCATTAGAGGAGGGAAAGGCTAGGCAGAAAGGAGAAAAATAAGAAGGAAAATCAGAAAATTAAAGAAAAACAGGCACTAGAAAAATCACAGAAAAAAGTTAAAGCCCTCTCAAACTGAACCCTCTTAGCTGTGTGGTTGGTGTTTGTTTTTTTTTTAATGTATTTTAAAAAGAAAATGAAGAGAAGACTGTAATAACCCAGCCCTGCCTTCCTTCTGACCTTGTAATGTAGTGGGCATGGCAAACACAGTGAACACGCCTTTTTAGGTAGTTCCCTTCTGCCATGGTCTTGGAAGTCTCTATATTACCATCAGTACACTTGTTCATTTCCCAGATCAACTTGGATACCCACGCAGGCCTGACCTCTCCTAGACTAAATGACCCTGGAGAAAGAGTTCAAGAAAGATATCTATTCCTCTAGAATGAAGCGTAGAATGAATTGGATATCACTTTTTTCGTCAAAAGCCTTTGTGCAAAGTACAACAGATTGTTGAAGAATAAAACATAATCAGACTGTTCACAAGTCTTTCCACCAGTAATAGAACAATCACTTCATGAAATGCATCAACAAGAAGGGAAAATACAAAATGCAGCTACCCCCATTATAGTTCTTAAAGATACAGAAATGCCCTTCACTCTTGAAACTCAAGTTTTATCTGAGTACTGCAAGCAACACTCAAGAATGTGCAAGAAGTTACTTACAAAGCCAAGGCGGTTGTTTGCTGGACAAAAGTCACACTTCACTGAGGGGTTAAGTGCTAGATAAAGAGTATGAAAAACCTGAGAAGACTCAAGGATTGGGTTCAAAACTGAGTATAGCCTGGCACAGGAACTGAAGGTCAGAGTGAAAAATAAAGTGGAAGTCAGGGCATAGGATAATGGTGATGGAGCACGGAAAACTCAAAGAGAGATGGTAAAGTGGGATCCAGGTGAGAATAGAAAGGATGAAGAATGACACAGATATGAGGAAGGAAAATGAACGCTGAAGGGATGGAGACACTATATGAAGGAGAAGCAGCGCCCTGGGAGGTGGAGTTGAACCTCCAGTATGTGGGCATGCTTCTAGGAATACAAGGTAGGCCCATAATGATCCCATAGGCAATGATAATGGATAACAAAATATAATCTGTTATCAGTTAACCTTAAAGTCACCAACTTCGGTCTTCTACTATTTTGAGGCCATTATCAAAAACAAATCTGATTTTTTAAAGTCTGTGGAGAAAATCTTCCTTCTTTGAAGAAGTGCATCGTACCTTCACTCAGGTAGGACCAGGCAAAAGGACTCTCTCCCCTGGCTCTTTGCAAACCCCTAGGTGGTGTAGTCACACCATCCCTCTGAAATGTGAAAGCACGCTGAATCACCTCTGTCACGTCCTGATTATCAAATTTGTGTGCATGACCGACTTGCTCATAATTTCATATCTTAGGTATTTTGTCTGGGACCTAGTAAATCTGACATGGAATTCACTTCAGAAGAGGTAATATGATAGTTTTAAGAGTATAAGCTTTGGAGCAGACAGATAACCTGACAGTCCTGGGCCACGGACACTTAACTGCCTGTGTGACATAAACAGTTACTGCTCTCCCCAGGCGTCTCCTTCCTTGGGTTAACAATACCTACCTAGCACGTGATTGTGAGGGTTGAAGACAATAAGGATGATGTGCCCAACTCATGGTACACACCTGTTAAAGATCAGCTGCCATTACTGTGTGTGATTTTGTACACTCAATGAAACAACATATAAATGTTTTTATATTTTATACGAATTATATAAAGGCATATTAAAAATCAATCAACAATAAATATATTCCTAAAATAGGCCCTAAAATAAAGTAATTGTTTGGGGAGATAAATAATTAGGTGAAAACAGTTACACACACATATATAAATACAAAAAGAACTAAGCACAATGCGAATAGTGATCATTGGGTAATAGGGATTAAAAGTAATTTTTATTGTCTGCCTTTTGCTTATATCATTTCCAAAATTTCTACACTCAAAATGAATTTATTATTTTATAGTTATTCAGACATTTAATATATTTAAATATATTTTATTTATAGTAAATATGGTACATATGTTCATATATTTTATTACATATAAAATACAATAATATTTAAAAGAAGATGTGGTATGGGGCATCTGGGTGGTTCAGTCAGTTAAGTATCTGCCTTCGGCTCAGGTCATGATCCCAGGGTTCTGGGATCAACCCCCGTGTTGGGTTCCCTGCCCAGTGGGAGTCTACTTCTCCCTCTGCCTCTCTCCCCACTCATGCTCTCTATCTCTCTCTCTCTCAAATAAATACATAAAATCTTTAAGAAAAAAAAAGATGAGGTATATACATATACAATGGAATATTACTCATCCATTAAAAAGAATAAAATCTTGCCATTTGCAATGATGTAAATAGAACTAGAGGGTATTATGTTAAGTCAAGTAAGTCAGAGAAAGAAAATGCCATATGATTTCATTCATATGTGAAATTTAAGAAACAAAACAGATGAACATAGGGGAAGGGAAAGAAAAAAAATAAGAGGAAAAGAGAGAGGGAGGCAAATGATAAGAGACTCAACTCTAGGGAACAAACTGAGGGCTGCTGGAGGGGATGTGGGTGGGAGGATGGGGTAACTGGGTGATGGGCATTAAGGAGGGCACTTGATGTAGTGAGCACAGGGGTGTTGTATGCAACTGAAGAATCACTAAATTCTACCTCTGGAACTAAGAATATACTACATGTTAATTAAATTGAATTGAAATAAAAAAAATTTTAAATAATAATATTTAGATCATTCATTTTGTAATCTGGGAAAAAAGTTTTCAAGGTTAGCTCTTTTCAGTTTTCAGGCTATTGTCTCAAGCAGTGCAGATAATTTTGGGGTTGTCTCTGTCCTTGGGAGGAAGAAGTCTTTTAAGTTCTGTAAGGTTGGGCTTTATCCCAACTCTATGACCAAGGGCAGCTTTAAAGTCTCTTTTTCTTTTGTATGGTGAGGAAAAGAAATTAATATGCCCACTTTTTCACCCCTGCATACACAAACTGTTGAATTCAATTAAAACTGGTTATTTTAAAACAGTAATCTCTTCAGATAAAATTAGAACCTTTATAATCAAATCAGACTTTTTTAAAGACTTATTTGAGAGAGAGAGCATGTGAGTGTGCCGGGGGAGGGGCAGAGGGAGAGGGAGAGAATCTCAGGCAGACTCCCCAGGGAGTGCAGAGCCTGAACTCCATCTCACGACTGGAGAGCATGACCCGAGCCAAAACCAAGAGTTGGATGCTTGACTGTGCTATCCAGGTGCCCCTCTAATTGAATGAGACTTTAAATTTTGATTTGTTTTTCAAAAGTATTTTTACTTGTTCACAACATCTATGCAAACAGGTTAGGGTGGCCCCTACCCTATATAGGAAGCAGCTCTAAGGACCTGGAAGGGATCCAAGATATAGCTCATAAGCTCAGGACATGCAGGTGACAATCGTTTCTGTCTTTCATACTCCACTCCCCTCCAGGCAAATGTATCTACCCATAACATGATTTGATCCCTGGGCATGGTCTTTGGCCAGGACTTAAGCCACATCTAGACTCTAGACCATCTCTAGACCACAGGACATTATGATAGGTTATAGTCTGAGAGCACATCTCAGCTGTTTGATCTCATAATATATCATCACAAACAGAAGGAATTTAAGCAGAGTTAAGAGGAAATATTTTTCTCTTCTTAGAGTCAGGCTTGACATATACCAAGCACTACTGGGAGTAAAGTAATGCACTGGGCACTGTGAGAGAACAGTAAAACAAAATAAAACAAAAGCGGGTTGCTTTCAGAGCATAACCTGTTCTTTTCTTTTCTTTTTCTTGTTTTCTATGGATTTAAATAATGTCTTTCCCATGGAAAGGTACAGTGATAACATGAGGCTTACTGTGCCCATGACACAGAACGTGCTCAATCTCACTGGCTGGTTCTCCACAGTGAGAAAATCTCCAAAGGGCAGCAAACATTTTAAAGCTATTACAATTTAATGTCTGCCAAGGGAAAGTGATGGCTCCGAGCAAATATAAAGATCATTAACCCACGACTTAACAACCATTCATTTATCTAAAAATGTTTGTCAGTCAACATTATTGAACTTCCACTTAGTGAAGACACAAAGTGTGATGCCAAAAGAGGCTTATAATTTAACAGAGGAAGAGGACCACGCATTAATACATTTAAGAGCACAAGCAACAGAAACATACAAATAAAACTGCCCATAATTATAGTAAAGTCCTTCTTCCTAGTCATTGATTAATCCAATGTTTTCCAAAATGCATTCGTGAAATACTAGTCCAGTGAGATACCCTTTAGGGGAACCAAAAATGTCCTTCATCAAGTAAGTTTTAGAAACAGTTAAAAACCACAATCTCAAGCACATTAAAGAATGAAAAGCCTGGAACAATGACTAATATAACATTTCTCAAATTCATTTAATCACAGAAGCCTTCTTTGGTCTTACAGTTATTAACATCTATAATCATTAGTTTTATGTGCCAGTTTGGCTAGGCTATTACTCAATTAAATACTAGTCTTGATGTTGATGTGAAGTATTCTGTAGATCTCATTAAAGCCACAATCAGGTGACACTGAGTCTAAGAGATTATCCTTAGTGATCTGGGTGGGCTTCATCCAATCAGTTGAAAAGCCTTATGAACAAAACTGAGGATCCCCTGAGGAAGAAATTCCACCTCAAGACTACAGCATCAGCTCCTGTCCAGCAGTTTCTAGTTTGCCTATTTACTTGTGTTAGGGATTTCAGGCTTGGCAGCCTCCACACCACGTAAACCAATGCCCTCAAATAAATAAATTCAATAAGTAAATAGGTAAATAAAATTTAATATTGATAATATTTAAATAAATTAAATATAAGTGTACGTGCATGTGTGTGTCTATGTGTTTTAGTTGCTGGTTCTGCTTCTCTGGTGGACCTCTGACAAGTAAAACACCCCAAGAACTAATGTTTCATATAACTTTCTTCACGGCACACAAAGTATTCCCAGCTTCTACAGCAATAAAATCCTATCTCCGCGCATAATTGTAATCACACACCAGGAGCCGTATGTACATCAGAACTCCACATAATTTAAGGGATATAATAAATATTGTTAGTTGCTGCTCAGCGTATTTCCTACCAGTACCCAACAACCACACACAAGTTGGAACTGCTAAAGTCCTGTAAGTAGACCCTGATTGGCCTAAAGCAAACACTGTAATCTCTTCCCCTTTGTCACTGTGACTTGTCTAGGTATAGTGATAACAACAGGCTTAAGTCAATTAGTGCACAGACATTCCCCTGGCTAGACTGATTGGTTCTGCTTATTTAATGATAGAAGGAAGTGAAGAGCCTACTGGACTGGATGATGAAGACTGGTTGCCTACATCAGAACTAAAACTGCTGCATTTTGCTACCATGAGAGATGCTGGCATAAGGACAAAGGCAACACATGTAGGAAGGAGGGCAAAGTTGAAAGAAATGCAGAGACATAAATCTGGGCCCAAGTCAAGCCATATGTAAAATCTGAACAATCTCTGTTACTTGAGCCAATAAACCCATTGTTTCAGACAATCTGAGTCGGGTTTCTTTTGGTGCTTCAATATGTATTTGTTAAATTATACTTGCATATAACAGCATCTTAACTAATGAAAGGAAACATAAAAGAGGTAAGAATTAGGAATATAAAAATACAAAAAGCCCTATTTGGGGATAGAGATAAAGTGGGAAGGACAGCAAAAGAGGGAAAAAAGAAGTCTGCTAAATAATTAATACAAGCCTCATGCTAACCAACTGTTCTGAGCATATGTAAGAATATGTGTGTATGGATGAACACTGAACATCAGGGCTCCTTAAACATCTTAGAAAATCTGATGAAAGCTATGGTTGGTTGCCTCAGAAAAATGCTTATACACATAAAATTTAGCTTGCAATTTCCAGAGCTTCATGTAGTCCTAAAACACAGGCACAGAGAGGTCTATGGATTGAAGTTAGAAGTTAGGAATCCCTGCTCTACATGGTGCCAGGAAAAACCAGCAACCGTGATGGCTCTCTATCAACAGAGATAGAAGAAAAAACTTAAAACATGGTTGAGCCAAACACAGGTTATACAAATTACAATTATTTGTGAGGATCGTTTACTCCTGGGATTGATAACATTACTCACATGATAGGACATACACACCCAATAGAAGTTTTGTGGTAAATTGTATTTACATGAGTAAACTTTGTCCATGAATGCTCAGCATCTCACCACACAGAAAGCATTGTCATCTTACCACTTTAAAAAAAAAAGCAAGGAGGGTGGCTCAGTTGGTTAAGCATCCGCCTTTGGCTGAGGTCATAATCTCAGGATCCACTGATCAAGACCAGCCTGTGATCCCTCCTCAGCAGGGATTCTGCTTCTCCCCGCCTCCTCTCCACCCCACTCCCCCAATTGTGCTCTTTCTGTCTCTCAAAAAAAAAAAAAAAAAAAAAAAAAGGCAGGGGAAAATTTGTGATCAACAGATTCACAGGCAGTTCAGTAGTTTAAACAGTGAGATCAGTGAATCCGTTTGGGAGGCAGAACGCAACCGTCACTTTTAATGGAAGAATGAGGATAAGAACCAGATCGAAGGGGCCCAAGTAGAAGCTGTTTGAAGGGAATAAGGAAATAGCAGTGCTGACTCATGTCAGAGAAGGGAGACCAAGAAAGGAAGCAAAGATATGGCATTAACTGCTATTAGAGTGTGCAGCACCTCAACACAGGCTTAGATGTAGGCAGGTGAACAAGAGAAATAAGACACTGTCGCAATTTTCCCTGTTATTGATAATGAAAACTTCTGCCATTTCTTTCAACAATCAATAAAAATATTTTTTCTTATCAGCTAAAGAATTGAAAACCTAACCTGCCAGCCTACCACTGTAGTCAGCAAAATTATTAGGGTAAGGAAAAAAAGACAAGAATATTTATCCAATGCGGGGCACCTGGGTGCCTCAGTGGTTAAGTGTCTGCCTTTGGCTCAGGTCATGATCCCAGAGTCCTGGGATCGAGCCCCATACTGGGCTCCCTGCTCCACTGGGAGCCTGCTTCTTCCTCTCCCACTCCCCTTGCCTGTGTTCCCTCTCTCGCTGGCTGTCTCTCTCTCTGTCAAATAAATAAATAAAATCTTG
The DNA here is from genome assembly GCF_024610735.1 of Ursus americanus. Classification (NCBI taxonomy): domain Eukaryota; kingdom Metazoa; phylum Chordata; class Mammalia; order Carnivora; family Ursidae; genus Ursus; species Ursus americanus. The sequence continues at coordinate 1,829,396 of NC_142131.1, forward strand.
AAAAAAAAAAAAAGAATATCCAATGCAAATCAGGTGTCATTAGCATTTATTAGAATTAAAAATAAACACCCAATAAATCTCTCCTATAAATACATTTTAGAGTCAATAGTGTCAATAAGAAAATAGGCTTGGTCTCATGACGTGTGGTGACACAAAAACACCTCCATATAATTTTTCCACTTCTTAAGTACTGCTAAATATTGGGGTATCATATTAATCAATCCATCCGCTCAAACATTCAATTCCCTGGAGTTAGGAAGAACAAATAAAGGTGATCTATTTTATGTTATAGTTTTTCTTTTTTTAAATTAAAGTATAATTGACATATAATATCCTATTTATTTCAGGGATATAGCATAGTGATTTGATATTTTTATACATTACAAAATGATCCTCACTATAAATCTAGTTACCATCTGTCACTATACAAAGTCATACAATATCACTGACTATATTCCCTATGCTGTACATTGCATCCCCATGACTTATTTATTTTCTAACTGGAAATTTGTACCTCTTTATCCCCTTCACTTATTTTGCCCATACCCATCCCACCCTCTGGCAACCACCAATTTATTTTCTGTATTTGTGAGTCTATTTGTCTTGCTTGTTTTGTGTTTTAGATTCCATATGTAAGTGAAATCATACGGTATTTATATTTTTCTGACTTATTTCATTTGGCATAATACCTTCTAGGTCCACCCATGTTGTCATGAATGGCAAGATTTCATTCTTTTTATGGTTGAGTAGTATGCCACTGTATATTTAAATATATATATACACCACTCCTCTCTAGCTATTCATCTACCAAGGGACACTTAGGTTGCTTCTGCATCTTGGCTATTGCAAAAAATGCTGCAATGAACATAGGTGTGCATGTATCCCTTCAAACTGGTGTTTATGTCATATTATATCATAATATAGACAGTCTTTTTAAAGTGGGTGGGGCATAGAATTTTGACCAGTTTCTACAACTACTTGTATAAGAATGAAAATCTTAGTCCCATATTATTCATGAACAGGAACACGATGCACTCTAACATGCATGCTAGGATCTTAAATGTGATCTCAATACATTTAGGGACTGAAGTTTTTTACAAGGTAAGCAAATACTGTTCAAAATGTGAAAGAAATCAAGTATAAAATGTTACCCAATCTTTAATAGTTTTGTTCATTTTAATTTTTAAAACTGTATCCTCTGCAAAAAAAAAAAAAAAAAAAGCAAACACAAGACACAAGATAGGAAGTAGTGCAAATTTAAAAATCACAATCTGTAACAGCTTCTTGGAGATAAGAAATTTTGTATTCTGAACTAACTAAGGAAGCTTTTGGAGGAAGAGCCGGTATTGGTTTCGGCCCAGGTTTCAGCAGAAGGCACGTGTGAGGAAAGGAAAAGTGTGTCACAGAGTCCAGTGCAGACATCAAGGTTCAGGTTCCATTTGCACTACTAAGCAGCACTGGAGCGCTGAGGAAGACATGTGCCCTCTCTGTGCTTCAATTTCTTCACCTGCACAAAGTAACAGAGGGCTGGTTGATTTCTAAGGTGTTCTCTACTCCACATTCCTGCAAATCTAAGTCAAAATCCTACAATGACGTAGACGTACACACATCATAGTTAGGTAGATCCAGACACAGGAGACAGTCACAGTACCGCGGGGTTTTCACAACTTGAGGCTTGACATACTAACCCCATTTTTGAGCACAGGAGGGAACCATTATCTTTGTACCTCTTCTCATCTCTCTTGTCCTCATCTCCAATATGCTTCATTGTCTAAGCACAAAAGTCCAGGGACAGCTTCTTCTCCCAGATTCAAAGCTCCTCACTGTCTAGTGCATTCCCAGTTGCATGATCTATAGCTGCATTATATTTTTACAAGAATCTTGGAAAATGACTTGGGATGTTCAATTACTATATATATATATATACACACACACACACACACACGCTCACATACAGTATAGTATAAATACATATATGTATAAATACATATACATATGTATGCTATACTATACACACATAAATACTATGTATAGTATAAATACATATACTATATATAAGTATATATAAGTATAAATACTATATATATATAAATTTATTGTATTAAATAATAAGTTACAAAGATTCCTTACAGAAGAACTACAAATAATATATGTAGATACTATTCCTGCCAGGACGTGGGGCTTCATCACACTCCCTCCCAAGAGTGGGTTAGACTCAGTGACCTAGTTCCAAAGACTAGATAGAAAAGGGAAAGGGATAAACAGTAACTGTATAGTGGAGAAACCTGACAAACACATGGGGGACCAAGTAATGAAGGTTACTATCACCAGTGATATCATGTACCCTGATACAATGTGACAAGAAAGGCACTTCACCTCTACGGTATTCTTTCCAAAAATGTATAATCCCAGTTAATCATGTGGGAAAACATGAGGCAAATCCAGATTGGGGGGCATTCTACAGGATACCTGCCAGTAATCCCCAAGACTGTCATGGTCATGAAAAGCAAGGAAAGATTGAGAAGCTGTCACGTATAAGAGAAGGCAGGGAAAACATGACAGCTAAAACCAGTGCTGCTGTCTGGATAAGATCCAGCACATCAATGGAAAACCTGGTGAAATCTAAATAAAGTCTAGAGTTAAGAATTTTAGAAAATTATTATTATTCAAATTAAAAATACATATCATCACACTATGCGCACAGCTTTTTGTGTTTAATACAGCCATATAATTTACTTTTAAATCTTTGCAATAATCCTGTGAGAAAGGCACTAGTATTCTCATTCTACAGATGAAGAAAGTGAAGCTCATTACAATTTAAAACATTTATTAACAACAGACATGCACAGGCACCAGACAATTCACAGCAGCCACTAAAGAAATGCATGATGAAACCAGAAGACAGTCTTTATTTTACCATTTGGGTACCACGTTAGAGAAATAAATTTTTAGGTGTGACTAATAGTGACATCATTTAAATGTAAGAAGTCTCTTCAATGTGCTATGTTTTTCTTTATAGGTATACGCAGACTACAGACTGCTTTAAAATACTCCTACTGTATACATTTTTTAATATCATTAAGTGATTTCCAGGATTCTATCCTTTATTTCTGAATCACAGTTAAGTTGCAGTAATTCTGGGTCTGCTTATTTAACTTTCCAGTGAAGAATGCATTATTCCGAATAAAAAATTAATGAATCCATGACAAAGAGTTAAAGTTAGTGCAAATAAGACCTCAAAGCTACAAAATGATTAATATTTTCTAATTTTAACATCCTTCTTATAAGCAAAGCACTGTAAGAATTATACAGAAAGACCCACCTACAGGAACTATTTTAAACTACCCCAATTATTCTTTTGTTTGCAGATATAAAAAACCTAAGGTTATATACCAAACGTTCTCTTCAGTATGTGAAATACAAAGAACAATAGTCAAATATTTACAAATACTAAGATCTCTTTTCTTGGATCGTCTCACGCTCGTGTGAAGCCATGCAGTAAGCATCCACTGTTTCAGTGTTGCGTGTTAGCTGCTCATTGCCTAAGAAACATGAATCGTATTCTGAGAATTTACAATTTGCAATATGAAACCGACACCAACTATCAGAGCAGGCAACCTAGTGCTAAAGAAACACTGTAGAGGTTAATAAATTCAGTAAGACCAAGTGAAATGATGATAAACTGGCCCTCAACAAATCGTAAGCATCACAGGTTTCTCAAGGAAATTGTATTTGGATAGCAGGTGAAAACGTGCTTCCAGACCCAGAAGAAGACTGGGTTCTTAGTCCTGAGAAAGGTGCCCAAGTGACTGTGTGCATTGTGCCAGAACGCTGATCCAAGTCCCGATGGAAACATATGATACTCAAGATGGGCCAAGTTTTATTTTTTAATAGCTGAGCTTCCAGCTGGCAACAAAAAAATCCCTGTGCCAGCTGCTGAGGAAATAATGTGCTGGGAGCTGGCAGGCACTGGCCCCTGGAAAGCCAACAGGTACGGATACGCGGGGGAGACCAAGGTGCTAGTGCCTAGATGGCAGAGGAGAGGGAGAAAGAGTGTCACCACAGAATCACAGAACAAGTGTCCCAGGCCAGGGTCCAGTGGGGCACAGTGTGCTAGGAAGCCCTCTTATACATATAATAAGAGCAGCGCAGAGCCAGCTCCAGCCATCCTACATAAACCAAACGTGGGGGCTACAGTCCCTGTGCAGTCAGTCTTTGGACTACATCCTCCAACATCTGGCAGAAAAACAATGGTAGGCATTTGGGAAAGGAAAGGCACATCATTTTCCTCAAACTCTACTTGCCACATTAGTATAAATGAACTCAGGTTTCTAAAACACAGAAGCAGACTCTGAGGTTATGATATCAAAGTCAGACAGATATCAAAGTGGAGAAGGGCACAGGGTATCTTAGCTTGGGCCGCCAGAACAAAATATCATAGACTAGGTGGCTTCAACAACAGAAATGTATTTCCTCACAGTTCTGGAAGCTAGAAGTTTAAGATCAGGGGCCAGCACGATTGGGTTCTGGTGAGAACTCTCCTCCTGGACATCTGCCTTCTTGCTGATTCCTCACATGACAGAGAGACAGAGACAGAGAGTATAGGCACAGATCCCATGAGGAGGACTGAACCCTCATGACCTTGTCTAACTTTAATTATCTCCAATATTGTCATGTTGGAAGTTAGAGCCTGGACCTACAAATTTTTGGGGGGAAACGGATATTCAGTCCATAACGAGAGTAGATTGGAGAAAAATGGGAGGGACCTGGGCTTTGGTGGGACAATGGGAGCATGGAGAAATCAGACAGGGACAGAGAGGTGCTTGTGGGTTGAGGTGTAAATGGACCCTGAAAACAAGAAGTACACCAGGGTGAAGGGTGGCCTGTCCTCTGCCCTTCAGCCCCGTCTCTGCCCCTCTTCCCCCTACACACAGTTTTTCTTTCACCATAAGCCCTGGCCACTGTTGTCAAAATAGAGATGGAGATACACAAATTTTCCAGAATAATTATTTCAACAGTGCATATAAATCATGAACATAAAGTTAATGACCCTACTTGGAAGTTATGTCCAGGAATTATTTATATTTCTGATTAAAGCATTAGACATCTCAATAGATGATTTTACAATAACAATCCCAAATAAAGACAGACACAGGGAAGAATATTCACGTTCTTACCTCCTTCACAACCCTCTCCTTAGCTCTTCCTTCTTCTCCTGGCTCAGGCAGGGCCCATGCTATAAGACTATGTTACAGGATATCACTAATTGATTACACAGCCACAAACAAGTTGTAAGTCAAGCTTTTTAAAAAGAATGATTCCTTTCAAAAACAAAACTAGAGGAGTGGGGAAAGCCAGGAAGCATCCCTTCCTGCTAAACCCTGTCCTAGATATATCACAGTTGCTGTCAGCATCTGTATTATCCGCTGATGGAAGTAAAAATGAGCAAATATAATTGTACATACATGTTTCTAACAAGAGATGAGGCATTTAAAAAGCACAGAAGAGGGGCGCCTGGGTGGCACAGCGGTTAAGCGTCTGCCTTCGGCTCAGGGCGTGATCCTGGCATTATGGGATCGAGCCCCACATCAGGCTCCTCCACTATGAGCCTGCTTCTTCCTCTCCCACTCCCCCTGCTTGTGTTCCCTCTCTCGCTGGCTGTCTCTATCTCTGTTGGATAAATAAATAAAATCTTCAAAAAAAAATAAAAAAATAAAAAGCATAGAATAAGAATAGAAATTGTTCAAGGAACTTCCGACACATTTACAAAGGCTTTGAAGCTTAGAGCCCTACTTTATTCCAAAACCTGCTCTGTCTCCTGAGCACACAGTAAAGATCTAAGGTCATCATCCAGAGAATTCAACTGGAAGAGACACAGATGCACAGATGCTTGTGGCTATCAGGGACTTTAGAGGTAAATGATCTAATCATAGGAAGTCACACTATTCCATCATTTAGAGATGAGGTCCTTTAAGACAGTACACTGACCAAAGACCAGAGCCCCTTGGGTTCAAAAGGGCTTTCAATTGCAGAAGCCCCTGTGGTGCAACTCATTCACTTACCCAAAAATGTTTACTGAGTGCTTACTACGTGCCAAGCATTGCACTAAACTCTGGGGACACAGCAGTGAACAAGGGGACAAAGGCCCAGCCCACAACAGTTTACACTCTAAAGAGAGGGACATGGGCATTGAATAAGTAATTTCATAGTGTGCTGGCTTAGCAGAGGGCTACAAAGGGAAAACATCTTGAAGAAGCGAGATTTAAGCTCCGCCCATTTTTTCTGCTGCTATTCACCTAACTCCTCCAACATCGGTGCATTCCTATATTTAAGCACTCACTATTCCACAAACATTTATGAAGCACTCATGGGGGGCAGGTAAGGGGGCTGATGACTAAGAATTGACTTAGTAGTGGAGATAAAAGACGGTTAAGATAAGGGTTCCTCCGCCCAAGGGACAGAGGCTCTGGTGGTGAAGATCACAAAGCATCTACCTGTAAGACAATGCACATATGAAGTGGTATGAGAGCAGGGAGGCAGCAGAAACCTCCTGCCTGGGGGCAGGATGACTGCCCTGGAGGGATTAGAAGGACAAGGGCATTTCAGGCCAAGAGAGTTTCATGCACAACACCAAAGAGATACGAAGAGAAGATCTGTGAGAGGTCCTTGAGGCCAAGACAGGCATAGTGGAAAGAGAACAAGCACCAGAGACTGACAAACCTGCACTTGAATCCTCTCCCTAGCTGTATGAGCTTGAACAAGCTGCTTGAACATTCTGAGCCTCAGGTTTCTCATCTGAAAAATGGTGCTGGTGTGATCATCTTACTGCATTATTGAAATAAGTAGCAATGAACATAAGACAGTAAACCACAAGCACCAAACACTCCATGCTGGTAATCAGGAAGAGAAGTGAGGGGGAATGAGACTGGCAGGCAAGTTGGGATCAGACTGCTAAAAAGGACCAAGTAAGCTAGACTGAGTTTTTTCCCCTATAGATACATATAGGAATCATTATCCCCTACCTCCCACCTCATGTCCTGTCTGGGGAATAAATAGTATGAAGCTTATGTGTCCGTTTCAGAGCTAATGTTTCTACATATGTGGTCTCATTCCATCCTCATAGCATCCTCGAGGAGGATACACTTCATTTTATACATAAGGCTAAATGAAGGTCAGGGCTAGGCCTAAAAGCACAGAGCCATCAAGCAGCAATTGGCTCCTGCCTGTTTTCCTGCCCACATCCTGCACCATCTAGTTCACTTCTTGTCTCAGCCCCTCCCTTAGTCAGCCCCTCCTCACCCTTCACTTTCATGACTCAACTGTTCAGAGCGGCCTTCTTGATGCCCAGCCTTGAAGCCCTCCTAAGTAGCTGCCTTGTCCACCTCTCTCCTTGGGCTCTGGTTCCCTGAGGATCAGCTCCCTCCACCACTTGCCAGCTCAAACCTGGACTGGCGCTCTGCTGCCCCCTCCTGGCTTGGGCCGGAACCTCAACAGCTCCCCAGGTGCTCTGCTCAGTCCTAATATTTCATTTCCTCAGTATCTCAGGATTTGAAAGAACTGTACTGGTTTGACACAGAGTATCCTGATACTTTCCTCAGCTTTCTATTTCACTAACATGTCATACATATACATGAAAAGCTCTGTAAAACCATAGTTTTAGTTTGCTTCTAGTTACAGTTTATGCTCATGAGAGCTTCTGAAGAGTTTACCTCACTGAATATTATTAGCTGACATGCTCACGTTGAGGGAAAAAGGAGAGGAAGGACCGAAAGTCCCTTGGGAGCCACTAAAAATGTTTCCACTCACACAAGAAATCTTCAGAAGCCTATTATGATTGAACACTTTAGGCCAGGCTGATTTATTGAATTACATAATGTGAATTTGGTCACATTTAATATTATAGTCTATTTTTCCAGTGGTTATCCTAACAGGGAACCTTGGGGAAAAAAAAAAAGATTCACGTGAACAAATAGAAAATAGGAATACTTACATACTGTCAAAGATTAAACTTGGACTGACTAGTTGTCACACCTAAAGAACAATTTTGCATGTTTATTAGAGCCCCTAATGAAAGGTTGTCACCTACTAAGTTAAAATAGTCACTAACTAGCTGTCCCCCAGTACAAGTGAGGCACACCAAGATAAAAAATTTCAGTGAAGGCTAAAATGCAAGGAAAAGTCCCTATTAAACAGTTCACAAGTACTTAAAGTAGGGAGAAATCATTCAAATGCTGCACTGTAGGTAGCAAAAAATATGTGCTCACGATGAACAGATTTGCAATCGCCTACTCTTCTTTGTTCTGGTTTGTAATATTAGTCAAGCTCTGTCTATAATCATGACATAAATCAAAGGAAGTACACTTTCAACAAAGACTGCTACTACAAACTAGTAGAGAAAAAAGGAACATATGTCATATCCATTACCTTTCTAGAAGACCACTCCAACCAGAGGGTTGTCCAAGTCTGGCCTTTTTTATCTTTTAAAAATATTTCCGTATTTTTGCACTTGGTGAATTTTTCAACCATGTGACCCCGAAGCATAACTTAAGAAGTAATTAAGTAACAACAGTGCATTTGTTGATAGGGTTAAACTCAGCATCCTGGCACTACTAATGACCGCAAGTCTGCAGCACTGCCCACCAAACACTTCAGCTGCCTAAGACAGCAGTTGGCAAAATTTATCATGAAGTAGGTATATTAAAATTGAGGTTCTTGGGGCACCTAGGTGGCTCAGTCAGTTAAGTGTCTGCCTTTGGCTTGGGTCAAGATCCCGGGGTCCTGGGATCAAGCCCCATGTCAGGCTCTCTGCTCTGCGGGGAGCCTGCTTCTCCTTCTCCCTCTGCCTGACGCTCCTCCTGCTTGTGCTCTCTCTCTGTCTCTCTTTCTGTCAAATAAATAAATTTTAAAAATCTTAAAAAATAAAATAAAAAATAAAATTGAGGTTCTTGCAAATAATATGAACTTGGGATTCAACAATAAACAAAAACAAAATTCATTCAACCCTCTGCTTGATGGGCAAGTGGTATTCTTTTTCTCTTTTTCTGTTCTCTGCTATATGACTTCTTTGGTTACAATTGCAGTTAAGTTCTTATCAAAACCTTTTATCAGGTAGTCTTAAAATGCATAACAAGTGCATATATGTACCCACTTCCTCTTTCTGCATAAAGACACAACTTGCCATATGATTTCTTTTGTTCGCTTTTTTATCTATATATCGGCTTTATAATCATTTTCAAGAAGTAGAATGTTATTTAAATAGAAATAAAGAAACTTACTTAGTATCCACTCATAACTACCATTCTTTGATCCAATAATCATCCAACAAAATGTTTTTGTTTTTGTTTTTGTTTAAAGATTTTATTTACTTATGTGACAGAGAGACAGCCAGCGAGAGAGGGAACACAAGCAGGGGGAGTGGGAGAGGAAGAAGCAGGCTCCTAGCGGAGGAGCCTGATGTGGGGCTCGATCCCAGAACACCGGGATCACGCCCTGAGCCGAAGGCAGACGCTTCACAACTGAGCCACCCAAGCGCCCCAACAAAATGTTTTTACGAACATGCTCCCAAGTTATGCATATTTATGCACCTGCAGATGCTGTACATGTGCTACTGAACCAATCTATAATGTGCTTTTTAAAACATCCAAAAACAAAAATTAAAAGCAAAAATTAGAAGAATTTTTAAAAATAGATTCTCTAATACTTTTTCCAGGGAACCCTAGATGTGGGCATCCCACTTTAGTCAAAATATCAGTGACTGATTTTATTTAGTTCTTAAGTCTATTCAGAATAAAAAAGAAGAATTCTATTTTTTCAAAATATTATTTAAACACAGTCCCAATTTAAAGGACATTAATTAGTCCATCTGAGATATATGCATAGCATATAGAAGGATTAGTCAACATGCGGCTAACATATTAGTCAACAGGAAAATTAATTAATTAAACTTTACTAGTTAGAGGTGAATCTTTTATCAATAGTTTACTTAGCATATTATTTTCTAACTGTCACTTCAACTACAATAGAAGGATCTGAAACCTATTTCATTATCAAATAAAAAATAAATTACCCTCCAAGAAATAATCTCTGAATGTGAGCACTGATTTTCAAAAACACAAACGATGAAGAGAGCTAGCCAACTTGCTACACAGGTAAGAACTGTAACTGTTCCAGTTTCAACAGATGCAGAATAAGGATGAGTATGCATTTAAAGCTTATGGCCAGAGCACCTGGGTGGCTCAGTCGGTTAAGCGTCTGCCTTTGGCTCAGGTCATGATCCCAGGATCCTGGGATGGAGTCCAGCATCCGGCTCCCTACTTAGCCTCCCTACCCCTGCCCCCTGCTTGTACTCTCTATCTCTCTCTCACGTTCTCTCTCATGCTCTCTCTCTCAAATAAATAAAATATTTTAAAAAAAATAATAAAGCTTATGCCCACCTGAAAAACTAGTATCAGGTTGACATTTTCAAAGTGAAAGGGAGATTCAAGGTAGTTTCTTGAATAAATGAAGCCTTGGTATCATTTTAACCTGAAATTCTCATGTAACTGAAGAGGAGTAGAATTTTAACTTGACTGTTCTAGGTCAGAATTTGGCAAACCACAGGCCAAGAGCCTAATATGGCAGTCACTAGTTTGTATAGTCTGCAACCTAAAAATAGCTTTTACGTTTTTTAATGGTTTTTAAAAATCAGAAAAGAAGAATATTTTGTGATGTGAAAATTGTAGGAAATTCAAATTTAATGGTCATCAATGAAAGTTTTATTGGAACACAGCCATGTGCATTTGTTTCTGTGTTGTCTATGGTTGTTTTCACTCAGCCATCACAGAGTTGAATTGCCACAGAGACCATATGGCCCACAAAACCTAAAATATTAACTGTCTATTCCTTTATAGGCTCTTTACCAGGTCTAGGTAACTGATCCCAATCACTTCAATCCTACTTCCCCTTTCTTATCTCATCATAGGCTGTGGGAGGTGTTTTCCTTCCCTTTCCTTCTTTCCTTCCTTCCTTCCTTTCCTTCCTTTCCCTCCCTTCCTCCCTTCCTTTTTAACAAACAGGGTAAGTTCTCTCTTACCCTCCCCCATGGTTTAAGGATTAACGTCAAGTTCTGAGTCCCACAACATCAACCCAAGATGCAGCTGCTTCTATAGCCACCCTTTGCTCTCATAATGGTTACTTTCTCTTTATCTACAATTTTGGTTTTCAACTGATATAGACAGTCATTTTGTTTTTACAGGCTCTCTTTGGCCTGACATCAACTTACCCTCCCAACCTTAACTGCTATGACAATGTTCATGTTTTATGAAGTCTGCAAAATAAAATGTGTATCCTGTATTTTTCTGCCAATCTTTGCCTTTTCTTAGAATAAAACTCCCCACCTGGTAGGTCCTTCACCAAAGCTCTTCCTGTTAAAATTCAGCTGAATTTCAAGGTCCACCCCTTCCACGAAGACACCTCAATCCTCCCAATCAGAATTATCACTCCATTTTTAGACTGTGATGACTGTCTGATCTCTACCTCTCATTAGTTTTACTTATTATTTATCTCATATTAAATTTATTGTTGTAAATTATACAGTGAACTACACATCTGGAAGTCAATATTCATTCATATTCCAGACCCCTTGGCCCCGCCACACACACTACCAACATACATTGCCCAGTTCATAGTTATACAAAAGGTCAGACTTGGAACAGAAAGGACTTTAGGTGGCACAAAGACATCGAATTAAATAACAAAGAATCAAAAAATGAGACCATTATTCTCCTTTCAGTTTTTCTGATTCTATCACAAAGAAATCCTCAGTTTGTGTTACTATGGTTTTAACTCTGCTAATCTTTGATAATCTCCCTTTTTAAAAAAGACGGAACAATCCTCAGGCTCAGAGCCTTCTGCAGGAAAACATCTGTAGCCCCAGTTTAATAAAAATACTTTGTTTTTACTGTAATTTATTTTTATAATTTGCTTCTATTTACGGCATGAATACAATAATGAAATTTAATTTCTATGTAATGAAAATAAGTATTCTCAATAAGTAAATTTAGGTTAACAAAATGGGGTAATTTAAACAAAAATATTAAGCAAATTATAGCACAGGTGGAATGTACATTTGACACAAATATTAATGGCATTACATAGAAATGGGAGAAACATTTGGTTGTAGCAGATACTCAATAAAATCAAATGATTTCAATCCATCAACCTCCTTCTTGTTAACCTTCTACATAACTAAAAGAAAATCATGTCGAAGACTAGTTTCAAGCTTCTGAACCAGTTGTTCTTAACAGAAGGGGGAGGGGGTAACATGTGACAATGTCTAGAGACATTTCTGGTTTTCATAACTTGGGGATTTGGGGGGAGGGCTGCTTCTGTCATCTAGTGGGTAGAGGCTAGGGATACTATTAAACATCCTACAGTGCACAGGAGAGCTCCCACAGAAAGAATTATCTGGCCCTAAAAGTCTGTGGTGCCAAGGTTAAGAAACCCTGCTCTAAGAGAAAAGAGAAAGCTCTATATGTAAGATGCTTTGCCCGTTGTAATAAATCACCCTCTGTCCAGCACTGCTCCTTTCCTTATTTGCTCTTTGCCACTGATATGATTACAGAGGAAAATCTTCCACCCAAACCTTCCACTATTTTATATCATCCATATACCCCCAATTAGCAATAAGATTTAAAAATGGACTGTACTGAAGAGTCCATACCCTTTATGTGCTCACACTATACTATATTTAGATCTAACTTCCGAATTAAACCATGGGAGTTATGAGATTTTCAGATGTTCCATTACCAAAGAGGAAAAAAAAAAAAAGACTAATGTAATTTGAGTAAAACCTTGAATCTAGCTGCTACTGATTTTATGATTTCACCAAAGTTACTCTTTGGTCTGATTTATATGGTTCATTGACTCAATATATTTTGCAGAATAAACCTGACCTTGAAATTTTAAAAATACAATTTTTAGTAGTTCTATGAGCTATGTTAGCTTTCTCAAAAGGGAGTCTAAAGAAAACTACTTTTAAAGCTAGCCAAAACAAAACAAAACAAAACAAACAAAAAACATTAAGATAAAAAATAACTAGTAGCTGAAACAGCTACCACTCAGCACTTTATGCTCAAAAGTATTACTGCAAACACTAATCCATACATATATTCTGAGGGTAAAGTGTTTACAAGAAAGTTCTTTGAAGCTATTTTGTGGTTAGTGTTTTGTTTCTCTTTCTGTCTTTCTTTTTTACTCAAGTGAAGTTCTCTAGAACGGTTTAGAACCAAATAGCACCTGTGTCTTTTTTTTTTTTTTTTTCAAATTAGGAGTTATTTTTACCCTCGTAACAGTATTTAAACATGGAAAAATAGTGTGTTCTAAAGTAATGATCTTATCATACTCATCACCTAATTTTAAGGCTCTTTACAATGAGCAGATTTCCAAATTTAACATTTACTATGTATTAACGTTAGTGGTTGGTATAGCTTGGAGGTATTTCATGCCTTTACGTTGAAGTTAATTTAACTCCTAATTCTGAGATGCCCGTGGCAAAATGATAATGAAGGTGAAACCGAATCCTTCTCATTTCAGAGCCACAAAGCTCTCTGCCAACAGAAAAGCAGCATTATTTTCAACACCTACTAGCTATAGAGGTGATAATTATCAGGACTCCCACTGCAAAGAAAGAAAACCAGCACACATGAAATTATGGTCACACAAATTTTAGGGAGAAGATAAACAAGTCACCAGATTTCCCTTTCCCTGGGGTCATGCCCACTGTACCTGGCCCACTTCATTAGCATTCACTCGCTCTCTTTAAAATCATTTGTTGAGCACCTGCCCACTACTGAGCTCTGTACTAGGCACTGAGCACATGATAGTGAACCAGCCAAATCCACAGACCGCCTTTTGGGAGCGTATAGTCAGTGTTCAAGCATGTGCAGCCAGGTGTCTATTCTCCCACTTGCAATCCCACCATGCTCCTGAGCCAACTGCCTGAGAAAGAATCAAATGCCCAGAGAACAACAGAGGGGCCAAACAGTTATATTTTTGATTCCTAGTTATATGCCCAAAAGAGCTTAAGATATTAAGTGCAATGTGGGTAGCAGGAGATCCACAACCAGCAGCATATTCTAGATAGGCTGTGGGGTCCTAAAGGACAGTGTGGGGGGAAAACCAAGGGTATGAAAGTGGCTCAGGAAGGGTCTCGAACAAAGACAGGGAAGGAGAAAGAGAAGATCTGATTCCTCACAGCCAGGAGCACTAGTTGGAGCCCTGCTGTTAGTGGCTCAGGAAGGGTCTCGAACAAAGACAGAGAAGGAGAAAGAGAAGATCTGATTCCTCACAGCCAGGAGCACTAGTTGGAGCCCTGCTGTTAGAAAATGCACACTTTTCCTGTTTCCTTACAGGAAGTATCTGCAGCCCATTACCCAGGGCCAGAGCTAAGTGTTACCAAGTGAAATATACAAGTGTTCAGGCCTCTGAATTCCTCCCCTATACAGTGAAGGTGCTGCTGGCCCAGCCTCCTGCCCCCTTAGCCATTTCAGAGTACAGTGTACCCAGCAGGTCTTGGGGAGACACTAGAGTTTTTCCAAAATGTTTGGAACAGGAAATCCAATGAGGACTTGAAGGGAAAGACAGGATAACTTTTCTCTACAGAGTTGTGCAAATGGAGACCACTCAGTGTTACCAGTTGGTCTGCAGGGCATTTTTCAAAAGGGGTCTGCCTCATATTTTAATCTGGCATACACAGATTTATAGCCTAAAACAGCATTTTCATACTGAGTCACAACACATTAGTGAGATATGAAATCACATGGATTCAGCCAATATTTTAATGAAATAGAATAAAATCAAACAGCATAAAATAGGAAATATTAGAGTGCATTGTTGGTAATAAGAATAACATTGTTTTATGAAACTTGTTTTCATTCTAAACACACACACTGTTTCTATTTTATACACACCTATGTCTCACTATCTAAATCTATTTGGTTCCTAAGTTGATAATACATATAGCAAGGGATCCTATGAAACTCTGCTTTAATTCCTTTGCCAGATAAATGTACCCTTTTAAATTGTGGATCAGGTTTGGGGGGAGGGGTAGTGGTGACTGAAATTCACTAGCTTAAAGAAACTGTAGTTCAGTAGAATGGAAATTTTTTAAAAATTTTATTCCAAGATAATTTAACACACTCTTCTTTTGTACTAATTATCTTTCATTTGGTTTCCCTTAACTTTTGTGTGTGGGAATACATCTAGTTTTGCATACATGCTTTCACTCTCATGCTACAGAGAGAAACAAAAGGTGGGAAATAACTGAAAACAGGACTTGGGTTTGGATGTACAAGGCCAAATCCCCACCACAGGCAGCCCGGGCCAAATCCTGTCCATCCCTGTGCCAAACTACTGGACAGAATCTGGACTAGAGGCAGGCTGTTTTCTCCCTTAGAAAAGCCGTTAAAATGCCAATTTCTCAAATCACTGGGCAAAGGACCAACTACTCTCTAGGACAGGGAGCATTGCATAGGATCATGGCCAATTCATGTTT
Source organism: Ursus americanus (assembly GCF_024610735.1). NCBI lineage: Eukaryota > Metazoa > Chordata > Mammalia > Carnivora > Ursidae > Ursus > Ursus americanus. The sequence continues at coordinate 1,844,928 of NC_142131.1, forward strand.
ATAAGCAGAACTGAATTTGTTAAGGCATCACAATTTTTGTAAACTTTTTGACAAACTCTATAAACAAAGCAGTATTTTCAAATGTGATTTTAGAAAAGTTAAATTAGTTTGCCTGATACTCTTTAAATAATCTTCCTTACCCCCACCCCCACCCCTCACCCCATATCCTGCAAATATATATATTTTATATAGAATAGAATAGAATAGAATAGAATAGAATAGAATAGAATAGAATAGAGCTATCACATGCCCTTGGGCTACCTGTGAAACAGTGCTGCCAGCACTATACAGGGGCTTCAACTGGCTTTCACTGCACTCCCTAAAATTCCCAAACATATCCTCAGTGTGTGCTGCCCTAATAGTCATATGTCCAATCTTCTTTAATGCGGGAGTCACTAGCCTAATACAGATAATTTTAACAGAGGAATGACTACTCACAAGTTAACTTAATCCAGTGGGGATTGTCTATACCCTGGAACCAACCAAAATGACACTTCACACCAACACCTTCGTTCTCTTAGCATCTTAATGACAACTGTGTAACTAATGAATTAAATGTGGTGGCCTTAGAGTCACCACTGACGGGCAGACTTGGCCCAAGACTGAGAGTTTAGAGAGTAAAGACTTGAAACCAATTCACTGAGTCTCAACTTTATCCCTAGTGGAGGAAGGAAGAAGACTTCTGTCAGTCTATAGCTATAATTATAATTCTGCTGTATTCTCTGGCTATATAGATTCTTAGTAATTATATCTGTAACATTAGTTGCTTTATGTTTTAGGTTTATTTTGTGGGAAAAAAAATGATCATGAAGTGACATTTCTCAGTCTCAGCCAAATGGAGTAAGCAGGCACCTCCCAATACTGCCATCTACAGAGAACTCACCTGATACATAGGACTAGTGGAAAGCAGCAAAAGAGAGAATTTTTAGTTTTCTCAAAATATTTTAATTCTGTGATTTGCAAGATAATGAAACAACTAGATAGCAGAGTGAGAATCTTAGCAATATATAACTGATTTATATTTGTCTTCCAAAATTTAATGGAAAATATAGCACAAAGCTTTTTGTAAAAATAAATTTCAAATTCCTCAGGCTTTCCCTAGGAAGTCTACCATCTCATAGACATGTACAACTGGCAGTTTATTTTTTTCTAACTACTTTTCCATTCCTCAAATTAAAGAAATTTCTTGAGTTTCCTGATGGCAAAGCTTATTCATAAAGATAATATGTGCTAATGAGAAGTCCGAGTCAATTAAGCATCTGGGGCAAACGTTACTCAGAAAGCAGTTAGATTTGGTGGTGGGACAGTCCCTTTAGTACCAGCAGACACTTCCTCTACTTGGTGGCAGTTTCTAAAACACCAAGTAAATAATTGTAAGTAGATTAGCTCTTTAATCAGAAATTTACACTGCTCCACTGCAGCTCACCATACAATTATAGTAAGGTTCGAACCTGAAAAAAGGAGACACTTCATTTATTTCGAACCTACTAGCGAAGGCATATAATAGCACATCTTCAGATGAACACTGAAAATTTTGATCAAAGTAGGATATTTATGTATATACTATTCAATGCCCAAGAATTCTGGAACATTTTTTAAAAGATTTATTTATTTATTTACTTACTTATTTACTTATTTATTTATTTATTTAATTTGAGAGAGAGAGAAAGGACATGAGCGAGTTGGGGGTGGGGGCAGAGGGAGAGGGAGAATCTCAAGCAGCTTCCCCACTGAGCACAGAGCCCATGGCAGGTCACAGTCCTAGGACCCTGAGAACCTGACCTTAGATGAAGTCAAGAGTTGGATGCTTAACCAACTAAGCCACTCAGATGCCCTGTTTTTAAACAATGACAAACAACTACATTTTCATTCAGAAGTTTTGCCTTTCTTACACACCTTCTATATCAACAAGCCATTAACAGTAGTGGCAAACTGGGGGGTGAAGTGACCCTTAACACCTTCCCACCAAGTACCAACATCCATAATCCTGCACTATGGTCTCCAATGGCATTAAAAAAAAAAAAATGGCTCTTAGCTAAACTCTTCCAACAAAAAGAGAATAGAAAATGAAATTACAAAGTATTAAGTACAGAAGCTTGAACTTGTCAACGATTGAAATTACATTTTCAGATTCCCTACCATAAACAGCCTGGATCTAAAAATGAGTGTTGTAAGGAATTCTCCTTACCTACCAATAACAGAAGGGAAAAGGAAGAAGGGAAAGAAAAAATAATTTTCTACGTTTAAAAATATGAGAACATATGGCATCATCCACATGGCAAAACTGCTCTCTACCTGTTTGGATCTTCAGAGGAGGGATGAGGGACATTTCTGCAACCCCAGAGAGAGAGCTTTTTGCATACATAATTTAAATAAATCACTCCAGCATGAAAGAAGAGCAGAATTCTTCTAATTACCATTGCCTAGACCCCATGTGCTGCTTTTTCTTTAAAGCCACACTAGTTCATTATTCTGCCTTCAACTCTCTTAAATGATTCATTCCCCCCTTTCACTCCTGAGCAGACTCTCCAGGGAAGCTAGTATTTAAGTTTAATTTCTAGTGCCACTTGCTTTGGAGAGTTTGATGAGACGAAAGGGGAAGAATCTAATTTAATAATTCTGTCATGGTTTGGAGGGGCACCTTCCTCCCCTACCCCAAAAAATAACTAGACAAACAAGACCCTCTGGCAAGATATAATTGTGAGCAAAGACACCAATCGGGAAACAAGGGCCCACGTGTGGTGGGAGCTGTCACCCAAGGGAAGTGGCAGCCGGCGAGGAGGAGGGAGCGAGGGTGGGAGAGTCAGGCTGCTGCTCGCAGCTGCACCGGCCTGGGCGCTCGGAGAGAGACCAGACTCCCAACTTGAACGTGCTTAACTCCCTCCTAAACACTAGGCGGGGAGAAATCAAAAGAACAAGGAGGCTACACTGGCTCCCGCATCCCCGAGCAGTCCCTGCGAAAGGGACTGCCCCCGGTGCGCGCAGCGGGCTTCCCCCAGAAGCCCGAGCCCGCGCGCAGTACGCGCGGCTCCACCACGTCCAGGGCGCCCCCGCCTTACCGTCCCAGCTCCGATTCCACCTCGAAGAAATCGCTCAAAGCATCCCTGTTGGAACCTTCGATCCAGTAATCCGGGACGAGGCTCCCAGCCCCCGGGGCCACACTGGCGGTGACCGAAGAGCAGGACGAGGCGGAGCACGAGGGCACCGTGACTTTGAGCATCTTCGCGGCGGGACTCCGGAAGCCGCCACCGCTGTCGCCGCCGCTGCCGGAGCGAGAAGCCCCGCCGCCCGCTGCCGCCTGCAAACGCAGGAGCGAGAGGTGGCGTCCTTCACACACACGCACACACCCACCGCCGCCGCTGCCGTCTCCCCCGGCGCCTCCCCCGGCGCCCTAGGCTGCGCGCTGGCTGCGGCTCCCCTCCTGCACACTCGGAAGGGAGGGAGGGCAGGAGGATGGGTGGAGTAGGGGGCAAGGAACTGGGAGAGGGTGTGAAGGGAGAACCCAGTCGCCTCCAGCCGGAGAGGAGAGGCGGAGGCACTGCAAAGGAGAGAGATTCCCTCCCCTTTCGCTCCCTCCCTCCCCACCTCTCCTCCTCCCTCCTCCGAGCCTTTCCAGCCCCCTCCCTTTTTTCCTTTCTCCCTCCCAGGCTGTGGCTGCCGCGGTGCCGGCTTGGGCGGCTCCGGATGCAGGAGCTTGGGGAAAGCACGAGGACCAGAGCATCATCCCACGCGCCCTCCTGCGGGAGCCGGGAGCCTGGAAGGCACCGCGTGCGGTGGAACGCTCGCTCCAGGAGTGGCGGGCGCCCAGCGCGCTCTGGGAGCACATGGGTCTGGACCACCTAGCAGAAGGTTGAGAGAGGGACCTGGCTGCTGTTGGCGCTACTCATCCTTCCCGGAGCGCGTCTAGGTGGCGAGTCCCTCCCACCTATTACCAGCTAACCAGCCATCCCCTGTTCATCCCTCTGTCAAAGCTTATATTGGCAGCTGGGGAGGGTGCCCTGTAGTCACTGATTTCCCAGAGCTCCTGTGCCCGGCCCCAGTGACAGCTGGAGGGGAAGGAAGCACCTGGGTCCTCACTGACCTGACTCACCTTTGAGTGAAGTCTTCAGTTGGAAGAGACGCTGCTGTGCTGCCGCAGGCACCGCCTCCTTTAGCACTGTTGGAGCTCCTGAAAGGGCAGGTGTTTGCTGTGTCCGGTTCACTCTCAACCTCTAAAGCCTAGAACAGAAAGGACCCAGAGAATTACAGGTCTGAAAGGGCCCTGCGGAAGCCTTAAGGCAGGACCTGTCACCATTCATGACAGAGAAGATTGCTACATTTAACGCTCTTTACTCTTCCAAGGAGATGTGTCCCATCACAAGCATTCCAATGTCTGTCAACCTTCAGGCTATTCTTCTAAGTACTGGTTAAATGTATATCGTTTATATTTCTACCCTTGAACTTTTTTCTTTCTGGATTTCAGCAAAGACAAACAACAATCAGTCATATTCTGTAATAAACATATATAAAAATAGTTATTTCATCAACCTCATTTCTGGCTAAATAACTCTAGACCCTTTCTTTAACCTTACTTCACAGGTGTTACTTTCAGAATTTTTTTTTAACTTTCCTCCAACATGCAATAAACTCTTCTCACATGTCCCCATTCCTGATAACACCAATAAAGAAAGTCTAATATTCTCCTCTAATTTATTGATTTCTGACTCTTAAGAGTTTTCATGCTATCTTGGTGAACTACCCCCCCAAACCCATAAAAAACAAAACCCAAAAATTAACCAATTAGTGATAGGAATATGATCCTTAGTTGACAGGAAAGAAAAAATAAATATAAAAACTATCCTTCACAGGTAATCTTATGAAGATGAGCACATGCTCAATCTACAAATGGCCTAAAAAATAGCAAGTATATGTAGATTCATACAAATTCAGTGAAATACTGAATTACTTGGTGAAAGACTGAAAATGCTCACACAACATTACTTTTCAGAGAATGAATTCACTAATTTTCATGTTAGAAAATCAAGTTCCTAGTCAAACCAAGCTAATAAAGCTCTAAAGTAAATTCTGGTTCTCCTGAAGTAAGTTTCCCGTGGCTTGCACTGACTGGTGGAGGACGGGCATGGGGTAGCTGCTAGGACATTTCTATTCACACTCCTTTGAGGCACATTCTGAAGTGGCAGCACTGCATGTATGTACTTGTCTGTTGTGAGCAATTCTTTCACAACATAAGTCCAAAGCAAGCATATTACATTGAAAGAGATGATAAGTCTTTTTACTCTTGCTATTTTAGGGAACAATAGACAGAGAAACACCACTTCATGGTATAGAGGAGATTGCAGAATTGGTATTTACATTCAACACCGGTTTAGTCATTTGATCCCTATGCTTTTCAAAACTGACTTTTGTAAAAGTGCTATTAACTGATGTTTCAAAAGAGGGTATCTGGTTTAATAAATCAGTTTATGTTTATTTAAACATAGAAGATGAAAATAAATATTTTAAGACAAGTGGAACAGGATTGAATCCATATGATTTATCTTCAGTCCTTACAAAATATCATCTAAAATGATCGGAAGAAGAACAAAAGCATATATCCACAAAAAGAAAGAAAGAAAATCAACTAAATCCCAGAATCTAAGAACAGACAGACAAATGGTAACTGACTTAGAAGACTGAATATACCTGAAACCCAGATTTAAAATGGGAGAAGCCAATGAGAAAAAATCTAATTCTTACCACAAAATTCCAGAAATGCTCAGGAATTGAGTACCAGATCCTTCTAAAGTTGGAACAGAAAGTAAGACATTAGTTGAAGGCTGTTATAAGAAATTCTTAGGCCCCTATGTTTCTTCTTCCACCATTCACAGCCAAAAACACACTTCCCAAACCCTGGGAAAAGAGAAGAGATTGAATCTTTGAAAATGTTGTACAGAAAATGAAATATGTTTTACATCACAAGGTACAGCTCAGACCATATTGAAAACAGAGGGATTCATGAAACTCTACATAACAAAATATAAGATTTCCAGGTCCATTAGGCTCCCAGAATGTTGAAAAACAGGCATATATCTATCATATCCCCAACCATACAAGAAATTAAAGGATTCTTCACTAAGAAAACTAAATAATCCAAGGAGTTAAGGACCTATGGATACTGACAATTAGGATACTCCCCGACAACAAAAATCCTGATTTTTCTCAAAACCTTACAGTGAAGCCTATCATTGAACAGGCTCAGGAATCCAAAGCTTCTAATTGCCTATTTTTTGTCTCACTCAAACATGCATGGATAAGGTTCCATTCTGATATGGCAGAGTAGCTGGCATGACTAAACCTCCTGCATATAACAATTATAATCTCTGGATTAAATATAAAAAGGGTTCTTGAAATGTGCAAAAGATCCACCAAAATCAGAAAACTGAAAATGATGTAACCCACAAAAGAAAGGAACTTTTCTGAATTAGATGCACATTTATTTCGCTTTTCCTCTAAGGGCTCCAGAAGCGACACAACTCTTAGTAGCTTGAGGTATCAGAAAACAGAATTCAGGGCTGGCAGAGAGGCTAGAAATTGAGGAGGAAATTCCAGAAAGAAGGCAACACAGAGAAAGAATCCAACAATCTACATATAAACTGTGCTCAAATACTAGGCTAATCTCTGAGCTATGCATGTGTGGGGAAACTCCAAGGAACTCAGCAGAAAGCACAAAGCAATAACTGGAAGGTTGAAATGCTGAGAAAAAAATTTAGCTGTTCCTTACCTCAGGAGAGAAACATGGTTTGGAGTATGAGTTTCACCAAGTTTAAGTGTGTGTTACAAGAAAGGAAAAAAAAAAAGTCTTTTGGAAAAAGATAACAGAATCCAGAATCTCTGCAAGGAATTATTTGACAATCCAATATACAATTTATTTTTTTTTTAAGATTTTATTTATCTATTCGACAGAGATAGAGACAGCCAGCGAGAGAGGGAACACAAGCAGGGGGAGTGGGAGAGGAAGAAGCAGGCTCCTAGCGGAGAAGCCTGACGTGGGGCTCGATCCCACAATGCCAGGATCACGCCCTGAGCCGAAGGCAGACGCTTAACCGCTGTGCCACCCAGGCGCCCCAGACAATCCAATATACAATTAAAAAAAAAATACTAGATATGTGAAGTGGTAGAAAAATGTGAACCACAGTCAAAAGAAATATCAATCAACAGAAACCAACACCAAGATGATTTAGATAGATTGGTATTCATAGACATAGGATTTAAAACAGCTATTATAAATATGTTCCGATAATTTTTTAAAAAGATAATCACAATGCATGTTACTATTAGAGAAATGGAAACTACTCAAAAGAAAAAAATTGGAAATTAAAAAGATGAATGGGCAAACTAAATTTTTTTGAAATTAAAAAAAAATCACTCAAAGAACTTACAGAAGAGTGCAGGTTACAGAGGAAATAGTGGGTGAACCTGAAGATAGACTATGATATCTAACCTCCAAAATAGTCCCCCGCCATCATCTCCTGATAATCATGCCTTTCTGAGTTCACCTACCACACTGAATGACCTATGTATCAAACAGAACATGGTAGAAGTAAGGGAATCTGACTTCCACAGTCATAAAAGCATTACAAAATCTGCCTTGATCTCTTGGATTGCTCATTCCAAGGGAAGCCAACTTCCATGGGATTCTCAAACAGTTCCATGGAGATGGTAACCAATTTACTAGCCATGTGAGTCAGCCACCATAGACGTAAATTCTCCCAGTCCCAAACAAACCATCAAATGACTACAACCCCAGCCAACATCTGACAACAACTTCATAAGAGACCTGAGCTGAACCACACAACAATTCAGAATTTCAGATAATTCAGGATTCTGAATTCATAGAAACTGTAGGAGATAAATGATTACTGCTGCTATTAGTCACTAAATTTTGGAGTAATTTATTTTGCAGCAATAGAAAATTAATAATAGCATAGCTATAGAAATTATCCAATCTAGATAACAATAACAACAGAGAATGAAAGCAAAAACTTGGGGAAAAAAGGAGGGGTGGGGAAACAAGTCTCAGTGAATTATAGGACAATATCAAGATACCTTACATATCACTGGGTTCCCAGGACACAGAAAGAAAGGACTGGGGCAGAAAACTTATTTGAAAAAAATGGCTGAGATTTCCCCAAATTTTGGTAAACAACATCAACTTACAGATTCAAGAATTCCAGAAACCCAAACAGAATAAGTAGAAATAAAATCACACCTAGGCCCATCTAAGTCAAATGCTTAAAAACAATAGATAAAAAACAAACAAACAAACAAAAACAAAACACAACCCCCCCCCAACACAGTTTTGAAAGCATCCCCTGCTGGGGGAATGGGGGAGAAATAGAGAGAAAGAGAGAAGTAAGTATATTATATATTATAAGGAAGTAATAATACAAATGACAGATGACTTCTCATCAAAAATAATGTAGGCCAAAAACAATGGAATGATATCTCTAAAGTTATTTAACTTTGAAGATATGTAACTTCTAAAAAAAACCCAAAACCAAAAAAACCCTAGATTCAGCATATCATACTAAAGGAATTTTTTTTTTTTTTTTGAGGGAGGTAGGGGGCAGAGAGAGAGGGAGAGAGAGAATCTTAAGCAGGCTCCATGCCCAGCGCAGAGCCTGATATAGGGCTCAGTCTCACAACCCTGAGATCATGACCTGAGCCAAAATCAAGTTGGACACTTAACTGACTGAGCCACCCAGGCACCCCTAAAGAAATATTTTTAGGCTGAAGGGAAATAAACAAAATGAAGGGGCACCTGGGTGGCTCAGTTGTTAAGTGTCTACCTTCGGCTCAGGGCATGATCCCAAGGTCCTGGGATTGAGCCCCACGTCAGGCTCCCTGCTGCACTTGGAGTCTGCTTCTTCTTCTCCCACTCCCCCTGCTTGTGCTCCCTCTCTTGCTGGCTGTCTCTCTCTCTCTCTGTCAAGTAAGTAAGTAAGTAAATAAATAAATAAATCTATCTTTATAAATAAATAAACAAACAAATAAATAAATAAATAAATAAATAAAATGAAAACTCGGATACACAGAAGGGAATGAAGATAGTAGAAATGGGATATACATGTAAATAGAAAAAGCTCTAGTTCTTATTCTCCCTTTTATTTAAAAGACAACTCATGGTTTAAAGCAAAAATTATAATATTGAATTTTGTGGGTTATAATATATATAGAAGTAAAATATGATACAAAATACTACATATAAATCCTTCTATATAATATTGAGGAAAAGGCAAAATTAGGTGACAGAATGCAGATCAGTGGTTCTCAGAGGCCAAGACAGGGTAGACAACTGACTGAAAATGGGTTTGAGGGGATTTGGGAGTGACAGAAAATTTTATATCAAGATTTTGATGGTGATTATATGATTTTATTAAGCGATTTGTCAAAACTCTTTAATTATACTTTAAAAATTGATGTATTTTATTATATGCAAACTGCATCTAATAAAGACAATTAAAATTTATAGTAGCTATGTAGCCAATTCTTTAACTTAGCCAAATCGAAAGTCCATAAATATTGGAAAGGAAGAAGTTAAACTGTTGTCATTTATAAATGACTTGATTTTTTATGCAGAAAATCCTAGGATTTGACTTAGACTACTAAAATTATTAAGTGAATTTAAAAAGGTCACAGGGTATAAGATCAAAATAAAACAATCAACTGTATTTTTAAATATTAGCAGGAAACAACTAGAAAATGGAATAGAATAAAAAAGCATAAAATACTTAATCCTCTATGGCATAATCTACCCAATACTGCTAAAAGAAATAAAGAGAAAGATATACTATGTTCATTGACTGAAAGACTCAATATTGTTAACATGTCAATTATCCCCTAATTGGTGTATAGGCTAATTTTAGTAGTCTTTGTAGAAATTGAAAAGTCTATTTTAAAATGTGTAAAGAAATATAAAATACTTGGAACACAAAAACAATTCTGAAAAAGAACAAAGCTGGAGGTCTCACTTTTTTTTAATTCAAAACTTGCAATAAAGCTACAGAGATGAAATCTCACAGAAATGAAAACAGTATAGTATTGGTGTAAAGACAAAAAGAATAGGTCACCAGAACCGAATAGGGAGTTCAGTATATACATGTGGAAAGGAAAAGTCTTTTCAGTAAATGGTACCAGAAAACTGGATAAATATATAGGGAAAAACGAACCTCAATCTTTTCCTTGTACCACAAAAAAAAAGTTAATTTAAGATGGATAAATCTATGCATATAAGCTAAAACTACAGTAGCACTTCTAAAAGAAAATACTGAAGAATATCTTCAGGAACTTACTATAGATAAAAATATCTTAGACAAGACACTGTGGGCTCTAAACATAAGAGAAAAAATTTTAAAATGGAATTTATCAAATTTTAAAACTTCTGCACATCAAGAGACAAAATTAAGAAAATACAAACACAAGCCACAAACTGGGAGGCAATATTCTTAATACAAATATCTGACAAAGACTATGTATCTGGAATACATAAAGAATTCTTAAAAATCAATACAAAGATTAAATAAAAACAATTAAAAGACTTCTGGTTTCTGCTCAGGATGTGCAGAACTGCAAAGAGCACTGATCCAATCCTTATAATACAACAAAAAGCCAAAATGCAAGGTCAAGATGTTCTTACCCCTTGACAGTACTGAGGTCACAGAACACCAAGTAGTCTAAAATCTTAGGACAGAGAGGTGTCCATAGGAAAGGTGGCAGTTGCTTACCTGTGGCAAACATCGCCACAAAACAGTAAAAATTATTTATGAAGAATTAACAAATTGGGGGATGTTGAATGTGGGCTTACAACAGAATGTGAAACCCCTGGGAGCAACATATATAGGAGGAGTTCACATCTTCTTGCAGGCTTTTCTCCACAGACTCTACTGGGCACACAAACAAATGGGTGAGAGTCCTGAGAAAGCAGGCCTCATGGTGCAGACCTAGAGGAAAAGAACAGCAGCTACTAGGAGGGGGTGGGAAACCAGCCATGACCTTCAACCTTATCTTCCCTATAGCATTAGTCTGCAGGAAAAGGGAGGCAACAAACATTATCACCTTTAGGCACTGGCACAAACCCACAAGGAAGGGAACAGAAAAATCCCTCTTCCCTGAAGGGAGAGGCAGGAATGTGTCCTGAACACAGAACTACAAATGGTGAAAAGACTAGAGCTCTAAGAGGGTCACATCCCCAAGAAACAGGGCCTACCTAAGACTAAAATTCAATCAGAACAGAGAATGTCCCCTCTGCTCCCCACCACCAAGCTAACAAGCATCAAGTAACAAGTAAGAGTGGAGTACTTCAAGAGCACAGACACAGACCTTCTTTATGGCATAGTGTAACTGGAAGACCTAAAGCTATTGGTGGGGCAGACAGAGAGAAAAATGCCGAGAAAAACCAGCAAAAGATATTGGTAGACAAATATAAAACATGTGCAGTGAGGCTAAGCATAGCATGAGCAAACTGCAAATCCAACCAAAATCCTCACTAGATTAACTGAAACTCCCACACTAAATGCCTAGTAGAAGGGAAGGCATACCTATTTATAGACATAAAATCTATTTACCACAGTTTCCACTGTCCAAAACAAGATGCACAACTTTCAACGCAAAATTATGAGGCAAAAAAAGCATCAAGAAATAAACATACTGCTAAGAAACAAAACTATAAACTGAACCAGACTCAGATATGATGGGCATGTTAAAGTTATCTAACCAAGACATAAAAATAACTATGATTATTATGTTAACAATTCTAATGGAAAGGGTGAAAACTTTTAAGATCAGTGGGAAATTTCAGCAAAGAAATGGGATCCAAGAGAAAAAATCAGAAGGAATCTCAAGAAACAACCCCCCCCACAGTAATATAAATGAAGAATATCTTCAACACACATACCAGCAGATATATCACTGGTTAAACAAATAGTGAATTTATAGATAGGTGGATAGAAATTACCCAAACTGAAGCACAGAATACAGCATCCAAGACCTGTGGGACAATTTTATACAGTCTAATGTATGCCTAAATAGAAAGGAGAAGAAAGAAAGAGAGAACAGGGAAAAAACCATATGAAGCAGAAACAGCTATGAATTTTCCAAAATTAGTAACAGACATCAAACTACAGGTCCAAGAAACTTACAGAAATATCAAATATTATATACATATATATTTGTATTACATACGTGTGTATATACATTATAATATACCACTGATGCATATGATATTTAATCTGCTGAGAACGAAAGACAAAGAGAAAATGTGGAGATAGTCAGGAAAAAGACACATTGCATACAGAGAAAAAAAATGATAAGAATTACAGTAAACTTCTTGTCAGACAAGAAAGATGACAATGTAGTGAAATCTTTTTTCCTGTTATTTCTATAATGGTATGTTTTCTAAACAGTTTTCTTGAAGTATAATTGACATAAACTAAATATTTAAAATGTACAATTTTATAAGCTTTGACATATGTATATACCTGCCAAACCATCACCACAATCGATATAGCAAACATATCCATCCCCTTCAATCCTGGTGCTCCTTTGTAATCTCTCCCTTCCATCTCTCCTTGCCATCCCCCAACCCAAGTAACCACTGATCTGCTTTTTGGTGCTATAAGAAGTTCACATTTTCTGGGGTTTTATATAAATGAAATTACAGTATTCATTATGTTTTTATCCAGCTTGCTTTTTAAAGAAACTAATATAAAGATGTGTTTTTAAAAACTATATAGTGTCACAAAGCTTAGTACTCTGCTTTATTTATTTCTACTTTCAATTTCCACCTCTCAGAAGACAGCCTCGCCTAAATTTCCCAGATTTCCAAACAATTGCAGACCTCTTTTCTTTAGCTAGCTAATCTGGCTTCTCTTGCCTCATTCATCTTTCCTAACACTTTCTGGCTTTGAAAAACAACGATCTTAGCATCCATCTCAAGAAATTAGAAACAACAACAATAAATTATATGCAAAAAAAGGGAAATAAACTAAAAAGAGGGGATAGGAGGGGAAATTAACAAGGTAGAAAACAAATATATCATAGAAGTACTCAGAAACCCCAAATTTAGTTCTTTAAAAGGACCAATGAAATTGATGAACTTCTGGACATATGATCAATAGAAAGAGAAGAGACACAAGTAACCCATATTGGGAATAAAACAGGGGAAATTACCACAAATTTGGTACATATTTAAAGAGTTATAAGAGGATATGGAAATAGGAAAATCTGGCCAGCTCTATATTTATTAAAGAAATTGAATCTCTAATGACAACACACACACAAACTTAAGACCCAGATGGGTTCACTGGTAAATTCTGCATTTTAAGAAAAAAAGAACATCAATCTTACACACACTATTCCAGAAAATTTTTAAAAAATAGTAATTCTTTAAAAAAAAAAAAGATGTATTTATTTGAGAGAGAGAGTGTGTGTGCATGCACAACCCGGGGGTGGGGGGAGGGGCACAGGGAGAGGAGAAGAGAAGCAGATTCCCTGCTAAGCAGGGAGCCTGATGCAAGCCAAAGGCAGACGCGTAACTGACTGAGCCACCCAGACACCCCAGAAAGAATAATTCTTAACTTACTTTTTGAATTCAGGATCCGTTGGTTTACAAGAAAGGTATTACAAGGAAAAAAAAATTTCAGGCCAATATTGCTCATGGACTGAATTTTTACAAATTAATCAATTATTATAGTACAATAAATTATACTATATCATGACCTACTCTGGTTTATTCCAGGAACTCAATGTTAGCTTAATATTCTAAAATCAACCATATATTTCACCCACATCAGCAGACAGAGGAAGAAAAAGCATGTGGCCATCTCAGTATATGCAGAAAAAAGTGGTAGAAGTCAAGTCCACTAATTATAAAAACCAAAAAGACACTTAACAAACTAGGCATAGAATCTGCAGCAAAAATCAGACTTAAAGGTGAAATGTAAAAATTTCCCTCTGAAATCAGAAATGACGAAAACATACTCTCCACCACCACTTCTACTTTTATTTAGTATTGTACAGTAGGACTTAACCAATGCAATATGGCAAGATTGGAAGGAAGGAAGGAAGGAAGGAAGGAAGGAAGGAAGGAAGGAAGGAAGGAAGAAGTATTGAAAAGAAAGAAAAGATCTGTTATTTATAGATGATAGGATTACTTATGTTGAAAATCCAAAAGAATCTATAAATTATTAGAATTGAAGAGCTTATAGTCAATGAATACAAAGTCATGCAAAATTCAGTATAAAATTGTATTTCTGTATATTAGCAAGGAATAACTAGAAAAGAAAAATTTTAACTTTACTCTTCAGCAATAAAAATAATAAACTATTAACACACACAGAAACATGAGTCTGAAAAACATTAAGCTGAATGAAAGAAGTCAGACTCCAAAAATAGTACGTATTGTATGATTCCATTTATTTGAAATTCTAGAAGAAAAAGTGAAGGTAAAATGACCCACATGGAGATATATGTTAGTGCTATGAACACTGACATTTCTGGGAAGAATAACCAACTTATCTACAGAGGAATAACAATTAGAATTTTATCACAGTTTTCATAGTAACAGTGGATGCGCAAAGACAATGAAGCAATCACTACAAAGTTCAAAGAAAAACTGACTTCAGGGGTGCCTGTGTGGCTTGGTTGGTTAAGTGTCCGACTCTTGATTTGAGTTCAGGTCATGATCTCAGTGTTGTGAGATCAAGTCCCACCTCAGGCTCTGTGTCGGGCTCCATGCTGGGCGTGGAGCCTGCTTAAGATTCTCCCCCCGCCCACCTCTCACTCTCTCTCCCCCTCTCGAAAGAAAGAAAGAAAGAAAGAAAGAAAGAAAGAAAGAAAGAAAGAAAGAAAGAAAGAAAGAAAGAAAGAAAGAAAGATTTTGAATCTATATGCCATGCCTAAGTTAACTAGCATTTCAAGTGAAGCAAAATAACAGACATTTCCAAATATTTAGGGACTCAAAAGATTTACCATCCATTCATCCTCTCAGAAATAATCACGATAGGATGAACTGCGACAGAACGTTTTATATGTGCAAGACAGCGACACAGAATACAAGAAAGAATGCTAAATGAACAAAACACTAAGTTTTAGAAGTTATTGGTACAAATAAAATAATGTGGGTTTATATAATACATCAGTCTAGAAGCATGAGAAGCAGCAGAGGACAGAAGTTAAGAGCAGAAAATATAAAAGTAGACAACAAATCCCATCCTTTCCAAGCAAAGAAGAGATACTGATTAATCAGACATTAATAGCAAGTTAGAACGTTAATGGACAAGTTATAAGGTTAATACATATTCAAAAATGTAAGGATAAAAATGAGAAGAATAGAAAGTCTTTATAGTTTTCAAACAAAGTCAGGGGAAGAAACAGGACAACAGAAGTTTGATAGACAAAAGATAGAGGGATGAAAAGAAATAGAACAGCATTATAAAATAGTTAAATTGGCAGTCTAGTGAATGCTGTGGTGCACTGTCAAGGATGCCTCACTCAAAGTTAGCTCCTTCCCAGGAAGCAGCTTGCATCCACTTACTCATCCCATACTTTTTCCCTCAATTTAGGACACCTCTGAAGGTCCCAACTTTAGAGCTCCCTGCAGGACTGGTTGAAACCTCTGGGACAAATTCATCATAGTTAAACTTCTCCTTTTGCTCTGTATTTTCCCTATTCCCTCAAAGGCATTATTCCTGATTGCTCCCCAATACATTTTGTGCATGCTTATCTCTGTCTTCTCTATCCCAACAAACGTTTCCAAGAGGACCTGATTTCAGAGAGGTTGTGCTAAGTGGTTCAAGGAAGCAGACTTTAAAGATGGAATTTTGGTAGCCAAATCACTCACCAGCTGCTTAACAACGAAGATCCCATTATTAGTAGTGAATGGAATATAGTAGCTCCTGGCACACCGTGGCAACATATTCTGATTACATATTGTTGCATAACAAATAATTCCAAAGCTTAGTGGCTTAAAATAACTATTTCATTATTTCTCATGATTCTGTGGGCTCTGTTGGGCAGTTCTCCAGCTTCGATGAGGTCAACTGGGGTTGCAGTCATCAAGGAGCTTAATTGAGCTCATTGACATGGTTGGAAGCTTCATTCACAGGCTTCAACTGCGAGATCACCTGGGTCTGGTGATCAAAATACCTACAAGTGGGCTTTTTCACAGCATGGCAGCTGGGTTCCAAGAGAGAACATCCCAAGAACAAGTGTTCCAAAAGAGAGGATGTAGAAACTGCTAGGTCAATTAAAGCATAGGCGAAAGGCATCACTCATTCCATATTCTATTGATCAGAGCAATAACTAGCATAAGCCAGATTCAAGGGGAGAGGAAATAGGACGTGTGACATATACATGTGGGATGCCATGGAACTGGGGTCATCTTAGGAGACTAGCTATTGCATAGTAGAACTGTTAAAATTCCTCTAGTGGTGAGCTGAGATGGGATCATAGTAGAAGGAAAAGCACTGATGGGTGCAATGTCTCAATCTTCAACGGGTCTGAGAAAAGTCATAATTATAAGGACAATGGAATCAGACAAATTTTGTTGAGTGCAACCAAGCACTGGAGAAAGAAAATAAAAGACACCGATAATTAATCACCAATTTAAGGCAAAGTGGGAAAGATCAGAGGGTCTCCATGGCAGCTTTCAAAGAGAACCTCACCTCCTACATCAGGACAACAGAAAGAGTTGTGAATCAGGTACAGGACTTAATTATAAAGATCGCTAGCTACAGAGAAAGATAATTCTCCATCCTGGAAAGTCTGCTATACCAAAGTCAGGCCCTTTATCAAAATGAGTGGGACTCTGAGTCTTGGTATGGAACCATGTTGGTGGATGCACTGGAGAAACTGGAAACCTCAGATTTCCCTGGAGCATCTGGCCCATAAAAGTGGCCCACCTCTCCCTAATAAAGGCATGTCCCTTGCTTGGAGATGATACAGAGGCCACTGTCTTACAAGATGGTAAGCATCCCACTCAGCACCTATCCTCTCACCATCCCCCCAGTCTCCAGACCAATAATGAGGGTCAAGTAACAACATAACACAACATATCAGGGAAGTGCTGGGGTTGCTATACCAGGAAAGGGACTACAGTGTGAAGGAGCTGTAGGACATAGCCAACATGGAGTGGTACAAATTTGGATCCTGAAGTTTCTAAATCAAGGAAGTCAGAACATAAAATCGCATAAGGAAGAATTTATGAGCATGGGAACTGCTCCTATTGATACTGTATTTAAGCTCCCAGATGGAAATCTGTGTGTTGAGCCATAAGGAAAATTATCATTATTCAAAAAGACAAATCATACAGAACAAGTTTTCTTTTCGAACTGCAGTAAAATAAGAAACTAACAAAAAAATTGCAAAAAGAGTCATGCACTTGTAAATTTTTAAACACCACTCAGATAAAAATAAAATTGAAATTACAATTATAATTTAAATACTTTATAATGAGTAAAAATGAAAGCACTAATTATAATAATCTCTGTAATGTAGTCAAAATAGTACTCACAGAAATATTCATAATTTTAAATGCATGTATTAATAAACAACAAAGATTGAAAAATAAATGAGTGAAGATTATGTAACTGTATGCTGAACTAGCAGAAATTGATAGGATGCAAATATAATACAAATTTATTTATTTTTCCACTATCCTCTTAAATCCATTCTACAGTCTTATTCTTCCCCTCTCAGATAAAATATTGAGAAAAGGTCTTAGCTTTCCTGGTTAATTTTAAACCGTAAAAAAAACAAAAACAAAAACAAAAAACTTCTAGTCACTTCTAATAACTATTACAGTTTTTTTTTAAATAATTAAACTGTCCATTTTAGTGAAACAGTCTACACTGGGATTTTAGTTAATGCTTCACTTTTCTCCTCCCCAGCTCAGGTTCATTTCAGGCTGAAATTCTGCAGAAGAGCATAGGGTGTGTGTGGGAACTTCTGTCCTTGCTTTGTCAGCTCCTCCTACTCAAACCTACACTTTCAGCTGTGATATTAGGACCCTCCAGGGCTGGAATTAGGAAGGGTCAGAGATGGATGAGGGGGTAAAGGAGAATAAAGGTCCAACTTGATAGGGGAGGGGTGTTTTGATGTGAGAGTGCTCTCTGGGTTTGCTGAATTTTCATCCCTGGCCTCATGGGGTATTTTTGTGGGTTTTGTAGAGATTTCTTCACCAGGAACATCCAATTTTAACTCTGTTGATGTGGGCAGAGCTCTTTTTCTGGCTTGGCCATTTAAGATTTTGCCCTCAGAGTCAGTATCTAAGGTTTCCTCCAGCCTCTTTTTGGTCCATTCATCCAAATCGTTCCCATTTTTATGACTCACATCTGTCTAGGAAAACACATGCCTCTCTTCAACCATAGCGGAAGCAGGCACCTCTCTTTGCTCTTCCCCAGGAAGATAGCTCTAGCCACATACTTTCTGCTTTTCATTTTCTATAAATGCAGAACAAAAACTGTTCCTTTGCCCCATCAAACACCAGGGGCAAAAGGGGAAGGCAGGGATATAAAATTCTACAAGAGGGTCTCTTAAAGTCTAACTTGTCTAGACATCAAGAGTAACATCAGTGCCATCCATTCACCCCATACACTAAACGTGGAGGGAAGTGTGGCTGGATAACATCGCCAAGTGACAACGGTTCCTCACAATATCTTCCTTTCCCTGGCTCTCCAACTTCAATCCTTTTATCCCCTCAAGTTGGGTTTAGGGCCAAGGGTCATAAAACTGCTTTTCAGCTAGTTCTTTTTTTTTTTTCTTTTTTTTTTTTTTAAAGATTTTATTTATTTATTTGACAGAGATAGAGACAGCCAGCCAGAGAGGGAACACAAGCAGGGGGAGTGGGAGAGGAAGAAGCAGGCTCATAGTGGAGGAGCCTGACGTGGGGCTCGATTCCGTAACGCCGGGATCACGCCCTGAGCCAAAGGCAGACGCTTAACCGCTGTGCCACCCAGGCGCCCCTCAGCTAGTTCTTTTGTCATTGGTACAAAAGACATGAACTATTCCTTCATTTAGAAATATAGGGCTTCTTGTCCCCTATTATTTTGCTTTTGACCTTTCGGTTTCAGACAAAATGAGACAACACATATCTGATTTATTCATCCTGTCACACATAAACTTAAGAAACCAGAAAAGACTGACAAAATAGACCAAAAAAAAGTTAAAGAATTAATAAATACAAAAGTAGAAACTGACTAAATAAAATGAAAACATTAAGTACAATGAGTGAAATCAAAAGTTAATTCTTGGAAAATCCCATAAAACTGAACATCTGGCAATTAGACTGAAAAGAAAATTAGAGAAGACTGGCAACCAACATTATCAGTGGAATAGGAAGATAAAATTACATTGAACAGGGTAAGAATTATAACAAAATATTATGGCTATCCTTATGCCACAAATTTAGAAAACTAGGTGAAGTGTATCACTTCACAGAAAAGTATATATTATTACAATTAATTCAAGAAGTATAAAAATAGGAATGGATGTATTAGTAGTGAAGAAATAAACAAGGCAATCTAAATCTACTCTTTGAAGGACTGTAGGTCCAGGTAATTTAATAGAAGAAACTATCAAACTTCAAATAGCAGATATTTTCTACATTACAAATAAACTGTTCCAGAGCAAAAAAAAATATATATATGAAAATGTTAGTAAACCATTCTATGAGAATAGCAATACTCTACTATCAACAAAGGACAAAAGTATACCAAAAAAAGAGAAATGTAATCTAACCTCTTCTCATGAGCATGGATATCATATCATGGAAATCAAAACAAGAAGTAAATATTAACATTCTAAACCCGGCAGAAAATTAAAGAATACATCATAACCAAATAGAAGTTATCTTAGATATTTGCAAAAATCAGAGAAAAGGTACTTTCCTGGGTCTGTGTGTATATGTGTGTTCCCTGTGTCTGTGTGTGTGTGTGTGTGTGTGAAATAAGGAGGCGGAAATTTCATTACATTAAGAGATTCAGAAAATAGAATATTACTCCCCTGACCACTTATTCTATAACCAATACCGTATTATACAAAATCCAGATATTGTCCCACTTGTTGCAGTCCTTCGCCCATGAGATTCTATTTCGTTTTTTCCTGTATCTGAACTAATATTGACCCCTTTCCTCCGCACTGTATGTGAAGTAGACAGAGCTCTGTCGAACCTCTTCTGAAGCAGCTGTGATTGGCAGTAAGCCTAACTAGTTCTTACTCCATTACTGTATTCACAATGGTGAAAGGGTCATTCCTCTCTGTTCTTTGGTAGAAACGGGAGAGGGAACCTCTTGAAATGTATGCTTATAAGGAAGAGTCTAACGAGGGTTTCCCAGAACACCTGGCTAAATTTTAGAAAATAAATGTATAGATCATTATTAGCAGACTAAGGAAACAATCCATTCGATTATATTCAATCTTCTTTAATGACTCAAAAAATTAGGAAGCAGAAGCTAAAAGGAAATACCCCCAATTAATAAAGGGTGCTTGTATGAAATCCACAGGAAATATGAGAAGCATTCTAACTAAAGACACAAGAAAAAGATAGCTGTTAGAGCAATGCTGAATGTAATGAAGGCATAGGAGAAAGAAAAAACCATCAATATGAGAAACAGAAATAAAGCCAGCATATTTCTTTTTACAAATGATATCCAGTGAAAAAATAGATCTCATTAAGAAATACAAAACACCTGGAAAATAAAATCCAAAAGACTATACGTATATCTATTTATCTATCTAATCTCCTCTTTCGTATGAAAGAGAAGATGCTCCAGCAGAGCAAAAAAACATCTGAAAGACTATCAATGATCAGGACTTCTTTTTTTTTATAATAATGTTTTCTTATTACATTATGTTCGTCACCATACAGTACATCCCTGGTTTCTGATGCAAAGTTCGATGATTCATTAGTTGCGTATAACACCCAGTGCACCATGACATACGTGCCCTCCTTACTGCCCATCACCAGTCTATCCCATTCCCCCACCCCTCTCCCCTCTGAAGCCCTCAGTTTGTTTCTCAGGACTTCTAAATAGATATGAATACATGTGATGAAGCCTATTCGAATTAAAACAGGAGAGTTTCAGAATAGGGAAATAAGTCAATAAAATTGAATAGGGTACATAAGCAGACTCACATATATGTAAGACTTTAAATTTATGATTAGGTTGGCCTTTTAATCAGTGGGAAAAGATTGTGTATTTACTAATTTGTAGGAAAGTAGCTATCATATGAAGAAAGTAAAACAAGATACTATTTATTCCTCATATTATTTACTAAAACAAATTCCAAATGGTTTAAAGCACTAAACATTAAGCAAAAATATAAATGTGTTAGAGAAAAATACAGAATACTTTTAAAGTGTTGGGGTAGTAAACATCCTCTCAAGTGAGATCCCCAACCCAGAAACCATCAAGTATACGTGACAGATTTCTCTCAAAAAACTTTAAAACTCTGTATAATTGGGGGAGGGAAACATAAAAAAGATAAAATACACATGGTGGAAATAAATTACTCTAACACATTTAGCAGACAAGGTATTAATAACCAGAATGTATAAAGACAGTTATAAATAATTTAGTAAAAGGCAAACAATTCAACACTAAAATGAGTAAAAGATGCCAGATGGCAATTCTCAAAAAGAGAACAAAATAGCCAGCAAACATAAAGGATAGTCAGTCTTGCTGGCAATTGTGTGTTTGTGTGTGTGTGTGTGTGTGTGTGTGTGTGTGGTTTTTCACTTATCAGATGGCATTAACTGTCAAATATGGGAAAGATATAGGGAAACTGACACATTCACGTGCAGTAGAGAAAAGTCCTTCTAAAGTCTTTCGGGAAGGCAATTAGGAAATATATATATTTTAAATCTTAAATCACTTTAGGCTAGCAGTTCTGCTTCTAGAAATACATTTTCAAAAAAATACTTTCTCAAGTGTCCAATGATATATTCAAGGCTATCCATAACTTTATTGTCTGTATTTGTGTAAAACTGGAAATAATGAAATGCCCGCCAGTAGGAAAGTTGTGTGTGATACATAAAAAGAATGACTTATACACACATGTATATGTATATGTAACATACATGTATATATACAAGTTCAAATAGTAGGATGACTCCCTTTGTGTTAAAAATTAGAAAGCAAATATACACACATACATGAATGCATGGGCAAGGACAGAAGGATGCCTGTCAGACTCTTGACAATGTCACCAACCGGGAAAGGAAAGTAGGAGCAGCACACTAGATGGGTCATTTCAGGGTTTGGTCTTAATAATTCAGAATTTTAAAAATTTTTTACCACGAGATTATCTTCATGCACTGGTGGGGTAATTAAAAAGACAAAACAATCAGAGCAGTGAAGTAGCAAATGATTTTCCTTTTTGGTCCCTGGCCACATCTGTTTGTAATGAACAAGCTGACCCCAGTTTGGTCACTCCATTCACTTTGGGCATTTATTAGTTATGCTTTGAGACAGGGACAAAATTTCAATGCACGCAGAGGCAAAGCAGCAGCATATTTCTCAAAGCAAATTATTCACCACAACAATCATCTCAAAAGCCTTAATTTTAGATATAGATTTACCTACCTTCCACACTTTCCCCCACTGGAATTTAGAATTTTTCTTCCTGTAACTTCTAGTTGCTAAGCAACATTTCCTTCTTTGTGGAGCTGGGTTGGCACATTAACTTTTCATCAGTGTGATCTTTCTCTTTTCATCCTAATCATCACACACACACACAGAGTTTTCTAGAGTTCTTCCATGGTCACAGTGCTCATTCATTCACTTTCTCCTTAAGAAATTAAAGGAAGGCACATGTTGTGATGAGCACTAGGTGTTATACATAACTAATGAATCGCTGAACACTACATCAAAAACTAATGATGTACTATATACAGTGGCTAACTGAACATAATAAAAGAAAAAGAGAAATTAAAATCTTAACTTTTTTTTATTGTTGCAAACTCATAACCAAAAGAATGAAAAAAGGATTCCCCTTCCCTCTTCTAAATGGATAGCCACATCAGAGATGGCTTTCCAAAGACTGAGAAAAGGACTGGTTTGGGAATTAGAGTTTGGGGATGAAGTTTTAGGTCTAATCTACTACTTTAGGGGATGGCTTTCAGATGGTTAAGGCCTCTTATAATTTCATTTAGCAAATATTTATTGAGCTACTACTATGCCCCCTATAATGTTCGGGATATTGAGAATGCACTGGTCAATGCAAATAGTCACCACCCTCAATCAGGTTACATTCAGAGGGTGTCCCTGACTCTAGCCTGTTCAAGCTGCTCTGGCTTCCAGCAATGGCTTCCTCTAAATGATGGCTGTCAGGGAGGGAGGGTTTGTAAGGGTGTGTGCAAAGCCTTATGCCCTACCTGGGTTCTGAAGGAGTGATAGGGTACAGGATGTTTTCCTACTGTTGCCAACAGAGTCTGAGAACTAGCAGCAGAAAGCCTCAAGCAAGGATCTGAGCCCTGGGATTCCGTGAGATTCTGGCCTCTGAGGAGCTTCGGTACCTCTGGAAGAGTTTTAGTACTTCTCCCAGGCCCTGGAGCAGCCACTAGGGATACACATGTGAGGAATGCTCATGTGGGCAGAATAGCATCTTCTCTTGCTATGGATAAAGACTGCCTGGACTTAAGTCCTGGTACCATTGTTTCCTAGTTGTAAAAGCTTGGGCAAGCTTCCTAACTCCTCTTTCATAAAATGGAGATAACAGTGCATAGATCAAAGAGTTGTTATAATAGGAATATTTAATTGCATAAATTGCTTAGGATAGGACCTAAAGCAATGCATGGTCAAGACAATGCTGACTTCTATCTCTTCAGGCTGACACTAATTGTGGAGCTAAGAGTGGAAAGAGGCTTCCTTAGGAATAAGCCATGCTTGTCTATCAACTCACATGCCCCCACCATTTTGTTGGTGATACTGGTATCTCTAGTACCCATCGAGGTCAACCTGAGTTCTGAAGGCAATAAAAACCAGTGCCCAAAGGGCCCATCACCAGATGAGGAAGAAGCAAGCACAGCTTGTGGCTCCCAGCAAAAAGGTAGATCTCAGGGATGAGAATTTCTGATGGGAAAAGGCTATACATTTAACACCATCAACAACAAACTAAGAAGAGCACTTAAGGACATTTAGTCACAGCTTTAAAACATACTTACTGGAAATGAAAAGCAGAGTTTTTAATTTTTAAAAAAATGCAATGCGTTAGATGCAAAGAAGAACAAAATGGGCAGTGCTGAATTATTGGCACAAAAAATCAAAGTATAGAAATGTTTTAAAATGGAGCAAAAATTTAAAAAAATAGAAATCCTGAGGGAAGATAGAAGTGATTTGGAGAACACATGAGAGTCCAAATTAACAAATGATAGATGATGCAGAAAAGAAAGAAACAAGGGAAAAGAGGCCATAATTAGATACTAGGGAAAAATTCCTTGGCTTCAAGAAAGATTTGATTCTGCAGGTTAGAAGTGCTCACTGAATTTGAACAGGACTGACTTATAAAAGACAACATCTATGCATATTATGATGAAATGCTTGAATCCCAACAATAAAAAGAAGAAAATATTATAAGCTTCTAGACAAAAAGTATTAGTTACAAAGGAAAAAGAACAGACTGACATCAGATTTCTTGCCTGTGATCCCAGAAAGTAGATGGCATTTAAATAACATTGACAGGCTAGTGAGAGAAAAAACTGCAGACTGATAAGCAAGGACTCATAGGAGGTTTTACGCACATCTCTCCTGAGAAGAAATACTCAGAACGCAAATCTTAGCATAAGCAAAGGAGAAGAAGATAGAAAACGATGATGAGAAATGAACGTTACAATATACGGAAAGTGACTTGAAATAATAAAGGACTGAAATAAAATGGCATTCTCTGAAATAAACAAAATAATATTTTTTTAGTTTTAATAGAATTAAAACACAAAATAATTGCACCAAAACTTTTTATGTTGAAAATGGAAAAAAAGGAGGAGAAGTAAAAGAATTCTAATCATAGCTTGGGAAAAGTAGGGAATTAGACCATTCACCTAATTCATCTCATGTGAGGGAGGAGGTGGGGATTAGATGTCCTTGGTTGGGGGGACTGTCCCCATTTGGACAGCACTCAGCTACTCAAAACAAGCAGTCTGGCTGAACAGAGGCTTGTTTTTCTCAGGTAAGAGAAGTTGGCCACAGGCTGTCTGGCACAGCTCCATGCTGCCAATGAGAGCCTAAATGCCTGCATTCCCACTCAGTCCCCTCCTTGTGGCTTTTGTCATCAGGATCACAAGACGGTTGCTCCCTGGCCATGATACCTGCATTTTAGGCAGGAAGAAGAGAAAGGGCAAAGGGCAAAAATACATGCCAGCTGAATATACATATTATCATTCCCCCTAAAGCCCCACCCAATAAATTTCTGCTTGTATATCATTAGCTACAGAACGGTCCCCCAGCCACTCCTAGTCAAAAGAAAGCATGGGAAATCAAGTTTGCAGCAACCCTCTCCCCCCAAAGAAATCTGCATTCTGATTAGCACAGAAAAAGAGAATATGATTAGGTAGGTAACTAGTAATGTCCCTAATGAGAACGGTCAGTATTTTGCTTTTATATCACAAGTGCAAATTTGTGTTTGAAACAGAAGGTGGGGCACCTGGGTGGCTCAGTGGGTTAAGCGTCTGCCTTTGGCTCAGGTCATGATCCCAGGGTCCTGGGATCGAGGCCGCATCGGGCTGCCTGCTCCATGGGGAGGTTGCTTCTCCCTCTCCCTCTGCCTGCAGTTCCCCCTGCTTGTGCTCACTCTCTCTGTCAAATAAATAAATAAGATCTTAAAAAAAGAAAAAAGAAACAGGAAGGTAACCTCTAGTGCAATTGAAACATGAAGTTGAATTTTCAACTTAATAAGAGGAAAAAGAGAATAAATTATAGTTTGGTCATACCAAGAGAAACAAGGAAAAGTAAAGGAGGAAACAATAAAATAAATAGTAAACATCAATAAGGCAGGAAATATACAAGTTCTTATTTTAAATATGAAAGGGCCAAATTACTCCAAATTTGTTTAGAAAAACAAAACCCCAACCTAGAGGGCATTACGCTAAGTAAACAGACAGAGAAAGACAGATACCATATGATTTTATTTATATGTGAAACCTAAAATGACAACCACCCCTCTGCCCCCAAAACCAAATTCATAAATCCAGAGAACAGATTGGTGGTTGCCAGAGGCAGAGGTAGGACAGGCAAAAAGGTTAAAGGTGGTCAAAAGGTACAAGCTTCCTGGGGATGTAAGGTACAGCATGGTGACTAGAGTAAATAATACTATATCATATATTTGAAATTTGCTAAGAGAGTAGATCTTAAAAGTTCTCATCACAAGAAAAAAGGTAACTATATGTGGTGCTCATTTCATAGTACAGTTGACCCTTAAACAATGCAGGGGCTAGGGGTGTTGAAAACCCATATATAACCTTTGACTTCCCCAAAGCTTAACTACTAACAGTCTACTTTTGCCTATAAAGAAGGCTTACCAATAAGAAACAGTTGATTAACACATATTTTGTATGTTATGTGTATTATACACTGTATTCCTCCAATAAAGTAAGTTAGAGAAAAAAATGTTATTAAGAAAATCACAAGGAAGAGAAAATACACTTACAGTACCTTAAAAAATCTGTGTATAAGTGGACTTACGCAGTTCAAATCTGTGTTGCTTAAAGGCCAATTGTATATATAAATATTGAATCATTACATTGTACACCTGAAACTAATATAATGTTATGTGTTAATTATATCTCAAAAATGAAAATGGGGCACCTAGGTGGCTCAGTCGATTAAGCGTCTTGCCTTTGGCTCAGGTCATGATCCCAGGGTCCTGGGATGGAGCCCCACATCAGGTTCCTTCATCAGCGGGGAGCCTGCTTCTCCCTCTGCCCCTCCCCCTGCCTGTACTCTCCCTCTCTCACTATCTCTCTCTCCCTCTGTCAAATAAAGAAATAAAATCATTAAAAAAAAAAAATGAAAACAAAAAACAAAACCCAAGTATGTGCTATTTTTAAGAAATATATCTAAAGCAATAAATTTTTAAATGACAGTAAGTGGTGCCTAGGTGGCTCAGCAGGTTAAGCATCTGACTCTTAGTTTCCACTCAGGTCATGACCTCAGGGCTGTGAGTTGGAACCCCCACCTCAGGCTCTGTGCAGAGTCTGCTTGAGATTCTCTCTCCTTCTCCCTTTCCCTCTTCTCCGTCGTCCTGTTCACACACTTTCTCTAAAAATAAATAAATAAAAATCTTTTTAAAAAATGTCAGTAAAGAAAATAGAGAAATAATTACTAGGTGAATATAAATACAAAGAGAGTGAAATATATACAAGACACAATTTAAAAATACAATCACTACTCAGCCAAGACGATGTAATAGCTATATACTTGTATCCATTAAACAACACAGTAATTAGAAACACATAGTGATAACTTTATAACAATAAAACCAAAAAAAATATAGGAGAAGACTTTAATATATCACTGAATGAGGCTGATTTTCTAGTAGTTATTGGGAATACTGAAATAGAACAGGCAAGCAGACAGGCAATTATAACATAGGGAAATAACTGCTATGACAGAAATGAATAAGAGTGTTCCTAACCCAATTCCTTTTCTATTGGATGCTACAACACAAAGAAGGTTAAATAAGGCTGGTTTCTGACTTCTAAGAGTTCATGATTAGGGCAGATGGTTCCATTCTGGGATATACTTTAAGGTCAACCTTTTCTGCTTCTAAAGTTTTTCCTGGTTTAAAATAAAGATTACTGAGTACATCATCAAAATAACCTGTGATAAACACCTAGGACCTTACTAATAGAACATTTTTTCAAAAAAGAAAATGTGATTTTTTTAGATCATTGATACCTTCATTAAATATTGTTTCTTTTTTTTCTTCATTTAATATTTTCAATGAAGGAATTATCTGAGCAAAAATATTCCATAATTAATCATTTTTCTCATTTACATATGAGTGTATAAGAACAGGTGTTCACAGGTCCTTCAAAACAATCTGTAGTTGCAGTTAAAATAACCACAGTTGCAGGATGAGAGTGTGGACAAATTACATCTGCTGCTGTAATGATCTGCTTGACTAACAGAGGTTCTCAGAGACCCCCGAGGTTGTGACTTCATCACTTAGGTCACTCACTGCTCCGTTATACTCTCGAGAAGGTTGACAATTTCTAATGCTCCTTTCCTCCTCCAAATTTAACCACTTTAAATTTTTTTCTGAACTTATTGATATATTTACTGTTATAGTTCTAAAGTTACTCAATTGTGATTCAAATGTGTAATAGTTACTAGAGTATATTGAGACTTTGAATTTTACAGAAAGAAAAGAACCTGTGAATTACCATAATCCAGTTTTTAAAAACAGTTCCTTGGTAAAATGTCAACATAGAAAGATGCTTATGTAATATATGCACAAAAGTACTTACAAAAGCCTCTGAGTGCAGCAATTAGATACGACCCTTAAAAAATAGGATGTGTTGTATTACATGAAGCAATTTCATCTCTGAATTTCATTTTTGTATTTATTCCCTCCTGAGTGCCTTACTTCTTGCAGTTCAGTGAACAATGAACTTTAAAACTCATTTGGACATCTTTCAAATCATTACTGAAAGTTTTCATTCTTTGAGTCTGACCCTGGCGAGCTGATAATTAACATCTACAACAGTGATTTTCAGTGAAAGTCATACCACATCCTGGGGAGAATTCCACAAATCTGTGGGGCCACTTTGGGTCAGTGCAGTGACTGGGGAGTGCTAACTGCATTTAGTGGACAGGGTAAGAGATGTTAGGGTCGCTCACACTCAAGAGCTGCCTTGCTTGAGCCCAACTTTCCAATACCTCACGGGATATTTATGCAACTGAAAGACCAATTTATAATTAGCTGAGCTTAAAATATTTGACATATAAACACATTTAAAATCTTTAAAGCATAATCACGAAGTATTTTCTCATGGTTTTAGTATTTTTCAAGAATGCAGCTATGCTGACCGTCATTTCGGGTAATCATTTTAGGGAGGGCAATGCTGTTTGTTGTTTTGAGTTGACAAAACAATACACCACCACTGGCCTGTATTCTTATTCTTAGTTCACATGCAAATATGTAACAAAAGAGATCAAGACTCTTCCTAACAGACTTAGAGTTGAATATTTTTAAATAAGCAAAGACATATGACATGTAGGAATCTTACTGAATTTACCAATAAAAGGATTTAAAAATTTTTCATATTAATACCTCCTATGTAATTTCTAATTGCAGCACAGGGTGAATCTAGGTTATAATATTGAATATTAAAACTACTCTTTGGGGATTATCAATTACTCTTTTTCCTGTCCCCAGAGTCTGCCACACAGCCTTTGGTGGCTCCTGGTGTTTCCGTTTCTTTCAGTCCATCCTCTCTTCCTGGCCTTCTAGTGACAGAGACTGAAGGTAATCGCCTGTAATTGTCTGATATGTTATCCCCACATCAACTGAAGTTAGTTCACTTTTATTGTATACATGTAAGTCCTGTCTTTTATTACCTATCCTAATTCTAGGTTTTTATGTCCCCTGTACCTTTGCTCTATGATTTCCTGTGTTCTTATATTTAAAGTGTTAGATCAACTTCTCTTACATCCAAATTTAGTCATTATGATAACATGCAAATATTTGTCTTCATTATGTTTTCTACTATAGTCATATTCAATATTTTTATATTGAAATATACATTGTTTTATTAACTATTTTCCATTTTTAACGGAGTTGGGCATTATACTGAGTTTTCAAATTATGCATTTTTGTTTTATTACCTCTAAATGTAATTAAACAATAGTGAATAAGGCATCTGATTCTATAGAATTGAGAGCCACAAATCTATGTGATTTCCCAAGGATCTGGTGGAGATGGTATGGGTGATTGCGATTGTGGTTATGGTTGTAGTTAACAACTATGGCAATGGTTATGATTATCTTAGGGTTATATACCAAAGTGAAACCATACCAGCTAAGTACTGCTAATTCACAAGCCTTGAGCAAAAAATTTTGTGAATTTACTTTTCATTTCACTTTCTCCATCCTCTTTCTTTAACTGTCCCTGCCAACATATTTTCTCCCTGGCCCCTTCTAAAGTGTTCGTACTTCCCAATCTCTTCCCCTGCCTTTACATGGGTGCTAGTCACCCTGCCTGGAATGCGCCTCCCCTACAGTCAGTTTTTCAGGGTTAAGCCAAACACCATACTAACAGAAAGCCTTCCCTAATCACCTGTATTGGAAGTAATTTTCTTTAAACTCCAAATTTCCATAGCAGTATTTTAAAGCAAATATATTTCTCTTTGTCAGTCTTTCTACTTTGTATTATGGCCATTCCTATACATGACCTAATTTGTCATAGGAGCTCATAAACTCTTTGAGGGTAAGATGTATGCTTTAATTTATCATCTCTCCACTATGTGCTTTGTTTGACCAAATAATAATCTATAATCCACCAGAAACCTGAATTCCTGGAAATTGTGGACATTAAGTAGCTGTTATTTTCAATATTACAGTTAGCTACTAGTCTTAAATTTAATTGGACTTAAGCTTGACATACATAATATATGCATACTATATAAAATCTCCAATGCAAAAAGATTTAAATGAAATTGAGAAGGAAAAATATAAACGTTTCATGACAAACACTAGGTCTTCTGATAACATTTTCATTGAAACTTAACTATGGTTCAAATTTCTAGAGGATGATTCCAATAACAAAAAAGGGATTGGTCCTATTAATATCACTGTGGAAAGATCACATGGTTAATAGACAGAATGGATATTTCACAAAGGAAGATGTTATTTGGATTAATGGGTAGGTGGAAACATTGAGTCTAGTTCTTTCTTTAGCAGAATGCTGTAACAAATTGTACTTGAATGCAGAGGCATCTATTTGAACAAATTCTCTTCACAGAATGTCAATGATTTTGTGTACTTCTAATTTCTCCTTGTCTTGAACTTCTGAGCCTCATAAAATAAAAATGACTTATTAGGAGAAAAAGCAATTAAAATCAGACCCTTAGTTTAATCTCACAAGTTTATAGTGGACCAGCCTTGGGAGAGTATAATCAGAGAAACGGTGAATGAGGAATCTCCAGGGGCTTCCACTTCAGGGACAACTTGGGGCCTTGAAAAACCCACTGTGAAGTAACAAACACAGATTCTGTAAGGTAAGGCATAATCAGTACTAATAATCAAGAGAATGTTCCCAAAACCTTTAATGGAAAACATGTTTAAAAAATTTAGTCACGTTATACTTTAATTTTTTATGCACACGTTATTTAAAATGCAAATTTCTCTCATAATCCCAAAAAATTAGGATTGCAACTCAGCTTTTTTTTTTTTTCCTATTTTGGATACTTTACTGCCATCTATATTTATAACCATAAAATTTGTAAACCTTTTTCTTGCCTTATTCAAATATTGAATATATCAGTCAGGGCCTAGTTGTGGGAACAGAACCCACAGTTATTTTAACAGAGTAAATTTAATTTAAGGAATTGGTTAAAGAGTTATTGGATGACTGAAAGGTAAAAGGGACCACTAAAGTAGCAGATGAAGGAATTACGGAAAGCAACCCCGACCTCCAGGGCTGGAGGAACAAAGAGAAAGGCTGAGGTTACAACTGACCAGCTCGTGCTGGTAGCCCAGGAGCTCAGAAGAGAGACCTGTGCAGCTGGGACTCAGGAATAGAAGGAAGGTACACTAAGGGGGCAGCTGCAAGCTGGCGCCGATACCTGTGAGACACAAATGAGGCCGGTTCTGCGAGGATGGAAAATAAACTGCCAGGGTGAAAAAAACTATTGCTGCCACGAGCAGGAAGCGAAACTGGAAGGAGCAAGTCCCCTTTGCTGCCTCTAGTTTTCCCTTCTGCCTCTTCTGCCCTAATTTGGCAGGGAGACAGATGGCAAAGAAGAAATGCAGCTGGCAAAGCTGTAGCCCCAGGATCACAGAGAGGCAGGTTTGAGGCTAAAAGGTAAAAGCTAATAAACAGAAAGTATCAGTAATTATACTTTTGTATCTTAATGGACATGCGTACTTTTAATGTTTTAATTCTTCATTATGATTATGTTATACCAAATGCAACCCCCCAAAAGGATTAGAATTGCAATTAAACTTTTCCATTAGTATCAAATTAATGAATTTATAAACTGTGATGCTTTTTCTTTTCTTTTTTTTTTTTTTTAAAGATTTTATTTATTTATTTGACAGAGATAGAGACAGCCAGCGAGAGAGGGAACACAGCAGGGGGAGTGGGAGAGGAAGAAGCAGGCTCATAGCGGAGGAGCCTGATGTGGGGCTCGATCCCACAACGCCGGGATCACGCCCTGAGCTGAAGCAGACGCTTAACCGCTGTGCCACCCAGGCGCCCCAAGAGAGAGGGGCAGAGGGAGAAGCATGTGATGCTTTTTCTTTGCCTTGTAACAAAGAATAGATTACTTACGTCATAATTGTATTCAAGTTGCCAATGAACTACTGGCAAACTATTTCATACGTTTGGTTTATGACACTGTGTTCGAATTTCTTGATTAAATTACAGCCTTATAATCAATTTCTACATATCGACTAATCTCCAAGATTTTTCTTCATATATTAGTACTAGTTATAAAAGAATATTATAAAAATTATGACATGAAATAACATAACTTGAGGTCAATTAGGAAATGGTCTTTATAAATAGAAATATGTAAGTGTTTTGGGGAGCCTCGGTGGCTCAGTCATTAAGCATCTGCCTTCAGCTCAGGGCGTGATCCCGGCGTTATGAGATCGAGCCCCACATCAGCCTCCTCTGCTGGGAGCCTGCTTCTTCCTCTCCCACTCCCCTGCTTGTGTTCCCTCTCTGGCTGGCTCTCTCTCTCTCTCAAATAAATAAATAAAATCTTAAAAAAAAAAAAAGAAATATGTAAGTGTTTTATTTCCAACTTTGACTCAAACATATATGTATTTTTTTCTGTCAAGCTTTACGCTTTGGAATAAATAATAATAGAATTTATGGAATACCTACTTTGTGCCAGACGCCATCATACTCAATACATAAATAATCTTCATCCCAAATATTTGAGGGGTATAATATATTGTCATTTTATAACTAAAAGAACTAAGAATTTAAAAGCATAATTTCACTAAGGTCACACAATTAATTTATGGTTAACAATAATAAGCTTTGTTAGAATACCATTTACATCAATTGCATCGTAATTGATATTAGCTAACTATATAGCTTATTGGTAAGAGTCAAACTTGATTTCTTTATCTAGAATGCCATAATGCTTCTTTTGAGTAAGAATATGATCACCATTCATTACTCTCCATAATTCTCTCTGCACTCGTAACTATGTCCTTAGTTGTGGGTTGTGATGTATACTACTGGGAATGTGTAAGTTATGAGGAGTACCGCCTTATCCATAAATGATGTAATGATAGAGTTCAGAGTTAGAAGAAAACTTAATAATCAGCACCTAATCTATTAAGAAATCTCATAATACACTAAATGTATTAAGTAGTTGTTCTTCTTAGGCATGATGCTATGTGATTTACAGGCACTATCTCATTTAATCTTTATCACAATAGAATAAGTGAATATAGAAAGGTTGTTGGATACAAGATCAATGCACAAGATTTAATTATATTTCTACATATAAGTAACAACAACAAGAGAATAAAATAGCATCATTTACAATATTATCAAAACTCACCAAAGACCCAGGAATAGATTTAACATATAGTGGGTGAGATTTCTATACTCAAAATTACAAAACAGTATTGAAAGCAATTAAAGAAGAAATATATAAAACGGAATGATAAGCCATGCGTATGAATAGGAAAACTCCATAGTGTAAAGACATCAATGTCAATTTTCCTTAAATTAACCTATAGGTTCAGTTCAATCCCCATAAAAAACTCAACAGGTTATCTTTTTCATTTTTGTTTTTTACAAAAAATTAACAAGCTGATTTCAAAATCCACATAAAAATACAAAGAACTAGAAATAGTCAAAGCTATTTTAAAGAATCAAGGTGGAGGGGTGCCTGGGTGGCTCAGTTAGTTAAGCACCCAACTCTTGATTTCAGCTCAGGTCATGAATTGAGGTTGTGGGATTGAGCCCAACGTGGGGCTCTGCGCAGTGCAGAATCTGCTTGTCCCTCTCCCTCTGCTTCTCCCCCTGCTCATTCTCTCTCTCTCTCTCTCAAATAAATAAATAAATAAATAAATACAATCTTTAAAAAAAAATGAAGGTGGAGAAATTACAAAGAAAGATCAATATGTTTTAAAAGGCATATTACTTAAAACAATGCAGTAGCCACATAAAGATAAGCAAACTGACCAGTAGACTATAATACAGAGTGGGGGAAAAACCCATACTTGATTTGTTTTTTTGAAGATTTATTTATTTATATGAGAGGGAGTGGGAGGAGGGGGCAGAGGGAGAGGGAGAGAGAGTCTCAAGCAAACTCCACATTCAGCACAGAGCCCGAAGCAGAGCTCAATCTCAGGACCCTGAGATCACGACCTGAGGGGGAACCACGAGTTTGCTGCTCAAAGGACTGTGCTACTCAGGTGCCCCAAAACCATGCTTAATTTCTGGCAAAAATGACACTGCAGTCTTTTCAATATACAACAGTCAACTGGATATCCATATTAAGGAAAAAAAAAAAGATCCATCCTGACTCTACCTCACACCATACATAAAAGTAAATTTCAGATCGATTTTACATTTAAAAGTAAAAGGCAACAAAACAAAGATTTAAGAGAAAAACACAGTGAATACCTTTAAGGCTGCCAAGGAAGCAAATATTTCTTGAGTGGGACAAAAAGACAAAAAAATGGATATACTGGACTACATAAAAATACAACTTCTTCATCTATCAAGATACTATTTAAAAACGAGCTATAGAGTGGAGACAGCACATATATAAAACAACCTACATCCAGGAATATAAACAACTTCTTTATGATGTTTTCACATTTTCACTATATATGTTATACTTTAAGTTTTTTTTTTATTTTTTAATTTTTTATTTAAATTCAATTTAGTTAATATATACTGTATTATTAGTTTCAGGGACAGAATTTGTTGATTTGTCAGTTGCATATAATACCCAGTGCTCATTACATCAAGTGCCCTCCTTAATGCTCATCACCCAATTCCCCCATCCCCTCACCCACTCCCCCTCCAGCAACCCTCGGTTTGTTTCCTAGAGTTAAGAGTCTCTTATGGTTTGCCTCCCTCTCTGTTTTTATCTTATTTTATTTTTCCTTCCCTTCCCCTTTGTTTATCTGTTTCATTTCTTAAATTCCACATATGAGTGAAATGATATGGCATTTGTCTTTCTCTGAATGACTTAGTTCACTTCGCATAATATACTCTAGCTCCATCCATGTCATTGCAAATGGCAAGATTTCATTCTTTTTGGTAGCTGAGTAATATTCCATTATATATATATATATACACATATATATATACACATATATGTGTGTGTGTGTGTGTGTGTGTGTGTGTGTGTGTGTGTATTACATCTTCTTCACCCATTCACCTGTCAATGGACATCTGGGCTCTTTCCATATTTTGGCTATTGTGGACACTGCTGCTATAAACATTGGGGTACACATGCCCCTTCAAAACACTATGTTTCTATTCTTTGGATAAATACCTAGTAGTACAAATGCTAGGTTATAGGGTAATTCTATTTTTAACTTTCTGAGGAAACTCCATACTGTTTTCCAGAGTGGCTGTACCAGTCTGCATCCCCACCAACAGTGTAAGAGGGTTCCCCTTTCTCCACATCCTCACCAACATCTATTGTTTCCTGAGTTGTTCATTTTAGCCATTCTGACCCATGTGAGATGGCAACTCATTGTGATGTTTTGATTTGTATTTCCCTGATGCTGAGTGATGTTGAGTATTTTTTCATGTGTCTGTTGGCCATTTGTATGTTTCCTTTGGAGAAATGTCTGTTCATGTCTTCTGCCCATTTCTTGATTGGATTTTTGGGTTTTTGGATGTTGAGCTTGATAAATTCTTTATTAGATTTTGGATTCTAGCCCTTTATCTTATAAATCATTTGCAAATATCTTCTCCCATTCCATAGGTTGCCTTTTAGTTTTGTTGACTGTTTCCTTTGCTGTGCAAAAGCTTTTTATCCTAATGAAGTCCCAATGGTTTATTTTTGCATTGCCTTTGGAGATGTGTCTAGCAAGAGGTTCCTGTGGCCGAGGTCGAAGAGGTTGCTGCCTGTGTTCTCCTCCAGGATTTTGATGGATTCCTGTCTCACATTTAGGTCTTTCATCCATTCTGAGTTTATTTTTGTGTATGGTGTAAGAAAGTGGTCCAGTTTCATTCTTCTGCATTCTTCTGGCTGTCCAATTTTCCCAATACCATTTGTTAAAGAGACCATCTTTTTTCAGGACAAGAAAAAACTAAAGGAATTTTTATTTATTTATTTTTTTTATTTTTTTTTAAAGATTTTATTTATTTATTTGACAGAGATAGAGACAGCCAGCGAGAGAGGGAACACAAGCAGGGGGAGTGGGAGAGGAAGAAGCAGGCTCATAGCGGAGGAGCCTGATGTGGGGCTTGATCCCACAACGCCGGGATCACGCCCTGAGCCGAAGGCAGACGCTCAACCGCTGTGCCACCCAGGCGCCCCACTAAAGGAATTTTTAAACACTAAGCCAGCCCTACAAGAAATACTAAAGGGGATCCTTTGAGCAGAGAGAGAGCCCAAAAGTAACAAAGACCAGAAAGGAACAGAGAAAATCTACAGGACCAGCAACTTTACAGGTAATATAATGGCACTAAATTCACATCTTTCAAAAATTACTCTGAATGTAAATGGACTAAAGGATCCAATCAGAAGACCTAGGGTATCAGAATGGATAAAAAAACAAGCAAGACCCATCGATACGCTGCTGACTAATTTTAGACCCAAACACACCTACAGATTCAAAGTGAGGGAGCAGAGAGCCATTTATCATGCTAATGGACATCAAAAGAAAGCTGGGCTAGCCATACTTATATCAGACAAACTAGACTGTAAACCAAAGACTGTAGTAAGAGATGAAGAAGGATACTATATCATAATAAAGGGGACTATTCAACAAGAAGATCTAAGGTCTAACATTTTTAAACATTTATTCCCCTAACTTGGGAGCAGCCAAATATATAAACCAATTAATAACAAAATTAAAGAAACTCATTAACAATACAATAATAGTAGGGGACTTTAACACCCCACTCACAGCAATGGACAGATCCTCTAGGCAGAAGATCAACAAGAAAACAAGGGCTTTGAATGACACACTGGACCAGATGAACTTAACAGATATATTCAGAGCATTTCATCCTAAGGCAACAGAATACACATTCTTTTCGAGTGCACATGGAACATTCTCCAGAGTAAATCACATATTGGATCACAAATCAGGTATCAACTTGTACAAAAAGACTGAGATCATACATGCATATTTTCTGACCTCAATATATGAAACTTGAAGTCAACCACAAGAAGAAATTTGGAAGGACCACAAATACACAGAAGTTAAAAAACATCCTACTAAAGAATGAATGGGTCAACCAGGAAACTAAAGAAGAATTAAAAAAAATATACAGAAGCAAATAAAAATGAAAACATGGCAGTTCAAAACCTTTGGGGTGCAGCAAAGGTGGTTCTAACAGGGAAGTAGATACTAGTACAGGCCTTCCTCAAGAAGCAAGAGTCTCAAATACACAACCTAACCTTACACCTAAAAAAGCTGGAAAGAGAACAGCAAATAAAGCCTAAATCCAGCAGGTGGAGAGAAATAATAAAGATTAGAGCAGAAAACTTGAATTAAATTAAAAAAATCATATCCTTAGGCCTAACAACCCCTTTAATTCCATAAAAATAAAATAGGGGTTATGTACAAGTGTTTATTTTAATATCACTCTAAGCTTTAAGAACGTTGGAAGCAACTTAAATTTTAACTAACAGATGAAAGGTTAAACGTGTTGTGTTTATTCCCACCACAAAAGAATATGGCAATTAAAAAGAACATAATTGACTTTCTGACAGCTGATTCAGAGAGATTTGCAATGTGTATTATTAAGTGAGGAAATCCATGCAGAAATATATAAATTATTATTTCACATTTATGAAACGAACTATGTGTGTTTGTGTGCATGTGAGTATGTGTTGACATCAGCCTATCGGTAACACCGGGTATTGGGGTGGGTGGGTGTCGCAGAATAAAAAAAGGAAGAGAAAAAGTGTCTCACGCACACATATTCATAAGACTGCATTCTGAAAAAGAGGTTCAGTATTAGAAAAGAAAAAAGTCGGGGCGCCTGGGTGGCTCCGTCGTTGGGTGTCTGCCTTCGGCTCAGGGCGTGATCCCAGTGTTCTGGGATCGAGTCCTACATCAGGCTCCTCCACTGGGAGCCTGCTTCTTCCTCTCCCACTCCCCCTGCTTGTGTTTCCTCTCTCGCTGGCTGTCTCTGTCAAATAAATAAATAAAATCTTTAAAAAATATATTTAAAAAAGAAAAGAAAAGAAAAAAGTCAAATATGTTCTGCCCTCATACATGTGCAGTTGTAGCTGGGCATAAAGAGATAAACAAAAGATTGGTTGTTTAAATGTTAATGGGCTTCTCTCAGGGTGTGGAATTTCAGGCAAATTTTTAAACTTTATTTTTCATACATACATGCATTGTTTGAATTTTTATAATTTGTATTTGCTAATTATATAACCAAATCTATGATAAAGCTTTCTTCATTACAAAAATAAATCAATGGCAGGTAAAGAAATTGGTACTTTATAAGAAATATTAAAAGAACACTGATCAAGTGGCTACTGAATAATATGGGAAGATATTTAAAAACAAGATGTTACTAAAATACAGGAGCACAGTAACATGAAACGATTAGACTTAACTGTTAGGTTCTGTATTGATAAGAAGTAGATGGAATTGTTGATTAACTTGAGTTGTTTAAAATCAGATTTTCATTATAAATGTATGAGTAAATATTAAAAGAATAAAAACAGAAAATTGAATTTTCAAATCTGTAAAGGAGGGAAATGTAGAATAATAAAAACTCAATTATTCCAATACAAGGCAATAAAGAAAAAAAGAAAAGAAAAAGCATGGTAAACAGGAAGCATAAGCTAAGGTGTTGGAAATAAATCTGAACTTCCAATGTAACAGCATGAATCAGTCTTTTCTCCTTTACTAGAAAGAACTGTGTAATATTTGGCATCTGCCATTCAAAAGAAGCCATCACATTAGAATAATCTTGCAAGCCAAGCTATTGCCTTAAGCAAGGACCTTCCCACTTGCTTTATCTCCTTTAGTATCATCCCTGTGGAGAGAGGAGACTGGAGGGGTAAGGTGAGGAAATCCCATGCCTTTCTGCTTTTGGAGGAGAGAAAGAGAAGGAAAAGATAAAAGGAGGAAAGAGAGTGACATTATCAGGTATCTGCTCTATCTAGTATTGGCCCAGAGAAGAGGAAGTGTTGAACACTGAGGGCAGAGGAAGGCTCTTGCCTACACCTACTTGGCAGGATTTTGGTTTCAGTAGGAGGCTGCAATCTTAGGGCTCAGGATAAAGGCAGGAGTAGCTTTAGGCAAAATAAGCCACTTTTCTCTGCACAGACAAGTTAGAGTGTAAATTGAGTTTCATAGTCCTGTTTTATGATTCATCAAGTAAAAGTTTAAAGTGAGATTTAAAGAAAGGTTTTCCAAGTATATATTTTAGTTCTTAAAATATGGCTTACAGTCTTGAACAATCTTATTGACTCCCTGTTCCTTTTACATCTGGAGTCCCTTACTTCTACAGAAATCAAAATTTAGGTAACTTATTAAAGATCTGCCCTCTAGTTTTTAAAATGCTTTACAATTTGCTTTTGAGAAAAAGCCAGAAAATGTTTAGAGAAGATTGCCACATTAATCTAAGTTCTGGTTTGCACTCTTACATACTCTGCTTCTGATCACGTATAATACACGTTAATGCAGTGAAATTAAATCCTAGAAGGAATATCAAAGAGTATGCTGTCAAACATTTTAATTTTGACACTTAATTTTGGTATTTTTTTAATATAAACAGAACACTTTCAATTGTTCTTTCTCTTGTCAAATAAAAGAATAAATTACGATCTTTAGGTCTAATGACTTAATTACTGAACATCAATCATTTTCATTACTACCTACTATTTGTTACTGTTGAGAAGGCTAATTCTTATTATAGCTAAAAAAAATACAGTAAAATGTATCCCACTTCATGTAGTTTTTTTGACCTCTTCAACTAGGAGATCATTCTGTTCTGGTTTCATGATATATGTTTTTTTACTAGTGTCTTATCTCCCTCAAGAAGTAAATTTAACAAATTTTTTTACATCATCTTATATTTATTCATGATAAAATGTCATTTCATGAAAATATAAAAAAATAAAACTACTTATAATCCAACCACCTAAATATAATCATGCTTAGCAATCTGTTTTTCAGCCTTTCATATATTTTTACATGTATACATAAAATTTTGTATTGAAAGTAAGATTATCTTGCATATTTGAAAGCTCATTTTTCTAACTTCATATCTTTTTGATAACTCATCAATAAATAAATATACATCTCAGATATTCTATAATTTTCCCCTTAGGATAAATTGTTCACACTGAGATGGGTCAGCCAATGTGTTATTTTGGTATATTTTGATATCTATACGTTCTATATGGTTTTTATTCATTTATATAGGTTTCTAATATGTTTGATTTATATAAATTATGAGAATAGGTTATCATGTGGTGATGTCAGTTATCATTCTAAATATACCCAACGGTGCAGAAACCTACCTTTTAGGCTCTTTTCTTTTAGCTGTTAATTTGCATTTTCTTTTTATTAAGATTAAGGTTGAGCATCATTTTGTATGTTTAGAGGCTATTTAAATTTCCTACTTTGCCTAAATTACCTAATTACCTGTTCACCTCCTTTGCCCATTTAAATTGGATTACTGGCCATTTTTCCTTTTTTAATAAAAATTATATATATTTAAGGTGTACAACATGATGATTTAATA
This sequence comes from Ursus americanus, assembly GCF_024610735.1. NCBI lineage: Eukaryota > Metazoa > Chordata > Mammalia > Carnivora > Ursidae > Ursus > Ursus americanus. The sequence goes on from NC_142131.1 coordinate 1,886,058, forward strand.
TACGCACACACAGTGGAGTCATTACTACAGCCAAGTTAATTAATATAGTTACCTATTTTTTGTGATGAGAGCATCTGAAACCTACTCTCTGAGCAAATTTCCCAGAGTCAATACAATATTATTAACTATAGTCATCATGCTGTACATTAGATCTCCAGATTTATTCATTCTACGTAACTGCAGCTTTGTACCCTTGGTCAACATCTCCCCATCTTCCCCACCCTGCTAACCACCACTCTACTCTCTCCTTCTATATATTCTACTTTTTAGATTCCACATTTAAATGAGATGAGGCAGTTTTTTCTTTCTGTGTCCAGGGCCCATTCTTTTTTTTTTTTTTCATAGTTGTAGGATTTGTGTTTATTTCATTTTTTAAGTTTTTATTTAAATTCTACTTAGTTAACATATAGTGTCATATTAGTTTCAAGCGTAGAATTCAGTGATTCATCACTTACACATAACACCAGTGCTCATCACTACCAGTGCCCTCCTTAATATCCATCACCAATTTAACCCATCCCCTGCCCACCACCCCTCCAGGAACCCTCAGTTTGATCTCTATAGTTAAGAGTCTGTTACCTCGTTTGCCCCTCTTTTTTCCCCCCATATGTTCATCTGTTTTGTTTCTTAAATTTCACATAGGAGTGAAATCATATGATAATCATATGGTATTTGTTTTTCTCTGTCTTATTTCACTTAGCATAATAGACTCTAGCTCCATCCACATCATTGAAAATTGCAAGATTTCACTCTTTTTGATGGCTGAGTAATATTCCATTGTGTATCTATACCACATCTTCTTTATCCATTCAGCAGTTGATGAACATCTGGGCTCTTTCCATAATTTGGCTATTGTTGATAATGTTGCCATAAACATTGGGGTGAATCTACCCCTCCAAATCAGTATTTTTGTACCCTTTGGGTAAATACCTAGTAGTGCAATTGCTGGGTCATAGGGTAGTTCTATTTTTAACCTTTTGAGGAACGTCCATACTGTTTTCCAGAATGACTGCACCAGTTTGCATTCCCACCAACAGTGCAAGAGAAACTGACAGTTTCTCTGCATCCTTGCCAACATCTATTATTTCTTGTGTTGTTAACTTTAGTCATTCTGACTGGTGTGAAGTGATATCTCACTGTAGTTTTGATTTGTATTTCCCTGAAAATGAGTAATGTTGAGCATCTTTTCAACAAGAGCATCTTCTCTTAGCCATTTGTATGTCTTCTTTGGAAAAACGTCTATTCATGCCTTCTGTCCATTTTTTAATCAGATTATTCATTTTTCAGGCAAAATTTTCATGATTCTTAATATATAAAACTCAATCCTGTGAACTTTTTAAATTACTTTAATTTCTAAAAAGTTATACTATGGCTGACTGCCATTGCCTAACCAATATCTATTTTCCCTTTCTTAATTTAATAATCCTATCTTTGTTCAAAGTATCAATGTGTCCAGTGAAAAATACTCAGTCTCTCAGCCTCCCTTGAAGATGGGATAAGTGCTAACTCTTCTAATCATTCAGTTATAAAAACAGAAACACTTTTGTACTGACATTTAAGCAACAGAGCCAGAACATTCCCATTCCCTAAAAGAACTAATTTCCTGATTGGAAACTGAAATCAGCCATGTTTTATGCTCATCTGGTTATCACTTTATCTTACCTCTTATACAGGAAACAGTCAGCCAACGCATACTGAAACCCTGTAATATCACAAACAGACTTGTCTACCAGACTAGGCAGGTAACATAAATGTATAAATCCAGCCTAAATACAGTAGGATGAAGAAGTCTGTGATGAGCAGAAGAAAACATATGTACCCTAGGGCATTAATGTTTAATTTTAAAAGAGTTATTTTCAGGCCAAATAAATCAAGTTTATGGGCTTTATTTATAGCCATCAATTTGCAACCCTCAGTTTCCTCTGTGCTAAACATTGTACAATATGCTATGGAGTATACTGGATAGCTTAAGCATGGCTACTGCCCTCAAAAAGATTTTAATTTACTCTGGATGGTAAGATGAACAGTCATGAATTATGGTCAGCAACACAAAACAGTATATAATTATCTATTAAGGTGTCCAGTATTGACCATAAATATTGTAGGTGTTTTGAAAGATGGATGAGAATACAGGCTGGGAGAACTGGGAATATTTACGGGAGAGATAGTCTAATCTAGAGTACGAAGAACGGGCAGAGTTTGGATAGACAAAGAGCAATGTAAAACGTACTGGGAAGTCAGAAAGGGAACCCAGAATGAAGACACTTAAGATGGGATGAGCCTAGTGTGCTCATATGAAATGGTAGAGATGAACCTATGGAGAAAAATAAGCAAATATGTGGAAACGGTAGAATTAGGTTTGTATAGGTAGGGTGGGATCAGATTCCAGAGGACATCAGAATTCTAGACAGGATGAAAAACATAAGTTAGGAAAACAAAAGGATACTGAGGGTAAAAAATATGACACGAAGAAAGAAGCTTAATGAGAAAAGTACATCCAGGACGTTTAAGGAAAAAACAATGCATATCTCCCTCAGATAACTATACCATTCATTCATTCATTCATTCACTCACTCACTGACTAACGCATACAGTAAATAATTGATAAGCACCTATTAAGTCCCAGGAACTAAACTAGGTACTGGAGTTACAACCTTAAAAATGAAACAAAACCAAATCAAACCATGCAACTGCATTCTACAGACTGTGGTGAGAGGACCTCCAAATATCTAACAGTCTTCTTTTTGACGAGGGATCAACCTAATATCATGCAGTGAGAATATCCACTGAGAGAACATTTGATAAAGGTCTGGAAGTTCTGGTCAGCTACCAGAAAGGCAAGATATAAGCAATGGAAAGGAGAAAGCAAATATATTATTTGTTGATAACAAAGCTGTATTTCTAGAAACTGAAATAAGGGAATCTAATACTCTGGGTGGCTATAAAACTAATACTGAAAACCACCAGCCTTTCCATATATAAGCAACAGCCCATTATAAAATATAATGAATGGAAAAAATTCCAGTTAAAATTTAGAAATAAATTTAAAACTGTATGAAATCTATAGGAAGAAAATTATAAATCCTACTGAAAAAATATAAGAGAAACTTTAATAACTAGAAAGACATACTTGTTCTTGGTTAAGAAGAGTAAAAATTATATATGTGTCTCTTAAATTAGCTTGTAAATTTAACATGTTCACAACAGTGCCTGGTACCCAGTAAGAACTATGTAAGTGCCAGATAGATAAATAGATTAAATAAAGATGGATTTTTTTTTTTATGATGGGGATAGGGAGAGACAAGGTTCTTAATTTATATGAAAAAAGAAGTCAAGAAAATTCTCAAAAATAAGCTATAATTAAAAGTTTGATGTTAGCATAGGTTGAGTAAACCAAGTGAAAAATCTAGAAATAGACCAAAATGTCTACGGGAATTTAGTATATGATAAATGTGGCATTTCAAATCAGTGAGGGAATATGGATTACTTAAGAGATAAGAGTATAACATAAGAATGACCATCAGAAATGAATTAGGTTGTTGTAAGCCAACTTAGGTATGTGAAGCTAAGTTTCAGTAAATAATAATAGCCACTGACAACCTTTGAGAAGATGAATGTAGTTAGATATTCCTTTAATCAGAATGAAAGCAAGCTTACACACACACATACACACACCACACACACACATCACACATGTTAAATAAATGTCCAAGATGCTCTAACCACTACCTTGCATTGAAGATTCACATGAGCCAGACCAGAGCATTCCTGAGAAAGGATAATCAGCATACAACCAACCAAACTTTTAAACTAATGGTTGGATTCAGAACTACTTAGAGATTCAAAACTCAAGGTCTAGGATGCCTCAGTGGCTCAGTCAGTTAAGCATCTGCCTTCAGCTCAGGGCATGATCCCAGGGTCCAGGGCTCTAGTCCCTCATCGGGCTTCCTGCTCAGTGAGGCGTCTGCTTCTCCCTCTATACCTCCCCCTGCTCGTGATCTCTCTCTCTCTCTCTCTCAAATAAATAAATAAAATCTTAAAAAAAAAAAAAAAAGACTCAAGCTCTATTACGAAGGGTCCAGATTGGAACTTCAATGGATTCTTAAACCCTGCTCATGCATGGTTTGAGTGTTTCTAAAACCCTCTGACCCATCCATATATCGTAAATACCTTTAATTTCACCAGTGTTATTCCACTTCTAATTTTCATCAAATTAGTAGAAAGGTAACAATTTTCAACAGAAAACTTTTTAAAAAATTTATGACATTCAATATGCTGATTCGAACAGCAAGGCTGGATGGAGATGGGTATAATAGAAGAGCTTGTAGTTGGTTCTCAGGAGTAAGGGCTTTCTGATATAATGTTAGTTGACTTGCATTATAGCTCAATGTAAGTAACGCACATAATACTACAATATAAATGCTAACACATCTTCAGAGTAAATTGTAGACGTTGTGATGGCTGGATTCATGTGTCACTATACACCACAATACACCCAAGGGAAAGCATTATTTTTAATGTAAAATAAGGCAGATGAGGGCACCGAAAGAAAATATGAAAAACATTTTAAATTTTCTCTCCTACTCTCTCTCAGCAATCAAACAAAACCCAGAAGCAAGGAAAATAAGATACATTTTGACCCACCAAAAATAAAAAGTTTCACATAAACAAGTTCAAATGACAAATTAAAATTACGAAAAAGTTTCTGCAACACAAAAGATGATAGGAACTAACGCTATTAATATAATAAACTTGTATGAATCAACCATCCAAAAGAAAAATGAGCAGAGATTATGAATAGACAAATCACAGAAAGTAAAACTTACACAACATGTGAAAAGATGCTGAACCTTGTTTCTAATAAGAAAAATACATATTAAGGACGGCACATATTGCATGGTGCACTGGGTGTTATATGCAAATAATGAATCATGGAACATTGCATCGAAAACTGGGGATGTACTGTATGGTGACTAATATAACAAAATAAAAATTATTTAAAAAAATCAATGGGATAGAAAACAATAAAAACAAAAAAAAAGAGAAAAATACAAAATTAAATGAAATGAGATTTCAATTTTCAATCAGGTTGGAAAATACTTTAAGATTTGATAACACATGAAGTGTGTGTGGGGGGGAACCAGAGTGTCCATACATTGCCAATGGGACCATATACTGGCAAATTGGAAATGTCTATCAAAATATTAAGTATACATACTTTATGTCCCAGCCAGGACAATTCGGGAATTTGTTCTATAGATATACACTATCTATGTACAAAGAATTATGTACCAGAATATACATTATCACATTGTTTGTAGTACATAAAAGTGAAAACCAGCTAAACTTTCATCAATGGGGTTTATGTTAAATGCTGCTACAGTCATACAATAGTAGTCACCGCTGTTAAATACTGTGAATATTCCTAAAAACAAGCTCTCCTGTGTACATAATTAAGTGGAAAAAAAAGGATCAAAAAGTATCTATGATATTCAAACATTTGAGGAAAATTAAAAATTTAATATCTGCGTATATACACTGGTATAGAATAGAACATATCTGAAATGATTCGCAATAAATTAGCTGTGCTACAGTGGTTGCTTCTGGGGACAGAAAGAAGCTGGTCATGGACACAGACTTACCTTTACTATGTACCTTCGTACACTACTTTTTTTACTGTGTATTATTTATCACCCCTTCAAAGGAGTAAGGAAGGGGAAAATAGGAAGGAAGAAAAGGACAGAGGGATGGAAGAAGTGTTGATTTTAGAGTTTTATCAGGAGTGAACATTAAGATTTTTAAATTTGTCTGACAGCTGAAATATTCACTCTTCTAGCATTGCTCACAGTATGATTTTTGGATTGAGTGGTAAAATGAAAATATGGTCAGTTCTTTTTCCTTAAAGTCAAATGGGACTCTCTTCTGTGTGTCAATAAATGGAAGCACAAAAGTATGCAAGAATGCTCCATTTATGATTAATTTGGCTCTCTTGTTTTCTGTGCTGAATGGACACCAATGTACAGTCCATTGTAATGAATGGACATAGGACTTTCAAATGGAAAGTACATCAGTTCACTAATTTTGAGGAAAGGAAAAGCTAATCATTTCATAAACATTTTTTCTGAGTAGAAAGTAGTTCCTGGAATGGAAAGTTTACTTTTTTTTTTTTTTTTTTTTGGTCTGGAAAAAACAGGCAGTGAGTGTGCTGGGAATTTATCGTAGTGTGTCATATATCATCATGAAATGAGATTTATCTTCCTTGACATAAAATGACAGCAATTTGCTCTGTTGCCATGTTCTGTTTTTTTTCTGGGTAAGATTTAATCTTATTTCAAAGCTAAGCAAGTTGCTTATAATGAGAATAAGTGGATTAAAATAGATAATGGGAACCGAATAGAAAAACTTGCACCTCCTGTTGGATCCAAACTAATCTGTTAGAGCACAGCACCGTATGATGGAAAATTCTCTATCAAGAGAGCCTTAAAGGAGTTCCTTCCTTCAGTTGTGTCTGTATTTCACAATATAAAATTAATTAAAGTAATAATCTAGAAGGAACCTATGATGGTTTACCACGAGCTAGATCTCTGATTACAGGTATTCTCTCAGGGGATATCCAAATTAGTCAAAGAGATAGATGAATAAAATAAGACTTACACAATGGGACGGTTTCTAGTTGAAGAAGATATCTGAATATGTGCACTTATCTTCACTCCCAATTACAATCCCACTGAAACAACAGTAAAGGATAAAGTAAAATTTAATTTAAAAATTTAAAGGTTTAGGGGCACCTGGGTGGCTCAGTCAGTTAAACGTCTGTCTCTTTCTTGGTTTCAGCTCAGGTCATGATCTCAGGGTTTTAAGATCAAGCCCCATGTTGGGTTCCACGCTTAGCACAGAGTCTGCTTGTCCTTATCCCTCCCCCTCCGTTTCCCCCCCCCCAAATAAATAAAGAAAATCTTTATAAAAGATAAAAATAAAAACTTAAAGGTTTAAACCCACATGGAAGAAGAGAAGAGAAGAAATTATGGCAGTGAAATTTATTAAGATGAAACCCAGATGGATGAGTAATGAGTAACTTTGCAGACCCAAAACATCATAAACCTAAGATTATTCCAAAGGTCCCCATGTTGTTCAACACTGTCAGAACTCCCTGTTCAATCTGTCAGGACTACAATGCTGAAAAGCTGACAAGATACAGGCAACTCATATTCCACATTAGAGAGAATTCTTTTGACATTTAGCTTAATTTTTTTTCAAGTCAGAAGTACTGATTCCATTAAAATATCTTAATGGTTGTATATATCTTTTCAGGATGGATAGGTACATATTTATGTATGAAAACTAACATAAAAATTGGCAGCAAGAAACATTTACATGACTTATTCCTAGGTTCATAACATCCTTGCCTATTAACAGAATCAAGGCATATGTTTTATAAACTGTATTTCAAATGAAACTTGCACAACCCTAAAGATTAAACAATACCTCCTCTGCCCATGTCACTCAGAACCAATTGGGGGAAATAAAAGGTCAAAATGGAATTGTGAAATAAACTCACCAAGGTTTATACAGAAACCAGACATACTCACAGCTCATATGAGTATGAAACTGTCTCCCTCATAAAATGCTCATGAATAGGCCTTCTGGTTATATAAAATGATAGGCAGGAATTAGCATAGGACATGAATAGGTAGAAAGAAAATGGAACAGAGAAGTTCCTGCATTCTAAATTTGACTCTTCCTTGCCCATATTCTGAGCTGTAAATAAGTAACCACAAAACTGGTTTAAACAAGCTGCAATCAATCAATCAACATAGTCCTGGTCTCTATCCCCACTCTGAAAGTCAGCCAATCTGTACCCTTCATGCTTCCCCAAACTCTGTAAGGCTGGGTTTGGTTTTTTGTTTGTTTTGTTCAGAAAGACTGTGTCCTAAAAACATATTTCTATCTTCTTTAACAAGTACTACATTTAACTTAGTTTCAGACATATTTGTGGTGATCTCTTCCTACTTCCCACATTTTCTTCTACTGAAAGAATGGAATAAAAAGTCTGGAAGTAGCACTAAATAGATATTTAGATTTAGAATGTCTTAAACGTTGGATATCAAAAAGCCAAAAAAGTTGGACTTTTTAATAAGTGATATTTGGGTAGTTGGGAGCCACAGAGAAAAGGATAAAATTATATACCTCAACTAAACACCTGAGTAAATTCCAAATAAATCAAATATATAAACGTAAAACATAAAAATAAAAGCATATGGAAGAATTCCTTTATAACCTTGGACTTGAAAGGCCTTTTGAGGACTCAACATTTGAAAGCCATAAAACAACAACTAAATTTTAAAAAGGGGTATGACGGTGGCTCAGTCAGTTAAGTGTCTGACTCTTGATTTCAGCTCAGGTCATGATCTCAGGGTCCTGAGGCTGAGTCCCACACCTGTCTCTGTGCTCAGCAGGGAGTCTGTTTGAGATACTGTCTCTCCTTCTCCTTCTGTCCCTCCCCCTGCTCATGCTCTCTCTCAAATAAATAAATAATCTTTAAAAAATAAATAAATAAATAAATATAAAAATAACCTACTAACTGGCAAATATATACCAGATAAAACTCCAAACAAATGACACACTGGAAATAAATATCTGAAACTCATATCACAAGAGCCAATCTCTCTGATTATAGATATTTCTTAAACATAAATAGAAAAAGGTAAACAAATTTGTAGAAAATAGGTTAAAGGCAACAATAGAGTTCACGGAAAAATAAACACAAATAATTATTATACATATCAAATTGTTTAACCTGACTCATAAATGGAGAAAGGTACATTGAAATCACACTAAAATATAATTTCTCATTTATTACGTTGTCAGTTATCCAAATTGAGCAATACACTCTGGTGGCAAAGCTATGGGCAAAGTCACTCTATTGCTTAGGATTAAGAACTTGAACAATCTATCTTTAAAGACATCTGATCCTATTTGTTAAAATTATAAATGCATTTACCCTTTGACCTAAGCTACATGTCAAGGAATTAATCCTGAAGCTAAAACACTACATATACCAAAGACAATATGTATAAGGTTCTTCATTGCAACACTGTTAAAATAACAAACTATAGGGAGTAACCCAAGTATCCATTAGAAGGGGACTGGTTAAAGAAACTATGATACATTCATATACAGAAGTACTACTCAATAGTATATTAATGAGCAGGGAAAGATCTCAATGCTATGTTATTAGGTTAAAAAAAGCAAAATTCATAGCACTCAATATATTATGCTTATATTTGTATTAAAAAGAGGGACATAAAAATATACAGATTTATATTTGCTTGTCCTTTTAAAAAATTTGCTTGTCATTTTATTTATTTATATGTGCTTGTCATTAAAAAAAAACACTGGAAAGATAACACAAGAAACTAGTAAGATGGAGGAGAGAGGAAAGTGTGAAAGTGAATGGGGGCTGGGAGGGAACAATCATCTTCAGGGTGTATCTTTTTGTACTGTTTTGATTTTTGAGCCATATGAATACCCAAAAATTATTCAACATTTTAAAAATACAGAAAACTAGGGGCACAGTCAGTTGAGTGTCTGACTCTTGGTTTCAGCTCGGGTCGTGATCTTGGGGTCATGGGATCTAGCCCCGAGATGAGCTCTGTGCTCAGCCTGGAGTCTGCTTAAGATTCTCTTTTTCTCTCCCTCTGCCCATTCTGCTCATCTTCTCTCTCTCTCTCTCTCTCTCTCTCTCTCTCTCTCTCTTTCTCCCTAAAATAAATAAATAAATCTTTTTAAAAAATAACAATAAAAATACAGAAAACTATGGGTTTGTACCTAGGGCTATTACTATACCCTTTATTACTGGTGATCCATACCATAATAAAAATGTAACAATACATTCTCTGAGCTGTCAAAAAAATATGCAAAATGCTTACACTTCCAAGACTGGATCTAACAACATGTATCTCAGAACATGGATGGAAAAGCCCCTATGGTACATGAGCATCCCACCTGAGAAAATACTTAGAAAAGTTGGCGTTCTTGATGTATAAACCCCACATGATTGACATTTTCCCCCCTTCTCACATCAGTAACACAAAATGGAGGTATCTGTCTTCTTTTAGTGACTAACATACTTGGCTTACTGCTGTGTGTCAACAATGGCATTTTGTTCCTAGAATAAGCACTTGTAGCTATATCTTGGTCTGTGCTAAAATTGTGACCTTTATAGATTCTAATGTCACTTTGATTCTGGGGAAACTTGCAGTTTTAGAAAAGAAAATATGATACTCTCAAAGGCACTTATTACACATATTATACCATTGAATGCCATGAGGCTGGTTGGGCTTATGCTAGATAAATCATCTTTTCCAGGATTACATGTCATCTTCCCTGAATGAAAAGTCTGCCATATTCGTAACTGAAGCACATTAAAATTGGGAATGCAATGACACCTTCATATGGGGTTGGGAACTCTTTGAGACACATTAAGAACCTTAACCTTTTTAGAACATGACTGTTTTCTCAAACCTGCTCACAGCTGAGACGATGGCCATTAGAACTAAGTTCCGAAAAAACTGCACGGGAATTTTAAGGAAGAGTTTACATTCTCAATGGCAAAGACTGCTATGCCTATATACTTGGAAAATCAGAATTTACCAATAGTATCAAGCTATATACAATAGGAAATAAAATATTGCCAAATTATATCAGTGTGAGGGCTGGGACTTATTTACATGGACTGATAGCCATTTAGGGAATTCAGGAATAAAAATTATATATTTTACTGACTTGGGGCATAGTGATTTATTCATTTAGGATGAAAATACATATAAATGTTTCATGAACTGTAATCTTAAGGAAGTTTACCAGAAGCCTTTTCACCTGAATTATAAGCAAACAGTGCTTACTTTGTATGGCATTTAAGAAGATTCTGAGAAATGAAATCTGAAGAGTAAGAAGTAAGGAGTCTTGGGGCGCCTGGGTGGCATAGCGGTTAAGCTTCTGCCTTCGGCTCAGGGCGTGATCCCAGCGTTATGGGATCGAGCCCCACATCAGGCTCCTCCGCTAGGAGCCTGCTTCTTCCTCTCCCACTCCCCCTGCTTGTGTTCCCTCTCTCGCTGGCTGTCTCTATCTCTGTTGAATAAAAAAAAAAAAAAAGAAAGAAAGAAGTAAGGAGTCTTATGCTAGAGAACATTTCCAGTGTGCCATTCAGAGAGGGGGACTTCAAAGAGACCTGAGCAATCTTGCTGAGTTGGTGAGACAGGGTCAGAAATTCAAAGGCTAAGGTAACCAGAATTTGTGTGTGGTGGGGAGGGAGGTGGGGCGGATGGTGGAGGGAGGTGGAGACTGGAGAGCAATGAGTTTCATAGAGACCTCTAAGATCTACAGAGCGGTTCACTTGCTGTGTCTTTGGCCAAATAGTGATCTAAGCATGTATGTGAGCAAACTCCCCAAGTCTGGGGAAAGAACCATTGGAACGGAGTAAGCAAAAGAATTTCTATAGCTAAAAAAAGGGCTATAATTAGTGCTTGTTCTCACCAACCAAAATGAAAAACTTCCTATTAGATGGGTCCCTGGGTGGAGTCATCAGAAATTTATTGCTTTACTAGTGAGGCTAAATTAGTCCTAGACTAACCCTGCTCTAGGCCCAGTCTAATAAAGCTTTAAATCAAGCCTTTAAAGCAGCTTACTCTTTCTAAGTAACTTAACTGTGTCCCAGAAAAAACTTCAAAACTATTTAAAGAAATAATTTTTTGAGGAGTGCCTGGGTGGCTCAGTTGGTTAAGCATCTGCCTTCGGCTCAGGTCATGATCCCAGGGTCCTGGGATCGAGTCCCACATCAGGTTTCCTGCCCAGCAGGGAGCCTGCTTCTCCCTCTACCCCCTGCTCATGCTCTCTTTCACTATCTCTCTCTCAAATAAATAAAATCTTAAAAAATAAAAGAAACAAGCTTTTGAAAAGCCATCAACAAACAATGTAAAATTGAAAATGTCTAGTATCTTTTTTTAATTGAAATTCAATTAGCCAACATATAGTAGTTTCAGATGAAGAGTTCAGCAATTCATCAGTTGCATATCAGTGTTCATCACATCATGTGCCCTCCTTAATGCCTGTCACCCAGTTACCCCATCCTTCCACCCACCTCCCCTAAAATGTCTAGCATCTTATCTAAAATAGTCAGGCATGAAAGAGGGAGGAAAAAAAATGTCCCATAACAAGAAATAAGCTTAATTAATAGAAACAGAAATGTTAAAAATGATAAAATTAGGAGGAAAGTATATTAAAATAGCATATATATATATAGTGTGTGATATATATAACATACATAGGGATTATATGTAATATATATACCATAGGGATATAAATATATATAAAGAATATATATATGTTTATATGTATTTATACATTCAGAAGATATAAGAAAACATGAATATGGTATGTTTATGAAATGGAAGATATACAGGGAAATGCAAATCAAAACAACGAGATATCTCTTCACACCTGTCAGAATGGCTAAAATCGAAAACACAAAAAACAACAGGTGTTGGTGAGGCATTTGGACAAAAAGGAACCCTCATGCACTATTGGTGGGAATGCATACTGGTGCAGTCACCCTGGAAAACAGTATGGAGGTTCCTCAAAAGTTAAAACTAGAACTACCCTTGGGACGCCTGGGTGGCTCAGTCGGGTTAAGCATCTGCCTTCAGCTCAGGTCACGATCCCAGGGTCCTGGGATTGAGTCCCACATTGGGCTCCCTGCTCAGCAGGGAGCCTGCTTCTCCTTCTGCCCCTCCCCTGCTTGTGCGCTCGCTCACTCTCTCTCTGACAAATAAATAAAATCTTTAAAAAAAAAAATAGAACTACCCTACAATCCACCAACAGCACCACTTGGTATTTACCCAAAGAATACAAAAACATTAATTCAAAGAGGTACACGCACCCCAATGTTTACAGAAGCATTATTTACAATAGCCAAATTAGGGGAGCAACCCAAGTGTCCATCCACAGATGAATGGATAAAGAAGATGTGGTAAGTAAGAAACAGACTCTTAATTATACAGAACAAACGGATGGTTACCAGAGGGGAGGTGGGTGGGGGAATGGGTTAAATAGGTGATGGGGATTAAGGAGTGTACTTGTTGTGATGAGCACCATATGAAGTGTTGAGTCACTATACTGCATACCTAAAACTAATATTACACCGTATGTTAACTAACTGGAATTAAAATAAAAACTTAAAAAAAGACATCATGAAAAGAAGGAAAAGACATAAAGTGGCACAAATAGATGTTAAAGGATGGCAAAAAAAAAAAACCATAAACAGGTATTTCATGGAAGGTGAGATACAGATGTCCAATGAAGATTTTAAAAGATGCTCAGTGTCATTAGTAATAAATTAAATGCAAATTAAAATCACAATGAAACACATTTTTACACCTCACAGTTGGGCAAACACTTAAGAATAAGAATGAAAAGGTTGGCAAAATGAAGAACAACAGGACCCATCATGCCTGTAAATGGGAACATCAACTGTCATTACATTGTATCTCTGGACAAGTACATTCCCTGTTTCATTAACTCTTATCCAAGGCAGACAGCGGTTGTAAGTGAACCATCTCCATAACAGCAAGAGCTGGCAATATTCAAACAGTCATTAAAATGACTGGATAAACTGGTTATATTTAAATTATCAGCTAGTGAATAGTAAAAACAAATCAACTGCATACATCAACATGGATGTATCTTTGTTTTTTTTAAAGTATTTATTTATTTATTTATTTATTTGAGAGAGAGAGAGAGAGCATGCACGAGTGGGAGGGGTAGAGGGGTAGAGGGAGAAGGAGAGAGAATCTCAAGCAGATTCCAAGCTGAGCACGGAGCCCGACGTCAGGCTTGACCCTGGTACTGTGAGATCATGACTTGGGCCAAAACCAAGAGTTGGGCACTTAACTGACTGCGCCACTCAGGCACCCCAACATGGATGTATCTTTGAAACCAGTATCTAAAACAAAATAAAAATTACATCACAGGACCACTATATGATTCTACTCACATAAAAAGCCAAATAAGGAAAACCCAATGTATCATTCAGGAATACACATGCATGTGAAAATCTCCAATGAAAGCAAGGGGAAGTCATAGAGTTGAGACACACAAAGGAATTACAATGTTCTATTTCTGAAGCTGGGTGATAAGGACATGGGTATTTGTTTTACTATTATTCTTTAAACTATTCATTTATATAATCTATGCAACTTTCTCTCTGTAATATATTTATCAGTAAGTGTGGTGCCATAAAAAAAGAAATAGAAAACATAAAAAAGGTCTCCAAACTACCAGAAGTGAATAATAAAATACCTGAAATGAAAATCACACTGGATAAGGTTGACAGCAGATTAAACACTGAAGAATTAAAGAATAGTTAAAATGCAGTATTTTATCAAGAGACTATAATGATCCTAAATGTGTATGTACCTAATAACAGAGATTATAAATACAAGAAGCAGAAACAGATGGAACTGAAAAGGGAAACAAACTCACAAGATTTAGAGATTTTAATGCCCTCCTCTCAATTATTTATATAACAAGAAAGCATCAATAAAAAAATAGAATATTTGAAAAATATTATCAACCAACATCAACTAAATGAAACAACACAACAATATCAAAACTGAATAAAGATGTTTTCAGACTTCCGAATTCCCACATGTATATCTCCATACTGACCCTTTCTTAGGAAGCTTCAAAAAGAGATATTCCATTGAAAGACTTAAATAAACTAAGAAGAAAACACAGGATATATAAAATAGAGAATCCAATGTAATAAGAGGCAAAGGAAATCTAGAGGATGATAATGAACCTAGAATGACAGCTGTAGAATGAGCTACAGGCTTAAAGAGAAATCATTTCAAATTTTGGCAAGAGAATAGTGGGCTCCAAAGGAGGGAAATAAAAGGAGATGAAATTCATAGAAATATCTATTAAGCTTGAATTTTTGACAGAATTTTTTTTTTTTTAGAGTGAGAGTGTCTGCATGTGGGGGGTGGGGGGGTAGAGGGAGAGGGACAGAATCGTAAGAGGGCTCCACACCCAGCATGGAGCCCCACACAGGGCTCAATTTCATGAGCCCCTGAGATCATGACCTAAGCCAAAATCAAGAGTCAAGCACTTGACCAACTGAGCCACGCAGGCACCCTAGAAATTCTTAAGTTAAAGAGTGTGCAGATGATTTAGTGATAGCTACATAGAAAACGAAGGAAACTAGAAGAAAAGACACTTATTCTCTTCTCTAAGGGAAACAAAAAGTTATACAAGAAAAGAGGGGTGCCTAGGTGGCTCATTCAGTTAAGCATCTGCCTGTGGCTCAGGTCATGATCCCAGGGTTCTGGGATCGAGTCCCATGTCTGGCTCCCTGCTCAGCTGTGAGTCTCCTTCTCCCTCTCCTTGTGACCCTCCCCCTTGCTTGTGCTCTCATTCATGCACTCTCTCTCTCAAATGAATAAATCAAAAAAATTTTTTAGAAAGTTATATAATAAATGTAATCATGGTATATTATATTGCTCAGCTATGAGCCATACAGTACCATTGTGTTCTATCTACAGCAGAAGGATCTGTGTGTGTGTGTGTGCGTGTGTGTGTGTGTGTGTACTTGGTGGGCTGTGGAGGACGTGGAAAAAATCATTAAATTCTTCTTTTCCACAGAAAGAAGACTGAAGAATTAAGAAAGCAGTAGAAGCAGTAAAAGCTCATCATTTGGAGGTATGGATTGAGAACTATGTGAGGACACCAATGGCACTAAAGTAGTTGAGTTTGGACAGTAGGACGTTATTTTTCATAAAAAGCTTGTACAATTGTTTAAGTTATATGCATGTATAACCTTGATGAAATTTTTAAAAATTTAAATAATACAGTTTGTGAGAAATTCCATGGAAAAGAGATAAACATTAAAAAAAAAAAGTTTGGGGTTTCATTGGTGGCAAAGCAGCTTCCTCACTGTAGTCTATTGAAAGTCAGCCCCCGACACAAGGTTGTTTTTAAAAAAAAAAGAAAAATAAACAGATAAACACAGGATTCTTTAGGAGGTGCATTCTTAGGCCAAGTGACATCTTCCAAGGAGAATACAGAGAGTGATAAAAATTTCTAGAAAAAAAAACCAAAAGCACACCAACATTTAGTGGGGAAATTTACAGAAAGAGACTGACTCAGAGGGAAGAAATGACCAGAGAGGTTGGAGGATGACCTGGAAGGCGTGGTGTTTGAGAAATCAAGAGAATATTTTCAAGAAAGAGGAAGTGGCAGACTGTGGCACATGCCACAGAAAAGTCAGACAAGGACAGAAAGTTTCCTGAATTTCACACTAACAAAATAAAGGATGGCTTTGGCAAGGGCAGCAGCGACCTTGCAGCAGGCAATGTGGAGTGTCTGTGTTACAGGGAACTGGAAGAAAGCAGCGCGGGGAGGGTGTGCACTCTTTATTGGGCTGGACACAGGTCACGGGAGAGCTACGCTACTCCGACCCTTTAGACAATTGATCCTGAACTAGGTTAGTTATATACTCATTTTTTTCTCTTAATACACAAAGATTAAGGTTGGAATAAGGATTAAGTTTGCCTAAGTTTAACTGACAGAGCTGGGGTTTAAATTAGGGCTTCTAGCGACTGTGCTCTTTACCACCACACTTTCTAGGACACTGGACGGTTGCTTTGCTCCTTTCTACATGACTTTGTCTCCTCAAACCAGACATGTAGTGAATCTCAAGAAATGTCTGAAATCAGTCAACTGAGTAATGTTCAAAACAAAGAGAACTCACTCAACTTGATCGCGCTGTGGGTGCTCAAGAACCAGACAGGTTCGGTGAACTGCCCAAAACCAAGTCACTAGGAGTTACCAAGCCCCAGGTCTGAGAGTATAAGCCCTGTTCCCTGACTCCTAGTAAGTTCAATGTATTTCCCAAAAAACTACTTTCAAAACAACAATGTACTGGAGACATAGCTTTTCTTGTCCGAACGAGGCAGATCATCCAATTAATCAGATATATTACCCAAACCTGTTCTCACACACTATACAACCAAAAGTTCAGACATAAAATTACTTTTATCTGAAGTAACTTCTGGACTCCAACAAGCCTGCAAAGCAGGCTCTCCTATGAGGAACAACAAAGACCCTAAAATATTGTGCCAATTGTCCCTCATTTGTTTAAAGCCAAAAAGGCAAGCTGAGATTATATTGTTAAGAGAGGCCAGTTCTTTCAGTGTTGGAGATAATGCAAAGTAGCCTAGGCTAATGAGAAGATATATCTGCACCTGGAATTCTTGAAGAATATAGTTCTCATCTTTCCAACATTTTTCCTTCTTGCTCTTCCCCATCTTCTGCCCTCTGCTCCTGGGTCTTTCTCCCAGATCTCCTTTCCTTCCCAGTATCTTTCCTCTTCTCAGCCTCTCTCCTTTTTCTTCATCTTTTCCTTCCTTCTATTTATCCTCTCTCCTTAATTCTTATGAAAAATAATTATACTGCATGGTGTTTCAATAACACTGAATTATGATCCTGAACGTCACCAGCAATATCATCTGCAATGACCCAATCGAGAGCAAAAAACCCCAGATTTCTCAAGATTCTGGCACTGAGGCAGGAATGCTATCTCCCAAGTTTTACAAAATTCATGCATTCATTTTTGCTAGCAAATTTAATACATAAACTTAATAAGGCCTTTAGCAGGATAGAAACAAATTGGGAGCGTGTTCCTATTTTCAAAAACCCTTTCTGTCTTTAGATAATAAAAATAGCATTAGAAATAACTGGGAAGCCAATGGATTTTTAGGGATAGTCAAGGATAAGAAACAACTTTTCAGTAAAGCCTCAAGACACAGAAATATTCAGGCAAAGAAGAGAAGTGAAGTATGCACTGGAGAGAATCAAAACAGGGATAATGTTCTCGGTGCCATCCATGAAGGCCGCCACATGCTCTAACTCCACTTCAAGTCTTAGAAGACAAAACTAACGGGGTAGGGTGGGTGGAGGGGGAGAGCATCGAAAGCTGTGTGACAGGTGTGGAGCAAGAACTCTCCCTAAGGTTGTTCTGTGGGACAGAAGCCCCCCCCCCACTTCATTGATAGGACAGGGAGCAGCCTAAATTATAATAATGGGTATGAACTCAGCTCTCTGGGGCATAAGCCCAGCTCCATTCTCAAGCATTATACCCTAAAAGTAATATTCTTAATTTCATTTAAGAGAAACAAGGGATTGGGTAAATTTCAGCCCAGAAATTCACAGACCCAGGATAACAATGGCTGGAAGTAAATTTTTTTTTTCAATCCTCCCTTATTGGACATCATCCATGTCCTATGGTTTGTTGTTTCATTTAGTCTTTCATTCATTCAAAACCCGAACATATTAAGGGTCTCTATCTTCACAGCTAAGATTGCCTTGTTAAGTAAATAAGCATATTCACAACCCTCAAAATTATTGCTTCTTCAAGTGAAAAATGAAGAGGATGGTTGGATAATTTACAAAGGACTAATAATGGGAATGAGAAACAGAGAAGTCAATGTCCATTTAAAAAGTTCTTGGTAAAAGAAGATAGAAAAAAGAAGAAGAAGGTAAGGAGTAGGGAACACAAAGAATAAGTTTTTAAAAAGTAATCATAATGTCACAATAGAGCTATAAGAGTTCTGGTTTTGATGGAATCAGCAGCTATCCTCTATATTTAAACGTGTCCTTTTAATCAGAAAGAATTTATCCTAACAGCTAAGCCCAGAGACGGATAAAGAAATACTAAGTCTGTAATTATTAAATATATACTTATTCCCATGGGAATAGGTTAACTTATGAAACCATCAACTGACTGGGAAAATAAATTTTAAATCATGTTTGAAATTTGCATCATTAGGTAAATGGCATCATTAACGGCTTAGCATTTCTTCTTCATTTCCCATTACTTAACCACTGCTGAAAGTACATGCCCAGCTTCTCTTGTGATCTAAATCAATGTTCGTGCAATCTAACAAAACCACCAACCTGTATTACTAAAAACAAAACCTAGAACATTTTCTAAATCATAATGATTTGTGAGTTTGCCTGCCTGAACATGGCAAGGGTTTTGGTAACCAACTCCAACATATATCTCATGACCTACATTATACACGTGCATATTATTTTAGACATATTTAGATCCTCAAAATTTTCTGGGAAATATGCTTTCCTTCTTATGTAATATTCTGAAACATACTAGACTTCTGAAAAATGAAAGGACAAACCACAGAAGGTAGCTCACAGACTACATAGACAGGAGCAATACTTAAAATAATCCAGCAGAAGTAACCCGCCTAAGACACCACTGCTATTATTACCGCCACAAGCACCAAATTCTTCAGCTTGCACTGCCAACATCACCAGCACTGGATGCAGACACTGCCCTAGCACCACCATGGAGCTGCCCTGGACACTCCGTCCCACTCCATCCACCACTGCTGCCAGAGGACTCCCCAGTTTCCCATGCTCTATCTTCCTAGCTTGCAACTTAGAGATTGATTGGACGCATCTATTTGGAGGTGGTTCTCCTCCTACCAAAATTCATGAGGTGAGAAATTCCTCAAACCTATGAAGAGGGCTTAGATGCTGGGTAGGCTAAAAGAATAATAAATATCTACCTAAAAAGATAAGGAAGTGTCTAGCTCTTCTTCATCTCCTTCATGGGCTCCTCTTCCAAATTCTGGTGTTTCCTTCTGCGCATTACTTTCTCACCTGCACACACTCTCTAGAGATCCCCTCCATTCTCATAGATCAATGACTCCTAAATATACATCTTTAGCCACTTCACATCCTTACCATAGCAGAGACTGTTCACTGTCCACCAAAATACCTTTTCTTTCAACAGAAACAGAATTTTAGATCGGCACAGAGCTTCCCAGACATACAAAATTTACTAGCTTTTCTTGAAGTTAAGTGCGACCACAGTCAAACAGTGTGAACGGATGTGATGTGTGCCACTTCCAGCTCTGAGACTTATGATGTCTAGATCTGTTTCCTCCGTATTTCATTTCTCTCCCCTTTGCAACAGCTGGAATCTGTGGCAACCCCACCTCAACCATGCATATGATGACAAGGCTTTGAGGAATGAAAAAGCAACCTAGAAACTTGGGTCATTGAGAAGCAGGGGTACCCACCAACCAGGAATGCGGATGTTGTGCTAATATATGAGAGACAAACAAAGGTCTGTCTTTGTAAGCAACAGAGTAATTATTGTGTGTGTGTGTGTGTGTGTGTGTGTTTAGTTTCTTAGCCTTATGCTAACTAATACACACATACACATACACATACACATGGGTACATGCACACATACTCACAAGTTCACCAGTTGTTTTAATGAAATCAATATCTACGCAAGTACCAATGTTAGAAATCTTGGGGTTGGCCTAGACTCCTCCTTCTCTCTTACTCCCCAAATGCAACAGATACTACATCCTATTTTCTATATTCAATTTGTCTATCTCTTTCTCAAACCCAAAGCTACTACCTCAGTCTGGGTTCTCATTTTTTCACTCCTGATGTGAGCTCATTGCTATTATTAATTTGCTCAGGCTACTATAACAAAGTACCACATACTGAGTGGCTTAAACAACAGAACTTGATTGTCTCACAGCTCTGGAGGCTAGAAGTCCCACTTGATCCTTCCCCTTGATTCTTGGCCTAAACCTCTGAAGCTAGGGACCATACAAGTTCCAGTAGAAACCATGACTTTTAAATCAGAACAACTCCATTTCCTTCAGGAGAGTTTTGTGACTAATGAAGCTGGTGCCCTGGGAAAATGCTGATGGAAAGATAATTACAGAATCCTAAAGCATCAGGCTTCCTGTCCTGATTACAACAAAGAGATCTGTGGGCTTGCCATGAGACAGCCACTCCTAGAAATGGTATTGTAATTGGGATACATGGCAAGAGGAAAATAAAATTCAGATCAATTCCCTTGGGTTCTCTGTCCTTATACTTTAAATTTGTCACACGTCCAGACTTCAGTACGCTATTCTAAGATTCACTGTCTCCTTGCTTTTGGTATACAAGTTTAAAGGCTCCAAACTAGTACACAGAAACAAGAGAAAATCCTCTCATTATGCTTCTGGTTGGGTGGAATCATCCTACGTAAACAGTAAGTAATGCAGCTTCCAAGGGATCAACTAACTGATCTTGCAGCTTCATCACTACCGATCATGGCTGAACTTTTACCACAGAGATCATGTTGGTTATCAAATTATAATTATGGAAAATAACAATGATGTGTCATGTGGTCATACTGATCCAACAGTCTCATTAAATTGCCAATCTCTGATCTTTTTTATTTACAAAAACAGCAATTTCATAGGCTTTCATATATAAAAAACCAAAGTCTCTAACAAACTGAGCAACTTCCCCATGGTCACCCTATTTAGTTGGACAGTGGCAGGGCTGTCATTTGATTCTAGTCTCTACTTGCCAATCCCTCTGATGGTACCCTATAGACTGTGCTTCATCTTACCATTAACCAACATTTTAACAAGATTTGGTAAAGAGATAAGAAAATCTGGAGCTCAGGATAAATTCAGAATACAGTGTTCCAAGTCATTTAAGTTCAGTGAGCCATCGATTCCTTACCTATAGAATATGAATGATAAATCTGGATTTATAAGCAGGCTGTGCGTGAAGCATCTAGCTTACAGTAAGTGCTACGTAAATGTGAATTACATCTACAGAAATCAAAGTTCTACGTTTTCTATTTTTCCAACAATGTAATGGCCAATTTTTAATCAAATATTTTCAGAGTTAAGGATAAGAAGCTTGAAAAATTCTGACTTTTCCTTTCAACTCCCTCCTTTCCAAAATGAACACACACACATACACAAATGTGCACGCACACACACATCCCTTCCCCTGGAAAAACTTACGAAGCAACTCCACGTCACTTTGCTGACACAGATATGATTATTCATGTAGAGCCTATGTGTAGGTGGAGTGGGCTGCTACAGATGTATTCTCTGGCATTCCAGGAGGAAATCCCCCAAAATATACTTTTAAGCACCCTTCACCCCATATCCTCTACTCCCCATCCTCTTAGGCCCTTGGCTTGGTTACTTTGGGAAAAGCAAAGCACTGTATATTGAGATCTCTTGTTAAAACTTCCTTACCTAGGAGGGGTGTTGCATTTGTCCGTGTTTAGTTTAGCTTATTGCATCGACAGGCTATCATCTCACTCAGAAAGTTAATCCAATCCTACTGGAGTCTTGAAGAGAAAATGAGAGATCTATATAGAAATAATGATCTTAAACAATTAGTGCCTCAAATGTGGGATTTCTAGTCAAGAATCTTCATGTGTTAGATGGTGTTGCCACCCACTGGCAAAATGTGATACCGCAGCTCAATCCTTGCATCGGGAGGTGGCTCTTCCCCAGAGAAGCAATGCAGAGTAAGATTGCCTCCTCTCAGAAGGTAATTGTGATTTACTTGCCGGAAGACATGTTTTTTTTTCTAGCCGCAAGTACATAGATTCAGCCCCCTCCAAGCAGTCTTGGTTCTTTTAGGTAGAGACTAGTACTAGAAACTAAAATCTGATGCTGGGCCTAAATGTGAAAGCTGGTGGTAGATCAAACTGGGCTTTAACACACAACAAATACGTATGAGGATATTTACAGAGAAAACCGTACAGTATTTCTGTGGATTCAATCAAAACATCAAAGGCTATAAATCCAGAACATGTTATATTAGGAGCCCCTCCTGATTTTTCTTTTAACTGAATTATGCTTTGGATGTTATTATCAGCCTGTCTGGAGGGGCACCGTGACAAACACGGAAAGTTGCCTTCTCCACATCCATTCACCACTTCTTCCTCACTAACAGAATTCCAATCTTGTTCCATGCAAAATTATCCCAAGCTACAAAACTCAATGTTTAGCCCTCTCCCTCAGTTAGGGGTCTCTCTACGACACAATTCCCAACAGGATATATGTAAGATTCTTGCTTTCTGAAAAACATACAACCCTTCATCCTTCTGCCAGCCAGGTGAGCAGATGCGAAGTAGACATCTTGTGACCATTGGAACAGAAGTCACAAGCTAAGGTAGGAAACAGATGGAGCCTGACGCAGTGGTGACATCATGGAGCTACTGTACCAGTCCTGAAATCTTTTCCTCTAGAATTTTATAGGCAAAAAAGGGAGGGGGGAACCTACCTATGGGACTGAATTCATGTGTCATTGAAGTCCTAATCCCCAGTGTGACAGTATTGTCACTGGGAATGGGGCTTTTAGGAGATAATTAAGATTAAATGAGGTCATCAGGGTGGGGCCCTAACCAGATAGGATTAGCGACCTTAGGAGAGAAAGAGAGATCTCTCTGCGCATCAAATCAAATGTTTAACTGAATTTACAGAGAGTGAGAAAGATATCCCCCTATCCCTTCCACATGAAGACACAGTGAGAAGGCAGCCATCAACAAGCCAGGAAGAGAATTCTTACCAGAAACCTCATCAACCAGCACCTTAATCTCAGCCTCCAAAACCATGAGAAAAAAATTTATGTTTTTTAAGCCGCCCAGTCTGTGACAATTTTGTTATGGCAGCCTGAGCCTACTAATACGAACGCCTATCTGATTAGGCCGTTTTATTAAGTTTTCT
Source organism: Ursus americanus (assembly GCF_024610735.1). Lineage (NCBI taxonomy): Eukaryota > Metazoa > Chordata > Mammalia > Carnivora > Ursidae > Ursus > Ursus americanus. The sequence continues at coordinate 1,909,691 of NC_142131.1, forward strand.
GGTAATTGCATATGCATTCTTCATTGACGCAAAGTGCACGACCTAGCAGTGGAAGGCTGCACATAGAAGAAATAAAAATGTGAATTTTCCAAGCAAAAAAGGTAGAGAGAGAGAGACAACTAGGTTCCTCCTACTTCAATCTGGAAATTTGATGATCTTTCTTATGTGGTGATTAAACATTTGATTTCATGCACAGACTTTGAGTTTACTGGCAGCTCTAGTATTAGAAGAAGTTATAGGACAATGCAAAATGTGTGCATTATTTATTGATGATTTTTGCAAAGTCCTACCTGAAAAAGATGAATTCAGACAAGAACTGATTAGTGGAGGACAGCTAAGCAAGCAGGTCTCTGCCTGCAGCCTGTAATCTAAGTTGTCTGAGAAGCCTGTGATGTGAGTCTTCCAGGTGTGAGAGGAACAAATACTACTTTTCTACCAGAGCTGAAGCAGCGGCCTTACCAGGGGCTGGTACTGGATTCCCAGTTCTTGTTTCATGTGCACTGCTAGACAAAGGAGGTAAACTAGCTGGTAAGAAGGGATAAAAGGTGTTTCTTTGCCTCCAAATTTATTATTTCACATTGCTAATGGCAATTAAGTTAAAAGGAGAGGAAGACTTCCTCTGCCACTCCTCCTGCTTGTGCTCTTTCACTCTCTCTTCTGCCAAATAAATAAATAAATTCTCAAAGGAATGAAGGAAGGATGGAAGGGTAGGAAGAGGTATAGAAAATAAAGATCTGTCACTAGGAACCAATATTTCTCAGGCTTTAACATTATAACTCATAAAATCTTTGGCAGTTGTTGTTCACAAATAGAATTAAATGGAAGAGACTGAAAGTCTTTCTCAATTTTAGAGGGAACTGTATTTCTAAAGAAACATCACACAATGCATGACTGATGAACCTGGGAAGGGGCTGGGAAGGTATTCAATCCATAGGACGAAGGGTGTACATGAATGTTACAAAGCCAAGGGGGTAGCATGTGGTAGAAACCTCTAGTTTTCTACTCAGTGACCTTTTATTTCTTACTAACAGCATCCAATTTTGTTCAAACCAGCATCGTGCCCCAGAGTTGGAATGCCATGACTGATTAATTTCTCCTTTTCACATCAAATTCAGAAGGTTTAGAACCAAGTCTGTGGCTCATCTCGGACAAGGAAGGCTCTGTGGTATGGTTTCATGATGTATCTCCAACCAAGATTTTCATGTTTCTTTTTCACCTATTTTCATAAGTATTACTTTGCTGCACTTATTTATCCCATTAAACAACAATCCCTAAAATAAACCATGTAGAAGCAGCAGCAAGGAGTGTCAAAAGAAACAGAGAGGAAGAAGACTGAAAGATAGGAAAAAGAAGAGGCAGGGGAGAGAAAAAGAGAGAAGGGAAGAAAGAAGGGAAGAAGGGAGGAAGGAAGAAAGGAAGAAAGAAGGTGCAGAAAGGAGAAGGGATGGAGGGAGGGCGAAGAAAGGACATAAAACATACAGTTAGGTGATAGGGAACCTTGAAGATCCAAACCTATGAAGGGGATGATAAATGCCATTACCATCAATGACTCACTATAAGAATTAGCAATGTGGTTTATAGGGAAAGACTATAAAGGGATACAAACATAAAACTCATTGCCTGAGGTGTATGAATACAGTTCCAACATTTTGAAATACTCTTTCTCTCAATTCCTGATGTCACATAGGGAAGGACCTTGATGCAATGGTTGCCTGTACGTAGACGATCAGGCAAACTGTTCTAGGGGCAAATGCCTGGGCCACAGTGTAGCTCGCCAATCAGTCTGCGAAGCAGCTATGGTTTGTAACCTGGCACAGAGTAGGTAGGGCCAGAATGGGTGTTAGTAATGGGTGGCTGATTTAAGACGTCTCAAATATTGAGTGTCTCATCTATAGGTAGTGTATTTTAAATACTTAGTGTCTACTTGTTCCCTCCATCGCTTTCTATCTGTGTCCACACAGATATTCTCTACTTCCTTGATTTGTGTCACATACCTCACAGGTTACCAACTTACTTATCTTTTAACAAAGCTAAGTGTTTTCCATCCATCTGTTGCTTATCTCACTCTCTCTGGCAAAATTTAATATCCTTAAAGAGGAAAATTCACATTACACCTGGCATCTTTCACTTTGAAAATGCTCCTTTCTACTGTCTTATATAAGAAAAGGGAAATGTCAAGCTTTGAATTTAGCTTAATGCATCTCAGTAAAATATGTAAAATAATTTTAAGCCAAGCCAAGCACATAGGCTATGTATTAATATCTATCTATACCTAAAGTTGGCTTCTCAGACATATTTCACTATGCAATCATTCTCCTATTTTCAAAAGGGCATCACTGAATTTCTTTAGGTATTTCATTGTAAATCTATACCAATTTTATACACAATATACTAGTCCAGCTTTCACAACTGAGTATTCTATGAAAGGTACAAAAAGATCTCGGACAAAATATCATATTATTGAAGTATTACAATTTAGTAAATTGCAAAGAGTTATTTAGGGCTTTCTTCACTGTTCTGAATCATAATACAATTTCTGATTATATTCCTGCTATCAATTCCTGATACTATAAAAAGAAACAATCAAAGAACCAAGTTATTTCATCTTTAAATAGATACCAGGCTATTACTGCTCCCTCAGAATCTTTTTCCTAAAAATAATTGTGATTCTCTGAGTTACTAGGAATAGGCAGTTGACAGAACAAGTTCCATTACAAAATGGCATAAAATGGTCTTGTGTCCCAGTTCTACTTATCTTTAGTCAAAATGACTAGATACATTTTTAGACGAACAGCTCCATGGCCTCCAGCCATGGCTAAGAGGTAGACAAACGCTCTGTTCTATGTTTATGGCACGGAAACACAGTGTAGTTTCAAAAAGAACCAGAAACTTTCTGGTCAATTTTTGTTAGAAGATCTAATTATTAATGATTGGCAATAAAGCCATAATTTATATTGGATACTTCTTAGTATTCATATGGACCATAAAAGCAGAACCTAACACCTACATAAAGACATGCTATGGTCCAGGCAGTAAATAACTCCATAAAACAGGTCAATTAATTTAACAATCTGAAGGCACATTTTGCAACTTATTTATCTAAAAGGTAAAAATTTCTGTCCAAAATCAATCACAATACAGATGCTGTCTTAGTCAATTCAGGCTGCAATAACAGAATACCATAGACTGGGTGGCTTAAACAACAGACAGTTATTTCTCATAGTTCTGGAAGTGGGTGGAGTCCAAGATCAAGGTAACAGTAGATCTGGTATCTGGTGAAGGACCTCTTTCTATTTTGTAAATGGCTGTTTTCTTTCATCCTCACATGGCTGACAGCAGAGAAAGGGGAAGCAAGCTCTTATGTCTTTCTAATAAAGGCATTAATCTCATCACAAGGGTTCTACTCTCCAGACCTAATTATCTCCCAAAGACCCCACTTCCTAATACATCACACTGGGGGGGTCCGGATTTTAACATATGAATTCAGGGGAACACAAACACTCAGTCCATAACAGATGCTGTAAAATACGGATTAGTTTTAGTAGTGTTTGTGGTAGTTAAGGTGCCCAGTTAGTGACAACTGCCTTCAGTTGGCTACATTCCAGGCCAGGGTGTTTTCTTCTATTTTTTTTTTTTTTTTTAATTGAAAGAGTACTTGTATTTTAGGATTTGTGGTATCCTGATAAAGAATAGCTGTTAAGGGAGAAAAAGTATCCAGACTTGGAAATAAGGCAATAAGATTACTTCATCCCTTTTGAAAGCCATTAGATCACAGTCTAAGAAGCTACACAGTCAAGAAGGATCATATGATGATATAAGAGAAACAAAGTACTTTGACTTATTGTTTACTTTTGACTAAGGCCCCAATTCTGTAAAGTTGTTTTACTTGGAGAAGATTGATAAGTTGCAACTTTTTTTTTGTCCAGTAGAGATGAAAGTAATTTCTTTTCAGAAGTAAAGATATCCCAAAGTTTGAAGTTTATTGCTCTATAAAACATCAACTACTTTTATATCTAAATTAGGAATTGATTTCAGCAGTCTCTTTTACTTTCTTTCAATTTCTCATATTCTCTTTGAACCAGCTTTACTTTCCTGATAGTCCCATCATTAATGAGTGAATAATATATCTTTCACATGTGCTCATCACGTATTTGTATGAGAGCTATACTTTCAATTTTTAAAATTATATTTTATCATACCCCACTTTCTTATTAAGGAAATAATTAAGCTAGGGAAAAGGTACAAGTTTAGGAAGGAGAGTATACTTAAAGATAATATATTCACTGGAAAATTTGACTGGAAAATCAGATAAGTCACCCATCCTTCCCTGGACAGGAGTTGAAGAGTAGGAGGAGAAAGGCCAGGAATAAAGATTAAATGTTAGGTCACTGCAGCCACAGTTCAGCAGATCTGATTATCCTATCCCCTAGGTGTACATGGAGTGACCTTCCAGTCTGAAGAAAAGCACAAGCTAGATTTTTGCCATAATAAATGTAATGACTGCTATCTATAGTATCTTAAGGGTATATCAACCAATAACATGGAATACTTTTATACTGGGCCCTCACAAGAGGCCTCAATCGATTTCTATCATATCAAAAGAAGTACGTTTTATTCAACCTTAACCTCTATCAAAACTCAGAGGCGGTACACAAACATGTATTAAATGAACAAATGACTGAACACAAGAATTAAGTACAGGATGCGATTTCAGGATATTAGGGTAAGGAAGCTGAAGTTTTTGTACAAGCAAAGTAAAGAGTTTAATCAGAGAGCCTAGCACATCTCTGTACCAGGGCAGCTAATGAAGTAGTTTCTTGAAAGAATGGTGTCTCTATCAGCTTAGGACTAAAAACAACATCCGGCGTTTAACGATTTGATCCTTTCTTTTGCCTCTGAATTTCATCCAAATTATCCCAAACCAATCAGAACAAATATCATTAATGTCCTTCAATAAAGGAGATGCCACATGTTACCTTGGAAAAGAATCCCATGTCCCTCAAACCTTACAGCTGAAAATTTGGGGAAGTCTGTTTGAAATCCTCTTTGCTCTGGAAACAAACCCAGTCCTATTTTCTGTTCAGAAAAGACACGAATCTTTGTTAAGGAACCCTCCTCTTTGCAAAATACATACTCACCTTTCACAATTTTACATGAAGTCTACTCCAGTTAAAGAATCCGAATCTTTTTTTTTTTTTTTAAAGATTTTGTTTATTCAAGAGAGAGACAGAGAAAGAGAGACAGCATGAGAGGCGGAGGGGCAGAGGGAGAAGCAGACTCCCCACTGAGCAGAAAGCCTGAGCGGGGCTCCATCCCAGGACCCTGAGATCATGACCTGAGCCAAAGGCAGACACTTAACCAACTGAGCCGCTCAGGAGCCCCAAGAATCTGAATCTTTTTAAAAAGGAAAATTATACAATCCAAAACTGGAAATAACCAAAATGTCTATAAACAGAAATAAACTGTAGATTCATACAAAGGAATAATAAATAGCAATAAAGAATTGTGTGATACACACAAAAATGTGGATGAATCTTAAGACATATGTTGAGTTAAAGAAGCCAAACACAAAGTAAACACTATAATTCTAAAGATATGAAATCCAAGAACAGGCAACACTACTCTATGGTTACAGAATCAAAACAGCAGTGGTTTCTGAGGTCTGTGTGTGAAAGAAAGCGGAACAGACTGCAAAGGGACAAGAAGTAGCATTCTGGGTGACAGAAATGTTCTATATCTTGTTTTAATGATTTCATGAATATGTATAATTGCCAAAACTGAACTGAGCACTTAATATTTGTATACTTCATATATGTAAATTAAATTCCAAGAAGAAAACTTAGAAAAGTAAGGGCTATCAGACATTGCCAACAGCCCTGCTAGCACTTCCCATAAATAAAGGACCCTGACGTTCCAATTGCCTTCTTGAAAGCTGAGAAGATTGTAGCTGAACAATCAGTTTCTGGCTGACTACAATTTTTCTCCTCTGGAAGTACTGAGGTTCACCAGAAGAGTAAGTGAGTTAGGAAGTCAGTTTCCAAATAATTACATATGCCTAAGTGTGCTGGGCTCTGAAGGAAATCAAAACCAGTGATCAATGAGACGTGCCTTCTATTAATTAGCCAGGTTGTTTTTCTGATGTACTTCCCAAACAGGTCTAGAGGGCAATTGGATGTGAAATTTTCACAGCTATTCCTATCAAGGTACCAGATCAGTGAGAAGATTCTCCAGTTGATAGGAAAATTAATAGGTCACCTTTTTTTTTATTTGTACAAATACAGATCAATCGCCAAGGTGGAGAAAAGGAGCTTTCCAGTCACTAATTAATAACAGCCAGGACACCCCAGAATTTACGGGATGTACAAAAATACTTCTGTTCGATATTAATGACACTGTACCAACTTCCTTAAGTAGAACAGGCTTTGGAGACAGAAAGACTGTCTACCATCAACTAAAGAGTGATCTTGGCCAAACTTCCTCAAATGACTTCACTTCTCAGAGGTAAAGGGAAAATTAAGTAAGACAATTTATCTGGGATAGTCAAGGGATGTCAACAGGTATAAATCCTGAGAGGAGATTCTCTCTCAAGTTTTCTCTCAGAAATCTGCATGCTCAACACATATGCAGAAAAACTTTGATTTCCTTTTGAAGAAAACGCTTTTCTCCGACATGGAACTGAGTCTTCAGTAAGCTATTCTACCATTCTATCAGGCTACTTGCTTCTCTGGTATCATAATCACTACAGAAAATACCAAAATCTTTGTGAGCATTAGGGAAGAGAGCCGATCATCTGGATGATTCTTAATTACTTAGATTTTATTTCCTTTCCCTTTAACTTCAGAACTTTATGACTCTTGATTGAATGGTAGCATTGATATATGGCCCTTCTGAAGCACAGAAGGGGAGAACTGTAGGGCTGGAGTGGAGAGGGGTAGGGTTGCTCACCTGGTGTGTCTTTGGTGCTACAGCAAGGTCAGAGAAATACATTAGGTGACTGTCAGAGGAGAAAATGGGGCATGTTAGCAGACTTGAGACACTGTTAAAATGATAAGATTCCTAGACTAAACCATCTACCAGCTCCTGTCGTGGCTTTTATACATGCAAGAGCTTGAGGTGTCTGAATATGACGATCCTCCGCTCTGATATCAAAGCCGTGCATATTATGTATGCACCACTCTGGATGAATTAAATAGCTAAAGAAATGCTCATGGGCTACTGCATCTACATCCAGACAGAAAATCCCCAGGTCTTAATTTATTTTGGCTAATTAGTATGTTGGGCATTTTATCCAGACAACATATGTCAATTTTGATTAGTTTCACAACTCAAGAGCAATGATTCTCAAAACGGATAAAGATGGAAGAATTTGTGTCTCATGTGACATGTGAGTATCACTAAAAAGCATATACAGCAGAGGAAGCTTTCAATAACCAAATGGACAAGACCCATTCTGTGGATGTCAGTCAGCCTCCTTCTGCAGTCACACTGGCGCTTCTTTAAAGTGCCGCATGTACGAAACGGTCATGGTAGCAGGGACAGAGGCAACACATAAGTTTGAGAAAGCTGATCTGCCTACTGTTACTGCTGAGCACTTCGCTTGTGCACAGCAGAGACTACCGCTGAGCCTCCATATGCCAGCTAGACACCTGGTGACAGACTGATTACGCTGGACCTCTTCTATCCTGGGGGGACAGCATTTTGTCCTCCGTAGCATAGACTCATATTCTGGAGATACATCTATAGAAAATCTATAGAAAAAAAAGGACCCTGAAATTACAGACTTGATTTTAGGGTCCTTTTTTTTCTATAGATTTTTTTGTTTTTACTTTCCTAATTTCTTCTGGGCTTATATTCATTTAAATAAATATTGATGTCAAAGTTTAGTATGAAGGCCCATCTGGAGAAAGGAAGAAAATGAAGTGAAGGAGAAGGCATTGCTTCTGGAGTGAGCCTAACACCCTGGCAGGCCTAATGAAAGCTCCAGGATCCTTGCAGGTTTGCAATGAGGGGTCTGATTTGGTCTGCTGTGGTGAATCACTTTCCTCTCTCTTTCATTCAACTCAATTACCTGGAGCAGATATTCACTGAAGAGGTACTCAAGCCATCTTGCCCATCAATACTGGGGATTCACAGATGAGTAACAGCCCAGCTCTGTCTGTCCCCAAGTGACCTGGCAGGGATGCTTCTCACATGCAAGACTGCAGGAGATAGGACGTATGCAAGGAACCAACTATGCAGTGTTTTTCAATGTTTGTCACACATAGGCAAACAGAAAGTGCTGATACATGTGCAGCACACTCACGTATAGTGACAGGTCCACTTAAAGCTGGAGGTGACCTGCCTAGGAGCATTCCAGATCTCAACACATACCTGGAGACCATGTGCTGAATCACCAATGCGTCCTGGCACATATCAACTGAAAAGCTTTGCATTATTTTACATGATAACAAACACATATATTATGAAGTGTAAAAAATGCAATTTCCAAAAAGGCAGGCCAAATTATTTCAAACCTATGACCCGCAGGACAGAGATTCATTCTTAACCACGAGGGTACTTCAGCAGAACACCATCTAAGAATGGGAGTGAAACAAACCCCCTCAGACATACAGCACAGGGAGGTGACCAAGAGACATGCAACCCCACATGGATGATGAAAAAAGGCTGTGGATGTGGCATTTTCCAAGGGCCCTGGTTGAACAGTTCATCTTCAAACCCTCACTTCAAAGCTGAAAGGACTCCGGAGCTTCCATCAGGCCTGCTGTCAGGTGAGGCTTAATCTAGAAGAAATGTTTTCTCCTTTTATACTTGGAGATGGCAGACAGGGCATCGAGAACATTAGCAAAACCTAGGAATAGGAAAGCCATGGACAGAGTTGGGAAATTTCAAGTAAGCAGTGTAAGTGCCTAAAGATTAGTATGTGTTCAGGAAAGGAATAGGCTGAATATGGCTGTGTTGAGAATGCAAAGGAATAGGCCCAGTATTGTGTTGTATCCTGGACTTGCATGGCAGAATGGGGCAGTACTCAATCCACTGGCAACAAAGGGGCTGGAATGTGGACCAGACAGAGCCAGGAATTAGATACACTCAGACCCGAGTGGTGAGGGTGTGCAGCCAGAGCAGTGAGGAGGAAGACTTCTCAAACTGCTATCTTTTTCTCCACAGTCTCTTCTTCCTGCTTTCCTGATTCCCCTTCACTTCATCACTTTAGATACACCTTGTAAACGGTCAAAGAGGTTATAGTCAAGGAGATTAGGTATGAAATGGTTTAAGCCACTACCATTCTTTCCTGTATAGTGCAAACCCTCAGCTTGGGAGCAGATTAAAGCCTCAAACTTGAGAAAAGTCTGGAGTACAGACATTTTATAGGACTCTTACTGGCAATTCAGTTTCCCACGGCCAATAACTTTCTGGTCATTGAAAAGGTGCCATACGATACAGGTTTTTAAGGAGGCAGTTTGGTGGTTATTATTTTTGAAGGAGCGAGGAGAAGGAAGAGATAAATTTTTAAGTTGTTGTAATAAGTTTAATGAGAAAAAACATAAGGTACTCTACATTCTATGTTATTTACATTTGATTTCTTCAGGATTCACTTAAAAATGCAGCATTAATTGTTCCCAGAAAGTGATGTGACATGTTTTCTCTCCTTATAATATGGCATTTCCTTTTCTGTCACTTCTTTAATGGAAAGTAAAATTTATAAATATGCCTTTATTTTTAAAAATAAACATTCTTTTTTCTGAAGGTAGATATTTTCATGTAGATGATATCCTGAGATAGCTTTTAATTCAACACAAAACCCCTGAAAATATTCTAAGCCTTCCCTAACACATTTTTTCTAATATTAGGTCACTTAACATTTTTAGATGAGAGAGAGAGAGATGTAACTAGCTGTGCTTGCCATCAGTTGACTGAAACATCCTCTGAATCCTTAACTTTCACAGGGTGTTGCAAATGACAGAGGAGGTGTTGAAAGAGGGACTCATCCGCACTTTGCTCACACATCCTGGACTTGATCTGAGTGACTTTACTTCCTCATGCTGAATGAGTATGGGACTCCAGGAATCAGCAGAGGGCACTCCGAACCAGCCATGGTTGTGGCGATGCTATCGTGGGTATTACGGCATGTGTCCAAACTCATCAAGATATATATACTACATATGTGCAATTATACCTTAATAAAGCTTTAAAAAACTTAAAAAAAGGCAGACACTTAACGACTGAGCCACCCAGGCGACCCTCATTTCATAATTTTTATAAAATTTCATAAAAATGAAAGAGAAAGCAGTGAAAAACCCTATGTCCTTCACAATATTACTGAATAATTCCTGGTGTATAAAAAAATATAAGGCCCCCCATCTGCTAAAATCATGGTTAATTAGGATTTTCTGTTACTTAATCCTGAAATCATTTTTAACTGATAGAGAATTGTTTCTCCTTTCAGGGGAGAGGGTAAGTGTGCTTTTATGTGTATAAAGGTTAATACTGTATTATTGTTGCTACTGTTATTGTTGCCGGGAATTTAATGTATGGAATAAGGGTATGTGTTGGATAGCAAAGCAGAAGACTATGGGAAGACCTACTTTTGACAACAAATACCTTGTGAACACTCTTTCTATGTCTGGAGAATTTCCCAATTAAAATCCCTGAATCCCCAACACAGAACCCAGAACCTCGCTCTCTTGGCTTCCTTTGTGACTTGGGAACAAGCGTGAGCTTTAGGCTGTTCCCAACTGGATGTATGCTCGTGACAATATGAACTATAAGTCGTTGCTATGGAGGAGGTACTGTGTGTAATTTGTTCCAGAGGTGGTGGCCAAGACCCCCAGTCTTCAGAGACACCAGGGACCCCCAGCATCCAGGGCCAGTGTTGGCCATACAAGTGGTTTGGGATGATCTGGACATCGTTTCCAGCCAAAAGGGCCACAAAAAATTTGGAAAGATTCCTAATGTTCTTTAATAAATTTATCTTCTGCTGAAAATAGCTGAAACTGATTCTAAATACCCAGAGTGATACATTTCATTATATTCACAATTTAAACATTCTTGATTTATCATTTCATTGTCTTAGCCCAAAGTCAGCCATCTATCTAGTACTAACTGAACTCAACAGACCACTGATCCCAACTAACCTGCAGTTGAATAGATCCCAAAACCTGAGAGCTGCCCTGGTCCCACTGGCCCTCTCACAGGATGTGAAAATAATACTGATTCATATTCCATATCTTGGAACATCAGGTTTTAAGGCATTCTCGGAGATGGGCATTGGGTACTGCATACCTTATACTATATATATTAGCACCTCTTGGTGAAGTTATGTGTTTTGTTTACCAATAAATTAGGGCAGTAATTCTCAATATTTTTGGTCTCAGCACTCCTTCACTCTCAAAAATTACTAAGGACTTCACCAAGGTTTGGTTATACAGTTTATATCTACTGGATTTTCCTGTATTTGAAATACTGAGATCAAAAAAAGTCAAATAATTTCTTAGTCTTCTTACGAAATGGTTTTTCATAATACTTCGCTAATCCTCTGAAAAGATTTCTGGAACCCCCAGGGAACACTGGCTCACTCTATGAAAACCATGGAATTAGGTATTTATTCAACACCTGTTGTTTGCCCAACATTGAAATGGACTCTGCAGCAAATTTGGAATTTCATCCGAGGGCACAAGCAAAGTCAGAGCCATGAGAATGTAACTGCCATATTGGCAGAAGAGGAGGAAACCAGCCACTCTGAAGATGAGAAAAAAATAGTGAGAGATACTTTCCTGTATGACCTAAATTTATCCTAAGTGCCTCCAGGCAGTGCTATTTGTCTAGGGGTTTTGTTACATAAGAACTATTTAAAAAAAAGAAAAAGGACTTTTGTTAAAAAAAAAAAAGAATAATTTTTCTTACAAACTAGTATTTTTTTAAAGATGAAATTGGTTTCAATTGATACAAGGTGTGGTATATTTGTTGAGTGATTGTCATTTCCCAGCAGGAAGGGGAATGGTAATTTCCTTCTTTGAGCTCTGGTAAAGGGTAAAGAGATAAGCTAATTGGGAATGTCTCTCTTTAACATTTAATTCATCTGGAATCAAGTGAATTATTTCTGTTCATTGCTGAAGGAGACTGAAACTCTCCACCCCAATATTCCTCATGCTTTCTGGGAAATCCCGTGCCATTCAGGTGAGGATCTCTTCTGCCAAGAGCTGCCCTTCCCACCACTTCCTGGAGGAGCTCCAGGCTCAGCCAAGCACCAGATGAGTCAGTGCCACTTCCATGGGTCTCCTAACTCCAGCTCACGTCAGCCACGTGAGGAGAGAAGAAGACAGGACCTGGAGACCATCTGCTACCCTCTAAAAGTCAATGCCAGGGACTCACATCCATGTAAATTTGATCAGGTCAAGTGGTACCTGGAGGTTTGTGGGAAGGTCAAACTTTGTTCAGGCAGCAAACACAATTGTAGCTTCCAGGGGTCACTTTCCAGAAGAAAGTTAAATTCTGGCCAGCCACATAGTATATATGTACATAATAGTATGTATGCATGTATGGATGGAAGGATAGTAAAATATATGTAAATTTTAGTTGAAAAATTAAATGAAGAGTAAAAACAAAAACTACTAAAAAGTACTGAAATGTATATATAACAAAACCGAGAATCAACAGTTGTTAACATTTCATCTTGTTTTGTCTAATTTTTTTTTTAAGATTTTATTTATTTATCTAACAGAGAGAGACAGCGAGAGAGGAAACACAAGCAGGAGTGTGGGAGAGGGAGAAGCAGGCTTCCCGCTGAGCGGGGAACGTGATGCGGGGCTCGATCCCAGAACACTGGGGTCATGACCTGAGCCGAAGGCAGACGCTTAACGACTGAGCCACCCAGGCGCCCCTTGTTTTGTCTAATTTTAAATAAAACACACGATATAATGCAGAAAAGTTCAAGGGCCAATGGTCTCCACACATCTCCAAAGGTAATAAATAACTAGCATTCATTTAGCCACCCCTGATTTTCTACTTTTTCATTTCCCCTTGGTTTCTGAATTTTGTCTCTCTCTGCACCATCACCCGCCTGCCACTCACCTTTCTTTCAAGATCCATGGTAGGGGTCCTCTTCTCCATGAAACCTTCCCTGGCTCCAGAAAGGCAGATGGCTGTGCAGCCTTTCCTCCTCTATCGCTCATCTCCTGGAGTTGGGGGTCAGGCACCTTGTCTCATTTGCATTGGTATCTCCAACATCTTGTTAACTCCACACAGAATTACTTAACGAGCCAGTGAGGAGAGGGCACGAGATGGTTTGAGAGGGAGATACACACGTCTATTTCCTCACCCCTCACAGCGGCGCTTGTGCAGTGCCCTTTTCCTTACCCATCTCCTTGTCATTGTAGCAGTGGGCATGAACAACTCATTCCGTCCCCTTCCGCCACATTCCCATCGGGTCAGACTGCGTCCAGTGGGCCAAGAGAGAACACGGGCATTCAGCCCCTCGGGGAACTGCCCTCGGATCCACGAGCGGTGGCTAACAAGCAGCGCAAACCTGATGTCTCGTCTTCGTTTCCCTGAATCTGGCCAACTAGTACCAACCAGTTTCCTCCACGATAGAGGTGATGTCTTCCAAGAAAAAAGGTAGGGTTTTTTCCTCCCTAATCATTTTCTCTTCATATGCATTGTTTTTCGAAGTTATAAATCCCTTAAAACGAGAACGACAGCAAAAAGCATGCAGGCGTTCGGTCACACCGTACCCACCCCCCGCCGCCATGCGAGCGTACGTGACTGTCAGAAGCTACTTGAGCGCTTCTGTTCGCAGGCGCCCTCACGCACGTGCACACGGGCACGCACGGGCACGCACGGGCACGCACGCACACGCACGCGCACGGACGCACGTTCCTTACTTAGAAACAAATTCCTGGCAATCCCCGTTTTGCTGTGGGATGCCTTAGAAACAACTTCTCTTTCATGCTTGCTGTGAAAGAGAGCGAAGGCACAAGGGCGTGCAAAATAATGTAAACAAATGATGAGCTAAAATAAGACCAGAGACCTTGTATGTTTTGTTTTAAGCATTTCAAGAGCATAATACAGCACCTGGGTCAGAGTTTGCGCTAAGTATTTGATGAGACAGAATGAATAAATTAATGAAGGAAGGAGCGCAACACCATGTTGGATGGGGAAGTCCTCACCTTTTGGTATAATATACTTCTTAAAGTGAATCCAGGCTGGACAACCACTCACCTGCCACTCATTCGCCCAATGGGCTTGCACAACATTTACGCCGGAGAGTAGGGTGTGACCAGGAACGAGGAAACATGGGCCAAAGTTCTAAGACAAAATGTCAGACTTGCAAAGTTCAGATGGGGACAAAGAGCCAAAATAAATGAGCTGTAGACTGGAATTGAGTCAGAGATAGTGGGAAAACTTAAATGATAGCAAACAAAACAAAACAAAACAAAACAAAAGCTAACCAAAAACAACCCTGATTTGAAATACCCATTCCTGGCTGCAACAGCAAATAAATTATATTCCTAAAAATTACTTGTCTAGTATTTATACTTATTTTCCCCCTAGTGGACATTAAATCATTGTTATCTACATATCTTGCGGTCCAAATAAATCACTTTTTTAAAAATGGAGGTGAAAACTAAATATTGCATATTGTATGTACCACTTCACAGGCATTTAGAATTCGGTTGGATAATTGGAATCGGGAAATTCAGCATACAGTACAGACACTGAAAAAATCCCCATAGAATTCTTTACATTAACATTAAATATCATTCATAAATCCTCGTACCACTGGACTTGAGGTGGGGGGAGGGGTACAAAATTACCAAACAAAAAGTGTCCGTCTCTTTCATGTTAGCTTAGGCTTTTCTGAATAGTGAAATTTTATGTTCAAATTTTGTTTCCTCTCAGTGCCTCAACCCACTTCCTTCTCCTTTCCAAGGTGGCATGTGGGTAGAGGGAAAGCCATCTGTGTTGCCAGATCCTTCCCTCCTCCCTCCATCTTCACCCTACTTAGCCTGTGCCCTGAGCAGCCTTGCAACTAGGCCCTTAACTAGGATGGTGCTGCTATACTCTGCTATGGGGTCACAGCTCACTCTGCCACAGTGGCTCTATAGCCAGCCTGTTAGCACCAGACTCTCAACTCTGTGCCTCATTTCCCCTCAGGAAGCAGATAGAAACTTGCAGACTCTCCACGTCACCCAGTCATGGAAACCTGTGTGAGCTTTCACAGGCCACTCCCTTTGCCTGTCACTATACAGTCACCCCTTGACTATGGTTCAAAGCTAAAGTAGGCTTATATTTCAGAATTCATACAAAGATAATCACTTTCTAATTAGTGTAAGGGGAAAACATGTAAATTCAGAGCTGTATTACCTCAAGTTTTGATCACTAAATATTCCTAGCACAGATAAAATTCTAGTACATGGTAGATCCTCAACCAGCATCTGATGAGTCCGGGGGATCGGGGGATTAGCAGGATCTTGACTATACAGTTAGCCAATAGTGACAGCAAAATAGAGATCTAGAGAAAATGACTGATTCTTGAGAAATCTGTGGATATAGGAATAGGTAAAGCCAATACAATCCCTGGACTTTGTAGATATTCATGTAGGAGTTGGATTTCTGTCATTTGCAATCAAACAATTAATAAAAAAGCATAACTCTAACATAACTTACACTAATAAATTTCAAAATCTAGATTAAAGTCATGATTTGTAAAGAAAATAAATTTACAATATTGGCTTGAGACAGAAAATCAAATTAGTTCAGTAACCATAGAAAAAAACTAAATAGGCAAAAATCTCAATAAAGACTTTGTGCAAGACTTTTTTTTCCCTTTGATTAAGCAAGTTTTAAAAGAATATCAATATTACTCAGCCATCTGAAAGGATGAATACCCGCCATTTACATCGACACGAATGGAACGGGAGGGGATTATGCTAAGTGAAATAAATCAAGCAGAGAATGAAAATCATCTGGTTTCACTCATATGTAGAACATAAGGGATAGCATGGAGGACATTAGGGGAAAGAAGGGAAAACTGAAGGGGGGGGAGTCAGAGGGGAAGATGTACCATGAGAGACTATGGACTCTGGGAAACAGTCTGAGGGTTTGGGGGGGGGGGTGTGGGGGGATGGGTTAGCTCGGTGATGGGTATTAAGGAGGGCAAGTGTTGTAACGTGCACTGGGTGTTACACGCAAATAATGAATCATGGAACACTACATCAAAAACTAATGATGTACTGTACAGTGACTAACAGAACATAAAAAATATATTGCTTTCTTCAGACTAGAATGTTGTGATGCCTTAGTCAGAACATGCTTTTTTCCCTTTCCTCAGCTTCAAATGCAAATTCATCATTGGGCTCACTTCTAATAATTGCATTGTTTCCTGCCTTGGGCTTTGCAACAGAAGCCTGACAAAATAGTGTTTGCTTAGGCAATAATTTAGACTTTACCTTATTTGTGATTACTATAGCGATTACTATAGCTACAAGGTATAATTTTACGGTCTTATTTAAATTTTATGAATTTGAATGTTTTTTACACTAACTTTTTCCAATAAAGTCCACTATGAAACCAAACAAAAGAAAAAGAAAAAGAAAAATCAAAGATAGGGGTACCTGGCTGGCTCAGCAAGTAGATCATGTGACTCGATTTCGGGGTCATGAGTTTGAGCCCCACGATGGGTGTAAAGATTTAAAAAAAAAAAAAAATCAAGGGTAGATAACTCTGTGAAACAAAAAATGCACCAGTTTCATCTTACTTATAAACAGTTCTATCCCAAGAATAAAAATGACTTAATATAGAAATCTTTGAACAAAATTCACTAAATTACACCAATTAAAGCAGATATTGATCCTCCATTATATGCTGAAAAATCACCAGATAAAATTTTATACTTACCATCTAGTTTAATTTTTTTAAGTAGAGAATTAATAAAATAGAATTTAACAAAGGATATCTACCAGAAATTTAGAGCATATATTATCCTTAATGATGGCACATTAAAAGCATTTTCACTAAAGTCTGTAGCAAAGCAATATTTGTTACACATTGCCAGTATTCAACATTCTGTGCCAGACCACAGCTAAAGCAATCCTAAGACAACTAAATAAAACATTAATATTGTAAAGGAAATAAAGTCTCACCAATTGCCAAAGATGGGTTTCTTTTGGATTTTTTAGGTAAGACTATGTTAACAAACTTTTAAGAGTTCTACACCATAACAGATTAGCATATAAAAACCAAATTACCTTTACCATGACAGCAATGACCAATTATAAAATACATTAGAAAAAAGGTGTATTTCACTATAGCAACAAAAATTAAATGCCCAGATAAATGTCAAAAAATGTATGATGATATAGAGAAATCTTCTGAAACCAAGCCCACAAAAGCGCTGGTTTAATGAAGACATATATTGTTCCAAATCCTATGAATTTAGCACAACTAAAAACATAACTTCAAGATATGTTCACCAATAGTCAAGAAATCTTGGGGGAAAACATTAGGAAGGCGTTACCTCCATCAAATCTAACACACCAGAAAACTAGAATCAAAGCAAAATATTATTTATTTGTGATATCAAATACCTCAATTAAAGAATTTAGCATATAATAAAAGAGCATTTCAAATCAGTGAGAAAAGAAAGAGTGGACTTCAATAAATGGTTTTTGAACTTTTGAATAAAAGTAGCTCTATACCTTACACTTCACAAAAATCAATTCTCGAAGATCTGGCTGGATGGTAAATGTCTTAGAATACAGAATATACTTCATATTTTGAAATGTCATAAAAATTTACCAATTTGAATATATAGAAATATAAAACATTTATTTAAAAAAAAGACACTGTATGTCAAATTAAATACAAGTGACTGAGTAAACATTGGTAACAGACACAAAAGACTAATACTTATACTATTTGAAAAACTTCTAACAAAAATGAAATAGGCAAATCATTCAACAGAAAATGAACCATGTTGGGAAACGGCAATTCATACAAATATAAAAATGGTCTAAAATAAACATATGAAAAGATGCCCATCGTTACTAGAGCCAGAGTTTTTAATTAAAACAATAAAATCACATTTTTTCATTAAAAAATCTAGTATCAAATGTCCTTAATGATATGGGGAACATTCATTTCAGAGAAACTGTAAGTTGATAATAGCCATTTTGGAAGCCAGCTGAAGTATCTTTTTAACACTGCCTAACTCTGGTCCAACAATTCAAAACCTAAGTATATACTACAGAGGAATCCTTATACGCACATAGTCACACAGGATGATGTTCTTTCAGCATTGTTTGCAATTAGGGGGGGAAAAGGGAAAGTCCCTTAAGTGTCCATTTTAGGCTAAATAGATTATGTATGTATGTATTTATTTATTTATTTATTTTTACAAAAGTAAAGAGATTAGGTCTGATTAAACTGAAATAAACCAAGTAGAAAAGTTGTGGAATGATATGCATATATTTATATCAAGTTAAAACTATACATTTTATTTCCTGTATTATTCCTATATAGTATGTATATACATTCATGGACAAAGGTCTAGGTAGAAAGTTAACAATTCGTACTTATAGGGAGGGTATTAGGATTGAAGGTAATTGCCAAAAATAGACTTATCTCTGATGTTTTTATAAGTAAAATGTAGTCATATACTAAATTTGTAATTTCAAATGTAAAGAAAAAGCAGTATGCAGAAAATGATACATTTTAAGAAAAAATATACACACAAAATTATTCTTTGTATTTCTTTTTCTTTCTTTCTTCCTTCCTTGATGTAAACATACAGGAGAGGTTCTGGAAGATTATCTGCCAAAATGATGCTAATACTATACAGCTATCTCCATTAGATATCTCCATTAGAAACAGTATATTCAACTCCTATATTCTCATTTGAAAGAGGAAAACTCAGTTCAAGATTTGTAAAAGCAATACAGTATCAGTTTAGAGCTCTTATTATTTTGTTCAGTTATTTTTAACATTCACATGGTACATGATTATATACTGAAATTTTGCCATATCTTTAGAATGTAGTATTTGGGGCAGAGTATTTTTAAAGTTAGACTTAAGTCATTAACATTTCAGTCAATAGTTAAGTTTATACACATTTTTAAAAGAAAAACAGAAGACAAAACCAGATTGGCATATTTCTTTAGTAGTTTACTAATTCTACCTTACACCATTAATCAAAAATGCTTTGATACTTAAAGTTACCACTGATCAACTCCTTGTGAGGACTGTTCTTTCTGGAGATTATTCTGTAAAACCTTAATTCTAATGAGAATGATATTGGCATTCATATACAACCAGCTACATTTTAGGAATAACACACTTTTGAACATATAAACTAAAAATTGTTTTTAGAGGACTGTGCTCTTAGAATTACTTTTTTTAACGTAGATTAAACTTTATAGATATTACCACATCCATTATCAATACGCTTCCAATTATTAAATAAATCACCTGTAGCAATACAGTTTTTCATACTTCTACAGGGACAGAGTAAAGAGAACACCAAAGCAGTCATATCACGTTGTACCTTAAAGACCTACCATGTAAGTGGCAATTGTCCCCTGCTTTTTTCTGCTCCTATTTAGGAACGTGTTTGCATTTGTGATAGCATAATCCCACATCAAGTCCTCTATCAACCTCTCATATTGAGCGGGCTTTGGTTAACAGATACAAAGACTAGAAGTTCATTCACTCATTTGTTACCTTAGCTACACCCTTGAAAGACTTTTTTTAGTAGTAGAGAAAGGAGACACAAACAGGAGGCAAAGCGCTTCCAGGATGACCTCTCAGCACTTTGCCAGGTAGAGGAATTGCTTATTTAATTCATGTATTGCTGAAGTCTCAAATCATGAAAACAATAAGAAAAACTGCCAGAGCTATCTGGTTTCACAATGGTTAGGAGAGAAAAGTATATAGGCAGTAGTTTCTTCCAAATAAGAAGATCATCAGTAAGGAAGAAACACTTCGAAGGATATCTTCAATGGAATTCGGAATTTCCCTCCCCTATCCTAGGTACCTATTCAACTGTCTCCTATAGCAATTTGGCTTGTGAAAGTGCCTCTCACCTTCCTTATAAAAGAACAAGTTCCTTTAGAAAGGCTCCAATGGAGAACACTAGGGAGGTGTTACAAATTTCATCTGTCACACTGAGATCTCAAAATGACCTTAGCAACTTCCTCTCCTGCATTACAAGAGGGCTGCACTAATGTCTGAGTCAACGATCTAAGAGTCAATGATCCATGTTTTCATCAGAGGCCACCAAGGAAGGAAACACACCCTTTTACTTCAGATCATGAATGCACTTTTATAATTACATCACATCAGTTTTGTCTTCAATCCAGCAATACTTTACATGAAACACCTAATATCTCTTACGTTACAGGTATTCAAAAAATAGGAACTGATGACAACAGTTCAGTCATACACAAGTAACTGATGTTAAGAGACTCAGAAAATAAGTCATTTGAATAGATTCTATAAATCTTTAAAACAAAAGGAAGGTATAATTTTATTTCAAGAAAATATTTCGCATTTAAAATGAAGAGTGACTACTAGTTAGTAGTGCTAGCATTTCTTTTCTTTTCATAGTGAAACTTGGAAAACAAGGTATGAGTTAAACTGAACCCATTTAATATAAAAGTCTTTAGTCACTTAAATTTATTTTTATAACAAAGCACTTTTTATATAATTTAAAATACACATGCTTTGATTGAAGAGTGACTGTAAATGGATCCAGTTTTCTTCCACCTGTGATGACAACTTTGTCATTTCTTCTAGAAGTACTGGCTCTGAAGGAAGCATTTTAAGGTGTAACTGAAAAGAAAAATATTATAATATTTAAGAAAATTAAAATTTTGTTTATTCTAGATTCAACCTTCTTACCAAGAAACATTGTAAGATACTATTCTGAATAGTTTTTCCTTAGATGCTGGTTTATTACCAGTTCCCATTTCCTTCTCCTCTATCAAACTTTCTTATGAGTTCCTTTATGGTACTGTCTGTCCCTCAGCAGAAGTGAAGTTGTCATCACTCTCCTGCACCTAAGGAAACCCCTGATACGAACGTGGAAACAAGGTCCTAGTACCAACACTAACTCCATATTTCTGTGCTTCCTTAGGTTTCTTCTTTCACTGGATCCCACTGGTAATGAATGACTGATGGCTCTCTGCTTTAACTAAGGGTTAAAGTAAATTTATGTTCAGGAACTACAGCTGGTAATTTTCTATTTTTTTCATCCTACATGCTACCATCTAAATAACTACTTTTAAAATAATTTTAAATAATGAGATCAAGTGAAAACTCATTTTATATACTAATGGGATAGAGGAAGTATATCTGTTAACGCTAAAAGTCAGCATCATCTACTTCCTTCAATATAAAATACTACTGAAATAAACATGAGTTCTCCATTATGTTAGTCATAAAAACAACTGTTCTTGCCAAATCACTTAAAACCCCTTCGGCCAGGACAGAAGTATTCTGATTCTAGCAGCAGAAAAAAACAAAAACAAAAAATAACATGAAACTTAACTTTCTCTTCATGAGCACAGAAAAACTGCCAGAATATAATGACTTCAAGAAGTTAATAGTTAAGTATACTGAATCAAATGGATGACACAGAAAAGTCAGGGGATGAGTCAAAATTGTGCTGAGCGAAGAAAAAGACTACAAAGCTGTGTTGTTCAGCTGTCTAATACAATGATCACTAGGTAAAGATGGCTATTTAAATTTAAATTAATTAAATTTCTGTAAAAGAAGAAATCCTTCTACAGGGACAGAAGAAATTCTGAACCACATTAGCCACATTTCTCAGTGCTGAGTAACCAAATGCGTCAAGCGGCTGCCACACTGGACAGTGCAGATAGAGAACACTGCCATCTTTGCAGAAAATTCTATCACACGACACTATCCCAGGGGAAGGCAAGCTGAGCATATCGTCTCACATTAGACTTACCTTTAGAAACAATGCAAGATATGCCTGGGCTAACTCAAAATCACGCTTCCTGTCCAACATCATCCCGATCATCTTTAAGAAGCTCTGCATAACTTCCACAGACCCACCACAGTCAGGACACAGGCTTCGCAGCTCTGTTTCAATTCCTGATGGGCCTAATTCTTTCAGAAGGTTAAGAGCAGCTTCATCTGCATTAAGTTTTAAGAAGAATCCAGTTATTACCTACAATCACTTCACTTAGGCAACTATAGTTTCACTGCATACCCAAGCAACGTTTATTTAAATGACACAGGAAATTCTTCCTGTGGCTTTATTTTTTCCTGTTAAGTAGTAAAATGAACCCCAAATGAAGTAACAATCAGTACAAATGATGAGAGCAATACAATAAAAAGTACTTAAAGCACTAAAATTTTTGCATGGATATTTTTTTTTCCCTGCTGCTCAAGCTGTTAAAGAAAATCTAATTAACACCTAGCAGTGGACACTTCAAGAAAGTCTTACATCTACTGGATGGTCACACATCAATCAGAACAAATCCAAATGTAAGAAGGCTGTAAGGTACGTATCAAATTATTAAGAGTAGTTGCATGGAGAATAGGATGAGGTGGGGCAATTTATTTTTCTTTCTTTTTATCATTATAAAATTTTTAAAAGTACCATATGATTATTAAGAAACATTAACAATACAGAAATATATAAGAGGGGGAAAGATTCCACCTTAGTCTTACCGACCCCAAATTTACTCCTTTTCTCTAGAAATAAGCATTTTTGTTTTATACTTATCCTACGAATACATACTCTTACAACTATTCATTAACAGTACAGTGGCAATGACTATGCGTTTAGCTTTTAGAAAAGAAGTAACACCAATGACAAAACTCTAATAAAATCTATTCTCTGTCCTTCAGTCTATACTAAATAATAGTGCTTTTCTTCTTTGTCCCTCCAGAAATATAATAAGTTACTCCTTTCTGATCTTTATGATCATCTATAAGGGCCATCAGTACCATTATTTGACTTTTGTCAAGGTGGACTCAAGTGATGCCAGTATGAAAACAAAAGCATTTGGATCCAAAAAACAAGAGGATAAATCAAACAGGAGAGTGACTGTGATTTTATTAATTGCTTATAGTTCTTATTGTTTATCATTATTAGCTATAGACTATAGCTTTCAAAATTTAAATCTATTAACAATAAATACATTTTAAAATTGCCTTAAAGGGATAACTTGGGAATATCTAAAAATCATCTAAGACACAAGTCTCTGCTGGATTATAAACTGTATTTGTAAATAAAAACAAAAGAAACAGACAAGGGAAAAAAACACTAATTTTTTATATAGAAAGTGTGAAATGTTCTCAAAAGGTTATTATAATAGTGATACTCATCCAAGGTTAGTGTCACTCATTTAACGTAACAATAGAAAAGCTAAAATTATTTTAGGTTAAAATCAAAATTTCAATCCTTTTAAGTTTTTACTATCTTCTTTCAGCCACTGAAAAATCTGCTAGTATTTCATTCAACTTCTCTTCATATAAAGTACAATATATTGATGATACTTGGTAAAAATTGTATAATTTAACTTACATTTATTATTTACCAGTCCTTCTTCAAGTTTCAAGCAGAAATCTGATTTTTGAGCCAAAATTCCAAGATTTACCACTTTAGACTTAAACAAAAACAAATATACATTATTCCAAGAATGGAAGTGTAACCAAAAAATTAAAGCTTATAATTAAAAGTTGTCATTAATTTCCTCTGTATCTAGAAAACGAGGTCTTGATAAAGAACTACAAACGCAGAACACAAAACATACCCTATATACTTAGAACGCTCCAAGGTGGTTCTTACCTGGTGGGGGTCATTATTTTGCTCAGGTGCAGCATATCTGGGTACAAGGCCAGGAACCGTTGGAATAAAAAACGGTGCTGATTTGGGTACTTTGGGTGGTTCCTTTGGTTTATTCTTTTTCTGATTAAGAGAAAATGAGAAAGGAAAAAGACTAATAAGTCATTACCTTGCCAACAGTTTCTAATATTTAATTCCAAATCAATTTTAAAACAAAGTGCAAAAAGTAAAAAAAGGAACGAAACTTTCTTAAATTTGAATGCCAAAATAAAATGCCAACTGACAAATATTACAGATATCTTTAAACTGGGTTTCTCAAGGCAGACCTCTAGTACCCTTGCTGATAAGGCAGAAGAAAAATGACAGCATTCAGGAGAAGCTCTAAGAGCTCCATTTTCCTCAAACATGATTTACATGAATATTTAGGTAAAGAAATAACAAGTAATTTTGAACTTCTACAATCTTTTTTGTAAAATGGGCTAGAAAACAAAACTTACATAAATGTTCAACAGTTTCTTACATTTTTTTTTCTCCAAAAGAAATCTGGAGCCAGAGGTAGAAATAATTTGCCATTAGAAATAATTTGGTGAAATTTTCTTGTGAAAAACAGCCCTGATTCTTCTATTTTGCTGGAATTTCTATTGATTTTTCCTTAGTACTTTTTGTCTTTAAAAAGCAAGGGAACACTATTGCTCACTTATAAAACATTTCAAGTATCAGTAAAATTCCACTGGAATTCCTACTGACAGAATCTGGTTTTGGTGACCACATGCTGCCACACGTCACTACCTCAGGAGCATCTGATGGAAGAGCCTTTCTATGGTAAATTGCCTAATAAAGGAGTCTCACAATTTTACCTTACACTATTCCTCTTCCATTCTTTAGGAGCTATCATACAAGCGAGATCAGTTTTTTGAAAGAAAACCAAGGATACTCGTGGCCCTGTGGAGGCACAGCATAAAAGAAAAGCACCACATGAAAGCAGGACAAGACACTGCCAACTACAGCATAAGCACAACCCTTCTCGGCGGAGGTGGAGACTGCAGTAAGAGTCACAGTTACCCTTCCAGTGAGTTAGAAGGGAGAGAGTCACTGAATTGTAGATAAGAACAAAAGACTTTTTCGCAGGTGCTCCACAGGGCTCTGGAAATGGTCTAATCTCGCAAGGAAAACCAAAAGGAAGAAAGTTACCCACAGGACAAATATAGAAATTCTAACTTCTTTCATTCAGTAATAAATAAAAACATTGGAGACGTTAGCATATTTCTTCTATAAATATCATTCACTCAGGTTTCTAAATAAATTTTTATGCAGAACAAAACTGTTATCTAAGCAAGAAACAGAGCAGTCAACCTTAGCTCAATTAACTGGGCATTATTCTGATTGCTCCCTTCACACTGATCTACTTGGACTTTTTAATGCGTTGCTTTTAAAGCTACCCCATAAAGTACTGCTTTATAGCTGACACACTGGACAACATGATGGACAGATTTCACAACCATGTTCCTACACAACATACATTAAAGCTAATGTACAATCTCTCAAAAAGTGAGCCAAGTAAAAAGAAGCATATTTAACTTCTGAGAAGAAAATTAACACGTGAAAACTCTTTCCTTACCCAAGACACACGTATCTTTTCTGGTGCTAAGTAATCAGTTACAAAGAACATCTTGTGAGAGTTATCTCTGTCCATTCTGACACATTTTATGCCCGGCCTAGCACATGACTGAGCACACATATAAGCTCTGGTGAATGTGAACGTGTATATATCTAACCAGTCAAGTTTCACACAACAACTTTTCTTACTATCAGAGGGTAATCTTGGAAGTTTTCTACTCTAGTCTATTCCTTCCAATTACTTTTGCTACTCACAAATGGGGGTCATAAAATATGCTTTGAAAAATACTAATTTATTCCATAATTATCCATTTTTCATGTAAATTGTAAATTTCTCAAGGACAAAGGAGCTAGGTTTTTTTTCACTGCTATTGTCCTTGGGACAATACTCGGTACTTAGTTCCTATTAATTTATGTGTCTGGACTCAACATAGCAAGCTATAAAAATCTTTTTAGAGTTGACAGAGTAAGGTATGGAACGGTAAAGGGTATGAAGCTTAATTAAAAGACCAGGGAAAAGTCTTCTAGTCCCCATTTGGGCCTAGCAATAGAAATACCACACATCATGGCACCAATTTTTTTTCTCGTTTTGTAAGTTAAAAATGTTTATTAGGGTTAGATTTAAAACATCCAATTTTTAATGGTTCTGTAGTTGCAGGCTGTACTTTTGCTCAGTGCTCTCAAAGTCAATTTCTATAGAGAAAGAATCTGTGATAATCACACTGGATCAAACTGCCTTCAACTAAATGGTATCTTCTACTCCCTTAGGCATTAACTGTTTCTTCTGAAACCCACCAAGTAGAGGAAGCTATCTCTACTAAAGAAAATGCTTCTGGAATGTGTCTTTAGGGACCAATAATAAGTGTACTACAGCATTACCTTAATAACATCAAGATTAAGAAGGTTTTTCCACCGTGATTCAGGAAGGAGCGATAGAGTCACCAATTGCTCATTCAACTGTTCTGGGGAATCATACTCTATCATTTCATCACTTGGTTCTATGGTTTCTTCCGATAATTCCACATCTTGAAACAAAAAATTTTCAGGTAAAACAAATTAATGCAGAATGAAATTACTTTATTCCAAATCCATTAGTATTTCATAACATTTTCAATGAGTACAGCCTTATAAACTCTATTGACTTTATTTCCTCCTCTTCTCATATTGTCTACAACCCCCACCACCAGACCCAAAACATCTGTCCACTGGTATACTATTTAATTTCTTCTCAATACCATATCAATTACATTTTTGCATTAATTCATGAAGTCATTCAAAGTATTTCCTATCAGTTAGAAAAATACTTTGAATGCATTAAACTTTGCCTTCAGTAGTAATATCCCTCATGTTAGGTTTAAGATATTACACTTCAAAACTACTATTTTGTGATTACCTTGGGTTTGACAAGTACCAGGAAGCATCACTACTGAAGGAACATAATCTGTGGGAAGTGGCCGTAATGAAACAACTGAATACAGGGAAATATTGGACCTGAGAAATAAACATATGAACAATATTTTAAAATTTATAAAAATAGATTTTTTTCCAGAAACTTCAATTACTGGTAATAACCACTACTATCTTGCACTCGGCTTCAGATTCTGAGTTATAAAAGTTAAAAAAAAAAATCTCAAAGACAGTATTAACTTGAAAATGCCTTGATTCATGTCATAGCTGTCATCACAAGAAAGTTGTGCATAAACATTATTAATGGAGTCTTTATTTTTAATGTAATACAAAAAAGCATTTGAGAGATCAGTAGTGGATAATACTTTTATAAGATAACACAACCTCCATATATTTATATCATTTAGGGAAATCATAACTGAAGGAAAGATGGATTCAGAGAGTTAAGTCAGAGAGAGAATATGCTGATTAGTCCTTTGGGTTGCTGAAGTTATGGACCTTCCCTTCTCTAGAATAGTCCTCTAAAGTGGTTGTGTTTCTGCCACTTGACCCTGTACCATGGCCTTGGATAACTCATCAAGCTGTAGATACCTCTCCCAAAGTGGGCTAATCAGATTCTCTTTCACATATATTATAAATCTGGAATATAAAATAATAATTGGGAATATCTGGTTCTGAGTAATATTAATAGTGGCACTGTATACTCCTGCTGAGGTCCCACAGGTACTCTACTATTCTTCTCTTGTCTTGATTGTTCAAGCTTCTTAAATTCCAGGAGATACTCTATTTTGCATATTAAGGTGGCCAGAGTCTATTTCTATTATATATTTAATTTATTTTCCCATCCTGAAAATCAAATTATGAAATTTTAAAGGAATCAATTTTTTTCTCTTCCTTAATAATAATAAAGGAATTAAACATGTGAACTCAGAAAACAGATAAAATTTTTCTAGACCAAGATGATGGACCATTTATTTGAAACTATTACATGTTCGTCATCACCACCATTAATATCGTTACAGGGTTATGAAGAGTTATGTAACTAGACTGAATCTTAGAAAGCAAAATTTTGCCCATACTTATGGCTTAGTTGAAAAGTTGGCCAAAGTCATAAAGCGGTCCTGGAGCTGTGGCAGGAAGACCAGGGCCTAGTGGGGACTCCTCCTCCCTAACATTTCAAAATTCACTTAACCTTTCTGCAAATCAAAGCCAAATATGATAGGGCTGCTGGGGTGGCTCAGTTGGTTAAGCAGCCAGCTCTTGACTTTGCTCAGGTCATGATCTTGTGGTCCTGGGATTAAGCTCTGCATCCAGATCTACACTCATCGGAGAGTCGGCTTGAGAATTCTCTATCTACCCCTCCCCCGGCTTGCATTCTCTCTCTAAAATAAATAAATAAATCTGAAAAAAAAAAAGAGCCAAATATGATAAATAAAAATCAGTCATGTGGTTTAGAATTTCACACTTGAGCAAAGATCTAAATTATCGAGCAGATGTTCAATCAGTCACAAACTTATGGTGAAATAATTCTATGTGAAATTTCTATTTTATAAATTAAAAAAAAAAAAAAAGCTAAATGGCAATGTTAGCAACTATGACTTTCTGACACTATCATCGTCCTCCTCCTTACCCACAACAGAAACGTATGAAATAACTTACCAAAGATAAATTCCAAGGTGGTCCACATGCGAAGTGGCCAGAAAGTCTCCAGTAGGGGACATAGCAACATTAAGAGGCGCGGAGTCCAACAAAAAGCTGTCTATAAGGCTATAAAATGAATTACAATGTTAAAGTATTTAAACTCTACCAAAAAGGGACATAACTCACAAAATACATTTTTGCTAAAAGAACAAGGGATGAGAGATGAAGAAAATACTCATTTTTGATTCTCACAAATCAATACCAGAAATCCATCACTAACGAAGAGGTTTGTCAAATTAATATGTAAAAATAATCTCTCTTACTGAGAAAACCGAGAACACTTAAGTACGCCAATTAAATGAAGAAAGAGTTTCAACGATAGGGAAAATACTAGAGGAAATGCTCTATTTTTCTGGAATGCCATTTTGGTAGACTGACTTGGGGACAAATTCTGAAGATGTAACACATTTAAAATAGACCTGATTACCAGTACTCTCCTGTATTTTTGTTATTCCAGTGAAATTTTAAATAAGGCTTAGTAAGTGACAAAATGGCTGTAAATAAGAGTAAGAAAATAATGGAAAAAAATTTTGAGCACTTCTACCTATTTGTGAAACATGAAAATTTAGTCTGTAGAGCATAACCACAAAACAGCTAATGGAAACCCAGTCTCACAATTTTAAAATGCTGGAGGAGCTGAAAAGTTGGAAAGGAAAGGGGAGGGATCACACCCAGGCAGGAGACACAAAAGAGGATTCTCAGAGAACAAAGTGATTGAAATAAGCCTTACAAATGAACAGGATCTCAGGGGATGTTGTTGGAAGAGAAAGTACTTTCTGGCTGAGGAAAAGTGGAGGGTAAAGTGAGGGTAAATGCAATTGGGTACAAGTGAGAAGTGGTTTGGTACGTAAACAGGTGCATAAGCATAAGGCTGCATACAGCACCTTGAATACCAAACATCTGAGTTTGCTTTTATCTTTTAATCAGTGGAAAAGTCACTAAAGGCTTTTGAGCAGATAGTGGTGTAATCTCTACTTTCGTAAGAAAACTTGCTATCAAAATATAGAATATATGTGAACAGGAAGCACACTGAGATGAGGGCAGTAGTCATCTAACCCAGCAACAAAGATCTCAACTAGAGTGGTGGCAGCAGGAAGTGAAAAAAGGTAGATTTAAAGGGCAAAAAGAAAGGTCTAACCCACTGACATCTTGCAGAGGAGGCTCTGACTACTGGCTGAGTGTGAATATTTTGTATACTTTAAGAAAATAATACCAGTTTTAATCACAGCAAACCACGTTATTCACTGAAGCCAATACATTATCCATGGGAAAGCACAGGAAAATGATTGAAGTTTAAAATCCACATGAAGGGGCACCTGGCTGGCCCAGCTGGTTAAGCATCCGACTCTTAATTTTGGCTCAGGTCATAGGGTCATGAGATGGAGTTGCTTAAGATGCTCTCTCTCTCTCCCTCTCCCGCTGACCCTCCCCCTGCTCTCTTTCTCTCAAGCTCTAAAATTTAAAAAAAAAAAATCCACATCAAATAAAACAAATTATTTCAAGTAAAAAAAAAAATAATAGCAGTTAACACTCTCTAGTGCTCCATGCTAGGAAGTACCCTGAGCACTTGAGGCTACTTAATTTAATCCTCACAACCCTCTGAGGCAGACCTGTCCTTACTACACAGAGCAGAAAAATGAGGTACAGAAGATTTAAAAACCTGCTCAAGGTAGAAAGCAACTGAGTGAAGGATCGTCACCCAAGGAGTCTGAACTCTTAATCACTATAAATTAAGCAAAACCACTACTGAAACTAAAGATACAATAAATAGCTCAATAGCATATACAGACCCAGACACTGATGATTCATGGAACACACTCTAAGCAGCTCAAGTGTAAAGGAAGACTGTCCAGTGGCAACATTAAGTGACTTGCTCATGATAAAATCTCTTTCTCAATTTGTACAGAGTGATTAAAAACGTAACCTTTAAATAATGAATGCAACATAAGAAAACAGGACTAAAATTAGGAGCACTGAAGACACAGCAGTGTGCGCTCAGGACAATGACTGCTGTTTAATTCTTAGTTATAGGGAA
This sequence comes from Ursus americanus, assembly GCF_024610735.1. Classification (NCBI taxonomy): domain Eukaryota; kingdom Metazoa; phylum Chordata; class Mammalia; order Carnivora; family Ursidae; genus Ursus; species Ursus americanus. The sequence goes on from NC_142131.1 coordinate 1,940,263, forward strand.
ACAAAGATGACTAATAACCTGTCTGACTTCTGCTCAAACCTACTTTGGAAGCTCACAAGAATGGTTTCTCTTAGGGATCAAGGAGATTTGGGCGGAAAGGAAACATTTGCCAAACATTTATTATATACCAGAGACAGTTAAATTATGTTATTCACTTAATTCCAACAACCCGGAGCAGAAACATTATCTCAGTGCATATAGATGAAGATTAAACTTAAACACAACAATTTCAGATTTTACCATTTCTTGTGTCTTCATCAACATTTGTTCATTGAAAGTTACGTGAGGGTTGAAACTTCCTAACACATTTAGAATCTGTTAAAAAGAGAATCTAATGCTTGACCAAATTTATTATTTTGTCACATTCACCGTGCAACTTGATTTCCACAGCTGTTGTGTGTGGGCGGATTGGCTGTCCATGGTGTAAAAGCATCAGACAGAAAAAGGTGGTTTCCACATACAGTGTATTTACACTGCCACATTAGCTCATAAAGTGTAAGTGTACGTACGGGCTTAATCCCAGACCTAACTACCACATAGTCTTCTGCTAATCCCACAAAATGAACAGTCCTAGGTAAATTATATATTTTTTGAGAGAACATTAATAAAATTCTCATTCTAAGGGATCAGATTTTTAAGCACAGAGAAGTGCATATACAGGTAACATTAATTTCTTTTTCTTTTTAAAGATTTAGAGAGAGAAAGAGAGAGAGCAAGAGAGCACGCACCCACAAGTGCAGGGGGGAGAGGCAAAAGGTGAGGAAGTCTTAAGCAGACTCTGCACTGAGCACAGAGCCCACTTCAGAGCTCAATCCCATGACCCTGAGATTACGACCTGAGCCAAAATCAAGAGTCAGACGCTTAACTGACTGCACCACCCAGGTACCCCTAAGTACTTTCTGACTATATTCTAAACAAATGCAGACAGTGTCTAGATGTTCAATTTTGAAAGTGACAGAATTACCTTACACAGGTATCTTTAATGAACAGAACAAAAGAGATGGTTCTGCCTCAGTGAGAAAATCCAAAACAATGTTCTAGTCCAACCATTTTCATGTAATGCTCCACAGAAAGCAGGTGTCAGACGGTGAGAAAGAACAAAATGCAAAATTCTATTCAACTATTTACTTTTCTATTTTTCTCACCCCCAAAGGGGTTCAAGCTGAACTTCTAATAGATTAAAAACAACCAGAAAAAAGAGGTGGTAGTGGTAGGGGTGCCAGATAATTTCAGAGTAAAAAATTTCAACTCTGCTTCTCAGAGAATCCTACAGACACAGGAATATTTTCAGCACTTCAAAACACTTTACAGGAAACCACTGAGAAGCTATGCAATTTGTTTTAGACAGGCGGTACAACAGATGGATACACCTGTATGTTGCCACACTCAAAGGTTTGCTTGGAGATAGTTTCACTTTTCAGACTATATAGTAAGTAAATTCACTCCTTAAATACTTAACATGTTATGTAAATGATGAAACTACTTACTGAAGAAAGAACTATGAATATCCAAAGATTGCCCTAGTAATTATGTTTTTAAAAAGAGGAGGAATCAAAAAACCCAACAGTTACCTATGGTCATATGATGAAATACTGATCCTCACCTCCTTACTATCTTCTACATCAACAAAATCAATTCATCCTTAGAACATGACACAACCAAGCAAAGTCGATTATTCCAACTACTGGGAAATCTGCTTTTCTCCTCTGCTTATTACAGCAAAATGTCATTTACCACTATGCCACCTTGGGTAAATCTCTTCTCTCTGAGCCTCCATTTTCTCATTTGTAAAATGGGACTAATAACAGTAGTAGTAGTACCTACAGCTATTAGGATATGAGGGAAGATGAAAATAAAAGCGTATCAAGTGCCTAGCACTCATGGTAAATGTCAGCTTAGTTGCAATTAGGCAGCAGCAGTTGTGCTGATACTGCTTTTCAAGCTTTCTCATTTGCTCTGCCTCATAGCTGAACAAATAAGCACTTATGTTTTTCTTTATTAAAACATATTTTGGTTCGGGGTGCCTGGGCGGCACAGTGGTTAAGCGTCTGCCTGCGGCTCAGGGCGTGATCCCGGCGTTCTGGGATCGAGCCCCACATCAGGCTCCTCCGCTAGGAGCCTGCTTCTTCCTCTCCCACTCCCCCTGCTTGTGTTCCCTCTCTCGCTGGCTATCTCTGTCAAATAAATAAATAAAATCTTAAAAAAAAAAAAAAAAAGAAAAAATATATTTTGGTTCAATCAATTGGTGCAGAAATTATTTTCTTTTATTGTAACAATGACTGATTTCTTGCTCATGTGTGTCTCCCAGCATTCCCCTGTATTCACTTAATATTGTCTCAGTGCTCTTCTAAAAATAAGATATCAGAGTAGAAATCATGGAAAATCACTCTGATTTAAATCTGTCAGATTTAAATCTGTTCAATTTTTTACTGAAGTAAGAAATTCAGAGAAAACGCTAAGGTTGAGTCAAAGACTGGTGGCTTTGAATGCTACTTTCAGATCCTAATTCTTCCATTCCAAAGATAAGCTTACCATTTTTAAAAAATATTTTGCCAATTTAGTACTACTGAACATTAACCCATCTCTCCTATCTAATGTGAACTGAAATAAAAAGGTAAGTGAAAAAGGCAAAAATTATGCCAACTTGTTACTTGTACAACTTTCCTACTGTAAAGAAATTTAATCATAATATTCATTTTTAGAAAATAATTAGATTTTACTATATTTTAAGTGAAAAAAAGACACATCTGTGGACAAAGGTCCCTAGTTATTAGGGCTGGACCCATTAGACACTGTTGCTGTGCATATTCCAAATCTTGTATGTATGTTGGAAAGATAGCTATGCCTCATTCCTGTATGAAACTTAAAGGGAAATGAGTACATCAGGGTTTTTCCTTTCTAAAGGTCAAATTGCTTTCAGGTATGAACTTATCAATTCCTGAGAAAAGAGGAAGTACAATTGGACAGCGCTTAATTTAGGAATATTTCAGAGGCTTAAAAAGTGCCATGTTCCTTCTCATTTTCCCCATCTTTCTTTACAGTATGTTCCTGTTAAAATGGACACTTCACTGTTCCCATCACTACTTTCATACTCATCTAAGAAATTCCGTTAAGTGATATGATTTTAAACTGTGTCTATTCCTACATAATTTTTAACAACAAAGCTAGCTCCCTTGCTCTCTCTGTAGGTCTCCACTGTTCAAATTATTTAACAGAAGTAGATAATTTTTCTCTTTAAGTGCTGTTTTGTAACAAGTTTCACTATGAAACAGATTTCTGAACACTGCTGGTGTTTTACCTAAATCTTAAGAAACACACTTTCATTACTTTATGGTGTCTAAAACATCTTCCTTTAAGAATTATGTTAGAGACAGAGGGGCGCCTGGGTAGCGCAGTCGTTAAAGCGTCTGCCTTCGGCTCAGGGCGTGATCCTGGCGTACCGGGATCGAGTCCCACATCAGGCTCCTCCGCTATGAGCCTGCTTCTTCCTCTCCCACTCCCCCTGCTTGTGTTCCCTCTCTCGCTGGCTGTCTCTATCTCTGTCAAATAAATAAATAAAATCTTTAAAAAAAAAAAAAAGAATTATGTTAGAGACAGAAAATACACAATATACACAAATGAAAGTCAGGCTTTTCAGCCTTTTAACTAAATTCATATGAACAACAAAAAGACACTCAACAGAAGTTTGCAGTTCTAAAGTCTGAACTCTATTTTGGAGTACTGAAAAGGTCAAATGAGCTTTCTTTCAGTCTATGCAACTCACTTCTATATCTCAATTTTGCAGGAACAGAATACCTAACAGAGACTGCATCTTCCTTACCACTATCTTTTATAGCACTACTCCCTGCTATTTAAAAAATCAAAAACACTCCAAGGAAAAAATATAGTAAGGTCAGAAAAATCCCCAAATGTATTCATATTCACAGGGCACACAAGCATTAACCGTAGGTAAAAGTTACAAGTAAAGACAATGATTGAGAAATCTTCTGACAGAGGTTAGGGATCTAAAAATAAACTCACCACCCAGATGGAAGGTCCCAAGTTCTAATGGAACAATCCATTGAAGCACTTATTAACCAACGACCATCAGGACTAAAAGCCTTCAAATTAAAAAGGAAAAAAAAAAAAAAGCATATATAATGAGCATGTGCTTATTTACCTATGTATGCTTGTGTCTGTACGTTTAACAGCTTATAGAACGTAAGAAATGAAAATAAGATGCAGGCTTCATGAAAAATAAGTCTGAGTAAAATTTAGACTACCTTATTTTATAAAAAAGAAGGTATCATTTCTTACATACCACTGTTTGGATATAGATAAGAATTAAGTTTTTATATGAATTATAAAAAGCTTTAAAAGTTAACAGTATCATCCAATTTTCCACAGGAAAAGATTACTCTATAATCTTCTATACTTGAGAGAGAGTTAACAAACTGTTTGACTACAAAACATTTTTAGCATAAAACTGCTATTCTGAGAACATTCAATTAGAAATATTTTGTTAATTTCATTTATAAAGTTCGGTGAAAGAAACAAAAGTCATGTTTCACTGAAGAGTCTATACATTAGACTGACTTTCTAAGAATCCACAATGATTTTGAAGAATGTAAATTCTCTTAAAATATTAAAGTTATTAAAAAATAACTTTTACTTGCAGCTTCAGTTAAAACTTTTATAATGATGTTTTATTTCCAAAATATAACTTAAAACTACAATAATCAGAATTTCAAAATAAATTTAAATAATAAACTACTTATGCCACCTTAAAGAAGCTGTATTTGTTCTCTTGATATAAATGGATAAATAGCTCTCATTTTCCTGTAGCACATAAGAATTATGAGGCTTAGATAAGATCATATGTGAAAGAAGACCCAAAACAAAAAACTTTAATTTTTATAATGGTAGATTATTTAGCCAGGAGTCTAAACACACCACAGGGATTATGACCATCCATATTAACAGATGATAATGGGATAAACAGATTCCAATCTGTTCACCGGGTTGCAGTGAAACACTGGAAACTCAAATCTTAAAGTACAGTGAATTCGATTTACAGAATACTGCACATTAACAAAGGATGGGGAGAAATGACTCTGATAGGTACAGTCATGTTATAAATGCTCATAGATTTAATTGAACAGGATTAACTTCACTAAGTAGGAGATATTCCAGACACACAAGGTCAAAATAAGGTTGGAAAAGGAAAGAAATACAAAGAGAAGCTGACATTGACTGCTTTCAAAAATGCATCAAAAAAATTTCATCAAAATTACTCCACTCCTGCCCTCATTTCTACAGATGCTGTCACAGCAAATCCTGTTAGTGGGTAGTTCTGCCAATCTCCTATCTGCAGAACACAATTTCCTGACTTTTTCCCCCTATTTTTAAGGAAATGGGTAACCATTGCAAATTCTGTTTTTTGGGTGCAAGAACAGATAAATAAATGTAGCTGCTGGAATTGCCAGTGAATAACCCAGATTTTAATTTTTTCCTGTTTTCAAGTAAATCAAGGTTCTGTAATTGATGAAAAATAACAATATGTAGTTAATATAGTCCTCAATATACACTTTTCAAATTATCATATCCCACTATATTGTATCATATCACATATCCCACTATAAGAACATAATATCATATTACGTATCATATCACATATCCCACCATGAGAATGTAATAGTAAGTTAAAATACATTTTTATTGACTAAACTCTTTTAGAGTTAAGAAATACAAACTAGAAATAACGCTAAACTAGAATAAACCAGATACCAGATACTCCAGGTTCCTACTATTAGTTATGCATGTAGAGAATCAGAAATGAGTTCTCTCAGTCTAGTTTAATATTAAGTTAAAAATGATATACTTATGTTTCAATAGGTCATTCATTCTCCAAAGTATACTTTAGCCTTATTTAGAGTTTACGAAAAAAAGATGAAGTCTGGGATTTATACTTTAATCTGATGGCATTAACTCCCTGAGAAATATTAAACTTCTTTAACTTCTATATTTTCTTTAAAAATCTATTCTTTGAGAATTAGTTGTCAAACTATTTGTTTTGAATATCTCATATGATAAATTTAATGCTACTAAAAGATAACAGTTCCAATTATTTGAAAATTTTTAACCTAAATAGAAACAGAAATTAGTCAAGTTTTATTTAAACATCAAAAGTTCATTTTACCAGGTCATTTATTTGGCCTTGGTGTCCAGAAAACTCTCTGACAATCTTCCTAGTTTCAATGTCCAGAACACTAATGGAGAAGTCATCCAAGGCAAGTCCCAGAATGCCACTAGTAAGATAAATATACCAGTTTTAATAAACAAACCAACAAAACTTTAACTAAAATCTTATAGTCATTTTAATTTTGCTAATAATCAAATATATCTGTGAGGAAATTAAACAAAACTCTGTTCTTTTACATTAAGTGTCAGATTTTCTCACTTGGCAAATTATTCATATTAATACTTAAACAAAAATCATCAAGAAAAAAATCCATAATCATTAAAGGAAAACCTTTACCTGTCTCTATGTAGCAGCATCATATTTGGAGATGAATCAAGGCTCATAGAATGTATTAAAATTTTGCTTTTAAAGTTCCAGAACTTGAGTAACCCTTCACTACCAGTTGTAATCGTCAACTGGTTTAACCCATCCACCGCAACACCTCTAACGCATCCTTTATGAGCTTTAAAGCATATGTTAAAAGAAAAAAGAAATAAGAATTAGCACTGCCTATTTGAACACTACACAGAGTGATTTCTTCATTTAAATATCTAAGTTCCCACTATTTAGTTCCCTTAAAATCTTAAAATAAAGCTGGATTTCAGACAATAGGGAGATTATTATATTGCTCTAATTAAAAGAAACCCATCAGGTTGATGCCACAAAGGTTAAGATTTTCTGTTTAATGCAAAGGGGAAGAAAACAAAAATTTTATTTTGTATAATATCCACTTTTCCCTAATCTATCAATAATTTCATTGCCTTTAAGTATTTCAACATGGTGTTTATAGTAGGTGTAATGGCAGTAACTGCCAAACAGGGTTGGCAATAACCCACCTACAACCTTAGCAAAAGGCCTAGCACTCAAGAATTTAATAAATGCCAGAGACAGTTATTAGCCTTGCATCTTTCTATATTATTATTTTTTAAGTAAGAAAAAGGAAAAAAATTCAATACCTTGATCCTCACCAAAGCTTCCTCGATGTATACCAGACTGCATGTTATATACATCTACAGTTCCTGATGAGAGACCAATTACAGCAAAGTTTCCACAAGAAGTTATATCTACTGCCTTAGGGGAAAAAAAAATTTAAACACAAATGATACAGAAAGTAATTAAGATTTTTATTATACTTTATGGTTTCCAAATATCTTTTTATCTACTAATTATCTCATTAAAAAAAGAAGCATGCTAAATGAGTTGCCTCATTAATTTTCTTAAACACAATGTAATTATACTTGGGCGTATAAGAAATATCTGCTTGATTCTATTTCCATTCTCTAAGAAGTATAAAGAAATATTATCCAAGAAAATAAAACATAACTAAAGTTAACTCAATTGAAATGTACAAAGTTAGAAGAATTATATTTCATTTGGCTTCAATTTTTAATTTATTCACAACAGTGCTAAAGTCAAAGTATTCCACTGCCTAGTTTCTTTACCTTACTTATATAACTGCTTCTACAGGTGATATAAAACTGGAAACATAACATTAATTAGCATGTCCAAAGAAAAAGCCCAAAATATCTTGATTATACATACTAGGAAGGGGATACATAAGATATTGCACAGAAAACATTTAGTTTGTAAGCAGTTTCTGTAAAATAAACTCACATTTTAATATTAAAGTGTCAGTATTGTATTAAGAAGATGTCCTTTTTCCTATGTTAAAAAAATGAGACTGGCTATGTACTGAGTAATGGCCAGAGAAATCCCTGATTGCCACTGTGTGCCAATCAGATGTCATTCCCCCAAGAGATAATTGAAAAGCCTGGTGAATTTATGCCTAAAGAAACAGATGACTTCTAACACCTCTAAGAAAATATTTAGGGCGCCTGGGTGGTTCAGTTGGTTAAGCGACTGCCTTCGGCTCAGGTCATGATCCTGGAGTCCTGGATCAAGTCCTGGATTGAGTCCTGCAGCAGGCTCCCTGCTCAATGGGGAGTCTGCTTCTTCCTCTGCCCCCCCCCCCCGCCCGTGCTCTCTCTCTCTATCAAATAAATAAAAACATCTTTAAAAAAAGAAAATATTTAATAGAGGCTATTCAACTATGCAAAGCAGCACACAACTGATACACCAAATCAAGATAATATTAACACCGCATTCTCAGAAGTATGTTCCATTACATATGTATTTTCCTAAAAGCGTATTCCTTAGAAGATAAAATATTTTAGGTAGAAATTATGGACTAATCTTAAAAAGCATCCTATCTTCCTATATGTGTTCCTAGAACACATATATAACCTTACTTATTTTGAATAACTTATAAATATTTATGCGACGTTATGTAGTTATGCTTTCAGGAATTAATGGAACTATTTGGCTATACCCTTCAAGTAATAAAGGTCCCTAGAATTTGCATTTATTTTAATATGATTAATTATTGTTAATGGGCCCGCTTCTGGCTCCTTTTCTAATTTACTCATTATTATCAAAGATAGCTATTATCAAAAATGAGTAAGCTGAGAGAATTACAACTACAAAATATTGCTGACGGAAATGAAAGCTCTAAATAAATGGAAAAACATCATATGTTCATTTATCAGAATATTAAGATGGTAATAGTCCTCAAATTGATCTACAGAATCAGTAAAACCTGTATCAAAATCCTAGCTGCTTTCATTGCAGAAATTGACAAGCAAATCCTAAAATTCGCATGGAAATGCAAGAGACCAGAATAGCCAAAACGATCTTGAAAAAAGAAGAACTTGGAGGATTCGATCTTTGATTTCAAAATTTTATACAAAGGTACTATAGTAAAGACAATGTGCTACTGGCATAACAACAGACATACAAAACAATAGAAGAGAATTGAGAAATCTAGAAATAAATCCTTACAGTCTTGTCAAATTTATTTCTGGGAAGCATACCAAGACTATGCAACAGGATAAAGAATAGTCTTTTGAACATGATGCTCAGACAACTAGACTTCCAAATGCAAAAGAATGAACTTGGACCCCTACATTACACCATACACAAAAATTAACTCAGAAAGGATCACAGACTTAAATTAAGAGCTAAAATTATGAAACTCTTAGGAAAAATCACAGGGGTAAATGTTCATGGCCTTCAGGCACTGATTTCTCACATACCACAGGCAATTAAAAAAAAAAGATAGGTTGGACTTAATCAAAATTAAAAACTCTTACACTGAAAATGATACCAATAAGAAAACGAAATGGCAGCCCACAGAATGGGGGAAAAACATTGCAAATCACGTATCTGATAAGGCACTTGCATCCAGAATATAAAGAACCATCATAACTCAATGTAAAAAAAAATAACCCCTTTAATGGGTAGAGACTTGAACAGACATTTCTCCAAAGACATATAAACAGCCAATAAGCACATGAAAAGATGTTCAACATTGTTAAGTCACGAGGGAAACTCAAATTAAAATCACAACAATATGCTACTTCACACCAACCAGCATGGCAATAATCAAAAGAGCAATCACAAGTGTTAGCTAGGAAGGACAGAAATTAGAAGCCTTATACATTGCTAGTGGGAATGCCAATTGGAAAACAGGTTAGCAGTTCCTCACAAATGTTGAACACAGAGTTGCATTATGACCTAACAATTCCAGCCCTAGGTATAAATGCAGAGAAACAAAAACATATGTTCACATAAAAACTTGTGCAGTAATGTTAGCATTATTTATAACAGCCACGAAGTAGAAACAACATAAATGCCATCAAGGGACCAATAACTAAATAAAATGTGGTTTATACACAAAATGGATTATTATTCAGCAATAAAAGGAGCAAAGTATTGATACATGCTACAACATGAATAAATTTTGAAAACATTGTGCTAAGTGAAGAAGAAGTCAATCAGAAAGATCATATATTATATGATTCCATTTACATTAAATGCCCAGAATAGGAAAATCCATAGAAATAAAAAGCACACTGTAGTCACCTAGGTTAAGGAGATGGGTGAGTGGAAGTGAGAGAATAGGTTTTTTTATTGAGGTGATAATGTTCTAAAATTAGACTGACTGGATTTTAGTGATGATTGCACAATCCTATGAATATACTAAAAATCACTGAATTGTACACTTAAATGAGAGCATTCTATAGTATGTGAATTTTATCAATAAAACTGTTTTTAAAACAGTAGGAGCAACAATTCTGCAAACGAACTTTGACACTGCTACTTTATATCTTAAATTTGAACCCAATAGAAGTAGACTTACATATTAACAAAAGCAAGCAAAAACAAAATTTCTTAACAGAAATAAATTTTTAAGTAAATACTGGCATTTAAAAGCTGTATTTAAGAAAGGCTTAGAATTCAATCAGAATTTCTCTACAAGGCACTTCTCAAGAGACAAACATAAGAAAAGAAATAAAGGCTTTAAATAACTTCTACATCTGTAACTCATTAAAGAGTTAGCTTAATCTTACCCCTGTAACAAATCAAGAAAGAAAGAAAAAAAAGAAACCTTAAGATTCACATTCATTGAGTATAGTACTATATACTCGACATAATTAAGGTAAGAAAGTTCATCGATAGGGGCGCCTGGGTGGCATAGCGGTTAAGCATCTGCCTTCGGCTCAGGGCGTGATCCCGGCGTTATGGGATCAAGCCCCACATCAGGCTCCTCCGCTATGAGCCTGCTCTTCCTCTCACACTCCCTCTGCTTGTGTTCCCTCTCTCGCTGGCTGTCTCTATCTCTGTCGAATAAATAAATAAAATCTTTAAAAAAAAAAAAAAAAAAGAAAGTTCATCGATAAATGCTGAATTCATCTTCAAAGGGTATTCTGAGCAATCCTATATTAATTATAAAACTAAAACAATATATTACATCTGATTAAGCAAAGCTTAACTTAAGCCTAAAATTATTTTCTACAGTTGCACAACTTTACACTATTAGGGAATAATTTCAAAATGTTAAGTTATTTTCTTTCAACCAATATTATCATTAATAAACCTGAGTATAACAAGATTACCATAGGACAGTTTTACAGGAGAAAATGCTCTTACCAACAAACTCAAGCTCACTTACTGTTGCAGTTATGTCATCCTTCTTCAGTTCTTTTGGCTTAAGAAAGTAAGCACCTATTGTAGATCTCTGATAATTCCAGGTCGAACAAGATAATTTACCTTGATGGCAAGCAATGATACTATCCCAGTCACTTTCACGAGCTTCCTCTAAAACATAATAAAAATCATATATCAAATTATTTTTCATTCCCTCATTCATTCATTCACCTATTATTTATTAAGCACATAATATTCATGTTTTCATTAAGCACTAGAGACATGACGGTTTACAGGAATTCTGGAGAGCACTGAGCTTCCACTCTAACAAGAGATTCTGATTAAAAGAAACTATAATAAAGAATACAGTGTCTTATAAAAGCACTCAGGGTTTACTAAGAGATTTGAGGACAGAAATAACTGGCTCCTTGAAAGAAGCAGTAAAACAAATAGCAATTAATGGAGTAGTGGAGAACAGGGGCACAAACAGGTCCAAGCAAACAGGTCCAAGAGTAACCTGAACAAAATGAAGCAGAGCAAGTATTCTCCTGAGAAGGATGGCAACTGGGGCCACACATCACAAAGGATCTTGAAAGCCATGTTAAGGAGAGGAGATTGCATCCTATAAGTAATAAGGGGCCTCGGAAAGATTTTTAAGCAGGTGAGTGACATGATTCAGATGTTTTAGGAAGATTACTCGGCTCTAAGATAAAAAATAGGAGGGTAGTCAAAATTAAAGTTATTTAAAAAAAAAAGGAAAAAAATCCATCATCTGGTGGACATAATAACCTTGAAATGGAAATGGTGCCTTATTTCCATGATAGCTTTCACTCAACAATCCCATCGCCTATCTATATTTTTCTTAAAATCACTTCTTTGAATCAAACACCGCTCAAATGATGTAGCATTCTAAGAACTCAGGGCATTCTGGTTGTGATTAAATCGGAGCTGTAAGTTCTCCATTCTCACCTTTTTAACGTTAGTGACTCTCATTATACCAGACATAACAGAATAAGAAGGGTTACAAAATGAAGTACCAAATACTGTTTATTAATAGGTCTTAGAAAGAACAAAACCTGAAATTAAAAGGTAAATCACATTAGATTTGCATGCACTTGGAGTTACTTCCAAATGCTTATTAATATTTGCAAAAACATTTTTTAAAATGTAGAAAATTTAAAAACAGATAGTAGGAAAAATAAAACTTCTCAAAATACAGTATTAAGTTACTTACCAGCTGCAAACTTTGTGATGGGTGGAAGTCTTACTGACATGGCACTCTGAAGTCCTTTACGTTTGACTCTTTTTTTATTTATTAATCCTGGGGTTGAGGGAGAAGGGAATACAGCTATGAATCTTTCTTAATGAAAAATGTACATAACAGAAAAGCTATTCCTTGTCATGTAACTATAAAGTTCAAAATATTATTTAAATCAGGAGCCAAATAAAGATATTACCACTATTATTTAATCATTTATGAAATTTAATCTATATAATTATATAAGAAAACAACTGAAAAATGAAGGTAAAAATAATCATTTTTTACAGATGACATGATGGTCATATAGTCATGTAATCAAGAAAAGCAATCAAATGATTATTCAAATAATCACTTCATTGGACCAAATACAGAAACAATAAAAAAAGAACCCAGTAAGTTCCTATGATGCAGTAATATCTAATATCATTATCATCATTTTGTAATTACAATATATTATGTATTCTTACATACTAATTATTAAATATTAAATATTGCACAGTGGAAATATAATGAACAAAGATCACATCCATACTACTAGCAAAAAAATAAATATTAGCAAATTATATTAAAATACATAAAATGCCACTGAATAATAAATATGTAGGACCAATAGGAGGAAAACTAAAAAAAAAGCTTCACTAAGGAATATAAAACACAACTTGAATAAGGATATAGCATATCCCTTGATGTGAAGATTCTTAAAGATATTAAATCTCTCCAATGAATTTCAAGTATCACTTTGGATGCTGATTAAAAAATGATCCAAAAAGGGGCATCCGCTGGCTCAGTTGGTTAAGTACCTTCCTTTGGCTGGGGTCATGATCCCAGAGACCTGGGATCAAGCCCCACATCGGGCTCCCTGCTCAGTGGGGAGCCTGCTTCTCCCTCTCCCTTGTGTTCTCTCTCGCTATCTCTCTCTCAAAAAATAAGTAAAATTAAAAAAAAAAAACACCCTAAAACTCATCTGGAAGTATATATATGCATGAATAGCCAGGATAGTAGCTAAAAAGAGTAATTATAAATAAAACTAAAAACATTTTTTTGTTTAATATACAAAATCTTTCAAATGCTGGGAATGATGGGAAGGGATAGAGAATAAAGCAAGCCCTTTTTCCAAAAAGATGGGACACAGCTTACTTTGATGCTTTCTCTAAGGTCCCTTTCATGTTGAAAATCCTACACTCTACACATGGCTCAAGTGAAATCATCAGTGTCTCCTGGGTGGCAGCAGTATGTTTTTACCAGCCAAGATGTCAAATTCTTTTTAATAACCTTACAGCAACACCTCAATCACTTCCATAGCAACACTGATCTTAAGAATCTTTCTACACTCTTCCGTACAAGGGTTTTTTAATTTCATCCAAGCAAAGAGGAAATTTATCAACAAAACTTCCTCTGGTTGTCTCACACTATCTTGAAATGTTTCTTTTGTGACCAGCAGCTTTATTTTCACCTTGCAAGTAACCTACCATGTCCCAAACTCTTGTTAAATTTTTCATGTATTGTGGAAAATGATTGAAGAGTTCCATCTTGACCTGTTGATATAGACAGAAAATACTTAGTCAAACTTCATCACAACAGTGGATTATCTAAATGACTCTTAGAAAATTAGATTCTTAAAACCTGAAGTTACAATTTGGGACACTTTAAAAGCTGGAGGGGCACCTGGGTGGCTCAGTCAGTTAAGCGGCTGCCTTCTGCTCCGGTCGTGATCAAGCCCCACATTGGGCTCCTTGCTCAGTGGGAGCCTGCTTCTCCCTCTGCCTGCCACTTCCCCTGCTTGTGCTTGCTCTCTCCCCCCACCCTGTGTCAAATAAATAAAATCTTTAAAAAAAAAAAAAAAAGAAAATAAAAAATAAATAAAAGGAGAGCTGGATTGCAATTACTTCATTACCATACTTACCTATGCAAAGAATGTCATTTAGTAAGAACAAAGGATAAAATGAGGTACTAATAATTTTCAGATTATTAGACTAGGCAAGGCCACAGTTTCAGAATCCGACCATCTGTCTCTAAGAATTAGTAAATAAAATAATAGTCTAACTGAAGATAATATCATCTACAATGCTTCCTGAAGTATTCAAAAAGAATCCCCTCATTTCCCCAGATTTCCAAATCACTCTAGGGGTATCTGAATTGGAAAATTTGTAAATACCAAACCTAATAAATATTAAGCACTCTGCTCTCAATACTTGCTTGAATAAACTAAAAGCACAAAGCAGAAACTCACTTGCACTAAGAATTTGCTGTCCGTTTTGTCCATAGTATCTGATTTTGGTAAGAGGAGCGCTATGTCCCATTCTGAATCTCAAAAGCCGACCTTCACCCGTGGGACCATCAAATATCCATATCTGCCAAGAAAAAAAAGATAAGGTTCTTTTGCAATGTGTTAAGTGATCTGCAAGCAGTCAGATCATCTTCGACATATATTAGCTGACACCAGGTAGTGCTTGCCAGGCTGCTGACCCTGGAGAGGGGGCAGGGGGAAAGATAAACTATACTGTAACTTTCTCACTTCACTGCAATCATGTAACCTGCTGTGCTCTTTACTTCATCTATACCATTATCTTATTCCATTTTCCTTTCATCTTCTAGGTTCCAGGCTCATACATTAAAACAGGCTTATAATAACCCCAAGGACAGAAACCAGGAAAATGGTAACGATAATCGTAATACCCTCAGAGCATTGTCAGCACCATTTGTGACAAGAAGTGGCTCTCTATGAAGAAATGTCAGCCCAGCAATTGCTGTAGAATGTGCATTTCTCATTTGATTGATTAATTTTTTGTCTTCAAGGTCCCAGAGTCCAATATGGCCACACGGGCTTCCAGCTGCCATTATTGGATGACCATCTGTTATCAAAAATAAAATATATTAAGAAAAACATGCACCATAAAACAACCAAACTTAACAATTTTTCTCTCTACCCTTTTTATCCATAAACATAAAGTTAGAAAAGACCATGCACCAATAACCTATTCATAATCCTTTGGCTATTTGCAGTGTAGTATTTCACTCACTTCTATTAAATACATTAAATTGCAAGAAAATATCCATTAGGAAAATTTTGATGAGCTTCAAAGTAATGCATTTTAAATGTTCTTTACAGTTATCAATAAGTAAGTTAAAAGTTACCTGTGCGAAATGAAATCGAAGTAATAGGTCCCCAGTCTTGACGAAATTTCATTAACGTTTCATCGAATTTAATGTTGTGAATAATAACCTGACCTGACATAAGACCAATAGCAACAACATCCACAGCTGGTGCCTGAAAATTAAATTATTCAGCTTTTTATTTTCTTAATCAAAATAGCTTTAATAATTCTGATGTTATGCATCATTACTTATGTGTTACCAAAAAAAGGGATATCTTCCTGAGGATGGCAAAAAAACAGTAAGTATCACCATTCTAGCATACTTTAATTGCTATTTCACGTGTAAGTATTTAGGAATAATGCTTTCAAGTAACCTCCCAGTTTCAAATATGGTAGCCACCAACAACCTCCTCACCCCTAAAACATAGCTGACACAGTAAGTAAACAGCCATAAAAGAAAAGGAATCTGATATATGAAGTCACTACAGATCACTGACTGGACGGAAACAGAAAAGAGAGACAACTCTCAGAAAACATAACATAGGGACACCTGGGTGGCTCAAATGGTTAAGCGTCTGCCTTCAGTTCAGGTCATGATCTTGGGGTCTTGGAACTGAGTCCCAGTCAGGCTCCCTGCTCGTGGGGAGTCTGCTTCTCCCTCTGCCTCTGCCCTTCCTGACCCTCACTTGTGCTCTCCCTCTCTCTCAAATAAATAAATAAAATCTTTAAAAAAGAGAGCATAACATAGAAAGGCTTGCCATATGCATGGCAACATAAAAGGCCAACTACAAAGCAAGTGAAGAATTACTTATCCAAGGAAAACGAAAAGTCTACAAAACACGTTAAAAGGCAAAAAAGTTTTACAATTAGTCTGTTCCAGCTCTAATAATCTATGAATATAATCTTCATTTTATACAATGGCCTTACATACAGGCTGAATAAGCTTCTTTATTTTAGCACAGAAGATCAATGTCCCATACCATTACAGAATGGAATCAGGCTAAATATTTTAGTAATTTATCATCAAGTGACTATTATGCATAAGACCCTAGGGAAACTAAAATGAGTACGATTCCTTGTCCTCAAGGGACCTAATCATCGGATACCTTTGGGGTCTTATGGGTAGGCAAAAGCATAGCAAAGTTGATGGCAGTGAGAGAGAATGAAAGAATGAATATAAATTGGGCAGGTATAAGCAATAGGTAGAAGGACAAGGGTACACTGGAAGTATATGTGTCCAATATACGCAGAAGATTCTCTGCAGACATACATTCATTCATTCATACCTGTTGTGCAGATTGTGCAGACTCATAAAAACAAAAGCAGATATTTATAGAAGAGTCTAGTTAATGAAATAGTAGAATTTGGGTCCCAATTATTCCAAGCTACAGCTCTCAACATCCTGACAAATTTCTCTGTATGACCTACAATCTCCCTTACTGCACAACTAACTCATCCCTATCATCTCCACTCTGTATAAGACACATGCTTGCAAAATGATTGGTAAACATAACCCCATACTAACTATACATTTAGAGCCTAATTCCAGACAAAAAGATTTCTAAAAATGTTTATAGTCAAAGGCATTATTATTTGTTTTCAATTACATTTCCAAAACACTATTTATTAGGGTAATATTTATAAAAATAAATTGGTTCTATATATTATTGTCTTCAGGACTAAAAATATGGTTGACCCCTGAAACTGAAAGATCACACTATTTACTTCATCTTTCCTTTGACTAAACAGAAAAATACTAACCTGCTGAAGAGCTGTTACTCCAATTTTCCATCCCTGAAATGTATATAGTAGTTTACTACAAGAAGAAAAATAGGAAGGTTTTATTTAGGAAAACAAAATCAACTACATATTAAAAAGGGAAATAGTAACAGAAGACATTTAATTTGTTACTCTGCCCCACACTACCCTAAGTACATATATTAATTTATTTAATACTAAAAACAATCCCATGAGGTAGATATCATCACCATTTTTCAGATACAGAAACTAAGAAACTTAATTATGCGAAACAATTAAGCTAAGGTTATATGGCTAATAATTCAGAGCCCAGACAGACCGATTCTAGATCCTATGCCTGATGCTGCTAGTAATTACTCTACTGTGTCAACTCTTTAAGAAATAGAAAAAAGAATACATGACTAAAAACCATTTCATATTACAGACTGTAACAAAAAACCATCATAGAATGTAGGTAGATCTCTAGAAAAATATTACAGAAGGGAATATAACTATGACACCAACGTTTCTAGAACCACTGCATGACAACAGTGGCGCTGCTCTAAATTTCAGAGTCAAGCCACAAATGATAAGTAATAAGTCCTTGAAGAAACAGAGATTCTGAAATCATTATAACATAGTCAACAAAATATCAGATCACATAGTAAATTCAGTAAGTGGGCGCAGATTAATTTACTCAATGATTATCCAAGGGATACTTAATGTACAATAGTGTAAACATCACATAAAGAGCCTCAACAAACAACCTTAGGGGCAGAGAAAATACCTCTCGGTCATCATCACTGAGCCAAGCACAGAATGGATAGTCAATGATATTTATATTTATACTCCAAATGAAGTGCTTACTTGGATTTTACATTCCACAACTGTAGGCTTCCTTGTTCACTGCCGAGAAGTATTTTATTCAAGTAGGTACTTGGGTGCAAAATTGCAGAAATTTTAAATACTGATTTATCAAAAGTCAATTGCAGGTATTCCTCTATAAAAGTCAAAGTTATAAATAACATGTAATTATTTTTTCATATACCCATATATTTACCCCTTTTTAAAGTAAGGCTACCATACCAAAAATTAATGTCCTAATATAAACCAAAGAATTACATACTAACCTATACACATTCCTTGAAAAATTAAATAAATGTGATGAGGGGCAACTTGTAAATATAATTTAGACTGCCAAAAATTTTCTAAAAGTTCTGATATCAATACTATTAAAAATTTCACTCATTGCTGAGCTGGTTTATAGGAATAAAAAATAAGGATTAAAAAAAAGTGACTCTAGGGATCAGCCTTACTATTTTTATAATTTGACCAAGAGGCAGAGTGAATATTCCAAGTGAAGTGCTTATACTGAGCTCTCAAATATCTAGAGAGATTGATAGACCACTCAAAGATGTAAAACATAAGAGGCAAACCTTGGTGAAACTAAGAATAGTGCTTCTCACACATTTCCATGGAACCTCTAATAGAGGAGAGAAAAAGAACGTACAGCCTTGTGGAGTAGAGAATAACAAATCCAGCCGTTTTTTTGAAATCTTACCTATATTTAAAATTCTTATGTGTAAATTTTGTTTTCTACTTCACAGTTCATGCATGATGAAAACAACTTTTCACTAAATTTTCCCCAAAATTTGAGTATCAAAGATGGTAAATCTCACTTAACTTTCAGTCTCACATACTATGTGGCATACTGTTACACATTCCCAGAGGTATGTGTACCCATTTTAAAAAGCATAGAAGGTGAAAATCATATAAACCTTAAATCCTACTTTAAAAGATCCTTGCCTCTATTTGCATCTAGCAATTTTAATTATAAGCAACATAAACAGCTCCCTGAAGACACTGGTTCAATGTGCTGCTGTAACAATAATAAAAAGCTGGCACCAGCAACAACAGAAAGCCTGCTGGATTATAAGAATCAGATCCTCTAACTTTATTAAAGCCTTTTAACACCCATCTGCACAAAGACTACTTCAGAAATTACTGCTCCCTTTACTTGGGCAAAGACAGAACAAAGAAGGTCTAATTTGATATAGATCAGCTCCCAGGAGGGCAATTTTTACTAAAAATAAACATATCTCATAGAACAATGTAAACAGATTAAAAAAGACATAGAAGTTCGAATTCATGGTAGATCCACAGTCTTTTACTGAGGAAAGCTAGGGATATTCTGGGGATAAATTCCCAACCCTTGAGGATAACACCGTCCTGAAGACATAGTTCAGCGCCACTGTATAGAGTATCACAGTTAAAGGACGTCGACCGTTATTCTTAGAAACAGGATGGACACTTTCCTTCAGATTATAAGATCTTAGTTTACTGTTATGATCTCCTCTACTGAAAGTTTAAAATACAAACCAAAAACATATACCAAAATTCACTCCACAGAGAAAATAATTAACATGTCACTAAACTTAGAGAACTGCAATGGAAAATATTATTAGCTGAGAGAATCATATTAAACAGGTTATAAATAGTTCAGCTGGCTGACTAAAATTGCTTATCCATATTTTACTTAAAACCTTTTTCCTCATACATGTTGAAGAGTCTAAAAATTTTTTCTGATGTGAAACCTCTGATATGGAAGTTGTGTTTATATAGGTTTTTAATTTTAGCTACACATATACTACCCCCAAGATAATGCAATAAATTGGTTGATTCTTACCTTCTGAATATATGTGCCAAATAATAAGAATGCTGTCAGTATCAACAGAAATAATGTGATCCCCAAAGGGCTGCAAAAGATGGATTTCTGCCTTATGACCCTTGAAAGTGTGTACTACCTACAATGTCAAAGTGCAAAAGAATTTCATATTAGCCCTCATTCACCATGTAATATTATTCATATTAACCAAAAACATGCTAGTCATAAAGATGCTCATGTTGAGAAATGAGGTCCAACTTTTGATTATCCAGGTTAGATTAACAAATAGCAAGGAACCAGGCATTTTCACCTGCTCCCTCAACCAAGCCAATAATAAGGAAGTATGGATTAGAAACACAGAAATGAGACCTCTGGGACTCAGCCTCACAACTGAACTCAGGAAGGCTGCATACACACAGCCACGTCCTTCACCCAATCCAACCAGCAGAACTCCATGCAGCCTAAAACAGTGCTTATGTTCTAGAAGGCTGACCTCCACAAACTCCCTCAACAGCTGGCTTCCAGATGACAGGGGAGATAGAGCACTTCTTCCTCATAGCTTTCTGTTTTGACAGAGACCCTTATCTTTACAGTAGCTACATCCCTCAAGACTATATATAGCCCCTTCCCCATGGTTTCAGTTCTCACCAGGCTCCAAAACCACTATTGTCTTTTGACCCTAGATTCCTACAGTTAAGTCTCTGATGCCTTGCCATCCTCACTTTCTCCCTCTCTATATGTATCTTCCAGGGAAAACTACAAACAAGTATTTTGCCAAAAAAAAAAAAAAAAAAAAAAAGACATTTCTCCTGACTCTAAAAATCCTATCAGGTCCCATTAAAGAACTCCACAGTTAAACTGCCTTCCTATGCCACAGACAGTGATGATAGAGGACTCTGGGAACAAATGTCAGTCCAAGTCAGGCCTTCACAAGTACAGTGATTCAATTACCTGGCTATCTAGGCAGGTAAATCCCCTGCCACTTTCCCTTTCATTCTGGACCACCAGAGCCAGGTCATCTCCCAAATCGAATGTTCCACAACAAATTTAGAAACCAATTGATAGATTAAGGTAAGAAAAGACCCTTCCTTAGCAGTGTAGAAAAGAGAGAATCTAGTTTTCTCTATATAGAAAACAAGCACTTGGTTGGTTCCAAGAAAAGGAGTCATGGTCTGAGTTGTTCATAGTGAAAAAGTCAATCCACATAAAGCAGTGGTATAAATATGAATCTCCCGGGAAAGCATTTTCAAAGGCATTTTCTAAATCCTACCCCAACTCAATATACAAAGTAGAGTGCTCAGGAGATGGGGCCCAACTGAGCAAGAAAATTTTGAAGAGCTGCCCAAATAATTCTGATGTTCATCCATGACAAAGAAAACTGGACTAAAGTACCAGTTTTAACTAATTTTGAGAATTTGATGAAATCAATTTTTCCTCCTCCAGAAAACTACATAAATGTTTACAATAAAAAAAAGTACATATCCAGAGCATCCCAGATGAAGAATGGCAACAAAAAAGTTCCCTTCACTTTCATGACAATCAACTATTGACTGCAAAAAACAAAACAGTTCAGTGACACAAACCTCTTTATTACGGGCAAATGCAGAGAAAACATTCCCATAAGCAGCAAAGACTAGCCTCCCATCAGCTGCCATACAGCAGATATCCTGTGGAAGAGAGTTACCTAGGTAAAAGGAAATATAAAATAAGTACGAAATTTTAAGATCTTGGCACAGATAGAAACCTCAATATACATGTAACATTTTCCATGGCTAAAATTTAAAAATATATAGATATGTGTGTGTGTATACAAAAGCTGAGAATCAATATAAATTTGACTTCAATGTTATTTTATACATTTAATACTATCAGACTCAAACTATGAAACCACCTTGACCTTCCCTAAGAGAACTAATGTCTAGAATTTACAGACATAAAAACATAATCCTAAAATGAAAAGTTTTTGAGGTTACGTGGAAAAATTCCTCACTTCATATAAAAAACTGGCAGACAGTCATCCACCCTTCATGTAAATGCCTTCAGGAATATCAAGTTCACCAGCAACTCTAGCAAAATTTTTAAAGTTAATAAAAACCTAGAACCCTATTTAACTCCATCCTTTGGAAAAACCTCAGAAAAACTCCATATGATTCTCTACATTCTGACCCTTACAATGAACAATATGGTATTTATTCAGTCTCCAAGGCAAATATGCCCGTCATCTTTAGCCATTTCTCATATGATAGGATTTCTTCACTCCTCTCTATCATGGTCACACTGGCATTTTCTTTTTATTCCCTGTTTTGGGGGCAGGAGAGTTAGAAGATATAGGATTGTTTTAAGTATTTTTCATGCTACATATTCCACTTTAAGATTTCACTTCCCAAATACTATTTTTATAAGTTTATCATTCACTCTGTATTCAACTTACATTATAGTGCCCTTCTTTTGCCTTCTATTAATCTTTACAAAAATTTTTTATCAGACTAATAAACTTAAAGTCCTCTGTTTCTGTTACAATGATCATATTTGATGGTAAAACCAGAATCTTTCAGCCCTGGCAAGCCCTTTCCCTGTTAAACACTTTCCAAAAAAATAAGTATTTCTTTCATTGGAAAAAAATATCAAAATGGGAGAAAAGGGAAAACTCTTCCTTACAGTAGAAGGAATGATGGACTTAGAAAATCACTAAATGGTAATCATCACTCTAATAGCTGGTTCAGGCAAGAATCATCACTAAATGATAAAAACAGTGGGTAAAACTTTGAAAAGCAATAGGATATTGACATAGTCTCAATGGATCTTATAAGATACTGATTAATTATAATGGGTAAAACTTTAAAATGGAGCCTCCTGACAAATGTCACCTTAATAAAATGATCAAAGTTATCACTGGCAAGAACAGAATTAACCAACAGCATGTGCCTGCTAATATGATTTACCGAGAATTCTCCCATTATTTGTTATTCTTGCTATAAGGCATAACCTGAATCTATCATGAGGAAACATTAGAGAAACTCCAATTGAAGGACATTCTATAAAAGAACTCCCTATACTTTTGAAAAGTTATCAATGCTGTGAAACACAAATTTAAAAAGACTCAAGAGACAGGACAACTACAAGTAACATATGATCCTATCCTGGACTCTTTTTTTTACTATGTAAGTTTATCAGAACTACACACTGGATTTCTTATATACGCTGTAAGTCTTAAATTAATTTTAAAATTTTTATGATTTTTAAAAGACACTAAACATGCACAGATTCAGGATAAAGTTTACACTTACTTACTGCAACCAGACTAAGTTTCTGAACCTGTTTTAATAAAGAAAAATGATTAGATTAGTAATTGCTTTTGTTAATGGAAATTTAACACCTGAAAATTAAAATATAATCTCATACATAAGTTTGCTATGCTATCTTTCCTTAAAAAGACACTTACTGATCCTAATTTTTCATTATTAGGAAAGCTTATATTTTCAACTATTTCGTCAGGAGTAGTGATGGAAGGGGTAGACAAACTTTTTCTATAATGAGTCATACAGTAAATATTTTAGGGCTTTGTAGGCTATATGGTCTTTGCTGAACTGCTAATAAAACATGAAAACAACCACACACAACAAATGTATATGCTCTATTCTAATAAACTTGATTTATGGATACAAAAATTTGATTTTCATATGCCATGACATATTATCATTCTTTTGATTTTTTTTCCCCCAACCATTTAAAAATGTCAAAACCACCCATCTCTGAAGCACAGGGTTCAGAGGGGATATAAGTAGAAATTCAAATCCCAGAGATGCTAAAATCCTAAGACTGAAAGGGCCCTGGAGATCAAATTAAATATCCTATTTCTTAAATGCAAGTAGACACAGGTCTCCATCCCATGCCAAAATTTAATTATATTGCATCCTACTACTGTGAAAAATTTATTTGGGAGGTTGTTATATTAGAATAAACAAACATACCTGTAAAATAAATAAATAAAAATGTTACAAGTATACAAAAACAAATGGTGGGCAGGATTGGCTTGCAGACTGTAGTTTGCTGACCCCAATCTATGATTATTGACCCAGCAGTAGGACCTTGACAAAGTTACCCCATCCCCACGCCCCTTGCCTCAAATTCCTCAACTATAAAAAAAGAATTAAAGTAGGTACCTGCTATATGGGATTATTATGAGTATCCAATGTGTAAAATTTGTGTAAAACAGTTAGAATGGAGCCAGTCACAGTTAATGCTCAGTAAACGTTCGCTGCCATCACCACCACCATCTCCACCTTGAGCATGGCCCTCCTTTCCTCTTCCACTCACTCAACCAGCTACCAACAACTACCTCTTCTTGCTAATAACCCATTTGCTTTCCACAATCCTTCAAAGAATATAACTTTACAGCTCGGTTTCCAGAAAAAGTACTTAATACTGGCTATTCTCCTCCTCCTCCTCAAGAAAAGGTCCCGCTTTCACAGAGCGTACATTCATTAGGAGATAAAGGAAAAAAGTAAACAGCAACGAAAGACTATTACAATGATTGATGAGAAATTAAAGGAGAAAAACCATCAACTAACAGGCAGGAAGGCCTGGGGCAAAAAACTTAATTTCTGAAATTGTTTCCTAGTTTACATAAGGGCGCTCCGGAAAACCGTCCATACCCCGGGAGAACGAAATTGCTGCAAGGCTTAGACTAAGAGGCACGGAGTCAGACCCTCAGTGTTGGTAGAAATAGATGCTCAGGGGAGTTTTAAGGAAATTAGTTTGCTACCCAATGTGGACAGTCCCCCAAATCATAGTTAATTTCACCTCTCCAGTTCTTCCATTGTATTTGAGTTTAAATTTCTAATTCAGCGTGGGTCAGAAATTGCACAATACAATGTCTTACGAGTCTCTCTCGTTAAGAATTCAGGGGGCTAGGATTTGTCTAAATCACATTTACACCTTCAAGGGAACTTCAATAGATATTTAGCGCACAAAGAAATACGCCGCCACAGAACTGAAGTTTGTTCTCCGGTCCTTTCCCTTAGCGAGACTGCGTCCGAGGTCGCCTCAAGCGCACTGCAAGGGCTAAGTTAAGCAGCACGTGGATTTGAAGCGGTGGAGAAATAGCACCGACAGGGGTTAAGGAAGACACGGGCAGAAAGGGAAGCCCTGGCTCGGTGCGGGAGGAGAGCGGGACGAGAGCGGGACTTCCCCCGCAAAGTGCTGGCGCTCGGGATGGGGGGGGGGTGATTCCCGGGAAGCGGGAGAAGAAAGACGTCACTCACGTCGTAGGTGTGGAAGCTCTTGCCCACGCAGGTCGTCACGTAGAACCGGCGCTTCAGCGCGCTGAACCGCACCACGTGCGCAATGTCAGTGCTAAAAAGCCCCAAGGCCCGGAACCCTGCGAACAGCGCACTGCTGGTGCGACCCCCGGCGCCCCGCTCCATCGCTACTGCGGTCCGGGCTCCTCTGTGCTCCAGCCCCGAAGGAAACCGCGAACCAGGCCCTTGACTGCTTCTCGAGGCACAGCACTCTGCCGGCGCCGCATACTTACAAGAGCTTCCGGTGCCCGCTGCCAATGGCGTTAGCGGAGTCGGCTCTAGTGCTACTGAAAAAGAACTCCCTCCGGAGCTCGCAAGGGAGGCGCGACTTCGGTTCCGAGGGACACGGTCTCCAGTGCTCGCGATACTCCCCAGCTCTGGTGGGGCTGGAAGAGACTGGAATCACTTTTCCGCGGGACTTTGGGGGAGGGGAGCGACAGCGGAAGCGCTGCGCCCAGAACGGGGAAGGGAGGCCAGGTGTAGTCTTAACACAGGTGGAGACAAGTTAAACGTGTAATTATAAAAAGGTATAAAACCATGAGACTATGGAGTAAATTTGAACATTGGATAACATGATATTTTAAAAATTATTGTTAATTTTATAGGTGTTAGTAGTATTGTGATTATGCTTTTAAAGATTCTTTATCTTTTATGTGTCTATACAAGTGAAGTGTAGTGATATAACGGGATTTGCTTTCAAATGGGGGATGGCAGCGCCTGGGTGGCTCAGTCGCTTAAGCCCGCTACTTTTTTTTTTTTTTTAAGGTTTTTGTTTATTTATTTGACAGAGAGAGACAGCGAGAGAGGGAACACAAGCAGGGGGAGTGGGAGAGGAAGAAGCAGGCTCCCAGCCTGATGTGGGGCTCGATTGCAGGACCCCGGTATCACGCCCTGAGCTGAAGACAGACGCTTAACAACTGAGCCACCCAGGCGCCCCTAAGCCCCCTACTCTTCGTTTTGGCTCAGGTTGTGACCCAGGGCACTGGGATCCATCCGCCGCCTTAGGCTGCGTTTAGCGGGAGTCTCTTTAACTCTCTCCCTCCCCTTGCTCCGTGCTCTCTCTCTCAAATAAATAAATACATCTCTTAATAAAAAAATAAATGAGGATGAGGCGCAGCATTTAGAAGAAACAGGATTGGTAATGGTTTAATCTGGGGAATGGATATTTGAGAGTTCATAATATTATCCGTTCGCTTCTGTATAAAATTGAAATTTTCCATAACAAAAAGATATTTTGTTTGCTTTTTACTAAGTTTGTTTACAGCAAAAAATTGGAATATTAATTTTTTTTACCTCCGAGTGATGCAAAAGTGTATTAATGGTTTTAATTACTAAATAGACATTTTTAAGACTTTTATAAATTGTGTGTAATGCAGATGTTGCTGTTATAATCAGAGACGAAGACTTCTGCATATACTGACAGTTTGGTAAGAAAATCGAAAAAGTTTCTTCAACCAGGACTTTACAGTTCACAAAGCCTTTGACACCCATTATTTTAATATAATCCTCAAATCTAGGCTGTGAGGTGTTCAGGGCAAAAAATATTACTGTTTTACAAATGAGGAAACTGTTTCATTGGGGGTTAAGCAGTTTGTACGAAGTCCTGAGATTATTTGGGGCCCAAATGGAGACTAGCATAAAGGTTAGAAAAGGATGAGAAAGGGAGATCACTGAAGGGCAGTGGAGGATAGGAGAAATATGCATCCAGCAATCACATTTTCAAGACCAAACCTTGGGCCACAGGGTGGGTGTGGATTCACATTAGATAAGGAACCAGAAATTCCCGTAGATTATTTAACTTGTAGAGGGTCACTTAATTAATGGTAGTATAGCAATTTGAATTTAGGCCTGTGTGACAATCAGATTTATATTCTTTAACCTACATCTGGATAGTGAGGCAAAAGTTTAAAAAATTAGAACCATCATGGAAAATGCAGTATAGTAGAAGTAGATGTGCATGCTAGCTATTGTGCTGTGATCTTTTAAAGAGCAGGTGTTATGGGCTGATTGTGAGTTTTCCAGTTGAACAGTTGGCCCAGGTTCAATTCTTTCCACCAGTTGCCTCCCTGAGTTGCTCACTATTCAGCCACCAGCAAAGTGTGTGTGTGTGTGATGGGAGAAAAAGAACTAGCTCTTATTCTTTTTGCCCCCAAGGATACTAGTCACAAGTTAGAGTAAAAGAAAATATGGATACAGTAGATCATTGACAAATGATCATTTTCCATTTAATTCAACACACTAGGGCTTCACAATATTCAGGTAAATTAAATATACAGCTATGCCATGTTGTCATTTCTAACTTTTTAAAAAGGGTTAAATATGGCTGTTTCTGAGTAGTTTATATGATAAAGGCCATTTCTTTTTTGTTGGTACCTTCAGGTATTGTGATCACCAGCCTCCAAGATGGCCCTCAGTGATTCTTACCTCCCGGTATTCAACGCCCTTGTGTAGTTCCCTCTCACACTAAATAGGGTTGATTTGTGTAACCAGGCTAGGTCATAAAAGACTTTGAAGATTTTGACTTGCTCCCTTTTTGGTCATTAGTTCTTCAGGAAGTCAACAGCCATGTTGAGACGACACTCAAGGAGTCCTATAGAGCGTTTCACACGGCAAGGAATTGAGAGCCTCCTGCCACACACCAGAACTACCTTGCAAGGCATGTGAGTAAAAACACCTTGAAACCACATCCTTCAGCTCCAGTCAAGCCTGCAGCCTTCAGATGACCGCAGCCTTGCTGACATCTTGACAGCAACCTCATGCTACAGGAGAGGTATATCCAAATTTGAAAAGTAAGAAACTGATTTTCCTAAGAAGACTCTCTTTTTTTACTTGTCTTGCCTATATATTCTTTCTCTTGTCTTGCCTATATATCCTCCTCACTCTCCTAATATCCTTTATATCTGTATTGGTTAGAAATGTTTGGGTCAGAAGCACAGAGAAATAAACTTTAAAACAAAATGATTCTGTCTACTCAAGGAGGTGTGGGGGTGCTGAGAATGTTTCTAGAACAAAAGGAGCACTGGGTATTATAGGCAACTAATGAATCGTCAGAAACTTATGATGTACTATATGTTGGTTAACTGAACATAAAAAGAAAGAACTAAAGGAAAAATTAGAGAACCATGCTTCAGAAAGGACAGAACTGGACCCACTCCTACTAACCTCTTCTTTTACTCTCCTTGCCCCTGACACTTTGAGTCTGCTCCTTTTGGATCAGGGAAAGGAAAATACAAAATAAACATCATATTTAGAAGATACTCTTGGTAGTTCTCTTGAGTATCAAGTGTCCTCTGTCTCGTGCATCTGGACCAACTCTTGATCTCTCTCAATATCCTAGTCATTGCAGTCTATTATGACTAGTTTCCTTCCCTAGAGCTCTCCCAATGAGAACTTTTTATTTTTTTTTTATGCACTCTGACTCATCTTCAAAGACACATATGAGAATCTTCCCAAGTACTATCTTGCATCTCATTTAGGTGGCCCTGGGGTGAGCCTACAAAATTCTGCAGCTCAGGAGACTCACTTGCTTATACAGACCTCTAATCTCTATAATGTTTTGGAGAGGGCACATCATTTAGCTTAAGAATTGCAGGTGTTGGGCAACTCAGGTACCCCTTCTTGGTAAGGATTGGTGGGGAAACCACAGCTCTCTCTACATCTACAAATTCTCTTTAAAGAATCTTCTAATTACAACTGTCTTTCTCGGGTTGTGACTAGATCAGTCTGGCCATCTCTTAAGCAAGTCCTAAATGAATGGCTTGCAAGGTTTCTTTAGACATGGGGAGAGAATTGTTACTTATTCTAAGCTTTGAGACTTTAGAAGACTTTTGAGACTTTCATTCTGTAGCAGATTGAGTTCCCAAAAATGATTTCCACAATATCACCCATCCTCATGCTCTTAATAAAATGTGATCTTGACCCTACTACCATCCAGTCTTGAGATCTTTATCTCCTCCCCTTCGAACCTGGGTAAATCTTTTTTTTTTTATGTTTTTTTATTATATTATGTTAGTCACCATACAGTACATCCCCGGTTTCCGATGTAAAGTTCGATGATTCATTAGTTGCGTATAACACCCAGTGCACCATGACATACGTGCCCTCCTTACTGCCCATCACCACTCTATCCCATTCCCCCACCACCCTCCCCTCTAAAGCCCTCAGTTTGTTTCTCAGTGTCCATAGTCTCTCATGCTTCATTCCCCCTTCTGATTACCCCCCCTTTCTTTATCCCTTTCTTCCCCTACCGATCTTCCTAGTTCTTATGTTCCATAAATGAGAGAAATCATATGATAATTGTCTTTCTCTGCTTGACTTATTTCACTTAGCATTATCTCCTCCAGTGCCGTCCATGTTGCAGCAAATGTTCAGAAATCGTTCTTCCTGATAGCTGAGTAATATTCCATTGTATATATGGACCACAACTTCTTAATCCAGTCATCTGTTGAAGGGCATCTCGGTTCCTTCCACGAATTAGCTATTGTGGACAATGCTGCTATGAACATTGGGGTGCATAGGGCCCTTCTCTTCACTATGTCTGTATCTTTGGGGTAAATACCCAGTAGTGCAATGGCTGGGTCATAGGGTAGCTCAATTTTTAACTTTTTAAGGGACCTCCACACTGTTTTCCAAAGTGGCTGTACCAACTTGCATTCCCACCAACAATGTAGGAGGGATCCCCTTTCTCCACATCCTCTCCAGCAATTGTTGTTTCTTGCCTTGTCAATTTTTGCCATTCTAACAGGTGTAAGGTGGTATCTTAGTGTGGTTTTGATTTGAATTTCCCTGATGGCTAATGATGTTGAACATTTTTTCATGTGTCTGTTAGCCATTTGTATGTCATCATTGGAAAAGTGTCTGGTCATATCTTCTGCCCATTTTATGATTTGTTTATTTGTTTCTCATGTATTGAGTTTGAGAAGTTCTTTGTAGATTTTGGATACCAGTCTTTTATCTGTAGTATCATTTGCAAATATATTCTCCCATTCCATGGGCTGCCTCTTAGTTTTTTTGAACTGTTTCCTTGGCTGTGCAGAAGTTTTTTATCTTGATGAAGTCCCACAAGTTCATTTTATCTTTTGTTTCTCTTGCCTTTGGAAATGTGTCATGAAAAAGGTTGCTTTGGCCAATGTCATAGAGGTTGCTGCCTATGCTCTCCTCTAGGATTTTGATGGATTCCTGTCTCACATCGAGGTCTTTCATCCATTTGGAGTTTATCTTTGTGTATGGTGTGGGAGAGTGGTCAAGTTTCATTCTTTTGCATGTAGCTGTCCAATTTTCCCAGCACCATTTATTGAAGAGACTGTCTTTTTTCCACCGGATGTTTTTTCCTGCTTTATCAAAGATTAGTTGCCCAAAGAGCCGAGGGTCCATTTCCCAGTTCTCTATTCTGTTCCATTGGTCTATGGTCTATTTTTGTGCCGGAACCATGCTGTCTTTGTGATCCCAGCTTTGTGATACAACTTGAAATCCGGCATTGTGATGCCCCCAGCTTTGTTTTTCCTTTTCAACAGTTCCTTGGCAATTCGGGGCCTTTTCTGGTTCCATACAAATTTAAGGACTATTTGTTCCAGTTCTTTGAAAAATGTCATCGGTATTTTGATCAGGATAGCATTGAAAGTGTAGATTGCTCTGGGTAGCATGGACATTTTAACTGTGTGAATTCTTCTGATTCATTAGCATGGAATATTTTTCCATCTTTTTGTGTCTTCTTCAATGTCTTTCAAGAGTGATTTGTAGTTTCTAGAATATAGAACCTTTACGTCTCTGGTTAAGTTAATTCCAAGGTAACGTATGGTTTTTGGTGCTATTGTAAATGGGATGGATTCCCTAATTTCTCTTTCTTCAGTCTCATTATTCGTGTATAGAAATGCAACTGATTTCTGAGCATTGATTTTGTATCCCGCCACATTACTGAATTGCTCTATAACTTCTAATAGTTTGGGAGTGGATTCTTTTGGGTTTTCCATATAGAGTATCATGTCATCTGCGAAGAGAGACATTTTGACTTCTTCTTTGCCGATTTGGATACCTTTTATCCCTTTTTGTTGTCTGATTGCTGTTGCAAGGACTTCTAGTACTATGTTGAATAATAGTGGCAAGAGTGGGCATCCTTGTCGTGCTCCTGATCTTAAGGGAAAGGCTTCCAGCTTTTCCCCGTTGAGAATGATATTTGCTGTAGGCTTTTCATAGATGGTTTTTATGAGATTGAGAAATGTACCCTCTATCCCTACACTCCGAAGGGTTTTAATCAGGAAAGGATGCTGTAGTTTGTCAAATGCTTTTGCTGCATCTATTGAGAGAATCATATGATTTCTCAATTTTTCTTTCTGGATAAAATCTAAGACACTGATCGATTTGCCAATGTTGAACCACCTTTGCATCCCAGGGATGAATCCCACTTGGTCATGATGGATAATCCTTTTTAATGTACTGTTGGATTCTATTAGCCAGGATCTTGTTGAGGATTTTGGCATCCATGTTCATTAGGGAAATCGGTCTGTAATTCTCCTTTTTGAGGGGGTCTTTGCCTGGTTTGGGGATCAAGGTAATGTTGGCCTCATAGAATGAGTTTGGTAGCTTTCCTTCTGTTTCTATTTTTTGAAATAGCTTTAGGAGAATAGGTATTATTTCTTCATTGAATGTTTGGTAGAATTCCCCAGGAAAACCATCCGGGCCTGGAATTTTGTTTTTTGCAAGGTTGTTTATCACTGACTCAATCTCTTCATAATTAATTGGCCTGTTTAAAAAATCAATTTCTTCCTGTTTCAGTCTTGGTAGTTTATAGGTTTCCAGGAAGGCCTCCATCTCTTCCAGATTGCTTAATTTATTGGCATAAAGCTGTTGATAAAAGTTTCTAATAATCCTTCAATTTCATTGGTGTTGGTTGTGACCTCTCCTTTTTCATTCATAATTTTTATTAATTTGGTTCTTTTCTCTATTCTTTTGGATAAGTCTTGCCAGCGGTCTGTCAATTTTATTGATTCTCTCAAAGAACCAGCTTCTAGTTCTGTTGATCTGCTCTACTGTACTCCTGGTTTCTAATTCATTGATTTCTGCTCTAGTCTTGGTCCGCTGCTTCCTCGTGCATGGATTAGGCCTGTCCCTCTGTTGCTGTTCCAGCTTCTTGAGGTGAGAATATAAAAACTGTATTTTAGATTTTTCTATTCTTTTGAGTGAGGCTTGGATGGCTATGTATTTCACCCTTAGGACTGCCTTTGCTGTATCCCATAGGGTTTGGACTGTTGTGTTTTCATTCTCATCGGTCTCCATAAATTGTTTAAATTGATTTCTGATTTCCTGGTTTATCGAATCGTTCCTGAGCAGGATGGTTCTTAGTCTCCAAGTGTTTGAGTTTCTTCCAAATTTTTCCTTGTGGTTGAGTTCCAATTTCAAAGTGTTGTGGTCTGAGACTATGCAGGGAATAATTTCAGTCTTTTGGTATTGGTTGACACCTGTTTTGTGTCGCAGAACATGGTCTATTCTTGAGAATGTTCCATGGGCATTAGAATAGAATGAGTATTGTTTGGTTCTGGGGTGTAGTGTTCTATATATATCTATGAGGTCCAACTCGTCGAGTATGGCATTCAAAGCCCTTGTTTCTTTGTCGATTTTTTGCATGGGTGTTCTGTCTATTTCTGATAGTAGAGTGTTGAGGTCCCCTACTATTAATGTGTTTTTATCTATATGTCTCTTTATTCTGATTAAGAGTTGCTTGTGTATCTTGCTGCTCCCCTGTTGGGGGCATAGATGTTTATAATTGTCATATCCACTTGTTGGATACATCCTTTAAGAATAACATAGTGCCCTTCTGTGTCTCTAACTATAGTCTTTAGTTTAAAATCCAATCTGTCTGATATGAGAATTGCTACCCCAGCTTTCTTTTGAGGCCCATTGGCGTGAAAAATGGTTCTCCATCCCTTCACTTTCAGTCTGAATGTATCTTTAGGTTCAAAATGAGTCTCTTGTAGACAGCAAATGGGTGGGTCATGTCTTTTTATCCAGTCTGTAACCCTGTGCCATTTATGGGAGCATTTAGGCCATTTACATTGAGACTGATTATTGAGAGATATGATTTTAATGATGCCATGTTGCCAGTAAAGTCTTTGTTTCTATAGATTGTGACTTTCTGTTCTGTATCACTCTTGGGGCCTTTTTACTTTTATAGAACCTGCCTAAATATCTCCTGTAGGGCTGGATTCATGGTTACAAAATTGGTCAATTACTGGCGATTCTTGAAGTTTCTTATTTCTCCATCAGTTCTGAATGACAGCCTTGCTGGATAAAGGATCCTTGGCTGCATGTTTTTCTCTGAAAGAGCTTTAAAAATGCCCCCCCCCCAACTCTTTCTCTCATTCCAGGTCTGTGCAGACAGGTCTGACGTAATTCTGATACCTTTGCCCTGATACATGAGAAATTTCTTTGCCCTGGCCGCTTTCAATACTGTATCCTTGGATCTAATATTTGCAAAATGTACTATGACGTGATGTGGCGTAGGTTTGTCATGGTTGAGCTTGGGAAGGGTCCTCTCTGCCTCTTGGACACGAATGTTTGTTTCCTTTGCTAGATTAGGGACATTTTCCAGCTACAATTTGTTCAAATATCTCTTCTAGACCTCTGTTTTTCTCCACCCCCTCGGGGATGCTGATGATTCTGACATTGGAACGTTTCATTGAGTCAGTAATCTCCCGTAACCTACATTCTTGAGCTAGGATTTTTTTTTTTGAGCCCAGATTCTATTTTAGCTTTTTCTTCTACTAACCCATCCTCCAATTTGCTGATACGTTCTTCTGCCTCATTCACCCTGGCCATCAGAGCCTCTAGTTTTGCCTACATTTGGCTCATAGAATTTTTAATTTCTGCCAGATTCGCTCTCATTTCCGCCCTTAGAGATTCTATATTCTCATTAACATTTTCGTTAATACTTTTTTCAAGTC
Organism: Ursus americanus; assembly: GCF_024610735.1. Classification (NCBI taxonomy): domain Eukaryota; kingdom Metazoa; phylum Chordata; class Mammalia; order Carnivora; family Ursidae; genus Ursus; species Ursus americanus. The sequence continues at coordinate 1,974,463 of NC_142131.1, forward strand.
TACACATCATCTTGACCATTGTTACTCTGAATTCCATTTCTGATAATTTGGTTATATCCATATCCATTAGTTCTGTGGCAGAGGCCACAGACTCATTGTCTTTTGTTTGTTGGGGGGGATTTCTCCTTCTCATCATTCTGATGAGGAGAGGTTGCGGGGTTGTCCAGAGCCCAAATTATTGACCAGGACCCAGGCAGTGCGCCCTCGTTTTATAGGGATCTTAGGGATGTGGGCTTCTTGATTTTTCAGCCTGCCTTCTGAGGGAGGGGCCTGCCGCGCCGATACTCAGGCAACCCTGTTTGGGTAGGGTCTCCAATACTCAGGCAACCCTGTTTGGGTAGGGTTTCCGTGTCCCCTGTGAGGGGGGGTGGGGGTGGGCACACTGCTAGCCGGTATTTCCAGGCTTTTGTTCTCTGGCAGCTTTCCCTGGCGGTTTGCTGTGCCTCTTCTGAGAGTCAGAGCAGCAGTGGTCGAATCTCAGCCTCTGTCTCAGAACAGGGATCACGGACTGTTCTTCACTGATGTTCTGGCCACTTTAACTCTGTTTCTGTTGGTGCTGCTCAACCCTGCAGTGTCCAGGGATGTGCACCCCACACCCGGCGTCCCAGCTCTCACTTCCAGGGCCTCCACATCTCTGTCCTTTGTGTTTCTATCACCGCCAGCCGCTGGCCGCCAGCCGCCCCCCCCCCCCCCCACCGCGCGCTCCGAAGCTCCAGCCCTCAGTCTGGTGGCGCGCGTTCCTGGCTCACGGTCTCAGTCTGGTTCCAATGAGCACACCGGAGCTCTGTGAGAAGTCTGGTGGCGCCCGCTCCCCGGCTTACGGTCTCAGTCTGCTCTCTCGCGGGTGCTGTCTGCGAGTCCACCCGCTCCCCCGTGCAGGTGGCTACCGCTTCCCGGTGTCCGAATGCGGCGGCTCCCTCCCCCTTCCGTTTATCTTCCGATATCTGTGCGCGGTTTCACGGCTCCCCGCTTCGTACCTCAATACTCAGCGCTGGAGATGTTCATTTGTAGAGATCCAGATGTATCTTCCTGCGTCTCAGGCTGATTCCGTGGGTGTTCAGCCTGGTCTGGTACCTATCCAGCTTGACTCAGGGGACCGGCTGAAAAAGAGGTCCCCTACTCCTCCGCCATCTTAACTCCAAAAAGAACCTGGGTAAATCTTTTTGACTGCTTCAAATAATAAAATATGGTGAGCATGTTACTTGCAAGACTAGATCATAAAAATCCTTTGCATTCCAACCTTGATCTCTTGTAATGCCCACTTGAGACACAGACAGAAAGCCCAAACTAGCTCATGTGGAGAGACCATGTGAAGACGCATGCATAGGTATTACAACCTGTCACCCAGCTGTGGTCTCAGCTCACAGCCAGCATTAACCACTAAGCATGACAGGATACAGATGCTTCTAGAATATTTCAGCCCATAGGTATTGAGTCACTCCCAGATTTCAGTCCGCTCAATTGACACACCATCTCTGCTGTGCTCTTTCTAAGTTTCTGAGCCACAGAACCTACAACACAATAAAGTATTTGTTTTGGAGTGGCTTATTATGCAGCAACAGTAACTTGAACACATTAAATATCTTGTTACAATATTTATGCCATTGCTTAAGCTCTTTTCTCTGCACAGTGTCCTCATACTTTACATCCGGATAATATTCTCCCTTTTATTCCAAACCCAGTTCAAGTTCTACCGCCTCTACAAAGTCTTCTCTGACTTTTTCAGCCCAAAAGGGGCTCTCCTTTCTCTGAACTTCTGAGTATCACTTCACGTAGTGTTTGTTTTCTATGACGGATATACACTCTCTTTTCATTCTTAACTAGCAGAATCTCAGTTATGTTCACATACCAGATGGTGTCATAGTTCAGTAGAGGCTAACTCCCTCCCCAGCTCTAGTGAGTGAACATTAATTAGTCTAAGCTAATTGTGGTAATTAACATTTTTCTCGCCAGCAATTGGTTTGGGCAAAGGCTAGAGACCTAATTCTGGCCAATGAGATTTTAGAGGCTGTCTTTTGAGAGGCTTCTGGGAAAGGTCTGTCTAGTTTTTTGTTTTGTTTTGTTTTGTTTTGTTTTAACAGCTGACTGCAGCTATTCCAAACATAATATGGAGAAACGAAATGTCAAGTTAAGAATAAGAAAAGAAAACTTTTTCCAGAATTCCTGCAGCAGACTTACTTTAAGTCCAGTTGACCAAGGCTGCACTATAAGTTCTTGTTTTAGTCACTACAGAAACTGGGAAAACAACTTTTCAGCATTTTCAGCATCTCTAGAGGGAGGTGGTCTCTGCCACCAGCCACAGCAATAGACTTAAAGCATAAATACAATTTTTTTCTTTATATTCTGGGGTAGCCCCAACTGGAGAGCCTAAAAAAATATCCAGTTAGAGATGCCATTCATAATAGGTAAAAATCGAAGTAGGGCTCTTTATATTTTTACAGAATACAATCATAGGAGAAGAATTTTTTGTTCTATCTTTTCATACTATCTCATCTCAGGAAATTAAAACTCTTAATAGTTTTGAATTAAAATGACAAACCATAATACTTTAATAACAATATTAATTAAAAATACCACTAAACTTTCAATATCTTGTTCTATGAAAAACTGTAATGGACATTTTTTTATTTTCCTTCCTGATATCTCGCCTCCTAACCCCCTAGCCCCACCCCTACCTCCCACTCCCACTATTTTTTTGAAAATAGTGCCAATCAGAATTACAGGTTATAGAATTGACAACAATTTCTAAAATTTTCAGTCTTACACGTGGTTTCCAACCAAAAACTACTTCAAAAACCAGATTTATAGTAACAGAAAAAAAGAAGCTGATAAAATTTGTGATTATTTACGTAAGTCCAAATATTTCATAGGAAAACCAGATTATTCTTGTAAAAATTTACAATATGATGTTTTATCAAATCAGATTCTTAGGAATAGTTAATGGCAAAGAATGATCTTTTCTCCTCAGTTAGTGCAGAGGTGAGAGAGCTCCTTCGCCTTTGTGTAAGCTTTCTTTTGATAATATAAAAAACATTCTGTATTATTGCATTTTAAGGCTGGACTCTGAGGTTTCATTAGTTAGCATTAGCAACACAGAGATGATCTATAGATCTCAATTTAACTTGCAGAATAAGAGAGTTGGATATGATTTTCTTTTCTCTTTCTAGTAAAAAGTGTTACATATATATTTTAAAGATTTTATGTATGTGTTTATTTATTTGAGAAAGGGAGCATGAGTGGGGGGAGGGAAGTGGGAGAGAGAGAATCGTAAGCAGACTCTGCAAATTTCACTTGCAATGTTAGTTTTCATTCCCTGGCACTAATAATCAATTTAATGTGGATGCGCTTAATGTAGATATGTGTTGCACCAACATAGCGGTGTGGCTCAAGTGTGTGCTAATGGTGTGGATATATTAGTGGTTCTTTACAAGGGGAGCCAGAGAGAACACTATGAACTGACTTTGCCTTGCTCCAAGCTGTATAGGAGAGCTTCAGAAACAGGTGTAGCTATAAGAAGATGGACATCTGAATCAAAGGAGAAAGGCAGTGTAGTGTAATAGAATAGTGAACTAGACATTGTCCTTTTCTACCATTTGACCCACTTCACTTAACTTCTCTAGGCCTGAGTTTCCTCTTTAACTAGTGCTCATGGTCTGGCTTCCTACGGAGGACAACAGTGAGTATCCTTGGAGCAGTTTTTCCTCATTGTGATAACAAATAACCTGAATGGACTTGATCAGGCATAGAGCAGGAAAGTCAGTTTGTTTGATTGCCCTAGGACCTTTCAAATTCAACAAAGGGGAGCCGTTATAGACTCTGGTGAGTACAACTACGACTTGAGTGAGGGAACTGATTACTTGGGCAACTTGGATAGGTACAGATGCCCCCTGGGAGAAAAAAGATCAAATTTAAATTTTATCGGGAGCCCTGGATTGAAATAGTTCTCTCTGAGGTCTGCTGTCAAAAACAGAGAGTGAGGGCTCTAACGAGGAGCTAATCATAATGGGAGGGGGAGTCTGGGCAGATGATTAGAACTTAGATGTACCCAGGACTGCCAGAGATGACTGATGTTGTCGCTCCATGTCTCTGGGGCCTGCTGTCCTCCCAAGATGTAGGTTTGGGGAATAGACTCTGAGCATGTAAAAATGAACTAAAACAGTGGTGACCTAAGAACCAAGGACCAAATTCAACATACAGAATAACCTCTTATCCTTATTGTTTTATTTCTATATGGTTTTCATTATTAAAAAAAATCTTGGCCTCCTAATAAGATTTGGATCAAGTGACATATAAAAAGTAAAAGTGCACGTGACCATATTTGTACTTGACAATGGTGAAGAGGTCTTACCAATTATATCTAATGAACAGAGGTCTAAGTAGATAATCTCTTAAATTTCTTCCAGTTCTAAAATGTTACATTTTATTTCAAAGATGAGAATAACATGTTAGCTAACTTGTACATCTGATCAGTACATTCTTGAACAAGAAAATCTTGATTTATAGTATTTGGCACAAAAGAGTCCTGAACACTTGGGATGTTCGGTAATTAAAGAGCAGATGCTAACAGAATGATAGCTTGTTATCTCGTTCTTGACTTGTACTTACTTGAACTTTCATTTTTACACTGGATTTCTCAATAGCAGTGTACATTTCTCGCCATGTTTGGGGTGTGCCTTGACGGTGATCAAGATGCTAATTACCTGCAAATATTTATTCAAATTCAAAAAGAGAGAAGAGCTGCTTACTATACTATTAGCTTATCTAATAGGTTTATTTTATTTTAATATTTTAGTGGATAAGTTTGATGAAAGTAGAGTTTTTTTGTTTGTTTTGTTCATTGATAAATAACAAGCACTCAGAACAGTGCCTGGAACAAAAGAGGTACTTAATAAACATTTGCTTCATGAAAAAAACTTATATATAAAATGCTAAAAGTGTGAAATTTTTTTCTTGCCTTTATCAGCCATATTCCCTCCCAGAGTAATGAGCTGTGTATATTATTTTAGGATTCCCAATATTTATACTCCCTCGCTATAGGAAGATTTATATCCCTGCCCTTTGCCCTGGCCTTACAGCAAATACTTTGTAGACAGGGTAGGGAACATTTGACTTGCTTTGGTCATTGTACATGAGCATATATGATGTACACCATGTCCCAGCAGAAGCTTGAAGAGTTATTGCATGTTTCTGCCAGTCACTTGCTCTTTTCCTCTCTGCCATGAGAGGAAGACATATTCTAGATAGGGGCTGCTTTTTCAGCCTAGGTACTGGAATAAGAAGGTATGTGGACAAAACCTGGAGCTAATTTGCAGTTGCCAGTTGTAACATGAGTGACAACTAACTGTTGTTGTCACAAGCCAATGGGAATTAATAGTTATTATCTCACCATAACCTGGCCACAGCCTATATGAATTCTGGAGGAATGTGTGAAAGTTAGCAAATAAAAATGATCTTTTTTAAAGTGTAGTATCTTTTTCTTTATAGAAGTATTAAGGCTGTGTTACAGGAGGTAAGGGACACAAGGTTCATAAATGATAAATATCCTTTGGTAAGATTTTAAGATTTTCAAGTTATCCATGTTCTCAGCTATGTGCCCAGGGATGACACAAAATAAAGACTTAGTGAATGTTTAATGCTTGAATGCTTTATTTTTCATTTTGGGGGATAGTAAATAATTAAAATGATTGCTTTTATATTAAAACACCTATGGGGTACATAGAAAAATAAAATCTATAAATTACACAAAATTTTAAAGATAAAGCAGAAAACTCAAAGAAACTGCGTTCAGTCGGATGACTTTGAGCTTCGTCTTCTGTCTTCAGTTCTTCATTCCTCTCTGCTTATAGGGAAATTGGCAAACACCTTGAGAATAATTGTGAAAATATTTCTTTTCACAGTTTAGTGTAATCTCGTCAATTAACCCCTAGTAAAATGGAGTTAATAGGTTAAACTGTCATCTCTTTCCCCACCTTTTGCATAGGAAATTAATCAATCCTAACCTGTGCTAGACTCAAAGGAGTTCCTCTTATGATGGCATTTAGGGCCCTGGGCTGGGTCTTTCTTTAGAGAACTTTATTTTGGAAAGAGGGCATAGGAAATTCTCTTAGGGCAAAGGAAAGTGCCTATTCAGTAACACTCTGAGCTTCTCTGGGTAAAAGCTGTGTTTTATTTACTTTTGTATCCCTGGTACTTGGCTGAAGGCATGGCACACACTAGGTGCTCCATAAATGCTTTTTGGATACATAATGTAAGTTTCCTCTTACCTGTTGGCAGGTAAGATGGATTTAGGAACCTTGAACCTCTCTTATTCTGTGAGCACCAGCCCTCAGAGCAGTGGTCAGGGGAAAGTTTCCACTCAAGGAAAAATCAGGGTACTACTATCTGCTCTATTTTGGCCTGGGCTCTGTGGCTAGGGGGGCCCTCCCACTGGAAGGTGAGCAAGAGGGTACCCGCTGCTCTAGCTGGCAGCAGGCATTCCAGAATAGGAGAATGGATTTGGCATTGTTTATCTTAGACTCCATTGTCTCTTCCAGATGTGGGGGAAGTTAAACAGGGGAAGGGAGGGCTAGAGGCACAACTTAGGAAAAAGATGATTGGAATGCATGTTGAAGCCACCTATCCCCAAATATTCTCTCCATATGCAGGGCCAAGGCACAAAGCAAGAGGGGAGTAGCCAATGGGCGAGGGGATGAGGGGAAGTAACGAACTGAAGAAATGTAGATCTTAAAAGTTTTCATCACAAAAAAATTAGTTTCATCACAGATACTAACCAGGCTTACTGGGTGCGACAGTCATTTTGCAGTATATACAAATGCTGAATCACTATGTTGTACACCTGAAACTAAAATAATGTTATATGTCAATCATACCTCAGTAAAAAACATTTTTTTAAAGCATACTTCCACAAACTGAAAGCAGGTCTTTTTTTTTTTTTAAGATTTTATTTCTTTATTTGACAGAGAGAGACAGCCAGCAAGAGAGGGAACACAAGCAGAGTGGGAGAGGAAGAAGCAGGCTCATAGCGGAGGAGCCTGATGTGGGGCTTGATCCCATAACGCCGGGATCACGCCCTGAGCCGAAGGCAGACGCTTAACGACTGCGCCAGCCAGGCGCCCCATAAAAAGCATTTTTAATTAAAACAAATAAAAATTAAGGCTAGACCTCAGAAAAAAACTGAAGAAAAGTGATGCCCGTCAGAAAGTTGTGTGTGAAACTTTCTACTAACTACATCAAAAAGACTATTCATAAGAAGATAATTTGACAATTGTTTTATTAAGAAATATATAGTGTCAATTACAAAACAATATGTACACTTTAAAAAGTGCTTACAAATAAATTAAAAATATATTCCATAAATTTAAAAAAATACATATTTTAGCTTTGACAAAGGCACTTCTTCAGAATCTACTTGCATATATATCTCTCTTGTCAGATAATTTTTAAAACTTGATTTACAATACTTCCACAATATTTTGCTTGGAAATTCTTTCAAATTGCTTCATTATATGTACAACTTTTTGTGCACCCCCTTTTGCTTTTATTTCTTCCTTTGTATGTTTTTGGTATGAGAACATAAGAAGTATTAGTACATGTAGAAGAAATGCTTGCCTTTTAAACAGATGTTTACATGCTATTGAGTTCAAGCTTTTCCTGCCTTAACCTTCTCCTTCCCCCTTCTACCTCACGTTTAGATTCTTCCCTTGAAGTAAGGCTTTTGTAGGTGCAGCTGAAAATTACCTCACACAGCCAGTGGCTCAAGCATCACCATTATATCCCCCTCCATTTGAGGAATGTATTTACCCTGCGTTATAAGCCCACATCAAACAATATAAGTTAAGAAACCCTACCATAATCAAAAAATAACTATCAGTGGTCTTTTAAATGTCACAGTTAGAGTTAACATTACATCTACCTAATAAAGATGATTTACTTTGTTGCTATGAAATACAGCCCTAAGGAAGGTGTATTTTGTTTCTATGAAATGCGACTGAAACGACGCCACAGTCCTATTAAGTATGCAACTCGTTCCCGGCATTTATTTGTTGTGACTTCTCTTTTCTTTCTTTTCTTCTTTGCCTGGGTATTATTTATCTGTAGAAGAGAAGAATCAATCGTCAAGACTGTCTCTATCTTTAACAACTATCGAATGTCAGGGTTTTCTTGATGCAAATCCATCTCTCAGTGTGTCCCCAAAACATCCGCTCACTGGCTGCTCCTGTGTGCTTTCTCCAGAGGAATGCCCACCCATCTCTCCACCCACCTACTCTCGGTTCAAAGCCAAGCACCACCTCCATTACAAGGCCTCTGCTATTTGCTCAGACTTTTCTTTTGGAAACTCTTCTAGTGCTTCAGAGTGTGTTTCATTTAACGTGGCTCTCACTTACATGTTGTTTTTATTATTGCATCATGGGTATTCCCTGTAATGCTGAGCACAATGTCTTTTACGTAGGAAACACTGAATATTTATTGAGTGACTAAATAAATGACTCAGTTGATGGCTTCATGATCTCTCTGACAAGACCATAAGTTCATCAAGAACACGGTGTATGCCTCTTTATGGATATAATCCAGTAGACCTGTTATTGGGACCCAAAGTGCTCCTCCTTTCTGTCCTTCCCACCACCTACCACCTACATGTGCCACAGACTAGAGAGGAGTTTAAACTTAAAAAAAAAAAAAGATTGTGATAATCTTCCCATATATTCCTTCACCTGAGTTACTCTTGGATAGTGACAAACTGGGCCTTCTAGACACACAGTATTCAGACCAATCAAATTTATCAGGTTACTAAGCAAAAATCTTATAATCTAAAATCTGTTGAATCATAAATATTATTGGTCTTAGACTCTCCCTTTGGGCTTGGGAGGGGCTGAAATAAATTACTCAGACTCTCTTTCTCACATGCTGTCCAGAACTTGAACTGGACTGTCTTCTGTGCTCTTCATACGGATGATGTCACTATAGCCATCTGTAGATTTGCCAGTCTCTTTGATAGAAGGCATAGAGCCAAACAGGTATTTCACATGGCTGTCTGGTATTGAGTTTTTAACTCAAGCCCAATCCGGATGGACCATATGGCTCAATCTTTAATCCCTAAAATAGTGACAGCCTTGGCTACACTGAGACTGAGAAAAGTCACCAGTTAATAGGCAGGCGTAGTCATACATACCTACTCTTGTCTCTTTTTTGTCTTTTTTTAAATTTGTCATCTGGGTGATAAATGCCCTATTTTACTTGCCTGCTGAAATAAATATTTATTGAAGACCTGTTATGTGCCAGGCACTACTCTAAGTACTTTAACATCTATTGACTCATTTAATCCTCATAACACTGTATATGGGATTTGCTAACATGACCCTCATTTTGCAGATGAAACTAGGCGCACAGAGCCTAGAAATGTCAAGTTAGAAGTTTTGGGGCTAGGATTCAAAGTCAGGCAAGACCTTCTCCAGACTTCCTGCTCTTAACTCCGCACTATTGTTTCTATTTAAAGTTACACATCCATTCAAATGCATGTACTGCATATGCAAAAATCCATTATGTAGAGAGACAGCCATACAAGCAATTAAGCAAATATGGGTGGATTTAATGTATAATTTAACATTTTAAGAAAGAAGCACACATTATTAAGTGATAAACCCGAGCAGTGCTGCTCAAAGTTTGGAATGGATAAGAATGTCATTAAGAGCCCATGCATGGGGATTGTGATTTTGAAGGTCTAAGTTGGGTCCTTAGGAATTAGCATTTTGGACAATCACCCTCCCACGCTCGGGCAGCCAGGACGTAGGAGACTCAGGGGCTGAATCTACAGCTTTTAGCCGGCTCATTTGCTCTTGGAAAGATAGGTCCTCAATAAATATCATAACGACTTCTGCAACAAAGTTCGACCTTAACTGTGGTTAATTCCAAGGCTACGGAAAGCGAGAGTCCAATGTATTGGCTTACCTGCATTCCGGAGTAGCCTGGGCACTGGAGAGTGAGCGTAGCATTAGTTCCTATTGCAAAGATTTCCTCGGCGAGAGACGTGCAGCCGTGGGTGGGATAGAAGGTAATGCGTTCGATTTTAGTGAGGCAATCTGGCTGCTCACGGGCGGCAAGGTTTACGAGAAAAGAGAAAAACGCCAGGAAAAAAAAGCCACAAAAAACAGTAAAGAAATAAAACAAGACAAAACCAAAAATCACAGTCGGTAAGAAATAAGTGCAAGGTGCGGGAGGGGCAGCGGGAGCCCCAACAAACTCGCTTTGAGCGGAAGGAAGAGGTCTCGGTTGAGGAGAAGGAGAAAAAACCCACGGGAGCAGGAGGAAGGAGGGCGTTTTGAGAGTGGCAGCGGCGCTGGAGGAGAGAGGGCGCGTGCGGTTCGCGCTCCGCCCCAGTCCCGCCGCCCGGGCGGCAGCCAGGAGGCGGCGCCAAGAGCCGAGGCTCCGCAGCCCGGGAGACGTTCCCCTGACGTCATTGCCTGCTCCCGATTCCCGATTCGCCTTCCCTCCCGGGGGCGGCGGAGGGGGGAGGAGAACTCTCCCGGAATCCCGCTTACTCGCGAGGGAGGCTTCCTTGCCCTAAATTGGAACCGAAGTAGTATCCCAAGCTGGGCGCCGGCCCAGAGGGTTCCCGCAGCCCGGCGTCGTGACGTGGTCGGCGTCGCCTGGGAGCCCAGCCACCGCCCGCGGTTCTACGCCCCGCAGCACACCCTCTCCCAGGAATGCCTGCTGTCTCTCTGGAGGAAGCCCCGGTACTGACCACCCACCCACTCACCGGGTCTTCACAGTAGATGGGGTTGTTGAATTCGGTGCTTTTGGTCTGGAAGAAAAACATATATGACAAGAAAGGTAAAGATGTAGAAATCATAACCCCCACCCCCGCCTGCTCCCAGGTGTAAAGGATGCTCTGAAAGCAGTTTCCGCTTAGGCACTCGCTCCCTGTGCTTCTGTTCTTGTCATTGACAAGGTAGTGAAACACTTTGAGTTCAGATGGTGCTTGCTAGTGTTTGAAACTGGATATCAAAGGACCCTGGGTCCCCCCCCCCCAAACTGGGCACAGTTGTATAGGTCTACACAGGTGAGCAATAATACCATCTCTCGAATGGCCACATCTGCCTTGTAGCCATTCATGCATTTCACACATGTATGCTCTATCCAGAAATTAGAATAATCAGGAAAATGATTACTACAGTATATTACAACTCTGAAGAGCACCTTATCCCTTAATGGCATTCTAAGGCTTCTAGAACACTAAAAAGACCTGAAATGCACCTTTCCCAGGGCTCTTATCTCTAGTTAGGGCTTAGCTCGCAAGAATTCCCTCTTTTTTTACTCTCCTTTCTCTCTCAAGCCCTTTCCCACAGTCTTCCTTCTACCGCACTGGTGGAGCAGCAGTTTGGCAGAGAATAGACGCCTTGGTAGATATGTGTTATCTATCCATGTATGCTCCTCACCAATATCTGCACTCTTACTGTGTGCCAATGTCTAAGTTGTCGTCTGAGAGGCCAATATATTTAAATGTCACTTGTAGAATTTTTTGACAAAATGCTAGGCTATGATTTTTTTCCACATTATTTTTTTTTCCTTAAAATTTAAATTGTAGTTTGTATGTGGGTATGACTAACCTTTTGATGAAAACACACCTATTTTTTTTAAAATGCTTCTTCACTTACCCCATTCATGTATTTCTCCAGGGCTTGATAAATGACTTCCTGATACTTCTTTCTAATCTTCTCAAAGTCACAGTCAGTAAAATTGTAGGTTACCACCAGCCCTACCAGTTGCAAGATGAAGATTTTCCTGAAAAAAACTGACAGAACAAATAAGTATCAGGTAATGTACTTGGAAACACAATTCCACCCCAGTTTCACAATAAACTCTTTCCAACCACACTGAATTGCCTTTAGATCTGCAAGGCCTGCCTTAGGGGTATTGTGCCCAGACACCACTCTTTGCCTCTCACTCCCAGTGCACTTGAAGCCCATATTCACCCATGCTGTTGCCTTAAGTTGGAGTCTCCCTGATGCTCCAGAGCTTTCTGGCTCCACATATATAACACCTAAACGCCTACGGGCTCTTTTCTTCTAGGCCAATGATTTTCCTTGATGTCATTCTCTTCCTTTATAGAATTCTGAATTGATTACATGAAAGAAAAAATAGAACTAGCCAAATCTATGGAATTTTCACATTGGTAAAATCATCAGGAATTTCCCTTACCTTCCTCCTTTTTATCTTTCCCCTAAACGCTTGATACGTACCTGAAAGCGCTTTAAGAAACAGATACCTATATTTTTCTCCTACAGGGCCATTTCCGTAGCTAAGCCCCTTTCTTGTTGGAAAAAACACCCCAAAACGGCACCCACTCTAAGAACTAGGTACCGATGGTCATGCATACTGTACACCGTATTTCTTTTGGCCACTTTCGACTAGTTCTTTCCTTCTGTGGCAACTGAGAAAACACACGTGCTCACTTAATGGGATGCTTTGGAAGGTGGGTACAGCCTCAGGCTTGGGCTGCACTTCCGCGTGAAGGCATTAAAATGCAATAGTGACCAGAATCTTAGGCCCGGAGCTGATACGAAGTTGAAATGAATGGGAAAAGATCGGATGGGCGCTCGCCCTCAAAACACTCACTTTTCAAAGCGCCTTTATTAATTTCAGGAAAAGAAGCGCCTACTCTTGGGTGATTGGGGGCACCGCAGGGGCTGCGGTCTTCTCTAGCACGTTCTATAGGTGTCAAGAAACTCTTAGAACCACAAAGCCCAACGCCCATCCACCTTCACAGCCCCACCCTCAAGGCCGGCGAAGGGCGAGCGCGCCAGACAAGCAGCGGGGCCCCACCGCGCCGCGTGGCGCGCAGCCTTGCGCGCGCAGGGAGAGTGCTGTCCAGCGCGCGGCTCTTCCGGAGGCGCGCGGGTTCGTGCGCCCGTGCGTCCCAGGCGCTTAGTCCCGCGCTGCGCAGCCGTGACAGCTTCGGTCGCCTCAGGCCTGAGCACCGCGCGGGTTGTAGGGACAGGAGCGACAACGAGGTGGCGGGCGCGGATTTGTACTTGCAAACCCTCGTTCATCCAGAAAAGGGAGTTGAAGCGCAGCGAAGTGAGTCAGGGAGAGAGCCCGACAGGGTGTGTAGCCGCCTCCTGGGCTGTGGCAACGCCAACAGGGGGTTGAAGGGATGGAAGGCCGACACTGACTGGGCTTCTGGGGGATGAACCCCGCTCCGCCCGAGCTTGGCCCGCGCCGCTCGGGGCTCTCCAGACAACCAGCTCCCCTCTTCCTTCCCTCACCCCCACCCCTTGCGTGTCAGAGCGTGCAGAGCCCTGGTCCTTGGGAAGTTCCTAGGAATCATCGCCGAAGCAGCTGAGGCAGGCAGGGCGCCCCACGTGAGTCCTAGCAAAGGTCACAGGCCACGCGGTGCCTGGGAACAACTGCAGGGGGTGGCGAGGGGAGCGGGAAAAGCACAGACTCAGGGGTGGGGGTGGGGTGGGGACTCAGGCCAGAACTGAACTTTTTCTCATAGAAGGCGCTCAACAGCTGTACCGGTACGCTAGTTAGGGCCTGGAGATAAAGACTGCGGCGCTAACCCGAGTCATGGAAAGGCGCTGATTCACCGATGACTTCCAAATGGGCTTTTCTGGAATCCTCCAAGTTCAGAGTTTTTTTGTCATGGCAGCATCCCCTGGGAAAGAAATCTCGCTGCCCCTCTCCCCCATCACCAACTTTTCATGGTGTCGTGGGATGATGCCAAAGCTTGATTCTTCTGCTGTGACATCAGAGGTGTTTCTGGTCAGCAAGCAGGAGCTAGAGATAGATTTCTTCACTGGGTTGGGATATGCCGATGGGAGTAGGGACAGAAGGAAGCAGCCCTCCGTGAGGTTCAACCTGCATTTTTCTAGGGTATAACCGAATTGTCTCCCATCCTTTGCTTTTTCTTTTAAAACTTGGCATCTATGTGGGTCTTTGTAGAGATTATGCAGACAGGGTGCCTCCTCCTCAGGCTTCCTGGAAGCCATCTCTTTGCCTGTTAAATATACTGCTAAACACTTATCCCCAGGGCCCCTAATTTCCTTATCTGTAACTATGTGACCTCTGAGATCACTTCGATCATATCACTTTTCTGCTCGATAGACTTCCTGTTGCCTTGACATATACAATCCCTTGGCTCCCAGCTGTCTCTCCAGTCTTATCTCCTTCATTCTCTTAGGCTTCTGCCAAATAGTAAATGACGTTAATATCCTCTAAATGTGCCCTAAGCTTTCTTCTTCCCAGCTTCACGCCCTCAGGTGTTGATATTCTCCTGTCATTCAATGCTCGTTTCACTGGACATCTCCAAAAGTGGTCTCCTACCTGGATGTGGTGTCACTCTCCTTTAAGACATATTTATTTTGGGCTTCTCTCTCTTTTTTTTTTTAAAGATTTTATTTATTTATTTGACAGAGATAGAGACAGCCAGCGAGAGAGGGAACACAAGCAGGGGGAGTGGGAGAGGAAGAAGCAGGCTCATAGCGGAAGAGCCTGATGTGGGACTCGATCCCGGAACGCCGGGATCACGCCCTGAGCTGAAGGCAGACGCTCAACCGCTGTGCCACCCAGGCGCCCCTTGGGCTTCTCTTTTATGATCTCCATTCATGATGTAGTATTTCAATAATATTGTTCAACTTTATCTTTTTATTAGACTGTGAGGTCTTTAGAAGCAAGAAATGTTTTATAATTGATTTGTTCAACATCAATTTACTTTTTCCAAAAACATTTGAAGTGTCTTGCAGTAAATGTATTGGTACCCAAAGGTCAGAAACAGTCAAGATAAAGCAAAAGAAAGAAAGCAAAGAATTAAAGGAGGTGTGGATCAGGTACAAGAAGCCATAGAATAACATTATTAAGAACTAGAGAATTAAGGGTGAAGGGGTGTAGGGGATACAGGCGTGCAGTTATGGATGAATACATCATGAGAATAAAAGGTACAGCGCAGAGAATATAGTCAATGGTATTGAATTAGCATTGTACAGTGACAGATGGTAGCTACACTTGTGGTGAGCATAGCATAAGGAATAGATTGTCAAATCATTATGTCTTACACCTGAAACTAGTGTAACATTGTGTGTCAGCTATACTTTAATTTAAAAAGAAAACTGGGGAATTAAGACAAGCTCAAAAGTGGTTCTGATTTTCCAAGCAACCATTGCAAAGGAGAGAACAGGAAGGGTTCCACTAGTCTCTTCGGGGAAGCCGATTTGTCTTATGTCTGTGATCGTCATCATAACCACCACAGGTCGGTCTTTTGTGCTGTACGTAATAGATACTCAATAAATCCTCAATAGATTAAAGTACATTAACCTTCTTTGAATCGGTAGGAAGCACATTATGTCATATGAAAGAATCTCTCTAGAAAGATTCCTTTTTTCCTAGCTTTTTGCTGCCTTCCTGCTAGAATCCACTTATGGCTTGCCTGGGGCTACCACTCAGATAAGGGAATCTCTGAAAATTCCTGGTGGGCTAAATAACTTTCTGTTTTCTTTCTCTTTCCATTTGTTCAAAATGCTGAAGGTGTGAACAGTATCTGTATGTGTAGTTAAGGAAATACTAGGTTAGGTTAAGAATGGTGTCTTTCTTATGGTAGGAAACAGAAGCGAGATCATTTGTAGCACTGTGATTACTCAGAGAGCTTAGGCAATGCTCTCACCCGTGAACTAGGCCAGAAAATGACGCATAACACAGCTCTTTTTCTCTTAACTTCGCTAGAAAGATTTGTCATTCCTTTCTTTTCTTAGTATTTTTGTTATTGTTTTTAATAATAGTTCTCTTTTTCATTCTCTTATTCTTTCCCTGCCTTCTTTTTAATTTACTTTCTTTCTCTTCTTTGACTATCCTGAATACTTAAGGTAGCCTAGTCCTCATGCAAAATCCAGTCTGTGTTTGAATACATAGATCCAAGTTGTCAGGAAAAAGAGATGCTATTTTTTTAATTAAAATTTTTTACTTTATTAAAGCATAGTGTCATTGGACTCAAAAAATGGAAAGGTTGTCACATGGGTTACTGATGAAAGGGGTGAGATCTTCTACTATGAAGTAAGAAAAGTAGATGACACCAACTTTTGCTTGGTAATATTTTGGGAAGTGTGAAAATGCACTTTTCCCAGTAGTTGGGCCTGGAAGTAAAGTGATTACAATAGATTTTCCAGAATGCTGGTCATATAATCACTACACCTCTTGGTTCTCATTTATGCAGAAAGGACGGGCCACACTTTGCAGAAGTGAACATTTTTTCTTTCTTTATATTCTCCCTTCATGGGTCATAATCAGGTGTAGTGTTTATGTAATGTGAAGTGGTCAGTGTATGGTTTGTGATGACTGTGGCACATGTCCATTTTGTCCATTAATTTTGCATTACGTATTTGTACTCAAGCAGCCTTGCTGTTGGTTTGAACCATTGATTGGTTTTACCAAACTCCATACTCCCTCTAAGATCCACTGGGGACATTTCTAGACCAGAAGGTGAGGGAGTTTCTTATGACAAATGCAAAAAACAAAACAAAACTATTTTATTTTATTTTATTTTATTTTATTTTATTTTATTTTATTTTATTTTATTTTATTTTATTTTATATTTTACTTTATTCCAAGGCTGATGATACATATATAATCAACCAATGGCTGAGAAATGTTCCCAGATATTTTTTAATCAGGTAGTGAAAGAGGCCAAATAGAGGTATGAAAACCTAGTGCTTGCACTCATTCCTGTGTGAAGAAACAGTCTTACCCTCAGCCAATTGGAGGTGATAGATCTTGCTTACTTAACTCTTCTATAATGTAATAGGCAATGAACAGGGAGAAGATTGTTCAGGAAAAAGGTAGCAGTTGAGCCTTCTTAGAATGCTTCAAAAGAGTTGTAGAAGAGGTCAGAACTGAAGGATAGCTCCAATTTTAATACTTTTGCAATGGTATTTACTGTACCAAATACCTGCAGATATACTGTCCACCCTTCCCTACCCTGCTTTATACTCTAGGGAAGCTGGCCCATAAGAACTGCACCAATAGGCTCCCTTGACCTCCAGCTTCTGACTGGGTTCAGCCAATGGGAGATTTTGGCAAGCAATCAGGGAGTAGGAGAACAGTGAAGTTGTGGTTTTAATTCACCCACTCTCTCCAGGCTGGCTCCTCCTAGACTGGATGCTGTCCTCTCCTGAGGGCCCTAGCTCCAGTTGGTTGATCTTTTCATTTTGCTACATTTCAGGTTTTGGTAACCATTCCCTTTCTTTGTATTTTTAGGTCTAAGGGTGGTAATGGCCCCTTATTCTTGCTAGCCTAAGGGTACAGCTCTATTCTGAGCGTTTCAATTTGATTGGGCCAGACCCCGTCTATACCCATTGTCCTGGCATAATTTATTAGGAAAGCTTCTTTTTACCCTTAAAAGTGGCACAATTTAAACAATAAATTACATGATTATTGTTGATTTCCCTACTTATACCCTTTGTAAAGAGTTCTTTTGTTATATTCTTCTACAATTACCCATTTTGAGTATGCCATTGGTTTCCTGTGAGCCCCCTGACTGATACAGTTACCTACAGGGGTCACCAGCATGTTATCACTTGAAGTCATCAGGTTCATTGCCTTTTGTGTCTGCCTTGTGGCATCATACTAGTTCTATAACTTTTATACAGGAAATGTGGTTCTTGTATAATTAAATTATAATTTTTAGAAAAAAGTTTCCCTACTCTTAGTTTAAGTGTGAAAGATGAGTTATAAGAAATTCTGCAATTTTCCTTTTTTTTATAAATGACATCTCTTCCTAGTAATATCATCAGCCGAGATTTGTAAGTAAGCTACACACACACCTACTTGCCTCTGTTGTGTAACTTGCTTCATAATTGAGCCCTCATTGTTTACATATAAAACGCTTTCAAGAAAAGTGACCATTATGTGAGTCAGGTGGTAGCCATTAGCTTATTTCTCGTCTGGTATGTTTGAGGGCCTCCAAGTATTTCCCCTATCATGAATCCCACTCTTATCAATAATGTATCTGGGTTGAACAATCACCCTAAGTATTTCCTCTCCTAAACGTAATAAGACTTTAATAACCATTTTATGGTAGCGCCTCATTAAGGCCTACTTTCTTCCTATAGAGCTCGTCAGAGTTTCTGAGAAAGGGATGCCTGAGAATTCCAGATTCAGGGTGGGGGTGGAGAGAGGAGGAAAGAGAAAGAAGGAGGAGACTTTGGAAAGTTGAGGAGGATAAGTGGACAAAGAAATATGGGGTCTAAGACCTCAGGTGGGACTATCACCTAGAACAGATGTTGGGAATTTAGAGCAGGAGGCCAGCAAACTATATAGCCTGTAGGCTGAATCCTGTTCACCTGCCTGTTTTTGTAAATAAAACTTATTGGAATACAGACATGCCCATTTTTTTTTTTACAGCATTGTCTCTGGCTCCTCTTGCTCTGCAAAGACAGAATTGTGTGGTTGGGACAGAAACCATCTGGCCTGCAAAGCTTAAAATATTTGGTATCTGGCCTTTTACAGAAAAGGTTTACAGACCTCGTTTCAAAAATGTGTTTGAAAAGAAGAGATAAAATTTAAAAACAAAGATCTACAGTAAGTACTTTGTACTTTGTTATTATACAAAGCTAGGAATGAACCTCAATAACTCTACATCTCAGAGAATATAGGCTTCTCTCACCTGTTTGAAAGAAGAGAGTTATAGAATTACAGTCTGTTATTCCTGTTAGAAGAATGTGCCAATGTATAACTTCATTGTAATCTAATTAAATGAAGAATACTTGTATTCCCTCTAAACACCCAAACTTCTCTGATACAATAAGCTGAATTACTTCTCCCATGTATAGTTGAATTTTTGCAAAGTCAGAGTCTTTCTATTTGTGACTTAATTTTTTAAGGGATTTCTTCTAAAGGACAATAGTTTTTGAATAATTTTGATAATTTCAGACCTATGCATTTGAATTTAGATATGGTGCTTATTTCCACATTCTGTTTAGGGCCTAGAACATGGCTTCATTATATCTTAATGTAATTCGGTTCTAGTTAATGTTTATTAAGCAACTATTTATTAGTTGCACGGAAGTAAATTCAAAGATTCAGATAATGTCTTGTGGCATTTTATTTTGTAAATGAATGATTTTTTTAAAAACACAAGAGTTAATTAAAGCTATTATTAAAATATTATTTAATTATTAATAATTAAAATTTAAATGTAGTGCATTAATGAGTAGTCAACTAGTACAGGAATCAGGAAATGAGGGCATATGGTTCTGTCTTTGACCCAGGGCAGTTTGCTTATACATTCTGTTTTCTCTCTCTTTTTTTTAAGATTTTATTTATTTATTGAGAGAGAGAGGGAGAGAGCATGAGCAGGGATGGGGGGAGGGGAATCTGGTAGGGGGAAGGGGAGGGGCAGAGGGAGAGGGAGAAGCAGATTCTGCACTGAGCAGGGAGCCCCCTGCGGGGCCTGAACCCAGCACCCCGAGATCATGACCTGAGCCGAAGGCAGACGCTTAACCATCTGAGCCACCCAGGTGCCCCTCTGTTTTCTCTTTATGCCTCACTGGAGTGATGTAAAGAGAAGTTAATATATCAAAAGCCCTTTGGGGAGAGACCCAACTGTGCATTTTATGAGTTAAAATGTAAAACACTGAGTGTACAGGTCTCCTTTCATCTTCAGATAAACTGCCCACCACTAGGTGTCTCAGTGGGAATGTGCAACATCACATACACCTGAGAAACAGTGTTCCAGAGCAATTATGTAATGAACAGCCATGGGCATTTTTATCTCCTTTTGAGAAGGGCTTAGAGTAACGATCTTCATGAGTCATTATTTTTCAGTTGCAGAGTGAGGCTAAGTGTATTTTCTTCTGCTTGGACTGCTATAACAGAATACCATAAACCAGATGACTTAAACTGTTGTTAACATTTATTTCTCACAGTTATAAAGGCTGGGGAGTCAATGACTAAGATGCTGGCTGCTTCGGTTTTTGGTTACAGCTTGCTTCTTGGCTTGCACAGAACTCTATTCTCATGTGGTAGAGAGAGAGATCATCCCTCTGGTGTCTCTTCTTAGGACACTTATTAGGACATTAAATAGGATTAGGCCACTAATGCCATCGTGAGAGCTCCATACTCATGACCTGCTTATCTCCCACATGCTCCATCTCCAAATACCTTCACTTCGTGGATTAGGGCTTCAACGTTTGAATTTGGGGGGACAGAACCATTCATTTCATAGCATACACATCTATCTGACAAGTTGCAGAAAAAAATTTTCTGTAGTGAAAATTATACATATATATATGTGTATATTTATATTATTATTTTAAAATTTTCTTTGTTTCTTTTTTCTTTTTCTCTGCCTTCTTTTGAATTAATTCAGTATTTTTAATTCCATTTTATTGCCTTATTTGCTTATTGGCCTTAGTTCTTTTGTGTGTGTGTGGCTGCTTTAGAATTTGTAGTACACATCCTTAGATTATCACAGTGTAGCTTCAAGTAATATACCATTTCCTGTGTAGTATAGGTGTGTTATTAAAGTATAGTCCTAGTCCCCCCCTCTTGACTTCTATCCAATTGCTTGTATTTTTATTGCTACATATTTTTAAAAAGTTTTCACATTAATCATATGTTTAAAAAGCAATTATCTTTCAAAGAGGTTTTAAAATAAGAAAGATTTACCTTTTATATTTACCCATGTTGTTATTATTTCCTGTATCCTTTTATGTTGTATATTCATATTTCCCTCTTTAGAAAGGAACTTTCTTTAGTGTTTTTTTGTAGTTCAGATATGCAGGTAATGAACTATTTCAGACTTTGTATGTCTGAATCTCTCTGCTTTTTTTGCTTTCAATTTTCAAAGGTATTTTGCTGAAAATAGAAAGTCTTCTCTTTCATTATTTTAAAGATTTCCTCTAATGTCTAATGGTTTGCATTATCTCCAAAAAGAAATCTGCTGTCATCCTTCTGACAGAAGGATGAACATAAGATGTCGTTTTCATCTGGCTAGTTTTAAGATTTTCTCTTCATCACTGGTTCTTCTTTTTTCCCCCTAACTTTATATATATGTATACACACACACACACACACACACACACACACACACACACACAATAACTGACATGTAACATTGTGTAAGTTTAAGGTGTACAAAGTGTTGATTTGATACCCTAGTATATTGCAAAATGATTACCATCATTGTATTAGCTAACACCTGAATCACTTCAAATAATTACCATTTCTTTTTTGTGATGAGAAGATTTAAGATTTAATCTTAGTAACTTTCAAGTATATAATAAAATGTTATCAAGTATAATAACTATGCTGTACCTTAAATCTCCAAAAGAAAGCTGGAGGAGCTTTACTTAGACAAAACAGACATTAAGACAAAGACTTTAAAAAAAAAAAAAAGGCAAAGACTAATAAGAGATAAATAATGTCATTGTAAAATGATAAAGAGGTCAATTCATCAAGAAGATACAACAGTTATAAATATTTATGCACCCAACCTAGGAGCACCTTACTATATAAAGCAAATATTAACAAACTTGAAGGGAGAAAGAGACTGCGTGGTAATAATAGTAGGGGACTTCAGTACCCACTTTCAATAATGGTTAGATAATCCAAACAGAAAATCAATAAGGAATCATTGTATGTATGTATGTATGTATGTATGTATGTATGTATGTATGTATGATAGAGCAAGAGCCTGAGTAAGCAGGGCTGGAAGGGGCAGAGGGAGAGGGAGAGAGAATCTTAAGCAAGCTCCATGCCCAGCATGGAGCCCAATGTGGGGCTCTATCTCAGGACCCTGAGGTCATGACCTGAGCTGAAAACAAGAGTCAGAGGCTTAACTAACTGAGGCTTCAAGGTGTCCCAGGAAACATTGTATTTAAATGACATATTACACCAGATGGACTTAGATATTTTCAGAACATTCCATCCAAAAGCAGCGGAATACACATTCTTCTCAAGCACATATGAAACATTCTTTAGCTTGGATCCTGAAGATCAAGAAGATTAAAATCCTGTCGAGAATCCTCTCTGACCACAATGGTATGAAACTAGAAATCAATTACAAGAAGTAAACTAGAAAACTCATAAATATATGCACGTTAAACAACATGCTCTTGAATAACCAGAAGGTCAAAGACAAATCAAAAAGAGAAGTCAAAAAACTCTTGAGGAAAAAAAAAATCTTGAGAAAAATGAAAGAGGAAACACAACATACCAAAACTTGTGGGATGCAGCAAAAGTAGTCTAAGAGGGAAGTCTATAGTGATAAATGCATACATTAATATAAAAGAAAGATCTCAAAAAAAATTTAGTATGCACATTAAGGAATGACAAACAGAACAAACTTACAAAAAGTACAAAGTTAGCAGGAATAAATATATAACAAAGATCAAAGTGAAAATAATTAAATAGATATTAAAAAGACAATAGATAAGATCAATCAAACTAAGAGCTAGTTTATTGAAATTATAAACAAAATAGATCTTTAGCCAGACTGACCAAGAAAAAAAGAAGACCCAAATAAATAAAACTCTAAATGAGACAGTAGACATTACAACTGATTCCACACCAATACAAAGGATCATAAGAGACTACCATGAACAATTATACACTGACAAATTGGACAACCTAAAAGAAATAGATAAATTCCTAGAAACATACAATTTACCAAGACTGAGTCATGAAGAAATAGAAAATCTGAACAGACCAATTATTAATAAGAAGATTGAATCAGTAATTAACAGCCTTAATAACAAAGACTAGATGGTTTCACTGGTGAATTCTACCAAACATTTAAAGAATAAATACCAATCCTTCAAGTCTTCCAAATAATGGAAAAGAGGAAGTACTTCCAAGCTCATTCTACGAGGCCAGCATTACTATGATACCAACACCAGACAAAGGGACAACAAAAAAGGAAAATTACAGGACAATATCCCTGATGAACATGGATGTAAAAATCTTCAGTAAAATATTAACAAACTGAGTTCATCAGTTACATGAAAAGGATTGTACACCATAATCAAGTGGAATTTATTCCAAGGATGCAAGTTTGGTTCATCATCTCAAATCAATCAATGTGATACATCACATTAACAAAATGAGTAAAAATCATATGATCATCTCAATAGATGCAAAAAAAGCATTTGACAAAAGTTAATATCCTTTCATGATAAAAACTCTCAGAAAAATGGGCACCGAGGGAATGTAACTCAATATAATAAAGGCCATATATGAGAAGTCCACGGCTGACATATTCAGTGTTGAAAGCTGAAAGTCTTTCCTCTGAGATCAGGAATGAGACAAGGATGCCCACTCTCACCACATACATTCAGCGTAGCACTGGAATTCCTATCCAGTAAAAAGAAATAGAAGGCATCCTTATCAGAAAGGAAGAAATAAAATTGTCCTATTTGCATATGACATGACATTATATATAAAAAAATCCAAAACACTCCACCAAAAAAAAAAAAACTGTTAGAACTAATAAATTCAGCAAAGTTTCAGGATAAAAAATTAATACACAAAAATTAATATGCAAAAATCAGGTGCAGTTCTGTGCACTAACAATGAAAGAGAAATTAAGAAAGCAAATCGGATTTATAATATCATCAAAAAGAATAAAATCTTCATCATTGGTTGTAGGCTTTTTGTTTATGATGTGCCATAATGTAGTTTTTGTCATGTTTCCTGTGCTTAGGGTTTGTTGAATTTGGATCTGTGGGTTTATAGTTTTCATCAAATTTGGAAAATGGACATAATTTCTTCAAATATTTTTTTCTGTCCCCCACTCTTTTCGAACATCAATTACATATACATTGGGCCACTTGAAGTTGTCCTGAGGCTCACTGATTCCTTAAACATTTTTTCCAACATTTTATTTGTGTTTCGTTTCGGATTGTGTCTATTGTTACATCCTCAAGTTAGCCATTTTTTTTCTCCTGCTGAGTTGAATATGTTGTTAATGTCATGTAGTGTATTTTTAATTTCAGATTTGCATTTGTCATTTTTAGAAATTTTGGGGGGATTTCTAAAATATCTTTCGTGTTTGTATTTAACAAGCTCAATCTTTTCTCTATCTTATTAAACATATGGAATATAGTTATATTAACTATTTAATGTTTTCTCTACTAATTCTTTTACCTGTCATTTCTGGATTTGTTTCTATTGATTGATTTCTTCTACTCATCATGAGTAGCATTTTTCTTCTTTCTTGTGCTCCTAGTAACTTTTGATTGGATGAGTGATAGTGTAGATTTGTAGATTCTACCTTGTTAGGAGTTGAATACTTTTGTATTTTATTCTGGGACATAGCTAATAGGAAAGTTTAATTCTTTTGGTTTCTGCGTTCAAGCTTTGCTAGGTGGAATAAGGGTCTGTGGGTAATAGCTCCTCAGAACAATGGCTATAACAGTAGTTTACCTGATGACCTATGAATTATGAGCTTTTCAACTTTAGTCACATATTATTCCTGGCCTTGTGTGAGCAAGGGATTGTACTCACTGCCCCTTCTACATGATTCTTTTCCTGGCATCTGGTATTATCTTTATGTGCCAGTGCCAATCAGTATTCAGCTAAAGGTCCCAAGGGGACCCACACAGTACCATATAAAGAGAACACGCTTTGGAGTTACACAACCTCACATCCTAATTCCAGTTCTGCCTGTTTCTAGCTGTGTAATTTAGGTCAACTCAAATTTCCTTAGCCTCAAGAAACTCATTTCTTGAGTTTAACAAGAATGGAAATGGAAATAATAATAATTTGTGTGAAAAATCAGGAATAATCACAGTAATAATGACTGTGAAGAATGGCTGCAAGGATAAATGTTGCTTGGACCCAGCACAGTTCCTGGCACAGGGCAAGTTTTAAATGCCACTGTAAAAGTAAATGGAGGTAGTAAATAACACTAATAGAATGTAATTAAAATGAGACACACCATTCAAAATTTGGAAAGAAAATTAATCAGAAATGGACAATCTGTAGTTGATTATATAGATTATAAACTTACAATTCAGCTTCCTGCTAAAGGCGTACCATAGAAGCAAAAAGACAATCATTCTTTTACTTTGAAGATTCATTGAATCTTAATGCAACTTCTCATTTTACCTTGAGTAAATGTGATTTTTTCTAGTGGGTTTTTTTTTTCAGAAAAAGTCAACATTTTTAATATATATAAGGAAGGTTAAATTACTGTTGGCCATAAATTGTCAATGGCAGAACTAAAACTAGAACTCAGGTATCTTTCTGCATCTCCGGGCAGCCTAACTAAAGGAAGTGGAAATACTTTTTTGCTTAAAACTGTCCGAATAGGGGTGCCTGCGTGGCTCAGTCTGTTAAACCTTTGCCTTAGGTTCAGGTCAGGATCCCAGAGTCCTGGGATCAAGCCCTGCATTCTCCCTCTCCCTCTGCCCTTCCCCTGCTCTCTGTCTCTCAAATAAATAAATAAAATCTTTAAAAAAAATACTGTCCAAATAATTTTTTCTTAAATTATCCATCTTAATTTTCTAAAAGCATTGGATTGGGTTTTTAAATTTTTTTAGATTTATTTATTTATTTTTAGAGAGAGAAAGAGACCACAAGTGGGAGGGGCAGAGGGAGAGGGAGAGAGAATCCTAAGTAAACTCCTCACTGAGCACAGAGTCCCATGCCAGGCTCGATCTCATTACCCCCAGATCCCCCCACCCCCGAGATCCCCACCCCAGCCAAAACCAGGAGTCAGCCGCTTAACCAAGTGTATCACCCAAGTGCCTCTGGATTTGTTTTATGTTGCTTTGGTCATTGCAACTTTGCTTGGCATTTGAAATCAGAAATTTGATCTTCTTGCTGCTTTATTATCTTGTTTTATTTGGTTATAAAAGTTTTTTTCTCCCAGTTCAGTTTGTTTTTCATTCCAACATTGACTGTTGAGCCATTATTGTTTTTGTTCTGATGTTTCTGTTCTCTTGCTTTGCTTTATTTCACTTCAGTTCAGTTCAAATGTTAGCTGATGTTTGTTTTCACTGCATGCAAGGGCTGCTTCAGTGTTCTGTTGACAGTGATAGAACAGCCTTGTGTTTGAAGAGTATCTGTTGGGTTTGGTTGTCACTCTTTCACTTGTGCTTATATACGTGGCTTTATCACTTACCTCTTCCCTTTTGCCTTATCTGCCTTATCTCCCCATGTATGGTCACTTCATTATAGTCATCCTATTCCCTGTCTCCGTCTATGGCTCTAAGATTCCAATGGCTATCTGCTATCAAAAAATCAGTGTTGTTGGAAGGGAGTATGGCAAGTTTCTGTTAAAATTGATGACCTATCCAAAATCTGCTATTCTTTTCTTGAAGAACTTTGTCTTTTTGCAATTATGTTTACTTTAAGATTGATTTGGCCATTATTAATTTTGTTTTATACAAAGCACACATTGGGCTGAGCCATCTTTCTTTACCATTTGCTTTTTACTCTTTCAATTGCACATCTGCTTTCTTCTCTTGTTTTTGCTACCATTTCTATCTTTCTTTTTTTTTCTTTTGCTACTTTCCAAGGAGCATTGCTTTGTGGTCCACCTTGGTGTTAATAATCATTCTACTTTCACTATTTTTAGTCACAAGGAATTGTACAGTATTATCAGTAAATTATTAAGCTGGTATCCATTAGAATGTTAGCAGCTATTCTTTCTTGTTCATATGGACAGATTCTGGCTCAGAGGCCTTTACTTCAAATCATTAAGTATTTATTAAGTACCTTCTAAGTTTTGCATTTTACTGAGTACTACTGACATTAAGGTATCTTTAAGAAGTTTGTGGTCTTTTGTAAGTGTGCATGGGACAGCAATATATAATGAAGCACTGGAAAGACTAGTATGAATAAATATTATAGGATATAAGGAAAATGAAGATTGGTATGGGTTAGAATTATTCATTAAAAGACAATTTTGGGGTGCCTGGGTGGCTTAGTTGGTTAAGTGTCAGACTCTTGATTTCAGCTGGGTCATGATCTCAGGTTTATGAGATTGAGCCCAACACTGGGCTCATGCTCAGGGCGGAGTCTGCTTGGGATTCTTTCTCTCTTCCTCTCCCTCCCCCTCTGCCCCTCCTCGCTCTCCCTCCTCCTCTCTTTCTCTCTCAAATCAATCAATCAGTAAATCAATCAAAGTCTTTAAAAGAAAAGAAACTTTTGATAATGGTGGAATAGTAGGATTGAGCGATTAGTTTTACTGCATGCAAAGCTGTTATAACAGAATCTGGCACAAACTAGTTTACAAAAAACTTAGAAGATGTAGATCCTAAAAGATACCTATCTTTCAGGTGATTTTAAAAATCTCACTGTGATTCACTAATGTTTCATTTTATTAAATCATATTTATGGATGTAGTAGAGACTTGTAGCTGTCCTCTAAAACCCTTTCTTTTTTTCTTGGCATTAATAAAATTGTGACTGACAAGTGATTGCCCCGCTGGAGACTATATCCTAGCTTTCCCTGCAGCTAGGCATGTTTTACTTTGTTATATGAGAAAGAAAGAAATTCTTTACTCTTTAAATGACTGACCTCTGTTCCGTAGCAGATCTGCCAAAATTAAGATGGTATTCTATCAAAACAAATTCAGAATCAATGACCTAGCTCTAAGATGAGTAAAACTGCCATATGTTTTGATACAATTTTGTGGGATATGTTCTATTTGGAGAATTGTTAACTCTGATTTTACCCGTATCTTTAAAGTCTTGTGAACTTGAATCATAAATGCTACTATCTATTACTCCATCAATTCCAGATATCCATGGGAGCAAGTTATAATTTTCCTCCTCAGTTTTAGAAATTGCTTATCAGTTTTGCTTTCTATTACTTTTCTATGAGCCACAATGTCCATTACAAAATATGTAAAAGGGGTAGTAGTTCTGACTAATGTCTGAAACTGCTTGTACTGAACAATTGAGACTCTTATATTTTCAACATGGGTTCCAGTCCAGGCTGTTTTGTTTTGTTCTGTTTTGTTTTTGGAATCATTGTAGACAACAGCAAATAAGTATATTTTAAAACCTGTATCAGTCCTGAAGTTCTGAGAGAGTCCCATCTAAGAACCACTTCTGAGTCCAGTTTCTACAGGAGATTTATTCCAAAGGCTGTAGCTGGTTATTCTGCTGTTTCCACAGAGGATGATTAGTAAAAGTAGAGAAAAAAGTGAAAGTGAGACCAAGAAATTCTGTCACTTGATAGTACCTGATCAGAGATCTGCTGGGGGCGGAAATTGGCAGTGGTAGCTAAGGAGAGATGAGAAGCTTTAGGGTGATTTCGTGGACATCTCCCATCCCTAAGTCACTTAGGTACATATTTGAAGAGATTTCATTTTCCCATGTAAAATGAAGGAATTTAATAGATTGTCTCTAAGGTTTCTTCCAGGTTTCAGATTCTGTATCTCTAGTTTTTTGTTTTTTGTTTTTTTCCACCAGGATTCAAATGGACCAGAGAAAAGGGAAAAATATTGAGCTTTTATTGGCTTGTTTGTAGTGGTTACTAACCAGTTGTTTTATTGGTTAGCAATAATTGTTTTATTGGAACTAACCAACTATCAACAAGTACTGTTGAGAAGAGTCGTGAGATAGTCAGAGGTAGAGTTTGTATGTATGTATCTCTATCTATCATCTATCTATCTATCTATCTATCTATCTATCTATCTATCTACTTATATAATATTTAGGATGTGGCAGACACTGCTGTAATCAGTTTATAAGTATTAGCTCATTTAGTATCATAACAATACTGATGAAGTAGACTATTATTTCTCCATTTTACAGGTGAGAACACTGAGGCATAGGAAGGCAAAGTAAATTTCTGAAAGTCACACAGCTAATACCTGGTGGATTGGAATTCAGTCAATCAGGCTCCAGAGTTAGTGACTTTAAGCACAGTATTATATTGATAAGAAAAAGAAAAGGAAAGGAAAAATCCAAGAAGACTCCAGATGATAAAGGAGAAAGAACAAAAATATTTCTTCCCCTCTTCATGCTTTCAAATGTATGTGTGCACACTGAAGTATTACATACTACAATATGTTGTGCTCTTATTCTATGGTTCCTCGGAACTGTGTTATGATCATTGCATATACTATCCAATTAATATTCACAACTGCTCTAGGAAGTGATGCTATTAGAATGAATCACATAGAACTATCGACCATTTCTGGCCATTTTTGACTTATAAAAAATGACAATATCATAAGGTTCCACCTATTATTGTTACCCTTAACTACTAAGAATACAGAAGCTTAGCATGTTTAAATTCCTTTTCCAAGATTGTGAGTGATGGCACTTTTATATATGTGAATGATGACACTGGTAGCTTGAAATAAAGCTTGTCAGACTCCAATTTCATGGTTTTAATCAAAATGCTATTCTGCTTCTGCATATGCTGTTCCATAGAACTTTTCATAATATGGCTATGTGTCTCACTTTTCTACTCCTTATGGCCACATACACATTTGCCCATACGCAGAATGGCACTGCTTGCTCTGGCTTCTTCTAAGCATTAAGGTCTCTCTAGGGCCTTTCTACTTGAAGTGTGTTCTCTGGATCAGCAGCATTGGCACTACCCAGTAGAAATGTGGAATCTCAGTCCCTGCCCCCACCCTCCCCACCCCGCCCAGGCTACTGAATTAGAAACTGCATTTTAAACAGAATCTCCTTTAATGGACATAGCAGTTTGATAAGCACTGGTACAGAATTCCAAAACGCTGTCTAGAAGCACAAAACACTGGCAGCTTTCACATGGTGAGGAAAGGCAGTATAACATTCCTTAAATGAAAAAAAGGGGGGGGAGTAATATATCCTGTCAAATATAGATGATTCTCATGCATCCAGAGAGGTGGGGCTGAGAAGTGGAATTTTGCAACATGTTCAGAAAGTTCAGATGTTGGGCTCCTTACTGAAAGAGAGAGTGAGGTAATAAGTTCTTATCCATTGGACAACCTTTTGAGGCTTCTTAATTTTTTTGGCCCTCACATTGACCTTCTATTTGTTCTAGCCCCACCTTATGAAAACTAAGCTCCATTCCTGAAAATGCTGTCAAAAGTTTCATTTTCTCTATTTTTGTGAGGTTTAAAAAATAACCTGTAAATAAATAACAAATTTAAAACAAATTAAAAATAAATATGTAAATAAAAACTTACTCTAATCCAAGGGGATTTACGCAGCTCTGATTCACATCCTATTAACTTCAGGGAAAGCCTTTACCCATTCTGTTAGAGAACTCACAGGAAGAAGTTTTTTAAATTAGGTAGAATATGAATCAGGCCTTGGGAAATTCCAGGAGCTAGAATCAAGAGTTTTGAGAGGATCCAGCTAGTATTTCAGTCTGAGCTAGCATGTACCAAGGATAACAAGATGGCCAAGGTGATGAGAAATATGCTGAGGCAATAGATCAGACTTCTGTAATGCGCTTATGTAATCAGACCTCCACCCATGCCCCTCCCCCAGTTTAACAGAACCGCTTCTTCACAGGTAAGGAGAGGAAAGAGAAGGTGATAAATGAATATCAGTAGATCCACTCTACTTCCAGCTGGATAAGGCAAATGAAGTTTATGAGTTTGAAAAGACTGTTTTTGTGCATTAGTGAAAGTTATTTTGTTTCAAATGGCAATTACTAACACCTATCTCAAAATTCCAGTGGCACAAAATGATATTCAGCGAAAGTTTCCCCCCAGATTCTCAGTGCCTCTGTTAAGGGCCTATCAACATTACTCTTTCTTTGAGATTTTTTTTCTCTAGAGACATTCATTTCAAATTTTTTTATACAATGATATCTTATTGTATGCATTGTTTTCCACTGTAATGTTTGTTTTTTTGGTTTTTTTTGCTAAACAGTAGTAAATCCTGTAGGTTGTTTCTCACCAGTATATATAAAACTGCCTTATTATTTTTAAGAACTTTTTTAGTGGTCTGTTGGATGTTTGAATGTTATCATAATTTACTTAATCATTCCCCTATTGTTGGATGTTTAGGTTGTTTTCAGTCTTCTGCTTTGATATGTCTGTGCGCATGAGAGAGATAGTATTTGAGGGTAGAGACTAGAGATGAATTGCTTGCGTTCACACGCCAGCTCTGTCAATTTTTAGTGGGGACATGGTAAGCAGTATGCAATGGTGAGTATTCTTACCTGAGGTAATATATCTCCGGGATAAATGTCTAGAAGTGGAGTTGCTATGTCAGTGGTATGTGCCTGCAGAATTGTTCTACATATTGCCAAGGTGCCCTTCACAGGTGTTTACAACTTACACAGCAGGTAATTGTACCTTTTTCTCCATGTTCTTTCCAACATTGCATATGTTGGGAAACAAACCTTTATTTTTTTTTCCTCTTTATTAACTAGTTAAAATGCTTACTGTTAGTAAAGTTAAGGGAAGATTGAAGAAGAACCCAAAGTGGAAGAATAGGGTTAAAATAAACTCTTCTCCATTTTTCCCAGGGTACATTTTATCATTGAAAGTATTAAATTTAACTCAATTTTCATCAATCGCGAGACCCCAGTAAAGCTTTAAAATCTCTGTCTTATGAGGCAAAAACTAACTTGTTCCTCTTCAGTATTTCTATTCTCCCCTTACTTGGACGAGGCTAGACTATATTTCTCAGTTGCCTTGCATTTGATAGAAGCCATGTGACTAGTTTGTAGCAGTTTGAAGTTGGTGAAAATTGTGCACCCATGGCCAAGCCCAGACCCTAAAATACCCTGTTATCTTCTGCTTGCTCTTTCTTTGCTCATTGGGCAGCCAAATGAAGAGGATTCTGGAAGATTCTCAAGGGTATTAGGGGATGGTGGAGCTACTGGATGGAAGGAGACTGAGTTCCTGTATGACTGCATGGAGGAGAGCACACTCCAGGGGCCCCATTATTAAGCATCGGTATGTTATATCAGTAAGAAAAAAATTGTTTTGTAAAGCCACTGAGATTTTGGGGGTTTTGTTATAGCAGTTTAGCCTACTCCAGTGTTTCTCAACATTATTTTTATCACTTCCCAAGGTAGACTTACCAGACTTTTTTTCATAATTGCCCCCTTCATGAAATTTTAATACCACAGGCATAGTATTTTTCTGTTTAGGAACTATATGTATGTCTGTACTTTTTAAATAAAGAGGATAAGATATTTTTGTTCCCCACCCCCTTGCCAAGAACAGTTTTTTTCTCCCCAGGGGTGCTTTTGATCCCATTGGTAATTCATGGCCTATCCTGACTAATACACTTTGAAGAACACATTTAAATTTTTCTAGGGGTAGTTCAAGGCAGTACTGCTGGGAAGTAACGAAGGAAAAGATTGGCTGAGCTTCCAGGAGTTCTTTTCATGCTGAGTTCTGTACAGCATTTGTAATCTTCATAAATGCCATGGTTTGCATGATATTCACTGTCAGGAATTCTAACAGAGCACATGCCTTTATTTTTTTTAAAAGGATTTATTTATTTATTTGAGAGAGAGAGCATGAGCGGGGAAGAGGGCAGAGGGAAAGAGAGAGAGAGAATCTCAAGTAGACCCTGCACTGAGCAAACGGCCTGTCTCAAGGCTCAATCCCATGACCCTGATATCACGACCTGAGCTGAAAGCAAGAGTCAGACGCTTAACCGACTGTGCCACCAGGTGCCCTGAGCACATGACATTAAACTCACTGATTGCAACACATTTATTCCTCTGTTTGTATGTGGGTGAGAGGGGTGGGAGGTGGAGAGGGAGTGGGGAATGGGAAGAGTGGCCTAGCCTATTATGCATTATAGTCATTTTAATATAACCAGATTGAACAAGTATCATCACATACCCTGCCCAGTGCCTTATGGGAGTGAGCTGAGGAGGGATGAGAGGGCTCCAGACCACTGAGTGATTAACACAAGGCTGTTTGGATAACTGGTTTATAGTATTTTATATTTGAAAGGACACTGTCATATTTATTTTCTCGATAGATAAGTGTCTCAGAAACTTCCTAAGGGAGTGGGAAGGAATAGAGACAGACACAGGAGATCTTTTTCTGTGCAGCAAGCACTCTGTGTGATGCGCACACGTACACATTCTTGCCACCACTTGTGTTTTCTGTTTTTCTTTCTTGGTAGTAGTCATCTTAATGGGAACTGGTGTTATCTTACTGTGGTTTTGATTTGCATTTCCTTAATGATTTATGAGGCGGAGCGTCTTTTCATATGCTTGTTGATTATTGTATATTTTTCTTGGAGAAATGTCTATTCAAGTCCTTGGCCCATTTTTTCTTGAAACCCCAAGATCTGGTTCTTTTATTTTTATATTTGCAGCTTTATTGAAGTCATAAAAAGTTGTATGGTATTTAAAGTATACATCATGGTGATTTGACATATGTATACTTCGTGAAAGGATTCCTAGACGCTAGTTAATTAACACATCCATCACCTCACATATTTACCTTTTTTGTGTTTGGTGAGAACATTTAAGTTCTGTTCTCTTAGCAAATTCCAATTATACAATACAGAGTTATCAACTGTAGTCACCATGTTTTACGCTAGATCCTCAGATCTTACTCATCTTACAGTCAAAAATTTGTCCCCTTTTAACAACCGCTTACTATTTTCCCCATCCCCAACCCCTGGCATTATGCCCATTTTTAAATGGGGTTAATTTGGTTTTTTGTTGTTGAGTTGTAGGAGTTCACTACATATTTTGGATAATAACCTCTTATCAGATTTATGATTTGCAAATATTTTCACCAATTCCTTTGGTTGCCTTTTCTCTCTGGTGATTGTGGCCTCTGATACTCTGCTACCTCACTTTTAAATTTCAATTTATCTAATTGTAAGTGAGGCTTTCATGTATATGTTGCCTATAAATATAACCTATGTACACACACACATATATATATATTTTTTGTGAACTGCCTATTTATATTTTTTCCCTACTGTTTTGTTTGGAAAGGTGCATTTTCTTATTGAATTGAACTAGCCTTTTCTCCTGCTGATAGGTTGAAAATATGTTTTATTTGCCATATATCTTTTCAATTTGTTAATTGAATTTAACATATAAAGATTGTTTTAAAAAAATTTTTAAGTTCAAATTTAACAATCTTTTATTCCATAACTTAGAAAAGCTGGATAGCTTACTTAGCTAAGACTGTGTGTATATGCCAAATATATGTACACACATATACACATTCTTTTCTAGCACTTTTATATTTTCACTTTGAAATTTTTTAGGGTTGATATCTGCTTCTTTTCCTAGTTTGCTGTCTAACTGACCTCATACTCTCTATTAATCCCGTTTACTCCCACAACTTGAAGTGCTACCTCTGTTATATATGAGTCATATTATTTTCTACATTTTCTTATGTATAACATTAATTTTTTTAATTATAAAATTTTCTGGATTCTAGCTAGCCAGCTACCTGCCTATGTATCTCATTTTAGTTTACTAAAATACAGAGCATCTCTCAAAGGATATGCAACAAACTAGTAATGGAAGTGATTCTTGCAAGGGGAACAGGGAATAGGGTTACTGGAGGAACTGGGAAAGGAAGAGTCTTGGTGCACTATATATTCCCATGTATATTTTGAGTCTAATACTATTTGCAAGTATAAAGCTACTCAAAAATAAATAAATACATTTAAATGGCACGTAAACATCAAACACCACCTCTCCTCTCCCCTCATCACCCCTACCTCCTCACAAGTATGTGCTCTTACCCTTCAGTGCCTGGCATTCCCCAGAATGTTCTGCCTCTCCTAATCCTTGGGGCCTGGGGCAATATTTAGTTTCCTAACATGAAAACTACAGGACCACCTTCAGCCTCCACCTTCCTAAATCTCCATATTAAGAAAATGTGGAGTTTGCCCTGGGAGGTGAATGGAGCTTCTGAGAGGGAAGGACAGTGGAGGTCATGGGCAGTTTTCACATATTCCCAGGATGTCAGATTGCAGGAATGCAGGATTCTTGGGTTGGAAATCCAGGGAGAGCTTTTGAGACTCAATATTACCCTTGTCATCACCAATGGTAAAGCTCTCAACAGCATTTCATAGGTGTATTCTGTGCGATATTAATTTCTCGAGATAACTCTTTAATTTTTTTCCCTTGTGCCCAATGAAGTTTGCAAAACCAGTAATATATCTTCACTTTGGAGAATGATGATAGACGCTAACATTTTAAATGTATGAGTAATTTTGTAAAACAAGCAACCTCTTTCATTTGTGTTCGAACTAAATTTCCTAGCCTGTTTGACCACAGAATCATTCTTACCCACACATCTTCAATACTGGTTGTGACCTACCTACTATGGCAGTGTGAAGTGGGAGCTGTATAAGTTGTAACAACCAAAAGAAAGAGACAAATGTTAGGACACCTAGGTGGCTCAGCTGGTTAAGCATCAGCCTTTGGCTCAGGTCATGATCCCAGGGTCCTTGAATCAAGTCCCACATCGGGCTCCTTGCATGAGTCTACTTTTCCCTCTGCTTGCTGCTCCCCCCTTGTTTGTGCTCCCCCCGCCGACAAATAAATAAATAAAATCTTAAAAAAAAAAAAAGAAAAAAGACAAAATTTGAAGCAGTAGATAAGAAACACCTATCTGATTTTGTGTAAAGCTAAATTTTCAGAAGACTATTTTGATATTTTTGTAGAATAAGTAGGGCAGAATTATAAACAATTCAACAAATGAAAATACTGCTAATAAGTGGGTGCTTTTGAAACTTGAAAACAATCCTCTTCTGTAGGCTGACCAATCCCAATAATCATGATTTTACTCTTCACCTGTTTGGCAAATCCTATCATGGTCAAAGTGGTCATGAGTTTAGATCCCTCCTGAATTAGTTCAAATCTGAAATAGAGAAGTCTAAATCCTGACATCTGCCTAAGTGTAAGTTCTGGAATAAAGGTAACAAGCTTTATTTTCTGTGATAAGGTCTAAAGCAATGATTGAATATGATAGAGCTAAAAGGTAGGCTGGGAGGGTGTGAAAACCAGGGAGGAGAAAAGAAGGAATGGAGACATGACTAGAAAATAGAAAATAACAAGAGGGGAAAACACTTGCCTGTGGCAGAGGTTGCCACTGACTATGCCTCAGGTGGCACTCAGTGGCTTCAAGGTTAGGGGTCTTCTGTCCTGAGAACATAAGCCATTAATGCTCTCAGACCTGGCACTTTTGGATCTAGGTAAAGGTAGTGTGTTTACTCAATCTTGGTGAGGCTCTGTATGTCTGCTCTGACATTAAGACCTGGCGAGAATGTTCACAATTCTCGCCTTATGTAAATGTAAAGAAATACTGCAAAATATGGTTCTCAGTTCAGGCAATGCATTAGAATCACTCAGGGATCCTTAAAAACGTACCAGTGCACAGCCCTCTCCCCCCAAGGCTAATTAAATTGGAATCTCAACTGTTGGGGTCTAGATGTGGGTGTTTTTTTTAAATATTTTATTTATTTATTTGAGAGGGAGAGAGAGAGCATGAGCTGGAAAGAGGGACAGAGAGAGAGGGAGAAGTAGACTCCTCACTGAGCAGGGAGCCCAACATGGAGCTCAATCCTAAGACTCCAGGATCATGACCTGAGCCAAAGGCAGATGTTTAGCCAACTGAGCCACCCAGGCGCCCCTAGATGTGGGTATTTTTAGAAAGCATTATAGATGAATTTAATTTACCTTCCAGTTTGAGCCACAGCTGTAACAATAAGGAGGTGCGTAATGAGAATCTACCAGCTTACCAACAAGGGCACAAAGGAAAATTGACACATTTGGTATGTTTTAGGTCAATGACATTGAGGCTCCTTCTGGCTACTTGCAATTAAACCTGTAGTTCTGTAAGATCTCTAATTTCTGGGTCAGAGGATTTTCGTATAAAAACCTATTTATTGAGTGGTCAGTACTGATTATAAATTTGGCTCTAGAGTTGGACTGGCCCTAATGAAATTACTTAGGAATGAGAGGAGGCAGCATGATGTACTGAGGGACACCCAAGGGATGTCTTGTATTCTAGACTTATTCTTCCTTGCTTCCATTGTGGAGTAGCAATCCAAATTTTCCTTGGTAGTCAGGCTCAGTCCCCCAGTCAGCACAATAACTCCCTTCCTTGCCTGTTGATTCAGAAGCATGAGTAGCCCAAAGAGGCCAGTTCAGTGGAATCATTGTAACTCCTGGTGGAAACATTCCTCCCTCTACAGTTAAGACCTCTGGTCAGCAAAGCATAAGATTGCCTGAACAGGAAGAAAAGCATTTTCTAGTGGGTTTCTAGGGTTAATAGTGTGGGATGCCACTACTCCCATTTCCATCCCTCGATTCCAGAACCCATGAATCCTGGAAATGGGAGGAACAACATCACTGTTGGATGCTATCCCTGATAAACATAGATGCAAAAATCCTCAATAAAATACTAGCGACCGAATCCAACGATACATTAAACAAATCATTCACCATGTTCAAATGGGATTTATTCCTCGCTTGCAAGGGTGGTTCAATATCTGCAAATCAATCAATGTCATATACCACATTAATAAAAGAAAGGATAAGAACTATATGATCATTTCAGTACATGCAGAAAAAGCACTTGACAAAGTACAAAATCCTTTCATGCTAAAAACCCTCAACAAGAGACGCCTGGGTGGCTCAGTTGGTTAAGCAGCTGCTTTTGGCTCAGGTCATGATCCCAGGGTCCTGGGATCAAGTCCTGCATCGGGCTCCTTGCTCAGCGGAGAGCCTGCTTCTCCCTCTGCCTGCTCTGCCTGCCATTCCTCCTGCTTGTGCTCTCTCTCTGACAAATAAATAACATTTTTTAAAAATTAAAAAAATCTCAACAAATTAGGTTTAGAGGGAAAATACCCCATAATAAAGGCCATATATGAAAAATTAACAGCTAATATCATCCTCATTGGAGAAAAACTGAGAGCTTTTCCTCTATGGTCAGGAACAAGACATGGATGTCCACTCTCACAACTGTTATTTAACATAGTACTCAAAGTCCTAGCCGCAGCAGTCAGACAACAAAAAGAAAGAAAAGGTGAATCAGCATGGAAGAAGTAAAATTTTCACTATTTGCAGATGGCATGATACTATATATAGAAACCCCCCAAAAAACTAACAAAAGCTGCCAGAACTTATAAATGAATCCAGTAAAGTCACAGAATACAAAATCAATGTACAGAAATCTGTTGCATTTCTATACACCAATAATGAAGCAGCAGGAAGACAAATCAAAGAATTGATCTCATTTATAATTGCACCAAAACCAATAAGATTCCTAGAGATAAACCCAACCAAAGAGGTGAAAGATCTGTATTCTGAAAGCTATAAAACACTGCTGAAAGAAATCGAAGATGACACAAAGAAACGGAAGACATTCCATACTCATGGATTGGAAGAACAAATATTGTTAAAATGTCTATGCTATCCAAAGTAATCCACACATTTAATGCAATCCCTATCAAAATACCACCAGAGCTAAAACAAACAATCCTAAAATTTGTATTATTTCACAAAAGACCCCAATTGCCAAGGCAATCTTTAAAAAGAAGAGCAAAGCTGGAGACATCACAATTCCAGACTTTAAGTTATATTACAAAGCTGTAGTAATCGAGACAGTAAGGTACTGGCACAAAAACAGACACATAAATCAGCGGAACAGAATAGAGAGCCCAGAAATAAACCCACAACTATATGGTCAATTAATCTTCAACAAAGCAAGAAAGAATATCCAATGTGAAAAAGACAGTCTCTTCAACAAAAGGTGTTGGGAAAACTGCACAGCTACATGCAAAAGAATGAAACTGGACCACTTTCTTATACCATACACAAAAATCAATTCAAAGTGGATTAAAAACCTAAACATGTGAAACCACAAAAATCCTAGAAAAGAGCACAGGTAGTGATTTCTTTGACATTGGCAGTAGCAACACTTTTCTAGTTATCTTTCTTGAGGCAAGGGAAATGAAAGCGAAAATAAACTATTGGGACTATATCAAAATAAAATCTTCTGCACAGTAAAGGAGACAATCATCAAAACAAAAAGACAACCTAGTGAATGGGGGAAGACATTTGCAAATGATATATCTGATAAAGAGTTAGTATCCAAAATATATGAAGAACTTATACAACTCAGCACCGCAAAGTCAAATAATCCAATTAAAAAATGGGCAGGGGGCGCCTGGGTGGCACAGCGGTTAAGCGCCTTCAGCTCAGGGCATGATCCCGGCATTATGGGATCGAGCCCCACATCAGGCTCTTCCGCTATGAGCCTGCTTCTTCCTCTCCCACTCCCCCTGCTTGTGTTCCCTCTCTCACTGGCTGTCTCTATCTCTGTCGAATAAATAAATAAAATCTTTAAAAAAAATGGGCAGAAGACATGAATAGCCATTTCTTCAAAGAAGACATACTGATGGCCAATGGGCACATGAAAAAGTGCTCAACATCAGTGATTATCAGGGAAACACAAATCAAAACCACAATGAGGTATCACCCCACACCTGTCAGAATGGCTAAACTCAAGAACACAAGAAACAAGTGTTGGTGAGAATGTGAAGAACAAGGAAACTCTTGCACTGTTGATGGGAATGCAAACTGGTATAGCCACTGTGGAAAAGTTATGGAGGCTCTCAAAAAATTAAAAACAGAATTGCCATATAATCCAGTAATTCAACTACTGGGTAGTTACCCAAAGAATATAAAACACTATTTCGAAAAGATATATGCACCCTTATGTTTATAGCAGCATTATTTACAATAGCCAAATTACAGAAACAACCCAAGTGTCCATGCATAGATGAATGGGTAGAGAAGATGTGGTGTGCATATATACAGTGGATTATTACTTAGCCATAAAAAGAATGAGATCTTGTCATTTACAACAACATGGGTAGATCTGGAGAAGATAATGCTAAGTGAAATAAGTCAGAGAAAGAAAAATACCATATGATTTCACTCCTATGTGGAATTTAAGAAACAAAACAAGTGAACAAAGAAGAAAAGAGACAAAAAAAAAAATAGACTCTTAACTGTAGAGAACAAACTGACACTTACCAGTGGGAAGGTGGGAGGGGCGATAGGTGAAGTGGGTGAAGGGGATTAGGAGTACACTTACCGTGATGAGCAGTGAGTCATATAGAATTGTGGAGTCATTATATCATACATCTGAAACCAATATAACACTATATATTAACTCTGCTGGAATTTTAAAAAATGGATATTGTTCTCACTTGATCTAAAAAAGGAGACTTAGTATGAATTTGTCAATGTATGTTTATCACTGGACAAAGGAAAGAGAGGACTGGGTGTGCCAGGAATAAGCAATTTGATCAATAAAAACATATGAGGTAGAGCAGGCTTCATTGCAGCCTAGATGAACTCTGAGTCAAGACTCTCGACTCTTTTCCATGTAATCTCTAGTTTGGCGGGATTCATGACCCAAAGTAGAGAATAATTTATATATAGAACAAGAGTAGTGTGTCACTGATAGTTTCCTCATTTTAAATTAATTAACTGACAAATATATAAGTAAGTTTTTGGAGAGTAAGAACAAGTATACAGGATCTGAGCAGTACTGGAACAAAATAAATTTGTTCAACTCATACAGTATCATCTAAGCAAAATTAGAAAATACTATTCCACGAATACTCATTTCATTTCATGTATAAAATTAAAGTACTATTACTAGAAATGACCATTGTTAACATTTTGGGTATAAGTAGAATATCACTTAATTGACTTCTTTTTTTTTTAAATTTTTTATTATGTTACATTAGTCACCATACAGTACATCCTTAGTTTTTGATGTAGTGTTCCATGATTCATTGTTTGCATATAACACCCAGTGCTTCATGCAATATGTGCCCTCCTTAATATCCATCACCAGCCTATCCCAATCCCCCACACCCCTACCCTCTGAAGCCCTCAGTTTGTTTCCCAGAGTCCATAGTCTCTCATGGTTCATTCCCCCTTCTGTTTACCCCCCCCCTTCATTCTTCCCTTACTTCTTCTACTGATCTCCCTGCTATTTCTTATGTTCCATAAATGAGTGCAACCATATGATAATTGTCTTTCTCTGCTTGACTTATTTCACTTAGCATAATCTCCTCCAGTCCCATCCATGTTGTGGCAAATGCTGGGTAATCATTCTTTCTGATGCCTGAGTAATATTCCATTGTATATATGGACCACATCTTCTTCTTCTTTTTTTTTTAAATATATATATATATATAGTCAATACATATTTATTCAATTGAATTGTACTGAATGGAGAACACTGAATTTGGACCACATCTTCTTAATCCAGTTGTCTGTTGAAGGGCATCTCAGCTCCTTC
Source organism: Ursus americanus (assembly GCF_024610735.1). Classification (NCBI taxonomy): domain Eukaryota; kingdom Metazoa; phylum Chordata; class Mammalia; order Carnivora; family Ursidae; genus Ursus; species Ursus americanus. The sequence goes on from NC_142131.1 coordinate 2,015,690, forward strand.
CACAATTCAGCTATTGTGGACAATGCTGCTATGAACATTGGGGTGCATATGGCCCTTCTCTTCACTACATCTGTATCCTTTGGGGTAAATACCCAGTAGTGCAATGGCTGGATCATAGGGTAGCTCAATTTTTAACTTTTTAAGGGACCTCCACACTGTTTTCCAAAGTGGCTGTACCAACTTGCATTCCCACCAACAGTGTAAGAGGATTCCCCTTTGTCCACATCCTCTCCACCATTTGTTGTTTCCTGCCTTGTCAATTTTTGCCATTCTAACTGGTGTAAGGTGGTATCTCAGTGTGGTTTTCATGTGAATTTCCCTGACGGCTAATGATTTTGAACATTTCTTCATGTGTCTGTTAGCCATTTGTATGTCATCATTGGAAAAGTGTCTGTTCATATCTTCTGCCCATTTTTTGATTTGTTTATTTGTTTCTCGTGTGTTGAGTTTGAGAAGTTCTTTGTGGATCTTGGATACCAGTCTTTTATCTGTAGTGTCATTTGCAAATATCTTTTCCCATTCCGTGGGCTGCCTCTTAGTTTTTTTGACTGTTTCCTTGGCTGTGTGGAAGCTTTTTATCTTCATGAAGTCCCACAAGTTCATTTTTTCTTTTGTTTCTCTTGCCTTTGGAGATGTGTCATGAAAGAAGTTGCTGTGGCCGATGTCAAAGAGGTTGCTGCCTATGTTCTCCTCTGGGATTTTGATGGATTCCTGTCTCACATCAAGGTCTTTCATCCATTTGGAGTTTATCTTTGTGTATGGTGTGAGAGAGTGGTCAAGTTTCATTCTTTTGCATGTAGCTGTCCAATTTCCCCAGCACCATTTATTGAAGAGGCTGTCTTTTTTCCACTGGATTTTTTCCCTGCTTTATCAAAGATTAGTTGCCCAAAGAGCCGAAGGTCCATTTCTGGGTTCTCTATTCTGTTCCATTGATCTATGTGTCTGTTTTTGTGCCAGTACCATGCTGTCTTTGTGATCACAGCTTTGTAGTACAGCTTGAAATCCGGCAATGTGATGCTCCCAGCTTTGTTTTTCCTTTTCAACAATTCCTTGGCAATTCGGGGCCTTTTCTGGTTCCACACAAATTTAAGGGTTGATTGTTCCAGTTCTTTGAAAAATGTCATTGGTATTTTGATTGGGATGGCATTGAAAGTGTAGATTGCTCTGGGTAGCATAGACATTTTAACTATGTGAATTCTTCTGATGCATGAGCATGGAATATTTTTCCATCTTTTTGTGTCTTCTTCAATGTTTTTCAAGAGTGATTTGTACTTTCTAGAATATAGATCCTTTACATCTCTGGTTAAGTTAATTCTGAGATAATGTATGATTTTTGGTGCTATTGTAAATAGAATGGATTCCCTAATTTCTCTTTCTTCAGTCTCATTGTTCATGTATAGAAATGCAACTGATTTCTGAGCACTGATTTTGTATCCCGCCACATCACTGAATTGCTCTATAACTTCTAGTAATTTGGGGGTGGATTCTTTTGGGTTTTCCATATAGAGTATCATGTCATCTGTGAAGAGAGACAGTTTGACTTCTTCTTTGCCAATTTGGATACATTTTATCCCTTTTTGTTGTCTGATTGCTGTTGCAAGGACTTCTAGTACTATGTTGAATAATAATGGCGAGAGTGGGCATCCTTGTCATGTTCCTGATCTTAAGGGAAAGGCTTCCAGGTTTTCTGCTGTAGGCTTTTCATATATGGTTTTTATGAAATTGAGGAATGTACCCTCTATCCCTACACTCTGAAGAGTTTTAATCAGGAAAGGATGCTTTAGCTTGTCAAATGCTTTTTCTGCATCAATTGAGAGGATCATATGGTTCTTGAGTCTTTTCTTGTTGATATGATGTATCACACTGATCGATTTGTGAATGTTGAACCACCCTTGCATCCCAGGGATGAATCCCACTTGGTCTTGATGGATAATGCTTTTAATGTACTGTTGGATCCTATTAGCTAGGATCTTGTTGAGAATTTTGGCGACCGTATTCATCAGGGATATCGGTCTGTAATTCTCCTTTTTGATAGGGTCTTTGCCTGGTTTTGGGATCAAGGTAATACTGGCCTCATAGAATGAGTTTGGTAGTTTTCCTTCTGTTTCTGTTTTTTGAAACAGCTTCAGGAGAAGTGGTATTATTTCTTCTTTTAATGTTTGGTAGAATTTCCTGGGGAATCCATCAGGCCTTGGAGTCTTGTTTTTTGGGAGGTTTTTGATCACTGCTTCTAGAAACTACAGATCACTCTTGAAAGACATTGAAGAAGACATAAAACGATGGAAAAACAGTCCATGGTCATGGATCAGAAGAATAAACATAGTTAAAATATCTATGCTACCCAGAGCAATCTACACTTTCAATGCCATCCCAATCAAAATACCAATGACATTTTTCAAAGAACTGGAACAATCAGCCCTTAAATTTGTGTGGAACCAGAAAAGGCCCCGAATCGCCAAGGAATTGTTGAAAAGGAAAAACAAAGCTGGGGGCATCACATTGCCGGATTTCAAGCTATACTACAAAGCTGTGATCACAAAGACAGCATGGCACTGACACAAAAACAGACACATAGACCAATGGAACAGAATAGAGAACCCAGAAATGGACACTCGGCTCTATGGGCAATTAATCTTTGACAAAGCAGGAAAAAACATCCAGTGGAAAAAAGCCAGTCTCTTCAATAAATGGTGCTGGGAAAATTGGACAGCTACATGCAAAAGAATGAAACTTGACCACTCTCACACACTATACACTAAGATAAACTCCAAATGGATGAAAGACCTTGATGTGAGACAGGAATCCATCAAAATCCCAGAGGAGAACATAGGCAGCAACCTCTTTGACATCGGCCACAGCAACTTCTTTCATGACACATCTCCAAAGGCAAGGGATACAAAAGAAAAAATAAACTTGTGCGACTTCATCAAGATAAAAAGCTTCTACACAGCCAAGGAAACAGTCAAAAAAACCTAAGAGGCAGACCATGGAATGGGAGAGGATATTTGCAAATGACACTACAGATAAAAGACTGGTATCCAAGATCCACAAAGAACTTCTCAAACTCAATACACAAGAAACAAAGAATCACTTAATTGACTTCTTAACGGAAGCTCCATTGAAAGAAATTATTGGAAGAGCCTATTCCTTCTATACAGTGTAACATTGTTTGTCACATGTGTTAGAACAAGGCGCTAGCCGACTGCTGATATTTCCTCTCTCCAGCTGAGTTCTGTCCTCACTAAGAATCATCTGTTTTGTTTATATGTAATTCTTTTATGTAACTATGTGATTAAATGTTATGTGAATTATGAGCAGAAAGAATATTAATTCTATGAAAGTTGGGTTAAACGCTTTGAGACAACTTGATAAATAGTGCTACACATAGGGGCACCTGGGTGGCTTGGTCAGTTAAGCGTCTGACTCTTGATTTTGGCTTAGGTCATAATCTCAGGGTTGTCACATGGAGCCCCATGTTGGGCTCCATGCTGAGTGTAGAGCCTGCTTAGAATTCTCATTCTCCCTCTGTCTGTACACCCCCTTCCTCTCTAGAAAAAAAAAAATTGCTACACAAAAATTGACTAAACAAGGCAGCTATAAAAGATGAATAAAATAAAAATCTGAAAAGATTTTTCAGTCAGATTTCTTTACATCTGTGTAGTTCATCTTTGACTTTTATAAAAATGAAATTACATCATATGTAGTCTTTGGAGAATGTTTCCTTTTGGCATTTTGTGAGATTCTGTAGTTACACTTGATTCTATGGCTATAGCTCATTCGTTTTCATTGCTACATAGTGTTCAATACTAAATTTGTAAATGTAGCAAAATTTATTTGTTTTTCTGTTGATAGATACTTTAGTTTGCTTTAATGTTTACTTCTATAAACAACACTACACTAAACATTCTTGTAATGGATTCTCTATGTTTCTTTCAGCAAATTCCTGTGGGTGATAGACCCTCTTAGATGAGATACCCAAAGTGTATTTATTTTCTATCAGATTAAGAACTTTAGCTTGACAGTTTTCAAAACTCATCATTTTGACTATATATGCCTAATTTCCTTCAATATTCTTTTGTTTATGGTGACCTGTCTTCTTTGAGTATAAGTCATTTCTTTGTGAGTAAGCTGTCTTTTTACTCTGAGAGTCTTCATGGTTTTTTAGTTTGCATTTTCAGTGTGAATATTCACATCTTTATGGAACAGTCTCAGCACCTAATTTTTGAATATTCTTACTTTGTCAATCCCTCTATTCTCTTCTTCTGGAATGCTTATTTAAAATGTTCAAAATGTAATCTCTTTATCTCCCTGTAATGTTTTCTTGGTGATTTCAATATTACTATATTTTATTTTGGTGATGCTCTCTTTGATTTCCATTTAGAATTTATCTCATACATTTTATTTTCAATTGATAACTGTATCTATAAAACTTTGAAATTTCATATAGTTCATTTCTTATAATCTCCTTCCTTTCCATTTATTTTTTCTCCCCAACACCAAAACACTTATTTTAAAGTTTTTTTTTAGATTGCTCTATTTTCTTTTAACTGGGATACATTAATCTGCTAATTTATTCTCTTGTCTGTCTTTATAAAATTTTTTCATGTTCAATGGAAGTGTAATACTCAGGCTTATCTTGATTGGGAAGTTTTTCTTTTATTTTTCCTTCATATTTGAGTATTTTTGTGAAGCTTTCATTCCCAAATCAGGTCATATTCAAGGTTTGAGGCTCCTGTTCCCTTTTAGATCGACTAGTTTTATTTTGTTCCTGGCTCTAAGGTGTCTCTGCTTTCCTCTATTTCCCCCATTAAAAAGCATTATATAAGCAATAGACTACATGGTGGCAATAGTTCATGTTTTAGTTTTTCTTTAAGTTTCTCTTTGCACACAGGAGAGATCTAACCTCTTCCCAGTTACCAAGCAATGAACCTAATGCTGGTCCCTTCGCTTATGTGGGCCACTTTGCGTTTTCATTTCCCACAGAATGTCATTTCAACTGTCTCCTGCTTCCAGGCCCAGAGGCCAGCAGACCTCAGCCCAGCTAACTGTTTATTTGATTCTGTTTCTGGACTACAGTGGAATTTTACCTTTTAAAAAAATTACTAAGACTATGTCTTTTTAAAATTATATTTAAGAATATAATTTTTAAAGATTTTATTTATTTATTCACAGAGATAGACAGCCAGCAAGAGAGGGAACACAAGCAGGGGGAGTGGGAGAGGAAGAAGCAGGCTCATAGCAGAGGAGCCTGATGTGGGGCTCGATCCCAGAACACCGGGATCACGCCCTGAGCCGAAGGCAGACGCTTAATGACTGAGCCACCCAGGCACCCCTATATTTAAGAATATTTTATCAGTTATTGTTGCATGTTCAGAGCAGGAAGAAAGAGTGTGTGTGTGTGTGTGTGTGTGTGTGTGTGTGTGTGTGCATGTGAGAAAAGTGCCCCACAGCTCCATCTTACCTGGGAGTTGCTTCTTAATAATTTCATAGATTTTCTTATGTGTGAAGATAGCAGCCCTTTTGCTACCAATTTGCTACAAACATTTTACTCAGTTTCTCATTTTCTTTTGTATCTATTTTTTATTACAAATGTTTCAAACTTTGTAATTTCTTTCTTTGGTATCATACTTAGAAAATAGCAATTTATATTTTATTCTAGTGCTTTTATAGTTTTTAATATCATAAAGTATTTGTATGCTCAATTTTCTAAAATGTATTTTGATTTTAGATAGTAATAGTAGTATTTTTTCCTAAATAATTAGTATATTGTTTACTTATATATATGTAAGTATAAGTATGCATACTTATTTTATATATATCATATGTATATCAACCAACTTGAAGAGTCTGATAATGTTACACGTCTAGTTTATACTTGATGATTATACTAACCCTCTATTTAACTCTGCTGATTCCAGCAACATTCATTACTTTGTAATGAATTTTTATGGAGGAGCTGCTTTACTAAGTTGCAGATACATGGATAGGAGACAAACTCTGGGCCCTAGCAGAGCTTCCCCAGGTGTTGCCTTCTGAAACCCAGCTTGAATAGTCAACTGTGCCCACCTTTCACTACATACACTTCCCAAAATTTCCACTTTATGCTGATGAATGAATTACGAGAACTTGTTAATGCACAACAGTAAATTATAGCAGAAAGACTAATAGGCAGCTCTCACTCTACCACTAATTAGCCACTGTGACCTCTGGGATCCTCTTTCCTCATCTGTAAAATAGGGATTATGTGCTCACTCTACAAAGATTTTATGAAAATTCTACATAATGGATTGAAGCATCAGTGACGTTTCCCACCCTATGAAATAAATAATTAATAGATGATAAATAAGCCAGTGATAAAATGGAGCATTCAGAACTCCTGGTGAATATTCCTCTGGGTTGATTGCCCATGTCAAAAACACCACCAACAATAATAACAAAAACTAGTTAGTAAGATTACAAGAGATTTATAGAGGATACAGCCCATTGAGGATTATTCCCAGCCATGGCTGTCATTTCAAATTAATTATTTAATTTTATTTTAAATTTTAATTAATTTATTTTCTTTTTAAAAAGATTTTATTCATTTATTTGAGAGAGAGTTTGAGGCAGAGAGAGAGCGTGAGCAGGGGGAGGGGCAGAGGGAGAAGCAGCCTCCCTGCAGAGCAGGGAGGCTTATGCAGGACTCTGGACTCCAGGACCTAGGACCCTGAGATCATGACCTGAGCTGAAGGCAGATGCTTAACTGACTGAGCCACCTGGCACCCCAAGTAATTTATTTTCTACATGAATTCTGCTTGTCATCATGTGATTACGAAGACATGTATCATTTGGGTTGCCATCCAGGAAAAAAAGAATGACCCAATAAGGGAATTTTTATCCTAAATCTGAGCTTTTTCTGAGTCTTAATTTCTGAAACATAAGGCTAAAAGAAAAAAAAAACCTTTTAAACCAATTGGTTGATGAGATGGTCACATCAAACTAATAAGATAAATTGTAAGAGACATTTCATAAATTTATTTCTGTGAATTTCTTCATAGCTTGAGCTGTAATTTCTTTTTTTTTTAAAGATTTATTTATTTACTTTAGAGAGAGAGAGAGACAGAGAGAGAGCATGAGCAGGGGGAGGGGCAGAGGGAGAGAATCTCAAGCAGATTCCTTGCTGAATGCAGAGCCCGACTCAACTTTGGGCTTGACCATGGGGCTCGACCATGGGGCTCGATCTCAGGACCCTGAGATCATGACCTGAGCTGAAATCAAGGGTCAGAGTCTCAGCAACCTGAGCCACCCAGGCGTCCCTGTAATTTCTTTTTAAAAGTAGGATTTTACCCTTTTTGACTGTATTAGGAAAGTAATGATTTATCTGGGAAAATAGAAGAGAAAAGCATTAGGCACTGGGATACTACGTGGGACTTTTCTTATTTATTTACAGTAACATTATCAGAGTATTAAAAATCTAATTTCAAAGGTAATATATGTTAATTTCAAGAAAATTTAAAGATAAATAAAAGCATCAAGAAAAAGTCATAAACACACTATATATAACATTTATTAGCCTTTTTTCTAAGGGTAACAATGAGTAAAAAATAGAGTCATACCAGTCAAACTATTTGGTAATAATATAGCAGTAATATTTTTCAATGTTATTTTATATTATTGTATAACATGATTTTATTGGTTACATAATAATCCATACATAGGCTGTAGATTTTTAATTTTTAGGTATTCCCCTATTGTAGAACATTTAGGTTGCTTCCAGTATCTCACTGTGATGCATAATACTGCATTAGAGTCACTTATTATATGGAACTTAGTTTCTAGTCAGCATGTAAGAGAAGAATCTCATAGACAAAATTGTATCTGAAATTCTCTTAAAGCAGTTGCCACCTGAAATGTTACATCAAGTGACACTGTGCTTTGTTTCTCTATAGGTCCATCTTGGCTAGTTTTTCCTCTAGAGTATCAGTATTTTTCGGTTGTAGGCAACAAAACCGCCTCTAGCATTTTTAAGCAAAAGGATTATTTATTAGAAGATTATGGGGGATTAGTCTCCATTAAGAATCAATTGGTAATTAGATTTGGCAAATGGGCAAAAACGAAGAGATCTTTAGAAAAGGCTAGACTGCAGGGACAGTCTGGTCCATGCTTCAGTAGTTTACTATAATTAATTAGGCCTTCAAATAGTTATTACATCTCTGCATCCTTTTCTTATGATTAAAAATTCTGATTGGTTAAGCTTAGGTTATGTGCTCACTGTTTATTTGTACCAAGAGTCAGACAAAGAAAAAAAAATACACCTCTCTTGGCTTTTGTAATGGGATGTACCATGAGAGACAGGAGTTAGATATTGCCCTCCCAGGAGAAGCTTAATCATGGGGAAATTCCACCTAAAAAGGAAATCAAGGTACTAAAAAGGTGTGGGAGAGCAATTGGATACCAGTAAGTCAAGAAAAACAAATATACCAGTTCAGCAGAAAAACAAATCAGTTTTTTAAAAAGACATTATTTATTTGAGAGAGAGAGTGAGCATGAGAAAGAGCACAGCCAAGGGGAAAGGCAGAGGGAGAAACAGACTCCCTGCTGAGCAGGGAGCCCGATGCGGGGCTCAATCCCAGGACCCTGGGACCATGACCTGAGCCAAAGGCAGACGCTTAACCGACTGAGCCACCCAGATGCCCCCCAAATCAGGTTTTTTCTTCCAGGTAAGTGCCAGATAGAGAAGTTGGCTAGGGTTTAGGGACTATATTCTGTGAACTAGAATGATGCTTAGCAAAATAAGAGTTCTGTGTTGTCAGAAGCATCTTGGGACCCACTGAGGGGACCAGGTTCATCACTTTCATGTTGTGCTCACTCTATAGCTTAGGCTTCTAGAATGACTGGCAGAATCATCACCTGCCTTATTTAAATAATAATAATTATTTTTGCAGAGGATTTAATGGCTGAATTTATGTAAATTAACTATGCTGTGTGCTGGAATTCCAATGTAAGAAGAACAACTAAAATTCTTGCTGAGATAAGCAGTTTTAGAATATACATTTTGGGAGGATATCCAGTTTTACAAAGTCCTAACTGGATAGAAAGTTTTCTTTACTGAATTTCTAGATAGTGTTTAGGGAATCCTTGGACCTTAAAGAAATTGAATTCGTATTTTGTGTGCGTTTTTTTGGGGAGGCATTCTAATGGTCTCATCAAATGTTCATTGGGGACCATAGCCTAAATAAGATTAAGAGCCATCTTAGATGTCTTTCCTAATTCCAAAACAAGAATTGAAACATTCAAATTGAAGTGAAACTATAGGAGATAAGAGGCTCACAACATTTCTGTTAAACTAGGGAATCCTAGAGAAAGAGCAATCTGTAAGAAAAATTAGGATCTGGGTGCCTGGGCGGCTCAGTCAGATAAGCGTCTGCCTTCAGCTCAGGCATGATCCCAGAGTCCTGGGATCCAGCCCTAGATCGGGCTTCCTGCTCAGTCGGGAGCCTGCTTCTCCCTCTCCCTCTGCCTGCCACTCTGCCTACTTGTGCTCTCTCTCTTTCTCAATCTCTGTCAAATAAATAAATAAAATATTTAAAAAAAAATTCGGATCCTTTGGCAGCCTCCTTCCCCTTAGCCAATCCTGGAGACCGTCATTATGTCATTTCAGTGGATTAGCTTAAAATTATGTAACGGGTATCTAGGGACATACAATCATTACTATGAGACTAAAGAAAGTTCATTCTTCTGGAAATCATGCCTCCTTTTCCTGTGATTCACACATCATGGGGAAGCCCCTGACTCCCTGGAGTTCCTATTAGATATTCCTTTTTTTTTTTTTTCATTTTTAAAATTAACATATAATGTATTATTTGTTTCAGGGGTACAGGTCTGTGATTCATCAGTCTCATACAATTCACAGAGCTCACCATAGCACATACCCTCCCCAATGTCCATCACCCAGCCACCCCATCCCTCCTACCCCGCACCCCTCCAGCAACCCTCAGTTTGTTTCCTGAGATTAAGAGACTCTTATGGTTTGTCTCCCTCTTTGATTTTGTCTTGTTTCATTTTTTCCTCTCTCCCCCTATGATCCTCTGCCTTGTCTCTCAGATTCCACCTATCAGTGAGATCATATGATAATTGTCTTTCTCTAATTGACTTATTTTGCTTAGCATAATACTCTCTAGTTCCATCCACATTGCAAATGGCAAGATTTAATTTTTAATGGCTGCATAATATATACATTCCATTGTATATATATATACCACATCTTCTTTATCCATTCATCTGCCGATGGACATTGAGTCTCTTTCCACAGTTTCGCTGTTGTGGACATTGTTACTATAAACATTGGGGTGCATGTGCCCCTTCAGATCACTACATTTGTATCTTTGGGGTAAATACTCAGTAGTGCAATTGCTGGCTCGTAGGGTAGCTCTATTTTCAACTTTTTGAGGAAACTGCATACTGTTTTCCAGAGTGGTGGCTTGCATTCCCACCAACAGTGGAGGAGGGTTCCCCTTTCTCCACATCCTCACCAACATCTGTTGTTTCCTGACTTGTTCCTATTAGGAATTCCTGATATAAAATTTTATTTTCTATTCCCCTTCTCCTCGTCCTCCTCCTTTCTTCTTCTTCCTCTTCTTCTTCTTTTTAAAGATTTATTTATTTTATTTAAATGAGAGAGAGTGGAAAGGAGGGACAGAGGAAGAGAAGACTCCCCACAGAGAGCAGAGCCCACTGGAGGGCTCGATCTCAGGACTCTGAGATTCTGACTTGACCCAAAATCAAGAGTCGGCACTCAACAGAATGAGCCACCCAGGCACCCCCTCATTTTCTGTTCTTGATATAAATTCATAGTATCAAAGAAATGTATGGGGTATTGGACGTTCTCTTTTCTTTCCTTCTACTCTGTGCAGAAATCTTTTCCATGATATCTCTTATCCATTCTGAACCCTTCCAGTGACCATTTCCCTCCTTAGAAATTACGGTTTTGTTTTCAATCACTCAGCCCAACAAGTCATTTAAAAAAAGTTTTTATCTTACTCTTTCAATTTATAGCGATGTTTTTTCTATAATTTCTCTATTGAAATTTCTTATGATTGCAGAGAGTCTCAGTAAGATGTACAAAGACTTGTCATAACATCTATAACCTCATCATCTTCACTTCATTTGGTCTTTCCTTTCCTGATAAGGTCATGTCCGTTGGTCCTGAATTTCATTATAGAACTTACTTTCTACATCGGTGTATCATTTTCTCTATTAATATGCTTATCTTTTCCTCTAGATTTGGAGGAAAGATTCACTTTCCTTTTTTTTTTTTAAGATTTTGTTTATTTATTTGACAGAGAGAGAGTGAGAGAGCACAAGCAGGGGGAATGGTAGAGGGAGAGGGAGAAGCAGACTCCCTGCTGAGCAGGGAGCCCGATGCAGGCTCAATCCCAGGACCCTGGGTCATGGCCTGAGCTGAACGCAGATGCCTAATGGACTGAGCCACCCAGGTGCCCCAGGATTCACTTTCCTAAGATGAATTGCTCTGTGTTCTTGATTTTTTTTTTTTTTTACTCCAAGGAAAATCTTTTAGGTGCAGACTTATCTCATTCTCATCCTTGCTTCTTCCTCCTTGTCGATCCTTCTCCCCTGACTTCAAAATGTTGTGGTATATGTCTACTCTTTACAAAATATTTTCCGGGTTGCCTGAGTGGCTCAGTTGGTTAAGGAACAGACTCTTGGTTTTGGCTCAGGTCATGATCTCAGGGACATGAGATTGAGCCTCAGGTGGGGCTCTGCACTCAGTGGGGAGTCTGCTTGAAGATTCTCTCCCTCTGCCCCTCCACACACTCACACATGCATGCTCTCTCTAAAATAAATAAATAAATCTTTAAAAAGATAGTTTCTCTAACTTTCATTTCACTACGAAACTTTTTAGTAAAAAGCTCACATCTTCCATGTTTTCACCACTTATTTTCTCTTTAAACTGTTGTGATCCCACTTCTATCTCAAAACTGTTTTCTTGATAGTCAGCCATGAACTAATAACAAAATTCGGGGGAGTTGTTCTTGGCCTGAACTTCTTGGAGGCTTGAGCTAGAGAGCACGCTCTTTCTTAAACTTAAAACTTAATCTAGTCCAACTATGTTTAAAGTGTTTTACATATAAACTCATCATCACCACACTCTATGAGGTGGTATCATGATTACCCCCATTTTAAAGATGAGGAAACTGAGGACCAGAAAAATTTAGGATGTGCCTTAAACTCCAGTTCAAATGTCCTTCACTCATTGCTCTCTCATTTCTACTTATTTTTCTGGCTCTTCTGTTTTTGCTGGCTTCCTCTTCTGCCACCTTCCTGTGTGGCTCACAACAGATGTTTGTCCTCATTTTCTCTCTCTGTTCACTTGCTTTCAATAAAGTAGCCATACTGTTTTCCAGAGGGGAAATGTGGCTTGCATTCTGGTCTTATTGATAAGATTATCATCTTTTTGGAGATCAACTTTTATTACTCTTGTGGTACACTTGTTCATTCTGGATTCAAAGTTCTGGTTTATTTGATTGCCCACATCTAAGCAGTCATTTCCTTTCCCTTCTGCTATTTATACCCATCTTTTAAGACCTAGCCTTTTCTGATTTCCTTTTTCTTCTCTTGATTCCTACAACTCTTACTGTTTGGAACAATCAATTTGATAATAAATGACCTATTGCATTATGCATTTGTTTCTTATATGCATATCTTGCCTTTTCATCTGTATAGGAAATTGTTGGAGGAATGGGGGCTCTGCCTTTTAATTAATTTATATTCTATTTCTTTCATGAGTATTTAGCATCTAACATAGTGGTGAATACATGAGAGGTAGTTTGCACTGCTTTGGTTTCAAATAAGATAAAACAACTCTGGCTAATGTGAACAAAAGCAAAATTGTGGTAAGGATTTGGGAAGTTTTGGAGCTGATGGGAACTAGAGCACCAGTGGTCCTCCTGTCAATGATCAGAATGCTGCTGCTGGTCAGGATGGGTCTCCAACCACTTCCAGTCTCTTAAACGCATAGCTGAAGATGCAAATGAGGGGAAGAACCTCTGAATGGCCTAGCTGAGGTCTCATGCTCCTCCCCTGAGGGAAGAAAGTTTGCTAATTAAAATCTACCAGGTTGTATTAAATAGGAAAGAGGTCATTCCTCCAAAAAAATTATGTTGCTGTTAGGAAAGAAAAAAGGATATTGGGAAACAAACTGAAAAAGTTGGGGGATAAACATTTGTTGAATAAATGAGTTAACCTTATGACTTTATTCACTGCATTTAGGTTTGGTTTTGCCAGAGTGGGGTCAAAAATTCAGGAGCAGAGAGCCATGCAGGTCAAGCACATTGTATGGATAAATTTAGAAACTGCAAAGAAAGCAGGCTTTCATCTGGATGTTTAGATTCTAAACTGCTAAGATGTTAAGTCAGAGTGTTCGATCATATGCCATCTGAACTACGCTTCAGCCTGCATCTAAAATTTTGGAAGAAGAGGCTGAATAGTATCGAAGTTGGTTTTAAGGTCAGCATAGTAGATTGAAAAGAGTTCTAACTGCTCCTCCACCAATTCTCTTTGCTGTTAGGTAAATCATTTTATCCTTTGCTTCTTTGATTCCAAATAAGTAAAAGAAGGGATCGAGATAGATAAAATTTAAAACCCCACCAGTTAAAAAGCCTACCTTTTCACAGAGAATCTCTCATTTACCTTTGATACGGCTTTTTAAGCTGGTTCATGATTAATTATCACTTCCAGGAACTATGATGGAATACCTTTGTTGGTAGCTTACCTAGAAACACCAAATGACTCTTCAGTAAACTTCTCATAGATTTATCCAGATCAGTCCTGAGGTGTTCATATGAGATTATGTCCCTCTCTGCGTTTGGCCAGACTATCTTCTGGCCCCAGTCATGTTGCTCCTTTTTGAACAGTGTAAGTCCAATGTTTTGGCATGTCTACTAGGGATTATGAGCAGTGACAAAACTCAGAGCCATGGCTGTCACTTTAGTTCTCTCCAGATTTGTGCTAAAGCCTTATGGCTTCATCTAGGATAGATTTTTGCCCCTTCCCTGCCCTTCTTTTTATTAAAATGGTTATTTTCCATCTTACAGGATACATATCTTCAGTCTTGGTTTTTAGGTACCCTTCTCTTAATTTAGAGAGAGGTGGCTGACGGTTGCATGATTTCACCAGAATTACTGCCTACCTGTATACTGTTTATATGAGTCTTACTCTTATGGAATAATCTTAGGGAAGTTGGACCTAAGCAAGCATTCACATCAAGAGTTTTAAAGTTCAAAGATTCTCCCATAGTTTACAGCTTCACCCAGATTAGATGATGATACATAATCAACATCATGTGCTTATGTATGGAAATGATTCTTGTTCTATGAACAAAGCAGAGGAATGTAGATGAAATTTCATTAAGGTGCAAAATGTTGCAAAGAATGAACTGTTATAATGAACTGATTTTAGTGTCCTTACAGTGAATAACAAGGCTTTATGGATGCCATACTTCCTTCCATCCCCATCCCCAACCCCCTACCATCATATACAGTTATGCAAGTTTTGCTCCACGCCTCCCTTGGGGCCACCATTCACATTGCAATCTAAGTAAGTGGTGTTATACGATGTAAAACATGTGCAGCTTCACATGGTGCTCCTGCTCCCCACACCTACACAAACACAAGAATTTCCACCCATATAAAACCCTGAATATACCAAGTAATCATTCAGTACCGTGTCTTCTTACCTGTGGTTGCTTTTGCTTCAAGTGTCCTTCTGTCTTTCATCTTTCTGGCATTCTTCACCTCTTTCTCTAAGATACATTTGAAGTTTTATAATTCATCAAACTAAAACATGACAATAATAATGTTAATATTTGTGTTATATATTACTAGATACATGTCACTTTAAAAATTCTATTATTACTGTCACACTTACCATGCTTTATTGAACTCATCTGATTTTCCTACTGGAGTTTGAGTTTCTTGGGTATTAAAGACCATGAATTATGTATCTTCCAGGCTCAACAATGGTCATGGCATCTAGCACACAGTAGGCATATCTTGAAAGTTTCTGAAGTAATGGTTGAACAAATGCATGGTAAATGCTTTTTTAGAACTCTGTTTTTATAACAGTCACTCTAGTGCAAGGTTAGAGAGGACAGTGGAGCAAGTGATGCAGTAGTTTGGCTGCTCGCTTGCATTTTGTCCTATGGAGTGATTTGTTTTGTTTTATATTATCATTTTTCCTCAAAGAATAAAGGTGGCTTATACATAAATTATAGTAGGATAAAAAAAATACCAGGGAATAGGTATGAGTCAAAGTAAAATCAGGATAAGAAATTAAGATGTACCAGGGATATAGTTAATTTAAAAAATCCATACTACAAAGATGCTACATATTTGGTAGGAAACGAGATACAAAAGTGGTTCTGAGCTTCCTTCCAACAAAACAAAGAGAGAAACAGCCCAGTAGTGATGCGCATAGCGATCATGAGCTAAATACAAACCATATGTCCAGGAGAAGGCCTGTTTTCACTGGATCCTCAGTTAGGCTTTTGGACAATGTCATACTTGAAGGTGTTTCTATCATGAGCCATCCTCAATAAGATGCTAAGTGATGTGGTGGGCAAACTCTTAACTAAACAGTATGATAAATAGAACGAATTTTGTTGCTTTTCATTATTACACAAAATCACTAGATATCATGATATGAACTCACAATACAGAAAATCATTTTTAAGCAGCCAGAGCAATGTGTTATAGGTATACCTCTTTGATGATATGGCCAGGTGCAAGACAAAATCTAGTATACCTGGAAAAGTGTATAAAATACACATTATTTTAGGCAACCGTCCAAGAATATTATTTCTCACAATGAAGCAGATAATAAACATTTCCATTACGGTTTGACTTACAGATTATATGATCAAGTGGAAAAGAATATAAGGTTGATATGCTTTTGTCAAAAACCAGGGATATGTTAACGTATTCTAAGATACATGTCTGAGTGGGTGATCATCCCGTGGCCATATGGAGATTGGCTAATGCTTAAAACTAGGTTTTGGGTCTACTCTAGAGTATGTTGGAGAGTAGCTGCCAATCGGTTTTCCTATTATTTTTGCAGAAACAGTTAAAATAATTTTAGTGTTAAATTTTCAAAAGAGAACTTAGAAAGCACTTTACATGGCCACAACTAATTGAAAACAAAGTAGCTAACTTTAGTTATTATAATTTCCTGGTGATCCCTTAAAGTTGATTTAGATTTAAAATATACCTTTTCATTCCTAAGTTAAGTTAACCTGACGTATAAAGTTGTTGCACATATACCTATTATTTCTTGGAAGATATCCACCAAAAATACGGACTTGACTTTGAGGTAGTTTGTTTTAAGGCTATTTTTGTTGTTGTTGTTGTTATTGCAGCGGTAGATGGTAAAACCTGAATTGAGATCATTCCTACTTAGTTCATACAATAAATCTATGTCATCAATATTTATGATCATATTCTATTATGTATAGCAGGTGGTAGGAAGAGAATATAGACAAATCATCAAAAAGTAGTTTCGAGCCACTAAGGTGCCAGTTAAAAATAAAGAAGATTCCAGTATAATATTGTGGACTGAGCACAGACATTTATTTATCTCCCCTATCTGTTAGGATCTTTACAATAAGAATAAAAATGGGGGGCAGGGAAAGCCTCATAACAATTTTTCCAGGACAAATTTAGAATTATGAACAATTTTCTCTTCTTCCCTACCAAAAAATTTGGGAATGAGTACTGAAACTTTTGGAAATGCATGGGGGCTGGTGGAAGACTTCCAGGAGAAAATTACTTTTAAATTTCTAACTCAGAACTCCCTAAACACCCAAGTAACTAAGATTTATAGAAAAGTATTTCTTCTTCTTTACAAAAGCTACTTATAAAATTCAGCTTTGTCAACTAGCTGGATAGATGGGTTTCCTTTATTTATTTAAGCAAAGAAGGTGATCAATATTGAAGGACACTTTTAACTGCATGAGATTTGTAAATTCATGGGACATGAAAGCTGAACTTACTTCTGACTATCTAAAAGTAATCATTGCACATTCCAAAAGGCTTAGTTTAAGGTATAATCTGGTGAGTGATGTTCTCCAGTAGTATGCAGCAATGAAGTCATTGCTTATGAGGATTGACTAACCTCTGTTCCAATATATAGTGAAAAACATGAAAGCAGAAGACATCAATGAATAAGAAATTTCAACAAACATAAAAGGAAGTGTTTGGAGACAAATTGATGGGTGAAACATAGCAAAGAGCTCCACAACACAGCATCCATCCTGGAAGTTGTATTGGGAAGATAGGAGCGGATGATACTGACAGTAGCCACACAAAATCCATGCTGAGAGTTAGCGAATACACTAAGTGAGCAATGGGCAGGAGATAGAGCTGAAACTAAAGAAATTAATTTCATGTCTTTCAGTGAAACAAAGGAAAACCACATCAACTCCACCGAATAATACCTGTATTCTTCATTAAAAAATATTTTTAATTGTGGTAAAATAAACATAAAATTTATCATCTTAATCATTTTTAAGTGTATAGTTCAGTGGTATTAAGTACACTCACATTGTTTTGCAACCATTATCACCATCCACCTCCAGAACTCCTCAGGCTGCAAAACTGAAATGCCCATTAAACAATATCTGTCCATTCTCCTGTCCTCCCTAACCCCTGGCAGCCACCATTCTTCATTCTGAATCTATGAGTTTGACTACTCTGAGTACCTCACATAAGTGGAATCATGCAGTATTTGTCTCTTTGTTTATTTCACTTAGGCATGATGTCCTTAAAGTTCACCCATACTGTAGCATGTGTCATAATTTCTTTCCTTTTTAAAGCTGAAAAATATTCCATTTTATGCACATAATACATTTTGTTTTTCCATTCATCTGTCCATGGACACTTTGATTGCTTTTACCTTTTGTCGATTGTGAATAATGCTACCGTGAAGATAGGTGTACAAATATCTGTTTGAGATCCTGCTTTCAATTCTTTGGGTATATACCCAGAAGTAGAATCAGTGAATAATATGTAACTTTATTTTAAAATTTTTGGGAACTGCCGTACTGTTCTCCACAATAGCTGCATCATTTTATGTACCCACCAACAGTTCACAAGGGTTCTAATTTCTCCACATCCTTGCTAACAATTTGTTGTTTTCTGATTTTTTGATGGTAGCCATCTCAATGGCTTTGAGGTGGTATCTCATTAAGGTTTTGATTTGTATTCTCCTAATGATTAGGAATGTTGAAAATCTTCAAAGTGCTAATTGGCCATTTATGTATTTTCTTTAGAGAAATGTCTTTTCAAGTCCTTTTCTCATTTTTTATTGTTGTTTTTGAGTTACAAGGGTTATTTCCATGTTCTGAATATTAAACCTTTATCAGATAAATGATTTGCAAATGTTTTCTCTTATTCTGTAGGGTCCTTTTCACTCTTTTAATTGTATCCTTTGAAGCAAAGACGTTCTTAATTTTGATGTAGTCCCGTTTACCTATTTTTCCTTTTGTTGTCTGTGCTTTTAGGATTATACCCAAGAAATCATCTCCAAATTGTGTTCTTCATTATAAATATGAATAAACAAAGAACAGATGATCCTAATTTCATGTAAACTCTTCCAGAAAATAACAAAGAGAAACTACTTCCAAACTGCTTCTCTGAGGCTTACACAATCCTGATACCAAAATAAGATTAAGGACATGACGAAAATGTCTCTTTCAATTACTCTAAATGAAGAAATTTAGAAAAAATATTTGCAAACAAGATTCAGTAGTGTTTAAAACAGATAATACACTATAGCCAATTTGGTTTTCTCCTAGAATACAAGGAAGTTTTAATGTTAGAAAAATCCATAAATATAACTAACATCTTAATAGATTAAAAAAGAAAAGTTCATGTAACCAGCTCAAAAACAAAAAACAAAGATCCAGAGGAAACATTGGATAATATTACCTATTCATTATGTAAAAATCTTTGTAAGTTAGAAAGAGAAGAGAAATTCTTTAACCTGATAACAATGAATGCAAAGGCATACCATGTAGCACTCGAGACAAATAAGTTATAGTGACATTTAAAAAGGTGGATACGTTTTAACATTATAATATTTAATGGCATTCTTTTTATAAGGTTAAAATAACAACTATTTTAAAGAACGTGTAAATGCAATAGACAATACTAAAAGGAAAGCCCGTGAATGATTAACATAGGATTCAGGAGGATGGCGTCTCGAAAAGAGAAAGAAAAGAAAAGAAAAGAAAAGAAAACAAAACAAAACAAAACAAAACAAAACAAAACAAAAAAAAGGGGGAAGGCGGGAAGATGGGATGGGGAGGCTGCATGCTTGTCTGAAGGACCTACCTTTTGTTCGGGATGGTACGTCCATAGCAGCTTCGTATTGAGTTAAAAATTAAGGAATCAAGCAAACAAAGTGGACCAGTCTTGGAGTGATGACCACCAGTCATCATGAATCATGAATTATGATTAATCTAGTTGTATGCATCTGAGGTCAAATGAAAAAAAAACATTTGACCATAATGTGGGAGAAGAAAACAGTAGGGTAGTACTTGGAGGGGACATGCTAGAGAAATTTATTTATTATTTATTTTTATTTTTTTAAGAATTGCAAGACTTGAGGGTGATTTTATGCTGATGGAAAAGAGGAAGTGATAAGAACGAGGCTGGGGACATAGTAGAGAAGGAAAATACCCAAAGGAACAGGATGTATTGACCAGGGGGACTGTAACAAGAGCACTAAGAGAGATAAGTCTTTGAAGGGGACATTTTCTTCCACACTTGCAAGAGAGAGAGGAAGGGGGGATGTGTGATGTGGAAATGCGTAGTTGCGATGGCAGGAATTTGAGGGATTTCCCTCTTAAGACTTATATCGTCTCTTTAAAGTGGAAATTAAGGTGATCTTCTGAGAGAAAGGGCTGAGGGCTGGGAGTGTGAGAAGAACTGTGAATGCTCAAAATGGCAGTCTGTTTGATAGTGGTTAAGACCTTCCCCAATCCACCCCCAAAAGATATACATATGCATGTATACAGCACATCTTTTCACATCTTTTTTATCTATCTTGGCTATAGTAAATAATGCTGCAATAAACATAGAGGTTGCCTCCAAATTAGTGTTTTGTGTTCTTTGGGTAAATATCCAGTAGTGGAATTCCATGATCATAGGCTAGTTCTATTTTTAACTTTTTGAGAAAACTCTGTGCTGTTTTCCTCAGTGGCTGCACCAGTTTGCATTCCTACCTACAGTGCAGGAGGATTCCTTTTTCTTCATATCCTCACCAACACTTGTTATTTCTTGTATTTTTGATTCTAGCACTTCTGACAGGTGTGAGATGATACAGTATTGTTGAACCAGTATGTTGTATACCTGAAATTACTATAACATTGTATGTCGATTCTACTTCAGTGAGAAAAAAAGAACACTAGCTCAGCTCCAGACACATTGAGGTTTAGATCCTGTGAGTGTTAATGTTTATTTGTTTTAATTGTAATTGTGGTCCTCCTTTTTCCTCTTCCCCTTTCTATCTTATCCTTCTCCCTCCCCAGTTCCAGTTCAAAAATATCCCCAGAAGGACCGTATTAAGTTTTTTTCTGTATGAATCAAGGATGGCTGGTGAGTGGGGAACTAAGTCTGCTCAGGCTTGCCCTTGGTGCCAACCCTGGTCCATCCACAGTACACAGTGTGTGGGATCTGTGCCAGGGTGCCATCTCCCATTCAAAGGAGAATTTCTCAGATGAAGAGAAGATACTATTCTGAGGAGGCAAAATAATAGAAACTCAGCACATTGTAATAAATCGCTGCTGTGGAGATTCAGAGGTAAAACTAGATAGAGAAACAGTTTCTGGCCACTGTGGAGGGTCTATCTAAAGTCAAAGAACATGAATTTCTAGTTTTATAGAAATCTATAGTATAATCCTATATGATTTTCAACAGCAGTGCTCAGCAACTCTGATGCAGATGGACTTTTGCATTGGTCCAGATTTTTTTCTTTCCAGAGAGATGTGACAGGGAAAAAAAAGGGGCCAAGACAGCCAATAATATTGGCAAGACAGAGGATGAAGAGATAGTATATATGAAAGGAGGTGAGGAGAGGAGGAAGGACTGGGAGAAAATAGAGAATTGAAAAATTTTGTTGGGAAAGTATATGTGATAGAGCTGACATGCCTTGAGGTCATGGTCAGAAATTGGAAGACTTAATGTTTCCAGGATTGATAATTATGTGAGATGATAATTTTTCATATCTGACTGTGGAAGTGGTTTATGAATATGTAATAAATACGATGTGAGAGGTTAAAAAACAGTTACTAAGCTTTGGATGGGTCATTCATGTAGACACGGGTGTCTTCCAGGTTATTGGAAAGTCTGGGGTCAGAGGAGAACATTAAACCAGATGCTAAAGGCATCAGTGAATGAGAGGGCGTATACTTCTTTGTACTTGCTAAATTATTACGGTGATGATTAGGAACTGTTTTATCCCCAGGGTCTTCTGACTGGGAATGTACTTTCTTGCCACATATTTATCTTCACATCACATCGTAACACTTTGGATGTGAAATCTATTAAAAAGGAATTTTATCAGAGGGAATAATGGGATAATGAACCATGAAGTTTATTTAACATAATGCTTATTGTGCAGGTAGTATTAGATATTATAAGAATTATCAAAGTTACATTCTCTGACCTTAAAGAGTTTGTAACTTGTTTGTGGAAGTTAGGTTTACATACACAAAACAATGAGAGAATAGCAGACTAGTTTGGGTGTAAGTTGAAAATAGAGTAAATGTGTACAACAGGTGCATGGAGAAAGGAGAGGTCACTTTTATTAGGTTCTTATATGAATTTTGAAGAAAAGCGGAGTAGACTGTAGGAACTCCTCTATTTGTATGGCTTGGAAATACACCTATATAATTTTTTCATCTAAGATAAAAATATTTTGTCCAAAACCAGAATACCCTTTTATTCTTTATTCTCTATTGAAGTGGTCATTCATTGTTTATAATGTTTTAAGTTTTCTGTTTCAGGGGGAATTCCTAAAATCATTATTTTCATCCTTTCTCCAAAATATATACCCTCTAGTTTGGGAATTTCAGAAAGGCATTACTCATTTTTAAAAATAACTGATAGAAAAAAGTTGAATTTAATGGAATGATTTTCCTTTGGTTTCTTCCCAAAATTTTCATGATTTCCATTCATACATGTACAGATTAAGGAATACTTTTTTCCACAATCTGATTTGAAAGCTAAAGTTTCTATTTAGTATGAAGAAAATCCAAAGTTTTTTTGAAGGAGTAGTAAAATTTAAACTATGTTTTTTATTGAAATCATGCCCTTTGGCTATTTGGGAGTGTCAGAGGTGTACCTTAGCCAAAATGCCTTTTCAGCCAGTCACTATATTGTTATTCAGGTTGCACTGCTAGGAGACATGGCCTGCCTCTTGCCTTGGCATACTCAGCAGTGCCACAGCCAATAGTACCCTTTGCCAATTAGAAAATTCCTTTCAATTCAGAAAAATAAGAAAGGGATCTTTCTTATTGCAATGAGGCCACAGGAGTAAAAAAGGATATTTGTCATCACAATTACCTCATATGCAGCAAGTCAAAGTTAAGACAATTTGCAAACTAATCATTTCCTTGTATCTTCCAGTAAAGAAAGCCGAAGAAAAAATGATACTTTCACTATTCCTGTTATAGCTCCATCTCATTAGTGTGGCCCAAAATCTTTGGCCTGAAATTGAGGGTGGATGAAAGATTAGAGAAAAAATTATAAGAAGAAATTGCCGTAGTAAGTGAAATAACAGTTTAAAAAAATTAAGTGATCTGAGAACAGATAATAATGGCTCTGCCAATAGTTTTACCTTTGAATATAAATTTTGTTTCTATATATGGCTCTCAGGAAAATCCCTGCAATTTAGAATTGTGTTCCAATGTTCTTTCCCTATTTTCACCTTATCGTTGACTGGAAAACATTAAAAACCATGCTTGGTCTACAGCATCTATGAATTTTAGCACTTCCATAGAAAAGCAAACTGTTAAGTAAGTACTACTTCAAAATGAAATATGATGGTAGGGGATATGGGAGAGGAGAGGAAAACCCTTTCTAACTCAAGCTGGAGAAGTAGTGGGGTGAACAGGCATGTGCCTCCCAGATGCCATCTCCTATAATCACAAGAGAAGAGAGCAAAGGTTAGACTCAGAGAAACTTGAAGACTGAAGATTTCTTCTCTGCTCCCCATAGCCAGAAATACACAACTAACAGCCATTATCCCTTGCTGGCTCTTTCTTGGGTACCCCTGGGTTAGAGATTTATGTGAGTAGAGATGGGTGCACTTCTGCCAGTTAAGGATGGATTTTGTTGCTTTCCAGCAGCAGGTGTTCACAGAGAGCTGAAGGTAGTGGGCCAGCTACTCCTCCCAGAAGCAAATGACAGGTGATGAGGAAGAGGTTTGCAGGAATACCCATAACAGGTGTCTTTTCCTATTTCTCTGGTTAAGAGCACTGAACTGAGTTTGCTTCAGGCAGATGGTGTCTGTCCCTTGGCCAGAAGCCTCGTTTCAGAGCTCTGATACAGGGTTAGATAATCAGTGTTATGAATCTTTCAATAAGTCCCTATGTCAACCAAGGGTTCAATTTCCATGCCAACCAGTGCCCAATGATGAGCTGCAGTCATTGATGGAGGATGGACTTAGCTGAAACATATAGTCTTCCCTAGTTATCTTACAACCCACCAAACTGATAATGTTAAACTATTCCTTCAATATTAGTGAACTGAGGGCCAACTAAGAGAAAGGGTAAAAAGGAAGATTATGAGTGGCAGCCCTTAACTTTTAGAATTCAACTGTCTTCCTGCAATCTAGCCTAAACATGCAAACCCCACTCACCAAAACAAAGTTAACTGAAGTTAACAGGAATCATCCTTTTTGGAAAGCAAATTAGCAATTACCTATTACTCCTCAGTTAAAAGTCCTTAATGAGGATTGTGATGAAGGGTTTTCCTGCCTACTTTCAGAGATATCACAAATGGGTGACCAGTAAACAATTTCAGTGCAGTCTCATAGAAATGATAGTATCTGGAAGTTCTTCTTTGGATCCGGAAATATCTTTACTGATTCCAATTTTCAATATGATGAGTTGTGAGGCAATGTTGCTATATCATGGCCTTGGGACCAAGCTATCTGGGATAGAATACTGGCTCAGCTACTTACTAGCTGTGTGAACTTGGGCAAATTACTTAAGCTTTCTGTTCCTCAGTTTCTTGATTCATAATGTAAGAGTAATAATAATAGTCCTATGAGGGTATAAATGATCTACATATAAAAATAAATGTATACATATAATGATATATCTATAAAAATATATGTATAGCTCTCAGAATCTTACCTACCACATAGCAAATACTAATAACTACTAGCTGTCATACTTTTCCTTCGATACTTAATGAAATTTCAGAATGGCTGTATCAGAAGCACATAGTATAATGACCCTTTAAATCTTTGGGGTACAATGTTAAAAGATCCTACCCTCAAATAATTCTCTCACCAGGCTTCCAGAAATCTCATCTACAGATTTCCTCCTTAAAGTCCCTGCCTGTGGAGACATGAACTTTACAAATACAAACGTCTGTCCTTCACATATTTCCATCTTTAAACTACTATCCTGCTCATTCTTCTCTAGGTAGAATAAGAAATCTCTATTTATAATCCAATTTATACTTCAAACATATTTTTATCTTGGCACCAAATTATATGTTCATTTCTCCTACTGGACTATAAATCATTAGGGTGTCTCTGCTCTTTCCCCAGTGCTTAGCACAGAGCTCAGGATGTAATAGGTGAATAATAAATAAGTTTTACTCTTTGTTTATTTTTTAAATAAATAAGTTTTTACTCTTTTTTGATGCTGAATAAGGTCATCTTCTGGAACAAATGCCAAGGAATACATCCTTGACACTGGGAAAATCACTGTGTGTGATATTTGCTGGAAGTGTGCCTAAACATTTATATATAATGCTTTGTCCGTCCTCCACCAGAAATGTTGGTGGTCCTCAGGAAATTAAATTTGGAAGAAATAAGAGCAGGGAATCCAGTTAATTATATAAGAAGAGAGAGAGCAAGCGAGAGAGAGCACACAAGCAGGGAAAGGGGCAGAGGGAGAAGGAGACTCCCCACTGAGCAGGGAGCCTTATGTGGGACTCGATCCCAGGACCCCAGGATCATGACCTGAGCCAAAAACAGATGCTTAACCGACTGAGCCACCCAGGCACCCAATAATAAATAAGTTTTAAATAAAAATTGATTGAACTCTTCAGTTCTTGGAATCTCCAAGCCTCCTGATCCAATCTTCCTTAGGGCGTCATGTCATTTGCACCTCAAGCTAAGCATCTGTCCATCATGATGAATAACTAGTTTCTCTTAAGTATCCTTTTCCAATTCATTCTTCCCTGAGAATTTAAAAAATACTGAAGTATAATAGAAATAATATAAGAAATGATCCTTCCAGTCTCAGCTCAAGCATTTTCTGCATGAAACCTTTAAAATCCCTCCTAAGATGGCATAGCCATTCCCTGTTTTCTCATAAATCTTTATTGATAATTATCTCTCAGTACTACTTTAATTGCATTGTAATTATGTTTGCCTGCCAAGCTCTTTCAACTCTGTGTCTTCATTTCTAGATATGGAAAGTAGGTGGGATTTGAACACGGATTGAATGCATGAAAACATTAAGTGAAGAGTTCAAGAATTCCCCTTACTCACTGCATGTATGAGTTTATTTTTACCTTTGGATGTTACTAAGTAAAGAAAAACACTCTGAGGGAACTGACTCATATGACAACTAATGCTTGCTAGAAGTGATGGGGACGAAGAATTGAGCTGGGAAGATCCCAAACCAGGGAATCTTTCTGGGCTGACAGATTAAGAACATCCAGTGCCGAGGAAGATCCTGGTCTCTAAGTACACGTATGGTCACTGGGCAGTGGGGTCAGACAAGGAAGGACCATGGTGAAAAGTACCCTCAAAGAAGCTGGGGAGGGCATCCAGAACAAACTTTCCCAACCACTCGGTTCTGCCTGGGACAGGCCTGAGAATCACACGTTGGTTCTGAATTGGGTCATCTTCTGGAACAAACCCCAAGGAAATGGCATGAGTCCTTGACACTGGGAAAATCATTGTGTGTGATGCTTGCTGGAAGTGTGTCTAAAATTTATATATAATACTTTGTCCCTCTCCACCAGAAATATTGGTGGTCCTCAGGAAATTAAATTTGGAGGAAATAAGAGCAGAGAATCCAGTTAATTTTATAAGAATAGCTGCTATTTCTCTCCTTTTAAAAATTTTAATATTGAAATTATTAAATTTTTCTATTTTTAACTCTTTCTTTTGTTACTTCTTTTCTTTATTTCTCTTTAAGTATATTGAGGGTATGTCACCGTTTAAAGTTTTCTGTGGCGCTTGAAGCTCTATTCCCTGTGGGGATTGAATACATATTCGTCATCCAGATCATTAACTGAGAAGAGCTGGTTTATTTTTAAGGGGTTAAAGATTAAGTAGAAGCTCCATAAGAAAAATGAAGAAGTAGAACTCTGAACCCACCTTTCAGAGACTTGTTAAGCAAGTTAGTGGTTAGTGAAAACTTTTACCTTCTTTAGATGTAAAACGTCTTTTTCTGAGAAAGAATATCTCCGCCATGTTCCGCAAAACTGATTATTTGTGTATTGCTTCTAAATCGTACAGTAGTGTATGTTTGCTAAAATTACTGAAAGACTACAGAACAACCAAAATGGATGTGCCATTTAATTCATCTACTCCCATAAAAAATACTGCTAATACTTTGGTGCATAACCTTGAGATTATATTTGGTTTACTAATTACTTTCACATTCAAATATATATATAAACTGATATATATATATATGATTAACGTATATATGTTTTGTAACATTTGTACTCATAAATATATAAAGACTTTTTAAAAAGTCAGTGAGTATACATCATGTAGTTGTTTTAAAGCATGTTTTTGAATTTGTTGATATTCCCATCCCATCTTATCCAAAGTTAGAGTTCAATTGTTCTCCCTCTTGAATATGGCTGCCTTAGTGACTTGATTGTAAGGAAAGTAACATGGCAGAATGATACTATGGTTATTCTTTTTGATTTTGGACAGTTAATAGCTTTAATAATATCTATCATTAATGAACTATAGTAATACATATGGAGCTCTGCTGCTTGTTTTATAAATATTGGTTTTTTAATATTTATTTTTTTTATTATATTATGTTAGTCACCATACAGTACATCCCTAGTTTTCGATGTAAAGTTCCATGATTCATTACTTACATATAACACCCAGTGCATCATGCAATACGTGCTCTCCTTACTACCCATCACCAGTCTATCCCATTTCCCCACGCCCCCTCCCCTCTGAAGCCCTCAGTTTGTTTCCCAGAGTCTATAGTCTCTCATGGTTCATTCCTCCTTCTGTTTAACCCCCCTTTCTTTTTCCCTTCTTCTCCTACCCATCTTCCTACTTCTTATGTTCCATAAATGAGTGAAACCATACAATAATTGTCTTTCTCTTCTTGACTTATTTTGTGGGAATGCAAGTTGGTACAGCCACTTTGGAAAACAGTGTGGAGGTCCCTTAAAAAGTTAAAAATTGAGCTACCCTATGATCCAGCCATTGCACTACTGGGTATTTACCCTAAAGATACAGGCGTAGTGAAGAGAAGGGCCATATGCACCCCAATGTTCACAGCAGCATTGTTCACAATAGCTAAATCGTGGAAGCAGCTGAGATACCCTTCAACAGATACTATGGTTATCCTGAGAATAGATCATAAAAGGTGACTACAGCTTCTACGTGGCTCTTTCTCTTTTGGAATATACACCTACCTTGGGAGCCCTAACATGTAAGAAGTCTGGCTATCCTGAAAAATTCACAGTGTAGATAGAGACCATGTGGAATAACAGAGAGGGGTGGAGATTGAAACAGATAGATAATGAGAGAGGGAGGGAGGGAGGGAAAGGGAAAGAGCGGGGGGGGGGGGGGAGAGACAGAGAGGAAAGAGAGAGACAGAGACACCCCAGCATGAGTCACCAGGATACTTGATAATTCAGTCCCCTGCCTTAGAGCTACCCCAGCTGACTGTGAGTAGAGCAGACACAAGTAGTCCTTCTAAACCCTGCATTAATTGCAGATTTATGAGGAAAATAAATGTTATTGTTCTCTTAAGCCATAAAGTTTGGGGATGTTTTGTTACATATCAGAAGATAACTGGAGCACATCTACTAAATCTCTCTTAATAACTATATGGTGTTTTAATATTATGGGTGAAATTATATTTAATCATTTTTCTATTGTTGGGCATTAAGGGTTTTTTTTTCAGTTTTTGTTGTTATAAAATAGTTGAACAACTTTGAACATACATGTCTGTGCATTTGTCCAATAATTATTCTAAGTTGAATTCTTAGGAATTCTAGGTAATACACAGAAGTGCGACATGGTGGTTGTTTTGTCGTATTTCAAATTGTATGTGATTATCCTTTATAATCCTTGCCAATCTAAGGCAGAAGATAGTAGTAAATCATATGTAAAATTGCAAAGAGTTAGTTATTTAATCTGGCAAATGAAAATGATATAATGATATTATAATCATATAATGGTGATGGCAGTTATCGCTATCATATTTCTAACTTCAGAGTATTCTTTTCTCTCATTTTGAGGACAGAGTACATTTCAGAACACCCTATGGGATTTTTCTCAAAGTACAGATAGTTATAATTTTCTGACCTCTTCACACAGCCTTCTTCCCCTCCTAGTCACTTAGTTGAGAACCATTTCTTCAGTGGGACTCCACCAATATTTGCCCGAAGTAAAATGGAAGGAGTTTAGCATTGCCTATATGGAATATGAATAAAATTATCATTATATTTTCTTTATATTATAAGAAAAATAAAATATAACATATTGAGGAAGATATTAATCATTTAATTTGAATAAAACTTCCAACTTGCAAATAAATACTTTCTAAATTTTTAATGAGAAAGTTTATCTTGCTCCCACGGACATAGTTTTTTTTTTTTTTTTGTAAATATGTAAATGGATTTATGCTTGAAATGGTTACATACAATTCCTTGAGGAAGGCTTGGTGATGTTCTCTTTAAATTCTTGTAAATTATCATCAACAAGAAACTTTATTCATACAGGTAGATAATTAAATTCCAGAACACATTTTACATCCATCAAATATTTTTTTAAAGCTTTTATTTATTTATTTGACAGAGAGACAGCCAGTGAGAGAGGGAACACAAGCAGAGAGAGTGGGAGAGGAAGAAGCAGGCTTCCAGCGGAGCAGGGAGCCCGATGCGGGGCTCGATCCCAGAACCCCAGGATCACGCCCTGAGCCGAAGGCAGACATTTAACGACTAAGCCACCCAGGCACCCCACATCCATTAAATTTTAATAGTTGAAATTACATTTCAAGCTAAAAATTTATTTTTTATTTCACTGACAAAGGTAATGGTAACATTTCTTGTGATAATTGTGAGTGGAGTTTGAAACCAATCCAACTTTTTAACATGAAGTGTTTCAAAATAATGGTGAGGCTTTCATTTGGAGAACATGCATCCATTATAAAAACAGCCCCTCTTCACTAGTTGGAAGCCCCCTGAAGGGAACATACTGGATCACCAGCTCAGAGATATGCCTCTCCAGGATACCTTTGTCTTGCCTTTATGAACCCATCACCTACCCCTGAGCAGGCATCTGACTGTTGAGGTTGATGTTCAGGTGGTAGTATCTCCTTGGCAGCGTTCAGCAGGTTGTATGTAGCAGAAGAGCAAGGACCAGGCTAGCTCATTTTCATCTTGCTTTCTCTCTGTGGCAACAGCTTTGTCGCTGTTCTTTCCTATTGTTTTCCAATTTACCTAATTTTAATATTTAATTAGTGTTTAATTTTCTGCCAGGAGAACCCCCTATGCTCTACTTTTATCTGAAGATTGTCACTGAGGCAAAGGTGTTGGGCACAAGCTGCCCACGCCTAGTCGTGCTGTCTCATGGGTAGATGCACTGGTACGTTCAATTTCTAATGTTTTATTTTTAAATGTGGTGTAGACATTCATAAGTAAGTTTTAACTTTATTTTCCTTTACATGGTACTCCTGTTTGGTTTGTGACATCAGCTAATGATTTGGCTTTATACAAACTGAGTAGTTTTTCATCTTTTTTCTGTTCTGGAAAATAAGTAGGATAAGCATGATCTACAAGTTGGAGGTATTCTGGAACTTCCAAAAATGCATGGATTCAGAGCTTTTGGGGTATAGGTTTTTAAATTGATTCAGATGAATTCTCCTTACTGAATTTTTCATACATTTTAGTGATTTACATTTTCTTAGAAATGTATCCTTTTCATTAAAGCCTTTAATTTTTCACTAGAGTGGCACATAATATCTCTCATAGTTAAAAAAATTTACTCCAGGTTGGTGTTTGTCTTCATAATGATTGAGATTGCAGGCTACAGAGGCTGCAGGATTTCAGTCCTGGCATTATCACTTGCTTGTTTTTGGCTTGAACAAGTTTCTTAATGTTCTGTGACTAATTTACTCACCTGAAAAATAGAATGCAAATAATATTTACCTGATAAGGTTGATACCATTGATTATAAATCACTCAATAAAGTTTCTGGAGCATTGTCATAAGTAAATGATAGTTTCTATCATTATTTTATTTCCTATTCTAATTCTTAAACATTTGTGCCTTTTTCATTGCTTTTTGGATGACTCTTGCCATTTTATATTGTATTTTTTTCAGAGAACAGTTCTTGAACTTATGTATTTATCCTATGCTTTTAAATTTACTGTTAATTTCTAAATTTAATTCTTATTTTCTTGCTTTTTGTAGGCTCATATGGTTTTTATTTACCTAGCTTCTATTATTCTAAAAGTTTACTTTCTTTTTACTGCATTTAAGAAATACTCATAATGCTCTAAATTTTCTTTTGAGTACAGTTTTAGCATTTTCATTGTTTTTAATATCTAGATAATCTCTAATTCAGTTTGCTGTAGGAATTACTGGGTAGAATAACCTAGTATTTTACTTTATTGTTTTAATTTCCTTTCATTTTTCTTCCGTATTCTTAGCAAGTTTCTCATGTTCAGCTTTTCAGTTGTCCAAGATTTTAATTATACTCTTAACTGCCTCAAATATGGGTCATTTGCTGTTTTACGGTTTTAGGTTTCCTGAAATCCTCTTCATCACACCCATCTCCTTTTCATCTCTTTCTGTTGTCTTTCATTTCATTATTTTATTTTTATTTTTAATTTAATTTAATTTTTCTTTTTAATTTTATTTTTCTGTTACCTTCTCATTTCAATATTTTTCCCTTTATATGTTCTTCTTCCAGTTTATAGTGGCAGGTCTTTTACTCTTTCTAGGTATCAATAAAGTTCCTAAATTTCTTCTAGATTCTGCTATAACATACCTTTTGAAGCCCTCCAGGATCTATTTCCTTTTAATTTGTACCACTCCCCTCACCCTCCCAACCCAGGTCTCGTTTTTTATTTTTTTGTTTTCCTTTTTGCGTCCTTCAAAAAAAGTGAAATATAGCCAGACTCTGTCTGATCTTACTATTCTGTCCATTGGAATGGGAGTTGAAACCTTGGCTTAAATCTACAACTGGAAATTGTGTTGATTGGCATAGTTCCAATTATATTTCTAGTTGATAGAAGACCTTCACCTTGGATATTCTTTCTACTCCCTCTGCATGGTAATCTACACTGATGTCTATGTAATGCTTAATTCTAGAATTTGCTGTTACAAGGGTTTCTCTTTTCTGCTTTCCCTTTATAGTGCTTAAATTGTGCTTAAGTGCTTAAAGCGTACCACAGCCCTTAAAGTTCACTGCTACACTATCAGTTTCAGTTTCCCCTTCCCTTCTACTTACATATTCTCTGAAATCAGATGGTACTACTGTGAAACTTGGGCAAGAGGTTTTATGCTGTAGAGTGCCCAACTTTGTGTCATTTCCAGCCATGCCTAAGCCCACAGGGGTGGTGTCTATGGATCCATTGAGAAGCATATGCCTGTAGCGCATGTATCCTCCTGTAAAATACATAAAGGGCCTCTGGATCTCCAGACTTTCTCATCCAAATGGCCCTAAGCTCACTTTTTGGGCTTGCACATTTCTCTTCTCTGCTCCATCTTGTTGAGTGCTGGACTTTGCACTGGTGTGTCCATCTGTTGGCTCTAGGAGTGCTTAGAGATGGCTATTAGAGGTGTGGTAAGTAGAATGACCAGTCTTAGGTATGAATACTGCGGTGTCCACCTGCACGAGCAAATGGCCCCTTGTGGGCAGGCTGGGCCAGGGTGTGGGAAAAGAAGAGGGAGCACGATGGGCTGAGGGCCAGAAGTTGACTTCTTGTGTAGCCACATCTCAATACAGAATGCTGAGGAAATCTGAATTTCCAAAACATAGCCTAAACTTACACATTATTATGAAGATATATTTTCAAATATAGGAAAATATGACATTTTATTTGAGTTTTTAAAGCTTAATTCATAATTTTTAAATACTCAGACATATGATATATAAGCTTCCATTTTTTTTTCCTTTGTACTTCACAATTGTTAGAAGTGAGTCTGCTTCCAGGTAGTAGGAAGATGATGGGAGAAAAAGGGTAAAAGAAGATGGTGGAACAGGGCTCTGCTCTACAGAGCTGGAGGTTCCAGGATGGTAGGAGGAAGTCAGTGCCCTAATTTTCTGTGTTGTAAGTCTCCTGTTCTCCCAGTTTGAGTACTGTTGATGGATTAGTATTACCAGTCTTCTCCTGTGGTCATAGGAGTAAGTGGAATGTAATATTGTATATTGGTTGTAATATTAATATTCAGAAACAATGGTTACCACCATGTTAGTGCAGAAGGGCTGATTTTAGGAGACAGTCCTGTCAATCTTAATAATTGAAAGTAATATTTTTCAGTGAATGATACCAGATAAACCTTTATGCTAAAGCAGAGAATTAATTTTTTTATCTTCCAATTTGGTGACCTCAAAGGACCTCAAAACATAGTAAAATAAATAAAATCAGCAGTATAGTTTGGCATACTAAAAGGTAGTTCTTACTGATGTCACATAACTTCAATAGTCTTTTACTGGTTTCTAAGATTTTAAAATAATTCTATTTGAGTTGGTTTGTAACAGTTGCATTTGATGTTAAGGAATAATTAAGGTTTTTATGTAAATTTTTCATAGCTTTCATTTATTCATTTAAGACATGTATATTGCATTTCTACTATGTGCCAGGCACTGCTTCGAATGCTAGAATACAGTGGGGAATAGTAATACTGAGAGTGGGTTAGGTTTCATCTTTATGGGATAACCTTGTAAAACTTGGGTTAGTGATGAGTATTAAGATGAGTTTTATTGCAACAGTTTTAATCACAACACTCTTCATTGCTCTTTGTTGAACTACAAGTGGCAGAAGATGTGCTCCTAATTTGGCTACTTATAAAATAAAAACACTGGCTCCGGTCACAGTGTTCTTTTCCAGAAGTTTTTAATTTCACATTGCTGACTCACTTAATTATAAATTTCTCATTCTAGCGTTCAAGATTTTCATAATATGTTACCTACTTCTTTAGCCTTATTGGTTACTCCTGTCCTGATGCATCCTGTGTTCTGGCAATCTTGGATTACTTTCTGTTTCCTGACTGTGTCTATACTTTATTCACCTCGAGCCTTTCCTTAGGCAGTTCTCTTTCACTATAAGCTGTCCCTCTAAATTCTGAAATGACTTGCTCAAGCATGACTTTTCATGAAGTTTTTCCTAATCCCCTCTACTGATTTTTCACTCTACTGAGCCCTCACGACACACTGTCTCTACTTCCCTTAAGGAAAAAGAAAATTGTCTTTTATTATAGTTATTGTCTCCTGTTCTGATCTCTTCTTGATGGTGGAATCTAATGTACTCTCTTTTGTATTGTTTTTAATACCTAGTAAGTAGTGACTGCAGGCCACAAGTAGATCAGTATGAAATGAACAAAGAGGAGACACTGATTTGAGGTCCCATTTGAAAGACCTGAACATGCATGCCTCTATGTACTGAATATTTGTGTCCTCCCTCCCCCCAGATTCATACGTTGAAGTTCTAACCTGAACTGTGATTGTATTTGGAATAAGTAAGCAATTAAGGTTAAATGCGGTTATAAGGGTAGGGCCCTGATTTGATGGGGTTAGTGTCCTTATAAGAAAAGACACCACAGCACTCTTTGTCTCTTTTTGTTTCTTTTTATCAAGTGAGGAGAAAGTGAAAAGGTGACTGTCTATAAACCAAGAGGAGAGCTCTCATCAGTAATGGAATCAGGTGGCACCTTCATCTTGGACTTCAACCTCCAGAACTGTGAGAAAATGACTTTTTGTTGTTTAAGCTACCCAGACTATGTTTTTTTTGTTCTGGCAGCCCCAGCTGACTAAGACAAATTTTGGCAGTAGGTATGGAGTGCTGCTGTAACAAATACCTGAAAATTGCATGCCCTTGGAATTAGGTAATGTATAGTGGCTAGAAGATTTTTGAGCCAA
The DNA here is from genome assembly GCF_024610735.1 of Ursus americanus. Lineage (NCBI taxonomy): Eukaryota > Metazoa > Chordata > Mammalia > Carnivora > Ursidae > Ursus > Ursus americanus. The sequence goes on from NC_142131.1 coordinate 2,050,292, forward strand.
GTATTAGAAAGATCTGAGATTGCTATAAAGGGACTGTTTGTAGAAATACTGGATTTAATTTATTTTATTTATTTTTAAGATTTATTTATTTATTTTAGAAAAAGAGAGAGAGTGTGTGTGTGTTTGTGTGGTGGGGAGAGGCAGAGGGAGAAGGAGAGAGAAACTCAAGCAGACTCCATGCTGAGCATGGAGCTGGATGTGGGGCTTGATCTCATGACCTGGAGATCATGACCTGAGCCAAAACCAAAAGTGCCTAACTGACTCACAACCCAGGCACCCCTAGAAATACTGGATTTTAAAGGCCATTCTGTTGAGGTCTCATGAAGAAATGAGGACCAGGTTATTGGAAACTAGAGGAAAGGTGATCCTTATTATGTGGCAGATTAAGTTGGCTGAATTATATTCTACTGTTTTGTAGAAGATAGAACTTGTGAGTGATGAAAGGGGTATTTAGCAGGGGAGATTTCTAAGCAAAGTCCTCCTTACTGCTTTCTAGTAAAATTCGAAAGGATAGAGATATGAATTGAAAAAGGAACCAGTACTTGGAGAATTCTCATCCTACCCATATTATAAAAAATGAGAAAAAATGTTTTGAAGAGGACACTAACAATTGGATAAAGAGATCTTGAGTACAACTCGTGGACTTAACTGGACATTTCAACAGAATCCAGGAATAGAGATGGGATTATATCAGCAGAGATGCTGTCAGTTTCAATTAAAAGAGGCAGAGAAAGTGGGACAGGGTGAAGGAAGACTCTCTGATTTCTTGGATTTTATAGGAGATGACCATAGAACTCTTTGGCTGTGAATGCACATTATTCTTCAAGCCAGGGAAGAATGACTTTTTTAAAAGCAATTCAGAGATCACAGGGCTGCCACTCCCATCAAAATGCCAGGGACAAGGCTGCTTCCTTGTTGGTTTCAGGAGGCTGGCTCATGCAGAGAACCACATGGTGGAGGCCCTCACAGAGGGATCAGATCACAACCCCTCCCCAAGCTGAAGGATTGTGGGTACCCCACAGAACCAAAGGAGCAGTGCTGTCCCCCTCGTATAGATCTGTGGGAGTGATGCTGCTACTCCAGTGGGCCTGGATGGCAGGACAGTAAGCTAAGAAGGATTGTTCTTGAGCAATGCTACTTTGGAGGAAGATCCTACAGGTTCTTGGTCTAAAAATACACACATGATAATTCATAGTCTTACCTCCTCATTTTAAAATTAAAGAATCAAGCTCAGAATGGTAGAAAAAAAAATTGCCCATTAGATTTTGAGCATTTTGACATGCCATGTCTTATTTATCTTTGTATTCCTACCTCTATAACATAGTTCTTGGTGCATAAAAATCACTTGGGAAATAAATTTCACCAGCAAATATGACTGGTAAGTATTTGCTAATAAATGGTAGCTGGTAGACAAATGTAAACATTAGTTCTCTTCATTATGAAAAACATTGAAATTACTCTAAAGAAGAAATGCTGAGAATTATAGTAAAGGCATCAATCAGTCAAAGAGTTTGATACTTTTCAGGAAAATGAAATATGGATGCTTTTGTAGTGGTGGATAAACTACAGGGAGCTGAAGTCCAAGCCCATACAAGAAATGGCTGATGCAGAAATGAGAACCAGTTTTTCTTCCAGAGCAAAACCACCACAAACCAACGTATACTGAGAACAGGGATGGCAATTGTGGAAGAGATAAGAAATGAGAGAATTGATTAAATAATTCTTCGTGTGTTACCGATCCCCTAACCCTGACACTTGGGCAAATTGTTCTCAGGCTTAAATCAGGCAAAGAATCTTAATGAAGTTGAGTAATCTTCCTAGAAGGCCAAGGCCTTCAGAGTGGGGGCTGAGGTCCAGAGCAAGACTCCTTATTTTGGCTTTAGACTCTTCCCTACCTGTATACCTAGTGATGCTTGCGGGTCAAGAGGTCCACCTAAGATCACAGGGCTTGTGGTCACATCACCTATTTAAAGGAAAGGTCAGAGAAAACCTACATATGGTAACTAAATCAAGGAGCTTGTCTATTATAAACAATTTTAAACAGGCAAGTTTCTCTAGGCATTTGGGAAAGCATAGCTGCACAAAGAAGCCATTTCTAGAAGAACACACAGAACATGTAACTTGGAGGAAATAGGTAATCAAAACATTAAAAAAAGGATGCTAATACTTCCCAGTTTGCATGACAACCTTGGTTTCTGTTTTCCTAGGTTTTGATTGATAACACACTTTTTTTTACTGTCAAAACTGCCAGGTTTAGACAACATATGATATGGTCTTCTTAAATTTATAAGAATTTTATTTATTATCTTCAAAAAGATTTATGAAGATAGTATATCTATTATAAAGCAAGAACAATGGACCGAACCTTCAAACCCCAAACCAAACCAAGTGAAAGCAAACCTTCTAAGCCTCAGAAGAAGATCCTGAAAATTAAAAAATCGTATTACTTAAGTAGATATTTAATAGGAAGGCCATAAGAAAAAGTTAAGAAAATCTCAAGAACATATAGCAAGAAGATAGAAAATAAAAGAAAATGTTGAGCTCTAGGAGATCGTTCCAGAAGACACAAAGTCAAAATAATATATTTGGAATAGCATGCAATTTTAGAACACAAAGATAACGAGAAAATCCTAAAATCTATAAGCAACAAAAAGCAACAATAAAAACAAGTCCCCCTACAAAGGAAGTGGAGCCAACCACTATTAGACATCTTTTTAGGCTGTGGACACATCCTTTGGATATTTGAAGACTGTAGCATTCCATCAAAGTTATGACAAGGAATGATTTTGAATCCAAAAGTCTATTTAATCAGTACAGTTATCAATCAAGTGTGAAAGCAGAATAGTTTTCAGACATGCATGCATTCAAAATTTGTTCCCATGCTTCATATCTCAAAAAAATCCTTGCAAAAATACTCTAGCAAAACAAAGAAGTAATCAGAAACAAATGAATATGGAATACAAAACTCAGTAAGATTGCAATGAAAAAAAAACTCAGATTAACATTCTTGTATTCAAATTGTTTAATATTAAAGCCTTCCACAAATAACATGTATAACGTTTTGGAATATCTTAGTGATTAGATGAGAAGTCTTTTTTTCAGACAAAAAAAATGAAAGCCAAACAAAATTCATACAAAAAAATCAAGGACCAAATATAAGGAAAATTATAATAAGGCATGGTTAGTGGGGTATAACTAGAGAGAATCCTTTTAAGCATGTTATGTGAAACATTCCTCTTCAAGGGGAACAGGTTTTGTAACATAAGATACATGACTTCTTCCTCTTAGATCCAATTATATTGTTTGGTGTTACAGGGAATATGCATAATTATTATCACAATATTCTTAATAATATTTATTTGATTTTGATTTTCCAAACCAACCTATGATCAAAGAGTGGAAAAAGTCATGGCTATAGCACAGAATCCAAATTTTAGAAAACCTAACAATATTAGAAAGCATTATACTTGATAGAATTTGGGAAGTGTTAGGAGGAAGATGTACATGGAAAGAGATATAAATATACTATGTACTTTTCTCATCTTACATAATGGAATTAGGAGTTACTCTTTGAAGTTAAAACAATACAAAATTGAGGTTTTTATATATTATATAAAGTCATGAATACGATCAGTAGAAAAAATAATACACTATAACTAAAACAAATGGCCAGAGCAAGGATGTATTCTAAGAAATTTATAATCTTTTATAGGAGAGTCAATAAATAAGATTGATTGTGTGTAGGGGTGTGTGTGTGTGTGTGTGTGTGTGTGTGTGTGTGTTTGAAAACTGAAAAAGGGGCTCATTTTCATATGCAGGTCAATATTATGGATACCAGAACAACATGTGAGGACATAGAAGGCAAGAGACCTGTAATAAAACAAAAGCCCGAGAAACGAAAAAAGAATAAAAGACATAATATAGTGCTGTTCAAGCTTAGATTTTTAGGGTAGAGGTTCTGCCAACCCTAGAGTTATATTATGGAATTATAAGATCAGAAGTGGCATTCCATTCCAACTGCCCTTTTAGTTTTACTTGAACTAGAATTGTAGGCTTCCTAAAAATGTCATAGCAAAACAAAACCAGAATATTTCACCAAATTTAGAAAGATGTCAGGTTATCTATATTTGTCTTTACTAAAGGAAGAAAATGTTCCTTAAACTCGTAGAAACAGAACAGATTGGTGATTTCCAGAGATGGTTGGTGAGGAATAGGGGAAATGAAAGAAGGTGATCAAAAGATACAAACTTCCAGTTACAAGATGAATTCTGGGGACGTAATGTACTGCACGGTGATGATAGTTAACAACACTATGTTGTATATTTGGAAGTTGCTGAGAGTAGACTTTAAAAGTTCTCATCACAAGAAAAAAAGTTGTAACTATATGAGGTGACAGATATTAACTGCGATAATCATTTCATAATACATACATATCTCATATTATCATGTTGTACACCTTAAATTAATACAATGTTATACGTCAATTTTATCTCAACAAAATTGGAAGAAAAAAAAGAGAAGTTTCTGACAGCATAGCCAAATGAACACCTGCTAATACTTGAAAAATTTCACCTACTTGCCACGCCAGCCTTAAGACACATGCCTGGCAAGGGCTTACTTTTCTCTTTAACAAATGAAGGCATGACTAACAAAATTCCTGCTTCCAAGCATTTACTCCATTCTTTCATCTCTGCTACTTAGGATGTTTTGAAATACCTAACTATCTCTTTCCTGAAGTGAGAGCAACAACAACCTTAACAAAATAAGTTTTATCATGTCTGGAAAAAAAAAAATCCAAAACCAAAAGACACCATCCCCAAGCAGTGGCCACTTTTTACAAACTTTCTCTGAAGCTGGTAGGCATGCTGCCAATATCCAATAGAATTGGCCTCTGGTGTCATTGTGTTCCTCTTAGGTTGCATTTCAAACTACTTGGACCCTCCCCTTCCTTAATTCTTTGGCTTTTGACAGTCTGCTTTCTTCTTTTATAGGAAGGTGGTTTAGTGCCACACATCTCACATTTCTATAGAAGGGAGAAATTTCCCACCCCACTACCAAGGGGAATCAGGATGGGTGAAATGCTTCTGATCTCTCTCTCCACTTTCTTTGTTATTTCCCTCCATCAAAAGGAGCAAGCACACAGTCTTGACGAGAGCCTGATTCTCACTGGGTGGTGTTAGCATGTTGAAAACTGTGGCCCGAGATAGATTCTCTCTTTGTTCCTGGGTTAAGACAGGATAGGCTCTCTGTCTTCCTTGAGTCTCAATACCTGAACACGCTCAAGAGGCTCTGTACTTTCACTTCTTCCCACATGTGGATCCCAATATCTAGACTTGAGACAAGCAGGAGGAGGATTGCAGGTTGACTACAGATGCAAGCTATACCCTCCAACTCAACTTTGCAAGCAACAAAGGCCATAATGAATGTGAACTCAGACTTGGCTCTTGTTCCATTTATTACTTGGTTCAGATTTTGTATTGGAGAAACAGGCTCCTAACAACCTAGGCGACCTTATACCCCTGCCTCAGCAAACCAAGGGGATTTTCTCGGCCATCTGGCATGTTACAGTTCTTCCTTTAACTCTGAGTACAGGGGCCTAGTAAACTATTAAGAAATAGTTAAGAAAGATGGATTAGGCCATTCTATTTTCTCAAGATAGGGATGATATAAGATATAACTAGATGGGATAAAAACATGCAATTGTTTTTTGTCTTAACATTCTGTGCTTTATCATGATAATTTTTACCTACTTGTTATCTTTGTATATTTCTGATAGAGAATAATGGTTACCTACCTCTTGATGTCTTAATGAGAAAGGAAAAGTTGTCATTAGACACAATTATTATCAATCATCTAGAGTATAAATGAGATAAGCAAATCCCCTCAAGGGGAACAAGCAGCAAGCAGGTCTATCCATGTAGATTTGTTTGCACTTCAACCAGGGAATCTGTGAACCATAACTATCAAGGACTAGTTTAAGGACAGGCAAACTAGTGGAGAGTTTGTTAGTAGGATCCTAGGGAATCTTAGTAAGGACACTCTCCTAAATACGGCTCTGTAAGAGTTGGATATATATATATATATATATATATATATATATATATATATATATATATAGAGAGAGAGAGAGAGAGAGAGAGAGAGAGAGAGAGAGTAAATGGAGATGATGATGGCCCAAATTTGGGACACCTCAGCCAAGGAAATATGCATAAGGAGTCAAGGGAAGTGGAAAAGAGGATCTCTACACTACTATCCAGAAAAGCAGAACAGATTTCCTCAGTCACCTATATAATTTGATTCTCATTGAAATGCAAAGAAATTGGCTTCTTTACTATTCCCGAAGATTTCAATCATCCTCTTAATATAGCTTTTGATTGAGAAGGGTTACTAAAGAGAATAATGATGAGAAAGACTTGAAGTTGTCAGTCTCTTGCTCTGTATCTTGTTCTCTCTATTACCTAGTCTGAATAGAGAGAATATGATTGGAGATGGCAAACTGGTTGTGTAACACCAGCACTTCAAATCCTCAGTAAACCTAATTTTGAGTAAGATTACAGACGATATTGACGCAGCACTGGTAAATGAACTCTCAGGAACCATAGCAATTACTGACGTGCTGCAACCAGACCCAAAGTTCTGGGATGGAGAAAAGACAGAGAGCATCAGGATAAGGCCAAAAATTTTAAGGGTGAAATTCCATACTGAAACATTAAACAGTGATATTTAAAATTTTTTATTTTTGAAATACCACTTTTTAAAGTTTAAATCTTATTTAGAATTTTTTATTTAAAAAAATTTAAAATGTATTCTCATTTCTGAATTTGAAGAGGCCTGGCCTAATAACTCCACTATCTTTTACCTTCAGATGTACTAAAAAATCACGCCTCTTTGGGGAAATCATAGGTTGTAAATCTGAGTGTAAGTGTTTAAGAAAAACAATATATTTAAGAATATCAGGAATTTCAGGACTAACTGTAATTCCAGGAAGCTTGGACTTAATGAGGACTAATTCTAACCTTGAAGTATTTGGAGAAAACATACTTGAATTGTATAGTTGTGCTAACATTTTGAGTTTGACACAAAAGATCAAATAAATTTCTCAAGGTGGATTCCCCTCTTCCTGAGTATACAACTGCAATTATTTTTGATCTCTTTGCAGAGGAAAGCCCTCTTGAGTGGATAGAACTCATAAAATGCAGAGTACTGGCAAACAGCTATGTCAGATAGGAAGGTCTGGAGCCACGCATACCACCAAAATAAAAATATGAAGCAGTGCTAGATTTCAGGGAAGTCAGTGGTTCTGATAGGGAAATTGGAGAAACAGATGGAGGAACAGGGATGAGTGGGTGCTGATCCATCCCAGTCCCTCTATTTATTTTCCAATTTGGCCATCAATATTCCTTTGTGAGACATAATAGGGAATACAGGGAAGTTAAGGAGATGGTCAGCGGTGGCAAATCCTGTGCTTAATGTGATTTCTATTCAGGAAGATGTCTACATCATCCTTAATTCATAATTGAAGATATTCTTTTCAAGAATAGTATATTCTATTTTTTAAAATATTTTATTTATTTATTTGAGAGAGAGTGAGAGAGAGCACAAGTGAACACAAGCTGGGAAAGAGGGAGAAGGACAAGCAGACTGAGCAGGGAGCCTGATGTGGGGCTGGATTCCCAGGACCCTGAGATCATGACCTGAGCCAAAGGCAGTTGCTTAACCTACTGAGCCACTGAGGCACCCCAAGAACAATATATTTTAATTCCCAGCAGTAATTTGCCTTCACTTGGCCATATTAGAAGTTTATTTTCTGCTATGCTAACAGGGATATTTAAATTCCTTTACACCACATCATAATCTGATAAGTAGGATTTAAACAGTATTTTAGCCTAACTCAAATATTGAATTAACATCCTTACCAATGACATTTGGATCAGGGGTGATTCAGAAGGAATGATGTAGGCTCTCTGACTTTCCTTATTTATTTTATGACTGAAAGGGGATAGACCATTAAATAGAAAACAGATTGGGTGTTCAGTTTTCTGGGAATACTGGAATCTGGGGACAACCAGAGAATGCCTGCTGCAGACCTTCAGTTGATATCACTATTTCCAGTTTGGTTCTTCTAATCCTATTTCTTCTAGTGATGGCTACTACTTCTCTAGCCAGGCACTGCAATTCTAAGACATTTGATTTTCCCAAGCTTCTGCATGAATGGGACCAGAAATGTGAAACTATTTCCTCTGATAGGAAGCAATACAATTTACAGCAACTTTTTCCTTGGTATTTACAACTGATACCAGCATGGGCATTTGACGGAAAATAGCTATGGACTCTAGTCATTGTTAATACCTAGGCATGGCCGGGATATGGGTATTAACACTTCTCTGAGAACGTGATCAAACTATTCTACAACAGAAATTGGAGGGGGAAAAAACCAACAAAAAAGCCCCACAGAAAACCACAATGGATTGAAATATATGATAATAATGAACTAATCTCAGGTCAGATCTCAGTCAATTGGTTGATCTAAGAGCAGTTTTAGGCAAATGCCCTACCTACTATGAGCCATCTTCACTTGCAAAACTTTACCCTACAGCAGAATCTTTATCAGGTTTCTATGGCTTGTCATAGCACCAATCAGACCTAATGAGTGAAAACTTCATGGTTGTGAAAAGTAAGTGTCTCATATTTAGTAATGGCAAAGAATTCTGCGTTAGTTGGGGTTAAATTTAGTTGCACATAACAGAAGATCCTAAATACTCAGTAGTTTCTTTCTTTCTTTTTTTTTTTTAAGATTTTATTTATTCATTTGAGACAGAGAGATACAGAGAGAGAGAGTATGAGCAGAGGGAGAGCAGACTCCCTGCTGAGTGGGACTCGATCCCAGAACCTGGAGACCATGACCTGAGCCAAAGGCAGATGCTTAACCATCTGAGCCACCGAGGCACTCCTCAGTAGTCTATTTCTCTGGAAGTTTGGATGTAGGGAATATAGGACTGGTAGAGTACCAGGGTCACCAAGAAAGCCTGACTCCTTCTGTCTTGCTTTTCGGGCCTTCTTTTGCATATTGCATCATGGCCCAAGATGACAGCTGGAGCACTAGCCGTCACATCCATATTCTTTAAGGAGACTTTCTAGAGGTCTCACACAACATTTCCGCTTTCATTTTATTGGCCAAATGTTAGTTAAATGACTAAATCTAGCTGCAAGGAAAGATTGGGAATATATATTTTCTATCAAATGTTCTACTGACATCCACACTTCTATTCCTAAGAAATAAAAGGGAGAATGAATGGTCAGGGTCGATTAGAAATATCAATCTACGATAATATGGAAGAAACATATCTGTCACATCAAAGAGTTTGACCATTTTATTTTTCATTATTATAGTATGAATTAAATGTCTCCAGGTTTCACTCCAGAGATTTGAAAAAGGGCCACATCAATAGTAATAACTCATATTTTATGGGCTCTTGCTCTTACCTGCTTTGGTATGTTCTCGGAATCTTCCACAATGCTCTCAGTATTTCTAGGGATTTCTGGAAAGAATACCTTTTTTCAAATAAATCTAGTCAGCTTCCCTGGGGCATGCGAGGGAAGACTGGAAGTATGAACACTTCTATCAAGTGTTCAGCTGAGATCTACACTTCAGTTACTAAGAAATAAAGGAAGGATTAATACTCACTCAGCATAATACCTTCCAGTTCCACCCACATCGATGTAAATGGTAAGTATTCATCCTTTATGATGGCTGAGTAATATTCCATTGTGTGTGTGTATATAGATATACAGATATAAAGAGATATATATATTTATGTATATATATCTATATATATATAGATATATAGATATATAGATATATAGATATATAGATATCTATCTCGCATCTTCTTTATCCATTCATCTATTAATGGACATCTTGGCTATCATGGACATGCTGCTATAAACACTGGGGTACAGGTGCTAGTAAAATAAGTCAGTCAGAGAAAGACAATTATCATGTGGTTTCACTCATATGTGAAATATAAGAAACAGCACAGAGAATCATAGGGAAATGGAGGGAAAACTGAATGGGAAGTAATCAGAGAGGGAGACAAACCATGAGAGACTCTTAACTATAAGAAACAAACAGGATTGCTGGAGAGGAGGTGGGTGGGGGAATGGGGTAATTGGTGATGGGCATTAAGGAGGGCATGTGATATGATGAGCACTGGGTGTTATATGTCACTGATGAATTACTGAACTCTACATCTGAAACTAATGATGTACAATACGTTGGCTAATTGAATTTAAATTAAAAAAAGAATGAATACTCAAAGTCAGTTGAAAGTATCTATCTCCGATGATACTAAAAAACTCTCTGGGTCTCCTTCTGTTTACTGGACATGATACATGTGCCAAGCCATTCTGCTTATGGTTCTGACTCCTGCTTCACCTCCTGAGCACCACACCTGTCTGGTTCTGGGCCTGCTTGAACTGGCTGTAGCCATGGAGTATTGTACACAATGCAAAAAATGTTTCATTTACACAATATTTGAGAGTAAGTTGCAGACATCATGGTCATTAATCCCTAAATACTTCAGTGAGTATTTCCTATGATCAGAAATATTATCTTACATAACCATAGTATAGTTCCCAAATTCAATTTAATTATCATTGATACAATAATTTAATTTAATCTATCCTCACATTCTAGTGTTGTCAGTTTGCCCCAAACTCTCCTTTATAGCCATGTTATTCACCTTTGGACTCTCCCTCTCCTAGGATTTCTAAGTTTTCAGGTCTTTCCTCAATCCCTCAGGTCTTGTTTTCTGAATGATATATATCCCTTCCCGATGTTTAAAAACATTTTTAAAGAGAGAAAAAAAATTTAATTGTATTACTTTACTGTAAGACAAATAATAGTATGAACTGAAACCAGAGAAACTATGTTTTAAAGAAGACCTGATAAGAATGGTATTCTGTACATTTTTTCTTTGTGTGATGATACTCAAGTGTTTGCAAACCTTTAATCCTTTAATAGAATAAACAGTCTGTCCAATCCCAAATTTCTTTATACTAAACAACCCTTTCTTTTCACAGATCAATGGTTCTTAAATTTATATCATAGACTCTCCCGGGAAGCCTATAAAAATATTTAATTAACAAATTTTTGAGTGATTAACTGTGTGTCAGACACTGTTGTGTGAAGAAGAAAAATCATTGAATAGCTTTGGGCAAAGAAATAACATGATCTTTATTTAAAAGGATTGCTCTGGCTGCTGTGTAGAAAATATACAATAGGGGGGCAAGGTAGGAAGCAAGGAGACCAGTCTCAAGGTTATTCCAACAAGTCAAGTAAGAGATGGTGGTGACTCATATGAAGGTGGAAATAATTGATGGGATGAGAAGTGGACAGATTTTGCATGTATTTTGATGATATAATCAATATGATTTGTTGTTTGGTTGGTATGAGATTAAAAAGGAGACTCGAGAGTGACTCCAAGATTTCAGCCTGAGTATCTTTTCTCCATGTTTTAGCAATTAGGATGGGCAAATACCAGGTAAATGTGATGTCTTAATTATCTTACAGCCAAGCTTATCATGATGTGGTTAAATGCATACAAATATTTTCTACTAAACTATACTTTTAAAAAAATCCAACAAATAAAAACAAACAACCTGGTTAAAAAATGAGCCAAAGACCTTAATATACACTGGATCAAAGAAGATGTACAGGTGCCAAGTAAGCATATGAAAAGATGTTCCACATTGTATGTCATCAGGGAGGTACAAATTAAAACAACAATGAGGTACCACTATAAACTTATTAGAATGGCCAACATCTGGAATACTGACAACACTAAATACTGGGAAAGATATGCTGTAACGGGAACTCTCATTTATTGCTGGTAGGAATACAAAATGGTACAGCCACTTTGGAAGACAGTTTGGCAGTTTCTTACAAAACTAAACATACTCTTCCTGTACAATCTAGCAGTCATATTCCTTGGTATTTACCCAAAGGAGTAAAAAAATTATGTCCACATGAAAACCTGCACATTAGTGTTTATAGCAGCCTTTTTAAAAAATATTTTATTTATTTATGTGACAGAGAGAGAGAGAACACAAGCAGGGAGAGTGACAGGCAGAGGGAGACGGAGAAGCAGACTCCCCACTGAGCAAGGAGCTTGATCCCAGGACCCTGGGGTCATGACCCGAGCCGAAGGCAGACGCTTAACCGACTGAGCCACCCAGGTGCCACAGTAATTATAATTTATTTATAATTATCCAAACTTGGAAGCAACCAAAATATCCTTCAGTAGGTGAATGGGTAAATAAACTATGATACATCCAGACAATGGAATATTAATTAGCACTAAAAGGAAATGATCTGTCAAACCACAAAAAGACATGAAGAAACCTTAAATGCATACTACTAAGTGCTGGAAGCCAATCTTAAAAAGCTACATACTGTATGATTCCAACTAAATGACACTCTGGAAAAGGCCAAACTATGGAGATAGTAGAAAGATCAGTGGTTGCCAGAGGTTGGGATGGGGTGGGAAGGATGAATAGGCAGAGCACAGGTGATTTTTAGAACAGTGAAAATACTGCATATGATACCATGATGATAGATACATGTTATTATGCATTTGTTCAAACCCATAAAATATACAACAACAAGAGTGAACCCTAATGTAAATTATGTACTCTGAGTGATTACGATGTGTCAATGTAGGTTCATCTGTTGTCACAAATTACCCTCTAGTGGGAGACCTTGATAATGAGGACAGCTATGCATGTGTGAGGGTACATTCTTCACAATTTTGCTGTGAACCTAAAACTTCTCTTAAAAAATAAAGTCATAAACAAATAAACACAACTCTTGAAACCTGCAAATCTGAGTAGATAGTTCTGAGACTCTCAGATTTTTGGTGGTGGGTTGGAGGGAGATTTAAATACGATTTTTCATAGGCTTCCATACAGTATAAGGATCTTTGTTATCTGATTCTTCATATCAAGACTCTGTTTCACACTTCCAGTGATGGAGAGTTCAGTATTGTCAGGGCATCAACTATATTTTGAACAGTTTGAAGTACTAAGAGATTCTGCTTTGTGCTGCAGCAATATTTACATGTTCATTCTTCTGTCTCTGCAGCTGTATTTTCTGTGTTTTCTGCCACATAGCATTTGAATATTTGAAAAGAATTATAACTCCTCTAAAGTTTCTCTTCTCTAGCTCCTTTAGGGAATCTTCCTTTTTTTATATCTATGATAAAAGCAGGAAATTAGATTTTATTGAATAGATACATATTTTGATTTTTCAGTTTTCGCTCTTTGAGCAATTTTCAAGTTTCATTTTCATATTTCTATATTGACTGGTTGGACTGTGGTCAGAGTAAATATTGGCTCCAGAAACTATAATAAGGCTTTACTCATTTCCCATATACAGGTGTTCATGTATACAGCCTGGATCAACAACCCTTGTTTTGAACCTTCACGAAAAAGGAATTGTATTGTTTTGTACATTTATTTTCCTTTTCTGTCTTTCTTTTTGTTTTTCTTCTTATTGAGTATCTTCCTTTTCTTCTTTTCTTCTTTTTTAAAAAAAATATTTATTTATTTATTTATTTATTTATTTATTTATTTATTTATTTATTTTAAGAGAGCACACGTGCATGCATGCAGGCACCCCCGAGCAGGGGTAGGGGCAGAGGCAGAGAGAGAGAATCCTCAGCAGACTCTGCTCAGGGGGGAGTTTGTCCCGGGACTTGATCTCATGACACTGATATCATGACCTGAGCCATAATTAAGAGCTGGACACTGAACTGACTGAGCCACCCAGTGGCTTTCTTCTTTTTAAAATATAACAGAATAATGTAAAGCCTTAATACTGTATTCAACAAATACATATATATCCCGGATGAAGAAGAACTGATCCAAAAGCAGTTCTTGTTGAACTTTGAGAATTTGTTTGGGTGGAAGGAAAGTGAATTTACAGTTTGACAAAAAAGTAATGAAATCTTAAGTTGCATGAACAGAGGCAGAATTACTTGAAATATTTTTTCATGTGTCTGTTAGCCATTTGTATGTCTTCATTGGAAAAGTGTCTGTTCATATCTTCTGCCCATTTTTTGATTTGATTATCTGTTTCTTGTGTATTGAGTTTGAGAAGTTCTTGTAGATCTTGGATACCAGTCTTTTATCCGTAGCATCATTTGCAAATATCTTCTACCATTCCGTGGGCTGTCTCTTACTTTTTTTGACTGTTTCCTTTGCTGTGCAGAAGCTTTTTATCTTGATGAAGTCCCACAAGTTCATTTTCTCTTTTGTTTCTTTTGCCTTTGGAGATGTGTCATGAAAAAAGTTGTTGTGGCCGATGTCAAAGAGGTTGCTGCCTATGTTCTCCTCTAGGATTTTGATGGATTCCTGTCTCACATTTAGGTCTTTCATCTATTCGTACTTTATATTTGTGTATGGTGTGAGAGAGTGGTCAAGTTTCATTCTTTTGCATGTAGCTGTCCAATTTTCCCAGCACCATTTATTGAAGAGACTGTCTTTTTTCCACTGGATGTTTTTTCCTGCTTTGTCAAAGATTAGTTGACCATAAAGTCGAGGGTCCATTTCTGGAGTCTGAGTACACTCCAGACTCTTCTTTCATGACATGTCTCCAAAGGCAAGGGAAACAAAAGAAAAAATGAACTTTTGGGACTTCATCAAGATAAAAAGTTTCTGCACAGCAAAGGAAACAGTCATCAAAACAAAGAGGCAACCCACAGAATGGGAGAAGATATTTGCAAATGAAACTACAGATAAAAGGCTGGTATCCAAGATCTATAAAGAACTTCTCAAACTCAATACACGAGAAACAAATAATCAAATCAAAAAATAGGCAGAAGATATGAACAAACACTTTTCCAACGAAGACATACAAATGGCTAACAGACACATGAAAAAAATGTTCAACATCATTAGCCATCAGGGAAATTCAAATCAAAACCACATTGAGATACCACCTTATGCCAGTTAGAATGGCAAAAATTGACAAGACAAGAAACAACAAATGCTGGAGAGGATGTGGACAAAGGGGAACCCTCTTACACTGTTGGTGGGAATGCAAGTTGGTACATCCACTTTGGAAAACAATGTGGAGGTCCCTCAAAAAGTTAAAAATAGAGTTACCGTATGACCCAGTCATTGCACTACTGGGTATTTACCCCAAAGATACAGATGTAGTGAAGAGAAAGGCCATATGCACCCCAATGTTCATAGCAGCATTGTCCAAAATAGCTAAATTCTGGAAGAAGCCGAGATGCCCTTCAACAGACGAATGGATAAAGAAGATGTGGTCCGTATATACAATGGAATATTACTCAGCCATCAGAAAGAATGTTACCCACCATTTGCAGCAGCATGGATGGGTCTGGAGGAGATTATGCTAAGTGAAATAAGTCAAGCAGAGAAAGACAGTTATCATATGGTTTCACTCATTTGTGGAACATAAGAAATAGCAGGAAATCGGTGGAAGGAAGGGAAAAATGAAGGGGGGGTAGTCAGAAGGGGGAATGAACCACGAGACACTATGGACTCTGGGAAACAAACTGAGGGTTTCAGAGGGTTGGAGGGGTGAGGGATTGGGCTAGGCCGGTGATGGGTATTAAGGAGGGCACATATTGCATGGAGCACTGAGTGTTATACATAAACAATGAATCATGGAACACTATATCAAATACTAATGATGTACTGTATGGAGAATAACATAACATAATAAAAAAATTTTTTTAAAAAGAATGACTTGAATAGAAAAATAACTGCATTCCTCTCAGACACACCTGAAGTGTGGTCAGTCTGGCTATGAGGACCCTTCTGCTGGGCAGATAGAATGGACAGGAGGCAGCTCAGCTGTGTTTGGGCCCTCTCTCATCATTGTCACTGGTGTCAACCCATAAATAAGAGTGAGTCAGAGGAAGTCTGGCAACCTCTGTACTTTCTCCACATCTGCTTGTCAGGGAAAGCATCTTAAGAATATGGAGAATCAGGACAGTTGCTATGGTGCCTCTGAGCTACTTGTCCCAGCACTATTTTCTAAGTCCCATTCCTTATTGCCCTAATGTTGGCATTGTCTTAGTCTAGCCATTGGAACCTATTGTCAACGCACCATTTTTATACAGGGCAGAGTACATGTGACTTCCAGAGACAACATTTTTCAGATTTGATAAACAGAAATTTTCAGATGTCATGACAGGAATCATTTAAAGCCAACACCATTGCCCTTGGTAGGAGCTCAGTTGTGGGTGTTAGGGCAAGGGAGGTGCATGAGGACTGGGATGAAGGTGGGGAGAGAGGACAGGCCCTGGGGTGTACTCCAGTTCAGACAGCTCTTGACCATGCTATGCCTAGATGTAGTTCTGACTTCGCTCTTGGGTAGGAGGCCCCAACTTTGAGCCTGTTTAAGATTGTGATTTGCAGATTTTTTCCTAGGACACTGATAACCAGTTCTTGTGCATGGATAAAAGAGTATCAGTGGCCATGGTACATGTACATGGACTTAAGTGGATAACTGTATTAGCCTTAAAAAATGACTTAGGGTCAGCAAAATAGATGTTTGCATGTCATTATAGTTCAGAAAACTCTGACTGGATTTGGGAAATACTGTCTGAGGAAAATAAGATAATAAAGATTGTCACATAAGTGAAAATTTTACCTTTCCAGTTTACTGCATAATGTTTATTCTGGACATATTCTCCTGGGAATATTCACCTATGCCTCCTTCCTTATCAAAATACACTTGTTCAAAATCCCATTCTGTTCAAATCTGCTTTTCTGCTGGGTCTCTACATAGTGTGTTAGTTGATCATGTCTTCATTAAATGTCATTTGATGACCTTTTTTTTTTTTAACATTATTGAGTTGTAATTAAAAAGACCTCGTAGAGGGAATAAAGAGGGAAGGAATGCCAGCTATGTAGCAAGCCGATGGGGGAGATTTTTAGTGCCATTGGATTATACCATGTGTTAACTGCTTGCATGTTCTGAAACATTCTTTCCGACTAGAAACCTTTCTCTCTGCATATCCCTTTCCACACTGTTCCTTAGAGGAGCAGCTGTCTTCTACAGAGGGGAGTAAGGAAAGAGAGCAAAAGTCGTGTCCTTCACCATTGGCCCTAGGCGCTCTGGCCTATTTTTATTGCCTTTAAATACACATTTTCACAGAGAGGTTTATCTGCAGGTAGTAGGGGAAAAAAAAAAAGGAATCCCTAATCCGAGAAGATAAAGTCTGAAATATTATGATTTCATGAAAGCATCTTCTGTCCTACTTCTTATGTATTAGTGATAAAACAAGGACCTACTTCCCCTGAAAGCATAAATGAGTATGTGAGCATTCTACACTTGCTCCCCCAGGTCCCCTAGCTCCAAATTCCGTAGATGCAGTCTGTTTCCTTCCCTGATCCTTACGGATGGCATCACTTGGAGTCCCTTACTTCCTGGCTTCTGCTCTGATTAGATTGGTGGGAAATGTGAGTAAGATGCATCCCATGCTGTGGATGGGTGCTTTTCCTGGTTCCAACTCTCACTAGGCTCTGGTAATATCATTCCTTTCTTTGCCCTTAGGCCTGCAAGTTGGTAGTGTCTTCCCTCTGTTGCAAATTCCTGGATGCCTACGTGTTTGGCAATAAACTGTCCTCAGTTAAAGTCTTGGAGTGGGCCATCATTTCCTGTTGGCTCTCTGAAGCACAGGCTCAGAAAAGTTTAGATAAATCTTGAATTCTTTCATTCATCCCTCACCTATTTACTAGGCACCTTCTACTTGTACTGCCTTAGGCATTGGGGCGATAGACAGTTAGGAGGGGCATTTGTTAAGGAGGACAACAATTAGGTTAATTACAATGTAATCCTTCATATTTTGTTGGAGCCAGACTTCTGACTTTGAAAGACCATTGATCTGAGGCCCCAGGTTGCTTATTGCGCTCTGGCCGAGAGTGCTGTAATTGCTACTGAATGAACTCTTCCAGCTGTAAGTGTCTCTCTGAGCAAAAAGTTATCCTAATGCTTGAGATGCAATGAATATGACCATGTATTTTATATGTTCGTGGATATGGTGGGATGAGGGGGTGAAGAGCAAAGAATAAATCAATACCTCAAATTCTTCTCCTTTAACCCATATTCTTTCTATTTTGATGAGAAGTTTCTACAGACAGAGTAGAAGGGACTTATGCTCATTTAGGAAACATCTGGGATTTCAAAGTAGTGTGATGAGTAGGAAGTACCTAGCCACTGAATTAGATAAATAAAAAATGGAACGTGAAACCGAGGAGGGCAAGAAAAGAGAGTACAACAGTCAGCTCCAAGGCAAGGAATAAGAGCAATTGAAAAAAACGACTAAAAGTTGGGCATAGATCTGGAGTGAATCCCAGCTCTGTTACTTACCAATTACATGGCATCTGGCCAACCACTTAACTCTATCAGCCTTCAGCTTTCTGTTCTGTTTGATGGGGGAGATCTCCATATGTTGCAGAGTTACTGAGATATAGCACTCGCCAAGTTGTAATTGCTCAAAAAATGATAGCTGCTGTTATTGTACAGCATATTTTTCCAGCTATCAACATAATCCCTACCTTTTTTTTCCCAGCAGTACACTTTTATACTTTTATATTTTGGTAACTGACGTGTTCTTGTCTTGCCTCCTCTGTTGTCCTGAAGTGTTTTGAGGTTGGGACTCTGTCTTTTAAAGTAGTTCTGGAAGCACTCAGCAAATTTATAAACTAGTAATGTCAAACTCTTAGCTCGGCATTCTGTAAAGCCCATGTGTTTGCTGGGCTATTAATATTTATCTTTTGGGAAATCAGAACGCCTTTGGTGATGAGGCAAGAAGCCAAATACTGGATACAGGCCTTTGAAATGAGGAAAGAATAAAGGTCAGATGCTGAGGATGTTGATCTGGAATTAAATCCTTTTCATAAATGGCCTCTGTAAACACATTTTGGCCAGTGGTCACTAACCTCTTCAGGATGTGATCTTGTGAGACTATTGCCCGGTCATGAGTTCATCAGACTGTGTATTCCCAGTTAGAGAAGTCATACAACAGACATATTTATTTACCACACATCCTAAGTCTTTAAGACCTAAATATCTGTGCTCAAATTAGTAAAGCCATCTTGACATCAACCAGCTTTAGTCAGAAAGAAAGAAAAAGTTTACACTAATCTAGTAATACTTTAGGAGTTTTTTATTTACAGGACTATGATTTGAGATTGTAAGTTGTATTTAGTGAGGTCTGGCTTTATACAACTAGGGCCAGGACTGTGCCTAAAAATTTACTTATGCAGAGTGATTGAGGGACACACTATCTTCCTCCTGATTGAAGGTATCTGCTCTCCCTCCAGGTCTGGACCGATATGCCTTTTGACCTCAAATGATTAAAGTCATTCCTTTTAGTGAAAACCAGCAAGCATGTTTTAAAAAGCAGTTACAATGTGCTTGGTACTTCATTGAGTGAGAATAGTGAAAAAAATATAACCAAGATTCAGCTCATATCTTCAAGGAATTTGTAACTATGGTTTAAGGCATTTTCTTGGTAGTAGTTTACAGTGTTTTGACTGCAAGTGAATAAATCCAACTGTAACTTAGACCAAAAACAAAACAAAACAAAACAATCAACCCAAAAAACAATTTACTGACTAATTTATATGAACGATGGGAAGGGCAATAGTTGCCATAGGGCTCAAAAGTTTCTCTTATCTACGTCTGTTTCCCTGAGTTGAAATCACTCCTGAATAGCTTCTTCCTATGTGTCCAGAACTGTGACCATCAGGCCGCTACAGATTTATTACTGAAAAGGATAAGACACTTTTTTTAGTTCTAATTTTTAGAAGTCACTGGACTCTGATGGACCTACTTTAGCTCGCGTGGTTGGTGGGAGTGTGGTATAAAAGCCTTTCACTGGAATTACTGAGTTGGAGTATAAGAGCAAGTTCCTAAAACAAAGGGAGTGATGTTATCATCCAGGAACTGAAACACAATATATATCCACCAATATTTTCTAAATCTCCTAAATTATTGCTCTTTGTCAGGTGTTTAGAGAATGATAAGGCAGATGATGAGGCTAACAGAGAAAAATTGTAAAATAATATGAATTAGCCTTAGCTCATTTTACTGGCTTGCAACATCATGAAAAGCCAAGGTGTCTGAAAAGAAAGTTTTTTTTTTCTACTAAGTTCCTCTAATAATTGAATTCTACGTGGATGAGGTAGAGATTTTAAGGTCTGTTTCAATTTTAAATACAAAATGCCATACCTGATAACAGCAGTGCACACAGTACCCTAGAATGCCTGCCCACCTACAGCCTTTGTTAGTTAAAACAAACAAACAAAAAACATGAGCCCACACCATGATTCATTTCTTTTTTTTTTTTTTAAGATTTTATTTATTTATTCGACAGAGATAGAGACGGCCAGCGAGAGAGGGAACACAAGCAGGGGGAGTGGGAGAGGAAGAAGCAGGCTCATAGTGGAGGAGCCTGATGTGGGGCTCGATCCCATAACGCTGGGATCACACCCTGAGCTGAAGCCAGATGCTTAACCACTATGCCACCCAGGCGCCCCCCCATGATTCATTTCTAATAAGAAATATTTAAGGAAGTTGGTTTAAAATGATCTGAATATTCTTCTTCTCATAAACTGCAAGCTTTTATAATTTTAGGTAGTGATATGAAATGCCTACTAAATGTGCCCCCTTTCAAGAAAATTAACTTCCTGAATCCAACTATGTACTGCCTGCACGCCGTCTCCCCATCTAACCAAGGACACTGAGGGGCAGGTAAAGGACACGGAATAGGGAGCACAGTGGCAGAGCAAGTGTCACTTCACTCTGCTTCCTCCTCACTGGGTGATATTTGACAAGCTTCTGACTTCCCTCTGCCTTAGTTTCCTCAGTTGTAAACCAACCATTTCCACGGAATGTTTTTAGCAAAGTCATGCTAAGCGTCTGAGGTGAAGAAAATGCTCCTTTCTGGTTCCCTAGGAAGCTGCATATTCTCCTCTGTTTTTATTTTTTTCTAAACAATTTTGGCACTTGCTTTTCCCACCCTCCAAAAGATCTAAGATAAAGAATAGAAGTATGAAATTGTTCTTCTTCCTGTCAGCTAGCTTAAGGCAAGGGAAAACACTGCTTCAGACAAAGGCCAGGAGCTGGCTTGTTTTTGGCAAGGACCCGCCTGGCAAAAAGGCGGCTGTGGCTCATACAGCAGTGACATCATCCAAAGGTGATCGGAATAACAGTACTTAGCGCCTGATTTCTTGTCTTTCCGGGTGCCTTGAGATGGCCCTGGCTGAAAAGAGAAGTGGGTATCTTGTAGCAAATATACAAAAAGCTTGGAGAAAGAGTATCATTCTTTCTGATACACCCATTCCAAAATACCTGTGGTGTGAAATGCCGAGCTAGGCGCACCAGGGCATTAGGTTTTGCCCTCAAGCCGACTGGCTATTTAATTGAGGAGACAAGAGATAAATTTGTAAAAACAAGAGTAAATTAAGAATGCAAGAGATGTACAAGACTGCATATGATTGTGTAAGATTTGAGTGGTTCAGATATTTAGTAAGTAAGAGGAAGAAATCACCATGAGTTGGTCAAATAATCACTCATATTTTGACAATGAAAAAAATTGGACTTCTTCATTACAAGTGAAATATAACATTGTTAAGGATAAGTGATTATAGGAAATGAATAATAAACGTTATTTTTTTTTTAATTTTATTTATCTCTTTGACAGAGAGAGAGACAGCCAGTGAGAGAGGGAACACCAGCAGGCGGAGTGGGAGAGGAAGAAGCAGGCTCCCAGCAGAGCAGGGAGCCTGATGCAGGGCTCGATCCCAGCTCCCTGGGATCAGGCCCTGAGCCAAAGGCAGATGCTTAACGACTGAGCTACCCAGGCGCCCCAATAAATGTTGTTATTTATTGAGTATCTATCAGATGCTATGCGCTTTTCATATACTAGCTCTAATTATATGGATAATTGCATCTTTCATTGGTAGGGCAGGGGGTTGATAGCTAGCATTACTTTCCAACCAAAGCCCTAAGTACAATCACTATCATCATTATGAATTAATATTATTAAGAATATCGTCCGTAAGATGAGATGTTATTACAAAGACATAAACAAGTTAGGAAGATGTTTAAAAAGATAAATATGCCAAGTGTCAACTGTGCGATAAAATGTGAAAAGTCAGGACACCTGGGTGGCTCAGTCAGTTAAGCATCTACCTCCAGCTCAGGTCATGATCCCAGGGTCCTGGGATTGAGTCCTGCATCAGGCTCCTTGCTCAGTGTAGAGCCTGTTTCTTCCTCTGCCTGCCGCTCCCCCTGCTTGTGCTCGCTCACACACTCTCTCCTGACAAATAAATAAATTAATAAATAAATAAATAATTAATTAATTAAAAAAAATCTTTTAAAAAATGTGAAAAGTCATTGTAGGCTGCAGGGGGTACAGAAGGTTTTGCAAAGGAAGGGAGAGGTAATCTGGGCCTGGTAAGCTTTAGATAAGCAGACAGAAACAAGAAAATCCTTCCTGGCAAAAAGGAACCTGCTAAGCAGATCTGTAGAAGCACGAATGGTTATGTACAGGTGGGAAAGGTAGTAGTGGCCACTTTGGTTGGAGGAGAAGGTTCTTTATGTTGGCCTACAAGGCTCTATCTGGTCTGGCTTCCATTATCTCTCTGACCTCATTTCCTGCAAGTCTCCATCTCACTCATTCCCATGCCAGCCACGCTAGCCTTTTGCTATTTCTTGAACTTGCCAGGCGTTCATCAGCTTCAGGGCCTTTGTAGTTGCTGTTTCTAATGTTACAAATACCTTCCTTCTAGATATTCACTTGACTTATGCCAATATGTCCATCAAGTCTTTACTCAGATGTTATCTACTTCATGAGATCTGCCTTGATCACTCTATTTATAATTAGAGACTCCCTTGACCCTCTTCATCTCTTTTTTCTCTAGCACTTATTGCCTTCTAATATACTATATAATTTATTTATTTTTGTGTGTTTGGTTATTGTCTGTTTCTTCCAACTAAGCAAAAGATGCATGAAAGTAGGGTATTTTAAAATTTTGTATATTGCAGACTTCCAATACCTAGAATAGTGCTTGGGACGTAGTGATTAATTAGTATGTGTTGTTATTGTTGATGTAGATTACCAGTGGGAATTAAGACTAGAAGAATATTTTGGTTTTTTTTTTTTTTAAGATTTTATTTATTTATTTGACAGAGAGAGAGACAGCCAGCGAGAGAGGAACACAGCAGGGGGAGTGGGAGAGGGAGAAGCAGGCTCATAGCAGAGGAGCCTAATGTGGGGCTCGATCCCACAACGCCGGGATCACGCCCTGAGCCGAAGGCAGACGCTTAACCGCTGTGCCACCCAGGCACCCCTAGAAGAATATTTTGATGTGAGATTGTAAACTCTAGGAAGACCCAGGCAGAGGAAACCAGTGAAAGTGTTTGAGAGAACAACTGACATGCATAAAGAGATGTTTCAAGGGAATTAATCTGGTAGTGGTAAATAGTTTGGGTTTTTCAGAGGAGGAATTATAGCAGTAATTTAGAAGTGTAGTGATCTGGGCTTATACAAGAGTATTGGCAGTAGAATTACAAAGGAAAGAATTGATTTATTTTTAAAGAGGATTAAAAAGGAAAACCGATCACACTCAGCAACTGATGAAACATTAATACTCTGTATGTGAGGTGACATGAAAGGTTCTGATTTTTCTCTCCTTCACCCTCCATCACTGTCCCTTCTCTGCCTTGCTCTGTGCTACAGAAGGCTAACTTGAGCCTCATCCGAGCTTCCTTGTCATGGTTCTTCCAGTTGGGTTCATCCAATGGGAGGAATTAGAATAGACTGGAAGGTGACAGGAGGCAGAGATGAGAATGTTTCTTTCTCTTGCCTCCCGCTTTTGATCTGTGCTGTGGCAATGACTGCATCCTTCTACAATTATAGCTGCTATTAAGTGGTCCTTCCTACCCATTTCCAGGTCTCATTGAGTTTCTGTTCCCTGGGCCTTTACCCCTAGGGCTGCTAACAGCTTTCTACTGTTGCTAGTCACTGGGTTTATCACAGTCCTTTGTTTCTTTAATCTGTTTGTATTTCTAAAAGTAGTCCTTTCATTAGACTCTTAATTTGAACCATTTAAGGGTAAACTCTTATTTCCTCCTGGGACTCTGAAGCAGAGGGGAAAAAGTTAAGAATTGCTGCAAACTTTCAACCCTTGAAAACTGAAAAAAATTAATGTCACCATTAAGAAAAATAGGAAAACATAAAGAAAGAGGTCAATTTTGAAGAAGGATGAAAACTTTACTTTGACATACATAAAATTGACCAAATTGGTAAATGTCTAAGTGGAATGCTTACTGGCCATATATGACGACTAGAGGGACGAGAATAAAGTTTAAATTCATTCAACAATCAATTCAGCAATCAATTATTGAGCCCTAAAGTGAGTTAGATTTAGGTTTGGGTTTCACTGAAGCCTAAATGAAATCTTTGAGCTAGGAGTGACAGTTTGTGTGTGAAAGGAAGTGTAGATTGAGAAACACAGAGGGCCCAGGACTGAACTGTTACACTCTTATTTAGGAAATGGAAGGATAAAGTAGAGATGGGCAAGAGACCAGAGAAGGAACTGAGGGAACTGGACAAGGAGAACATGAACAGTGTCAAGGATAAAGTAAAAATTCAAATATTATTAGGCAATAGGCTATATGCCATGAAAAGAATGCAAATAATAATCAGAATATAAATTAATTCATAATGTAAATTTTAAGTGTCATTAGCAAAAGCCATCACTTGGTTTATCTATGAGGACAAAAAGGTTTATCTGTGAAGAGAAAAAGCATGGACATAGTGGAAAGGGATCTAGATAGATAAATCCACTGGAATCAGACAAAAGTAACCTGACACATTTATCTTTTATAAGGATGGCTTGCAAATGGGAGCTATATTACATTTTGTAATCAAATTTCTCTTTTCTCAAGGCTTGAGCAGATATTGCCAATATCTGCCCCTATGACTGTCTTCTCTAACTTCCATGGTTCTCACTCTTCTAACTGCCATTCAACAAATACATATTGGACAATTTTAGGGTCTGTTAGAGAATAACACTCGAAGACCCCTGCTTTTATGTTGCGTATAATATAGTTGGAGATACGTATAACAATTCACTAAAAAAAACATAAAAGGGGCTTTCATTTCATGATAAGGACAATGAAGGAACTGCAACAGGAATATACAACTGAGAGGGAAGATGCTAGAAGGCAGTGGTAGATACATTAGAAAAGGCCTCTTGGGAGGTAACATTTGAGCCAATGTCTAAATAGTGAGCCAAGTTATAATCTTGCGTAGGACTATTTCAGGCAGACAATAAATAAGTATACCTGATCTGAGGCAGGAAAGAGTTTGCAAGTTTGGATGAGTAGAGAGAAGGTCTGAGGGCCTGAGCAGTGTCAATGAGAAGAGTGATTGAAGATGATATAGACAAGACAGATCGTACAGGATCGTGTAGGCAAAGTAAAGCAGCTTGGATTTTATTGTAAGTGTAAGGACAAATTCCTGTAGGGATGCAAATGTGGATGATTACCTTTTGTATTATATAAGGAGGTTATAGGATTTAAAGGATGAAACTGAAGAGAACAATTAGGAGGCTATTGCAATAATCCAGGTGAATGATGGCTTTGACTTGGACTGGAATGATAATTAATGAGGGAGAGAAATCCATAGATTTAGGATATATTTTGGGGCTGGAACAATGAACTTGGTGATGTATTAAACGAGTGGGATAATAAAAAAGTACAATTCAAAGATGATTGCTAGATTCTTGGCTTAAATGAATGTGTGGATGTGATGGCACTTACTAATGTGGAAGAAGTGGAGGAGAAACAAGTTTCAGGGGAACGTTGGCAGGTTCCCAAGACCACTCTCAGGTTCCGTGATTCACTATAAGGACTCACAAAACTCAGAAAAGCTATTATATTCATAGTTATGGTTATTATAGTGAAAATGTACAGATTAAAGTCAGCAAAGGAAAAAGTCACCCAATGTGGGTGAGGTTTAGAAGAAACCAGGCACAAGTTTCCTTTTGTCCTCTCTCAGTGGAGTCACATAGGTGGTGTTTGATTCTCCCAGCAGCAATGTGGGATAACATGTATGGAAGTCTTGCCAACCAAGGAAGCTCATCTGAGTCTTAGTGTCTGGGGCTTTTACTGGAGGTCATTCACATAGGCATGGAATACCCACATGGCTGACCTTAGGTAATCAATGTCCAGTCCCCAGGTCTCCAAGTTTAAACTGATAGAGCATGGCTCAGTGCTCCAGGAGTACAAAGGCACTTTATTAGGCAGAATATTTTAAAGCCTCAAAGGTTATCTCCCAGAAGCCAATAAAGAGCCAGCCTCGAAGACCTTTGGAAGCGCAGAGTTTCGAGCCTGCTGAATTAACTTTCTACTGCGCAAGAGGGAAGCCAAACACAATTTTAAATTTGAGGTGCTTCTTTGACATCCGAATGGAAATGTCAGGGGTTAGAGATATGATTATGGGAGTTTTCAGTGTACACAGCATATATAAGGTATTTAAAATCATGAGACTGGATGAGATTACCAAAGAGAGAATCCGTGTAAAAAAGAACAGGGCTCAGGACTGAGATATAAGACTCTCCAATGCTTAGAGCTTAGAGTAAGACAATATGCCAGCACAGAAGACAGAAGGCAAACTAGAAGATTACATAGTCACCCAAGCCAAAAGAAGAAAGTGTCTTAAGACAGAGGAAGTCAGGAGCATTGACTGTTAATGAGATGTTTAAAGGTGAAAGATGGAAGATCATGTGTAATCAGGATTGATCTAGTGAAGAAGCTGACAGTGATGATGGTTGAACACTACATCAAAACCCAATGATGTATTATATGCTGGCTAATTGAACATAATAATAAGAAAATTTTTAAAAAATAAAAAAAAATAAAAAAATAAAACCTGTTCTTAACAGAAAAGAGAGAGAGAGAGAATTATAGGCATTGAGTCCTTGCAAGGCAAGTTGTGCCCTCCAGAGCACAACTCAAGATATAGAATGACTACATTTCGCAAGAGAAAAAGCAGCAAACTGAGTTCAGGCCCATGTTTTTGAACATTTGGTGGGGAGCAAATGGAATTGCTGTCAAATTGCTTGTAATCTCCCAGTGAAGTAAACCCCATTTAAAAATTTCATTTTTTTCTCTATATCTGGTCAATATAATTCTCTCAGTTTAAAGAGAATGGTATGGAGATTCCTCAAAAGGTTAAAAATAGAACTATGTCCCCATGATGCAGCAATTTATTACTAGGTATTTACTCAAAGGTTACAAAAATACTGATTCGAAGGGGCACATGTACCCCTGATGTTTGCAACAGAGTTATCAACAATAGCCAAATTACAGAAAGAGCCCAAAATCCACTGACTGGTGAATGGATAAAGAAAATGTGTGTATATGTAATGGAATATTACTCAGCCATCAAAAAGAATGAAATGTTACCATTTGCAAAGAAGTGGATGGAGCTAGAGTGCATTATGCTAAACAAAATAAATCAGTCAGAGAAAGATAAATACTATATGATTTCACTCATATGTGGAATTTAAGAAACAAAACAGATGCTGTGCCTGGGTGGCTCAGTCAGTTAACTGTCTGCCTTTGGCTCAGATCATGATCCTGGGGTCCTGGGATAGAGCCCCACATTGGCTCTCTGCTCAGCAGGGAGCCTGCTTCTCCTTCTCCTCCTGCCTGCCTCTTGGCCTACTTGTGTGCTCTCTCAAATAAATAAAATAAAATAATAAATAAAATAATAAAATAAAATAAAATAAAATAAAATAAAACAGATGAACATGAGGAAAGAAAAAGAGAGAGAGAGGGAGGCAAACCATAGGAAACTCTTAACTATAGAGAACAAACTGAGGGTTTCTGGAGGGGAGGTGGGTGGGGGAGATGGACTAAATGGGTGATGGGTATTAAGGAGGGCACTTGTTGAGATGAGCACCAGGTGTTGTATGTAAGTGTTGAATCACTAAATTCTATTCCTGAAACGAATATTGCATTATATGTTAACTAATTAGAATTTAAATAAAAACTTGAAACTTAAAAAAAAAAATAAAGAGAATGGTGAGGGAAGGGAAGAATGATTGATACACAAAATTAGAGGAATTCATGAACCAATGATCTTGATGACAGGCAAGATCTGTTGGACTGAGTCTAACAGACAAAGCAAGCTGGAAGGAGAAGAAGGTATTGTTTTAGAGGAGTTGTGTGTATTATTTTAGTGGTGAAGTAGCTGCATATGAAAACAAGGCTCGAGATGAGGCCATGGAAGTGCGTGCCTGAAACAGAGCTGAGGAGAGGTCCTTAGGAATAAGGAGGAGCTAAGATTGGGGATGGATCAGCTGTGTGTCCCTGAGTAATGATGGGATTTAGGGATGAGGAAAAGGACAAAGACGTCAATGAGTAAAGGGAAGGGGGAATGATTTTATTATGTGGCAGTGAAGTGAAGGAGTATGAAGTAGGGCTTTAAAGGAGAGGAGTAATTGTCCATAATTGACAGTGGAGAGCAAGGAGGATCCTGACGTCATCTTGCAGTCTTGCACTGGGAACACAGGAAAATGACTGAGTAAATTTAGGGAGTCCATTCCCCTGGGGACAATCAAAGTTTAGTAAATGAAGATATATGGGTTTATTAATCTTGGACCGGGAGGGCCAAGGGAGGAGTGAAGAGTGAGGTCAAAGAGTGGGAGTTTGGTTCATAGAAAGTAAATCTTATAAAGAGGAAAGTAAGGAGAATACAGGAGTTCAAGAATTTAATTGGCAGTGACCAAGAAAACAGACTGAATATCTGTGGACATTTCTGACTCTAAGGTCAGAATAAGAGCTGTTAAGGATGAGAGCTAATGTTACTCTGGTGAACATGAAGCTCAAACATTCAGAGTTTAATTGCATTTAGGATGAGCCTAGAGAGGAATTTTTATCTAATGTTTTGCTTGTGGTCACCATTCAGATGATTGAATTCAGAAAAATTTTACTAAAATGGCAATTTGGATATAGTATCTCCTTTGCTTAAACCCTTCCAATTCCTCTTTACTAAGATACTTAACCTTGTATAGAGTAAGAAAGGAGAAAGAAGGAAGAATAATTTTTGGAGAAAGATATTGAGGAATATGAAGGAAAAAAATAGACACTTTGGTGAGTTTTAGGAAGATGGGGAATAGATGAGGAAAAGAAGAAAGTTTGGATAAATATATAAACATATTTCAAAGAAGAAGGGAGTTGTATGAGATTTTTATTTTTAGGATATCAACAAGGAATCAAAGGAGCTAACCAAGTATTTTGTTTCTAGCAAGTCTACCCCTTCTTCTGGCTTTAAAAAATCATGACACAGTTGAGTGGAAAAGAGAGGCAGAGCATAATGAACACCACAGGCATTTGAATCAGACAGATTAATCTGAATTTGAACATGGAATAATGCCATGTGTTGCCATCTTTCCTGTTATTTTCCTGTATAAAAAATCAGGCCAACCAACCCATTGTTTTTATTCTTCTTACCACTACCTCAAATATCTGGGAACAGATTAGAAATATGGTCTTTGAGTTGCTGATATGGAATAATTCACTGCAGGGATTCAAGTTAAGAGGGAAGGTGGTAGACAAAAATAAATGTCAAGAAAAGAGAGGTAAACAAAGGAGTTCAGTTGTCTTCTTTGGAGAAGCAGGAGGGATCATCCAGCATGAAGCCTGGAGCTCCGAGAAACTCACCGCTAACGTACTAAGATGCTGAGACACAAGCCTTTCAGTAGTATTGGCTGTCATATCTCCTGCTTACTGTCCATGCATATGACATAGATCATAG
The DNA here is from genome assembly GCF_024610735.1 of Ursus americanus. Classification (NCBI taxonomy): domain Eukaryota; kingdom Metazoa; phylum Chordata; class Mammalia; order Carnivora; family Ursidae; genus Ursus; species Ursus americanus. The sequence continues at coordinate 2,080,171 of NC_142131.1, forward strand.
ATAAGTGAAAGTCTGTATTTTTAAATGGGAAGATTACATGTAGTTTTGCTGTTTTGGGGGTGTGAATGTGAAGACAGACTTGGAATGCTTTCACAAAGCCCTACATTGGTGTTAACCATCCTTAGCATGACAAATGGATAAGAATCCCAGGAAAGGCAGGATGAAGGAAGGAAGTAGCAGATGACTGTTAACTACCGAAAAACTGGTATTATAGTTAATCCTTCAGAACGGTAGATGGTGAAGGCATTGGGAAAGCAGACACATATAAAGCAGTAACCAGTTATTACTTACAGCTTTGTGTTTTAAACCAACTATTATTTGGTTCTATTTCTTCTTTTTCTGGCAAGTTATAATCTTTCATGGGTAAACCCTAAGGTCTGTCTTGGCTTGGGTAAAGTTTTAGTTTCAAAGACAAGTGGTTGAAATCTTGGGGTTTTCCTTTTGGATGGGGCACTGACTTTCATCCATACCAGGTGCTCTATGTTTCCTGATGGTTCACATAGGGGTATCCCCAATTGGCTCTTTTCTGTTCCCTATTGGTTAGGAGCAAATGCTCTTTTCGTGCTCCCTCCCCATACAGGATATCCAAATGTTCATCCTCCTGTTAAAGGACTAGGAAGTTTCCAGAGCTGTTGAACTGTGGCTTGTCCTTAGGTGAATGACATGGAATGGTGCTGACTCTTGAGTACATTTGGTCATTGTTGTCCCTTCTAGTCTGCTTCCTGGTATTTGAGACAAAGGTATTCCTTCTTCTTCCCTTTTCAAAGACTACTAGGTTTTCTCTCTCCACTATCTTTGCTCTACCTTATATGTACTCTTTGCCTTTTGTCCAACATCCTCCCCACTCCCCACCCCCAAATCCTGTAGTTTATTAAGCAAGAAAGCTGGCTCTGTAAGTTCAGATCTGACAGTCTTCCTCTCAGATTGAACTTTCTGCTTTGTTGTAGACTGGAGGACGAAAACTAGCTCTTGAATAAGAGTGAGTGAAGGGGGAGTGAAATGCACAGAAAGCATGCTGCTAGTATTTTGAGCTAACACTGTACAACATTCATGCAAATGATTAAGTTGGAGTAAGTGTCTACTTTTTCTCAAACAGTACCAGGGGGTCTGAGACAAGGAAGCATTTGTTGTTGTTGTTGTTGTTAGTTTGGTTTACTAGTCACTTAAGCACATTTGAATTAGCCCTGGTTAGATAGGAATTTGATTGGAGAAATACAGCAATAATACAGTGAAATGAAAGGGAGAGAACAATCCAGTTATAAGAAAGGCAGGAATTCACCTGGGCCTTTGAAACTGCAGGACCAGGCTCTGCAATACCCTCAGGACTCTTTTCTTTTTCCCATTGACTCTTTCCCTATGTGTATAGATTGGCTTTCTCTCTGTGGTAGAAAGCATGACCTCTCACTAACACCTAAATGTAACTTTGTAATTGGAAGAAAGAAACTGTGTCCACCTTCTCTCTAAGAAAAAGAAGGAGGAGGGGTAGGGGATGGAGAGGGGGAGGAGAAAAACAATCTGAATGGAACATTTCTTGGCCAAAAATTTATTTTGTGTAAAATAGGGATGGAAGAAAGGAATTAGTACTGGTCTGCACAGTAAGAATAGTAAATATTTAATTGTGAGATTTCTTGTTAGAGTGGCTAAGAAAAATATCTTTTGCCTTATGAGTTGATACTATGCTGTTTTATAACAATTGACATTTATATTTTGAAAGTGTGTGTGTGTGTGTGTGTGTGTGTGTGTGTGTGTGTGTGTATTTCCTGGAAATAGGAAGAATAATAAGTTCTGTGACTGCTATTGGTGCAGAGAATTTTAGAATCCACAGGCTATTATTTTAGACTGAGTAACTCTGACTATAAAAATATGCTGCAGGGAGAAGTCAGATGCGTCTTAAAGCAAAATAGTTTCCTGTCATCATGGGCATACTTTCCCAAAGGCATATGGAACATTAAAGAAAGGGACAGACCTGAAGAGAAGGGCATTAGATTAGGGATCAGGGACATCCATTAGAAGCTAGTTCTGTACATTTTTAACTTCTTGGTTGCTTTTTAAAGATAGTGTTCACAACAGATGATAGTCAACAATATACCATCATAGAAAGCTATGTAGTTTCAAGAATACCTGTCTAGAGAAGAAATAAGATAACGTGGCACCACCATGGGTACAGCTTACAGGGAAGATCCCCATATATCCCTTGGTCTCACAGAGATTCACAGGCCAGCAGACCCATATTTCATTAGATATATGGAGTGACTTGCCCAAAGTGGGTTTCTGCAAATCTGAGGAAGTGCCCATCACCTTCTTTTGCCATTGTTTGTATTCCTGCCTTGTGTGTGACTCAAAGGTACATTAGTCCTGACAATGTTCAATTTAACAAGGCAAATTCAAACACATTTAATTAATAGGATACATGTTTGGCCAAAAAGAAGTCATTTGTAACATTATCAGGTTATTCATACTTTTGGATGGTCGCCTTTGTATGGTTCATGGTCTGAACATCTTCTCCACATGAAGTTACAAAACACTGTGGTAGATGTTATACTAATTATTTAGTTTAATTTTCTCCCTTTTATGTTGTAATTTCCTTTAGTTACCTCAATCTTTCTGTAAAGACTCATACAGCTGTTCAACCTCATGTAATGATACTCTGTGGGACTGAAGAATGGGCAGTACAGGAAATGTATCCTGAAATAAAGGAATCCTTTTGTTGGTACCAGAACCAGCTTTTGCTGGCACAGACAGCAGTACGTTATTGAGGTGACTGCAACCTGGCAGATAGGGGGTGATGAGCAGTGATGTAAAGTTTTCTTATGGAGAAGCTAGAAATATTGTGGTAGAGCACAGTGAGGACCATGACATAACGGCTGTGTGGACAATATAGGAAGAGACAGGAGAAAATCCATTTACACATAGACTTGAGATAGAAAACAATGAACTGGGAAGGAAATTGACACTTGGAGTACATAGTATGATTATATTCTATGTCCCAGTTGCAAAATCCCAGGTTAGGGTCTCACTGGCTCAGCTTGGGTAAGACGCTAAGATCCAGACCAACTCCCAATACCCGGTTAATGAAAGGGTTAAGCATTAATGTGGGTCCTCCTGCAGACATATGGGTGGGGAAGAGGGAGCAGTTTTCCAAATGACAGAGGGGTTGGATGGTCAATCCCACAGTAATGCACTGGAGACTACTTCATGCGCTATTAAGCATTAAGACTGAAGATATTCCTATTTTTGGCAAGCTGGCTTTTCCACCCACTCCTCCTGTTTATTATAAATATAGATTATAAAAGTCATAGATAAAAGGTAACTAATTTATTACATGGTATATTCTCTGTGTTTCATGCATTTTAGTGTATAAGTATGAGGTCAGACTTGGAATACTCACCTCATTAATATAACAAATTAATAAAAACTTTCTGACAATTCTAGAAAGATCAGAAAGAAGACAAAATGGGAAGTTGGCTTTTTTTTTTCATGTTTTTTTTATAATAATTTTTTATTATATTATGTTAGTCACCATAGAGTACATCGCTAGTTTTTGATGTAAAGTTCCATGATTCACCACTTGCATATAACACCCAGTGCATCATGCAATACGTGCCCTCCTTAATACCTATCACCAGGCTTATCCCATTCCCCCACCCCCCTCCCCTCTGAAGCCCTCAGTTTGTTTCCCAGAGTCCATAGTCTCTCATGGTTCATTCCCCCTTCTGTTTACCCCCCCCCCCTTTCTTCTTCCCTTTCTCCTCCTACCAATCTTCCCACTTCTTATGTTCCATAAATGAGTGAAACCATATGATAATTGTCTTTCTCTGCTTGACTTATTTCGTGGGAATGAAGTTGGTACAGCCACTGTGGAAAACAGTGTGGAGATCCCTTAAAAAGTTAAAAATTGAGCTACCCTATGATCCAGCAATTGCAATACTGGGTATTTACCCCAAAGATACAGATGTAGTGAAGAGAGGGCCATATGCACCCCAATGTTCATAGCAGCTCTGTCCACAATAGCTAAATCATGGAAGGAGCCGAGATGCCCTTCAACAGATGACTGGATTAAGAAGATGTGGTCCATATATACAATGGAATATTACTCAGCCATCAAAAAGAATGATTTCTCAACATTTGCAGCAACATGGACAGGACTGGAGGAGATAATGCTAAGTGAAATAAGTCAAGCAGGGAAGTTGGCTTTTTAATTCTGAAAAAACTGAAGTTTTTTTTTTTATAAGTTATCTCATATAACCTGGATAGAAGAAAATTGAGAAAACAATGAAATTGAAACCAGGAATCACCAAATAGAAACTTTGTCCACTGAAAATTAATAAACAACAACATAAACGACTTCTTTTTCCCCCAGCTTTGTTGAGGTGTAATGATAAAAACTGTATATATTTAAGATGTACATGTATTTGATACATGTATACATCATGAAATGATAGCACTGTCAAGTTAATTAACATATCCATCACCTCACATGAGTACCATTTTGGGGATTGTGGTAAGAACATTTAAGATCTACTTTCTTTGCCAATTTCAAGTATAGAATATAGTATTATTAACTATATTCACCAAGCTGTATATTAGATTCCCAGAATTTATTCATCTTATAACTGAAAGTTTGTATCCTTTGACCACATATCCCTATTCCCCCCCATCCCTTAGCCCCTGGAAGTCACTGTTTTACTCTCTGGTTCTATGAGTTCAACATCTTAAATTCCACATATAAATGAGATCAGACAGTATGTATCTTTCTCTGTCTGGCTTATTTTACTTTGCATAACACCCCAAAGGTTTATTCATGTTGTCACAAGTGGCAGGATTTCTTCCTTCCTTCCTTTCTTAAAGATTTTATTTATTTATTTATTTATTTATTTATTTATTTATTTATTTGAGAGAGGGTGAGCACAAGTGGGAGGGGGTACAGAGGGAGAGGGACAAGCAGACTTCCCGCTGAGCAAGGAGCCCAAGGTGGGGCTCATTCCCAGGACCCTGAGATCAAGATGTGAGCCAAAGTCAGATGCTTAACCAATTGGGCCACTCAGGTGTCCCAGGATTTCTTTTTTTTTAATGGCTTAGTAATTTCCCTGTGTATGTGTGTGTGTGTATGTATGTGTGTATACATTTAAATACACATACAAATTTATATACACATATAAGTATACCACATTTTCTTTATCCATCTGCTGATGGACCACTTAGGTCATTTCCATATCTTGGCTATTGTGAATAATGCTGCAGTGAACATGGCACTGCAGATAGCTCTGAGATCCCAATTCCATTTTCTTTGGATATATACCCACTAGTGGGACAGCTGGATCATATGTTAATTCTATTTTTGACTTTTTGAGGAAGTTCCATACTGTTTTCCATAATGGCTATACCAATTTATATTTCCATCAGCAGTGTACAGGGGTTCCCTTTTCTCCACATCCTTGCCAACACTTATTTCTTATCTTTTTGATAATAACCATCCTAACAGTTATGAGGTGATATCTCATTGTTTTGATTTGTGTTTCCCTGATGATTAATGATAGTGAGCATGTTTTCATGTACCTGTTGGCCATTCGTATGTCTTCTTTGAAAAAAAAAGTCTCTTCAGGTCTTTTGTCCATGTTTTAATAAGATTATGCTCTTTGCTATAGAGTTGTCAGAATTCCTTATATATTTTGCATATTAACCCCTTATCAGATATATGGTTTATAAATGTTTTCTTTTATTCCATAGTTTGCCTTTTCATTTTGTTGATTGTTTACTTTGCTATACATAAGTATGTACGAATTTATTTTTTTAAGATTTATTTATTTATTTATTTATTTATTTATTTATTTATCAGAGAGAGGAAGAGAGAGAACACAAGTGGGAGGAGAGGCAGGCAGAGGGACAAGCAGGCTCCCTACCAAGCAAGGAGCCTGATGAGGGACTCCATCCCAGGACCCCAGGATCATGACCCTAGCAAAAGGCAGACACTTAACCGACTGAGCCACCCAGATGCCCCTGTATGTATTTATTTTTAAGTAGGGTCCATGCCAGGCACAGAGCCCAACACAGGCCTTGAATTCACAACTGTGAGATCAAGACCTGAGCTGAGGTCAAGAGTCCAATGCTCAACTGACTGAGCCACCCAGATGCCCTTGTATGAAAAATGCCAATGGAATTTTGATAGGGATTGCATTGAATCTTTAGATAGTTTTGGGTAGTATGGACACTTTCACAATATTCTTCTAATCCAGGAATTTCTTTCCATTTATTTGTGTCTTCTTTAGATTGTTTTTTCCGTGTCTTATAATTTTCAGTGTATATATTTTTCACTAGCTTGGTTAAATTTATTCTTCTTTTTTTAAGATTTATTTATTTGAGAGACAGAAAGAGAGAGAGAGTCCCAAGCAAGACTCTGCACTAAGCACAGAGCCCAACGTGGGGCTGGGTCTCTTGACCCTGAGATCATGACCTGATCTGAAACCAAGAGTTGGTCACTTAACCAACTGAGCCACCCAGGCACCTTGGTTAAACTGATTCTTAAATATTTTAAGAATATTTAAGAATGCTATTGTTGTTAGTGTATAGAGATGCAAGTGACTTCAGAACTTTGATTTTATATCCTGTAACTTTACTGAATTCATTTATTAGTTTGAAAAGTTTCTTGGTGGAATCTTTAGAGTTTCCTATATATAAGATCACATCAGCTGGAAACAGACAATTTAACTACTTTCTTCCTTACTTTTTTTTTTTTTTTTTAGATTTTATTTCCTTTTCTTGTTTAATTTCTCTGGTCAGGACTGCCTGCACTATGTTGAATAGAAGTGTTGAGAGCAGGCACTTTTGTCTTATTACAAGTAAAACTTTCAGCTTTTCACCATTGAGAATGATAATAACTGTGAACTTGTCATGTATGGCCTTTTTTATGTTGAGATACATTTCTTCTATATGTAATTTGTTAGAATTTTTATCATGAATGATGTTGAATTTTGTCAAATGTATCTTCTGTATTTATTGAGCTGATCATATAATTTTTATCCTTCATTTTGTTAAAGTGTTGTGTTGCATTTACTGCTTTGCATATGTTGAATCATCCTTGCATCCCAGGAATAAACCCCAATTGGTCATTCTATATACACCTCTCAATGTGTTTTTGAATTTGTCTTATTAGTATTTTGCTGAGGATTTTGCATCAGTGATACTGGCCTGTAATTTTTTTTCTTGTAGAATCCTTATCTGGTTTTGGTATAAGGGTAATGCTGGTCTTATAAAATAAGTTTGGAAGTATTCCTTCCTCTTCAATTTTTGGGATGAGTTTGAAAAGGATTGGCATTAATTCTTTAAATGTTTGGTAGCTTTCACCCATGAAGCCATAATAACCCTCTGTTCATCTCTGCCAAAATGCTAGTTATTCAAATAAACAAGTCACACATACTCAACTTCTCGCTTAAAAAAAAAAAAGAAAAAAGAAAAGATGGATTGCTGTGTCATACACTGGGGTTAACATAGGCATGCATGCAGAGGAATTTGGGTTCAAATCCCACTTCTGCTCTCTACTAGTTATAAGCCTAGATAACTTATTTAACCACTCCCAGCATCATTTTAGTGAGTAAAATAGTAAGAATTCTTTTTGAAGCATATGCCAACAAATACCAAAAAGGTAATTGTTGTTTAAAAAGCCTTGGAATTAGATCTTATGTGAGCTCATTATTCAATTTGGTCATTGTGGAAATTTCAAAATGGAGAAAAGTGTGCAGAGCAGGAGGAATGCCATTGTTGGGGAGCAAGAATTCCTGTCTCCTTCAAGGTCTTTCTACCTGGACTAAGAATCAAACTGACATGAGACAGATTAATAGGAGAAAATCAAATTTAATGGCATATGTACAGGGAATCCACAAAGATTTGGAAATTCCAAAGGCAGTCAGGAAAATGAGGTGTATATGTCATCCTGAACTAAGGAGAAGGGCATAGGGGTCTGGGAAATTAAAGGGAAGGAATGCAATTCACGGGACAGGAAGAAGAAGAGCAGATGCTTGGTAATTGCCTTGCCATACAGATGCGTGATTCAGATAAAATTTATCTCTGGTAATAACCTTTACTCTGGAAAGATCCTTAATTTAGATTCTTCTACGTAGTTAAGGGAGAGGCAGAAGTTTCTTTTGAGCCCACTGGGTCTCAGTTGCCTTCAGCTTAAAATAATCTTCATGCCAAGTGGTCCATCTTCGGGCAGCCTGTCCTTGGCCCCTACACCATCACTTTCATGGAGGCATGCCAGCAGGTAACCAAGAGGCATTCCAGAATATTGAAGTTTTACCTTGGAGTTTGCTCTCCTTTAGGACCTTTGGTATTTTAGGCACAGCCAGTGATGAGCCTCCCATGAAGAACAGGCTAAACCAGCTCACAGGAGACTGATCCATATTTTATAATATTTATTTAACTTTATACTTGGTAATGCATGTTCTTTTTTTTAATAATAATTTTTTATTATATTTTAAGTCACCATACAGTACATCCCTAGTTTTTGATGTAAAGTTCCATGATTCACCACTTGCATATAACACCCAGTGCACCATGCAATACATGCCCTCCTTACTACCCATCACCAGCCTATCCCATTCCCCCACCCCCCTCCCCTCTGAAGCCCTCAGTTTGTTTCCCAGAGTCCATAGTCTCTCATGTTTCATTCCCCCTTCTGTTTACCCTGCCCCTTTCTTCTTCCCTTTCTTCTCCTACCAATCTTCCTACTTCTTATGTTCCATAGATGAGTGAAACCATATGATAATTGTCTTTCTCTGCTTGACTTATTTCGCTCAGCATTATCTCCTCCAGTCCCGTCCATGTTGCAGCAAATGTTGAGAAATCGTTCTTTTTGATGGCTGCGTAATATTCCATTGTATATATGGACCACAACTTCTTAATCTAGTCATCTGTTGAAGGGCATCTCGGCTCCTTCCACAATTTAGCTATTGTGGACAATGCTGCTATGAACATTGGGGTGCATATGGCCCTTCTCTTCACTACGCATGTTCTTTTCCAGAGTCTGGAATGCTTACAGTAACTTAGAAGACGTTTCTCTTAAGAGGCTCAAAGTTTTAATCTTGGCATCGATTTCTTTTTTTTTAAACTAATTTATTTTAATTAACATATAATGTACTATTTGTTTCAGGGGTACAGGTCTGTGATTCATCAGTCTTACACAATTCACAGCGCTCACCATAGCACATGGCATCAATTTCTTAATAGCAAGTACAGTGCTACATAATTCCTTCAAGGAATTTATTCAATACCTCCAGAAACTGCATGGGGAGAGCAAATCACGCAGCAGGATATGCCTGTACCTGCCTCTTCAGACCCACTTCTAACAGGTTGTTCTTTTCTCTATAACTTATACATGGCTTAGGTGAGTCCTCCTAGCTGCCTAAGACTTTGTCCAAGCAGATAACTATGAAAACTGGTATAAGTCTTAATTCCTTACGTTTTTCTTTACGGGGCCTAGAGCACTGCAGCTACTCATGGCACAGAACAGAGATGGGTGCGGGGGACGGGGGCAGTGTTCGTATACCTTGGTTTATTTCGGAGAACAAATGAGTGCCCTCCAGGGATCGGTATAGGAGAAAGCCAATTTCAGAGGTGTTTGTGTTGTTGCGTCACTATGAAACACTTTTCAAGCGGAGTCTCTTGATTCGGTATGAATATAGGAATTTTCAGTGTTTGTACTTCATATAGTAAACATTCCTGATTGAGATCCACATATTACCCAAAAATCTTAACTATGTGTTTCTGATGGGCAATGTACTATTATGGGAAGTATAACCCTTTTAGGTATAATAGTTTAAAATGGTTGTTTTCCTTGTATGTATAATTTTACGTAAAAATGATAATAGATAGCTGATATCTCCAAGGACAAGTCTTTTTCAAATATTTACAGACAACTGTTCAAAAGTTAAGAATTGTTAATTCAAGTGGAATCATGTACACTAATAGTCTTCATGTTTGATAGTAATTTTAATTAGCAGTATAGGTAGGGTGAGTGGTGGAGAGAATAGAAAAGCCAAGGGAAAATCAGATCTGAGACTCTAGTTTGAAAACAGCTGCTCCTGGGCAAGAATTGAAGTTTTAAAAAAGTTAAAAATTTATCTGATATGTAAATTCATCTGAAGATCCAGAATTAAATGAACAGAGGGCACTATCTCTCTAATTTTGAGGTCCATTCAGAGCTTCCTTAAATAGACTTTTGACTCTTCACTCAATCTGAGTAGATTAACCCCACAGGGGACCATATCTTACGATTAGGAAAAAGGAGAGGGTACTATATGTGTTAAGGGGATAATGGTGCCAGCTCTTTTCCTCTTGTTTGTCCCAGCTCATGCACAGAGGGGAATAAGTGAATGCACGGGATGTGCAAGACCTGGAGACAAGCACTAAATAAAACCACTGGGTATTAGTAATTAACTGGTTCATGAACTCTTTCTGAAAGTAGCCCATTCTAAGAGATGATTTTAATACGTGGCTGATGATACTAGGTTGTGTCTTACCTTTAATCTAAAAAAAAAAACAACTCTTGTCAATTAATTAATTAAAAAATACTTTTTAATTAAATATTTTAATTTTTATTTTAATTAAAATATTTTTTAATTAATTAAAAAATACTCATAGCTACTTCAGTGGTAAACAATATACAGCAGAGCCCCAGAATCTTCCAGGAGAGAGCATATCTGCGTAACTTATGCTTACTTTTTATGCCTCTCGTCAGACATATTTTTGTGATGGAGCTGACTTTATGCCTTGTTATTCTATACCATAATCATCCCGTTCTCGCTTTAACAAGCAACCTAGGGAAGAAAATAAACTAAACAGGCCAGCAAAAGCCTCCCAGGATTCTGCCATTTTATTTTTTGGTGTGACTGTCTAAATTCACATTCTGCCCTCTCAATCATTCACTCACACCACAAATATCTACCAAAGGCCATCTAATAAGCCAGGCATTTTCCAGGTCTTAAAGATGGTAACCAAAGGCGAAAGACAGTATCTTTCTTTTAATGAAGCTCAAACTTTATCAGAAAGAGATCAAGATAAGTACTACACAAAATAATAATGCTGTGAAGGGCCATGGGAACACAAAGAGCAAGAAAAAAAAGTGAAATCACTTTGAAAAGTGGTGAAAGATTCCACAGGAGGTGAAACTTAATTGGGTTTTGAAGGAAGGGTTAGTGTTTGCAAAGAGAGAAGAATGGGGAGAAGAGGAGGAGCGGGAGGGGGGGGTCTATGTGCGGAATGGATATGAGTTTTATGTGGTCAAATATGCGTGTTTGTGAACTACACAGGTTTGGCTGGAAGAGTCAGTGAGGCATTATATGTGCTGTGCTAAGGAGTTTGGGGATCTTCCTGATGGCAAGCTAACATGAGTTTTTAATTGAGAGAGAAACATAATCAGATTTGGATTTTAAAAAGATTAAGTTTGGAGAATAAGTAGACAGATTTTCAGTTAGAAGACAATTGCCTGAGGGAAACCAACTAGGAAATTATTTTAATAGTTTAGGTGAGAGGTAATAAGGAGCTGAATCAAAGCAATAAGAATAGGGAAACAAAGGAGAATTAAGGAGTTTGGGTTTATGAGTCACTTCCCTAGAGCTCAATCAGACACACAAATGTGTAAAGTCGATAACAATCAAAATTGTTATTTGTGGTGATTCCCTCAGTGTATACATACAAACAACGTCCTGTTTAGCAGTTTGCATTCTCCACTGTGCAGATAAGTCAGAACAATGCTAAAACAGTCTTTTAAATTGAATCCTAGTTTATTTTCAAACAAACTTGGCCATTATTCCTGTAGAGTGTTTTTGTTTCTTTGTCTGTTTACTCTTGTAAAGCATGCTTGCTACTCTAGAGCTCTGTGAGATTTAAGCTACTGGCTAAACCGTGTCCAAGAAAAAGGCTGGAGATATATGAGTGTTTTTTAAAAATGGTTAGCTGTACACAAAAGGGGATTTTTAGGGTGATGGAACTGATCCATATGGTACTCTATGCATTTGTCATATAGGCAACGAAAACTTGTCCCTTTTTTCTGTGTAGATGCTTTGGTTGGTCTAATAATTAAATTGACATAAGATTAACAGGAGAAATATTAATTTAATTCTGTACATATGGGAGCCCATAACAATGTGAGATTGACGAAGTTTAACCAACGCAAAGCAGGCAGCTTTTATATCTTTTAGACAAGGAAACAACAAATTTGTGAAGAATTGACAAGACAAAGGGATTTGGGCTTGGGATAGTAAATTAGTGAAGAGGCGTCAAGTTTTTTTGGCCCTAAATCCCCTATCTCTGGTGGTAAGGATGATGTCTTCAATCCTTCTGGAACAGGGAGGGTACCTTTCACATGGAAGATTTATTTCCTGCTTTCAGGAGAACAAAGGAAATCAGAGTGTGTTTCTTGCATTGGCTGTTTCTTAAGTAACTTTAATTCAAAATAATCAGTATGCCTAAGTGGCATATTTTGAGGTGTTGTATTCTGCTCCCCTTTAGTCCCACTTTTGAAACTTCAAGAAGTTTCACAATTTAGAAGCTGAGTTGATTGGGGTGCCTGGCTGGCTGTCAGTGGAGCTTTTGGCTCTTGATCTCCAGGTTGCAAGTTCAAGCCCTACATCGGGTGTAGAGATTACTTAAATAAATAAATTTATTAAAACAAACAAACAAAAACCAAAAATAACTGCTTAAAAAAAAGAAGCTGAGTTGGTAGATTGATCCATTATTTCATTGATTTAACTTCTTAGTCATGAAAATGGGTCAGTTGGATTGACAGTCATGTCTCCTTTTAGGAGGTGGTGATGTACCTGGGATACCAAAGTGAGACCTATATTGTATGAGAAGTCAGGTATCTAATAAGGATATTTCTATTGAAACAAAACAAAAACAATGGTTAATGACTGGAGCAAATTTAAACCAGTTTCTGAGCCCAGGTGGCAACCAGTCTAGATGATTTCTAGATATTAGAATCAAAGCATCTTTTGCAGTTTGAACATCTCTAATGATGTCAGTGGGTGTTCAGGTAAACTTTCAGAGTAGTAACAGGCACAAAGGTCATCTAAACACAAGTTTTCGTGGTGATTTCTCTGAAGTTTGTATGAAGTCATTCATACTCAGTTTGCAGGGCTTCTGGGAAAAAGGCAGTTTTGTTCTTAGTGATTATTAAGTCTAAGTGGCAGAAAATTGGAAATGTTAGTTTGGAGAGTTGTAGCCAAATATTGGAGTAAACTAGAAGAAGTCAGGATCCAGTTAGTTTGCAGGTAGGAGATAAAAATGGGAAGACAATTAACAGCACTAGAATCTGATATCCAAAAGGGTATACTATAGTTTTCTATTGAAACAAAATTTTCCTCTACATTCACTTCCATTTCTATCAGAGATAATCAAAGTAAGACTAATTTGTTTGCAAAATAAGTCTAGTCTTACTAAACTTGGCCTGGTTATTTACATAGGCAGTACAGCAAGGTACAAATCTGCTTTGCTGGAATTTTTCATAAGGAATCTCAGGCTGAATTTTTAAAAGACACTTGAGGCTAGGAAGCCAAGCCAAGGACTCATCATCAGACTTTGCCTGCAATATCTATAGATTTAGGTAAATTTCTCTCTTCTTGAGATTCCCCAAATAGTTTGGGATTACTGAGCTTGCCAGGAAATGATCTTCCTTGCTCACCTGGTAAGATTGTCTGGAACCCTGTAAACAAGGGGCTTTATTCGTTCCATAAAGTCAACCTTAGTTCCTTAAAGCCATCTGGTTATATCTGATTCTTGCACATCATTCTCAAATATGACATTCCAGTCAAAGCCTTGGTAATATAATCAATGTTTTGATTGTGTCCTGTTATGAGAAGAACAGATTCTTATTGAGCTTATGAAAATAACTACATTGGCATGAAGATCTTACTCTTCACTAAGAGTTTCTGAATTCTTAAGGCATCAGGCAAGCACAAAAAGATAAATGTTTCTTCTTCTTTGTTCACAAAAATATATTTTGCCAAGTTTCTGACAGCTAAGAGAATCTGGAAAAACAAAACATGAAAGAACCAACATGTTTTAAATAAAAATATCATAAAAATTATTATTCTAGTCAGTTCATTTAGTACCATGTACTTAATTTTTGTTGATCTTTATTCTGTTAGAAGTTTTATGAAGCCATCAGTTTCTCCATTAGAGTTCTATAAATTCTTAACCAGTTTAATGGTATGATCTGGAAGTTACTAGAAACCTGTGCTTGTTAAGAGTCCTTTCCTTGAGGGGCGCCTGGGTGGCGCAGTGGGGCACCTGGGTGGTGCAGTCATTAAGCGTCTGCCTTCGGCTCAGGGCATGATCCCAGTGTACTGGGATTGAGCCCCACATCAGGCTCTTCTGCTGGGAGCCTGCTTCTTCCTCTCCCACTCCCCCTGCTTGTGCTCCCTCTCTCACTGGCTGTCTTTGTCAAATAAATAAATAAAATCTTTTTTTTTTTTTTTAAAGAGTCCTTTCCTTGAATCTCTCTCAAGATGAAATAAATTTGCAAAAGCATTGGAATAAAACAATAACTTTCATAAATTGCAAAAAGACTTAAAAATGGCCATGGTTAAAGATCTGATGAGAGTTCATTATTAACAAAGAAATTTAGTTGTTGTCTATGACACAAAATTTTAAGATAATAACTAAAATTACAACTGATAACATTTTACCAGGATATATCAGAATCTTAGGAATTCTATACAATTACTAGAACATATATTAATAATATATAATCACACAAGTATAATCTAAGGTTTAGTATCACTTATTTGACAATGCTTCCCTTATAATTTAACATATCAAATGAGCCTAATTAGCTTAATAGCTCTCTTTTTATATGGAAAGAACAAATCTTTTGAGGTGTTCCAGGGATGCTTTAGAAAATCCCAAATTTCATCCAGGTCAAAAAATTTTGCTCAGAATTTGATTTTGGAAAGTTTGTCAAAAATATCAAAAAGTTTGGGCACTTGAATAAATAGGATCACAGATCATTATAAACAATCTTTAATTATCTATTTAACCAAAGTGAAAAAAGATTTTAACAACAAATACAGAAGATCACATAATTTTAAGCAAAGCTTAGTTCATACTGTTAAGACAATTAAGTAATCAAAGACCTGAGAAAGACAACATGAAGTACAGGAAATTATAGTGAAATATAAAATCTTTGCTTTCTAGGCAGATTGCTTAAAAGGTGAAAAAAAACCTTTCATAATATTTTATCAAAAGCAGACCAATAGTCCAAGAAAAATTTTTCTTTTTAGCAGATTATTTAGCAGAAAATTATGTAAGAAAGCTATTAATATTAAAGCTTATTTTAAAAAACGCTTATAGCAATCTAGTGTTTAGCCAACTTGACTACACAGGATAAAATTCTCTCTCTTTCTCTGTCTTCAACTTTCTATATTCATTTAGTTTGTCCTTTATTTTTTTCCTTCCTATTCTGAAAAAAAAAACAGTTTTACTTTAGGACAAATTTATTTTCTTTTCCTTAACAAAAGTGTATCACCATACTTTTTTTTTTTTTAAACCTCGGAACACATCCTACTTTCCTTGCATACAGAGTTGCATCTCATCTTATTTCTAGTAGTTTTAATTACATTGTACTAATCACAATTTTTAACTTTAGAAACCTTAATTTCCAGTGAAAACTAAGAAGTAAGCATTTGTGAACTGTTAGATTGGCAAATTTATGAATACAGCTCATAATTTCTAGAAATATAAGTTTCCTCATAGTAGTCTTTTGGTATAGCACAGGGCATGTTTACTAACAGACCCAAATATATTTAGCTTCTTGGTAATAGGAGGCCAGAGGTTGATAACCTATGTTTAGTAATTAATGTTTCAGTATTTTATCTTATCAGGAAATGATCTAGGTATTTAATAAATATCCACCATTTAATTTAACTTAGTAAAACTCTAAAGCTTTAAGTTACCAAAAATATTTGGGAAACATAATTATTGCTGAAAAGTTTACTTATAAACTTTTATTCCACTTACATCTATCTAAATCATTTGCTTGCAACAAATAATGTTTGTATTATGCATCAAAACTTCTTGAGACAGTGGAGAAAATCAGCCACCATCCCAAGCTATTTTCGTTGCTGACAAAAGAGATAGCATGAATTTATTTGACTAGTAAAGCCAGGTAGAATAATCATTGTATGTCTGCATTATATTTAATGCTGATAACTCTGAAGACATGCCTATTTTAATTAAACCAACAAACTTAAATCAGCTTTTACTTACTACAGATTATTCCAGATCACGCGAACTTGAAAACATTTGAGTTAGTTTCTGTATTTCTGAGTTTTAGGAATATCTCATTCATAAGCATTTACTTTTAAGCCAATTATATAGAGTTCTTTTTTAAATTAATTTTGCCAATACCATCTGGAGGTAGAAAAATACCTTATCTGTAATGTACATACAGAGATATACATAAACGTACAGACAGACACTACCAGAGATCTTATAGCTCCCATTTTAAAACTTTAGCTGTTGGGGCGCCTGGGTAGTGCAGTCGTTAAAGCGTCTTCCTTCGGCTCAGGGCGTGATCCCGGCGTTCCAGGATCGAGTCCCACATTGGGCTCCTCTGCTGGGAGCCTGCTTCTTCCTCTCTCACTCGCCTGCTCTGTTCCCTCTCTCGCTGGCTGTCTCTCTGTCACATAAATAAATAAAATCTTTTAAAAAAATAAGTAAAATTTTAGCTGTGAATCAGATACAATTATATGAAACTCAGTAGTTTATAAATAGCAGTAAGGAGGTCACATGATGTGATGAGCACTGGGTGTTATACGCAGTTAATAAATCATTGAACATTACATCAAGAACTAATGATGTATTGTATGTTGGCTAGTTGAATTTAAATTAAAAAATAACAGTTGGATTCAAATTTTATCTCTCTCAGAACAAGTTAAGTAAGATTCCCTGCTCAAATGGCTAAAGCTTTTTACTAACCTTTGTGGAGAAGACTTTTAAGATTTGTATTTGTCCTTGACAAGGAATTTTATGGAGGGTGTAGACTAGAGTTTGGGCAAGGGAACTTTTATAGATGTTGGTATTTTACAAAGCCTTTTTCTCTTTCTGTTTTCTTCAGTCTCAGGTGATTGTGGGCTATGTTTTGTTTATCTCCTGGGTGTTTACATTTTAAAGACATGTTGAGATTTATATCTTCAAGGGACAGAGAAAGAATGTAAGTTTTCTCCTAGAAGTTTTGGAATGTTTTTGTCTGTTATTAGAAGTCTAGGGTAATTATTATTTAAATATTTCCTTCTTTTTCTTAAGTGCGAGACATTGTACTTCCAATGTTCTGATTTTTTAAAAAATAATATCTGCAAATGTCTGAAAGGCAAATAGGAAAGGGTCTGAGTGGACTCCGAGTTGCTTTCATTGTCATGCTTTAGATTCAAATTGCAAATTAAGAATTGTTGATTTTTAATTCCTTTTTCTTGAATTCCTGCACGCTGTCTTCCAGAATTGTGTTTCTGATTCCGTTATAATGATTAGAGTTTGACTATCCAAACATGCTATTTTGAATTTGCTTTTTTTTTTTATTAAGGAGAAAATTTCCCAGCAAGGCAGAAATGAAAAGATTTCTATGTTCTAGAGCTACAGGGTTTAGTGTACATGCCTCTGAAAGGTCTCTATAAAGCACTCAACAAAGGCATCCAGATGTTCTCCTTTCCAAGTGTACAGTTCAACCTTAGACCAGTTCACCTTAGTGTGAGAAGCCTTTGTATACCATTGCTTCTATTAGCTCCTGAACCTCAGTCTCCAAGTTGATTAATTTCCTGATTGTTTGGAGGATGGCCTGGGAGAAATGCTGGTCATCTGTTTCATCTCTGAGGGGGGCTTTTTCTCACGGAGCCATCTAGCTTTTCTGTTAACTACAGTCTAATCATAGGTGGGAAGAACATCCCTCAGCAGCCAATCAATGTCCTTGTGAGTGGAGTTGTGAATGGCCACTAATCCTTCTAATTCCTTTCTAAGTTTGGTGGGATCGTCTGAAAGTGGAGGTAAAAGAGCGTCATACTTTAAAAGATCTGTTGCTGTCCAAGGGACGTGATTTCTTTGCCTACATGGGCAGGCAAGGAGGGAAGCAGGACACATCCGCAAAGAACATTGCACTGGAAGGCCTGAGGCTGGTACAACCTGATTACAGAGCCCAGTGAAGTGAGCCTTACTGTCTATCCTGGGTGCTTCGGCTACATTCACTTTCTGGCTTTCCACATGTACGTGAGTAACCTGTATACCCTGGGCCTAGGGGATAGGCTGGAGTGCTGTCTATAAATCGTGTAAGTAAAGGAAGGCTAAAGCAGGCAAGTGGGTGTTTAAGGGATTTTCTGGGGAAGGTGGAGGAGTTTTGGAGTTAAAGGAATTTGTTGAGGTTAGGCCAGATTTTAAGGAGGGGGATGTACTTTGAATGTGTACTTTATTTTTTCTAAGTCTATTTTCTATCCTTTCATCTTGTGAAGGGAATCCCTAGGGCTAGCCATTATGCTCCTTTGTATCCACTTTTTGATTTGTCTTTTCACAGGTAGCAATAAGATAATTATTAATTATATAAGAAGAGAGCTCCAATTTTTTTCCCTAAGTACAGAAGATTTTACAATTCAGGATCATTCTGGTCATTGATGAATAGGATTTTATGTTAATTTCAATAGTGACTCAGTAAGGTCTTTTATGGCTTAACCAAGGACAAAAGAAATGGTCCAAAAGGGGGTGCAAAAGCGAAAGCCCTCACAAGATCCAGAAAGTTAGCCTAAGAAAACAAAGACCTAGAGTTAACCTAAGAAAGCAAAGACCTTCACTGTCACAGGTGGTAAGAATGATGTAGAGAAAATGGCCTCTCTGTTTCCTATGGGACCATAGGATGCCTCCAGTCACAGGTGTGCTCTCTGTGACATGAGGCAGGTGCTACTGGAATGGGACTTTTTCAGTACTAACGAGACAATGAAGGTTGAGACATCAAAAGCTCATAATGGACTGGGATCCCTTACAACAAATTTCCTGAAAGCTGCATGGTCAGGCAATGAGAATGCTGCTTGTGACTTCATGTTTTAGAATCTCAGTCTGTTCAACTGGACATCAAATGCAAGCTGGTACTTGCATCTTCTGGCTGGCAGAGACCGGAGAGAATATTCCCATTGGCTACAAAGCTGAGCTCTAAGGCCGTAGAACTAGGTGAAAGGAAACATCCAGTTTTTACATAGGGAACCCCCAGCTAAATTTGTCTAAATAGATACTACTCTGGTGAGAACTGTGAATTAACCGGTGTGTGAGACTGGCTTGACACAGGCTTATAGGACCTATGCCTATGTTCTACCCTGTGGTTTTCCTCTTTATGACAAATGACAGAAAAGATAGAGACAAAGAAAAACAATGACCATCTCTGGGAGGAAAGGGATCAATAGAAAACAAGTCTTAATTTTTTTTTTCAGTGTAGTGCAAGCTGCATTCTCTGGTCTAGAGGTCGTGTAAAGCTTCTCCCATGGGAAACTTTCATGGGCTTTTCCATAATTCACTACTAAGCTCATTGAATTGCAGTTCCTTTGACCAGGACAGACAAATTTCATTCTGGGTAGACACTTTCAACTCCTCTCATCGCCCTGAGCAGTTTGGTGTTCACCTCCAGCTTCCTGATGCTTGGGTCCACCAGCATCTCTAGGAAGGCATTTTAGACAGGACCCAGCTCTAGGTATAATTCTAACCCAAATGCTAACACTGTGCTGTAGCTCTCTTCTGGGAGGCCCTCATAGTACCATGGGAAATATTCCTTTGCTGCTGTTCCAGTTATCTACTGCTGTATAACAAATTATGCCAAAATTGAGTGGCTTAAAACAACAACTATTTTATTATACCTCATGATTTTTTACACTGGGAATTCAGGAAGGGTTCAACTGGGCATTTCTTCTGCTTCATGTGTCATTGGTGGAAGTCAGTCAGTGGTATTTAGTTAGAGGACAGACTGGTGTGAAATATTCAAGACCTAAATGTTTGGTGCTTTGGTTGGGATTGGCTGGGAAGTTGGCGGTTGTCCAGAGTGGATACCTGTGGCTTCTCTAGCATGGTGGTCTCAGGATAGTCAAACTTATTACATAGTATTTCAGGGTTCCCAGAAAGAATTTTCAAAAAGAGAGGAAGTGGACCAGAAATTGGCATTAAGAGTCATTTCTACTGTATTTTATTGTCAAAGCAGCATCAGAGCTTATAAAAATCCAAAGGGAAGGAACATAGCCCCTACTTCTCTATGAAAGTTCTGTTAAAAAAAATTATGGTAATCTTTGGCCACCATAGTCCCTGACAAATTCTGTGAGTACAGGCCAAACTCCAGGCTACTAGTTCCATTTTGCTGCCAGAGTGCTTTTTAGTTTTCTCTTCCAAGAGTTAGGCACCTGGATACTGCATCTCCCAGCTACATCTTTCAGAACTCTCCCCATGATCTCACAGAAGCCCCTCTCACTTAAGGTAGGATTGGGGCTCTAAAAGCTGGCTCGAAAAAAACCCTCACCGATTTTCTGTCTCCACACTCTAGTGCCTCCTGATATCCTTGATCTAGTCAGGGGTTACAGGAGATGTGCAATGATTCTGATACATTTCCTTTGCAAAGTTTGCATGTGGGGATCTGTCTTATGCTGACTTTGAATTATGATATAGAATGTGTCAGCACCTTGGTTGAAACCAGGCAGGTAGAATTCTATTCTAACATCCTGTCATACCATTTAAAAGTCAGGAGCAGACAAAGAGGAGTTGGGTGACCAGAAGAGTTTCTGTTTTGGATGGTCACCTAGACAGAAAGGGATGTTGGTCCAGGTTGCTGCAAGAATGCCAAGAGAGAGAAGCTGTATGGTTCCCAGGACATGGAGGAGGGAGGAACTTGAACCTCCCTCTCCTGTGTCATCTGTGGCTTGAAAGTAAGGTGGTGGAGAGATCCTACAGTCCATAGGACAGGGTGGCAGTGGGGGCTTGATCACTCCCTTGACCTGAGAGGCGGATCGAGGCTGGAAAGGCAGCAGTTCAGTGAGATGTTAAGAGTGGAGGTGGGATGCTGGGGTAGGGATGGGCAGGCTGCTAGGAAGAATCCGTATGGGTGCCTCAGCCAAGTGAACTTGGAGTCAGTTTCCAAGGGTGTTTGACCATCCCTGGAACCAAGACATAACTGGAAAGGTGAGAAAGGATGGAGAGAAAATGGATCTATCCAAAGTCCTCAGGGAGAACAGTGCTTATGGTGAAAGTGATATTTCATAAATCACTTAGGAGTGAGACCCCCAATGGCCTTCTCAAGTCACAACAGATGTTTGCTAAGGTGACTTCTTTTTTTTTTAAAGATTTTTTATTTATTTATTCGACAGAGATAGAGACAGCCAGCGAGAGACGGAACACAAGCAGGGTGAGTGGGAGAGGAAGAAGCAGGCTCATAGCGGAGGAGCCTGATGTGGGGCTCGATCCCATAATGCCAGGATCACGCCCTGAGCTGAAGGCAGATGCTTAACCGCTGTGCCACCCAGGCACCCCTGCTAAGGTGACTTCTAGGTCTTGTGAGCTTAACCTCACAACTGCAGAGTTGGGTGGTTTTTGTTTGTTTGTTTGTTTATTACTGAATGAAGTATCCAAATAGGCATCAGAGCTGAACTGAGGAAAGTGTTTCTTCTCTAACAAATGTTGATGTTCACATAGTGACTTCCTTCCAAAGAGTAAAATATGAAAAGAGGGGGAAAGAGTAATTTTATAGTGAAAGAAACCTGACAAATACTATCTCAGCCAGGAGATCACTGATGATGTGTTGACAGTGTTTATCTTTGATATGATGTGATAAGAATGGCATTTCATTTTGCCATTCTGTGATCTTCCTTCCAAGAACCCATACTCCAGTCTAATCATGAGAAAAACATAAGAGAAATCCCAGGTGAGGGACATTCTACAAAATACTTTGCTAAATTGTTAAGGTCATTAAAAATTACTAGTCTGAGAAAATGTCACACCCTAGGAGACATGATGACTAAATGTAGTAAGGTATTCTGAACCCTAGAACAGAAAAAGACCTTAGGTAAAAATAAGGAAATATGAATACAGTGTGGACTTCAGCTAATAATACTATATTAATATTAGTTTATTAGTTGTAACGAATGTACCTTACTGATATTAGATATTAATAGGGGAAACTGGGTGCAGACTATATGGGATCTCTCTGTACTATTTTTGAATTTTTTCTATAAATCTAAAAGTGTTTTTAAAAATAAAGTCTATTAAAAATGTGTGTGGGTGTACCACTTGCAGATATAAATATTAAACAGATATTAAAAGAGACCCAAATCATTAGCCTGCCTCTCAGTTGCGTGAACAGATGTCCTATGACAATTCTTTTTTTCTTCTTCTCTTCTCTCTCACCCCTTATGCAGGCCCTTATTTTTCCTAAACTGCTCCTGTCCCCTTCTGATTAAACTCTTTGCCTCAGTTTCTTATCCCTCCTGATCTTAAACCCAAAAGTCACTTCATAATTAAGTTTTTCTCAAGTAGTCAGTTTTCTTGTTTCCCTAGAGACCACACCATTGCTCTCTGTATAAATGACTTTCTCCTGCGCACTTAATGCCTCCCAGGATCCGGGCTGAAAGTTCTTCTGAGCACGTTCTGTCGCTCCATAAGTTAACCAATCAATGTGCTAGTTCAGTGATGTTTGGACTTTAAAATATTTTTACTGAATAAAGCCTTGTTTTCCCCAAATAAAATTGTATGTAGAAATCCAAATTACAAATTGGATAAAGATAATACCATGGGGGGGCTTAGGTTAGAGGATAATCTTTACAGCCCACCTTCCTCAAGATCTGTTGGAGATCATCTGACTACCCCATTTCTCAATCAGTGGATTCTCACTGGTCCTGGGGCACTGAGCACCCCCACCTTCTTGCCTGATTTTATGTCCTTGTTTCTGCCAGTGGCACAGTCCCAAATGCCCTTCCTCTGTTTGGTCTTCCACAGTTTGGTCCTGTTAAAATCATTCTCTGTATTCAAATACTGCCTCTTTCATTATGGCTTCTTGGCTTGTCCAGCCAGAAGTTCTGTCTCACTCCCATGGGGTTCTTGGCTCTTGACTTCAAGTTCTGTTATGAAATTTAGTGCACACTAATCTGTGTCAGAATTATTTGATTATACTATCTTCTTCATTAGTCCATAAGCCCCTTGATGGCAGGACCTGTGGTTTTCATATCTGTGTATTCCCCGCAGCAGGTAGCAAGGTGCCTATGCTTAGTAGACTTTTGGTTAGTGGTAACTTAAATAGACAGGTGCATAGAATGAATGCCTTAGATTTACTTTGGCTCAGACTCATAGTTTTGCTTTTGACCCTTAGCCTGCCTCTGAACCTTGATATGTGTTTGTTCTTTTTTACACTCTTACTTCTTTTTCCACTCATGCATGCTTATCAGACAACTAAATTTTCCAGCCCTTGTGACTTAGACCTATGGAAAAATGTATATTGAGAATCCTTAGACTGTATCCCTCCCCTCCTTGACCCATGTTCTTCACCCAAAGCCTACTCCAGTGCCTGGAACATCATTCACCATGTTTGTTGAATTATTGAATACACGAGTATGATTTAGAAAAAGAACAATTATTTTTTAAAGTCAAAGCTGACTATGTTCTTAGCCTGTTCTTCTATAGAGAATCAGCTGCAGCAACTTCACAGCTATCCATGGAATGAGATGTCAATGATTCTGAAATGATCTGTGACATTTCAGTTCAGATCTGGGGTTGCCTGCTTGGCTTTACCACTCAGCACTCATATCTGCACAAACCTCTGTTTACACTGTGTTATTTAGCTTGGTTTTCCCCTTGAATGTGATTCCTGAAAATGATTTACAAATATTTATTCTCAATAAAAATATTGGAGAAGAGTACAGAGTGTGACTTTCCCTAGACCCTGCAGTCCTCTACAGATGGCCCTAAATAGAGCCATAGTGCAGATAATAGCAGGTGGCTCAGTGAGTGGTGGAGTTTTTAGTGGTGGTGGCTTGAGGGTCAGGAAGGTTAAGGGAACAATACTGGCTTGAGTAGCTGCCTTAAGATCATATGAAAGTTACAACCTGAATTTCCAAACTTTTTTGACCATTTTTCCTGCCACAACTTGAAAAACAAAATGCACTATCACACGCACACAAATGAAGGCATTGAAAATGCTGATTTCTTGGTTTAAAATTACATAATACACTAACTATGAAATATTCAAATATTTGAA
This sequence comes from Ursus americanus, assembly GCF_024610735.1. Classification (NCBI taxonomy): domain Eukaryota; kingdom Metazoa; phylum Chordata; class Mammalia; order Carnivora; family Ursidae; genus Ursus; species Ursus americanus. The sequence continues at coordinate 2,104,415 of NC_142131.1, forward strand.
TGGCATACAAAATATATTGAACAAAGTAAGAGCATCTGCCCTCTCATGCCTACCTTTATTAGTGCTGTCCCGCTTAGTTGTTCTCTCAGGAGGTAGCCAAACTTTCAAGTTTGCTGGTCATTTTTCAATTCATTTTTAGTAAGTCCCTGAACTTTTGATTGAGTTTTAGAGTAGAAATTTGGAGACCACTCTTCCAAAGCCCAAGGTTGTCTTAATCATCTGGGCCGCCATAACAAAATACCATAGACTGGGTGGCTTAACAACAGAACTTTATGTCGTCACAGTTCTGGAGCTGGAAGTCCAAGATCAGGGTCCAGATTGGTCAGGTTCTAGGAAGAACTCTCTGCTAAGGGCTCTCTTCTTGGCTTCTAGATGACCACCTTCTTGCTGTCTTCACCTGGTGGTGGTGGATGGGGGGAGCGCTCTAGTGTCTCTTCTTATGAGGGCACTAATCCCATCATGACGGCCCTACCGGCATGACATCATCTAACCTTAATTCCCTCCCAAAAGCCCCATCTCTAAATACCATCACACTGGGGGCTAGGGCTTACTGCATGAATTTTGGGGACACACATTCAGTCCATAAAGGAGATCTTTCCTAATTACTTCTTAGTCTTCATCTAGATTCTGAAATTTTACTTGTTGATCAAAAATTGCTATCATAGCAATTAGGGAGAGAAAGTAGTTTACTTAAACTCCACCTCAGTTTTTAAGCAGATGGCTTACATTCAGATGAAAACACAATTGCTAAATGCTCTTATTTTGAGTAGCTCAATTTTCTCATAGCACTGAATGTCTTCTCCCTCATCCTAAGCCACAGTTTTATATTTGTTAAAAAGGAAAAACAATATATACTCTTCAACAAAATGTAATTTAAAGGTGAAATGAGAAAATGGATATAAAGACATTTTATTAACTGCAAAGCATTCCACAATAAAGTAACCTAAAGTCACCACAATAGGGGCACCTGACTGGCTCAGTCAGTAGAGCATGCGACTCTTGATCTCAGGGTTGTGAGTTCAAGCCCCATTGTGAGTGTAGAGAGTACTTGAAAAAATAAACAAAATCTTTTAAAAATGCACTGGAGGGGCGCTTGGGTGGCTCAGTTGGTTGAGCGTCTGCCTTTGGTTCAGGTCATGAACCCCGGGGTCCTGGGATCGAGCCTGATTCTCCCTCTCCCTCTGCCCTTCCCTGGGTGCCCCCACTCTCCATCCCCTGGCTCACGCTCACTCTCTCTCACGTACTCTCTGTCTCTCTGTCTCAAATAAATAGATAAGATCTTAAAAAAAGACTTGGGGAGCCTGAGTGGTCAGTCCTTTAAATGTCTGATTCTTGATCTCAGCTCAGGTCTTGATCTCAGGGTTGTGAGTTCAAGCCCCACATTGGGCTCCATGCTGGGCATGGAGCCTACTTAAAAAAACAAAAATACATACATACATACATACATACATACATACATAAAGTAACAACAATAAAGTAAAATAAAGTGACTTTATTATAATCTATACTTATTTGCTACAGTAACAATTAAAATGCAGAAAAATTAACCAAATATCTTAGTTTGAGATTTTCCTAAGCAAACCACATTTCCTGCATTCACTGTGTGTGTTTCAACTGTCTTGCCAAAGCTTACATAGAAAGGATTCCTGATGTTGGAGACATGGTTATCTTGGAAAGTTTGTGTCTGCTGAAAAAAATGACACAGAATACACCTGGCATCATTTTGACTTCTGCACCCTGTCAGTCCAACTTCAGGATTAATCACAGCAAGAAATTGTGGGTCTCACAAGAAGCACTTAAAGAAAAAGCAATAAGGAAAGCAAAAATCTGCTACCTCTGTATATATACATTGTTAATGCCAAATTCCTGCTTTGGATGCTATAATTATGAGTGATGGAAACAGTGGGAGAACTGGGTGAAGGTTACATTGCAACTACTTGTGGATCTATATTTATTTCAAAATAAAAGGGTAAAATAAAGTTCTGTTACCTCAAAAAGAAAAGAGGCCAGAGCAGAAAGAACAAGAACTGGGAAACAGATTATTGGTAAGTAGTGTAAAAGTAGAGGCACGGAGGTAATTGGCTGTTTCATTTTTAAAGGACTTACACTGCCGTCAGGGTAAACTGATAGCACCGGAGAGAGGTGCTAAGAGATGAGCTGTGGTTTGCAAAGCCAGTGGCTTTCACTCACACATGGGTTTCAAGGGTACACTACCAAACAGACTCTTTAAGAAAGACTAGGCAAATACCACAGATAGACTGGGCAAAATCACAGGGTGACTGATGTCAATACCGTTCGTTCTCTCTGGAAAGGGCAAAAAAGGTCAATTCTCTTGAGTTGTGCCTTTTCTTGTTTCCATCTGATTGTTTTCCTCTCTGTTCCTCTAATCATGCTGAAGTCAATTAAGAAGACAAGAGGGGGCAATTAAACTAGCTAGATGGAAACCCACAGGTCATTACTATTGATTTAAAGAAGGGCAAGTTCATGTTGATGAAATTCTTAGTATCGCAGGCTGGAAATAGCTTTTCCTTTATATTTCCATTGTACCAACTTTCTTTCTGTTTTACGGCCTGAAGAATATTTTGTCTTCCATTCTGGTTCTCCTCTATTGTCTCCCCAAGTAAATTACAAACTCTTCAAAGGACTTTTTTTTTTTTTTTGCAAGACATTTCGAACGCCTTCATCTTTCTGGTTAACACCATTTGTATCAGTAACTGCAACAGTGTTATTTTTGGCATCTCACATTAACTGGTCAGTAAGAATTTATTTCTTAAAGGGTAGGAGTGAGAATAGAAAGACCGGAGACACAAGAATATTAGGATTCACGTTTGTGTTAAAAGCTCAAAAATCAAAACTGTTTGGCTCTCTGCAGCAAAACTGTAGCACAAGCTTCAATATTTTAGCTTTAAGTCCATGTCTATCATTGTCATCATACCGACTGGGAGTTTCTGAAGAAGAAAATTCTGTATGTTCAAAGTGCTCTTGCCTTGATGATTCTTTTCAGTATTAACAGATGCAAACACATTTCCTCTTATACTGTCACTGAAGCCAGGACATATGTGCTAAAGGCATGTCTTCCAACTATGCTGGAGCATTCTGCATGAGTATCTAACAGTACTATTACTAGTGACTAAGCTAAAGGGTATCTGACTGAGCAAAAAAAGAAAGAAAGAGAGAGAGAGAGAGAGAGAAAGAAAGAAAGAAAGAAAGAAAGAAAGAAAGAAAGAAAGAAACCACTCTACCAGTGTTCCTGCAATGACCAGCACACCAAATTCAATGAACACTTTCATCAATAGTAGAAGGAATATAAAAATTGATAAAATTAATGACATTTTCAAAATCCAATTCTCTGGCAGTTACTGAAGTAGTTAAAAGGACTGGACACTTTCCCAGTAAAGAGCCTCAAGAACTTTCTCTTTCTCTCTCTCTCTGTTCCAGATCACATCAGTACTTGAAGTTGCTGGGGTTTTTTTCTTGAAAAAGAAGAGTTGCGATAAAATCTGCTTTTTTCTTAGCTTCAACAAAGATTGTAGTTCTTTCATCACCTATGTTTTACAGAATTTCTGCAAGTTTGCCACTTTTTGAGTACTTGTCAAGTTGGAGAACAGTCTGCTGATCATCTCTGTGGGCTCCACCCAACTTGTCCAACAGCCACAGATAATTCTACTTTCAAAACTTCCCAGCCAAATTTTGAATTTCCTCTGGAAAACACTGCACTGAGCATAAGGGTTTGATGTTCCTTTAATGGCATTCTAAGGCAGAAGATTGGCTTCTTAATTTCTGATCCAAAATCCATATCTAGCATGTAGACAGCTTCATCTAAAATTAAATATTCCCATTATCTGAGACCATTTTTTGTTATCCATTAGTATCCCAGGAGTAGCACATAATACATCATAGCCTTGTAGTGTCTGAAAGAAAGGAAAGGGATAGCATTCTTGTTTGGATACTCTGTTAGGCAACTGATACTGTTCTTCTTTTTTTAAATATATATTTTACTTATTTATTGAGAGAGTGGAAGAGAGGGAGAGAGGAGAGAGAGAGAGAGAGACCACAAGTGGGGGCAGGGGCAGTGGGAGAGGGAGAGGCAGACTCTCACTGAGCAGGGAGCCTGATGTGGGGCTCGATCCTAGGACCCCAAGATCATGACTTGAGCTGAAGGCAGACGCCTAACCAACTGAGCCACCCAGGTGCCCTGATACAGTTCTTTGGTTTTATCTTTATACATGCATAGAGATAGGGATCATTATTTTCACTTTACATACAATGAAACAGGGGCTCAGGGTGGTTACAAAACTTTTAAGTGGTAGAGTCAGGGATCCAACTAAGCTCTGTCTGATTTAAAAGTTCACATTCCTTCCATTACACTGAGTCCTCTCTTTACTCTATGGAGTTATCTGGCACTTCATTAGCTTGCCACAAATATTTATTGGCTCGACAGAGAGATGAATGAATAGATGATTGAAAGAAACCGTCTGAGGCTTTAGGAACAAGTCTAATCTGAGAGATAGAAATGCTAATAGAAATCTTTATAAAATTGCTCTGTATTTCTAAGTGGCCCCATCTCTTCTGCCAAAGAGAGGGTGCTTCAATATTCCTATGAAGTGAAAAGGGAACCCCTGTGCTCCAGTATACCTACAATTAGGACAGACTTCAGCCAAAATTGGAAGGCAAGTGAAGTGAGACTTAGGTGCTCTTCTTTCTCTGCACTTGGTGGCTCCTGCTTAGTACTATTAATGTAGTCACTCACGGACCTGAGTCTGGTCAAACCTCTAGAATTAACTCCAGTTCACTTGGTTCTGCAGTCTTGGCTGCTAGTGGACCTAAGAGGAGTCAGTTGAAAGGAGAATTCACATGGGGGAGTTTAGTTCATAGAATTTGGAACCAAATAGACTGGGTTTAAAAAAAAACATATGTTCTCCACTTATTAGTTCTGTCACTTTGGGTAAGCCACTTAACCAATCAGTCCAAAACTTGGGAATATAGAAATTTCCTCATGTGGTTGTTATGAGGATTAATGGTATAGATAAAGGGTGAGGCTCATAGTAGAAACCTATTAAGATGTAGCTACTCTTCTCAGTTTTTTAGATGAATTTTTGGTAACTATAAGGCTTGTAGTTTTCCAACCAAAAACAAAGAAAATTTTTAGGATTTTGTGGTTTTATTTACATCATAAACCTTACAAAAGTCAAAAATCTAGAGTTAAATAATTTAGAATCACTTCTGATAAGGAGAAAAAAATATGTATATTTGAAACTATCCTAGAATTTGGGCTTACCTTACCTACTTTGGATTTTCACCTTAGTTTACTCCTCTTTGGAGATTTTCTATTCTGAAACATACAGCAGATGTCCATTTTTGTGGGCACTGGGATCCTACTGGGAGTAGGACACTGTCCAGTGTGCATCCTCCTTCTCTACCACCAACTTGGAAACAAAGGGGAAGCTGCCATGAAAGTATTGGGATACGATTCTCCATGAGACTTTCATGCTTCTGCAAAATATGCAAGCAGAACTAATTGCTCTTTCCTTCTAGCTTGTACAGGTATTTGTAGAGTGAAAGCCTTGGCCTCTCTTTGCAGAGCCAAGGGCAGGTTTGTTTGCTGTCCAGTATAATAAAGATGTTTCCCTTTGGGGCAAACATTGGCAGGTTTGTTCCCAGCTCATTAATAGATTCAGGTTCTCTAAACTCAGGGTTCCACCTTATGCTCTGCCTCCACCCAGGCCCCCTCTCCCTCCACACCATAGGGCTTGAGAAGCAAGGAAAGCCAACGCATGCTGCTTGCTGTGCTGTGATAACAAAGTCTGTTGTCTCTAGTACAGGATTCTCTTGTCTTCTGCCAGCACGAAAGTGTGACAGACTGACTTGTGAGCTTGAGAGTAGATAAAAATTCACATCGTTTACAGTTCTTGACAAAAAGTTTGTGAAAACATGGAAATGTGGTATTGTCAGCCTAGAGGGCTCAGAAATCTCCTCTGATTGGGAAGTGCAGGTGGCTGAGGGAAATTGTCCCAGGAAACGTAATACCTGATGTAAGTCTTGAAAGATGAGCAGAAGCTGGCTGAGTGAAGAAGGCTAAAAGACATGACGAATTCCAGGCGAAAGAAATGAGATACAGATGTGCTTATGTGTGGGAAATTGGAATGTTAGAGCTTGTGTTGCAAGGGGTTGGTCTTGGCAGGAGGATCTAAAAGCAGTTTGGGAATATACTGAGAAAAGAAAGAAGAAAAACTAATTTCTAGATTTTCTACTCTACTAAAACTTTCATGTGAATAGTCTCATTTTACTAAGATCGCAACTTTCTTGGGTAGGTATTACTAGCCTTTATAAAGAAATTAAGGCTCTGAGAATTTGAATAATTTCTGTAAGATTAAAAAGCCGATAAATACTAGAACAACAGTGTAAAACCAATGTTTTTTCCATACCATCTTCAATCACTTGGTGGGGATTTTTAATTTTTATTCTCTAGGTAATATCAGGAATCATCCATCTTTTTATATTAATGTTGTTGTTGTTTTCTTTTTTCCTTAATGTCAGGATGTCCTGATTAAGTCCATGGTAAATGGGCAGTTTGGAAGCAGCATGAAGTATAGGATAAGGGTTGTCTGCTAAGTATGAGAATAGTTATGAGATCATTGTAGTGACCCATTTGAGTGTTTTTAAGGGGACTGAATTGGGTAATGAAAATCATGATGGAGAAGAGAGAATAATTCATGCGTTTAGAAGTATAGTATATCATAAAGGTGAAATGAATAAAAAGAGAAGTGCAGAGATTTATAACTTTGATGACTAAATGATTTCAATTAGCTGAAATAGGTGATTCTGGTGGAGGAACTTTGAAGGACAACATTATGAACTGAATTTATAAAATAAATAGGATGGCAAAGGGTGAACTGATGGTGAAATTTCAGGCAGTTTTTGCTTTGTGGAAGACAAATTTTGAAATTAGAGATGTTCAGTTTTTCATGGAGTTTACAAATTATTTTTTTCATTGGTAATTACAACGTAATAATGAAAATTTTAAATTGTACAGATATGAGACAGCATTTAGCAGAAGTATTTTCTGGTAGGAAACGTGAACACACACAAAAAGAATATATGAGTATTAGAATGTTAATTTGCCCATTCTACTTTTTAGTGTACTTCCTTAAAAGTCTTAGTAGTAATATGAGGTGCCTGTGTGGCTCAGTCAGTTAAGCATCCAATGCTTGATATTGGCTCAGGGTTGTGAGATCAAGCCCAGCATTGGGCTCCGCACTGGGCGTGGAACTGACTTAGGATTCTCTCTCTCCTTCTGCCCCTCCCCTGCTTAGTAATATTATTTCAGATTTTTACTGAGATAACAATTCCCCTTCTTGACTAATCAATTTTGGCTCAAAACAGTTGTCAGATTCCTCCTTTTCTATACCTCCTAATCAGCTCTCTCTGAAACCCCCTCCAAAAATCGAGTCTTTAAAAAGATTTGAAGAAGGGTGGCTCATGCCCAGAAAAAAGACCAAGATTTCGCCAACTTTGGCAAATGACTTTACTTATTTTTTTACACTAGCTTGTAGAAAGAAAGCCTGAATGATTCATACCATCTGTGGATTTAAATGGGTTTCTCCTATTACTCAAAAAGATGTAGCTTTCTTTTGAAAATGAAAAAAAATGTTTCTTTTGCAAAACTTTTTGTTGAGCAAAAAGATTGTGTGTATGCACATAGCGAGTTTCAGATCACTGTTTAGTCAGAGCTCCAGTTAACTGGCTGATTCACCACTACCACCAATGCCTGGATCATTTTTCTCACTTAATGTTGGGGCAGCTGGTTGAATGTAAACCAATGTTCATTCATCTAGGTATGTTGCCTAATAACCGATTCATTCTTAAGTTTTTTCATGAGGAAGCGCGCACACACACACACCAGAGGAGGAGGGTAATAGTAGTGAAATGGGAGCTGTTACACGACGGAAATAAGCACTTGAAGGGGGGATTCTTTATTACCCTGCAAATGCAGCTTGCCCCTCAAATTCCTGTACAGAAAGATTCTCAACAGCAGACAGTTTGAATGTTTGAATATGAAAGTCAGGGTATTTCTTTTTACATTATAAGTAAGGCCTCTGCAGCCCTTAGACCTGCTGCTTTCTGAAGAACATGCCTGACAAATGTATCGTGGTCTTGTTCTGGTCAAGGAAATTCACTTTTAGCACCAGTTTCTCATGCCATGCTTCTACCATCACCCAGCACACACCCTATTTTAAGGGCACGGCCATTATCAACGGGGAGTTCAAAGACCTAAGCTTTGGTGACTTTAAGGGGAAACTTGGTGCTTTTCTTTTACCCTCTGGACTACACCTTTGTGTGTCCTACAGAAATTGGTACTTTTAGTGACAAAGCCAACAAATTTCACGATGTGAACTGTGAAGTTGTTGTGGTTTCAGTGGATTCCCACTTCATCCATCTTGCCTGGATCATCACATCAAAGAAGAATGGCAGTTTGGGCCACATGAACATCACACTCTTGCCAGATTTAACTGAACAAATTTCCTGAGACTACGACATGCTGTTAGAAGGCCCTGGTGTTGCTCTAAGAGGCCTCATCATCATTGACCCCAGTGGAGTCATCAAGCATTTGAGTGTCAGTGTTCGCCCCGTGGGCCAAAGTGTGGAAGAGATCTTCCCCTTGGTGAAGGCGTTCCAGTTTGTGAAAATCCATGGAGAAGTCTGCCCAGTAAACTGGGCCCCAGATTCTCCTACAATCAGACCACATCCAACTGCTTCCAAAGAGTACTTTGAGAAGGTAAATCGGTCAATCATCCCATGTGTACCCCAGCTTCTCCCATGTGTACCCCAGCTTCTCCTATGTGTACCCCAGCTTCTCCCATGTGTACCCCAGCTTCTCCTATGTGTACCCCAGCTTCTCCCATGTGTACCCCAGCTTCTCCCACAGTTGGAACTCACTTTTAGCATTTCAAAGATGATTATTTATAGAAGTCAAAACTCCAGTTATGCTTGTATTCATAAATAATACTCTACATGTTTCCTTTTTTTTGTAATATTGGCTAGGGCTTTTAAATGTACTCACCGCATAAAGTGTCCTTTATTGGTAACCTCTTGATGGCTAGCTAGTTTATAGAATGCTAGTTCACATATTCCTTGGATTGTGTCTTCAGTGGGAAGAGGAAACCTTCTTCCTTCTTGGCCTTACTCGACCCTTTGTGTACACCAGAGTGCTACAGCACAGTGCCAAGGCTTCGATCAAGGGTCCTGAAAGTTTCTTCTTGAATTCGTTTGTACGAAACTGAATTTTGTCTTAAAGTAACAAAGATCATAATCCTACATAGTTTTAAGGTGTTAACATCAGTGGTCTAATTTAACTCTTGCAATAAATGTATATATACTTGAAACAAATGTGAATCATGTTTTTAAAAAAACATGGTGGCAAAGTCACTTAAGTGAACATACATGTTTCTTATCCTGAGATTAATATAGTTATTTTACTTATTTGTTAGTTGACGTAGGGTCTACATACAATTCTATATATTGATTGGTTGTAATTATAAAGGATATTTATTGAATCCAGGAATTGCATTTTGAAATCATTGTAATTATTTTCTTTTCTCAAGTGCTCAAGGTAAAGTACATAATAAACATTTAAAAAAATATACATAAAAAGACATGTTCAACTATATATTCTATTGGAGTACAGTCAGCAAGAAAGCATGTGACTTCTAGTTTCATGTATTCAAAGCTTCATTTCATAGTAAACCCAGGATATTTATTTGCTAAAAATGCTACCACAATAATCAGAGCCTTCAAAATTTGATCTGCAAACAGAAAGACTTCAGAAGTTGAAGTGATTATCCTCTTTGGGGCAGGGGTCATCAGGTCCTGGTCATCATAGTTTTTTTCTATAAAGGACCAAATAGCAAATATTTTCAGCTTTGAGGGCCATACAGTCTGGTCTCAGTCATAGCTACCCAACCCTGGTATTGTAGTGTGAAAACAGCCATAGACAACACATAAATGACTGAGTGTGGCTATGTTTCAATAACATTTTATTTACAAAATCAGGTTACAGGCTGGATTTGGCCAGTGAACTATAGATTGCCAACCCCTGGTTTAAATTATTCTTATATTTGCATCCAAGCCCCAACTTTCCAGTGCTTAGTACAATGCTTAAAAGAGACATAATTAAGTTTTGTTGAATGAATAAATGGATTATTAAAATAGAGTAATAGAATAAATGTGCAAATTCATTCACAAATTCAACATGTCTATATTCAGTATCAGATACAGGACACAATTCTAGACTCTGGAGATATGAGAGTGGGCTAAATTAGAGGGAAAAAAAATCCCTGCCCTCACAGACATTACGTTCTTGAGGGACAACAAATAATATTGAGATAAGTAACAAAATGCATAGTATGTGAAATGGAAATAGTGGATAATTAAGAAATAAGGCACAGGGGTTAGGGCTTGTCAGGAGCATTGGCCATTTTAGATTAGGTAGCCAAGGAAGGCTTTATATAAAGGTTATATCTGAGTAAAAACCAGAAGAAAGTGGGAACAACATGTTCTAGGCATAAGGAACAGCAAATGCAAAGGATCTCAAAGAGGTGTATTAGTGTTTTAAAGGTGTCAATTCTTTTTCTATTTTCTTTATATTTTTAAACAAAGCACTTTTTCAAGTAAGATATTATTTACATGTAATGAAATGTATCCATTTTAAATGTAATGAATGTAGTTTATGATGTCATGTGTTCCATAAGTTCTTGAATGTTTGACACCCCCCCAAATATAGATATTGTCTTAAAAGCCAAAGAAACTATTCAGAAAAAAAGCATCATCCAAATAATTGAAAAGAAAGTTTCTCATACACATATCATACTGGGTATTCAGGAAGAACATCAACTTAATACAAAAACTCAACAACTAGGTAAAAATATTACATGTCCAGTTTCCGTTTTTTAGATCATCTAGTGTTTGTTTTTATAATTGTCATAATATGCTTAATCCTTGATTTCCTGAGGTAATCTTTCAGATAGTTGTATTGTTACGTATACAGTAACAACCACTAGCCACAGGTAGCTAGTAAGCACTTGAAATGTGTCTAGTGATGTGCCCCAAGTGCAAAATTCACATTCAATTTCAAAGACTTTTGAAAGAAGTGAAAAAACTCATTCATAGTTTTTATATTGATCATATGGTCTGAAATGATAATATTTTGGATATATTGGGCTAAATAAAATGTATCACTAAAATTAATTTCATCAGTTTCTTTTTAATGTGGCTACTAGAAAATTTAAAACTACGCATGTAGGTCACATATTTCTGTTGGCATTGCTACCTTAGATGTAATAGCTGATTCCTCCACTACCAGACTTCTCAGTAACATATGCTTTTTACATTTTCATGATTTAAAACATTCACATTTCTTTGATTTCTTCTTGCATTTGATTTTTGAGATCTATTAGGTCATTTGAATTTTTTTCCTTGCTTTTTATTTTATGTTTAAACATTATCACAAGTATATTGGTGACCTATGTCAACCAACAGATTACAGGAGTCTAAGGCTCTAACATCTCTGGAATCAGACATTTTCTAAAAGTGTGACAAAATAACACTGCAGGCTGCATATGAAGATTTACTTCACTGTGGCTTTCAGATTTGCAGAGCTTACCTACGGAGATAATGTTTTCATCCCTTTAGCTTTTTTTTTTTTTTTCCTCGAGGCATACTTGTGGTGAGCATAGCATAATTTACAGAGGAGTTGAATCACTATGTTGTACACATGAAACTAATGTAACATTCTGTGTCAACAGTACTCAAATTAAAAAATTTAAAATAGAATTCTATGTTGCCTTAGAAATGCTTAAGAGCACACAAGGATGAGAAGGTACTGACCAAAAGGAACAAGTAAACTGTGAAATGCCTGAGCAAGTTCCAAGGAAGCTCAGCACGTTAGTTACTAATATGTCAAAGTGGCAAGGCTGTCATTTGATTTTTAATCCCCTTCCATGACCTGTCAGTTTCTTTCTAAGCGCATGTATCTCTCCTTTTCATAGATTCAAGAGAACAACACATTTTCTTCAAGTTCTTTGATTCCTGAAAGATCTTTTGGGTCAAGAATTTGACTCTTTTCTTGCACAATCTTTCTAATGTTTATTAGAAAATTAATTATGAACATACAACAAAGTGCATAAATGCAGAAACTAATATATTTAACAAATGTACATCTAACACTTAAATTAGCTGTTAATATTTTGACATATTTGCTTCAGATTTCTTTTTAAGAAATTAAATGCTAACAATATATGCTCTCCTTTGCTGCACCTCACAACTTTATTAGCACCCCGATATCACAGTTCATGGCTTTACATGTTTTTGAACAATGACTGTAAATATTTGTCTCTGTAAACAAGGCAAATAAATTATTTTTTGAATCGAGAATTTAAAAAATAGTATATACTGTTTATTTCAGCAATTTTTTTTTAAGATTTTATTTATTTATTCGACAGAGATAGAGACAGCCAGCGAGAGAGGGAACACAAGCAGGGGGAGTGGGAGAGGAAGAAGCAGGCTCATAGCAGAGGAGCCTGATGTGGGGCTCGATCCCATAACGCCAGGATCACGCCCTGAGCCGAAGGCAGACGCTTAACCTCTGTGCCACCCAGGCACCCCTATTTCAGCAATTTGACTTTAAAATCAAAATTACTTTGAGAGAGCTACTGATGGTGATACATGCAGAATCATTTAATATATTTAAACTACTACATAGTTTTCTACTATAAAAAAGTTTATTTATTCTGTACCCTATAGAAACACAAATAGGATTTATCGATTTTTTTTTTTTTACTATTATGAACAGTGTTGCTATGAATGTCCTAGTAAATATTTTCTTTGTGAGGATTTTTCTAAGTGCAGATACATAGTAGGAGAATTGCTAGATCACAGGGTATGCACATACCAACTTTAATAAGTATAGCCAAATAATTCCCCAATGGGTTTATACCAACTTACATTTCTGTCATCAGGATATGGGAATCTGTTTCTTCACATACTTATGATACTTGTTATTAGATTTATTAGTTTTTGTCAATTCTGATTGAAGTAGAATAGAATTTCAGTGTGGTTGTGATTTTTATGACCGTGTTTGAACACTTAAAAAATCTTCATTGGTCATTTGGCTTTTGTTTATTGTGAATTATATTTCACATATTTTGATCATTTTCTTTAGATTGCTTGCTTTGTCATTATTTTATTTTTTAAAAATGTACTTTAATACTAATTTTTTGGCAGTTATATGTTTTTAAATATCTTGTTCTAGTCAATGGCTTGTTTTTTTTTAGAGAGGGAGAGACAGAGAAAGGGGTTGGGATGGGCAGAGAGAGAGAGAGAGAGAAAGAAGCTTAAGCAGGCTCCATGCCCAGCACAGAGCCTGACATGGGGCTTGATCTCACAACACTGAGATAAGGACCTGAGCTGAAATCAAGAGTTGACCGCTTAACCAACTGAGCCATCCAGGCATCCCATGGCTTGCTTTTTTGTTTTGTTTATGGTATTGTTTCTCACATAGAAATTTCAAATTTTACTGATCATTTTTATGATTTGAAGATTTTTAAAAAATGGTATATAGTTGACATAACATTGTGTATTTAAGGTGTGCAGCATGTTTCTTGCTACATTTACATATTGCAATATGATTACCACCATAGTGTTGGTAACACTCCAAGACCTCACATAGTTATTATTTCTTTTTTGTGGTGAAAAAAACTTCATTTTTTAAAAAAGATTTTATTTATTTAGTTGACAGAGAGGGAGAGAGAGAGCACAAGCAGGGGGAGCAGCAGGAAGAGGGAGAAGCAGGCTCCCCACTGAGCAGAGAGCCTGATGCAGGGCTCCATCCCCAGGACTCTGTGATCATGACCTGAGCTGAAGGCAGACGGTTAACTGACTGAGCCACCCAGGCACCTCATGAAGCCTCTATTTTGATGGTGAAATATTTTCGGGTGTTCAATGTAAGTACACGGTCATTTCCATAATCTACGAATGTCTAACACTCTTGCCTCACACATATAACTTACTTTTTATAAATTTGAAATATGTGAATATTAAGAACTTTGGAGGTAAGGTGTTAACATAGTAGAAAAAAATCCTTAGATTGCGTGGCTGTAATCATTTTTAAAAAATTTGTTTGCTGAGAGTTTCTCTGATAAGAGATAGTTATTCTTACATTAACTTAGAAAGCATTTAAAAGACTCAAAGTTTTAGAGGCTTCTGGGTGCTGCATCCAACTCTTGGGTTTGGCTCAGGTTGTGATCTCAGAGTGGTGAGATTGAGGATGTGAGGGCGATCTTGCTGCAACATCTGTCACCCCACTGATTGCCAGGGTTGATTTGGCTGATCTGGCTGGCGAGGCAGGTGTCCCCTTCCTCCCTCACCACTCCATGTGTGTCCCTGCCCAAGCTGCTGCATTCTCAGTCGAAGAGGACGAGCTTCCCCGATAGAGGAGGACCGTTCTTCTGTCAAGGGTATATGAGTAGCTGCGCTCCCCTGCTAGAACTTCCAAGGAGGCTCTCAGAGTGGTGAGATTGAGCCCCATGTGGGGCTCTGGACCCTGTGTTGGGGTCCTCGCTCAGTGCAAAGTCTGCTTCAGACTCTCTCTCCCTCTCCAAGTGCCCCCCCCGCTCTATCTCTTTCTCTCTCTAAAATAAAATAAAGAAATCTTTAAAACAAAGATTCAAAACTTTATAAATTTAGCAACATTTCCATTGACTGGCTCAAGTAAATAATCTATTTTGATGATTTCTATAGACTTAAACTTTAATTCCTTATTTAAACCTTATGTTGAAAATCATTAGCTTATAGTCATCTTGACTCTAGGGCAGGTTGGGACAGATCTAAACTTGACTCCGCTATTCAAAATAGTTAATGAACCAGAAACTCTATCACAATTTCCTTGATAGTACTTTTATTATCCCTATGTCTGTATGGAGCCTTCTTTATTGATAGATAGAAGGACCACAATGAGATGACATATTATTCAATAATCAGTGTAGCTATTATATTTATTATAATCTTTTACATTAGTTCTTCAAATTACAGGAAAAATAGACACTCTTATTAACAAGCCTAGAGCTGATTATATATCCTTATTTCTCTCTTTTACACCCTCTTCTCATAAATGCGTGCAACCTAACTCTACCCTAATCTGGTCAATGGATTTTAATACCCAGTCATGAATCATTGTCATTATTTTCCTCTATCAGCACAAAATCTTGAAATGTTTTTGTTCTGTGTTGTTTCCCATCCTTCCTGTAGAATCAGTCTTGGTTTTATTTGCTTGCCTCTTTTCCAGAATTTCTCCTATATCCTGCTCTCTCCTATTTTGTTAAAAGTATATGACTCTTTTTATATGCTTCCTTTTCCAAATGATTTTATTTAAAGTCCAGAGAGTTAACCTACAGTGTAATATCAGTTTCAGGTATACAATTTAGTGATTCAACACTTGCATACAACACCTGGTGCTCAACACAAGAAGTGCCCTCCTTAATACCCATCACCTATTTAACCTATCACCCCCCCCTCCCCAGCCTGTGACTATCGGTTTGTTTTCTATAGTTAAGAGGATGTTATTTGGTTTGCCTCTCTTTTTTCCCCCTATGATCATTGTTTTGTTTTGTTTTTGTTTTATGTGGAAGCTCAAGTATTCTGCAGCCCTGAATGAAATTGTTGGGTTGGGGAAAAGATTCGGG
This sequence comes from Ursus americanus, assembly GCF_024610735.1. Classification (NCBI taxonomy): domain Eukaryota; kingdom Metazoa; phylum Chordata; class Mammalia; order Carnivora; family Ursidae; genus Ursus; species Ursus americanus. Next base: position 2,120,149 of record NC_142131.1, read on the forward strand.
TATGGTGTGAAGTAGGACAAGGTCCTCTTGTAACCCTGGCCATGTGACATCCTTAGATATTCAGGGACATCATAACATTTGTAACCTTGGAAGTCCTTGTGCTCCTAGTCTCCTTTACCTTGAGTCAAATTCAATTTTTCCTCTCATACAGGTCTATCCTTACTTGGCAGCCAGCCCCCGTGGGAAATTATAGTGATAGCTTATAATTATTGCGACATTGAGTAGGCATCAAGAACTCTTGCTAAGTGCTGTATGTGCATTTTTCTCATTAAGGGAACACAATGAAAATCTACAACATAAGTGAAAATTTTATTTTCATTTTGCCAGTTAAGAAGCTAGAGCTTAAAGAGGTGAAATAACATGGATAGTAACCAATGGATTTTAAATATCTACCCATTTCTGTCAGCCTAAAAATCACAACATTTAACCACTATACTCTTGCTTTAATATGAGGGGAAAATGCTGAAGGCAAGGTGACAAAGAAAGTTCTTTTTTTCTCAGTGCTCATGAAAACATACCTCAAGCATGTTACTGATCATTAAGGTGAAGTATCTGATACAATAATTTGAAAAAATACATGTTCTTACATCATTATTATCTGTTGAATGTGTTTATATCATTATGTACAATCCTCAGTGTGCTATCACCTGTGGACTCCTGTTGTTGAAGGTAGCAGTAAATTGTCAATGATTCAAATAAGCCCTTGGCAGGAAATGAGAAATGCACAACACAAACCACCACGGATACTGTAATTGTGAGTAAAATTTTAAAAACAAAACACTAATTTTAATATTTTTTTCTGACTCAATTACTGTAGAACAATTATGTAAAATCTGTACCACTCACTATACACTGAGTAAGATAAAATTGCTATTTCCAGTTATTCTTTCCTTTTTAGTGCCTTTTGATCTTTATTTTAAAAAGTTTTCCTGCCCTACTCATATTAATGAGTAAGATAACACTGCCATATTTCAAATTACTGCTTCCTTTTTGCCATTTTTGATCTGTTTTGCTTTTCTTCACATACTTAGGTGTATGAGTAAGCTAACACTGCCGTTTTTTAAGCTGCTGCTTTTTGTCCTTTTTATCTGCTTTTTTTTTTTCAGTTAAAATTCACAGAAATACAGAGGAAAGCAATGATTTGGAAAATACTGTGAAACATGGAAATGTGGAGAATTATGTACTTTATTCCATAATAGATTTAAGATGAGTCTCAAATACATGAGGAGTACCAACAATAGCACAACAACAACAGAGTCAGAAGACACTATGGAAAATGCAGTATTGAGAGAAAGAAAAGATAGAAAGCAGGAGAGGGAGAGCAAAAACCATAGAAGATAAAATATAAGATCTAATATATATTTAATTGAAGTACAAGAGGTATAGGAGAATGTTGTGGTTAATGCAGGGCATGAAATCAGCCATAATACCCGGCTTGCTAAAAGGTAACACGGAGGCTGCTGAGGTGGAGGGAAGGTTTCGGAGAAGGGTGTACGCCTTGGGAATGCGGAGGCCTGCGTGACCACTCTGCTGTTGGAATGCCCGTGGGAGTTGCCTTCCCTGAAGCTTTCTTAGCCCAAATAGCTGCACTGTGATCTAAGGGGTGTATGCATTGTCCTTAGGCTGTGTTTAGCAGAGCTCAGAGAGCACACAGCTTAGCATATTGTATCTTTCCTGTAAACAGATCCTTCTTGTCTGCTTGAGAAAACGGTGATAAGGATTTGTGATTATCCTGAAGGACCAATAAAAGCAGGAGCAAAGAAGAGCAAAGGGCCTTCCTCTATGACGTTGGCGCCCTTGCCTTCTCCTCTCTTTCACAGCAAAGTTTGGAGTAATCTTTCATCTGTTGGTACAGGGATTGCTGGCCATTCCCAGCAGGACAAAAGGTATGGGGAAGAGGCAATATTTAAAGAGATAATGGTTGTTTAATTTCTAATAATGATGGAAGATATCAGTATGCAAAGTTAGGGGCCAAAAATACAGAGCAAAGCAAATAAAAAAATCCACGCCTAGAAATATAATGTGAAATTGCTGAAAACAAAAAATAAAGAAAAAAATCTCATAATCAGCCAGAGAAGTAAGATCGGGCTACCTTCAAATGAGTAAATGTAACATTGAAGGTGACTGTTGACTCAGGTCATTTGCTTTAGAGTGACAGGGCACATGGTAAGACAAATAAGTTCCCTCCGCATGGGCTGATTGCCGTATTTCAGTTGCTGAAGTAAGAGTTCCATGTTTAGAAGGAATTCTGTGTGGAACATACATTCGGTAGAACTGTGGATGGTGGTTTTGGCGGCAGTAATGTGGTCACGGAAGACAAATACTTCCCAGAGTAAATATCCACTCCAATGAGAGCAAAGTACTGCCCCCACGTTTTCTGATGACAATGATCTAATGTAATTAATGTGACACTGGTAACTGACTGGTTCCCATGATGAATGATGCCATATCAAGGGTTCCTTGTTGATCTCTGGTATTGGCAGCCCCTCAGTGTGACTCTAGCCAGATCAGCCTTAGTGAGTGGAAAATCATTTCATGAGTCCACGCTCATAACTTCTAACCCTGCTTGCATGGCCAATTTATTCATAAGTTCACTTATCAAGTACAGAGGTGGTTGGGGAATGAGGCTGATTGATACATACAAAACAGATTATCTTGTCCACCAGATTATTAAGATTCAACTTTGCTAAAATTACTATTTGGTGAGAATTTATGTGGGACACATATCCTTACAACCTGTAGTCTTTCCACATGCCATAACTGTCCATGTCAGGTAATGCCAGCATATAATCCAGAACCATCTATAACCTGTCCTGCAGTTTTTGTTCTTAGATCACAGGGCTCCTCATGAAGCTATAGGTGTGGATATAGAGAAGGGAGACAAGTAGAAGGAGTAGAATCTGGAAATATAAAGTCCTGAGAATATAATTTTCTTTTTTTCAAGTTCTCACAAGCATTTAGAATTCATCAACCAACCCTACTATAGTTTTTATATTCATTAAACTATCTAATGGGGGGCACCTGTGTGGCTCAGTCAGTTGAGTGTTTGGCTATTGGTTTTGGGTCAGGTCGTGATCTCAGGGTCCTGAGATCGAGCTCCACATCAGGCTCTGTGCTGGGCTCAGTCGGCTTGAGATTCTCTCCCTCTCTCTCTGCTCCTCCCCTCACTCCATCTCTCTCCCAATAAAAATTAAAAAAAAAAAAAAACCTGATGGGGACAATAATTCAGCCAGCCAAAGCTGCCCTCAATAGTCATTCAATCACAGGCAAATGTAGGTAATAATTTAAGTCACTATTTTATTACTGCATGCAATGGACTATTAGTATTCCATTTACCACTGGCAATAGAGTCATTAATGCCTATAAATCCAGGTGGTAACATTCCTATAATTTCTTTCCATATATGGTTTTGAGTTAGAGTTGGCCACCTGAGAATTTTGTACAAAATTTGGAAGACAGAAATGAAACAGCAGCCATTACTTTCTGAGGGCCATCAGATCTGGCAGCTAGAAGTGCCTGACCCCCTAAATTCTCTTGTCAGCTCCAAATCATCTAATTATGACAGTTCTTCAGGAGGGTGGACTCAGCTGCTTAATGAGCTTTCTCTGACTCACTAATAAGATTTGGGACTCTTTCCAATCTCCTACAATTGCCTGTCACTTATTCTGTAATTCATAGTGGTTTTGTTTTGTGATTGAAACTTTACTAATACAGAGAAAAGGTAAAAATTAGAAATATGAATGAACGAAGGGACATCATTGCAGAAATTTAAAAAGATAATAAGGAAATTGCATAAACAACTTTCAGCCAAAATATTTGAAAACTAAGATGAATTGGACATACTTCCTGAAAACAACTACCAAAACTGACACAATATGAAATATCTAATTTAAATAGTTGTATACCTATTTTTTAAAAAATTAAATTCAGTGCAGAAAAAAGAAAGGAATTGAATTCAAAACCAATAAACTTACTCAGAAGTAACTTCCAGGCTCAGATAGTTTTACTGGTGAATTCTATCACAGAATAACAGTATTATACAAATATTAAGGAACAAATAATAAGCTTACACAAATATTAAGGGAGAAATAATAATTTAAACAAACTCTCAGAAGATAAAGAAGTCTGGAAGACATAAATATTTTATTTTAATAGCAATTATTAATAGTTAATATCAATACATATACACACATATGAACATGTGTATAACCATCGATCTACCTATATATATGAAAAAATCACAACTTTACAGAATAGAAAAGAGAAAAAATGAATTTTTTTCCCTGAATTATTTCAGAGTGAGATGCAGACCCAATGCCTCATTGACACTTCAGGTGTGCCAACCAAGAATGTTGGTAGTTAAAGGAGACCCCATGCAAGTAGAGGCAATTGACACTGAAATATTGACCCTGAGGTAGAAGTGCTTTTACACAATGAGAACAGAGAAGAATATATTTTGTGGCTAGATAATCCACCTGAATTCCTCTTCATACCGTCTTGCCCAATTTTGATGGTAAATGGACAGGTTTAGTAGTCATAGCCTGAGAAGGGTGTTAAGACCAGAAACTTAAGACACCTCAATTAATAAGATGGATAAGGTGAACACAAAGTTTTTCAAATGACGCAAAGAAAAAACATTTGAAGTGTAAATGAAATAAATTTTGACAATGAAAGAAAGTGCTATTTGTCTCAAATAATAAGCAAGTGGAAATATTGATCCAAGAATTCCTACAGACAGGAAACATCCGTCAACTAAAATGTCTTGATAAATTTAGAAACAGAAGACCCATCTTCTAAAAGAATCAAAATACACCTCATTAAAAACATCATTGGACAGCCACATGTAGAAGAATGAGACTGGACCATTTTCTTACACCATACACAAAGATAAACTCAAAATGGATGAAAGACCTAAATGTGAGGCAGGAATCCATCAAAATCTTAGAGGAGAACACAGGCAGCAACCTCATCGACCTTGGCAGCAGCGACTTCTTGCTAGACATGTCTCCAAATGGAAAGGAAACAAAAGCAAAAATGAACTGTTGCAACTTCATCAAGATAAAAATCTTCTGCACAACAAAGGAAACTACTGGGTATTTACCCCAAAGGTACAAGGATACAAAAGATACAGATACTCCTTTCTTCCTACTCTTTGATAGTCTATATTTAATCAATGTGTTTTTCCATTTCCTTCTGTAGGCTCTCTACCCCTCCCTTTCTATCCTATCCAAAGTCTTTAAGATATATTTTTGATAAGATTTTATTCTTAGACTTCATGTCTTCAATTTCTTGCTGGTGCAATTAACCAAATGAATTATCTTAGCATTTATTTCATGTTATAATTTGCTTTTTTGAACAGCTCTGACTTGCCTGTAAACTTGTCTGTAATATTAGACCCAGAATCTCAGTGTCTGCTCATCACCTCACCCCTACACCATCCCAGACTCCCTCTAGGCTTCACTCAGATCTTTTGCTCATTCTGGTCTCAAGACATCAAATTCCATCTCCATAGCTCTACAAGTATCTAAATCTTACCCATCATCTAGGGCACAACTCAAGATTCATTCCTCGTCTTTTCTGGCCTTAGCAGTACATGTTTATTTTGCCTTTCTCTGAATCTGTATCACTTAAATTATTGCTCTGTGTCTGGGAAGTCATTTAAATGGAGTACCTAATAATAAATGAGTAATGCCCAGTCTCTGAACACAAGTAGCTTATAGTCTGTAAGTTTTTAAGTAAAGCACCAATTTCCCATCATTCCCAGATAAAGCCTGGATTTCAATTTATGTCCACTTTTAGAGAGATAACTTGAAAGGATATTAAAACTCAGAGTGGGATTAATATAATTCACAGTTTTGATTTATTTATATGAAATTGAAATATTGAGGTTCGAACTACTTAAATAATCCAACAAACCCACCTTATCTTAAATTTCACTTTTCTTTTTCACAGTGTGTTGTTTGTAGTTCTTTTCCTCATTCTGCCCAAACTAGAATGGCAGCCAAATGGCCAAATAAGATGAGGCACTTAAGAGGAATAAACAATAACTAGTATTTCTCAGGCTGGATTGTGATCAATGCAATGAATGGTCAGTGGCAACATACATAGTACCCATAGTCCATCCTGGAATTCATAAGCTTTTGTATCACAATCATCAACATTTCCTGCAAACCTTGAATATCAGTTAAATTCAAAAAAGATATCCAAATTTCTAAGACTTTATTAATACTAAACTTTAGAACTGTAACATAGTGGGTTGAAAATTGATCACCATCATCATCATCATCATCATAATTAGCTAGTATTTACTGTGTACTCGCCATATTCTAGGCATTGCTTTAAGTGATTACTTTTATTACCTCATATGATCATCTCAATAGATTTATGACTTAGGTATCATCATTATCACCATCATCATCATTATCATCATCGTCCCCATTTTAAAGATGAAGGTACTGAGGTTGGAGATGTTAAGTAATTTGCCTAAGGGCGCTCAGCTAGTAATAGCAAAGTTGGAATTCAAAATCAGACATTTTATATATTTGCAAATGACATATCTGATAAAGGGCTTGTATCCAAAATATGCAATGAACTTACAGAACTCAACGGCCAAAAAACAAATAGCCCAATTTAAAAATGGGCAGAAGACATGACTAGACATTTCTCCAGAGAAGAGATAGAGATGGCCAATAGACACATGAAAAGATGCTTATCATCACTTATCATCAGGGGAATACAAATCAAAACTACAATGAGATATCACCTCACACCTGTCAGAATGATTAACATCAAAAACGCAAGAAACAACAGGTATTGGCAAGGATGTGGAGAAAAAGGAATCCTCTTACACTGTTAGTGGGAATGCAAGCTGGTGCAGCCACTGTGGAAAACAGTATGGAGGTTCCTCAAAAAGTTAAAAATAGAACTACTCTATGACCCAGCAATAGCACTACTGGGTATTTACCCAAAGAATACAAAAATACTAATTCAAAGGGATACATGCACCCCTACGTTTATAGCAGCATTATTTACAATAGCCAAGATATGGAAGCAGTCCAAGTGTCGATTGATTAATGAATGGAAAAAGAAGATATTATATATATCATTATCATTATATCATATATATATCATTATATAAACCATCATATATATATATATGAATGTTATTCAGTCATAAAAAAGAATGAAATCTTGCCATTTGCAACAACATGGATGGATCTAGAGGGTATAATGCTAAGTGAAATAAGCCAGTCAGAGACAAATACCATTGATTTCATTCATATGTGGAATTCAAGAAACAAAACAAATGAACGAAGGAAAAAAGAGAGACAAACCAAGAAAGAGACTTTTTTAGATTGAGAGAGAGAGAGAGGGTACATAAGTGGGGTGAGGGGCAGAGGGAGAGGGAGAGGGGAAGCAGACTGCCTGCCGAGTGAGAAGCCTAATGGGAGCTCAATGTCAGGACCCTGAGATCTTGACCTTAGGTGAACCCAAAAGTCGGTTGCTTAATTGAGCCACCCAGGTGCCCCAACAGACTCTTTTTTTTTTCAATTTTTTATTTTAATGTTTTTTTATTATATTATGTTAGTCACCATACAGTACATCCCTGGTTTCTGATGTAAAGTTCGATGATTCATTTGTTGCGTAAAACACCCAGTGCACCATGCAATACATGCCCTCCTTACTACCCATCACCAGCCTATCCCATTCCCCCACCCCTCTCCCCTCTGAAGCCCTCAGTTTGTTTCTCATAGTCCATAGTCTCTCATGCTTCATTCCCCCTTCTGATTACCCCCCTTTCTTTATCACTTTCTTCCCCTACCAATCTTCCCAGTTCTTATGTTCCATAGATGAGAGAAATCAACAGACTCTTAATTGTAGAGAAAGCACTGATCTTTACCAGAGAGGAAGTGGTGGGGGGGAGGGTTAAATAGTTCATGGATATTAAGAAGTGTACTTGTTGTGATGAGCACAGGGTGATGTATGGAAGTGTTGAATCACTGTATTGTATACCTGAAACTAATATTACACTGTATGTTAACTAACTGGGATTTAAATAAAAAATCAAAGAAAACAAAGTGAAAAAAATACCAAAATTGGGCATTTTAGTATATGGATTCAGGAGCTTTAATAACTCTAGCAGAATTCATGATAAATATTGTTTTAATAAAAATCTTCATTTTTTTTATTCTGTTATATTCATTATTACTTGTCATAGTGTTTGCCTCTTAATATTAGTTTTTGCCTTTGTCTTCACTGGGGGAAAATTGGAGCCAGACACTTGTCTTCTTACATGGCAAATTGAATTGCCCAGTTGCTTAAAGATATTGTTTTTTTGGTGGGGGATAGAGCTGTAATTAATGTTTAAAATTAGGTTGATTAAAGGAGAAGGACAGTAATAATCATTATAGAACTTTTATGTTATCTTGGACAAATAAGAGTTAAAATTTCTGAGACTACAGAGATGTGGACTGAATTTCACAACTTAGGATCAAAATATATTTAATGAAGTTACTTCATTCCTATATTACTCTTACAGATCAATTATAAGTTCTTACAGCTCTTTGAAAGGGCCCAAATAACTGAAAGATACAACCAATAATTTCAATAAATTTCAGTCGGATTTATTTGGCTGGTATTTAAAAAAAAAAAAAGGCCAAATGACTTCTCTTCCATAAACATGTAAAGGAATTCATTTTATACTGCATCATGTTAAGCAATCATACACTCAACTTTGGCTCAATTCTATACTCCTACTGGTTGCATACAGAGGACAGTGAAGGTCTCTGGGATGATAGAGCCACAAGACTGTAAGGGCCCCCCCACCCATGATTGGAGGGAAATTGCTCACATTTGAATGTTAAAAGCAAAAAAATTAACTGCTAATTTACCATAACACTGAAAAAATAATAATTTAAAAAATAGAAGTAGAGAAAATTAAGTGAAAAACAGTATAAATGAGCTAAAATATTCTGTCATTCCCAAGGGAAAGTCAATAGATATTGTTAAAAATTAACAAATCAAGTAATAGAGGCATACATATATAAGGTAGAAATTTGATGGCAATCACCAGAAAAACAAACAGACAAACAAACAAACAAACAAACAAACAAACAAACTTGAAACAAATGTCCTTGCAACAACCGCACTATCTCCATGACCTGAATTTCAACACCTTACTCTCTAACTGCCGCGTTCTAACTCTGTAGCTCACTTCCTTCTAGTAGCTTCATTCCAGTGATTCTTTGACAATCCCTATATTAATCAGATGTAAGAAAATAGAGAGTTTTGTAATGATCCCATGCATGTTATGTATTCAGCAATTAGGATGAGTCATTCAGGAGTGGTGTTATTTTCTCTGTGTCAAGTTTGTTTGAAATTTCTGGAAATTGCCACAGAGTTCTACCTTCCTTTCTCTCTATATATGTGAGTCTAACTTAAAAAAAAAAAGTGGAGTTGTTAAACTCCTGTAGCAAAGTGTTTTGAGGCAGATATAAAATATATTCATTAATTTGATTCAACTTAGAGATAAAGGTATTACATACATATACAGACACACAATTTACTGCTGGATTTTTATTGTTTTCATCAGGCTTTAAATGATTTCATCTATGTTCTTTCAAAATATAGGTATTTCAGATATCTATCACATGTTTTTATTTTAAGAAAATATCTGCAGCCATATCATTCCATTCCTGAAATGATTAAAAATGGATACCTCTTGAAAGCAGGACTGAGGACTGATAATGTGGGGATGAAAGAGGGATTTTTTAAAAAATAAGTTTTGTGTCCAACTACACTTTTGTCATTTACTACACGTGTGACTTTAGACAAATTATTTAATATCTCTTAACTATAGTTTCCTTTGTATAATATTGAAAATATAATAACTCCCTCATAGTTCTCCAAAACATATTATGTTTTAGGCACATGGGAAATAAAATAAACCCATTCAGGTTAGAAAAATATGTATTTCAAAAGTCTAAGCAGAGCAGTAATGCCCCATATGATGAATCACATTTTATAGTCCTATAATATACACATGTACAAAATCATTGATATACATGTACAAATTTACATATAATCATAAAACATAATCTATATGCATATACTTCTACATACTTTTCACTGCTCTTTAGTAATCTTACTCTATTTCAAAACCACCTTGTCTATAAGTAGAGGAAGTCTTTTAATTCCTATTTTTAAAAAATTGAACCTTTAAAGGTGATGCTTACTACTTTCCTAAACTCATGTTTTAATTATGAATAATAGAAACAAGATTGGAACCATGATTTCTTGACTTCTAATTCAGCACTTTTTATAAAGTTTGTTTTTTATTATTAGTAATAGTAATTATGATTTCAGTTTGGCTTTTGCCCAAAAGATAAGTATCACTATGGTGTCATATTTGAAATCATGATAGTGTATGAAACTACCGAGGCAGAATATATTAAATGTACAAAAAAGAAGGCTTGAATCATGATCATCAGGAAGACCAGCATTTAAAGAAAAGTCAGAATAGCATGCAAATGGAGAAGAAATGGCCAAAGAAAGAGAAAGCAAACAAAGGAAGTCAATGTAATGTCATAGAGGACAAAATACAGGAATCCTTTTTTTTCTTTTTTTTTTAGAGAAATAGCATGCGCACAGGGAGTTGGGGGCAGGGAGGGACTGGGCAGGGGGAGATGGAAAGAGGGAATCTTAAGCAGGTTCCACGCCCAGCGCAGAGACTGACACGGGGCTTAATCTCACAATCCTGAGATCATGACAGTGGAAATCAAGAGTTGGACACTAATTGACTGGGCCACCCAGGTGCCCCAGGAATCTTTCATTAAAAGAATAAAGTGTTCTAAAGTGTTCAATCACATTAGAAGAAAATGTGCATTGGATTTAGGAGCAAAGAAATCACTAGTGTTTTGGGGAAGGCAAATTTCAAGGGTGGCAGGAGCAGAAGATAAACTGTCATGAACTGAAGAGTGATTTGAAGGGGAGGTGTAATCATTGTTGATAAGAATTTCATTTTCCTGGGTGGCTCAGTTGGTTAAGCATCTGCTTTTGGCTCAGATCATGATCCAGGAGTCCCAGGATCAAGTTCAACAGGGAACATGCTTCTCCCTCTCCCTCTCCCTCTCCCTCTGTCCCTCCCCCCACTTGTGCACGCTCTCTCCCTCTCTCTTTCAAATAAATAAATAGACTCTTTTTAAAAAAAAGAATTTCATTTGCAAAGAAAGGAGAATGATGGGGAAAAGTAGCTAGGAGAGCATGTAGAGCCATGGAGAATTTGTTTTTGTGTTTTAAATGGTAGAAAATTAAATTTAAATATCGATGAGAACAAACCAATGAAGAGGAAAAGTTTGGAGATACAGGGAAAAAAAGTAACAGTGTAGACGGAGGTGTCTCAGAATATAGTTGGGGCATCCAGAATATAGGTGTCAGAGTATACCTTATATAGATGAGTGATATCATTTCCACAAGCAGGAGAGAAGAAACGATGGTATGGATGTAAGTGTGTAGAATTTGTGGGGGAAGGAGTTTGCATAAGGTGGATTTTATTAATTTTGAGAAATATTTGGGAAGTGTAGAAGAATTAAAGATTTGAATCAAATGGAGACCATAGAAAATAGAAACAACAACAACAACAATAATAATTAATAATTGAGAATCCTAGAAGGAGTCTCAGGAAGCATCAAGAATTGAACTGTAATTGGAGAAATATTATATTAATTTATAGGACCCTTTAAAACTACATAGTTTTGTAATTTTCTCCAGTAGCAATGAACAAATGAGTAGTTGGTATGGGATCAAAATATTTAAAAGAAAAGAAAATTAAAGAAAAAGTACAAACTGTCTGCCTATTGACATGTGCAAACACGTATGCAATTCAGATAAATTGGAAGGCTTTCAAAAATACCTCTGTAACTCCTGATATTGAAAGTTCATCTAAGCAGCAGGTTTATTCATGTTAAACATGCTCCAAGTTATCAGCATTTCATTTATATAACCATTCTGAACAACTGAACTGGAAACTTAAATCTATAGTAACCAAATTGGTTCCAAGAGCACATGAAAACCTATGAAAAGAAAACTTGTCTTTTCTTCATAATAAGATACGAATTCTGTAAGTGTCCTAATAAAATTCCAACAACATACTTTGCTTTGCAAATAGGGAAGTTGCTAAGGCCACAAGCCACACTGATTACCTGGTTTTACTCCTTAATGCTTTAAATATTTGAGGTTCTTTACATGCTAGAATGTTCTGATAATTTGACTTAGAGCAAACATGAATGCTCTTTTCAAAATTTAACACAGCATTTGACACCATTTTAGCATTTTCAAGTTTTAACACAGTTGATCACTCCCTTTTTGTACCTTGTTCTTTCACTTGCCTTCTCGGGTAATAACCTGTTCTGGATTTCCCCCCCTTAATTCCTGGTCTTTCTTCTTCCTGTTTGATGCTCCTTATCCTCCTGTCTTCTAAATCCTGAAATTCTTCTCTATATTTAATCCCTAGGTGAACTCGCCCAATATTATGTCTATAAATACTGTCTGTTCATTACTCCCCAATTTATGCCAATAGCCTACACTTTTCTTTTGAGCTCCAGATTTATATATCCAGTTATCTACTTGACATCTTTATACGTATTACCTAATAGAATACCTAAAACTTAACCAAAACTAACTCTTGATTCCTTCCTTCTACCACCACCACTCAAAGTAGCTTTAAACACAGATATCCTCATCTTAGTAAATGGCAACTTTATTCTTCCAGGTTTCTTGGGCTAAAGGTTCTTGAGACCTTCAAGACTCTGTGCTTTCTCTTCCATCCTTATCTCATCAGTCAACACATCCTGTTAACTAGGCCCATCTCATATTCATTCACTTCTCACCACCTCCACTGATACCACTCAAGCTCAAATCTAAGAAATTCTTTCCAATTTTTGTTGTTACAAAGAAAGCTACAATCAGATATTCTTGGAAAAGTCTCTTTGTCTACATTATGCTGGTGTTTTTCTAGGGTGGATAACTAGTAGGACAAATACTTCACACTTAGTCATAAGGAATGGGTGTTTTATTTAATAGATGTGGTATGATTGCCCTTTGGAAGATTTGTACCAATTTACACATGCTCCAGGGGGATGTTGAAATCACTTCCTGTGTCTTTTGGGATGGGTAAAGCAGAATAGGGGTTGGGAAGGATGTCAGACTAAAAGAATTGGTAGGAGTGGAACAGAAACCTGATATTATTATCAGGTCAAAGACCATTGTTCTTCAGCAAGTAAAAGGTCCTGGTTATAAAAAAATAAAGTTTCTGTTGTCAGAAATGGAGAAAGGATCTGTTTCCAGGTTGTTTCAATCAGAGGTATCTCTAGGATCTACTTAAATTTTGGAGGTACTTGGATATACATTGTTTATTTTTTTCACCTATGTCGGATATTGTGGGTTTAAAAGATACCCCAGAAATCATATGCTCCTTCATTTAACTTTCATTATGCAGCTAAGTTGCATGACCAAATTGAATGTGAAAGTTTTTTCTGTGCATAAATTTAAAAGTATTGACAGTATATTGCCAAGCTAACCATCAGTAAAGGGAAAAGAGGGTGTTAGAAGTAATTTAATATAGAATAAATGACATAATCAATAGTCATCCTCCTGACCATAAATGTATAACTTACTTATTTTAATTGTTCCCTCACAGAGGTAATATTGCCAATCATCCAGACCCCTAAGGCATTTATTTAGTATTGTAAGGGACTTCATATATATATATATGGGACTATATAAGGGATATATATATGTAATTACATGTAGGAATATACTCTGAAAAGTTCTGGCTCAGAAGTAAGGATGTATTCATGTAGTGAACATATTCATGCTAGTAAGGGGAAATGTTTATGGTGAACATAGAATACCTTGGATATTCCTCTCAGGAAAATATTATTAATCAAGGAATAAGCCTCATCAGAAGTGGGGAAATCAGGGTATCAAAGACTTCTATCAGATTGAAATAAGATGACTGCAGGGACAGGGCCCATACACTAAGCTGAGAGTCAAACCAGGCCATTACACCATTAACACAATATATTCCTCTCTTCCTTCAGATTCAATGACTAGAAATTTTCTGAACAGGTTCCAAAATGAGTAGAGGGGAGAAAATTAGAGATATCCAGGAAGTGGGTGGGGGGTGTGGATGGGAATAAAAAGAAGAGTTTAGGTTTTTCCAAGTTTCATACATTCCAAATATTATATTGTATTATATTATATCATATTATATTATTATTATATTACATTACATTATCATATCATATCAAATATTACATTATATGTTGTGGGTGTAGATTTCCGTTTGAATCAAATATGAAAACTGCAAACAACAGTCTATAGGTTGCCCAGGGAGATGTAACTATACCACCTTAATTAGTTCTGCACTAGGCTGGGACTTAGCTACCATAAAATAACTTAGAAACTGCTGCACGTTTGAGCCAGACTGAAAGCAAGTGGCACAAATGGAACCATGTATCCTTGTATATAACTGTCTTCAGGTACATGAGTTCCAAACCAGTCCTGGGACATTTTATGAAGTACAATGGCCCAGATAAATTAAAACAAAACTCAACTGAATCTAACCAGATGTGGGTGATTCTGCAGCAGTCTTGTGGTCCTGAAGTTAGGGAGTCCTCCTTGCTTCATAAGCCTATTCTTAGAGCAATACGGATCCCTAGCCACGATTGACTGGATTAACCTGGGGAAATTACAAACAAGATAGTGCCAAAGGTCTTCCAGAAAAGAAAAAGTAAACGCATAAGAATATAAAGTATTAATTGCTTCTGGTAGCAAAATGGACACCATTTCAAGTACTGCCTCACAGAGTATCTGGAATACTCCACCAAATGACAAACTGCCATTTGCTTGTTCCTATCATTGCCAGTATTCTCTTTATGCACCAGCTCCCTTTTCTACAGCACAGCTTTGACTTTAGTTTTTAGTTTTTCACTTTAGCTTCCCCATGGAGACTAGTTTTTTCTCCTAGCACCAGCAGGAATCACTAAGGAGAGAACCCTGGAAGAGAAATGAATCAATCTGTTAGAACTGACTTGAAAAATTAGATGGCCAAAGTAATATTAATAGTGGTTGATTTTTCTGGACAAGTGGACTTCATTCAGAGATATCATATTCCAGGCCGTTGACAAGGATGATGAGTCTTACCCACCTTTGTGTTTCCACAGCAACTATTCACCTTTGTTTTGCCATTTTTCATAATCCACTTTATTTCCTCCTTTTAATTTTTTTATCTGAGTCTTTCTCTCTATAAATTATAAGCCATTCCTGATTCATCTTTGAATCCAGTATAGAACTCATATTGAGTCTTTCCCAGAGATAATGCAGCAACCACACACATGGGCCTTCAGATATCTTGGGTTTTTGTCCTGGTCCTTTATCTAACAAGCCAGTCATTCATTGTTGGGCAGATATCTGCACTGCTTAATACTACATATTCTTTTTACCTGTAAGATGAAGAGGTTGGACTACATAATTTAAAATTTTTCGTCCAACTCTGCATTCTAAGATTTAATTCCTGAAAAATAAGCG
Organism: Ursus americanus; assembly: GCF_024610735.1. Taxonomy (NCBI): domain Eukaryota; kingdom Metazoa; phylum Chordata; class Mammalia; order Carnivora; family Ursidae; genus Ursus; species Ursus americanus. The sequence continues at coordinate 2,135,737 of NC_142131.1, forward strand.
TTTTGGACCAATTGCTCCTTCACCATACATTAGCTAACAGTAATTTGTCTGCATCCATATGTGATACTATCCTTTCTTCTCCTTCAATTTAAAAGAAAATGCTAGTTAAAAATAGAGAGTTATTTAAATAAGTATGGGTCATAAAACATTTCTTTAGAAAAAAAGCTGAGACTTTGAAGAAGACATAGAGAAAATCTCATCTAATGTCTTCATGTTATAGATGTGGAAACTGAGCCAAGGGGAAGAACGTAGTGTCTGAGATTATGCCCAGAGAGAACCCAGCAGAACCTAGTCTCCACCCCCTACTTGTTTGAGCATCCCATATTTGTGGCATATATTTGTAAGCAACAGGAATTTGGAAGCAAAGAGTAGCCTATCAAGAGTTGCTTTTTTTTTTTTTTTTGTCTTATTAGACTTGACTGCTCCTACTAAGTAAACCCTAAATTGTTTATTTCCCTCATATTGTTTCTCAGTAGTTCCCTGGCATACACTTGGTTAGAGATGTGGTTAGTTTACCAACAGCCCGGTTGCCAATAATTTGGCTGCCAGCAGAGCATTTGTAACAACCTCTTTGAAGAGCATCTACTTCTTTCTTCTCTGGAATCAGGAAGGAGCATGACTTCCTGGCAGGAGAATTAACTCAGGCGTGGTGTTGCAAGCTGAAGCCTGGTCGGATCTGGGCCCATTTGGAACTCTGTCTTGATGAGAAAAGTCTTCAGTATAGCATTGGGGAGTGCTCAGGGTCAGATGCATCACCTTGCTCCCCACTTCACTCGCTACCTGCTAGAGAATGCCATGATTAGAGCATTGGCAGAGTGGAAAGAACCTGGAGGACAATGATGGAGGAGCTGCTGTGATCCCTCCTTGGTGAGACGGGATATATGATGATGTGTGGCTCTGATCTTCTGTTCCAAGTGGATCTGGAAGGCAAGTTTGGCCATGAGAACTTGGAACTTATAATGAAAATAGTTTTTAACTGAAAAGCTGTGTGTGTGTGTGTGTGTGTGTGTGTGTGTGTGTGTATAAAATTTTCTGGCATTTTGCATTTATTATTTCTTTTAATCATAACAAATCTTATTAGCATGGCACTTCTGTACCCCACGGGGGTAGGAAATTGAAAGAAACCTAAGGATGTCCATTTTTAAGGAAATGGCTAAGTAATATTTGGTAGATACATACCATAGGAGAAAAAATGAACTTGACACATACAAAATTCCATGGGGAGATCCCCAAAACAAAATAAACAAAAAAGAGAGAATAAGTTTACAGCACAGTACCACCCACATAAAATAAACACTGTGATCACAAACACTATCAATCAAATTCTCTAAAATCTCATACAATTATTCCTCTGAATAAATCCTTTCTTTTCCTGAGTCAGAAATAAACACTACTGGGGGAGTTAAGATGGCGGAGGAGTGGGGGACCCCTTTTTCAGCTGGTCCCCTGAGTCGAGTTGGATAGGTACCAGACCAGCCTGATCATCCACGGAATCAGCCTGAGACGCAGGAAGATACATCTGGATCTCTACACATGAACATCTCCAGCGCTGAGTATTGAGGTACGAAGTGGGGAGCCATGAAACCATGCAAAGATATAAACGGAAGGGGAAGGAAGCCACCGCGTTAGGGCACCGGGAAGCGGTAGCCACCTGCACGGGGGAGTGGGCAGATTCGCGGACCCGCACCCGTGAGAGAGCAGACTGAGACTGTGAGCCAGGGAACGCATGCCACCAGACATTTCGCCGAGCTCTGGTGTGCTCACTGGAACCAGACTGAGACCGGGAGCTCCGGGAACACGCAGGGGCGGCTGGCGGCTGGCGGTGTTAGAAACACAAAGGACAGAAACGCGCCGGCCCTGGAAGTGAGGGCTGGGACACTGGCTAAGGGGCGCACATCCCCCGATGCTGCAGGGTTGAGCAGCACCAACAGTAATGGAGTTAAAGTGGCCAGAACATCAGTGGAGAATGGTCCGCAATCCCTCTGTTCTGAGACAGAGGCTGAGATTCGACCACTGCCAGGGAAAGCTGCCAGAGAACAAAAGCCTGGAAATACCAGCTCACAGTGTGCCCATCCCCATCCCCCCTCACAGGGGACACGGAGACTCTACCCAAACAGGGTTGCCTGAGTATCGGTGCGGCAGGCCCCTCCCCCAGAAGACAGGCTGAAAAATCAAGCAGCCCACATCCCTAAGGTCCCTATAAAACAAGGGCGCACAGCCTGGGTACCGATCAATAATTTGGGCTCTGGACAACCCCGCGACCTCTCCTCATCAGAATGACAAGAAAGAGAAATCCCCCCAGCAAAGAAAAGACAAGGAGTCTGTGGCCTCCACCACAGAACTAATGGATATGGATATAACCAAATTATCAGAAATGGAATTCAGAGTAACAATGGTCAAGATGATGTGTAAACTTGAAAAAAGTATTAACAAAAATGTTAATGAGAATATAGAATCTCTAAGGGCAGAAATGAGAGCAAATCTGGCAGAAATTAAAAATTCTATGAGCCAAATGCAGTCAAAACTAGAGGCTCTGACAGCCAGGGTGAATGAGGCAGAAGAACGTATCAGCGAGTTGGAGGACGGGTTAGCAGAAGAAAAAACTAAAATAGAATCTGGGCTCAAAAAAATCCATTCTCAAGAATGTAGGTTACAGGAGATTACTGACTCAATGAAACATTCCAATGTCAGAATCATTGGCATCCCCGAGGGGGTGGAGAAAAACAGAGGTCTAGAAGAGATATTTGAACAAATTGTAGCTGAAAACTTCCCTAATCTAGCAAGGGAAATAAGCATTCGTGTCCAAGAGGCAGAGAGGACCCCTCCCAAGCTCAGCCACGACAAACCTATGCCACGTCACATCATAGTGCAATTCGTAAATATTAGATCCAAGGATACAGTATTGAAAGTGGCCAGGGCAAAGAAATTTCTCACGTACCAAGACAAAGGTATCAGAATTACGTCAGACCTGTCTACACAGACCTGGAATGAGAGAAAGGGTTGTGGGGGCATTTTTAAAGCTCTTTCAGAGAAAAACATGCAGCCAAGGATCCTTTATCCAGCAAGGCTGTCATTCAGAATTGATGGAGAAATAAAGACCTCCCAGAATCGCCAGTCATTGACCAATTTTGTAACCATGAAACCAGTCCTACAGGAGATATTAAGGGGGGTTCTATAAAAGCAAAAAGACCCCAAGAGTGATACAGACAGAAAGTCACAATCAATAGAAACAAAGACTTTACTGGCAACATGGCATCATTAAAAATCGTATCTCTCAATAATCAGTCTCAATGTAAATGGCCTAAATGCTCCCATAAAACACCACAGGGTTGCAGATTGGATAAAAAGACATGACCCATCCATTTGCTGTCTACAAGAGACTCATTTTGAACCTAAAGGTACATTCCGACTGAAAGTAAAGGGATGGAATACCATCTTTCATGCCAATGGACCTCAAAAGAAAGCTGGGGTAGCAATTCTCATATCAGACAGATTGGATTTTAAACTAAAGACTATAGTTAGAGACACAGAAGGGCACTATATTATTCTTAAAGGATGTATCCAACAAGTGGATATGACAATTATAAATATATATGCCCCCAAAAGGGGAGCAGCAAGATACACAAGCCAACTATTAACCAGAATAAAGAGACATATAGATAAAAATACGTTACTAGTAGGGGACCTCAACACTCCACTATCAGCAATAGACAGATCGCCTAAGTAAGAAATCAGCAAACAAACAAGAGCTTTGAATGCCATACTCGACGAGTTGGGCCTCATAGATACATATAGAACACTACACCCCAGAAACAAAGAATACTCATTCTATTCTAATGCCCATGGAACATTCTCAAGAATAGACCATGTTCTGGGTCACAAAACAGGTCTCAACCGATACCAAAAGACTGAAATTATTCCCTGCATAGTCTCAGACCACAACACTCTGAAATTGGAACTCAACCACAAGGAAACATTTGGAAGAAACTCAAACACTTGGAGACTAAGAACCATCCTGCTCAGGAATGACTTGCTAAACCAGGGAATCAAAAATCAATTTAAACAATTTATGGAGACCAAGGAGAATGAAAACACAACGGTCCAAAACTTATGGGATACTGCAAAGGCAGTCCTAAGGGTGAAATACATAGCCATCCAAGCCTCACTCAAAAGAATAGAAAAATCTAAAATGCAGTTTTTATATTCTCACCTCAAGAAGCTGGGGCAGCAACAGAGGGACAGGCCTAATCCACGCAAGAGGAAGCAGTTGACCAAGATTAGAGCAGAAATCAATGAATTAGAAACCAGGAGTACAGTAGAGCAGATCAACAGAACCAGAAGCTGGTTCTTTGAGAGAATCAATAAAATTGACAGACCGCTGGCAAGACTTATCCAAAAAAATAGAGAGAGGACCCAAATTAATAAAATTATGAATGAAAAAGGAGAGGTCACAACCAACACCAATGAAATTGGAAGGATTATTAGAACCTTTTCTCAACAGCTATATGCCAATAAATTAAGCAATCTGGAAGAGATGGAGGCCTTCCTGGAGACCTATAAACTACCAAGACTGAAAAAGGAAGAAATTGATTTTTTAAACAGGCCAATTAATTATGAAGAGATTGAGTCAGTGATAAACAACCTTCCAAATAACAACACTCCAGGCCCGGATGGTTTTCCTGGGGAATTCTACCAAACATTCAAAGAAGAAATAATACCTATTCTCCTAAAGCTATTTCAAAAAATAGAAACAGAAGGAAAGCTACCAAACTCATTCTATGAGGCCAATATTACCTTGATCCCCAAACCAGGCAAAGACCTCATCAAAAAGGAGAATTACAGACCGATTGCCCTAATGAATATGGACGCCAAAATCCTCAACAAGATCCTGGCTAATAGAATCCAACAGTACATTAAAAGGATTATCCATCATGACCAAGTGGGATTCATCCCTGGGATGAAAGCATGGTTCAACATTCGCAAATCGATCAGCGTGATACATCATATCAACAAGAAAAGACTCAGGAACCATATGTTCCTCTCAATTGATGCAGAAAAGGCATTTGACAAAATACAGCATCCTTTCCTGATTAAAACCCTTCAGAGTGTAGGGATAGAGGGTACATTCCTCAATTTAATAAAAACCATCTATGAAAAGCCTACAGCAGAAAACCTGGAAGCCTTTCCCTTAAGATCAGGAACATGACAAGGATGCCCACTCTCGCCACTATTATTCAACATAGTACTAGAAGTCCTTGCAACAGCAATCAGACAACCAAAAGGGATAAAAGGTATCCAAATCGGCAAAGAAGAAGTCAAAATGTCTCTCTTCGCAGATGACATGATACTTTATACAGAAAACCCAAAAGAATCCACGCCCAAACTACTAGAACTTATAGAGCAATTCAGTAATCTGAAGTCAAAATGTCTCTCTTCGCAGATGACATGATACTTTATATTGAAAACCCAAAAGAATCCACGCCCAAACTACTAGAACTTATAGAGCAATTCAGTAATCTGGAGGGATACAAAATCAATGCTCAGAAATCAGTGGCATTTCCATACACGAATAATGAGACCAAGGAAAGAGAAATTAGGGAATCCATCCCATTTACAATAGCATCAAAAATCATATGTTATCTTGGAATTAACCAGAGACGTAAAGGACCTATATTCTAGAAACTACAAACCACTCTTGAAAGACATTGAAGAAGACACAAAAAGATGGAAAAATATTCCATGCTCATGGATCAGAAGAATTGACATAGTTAAAATGTCCATGCTACCCAGAGCAATCTACACTTTTAATGCTATCCCGATCAAAATACCGATGGCATTTTTCAAAGAACTGGAACAAATAGTCCTTAAATTTGTATGGAACCAGAAAAGGCCCCGAATCTCCAAGGAACTGTTGAAAAGGAAAAACAAAGCTGGGGGCATCACAATGCCTGATTTCAAGCTATACTACAAAGCTGTGATCACAAAGACAGCATGGTACTGGCACAAAAACAGACACATAGACCTATGGAACAGAATAGAGAACCCAGAATTGGACCCTTGGGTCTTTGGGCAACTAATCTTTGATAAAGCAGGAAAAAACTTCTGGTGGAAAAAAGACAGTCTCTTCAATAAATGGTGCTGGGAAAATTGGACAGCTACATCCAAAAGAATGAAACCTGACCACTCTCACACCATACACAAAGATAAACTCCAAATGGATGAAAGACCTCGATGTGAGACAGGAATCCATCAAAATCCTAGAGGAGAACATAGGCAGCAACCTCTATGACATCGGCCAAAGCAACATTTTTCATGACACATCTCCAAAGGCAAGAGAAACAAAAGAAAAAATGAGCTTGTGGGGCTTCATCAAGATAAAAAGCTTCTGCACAGCCAAGGAAACAGTTCAAAAAACTAAGAGGCAGCCCATGGAATGGGAGATATATTTGCAAATGATGCTACAGATAAGACTGGTATCCAAGATCTACAAAGAACTTTTCAAACTCAATACGCCAGAACAAATAAACAAATCATAAAATGGGCAGAAGATATGAACAGACACTTTTCCAATGAAGACATACAAATGGCTAACAGACACATGAAAAAATGTTCAACATCATTAGCCATCAGGGAAATTCAAATCAAAACCACACTAAGATACCACCTTACACCAGTTAGAATGGCAAAAATTGACAAGGCAAGAAACAACAATTGCTGGAGAGGATATGGAGAAAGGGGATCCCTCCTACATTGTTGGTGGGAATGCAAGTTGGTACAGCCACTCTGGAAAACAGTGTGGAGGTCCCTTAAAAAGTTAAAAATTGAGCTACCCTATGACCCAGCCATTGCACTACTGGGTATTTACCCCAAAGATACAGACGTAGTGAAGAGAAGGGCCCTATGCACCCTAATGTTCATAGCAGCATTGTCCACAATAGCTAAATTGTGGAAGGAGCCGAGATGCCCTTCAACAGATGACTGGATTAAGAAGTTGTGGTCCATATATACAATGGAATATTACTCAGCTATCAGAAGGAATGAATTCTCAACATTTGCTGCAACATGGATGGCACTGGAGGAGATAATGCTAAGTGAAATAAGTCAAGCAGAGAAAGACAATTGTCATATGATATCTCTCATCTATGGAACATAAGAACTAGGAAGATCAGTAGGCGAAGAAAGGGATAAGGAAAGGGGGGTAATCAGAAGGGGGAATGATGCATGAGAGACTATGGACTATGAGAAACAAACTGAGAGCTTCAGAGGGGAGGGGGTGGTGGAATGGGATAGACTGGTGATGGGTAGTAAGGAGGGCACGTATTGCATGGTGCACTAGGTGTTATACGCAACTAATGAATCATTGAACTTTACATCAGAATCCAGGGATGTACTGTATGGTAACTAACATAATATAATAAAAAAACATTAAAATAAAAAAAATGCTGAAAGTTGGCTTGAAAATAATTTTTAATCAATTTCATTAGCAATTTTGACGTCATTGAAATATAATAGGAACTCAGGCAGTTACTGGAGAAAGTGCACTATGTTTCAAATCCGTATGCTTCCTCTAAACGAGAAAAATGTCAAAATCTATCCAGAAACAGGCCAGAGGAAACTGTAATCCAACTATATTATCCCAAAGAAGAAATCACTATTAAATCTACTATCATCATTACAGAAAATTATTCCCTATTAGCATTGATTATGTTTGCCTGTTCTTGAAATATATGTAAATGGAATCACACAGAAAAAAAAGAAAAAAGAAAACTGCTGGAGTTTGTTGTTGCTGCTGGGTTCTATTTGACTTTTTAAATTATTTACATTAATTATTTGACAAAAAATTTAAATTAGATTAAAATGAATTATGTTGGGTTGTGTTAATATATTGTTATGTGAAAAAGCCAGTCTAATAACAAATAGACTTTATTAAATAATTGCATTTTTGGAATTATATATGCCTGTGTATATTGTGTATATACCTGGGTATGTTTGTATACGTGTATTAGAAGAAAAAAGAACTTAAAAAAAAAAAAGAAAGAAACACTGCTGTATCTTGAAGAGATATCATGCAGTATTGCTGTGCTATGCCACTCAGTTACCTTTTCAGACTGAGGGACTTCTCCAGACTTCTAAGAGTATTGTCAAATGACACCTCTCAGTCTCCAGCCCTCTTTGGGAGTTGCTTCTGCTGAAGAAAGCTGCCTTGCCCAAGTTCAGATCCCCTTCCAGGGAAGACCACATTCAATGACTTAATAACAAATGAGTATGAAGGCTCAGCACCCATACCACAGCTCAGATAAGTCCAATGGACCATTGGCTTCACAGTTCCCTGTAAGGTCATCTGAGACATTATTGTGACTGCACCATGTCCCAGCTTCTTGACTCTTCCCAATCCTACTTCATTCACCCCTCATAGATGGTAACTCCAAGAGCTTTCTTTAATAAAATTCTCCTTGCTAATCTACATCATGCAGTGTGTCTTCCATGGAAACCATTATGACCAGGGACAGTGTAGCATGTTGGAAAGGGAACAGATATCGAAATCAGACAAGTGCTTGTCTTAATCATAGTTCTGCACCAATTCTGCTACTTGGATTGCCTGAGTTTTAAAATGTGTAAAATGAGGGTAATACTTTCCTCATTGAATTTTTTTAGAATGTGTTTAAGTTCTCAATAGTTATAGCAATGATGATGTTGATAATAATGATTATGATTATTGTTGCTATTAATAAGATCAGGTAACATCAAGAATTCAACAAGAGCAAAAATTCTCCCAACACTTTGTGTTTTGTTTTTGATTTTGTTTTTTGTTTTTGCTTTCTTCCTTCTTTAGTAAACATCATATAGGGGCCCGAATAATTAAGTTTTAAAGTACATCTACCAGGCGAAACAGAAAGAGTTTTAAAAAAGGAAACTCTGAAGAGGTGAGTCCCAAAAGTCTTTGTGGTCCTAAAGCCTTTTGCTAAGAGCAAAATAGCTGTGCATGAACTCAAGACTCCATAAAGTCTGGCAGAAAATGGCTAATGTTTGGGTAGAGAGCTGAAAGTCATGCAGTGCTGGTAAAATCTGAATATTTTAATCAGTCAGAGCAGAGACTTCACCAAGTTCGTTGAGAATTCAGTTGAGACCTTATTAGTCTGCTCGGGCTGCCATAACAAAATACTACAGGCTAGATGGCTTAACCAACATAAACTGACTTTCTTACAGTTCTGGAAGCTGGAAGTCTAAGCTCAATGTGCCTGCAGGGTTGGTTTCAGGTAAAAACTCTCTTCTCAACTTGTAGATGATGGACTTCTTTGCTGTATCTTCACAAGGTCTTTCTTCTATGTGCATACAACCCTGGTGTCTCTTCCTCTTCTTATAATGACACTAGGCCTACTAAATTAGGGCCTCACCCTTATGTCCTCATCTAACCTTAGTTACCCTCTTAAAGTCTCTATCTATAAATATAGTCATATTAGGGGTTAAGGCTTTAACATGTAAATTTTGGGAGGACACAATTCAGTCCATAACAAGAGACCCAAATAGTTATGCTATAAGAGAAAGAACTACATGCCAAAAGCCAAGCTTGATAGAAGCAAGATGACTTGCCAGTAATTTTACCACTTGCCACATATAAACCAATATTGTTTATGGAAGAAATCAAGCCACACTCCCTATGATGTAGCTTTACAGTATCTGTAATACAATATAAAATTACTGTACATGGCAAGTGCCAGGAAAATGGATCTAATAACCAAGATTAAAAGCAGGAAGTAGATGCAATTAAGATGTCTTTAATTAGCATACAGAAATTTCACAAAAGCATTATTAATGCCTTTAAGAATCTAAAGGATGAAGTTATAAATTCTAGCAGAGAAATTATAACAATTAAAAAATAACTAAATGAAAATTCTAGAAACAAGAAATATAATATCTAAAATGAAAAGGTCACTGGATAAATTTAAAAGAAGATTACATATTATAGATAAGGATCAGTGAACTCTAAAATAGGTCAATAGAAATTATCTAACCCAGGGGTGCCTGAGTGGCTCAGTCTTTAAGTGTCTGTCTTTGGCTCAGGTCGTGATCCCAGAGTCCTGGGATTGAGCTCCACATCAGGCTCCTCCGTTGGGAGCCTGCTTCTTCCTCTCCCACTCCCCCTGTCTGTGTTCCCTCTCTTGCTGGCTGTCTCTCCATCAAATAAATAAATAAAAAATCTTTAAAAAGAAAGAAAGAAAGAAATTATCTAACCCAAACAGCAAAGAGAAAAAAAATTAACAAAGCCTCAATGAACTTTTGGGAAAATGTTAAACTATTTATAGGTGTAATTTGAGTTCCATAAAAAGATGAAATAGAGAATAAGGCCAAAAATATTGAAGAAATAATGGCCCCAAAGTTCTCAGATATGTTAACAAACACCAACTTAAGAATCCAAGAAACTCAGCAAATACCAACCAGAATAAATGCACTACATTAAAAATTACAAAACATGATGGAGATAAATGGAAAAGGTCCTAAATAAATGGAAAGAAATACCATGTTCATGGAAAGTTCAAGTTTGTGAAGATGTCAGTTCTTCAAAACTTATCAACTGAACACAATCCCAATTGAAATCCTATAAATCAGGTTTTTGTGGAAGTTGACAAGGTGTTTTTAAAATGCATAGGAACTAGGATAGTCAAATGGATACTGTGAAAGAATAAGAAATTTTGAGGACTCACAGTATCTACAATCAAGAATTGCTATGAGGTTTCAGTAATCAACACACTGTGATTTTGGCAAACGAAAAGGTAAAGAGATCAATGGAACAGAATTCAGAATTCAGATACATAGAGTTTCATGACTTTGGGCAGAGATGCCAATGACGTTTGGTATGGAAAGGAAATCTTTACAGCACATCATGCTGGAACAACTGGATGAATCTATTAAAATGATTTTCAAAATTAATATTGACCTCTATTTTATAGCATATTTAAACATTTATTTTGGAAGCATTATGGACCGAAATGTAAAAGCCCAAGGTGTAGAACTTCTAGCAAAAATAAGAGAATGTTTTCACAACTTTAGAGTGGTCAAAAGCAGGAAATATAAGGGAAAAATAGGAGCTCCTATATGGCTCAGTTGGTTGAGCATCCAACTATTGGTTCAGCTCAGGTCATGATCTTATGAGTCATAGGATCAAGCCCTATGTCAGGCTCCACACTCAGCAGGGAGTCTGCTTGAGGATTCTCTCCCTCTGCCCCTCCTCCCCACTCTGTCTCTCTCAAATAAATAAATAAATCTTTAAAAAAAGAAAAGAAAAATAGATAAAATTGGAGTTCTTCACATTAAAAAAAGTATTTTTCATCAAAAGACACTCTTAAGCAAGTGAAAAATCCTGGAAGAAAGTACTCATAATACATATATTTGATGAGGGTCTTTTATTCAAACTGCATAAGCAACTGTTACAACTTAAAAAAAAAAATAAGAAAAACAGCTCAATTTATGAGCAAAATTCTTGAACAGGTACTTCATAAAATTGATATTTGAAAAACCAATAGAAAGTACTTGAAAAGTTTCTTAATAGTTATCAAGGATATGAAAATTAAAACCACAATGAGATGCCATTGCACACCCACTAGAATGGCTATTTTAAAACAAAAAACAAACAACAAAAAACTATATCAAACCAAATGTTGGTAAGAATATAGATTCCCTAGGGGCACCTGGGTGGCTCAGTCAGGTCATGATCCCAGGGTCTCTGCTCAGTGGGGAGTCTGTTTCTCCTCCTCATTCTGCCCCTCCCCCTGCTTGTGTGCTCTTTGTCTCAAATAAATAAATTAAATCTTTAAAAAATATACATCCCTAAAATCCTTATATTATTAGAACCAAGCAATTCTTCCTAGGTATCTACTCAAAATAAATAAAATATATGTTTTAAAATATTTGTACCAGGGCACCCGGGTGGCTCAGTTGTTAAGCCTCTGCCTTCAGCTCAGGGCCTGATCCCAGGGTCAGAGATCCCTGCTGCTCCCTGCTCCCTCCCTGTTGAGCTCCCTGCTCCACTGGGAAGCCTGCTTCTTCCTCTCCCACTCCCCCTGCTTGTGTTCCCTCTCTCGCTGGCTGTCTCTCTCTGTCAAATAAATAAAATCTTTTAAATAAATAAATAAATAAACAAACAAACAAACAAATAAATAAATAAAATATTTGTACAAAAATATTCATAGCAACTTTATTCATATAGCTCTCACTTGGAGAATGAATAAATTAATTGCAGTATATATGTTATAATAGAATATTCTTCAACAATAAAAGGAATTAACTACTCATACACACAACATGGAAGAATGACAAAGTGCTATGTTGAGGGAAATATGGAGGTACTAAAGTGAACAAACTGAATGGTTCAATCTATATGATGCTTATAAACAAGTAAAACCTATGGTGATAAAATAATACACTGGTTGCCTTTGTATATTGGGGAATTTGTCTAGAAGAAGGCATGAAAAAACTGTCTGGAATGGAGGAAATGTTTTACATTGTTACTAGGATGTTGGTTATTCAGGTTTATGTATTTGTTAAAACTTGTTTAATCATAAAATAACGATTATTTCACTGTATATAAATTTTATCTAATTAAAATAAAATTACAGGGGCTGTTGTCCATCTCAAAGTATTGAAAGTATGAATACATAGGAAAATCTCTTAGTTAATGTTATTCTGACATCATCAGTCCCCAAGAAATTATATCCTAAGGCACCTGTCTTTCCCAGTCATGTTTTTCTAGTCACTATACCATTTATTTCACTGTTTCTGTTTAGTTCAGTCAAATCATGAATGATTCCCAATGATTCATATATTTTTATTTTTATTATTACTATATTTTTCATGATGTACAGCTTGACTGAGGTAACAACTATTATAATATAAAAAACTACTATAATATATAACAATAAAAGTGACTTCAACTTGCTTTATTGTTTGATAGATGCTAAGAACATCTTTCCAAGTCAAGACACATAGATCAATCCCACTCTTTTTATTGAGTGCAGAGTATGTCACAGTTTGGATGTATCAAAATTAATTTAATGCTTCCTTATTGATGGTTATTTGATTTGTTGAATTCATTGCTTTATTTTGTTTTGTTTTGTGTTTTGGTACTACAGCTAGTTTTGCAATGAACTTTATATTTGGTTTCATGAATTTATACTTTTGTTTCTGTAAAGTAAATTCCAGACTAATTGCAATATTTTACTTACTTTCCATTCTCAACACTAGTAAAACTCCATGAAGGCTGGGGTGCCTGGGTGGCTCCGTCAGTTAAGCATATGACTTCCGCTCAGGTCATGATCTCAGGTCCTGGGATGGAGCCCTGAGTTGGGCTCCCCACCCAGCGGGGAGTCTGCTTGCCTTTCTCCCTCTCTTTCTGCCCCTCCCCCCCGCTTGTGCTCTCTCTCTATCTCCAATACATAAATAAAATCCTAAAAAAAATGAACAACCCCTCCCCCAAAAAGCCCTCCATGAAGGCTGACATATATCTGTTAGTAAACTTCTGAAGCCCTAGAGATTAGCACAATACATGGTACATAGTAGGTTCTCTTTAAGTGTTTGCTGAATGAACTAATAAATTAATAGATCATGTATTTGTGTATTTATTTGGTCACAAGACTTAAATAGCAGCTGATTAGCTTGCTAGTCCAGTCCATTTAATTTCAACACGCAGCTATGAAAATTCTTTGAGGAAAGGCAATCCAAGTATAGAAATGATTACTGAGAGGAAAGCCTCAAATCAACATGACAAATTTATTTACAAAATGAAAAGTGACAGAATGAAATAATAGATTAAGTGGAAAGACCTGAGGAAAAGCTATTAAACTGAAACAGAAGCTAAGCTTTGACTTTATTGATAAGTGGTGTAAGTGAATTTCAATCACTTTAAAATGAGAAATTATTCATTTCAGTTTAATCCAGTTTTTAAAAGGAAGTGTTTGAATTCTTGAACAAGGTAGCTTATACAAACAAGGACGTGTTCCTTTGTTACGTGTAGCTCTACCAGAAATGACAAGGAAGAGTTGACTCCTGAGGTGTGACAAAGGGATAAGCCTTGGAGGCGTGCTTAATTCATGGTACCTTTGAAAAATGTCCTGACATTCTTGTGAATGTATTTGATTTTCCCTGGAACTTTAAAGTCATGAGGCGTGTGCATGTGTACACACGCACACATGCCTGCTCCTACTGTCAGTAACACTAGCAAGTAGTGCACACAATATTTTGTTAAATTAAACAGTCAGTAAGCTGAAGATGGGAAAGGTGGAGAAACCACAAATGCTGGAGCAGAAGCTCCTGAAGACAGAGGCATTAGACTCTATGCTCCTCTTGGCTCAGAGAATCTAAAATGAATAAACAGGGACAACCAGCTTGTTGGTAAGGACTTAAGACTCAGAATCCAGATCTGTTGAATGCTAACCAAGGATATGAGCTTTCAAACTTTAAATGATTGAGCCTTATGAATTGAGACTGCAAGTTTGAATATTATGCTACACACCAACATATACCTTTGTATTCCATACATTTTAAAACAATAAAGGGCAACAAAGACTTATTCTATGAGCTAAGAGTAGGAGAATGAATATTGATTTGCTTTTTTTTTTTAAGATTTTATTTATTTATCCAACAGAGATAGAGACAGCCAGCGAGAGAGGGAACACAAGCAGGGGGAGTGGGAGAGGAAGAAGCAGGCTCCTAGCGGAGGAGCCTGATGTGGGGCTCGATCCCATAATGCCAGGATCACGCCCTGAGCTGAAGGCAGACGCTTAACCACTGTGCCACCCAGGTGCCCCTGATTTGCTTTTCTATTCCCTCGTCCTCTTTAGGGCAAAAAAATTTGTACCTGCCCTTTAGCACATGACCATCTGCTTGAGTCATAAATGTGGGCTCAGGGCCATTTAGGTAACTTTTCCTGATGGTCTTGCCTCACCAGAATGCTGCTGTCCTTAGGGTTATTTTGTTCAATGTTTTTCTTCTGAACTTTAGAGACTACTTTTTTTTTTTTTTAAGATTTTGTGTATTTATTTGAGAGAGAGAACAAGCAGTGGGGATGGGGCGGAGGGAGAGAGAGAAGCAGCTCCCCACTAAGCAGGAAGGCCGACACTGGATCCCAGGACCCAGAGATCATGACCTGAGCGGAAAGCAGATGCTTAACTGACTGAGCCATGTGGGAGCTCCTGAAGACTACTTTTTAATTAAATTCTACTTCTCGAATATAAAATAGCATTGGCTGTCTTCCTACCAACCCGTGTATTAGTTTGCCAGGGCTACCATATTAAAACACCACAGACTGGATCATTTAAACAACAAATTTATTTTCTTGCAATTCTGGTGACTGGAAGTCTGAGATCAAGGAGAAACAGGGTTGGTTTCTTCTGAGGCTTCCGTCCTTGGCTTGTAGATGACAGTCCTCTCTCTGTGTCTAACCTCTCTGTGTGTCTGTGTCCTAATCTCTTTTTATAAGGACACAGTCAGATTAGAGCCCACCCATATGACCTCATTTTAACTTAGTTACTTCTTTAAGGACACTATCTTCAAATACAATCACAGTCTGGGGTACTGGGAACTTCAACATCAGAATTTTGGGAAAACTCAATTCAACCTGTAACATCTAGCACTTCATAGCACTACCAACACTGATACAATGCAGGTCTTTACAATAGTCTTGGTGAGGACTGGCTCACTGTGGACCAGGTTGATAGTCTTCTTAGTGTTAAGTATAGAAAAACCAGCCAAATCCAGCTTCAGAGTTAGTATTTTCTTTGTTCCTTTTGCTGTGGTTTGGGATTGTGAGGGGAAAGGAGGGGAGATGATATTAAAGCTGGAGTAAGCTAATGAGTGTCTCAGTCTGCACTTTTGCACTATGATACAATTTCTTCTTATCATTGATCTTACAGTTTTTGGTGCTTTTCAAAAGAAATTTGAAAACATGTTTGATGTTGGGTGCTCATGGAATAAAATCCAGATAAATTTTTTTCTTTAAAAATATTTACCTAACTGTCAGATCTCTCACTTGTTCCATCTTTCTGTATTTTGCCTACCTTTTTTTAAGAGTTATTTATTCATGTGTGAAAGAGAGCATAAGCAGGGGGAGGGAGAGGGGCAGAGGGCGAGGGAGAGAGAGAAACTCAAGTGGACTTCCCACTGAGCAAGGAGCCTGAGGTGGGGTTCGATCTCATGATCCTGACATCATGACCTGAGCTGAAATCAAGAGTCAGATGCCTAACTGACCGAGCTACCCAGGCACCCCTATTTTGCCCACCTTTTAAAACTCCCTAAATGAATGAAGGAGCACAGATGTGACTTGATTCATTTTCTTGACCAGACCAAGTGTAGCACCAGGTTCTGAGATAAACTTCAGAAGTTACAGTATGTCTGCTTATCATCAGAGAAGAAAGAAGCCTAAGATATTTATAAACTTTCTTTGTTTAATTTTGTCTCCTCTTCTTGAAACCATCAAGGGAGCAATGTAAAACAGTCTTGTCTACATGGAATTCCTTCTTGTGTGAAGTTTTCTTTAGTTAGCCATCCAGCTCTGCCACACTATCGCTGAAGATAATGTTCATTCTGAATAGAAACACAAGCGAAGCTTTTCTTTGTCAATAAGGAGATTATTCTGAAAGCAAAATTCTAGATCATGTCAAAGCAACAACACAGTGGCCATAAGTGTTACAGAACATTTGGACAGGGAGAGATTAACAGTGAATATCAATTAATGCAAGATTTTGTAGAGGATATTTGGCTTAAATATAGTTTAGAGGATTTGGGTAAATTAAGAGATGGGGGGAATCCCCCCCAAAGTCTGGTTGCAACAAAGAATGAGATACGCATGTGTTATTTCTCTTTATTTAACTTTATTCAGTTAATGTTTGAACTTTGTGGTTTCTCATCTTCTGAGTACTTTCCCCCTTTCAGCACATGGTCTATGGAGCCAGCTCCTAGTTCTAGTCCTCCCTCTAGCACTGTAAAGTGCAGCTGACAACAACACACACCTGGGGCAGTTGTTATGAGAGTTAAAGAGTTAATGTGTAGTGTTTAGACAATTGCCTGGCAATATAATTATATTATCAATGTTATTATTACTTGATAAGTCACAAGAATTAGTTTTTTTTTTCAGTCCTCTATTAATCTAGTTAACCACTATTCCATAATCTAAATCTCATGTGAGAAAAAAGTATATGATTTGGTTACTTTCCTTCACTTTACATTTTTTTGGTTTTATTCTGACAAGGTTACCTTGTTTTGTAGTTTGTTCATTTTGTCCTCAAGTCTAGTAGCTTCTAGATTACCTTTGTGCCTATTATAATATATGTCTGCATTGCAGGTGACTGAGAGATATCTATTCTCAGGATTGGGCTGGCAAATTTAATCCTATTTCAACTTTACAAGAGGTGATTTCTGAATTTCTAATAATTTCTATGTGTATATGTGTGTGTGCATGTGTGTGTGTTTGCTTTGCTTCTTATATGAATAGGACTAAACCGACTTCTTTTTATCACTATTAATTTCCTACCTGAGATTATACAAAAGATACTCGAAAGTAATTTTCTTTTCTGGACCTTCTTTCAAATCATATGCTCAGTGATTTTTAATAATAATTTGATAAGACTAATTTATCTTACATGTAGATACTTACAGCCTCAAAACTTAATTTATAACAACAAATATAATTTGTAATGCTTTTAGTAACTGAATTCTCATGTCATTGTTAGCACAGTAACACCATTTCCCAAGTGCAACGAGTCACATGTAAACTTTATGTAAAGAGAGAAATTTAAAATTTATATATCCATTTTTAACTTAAAACACTTTGGAATGAAAGTGTTCAAGACCTCCATGCAGAAAATTATAAAATGTTGCTGAGAGAAGTTCAAGAAAACCTGAATAACTGGAGAATTCTGTCATTACCATGAATTAGATGATTAATATTAGGATGTCAGCTTTCCTCAAAACCATCTACAAATACAATGCAATCTCAATAAATAATCTTAGGAGATTTTTTCCTTGGTGGAAATTGATGGACTAATTCTAAATTCAATATGGAAATGCGAAGGACACAGAATCCAAAAATATCTGAAAGAATAAGAGCAAAATTGAGGACTTAACTAGTAGATGTCAAATTTTACTATGAATTCACAGCAATTAAGACATATTGATATAGGAATAAACATATTATCAAAGAAAGGAAAGGGTCCAAAAACAGATCCACACATATACAGTGACTGATTTAGAGCAAAGATGCCACTCCAATTCAATGAGGAAAGAGATTTTTTTTTTTTTAATAATGATGCTGGATCAATCAGATAGCAAACAGAAAAAAATTAACCTTATTTTTATTTCACACCATACATGAAAATTAGTAATTGTTTTAATCAGCTCAGGCTGTCATAATGAAAAAATACAAATTGGGTGGTTTAAACAACAGAAATTTATTTTCTCACAGTTCTGGAGCCTGGGAGATTCAGGATCAAGGTGCCAGCACATTTGGTAAGACAGTGAACATGAGCCCATTCCTGAACCTCTTTTGTGGTAAAGTGAATTGCTTGATCAGAAACAGTGCTGTGTGGAATACCATGATGGTGGATAATGGATTTTACAAGAATACGCATAGTAGTTTTGGCAGAGGCACTGCATGCAGGGAAGGTAAATCCATATGCACATGGAAGTGGTCTGAAATAATAATCCTGCCACCAGGTAGCTGGCTGATGCCCTGGAGAAATGGTGCCATATCAGGAACTCAGAGTTGGTTTCTGTTGCTGACAGATTGGGCACTCAAGGGTGGCGTAGCTAAGTAAGCCTTGGCGAATGGAAATTCTTGTTGCTGAACCCTTGCGTAGCCTCCATCCCTGCCACCATGGCCACTTTGTTCATCAGCCTATTGAAAGATGACAGGGGTGGTTGGGGAGAGACACCATCTGGCATCTACAGAACAAGTCATCCTATCCACTTGATTATTAATATACTCCTCTGCTGAGGTCACCCTGTGGTGAGGTTTCACATGGGACAAAATATCTTTTTTCTGTCCATTTTTTTGCCCATTCAGAGAGGTCTATGTACATAGCTCTTCTCCAAATAGATTGGAAACCAATTTTCCAATAGTGTTCCTTCCAAGTTCCTGAACATCAAGCTATGAATCAGTATTTAATTGCACATCTGACCATTATATCCAAGAAACCCACTTAATATATAAAGATGCAGATAGACTAAAAGTAAGGCTATGTAGAAAAGATATAACACAATAATGCTAGTCAAAAGAAAGCTGGAGTGGCTATATTAATTTCAGATTTCAAAACGGACTTCAGAGCAAGGAAATTCTCAGTGATCAAAAGGTGTGTTACACAATGACATAGGATTTGCTTCTCCAAGAAAACATAACAGTCTTTAATGTGTGTGTGTCTAACAGTAGAACATCAAAATATGTGATGCAACAACTAATAAAAGAACATGAATGAATAGATGAGTCTACTTAGCATAGTTAGAGACTTCCACACCCCTTTATTAATAATTACAGATCCAATAGGCAGAAAATTATTAAGGACATAGTTGAACTGAACAACACCATCAACTGGATCTAACTGATATTTATAGAATACTTCACAGAACACCAGCAATATACAGTTTTCTCAAACTCAGGTGGTACATTCACTGAAATAGATCATATTCTGTGCCATAAAACACATTTTAACAAATTAAAAAGAACAGTGATCATACAAAAAGGAGCATTTATTAAACATATAAGGACATTATTGGGAATTTAAAATACTCTAGAAATGATCTCTGCCTTGAAAATATTTAAAGTTCAACATATCTATGCATTATCCATTTGTATTAGAGATATTTGTTTAATGCCTATTATGTGTTTGGCATTCTTCTAGGCCCTGATGATACAATGGTGAACAAGAAAGAAATGGTCTTTCTTTTTTTTAATAATAATTTTTTATTATATTATGTTAGTCACCATACAGTACATCCCTAGTTTTTGATGTGAAGTTCCATGATTCATTACTTGCGTATAACACCCAGTGCACTGTGCAATACGTGCCCTCCTTAATACCCATCACTGGCCTATCCCATTCCCCCACATCACCTCCCTTCTGAAGCCCTCAGTTTGTTTCCCACACTCCATACTCTCTCATGGTTCATTCCCCCTTCTGTTTACCCCTCCCTTTCTTCTTCACCTTCTTCTCCTACCAATCTTCCTACTTCTTATGTTCCAAAAATGAGTGAAACCATATGATAATTGTCTTTCTCTGCTTGACTTATTTTGCTTAGCATTATCTCCTCCAGTCCCATCCATGTTGCTGCAAATGTTGTGAAATCATTCTTTCTGATGGCTGAGTAATATTCCATTGTATATATGAACCACATCTTCTTAATCCAGTCATCTGTTGAAGGGCATCTTGGCTCCTTCCACTATTCAGCTATTGTGAACAATGCTGCTATGAACATTGGGGTGCATATGGCCCTTCTCTTCACTACATCTGTATCTTTGGGGTAAATACCCAGTAGTTCAATTCCTTGGTCAAAAGGTAGCTCTATTTTTAACTTTTTAAGGGACCTCCACACTGTGTTCCAAAATGGCTGTAACAACTTGCATTCCCACCAAGAGTGTAAGAGGGATCCCCTTTCTCCACATCCTCTCCAACATTTGTTGTTTCCTGCCTTGTCAATTTTTGCCATTCTAACTGGCATAAGGTGGTATCTCAAGGTGGTTTTGATTTGAATTTCCCTGATGGCTAATGATGTTGAACATTTTTTCATGTGTCTGTTAGCCACTTGTATGTCTTCATTGGAAAAGTGTCTGTTTATATCTTCTACCCATTTTTTGATTTGATTATTTGTTTCCCGTGTATTGAGTTTGAGAAGTTCTTTATAGATCTTGAATACTAATCTTATATCTGTAGTGTCATTTGCAAAAATCTTCTCCCAATCCGTGGGCTGCCTCTTAGTGTTTTTGACTGTTTCCTTGGCTGTGCAGAAGTTTTTATCTTGATGAAGTCCCACAAGTTCATTTTTTCTTTTGTTTCTCTTGCCTTTGGAGATGTGTCATGAAAAAAGTTGCTGTGGCCAATGTCAAAGAGGATGCAGCCTATGTTCTCCTCTAGGATTTTGATGGATTCCTGTCTCACATCAAGGTCTTTCATCCATTTGGAGTTTATCTTTGTGTATGGTGTGGGAGAGTGGTCAAGTTTCATTCCTTTGCATGTAGCTGTCCAATTTTCCCAGCACCATTTATCGAAGAGACTGGCTTTTTTCCACTGGAAGATTTTTCCTGCTTTGTCAAAGATTAGTTGCCCAAAGAGCCGAGGGTCCATTTCTGGGTTCTCTATTCTATTCCATTGGTCTATGTGTCTGTTTTTGTGCCAGTACCATGCTGTCTTTGTGATCACAGCTTTGTAGTACAGCAACGTGATGCTCCCAGCTTTGTTTTTCCTTTTCAACAATTCCTTGGCAATTCGGGGCCTTTTCTGGTTCCACACAAATTTAAGGGCTGTTTGTTCCATTTTTTTGAAAAATGTCACTGGTATTTTGATTAGGATGGCATTGAAAGTATAGATTGCTCTGGGTAGCATAGACATTTTAACTATGTTAATTATTCCGATCCAATGGCATGGAATATTTTTCCATCTTTTTGTGTCTTCCTCAATGTCCTTCAAGAGTGATTTGTAGTTTCTAGAATATAGGTCCTTTACGTCTCTGGTTAAGTTAATTCCAAGATGACGTATGATTTTTGGTGCTATTGTAAATGGAATGGATTCCGTAATTTCTTTTTCTTCAGTCTTATTGTTCGTGTATAGAAATGCCACTGATTTCTGAGCATTGATTTTGTATCCCTCCAGATTACTGAATTGCTCTGTAAGTTCTAGTAGTTTGGGGGTGGATTCTTTTGGGTTTTCCATATAGAGTATCATGTCATCTGTGAAGAGAGACAGTTTGACTTCTTTGCCAATCTGGATACCTTTTATCCCTTTTTGTTGTCTGATTGCTGTTGCAAGGACTTCTAGTAGTATGTTGAATAAGAGTGGCGAGAGTGGGCATCCTTGTTGTGTTCCTGATCTTAAGGGAAAGGCTTCCAGCTTTTCCCCATTGAGAATGATATTTGCTGTAGGCTTTTCATAGATGGTTTTTGTGAAATTGAGGAATGTACCCTCTATCCTTACACTCTGAAGGGTTTCAATCAGGAAAGGATGCTGTGTTTTGTCAAATGCTTTTTCTGCATCAATTGAGAGGATCATATGGTTCTTGACTCTTTTCCTGTTGATATGATCTATCACACTGATCGATTGGCAAATGTTGAACCACCCCTGCACCCCAGGAATGAATCCCACTTGGTCATGATGGATAATCCTTTTAATGTACTGTTGGATCCTATTAGCTAGGATCTTGTTGAGAATTTTGGTATCCATATTCATCAGGGATATCACTCTGTAATTCTCCTTTTTGATGGGGTCCTTGCCTGGTTTGGGGATCAAGGTAATACTAGCCTCATAGAATGAGTTTGGTAGTTTTTCCTCTGTTTCTATTTTTTGAAATGGCATCAGGAGAATAGGTATTATTTTTTCTTTGAATGTTTGGTAGAGTTCCCCGGGGAATCTGTCAGGCCCTGGACTCTTGTTTTGGGGGAGGTTTTTGATCACTGCTTCAATCTCTTCATAATTAATTGGTCTGTTTAAAAAATCAATTTCTCCCTGTTTCAGTCTTGGTAGTTTATAGGTTTCCAGGAAGGCATCCATTTCTTCCAGTTGTTTAATTTATTGGCATAATGCTGTTGATAAAAGCTTCTAATAATCCTTCCTATTTCATTGGTGCTGGTTGTTACCTCTCCCCTTTCATTCATAATTTATTAATTTGGGTCCTTTCTCTATTCTTTTGAATAAGTCTGGCCAGTGGCTTATCGATCTTATTTATTCTTTCAAAGAACCAGCTTCTAGTTCTGTTGATCTGCTCTACTGTGCTCCTGGTTTCTAATTCATTGATCTCTGCTCTAATCTTGATCAACTGCTTTCTCGTGCATGGGTTAGGCCTTCTCTTCTGTTCCAGCTCCAGCTTCTTGAGGTGAGAATATAAAAAGTGCATTTTAGACTTTTCTATTCTTTTGAGTGAGGCTTGGATGGCTATGTATTTTCCCCTCAGGACCTTTGCAGTGTCCCATAGGTTTTGGACCATTGTGTTTTCATTCTCGTTGGTTTCCATAAATTGTTTAAATTGATTTTTAATTTCCTGGTTTACCCAATCATTCTTGAGCAGGATGGTTCTTAGTTTCCAAGTGTTTGAGTTTCTTCCAAATTTTTCCTTGTGATTGAGTTCCAATTTCAAAGCATTGTGGTCTGAGAATGTGCAGGGAATAATTTCAGTCTTCTGGTATCAGTTGAGACCTGTTTTGTGACCCAGTGTATGGTCTATTCTGGAGAACGTTCCGTGTGCATTCAAAAAGAATGAGTATTCTGTTGTTCTGGGGTGTGGTGTTCTGTATATATCTATGAGGTCCAAATGGTCTAGTATGTCATTCAAAGCTCTTGTTTCTTTGTTGATTTTCTGCTTAGGTGATCTGTCTATTGCTGATAGTGGAGTGTTGAGGTCCCCTACTATTAACGTATTTTTATCTATATGTCCCTTTATTGTGGTTAAGAGTTGGCTTGTGTATCTTGCTGCTCTCCTGTTGGGGGCATATATATTTATAATTGTCATATCCACTGGTTGGATACATCTTTTAAGAATAATATAGTGCCCTTCTGTGTCTCTAACTATAGTCTTTAGTTTAAAATCTAATCTGCCTGATATGAGAATTGCTGCCCCAGCTTTCTTTTGAGGTCCATTGGCATGAAAAATGGTTCTCCATCCCTTCACTTTCAGTCCGGATGTATATTTAGGTTCAAAATGAGTCTCTTGTAGACAGCAAATGGGTGGGTCATGTCTTTTTATCCAATCTGCAACCCTTTGGCATTTTATGGGACCATTTAGGCCATTCACATTGAGAGTGATTATTGAGAGATATGATTTTAATGACGTCATGTTGCCTGTGAAGTCTTTGTTTGTATAGATTGTAAGTTTCTGTTCTGTATCACTCTTGGGGCCTTTTTACTTTTATAGAACCCCCCCTTAATATCTCCTGTAGGGCTGGTTTTGTGGTTACGAATTTGGTCAATTTCTGCCAATCCTGGAAGGTCCTTATCTTTCCCTCAATTCTGAATGACAGCCTTGCTGGATAAAGGATCCTTGGCTGCATGTTCTTCTTGGATAGAGATTTAAAAATATCCTGCCAACCCTTCCTTTCTTTCCAGGTCTGTGTAGACAGGTCTGACGTTATTGTGATATTTTTGCCTCTGTACGTGAGAAATCTCTTTGCCCTGGCCGCTTTCTTTTTTTTTTTTTTTAAAGATTTTATTTATTCATTTGACAGAGAGAGAGACAGCCATCAAGAGAGGGAACACAAGCAGGGGGAGTGGGAGAGGAAGAAGCAGGCTCCCAGCAGAGGAGCCTGATGTGGGGCTCGATCCCAGAAAGCTGGGATCACGCCCTGAGCCGAAGGCAGACGCTTAACGACTGCGCCACCCAGGCGCCCCTGCCCTGGCCGCTTTCAATACTCTATCCTTGGATATAATATTTGCGAATTGCACTATGATGCGACGTGGTGTACATTTGCAGTAGTTGACCTTGGGAAGGGTCTTCTCTGCCTCTTGGACATGAATGCTTGTTTCCTTTGCTAGATTAGGGAAGTTTTCAGCTACAATTTGTTCAAATATCTCTTCTAGACCTCTCTCTTTCTCCACCCCCTCGGCGATGCCGATGATTCTGACATTGGAACGTTTCATTGAGTCAGTAATCTCCTGTAATCTACATTCTTGAGATTGGATTTTTTTGAGCCAAGTTCCTGTGTTAACTTTCTCTTCTACCATCCCATCCTCCAATTCACTAATTCGTTCTTCTGCCTCATTTACCCTGGCCGTCAGAGCATATAGTTTTGACTGCATTTGATTCATAGCATTTTTAATTTCTGCCAGATTCACTCTCATTTCCACCCTTAAAGATTCTATATTCTCGTTAATATTTTTGTTAATATTTTTTTCAAGTCTACACATCATGTTGACCATTGTTATTCTGAACTCCATTTCTGACAATTTGGTTATATCCATATCCATCAGTTCTGTGGCAGAGGCCACAGACCCATTATCTTTTCTTTGCTAGGGGGGATTTCTCCTCGTCATTCTGATAAGGAGAGGTTGCAGGTTTGCCCAGAGCCCGAATTATTGACCAGGACCCAGGCAGTGTGCACTTGTTTTATAGGGACCTTAGGGATGTGGGCTTCTTGATTTTTCAGGCTGCCTTCTGGGGGAGGGGCCTGCCACGCTGATACTCAGGCAACCCTGTTTGGGTAGAGTCTCCCTGTCCCTGCGAGGCGGGATGGGGGTGGGCACACTGTGAGCCGGTATTTCCGGGCTTTTGTTCTCTGGCGGCTTTCCCTGGTGGTTTTCTGTGACTCTTGAGAGTCAGAGCAGCAGTGGCCGTATCTTAGCCTCTGTCTCAGAACAGAGAGATTGCAGTCTACTCTCCAGTGAGCTCTCTTGGCCTCTTTAACTCTGTTTCTGTTGGTGCTGCTCAACCCTGCAGCATCCCGGGTTGTGCGCCCCACAGCCGGTGTCCCAGCCCTCACTTCCAGGGCTGGCTCATCTCTGTCCTTTGTGCCTCTAACACCGCCAGCTGCCCCCGGTTCCCACGCACACACTCCCAAGGTCTCTGTTTCAGTCTGGTTCACCTGCACTCTGGAGTGCTGGTTTTCAGTCAGGTCGCCCACGTGGTCCCGAACTCTTGGTTTCAGTCTAGTTTGACTGTGCACTCGGGAGCTCCAGTTGTCAGTCTGGATGTGCGCCCACTCCTGAGCTCCTGGATTTAGTCTGGTTCCAGTGAGCGATCTGGTGCTCCGGTTTTCGGTCTGGTCGCGTGAGGGCTCCTGAGCTCCCGGTTTCACTCTAGTTCAAGCGTGAGCTCTGGGACTCCGGTTTTCAGTCTGGTCATGCGCATTCCTGGGCTCACGGTCTCAGTCTGCTCTCTCGCAGGTGCCAGTCCATGCGTCCGACCCGCTCCCCCGTGCAGGTGGCTACTGCTTCCAGGCGCCCGAACGTGGCAGCTCCCTCCCCCCTCCATTTATCTTCCAATATCTGTGCATGGATTCACGGCTCCCTGCTTTGTACCTCAATACTCAGCACTGGAGATGTTCATTTCTGGAGATCCAGATGTATCTTCCTACATCTCAGGCTGATTCCATGGGTTTTCAGCATGGTCTGGTACATATTCAGCTTGACTCGGGGGACCAGCTGAAAAAGAGGACCCCTACTCCTCCCCCATTTTTTTCCTCCTCCACCAGAAATGGTGTTTCTTACACAGAACTTAAATACTGGTAGAAAATAAGGGTAAGTAAACAGGCAACAGCATGATACATTTTATAATGTGACACAGAGGAGAGACATTTAACTCAAAGTTGGGATTCAGAGAAGGTTTCCTGAAGGCAGCAATATTTAACTTAATACCAGAAGCATGGATATGAATTTATCCAGGTAAAAAGTAGGAAAAGATGACCAAAAACAACCTGGCAAAGGCATGTATGAAAGTTAAGCGGAACATGGTATGTTCAAGGAACTGAAAAATTTTTAAACAGTTGGATCATAGAATTGAAAGTTGGTCAGAGATAAAAATGGAAGGTAAGCTGGGATGGAATCAATGAAAAGTTTTTAAAATTCTGATAAGATTAAACTTTTTCTTAAGAGCAATGAGAAGACATTGAAGAATTTTAAGCAAGAGAGAGCTATGATTGTATTTCTATTCTAGGAAAGACATGCTGGCTGAGGTATAAAAGATGGATTGGAGGAAAGTAACACCATGAAAATGGAGGACATCAGTATTTATACTTTGGCTAATATCTAGTTTTAATGAGAAACGGTGATGGTCTAAACAAGGAAAGTGGAAAAGATAGAAAGTAGTGAACAGATTATGTATAGGAGTCTCTGAGTATATAATTTATGGATTAGTGAGGATAATTTCTTGCTTTCTAGCATGAGCAAATGACTGAATTTATGTTAAAAGGCTCTGGGGAGGAGTAATTTTGCACAAGATGACAAGAATCTTAATTTTTTTCTACGTTGAGTTTTATGTGCTTGTAGGAAATCCAGAAATATTGAATGAAACTGCTTACTCCTGAAAGAAGCTCAGGAAAGATAAAAAAGAGAGATAAAGCAGTTTAGATTCATCAGTCTGCATGGTAGAATTGAAGTCTTGGAAGTGGATGAGATTATTGAATATAAGTATGTAGAAGAAGAAGAAAAGAGGGCCTGGTATAGAATCTTGAGGAACACCAACACTTTGCAGAAAGTCAGAAGACTTCACAAAAACAATTAATACAAAATGCCAGCAATGGCAGCTAGAAACCAGAAGAGAATTGTATCTTCAGAGGCAAGAGAAGAAAGTCTTCCAAGAGGGAAGATGACGTTAACATGATCACATGTAGCAAAGGTCAATATTGAAAAGTCACTTGAATTTACTATCAAGTTGCTTTTTCTGATCATAGCATTTTGATGGAATTGTGGAGACTGAAGCCATACTGCTGTGGGTTTCAAATTGAACTCTAGGGGGAAAGAGTAAGTACACACAAGAACTGTAGGAAGTTTGTTTCTAAAGGTTTCTAAAGGGGTAAATGGATGGAGAGAGATAGGCTGGTAGCTGAAGGGAGACATGGAAGCGAGGGAAGTTATCTGTTTCATACTTTTAAGATGAGTAACACAAAGGATATTTAAAAATCCTGGTTGGAAAGTGCCTATAGAGGCAAACAGTGAATTTTAGGGGTGAGAAGTCATCCCTGAGTAGATGGAAGAGGATGATATCTAGAAAACAACTAAATGTTTAAGCAAGATTAAATAATTCTTTCATTTGAAATATTTTAAATGAGCACAAAAATATTTTTTCAGGTTACATAACAGAAATTATTTTATTTCTATTTTATAAGTTAAATAGGAGAGGTTGTTGGCTCAGGACCTGTGGAAGTGATAAGGTCAAAGATTGAGAAGGGTAGAGTTTTTAAATAGTGACTGTGAAGAATGGGAGGAAAAAAATGAATACTAAAAATTGAAGGATTGTGGTTTATGTCAAAGGTGTGGGCAAAGTCTATCACATGAATTTATAGTTTTACCTACTTGTATGGTCTTGTGTTATGGATGAATATTTGGGTTTCCCCCAAAATTCATGTGTTGAAGCCCTGTGGGAGATAGAGCCACTAAAGAGGTGATTAAAATTAAATCATGTCCTCATAAAAGAGGAAGGGACACCAAAGATCACTCTTTCTTCACCATGTGAGAGCACATGAGAAAGTGGCCATCTACAACCCAGGAAGAGAGCCCTCATCAGAAATCAGCCCACTAGACCCTGATCTAGGACTTCAGAAAATAAATGCTGTTTAAGATACCCAGTCTATAATATTTTGTTATGTCAGCCTGAACAGACTAATACATCTTATAGCAATTCTACAAAATTCAGTCCCTTAGATGTAGGAACGGACAAAGTAGATTCTTAGCTTGATCCTGAGCTGTGATACTGCCAGATTGGTGCAACAGAAAGATATTATATAAGTATTTGAGATTGTTAGCAAAAAATTTACATGCCATGGAAATGTGTAGATTCTCAGCTTTCTGGACTGGCATGAAGATTATTTTAAACTGAAAAATTCTGAATGAATCTTATCTAAATTTCTTTGGCTGACAAAATATGCCTCTCAAACCCAGTTGCCATAAATCCCCTAGAGAGGAACCTAGTCATTAGCACCAGGATGAGAGACTGCATATACGAACAAACATTATCACAAACTGTCATACCTTCCATTTGTTCCCCTCAAAGCCCAGTTTTCATTCCTAACTGTCCATTTGTTTGATTTCCTCTGTTAAGTTGGTAAATAAAACCCCTAGTTCTGAAAACCACTTCTATTGTGCTCTTCTATATGCATATGAATAAACTTTGTCTTTTCTTCTGTTAATCTGTCTCTTGTTAGTTAATTCAAAGGCACCCATTCATTTCAACATAAGGTATTAGAGGAAAAATTTTCATCCCAAGAAAAACTATGCTGAAAAGGAAATGAGAGAAAAATGGATGAAGCAGTTTGTAGGTAGTGAAAAAGTCAATATATAACATCTAACTCACAGGATTGCTTTGAAAATTAAATTAATTCATATTTGTAAAACATGTAAAATAGTGCCTGACACATAATATGTATTCAAGAAATGTTATTACCCTACGGATCAGAGATCTCCCATTCTTTGTGAGTTAGATGCTATTTTTTCCCCTTTCTGTATGTAGATGAGGGAATTGAGGGCCCTAAATACTAACCAGCCTGCACAAAGTTATGTACATTGTAAGTGATAGAGATGGGATTTAAACCCAGGAAATCTGGCCTGGAGAATATGCCATTAACCACTGTGGTATGCAATCACCCATACTCTATGGAAGAATAAAAACGTGAAAGAGCTGGAGGAATAGGGATTTCCAATAAGAGAGGAGGATGTCTGAATTTATGATTTCAAAAGTAGAGTAGTTCTCAGGAAGTACAAGGGACTCAGCTAGACCTTGGAGTGAGTTCAGCCTCTACCCCTTACCAGTTCTCATGCAGTCTTGGGAAGCCACTCCGCTTCCTCATTTGTAAAATGGGCACAATAACCCATCTTGTCCTCCTCACAGGAATGTTGTGAGGTTCCAGTGAAGTGCAAGGATGAGGCAAATGCTTTGGGAACAGGTTGGGTTATGAGTTGTTGTCATTAGGACGGACAATGGGCCTGGGGCCTTCCAGGGATCAAGACCAGGCTGGGGAGATACACAGGATGTATGGAGCATCAACCCACTGGGGACAGACAACAGCAGAGGTGAGGGGCCTGGTCAGGTAGGGTGTGTTCACCTGGTCTGGGCAACTCGTGGCCAGGCAGCCTGTGCAGGTACCCCTTTGCAGCAAGAGCTTCTCCCCACCCCATAGAGAATCGGCATCGTGAATCCAAATGGAGAAAGAGATCATAAAGAATAAAGAACGTAGACAAGTTAAGGAACCTAAGTAGAGAAATATTGAGGAGAAGTTCAGGGATAATAATTTGAAAGATATAAATTGAAAGATGGGCCAGGGAAACATTGGACTGAACAAGGGAGTGGGGTGGGGAACTACCGAAGATGGAGAGTGGCCCTTGTGCACTGTACAGAATGAAAGTGTAACAAATTTTATTATCTTTAGAAGAATTAAACTGACACATGGAAGCAAGTAGTTATATCCACAGGTAAAGTATACTAGGGGTCTCCAAAGGAGATTCATAGAATCTGGTAGAAGACTAAGTCAGGAAAATGTGGGCCAGAACCCCATTTTATGCTTTTATCAGGGTATTTCAAAAAGTTGTTCAGTTATATTTGACAAATCACTATTTTTTTATTTCCACAAAGTCTAAGGTAAATAAGTGCCCCTAGGTCCCTGAAGTGAACGTACTATTCCTGATCATTATGGTTAAGATATGAGTGTCCAGAGGAGACAACACCAAATGCACAGGCTGCTTACCAAGTTTTAGTTACTAGAGCTTTTGTCTGTCTGGGTAAGCTACATGCCTCATTGTGAAGAACATAAATTAAAAATTTCTTCACTTGATGGCAGAAAACCTAAATTCCCTAAACAGAAATAAGGGATAATAAGAAAAAATAAAATGTGTATAGTTTGAGAAAGCAAAGGGATGGTTCCATTTAAGGAAGTATTAAAGGGCAGAAGTTAGTGGAAACGTACAGAATGGACAAGACTGGGTTGAGAAGGATTTGGGAGTGAATAGCAACAATTAAATTTCTCTTGTTGGCTCAAGCAATGAAGTGACATCACTTAAGGGACACTTGAAAAACAGAATGGTCAGTTTTTCCTGGGAAATGCATTTTTACTTTGGTAGACTGGGTAAGTCAGAAATGTGCACGTGTATTCCAAGCTATATTACTGGGCTGTTTTCCCATATTATAAAGAACAGATTTCAGTTGTTAGATCCAGACCTGTTTTGGGGGTGAGTGATCCCTTTCAGTCTTCAGACAGTGTGCCATTACTTGCTCTATCACTGTGCATTATGAATATCAGAAGCTCAAAATACTTCATAAGAGCTTTTACATTAGGAAGACGTATCTTATAATACTTATAATACTCTTGTAGAGCTAGAAGGCAGGAAGGTAATGTCCTCTTAATTCTTCCTCAAGGTTACTCTTGAGCAATTTCTGAGTTTAACAGAATCAAAAAGTGAACTCAGATACCGCCTCCTGAATTAGGTTCACCCTCTGCTTCTACTCTGTACGTTCATCACATTCCCCCTTTTACTGTGGTTACCTTTCACCACAGGAAATAGGTTTGGGTACTTTTACATAGGGAGATTGGTGTCTGTTTTGAGACATTTGACTTTGAAACACTTAAGGCTAAATAGAAATTGTAAAAATAGTGCAGTCTTGTGCGCCCTTCCCCCAGCTTCCCCAAACCTCTCACATGGGTGTGGTACAATATTAAAACTAGGAAAGTGACATTGGTGTATTTCTCTTAACTAAACTACAGACCTTACCAATTTTTACCATTTGCTATAACTGCAATCATTGTATGAATCTGTGTATATAGTTCTGTGCAATTTCCTTCCACCTGTATGTGCATGTAACCACAACAATCAAGATACAATTCCATTACCACAAAAGAACTCCCTCATGTTACCTCTTTGTGTTCTCACCCACCTGCCACCCACTCCAAATCCCAGTTCCTTAGCAACTTCTAAAATGTTCCCCATGTCTATGGTTTTGGCTAGAGATACTGATCATTTTTTCATGTGCCTACTTTCCATCCGTATTATCCCTTTGTTGCCATATTCATTCATGTATTTTGTCCATTTTTAATAGGTTATTTGTGGTTTTATTACTGTTGAGTTTTGAGAGTTCTTTACATAGTCTAGGTATATAAAAACATATTGGATATATAGTTTGCAAATATTTCTTCCTGGATCTGTCCTTTGTCTTTTCATCTCTTAATAGTCTTTCATGGTGCAAAAGTTTTTTTATTTTGACGAAGTTCAACATGATTTTTCTTTTATGGATCATACATTTAATTTCATGTCTAAGAAATCTTTATCCTCAATCCCAATGCTTTTTATCTAAAAGCTTCATAGTTTTATATTTTACATTTATTTTTATTTTTTTCTGATTTTTTAAAAAGTTTATTAATTTGAGAAAGAGAGAGTGAGAGTGAGAGCATGAGCAGGGGATAGGGCCAGAGGGAGAGGGAGAAGCAGACCCCCTGCTGAGCAGGAAGCTTTGTGTGGGGCTGGATCCCAGAACTCCATGATCATGACCTGAGCTGAAGGCAGACACTTAACCAGCTGAGCCACCCACCCAGGCGCCTCTCACATTTTTTAAAAAATATTTTTTTCTTTTATTCTTTCTTTCTTTCTTTCTTTCTTTCTTTCTTTCTTTCTTTCTTTCTTTCTTTCTTTCTTTGCAGTATGAGTGGGGGAGGGGCAGAGGAAGAGGGAGAGAGAGAATCTCAAGCAGACTGTGCTGAGAGTGGAGCCCGACTTGGGGCTCAATCTTAGGACCCTTGATCATGACCTGATCCGAAATCAAGAGTTGGTCACTTAACTAACTAAGCTACCCAGGTGACCCTATGTTTTAAATTTAAATCCATGATCCATTTGGAATTAATGTTACATATTAAATTTAAGTCAACGTTCATACTTTTGTCTGTGGATATCCAGTTGTTCCATTTATTAAAAAGACTATCCTTCCTGCACTGAATTGCTTTTGAACACTCATAAAAAATCAACTGTCATATTGAAAAAACTTTCTTCTATTTTTAGTTTCGGAGCTTTTTATTAAGTTCCTACTTATTTAGGATTTTTATATCTTCCTAACAGATTGACTGGTTTATCACTATAGAATATATATATATATTTTTATCTCTGATAATTCCCTTTATTTTGAAGTCTTCTTTGTCTGATATTGATAAAGCCATAGCAGCTGACTTATGATTACTGTTTACATGGTATTTTTTTTTTATCTTTTTGCTTTTCATTTCTATTTCATTGTATTTATAGTATATACATTACAGAAAACATGCACTTGGCTATTGTTATTTTTATGTGTAGCTTGTCAATCTCTGCCTTTTTATTGGTGTCAATCTCCGCTTTTTACTTATAAAATACATTAATATTTATAAATGTAAAATATAATTATATTCACATTTAATATATATATTGATATGTTTGGGTTTACCATATTACCATTGTTTCCTATCGTTTCCATCTACTTTTTGTTCCTTTTCTGCTACTTACAAACCGTTTTTTTTCTCTAGTGAGAAGTTAATTATACTTCTTTGTATAAATTTTTAAAAATAATTGCTGTATGGATTGCAGTATTCACTATTAACTTACCAGTCTATTTAGATACTAATATTATGATACTAAAAAAACTTATGATAGAAAGAGTGCATTAAACTCCTCCATTCTATGTGCTGTTTTTGTTTCTTTTAACTTTCATATATAAATCCCATAATATAATTTTATATTTTATTTAAATAATTACTTGTCTTTCAAAAACAGCCTGTTACCGAGGCTAAGTCCCTTGGGAGTGTAGTTCAGTGGTGGGAGCTCCTTTCTTCCATCTAGCCTCCACTTGTGGAATGGAGGCTCTACCAAGGACACAGCATCCTGAGAATCTTGGGGCTCTGATTATCCTTGCTTCAGCTCATGCAGTGTTGCTTCCATACTAGGAGAGGCATGCCAAAATGACATCAGGCTGCCTTCTCCCCAACGCCAAGCACTTAGCTCTTAGAGTGAGAGTATCACTCAGAAAGAACTTTTAGAGTGAGGGCATCACTCAGAAGGAAGCTTGCCATTGTCCTCACCCCTGGCTCCAGATCTCTGCCTCAGAAATTTCTCTGGGTAGAGAAGCAAGTTATAAAAGAGTTAACTCCTAATCTCTTCCCAAAGGAACTAACTTCATTTGCAAGAGAATTTGGAGAGGTTCTGCTGGAAGGCTGAGCAATAGGTGTTGTGGTGAAAGGCAATGGGAAGAAATTCAAGATAGAGTAAGCTGACTAGTTTTCAGAAAAAAACAGGAAATAAGCTTCCTTTCCCACCCCCTTTAAATTGTTAACGAATTATACATTGTGTGTCCATTAGCATAGGTTTATAATGACTATTTTATCCATTTGTCTTTTAAATAATATAGAAAATAAAAACAGGTGGTACAAACTAAAGAATATATTAGTACTGGCTTTTAAATTGATCTATGTAGTTACCTTTACCAATGTTTTTTATGTTCTCATACAGCTTTGAGTTATTGTCTAGTGTTCTTTCATTTCAGACTAAAGGATTTCCATTAGCATTTCTTATAGCTCAGGTGATATCTTAATTTATCCTTCATTTTTGAAGGATAGTTTTTCCAGATATGGAATTGTTCCTTCACAGCTTTTTTTTTCTTTAGAACTTTAAATATGTCATCCCACTGCCTTTTAGCCTTCATGGTTTCTGATGAGAGATTTGTTGTTAATCTCATTGAGAATATCTTATACATGACTAGTCACTTCTCTCTTGATATTTTCTGTTTTTCTTTGTCTTTTATTTGCTTTTAATGTGTCTGAGTATTGATCTCTGCTTGGAGTTTGTTGAGTTTTTTTGTATGTGTAGATTCATGTCTCTTATCAAACTTGGGAAGTTTTCAGCCATTATTTTTCAAAACATTCTTTATTCACTTTCTCTCTCTTTGCTTTCTAGGACTCCCATATAGGATATGTTGATCTATTTAATAGTGCCTTGACAGCCCCCTCAGACTCTGTTTACTTTTCTTCATTCTTTGTTCTTTCTGGTCCTAAGACCAGATAATTTCAGTTGTTTTATCTTCAAATTCACAGATTTACCTGCTCATGCCTGCTGTTGAATCCTTCTAGGGAACTTTTTATTTCAGTTATTGTGATTTTATTTCAAGTGTTTCTTTTTGATTCCTTTTATAGTATTTCTATCTCTTTTTTGGTATTCTCATTTTGCACATATATCACTTTTCAGAATTCCTTTAGTTCTTTGTCCACGGTCTTCTTTAGCATTTTGAGTATATTGAACACAGTTGATTTAGTATTTATCCAGCAAGTCTAATGTTTGACCTTTTTTAAGACCAGATTCTGTTAACTTATTGTTTTCTTTTGAATGGGCCATGCTTTACTGTTTCTTTGTATACCTTGTGATTTTTGTTGTTGTTATTTTGTTGAAAACTGGGGATGTTGAATATTATCATGTAGAAATGCAGGAATTCAAATTCTCTCTCTATCCTAGGGTTCTATGTTAACTATTGAGCTTCAGTCATCCAACTGTCTGATGACTTTTCCAAATTATTTTTGCAAAGACTATTCCTTGTCATATATCAATACTGAAGTCTGTATATTTTCTCAGGTGCCAGTCAGTGACCTGACAGAGATTTCTTTAAATGATCAGAGCTAAGAAGATGAGAATAAATACCACTCTCTCCTTTTTTAATAAAGATTTTATTTATTTTATTTGAGAGAGAGATAGTGAGAGTATGAATGGGGGGAGAGGCAGAGAGAGAGGGAGAAGCAGACTCCCTGCTGAGCAGGGAGCCTGACGGGGGCTCCATCCTAGGACCCTGGGATCACAACCTGAACCAAAGGCAGATGCTTAACTGACTGAGCCACCCAGGTGGCCTGACTCTCTCAGTTTTTGTAGCTTGGCTCTGAGTTTGATCATTCTTTTATCACCAAGACAGCTTAAAACAGCCTTAGCTTTCATCTACTGGTTGACCAGAGCCCAGAACCCACATGTCTATCAGAGGTGCAAAACTAGGGTTCTCTCAGGTCTTTTCTGATCATGTGTTTGGTTCTCCATCTACTTCAGGGAATGAGATGGCCCTTCTGAACCAGCATTCCTCCAAACAACTTTATTCTGGGCTTTTCCCCCCAGGTTTTGGGTCTATCTGATACTTGTCCTACACAGTGGGCTCCTATTTCTATGACAGGTTTTTAACGAACTTTCCAGTCCTTTTTTTTTTTTTTAAAGTGAAAACACGAGCAGGGGGAAGGGGCAGAGGAAGAGGGAGACAGAGAATCTTAAGCAGGCTCCACACCTGGCACATATTGGGGGGCTTGGTTTCACAACCCTGAGATGGTAACCTGAGCAGAAATCAAGAGTTGGATGCTTAACCAACTGAGCCACCCAGGTGCCCCTCCAGTCTTTTCCATGAAAATTGGTCTACTCATGGTTTCCACAACTGGGGTTAATCTAATAATTTATATTTTATTTGGAATATATATATTTCTTCTTAGATTTTCAAATTGGTTTCAATATAGTTGCATGTAGTATTGTCTTACAAGTATCCTTTTTCCTATATCCATAGTTATATCATCTAATCCGCAATATTGCTTCTATTTGTGCTTTTGCTTGCTCCCTCTCTCCTTCTATTCCCTCCCACCTTCTCTCATTTTCCCTTTTTTCCTCTTTCTTATTTACGTGAAAGTTCAAGGGAGGATTTATTTATCTTTTTCTGTTTTTTTATTTTTGTATTTAATGAATTTCATCTTTGTTCTCTTTTTATTTATTTCTAGTTTTTAATTATTTTTATTTTCATATATTTCTCATTTTTATTGGTATTTCTTAATAAAAGCACTTAAAGATGTTTTAAACTCTTTGGCACAGCTTTCATTGTGTTCAAAGATTCTGTTATGAAATTTTTTATTGCTTTCTAGATAGTTTGTGATTTTTCTTTTTAAGTTCTTCTTTAATTTATGAGTTTTCTGGGAATATATTTCTAAATTCATAAATATTAAGTTTTTATTATTAGTTTCTAATTTTTAGATTATAGTCAGAGAATGTGATTTTTAAAAATATGTTAAAGTTTCTTTTGGCCAAGTACATGTGCAATTTATGTAAATATTCAATGGATTAAAAATCTATAATGTCCCTTAAATCTTATGTATGCACATATGTGTGTATGTGTGTATTACATGAGATTATATAGATCTACTGGGGCAAGGTTATTGACTAAATTATGCTGTTCCCCTAATTTTTTTTTCTTTAAACCAGAAGTGAGGGGATTTATACATAGTACAATGCACTACATCTATAGTTCAAACTCTTCCTCTAAAATTTCATTTTTAATATCTCCTTTTAAAAGATTTTATATATTCATATGTTATGTTTTTGAGCCATAGAAGTTATAATTGCTATATCTTTCTAAATTGTGTCTTTTATCATTATATAATACTCATTTGTATTTTGTTTTATTCTTTTAATAATAAATTAAATAGTGATTTTTCACTATTGATATTTTCATTCTGGATGTTTTTTGTTTTTCTTGGATTTAACTGGCATTTCTTTGTCTACCCCCTTAATTTCTAACCCATCTTTGCCACTGTAGTTTAGATGTGCGTGTGTGTGTGTGTGTGTGTGTGTGTGTGTGTGTTATAAAAAGCATGTAGCTTTTATTTTAACAGGCAATTTGACTATCTTTTTTCTCCTGTTTGGAGAAAATGGTCTATTTGCTCTCAGTATAAGGAGTTATAATTATTCAGTCCTTCATTCTACCTAACGAATGCTCTTTTAAATTTACTTCATATTAGTCTTTTCTCTGTTTCTAGTTCCATTTTTTTTGCTACTTTGATCAAATTATTATTCTTTTCATTTACTACTCAGGCTTATTGAAAATCCTACTTTACTCCTCTGTTCTGTTAATGCCTGCCTTCATAACCCACTCTCATAACCACACCCATTTCTTTAATAGTGTTTGAAAATAAAATACAAATGCATTCTCCCACAACATAAACTGTCCACTCTATTTCTTTCCAACCCAAATAGGATGAGAGATCTGTAAAATATTTTTACTCTCCATGACTCCCCTTTCTCCCTATCCCCATCTCAGTCCACTGAGTGTCTTTCTTCTCTTTCCACCCTCATCCCAATTTTTTGCATTTTGCTGAAGTAGTTTAGAAGTTTTTATTCTAGACTGTTCGGACTACATTAGGATCTTCCTTAAATCATTTTTCTTCCAACTCAAGATTCCGAAGCATTTATATATCTCAGTTTATTCTTGTTAGGGTCCTCTTTTGGACCAAAATACCTGTAGTTCACACCAGTCTTTTCACTTAGACTTTAAAGTAGAGGGGAAGTGAGTTTCATTTAGGCTACATGTACCCAGAACCTTTATTTGTAAAACATTTTTTTTAAATGTAAATTATTGTTTCATAGTATATACCCATTCTATTGTTCTCAGTTCTTATCACTATTTAACATGTTTATATTTCAGTTAATTATCTTGTTTATTGACCTTCTCACTCGCTGGAAGGGCTTCATATAAGACCCATTAGGGCAGAGGTTTTTGTCTTAATTGTTCACTGCCATATCTGTAACACCTGCCACCATACATGGCACATAGTAGGAACTAATAAATATTATTTGAATGAATGAATAAAGTAATTGAATGTGTTTCAAAGTGTAGATACAAATTTTTCTTTTGCTTTTACATATTTTTAAGTGTTTCTAAAATAAACATATATTAATCTAATTTTGAGAAATAAAATTAAACTTTTTTCTTCCCCCTTCCCTTCCTCCCTTCCGCGCTCCTTTTCCTTTCTTTCTTTCTTTCTTTCTTTCTTTCTTTCTTTCTTTCTTCCTTCCTTCCTTCCTTCCTTCCTTCCTTCCTTCCTGCCTTTTTCTTTCTTTCTTTCTTTCTTTCTTTCTTTCTTTCTTTCTTTCTTTCTTTCTTTCTTTCTTTCTCTTTTCCTTCCTTCCTTCCTTCCTTCCTTCCTTCCTTCCTTCCTTCCTTCCTCCTATACCTTGGCTAATTGAATTTTTTTTTTAAAGATTTTTTATTTATTTATTCGACAGAGATAGAGACAGCCAGCGAGAGAGGGAACACAAGCAGGGGGAGTGGGAGAGGAAGAAGCAGGCTCATAGCGGAGGAGCCTGATGTGGGGCTCGATCCCATAACGCCGGGATCACGCCCTGAGCCGAAGGCAGACGCTTAACCACTGTGCCACCCAGGCGCCCCTGGCTAATTGAATTTAAATAAAAAAGAAGAGAGACAGTCTAAAATATATACTACTTAAGGGATAAATAAGAGATGTTAGGTTTATGGAGTGATTGACATTTGCTTTTCCTTCTGCCCAGATTGTTCTTTTCCAGATATTCATAAGGCTCACTCTTTTACTTCAATATGGACCCTGTTCATATGTCTCCTCAGAGAGGACTTTCTTTTTTGTTTGTTTGTTTGTTTGTTTTTAAGTAGGCTCCACACCCAGAATGGAGCCCAACATAGGGCTTGAACTCACAAGCCTGAGGTTAAGACCTGAGCTGAGATCAAGACTTAGACACTTGGGGCGCCTGGGTGGCTCAGTCCTTAAGTGTCTGCCTTTGGCTGAGGGCGTGATCCCAGGGTGCTGGGATCAAGCCCCGCATGGAACCCCGCATGGAGCCCCGCATCAGGCTCCCTGCTCTGAGCCTGCTTCTTCCTCTCCCACTCCCCCTGCTTGTGTTCCCTCTCTCGCTGGCTGTCTTTCTCTCTGTCAAATAAATAAATAAAATCTTAAAAAAAAAAGAGTTAGTCACTTAACCGATTGAGCCACCCAGGTGTCCCCAGAGGAACTTTTTAACACAAAAGTCTCTTCTGGTCAATTTCTATCACTTTGCCCTGCTGTACATTTTATGATAATACTTAACTATTTTTTAAACATATTATATAACCATTCTTTATTGCCTTCTTCATTCACTTTAATGTAAACTCCATGACAGCAAATATTTTTACTTTTTTCTTGCTGTTGTATTCCCAATGCCTAGTGTCCAACATGTGGGGATCCCTTAATAATTACTAATCAAATGAGTAAGTTAGTACTTGACAAAACCATCACTAGCTAATGAGTAAGTTTATTTGGATAACTAAGAGAAATTAACTTATTTTTGCCAAGATATGTTGGAAAAAAAGAGAACTAACAATTTTTATGAAAACAGAATTCCTAGAAAATTGAACTTCCATATTAGAAAATAAGAAAAATAAATGTTTACTTGATGCATATTTGCTGTTTTACATATTCATGTACTTCTATGATTTTTGATAGAATCAATTGTTCAAAATGAAACAAAATTATTTCAAGTTTGCATTTTTGTAAGAATTTTTCCTATTTCATAGTATATATACATATATATATTGTCATACCACATGTCATGAAAAAAACCGCTTTTCAGATTTTAGCCATTCTCAGATCACATTCATAATTTTTGGCCACAGACGCATACCTGTCACATGTAATTTAATTTTCATTAATCCTACTTAAACCAACTCTCTCTACTATTTTAAACTTATTCTTGTCCTAAATACTAATACTTATGAAATCTCAAGTTTGATTGTTACAATTTTCAAATATACAGTTAGTTAAATATGTGATTATTAAAACAAAAAAACTCATCTATGTGTGCCCAAATTCTGCCCAGTGCAGTGGAATTGGTGACAGAGTGATGGAGGATAGGGCGATGCATTATAGCAGCAGGTGAACATCCATGCATTAGTGATGCTTTCTGAGGCTCATTTATTCATGTGAGAGGGAGAGGATGAAATGGATGGGCTCTAAGTTCCTGGTGTCCCTCTCATAGTCTTCCTTCTAAGAGTGATGACTGGTTCCAGGAAGACTTCCCGGGAAAGATTTAAACTTGTTTCCTGGCACCCCAACTCATACATGAATAAGGAAATGATTCCACAGGCCATTTCTGAACCCTGACATCCTGGATAATGAGAAAATAAGGGCTTTATTATGGAATTCCAACTGGATCACAGAAGTATGAAGTACATCTGCACATGTAAAAGGAAACAGAAATACAAAGCAATGAACTATTACCCCTACAACATACCTCATTTCTCTGGAAATTTTCTTATACTTTTTGGGAAGGTTGAATTACCCAGATGAGCATTTTCCATTTTTTCCTTCCATATTAGAACCACCTGATTTTAGTAAAGTGTTCTCAACTAGAACTTTCCTGAGGACCATATCCAGATCAAGCAGCCAACAAAGGGCATTTCACATGCAATAAAAACTGAGCTAAATGCTGTCAGGACACAGGTGCTGTTTCTAAGCATTCTGCTGTATGAGGGGAGACATGGCCATCCACAAGCACGTCACAATCATTGCCAAGTTCTTCATAGGAGTAACAGTATTGAAACCACACGTTTGTACACCCTTTTTATTTGATATACCATGTAAACTGATTCACTACTATTGACATATATTTTACAAATGCTAATTAATTTTTGCAACAGTTCTGTGTGGAAGAGCACCTGCCACTAAACCCTTTTGTAATTGAGGATTTATAGAAGAATACTGAAAGGCCCAAAATAACTATGGGGCAATCTGGTTCTCATTGGTGGCCTTATGTCCTATGGACATAATTACCTTTTATTTCTAGAAAAAAAATAATAAAGTATAAAATATGAAAATTAGAACTATATTGATAGGGAAAATAAGAAGAAATATTTGAAATAAAATTGTCCTATGAATCCTAGGTTCCTGGTTGTATGGCTGCTACTCAGAGAAAGATGGGCAAGTGGGATTTGGTGCTTCCATCGGTCAATTAGTTTTCTGATCAATTAGGTGAGCTGTTGTGTTTACAAGTTTCAGAAATCTAATAATAACTAGTTTATGCAAATAATAAGAATAAGAATGAAAATAAAGTAAGTTATTAAGTTACATAACAGAGAAGCCCATGGGTAGAGCTGGCCAGACAGGTTATGTCCTGGCATTCAAATAGTATTTTCAGGATTCTCTCTCTCTCTCTTTCCCTGTCTGTCTGTCTCTCATACATACACACAGACACAAACATTCTCATAAGCAGACCATTTCCATGTACTGCCACCTGCAGCTAAAGATTACATAATCCTTTATCTTTAGCAAGGCCATCAGAAAGATAGTTTATCTTTTTCAATACATAGACACATATATAGATAAAATTCCTGGAATTCTGTTGCTTCGATCACCATAGAATCTGTGCAACACAGAACGTAGTGTAAGCCCTTGAACAAAAGGGTTGGTAGGTGTCCTCTATCTTCACCTCAACCACACGCATTGAAACTAGGTGAGGGAAGCATCCCCAAAAGAATATCAGAGTGCTTTCACCAGAAGAAAGGGAAGATGGGTGTTGTCAGAGAAGTTAAGACAATAAAACATCCAGTACACTGTGTTCTGCCAGTCACTAAGGGTTGGTAGAATGTCCTCAAGCAGTTACAACTCCAAAGGGGGGGGTCCCAAACCTCAGGAATCATTGAGAAGACCATTGAAAATTACAGAGAATATAGCACTATATTCTATAACTTAGATTTTTTAATCTTCCTATCTTACAACATATTTCTTGAAGAGAGTAGTTCCACTCTATAACTGCTCTGCGTGGAACCTGCTGTAAGCTGCCCCTAGAAATGGTGCTACGAAAGCAGGAAACAGGCACCAAAGGAAGAAAGGGTGGCAAGTGTCCTTCAAGGTAGGGTGAGTTGTTGCTGCCCTGAAGTTTGGTAATGGAACTCACTGCCAGTGGGAACCATTTCAGAGAAGAGCCCTTACAGATGGGAACAGCTGTTGGGAGCCTGTGCCAGGAGCCACTGCCAAGAGTAATTGCCAAAGGGGGCTGCTGGGAAGCCACTTTGGGAGCAGAGAGAATTGCCACTAGTCTCAGCCCTCTTCATCACACCGTTGGAGTAACCGTGGAGGTCTAGCAGGAGAGGGATTGTCTTGATCTCTAAATACCATGTATGTGTATCTATATCTGCATTGGTATATAGATATAGACCTCGGTATACTACATATTTCTAACCATTTCAGGGTAGATGATCAACTCTGCTCCTTTCTTCACTTACTTAGTTAATATTTACATAACACGCAATTTAAAAAAAAATTAACTTTGTACTTCTGCTGTGATTGCCATCTAGTGGAGCAAAGAAGTATGTAAATAATTGTTTAGAACACAGCGCAACAGGAATGGTCGTGCAATGTTGTCTGGGGAAGCCCAAGGGAAAAAGCTGCCTGTGCCTGAAGAACTTAGGTAAGACTTTATTAAAGAGGATGCATTTCATCTGGGTCTTACTGAATAGAAGGCCCAGAAATTCTAACAGGAGTCCAAACCTGCTTTAGAACTGGAAACCAGGCTTCATATTTCAAAGTGTCGCCGAAGGAAAGATGGTCGTGGACATCACAACTTAAATGAAGAAATAAAATAACTACCTCTCAAAATAGGTGGTCAGGTGAATATTTTGGAAAATATATTTCATGGAGTAAAAGAATATTTCTAGAGTCTGATATGTACTGCGTAATACATAGTTTCCTTCCAAAGTTTGATATGATTTATTCCTAGATAATGTGAATTAAAAGTAATAAATATGGGGGCGCCTGGGTGGCACAGAGGTTAAGCGTCTGCCTTCGGCTCAGGGCGTGATCCTGGCGTTGTGGGATCGAGCCCCACATCAGGCTCTTCCGCTGTGAGCCTGCTTCTTCCTCTCCCACTCCCCCTGCTGTGTTCCCTCTCTCGCTGGCTGTCTCTCTCTCTGTCAAATGAATAAAATCTTAAAAAAAAAAAAAGTAATAAATATAACTGATTTTATCTTTTACTTTTTTAACTCCCATTCCTTCTCACTCACTATCATTTTTCTAGATTGCTTCTCCAGAAGCAGGAAAAACCTGGTCCCACTGTCTGATTATTATCATTTAAGAAACTATTATTAAATAATAAATGTCTTCAGCATTTGGTGAAAATTATGTCATAGGCACTACATACTATTGTAATTTACAGTTAT
This sequence comes from Ursus americanus, assembly GCF_024610735.1. Lineage (NCBI taxonomy): Eukaryota > Metazoa > Chordata > Mammalia > Carnivora > Ursidae > Ursus > Ursus americanus. Next base: position 2,179,576 of record NC_142131.1, read on the forward strand.
TAAGTTGTTCAATTCTCTTCAAAATACTCTAAAGATTGTAGCATTAATTATCCCATATTATAGTAAAGAAACTGAGGTTTAGCGACTTTCACCAAGTGTCATGATGGGCGACAATATTACCATCCTAGCCAGGATCTCTAATTTCAGGTGACTTCAACACTAAAGTAATGCAATTGAAAATCAGGGAAAAGCAATTGTTTTAAGGATGTTTGTTTTAAGACTGCTATTTTAATATCTTAGCTTGAGAAGAATAATTTTGTCCACTCAAATATGTTTCCTCATTTGTAAAATGACGCCAAATGCCTCGATATTATGACGTCTCATGCTTTCTTTGGCCCAAACATCTAAAGACAAGACTGAAAGTAAGATTCATGAAGAAATATTTTTAGTGACTCACAAATCAACATAGATCTCAGATAACCAAATGCCAACGCATCTGCAGCAGAACAGGTGCATTCTCAAATGTGGAAGCCAGGCCATCTTGGTTGTTAGTTTGTAAACCTTTTCAACTGCTTATTAGTTTCTTCCACGTGATCTTCAGCCTGATAAAGTTCTATAAGCTCTATAAGCCTTCCCAAATATTGAAGAAACTCAGTCTTAAGTGCTTTTATTAGCATGCAATAAAATTAGACACCATATGATCTCACCTATAAGTTGAATCTAACAAATTGAAATTAAAAAACCCAAACTCAAAGGAAAAAAAAAGATCAGATTTGCGGTTACCAGTGGTGGGGGTGGGGGGTGGGGAATCAGATGAAACTGGTCAAAAAGTAGAACCTCTCACTTGTGAGATAAATAAGTGCTAGGGATGTCATGTACGGCATGATGACTGTAGTTAACACTGGTGTGTGGCATACTTGAAAGTTGTTAAGAGAGTAGATCCTAAGAGTTTTCATCACAAGAATAAAACCTTGTTTTCCTTTCCCTTTTTTTTTTTTTGTATCTATATGAGATGATGGCTGTTAACTAAACTTACTGCGGTATAATCATTTCACAATATATGTTAAGTCAAATCATGATTCTGTACACTTTAAACTTACATAGTGCTGTATGTCAATTATAACTCAAATAAAACCAGAAAAAAAAACCAGTTTTACCAAGTAGGTGATATATGAAGAGTTGACAGGAGATCTGCCTATTAGGTCATGGGCTGTACATAATATGAGAGTTTATCTGGTTTAATAAAATTTCTTATAAAATAATGGCACAAGTGATATAACAGCTGGTAGCTCTCATTCCAACACCTACTCTTATATTGGGTATTACAGCTTAAAGCTAAACTCTTGAATGCTTTCTAGCCTTCTTACTTAATTGACCACCAGCCACCTGCTGGGTAGAAATGGTAAGCAGAGGCAGAGTAGTCTAGCAACAAGAATCGTGGGAGTTGAAATATGGAAGTTGGAGGTCTTGTCCAGGTTTCGCTGACTTGCTGTATGATATTGCTCAGACAGAAAGCCTCTCTGGACCTATCACATTCCTAGTCTGCCATCTGTACCCCTTATGAGACTAAAGTGTGATGATTAAAGTGAAAAGACTTTGCAGTTTATAAGGTGTTCATTTTTTTATTTTCTGAACGACCATAAATAACTGCAATTTACTCTTCTTTCTTGATCAGTGTAGAGTGTCTAAAAAGGTATTGTAAAATCATTAATGGTATTAATTATCAGTTGCTGTGTAACAAATTATCATAACCACAACCATTTATTGTCTTGCGTCTTTCTCCAATTATGGTAGTAAAGTCCTCAGGTACTGTTTGCCTTGGTCCAGATAACCCACACAAAAGTTATAATTAACTAAAGTCGGAGTTATCACAAGTGACTAAGTGGGCCATTACAAACTACAAAAGCCCAAATTAAATGCATATTCATCTTTGCCAACCACCAAGGAAATAAATAGTAAGGCAGTTAGTACACTCTGTTACCATTAATTGGTTTATCAGAACTCTGCAGCTCATTGGCACCACTTCCAAGCTTTTGCATTTATGCTGCTGGGCTTGGAGCTGGTAAAGTGTGGGTAGAGGGGAAAACAAACACCTGTAAAACAAAATAAACCCACATCTACCTGAAGGATGCCAAAGAGATGATTTGCTTTTAAGTAAGTTATGCTCTCAAACTATATTGAGTTTGTCAGTCCAAATCCCAAATTAGAACCGCAATAACCTCTGACCTTCTGACGCTCCTAAGGTTAGGTTTCAGAGAACCCAATTTTAGAACTCTGGCTCCTGAAGCTACTTGAGGAGCTCCTTGCGTCTATACAGCCAAACAGATCTATCTACTGAGAACAGATACGTGAATATTGTGTAGGAGTCTTTGCTGGCGATTGAACCTTTTGTTAGCACGGGAACTTTGTCAGCACATAATGATAAAGGTTTCTTCCTCGACTAAGCTACAAATACAGGATTGAAAAGACGATGGGGTTAAAAAAGACAGATATCATTCCTACCTACTTTTGGACATGAATGCTTTATTTCCTGCGGGTCAGCCTCTGAATGCAATGTATAGTGAGGTTTCATAATATTTAATAAGCGGAAAATCCTCCGAGATTCTAACAGTTGACTGACAGTCCTGGTTTTTGTTGCTTTGAGTTTTCTTTTCTTTCTCTAGGAGGTATTTCAATAGGAAATTAGGAGTGGCTGCATTGTAAACGTCTTCTTCAATCAGCAGAGCATATTTAAAATAAGTACCCCTCAAATGACCTCTTTAACCACAGAAACAAAAATATCTACAAAATCCTCTGCTTGAGGAAAGACCAAAGAAACAAAACCAAACAGATATTTGGAGAAACTAGAAGAGAGAAAATGACTGCGTGATTTTTGCACCTAGGTCAAGTACTGGCTCATGAGATATATACACGAATCAAATTTTACTGCAAAGGTGCGATGAAGAAATGGCTGTAACTGGAGAAAGAAAGTCAAAAAGGAAACGAAAGACAGGAAAAAGAGAAAGTCATAATTTTTAGAACTGACAGCAACGTCAGGACACAAGTTGTAATGAAAGCAAAAGGAAACAGACTCCTTGACAGCAGAAGGAATTCATCAAACATTTGTCAAGTACCAGATGTAGCAGAGAAATGGGCTAAAATGCTGAGAGTTCTAAAATCATTAAGATCTACTTTCTTATAACAGCTATATTTCATTGAGAACTTACTATGTGCCACAACCTTACACACTCTTTAAAAACATTTTCAACACTTTTGTTTATTTGGTATTATTATTTTCATTTCATCAAAGAGGAAACTGAAGCTCAAAGTATTTAACATTGTCAAAGACACAACAGTGTTGAAGGATATAGCTAGAATTCAAAAATAGATTCAATTCTGAAGTCCATTTTCTCTCCAGTATCCCATGCAAATTTTTCAAAGTCAGGAATCAGACAAGTTTACAAATATTACAAGAAGTGATCACGGGAAGAGCTGGAAAGAAACAGGAAAAAACCCTAGCACGTATGGGATACCTTGATGGCAACACCAGTGTTAACATATATGGCTTTCAGTATTATCCTTGTCTTACTGAGGCATAGTCAACAATTGATAGTGTTAACTATCTATTCTAATGTATCTTATACTTTATTCTATAGGAATTAAAGTATATAAAACAAAACTGAGGCATAGTCAACAATTGTTATAATAAATAACTTTATTTATTATAAGTTTTTATTTATAATAAATAACAGGTTTACAAATATTATAAGAAGTGATCATGGCAATAGCTAGAAAGAAACAGGAAAAAAAACCCTAACACGAATAGGATATCTTGATGGCAACACCAGTGTTAGCATATATGATAAAATATATAGAAATAGGGAAGTTATAATGATAATCCCAAGCCATCAGAAAAAGCTCAGTTTCATTTTATATACTTTAATTCCTATAGAATGAAGTATAAGATACATTAGAATTTCCTGTAGAATTTCAACTTCCCAGCATCCCACCTACAAACATATCTAAGTTTGTGGCCTTCCCTATTTCTTTTCTCACATATCAAAGGAAAAGTTTCCTTCCTCATTCATTACCTAATTCAATAAATATTTATTGAGTTCATGCCATGGCCTATGCTGGACTCTAGGGAGAAAATGAAGAAAAAGAGCGACAAGATTCCTGTCCATATGGACTCACATTCTAGGAGGGATAGTTAACAAACAGATCATATACATTATAGAATATAAATGATATCATATAAGTGATAATTATATCTATTTTATATATTTTATCATATATATTTATGTTTAGATGATGGTTATTTATATCATATGATATTTATGATACTTTTTAAGTAAATTAAAAAATTAAATTCTAGTTTAAGCAGAAGAGTGTGTATGAAATTATATTAAGCATTTTGCAGCAACCAAGGAGCCAGCCTTAGAGGACGTGCAGCAAGGACTAACACCCACCCTGCCACGGCTTTAGCAGTGATCCTAGTGTGCCCCCACCGGAAGCTAACACCATAGTTTACAATAGTGATACTGTTCCATCATCACTGCTCCTGAAAAGCAAAATGTTTCGGTTATATCCTCACCTAAAGATGGATTTTCTGGTACACTTTCATTTTCTGATCTGAAATTTCACACAGACGCATTGACTACAAATTCTAGGTCACATGCCGCTGTCTTAGATGCCGGAGATCCTGGAAAAGTGAAAAATGGCTTCTATCTTGGAAAGATGGGATTCAGAACGTGGGACATTCCACAAATACAAGAAGGCTATCAGAAGATGATGAGCACCCTGTGAAAAATACGCACAGTTGTGGCAGGCACCCCTGGCTGCCTCCCCAATTCCCAGTCTCCCCTTTTCCCTTGGTAACAACTCCTACTACCCAGACTCAGAGTGTCAGGGTACCCAACTAACATACTTCCTGCTTCTCCAAATTCCTTGGAGTCGGGAGTGACTGTTAGACACCTTTGGAGCCTATGAGTAACACGGAAAGTCTTTGGGGGATTTTAGGGAACACATTTCCTTTTTTTTACACAAATGATGTCCGAGTTCATTTTTCTCTTCTTTTTTGAAGCCACAACGACATGGGATCCCTGAGTCAAAGAGAAAATGCATATCTATTTTTTTGTTAGATACTGCCAAATTCTATTCTAAAAGGGTTGTACCAGTTGTGTATCTACCAGAAATGCACCTGAGTGTTTCCTCATTATCCGGCCAAAAGATGTCACACTTTTTAATTTTCCTTAACTTCATGTGTGAGAAATAGTATCTCAGTGTAGTTTTAATTTGTGTATCTGTAACTATGAGTGAAGGTGAAAATTTTATCCTATACTTAAAGGCCATTCTTATACCACTTTTTTTACGATTTTATTTATTTATTTATTTTAGAAAAAGAGAGAGAGAGAAAGAGCTCACGAGCAGGGGAAGGGGCAGAGGGGGAGGGACAGGGAGAGGGAGAGAATCTCAAGCAGACTCCGTGCTGAGTGCAGAGACTGATGTGGGGCTTGAACTCACCACCCTGAGATCATGACCTGAGCCAAAACCAAGAGTCAGTGGCTCAACCGACTGTGCCACACAGGCGCACTATTCCATCCATTTTTAAGAGTCTTTTATATATTTGAGATAGCAGCTTTATGTTGCGAATATTTTCTTCTAGTATCAGTTGCCTTTTCAACATGTTCATAGGTTTTTTGTTTTTTTGCTATGTAGGTTTAAAACTTTTTATTTAGTCACATTTGTTAACCTTAAATTTATGGCCTGGAGTTTTAATTGTAGAAGAACTTTCCCACAAACAGGTTATAAAGAAATTCACCTTTTTTTTTTTTTTTAGTACGTACACTCTGATTTTTCCTCTTTCCTTTTTTATATTTAGATTTTTGATTCATTTAGAATTTGTTCTTGAGAAGCTCTGAGGTATGTATTTAACTTCGTCTTTTTCCAAGCAGCAAACCTATTGTCCAGCACATTTTATTTAAAGGGTATTTTTCAGGGTGCCTGGGTGGCTCAGTGGTTAAGTGTCTGCCTTCGGCTCAGGGTGTGGTCCTGGGGTCCTGGGATCGAGCCCCGATTCAGGCTCCTCCACTGGGAGCCTGCTTCTTCCTCTCCCACTCCCCCTGCTTGTGTTCCCTCTCTCGTTGGCTATCTCTCTCTCTCTGTCAAATAAATAAATAAAATCTTTAAAAATAAATAAATAAATAAAAATAAAGTGTATCTTCCCTCCCCACCCCACAATGATTTGCAATGCCACCCTTCTCTTATGCTAAATTTTCATATGCACTTGGATCTATTTCTGGACTTTATATATTCTGTTTGTCTATTACTGCTCTGGCCCTACATTGTTTTAGTTACAGAGATATTACAATATATTTTAATGTTTAGTAAGATGACATGTCCCTCAGAATTGTCCATTTTGGTTTTGTTTTGGCTTTCAATTTTTTTTTTCATATGACCTTTAGTATTAACTTGTCAAGCTCCATAATATCTTATAGGTATTTTTATTGGGATTGCATCAGCTTTAGAAAGAATTGAAATCTTTACAATGTTGAGTGAATAGAAATCTTTCCATTTCTTCAAATATAACTTTGTATCTTTCGGGAGTGGTTTAAAATTTTTCTTTAACCTGTATAGGTTTTGCATATTTTTTGTTAATTTTGTTCTTAAGCATTTAATCTTCCTTGTTGCTATTGAAAGAGTGATTTTTCTCCCTGCCATTATTTCTTGTTATTTGAATGTATAAAGGTAAATAATGTATATTGATTTTTATCAAACCGAATACCTCACTAAAACTTTTTATTATTGATATGTTAGGGTTTTCTAGGCAAACAGAAATTTCGTCTGCAAATAGGGATAGTTTTAGATCTTTTAAACCAATTTTTATGTCTAATTGATTTCTCTTGTCTATTTGCATCCGCTAATAGCAGCAGTACAAGGTAGAATGGGGTCAAGATTGTGGGCATTTTTGCTCTGTTCTTAATCTGAGAGAAATATCTCTAGGGTTTATTTATTAAGTTTAACTTGGGTTTATATATTTAATCATGTTAAGAGAGTATCCATGAAGTACTTTTTTCTTGATTTTTTTTTGTTGTTGTTAGAAATGGCTGTTGATTTCCGTTAAAGGATTTTCAACATGTATGGAGATAATTGCATGTTTTATTCCTTACATTTATTAATATGGTGTATTATGTTAATGGTTTTCTAATACTGACCAATCCTGCAGTCATGTAATAAATTCCACTTGATCATGGCATGCTATTTCTTTAATGTGGTGTTTTATCCACTGCTAATGTTTTATTAAATATTTTGCATCAATATTCATAAGTGATATTTGTTTATAATTTTTTGTACTATCAGGTTCAGTTATATCTGTTACATAAAAATAATTAGGAAGTTTTCTCAACCTGAGGGCCTCAGAGGGGAGGGGGTTGGGGGGATGGGCTAGCCCGGTGATGGGTATTAAGAGGGCACATATTGCATGGAGCACTGGGTGTTATATGCAAACAATGAATCATGGAACACTACATCAAAAACTAATGATGTCCTGTATGGTGACTAACATAACAAAATAAAAAATTTTTTTAAAAAGTAAAAAAAATAATTAGGAAGTTTTCCTTCACCTTTAGTGCTCTGGAACAATTTATGGATCATTGTGACTACCTCTGGTATTTAAGCATTTCTTAGAATTCTCCTGCGAAACCATCTGGCCTGTGCTTCTGTGGCATAGTTCCTTGATAACCTTTTCAGTTTCCTCTACTAAAATTAGTCAGCTTAAGTTTCCATTTTCAAACACTGTTGCTTTTGTTAGCCTGTATTTGACTAGTTATTCAATTTATGAAGGTTTTCAAATATATTTGCATAGGGCCCTGCAAACTGGCCTCTTGTACTTTCTAAAATTTTCTCCATATCAGTTTGCCTTTTATTTTTTATTTTGTATATTTGTGCTTCACCTTTTGCTTCTTGATCAAATTTTCTTATAATTTGTCTATTTTATTAATCTTTTCAAAATTCCGTCTATTTCCTTTTTCTACCTCATTAATTTTGCTTTATCTAAATTATGATTTCCCTTTAATGCTTTTTTTCATTTACTTTGTTTTTTAAGCTTGAAATTTAATTTATTTTAATTCTTTGATTTAATTGATAGAAGTATATAGAACTAGCGTCTGCCTTCGGCTCAGGGCGTGATCCCGGCGTTCTGGGATCGAGCCCCACGTCAGGCTCCTCTGCTGTGAGCCTGCTTCTTCCTCTCCCACTCCCCCTGCTTGTGTCCCCTCTCTCGCTGGCTGTCTCTATCTCTGTCAAATAAATAAAAAAAAAAAAAAAAAAAAAAAAAAACCTAAAAGAAGTATATAGAACTATGAATTTTCCTCTGACACTGTTTTAAATGTATCCCATAGATTTTGATATTTAGTATTTTGCTATCATTACTTCAGATCTTATTTCCTCTTTTGCCCAGAACTATTTAGTAGAAAATTTTATTAATTTTAGGTGAAAGGTCTTTAAAATTTTTAAAAAATAATTTCTAATTTTAGTGGTTAGAAAATATTATTTATAATAGCTCTACATTATAGAATTTACAGATGTTGACTTTGTAATCTATGACCAATATTTTATAAACATTCAATCAATATATTATGTTCCAATGGTATATTTAGAAGATCTATTCTGTAGTATCAGGATATAACATTTGACATCTATCCATAAAATCTGCATGATTGTTTATATTGTTCAGATCTTTAACATCAATACCATTTTGTTCACTTTATCTGTAGTATACTGAGAATGACATGTTAAAATTTGATATTATTAGCTTATATCTGTTTTTTTTGCATCTTGACTACTTTTTTTTTACTCATTTTTTTCTTTATAAAGGTGGTTTCTGTTATTTGTTGCATAGATATTCATAATGTCATATATTTTTTGTGACTTTTGACTCAACAATTAAATGTGCCCTTCTATACATGAATTTGTTCTGGTATAAATACACAACTAAGAAGAAAAAATTACTCTTACAATTTTCCAATTAATAAATTTAAAAGGAAATGTAGAAATAAAGAATTACCACCAGGCACATATCACAGGAACAATTTTTGCAGGCAGGATACACCAATGAATAATAAAATTAACAAGTAAAATTTCAGAGTAAATAGAATTCGCATAGTTTCAGAGTTATCTCTTTCAAGATACTTATACTAAATACAAAGCAAAGTATAGTAACTTTACAGAGGAGAAACTCGGCAGACACTATATTAATCAAGTAAATAAGGATAACATCACCAGTAATAAGACATGATGACATAAATCCCTTGATAAGAAGAAAGGCGCAGTACCATTTTTATGGGATTCTTGCCAAAAATTCACAACCTCATTTCAATCATGAGAAAATATAACACCAATTCAGATTAGGGGAGAAGCTACAAAATAACTGATCAGTACTCTTCAAAAGTATCAAGATCATTAAAGACAAAAAAAAAAAAAAAGACAAAAAATTTTTATAACTAAATGCATAATGAGACACTGCATAGTATCCTGGAACAGGAAAAGGACATTAGTGGAAGAAATGGTGGAATTCAAATAAAGTCTGTAGTTTAATTAATAATATATTTCCAATGTTATTGATCTGTTCTTGTTAATTTTACCATGGTTAAATAAAATATTAATATTAAAGAAAGCACTTTGAGGAATGAAAGGCAACTATTTGTATTTTTTTAATTAAGAGACTTTTTAAATAACAGTTTCAGATTTACCAAAAAAAAATGAGCAAGTAGTACAGAGGGTTCTCATATACTTCTTTTCCTCTCTGCCACGATTTCCCCTGTTGACTTGCATTAGTGTGGTATATTTGTTATAATTAATGAACTGATATTGATGCATTAACTAAAGTCCATACTTTACATTAACTTTTGCTTTTGGTGTTGTACAGCTTGTAGGTTTCGACAAATACGTAATGTAATGCATCCACCATCACAGTATCATACAGAATAATTTCACTGCTCTAAAAATCCCCTGTTCTCCACCTATTCATCCCTCCCTCTCTTCTCCATTCCCCATCCTCTGGAAACTACTGATCCTTTTAGTGCCTCTGCAGTTTTGTCTTTTTAGAATGTCATATCATTGCAATCATATAGTATGTAGCCTTTCAGATTGGTTTCTTTCATTTAGCAATAAATGTTTAAGTCTCCTCATGTCTTTTTGTGTAGTTCATTTCTTTTTATCACTGAATCATATTCCATTGTATGGCTATATCACAGTCTGCTTATCCATTCACTTATTGAAGAACATTTGCATTGCTTCCAGTTTTTGGCAATTGTGAGTAAAACCACTATAAACATTTGTGTGCAGATGTTTGTGTGGACATAAGTTTTCATCTCACCTAGCAGCTTGATTCCTTGATTGATGGTACAAGTATGTTTAGTTGTGTAGGAACACTGAGAAACCTTCTTCCAAAGTGGCTGTATCATTTTGCATTCCCACCAGCAATGATGAGAGTTCCTGTTGCTCCACATCCTCACCAGCATTTAGTATTGTTAGTGATTTGGATTTTAGCTCTTCTAATAGTTACATAGTATTATCTTGCTGTTTTAGTTTGCAATCTCTAATTATATATGATGTTTGACATCTTTTTATATGCTTTTTTGCCATCTGTATGTCTTTTCTAGTGAGATGTCTGTGAATCTGTCCAGCTCTTTTTCCCAATTATTAATTACTTTTACTTTTTTTTTTTTTTACTTTTAATTACTTTTAACTGAGTTGTTCACTTTCCTTATGGTTGAATTTTTTGTGTTCTTTGTGTATTTTAGATACAAGTCCTTAATCAGATACATATTTAGCACATAGTTTCTCCCAGTCTGTGGCTTGTTTTTTACCTTGTCTTTTAAAGGTGAATATTTAAATAAAGAGTAGAAATCAGCAGAATTATCGAATGTTGCCTTCTTTGGCTATACTGTGTACATAGATACATGTCACTGTAAATATTCTAATTTTATTTTAAGTGGGGTTAGATATTTTTACAGAGCCATCATCAACAGAGTATTTTTGTTACCCTTGGAAAGAACTTAATTTAACTTCAGGGTGTAATTCAAGAAAATGCTACATCCAAAGTTGTATATCAGGCAATTTTTCTATTTACTTTCCCCTTTGGTTATAAAAGACGGAATGATGTCATTGCTATGGACTTTTCAGTAGCAATTATGGCGGACACTGTAACTGAGAATGAACCTCTTCTATTTTATCCAAAGCTTGATGATGCCCAGTTTATCTTTTTACCAGGATCCAGACCATGTTTTCTGTCTGGCTCAGAATGACTTGAGCTAGCCCAAAGAAGTCATCTTGCTCACTAGTTGCAGCACGTTACAGGTCTTTTTAAAGACATAAAATGTACTTGGGGCCCTGCATTTCCATTGTTGGATCCAGGAGTCTTGTGACTACATCAGTAATTTAAAGAAGTTGGCATTTCAAACACATAGTTTCTTTGGGCACTGGGTGCTGGAGGGAGGCATGGAAAGTTTTCCCCTGTCAACAGGTTGGCTCGGATGAACAAGCTTTCATAATAGCCAAATACAGGCTTTGTTTAGCACCCTTTATACTTTTGTTTAAAAACAGTTTCAATCATAGCCCAGTAGAATCTGATTTGGGGGTAAAGAGATTCTCTAAATAGTCTTAACAGTCTAGGTTTGTTCTGAGGCTCTGAACCATTCCTCAAGATAGCTCTGTAGATAGGCTCCAGCCTCAGAGTTGGATTTCAGGCTGGTAGTTATAGGAGTTCCTAACTCATTTCTTAGATATGAAAATTTGAGATTATCAAAGGGACCTTTTTGACGCTGTAAATTATGATCTTAAGCTACTTGCTTATAGTAAACGCACTTTATATTTTTCAATACTTAGGTGTACCCAGAAATGTTGTAGGTGCTGGAGCGGAATGGGATGGTGAATTTATTTCGAATCTTAAGAAAGCTGTCTGGGAGGTAATATTAGTCAAAGTCTGTAATTAGCCTGCCAGAGGTTCTACTTCAGGTGCTTGCTAGGTATGTGACTTTCACCAAGTCACAAATAGTTTTCTTTTATTTAAAATGAGACAACGGGGTGCCTGGTTGGCTCCATAGGTAGAGCATGTGATTCTTGATCTCAGGGTCATAAGTTCGAGCCCAACACTTGATGTAGAGATTACTTATAAAAAATGAGATAATATATAGTAATATTATTAATAATTATATTAATATAATATTAATATAATTATAGAATGTTAATCATATGTAAATCTTATAATTATAATATTAAATTATATTATAATTTAATGATTATATAGTAATATATAAAATGAAATGAGGGCAATTACCCTCATGGGTTCTCAGTAAGTATTAAATAATAACGTTTGTAAAATTTATAAATAATAAATAATATTTGTAAAGCATTTAGTACAGTGTGTAGCACACATCTGAAGGGGAGCAGAATATGCCCTCCAAAATATGCCACTTTGGCATATAGATTATTTTGAATTATAGTTACTTAAGAAACAGCCCATGTGAGAAGGACACTCTGACCCTCCTTTGTGCCCCTGAGGGCAGGAAATAAATTTCCTATGTGAAAGTACCTTCCAGGAGGGTAGAAAGCATCCTTATCATCAGATATAGGGAATTTAGGGCTAAAAGATATGTATAAACAAACCTTTTTACTTCTTCACTAATTTACTATCCTATGTGCAAATATCTTTGTCTTGTCAATTCATCATCAATTTATTGTTTCCTTGTCTAAAAGGTATAAAAGATGCCTACTTTGGTCACTTCCTTGAGTCTTGTATTTTTATGGGCTCCTATACATACAAAGTTAAATTTGTTTTCCTCCTGTTAATCTGTCTCATGCCAATTTAATTATTAGACCAGCCAAAGATCCTAGAAGGGAAGAAAGGAAAAGTTCTTCTCCCCTATGGATCCAACACTCAATACAAATTAGCCATTATTATGATGGAGATTACAGTCTTGTTGAAACAATAATAAACATAGTTGTTAAATAAGAAGCCCACATTACCTGCCTAAAGATATGATAAAGGTGATTATTTCTGTAAGACTTAAAGGAGGAGAGAAGACTTGGCTACGTAGCAGTAGCTTGAGAAGACTGGCCACAATTTCCTTGTGCATGAATGGTGTCTCATTCATTGCTTCTCTCCTGCAATGTCTGGGTACTTAGCATAAAAAAATGTGCTCAAGGAACATTGGCCTTTCGAGTGTCTCAGGATTTGAGTTAGGGACCCCAGAGATAGTTAGGATTTGTAAGATGAGAGGATACAATCTTGGTGGAGCAGAAACCAAGCAAAGAAGCAAAGACAGGAATGAAAGCGTAAGTGCGGTGATTAAACTAGCTGCCGCTTATGCAGGGGCAGTGAGTGGTCAGAGGAAGCCCGGGAAGAGATGGCAAGCCCCTGGGAAGGCATGAACACCTGGATGGCTAGTAGGAACTAATTTTAAGGGCATTGGGTGATTAACGAAAGGAACTGATCAGGGAAGCAATGTCAGTAAAAGGATGGTTAGAAAGAGTAAGGCTCTAGGGAAAACCTATTACTCATTTGTGAGATAATGAGAACTTAAACTCTGAAAGTCCAAAGGAGATTGGAACGGGGAACACTTGCAATACTTCAGGTTATTTACAGACACTATTTCATTTAAACTTCAGTGAAGTAGGCCTTATTTTCATTTCACAGTGGAGAAAACTGAGGCCCAGAGAGATTATTAGTATGCCATGGAACCAGAATTCAAAGCCAGGTGACCCAGGCTCCAAGGCATGCTCTTTTGAGAGGCTTTGAGAATTGATTGACTATGAAATATCTGGGGAGAAATTGAAGATGATTTCAAATTGATTGTGTATGTTTGGGAAAATGCTAACATTATTGAAAGGAGGGAACCAGTTTGCAAAAGATAATGAATTTAGCTTTCAATATATTGAATTCAAGGCAATAGTGTAGAACTCAAGTGCCGAAGTGCATGAAATAATTAGAGATATGTGTTTGGAGTTTAGAGAAAAATCAGGGCTAAAGAAGAATGTTGAGAAGTCAATTGAAGCAATGGTAGTGCATGATATGTCCTTGGCTCAAAAAAGTAAACCTTAGAACAGAGTCAGGAAAATTCTAAGGTGAGGTTTAGAAATTGGAGCCAGTGACAGGGACACAAAGATGGAATGAAAAAAGTAACAAATGAGATAAGGAACGTGCAATCATTCATAGATTTTTTCAAAGTACGGTCTATCAAGTCCCACAGAGCTCAGAGTTTCAACTGTATATTTGTATAGGTAATGTGTAGCTAGAAAGAAGGGAGATGGTGAATGGAAGAGACAGGTGACATAGCTGGAAAAGACAAGTCTGGGATTGGGAAGATCTGGGTTACAGCACCAGCTCTGTTATTCTGCGACCTTAGTAAAGTCACTAAACATCTCAAGGACTCAATTTACACATTTGTGAAATGAGAGTTTTAGTCAAGATGATTTCCAAAGGTCACTCTTGTGTTGAAATTCTAAGCTAAAAAGGAATGTTTCAAAATATATAGACAAGGTTGGGTACACAATTTTGTAGATTCATTTATTTATTCATTCAACATCTATTATGTCTATGTAATTTATTACGTCTATGTCTATGTATGTGTAGTGAGAGTAGGGAGAAAATATGGTGTCTAGTATAAAGTTAGAGAATTTAAGAGATGCTCACATGTAACTACAAGGTAGAAAGTCCATATGTCACAGGAAGAATTAAGAGGCTACAGAAGCTCAAAGAGAAAGGGAGGAGATGTTTCCAACCTAAGAAGGAAGGGGGATGGTGAGGACTTGGGAGGATCTCCCAAAGAGCTCTTCCATTGTAGACCCAGGACAGATTAAGCTGAGAAGCAATTCATCAATTAGTGAGAACAGTGGTGTCCTTTGATCCTTCCGTTCAACGTCACTATTTAAAGCAAGGCAAACTTCGGCCTGGTGGCCAGCCAAGGAGGGCAAGAATTGAGCAAAGTCCTGGGCCCAATCCTAGCTCTTCTTCTTACTGTGTGCCTTCTCAGTTGGACAAAGCTCTTAACCTCCCAGCTACACTTCCTGCATTTACAAAATGAAGACACTGTTAGGGGCGCCTGGGTGGCACAGCGGTTAAGCGTCTGCCCTCAGCTCAGGGTGTGATCCCGGCGTTCTGGGATCGAGCCCCACGTCAGGCTCCTGCGCTATGAGCCTGCTTCTTCCTCTCCCACTCCCCCTGCTTGTGTTCCCTCTCTCGCTGGCTGTCTCTATCTCTGTTGAATAAATAAATAAAATCTTTTAAAAAAAAATGAAGACACTGTTAGACCTACTTTATGAGGTTGCTGTAGGGAATTAATGAGATAACACATTTATTAATGATCTGGCCATTATACTAAGTGCTTGAAAATGTAAGCTATTATTCTTTTCCTAAAGAGTAGATGTTATTAGAGCATCTTTGAGGGGTCCCATTATGGTGGGACACTGAACTAGATAGAAAACTAGGTTCAGTTTCTGGCTTTAGTTAGTTGCTTTCCTTTGTGGATTGTTGGAGCACCCCTTTAACACTCAGCCAGGCTGTTTACAACTCTGCTTCACCCTTCCTTCCAGGTTGCCCTGATTCCCCCAAGCAACTCTCTCGCTGGCTTTTCCTCCCTGGCTTTAGACAGTCTCTTGTATGCCCTGACTGTCATTCTTTGCCCTGAGGTTTTTCTGATCACCTTACAATGTTTTCAAGCAATGCCTACCATTTTTCTGGCCCGAGTGGAGCTCCAGTTAGGGAAAACAGATGAGCACTTTGCAGTAGTTTTTCAGTAGCCCCTAGAGAGGTTAGTACACATAAACACACTGACTTGCAAGTAACATCTCCTCTATTCCTTCCAGAGCCAAGGACCATGTCCCACAATGGCGTGGGCTACCACAGATGCCAGGAAAACAGTGGGAGCAAAGGCAAGTAAAAACCCCATGGTTTTCCTACCATTAAGTTGCCTTTTTCTTGATTCTGCATTCACTTGGTTGCTGTAAACTTGTTTTCAAGAGTTCTGACAAACAAAGTTGGTTCTGACTTTCTGGTTGTTTTTTCCTAAGTTTCTATGGAGGGACAGAAGTTTGGAACTGCCTACTTGCCATCCTGCTGGCATCACTCCCCTAATTACTTAACACTGGACATGTCACAACCTCCTTGTATCTGTTTCTTCCCTACGCAAAACTACTCAGAAAATGCCTTAAGGCTGTCGTAAGGGGCAAATACGGGAACGTGGAAGACTTTTACAAAATATAATGCACATGAAACCTTATTTTAGGAAGTAGGTGACTTGTTTTGTGAGCCACATCAGTTACATCAGAAGGATTTTTTAAATGGTGGGAAAAAAGTTTAACTTCATGTATTTTTCCTTATCTTCATTTTTGCCTACAAAAATATAACATTTCTTTTACCAGGAGCCTGAGAAGTCCTCTAGCATGAGTAAGAGAAAAATACTGTTTTTATTTCAACATTTTATTGAACCTTTTCATATTACACAATTTGCTGAAAACATTTAAAATACTAGACAAAAACAACTTAAACACACACACAAACACCTCTTCTAGCTGAGGTAATATTGTGTAAGACTCATCGTTATCACAAGTTTTTGTTACTCTGCCATACAACTTGGTATCACATTAATGATACTCAATGACTCAAAAGATAGACATTACACATCCAGTTTATATTAGAGAAAGAGAACTATGCAATTACTTGAAAGAGAAGAGAAAGCAGAAATGCCAATGTATCACTCAAATTCTAATGCAATGTGAATTGCTACCAAGGGGATTTTATTTGCTTACATATTATTGAAAATAATTAATTCGAAACTGTCTTAAGAGCTGGCAGGGTAGTCTTTCATGTTCCAAAAGATCAAGCAATCAAACTTGAGGGCAAATATCCTTCCCAATCCCGTTGCAAGAAACAAATTCCAAAGCAGTGTTTTATTTTCTGAGCAGATATCTGAATACACAGCAATATTAAAACATTCGTGCCCAGTCAGTAAAGTGAATGCTTTGCGCAGTTGTGACAAAGCCAGCGCTAAAAAGACAGCTGTGAGTAATTAGGCATGTTTGCAAAAGTGAGTGAGATTTCTTCACTCTCCAGTTGTTTCTGAAAACTCTGGCTGAGTTATTAGATCCCCCAAACCTTGGTCATTTTGAAATCAGTTTGTTTTTACTGTTTCATATTTATAACATCTAGCGCTGGGAGTTTGGAGGCTTTAAGAAATTTAAAAAACCTAGGGGTTATTTTTCAAGGGCTCATAAAATAGAGAAGGGTAGCGCAAGGGGAAGAAATTTATATGCAAATGTACTAAATCAATTCATAAATTCACATAACATACTAAGTTAGTATTTACCAGGTTTTTCAGTTTTTAACTCACTTTCATACTATTTGACTCAGATGAAAGAAATCCTACAATGTAAAGCAAGCAAATCACACTTCATCTGCCTGGCCAAAATCTGGCTTATTTAAGAGGATCATTGGGCCTCTGGAACATTTTAATAGAAGCTTATTTATGATACTATTAATCATACGGAACTAAAAAATATTCTGAGCTATTATCATCTTTAAAAATGTAGCCAATGGATATTTGACTTTGGCACATACATGCTAAGGAACTAGAGCGGTTTCTTAAAGGGAGAGTGTGCCTAATATGCATTACACTTATTCCTTTCTAAATGCATTTAAATACATTTGGCCAGCATCTAAGCTCTTGAATTTTAAGGATTTTTATATTTCAACTAATTTGGAATGGCAGTAAAGAACAATTAGTATTTTACTTGCCACATTCCAATTTTAATATTAATTTGTATTCTGCCTCCAAAGAGACAAAAGACCAACCTTACTTGTGTGTGGTTCAGACTATCCATCTTGTAATGATTCTATAATGAGATAGATTTATATAACTGAATCTTTATACTTACTTCTGTCAAAAATCTTGAATTTTTAATTCATAATGGATCTCATGGATTTTCATTAGTAAATACTTGATTGCATTCAGATTGTTTTTCTAGAAATTATCTACTTGAAATTTTCTGAAGTTTACTCTTATTTGAACAATCTTGATTATAATAAAAATGATTGGAAGCTGAACAGATTATAAACATCTAAAAATTTACTCAGCAATTCAAAAGCATTGAAAACAATTTAAGTGTCATAGGTAGGGAAAAATAAACCATGATTTAAAAGATTAACCAGAAAATACATGTGACCAGTGGCGTTTAATTTTATTTTCCCCTCTTGGTGGAATTTAAAAATGGAAAACGTGTGTATTTTAGTGATTTTTAAAAAACCACACACATACCACACAAGATCATAGACTGAGTTGCTACTTACATATGGTTTGACACTTTTTGGATATTATTTTTTGGTTCTAAAACTATTAATCACAAAAAGTAACTGTTCCGTTGACATTTAGTAAGTAAATCTCAGTGTTAGGTTGGACAACACTGGTGCAAAATCACTGCACTTCAGTGTGCTAAATGGTTTATAGTAAAACTGTGATCACTCCCGTGAGGAAATGAAACTCTAAAATGTTTAATGATGGATCAGTCAAATGCTTATTATTATACAAAGAACCTCACCCACCAACTTCAATTTAGGAACAGGAAGAATTTTTTTTAACAAACTGATAAAAATGTTTTTGCTTATTATCTTTGAGATTTACTTCTTTTCCTCATCCATAAAAAGCAAGGACAAACTTCAAGGTTTTTATTTTTTCTTCATTATTCATTCAAACAAGTTTAAATAAAAGGTGATGAGGATAAACTTGCTTTTCCCTTTATGTGTATCTAGTTTGGAGAATGAAACTACAAACAAAAACTAGAAGGAAATAAAAACTGAAGCCATTATTTAATGATGACTATATGGAAGGCAAGAGGCACACATTTTCACATGAATTTTAATTGTGTCTCCTCTACGACAAGTCATTCAGATATATATAGGCAAGTGACATTCCTTTCAGAACACAATTTGTAAACGTGGAAACAGTAATAGCTGTCATGATTATTTTCTACTCTCTCTCTCTTAGGAGTGGCTCTAAAAACAGCTTGATGATTCACATATCTAGGTAAGCAAATCAAACTTTATAAACACATGACAAATTTTCAGTTGTTGGCATTGAAACGCTGGGTTTGGATATGGACAAATAAGCTGTTTGCCTTCGATCTTTTGGGTACCTTGTCTTTCAGTGTTTTGTTCTGATATTCAAGCAGAAAGTACCTGACTTCATTTTATGAAATAAGCTGATCTCAGAGTGGAAAATTTGTAGAAATGAAGGAAATCCCAAGTTTCTTATGTGTACATTAATGGCTTTATATAATAAATATACAGCCATTAAAAAGTTATACAGGCACAATATAACTTAAAACTCTTCAAGTCCCACTTACATGTGGCCAAATCTAGTCCTTCCCATCTTTATCACTGATGACACAGTTTATTTACTTAAAGGTAAACTATACTGATACTATATACTATATTAAGGATGACATAGCAATATCAATCTAGAAGGTGAAATAAACTTCTAATAAATATTAAAGTCAGATGGAATAAATTCAGCTCTGTGAATTTTATGTTTGCTGACAAATTTTTCCTTCTGCCCAGGATCATTTTTAGTTTAGCATGAGTGCTACACTAGCTAGAATTCAACGCGTGAGTGTTACTTTCACTGAGTTTTCAAATTTGGAATACTTTCCATCCAAAATATATACCTACACCCTTTAAAAAATTAAGAGTCAATATAATCAGCACGGGCTTTTCTATCAGTTTCACTTTCTAATCCATTTTTCTCCCAGTATTTCACTTTTATCCCTCATAATTTCATAACAAAGTATCCAGATTACGTCTTTTAGACTAACCAGGAACTTAAACCTCAAACGCTATTCTGAAGAAGGGTGGAGTAAATAATTTTGGTAATCTGTAGAACAGCTGCATGCAGTGTGTACTGTATTACAACAGCACCAAACCCCTTATAAAAACCAAGCATTCCTTCCTCCTGCTTTATGGTATTGATACAGTCTCTCATTCCCTCATACTGTGTGTTAATTGGAAGCACTTCATAGCCAAGGTCTGTATTGTCAATAATTGTGCGTGTCCCTTGAATGTGAAGGCGGTGCAAAACTGTTTCCAATGGGTAAAGTATAACATCAGAGCAAAGACTGGCAGCAAAGTTAGCAATAAGTTCTGGAAAATAAGCATCCAACATACTCTGCACCGGACTAGTGCTCTCAGCTAGATGGCTACTATAAGTCTTTCTCTTTAGAATTAGGAGGACAAACTTCTGAATGATTGAGCTGATGATGTAATGAAGAACCCCATGCAGCACCGTAGGGAAGACCAAGGAAAGAAGTGGGAGCAGTCGTTTGCTATGAGGCACTCCGAGGCCAATCACTCTTCCAATTCCTTCTTTTACACATTCCAAAATTCCAGTGTTATCGCGAATGATCTCACTCTGAAATAAAAATGATGAAACGAGTAAAAGTTAATACTTGCTTATTGTGCCACAAGAAAGGACTCTCTTTAGGTCCTTTTTAAATCCTAACTTATGACTACAGAGGGAAAATATCAATAGCTTGCACACTTCAAATGTTATCTAGGCATTAGATTTTTTTTAAAGATTTTATTTATTTATTTGAGAGAGACAGCATGAGAGCGGGGAGGGTCAGAGGGAGAAGCAGGGGACTCCAGGATCATGACCTGAGCCGAAGGCAGTCACTTAGCCAACTGAGCCACCCAGGTGCCCCTAGATTCTTTTTATCAAATGAAATTTCCTAACAGTACTGAAGCTGGGACCTATTCTTACTGGTAAGGGAAACGGGCGAGGACATGTGGACACACCTGGTTCCCCTACCCTCAAGAAGCTCCTTAGAACTCATTTTTAAAAGCAACAGCTACCGGACACCTAAAGAGGTTGTATAGTGCTTAGAGTTCTGAAGCACAGGTTTAAACCCTGCCTCCAATAGTTACTTTTTGGTTGTGTGACCTTGGGCAAGTTACTTCTCCTAAGAATCAGTTTATCATTCCGTAAAAATAGGATTAGTCCCACCTACCTTTTATGCACAGGGTTGCTGGGAGTATCACATGGAAACAGGCCTGGCTTCCAGAAGCACTCACTCATGTTAGTCATTATCATCTACAATGTATCTGCCTTTTTACAACTGATATTAGGGAATATGACTCAACACAGATTCTTGATCAACAAAAGGATATAAACATTGCAACTTGAGAACAATGGCATAAGTGTACAGAGTGACTTAAAATGCAGGAACTAGATCACGGACTTTTAATGAAGACAACAGATCAGCAGTAAGCTCAGATTTAAGAGCTTCAGGAGTTGTTCTACAGGAGATCTACAAATAAATGTGTATATTTCAAGGGAAAAAGTGTCCTTGGCAATCTGAGCTCCCAGAAGGGGGAAAAAGGCCACTGAACATGAAGGAAGTAGGGAGAGAGAAGCTACTGTAGTAAGCTGAGTGTGTGCTAAAGAAAGGACGGGAATGGCTCCCTGCCAGTGGGGAGAAACAGACAAATCTCGGATACTTGCTGAAGTTACAACTAAGAAGGCATCTGACTGACTGGTTATGAAAGATAAAAGAAACATAAAAATCAAGACTTTCCTAAAAACTAGAACTGAAGTTTTGAGTCTTTGGGGGCAGATATCAATAGTACCACTAATAGAAAAGTAGAAGCAGCTCAAAAGGAAGCTAATTTTCAGGGTCATAAGATGATACTATTTATATGAGTTGGGTTTGAAGGGAAGATGATTTAATTCACATAGAGATTAGAGTTAAAATGATTCACAAGAATAAATGAGTTCTTCAGGATGCTGAATATAGGATAAAGAGCAGAGCAGGCCAAGGATTACACCTTGGAGGAGAGCGAAAAGATGGCAAAGGGGTTATTAAAAGAAGAGGATGCTGCTCAAAAGAGAGAAACTCTAAGAAGTAAAAGAAAGGCTTCTAGAAAATAGACAAAAGGAGTCAAAAGGAGACAGCAGGTGGAATCTGGAGCAAGGAAAAACAGGGGCTGGATACTGGGTAATAAAACCAAACTAACTGATAGTGAGCTAGGCACTTTACGTAAATAACTCTAATTTTTATAACTGTTATTAAAATGCTATTCTCATCTTATGGATGAGCAAATTAAGATTTAGAACGGTTAAGACATTTATTTACTCACAGATCAACCTTAAGTACAGAAATGTGATTCTGATAAGGGTCTGTCTAAAGCTAAAACTTGTTCTCCCCAGTATATCATGCTGCTTATTTTTTCTTCAAGTAACTACCTTGCTACCTGCTATTTTCCCCCCGTATCTGTCAAATAAAGATATTTCATAGTGATAACTGTAAACTGCAGCCTTATACAAAGGTCATATCATTTGACACTATGCCAAATGCAAGCGGAGAGGAAAGTATATTTGCATAGTAAAACATTAACTTCAGTTAACTCAAGTTAATAATAAATAAATAATCAATCAACAATAAGGCCAGAAAGCAACTAAGTGGAAAAGAGTAATTAGAAAAGCAAAGGCTAATCCTGTGAAGTTCTTACAGAGGAAACACATACATATTGAAGACAAGAACTAAGCTAGAGGATTTGGTGTTGGAGGCAGGAGATAGGTGGTGTACAATTAACTGGATTTTGAGTATATGTGAAGTTAAAACTATCTTCACCTTACAGTTTTTAAATGTAGGAATGGTACAGTAAGAGTACATGAATCCACTGTACTTGAAGCGCCACCATGTGCTTAGAAATGGTAAAACACGAAGGTCTGACAGGAAATTGCTTTACCTTTGTAGTACTTAACACCATGGCACAAATGTTCCTTAGAAGGCATATTTAAAAAGAATGCTGTTAGTAGACTAGCTGCTCACTATTGGGATAATTATCCAGCATGTTTTATGCTCAGGTAATTAGTAATTTACTGTCTGGCGACAAGCCATAAACATTGTAAGTTGTACATAACGGTCTTAAAAAGTTGAAAAAAAAACAAAACCCCAGATTCTTCGTATTCAGATTAAACCCTTGGCTGGATTCTGAGACAGCTGAATGAAGAATACAGCTGGCTACGGAAGGGATAAAAAAAATTAAAACTAGACGTGTGAAGTAAGTTTGCAAAGGAAAGATACACAACTAGCAATGTGCCTAGTATATAATCTTTGGGATATGTGTGGTATCTGGGAGATAAAAATTTTAAAAGGTTGCTGTCTTAAATTTTTCTAGTATACAACCAGAATCTTATAGAAACAATATACTGAATATTCAAAAAATATATTTAACTAAAAAAATGACAATAAAAGTAGCTCACCTGTACTGTTTCAATTAGACTTGCTGAATAAAAAGGCATTGCCACCATGTAAGTTAGGCTGTAGAAATTAAAAAAAAAATTTATCAGTATACTGAAACAACATGCTTACACCAAATTTTGAATATCTACTTTAATATATTAGCATAATTTATATTCAAGCCTGAATATATTTAAGGTTTTCAACTATTAATATCTATATCCTAAAGATACTTTGGAGACCTATATTGTAAGATGCCTTATTCAACAGCTAATGATAAAATTTAAGTATTAATAATAACACAGGGAAAGGCTGCAAAGAAAATTGATTTTATTTTAAACCAGTAAAATGTAGGCTTGGTTATGATTCACTGTCCAACCTGCACATAGCTAATGTGACCTTGTTTTCTACCTGCATATAGCTAATGTAGCCTATAAATTGGATATTTAAAAGTTAGGATGAGGGATCCATTCCACTGTTTGCCTTTTTAGTGACATTTGAACAAATATACTGTTCTACTATTATCCTATCGATTACCATTATCCATTCCCAGATTTCCCACCCAGCAGAGCTAAGCCAGTCTTCAATGATGAGTGAAGTCCCCTTTTATTATTAAAAAACAATATTGTACAGCTTTGCAAAGTTGTTTCCTATCACCACTATTTAGACATAGTAATATTACAACTTTGCAAGCCTGCAAAATATAGTTATTTAAAATAACATCAAGGTGGGACTTACCTAACCCTATGGGCCAGGTCCTGGCAAGAAGTAGTTTTCAAGGTGAATGGAACATCACTAAGTAATAATGTGCTGGAATGTCCCACAGAGGGAGCCAGCAAGCTGGGGGATTTCCAATTCACAATCTTCAAAAAAAATTAAAAAGTGAAGAGTAAAATTCTAATCTACAAAAATGGTCAGTGTTGTAAAATCACAGTGTCTTTAGGACTACGTTTTAATGACACTAAGGTTTGAGTCTGCTCATCACTATACAAACAGTAAGTTTTTGTCTCTAATTTTCTGGCAATTTGGGTTAAACAAGTTGAAGACCTTTGCTAACTTCCTAAGAACACAGAGAAATCAGGTTGTGATTTCAGCCTTTCAAATCAGGAAGATTTATTTTAAAGATAATATATATTTCAGGATTTTATTCCTTAACTCTATGTTAACTGTCTTTTGAAGTTCTAGTCCCACAAATATTTTATTGCCCTAATTTTCTTTGCTGAATTAAGATTTTTCAGTCCTAACACTACAAAATTAATGCAAATTTTCAATATAAGTACACTTTTGATACTTACGATTTTAGTAGAAGGTGTTCTCCTATTTGTTTAGGATTCCATTTATGTGAAATCTCCCTAAAAAATAAATTTCAACAAAACAGAAGCCATGTTATTTACAACATTCTGAATTAGCCTGACTTTCAAAAAGGTAATTGATTATCATTTTTTAAAAAAATCCATAGGAGAATATATTCTAATGGTGAATATTTTCTTTTCTGGGACATACTTCAAACAATTATGACGGTTTAAAAAGAAAAAACGTACTAAGTGCTTTTCTGTGTGCCCAAAGAAGGGGCTGACAGAAGAGGAAAAGCTACCACTTATTATAAAAAACTTAAAACTTAAAGGAGGAACATGAAAACTTCAAGGAGAAGATATAAAAATGACAGGCTGGGGAAGAAAGACTAGTTGGGGAGGGGAAAGGGAAACAAGGAACAAGATAAAGGAAGAAAAAGCATGAAAAAGGATGAGAATTTAAAAACAAAACAAAATTAAGTAACTATATGCAGAATGAATGACACACGACATATGTGTAGCACCAAATTTCCAAAGTGCCTTTCCTTATTATGATGACATTGTGTGACCTTTATTATATTCTGATCTTTCTGAGTACCTACAAGGCAGGACATGGTGCAAAGTGCTTTGCAGGAGTTATTTCTAACCCTCACAATGACTTTGTTATCCCCATTTCATAGATGAGGAAATAGGCTCAGAGAGGGTTCATAACCTACCCAAAACCATACAACTAGTTAGTGGCAGAACTGGGCTCTAAACCCTGGTCTCTAGGACTTGGAAGTCTGCACACTCTGCCCACACTGCCTCTCATCCCATTTGATACAAGAAGACATTCTGTGAGGTAAGCAGAGAGGTATGGTCCAATTTGTTTTACTTATGAGAGAAAGGAAGGTCAGAAGACCCACAGGGACACGTTCAGGTAGGTGACAGGCAAAGCGTCAGGTCTGGAACCAAGGTCTCACACTGTGTGCTTCCTGCTGTTTAGGTCACCCTCGGGAATCAGAAAAGACAGCAGAAAAAGAAGAGAGGCAAGCTGCAAAACCAAAAGAGGAGAACGTTGTACCAAGGAAATGTCAAAAAGGAGAAAAGAGAATGGAGAGAGAGCAAAAGGTAAAGTAAATGAGTAAGCAGAATAAACTGAGAAGGCAGAGAGAGGGGTGGAAGGGACGGGAGAAGAAGGAAAAGGGAGAGAGAGGCAGAACAGCTGAGAGAGGGAAGTGTAAAATGAAATAAAGTATAAAATAAAGAGAACCACCACCACCTCCCCTGACGAAACCAGTGCCCACGGCACCACAGCCCCAGCAGAAAGCTGAGGAAGCATCTATTTGAAATAAGTGAATATGACAAACCTAAGGAGGCAGGGAATAAATTTATTTTATATTAAAAAGCTGTAGAAAATAATCACTAATACGTCCTCTAAAAACAAACTCAGTACAATTTTAACATGGGTGGTATGTGGACTTTCTAAGAGAATGAAAGATCTGCAGAGAAACTTTTAGACAACAGACCAACCACCTCTGATCAATAAGACCTTAGAGAGCCTTCTGGGTCACATTCTGATTAAATTAATACTAAGACTACTATTTTAGGCCTGAACAATCACAGAGAAATACAGCTGAAATGACCACCAATGATTTGGATGAAAAATATAAAAAAGATTAGGATTCCCGTCTTTTTGACAGTGACTTTATGATTCTAAAACAACATATGCTACATGGTCTGCAAATCATCTGGGTACTGCTGTTACTCTTACCATGGCCCCAGAGAGTATTATCACAGGGCATTATGACAGTGATTTTAAGGATGAAACCATCATTAACATTAGAGACAGATGGGTCTGTGATCAGCATTTCTGTAAGGACTGGGCTACTTTGCCTTTGAATACAATACTAATTACTACTGTCAATTCTTAATATCAGTAAGATTATTAAAAGTAAGAAAAATGAAATTTAGAATTAAGTATAAAAAATGAGACTCTCTTCCTTGTATCTCTATCTGTGGGTAAAACTTATTGCCACAGTGCTAGAAATTTAAATTAGCACACTGAAATGCTTTAAGAAAGAGAGTAATATAAAAATCTACTTGTGATCAAACCTCTTTATATTTCATTATCAATATGAAAACAGGGGTAAATGTATTTAACTCACTACTTTCACAAGCACAACCTGCCCTTGAAAAAGAGCAACAAATTTGAGAAATGACTTGCTTTTCTTAAAATAGTCCTCTATTTGACAGATTGATATGCATGCTTCCATGCATAATCAATACAAAAAAGCAACAAAATTTTTAAATAACTATTTTTAAACAGTGTTCCCTTATCATTCTCTCATTTTCACATGTTCAGATAACTGCCCTCCTAAAAAAAATCTCCCCTCAACCAAAACCCATCTTCCAGCTGCTTCTCTTCATCTTTCCTCTGCACAGCCAAATTTCTACACTTGCTATTTCCATGTCCTAACTTCCCATTCACCTCTGAACCCACTCCAAATTGGCTTCTACCCCATTATTCCAAAGAACAACTCTTGCCAAGGCCCCCATGACCTCTATGTCACTAAATCCAATGGACATGTTTAATTCTGAGGGTTACTGGAGGGAAGGTGGGCAGGGGGATGGGTTCAATAGGTGCTGGGTATTAAGGAAGGCACTTGTGATGAGCACTGGGAGCTGGATATACCTTATTTCCCCTTCAACAGCCAACATGCCCTCAGGTTCCTCCCTTCTTGAAGCCCTCTCTGCCCCTGTATTCCACTATCCCATATTCTTCTGGATTTTTCTCATCCCCTCTAGTCTCTACTTTTGACTCCTTTGAAGGAGGATTTTTCTTAACCCAGCCACCTATCCTAGAGTTCCTAAAGACTCGGGCCCTTTTCTTACTTTATATTTTATGCTCCTTCCTGATGTAATGTTATCCAAGATAAATGCTTTCAAAACCTCCCAAATCCATTAGCTTCAGTTTAGATTTCTCTGTATGTCAATCATGTATATCATCTGTCACTCCACCTGGGTATGGCAAAGCGTCTAAAAATGAACTTGTCCAAAATCAAGCTAAAGATCTTTGTTCCCTACTCAGACTCTTTTAGAGGTCCCTACTTAGTAACAGTTAATCAGAAAGGAAATCTACTAAATTAGAGGAAGATTTCATTGTGTTTAAAATAGAGTATGTTCAGGGGCACCTGGGTGGCTCAGTCGGTTAAGCATCTGCCTTCGGCTCAGGTCATGATCCCAGTGGCCTGGGATCTAGCCCCACATTGGGCTCCCTGCTTCTCCCTTTCTCTCTCCCTCTGCCTCTCCCCCTGCTTGTGCTTGTACTCTCTCTCAAATAAATAAATAAAATCCTTAAAAAAAAAACAGAACATGTTCAAAGTCAGTGAATTCAGAAGGGTGGTTAGGAGAAACAAAAAACACGATGAGAAACTGTAAGATGTTACTGTACTGGTATAATACAAATGTGAGATGCGGCAAATGAAGTTGGAGGTTAACCATATGGGTTTTGTGAGAGACTGAAATACATAGGTTGCATTGGTTACAGGTGCTCCTTACGTTAATATGAGAAATGACACAGGAAAGTAAAGGGTATACATAGTCTCAATCACTCCCCCTGGGAGAAGATTTGGGGAAAGATTGGGGAGGAATCAGAGCACTAAAGAAAGATCACGGATGATGATCTTGGGTTATATACTTTTTTTTTAAAAGTAGTAATACTGTAAAACTCTAACCATGGTGACATCATGGGCACTACAGACTTGCTCTTTTTCTCTGAGATGTGATCAAAATGAAAATAAAAATCTAAATATTGGTGAATCCATACTATCTCACCCGTTCTACCTAGTGATCGCTGTGCAATTAAGGAACCTCAGTCTAGGAGACCCCCAAGCTCATTCTCCTCAGGTGGTAACTTCTGTGAATCACTTTGGGTTACTGCTTTGCTGACTTTGCTATGACTTTGATTTCCCTCAAGAAAGGTCAACCCTGCCCAAAAACAGAATTCAAAAAAAGTTTACACTGTACTTCAGAGAATGGCTTCATTTGACATCCAGTTACATAAGCCAAAATCCTAGAAGTCATCCAGGACAGCTCTTCCTCTATCACCTACCATCCTAGTCCGTCACTAAGTACCATTAGCTTTACCTAAATGCATTTCAAAAGAATCCACTTAGATCCATCTCAGGAGATGCCACCCTGGTCCTAGCTACAATTACTTGTCACCTAGATTACTGTTGTAGCACATGAACATGTGTCCTCTTATCCACTTTGGTCCTCCCATAATCTTCTCATCTTCATTTACAGTGACCCTTTAAAAACATGAATCTGATCATGTCACTGACCTCTCCTTAAAACACTTCAACATCCTTAAAGTGGCCTACGAGGCCATGCATCAACCTGGCTCTTACCTCTCTCTCACATTCTGTCCCACGGCTCTCCCTCTTGCTCTCCGAGCTTCAGCCATGTGAGCCTTCTCTCACTTACCTGAATTCTCCATGCTCCCCTTGCAACACTGTCTTCACACAGACTGGTCTGAGCCTCCTAACCACCACTCAGATGCCAGCTCAAGTTTTATTTTATTAGATGCACTGCTCCTAACGCCTTACTAATCTCAAAGAATCTCTTCTTTTCCTTCAGGGAACAAATCTCAATTTGTAATTATTTATTCATTAATGGGATTATTGTACTTAATGTATGTCCCTTATACAGGCTTCTAAGCCTTATGGTCATAGAAACCTTTTGTTTCTTCTCACTATATACCTGATTTCCAGCACAGAACCTAGCACATAGTAGGTACTCAGGAAGTGAATTAATGAGTGGGATTTATCTGAAAAATTATCCAAGTAGAGTACAACAAAGATAGCCTTTTGTGTCTTCCTCAATAAGATCCAAAATGACCAAGAGAAAGTATATACCCATATAACTGACATACCTATAGGTCTATAGAGTAAGGAAGGTAATAAAATTTAATGAAATTCTGTGCCTTCCCATTCCCATTCCTTTTTCCTTCCCTTAAACCTTAAATTAAAGGTACTATTTCATCTCTGTGTTAAAGAAATAGCATTACCTGTCTGAAGTCCCAGAAGTAAAAAGTGGTATAGCCAAGACCAACAGTATCCTGACTGCAAATATACAGAATTCTTTACACTTCATTATATAGAAATTTCTGAATTTTATTAAATCTTTATAAAATTCTGTTTGTGAGAGAATTTCAAGAACATCTGATGACAAGTACTAACTTTTGATCTTATCCTACGATATAAAAAGCAATAGAGTGAGTAAACTTAGTCAAGGACAGAAATTCAGATTTTTAAGTATGAAAGGGGAAACTTTTAGCTGGCCAAATGTTTTGTTTTGATTTTAACACTTAGTAAGGCTGTGTTAAAGAACTCTGACTATGATGTCCTTTGAGAGCAATCACATTGGCAAAAAGCCTGATTTCAGTCTTTCCTGCCTTCATTTCATTCCCTGTAAAGTCTGAATCCCAAGATTGAGACACTAGTGGCTGTACCTTCAACTACCTCACTTTCTAGTCAATGCAAAAAATTCAATCTGCCAGGGACGAACTTTGGATAACAAACCAAAGTCTTCGATGCTATCTCTGGAATACAGCATTGATACAGAAAGTCAGAGTCCTGCCAAATAGTACCTAAAACAATTTATGATTTCCACTATTATCTATTAATGTTCCTTTCATATATACTCCTTGTAAGGTTCCCTTCCTGTTACGCATACTGTGACTGTCTCAAATGTGTATCATTCTTCTCAGGCTTTTCTACTTTGACCCCAATGCTCATCCTTCTTTCACCTAATGATGTTATATTCTATTTCAGAGAGCAAAGAGACACAGAAGCAAGTTTCCCTAATTTCTCTTCCCTCTCCCTCCAAACATATCTACAATTCTAATTTTCTTCTCTTGGCTTCTAGGCCACTATTACCCTCGTTTCCTGCTATGTTCAATGGGTTTTGTTGAGTATCTCTTTCAACTGTCCTCAACTACCTCTCCTACCCACACATCCACATACACACGTGCTTCACACATCACCAAGAATACTGTCCTTGGTCCACTTTCTGTCATTTAGTGTACACTTTCTCCTGAGGGAAATTCATCCATCCTAATACTTCAACTACTATTTTTACGCCAGAACATTCAAAGCTATGCCTCCAGCTTCAAAGTTTTTCTAAGACCACAATCCACGATGCCAACCACATATTAGACATGTCCTCCTAGATGTCTTGCAGGAACCTCAAACTTCATCTGTTGAAAGTTAAATTTCTCATCTTCTTTCCCACTCCAACTTCTTCTTGTATTCTCCAGTCTAGAAATCTATCACTGATGAAAACTCTCCCATCCCCTGATCCCCAGTCTAGCACCAATTACCTATTAGACTTCGGAAACATCTATCTCTTTCTGTTCTGTCCCACATTTCAGATCCCTCTCAGTCTGGCCTAGAGTAACAGTTCTCCACAAGTCTCTGGCTACACCAGTCTGCTTTTTTTTTTTTTTTTTTTTAAGATTTTATTTATTTGACAGAGAGAGAGACAGCCAGCAAGAGAGGGAACACAAGCAGGGGGAGTGGGAGAGGAAGAAGCAGGCTCCCAGTGGAGGAGCCTAATGTGGGGCTTGATCCCAGGACTCTGGGATCAGGTGCTGAGCTGAAGGCAGATGCTTAACGACTGAGCCACCCAGGCGCCCCCACCAGTCTGCTTTTTCATGCTACACTGCCACTTGAATAAATCCTTGATAAAAGAACCCATATATTGAAACAAACACCTTAGATCCCAGCTCCATAGAGAATAAAGCCAAAGTCCCTTACAAAGGCATGACCATGCTTCAGTCTAGCATCTCAGCCTCTTTTCCTATTACTCTACTCCATAAATGCTCAATATTCCAAGCACAAGACTTCTATTACCCAGACCCTCCAATTTCCATTAAATTGGGCATGCTGTCACTTCTACTTGGAATGCTCTCCTTCTCTGCCAAGTCAATTCCTACCAATAATTGAAGATAAAGCTCAGGTTTCAGTTCTTTTTTGAAATCTTTGCCAACAACTTCATGCAAAGTGTCCCCTGGGCACTGAAAGGGGTTTCTTTAATCATAGCCCTAATCTTGATGTACTACTATAATTTGCTTACATGTGTCTCCTTCACCCAAATGGCTACTTAAGCAGTAAGAATTACTCACGTACTCATATTTGTTCCTTAGTAGACATTTGCTGAAACTTAGCAGTAGGCGCTGAAAGACCTATCTCAATAGACACTAGACCAGGAAGCGGTTTCTTTATCACATACTAATTCAATAAGACAGAACTAATTTTAGTCTCTGTTTCTTCTCTTAGCTATGTCAGGCAAGTTTTCAAATTCAAGGAATTTTTAGAAACTATCATATTTTGTTAAAATTTAATACAAAGCTAATATTGAAAAGATGCCAAAAAGGTACCTTGGTAAAGGTGTGAATTCACTTATTATTCCCTCTGCTCCAAGTGTGACTCCCTGGACAATAAACGTACTTCCCATTCCTTTCCAAAGGGCCCTTGGTCCCTAAAATGAACAAAATTTATTGTTATTTCTATTAATGCCTAAATAAGAAACACAGAAAAGGTCTTAATAAAACTTGATGTTAAATGTTTACTGATATTTTCCAATAAGGCATTATTCTAAGACATTTTAGTAGAGAACTACAACTACGTTAATTCCTATCATTTTATTATTTGTTGAGTGGCCTACATTTAGGCCAATATGAACATTCCAATTAACTCAATCTCTAATACTGATTAAATATCCCTAATATTTAATTAATTTTGGCAACGATGTGAATACATTGATTATTAAGTGACATCAAAAGATGTCATTACCATGTTACATTAGTTTTAGAAGCATTAAAATATTTTTATTAACTAAATTAAAAGGAATTACTCTTGCTTTAATTACTACTAAGACCAAATGGCACTTATATTATAAATAATTTTAATAGAACCTATAGACTAATTCTCACCTGAGTTTTGTTGAAGCTGTACATAATATTGATGACTGTAAATGGAGTGAGATGGTAATGCCGAGCATGATAATTAACCTATAAAAGATATGATGTCGTAATTATTTTTGTTATTGTTTTGTCAAGAAATAACAAGGCCATGAAAGATATACAAAGGAGTCACAGCATACACAAAAGTTCAATTCTAAAGTCATCAGAAATTACTCAAAAACAAAATAACTACTGTTATATATATATTTTGGTGCTAAGCATGAACAGCTTAATTTGTAATTACTTATATATTTTCTAACTAAATTTTCAAAGAAGATTAAGTTAGATCATGGGAGCTTTTACCACAGTGTTGTCCACTTAACCCATGGGGCCTTTCAGGAAATCTATAAGTTTAAAACTATTTTCTTAATGATACTAAGGCATCATTTATCTTTTTTATTGTGTTGACATTTTCAATAATAGCACAAAACAGTGGCGGCTAAAACTGCTAACTCCCTAGCATGAATCAAGACAGTTGGCAGCAAACTATATTTTTGTATATATTATATTCTTTATCCCATTCACTTGGAAGGAGGAAAAAGCCACTTTCACTAAAGAACGTCCTCGGTGAAACAGTAAATTTTATAAAATCTTGATTCTTAAGTATACATCTTTTGAATTAACATTCTATGTGTTGCATAATGAAGTAAGACAGCTATTGTGAGGAAAAGCACTTGTCTGATGGAGTTACAAGCTGAACTAGCTACTTGTTTCATGGAACACCATTTCTTCTGCAAAAACTGACTGCCAGACTATAGTTATTAAATCTTGAAAAAAAATGCAGGGGCGTTTGGGTGGCTCAGCTGGTTAAGCATCCGACTCTAGGTTTTGGTTCAGGTCATCTCATGGGTGGTGGGATTGAGCCCCACACTGGACTCTGTACTCAGCGGGGAGTCGGCTTGAGAGTCTCTCTTTCCTCTCCCTCCCCCACTCCCCCCATTCTCTCTCTCTAAAATAAGTGACTAAATCTTTAAAAAAAATAAAAATAAAAATGAACAAAGTGAGTCTATTGATTCAAGGAAAAAAAGAAAAAAAACCTGGCACTTTGTGATGCCAATGATAAATGTGACTTTACAAACAAAAATTAGAGTTCTGAAAAAACTGCATCTACCATCAAGAACTTAGCAATACTGAAACACTTTCCTGGTGGGATTGGTAGTGATTTAATGACAATTTTTTAAAATACTGTATAATCAAATGTCTTAACATTTAGAAGATCTACAGAACTCAGTAAATCAATATTTTTTTTTTAAAAGATTTTACTTATTTGTCAGAGAGAGAGTGAGAGAGAGAGAGTAAGCACGTGCATGGGCACAAGCAAGGAGAGTGGCAGGCAGAGGGAGAAGCAGGCTCTCTGCTGAGCAAGGAGCCCGATGTAGGACTTGATCCTAGGGTGGCATCATGACCTGAGCCCAAGACAGACACTTAACCAACTAAGCTACCTAGGCGTCCCAATATTTTTCAAATAATCAACACATGATGTTATAGAATCATACATGGATAAAAATGTCCATTCAACATACAGTATAGATCAATAGATTTTAATGTGAGAGAGTACAACAAGTTAACTCACACGGTTTGAGATTTCTCATTGCAAGTAACCTTTAATATATTACTACTTATTAAGTTTTGGTGTAGTAACAAAGAAGAAAATCTGCCAATTATCTGAAAAAAATATAAAATACTCCATTTTCAATACATATGTGTATAAGGCTAGGCATTTTTCTTTCAAAACCAATTTTTACGACTTAAGAGTTTTGAAGATCAAAAAGTTTGAGACTGATATATATTATAGATTCTGGTACATTTCACATGGAATAAGGGTTACAGAGTTTCAGTGATTTATCTGAGTTCTGTATTTTAAATCAGAGTCAGGATTATTGTTTAGAAGGTCACAGAAAAGTTCACTTACCTGACACTGGCGGCGGAGAACAATGCAAGGATGGGCCAGTACGTTTTCTGTAAAGAGACTATAAAAAAATAATTTATATATAATATCTATATTTTATATATAGATATAAAATATATAAATAAATGTAAGTAAATAAAATATAAATATATAAAATATAGTATATAATTTATATATATAATTTTTGTGTGTATACACACACATACATATAATAGCCAAAACTTAAATTACAACAATATGTGTATCTGAAACTATTCTTGCTTGAAGAATCATGCATTATTTTATGTTTCCCATTCTAGCAGTAAAAAAAAATTGCCTGGACATGTTTGCAAATCATTCTACCAGTAACAAAATTCAGTATGAGAAGAATTAAAGCCAGATCTGCAAACTGGTAAGCAAGGGAAATAACATAAAATAGTAATATGTACAATCTAAAGCTGAAACTACATCTCTGTATGCCTGATATGGGAAACTCCTTTCCTAGCCAACTTAAATGCTCTGTGGGCTTACATACTAACAGTGACATGCATAAGCGTGAGTGCATATGTGGCACGCACACACACATAAATAATATATCAAATGAACAACAGCTTTAAGTATAAACAGTGAGGCTAAAGAAAAATTAACTCTAGCAGAAGGAAAATTTTAATGCACAATTTTGTTCCTATTTACACTGACACTCTCAGGTTTAATTATGCAAATAAGATTATTTTTTTCTTGATTAAAACTTTAAAACAATGAGTTATCCTGGCATGCAATGTAATGCTTTGTGCAATTCTGATGTAATATGAAATGATATTCACTAGAGATCACGTTAGCAAGACTGGAGGTTTTTCTTCCATGAAATGATCATTTAAAATAAAAATAATAATGGTGTTCATTAAATGCTGATTGTAAGCAAAACCAAGACTCTATGTTGCTAAATATCATATTATAATTAGAATGTTTAGGAAAAAGTTCAATGCAAAATTACTTTCTCTTGGAAGGGGAAATTAGAGCAGATTTTTTGGATCGACGCATGGAAGTTGTTAAAATATAACTTACAAAATTATTTCGTAATTATAAAATTGAATGCCTATTCTCTATCCTTACTCAAAAAAAATCAAGTTATAGATTTTAAATAATAACTTGTTCTGCAAAATATTATTCAACATTTAATCTACTGCTCCAAAGACTCAATCTAAAGGAAGCAATAATCATTTAAGATTTTACATTAAAACACTCTGAATAAAACACTTTAAATAAAAACTTAAGTTAAAACTCTTTAGAAGAAAACATTACCTTGCAAGGCCAATACCAAATCCAGCAAATCTATTCAACTGCTCTAAAAGAGAAGAAATAAGATTACTCATAACCAATATTTAGGTTTACTGTAAATTTTTTTCTTTTATTAACATGACATTTATTTAAATTCTAGGTCCCAAAGTCAAATTCTGATATGGGCCAGGGAAGTTGTGGGAAGTTGCAAGGCAGATCTGCTCTTCAGCTCCAATTCATTGTTGCCATGTGGGACTGTGGGCCCAGGGTTTCTAAACTGTTATTTTTCTAAAGAGATTTTGTCATTTTTACATAATATCTTCCAATTTTAAAATACTGGCAACTATTTTAAAA
The DNA here is from genome assembly GCF_024610735.1 of Ursus americanus. Classification (NCBI taxonomy): domain Eukaryota; kingdom Metazoa; phylum Chordata; class Mammalia; order Carnivora; family Ursidae; genus Ursus; species Ursus americanus. The sequence continues at coordinate 2,215,604 of NC_142131.1, forward strand.
AGCATTAAAACACTGTGTGGGCCAAATCAAACATGTCTGCAGGTAGAATGTAAGGATTACCACTTTTCAACTTCTAACTACATTTTAACTTTTTTTCTATAGTAGGCTCTGACTGGTACTATACCAACTTCACCTATCTTGTAAAATTAGTCATTTGCTGTTATCGGTGGAAAGCATCTATGTTAAACCAACAGTTGCAAGTAAGACACCTCAAAATTATTAAATTGAAAGAGTACTTAGAGTAATCAAAATGATTAAATGAGGCTCGCTTCTTCTCCCTCACCAAGTTTTATTTTGAGAATAACTGCTTACTTAGATCTCTGTAGAGGCTAGTGGGTACATATGTGCTACTGCTGATGGCATTTCTATTGTCTTATTAGAAAAGTTTATAGCTGGAAACATTCCTATGCATATGTCAAAACAAACAAAAAAATTTCTCCTTGGCTAAAAATCTCAAAATCATGATGGTGAAATACCACAACCTTGGGGGACCAGACATTAAATTTCCACTATAATACAATATTCACAAGGGATAATTTTTCTCTCTCATCCTCTTTTCTCTCTCTCTCATCTCTGCTCTTTCAAATGAAGCAATGCTGTCACTATTTCCTTAGAGTCAGAATAAGGCCCTGTAAACATGTCTTTGGGGAAACTATTTTGTTAACTCTTGCCTTGAAAAATGTACAAGCCAGACAGAAGCTTCTTTTGCCAATTAAGATACTCTCCTCCTTTCAGCTTTTCCCTTTTTTTGCATGTACAGATCATCCCCAATATTAACAGAAAATGCTGCTGATATTTTCTGGAAAGTTTTAGAAAGGTTTATTAACTGTGTAAGTTAACTAAGTCTCTCAGTCTTCAATTCTCCTTGCAAATTACCATCACCAGCCTCTTAACTACTGAGAACCCCCCCCCCCCGGTTTTACTAAGAGTTCCTCCTCATTTTAAGCATTAAAGCGTAAATTATAAAAAGATAAAAACAACAGCTTTACTGCCTAAGAAGTTAACTGTGTAGCAATCGTATATGCATTTCGAATTATTTAATTTATAACTTTTCAGTACTCTTTTGGGACCTAGAGAAAGAAAACTAGAGAGGCTGAAAAAGCAAACTGCATGACACTGGGTTAAGTAAGATCCTCCACATCCTCATCTGCTCTGAGGTGATATTTAAAGTCCTTTCCTCCCAGTTAACTCGAATGTAATAAAAATTATTGTACTTCGAAGTCAAAATAAAGAAATGAGAATGACACATCTAGAATATACTTAATATTTAACGGTCTAGTCTATTATTCTAATGATTTCGAAATGGGAAGAAGCGGTGATTATTTCCATCTTATGACTAAACAACAAGTTGAGAATATTTAGATCACAGTGTTGCAATTAAAACACAGGTCTTCCGACATCCTACAGAGAATAGCTATGTCTTGATTCCAAAGTCTTGAAATTGTCTGTTTTTTACTCTTTAGTGAAGTTTTTAGGTGAGAAATAGGAAAGCAAGATTAAGAAAACATAGGGGTAAGTGTGACAGTCTAGAAAACAGACACAATTCCTATGATTAAAAGAGAAAAGGAAGTAAACGAATTATTTTTTAGTTTACTATGTGCTCCATAGCGTACCAGGCATTTCTCACACCTCATTTTATTTAACACTTAAAAAACTCTATGAATTATTCTTCCATCCACCTTAAAGGTGAGAAAACGGAAGGCTCTAAGAGGTTAAGAAAATGTCTCAGCTTCTGAGAGTGGTAGAGCCAGGTTTGAACCCAAGCCTGCCAATGCTGAAAAACGTTTCAGAACATAAAGCTACCATTATTAACTCAAGGCAATGAAGGCGTCAGTGAACTAGGTACTGTTCACATAATTCCCAATAAACAGTAAATAATCCAATTTCCTTCCTTCTTGATTTAGGCCATGGGATGTCACACACCGAAACCCTTCGAAACTCCTACCACGCAGCCCAGAGCTAAGGCAGGTGTCTTTTCCGGAGGTGATCCCGGAGGAAAGGTTCGTGCGAGGAAGAGGGAGCAGGCCCGCTGCAGGGGCAGAGGACGAAAGGAGGGCAGAGGGTGTGGCGCGCGATAGGTCCAGCGGCACCGGAGGCGGGACCCTCGCCTCGGCTTCCGCGGTTTGCAGGCCGCGAGCCGCGGCTCCGCCACTCCACCCACCCCTGCCTCGCTCCCAAGTCCCTCACCGCTGCTCTGCCCCGGCACGCCGCCTCCGCCGCCGCTGCTGCCGCCGGGAAACGGTTCCTCCGCGGGGCCCTCGAGCGGGGTGGAGGGACCGGGCACGCCGTAGGGCGGGCTCTTTTCGCCCCAGTGCAGGTTGCGGCTACCGGGGATGTCTGGGGGAGTGGTCACCCAGTGGCTCAGGTCCGACGCGGAGCTGAAGGACCTTGCAGGGAAAGCGCTACCAAAACCCTGCTCATCCCGGGCACCGCCCCGATAGCCCAAGCCATCGAATCCGTCCGGGCGCCGCGGATGCATCGCAGACGGGGCAGGATGACGCGAGCCCACCCAGAGCCCACCAGCACCGGGGCCAGCGCGACCTCTGGCCACACGGCTTCTGCCCGGCCCCCGCCGCGTCTGGGGAAATCTGACATCCGGAAGTCACGTTGCAAACCCGGAAGTTCGGTGAGCATGTGATCGTAGCCTTTTCCGGCGGTGTGGCGAGAGAGGGTTGCTAAGGAGACGCGGCGGTGACTTAGGGCCAAGCCTTAGAACAGTCGCTGTTTGGAGGAGGTGGGAAAATGACTGTGGGGTTAATGGAACATTGCACCGAAGAGATGCCAAGGGAACTGGGGTGGGAGGGACACCCTGGATTAGCGGAGGTCGAATAAAGACGTTTTATCGAGGGACGTAACGCGTCGGTAGAGCTGACGCACTGACATGTCAGCCAGAAACGTCCGCTGCACTCGTAGGCCTCAGATCTAGGTCTTCTCTTTTCCTAACTGGTCTAGTGCCTCACCCGCTGCAAGGGAGCTGTTAGAGAGTTTGCGGGGTGTTAGTAATGTCTCTCTAGCTTTGCCTCCCGCACCTGGAGTTTTAGCGAGGATCTATTGAGAGCTGGTTCTACCCCGTGAACGCAGAGGTACCGCCTAGAGCTAGACCAAGCATCACAAAAGACCGTCGGTGAGGAAAACCTCCTCCTCTTCTCCGCCCCCCCACGAATATAAACCGCTCTCAGGTTTTAGAAATTAAGCATTTTGCTTTTCTAAGGCTACAGAACAATTGTAAATAGTTTTCTGTCGGGTTTTTTTCTTCTTTTTTTTTCTGGTGCATCTAAATCACTTAGTGTCTTTAAAGCCCAGTGATAACTGTTCAAGATTGAGACCCTAGTGGAACAACTAAGAGGACAGTTCTGAACAGAGTCCTCTACTACCTGTTTTCATGAGCTCCATGGGCTCTTCGGGCAAAGTCGCTCTCCAGAGATCTGATCGAGCCTTCCATGGATTCTTCCTGTGTGCCTTCTTCCCCGCTGGACACCTAGGATTCTGAGGGCTTTCACAAGAGAATCTTGACGCACAATTCTTAATCTTCCAGATGCGACCCTTTCTTTAAAGTGATAACTTCATTCATTGGGTTGATACGTGGTTTAGACAATTGTATTGAGTCTCTTCCTTAATAAGTGTATCTAGTATTACTCAAGTACTAATACCAAATTACTGGGCAACTAATATCAAATTAATTACTGAGCATGGCAATGCAAAATATTTCTGTTTCTTAAAATGATTGAATTAAAGATGCACTTGGCTCAGGTCCAAAACTTGTTTCTTAAAAGGAGAAGGAGAAAAAGGCCTGTGTGTGTGCGCGCGCGCGCACTTTTAATATAAAAACAATAACATCTCACAGTTTCACATCCATATGAATGAAGAAAAGATGAATTAGTAGAAGAAGGACAGTGGGGTAGCTAGTTGAGGAGAGGAAACAATAACAGCCCTGCCTCACAGCTTACCCCCACATAAATTCCAGCTGCAATAAATTGTTTTTTCTTTATTTTTAAAAAGATTGAATATTGGGAAAAAATAATAGGTGATTATTTTTCAAATGGTCAATTGGCAAACTTTCTAAAACTGACAGAAAAGTAAAAAACCACATATGGAAAGACGAATCAATTTGACCATATAAAATTTAAATTTCTATATGCAAATAAAAAAGGGAAAACATAGTAATCAAAATTGAAAGAAAAAATCACAAACTGGGAAAAATTACATTTTAAAGTGATAAAGACAATGAGACTTTATTGTAAAAAAGTGCTTAGCAATGAGTAAGTGTATATCAGTAGAAATATAAGCAAAGAACATGAAGAGGCAAATTGTAAAAAAAGAAATGCAAGTGGATAATAGTTATATGAAAAATGTCTTCCCTCCAGTAATTGAAGAAAGGAAAATTTAATAACTATCTTTCCCATATTTAAATGACAATGTTTAAAAGGGAAAATGTATATTGTCATGCGATGTGAGAAGAAAATAGCTGTCATTCATTTTTGGAGTGGCATAAAATATATCAACTTTTTCTTGGAGGGCTATTTGGCAGTATGTCTAGAAAATCATAAAAATGATAATCTTATGATTCCGAAATCTTAGGAAACAAATATAGGGTTTATATATTTACTTATGCACATGTTCATGACATAATTGCCTGTAACAGGAAAAATTGTTCGGATACTAAATATCAAGTAATTATCCATTAATCATTAATTAAAATGATTCATCTATATGGTTCTTTAAGCAAAGTATATTTATTGAGCACCTATCCTCTAAACAGTGAAGTTAGAATGATAAATAAGCCAAAGTCCTTCCATTGCTAGAACTCATGTTCTAGTTAGGAGATGACTAATAGAGAAATCATGTCAAATAATGAAACAAACATATAATGCAATGTCAAATAATGACACATGTATTTAATAAAATCAAATCAGTGTTAGAGGCAGTGTTTTTTAGATTAGTTGGTCAAGGATGTCCTCTTTGAGGAAAAGATCTTTAAACAGACTTAAATGACGCGAAGGAATGAGCCCTGTGTGAATCTGGAAGAAAAATTTCCAAGGCAGAGTTAAGTGTAAAGTCCTGATGACAAGCTAGGTAGTCAGTGAGCAAGGGCTCACTGAGAGCTGAAAGAGGATAAGGGACAGATTTGGCAGGACTTTGTTGGGGATGGACAAGAATTTAGATCTTTTAGAGGAGAAGAATGAAGTGACCCTAATGAGGTTCTTGAAGGACCAGCATGACTTCTGTATGGGGGATAGGTGGAAGCCACCTCTACTGAGTAGACCGCTGTAAGAGGCTTCGGCAGGAGACGGTAGAGTAGTGCCTCCTAATCAATCTATGGTTTCTCCTTCCCAGGTTTTCAGTTTCCTCTGCTTTTCAGTTTCCTACAGTAAACCGCGGGCCGGAAGCAGATGATCCTCCTTTTGAAGTATAGTCAGAAGACCAATAGTAGCCTAATGCTTCGTCACAATGCCTAGGTCGTTTTATCTCATCATGTAGGCGTTTATCACCTCACATCCTCACAAGAAGAAGGGTAAGTACCAGACAGTAAGATATTTTGAGAGAGAGAGACCACATTCACAAAACTTTTATTACAGTATATTGTTATAATTGTTCTATTTTATTGTTGTTAATCTCTTGCTGTGCTTAATTTATAAATTAGACTTTATCATAAGAATGTACGTATAGGGGGGTGCCTGGGTGGCACAGCGGTTGAGCGTCTGCCTTCAGCTCAGGGCGTGATCTCAGCGTTATGGGATCGAGCCCCACATCAGGCTCCTCCGCTATGAGCCTGCTTCTTCCTCTCCCACTCCCCCTGCTTGTGTTCCCTCTCTCGCTGGCTGTCTCTATCTCTGTCGAATAAATAAATAAAAATCTTTAAAAAAAAAAAAGAATGTACGTATAGGAAGAAAACAGCATATATGGGGTTTGGTACTATCGCAGTTTCAGGCATTCACTGGGGGGTCTGGGTCTCTCATGAAGTTGCTGTCAAGACGTCAGTTTGAGGTGCAGTTATTTTAGACTTTACTGGGTTTGACTGGGACTGGAGGATTCACTTCCATGATAACTCACTCAGCTAATTGAGGAAAGAACGGCTCCTTTTCTTGTTGGTTTGCTATCAGGAGGTCTTAATTCCTTGCCACATGGAGCTCTCCATAAAACTCTTTTGGAGGGTGAGGGGTGGGGAAGGCAGAGGGAGAGAAAGAATCTTAAGCAGGCTTACACCCAGCACAGAGCCTGACTTGGGGCTCACTCTCACAACCTGAGATCGTGACTTGAGCCAAAATCAAGAGTCAGACGCTTATCTAACTAAGCCACCCAGGCGCCCCTCTCCATAGAACTCCTGAGTGTCCTCCTAATGTGATAGATGACATTTTCCCTGAACAAATGATTCGAGAGAGAGCAAAGGGGATCCTACACTGTCTTTATGACTTAAGTCCACCTCATCCCTTCTGTCACATTCCAGTCTCTAGAAGTGAGTCACTAAATCCAAGCCCACACTAAGGGGAAAGAATTTGGCTCCATCTTCTGAAGGGAGGGTTATTGAACAATTTGTGTTCATATTTTTAAATAACCACAATTAAACTATTACATAACAATGAGTGGATAGAGGATATTGAAGGCATCAAAAATGAAAAATTAGGAAAAATTTCACAAAATTATATTATTAATAGAAATATATGGATTAATTTCTTTTTTTTACCTTTTCCTTTAGTAAATAGATTTGAAGGATTAGTTTGCTTTGGAAAGAATCATATGACAGAAAGATTTATCATCACGAAATAGTTTAGTAAATATTTTTAAAAGTCCAGTCATTATTCAGTTAAATTTAAGTTGAAATACAAGTGAGAAGGCAGATTATTTTGACAGTCTTCAAGAACTGGCACAAAATAATATGACCTGCTAAATTAAAGTACAAAAGAAGCAGGTCATTCATTTATATTAATATTTTACTCAGAAATTCATACACTGAATTTAGCTCACCAGATAAAACAAAATCATCTATATTTTTATGCAGGAATTCACCTAGCAATATTTATTAAACACCCTACTATGAGCAAGTTACCCTGTTAGGTACTATGATGCAGTTATATATTTTCTCAAGGATGGAATTTGAAGATACTGAAATTATTTATTTGAAATGTATATGTGGACCAAGAAAAATTTTTTAAAGTAAGTTTTAATATGTAGTAAGCCACACTCTCATATTCTTGCTTCTTCATTTTCTTGGCTAACCTGCCCATTATTCTTCCAAATGAACTTTAAAAAACATTTCATTCTTCACTCTCATTCTTCTAAAACGCACACATACAACACTTTTTGGGATTTGAGATGTACTCACATATAATTTATATAGTAACTTTAACAGGTTAGATTTTTTTATATTCTGTAAAATATTTCCTTTAGTGATGCATGGTTTTCTATTTACTAATGTCTATATTTATGTCACTAAGTGTTCTCTTCCAAAAGCATGTTATATATTCCTATTTTTTGAGATCCATCTTTTAGTGTACGGTATCAATTGAGGATCTAACTTCCCCCACCCAACAACAGTGTAACATCTTTATTTTACACTTCTTTATGAAAATTGAGAACTGCCCCCACTCCTTTCTCACACTTCTTTACTTGAACCTGGATTACAAAAGCTATAAACATATGTCTTTCAAATTTGTTTTTGTCATTTCATTTTGTGGCCAAGAGAAAATTAATTGTTTAGGTATATCTGATTTCAGAGCTTAACATCAGTTCTTTCCAGCCACAACTTCTGCATTTTTGAGTTCTTAACTTTGATTAATGTCTAACTGATGTGCTCTTTGAGTGGTTTGAGTAGTTTCATCCTAAAATGTAGGAGGAGTAGGAGAAGACATTTGTGGATTCTCCCTTATATAAACATGTCCTTTAGCTGTCTTCCCTATAGAATTCGTGACTAGTTACTTTTTTCCTGAATGCTCTACAGAATCAACTGATTTTTAAATTTGAAGAATTTTTTATCTAATGTTTTAGTGTGAGTAATCCATTTAACATTTTGTACTTTTAATTCATCTAGTATTTTTCCTAGATCTCAGGAAATAAAAAATATCCATCAATTATGCTTATGTGCTACAGTCTTTCTATATTCATTTTATTTGAAATATGGTAAGCACTCCTTTTTTTTTTTTTTTTAATTTTACCCATCCCTCCCCCATCCACCTCCCCTCTGGTAACCGTTAGTTTGTTCTATTTAAGAGTCTATTTTTTTGTTTGTCTCTTTTCTCCTTTGTTCATTTGTTTTGTTTCTTAAATTCCACATATGAGTGAAATCACATGGTATTTGTCTTTCTCTGACTGGCTTATTTCACTTGCGTTATACCCCTGGATCCATCTATATTGTTGCAAATGGCAAGATTTCATTCTTTTTACGGCTGAGTAGTATTCCATTATATACAAATAATGTGATATACACACACACACACACACATATCACACCTTCTTTATCCACTCATTTATTGATGGACACTTGGGCTCTTTCGTATGTTGGTTATAGTAAATAATGCTACAATGAACATGAGGATGCAGATATCTTTTCCAATTGGTGTTTTCATGTTCTTTGGGTAAATACCCAGTAATGGAATTAATGGATTATAGTAGGGTAGTATTATGTTTAATTTTTTGAGGAACACCCACATTATTTTCCACCATGGCTGCACCAGTTTGCATTCCCTCTGACCGTGCACGAGGGTTCCTTTTTCTCCCCATCCTTGCCAACACTACTTGTTTCTTGTGTTCTTGAGCTTAGCCATTCTGACAGGTGTGAGGTGATATCTCATTGTGGTTTTGATTTGCATTTCCCTGATGATGAGTGATGTTCAGCATTTTCATGTTTCTGTTGGCCATCTGGTTGTCTTCTTCGGAGAAATGTCTGTTCACATCTTTTGCTAACTTTTAATTGGATTTTTTGTTTTTGGATGTTGTTTAAGTTCTTTATATATTTTGAATACTAACCCTTAATCAGATGTGTCATTTGCATATATATTCTCCCATTTATAGGTCATCTTTTGTTTTTTTGTTGATTGTTTCCTTTCCTGTGCAGAAGGTTTTTATTTTGATGAAGTCCCAATAGTTTATTTTTGCTTTTGTTTCCTTGTCTCATATCTAGAAAAATGTTGCTATGGCTGGAATATGGTAAGCACTCTTGATTTGCTGTCTCAAATTTTTTTTTGAGACCTGCTATTCTTTATTATTATTTCTATCTTTGTTCTCTTTTTGAAACACATTCTGTGTGGGTTGGCACTCTAAGATTTGCTTTCTAAAATATGTATTTTATAGTGTTTCTCGATTTCACTTTTATTCTTACTCTCAACTTACTGATCTACTAGGAAGAGTGTGTTTCAGAGAAGCCTGGGATCTGATATTGGGATCTGATATCAAAACTTTATCATTTTTTAGAGTTAATTATTTTTTTAAAAAAAGTATTATTAATTTTAGAGCAGTTTTAGGTTCATAGCAAAATTAGGAGGAGGGTACAGAGATCTCCCATACACTCTCTGACCCCACACATGCATAGCCTTCCTGATTATCATCATCCTCAACCAGAGTAGTCATTTATTACAGTCGATAGTTCCTCTAACACATCATAATCACCCAAAATCTGTAGTTTATATTAAAGTTCATTCTTGGTGTTGTACATTCTGTGGGTTTGGACCAATAATTTCTGTTTTAAATATCAAAATATGCTAAAAAATCAGAAGACTTATTTGGTGCTTATTATGAACAGAAATAATTCAGAATTGTGTATTTCAAGTTGACACGAGTTAAATTCTCTTTTGAAGTTCTTATGTTTTTTAGGCAGTTATTTCACTAGGACAATACCTGCACATTAGCTTTGAATTTGATGAGAATTGCTCTTCCATATTGTTTCCATTGTTCTATATGTTTCCATTGAAACATTTGTGAACATTTGTAGAAGAACATTTGAAGTTCCTCACCCATTGGTAGGTAGGAATTTTATAGGAATTTAATTTTATTGGATCCTGTCTTTAAAAAGCAGGCATTCTTTTGTGTTTAAATTCTCCCTCTTGTGCTTAGTACATACAGAACACTGTGGATGCTTTGTTTATCCTAACTGCAGAGGACATTGGCAGCTTTAGATAGTCTGTGTAAAAGGCGCTTAGAAACAGCAATTTGATTAGAAGACATTGCTACCTTTATATAGCAATCATGTTGTTTTTATTTTTTATATTTAGATTGGGGGGGACTGGCAAAATTTTGGAGGAGGCATTTAAAGGTTGAGGAGCCACTGAAGCACTTCCAAGCCTCTTCTCGCTGGAGCTGCTGGCTGCATATCCAATGTATGTACAGTATTTAAAACGAATCATTACTGTGTGCTGTATGATTGTATTTCAAAGCTAGTAAAGGTCTTTCACACATCATTGCATCTACTCCTTGGAAACAACGCAAATGTAGTGAAGGAGGGGCAGGGAATGTGGAATTGCATTTACAGGTCCTGATTGGCTAAGCCCAGTCGCTAAAAGAGCAACCTTCGGGCTCTTACAGTGACTCCCACGGCGTCCTTAGCAACCAGCCTCATTCCCCAGCGACCTCGAGAACCTTGGTGAGTCCTGCTTCCGAGGATTTGAGAGCTCATGCTGCCACATTCACCATGGGGGCGGCCGGGAGCCCCACTAAGACCCACAAATGGGAGCGCTGAGCTTCGTTCTCGGATTCCATAGCTCTGGCTGTTGGAAGGAGCCTCTGCGGCTCGCGCCCCAAGCGCAGGCCCACCATCCCCGCCCCTCCGAAGAATCTAAACAGTCCAGTGTGGAAACTCCCGCGAGGGTAGGGAGGGAGAAGGTGGGGAATCAGCTACCAGGGCATTTCATGGGGAAATGGGTTTTTTTCTGGGGAGATTGAAGGAGGTGTCGTAACTTTCTTTTGCGATCAGTGGGGAAACTCTTATTTTCTCTGGACTGTATTTGCTTGTCCTCCTGGCAAGTTTAATTCGGAACCCTCCTTGCTTTGCTGTTCAGTCTTCAAGTCTTTCTATAGTTTGTGAAATTGCACCCCTCCACCCCGCCTTTTTTTTGTATGCAGACTCTTTTGTACTTAAAAAGAGAAATTTCAGAAGTTTGAGCAAGTGTGTGGCTGTGTGTGTGTTGGTGGGGGGTATCTTGAGAATGTGAAATAAAAAGATTTTTAAAAGGCAGTTAATCTTGAGAAAAAGGTATAAACTATTGATTAGGAAAAATCTGTGTGTATGTGTGGGGTAAGGTGATGGTAGGATCACCTTATTTACCTATCTCAACAGTATGTCTGAATGGATTCCATCTTTTTGGTGGTCTTTGATCAAATTATTATTTTTTTTACAAGATTGACTGATTGATTGATTGATTGATTGATTGATGTAAGAGTAAGAGTGCATATGTGAGTGAGGGGAGGGGCAGAAGAAGAGACTCTCCAAGCCGACTCCCTGCTGAGCTCAGATGCTCATCGCTCCTCCCCCCATCTCGCCACCCTGAGATATATGACCAGCTGAAACCAAGAGTCTGCAGCTCAGCGACTGAGCAACCCAGGTGCCCCTGATCAAATTATCATTCAATCTTTAAGATTATAGTCTAAATCTTGTATTCTTTCATCATGTTACCTACCGAGAGGCTTGATATAATTTTAATATTGTCTAGTTCTCAGAAATTGTCCTTTAAAGTGTACTTTTCCCACGTCGTTTTAATCAGAGCTTAAAAAAATACACTAGGGCTTAATGTTAAAAACTCTCTCTTTTTTTTTTTTTTTAAATTTTGGGTCTATGCCAGGTTGTGGATGAACTGCCAAGCACTCAGACAGCTTGCTGGAGCCATTTTAAAAGCTGAAACATATCTCTCCAATGTGTAAACATTTTTTGTTTTGCTGCCCCTCATAAATCTTTAGATTCAAGGTGAGTACCAGATTTTTATTTCAGTAAGAACTTTTCTGTATGAACCCTTATGATCTTGATGATGAATGCTCTTTTCTTATTGAACATCTGATTCATTATCAGAACCATTCATTAGCATTATTAAATTGGTAAGTTTCTGTCTTGAAGTTCATTGTCCATCCAGAGCTTCTAGTAAAGGGCATGGCCACAAGTGCTTTTGGTAAATAATTTAGTGCTATCAGTTAGAATTTCCCAAAATGTGTCATGCATAGGACTCTAGGAGATAGTGTTCTGAAGGTTTCTCGTGGCCAAGTGTAGGAAAAATTATACATTGTCCTGCTGCTTAGGGAGATTTGCAGTGCACCGGAGCGTATTAACCACTCCTAGAGATCTTAGGGTAATTTTGTTTAGTGCAGTATTTCCTAAACTTATTTCACAATAAAAAGCTTTTAGAAGGTAATTACATCCCAAGAATCTGTATTCCACAAAACATATTTGGGAATTATTATTCAAAACTAAAAAGTGTACTCTCTATTTTTGCTTGTATTTCTATAAAAACGAGATTAGTTTTTTAAATATAAAACAATCTCTATTTGTAGATATCATGATGGCATATATAGAAAATGCTAAAGAATTCACTAATAGACTATTAGGTCTAATGAAGAAGTTTAGCAAAGTTGCAGTATACAAGATCAATATACAAAAATCACATGCAAGAGAATGAAGTTGGGACCCTATCTCACACTATATACAGGAATTAACTCAAATAGATCAAAGACCTAAATGTAAGAATTAAAACTATAAAAACCCTTAGAAGAAAATGTAGGCATAAATCTCTGTGGCCCTGATTTAGGAAGTGATCTCTTGGCTATGACAACAAAAGTGAATAGAATCAAAGAAATGACAGACCTGGTGTGTCATCAAAATCATAAACCTTAGTGCTTCAAAGGACACCATCAACAAAGTGAAAAGACACCACAGAATGGGAGAAAATTGGGGGAATCATACATTGATAAAGGATTTGTATCTAGAAGATATAAAAATAGTTATAACTCATTAATAAAAGACAACTGAATTTAAAATGGGCAAAGTATCTGAATAGACATTTCTTCGAAGGAAATAAACAAATGGCTAGTAAGCAGATGAAAAAGTGCTCAATATCATTATCCATCGGGAAAATTCAAATAAAATCTTTTCATACTTGTTTGGGTATCTGTAATTAAAAAGACAAGTTTTAGGGTGCCTGGCTGGCTCAGTCAGAGGAGCATGTGAGTCTTGATCTTGGGGTTGTGAGTTTGAGCCCCACATTGGGTGTGGTAGAGATTACTTAAATAAATACATTTAAAAAAATAAAAGTAAAAAGACAAGTGCTGGTGAGTATGTGGAGAAATTAGAGTCCTTACACACTGCTGGTGAGAATGTACAATAGTGCAGCCCTTTGGAAAGCAATCTGGCAGGTCCTCAAATGGTTACCACATGATCTGGTATATGATGGATAATGGCATCATTAAGACTGAAGTCATTCACATCTTCTTGGTTTCTTGGATCTCTGTGTTAGCAAGTCCACGGTTAAGTCAAGTTTATATTTATATTTATAGGATATAAAATTTCACAGCCACATGTGTTTGTTTATCACTAATGTTACGTTGTGCGAGGGGCAGGAACAAATATTGAACAAATGCTGAAAACAATGCTTTTTATAAGAAGTCCAGGAGGGGATACAGAGAGCAGTTATTGAGAAGAATGAATTTTACATTTTTCTTCTTGTACAGATTGCTGTAATAACTTCACACACCTGTTACAGTGGACATTCAGCTCTTAGGTCACTCTTCTACTTCTCTGGCTATTCATACTTCTTTTTTTGCTTAGTGATGCATAGACAAATCGTGTATATCCTTCATATACTGTGGACCTTGGGTTTTCCTAATTACTGCCAAGTTCATCCTACAACATTAGTACCCTAAGAACAGCCAACCAGTCCTTAGTGTCCTTAAAACATGCAGTCTTCCTTTCCCCAGCCATGGTTAATTTGTTCCAGAATATAGCAACAGTACAGAACTCTTTCATTAGGTTCAGAAGATTTTCAGCAGATATCACCTTAGAAAATTCATCAATGTAATTTTCAGCAGAAATTTTTTCATGCAGGGGTGCCTAGGTAGTTGATTCCATTGAGTGTCCAATTCTTGGTTTCAGCTTGGGTTATGATCTCAGGGTTGTAAGATGGAGTCCCGTGTTAGTCTCCACGCTCATCAGGGAGTCTGCTTGAGATTCTCTTTACCCCTCTCCCTGTTCACGCTCACTTTCTCTCTCTCTCTCTCTCTCAAATAAATCTTAAAAAAATTTTTTTTCATGAAGATATTAAGATATTTTATACCATGAAGCTCTTTACATGTCTGTACTCTGTCTTCTGAATATCAATACTCAATGTTCAGTGTTCATTTTTTCATAGTCAATTCTATTTTGTTTATTGAGCCACAAATCAGGCATTTCCCCTATTTGGAAAGCTTAGTATCATTTTATATGTTTTTTATGTTTATTGATTATTTGCCTTTAGTCTTCATAGTCTGGTTTACTTTTCTTGGCTCTCTCAATCCAAAATTTGTCCTCTTTCAAGGATATTCTTTCTTTTCTTTTCTTTTCTTTTCTTTTCTTTTCTTTTCTTTTCTTTTCTTTTCTTTCTTTCTTTCTTTTTTAAGATTTTAGTTATTTGAGGGAAAGAACACGCACAAGCAGGGGGAGGGTGAAGGGACAAACAGACTCCTCACTGAGTGGGGAATCTGGTGCAGAGTTCCATCTTACATGGAACAGAGATCATGACCTGAGCCGAAGTCAGATGCTTAACTGACTGAGCCACCCAGGCACCCCTCCATTATTTCTTTGATTCCTGTTTCTTCTCTAATGATCTTTTTGCTCCTTCAGGAATGACCTAAAAATTTTAATTTATGCTTGTTTTAAGTTACTAAAAGAACAATTAAAGACCACCATATTATTTCATAGTTTGGGGCTGCAAAGAATTCCATTGTGTTAAGTACTTTCAATTTTTGAATATTTTGCTCATTAGGTAAAGATACATTATTTGAACTCAGGACCAAAATAGAGAAAGAATTCTATTAAGAGACAGATAGGTGGAAAACATATCTATTCATATTTAAATTGAAATGTCACTGTTTTCTAGATCTTGGCATATATTCATAGAATGTCATACTGACCAAATATTTTTCTTGGGTAATTTTTTCCTCCTAAAATTACTCAGAGTCCTATCATGGAATTCAGCATCTTGAAATGTGATAATGTTGGTTTATAGGCCTGTCTTTTTTCTCCAGATTATAATTTCTTGAGGAAGAGACCATATTTTAATTATCTTTCAAACACAGGAAGCTCAGACATCATTAGCACTTTTATTTTCGTGAAAACTGAACCAAATTGAATTCCCTAACTGGCAACCACTTACAATGAATAATGTGAGTATTGTTTGACAGTGCTAAATATAAAATGGTCAAAAACATTCTTCTGTTTTTAGTTTATATGTTAGTGTGTGTTTGTTGTGTGTGTGTAGTTTTCTTTATTTCATCTTCTCTGCTGAATGTTGCAAATGAGTAAAAAGTACTGGCATAAACATAAACCCAATAAAAGAATTCATGGACAGTTACATCTGTTTTTGCAACTTCTTCACAGACCATTGATCACATTAGTAGTTTATATCAAAGTCAGATTGCTTCCTATGATGAATATCAACCTAAATAGGTAAACCGAGGCAAGCTCGAATAAGCAGAAATTGAGTTTATTCAGGAATAGTAGAGGAATTGCAATTTGGGAAACACAAACAATAGTAAACTACAGGCAGATTTGTTGAAGGTTGGGGTAGACTATGTTTATGAGAAAAGAGTGCAAAGAAGGGGGAAATCCAACCAGAGCCAAGCAGTAAGTTCGTTTGCTTGAGGATGGGGAAAGATTCTTGGTGGATGTTCATTGGTGGGGAAATAAGTTCCCATATTCTGAAACCCAGGCATTTACAGGGGAATCGGTCTCTCATTTCTTGAGTTTCATTTGCCTGATGGTGTATGTGTGAGATTCTCCATTCCATATCCTCTGGTTACATTTTAGATTCAAATTCTTTCACAGGGAGCAAAAGAGATTTAAGATATTTCAGTCAGAATAAGGCTTTATTATTTAAGTATTAGATCATTGCAATTTTTCTGAATAAATTAGTAAATAAGTTATTGATGAGTGATGAATGAAAGTAGTTCCTGTTTAAACTTTAATGGTACTTTTTAGTTCATTTTCCTCATTGTCCAGGGCTTTGTAAATTATTTGTAAATACTTTAAATGCTTCAGTTTTCAGTATCTTGAATATCTCTATTTCATATTAATTGCAAATGATTATTTTACTTGCTACTACAAAGTTAAAATACATGCACTAGTTATGAATCATAGTAAATGGACTTATGTATTGCAAGAAATATTTCTGTACTTTGCTTAAATTGACTATGTATACTCCAACCCTCTGTTGTGCTTGACTGGTGAGATATTCAGTCTTAGTTTTGTTTAGTCTTGCCACAGCCCTGGGGTTATACAAAGGTCCTAGATACTTACACATCATGAAAACATTGGAGAGTCACCATGGGGCATTGGGGCAATTGTCACATCTGTGTGGTCCTCTCTGTTTTGGCATACCTTCTGGGTCACAATGAGGCCAGGAGAAGATTTTTATGCCTCTGTTATGCTGTGGGATCCAATCTCTCAAGATGCAATGCACAGACATTTCTTCCATGGTATGGTCACCTCCAGGGGATGCTGCTACAAGAAAGGAGATGGCTCTGAATGACCTCTGTTACCTTCCAGGAAACATCTCTCTCCATAATCCCCAAAGCTTTTTTCCTCCTTACAGGGCACCCAGTGTCATCTCTTCAGTGAGGTTAATTTTTTGTTTTTGCTTTTTTAAGAGGGGGTGGAGCCAGAGACTAAAGGCAGTTTTAGCTTTCTGCTTTGGAGGAATTCAGGCAAGAAAGGAAGAAAGGATAGATAGGTAGGTAGATAGATAGATAGATAGATAGATAGATAGATAGATAGATAGATATAGATCTCCTTAAATAGAGAAATACAAACCAAAAAGGAGAGTTCTTAAAATATATAAAGCCATCATTTAAGAGGCATCCATGATACTCTGTAACTCATACTTCTCTTTTACAAACTAAACATTTTTAGTCTTTTAACCATTTCCAAGAGGGACATGGTTTTATAGCTCTTTACTTTTCCCCTCATGCCACTTGGTAAAATAGACCAATTGGTTGTTTTTATTTTTATTTTTTTATTTTTTTTTAAGATTTTATTTATTTATTTGACACAGAGACAGCCAGTGAGAGAGAGAGCCAGTGAGAGAGAGAGACAAGCACGGGGAGTGGGAGAGGAAGAAGCAGACTCCCAGCAGAGGAGCCTGATGCGGGGCTCGATCCCAGAACGCCGGGATCATGCCCTGAGCCAAAGGCAGACACTTAATGACTGAGCCACCCAGGCGCCCCATGAGCCACCCAGGTGCCCCAACTGGTTGTTTTTAATATAAGCATAGGACCCCAGAATGGATGAGATAATCCAATTCCCATCATATTTTGTACAAAATGTCTGAATTAAGATTTATAACTAAGACATATAATTTAATTTTGCAGTGGCAGATAAAATAATTAGCTATTTAAAAAAAACAGTTGATGTCAATATAATCCATATACTCAAACTTTATGCTCCAGCAATCTGAATATTCCCTAGTCTGAGTTTGGATTTTATTTTTGGCGCTAGGGCTATATTAAAGGGTTTTAAACAGGAGAGGGGGTCTGGGGAAAGAGGGTGTAATGATCAGGAGATTTATATTTGGAAAAGTTACCCTGGCAGTCATGTAAAAGATGAGGCTAGAGGAAGAGAGATCAGAAGGAGACTGGGAGATAAGAAGTTATGGTATTTGTCTAGGACATAGGTAATGGTGTCCTGATTTAGGAGAATGGCAGAAGGGATTAGAAGGAGGCTTGATTAACAGAGCTCCTTTGAAAATGGGAATCAGTACAACATAGCGACAAATACTGCATCCCCATTATTTTGATGCTACACAAGCCAGTGAAAAACCCGAAGCAAGGTGAGGCCTGACAATGACCATGAAAATAAGATTTAGATGCAGCCTTCGTTTCTTTTGAGTGTGAAGCTGCCAAACAGATCCCAAATTGTCTAGCTTTGGAGTTAAAAGAATGTTTAACATCAGAGAAATACACTTCTATCTTGTCTGAGCCATTGGCATTTTTACTTCTGTTTTTTGTCAGTAAATTTAATTCTAATATAATACATTCCCTTACAATCTTATTTTTATTGACGTAAAATTTGCATATAGTGAAATGCATGAATGTTCACTGTACAACTCAATGACTCTTGTGGGTATCTATTTCTGGTCGCAACCATTCGAAAACTTAGTGGCTTAAATAATTTTTTAAAAATCAACTCTCATGGTCCTGAAGTTGATTATACACAATTGGGTAACTCTCATTTGGGGTGTCTCCTGTGATTTTAGTTTGATGTCAGCTGAGGCTCTAGTCATCCAAAGGCTTGGCTAGGTTGGATGTCCAAAATGGCTCACTGACATGGCTGGCAGTTGCTGCTTGCTCTCCGTGGGGGCCTGGCTGGATGCTCAGCAGGAGCTATCAACCAGAGCTCTTCTGCATGGCTTTCCATGAGATGTTGGCCTCCCATCACGGTGGCTGGACTCTGAGAGAACATCCTTAGGAGATGTAGAAGGGAACAGTGAGGCTTTATTATGGTCTAGTTTCATTGTGCCACAGTCTTACTTTTTCTGCATCCTGTCAGTCCAGCAAGTTACTATGTTAGGCCCAGAGTCATGGGGAGAGTGACTTAGACTCCATCTCTCGAGGGAGTGACAAGGCCACACTGCTGAACAACAGTTAGTATGGGAGATACTGTTGTATCATTTTGAAAAAATGCGGTCTGCTACATTGAGTTTTGATACATATTTACACTCATATTAGCACCTCCAATATCTAATATTTCCATCTGTACCTTCCATTCAGTCTCCAGCCCCAAGTCTTCATCCTCCCACAGACCATTGCCATGGAATAGGTTTGCCTGTTCTTAAACTTCATGTATTTGGAATCATATAGTATGTGCACTTTTGTGTTTGGCTTCTTTTACTCAATGTATTTTTGGTGCATGTAGTAGTATTTTGCTTTTTATTACTGAGAAGAGTCCTATTATGTTTTTGTATGCAATGTTTTTATTATCATTTAGTTCTAAGTATTTTGAAATTCCATTGTTATTTCTTCTTTGATCCAGAGGTGATGGAGAATTTGGTTTTCTATTTCCCACTATATAGAGTGTTAATTAATCTTTTTATTATAATTTTCTAACTTATTCATGTTTTGATGCCAGGAAATATAATCTACTTATGTACATTACCTACTTTTTGTAATATAGTAAGACTTGCTTTCTAGGCTAGAATGTGATCAATTTTTAGAAATTATACTTGTGTGCTTGGGAAGAATGCATATTCTTTGATTGAATACAGAATTTGATTTGGTTTAGTTTGGTACATTATATTAATTATATTGTTTAAATCTTCTGTACCTTAGCTGAGTTTCTATTTTGTTGCCTACTTGACTTACTGATTTATTTTCTTAGAACCACGTTGTCTGTGTCTTTCTCCACCTATGTATGTACCAGTTCACAATAGCCTTTCTGTCCCCCAATAGCGTAGTTCAGGACTTTTCTCCTATAACTTCTTAGATTTCAAATTTCTTATTCCTACAAAGTTGTTTTTATTTTTATTTTTATTTTTTTTCTTAAAGATTTTATTTATTTGAGGGAAAGAGAGAGCCAGCATGAGCAGGGAGAGCAGCAGAGGAAGAGAGAGAAGCAGACTCCCCACTGAGCAGGGAGCCTGATGTGGGGCTGGATCCCAGGACCCTGGGATCTTGACCTGAGCGAAGGCAGATGCTTAACCGACTAAGCCACCCAGGTGCCCCTGCAAAGTTGTTTTTAAAGACAGGATCCAAAAGCTTGTGTTAATTAGTCATCTTTACTGGCATTGAATCCATATCACTTTTTTATACTGTTTATTCAGAATTTTTTTTAGTTGGACGTAATCTGTTTTATATTTATTTATCTATATGATATTACATATGGTGGCCTTGTGACTTTTAATTAAATACCGAGAAGAAATTGATTAAGTCTATGTAAGTGTGAATCAGTACTCTAAAAAATGTATATAAAACTTCAATCATGCAAAAAAGTTGGGAGATTAGTAAATTAATCCCCATTTACTTTTAGCTCAGATTTAACAATTATCAGTTCAGTTCATACATTGTGATATATTAATTATATAATATTTTGTGTCTAAAGTGTTTATTACTTGATACATTTATATAATTAATTAGAAGAATATTATACAAGAACAAATAGTAAGTAATGAGTATTACTCTTCACTTGAATAGTAATGACCCATTCACAGAAGATACTATTACTACTATTACTATTATTTTGAACAATTAGCCTTTTTATTTTAATCTTCCATTACAGCTAATAATCAATATTTTAAAAAATACATTTACTGTATTTATGAAGGTATCAATGAATTGTATATTAGTTTCCTGTGGTTGCTGTAACAAATTACCACAAACTTGGTGGCATAAAATTCATTTTCTCACAATTCTGGAAGCCAGAAGCCCAAAATTAGTTTCACTAGGCATAAATCACAGTGTCGGCAGAGCTGCACTTCCTCCAGAGACTCTAGGGGAAAACATCTGTTTCTTGCTTCATTCAGCTTCCGTGGCTGCCAGCATTCCTTCATGTGTGGCCACATTGCCAGATACTATTATAATCCCTGTGTATAGATGAGGAAACTGAGGTACCTGACAGTTAAGTAATTTGCACAGTGACCCAGATGTAATCTGTGCTGGTGCCAGAATTTAAAGCAAGCTGTTGATTCCTGCACTTCCATGGTTCCCCACTATACCATATAGAAGTGTGAAAAGGAGGCATCACAGAAGTAGGGAGATAAGCCAAGAGTGGAGTGTCATGATAAATGGAAAAAGAAGATGCTTATTTCTAGAAGGGTTGGTAGGCAGGGTCAGTTACTGTAGCAGGATAAGGCAAGATCAGTACTGAAAAACTCTTCTTGGAGTTGTTTACCTGGAAATCACTGTCAGCCTTGGGAGGATTATCTCAGTGCTGGGACAACAAAAACTAGATTCCAGATACTGGGTGTTCTGTACTGGAATAAATTTAGGGGTAGATATAATTTAATATAAAAATCACATCTGATGTAAGTAAAAGGTAAAATCACACTGTCTTTTTGCCCACTTCAGATAAATATGTAAGGTAAATCTGTGGAATTTATTTAAATTATAGGAAACTATCCCTGGAAAGTGGTAGAGAAAATGTGAGTTACTATAGACCACCCTCTATGGTGGAGTGCTGTATAAATCAAGAAAATTAGAGCAAATGGGGGCGCCTGGGTGGCACAGCGGTTAAGCGTCTGCCTTCGGCTCAGGGCGTGATCCCTGTGTTATGGGATCGAGCCCCACATCAGGCTCCTCCGCTATGAGCCTGCTTCTTCCTCTCCCACTCCCCCTGCTTGTGTTCCCTCTCTCACTGGCTGTCTCTATCTCTGTCAAATAAATAAATAAAATCTTTAAAAAAAAAAAAAAGAAAATTAGAGCAAATGAAGAGGTGGGTCTAAGAAAGAGTGGCTGTCAAAAATAATGATTTTTTTTTTACCTTTCATTTCAGTATTTGAGGGAAGATTTATTTAAAAAGGAGAGTAATCCAGTCCTTAAGATCATTTTTATTCCCTTAAGATTCTGTTTTCATTTCAATCCACAAATTCGGTCGGCACCATGTGTTTTGGGTACTACAGAGAATATAAGGGTATTTAAATCTTAAAGATCTATTTAACTTATAAAAAAGCTCATTTTAAGTTTACATCGTGTTTTGCTGATTCAGGAAAATGTCGATTTCTTGACAATGATGTAAAAGTGAAATAATCCAATTTAGTTAGTCCATTCTAATCTCTTTACATTTAACGGATTGTGATTTCTCAGTAGAGTAAAAGAAATGTGTCTTGTTTGTGATAGCAGAAAAATAAAAATTCTTGTCATTTTACTTTTCTTGTTTTAAGGTGGTGTTACTAAAGAGGTTGGTATATTCCTCTGTCTGTCCCTTTTTGTACAATTCACCCGTCAACATCCCTGCACGTAACTGTCCTGAGAAGGAATAAAATGGTACAAATGATTACCCTAGATTTTAATAAATGATTCAACAAAACTTTTTATCAAGCAGTGTGTTAGAAACTTGGTATGTTGGCTCCACTAATGATTAGTATATGTGACTCCAGTTATATACAGTATATAATACAATGCAAAAAGGCCCTATTGTATACATCATAATAATAATAATAACAATAATGATAACAATTCCTTGTTGATAGCTTCAGGGTTTAGATTCTACTGAGAAATTGATTCTACTGAGAAATCCACAGATTTACCTTGCATATTTATCTGAAGTGGGCAATTAAAAAAATTTTTAAAAAATTATTTTTAAGTAGGCTCCATGCCTAGTGTGTAGCCCAGTGAGGGACTTGAACTCATGACCCTGAGATCAAGAGTCAGATGTGTAACCAACTGAGCCCACCAAGCACCCCCTAATGAAGAGTATTCTTATGAAAAAACTAAAAATTTTGTTAAAGTTGGTAATATTTTTAGAGTCTCTATTCTGAAGTATCTTTGTGGGGAGGAGAGTCATTTTAAACCTTGTTTTAGGGTAGGATTTAATTCTAACATCTCAATGAGAAACATTTTTGAAGACATTCATCTTTTCTTTTGAGAAACTTGATATTATTTGGTTGTTGTTTCTTTTATTCTTAGTCAAAAGCAATCCTAACTAATAAAATACATTCAGGAGTCATACTGTCTTTCTCCTATATCACATTGCTATTCAAATACTATTTGAATAACAAACTACTGTTGGTTAAGCACTGGCACTATTACTTTCAAGATTGGTACTCCCACGATAGGCAGAAATAGAGAGTAAGCATGCAGAAACTTCTACAGCAAGTTGACATTTTGCACTCATCAGTCTGGGAGAGTGTCATCAACAGGGTATTGTGGAGCTTGCGTGTTGAGCAGACGGTGCAAATACTTACTGCTAGTACCAGCAGATGTGCAGGATCTTTGGAAAATAGCGTCAACAATTAGTTCAAACACTTAGTCCCTAGCTTCTTGAAATAGGACTGTAGTCAATCCTATAAAATATATCACTAAATGGCTAAGAGCTCTAGATCAGTATGCCTAACACATGCACACAAAGACCAGTTTGCTTTCCATTCAATTTCCCTTCAATTATTTTTCTTCTTACGTTGCCTGTATTTTTTCCTTTCTAGTCATTTGGAATTAAATTTTTAAAAGTAATTTATCTTAGAGTATGTCTGACTCAAATTTGTATTTCTAAACTCTATTTCTGAAATATGTGATGTTTTATGAATGGTGGGTTTCTTTTTGTCTTCTTTTGAAGACTTTGTGTAATTAAACATCGTATCTTCGTAATTTTGTATGACTCACAATAAATATTTGTCAAACATAATAGCAACAGTAAATCTGCAACATTTGTTACCATATTTATCAGTTAACTCTTTTGAATATTGCTATGTCTTCATTATTGTTGGGGGCTTATGTGTACTTTATCTCCATCATTAATAATTGTTTGTAATTATTTTCCTGAGTTCCTTTTAAGGTAGAATTATCCGATGTGAATCCAATGTGACGTTGTTCACTGTTAAAAATTAAACTCCTAAGTACATTTGTCCTGTTTAGGAATAACTTGTATATTAAAATTAAGGCCACTCTAAATGACATCCCTATATATAGTCCAGTATAGCTGCTGACTTAAAAATACATTTACTTATATTCTAATGGATATAGATTATTAGAAGCAGATCTTGCTATAAACGATAGCAATAGATAATAATGTTTTATATTTATAATCAATTTTGTGCTGGATATTTTCCCGTTGGCCTTCCAGATCCATTTTCTGTCCTTTTCTGCTCTGGCTTATACCTTCTCTGGCTTCTATTTCGGCTTCGTTAATGGGAAGTGCAGGCAGGTGATTGGAGTGGAGGGCAGGAGAGTGATATCAAAATTCCTGTTCTCCAGGCTCCCTCTTAGTGGGCAACCTCTGATGGGCTGCATGTCTAGACCAAAGCCCAAAGCTTTTTAATAAACACCAGTTTCCTAAAGCTATTCTTTCTGGGTTCTTCTTTCCCTCTGTTCCAAGAGTGGTGGGTTCACCCTCTTGTTCAGACTCTGAGAATGGCACCATCTCAGATCTTATTTTATTGTATTTTTTTTATTTGAATAACTCTGCCCATCTCTTTTTTATTTGAATAACTCTGCCCATCTCTTTATTTAGTTACTCCATTTGAGTGTGCTGTCTGCTGCCTGCTAGAACCTTAATTAATGATTGGCTTTAAAATTTACCTAGCTTAAAAATTAAGTGCAAAATAATTCAATGTAAATCTGACTACCTATTTGATTACTTCATTTTGCTATTTAAATACTGCACTAAACAAAAATAGTGTCTTCTAGTTTGGTCTTATACTCATAAAAGGTATTCACGCATACTTCAAAAGGAAAATAAATCTGGATGTGAGGACAAGATGAGAAAGCATAATCCAACTGGTAAAAAGACAGAAGACAAAAAAAATTTACAAGTCATTTTAAAAAACAGAAAGCATAGTAATCTAATAATGATCAGAAGCCCCTACATAAAGCTTCTTATATACCAAGCTCTATTCTAACCAATCTACATATATTGACCTATTCATATCTTATAGCCACTCTGTAAGGAGGTACTATTCCCATTGTACAAGCGGGGAAACTGAGGCACAGAGCAGTTAAGTAAATCAGTTTGATTGTATCCTCTTAACTACTATGCCATGATGTTCTTCCAGTGGTTTTGCTGATAAAACAGCTAAAGCATAATAAAGGCTAAATGTTATATGAAAGGATAAGTTTGTAATACTAACATAATAGAAAGAATGTGGGTTTTCAATTCAAAGTTGTGTTTGACTCCTGGGTCTGACATGTTAAATTTAAATTTAAATTCTTCCTTACTGTAATTTCTTTCTTAAGCCCAGTTTTTCTTCTTACCATCCTTTTCCCCACAAATCATGAATTTGCCTGTAATGTATTGTTTGGTACGGTAAGTGCATTTGTATTCTAACATAAAATTTAATATTTTTCTTTAGGTTTATGATCTGTGAATATGCCTGTTAGCAAATCACCCATGATTAATAAATTAGGAGTGATATCTTCCTCTTATCATGAAAAACTCTTGAGGTTTAAAATCCAAAATTTAAGGAAAAGAAGGAAAAATAAATCAAAGTAAGTTTGAAAAATTTTCATATTATTAAACTAGCAGACCCATATGCATTGTAGAATTTAGAAAGTACAGAATATTGTGAACAGTTTCTTTAAAATCACATGTAGTTCTAAAATATGTTTATCTATATATTTACTATTTTTTAAATAAATAGATTCATAGCTTGTAATGATAATATATTTCTAAAATTTTGAATTCTACACTTTTTGTTTAAAATAAGCATTTTTCCTATAATTATATATGTCTATTAAGTTGCCATAATAAACTGTGAAATGCATAAGAGAAAGTATTTAATAACTACTTTATCGTGAAGCACTTTAGTTATTTCTGTGTTCTTTGCTACTTCAAATTAAGCCAAAATAGAATGTCTTTCTGCATTTCAAATTATTTTCTTGGCATTAAGTTTCTAAAATGAAGTTACTAGATCAAAGCTTGTTGATAATTTAAAAATTGTGTGTGATTTTAAGAAATTTTTAAAAACTTAAAAATGAAGAGAATTATAGAATATGTAAGAAAACGTGCATGGTGACTTTTGTTACATTGGTTTCAAATATTTTTCTTTAGTAAAGAATAGATCAACAGATAAACGTGAAGCTCTTTGACTACCTGCCTTCCCACTTAAAATAATTGTGGTATATATCATCTCAGTTCATTTTTCTACTTTAATATGCCTGAATATAAAATTGTATTTTCCATGTAAATATAAATGTAATTATATCTAACTCATTTATCTGTGATTTGATTTTTTTTCAGTGCCTGTAGTGATGGTATTTTTTTAAATTATGTTATTTTAGTCACCATAGAGTATTTCATTAGTTTTTGATGTGATTTGATTTTTTTAAAAGTCAGTGTTATGTTTCTAATTCAATCCATACTGATAATTATGTTTTATTATTGATAATTATTTGTTCATTCATTTTAGTGGCTGTATAGTGTTACAATATAATTAATACTTCCTATTTTACTTATTTTCCAAATTTTTGCCAATGAATCAGTGCTATAGTGAAAATCATTATATATTTCTTGTTGTATACCTGGGTAAGTACTTCTTTGGAGTGGGATTTTTTTTTATTCCTCACTTTTTGAATTTTACTTAATGCTCTTGCTCTCTGGAGTATTGCAATCAATTTACGTTGTCTTCACCAGTATATGAAAGTATCACCTCCCCCATCTTTGCCATTGCCTGATACTGTCACACTTCTTCATATTTGTCATTGTAATAGGCCATAAGTGGTACTTGCCTGATAACTAATTTTTTAAAATTTTTGATAACTAATGAGACTCAGCATCTTTTAATATTTGTTACTGTTAGAAATACTTTTATGAGTTCTCTGTTTATGTAATATTTTCCAATTTATTTTTGTGTTTTTTCTTATTGATATTTGATATTCTTAAATATTTGTTATGAATTCTTTCAGTCTGTGGCTTGTCTTTTAAAAACTTTGTTTTTGTGGTACCTTTCCTCATACAGAAGTCCTGGAAATTAATATAGTCATTATGATTTTAAGAGTAGTTATATACTTTTTGTGGCTGATTTTGTTCATTCACTCCACTAGTCCGTTAATATACTGTGAACTATCCATTCATTCCTCTGTTATTGGCCACTTCAATTATTTCCTCTTTATGGTTATTTTGAACAATGTTTCCATGAACATTCTTGTACTAGCATCCTAGCACATATCCTAAAGTATATACCTGGGAATGGAATTGTTAGATCGTAGAATATATGCCATTTAGTGAACAGAACTCAGTCTTTTATGATTAGTCATTTTTGTATTGTGGTTAAGAAATCTGGGTCCACCTCAAGATCGTGTAGATTTCTTATACATTATTTTCTAAACACCTTACTGTTTTGTCTCTCATGTAATACATGTAGAAATGATTTTTGTTAATGGTGTTACGTTCAGGTCTAATTTTCCTTTTTTATGTAAATACCTAATTGATCAACGCCATGTTTCAAAAAGAACGTCCTTCTCCAATATTTTGCTAGTACAACTATTGCATAAATCAAATGTCTGCATATAATGGGTATTTCTGGCTTCTCTGTTCTGTTTTACTGGCCTATTTGTCTCAATACCAATGCTACACTGCCTTAATTACCATCATTTTAATAATAACAATTTAATAGTTAACATGACTGATTTTCCAAATTTGTTCTTCTTCATTGATATTATTTTTAGAATCAGCTTGTCATATTTTTTTCAAAAACTTGTTGGGAATGGTTATTTAATTTTTCTGAATCTATAGATAAATTTGAAGATAATGGATCATAATAAGTATTCATAATAAGGATTCCAGTTTATGAACAAGATATAACTTCCATTTATTTAGTTATTTGTAAAATTTTCTCAGTGAAGTGTGAATGTTTCTTTCATAGAGGGACTATGCATCTTTTGTTAAGTTTATTCCCATGTATTTGGTATTTTTTATACTATTACATGTTTTACACGTATGTTTTTTTAAAATAGATTTTTTCTAGCTGTTTCCAGAAGAGAGAAATACAATTGATTTTTATACATTGATTTTACGTGCAGTTATATTGCTAAATTCTCTTATCAATTCTAAACATACTTCTCTCAATCCTGATTAAAAAAGAATACTCTAAACATTTCATGATTAAGTACAATTAGTGTCCTCAAACCTTATCTAGCAATTGAATTCTAATTTGTGGTTTTTTAAAAATTCCACTAGACTTCATTACTAATTTAAGTAGTTAATGTTCCTTTATGTTTTATTTACTGTTAATCACTTTCCTTGCTTTCCCTTCCTTTTTGTTTCTTAGACCTTGATTTTCTTTTACCAGATACACAACTTCTAAAATTTTCCTTTGTGAGAATTTTTTGTTGAGAAAATCTGATTTTGTTGATCTGAATATATTTTTATTTTATTCTTATTCCTGAAAGAAATTTAAAACTGAATATGGAATTATCTTTAGTCTGTTACCACTTTTATTCCTTTTTTTTTCCCTTCAGCAGACTGATGTCATTCCACTCATAGCTTCCGTTATTGCTGTTGAGAAGTTAGGTGAAAATTTGATGCTCTTTCTTTAATATTAATCCGTGTCTTCCCACCTTGGGCACTTTCCAAAATTTCATATTGTCTTGCATTTTCTGCAATTTTACTATGATGTGTCAGAATGTAATTTTAAAAAATTATTCTGCTTGGATCTCTCAAGCCTTTTAAATCTGTGGACTGTGTCATGATTCCTGAAAAGTTATCAGATACTGTTTCTTCAGAAATTACCTTGACAACTCATTTTCTCTCCTTCTGAGAGTCTTGACTAAATGTGTATGAGATCATCTCATTGTATATTTGACCTCTCACTCTTTCACATTTTTGTCTCCATTTTCCTTTTTTGTCTCTTTTTACTGTACTTTGAGTAATTTATTCTGATATGTGATGTTTTCCGTGTGACTACTTCTCTTGTTACCAAATTTATCCATTGAGTTTTAAAATCTACCTGAAGTGTAATCTGCATTGAGACTGATCTCAGCAACACACACACACACACACACACACACACACACACACACACACACTTCCTTTCGCTTTACTTTTCTGCTAAGCCCTGACACAGCCTTCTCTACAGCTCCCTGGGGTTGGGGAGAAGGGACTGGGATTAGTTCTGATTGCTTTTACCTTAGGCATTTAGTCAGACAATGTGGAGGGAGTCCAAGTTTCCCGCACCTTGGAAATCCTGGCTTTTGCTTACAGCATGGTCACTTAGAAAACGTATTTGGTCTTATCTCCATGGGCTCTTGTACGAAAAGAAACCAGATTCTGTTTCTGGCACCACCTGTTTGAGATGAAGCGGACACCTATCTTGAATGAAGCAACATAATCTTTGTTTTTCTTCTTAGGTGTCACACGAATTGTCATATGCCTCATATTGTATTTGCGTCACTTATTCTTCCTTAGAAACATGCGTTTTTTGTAGGCCTAGTGTGGATTCTGTTACAGACACAGTTAGGGCTCCCTGTAAATCCTTCAGATGAGGTACTGAAGTCTATTCTGGACCAAAGAGAAAATCACACAATCTTACAGTGGATTACTGGTTCAGAGTATACTGTTTGTCATGATTTTCTTTTATAACTAAGATTATTTTATTGTGTATAGTCTGTTTTGCTTTTTATACTTCATCTCAGAGATGAAGAAGACTGGAAGATTTTGAAGACTTACATCAAATGTATACATTTATTTTAGCTGACTGGAAAGAATGAAAGGGAATATAGGTCTTACATTAGGAAGATTTAGTCAAGCTATTAGATTTTTACATATTTCCCACAGAAGCTGCTTATTTTTACATCTGGGAGGCTGTAGTCTTCTAAGTTTCCTAAAATGTTAATAAACCTGAAATTTTTCCTTTTTATTCATGTTTTTGACACTTTTATGGTTAGTGAAATGTGCTCTACTAATACATGCTCTAAATATCTTAAAATGCTCTGTATGTACGTATCTATATAATGTTACTGATTTCGATAAGCACACATTTATAATACAATATAGCTTTGTAGTATGGGCTATAAATGTGTGCTGGCAGCAGCAAGAAGAAACTTTTCTAGATTTACATTTATATTCTGATCATTTGTTTATCCTATCTATAGTGTGTTTTTCATTTATCTGAATTATTGTAAGTCTTTAAGTGAAATTCTGAATGGTGAAGACTTTTGTAATCAGGTCTGTTAATTTTAGCCTGAGACATCTATATTGTAGCATTTGGGGATGGCTGCAGATGATTTAGCTAAAAATATGGTGACTTAGGATCTGGGTGGCCAAAAGGAGCATGAACACATGCAATTAAATGTAGCTTCTTTTAGAATGTATTACCCCAGTTGAGAGATCAGTAGCTACTGATGAGAATATCTGTACAAAGTGTGTGGAGTCTTGCAAAATCATAGAAACCAGACTCCTCTTATACTTGGGCTTAAACCACCACTTTCTTAGCACAAGTCTCTAGAAGGCAGAATATGAGAAGGGGATTAAAGTTCTAATACTTTATTTGGGGTTTACAAGGTCAATGCACTAAAGATAAAAAAAAAAAAGGAAAATGAGATGGGAAACCTTGATGCATTACTACCTGGAACACTAAATCACAACTTGCTACGGTGAAATACAGCAGACATATCCATACCTGGCATAATGGGACTTAATTAAGACAGGTTTCAAGAAGAAATCACATCTCATAGTAGTCCCTGGAATGGAGAAATGAGGAGTTATTCATCTCATCTGTTGCTTTTTGTCTAGCATTTTCCTTGGTCAAAATTCATTCCACAGGTGCTAACTCATCTATACTTCCAGTTTGTGTCATCCAGCATGTGGCTACTCCAAATGTAGAAGAGGAAGGGCAGCTCACTATTTTGGGCCACGGAGATCATGTAGGCAGGAGTCAAGTGAATCTGAGACTATACAATATTTATGGCCAATACAGGCACTAATTATGGAGACCTTACAGCTTTGTATTTTGCAGAATGTTTTCAGATATCAGATTTTTCTGATCCCTAAACTCAACTCAGTATTAATAATCCACTAGTGAAACTACTCCTTTTTTTTTTTTTAAGATTTATTTATTTAAGAGAGAGGGAGAGAGAGCACAAGTGAAGGGAGGGGCAGAGGGAGAGAATCTGAAGCAGACTCTGCGCTGAGCATGGAGTCCCTTGCAGGGCTTGATCTCATGACCCTGAGATCATGACCTAGCTAAAACCGAGTGTTGGTCACTTAACAAACTGAGCCACCCAGGCATCCCATGAAACCACTGTCAAAGATTTCCACTGACTTTCTAAACATTAACTCTAATGATCTCTTTGTCCTTAGTTTTGATATCCCTGCACATGTGTATTTTTGGTCATGCTCCCTATCTTCATTCTGTTCTTTGGTATCTCAGTCTAGAATTGCTTGTTTGCATGGACCAGGCACATGTTCAAATTAACTCAAGCAAAAGGAAAATGTAATGGAAGAATACAGGGTTGTCTTGTAGAACCTGAGAGCAGAAGGGCATAGCCAGGCCTCATTCATTCATTCAGTACTCATTATGCTCTCTAATTGATACGGGAGATAAAATAGTCAACGTGACAGGTGTAGTTCACATCTACACTAGACTATAAACATGAAAAGTGTGGGGGCTCTGGCTACACATTAGTAAATTATCCAACAAACTTTGACTGGGTGCTGCAATGGTGAGCAAGTAGCTTCCTGCTTTGGGGTGTGTTGTTGTCTTGAATGACCTTTCAGCAAAAGCCACCTTTTGGCTATACATAACCATTCAGCTCTCACGTCAGCTAATTAAAATATCAACTAATTATTCAAAATCACCAGAGAGAGGATTCGATTGCTAGCTTAATTCAGATGTCTGTCGTGACCCAATCAGCTACAGTCAAGGAGGTAGAGTCATATAGTACTAATATAGAAGTTGGACCCATTGGTTCAGTAAGGACTATGAGTAATGAACAATTCTCAGAGAAGGAATTTACACCCCAAATTATACACGTTTGAAATCCATTGTAGTGCTTCCCCGAATCTCTTGTTATTTTTCTTGTTTCTTCTTTCCCTCTTGCCTCTACTGTCCAAAGATCTCCCTTGACCATTTTTTTCTCCGTACTCTTCCTCTTGAAATTTTGTAGCTGTGAGTATCACTGATAGTAAATGAATCTGAAATCTTTATTTCCATATCCTATCCACTTCCTAATGCCTGCCTCACAAGTCGGTTTGGATTACAGACCTCTACACTTGGATGCCTCACAGGTAAGTGATAGTCTGTTGTCCACAACAGTGCAGATCATCTGCCCACATTCCTCCATCTTACTGTCATGATGTCAGCTCTCTACTACCAATTGTGTAGGCTCAAAACCCTCACAAATCTTCTCATATCCTATTAGTCATCAAGCCCTATTGATTTAGCTTTCACCTAATCTATCATATTCATTTACTCTTCCTTATTTGTACTGCCCAAACTACAGTGCAGACATTTATTACTTCTTACCTAAATTGTTGAAATAATTGCCCAGTGGTTTACCAACAGCCATTCCTCATTTAAAACCATTCAACATATGACTTTCAGTTTAATTATCCTAAAGTACAGTATAATCTCTTAACTCTTCTGCAAATAGTTTCTTCTTATTTGTTAAATAAAACTCAAAAGTCTGTGCATAATATAGAATTTGCACCCACTGCAACTAAGAATATCCAAAATCGCAATGCCACTTAAATAAAATAAAAGTTTTTTCTCTGAATGTAGTTAGTCCAGAACTG
Source organism: Ursus americanus (assembly GCF_024610735.1). Lineage (NCBI taxonomy): Eukaryota > Metazoa > Chordata > Mammalia > Carnivora > Ursidae > Ursus > Ursus americanus. The sequence continues at coordinate 2,248,137 of NC_142131.1, forward strand.
GTATGGTGATCTGGGACCTAGGTTTCACCTAACTAGCTGCTCTGCTGTACGTGGCTCAAATGTAAGGCCATGTCATGGGTTTATTGTGGCTGCTGAAGCTCCAGCTATCACAGTCATGCTTCATGCAGCAGAATAGAGGAATGGCGGAAGGGCTTGTGATTTTTTTAAGTAAGATTTCCAGAATTAGTAGCTGAATTTTACTTACATTTACTGGCTGAAACATAGACACACAGGCACATCTAACTGCAAGAAATAATCTTTTCATAAGAAAAGGAGAAGAATAGACACTGATGTAGGCAGCTGTAAATCTCTGCCATAGACCACCATTCAATGCCATTTATGTTTGTTCTCAACCCAGAATTTCCGTCTTCATTTCCTATCTTGATTTTAAGCATTCTGTCTGTCTATGCTGGGTTGAAATTCTTATTTTTTGTCTTTGTTCCTATTTGTGTTAGGGTAAATTTGAAACAACTATAGAAAGAGGCCTCTAATTTCAGTGGCTGAAATAAGATAGAAATGTATTTATCTGACATAAGAAGTCAGTGGGTCTAGGCTGACAGGACAGCTCTGTTTTTGGGGTCAGTTAGAAACTCAGGACCCTCATTATCTCATTGGGTGTTGTACTCATCCGCCTAATCAAAGCTGATTCAGCACTATATTTGTGTTCCAGTCCACAGGAAGGAGAAAAAAATGCATCATTCTAGAGAAAATGGTGTGTCTTTAAGTTAGAGGTGACCTAAAATTTGCATGTATTACATTTGCTCACATCCCACTAGCTTGGCCATGTGCCCATACCTAGCAGCCAGAAAGACTGGGAAATATAGAGTAGCTAGGTGATCATGGGCCAAAGAAAAGACAGAAAAAGAATTTTGAAAGGACAGCTGCTATTCTGTCACATTCCAGTTCCTCGCTATTCAACTTACAGCTCAAGTGCCATTTCTGCAAAAAAGTTTTTTCAGAATCTTTAACCCAAAACAGTAATGCTTATAAGTAACAGTTATCCAGCACTTGATATGTACCAGGAACCAGACTTTGTGTTCTGATTTGATACTTTTCAGAATTCTGTAAGATTTTATCCTCATTTCCACATACGAAAAATGATAGTTCACACAGATTAAGTAATTAAGCAAAGATTATATGACTAGGAACCATTGGAATCATGATTTCTGCTTCTAAACTCCTACAGGATTTTTCTTTTCTTTCTTCCTTCCTTCCTTCCTCCCTCCCTCCCTTCCTTCCTTCCTTCCTTCCTTCCTTCCTTCCTTCCTTCCTTCCTTCCTTCCGTACATCTTTTTGTTGCATGTCACTTACGTCCCAGATTGGGAACTTTTTGAGTCTGCCTTCTCCTCTAGCCCTCATCTTATATAGCAAAATATCTTGTGTGTAAGAGACTTCTCTTAAATATTTACTGAACAAATGAGTTGTCAGCTAAAAATGTTCTGATAAATAGTTTAGGTAGGATATTAATACAAAGTATATTTTCTTTATATGTAAAGTTCAAATGATGCTCTTTATTTACTACCTGTTCCACAAGACTGCACTTCTATACTTACAAAAGATTACATTTATTTTTGAAGGAAGTAGAATGTGTGAAGAAATTGAAATGTGGGAAGCTAAAGCATATTTTCTTTTCAAATGCCTGTATTTACTCTATAAAGTGTCTTTTTTGTTTCATAGGTGTTTTTTGTATATAATTATATGATAATTTGTGTAACAACCTCAATTTATTTGTGATGGGCTAGACATGGTTCAAATAGCTATATTTATCTCCCACTAAATATTTACTGACATGAGCTATGGGACACCAATTAAGTGACTCAATATCTATACAGAAAGCTCAAAGGCATTCACTTTCCATGTTTTCAAGGATTCATTACCTTCTTGTAATTCCTATACCACTTTGTACAAATGGGAAGATTAAAGCTATTTTGGATTCTTTATGAGGATCAAAGATATGTCATCCCAGATGACTATTGAGAAAGAGTTTTCAGCCAACCAGATGTCTCCAAGGGCATGAGTGAGGTAGAGAACACAAAATCAAGAATGAAGTTACTCATTTCAAAATGCCCAGTTCTAGCAGAGTTTGTGCGTGCTAACACCCCAGCTCTTCCTCTGTTTTAGTACAGGCTCCACGAGGGCAGGGCTTTTTATTTCATCCTTGTATTCCCACTTCCAAGCCCAATAGGGGATGGCCAATACCTCTCCTTATTCTGTGATCGTAAGGCACTGTCATTATTTTTACATACATCTCTCTCCTCAATAGGACTGTGACTTATGCAGGGCAAAATATGATTTTTATTCATATATTTCCCCCCCTGTATCCCACAAAGCAACTAATTCAGTAAATTCTGAATATAGTAAGTTGTTAAAAAAAATGTGTTTTATTCTTCCAGACCTCTCCTTCTAATAATATGACTCCAGCAGTTATTTGACCACACAAATAAACAACTCCTTGATTCTATTACCTATTCATTATTCTCTGGTGTCACTTTTGATCCCAGGCCCATCTTAAATCCTGTGGTATATCATTATAATCACTCTACTCATTCTCCTGCATACACCCTCAACTTATTTTTCTCTCTTCTCTTTGAAATGCTTCTTCACTCTCTCTGCATTTCCCCCAGGGGTTCCTTTCCATTTGCAAGACTTTAAATACCACGTGTGTATTTAATGACTCAATAATGACTCCAAAATTGATGTTATCTAGCCTGAACTTCTCCCCTGAAATTCAGACTCATATATCTGACTGCCTATTCTATGTCTCCACTAGGATGGCTATGGTCATCACATAGTATATCCAATACTGAACTTATTCTCTACCCTCACCCCAAATCTGCTCTCTACCCATCTTCCCCATCTTAGAAAATTCCAATTCCATCCTTCCAGTTACTCAGTTCAATCATGACTCTTTTTTTTTTTTTTTTCCTCTCATGCTTAATTTCTCTTTCTTTGGGCAGTCTTATGGGAGCCAATGTCAATATATACCCCTTATCCAAACTCTTCATTTTACTGACATTGCTATGATCTTGGTCTAAGTTCTGTCTCACCAAAGTATAAATGTGCCTCCTCCCTTGCTACCTCCCACTTCTCCAAACTCCAACTCTCAATAGACATTGGAATGATCTTATTAAAACTTAAGTTAAATCTTGCCACTCCTCTTATCAAAACCCTGCAGTAACTTCCCATCTTTTACCCAGAGTTAATCTGGCTACTTGTCGCCTCTCTGACCTCACCGCATACAGCTTTCCTCCCTTGCTCATTTTACTGCAGCCACACTTGGACTGATTTCACTTGCACGGAGGGAATAAAAATGTAGCTTAAACTGAACCAACACTGATATATGTGAGGAGATAAATCAGCCTTCAACATAATTGGAGCTGTGCTGGGTTTTACCTAGGAAGAAGGCATATACCAACAAGACTTCTGGCAACTATTCCAGAAACTTTTCAGAGGCTACAAAATTCTTTTACATCATGAGAATTATGTCGCTTAATCCAAGAGTATGATTAGATCAACTAGGAGTCCTGTACACATATATATATTTTTATTTTACTGATATCTCTGTGTCTGTATGAAACATTTTTATTAAGGTAAAGTACTTTTTAAAAAGAAAATAGTTACGTTTAGCCCCTAGAAATTGATTAATTAAAATTTGGGAACTGTTAGCTATAATTATTGATTTGTTTTTGGTTTAGCCCATCATTTTCAATCACAAAAGAATTCATCTTGAGATTCAACCAAACAAAAAATCCAAAAGAGAAGGAAGAATTGTTGGAACAAGCTAGAAAAAACATTCTCAGATGTAAGGTACTAGTACACTATTTGATTATTTAATATATGGACTTTCTGTTCTAATCGGTGGGTGGCTACACGTTCTAAAATATCAAAAATAAAATAAGAAGTACCTTTTTAAAATCATTAAGTATCATTAAATATATTAATGCAAAGTAAAATTAAAGCTTATAACCAAATAATTCAATGTCAAATAGCTTTTTAGGTGAAGATTCTCCATAAATTATTGAAGAATATAGCTGTTGACACTAGTCCAAGAGCTCACCACAAAATATGAAAGGCTGGCAAATAATCTTTTTTTAAAGATTATTTATTTATTTATTTATTTATTTATTTATTTATTTATTTGACAGAGATAGAGACAGCGAGAGAGGGAACACAAGCAGGGGGAGTGGGAGAGGAAGAAGCAGGCTCATAGCGGAGGAGCCTGATGTGGGGCTCGATCCCACAACGCTGGGATCACGCCCTGAGCCGAAGGCAGACTCTTAACCGCTGTGCCACCCAGGCGCCCCGGCAAATAAATTTTTAATTATGATAATTCCACTTCTTCCCAAAGAAGAAAGGAAGCTTCCCTTAAACCTTCATGATACGTGCACAGTATACTCTTGTTTTTTCTCTGTAACAAATTATTCACCTAACTTGTAGAAAATACATTCTTTAAGAGTATGCCATTAATTTCCAAATTTTCAAACACATATCAAAACAGAGTAGGAAGAGAAATAAGTCCTTGTTTTGCTTTCCCTACATTAGATCCAGTTGATGTTAGGCAAAGAAATAATATACATATTACCAGATATACATACTACCAATGTATATATATATGGTACAAATATATATATGGTGTATGTATACACACATATACATACATATATACCATATTACCAATATACATAATATCAAAAAATTCATGAAATCAAAGTTGCACAAAACTGGAGCATAAATTGAGCCATCTTTTTTGTTGTGGTGGTGGTTGTTATTTCCCAGTATTTCAGTTCACTGTTGCTCAGATATTTTAAAATTTTGAAAAAATTTCATTAGAAAAAGAATATTCTTCTGGTAAGTATGCATGCTGAGAGGTGCTAGCAGGTACATTCATCAATGAGCTTCTGTCCAGTTGGCCAACTGCTCCTTGGGGAAGCCCCAGGAATGGGCCCATTAAGGGAAGAGTGGCAATCTTGGTATCTGTCTCATGTTCATTAATTTCGGCCCATTCACAGTGAAGTAGCCAGAGTTTTCCAGCAAACTGGCATTAAACTAATTTCTTTTGAATCACATTCAATATACTTTTCCTTCTAGAATCAGAGATGCATTCTCTTGGTGGGGTAATAAGGTAGAAGTAATCCCTTGAAAGTGAAGAATGAGAATTTATTTTTAGCAAATAACTAATGATGTAACTCAGAATATTAACATTCTTTACATTTTAGCACTAATACAATTTACATAAAATGTCAAAAAATAAAAATAATAAAAGCAAAATATAAAATTTTATATAACTCTGGCTATGGAGCATACTCTCATAGAGTGACTTTCAGAATATAATTAAGGGATAATCAAAATAAATAAACCAATAAATGAATTTGTAAGAAGCTATACATTTTGGTTTGCCTTTTTCGTTCTTCCGCATAACAGAGAAAACTAGGTCTCCAAACCTTCGGCTCTGGGAAGCATGTGCATCTTCCTGCCGCATGGACGGAAGTAATATATCTCGCTCAGTGCAAAGGAGAAATCCAAGATGGTATGTACTCTAACTAAGCTCTTCTTAGTTACCCTGAGTGTTTTCTAGGTTAGCAGAAAGGTGTAACTTGTGACCTTTAATATTTAGAAATTGTGCAGGAGCCAAGGAAAATTTGCTTTTCTCTATCAAAATATCTGGTAATGTTTCACTGTGAAAGCTCCTTTTGTAATTTTGAATTTATGAATTTGACTGCTCAACTTTTTAATTACAAAATTGTTTTAAAAACTTTTGTTCAGCACAGTCTTCATTGCTTTTTCTAAAATTAGTAACTAATTAAAAAGTAATATAAAATGTCACTGAAGTGATTTTCAATTACAATAGGCACTATACTTTAGAAAAACTTGTTTTGGCATTTTATAATTCTTACTCATAAAACGTTAACCAAATGGTCCTTTGTTTTTCACTTATTTAAACAGCCATTTTACTCATTACCTTTCATTTATCACTTCTCATTTATATGTCTCCTTCCAAACCATCCTCCAACCAATCTAAAAAAAGAAATTAAAAAACATTATTTTTAAGGAGGTAAAATTCCTTCTATCATTATCCTGAATTTTATGTGTATGCCTTTTAAAATGAGTTTTAGAATGTTAACCATATGAGGTCAGAGAGTATTTCCCCATGTAAATTGAGTTTTGTAGGGCTATCTGGGAGGTTTCAAGCAACAGGAAGAGTAAGAACAATTCCGTATTTAACTTGCCTTTATGGCACTTTCATCACAGTGCTATCCACCGCCTGACCTCTATTAAATGTTTAAATGATATTCAATACCAGGGGTGCCTGGGTAGCGCAGTTGTTAAGCATCTGCCTTCAGCTCAGGGCGTGATCCCAGCATTCTGGGATCGAGCCCCACATCAGGCTTCTCCACTAGGAGCCTGCTTCTTCCACTCCCACTCCCCCTGCTTGTGTTCCCTCTCTCGCTGGCTGTCTCTCTGTCACATAAATAAATAAAATCTTTTTAAAAAAATGATATTCAATACTAAACACCCCGGCTTATCAACAACTAGCAGCTACTTGCTTTTCTTTGCCCCTTAAACCTGTTTTGTTCAGGTATCCTGCAGTCTTGTGATTCGGAAGAGGACTGGCCCTTCCAGCCTGGGGGCAGGGTGGGGGGGTGGGGAGGACAGTGAGTCCTGGGTGAGCTAAACTAATCATGGGATTCCCTTTTGCTTGTAAGTGATTAGATTGATTCCTCTCTAAATGGCTTGGTAAGAAAAAGATGCCTGGAGCTTGTGTGGTCATCACTGTCGCCGGGTACATCGGAAGAACTAGAAAATGAAAGAAAAATGCGTACAGAGGGCAGGTATATGAGCCAGCCCTACAGTCTTTCCATCTATAATCTTGTGAAATAATAAACATACTTACTTATTTTGAAGACATTCCTTTGCATTTCCTATTACACACAGCCAAGGTTTTTTCGTTCTTCAAGATATTGAACTCCAGTTAAAAACCCTAAATATGGATTCGTAGTACCAGCTGCACAACTGAAAACCCTCCACAGCTGTGTCTTGCCTAACTCTCGTCTGCTCCTCATTCTATGGTTCACCCTCCATCAGCAGTGATCATACTAAAGCTTAAATCATTCCTAGTGCCTTTTTTTTTCCTAGTGACTTCTGATTACACTTTAAAGAAGCCCCGACTATAGGGATCCGTATGATCTGATTCCTGGCTGCCTTCCCTACTTACTCATTATACTCCAGTCATACTGATCTCCTTCCTATTCCTTGGATATGTTGGGGCTTTTCCTTCCTCAAGTCCCTGTATTTGCTGTTCTTTTCAGATATTTACATTACAGCCCTTCAAAATCTTTGTAATAACTTGAGGTGTAATTTCCTCTAGGGCCTTAGCGCTATGTTCTTCCTCATTCATCTCCCCTGGGTCCTATTTCCTCTGCATTGATTTTCTAGTTTTCCATTCTTCTCTTTAGCACTATCTTTTGTCATCCAGTTCTGCCCCATTTCCCCATCATCATTTGTATGGCCTGGTGATCTATTTTGTGTTGGCTGGAACAGCTGAGGCTCCTTGGGCATCACCCTCTCTCTCTTCTATCTCTAGCTCTGTAGTCTCTCCAGCTTAGTGAATTCTGAGTAATTAGATTTCCCAGATGGCAGGTAAGTGTTCCAAAGCCAGTATCTTGCGAGAGATCCAAGTGGCAGCTGTATTGTCTTTTCTGATCTAGCATTTTATTGGCTAAAGCAGTCATAATACCTACTCAGATTCAAGGGCAAAGGAATGTGGATTTCACTTCTTGTTGGGAGGGGTGTCAAAGAATTTGTAAATATTTAACATTTTAAATTTTTAATATTTTAAAACCACAATCTGGTTTTGGTGACAAAAGGAAGACTTAATTGTAGCATGTAGACAAAAGCATGACCTGCAAATTATGAAGTTTCTACCTTTTTAATATTTCAGAAGCTTTAAATATGCTTTATGCTTCCCTGGACCGTGCTTCATTTGATTATGGTCATCTGCCAACCTTATTTTTTGTTGCGGAATCAGTTTTATATAGGCTCTGTTGTGATGCATTCCAAAAGACATACTTACATTCAGTTGAAACAAAGCTGATAAAGGTACGTTTTAAAACATTCTAATATGTTTTACTGGCTACACATAATACATGTAGTCACATGACAGCTGTTTTAGGATCTAAACAGGCCATTTGGTTTTATTATGGACTAGTCTCTTGTTTGGTAGTTTATTTTAATCTTCTATAAATGTGGACAATACATTATTATTTGATATCCAAATGGAGATAGTTTGAGAAAATATAATTTCACCAATTTTGTGAGAAAATAATATTTAATTAAAATCAAGTTTATATTTATGTCTGCATATGTGTAACTTTTCTCTTTCTATTTTAAGGATGTTTAAATGCCACTTTCCATTTAAAAATGCCAACAAATAACATTAACTAGTTGCCCAATTTGAGAAGATGAGTTGTTCTCTCAGTATTCTGTGTCATTTAGAGCCATGAGATGGGAAACTATCTTCATGGGGTTCGTGTTTTGTAAGGTCTTGGATGTCATATGGTTCTGCTCCTGTGATGATCATGGTTGCCTGTTGCAGAATTTATTATGAGTCAAAAAAATTTAGGTTAAGTAGTGGTTTTATTGCAAAGACAATAAAAGCTAGAAGAAAAAAATTTAAGAATATATATTTTTAGGATAATATGTATTATAAGAATTACTTGCAAAAATTATTAAGTATAGCAAGAATAATTTCATACTCAATTTTGACTATGAACTGTTAGAAACCAACCATGAAAATATTCATGAGTCAGCCACGGCATTTTTGGAAGATACTATATTTTAGTCCTTAGAAATCAAGCCTAGATCCTCTCTGACATGCTTGGGGGTAAAAGACTTATGGAGACCAGGCGAGATTCAGAGAACGCAAAATAGAAATTGAACATGCAAAGAACTGAGGCTTTCCATAGAAGAAGGATGGTAGGAGAGAGATAAGATGTTACCATGATGACTTTTTCTTCTTTTTCCTATTTCCCAAACTGTCCATTATGGAGATATATAAAAGATTATACAATTATTATAGAGATTTTAAAAAAAAGCCTGTGTCTCTCTATATTTTATCATGATAAAAGAGTGAAAGGAGAAACATAAAGCAAGTCTGGCTTTTCTCCCCTTTTCTTCTCATTCCCTTTAGTGACCATTTTCCATTCATTGCCATTTATATTTCTGCTACCAATAAATGACTATAAAATAAAGTTTTAGCCATTGCACAAATTACTTATAACTTATATACACTATGTCATTTATTTATTTTTGAAGATTTTAAAATTTATTTTAGAGAGAGAGTGCACACGCACAAGCGGAGGGGAGGGGCAGAAGGAAAGGGAGAGAGGGAATATCAAGCAGACTCCTCACTGAACGTGGAGCCCTACACGGTCCTCGATCCCACAACCCTGAGATCATGACCTGAGCTGAAACCAAGAGTCAGATGCTTAACCAACTGAGCCACCCAGGTGCCCCATCACTATGTCATTTATTTTTAAAAAGATTCCTGTATCTTCTCATATGACAGACAATTTGCACAGGTTCATATAATAGCCGAACACTTAGAACTTAACTTGCACAATGCCTTACACAATGATCAGTGCGTTAGATGTATTAGACATATTAACTTATTTAATCCTTATAACAATCCTAAAAGGTAAGTGCTATTATTATTCATTAGTTTACAGACCATGGCATAGAGAGTCTTAGTGAATTATTCAAGGTCTTAGCAGAAAAGGTTTTGAAACACAGTGGACCCTCAGCCATAATGCTATACATTAACCTTGGCTCTCAGATTTACTAATTTTAAAGTCTACTCCTTATTGTTCTAGATAATATAAGTTAGCTAGTGGAAATAAGTATGCTGTATAAGTACTTTTGATTTCAGGCAAGAAGCCATTTCAGTTATCCTCCTTGATTTTGTAGAATTTTCATTATATATCTGACAGTCAGCTGGAACCTCCCTTTTGATCTTTTCATTTTGACAGTATGCTATACTGAAAGTTATTGCCAGGGAAGTATCACCCACCTTCAGATGCACCATTTTGTTGATAAAGTAGTGTATACTCAGCATTAGGAAGAGCCAGAAATATTTGATTCCATAGTAATATTTACTTTCACATTTTGTGTGCCTTCTTTCCTCATTAACCACTAAGTATAGAGTCATCTTAAGTATTAAAGTCTACTTAACTGAAGTGTAGAGAATAACATATAAGCAGTGATAGTTTAATATATTTTAGACAGAAATACAGTGTTCTGCAAGCTTCTATAAAAAACATGGAGCATATAACCAACTATTAAAATATAACACATAATAAATATTATTCAGCATTTCTATTTCACTTAGATAATAGAGTCGGAGAAATGAAGAGAAGAAGTCATGGAAAGAGAAGGAAGGAAGGGGAGTTCAGGAATAAAGGAAGAAAAGATGGGAGAGTGAAGAAAGAGAAGTTGACAAGCAGAGATTCAGTCTAGGAGGCAAAGCTCAAGCTGTCAAGCTGCAGAAAGAATATGTACACAAATTAGACTTGAGGGAAGATGCATAGAGGGTCCCAGAATATTTTAGAGATATAGAAAGGTGGATTTCTAAATACAAATTTAGGCTTTCAGAATATTATAGATGAAAGCTTTTAAAACCATTTTTCCAAGTATAGTTATAACTAGGGATAGCTTCTGGGTCAGGTGAAACTCATGACCAAATTGGGGTATAATACAGTGATCATTCAAACTGATCTGTTTTTCATGTATTTTTCTATTTTGTGCGACATGAAATTTTTGAACATGAACTTTCCTTTCAATATCCATTTCTAATTCCTTGCAGATTTCTCCCCTTTGATTAATTTTCATTCATTGTCTATAACAAGGCATATTTTTTATTTTAATATTCTCACTTAAAATATTGCAGTATTCTTTTAAATGATCTGACATTTTCCACTTCCCATCTAGCTTCAATCTCTTAGAGAAGCGTAGTACTATATACATCAAAGTAGTCTGTATGAAGAGATCCCTTGCATATGCTTTATAAATGCTTTCTTTTTATTTAAGTCTATAAATGGTACGTATTTATAATTTACAGATACATTTACAAATACTGGTGGTGCATTCTCAGAATTTATTTTACCAATAGAATTTTATGATAAAAATACTTGGAAATCACTGCTATAATAGAAAGATCATGACTTTTGGTGCAGCACAGTCTTGGGTTCAAAGTCCAGTCATGCCCCTTATTTGTTAAATTGTCTTGGTTGAATCACTGAGACTTGGTAGAATCATCTTTTTTATTTTATTGTTTTTATTTATTTTTGTATCTGACAGTACCCTGCATCACTGTTAAGAGGATTTGGACATGTATCTTGATAGCGATACCGTTTTATTTGTTTTTTCCCCAAATCTTATTAGTTAGCAATTTAGGAATTTGTATTCCATTTATTTCCATACTTTGTGGGCTTTTTTCTCATATTCTGTGAAAACTTGCACATCATATATTTTTTCAGATTTTCCATTTTCTGCGTTCTATGTAAAACAAACTTGCTACACATGAAACTTCACAGAGGTAAGATAGTAGTGTTTATTTAACAATGAATTTTTTTTCATAAGGGTATTGGGATCTTAGTATGCCCAGGCAGAATATTTCTCAAAACTATCTGAAGAAATGTTTTTAAAACTCTTTTGACTGAGACTCATAGAAAGAAATATCTTTTGCATTGCAATCCAGCACACACATAATACACACTGATTTATATACTGAAACAAGGAACTGTGCAATGTACTATGATATTTTCTTTTCTCTTTTATTTTGTTTAAAAATCTCCTCTCAGTTGATTTCATGACTCACTTAAGGGGCATGACTTGCAATTTGAAAAATACTGTTCTATAGGACATGGAACAAAATAGCATTCAGTATTGGTCATTATATATAATGTAGAGATGATTTATAAAAATTTCTTGGCAGAACCAGTATTTCAACCTTGATATAAATGTTTTAAAGTTATTTCAAAAGCACATAAGCTCAAGTGAGTTTGAAATTGTTTCATCAAAAGCAAATGTAATAATAAAATGGTTTAGTTTCCTTATAGTTTCTAAACATTTATTGATGCAACACAAAAATACTTTTTTCTTTTTCTTTTGACAGATTGGCTATTTGGTCTTCTTACGACTTTTTATATATTTCCTGCATGGTCACCTAGAAAGTTTTAAACAACATTTACGTAGGCTTCAACCATATTTATACGGTAGACTATCTTTTATTTTCTGCACTTACAAATGTTTTATGTTATAGTTTGAGAAGCTCAGACGATCACTATAAAGAACATAAGCTGTATTTTATTTTTCATGAAAAGTAATAGGTACAGTATTGCAGAATGCGGCTTCTGGTCCAGACTGCATGGGTTTTACTTTTAACTTTTCTACTTAACTAAGTGCATGACCTTGTCTGTGACTCAGTTTCCTCATCTGTAATAGTATCTACTTTTCTAGATTTCAAGAAAGTTAATTTTATATTTTGGTAAGTTAATACTAGTGACAAGGTAGATGCTGACCTAGAGTCAGGAGAGTGGATGCAGAGCCTCAGTGAGCTGTGACGTTAGCCGGGCAGGAGATGTTAAAGATTATCAACTTTTACAATGGGAATGAGATAGAACAGAATAGTTTTGAAAAATGTTTAGAAGAAAAAAGACACTAAATTTGGTGATCAGTTGGATCTAGGCTATATATAAGGGAAAATGAGGAATTCAGGAGGAATCTTGAATTTTACGTATTGACAAATACAGTCAAGACAACGGTACTCTAAACTGAAAAAATTTTGGAGAACCATTGGACATGTTGAAATTTGAAGATCATTCAGGTATATGTACCCAGTGAGCAGTTGGAAATACACATTTGGAACTAGGGAAATAAGTGAAGGCTGGGATTCACTTATTTCATAGATCTTAACATAGATAATTTGATAATGGTCCATGTTAACATGGCTGAAATAACCTCGGGGTGGAAGGTGTGTGTGGGGGGGAGAAATTAATTCTAGGAAAAGGCTTGGGGAAAACATTTCATAGATAATTGGAGTGGCATACATCAGTAAAGGGAAATAAGAGGGAGTAATGACACAGAAATCTGAAGAGGGGAGGTTCAAGAAGATCAATATCATCAAGAGCTGGACAAGTACTAAATAGTAGGAGTTCTGAAAGTTGATGGGATTCTTAAGCAGAAAGTCATTGTTGATCTTGGGAGCATTCCCACTGGAGAGGTGGAAGCAAAATTCAGATTGGAGGTAAACAAAGAGTAAAGGGAAAGTTTAAGCACAAGACAGAGATGGTGAACTATTACAAAAAGCTTAGCTATAAAGGGAAAAAGAAATATATCAATAGTTTGGATGAAAAAACGTCAAAAAACAGTTTCACTTCTTCCTTTCCAATTTGGATGCCTTTTATTTCTTTTTCTTGCCTAATTGTTCTGGCTAGGACTGCAAGTACTATGTTGAATAAAGTGTTGAGAATAGGCATCCTTGTCTTTTTCCTGATCTTGGAGGAAAAGGTTTCAGCTTTTCACCCTTGAATATATGTTAGCTGTGGACTTGTCATATGCAGCCTTTATTAGGTTGAGTTACATTCCCCCCATACCTGCTTTGTTGAGAGTTCTTTTAATCATAAATGGATGTTGATTTTTGTCACATGCATTTTCTGCATTTATTGAGATGATCATATGATTTTTAGCTTTCATTTTGTTAATGTGGTGTATCACATTGACTGATTTGGGGATGTTAAACCATCCTTGTGTCTCTGGAATAAATCTCACTTAATCATGGTGTATGATCTGTTTAATTTGTTGCTGAATTTGGTTTACTAATATTTTGTTGGGGATTTTTGAATCTATGTTCACCAGGGAAATTGGCCTGTAATTTTCTTTTCTTGTGGCATCCTTGTATGATTTTGATAGGTAATGCTGGCCTTGTAAAATGAGTTTAGAAGAGTTACTTCCTCTGCTGTATTTTGAAAGGGTTTGAGAAGGATTGGTATTCTCTTTGAATGCTTGGTAGAATTCATCGGTGAAGCTGTCTGGTTCTGGACTTTTGTCTGTTGGGAGGTTTTTGATTATTGATTCTGTCTCCTTACTAATAATCACTGTTCATATCTTCTATTTCATCTTGATTCAGTCTTGGTAGATTGTATGTTCCTAGTAATTTATCCATTTCTTCCATTTCTATCCATTGTCTAATTTGTTGGTATATAATTGTTCATATTAGTCTCTTACAGTCTTTTTGTATTTCTTTTTTTTTAATCCTTTGTATTTCTATTGTAACATCTCTCTCCAGTTCTTTTTTTTTTTTTAAGATTTTATTTATTTGAGAGAGAGAGAGAGAGAGTGAGAGTGAGAGAGAGAGCACAAGCAGGGTGAGGGGCAGAGGGAGAAGCAGGCTCTCTGCTGAGCAGGGAGCCCAATGCGGCACTCGATTCCGGGACTCTGGGATCATGACCCGAGCTGAAGGCAGATGCTTACCTGACTGAGCCACTCAGGTGCCCCATCTCCCTTCATTTCTGATTTTACTTATTTGAGTCCTCTTTTTTTCCCTTGGCGAGTCTAGCTAAAGGCTTGTCAATTTATCTTTTCAAAACCCTTTTTTTTTTAAGTTTTAAATAAACTTTTTAGTTTAATGGATTGAAAAAAACAAGGTTGAAAGAGGAAAAGATTAGTATGTTGTAGGATAAGAAATAAAAAGACTCAAGACACAAGAAAAAGAATATTTGGTGGAAAAAGTCATGGAGGAGGGAATAAGAGATAAGAGTGGAAGTGTTTTGGAGACTGACCAATAAATTGCACCACTACTACAAATTCTGACTGGGTATGAAGCCAAGACAAGACTGTAGATGAGCAGAATAAGAATTTATGTCTGTCATATCACCTGTTTTGATTTCTTCATACATTATAATCCTCTTTTTAACTCCTCACTGTGTTCAGCATAGTGACTCATCAAATAAGCAGATGATAGTGGCAAATAAATTTTGAAAAATTATATGAATAAAACCTCAAGATCTCACATTAGCTTGTTACTGTAGATCTATCCCAAGAAAACCGATAATTTTGTTTCGTATAAGGATAAAATCCCCAGATTTTGCCCTTCTATCAAATACTGTTAAGTAGAGGCTTACTTATGCTTCTCTGTCTTTAGCAACAGAATAATTTTTACTTGGGACCATTAGCAATTGCTTCCTATCCATATAGCCATCCAGTAGGAGTAGTTATTATTAATTTTTCCACTGTCGATTGAAACTCAAAAATTGTCTAAAAGTTTACAAAAAGAACAGCATAAAGATATTTCTGTTAAATACCACATGGTGTTATGTTGAATGACATAATTGTTGCTACATTTAAAATATATTCTTTAAAAACTCAACAACAATAACATCTTGAAAAGGAATAAAACTGGAGAATGTAGGGTTAACAGTGATGTCTTGTTTGTAGGATTACAGTTTCAAAGTATCCATTATGAATAGAGTATGTTATAACTTGATTTATATTCACCTGGAAGTTTCCAAGCATTGTTGTGCAGTAACTGTACTTAATTGGGCATTCGACCATTATGCAATTGCTGTTCTGAATTATATAAACTCTTATGTATTAATTATTTACCTTGTAGTTTTCTATTATGCCAGCAGGGGTCACACATAACATTATAAATCTTGAAGAGATGGGGAAATGGTAGCAGTTTCAGCATCTAAGTACTGAATTTGATTATATTTTAGTAACTAAAAGACAAATGAAACATAATGAAAGATATTAATGAAATATTTATCACAAATTATTTTTCTTACAATAGCACTTTGTTTCTCTGGAGATTCATATTACAAGTATCCAAACATCTTTTCAAATGTGCAATTAATTCTGAAAACCATGGAAATTATATATAAAAGAGAACTCCTTTCTGGATCAATTTTTAGTCCTGTGGAAAACAAGAAAAGCTATAAGAACATAGATCCTGATATGGTGAGTATACCCTAGTGTATAATGAGTCAGATAACATTAATATGATTAAATAGTAATGTTTGCCAACATAGTAACATTGCTGAAGATGAGCTTAGCTGGTGGGGCGGGGGGTAGGGTGAGAGGAACAAATAGCAAAAACACTAAACTATATGCACATTTCCTGGACAGTAGTTAATAGGATTAGTAGTGGGGCATCAATATGCACCACTACTACTTTAAATAGAGTAATGTTATAATACCTTTTTCCTTATAGTTTCCATCTCAGCTATTTAATTGGAAATAGCAGTGCAATTTAGATTAACTTATGAGGATTTTAATTACATTTGTATTAAAAGAAAGGTGCATAAAGTACAGGCTATTAATGAGAGCAGTCGTAATACTTGATGCTTCCATAATTCATATGTAATAACATTTAAAATGCTATTAAAATCAACTGAAATGTTTTTAAATGGTTCAGAATTAAGGAAATAAAATAATCCCTATTTATGGAAAATTGTCTTTTAATTTCTAACTTGGACATTAGTGATCAACATTAGAGGAAACTGTCCCAATCATGTAATTCCTTGGTATGTAATAAACTATGTATTATGCAAATAGAGCTACAGTGAGCCATAAAATTGTTCATATACGTTATAGGCTGATATACCTCAAAAAACAAACTTCAGTCTCTGGGGCTCATGTGTGTTTCCTTCTCTCACATATACTCCAAAAGAAAGCAGTGAACACTTTGAAACTTTGATTCTTTTGTTATTTTATTTTTTGTTATATATACTTATTTAATAAGTATATATAAAGTATATATAACAGAAAATTTGTTTTCTGTTAATTTCTTAAAAAGGAAAACATGGGGGCACCTGGGTGGCTCAGTTGGTTAAGCGCCTGACTCTTAGTTTCGGCTCAGGTCGTGATCTCAGGGTCATGAGAGCAAGCCCTGTGTCGGGCTCAATGCTCAGCTTGGAATCTGCCTGCCTGGGATTCTCTCTCTCTCCCTCTGCTCCTCTCCCCACTCATGCTCTCTCTCTCTCAAATAAATAAATAAATAAATAAATAAATAAATCTTTTTTTTAAAGGAAAACACGTTTAACATAAGGGAAGTTGAAACAACTAAAAAAAATTAAGATTCCTTTTTCAAATAGTTGTATTATAATGTGCCTCAGAGTTTTCCCATGCTTCTCTTAGGCCTTTTCTAAAACCCACTAAAGCATAAGTATTTAAGGAAACACATTTAACCACATCTATTCATAATCATTATAGGCTTTTGTGTTTTCTCTTTGGTGAAAAAGAATCATTGGTGAATCATTTCTTGGTGAATCATTGACGTGGAGTGGCATATGCTAAGTAATTTGAACCTTTTGGTATAAACACTAATGAGCACCAATTACTTCATGCACTAAAGGGATCTTGTTTTTAAGTTTAAAGAATATTTTAACAATAAATATGTAATCTAAGATACTGAACAACGGTAAGAACATTGGTCATGAGGAAGAAAGACCTGCTCAGCAACTGACCGTATGATTCAGAGGAGGTCCGTGGAGCTCCCCGTTTGCTTATCTGTAAAAAAGACATCATCACCACCACGACCACTGCCGTCATCATCATCATCATCATCATCATCATATTCACCCTAACTGATCTATAGGATTGTTGTGAAGATTGCAAAAAAGCATGTGCCTTGTAAATTACTGAGTGCCATGAAAATGCAGACAATGATTAATGAACATTATATTTAGGAACTCACTTTAACTTAGGCAGTTAAATATAATAATTTTCATCTAAGGACATGATTATGCTGACTAAATAATTGTGTTTTACTATGAAGTTAATTGTGCTTAATGTAGTGATTTGAGTGTTTTTGCTTAAAAAATAAGATATTGTAAAATCTTGACTATGAGTGTTCTCGTTATGAAGCAAGCAACCTTCAATGTTGATTCTGCTTCTTTTTAAGAATCTAAATTTTCAACAAAGCAGGAAAGAATATCCAATGGAAAAAAGACAATCTCTTCAACAAGTGGTGTTGGGAAAATTGGATAGCCACATGCAGAAGAATGAAACTGGACCACTTTCTTATACCATACACAAAAATAAACACAAAAAAATGGATGAAAGACCTAAATGTGAGACAGGAATCCATCAAAATCCTAGAGGAGAACACAGACAGCAACATCTTTGACCTTGGTCACAGCAACTTCTTGCTAGGCATGTGTCCATAGGCAAGGGAAACAAAAGCAAAAATGAACTACTGGGACTTCATCAAGATAAAAAGCTTTTGCACAGCAAAGGAAACAGGCAACAAAACTAAAAGGAAACCTATAGAATGGGAGGAGATATTTGCAAATGTCTTATCAGTTAAAGGGTTAGTCTCCAAAATCTAAAGAACTTATAGAACTCAACACCCAAAAAACAAAAAATCCAGTCAAGAAATGAGCAGAAGATACAGACATTTCTCCAAAGAAGACATACAAATGACCAACAGACACATGAAAAAATGCTCAACATCACTCTGCATCAAGGCAATACAAATCAAAACCACAATGAGATACCACCTCACGCTGGTCAGAATAGCTAAAATGAACAATTCAGGAAACAACAGATGTTGGTGAGAATGTGCAGAAAGGTGAACCCTCTTACACTGTTGGTGGGAATGCAAACTGGTACAGCCACTCTGGAAAACAGTATGAAGGTTCCTCAAAAAGTTAAAAATAGAACTAGCCTATGATCCAGCAATTGCACTAGTAGGTATTTATCCAAAAGATACAAACATAGTGATTTGAAGGGGCACCCCAATGTTTATAGGAGCAATGTCCACGATAGTCAAACTATGGAAAGAGCCCAGATATCCACTGACAGAGAATGGATAAAGAAGATGTGGTGCGTTGGGGCACCTGGGTAGCTCAGTCCTTAAGCGTCTGCCTTCGGCTCAGGGCATGATCCCGGAGTACCGAGATCGAGCCCTGCATCGGGCTCCTCCGCTGGGAGTCTGCTTCTTCCTGCCCCACTCCCCCTGCTTGTGTTCCCTCTCTCGCTGGCTGTCTCTCTCTCTGTCAAATAAATAAAATCTAAAAAAAAAAAAAGATGTGTGTGTGTGTATATATATATGTATATATATATACATGGGTGATGTATGGGTGGGGGGATGGGGTAATTGGGTGATGGGCATTAAGGAGGGCACTTGAAGTAATGAGCATGTGGTGTTGTATGCAACTGATGAATCACTAAATTCTACCTCTGAAACTAATAATACAATATATGTTAGTTAAATTGAATTTAAATAAAAATTTTTTTAGAAAGATGCTATCTAAAAAAAAAAAAAATCTATCTGTTCTTGTCACTCTTGGTGCACAAATGCTACAAGGAAATGGAAGGTTCCTGAAGTACAGCTTCACCTAAACTGGAAGCAGCAAAATGTCAACACATGAAAAGAATGTATCTGCTTAGGGGCGCCTGGGTGGCTCAGTAAGTTAAGTGTTGGCTTCTTCGTATTGGCTCAGGTCATGGTCTCAGAGTCCTGAGATAGAACCCCACATTGAGAACTGTGCCCAACATGGAGTCATCTTGTCCCTCTCCCTCTCCTCCTCCTCACCCCCGACCTGCTCTTGTGCTCTCTCAAATGAATAAATTTTTAAAAATCTAAAAAAAAAAAAAAAGAAAAGAAAAAAGAATGTTTCTGCTTAGAGTGGGACAAGTCACTAAGTCTCTGTGCCTTTTTCCACAAAGAACAAAGGGCATAGTTTCAATCTTTTTTAAGTTCTGTCTCAGCTCTATACCTCTGATTCATGTATCCCTCTTTGAGGGGATTATAACAGATTTTAGCCTATCAGATTTATTGCTCTCCTTTTTCTCCTCTCATTCCCGCACAATGTAAAGAATTTGAAAGGTAGTGTAGTCACAGTGCTACTAAAATTTCTGGTTCATCTAATTCAGTGCTTGATTACATGTTTGAACATTGTTCCCCAGTTTCAGGCCAATTTCTTCGGTATAGCTTGGTCTAAGCCAGCCTCTCCAGTTCAGCTGAGTACTTAGCCATTCAATACGCATCTCTCTCACCTACTGGGAGACAGGAGGAATCAGAGAGGAAAATGGGAATATAAACAATACATCTGTATTCATCCCCTTCCTTTCTTTGTTATTGACATGCCATAGTAGAGGATTTGAGGATTTATTCCTACAGCCCTCATTCTCTGATAATGCTAAAAGGTCCACGACAGCATATTTTGGCCACTGCAAAATATTTTGTTTTTAATATATTTATCAGCATTGGCGTAAAAGCATAAGCATTTAATTGTTTTCCAACTGCTGCCATAAGATTGCTGAAAAAATAAGGAATTCTGTAGGATGTACCTGTTAGGAGACACACAATATGGGTGTTGGTTCTTTTTTTTTTTTTTTTTTAAAGATTTTATTTATTTATTTGACAGAGATAGAGACAGCCAGCGAGAGAGGGAACACAAGCAGGGGGAGTGGGAGAGGAAGAAGCAGGCTCACAGCGGAGGAGCCTGATGTGGGGCTCGATCCCAGAACGCCAGGATCACGCCCTGAGCTGAAGGCAGACGCTCAACCGCTGTGCCACCCAGGCGCCCCTATGGGTGTTGGTTCTATTTAAGAATAGGAAATTTCCTTTCCCTGCTGCTAGAACCTATTTCTTCTTTTAATATCCTTTAAAGCTGATCCAGATGTGAAGTTTCCATTGACTTTGGCAAATGGTGCACTTTAATTAGCTCCGTGGCTTTCAGAGCCAGAACACTGGATTGAGTTTTCCACTAGCAGAGCCGAATTTGCTGAGTACAGTTGTCACGTGATAACAACAACACAGTTTTTTGGAGATAGTAGATTAAACTCAACTGAAAAGCAGTAGACCCTTTACTAAATAGCCGTATCTGTCCTAAAGTACAAATAGTTTTCTGAAAACTAGGAAACACACAGGGTTTACATTCAAATGTGATTAGCAATCTCATCTTCTAATGCTTTAAGTACTTGAGAAACCAAAGGCATTATCTAAATTTGGGACATTTTGTGCTATACTGCAGTTGTACATGGTTATTAGGAATTGGGTTGGACTGAGACACAAGTTCTTTAAAATTAGGAGCATTATCCTATGATTCATATCCTATTATCTAAGTAGCACATTTGTGTTGAGAGGTCCTTTCACAGCAATGTCAACATTCCCAAAATGGCTGAAAACAAGGATGAAACTCAAAAAGCTGTCTCTTAACAGCCAAAATGCAGCCCATTCTTCAAGGCTCATTTCTGTTATAAAAGAGAGTCTGGTTTGATATTTGGAGCTTGTGTATTCAAATTTGCATAAAATTCAAGCACTTTTGTAGGTGGCCTTCTCAAAATAGGTATTGTACAGTTGCAACTGATAGCTTGTTGGAGGACGTAATCAAGAGGATGTGGCCACTGGGTGACCCACGAGCTGGCAATCTGAGGCTCCTCCTTGGAATGCACATTCTGCTCACTGTTCCCACAGCTGGAGCCATTTCAAGGATGTAGCCTTGAGAGAGCAATGTGTTCTTGAGACCATCTGTGTGGTATAAGTGACTGAACCCAGTTAAGGCCTCCTATAAACCTTAAGATTCAGGAGGGTGCAGAGATTTGCTTGTCTTGCAGCCACCTAAGACAAGCTTCCTAAGTTCGTTCCCTGGCTTCCTAGACCTATCACTTACCAATCTGGAGTGGTCTGACTCTTTCTTTAATTGCTGCTTGGCCTCTGTGTACAGAGTCCAGTTTGTAAAGAAGCATAATCCAAAGCTGGGCAACAAGGCAGGGAGGTGAAAAGAACTATAGGAAGTGGTCATAAAGCCAAGAAAAAAGAAAGAAGGAAGAGAGGAAGGAAAGGAAGGAAAGAGGGAGGGAAGAGAGGGGGTAAAAAGAAAAAATTCTTCGGGAGTCATTTAATGCCCTGATCAGTGTTTTTCAATATGTGTTAAAAGATCCCTCTCAACTTATTTTATGAAAAGATTTTATTTATTTATTTGAGAGAGAGAGAGAGAGAATGCACAAGCAGGGGGAGGAAAAGGGACAAGTAGACTCTGTGCTGAGAATGGAGCCCAACTCAGGGCTTGATCTCATGACCCTGAGATCATAACCTGAGCCAAAATCAAGAGTTGGAGCTTAACTGACTGAGTCACCCAGGTGCCCCTGTCTTACATTATTTTAAAATAAAGCTTTTCTATGAAATATTCCAACATTCTAAACTTTGGCTTGTTTTCATTTGCCTTTCTGAGAGATTATTCCCTACAGTCAGTAGCCTTGTGCAGAGACTTTATCTTACTCATGACTTTTATCTCCAGCATCTGAGTTCCCAACATAAAAATAGATCAATACACATCTGTGGGACTTAACTAAACAGTTTACTAGAAACTTAATGTACCTTAATTTAAAATTTATATATGAATTCCTGGCCTTTCAACTTAAAAATACTTAACATGAAAATTTATCTTTAAATTGTAGATCTGATGTTGTTTGTATAATAAATGAGAATTATAAAGACTTTTGGAGTCTCTTTGTTTCTTTTGAGCATAAAAGAATGAAATATTAAGTACATATCACAAGGTGTGTATTTGAATCTGTATTGTTAGAAAAAATTCAATGAGAGTGCTATGTTATCACTGTCTAACAATAAAATCAGGTTTCTTTATACCAGTTACTTTAGTAGACCAATTGAATCTATGAAACTGTTAGGAAGCACTTCAAGAAAAAAAACAGGTAACAGCCCACTTTTTTCCCTGAATTTGTCGACTTTTAAAATAGTTACTTAGCAGACATTGACCATGTCCAGCTAGGCACGTATATTTGCTCTTAAAGTGGAAATCCACATTTTAAAACCTAATTTGCTGTTTGATCATGGTTCAAACTTTTTCCTGTCCCCTCTTCCTTGGGTGTTAGGAAGAACTAAGTCATATAGGGTCTAAAAGCCAATTGTTCTAATTATTAGTAGAGGATGTAGGATTTTTGTTGTAGTGTAGAACTGATGTCATTTAACACAAGGGATGCGTGTGAAAAGCAGTTAAGACATTAGGTTCAGGTTAACAATTGAAGGGAAACAAAATTGCTGCCCCCAAATATGACTCTGGCATAAGGATTATTTTAGGCTCCTTATTTTTAAGAAATCACAGACACAGGAGAAGCTGTGAAAACTGAGTGAAAGTTACCCTTTTTGTAAGAGATATTTACATTTTAAGAGAAGTCTCCATTTGTACGGGTGTCTCCTCTCTGTACTAAGAAGAGAAGGATGACTAAATCTCTAGAAACTCTTATCGGTGGAGAAGACAATGACAAATCTGCATATTAAGCTTACCCTTGTTTACTAGGCTTTTCCTGTTAGCCATCCATAACTGCCCATCCCCCTTTTTGTCTTTAGCTAGAGATGTTATGTAAGGTGGTGGTTTGGGCCATTTTGAAAAGTATTCCTGGGTCTCTCCCATGTGTACAGGAAGTACACATGTTATTAAACTTCTGTTTGGTTTTCTCCTGTTAATCTGTCTTTTTATTATAGGGGGTGCAGAGGTCGCAGCCAAGAATCCGGAAGGGTAGATGGAAAATTATTTTTCCTCCCCCACACTATATATATTTACAAAAATGTACTTAAGTAAATTGCTCTGTTTGGTGTAACATGAAGTTTAAGAAAATAATGCATTTTGGGGGCACCTGGGTAGTGCAGTTGTTAAGCCTCTGCCTTCGGCTCAGGGCGTGATCCCGGCGTTCCGGGATTGAGTCCCACATTGGGTTCCTCCGCTGGGAGCCTGCTTCTTCTTCTCCCACTCCCCTGCTGTGTTCCCTCTCTCCCTGGCTGTCTCTCTGTCACATAAATAAATAAAATCTTTAAAAAAAATAATGCATTTTCATTTGAATATTTAAAAATTATTTTCATGTTTATTCACTTTAAATAACTCTTTTCAAGATATATTTTTATGTTTTAATTCCAGGAACATTTGCAATTTAATCAGGGAGGATATGAAATTAACCACCTGCTCTGGCACTGTGTTGCTGCCTGGTCATGTGTTCAGAAGAATAGTCCTCAGCTGAATAAGGTGCTTGAACACCTCATCTTTCATAAAGCGCAGCTTCAAAAGGAATGCTGGTAAGAGGGATTCCATAAATCCAAAGTAATTCATAGAGAAACCTTTGTGTTTAAATGTTAAATAACCTTTGTACTTAAATGTTAATCACACCTTAGTTGAGTATGAAAATAATTTATAATCTCAGTTCCAAATGCAAGGGCAATTTATATATTTTGTATTAGTTCACTTCATCAATAAATTATTCCTATCTCTCTCTCTCATTTTTTTGCTAGTTTGCATGCATGTATTGCTTAATTTATCTTTTTCAAATGAAATTTGTTATTGATAAATAGTGCCTCCCCCCATTTAAAACATCCTTTATTGTTTAAGTTGTTAAACAACAGTGAGGGACAGTTTATTATCTTTGGAGGAAATATATTGAGATTCTGTTTCTTTATGCCTTATTTTTAAAGTATACAAAAATAAATCTTGACTGATAAGCGGTAGTTTCCTCCTGTACACACATTAATTTGAGAAGGAAAAAGAAGTCTTAAATTACTACCAAAGAGGACATGGGTTCAATGGAGGGGAGAAGAATTTTAAAGGAGTATTTCTGAGGAAAGTGATCAGAGGAGACATCCCTTTTCAGTATTTGAGGATAATCAGAGTTTTGAATTCCTCTTCCAATGCTAATGGTAATAATAATAATAATCAGCTGTCATGCCATTGCCAAGTTGCAACTTCAATCATCATATAGTTTTCTTAAACTTAGGTCCTGTTTTTAACCCTCTGGCTGCCCACTCTCCATCAAAGTCCCTTGTATATGTAAATTCTAAGAATCTGAAGGATTCCTTATGAAGGAAAGGTGTTTTCCCAGTTTCATTGGGAAGGTTTTGGGATTCTAGATCAAGTAAAGATTTCTGGAGGATGGCTTACAGTTTGCTTAATTTCTTAGAAATAGCTTAGTTCAGAAGATGTTTCGTCAAGAACTTATTCTGTCTTGTCCTGTGATGGGAGAAATCTACTCAATATTGCAGTTAACAAAGACTGTGATTCTTTTATGTTTTAAAACTAAGGATAATATCTTTAAATAGCAAAATTACAATGAAAATAGAATATAATTTTAATAAGTATATATTAATATAGAGCTGATAAATACAACAAAAATTAGAGATTCTCACTGGTGCAAAGTTGGTTATTCTGAAAGCCATGGTGATTCTTTTTTTTTTTTTTTTTTTTAAGATTTTATTTATTTATTTATTTATTTGACAGAGAGAGACAGCCTGTGAGAGAGGGAACACAAGCAGGGGGAGTGGGAGAGGAAGAAGCAGGCTCCTAGTGGAGGAGCCCGATGTGGGGCTCGAGCCCAGAACACTGGGATCACGCCCTGAGCCGAAGGCAGACGCTTAACGACTGCGCCACCCAGGCGCCCCAGCCATGGTGATTCTTTCAGACCACTCTTACTATAGAAAATAAGTTGTAGGGGATTCACATATACAATTTAGTTTTCAAAAGGGTATAGAACTATTTTAGCTCTTGGAAGACTCTAACTTGATTTTAAAAATAAGAGAAATTACATTTTAACATATAAAAATAAGTATTTCATGACAAGTTTATTTTCAAAGCACTCTAATAATTACCAAATAAACAAGTTTAAAGAAATACTGAGATAGTAAAAGTGACTGATTAAGAATAGCTAATTCTGAAAGTCAAGGAATTGTTTCTTTAACCAACTTTCAGTTTTACTGCGCTGCATCCACATTGATTTAATTTGTTAATGATCTGTCTTGTTAAACAAACAAACCAATCAACCACAGGCCCCAAATGGTGTCACTTAGATCAAGTTCCCAAACTGGTGCATAATACATGATCTAATTGCAGTTTTAACTTCCCCCAGAAATTTAGTCTTAAAAAGGTCAGCTAGGAATTTTTCAGTCTGCACCAGCGAGTCTACCACTTGGGCCCTCTCCCTCTCCCTAAAAAGATGAGATCATCTGTGTAATGACACCTTGCTTTTCCCCCTGGAAAGCAGCCTCACCTGGAACAATCCTTTTCTTTTGCTAATAACTTTCTTGCCCCAAAGACCCTCCCTCTATAAAAACCTTTCAACTCCTTGGAGCTCCTCTCTACTCACTAGATGGGGTGCTGCTTGATTCATGAATCATTTGATAAAGCCAATTAGAACTTCAAATTTACTTGCTTGATTTTTGTTATTTAACTATCTTAAAAGGTAGTTATTTTTTTATACTTAGTATTTTACAGATTTGGGGTCATTGGAGATCATACAAAACTATTCTGACTTTGCAAGTGGAGAAACTGAGGCCACGTTTATTAGGCTTATTAGTGAGCAGAATGAGATTTTTAGGGTCCCAGTATAGCATGCTTCAGTACCTTGTCTCACTGTTCTCTCTGGCTGCATGAGTAAGGAGATGACTGTTTTGATGCATCTTGTCACTAAATCCTGACTTCTTTTCTGGAGAGACATGGTGGAAATCAGGTGAGGGAGGGGATGGCAGTGTTTAGACAACGCTGAATGAACAGAGGGGTAAACTGAAAAAATTGTGAAATACAGTGAGTGACTCTTTAAAATCAAGAGGAAAAGATAATTGTTTAAAAAAAACACTGCCAGGGGCGCCTGGGTGGCACAGTGGTTGAGCGTCTGCCTTCGGCTCAGGGCGTGATCCTGGCGTTATGGGATCGAGCCCCACATCAGGCTCTTCCGCTATGAGCCTGCTTCTTCCTCTCCCATTCCCCCTGCTTGTGTTCCCTCTCTCGCTGGCTGTCTCTATCTCTGTCGAATAAATAAATAAAATCTTAAAAAAAAAAAAAAAAACACTGCCAGATAATTTTGATTCTTTTTCTTTTATTTACTGTTTTTTTAAAGAGGTTTCAATCTTTTTTAAAAAACAGTGAAGACTCTAGTAAACAAAATAATCCATTGACATTAAAAGATTATTTTTTAAGTTAGCCATTTGCCTAACTTCTGCTAGTCAAATTTTCTGTTGTGAGATAACAAATATTAAGGAATTAATTTTTTTTCTTACGAAGTATTTAAGTTATTTATGGAATAGCCTATACAGCTATCTAGAAGTCATTATTCCAGATAAAACAAAATAAACTGATGTAATTATCAAAATCAAACCAGAAATGCTTTCCATTTCTGGGGCAACTTGAATATTAGTCTTACATACTCCTCAGATTGGGTATATGTAAAAAATTAAGAAAAAGAACAATGTATTTAGAATGAAATAGAAATATTGAGGCATCAGGCCTTGATAGTAATTGAGACTTTGTCAGGATATGCTGGACCAGATAGCCTTGGAGTTGTGACACTTGGTGGAAGATAAATTTGGAGTAGTACTTGGAAGTCAACGCCAAGTGACTATTAAGAGGAATAACCTGAACAATTTTGTTTTCCATGCATATCAGTAATGATGAATCAATGTTCAGAGATTTAAAATGCAGAGGGGAGACCATTCAACTGATTGATCAGAAGACATTTGATTATTAGTGGCAAAAATGTGCCCATACAAGTGATTGGTTCTCATCTGCCCATTTCTGATGTTATCCAGCAGTAAATAATCCATCATGTAGATCTCTGCCTTGCTTCTTATAGCCTCCTTTGTAAAGATTATACCGTAGAAAAGGAAAGAACTAGAAGCAAGTGGTTTCAGCTGAGCCTGAAAAAGAGCAGGCCCAGAATCCACAAAAGGACTCAGGGAAGGCACCACAGAGGGTGACCTCTGCTCACTAGGGGACGGGGGAAAAAACCCTGCAGAGGAAATGGAAATGCACTAAAGACAATAAATTATAAAACAGTGTGAAAAAGTAGAGAAAAAGGGACAATACGAGCCCCTCCTGGCTGTCATGCATCAGCCTTTATCTGGGAAGTTTAGCTGCCCTGAGCTGCAGATAAGCAGTTTGCTGGAAGGCAGATTTCTATTTAATATGGTTAAACTTTATATGATGCTTCATACTCTCAATGCTCCACCCTGCGGTTTGGCCTTTTATAAACTGCCCCATTTGCTCTGGGAAGATAGCTCAAGCCAGTGCAAAAGGCTTTCTAATCTAACATGAAAATAATGAATTGTGTTTATAATTGAATTATTAGCCAATGAAGACTGCTGAGAAATGCCGTGTGGCATTTCAGTAGAGCTGTATAACATATAAAATTATATCTCCCAAAGCAAAATAGCTGATGTAGTGCGCTCCATGAATGTATTCCAAAAAAGCTTGACAATTTAAAATTACATAGACATGGCAAGTGGTTTCCAGAGGTGGAGTATTTGTGTTTGCATGGAAATGAATCAGGCAGAGAATCAACTGCTTTGTGTGGGCAGCAGGGCCTTAATTTCTGTCCAGATCACTGATATCCACGGTGCCTATCTCTTGAATCCCAGTAATGGTAATGTTCATGTGACAGTCTAACCAAAACCATTCAAACAACTTCTTTGTCAGTAGTTCTCCTTCTTCATGAGCTGAGATGGCAGTGTAAGTCCTCACACTGATTGACTGGATTTTTAAATGTGTCCTTTGATCCTCTGGGCTACTACGTATAACCCTTCAGTCTACAGCAAGGGTAAATATGTAATCATGCCTTGCTAGGTTATGGTGCAGTAAAAAAACATTCAACCTCAAGTCAGAAGACCTGAGTTTTAGTCCTATCTCTTGCTACTGTCTAATTTTGAATGAGTCGCTTAACCCCTATGAACAGAGTCTGGTTAGCAGATAAATAAAGACAGTAGCCATTTCAGAGAGCTTTTGAGAGATTAAATGAGATAAGTAATGAAAACCCTTTTTATACTCAGAGTCTCCCCTAATCCTTCATGTCCTACAAGTTCGGATCTGAATTATTTTTTTCCTAGAGAGGTTTCTGCCTACTGAATTTTGATCTCCATACCTGACATATGTCGCCTCCTCAAGTTAACCAAATTACACAGCCTAACTGCTCCATTTCGGAACTGTTCCCCGGCTCTCTGCCTGCTCTGCCACAATCTTGGTTTAGGCCCATTATTGTCTCAAGACTCTTGTAGCTTTTTAACTGGTCTCTTTGCCTTAAGTTTTCCCCTCAAGAATCTGTCATACTCTGCTGCCAGGGTTACAACCTAAATGTGATTATACCACCCTCTGGCTTAAAATTATTTAATAAGAACTCTTTTGACATGACACAGGGGTTACATCAGGGTCTCATAACTTGCAGTGATTAGAAAAAAGCAAGAAGAGCAAAAACAAAGACTGAAAGATCCTGCTGGTAGGATTAATTACCACCAACGAACCAAACAGATAAAGTGCCTGAAGGACTGGATGGAGGTGACAGTTAGTGACCCACCTGTGCCTTCTCGGGTGAAGCTGCATTCCTGGCTTGTGCAACCCTCCAGCCCTTCGCCTTCCCCACTGTTATCCCTGGAGCTCCGAGAATGAAGCTCTGCAAGCGGGAGCAAGAGCCCTTTTTAGCAGACGTACCAAAGACTAGGTTCACATGTAGTCCATCTTTTCTGATTATCAAAAATCAGACAATGGCAAGAAAAATGCATTCTTCAAAGTAGTTTTCATAAATGGCCAAAGTCAAGAATGAAATCCTGCCTGTCCTCTTCATGTGCAATGAAGATTGAGATTAATTTATTTATATTAACCCTCCCTTCCTAGACTGTTAATCTGGAGTTTCTGATAACATTAAGGTTAAATCACTGTTTAAAATGTTCTATCCCCTCCTTAAAGGATGAGTTACATATCAATATTTAATTTTAAGGGTCATATTTCTGAAATTATTTTGACTTATTAAACTTTATCTATTTTTCTCACTCACTGTCCACCTTTTACTACTAGGATTTCCCATTGGCTTGAGTACATTCTAAGTATGGACACAGGTGACCTATTTCATTAGGTGAGCCCTTGCTTATGCACAACTCTAGGCTGAGAATAATAACATTTGTCACCATTCATTTCCTCCTGAAAAGTGCCATGTAAATTTTGTCTGGAAATGGGTTTCTATGCTCACAGTTAGGTTTTTTTTTTTTTTTTCTAATTCCCACTTTAAATCTCTAAATGTTGCTATGCCATTTCCTAACTTATGATTAGATGTTCAAAGCCAGTCTACTTTTTATTCTATTTTATTTTCAATCCAGAATTTTTTAGGCACATCCTGGTGATGTGGCAGCTAGGATATAGCAGGCATCCTCTCTCTTGTCTCACTGGTCATCTTAGGAAGCTGTCGAGGCAAATCCTCCACCTTACTCAAAGAAGAGCCTTGCTATGTGCAGCTGTGCACACCGCACTGGTGATGGGTCTGCATTTCCTGAAGGGCCTTCCATTGATGAGTCATTGTTCACACACTCAGTGCCTATCTCCTGCCTCTCTGTGCTTGGATTATCAGAAGGGGGAGTGAAGCATGAGAGACTATGGACTCTGAAAAACAAACTGAGGGCTTCAGAGGGGAGGGGGTGGGGGAATGGGATAGACTGGTGATGAGTAGTAAGGAGGGCACGTATTGCATGGTGCACTGGGTGTTATATGTAACTAATGAAGCATCGAACTTTACATCAAAAACCAGGGATGTACTGTATGGTGACTAACATAATAAAAAAATATTATTATAATAAAAAAAACTAATAAAAAAAACCCCACAAAAACCATTGATGTGGAAAACCCATATATGCCTGCACGAAATTTTAAAATAATCTTTGGCTTCTCAGCATTGGAAAGGTTTTCCTTCATTCAAATTCCATTTTGTTCATAACTTTAAAATCTTTAAAGTTCCTTTCTTTTTTTTCTTTTTTGTAGTACTACAGACTTTTCCCCCTTCAGTCTCTGTTTCTTTGGTTGTTTGTTTCTTTAAAAAAAAAAAGATTTTATTTATTTATTTAGAGAGAGCTTGAGTAGGGGGAGGGGCGGAGGGAGAGGGAGAGAGAGAATCTCAAGGAGACGCCCTGCTGAGCGCAGAACCCCAGGTGGGGCTTGAGCCCAAGACCCTGAGACCATCATGACCTGAGCTGAAATCCAGAGTCAGACGTTAACCGACTGAGCCACCCAGACGTACCTGGTTATCTCAATGGGAATTGGATAGTACTGGGTCTCAGTTCACCAGTTTTCTCCCTTCCAAGCAACTTTTGCAGTTAACTTCCTCATTATGGATTTGAATTATATTTTTGTATTTTAATCTCTTTGCAGTCTTTCATTTTCTTACCATACTACCTTTCATCTCAGTATCGAGGCTTTTCATTTTCTTTTACTCTTATTCAGCTTTATTAAAGGCGCTTAACAGTCTTATAAAAATATCTTCTGTTCCCTGTAAGAAATCATTTTCGGGGGCGCCTGGGTGGCACAGCGGTTAAGCGTCTGCCTTCGGCTCAGGGCGTGATCCCGGCGATCTGGGATCGAGCCCCACATCAGGCTCTTCCGCTATGAGCCTGCTTCTTCCTCTCCCACTCCCCCTGCTTGTGTTCCCTCTCTCACTGGCTGTATCTATCTCTGTCAAATAAATAAATAAAATCTTTAAAAAAAAAAAAAGAAAAAAGAAATCATTTTCGGAGCTATGATCCTCTCTGAGTATTCAGACTGATATTCTGTTTAGCCCTTGCTTCAGTATTCTCCATTTTCTATTTTACTTACCTCATTACCTAGGAGAAATCTACAAAAACTTGGTATTTTAAAATAAGTTTGTATTCACAGCACACATAACAGAGTTGTTAAATGCTGCAACATTCAACGTGCACTATCATCAGGGACCTTCCTGTATTCTTCCTACTCTCTGATATTTTACTTTTGAGGAGAAAATGCCCTCCAGTGTTCCCATTATGGTGTTCCCCCTCCTCCTCCCCGCCTCCTACACACACTGCCACAGCATGCTTTTCTACCCTGTTTGTCATCTGGACGTTGCCAGATGAGAGAGATGAGGACGAAGCACAGAAATAATACTCTGACTCCCTCCAAAGTAAGGGACTGGCTTTACTTTTTTCTGAATCTGTGAAAAACACCATGGATGGTAGGTACCATTTTTTTTTCTTTTAACTTTTGTTGGGGACCTGAGGCTGCTATATTTCACGAAGCGGAATGTGTGTACTCCTTGTTGCTCTTCTTAATCCAGCTCCATCAATTTTATGATTTCTGAAAATTCCCTATAAGTTAACTGCTCTTAGTGACTTCTCTTTCATTTTTATGGTTGTGTGGATTTTATGGTTGTGTGGATTTTGACAGTGTTTTCTGAGGGATCTACTGAAAAGTTGGAATAACCTGTGTAAGGGTTGTGACTTGGAGACATTTTAATTCCGTCTTTTAAAATTGCAATTTGATCATTGAAGAAATTGATAGGAAAACTGTCTTGAATGCTGATGTTCCTAACCTTTCTATAGGGTTCTGTAGATAGTCAAGATAGGTCAATAGCTTTTTATGAAGCCTCTTATTATTGCATTTAGCCGATCTATTGTCTATATATTTATTTGATGTATTTTAGCTGATTTATATTAGTGTGGAAGGAACAGTGGGCCGAAGTAAGGCTAGCTGAGGTCCAGTCTAGGATCTGGTACTATTTGCCTGTGTGCAGTGGTTCACATTAATTTTAAAAGTGAAAAAAAAATTTAAAGTAAAATGAATCAAGTAACTATGTTATTTTGGACAAGCCAGTAAACCTCTGCCCTAGTTTCTTTATTTATAAAATTAGGGGAAAATTTATAGTATTTATAAATATTTATAATATTTATAAATTACTTTATACATGTTTAATTTCATGACACTGTAAAATCAAGTCAGTCTACTAGTAATTGTACTGTAGTGAGTTCATAAAGAAGCTAGTGCAAAATTTCTAACCTAGTCAACTCTGAAGTCTTTCTGTGCACATCGATTTTCAGTTTTGAATTTTAACAAACTCCAATTTGTAAGTATTGGTGTTTCCATTCTATTCGGCAAAGGTACTTTCACTTACAGAAAATTTTGCGATCAGTAGCATTGACTGAAAATAGTGTGTTTGTGTTGAAGCATTTTTCTACTATAGGACGCTAACACTAATGGATCTTTTCTCACCCATATTTTAGTGAGAGTGCCCTACATTAGTTAAAAGTTTCCAGACTCAAAAGAGAAGAGAAGAACCAAAATCTTAGGACTGTGAGGTATATTCAGGGGCAAGGAAGTTCTGTAAACTCTGGGACTATACGCCTATACTCTCCTTTGCTTGACCTTATTGTGAAGTGGGGTGAGGAGTACTCTGAGAATGACTCACTGGTCATTCACCTCGGAGGTCATCTGGACCTCAGGCGCTCTAGGACTTCACAGAGAAAAGTTATCAAACTCATATCCTTTGACTTTGAAGAAATAGTCTTTTTTGTAATTTGATTCAGGTCAGCATTTTGAACCTAGCCATTTCACATAGAGTATTTTACTTAAATCTCATAAGAGTCTCTGAAAAGTAGGCTTTGCTCTATTTACTTATAGATGAATAGATTCAGACTGAGGTAGACTGTGCAAATTGCCCTATGTCGTATACCTAATTACTGACAGAGCTAAGATTCCACCTATAATTTTTCTGACTCTAAGTTCATGCTTGTAAACATCATGTTGAGTCTATCGGTTAGGATTGAGTTCTGCATGTAGCAGTAACCTAACTACATTGCATTACCAAATAGGGCACTAATTAGTGCACATAACAAGCAGTGCACTACTGATATGCAGATTCTTAAGAAAATCAAGACCCAAGCTCCTTCTAGCTTCCTTTTCTTCCATTGATAGTACTGGTCTTTCATCCTCATTGTTGCAAGACAGCTGCTGTACCTTCTGGCACCATGTGTGCTTTCCAAGTGGGAGGGAAAGGATAAGTAAAGAAAAAAAAATCACTTATTATCTAAATTTAATCTCTTTCTTAATCAGAAAAATAATAGCTTACCTGTATTTCATAATACACTTCCATTTGTATCTCATTGACTAAATCTACATTTATGCTATTCCAAGCTTCAAGGGAGTGTGGGAATTCATTTTTTTAAGTCAAATTTATTAAGATATAATTTACATACAATAAAATTCACACATTTTGTGTACACAGATATATGATCTTTGACAAATGTATACACCTGTGTAATCACAATCAAGTTATAGAACATTTCCATTTTGGGGAGCAATGTTAACTGAGCATTTTGCCATCTTGAACAAAACTGAGGTTTATTTCTGAAAGGAAGGAGCAGACAATATTAGGCAATAAGCAGCATTGTCATATTAAGGTTAAATTTTTTTATTGAGATATAATTAGCATGTAAGATTGTATTGGTTTCAGGTGTATGACGTAATGATTTGCTGTTTGTATATATTGTGAAATGATCACCACAATAAGTCTACTTTCTGTGTACTTAAATAACAGTTTGGAAAAGCAATACTGGAAATACCTTAGGTGAGAGAAGACCTTAGTTACCATTAATCTAGCTTAAAACAGGAATCTGGATAAATCTCCCAGATCTATTTATGTTTCAGTTTTCTAATATTAAAAATAAAAGATTTCCAAGAGGTCTTGAATGTGTCAAAAAGTTGTGGTTCAGGGGCGCCTGGGTGGCTCAGTCGTTAAGTGTCTGCCTTCAGCTCAGGGCGTGATCCCAGAGTCCTGGGATCGAGCCCTGCATCGGGCTCCTCCGCTGGGAGCCTGCTTCGACCTCTCCCACTCCCCCTGCTTGTGTTCGCTGTCTCGCTGGCCATCTTTCTCTCTGTCAAATAAATAAATAAATAAATAAATCTTTAAAAAAAAATGTGGTTCAATGAGTGAGATAATTTATGTGAAAGCACATTGAGATCTGTAGATCTGTAAAGCTCTATTCAAATATAAAGAATTGGGTTTTTTTCCCCATAATTAGAGGTGTTTCCTTTTGAAAATGATAATGAACTTGACTTACTGAAATATCACAGTTGTGAAGTTCAAATATAATTGTAAAATATGCTAACTCTTTATCAATGGCTTATAAATCAAGGCAGTATGCAGCTCTAGGTAGAGGAATTTTACATTTGCATTCTTACCAGTTCTCTTTCAGACTATATCTCTTTCAGAAAATAGCACTAAATGTGTAATTTCCTGAAACTATCAAATATATGTTCATTAATGACTAATAAATTCTTGTGTGATTTCCCAGTTATTATACAATATTTTGAATGATAAATCGTGACAGTCTTCTAATCAAACAGAAATATCGATTTTGAGAAATTACACTTTTTGTTAAATCAAATAATCTGATCTTTTGGAGTGTTTAGGAAGGTCATTTTTAAATTTGTTCTCTTTTCTTAGAGGGAAACATTCTTGAAATTCACTTCTTAGGTGCAGAAAGTTAAAAATCAAAACCTATTATGAAAATCTGGGGACAGTCTAGAACCGGAGCCCTTAATTGCTTGTTATACAGAATCTATGAAGAAATGTGATTTTTGTAGTATTTGTTACTCTCAGAGTTTTCACAGAACTCTACTCTGAATTCAAATATCTTGCCAAAATGTGGTTCTTTCTTGTAGACTTTAATCAGAAGCAGTGTCAACCAATACTGGTCTTTATTAAAAGTAAATGGAGCTGGTTATCTGGGATACTCATTAACTCTGGCCAATTTTTTCATTAAAAATTGTTTATTATTATTTTAATTAAGGTCTTTGTTGTTTTGTTCACAAAATTCCTAGGTTGGATTCAATACTGGCTTTGTTGGTCCTTGGGGAGGCTGCCAAACTAAACATGGCCTGCTTGAAAGCTTTAATGGAACTAATGAGAGATTTTCTTTTAAGCATTATGTCTGTTCAAAACCAGGTAACAGTATATTGTTAATTTAGGTGTTTTAAAAGACCTGAAGAGAAACAAATTTTATTTTTGCCACTATTTAAATTGTAGATCATATTAGGACTTACAATGAGCATAACCTTGTGATAAAAATTTTAATTAAATATGAAAGTAAATGCACATTTTTTTTAAAGGTTTTATTTATTTGACAGAGAGAGTCACAGAGAGAGAGGGAACACAACCAGGGGGAGTGGGAGAGGGAGAAGCAGGCTTCCTTCTGAGCAAGGAGCCTGATGCAGGGCTTGATCCCAGGACTCTGGAATCATGACCTGCGCCAAAGGCAGACGCTTAACGACTGAGCCATCCAGGCACCTAAGTAAATGCACATTTCCCATATATCCCAGTATGGATAGACAGATGGAAATAGATAGACGTGTAAAGATATGGAAATAGATTATACACACACACACACACACATCAGAGGGACTTTAAATTTTTTACACAAACTTGAGATCATATAGTCATATATGGTTTAGTTTCTTCTTTTAAAAATTATAATATATTATGAAAGCATTTTTCATTATAATTACATATTATTAAAATTTACATTTTGGTCTGCATGAGATAATTTAACCATTTTTTCCTTGTTGAACATTGACTTTATTTCTAATTATTCACAGTTAATTGCAAATAATGTTGAACTGGTATTCTCATACATAAAATCTTTGTGTTTATGACTATTACTTCAGAATAGATTCATAAAATTAAATGACTGAATAATAGACTATGAACTTTCTTTTAATATTTGTAGGATAGATCTCCAAATTCCTCTCCCAAATATATAATGGTCTTGCTTTCCTATGAAAAATGTATAAAGTTCCACACACAACAACTGAGCTTTATATAAAAAAGATTCTTTTATAATATAGGAAATGGTATTTCATTGGATTAATTTATATTCTGTTGATTACTAAGGAAATTGAAAAGTTGTTCTTTATATACTTTTTAGCTATTTGTATTTTTTATTCTTGGAGCTAGATTTTATGAAATCTACATATGGAAAACCTATTTTTTAATGAGTAAAATATTAATTGATTATGGTTCTTTACCAACTCTATAAATTTGAAGATATTTCTTATAAGTACAGTATATAGTTTAAATTAGACTTTGATTATCTAGTAACTATTTTCTCATTTTAGGAAGAAGGCTGCAAGGTAGATGACTTTTCCTGGGCCTGGAATGTAGTCTACAGATATACAACAATTCTTGCAGAAATCTGCTTGTATGCGACCACTTCTAATTTGCGAAAAACTGCTTTTATTGGTTTCTGTGCCTGTAAAAGTTCACAAAAAGATATTTTACTTGTGGATAAATCAGAAGAATCACCAGAATTGAAGGAAACAAGTATATTAGGTCTTTTGGAATATTTCTCTTCAAAAATGTCAGATAATTGTAAGTAAATTATTTCTCAACTTGTTGAGAAGTATTTCTTAAATGTCCCTGTCTACATATAGCAATAAGCCTCTTATTTCATATTATTTTTAATTTTTATTTACTTTTTATTTTTTTAACCTACAATGTTTTATTAGTTTTAGATATGTAATATAGTGACTCAGCAATCCCATACATCATGCAGTGCTTATCCCAAGTGCACTTCTTAACCCCCACCACCTATTTCACCCATCCCTCCACCCATCTCCCCTTGGGTAACCGTCAGTCACTTTAGCTAAGAGTCTGTTTTGTGGTTTGTCTATCTCTCTCTCTCTTTTTCCCCTTTGCTCATTTTTTTGTTTGTTTCTTAAATTCCACATGTGAATGAAATCATATGGTAGTTGTCTTTCTCAGAATTATTTCTCTTAGCGTTATACACTCTGACTCCATCCATGTCATTGCAAGTGGCAAGATTTCATCCTTTCTTATGGCTGAACAATATTTCATTATATATATATATATATATATATATATATATATATATATATATATATATTACATCTTCTTTATCCATTCATCTGTTGATGGACACTTGGGCTGCTTCCATAATTTCAGTATTGTAAAAAATGCTGCTATAAACATAGGGGTGCATGTAACCATAAGAATTAATGTTTATGTATTCTTTGGGTAAATACCCAGTAGTGTGATTGCCAGATTGTAGGGTAGTTCTATTTTTAACTTTTAGAGGAAACTTCATACTGTTTTCCACAGCGGCTGCACCAGTTTGCATTCCCACCAACGGTGCGTGAAGTTTCCTTTTTCTCACCAGGACTTGTTTCTTGTATTTTTGATTTTAGCCAGTCTGACAGGTGTGAGGTGATATCTCATTGTAGTTTTGATTTGCATTTCCCTGATGATGATTGATGTTGAACATCTTTTCATGTGTCTGTTGGCCATCTGGATGTCTTCTTTGGAGAAATATCTGTTCATGTCTTCTGCCCATTTTTAAATTGGGTTATTTGGTTTTTTGGGTGTTAAGTTGTATAAGTCCTTTATATATTTTGGATACTAGCTCTTTATTGGATATATCATTTGCAAAAAACTTCTCCCATTCTGTAGGTGGCCTTTTAGTTGTGTTGGTTTTCTTTGCTGTGCAAAAGCTTTTTATTTTGATATAGTCCCAATAGTTTACTTTTGCTTTTATTTCCTTGCCTCAAGAGACATATCCAGAAAAATGTTGCTATGGCTGATGTCAGAGACATTACTGCCTATGTTCTCTTCTAGGATTTTTATGGCACCAGGTCTCACATTTAGGTCTTTTATCCATCTTAAATTTATTTTTGTGTATGGTGTAAGAAAGTGGTCCATTTCATTCTTTTGCATGTAAGTGTCCAGTTTTCCCAATACCATTTGTTGAAGAGACTGTCTTTTTCCCATTGCATTGTCTTTCCTGCTTTGTTGAAGATTAATTTACCATATAATTGTGGGTTTATTTCCGGGTTTTCTATTATTTTCTCTTGATATATGTGTCTATTTTGTGCCAGTATCATAGTGTTTTGATCACTACAGCTCTGTAATATAACTTGAAGTCCGGAATTGTGATGCCTCCAGTTTTGCTTTTCTTCTTCAAGATTGCTTTGACTATTTGGGGTCTTTTGTGGTTCCATATAAATTTTAGGATTTGTTGTTCTAGCTCTGTGAAAAATGCTGTTGATATTTTAATAGGGATTACATTAAATGTGTAGATTGCTTTGGGTAGTATAGACATTTTAACGATATCTGTTCTTCCAGTTTATGAGCATAGAATCCCTTTCCATTTCTTTGTGTCATCTTCAGTTTCTTTCATCAGTGTTTTATAGTTTTCAGAGTACAGGTCTTTCACCTCGTTGCTTAGATTTGCTCCTAGGTATCTTATTTTTTTGGTGCCATTATAAATGGGATTGTTTTCTTAATTTCTCTCTCTACTGCTTCATTATTAGTATATGGAAATGCAATAGATTTCCTCACATTGATTTTGAATCCTGTGACTTTACTGAATTCATTTACCAGTTCTAGTAGTTTTTTGGTGGAGTTTTTAGGGTTTTCTATATATAGTATTATGTCACCTGCGAAGAGTGAAAGTTTTTCTTCTTTCTTACCAGTTGGGGTGCCTTTTATTTCTTTTTGTTGTCTGACTGATGTCGCTAGGACTTCCAGTACTACGCTGAATAAAAGTGGTGAGAGTGGACATCCTTATCTTGTTCCTGACCTTAGGGGGAAAGCTCTCAGTGTTTCCCCAATGAGTATGATATTCACTGTGGGCTTTTCATATATGGCTTTTATAATGTTATAGCAATAAACCTTTTACAGAAAGTTAACATTTTGAAGTTGGAAAATATTTTAAATTTAGTAGGAATTTTTTTCAAAATTAGGAAGAATATTTTATGACACGGAAATTTTTAATTAACAGTTTTAGAACAACTTAAATATAAACTAGACTCAGTTGATTTATGATTCACATTATATTCGTGGAAAACAAAGATAACCTTAGGAAAATTTAGGAAATATATATAAAGTTTGTTTTATTCTTTTCCACATAAGGACTTCTCCATCCATCTTCTCCATTTTCTCTAGGCATCTACTGTTTCTCTTGTTCCCTCCCTATTCAGGGGGTTTCTCTTCAATTACTCAAATATTGGAGTACATTCCAACATTTTATACACATCTGACATTTTAGACTCCATCAAAATATACCTGTCTTATGTCTCAAGACTAAAGGTCATTTTGATATCATTATTTATGGGGGCTGTTAGAATTAAATACTTTTATTTTTAAGAGAGTACTACAGGGACAATGTTAATTCAAGAGTTTCCTTTTAAGATGACTAGACCTTTTCTGTATGAATATCATTGCAATCTATGTATCATTATAGTATATTATGTAGATGATTCTCATTCACATTAAGTTATGAGATAACTGAGACGGAATCATGTCTGAATTATATTAGTATTAACCCAGCATCTAGAACATAGGTGGGTAGTTAATAATAGTGGATTTATTATGTAATTAAATCACTAAATTTTAAGTATAATTGTAAGATTTTAAAAGTACAGGAGGAAGAGTATTGTCTTTCTTCAGAACCATAATTCACTGATTTGGCATAGATTATGCTTGAATATAATTTTAAATAGTAAGAACTTAGCAGGAGATATTAATTGCATTTTCAAAAACTTGCTTGATATTTTAAAATTACTTTCAATACACTTTTGGTTTAAACAGTAAGTTGGAACCTATCATTTCGGAGTGCAATTTGCTTGTCCTTTTCCCACTTCAAAGGAAGATTGTTTATTTTTTATTAGTGTCAATTTTGAACAGATTCTAAGTCTTTAGTATACAAATTAGTATAAGTATTTCTCCTGTTTTTATATTATTGATAAAGTGAAGGAGGTGTTCACCTCTTTCACTGTTCACATTCTTAAGTGTTCAGAATGATCAGAGATATTCCTATACAGCAGCTCAATGTATAATTTTAAATCTGCCACTAACCAGATTCATCTACAAATTTTAGGTTTTCAATTTTTTTGTCTAGCTGTGTAGAATTAGTTCTTTCTATATTCTTTAACTGTTCTCTTCAGTGATGGAGTCCAGTAGGCATTTCTCCATGGGGAGGATCTTTATTCCCATAAGCCTCTTGGCCTCCTGCCGGCCATGACCCCTGAGTGCTGTCATAACCTCATGATGATAGGGTTGCATCTTTCTGTGGATACTCAAAATTTTTTTCCTCCTCAGCAGTCTGAGTTTTTTCCTCCAGCCAGTTGATGATTTCATTGCATCACTTGCTCATTGCTGATCTTCTTTGAAGTTTCTTATCTTCTCCTGAATAATTTAATTTGATGGTACAGGTACAGAATTCGGGTGAGTTCTTGGAAGAGATTTGTCTTTCTGCTTATCATCTACAGGTTTATGTTGCTCAGCTTCCTGGACAACACCCCCCAAATTGTCCTAGCTCAAATGTTATTCTCTTTCCCTGTAATTGTTTCTCTGTTAATAGCAGACCTATTGAGAATTTCATTGACATTTATGTGAGCTTTCTTCCTTCTGAGCAATGCACACATTATAGAAAGCTATTTGTGAGCTTGAACTTGCCAAACATATAGTCGTCCTTGGTCATTGTTTTCGCATCTTTATACATTTGAATGAGCACACTTGTTTCTGCTTGGTGTGAATTCAATACCAAGGGAAAAGTATGACATCTAAGAAACAGCAATTTCTGAATATTTTCATATGTGACCATAGGTGAGATAGCCATCTGCATCTGTAAGTGATGATTTCATTGAAGTTGATGCTTTTGTATAATTTCTTGTCATTGAATAAATCTTATAGGAATTTCTGAATCTCACTGTAGCGACCAACAGACGATTTATGGATCAATAAAATGGATCACTATTTTCTTCTTTACCTGGTATTACAGTAGAGCAGTAGAAGGCAATCCCTAACAAAGTGAGTTCTGGATAGAGTTGACCTTTATAAATTCACAAATGGTGCTGAGGCAATGGATGGTTCTTTTGCTTTAATCAATGTCCTTCTTATGCTTATACTTGAAGTCAGCAGTGACATAATTAACCAGTATTTTGTCTCTCAACCCAAGTAGACAAATAGATGTTTCTGGTTGTGCAACATATTTAAAGATTTGATCTGCAATAAAGAGGGTGCACATACCAAAATTGCCTCCTCCACAATCAAAAGTCAGTCTGATTTCTATGACATCAAACTTCTTGTACAAGCCATAAATAATACTAGTGAGATTTGTCTCATTAATGATTCTGAATAGTTTGAAGCCCTCAATACTTACTTTGTTGTTTCTTATGAGAATGTTTGAAGTAAGTTGATTATCTGATGACTGTTTTGTTAAAGACATGTCAAGAATATGAGGAAATTTTCTTCATCTTTGTCAGCACCAGAGAATGTACAACCTCTGGTCATAAACTTTTAGTCTCCTCCTCACGTTCATACTGGATTTTTGACTTTCCTGTATCAGTCATTACCATGGTAAGCCATTACTTCACTTGACTGTACAAATGTCTAGTTGAATATTTTAACCATCAAATGATAGGTTTTAAAAACTGTGTTGATGTGATTCATTAACCCTTGATTCCTGTAGCATCACTGACTGGGTTTTCCACCTGGGGAAAATGATTTTGTCTGGGTTACCCTGTAGGCATGATCACTGATAATGATCACCAGTTTTACAAGACCACAGGAAGCAGCTCCAAAAGTAGTATCATCTGTGTAGGCGTTGTCAACATGATTACTGGGGAAGATAAGTTTGTCTTTTTGGAAGGTGACTTAAAGAACCTGGAGCTGCTGCCGTATTTAATTGAAAATGAATTTTTCTCATGATTTTATCCTTCAAGTGAGTAATTTTTAGAGTGAGAGAACCAGTCTGAAGTCACACAGATTTGTATTTTAATTCTAAAATTTATTTATAATCCTAGGTCAAACTAACTTAATTTTGCTGACTGATTTCTTTACCTGATAATTATGATAAGACTGCTCTTCATATCATAAGGATTTTTGTGAGAAAAAAAAACTATGGAAATATATAAACACTTGGCATAGTACCTCATGCATAGTAAAGGTACAATAAATGTTAATAGATGTTATGGTTGTTAATGTGGTTGTTAATATCGTTATAATGAGAAAACATCAGTGAGGAAGGATTTTTTTCCCTAACACTTACTACTATTTACACTTTATATCGTCAG
This sequence comes from Ursus americanus, assembly GCF_024610735.1. NCBI lineage: Eukaryota > Metazoa > Chordata > Mammalia > Carnivora > Ursidae > Ursus > Ursus americanus. The sequence goes on from NC_142131.1 coordinate 2,291,042, forward strand.
GATCCTACTTTATTTTTATATAAATATATAAAGACAGTAAAAACGCTTTTAAATGGTATATATAATATATAAATAGTGTCTTACGAATGAGTCAAATAGTGTTCTTATGGACCATTTTTATATGAAAGCTTTCATATGAAAAAACACTTCAAATCATAGTTTTGTGAAGGCAATGTTACAGGAACTAAAGTAATGATTTCCATGAAGATAATTTCCTGGTGATCTGATCTGATATGGGAGCAGAACTTAAAGAATCTAGAGAAATGGATGACTACTAGCATATTCTGTTTTCATTCTGAGATTTTGTGTCAAACAAGCTTTTCATAGGGTCAGACATTTATTAATTGTAGAGTGAGGTCTCTGGACAGTGACTAAAGTGCTGCCTTTTAGTGTTTTTGATTGAATAGAAATTTCTATGTATGCTTATAAATACCAATTATACATTTAACATTTGCTACTATGGACTTAATTGTGTTCCCCCCCCCAATTCATTTGTTAAAACTATAACCTGCAATGTGACCATATTTGGAGATGAAGTAATGATGGTAGGGCCTAATATGTTTGAATTCGTGTCCTTATAAGAAAAAACACCAGAGAGCTCACTTTCTCCACTGTGTGAGGACACAGTAAGAAAGCATCTAAAAGCCAAGAAAAGAGCCCTTATCATAAACAGAATCAGCTGGCACCTTGATCTTGGAAATCCTAGCCTCCAGAACTATGAGAAAATAAATAAATTTCTTGTGTTTTAAGACTCTAAGTCTATGGTATTTTGTTATGGCGGCCCAAGAAAGCTACTATACCTCCCCAGGGGTGTTGTGATATAGGCAGGTCTGAATACGCACAAATGCCTGAGTGAATCTTATCTGAAACTCAATAGTCTCTATTTTTTATGTATTTTCATTTATTTATTTACCTACTTATCTACTTATTTATAAGTTTTTCATTCTAGTTAACACAGTGTCATACTAGTTTCAGGTGTGTGATAGAGAGGCAGTACTGTCTCTAGATGAGAGACAGTTTTGAGCTGGAAGAACATGAGGGAAGATGATAAAGATTAATTTATTTAAATGCATGGAATTTTTGCTTGATCCCTGTTGAATTCCAATTTGGAGAAATATTTTGCCTCGATGGGTCAAAAAGGATGACAGTAGTTAACATTTATTGAGCTCTTGCTGTATGTCAGGGACAAGTCTAGGCTAATTCATTAATCATTACAACATGACTTTACCTAGATATTCATATTGTCCTCATTTAATAGATGAGGAAACTGATGCACTAAGAGTTTATTTGTCCAAGGAAATATAGTTTGTAAGCAGTACATCTGAGTCTTAACCTAGGCAGTCTGGGTTCAGCGTCCATACTAACTACCTCACTATACTGAACTAACTAGGTTAGTTGACCTGATGAATGAAAAATTTTTAAAAAATTATCCATTTGCATTTTGAAGAATGTGAAAAAGATGACTTTGAGAAAGTCTGACAGTCATTATCCTATAGCGCTGTTTGTAAAAGCATTTTCATAGACTTTGTATCATGTGTGGTCCTTATTTCTAATGTAAATTCTTGGGCCTTGTTCTAGAATTTTGGATCAAAAATCCTTAAAGTGGAGTGTAGGAATCTGTATTATTAAGCCTAGAGAAAACCTAGCCTATAAATTTAGCTGTTAAACAAGCTGGTAAGATGCTGCCCTGATCATAGAGGAAAATGCCTTTCTTACTTGTTGTTGCAGACCTTTATGCATCCAGTTGGAGAGTATTTATATCAGATGATTTATATGTAATTTTACAAAGAGGGAAACATAGCTTTGTGTTTTACACTATCTTTGAAATGCCATCCTCTATGCTTCCCCCTCTTTGTTTTTCAGAGTGTTGAAATGATAGGCTTTTAACAAGCCTTGATTATCTGGAATCTGTGTTGTGAAATTAATACCTGAAAATGGTGTATTCTGTGAGAACCTACAGAAACTGATTTAGTGTGTCTTCTTCAGGAAATATATAATGAAGGATAAAAACCAAATATATCATAGAATAGTAAAAATCTTGTTGATCGTGTTGTCCTCATCCAATGCACAAATCTCTAGTAGACCCAATTTGCAATAGTCCACAGTCACATTCTGCTTAAAGTCAGCAGGGATTCAGAACTCCCTATCTCCCAAAGCAGGTCATTCCACTTTTAAACACTGTGAAAGATTCTTCCTTATATAAAAATGAAATCTATCTTTCTAACTTTGGTTTAAGTTTTCCCTCCTGGAGGCAATAAGAAAAAAAATTCCATTTCCCACATGCAAGCCCTCAAATATTTGATGATAATTGCATTGGTTCTTTCTCCACCTCTTCACCTTACCATCATCTCCCATCTCTGCTTACTGCCAAGCTCTTGTGCTAACTTTTCGTAATATGTGAAAAACATATTTCAATGTGGTTTATGATTAGCTTCTTATGATTACTGGAAGGTTGTAATGTTGTTAACTTTGAATTGGTAATAATTTATTTCAGTGTTATGAAGTGAAGACATGTGAGACCCAAGTATTTTTTCATTCAATGTTGTCTATGAATGAGAAAAGTAAATATGGCATTCTTCCTTTTTCATTCTTTTGTTGAGAATTATTTTCTTAAACTGGTTCTGCTATGATTTAGTGAATGAAATATACATCACAGTTGTAAAATAACTTTGTATGCTACATTTTGATTCATTTTAACTTAGGAAAAACACATTATTACAGAGCAATAACTCCTTTCTAAAAAGCAAATGCAAATTAATTGGAATCTTAGAACCAATTGAAACGTTTAGTGGTACTCTATTAAATCTTCAATATACCTTTTATCTTGGTGAAGGTTATTCAGAAAAATATTCAGTAACAGTGTTGTGTTTATTATACATGGGAAATATTTAACTTCTTTAAAAATCCATGTACATGTTAGTGATAGAGTTCAGGCAATCCTCATAATTCACAATTCTTTGTGTTGACAAATCTAAAAGTATAGTACTCCTGGGTATTCCATATATATATATATATATATATATATATATATATATATATATATATATATTCCATATATATAATATGGAAGTTAACCAAATGTATCTGTCTTTTTTAAAAATTGTTTTATTGTGGGAAGAGCACTTTACATGAAATCAACCTTCTTAAAAGTTTAAGTGTACAATACATTATTGTTGGCAGTGGGTACAGTGTTGTATAATAGATTTCTAGAGCTTATTTATTTTTGCTTGATTGAAACTTTATGTCCATTGATTAGTAATTCGAATTTCTCCTTTCCCTCCTTTTCTGGAAACCACAGTCTTTGATTATACTCTTCAATTCTGTAAATACGACTATGTTAGATATCTCATGTATATACTCTTCAATTCTATAAATACGACTATGTTAGACATCTCATGTATATACTCTTCAATTCTATAAATACGACTATGTTGGACATCTCATGTATATACTCTTCAATTCTGTAAATACGACTATGTTGGACATCTCATGTATATACTCTTCAATTCTATAAATACGACTATGTTAGACATCTCATGTATATACTCTTCAATTCTGTAAATACGACTATGTTGGACATCTCATGTATATACTCTTCAATTCTGTAAATACGACTATGTTGGACATCTCCTGTATATACTCTTCAATTCTGTAAATACGACTATGTTGGACATCTCCTGTATATACTCTTCAATTCTGTAAATACGACTATGTTGGACATCTCCTGTATATACTCTTCAATTCTGTAAATACGACTATGTTGGACATCTCCTGTATATACTCTTCAATTCTGTAAATACGACTATGTTGGACATCTCCTGTATATACTCTTCAATTCTGTAAATACGACTATGTTGGACATCTCCTGTATATACTCTTCAATTCTGTAAATACGACTATGTTGGACATCTCCTGTATATACTCTTCAATTCTGTAAATACGACTATGTTGGACATCTCCTGTATATACTCTTCAATTCTGTAAATACGACTATGTTGGACATCTCCTGTATATACTCTTCAATTCTGTAAATACGACTATGTTGGACATCTCCTGTATATACTCTTCAATTCTGTAAATACGACTATGTTGGACATCTCCTGTATATACTCTTCAATTCTGTAAATACGACTATGTTGGACATCTCCTGTATATACTCTTCAATTCTGTAAATACGACTATGTTGGACATCTCCTGTATATACTCTTCAATTCTGTAAATACGACTATGTTGGACATCTCCTGTATATACTCTTCAATTCTGTAAATACGACTATGTTGGACATCTCCTGTATATACTCTTCAATTCTGTAAATACGACTATGTTGGACATCTCCTGTATATACTCTTCAATTCTGTAAATACGACTATGTTGGACATCTCCTGTATATACTCTTCAATTCTGTAAATACGACTATGTTGGACATCTCATGTAGGGAAACCGTGCAGCAGTTGTTTTTCCATGACTGTCCTCAGCATGATGTCATCAAGGTTCATCCATTTTGTTGCGTTTGACAGAATTTCCTTCATTTTTAAGGCTTAAAAGTACTTTATTATGGATGTATACCACATTTTCTTCATCCACTGGCTTTATGTTAGTTATAAAATTGCAAAAATGAGCAATTATAAAAAAGTTATTTAAAAATTTTTTTGCAATAATCATCTTTTACCCACTCCAGAATAAATTATATTATTTCTTATTGCTCAATGTAGCATATGTTTGAAGATTTATCTTTGATCTATTCTCAGGTATGCTATCTCTAGGTTTAGGCTATATCTTTTAGAAAACACAGTTGTATTTTAAAAGTGAAGAAGAATTCAGAAATCATCAATCCAAAAATCTACATACCCTGCTTTCTTTTGGATGTATTTGTAGATTTGTAACTCATCTTGCTTGGTATATCATTCTTTATTTCTTCTGTCATTCTTTTAAATAAAACATAATTTTCAAAAGAGATATCATTGACCTCAGAATTTCTCTAAAAACCCTATGCATCTGAAATAATCTCTCAGCTTGTTAATATAGGTGACATGTGCCACTTAATGCAGCCAAATATCACTTACTGAAAATTAATTAAACCCTACTTTGAAAAAATTATCAATTCTGTCAGGCTTGTGAGACAGAAAATAGTTAGCAGAATATTCAGTTGATGTCATGATATTGACAACATAAAATGCATCTGTTTTTTATTTGTACGGAAGTACAGAGAATATCATATAGCTTAAGGAACAAATAGAGAACCCAGTCCAATTGAATAAGGATATTAGATATTTATTCTCTCTGTTTCTCATATTTCTATATGCTACATGCTGTGGAACATATGAGATAAATATATGGAACAGAAAAGCTAATTTACTAATATATTTAACCTCATGTTTCTCTGAACTTTCTTTTGTACCTCTCCAGTGGATTTTAACAAATTATAGCTTGTATTTTTAATAATCATTTTATTTCTCTATGTTAGTTAGGAGTAGATTTGGCTACCCGCAGTAAAAAATACATTAGATTAAATAAAATGAAATGTATTTCTCTCCCACATAAAATAAATCCAGAAGTAGGCAGTCTAAGGTTGGTGTCGGGGCTTAAGAGGTTCTCAGGGAGGCAGGTTCATTTTCTTTTGCTCTTCTGAGGGTGCAAAAGGGAAGAAGAATAATATCCATTTTCTACTAAATCTTTTTAATAGAAAGTACCATATAGCATTATTGCTGTAAATACATTGGCTTAAATATAATCATATGGCCACACCTAAGGAGAGTTTATTTTGTTTTCTATCAATCAGCCAAACTAGAAGTAGTGGTTCATATTACTGAGGAAGAAAGGGAGAATGGATATTGTGAAGTAATTTACCATCTGTGCAAAGCTTATTTTACCAAGTTTTGTTCTCTCTTAGGTCAGGGAATAGGTTTTAGCCATTATTGCTTCACCCTACATTACCTAATGCATTGCCTCATTCAGACTAACCTCTCAATAAACAAGTGTCGAATGTATGAATGGATGAAGGATAGGAAATGGATACTGTATTGAGATTTGTTGAGATGACATTTTCAATTCAAAATTGTTATTTTTTAAAAAAGATTTTATTTATTTATTTTTCGGAGAGAGAGAGAGCACAAGCAGGGGGAGTGGCAGGCAGAGGGAGAAGCAGGGAGAAGTCCCTGATGTAGGGCTCGATCCCAGGACCCTGGGATCATGACCTAAGCCAAAGGCAGACACTTAGCTGACTGAGCCACCCAGATGTCCCTCCAAATGGTTATTAAACATCATCTTTATATATTGCTTATCCACTTAATCTCATTCTTTTTTTTTTTCCAAAAATAATTGGCACAAGTTCTTTTCAATTCACAAGAGAAGAGTTGTCCATTTGTTTACTCATTATAATGTGAATGTGCAATAGGTGTATCATTCTAGATTAATGACTCATGGAACGCCAAAGAACTTGAAAAACAACTTTGGATAAACATGGCTATGATGTGGTTATGGAAAGTAGGACTCAGTCTGTAGTTTGAAGGGTCTATTTTGTTTAAATCTGATTTTGGAGAAGGAAGAAAATGCAGATGGGGGAAGTCAGGATGGGGAGGGCTAAAAAAGCATGAAAAGTTAAGAAGCCATTATGGAAACCAGCCAATCAGAAATGGATCCTTGGTGCGTGGGGGCGGGGGGGAGGGAAGAAATGGATCCTTGGTCCTGGAATCTGAAGTTTGATATATACAATACTAAATGCATTAAATTGCAGGATGAATCTGTATTTCTCTTTAAATATTTTATGTTTTTTGGGGCACCTGGGTGGCTCAGTTGTTAAGCATCTACCTTTGGCTCAGGGCATGATCCCAGGGTCCTGGGATCGAGCCCCACATCAGGCTCCTTTGCTGGAATCCTGCTTCTTCCTCTCCCACTCCTCCTGCTTGTGTTCTCTCTCTCACTGGCTGTCTCTATCTCTGTCAAATAAATAAATAAAATCTTTAAAAAAAATAAAAATAAAAAAATAAATATTTGATGTTTTTAGTAGCACTTGACAAAACTTGCATGTGGGGAAAATTCATTTGGACATCAGACTATCTAGACTTGCTAGGTAGACACATTCTACTCTTATCTTGAACATTATGAGTTCTATTAGTCCATTGAAAGCAGGGCTTTTTGTGATGATTATGGATTCCTAATTCAAAAATGTCATCAACCTATCTGTAGAAAAATCTTCAATATCCCCACAAGCACAGGTTTATTTACAGAGAAACTAATGACATTTAATTTTCAGGGCCTTTCACCACATAGGACCCTTCTAAAATCCTAGGAAAGACACTAGGAATATCTCTTCATAGAAAAATGTCTTTTTTTTTTAACTTGGCAAAAAATGAGAAGCTTTTATAGCTTTTGAAAAAGAGGGCTTCACAATTATATATGCTTTAGCTCTCATAAAATCTAAATCTCCCTCACAGGTTGAAGTACCTTAAATACTAGCAACTCATAACTACCCTGCATGTTAATATTAACATTGTTCTTTACATCCAGTAAGCATTCTATCAAGTTTATGTGTATTGAATTAAATTTAATATCTGCCAGCCTCTTAGGTAACTGAGAAAAACCATTCAATGTGTTGAGGATAATTATAGTTAGCTAAAACAATTGTAAGTAGAGTTGAAGAGTAATTAAATAAAGTTATTATTAAAATTATTTTTAAATTATAGTGAATATATCTTTTCCTCTTGAATGTATTAGAGTGGTTTTTAATCCCAAACCTTGTCATTAAAAAATGATTTATTCTGGATATCCTCACAACTAGCTTTCAGGGAAAGTAATAAAATGTACATTAATAAGGAAGAATATTTACTTTTTTTTTTTTTTAAAGATTTTATTTATTTGACAGAGAGAGAGAGACAGCCAGTGAGAGAGGGAGCACAGGCAGGGGGATTGGGAGAAGAAGAAGCAGGCTCCCATCGGAGGAGCCTGATGTGGGGCTCCATCCCACGACTCTGGGATCACGCCCTGAGCTGAAGGCAGATGCTTAACAACTGAGCCATCCAGGCGCCCCCGAATATTTACTTTTTATATAACTTGTACTTTGAATTATAATATGGAAGGGCTCTTGATCTGTTGTCACAGGTCAGTGTTATCTTTATATACCTGCATGTACATACATGTTCAAAACATATCTAGCATTATGTGTATGATTAGAATGTGGTGGGCAAATTTATATATAATATCATAATATTATAATTTAGAAAAAATTTTGGGAATAATTTCTTTAAAGCAAAATGTGTTTTCTTCTAATCCTAAACTTGGTGTCAAGAGTATTAAAAATAGACCACTCTGTCATATAAATGCATGTATATGTACAAAAATTAAGTAAAATACTAGCAGACCAAATTCGGCAGTGTGTTAAAGGAATAATATACTATATTTGTGCTGTTCATCCTAGGAATCTAAGGAGAGATCATTATTACAAAATTTAAATCTCTTGTAACTAAGGAAGGAGTTAATCTTAATAGATGCCAAAATAGAATTGATTAAGTGAAAAACACATGCCTGATTTTTTAAGAAGATAAAGCAAACAGGATTAAAACTAGAAATATAAGGGTACTTCCTTAAGTTGCTGAGTATTTATCAGAAACCAAAATCAACATCATCCTGAAGAATGATAAACTAGAAATAATCTCACTTAAGTCAAGTAAAATCCAGGATTTCTACATTAATTGCTGATATTTTACCACATTCTGGATATCCTAGCTGATAAAAGACAAAAAGAAAAAAGCAGGTGTAATATTGGAAAAGCATTTATGGGTGATCTGAATGTCTATTTTGAATAGCCAAGAGTATGAAAATAATATTAGTCCTAATTTAATAAAATGGCTAGTTACAAGAAAAATTACTGTCAGTAACTTTACTATATACCAGCAATAACTAAACAGAAAAAAAAAAACCCTGCTTACAATAGCATAAAAACAGCAAAATCCTAAGGAATGTGCTCTATAAAGAACAAAATCCATAAAACTTTAGAGAAATAAAAGAAGACTTGAAATACGTGAATATAACTTTGGTATGGTAAAGATACCAAATTAATTATATATCTATATTAATTAATCTATAAATTAAATGTAATTCCAATAGAATAGTGAAAAGAGTATAAATTGGCAAGTTAATTCTATAGACAATCTGGAAGAATATAGTCAAGAAAACTTAGAGAAAGGGCAGTTTCTTCAACATCAAACAACAATAATTCTCTGTATTATGCTAGTAAAATAATCTATTAGTCTACCTGGACTAATAGATTTTCATAACGGAATATAAAATATCTACATATCTGTATTTGTATCTATGAATATGGTATCCACCTTTTGCCATATTTTTTGATATAGAAGATGCACTAGTATATAAGATACCTTAATTTCGTAATATGCGGACTATTTTTAAAAATATTAAGTACTTTGATCATTTGGGCATATACTAAAGATGATTTTAAAGTATTCCTGTGCAATTAGACCCATTATTTTGTGTATGCAATTAGATTACATTATATACTGGAAACAATGGGAAATCATAAAGACTGGAGATGCAGTCATATTCTACTAGAAATTATGAAGTTCATTGAAAGCAAATAATCTGCATTTTAGTCACTGAAAACAAACAAAACCATGAAATAAAAAAGTGAGTAAACTCTTGAACAATAAACCACAATAAAAAGCATATAGAAAAATGATCTTTTAAAAGAAATTTCAGTATCATTTTTATCCATCAGTATCTTTTTTTTTAAGATTTTATTTATTTGAGAGAGAGCATGAGAGAGAGAACATAAGCAGGGTGGGGGGCAGAGGGAAGAGGGAGAAGCAGGCTCCCCACTGAGCAGGGAGCCCAATGCAGGGCTCCATCCCAGGACACTGAGATCATGACCTGAGCTGAAGGCAGACGCTTAACCGACTGAGCCACCCTAGCGCCCCCATCAGTAAGTATCTTGCTGAATGTTAGTACAGAGCCAAACACAGGGTGGGAGGGGGATAAAGAGATTCTAATAGGATGCTGCATTTCAATAAATTTCTTTTTGACTTAATAGGCTGCAAGATGAAAGTAAGTACTCGTAATGGTTTTAATTTTTATTCTCGAACCCCAGAGGATCATTATCTCCCAAATTAGGTAAACCATCCTTCCAAAAGTTGACAACCCTTCATCCCTGCAGTGATCCAGATTGTCTTCATTGCTGACATTTACTGTTGTAGGATCTGGGGGTCACCAGAGTCACCACACAGCACAATGTCCTTAGTAGTATGAAAGACATCTCTAATTCCATTTTTGAAATGATCCCATTGCTATTTTTTGTTTCACTCCATCTTATGACATTTAACACATTCCAAATTTAGTAATAGTTTAGGTCTCTTCCTTTATTTATTATTCTCACCTCAAAATTTGGAGCTAGCATCTATTCATCTCACTCATTCCTCCTTCAAATGCCTTATTGATTGCCACATCTAAGAACAGAAATTTTCTGGTTAGTTTGGTATGTAGTTAATTCTCTTCTTAACAAATCATGTTATATGATGCAATTTCTTTAATAGCCCAATGCTTGGACAACACTTGTGCCATCATAATTTCATTCCTTCCTCATCCACCCAATTTTTGCATTAGACTGGGGTAAACAAATCTCTTACCAAGATGTAAGTTATTTATGGCTTCATTATCTTAATGAGGAATAGAGAGGCTTTTGTTGGTTTACAGATGTCATCAAGATTCTGTCTCTTTATGTATTTCTACTCTACTGCTCAGGAATGTTGGGGTTTTTATTCCTGTGCTTGTTATCTCATTATCAAGAGACCTTTTTAGCTCTACACATCACAGACTCACATAGCATTGCCAGGCAAGAAGAAAGAAATGGCTCTCTTCTAAAGAGTCTACCCACCTTATTATAAAACAAAAGATTTCCCAGAAGCACTCCAGAAGACTGTCCCTTGTGTGAAATTGACAGGGCTGGATACCCTGGTCACTACTAGTTACAAGGAAGTCTGGGAAAGTAAATGCCTAGTGAAGAAAGGCATTTGTGATGGTCCATGAGAATTTGTTCCCATTACCTGGGTACAGAATAGGTTTCTATTTTTAAGGAAGGGGCAATGTATGGCTGATAGACCAGCAACTACCTATACTGTTTAAAAATTAGAAAAGATGGGGTGCCAGGGTAGCTCAGTCGGTTAAGCATCTGCCTTCAGCTCAGGTCATGATCCTAGAGTCCTGGGATCGAGCCCCACATCAGGCTCCCCGCTCAGTGGAGAGTCTGCTCCTCCCTCTGCCTCTCTCCCTTGTGCTCTCTCTCATGCTCTCTCAAATAAATAAATAAAATCTTAAAAATTAAAAATAAATAAAAATTAGAAAAGATGGTTAGCTGATGCCATCAGCTCAACATACTAACACAACTTAGTAATGTATTTTATCGTGTATGTTTTAATAGTGATAGTGTTAGCAGTTTGAATAGCCAAAGTGTTTACTCATTTGGAGTTTACATCTTGTTTGATAACATATCCAATGTCAGAAGTGCTTTGTATTTGGTTGATATTTATGAAAGTGAAAAATTAATTTGTGTCACATCATTAGTTAAATACCAGTAAAACATATTATTTTATTTTCATATTCACCTGGTAATTTTTTTCTACTTTTGTTTTTACTTGAATATATAGTATACACATTCTTAATAAATATGATGCTCCATTATGTTGATCCTCTAAAATAATTGATAGCCCATTCTTATCATTTAAAATTGATGAGTTGCCTTTTTTTGATACTGAATTACTTTAGTTACATTTGTTTAATACCATACTTTCAACTTCTCTTTTTATAAGTTTACAGTTTTCCCACTGAAATTGTTTTGCCCTTTTATTTCCTCCAAGTTCTCATTTTCTTGGTTGCTTTTGGGAATAAAATAATGCTCAGCAGCTCAATTAGTGTGTTCTTTTGAGAAAGTTATAACATTTGACTTGGTTCTAATGGATCTGAGCCTCAGACTTAGGTAGTGATAAATTTAAATCTGAAAATTTATGAGGAGTTTTTTTTTTACTCCTTATCTATGTGGCTTATAAATTATTATTTTGCTAACAAAATCTACCAATAGGATGTGAAAGTTTTTCCTTGCTGTGCTGTTTTGTGTAGCTGTACTCCATCTTTAACAGAATCATTGCTAAGCATCCCTGGCTTTTGGCTCTCTGTGTTCCATTCATGTCAAGAATGTTTTGGATATAGAGCAGATGAACTAAGATGATGGAGTAGTAGGGGGCCCTAGGCTTGCCTGGTTCCTCGAACTCAGCTAGATAAATATCAAATCATTCTGAATACCCAAGAAATTGATCTGAGGACTGACAGAACAAACTGCACAACTAGAAGGAGTAAAGAGGCCAAATCATAGAAGGTAGGAGGTGCGGAGATGTGATTTAGGGGAGAAGTGGATCATGGGTACCATAGAGGTGTGGGAGTCCTGGTCACAGAAAGAGGCGAGAAAGAGAGAGGAGCACACAGGGGATCACACAAGGAAAACACTTCCCCAAAACCACTGACTGGAAACATGAGAGGGGCTGATGTTTGTGATTTTTTTTTTTACAACTATGGGGCTCAAAGACTCAAAGACTGGAGTTTTAGAGGTCTATGGAGTGGCAGGTGTGGCACCTGGTGGGTGCTGAGGTGCTTCTGTGGAGAAGGAGGACAGATAGCTTGAGGCGGGGGCAGATGATGTGATCTGAGGATCCCCTGGGATGCACTGGGAGAGATGACTCCTTCTTCTTCGAGTGCATCTGGGAGAGGTGGCATTGCCTCTCTTGGTACAAAGGAGCCTGTGGGCGCCATTTCTCTCACCTGCCTCTCAGCATTAACTAACTTAAGTAAGCAGTACAGCACCAACAGTGGTGTAAAATGCTTACACCAAGCCCTGCCCCTCTGCATTCCATAGGTGCAGCTTTTCTAGGACAAGTGTGCTTGAGAACCAGTGCAGTGAGCTCCTCCACTGGAAGACTAGCAAACCCCCCTGCCACCTGCCCCATACACGGTGGGCCATGTCTACTGAGCATAAAGTTCTGCAAAGCTTCAGCTCTAGTTGAAATAGCACCAGGTCTCTTTTCAACAAGCAGACCAGAGCACACCTAGTTAAAACTCACCACAGTCTGGCCAAGGTCCAAACACTCCCCACTTCAGGCAAGAAGAAACTCTGCATGACCTGAGGGAAAAAACAGCCAAAACACAGCAGCAGAGCGCTCACAGCATACACCAGAGACAGTTCTTGAAGCACCAGGCCCAGACAATATGTGACTTCTTCTTCATAAAGCCATTCGTCAGGAGCAAGAAACATAACAGGCTTTCCCAACACACAGAAAAAAGAGACCTAAGCAAAATGCCAGCTCAGAGGAATTCATCCCAAAAAGAGGTCACGACAAGGGATCTACTCAAAACACACATAAGTATGCTTGACCCAGAATTTAAACCAACAATCATAAGGATACTAGCAGGGCTGGAGAAAAGCATAGAAGACACTAGGGAAGGGCGCCTGGGTGGCTCAGTCATTAAGCGTCTGCTTTCGGCTCAGGGCGTGATCCCAACGTCCTGGGATCGAGTCCCAAATCAGGCTCCCTGTTCTGCTGGGAGCCTGCTTCTTCCTCTCCCAGTCCCCCTGCTTGTGTTCTCTCTCTCGCTGGCTGTCTCTCTCTCTGTCAAATAAATAAAATCTTAATAAAAAAAAAAAGACATTAGGGAGTCTCTTTAAAAGACATAAAAACTAGTCAGGCTGAAATAAAAAAATGCTATAACCAAGATGTGAAACCAACTGGTTGTAATGGCCACAAGGATGGAAGAAGTTGAGGAATGAATAAGTGATATAGAAGATAAAATTATGGAAAACAATGAGGCTGAAAAGAAGAGGGAAAGAAAAATATTGGATCATGAATGTAGATTTAGGGAACTCAGGGACTCCATAAAGCATAATATTCATATTATAAGAGTCCCAGAAGAAGAAGAGAGGGGAGAAAGGGCAGAAGGTTTATTTGAAGGAATTATGGCTGAAAACTTCTTTAGTCTAGGGAAAGAAACAGACATCCAAATCCAAGGGACACAGGGAATTCCCATTAAAATCAACAAAAGCTGGCCAACATCAAGACATATCATACTTAAATCTGCAAAATATAGAGATAGGAAAAAATCCTTAAAGCAGCAAAAGAAAAGAAATCCCTAACTTAAAAAGGAAGACAAATAAGAATAGCAGCAGATCTCCACAGAAACTTGGCAGGCCAGAAGAGAGTGGCACAATGTATTTAACTTGCCAAATGGGAAAAATATGCAGCCAAGAATATTTTATCCAGCAAGGCTGTCATTCAGAGTAGGAGAGAGAAAGAGTTTCCAAGACAAACAAAAACTAAAGGAGTTTGTGACCACCAAACCAATGCTGAAATAAATATTAAAGGGGATTCTTTGAGTGAGAAAGAAATACCAAAGCAAAAAAGACTAGAAAGGAACAGAGAAAATATCCAGAAACAGTGACTTAACAGGTAACACAGTGGTACTAAATTCATATCTATGAATAATCACTCTGAATGTAAATGAACTAAATGGTCCAATCAAAAGACATAGGGTATCAGAATGGATAAAAAACCAAGACCCATCTATTTGCTGCTTGCAAGAGACTTATTTTAGGCCTAAAGACACCTGCAGATTGCAAGTGAGGGGATGGAGAACTGTTTATCACGCTAATGAACATCAAACAGACTAGCCATACTTAGATCAGACAAACTAGATTTTAAACCAAAGACTGTCACAAGAGATGAAGAAAGGCACTATATCATAACAAGGGTTCTATCCAACAAGAAGATCTAACAATTGTAAATATGTATGCCCCAACTTGGGAGCACCCGAATATATAAATCAATTAGTAAGAAACACAAAGAAACTCATCGATAACAATACAATAATAGTAGGGGACTTTAACACCCCACTGACAGCAATGGACAGATCATCTATGCAGAAAATCAACAAGGAAACCATGGCTTTGAATGACACACTGGACCAGATGGACTTAACAGAACATTTCATCCTAAGGCAGCAGAATACACATTCTTTTTGAGTGCACGTGGAACATTCTCCAGAGCAGATCACATACTGGGTCACAAATGAGGCCTCAACAAGTATAAAATGATTGAGATTGTACCATGAATATTTCCAGACCACAACACCATAAAACTTGAAGTTAACCACAAGAAGAAATTTGGGAAGACCACAAATACATGGAGCTTAAAGACCACGCTACTAAAGAATGAATGGTTCAACCAGGAAATTAAAGAAGAATTTTTTTAAAAATCATGAAAACAAATGATAATGAAAACATGGTGGTCCAAAAGCTTTGGGATTCAGCGAAAGCAGTCATAGGAGGGAAGTACATGGTCATTCAGGTCTACCTCAAGAAGAAGAAAAGTCTCAAACACACAACCTAACCTTACACCTAAAGGAGCTAGAAAAATAACAAATGAAGCCTAAAGCCAGCAGAGGAAGGGCAATAATAATTAGAAATAGATGATATAGAAACAACAACACCCCTCCTCCCTAGTAGAACAGACCAATGAAACCAGGAGCTGGTTCTTGATATAAAATTGATAACCCTCTTGCCAGACCTAGCCAGACTTATCAAAAAGACAAAAATAAAAACTTAAAAATTAAAAAAAAATTAAAAAGAATGTTTTGGATGTAAACAAATATTGGTATACATTTATACCTGTGTGTGTGTGTGAGAGAGAGAGAGAGAGAGACAGAGAAAGGGTAAAATTGGATGTGAGGGTATGTGAAGATGTATATGGAAATATGATGTCTATTTTGGCATTTGATAAAGTGGGAAAGACTGGATTATCAGTGGATTGTTTTGATAATTATATATATGACTTTTTAAAAGTTAAGTACCATGAACCATAACCACACATAGTAAATTTTAAAAATAATTTCCATATGAATTAAAACCTTTAAAATAACTAGAAGAAAATACAGCATAGTACCTTTAAAAGTTAAGCAGGAAAGGATTTCATAAATAAAAGAGAAAAACTACAAATCATAAAAGACATGATTGGAAGACGACTACAGAAAAATGCACAAGATCTGTGCAGAAAAAAATGAGAAAGAGTTAAAATACAAGTGACAGTTGAGACATACTGTACGCACGCATATATGAAGTAGTATAATAATAATAAGACATACCACTTGCAATACTGTTGCCATCCTCAGTTTTCAGTGTGGTTTCAGAACTTGTTAGATGGCTATAAGTGGACCAAGGCTAAACCTGAATTTGACCTACATTTCTTTCTCTCCACTGGCCGCCATGTCATTAGCTGTGTGTCACAAGTTGGCCTGTAAGTCTGTAATTTGGAACTTCAAATAGTTTCCCAAAGCTACAACCTCTCTCTGAGAAGAGTCCAGTTTGAAATGACCTGGTCAAATCTCTAGGACGCAGCAGGATATTTTACTCTTTCTTCTTTATATTAGTACTTCCTGGTGGGGGTGGGAAGGGGTTAGAACTGAGTATGTTGCCAGACAACGGGGCCTGAGCCTGGGATGTCAGAGACTGCAGGGAGCTGGCTGAGAACTGCTACACGTACTCTTTTTTCCCTTCTGCTGACTGTAGCTTTTGGCTGAGCTGCCATCAGTGCTTTTGGGAACGTGGGGGAGGCAGAGGACAAGAGTTTCGGTTCAGAATGTGTGAGAAGAGCTGAAAACTGTATGAGGTGAAGGAAGAATGGTCCCTGTGGTCAAATATTTCTTGGATAGGAGCTATATTTTGTGATCTAAGACTACTTTATACCCAATAAACATGGGTAAAATAAAGCTGATCATTTTTTCCCTGTCAGTACTGCCTCAGCAATCAAAACTCAATCTGTACTGATTGTAGAAAATAGTTACTGATTGTAGAGGCAAGACCTAATTTTCTTTCTTTCTTTTTTAAAAAAGATTTTTATTCATTTGACAGAGAGAGAAAGTGAGAGTACAAGCACAGGGAGCAGCAGACTCCCCACTGAGCAGGGAGCCTGATGTGGGGCTCGATCCCAGGGCCCTAGGATCATGGCCTGAGCTGAAGGCAGATGCTTAACTGACTGAGCCACCCAGGTGCCCCAAGACCTAATTTCCTGAGTTTACATGAGGATCTTCATAAAGCACAAATAGCCAGGATAAAGGGTTACCATGATTTTTGAAAATTAAGTGTAGCTACTCTTTTCAGGAAGTTTTACTCTCATCCTACAAAAGAATCTTAATCTAGTTCTGTACATGTTTAAACTAAAAGATTCCACTATCTCATTCTATTTATTCCCTGTTTTGGTTGCTACTATTTCTTTTGGTTGGGACAGGCTAAAACAACATGCTGGACTTTTCAGTCAAAAGCCTTTGACCATGTAAAAGTCTTTACTTATTCAAATAAAGGAGCTGAAAATCTCATGGGAACATTACTCACATTTTTGAGACATAAATACAAAGTTGTATCATATTTGAGCCAATGGCCTCAAATCCATCTGTGGCTGAACATAGTGAAAAAAAGACCTATGAACTAGAAATAGTGAGAATTTAAAAAGGATTAATGATATTAAGGTATATTACAATATGCCATTTTAGAAATCAATTTTTGTAATAATATACCTTAGCAGAGAAGAAAAAGAATGATAGATGTTGGCTTTCTGTCCAAATTAATTTAGAAGCAGAGGTATGTGCATCGATGAAAATAACTCAGTTACTTGTAACTCCCTTTGTTATACCGGCCAGAATTTTATTAAGATCCTCTAGAGTGCTTCTGACTTTTTTTTTTTTTGTCATTTAATCTGGTCCAGAAATGAATACTAATACCCTAGAGTCACTTTGCTCTTTACCTCTCACATCTATTAAAAGTAACCTGATAATATGTTGATGGGTACAGAAATCTCTAATCTAATACATTATTCCCATGTTTGATCCAGATATTTCTTACTGCTTTGAGTGAACAGTTATTTTAATTTTTTAAAAAGATTTTATCTATTTTTTTGAGAGAGAGAGAGAGATAGAAAGAGAGAGAGAGAGCATGCGTGAGATGGGGGAGGGGCCAAGGGGCCAAGCAGACTCCCACTGAGCAGGGAGCCCAACGTGGAGCCTGATGCAGGGCTTGATCCCTGGACCCCGAGATCATGACCTGAGCCAAAGTCAGACACTTAACCAACTGAGCCACCCAGGCATCCCAAAAGTAAAGTTTTGTTTTTTTTTTTTTTAATTTTTAAAGACTTTCTAAGTAGCTACTTTTAAGAAGGAACAATAGAAGTCCCCCTCAGCTGCCCAAATAGGGTGAAGGATGAGAAATTTAGTAAGAAGGGGAGGGAAAACAGCACCAAAACGGTTCAGTTGTAGATGAATATATGTGTAGTGGACTAGACTGGTGTCAGAAGTTTGGGATGAGTCTCAGCTCAGTTGTCATGTTCTAGATGATGTCAGGCAACTTGTTATATCTTTCAGAATCTTAGTTTCTTCAAGATTATGGATTTTAAAAGAAATTTTGCAAGTACTGTGTTTATAAATTGTAAGGTTACCATTCCTTTTTCTTAATTTCCAAAAGAATCTTTGTTTTCTTTTTTCTTTGTTGCCTCTTGTATACAAAAACATGTGAGGATTAACTATTTCCATAGAGATAGTCCCAAATCATGGTGGTATTGTTTAGTTTAATGAAACTTAAAATAAATCCAAAAATCAGAAGTCTGATATTTCTTTATTTATAAGAATCACAGTTGTTCTTGAAAAGTAAATCAACCACTTTCTTCTTTGGTTCCCAGTTATAACTCCAGAAGATAATAATTTTTAATCAACAGATTGCCATACTCGACTATGGCAAAAGATATCATAAATGTTAAGCAAGGCAAGTTCTACTCAGTTCCTTAAAATTTATTTTTAAAGATTTTGTTCATTTTCAGAGAGAGAGAGAGAGATTGAGAGTGCACATGCAGGGGGAGCGGCAGGCAGAGGGAGAAGAAGGCTCCCTGCTGAGCAAGGAACCATGGTGCTGGACTCGATCCCAGAACTCTGGGATCATGACCTGAGCCAAAGGCCGATGTTTAACTGACTGAGCCACCCAGGCGTCCCATAGTTCCTTAAATTTTTGTATTCACTGAGGCATCCTACTTGCCATCATGTTTCAGTTAACTGCTCCATGCCAATATAGGATTCAGCTGACTTTTGCTTTTTGCTTTTCTATATTACCTGCAACAAACACTGAGTAAATTAGTAATACTTTGGTTCTCTTTGGTTTATTCTGTTGGGTATTTGTTTAATATGTATAATGATCAAATATGATATATACAAAATAACTATCAATATTTAATATGTATGTGGATATAGATAATTATTATCACTATAGTATAATATTCTGAAAATAAGGACTACCCTAGAATTCCTATTTATTCTACTAGTCATCCAAATATACCCTGTTGTTATCTGTTGTGAAGTTCAAGGGTCTCCAAGACTACTCTCACTTCTGAAATCACCTGTGAGTTTGAGCATCCCCAAGACAACCCTCAGATTTGCTAATTTGTTAGAACTAACAGAACTCAGCAAAGCCGTTTTACTCATGGTTATGGTTTACTATAGTAAGATAAAGATTAAAATTAGCCGAGGAAAAGGTGCATAAAGCAGAGTCCAGGACAGTTGTACAGAGCTATCCATTGTCCTTTTCCAGTGGAGTTGTGCAGAGAGCATTTACTTCTCCTAGCAACGATGTATGACAATTTGCATAGAGTTTTGTTAACTATGGAAGGTCACCACACTTTTGTACTCAGAATTTTTAATGGGGTTCAGTCACATACGCATGGCTGATCTCAGTCTCTGGTCCTTCCAGAGGCCAAATTTATACCATGGCCTGAGGCTACCAGGTAAACAAAGACATTCTTATCAGCCAGGACATTCTAATGCCTAAGAGTCACCTCCCAGAAGGCAAGGGCAAAGGCCAGCCCTCTCTCTGTACATTGTTAATTCTTTATTGTACAACTCTCAAGTCTACGTAATCACTTTGCTTCTAGACTACTGCAAAAACTGAAAGTCTCCCTGTTTCCCTTATACTCCCTAGAATCCATTTTCCATCAAGAAGCCAAAAAGATTTTTAAAACATAAAGCTGGTCAGTTCCCTTCCTTGTTTAAAATGCTCTGTTAACTTTTCATTACATTAAGAATAAATTCCAAACTCCTTTCCATGGTCTACAAATTGGCCATAATAATTCAGAGTGGGCGTCTGCACTCACAGATGCTACAATTCCCCAGGCTTCTTGGATGGTTAACTTTTAAAAAATCCATCATATCCTATTTTGAATATGATGTCTTCATAGGTGGTCTTTCTCTCATTGTGTCTGTAGTGACTTTCTTCTCTAGTCATTGTTGAACACATTACTACCTTCTATTATTTTCCTAACACTCATTATGAACTGATACTGTTCTGTTTACTTTTTTAGTATCCGTCTTTCTTTACTAGAAGTAAGTGTCCCGAGAGCAGTAATGTTGTCTTTTTCTTTGGCAGATTAGAACAGTCATTGGCATGTACCATTGACTCAGTAAATATTTGTTAAATGCCTGGCTTGCTGACTGGTTCTTGTCCATTGGTTTCTTGGCATTGATCTAGTTCCTTTCCTTTATGTGGCATTTCACAAAGACCATGTTTTAAACTACATCTTACAGTCAGGTTACCTTTTATGGTACATTTGATTCTGCCAAATTATACTTGTCAAAATTGTAAAGGCTGTATTCATTTATACTTATTCATATGAGTAGAAATACTCATATTACACATTCACTGAATTTGTGAAATCTAAATATCTAGGCTGGCAACTAAAGTCTTCCGTGGAGTTCAAACACTACAATAAAGCATTGCTACAAAGAAAGGATCATGATACAGGCTTTCAAACAGCATAGTTTCTTAATCAGTTTCCAAGATTTATTAAGAATTTTGTTTTGGCTCAGCTTTGTTACTTCCTAGGATACTGTCTGCTTAGCTGCAGACAGACACATTTTCTCTCAGTATATTTCAAGTAACATCTTTGATAGCTGCCACAGGGTCACTCAAAGCAGAACAAAAGAGTGCCTTATTCTTCAGCTTGGTCCCTGGATGAGGAGTTTCATAGCAGGTATGCTTCTTAGCAAATGTCTAGACGTGCATATTAGACTGCATTCTGCCTTTTGTGACAGTTGTAACACATCCCATCTGTCTTTATAGGTTTTTTTTTTTTCATTAACTGTCAGTCAATTGGATGCAGTAGATTTTCCCTACAAATATTATCTGTAAGCAATATTTCACTGTGATCAGTAGGTGAACAGCTTACTTTAAAAATTATCAATGGCATTTTAAAAGTTTGGTGAGTTTTGAGAACTCAGTTACCAGAATATATTTTATGGACTAATCACTGGTCTTGTAGATTCTAAAAACAAACCATAGTCAATTCAATGATTCAACTATTATTGGCTTATAAAATATTTATTCCTCAATAACCAATAATTTAAAATATATGAAAGTGGCTTATATGTACTTTAATCAATCCTTCTTATTAATGTAAAGAGTTTGGGAGTCTATAAACAAATATATAACTAGGTTAAAAATCACAGTATGTTTTATTTTTCCTATTGTTATTCAAAGCTGCTTTTTTTATTTTTGAGGTTCATATTTCCAGAATTATTAATTTAAAAACTCATTTTGTTACTCAAAGTTCAAGCTTATTTTTCTGATAGACTCACAAATCCATAATTTCACTTTTGCTGTTCACTTAAATTTTAGCTATACTTTTACAAGTTACAGACCTCTGAAAATTAGATACTCCTCATGCCCGGCCATGCCACATTTTCCAAATAGTATTGTATCTCCTTTCTCCCCTAACTGGTCCTCTACAGTGATGTCTTTTCTGCAAGTGATTTCATTATTGTTTCAAGTTCCTTAGCTTAAAAATGTACTATTCCTTTCCCCTTCGTTCTTTCCTCCTCCTCCATAGCTAAGTAGCATTATTAGATCTTCTCCACAACGTCTTGTTTGTCCTTTACTCTCCAAGCTTCTACTGCTCATCACAGTAAAGGCCTAGATTACCTCATAAAATTCCCACATTGGTTTCTCAGTTTATTGCTTGAATAGACATAACATTTCATTGAACATATAGATCACTACTCTTTTGCTCAAATATCTACCACTTAATCTGACCCCATTTATCTGTAGTTATTTTACCTTATCCGTTTTTAAAAAGTAGCTTGTATGCCCAGCTTGGGGCTCTAATTCACAACCCTGAGATCAAGAGTTGCGTGCTCTACCAACTGAGCCAGCCAGGTGCCCCAGCAAGTCTTTTTTTAAACTAAACTCTATGCTCAACATGGGGCTTGAACTCACAACCCCAAGATCGGAATTGCATGTCCACTGACTGAGCTAGCTAGGCGCCCCTTACCCATTTCTAATATGAACTCTTTACCTCAGCTCAGTTTGAGACCCTCACTATGTAGCTACCTCTCTACTAGGAGTCAGTAGGCCTGTTGCCAAAGGAATGAGTAGGCACAGTTCCTGTCACGCATCCCAAAGCAGATGGGACCACCTCCAGGACCACGGATGAACAAGGCAGAAGCCTGGTTATGGAACCACCTCTGCATCTACAGATATTAGGCCTGTTACCTGGGGTACAAGTGGATATGGCCCCCTCCACTTCCCTGAGCACACTGCTCCCAGGTCCATGGGTGGTTCCTGGGTGGGAAGAGCTGCCTCTGGACCAAGGGAGAGTGAGGCTGGAGCCAGGTCACGGAGCTGTTTCAGGGCTCACACACAGTGAATCTGTTACTGGGGGCACCAACAGGCATGGGTCCTCCTGGGTCCTTTGGTAGATAAGACTGTGGATAACCGGGGCTGGAGCTGAGTTCACAGTGGGGTAAGGATGCATCCAGGTCCTCGGCTGGCACCAGTAAGTGCCAACAGGAGTGCCACCTGGGTCTGGGACTGCCTACTCAGTCTTGGGTTCCACTGGGGTTTCGCAACTTCTTACCTGGATCCCAAGGTCCTGAAAAGGACACTTGTGTTTATGGATGGCTGCCAAATTGTTTCTATGAGGGAATGAGGGCTGGGGATTTCCTATCCTATCATCTTGCTGACATCAATTCATACATATAATTTCAAATACTGCAGCATGCTAATTTTAACTTGTTAAGTTTTTGTGGGGGGAAATTACATTTTCAAAAGAATTGTCTGCTTAACTGTAACCTTGTATTTGCAATTTATACTATCTCTTTCAAAGTATCAATAGAAAGGATGAAAGATGTCTTAAGCTTGGAAGCTGGACATTTGCCTTCCTCCTCCCACTTTTAAGATGTGTACATACTTTCACTTCTGCCTCCTCTTTCTACCTTCTAGTCTCTTCCTTTCCTATGAATGGAACAAAAGGAAGGAAAAGCACTTGTCTGAATTGGAAAGGCTGTGCTGAGTGGGATAAGATTAGACTCACCTTCACCTGGTTCTGTCACTCATCAGCTGTGTAATGCTAGGGGACTTTCAACCAAGTTGAAGGTCATATGTTCCTTCTATTATGCTAAGTATAAGATGGTCTTCATAGCAGGGATTGTAGTGAGGACTAGAATAAGGGCACATAATAGTAGGAATGCCCAAGTTTTCTAGTTACAATAATAGTAACAATTATTATTACTAGTCTGGATTATAAAAATCTATATTGAATTAGGAAAAGTTAAGGATTTTGACTTTTTCATATTGTACTTATATCTTTATTCAAGAAGAGCACTGATGAGTTCCAGTGTCGTATAGGCTATTGTCAGGATTTAAGGGACAGTACAATACAGAATTTAATTGACTCTGAAACCCTTCCATCTCCCTTCCTGAACCTTCTCTTCCTCTTGTTTTTCTTACCTGCTTCAGAATACTTGGTACTTTCATGTTGCTCTTTGGCTAACTTTGTTCATATACCCTTTGAGACTTGCTGTATTATTTTTTTCTCCAAATTTATCTCATCACTACCTAAATGGAAATTCTCTTCTGGGGACACCTGGGTGGCTCAGTTGGTTAAGCGGCTGCCTTCAGCTCAGATCATGATCCCAGGGTCCTGGGATGGTGCCCTGCATGGTTGGGCTCCCTACTGAGCAGGGAGTCCGCTTTTCCCGCTCCTCTGACCCCTCCACCCCAGCTCATGCTCTCACTCTGTATCTCTCAAATAAATAAATAAAATCTTAAAAAAAAAAAAAAAGAATTCTCTTTTCCTGAATAGTATTGCATAGCAATAAGGTAAGAAATAAGAATTAAGATAAAGAGTAAAGAGAAACTTCTTTTTCCTTTCTATATGGGAGAAGTATGTTTTAAAAGTAGACCTTGATAATTTATATAAATTACTAATTGGTATATAAGTCTTAGAAGGAGAAGTGTCTTAGACTTTAAAAAATCTCTTCTGGATTCATTGTTCCCTTTCCTCTATTTCAGTTGAATTATGTCTCTATTATTTAAAAAAAAAATCTTCCAGCCTATAATTATATCAGCAATTTTTGTCTGCTTTTCACATTATTTTCAAGGCTTTCTTATTGGTTCAAATGCCATGTTTCATAAAGCTTGGTCATTTTTATAAAAGGCAGTGATTTTTCTCCTGTTCTCTAGTTCATTATAAAAATTCACCATCGTGGTCTAAGTGTTCCTATTGCCTTAAACA
The DNA here is from genome assembly GCF_024610735.1 of Ursus americanus. Lineage (NCBI taxonomy): Eukaryota > Metazoa > Chordata > Mammalia > Carnivora > Ursidae > Ursus > Ursus americanus. The sequence goes on from NC_142131.1 coordinate 2,315,683, forward strand.
AGTGCCTCTTTCCTTGAATCCTGAAGGTTGTTTTTTTTTTTTAATACACCTGGTTTGCCTGTCCAACTTTAAATTTATGAGGTATGATACTAGTTAGGTGCAGATCTTTTCTTATGGCTGGAAATTTTAAAATAATCTGTGATCTTTTAAAATTAAAGGAGTAAGAGCTGTGAAGAGTAAAACGAATTCCAAAGCTCAGAATTTCAGACTTTAAAATATTAGCAAAACCAAGTTTTTTCTTTTTACAAAACTGTGCTTTTCTAAGATGAATAAAACAATGTTTTCCCAAAGAATATACCTTTTTCAGCAGGTGATCAGGTGATATGGATTGGATACTACGGCTTAATGTATAACCTGGTGAAAATGTCATGGGAGCTTCGGGGAGATGATGAGCAGGATGGATTTAGAAACAAAATATGGCAAATATTACAGAAAACAAAGGATCATGAGAAAGATGGGCGAATCCATAATGGCATATATATAGCTCAGGTAAGATAAAAGCCAAGGCAATAAATTGGTACTTCTATTGTCAGGAAGTGTTTGTCCTTTCTCTCTGAGGAAAAGGGAATGTCCATATTCAGTGAGTGTCAGTGACTCACAGCTGAGAACACTGTTTTTAAAATTTAATATTGATCTCTGTTTGGTTAAAGATAAGAGGATTAGCACACTTCTGACTAAGAACCTTGAAGAGAGGAGGTGATTTTGGGGAAGAATAATTGTTCTGCTTTGGGTTTGTGCCTGAGAGACATTTTAAGTATGCTAACCACGCATTCCAGTTTGCCCAGGTTAGCCTGGGTCTATGCCTAAATTTTCCAGCTTTCTTATTAGTAGTGAATTAATTCACTCTCAAAAGCGTCTCCATTTGGATAATAAATTATTTAGTTATCTTGTTTGTAAATTTTTCCTTCCAGCATTCAATAATACAAATTGCAAAGCTGGATTCACTAACACTACTCTTTTTCGTTAAAGTTAAATATGTATTTTACAAGTTCTTGGTTTTTCTAGTTCTTTTTTTTCCTCAGTTTTTTATTCAAGTATAATTAACACAGTGTTATATTAGTTTCAGGTGTACAATATACTGATTCAGCAATTCTACACATTACCTGTGCTCATCTTTGTTTTTTTTATAATATCTTTTATTATATTATGTTAGTCGCCATACAGTACATCCCTAGTTTTTGATGTAAAGTTCCATGATTCATTACTTGCGTATAACACCCAGTGCACCATGCAATACGTGCCCTCCTTACTACCCATCACCAGCCTATCCCATTCCCCCACCCCCCTCCCCTCTGAAGCCCTCAGTTTGTTTCCCAGAGTCCATAGTCTCTCATGGTTCATTCCCCCCTTCTCTTTAACCCCCCCTTCTTCTACTGATCTTCCTTCTTCTTATGTTCCGTAAATGAGTAAAACCATATGATAATTGTCTTTCTCTGCTTGACGTATTTCTCTTAGCATTATCTCCTCAGGTCCATGTTGTAGCAAATGTTGAGAAATCATTCTTTTTGATGGCTGAGTAATATTCCATTGTATATATGGACAACATCTTCTTAATCCAGTCATCTGTTGAAGGGCATCTCAGCTCCTTCCACAATTTAGCCATTGTGGACAATGCTGCTATGAACATTGGGGTGCATATGGCCCTTCTCTTCACTACGTCTGTATCTTTGGGGTAAATACCCAGTAGTGCAATGGCTGGGTCATAGGGTAGCTCAATTTTTAACTTTTTAAGGGACTTCCACATTGTTTTCCACAGTGGCTGTACCAACGTGCATTCCCACCAACAATGTAAGAGGGATCCCCTTTCTCCACATCCTCTCCACCATTTGTTGTTTCCTGCGTTGTCAATTTTTGCCATTCTAACTAGCATAAGGTGGTATCTCAATGTGGTTTTGATTTGAATTTCCCTGATGGCTAATGATGTTGAACATTTTTTCATGTGTCTGTTAGCCATTTGTATGTCTTCATTGGAAAAGTGTCTGTTCATATCTTCTGCCCATTTTTTGATTTGTTTATTTGTTTCTCATGTATTGAGTTTGAGAAGTTCTTTGTAGATCTTGGATACCAGTCTTTTATCTGTAGTGTCATTTGCAAATATCTTCTCCCATTCCCTGGGCTGCCTCTTAGTTTTTTTGACTGTTTCCTTGGCTGTGCAGAAGTTTTTATCTTGATGAAGCCCCACAAGCTCATTTTTTCTTTTGTTTCTTTTGCCTTTGGATATGTGTCAGGAGAAAAGTTGCTCTGGCCGATGTCAAAGAGGTTGCTGCCTATGTTCTTCTCTAGGATTTTGATGGATTCCTGTCTCACATTGAGGTCTTTCATCCATTTGGAGTTTATCTTTGTGTATGGTGTGAGAGAGTGGTCAAGTTTCATTCTTTTGCATGTAGCTGTCCAATTTTCCCAGCACCATTTATTGAAGAGACTGGCTTTTTTCCACTGGATGTTTTTTCCTGCTTTGTCAAAGATTAGTTGCCCATAGAGCCAGGGGTCCATTTCCCGGTTCTCTATTCTGTTCTGTTGGTCTATGTGTCTGTTTTTGTGCCCGTACCATGCTGTCTTTGTGATCACAGCTTTGTAGTACAGCTTGAAATCCGGCATCGTGATGCCCCCAGCTTTGTTTTTCCTTTTCAACAATTCCTTGGCAATTTGGGACCTTTTCTGGTTCCATACAAAATTAAGGGCTGTTTGTTCCAGTTCTTTGAAAAATGTCATTGGTATTTTGATCGGGATAGCATTGAAAGTGTAGATTGCTCTGGGTAGCATAGACATTTTAACTATGTTAATTCTTCCGATCCATGAGCATGGAATATTTTTCCATCTTTTTGTGTCTTCCTCAATGTCTTTCAAGAGTGATTTGTAGTTTCTAGAATATAGGTCCTTTACGTCTCTGGTTAAGTTAATTCCAAGATAATGTATGATTTTTGGTGCTATTGTAAATGGAATGGATTCCCTAATTTCTCTTTCTTCAGTCTCATTGTTCGTGTATAGAAATGCAATTGATTTCTGAGCATTGATTTTGTATCCCGCCACGTTACTGAATTGCTCTATAAGTTCTAGTAGTTTGGGGGTGGATTCTTTTGGGTTTTCCGTATAGAGTATCATGTCATCTGTGAAGAGAGACGGTTTAACTTCTTCTTTGCCTATTTGGTTACCTTTGATCCCTTTTTGTTGTCTGATTGCTGTTGCAAGGACTTCTAGTACTATGTTGAATAATATTGGCGAGAGTGGGCATCCTTGTCATGTTCCTGATCTTAAGGGAAGAGCTTCCAGCTTTTCCCCATTGAGAATGATATTTGCTGTAGGCTTTTCATAGATGGTTTTTATGAGATTGAGGAATGTACCCTCTATCCCTACACTCTGAAGGGTTTTAATCAGGAAAAGATGCTGTATTTTGTCAAATGCTTTTTCTGCATCAATTGAAAGGATCATATGGTTCTTGACTCTTTTCTTGTTGATATGATCTATCACACTGATCGATCTGTGAATGTTGAACCACCCTTGCATCCCAGGGATGAATCCCACTTGGTCTTGTTGGATAATCCTTTTAGTGTACTGTTGGATCCTATTAGCTAGGATCTTGTTGAGAATTTTGACATCCATATTCATCAGGGAAATTGGTCTGTAATTCTCCGTTTTGATGGGGTCTTTGCCTGGTTTGGGGATCAAGGTAATACTGGCCTCATAGAATGAGTTTGGTAGTTTTCTTCTGTTTCTATTTTTTGAAACAACTTCAGGAAAATAGGTATTATTTCTTCTTTGAATGTTTGGTAGAATTTCCCGGGGAATCCATCAGGCCATGGACTCTTGTTTTTGGGGGAGGTTTTTGATCACTGCTTCAATCTCTTCATAATTAATCGGTCTGTTTAAAAAATCAATTTCTTCCTGTTTCAGTCTTGGTAGTTTATAGGTTTCCAAGAAGGCATCCATTTCTTCCAGTTGTTTAATTTATTGGCATAAAGCTGTTGATAAAAGTTTCTAATGATCCTTCCTATTTCATTGGTGTTGGTTGTGACCTCTCCCTTTTCATTCATGATTTTATTAATTTGGGTCCTTTCTCTCTTCTTTTGAATAAGTCTGGCCAGTGGCTTATCGATCTTATTTATTCTTTCAAAGAACCAGCTTCTGGTTCTGTTGATCTGTTCTACTGTGCTCCTGGTTTCTAATTCATTGATTTCTGCTCTAATCTTGATCACCTGCCTTCTTGTGCATGGGTTAGGCCTTTTCTTTTGTTCCAGCTCCAGCTTCTTGAGGTGAGAATATAAAAACTGCAGTTTAGATTTTTCTATCCTTTTGAGTGAGGCTTGGATGCTTATGGATTTTCCCCTTAGGACTGCCTTTGCAGTGTCCCATAGGTTTTGGACCATTGTGTTTTCATTCTCTTTGGTCTCCATAAATTGTTTAAATTGATTTTTAATTTCCTGGTTTATCCCATCATTCTTGGGCAGGATGGTTCTTAGTTTCCAAGTGTTTGAGTTTCTTCCAAATTTTCCTTGTGATTGAGTTCCAATTTCAAAGCATTGTGGTCTGAGAATATGCAGGGAATAATTTCAGTCTTTTGGTAACGGTTGAGACCTGTTTTGTGACCCAGTATATGGTCTATTCTGGAGAACGTTCCATGTGCATTCGAAAAAAATGAGTATTCTTTGGTTCTGCGGTGTAGTGTTCTATATATATCTATGAGGTCCAACTCGTCTAGTATGGCATTCAAAGCTCTTGTTTCTTTGTTGATTTTCTGCTTAGGTGATCTGTCTATTGCTGATAGTGGAGTGTTGAGGTCCCCTACTATTAACGTATTTTTATCTATATGTCTCTTTATTCTGGTTAAGAGTTGGCTTGTGTATCTTGCTGCTCTCCTGTTGGGGGCATATATGTTTATAATTGTCATATCCACTGGTTGGATACATCCTTTAAGAATAATATAGTGTCCTTCTGTATCTCTAACTACAGTCTTTAGTTTAAAATCTAATCTGTCTGATATGAGAATTGCTACCCCAGCTTTCTTTTGAGGTCCATTGGCATGAAAAATGGTTCTCCATCCCTTTACTTTCAGTCCAGATGTATATTTAGGTTCAAAATGAGTCTCTTGTAGACAGCAAATGGGTGGGTCATGTCTTTTTATCCAATCTGCAACCCTGTGGTATTTATGGGAGCATTTAGGCCATTCACATTGAGAGTGATTATTGAGAGATATGATTTTAATGACGTCATGTTGCCTGTGAAGTCTTTGTTTCTATAGATTGTAAATTTCTGTTCTGTATCACTCTTGGGGCCTTTTTACTTTTATAGAACCCCCCTTAATATCTCCTGTAGGGCTGGTTTTGTGGTTATGAATTTGGTCAGTGTCTGGTGATCCTGGAAGGTCCTTATCTCTCCACCAATTCTGAATGACAGCCTTGCTGGATAGAGGATCCTTGGCTGCATGTTTTTCTCAGATAGAGCTTTAAAAATACCCTGCCAACCCTTCTTGTCCTTCCAGGTCTGTGTAGACATGTCTGACATAATTCTGATATTTTTGCCTCTGTACGTGAGAAATTTCTTCGCCCTGGTCACTTTCAATACTGTATCCTTGGATCTAATATTTGCAAATTGCACTATGACATGACGTCGTGTAGGTTTGTCGTGGTAGACCTTGGGAGGACACAATTGCTTGTTTCCTTTGCTAGATTAGGGAAGTTTTCAGCTACAATTTGTTCAAATATCTCTTCTAGACCTCTCTCTTTTCCACCCCCTCGAGGATGCCAATGATTCTGACATTGGAACGTTTCATTGAGTCAGTAATCTCCCGTAATCTACATTCTTGAGATTGGACTTTTTTTTGAGCCAAGTTTCTGTTTTAACTTTGTCTTCTACCATCCCATCCTCCAATTCACTAATTCGTTCTTCTGCCTCATTTACCCTGGCCATCAGAGCCTCTAGTCTTGACTGCATTTGATTCATAGCATTTTTAATTTCTGCCAGATTTGCTCTCATTTTTGCTGTTAGAGATTCTATATTCTCGTTAATATTTTCGTTAATATTTTTTTCAAGTCTGCATATCATCTTGACCATTGTTATTCTGAACTCCATTTCTGACAATTTGGTTATATCCATATCCATCAGTTCTGTGGCAGAGGCCACAGACTCATTATCTTTTCTTTGCTGGGGGGATTTCTCCTTTTTGTCAGTCTGATGAGGAGAGGTTGCAGGGGTTGCCCAGAGCACAAATTATTGACCAGGACCCAGGCAGTGTGCACTTGTTTTATAGGGACCTTAGGGATGTGGGCTTCTTATTTTTTTAGCCTGCCTTTTGGGGGAGGGGCCTGCCGCGCTGATATTCAGGCATCCCTGTTTGAGTAGAGTCGCCCTGTCTCCTACAAGGAGGAATGGGGATTGGCACAATGTGAGCTGGTGTTTCCGGGCTTTTGTTCTCTGGCGGCTTTCCCTGGCAGTTTTCTCTGATTCTTCTGAGAGTTGGAGCAGCAGTGGACAAATCCTAGCCTCTGTCTCAGAACAGAGAGATCACAGTCTGCTCTCCACTGACCTCTCCTGGCCTCTTTACCTCTGTTTCTGTTGGTGCCGCTAAAAACCCTGCAGTATCCTGGGTTGTGTACCCCACAGCTGGTGTTCCAGCCCTCACTTCCAGGGCTGGCATGTCTCTGTCCTTTGTGTTTCTAACACCGCCAGCCACCCCTGGTTCCCCGCGCTCCCGAGCTCTCTGTTTCAGTTTAGTTCCAGTGAGCGCTCCGGAGCTCTGGATTTCCATCTGGTCGCACACGCATTCCAAGGCTCACGGTCTCAGTCTGCTCTCTGGAGGGTGCCGGTCTTGGAGTCTGGCCCGCTCCCCAGTGCAGGTGGCTACTGCTCCCAGCGCCTGAGCGCGGAGTCTCCCTCCCCCTTCTGTTTATCTTCCGATATCTGTGCGCGGTGTCACGGCTCCCCGCTTCGTACCTCAATACTCAGCACTGGAGATGTTCATTTGTAGAGATCCAGATGTATCTTCCTGTGTCTCAGGCTGATTTCGTGGGTGTTCAGAATGGTCTGGTACCTATCCAGCTCGACTCAGGGGACCAGCTAAAAAAAGGGACCCCTACTTCTCCGCCATCTTAACTCCCCTCCTACCTCTTGGTTTTTCTAGTTCTAGTTGAATGACTATGTATATTTTTCCTTCACATTCAAAGAAAATCATTATGAAATGAGCTATCCATTCTTCATGAAATGCAAATGTGATTTTCCAGAATGTTTTATCCATATGGTATCCTATGATATTTTAAAACTCCCACCAGTTTTTTTCTTTTCTATGTCTTATTTTGATCTAGGTTAATTTGTTTGTTATCCTAAACTACACTTTTTTCTTCCTATGACTGAAGTTTCTGGTTTTTTCTTGGTTTCACAGGTGCAATTATCCTAGCACTCTTAATATCCTGTTTTCTAATAATAATTACGGATGTGAATGAATGTTAACAAGAAGAGCAAATAATGATTTCATTCTCTGTAATGGATTGTCAAAGCATATGGGTGGGCCATTATTGCAACACAGACCATTTATGCTCCAGATTCTTACTAGGCAACAAAAACTTAAACTCCTTGTTTTTTAATCATAAATCTGACTTGGAGTAATAATCTTTATGGAGGACTATCTAAAAACATGCATTCCTTTTCTCTAGACTTCTAGTATCTTTTTATAGAGAAGACAATCAAGAGCTATCCAATTGAACTATGTTGTTTTAGATTCCATGGGCTTGCTTTTATGCAACCATGTTTTCGTTTTATTCTTGGTTGTGGATAGAACATAGAAAGAAAAAGAAAAAAATAATTACTATTGTATCTATCACAGTGATGACCACTATATCACTCAGTATCCCCTTTGTTGGTATTTAAGAAATAATCCCTCCTTAGTTTCATGTGCTCTCTGAACCTTATTATTATTTTGTATAAGCTGCTCAATACAGTTTTTAAAAAATGAGAGTCAGATTTTGGCTAGTTGCTTAACAGAAATAGAGGACTATATGTCTTCATCTCACCCAGTCTTATTATTTTCCCTTTGTTTTTTCATTTTCCATCAATTTTCAATCATTCGTATTATTCTCTGGTTTTGCACCTATTTTTATATGCTACTTCACATCTCAAATGGATTGTATACTGTCACCAAATAAATAAGACAACTCAAATTTGTCATTTCTATAATTAGAGTCCTATTTATGTGCCTGTTTTCAGGGCCAATCATTTGGTATAGGATAACCTTCTTTCTTCAAAATTCTAGTAAATATCTATAGATGATTACATTCGAAATTCGTAAGTCAGTTAATCAGACATAGCAGATATTTTTTAGTTGGTAGGTCCAAGGAAAGACCCATTACTGAAGCAGTCAGTTCTGAGAATAAAATAATAAACAAAAGTATAACTAGATGTGCTAATTAATTTTTTATGCTTAGTGAGAAGACTTCTAAAGGATGCTTTCATTTTAAATAGTAAATGTGTGGGAAAGCAAGTTTTCCTCAGAGAAAAATCTAAACTATAAATTTCTTTTTTGTTTTTAAAGATTTTTTATTGATTTATTTGAGAGAGAAAGAGAGCACTTACAAGGGGAGGGACAGAGGGAGAGGGAGAAGAAGACTCCCCACTGAGCAGGGAGCCCGATCCCAGGACCCCAGGATCATGACCTGAGCCAGAGGCAGACGCTTAACTTACTGAGCCACCCAGGTGCCCCTAAACTAGAAATTTCTAAAGGCAGTTATATTAAATTAGATATAGTATGTATTTAATGTAAGAAATACATTTATTTGCATTAGATAGATTAACTAAAAGATACAATTCACTCTATATCCATATTATCTAAAAGTTAGGTAGAGATAGAGACATTTGGATTGTTAAATAACAAAATATGTGATTTATGGATATAAATGATAGAATGCCTAGCCAGTGACTTTGAAATATCACTTAATTTAGTTTGAATTCCCTTATTTAATATTAAGATACTACCAGTATATACACTAATAAATTATATAAAAAATTTAACCAAATTCAGTAGAAAATATGAAATAAATATGTACATATTGGGTCCTAAATCTATTTTGCCATGCTGAATTCTGTGGAAGACACAAAGAAATCCAAAAAATGACCTTTACACAATAATTTCTACTGTCTCATTCAGGAAACAGAAGATTCAGAAGATGGAATATCGTAGGGGCGCCTGAGTGACTCAGTCAGTTAAGTGTCTGCCTTCAGCTCAGGTCATGATCTCAGGGTGCTGGGATGGAGCCCTGCATGGTCAGGTTCCCCGTTCAGTGGTCCCTCTCCCTCTGTCCTCCGCCTCCCATCCATCCCCCACCTTGCGTGCATGTGTGTGCGTGCACTCTCTCTCTCAAATAAATAAAATCTTAAAAAAAAAGAAGATGGAATATTATATCTATGGCAAGTCCCATCAAAGTTCATGGCACACAATGAGAGTTCAGATAAATATTTGGTCTCTAACTTTTTCCTTACATTAATGAGGAATACATTGTTGTCATCTTTAAGTAGTACTTGAGCTGGAAACTTAAATGATGAGTTATGTTAAATGACTCAAGGGAGCAGGGTCAAGGAGTGTGTCTCTTACATAAGAAAATGTGAGCCACGCAGAAATAAGAACACTGTAAGAAAAAACCATTGGTTTACTTGTGCAGTTGGAGAAAAAGGTTTGGATTGGGCAGTAGTAGACATTACACTTGAAAGTTATGTTTGAGTTACCAAGCTAATGTCTTAGAAACTTAGAGATGGTTTCATAAAAATAGAAATGCTAAGTAAAACAATTAGTTTTAGGAGAAAATTTTTTTTAAAATTTTGATAGATGGGTAATTTGTGTTGGGTAAAATCATGTATACACTTTCTTATACCTTTATGATGAATTATTGTTTTGGAACTTTTGGTACATTATTAGAGTAATTGTCCCCAATTTATTTAGGACTCCCTATATTCACATCCATGGCATTATTCCTTCTATACTCAAATTCTTGGCTTGACCACATGACTTGATTTGGACAGTAAGATAATACCAATGTTATACAAGTGGAGATTTTACTTTTTAAAAATTATTATTATTTTTAAAGATTTTATTTATTTATTTGCGAGAGAGAGAGAGAGAGCGCGCACACATGAGCCGGCGGTAGGGGCAGAGGGAGAAGGAGAAGCAAACTCCTAGCTGAGCAGGGAGCCAGATGCAGGGCTCAATCCCAGGACTCTGGGATCATGACCTGAGCCAAAGGCAGACACTTCACTCACTGAGCCACCCGGTGCTCCCAAGTGGAGATTTGAAAAATGCTTACATATTGGGGCCCACTCTCTCTTGTTCTCTTGGAACACTGTAACTGTCATGGGAACAAACCCGTTACCCAGTTGGAAGATGAGAGACAACATGGCACAGAGACAAGCCATTCTAGTTGATCCACTGCCCCCCCCCCTCCAAGAGTAACCAGTTCCTGACTGACTGAACAGCTGACTACAGAAATATGAATGGGCCCAGCTAAGACCAGAGGAACCATTAAGTGTCCACCTTAAATTGTTGACCTGTGGAACTATGGGCTAAATAAATAACTGTGTTAAACCTCTAAGTTTTGGGGTGATTTTTTTTTTTTTTTTGGCATCGTAAAAGAGTTGCATAATTGAGATTTTAGTCTACTAAATTATTCAATATAAATGTTTCTTTCGTTTTATCATTTTTTAAAAGGCACTGATAATAGTAGATTTGTTGAGCATTTACTATGTGCCATGTACTAAACACTTTACATGCATTATTTAATCCTCATAAAAACCATATGTTATTTGTATTTTCATGCTCTTGATTTTACAGATGAGGCAATTGAAATTTTAAATAAAGACATTTAAACTTTTTGAAAGGTGAAGTAACTTGCCCATGGAGAGTGTGGTAAATTACATTGTTTGCTTTTTCTAATGTTGAACAATCATTGCATTCCTGGAATGAAAACACTTGATGATGATGTAATAACATTTTTAATATTGTTGTATTTGTTTTGATAATATTTTGCTTAAGATTTTGCATCCATGTTGATGGGTGCAATTGTTCTATAATTTTTTTTCTTATAATGTTTTTGATAAGGTTTTGCACCAAAGTTATGCTGGATTTATGGAATGAATTGGGAAGTGATTATCTTTTTTCCCCTATTCCCTGAAAGAATTTTGTAGTATGGTTATAATTTCTTCTTTAAAAATTCTGTAGTATTGACAAAGGAATCCATTTGTCATGGATACTTATGGAAAGGTTTTAATTGTGACTTTTTTTTTTTTTTTTGACAGAGAGAGAAAGAGAGAGGAGCAGGGAGGGGCAGAGGGAGAGGGTGAGAGAGAATCTTAAGCAGGCTCCACACCCAGTGCGGAGCCCGATGTGAGGCTCAATCTCATGACCCTGAGATCAAGAGTCTGATGCTTGACCAACTGAGTCACCCAGGTGCCCCGTGGAATTCTTTTACAGTTGTATAGCTTCCTAGGCTTTAATTTTCCTTGCATCAGTTTTTTTCTAGGAATTTCATCTGCGATATTTTATGAAGTTGCTCATAATATCTTTGTATGGTAGCTCAATGTCTTCAGGATCTGGCATGATAACCTCTCTTTCATTCCTGACTCTTACTATTTTTGCTTTTGTTCTCTTTAATCTCTCATGCTAAGGATGTAATCAACTTCTTTGTCTTTTAAAAAACAACTTTTGGGGCACCTGGGTGGCTCAGTCAGTTAAGTATCTGACTCTTGATTTTTGCCTGGGTCATGATCTCAGGGTAGTGAGATTGAGCCCTGAGTGTGGCTCTACGCTCAGCATGGAGTCTGAGATTTTCTCCCCCCTCCCTTCCCCCCTCTCATGCGCGCGCTCTCTAAAATAAATAAATCTTTAAAAAAAAAAACAAAAAAACCTTGATTCTCTTGATACTGATATTCTATATTATGTTTTTTCTAATTTCTTTAATATCTGATATGGATTTATATTTCCTTCTGCTAATTTTTTTGCATTTAATGTGTTGCTCCTTTTCCAAAATTACTTAACTGTAATTTTGTCACTGACTTGAAGAATTTTTCTAATATATGATTTTAATACTATTAATTTCCCTCTACACATTAATTTAGATGTATCCCGAAAGTTGTGATAAGTAATATTTTAATTATCATTCAGTTCAAAAGAGTTTCGAATTTCTACTATTATTTCTATTTTAAGCCACAGGTTACTCAAGTTCATGACTTAGTGTCCACACAGATGGAGGGTTTACTGTTATGTTTGTGATTTTGATTTCTAGTTCAATTCTACCATGCTCAGTGATGATGCTCTCATTATTATAAAATGTTCTTCTTTATAATAAGTCTACCTTTTGGTTATGAGTATAATCATAGTAGCTTTCTTTATTGAGGGATCTTTTGATTAGTGTTTGCATATCTATTTTCATGTGTAGCTCTTTGGAGAAGCTGTATTTTTTTTTTAACCTAAAGATTATGGTCTTTAAATTTCAATGTTTATTCTATTTACATTTAATATCATTACAATATATGTGTTTATTTCTGTATATTGTTATTTACCATTCTATTTGTACATCCTTTCCTTTTTTAAATCTCATTTTGTGCCTTTTTGGGGAAGTTTTTTTTTTTTTTAATGCCATTTCATCCCGTCCCCTTTATTTGTCTGGTGGTTACACCTTTGCTTGTTACCCAAGATGTTACAAAGTGAATCCTTGTATTATTGAAGTCTAACATAAATTTAATATTTTCCTAGACCTTAAAACTGTCTTAAAATATTTTAACTTTGGGATGCCTGGATGGCTCAGTTGGTTAAGCGTCTGCCTTTACTTACATAATCTTCCTGTTGAACATTTTAATTGTGTGTGTATATGGATGTTGTTTGTGTGTATATGTGGTTACAGATATCAATATATTATTAATATTTTGGACACTTAATATTCTTTAAATTTACCTACATATTTGCATGTTTCTTTCTTTATTCTTCTTGAATCTCTGACCTTCTGCATGGGATTATTTTTCTTCTGCTCAAAGAAGACCGCTTCATATTCTTTTAGTATCTCCTGGTGGCTAATTCTGTCCATTTTCATTTACTTGAAGAGGTTTTCATTCAGTTTAATTCTGAAGGATAGTTTTATTGGCTAAGAATTCTGTGTTGGTATAGATATGACATAAAATTAAGTGTCTAATCAATTGCTCTGTTTATTCTTCCAGGCAATGGTGTTCCTTGCATCCTTTTTTATGACTTTGGTCATAAAGGTTTTTTTCAGTTTATTATAAGCTGGTATTTTTCTAATGTTAAATTGCATATTAGCATGTCTTTTTTTTTAATGATTTTTTATTATATTATGTTAGTCACCATACAGTACATCCCCGGTTTCCGATGTAAGGCTCGATGTTTCATTAGTATGTCTATAGTAGGTTTCAGGAATAATAATGGCTAAACTAACTCCATTAAACTCCCCACACCTAATTATTCGAGTGACCGAAGTGATTAGCTTCTCCGCAGTTCTCAGCTTTTCTCTTCTGTGGTCTCTGTGCTCTGTTCTTGTGTTACTCCTATGTGATCCTCTTTCCTAAATTCCACAGCTCATATTCATTCCCTTTCATGTTTAATTTCTCTGAGGAAAATAATATATTTATTTCAGATTTTAAAAGCTGCCTTTTAAAGGAAGTTAATCGTGATACTGTAGCATAAGTTAAACAACTAAATTTCAGATATCTGAACAAGACAAAAGCAAAGTGATTTCAAAAGAAGGAGCACATTTGGTCTATAGGTGTAATATGTTATAGCGAATATTCTGATTTTATTAAAATCGTGCTTTTTTGTCCGGAATAGTCTGAACACTTTCTATATAACCTCTCTTTGAAGTCTGTTTAATCTTACAGAACATGTGCGTGGTAAAATCAAGGTTCCTTTTCTTCTTTGATACTACGTTGGCAACACTTACATACAGTAATAAAACTACAAAGGTTATTTATTCCTAAATATTTTTAAATTTTCCTTAATAGTTTACTAATTCCCAAATTCCATTTAACCACTTATATTACTAGCCTGTGATACCTGTTTAGGCAACAAGTTCTCTGGTGTAAAATGGGCAGCAGCTTTCTTTCACAAGTGGTAAAAACTCTGTCAGTCTTTAGGTGCTCCCTCACTGCTCGATGTGAGTACGGAACATCTAAAAAAACCTATGAAGGCTTGTGTCTCAGATGCTTCCATCGAAAATAAAATATGTATTCTACTTTTATTTCAGTTAATGCAAATGACTATGTTTATAGAACAACCTTTGTTTATTCTTCCCATCCTAACACCTTGTTGCCAGAAGCTTTCCTCACGTAAAGTCATCATCATATTACCTACACAGAGTGAAACAAAGCCTTAATGATAAACTATAGTACATTATAATGGGAAGGGTTTGTTTCAGAAGGATTGAATATACCTCTATGTTTATAGAATTAAGTAGAAATGTTCTCTTTGTATACTTTAAAAATAAATGTGCAATTCATATGATAAACTATTGAATTCAATGAATAAAATTTTGTACTTAATACCTCAATTTATCTGTATCACTGGTAAATCTTTTACTAACTATATTATGTACTCTTGTGTCTTACATGTTTTTTTAATCCACAATAGCATCCTATCATCTATAATTCTTGTTATGTCTGTTCATGAAATTTAATGCTTAATGGAGGTTACAGGAGAGGTGAAATATTTAATAGCATATTTGAAATGAAAAACAATTGTAAATAGATCCCTGAACATGAGCCCTTCATCTGACAAATTCAATATAAACCCAACCGTTACCTGAGTATTTGGGAAAGAAATAAAAAAACTCATATACTCATAGTGGCATAATAAACAAATGTTAATTGATGTGCTTTGTTTGAAATACTTCCAGGGAGACTTGCAATGAGCAAGGCTCTTCTGTACAGGCAATTCAGCAGCATATGTTGGCACATCTAGGAAAAGTCATCATGTATAAATGCTTTCTTCCATCTGGTATATGACCTCAAATATCAAAAAGAAATATGTACAGCTAGAATGAATATGCGACTTTATTCAGAGTACCTTCAACTCATCAGGTAACACTTTGTGGTTAACATTTCATGGTGAGATCTTTAAACTAAAATTTATTTTTATTCTTAATGATATTATTATACTCTTAATGTACTCTATAAAGCAGCAAAATAGAATAAACAACACTATTAGTCTCTATTCTCTCAGTACCTACCTCTTTCCTCCTCCACATATGGCTCTTCTTTTGACATATATGGGAACTCTTGAGTGTGGAAAGGGAGATGTGTTTTGGGAAGAGTACAGTCTCTTTAAACACTTAACAGAATTCTAATGTAACAGGTTACACTGTTTTGAGAGAACAAAACTATTTGTAGAACTTAACAGTGAGCCAGGTACTGTGCTAAGTGTCTTACATATATTAACTCACCGATACCCCATAAACTCTCCCGGCACCGCCATCACCCACACAGATGGGAGTGTCTGAGTCTAAACACAATGAAAATAAGTGGCTGGTGGTGGCTGCATCTATGAGTGCACTTAACCCAAAGGCTCTGCTGTTTCCACTCTGCTGTGTCTTCTCTCCAAAATTAAATATAAACAAGGCACTAATATTTATTGAAGAATTTTTGTATGTCAGACATTACTAGAAAATATATTCAATTTTTATGTTTAAGCTTTATAATAACACTATAAAGGGGAGTATTATCATCATCCCATTTTAGAAATAAGGAAACGTGCTCAGAGAGGTTAAATAACTTGTGCAAGATCACACGACTGGAAAGATGGATATTCCCGTCTCAGTCCTTTTCTTAATCTACTACATCAGTTCTTCTTAGATTTTAAGACATATAGGATTAGGGCCTGAAATTCTGCATTTATAACATGCTCCCAGGTAATGACGGATAATGATGAGCTGAGGACCACATTTTAATAGTTAGGAGTTTCTCATGCTGTCCTCCCTTGTGAGATTTTGTAACTCCTGTAGGAAATAATCTTTTGAGACTACCAATGACTCACTTCTATTTAAATTTTGAAATTTAAAGAATAAAATTGTCATTTTCCCCCCTACAAACAAGTTCAATACTCCCAGCTCTAGGATTACTTAAGGAGAAGTGGAGACACAACAGAGAGAGATGAGAGAAACAGAATTTGCTGTAAACTCTGCTGCAATGGCTACCATCCTATTTCTTTCTTTTTTATTCTCTCACGTCAAGCAGAGTGTGAGCTAGCTTACATGTCGATGTGTTTGCTACATTTCCTTAATTATTGATAGAAAATTAAAAAGTCTGGAGAGACTTTATTTATTTATTTATTTATTTATTTATTTATTTATTAACATTGCTACTACATCATAATTCCTTGGAGAATTTCCCTTTGTGCTGATTTATCCATCTGCTTGCTAACCTGCATAAATGCTAGTTTTTTACTAACATTGTGCCCAATACAAAGACAAAAAGGTGGGCATATGTCCCTACCCATGGCTAGAATATGTGTGTGAGAGAAATATTTTTAAACACTACCCTCCCAACTTTAATATTAGATTAGTAAAATTAACATAAATATTCAGAAATTGCCATTCATTTCTTAGTAAAAAATGTCAAGTTTCAATAATGCAGTAAGGAAATTCTGAATTTTATTTTATTATTATTTTTTAAAATTTATTTATTTATTTATTTGACACAGAGAGAGAGAGAGAGAGAGGGCACAAGCAGGGGGAGCGGCAGGCAGAGGAAGAGGGAGAAGCAGGCTCCCCATGGAGCAGGGAGCCTGACCTGGGGCTCCATCCCAGATCCCAGGACCCTGGGATCATGACCTGAACCGAAGGCAGACACTCAACCGACTGAGCCACCCAGGTGTCCTGAAAATTCTGAATTTTAAAACCTACCTGGGCATTGCTAAAAAGTAGGGACATATGATAAAAATGTAAATAATGTATAAATAATGTTTAAAAATGGAGTTTGAGATAATGTTTATTGGTAGGCCAAGTAGTAGTAAATTTGTGATTTTGGTATCTGTTGTAAGGAATGGTCGTTAATATTTTGTGTTAGTCTACTTCCAAAAAGTATAGATACATATTTATGTGTAGTTGGCATTTAAGTCTCTGGATTATAACATTAGAATAATGGCTTTAAGAGAAGGAAGACTCTTAAAAAGAAATGACTCTGGTAGAGTAATCATGATTCTATTTCACAAATCTGTTAACATAAAAGTGACAATGTAACACAATTGTTTTCAGCCTGGCAGAGATTGTATCAAGTGTTCTCTGGGGTAAGCTGCAAAGGCTGTTTTAGGGCATTCCTGACAGAAATGGATGGATACTTTTTAAACTTCTCACTGCCTGCTAAGTTAACCCTCCCCAAACTCTGAGAGTGGTTATTATTATCTCCATATCACAAATGAAAAACATGACAGAATGAAACTAAACACAAAACATAGGCCTAGAGAGGTAACATTTCCCAAAGTTTGCATCCTCCACTAATAAATGGAAAAGCCAGAACTGATTTCAGATCTAATTGCAAAGCCCATTTTATTTGCTGGTACTTCCTCCAGAAAAGCAAACAAACAGAATCTCTTCTAGATAAGGTAAATATGCATTTGACTGACATTTGAGACTATACTTCCGTAGTCGAATGCCTTGAACAACAATGGGAGAGATAAATTTACCTGGGCTTTCAATCAGTGAACCATGATGAGATGTAGAAATGCCTTCCTTTTGCTTCTTGAAAGAGCTGGCATCTGAATCTACAACTTATCTGGTCTGGGAGGATAGACAGCAAGGGGTAGCCAAATGAGTCATGATAAAAACAGTGTCAGTATTCTGTCATGCAGGGTAATGTTATGTCTGGAAACAATGTATTTTACCAGAAATTTACCAAAAATTCTTTCTGTTGGTTAATTTACTCACACATGTATTGATCCATCGCTTTTTAAAAAAAGATATTTTATTTATTTGAGCAAGCGAGACAGCACCCAAGAGAGCGAGCAATAGCGGGGGATGGGGGTGGGGCAAGGGCAGAAGGAGAGGGAGAAGCAGACGCCCCACTGAGCAGGGAGCAGGGGCTTGATCCTGGGGCCCTGAGATCACGACCTGAGGGGAGGCAGACGTTTAACTGACCGGGCCACCCAGGTGCCCCTCATTCATCATTCCTATAACGGAAGAGCTCGTAGTAATATACTACCCGTTATTATTGATTTTGAAGTACCTTTTCTTATAAAAAAAAAACAAAACACAAAAACGAGCCAGGGAAGGTAAGCCGGGCGGACCCTACCCGTGGACCACCTGGCCGGCGCCCAGGCAGCTGGAGGTTCTCCACGCACCTGGCCACTGAGGAGGCGCGCACACGTGGCGCAAGGAGGCGAGGAGCCCGGGCAGAGCTCCGCTAGTCACGCGGACCCGGGCTGCTGTTTCTGGCTTCCGGCGCGGCTCCTACCCACGCGGACTCGTTCCAATCAAGCAACTGTTGCAGTGCTTTCGAGGAGCTGCTCCCGGAATACCTCGGCGGCCCCGAATTGAGCTAATTGCACCACCAGTGCCACAGGGGCGACGCTCTGCAGTCAACAGCTTGTCTCTTCAGGATCTCGTGTTCTGCTCCATAGCTCTACTCCTAGGAGGCTCAAGCCAAGAAACATCTGCACAGTAAGGCCTCCCTCATCCGCAGTTTCGCTCTCGGAGGTTTTCGCTACCCGTGGTCGCCATGGTCCGGGAGCAGACGAAGCTCATGGCCAGTCAGCAGAATGCCGGCGGAAGCTTAAAGCTGCCTCAGCGCCGGCGTCGTTCACCCCCAGCCTCTCACCGAGGCGTCTCGCGTCCTCGCGGGAGGGGTGAGTACAGGACGACTAGATAATTTGAGAGACAAAGAGAGACCACACTCACTTACCTTTAATTACAGAATATTGTTACAACTGTTCTATTTTATTTTTATTCTCTCCCTGAGCCTAATTTATAAAGTTAAACCCTTCCGTCGGTGTGTATGTATAGGGAAAAACATATAGGGTTTGGTATTATCATGGTTTCAGGCATCCACCGAGGGTCTTGGAACATATCACTGTGGATAAGGGGAGGAGGGTCTCCTGTACGTTTTCATTTTCTAAATCCAATCCAGTTGGTGTGTAGACATCCGGTGTGACAAGGAAGAAACAGGTCTTCGTTGACTCTGTTTATTCCATACCTTATTTTATCGACACAGAAAATGTTGAGGATCCCAAAATGGAATGGTTTGGGGAGCATGTGGAGGGTTTGACTAGATAATGAACCCCAATATTAAATCTGCTGGAGTTTCAAGTACAAGATGAAGGGAAACAACATTCAAAATTAGTAAAGATGATTTGCTTAAATGTGGTTTAAGAAGTACAAGACACATAAAACCCTACCTGAAAATGAATATAGATTTTATCTCATCTAGAGACAAAGGATGAGTTGTGGAAAAGAGATTCGGTTTTCACTTGGTTCATTAATTCCATAAGATAGGTAATATAAAAAGCTTCTAAGATTCTATTTACATATACATTAGAAGGTACTTCCAGGTGTTACTCTAATTCCTTAATGTCTCAGCTGTGCTAATTTAAGGCCAGTGTGCTCTAGGTATTGTTAAGCTATCACTGTTTCTTGAGAACTCGTTGAGGCTTTGGATTTGACATCGCATTTGACTTTTTATATAGTAATTGACATGTACTGGGGCAGTGATGGACTGAGTCTAACCCGAATCCAACCATAATGAGTAAATTTTGCTTATGTGCTTATCACCTGTTCCTTTCGAACAAAAATGCCAGATTCATTTAGCTGAAATGATTCCAAAAAGTGCATTGACCTCAACTAATTTCAAAATGCTTTTTATTTCTGCATATGTTGAATACTTTTTACAATTTAAAAAATGATCTGTTTTGAAGGTAAAATTGACACGTCATGAAATTAAAAAGACAAATATGTGAATCAAACTGTAAATCAAGTATTTGGGAAGTGAAGAGTGGAAACTTAAATTCAGAATTTTTGTACCCTTTCTGTAAATACTTTTTGAAGAAACTCTGTGAATTAGAATAGCCTCATTTGGAATGCTTTCTGTTACCAGTCAATATTTTTAGATAGTTAAAACCTGGTCCTAAGCCTAAAGTGGGCTGAATTCTGGAAAGCAAATCTTTCACAGCTGCCTCTGGGCACAGAAACCTTTTAAAAAATACATACTCCTTAAAGTCTTTTGTTCACATGGTCACACACTGATGCTTACATGGTCCAGTATCTAATATCCCCACAGTAGTCTTGATAACTAAGGTCATTTTTTTTTATCTTTAGAAACCTACCCTGGAACAACCATATTCAACAGATCTCAAGCTACTGAGTGTGTGATTGAACCTTACATTTTGTTTCATACGTGAATGTTGTGCATCTATTTTGGATTATATATTGTGTTTGTGCATTTCTGTCTTTATTCATAGTTTCTTCTCAGGTTATGGAATTGATTTGTATTGAACGCAAACTGTAAATAAAAAGAAATGGCTAGAAAAATATAGGTGCTGTAATTACCTTTTAACAGATGAACCTGCAGGCTTTGAGACATTAATTTCCTCGAAGTCACAACAGTATGAAATGTGCTAGACACCATTTAATTTCTTAGTTCAAATTGAATGCTCTATGATTTCAACCTAGTTAATGATCACGATATGCAACAACTGGGGATAATAGAGACATAATTGTTTGTCTACGCTACATACTATAAACATACATGGTTTTGCATTTTATTCTTTCCCATCCTCCAGAGCTTTCAGAGAAATCCCTATTTACTTACCTGCCTTTCGCTATTTTCTTCATTGCTTTAACCCTTTGTTTTTCAGTTTTTATCATGAGATTGTTCTCATTTTTTCTCACTATAATTTTGTCTAAATGCAATAGTCAGTTTTCAAACAGTAATTTGACTGAGGCAAACCTGATCTTGACATCTTAAAGAGATGTCATCTTAAAGAAAAAAGTCTTTAAGTTGGATGTTCATATGCAGGAAAACATTTTCTGTTCCTTAATTTTCTACCATACGATCACTAGGCATATAAAATGAATCCTGAGTGACTGGTAATAAACTGCCTGAAGATGGGTAATTTTGAATAAAAAATGTAAAAATGTTAATGCAAGGAGGCAGCATCCAATTTATTTACAAAAGAATTCCTAACAAACATATTGTGAACATTAAAAAAAAAATGTAACACATGAGATTTTGAAACTTACATCTTCATTTATCATTACCAATTCTAGCCAGAGAAAATATGCCTCTAGCCATTTCAAAAGAAGGTTTAATTAAAAACCAGTCATGGACATTATTGAACATAAATAGGAAATTTCGGAAAAGAGCTCTTTCCTGACTAAAAATTGCTTAAGTATTGTGGAATTTTTTGTTAGGTCTCTTTTCGAAGATTAGAACATACTAAATTTAATTTAGGTATAAATCCTAGAACATCTTCAATGTGAGCTAAACACAAAGCCCTTTCCATTTTTTACTTAACACAAATTTTGTTCAAAGAAAGTTTAGATTTTTTGTTTCAAAGAAAGTTTATGTACAGAGAAATGAAATTCTCATTTAATAAAACAGGTACATTAACTCAACTGATTGCATGAGAGACTATGGGCTCTGAGAAACAAACAGGACTTCAGAGGGGAGGGGGTGGGGGACTGGGATAGACTGGTGATGGGTAGTAAGGAGGGCACGTATTGCATGGTGCACTGGGTGTTATACGCAACTAATGAATCATCGAACTTTACATCAGAAACCAGGGATGTACTCTATGGTGACTAACATAATATAATAAAAAATATTATTATAAAAAACTCAATTGATTACTTAATTTCTTAATATTATAAATATGAAATTCATGTATGGGAACCATACAAATTAAAAATTATATCATTAAGGGGCACCTGCATGGTGCAGTCGGTTAGGTGTCTAACTCTTGGTTTCGGCTTAGGTCATGATCTCAGGGTTGTGAGATCAAGCCCCATGGTGGGCCCTGTGCTTAGTACAGAGTCTGCTTGGGATTCTCTCTCCCTCTCCTCCTCCCACTTGTGCTCTGTGTCTCTCTCTCTCAAATAAATCTTTAAAAAGAAAGGAAATTATATCATTAAATTTTTGAAATTTCAAGACTGGTTTTGTTCATGCTTAATTGTTTATTTCATTAATAATTTATAACTTAAAAAATCTTTTGGGAATCTGCTTTTTTTTCTTATTTTTATTTAACAGGAAGAATGCAACATTAGTCAAAGGAAATGAACATACATTTATCTTTTATTTAAAAATATATCATTTTTCCTCTCATTTAATTCTATTTCAAGTGATTCCTTTTTCTTTTCTTTCAACAGGCTGAGTTAAATGACCCAACTGATCCCTTCACTAAGCATAGTTCAAAAGTCTCATCAAATGTAGGGGATGAAACTTTCTCCAAATATATAGGATGGAGAATTGCCAATGCTCTTTCCAAACTGTTCTTCCCCTCCACTGGAGCCCATGTTCTTCCTTTGAAAGAACCATTGAAAAAACGGTATCCAGTGAAATATCTGAACAAAAAGGATTCCATGAAGGAGAGAGTTCTACATGTTACTGTAAGGTAAGGTGAAGCACTATTCATATTGGTCCTGTTATTCTATACACTGCATTTCAAAATCATACAAACGGTATATTATCATGTGCTACATTATTTAATTCATGTTCTCTTTTTCAACTCAAATCTTGGCTCCAACAACTTCTAGGTATTCTATCATAAGCAAGTACTCTTCTTAGCAACTGTTTCTCCATATTTAAAGCAGATAATATTATGTAATATAGATCAGTGTTTTAATGTGGTGACAGCCTCCCTCCCATCACTGACCTTCATTTGCTGAGTCTGCCCCCATCTCTCCCTATCATTAATTGCTTGTGTATCCTTCCAGGGTCTATAAAATGTAAACAAAATAAATTACAAGTATATTGTAAATTGTCTTTCCATTTTTACATTAAAGTTAGCATACTAAATATAACATTTGGCATCTTACATTTTTTATTTAGCTTCATTTCTTAGAGATTTTTTTCATGCCAGTACATAGAGAATTTTCTCATTATTATCATATTTTTAATCTGTTATGATGTTTTCCTTGGAATGAATGTACCACAGTTTATTTAATCAGTTTTCTATTGGTTTGCATCTGGGTTGTTTTTGATTGTCTGCTACTATATATTACCACAAAATTTAACTTTCCACATAGGTGTTTTTATACATGAGGAAGAATTCCTGCAGGATAAATTCTCAGAAGTGTGATTTCTGAGTCAGAGTGTACGTGCCTTTGTAATTTTGGTAGATATTTCCTAATTGTCTTTCAGAGGAATTGTGCAAATTTATATCCTCACCGGCAATATCTGAGAGTACTTGTTTCTCTTTAATCTTTCCAATAGAGGGTGTTGACAAACTTTTGGGTTTTGATAATGTGAAAAGTGAAATATGGTTTCTATGTATAGTTTTCTTAAGGTAATTGGTTTGAATAACTTTCTTATGTTAACAGCCTTTTGTTTTTCCTTTATATGGTATTTAACTATTGCTTTTGCCCATTTGTCCACTGAGTTTGTATCTTTTTCACTTAGCTATGAGGAAACTATTTATATATTAATTGATGTGTCCCTTTGTCTATGGTAAGAGCTACAAATATTTATTTTTCCCTCCACTTTTTACTTATCTTTAAATTTTGCTTATAGTACTTTTTTGCCTTAGTCATTTTTCTAGGTAATATAATTTATCAATTTTTCACTATATATCTATTTAGGAAAGTTCTTTTCATTTTATGATTAAAATCTTATATTGTTTTCTGGTACTTTTAAGGATTTATTTTGAATAGTTTAGTCATTGGTCCATTTGAAATGTGTGTGTGTGTGTGTGTGTGTGGTGTGTGAGTTGTCAATCCAGATGGCTACTCAGTTGTCCCAACAATATTTATTGAGTCACCTATCTCCTTTCAACATTTATTCTGATTTAAATGTTATACTTATTAAATGCTAAGTTCTTATTTATTTTCTTTTACTATGTTCTAAAAGAATTTCAGTAATTTGGAATTATCTACTCTTTCAAGGTTTGGTAGAATTCCCTTTTAAACCATCAGTACCTTATACCTCTTCTAAGGTAGCTCTTTGTCAAATTTTTCTATTTTTGTATCGCTGTTGGCAAGGCTGATGGAGCCAGAATGCACAGGCACAGCTAGATTCAGTTCTTACTGTTTGAGGTCCGTGTCATAAAAGTATCTGGAGTATCAATCCTGAATATCAGTCTCTTCGATCTTTCTCTTTCTTCTTTGGTCAATTTTAGCAGATTATGCTTCCTTTGAATACTACTTATTTTATCCCCCTTTTCAGAATTTATTTGGTCACAATTGTCCAAAGTAGATATTAAGATTCCTCTGTTTCTGTGGTTGTTTTCTTCCTCAACCAATTCTCATTTTCTTTATTTTCATTTTGTCCCTTTTATTCCTCTTAATTAATTTAGAATTTTATTCATTTTATATTATTTTTCTACTGAACCATCTTTTAGATTCTAACTCAGCTTTTTCTTAATCATTATTTGTGTTCCAAAATTATGAAACTGTTGTTGCCCAAAGGCAGACTTTATTGGAGGTATAATAATTGGGTGGAATAAGGCCAGTAGGCAGGCTTGACTGCACAAAAGTCCACAGAAAAATAGATAAATGCTTGAGCAGCGTTTTGACACAGTGTTGAGCATTTTTTCAAGAATTCTAAAATCAGTAAGGAAGATACGTACATTTGAATTGAAGGATCACACGGCCTGGACTTCAGTAGTCTTGTTGGAAGAAATATTATAAAAATACTCTTCAGTGTATATTATAAATATTTGTAAGGTTGCAATATATCAAAGTATAATGAAAATGTCGGCTTTAAATATCGAGGGTATTCAGATTTACTTTAGAATTCCCAAATGTATTCTGTATATTCTCAAGGACCAAAGACATGTAAGAAAATCAATCTGGGGCCACAGAGAGCACATTGGACAAGTGTACTTTGGCTTCTCGTTATGCTCAGTTGAAGGAAAAGATAGAAAACTAGAAAAACGGAAGAAACTGGATGCTGACAAGAGGAGATGAAGGAAATAGCAGGGGAAAGGGTCAATAGTAAAGAGGCAGATGGAGATGAATGGTGCCTGATGGGACACAGAAAGGAAAAGCAGAGGAGAGGAGAGACATACTGTCAATGTTTAGAATAGCAGAACAGGGGGGCACCTGGGTGGCTCAGTTGGTCCGGCTCTTAGTTTCGGCTCGGGTCATGATCTCCCAGTTGTGGGATTGAGCCCACATGGGGCTCTGTGCTCAGCGTGGAGTCTGCTTCAGATCTCTCTCCCTCTCCCTCCTGCTTGCTCTCTTTCTCTCTCTCTCTGTCTCTCAAATAAATGAATAAATAAAATCTTCTAAAAAATAGCAGAACAGAGAAATATGAGCAGAAGGAAAGATGAAAGAGACAGACTGAGAAGAGATATACTAATGAAAGGTATAAATGGAGGGATGTGGGCAAGGGTTGGGGATAGGGGAAGAGAATATGCAAAGTCAGAGGGAAATTGAGACAAAAGAGTAGTGGGGTGGGGTTATGACTCAGAGAGTCCTATAGTTTTGAAGGATTAGTAAATTAAATTTCTCATCAGAGTCTACAGTTCATTATGCAAATGACAATCATTCATCATTAATCTTTGAAAAAATGTCATCTCCTTATCCATTTTTCACAGCTCACTACGGGCTCTAGCAATTTAACTTAGAGTGTCTCTGGCCTGACCGAAAGAGCCCCAGCAGCCTCAATGTCCCTCTGGCAGGAGCACATCACGTGGCACAGCTCGGGGTGGGGGGTGCAGCTTTCACAATGCACCATTCATGCTGTAGTGTGTGTGAACAGTGCCCCCTGGAGTTGTGCATATTACCAGCTTCCTTTAGGGACAGAGTCCTCTTGGGGACAGCAGGGGTGAGTGGAGTAGGGCTACAGCTCAGCGGCCTGAAGACACAGTTTAGATCAGGCCTGCCTGAACAGTCTCTACCGTCCAGTAGGGCTATGTGAATGAAATCCCTGCTTTTCAAAAAGTTGTTGAAAAACAAACTTCAGTCTAAGCTACGCATTGATGAAATGTCTCTGGTTCACTAAACATGAAGTGCAGGAAATGTTATTTCTTCCATTCGCTGAGTTCTGCATCTGTTCAGCCTCACAGCTAGCTCCTTGTGTTGCTTCTCCACCTCCTGCCACTTCCAGGTCCACAAGCTGGAATCAGCGCAGTTAATGAACACCTGAGCACGCTCAAGTTCTGTAGCTCGTGCACAAAGACTTAACGCAAAGCCTGCTGGGTGCTCCGC
The DNA here is from genome assembly GCF_024610735.1 of Ursus americanus. Classification (NCBI taxonomy): domain Eukaryota; kingdom Metazoa; phylum Chordata; class Mammalia; order Carnivora; family Ursidae; genus Ursus; species Ursus americanus. The sequence continues at coordinate 2,342,010 of NC_142131.1, forward strand.
TCTTTTCACCTCTTAAAGGTCGTCGGGTGCAGGGTCGTATCACCAATTTTTCATCAAGTGTTCCTAGAAATGTCCATTTTGTGCTTTCCACCAGTAGCAATGTGGAAGATAGTGAGAAGGCCAACATTTAAGGACACCTACAGAAGATGGACAGGAAATTTAAGAGAATGTTTCTTCATTGCCTTGGAGAACTAAAGCATACTTACTTTAGTGTAAAAATCTGAAAATTTACTATTAAGGAGAAAATGGGAGCTTCCTTACTGATAAAGCATCTGCTACATCTCATGACCTATAATTTTCTCCAAAAATATTTTTCTTCACTTGTGTTTTTAGCCTATAACATTCTTAGAAAGCAGGAATTCTGTCTTTTGTATGTTCATAATGTATATTTTACTCTGAAGGATTTGCAGATTTGGTTTCTTTTATGAAAATTTTCAAAAGAAAATTATTTTGCTTCTGTATATTTTCTTTTTTTGTTTGTTTGTTTTGCTTCAAGTTAGTGGAACATGCTCTTGGATGCATGTTCTTTTTGCCCCTTAGCATTTTTTTATTTTTTTTTTATTTATTTTTTTTTTTTTAAGATATTCTTTTTTTTTTTTTTTTTAAAGATTTTATTTATTTATGTGACAGAGAGACAGCCAGTGAGAGAGGGAACACAGCAGGGGGAGTGGGAAAGGAAGAAGCAGGCTCATAGCGGAGGAGCCCGATGTGGGACTCGATCCCGGTACGCCGGGATCACGCCCTGAGCCGAAGGCAGACGCTTTAACGACTGCGCTACCCAGGCGCCCCAATTTTTTTAAATAAAAAAATCATTATGGTTTTTTACTATATCATAAAACTGCAGCCAAAAAAACCAGGCATATAATACTTCTACTTCAAAGCATAGTATTTTCCTTTTCTCTCATTGTTAGTAAAACTATCATAAATTTACCTTAAGGCTGAGAATTGAGGACTCTGAAGACCAAATTTTCAAAAACCAGTTCCCACATCTGTTTTGCTTCTGAACTTTCTAAGTGTGTTTTCTAAGCTTACATCTTGAATCCCTATAAACTTACGAACAACTAATTTCTTGCACATACGTAAAGACTTGGAAAATTCTAACTTAAAACTTTATCTCTGGTTGTGCTTAGTTTGCTCACAAGTTTTATGTCAGAAGGCTTCATGAGACCAGCACACGGAAGAGATCTGAGGTGAAACTAGCAAGAATGGGTTGAGCGTATCTGTTGTCATTTAGGCAGGAAATTTTACAAAGCTGACTTCATAAATAGTCATACCCAAGGCTACTGCATCTTCCCTGAAGCTTCCTTTATAAATGGAGCTAATTCCAAAGTAATAGAATGAGGAGTAGCTAACATTTATTGAACAGCAACAAAGCAGGGAAAGGTAATTCAATGTCCCGTAAGAACAGGCTTTATTGGAAAGACCAGTGGTCAGTGGGTGAGGCACATGGTTCTTTCTCATTATCCCACATAGAGGGGTGCTGGGGTTAGGGAAGTAATTGGACATTCACTGGGTTTGTGTTTTGAGGGAAGAGACCCTGCCTGACTGCTACTGCACCTTCTTATAATGGAAGTGTGGAAAAATACCTTCTCAAGGAAGAAATACACATTTTGGACTCGGTTGCCAAGCCATCTGAGGTGGGGCACCAACTGGATAGGGGATGGTAGAAATGCCAGCTGCCCAAAACCAGGAGCCCTTGGGAAGTTTTCTTAATGGTTGTAAAAGATAGTCATTGGGCTCCTTGTGAAGTTGGGTTTAGGAAAAACTCCACCAAATGAACGGACTCTTAGGACCCCTAGTTCTAGCCAGCAAGTTGCCTGGCAATTTCAAGATGAATCTCTGATGTCATAGTTGAACAATTCTGTTTGCCATCCCATATGAGAGCCTTTTATAAACAAGGCACTGTGCTAAGCACTTAGATGTATGACCCTTGGATATGGATAGATATGATTATTTTGTCCATTATATAGATTTTATAGATCTATAAAAATCTCCCTTTTGTATATGTGGAATCTGAGAGGTTAAGTAATTTGCCCAAGGACTCACAGTCATTAAGTGTGGGAGTCTGAACTTAAGTGCGTTCTGACTTCTGAGTCTACTGTGATCCTTTCTTTCCCCTCATGTGAAATTAATCTGATGGCAAAGCCTTGAGCAGTTTGTTAAACTTCATAAGAAAAAGGTTTTTATTTCTTTTCAATTTCTGTCTCTTGATTTTTCAGAACTTGATTTTGATTAAGGGATGTTTTTTTTCTGGACTCTGCATCTCTCTAGTTAATATTAGGAAATCTACGTCAAGGTGGAGGCACTTTGAATAAGTCAGTATGATTTTTTTCCCCTTCCATTGGCTCTAGTGAAAATCATACTGACTTACTAGAAAGTGCCTCCTCCTCGATGTAGAGTGCATATATGTGAAGAGAGGGGGAGAGAAGGAGCGCGCGAGAGAGATTGAAAGTTAAAAAATGGAGAGCTGCAAAGAATTCTTAAATGTCTTAAAACTTTCTAGTTCTGTTTCACGAAGGGAAAAAAGAAATCTGTGTCTCCCTCACAAAATGTCAAATATGTTTATTTGTAGTTTCTTTCTGACTGATTTAGATTAAGTAATTTAACTTTTCTGAGCCTCAGGCTTCTAATCTTTGAAAATGTAAAACGTACAGCCTCTCAGGCCTGTCCTGACGATAGAAGGTAGAACTGTGGATACAGAGCCTGGGCATGTCAGTTCCTTTTCCCCTTTGTTCTATAATTAGTAGATTTTCTTAAATATTTTTCTTTAGAATATAATATTTAATTCTTAGGAAAATTAGGATCAATAAGTGGAAGATTTACATTTTTGTGCACATATATATTATTAAGCTATGAATTGCTGTTAGCAACTTTTCAAAGGGAGCTTACAGTTTCATGACGATTTCCTTTTTGGCTATGTTTTTTCCCCTTGTTTCTAGTTTTAAAATGAAAACATACTTCACGATGGCTCCATGTCACACATGCTTTGAGGGTATGCTGTCAAGACCCATTACGGAAGAGTAAAGTGGAACGTTAATAGTTAGCATGGCAATTCATAATTTTCAGCTGAAGAGAGATAAAAAGCATGAATGGGTTTTCAGAGATGAGCTCCTAATTTTTGAGGTTTTGTGATTTGATTATTAAAAATTAGTTAGATCATCAGCTCAGATCAATCATTTAAAGTGTTAAGACTTCTAGAGTTTAAAGTGGTATTAGAAGTGAAGTCCAACTGCCAGTGACAGAAACAAATTTCACACATCCCAAATCCATTCCAATACATGACTCAGTTTACCTGCAGTCTTGCCTGAGAGAGAAATCAGTCCTCATCTGTCTTCTACTGTTTCCTAGCCTTTCCTGCCTTTTCACTGGAGACTTGGTCTGAACAGCAATTTTAGATGTCATCGATGGGACCACAGCTTTAGCTGTCACTTTCACTGTGGTGTCTTTATGCTTATACAACAGGGGTCTAGCTTCAATACAATCATCAACCCCAAGAGTTTTCCATTCATAGTAACATGATGGGAATGCAGTATCTTAAAAATGGCTTAAGTATTAAAATGAACTGGGTGAGATGTAAAAAAAATTCTATGTTTCAAATACAGGTCAGCTAGAATCAAAATGATAGCCTTATGGGAAGACAAAGTTGTGTAATGGAAAACAAAAACAAAATCAATTTTTCTTCTGTGTTTTGTTTGGTTTATCATGTGAACTTTCCTCTTTTTAAAAGATAAACTTGACATGTAACATTGTATAAGTTTAAGATGTATAGGTATTACTCTGATACACTTTATAAATTATAATATGATTGTCAATATAGTGATATTTATCACATTACATAATTATAGTACAATATTATTGTCTATATTCATTATACTGGGCATTATAGCCTATGGGTTATTTGCTTATTTGCTCATTACAAGTATGTACCCTTAAGTGGCATCACTGTTCTCCTCTATCACCTGTTAACCACCATTTTACTCTGTTTTTTACAGTTTTAACTTTTTCAGGTCTCACTTACAAGTAAGATGTAGGATTTGTCTTTCTCTGAATTATCTTGCTTAGCACGATGTGCTGAAAGTCTACCCATGTTGTCACAAATGGGAAGCTATCTTCCATTCTCATTAATAATGTTCTGTCGTGTATTGACAGCACATCTTTTTTTATCCATTCATCCATTGATGGACATTTGGGGCATTTTCACATCTTGGCTATTGTTGAGTAATGCTGCAATAAACACGGGAGTGCATATATTTCTTTGAAATCCCATTTTCATTTCCTTTGGATGTATTTCCAGAATTAGAATTGCTAGATTGTATGGTACATCTATTTTTGATTTTTTGGGAAACCTCCATACTGTTTTCTATAATGGTTGGATTATAGATACTTTACATCCCCTCCAACAATATATAATGGTTTCTTTTTCACCACGTCCTTGTCAGCATCTGTTGTCTCTTGTCTTTTTGATGATAGTCATTCTAATAGTGTGAAGTGATACCTCATTGTGGTTTTGATTTGCATTTCCCTGATTAGTGATGTTGAGCATTTTTTCATGTGTCAGTTGGCCATTTTGATGTCCTCTCTGGAGAAATGGCTATTTAGTTGTTTTGCCCATTTTAAAAATTGAAAATGTTTTTTTGTTCCTGAGTTGACTGAGCTCTTCATATATTTTGAGTATTAACCCCTTATTCGATATATGGTTTGCAAAAGTTTTCTCCCATACTGTATGTTGTCTTTTCATTTTGTTAATTCTTTTGCCATTGAGAAGGTTTTAAATTTAATATAGCCCAGTTTGTTGGATTTTTCTTTTGTTGTTTGTGCTTTTCATGTCATTCCCCTAAAATTATTGCCAAGACCAGTATCAGTGAACTTCTTCCCTATGTTTTCTCCTAGGAGTTTATGGTATTAAGTCTATGTTTAAGCTTCTTTTTATTTTTATTTTTTTTAAAGATTTTATTTATTCATTTGACAGAGAGACAGCCAGCAAGAGAGGGAACATAAGCAGGGGGAGTGGGAGAGGGAGAAGCAGGCCTCCAGCGGAGGAGCCTGATGTGGGGCTCAATCCCAGAACTCCGGGATCACGCCCTGAGCCGAAGGCAGACGCTTAACGACTGAGCCACCCAGCCGCCCCTATGTTTAAGCTTCTGATCCATTTCTTTCCTGAGAGTTGTGTGAGATAAGGGTTCAATTTCATTATTCTGCCTGTGTTTCTCCAGTTTCCCAGCACCATGTGTTGAAGAGACTATCCTTTCCCCACTGGTATTCTTGGCTCCCTTGTTGAATATTAGTTGACCATATATGCTGAGGTTTAATTCTGTGCTCTCTACTCTGTTCTGTTGATGGATGTGTCACTTTTTGTGCCAGTACCATCCAGTTTTTATTACCATGGGTTTGTAGTATAGTTTGAAATCCAGAAACACGGTACCTCTAGCTTTGTTCTTTTTTCTCGGGATTGCTTTGGCTATTACGTGGCTTAAGTAGTTCCACTTAAATTTTAGGATTGTTTCTAATATTTTTTTGTGTAGTATATCTTTGGTATTTTGATGGGTATTTCATTGAATCTGTGGTTGGCTTTGGGTACTATGGCCATTTTAACAGTATTAATTCTTCTGATCTGTGAACATTGATATCTTTCCATTTGTTTGTGTCTTCCTCAATTTCTTTCAGCAAAGCTTTGTAGTTTTCACTGTATGGACCTCTCACTTCTTTGGTTCAGTTTATTCCTGTTTGTTTTTGATGCTATTGTGAGTAGTATGATTTTGTTTCTTTTTCAGATGCTTTATCATTAGTGTAAAGGAATGCAATTGATTTCTATATGTTGATTTTTGTACCCTATCACTTTACTGAAATCATTGATTAATTCCAGCATGTTTTTTTGACTGATTCTTTGGGTTTTTCTATATATAGGATCATATTCTTAGCAAATAACAACAATTTTACTTTTTCCTTTCTAGTTTGAATGCCATGTGGTTCTTTACCTTGCCTAATTGCTCTAGCTTGGACTTCTAGTTCTATACTGAATAGCGAGGGTGAGCATCTTTGCCTTTTTTCTCCTCCTAGGGAAAATGTTTTCAATTTCTCTCCATTGAATATAATGCTAGCTCTGAGTTTGTCATATATGGCCTCAGTTATGTTGAGGTATGTTCCTTCTATACCCACTCAGTTGAGGGATTTTATCATGAAAGGATGTTGTATTTTATCAAATGCTTTTTCTATGTTTATTGAGATGATTGTATGATTTTTATCTTTCTTTTTTTTTGATGTGATGAATTACATTTATTGATTTGCATCTGTTAATCCCTGCATCCCAGGAATAAATCTCATTTGGTCATGGTGTATAAGCTTTTAATGTGTTCTTTAATTTGGTTTGCTAATATTTTTTTGAGAATTCCTGCATCTTTATTTATCATGGATATCGGTCTATAGTTTTTCTTTCTTGTGGTATCCATATCTGGTTTTGTTAATCAAAGTAATGCTGGCCTTGTAGAATAAGTTTGGAAGTATTTCCTTCTCCTTGATATTTTGCAAGAGTTTGAGGATAATTGGTATTCTCTAAGTGTTTGGTAGAATTCTTTAGTGAAGCCATCTGGTCCTGGAATTTTCTATGTTGGGAATTTTTTGATTACTCAAATAATGTCTTTACTTGTTATTGGTCTATTCAGATTTTCGAATTCTTCCTGATTCAGTCTTGGTAGGTTGTTTCTAGAAATGTACCAGTTTCTTCTAGGTTATGTAATTTGTTGGTGTGTAATTGTTCATGGTACAGTCTCTTGTGATTCCATGTATTTCTGTAATGTCAGTTGTAATGTCTTCTCTTTCGTTTCTAATTTTGAGTCTTCTCTCCCCTCCCCCTTTTTAAGTTAGTCTAGATAAGGCTTGTTAATTTTGTCCATCTTTTTTAAGAACCATCTCTTAGCTTTATTGATCTTTTCTACTGTTTGGGGTTTTTTTTTGTTGTTGTTGTTGTTCTCTATTTCTGCACTGATCCTTTTTATTTCCTTTTCTCTGCTAATTTTGGGCTTACTTTTTTTTGGTCTATTTTCTTGAGGTGTATAGTTGGATTGTGTATTTGAGATCCTTCTAATTTCTTAGTATGTGCATTTATTACTGTGAACTTTCCTTTCAGAACTGTTTTTGCAGAATTTGATATGTTGTGTCTTCATTTATTTCGAGATAATTTATTTTATTTTTCTTTTGATTTACTCTTTGACCCAATGGCTGTTTAGAAGTGTGTTGTTTAGTTTTCATATATTTGTAGATCTTCTCACTTCCCTCTTATTGTTGATGTCTAGTTTCATACCATCAGTCAGAGACGCTGGTATGACTTCAGTCTTCTTAAATTTGCTAAGATTTGTTTTGTGGTCTGTCTGATCTATCCTGGAGAATGTTTCATGTCCACTTGAGAAGAATGTGTATTCTGTTGCTGTTGGAGAGAATGTTCTATGGAGAGAGAATTTAGAGAGAGAATGTCTGTTAAGTTTATTAAGTTTGTTATGATTCAGTTCCAACATTTTATTGTTGATTTTTTTTTTTTTTTTTTTGTCTGGATGATCGATCCACTGCTGGTAGTGGGGTATTGAAGTCCCTTAAAATTATTGTGTTGTTGTCCATTTCACCCCTAAGGTCTATTATTAATTGCTTAATATATTTTGGTGCTTGGGTGTTGGGAGTGTATATGTTTATGATATATCTTGATATATTGACCCTTTTATCATGATATAATGATCTTTTTTATTTCCTGTTACCCTTTTTGGCTTCAAGTCTATTTTGACTGATAAAGTAAGTGAAATAAGTGTCAGCCTTTGTTTTGTTTCTGTTTGCTTGGGATATCCTCTACCATCCTTTCAGCTTGAGCCTATGTGTATCTTTAGAGTTGAAATAAGTCTCTTGCAGGCAGCTTTTAGTTGGATATTGTTTTGTTTTGTTTTTTAATCCATCCATCCACTCTGTGCCTTTTGATTGGTGATTTCAATCTTTTTACATTTAGGGTGATTATTGATATGGAAAGATTTACTACTGCCATTTTATCTTTTGCCTTCTGGTTCTTTTGTTTCTCCATTGTTTCTTTTTCCTTCTCTGTCTACCTTTGTAAATTGGCAGTTTTCCATGGCAATTTGCTCAGTATTTCGCCTGCACCTTTTTTTGTTTCATGTCTCTTCTACACATTTTTGTTTTGTGGTTACCATGAGGTTTACACAAAACATCTCAGATAAAATAGTCCTTTTTCAGGGCGCCTGGGTGGCTTAGTCAGCTGGGCATCTGACTCTTGATCTCAGCTCAGGTCTTGATATCGGGGCCCTGAGTTCAGGACCTACATTGCACTCCATGCTGGACCTGGAACCTACTTTAAAAAATATTCCTTTTCCTGCTGATAGCAATTTATCTTTATTCGCATATAAAAGTTACATATTTTTCTCTTCCCTTTTTATATTTTTGATCTCACAAATTATCTCTCTTTATGCTGTGATTTCATTACCAAGTTGTAGTAGCTAAAGTTATTTTTAATGCTCCTTTCCTTTAACCTATATGCAATAGTTCAGAGTTTAATATAGTACTCTAAAAAAGTTGTAATATTCTGTTTATCACCTTAATCAGAGTTTTTCATACTTTTGTCTTTTTGTTTCAGCTTGAAGAGCTCCTTTCAACATTTCTTGTAAGGCAGGTCTAGTGGTGGTAAACTCCCTCAGCTTTTCTTGTCTAGAAAAAGCCGCCTCCTCTGTATCTGAAGGGTAAATACTGGATAGAATATTCTTGGCTGGCAGTTTTTATCTTCAATGTTTTGAATATGTCATTCTACTGTCTCTTGGCCTATAGAGTTTCTGCTGAGAAATCTGGTGGTAGCTTAATGGGAGTATCTTTGTATGTTACTGTCTTTTTCTTGATTGTCTCTGAAATTCTTTTTTGAATCATTGACTTTTGATGGTTTTAATAAAGTGTTTCTTGGAGAAGGTCTTTTTGTGTTGAGATAATAAGATGTTCTATTAACTTTATGAACTTGTATATCAAGTTGCTTCCTCAGGTTTGGGAAGTTCTCAGCTATTATTTTTTAAAATATTCTCTCGGCTCCCTTCTCCCTCTCTTCTCCTTCTGGTGTACCCATGTATGTTGGCTTTTCTAATGGCGTCAGTTATTATAGTGTTCACTTTTTAATATTCTTATCTTTCCTCTTCCACCTGAATCATTTCTGTATTTCTGTCCTCAAGCTTGCTAATTCTCTCTTCCATATGATCTGCTCTATTTCCAATGCATTCTAATGCATTCTTCATTTCATTTAAGTTCTTTAGTTCTAGAATTTCTGCTTGGTTCTTTTTTAGAATTTCAATTTCTTTGGTAAAGTACTCCTTCTGTTTGTTAATTTTATTCCTGAGATCATTGTATTGCCTTTATGAATTTTCTTATAGCTTGTTTAATTTCTCTATAATGGCTGTTTTAAATTCCTTCTCAGTTCGATTGCAATATTCCATGCATTTTTGGGTTCAGTTTTTGGAAAATTGTCATTTTCTTTTTGTGATACCATATCATTGTGATTTTTCATTGTGTTTGATGAGAAGTGCCTCTGTCTCTGCATTTGAAGTGGGGAACACCTTTCTTGTTTAAGCAAGGTTGTATTTACTTTGATTCTAACAGGTCAACAGGTTGGTGGTCAGGAGCCTTCCTTTTGTTTTCCAGAAGATGGTGCTACAGCCCAAGTTTTTGGTTTCTCTTGCCAGCTAAGACGGAGTAATACAGATGGGGAAAAAAAAAAAAGGTTGGTGGCAGGGGTCAGGGGGAGGTATACAGTTAGTACTTGGGCCTTTGTGTTTGCCACAGTCTGGCAGGGGGATCCTCAGTTGAGGGGGTTCCAGAAGTGTGTGGATGGTACTTAATCTTCCAGGGAAGACAGCAGAAGATGCTTTCCTTCAGTGCTCTTTGCCTACTTTCCTGTCCTTTCTCTCCCTCCAGTCACTGAGGTCTCCCTTAGAGATAGCAACTGGTCCCTCTAACTGCAGTGCCTGTAGCTGGGTAGACTCCCACTCGCCACTTCCAACAGTTACCTCCTCTGTTAGACAAGTTGTGTTGGCTTACTGCTGGACCCTTGACTGTTTTCTTTGCTATCACTGCCTCTGCTGTTGTGGACAACACTGCCACTTCCCTCACTCCACCACCTCTTCCATGGTCCAGTTCTGGGCTCACAGACGGATGGATCTCTTGGATGTCCTGGTATGCTGTGCAGAGATGCACAGTGATAGATGTCTAATTAGCTGTATATCAAAGGGGAGAGAAAAGAGGAACAATTCACAGGGCCATGATACTGATGTCAGCACTTGGCTCTTTCAAAGAAAAGCACAGTGCTCAGCTTGTGAGGAAATGCATTTGCAGTGGCTGACAAATGTGTATTAGCTGCTTAATTAGAATGTAAACCTAGGTATGGCACTAATCAGATCAGGGTAGTCTTCCCCCTTTCTAGTTGGGTTTTGCACTGAAAAATTTTCTATTTTTTCATATATTCATTTATTCAATAATTATTTATTGAATGATTAATATAGGTTAAATACTATGAAAGAATATGTCTCAGACAAAATAGTAAAAATAGTTACTGTCCTTCCCAGTGGAACTTGTAAGCAAGTGTAGGAGATAGATGTTAATCAAAATCACATATGTGTTAAATCTTTATAATGGTAAGTGCTGTGAAGGAAAATTACATGGCGCTATAAAGAATAAGTGCCTCTGGAGAGAGGTACATGGTATTATGAAGACTCAGAGTTGGGAGGGGAGATCAGGGAAGGAAGGTGGCATGCCAAACAGAGAGGCACGGGATGCACAGAGTCCCCTCGGTGAAAGGGATTACAAGCACCTGAAGAGCTAGGAGAATAGTGCTGTGGCTGGGTCACTGAGACCATGGGCAGCTGAGGCTGGAGAGGTGGTCAGTTTTCAGCTTTATTTTAGAAGTCAAAGCAGGAATTAAATGTGTTGGGTTGTCTTTTGTTTTTTGTTTTTTTGTTTTTGTAGTGGAGTGAGGAGCGGATGGTACAAGGCCGTGTGTGTGTGTGTGTGTGTGTGTGTGTGTGTGTGTGTTTGAGTTGTGGCATGATCACAGGTGAGAAGTACTAGAGCTAAGTGACCTTGGGCAAGTTATTTAACTTCTCTAAACCTAAATGTCTTTCTCTATAAAATTGGATGACGATAGCACCTTTCTTATTGGATGTCTATGAGAAAGTCAATTAAAAGTGCTTATTACAGGGATGCCTGGGTGGCTCAGTTGGTTAAGCATCTGCCTTTGGCTTAGGTCATGATCCCAAGGTCCTGGGATTGAGTCCCACATTGAGCTCCTTGCTTAGCAGGGAGCCTTCTTCTTCCTCTGCCTGCAGCTCTCCCTGCTTGTATGCTTGCTCTCTCTCTCTGACAAATAAATAAAATCCTTAAAAAAAGTGCTCATTACAGTATCTGGCACAAAGTAGGCACCAAAAAATGTTCATCATCATTATATTAATAAATGTATTATAGTATAACTATAAATACAACATAATAAATATATGCTATGTTATTGATCAATATTATATGCACCATAACAATTTTCACTACTGCTGTTGATGGCTTGGTTATGTAGGGAAAGTGCATAGGATGCTGTTGTATATAACATGCACGATGTCGGTGGCAATGGAAATGGGTAGGAGGAAGATGGATCTGCATAATATCTGGAAGAAAAAGCAACAGAATTTGAGGATGTTAGAGATGAAAAAGTGACACAAGTGAGGAGAAGGAAATGTCTTTTCCAGATTGAGCAACTTGTCCAATAATGGTGCCATTCACTGAGATAAGAATGGTGGGGGAGATCAAGGTGTAGCTGGGGATAAGGGAAGAGTGTGGTTTGGTTTAGACATGTTGAATTTGAAGTAGTGCTTTTGAGTTCTTCAAGTGGAGATGTACTGTAGGCAGTGAATTTCACTTCTGCAATTCAGAGAAGTCTGAGCTGAGTCATAGAATGAAAGTGCTGACTGAGTCCTGGGCATAAACAACACTGCCTTGGTAAAGAAACTTAAATGAGAGGGGAGGCAAGGCTAGGGTGGAGTTTTGAGGATTACCAGCATTTAACGTTTGAAAAGATGGTACAGTAATGCTTTTTAAAAATTTAAGTGTTTGGAAATGTCGATATTAAGGACATGTAAGGGAGTCTTTCTTAAATAATCTACCCAAATAGTGATAGAATCTCCTTCTTTGAGTGTCTTTGAGCAACACTTTCTGCTCACTGCACAAAAAGATATAAGTGCAGGTGACAAAAAAACTGCAAAGAATTGTTTGTATCGGAAGCATACTTTCAAAGAACTTGCAATATCTACCTAATGAAAACAAATTAAGTGCCCAACCAGTGCGTGAAGCTTTCCAAGTTTGTAAAAAAGATCCATTAGTCAGGAAGGGCAGTAATAGGTATACTGCTCATAATATATGTATATCTGTGTACACACAACAGTAATAAATTTCTGTCCTCTAATGAAACATTTGCACATGTCAAGAAATACCAAGACTGGCACCAAAGTACCCAGAAATTATAGAGATAGATTGTCACATAGGAGCAAAATGTAATTGGCCTTTCTGGTTATTTCACAGGCTTATAGGCTTTTTAAAAATGTTACTAGTCTTTCCAATTATTTTAAAGATAAAACTTGTTAATGATGTATTTATATCATTAGCAATAGCACAGTATGTCTCTTCCATCATTTTATCCGATAAACAAGGCACAGAGATGTGTATTTAGGGGATTGATATCTCCCCATAAGCACTTTTAGAACCAGCACTTAACGTCCTCCATTTTCACTTGAGAAAGTAAAACCTTCTCAGCCCTAACAAGTCAACCAGACTGTGTGAAAATGTTCGTGGCAAGGACTGCAGTGAAATCAGAGGTCCTAGAGAGGGTTCAGAACGTCCTTCAAACAGGCTTCAGGTGTTCTGCACTACGGAGTCCAACGGGGAAGAGCAATGCAGAAAGCAAGCATATGGGGAAGGTACCGACTGGGAGAGTAGGAGATGGTACCGTGAATGGGTGACAATTATGTGACACTTGTTTCTGCATTTCTTCATCATTGATAAACCGTTGTGCTGCTACATTACTAGAATTTGTGCATTTGTCTATAAATTTGTTGTGTGCTGCCAATTTACCTTTCTTCCCCAAATTTTAATTCTCACATTCTAAATTCCCTTTTTTTTCTTTCATCTTCCACCTCCCTCTCAAGAGGGTGCATCTACACCCAACACTAATCATGTCTTAATCTTTAATAAATTGTCACACGCATTTATCACTCTGAACAGCTTGCACTTGCAGCGCCAACTCTGTCACTGCAATATAAGATCAGTAATTACCAAGCATCCATCACATCTGAAGTGATGTGTCACTAAATTCTTGGCTGTTCACAATAGTTCACTAACCTGAGTCTTGTCAAGCTAGAACTAATGTCGAGTGGTCCCGTCTGGTTTTTTCCCCTCTACATAAAGCTATCCAAAGGAAAAAGCCTATCTTTAGCATTGTAATTTTACTAAACCATTTACATGAGCAAACCAATATTGTCACACACAAGTCTAAGCACAGCTGGCTGACAAATCAACCACCTATTAGCACACTGATATCAAGCAAGGAAAGCTGTGATAAGTGAATTGTACCAAAAAAAGGTCACATCTAATAATTTCACTAGCTTTTCTTGCTGAGCTATAAATAGCATGTATTGCAGCCAGCAGTGATTTTCAGGAGCCTGTCTCTAAAGGCCAAGCATTAAAAAGGAATCTAACGTACTCCTCCTCACAAATTCCCAAATGCCCTTGGATCTTTTTCCTATTATGTTCACCTTCTATCCATGGATAAGATATAGAAAGAAGGGACAATAAACGGTGAATTCTATTTGGCACTCAGGACAGCTTCCCCGACAGAACTGTATCTGGCTGGGAGGGGTGAGTCTGGAAGTGACACAGCCTGTGGGCTGAGGCAGTTAACCCCACTCTTAGAACCTGGGCCAGCACCTCTCTGCCACTAGTCTGTGTATCTGCCTCCGAGGAGTTCGAGTCAAGTGTGAACTGGATTAGCCCAGACCGAAGCCTTGGCAGGTATGTTCGGCATATCAGTGTGTCACAGCAATGGTGGTCAAGATGGAGGAGGCGATGGAGCAGTGGAAGTGGTGGCAGGAACACGCAACACAACTGGACAAGTCATGGCTTGTCCTGCAAGACCCTCTGTTTCATTTGGGAAGAGCTTCCAACATCTCTATATGCATTCTAATTGTCTTCAATCATCATGTAGCACTTGCCATCACAGAGCCTTAAACACAGCTGGCCAAAGAATCAATGGCACGTGAAGCATACTGATGACAAGCAGGGAGAGTTTATGACAGAGGCATCTCTATAAAAGAAAAAACCATCTCTATAAAAGAATAATTCAGAGGCTCCCTTTCCCCATCTCTTGTTCAAATTCCTTATTCTACTCTATTGATAAGCCCAGTGTTATGAAAGTCTCTAAATTTTGGATGCTAGAAAACCACTGATACTGGACACGAGTCCAGATAGGACCCGTGTGTAGTATTACTGTACATTCTTCCACCCCTGGCTACGTAAGCGGTCACTTTAGCCCTGTATGTGAGAATATTACTGCCACTGCGTCAGATGTGTTCAGGAGTGTGATGAAGTGATAGGCCCAAGGTAGTGGTCATTTGGCTACAAGATATGAAAAAGAAAAATATAATTGCATTTTGAGATGATATATATCCAGAACACTATACATTTGAGAAAGAATGTACTTAAATAAATCGAAGAGCAGAAGTTCTCAAGAAGGCTTTTCTCCCTTTCCGTCCCCTACTCAGGGATGCATCTAATCCAACGGAGACTCCATGGGGTTTCCAGTCATCAGAAATGGAAATTTCAGTGTTCACATGCTCTGTTGCTGAGCAAGCCTCACTGTCAGGAAGCCATTCCATATCGTTCACCTTTAATTGTGGCTGTATATTACCGGATGACTGAGAATGGGAGAAGAGGGCAGTTAATTTGATTGATGTAGACAGCCAAAGTGGGCATTTCAGACCCCTGAAATTCCCTTTAGGGCTTCAATGATCCTTTTTGGCAATCTCGGTACATCACAGCGGTGGGATAATGGTCTTATTTTCCCTCTGTTTTGTGAACAACTACCTTTAATACTGTTTTTTCAGCTTACCTGCATTTAGATTATTGGAGACTTAAATTATGAGGGGTAAAATGGACCATTAAATACTTTAATATATTTGAGTTTAAATAGATTTAAAAAATAACTAGATTTAATCTGAAGGAAAACAGGCACCAAACAAAAATACAAAAACCCCAAACACAAAAGCAAATAATTAAAACACCACAACAATGTAAGGTTGGTGGGGGGAAAAATTAGGTCATTTTAACACCCACAGGCATCTGTGAGGTGTGATAGAAAGCAAACTTCTAGTCTTTTCATATAGCTGGGACTGCGAAAGATTACTGTGGTTGGCACTGCCTTGAAAAAGCAGGTTACTATTAATATAAAACTGTATGTTAACTATATTAGAATTAAAAACAAAACAAAAAAATACCCCAGGTAACTATTAGGGAGTCATTGAGGGTGAAAGTATCCCAGAACAATAAACATCCTCTGTGTTTTAATGATAGGGAAATTCAAGGAATTAGATGTGCAAGTCTCATTTGGGCATGCAAATAGGCCCTGCTGTGGCACCAGTCAGGCCCCTCCACCCCTCGTTGTTTTTCCCCTCATTACCACTTCCCTCTCTCTGCTCAAGACATTTGAATGGAATAACAACAAAAACAGAAACAGGAAATTAAGAAAGGAGAATGGTTTAATTCGACTTCTGTGAATCTAAGCATGCCTGTTTGAGAACGTCCAAAGGTACCGCAGACCTGGTTCTTCCAACTGTGATCAGTGTAAACCATTCAGGTTAGCAGGTCATGTTGCTTTGCCTCTTCTACTTAGCTGACCATCAGGACCACTGCAAGGACTTGTTTTAGGTTAGGAACTGGGGAGTTCAGTTCTACCTGTGGGGAGACCAACCAGGCAAAGCCATCATCAGTTTCAAGAGCCATTCCATGGAAGAAGCATAGGAGTCACTTGGTCTAGTGCTCTTCTTGTATTTGAGGAAACTAAGATTTCACAAGGTTAACTGACTTTCCCAAGATCACTCAGAAGATAAGGAAGAAAGCAGCAGACTTGGGATAAGAACCCAAGATTTCCTCATTCCCAGGATGCTTTTGGAAAACTCCCCTAATTTTCATAGACCTGTAGCAACACTCTAATAGTTGAAATAGACTTTCTTCAAAGGGTATATGGATGGGTAGCAACTAAAATTTTGTTAACTTTCTTGAACTAAAATATTCAGGAATTCTTGGATGAAAATAAATGCTTGTCATACTTACGTGGCAATTTTTATATTATCTTTGGGCTCTAGCTATGCTCTCTCCTACTCCAGCATCAGCATCTCTCATTGAAAGCCCAGCATTTTAAACTCTCAGGGAACTACTTTCCTCTGCTCAAGTAGCTATATAAAATATGTCTTAGATATATTTTTTTCTGATTGGTATTCTTTAGCTCTACATCTCAAAGAGTTTTAATGGAAGGTAGTAAAGTATTCACATTACAAGATGAAGACTAGTTCCAAAACTTACACTAATTAAAATGGCACTCTCTAAAGTGACTGTTACAACTAAAGATAGATGAATAGCTATTTTCATTTATAGCTGCACATATACAACTTGTTTAATGCTTATAAATTTTCTGATTGATTTAGGCTTAAAAGCTGCCAAGATATTCATTCCAAGGAATACATGGTATGACTTGCAAACAACAAACGGGGAGAAGAAAGGAAAAAAAAAGACAAAGAATCAATTATCCAATGTTCTTATACCATTTTAAGGGTCAGTTTCTTGGGTATAGAAGTCAAGGGCATCATTTTCTTCTAAAAAAAGTCACACAGCTCCATTTAATGCTCAGTCATTTGACAACCACACAGATCAGTGTTTTGGAAGTAGAAGATAAGGTGAAAGAAAAACACATGCTGTGAATTCAGCAAAATTTAAGGCTTTCTCTGTATTTTTGTACATGGCTAGGAAAATGAGCTTTCAGCTAAGAGCAGAGAGAGAGAAGAACAAAGATCTTGGCCAAATTTATCCCATGGAGTTTCAACCTATGCAAAGCTGAGTAAACTAGGATCTGGGCGCATTTACTAGACACATCTGGATAAAAAGTGAAATCATTCAATTAAATTAGTGAAGTTCAAACTGATAAGGGTTTTTGTGTCATCCTCGTGGTCCCTTAGAAGCTTGACTTGTCCCTTGACTTTTGTACTCAGGTATACAGTCACCTACATGTTGCTGTCATTTAGACGGTCTTATAAGCACCTTAAATTTAAAATACCAAAATTTACTCTTCTTCTGAACCAACCTGCCCGTTCCATTATTTTCTCAGTAAATGGAAAATTCATCCTTCTGTTAATTTAGACCTTGAAACCATCCTTGACTCTAAATTTACTCACATTGTATACTCTGTCTGTCAGACAACCCTGTAGTTTTTACCTTCAAAATATTTCCAAAGTCTTTCACTACTTCCACTCTTTTCACCTGATTCAAAAAAGAAGAAAACAAATTGACATTTGGGATAGGATAGTCTGCCTTTGGAAGGGACTTTTGTTAAGCCTTGCAATATTGGTAAAAACAGTAGGAAGCTCAACAGAGCTGGAATCTATTCTATAGACCAGATGCAGGGCTAAGCACTAAGAGTGGTGACCTAGGCAAATAGGCTGTTCACCTTCATGAAGTTCATAATCTAAGATAGTGGACAGATAAATCTATAAGCAAATGAGGTAACTCCAGATTATTTTAAGGCCCATGAGTGAAATTAACTAGGTGATAAGATTGGAATTGGAGGACTAGGAAAGATTTCTATGAGTGGAGATTTTTATTTTTATTTTTATTTTAGGCAGAGACCTGCTGGAGGAGAATGAGCATGCCTTGCAAGAGAGTGTGTAGGCAGAGGGGACAGTGAGTGTGAGGCCCAGAGGAAGGAAAGGACTTACTACAAGTGGTAACTAAAAAGGTGGTCAGTGTGGTTGCAGGGTAATGAGTGAGGGGAGAGGGGGAGCAGGTGAAGTTGTCACTGAAGCCAGACCTTAAAGGCTGTCAGTTCAGATAAGGAATTCTGGTTTCATTTCATTGCAAAAGGAAGTCACTGGAAGGTTTTAATCAGAGGTGTAACAGAGCCAATTTACCTTTTAAAGAGAACAGAATGTGGTCTGAAGGTGAAGGCTGAATTAAATTGGCATTGCCCTTATTCCTTTATTCCCTTTTTGAGATTTAAAACTCGACTTGAAAATAACCTAGGTTTATGTTAAATGCCTGTTGAAAATTGCTTTGATAGGACTCATCCTTCCCAATCATTGAGATTTCCATTTTCATCTACAGCTCTATTAACTGGCCATGGTTTCAGCGCCTAGAAACTGCAGAAATTCGCTGGTAAACCTGGCCTGATGAGGGCAACATTTGATCAACTCATTCAATGGGATTGGCATACTAAGAATAGGATCGTATTTATGAAATGATACTGGTATTTTTAAATTATGATAATATCAAAGGCCAGACTTGAGGGGCACCTGGGTGGCACAGCGGTTAAGCATCTGCCTTCGGCTCAGGGCGTGATCCTGGCGTTATGGGATTGAGCCCCACATTAGGCTCCTCCGCTATGAGCCTGCTTCTTCCTCTCCCACTCCCCCTGCTTGTGTTCCCTCCCTCTCTCGCTGGCTGTCTCTATCTCTGTTGAATAAATAAATAAAATCTTTAAAAAAAAAAAAAGAAGGTCAGACTTGAGGTTGGTCTTTAATTTTAGGTGTTTTGCTTAAATGGAGATATTTGCATGTATTTAACTTGTTTAAAAATCATATACATACATAAATATACAGTCCATAGGGAGTTTAAGGCAAAAACAAAACATACAAATTTAGAAATTATGTACTAGTAACTATTTGTTTTTTTATAGTTAAGATATTTGCTATCCCAACAATGACAATAATAACATGCATTTCTCTTGTAGTTCTCTTTTTCTGTTACCACAAAATTTCAAGCAATAAGCAAGGAAATTCTCATTTTGATAGTGATTCCAATTATAAAATTTATTTTATATTGCATACACATTTTACACTTTAGGCTCTGAGATCATTCTCCTTGCTATAGCTCCTAGCTATAATTCAATACAGATCTATTAAAAGCTAACGAAACTTTGCTTCCCTACAATATAGTCTCAATATAGATGAGACCTACACAAATTAAATATGCTAGAGCTCTTTCCCACTTCTGATGGTGTTTTCCACAACCACCTCTTGTGTACTTTGTTAGTGTCAACCAATGATTTTTGAGATGTTAATTTACCATGTCTTAAGGGGTTTTTCTTCTAACAGTTTGCTGAAAATTTCATAGAGGTCTCTTGAAGGCCTAAAAGCCATTGACCCTACAGAATGAATTTTTAATGGGGGAAATTCCAGGAACATAGCCAAGTCATGTGGGGGCTATTTGAGATCTGGAAGGCCTTTCTTTCCTTAAACTACACCCCCTGTAAGGACCCTTAAAATGGTCGCCTATGCTGTATTCATCCTAAGGCTACACCTGCCTGAGATAAATTTTTCTCAGGGAAAGATATCCTATAACTTTGTAATATAGGCACTCGAAAGTTTTGTCCTCGATTATACTTAAAATGTCATCATAATTTCCTCTTAAGGGTTATATAACATTATCATAAGGATAAAGAAATATAATGATTCATTATAGTAAGATTAATTAGTATTTACATTCTACTTTTCTCCTGAAATTCCTTTATAAACATAAGCTAATTAATCAGATGCTGATATTTTGTCTTCAAAGAGTTTAATTCTTTAAATTATTTATGTTTAGCTCAAGTGCTTCTTCAGCATTTTTATTTGATGCAGTATACAGTATAACAGAAGGCAGCTATTTTCTTTCCTCTTCCACTGTAAGCAGGTAAAAGGTGTTTGGACTACTTACTACATCCATTTGTGCTTGAAAAAAGCTCTAGAAACAATGGGAAGAAAGTCACCTTCTTTGGAGAAAATTTTAGTGGGATATAACATGTAAATTTATTCCAGAAATAAGATGTATATTCCTATGAAACAGGTGAAGAATCATTTGCAAACAAACCACACCATTCCATATCTTTTATTGTGACCAGTTTATGAAAATTTAGAAAAGTGGTCGGAATTACTTTCATAACACAAGGTGGCTATGTATTTCACCTCCCTAAGTGTCCTTTTCAGCCCCATGATGCAGCAGGGAGTCTGCTGTCCTCAGCTTTACATGGAGGTTGTTCCCTTGCCTAGTCTTTATCCTTCAATGTACTTTTGTGACTATTTGGTGTCATTATCTCATAGTATTTTGGTTTCTGTTTTCCTTAGATTATTGTCTGTTTTCTTATTTTTCTATTTACCTTGGGTATACTTTGTCTCTTTTTTTAGTTTTGTAAGTTAGAAACAGGTCATTCATTTAAAAACTCTTATTTTTTATAAGATGTCCTCAAAGCCACAAATTTGCCTCTAAATTCTGCTTTGAGATGTTATATTTTCATTTTATCTCAGTGCAAAATATTTTCTTATTCTTGTGATTTCTTCTTTGAATCATGGTTATTTAGAATTATGCCTTTTAATTTCAAAATATGTGGGGGTTTATAGATATCATACTTATTCATATAAAATATTATTCCACTGTTATTAGAGGTCATACTTGGTGAAATTTCAATTTTTAAAAATTTGATGAGATTTTTTTATGCTCAAACATTTGATCTATATTGGTGAATGTTCCAGGTGCATTACTGAACATACTTTAAAACAGTATGCATTCTGCAGTTGTGTGTAATATTATATAAATGTCAAATTAGCTCAAAATGGTTGGTAGTATAATTAAAATCTTCTCTATCATTACTATTTTTTTTTACTCATTTTTACATCTGTATCTGTTAGTGAGAGTATGGTGTAAAAATCTCCAACTATGATTATAGATTAGACTGTATCACCTTTTTATCTTGTAGAGTTTGCTTTGTGTTTGTTGCATCTCTCCTATTAAGTACACATACATTTATTATTTTAATGTTTCCTAAGCAATTGACCCAATATCCCTCTTTACTTCTGGTAAATATTCAGTTTTTTTCTTTCATTATAATATAAAAGGCTTTTAAAAATTTTATTTTATTTTATTTCCAATAGAGTTAACATACAGTGTTCTATTAGTTTCAGGTGTACACCATAGTGATTCAGCAATTCCATACATTCCCCCAGTGCTCATCACAAGAGTACTCCTTAATCCCCATGGCCTATTTCATCCATCTTCTCCCTCGCCCCGAACCATCAGTGTGTTTTCTTAGAGTCGGTTTCTTGGTTTGTCTTTCTCTGTCTCTTTTTTCTTCATTGTTCCTGTACATTTTTAAAAAAGATTTTATTTATTTATTTGATAGAGAAAGACGGCAGAAGTGTGGGGAGGGGCAGAAGGAGAGGGATAGCAGGAAGCAGACTCCCCGCTGAGCATGGAGCCTGACTTGGGGCTCCATACCTGGACCTTGAGATCATGACCTGAGCTGAAATCAAATGCTGAACCAGGCCACCGAGGTACCCCTTTGCTCCTATAAATTTAATGTAAATATTGCTATGGTTGGATTTACTGCTACCAATTTTTCTATTTGTTTTCCGTATGTTGCATCTTTGTCCTCTTTTTGTTCCTTCTTTCCTGCCCTATTTTGGGTTATTGGAATATGTTTTACTATTCCATTTTATAACAGCTATTGGCTTTTTTGGGTCATTTTTTTATATTATTTGCTGGTTGTTTAAGGTATTATAATATGCATCTTTAACATATCCTTAGTATTGTATTACTTCATATAAAATGTAAGAACATTGTAGAGACTCTGGATTCTGGTAACTTCCTGTGAAGAGTTTAGATTTTTGTTAGCTAGCAATTTAATTGTTGGCTGATCACATTGAACTTGAGAAGTTTTGGTTTTCACTTTATTAGGAGAGTCTGTTACATTGTAGCCTTTAGTCTTAAGAAACATTCCTTAGTCCTGAAACTTCATTACTCCTGAGGTATGGTCTTTTTGAAGTTTAATGACCAACTAACAATTTTTGCTGACCCCCTCAGACTTAGCAGTATGCAAATTCCAAACTCTTTCCTGCGGTAGTCAGCTTAAATTTCTGCTTAGCTCTTCAGCCTTCAGCCGTTACTTTTCACTCTGCTCTTAAGAATCTCTTTCATATGAGTACAGTTCATGGGTTGTCCAAGATTTGAAGGGGTTTGCACACAGATTTTCAGGCTTCCATCCTTTATGGTGCACCGCTTTCTGGAATTTCCTCTGTTAATTTCCAGCCACTATGGCAGCCTCAAACGCCATCCTCTGACACCTAAAGCAATATACCTGAAGGTTTTGCTTGACTATTAGCTATTTCAAATCTGGGAAGACTAGAGTGTGACCTCAACAGAAGTCACATAAATGTTGATATCACCCAGTTGCATTCTTATACTTTCGAGAGTTCAACTCCCTTCAATTTGCCTACTTTTGGGTTTTTATATCTTATCTGGAATTAATAACTGTCATTTTTGGGAGGTTAATTAAAATTAAACTACTTTGTTATGCCAAGAACTGGAATTGGAAAATGATTTTAAAAAAATATATCAAGGCTCCCTTAAGAAAACAGCTGAGGAAGATTCTGAGCCACACAAGGCTTAGCAAGTCATACAATCTAGATACATACAAACTCTGTGCAGTGGCATGATCAACCTACTTTTTTTTTTTTTTTTAAGTCAATTCTATCACTGGTTTCTTCATTCTAAAGTTGAATCCAGTGATGTGGTTACAGGGACGTGGTTTATTTGCTAAAACAGAGAATATTGTTTTCTTCTTGCTTTAACATGAAATTCATTTTATAAGATTAGGGAGTATAAAAGCTTCCAAATTTGGTGAAACCTTACTTTATATATAGTCTATATAATTTCCCATGCTTATTTCAAAAGTCTTTTAACTTAGGTTTTATAAATAGATGCATTTAAACTCTTATCAGACACTGAAAGTACCCACTCTCTTCACTTGTTTTCTAACTGCCCTCTGTTCTCATGTCCTCTACCTTGGCTTATATGTATTTACAGCCAGAGGTTCCATATTCAACAAAGTAATGCCTGCAGGCCTAGGTGAACAACATAAATGTGTCAAGCAGGCCAGCATAGGGAAACATGAGAGAGTTCTGGAAAATGAGGTAGATTGGAGAAAACATGCATTATATAAAAGGTAAACCTCATCAGCATTTGGCATATAGGGATCTATGGGCCAGTGTTACCAGATATTCCACTTCTAAGAGAAGCTGGAAATAGGAATTTCTATGTGAAATATCCTGATTATTAAAATACCTTTCAGGTCAAATCTTAGTCCACTTGAGCTGCTATAACAGAATACCATAGATTTGGTGGCTTAAACAACAAACATTTCTTTCTTATAGTTCTGGAGGTTGGGAAGTTCAAGATCAGGGTGCTGGCAGATTCACTGTCTAGTGCGTGCCTCTGGCTGTGTCCTTACATGGCAGAAAGGGCAAGGTTGCTCTGTAGGATCTCTTTTATAAGGGCATGAATCTCATTCATGAGGGCTCTGCTCTTATTACTTACCTACATCCCAAAGGCCCTATCTCCAAATACCATCACTTTGGGGATTAGGTTTCAACATAGGCATTTCAGTCTATAGCAGTTAGTATACAGAATTCTTGTCTCTTGAATTGTTGACTTGTTTCCATTGTTGGCTTGTCTTCCATTTGCTTATTCTCCCTCACTCATTCGGAATGCTACCCCATGCAAATCTACCTAAATCCTGTTTTCTATGCTCAATTCAAGTTTCACATCCTCATAAAGCTGCTGAGAGTCTTCCAGTCTTCATTGTTCATCTTCTCCTTCTGTGAAATCTATACTGTTTATAGTCTTAGAAGACATTTTATGGCTTAATTTTACGCCTTTGTGCACTGTGAATTGTGCTTTAGTTCCCAGTGTCTTTTATTTCTCCCATAGGTTTTCAATTTTCTTTATGAATTTATGGTAGTTGTTCATACATAAGGCTTTTTTTGAAATGTGAGGGAAGGTGAAATTGTAGGAGGATTATTGATTTGGAGTTCATAGATACATCTAATCCAAATCCCTTATTTGACAAATGAGGAAACTAAGGCCCAGTAAATTAAATGATTTACCAATGAGCAATCAGAAAGTTGATGGCTAGATCTCAGAACTCCAAACCTCCTGTTGGTTTCTCTTTCCACCAAAGACACAGAACTCAGTAGATTTAGGACAAGGTATTTTACATTTAGTATCAAAAGATGTATTTATTCTGTTTCCTCCCGTTATGTTCTTTCTTCTTAGGGTAGCTGAGTGACATAGAATCAGATTCTTTAGAGCCAAAGAGATAATGTAAAATATCTTTCCCCTCAAATTGAGACTATCTGATAGCTTCATCCAATCACTTAAGTTTGGTAATGGAGAAGATTATAAATCAGCCTAACTCTGTTGTTTACAAGATTTTTATTTTATAGTATCTATTTCCCCTTATGAGCCTTACAGACAAGGAGGTATCCTGATTGTGAAAGAACAGAATTTGTCCTCTAATCTGAACTACCTATTCTTTCATAAATTCTTAAGTGGAATTAAATTTTATTAAGAAAACTGTAGAATTGCTATAATCTATATTCTACTCTGGTATGCATTTGCCTTTTGAACAGAGTCATTATACCACACGATGGCATCCTAAATCAATTTCTATAAATGCAACACTGAAGTTAAAAACATAAGGCTTTACATTTATGAAACTTATGCTTTTTTAATCCAAAAATCTAGATGAGTAACATTATTCATGAGGTTCAATTCATTATAATTATTTGCAGCTGCTTTGTTCAGAACTTGATATGAAAAAAGTAGCAATTGTTTTTATGAAATAAAACTGTATTCACTATCATTTTCAATTGTTAAAGAGCTTAAATATTATACCCTACAAGTAAATTTAATATACTCACATAATTTTTAGCATGCAGAGACTAAAAATCTTCTTATAATGAACTACAGAATAAAGCTACCAAAGTGACTATAGAAGTTTTAAATAAAACCTCTAAATTTCCAATAATTTGTGAATGGAATTTTTTTGTCCTAATTTTGTGCTTTGAATGCAATTTAAGAAACCACAGCCTTAAATTACAAATAAGCATATCTAACTTGAAAAATAATGCAAACAGGATAGTTCCCTCTTCATGAAATGTTAAAGTTCTGTTATATCTTTGTCAGTATTTTAGCACAGTGGTTCTTTACTAACAAAGGGATAATGCATTTGTCCTCATTTTTATATAACAAATATTTATTCCCTTCAATTGAAACTTAATAATTGAGTCATTACTCTTCCAAAAAGACAGATCACTTTCATTTTGGTTCTAGCAAATATAAAGGTTACAAATGTGGCATTAAGTTAATGACATTCACTCTGTTTATTCTCATAGCTCAGCAATGTCTCTATTTATTTCCTGGAGTTAAATAGGATATTTTATTCAATTTTATTTTACATTTGTTACTACAATGGCTATACTAATATATATTCTTGCCTCTATCTAGATTTTTGGATTAGAAAATTATGATTTTCATATCTTATACTTTTATTATTTACCTTGATGTTTTTATTTCAACATTTCTTCATACAAGTAAGACCTTTGGGCTAAATGGAATTTTTTTAAAAATTTAGTCAACAGCTTTGTTTTCATTTTGTTGTTTCGAACAAGTGAGATAGTGTCTGTGACATTATTATTTGATGTATCATACTTTGTTACACATAGAATTGCTGGAATCTTCTAAAATCCTATGTCAAGGCCCTATCTCAATCCAATTAAATCAAACTCTCTAAAGGTTGAATCTAGATATCATAATTAAAAAAAATTCTCTAGGTGATTCCAATATGCATCCAAGTTTAAGAACCACTGGAATGGTAGGAAAATGTTTACATTATATAAGGATAAGACTAACCTAGTTGAAACCATAAATCTTTTGCTCTTGCAATGATCTGATTTGCTTAACTTTTCTAAGCTCCAGTTTATTATGTGTAACATTTAATATATGAGAAATATACACAATGTAAATATGTTATAAAGTTTAATTAAGATAGTAAATACCCATTAGTCCACCATATAACTTCGGTATTAAAAGTTATAATGTGTGCTTATTCACAGTCTCATTTACCTGCGTGAACTCACAGGTAACCACTATCCTGAATTTTGTGTCTATCTTTCATTTGTTTTTGTGAAAATGTTTATAATATGTGTATGTTTCTATGACTAGCTTGTTATCTAATTTAGCTTGATTTTAGGCTTTATTAAAAAAATTCCTTATTGGGAGGAGGAGTTAAGATGGTGGAGTAGGAGGACCTTATGATTGCCTCATCCCTTGAACACAGCCAGATAATGATCAAATCATTATGAACACCCCAGAAATTGAACAACTAGAGGGAGAAAAGAGGCCAAATCAGGCAAGGTGGGAGGTGTGGAGACCTGATTTGGGGGAGAAAGGAATTGCAGGTGCTGCAGAGGGGAGGGAGCCCTGATCGCAGAGAGAGAAGAGAGAAAGAGAGATAAAGCAATACATAGGGGATTGCACAAGAAAAACACTTCCCCAAAACCATTGACTGGGAAAAAGAGAGGGGCTGTTTATCCCAAGTTTTTACAAGCAGTGGAGCTGAAGTCTTAAGTTTTAGAAGTCTGTACCATCACCAGAGTTGGGACTGCAGGTGTAACAGTGCTCTGGGAAAGGTGGGCAGAGGCCTGGAAGCAAACAGCACGCTCTGAGTATCCCCTGGGTCATGCTGGGAGAGATAGTCTCCTTCTTAGAATGCATTTGGGACAGGGGGCACTGCTTCTCCTGGGACAGAAGAGCCAGTGGGCACCATTGAGCTGCCCCATTCATTAGCTTAGGAGCAGAGGCAGCTGCTCAGGGCCATTAACCCAGAAGCCAGCTTTTTGCTGCACCTTAACATAAACTCCAAGCCCCTGCACATTAGTAAGACTACCTTTCTGGGATTAACCGACACCAGTGACAGCCCAGTGAGAGCCACCCCCAGACTATCAGTGCAGGTCCATGCCATGCTGGGTCCTTAAAAATTGGAGTTTTGAGGGGCACCTGGGTGGCACAGTGGTTAAGCGTCTGCCTTTGGCTCAGGGCGTGATCCCGGCGTTATGGGATCGAGCCCCACATCAGGCTCCTCCACTATGAGCCTGCTTCTTCCTCTCCCACTCCCCCTGCTTGTGTTCCCTCTCTTGCTGGCTGTCTCTATCTCTATCAAATAAATAAATAAATAAAATCTTTAAAAAAAAAATTGGCGTTTTGAAACCTAGGCAGCTCACCTGAGATAAAACACAGGAGCACTGTGCTGCCAGGTGGACAGATGGCTCAGACCCAGACAGGGTGAAGGCAGAAATCTGAGGGATGCCTAGGACAAATGAGGGGGACTGTTCCCTCTGTTAAGGCTTCCTGAATAGTAGCAAGCCCAAACTCCCCTCTCTGGGGACAACAGAGCTGGCTGACACCATTTTTACCTCTGCGATCAGCACAGGTGGACTTCAGGGAGAGGCACGGTGCCCAGAGTGGAGGCTTCAACCACTTAAACAGAGCCCTGCCTCCTGCACTCTGCAGGTGCTTTTTCACTAGGGCAAGAGTGCCTAAAGTCAGAGCAGCAGGGGGCCCTCCCCAAGAAGATCAGCACCTCCCCCCACAAACCCCAGTGGCACACACCAAGTCTACTGATGCTGGACTGCTGCAAAGGTCCATCTCTAGGGGAAATAGGATCTAGCTTCTTTTAACAAGCAGACCAAAACAACCTAAGTTAAAACTCGCCACACAGTGGAAAAGGTGCAGACACTTACCCCAGCAGGCAAGGAGAAACTCTGCAGAGGACTGACCTGAGGAAAAGAGAGCCAAAGCACAAGAGCGGAGTGAACAGCATATACCAGAAACACCTCCTGAAGCCCCAGGCCCTGGACAGCATATGACCTCTCCTTACTATAGCCATTACTCTCAGGAGCAGGAAACATAACAGGCTTTCCTAACACACAGAGGACAGAGACCCAGACAAAATGCCAAGATGGAGGAATTCATCCCAAAAGAAAAAAGAAGAGGTCATGGCCAGGGATCTAATCAGAACAGATACAAGTAATATGCCTGGACCAGAATTTAAAACAATAATCATAAGGATACTAGCTGGGCTTGAGAAAAGCCAACAAGACACCAGGGAGTCTCTTACCACAGAGATAAAGGACCTCAAAACTAGTCAAGCTGAAATAAAAAACTGCTATAACTGAGATGACAAACTGGTTGTAATGATCACAAGGAAGGAAGAGATACAGGAACAAATAAGTATATAGAAGATAAAATTATGGAAAATAGTGAAGCTGAAGAAAGAGGGAAAGAAAAATATTAGATCACAAACGTAGACTCGGGGAACTCACTAACTCCATAAGGCATAATAGCATTTGTATCATAGGAGTGCCAGAAGAGGAAGAGAGGGAAAAAGGGACAGAAGGTTTATTTGAGCAGTTTATAGCTGAAAACGTCCCTAATCTGGGGAAGGAAATGGACATCCAAATCCAGGGAACTCCCACCAAAATCAACAAAAGCAGGCCAACACCAAGACATAGTGCCATAGTAAATTTTGCAAAATACGGAGATAAGGAAAGAATCCTGAAAGCAGCAAGAGAAAAGAAATCCCTAACATACAAGGGAAGACAAATAAGGTTAGCAACAGATCTCTCCACAGAAGCTTGGCAAGCCAGAAGAGACTGGCATGATATATTCAACCTGCTGGATGGGAAAAGATGCAGCCAAGAAGACTATCCAGCAAGGCTGTCATTCAGAATAGAAGGCGAGATAAAGAGGTTCCCAGACAGACAAAAACTAAAGGAGCTCATGGTTTCTAAACCAGCCCTGCAAGGAACAGCAAAGGGGATTCTTTGAGTGAGAAAGAAAGACCAACAGCAACTAAGACTAGAAGGGAACAGAGAAAATCTCCAGAAACCGTGACCTAACAGGTAATACAATGGCACTAAATGTGTATTTCTCAATAATCACTCTGAGTGTAAATGGACTAAATGGTCCAATCAAAAGACCATAGAGTATAAGAATGGATAGAGAACCAAGACCCATCTATTTGCTGCTTACAAGAGACTTAATTTAGACTTAAAGACACCTGCAGATTGCAAGTGAGGGGATGGAGAACTGTTTATCACGCTAATGAACATCAAACAGACTAGCCATACTTAGATCAGACAAACTAGATTTTAAACCAAAGACTGTCACAAGAGATGAAGAAAGGCACTATATCATAACAAGGGTTCTATCCAACAAGAAGATCTAACAACTGTAAATATGTATGCCCCAACTTGGGAGCACCCGAATATATAAATCAATTAGTAAGAAACATAAAGAAACCCATCGATAACAATACAATAATAGTAGGGGACTTTAACACCCCACTGACAGCAATGGACAGATCATCTATGCAGAAAATCAACAAGGAAACCCTGGCTTTGAATGACACACTGGACCAGATGGACTTAACAGAACATTTCATCCTAAGGCAGCAGAATACACATTCTTTTTGAGTGCACGTGGAACATTCTCCAGAGCAGATCACATACTGGGTCACAAATGAGGCCTCAACAAGTATAAAAAGGTTGAGATCGTACCATGCATATTTTCAGACCACAGTGCTATGTGACTTGAAGTCAACCACAAGAAATAATTGGGAAGACTGCAAATGCATGGAGGTTAAAAAATATCCTACAAAAGAAATGAATGGGTCAACCAGAAAATTAAAGAAGAAATAAGAAAATATATGGAAACAAATGAAAATGAAAACCCAATGGTCTGGAACTTTTGTGATGCAGGAAAAGCAGTCATAAGAGAGAAGTACCTGGCAATACAGGCCTACCTCAAGCAAGAAAAGTCTCAAATACACAACCTAACTTTACATCTAAAGAATCTAGAAATGTACTACATTTCATCTAAAGACCCACAGCTAATATCATCCTCAAAGGGGAAAAACAGAGCTTTTCCTCTATAGGCAGGAACAAGACAGGGATGTCCACTTTCACCATTGTTATTTAACTTCATACTGGAAGTGCTAGCCTCAATAATCAGAAAACAAAAAGAAATAAAAGGCATCCAAATTGGCAAGGAAGAAGTCAAACTTTCACTATTCACATATGACATGATACTCTATGTAGAAAATCTGAAACACTCCATTGGAAAATTGCTAGAACTGATACACAAGTTCAGCTAAGTCACAGGATATAAAATCAACACACAGAAATCTGGTTAATTTCTATATACCAATAATAAAGCAGCAGAAAGAGAATTCAAGGAATCAATCCCAGTTACAATTCCACAAAAAAACATCAGATACCTAGGAATAAACCTATCCAAAGAGGTAAAAGAGCTGTACTCTGAAAACTATAGAACACTTATGAAAGAAATTGAAGATGACAAAAAGAAATGGAAAAAAACAACATTTCATGCTCATGGACTGGAAGAACAAATATCATTAAAGTATCTATACTACCCAAAGCAATATATACATTTAATGCAGTCCCTGTCAAAACACCACCAGCATTTTTCACAGAGTGAGAACAAACAATCCTAAAATTTGTATGGAATCACAAAAGACCCCAAATAGCCAAAGCAATCTTGAAAAAGAAAAAGCTGGAGGCATCATAATTCCAGACCTCAAGCTATTTTGCAAAGCTGTAGTGATCAAGGCAGTATGGTACTGGCACAAAAACAGACAAATCGATCAATGAAACAAAATGGATAACCCAGAAATGGGCCCACCACTATATGGTCAACTAATCTTCGACAAAGCAGGAAAGAATATGCAATGGAAGAAAGACAGTCTCTTGAACAATTGGTGTTGGGAAAACTGGGCAGTAATATGCAAAGGAAAGAAACTGGACCACTTTCTTACACCATATGCAAAAATAAATTCAAAATGGATGAAAGACCTAAATGTGGGACAGGAAACCATCAAAATCTTAGAGGACTACACAGACAGCATCCACTATAACCATAGTCATAGCAACTTCCCGCTCTTGGGACTTTACCAAGATAAAAAGCTGCACAGTGAGGGAAACAACAAAACTAAAAAGCATCCTATGGAATGAGAAAAGATACTTCCAAGTGACATATTTGATAAATGATTAGTATCCAAACTCTATAAAGAACTTATCAAATTGAACTCCCAAAAAACAAATATTCCAATTAAAAAATGGGCAGAAGACATGAATAGATGTTTTTCCAAAGAAGACATCCAGATGGCCAACAGACACATGAAAAGATGCTCAACATCAGTCATCTTCAGGGAAATACAAATCAAAACCACAATGAGATACCAATTCACACCTGTCAGAATGGTTAAAATTAACAACACAGGAAGCAACAGATGTTGGGAGGATGTGGAGAAAGGGGAACCCTTCTTCACTGTTGGTGGGAATTCAAACTGGTGCAGGCACTCTGGAAAACAGTATGGAGGTTCCTCAAAAGGAACTACCCTACAACCCAATAATTGTAGTACTAGGTATTTACCCAAAGGATTGAAAACTACTGATTCAAAGGAGCACATCCACCCCGATGTTTATAGCAGCATTTTCAACCGTAAGCAAAATCATGGAAAGAACCCAAATGTTCATCAAGTGATGAATGGATAAAGGAGATGAATGGATAAAGAATGGATAAAATACTCACGCACGTGCATGCGCGTGTGTACACACACACACACACACACACACACACACACACACACACACACACACTGGAATATTACTCAGCCATGAAAAAGAATGAAATCTTGCCATTTTCACTGACATTGATGAAGCTGGAGTGTATTATGCTAAGTGTAATAAGCCAGTCAGAGAATGACAAATTCCATATGATTTCACTCGTGTGTGGAATTTAAGAAATAAAACAGATGAACATAGGGAAAGGGGGGAAAAAGAAGAGGGAAACAAACCATAAGAGACATTTAACTATAGAGAACAAACTGAGGGTTGCTGAACAGGAGGTAGGCAGGGGATGGGCTAAATGGGTAATGGATGTTAGGGAGGGCACTTGTGTTGAGCACTGGGTTTTATATGTAAGTGATAAATCACTAAATTCTCCTGAAACCAATATTACACTGTATATTAACTGACCAGAATTTCAATAAGAATTTGAAAAAATGTTCTTGCTATATGTAGTATTTAAGACTACTTACTCTTTTTGATCAATTAATATTATGATTCAGAGACACTCTCATGTTTTATGTAGCCATAGTAATTCAATTATTTTCACAGAGGTAAAATATTTCATTGTGGGAATATGCAATAAACTGTTTTTCAGTGCTTCTTGAGTGGACATTCAGTACTTCTTGGAAATTTTTGTTATTACAAACAAAACTGCTATGAACGTTTTTATGCAGACTCCTGGTGTATGTATGGTACCATTTTCCTAGGATACACCCAGGAGTGGGATTGCTGGGTCATAAGATATGTTAATGAATAATATTCAATATCATACTGGTTCCCTCCCAGCCTCTGAGATGGTTGTGTTGATTTATAGTCTCACCAGCACTTGTAAGACTTCCCACTGCTTCATATTCTCACCAACACTTACTACTCTCAGAGTTCTTTATTTTGGGAAATCTAGTGGGTAAACAATAGTTCACTGTAGTGATTTATAATGGGTTGAATTTATTTTTATTTGTTTCCCTTTTGGGTAGCTTCTTAAGAAATGACTATTCTTGTCATTTGTCCATTTATCTTTTGGTTTGTTCATTTTGTTGATTGTAGTTTGCTTTTCTACACTTGTTAGGCTATTTTATGATGAATGTAAGTTCTCAATTTCAACGAGGTTGAATTTACTACTTATTCAAATATTTTGTCCAGTTTAAAAAATCCTTCCCCACACCTATATCATTAAAAATATGCTTCTGCATCTTCTCCCAAAGTTGTAAAGTTTGCCTCTCGTATTTAGGTCATTAAAGAATTTGTGGTTATGTTGTAGGATAGGAATCTAGGGTTTTTTGTTTGTTTGTTTGTTTGGTTGGTTTTGTTTTTTGTTTTCCCAAATGGATAGCCAATAGTCATATACTGTTTATTGAAAACTGTTTTGTTCACACTATCAGGTATGCTATGTATGTTATATATTAATTTCCTATATAGACAATGGACTTAATATGGGCTTTCTGATATGTTCCATTTGTGAATTTATTCATCCTTATGTTAAAAACATTCCACTTTACTTATTTGCTACAAACTCATAGTGATTCTTCACATTTTGTGAGACAATTCCTTCCACTTTATATTTCTTCAGAAATTTTTATTTTTTTCTATTGGGCCTGTAGTCCTCTCTATAAATTTCAGAATTAGATTGGTATGTTTTTTTGAAAAACTTTTTGTGGATTTTGCCTAAAATTGCACTGAGTTTATCAATTTTGGGAATTTACTCCTTTATGATGCTAAGTTTCTACTCTATGAACATAGCATATCTTTTCATTTAATTACTGATTTTAAAATAAAGTTCAGTAAAGTTTTTAAATTTCCTGTATAAAGATTGTTCATGTTTTGTTGAATTTATTTTCATATATTTTTTTGCTATTATGAATGCTCTTTTTCAAACTTTCATTACAAAAAATTTAAAATCGGTAGAAAAATATAATTAACCTCCTTTTACACAACCCCTAGTTACAACAGTAACGTCTTATGGCAAATTGTGATTTATGTATCCTGCCACCCATTGTTTCCCTCCAACCCCTGATTATTTTGAGGCAAATACTTGACATCATATCATTTATAACTAGTGAATGGTGGCTTTGAAAAATTTTTAAGAAAATATCTCCTAATAGTTGCAAATATATGGGAATTAATATGTTTTTCTGTCATTATTATGTATATAGCCAACTTTCTGAAACCTCAGTAAAATCTCTAGAGTGTTTTCTGTGAAATTTGTGACTGAGATTTTTAAAAATCTTCTTTTCAGATCCTTAGAGCTTTGTTTTTCTTGACTCACTACACTTTTGAGTACTACATTAATTTTGAATAGAAGCAGTATTAGTGTATTATTCACAAATGTAATGGAAATGTTTTGAACCTTTTACCATTAGAATAATATTTGCTGTATATTTTTGGTAGATGTGGTTCATTAGAATATGGGATAATGTTTAATTCATAGTTAGCTATGACTTCTTATCAGGAATGGTTATTCAATTCTATCAAATTATTTTCTCCATTATTGAGATACCTTCACTTTTTTGTTTTGATTTGTTATATAATATTTAACTGTACTCTAATATTCCTAGGATGACTCCAAATTGGTCATGATATTTTACTTTTCTAATGTGCCTATATTCAGTTTACTTATGTTTTCCTGGATTTGTTTGCTAGTATTTTGCTTAGAATTTCTGTGTCCAATTCATGAGGATATTGGTCTGTCATTTTCTTTTCTGGTCAGTTCTTTGGTTTTGGTATCAGGATATCAGCCTCATAGAATGAGGTGGGAAGTGTCCCCCTCTATTTGTTGGAAGAGTATGAAATATTGATGTTAATTCTCCTTTAAATACTTAGTAGAATTCACCAGTAAATCCATCTTGTGTTGGGATTTTGTTTAGGAAATTTTACTGTTGTTTTTACGGATTCAATTCCTTTATTTGTTATAGATCTATTTAGAATTTCTGTTTCTTCTTGAGTCATTTTTAGTAGTTTGTGGTTTCTAGGTATTTGTTCATTTCAACTAAGTTATCTATTTTGTAGACACACTATTCACAATATTCCCTTGTAATTTTTTTTTTTTTATTTCTGTAAGGTCAGTAGTAATGATTTCTTTTTCATCTCGATTTTAGAACTCTGAGTCTTTTCTTTTTTCTGCTCAAGGAACCAACTTTTGGTTTTGCAGTTTTCTTTATTGTTTTTCTATTCTCTATTGCATTTATTTCCACTCTAATGTTAGTTACATTAATTTTGCTGGCTTTGGTTTTTCTCTACTTTTTCCAGTTTTATATAAAATGGAAGGTTTTTTGATTTGAGAGCTGTCTTCTTTTTTAAGATTTTAGTATGCTATGCTTAATTTTAATTTATCTCAAAGTATTTTCTAATTTTCTTTGTTATTTTTTTTCTTGGCCCAATTGCTTATTTAGGAATGTATTGTTTAATTCTACATACATGTGAATTTCCCAAATTTCCTCCTTTTCCTGATTTCTAATTTTATTCTGTCGTTTGTGGAGAAGATACTTTGTATGACTTTAGTCCTTTTTAATGTCTTGAGACCTGTAGTATTATGGTCTATTGTGTGATTTATCCTGGAGAACATTACTATGTGCACTTGAGAAAAATGTGTATTTTTCTGTTCCTAACATTGTTATGCATATTTGGTTTATAGTATCATTCAAATCTTCTATTCCTTATTGACGTTTTGTCCAGTTGTTTTATGCATACAGAGAATGGGATATTGAAGTCTCTTCTATTATTGTTGTCTATTACTCCCTTAAATTTTATGCATTTCTGCTTCATGTATTTTGAGGCTCTCTTGTTAGCTTTGTACATATATATAATTGTTATATCTTCTTGATGGATTGACCTTTTCATGATTATTGAGAGTCCTTTTTTCCCCCTCTAATAACAATTTTTGTTTTAAAATCTATGTTTCATGTTAGGATATTTTGATTACTATTTAAATGGTATATACTTTTATTTTAAATATATATGTCTTTGAATCTAAAGTGTCTTATTGCTAACAGATCTACATTTAAAAAAATGTTCTCCTAATCTCTGCCTTTAATTGGAGTGGTTAATCCATTTATATTTAATATTACTGATAAAGGAGGATTTATAGCTGTCATTTTCCAATTTTTTTAAATCTTTTTTTGTTGTTTCTCTATTCTTTGATTACTGCCTTCTTTTCTGTTAAATATTTTTCTAGTGAACTGTTTTAATTCCCTTTTCATTTATTTTGCTATTTCATCAAATTTATTTTCTTTGTGGTTGCCTGGGGATTACAATTAATAATATCATAATTTATGAAAATTTAGTTCACATTGCTACCAATTTAATTTCAACAGTATGAAAACTTTGCTCCTCTATAGCTTCATACTTTCCTCCCCTTTGTACTACTATTGTCATGCACCTGGATGTAGAAGACCAAAGGATTGTGCAGATGATTGCTTCAAAGTCCACTCCTCATATACACCAACTACAAGTGCCATTTCCATCTTCTGAAGAAAGTCTGCTCCTATAATTTGGAGCTGTGGTTTTCTACTTCAGTGTGGTTTTTAAAAGAGCTTATTTATTTGAGAGAGCGAGAGAGAGTACAAGTGGGAGGTGGGGAGGGGCAGAAGGAGAGGGAAGACCAGGCTCCCCACTGAGCAGGGAGCCCGACGTGGGGCTCAAGCCCAGGACCCTGGGATCATGACCTGAGCAGAAGGCAGATGTTTACCCCACTGAGCCATCCAGGCACCCCTACTTTGGTGTATCAAAATGTACTTTCCATGATTCAGAGATTGGTCAAAATGTACCCCATCTTGTTTTCTGATACGACATATTTGGTGTGTGTGTGTGTGTGTGTGTGTGTGTGTGTGTGCGTGTGTGTGTTAGGGGGCAGTGCTACATAATTTCCAGGATTTGGCATGACAGAACTGGGGAAGAGTGTGTTCCAAGTCTATCACCATGACCCAGGGATCAGTCACTTCATTTTAAACACAAAATCTAGATCCCAAAAGCAAGGTTTTTTTTTTTGTTTGAAGATCTTCAGCTCTTTGGCAACTAG
This sequence comes from Ursus americanus, assembly GCF_024610735.1. Taxonomy (NCBI): domain Eukaryota; kingdom Metazoa; phylum Chordata; class Mammalia; order Carnivora; family Ursidae; genus Ursus; species Ursus americanus. Next base: position 2,378,859 of record NC_142131.1, read on the forward strand.
GAATGGAAATTTGATTTCTTGACTTGTGTTGATTTTCCTTATATCATACTTGTTTTTTCAATAAAATAATCTGAGAAGTAATTTCATCATCCACATATAAAATAATGTAATTTAACATTGAAAAGCTTACCTTATAAGTGAAATTAGAGGGTCCTAATGAATTTTAAGAAACAGACATTAACATTATACTTTACTTATTTATTAAAAAAGTTAACATATATTATTTGTTTCAGGGGTACATGTCTGTGATTCATCAGTCTTATATAATACCCAGTGCTCATTACAATGTATACTTTTCCCAATTCCCAACACCCAGTTACCCCATCCCCCTGTCCCCCTCCCTCCAGCAACCCTTAGCTTATTTCCTAAGATTGAGTCTCTTATGGTTTGTCTCCCTCCCTGGTTTCATCTTGTTTCATTTTTTCCTTCTTCCTCTATGATCCTCTGCTTGTTTCTTAAATTCCACATATGAGTGAGATCACATGATAATTTCACATATGAGTGAGATCACATGATAATTTCACATAGCATAACACCCTCTAGTTCACTATCATTAGCATCACATGAAGGAAGATTACCTAGAAATAAAGGTCTAAGGGGTGCCTGGGTGGCTCAGTTGGTTAAGTGCCTGCCTTCATCGCAGGTCATGATCCCAGAGTCCTGGGATCGAGCCCCACATCTGGCTCCGTGTTCAAACAGGGAGCCTACTTCTCCCTTTCCCTTTGCCACTCCCCCTGCTTGTGCTTGCTCTCTATCAAATAAATAAATAAAATCTTAAAAAAAAATAAAGGTCTAAGATTCAGTATTAACATCACTTCACTTTATTCTCATGTGCCAAATTACAACAGATGTCTTTATTAAATACTTGTGAGTTATTTATTGGTAACTAGAAGATAACAGATATCAAGTGTATATTATTTATATAAGAAAAAATGATATATAGTAATCTTCTAATTTAAAGTATAAAACAAGAATAAATCAGAGAGGCAGGTGTTTGGATTCAAAATAAGCCACTCATTTACTTGCCAGTACTGATCAGTCTTTACTACTAAAGAGAACACAATTATTAGTGTAAATGCTGTTGTGAAATAGGTTATTTATTTTTATTCTACAAATACAAGTAGGAAATGGAATATTTTATTTCAGTAGACACACACCTTTTTAGATGATGATGGAGAGTTGACCTTTACCTTTACTCTCCACATCTCTTTTTTTTATATAGAACAGGAACTCCTTTTAAAGCTCCCTGCCACTTTTTAAAATCTTGTACCATGCTCCAGAGAACCAGTTCAAGTGGAGTCCCCATCAATATCAAAGGAAATGAGTGAAGAACAAGTCCCATTGTAATAAAAGTATTATAAGTTTTGGGAAAAAAGGGGCACCTGGAAGAATTTCTTCTCCTTTATTCTCTAAGAAAACAGGTGACTAACAACAAAAAACCCTCAAATCTATTTAGGTGTGGTCAGTAGCTTAATATGAACTCTCTAACTGTTCATCCTTTTCATTATCTCTAACTACTTTGGAGGAAAAATATCTCTAAATTCTTCATACTGGTAGGGTGAGTTGCTCAGAGGCTTGCATGTGGATATAAATAAAGGATGATGTTAGACTATTCTAGTAAGAGCTGAGTATTAAAAAAGGAAATAGTAATTCATTTCTTAATCTCTGGAGATGATTTCTTTCATGTAAAATATAGAGGTTTCCCTTTCCTCCCATTGCTATTTATTTAAGGAACACTGAAGTAGACTGTGATTACTTAACTTTAACTTCCAATTTTTATTTCTACAGGATGTAAAACAAGTTGTAAATGTCACTGAGAACTAAAAAAAAAGAATACAGAAATAACGACTAGCCATTTTAAGGATGAATGTTTAAAGTAATAAATGAAAAGGAACTAGTATATTAATTGAACAGATTTAAAGGAAGAAAAATTAGAATTATATATTTTTCTTCCCAGTTGAAAAAAATCATGCATTTTAATATTATTTTGAATTTGATATATGTATAATAAATACATGCTCATACAAGTTGCTATGAATTTAAGGGAATCCTTTGCAAAAAAGAATTGGATTTTGGGATAGAGCCCTTGACTACAGACAGAAAGTAAGTTGCATTCAGTAGTGCCTTGGCAGATACTGACAGGACCATATTTTGAAAATAATGCATTTAATGAACAACTACCGCAAAACAGACTGTTAAGTAAAAACTAGTGGACAACTGGAAAAATCCAAATATGCATGGACAGTAGATCGAACTGTAGTATAATCATTAAAGGTTATATAATGAAAATGAATGGACTATATTTACATATAAAATAAGTTTGAGCTAAAGAATCAAATTGGAAAAGATTATGTGCTATGCCACTTATATAAAGTTTAAAAAGAATCATAACTAATATATAGTGCTGTAATGTAGGACAGTAGTTATATTTGGGAAGGGACCAGTGACTCGAAAGGTGTCATGAAGTGCCTTCTGTTACTTTGGCAATGTTTTATTTCTTGATATGGGTGTTGTTTAATATAATGCATTCACTTAGTGATAATTCATCAAGTTGTGCACTTATGATATGCAATATTTTCTCTATATATTATAATTTAACTGGGCCTACATGGAGAAAAATATATAGGATATATGGCTAAAAGAAATCACCATACCTTCATTATGACTTACATCTAAATGTATTTTGACAGGAGCAGCTGGACAAAAAGAAATGAATAAATAAAGCAGTGAAATTGATACCTCAGGCCTTTAAGACATTAATTGCTGTGACTCATGAGTTCTTCTTGGATATTTTAGGAGAAAAGGGAAGTCACAAAATTATAGACTGGTCATGGTATATTGAAACCAGACAGCAGCTTTTTAAAGAATTTCTAGTTCTATCATGGTCATGTAGACCTACCCATAAATTCATTGACATTTTAAGTCTCAACTAAGGATACCAACCCATGGCTTTTTGTTACCCTACTCTTAAACCACAAAGAAGTAGCCAAAAAAATTAATGTCTCCATCTGCTCTTAATCAAAACACTTCTGTAACAATGCATAGACAAAACACTGCTTAGCATTTCATTAGCTAGCTGAACTGTAATTGCAGCAGTGGTCTAACACAAAGCAACTTTGGCACCTTAAAAGCTCAATAAACTCAAAACGTTGCCTTATGATATCAGCATCTTGAAAATTGTGTTAACTCCCTTTGCTGTGCATAGACTTTCGATATTGATGTCCACAAATGAATTTTCATAGTTTCTTATTCTATCTTCCACTCTACATTTAACACTCTGAATCTTATTTTGTATAATTTACCCTGTATCTGCTTATACACACACACACACACACGCACACACACACACACACACACACACAAAATGTGGTAGAAAACTGAAGTCATTTTCTGGATAATCCAAGCCAAAAAATGGGCCCAGTTGCCTAGATATTTCAGATGAAGTTGTGTTTCTCTTAGTTTGAGTTATAAGGATAATTATTGCAATTCTGTATTTTACATGCATAGGCCAATCCTTAGAATTCAGAGTGTGGAAAAGTGCTGAGGGCAGTGATTTCAAAATGAAAGGAAGGAATCTATTTAAAGTAGAGTAAGAATTTGAATTTATGGTTATTATTTTGGCTTAAAGTTAGAAAACTTGCTCTTTTTAATATTTTATTAATGTTTTAGTGATCAGATTGATTTTCATAGTATGTAAATTAAAGTGGGCACATATAGCAGCAAAACTGGGTCGAAGTTGACGATTCACACAAAAAATTGTAGCATTGGATATAGTCAGCTTTGCTGTGAATACATAAGAATATAAGATGCAATGCTTGCCAAGAGATTCTGTGGCTGAGACATGTCACATGGTAATGCTATTCAGAATGTAATAATGAATGCCTTTCCACTATAATAACACCTATTCTAATCCTCATTCTAAACTGAACATAAATATAAAGGATATTAAGAATATTTGAGACGTCAATGAAATAAAATGTTGTCACAGGATAATGGTCTCCTGCTGCTTCATAAAATACCAAGCCAAAGGCAAGACTTACATTTTCAGTGTAGAAGACATTAATCCCATGACAGTGTTTTATTGCAGTGATTGTATTTCTATTATATAAAATGAGCATGTAGATTTAATCAATTCATTTGATGTATGTTGATGTAGTAAATTGACAGTGGTTTATCATCGTTATGAAATTGTTGTAGTCTTGTAGGCAGTTTATTAAAGAAAATACAGATGTTTTAGGAAATTTAACTTTTAAGGTGAGGGGAAATAGAGGCTTCTGACTAGCTAGAGGTTGGTTTTCCTTAAGAAAGTAATAGTTGGAGAGAGTTAAGATGGCGGAGGAGTAGGGGACCCCTTTTTCAGCCGGTCCCCTGAGTCGAGCTGGATAGTTACCAGACCAGCCTAAATAACCACGGAATCAGCCTGAGACGCAGGATGATGCATCTGGATCTCTACAAATGAACATCTCCAGCGCTGAGTACTGAGGTACGAAGAGGGGAGCCGTGAAACCACGCACAGATATTGGAAGATAAACGGAAGGGGGACGGAGCCGCCGCGTTAGGGCGCCGGGAAGCTGCAGCCACCTGCACGGGGGAGCGGGCGGACTCAGGGCACCCTCGAGAGAGCGGACTGAGACCGGTGAGCCGGGAGCGCGCGCCACCAGGCATCTCGCGGAACACCAGAATCCCGGTACGCTCACTGGATCCAGACTGAGACCTGGAGCTTCCAGAGCGCGCGCACGGGGTGGCTGGCGGCTGGCGGGCCACCTGCACGGGGGAGCGGGCGGACTCGTGGTCGGTCGGTACCCGCGAAACAGCAGACTGAGACCCTGAACCGGGTGCGTGCGCCACCAGGCTTCTCACGGAACTCCGGAATCCCGGTGTGCTCACCGGGCATAGACTGAGACCGGGAGATCCGGGAGCGCGCGGGGTGGCTAGCAGCATTAGAAACACCAAGGACAGAGATGCGCCAGCCCTGGAAGTGAGGGCAGGGACGCCGGGTGTGGGGCGCACATCCCGGGACGCTGCAGGGTTGAGCAGCACCAACAGTAACAGAGTTAAAGTGGCCAGAACATCAGTGGAGAACTGTCCGCGATCCCTCTGTTCTGAGACAGAGGCTGAAATCCGGCCGCTGCTGCTCTGACTCTCAGAAGAGGCACAGCAAACCGCCAGGGAAAGCCGCCAGAGAACAAAAGCCTGGAAATACCGGCTCACAGTGTGCCCATCCCCATCCCCCCTCGCAGGGGACACGGAGACTCTACCCAAACAGGGTTGCCTGAGTATCGGCGCAGCAGGCCCTTCCCCCAGAACACAGAAGGCAGGCTGAAAAATCAAGAAGCCCACAACCCGGGGCGCCTGGGTGGCGCAGTCATTGAGCGCCTGTCTCCGGCTTAGGGCATGATCCCAGCGTTCCGGAAAGGAGTCCCTCATCGGGCTCCTCCGCTGGGAGCCTGCTTCTTCCTCCCCCATTCCCCTGCTTCTGTTCCCGTTCTTGCTGACTGTCTCTCTCTCTCAGATAAATAAATAAATAAAATCTTTAAAGAAGCCCACATCCCTAAGATCCCTATAAAACAAGGGGCATGGCCTGGGACCCAGTCAATAATTTGGGCTCTGGACAACCCCCCCACCTCTCCTCATCAGAATGACAAGAAGGAGAAGCCCCCCCCAACAAAGAAAAGACAGTGAGTCTATGGCCTCTGCCACAGAAATAATGGATATGGATGTAACCAAATTATCAGAAATGGAATTCAGAGTAACGATGGTCAAAATGATGAGTAGAATTGAAAAAAGTATTAACGAGAAGGTTACTGAGAATATAGAATCCCTAAGGACAGAAATGAGAGCGAATCTGACAGAAATTAAAAATTCTATGAGCCAAATGCAGGCAAAACTAGAGGCTCTGACGGCCAGGGTCACAGAAGCAGAGGAACAGGTTAGTGAATTGGAGGATGGGTTAATAGAGGAAAAAATGAAAATAGAAGATGGTCTTAAAAAAATCCACGCCCACGAATGTAGGTTACGGGAGATTACTGACTCAATGAAACGATCCAATGTTAGAATCATCGGCATCCCCGAGGGGGTGGAGAAAAACAGAGGTCTAGAAGAGATATTTGAACAAATTGTAGCTGAAAACTTCCCTAATCTAACGAAGGAAACAAACATTCGTGTCCAAGAGGCAGAGAGGACCCCTCCCAAGCTCAACCACGACAAACCTACGCCACGTCACGTCATAGTGCATTTTGCAAATATTAGATCCAAGGATACAGTATTGAAAGTGGCCAGGGCAAAGAAATTTCTCACGTACCAAGGCAAAGTCATCAGAATTACGTCAGACCTGTCTACACAGACCTGGAATGAGAGAAAGGGTTGGGGGAGCATATTTAAAGCTCTTTCAGAGAAAAACATGCAGCCAAGGATCCTTTATCCAGCAAGGCTGTCATTCAGAATTGATGGAGAAATAAAGACATTTCAGAATCGCCAGTCACTAACCAATTTTGTAACCACGAAACCAGCCCTACAGGAGATATTACGGGGGGTTCTATAAAAGTAAAAAGGCCCCAAGAGTGATACAGACAGAAAGTCACAGCCAATACAAATAAAGACTTTACTGGCAACATGGCATCATTAAAATCGTATCTCTCAGTACTCAGTCTTAATGTTAACGGCTTAAATTCTCCCATAAAGCACCACAGGGTTGCAGATTGGATAAAAAGAAATGACCCATCCATTTGCTGTCTACAAGAGACTCATTTCGAACCCAAAGATGCATTCAGACTGAGAGTAAGGGGATAGAGTACCATCTCTCACGCAAATGGACCTCAAAAGAAAGCTGGGGTAGCAATTCTCATACCAGATAAATTGGATTTTAAACTACAGACTATAGTTAGAGATGCAGAAGGGCACTATATTATTCTTAAAGGAAGTATTCAACAAGTGGATATGACAATTATAAATATATATGCCCCCAACAGGGGAGCAGCAAGATACACAAGCCAACTCTTAACCAGAATAAAGAGACATATAAATAAAAATACATTAATAGTAGGGGACCTCAACACTCCACTATCAGAAATAGACAGAACACCCTGGCAAAAACTAAGCAAAGAATCAAAGGCTTTGAATGCCATACTCGACGAGTTGGACCTCATAGATATATATAGAACACTACACCCCAGAACCAAAGAATACTCATTCTATTCTAATGCCCATGGAACATTCTCAAGAATAGACCATGTTCTGGGACACAAAACAGGTCTCAACCGATACCAAAAGATTGAAATTATCCCCTGCATATTCTCAGACCACAACGCTCTGAAATTGGAACTCAACCACAAGGAAAAATTTGGAAGAAACTCAAACACTTGGAGACTAAGAATCATCCTGCTCAGGAATGACTCGATAAACCAGGAAATCAAAAATCAAACAATTTATGGAGACCAATGAGAATGAAAATACAACAGTCCAAAACCTATGGGATACTGCAAAGGCAGTCCTAAGGGGGAAATACATAGCCATCCAAGCCTCACTCAAAAGAATAGAAAAATCTAAAATGCAGTTTTTATATTCTCACCTCAAGAAGCTGGAACAGCAACAGAGGGACAGGCCTAATCCACGCACGAGGAAGCAGTTGACCAAAATTAGAGCTGAAATCAATCAAGCAGAAACCAGAAGTACAGTAGAGCAGATCAACAGAACTAGAAGCTGGTTCTTTGAGAGAATCAATAAAATTGACAGACAACTGGCAACACTTATCCAAAAGAAGAGAGAAAGGACCCAGATTATTAAAATTATGAATGAAAAAGGAGAGGTCAAACTCCAGGCCTGGACGGTTTTCCTGGGGAATTCTACCAAACATTCAAAGAAGAAATAATACCTATTCTCCTAAAGCTATTTCAAAAAATAGAAACAGAAGGAAAGCTACCAAACTCATTCTATGAGGCCAATATTACCTTGATCCCCAAACCAGGCAAAGACCCCCTCAAAAAGGAGAATTACAGACCGATTTCCCTAATGAATATGGACACCAAAATCCTCAACAAGATACTTGCTAATAGAATCCAACTGTTCATTAAAAGGATTATCCATCACGATCAAGTGGGATTCATACCTGGGATGCAAGCATGGTTCAAATCAATCAGTGTGATACATCATATCAACAAGAAAAGACTCAGGAACCATATGATCCTCTCAATCGATGCCGAAAAAGCATTTGACAAAATACAGCATCCTTTCCTGATTAAAACCCTTCAGAGTGTAGGAATAGAAGGTACATTTCTCAATCTCATAAAAGCCATCTACGAAAAGCCTACTGCAAATATTATTCTCAATGGGGAAAAGCTGGAAGCCTTTCCCTTAAGATCAGGAACACGACAAGGATGCCCACTCTCGCCACTATTATTCAACATAGTACTAGAAGTCCTTGCAACAGCAATCAGACGACAAAAAGGGATCAAAGGTATTCAAATCGGCAAAGAAGAAGTCAAATGTCTCTCTTCACAGATGACATGATACTCTATATGGAAAACCCAAAAGAAGCCACTCCCAAACTATTAGAAGTTATAGAGGAATTCAGTAATGTGGCGGGATACAAAATCAATGCTCAGAAATCAGTTGCATTTCTGTACACGAATAACGAGACCGAAGAAAGAGAAATTAGGGAATCCATCCCATTTACAATAGCACCAAAAACCATACGTTACCTTGGAATTAACTTAACCAGAGACGTAAAGGACCTATATTCTAGAAACTATAAATCATTCTTGAAAGACATTGAGGAAGATATAAAAAGATGGAAAGATATTCCATGCTCATGGTTCGGAAGAATTAACATAGTTAAAATGTCCATGCTACCCAGAGCAATCTACACTTTCAATGCTATCCCGATCAAAATACCAAGGACATTTTTCAAAGAACTGGAACAAATAGTCCTTAAATTTGTATGGAAACAGAAAAGGCCCCGAATCTCCAAGGAACTGTTGAAAAGGAAAAACAAAGCTGGGGGCATCACAATGCCAGATTTCGAGCTGTACTACAAAGCTGTGATCACAAAGACAGCATGGTACTGGCACAAAAACAGACACATAGACCAATGAAACAGAATAGAGAACCCAGAAATGAACCCTCGGCTCTTTGGGCAACTAATATTTGATAAAGCAGGAAAAAACATCCGGTGGGAAAAAGACAGTCTCTTCAATAAATGGTGCTGGGAAAATTCGACAGCTACATGCAAAAGAATGAAACTTGACCACTATCTCACACCATACACAAAAATAAACTCCAAATGGATGAAAGACCTCAATGTGAGACAGGAATCCATCAAAATTCTAGAGGAGAACATAGGCAGCAACCTCTACGACATCGGCCAAAGCAACCTTTTTCATGATACATCCCCAAAGGCAAGAGAAACAAAAGATAAAATGAATTTATGGGACTTCATCAAGATTAAAAGTTTCTGCACAGCCAAGGAAACAGTCAGAAAAACTAAGAGGCAGCCCATGGAATGGGAGAAGATATTTGCAAATGACACTACAGATAAAGGACTGGTATCCAAGATCTACAAAGAACTTCTCAAACTCAATACATGAGAAACAAATAAACGAATCAAAAAATGGGCAGAAGATATGAACAAACACTTTTCCAATGAAGACATACAAATGGCTAACAGACACATGAAAAAATGTTCAAAATCATTAGCCATCAAGGAAATTCAAATCAAAACCACACTGAGATACCACCTTACGCCAGTTAGAATGGCAAAAATAGACAAGGCAAGAAACAACAATTGTTGGAGAGGATGTGGAGAAAGGGGATCCCTCCTACATTGTTGGTCGGAATGCAAGTTGGTACAGTGACTCTGGAAAACAGTGTGGAGGTCCCTTAAAAAGTTAAAAATTGAGCTACCCTATGACCCAGCCATTGCACTACTGGGTATTTACCCCAAAGATACAGACGTAATGAAGAGAAGGGCCATATGCACCCCAATGTTCATAGCAGCAATGTCCACAATAGCTAAATCGTGGAAGGAGCCAAGATGCCCTTCAACAGATGACTGGATTAAGAAGTTGTGGTCCATATATACAATGGAATATTACTCAGCTATCAGAAAGAACGAGTTCTCAACATTTGCTACAACATGGACGGCACTGGAGGAGATAATGCTAAGTGAAATAAGTCAAGCAGAGAAAGACAACTATCATATGATTTCTCTCATCTATGGAACAGAAGAACTAGGATGATCGGTAGGGGAAGAAAGGGATAAAGAAAGGGGGGGTAATCAGAAGGGGGAATGAAACATGAGAGACTATGGACTATGAGAAACAAACTGAGGACTTCAGAGGGGAGGGGGGTGGGGAAATGGGACAGACCGGTGATGGGTAGTAAGGAGGGCACGTATTGCATGGTGCACTGGGTGTTATACACAACTAATGAATCATCGAGCCTTACATCGGAAACTGGGGATGTACTGTATGGTGACTAACATAATATAATAAAGAATCATTAAAAAAAAAAACTTCTCAAACTCAATACACGAGAAACAAATAAACAAATCATAAAATGGGGAGAAGATATGAACAGACACTTTTCCAATGAAGACATACAAATGGCTAACAGACACATGAAAAAATGTTCAAAATCATTAGCCATCAAGGAAATTCAAATCAAAACCACACTGAGATACCACCTTACGCCAGTTAGAATGGCAAAAATAGACAAGGCAAGAAACAACAATTGTTGGAGAGGATGTGGAGAAAGGGGATCCCTCCTACATTGTTGGTGGGAATGCAAGTTGGTACAGCCACTCTGGAAAACAGTGTGGAGGTCCCTTAAAAAGTTAAAAATTGAGCTACCCTATGATCCAGCCATTGCACTACTGGGTGTTTACCCCAAAGATACAGACGTAGTTAAGAGAAGGGCCTTATGCACCCCAATGTTCATAGCAGCATTGTCCGCAATAGCTAAATCATGGAAGCAACCGATATGCCCTTCAACAGATGACTGGATTAAGAAGTTGTGGTCCATATATACAATGGAATATTACTCAGCTATCAGAACGAGTTCTCAACATTTGCTGCAACATGGACGGCACTGGAGGAGATAATGCTAAGTGAAATAAGTCAAGCAGAGAAAGACAACTATCATATGATTGCTCTCATCTATGGAACATAAGAACTAGGATGATCGGTAGGGGAAGAAAGGGATAAAGAAAGGGGGGGTAATCAGAAGGGGGAATGAAACATGAGAGACTATGGACTATGAGAAACAAACTGAGGGCTTCAGAGGGGAAGGGGGTGGGGGAATGGGATAGGCCGGTGATGGGTAGTAAGGAGGGCACGTATTGCATGGTGCACTGGGTGTTATACGCAACTAATGAATCATCGAGCTTTACATCGGAAACCGGGGATGTACTGTATGGTGACTGACATAATATAATAAAAAATCATTATAAAAAAAAAAGAAAGTAATAGTTAATATAACTATTGAAGGACTTTATGATTGACATACTCAAAAAAAGTTTATGTAATAGTCTTGTTAATATTATACTTCCATATTTCAATTTGCTGACAGGCAAACATAATTAAATATAATTATTTGAGCAAAAAACCACAACACCACAAAGTTGAACTCTTTCTCAAAGTGCTTTACTAAGGCATTTACAAAACCAGTTTTGTTACTTTGAGTGACTGCTTAATAACAGTAGATATCATTAGACTATAACATCATTCCATATTTCTATTATACAAAAAATAAAACAAAAAAATAATACCAAGACCCATTGTGCAAGATAGTTTTTGACTTCTTATAGAAGCTCAACCATTTAAGACAAACCAGCCATTATTTCTAGTGGAAAATGGAAACCCATTGCTTGCTTTCTATTGTAGCAGTACTTGAATGCCAAAATAGTTGCATGTATTCCACTGAATGTGTTTAGAATATTGCATTTCATTTATAAATACTTATTCTTTAACACCTGAAATAGGCCTCAGGTTTGCTTTGAAAAGCTTTACCAATTTTTTAAGTTGAGCCCAACTAGTACAGAGGCAGGTCTGATTTCACATACCTTCTTGTCCTGTTGGTTGACTATCTTGAAATAAATGAATTTTGTATTTCTAAGGCCATCTATGTTATAATCCTTTGTCTCTTGGTGCTACAAGGCCAAAAAGCTGGAAATTAAAAGCTCAATCTTCAAAATACAAGAAGTAAAGTAACTGAAAAAGCTATTATTTTTTTATAAAAATGCAAATCATCAAGCACATATATCCTTCAGGCCATTCAGGAAAAAAAAAATCAGAATGGCCACAAGTGCAGTAAGAATGTCATCTGTAAATGCTGGCAGAATTGCACTAGTCTTTCATTAACTCTTGTCATACTCTTATCATTAGGTTGTTCATTACAATATGGGCAGTCCACTGTCAGATTACTTCCTTTATGAAAAGAAGACCTAGAATCATTATTACAATATTTCTTTACTAATCAGAAATCAGTTTTTATGGTAATTTTGTTATAACTCCATTTTTATGATCACATACTATATTAGTTTACTATGGCTTCCATAAAAAAACACCACAGACTGGGGCAGTTCCAGAGGATAAAAGTCCAAGATCAAGGTATCAGCAAGGTATGGTTTCTCCTGAAATATGTGTTTTTGGCTTGCAGATGGCTGCCTTTCCTTTGGGACCTCACATACACATGGACTTTTCTCTGTGCAAGTGTATTCCTGACATCTTTTTGTATTTCTCAATTTGCTCTTTTTATAAGGATACCAGTCAGATTGGATTAGGGTTAACCTATATTACCTCTTTTAACCTTATTTTTTTAAAAAGGCCCTATGTCCAATTACACTCACCTTCTGAGGTACTGTGGGTTAGGACTTCAACATATGAATTTGGGGGGGACCCAGTTCAGCTTATAACACATACTAATAAGATATCTTTTGAATTTTAATATTATACATTAAAAAACCTGAAGCATTAAGTGAAAATAGGTTGCCAACACCAGCTATAAAGTTAGCGATAAAGCCATTACGATATATGATTTTCAAAAAAACATGAAAAAAAAATGATTCTTTGTTGAAAGGATTGTCACTTTTATTCTTCTAAATCTTTGGCCACAACCCAAAGTCTATCATTGTGGTATAATCTTACATTGATAAAGTATTTATCTATGTATTGAATTCCTTCCATTCTAGGTCTTATTTTTTCTATAAGGAGTAAGTTCTTTGAGACAAGAGACCATGATTTATATGAGTATGTATTGCACTTTACAGCTAGCACAGGATCTAGGCACTCTATAAATATTAGGGAAATAAATGGATAATTGGATAGATGGATAGATGAATAGATGGATGGATGGATGGATGAAAGGATGAAATAATTTGTAAGTCAGTTATTAATTTAGAGCTGTGATTTAGATATTTTGTACCTGAGCTTATTGCTGATGAGAAAAACTCTCAATCATGGCAGAAGATAGCACAGGAATATGATCCTTTAGTGTATACATAAAACATTTCTTAGAATATGACCACCAAACAGATTTAAGAAAGATTTTATTGCATGGCTACCAGCCAAAGACATTGAGCAGAAAATAGAAAGGAAATAAAATTATACTGTCTTGAAATCTAGGTGGGGTTTTGCGCATACTTTCTTATTAAACATCCATCTAGTTGCCAGTCTGAGTTTTAGAGGCAACGGTGGAGCTGTGAACCTTTAACATATACGTAGCTCCAACCAGACTGTAAATCCTTAGTAGTTTGGGGGCAAGCGAGGAGGTGTGTTTACATTATTCATTTTGTACGTCATTGTACTTTGAGCACAAATTTCTATACAATCTTTAGGGATTCTTTCCTCCATCACCAAGAAATACCTGTATTTTACGCTTAATAAGAGAATTAAAAAAATATATAAGTATTATATGTATATTATGGAAAAATGGGAAAATAAAAGTAAAAAGACACAAGAAAAGCAAGCAACAGTCATTATAATTCTACTTGCTAGTGATAACTACTGATAACATTTGTTAAATAAACATCCAATATTTATGTATCCTTAAATATGTGTATAAATCCATATAAATGTGGAAATGAGTCTATTTCTGTCTCAGATGGATCAAGGTGCCAAAAGGATGTACAATGACAGCAAGCACCCACATGCTAAAGTGAGCTACTGGGTTACCTATACAGCACCTCTTGAGGAATTCCCGAAGAACAGGTTTGACTACAATTGGCCACCAGTTATTACTAAGGATGCATCATATAAAAGTGTTCCTTTCTGAAGGGTCCAAGGGAGCGTTGTGCTCTGTGTTCTGTGTCTGCCTTCTTAAGAGTTTTTTTCACTTCTAGCCAAGCAAGATGCTTACATACATACATAGAAACCTGGCCTGTGTGCTTGCTGTCCTAGAGAAGAAGTGGCTCTTTTGAAATGCTCATCACTTTTTTCAGACCAAAAGAATACATGGATGTTTTTCATGGTCAAGATATGGGCTGTCCGGGAGTGAGAGACCCTGGTAGCAAACAGAATGGGAGGGCTGCAGGGAAGCAATAGCTGAGGGGAGCAGTAAGTGGTCAGCTAGAGAAGACACAGCTCACAATAACGTAACCACTGCTTGGGAAATCTCCAGGAAGCGTGTATAAGGCATGTATCAGGCCCAGAGAATGGTTATGCCACAGCACGATGCCGCTGGGCAGCAGACACCGTTTCTGTTCTTCACCTCTTCTCCCCACTTCACCCGCTTCCTTCTGTGGTGCCCTGGGGAGGTTAGAAGTCAGGGCTAGCAGACAGACAGAAGAGCTTTTCGAGTAAAAAGAAGTTGCTCGTGTCATCTGTCGACAGTACTGTTTCCAAACTGGAGGAGGATAGAAACATTCATCTAAAATGAAGTTTGTCCATTACATGTGACTGGATGTTTTAAGTATTGAAATTAAATTATAACAAAAATAACTGAAGGAGTATTTGTCTAAAGTGATCATAAACTAGATCTGGCCTGACCAAATTTTACCCAAGATATAAAAAAAATTAGATCTAACTAAAAACCAGTTGGAAAGGGCAGGCCAGGTATTCTGCTTGAGCGCTATACAATTCTGCTCTTTCAACAGTATGTACACACACACCTACACATAAGCCATATATGGGGCATGTATTAAACATATACAATTAAGTATACACATCATAAATCTATACACATAGAAAATTGAACTGTTTGAGAGGTTTACGACTTGTTTTTTGTCTTATTAATGTATCATAATCAGATTTTTTGTAGCGTATTTATTTCTAAGTAATCTATTGAGTAGTTACCCATATTATTTAACTATTTTCCTCAGTGTATATTCTTGCCTCTATCAAATTATTGAACACTTATATTTTATGCATATTTATGCTTTATATGATTTTATGCATATTTAAACTATTGTTTGCTGAAGTTAATACCCTTACAATGAATAATTAGTGAACATTCTTTCTTATTACTTAGAGTAAGTGTATAAGCACGACTGTATAGAGTCAGAGGTATACATATTTGGCGGCTGTTGGTGAGTGTACTTCTAAACCACCATTCAGAAGCCCTTACCAATTTATACTTCCCACCAGTACAGACTTAACACTCATTTTAGGTGTACAGCATAGCAATTCAACAATTCCATATATTATTCAGTGCTCATCAAGATAAGTGTACTCTTAATCCTCTTCACCTATTTCACCCATCTTCCCGCCAACCTCCCCTCTGGTAAACCTCCGTTTGTTTTCTATAGTTAAGAGTCAGTTTTTTGGTTTGCCCCTTATTTTTTCCCTTTGTTCACTTCTGTTTCTTCAATTCTAAATATGAGTGAAATCATATGGTATTTGTCTTTTTTTTACTGGCTTGTTTCGATTACCATTATACTCTCTAGATCCATCTTTGTTGTTGCAAATGGCAACATTTCATTCTTTTTTATAGCTAAATAATATTCCAATGTGTATGTGTATATATATAAATATATATATCACACCTTCTTCATTCATCTATCGATGGACACAGGTTGATTCCATAATTTGGCTATTATAAATAATGCCACAATAAACATAGGGGTGCATGTATCCCTTTGAATTTGTGTTTTGTATTTTTTGGATAAATACATAGTAGTGCCATTTCTTGATCATGGGGTAGTTCTATTTTAATTTTTTGAGGAACCTTCATACAGTCTTCCACAGTGGCTGCACTAGCTTGCATTCCCACCAGTGGTGCATGAGGGTTCTTATTTCTCCACATCCCACCCCCCAACATTTCTTGCTTCTTGTGTTTTTGATGTCAGCCATTCTGACAGGTGTGAGATGATATCTCATTATGGTTTTGATTTACACTTCTCAGATATTGAGTGATGTTGAACATCTTTTTATGGGTCTGTTGACCACCTGCATGTGTTCTTTGGAGAAATGTCTGTGCATGTCTTCTGCCCATTTTTAAGTTGGATATTTGATTTTAGGGTGTTGAGTTGTATAAGTTCTTTATTTATTTTGGATACTAACCCTTTATCAGATATATCGTTTACAGATATCTTCTCCCATTCAGTAGGTTGCTTTGAGTTTTGTTGGTTGTTTCTTTAACTGTGCAAAAGCTTTTTATTTCAATATAGTCCCAATAGTTTATTTTTGGTTTTATGTCCCTTGCTTCCAGAAATACATCTTGAGAAATGTTGCTATGCAAATGTCAGAGAAACTGCTGCCTGTGCTCTCTTTTAGGATTTTTATGTTTTATATCTCACATTTAAGTCCTTAATCCATTTTGAGTTTATTTTTGTGTATGGTGTAAAAGTGGTCCAGTTTCATTCTTTTGCATGTTGCTGTCGTTTTCCTATCATCATTTATTGAAAAGACTTTTTCTCATTGCATATTTTTGCCTCTTTCAAATATTAATTGACCATATAATTGTGGGTGTATTTCTGGGTTTTCTATTCTTTTCTCTTGATATATGCATCTGTATTTGTGCCAGTACCATACTGTTTTGACTACTCCAGCTTTGTAATATAGCTTAAAGTCTGGAATTGTGTTACCACCAGCTTTTTCTTTTTCAAAATTGCTTCGGCTATTCAGGGTCTTTTGTGGTTCCATACAAATTTTATTATTAACTTTTAATGTGTTAATTTTTGGGGTATTTTCCAATTTTAAAGTGAAAAATATTATATAATGTTAGTTATAATTATAAATTGTTATAATTTGTGTGTCTCTGGTTACTATAGAGCTGCAGGTGCAATGTCTTGCTAATTTATTTGCCACGATGTTTTTATTTTCTAATTTTGTTGGCCACAGCTTCCTTCTTTTGCTCATTTTTTAAAAAGATAGTCTATATTTTTTTCTAATTGTGTTAAAACTCTTTTCAATTTAGAATTTTTAATACTTTTTTCTGTATGTTGGTATTATATTCTCCTGGTAATCATTTATATTTAAATTTCCTTTTTGTTGTTTTAGCCACACATTTTGTCTAATTTTCAATTTTTCTATAGTCAAATGAGTCAGTACTATCTCGTATGTTTTTCTATCTTTGGTGTCAGAATTAGAATGGCCTTCTTACCTTCATATGGCCTATATTTTATACCTAAGTCTTAGGTTTAAATACAACTGAAAATATAAAAATTGTCAAACATGAACGAAATAACAAAATAATAGAACACATGTGGGTGTGTATTTAAGAGAGGTAAGCTTTCCACATTTCCTTCACTGTGCTCATATTCCTTTTTACTGTTTTTTGATTAAAGAAATTAGAGTTGCAAGTACATTGTCATACCTCCAGCCATGTATCTTCCCTGTCTTTTCAGAAGTAATCACTATTCTAAGATTGCAGGCTGTCGTTTGTGTCCAGATGTCTATACATAGTCTAGATATATCAATAAGCAATTTACTTGTTTCAGTGTATTAAATTTTTATTAAAATTTTTCTAGTACTTCTTTATTTTGCAACATGCCTTTTTACTCAAAATTGTGGTTCTGAAATTCTCTACTGTGGCAATTGTTTTTCCCCAACATTACGTAGTTTAGAACTACCTATGCTGACGGTTATAGATCTAGTTCACTGTTGTATACAGCATGCACGGTGTATACAAATGTAAGATTAAACCTTAGATCATCTTTTCTGCTACAACTGGAGAATTAGGTAATTCCAACTTTTTAAATATTTGATTTCTAGTGTTAGAATGAATATTCTAGCTCGTTTCCTTGGGAACATGAGTAAGAGCTTCCAAGAGAGACATACCCAGAAGAGGAACTGTTGAGTCATACAAGTGTGCATCTTAAACTTTGCTAGCTATCGCCAAATTGTTCTCTAAAGTGGTTGTATAACTTACAGTGCTATGTGTAAAAATTCTTGATAATCCAAATTCTTGCCAAAACTTAAGAGATTTAAATTTCTTTACCAGTATGTGAAAGAGTGTCCCTTTATTGCTTTGATTTGCATTATCTTGTACAGTTGTACATTTCTTTTTTTTTTTTTTAAAGATTTTATTTATTTATTTGACAGAGACAGCCAGTGAGAGAGGGAACACAAGCAGGGGGAGTGGGAGAGGAAGAAGCAGGCTCATAGTGGAGGAGCCTGATGTGGGGCTCGATCCCACAACGCCGGGACCACGCCCTGAGCCGAAGGCAGATGCTTAACTGCTGTGCCACCCAGGCGCCCCTACAGTTGTACATTTATTAATATGTTGATGGGTTATTTTGAATCCTCTGTCATGAAATACCTGACCATTACACTGTGCCATGTTTTTCTATCGTTGTTTGAATTTTTCTCATTAATTTGATTTTTTAAATTTAAATTTGAGTGTTGCCCAGATTGTTCCTAAGATAGAAGTTTTAATTTTCTTTAAATGGGTTTTGAGGTATAAAAGTTGTTTAGTGCATTCAATTTATAATTTCCTTTAAGTATTCTGCATTTTTGTATCTTACTTAAAAAATTCTTCCCTATCTTGTTATCCTAAATTATTCTCCCTTATTTCCCTGAGAAACCTCCACAGTTTTGTTTTTCACATTTCAGTTTCTAAACCACCTGGTTAAAATATTTTATTTTTGTGCATCTTAAAGGTAGGGATCTATTATCATTTTCTCTTGGGGACACAAATCGTCTTGGTATTCTTTTATCGAATAGTCTATTCTTTGCAACAGATTTGTAATGCTATGTCATATACCATACACATATAGTCTCTCAACTTGGTCTTTTGTTTTTCTGTTTCTATCCCAATTACTCACTGCTTCAATGATTATAGCTTTCTAATGAGTCTTTGAGTGTGACAGGGCAGATCTTCTTTTCTAGTTTTTTATGTATCACATGGTTTATCTATTCTTAATCCTTTACTTTTTATAGATTTTAGGTTGAATTTGTCCAATTCTCTAAAAAGTCTTGTTAAAATTTTTATTTGAATTATAATGGGTTTATAGAGTATTGGAGATGTTTGTAATCTCCACGATGGGCCTCCATTTTATTTAGATCTTTTGTTCCTCAATGAAGTTATATAAATTTCTTGCAAAACTTCTCATTGGATACTGCATAAACTATTGATCACTCTACATCTTACTGTACTTGATAGTTTGTCGATTCACTTGTATTTCTATGTATACATCATATCACATGAAAATAACAGTATTATTTATATGCTTATTCCTTTTTCTTATATCTAGACTAGGATGTCTGTGTAATCTTGAAAAGAGGTAGCGATAATGAGCATCTTTGATGTTTTTCTCCGAATCAAAAAGAGATTCTTCTAAAGTCACAGGATTAAGTATATTTTTTGCTGCAGTTTTACAAAGGTATATTTTTTTAAGTTAAAGAAGCCCCCCCCCTTAATTCAATTTGATTAGAGTTTTAAAATGCATTTATTTTGGGACTGAATAATTTGTTTTTTTAAATCTATTGAGATGATAATTTTTCCCTCTAACTTATTAATGTTATAAATTAAATTAAAAATTTTTTAAATGTTAAACTATCCTTGCATTATTGGTATATTCTACCTCATTTTTTATCAATACTCCTAACACTGCTTTTTATGATATATTGGCATTTTCAGCCTAGTTTTTGCATTCTATTTTCTCAATATCTCTTTATTACTTTTTTCCCCCCGTATGTTTTAACAAAACAGTCTATTTGGGGATTTTATTTTATATTTTTCCATTCTCAGAATCTTTTTCTTTTTAGGGTAAGCATATATGTTCCCTTTCTCATTACTTACTTTTTGAAAACCATATTGTTTGTATTATGTGATTTTTTTTCTTTTTCTGGGGGGTGGGGGAAGAGGGGCAAGGGGAGAGGGAGAGAGAAACCTAAGCAGTCTTCAGCTCAGCGTGGAGGCTGACACGAAGTTGAGATCATGAACTGAGCCAAAGACAAGAGTCCAATGCTCAACTGACTGAGCCACCCAGGTGCCCATTTTTCAGTTTTTAACATTTAAAATACTTTTTCTTTTTTGAACATAATTAAAATTATAAGTTTTTATTGCCAAGAGGATTAAATATTTAAAATAGTTCCTGCTAAATAATGTTCAAAAAATGACAGCTATTTTAGGTATCCATTACCTCTTCTATTTTCCCTTTATACAATTAAAAAAAATTGAATTGTTATATTTTTCCTAGAAATAGTCTTCTCCATATTTTTTTAGAATAATTTGGGTGTTTAGATTCAGGATCATATTACTTTTTTTTTTTCTGAAATACAATCTTTTTTAGAGCAGTTTTAAATTCACAGCCAAATGAGCAGAAATGTTATTAATTTTTAAATCTTAATTTTCAGGGTGCCTGGGTGGCGGACTCAGTTGAGTATCCAACTCTTGGTTTTGTCACAGGTAGTGAACTCAAGATCATGAGATTGAGCATTCTGTCAGGTTCCATGCTGAGCAGCAGCATCTGCTTGAATTTCTCTCTCTCTCTTCCTTTATCCCCACATGCATACTACACACAAACGAGTCTCTCTCTCTCTCAAATAAATGTCTTTAAATAATCTTAATTTTCTTTCTAAATAATTATTTTTAACATTTCTATGTTGATTTTTATAAGTACATTAAAATTATTTAAAATTAACTCTAGGGTTTACAAATTTTATTTTTCATATTATTTCAGTCTGAAGATGGGTGTTGATCCTGGCTAGGTCTTTTCTCCTTTTTTGTTCTCCACTTTTTAAGTACGATCCAAATCCTGACTTCTCTGTACTGGTGGTTTCTTAGCTACAAGAGATTTAAAACATTGTCTCTGGTCTTAAATGCTAATAACAATCAACTGTATTCTTCTTCAGTTGTAAACCAAATGGAAGGAGAACGATGAATAGAAGAACAAAGGAAGCTAAGAATCTTGCATTTCTCAAATAAATAGAACTCATTAAGATATGTTCATTTTCCTCGGCAGGTCTTCTCCTTAGCACTATCTTCAGTTCAGTACACTCTTGAGAGTTCTGCTGACGAAATATATTTCAATGCACTGATGTTTCTCCTCTCTACTGTTAATCCCCAAGTCCAAGCTGCCATCATCTTTCATCTTGATAATTACTGTAGCCTCAATGTGATTTCTCCACTTCCAGTTTTGACTTTCTTGAAACCAGCCTGTGCTTTACTATTCGACTAATATTTTACCTGAGTGAATGATTTACCTATGAGGTGTGCCTTCATTCTGAGTAGAAAAGTAGAGGGAATCTTGATATATGATTGATCTCTACAATGGTAATAAGAATCACTCCATCCAATGATAAAATTGCCCTCATTTACCGTGTCTTCTGAGTAATGTCCATTTTAGTAGTAATTTTTGGAGTTCATGAAGTGTTCTTAGATATCCCACCCCACATTATTTTCCCAACTCAGAAATCTTATAGCACTTGGAGCATTCCCCGAAGTTTAGACCTAAAATTATGTTTTTTTACATGGTTTATGTACTGATAATTTTATTACCTTATATTTATTATTACTTCCCATTTTTTAAAGTTAGTTTTCCTTCATTATCTCCTTATTCTTTTATTTAACTTAGTGTTTGCCTTTATGTTCTTTCTAATGCTAGATTGTAAACCTATTGAGAATTAGGATAATATATTTTATTCCTGTTTCTGTATTGATCTGATAATAAATGTTCAACAAGCATTCTAATTGAGTTATTGATAGGGCTAAAATGGAACTCCTGGGTCAAATAATTCCTTTAACGATATAAGTAATTATAATTTGAAGTACCTTATATTATTTTGAAAAAGTAGGAGACATAACACATTGGAGCAAATACGTTTGAAAGAGTGAGCCATTGAATCATGATTCGAATCTTTACAAGAATGAAAAATGTTTTTCCCAATGCTTTTGATTAAATTTAATGGATAGTACTAGAGCAACTCAATTAGGTTAACGTGTCTGGAAAAATAGTCAATTTGATAGTTAAATATAGACCCTGGTTCTGACATTAAAATCAATACTGAATAAGCCAACATTTTTCTCATTATTTTTCTTCAAATTTAAAGAGATTACAGTTTAAAAAATAATTTTCACTTTAAGGGTCAATTGTTCAGGTTAAATTCATTAGCAACATATGTTATGAGGGAGCTGTGATATAGCATTAATGTTACTTTCATTGTTATTGAAAATCTTTAGTTCCAGTTTTTGTTCAAAACTAGCTATGTGAATTTAAGCAAGGGATCTGTCAGAGCCTCAGTTTCTGAATGTGAAATTGGAATCATTTTGTCTGCCTCGTGAGTTTCATGAGATTATAAGGATTAAATGAAATAGTGTCTATGAAAGCATTTCTACACTTAACAGCATTTCCAGAGAAAAATAATTCTTTATCTCAAGAGCTAATTTCATTTTAATAATTTCAAATTCTTAATTTAGGCTATAAAAAAGGTCATGTACTGATATGTATTTTCTAAATAAAAACAGCTTTATTCTAAGAAGCTTGCTTTCATGTATCCTTTGATCTGCTAACTAGGCCTTCTGAAATCAACAAGATAAAGTAATTTAATTACAACAAAAACTGTGACAATAACATCTCTCTTTGCTCCAGGTAAGGCTGTGAAAGAGCTCATGTTAGATTTTCTACATAGATTATAACCTGGGAAAAGATTGTATCCTTTTATATTTGAATAATTGTTTTGCAGAGAGTGGACTGAGTGCAGCCAGACTAGATGTGGCTGGGGAACCAGTGGCCTCTTGAACTTCTTTACTGAGCACCCTGTCCATCAGTGGTAAATACTCTTTATAAAGAGCCCAATCATAATGTTTTTTTACAACAAAAGAAACACAATAATTACTTGCTGTATTTCCAGTGAGGAAGGTGAGATAATGAAGGAGAGAATGTAGTTGATGGGCTCATAGCTGTCACCCCGTCTCACATCGGCCTCTGTCTAGACTTCAGGATCACTCCTGATTATCATGGTAGGCCAAAAACAGCCTGTCTGTGGTTTTTCCCACAAACGGCCATTTTTATAGCCACTCCAGTGTTATTTTGATTAATGTTAACATGTTGTATGATTGATGTTAGAATGGAATATGGTTTTCTGTTCTACTTTTAATCTACTTGTAGTGAGGAGTGTGTTTCTTATAGGCAGATTTTACTTCAGTCTTTCTTTAGCCATTCTGTCAGTCTTTACCATTGAATTGGGATGTTCAGACCATATACATTAATTAGTAATATGATTTGGTTTAATTATGCTATCTTTCTTTTTCTTTCTATTTATCCTGCCTATTCTTTGCTGTCTTTTTGTTCTTACCTTTGAATTAATTTGGAATTAATTGAGCATTTTATGATGCATTTTATCTCCTTTGTTGGCTTATTAGTTTTAACTCTTTGCTTTCTTATTTATGTGGTTGCTATATGGGTCATGGTATACATCTTTAGCCTATCACAGTCAACTTCCGAGAGCTACTATAATACTTCGCATATCACATAAGGACACTATACTTTTATCTGTCATGAATTTTACTTCTGCATGGGTTGCAAATCATACAAGAGATGTTATAATATTTACTGTAAATAGTAAATACAACAAAAGATAGAAATCACTGCTTTCTGCATTTCAAGCCACTAAGGTGGGATAATGAAAGGAAGGAGAAATGTGTTTGCAGCTGGACTATTTCTGCTCCTGTATGAGCACCAAGGATTGTTTTCTCTATTTTTTTCCATTGGTTCTTTTTCCAGTCCCTGGTAGTTCCCTCAAATGCATGGGTTGATCACTACTCAGCTGAGTGGGGCCTTCTGGAGGTGTCTAGAGTTCTCACTCTATGAAGCTCTCTCCTTTCCAGGAACTTGCCCTGAAAACTAGCTGTTTTGGCCTCTTTTTACAACCAGCTCCACCTCTTTGATTCAGGCAACAGCTGAGTTCTGCCTGGATTCTCCCTCCTTAGACCATGGTTTGATGACTGTCAACAGTAAGTTAGGATAATGGGACCTCTTCTGTTTCCTGTCTTTGAGGATTGCTATCATTTTTTTTTTAAAGATTTTATTTATTTATTCGACAGAGATAGAGACAGCCAGCGAGAGAGGGAACACAAGCAGGGGGAGTGGGAGAGGAAGAAGCAGGCTCATAGCGGAGGAGCCTGATGTGGGGCTCGATCCCGTAATGCCGGGATCACGCCCTGAGCCGAAGGCAGACGCTTAACCACTGTGCCACCCAGGCGCCCCTGCTGTCTATCATTTTTTGATGTCCAGTGTGTTGACAACAGGTTTTTAAAAAATCTGTATTTATACATTTTCCTTTTTTAAAAAAGCAATTTTTCAAACAGGAGCATACATTAAGTTCTGTTATTTTATCTTGCCTGGAAACTGTCATTCATATTAAAAAATACAATCTATAAGGGGTAGAATTTTGTAAATTCTGTAATATCTGATGCCACAGATATCAAAATGTTTCTTCTCTATGGATATTCAATGGAGCTAGCATAGTTATTGAAAAAGAAAAAAGATAGCCTTTCCTCACTGCACTGCAGAATTACCTTAGTCGTAAATAACTGTAAATGAGTGGTCTTTTCCTGGACTGTGTTTTGTGCCATTGATCTACTTCTGTATCCTTAACTAATATCATAGTCTGAATTTCTGTGACTGTAAAAAAAAAAAAATTTTTTTTTGGTATAATAAATCTTGTTTGAAATACCTATTCTTCTACTTTAGTATTGCCTTAAGGCTCTTCAGGCTGATTTAATTTTCACACAGATTTTGGCATCAGCTAATGAATGTTGCATACAGGAGTTAATTTGGGGAAAAGTACTATCTTTAGAGTATTGAGACTTTCAGTTCATAGTAATATATTCTTAAATTTACTAAGATTTCTTTAATTTCTGATAATATTCAGTATAGAATGCTTAAATACCTTTGTTAGCATTACTTCTGGATATTTGATTTTTTGATATTTTATCAATGGTATCTTAAAATTTTTATTTGCTATTGTCATAAATGGCAGTGTTTTGGGCATTTTGTATACAGCAGCCTTGTTAAATATAGATATTAAGTCTAAAAATGTATCTATGGATATCTTTATCTTCTACATACAAAAGTCACTGAGGATAAATAATATTGTTTTTCTTTCCTTTTCTCTGTCCCAGGACTTATGTGTTTTGTGTACTTGTCTCTCCTCATTATACTGGCCAGGACCTTCAGTTTATAGTTGAAGAGAAGTGATGATAGGGTGAATTTCCTGAATAATACCCAGTCTCACAGATAAAGGTTTCTTTTTTCTTTTTCTCTTTCTTTTCTTTTTTCTTTTCTTTTCTTTTCTTTTCTTTTCTTTTCTTTTTTCTTTTTCTTTCTTTTTCTTATTAACTATCTTTTATTTTCATTTCCTATAGACTTTTTCTTGTCTCAAACGTATTTAAATTCTAGTTAACATGTATATAATATTGTTTTCAGGAGTAGATTTTAGTGATCCATCACTTACATATAACACCCAGTGCTCAACACAAGTGCCCTCCTTAATGCTCATCATCCACTTAGCCCATCCCCACCCACCTCCCCTCCATAGTTGTTCTCTATAGTTAAGAGTCTCTGTGGTTTGCTACCCTCTCTCTTTTTTTTACCCTTCCCCTCTGTTCATCTATTTTGTTCTTAAATTCCACGAGTGAAGCCATATGGTATTAGTCTTTATCTGACTGACTTATTTTGCTTAGAATACATAATTTCAGTAGCTCCATCTATGTTGTTGCAAATAGCAAGATTTCATTCTTTTTTATGGATGAATAATATTCCATTGTATATATACCTATACCACATCTTCTTTATCCATTCATCAGTGGATGGACGTTTGGGCTTTTTCTATAATTTGGCTATTGTTGATAGTGCTGCTATAAACATCAGGATGCATGTACCCCTTCGAATTAGTATTTTTGTATCCTTTGGGTAGATACCTACTAGTGTAATTGCTGGGTCGTAGGGTAGTTCTCTACAGCAAGGAAGAAGTCAAACTTTGACTATTCACATATGATAAGATACTCTATGTAGAAAACCCAAAAGACTCCACCAAAAAAACCTGCTAAAACTGATACACAAATTCAGTAGGTTATAAAATCAGGTTATAAAATCAACATACAGAAATCTGTTGCATTTCTTTACAGCAATAATGAACAGCAGAAAGAGAACTCAAGGAACCAATTCCACTTACAACTGAACCAAAAACCATGAGATACCCAGTAATAAACCTAACCAAAGAGGTAAAATATCCTTACTCTGAAAACTATAGAGCACTTATGAAAGAAACTGAAGACAACACAAAGAAATGGAAAAAACATTCCATGTTCATGGCCTGGAAGAACAAATATTGTTAAAATGTATATACTACCCAAAGCTATCTACATATTTAATGCAATCCTTGTCAAAATACCACTGGCATTTTTCACAGAGTGAGAACAAGCAATGCTAAAATTTGTATGTAATTTGTATACAATCATTTGTAAAGATCTCAAATAGCCAAAGCAAAGAAAAACAAAGCTGGAGGCATCACAATTCTGGACTTCAAGCTGTATTACAAAGCTGTAGTGATCAAGGCAGTAGGACAAAAATAGACATACAGATTAACGGGACAGAATAGAAAATCCAGAAATGGACCCACAACTATATGCTCAATTAGTCTCTGACAAAGTGGGAAAGAATATGCAATGGAAAAAAGACAGTCTCTTCAACAAATAGTGTTGGGAAAATTGGAAAGCAACATGCAGAATGAAGAATGAAATTGGACCACTTTCTTACACTCTACACAAAAGTAAATTCAAAATGGATGAAAGACCTGAATGTGAGACAGGAAACCATCAAAATCCTAGAGGACTACACAGGCAACAACTTCTTTGCCCTCGACCATAGCAACTCCTAATCCAGTTAAGGAGACATGAATAGACATTTTTCCAAAGACGACATCCAAATGGCCAACAAACACATGAAAAGATGCTCAACATCATTCATCATCAGAGAAATACAAATCAAAACCATAATGAGATACCACCTCACACCCATCAGAATGGCTAAAATTAACACAGGAAACAGCAGATGTTGGGAAGGATGTGGAGAAAGGGGAACCCTCTTACACCGTTGGTGGGAATGCAAACTGGTACAGCCACTCTGGAAAACAGTAGGGAGGGTCCTCAAAAAATTAAATGGATAAAGTTTTCAATGAATCACCATTAATTATAAGCTGTGGATTTTAAAAATCACTTTTATCAAGTTAAGAAATTCCTATTTCTAATTTACTAAGATTTTTTTTTATTATGCAAGGATCTTGGATTTTATCAAATATATTCATGTATCTCTTAAGATGATATGTTTTTTTTTATTCTGTTAAACTGATAATTTACATTGCTTGATTTTTGATTTGATAAACTGAACTTGTATTCCTGGAATTATACCCTTATGATCATGATATATTATGGTCTGTATATACCACTCAAATAAATTTGCTAATGTTTCATTTACCATTATCACATCCCTGCTCATAAGGAATATCATTAATTATCAGTCTTTCTTTTCTACATTTGTATTTAAAGTTATCCATTTATTTAAGGCAATAATTTGTTATGGTTTCAAACTGTCTCCCCAAAATTAATATGTTGAAGTCCTCCTCAGTACCTCAAAATAGAGATATTGCCTATGTAATTGGTAAAGATGAGGTCCTACTGGAGTGGGCCCCTAAATCAGTATGACTAATGTTCTTATAAAAAGGGAGAATTTGGATGCAGACACACACACAGGGAGAATGCCACGTGAAGATAAAGGCCAATATCAGAGCGATGCAGCCAAATCCAAGGAATGCCAAGATTGTCAGAAAATCATTAGAAGCTTAGATAGGAACATGGAACATATTTCTCCCTCATAGATCTCATGAGAGAACAACCTTGCCAACACCTTGATCTTGTTGTCTAATAGCATCCAAAACGACGAGACTATAAAATTCTATTGTTGAAGCTCCTTAGTTTGTGACACTTTTTTTTACAGGAGCCAAAGCAAGCTAATATAGATCTCATTTGAAAATTTTTATCTTTTGTTTTCAGTAGTTTTAAATATGATATGCCTAGGTGTTATTTTCTTTTTATTTGTCTTATTTTTTGTTTGCAAGCTTTTTGAAATATTTCATGAGTTTTGGAATTGACGGCACGCATAGTTTTGAAACTATGCTGCAAATGTTCTTTTGGTTTTCAGAGGTGTTCTGCTAGTGTGTTAACTTCCCCTACTACATAGTTTAAGAATTTGGCGATACTTCTAAAGAAAAACTGGCTGGATTCTAAAGCTCATTAATTATTCAATTTTATCTCTCCAGCCTTAGAAGACCACCAAAAATTCTAGCTTTTCTGTCCCCCATCAGTAGGCCTCTACCCAGGCAAAGCCCAGATTTTTAAGCTCTTATTTTGCATTCACAATTGGCAAGTTACATGGAGAAATAGTATGGGGGAAGGATTAGCTCATCTCTTTTGTTCTCTTCCATTGAAAACCTTTCTTATCTGGTCTTCATTGTTTTAGCAGCACTATTCCTTTTGAAAGGTGAATGATTTAAGCTTGTGTCCCCCATTTTCTTGGTGGGACTATTGGTCTGTCACCAATACCTTTTCCGGTTATAAACATAATATTTTTCATAAAAATTGAGAGAAAGAAATGAGCCCTCACTCACCCCTTTTCCTATCAACCTTAGATAATCATTATTACTATTTTAGTGTGTCCCCTTCCAGATCTGTTTTTTGGAGGTGGTTTACCACACAAAACAAAAACACACCCACCCCATACATACTTTGGCCAACCCCTAAGATACCACTGTGGCCCTATGAACTTCAAAACATAGAAATACATACACATTAATGGATAAGGGGAGAAATTATACATGCCAAAAGACCCTCATTCAATCATGTTACTTTACTCTTCAGAGTGAAAAAACTCATCTAAAGAAAGAATGGGTCAATTTAGGAGGCTAGTCAGCGGTGGAAGCAGAGAAAAGTGAGCATTGCGGCAACCAGCTCTAATCTAATTTCCTTTGCTCTGATCTTTTGTTCAATATGCAAACTTGAAAAGAACAAAATTGCTTTCCTGTATGGAATTGCCTATAGGGAGAGATTATGCTGCTAAATTAGTTCTTTTTGTAAATCAATATCCGGCATTCTGTTTTTTGTGCATCTCTTTTTAAAAATTAGTTTATATGAATCTACGTTAGAGAGCGATCTACTTTCCTGCACTGATACAACTAGCATCTGTCTTAGAAGTACTGAGGTGGTAACACGGTGGGATCTGTCCGAGTAGCTATTCGCTTTTCTCAGGCAACACCCAATTTCTCCACAGATGCCTTTCAATTCAAATAGCAATATTCACTTAGTAAATAAGTAGCTTATTTATTTTACATAATTGAGATTATTTTGTATATACAATTTTAATCTCTTTTCAGTTATTCTTAGAATGTGAAGGTTTTTCCAACTCATCAAATCTCTTTAGAATGAAAATATCATGAGGGCAGGGATTTTTCTGTCTTGTTCATTGCGAACATAGAGGCTGATGCATGGTAGATACTCAGCAAATATTGGGAGAATAAATCAATAAATGAACTATTATTTTCTACTCAATTAGTAGTATTGAGTACCATATTGCCAGCAGGAGTCCTAGCTCATTTAACCGATTCTTTATCATTGGTCATTTAGTTAATTTCCAAATATTTTACTTCAAGTTAAAATAAAATTTATTGTTGAATTTTGCTCATAACACATATGCCTAATATCCTATTAGGAGAAAACACAGAATTTTGATAATGTTTACTTTGGAGGAGCCAAGCAAATCCCAGGGATTTGTTGGCTAATCATTTGTCCTTTCAGAAATTTGCTATTAGTCATTAAAAATAGAATTTTCCTAACATTTCTGCAGCTGTTTCTGATTGGAAGTGGTGCTGTTCCACTAAAGTCTGGCTCTCCAATAGCCTATTACATTTTCCGCTCAGTTTTATTGAGCAATAATTGACATAACCATGGAAATGTTTAAGACATACAACGTGATAGTTTGATTTACATACTTTGTGCGATGATTACTACAGTAGGTTCAGTTAATATCTACCTCCTCATATAAAGTAAAAAGGAAGAAGAAAAAAAAGTCTCCTCTGATGAGAACTCTTAGGATTTGCCCTCCCAGTGACTTTCCTATGTATCACGCCGCAGTGTTAGCTGCAGTCATCATATTGTACATTACATCCCCTTTTACTTTTACTAACGATGCACTGATAAGCGAATTTGTAGATACATGGTTGGGCACGTTTTATTATTATTTATTCGAGTTCCTAAATTAGTGGTTGTGCATATGTGTTAAATTTTTGGAATTGCTGAATTGTTAAAGCAACCTTTATAAAGTTTATTTATATGCCAAAATCCTGAGAAGGTAGTCTATTTAAATAGCAAATTGAAATTGAAATTTTCTTTAAATAAGAGGCATTCTAAGAAGGATAAGAAAGTAATATTCTGGTACATTCAGATCCCTTTACTGAAATTGGACCCAGCCAAAATATTAGGCAGACTAACTTCAGGGCTGGTAAAGGGTCTGGGCTCTAGTCTACCCTTTCATGGACCTGCCTTGTCATATGATGTTAACTACCAATCACAGACGACACTGATGGAATGTCTTAGGAAGTTGAATGTGACAGCTTTGTCAGGTGGAGGTCCCAGTGACAAACAGAAAGCTAGACATAACCACAGCTCTGAGGAACTTCCAGTTTGATGCCTCACTGATAAAATATTTTATCAAGACAGCTTCCCAATCAGGCTGATCTTCTTGACCTGGTTTTCCCTGTCTTTGTCTATCAGCGTATTCATTTGACAGTGTGCTAATGCAGTGGCAGAAAGTGAAGACAGTTTTTCACTCTGTATCTACATTGAAAATCTTTGCCTCTTGGTAGTGCTTTTCTTGGTGTGGTTTGTTAGATAGCCTCAGTTTTCTTCAGGAAAATTGTCTGCTTATGAGGATGGTACTGACTTACGAAGCCTGGTTTCCTGTGTATTACCAGGACAAACATTAGCATGATTTACTTTTAATTTCCTGCGTCAAAGTCCATGGAAAACATTTGTAGTTAGTGGGCCAGAAGCATGGAATTTTATAGTAGTTTCATGATACATAATATATACTAGGTTCATGGTATATATAAGTTTAGCTCTCAGGTCTTTCCAAATGCTATGGTGATTCATATTATCTCAGTTATGTCTCTTTTTAAAAAAAATTTAATTTAAGATCAATTTTTAATTAATATATATTATTAGTTTCAGAGGCAGAATTTAGTGATGCATCAGTTGCTTATAACACTCAGTGCTCATTATATCGAATGGCCTCCTTAATGCCCATCGCCCAGTTACGGTATCCCCCTACACACCTCCCCTCCTGCAACCCTCAATTTGTTTGCTATAGTTCAGAGTCTCTTATGGTTTGTCTCCTTCTCTGATTTTGTCTTCAGTTATGTCTCTTGTTCAAAATGTAAAGTTCTTCTTCATTGATATTTTATATGGAATGATTTCTCTTGTTATATAAAGATGTTTTTGACTATGAGAACTGTGCATCCTCCGACGGATGCTGTGTGTTACACCTGAATAAATTTGAGCTTAAAGGTCATACCATGTGCGAGCAGGGCTGACCTCCTAGGTATCATTTACATTTATCCCATTCTTCTGGGTGCAACCACCTACTAGTTAATGGCATTTTGAGCAAACTGGCAGCATAAATCTAGATCCCAGACTAGGCCCCATAATGGCTTGTCTGTCTTGCAGTTTTTTTCCCTTGTTCTCCTCTCCCCAACTTTTCTACTTTTCAGCCCCCATCAACGTAGTCCCAAGTTGCTGACTCAAGCATTGAGTAGTGAGATATTACTGTCCAGTAGCAACAACATTACAAGTCTCTATTTCTTGTGTAGCTTTTCTCCATTTTAAATACTCATTTGATATTTATTGATCATCTACAATTTGTCAGATACCGTACTCTGCTGATAAAAGACTGAAGAGGCAATTCTCTCCTCTATGGCTCTTTTAATGTGGGAATAAAAATAACTATATTAAAAATATATTATCATAAGTTTAGTGTGTGAAAAGTGCTATGAAAAAGTTCAAGTAATGGGATGAAAATACACAGGGTGGTCAGGAAAGGCCTCTCAGAGGAGGTGACGTTTGAGTGAAGACCTGGATGATGAAAAAAGAGAGCCATGTGAATCCCTGGAGGGAGTGTTTCAGATAGCAAGCACAAAGGCCTTCAGATGAGAACTGTCAGCCTGGCCCGTGGGATGGGCTGAAGGAAGGCCACTGTGATGGAGACCATGGAGGCGAGAGGAGCTACAGGGAGATCAAGTGGGAAGGTGGTACTGAAGGGCAGGTGAAATGCAGTAGAGGGTCTGGAGAAAGGATGGAAAGGCGGAGTTGGAGAAGAGTGTTTAAAGGTAGAACTAACAGTAAATACTAACGAATTGGAGACGGAGAAAAGGAAGGGAAAAGAGGTCTTGGGAATAAGCCCCATGTATTTGAACTCAGCAAGAGGGAGAATTTTGCCATTTAACTAAATTAAGAATGTTTTGGAATTAGATCAAGGGAAAAGACAGAACTAAATGGGCAAAAATAATATGCTTGGGACACGTAAAGTGTAAGCTATCTAACAAATATCCAACTATGATATGTATAGAAGCATCTGTGTGTGCACGCGCGCGTGCGTGCGTGTGCGTGTGAGAGAGAGGTGGCAAAGTATCCTTAAAGATAATTTTTTAAAAGTACTTCAAAAATGATCTGAGGAAAATAATATTTGCAATATTTTTGGAATAAATGTTTAGCATCCTAATACAAGTATTTTGGGGGATGGCTTTTAGTTTTGAAACAATTTCAAACAAAAGAAAATTTGCCAGAGTAGTACAAAGGATATTCATAAGCCCTTTTTCCAGAATCAGAGATTAACATTTCTGCTACATTTACTTTATCATGCAATGCCTATTATCTGTCTATCCATCTATCTATTCACAAACACACACACACACACACACACATAATATATGTACGTCAGGCACAACATACATTTTTACCAAACCATTTGAAAGTAAACTGCATACGTCATGCTCCTTTATTCCAAAATACTATAGTGTATTTCCCCAGAACAAGAATATTCTCTTATATAAACAGAACAATTACTGAAATCAGGAAATTAAAATTGATAGACCCAGTACATATTCAAATTTTTCCAATTTTTCTGAAAATTCCTTTATAGCTATTTTTCCCCCCTACGTCCAGGATCTAGTCCAGAATCACACATTGCATTTGATTGTCATATCTCTCTTGTCTTATTTAGTCTGGAACTGTTCCTTAAACTTTGTTTTTTTATCTTGACATTTTTTACAGACTACAGGAAACCACATTGTAGAATGAAACACAATGTGAGTTTAATTTTTCCTCATAATTGGATTCAGGCTGTCCATCTTCAGCAATGAAAGTACAGAAGTGATATGTCCTTCTCAGTGTATCATACCAAGGATGATACTAACCTATTCAATTACTGGTGATTTTAATTTTTGTTTCTTGGTTCCCATTAAACCTCCACCTACTAGTTTCAGTATTCACTGACATTTTTTGTTTGGTGTTTCTTGCATAGCAATCATAGTTGCAAAATTGTGATTTTCTACCTCTAGTGTTTCTACTACATTTATGAAGTCACTTGTCTTCCACAAGAGCTCTCCCGTCCTCCTCCTTTATGCAATTATTTATTCATTTACTTATTTATATCACTATCATTTTGCTGATTATTTTTTCAATGAATTTTAATCTATTTTTCTCATCATTTACTTGGTCCATATTGCCATTTGGAGCCCTTCAGTCAGGTTCCTCTGTCATTTTGATATGTCCCAGTCTTTTTAAGTGCTTTCAGACTTTCTGGAACAAGATACTTTTCACCTTGTATCTTTTCTGCCCCCCTTCTGAGGTCAGCCTTTTCTTCAAGGAGTCCTGGTTCCTTTTAGTGGGGAATGGTATTTAGAAGCCATTAAGAAACCAAGGCTCTTCGTGTCTCACCAACGCAAATACTTTGAAGAATATTTGGAAGTCCTACTTCACAGCTACTTATTTTTAATATCAATGGCCAGTAGGCATGAGCTGGTAATATTTTTAATTCACTAGTATAAGGTAAAAGGCAGGACTTATTCCTAAGATTTCAAAAATCTTTTGATTTTGTATTTTTAAGATCAAACTCAGTGCTACGTGTCTTTGAAGCTTTGTTCACCTTTTGACATTAAGAGACATCAACCCTGCTAATAGATCAAAGAATAAAGGCTTTAGTGCAAATAAGAGTTGGTCCGTGTGGTCTAAAGAGAGTTCTACTTTGCCTAGCATCAGGGGGCAAGGATTGCTGCTGAAATAGTTGAGAATAGCAGAAAGTTGATGTTTCCAAGGCAGTAGCATAAAATGTGATCTCTAATATCTGTATTTGCTACACAGAAGTATGTAAGCCAAATGATGCAGGAAAAGAATGTGCCTAGGTTAATTTCTACATATGCCATCCAGTGGTCTTGCCTCTTCACAGATGCTTGATATTCATCCTAAAGGATTAGTTCCTATTAACCTCACAGAGACCTTCATTTTGATTTGGTGCAATGCACAATGATGGATGGGGGAAAAAGAATTCAGTAGAACGTAACCGTAATGTTTCATACTGGATGAAATTTTGTGTGAGTTAGTTTAGCAAATATTTGGAGTGTTTTACATACAAGACTTCTAACCAAGCTAGCACAGTAAGTACATACTTTAAGGCCCAGAGCATTTCACCCCTTCTAACTGCTTCAAGCACATAGAAGGTATATAAAAATGGCTTTTAAAAATAAAAACTTCATAGTTCTACAAAAAATGAGGAAAGCATATCCATATATAAAAACCATAAAAGAAATGGAGAGTAGTAAGTGGGGCTTAGCATGGTGGCCAAATCTCATAGAGATTTCCTTGGGTTCAGCTGCAATGGGGTTTCAGGGAATTAAAGCACCCCAACATAAGGTAGGGAGCTGTAGCCAGGCTCACTAACTTCATTCAGCTCCCCTTCTCTCCTGAAAGAGAATGACGATAGCTGCTATGAATCATGCCTGAGCCTGTGGCTTATATCAGGCTGCATTCCCAGGAAATTAGGAGGACACAGGTATTACCTCTAAAGTAGGGACAGAGCTAAGACTCTGCCGGCTCATTGATTTGCAGTATCTCCACGTAACTAAAGGAGGAGAGGCCCACAAAGCCAACATGTGACCTTCTTTTGTATTAGAACACCGGAATACTGGGACAACCTGTAGAAGATGGTTGTAAAACTAAGACACAGGAAAGGTTGAGCAAAGAAAGAGTGAGGAGGAAAGCAAGTGAAGGGTGAAGGAGAAGAGAGAGAGAAATTACAACATTAACTTAAAATTAGCTTACAACCAAAATTCCCACAAATGAATACTACAAGAGAACTAAGAAAATCAGCGGCTGAAAGATGGATTAAGTTAAGGTGAAACTAAGATTACAAAAAGTTAAAAACAATAATAGTAAACACACATATGATCTTCAGGATATAACTGATGGGAGAACTTCCTTTACTTATAAGAAGTTATGATAGGGGAGCCTAGGTGGCTCAGTTGGTTAAGCATCTGCCTTTGGCGCAGGTCATGATCCCAGCATCCTGGGATTGAGCCCTGTGTCGGACTCCTGGCTTGGTGGGGAGATCTGTTTCTCCCTCTCACTTTGCCCCTGCCCCTGCTTGTGTGCGCGTGCTCTCTCTCTCTCTCTCTCAAATAAATAAATGAATAAAATCTTTAAAAAAAGAAGTTATGATAAACAATGGCAGAAAAACACAGCTTCCATCCTCAAGAGTTTATCATAAAGATTCTCTCTCTGTTTCTGGATAGATGATAGATATGGATATAGTACCTTTATCATCATAAGCAATGAGTGAAAAAAATATATGTTATATAACATATAGAATATATATCTGACTTTATTAATACATATACATAATATATATGTATCTACTTTGCCACCTTGTCCAAAGTACATACAAATTTTAGAATGTATTATAATGTTATTATTTTTATTATCTGTGACATTTGCAGTGATTTTCATAAAAAGATGGACAAGTTCCTTCTGACAGATATCATTATTTCTATTGGAAGATATTATTTGAATTCCATTTTAACTTATAGCACCTAAGTTCTGTCTTCAGTGACTTCTTTCTCTTAATATAATGCATTTGAGATTGGTCTATGTTGCTGCATATGTTTGTAGCTTTCATTGCAGAGTAGCTTTCACTGTATGAATATACAAAGTTTTTATATCAGTTTAAGGACATGTGGTTTCCAGTTTTTTGGGGACTATGAATATAGTCACTATAAATATACCCATAAATATTTTTGGATAAATATATATTATTATTTCATCTAGATAAATACCTAGGGGCAAGATTCCTGGATTGTATGTAAAAAGTATGTTTAGTTTTATAAAAAACAGCCACTCTGTTATCCAAAGTGGCTACACTCTTCTGTCTTCCCATCTGGAACATAGTAAAGCTCTAGTTGTGAACACTTGATATTGTCAGTTTTTTTTAATTTTAATTTTTGTTTTTTAATTGTAGACATTCTTAGAGATATGTAGTAGTATCTTGCTGTAGTCTTGAATCTCCTTTGCCTAATGATTACTGATGCAGAGCAAATTTTCAAGTACTTATTTAGCATCTGTATATCTTGTTTTGTAAAATACTTGAAAGTTTTTTTTTTTTTTTTAAATCATGGATGTAAGTTGTTAGATATCTGTTTGTAAATATTTTCTATCTGTGGTATGTCTTTACATCTTTCAAGGCAGTATGTTTCATAAGGAGAAACATATTAATTTTGAAGAAGTCCAATTAATGACTTAAAAATTTGTATTGTTAAAATAGTTTTATATTAATTTCAGGTGTACAATATAGTGATTCAGCAGTTCTATATATTACTTAGTGCTCATCGTGATGAATCTACTCTTAATCCCCATCACCTATTTCATCCATTCCCCACCCACCTCCCCTCAGGTAACCATCAGTTTGGTCTCTATGGTTGAGGATATGCTTTCTTGTCTCTTTTTTTTTTTCTTTGTTCATTTGTTTCTTAAATTCCACATCTGAGTGAAGTCATAAGATATTTACCTTTCTGTGACTGATTTATTTCACTTAGCATTATACTCTCTAGATCCACCCATGTTGCAGTAAATGGCAAGATTTCAAACTTTTCTTTTTATGATTTATTTATTTTAGAGAGAGAGAGAGAGAGCGCGAGCATGGGGGCAGGGAGGGGCAGTGGGAGAGGGAGGGAGAAACTTAAGCAGACTTGGTGCTGATGTGAGGCTTGATCTCATGACCCTGAAATCATGAACCGAGCCAAAACCAAGAGTCAGATGCCCAACCAACTGTGCCACCCAGGGACCCCAAGGTTTCAAACTTTTTTATGGTTGAGTAATAGTCTATTGTATGTGTATCTATCTATCTCACATCTTCAATATTCATCTATTGAGCAACACTTGGGTTGCTTCTCTAATTTGGCTATTGTAAATAAAGCTGAAATAAACAAAGGGGCACATAAATCTTTTTGAATTACTGTTCTCATATTATTTGGGTAAATACCCAGTAGAATAATTACTGAAATATATGGTAATTCTATATTTAATTTTTTGAGGAACCTCCACACTGTCTTCCACAGGGGCTGCACCAGTTTGCATTCCCACCAACAGTGTTATGAGGGTTCCTTTTTCTCCCCATCAACACCTGTTGTGTCTTATTTTTGGTTTTAGCCATTCTGACAGGTGTGAGCTGATATCTCATTGTGATTTTGCTTGGCTTTTCACTGGTGATGAATGATGCTGAGCATCTTTTCATGGGTCTGTTGGCCACCTGATGTCTTCTTTGGAGAAATGTCTTCTACCCATTTTTAAATTTGGATTATTTGGGGGTTTATTGGTGTTGATTTTTATAAGTTCTTTACATATTTTGGATACGAATACTTTATTGGATACATCATTTGCAAATATCTTCTCCCACTCCATAGGTTGCCTTTTAGTTTTGTTAATCATTTCCTTTGCTGTGCCGAGGCCTTTTATTATGATGTAGTCCCAACAGTATATTTTTGCTTTTCTTTCTCTTGCCTCAGGAGACATATCTAGAAAAATGTTGCAAGGCTGATGTCTGAAATTACTGCCTGTGCTCTCTTCTGGGATTATTATGGTTTCTGGTATCACATTTAGGTCTTTAACCCATTTTGAGTTTATTTTTGTGTATGGTGTAAGGAAGTGGTCCAGTTTCATTCTTTTGCATGTAGCTGTCCAATTTGCCCAACACCCAATGTTGAAGAGACAATCTTTTTTCCCCACTGCATATACTTGACTCCTTTGTCAAATATTAACTGACCATATATTTGTGGGTTCATTTCTGGACTTTTTCTGTTCCATTGATCTATGTGTCTACTTTTCTGCATATCATACTGTTTTGATTACTCTAGCTTTGTAGTATATCTTGAAGTCTATGATCATGAGACCTCTAGTTTTGTTTTTCTTTTTCAAGATTGCTTTGGCTCTTCAGGGTCTTTTATGGTTCCATACAAATTTTAAGATTATTTGTTCTAGTTCTGTGAAAAAATGCTGTTGGTATTTTGACAGAGATTGCATTAAGTCTGTAGATTGCTTTGGGTAGTATGATCATTTTAACAATGTTTGTTCTCCCAATTCATGAGAATGAAATATCTTTCCATTTGTTTGTCTCATCTTCAATACCTTTCATCAGTGTTTCATAGTTTTTGAGTACACTTCTTTCACTTCCTTGGTTAAGTTTAGTCCTAGGTATATTATTATTTTTGGTGCAACTGTAAGTGGGATTGTTTTCTTAATTTCTCTTTCTTCTGCTTCATTATTAGTGTACAGAAATG
Organism: Ursus americanus; assembly: GCF_024610735.1. Lineage (NCBI taxonomy): Eukaryota > Metazoa > Chordata > Mammalia > Carnivora > Ursidae > Ursus > Ursus americanus. The sequence goes on from NC_142131.1 coordinate 2,418,161, forward strand.
CAACAGATTTCTGTATATTGATTTTGTATCCTGTGACCTTACTGAATTCATTTATCAGTTCTAGTAGTTTTTTGGTGGAGTTTTTACGGCTTTCTATATATAGTATGTCATCTGCAAATAATGAAAGTTTTACTTCTTCTTTACCAATTTGGATGTCTTTTGTTCCTCCTTCTTGTCTGATTGCTGTGGCTAGCACTTCTAGTATTATATTAAATAAAAATGGTGAGAGTGTACATCCTTGTCTTTTCCTGATTTTAGGGAAAAAGCTGTTTGTCCTCATTGAGTTTGATGTTCGCTGTTGTTTTTTTCATATATGGCCTTTATTATGTTGAGAAATGTTCCATCTAACCCTAATTTGTTGAGGGTTTTTACCATGTATCTATGTTGTACTTTGTCAAATGCTTTCTCTGTATCTACTGAAATGATCAAATGGTTTTTATCCTAAGTTTTGCTAACATGATGTATCATGTTGACTGATTTGAGAATATTGAACCACTCTTGCATAACAGGAATAAATCTCATGTGATCATAGGGAATGATGCTTTTAAGTATTGTTGGATTCAGTTTGTTAATATTTTGTTGAGGATTATTGCCTCTATGTTCATCAAAGATATTGGCCTGTAGATCTCTTTTTTGTAGTGTCATTATCTGGTTTTAGTATCAAGGTAATGCCGGTCTCATAGAATGAATTTGGAAGCTTTCCTTCATCTTCTATTTTTTTAGAATAGTTTGAGAATAGCTGTGAATTTTTCTTTAAATGTTTGGCAGAATTCACCCATGAAACATTCTGGTCCTGGACATTAGTTTTGTTGTTGTTGTTGTTTTGTTTTTAGAAGCACGCTACAATAATTAATCTTATTTGTTCAAGGGCTCCTTTCAAGCATTAAATCAAGCTTGCATTGAATCTGGGTGTTGATTCTGTGATATTATATTTGTTCAAGGGCTCCTATTGCAAGCATTAAATCTGGGTGTTGATTCTGTGAGCCCAGATTAACATATTTAGGAGGATAAAAACAACTGTGATCCATGCATATGGATGAAAAACTAAAGGCTCATGGTTAATCACATTATAGTTTTAAATTTCTACAGCCTAGAAGCCAGAAGTCTTAGTGTTTTAGGTCTTTCTGGATGTCCCATAAGGTATTCGCACTTTTCTTGGGCTGAGGAACCTTAACATCCTTCAGTTTCTGGTTGATAACACTGGTTAATCTCTGAGCATTCAGGATACACAGGAGGCTCAGGAACACTTCATTCTCAGTGCCATACATTCCCTTCACCATTGTTGCCACTGGATGTATCCTGGATAGATTTTTTAACATGGATTCAGTGAGATTAGCCACACTCCAATCCAATATCAATCCAATAGCTCAGTTGGTATGTCCTTTTAGCTTGATGATTTCATAGGCACTTTCAACCACAATCTTATTCTCTTCTTTCCAATTTTCACTGTCACCGTCTATTCTCATTTCTGGATTCAGCTCCTGGAGAGAAATGCCTGCCACATTTACTCTAATCCACACAGCCACGTGTGAGTCTCCATGTTCTCCCAAAGTTCATCCCTGGCAGTTGCTGGGATGAATGACATGTTTTGCAGCCATATGATAGTGAAATCTAGCAGAATCCAGTTCACACCCATTTCCAATCACAGGGTGCTTGGTTAGGCCACTTAGTAACGTATGTGAGAATATCCACTGGATTGGAAAACATAATTATGATACAATCAGGACTGTACTTGACTACCTGAGGAATAACTAATTTGAAGACATAAATAGTCCTCTGCACCACATTGAGGCAGCTCTCTCCCTCCTACTGGTGGACTTCCACAGTTACACCAAAATCTTAAAATTGGCTTTATCTGCCACAATTTTAGGTATCTGAAGGAATAAGCTCCCATGTTGCAGATCCATTATTTCTCCTTTGAATTTGTTTTCCAAAACATCGCAAGGACAAGTTCATCTGCCAGAGACTTTCCCAGAATGCTGATTGCATATGCCATACCAACTTGTCCACACCCCTTACAGTGATCTTATTGTTTGGGATGGTTGCCTCTTCTGCAACTGGTGCAGTGTTTCCTTAAGAGTTGCCATTGTGCCCAGGAGAGAAGTGGCTGTAAGAGTCATGGGAAGAAGACAATGTCAGCTATGTCTGTCTCCTCCAGTGTAGGATCTGCCTACTGGGAGCTTTTTTGATTACTGAATCAATTTCATTGCTGTTAATCAGTCTGTTCAAATTTTTTCTTTCTTTCTGCTTCAGTTTTGGTAGGTGATATATTTCTAGGAATTTATCCATTTCTTCTAGGTTGTGCAATTTGTTGCTTTATAATTTTTTCATAATATCCTCTTATAATCTTTTGTATTTATGTGGTGTCTGTTATTTCTCTTTCATTTCTAATTTTTATTTGGATCCTCTCTCTCTCTCTCTGTCTTTTGAATGAGTCTGGCTAAAGGTTTATCAATTTTGTTGATCTTTTCAAAGAACCATCTCCTGGTTTCATTGATTTGTTCTTTTGAGTTTTTTTAGTTTCTGTTTTATTTTTGCTCTACTCTTTTTTACTTCCTTCTACTGGCTTTGGGTTTTGTTTGTTCTTTTCTAGCTTTTCAGGTGTAAAGTTAGGTTTTTTATTTGAGATTTTTCTTGTCTTTAAGGTAGGCTGGTATAGCTATAAGCTTTCTCTTAGAAAACCTTTGCTGCATCCCAAAGATTTTGGATTGTCATGTTTTCATTTTCATTTGTCTCCAGTAGTTTTGATTTCCTCTTTGATTTCTTGGTTGGCCCATATTGTGAAGTAGCATGTTATTTTTTTAATAAAAGTAATGACCAGTGTTTCCAAAAAATAAAATTTCAGTGGGTTTTAACTACATTGGCTAAGAAAAAAAGAGTAGACTCAAACACCAAAATGAGAAAGGGAAGAGAAAAACAATACAACACATAACCACAGAAATGCATAGTGTGATAACAGATTACTATAGCCAATTACATACTAACAAATCAGATAACTTATTTAACATCCAGATTTTATGCTCTTTCCAGATTTTTTCTCATGGTTAATTTCTAGTTTTATAGCATTGTGGTTGGAAAAGATGCACAGTATGATTTTGATCTTTTTGAATTTATTGAGACTGTTTTGTGGCTTAATATGTGATCTATTTTGGAGATGGTTCCATGTGCACTTGAAGAGAATGTGTATTGTTTTAGGATGAATTATTTTGAACGTATCTGCTAAATCTATCCTTCCGGTATGTCATTCAAAGCCATTGTTTCCTTTGTGATTTTTCTGTTTGGATGACCTGTTGGTTGATGTAAGTAGGGTGTTAAAATCACCTATTATTATTGTATTACTATCAATTACTTCATGTTTGTTATAAGCTATTTTATGTATTTGGGTACTCCCATGTTGGATGCATAAATATTTACAATGTTTGTATCTTGTTAGATTATTCCCTTTATGATGTAACATTCTTCTTTTTCTCTTGTATACTGTCTTTGTTTTAAAGTCTATTTTGTCTGATATGTGTATTGCTACCCTGGCTTTCTTTTCACTTCCATTTGCATAATGCTTTTCCACCCTTCACTTTCAATCTGTATGTGTCTTTAGGTCTGAAATGTGTCTCTTGTAGGCAGAATATAAATACAATCTTTTTTATTTAATCCATTCTATCACCCTGTGTATTTGATTAGAGCATTTAGTCCACTTACATTCAAAGTAATTATTGATAGGTATGTACATATTGCCATTTTGTTATTTGTTTCGTGGTTTGTGTAGTTCTACTCTGTTCCTTTCTTGCTCTCTTCTCTCATGGTTTGCTGGCTTTCTTTAGTGATATACTTGGATTCCTTTCTCTTTATTGTTTGCATATCTATTAGTGGTTTTTGATTTGTGGTTATCATTAGGTTTGGCTATAACATCTTTCACATATAACAAACTATATTAAGTTGATGGTCACTTAAGTTTGAACCCATTCTTTACTCCTCTCACCACCATGTTTTAGGTCCATAGGGTCATACTTACATCCTTTCATTTTGTGACTCTCTTGACTGATTTTTATAGATATACTTAATTTTACTGCTTTTGTGCTTCTAATTTTCTTACCCCTTCTTATGGTCTTTTCTTTCCAATCAGATTCCCTTTAACATTTCTTGTAGGGCTGGTTTACTGGTCATGAATTACCCTAGCTTTTGTTTGTCTGGAAAACTTTTCACCTCTCCTCTATTCTGAAGGATAGCCTTGCTGGATATTCTTGGCTGCAGATATTTTCTTTCAGCACTTTGAATATGTCATGCCACTCACTTCTGGCCTGCAGAGTTTCTGCTGAAAAATCAGCTGATAGCCTTATGGGGTTTCCCTTGTATGTACCTGTTTTCTTTCCTCTTGCTTTTAAACTTCTCTCTTTCTCACTACTTTTTGCCATTTTAATTACTGTGTGTCTTGGTGTGAACCTCCTTGGGTTGATTTTGTTGAGGGCTCTCTCTGCCTCCTGGATCTGGATATCTGTTTCCTTCCCCAGATTAGGGAAGTTTTCAGCTATTATATCTCATTTCTCCTAGGACCCTTATAATGTGAATGTTATTATGCTTAATGGTGTCACTGTGTTCCATTGGTCTATTTTCATATTTTATTATTTTTTGTTTCTCCTGTTTAGCTTTTGATTATTCTGTTCTACAGGTAACTGATGTGTCCTTATGCTTCCTCTAGTCTACTATATATTGCATCTAGTGTCCATCGACTGATGAATGCATCTGGTATATTTTTAATTTAATTTATTGAATTCTTCATTTCTGTTTCCTTTTTATGTTTCCTGTCCCTTTGTTAAGGGTCTCACTGAGGTCCTCCACTCTTTTCTCAAATCCACTGAGTATCTTTATGATGATTACTTTATATTCTCTATCAGGCATGTTACTTATCTCCATTTCATTTAGGTTTCTTGCCATTTGTCCTTTTTTTTCATTTGGGACATACTACTCTGACTCTTCATTTTGTCTCACTCTGTGTCTTTATGTGTGTGTTATGGAAGTAAGGTACATCTCCTGATTTGAAAGTAGTGGCCTTATGAAGAAGAGATACTGGACTGCCCTGCAGTGTACTATCCCTGTTTACCAGAACCTGGCACTTCAGGGGTGTTTCCTGTGTGTGTTGCGCACACCCTGCTGTTGTGGCTGAGCTACTTTTGCCTTCCTTCCAGTTATCTGTGATGGCTCTCTTTGCCTGTTGTGGGCAGAGTTTGGTCCCCTATTTGTAGGCAGTCTCGGGCCACCTGGACTTAAGTTCAGTCAGACCAGGCATTTGCCAATGACGTGATAGCATTGAACAGCATGAAACTGCAGGGGTGGGGCATGCAGTGCCAGTAATTTCTGCACAGGGACCTAGGCAGGCCAGGTGAGAGGCGGTGGATCTAAAGAAGCCCACAAGGTTGGGAGGCAGGGTGTAGCAGTGTTTTGTCCAGTGTGCTGTGGGAGATAACCTGGAGCTGAGGCCTGGATGGAAGGGCTGTGTCTGCAGAATAAGGTAGTGTGATTTGCACTGTTAGAAAGTTAGGTGGTGGGGCGCCTGGGTGGCACAGCGGTTAAGCATCTGCCTTCGGCTCAGGGCGTGATCCCGGCGTTATGGGATCGAGCCCCACATCAGGCTCCTCCGCTATGAGCCTGCTTCTTCCTCTCCCACTCCCCCTGCTTGTGTTCCCTCTCTCGCTGGCTGTCTCTATCTCTGTCGAATAAATAAATAAAATCTTTAAAAAAAAAAAAAAGAAAGTTAGGTGGTGAGTGTTGTGCTGTGGTGGTCCCCACAGGTATCCCTGTGCCTAGCCTTGGAAGTACGGGTGGGAAATGGCACATACCACCCCTGTTGCTGGAGAAGCCTCCCAATGATCCCTGCCCCTCCAGCACACTCTCTGACATTAGTAAACAAATCTTCCTCCCATATACCACAGGTGTTTTTCAAACTGCTGCTTCTGTGCTGTATCACTGTGGGGCTTTTGTTGTGCTGTCTCTTTAAGGGTGGGGATTCAGTTTCCCCTCCCCTCCCAGGTGTTCTAGAAGCCTACTGATTTTTTAAATTACAGCTTTTAAGCCCCACTGAGTGTAAGAACTCAAAAATTTGGCCCCTCTGGCTTTCAAAGCCAAATGTTACAGGGATTCATCTTCCCCATTCTGGCTCCCTGTGCCTGGAGTTTCAGGTATGAGGGTATCTAGTTCTCTCCCTTCTCCATGCCTACGAAGTGCCTCCCTCTTGGGGACATTCCTGCTGGTCTGTTTAGCTCCTGACCTGGTCGCTGCCCTTCCTACCCTTTTTGATGTGGATTCCTGTCTACATTTAGCTGAGAAGAGTCTGTTCTATCAATCAGTCTTTGGGCCATTTTCTGGGTTATTGATGTGTCCGTTATCTAGTTGTATCCATGGGACAAGGTGAGGTTAGGGTCCTCTGACGTCACCATCTTCACTGGAACACCTCTACTTTCTATAAAGTACCTAAATTAAGAGATTAAGAATGGACTTAATGCAAAGCTTCAGTGTGTTTTCAACCAAATTAGAGAACAAGAAAGAGTAATACCACTGAAAGAAAGCCATTACACTCTACAGATTCGTTGAAGACAATGATCTGTTATATAGCTTTAGAAACTAATACTTCTACAAACACTGGCAGTGAACATTGAATCAAATTAAACATAGATTTTGGTTTGTTTTAAATTTGTTACAAAATCGAAAAAAAATAGTATTGTGTAAAAATAAAATTATTATTTAATAAGTTTAAATAACATTAGTGTGGCTCCTAAAATACACATTATAGTTTTAAAATCTGAGAAAGTAAAGAAGTAAAAATGTGTTATATTCCTCCCTTTATATAGAGTGGGGAAAGAATCAAAAGGAGAATATGAGGGGCGCCTGGGTGGCGCAGTCGTTAAGCGCCTGCCTTCGGCTCGGGGCATGATCCCGGCTTTCCGGGATCGAGTCCCACATCGGGCTCCTCCGCTGGGAGCCTGCTTCTTCCTCTCCCACTCCCCCTGCTGTGTTCCCTCTCTCGCTGGCTGTCTCTCTGTCACATAAATAAATAAAATCTTTTTTAAAAAAAAAGAATATGATGCAAAGTATATTTTTTACCCTAATAATTTTTGATATATAGAACTTTTTGAGAACTGTGAATGTAATGAAAAGAATTAAAAATAAAATATATGCCTTCCTAATCATGAGAGTAAATCAGAAGAGGAATAACAAAATTCTAAATAGAAAATATACGCAGTAAAAACAAGAGATCATTTAAGACAAAGCAAATAAAAAGACAACATATAAATTGTAACAAAAATAAATACCATTAATCCATAATAGCCAAAGGAAAATTATGCCAAATTATTAGCAATTATCTCAAGGAGGTATGATGATAGATAATTTGCACTTTCATGATACATAATGTTCTGGATTCATGCCCATAAATATTTAGAAAGGAAAGAAGTGAATGAAAGAAAGAAAAAACCTTCTACAAAATAAAATAAATGTAACTGGTTTTTAAGCTTTTTTCTTTGTTCTTAACATATCATATATCCATGTCTCTGACTTTGCCTAACTACCGTCTTTTAAAATTGCTTCTCTGTTTTCTAACACATTTTTTCTTTCTAGTTTTCCTCTTCCATCTGTGGTTATATCTTCCCTGGATTTTCTTCCCCTCTAACTATAGGGATTGTTCCAAAGTTTTCTCTCCTTGCTATTACCTCCTTGCTTGTAATCATGTGGATTTAACTACTGTCTTTCCCTTGGAAGTTTTTATCACCTCTCTACCACGCTTCTACCTTTGCAGCTCCTTGGTGGTACCTCTACTTGAACATCTTGGTGACACCAAAAGGTCAGTACACCATTAGTGTCATTCACCAGTAATCAAGCAAGTATCTACCTTAGCCTTCAAAAGGCTAAGAATTTAATGGATCCTCTACCTTAGCCTTCAAAAGGCTAAGAATTTAATGGATCCTCTAAAATTTGGCCCTCTTTCTTATCCTCTGTTTTGGTAAAAGCACTGTCAACCTCTGAACTATCTAGACCCAATATCACTGACTTGATTTAGTTTGTTAGTAGGTAGGTAGTCAGTTGGTTAGTTTACTCTTCTCCCTCCTGTTCAAATCCAAATAGTGGCCTGAAGTTATGTTTTCACTTTTCTACCTGGTCTTCATCTCTACTGGCTACTCTCTATTCACGTTTCACAACCCTCACCTGTACTTTGAAATAGTCTCCTAAATTCTTATTACAAAACTCTGCACTTTTGATTCATCTTATAATCTGTTGCTCAATCTTGTTAAAGTATACAACTCTCGGATTCACCCTCACTCTTCCAGGCTTAGCACAAGTGCAGGTAAATTGTGGAAGTGACTTACTGTCAAATTAAACATTTCCTAATTCCTTCCAGCAAGAAGTTTTGTTTTCCCTCTAGGAACTCCTATAGCCCTACTTTCCTTGTAGCATTTATTATTTAATATTATAGGCATTTATGAACAGCATTCATTGCACATTTGGTATTTTTAAAGCTCAATAGGGTGATATATTTCCAGTACGGATCTTTTTTTAAATACAAAAGAATTATAATTGTTAACTCCTTATAGTTCAGCAGCTTACTTAAGAGAAATTTTGTTTACAAGCAAGGCTAAAATAGAGAAGTTCCATTATTTTTGTTAAATCTGGCTAAATAGCACAGCAAGTTCTAGCAAAGTAAACTACCGAAGACCCTTATTCAGTTTAGATTTTTTTTTCTAAACATCTCACTTCTTAAGTAAAGCCAGCTACAGAATCTTGGCTTTAAGAAATAGCCTAGTACAATCTCTACAATTGTAGGAGAGCAATAGTTGTCCCTCTTGCCACAAAGTACTTAAAGGAAATTATGCTTAAAAGAAATATAGTAACATGGTATTAGAACTTATTTTTATAGCAATGACATAAGATGATACAGTAATAGACATTAGTAGGAACAAAATGTATTTTGTATCACAGACAACTGATAAAATTTTTGACTAGTTGGTTGATTAAACTCTTCTAACTTCTTAGTTTCACCTCAGTGCCCTTCTCAATTCTGAAGTACAATACAGTACACTTTTATTTAAAGAATCCATCTAGATTGCTTAAATTTCCTTGGGATTGATTTTGCAGCCTCTAAGTACAGGTAGTAGTTGGTTCTGTGTGCACACAGAAAAAAACTTGAATTGATTTAAAATGAACTAGGTCAGTGTAGATCAATTTAGGCCACAGCAACCCATGAGGAGATGCAAATTAGGATTCTCCTACTGAGACTGAAAATAGATTCCATCAAGTCTTCTCTGAGCAAATTCTGAAAATGTATCTTAAAAGGGACAGCTATAAAAATTCCAAGATTACTGTAGCAATTTGAATAAGAGAACATGGAAGAAAGGACAGGAAATGAAAAGATATTTCAATAAAACAATTTCCCAATATATAGCCTAGTGTTTTAATTATGTTTAATCAATTTAGAAGGATGACACCAGTGAAAGAAAAAAACTAAAAGAGCAATCTACTAATGACTTTAGATCAACTGCACTTGTCAATCATTTCTCCTGCAAAAGTGATAAAGGGCAGTGTTCAGTTCCAAATACAATGGAAGACACTCTACCCCAATGCATACATATACTCCCTTCCATGTGTGAGGTGCTTAACAGCTTTTTTGTAAAGCATAGCACCTGGAAAACCAAAAAATAATAGCTAATTCATAAAGGCATTGCACCAAAAACTAGAGCTGACTTTGAGGGTCACATTGCTGTCACATACTGATTATTTCACTGATGTCATGAGATCAGAATATACAAAATGAAAATGACTTTACAATTTCTTTTGGTGCATTTACCTGCAGCACAATGAGCTGTTCCCTGTAATTTATTAGCAGAGTGAAGTGGGATCCCCATTCTGAAAATCCCAGGCATAAGATGCTTGACTTTAAATCTCTACTGTTTGTTTACCTTTTGAACTATTAGATAATAAGGTGCTCATTAACAGCAAATTCATTGGCAGACATGTTTGTTTTTAGTTGGGGTGAAACTAGAGATGACCCAGTGTAAGGATTTTAGCTCTGGCTCTACCACTGTGCAGCTTCTAACACAGCCTCCGGCCTCTCAGCACTTTAATTTCCTCATCTCATTTGAGCCTCTATTAGCTTGCCTGAACTCTCTGAGCCTTGGTTTCCTCAACTGAGTTACTCATCATAGTCAACCTGTTTAGTTATTCTACAATTTCATTTTATAAAAACCAAGACTCATTTTTAATTCCATAAGGCAATAAATAAAGGCCAATAAACACCTTAAGCAGTGTGACATAGACTTCAGAACAAAAAACATTACCAGGGCTAAACTAAAAAAGGACATTACTAAATGATAGGGGTAGAAATCAATTCACTAAGAATAAAAAACAATCCTCAAAATGTATGGGCCTAAAACCTGTGCTTACGAATAATACATGAACCAAATAATGGAAGTGAAAAGAGAAATAGAAATCCATATTTTGGATTTGAAGTATCTATAAAACTCTTCCTCAGCAACTAATATAACAATTAGAAAGTCTGTAAAGATATCAAGGCCTGAAACAACACTATCAACAAACTTTAAGTAATTAACGTTATAGAACATTCCCACTAACAGCAAAATATAAATCATTTTCACGTATACATAGAACCTTAAATTAGAAAACAGTAACAGATATCTGGAAAATCTCCAAATACTTGGGTTATTTAGAAGTGTGTACTTTAATTCCATGAGAAAGGAAGTCATATGAAAAGGAGAAAATGTTTTAAATCGAAAGAAAACAAATGCAGTTAAAGAATATAAAATGTAAAATGCAGTTAAAGCAATGTTTAAAGGGAAATGTATAGCATTAAATGTTTATATTAGAAAACAAAACATCTCAAATTGGTGATCTAAGCTTCCACTTTAAGAAAATGGGAAAAGAAAAGCAAACTTGAAGTAGAAGAAAGTATAAATATAGGTGCAATAAATAAATGAAACTGAAGGTGAAAAAACAATAGAGTAAATGGAAATCAAATGCTAGTTCTTGGCAAAGATCAATAAAAATGATAAACCTCCAGCCAGACTTACCAAGTGTAAAAAAAAAAGGGAAGCTACAAATTATCAATCTCAAATTTAAAAAGGAAACATCATCACAGATCTTACAGACATTAAAAGGATAATAATACTACAAACTATTTAATGCCCATAAATTGAACAGCTTAGATGCAACAGGAAAATTCCTTGAAAGGCAAAAACTGTAAAAGTTCATTCAAGAAGAAATGAGTGTAACATGACTAATCTATATAAAGGAATTGAATTCATAGTTAAAATCCTTCCAAGAAAGAAAATACTGAGCCCAATGGATTCATTAATTCTCCCAAACCTTTAAGGAAGAAATCCTATCTTCTCTACAAAAAATCTTCATGAAAGTAACACTTTCTAATTCATATTATGAGGCCAGCACTGCCCTGATACTAAAACCAGAGAAAGGTGTTACAAGAAAAAATCAGTGATGGATATTTTTCATGAACATAGACATAAAATTTTTAACAAAATGATACCAAATCAAATTCAGCAATATGGGAAAAAGATAAATTATGAGCCAGTGGTTTTATTTCAACAGTGAAAAATCAATCATTATAATTACCATATTCCTAGACTGAAGAAGGAAAACCTTTATAGGATTATTTAAATAGATGAAGAAAAGCATTTAACTAAATTCAATATTCCTTCAAAACAAAAACTTTTAAAATTAGAACTAGGCCCACCTGGGTGGCTCAGTTGGTTAACATCTACGTTAGGCTCAGGTTACGATCTTGGGGTCCTGGGATCAAGCCCTATATCTGGCTCCCTGCTAAGTGGGGAGTCTGCCTCTCCCCGCTGCTTATGTTCTCTCTCTCTCACAAATAAATCTTAAAAAACATAAAACTAGAAATAGAAAAGAACTTCTTCAAACTAATAAAGGAACTCTATGAGAACTTATGGCTTACATTATATGTAATGGAGAAAGGAAATGAAAGTGCACACTTACAGAAAAAAATAATCTGCTAAAATCCTATGAAATCTATAAGAGTCACCAAAATAAGTGAGTTTAGCAAGGTTACATAATAAAAGGCCAATATACAAAATCAACTGTAATTCTATATACTAGTAATTAAGAATTAGAATCACAATAAAAATGTTTTACAATAGCAGCAAAACCAAACCATGCAATAATTAGATATAATGTGCAGAAAGTTAAAAAAAAACAACACGGATAAACCAAAAAAGATCTGAAGAGGAGAGAGGCACAGTGTTCATGAATTGGTGAAATCAATATTGTGAAGATGTCAATATTCTTTTTTTTTTTTTAAAGATTTTATTTATTTATTCGACAGAGATAGAGACAGCCAGTGAGAGAGGGAACACAAGCAGGGGGAGTGGGAGAGGAAGAAGCAGGCTCATAGCAGAGGAGCCTGATGTGGGGCTCGATCCCATAACGCCGGGATCATGCCCTGAGCCGAAGGCAGACGCTTAACCGCTGTGCCACCCAGGCGCCCCAAGATGTCAATATTCTTGAAACATCCAGAGCTACAATGCAATCACAATCAATATCTCAAAAGTATTTTTATAGCTGTAGCCCATAAAATTGGTTATGAAATTTACATGGGAAAAAAACTAGAATTAAAAAAAAATTTTTGAAAAATAAGATTATCTGGTATCCACACTTGTTATGTAACTACAGCAAGTGAGAGAGTGTGGTATGGGTATTAAGACAGATCAACAGAACAGAAAAAGTCTGGCAATATACCTACACAAATGCAGTCAACTGTATTTTGACAAAGGTGCAAATGTAATGACAATGGATAAAGGACAGTCTCTTAAATGGTGCTGGGATGACTGGAATTCCATATACAAAAAAATTGACAAATACCTTGTATGATATAGAAAATTAAAATGGATTTGAAACAAATTTCACATTTAAAATTATATAATTTCTAAACTGAGGGTTACAGAAGGGAGGGGGTGGTGGAAGGAGTAAGGTGATGGGCACTGGGTGTTATACACAACTAATGAATTGTTGAACACTACATCAAAAACTAATGATGTATTATATGTTGGCTAATTGAACATAATAAATAATATAATTTCTGCAAGAAAATAGAAGAAAATCTTTTGTGGGTTATGTAAGATTTAATTACTACATCAAAAGCATGAGCCATTAGATTTTTAAAAAATCATAAACTAGATTCTTGGAAAAAGATGGAAGAGTTCCGAGAATACAATTAGATGAAATCCACATCAGTATAAATAACCAAGAAAATGACCCGAAGACTAGCAGAATGGACTCTTCACAAGAGGCCGCATCAAAGATAGCAGCAAGGGTGGAGACCAGGTCAGAAGCTAACTGGACTTATGGAACTGTCCAGAGAAAGGATGGATACCACGGACACAGACAAGGAAGAGAAACAGACTCATATTAGGGAGCCTGCATGGGGAGACTAATCCTCATAACATTCAGCTATGAAAACCAGAGGGGCCAAATTTCAAGAGTTCTTATAATCAGGACTTAAACCTAAAATTATCAAAATCAACAGTCTTGTAGGAGAGTCTTGTAGGACTAAGGTACATGCAACACACATAGGAGATACGTCTGAAGTGCCAGGTCCTGGTGAACAGGGGAAACTGCATTGCAGGGCCCAGAAACTAGAAATCAACCACAAGAAAAAAATCTGGAAAGAACACAAATACATGGAGGTTAAATAATATGCTACTAACACAATAAATGGGTCAACCAGGAAATCAAAGTAGTAGTCCAAAAGTACATGCAGATAAATGAAAATGAAAACACTATAGGTCCAAATCTTTGGGATGCAGCAAAAGTTGTTCTAAGAGTTAATTTTATAGCATTACAGGCCTACCTCAAGCAGCAAGAAAAATCTGAAATAAACAACCCAACCTTACACCTATAGGAGCAAGAAAAAGAACAACAAACAAAATTCAAAACCGGTAGAAGAAAGGAAATAATAAAGAGTAAAGCAGAGGGGTGTCTGGGTGGCTCAGCTGGTTAAAAGTCTCTCTTAATCTCAGCTCAGGGTTGTGAGGTTGAGCCCAGCATGGAGCCCACTTAAAAACAAAACAAAACAATACAAAAACTCCAAAACATAAAGCAAATAAACAAAATAACCAAAACAATAATAACAAAATGAAACTAAGAAAACAACAATGAAACCAGGAGCTGGTTCTTTGAAAAAAATCAACAAAATGGATAAACCTTTAGCCAGACTCATAAATCATAAAAAGAGGGGGGGGATTCAAACAAAATCAGAAATGAAAGAAGAGAAATAATAACAGATACCACAGAAATACAAAGCATTATGAGACATGAAAAATTATTATCCAACAAATTGGACAACCTAGAAGAAACGGATAAATTCCTAGCCAACGTATAACCCTCAAAATTGAATTAGGAAGATACAGAAAAATTAAAGAGACCGATTACCAGCAATGAACTTGAATCAGTAAACAAAAAACTCCCAACAAACTAAAATCCAGGTCCAGACAGCTTCACAGGTAAATTCTACCAAACGTTATAGAAGGGTTAGTACATCCTCTTCTCAAATTATTCCAAAAAAAAAAAAAAAAAAGATGATGATGAAAGAATGCTTTCGAATTCATTCTATGACGCCAGCATTATCCTCATACCAAACCAGAGGGGTGACTGGTGGGAGGATGGATGAAATAGGTCATGGGGATTAAGAGTAGATTTATCACAACAAGCACTGAGTAATGTATAGAATCACTGAATCACTATATTGTATACCTGAAACTAATATAACACCGTATGTTAAGTATACTGGAATTGAAATTTAAAAATGCAATTGGAAAACATTTTAGAACAAATTAAAATAAAACCAGTATAACAGGAAAAAAGTACATGTGAAGAATTTAAGTACTTGAAAATCTAAAAATTCTTGGGAACAGAATCAGTTCTTTTATTATTTTCATATTGCAGCAGTGAAACCTAAGGCTGATTTTATTTAAGTTATTTATTTGTAGAATTTTGCTTTTATTCTTGTAGTTACTTTTTTCCTCGGGTCTCTCTTCTTTGTTTTTTGAACTGGAATAGAAAATCATTAAAACATACACACACAGGTCTGTTTCAGCTCTGTAAGTTTTCTGTGGTCATATCTTTGAATATTGCTTCTATTTCAAATTTTCTGGGATTTTAAAAAATTGATAATTCTTGGGTTGTATAATATTTTATCCCATTTTAGTTTTCTCTTTATTCGAACTTCATATTTTCCTCTATCACTGGAAATCTTGACTTCATAATCCTTAATACTGGTTTATTTTTCATAATGTCTTCTGTTTTCTTAAAATGCTTTCCTATGTCTTGGTCTTTTACTATGGCATTTTTATCTTTTCATACCATCCTTTTCACATTTTTTTCTGACTTTTCTATTCTTAGGACTTTAAGTTCCTATTGTGTAGAAAAATTTTATATCCTATTGAGTGCCAAGTAGTTTTCTGTACCTACTTTCAAATTCCTGCTGTAAATAATTTTTTAAAAGTTTATTTTCTTCTGGATATATGCAATGATGTGCATTTTTTTTTGGCTTTCAGTATGTTAGAGATTACTTTGGAAGTTTTCTTCTACTTTATTGAGAGGTCTATATAGGACTGGTGTTTTCCAACAAACGGTATTTACAAATTGTCCTGTGTCCCTTTCTATACATTTGCAAGCTAGTGGATACCGAAAGTTAGATCTATAGCTGGATAGCATGGTTCCCAGTTTCTGGTAGGTTTTTATCTAATATGGCTATGCTGGAATGTGAGGAAATTGTTTTTTCTACCCATTTTACCTGTATTTCATATTGCTGAATAGTGCTATTATCCTCAGTCTGTTTGGAAAACAGGGCCCTTCCTATTTCTGCAAGATTTTTATTTATTTTTATTTATTTTATTTTATTTTAAAGATTTTATTTATTTGACAGAGATAGAGACAGCCAGTGAGAGAGGGAACACAAGCAGGGGAAGTGGGAGAGGAAGAAGCAGGCTCATAGCAGAGGAGCCTGATGTGGGGCCCGATCCCAGATTGCCGGGATCACACCCTGAGCCGAAGACAGACACTTAACTGCTGTGCCACCCAGGCGCCCCTGCAAGATTCTTTTAACGCTCAGTAGAACTTCATTTAGATTAAGTAACCTTTCTAGGATATAATTAATCTCTGTCCATCAATTTTCTTCTACTTAGGGCACCTGGGTGGTTCAGTTGGTTAGGCATCCAACTCTTGATTTCAGCTCAGGTCATGATCTCAGTGTTGTCAGATCAAGCCCCACATCAGGCTCTGCACTGGGTGTGGAGTCTGCTTGGGATTCTTTTTCTCCCTTTCCCTCTGCCCCTCCCTGCTTCTCTTTCCCTCCCTCTCAAAGGAAATATAAATAGAAGAAAAATTTTGAATTTCATTAATTTTTAAATTAATTTTTATGGCCTGCAGAAGCTAACTGTATATATAGGGGAGCTGATATGGGGAGGTGAAAAGTAACCCTTTAGGTAATGCTGCAAAAATCGGTACCTGTATTATTGGTCGGTAAAAACCTTGTGAGCAAACAATTATAGAGTAACGACTACCTGCTTTCATGTGAGCATTTCTCCCTATTTCTGTCTGAAGATTATTGGTGGGTTCTCAGTTCCATTTTGAAATCCAGTTCCTATGATTTCTCTATTACTGAAGATTGCCACATAGTAAATACAGATTCTCAGTTATACTCTGTTTTTTAGCATGCTCCATTGATCAATGCCCAATCAAGGACATATTATAAAGGATAAGGGTAAGAGAATTATTATAGGGATGCTGCAAATCTAGCATAGAGTATTTTAAAAGTATGAATAATTTCCAGATTTTTTTCCTTAGCTATTATTAATAACAAATTATTTGTAGTAAATCTCATAATTATAGAAACATATTAGCATGTCAAGAAATCATAGTTGACAACTTGTGGAATAAAACACTGGTGGAATACTAATATTTAGGCGTTATTAGTTGTTTAGCTTCAAACCTGAAGGTCCTATATCATTATGTTCTCTAGCAACAGTTGAGTCCTTCAGAAGCAGGAAAGGGAGGGAAAAAAACAGTCTCTTACATTTCCCCATTTGCCTACCCCGAATCTGTAGAGTTGCTATGGCAATTAATTGCTCCTCTGGTGAGACAACTCTTCCAATCTTTCATACTCTGCCACCATTCCATTTCAGTAACACCTGAAGTGGTCCCACGTCTTTAAGTACTTCTTGTTCAATCTGCACAACTGTCAGAGTAATCATTTCAAAACACAATTCTCATCATACTGTTTTACTGCTTAAAAGTCTTCAAAGACTACAAGGATATTGTGTTGAATGAAGGCAAAAGCTTCATACAGAACAGTCAGATTCAGAGCCCCTAGTTTCCATCTCTATCACTTCCACTTTCCTCCCTTTTCTCCTCTTATTGGGGACCAGAATGATATGCCCGACATAACAGATTGTCTGATGTCTCTGTCTGGCATACAAGAAAAGGCCAATAAATCCTGATATTTCTGGGTTCTTCAAGAAAATGGCTTCACTCCTGTGTTAGGCAGCCCCTAAAATGGCCTCCATTATCCCTGCTTCTTGATATTCATGCCGTGGTGTAATCCCTTGAGTATGGGTTGGATTTAGCGATTCACTTCTAATGACTAGAATATAGCAAAGATTAGGATACAAAATGCCAGAGGCTTCTGTCTTGGGGATTCTCACTCACTCACTCTGAGGGAAATCAACTGCCATGTTGCCCCAAGGAAGGGCATGAGTGGTAAGAAACTGATGTCTCTGACCAATAACCAGCAAGGACTAAGACTTGCCAATAGTCATATGAATAAGCTTGAAAGTGAATCCTCCCCTAAGGAACTCTGAGATGCCTGCAACCTTTGCCAACACCTTGATTTCAGCCCAGTAAGAGATGCTGAGCCAAAGGCCATGTCCAAAATCCTGACCCAGAAAAACTATGAGATGATTAACCTCCTGCTCTAAAGATGTACAGAAACTGCTAATTTAGGAGTAATTTGTTATGTAGCTAATATAATCACTATCCAATCACACCATAAGAGCCATTATTCAACAAGCCCCAACAACCCACTCAGAGCTTCCCGTCACCTTTTTACTATTTTGCTTTTAAACACAAATAATTAAGAAATGGGGCATGAGGAAAACTTGGGAAATGATGGTTATGTTCATTTTCCAGAACATGATGATATTTCCATGGGTATATATGCATTATCAAAATATATGAAATTATATATTTTAAGCATGTACAGTTTATTGTGTGCTAGTTATACCTCAATAAAGCTGTTAAAATGTGAATGGAGATATAACATACACCAAATATTTGTAAAACAAACGAACAAAAAAAAACAACACAACAACTCCCAAACATAATAGGCAGGGACCCAAATAAAATGGAAAGTCATTCAGAAGACTGAAACCATGCACTAGGACAGAAAAAAAAGTTAAAAATCTATAATTATCTTCTGAGAAATAGGTGAAAATTTTCTCATCCATGAAAAAGGGAGACTATAAAAAAGAATAGTGCAAGAGAGAAAGAATTCTTAGAAATTAACAAAATAATAGAGGAAGCTAAAAATTCAACAGGTTTAGATGATAAAGTTGAAGAGATCTCTCAGAAAGTAAAATAAAGACAGAGGAGGAAAATGGGAACAAGAAGATAAGACACGAGAGGCATAGTTCCAGAGTCTGACATTAGAATAAAGAGAATTCCAGGGGGAAAAAAAGAACAAAGAAGACCATGGGAACTTACCAATGAAAGGTTTTTGTTTTTCTTTTTTAATTTGAAGAACTAAAGACAAATTTTATACATTTAAGGTGTCCAAATAGTGCTCAAATATAACTTTTAAAAGACCTATTGTAAGGTACTTTGTATTATCCATTGTATGTAATAAATGACTACAACATGTAGCAACTAAAACACACATTTATCATCTCACAGTTTCAATGAGTCAGGAATCAGACATAATTTATCCAGGTTCATTGTATGAAGGTCTCTCACAAGGCTGCAATCAAGGTGTTGGTCAAGACTGGGGTCTCATCTGAAGGCATACCTGGGAAGACTCCACTTTCAAGATCACTCACAAATTATTGGCAGGGTTTAATTCCTTGTGGGTTATTACACTGAGAAGCTAAACAACATGCTGGCTATCAGCCATAGACCATCTTTGCTACTTGCCTTATAGGGCTCTTCAATATGGCAACTTGATTTACCAACTCATAAATGCCAAGAAGACAAAAGAAAGAGTTTGCTAACAAGACAGGAGTCATACCTAATCACAGAAGTGATATCCCATTACATTTGTTATTTTGCATTGGCTAGAAGCAAGTCATTGGGCCAGCCCATACAGACTCCAGGAGAATTACCCAGGGCATGAGTAGAAGGAGGTGGGGATTATTGGGGTGAATTTGGAACTCTGCCTACCACACACTTCCTTGTGAAAATTTAAAAACTAAGGAAAAAAGAAGCTTCAAACTTCCTGTGACAGAAAACATTAGCAATCATAAAATATTTTGTGTTTTTTGTTTTTCTAGAAGACTTCCTTGCAGTTAGAGTAGTGGTTCTCAGTCAGCAGTAATTTTGCCTCCCAGGAGGCCCTGGCAACATTAATAGACATTTTTCACTGTCATAAGTGGGGAGTGTTATTGGCATTCATGTGGAAAACAGAGATGTTGCCACATATCCTACAATGCATAGGACAGCCCACACAACAAAACAATATCTAATCTAAATGTCAATAGGTCAAGGTTCAGAAATCCTGGGTTAGAATCATGTATTTTTTGCTAAATACTATGAGCTGAAATAACATGACAGTTCTGTGCCAAAGCAATTAAGACCTAGTATATTTCCTCCCAGTCTTTCTTCCTTTGTCAAAGGAAACTTGAAAGCCACACGTTGAGACGGTGGCATTACAATATGGAAAGAGCTTGGATTCCTGGGTCACCAGATGGAGGAGAGCTCCTAACGAACCGTATCAGACTTTGTGTGAACAAGAAATAAGCTTTGCTTTCCTAATTGAGATTTTAATGTTCACCTATTAAGAAAATTAGCAATAAATACATAATATAGCTCCAGAGAGACTAAACTGGCTACTACAAATGCCTGGGAATCAGGATGGCATCAGATGCCATAAAATCAGCATCAGAAGCAAGAAGACAGTGGAGCAATCCACTCTAGAATTATAAATATCCCTTGGTATTTAAATATATTTGCTTCATAATATTTGGGAAATATGTGACAAGATTTCACATAAAAATTCAGCTGAATCTATTCTGTTCTTCAATTTGGGTTAAGTCCAGATAACAAATGAAACCCGAATATTTTCCTGCCTCAGCTTATTAAATGTGAGGGTAAAATAAAGATATTTTCAAATGATTTACTTTCTATTCACCATGTCTTTGGAAGCTTCTTGAGAATGTCCCACAAAGGAGGGAATAAATCAAGAAAAAGCATAGGAGGTTTAGGAAACAATGACCCCAACACAGAACAGTGGCCTGGGGTATTCCCAGGATGACAGTGATACAGTGGATCTAGAGAGCAACCAGTTCCAAATAGTGTAAGAAGACACTTAAACTTAACATGTTCAAACCTGACTTATTCTCCACACAGTCTGTGTCCCTTAAAGGACTAACATGTACTCAGTGAAGTTATACACATCCTTATTTTCACTAACACTATACTAATTCCTACTCACTCCATCCTTCCAGATTTGTTTCAGAGGTATTCCTAGGGCCATACCTCTGTCTGGGGGCAGATCATTATTTTTTTCCTGCTTTGTGAAACCATCTACATGTTTTTATAAGCTGTCCTTAAAAAAATAACATTTTAAAGAATTAACATCCTTTTACTATGTCTTTTGGAATCTTTCAATCAATCACATCACAATCCTGTTGTGATAACCACACAAATTAGTATCTAACATGAGAAGGATGAAATGACTCCAGACTCTAATGGCCAAATTGACTTAGGGGATTGTAGAAAAACTACAGTAGATGAATCTGCAATGCTAGGGTGGCAGAGGACCATCCCTGGCTCAGTACTGCAAACGTTTGTATCTGGAAATGCAAGAAGAATTATTTCAGTGGAACATGTCCATTGCAAATTTTCACTTAGTAGATGATTGAAAATATATTAAAATTCAAAAAGCCTTGACTTTGAGTTCCATATTTGCTCTTTAAGCTCTGGTCAATGTAAAAATGAACCCTGGAACTTTCCAGCAGGCACTGTATATGGAAACCACCAGATCAATAGTCTGACTGGCAAAGAAAAGTGAGACTGAAACTTTAGAACCTGATGTCTGAGACAGAGCCCCCTGCGATGGGAATCTTTGGGAATGGCAGAAGCCCAGTGACCATGGAGCCTCCCCTCACTGGCAATTCTTCATGCCCAATAGAAATGGGATCACTGCCCAGGATGAAGATGTCAGACGGGGGAGAGCAGAACAATTTTTTAAATCACACTGAGCAAACAGTATTTAGAGAATGGTTTAAAATACAGGAACTACAAAACAGTAGCAACTAAATAGGTTTCAGGTATCTTTAAAAGGAGGATTAAGTAGTCGTAATAGTAACGGTTAAGTTGAGAACAATTTTTTTCTTTACTAGTCTGCTTTTACTAGCCTGTTTTGGATAATCTTCTTGTAAATATCTGTGCTTTAAATCTTGACCCTTACAGGAAGCTGTAATCTGGAGGCTCTGTGATTTGGGCAAACTAATTATGTGAAGAAAGATAAAAATAATGTTCAAAGAATACTTAGATATGATTGATTTACTGCTTGAACCAATCATCCTTCCCAAGTGGAAAAACCAACATTATTTATTTGAGATAAAAATCTTCCATTCATGTGCCCAGAAAATAATTTATTTTTGTAACTTCATTTTAAAAAGATATATGAAAGATTAAATCTGAATAGGTTGAGTGTCAAAGTTATGGTTAAATGTATCTCTAAGGACTTGAAACTTTTAGTTCCATGAATGTTCCAGGGTTCCTAATATTACTGAATTAAAATGGAGTTGGGAAAAATGCTGCTGAAGTACTAATGGACAGTTCTACTTAAGATCTAATTTTGTATGTAATAAAAGTTGTTATTAGCTTAAAATAGACTATGGTATCAGTAAGATGTATTTTTTAATAAGATGTTTTATATAAGCCTCATGGTAGCCACAAAACAAAAACCTACAGTAAATACACAAAAGGTAAAGAAAAGTGAATCAAAGCCTATCAATATGGAAAAATATCACTTCACAAAGGAAGACAGTAAAAGTGGAAGAAAGAAACAAAGGAACTATAAAACAGTCCAAAACAAAAATAAGATGGCATTAATTAATCCTACCCATCAATAATTACTTTAAATGTAAATGTACTAAATTTTCCAATAAAAAGCTAAAGAGTAAATGGATAAAAAAACAAGACCTACTATATACTGCCTACAGGAGACTCACTTTGATTCTAAAGACAGAGAGTCAGAATAAAGGGATGGAAAAGATATGCCATGCAAACGAAATTAAAAAAAAAAACAAAAAAGAAGGGCAGCTATACTTACACTGGACAAAACAGACTTTAAGTCAAAAACTGTAACAAGAGACAAAGAAGGTCATAACATAATGAAAAAGGGGTCAATTCATCAAGAGGATATAACAGTTGTAAATTTATGTGCACCCAACATTGGAGCACCAAAATGTATAAAGCAAATACTAACAGATCTGAAGGGAGAAATAGACAATACAATAATAGCAGGAGACTTTAATACTCTACTTTCAACAATGTATAGAACATTCAGACAGAAAAATAAAAAGGAACACTGGACTTAAATTATATTTATACCAACTGAACCTAACAGACACTTACATAATATTCTACCTACCAGCAGCTGATGAGCAGCACCTGAGTGCACAGGGAGCATTCTCCAGGAGAGACCATATGTTAGGCAACAAGACATGTCTTTAGCAAATTTAAGAGGACTGGAATCATACCAAGAAGTTTTTCCAATCACAATGTTATAAAACTAAAAACCAATTACAGAAGAAAAACTGGAAATTCATAAATACATGGAAATTAAACAACATAATTCTGAATAATCAATGGAACATAGAAGAAATGTGAAGTCCAAAAAAATCTTGAAACAAATGAAAATGGAAACACAACATAGCAAAATTTATGGTATGCAGCAAAAGCAGTTCTGAGGACATTTATAGTGATAAACATCTACCTTAAGAAAAGTCTCAAATGACCTAACTTTATACTTCAAGGAATTAGATAAAGAATAAAATAAGCCTGAAGTTAGCAGAAGTAAAGAAATAGCAGATCAGAGTAGAAATAAATGAAATAGAGGCCAGAAAACAATAAAAATGATTAACAAAACCAAGATCTGTTGTTTTGAGAAGATAAAAAACAAATTGACAAAACTTCATCTCAACTCCCCCCCCCCCACCAAGGAGAAAACTCAAACAAATAAGAAAGAAATGGCATTATACCAGATACTACAGAAATACAAAGGGTTGGGGCACCTGGGTGACTCAGTCAGTTGAGTGTCTGCCTTGCGCTCAGGGCATGATCCTGGAGTCCTGGGATGGAGCCCCACATCAGACTCCCTGCTCAGCGGAGACCCTGCTTCTCCCTCTGCCCCTCACCCCACTCGTGCTCACTCCCTCTCTCTCTTTTTCTCTCTCAAATAAATATAATCTTTAAAAAAAGGAAATAAAGGATCGTAAAAGACTACTATGAATGGTATTCCAACAAATTGGATAAACTAGAAGAAATGGATAAGTTTCTAGAACTATAAAACCTACCAAGAACGAATCATGAAGAAATAGAAAATCTGTATAGACAACAAGTAGGATGATTGAATCAGTAATCAAAAAATGAAAAAAATTAAAAAAACCTCTCAACAAAGAAAATTCCAGACCAAACAACTTCACTGGTTAATTCTACCAGACATTTAAAGAAGAATTAAGATTAACCCTTCTCAAAGTCTTCTAAAAAAAAAAAAAAACTAAAGAGAAGACTCCTAAACTGATTTTATGATGCCAGCATAACCTTAATACCAAAGCCATATAAGGATACTACAAGAAAAGAAAAATACTGGTCATTTACCCTGATGACTATAGATGCAAAAATTCTCAACATACCAGCAAATCGAATTCAATAGCACATTAAAAGGACCATACATCATGATCAAGTGGGATTTATCCCTGGGATACAGGGATGTTTCAACACACCTAAATCAATAAATGTGATAAAACATGTTAATAGAGTAAGATAAAAACCATATGATCATCTCAATAGATGCGGAGAAGACATATGACAAAATTCAAATTTTTATTCCTTCATGGTAAAAATACTCAACAAGCTGAGTATAGAAAGGAACATACCACAACATGATAAAGCCCATAAAGAGCAAGCCCACAGCTAATCTTGTACTCAATGGTGAAAGCATACCACTGGAAGTCCTAGCCAGAGCAATTCAGCAAGAAAAGGAAATTAAAGGCATCGAAGTCAGAAAGGAAGTACTTAAACTGTCTTTGTTTTGCAGATGACTTAATTTTATATATAGGAAAACAAAAAGGACCCATGAAAAACTATTAGAACTAATTAATGAATTCAGTAAAGTTGCAGGATACAAAATCAACATACAAAATCAGTTGCTTTTCTATACACTGACAATGAACTACCTAAAAAATAACCTTTTACAGAAGCAACAAAAACAATAAGATACTTAGGAATAAACTGAATCAAAGAGGTGAAATTTCTGTACACTGACAACTTTAAGTCACTAATGAAAGAAACTGAAGAAGACACAAGGAAATGGGTATTCTGTGCCTATATATTGGAAGATTTTAACATTGTTAAAATGTCCATACTATCCAAAGCAATCTATAGATTCAATGTAATTACTACCAAAATTTCAATGAAATTTTTCACAGAAATAGAAAAAGACAATCCTAAAATTTGTATGAAATCACAAAGACCTCCATGAGGCAAAGCAATCCTAAGAACAAAGTTGGAGGCTTTACACATCCCAATTTCAAACTATATTACAAAGCTATAATTATGAAAATGGTATGGTACTGGCCTAAAAACAGAAATATAGACTAATGGAGGGCAATCAAGAGCCCAGAAATAAACCCAGGCATATACAATGAACTAATATTTGACAAGGCAGCCAAGAATACTCAATGGAAAAAAAGTCTCTTCAATAATTGGTGCCGGGAAAATTGGGTATTCATATGCAGAAGAATGAAATCAGATGCCCCTCTTACACCACTCAGAAAAAGTAATGTGAGATGGATTAAAGACTTAAACGTAAGAACTGAAACTGTAAATTCCTAGAGGAAAACAAGAAAAAAGCACCTCTACATTGGCAACATTTTTTTGCACCTGACATGAAAAGCACAGGGAACAAAAGCAAAAATAAGCAAGTGGGACTACATCAGACTAAAAAGCTTCTGCACAGAAAAAGAAACAATCAAAACATGAAAAGGCAACCTACAGAATGGGAGGAAATATTTCCAAACCATCTACGTGATAGGAGTTAATATACAAAATGCATAAGGAACTTACACAAGTCAGTAGCAAAAAATCAATCCAACTGTAAAATGGGCAAAAGACCTGAACAGACATTCTTTCCAAAGAAGACATACACATGGCCAATAGGTACAAAAAAAAAAGTGCTCGACATCACAAACCATCAAGAAAATGCATATCAAAACCATAATGAATTATTACTTCACAGTTCTTAGAATGTCTGTTAACAAAAAAAGATACTTAAGTGTTGATGAGAATGTGGAGAAAAGGGAATCCTTGTGCACTCCTGATGGGAATTTAAAATGAGCACAGTTATGGAAAATCATATGGAGGTTCCTCAGAAATTAAAAAGAGACCTGCAGTGTGATCCAGCAATTCCAGTTTTGGGTAAATATCCAAAGGAAACAAAATCATTATCTCAAAAAGATATCTGTACCCCCATATTCACTGCAGCACTGTTTACAATAGCCAAGATATGGAAACAATTTAAGTGTCCACTGACAAACGAATAAAGAAATGTGGTATATATGCACAACAGAATATTATCCAGCCATAAAAGAAGGAGAAAATTCTGCCACTTGTGATAGCATGTGCTGACCTTGAGGGCATTATGCTATGTTAAATATGAAATAAGCCCAACAGGGAAAGACAAATATTCCACTTTTATGTGGAATCTAAAAAAGCAGAACTCATAGAAATAGAGAGTAGATTGTTATTTGCCAGGGGTGGGAGTAAGGAAGAAATAGGATGATACTGATCAAAGGGTACAAACTTGTAATTATAAGATGACTAAGTTCTGAAGATGTAATACATAGCATAGTAACACTGTTAACATAGTTAGCAATACTGTGTTATACATTTGACCTATGTTAAGAGAGTAGATCTTAAATGTTCTCATCACATACAAAAACTGCTAGTTGTGTGAAATGAGGTGTAAACTAATTTTGTGGTAGCCATTTTGTAAATATATAACTGTATTTAATGATCATGTTGTATATCTTAAATTTACAGTATTATATGTCAATTATATCTCAATAAAGTTGAAATAAAAGGAGAAACTGCAGTAGATCTGAGGAAGTCTTTGAGGAAATAAGTTTGTTAAAGACAGTATTCTAGTAGCCAAATAATGAAAATTTAAGCTTCCCAAACGGGGGAAAAGTATACAATTGATTGGACCAAGTTTGGAATCAGTGAAAAGTAATACCCATGGTGTTTTTGAGGATCATAAATCTATGGTGAACATCAAAAAGGAAAATAAAATCTATTAGAAAAAATGTCAGCCAATGAGTCTGGGTGCCCGGTTTCCCTGCAAATAAATAAACAAATAAATGAATAAATGTGGGATAAAGGCACAAGTCGTTCAATTGCTAAACAAGGTTGTAGTCTGTGAGTTGTTTAAACAGTACAGCATCTTTTCCTCATTGGGGAATTCCATAAGTTATTTCAGTCTGCCTGAGATAAAAGCAGTATTTTACCTGCTGAGTTGATGCTTCAACACTGAATCACAGCTCAGAGTGTGAAGTGCAGGATTAAAGAGGCCTGAGATACGGTCATCACATGCTCCTGCGGAAACCTCTGTGTGATGGGATGTTCACTCCATACTTGTATATCCTCAGAATACCTTGGGAACCTGAAAAAACATAACTCTATAAGGAACTGTGTTATCCCTTGTTTTTCTGTTTAGTAAATATCGCTGTACATCTCTCATCCTTGACATACTAAAGAAACAGAACGTTTCCTAAATGTGTCTTTTCTTAAAAAAAATCTGTAATCATCCTATTGGGACAACCATGTATAACTCATTCAGGAAATTTTCTTTTACTCTCAGACTACATTAAATGATGTCACCTCCCACCTCTGTACTCCATATAATCCTATTTTACCATTTTACAGTTTTTTTGAGTGTACTGTAGCTGTTTACATGTCTACATCCTATGTGAACGTCAAATTTCTAGAACACTGTAATCAAATTTAAAAAAATGATTTTTCTTCCAGTCCTTATAATATCCCTCTTGCAGTAAGTGTTGAATAAATGAGTGAATGAGTGAATAAATGAGTCACCAACTCTTCCCTTATATGTATTCTAGATTCCATTCTTCTGAGTCTGTGTGCTTCTCATATGAGTCCTTTGTTTTCTTCATCCCTGTCTTTGCTCTTGCTTTGTCACCTGTAATGGGTTGAACTGAATCCTCCAAAACACATGTCCAAGTTCTAAGCCCCCACACTTGTCAATGTGACTTTATTTGGGTAACTAAGATAAGGATCTCAAGATGAGATCATCTTGAGGAGGAGTTAAGATGGCCCAGGAGGCAACAGGAGGACTCTATGCTAGCCTCATCCCTCCAACACAGCTAGATCAGTATCAACTCATTCTGAATACCCACAAAATTGATCTAAGGGCTGAGAGAACAAACTGCACAACATGAGGGAGAAAAGAGGCCAAATTGTGGAAGGTAGGAGGTGCAGACAGGTGATTTGGGGGAGAAAAGAATCACCGGGTTGTGGAGGGGAAGGAGCCCTGATTAAGGAGGGGGGGAGAAAGAGGGAGACAGAGAGAGAGAACAGAGTACACGGCATTGCACAAGAAAAATACTTCCCCAAAACCACTTAATGGGAAAAGGAGAGGGGCCGATTATTACAAGTTTTTGTAAGAAGTGGAGCTCAAAGTCTCAAGTTTTAGAAGTCCCTGCCATCGCCTGGGTGGATCCTGGTAGGTACAGGGGTGCTCCTACGGAGGAGGAGAGCAGAGGCTCCAGAGCAACCATGGTGGGTGGATCCCCTGGGTTGTATGGGGACAGAAAGTTACACTTCTTGGAGTGCATTCTGGAAAAGTGACACGCCTCTTTGGGGACAAAAGAGCCAGCAGGCAACACTGAACTGCCCCATTCATTAGAATAGGAGCAGAGGCAGCTGCTGAGGGGAGCTAACCTGGAGGCCAGCTTTTTGCTGCACCTTAACGTAAACTCCATGTCCTTGCACATTCATTGGACTGCCATTCTAGGACAAACCAGCACCAGTGACAGCCCAGCAAGACCCTCTCCCAAAGGATCAGTGCAGGTCCATGCCATGCTGGGTCCCTAAAATTTGAAGTTAAACAGAGCCCTGCCTCCTGCACTCTGCAGGTGCTTTTTCACTAGGGCAAGAGTGCCTAAAGTCAGAGCAGCAGGGGGCCCTCCCCCAGAAGACCAGCACCTCCCCCCACAAACCCCAGTGGCACACACCAAGTCTACTGATGCTGGACTGCTGCAGAGCTCCATCTCTAGGGGAAATAGGATCTAGCTTCTTTTAACAAGCAGACCAAAACAACCTAAGTTAAAACTCACCGCACAGTGGAAAAGGTGCAGACACTTACCCCAGCAGGCAAGGAGAAACTCTGCAGAGGACTGACCTGAGGAAAAGAGAGCCAAAGCACAAGAGCGGAGTGAACACAGCGTATACCAGAAACACCTCCTGAAGCCCCAGGCCCTGGACAGCATATGACCTCTCCTTACTATAGCCATTACTCTCAGGAGCAGGAAACATAACAGGCTTTCCTAACACACAGAGGACAGAGACCCAGACAAAATGCCAAGATGGAGGAATTCATCCCAAAAGAAAAAAGAAGAGGTCATGGCCAGGGATCTAATCAGAACAGATACAAGTAATATGCCTGGACCAGAATTTAAAACAATAATCATAGGGATACTAGCTGGGCTTGAGAAAAGCCAACAAGACACCAGGGAGTCTCTTACCACAGAGATAAAGGACCTCAAAACTAGTCAAGCTGAAATAAAAAACTGCTATAACTGAGATGACAAACTGGATGTAATGATCACAAGGAAGGAAGAGATACAGGAACAAATAAGTATATAGAAGATAAAGTTATGGAACATAGTGAAGCTGAAGAAAGAGGGAAAGAAAAATATTAGATCACAAATGTAGACTCGGGGAACTCATTACTCCATAAGGCATAATAGCATTCGTATCATAGGAGTGCCAGAAGAAGAAGAGAGGGAAAAAGGGACAGAAGGTTTATTTGAGCAGTTTATAGCTGAAAACGTCCCTAATCTGGGGAAGGAAATGGACATCCAAATCCAGGGAACTCCCACCAAAATCAACAAAAGCAGGCCAACACCAAGACATAGTGCCATAGTAAATTCTGCAAAATATGGAGATAAGGAAAGAATCCTGAAAGCAGCAAGAGAAAAGAAATCCCTAACATACAAGGGAAGACAAATAAGGTTAGCAACAGATCTCTCCACAGAAGCTTGGCAAGCCAGAAGAGACTGGCATGATATATTCAACCTGCTGGATGGGAAAAGATGCAGCCAAGAAGACTATCCAGCAAGGCTGTCATTCAGAATAGAAGGCGAGATAAAGAGGTTCCCAGACAGACAAAAACTAAAGGAGCTCATGGTTTCTAAACCAGCCCTGCAAGGAACAGCAAAGGGGATTCTTTGAGTGAGAAAGAAAGACCAACAGCAACTAAGACTAGAAGGGAACAGAGAAAATCTCCAGAAACCGTGACCTAACAGGTAATACAATGGCACTAAATGTGTATTTCTCAATAATCACTCTGAGTGTAAATGGACTAAATGGTCCAATCAAAAGACCATAGAGTATAAGAATGGATAGAGACCAAGACCCATCTATTTGCTGCTTACAAGAGACTTAATTTAGACTTAAAGACACCTGCAGATTGCAAGTGAGGGGATGGAGAACTGTTTATCACGCTAATGAACATCAAACAGACTAGCCATACTTAGATCAGACAAACTAGATTTTAAACCAAAGACTGTCACAAGAGATGAAGAAAGGCACTATATCATAACAAGGGTTCTATCCAACAAGAAGATCTAACAATTGTAAATATGTATGCCCCAACTTGGGAGCACCCGAATATATAAATCAATTAGTAAGAAACATAAAGAAACCCATCGATAACAATACAATAATAGTAGGGGACTTTAACACCCCACTGACAGCAATGGACAGATCATCTATGCAGAAAATCAACAAGGAAACCCTGGCTTTGAATGACACACTGGACCAGAGGGACTTAACAGGTATATTCAGAACATTTCATCCTAAAGCAGCAGAATACACATTCTTTTTGAGTGCACGTGGAATATTCTCCAGAGCAGATCACATACTGGGTCACAAATGAGGCCTCAACAAGTATAAAAAGGTTGAGATCGTACCATGCATATTTTCAGACCACAGTGCTATGTGACTTGAAGTCAACCACAAGAAAAAAATTGGGAAGACCACAAATACATGGAGGTTAAAAAAAAAAAAATCCTCCTAAAGAAATGAATGAGTCAACCAGAAATTTAAAGAAGAAATAAGAAAATATATGGAAACAAATGAAAATGAAAACCCAATGGTCCGGAACCTTTGTGATGCAGGAAAAGCAGTCATAAGAGAGAAGTACATGGCAATACAAGCCTCAAGCAAGAAAAGTCTCAAATACACAACCTAACCGTATACCTACAGAAACTAGAAAAGGAAAAGCAAATAAAGCCTAAAGTCAGCAGAAGGGAAATATTAAGATTAGAGCAGAAATAAATGATATGGAAACAAACAAATAGTAGAAAAGATCAATAAAACTAGGAGCTGGTTCTTTGAATCATTTAATAAAATTGATATCCCCTCAGCCAGAGTTACCAAAAAGAAAAGAGAAAGGACCCAAATAAATAAAATAATGAAAGAGGAGAGATCACAACTAACACCACAGAAATACAAGCAATTATGAGAATATTATGAAAAATAACATGCCAACAAATTGGGCAATCTGCAAGAAATGGATAAATTCCTAGAAACATGTGAACTACCAAAATTACAACAGGAAGAAATAGGAAATTTGAATAGTTCCATAACCAACAAAGACAGGAAATCAGTAATCAAAAATCTCTCAACAAACAATGTCCAGGGCCAGATGGCTTCCTAGGGGAATTCTACCAAACATTTAAAGAAGCGTTAATACCAATTGTTCTCAACTGTTCCAAAAAAATAGAAATGATGGGTGTTATGGAGGGCACTTGTCTTATTGAGCACTGGGTGTTGTATGTAAGTGATGAATCACTGAATTCTACTCTTGAAAACAATATTGCACTGAATGTTAACTAATTAGAATTTAAATAAAAATGTAAAGAAAAAAATAAATACAAAATAAAATATAAATAGAAGGAAAACTTCCAAAATCATTCTACGAGGCATTACCTTGATTCCAAAACCAAAGACCCCACTAAAAAGGAGAATTCCAGGCCAGTATCTCTCACGAACATGGCTGCAAAAATTCTCAACAAAATACTAGCAAACTGAATTCAGTAGTACATTAAAAAATTATTCACCACAATCAAGTGGGATTTATTTCTGGGTTGCAAGGCTAGTTTAATATTTGCAAATCAATGTGATACACTACATTAATAAAAGAAAGGATAAGAACCATATGATACTCTCTATAGATGCAGAGAAAGCATTTGATAAAGTACAGAATACATTCTTGATCAAAACCCTCAAAAAAGTAGGGATAGAGGGAACATACCTCAATGTCATAAAGGCCATATATCATCCTTAGTAGGGAAAAACAGAATTTTTCTCCTATGGTCAGGAACAAGATAGGGATGCCCACACTCACCATTGTTATTTAACATAGTATTGGAAGTCCAGCTTAAGCAATTAGACAACAAAAAGGAACAAAAGTAATTCAAATCAGTAAGGAAGAAGTCAAATTTTGACTAGTCACAGATGACATGATACTGTATGTAAAAAACTTGAAAGACTCCACCAAAAATTGCTGGAACTGATACATGAATTCAGCAAAGTTGTAGGATACAAAATCAATGTACAGAAATCTACTGCATTTCTTTACGCCAATAATGAAGCAGCAAAAAGAGAAATCAAATAATTGATCCCATTTACAACTGCACTAAAAAACATAGGGTACCCAGGTTTAAATCTATCCAAAGAGATAAAAGATCCGTATTTTGAAAACTATAGAATACTTATGGAAGCATTTGAAGATGACACAAAGAAATGGAAAAACCTCTCATGCTAATGGCTTGGAAGAACAAATATTGTTAAAATATCTATACTACCCAAGGGAATCTATGGATTCAATGCAATCCCTACCAAAATACCACTAGCATTTTTCTGAGCTACAATAAACAATGCTAAAATTTGTATGGAACCACAAAAGACCCTGAATAGCCAAAGGAACCTTGAAAAAGAAAAGCAAAGTTGGAGGCATCAGGATTCTGGAATTCAAGCTCTATTACAAATCTGTGATCATCAAGACAGTATGGAACTAGCAAAAAAACAGACACAGAGATCAATATAACTGAATAGAAAATCCAGAAATGAACCCACAATTATATGCTCAATTAATCTTTGACAAAGCAGGAAAGAATATCCAATGGAAAAAAAGGCAGTCTCTTCAACAAATGGTGTTGGGAAAACTAGACAGCCACATGCAAAAGAATGAAATGGGACCACTTTCTTATACCATACACAAAAATAAATTCAAAGTGGATGAAAGACCTAAATGTGAGACAGGAAACCATCAAAGTCCTAGAGGGAAACACAGGCAGCACCCTCTTTGACACTGGCCATACCAACTCTTTTCTAGACATGTCTCCTGAGTCAAGGGAAACAAAAGCAAAAATGAACTATTGGGACCTCATCAAGATTAAAAGCTTCTGCACAGCAAAGGAAATAATCAATAAAACTAAAAGGCAACCTGCAGAATGGGAGAAGATATTTGCAAATGACATATTTGATAGATGGTTAGTATCCAAAATCTATAAAGAATTTACCAAACTCAACACTCAAAGAACAAGTAATCCTGTTGAAAGATGGGCTGAAGACAGGAATAGACATTTTTCCAAAGAAGACTTCCAAATGGCTAACAGACACATGAAAAGATGCTCAACATCACTCATCATCAGGGAAATACAAATCAAAACCACAATGAGATGCTACCTCACACCTGTCAGAATGGCTAAAATTAACACAGGAAACAACATGTTAGGGAGGATGTGGAGAAATGGGAACCCTCTTATACTGTTGGTGGGACTGCAAACTGGAGCAGGCACCCTGGAAAATAGTATGGAGGTTCCTCAAAAAGTTAAAAATAGAACTACCCTACAACAAAAATACTGATTCAAAGGGTCACGTGTACCCCAATGTTTATAGCAGCGTATCGACAATAGCCAAATTATAGGAATAGCTCAAATGTGCATCAACTGATGAATGTATAAAGATGATGTGTGTGTGTGCGTGGTGTGTGTATATACACACACAATGGAATATTACTCAGCCATCAAAAAGAATGAACCCTGAAAGGACACGTACGGAGCTAGGATGTATTATGCTAAGTGAAATAAGCCAATCAGAGAAAGACAAGTACCATGTATTTCACTCGTATGTGAAATTTAAGAAACAAAACAGATGAACATAGGCGAAGGGGGAAAAAAGAGAGGGAAGAAAACCATAAGAGACTCTATACTATAGAGAAGACACTGAGGGTTGATGGAGGGGAGGTGGGGGGGGTTTGGTTAAACGGGTGACGGGTATTAAGGAGGGCACTTCTTGTGATGAGCAATGAGTGTTGTATGTTAGTGATGCATCACTAATTTCATTCTTGAAACCAGCATTACACTATACGTTAACTAACTAGAATTTAAATAAAAACTCAATAAAAAAGATCATCTTGAAATAGGGTGTGAAAGAAAAATTGCACAGAAATTAAACAAAGAAGACTTTATTCAAGTCT
This sequence comes from Ursus americanus, assembly GCF_024610735.1. Lineage (NCBI taxonomy): Eukaryota > Metazoa > Chordata > Mammalia > Carnivora > Ursidae > Ursus > Ursus americanus. Next base: position 2,452,476 of record NC_142131.1, read on the forward strand.
TGCAATAGAGGACAGAGATTGAATTCAGCTCCCTTGAAACAAAAGACAGGAGGATTTTTAAGTGCTGATGTGAGGTAGTGGAAAAGTACCGGAGGACGTTAGAGGAGTGTGATGAGGTCATCTGTGCTTGCTCTCTGTCACTTTCTAACTTAGGCTCCTACTCCACCACAGAGGCTAGAAGATAGGAGCACTATCTTTCTTGATTGAATTTTAAAGGGATGGCCAGGGGCCTATGGTCAGGAAGAAGCCTGTCTAAGTTTAGTCAAGCTTAGGGGAAAGTTAAGGCTCTCTTGTTCATGTGGGCCTTAAATCCAGTATCAGTGTCCTTGTGTTCTTACAAGAGAAAGGCAGAAAAGACATACAGAGACATGAAAGGAGAAGGCCAAGGTGAAGACAGAGAAATATGGGAGTGTTGTGTCCATAATCCAAGGAACGCTAAGGATTTCTGACAGCCATCAGAGGCTAAGAGAGGCATGGAATGTATTTTCCCCAGAGCCTCCAGAGGAACCAACCCTGCCACATCTTGATTTAGGTCTTTTGGGTTCAAGAACTGTGAGAGAATGGATTTTTTTAAGCCTATCAATTTGTGGTAATTTGTTATGGCGGACCTAGGATTGTTATATAACAGCTTTCTGACAGGTTTCTCTCCAGCTCTCATTTAACTCCAAATATCAAAATTGTACATCTCATTAATGACTTAACTGTTTAGTCCTCTATTCCTTTTTTTCTTTCCTCTTATTTTTTCCTCTCTTTTAAGTACCAGCCAAAAGCCATGGCTTCCTCCTCTACATTCTTTTGATAATGTTGCTGATAAGGATAATACAGCAGAAACTTGTTTAGTATTTGCTCCATCAAACAACCTTACGCCTTATCCTTTTTAATCCTCATAAAAACATAACAAGGCAGGTACTATTATTTTTTATATTAAAAACAAAGGCGTTGAGGAACAGAGGGATTAAATAGTACTAAGTGGCAGAATGAAAATTTGCTTTGAGATCTGACTACAGAGCCCATGTGCTTAACGATTTTACTATATTTTTCTGTATATATGATTGAATGTTTGTCTCATGTTGCCTTCTACTATAAATAACTATGCATTTTTCTTTTCTACTGCAAACATTCAACCAAGATAACTAAAAATCACAGATGCACAAGCATATCCATTTAATCTTCCCATTTTAAAGGTTTTCTAATATTATTTATATTGTGATGCATTTCTTTCAACTTTTATATTTCAGGAAGGAATTAAAGCAAGTTGTGCAAATACTTTTAACCTTTAAGTAATTTAAAAGTTCTGTCTTATTTACCTTTTTTTAAAAAAGATTTTATCTATTTGAGATAGAGCAAGAGAGCACAGGCAAGGGGAGGGGAAGAGGGAGAAGCAGACACCCTACTGAGCAGGGAGTCTGATGTGGGACTCCATCCCAGGACCCTGGGATCATGACCTAAGCTGAAGGCAGACACAACCAACCGAGAGACCCAAGCATCCCTTATTTATCTTTTCACAGCATTTAGCACAATTCTTTGAATGTCAGAAGTGCTCAAATTTTATTGACTATAGTTAACCCAAGTATCAGCCCCCCAGTTGTTCCCCAATTTCCCAGCATTCTAGGATTGTATTTTCCTTTAATATTTTAATAGAATGGCACAGGCCCCTACTGTATATGCAGTGGGAAACCCATTGCTCTTCTGCCCAACAATAATTCTGAATCTTATGAGTTGGGAGAAGGGTCCATATATGTCCCCTGCTCACCTACCACTTGAGTTGTTTCCCTTTGAGCTCCTGCTATTAGCTTCATTCTGTGACTTGTCCCCTGAGACTGCCATCTTGTTATCCTGGACACTGTTCCACTGACATGAAAGTGCTGTCTGGTAGACTGCTACTCATTGCCTGGAATGTAAAGGGGATTAAAGCATATCACCGCTTTCATTTATTCATTCAATAATTCAACGAACACACAAGCATTCATTGAGTGTCTAGCAGCACTGTGCTGGGCACTGGGGAGACCAATGATAACCAAACAAATGAAAGTCCCCACATTCGTGTAGCTCATAGTCAAGCGAGAAAAACAAAACTCCCACAGATGCACAGATGAATATAAAATTACAGCTGAGGTAAGTACAATGAACAGAGAACAGAAGGATAAGCACGCATTAGCCAGCCCTATGGCAGTGAGCTGGAGGAGGAGAAGAGCACTGAAGAAAGGATGACAGCACATGCAAATAAACCACAGTAGAGTGGAGCAAGGTACACTACAGCAACAACAGAACAGCCCATTGCTAGGGATGCATAAACCTAGGCCAAGAAGGGAGCGGAGTGAGCCTGGAGAAAACGTGCAGAGCCACTTTACCGACTGCACAGTCTACTTCAGGGTTCTTTAATAACAAATGGGATCTTAATTCTAAAGTTAATTGGGAGTTATTGAACAGTTCAAAGTAGGAGATTGATATGATACTCTTTGTATTTTGAAAAAAAAATTCTGGCTACAGACAAGAACTAAAAGGCTGAGGCATGGTGGATGCAGGGATTCCTAAAAGGAAGTGTTGGTCCAGATAAAAGATGATGGTTTAGAGTAGGGAAATGATGGTGGAGACGAAGATAAATGGAAAGACTTGCGAAGCATTTAATGCAGCAAAAAGTAAGACCTGATGATATGAAGGAAGCACAGGATGTCAAAAATACAAAGCTTGCTAAAATAGTATAGACAGCAAATTGCGCAAAGTACATGTTAGACACTGCAGTCTGAAAAAGTGATCAAAGGTTTTTGAATAAGGGAAATTTCCATGAGCTATGTCTCTTCTTAGCCTCCTGCCTAAGAGCTTTTCCTTTACACCCACTTTCTTTCCTTTAAAACCATATTCTCTACCCCCATTTTGTTGCTTTACTTATTTCTGGACTCACAATCATTTCTTCATAGTAACTTTAACATAATGCCCCTATCAAGTGGACAGTTTAACACTAAGTCTCCACTACCTTAGGGCCTAGATCTGCACTGCCGACACTTCTACCGAACTGTTGCTGAAGTGTCTGCCACAGTTTCACCCTTAGCACTACAAAGACCCTGGAGAGGTACTGAAATCAAACTTTTTTTTTTTTTTTTTTTTTTTGTATATCTTAGATCAAATTCTTAGGCTTAGACTTTCACCAGAACTTCCAGGTCATGGAGTTGTGTATGACTATGGTTATTTTCATCTCCCCATGGAGTCAAATTATTTCAGCCTTCCATGAAGCCTTCATAACATCTCCTGTGTTACTGACCAGCTGTAGTATTTATACCTCCTAGAAAAAGATTACTTTTTTTATTATTTTGTAGTTCTCATACTATATGTCATTCCCTACTCTTCAAAATGTCAGTTTAGGTATCCCAAAATGGCTTACAGAAACTAAAAGCTAGATATAATAGTCTTTGAAGAATAAGTAAAGTACGTAATGTTAACAAGGTAGAATGAAAATGCTTAGTAATGAAATGACTTGCAAATCCATGTATCCCTTGGAGAAGGAATATCTATACCTAACACTGGATCTGTTCTTCTTGTGCTCTTTTGTAGGGAACATCCTTCTGTATCAGAACTTCCCCTGTTTTCTTACCCGGATTTCTTCACCAAGGCTGATGAAGAGTTGGCAAGAATCATTGACCATCACGTAAGACTGACGTCCTTGAATTAGCAGCAAAAGCTTTGTTCTTTAAAGGCACTTTGAATTAGAAAGTGTAGTTCTGAGACTGAAACATTAACGCGTGGAACTTAAAAATAAAGCCATGATTGGCTTTGCCAAACTTAATTATATCTTACTGTGCTATCTATGTACTTCAGTGCCTTTACTGGGTTACAGAAAATTTGGCTTTCTGTCATTTGTGAAATACTAGCTTTATCCTGTTTCCTGGGCTAGTACTGACTTCTTGTGACAAAGATCTGATACTGAACACTGAACACTGATTTCTTACATAGTGTAGTTTTAATAAAGGAACAAAAATCTTTTGACTCAATTTTTGATGACCATTCTTTACCCTTGAAATTTTGCAGGGACTTTACTCACTTTGTTCTTGTTATGAGTTAAACAAGCAGTGGCAGTACAAGGCCGTTCACTTCAGACCCTTTAATCCGTTGAGTTATATTTAGTTGATTTATGAAATAATTTTGTAACTGCTTCTTTTTAGGAGTAGAGTTGGAATAGGAGAGAAAGTACTTATTTTCTGTTTTTCTTAGAATACAGTATGGCCTAAATAGCACATAGAATGTGTTTAAATTCTTAAGAATTAATCCTCTGTTCATTTTTCACAATGTAAAGATCAAGGTCATGAAGTACACTGAAATCTCTCAAATAAGGCAGATTAGTTGTCTTTGGTTATAGACACTGTGTCATTATTACACCACCTACCACTTTTATGCCACAACATAAAATCGGTAGTTTGGTCAAACAGTATTATTATTCAGTTATATGACAAAAGTTATGTCACAGATGGGTATCATAGTTATCAAGGTAACTTTGTATTTAAAATTTAACTGGGAGTAAGAAAAATGAATATGATTTTATTAAACTTTTTTGTTTAATATTTACTCTGAGTATGTTTATTGCCTTTGGAAAGCTAAGAGATCGGTTGTAAATTCTGTGGTTTAGTCCTGCTTATTAATAATGTCTACATACCCCAAATAATAGTTGTAATCCATAGCACTAGTATACAGTAATTTATAAGTTAATTGGTAGGTCATTAAGCTTAGTCTGGTTGTCTGTGAGTATGGATGGGCTGAGGGTAACAAAATAAGAAATGAACAAGGGTATGAAGTGTCTTTTGGAATTTCCAATATTTCATGCTAAGGGCCGTTCTCTCCTGAACTTTTTTACCCAGCTTGAAGACAGATTACCACCTCTTTAACCATTTTCTTCATCAAAGACAGTAGAAGGGAAATAGCTCCTCATGACGACGTTTGGTTGATTTGCAGTCCTTACTTCCAACTACTGAGTCCTAGAACTTTTGCTTCCACATAATGCTGTTATTGTCATTAATTAACATGGTCGATTGAGGTGAATCCCTTAGAAGTCTTTGTATTTGTCTGTTGCAGAATCAGCATTTGTCTGCCCATCAATTTCATTTTCTACTTCATATGTAATAGCATCACATTTTTGCCTTTCACTTTAATTTGGTTTTCTTTTTGTTTTGCTTTGGCTTGATTTTTCATTTTATGACTCCATGCTATCATGTAAATAACAATATTCATTAAGTAATGACATTCTTTTGTAATATAAAAATGCAAACCCTGTTATCTCTTCTTTTGAATGGTTTATTACTATTAAAAATGTTAAGAGGGAATCTGGTTTTTTTTTCTTTCTTTTTGGGGGGAGGGAGAGAGACTCGTATACTTTCTAATAGAGGGCTTGTATATTTTTCCAGTTATGGTTGGGGTTAAATTCCTCAAGAATATCTGTGAGAAAAACTGAGAAGATAATTGGATTTAGAATCTGCATTTTGAGAAGCTAAATTGATGTATTTTTTCATTTTTTCATGGAAAATCACATGTAAATGACACTTTCTCTCTGTGACAGTGGCAGGAAGAGCTAAAGATTCGACAGAAAGAAGATGCAATATGTGAGGCCCAGGAACGTAAAGACAGAGAGTTAGAGGAAAAAAATCACTTCAGAGAAATTATGAAGAGAAGAGAAGAGAAACTACACAAGCAAACAAAACCCTACGAGCTTCCTCCGAGGACTGAAGTAATTTCATTAGAAATAAAAGAACCCCCCAAACTGAAGTCCATATGCCAGAAATTGCATGAAAGAGATGAAGATAGCTAGATTGTAGGAAAAATTTCTAATTAACTAGAAGCCATTTCTTAGGAGTTGTTATCCTGGTGCAGATTCTTTAATAGTCGTATCTTAGTCCTAAATTAGCAGCTCTTAATCACATTTGAGTGAAGTGATCTTACTAGTTAAAACATTTTCAGGAATATGTCTAGAGCTCTTCCTGACTTTTTTTTGTGATCATACACCATACTTAATGATTCTCAGAGTCTTGATTTTCAGTGGACAGTTAGATAGAAACGAACTGTAAATTATTAATGAGTCACATTTAAGAATTATTCCTTGAAAACAGAATGAGCACCAACTGATACTCCTATGTTGACTATTATACAAATAAAAGAACTAAGGCACCTGCTTGGGTTTGTATTTCATAGTCAATGCCACATCAGGCTATATGTCAGGAACTTGAGTTCAATGAATACAGCAGACAAATCTGAGCAGGCCATTCATCTCAGGATGATTTGGGTTTTGGCAGATACCAAAGGAGACCCCTGAGTGACAGTGGTTTTACCTTGGAAGATGAGTTTATGAGGATGGATCTGGATGGTCCTGGAAGGTACAGGAACACTTACCAAAGAGATTCAACCAATTAGGAGTCATTTTTTAAATGGTACTCACTTCCTCTGAAACTCTCAATCTATAGATTGGGTTTGGGTTCCCATGATGGCTTATACTCCTTTTCTGAAAAACAGAGATAATAACCACACCTCAATTTCTTGATACTCAAGAGCCAGTTACCTCATTAGGGATGATAAATGACTACCAGATTAGGAAGGTAACAGAAATCAGTGAAAGGGGCTATGGAATACCTGCCCCATCTAAAGAAAGTTCCCAGCACTTGGCTACCCTCAGCAATGTGTGTCCAGTATTATAGCATCATACAATCTTTCAAGAAGGAGCTCTTAAATAGGATTACTTTTTAAAATAAAAGTTGGGAAATTTTAAAATACTGGCAACTAATTTTTTTAAAATCACATAGTTTAGGGTTAAATTTGTGACCCATATTATATGAATTTACAGTATCATTCTTTAAGGTCATAATAATATATAGTAGAAAAATAAAAGGAAGGAGGGTGTTTTTATTATGATTTCCTATAAGGCTGTTTCAAATCTGTGGCTCTTCCCAAACCTTTTGTATCATCCTTGTCTCCTCTTACAGAGAATTAGTTCTCAGGAATAATATCTCCCAGTGTACCTTTCTAAATACCGTCCTTAATCTGTGCTTTCTTCACATATGAAAAGAAATCTCTCTTACAGAAAGCAAGCCAGTCCCCTTTCCCTGAATTTCATCCCTTTGAAAATCTTGCTTCATCAAGTATTCACTATCCTTGAAGGAGCTCCTTACCACTCACTCCTACCCACAGATGTCTCAATTTTCTACCATCCTTCCATTCAAACGACTTTCTCCTTAAGTCCTGCAGTGATAGCAGTCTTACCAGACTGCCCTTTTAAGTCATAACCTTTCTGATAGGTCGTGAGAGAGGGAACCACTGGGCTGTGAGTTGTGGGGAAGGGACTCTGGACATCTCACTGCTACTTACATGAATGTCAGCAAATCCTGCTGCTTCAGAACCGCTTTCATACAAGCCTGGTGCTTCCAATTTCTGCACTATTCTCGTGCTTTTGGGCATAGCTCAGTCTGCCTTAAGGCTTCCCCACTGCAGACTTAGGTTTATTTATTTCTTTTTCTTAGTCTGTTCCCACTTGTCCACCTGCTTTCTAATGTCCACATTTTTCTTCTCACTACCCTATTTTCTCTTTATGGATTGATGCCTTTAAAAAAAAGTTATTTTTTTTCTATCGTAGTAGTAGAGATTTGTAAGGGAGCAAAAAAAGAATAACGTATATGTTTGTGTGTGTACATACATACACACACATATGGAGAGAGAAAGAGACGATTAGTCAGAATGTTTGTACCTTTATTCTTAAATTATTTTGTAAAATTCTTTATTCTTATTCTTTAAAATTCTTAGAATCTAGCAACACACACCTCTCTTGGTCTTCCTCCTATATCCCGGAATATTAGAAAAGGCTGGGGCTTATAGATCTGGGTTCACATTCTAACTATGCTCCCTGCTAGCCATGAAACACTGGGTATGTCACTGAACCCACTGGAGCTTCAGTTTACTCATTTATAAATTGGGTACCGTTTGTGTAAAGAGTGGCATCAGTCAGAAGCTAATCAGGAAAACAGAAATGTGTCAGTCATTTTAAGAGAGAATTTAATGTAAGGAATTGTTTTAAAGGTGTTAGAGAATTGAGAAAATGGAAAGGAAACATAGAAACAATACCAACTGCAAGAAATTGCTACCACCGCTATGGCCAGGGCATCAGAGGGAAAGAGGGCTGGATTATTAGAATCCAGAAGCATGGGAAACAAGCTGCACAAGCTGGGATCCAGCCCTCTGTCAGAAAGGCGCTGCCTTACTGCTGCTGGGACCTCTGACAGGGCACCATAAGGCAGTTTTGGGTGCTCAGAGGAAAAAAAAGGAAACAAGAACAAACTGTCTACGGCTCAAACCATGCTGCCAGGAAGAGCAAGAAAATGGAAAGAATCAGGATCATCCTTTGCCATCCTGGAGATTTTCCTACAGTGCTCCTGCCCCCGGAATCACAAAGCAGATGGAGTGGTAGGTTTGGGACTGGTTAAATAACTAGAAAAAAGACGCAGTGCAATGCCTAGAACATATTACTCCATGTAATACAAGTTAATCCAACCCCTTTTTTCTTCTGCATTTTTGGTCTTCTTTTCCGCAAATTTCCCCAGATCAAAAAAAAAAAGAGCTTGGAAGAAAGCATCACCTTTTAAGTTAATGTAAATGTAAAGCAAGTTTATTACAATTTATCTTCATAATTAACCCTTAATTCTTCGCTAAGTACTTAATCTCACACAAACTCAACCGAAACTCTTTGCAATTTACCCTTCATATTGATTTTGCCTCACAATTCACAAAGTGTTCTCTGCGTCCCAGGCTGGATTGGGCAGCAGGTGGATTCTCTCAGTGACTCCTGTGTGTTTAGCTCATGGTTTCTGGGCCCTACTTACTTATTTTCCCAGTCTCTCCACGTTACGTTGGTAAGAGGAAGAAGGAGAATGAGAAACCTATTCCGTGTCTATGAACTCTCTGCAGCTCGTACTCACCTTTAAGTGCCTCTACTGCTTGGAAGTGTTAACTTCTCTAGGTCTAAATCCCTTTCTACCTAAAAATCATTTCCATGACTCATTTCTATGCTACCTTCACTCTATGTTTACATTTATTTTGAAAGAGTGAACCCAGGTCTTCCGACATTCATTTACTATGAATTCTCCATAGATTTCTCTTCGCAACTACCAAAGCGGCTTCTTTTTCACATAAACTACCTAATAAACATTTTACCTTACTGAGAATGAAATATTTATAGGAATTTTAGCCAGTTTTACTAGGGTATTAGAAATTAAAAGACATACATTAGGGAACAAAAGAGAGAAAAGACAAACAGTAAATAAATTCCGAGTAGCAGAAACATGAACAAAAGCATTTCCCCTAGTGCAATTTCATAAAGGTAAATCAAAAGATTTGGAAATGTTTGTGGGGCATGCCAAAGAGAAGTTTAGGGAAGAAAATACCCAAAATAAATATCTGTACTCTGCTGAGTGGGTGTTTGGGGGCATGAAGAGGTAGTAGACAAAATAACTCACAGCCATAGTTTTAGAAACTCTATCATAATGTTTATCAATTATAACTCAAGTAATTGATTTTTCTGCTCTTGCCAGTAAAAATCCTCTCTGGGACATATGACCGTAACTATCTACTAGTTGATTATGAGTAACCTTTCTCATTTTTTTGAATCTTTTACATCAATAAATCCAAAGACAGTTACAGGCTACAGCTGGTAAGTGCAGTCCCTTCTTTCCATATACCACCATAACCAGCCCACCACGTCCACACCACGTGGTCCCACAGCAAGGTTTCACAGTGGTGCACTTTGGACATTTTAAGTTGGATAATTATTTTAACGGGCATTGGGCCTTCTGAGAATTTCAGCTACTTAGCAACATCTTTGGTACGTACCCGCACGCAAGATCTAAGCGGCAGCCCTGCCCCTGCTCCGCGCCCCCCGTTCAGACTACCAAAAGTACGTGGGGAACAAAATTGCCCTTGGTTGAGAATGACTGGCCTATGGTTTCACTGACCTTGACTTCCAAATTCCAAAGTTAATTTCTTGGAGATAGTTTTTGGGTTTCTTTCAAATTTTGTCCAACTGCTTACACATGAAGCTCTCGCTTTTGGTCGGCTGGTGACTCCCACTTAAAATCACCACAGGTCTCATGAAGCCACTTCATTCCTCCTCATGTCTCCATTTGCTGAAGTGGAAACACGAACAAGAGGACCCCTATTTGTTTTATATGTGATTCACTGGTGATATTTATCACCTTTCCCGTGGGCTAAACACAAATGAAGGCAGGAAGCCATGAAAACCTGCTCTGCCAAAGCCTGTGCAGAAGAGACGTGCCTAGTAATAAATTCCTCCCACACTGTACTTCACAGCCGTGGGCTGGCCACTTAAGACTGAAAGTATTTGTAAGGCTCCTTGTACTAATTCTAGGTATTTCTCTGACATGTAGGATGTGTTTGGAAATTTAGAGCAAAATTCATTTTAAATTATCATCTTCTATAACATAAATTCACATATTTATACAGTTTTGCAAATTTTGTTGATGACTTGGTTACTTTAGAGCTACATGCATTTTTCATAGTGACATAGATTTCAAGGATAATTTGGCTCTAATGTTATTCAAGCTCGCTTTTTCCTCCAATCATTCTAGCTAAGGGACCTATTTACATAATACCTAATGCCTTGTTATTTTTTTTATTCCTGCTTCATTGGAAAGGCAAGAGTAAACAAAAAGAAATGCATTTCCAAAGCACTTTTTAGTGGAAGATCTTTGTGGTATCCAGCTTTCTAGGGAAATTTCCCAAGCCTATTCTATACTGGAAATGGCAGGCTCTTTTTTATGAATTAATGAACATGGCAGAGGTTAATTAAGCATTTCAGAATCATCAGTGCAACTTTTTTAAACGTAGTCACACTACTAGCAGTCCAGTGATGCCTTGACTATTTACTCTCAAGCTTCCTTTTAAAGACATTCACTTCATTTCACTGGAAAACTGAGTTTGACTAAATGCTATATTCTTAGGAAGACTGACCATTGGTAGCTTCCTGGTAGGCCCAGGCAACCAAAAGCCAAAGAAAGAGAAATATAATGCTGAGTAATCATCTTTCATTTAAGTTAGCCATCACTCATTCCCCATACCTGGTTTAAGGAGAAGGGTGAAAATAAGCCTAAAACCTATTTGATTACCAAATAAATGTTTGAAGTCCCTTGAAGAAAAGCTCCTGAGCCAATTACAACCCTTGGGGCCAACACAGATGAAATCAACACTCATGAAAATAGGGAGATGATAAGGAGGAATGAAAGAGCTCCTAAGATGTTAGTGCTTAAAGTCAATAATCTAGTGCTTTCATTTTACAGATGAGAAAACCGAGCACTTGCAGTTCACCGAGCTGAAGAGGAGATATTCATTAGTTCACTGACTACGAGAAAACTATGAAGCAGGTACAATAATGTCCACTCATTCCTGAGGAAACAGAGGCTTTTAAAAGCAATGTGCAACCATGTCACTTAGGTCTGTGAGGTCTTAATGACCATACTCACTTCCTTAGAGATTTGGAAAAAGAGTAGCAATCAAGAGTCTTACCCAAAGGCTAGTTCTGCTTGTGATACCAGTCTGAGGCTCTCTGTTCAAACATTTCCAACAAACCATTTATGAATACACACCAACAATATAGAAACCCCCCCCACAAGTATATAAAGTTGAATTGTAATAAAGTTTTAGATGAGCTCTCAAATGAATTAAAAAGTTAAAATTCTTAAAAAGTTTGATAATTCATGAAATATCAAGTGAAGCCATGATTGTTTTCAGTAATCATTTAGGAACGGATAATAAGATGCTACTCTGTATTCATCCCGCTGTATAATTATTATGATGGTTTGGAAAGAATTAGTTGTGTCTGGGAAGCAGAGGTGTAGACAATAGGAAAAAGTTTTTTTTTTTTTTTTAAGATTTTATTTATTTATTCAACAGAGATAGAGACAGCCAGCGAGAGAAGGAACACAGCAGGGGGAGTGGGAGATGAAGAAGCAGGCTCATAGCGGAGGAGCCTGATGTGGGGCTCGATCCCATAACGCTGGGATCACGCCCTGAGCCGAAGGCAGACGCTTAACCGCTGTGCCACCCAGGCGCCCCTAGGAAAAAGTTTTGATTATGCCATTTCTGTGTTCTTTGTAGAGTAACTCAATTCATGCAAATGGAGGTTCTTGCCTATTCCTTGACTCTATTTTATTGACATGTTGTATTTATCAACTAGGTATTACTTAAACCTTGGAGAAGATAAGTTTTGAAAAAGGATTTTGTACCACATCTTCCTTATCCATTCACCTACCAGTGGGCACTTAGGCTGCTTCTCTGTCTTGGCTGCTGTAAATAGTGCTGCAATAAACATAGGGCTGCAAATATCTTTGGGAAATATCTTTTCATTTTCATTTTCTTTGTGTAGATACCCAGCAGTGGAATTACTGGATCATATGGTTATTTCTTTTACTTTTTGAGGAACACCCAGAGGGGAGGTCAGTGGAGGGAAGGGCAAAACAGGTGAAGGTGAGTGGGAGGCACAAGCTTCCAGCTATGGAATGAATAAGTCATGGAAATAAAAGGCACAGCAAGGGAATATAGTTAATGATATTGTAATAGTGTTGTATGGTGACAGATGGCACTTGGACTTCTGGTGAGCACAGCATAACGTATAGAGAAGTTGAACCACTATGTTGTACACCTGAAAATTAATGTGCCATTGTGTGTCAATTACACACATAAAGACAATTTAATAAAAGGATTTTGGTAATAGTTGCAACTAGATATAAGGCACAAGTAATTCAAAAGGCAAACCTTGGATTTTAACTCAGATTTCCTAGGTCTTATTCTTACGTCTTGCACCACTCCTACACCAATATAATGCAGGTAATTTTAAGCACCACCATACCTCACAAGAACACTGACGGCTGCATTTGAAATGTGCCTGTGAAAAGTGAAATGGAGTATTAAGCCCAGGTTGTAGATGCAGCACTGTCTGTTCCTCTAGGGACAGCGAAATAGCTTTTGGAAAGTAAAGTAAGTATTAAAACCTGGATTTACAAAGGTGGTCTTATTTCTTTACCATTTGCTACGATTCTAAAGATTATATATCCTGTTCACTTGCCTCCTTAAAATTACTCTAGATAACCAAGTAGCATGGCAACAATTTTAGAGAAGAACAATAGGTAAGCAAGTGAACGTGGGGATGGTGATGAGGAGGAAGATGAGGAGGAGGAGGATAAAGCCAATGTGTACCGAATCCTTATCTTTTACTATGGGCCAAATACTCTGCTAATGGTTCTCATTTAATCACTAGTTTTCCACAACTCTGGACATATGTGCAATTATCTCTTCTTATAGTGAGGAATTAAGCTTAGAGAGGTCAGTTAACTTGTTCAAGGTTGCACAGCTAGTAAGTGGGCCTTTTGAACTTGCGTTATGTGACTCCCAGGCCTGTGTTCTTAAGCAACATGCTACAGTGAATCTGCAATTTTATCAGCATGTTAAGACTGAAAACGGTGACGGTCACAACGATGATGAGGAAAATGAGAATAAACTTCTTGAGAGCCAAGATTTTGTATTTTTACTCAATGATGTTATTGCTCAGAACTTTTAACAGTGTCTAGTTCACAGCAAGTTCCCAATCCATGTTTCTGGAATAACTGAATGGATGGATCGATGAATGGATGGCTGAATGAATGAGTGAGTGAATGAATGAATGATATGAAAGAGGCTTTAAGATATTTCTATAAAACTAAGAAGCTCATTTAGTGAAGCATGTTCATTTAACAGCAGTGAGTGAGTACCCCTTCACACCATGCCCTGTTGTGCTGTGGGTGCAATGGTAGGCCTTCTCTTATGGAGCTTACCATCTGCTTGCTGGCTTCCATGTCTATTATAAATGCAAAAGGCTTACATATCATACATAACATACAAAACGGAATGTAGTTTAACCCCATTGTAACTGACATCAAAGCCAGTATTTATATTATTGGAGTCAGGGCACAATGGGGAAAATTCTGAGAAAGAAGAATCATCCTGGTTATATAGAAAAGGTAAGGCCCTTCCCAGGTTATCTAACTCCAGGTTCATTAACAGAGTCTGTTACATTTCCTCCTCACATACAATTTACTTTTGTGAGCACACTAAAGCCTTTAGAAAAGTAATTTTTTACAGGTATTGTAAATACTGGCATGCTTCTGATACTGTACAAATATATTGACTCTTATTCATCTTTAGCTCTAATGTCTCATTTGGCTTCTCCACCAAAAGCTTCTCAATCCAAAGCAATGATTAAAGTATACCTATAGTAGAGTTCCTTCAGTTGCATTCACCCCCAACACGATTACCAGGTCACGGGACCTGTGGCCTGAGAAGAGAGGAAAGATGGGACTTGGGGAAGATAGGGCCCAACCCTCTACCAGTCAGGGAGACTGTAGAGAGTAAGGGTTAGAAGGGGTAGATTTAAGGGTGCTTGACACCCTTACTGCCTACCTCAAGGTGAGGGGTGCTTACAATTATGCAGACAGATAAGGAGCCTGAGCACCTCAGGTTAGTGGCATGATGGGCTACACCACTGAGGAACTGGTAAGTAGAGGGAGGTATTATACTCAGCCATTTCCAAAGACAAAGTATGTTGTTTGGGTGAGATGAGAAGCCAGAACTCTGGTGTTAGCACAATAAACCCAAATAGGGAAGATTAGATATACTTTGGGACACATTAACAGAAAATGTACCAGCCCATCCATTCTGCAGTAGAGATCAGGGAGCATCCACCAGACACCGGGAAGATTTAAGAATCCAGTCACCCCTCTACTACCTTACATGGGCCATAGCTCTCCTCCATGTGTTCAAATGTCATCTTAGAAAAGGAGAATGAGAGGTTCCCAAAAGAAATAAATTAATATTTAAATAATTGCTTGAGAAAGAGGCTAGGAAGATGGCAAAGTAGAAGGACTCTAAGAAGGACTCAATATAAATAACCCAGAAAATGACCTGAAGACCGGCAGAACAAACTTCATAACTCAATATAGAGAAGAGGCCACATCAAAGAGGGTAGGAATGGTGGAGACTTTGTGGAGATCGAAACAGACCCTAGGCCTGTCTTCAGAAAGGAGGGACCTGCGGATGCTAAGAAGGGAGAGAAACAGACTATCCGGGGAGCCCGCACAGGGAAGAGAGATCCCCACAACATGAGGTTTTGAAAACCCAAAATGTTCAACATCATTAGCCATCAGGGAAATATAAATCAAAACCACAATGAGATACCACCTTATACCAGTTCGAATGGCAAAAATTAATGACAGGAAACAACTAGTGTTGGCAAGGATATGGAGAAAGGGGAACCATCTTCCACTGTTGGTGGGAATGCAAGCTGGTACAGCCACTCTGGAAAACAGTATGGAGGTTCCTCAAGATGTTAAAAATAGAGCTACCCTATGACCCAGCAATTGCACTACTAGGTATTTCTCCCAATGTAGTGAAAAGAAGGGGCACATGCACCCCAGTGTTCATAGCAGCAATGTCCACAATAGCCAAACTATGGAAGGAGCCAAGATGTCCATCAACAGATGAATGGATAAAGAAGATGTGGTTCATATATACAATGGAATATTACTCAGTGTTCAGAAAGGATGAATACCCACCATTTGCATTGACATGGATGGAACTGGAGGGGATTATGCTGAGTGAAATAGGTCAAGCGGAGAAAGACAGTTGTCATATGGTTTCACTTATAAGTGGAACATAAGGAATAGTGCAGAGGACATTAGGGGAAGGAAGAGAAAACCGAATGGGAAGAAATCAGAAAGAGAGACAAACCACGAGAGACTCTGGACTCTGGGAAACAAACAGGCTTTCAGAGGGGAGGGGGATGGGGATGGGATAACCAGGTGATGGGTATTAAGGAGGGCATGTGTTGTGATGAGCACTGGGTATTACATGCAACTAATGAATTACTGAACACTATACCACAAACTAATGATGTACTATATGCTGGCTAACTGAACATCAAACAAACAAACAAAAACTGAAACCAGAGCGGCCAGATTTTGTGAGTTCTTAAAACCAGCAGGACTTAAAACCTGGAACTTTAAGAAACAGTGGGCTGACTCTGGGAGAGCTTGGAGGGTGACAGGAAACTGTATCCTTGCCCTTAAGGACATAACATAACAGCCCACAGAGATAAAGCACAGAAGCAGCAGTTTGAAAATTGCCTGACACATAGGAGAGAAGGGAGAGTTATTTGCTAATCTCAAAGCATGTTCCAGAGGGACAAAGAATCTTGGGAGTCTCCTCCAGGAACAAAGGAGCTGGAAGGCACCATTTTCCTCCTTTGCCCCACCCAGTGTAAACAGCTGGAACCAGCTGTGGAAACCTGCAGGAACGAGTATGGTGCCAACATTCCCTACCTAACTTTCTTGCACCACAACGTGCTCAACAGCACTTCGGTGGATCAGCCCCCTCTAGCCAGGCTAGCTTCAGTCCAGATGCTGCAGGTCCCTACCCTCGTAAGACCAACCCAAATCTTGCAAACACTGCATCTTGCCCTCATGTGCTTTGTGGATCTTTATGCTTTGTGCCCCATCCAACCCAGCCAGACTTGGTCACAGCAGCAGCAGCAACAGCAGCAGCAGCAAATCCCCTCTCACAGAGGACCAGGACACAAACCTTGCTAAAACTGCATGCCCCCCCCCCAAGCATGTTGTGGATCCACCCCCTCGAATACACTCTTCGCAGGAGCCCATCCAAATCAGGGCCACAAGCCTGGCAGTGAGCAAACAGCCCTGACAGGGACCGGCACCACTCTGAAATAACTCCTGCCCTGGGGAAAGGGAAAGATAACGACACATACCAGTTAGACTGTGGTCCCAGCAGTGGGTTGGAAGAAGAAAGCTGGTCTGGTGGCAAACCCCGCCAACCAATGATACTTCTGAGGGAACAAAACAGGGAAAGCACCCTGCAGTTTGGTGTTACTGCATCTCTGGCAAATGCCTGGTCTGACTCAGCTCAAGCCCCAGGTGGCCTCAGATGAGTCCACTAACACCACAGGGAACAAACACTGACCACAACAGGTAAAGAGCCACTGCAGACAACTGGACTGAAAGCAGAAGTGGCTCCGTCACAACAGCAGAGTGCATGCAACACATATAGGAGACACCTCTGAAGTGCCAGGTTCTGGTAAAAAGAGGACTCTGTACTGCAAGGCATTACAGGACCTCTTCTTCATAGGCTACTACTTTCAAGAGCAGAAGATGTAGCTGTCTTTCCTAACACACAGAAACAGACACAGAGAATGAGAAAAAATGAAGAGTCAGAGGAATAAGTCCCAAATGACAGAATAGGACAAAACCACAGTATAAGACCTAAGTGAAATGGAGATAAGTAATATGTCTGATCCCGAATATAAAATAACGATCATAAGGATACTCACTGGACTTGAGAAGAGAGTGGAGGACCTCAGTGAGAGCCTTAACACAGAGGTAAAAAAGAACCAGAGATGACAAACACAATAAATGAAATTAAAATATAGTATATGGAATAAATAGAAGACTAGAGGAAGCAAAAGAACAAATCAGTGACCTGGAAGACAGAGTAATGGAAAGCAACCAAGCTGAACAGGAGAGATTAAAAAAAAAAAAAAAAAAAAAAAAAAAAGCCCAAAATAAGAATAGAGAGGAAACTCAGCAACACCACCAAGCATAATAACATTCACTTTATAAGGATCCTAGAAGGAGAAGAGAGAGAAAAGGGGGCAGAAAATGTAAGTGAAGAAATAATAGGTGAAATATCCTGAATATAGGAAGGAAACAGAAATTCAAATCCAAGAGGCACAGAGACCCCCCTAAAATCAACCCAAGGAGGCCACACCAAGACACACAGTAATTACAAGAGCAAAATGTAGTGATAAACAGGGAATTTTAAAAGCAGCAAGAAGAAAGAAAACAGTTACTTATGAGGGAAACCCAATAAGGCTATTAGCTGATTTTTCAGTAGAAACTTTACAGGCCAGAGAGGAGGGGCATAATACATTCAAAGTGCTAAAAGGGAAAAATCTGCAGCCAACAACAACACTCTATCCAACAAAGCTATCATTCAGAATAGAAGGAGAGATGGAGTTGCCCAGACAAACAAAATTTAAAGGAATTCATCACTACTAAACCAGCTTTACAAGAACTGTTAAAGTGGACTCTTTGAGTGGAAAGGAAAGACCACAAATAACAGTAAGAAAAATAGGAAGGATAAAAGCAGTCAAATTAAGTATATCTGTAAAACTAAGTCAAGGGATTCACAAAATAAAAGGATATAAAGTATGATACCCTATACCTAAAACATAGGGCTGAGAGGACTAAAGAATGTATTCAACTTAAGTGACCAGCAACTTAATATAGCCTACTATATGCAGAAGATGTTACATACAATCCTGATGGTAACCACAAATCAAAAATCAGTGATATATATGCAAAAAATAAAGAGAAAGGGATCCAGATATTTTACTAAAGAAAGCCAACTTATCATGAGAGAAGAGAGAAAAAGAAAGGAACAAAGAAAAACTATAAAAGCAACCACAAAATGAGTAACAAAATGGCAATAATACACATCTATCAATAATTACTTTGAATACAAATGGACTAAATGCTCCAATCAAATGACATAAAGTTAAGGAATGGATAAAAAAGCAAGATCCATCTAGATGGTGTTCACAAGAGACTCATTTCAGACCTAAAGACATATGCAGACTGAAAGTGAGGGGATGGAGAAACATTTATTATGCAAATGGATGTGAAAAGAAAGCCAGGGTAGCAATATTTGTTTTGGACAAAATAGACTTTAAAACAAAGATGGCATCAAGAGAAAAAGAAGACATATCACATGTGAATATTTATGCATCCAACATGGGAGCACCCAAATACCTAAAACAGTTAATAACAAACATGAGGAAGTAATCAATAGTAATGCAATAATAGTAGGGGACTTTATTATTTTTTTAGTAATAATTTTTTATTATATTATGTTAGTCACCGTACAGTACATCCCTAGTTTTTGATGTAAAGTTCCATGATTCATTACTTGCATATAACACCCAGTGCACCATGCAATATGTGCCCTCCTTAATACCCATCACCAGCCTATCCCGTTCCCCCACCCCCCTCCCCTCTGAAGCCCTCAGTTTGTTTCCTAGAGTCCACAGTCTCTCATGGTTCATTCCCCCTTCTGTTTACCCTCCTTTCTTCTCCTACCAATCTTCCTACTTCTTATGTTCCATAAATGAGCGAAACTATATGATAATTGTCTTTCTCTGCTTGATTTATTTCACTTAGCATAATTTCCTCCAGTCCCGTCCATGTTGCTGCAAATGTTGAGAAATCGTTCTTTTTGATGGCTAATATTCCATTGTATATATGGACCACATCTTCTTAATCCAGTCATCTGTTGAAGGGCATCTTGGCTCCTTCCACAATTTAGCTATTGTGGACAATGCTGCTCTGAACATTGGGGTGCATATGGCCCTTCTCTTCACTACGTCTGTATCTTTGGGGTAAATACCCAGTAGTGCAATGGCTGGATCATAGGGTAGCTCAAGTTTTAACTTTTTAAGGGACCTCCACACTGTTTTCCAAAGTGGCTGTACCAACTTGCATTCCCACGAACAGTGTAAGAGGGATCCCTTTTCTCCACATCCTCTCCAACAGTTGTTGTTTCCTGCCTTGTCTATTTTTGCCATTCTAACTGGCATAAGGCGGTATTTCAATGTGGTTGATTTGAATTTCCCTGATGGCTACTGATTTTGAAGGGGACTTTAACACCCCACTTACATCAATGGAAAGATTATCCAAACAGAAAATCAACAAGGAAACAGTGGCTTTGAATGACACATTGCACTAGATGGATTTAACAGATATATTCAGAACATTCCATCCTAAGACAGCAGAATACACATGTATTCCAGTGCACAGAGAACATTCTCCAGAAGAGATCACATATTAGGCCACAAAACAAGTCTCAACACATTCAAAGAGACTGAAGTAATATCATGGATCTTTTCTGACCAGAACAATATGAAATTAGAAATTAGCCACAAGAAAAAAAATCTGGAAAGAACATAAATACATGGAGGTTAAATAACATGCTACTAAACAATGAATGGGTCAACTAAGAAATCAAAGAAATAAAAAAATACATGGAGATAAATGAAAATGAAAACACAACCTTCCAAAATCTTTGGGATGCAGCAAAAGTGGTTCTAAGAGGAAAGTTTATAGTAATACAGTCTACCACAGGAAGCAAGAAAAATCTCAAATAAACAAACTATATACCTAAAGGAACTAGAAAAAGAACAAAGAAAACTGCAAACCAGTAGAAGGAAGGAAATAATAAAGAGTAGAGCAGAAATAAATGATATAGAAGCTAAAAAAATAGAAGAGATCAATGAAACCAGGAGCTACTTCTTTGAAAAGATCAATAAAATTGATAAACCTTTAGCTAGATTTATAAAAGAGAGAGAAAAAAGGACTCAAAATCAGAAATGAAAGAGCAGAAATAACAACTGATACCACAGAAATACAAAGGATTATAAGATAATATCATGGAAAATTATATAACAACAAACTGGATGGCCTCAAAGAAATGGAAAAAATTCATAGAAACATATCACCACCCAAAACTGAATCAAGAAGAAAGAGAAAATTCAAACAATCTGATTACCAGCAATGAAGTTGAATCAGTAATCCAAAACTCCCAACAAACAAAACTCCAGGACTGGATGGCTTCACAGGTGAATTCTGCCAAACATTTAAAAAAGAGTTCATACCTATTCTTCTCAAACTATTCCAAAAACAGAAGAGGAAGGAAAGCTTCCAAATTCATTCTATGAGGCCAGCATTACCCTGATACCAAAATCAGATAAAGACACTGCAAAAAAAGAGAAGTAGAGACCAATATCTCTGACGAACACAGATGAAAAAATCCTCAATAAAATATTAGCACACTGAATCCAACAGTACATTAAAAAAGTCATTCACCATGATCAAGTGTGATTTATTCCCAAATGCAAGGGTAATTCAATACTCACAAATGAATTAACGTGATACATCACATCAATGAGACAAAAGGTAAAAACCATATGATTCTTTCAATAGATACAAAAAAAAAAAAAGCATCTTACAAAGTACTACATCAATTCTTCATAAAAACCCTCCACAAAATAAGGTTTAGAGGGAACATGTCTCAGATAATAAAGGTCACATATGAAAAACCCACAGCTAACATCATCCTCATGGTGAAAAACTGAGAGCTTCTTCCATAAGGTCTGGAATAAGACATTTTCCACTATCACCACTTTTATTCAACATAGTACTGGAAGTGCTAGCCACAGCAATCAAAGAAAAAGGGGAAGGCATCCCAATTGGTAAGGAAGAAGTAAAACTTTCATTATTTGCAGAGACATGATGCTCTACTAGAAAACCCTAAAGACTCCACCAAAAAACTACTAGAACTGATAAATCAATTCGGTAAGGTTGCAGGATACAAAATTACTGTACATGTACCAGTTTCACTTCTATACACTCATAATGAAGAAGCAGAAAGAAAAATTAAGAAAACAATCCCATTTACAGTTGCACCAAAAATAACAAATACCTAGGTCTAAACTTAAACAAGGAGGTGAAAGAATTGTACTGTAAAAACTATAAGACATTGATGAAAGAAACTGAAGACGACACAAACAAATGGGAAGACATTCCAGTCCATGGATTGGAAGGACAAATATTGTTAAAATGTCCATACTACTTAAGGTAATCTACAGATTTAATTAAATCCCTATCAAAATGCCAACAGTACTTTTCATAGAACTAATACTAACAATCCTAAAATTTGTGTGGAACCACAAAAGATCTGGAATAGCCAAAGCCATCCAGAAAAACACGTATCACAACTCCAGGTTTTAAGTTATATTACAAAGCTGTAGTAACAAAAGAGTCTGGTACTAGCACAAAAATAGACATACAGGCTAATAGAAACAAGAGCCCAGAAATGAATTTAGGATTATATGGTCATTTAATCTCTGATAAAGGAAGCAATAATGCAATGGGGAAAGGACAGTCTCTTCAATAAATGGTGTTGGGAAAACTGGACAGCTACATGCAGAGGAATGAAAGTGGATCACTTTCTTACACCATAACACAAAAATAAACTCCAAATGGATTAAGGACCTGAATGTGAAACCTGGAACCTTAAAAATCATCAAAGAGCATAGGCAGTAATTTCTGACATGAACCATAACAATATCTTTCTAGATATGTCTCCTGAGGCAAGGAAAAGCATTAAAATAAACTAGTAATCCTACATCGAAATAAGATTCTGCACAGCAAAGAAACAACCAACAAAACTAAAGGACAACCTACTAAATGGGAGAAGATATTTGAAAATGACATATCTGGTAAAGGGTTCGTATCCAAAATACATAAAGAACGTATACAACTTGACACCAAGAAAACAATCTATTTAAAAATGGGCAGAGGACATGAAGAGACACTTCTCTGAAGAAGACATACAGATGGTCAACACACACATGAAAAGACTCAACATCACTCATCATCAGGGAAATGCAAATTAAAACCACAAGGAGATAGCACCTTACATTTGACTGAATGGCTAAAATAAAAAACACAACAAACAACCCTACGGTCCAGTAACTGTACTACTGGGTATTTATCCAAAGAACAGAAAAAATGCTAATTCAAAAAGATACAGGCACCCCTATGTTTATTGGAGTATTATTTACAATAGCCAAATTACGGAAGCAGCCCAAGTGTCCACTGATAGATGGATAAAGAAGTAGTCGTATATACATACAATGGAATACTATTCAGCCACACAAAGGAACGAAATCCTGCTACCAGCAACAACACGGGTGGAAACAGAGTATGATCCTCAGTGAAATAAGCCAGTCAGAGGAGACAAATACCACATGATTTCAGTCATATGTAGAATTTAAGAAACAAAACATGCACAAAGGGGGAAAAAGAAACAAACCACAAAACATACTCTTAAGTATAGAGAACAGAGAGTTATCAGAGGGGAGGTGAGTGGGGTGTTTGAAATAAAGTGAAGGAGATTGAGAACACTCTTAACTTGATAAGCACTGTGTAACATATGGAATTGCTGAATCACTATATTGTACACCTGAAACTAATAAAACAATGTATGTTAATTACACCATGGAGGCATAGGAGTGACACAGAAAGTTGTCTGTAAGACTTCTCTTGTAATCAGGCATTTTGAAAACAATGAACCTCTTCCAGTAAGGTGAGTCCAGCTGCAGCAATAGCTACTCTGGCTGCAAATACAGTGATCAGGGTTGTGCCATTTCCCACTGATTCTAAGAAGCACATTTAATTCCCATTCTAACATCCTAAACTGGAATGTTTCCTATAATTGATGGTACTTTACAACTGCTGTCAGCCAAGCAACAGTCGTGACCCAGGTGTCAGTGTCTAGCTGTCACTACCAACCTGACTTCACTTGGGCCGTGTGCATCGTTGGCTCTGTTGCAACGCTATCTGAAATGTCTTCAAAAAGGTTATATTATGATTTGGCACCGAAACAAAAGTTAGCTTGTACGCAGGAAGACACAGAAACAGAACAGCAGGGTATAAATTTGATGTTAGTGAAACAAACGTTCATTATTGGAAGAATAACTACAGCTCCCTGTTTGCAAAACAACAAAGTGAATTATGGATCTTAAAAGCAAGCTACACAGAAGGAGAAGAAGCTGCGTAACGTCTCGTTCCTGAGTTTGTTGGTTACCTATGGCTACAATGACGTTCCGTAACACCGTCCCAGTGTTTAACACAACTCATCCTCATCATGCCTGTGTCTGGAGGCCAGCTGAGGTTCAGCTGGCTTACGTGGGAGCTACTTGGATGGCTCAGCTTTTCATGTTTCTGCTCTACATGCTGTATGGTTAAATCAAGGTTTATTTATCCTTCCCCCTGTTCATTGATGCTTCCAGTTTTAACAACAGACACACTCATACAAGACATTTTATAGACAAATACTTCCATTTCTCCATGTAGATAACTAAAAGTATGATGCTTAGGTCATAGATCATAAAGGTTAAACTATATAAGAATAGCTCAAACATCTTACATGGTTGGTATATTATTTTAAAGCTACCCCAGCAATGCATGAGAGTTCTCTATGCTCCGGATCTTCACCATTACTTGGGTAAATCAGTCATTCTGCCATCTTTGGGCTTGCGGTGCTTCTGATGAGAAGTCAGCTATTGTTCTTACAGTTATTCCTTACAAGTGTCTTTTTATCCTCTGGCTGCTTTAACTATATTTTCTTTCCTTCTGGCTTTCAGCAGCTCGACTATGTATCCCTAGGTGTGGTTTTCTTTATTCTACCTGAGGGCTGTTACTTGGACTTTGTTAAGCTTTGTGACCTAAAGACTGACACTTTTTTCAAATTTGAAAACAATTCTGGTCATTAGTTGTAAAACATGTTTTCTGCCTCATTCTTTTCTCCCCCGTCCTTCTGGGACTCCAAATACACACAGGTTAGTTTGTTAACTCCCAAAAGTTACTGATGCCCTGTTTATTTTTCTCCTACCTTTCCCCCCACTATGTTCTTTAGACAGAAATTTTCTGACTGAATTTTAGACTGAACATCTTTAAATAACACTATCCGATTTCCCTTAATTTTCGCGCAATGAAATTTTGTTTTGAGATTTTATAAACTTTAATTTGAGAAATTAGATTTTCTTTTTATTTTAGAATTTCCACATCTCCCAAAATCTTTTCTCTCTTAAACCATTCTATTGATTTTTCCCATAAATTCCTTCTTTTTCATAGTTATGCTAATTCTAGTATCCAAGGCACTTCTAATTCTGTTTACATTGACTTTTTCCTCATGGTAATGAGACCTGTTTTCCCGCTTCATCACATATCATGATATTTTACTGTATTCTGAATGTTATGTACAAAAAAACCCATAAAATGTTGAATTCATTTTGCTTCTTTGCTGGAGAATGCAAGCCATTGCCCCTCTTTGCAAGTTAAGGTAAAGGCGCTGGCATTAAGAATGTTTATAGAGTCAAACTAAACTGGAAGTGTATCACAGCTTCGTTACTGAGTTCACCTGTGATTAGCCCTATCCCCCTTCTCCTGTATCACCACTGCCTTTTGAATCTTGCCTATGTTTCAACTGAAAGAAGGCACAGATTCAGTTTGAGACATTTTTGTTTTACCTTTGAATTCAGCTTCCGCAGGGCTCTGGGATCCAGGGAACACAAGAATATGTGATTTCTCTCAGCTTCTCAGCCCCTCCTCCATGGCTGATTTCTTAGTAATATTCAGATACGGAAAAACTTATTTGAGTAAGCAATTTGTTCTTTGTTTGGACTCTTCCAGATTTAAACATCTCCTGCCATCTCAGTATCATGTGAAACTCAGCTGTTTTCTTTTTGTCCCTGCAGAGTCTCTTCCCCAACAACAGACCCACATCTCCACAACTACCCCTCAGGTAGAGAAGCTGCTATGGTCCTCTGCTCAACCAGGCACACGTGCTTTGCTCTGGAAATCAGTTTATCAAGCCTTTATTATATCTACTATTCTTCATTATCCTGTTGGGAAATTATGTTACTTAATCTGTTTTTGTTGATATTGTTCTTACTATGATTCAGAAAGATTCTTTGGTTATCCTCCATATAAACTAGAAGCAGAAGCCAGATAATGTTCACCTTTGAACTTCAATTTGTATTCATAGTTTTATATTATTTTTCACAGAATTTTCCCCAAACTGAATAAGCTTTAGGGCTCAAATACTTACATCTCTCTTGAAGGAATTCTAACACTTCATTCACAGTACAATTTTATTAAAAGATTTTATTTATTTGTCAGGGAGAGAGAGCGTGCCCACGAGCAGGGGGAGCAGTGGGCAGAGGGAGAAGTAGACTCCCTGCTGAGCAAAGAGCCCGATGTGGGACTCGATCCCAGGACCCTGGAACCTGATCCAAAGGCAGAAGCTTAACCAACTGAGCCACATGGATGTCCCAACAGTGCAATAAAAAAAATTTTTTTTAGAGGCTCCTGGGTGGCTCAGTCAGTTAAAGCATCCAACTCTTAATCTCAGCTCAGGTCTTGATCTCAGGGTTCTGAGTTGAAGCCCTGCACTGGGCTCTACAATGGGTGTGGAGCCTACTTAAAAAAAAAAAATGTTTAATCTCTACCGCCCAACATAAGGCTCAAACTCATGACCCCAAGATCAAGAGTTATATGCTCTACTGACTGAGCCAGCCAGGTGCCCCACAGTGCAATTTTTTAAATCAAGGAGGCAGTAAGAGAGACACAAGATAAATCCTGCATGGGATCTGCTTCAAACACTTTTTTCTCCCACGCCATCATTTCTCACCTTCTCTTCTGCCACTTTCTATCCCTCTCTTCCCACTCAAGAAATGGAAATAAAGACAAGGGAAAGAGGGGTGCCTGGGTGGCTCAGTCAGTTAGGTGTCTGCCTTCGGCTTGGGTTAAGATCTCAGGGTCCTGGGATCAAGCCCCGCATCGGGCTCCCCGCTTGGCGGGGAGTCTGCTTCTCCCTCTGCCCCTCCCCTCTGCTCGTGATCTCTCTCATGCTCTCTCTCTCAAATAAATAAATAAAATTTTTAAAAAATGGAGATAAGGGTAAGAGGTCATAACTAGACAGAGTAGGGTCAGAAAGCAAAGGAGAAGCCATGTTGGAGACAAAGAATTTGGGTGGATATTAGAGAAAGAAAAACAACTTTGAGGCATACTACTATTATAAAGTTAAGCCTCTAGCAGATTTAGATGTTGAAATTAAATTCATATATTCAATTTTACTGCATTTCATTTTTGAAACATAAAGAAGGCAAGATGGCAGAGGGGAGGGGGTGGGTTGGCAGTCCACAGGGAGTGTGGCAGAAAAGAGGGGTGGAAAGGGAAAGGTAAGATTGTGGTCAAGGGGCAAAATAGGAAGGATATTTCATGCATGGAAAAGTCCTACACGCAGCTCACACCCACATCACTGTTTTGATCTTGTAACTAATTTTTCTTTGCCTCTCCCATCTCCCAGCTTAGAGGATTTGCTTAAAGTTATAGCCAAGCCCTGCTCAGCATATTCCCCTCTCCCACACCTTCCCTCTTCACTCCCAGCCCACACCACATACAGCGGAAAGGCAGTTCAGAGCTCTCTCATCGCTCCCTCACAGGCCCAAGCTGCAACTGCATATTTCCAGCCCACTACAGGATCTGTTCACCATAATCTACAGATGACTTCTAATGTCTTTCAATTCTGTGACGTCTTGATACAAAGAAAAATAAGATGACTCATTTTGTGCTTTTGACATATTCTCTACTGATTGCCTTTCATGGTTATAAAATCATATACTGTCAGCCTGACTCCTTACAGAAAGGGTCCAAGCCCCAAGTATAAATAGAAAAGGCTCAGTCTTGGTATTTCAATTCCAGAGAAAATTTTAAGTATTAATCCCTTATACTGTGCACAGAATTAGAAAGTCTACTTAAACTACCGTAAGGCAGATGAATAGATTTAAATGTCAAATGTATTTGGGAGTTTTCCCCCATTGTGTAGGGCCCTCTTTGCCATCACTTTCAGCTAGATAAAAGCCACCAGTCTATGGTGGTGCCTCGGGATAGAACACCCGTTTCCCTCAGGCTTTGCTGGGGTAACTGCGATGTCCCACATTCTGACTTTGATCCAGGAAGCTTCAGCTATCCGTAGATTGTCAGAAGCTAAAACAATTCCATGGCTCAAGCTAAACCAAGACCATTCATGGCTCAGGAGATTTAAAAAATGGTATCAGAGACTATCTAAAGCTTATGAACTGCAGACTGGCTGCACAGATTTGTTAAAAGCAGAGGAATTATTTATGCTGGAGGGAAGAATTACAATAGAAACACATAGGGATTTGGGCTGACGAACTCAAAACTGAGTAGAATTTAGTATATACTATGAACCCCTATTTTTTAATATAATTCAAAAATCTTTAAAAAGCAGTAAGCTGGAAGTGATCAGTGTGCAGCGTGGGCCTGTGAGGGAGCGATGAGAGAGCTCTGAACTGCCTTTCCGCTGTATGTGGTGTGGGCTGGGAGTGAAGAGGGAAGGTGTGGGAGAGGGGAATATGCTGAGCAGGGCTTGGCTATAACTTTAAGCAAATCCTCTAAGCTGGGAGATGGGAGAGGCAAAGAAAAATTAGTTACAAGATCAAAACAGTGATGTGGGTGTGGGCTGCGTGTAGGACTTTTCCATGCATGAAATATCCTTCCTATTTTGCCCCTTGACCACAATCTTACCTTTCCCTTTCCACCCCTCTTTTCTGCCACACTCCCTGTGGACTGCCAACCCACCCCCCTCCCCTCTGCCATCTTGCCTTATGTTTCAAAAATGAAATGCAGTAAAATTGAATATATGAATTTAATTTCAACATCTAAATCTGCTAGAGGCTTAACTTTATAATAGTAGTATGCCTCAAAGTTGTTTTTCTTTCTCTAATATCCACCCAAATTCTTTGTCTCCAACATGGCTTCTCCCTTGCTTTCTGACCCTACTCTGTCTAGTTATGACCTCTTACCCTTATTTCCATTTCTTGAGTGGGAAGAGAGGGATAGAAAGTAGCAGAAGAGAAGGTGAGAAATGATGGCGTGGGAGAAACAAGTGTTTGAAGCAGATCCCATGCAGGATTTATCTTGTGTCTCTCTTACTGTCTCCTTGATTTAAAACATTGCACTGTGAATGTTGTGTTTAATTCTTTCAGGAGAGATGCAGTTATTTGAGCCCTAAAGCTTATTCAATTTGGGGGACTTTTTGTGAAAAATAATATAAAACTGCAAGTACAAATTTAAGTGAAGTGTCAAAAGAACAACGGGAGTCACCTTATTTTTCAATGAAAATATTACAGATTTAAAGACATTAGAAATCATCTGCTAGTTTGCAGTGAACAGATCCTGGGAGTGGGATTCAGCGGTACTCTGGCAACTATTCTCTTTCCATTTTGGTCACAAGCACCTGGATTTTCTTTTGCCAAATTACCTCTCCTTCATTCGTTGTAGTTTTGTTGAGACTGTCAATCAAGGTATACTGACCTCCCTCCCTTAGAGACAAGTGTCATTCACTCTGGGCCATCTGGACATCTGAACTTTGAGTCTTGACTTAATGGATAGAAGAATAAAAAGCAAAAACCTTGTGGAGATGTTACTTGTCATCAGCAGCGTGTTGATAAACCTGTCATTTACTCCAGCCATCCAACTCCGAGCTGTGTCTGTTCCCACATTGCTGGACCTGGTGCTCTTCAGTCCTCTCACTGCCCATGGTGCCATGCCATATCCTTCCAATAAACTCCCTTTTAATTAAATCACCCAGGGCTGGTTTGTATTGTTTGTACCAAAGGAAACCAACTCACACAAGTGTGCCAAGTTAGTGAGATGGTAGATGATTTTACGAGTAATTAGCTATTCCTTAATACATCTCTGCTTTCCTAAGAATACAAATATTTATTTTAACACTTAGATGAAAGTTCCGAAAGAGCTGTTTAAACAGAAGTTGAAACTTTGGGAGACTGCAACAAGATGTGAAAGATTTAGTCAAGACACAATCTCAAGCAGCAGCAGTAGCAGCAATCTTCTATGTGAAGAAAATGATGGATCAGTAAGGCAGTTCTGGTGTTCCTAAATCCAGAAGGGTTTAGAACCGGGACTGCAAACTGAAGTATCTGTAGGGAATGAGCAAGGGTGCAAATGGGTGAGTCATCTATGATACCCACACTTCCATGAAGAAATAACCCAGCCAATTTTTATTCTTCAGCTTCTTTACCTCTTCATCTTCTACCTCTGATGGAGACATGTTCCTAAAGACAGAATGCTTGACTCTAAGAAAAATATCAATGCCAGTGTAATGATAAATGGCAACTGAACTCACCCTCATTTTCAGAGAAGCAATAGGATCATAAGGACTCAGACAATGGAGAACATAAGCCCTTCCCATGGGGCAACACTCATCAGCTTTGGCCAATTTCTGCTTTGTAGGAAGGCTAACTCAGTTGTTTGAGATCTTCAGATATTTTTTTGAAGTAGTCAAAATACTGACGCTTTCCTGAACTATGCAATAATCTGTTTATTATATATTAGTGACCAACTTGATTTTAAAATCCTGGTTCAGCCCAGGAAAACAAGTGTGCATTCCATTCCTGACCTATACTAGAAGCTGGGCTGTGATAATTCATATAGATTTGAAGCACATAAAACACTTATTAAGAGATTTTTGTGGAAAATGACATAACAGGAGAACCCTAGGCTCACGTCATCCCATAGATACAAGCTGATAACACCCACATCAGCGTAAATAACTCAGCAACTGACCGGAAGACTGGCAGAACAGACTCTTCACAGCTCTGTTGAGAAGGGGCCGCAACGAAGAGAGTTGGAAGGGCAGAGAAGAATGGGGAATCCAAGAGACTCACAGGACTGTCCAAGGGAGGGACTGCTGCTTAGGCACAGAGAAACAAACCCTCGCAGCAAGCCACCCAGGCATGGGGAACCCACACGGGGAAGACAAATCCCTATAACATTTGGCTTTGAAAAAAAAAGGGAATAATTCTGTGAAGCAGGGCTTAACACCTGGATCTTTAAAACTCAGCAGGCTCTGGGGGAGCCAGGAGGGTGAGAGGAAACTGAGTCCCTGTCCTTAAAGAGAAAGCACAACAAAAAGCCTCACTGAGAGCCACATGGAGGCAGCAGTTGAAAAATGCCCGGGCGGAGGGGGGGGAGGTATGGGAAGGAGATTTATTTGCTAATCTCAGGGTGTGTGCTGGAGGGGCAGGGATCTTTGGAAGACTTTTTCAGGAACAAAGGAGCTGGCAGGCACTGATGTCCTGCCCTGTCCCCAGCCGAGGCACACAGACACCAGTGGGAACCAGTGCAATAGCAACACTTTCCACCTAACTTGCTAACAGTGCACCCCACCACCATGTTCTCCTGTGGACATACCCTTCCATCCAAGCCTTCTGCCCTGTCTTCTCCTAGAGCAGACCGACACAAACTTTGCAAACACAGTGCGCCTGCTCACGTGCCCTTACGCATATCCACCGCCTCCAGCCCGTGCAGCCTCAGCAGGAGTTTTGGGGGAGCTGCAGGCCCTCTCCCCCATTGGCCCCAGCAAGGAGCTTGCTGCATCATATGCCTGCCCCCGCGTTCTCCTCTGGACACAACCACTCCAACCCTGTCGCAGGAGTTTCTAAAGCAGCTCCAGGTCTCCTCCCACAGCAGAATGGCTTAAACCTTACCAACATCCTGTGCTCCGGCCCTGAGTTCTACTGCAGATCTGCCGTCTCCATTATGTTCTTGGTCAGAGCCCACCCAAAGAGGTGCCACAAGCCTGGCGGTGTGGAAGCAGCTCTGACAGAAACCAGCACCACCCAAAATGACTCCTGCCACAGGGAGAGGGGAAAAAAACTATAAAACTGGTCTGACTGTGATCCCGGCAGTGGGCTATGGGCAGATATTGGGTCTGACTGCAGGCCCTGCCCAACGACAAAAGCTTCTCAGGGGCCAACACAGGGAAAGCACCCTGTAGTTTGATGCTATCACTGTCTGGTAAGCATGTGGTCTGACTCAACTCAAGCCCAAAGCAGCCCCAGACTGGCCCACTAACAACACAGGGACAAACCTGATCACAACATGCAAAGAGAGCCATCACAGATGATTGGACTGAAGGCAAAAGTGGCTTAGCCACAACAGCAAGTATGCAATATACAGAGGAAATACTCCTGAAGTGCCGGGTTTGGTGACCAGAAGACATTGCACTGTGGGGCAATATAGGACCTCTTCTTCGCAAGGATACTACTTTCAAGAAGAGATGTAAATGACTTTCCTAACAGAGAAAAAGACACACCGAGACAAAATGACAGAGGAATATGTCTCAAATAAAAGGACAGGACAAAATTATGGCAAGAGACTTAAACAAAACAGAGATAAGTAACATGCCTGATAGAGAATTTAAGGTAACAGTCATAAAGATACTCCCTGGACTTGAAAAAAAGATCTCAGTGAGACCTTTGACAAAGAGACAGTGAGACCTTTGACAAAGAGACAGAAAATATGAAAAAGAATTATTCAGAGATGAAGAACTCAATATATGAATAAAAAATATACTAGATCAAATAAATAAATAGTACCCTAGAGGAAGCAGAAGAACGAACCAGCAACCAGGAAGACAGAGTAATGGAAAGCAATCAAACTGAATAGAAGAGAGAAAAAATAGTAACAACATACAAAAATAGACTTAGGGAACTCAGCAACACCAGCAAGAGTAATAACATTTGCATTATAGGGACCCTAGAAGGAGAAGAGAGAAAAAAGGGAGAAAATGTATTTGAAGAAATAACAGCCAAAAATGTCCTGAATCTGGGGAAGGAAACAGAAACCCAGATCTAGGACGCAGAGATTTTCCCAACAAAAATCAACCCAAGGAAGTCCACACCAAGATGCACAGTAATTGAAATGGTAAAAGGTAGTGCTAAAGAGAAAAATTTAAAAGAAGAAAGAGAAAAGAAAACAGCTACATACAAGGGAAACTCCAGAAGGCTATCAGCTGATTTTTCAGCTGAAACTTTGCAGGCCAGAGAAGAGTGGCATGATATATTCACAGTGCTGAAAGGGAAAAGTCTGTAGCCAAGAATACTCTATCCACCATGGCTATCATTCAGAATAGAAGGGGAGATAGAGTTTCCCAGATAAGCAAAAGTTAAAGGAATTCATCACTACTAAACCAGCCCTATAAGAAACGTTAAAGGGGACTCTTTGAGTGGAAAAGAAAGAATATAAGAAGAAAAAAGTAGAAAGCAAAAAAGCAGTAAAAGTAAGTGTATCTATAAAAATCAGTCAAGGGACTCACAACATAAAAGGATGTAAAGTATGGCACCATATACCTAAAAATGTGGGGGTAGTGGTGGTGGGAGTAAGGAGGGGTTCAGACTTAAGCGACTATCCACTTACTATAAACTGCTTTATGCAGATGTTACATACAAACCCAATTTTAACCACAAATCAAAAACCAGTCACAGATACGCAGAAAGTAAAGAGAAAGGGATCCAAGTATATCATTAAAGAAAGCCAACTGATCATGAGAGAAGAAAGGGAAGAAAGGAACAGAGAAAAACTATAAAAACAACCACAAAACAAGTAACAAAATGGCAATACACACCTACCAATAATTACTTTAAATGCAAATGGACTAAATGCTCCAGTCAAATAACATAGGGTGAAGGAAAGGGTAAAAAAGCAAGACCCATCTATATGGGTCTCATGGGACTCATTTCAGACCTAAAGACATGTGAAGGTTGAAAGTGAGGGGATGGAGAAATATTTATCATGCAAATGGATGTGAAAAGAAAGCCAGGGTAGCAATATTTATATTGGACAAAAAAGACTTTAAAATAAAGACTATACCAAGAGAAAAAGAAGGAAATTATGTAATTATAAAAGGGACAATCAACACAAGAAACGACAGCTGTTCGTGAGGATGTGGAGAAAGCGGAACCCTCTTGCACTATTGGTGGGAATCCAAACTGGTACAGCCACTCTGGAAAACAATATGGAGTTTCCTCAAAAAGTTAAAAATAGAACTACTCTACAATCTAGTAATTGCACTACTAGGTATTTATGCAAAGCATACAAAAACACTAATTCAAAAGGATACAGGCACTCCGATGTGTATAGCAGCCCTTTACAATAGCCGAATTATGGAAACAGCCCACGTGTACATAGATTAATGGATGGATAAAGAAGAGGTGGTGTGTGTGTGTGTATGTGTGTGTGTGTGTATGTGTGTGTATATACATCTATATATGTACACACACACACACATATACACACAACAGAATATTACTCAGCCATAGAAAAGAATGAAATCTTGCCATTTGCAACAGCATGCATATAGCTGGAAAGCATTATGCTAAACTAAATAAGTCAGTCAGAGAAAGACAAACACCATATGATTTCATTCATATGTCAGTTTAAGAAACAGAACGAATGAACAAAGGGGAAAAAAGGATGGGGGGGCAAACCGAGAAACAGATTCTTAACTATGGAGAAAAAACATGGCTAGCAGAGGGGAGGTGGGTGGGGGGTACCGGTGAAACAGGGGATGGGGATTAAGGGGGCACTTGTCATGATAAGCACCCAGTGTTGTAGAGAAGCACTGAATCACTATATTGTACACCTGAAACTAATATTACACTATAAGTCAACAACTAGAATTTAAACAAAAACTTTAAAAAAATACATGGAGACAAATAAAAATGAGAACACAGTGGTCCAAAATCTTTGGGATGCAGCAAAAGTGGTTTTAAGAAGGAAGTTTATCGTAATACCGGTCAAGAAGCACGAAAAATCTCAAATAAACAATCTAACCTTACACCTAAAGAAGGCAGAAAAGGAACAAAACCCAAAACCAGTAAAAGAAAGGAAATAATAAAGAGTGAAGCAGAAATGAACAATATAGAAACTAAAATACACACACACACGCACACACACACACACACACACACACACACACACTAGAAAAGATCAATGAAACCAGGAGCTGGTTCCTTGAAAAAGATCAAGACAATTGATAAACCTTTAGCCAAACTCATCAAAAAAAAAAAAAAAAAAAAAGAGAGAGGACTCAAATAAACAGAATTGGAAGCGAAAGAGGAGAAATGACACCTGACACCATAGAAATACAAAGGATAAGAGAATATTATGAAAATTATATGCCAACAAAGTCAACAACCTGAAAGAAATAAATTCCTAGAAACATATCACCTTGCAAAAAAGGAAGAAATAGAAAATATGAACAGACTGATTACTAGCAACGAAATTGAATCAATAATCAAAAAACCCCCAACTAGATGGCTGTCAGTTGAGCGTCTGCCTTCGGCTCAGGTCAATGACCCTGGGGTCCTGGGATCAAGCCCTGCGTTGGGCTCCCTTCTCAGCAGGGAGTCTGCTTCTGCCTCTCCCTCGTCCTCGTCCTCTGCCCCTCCCCCACTCGTGCTCATGCTCTCTCTCTAATAAAATCTCAAAAAACAAAACAAACAAAAAAAACCTCTGAATAATCTCCTCCAAATGTTGGGTAATCGTTCTTTCTGATGGCTGAGTAATATTCCATTGTATATATGGACCACATCTTCTTTATGCTAAGTGAAATAAGTCAAGGAGAGAAAGACAATTATCATATGGTTTCACTCATTTGTGGAACATAAGAAGTAGGAAGATCGGTAGGAGAAGAAAGGGAAGAAGAAAGGGGGGGTAACAGAAGGGGGAATGAACCACAAGAGACTGTGGAGTCTGGGAAACAAACTGAGGGCTTCAGAGAGGAAGGGGGTGGGGTACTGGGTTAGCCCAGTGATGGGTATTCAGGAGGGCACATACTGCATGGTGCACTGGGTGTTATATGCAAACAAGGAATCATGGAACTTTACATCAAAAACTAATGATGTCCTGTATGGTGACTAACATCATAATAACAAAACAAAACAAACCTCTGAATAAACAAAACTCCAGGACCAGATGGCTTCATAGGTGAATTCCACCAAACATTTAAAGAAGAGTTCAAACTTAATCTCAAACTGTTCCAAAAAAATAGGGAAAAAAGGAAAGCTTCTAAATTCATTCTATGAGGCTAACATTACACTGATACCAAAACCAAAGACACTACAATAAGACAGCAGTACAGACCAAAATCTGATGAACACAGATGCAAAAATCTTCAACAACAAAATATTAGCAAACCGAATCCACCAATACATTAAAAAAATCAATCACTACGATCATGTGGGATTTATTTCTGGGATGCAAAGTGGTTCAATATTCACCAATCAATGTGACACATCACATCAAGACAAAGGATAAAATCCATAACTGTTTCAATAGATGCAGAAAAAGCATTTGCTAAAGACAACACCCAACACAGTAGGTTTAGAGGGAACACATCTCAACATAATAAAGGCCAAAGATGAAAAACCCACAGCTAACATCATACTAAATGGTGAAAAACTGAGGTCTTTCCCCGTAAACACTCTGAGATATCATCACAACTGTCAGAATGGCTAAAAGAAAAACACAAGAAACAACAAGTGCTGTGAGGATGTGAAGGAAGAGGAACTCTCTGGCATTGTTGGTAGGAGTGCACACTGGTGTGCCTTGTGGAAAACAGTAAGGAAGTTCCTCAAAACATTATAAATAGAATTATCATATGATTCAGTAATCCCACTATGTGGTATTTAACCAAAGAATACAAAAACAGCAATTTGAAAGGATAACCCCTATGTTTAGTGCAGGACTATGTGTGATGTATATACACAAACATACCTACATACATCCAGCGGATATTGCTCAGCGATACAAAAGAATGAAATCTTGCCATCGGCGACAACATGGATGGATCCAGAGGGCATGATGCCAAGTGAGATAAGTCAGTCAGAGAAGGACAAACACCGTGTAATTTCACTCACATGTGGAATTTAAGAAATAAAACAAAAGAACAAAGGAAAAAAAAAGAAACCAAAATACAGATTCTTAACTATGGAGAACAGACTGATGGTTACCAGAGGGCAGGTAGGTGAGGGGATGGATGAAACAGGTGAAGGGAATTAAGAGTACAGTCATCATGATGAGCACTGAGCAATGGACAGAATCGTTAAATGACTAAATTAATATGACACTGTATGTCAACTATACTAGAATTAAA
Organism: Ursus americanus; assembly: GCF_024610735.1. Classification (NCBI taxonomy): domain Eukaryota; kingdom Metazoa; phylum Chordata; class Mammalia; order Carnivora; family Ursidae; genus Ursus; species Ursus americanus. The sequence continues at coordinate 2,489,214 of NC_142131.1, forward strand.
AAATAAATAGCAAGATACAATTTAAAAAATACTAAGGACAACATTTAAGCAAACAAAATCATTTTTCAAATCAAACTCGTAAGCTAGTACAAGTCACCATGGTCATGGAATAAATCCCCAAGGGTTGCCTGATGGGATTTTTGGGGGCCCAGCAAATGATAGACGATAAGCCGAGAGGAGGAAAATCTATTGTGGGGAGCTTGGGAGGACATACTGATGTACTCTGCTAGGCCGGACAGGTAAATCATGCCTGATTCATAAGTGGTTTGGTCATCCGGTTATATATACAGAAATAAGATAAAGAAACCTAAATATTGATACTTCAAATTTATGAAGCCTATTCACCTCAGATCCTGGAGTGCCCAAAGCTGAAAAAAGAATGTTGCATTCATGTCAAGCTGCTTTGAGACTACTGCATTTCACTTCGCGGGTTACGTGGAAAAATGAATCACTGTTCTGCCACTGAGCGTCTTCAAACAAAGAAGAGAATAAGACTGACATCACTGCCCAGATTCATTAGTCAAACTACAGGGGCTTTGGACAGGTAGCTTCCAAAATACATCAGCCTCATTCATACCCAACAGCAACAACAGACAGTAGGCATTTTTCTACTGTGGCATGAGGTTACCAAATACTAAGAAAGTGGTTTTTGACACACACTGCTTTTAGGAAAAAGACTGGAAGTGGGAGGTAAAATAACAGATGTCTGTATGCTAATGATTACAGAGAGGAAATAAAAAACCCAACTTTACTTAGGGGCGAGATTAAAATCATTGAGGCAATAACAGAATGCAGCAGGAAGTCGACTAGTATGATAAACAGTGATCTCAAAAGATACACCACTTAGGTCTAACTGTGTCTAACGCAGTAGAAGATTCTGCTTATTCTTGACAATTTTCGTTCCAATGATGTCATCACACTATCTATTGGTTTTAAGTAGTTAATTCCTTGTAGTTCAGGATCCTGTACACCATAACACAATCAATTTGGATTCTGTTAATATAGTATCTGAAAATGGAAGAATTGGTAAATTTGACTTCTGCTGGTCACTGATGCACTGAGCAGAATGTATGTTTTACCTGTTTTTAATCTTGATTAATCCAGGCTTCTTCTACTGGGGTGAAATACACCAGCTCTTAGAGTAAATCTGGTTTCTTATTACTACAGAAGAATAGTATGTTATTTATTTGCACATGTAATGGTAATGTAGCAGGTAATATGTTCATGATCTCGTTTAGGTTTTAATTCTCACATCAAAATTTCAACTAAATCATGATATGTCATTTCTGCTTTTACATCTGAGAAAACCAAGATACAAAGAAGTTAAGTAATTAGCTCAAAATCATACATTTTATAGGTGGTACATCTCGAATATGCTCTTCAGTCTCCCTGGTTCCAAACTGTGCATTTTCTAATCATCCATACTGACCTAAGGAAGAGCGAGTGAGAGCTGACAGAAGAGAGAACTGTTCTGAATGTGACAGTCAACATTCAACCACTTAGGACAGCATAAGGCTAAAGAAGGCAGGCCACAGGCCACATAAAACGAATCCCCTTTGTAGAATGCATGCTAGGGACTTAAGGGCAAGGATTATTTTGTGTGTGTTCCCACCTCCACCCCCACAGAGTACACAACTTAGTGATTTTTCACCAAAAGCATTCTGATGAATGTGCACTGATCAAACATCAGTGTCAGTAAATGTGCGGAGCCTGGGGAGAATAGACTAACCCTTGGATTGGGAGTGTGTACAAAATTCTACAGTGGCTTTAGAATATCTAGAAATAAAGGTCCTACGGATAGCCATGTGATTTAAAATAAAAAAAGAGCAACTAGGGGAATTTGTCTTGAATCTGCACTTCTCTGAAAAGAACACTGTTTGTGTTTAATGTGTGTTGTTTTGGAGTCACTTAGGGGCTGATGGATATCACAAAGAGCTAAAATGCTTCACAGCCCACATCCTACTCCAGTGACTTAAAAGGAAGAACACTGGGGAGAATCACAGGATATGAGGGGTGGGGAGGACAGCTGCAGGGTAACTTGGAGATGGCTTGTCAGATTAGCAATAATAGGTTTGGACTGATTTTGCAAGAAGGATAAAGTGGGTATTGGGAGAGAAATGGACAAGGCCTGAGAAGGCCTGCACATACAACTGGCATTATCTTCAGGGATGGCGTGAAGGAGGAAGCAGCAATGGCCATGGTTGGTTGGCAGTGAGAAATGAACCTCTTGAAGGTGGTCTGAGTTTCTGAGCCTGAGCAGGACTAGAGTAGAAACAGATGGCCACCTGTGCGGTGTGCAGAAATCCAAGTAGCACTGAGGCCAAGAAGCAACCAAAGGGAATCTTGGCAAAGCGTAAGTCAGTCGTGAGGGGATAAAGCAATACCTGAGGGAAATATGTTGTTTTAGTGTTCTAAATGGGGCTGAGGCAGAAGGGACTCAAAATCATTTTTTCTCTTCTTCATGCCTCATTTTCTTTACAAAATCTATCCTCTAGCCCCATAAGCATTTTAAAAAATTAATCAATAAAAATATGTTGAGTTTTCTGTGGCCTTGGTGTCTCCCAGAGATTAAGCTTATTTTCTGTGGGTTTAAAAGAAAAAACAAAAAGCTTATTTTATCAAAGTTTTGGAGCAGAGTTAACAAACTGGAGGTGCTAGGCTCTGCAAGCTTCTTCTCATCTGCATGCCAGCGCTGCTTACTGTTACAGGAATGCAGCTTTCCACCTTCCTCAGGAAGTACTGTATTCCTGCTGACAGCAGGGTTAATGGCTGTGCTCAGAAGAAAGTCAACTGTCACAAAAAGTTTACTTCCTATAGTTGTCTTCCCTTTCTTTCTGCCATGTAAGCTTTTTTTTTTTCCCTTTTCTGGATTAAATGGTGTGTGGTTCAGGATTCTTCATGGCAGACCACAGAACCTGCTAGAGTAAGCAGAATGGGATGAACTAAAGGGTGTAGGTAGTTCACATAATGTTTGGAAGACTGAGGAAAGGACCCTGGCCTCCATACTCACACTGAGTAATGGACCACAGAGATTCTGCCACTTCTGCCACACCAGAAGCCACCACTGTAACTGCCAACACTAGAACCATGTGGCTTTTGCTCTTATTTTTAAAAGCATTTGTTTGTTAATTTATGATAATTACTCTGAGAGGTATGTAGCTTATATTCTTGCTGTCTTGCCGAACAACAACCCTAGTGACTGTAGTTATTGTTCACTAGAGAATTTCTATGGAATGGGAAGAAATCTCACATTTAGAGGTCTGAAGAGACATTACGAAATCATTTTGAATCTCCTGGCTTAATGTAGCCACGTGGATACATAAATCTGGCATTTTTGGCATGTGGACATGCTCTGTGACTATCACATCTTCTTATCTGCGTTACAAACTCATTTAGCACACAGCTCACAAACAAACTAAATCAAAGTAACTGGTATGTGCATTAAGGTTCATGGATTATGAAGTGGCCTGGACAGTCTGACTGGAGCAAGAAGCAAGGGAGGCTGTGGGCTCTGTGGTACCAGCCATGGACTCTGCTCATACCCTCAAACCTGCAGCTGCCTTGGGCATCTCAGAACCCGCGTGCACCACCTGCACAGACCTTCTGGAGTCTGTGACTCAAGGTCAGAAGCTATTGTCTTAGAAAGGTGTTAGAAGTCAACATGTCAGTTTTATGCCATAAAAATACTGAAACAAGGATTAAAATGATCCTTAGAAAAGGACTAAGACCCATTCCTTTTCAAGGGAGAATAAGACTTATTTTTAGAATTAGTTATTGCTTAATATAGTAAAATCCCGGAGTTAAGATGGCAAAGGAATAGGGGACCCCTTTTTCAGCTGGTCCCCTGAGTCGAGCTGGATGTCTACCAGACCATTCTGAACATCCACAGAATCAGCCTGAGACGCAGGAAGATACATCGGGATCTCTACAAATGAACATCTCCAGCACTGAGTATTGAGGTACGAAGCGGGGAGCCGTGACACCGCGCACAGATATTGGAAGACAAACTAAAGGGAGAGGGAGCTGACGCAGTTGGGCACCGGGAAGCGGTAGCCACCTGCACGGGGGAGCGGGCAGACTCACGGACCGGCACCCGCGAGAGAAAAGACTGGGACCGTGAGCGGGGAGCGAGCACGCGACCAGACTGAAACGGAGCTCCGGTGCGCTCACTGGAACCACACTGAGACCGGGAGCTCCGGGAGCGCGCAGGGGCGGCTGGCGGCATTAGAAACACAAAGGACAGAGACGAGCCGGCCCTGGAAGTGAGGGCTGGGACGCCGGGTGTGGGGCGCACATCCCGGGATGCTGCAGGGTTGAGCAGCACCAACAGTAACAGAGTTAAAGTGGCCAGAACATCAGTGGAGAACGGTCCGCGATCCCTCTGTTCTGAGACAGAGGCTGAAATCCGGCCGCTGCTGCTCTGACTCTCAGAAGAGGCACAGCAAACCGCCAGGGAAAGCCGCCAGAGAACAAAAGCCTGGAAATACCGGCTCACAGTGTACCCATCCCCATCCCCCCTCGCAGGTGACACGGAGACTCTACCCAAACAGGGTTGCCTGAGTATCTGCGTGGCAGGCCCCTCCCCCAGAAGGAAGTCTGAAAAATCAAGAAGCCCACATCCGTAAGATCCCTATAAAACAAGGGGCGCACGGCCTGGTCCCGGTCAATAATTTGGGCTCTGGACAACCCCACAACCTCTCCTCATCAGAATGACGGGAAGGAGAAATCCCCCCAACAAAGAAAAGACAATGAGTCTGTGGCCTCTGCCACAGAACTAATGGATATGGAGATAACCAAATTATCAGAAATGGAATTCAGAGTAACAATGGTCAAGATGATGTGTAGACTTGAAAAAAGTATTAACGAAAATGTTAATGAGAATATAGAATCTCTAAGGATGGAAATGAGAGCAAATCCGGCAGAAATTAAAAATTCTATGAGCCAAATGCAGTCAAAACTAGAGGCTCTGATGGCCAGGGTGAATGAGGCAGAAGAATGTATCAGCAAATTGGAGGATGGGTTAGTAGAAGAGAAAGCTAAAATAGAATCTGGGCTCAAAAAAATCCATTCTCAAGAATGTAGGTTACGGGAGATTACTGACTCAATGAAACGATCCAATGTCAGAATCATCGGCATCCCTGAGGGGGTGGAGAAAAATACAGGTCTAGAAGAGATATTTGAACAAATTGTAGCTGAAAACTTCCCTAATCTAGCCAGGGAAACAAACATTCGTGTCCAAGAGGCAGAGAGGACCCCTCCCAAGCTCAACCACGACAAACCTATGCCACATCACGTCATAGTACATTTCACAAATATTAGATCCAAGGATGCAGTATTGAAAGCGACCAGGGCAAAGAAATTTCTCACATACCAAGGCAAAGGTATCAGAAATACGTCAGACCTGTCTACACAGACCTGGAATGAGAGAAAGGGTTGGGGGGGGGCATTTTTTAAGCTCTTTCAGAGAAAAACATGCAGCCAAGGATCCTCTATCCAGCAAGGCTGTCATTCAGAATTGATGGAGAAATAAAGACATTCCAGAATCGCCAGTCATTGACCAATTTCATAACCACGAAACCAGCCCTACAGGAGATATTAAGGGGGGTTCTATAAAAGTAAAAAGGCCCCAAGAGTGATACAGACAGAAAGTCACAATCGATAGAAACAAAGACTTTACTGGCAACATGGCATCATTAAAATCATATCTCTCAATAATCAGTCTCAATGTAAATGGCCTAAATGCTCCCATAAAACACCACAGGGTTGCAGATTGGATAAAATGACATGACCTATCCAACTTCTATCTACAAGAGACTCATTTGAACCTAAAGATACATTCCAACTGAAATTAAAGGGATGGAATATCATCTTTCACGCCAATGGACCTCAAAAGAAAGCTGCGGTAGCAATTCTCATATCAGACAGATTGGATTTTAAACTAAGACTATAGTTAGAGACACAGAAGGGCACTATATTATTCTTAAAGGATGTATCCAACAAGTGGATATGACAATTATAAATATATATGCCCCTAACAGGGGAGCAGCAAGATACACAAGCCAACTCTTAACCACAATAAAGAGACATATAGATAAAAATACGTTAATAGTAAGGGACCTCAACATTCCACTATCAGCAATAGACAGAGTACCAGAGCAGAAAACCAACATAGAAACAAGAGCTTTGAATGCCATACTCGACGAGTTGGACCTCATAGATATATATAGAACACTACACCCCAGAACCAAAGAATACTCATTCTATTCTAATGCCCATGGAACATTCTCAAGAACAGACCATGTTCTGGGTCACAAAACAGGTCTCAACCGATACCAAAAGACTGAAATTATTCCCTGCACATTCTTAGACCACAATACTTTGAAATTGGAACTCAACCACAAGGAAAAATTTGGAAGAAACTCAAACACTTGGAGACTAAGAACCTTCCTGCTCGGGAATGATTTGATAAACAGGAAATAAAAAATCAATTTAAAGAATTTATGGGGACCAAAGAGAATGAAAACACAACGGCCCAAAACCTAATGGATACTGCAAAGGCAGTCCTAAGGGGGAAATACATAGCCATCCAAGCCTCACTCAAAAGAATAGAAAAATCTAAAATGCAGTTTTTATATTCTCACCTCAAGAAGCTGGAACAGCAACAGAGGGACAGGCCTAATTCATGCACGAGGAAGCAGTTGACCAAGATTAGAGCAGAAATCAATGAATTAGAAACCAGGAGTACAGTAGAGCAGATCAACAGAACTAGAAGCTGGTTCTTTGAGAGAATCAATAAAATTGACAGACCACTGGCAAAACTTATCCAAAAGAATAGAGAAAGGACCCAAATTAATAAAATTATTAATGAAAAAGGAGAGGTCACAACCAACAGCAATGACATTGGAAGGATTATTAGAAGCTTTTATCAACAGCTTTATGACAATAAACTAAGCAATCTGGAAGAGATGGAGGCCTTCCTGGAAACCTATAAACTACCAAGACTGAAACAGGAAGAAACTGATTTTTTAAACAGGCCGATTAATTACGAAGAGATTGAAACAGTGATAAACAACCTTCCAAATAACAAAACTCCAGGCCCAGATGGTTTTCCTGGGGAATTCTACCAAACATTCAAAGAAGAAATAATACCTATTCTCCTAAAGCTATTTCAAAAAATAGAAACAGAAGGAAAGCTACCAAACTCATTCTATGAGGCCAATATTACCTTGATCCCCAAACCAGGCAAAGACCCCAACAAAAAGGAGAATTACAGACCGATTTCCCTAATGAATATGGACGCCAAAATCCTCAACAAGATCCTTGCTAATAGAATCCAACAGTACATTAAAAGGATTATCCATCATGACCAAGTGGGATTCATCCCTGGGATGCACGGGTGCTTCAACATTCGCAAATTGATCAGTGTCTTAGATTTTATCCAGAAGGAAAAAGCCAAAAATCATATGATTCTCTCAAAAGATGCAGAAAAAGCATTTGACAAAATACAGCATCCTTTCCTGATTAAAACCCTTCAGAGTGTAGGGATAGAGGGTACATTCCTCAATCTCATAAAAACCATCTATGAAAAGCCTACAGAAAATATCATTCTCAATGGGGAAAAGCTGGAAGCCTTTCCCTTAAGATCAGGAACACGACAAGGATGTCCACTCTCACCACTATTATTCAACATAGTACTAGAAGTCCTTGCAACAGCAATCAGACAACAAAAAGGGATAAAAGGTATCCAAATCGGCAAAGAAGTCAAACTGTCTCTCTTCGCAGATGACATGGTACTCTATATGGAAAACCCAAAAGAATCCACTCCCAAACTATTAGAAGTTATAGAGGAATTCAGTAATGTGGCGGGATACAAAATCAATGCTCAGAAATCAGTTGCATTTCTATACACGAATAATGAGACTGAAGAAAGAGAAATTAGGGAATCCATCCCATTTACAATAGCACCAAAAACCATATATTACCTTGGAATTAACTTAACCAGAGACGTAAAGGACTATATTCTAGAAACTACAAATCACTCTTGAGAGACATTGAAGAAGACACAAAAAGATGGAAAAATATTCCATGCTCATGGTTCGGAAGAATTGACATAGTTAAAATGTCCATGCTACCCAGAGCAAGCTACACTTTCAATGCTATCCCGATCAAAATACCGATGACATTTTTTCAACAAACTGGAACAAATAGTCCTTAAATTTGTACGGAATCAGAAGAGGCCCCGGGTCACCAAGGAATTGTTGAAAAGGAAAAACAAAGCTGGGGACATCACAATGCTGGATTTCAAGTTGTACTGGAAAGCTGGGATCACAAAGACGGCATGGTACTGGCACAAAAACAGACACATAGACCAATGGAACAGAACAGAGAACCCAGAAATGGACCCTCGGCTCTTTGGGCAACTAATCTCTGATAAAGCAGGAAAAAACATCCAGTGGAAAAAAGACAGTCTCTTCAATAAATGGTGCTGGGAAAATTGGACAGCTACATGCAAAAGAATGAAACTTGACCACTCTCTCACACCATACACAAAGATAAACTCCAAATGGATGAAAGACCTCGATGTGAGAGAGGAATCCATCAAAATCCTAGAGGAGAGCATAGGCAGCAACCTCTATGACATCGGCCACAGGAACCTTTTTCATGACACATCTCCAAAGGCAAGAGAAACAAAAGATAAAATGAGCTTGTGGGGCTTCATCAAGATAAAAAGCTTCTGCACAGCCAAGGAAACAGTCAAAAACACTAAGAGGCAGCCCACGGAATGGGAGAAGATATTTGCAAATGACACTACAGATAAAAGACTGGTATCCAAGATCTACAAAGAACTTCTCAAACTCAATACACGAGAAACAAATAAATCATAAAATGGGCAGAAGATATGAACAGACACTTTTCCAATGATGACATACAAATGGCTAAAAGACACATGAAAAAATGTTCAACATCATTAGCCATCAGGGAAATTCAAATCAAAACCACACTAAGATACCACCTTACGCCAGTGAGAATGGCAAAAATTGACAAGGCAAGAAACAACAATTGCTGGAGAGGATGTGGAGAAAGGGGATCCCTCCTACATTGTTGGTGGGAATGCAAGTTGGTACAGACACTCTGGAAAACAGTGTGGAGGTCCCTTAAAAAGTTAAAAATTGAGCTACCCTATGACCCAGTCATTGCACTACTGGGTATTTACCCCAAAGATACAGATGTAGTGAAGAGAAGGGCCATATGCACCCCAATGTTCATAGCAGCAATGTCCACAATAGCTAAATTGTGGAAGGAGCCGAGATGCCCTTCAACAGATGACTGGATTAAGAAGTTGTGGTCCATATATACAATGGAATATTACTCAGCTATCAGAAAGAACGAGTTCTCAACATTTGCTGCAACATGGATGGCACTGGAGGAGATAATGCTAAGTGAAATAAGTCAAGCAGAGAAAGACAATTATCATATGATTTCTCTCATCTTTGGAACATAAGAAGTAGGACGATCGGTAGGGGAAGAAAGGGATAAAGAAAGGGGGGATAATCAGAAGGGGGAATGCAGCATGAGAGATTATGGACTCTGAGAAACAAACTGAGGGCTTCAAAGGAGAGGGGGGTGGGGGAATGGGATAGACTGGTGATGGGTAGTAAGGAGGGCACGTATTGCATGGTACACTGGGTATTATATAGAACTAATGAATCATCGAACTTTACATCAAAAACCAGGGATGTACTGTATGGTGACTAACATAATTAAAAAAACCTGAAAATAATATATAGTAAAATCCCTTTTTGAGAGATAAAAGTCAAAAGAATTAATATAAATTCAGAAGAAAAAGCAACTGTATGAAACTTAATCCTAAAGATATTATTTGTTTCAGACAACCTCAGTATCGTTAGGCTAAAAGAACAATGACCTGTCCTAGACAAACGCACTGATAAAACTTTGGTTTAAATAAAATAGAAACTAGGGGCACCTGGGTGGCTCAGTCGGTTAAGCATCCAACTCTTGGTTTTGGCTCAGGTCATGATCTAATGGGTCGTGAGATCGAGCCCCACATTAGGCTCCAATTGCAGAGGGGAGTCTGAAGATTCTCCCCCTCTGCCCCTCCCCATGCACGTATGGGCACTATCATATATATATATGGGAAGCAGACTTGGGCCACCCTCTCTCTAGGTGGGACAGCCTCCTGGAACGGCCTGGAAGTCCACAGCTGCCTTTGTTACAACAGCGACAGATGTCAGCAGTGCCTTCTACGGGGAACCATCTCTTGGTGGACTTGATGAAGGAACAGGCTTTGTTTAGCTGGTCCGGGACTCGGTCAGCCGGGGTGACCTTCAGATGGCAGGTGATATATATATATATATAATTTTTAAAAATGGAGTCTATATTTAAGCAATCATAAATTTACAGAGGGCTTCTTAAGGACTCAGAACACTTGGGTCTATTTCTTTAAGAAACTTTACCTCTGGAGGGAAATAAGATTAACGTACATGAAACTACTAGCAACAAAAGACTGGAAATGAACTGTAGTTCATACAATGAGAGCCAGAGTGATAAGTAACGGGCAAAACTTGACACTACAGGACACATTCAAGTTGAATTAGATTGCAATTTATTGCACTCAGAATCTTAAAGACTAACACGTTATGCTCTTCCCAAAGCAGAGTCATTCAGAGATGACTTAGTGAATATTTAGGTGTTGCCTTCATGGTAAAAATAACTTTCTAAGGTTGAAAAACAAGAGGTAGAAGGGAAAAGAATTCAATCACCTATCACTCTCAATATGACTGCCATCTTTGTAAGGACAGTATCAATTTCTAGAAACCTCATCAAATATGTTTTGCAAGCAGGGACTTTGATCCCAAGTGTCTCTTATTACCCTTTCATAAGTCTCTACTTGATGGAGTGACATCATGGGGATATTTTATACCTCTGAACAAAGATACATGGCCCTTGTTCAAAGATACAAAAGAGGAATGCAGTAGGAATGCGGTTGCTTTTATAGCTTCCAGAGGTTGCTCTTATTCCTTGACTCATGACCCTGCATCCTCCCACCTCTCCTTCTGTTACCCTATCTCCGTTTTTCTAACTCTGACCTTCTGCTTTCTTCTCATAAGAATCCTTGTGATTACACTGATAATCCAGGATAGTCCCCCCACCTCACGGGCCTCAATTTAATTACATCTGCCAATTTCCTTGTGCCATATAAGGTAAGATATTCATGGGCTCCTGGGATTAAATATGGGTATTTTAAGGGGTGCATTATTCAGCCTACCAGAGTAGGCACCACTAATCATTTATGACCTTGGTCTTTCTCTTACTTTGTTTCATACATTAGCAATAATTCTGACTTGAATTTTTCTTTGTGGATATAAGATTATAGATCCATCTTTTCCTTTTACACAGATTTGTAAGTAACTGTGTAATGGCAAACGTTTTCTAGGATATAAACAGGTGAGAGCCATCATATACTTGCAGCTGTGGGAAAATAAAAATGGGAGAGGTGACAATGTTAGCTAAAGCTTGGGAATAGGGTAACTTGAAAATGGTATATTAATTAAATGGTGTTTAATTAATAAAATGCTTGGAGATAATTTGTGAATTTCATTTACTAGACTGCACCTGTCCCTTTTCTGTGAATCATTAAGAGGTGACAGTCCATAGAAATACACAGCTTCTCTTATGGTGAACTGTGTTCACCTGAAGTGACAAGTTACTGAGAGAAGAAAAGACTATCAATAATGGTTTTATATTTTTAAAACAATAATTTCCTCTTAGTCCAGACAGAAGAAACATGCTGTGCAAAATTATACATCATGTAGCAACAGCTGAGAAGTCAACATATATCATTATCAATGCTCTCTCTATAAAAGCCCCCCGAATTACCATATCTAACAATAATTTCTACTTTAATAGAGAGAAAAGGGGACACAGGAAGAAACCAACTTATTCTTAGAAATGGTTGGTTTAACACATAGTGAACAAATTGATGTGTAAATTGGCTTTGATGAATGCTTGTGTTAAATGTGGTTATTTATTATGAGTTCCATTACATAAATTGGTTGCAAAATTGTAACAAATGTTCTTTATTAATCTTACCTTCTCTGTGGCTGCAGAATGACTGAAGGCAATTATCTTTCATGGACTTCAGCATCATTAGTGCTGGTGTGCTGAGGAGGGCAGACAAGTTCTAATAATACACAGACAAGGGAAACATGCGTTTTGTTTGCTTCTCACATGGGGAGATGTTATTTCTCAATACAGTTTCCTTCATCTCCAATTAAATCCTTCAAGGTGTTAGCTTCTGGTATTTTTGCAGTAACAGCAGCTGTAGGTGTAAGAAATATCTTCCATATTATGTTCTTTATGGTATGACATTTGAAATTTAAACAGATGGCATAGATTCTGGTCTTAAGGAATCCGGAGTTTGCCTAAGATGGCACAGGTGCTCTCAGGCCACATTTGGCTACTTGGTAGGAGCTTCAAGCATTTGCTCTATGGTCCAGTGACAGATTGCAGGACTGTCTTACTGTTTTCCTCTTCACCATGGGCTATAAGTAACTTGGAGATAGTAGCTTTCTGGGAAAGGAAAGAAAGTGTTTCTACCAAGAACACTTTTACAGACTAACACCCAAGCAGAATCAAAGAGCTCAAGAGTCATCCCAGTAGATGACCTGGAGCTACCTCTCAGTTATCACGGGCCATTTTGTCAGTTATGGTTTTCAGTTCCCTGCTTTTCATCTTCTTTCCCCGTGAGACTTTTGTTGCCTTCTCAGCTCTCCTCACATCCATTGGCGGCGGTGGGGGGGGGGCCAAAAGGAAAAAAAAAAAGAATTCGTTCTGTTAATTATGTATCTCTAACTGAAGATTGAGGGTGGAGTTAAATGGTGCAGGTGGGAAGGTGCTTATAAATCATGATTACATAAAATAACAAAAATATCTGTGCATATTTGTCATCTGGAGAAATCACAGTCAGATGGTATGCCTGCACTTTTCAATGATGAATATTTATCGAGCACCAGCGATGTGTGAGCCCCTCAGCTGGGTGCTGGGTACTAAAGGTTGGGGGTGGGGGGATGGAGAAAGAGTAAGTCTATTGCACCAGAAACGCTAACCAGAAAACTGGTACTCAAACACATGTCTCATCTTGATGCCAATTGTTAACCACTGATATGAATGCTTATAAAATAAGTTAGAATTAGGTTCAGCAATAAAAGAGAATATCCAACAAATTAAACAGGATACATGTTATTTTTTTTTCCTTTGACTTAGGTGAATATCTGCATAGGTAAAGTGCTGTATGAGGCTCCTTTTATCTTCTAATACTACCAGGTATGGTCTCTTTTCCTAAATTCAATTCATGGTGCAAAATGGTCACATCATTTTCAGATCTCATGTCTGCATTTGAGTCAGCGGAACAAGGAAAAGGAAGGAAAAGGGCATGCTCCCTCCCTCCCCCTTTAAGATTATTTGCTGGAAGTTGCACAACTTCCATGTACATATAATTGGCCAGATCTACGCATAAGAGGGGCCATAAAATAGAGTCTTGACTCCAACTGGTCACATGCCCAGCTAAATATTGTGTGTTCTGGGACTTTCAGTTTCTGCTCAGGATGTAGAATGCTGTAAAGAGCATTGCTTTTGCACTTACAACAATAACAACAGCAGGTGCAGTAAAAACACCAACAATTTGAAAATTCATGACTTTTCTTGAACCCAGCAGAGAAGTTATGATTACCAACTAATCTGAAATCTAAGAAAACACATCCAGCAAGAGTTAGGACATGAGCACTTGCTTACCTGGAAAAGATGTTATACATCACAAGTACGAATTCAACTTAATTCTTTAATGAATTGCTAACAGCCCACTGTGGTCTGGCAAAGGTATAGAGAGCCCCTGGATGATACAAGCACAAGGAGAACTTGTATTCATCGCAGGATTTTTCTGCAAAGGACATGGTATATTCAAACAAGAGGACTAAAAGTATGTCCCTTGTGATGCAGGTCTGGAGAAATAACAGCACTGGGGCGAAAGCACATTCTCCCCTATATATTCTGTGAAAAAATAAAAGGACTTAAGTTGTTAGGGGAGAGAAATAAAACCTGATGCCTTAAGGTACTGATGAAAACCCATTCATGCTGGGGGAAAGGAATAAAACAAAACGTTATACACTTGAAAGAGAGATGAAAGTACCTGCTGGGACCAGACCTGCAGCTGAGAGTGGATAAGATAATGAAGAAAGACATGCCCCCAAGACTCAGAACACAGTATCCGCTTAGGACTGACACTTAAACAAAACAACAGTGGTCTACTCCTTGAAGAGGGGCAAGAGGAAGCATAGAGACCCCTTTTGAGGCATAATGCAAAGGGAAGACACAAAACTGAGCATGGAGCAGATAATGAACAAAAACTATCTTGCAAACCAGTCCACATGTCAAACAGAAAGTAGTCCTGAATGATCTGAAGCCTGTGTTATACTGAGAGTAATCCAAGTGACAGCTCCAAAATCCAGCTGAACTCGTAACAATAACCCAACCACTCCCACCACATGTACAGAGAAACAGACCCAGACAAAACAAAGCCTAGCAAAAGGAGAGATGTGTCCATTTCCAGGTCTCGGAAGTTTTTACCTCAGACTCCTCTGTCCTATACAAGATGGCCGGCTTCATCTTTTAACAAAAAACTATGAGGCATGTAAAGCAAAGAAAAACAAACTTCTGTCGAGAGACAAAGCAATCAACAGAACCAGACTTAGATATGATGCTGATGTTAGAAATATCTGTTTGAGGGTGTCTGGGTGGCTCAGTCAATTAAGCGTCTGCCTCTGACTCAGTTCATGATCCCAGAGTCCTGGGATCCGGCCCCTCATCAGGCTCTCTGCTCAGCAGGGAGCCTGCTTCTCCCTCTCCCTCTGTCTACCACCCTGCCTACTTGTGTTCTCTCTCTGTCAAATAAATAAATAAAATCTTTTTTTTAAATATCTATTTGAGAATTTAAAGTAAATACCATCAATATGGCAAAAGCTCTAGAGGAAAAGGTGAACAACATGAAGGATCAAATAAGTAATTCAGCAGAACACTGAATATAAGATATCTTATATTCAGTCTTATATTCGAATAATGTAAGAAATAAACAGAAATTCTAGATACGAAAAGAAGAGTAACAAAGAATGCATTCAATGGGTTTATCAGAGACGTAATATAGCTGAGTAGAAGAAACAGTGAAGTTGAAGATGAGTCAGTATAAATGACTTAATCTAAAACACAAGGAAAAGGAGAGAGAGGGAGAAAGAGAGGGAGAGAGAAAATGAACACAGAGCATAGGAAATATGTGAACAAACAGCTGTTGAAAATTTTCCAAAATTAATGACATACACAAAATGACAGATCCAAGAAGTACAGGTGAGAGAACACCAAGCAGGATAAATACAAAAACAAACAAACAAGCAGGCAAACAAAGCAAGACACCAATGATATTATATTCAAACTGCTGAAAACCAAAGACATAGAGAAAATCTTGAACGTGACAAGAAATAAAGGATATATTACATACGGAGGGGAAAATATATATACTTATAGGCTTCTCATGAGAAACATTCAAACTGGAAGGAAATGGAGTTACACTTTTTACATGGTGAAAGTAAAAAAATCTTGTCAACTCAGAATTCAATTGTTAAATCATCTTTTTCAAAAGCAAAAAAGAAATAAAGGCTTCCTGAAGCAAAAAATGAACAAATTAATGGCATGAAGATCAACACTAGAAGAAATGTTAAAGGAAGGTCTTTAGGTAGAAGGAATAGGCTACTCAACAACTGAGGTCTGTACAAAGAAATGGACTGGAAATATATTAAATGTAGTTAAAGATCATTTTGTCTTATTTTTTTAATTGGTCATAAAAGAGAAACAAGTGTCCAAGACAAACATAATAACAAAGTATTGTGTGTTTATAGCATATATAAAGGTAAAATACATAACAAAAATAGCACAGAAAATGAAAGATAGGAACTGGGAATATATTGTAAGGACCTTTCACTATTGTGAAATGGTAATAAATTATGGGATGTATATTATAAATTCTAGGGCAACCACTAAAATATTAAAAGGGGTATAAACAATAAGAGAATGATGGTGGTAAAATGGGATAACAAAAATTTTTTAAAAGGTAGGGAAAGAGGGAAAAAGACCAAAGAACAGACAGAACAAATAGAAAACAGCTAGATAGATGATAGTCTTTAATCCACACATCAATAATGCATTAAGGGTAAACTGTCTAAAA
This sequence comes from Ursus americanus, assembly GCF_024610735.1. Lineage (NCBI taxonomy): Eukaryota > Metazoa > Chordata > Mammalia > Carnivora > Ursidae > Ursus > Ursus americanus. Next base: position 2,505,502 of record NC_142131.1, read on the forward strand.
ACATTAACTAAAAGGCAAAAAAACAAACAAACTGTTACACTGGATTAAAAAAGCAAGTTCTTTTTAAAAAATATTTTATTTATTCATTTGACAGAGAGAGAGCACACAAGCAGGGGGAGTGGCAGACAGAGGAAGAGGGAGAAGCAGGCTCCCCACTGAGCAGGAGCCCAACACAGGGCTGGATCCCAGGACCCTGGGATCATGACCTGAGCTGAAGGCAGACACTCAACTGAGTGAGCCACCCAGGCGTCCCAAAAGAGCAAGTTCTAATTATATGCGATCTGTGGTAAATCACTTTCAGTTACAAAAACATAGACTGGTTAAAAGGAAAAAAGATATTCTATGTAAATACTTATCAAAAGAAAGCTACAGTAGCTATATTAGTATCAGCAGAAAGGAGTGTTAACCAGAATAAAGAGGCATATTACACGGTGATGAAGAAGTCCATTCTTCTTGGATATTTAGGTACCTGGTAACAAATCCAAAATTATATTTGAATACTTCAACATTTCTCTTTCAGCAGTTGATAGAACAAGGAGACAGAAAATCAGTGAAGATGCAGAAGATCTGAAGGACATGATTAACAAACTTCACCTAATCAATATTTCTAGAACCTTCCACCTAATTACAGCAAAATACACATTCCTTTCAATGCACGTGGAACATTCCTCAAAATAGACCATATCCTGCACTATAAAACAGAACTCAGCAAATTTAAATAACTGAAATGTTTTCAGACCATCAGAGAATTAATTAAAAATCATTAAGAGAAAGCTATCTAGAAAAATCATAAGATGAATGGAAATTCAACAACTCAATTCTAAATCTAGATATTTTACTGATAAATAACCATGACAATAGAAATAACAAATACATGTCCATTAAATGCTTATTTGCTAGTCATTTTCCATTATGCATTGTGGTAGATGATAATTATGAACATTTTCAAAAAGAAGAAATGTAGACTCAGAACTTGATCACTGTCTCTTAAATCATCGTTAATATTATTGGAGTCAAATTTAAATTCAGGATCTACCTGGATGTAAACACAGATGGCACAAACACACAGAAAGTCCCCAGTATCCAAGTCTGTGGTAGAACTGGGAACATGGTTACTCCTATTTGGCATCCATTTCAGAAGACCCACACTGCCTTTCATTTCCCAAAGCAGATAAGAATGGATCCTAAGAATTTTCTGCAAATGAACTACCAATTCAAAAACGTTAAACACTCACAGTGGTATTAGAGACAGTATAGAGTATGAAGTCCTGGGAAAAAGAGAATGTAAATTCCTATTGAACCATGATTAATTCATTGTAGTACTAAGCTTATATTTTTAAGAAGTATGCTTTGTTAAAAATAAACTTGCTTGGATATTCTCTTCAACAACAACAACACAAACAAAATAAATAAATATTAGATATTCCATTGTTATTGAAAGAGGGAAAATGAGATATTGAGGGACAACAAGCAGCCTCTTCTAGATACAGACAAACACATTGATAATGTTGACAGAGTACCCCCATGTTAAGTCATCAGAACAGAAGTTTTTAATACAGTTGTTATGAACTGAATGCTGTGTCCTCCAACATTCTTATGTTGAAGGCACCTAATTTGGAGGTTGGCCCTTTGGGAGGTAATGAGGTTTAGATGAGGTCATGAGTGTAGGGCCCCCAGGATGGGATTAATGTCCTTATAAAAAGAAAAGAGACCACAGCAGACCCCGTCCCTCCTTCTTTCTCTCTTCATTACGGGAGGACACAGTGAGAAGGCACCTGTCTGCAAGCCAGAAGTGGGCCCTCACCAGGAACCTCAAGTGGTATCTTTGATCTTGGATTTCTCAGCCTCCAGAAGTGTGAGAAATAGATGTCCAATATAGAAGCCATCCAGTCCACGGTATTTTCCAATGGCAGCCTGAACTGACTAAGATGGCAGTTCATATTGCTAAGTGGGAGGGGGTCAACACCCCAATTTTATTCAGCCCACCAATAATATTTCCTTTTACCAAGATGCTGGACTTCCTAACATTCCTTGTTCCTTCTGCTCATTGACTCATTTTACCAAGATTCTGTCTCTCCAATCTATGTATCCACCCCTCTCCTGTCCCTTAGTACTTGCTGACTCAGTGCTCTTTTGGGACACAAGGGGGTAAGGGGCTAGGAGAGCAAGTTTCAGCAAGCCTGAAACATCAGGCTGCCAACTAATTCAATAATACCACCTGGACAATGATTTCTGCCACCTCTCAGTATCAGGAATTCCTCATATGAAAGAGTCCAAAAGGCTAACTAGTAGAGCAGACACGGGAATGTGAGCTCTTTACCAATTCTCCAGTTGGGCTAATGATGCATATGCCATAGGATCCATATGTGGGAGACACAGGGACATACGTCCAGCTCAGTATACCCTTAAGCATGCAACCTCTGCATGTTTCTTTCATCCATCACAAGCCTTTCCCCACTTAATTTATGACTCTGCCCCTGCCCAAACTCCTGCAAACTCCACCTCAGTAATTCCGATCCTTTCACGATTATAAGTGCAGTGCCATCGGTACACTCTTACCTTGACTTAATCTCTCAATAAATAACATAATAATATAACAATAAATCCCTACATAAATAATCTCTAAATTGACTTAACATCTTGATGATCAACACCTGTTCTTCTGACAAGAACAATTTCATCTAATTCTACTGAATATAGGTTCTATTTTCTCAAGAAAATATAATATTTGCAATATCCTTTAATATGCTTGAGCACAGAATTATAACCTCTTTCCAAAACTTCTAACCAAATTCATTTCATCATTATTTAACCTAAGGTCTGAGCACTCTTCAGCACACTATTTCTTTTCCAATTGATACTGTGTATCATTTCTTTTTTATTTGAGTACTATCTTTCTTTCTTATTAGATGATATGCTCTACTAGGGCATGGAGAGTCACTGTTTTTGTGTGCTCATTTTATCCGTAGCACCTAGCACTTGGGCTATTTGTTGCATGCATGAATGAATGAATGAATGCAGGGTATGAACCACAGAGATATGTTTCCCTCTCTCTCTCTACCTCCCCACCCCCCCGCCACACACACGCATGGGAGCCTCAGAACTTGCTAATGGACACGTATCAGCCTTTTTCCAGCAGCGTTTGACACAGTTATCTCATCATTTTCATCAGATATGCCCATGCTTGTTAGCCTCAGGGCATACTTACAAGCAATGCAGCAAAAAAGGCCATCCCTGCCATGATATTTTATTGCAAAGCAGAGGGAATAAAATAAAGCAGGCATGTAGTTCTACACAGACACAAGCTAACAAACAAACAAAAGGTCTAAACCACTGTGGCATCACTGTGACAGTGGTGTCTCACAGAAACTCCAGTGGCTCTAACTCCTGTCAGAGGCAGTGAATGCCTGTGGTGTGTGTGCTGGAATGGAGAAGAAATTGTGTCCAGTTCTTCGAAACTGTCAACATGCAAATGGCAGATGAATCTTTCTGAAGGTGACCATCGCCAGCGTACAAATTCTCTGCTTTAGTTGGCAGTGTGGCCTTTGTGCTATCCTATAATTCTAACCAAAGAACACTACTACTAAAATATCACATGAATAAAACAGTATATTTTAAGATGAATTCAGAGTCCCGAGGCCAACAGGAGAGATGGAAGTTTGTCTGTGTTATATATAACCGGGTTCTGATATCCACAGTAGGTCTTTGCTTTGGTTTCCTGCGTCTCAGGGGTAAGGCATTCACAGGGAATGTTTCAATGCTGCCTTGGCCACTCCTCGTGACTAACGACGGGGTCCTGTCTACTTCGAAATTTTCCTTAATGGCTAAAAAAAGACATGTTGGGGTGAGAAGAGAGTGCAAGAATGACTAATAGCGTATGATATGTCAGATTCAGTTCAGATTTCCCCATGCAAGAGATCTAATCTGGGGCTGGACTGCAACACTGAGCCAAGGCTGATCCATCCCCAGAGAAGAGTAAAAAAGGGTCACTCTGCAAAGTGTGCAGAACGGAAGACTGGACTCGTCCTCCAAACTGTGGTCATTGAAGAGAATAAAGGAAATCCTTTTGGCCAAATATCTGGTCACTGTCTTCTGTGAGGTAGGGCTCTCTTGCAGCAAGATGATGTTTAAATCCTACAATTTTTATTCTTTGCTTCTGATGTTTAACAGAGATATAACAGTCACGGAATGTAGGAGAGGGAAGTAGCAAGAAAAGCAAGGAAGAGAAGTTGTTTAGACATAAAAAACCCATTTGGCTATAGGAATGGACTTCTTAATGTTCCCAAAATAGGAGATAAGAGTCTGCAGTCTTTCTCCCTCGCAGGATGACTTCTTCTCTGACAGATGAACATACCTACCAGGATTGCCGGTGTTTGGGGTGGAGGGTAGGATTATCATAGCAGATGCTTATGCTGTAGCTGACGGAGACAGGTCTGACCTGCTCTTTACTTCTGTTGGCATTTTATTATGAGTTTCACTGTGGCAACAGAAAGGGTGAATCCGAGCTTCTGAGCGGAGACAGCCAGTGGCCCATTCATTTCTAGTGTCAGTGTTTTCCTGAGCTCCAGTGGGAGCATGGCAATCTTGAAACCTCTCTGATACTGGCATTTAGAAAAGAGCTTGATTCTTGCTCAATTTATAGTACATCTAATCCTTTGAAAGGCTTATTCTAATGCAAGGTCATGCAAAATGTTTGTGCACAATTGATGTTGAATTTTTATACCAGCTGAGCTTCATTTCAGAATTCAATGCATTTGTTAAAACAAACTTTACTTTTATTTCAGCACAAACTTTGCTCCCAGAGTTATCAAGCGTCTGAGGTTTGTTTCAAAAGAGAGTGTTTTCAAGCTCATAATCCTGTGGCCATGGATGTATGAGTTCTTTGCTCAGATACACACCAATTCAGTCTTTGCTGATGTCAGGAAAAACAGAAGCCCAACCTAATTGTATCACAATTTCATAGATGTCTGGAAATTCTCTTTTTAATGTTTCTGACAAGGGTCATTCTCTCCTGCTTCAAGACTTCTTTCATCATCTCCTTAACTCCTCTCTCTTCCATCACGATTAAGTTCCCATGACCATCTGACTCATTTAGTGTGAAACTACCCACCGTAAATCACGACCATCCTTAAGACACCTCGCTCACTCTCACCGTATCATCCCTCCATCGCCTCTGCCTGTCCACCCATGTTCTGCATGCACTGTCTCAACTACCACGACTTGGAAATCGGAGCTTCTATTTATTTTTATTTTTCTTTAAGAAAACTGTTATTTGCATGGTCTCCAATCCCTTTGTACAAGAGCTTCCTTCTTTGGGGTAAGGGACAAGTAGGGAAGTGAAGAAGGCTGCTTGCATTTGGAACCCTTGACTGAAAGACACAGCAACTCTTGCCCATATGCACAGTGCAGGAAGCCAGAAAACAAATGTTAAAGCCCACCTCAGAGAAAGTTCCAAGAGTCCAGCTGGTGACGGATCGCCAAAAGTTAATCGGACCAAGGGAGTATGACCTGTAGGGACAAGCGGACATTGAACCGTCAGTGTGAAAGGGAAAAGATACAAATCTGATCCAGTGAATGGGAGCCCAGGGAATCTCATCAGAGGAGCTGGGCCATAGTACGCTGCTGGGTTTTTATAAACATATAGAAGAGTATTATCCTGGAATGATTTTTATGAATTTTCACTGATCAATGGAATCTGTCTGTAAAATGAATGGCAGTGAAATTTAATCTCTCTCTCTCACTTCAATGGAATGTTAGATGAATGAAATCACCTTGGATCTATAATCAAGATCTGTAAACATTTAAAAAGAGGGAGGAGAAGGACGAAAAAATCCCACGGCTTTCCCCACCCCCCACCTTCCACTCCCTACCAGTAGCTAAAAAGGAAGCCTGTAGGCATATGGAAATCAGAAACATAACTAAATGAAATTTGCCCTTTGCTATCAAGTCCCTCTTTCACAATTCTTTTCTTTCTGTCCTTTCTTGCTTTCTCTTGAATTTTTTTTGAAGGTTTTATTTATTTATCTGAGAGACAGAGAGAGAGAACGAGTAGAGCAGAGCAGAGGGAGAGGGAGAAAGAATCCGAAGCAGACTCCACACTGAACACAAAACCCAATGTGGGGCTCGATCCCATGACCGCAAGATCATGACCTGAGCTGAAACCAAGAGTCGGACACTTACGTGACTGAGCCACCCAGGTGCCCCTCTTTAATTTTCTTTTGAATGTGACTGTGAATTGACGTGCCAATGACTGTGTCTATGTTCTACTGGCTTAGGAATCTGGGAGGAAAGAAGAAAGCAGCAGAAAACTGAGAGGACAGAGAAAATGATATAACGAAGCAGAAAGTAAGAGGGAACTATTGAAAAATTTGGGGACAGTTGAAATTGTGCAGTCTAATACTGCTTTGCCAGACTCTTCTTACAGGCACTTACTCTCCCTTAAAAGGCAGCAAGGGCAGGCTGATGATGAGTGTACATGAGATACATTCAGGTCTCTATAGGCTGAATGCTTCATCTTCTCAGCAGAGACCTTTTCAAGAAATTTTGAGGCCATGTCTAATGATTCATCAAATGCTTTGCTGCATTCCAAACCACTCTTGTTTTGGGTCAGGGAGAGAAAATAGCCCCTTTTCAGAGGAGCAGAACCAGATTGGTTTGTCCTCTGGCAGCTGTTGAGACCTGTCCAGGGACCCACCAGGTGACTCTGGAAGGGGCTTCCTCCCACCTGCTCCATCCCAGGGAGGTGCTGGGATCACAGAAAGCCTCCAGCGGAGTGTGTGCTTCATCTTCAGCCCTGAAGAGGGACCGCACCAGATGCTGTTTCCTTCTGTACAGGGACCTACTCATTTAAGCAGCAGCCGCCAAATCTAAAGGTTAAAAAAAAAGCAGCCATTTTCATATCCAATATTCAATATCTACTTTAATTAAAATGGATATCTATTTAAATTATTTAAAGAAGGTAGCTCTTTGATCATGAGTGCTCATTTCCAAAAACTGAAGACAGCATAACTCAGCCTCCCCAAGTCCTAATTAAAGGTGATAGCCTGAATTAGCATGCAACTACTTGCTATGTTTGTCACATCACAGTAAAAGTAGTTTCAGTGTTCTTATTTTTTCTTACTTAAATAGATTGCTCCTTCATAAGTGGAGAGCCCAAGCTCTCCCTTCCCCAAAGAAGGTGGCAGATCTTGTTGCAGTCTGGAGGGTTCCAAAAGGGTATGAATGTTGACAATTATGTGGAAGCAATGAAATATCCGCTGCTGTTTCCCAAACATTTAAAAACCCTTTCTTATTCTAATGTTTGCTTCAAGACTGATTATTTGATATCTGATGTCACTTATTTCTAACATAGATGAATGGTTCTTGGTAACTAGGCAGCATTGAAATTTGCAACTTCTTTTCTAATGAACCAATCTTTGAGCAATTAAAAAAGGAGAAGATGAGATTGGTTCAGATTTTTCATTACCACCTTGTAATCATACCAACAAAGAAATCAGCTGCCTCACAGCATGATATAACCTTAGTGAAGCTGTGACATCATAGGACAGGTCCACGGGGAGAAAGGAACTGCAAGAAGTATTTCTTTGTAAGGTCTTGAAATAGTATCCCATGGTGAGCTGAGGTTCCTGGGATATTAGACATGCACAAAGGACTCAGAGAACTGGAAGACGTTTTTTATTTGTTTTTGTGTGGCTTTTGATTTCTAGCCCCCTGCCTAGGGGTGAATGGTTCTTTGCTTCAACTGCCCAGTTTTATGGCTCTTCTTCTGGTAACAGGCCCTACCCTCTGGCCACAGGGGTGTGACTATGAACCAAGTCAGAGCAACATTTTTCTGGACAGAATTGTTAGCACCAGGATATGCTATCAAAGTAAGCCAAATTGGGGAATGTTTTAAATTGTGGTTGCCAGAGAAGTGCCCATTTCTCTCTAATTGGGTAGCTAAAAGGGAGAGAGCCAAGAGTAGCAGAAAGCCATGTTTCTTTTGCTAAAAGGCCTGCAGATTTTAAAAAGCTTCAAAAGAGGGACAGAATCACAATGGTGTCTGAGGCTCTACTTCCAGAAGTCCCAAAGGCCGGCTGCCTCCTGCTGTGTCTATAGTTCGATTATGTGAGCCAGTACAGTTCTCTTTTGTTTAAGTAAATTTAGTTTTTGTCACTTGCAACCAAAAACTCCTGACTAAAACATTGACTTCAAATATAAAAAGTGTCTCACCCTCTTGCTGCATTACATTTGAATTAAGTTTTATTTCCTCTAGCACATCAGCTCAGAATGGTATCCTGCTACAAGTATATCTTGATATTTTTCTCTTGCTTCGTGTTGCTTCTAGCTATCTTTGGAATTGGTGCAAGGGGTAAAGGCTGTGCCTGTTTAGGTAGGGCCTGCATTTTAGCACCCACTGAGAAAGAGAACCTCTCCTCTGTTCGTGTAGCAGACACTGCACTGCCTTTCCCATATCCGTCTGACCTTACTGCTTGCCACGCTCCAGCCTCTTCTAACTACAAATATCTGCATCTCTGTGCCTAAAATCTTCCTTAAGCACTGCAGGGAGCCACTTCTCTCACATACATATGGCTGAAGTTCCAAATAATTAATACTCTCAGGAGCAAGCCTCAACCAATGATGATCAAGAGTTGTGTAAAACCCCTGTGGTCCCTCTTCTCTTCGGGGGCACACCTTGGAGGAATGTTTTGGTGATTTCTCAGTGCTTCCCCATAAGACTGAGCTCCTGTTGCCCACTCCGGGAGATGACTTAATGACGTAGTCTTTATTGTCTTCTATCCTTCGCATGTGTCTTTTTTCTACTCTCAACCAGTATTTTCTATATCTCTAAAGTAAGCCACTTGCACTTAGATCCTGATTTTAGTATCTGCTCCTGGGAAAATCCAACCTAAAACAAAATTTAAGAACCAGAAGTAAAGGATTTCTTGTCCAGAGAATGGGGTTTGAAATTCTCAGGATAGGGATCTAGAACTTATATCTCCAAAAATCGAGAAGTTTTCAGAAGATAAGGGAATAAGAGATAGTTTTTCAAAATCCTAGAGGAGAACACAGGCAGTAACTTCTTCAACACTGGTCACAGCAACTTCTTGCAAGACACATATAAAGGCAAGGGAAACAAAAGCAAAAATGAACTTTTGGGACTTCATCAAGATAAAAAGCTTCTGCACAGCAAAGGAAATAGTCAACAAAACTAAAAGGCAACCCACGGAATGGGAGAAGATATTTGCAAATGACATATCAGATAAAGGGCTAGTATCCAAGATCTATAAAGAACTTCTCAAACTCAACACCCAAAAAACAAATAATCCAGTTAAGAAATGGGCAGAAGACATGAACAGACACTTCTCCAAAGAAGACATACAAATGGTTAACAGACACTTGAAAAAATGTTCAACATCACTAGCCATCAGGGAAATACAAACAAAAGCACACTGAGATACCACCTTATACCAGTTAGAACAGCAAAAACTAACAAGACAGGAAACAGCAAAAGTTGGTGAAAATGTGGAGAAAGGGGAGCTCTCTTGCACTGTTGGTGTGAATGTAAGCTGGTACAGCCACTCTAGAAAGTGGAGGTTCCTCAAGACGTTAAAATTAGAGCTATCCTATGACCCAGCAACTGTACTACTAGGTATTTACCCCAAACATACAGATGTAGTGAAAAGAAGGGGCACATGCACCCCAATGTTCACAGCAGCAATGTCCACAATACCCAAACAGTGGAAGGAGATAAGATGTCCATCAACAGATGAATGGATAAAGAAGATGTGGTTCATATATACAATGGAGTATTACTCAGCCATCAGAAAAGATGAATACCCACCATTTGCATCGACATGGATAGAACTGGAGGGGATTATGCTAAGAAAAATAAGTCAAGCAGAGAAAGACAATTATATGGTTTCACTCATATGTGGAATATAAGAAACAGTGCAGAGGACCATAGGGGAAGGGAGGGAAAACTGAATGGGAAGAAATCAGAGAGGGAGAAAAACCATGAGAGACTCTGGACTCCGGGAAACAGACTAAGGGTTGCAGAAGGGAGAGGGGTAGAGGGAGGGGGTAACCAGGTGATGGGTACTGGAGAGGGCACGTGCTGTGATGAGCACTGGGTGCTATATGCCACTAATGAATCGCTGAACACTACCTCAAAAACTAATGATGTGCTATATGTTGGCTGACTGAACGTAATTTTTTTTTAAAGATTTTACTTATTTATTTGACAGAGATAGAGACAGCCAGCGAGAGGGGGAACACAAGCAGGGGGAGTGGGAGAGGAAGAAGCAGGCTCATAGCGGAGGAGCCTGATGTGGGGCTCGATCCCATAACGCCGGGATCACGCCCTGAGCCGAAGGCAGACGCTTAACCGCTGTGCCACCCAGGAGCCCCTGAACGTAATTTTTTTTTAAAAAAGGAAAAAAAGAGACAGTTTTGTACAATGAATAAGCCTTTGCTTAAACGGTCGAATGATTTTTGATGAGGGTATCAAGACAATTCAAAGGAGAAAGAACGGTCTTTGCAAAAACTGATGCTGGATCAACTAGACAGACACACGCAAAAAGAAACAAAAAGGAAGTTGCACTCCTACTTTACAGCATATACAAAAATTGATTCAAAATGGAAGAGTTAAAACTATAAAACTCTTAGAAGAAAACATAAGTTTAAAGCTTTGTGACTCTGGACTAAGCAATGGTTTCTTAGATATGACAACCAAAGTCACAGAGAGCAAAGTGAAAAGTAAATTGGACTTCATCAAAACTTAAAAAAACGTTGTGCTTCAAAGGACATCATCAAGAGAATGAGAAGACAATCCACAGAATGGGAGAAAATATATCCAAATCATACCTGATAAGGAACTTTTACTCAGAGTTTAAAATAATTCTTATAACTCAAATATAAAAAGACAAATAATCCAATTTAAAAATGACCAAAGGATTTAATAGACCTTTCTCCAAAGATAAACAAATGGTCAATAAGTACATGAAAAGATGCTCAAAATCATTAGTCATTAGGGAAATACAAATCAGAACCATAATGAGATAACTTCTCATACCCACTAGGATGGCTAATAGCAAGAAGACAAGAAATGCATTGGTGAAGACGTGGAGCAACTGAAACCCTCACACATTGTTGGTGGGAATAAAGTGGTGTAGTCACTTGAGAAAATAGTTTGGCATTTTCTTAAAAAGATAAACACAGAGTTACCATATGACCCAACAATTCCATTTCTAGATATATACCTAAGAAAATTATAAACATAAGTCCACATGAAACCTGTACACAAATGTTCACAGTACCATTATTTACTATTAGCCAACTGACAAATGCATAAGCAAAATGTAGTACAGGGACTATTATTTGGTCATATGAAAGGACTGAAATATTGGTGCATGCTACAACATGGATGAACCTTGAAAAGATACAACATGAGAGAAGTCAGACACAAAAGGCCCATGGTGTGCATTCCATTTATAGTAAATACCCAGAACTGAGTCAGAAAGTAGATTAGTGGTTGCCCGGGACTGGGGCTGGGGGAAGGCAAATGCTGAGAGACTGCTCATGGGTATAGACGAAAGTGTCAAGTGGTCACAGGAGGAAAAAAAATAATGTTTAGATGGAGCTCTGAGAATTCAGAATGAAATTATCTAGACAAACGATTAGCTGCTGACCCCACTTTTTTGGCAGAGAAGCTACATGAATGAATTCCGTTTCTGGAGGAATTGTACGGTTATTCTGAGGGAAAAGATGTTCACAGCTCTGCAGTCAACCTGTACAACTAGAACTCATCTAAGCAAACCTGGGTTCAAATCTTATTACTGCCATTTAGTAGTTACAGGCAAGTTAGTTGACTTCTCTAAAATGCAACTTACTTATTTAGTGGTAATAATTATCTGGACATATCGATTTGTCTTGCCATGAATGTTGGGGCAGCTGTGATGCAGAACACAATGAACTCTCTCCTTCACAGAGCTCACGTTCTGGGCAAGAAGATGGACAAATACCGTAAAGAAACAAGACAATTTTACTCCGACGAAAGTACCCTAAGGGAAAGTAACAGGATACGTAGTAACGAGTGATGATGAGGTGAAGGACGATTTTGGGTCAGGTGGCCCAGAAAGGTCTCTCTGAAAAGATGATATTTGAGAAAAGAACAGAAAAACGAGGAGCCAGCTATGCAAAGATGTCCAGAGAACTTTAAAGAGGATTTTAAATACCAAGACTATGAGAGAGAAAAGAGGGAAAGTCATGGAAAAAGAGTGAAAGCAGCATACTGAAGACAGATCAACCTGGCCCGAGTATATCATGTGGGAAGTCAGTGGGGTCGTTGTTGGAGGTAGGCACGGGCTATACAGGCCCAGGGCCAAGATTCACTGTAAGGAACAAAGTGGATTGTACATGCTTAGCCTCCGTGTATAGCAAATGGTACTCATTACTCATAGGGCACAATAAAGCCACCTTCCACAAACTTGATTTCTCTTAAGGGATGCAACGGAGAGTGTGATATGGCTGTGACATTCTTCTTCATGTAGACAACCAGAGATGACTTGATTGCTCTGGCTAGCAGGCCAGTGACCCCTTTCCTCCTTCTGTACTCTCTGTGAATTCCTCCCAGAATACAGACTCCGTCAAAAGGGGACAGGCTTCTTAGGAGAGGAGCATGTAGGAAATGCTCTGGCCTCCCTCCTAGCAACTCCATTAGTGGATGTACCTTGTGCCATACTGTGCAAAATGTGTGCTTTCCCTTTTTCAATTAAAATTGATCGGCATGACTAATACTAAAGGGCCTGGTGCTTTAAATCCACGAAGGATTAGCATTTGGACTGTGTGGGAGGCTGAAACGCAGCCATAGAAGCTCTCACACAGAACTGCCCTACTTACTACAGAAAAAGCCCTAGGAAATGGGATGTAGGGAACTCAGATAGGAAAGCAGTCCACTCCTGTATCATTGCATGTCTCTTGCTGCCACTTGTGACGATGGGCTGCTCTCACCTGAAGGACCAATTATTGTCTATGACTCTTAAACTGACATGCTAGCAATCCAAACAGGACGCACAACCCATTACTGAACATATTATAATGGCTTAGACGTGAGGGGAGGGGACAGTGACATAAGCTCATAAACACAAAATGAAAAGCTCCCTTTTATTTTCTTACGTCCAACATATTGGAAGAAACTTCAGGGGTTCCAAATTCTTTCCAGCTTCTAGCCAGACCTCTCCAAGGGAAGGTTAATTCACTCATTTCTTGCTTTCACAGAGACTGTGAGTCAGGATTGAGAGCTACTGTGCTGGTTTTGTCATCTTTTTTCATTAAACTTTCCGTGAACCGCAGTACAACAGAAACAAATCCACCTGTGTGTCTGGACAGACTGGGGATAAAGAATGGGGAAAGAGGCGAGGAGGAAGAGGATGTGCTGGTTTAACCCAGAACTACACAAAGAAATGTATGGCACAAGGCTTGGAAAATCCTTATTCCTTTAAAAAATGACTCTGAAATAGCTCTTCTAGGCTGTAAACTGAATCTAGAACTGAGGCGAGCCAACTACGGATACTTCACGGGATTATATCTGGATCCTATTAATTAACACCCGAAGATGTACTCATGACCACGGTGTCTGAGAAGCACACTTCCCTCACCGTCTTTGGCTGGGTACAGTAACTGTGTTGTGTCACAGCACAGAAGGGTTAATTTTACAGACTGAGTTTCTACTGTGACTTCAAGATGCAAGTGGTGCGGTGGTCCTATTTCATTATTAGCTGTACATATGAATGTTGCTGGTATAAAAAATATTAAGAAATGTATGCATGGATGGAAGTCTTTGATAAAAGGACTATTTTCAAGCAATGTTACATAAATGAAGGTCGAGACAGTCTTCCAAAGTGCTCTGCCAGCTGGTTTCAGCCCCCCTTTCTGAAGAAGCAACCGTAAGACACGAGTACAAACTGTGCCGTCGCAAATGATGACCGGGTCCAGTTTTCCTTGACTGAGTGTGGGCCATGGCAGGGCCCGTGAGCACACAAAGGTAAGTCAGCTCTGAGCGCTGCTCAGATTATTAGAAGGATCTCAGCGGATCTTCTGCCATATCCGCAAAGTGACATTTCTTGTGACGCACATTTGAAACAACTTATGAAAACCATTCCATATGTCAAACTTCATTTCATTCGATTTTCTTTTGGTTGAAAATTGACACTAAAGATGTTTTGTCTTTCAGAGCATTTTCCTTTGGGAGCCGAAGGCCTGATGATGTATAACCCTTCCTGAAGGCTTTATGGCAGGGCTTCACAAAGCAAACATTTTTTCCCCTTATTTTATATCACCCTGACAAACAGAAATGCTGAGCCATTTAATTACCGAGCCTGCCTGACACATCCAGAGAGTCAAATATTCTGGTGGCGTCTAGCTGAAGGGGAAAAATGCACTGAATTCCCAGAATTACTTGTCAAGAAGACGACACCAAGGAAACTAGTAAATAAGCTTGCGGGCCCCGCGGCCGAGCTACGGTGCCTGAGTGGCTCGGGGCCCTGACTCAGCTCCACTCGCCCTGCAGCAAGGCACCCTACGATGGTGATACTTTGTTTCAGCTCCAGGCTGAGTAACCAGGAGACGATGGGCATAGGTCAGAAAGAACAAAGGTCAAGCCACAGGCCCATACGTCATGAGCTGGTCTGTGCTTTATAGAAACTTCCAGATCTAGAGCTCATACTCCTAGTTCCCAAACTAACTCACAGAAAGAATCTGCACAGATGCAACTGAGTATTTTTTCCGCAGATTCCAAGTATGACACGCAATCCCCACGACCGTGCCTGAGTGCACTAAGATATTCTATCCCATGGTGTTCTGAAGCTCTAACACATGACCAAAATGCATCAGGTTAACTTTATTTAATGTCTTTTCCTCCCTTTAGAACAGCTAATCCCTCTGATAATTTCTAGTCCATTTTATAGTAACTAAAGTATGAAAGTTACACTCTTGAATAGTTTGTTTGCATGCTTTAAAGTTTTCTTTTTCTTTCTTCCATCAATCATAGAACAAAAAGAGAAAGAAAAAAAAGTACACCTTCTGTGAGACAAGCAGTATTCTAAGCACCAGAACCAAGTAGTAGAAATTGTAGACAGGTCACTGTCTTTCAGGAAATTACAGTGAAGTTGACAAATGGGGGGGGGGTGAGAAAATAAATATGTAAAAAGATCAATATGATTTTAGAGGGGTCGTAAGTGCTCTGAATAATCACAGGATGATACAGAATGGTTGCAGTGTTGCAGACTTTCTCATGTTGGCTAGGGAAGTTCTCTGATGTGACGATGTTTGATTTGAGACTTGAACGATGGAAATGATGACAGGAAGCAGCCTGAAGTATTTGGGTGAAGAGTATTGCAGGAAAAGGAGTAACTTGTGCAAATGCCCTGAGACAGAAATGATAACAGATGAGCTTCAGGATAGAAAGGGGTGTGCCAGAGAGTAATGAATGAAGAATGGAGGGGACAGAAGGGGAGTTTTCAAAGGTAAAATCCAGAAAGGTGTTCTAGGCATATATTTTGAAAAGGAAGACGTAAAACTGTTTTTATTCACAAACAATACGATCTTGTAGGTAGAATATCCTATAGAAATTCACACAAAATCTACTAGAGTCCATGACCAAACTTAAGAAAAAATCAAGACACAAGATCATGCATGTTACATTTCTATATACTGGGAGAGAAAAATCCCGAAGTGCAATCAAGAAAATTACATTCAAAATAACACCAAATGGATTAAAGTGTTTAGGAAAATTTTTAATAAAAAAGTACAAAACTTGCACATTGAAAACTATAAAACATTGCTGACAGAAATTTTTAAAGATTTATACGAATTGAGAACCATATCCTATTTGAGAAAAGGAAGACCAATATTTGTAAGATGACATTTTTCCCCAAATAAATCTATATAATTCATTCCTTGTCAAAACCCCATCAGGCTTTCTTGTAGAAACTGACAAACTATTTCTAAAATTTATATGGAAATGCAAAAGACCTACATTAGCCAAAATAATTTTGAAAAATAACAAAATTGGAGGATATACTACCGATTTCAGGTAGTTGTGGCATCAGAACAGACATTTACATCAATAAAACATAATCAAGTGTCCAAAATATATCCTCATATTTATGAATTTTTTTCAATTTATTTTTGACAAAGTTGGTAAGAAAATTCCTTGGGAAAAGTCTTTTCAAAAAACTGCTGGAGCGACAGGATAGCTATATTTAAAAAATAATAATAACTTAGGTCCTTACACCTCATATAACACATGAAAATAACTCAAAATGAATCTTAGACTTAAGTGAAAGACCAAAACTCTGCATCTTTTAGAATATTGGAGAAAATCCTCATGAATTTGGGTTAGACAAATATTTCTTCACTGTAACACTAAGAGTTCAATCGTAAAAGAAAATACTAATAAATTAGACATTATTTAAAAAATAGGCCCTGCAAAAGACACCATCAATAAAATGAAAAGACAAGCCACAGAATGAGAGAAAATATTTTCAAATCATATATCTAAAAAATGTTGTGTATCTTATATGAATGCATAAAGAAGTGTTACAATGCAATATAAAAGAAATCAATTTTAAAATGGGGAAAGCTTTATATACAAATGGATAATAATCACATGAAAAATTTCTCAACACTATTAGACATTAGGAAAATGAAAATTAAAACTACAATGAGACAACATTCTACTCTCTATAGAATGGCCATAAACAAAAAGACAATCACAAGTATTGGGCCACATGTAGAGAAACCAGGAGACTCATCCACTGATGGTGGAAATGCGAATTAGTAGAGCCACTCTGGAAAACAGGCAGTTTTTAAAATTGTTGAGCATATACTTAGCATGTGATCCAGTAATTTCACTCTTCAGTATTTACCCAAGAAAAATGAAAATGTATGTCTACACACAGAGTTGTTCACCAATGTCTAAAGCAGCATTTTTCATTATAACTCAAAAAGGAAATAAGCCATATATCTATGAAATGGTGAATGGATAAACAAAATTAGTATATCCAAACAATGGGCTACTACTGAGCAAAAGGTCAGATTACTTATTCATGCAACAACACGAATATATGTCAAAAACACTATGCTAAACGAAGGAAGTCATTCACGAAAGATTGCATATGATTCCATGTAATGGAAATTTCTAGAAGAGGCCAATCTACAGATATACAAGGCTGATTAATGATTGTAGCTGGAGGTACGAGTGGAAATTGACTAAAAAACATGCATGTGGGTATCTTTTAAGGTGATAGAAATGTTCCAAAACAGGATTGTGGTGATAATTATACAACTGTACAATTTACTAAAAATTGTCTAACTGTGCACTCACCATGGATAAATTTTGTGACATGTCAGTTATACCTCTGTCAAGCTGTTAAAAGAATCACAATGGTATCATTGCCTGTAGTTATAACTTAAATGTTAGGTATTCATTAAATTATCTTCACCAATTTTAGTTTCATTTTCCAAGACAAAGTTCCAATTGAACACTTTATCTCTATTTACTATGATGGTGGTGTTCCTGCTTTACATGGTTTCACCTTAAGTGGTCTTTTTAGTGCCAATTAGCTTTAGATAATGACGAAGTTTTATATATATAGTACTTCACAGTGTGCTGTTATCAGTTAGGAACACATTAAAATACAAGTAACATAAAATCCAATTTACAGCAGTATAAAATTAGGTGGGTTTTGTTTGTTTGTTTGTCTTATATACAACTGGAAGTCTAGAGGTAGGTGGCTATTGGTAGGGTCAGCGGCTCAACATGAAACAAGAGGGTCTCCACAACAAACAGATGGGATCATCACATAGTGTTAAAAACAGCAATATGAGGGGAGAAGAAAACACAAGAAGGAAAGAGAAACTTTCCCAGTTATCGCCACTAAACTTTCAGTTACTAAACAACTTGATTATCAATGCAGAGGTAGCTGAGGAAGAAGGTGCGGTTTCCTGCACTATCATCAACATGAAAATGGCAGAGAAAATTCAAAATTTGTCAATAAACAGTGACTGTCACTTGTATCTGCAATGACATTTGGGGAACATCAGAATAGGAGCTCATGGGATGAGGACACCTGCCGGGATACAGAAAGCCACTGGTAATTCACATAAGAAATGAAATAGGAACTAAAATGTCAAAGAACCTCACTTTGTATCATCTCTACGATTACATTAAGAAACCAATCCCATAATGTTGGTCTAACGCTGTAATTCTATACGTGAGGAATTTGCGGTCCCAAAAGCTTACGTGATTTGCCTAAATCGACCCCACAAAAAACTAGCAGAGCCAGGAAGGCCCACCCAGATGTCAAGAATCACAGTTTGGTTGTTATTATCACAATGGGAACTCTGTTCCCTGTTTATCTATTGATTGTTTTTATCTTGTCTGCACCACCAGACTGCAAGGGAGTGACTTTTCTCCTACCTGTTTTCTACTCCCCTAGGAGTAACCACAGCTTTGAGCACATATATCCTTCGCAAATATTCAGCTGTGTCGTCGCATCATAAAGATAACAAGAACCCTCAATTATTCAATGAAATGAATATAAGAAAGCTACCATTGCAATGCTGAACTTTTACATGGAAATTTTCTATGATCTACTGATGGTGTTTGCTGAGAAAATTCACTCCTGTGGCAAAGACCTTGCTCACCAATGTTCCTGGGATGGACGTATTTAGAAGTGCCATTTTTCCCATGAGTTCCCAAAGGGATTGTTGAGATCCCTAGAAACTTCCTAATAATTGCAGTTGTAGAGTTTTCCTTCAGGAAACCCATTTGCAGAATATTTTCTGGTTCTCATCTAACTTTCTTTTCTGTTTCAGTGCAGCCTAAAGTTTAGAGCAAGGAAGCCACCCTGTTTTTATGCAATGAACATGAGAGAATCGATCAAGCAAGTTTAGAGTACATAAAGTAAAATGGCTTCATCTTTTCAGTACCTGTGGTCCTCACACAGCCATGCCACCTGGCACCTGGAATTGAAGACTGTTTCAGTCACGTGACGGAACACTGGTCTCAGGATTTTGGAATGAAAGGATAAGCAATGAAAGCCAAGGCCCATGTGCCTGGTGTTAAGGAGAGTTTACACCTGAAAGAATGTGATAACGATGCTCACACTTGCAGGTAAGACTTTTTACCCGCGAGGGGTTCTATCACAGCAATTTCATGAGTTGGAGGGAAATCAGGTGGGTGAAGCAGAGACGATGAACAAACATTTCAATGTCAAGCCAGACATTTGATTTCAAACTGCCAGTCAAATGATGTTCCTCACCTTTGTTTCAAAATTCAAATATCCACATTGCTCTCATGAACTACTTCTTTATAATAGCAATAATTTCATATGAGTTTCATGAGATAATTCCTCAACCCTCATAAGGTATGAAAACAATTTAACTGATCTAAGTTCTGAAACACTGGAGAGGCATCAATATCCCCGTACCAATCTATACTTCATCATGCAATGGACTTGATTTCTATATGGCGTCAGCAAACTGTAATTATATCATATCATTAATATCACTATTAAAACTGTCATGTCCACACGGAAGATAAAAATACAAAGAAAGATTAGGCCTACAGAAGCAGAAGACAAATTGGTTCCTCAAAATAACAATTTATGTTTTCATTTGAATATCAATCAAATCACTACCATCTTTGTACTGAGGAAACGATATATCAAGTATATCCCCACTAGTCGAGCACCTTTTTGAAGGAGCACCAGACCTAAACAGAAAGATAGAATACACAGAAATGATACAGAACATTTTTGAAGGCCAAGATTTCGGGTGTTTTAATTTGGCGGTAATTGAATACTTCTTGAACTTAGTATTTTCTGTGTTATATACATAATTCACTGACAGAATAAGTAATAGTCATCAGTTAAGTGATGAAGTTCGGAATCCCAATGGGCACTTTTAAGCTTTAACAATATACTAAAAAGCCACTGTATTATTTTTTTCCCCTTGGCTTAGAGAATTATTCCAGGACTCATTTATTACCTGCCATTGAGCACTTCTGGGTCAGCACAGGGGTCCTTAATGGTAGCACTATACACTCCAGGTCTTTTATCTTGAACCACTATTCCCCTTCTTATCTTGATGCCCGTGGACACAGAAAACCAGATTTATATTGTCTACTTTGTGTATTATTCATAAGATTTATTAAATAATGTTACTAGGGTTTCACTCATTTTCTATGCTCCTTAAACTCAAGACACCTACTGTTTTGTTTTCTGTGGCCACGTTGGAACTTAAAATTGCAATATCTCTCTTCTCTTGGACAAGAACATCATAGGACAATGCTTGGCACACTGACAGAATGACTTCTCAATACAGTAGTCCCCCCTTATCTGCAGAAAGCAAAACCATGGCTGCAGTTACCCGTGGTCAGTCATGGTCCAGAAGTGAATGACCCTCCTTCCGACATCCTTCTGTATTCTCAGAAGGTCAACAGTAACTTAAAGCTATGTCACAATACCTATGTCCTTCACCTCATTTCATTTTATCATCTCACATCACCACAAGAAGAAGAAGAGTAAGTATAGGACAATAAGATATTTTGAGAGGGAAAGACCACATTCCCTTAACTTACAGTATATTGTTATAACTGTTCTATTTTGTTATTAGTTATTACTGTGCTTAATTTTCAAATTAAACTTTACGATAGGTATGTATGTTTAGGAAAAACATATTATATACAGGGTTCAGTACTACCCCGAGTTTCAGGCATCCACTGGAGGTCTTGGGATATATCCCTCAGGGATAAGCTGTGGGGGAGGCCACTGTACCTTATATATGGTATTAGAAAGGAGATGTTCTCTCTTTCACACGGATCATGAACTGTAGATACATGTTACCAGAGCCGTGAGAGACTATGTCCGTTTTTGACTATATCAAAAGTTGGGGATGATCTGGAGCAAGTGGAACTTTTATGCACCGCTGGTGGTAAGACGGTACAACTGCTTCGGAAAATATTTTACAGTTTCCTAAAAAGTTAAACATACACCTATAATATGACCCAGACTTTCCACTCCTGGATATTTTCTCAAGAGAAATAAAATCATAAGTGTACACAAAAACTTGTACGCAAATATGAATAGATGTTATTTGTAACAGCCAAAACCGAGGAATAACCCAAACGACCACAAAATGAGGAGTGGACAGAGAAATTGTGATCCACACGGATGCACACAATGGAGTAGTACGCAGCCACAGAAAGAACCATCGGCACACCCGGCATGGGTGAACCTGAAATAATCCGCGTGAAAGAAGCCAGACGTAAAAAATACATGTTGTATGACGACATTTTCACATGATTTTAGAAAATGCAAATTAACCTATAGTTGCTTTGGAGGAGTCAGAGAAAGGCAGCAGAAGACTTTGCAAAGTGATGAAAGTATACATACTCTTGATTGTGGTTATGATTTCACAGGTAAATACATATTTCAAAACATATCAAATTCTACACTTCAAATGCATGCAGTTTATTATGTCAATTAGATATCAAACTGTTAAAAAAAAAGAGAGAGAAATAGAGACACTTAATGTTGTCATACACTAAACAAGTTACTCCCAACAGACTTTCACCAAAGGAACCCGTAAGATACATATTTACAGCCCAGAATTAAAGACTGAAATGCAGAGTGCTGCCTATCACTACAGAAGCTAAAAGGACCAGTTTACCTCTCCTGATGTCTGCCGGCTGAGCAAAGACACATAACCTAATTGCTTCCAATGGGCCACTGCTCCGCAGGACTCTGAATCTGGAGGGAGTGACACAAAGAACTAGGAACGGTCCGGAACTCGATCTGATGGCGGCAGAGGCAGCAGAGAGGGAAGCAGTGACATCTGAAAAACCATAGCAGCTCTTCCTGAGGAGGCCCAGGCCCCTGCTGGACTGCCCACCGTCCAGGAGCATAGAAGCAGCAAGGCCAGTGGATGTGTCAGCCCAGTGATAGAGCAGCATGGGCAGCTCTCACACTCAATGATCACAGCAACAGTTCTCATCACCTACCTCACCTCAGCTATGTCTCCTACTCTTTCCTTCTAGTCTAAGAGCTACCTATTGTCCTTCCAATAAATGTCCTTTCTGCTTACATTCAAGAAGAAAGGTTAGGAATTTAAAAAGTAAACAGAAAGGTCCAAGTGATCCACATACTGATAAGATGACCATTCAATTATATTTTATATTCTATACTTTATAAATGAACAGCCAAACTTTGCCCACAATGAAAGTCAAATTACGCCAGAAAACATGTCTACAGATGGATGTGGAAGTGACTGCATAAGAAAGGGCAATAAAAACAGAGTTGTATCACTCGTCTGAATGGGAAGCAGTGGGACTTGAGCTCTCAGTACCTCCTCTGGAATGGGAGGAATCTCAGATAACATATCTTAAAAGCAATGTATACCTGAAACTAATATAACACTGTCTGTTAACTCTGCTGGAATTAAAATTAAAAACTTAACAAGCAAAAAGGCACTGCAAGGGATACACTGGGAATAAGGTCTCCTTGGGAGAAGTTGGTCACTGCAAGTTGACTAGTTTAATCGCCTGTGCTTGGAAGGAAGATGGGAAGCAAGGAGCCCCAACGCACAGAGCCAGCCAAACAGAAGGAATGCTGCTGCATGTTTTGAGAGTTCTTTGGTTTAAGAATCCAGACTCACTCATGTTCCCTCTCTAACAAGTGAGGGTTTTAATGGGTACTTATAATCACTTGCTGTGAACTTTCAGTAATTTATTTCATGTTAACAAAACAAAACAAAACAAAACCATGAAAGCCATAGAGACATCTCCAAGAGATCAAGCAATGACATTTATTTTGACGGGGCCTACTGATTCAGTTTCTCGGTGTGTGAGTTGCATGGGAGCAACTTTTTCCCCAAGATAAACACTCAGAAAAGTGGTATTAATGCATTCAGGCTTCGATAACACCAAGAGGAATACTTATAGACTGATGAAAATACTTAAGGAAATGGTGGGCTTGTGGCCCTTTAAGAAGTTTTCACATATGAGACACATGTCACGTAAGATAGTAAACACTTTTGGAAGCAAATCCTTATACCTCCACCTCTGAAACGTATCCCAAATATGTCTATTCTCTTCACCTTCCCAGCCCTCTCTGCTTTTACCTGGATTAGCAGCAACTGGTGAACCTGATTTCACTTCATTCACAAAAATCCATTTGTCACAAAGAAACCACAGTGATGTTTTTAAAATATATATCAGACTGTGTCACTGCTCTGCTAATAACGTGTAGATGGCTTCTTAATACATTTGGAAAAAGATCTGAATTTCCTATCAGGACGTACCATGCCCTAAACCATCTGGTCCCTAGGTAACTCCCCATCTTAACCCTTACCATTCTTCTCTGTGCTAATTCTACCCCAACGTCCTGGGCTTCTTTCTGTTCCTTGATTACACCTCCAAGACGGCCTTCACACATGCTCTTCCCATCAACCGTAACAATCTTCCTCATATACTCAGGTTGCTGATTCCTACTAACATGAGGACTCAGCTCAAATATTTGTTCCCATTGTAGCCTTTCCTGACCACCCAGTGTAAAGTATCCCCCATCACATGACTGTTCTACTGTCATCATAGCACCTCCACTGAGACTGACTTTTTTCTTTGTTTGTTTACTTACGTATCATCTGTTGCCGTGCTAGAATTAAGTTCTTTGAGAACAGGAGTCCTGTCTAATTATCACTACATCTCGTGTCTACAACAATGTCTGGCACATAGCAGACATTCAATAATTGTATATTTTATGAATTAATAAATGAAAAGCAGAAAGAAGAACAAATCCCAGGTCTATTTATCATCACCTGCCAGTCCACGTGATGTAGAATTAGGATTAACCGATCTGCATCCTCCTATGAAGACTGACTGCGCCTGACCCCTAGTGGCAAATCCCTAATAACACTTGACAGATTATCCAAAAATCAAATATCTTAATACATACCATAAGGTTGGTCTAGTATTTTTCATCAGGTGCAAGTATTGGCTTATCATAAATATCAGGGCTAGAAGAGATCTTAAGTATATACCTGAAATGTAACATTAACAACAACAACAGCTACCATTTGTTGAGTGTATAGCATGTCTCAGCCACTGTTCTAAGTGCTCTGTACGCCTTCCAATATTTAGTTCTCATTACAACTCTACAAGTTACGTACTACTGTGCTCCTTTATAGACGAGAAACCCATTCAAGTAACTTGTCCATGGCCACACAGCTAGTACGAGTCCGAACCCAGCTAGCACAAACGCAATACTCGATTCACCATTCCACTCGGACAGGAGAAATCATACTCAACCCAGATAGTCCTTTCTTGCTCCATAATGTGGACCCCCAACTCATATAAGCACAGTGCTCCAGGCCGGGCCTGCCAGAGGAGTAGTACTGGTACCAGAGAGGACCTCAGCCAGTCTAATCTTAGAAATGATCTACTACAACCTTCTTATTGTAGACACAAAGAATAAATGTCCAATGAAATAACTTTTTGGAGGTCACACAGTGTCAGGACTGGAACCTAATGAGTCACTCTACCCCTTACGAAGTACCACAAGTAGTCATCAGGGAATGGTGAACGTCAGAGCAAGTGTCTTCATATGGGGGTTAGAAAGAGTCACACCTAGTGTGAAAAACAAGGGCTGTGACCTGGTACGGTGTGCGGTTCTGGTAATGGTGCCTGGAATCCTCCCAGCCACTGTTTCTAAGCAGACCCTACTGCAGATCTCTCAGACTCAAATGACTTTGTCTTGTTTTGATTAGTACAGAGGAAAACAGCACCTCTGAGAAAAGTATACAAATATTTACTGAACACTACATGCCCAGCGCCCTACTAGGTGGTGGTATGAGCTCAGATGAAAGCAGGTGAGATGAAAATTGGTCCCTGATCTCCTGCAAGGCAAAGCAGAATGGTTTTCTCCTGCCAAGCAGAGAAGATAAATGCAGTGAGCAGGAAGTGGGGATATTATCCTTCCAGGAACTGGTAATGGCCTTCAGAAGCGTACGCAGCTGTGCATAAGCTTTCCAGATGAATTGTTTAAAAACTACTCAGGGTGTACATTCTTTTCCTCATTTGTTCCTTTATTTGCAATTCTCCTGTTACCTTTGGAAATCATTAAGAGAAAGGAGCAAGTGAAAGTGGGCAGGCTCTGTTTGAGTCCAGCTACCGAGTCAGCAAGATGAGCATAAATGTGTTTGGGGTGCAGCGTGCACAGCACAGAGGGCGACATTTGCTTTTTCTCCCCCTCATATCATCTAGCGTAGCCCACTCCTACCTGCCAAGGCCCTAGGATGTGACCCCTGATGGATTCTGGGAGTCTGATTTGTAACATCTGCTGATTCTCTACTGGCAAAAGAGAATTAAATATTTGCTAAAGCTCTAGAGACCAGGAAGCTTTTCCTGCTTACCCGGTGCTTTATCTTCAAAAGTGACTATAGAGGAAAATCTTGGCCTAATTTACTGGAACCATAACAAATATTTATCAGATGAATGCATAAGTCAGTTGTGCCTTCTTAGGAATCACTATTAAACCAAAAAGCGTGTAGTGTGTCTATGCAGAAACCTCTGAATTCTAAAAATACTTCTTGCAAACAAGTCCCCCACAAGCTGGTAGAGTACCAGCTTCATGGAAGTTCTCATCTAAGTTGATTTCTCTATTCTTTTATAACAAGGGAGAGTAAAATGAAACCTGAAAAAAAAATTGTACAACTGACTCCAATGAAGAGAAAGCCCAGATTGCCTCATTAAAAAAAAAAAAAAAAAAAGACAAAAAACCAAAAAACTGAGTAGACCCGTTATCCAAATTTATAGCAATCTGCCAAGTTGGACAGAATGGCTTTTTGCCTTATCCCTGCCAAGGATTCTAACCCACAGCAGCATGAGTTACAAGGCAGTGGGGAGAAGGACAGAGCTGATTATCATTCCTTTTAATGTGGAAAACTAAAACTCAAAGTCCAGACTGTTTGCGGTTCTTAAACAGGGGAGATTGCTGTTGGCTACCATGACGACCCAGTATCTTCTTCGGCCTGAGAGCTTCCTTTATTCATTTATCAAGCATTTTCTGAACACCTACTATGTACCAGGCACTGTAACGGGCACCTGAGGATAAGTGAGGAAGGCATGGCATTTGTCTCTGCGGAACTCAAACTCTGGTAAAAGAGAAGGACCTAAAAACAAGTAATTGCAATACATTATGATAAATGCACTGAAGAAATACGTTCTTCTGATACAAGATGTTTGGGGAATGTAGATTAAAAAGCTGCTAATTCTGCTAGCCGAGCATATTTACTTTCAAATGTGGCAGAAAGATTTGAGCATCTTCCACAAGAAAACACTTCTGTACCACAATTCTTAATATAATTAATAGTAATAAGGAGACATCGGTTGTTATTATTTTATTATTATTGACTTCTATTAGTTACCAAACACTATGTTAATAGCTAAATTCTCACATTCTACCAATGAGGGAACTGAGGCTTAGAATTTAATAAGTCCTTAACAAGAAATTGTCTTTAAATTGAGCTTCTTCAGGGGAACTCAAACACTGAAAACATACAAAGGAATTCATTTCTGCCATCGCCATGAAAAAGGAGACCTGAGACAGAGAGGAGAGGAACAAAGAACTATAGGAGTTTACTACTGCACACCAAGGGGACGTAAGAAGAGGCTGAGGCGGGGTCAAGGATTGCTGTCAGTCCGAACTCCCACCCCTCCACAGTCACTGGACAATTTCCAGCTCTTACAGCTATCCCAACTGCTGCACCCGGAACCAGTCTGAAGAGAAGAAGAGAAACAGAAATGGAAAAAGAGGAAGACAGGGCAGCCAGACTCTATCTCCTGGGATGATGTGAATTCTCAGAGCTGTGAGGTCACATCCCCGGCTCCTCCTGTCAGCCAAGCCAGCCATGTCAGAGGATGGCCAGTGACAGCACCGGCTGGGCCATCAATGTAGGAGTGCGATGTGGTTGTTAAATAGGCCGAGATGCCTTGGCTGGCCATCCCAAGACCCAACATGTCACACAAGGGGGTGGCTGCATTCAAGGAACTTGTGAGAAGGCAAAACGGAGATTTCCTAAATCTTGTCCATTCTCTCCCCAAACCTGAATTCTCGGGGAGGCATCTTTTATGGCAACCGCGGTGCTTCGCCATTTTGCCATTGTAACATTCTTTCCCGTGATTCCGGGTAAGAATTACAGAGTCTACATTTTCAGTCATAACGCTAAAGAAATCATTTTTAAAACCTCATGCAGGTAATAACATCAAACCAGTTGTTCCAAGGAGGAGTATGAAAGCAGTGGATTCAGAACGGCCCCGGGAGGCAGAAACCTGCTTGCCATTATCCAGCTCTGTGAGCTTCGTGGCTGCTTTGACTCTCCTTTCTCTTAATTTCCTCAATTGTGAAATGTGGAGTTTGGGCTAGAGTAATGTTCCCCAGATACAAGTTCACGGAGCAGCCATACTTGGGTCATTTAGGAGAACTTCCCAAACTGTACTCCTGGATACATGAGGGGGTGAGTCCCAAGATCCTTTATTTTTTCAAGTCCCACAAAAGGTGCGATGTGTGGAATACCATGTTTCTTTCACCTCATGTTTTGTCTGTCAAACAATGGTTCAATGAGGTGAACAGCATGAAAAAGAACCTAGGAAGAAATAGCCAAAGTCACATTTTTCGAAGAGTTAAGACTGCATGAAGCACAGTCTTCTAAAAGAGCAGCAAACTACTCGCACAGATTTGAGGATCTTCGTCCCAAACAAAACTATCTTCCCCTCACCACAAATGGATAATTCCCTAATAAACTGCAGGCACGAGACTTAGATTGTTTTCTTTTTTTTTTTTCATTTTAAATGAGGTCTTAATAGGTAAAATATTGCCTTTTTTTGGTCATGACGAAAGGCAAAGCGAACAAACGAGAACAAACAATTGTGCTGCGGCTTCTGATGAAGACCGAGTTTTATAAAAGCCAAAGGCACGTGCGCTCAACCAATGAAGCAGGTGCCTTGATCAGCAAGCACAGTTAAGAAAGAAAATTGAATTCTTTGAAAACAATTTGGAAAGGAACTTGGAAACCATATCCAAACAATGCTCCGGGGCTGACATTTCAAAAATGTATTTGCTCTTTATTCTAATCACTTTGGTACTTTCATCAAAGCAAAGACATGACATATGGAACAGAAGATATGCAGTGAGATGGAGGAGTAGTCAGATGCAAATGCTTGGAAAAGGCCCAGAGATTACAATCTGGCTCACCTTACACATCCACTCTCAGCTCCCGAAAGACGCCGAAGAGCTGTCATCTGTGGAGAGCCTGTGGTAGAACGGGTTCTGTGCAGCTTTCTCCAATCCTCCAAGGAATTCCAAGGACACAGAAGCCCAGGAAGATTAACTATTTTATACAAGGTCTTAGACGTGCTAAGAGATGGAGCTGAGATCTGAATTCAGTTCAAACTTCCTGCTGCTTCTGAATTCAATTCCCTTCTGACCCTCAATCTAATCCTATCTCTGCCCTGTCAAAGCCCCAGCACACGGGCTCAGGTTCAGTGTCTTCTCAGCATGTTTCAGTGATTTACAGAGGGAACTTCCCTGGAATAGCTGAACACCAATAAGGAATTGTTACTGAAGGGTTGCTCTTTCCCTCCTGTTTTTATTATTCTTGTTAGTGCTTGTTTTTTCTGATATCTAATACAGCTCCCGTGTTATCTCACTGTCTACTCCTTATGAGACACATAGGCATGGCGGAAAATGAGCGAACAATGCCATCTTTTCTTAAAACATCTCTTCTGCACAGACTTTCAATATTTGTTTAAAATCTACTGTACTTACACACACAACCAGCCAATGAAAACTATCTGCAAGAAGCAGATGAAACGGTCTCTGTACATTGAAGCCACAAGTGACTGATGAGAGTTATTTCACATCTAGGGCAAACTCATCCTGTATTGCCACACAGCCTAGGCTGGAGCGTACAGCGGCTGAAAGCAGAAAGCTGGTGAGAGGTGATGGACCGAACAGATTACTTTGTCTTTATGTCAACGGTGTGTTTCCCTGGGGGGGAGGCGAGTAGTAAACAAGTCATGTTAACCACGTCATTGATCCCATCTGATATGAATGAAAACCAGAAAAAAAAAAATGCAACGAAAAACATGCATAGTATCAGTCAATAAAGAACTAATACGGAATCAATCACTGAAGCTTAGGCCTCGCTGTCAGGGCATCTGAGCCCACTGTATGTACCTTTCCTGCCCCCAGCAGATGAGTCCTCGTTTTTCTGGACCACTTGCCTCCATCACACATCGTTTTCCCCTCTCCCCTCCCCTGGCGGGCCTCTACCCTATCCTTCATCTTCCCCTCCCTGGAGAGTAGTCTCCAGGTGTGCGGGGGTGGTGGCAGTAAAGTTAGCCCTGGAGGGTCCTACAGAGGTGGCGTTAGAGCTAGCTGTAGGTATCTCGAATGCCATTCTCTCAGGAGCATGCCTCGGCCTTGCCCTACCTGGTGGAGGGTTTCTGAAGGCGCTCCCTCAGTGTTCCCTCTCCCCGCCAGCATCCATGGAGCGTCCCCAGGGCTGGAGTAGACAGGCCTTAGGGCTCGCCTTTGCCTGCCTTGGAATTGAAGCCTTTCCCGGGAGATCTGGCTCCGGTGTCACATGTATTCCTCAGAGCCACTAGGAACAGCATGGGCCCACTCTCTCCTCAAGGGCAAGGCTGCAGAGCCTACAGACCCGAGAAGCCTGCACCCCACCAGTCTCTGATGCCAGTTCTTTTTATTTCCATGAAGCTACTTAATGAGATTCTTCATGCATAAAATTAATTTTTGCCCTGTTCTATCAGCTTTTACCACTAAAGGATTTACTTACAATTTTGTCAGATTTTATTTATACGTGCAATAAAGGGGGCCCAAATCATAATGAAGGCTTTCATGGGTAATGATGGGAGGTACAAAAGGAAGCTGAGAGCGGGCAGACATCCAGCCCCTCTGGATGCCAGGATGCATTATGCAGGAGAGACCCCCGCAGAAATGCACACGAGGCCCCGCCTTCCCAGAACCATACTTCAAGTCAGATCCTAATCTGTTGCCGGGGGAGAAAAGGAGGAGCAGGCCTATTAATAAACAGTGCAAATAGTAAGGCTTTATGGGAATCTGGTTGTTTTCTTACACACTAGATTTGCTCTCAAACCCTTCACAGATCTGTCCTGTGTGACCGCTTTGTAGCCAGTGGGCTGCTGCACTGAGTGTCTCTTGGGAAGCTGTGTGCAGCTGGAATGGAGCAAAGATGGACAACATAAAGACCCTTGCTTACTGAGTCTCCCCTAAGGCCGGGCTCTGTGCCAGGCACTGTGCTGACGTGATGTCACCTAATCTTCAAAATACTTGGTAGGGTAGCTATTACAATTCCCGCTTTAAAGATAAGGAAACTAGGGGCGCCTGGGTGGCACAGCGGTTAAGCGTCTGCCTTTGGCTCAGGGCGTGATCCCGGCGTTATGGGATCGAGCCCCACATCAGGCTCCTCCGCTATGAGCCTGCTTCTTCCTCTTCCACTCCCCCTGCTTGTGTTCCCTCTCTCACTGGCTGTCTCTATCTCTGTTGAATAAATAAATAAAATCTTAAAAAAAATAAATAAAAAAAATAAAGATAAGAAAACTAAGGCCCAGAGAGGTTCCACAGCTGCCTAAAGTCACATACTATTCTTTGCACGGTTCGCCGTCACCACCACCACCACCACCCACTCTTTTTTCCCTATTGCATTCTAAGTCATGAGCCCTCCTCTCCAGGTTAAAATGCTCAGTCCACTGCGATTAGAATATGCCCTAGACTGGGCACAAGAAACCTGACTTCTAGTTCTACTTCCATTTTTATTACTAAATGCTGTGTGACCTTGAGCAAATAACTTCACTTCTCTGATTGTCACAGTCCTCTCTTGAAAAGTAAGATTATGATCTCAAGGAGCCTGTTCAGTTCTGGCGTTTTTATCCAGTGACACTGTCTCCACCTAATAACAACAGAGCGCGTGCAAAGTGCATGTGTTAGCTCACAGAAAATGAACTCATTTTTCAGAGTTAAAACACTTGGAGCTATGCCACTGCACAGCCAACGCTGGGACGGTCTCTGGATTTCCAAAGCTGCATGGGACTGCCAAGCTCCTGTGAAGCACAAGAGACTTTTTTCCTGCTCACCCTTCTCTTGCCAACACCAGAGATGAAGAATCACATAGGTCAAGATGCAAGTTGCACAAGACTGCTGAAGGCTGGCAAACGGAAACGAAGAGCATAGTGGGACAGTTTAGCTCTTTCCACGAAGAGAACCTTGCTCCAGAGGCTAACTGGAGACTTCATCTTCAGGAAAACCTGACTCTATCGGCATCTCACATTTCCAACGGAGAAAAAGATGTCACTAGCCACTTAAATCATAGGGAAGAATTTCTGTGACAGTACGGCCTTTGTCCTCTCACCATGGATTCTATGTCTTTGAAGCTGCAAAAGAAGGACCAGAGTCACAAACCTCTATCCATTCAACAAATACTGAGATGCTTTGGTGCTCTAAGCTCATGCCAGGTATCAAGGATAAAAAGGAAAGGAAGACACAAAGCCTTCCCTGAACGTTCTCACAGTACAGTAGCAAAAATAAACAGTTTCCATGCAAGAGGATGAAGATGATGGTAAAGAGGTTGTGGCTGTTTGGAGGATAGTTCACCCCGCTAAGCAGGAGTGGGCTGTGGGTAAAGGCAATCACTGGCCTTAAGGGAGGAAGAAATAATTAACTCCAAGGATGATAGCTGTTTGAGCTGAACCTTGAAAGACGAGTAGAAATTGGTCGGGCAGGTGTGTGAGGGGATGGTGTTCCAACAGAGAGGGTGGTAGGTGACTCTCCATTGATCACGCCACACCTAACGGGAGAAAATGTCTCAACACAGTCAGGATATTCTTCCCGCAGAATGGTTTTTAGGAATTGCGGTGTGGATTTAGGTCTCTAACACATGGAGCTTTCTTCTAAAGGCAGCTCTTCCTTTCTTTCCTAGGATATCTGACTGTGAAATCTCTTTCTAGTTGTCTCACTGTGGATGCTCTTTAATGAGATAGGACCCAGAAATGTGATATTTCTAATAAATGAAGAGAAAGAAAGGATGGGAGAGACAGAAGAAACTGAGATCCAGCAAAGCCTCAGCCACGCCCAGACACTCCACAGAGTGGGGTACCAGGCTCAGCAAAGCCAAGGACCAGTCCCCAAAAGAAAGACTGAAGGGCAGGAAAAGCAGAGAAGTAGCTTACCAAGGCAGCAACTCTTAGCACAGACACTGAATCAGCAATGAACATGGAAGGCATAAGGAGTCTAGAAAAGGCATCTTTGCTCTCTTTCTGAAGTGTGAAGAAATAAATGTAAAAGACCGAAAATCAGTTGCCATGAGCTAGTGGATAGATATGAATGGAAACCAAGAATGGGAGTGTTTCCCATGTGTCATGGTGAGGAGAGGGAGACACTGAGCATGACTTAGAGCGTCACCCTCAAGGGTCCTGTGCCAAACTAGACATGGCCCCAGGGTGGAGGAGGTGGCTGGCCTTCTCTTCCCCTTTTATGTTCCTGCTCAGTTAAAAAAATGTGAAGTGAACAGTTGGGGGGAGAGTCAAGGAGGTACAACAGAGGGTCCAGACTAGCAATCAATGCCATAAAGTTGAAGGAAGTACTTCACAGCACCACTGACAAATATCATCATTTTCCTCTCCACGAGCTATCTTAGTGCAAGAAGAGAAGCAGGGGTGATGAAATGAGGTGGGGGTCATGTAAAAGAGAGAGACTTGATGGAAATAAGAATAACAAAGCATTGAGCAATTTCTTGTGACTCACATGCAGAGAGAAAATGTTTTCATGGAAGAAAGCCAGAGGAAGGCCACACGGGAAGTATTGTGAGCTTTTCTTTTGCAATTCCATTATGACTTTAATAGTTTTTTTCTGACCACTACAGTGATGGAGTTCCTTTGTATGATATTTATAAAGTATACAAAAGCACACAAAAGAAAATAAAAATCACTATCTTAAAGAAAAGCTTTATTAATATTTTAACTCCTATAGATCAAAGAATTTTTTAAAAGAAAAACAGAAGAAAGAGGAGGCAGAAACCTATGCGAAATTTGAACTCTAAATTAGATGGACAAAAAAATTTAGTGACACTATCTCTATTAATGTATATGTACTGAAACACATAAATTCTTATTGGAAAGTTCAATGCTAAAAGCAAAAATATTTGGGTAAAAATACAAGGGTATTTTGAAATAGTGTTCATTTACAGCAAAATGTTGGCATAGCTTTATGATTAAATGTCATACACAATGGAGGTCCCCACCACATCCCATCCCTGAGTCTCACTCTCTCCTTTATCTCACCCATTCTTCTTTCTCTTTTGGATAGTCCATTATTGCTGTAAATGATACTGACTTGGCAAGGCTCAGCGGTAGAATGAATATCAAGGATGAAATGAGGTTGAGCACCAAGAGTGAGTTTTAGGCCAGATCAAAGGTTTTATGAATATTCTTCCCTACACTCACCCCCAATCCTTATACATATAGAAATGAACAGAGCACTTTGGAAACCTCCCTTTTGAGTCTTCATAGGACAGATTCTTTGCTCTTGGCTTCCACCCTCCCCTCTTACATTCAGCTTGTTGCTAAGATAGGCTGCTTCCACCTCTTACCACCAAAGATTCTCATCTGACAAGGCAGGTATTTTACCTAACTGTGGTCCAGGCCACACCTCATCCCGCCCATTCATAGGTTGGCAATTGCATCAAGCCTAGCCCGGATCTGGGCCCCGGATTGCGCATGGAAAACTCAGAAAAATATTGCCACTGCTTTCCCTATTTGGCTGCCCCAAGTTCTAACCAGATCTGCCTCTACCAGACTTCATGTACTAGGGTTTACTGGTAGCAGCATTACCAGCGAAAGCGTGGGATGCCACAGTGAGTCTAGAGTTTCCAGAGAGAGATAAGTACAGTTGTTCCTTGGACAGAGCCCTGTTGTCCACCATTCTATTACCCAAAGATTGTTGTTTATAATACAGGCTCATTGGTAGGAAGCTTGTAAGGAAGACCCAACAATGTAACACAAAAAGGCTACCAAAATGTTAAAGAGATTATCCTTTCCTGAGGACATCATTTTTACCAACTGCTAGGTAGATGCATCAGCCTATCACACAGGGAAATCAAAGAGCAGCATTGTTTTCAATTTGTTGCCAAAGTGGGGTGAAATTTTATCTAGTCAGGATTCACAAAGGAATCTCTGGTTAAATGATACGTACATACATTGTCAACAAGTTATTTAATTATATGACAACTATATTGTACAGTTATATATGTATGTACATGCTGAAAGTCAGTTACCTTGAACATTCTCAAGAATTTAATAGCTCACTGCACTGACGTATGCATCTCACTCCAATGGCTCATTTGTTAATTAGTTCATTTATTCATACATTTCCTATTAATTTATTCAAAACATATTTATAGATCATATGACTTGGCCAGTACTATGCTAATTACCAAAATTTATAAGGAAAATCCCTTTTAAAAATTATTTATTATTTTATTTTTAAAGATTTTATTTATTTATTTGAGAGAGAAAGGGAAAGACAGAGAGAGTGCACAAGCAGGAGGGCAGGGCAGAGGGAGAGGAAGAAGCAGACACCCCACGGAGCAGAGACCCTGACATAGGGTTTGATTCCAGGATCAGGACCTGAGCCAAAGGCAGATGGTTAATTGACTAAGCCACCCAGGCACCCCTTTTAATTTATTTTTTAATTCCACTATAATTAACATAGTGTTATATTAGTTTCAGGTGTACAATATAGTAATTCATACAATTGAATACACTAGTCAGTGCTCATCGTGGTAAATATACTCTTAATCTCCTTCACCTATTTCACCCATTTCCCCACCCACTTCCCCTCTGGCAACCACCATCTTGTTCTTTATATTTAAGAGTCTGTTGTGTGTCTCTCTTTTTCTTTGTTTTGTTTCTTAAACTCCACATATAAGTGAAATCATATGATATTTGTCTTTCACTGACTGACTTAATTCACTTAGTATTATACCCTCTAGATCCATCCATGTTGTTGCAAAGGACAAGATGTCATTCTTTTTTATGTCTGAGTAATATTTCATTGTTTATATATACCATATCTTATTTATCCATTTTTCTATGGATGGACACTTGTGTTGGTTCTATAATTTGGTTATTGTAAATAGTGCTGCAATAAACACAGGGGTGCATATATCCTTTAAATTAGTGTTTTCATGTTCTTTGGATAAATACACAGTAGCAGAATTACAGGATCATATGGTAGTTCTATTTTTAAATTTTGGGGGGAACTCCATACTGTTTTCCACAGTGGCTACACCAGTTTGCACTCCTACCAACAGTGCAGGAGGGTTCCTTTTTCTCCACAAACTTGCCAACACTTGTTGTTTCTTGTGTTCTTGGGTTTAGCCATTCTAACACGTGGGAAGTGAAACCTCATTGTGGTGCTGATTTGCATTTCCCTGGTGATGGGTGATACTGCACATCTTTTCATGTGTCTGTTGGCCATCTGTATGTGTTCTTTGGAGAAATGTCTGTTCATGTCTTCTGCCCATTTTTAAATTAAATTATTTGTTTTTCTGGCATAAAGTTGTGTATGTCCTTTTATATTTTAAAAATCAACTCTTTTGGATATGTCATTTACAAATGTCTTCCCCCATTCAGAAGGGTGTCTTTTAGTTTTGTTGATAGTTTCCTTTACCATTCTAAAGCTTTTTATTTTGATTAGGGACAAGACAAAGATGCCCACTCTCACCACTTTCATTCAACATAGTACTGGAAGTCCCAGCCACAGCAATCAGACAAGAAAAAGAAACAAAAGGTATCCACATTGGTAGGGAAGAAGTAACACTTTCACTATTTGCTGATGCCAAAATACTATATATATAGAAAATGCTGAAGAGTCCACCAAAAAACTACCAGAACTGAGGAATGACTTCAGTAAGATTGCAGGAGATGAAATCAATATACAGAAATCTGTTGCATTTCTATATACTAATAACAAAGCAGCAGAAAAAGAAATTAAGAAAACAGTCCATTTATAATTGTACCAAAAACAATAAAATACCTAGGAATAAACTTAACCAAGGGAGTAAAAGATCTCTGAAAACTATAAAACATTGATGAAAGGAAACTGAAGATGACACAAACGAATGGAAAGATATCCCATGCTCATGGACTGGGAGATCAAATATTGTTAAAATGTCCGTATGAACCAAAGCAATCTACGGATTTAATGCAATCCCTATAAAATACCAACAGCATTCTTCACAGAACTAGAAAAAACAATCCTATAATTTATATGGAACCAGAACCAGAAAAGATCCCAAATAGTCAAAGCAATCCTGAGGAAAAAGAACAAAACTGGAGGTCTCAAAATCCCATATTTCAAGATACACTACAAAACTCTAGTAATCAAAACAGTATGGTACTGGCACAAAAAGAGATACACATATCAATGGAATGGAATAGAGAGCCCAGAAATAAACCCATGAGTACATGGTCAATTAATCTTTTTTTTATAAGATTTTATTCATTTGACAGAGAGAGACAGCCAGTGAGAGAGGGAACACAAGCAGGGGGAGTGGGAGAGGAAGAAGCAGGCTCATAGCAGAGAAGCCTGATGTGGGGCTCGATCCCAGAGCACCAGGATCACGCCCTGAGCCGAAGGCAGACGCTTAACGACTGCACCACCCAGGCGCCCCATGGTCAATTAATCTTTGACAAAGGAGGAAAGACCATGCAATGGGAAAAAGTCTCTTCAACAAATGGTGTTGAGTAAACTGGACAGCTACTGAACAGCAAAAGAATGAAACTGGATCACTTTCTTACACCACACACAAAAATGAACTCAAAATGAGTTAGATGTAAGTGCGAGACTTGAAACCATAAAAATCCTAGAAGAAAGCACAGGCAATAATTTCTCTGACATTGGCCACAGCAACATTTTCTAGATAAGTCTCCTGAGGCAAAGGAAACAAAAAGGAAAATCCCCCTTTCTTAACTTCAAAATTTAATAAATAAAACTAATATGAACCCATAATAACAATAATAACATCTAACACTCATTGAACACTTACTATGTACAAGGCATTATTAAAGTCTTTTGTGTATTTTAACTATTATAATCCTTTTAACAAACCCACGGTGTATAACATTATCATTACACTTTTAAAGATGAGAAAACTGAGACAAAGAAGTTAACTTGCCCAAGATCACCCAGATAAAACAGGGAAGACTCTAGAGGCTAA
The DNA here is from genome assembly GCF_024610735.1 of Ursus americanus. Taxonomy (NCBI): domain Eukaryota; kingdom Metazoa; phylum Chordata; class Mammalia; order Carnivora; family Ursidae; genus Ursus; species Ursus americanus. Next base: position 2,542,855 of record NC_142131.1, read on the forward strand.
GTCTTTGTCAGTATGCAGTGTAAAATAAATTCTTTGGAGGAATCATTAATAAGGAAGAATCATTCATTTGTAAATTAACATCATGTTTTGTCTCAAGAATGAAGTTAAGAATTCTGTGCAGTAGAGTCTCTTGGCTCTGGGCAGCAGACCCACATCCTCCATCCCTGTAGATTTAACCCCACAAGTCATGGTACGGTGCATTCAGCCTGTGTGTGGGAGACAAGAAGGCATGATTCCATGCTTGACATTGGGAACAGATGTGTCCAAAAATGACTCAGAATTCTGCCTGCCAAGGGAATGAGTCTGAATTGTTTGGCCAACCAACAGATAATATGCTTAAGAAGAAGCAAGTTTATTCAAGAAGAAGCTTTCTTCTGAGTCACTGCTGGAGATTTGAAATCTTTGGCAGAGGGATTCCAAGGAATGAACCAGCCATATAGCCATGCTTATTGAGCACGCAACCCAAATAGGACATTATCTTGTTTACTACTCTGAAGTTCCAGTAAGCCTTAAGGAATTCAAGGAATTAAAAAAAAAAAAGAAGTTCTTGTGGTACCGAGTTTTCTAATCTGAAAAGCCTAGCTCAGAAATTTCAATGAAAATCCAGATAATTCATAGTTGGGCATTTGGGATATCAAGCAAAACTGATATTTCTACCTGGAAGGCTATGTTTTCTTGGTTTTCCAATATATTTGGAACTATATTCTGGTATTTCTTCTTCCATTATAGAAAACTTGCTACTGTAGCTTAAGTCTTAAATTTTTCCTTTATTTTTATTTTAGAACTCTAAAAGACCACCAGTCTATTTGTTTTACTTTCAGTAAAATGCAAATAGTATATATATTTGGAATAACTGAGTAAATAATTTATAGCCTGAACAGTAAATTATTTATTTACTCCAGGCATACATATGTAGAATATGAACATAAATATTTTATATTCTGTGCCAGTGCTAACGAAAAAATTTAATCAGCTGGCTTGCAGCCCTGGTTTGTACTGTACATAGTCTCTACGTCATCGATGACTTGCGAGCACTCACTCACCATCACGCACTTCCTAAGTTATTACACTTGCAGGGCTTTCCACAATGTTCAGTCTTTGAAGTTTGTTTCAGTCTTTGCTTTTCCATATACGACTGTCTAGCTCTCACTCACTGCTTTCCTATTCCTCACCCTTTCTCTAATCCAGTGCCTGATTGGTCCTTTACCAGTCAACATGTACTTACTGAGCACTGACTATATTTAATGTTTGCTAAGAACTGCAGATGAATACTAGGAGAATTAACTGTGAACCTTTCTAGGAGTTTGTATTCTGGCTAAGTTATTTATACACACACACTCTCTGCAAACACACAAATAAAATACCAGAACTCTCTAAATGCTATGAACAAACCGCATGGATACTATTTGGCTACTATACGCATTTATTAAAACTGAATTAGAATCTACACGTGGAAGAACTTGTGACCTCTGAATAAACGGCTTCTTCTGAACTTTGGAGCTATTCCAGAAATGTTAGTGCACTCAGCACCCAGCAGCAACTGGCATTATTATGCTGACAAAGTAGAATAAAACTACAGAAAGTCCAGAAACTTTCTGTAAAAAAGTTACAAATTTAACTTTTGTAAACTACAGTGATTGAAGAACTAGGACTAGAATCTTTTAGTATTAAATATTTGGAATATTTAAACTGTAAAGCACAGGGAAGCAGAAAAAAACCTGAAATTATATAAAACCATAAAAATTAAGGACAAATTGAATAGAACCTTATTTTCCAAATCCTTGAAGTTTCAGGAGGGCTTTATAAAGATCCTCCTCTTGGACACTTAGGTGAGGCACACGGTAGGACAACGCATGGATACCATTTCCTGAACAGCCCTGTACATTCCAGGCGCTTGACATACACTGCTTAATGCAATCCTCACAACTGGCAACTATTAGTTTCATTTTAAAGTTGAGGAAAGCGAGACTCAAGAGTTTAAAAAATACCCCAAAGGGCAGAAAGCCAGTAAGTGGCAGACCCCAGTATGTGGTCAATTTTTACAATTTTCACCTATTTTTGAAAATAGTGAGGCCTCTGCCTTTTGAGTGGAAATGTCCTTATGTGTCTGCTATTTCAAGCTTCTTTGTTATGCTGTTAAAAATTTCTATAGTTTTACAAATTTATTTTGTCTGCTTGATCTTTCAGTTTCTGTGAGAGATGTTAAAAATATCTCTCAATGAAAGTGTGGACTTGTATATTTCCCCTAAAGTTCTAGCAATTTAGGGTTTAAAAAATATGAAACTGCATTAATAAGTACATAAAATTTTTAAATTGTGGTATATTCTTGGTGAATTAAACCTTCTATCTTTATGAAGTGACACTCTTTATCTCTATTAATGATTTTTCATTATAGGCTATTTTGCCTGAAATGAATATGACTATCTAAACTATTTTTTATTAGTGTTTTAATATTAAACTTAGCTATTTTAGATGTTTTTAGTGGGAAATTTATTCCCATTTAGCCCACCATGTTGCAAATTCAGAAAGCTGTGATTTTATTTATTTTCGTTATAATGTAGTTTCTCACACTACTTTTTATTAGTGTTTTTCTGATATTTTCTTTCCAGTCTTCTTACTTTAATACTATCCCAGTAAAGATGCAGAACCTTTTGGGTGATAATTAGCTGTAACCTATGACGTTGAGGTTAGAGCGGCAAGAAATGTCTGCACTGACTATAAATACACATGTATCAACACAATATGTTTCTTTTTCCCAACGACTGAAGAACACTTCTCGTCTCTATTTTATTTGTGGGCATTTTTAGTGTTTTCTCTCTACTAAACTTAGTAGAAACATCTTAAACTACACTCTTAAATTTAGAATAATCTCCTGAAGATCCCTAAGAAGTAAGTCATTGGTGCCAACATAGAAACAAAATTTTGAGCCAAGCAAAGAGATCCAGCCAAAAAAAAAAAAGAATCAAAGAAGTGAATCAAAGTCCCCAGAGAAGAGTGTGTCCGCGCTCTACTTTCACATCTTGCCTTCCTGCGCTGGCACCATGAACACAGGCACCTGCCAAGTAGGTCCTTGTTCCACCCAGAATTAGAGCTCAGCCTGACTCTGCCAAGACTTTCCAGCAGAGAGATCTTGAGTCCCCGTTTCCCACTCCCTCCCACCTTTTAAAAACATAATTCCATCCGTTCAGCATTCCATATTTAGTTTGTTTCCTATAGGAGATGGAAAACAACAGCAGTCTCGCCAGGATGTTGAAGGAATTGTGAAAAATATAAGAAAGTTACAGAAAATCTCAGAGAACAAATTACCAGCTCACGAAGTGCCTTGGAATCAAATTTGAACTCTCACTATCACTCCTGATCCCCCTTCTAAGAGCTGCGTTAGTGAGAATCCAAATTTTCAAGACTCATTTTGAAAACACCTAGCGTGCTTTTTAGTTCAGATTTCAACTTCTATCCATGGTTGCCGGGTGTGCAAGCATATATGGATCCACAGACATATACCTTCAACCCAGTGCAAACATATACACACACTCTCTCATGCACATTCCACCAACTACAGCAACCACTGGGGTCGGCAATATAATTATGTGTATCATTGAATCTTTAAGAATAAAAAAGGAAATACTATTGAGTTCTGGATAAAAATATACTAGGCTTCGAATGGGATTAGTTTTCCTTGCAATTGATCTACTTTTACTAGGCAATATGAACCTATAAATAGCTATATTAATTAAATTAATGCAAATACAGTTGCCTATTTTATCTAGAGCTAATTAAAGTGATCTGGGAGGAAAGTAACTGCCTGTTATCCCCCATGGATCCAGACAAAAGGAAACAGATTTTTAGGCTGACCACCTAAAACGGAACAACTCCCCACTGCATCAACTTATGGGGCAGCTTATTTCCAAACCAAGGAATTCAGCAGGTTGTCTCTTAATGAATGGGTTCTGTACACTCCAACTGCAGATAAGTATCCCAGTGGGTAGGGACTGAAAACTCTGTTATCCATGGAGAGAAAGGGATAAAGATGTTGCCATCCTGGGAACTTCTGATTATAAAAATTATCTAGATTAGAGCAAACTGAACAAAGTTTCATTGGGCTCCTACAATGACAAAGAAAACCCTTTCTGAGTCGATTACTTACTTAGGAGCTAAAACCTCTTTTAGTACAAATGTTCATCAAACAACACAAGTTTTGTGTTTAGAATAAAGTACTGTAAGTCAGGATTACACGGAGCTGAAAATTTATTTTCTCATTAAAATAAAGTGGCATAATAAGAGTTAATACTCCTGAACAAATTTTTGCCACCCAGCTTTATGGAAATTACCATGCACATTCTATTTTACCAACTCTATATAGTATACCTTAAAAAGATGAAGTTTTCTAATGTGCATATAAATCAGAATCATAGGAACACTCAGTAGCCAGTTGCATCAAATTTAATTTAATAGAATATAATACCTGCAAAGGTCTTTTCTTCATTCTTCATAGTTTTTATTTTTACTGCCTCCAATCAAAAACCATCAGAGTCCTTCATCAGGATCAATGAAGGAATGCATAGTGGGGGATTTTCACAGACAACTTAAGAAGACATGCAACGAGTCACTTCAGAAACTGTTCCAGGATTGCCTGTTCTGCTTTTATTCTGGCTTATTCTTCTCAGTGTTCACTTACATATAACAAATATGGGCATCAGGGATGAAGTTACTGGCCATTTTGCTGCTTTAGAAATAAAATCTTAATGCTTTCTTTGGTTGTCATTTCATTATCATTAGCATATAAACTACCATTTATAGTTTTTTTTTTTAAGATTTTATTTATTTATTTGAGACACAGCCAGCGAGAGAGGGAACACAAGCAGGGGGAGTGGGAGAGGAAGAAGCAGGCTTCCAGCAGAGGAGCCTGATGTGGGGCTCGATCCCAGAACGCCGGGATCACGCCCTGAGCCGAAGGCAGACGCTTAACGACTGTGCCACCGAGGCGCCCCCATTTATAGTTCTTTGAAAGATAAATCTGTCTTTAGGTATGTGACCATTATCTTACCTTAATTGTTTTGTTTGAAGAAAAGCCACAATCAAAGGATTCCACTCATGCAGACAAATCATGTCTGTCTGCTTTTTACAATTTTACTCTGGGGTCTTGCAATAAATGGCTACAAAATCGCTAGAGCTCTATTGCATTTTTTTAGTCATTTTAACAGGATATGTTACTATAAAGAAATGACAGTTTTTTCATATAGCCAAATTATATAGTCCTATTATTTAAAATTAGAGTCCTTTGGGAGAGAAAGCATCATGTATAAACAAAAACCATTGTTTTTGTTTGTTCTAAATTGTGAGGCTTTAATTCAACCTCCATGGTTATATTATGTAAGATTTTGACCTTGAACCTTAATTTTCCCTACCCCCTAGTTTCCTCATCTTTGAAGTGACGAAAAGAACTAGATGCTGTCTACGGTCCTCTCCAGTTCTATAATGTTGTGATTCTAGTCCCAATTATTTAAATAATGCATAATTCCCCCATGGGACTGCAACGGAGAAATCAGTTTCCCCTTTGCAAAATATGTTCTCCCTTCTCTTGGCACACTTTCTGCTCCTAGGCTGCTGAACGTGGGCTGCCTTCCCCAGGGTGTATACCAACAGTCTCTTGCTCTGTGTTAGCCACTATGGGAGCCTGTGAGCAGGGAAGTCCACAGAAAGAGAGCGGTTGTACAAAGCCTGGGACTGGCCCCGTTCCTGTGTTTCCCCTACTCCTAGTCTAAGCACTGTGAGGCAGGGACTGTGTGAAGTGGAAAGAGCACTGAATCCATATCAAAAGACTGGAGATTTAAATACTGACTCTGTCACTTACCCGCTTATGTGAGCTGGAGAAATGTGCTTAACCCTTATAAGTCACAGTTTACTTCTTTGTAAAATGAGGTTTGTAGTGAGAATTTGTGAAATAATGGGAAAGCTCCTGGCACAGTGTCCCCTATGCTGTGGGTGCTCGTCAAACATGAGTTGAATCTGGATCTGACAATGGCACCATTGACAAAGCATCTGATCCATAAGCATTGCTCTTAATCAAGGACCCTGTTCATTTATTAAATTCCTGCACTGCAGCTGCAGCCCATGACTGATGTTGGAGTTCACAGGGATTTGCAACAAGAGTCCCATAAAACAATAATCTATTTCCTAGTGAGACTCACACAGAGACTGATCTCCTCTTCGGGATTTGTTGACAGAGAGGGTGCAATAAACATTGGCAGAGCAATCACCTTGTTTAAGGTCATCTGCCATACCCACGTCTGCTGCTGTAAGTATTTAAAAACGTGTAAGGATTTTTCAGTTAGGAATCTGTCAGGGAGAAAGAACATGCTTCGGAAAGAGGTTAAGAAACCGTGTTAAAAGATTCTTGCCTTTTGAGAATATGTGATTAGCGCCTATCAAAGGAGGCAGAGCTCTGGACAAGAGCCAAAGGAATAGGGCTGTGGCCCAGGTTTGGTGTTTGTCAACATCAGTTGACCTGCTGGTCAGACATCAATGGATATAAATTCCAAACTGGAGTTTTGAGCTTAGACTAACAATCCCATTCCTCTGTTTTAGTTTTTGTTATTTAATTTTGTGTCATAGGGGCACAGCCATAAAGCAGAAGATGCAGCAGCACAGAGAGCTGGCTGAACATCTGTTTCCAGAACGGGAAAGTGCTGTTTTCTAAGATAAAGAAGGCACAGGTGAGGCTAGGCCGAGCTGGGTCCTCAGAAGCTGGAAAGTGTTATAGCTTCTTGTGGCCGCTGTAATAAATTACCACCAATTTGGTGGCTTAACACAACACACATTTATCTTACAGTTCTCGAAGTTAGGATTCACTGAGAAAAAAATCAAAGTGCTGTCCGAGTTGCTTCCTTTTACAGACTCTGAAGGACAATCTCTTTCCTTGCTTTTTCCAATCCCTAGGGGCTGCCTGCATTTTTTGGCTCTTGGCCCCTTTCAGTCTTGAAGTCATCAATGGCCATTTGCGTCTTTCTTTTATCACATCACTCTGACACAAACTCTTCTGCCTTTCTCTTTTGCATTTAAAGGACCTCCGTAATTACATCAGCCCCACCTAAATTATCCAGGATAATCTCTTTTTTTCTAAGTCAGCTGATTAGTACCCTGAATTCCATCTACAACCTTAATTCTCCCTTGCCATGCAAACTAATATAATCACAGATTCCAGAGATTGGGAAATGAGCATCAGACATCTGAGGGGTAAAGAGGGGTTATTCTGCCTTCTAAGGTATGTTATGTTGGTAGGTATAAAACTGGAAGGGTCAGAACATAGTGCCTTTTAAAATATGCAGTAGTTTCTGAGAAGTCACAAGTTTAAAATGATCCCTCAAAGTGGAGACCGAATAACAAAAGACAGAGGAATATAAAATTCCAGATAGTATTTTAGGTCAGTTACTCCTTGGAGAGAAGGCAATACTTCACTTCTAATAGTTCACATCCTTCAGTACAATGATTTCACTAGAAATCCAGCCTCGCTGTGATGGGGGTAAAGATTTGTGAATGAAGACATTCAGCACAGCGCTACTGGAAATAAACATGATATCTAACAATAGGAGATGGTTTCAACATAGCATGACACCGTCCATATGACTGCATATTATACAACCATAAAGTCACATTTTTTAAAAAAGAAATTTTATTACCAGCTCTCATTTAATCCATTTTAACTCTTCCCATGTTTCTGTATGACTTCTCCTGCCTTTATCAAGTATTCAATAATTTAAAAAATATATATTGAGTAACGAATAAACACTAGTTTCTGTGTTAGGTGATGGAATATACTACTAAATGTTCCAGATGAAATTTTTATGGAGCTTACAGTTAAACACTAAAAATAAACATTATACAGGTAATAATAAGTAAGATGAGCACTTTGAAAAAGGTAGTAGTAGATGCTTGAGGAGCAAACAAGATGAGAATAGGTCTATGAGACATAGAGGCCTCAACTTATGGTAAAGCCCTACTAGCCTATCTTTATCAAGGATTAACTCACCACTGCCTGCTATGGGGCACTGGCAGAGTTTGGGGCTTTAGAATCCACAACTGTGGGCACAACTTTTCTCTGCTTAGTTCATCATTCACTTTATGGCACCTGACCATTTTCTTTTTAATTTTTCACCTGCTTCCAATAAATGTTATCTCTTTGTATTTTATATAGCCTATAGTCTACTTTAAAACCAGAGACTATGGACTCTGAGAAACAAACTGAGGGCTTCAGAGGGGAGGGGGGTGGGGGAATGGGATAGACTGGTGATGGGTAGTAAGTAGGGCACGTATTGCATGGTGCACTTGGTGTTATACGCAACTAATGAATCACTGACCTTTACATCGGAAACCAGGGATGTACTGTATGGTGACTAACATAATATAATAAAAAAACATTAAAAAAAAGTAAAACCTTTCTAGAACAAGATGGGATAAACCAGTTAAAATTTGGAAATAATAAGGATCCACCAGATTAAAGTGTTAGCAAATGGGCTACAAGACCATCAGTATGAGACTCTCAGCAATGTGTTCTTATTCTCACCCTTTGCTTCTGGTTCCATTTGTTTCTAAAGCAAAAGGCAACCAGTTCTCTATCAGAAGAGAAGTTTGCCCTAATAATATTCTCTAGTCCACTGACTTCTCCATGGCTAAATATGGACCTTTCTTCCTCTCTTGCAGAATGACTGTGATTAGAATTGCCTTTCCTATATACTTCAGATAATCTCTAAATGCCACAGTGCTTAGCATAGTATAAACTCTTAATGCATGGCAGCTTATTTTCCTTCACTTTGTTGAGGCAGTAAGAGGGGACACTTCCATGGGACCAGAGAGTTAAATGGTTACCATGGACCCCACCATCTGCAGCAACTGCCGGATCCTAGGGTTTGTTCTGACAAGATCTATAAATTCCATCATTATTTAGTCTCTTGTATGGGGGATCCCTTAGACTGGTACCTCAATAGCCTCTCCCCCTTTCCTCTACTTCATGTGAAAAACTTCTAATAACATGGAAAAATATTCACCACATAACTTTTAGTTAAAAAGGAGAAATACAAGCAAAAGTCCAGGACCAGATGGCTTCACAGGTGAATGCTACCAAACATTTAAAGAAGAGGTAATATCTAGTCTTCTCAAACTATTTTTAAAAAAAGAAAATGAAGAAAAGCTTTCAAATTCATTCTGAGACCAGCATTATCCTCATACCAAAACCAGATAAAGACACTACAAAAAAAGGGAACTATAGGCCAATAACTCTGATGAACATAGATACAAAAACTCTCAACAAAATATTAGCAAATCGAATCCAACAATACATTGGATTATTCACCACAAAACAATACAAAATCATTCACCACAATCAAGTGGAATTTACTCCTGGGATGCAAGGGTGGATCAATACTCACAAATCAATCACGATGATACACCACATTAAGAGAAAGAATAAAAACCATATGGTCCTTTCAATAGATGCAAGAAAAGCATTTGACAAAGTACAACATCCCTTCATGATAAAAAAAAAAAACCCTCAACAAAGTAGGCTTAATGGGAATATACCTCAACATAATAAAGTATTATATGAGAAACCCACAGCAAATGTCACACTCAAAGGTGAAAAACTGGGAGATTTGCCCCTAATGTCAGGAACAAGACAAGGATGTCCATTCTCACCACTTCCACTCACCATAGTACTGGAAGTCCCAACCATAGCAATCAGACAAGAAAAAGAAACAAAACCCATCCACATTGGTAAGGAAGAAGTAAAACTTTCACTATTTGCTGATGCCAAAATACTATATATAGAAAATGCTAAAGACTCCCCAAAAAACTACTAGAACTGAGGGATGACTTCAATAAGGTCACAGGACACAAAATCAATGTACAGAAATCTGCATTTCTATACACTAATAATAATGAAATAGCAGAAAGAAAAATTCAGAAAACAGTCTTATTTACAATTGCACTAAAAATAATAAAATACCTAGGAATAAACTTAACCAAGGCAGTAAAAGACCTGTACTCTGAAAATCATAAAACACTAATGAAAGAAACTGATGATGATACAAATAAATGGAAAGACACACCATGCTCATGGATTGAGAGGACAAATATTGTTAAAATGTCATACTACCCAAAGCAATCTACAGATTTAATGCAATCCCTATCAAAATACCAACAGCATCCTTCACAGAACTAGAACGAACAATTGTAAAATTTACACAGAACCAGAAAAGATCCCAAATAGCCAAAGCAATCTTGAGAAAGAAGAAAACTGGGGATCTCATAATCCCAGATTTTAAGATATAATACAAAGTTGCAGTGATCAAAACAGTATGGTATGGCACAAAAACAGACACATAGGTCAGTAGAACAGCATAAAAAGCCCAGAAATGAACCCACAATTATATGATTAATAATCTTTGACAAAGGAGACAAGACTATGCAATGGGAGAAAGACAGTCTCAGCAACAAATGGTGTTGGGAAAACTGGACAGCTACATGCAAAAGAATAAAAAAAAACTGGATCACTTTCTTACACCATACACAAAAATAAACTCAAAATGGATTAAAGACCTAAATATGAGACCTGAAACCATAAAAATCCTAGAAAAGAGCACAGGCAGTAATTTCTCTGACATCAGCCACAGCAACTTTTTCCTAGACACGTCTCCTGAGGCAAAGGAAACAAAAGCAAAAAAAAAAAAAACAAAAAAAAACTATTAGGGCTACATCAAGATAAAAAGCTTCTGCACAGCTAAGGAAACAATCAACAAAACTAAAAGACAATCTACTGAATGGGAGAAGATATTTGCAAATGACAAATTCAATAAAGGGTTAGTATTCAGAATATATGAGTAACTTACACAACTCAGGACAAAAATTGAATAATCCAATTTAAAAATGGACAGAAGACATGAACAGACATTTCTCCAAAGAAGACATCCAGATGGCCAACAGACACATGAAAAAGATGCTCAACATCAGTCATCAACAGGAAAATGTAAATCAAAACCACAATGAGATATCACCTCACACCTGTCAGAATGGCTAAAATCAAAACCACAAGAAACAACAAGTGTAGTAGGGATGTGGAGAAAAAGGAACTCCCATGCACTGCTGGTAGGAAAGCAAACTGGTGCAGACACTGTGGAAAAGAGTGTGGAGGTTCCTCAAAATATTAACAATAGAACTACCATATGATCCCGTAATTCCACTACTGAGTATTTACCCAAAGAATACCAAACACTGGTTCAAACAAGATATATGAACCCCTATGTTTACTGCAGCATTATTTACAGTAGCCAAGATATGGAAGTAAGTGTCCATCAATAGACGAACTGATAAAGAAGATGTGGGGAATGTGTGTGTGTGTTACACACACATAATATATATGTGTACACACACACACAGTGGAATTTACTCAGCCATAAAAAAGAATAAAATCTTGCTATTTGCAACAACATGGATGGATTTAGAAGGTATAATACTAAGTGAAATTATGTCTGAGAAAGAAAAATACCATATCTACATCGAAAACCGGGGATGTACTGTATGGTGACTAACATAATATAATAAAAAATCATTATTAAAAAAAAAAAGAAAAATACCATATCATTTCACTCATATGTAGAATTTAAGAAACAAAACAGAAAAAAGGGACAAACAAACACTCCTTACTATGGAGAACAAACTACTGATTTCCAGAAGGGAGGGGGTGGGGGAGATAGCTGAAATAGGCGATAGGGATTAAAAAGTACACTTATCATGAGCACTGAGTAATCTATAGTAGTGTTGAATCATTATATTATACACCTGAAACTAATAACACTGTATGTTAACAGTACTGGAATTATTTTTTTTTTTTAAAGGAGAAATACAAACAATACAGAACCCAATTTTCAGCAGGGGCATCTCTGGTGAAAATCTCAAAATTAATCCATGGGGACTTTTTCTTGCATTGTTTCCTCGGTATAAAGAGTGATCGAGATATAAATCTCAGAACTTCTTTAAATTTCCCTAAAGCATTCATCCACACAAGAAAACACCGGGGAAGAAGGAAGAAAGCATACATACAGATCATTTTTGGTCAAATTCAGGATATTCTGGTCTGATCTTAAGAGCACTGAAAAACCACTGAAATATTTTACTCAGGATATTTGATATATATTTTGGAAACATCATTCTGGATGCATGTGAAAATCTGCTTCTGAAGTCAGAATGAGACCACACTGGAGGCTAATGATGTAGTCCAGGAACACTATGGTGGTGGCTTGGACAAGGGTGGTAGTAATAGAGAAAGAAAGAGACATAGATTTAACATCTTAAAACAATAACAGTGGCAGAGATTGAAGACGGATTGGTGGTGAGGAATGAGGAAGATGATGTCTAAGATGACTGCCAAATTTCTAGCTTGGTGTCTACACAGAGTGTATACAAGTATACTCACAAATCCATCAAGGAGCTCAGGAAAACAAAGACTTTACAACTGACTGGATGTACCATTTTTGGAGCAGAGAAGGGAATCTAAATAGGTTTTTCTTTTCTTTACATATATATATATATATATATATATATATATATATATATATATATATATATATATATATAAAATAAAATTCAATTATTATGTTTATGCATGGTTATGTGTGTATATATGCACACCGATACTTATATGTATGTATACAAATGTGTATGTATGTGTTCAAATATATCTCTATATACACATACATACTTAAGGATGAGTTTAAATAGGATTATTACAATATGTTAACAGTAACGGACAACGTTGAAATTTCTAAGGCACTATATTTTTTTATTTATATTTTTATTCATTTTTCAGAATTCCTATTTTGGACAGGAATTATTTCTAGAATCATAAATACCACAAAATATATAAATTTATTTTTAAAAAGAAAATGGATTCTCCATGACCATTTGCCCACATTCTTGCACTTCATCTCTTGATAATTACAGGACGTTTATACCCACAAAGATTTTCAGAGTTATAGTAAAATGTATCAAAGACGTAATCCTGCATTCTTCTTTTTTATTGCTACTGTAACAAACGGCCACAAATTCAGCAGCCTAAACAGTACCCATTTATTATTATACAGTTCTGGAAGTTAGCAATCCAACATGGGTCTCGCTGGGTGTCTACAAGACTGTGGTCCTTTCTGGAAGCTCTAGGGGAAAATCCTTGCCTTGCCTTTTCCAGATTCTAGAGGCTTTCTGAATCCCTTGGCTTCTGGCCCCCTTCCTTCATCTTCAAAGCTAACAACATCACATCTCTCTGACTCTTCAGTCTATTAGCACAACTCTCTCCAACCCAGCCAGAAAGGTTTCCACTTTGAAGACTCATATGATTAGACTGGGCCCACCCAGATAATCCAGGATAAGCTCTCCATTTTCAACCTTAATCACATTGGCAATATCCCTTTTGCCATGTAAAGTAACATATTCACAGATTCTAGATATTGGGATGGGGACATCTTTGGGCAACAAGTACTCTCCTAGCACACCATCAAAAGTAGAAACCATTTCTAATAACATGTTTCTTGAGCTAACTGCTTCTAGTTGGTCTGTAATTATTTAATACAGGACTTGTAAAACAAATGTAAATGGAATACAATGAGGAAAGTTTTCTTCTAATCCTAATTGTCCTTTTCCCACTGTTTAGCTGCCACCTATATTTCTCCCTCCCCATGTATGAATTGATTGAGGTCTTTATCATCAGAGAATAGCACTTTTTTATTAACCATCTCATGTAACTTAAAGGTCTGAGTCTGACTGCTTTGGAGAGTATCTTTTCCAATTTAAATTTTTCTAATTAGAAAGTATCATCATATGATGTAAGAAACCACCGAATGTAGAAGAATTCAAAGTGTCAAAGATATCTGAGACCCAAATCTCTATTGCGTGAGAGGAGAGAGCTTCAACTTAAAAAAATGTCAGTGTATCCCAAACAGAAGCTGAAAGTTGCTTCAGCATTTGAAGAAAGGCTGAGGGAGTCTAGAAGGGTTTCCAGCAAAGGGTCTTTCCTGTATAATCCTTTATAAATGGGCTAAAATGAACCTTTCAGAGGTGGAGAGCTGGACCATTAAAAACCACTTTCACCTGTAGGATCTTATTATCAATCCGATTGCAATCATTTTATCAGCATGCCAATGAACACAGGTGCTGCCAGAGTCAATCTCTTTGCTATATTTTTCTGTGTCACAGGGCAGATTTCCCTGTAATTGGTCCCATAATCAGCCAGTACCCCCTCTTTTACAGTTTTGGCATTTTTCAATATGAATTTAGAAAAATCAAAAACTTCCCCTCACTCCCTCATTTTCCCATTTGTAAAATGGTGTGACCATTTACTGTTCTCTGACATAATATGCTCTGTCTAAAAGCCAAGCTTTTAATGAGGCAGCTGGCTTGGTCGACCCTATAATCAGAGTGAGAGGAAAGCTTGCTGACAAACTAGCATTCAAATCTCATGGTTAATTCTTTCAGGGAAGCTCTAGCAGTGCAGTAAGGAGAGCCATCTACCCCATTAATGAGTCAAGTTCTGGTCAGGTTTTCTAGCCCCTGAATAATATTAGATCCATTTCCGGTTGAGTGTGCTCTTCAAGGATGTGTCTTATTTAATTTCCTTGATACCCTTGATTTGTAATGGCAATGGTGGCACCTTCTTCCTCCATCTCCTTCTCGAAATGACTCTCCACACAGATGTTAAATCCTGAAAGGCAGCTGTCTCCAGCAGCCCAAGAAACAGAGCCATATGGTATACAGAGAAATGGGAAGAAGTGGAAGAGTACCAAGTATCTTGACTTGTTCCTTTACCTCATGTTTTACCAACCCAGATGTTGGCTTGATTCGGACTCAGGCCTTGGTAAGTAAGTTCCAATTAAAGGCCGATAACTGTTTTTCTAATGTACCAGGGTAACCAGGCAGACCAAAAATAAGCTGCTGAAATATAGCAGGGTCATATGCAAAGTCTTATCTTCAAGTTAAGAAAGAAATCCCACATATGCAAGTGTCCAAGCAAGTGTCCAATTTCTCCTACCAGTTTTTTCCAGGTAGCAGTAAATGGTTACATCATAACTCATTGCTTGAGTCTAAAATCTAGGTGTCATCTACTATACCTCTTGTTTTCTCATTCCCCGCATCTAATTTTTCAGTAAGTCCTTTTGGTTATATCTAAAAATATATCCCAAATCCATCCTAAACAAGAAATGGAAATCATGAGAATTCAGTTTTGCCTTTCTTTTGTAGGTCAAGGGTAATGGTACAAAAACCTATTGCTCTCTGATAGCAATGGGGATGAAGGAATCCCAGAATACCAGAAATCAAATGATGACACTTAGCCATCAGAAGCATGGCAGACACAACTGTTTAAATGAGTGCCATGCCCGGAGTGGCACACAGAGATATGTGGAATATGGAGTTGCTAGAAGCAAAACAGATGGTAGCCAACAAACCTAGTACTTAATTTATACACTCAAAAGAAAAGAAAAATGAAAGATTAGGAAGTTGAAGGTGGACCTTAATGAAACGTAATGATCTTCTGCTCAAATTCTGGATGTGAGCCCATTTTTAGACCCAGAACCCACTGGCTGAAAAAGAGGCCAGGAAGAAAAACTGTGGAATACCACAGCAGTGACTATGATTCACAAAGACGTTCCCCAAAGGGATCTATGACCATTTACTTTGTCAACCACAAGTTAGAAACTAAACATTTGTGTTCCCCCGAAATTAAAATGCTAAAGCCCTATCCCCCAGTGTGAGGATATTAGAAGGTGGGACCTTTAAGCGGTGAGTAGAACTGGATGAGGTCACATGGGCAGAGCCCTCATGAAAGGCACTGGTGACCTTAGAGTATTGACAAGGGAGCTTGCTGCCTTTCTCTGCTCTCTGCCATGCTGAGGAAACAACGGGAAGGTGGCCATCTTTAACTCAGAAAGCTCTCACCAGAACTGGACCATACTGGTACCCTGGTCTTGGATTTCTAGCCTCCAGAACCGTGAGAAATCAATTTCTGTTATTTATAAGCTACCCAATTGAAGATATTTTGTTACAGCAGCCCAAATTGGCTAAGATAACACATTAGTGAGAAGAAATGTTAAACACAGGTTTAATAGGTATCAAGTTGACATTTACACCTGGGGACTCAAAGTATCATTATAGCCCACCTATTACACTGGGTTTTATGGGGTGAGGAAATAAATGGATTCTTGGGTTGGTACAACTCACAGTGGCTACAGGGGATCCATAAACCCTCTCAGAGGTCATTTTCCAAGTCCTTGAATATATAATGACATACTTGGTAGCTGACAGTTTGTTGTAGTTTTTTCCTAGCCTGTAGGGTCAAAGGTAGCATGGAAGAGGGCTAATTAGAAGCCTCTAAAACTATCCCCCACCTTTCCTAACAAACACAGTTAAGTCAAAAACTACAACATTTACTGGGTTGAATGGCATAAATTAATGCCACTCTTAATGGCCTAAAGCATTGTCTGGGTGGTAGTCCACATCATATATCTATTTACCTCATCAGGGTGACCTATATTAAAAAAAAAGAACACCTGGAGGAAACAGTGGACTATGTCATGTTTACCCAGGTTGTAACCTCATTTTTTGCTGCTATGACAGTTCTATTACTTTCAGTAGAGCAAATTAACGTGAATTCAGGTACCTAGTATATGACCACTGATACGGCAAATGAATTTTTTTCTATCTGGTCAGGACATAGGACTTAAAGAGGTTTATGTTCAAGTGAAATTTATAACAGTATACATTTATAGTCCTGCCCATGTTAATTCTCCTGCCCTCTGCATAATATGGTTCTAAGAGACCTACACCAAATATATTTGGACATCAGCAAAAAATTACTTTGGTCCATAGATTTATGAAATCATATTGATCAAACTAGATGAGGAAGAAGTGGCAAAGTTGCTGACGGCCTTAGAAGGATACATGTGCTGCAGATGTTAGCAGATAAACCCGACAAAGATTCAGGTTCCTGTCATATCAGTTACCTTTTTAGGGTTTCAGTAATCAAGGACATACTAGGACTTTACCACTCAAAGTAAAAGACAAATTATTGCATCTAAAGATTCTCGTTACTAAGAAGAAAGCATAATGCCTGATTGGCCTCGTCAGGTTCTATAACCAGCATACTTCACTCTTAGGAATGCTGCTCTGACCATTTTTGTGTGACACAGATGGCTGCAAATTTGGGGGTCCAGGCCAGGAAAGGCTTCTGATGTATTTCCTGGCTGTGATACGAACTGTCCTGTTGCCTGGCCAATGCCATCCGGTAGATCCAGTGACATTAGAGGTATTTATGGTAAAAGGAGATACCTTTTGGCATTTATGAAAGCCCCACAAGCTGAATCACAACACAGAACTCTTGGGTTTAGACAAAAGATATGCCAAGGTTTTAGCATTTGAAAAATAGCTTCTGGCATGTTATGCAGTCCTGGAGGGGCGGATTAACTTCAGGAGACACAGGTGACCATGTAGCCAGACCAACCATCTTGAGCTGGTTTCTCTTATACCCATCATGTCGTAAGTTGGGTGGGCCCAACAGCAATTCTTCATAAGATAGAACTGGCATGAAAAAGGCCAGAGGGCAGAAATTAACCACACACACAGGTATGACAAAACCCTATGACGTCTACCACTGGCACACGGTCTCTGTCCCTCTCCTTGCATCCATGGCTGCATGTGAGTCTTTCTGACCAGCTTAGAGAAGAGGGGGAAAAATCCATGTAAGAATGATTCATGGATAGGTTGCCTAGGTATGTTGGTACAGGCAAAAAATGAATTGCTGATGCGCCATTGGCCTACTGTGGTATGTTGCTGAAAAAGAGGAATAAGAGAAAATCTTCCCAGTGTGCAAGGCTTTAAGTAGTGAGCTTGGTCATTGGCTTTATGAAGATAGAAAAGTAGCCTGATACAGTAATATATATTAACTCACTGACAGTGATGAATGACTTGGCTTGTTCATCTGGGGACTAGATGGAGAAAGACTAGAAGATGGTGACAAGGAAGTCTGAAAAGAGGCATGTGCTTATATACCTAAAGAAATAGGCACAAAGGGTGGAGACACTCATATTGCATGTGAATGGCCACCAGAGTGTATTCACTACGTAAGAGACTGACCAATGAGCTAGACA
This sequence comes from Ursus americanus, assembly GCF_024610735.1. Lineage (NCBI taxonomy): Eukaryota > Metazoa > Chordata > Mammalia > Carnivora > Ursidae > Ursus > Ursus americanus. The sequence continues at coordinate 2,561,034 of NC_142131.1, forward strand.
GAATGACTTAGCCAGTTGATTTTAACCTGTCTCATTATCAGCCATTTCAGTGCCTATATAAATATACATATTAATGAAGCCACTTTGGTGGCAGGAATGCAGGCTATGCGTGGAATTCCCACTCACAAAAGTCTATCTAATTTCTGTCACTCCCACATGCTGAGTCCTTCATAAGGCACCATCCTTCGAAGAGTAAGTTCATTACACTGAACCTCTTTCACTCTGGTAGAACTGCTGAAAGAGGAAGGATGTCTACTTGACTAAAACTGATACTTATCCTGGGTATAGATTTGTATTTTCTGCCCACGTGTCTCAGCTAACTAGCTTATTTGAACATTTACATTTATGATTCACTGAAACAGGATCTTATATAACATGACATCTGCCTAAAGGTCCTGTTTTATAGCAAAAGAAGTATGGTACTGGGCATATGACTATGGCAGCCACTAATCCTATCACACATTTCAGCCTAATATGATAAATCATATGGCCTTTTGAAGACACAGCTGTGGTATCTTGGTTAGGACACGCTGTGATACCCACCCACCAGAGCAGAGCCTATGCCCTAAATCAACCACCATTACAAAGTGCTGTGTTCCCAATATGTGAAATTCATAGGTCCAAGAATCAAGAGCCAGAGTAATAGTCCTGCTTACCATTATTCCCAGTGACCCTTTCAGAGCATTTTGGTATTTTCTCTCCACAATTCTAGGCTCTGTCTCAGGTCCTACTTATGAAGAAGAAATGCTTTTACCAGAAGACACAGAAAGAGTCATGTTAAACTTTAAGCCATGTCAGCCACCTGAATTCTTCAGGTTCCTCAAGCTAAGAGACAAATAAGCAAGGAAGAGGTACTACCATGTCAGGGTGAACGGACTCTAATCATAAGGAGGAGGTAAGTGAGCTGTTTCAGAATGGGGGGGGGGAGAAGAACACCTGGACATTCAGGTGATTCACTGGAGCATCTGTTTTTTTTACCCTCCTGCCCAATTTGATCAGTAAGTGGAAAACTGTAGCCAAACATGGCCTCAGGAAGGCATGGTGACTTGGGGCTTCAATCTTTCACTGATGAGTTTGAGTCATCCTATCAAATAATCCACCTAGACTAGCAGAGATGCTAGTTGAGGGTGAGGAGAATCTAAACTGAGTAATACAGGAATAAAAATGAGTATGAAGTGTATCCTGCAATGAAATTCAATGGCAAGAAGCTGTAGTTCATGTCACTCAACTTCCTCTTTTTAGTTCCCCAGGAAGTGAAACAAACCAGAATCTTGGAAATGATCTTCCCTGATGGGGTGGGTTTTTGTATGAAGCATGTGGATCTGAGTAGCACAATAAGTGGACTGTAATGACTGTTGTTGAGTACCACCCAGATCTCCAGAGACACTCCTTCCCCAGCTGCCAAGGGTGTTGTCAGCCAAGGGCTCATAGCTTAGTCCTTTCCTGGAAATTAGCCTCAGCTGAAGATAGGGACATTTACTTCTTCCTTAGGAACAGGCTATATCCAATAATTGGCTGATATGAGGCTATAAAGGCTCTGGTCTCTTGCCTCAGTTTAGGCCACCCCCATGAGGTCATCATGGTTCCAGAACTCTCTGGGGAGTAGGTGGAAGCCTCTGCTGCCCTTGCGTTGCACTTCTGTATTTCCTCTGCCTAACCCTGCTTTCCTCAGTACCTCACTAATGTTCCCTAGAGAACCCCTCATTGAACATGATGCAAATGAAACTATGTGTTAGGGTCTATTTCCTAGGGCCCCTAACTTAAATAAATTTTGAGAATTTCCAGGAAAGATGGTAGAGTAGGAGGACCCTAAGCTCACCGTGTCCCACAGACACACCTAGATAATACCCACATCAGTGTAAATAACCCAGAAAAATGAACCGAAGACAGGCAGAACAGACTCTCTACAACTAAATGTGGAGAAGAGGACACATAAAAGAGAGCAGGCAGGATGGAGAGCCGGTTGGGAGCCAAATGAACTGGCAGGACTGCCCACGGGAGGAAGGGATGATGAGCAGACCACCATACCAGGCAACCTAGGCATGGGGGACCCACAGGGGAAAGACGAATCCCCATAACATTTTGCTTTGAAAACCAGGGGGATCTAACTTCAGTAATTCTTATAATTAGTGGGGCTTAACACTTGGAACTTTAAATTAGCAGGCTGAGGTCTGGAAGAGCCTGGAGGATGATAGGAAACTGAGTCCCATCCTTGAAGAGACAGCACAACAAACAACCCCGCTGAGATATGCATAAAAGCAGCAGTTTGAAAAACTCTTGGGGTATAAGGGAAGGAGATTTACTAATTTACTAATCTCGGAACATTTGCTGGAGTGGCAGGAATCTTTGGGAAACTTATCCAAAAACAAAAGAGCTGGCAGGTGCCATTTCCCTCCCCACCCCGTAGCCCAGATACTATCCACCTACCTTGCTAACAATTGTCCTGCCCACATGCTCTTCTGCAGACTCAGCCCCTCAATCCCAGCAGGCCTTGGAAGGAGCTCTCCAGGCAGCTGCGGGTCCCCTCTCCTACAGTGAACCAGCATGGACCCTGTTCGCACTGTACACCACACCTCCACATTCTCCTGGGGACCTGTCCCTCCAATACACCCTTGGATGGAACCCATCCAAAGTAGTGCCACAGGCCTACTAGTGTGCAAGCAGCCCTGACAGGGACCAGCACCACTCCAAACTCACTCCTGGGGAAAGCAGAAGAGAACCACATATACCAGTCCAACATTAGGTCTGACTATGGGCCCTGCGCACCAATGAAAGCTTTTCAGGAGACAACACAAGGAAAATGACCTGTAGTTAAGTGCTACTGCATCTCTGGCAACCCCCCGGTCTGACTCAACTCAAGCCGGAGGCAGTCCCAGGATGGCTTGTTAACACGTGAACCAAACCCTCCCCACAACAGGGAAAGAGAGCCATTGCAGATGACTGGAATGAAGAGAAAACTGGCTCAGCCACAACAGTAGAGCAAACACATTACACACAGGAAACACCCCTAAAGTTCTAGGTTCTGGTGAACGGGGAACATTGTACAGTAGGGCACTATAGGACCCCTTCTTCATAAGGCTACTATTTTCAATAGTAGAAGATGTTGTTGACTTTCCTAACACATAGAAACAGACACAGAGTTAGACAAAATGAGGTTCCCAAATGAAAGAATAGGACAAAATTATAGCAAGAGACTAAATGAAGATAAATAACATGACTGATAGAGAATTTAAAGTAATGGTCATAGTAGCACCTGGGTGGCACAGTTGGTACCATGCTCTCTCTCTCTCTCTCTCTCTCAAATACATAATTAAATCTTTAAAAAAATAAAGTAATGGTCTAAAGATACTCACTGGACTTGAGTAAAGAATGGAGGACCAGAGTGACACCCAGACAAAGAGATAGGAAACACAAAAAAGAACCAGAGACGAAAAACTCAATAACTGATATTGAAAATACAGTAGATGGAATAAATAGAAAATGAATGGGAGAAGATATCTGCAAATGACATATCCAATATAAAGAACCTATACAACACAGCACAAAATATCCCACAAATAATCCCATTAAAAATGGGCAGAAGACATCAACAAACATTTCTCCAAAGAAGACATATGGCCAAAAGACACAGGAAAAGGGATGTTCAACATCACTCATCATCAGGGAAATGCAAATCAGAACCACAATGAGATACCACCTCATACCCATCAGAAAGGCTGAAATAAAAAATTCAAGAAACGATAAGTACTGTCGAAGATGTTGAGAAAAAGGAATCTTTTTGTACTGTTGGTGGGAATGCAAACTGGTGCAGCCACTGTGGGTAACAGTATGGAGGTTCCCCCCAAAATTAAAAATAGAATTACCATATGAGGCAATAATTCTACTACTAGGTATTTACCCAAAGAACATGAGAACACTAATTTGAAAAGATATATGCACCCCTATGTTTATTGCAGCATCATTTCTAATAGCCAGATTTTGGAAGCAGCTCAGGTGTCCACTGATAAATGCGTGGATAAAGATGTGGCGTACACACACACACACACACATATACACACACGAACAATGGAATATTATATTACCGGCTATAAAAAACAATGAAATCTTGCCATTTGCAACAACAGGGATGGATCTAGATGGCATAATGGTAAGTGAACTAAGTCTGAGAAAGACAAATACCATATTACTTTACACATATGCAGAATTTAAGAAACAAAACAAAGAAAAAAATAATAAACTGAAAACCAGACTCAACTCTAGAGAACAAACCAATGGTTATGGGGGGGTAGGGGGATGGGTGAAATAGATGAAGGAGATTAAGAGTTCACTTTTCATGATGAGGATTGGGTAATGTATAGAACTGTTGAATCACTATATTGTACAACTGAAACTAATGTAACACTGTATGCTAATGATACTGGAATAAAAATTTTAAAAATTAATTTCAAGCATGTTACTAGTTGCTCCATATGCAAATAAGAGAGGTGACAAAACAACAGGACTATAGTTTGGATAATGTTTTGGGTATCATATTTTAAGACTGTCTGACAAATCTGAGTGTATAGTTGCTGAAATATCTAAAAAATGTATCAAATTAGGGCAGTTCAGGAGTTTGGATTTTTAAACAGTGTATGTTAGGCCTCATTAGATCATGATAACTGTCTTCAGATAATTGAAAGACTAACACGTAATAGAAAGACTGGATTTTTTTATGTCATTCCGGAGCGTAGACCTAAGATCAATGAGTAAAAATTATAGACCAGGTTTCAACTCAATATGAAAAAGACCATAATGCCAGATAATTAAAAGCTTTCACACAATTGAATGAGCTGCTTTGAGAGAGAATGTGTTCCATGAACTGAAGGTAAGTAAAGAGAAACTCCATGATCATTTTTTACAAACACTGTATGGTTTTTACCTCAAAAACTAAATGAACTTTGAGGTACAGATTAGTTTTCTATTGCTCTGTAACAAGTTACCACAAAATTAGCAGCTTAAAACAATACAGATTTATTATCTCACAGTTTCCATAGGTCAGGAGTCTGGGTATAAATTAGCTTGGTTTCACCAGGTTAAAATAAGGAGTCAACTAGTTCTGGGGTCTCATCTGATGCCTGGGATCCTCTTCCAGGCTCATTCAAGCCATTGGCAGAATTCAGCCCCTTGTAAGCCTTGGACTAAAGTCCTCTTTTTCTGGTTGTTGGCCAGGAGTCACTCTAAGTTATTAGATACTACTCTGGAGTCCTTGCCCCACAGTGTCCGTTAAATCCTCCCACATTCTCATGCTTCAGATCTCTTTCCAGAAGGGTCTAGAACATTTTAAGGCTAACTTGATTAGGTCAATACCAGATGATTTCCCTTTTGAGTAACTCAAAGGCAACTGATTCATACCTCACCATGGGAGTGCTATCTCATTATATTCACACCTTCTGCACACACACAAGGGGAGAAAATTATACAACCTGCATGTACACCATGGGGCAGGAATCTTGGGGGCCATCTCAGAATTCTGCCTTCCACACTGTGCTTTCCAACTATAAAGCCCTGAACTCAAGTCACCATGAGGACTTACAGTTTCTCATGGAATAAAAGTCTTCTGGGTTATCAAAGTATGCCTCCTGGGACTGATTTAATATTCTGACATTGGCTTCAGTACAACTGAGACAACAAGACCATCTCCAGATCAGTGATGCTTCAGAGGTTCTTGGGGAGGCTCAAGTGGGTTCTGACTATGGACAGCAATGCTCACAGCTCTCCAGACACCCAGCTAACTCAGAAACATCACCAACGTGGAGATGACTTAGCATCACCAGGGTTTCTATAGTACTAGAAGTCCTTGCAACAGCAATCAGACAACAAAAAGGGATAAGAGGTATCCAAATCGGCAAAGAAGTCAAACTGTCTCTCTTCGCAGATGACATGGTATTCTATATGGAAAACCCAAAAGAATCCACTCCCAAACTACTAGAAGTTATAGAGCAATTCAGTAATGTGGCGGGATACAAAATCAATGCTCGGAAATCAGTTGCATTTCTCTACACGAATAATGAGACTGAAGAAAGAGAAATTAGGGAATCCATCCCATTTACAATAGCACCAAAAATCATACGTTACCTTGGAATTAACTTAACCGAGACGTAAAGGATCTATATTCTAGAAACTACAAATCACTATTGAAAGACATTGAAGAAGACACAAAAAGATGGACAAATATTCCATGCTCATGGATCGGAAGAATTAACATAGTTAAAATGTCCATGCTACCCAGAGCAAGCTACACTTTCAATGCTATCCCAATCAAAATACCAATGACACTTTTCAAAGAACTGGAACAAACAGCCCTTAAATTTGTGTGGAACCAGAAAAGGCCCCGAATTGCCAAGGAAGTGTTGAAAAGAAAAAACAAAGCTGGGGGCATCACAATGCCAGATTTCAAGCTGTACTACAAAGCTGTGATCACCAAGACAGCATGGAACTGGGACAAAAACAGACACAGAGACCAATGGAACAGAATAGAGAAGCCAGAAATGGACCCTCGGCTCTTTTGGCAACTAATCTTTGATAAAGCAGGAAAAAACATCCAATGGAAAAAAGACAGTCTCTTCAATAAATGGTGCTGGGAAAATTGGACAGCAACATGCAAAAGAATGAAACTTGACCACTCTCTCACGCCATACACAAAGATAAACTCCAAATGGATGAAAGACCTCGATGTGAGACAGAAATCCATCAAAATCCTAGAGGAGAACATAGGCAGCAACCTCTATGACACTGGCCACAGGAAGCTTTTTCATGACACATCTCCAAAGGCAAGAGAAACAAAAGATAAAATGAACTTATGTGACTTCATCAAGATAAAAAGCTTCTGCACAGCCAAGGAAACAGTCAAAAAAACTAAGAGGCAGCCCACGGAATGGGAGAAGATATTTGCAAATGACACTACAGATAAAAGACTGGTATCCAAGATCTACAAAGAACTTCTCAAATTCAATACACAAGAAACAAATAAACAAATCATAAAATGGGCAGAAGATATGAACAGACACTTTTCCAATGATGACATACAAATGGCTAACAGACACATGAAAAAATGTTCAACATCATTAGCCATCAGGGAAATTCAAATCAAAACCAAACTAAGATACCACCTTACACCTGTTAGAATGGCAAAAATTGACAAGGCAGGAAACAACAATTGCTGGAGAGAATGTGGAGAAAGGGGATCCCTCCTACATTGTTGGTGGGAATGCAAGTTGGTACAGCCACTCTGGAAAACAGTGTGGAGGTCCCTTAAAAAGTTAAAAATTGAGCTACCCTGTGATCCAGCCATTGCACTACTGGGTATTTACCCCAAAGATACAGATGTAGTGAAGAGAAGGGCCATATGCACCCCAATGAACCCAATGTTCATAGCAGCATTGTCCACAATAGCTAAATCGTGGAAGGAGCTGAGATGCCCTTCAACAGATGACTGGCTTAAGAAGATGTGGTCCATATATACAATGGAATATTACTCAGCTATCAAAAAGAATGATTTCTCAACATTTGCTGCAACATGGACAGCACTGGAGGAGATTATGCTAAGTGAAATAAGTCAAGCAGAGAAAGACAATTATCATATGGTTTCTCTCATCTATGGAACATAAGAAGTAGGAAGATCGGCAGGAGAAGAAAGGGATAAAGAAAGGGGGGTAATCAGAAGGGGGAATGAAGCCTGAGAGACTATGGACTCTGAGAAACAAACTGAGGGCTTCAGAGGGGAGGAGGGTGGGGGAATGGGATAGGCTGGTGATGGGTAGTATGAGGGCACGTACTGCATGGTGCGCTTGGTGTTATACGCAAGTAATGAATCATGGAACTTTACATCAAAAACCAGGGATGTACTGTATAGTGACTAACATAATATAATAAAAAATATTATTATAAAAATAAATAAATAAATAAAAATTAAAAAAAAAAAAAGAATCACCAGGGTTTCTGAACACCAAAATGAAAAACTGATGAGTACCCAGAACAGTGTCTGGCACTAGTAGGTATGTATTTCTGGGAATGGGCCAGTTTCAGGGGTGAAATATGAAAAAATCCAATTTTCCTCATTCTATTCTTTCTCTCAGTGCTCAGCCTTCCATCTGGATGCTAAGAGGGTTAGGATTTTGTGCAGAATTATATCAGGAACTCAACTGAGACCCCTATGAAGAGAGGAAGGACACAATTACCAGGCAGGAGTTTGAGGGTGGAAAGCCACCCATGCTAAGAATCTGGCTACAAAAGCCTCCTAGCCCTGAAGGAGGTGTTGCAGGGACAATTATCTGTCACCCACAATGGGGCAGCCTAATTTGCTCTCACATGTGTGGCCACAACCTCCTGTGACTGTGCCCCTGCAAATCAGACTGAAAAGAATTCATGTGGCTTCATCAAGGTGAGAAATTGGGAGAAATGTTGGCTCTCCTTACATTTTGGCTTCCAGTTCCTATATCATTAGCCCTGAGAAAACTGAGCCAAGCAAACAGATCTTTTTTCAGCAAACTGCTCATTTCATCCTTGAGCAGAAACTGACCGACCTTTTTAAATAAGGGTGTGCTATTGGACAGACCCTGAACACTTTGCTTTATATGGATTTCTAGGGAGATGGACCCTGCATAAAATTATGACCAGGTGAACACTGATCTAAACTAATAGTCAAACGGAATCACAGTGCGTCATTTTCTTGCCCCCAGAATTTGAAATAAACTCCACCTTCACTTCTTTTTTATTCTTAAGGCATGTATGTTTGTGTGTAAATGTCTGCATATGTATAATTGTTCTGATAAAAAAAAAACCTTATAGAAAATACAGAAAAGCGTCAAGAAAAATAATAGAAGCTACCGATGTTTTCTTCATTCAGAAAGAGTCACCATCGATGTTCTGAATTATATCCATCACATCTTTGATATATTTCATGTGTATCATGCATACTGTTTGGTAGACTGAATTCTTCTATGTAAAACTATATCATGCATGAGATTGAGAGACAACAAGGACCATAAACCCCCAAAGCCTCAAAGCAGCTACTCTTAGTATTACTATTAGGCTTTAGTTTTAAGCCTCTTTATAGAAGCCCATCTCTAGGGAATTTGACCATATCTGATAAAGGACTATGTCAGCCCCTCTGGTTTCGGATTAGACTAATAGACCTTGTTTTTCCCTTTCTCCAAGACCCCTGCACTTATCATGGACTTTTAAAAGAGAGAATCTAGAAAGACAAATGTTCTAAGAACTGAGTGAGGCAATTCAAAGACGGCTTCTATGTAAATGCCAGAATTACTGGGGTTTTTTTGTTTGTTTGTTTTTGTTTTTTGGCCACACTCAAAATCTACCCTTTATCAGAATGCCCAGTGGCCTAGTAGTGCCCTTGTCCTATTCGAAAGCTACTTTCTACAAGTGCAGAGACTAATCCTTATACACACACACTCCAACTCAGGCATCCACACATGCCCTTTTTGGTGAGCATTTTCTCAATTAATGAAATCTTTGAAGGCTTGCTTTTTCATAGCTGCACTGTTTAGATGTACCTTAATTTAATCTCCTACTTTGGTGTATTAATTGTCCCCATTTTTCCTCTTGTATATATAAGGCTATGATAAATGCTCATGTACATTAGTCTTTACGAATGTTTTCCCATCATTCCAAAGGACTAAGAATTTTGTTGACTGACAACAAATTTTTCTTTTGTAAATTGTTAAAATTAGAGCATATTATTCTAAATGACCTAAACAGAATTATGCTGGTCTCAAGAGCAGATAAAATTAAAAATGGAAACACATAGAGAACTAATGTTTGGAAACTTACTGATACCAATTATATACAAGTCTTTCACAGAGAGGATGTTAATTATGGATTATTTAAAGTTGCTAGAAAAAGAAGTTTCTAATGCTCTAGGTTTACACAGATGTATTCCAATCAGTAAACTGATTATCAGTTAAACTGAACATAAATAACGGATACAAAGTGAAAATAAGATTAAGACGGTAGCAACACAGTAATATAGACATTATCTAAACTTTTTGCAATCATTAAGCAATTTTAAGTACCTAGTTGCTTTGACTCCCTAAAAATTACCAATGATTAAAGAGAGCAGTCTGTGTGTTCCCTTTTTTTGGTGATCTTTCTTTGCTTCTTTCAGAAGACAGCATGATTCTTTGGCTATTAGGTGAAAAGAGTTCAGAAACTCAAAGTCTCGATCCTTCCCAGGGGGAAGTAGGTACTGAATGCGTCTGGGGGAAAGGGAGCAGCAGAGTATATACCAATGATGAGACAGGAATGAAAAACTGAACATATAATCTCAGAAGAAAGTTCCAACCAACTGAAAGCGGATTTACATACGTAATGATATAGTAAGAAGCCCAAGTTTTCTGTCTGTGGTTTACCTGTATATCTATCCATTCACCCATTCATCTATTCATGCATATACTGCCTGCCTACATTCAAAAGAATTTGAAGTGGTTTACTAACCAGATGTTTAACAAACTGTCTTGTTGAGACAACGGTCGCATCGCTCTCTCTACTAGAGCACCGACCCTAATCAGTATTTTTCTGAATCAAGTTCTAGAGTAACAATGGTAGTTTCATTTAATCCTTCTATTTTTTCAGTAAATTATTTTTTCAAATACTATTCAGAGAGAGGGAGATGAAAGATAGTGGGAAATACCTACTCCTTCCTCCCACACTATTAACATTTACTTTTGACTCCCACGTTTCAGATTTTCTCTTTTTCAGCAGAGATGCTAAATATTTCTTTCCTCTTAAGGATGGTGCATTGAAAAGTATTGGAAGAACAGGGTCTAGGAGAAAGCACTGAGTCATCAGTGTTATTGCTTAAGTGGTTTGAATCTTCAGACACATCCTTAACTTCTTGTGCCTGCACTTCCCAATCTGCAGAATAAGATGAATATGTCTCACCTTCTTTCAGCACATCCCCATCCCGAGTCACTTGCTAGGGTCAGTAAATTGCCTCCCAACAAATGGATGTTTAGAAGAGCTATCCTAAATTTTAAAGGTTAAATGTAAAATGAATCGGCTTAAGTAACAGAAGAATTTTCTGGCATCAGGGAGAGCTAAAGGGCGGCACAGAGAGGTTTGGGAGGAACCTGGAAAGTAGAGACAGCAGAACCTTGTTGAAGAGAGTGCTAGCTGAAACCTCTCTGAAGCCACCTTTTCTCCAGATGCTTCTCCCCATCACTACAAGGTGGGCTGCTAACACCCCTCTCCTCTTGCTCCTCAGGCCTACTTTCTCTGGGAAAACAGTCACAATACATTCAAGCTATGGTGTGAATGTCACCCTAGGGAGTAACTTTGGAACTAGATTTGCCTGTTTCTTAAACAGGAAGGTAAATCGTACTCCCTAGAGCGAGGTGTCAATGCCAAATAATCACTCCGGGCTACTGGAAGTGGGGGAGCAGAGGAAGCGATAGTTTCATAAGTAGATATAGTCATAGCCAAACACTGGGAATAGAAAACACAGATACAAGTGTTTATTGGTACAGCTGAACCTCATCCCAACAAACTCCACAGACATAAAATTTCCTTGAAATAAGCATTCCTTGCTACCTCCTCCCTTCCTGCAGCTTCCCAATCTTACACCCACGGTGCTATTGGGTTCTGTCTAAAAATACTGTAGCATATGTTTATGTAAAAATGCTGCACCATGAAGATAATAAGGGAAGGCTCCCTTGAAAAGCACCATGGGATAGTGAAAAGAGAGCTGAGCTGAAAATGGGGAGATTTTGGTTTCTACTTTGGATTCTGCCTGTGATTAAGTCTGAGGATGTGACTAAGGCAAATGATCTTTCTAAACCTCAATTTCTTCGCAAATAAGCAGTTTGGCAACATGCCTCTAAAGCCTTTCTAGATCTACTGTCATGTGAGTCTGTGATAGTTGACAGTGAAGGTTCTCTTGAGAAACTATGATCTGTAAGTCTTGCTTATATTTTCTATTTTATGAATTTCTTTCTTAGCATTCTTAAGCTAAAAAGTCACTTATTGGGGGCATCCACAAATAGCACTGGGGTAAAATGCATTAAGAATAAGCAAACACGCTCATTTATATTTCTTGAAACATCAATTCAAATTTTAAATTGAAGAAGGCTTTTTTAAATTATTTAAATGGAAGAGAAAACCCGCTCATGAAGATACCTCCAACTATGAAAGGGCAGACAGAGGAACACTACTGAGACGAGGAGAGTGGCTTCAGAGGAAAAAAAAAATGTTTTCTCTAATTATAAATTTATTAAAACCCAGTGGTTCTCAAAAGGGGAAATTTTACCCCAGAGAACATTTGGCAATGTCTGGAGATACTTCTGATTGTCACAACTGGTGTGAATTATTGGCATCTAGTGGCTAGAGGCCAGGGATGCTACAAATCGTGCTATCGTGCACAGAACAGCCTCCGTTAACACAGAATCACCAGCCGAAAATGTCAATAGCCCCAAGGCTGAGAAACTCCAATATAACCTTCTCAATTCTCCTGACCATGCTATATTAAGCTTGAAATGCCCAACTTGATGCTGAAAACAGTAACCTCACCAAAAAATGTTTATATTAGTTTTGCCTGGAGAGAAACCAACTCTCAGAGGAAATTCTTCATAAAGGAGTTACGTAAAAAAAATTACTTTTGTGGGATGCAAGCATTTATTCCTCTGAGTCAAAATCCAGCAAATTCAACTATTTTACGTTTCATATATGGCTATTTCTTATCTTAATCTTAAAATATTCTTTTTTAATCTCAAGCCAAAAAAGTACCTAATATTAGTTATGATCGCATTGAGAAATATGACGATCCAGAAAGCTAGTCAGATTTCCAGGTATTCCTGAACACTATCAAGTCAGATGGTTATGAATGGAGAGCCACACTGTGGTTTCAAGTGTCCCAGCTTCAGGCTATTGTTCTCTTGTGTCGAAAGACTTTCGTGATGGACACCGGTCTTCCCTATCTTTCAAATAAACACTGGTAACTGACATTTACAAAGAAGAAATTAATTATTCAACAATTGAAAACAAGCGACTAAAAAGCTCCTGAGATGAATACGGGGGATCATACTGACCCAAGATCAAATGTCTAATGTTACTCTTTCCTGCTTTCAAAGCTTTTGTCTTCTATGAATTACAGTGTGAGGGGCTTGGATGCAAAGACGGCCACTATCAATTCATTCCTTTCCTGTACATGCATGTCACTCTTGTATCAAACGGAGTCTACTCCTTTACGCTCTTGAATCTAGGCTGGCCTGGGACTGCTTTGTTAAAACACAGCAGGAATGATGCTGTGTCAGGTTGGGGCCCAGGCTTTACGAGGACTAGTGGTTTTTGCTTTCTCCCTCTCGGAGGGAGGCCCCATGCTGTGGGGAAGGCCCAAGCAGCCGCATAGCTAGGTCCACGTGTGAAGAAGAATCAAGGCCTCTTGCCAACAGCCCAGTGCAGTCTCCCAGCTTACAGCCATCAACAACTTATTCCCATGTGAGCGCCCCAACTTAGAAGTGGATCTGTCAGCCACACTGCACGACCCCAGCTCATACCACAAAGAAAAGAGGCAAGCTGACCACACCAAATCCTGCCCGATTATAATTCATGAGAGAGTAATTGTTTTGTTTTTAATTTTTTTCCAGCTGTATTAAGGTATAATTGACAAAAACTGCCTATATTTAAGGTGTACAACGTGACCTTTTAATATATGTACACATTTTGAAATGATCACCACAATCAAGATAATTAACATGTCCATCACCTCACATAGTTATCTGGTTTTATTTTTCCTTTTGTGAGAATAATTAAGATCTACTCTCTCAGAAAAATTTAATGACGTAACACAGTATTGTTAACTATAGGCACCACACTCTACCTTAGATCTCCAGAACTTAGTCATCCTACATATCTAAAACTTTGTACCTTTGACCAACATTTCCCCATCTCCCTCACCTCCCAGCCCCTGGTAGCCATCCTTCTACAATCTGTTTCTATGAATTCAACTTTTTTTAGATGCCACATATGAGTGCGATAGTGCAATATATGTCTTTTTGTGTCTGGTTTATTCTTCTTAACATAATGTCCTCCATGTTCATACATGTGACAGGAACTCAAATGAGAGGAACTCCTTGCTTTTTATGGCTGAATAATATCTCATTATATATATCCATTGTTCTTTCTCTCTCTCTTTCTATACACACACACATATATCAAATATCTCTGTGTGTGTATGTAGATACATACATACATACATTTCCTTATACATTTCCTTTTTTAAAAAAGATTTTATTTATTTATTTGACAGAGAGAGTGAGCACAAGCAGGGGGAACTGCAGGCAGAGGGAGAGGGAGAAGCTGGCTCCCCACTGAGCAGGGAGCCCGACATGGGACTCGATCCCAGGATGCTGGGATCATGACCTGAGCCGAAGGCACTTAACTGACTGAGCCACCCAGGTGCTCAGTGGGTGGCGTATACATTTTCTTATACATTTTCTTTATCCATTCATTTATCGGTGGACACTTAGGTTGTTTCCATCTCTTGGCTACTGTGAATAATGCAGCGATGAACATGGGGATATAGATATTTCTTCCAGATGCTGATCTCATTTCCTTTGCATAAATACCCAGAAGTGGGATTGCTGGGTTATATGGTAGTTCTGTTTTTAATTTTTTGAGGAACCTCCATAGTTTTTGATAATGACAGTATCAATTTACATTCCCACCATTAGTGTACAGGGGTCTACTTTCCTTTACATCCTCACCAATACTTGTTATCTTTTTTCTTTTTTATAATAACCATTTTAACAGCTGTTAGGAGACAACTTACTATGGTCTTGATTTGTATTTCCCTTATGATTATTAATGTTGGCACCTTTTCATATACCTATTGGCCATTTGTATATCTTCTCTTGAGAAATGTCTATGCAGGCCCTTTGCCATTTTAAAGTCAGGTTGTTTTCTTGCTATTGAGTTATTTGAGTTCCTTATATATTTTGTATATTAACCCCTCATCAGATATACGGTTCGCAAATATTTTCTCCTATACCATTTGGTTTTGTTTTAAATCACTAAATTTTGGAGTAGGTTTTATGTAATACTTGAGTATTATAAAAAAGCATACATCAAAGTCTAAACTTAAAAATATATATATCCCTATTCTTGTTAACATTTATAAAGAATAATTGTATTTCTATGAATAGCAAATGACCTACGATTTATTGTTTCCTTATAAACTAGACTCTTTGGGAGCTTAGAGACGGTCAAATATATAAAAAATACCAATTTCATAATCTATTGATAAGTACATGACTTTTGCTGTAAAGTACATGTAGTTTTCACCAGGATTCTAGGACCAAAATGTTCCATACTCAGCTCTGGGTCCTCTCTGTGGTGGCACAGGCAAATCAAGGACATGGCACTATGTGAATTTGGAATCCTTTACCCTTTTAAAGGCGATCGCTACCATCTCCCTGACTCACTCAACAAAGGAATCAGGCTGAATCATGTCCTGTGGAAAGGCACAGTTAGAAAAAAGTTGGTACAGGGCTGTAATATGAAACCAGCTGAATTTCTCTTTGTGGAAAGCAGTCACCAGTGGTACTTTCTGCTGACTTTTTATTTCATGTTCACCAGCCCTAAGCAGTAAGCATTTAATTAGATGTCTTCAAATATCAGCTAATGCCTTACATTTTAAATATGACTTAAGGAGCTATGTTAGAGTGAAAGCAACAAGAAATTTAGAACATGTTTCTTCTTCTTGCTTTGTAACAACGTTTGAACATTAATACTTTTTATAAATTCTAGTTGGTTGTCCTGATGTCCTTTAAAGAAGGATTCAAACTCACAAAGGTTTACTTTATCAGGAACTACAATCAAATCCGACTGCTACTGATCTGACTGCTCTAATTTTTATCAAATGCAATAGCAAGTCTAGAGGCCAGAGGTCATAGAGTATAGTCCTATTTATCTATATCTGAAACTCATGCACTTTAAAAAGAATACAATACTCAATGAGAATATTTGGAGTAGACTTGTAATATAAATAAGCAAACTGCATTTATTTTTTGAATTGCAGCTTCTTGAATTTGAAAGGCACAGGCAAAACTAAAAAGTAGATACCTCACGTCAGGAAAACGTATCCTATTCACTTTCTCACAATAATGGCTAGAACCGCTGACGTGTTGAGCAGCAAGTTTTTCTGTTGATTTCTTTGTGGCCTCTACGTGACCTGACAGTTATTTGAAGAGATGAAAACAGAAAAGTTTCCATTCCACCCAGCTGAAGGAAAGCATTCACAATGAATGTAACTAGACTTCTATTTCAGGGACAAGAACTTGATGTTTCATAAAGCTTTGTGAAGTGTGGTTACTCTAAGAGTTGGAGTAGTTTGAAGGGAAACCTACAACTTCTAAAGGCAACTGAGAGAGAGGTCAGCAGAATGGATTGGAATAGTTCGGACAAATGAAAATTTCTGCTGAACCAATCAACTAGAAAGGGGTCTAAAATGAAATGGGTCATTTCACGTGGAGTGAACTAATCTTATTTTACATGGATTGGCTTAACTATGCCTTCCATAGATTAGTCATGTGTAAATCACAGAAACGTATTTAAATCCATGAATGTGTGACCATTCAATGTCCAGTTTAGCAATAAAAATAATTATAATTCAGTATAATAAATATTGTCTATTCAGTACATGAAAGAGCCTTTTTACCATGGTAATATGCATGTGTGTATTTGCATATCTGTGAATATTTTGTGAGAGAGCCAATCTCTCGTTTGTCATTTTTATTATAGTAAGAACATTTTAACATGAAATCTACTCTTTTACCAATTCTTAAGTGTATAAATACAGTATTATTAACTACAGGCCTATTGCTCTTTTAATCGTTTCTCACATCATTATAATGAGCAGAAAGTAACAGTTTCATAAGATCAAGGAAAACATCTTTTCTATGATTAAATTTGGTACAACCATCTGGGATGAGACCATGAACAGAAATGGTACTAACCAGATACGGGAGGAGGGTGATGTGCGTGAAAGACTCCAGTGGCTCACCTGGTGAGTGAATGAGTACTGGTGGAGGCAATGAGAGTGGGAACTCTAAGAGCGTGGGCTCTGACTGAGTTTAAGCCCCAGCTCTCCCACCTTAGTAACTTTGGGCCCTTGTGCAACTTCACTTCTCCAAGCCATTGTATTCTTGCTTATAAGACAGATATAAGAGTAGTACTTCCTTATGGGGTTGTCTGGATGATTAAAGGAGAAGATGCATGTGTGAAGAATATTGCCATTTAAATATTTAGAGCCTCTTTCCCTTCTTTACCCAGCAAACATAGTGTGTGAGTCAAGACAGGTTAGGTTTTCTATGACAATAAACATCCTCCAACTTTCACATGGCCCCTTTGTGCTAACTTCTCGGCAGACAAGTTCTGGAGTAGGTAAGTTTCTGAGGAGCTATCCTCCAGGTCTTAGCTCAGCATTTCAGCTGCTTTGATCTTATGGCCCTTCTAGGTCAACACATGCTTCTGCAATAGCAGAAGAGAAGGCTAGAGAGTCAAGCCTCAGTGGTGATGTGAAGATAGAGGCAGAGACTGGAGGAATGTATCCACAGGCCAAGGAATGTCAAAGATTGCCTAGAGCCACCAGAAGCTGGAACAGGCCAGGAAAGATACTCCTTAAAGAGCCAGAACATGGCTCTGCTGATGCACTCGTCTCAAGCTCAAGCTCTTCAGAACATGAGAGAATAAATTCCTAATGTTGCAAGCCACCCGGTTTGTGGTAATTTGTTGCAGAAGCCCTAAGAAACTAACATGTATTTGAAGGCCATGTCTCCAGCAATCTCCCAACCTTTCCCTCTTTCTATGAAGATGGCTATCACATCTCTGGACGTCATGTCCATATCCAAGAAAAAAATGATTGAGAAAGGATGTCACAAACAGCATTTGTACCTTGAATTAAGAAAGTTAGAGCTTTCCACTAAGTGACCCCTCTTGCATGCTTCCCTAATTTCTCCCTTAGCTACATCAATAGCATGAATACTCCTAGTTCAAACAAGCCCTGAGAAAGTGAAGGAAACAATCCCAAAGACTGACTTGAATCTACCAGAAGTCATTGCTTGGTAACAGGACATTCCTGCCTCAAACAAAATCTGTGTTCTACTAAACAGGAGAGAAGAGGATAATGAATATTGGGTCGGAATAAGTGTCTTTCAAATACATGTTAACTGGTCTTATGATCTCAAAGTGGTGGGACTCAAGGAAGGTATTAGAGGGAGAATCTGGGGTTAAAATCTTTTAAGTTAGAACTTCTCAAATAACACAGCAGAGTAAATTAGTGTACCACCCAGACTCTGTAGGATGTCACTGTTGCCCCAGAAACCAGAGCTGTCACTTCTAGCAGCAAGCATTTTATCTAATTCGTCCAGTAGTCCATTGGAATATTATTTGTATGTGTATATGGCATTATGTGAACAGGACTGGGAGCATTTTTCATTGCTCAAGGATGGCAGGGCCTTCATCTGAACTCTTGGGAAAACCATAAAGCAGTCTAGAGCACTGAAAAGGTAAAGAAAAGGAAGAGGAGTCAGAAGATAAAAAGAAATAAAGTCACCCGGCCCCTTCATGCCTTCTGTGGTATATTTTCACACTCATAGCCCCAGTGAATTACTCCTAGCACCATAACCCCTGTACATTCTCCTTCCACCTTGATGCTGTAAACATGGGATTTGCTTGGGTCTTTCAGACATCAGCAAACGATGTATGATATATGAAGATGCTTGCTAAGTGCTTGGGAATTGGGGCTTACATTCTCGGAATTACTTCATTACCCTGTAAAGAAACTGGCTGGGGAAACATGACTCAGCCCAGGGCCAGCACCAACCATCAGATATGTGAGTGAAACCACCTCAGACCATCAACCTCAGTCGAATCATCAGGTGACTGGAGCCTAGACATGGTTAGCAGAAGAGCCACCCAGCTAAGCCCAGCTCAAGGTGCAGAACTGTGACCAAGAAAATGGCTGCTGTTTCAGAAAACTGAGAGTGTGTAATAGATAATAACATGTAACTAGTATATCCCTCCAAACTTATCTCCTACCATTTTCCCCTTCCTCACTCCACCTTTGCCTGAGATCTTCTCGCTCTTCCTTGAACAGGACAGGCTCACTTTTGCTTCAAGTCCTTGAACTGGGAGTCGCCCCTACCTGGGAAGCTCAGGTCCCTTCATGGTTCATGTCCTCACTGCAGTCAAGACTGATCAAACGCCCCCTTCTCAAGGAAGCTTTCGTCGCCACCTGCATCTACTATGCCACGTACCAGCCCCCATACGTTCCGTTCCTATTTGCCTTTTCTACTTTACTAGAGAACTTTTGAAAACATTTGATGTATTTCTTGGATTATTAAGTTATTTTTTGTCTCACTAAAACAGAAGCTCCAAGAGGACGAGACTGTAGCTGTCATGTTCACCGCTCTATTACCTATGGCTAGAATAGCTTGGGTATACGGTGGATGCCTCAGTAACATGTTTTGAATAAATTAATAAATGAATAAATGAAATTTATTAAATGTGGATTTGGGTAGGACCCGAGGGAATAAGGTGATATTCAGAGCAAGGACTCAAAGCGTCCTTAAATGGAATTGCATTCCTAATAATTTTCATGTAAGTGCAGTTTTTACCCTTTGACTTTTTAAATTGACACTGAATTTTAACCTCTTGCTCAGTGCAGAGCTTTTACAGTACATTCATAATATTTTTATTTCATTCTAATTAAATATTTAGCTACTTGTTTGCTATAATTTATAAATAAAGTTCTTAAGAAAGGCTACTATTTTAAATATACTTTTTTCTTCAAGTGATCACACTCTTTCTAATAAAATGCCTAATTCTTATTTTACAACTTCTTGAATGTAAAATTTCCAAGTAATTGTGAAATTTTATTTTACTTGTACTGGAAAAGCTTTATAATTCTCCACAGTCTTGACTCAGACTTATTCAACAAACATCTTTAACAATAAAATATAATAATTCATTATTTCCATATATGGTAATTGCATTCCTTAAAATTCTAACTCTCCTGAAAGAACATAAAATAAAGACGAAAAAAAAAAAAAAAAGACCTCTGAGAACCCATTACACCTATCAAACCATGTGTGGGTTATAGCCCATGCATGTTCCACATATATTATTCAAAACTGCTTTATCTTTAATGTGAACAACAGTCTAAAAATTTTGTTATCTGACTCTTTAATCCCTGGCAGACCATAAGCAGAAAACCATAAGGGAAGACAAGCTGGGTGTCTTTTAGAAAAAGGCAGACTGGCAATTGTACTGTGCTCTGCCCTAGGTCCTTCAAATTGTTCCTGTCCATTAAAACTTATCCTTCGTATATAAATGACCAGTTAGAGCCACGGACAGTCACTTACACTGAATGGGACTGGCTGTTCACCATTTCTAATCTACTAGATTTGTATCTTTTTTTTTTAGTACAGCTGACACACGTTACATTAATTCAAGGTGTACAACATAGTGATTCCACATCTTATGCTGTGCTCACCACAAGCGTCGCTATTGTCTGTCACCGTGTGACCCAACTACTCAGCCATGAGAAAGGAGGCGATCTCGCCATTTGCAACAACACAGACTGACCTAGAGGGTATAATGCTAAGTGAAATAGATCAGATTGAGAAAGACAAATAACAGATGATTTCACTCGTATGTGGAATGTAAAAAAACAGACGAAATGACAAAACAAACAGCAGAATCTGCTTTTGCATCTTTACTGCCTCTGCATCCTGACTCCTACGTCTAGTCGCCCTGGTGCCGCTAACGGTCTTCTGGCTTAACCATTAAGTCTCTCTCTCTCTCTTTTCCTATCTCTCTCTCACACTCACATATACACAAGCGAATGTGTGCGCACGCATACACGTGCACATACACACACACACACACACACACACACACACACACTCAGTGCTTCCCTTATACAGTCAGTAGGACCACAGAGAAGAGGAAGCCCATCTCTGGTGTCAGTTTCACAGGACCCAGAGCAGTCTCAATACTTTTTCCTTTCTCTTCCAGGAGGGGACAACAGATTAGAGCCGAGAGAAATGTGTGCTTTACATACATATATATATTTGTATATTTACCATATATCTATACACACACATAAGATGCATATGTGCTACAAACACAAGTACGAGTTGGGTTTTATTCCACAGGTTTTTTGTGTCTGCTCTTACCATTGACCTTGTCTTCATTAATTACAGTCACCCAGAACAACTCAGTTTAGGGATAAGCAAACATAAACAACATTCATGGTGACCAGCATTAGCGGTGTGCGTGCTCGTGTTGTGGCAAAGTGCTTTTTTTTTTTTTTTTTTTTAAACCAGAGCAATTGTTACAGGTCAGCTAAACTGAGTATCATCCTTACTGATTTATTTGTCAAAGACAACATGCACTGGGTGGTTTGGTCCATGAGACCTTCTCTGAAGACTTGAAATACTATTTTCAAACTCACCACCATGCTTTGCATGGACATTGACTAATTTATAGCTGGTATCCAGCATAACATACAAATGCTAGGAAATGTACCAGGAGAAAGATCACATGACATGAGCTCAGCCCAGTTATTGGTTTGTGAGCCTCTACACAAATTGTAGCCTGTCATTCCACACAATTGAGATGGAAATCTCAGCTTGAGCAAATGAGAACTTTATGCTTTTACAGTACAATTTAAGGATGTGACAGAATTGTTACAAGACACATGCTTAATGGCACAGACTCTTCAATTCAACAGAAAAAGAAGGGAGCAGTTTCAGGAAGAGATCAGAAGCAACATTTGACATGTTATCAAAGTGGGAAGGAACATTTCTCTACCAAAGTATAAGTCAGTGGAAAGAATAAAAGAAGGTAATGAACTATGTAATCTCCTTTAGATAGGTCTGTAATCTCCTTTAGATAGGTAATATAAACTGTTAAATATGAAGAAATTTTTGATTTCTGGAAATTCAGTTCCCTTAAATTGCAAAAATTAAACACCTTTGTGTGACTTGTCATTATTTTTTAAGTGGACAAAGGATGAGATGAAACACACTATGGAGCCTTCATTATAAGATTACATATTTTACCTAAAATCAGTTCAGTCACCCTCACCCAGACTCCCACTGTCCTCTCTACGTTACCATTTATTCTCACCCCCACTCCAACACACACTCTGTTTTTTTTTTTTTAATCTTTTCCCTTTTCTTCCCCTCTTTCACCTTCTTTGAAGGCTATATGACTTTGCAAACTCCTCTTCTCCTTCTGAATTTCCTCTCTTTTGTACAAAAAATAACTACAATTTATTGAACACTTACTAGGTGCTCAGCTTTGCCTAGTGACCCAGTGATGTTTGTAAAAACACTATGAGGTAGGCACTTCACTTATGTCCATTTTACAGATGAGGAAATAAAGGCTTAGAAGGATTAAGTAACTTGCTTAAAATAATACAGCTACTAAGTTGCAGAACTAAGATTTCAACCCCTCTCTGTCAAATTCCAAAGCTCTTGGTCTTTACCAGTAGGCTTTGCAGACAATCCTCCAGCTATACTGTGGCAACAAAGTAAACCAAGCCCAGGTACGGTACTGAGCATCTGTTAAGTGCAAGACGCCATTCCAACCATCAGAGGCGGAAGTGCTGCATGTAAGAGAAAGTCCCTTTGTGTCTGTCAGGGTCCTGTCAGGAGACAGAAACCAGACTAGTTACTTTAACAGAGGGAATGTCATATACAGAATGTACAACATAGTTAACTAGCTACTGAAGAGCTGAGAAGACATAATAAAAGAAATACTCAAGTATCAAATGCATAGATTCCACCCCTAGAACTGAAGGATTGGAGGGAAAAGTTTAGAATTTTTAACACTTGGAATTTTGGAGACCCACAGATTGGTCACTCAGACCTCTGAGGAGACACCAGCCAGCAGACGCTGGTGTCTCAGTTCACAGAAAGTCTGTGTGGCCCTGGAACCAGACCTCCTAGAAAGGAAGACTGGCCTATTGGTGCTGGGGCACAATGTCACAGGTGCTTTGAGCTGGAAAACTGCAAATTTAAATCAAGTGCTCTTACCAGAATGAGCTGCCACAGCTGAGACGTGTTCCTAGGAGGACAGAAAGCAAACAGGAAGGAAAGCGTTCCTTTTCCCTTTCAAGACTTCACCTCCCTCCAGTCACCCTAATGGCAGAACCTAACAGACAGGTGGAAGGGCGAAGCGGACACGGGACTGAACAGTCTCAGTGCCAGCATCACAAACTAGAGCGTAAACGGGTGCGTGCGAAGCTGAGAGACGGTGGCTTATTAATTTAGTATTCCCTGTAGCTTACGGTCTAGTAGAATGACTTTTGCAAACGGTATACAAGGTATCACGAACTGCCAGGGCACATTAAAAAAAAAAAATCCAGGAAGGTATGAATCTCATCCCATGAACTGAAAGGCATAGGAAATATCAACTATATTCTCTTTAAATACGTTTAAATCCAATTCTGGGCTCCACTGCAGTCACCGCGGCAGCTCCTCTCCCTGGGGCTGTGCAAACAGCATTTGCTTCGCTGTTGCGTCCAAGAGGTTTGCTCTGGTTTCTCCAGAGAAGCCGGTTTCCCCCTCCTCCCTCTGAGACACCAGCATCATGCCTTCAAAGAACTTGGGCCGTTCCAAAAGACAGAAACAACTGCTGACTTCAGGCAGCTTCTGCTCTTACCTCTACGAAAACGCTCAGCAGAATGAAAATACTAAGGGGCTGTCTACCTGCTTAGAAAAAACTTGGAAAAAGCAAATAAAAATTAATATTTTAATACACTCGCCTGTCACACGGACACAATGCCTATGGTTTCAGAACCATTTACTACTATTAAAAAAAAAAACAGAAGTGGGGCGCCTGGGTGGCACAGCGGTTAAGCGCCTGCCTTCGGCTCAGGGCGTGATCCCGGCGTTATGGGATCGAGCCCCACATCAGGCTCTTCCGCTATGAGCCTGCTTCTTCCTCTCCCACTCCCCCTGCTTGTGTTCCCTCTCTCACTGGCTATCTCTGTCAAATAAATAAATAAAATCTTTAAAAAAAAAAAAACAAAACAAAAACCAGAAGTGTGAAATGGCAAATGTGCCTGTTTTGCAGCATGTCCCACTCTGCACCTACTGTGAGGTGTCCTGAACATACCAGCCCCTGAGGGATACCCCAGAATGTCCCTCCTGCTGTGCCATGACAATTAAAAAAAAAAAAAAGGCATATGAGAAACTTCCTTTGTGGTCTTACCTGTTCACCTGCGAATATTACTGAGAAAAGAAAAACTCTTCTCTACTGTTTTAATCATCATTACTATTTTCAGGATGTATAAATCACTAGTTTCACTAGGGGCTAAACATTCTCAAACCACAGTATTACTGGTGTTCATGACAATATTTCCGATTCCCTGCTGTTTTCCTCAAAGCAGAGCAGAGGCAGCCTGAAACTCAACTTAATTTCCAGGGCTAGTTTCAAGGTCCTTGGAGATAATGAATGTGTTATTTGATTTATATAGTAAATGTTATTTGCCAGCATGATTTGTGCTCTTGAGATCCTGGGTACATTGCAGAGTTTGGGCCGGTGCTAAGACTGTTGCCTTGAGAGCCTCTCTTTGGGAAGTATCTTGAGAAAGGAGGCTTATGATCTGCAAAACAGGCCCAGCGACACCGATGAACGGCAGGTGTGAGGACTTCTGGTGCTGCCGTGAACACCGCGAAGTCTCTTTCCAAGGAATTTCCTGTGGCTTTCCATCTCTGACGGGGCCAGCTCAAGTGTTAGATGTGGAAGTATTCATGTGGTGGGTTTGGTCTCTACTACAGATGACTTACTGCCGCGCCTCAAGAATAACTGGGAAAAATAATAATAATAATAATAATAATAATAATAATAATAATAATAATAATAAAGAATATTGCCGCTGCCCCACCTCAGGGCTGGGAAATGGGAACACATAGCCTTACCAGAAACAAAACCCCAGCCCAGACGCTTTGGGCCTCTTTACTACCCTGCAAACAAGGTCAAGATCATAATCCAAAAAGGTGGTTCTTTCTACCTAGTTTTCGTATTTTGAAAACTTCCCCCTCACCCCCACGTCATGAGAAATCCCAATAAGAAAAGGGAGGGCACGTGATCCATCCCTGACCACTTGGCCAGTCACTAGATTCTCAAACCCATTCCCTCTATCACATACAGTACTTCAAGGGATACACCAAAAAAAAAAAAAAAAAGAAAGAAAAAAAAGGGTTCCCATGAAAAGAGAGAGTCATGAAAACTATTTTCTTTAATTTATCCTGACATAACAGAAAATGTAACCATTCAAAGTACCAGCCTAATGCCTCAATATATATGTGCAGTCCAAAAGAAAATTAAGAATGCTGCAAGACTTTTCAAACAATTACGTACAAAGAAATTTTACTTGATGTTCTTGATAACAAGCAAATTCATCGTGATCAGCAACCCCTGAATCCTCTCTTCACATCCCTTTTTCCCTAATAGAACAGTGCACCTTGTAATAAGGTTTCTTCCCTCCTCCCATCCCTCAGTGGCACCCAGGAAAAATAGTAAATTAAAGTTTGTGCCCGTGCATTACTAAAATCTTTCCAACCTCTCTGAGGCAAAGAGATTTATGTGATGAAACCAATAGCTTTTGCAAGCTGTCTTACAGTGCGCACTGTCTGCACAGTAAGATATGTCTCCTTTCTTCCTCTATGTTAGCTAGCCTCTAAAGGTCACAAAAGCTAAATCCAAATATAGTGCCATCCAGTGACATCTCTATTGCCAAGAGGCTACTAGCCGGCTCTAATGCAATGCGTGCGTTAATGCAGATAGCATTTCTCTTGGCGTTTATTATGCTCTTGTGCATAGACTCAGGTCAGTTTACGTTTGCTCTAAGGAATAAGCTATTCTGAACTAAAACAATGAAGGTGTTAATGATCCTGATGATGACCATCATCACCATCACCAAACTGGCTGTGACTCTGCTGCCGGTTTAGCTTGGCTGGGAAATTTCAGAAAAAATTACCCAATAGATGACTTTGTTTTAACCCTAAGAGCCAAACCTTACGTGTAGATAAAAAATATTTATTCCCATGGAAGTGGATATTACCTTACATAAAACTCTAAATTGAATTCCCAATAGGGCTATTAGTCTAGGTGCTCATTAACCTGCAGGAACCCAAAAATCCCTAGAACTGAAAGTCTGTTGTAGTCAGACTTTGCGGGAGTCCTCTCCCAAAACATTAAGAAAAAAAGAGGGGAGTTGTCTTTTTGATGTTGTTATTTTCCCTCCATTCTGAAACCAGTAATTCCTTTTGTTCTCTGTGCAACCCAACCTCTTGAGAGGACTGAGCCTTGTTGGCTGAGTTCTCACAAAGACTAAAATTAACTGTAATCACCTTTGTACAGTATGTTATTTGAAATCCCATAACGACATAATGCAAATGGAAAACCTTCTTCCTTCCGTTCTTCCTAAGACCAAAGACCAAATAAAAATTAAAAACAACCCTTTTCCCTTTCCAGTGGGGACTCTTTCATAGTAAAATGGAAAGATCTTGGCCTTCCGTTGCTGCAGCAGCTCCCACGCCTACCTAATTTAATGACACTGTAAGCTCCAGTAGTTGCACTCCTCAGATAACACATTAAAGTGTAGCTCTGGGTGAGAAATAACCTGACATCAAAGCCTCTCAAGAAAAACACATTCATTAGACATGAAAACAGCAAGAGAGGAGAGCTCAAGTTTGCCCTCGAAAGAAACGTGAAGTGTCAAGAATCTGAGGTCACACTAAATCCTAGAAAGCCACGGAAGACCTTCTCTATTTGATAATGCTGCTTTGGTGTGAAGAAGCTGAGTACTTATAAAATTATGTCACATTTAACCCGAATCACAGGCTATGGTCTTCGTTGAACACCTGTGCTTCAGTTCCAACCCATCACGTCCCCTGAGGAGAAATGAAAACTGCGACATTTGCTAATGATGTGACTTTCAATCCTGCCGCGAAAGAAAGAGCTAATGCAACAAACTTTCCTCTATGGAGAAAGAAAAGCCGTTTAAATAATTCCAAGCTTCTGAAGGATCTAGGCGATATGGCACAGACTGAGATGAATGAATTCACTCTTTCCTTAACTTAGTACAGAGGAGGCAGGTGGACTCAGAGCCAAGGAGCCTAGTTTTCATTCCCATTTATATTTCTGGCTCATTAACACATCCAAGAGCAACCAACTCATTGTTGCTTGTCTTGGTTTTCCATTTATTAAATTCTAAAAATGCATGATGTTGTGGTGATTCTAAGTCCCTTGGTCCTTCCAACAGGCCCATGGAGCCCTATTCTGACCGTCATAAGCCTCTAAATAATACATAGAAAACCCAAATATGAAACTGGTGTTTTAGCTAAGCTGGAACTATGGTTCATAGGTCTCCCTTCCTCGTATGGTTCAGGTTAGGGTTGCCACAGAGGAATTTGCATGAGATTTGGAAGTGGGGTGTGGTGGTGGGCGTTAAGCTCAGAAGAAGCCTCTAAAACTGACGCACTCTGCTGATGACTTGATGGCTCACACTGTTGCATTAGGCAGCAGCAACGTGGGCCAGCAACCCTCCCACCAAATTTCTCATTTCCTCTAGGCACACATGCAGCTCTGCAGCAAGGAGCCCCAGACCCTTCTGCAGTTCTTCTCCATCATCCAGGTCAGATGTAGGGCAAGACTAATGTGAGTGCCAGTTTGTCCTTGTAGATTCCATTTGTCCCAGCTAGTTCCAGGATGTCCCTGTTTTACATCCAGCTTGTTCTTTCCCTCTTTCCCACTGCCTGTCCTGGGGACCTACAGTGATTACAGCCTATTCCTGTTGCAGAAGCTAGAGCTTGCCTCAGTGCTCTCATCGAAATATTTGGGTCTCCCACTAAATTCACAAGTTGAAATCCTCATCCCCAAAGTTGATGTTATGAGGGGGTGAAGCATTCAGGAGTTGATTAGGTCATGAGGGCTCTCATTAGGTCATTCAGGGCCGTTACAGAAGAAGTCCAGAGGGAATCCTCACCATGACAGGCACAGTGAGAAGGTAACAGCTATGAACCAAGAAAAAGGCTCTCATCAGAAAACAACCATGTAGGCTTTCGTTTCAAGATGGTGGAGGAGCAGGAGACCTAAAGTTTGTCTGGTCCCAGGAATTCAGCTAGAGAGCTACCAAACCATTCGGAATACCTATGAATGCAACTGGAGAAAGAAGAAAAGAATAGCAGAAACTCTATGAACAGAAAAGCGACCACTTTCTGCAAGGAGGAGAAAAGATGGCGGAGGAATAGGAGACCCCTTCTTCAGCTGCTCCCGAGTCGAGCTCGAATTCTACCAGACCATCCTGAAAACCCACGGAATCAGCCTGAGATGCAGGAAGATACATCTGGATCTCTACAAATGAACATCTCCAGCGCTGAATATTGACGTACAGAACGGGGAGCCATGAATCCGCGCACAGATATCGGAAGATAAATGGAAGGAAGAGGGAGCAGCCGCACTCGCACGCCGGGAAGCAGTACCCACCTGCACTGGGGAGTGGGCCGGACTTGCGGACCAGCACCCACAAAAGAGCGGACTAAGACCATGAGCCTGGGAATGCACACGACCAGACCAAAAACTGGAGCTCTGGGGTGCTCACTGGAATTGGACTGATACCAGGAGCTCGGGAGCACATGCACGTGACCAGACTGAAAACCGGCGCTGTGAAGCGCACGCGAACCACGCTGAAACAGGGAGCTCAGGAGCATGCAGGGGAACCGGGGGTGGCTGGCGGTGTTAGAAGCACAAAGGACAGAGACTGGCCCGCCCTGGAAGTGAGGGCTGGGACAATGGCTGTGGGGTGCAGAACCCAGGACGCTGCAGGGTTTTTAGCAGCACTAACAGAAACAGAATTAAAGAGGCCAGGAGAGCTCAGTGGAGAGCGGACTGCGATCTCTCTGTTCTGAAACAGAGGCTAGGATATGGCCACTGCTGCTCTGACTCTCAGAAGAGTCACAGAAAACTTCCAGGGAAAGCTGCCAGAGAACAAAACCCCAAAATACCAGCTCACATTGTGCCCATCCCCATCCCCCCTTGCAGGGGACAGGGAGACTCTACCCAAACAGGGTTGCCTGAGTATCAGCGCAGGAGGCCCCTCCCCCAGAAGGCAGCCTGAACGATCAAGAAGCCCACATCCCTAAGGTCCCTATAAAACAAGTGCACACTGCCTGGGTCCTGAACAATAATTTGGGCTCTGGGCATCCCCGCAACCTCCCCTCATCAGAATGACGAGGAGAAGAAATCCCCCCCAGCAAAGAAAAGATGAGTCTGTGGCCTCTGCCACAGAACTGATAGATATAGATATAACCAAATAGTCAGAAATGGAGTTCAGAGTAACAATGGTCAAGATGATGTGTAGGCTTGAAAAAAATATTAACGAAAATATTAATGAGAATATAGAATCTCTAAGGGTGGAAATGAGAGCGAATCCGGCAGAAATTAAAAATGCTATGAATCAAATGCAGTCAAAACTAGATGCTCTGACGGCCAGGGTAAATGAGGCAGAAGAACGAATTAGTGAATTGGAGGATGGGATGGTAGAAGAGAAAGTTAAAACAGGAACTTGGCTCAAAAAAATCCAATCTCAGGAATGTAGATTATAGCAGATTACTGACTCAATGAAACGTTCCAATGTCAGAATCTTCAGCATCTCTGAGGGGGAAGAGAAGAGAGAGGTCTAGAAGACACATTTGAACAAACTGTAGCTGAGAACTTCCCTAATCTGGCAAAGGAAAAAAGCATTCATGTCCAAGAGGCAGAGAGGACCCCTCCCAAGGTCAATGAGAACAGACCTACACCACGTCACATCATAGTGCAATTCACAAATATTAGATCCAAGGATAAAGTATTGAAAGAGGCCAGGGGGAAGAAAATCCTTACGTACAGAGGGAAAAATATCAGAATAACGTCAGACCTGTCTACAGAGACATGGCAAGCTAGGAAGGGTTAGCAGGGTATTTTCAAAGCTCTATCTCAGACAACATGCAGCCAAGGATCCTTTATCCAACAAGGCTGTCATTCAGAATTGACAGAGAGATAAGTACCTTCCAGGATCGGAAGAAACTGAAGGAATTCATAACCACCAAACCAGCCCTACATGAGCTATTAAGGGGGGGGGGTTCTATAAAAGTAAAAAGGCCCCAAGAGTGATACAGAATAGAAATTTACAATCTATAGACACAAAAACTTCACAGGCAACATGACATCATTAAAATAATATCTCTCAGTACTCACTCTCAATGTGAATGGCCTAAATGCTCCCATAAAACGCCACGGGGTTGCAGATTGGATAAAAAGACATGACCCATCCATTTGCTGTCTACAAGAGACTCATCTTGTACCTAAAGATACATCCAGACTGAAAGTGAAGGGATGGAGAACCATTTTTCATGCCAATGGACCTCAAAAGAAAACTGGAGTAGCAATTCTCATATCAGACAGATTAGATTTTAAACTAAAGACTATAGTTAGAGACACAGAAGGGCACTATATTATTCTTAAAGGATGTATCCAACCAGTGGATATGACAATTATAAATATCTATGCCCCCAACAGGGGAGCAGCTAGATAAACAAGCCAACTCTTAACCACAATAAAGAGACATATAGATAATAACACGTTAATAGTAGGGGACCTCAACACTCCGCTCTCAGCAATAGACAGATCACCTAAGCAGAAAATCAACAAAGAAACAAGAGCTTTGAATGACATACTAGACCAGATGGACCTCATAGATATATACAGAACACTACACCCAAGAACAACAGAATACTCATTCTTTTCAAATGCACATGGAACGTTCTCCAGAATAGACCATATAATGGGTCACAAAACATGTCTCAACTGACACCAAAAGACTAAGATTATTCCCTGCATATTCTCAGACCACAGTGCTTTGAAACTGGAACTCAATCACAAGGAAAAATTAGGAAGAAACTCAAACACTTGGAAACTAAGAACCATCCTGCCCAAGCATGATTGGGTAAAGCAGGAAATTAAAAATCAGTTTAAACAATTTTTGGAGACCAATTAGAAAGAAAACACATTGGTACAAAACCTATGGGACACTGCTAAGGTGGTCCTAAGGGGAAAATACATAGCCATCCAAGCCTCACTCAAAAGAATAGAAAAATTTACAATGCAGTTTTTATATTCTCACCTCAAGAAGCTGGAGCTGGAACAGAAGAACA
This sequence comes from Ursus americanus, assembly GCF_024610735.1. Classification (NCBI taxonomy): domain Eukaryota; kingdom Metazoa; phylum Chordata; class Mammalia; order Carnivora; family Ursidae; genus Ursus; species Ursus americanus. The sequence goes on from NC_142131.1 coordinate 2,592,296, forward strand.
GGCCTAACCCACACAAGAGAAGGCAGTTGATAAAGATTAGAGCAGAGATCAATGAATTAGAAACCAGGAGCACAGTAGAGCAGATCAACAGAACTAGAAGCTGGTTCTTTGAAAGAATAAATAAGATCGATAAGCCACTGGCCAGACTTATTCAAAAGAATAGAGAAAGGACCCAAATTAATAAAATCATGAATGAAAGGGAAAAGATAACAACCAACACCAATGAAATAGGAAGGATCATTAGAAACTTTTATCAACAGCTTTATGCCAATAAATTAAACAACCTGGAAGAAATGGATGCCTTCCTGGAAACCTATAAACTACCAAGACTGAAACAGGGAGAAATTGATTATTTAAACAGACTGATTAATTATGAAGAGATTGAAGCAGTGATCAAAAACCTCCCCAAAAACAAGAGTCCAGGGCCTCACGGATTCCCCGGGGAATTCTACCAAACATTCAAAGGAGAAATAATACCTATTCTCCTGAAGCTGTTTCAAAAAATAGAAACAGAAGGAAAACTACCAAACTCATTCCATGAGGCCAGTATTACCTTGATCCCCAAACCAGGCAAAGACACCATCAAAAAGGAGAATTACAGACCGATAACCCTGATGAATATGGATGCCAAAATCCTCAACAAGATCCTAGCTAATAGGATCCAACAGTACATTAAAAGGATTATCCATCATGACCAAGTGGGATTCATCCCTGGGATGCAGGGGTGGTTCAACATTTGCAAATCGATCAGTGTGATAGATCATGTCAACAAGAAAAGAGTCAAGAACCATATGGTCCTCTCAATTGATGCAGAAAAAGCATTTGACAAAATACAGCATACTTTCCTGATTGAAACCCTTCAGAGTGTAGGGATAGAGGGTACATTCCTCAATTTCATAAAAACCATCTATGAAAAGCCTACAGTAAATATCATTCTCAATGGGGAAAAGCTGGAAGCCTTTTCCTTAAGATCAGGAACACGACAAGGATGCCCACTCTCGCCACTATTATTCAACATAGTACTAGAAGTCCTTGCAACAGCAATCAGACAACAAAAAGGGATAAAAGGTATCCAAATCGGCAAAGAAGAAGTCAAACTTTCTCTCTTCGCAGATGACATGATACTCTATATGGAAAACCCAAAAGACTCCACCCCCAAACTACTAGAACTTATAGAGCAATTCAGTAATGTGGCGGGATACAGAATCAATGCTCAGAAATCAGTTGCATTTCTATACACAAATAATGAGACTGAAGAAAGAGAAATTAGGGAATCCATTCCACTTACAATAGCACCAAAAATCATACGTTATCTCGGAATTAACTTAAGCAGAGACGTAAAGGATCTATGTTCTAGAAACTACAAATCACTCTTGAAAGACATTGAAGAAGACACAAAAAATGGAAAAATATTCCATGCTCATGGATCGGAAGAATAAATGTAGTTAAAATGTCTATGCTACCCAGAACAATCTACACTTTCAATGCTATCCCAATCAAAATACCAATGACATTTTTCAAAGAACTGGAACAAATAGCCCTTAAATTTGTATGGAACCAGAAAAGGCCCCGAATCGCCAAGGAATTGTTGAAAAGGAAAAACAAAGCTGGGGGCATCACGTTGCCGGATTTCAAGCTATACTACAAAGCTGTGATCACAAAGACAGCATGGTACTGGCACAAAAACAGACACATAGACCAATGGAACAGAACAGAGAACCCAGAAATGGACCCTCAGCTCTTTCAGCAACTAATCTTTGACAAAGCAGGAAAAAACATCTAGTGGAAAAAAGACAGTCTCTTCAATAAATGGTGCTGGGAAAATTGGACAGCTACATGCAAAAGAATGAAACTTGACCACTCTCTCACACCATACACAAAGATAAACTCCAAATGGATGAAAGACCTCGATGTGAGACAGGAATGTATCAAAATCCTAGAGGAGAACATAGGCTGCAACCTCTTTGACATCGGCCACAACAACTTTTCTCATGACACATCTCCAAAGGCAAGAGAAACAAAAGAAAAAAATGAACTTGTGGGAGCTTCATCAAGATAAAAAGCTTTTGCACAGCCAAGGAAACAGTCAAAAAAACTAAGAGGCAGCCCACAGAATGGGAGAAGATATTTGCAAATGACGCTACAGATAAAAGACTGCTATCCAGGGGCGCCTGGGTGGCACAGCAGTTAAGCGCCTGCCTTAGGCTCAGGGCGTGATCCCGGCGTTATGGGATCGAGCCCCACATCAGGCTCTTTAGCTATGAGCCTGCTTCTTCCTCTCCCGCTCCCCCTGCTTGTGTTCCCTCTCTCGCTGGCTGTCTCTATCTCTGTCAAATAAATAAATAAAATCTTAAAAAAAAAAAAAAAAAGACTGCTATCCAAGATCTACAAAGAACTTCTCAAACTCAATACACAAGAAACAAATAAACAAATCATAAAATGGGCAGAAGATATGAACAGATACTTTTCCAATGAAGACATACAAATGGCTAACAGACACATGAAAAAATGTTCAACATCATTAGCCATCAGGGAAATTCAAATCAAAACCACACTGAGATACCACCTTACGCCAGTTAGAATGGCAAAAATTGACAAGGCAGGAAACAACAAGTGTTAGAGAGGATGTGGAGAAAGGGGATCCCTCTTACAATGTTGGTGGGAATGCAGGTTGGTACAGCCACTCTGAAAACAGTGTGGAGGTCCCTTAAAAAGTTAAAAATTGAGCTACCCTATGATCCAGCAATTGCACTACTGGGTATTTAACCCAAAGATACAGACGTAGTGAAGAGAAGGGCCATATGCACCCCAATGTTCACAGCAGCATTGTTCACAATAGCTAAATCGTGGAAGGAGCCGAGATGCCCTTCAACAGATGACTGGCTTAAGAAGATGTGGTCCATATATACAATGGAATATTACTCAGCCATCAGAAAGAACAACTTCTCAACATTTGCTGCAACATGGATGGGACTGGAGGAAATTATGCTAAGTGAAGTAAGTCAAGCAGAGAAGGACAATTATCATATGGTTTCACTCATTTATGGAACATAAGAACTAGGAAGATCAGTAGGAGAAGGAAGCGAAGAATGAAGGGGGGCGTAAACAGAAGGGGGAATGAACCATGAGAGACTGTGGACTTTGGGAAACAAGTTGAGGGCTTCAGAGGGGAGGTGGGTGGGGGATTGGGATAGGCTGGTGATGGGTATTAAGGAGGGCACATATTGCATGGTGCACTGGGTGTTACATGTAGATAATGAATCATGGAACATTGCGTCAAAAACTGGGGATGTACTGTATGGTGACTAATATAACAAAATAAAAATTATTAAAAATAAATAAATAAATAAAAGAACACAACCATGTAGGTGCCTTGATCTTGGACTTCCCAACCTCCAGAACTATGAGAAATAAACGTCTGTTTTTGTAATCTATCCAGTCTGCCGCATTTCATTACAGAAGTCTAAATAGACTGAGACAGTTAGATTTTTGTTCCCTTCATGTTCCCTAGTTAGTGACTTCTCCGATCCTCCAACCATCCCTTCTAGGCTTAATTTCTGGCTTCTCTCACAGTATTATAATGCCTAATCTTGGTAATAAATCACTCATTTGAGGTCTTTTGTTCCCCAACAAACTCATCTCATAATTTTGTGAGTCAGGAACTTGTGATTCTAAAGCACTCCAGGGGGTGATTCTTCCATCTGCAAGTACTGACTGGGTCACTAGATGGTATTCAGCTGGACTAGTGGCGGGTCCCAAACAGTCTCAGTCACACGAAGGGCACCTTGGTAGGGGTATCTGGAAAGCTGAACCATACTTACAGCCCCTTCACATCTCCATGTGTCTCTTCTACAGGAGATCTGAACTTCCTACAAGGAGCCTCAGGGCTCCAGGAGAGCAGGAAGCTGCCAGGCCTCGTGAAGGCTGGCCTGGAGCTGGCACAACATCCCCTCCACAGCACTTCACTGATTAACGCAACCGTAATGAAGGAACAGGAAAGAGACCCAACGTTGTGATGGGAGGGATGCCAAAGAATTTTCAGCATCTTAAAGCCACCACCAAACCAGCTGGCCTTGCTCGCGTTAAAGCCAGTTTGGTTAGAATTCTGCCCTGTCCTCGTGTTTCCTCTTCACGCCTTTTGCTGCCCTTTCCCACATGTATTTATTTATCTACTCATTCAGTTATTTCATGTGATCCTTAAGATTGCCAAATCCTTTCATGTGGCCATCTGCTTCTCAAATAAGATTATAAGCTCTTTTAGAAAAGGACTGGATTCTCTCCCATACGTATCTGCTATCTCCAGTTTCCCCAAGTCTGTGGGCTCTGGGAAGCTCACAGGTACAGAAAACCCAGTTTATGAGAAGGGAGGCCTGGGGATCAAGCATGGTAGAGTCCTAGTGGCCGAGTGTAATGTCTGAAGTAGTGAGTGTCGTATCATGCTAACGGACAAGGAGCCAGTCAGTGGCACCCTGTCACACATCAGTCTAACGCTCCTTTTAGACCAACTACGAGTGTGGAAATAGGTAGTTCTCTTATTCTCCTTAAAAACTTTTTATCATTTTTTTAAAAAAAACTTTATATAATTTTAAATTAATCTTCACCATGAGCCAGAGTTGAAAAGCAACGGGTAAGAAACTTCCTTAAAAAACAAAAAAAGCTTTTGATTTTGAAATCATTTTAAACTTACGTAGAAGTTGGAAAAATAGTACAAAGAGTTCCTGCGTACCCTTCACCCAGCTTCCTCAAATACTAACATCTTACATAGCTACAGTAAAACGATCAAAGCTAGAAAGTTGTTTCTGACTTAATTCTATTCACTAAACTACAGACATTATTCAGATTTCACAAGTGTTTATATATCCTTTACTTCTATGTTAGAGATTGTGAAGTGTCACCACATGTATAGTGGCATAAAGCTACGACCACAACTGGGATGCAGGACTGTTTCATGACCCCCCAAAATTTCCACACGCCACCCTTTTATCGTCAGATACTCCACCACGCCTGTCACAGACAACACAATATGTAGTGCAGCGGGAAAACGGTAACAGCCGTGCACAGCTCCGCTGAGAACAGCGAAGAATAAGGAAACACCAGACATCGATCCATAACGATGAAGTAGGTCTGTAGGGTGAAACTTCTGAGGCCCTGCACCCTGGCAGCAGAACGAATTCTTCAATTAGACCCTAGTTCTGCTTTCTGGGAAACTCACAGTTTGACTCCTACGAGAAGCAGACTCTGACAGAGATTAGCACCAGGAGGTTACCAGAAAATGCTCTTGGGAATAACTCCTGTGGAGAAAAGCCAGTGAGCAGAATTGAGAAGACAGGCAGCTCTCCATCCACAGCCTCACTGGAAGCTTCAGCCATCCCGTGGAGGGGGGGGGTTTCCAAAGGTGGGCTGTCCCCTCAACACTGTCCTGAGATGGGTTGAGAAAACTGGCCTTTTATTCTCACATTGAATGACCCCAGATCTGGGAAGCTGCCATGTCTTTGGCAAGGAAGCAGAAGGTTGTTGGCCATCAGCACTCCCAATATCGGGGCTAAGAAGTTTCATCATCTGGAATGGAGGTATGCATGCAGCATCCCAGCATCTCTCCCCGCTCCATCCTGCCCCAGGAGAGGAACTGTCTTTACATCCTGCGTTGCTGGACCATGAGGGCTCTGAAAACCTTACAGAGAGTACAGGGCACTGTCCAGATATTCTGGCCTTTGAGCCAGATGGGGTAGCACTTAGGAGGAGGACGGCGGTCTATATGTGGGAGTGAGAACAAGAAAATGTAGTTGGAGACCACGACACGGGTAGACTTTGGCAGAGACAGGGATCTCCCCAGCAGAACTGTGCATCCCCACTTCAGGAATGCAGTTTCTGGGAACTGGCGCTCCAGGCACAGACGTCACTTCTCATATCCCCTACTAACAGCAGTCAAGGTGGCCCCGTGTCTATTTGCGTTCATTGAAATAAACACAAAAGTGATGCACACCATACATAACCCAGGCCTTTCAAAACCTCCCAGCACTGCTTCTCCAAGCTCCTTCCCCTTCTGCCTGGGTGCAATGAACTTAATTCCCTAGGCAATTCTGGAAACCAAGTGTTGAAGGTAACAACCTCAGTCAGCCTGGGTCCCAGATAACGGCATGAAGGAGAGCCTTCCTCCATCCTGTTTACCTACCAAGTACTGTTTTGTGAACAGCCCTCACGCCGTTTTTGTGTTTTTGTCATGGTAGCTAACTTTACGTGATCTAATACCACACACACACACACACACACAGAGTTTAAAACATAACTTTTAGAAGACACTATTTAACAGCCGTCCCTGTGATATAAAGTTTTTAGGCAGAAATCTAATAAATTTGCAAGACCTTAATGGGGAAATTATTAAAGTTTGTTGAAAGACATTAAAGGGAAGTGACAGTGATACAGGAACACAGAAGAGAGAATGGTCACGTCCACACAAAGGAAGATATAATAATGTAAAGAGATGAAGTGCAAGTCCTCCCAGTCATCCGTGAGGGATTCCATGAGACCTGACAAGCTCATTTTAGATGGCTATAGAACAAAGTGGCTCAAAAGAACTAAGGCGATCCTGAATAAGAACAGGATGGGACAACTCTTCTTTGTAGAGATAATTATTTTCAATTCTTAGGATTATGGTAACGTGGCATCAGTGCAGAGCCAGAGGAAGAGCCTTGCGCCAGGACAAAGAGCCCTGCAACGGAGCCACGTGTCCACTGAACAGCGATCTATGATGGGTGAGGCTGAAAGAACAGACCGTTGGATAAATGGAGCCAGGGAAGGAATCAGTCATCTCAAATTAGATTAGACTTGAAGGGGAAAAGCAAAGCTTTGAAAACTTTTAGAAGAACTATAGAACAGTATGTTTATAAACTAAGAGTGGAAAAAAATTTCTTAAATAAAGCACATAACCCATAAAATAAATGATTGGATATATTAAAATTATGAGCTTATGGTTATCAAAATATACCACAAAGAAAGTAAAAATAGAAGCTTCAAAACTCTTAAAAATAATGAGAAAGACAATCTGATAAAAACTGGTCAAAATGTATGAGTGAATGTAGACCAATAGGAACGTATATACACTGTGGGTAAAGTAGTAATTAATACAAGAGATCCCTTGGTATTATCTTATAAAGTTTAATTTTGGCTTCGTGCACATGAAAACTAGGAAAGTCATGTCATAATGTTCACGGTTCTAATAGTGAAGTGTTTTTGATAGTGTAAGAGGAGAAAAACATGTCTGTAGGCAGACAATGGATACACTGTGATGGACTCACACAGCGGTACGCTACTCAGGAGTGAAAATAAGTGTGTTATGGCTCTGGGCCGCAATATGAATACATCTCAGACACAAAAGGTTGAGTTAAAAAAAATAGCATTTAGATGTAGATTTCATATATATAATATAATTTACATAACTTTTAAAACACGAAATTCAGATAGAACACCTTTAAATGTATTACGACTATAACAGAAGGTGAGACAACGCTAACCATGAAAGCCAGAAGAGCAGTGAGCCCATCAGGCATTCACTGCAACATGAAGAAGGGACCCCTGAACTCACTCTGGGAGGCTCCGAGTGAGAACTGAAGACGGTAACACCTGAGGTGAGTTTTGAAGAAATAAGATGAGCGAGTGAAGGACAGGGAGGAGGGAGGAAGGAACAGCATGAGAGAAACAGCATGAGAGAGATGAGGGAGAACTTGAGACTGTGCTGAGAATGACGCTGGGCTGTGGTGAGTGTGTGCTGGTGAATGTTTAACACCTGTATGCACACACACGTATATGTAGATACATAGCACATGTATACATATGTAAGTCTATTGCAGTCTCTGGGGGGAAATGTGCACATACACATACCATATGTATACACAGACATATCATATATACATACATACATAAGTTTATTGTGGTCTCTGGGGGAAACGTGCAGGAACACACGCACACCATATGTATACAGAGACATATGTACATACATAAATATACAAGTTTACTGTGGTCCCCAGGGGGAAATGTGCACGTGCACATGCCATGTGTATATACAGACATATAGCCATACATACATATATAAGTTCTTTGTGAATTTTAATGCTATGAACGATGTGTAGCCCACAATTTGCAAATAATAATAAAACATGAAATACTCCGTATTGTAAATTCCATATAGCCAACTGTCTCTCAAAAAACAGTGATTTTTGCTGAACTCTTCTATCCTTGGCCCACCTACAGTTTCAAGTTAACCATGATTTGACAGTTGGAGTCACATCCCAATCCGGTAATTTTACCTAAAAAACTTACTGCAATTAATTTTAATGTATGGCCTACTTTTCAAACTGTTTCTCACCCTTACACAAATTCGACTCGTGAAACCAAAACCTCTTCAGGCTTCGGTACAACCATATATGAGAACTTCAGTCTTTCATCAGTGACGCAAACAACTTCTTTGCTCAATTGGGTACAGTGTGTAATACCGAAAGAGTATTTCCTCCAGTTGAATGCTATCCACTAAGTAAAGGCTAGAGGCTCAATATGCTTTTAAATTCAACCTGAATAACTAACATTTTCGCCATCACTTTCTAAAGTCCAGACAATCAACAAAACCACCCCCGATCTGCAGCATTTGCCTATTGCTAGAGTGACGCCTTCCCACCGTGGCTGACTTCAGGCTGCCAACATAAAGTCAATGAACAGGACTTCAGGGAGAGCTGGGCAGTGTTTCCACCACACAGATACATTAGACAAGAGGAAAGAAAAAAAAAAAGCAGTAAAGTAAAAAGTGATGACTTTTCAGTATTTATCTTCAATTCTAAAATACTTCGTTTTTAATTAGTAGGTTTTAATTATTTTTAAATAGGTGTATATAAGTTATTTTTAAATATGGCCATTTTAGCAATTGGCTTTCACAATTCCTGAAAATTTGGCAATTGGCTCTTGTGCACTGGAATTAGTCCTCTCCAAGCCACCACCTGGAGGATAGGCTGAGTGAGCCAATGGGCTGGGGCAAGAGAAGCCGCAAGCGTGTTTGCTGGCGCCTCAACCTGGAAAGCAGTGGTACTGCAGTTTCCCTGCTGGGATGGGGCCTTGCGCACGGAGTCTGGCTAATGGAATAGGAGTCAAGTGACTGCATCGCTTCCAGGCCTGGCCGGTGACACTCTCCCCACCCACCTCGCTCCCACAGGAGATTTCATCTCCCTTCCCCCATCTGCCAGCTGAATGGAGAAGACTCCGCAGTCTCAGAAGACGGACGCAAAAGAAGCAAGAAACCTGGCTCCTTAAAGTAGTGTAGAGCAGAATCCCCTTCGGCCTGACCCCTCCACCCACCCACCCACTCACATGCTGACCAGCACAAGCCTGAGATGAGCAAGAGACACTTGTATTGGTAAATTACTGAGATTTCAGGACTTCGCTCTCTGTCCTAACAACGAGTGGCTGATGTTTGTGCTTGTGCTTTAACCTCAACAAATACAAAATCAGTACAGGGTTTTGTTTGTTCTGCTTTTCAGTGAGCGTCTTGGCTGCGTTCTGTGTCCACCTTCATTGCATCCCTCGCTAATCTTCAAGCCTAAACTCCAATTTGGAGACCACTGAAGATCTGGGCCAGAGAAACAGATCTCTGTGAACGGGCCCCCCCAGAGTGGGAATTATACTGAAAAACAAAAACCCACCTGCACTTTGACATCCTTTGTTTGTTTGTCTTTTTCTTAGGAGAAGCAGCTCCGAAGCCTGGGGGTCTGAAATCCCTCAGGGCCTTCAGAGAGAGGTAGGTAGAAAATCTTAAATGCCCCACGAAGGAAAGTGTGTCGTCCTCCAACAATAACAAATCAAGCTTTTATCCTTGAACAGCAACACTAAAGGGAGTAGCAAATAAGACCAGGATAAAGACATTAATTGTTAGGAAATCAGGCCTCCACAAAAAAATATCGACCAGTCTCCCAGGGGAGAGCCATTCCTGCAGGACAGCTGGTGGGCACCAGACCAAGTCCAAACCCATCTCCTCCTTCCTCCCTCAGCACTGCAAGTGGACGCTGCTCGGCCAGCTGACCTTTGGGTTACGTGAGCAACATTATTCCTCTCTGCTTGGGGCGTCCTTAGTTCTTGTTTCATTTTTTCCTTTCATTGGGAATGCCTCCACACACCTTTAGCAATAATATTATCTTTCGCAGTCTGGGGTCTCTCCCTTTTTTTTATGTTTTAGGGGGATCCTTTCAAATATTTCCTGGCTTGAGGTCTTTCTCTGTTTGCTGACCCTCTGTTACATGGAAAGACAGGCACATCTCTCCTGAGCCTCACCTTGTTAGCAATCCCCAAACACAAACACACAGATGTGTCACTCTTTTATCTTCACCTATGGTGTTAGACCCTCCAGTCTCAAAACTTTTCCTGTGTTCCGTCTTCTCAGAGAGAATAAGAGGTAGGGTTTTTTTTTTTTTTAAAGTAATCTGAAATTGAAATTAGCTCAGAGATTATTTTATGATACATTCAGATCCAAATTAACTGAGAGATATGAAATATTTAAAGTGCTTCTTTCAAAGATACGGCTCCTTTTATAGATGCACCAAATGCTAAATAAATGCCCTGCCTTACATAAATTACTCAGCAAAAATTGCAATAATGCTATCTAATCAAGTCCAGCAGCATGTCTTCTCAAAACTTGCTATTGGGTTTCCTATTTTCAACACTTTTCTACCATCAGTGCTGTGTATCTGTGCTTTTTCATCTATATTATTTAGGGACAATAAAAATCAAAAGCCCAATATTCAATATCATAGAAAAATAAACTAAAGAAATTCTACTATATAACACCCAGCTGCTACTACGTTGGGACCCTATCTTCTATGGACTTTAAGGAAGAGGAACTATGACAATGATCTATTGTTGATGCCATCCATTATCCATTCATCATGTTTCTGGTAATTGTACCTCAGTTCCCCTCTGAGCCATTGCCCCCCGTCCCCTCGTTAGCACCAATGCTTGGGGAAGGTTGGGCTGCAGACAGGAGAGTGAAGTAAGTGACCTAGGTCTCATCCAGAGTATGTCTCTGGGTCAGGGAGTGCAGAGAAGGGCAAGTAACCTCATCAGAGACGGTGAGAAATAAGGTAACTATTTCTGGAACTTGTACTAGCTTCTATGTAGCTATTCCTTCTTCTTGGGTCTCTCACTCAGGCTCCGTAGGATCATCATCTCCCATGTATGCTATACGAATGCACTACGTTCTTGTCTTAGATTTACTTGCAGGAGCATGGGGGAGTGAGGGGACCAGGTTAACATAGCCCACAGTCCATCTTCCTTGAAGCAGCCCAAACTAGCCTGTGAACACTACTTCAAACCAATTCACCCCCGGCTGAAAACATTCCCATGGCTTTCTGTGATGGTCAAGAGGAATCCACCAAGTGTGACCCTGCCAACTTCTGACCTTTTCTTCTTCCAAAGCTCACTATTTACAGTTCTAGCTACACCAGCCTTCTGTTCACCCTCAAAATAGGTCAAGCCCATTTCTGTCTCAGGACATTTGCACCTGTTGTTTATTCTTCTTTGAAGCATCTTTCTTAGGATATTTCCATGGCTGTTTTCCTCAGGCCTTAAAAAAAATCTTCTGAAAAGTTCTTACCCTACCACTGTCTAAAGTACTCACCCTGTCACCAACTCTCTATCATAGTTCTTCATGATGTTTGTAAATACCTAACTCTGTTCTACTAAGATCCTCTCTTTCCCTCTGGACTACCAGCTGAGAATAAAGGGGAGAAATTTCGTAGTATCTTATGGAGTAAAGAGATAACCTGGAGGAGAATGGACTCGATGGGAAAGCAGAGAACTGGAGAAACCATACCCTGATGATGTTGTTTGATTCTTGGCTTAAACAGAATCCAAAGCCACCTAGCCCTTCTCTTCTCAATTAAATTATATATTAAAATCTTTCTTAAGTCTGTGTGAGCTGGGCTTTCTGCCACCTGAGTTGAAGATATTGTGAACTCCATCTTACTAAAGAAAAATTAGTAGGGACATCATTTAAAGGAAAAAAAAAAAAAAGCAAGCCACAGGATGCTCCTTAAAAAATTGTTTTAAGTGTGTTTAAAGAAACATAGTGGTGGGGCGCCTGGTGGCACAGCGGTTGGGCATCTGCCTTCGGCTCAGGGCGTGATCCCGGCATTCTGGGATCGAGCCCCACATCAGGCTCCTCCTCTATGAGCCTGCTTCTTCCTCTCCCACTCCCCCTGCTTGTGTTCCCTCTCTCACTGCCTGTCTCTATGTCTACCGAATAAATAAATAAAATCTAAAAAATAAAAATAAATAAATAAATAAATAAAATAAAATAAAGAAACATACTGGAGCAAAGAAAAGTAAAGGTAACAAAACTTGAAGATATTTAAGTTGAACAAAACTTTTATTCATTATTTTGACATAAATTACAAAGAATGACGTGCAGTGCTCTTCTCTAGCGGTACTTTAAAAGAGTGTCTCATCTACTTGAGGTGACTGAATTGGCATCTGATATGATGACAGAGGGAGAACGAACTGACCTCAAGCTTTTTTTGACCCTGTGAAGTAGGTAGAAAGAATTTTTTTAAACCATGGAAAATGGTTGTTCTAGTCATGAAAGTTGTCTTTAAAAAAGTGCGCATGTTTAAAGATAACACAACGTAAACGTGCTTGGAGCATGAAGTTTAAAAAAAAAAAGTAAGAAAGCAGCGTTCTCTTATTAGGGAGGGCAAACTAATGCCATGTGATGGTGGCTGGTCCAAGATGCCTGCAGGATACGGTCGGGGGGCCTCCGTACCACTTAGGTATGCTTTGAGAGCCCTATTCTGCCGTACATGAGATCAACATTCCTAACGTCTGATATCTGGAAGTAAATGTCATTTAATGGACATGCACCACACCCATGTCAACAGCCTACTTAATAATTATTACAATAATAATACTAATAACCTGACATTTTGGAGCAGTCTCTGTATGTCGGGCACTGTTCAAACACCAAATGTGTAGCATCTCTTCTAATCCACTAATCCAATGAAGTAGGTATCATTAATTACTCCATTTTATAACTGAAGTCACTTAAGCCGAAAGGGCATTTATTCTTTTGATGGACAAAATGTCAAAGTCTCAAGAAAGGAAAACCAAGATAAGATGCGTAAACTACAAAGGACAAAGCCGAGTGAAGAACAGAAGAGCCAGCAAACTTGGTCCTCACCCAAATTTAGATCGGATCAGATCATCTGATCAGCTATTGTGAATATTTTCTTGGAGTTTAATACTATGAGCACACCAGACAAAATCTGAAACTCTGTAATTTTTCACAGAACTGGAATGGGGTAATTTACATTCAGCATAAGGCAAAAACTCTCAATGTCAGAGAAGAGGCTGAGGAAGCTGAGCTACTTAAGGAGATCAAATGGCAGAGAGTTCAATAAGGCCAGATTGTGTGTGACACAGGAAGTGATAATGTGCCAGTTTGGAAATAAAAATAGGGAAGTCCAAAGAACTTAATGCATGCAAGGATTTTTTTTCCCCCAGTGAAAGAAGTCAATTTGAAAAGCTTCAGGGAAAATAAAAGTTCTGTGTTGAAATGAGGTTTCAGATGCATGAAGAGCTTAAAACACTTTCAGCTTGACGTGACTTGGCTTCAAGGTCTAGTGGTTTCGTTATGAAGTGTAGACGATGTAACTACAGCATGACTCTTACCATGAACCGAGAGAGACCCCACATGGTAAGGAAGAGGTCTGATTGCAAACATGAGTGCGAGGCTGGCTAACTTCCTCTCTTTTAAAGGGAATAGACTTTTTACGCCTCCTCACGTACATGGCATCTTTCACAGCAACGGAATAATTCTTCAGTGGCAACCCTGTACTCAGGGACCAAATCATGGGGAAGTGTATTGGAGAAGCGGACCCCGAGGACCCAGCAACAATGAAGAGGGACCCCCAGGGCCGTACACCAGCAAGGCTCTGGCTGGAACCATGACTTGGGGAGGCTCGTGCCATCCACTTCTCTTAGCTCATTGCCTGTGTAGTCTTCTGTATGCCCCAGTACACAACAAGGGGTAGCAGGAAGTAGGCTTAATAAAAAATTTAATTTGCGAGGGATGTTTTCAAAATAAGACAGTAAAAAGCGTTTTTCTAGTTGTTGGTTGCAACACTGCTCTGGAAAAAAGGTGTGAGACCTCTTGAGATACTTCCTTACCTCTGTTACCAGGATTCCAAACAGTTCGAATTTCCAGAATACCTCTCCACTGAGTCATTCCTTCATCGTCCTAAGGTTCTGGGATCATAGGTAGGCTTCTTTCCTTCTTTCAGATACGGGCATAGAGGTTTGCAGAAACTAGGGGATCTTATAAATGCCTCAGCTGAAAAACGGACAACCTGAGGTGGAAACTGATGGAATCTTGAACTCCCCTGGCTCCCAGCTTGGGGTCCCAGAGACCTAGAACCCATCATTCTCACTACTGCTTTTTAATTCCTCTTTTCTTACAATTTCAGTGTATTGTGATGACCAGTAATACCCATCTATAAAATGCCACCTAACAGGTACGGTAAATCCATTTGAAATAGTGCAATATGATTGCGATCTGTCTGCCTCCTTTTCTTGCTGGCTTCTGCTAACACACCCGGCCAAACTCAGAAGGTGCAGCTGGAGTCCCTCTTTGAGTCTTTTTTAAACATCAATTGGAAGCTGAAACTCAAAGCAGTGTGACCCCGGCACAACCTGAAGCCTTAAAGTTTCCCAAAGCTCTTCTGTGAATTAAATGGGCAAGTTTCAAAAACACGCACATGGCATTTGAATGAGGTTCAGCGTAGCCGGTCAGAAAAAGGAATGGAACAAAAGAAGGGTGAACTTAAACTCAAAGAGCAGGCATTCTGACAACACGAGCAGGCAGACAGTGGCACCCAGGCCACGCAGAGCTTCCCTGGCCTGGGACAGAGCCACAGTCCTTGAGCCTCTGGCAGCAGTGTAACTAATTAGAGAGGCCAGGATACCAAGGTCAAAGCATGATCTGGTCCCCTAGACATGATTAGGACATTTTCATAGCTGCCACCTGTCCTAGGGACACCTTGAAACTTTGTGGGTCAATGTAAAAGCCAATCTCTTTCAGCAGTGCAGTGGTGTTTCTGGGGATGACTCATGTGACTTTTTCTCTTGAAATGTGCCCTGGGAGTAGAATAGAAATTCTGTCCCACCTTCCATTCCTTTCAATTAACAAAACAGCAGCCTGGACCAACTTCTATCAGGCTCTGTACTGTTCAAACCACCCTTTTTGTCCATAAGAGTTCGTTATGCATTCAGGACTGCACAAGGGACTGCTGCTAAAAATATGGGAGTATATTGCATGATCCCATCATTTATAATCTTTTTTTGGACTCAAGGTTTACAAACCCGAAACAATGCTGTAACAATTACAATATTGTCCTGAGAGCCAGTTTAGCCTTAATTATATTCTATGTTAAGCAGAGTTAGTGTCAGACCCGCTCTTAGAATGTAAAATCCTAGAGTGCAAGCCCACAAGGTCTACATCCCCTACAGCACCTAGCATGGAAGCTGAGCACAGCAGGTCCGCAATGGATAATGGATGGTTTATAGGATTCATCAGTTGGGAAACTGAAATGCCTGTGTTTCTTCATGGTTTAAGTCCCCTGGTAGCACGGGAGATGGAGAGTGGTGGAAAATGCCACTAGCTTGCCCAAAGATCTTCATTCTGGGTCGCAAAAAAGAAGTTTAACTTCTGTTTTAAAGTTCTGGAATCTGAGGGGTGGCTTCCCCTCATGACTGGGTGGTGTCTGGTAAGCAAGTGTCCTAGTGAGGAGTTACCTGAAAATGTTCCTGGCTCACCTTGACAGCATTTGGCCCATGTCACAAACATCCTCCTACTGGGTCCACCTGGCAGTAGGACAGGTACTGAAGTACCTTCTAACACAGTGTGTTAGATAGCATCACGCGTGTGAGTGCACGCACACGCACACAATGCAGAAACAGTGCAAGAAAACTGCAGAAAACAGAACTAGTTCAGAAAGACTTTGTCATTTTTCCTCTGGCAGAATGGGGAGCCATGGGTGGAGGGAATGCATAATCCCTCTCTCAGAACTATTAAAAGCAAGCTGGCTGGCCCCCTATTTAGCACACATACTGGTCAGCTGGAGGAAAGAAACTTCCACTTTCTGGACTTTATTATAAAGGGAAATACATGCTAAAACTTTGTGTCCAAATTTTGTCAACTCTAGTCGTATTTTACCAACTTTTTTGCTAGTCCTAGCCAACAAAAATAATGGGACTCAATCACTTATTTATCTAACCAGGTCTGTATGCCGGGTACGAATTCTACAAACTGAGGATATAGTGCTGAATAAGAAAGAAGACCTCTGTTTTCAAGGAGCTTATAACTAGTGATAACTATATACCTAGTGACAACCAGTGACAACTAGTTATCATGAAGTGTATTATTTGATACCATTAGTTATATCATCATCAACCAGTATATATAATCATAACTAGTGATCGCAACTGGCCAGGCCACATCTCCCACCTCTCCTTAGTAATGGTCCCTGTGGTCTAGGGGTAATGCAAATTATCTGCAAGTGTCTGGGAGGCACAGGGTGGTGGTGGCAGAGTGTTAGAGGCCTTTACTGCTCCTAAAGCACAGCCCACGTGGACCCACACCACGGCCTGGCCGAGGCTGACTCGGAGATGGGCTCCCCTGCTCCGGGCGGAATTAACCACTCTGCCAACGTCCTCCCTCCACCACATCATAGCCTCCCAACTGTGTGACAGGAGGAAGAAGGCAGGCAGGCAGCTTGCTCCTGGGGTTTTAGCTCTCTGTCCTGACAAACTTGCGATCCTTTCTTGTATTGGTGAGCTCTTACCTCATCAGCTACAGGGACGTGGTTAAAAACAAAAAGTTCTGCAGTCAGGCTGCCTGGATCCAAACCCCGGCTCCGCCTTCACTGGCTGCGTGACTTGGAACAGCTTACTTCATCTAGGTTCTGGTTGCCTCATCTGTAGGATGGGGGCTAGGTTACCTCCCGCCGTGGCTGTGAAGACTGAGAGAGGGTCTGTGCAGACCCAGAACGCACGCACCAGCAAGGAGCGCGCACCGGAACAAAGCCACATCGTAGCCCACGGGCTCCCCGATCACGGCCATGTGGAAGCATGAAGAACACCTGGCTTTACGGGATGCGTTGGCACCTACGGCAACCTCAAAAACCCTGGATTAGAGGAAGTGGGGGGGAAACTGTAATTTTCCCCTTCCATGCTATTAGCCATGTTTCCAGAATGTGCTAATAGGGCTGAAGGACTGAAAAGTACATTTGTTTCAAATAAATATTAAAACAATCACAAGAGTTAAAAGAAGAGCTGTTTTGCAGATGTCTAGCCATTCACAGTCACCCTGCTTTTGGACTGTTCCCAACCAGTGAAGGGAAGAGGGAATACAATTTGAAAGTTTTGGGCTCCCTATGAGGTCACTGCAGATTCTATTTTAATAGTTAGACTTTCAGATGATTAGTAATTTTTTTTTTTAACAATAAGCCTCCAAGGAAAAGAAGTACCAAGCTACTTCTCTCCCCAAATGCTTGTAAACATTCATTATTTTATGCCCTTCTGTTCTCCTTTTCTGTTAGGCTAAATTTTTTTCAAGGCCAGAGACCAGACGTGTTCTTTTTATACGCCAACAGCAAAGCTGATCAGTGTGGCAGTGACAGTCACCTGCTGTCATTCACCTGCACTTCTTTAGAATGGGGGTCTGGGGAGTATCTCACAGCCATGGGGTATTATATTACTAATCCTTGTTTTCCAATGGCCTGGCATAGGTCCTGGAACCCCGGTTTCCACTGAAGTTTGTTTAAGGGAAGAGTTAAAATAGAAGAAGATATATAAGGTTGCTAGGAGCTCCCAGAGAAATGTAACACAGAATAGCAAGAGGAGAAAAGTAAACCCAGTATGTTAGCACATGCTGATGATGTAGTCAACATGAGATTAAAAAGAGTATTCTAACCGAAGTTGGAAGGGATAGTAAGAGCTTGTTTCTCACACACATCAGAACAAAAAGTATAGAGGTAGCCAGGCCTGGACTGAAATGATGGCTCCACGGTCACCAGAGACTCAGGCTCTTCTGTGATTACAAACGTGTAGCCCTCAGCATTGGAGCCAAAAAGGCTGCTGGAGTCCCAGCCATCACAGTCACATTCTAAGCATCAGTATAAGAGGAAGGGAAGAAAGAGGCTTCCCAGGATTTCTCTACAACATGTTTGTTTACTTTTCCTCAGCACAAACATAGTCACCTGACCTCAGCTAAATGCAAAGAAGGCTACTGCCCAGTTGCTGGCTTCGTCACAGTGAGGGACAGGATGTTTGCCAAGAGGACCACAGGATAATAACTCTAATACAAAAATGTTTAGGAACTTGCAGAGGATTGCATGTGTGCTTACGTGCCGTCGGGGGAGGAATGCGGGCAGAGGAGAGAGCTGGCTCTTAGGAACGGGCAGCCCCAAATAGCTGGAGTAGCAGCCAGCTCATCTGGGGCTGCTTCTAGCAAAAATAGATATACATATGCACATAATGAGGTAAAATACTTTAAAGGCAAATAGATGATCTTAAAATGGTCGCAGCTGGTGTTGTTCACTCCAGTGTATCATAGTAGAGAAGCAGAAAGAGATCCAGGGAAGCAGCCCAGGCCCAAGTGAAGATTCAACTGTCAGCCTTGTGTCCCCATGTGTGGAATCCTCGAGAACCTGAGTATGACACAGAGGGGGAAAGGCGACGGACCCTTCCCCCCAGTGCAACACTGCGCAGGTGGCAAGGGGAACCCCGTGCTGCTGCTCTCTCCTGTCTATGTTTGGGGTCTCTCACGACTGTTTTGGGCTCCTGTTCTTGGATCAGTCCTCTCCCAGACCTTCTGTAGCCCTAAATATTGTGATGCTGTTATTTTTGCAAGGATAGTTCTCAAAACACTTGCTCTTGAACGACTTGAGAAACAGCCGCCACCTCCCTCCCGCACACCAGCTCCCGGTCCCACAACAAGCACGCGGCGGGCAAGTAACCCATCAGGTAGTTTGAAGGAAGATGCGATAGCCCCTAGCAAGCTTCTGTATCCCCAGGGAATGTTCATGCCTCTGGCAGCTGTAGCTGAGAAAAAGGCATAGCCAAGTCCTCCTCTATTCCTGCAGGGAGAGAGGAGAGTCCAAGGCAAGGGCCAGTGCCGGGCGGAGGTGGTCCTGGAAATCCCTGTGCGCCGGGAAAATCGCCTGAGGCGGAGAGCAGCAGTGCTACTGTGAGAAAAATCACTGACCGGACCCCTGCCGGCCTGGCTCCAGGCCCCAAATCCAGAAGAGATGAAAATGGAAATGGCTGAATTGGGGGTTTTTTTGTTGTTGTTTGGTTTGGACTGGTTCTTCTTTAGTATAATGGAAGAGAGATGGCAAGGCCGTCATTAACTAGGACTATATATTTACCTCTAGTCTCTCCCTTCCTACTCTAAAAACCAGGAAATGTCCAAGGCACAAAGGAGTGTGGACCAAAAGCCTTAAGGGAACTCAATAAAACTGATCTACTGTCAGCAATGAGGAAAACCCAGTCAGGCTGCTTTCACCCTGCCCTTCAGCGGGTGTCCCAGGCCTCTGCCGTCCCGCAGGCGTGTTAGCTCACGACGCAGCTAATCTGAGGGCTTTCAGTTGGCAGCGCACCTCACGGCTTGTAATACACTGCAAGAGTTTTGGATAAGTCAAAATTCTGCATCAGCCCTATCCTCTCTTTCACCCCAACCTTTCCTACTGCTGGGATAAGTGTCAAGAATTCGCTGCACATTTCCTATTCCGTCTACACACCGCCGAAAGGATTACAGCAGTCACATGAGGGATATGCACGGCACACTGGGATTTTCACAGTATTTTCAGGACTCAGTCTGGACTCATCTCCACTGAGTCAAAGGGCGGGAGAGTTTTTAAGCAGTGGGGTAGGAGGGTCATAGGTCACCTGGACTCCATAAAGGCTTACGTGAGAGGGAGGTCAGGGAACTAGGGGCAGGAAAAACCTATCTAAACTTTAGTCAAGCCAAAGGAAAACATTAAATCCACCTTGGTCAATCCTTACCAGAACACCCCAGAATCATGCACCGATATGCCCATTTTACAGATTAGAAAACTGAGGCATAGAGGCTTGCCCTAATTCACAAAGCTTCACAAGTCCCAAGCCAGCCCCAAGTTCACATCCCTCCCACAGCTTCCAATTGCCCATATATGCAAATTATCTCTTATTGTGGTCAGAAACTGCTGCCTTGATGATCGTGCCTTTGAAGGCTCAGCCCAAAGACAGTTTCCACAAAGTGGGGAGGAGGAAAGAATGGGCTACGTATCGGTAGGGATGAGAGTAGCTGGCCATCATCCTTCCATGTAAGCACCATCTCCAACCACATGCTCAGAATGGGGCTGGCAGTAATGGAGGGAAGCAGAGGTGAAGCTCTGGGTGCGATCAGTGGGAATGGGAGTAAAATGGATGGGACAGATTGCAGGGATGCATGAAAAGAGCAGCAGGAGCTGGAAAGAGAGGCCAGAAGGCACAAAAGGCAGGCACCTCCGACAGGAGGCTAGTCCTAGATAGATGGGAATTGCAATCGTTGGGAGAGGAAGGAAAATTGACGGGGAAAGATGTTAAAGATTATTTATGTTGACTTGAAGGGAAACGGACGTGTTTCTAATTTGGGAAATAGGAGGTGCATACTATAGATATAAACTTGGTACCACTGATATCCAATCTGGAATGTTCATCTTCACGGTGATACTGCGGAAACAAAAATACATGACCCCGGTAAAAGACGAACTGCAAGGAGAAAAGCAGAGGGCAAGACAAGGAATTTGAAGAACCACCATCACCAAGGGTCAGGGAGGGAGGGGCAAGCAAGCAAATAGGAGGGCAAATAAAGTAGAGAAAAAGAGCACCAAGGGAAGTAAGAGTCCAGAAAGCATCAGATCAGAGAAGTCAAGGCAACAAGAGTGTAAGAAAGAAACCTCCTGCCAAAAGTCAAATGATGCAGTTAAGGAAAACTGTACTGTGAGGCAGAGGAGGATACTGGTGACGTCCAAGAGAGAAACTTCAGTACAGCTGTGAGGAGGCAAACCAGACAGCACAGGGTGGAAGGAAGTGGCAGACGGGTAAAAGGCAGAGCTATGGGGTCACAGTTAAGTAATAAAAAGAAGAAAGTTTGGGTACTAGTTGGGAAACAAAAATCTTTTTGGTTTCCAGGAATAAGGGAAAATATGTTGAGAACCCGAAGTAATTACTCCAGATCCAATGTATTCATAGAGGCTTCTATGCAGATCGCAAATATATACACAATAAGTACACGGCTTTTTAAGAATATTCCATTTCTCTACCACAGTTTGATCAGTCCCACCTCTGATAGGTACATTCATAATGGGGGGGGGGGCATTTAGCCCAGGGGTTTCCTGCCTTGGGTTAGTGGGGAAGGGCCCTGCTCTCAGCCTGCTCGCCAAGCCAAGGCCCCTTAGCTTGCTACTCTTCGAGGAGCTCCTACCATGGGCCTAGAGACAACGCAGGCTGCTTGTTTGGCTTGGGGTCTTAATCGGTTCAGGCTGCTCTAGCAGATTACCACAGACCCAGGAGCTGAAACAACAGAAACTTACTTCCCACGGTTCTAGACGCTCCAAGCTCCTCCAAGGTCCAAGACTAAGGTGCTGGCAGATCTGGTGTCTGTCAGGAGCCCTCTTCCTGGTTTGTGGAGAGCTGTCTTTTCATGGCAGAGAGAGCAGAAAGGAAGCAAGCTCTCCTGTGCCTCTTCTCTTAAAGCACTAATCCCACTCATGAGGACTCTACCCTCCTGGCCTGATACCTCTACTAATATCATCACATTGGGGGGTTAGGATTTCAACATAGGAGTTTGGGGGATGACACAAACATTCAGTCCATACCACTTGGCAACATGAGTCAGAGTTTCTGGGGCTCCAAGGAAGGACACCGACGTTCTTAAAAGGGTTTGTGGATGTGGCAGTAGTTGTCACATTTGAAGGTGATGGGTGTTTGCAGAGCATCAAATAGGAAAGCTGTGGCTTTGTGTGATGTTTCCCTGTGATTGATACCTGTTTCCAAATAGTGATCATTTGCCAGCTCTTGACAATCCCCAGCTATTTGCTCTGAGGCCATCAGGCACAGATCTGATCAAACAAGGGTACCTTTGTCTTATTAACTTTTTGTGAACATACATCTTTCTCCAGCTACAGCCAGCAAATGCACTTAGAAGAAGGTAACCTATCTTTCTACCCTTGCCTTTCCACACCCCTTAAAGCTATCCTCCTCTTTAAGCCAGGACCACAACTGATCAGTAGTTTGGTGGGTTTATTCCTCTCCTCGTTTCCTGTTCTTAACTCTGGGTCCGTTTCTCTTCTGTGGTTCTCCTGAGAGCAGGCCTCCTCTTGCCTCCATAGCTATCACCTGGCAAATGAACTCCTGTTGTTCCAGTTTATGTTGCCAAATCATCTTTCCCAGTGACGGTCCTAAAGCTGCTCCACCTGGAAACACTCTCAATGACACCTCTGTCCTCCAGGGCCCAAAAGAGGCTGAGGGGCGAGGAACAATTAAAAGTCGAGATCGAGTGTTTCCAATTACATCTGTGCTTTTGGCCAGAGAGGAAACAGCCAGCACATCAGTCCTGCGTGTGCATGGACACATGGAGAATTTTTTAACTAAACATGCAACAACAAACACACTCAAAATGCTACAAATTGGTATCAGAAGTGAAAGTAACTAAGTACAAAAAGTATATCCGGTCCAATCTTGGATAAAACTTCACCTGAACCATGTGATCTCTTACAAATGTTGTTACGCAGAGGAAAGGAGAAATTTCACGTCAAGGAACAGATCAAGGAACCCAGGCTACCAGTAGCCATGATGCTACTAAATGTTCTGAGGGTATTTGAAAAGTTAAAAGTTTTTCAGATTCCTATTTAAGGTCATTGGTTAGAACTGAGTACGCTCTGTTGTTGCCCACACGCCAGCGTTGTTTAGGAGGTTATATCTCCAAAAACTGTCAAGGTCACATAAGTGAAGAGAGGCCCCAGGTGGTGCTGGGAGAGCAAGGGGAGCTGGCGGGAGGACCGGCCCAGGGCGCAGCTGCACTGACCATGCGGCGCGAGGGAGAGGCTGATGTCCTTGGTCTGGTCAAAGAGAAACGCAGTTTTTACAGTTCTTTGTCTCCCACATACACATACGCAAAAGACCCGTTACTGTGCGTGTGCCTTTTACACTCCCTTTGAAAAGCTACACAATGAAGAAAGATTTATCCATTTTAAAATGCCGTCTGTGCACAAAGTGAAACCTGCTTGCGTCCTCTGGCTTGTAACATTGCTCTTGTAAAGCCGGCATGAGCCGGGCCTCTTACTGGTTGCCCTCAGAGGATCAGGCCTCGAGGCAGGGAGGGGCAGGTGGTGTGTGCAATCTGTTAGCTATTGTACAGCCTAATGAGGCAGGAGAATAAAGGTTCCCCATGTGGAATGTTCTCCACGTCGGAGGCACTGAGGGGGCTCCTTGCAGATTCCAGCAAGTCTGAGGAGACTGTCAAGCGAGTCTGCCAAGCTCCTCGGGCGGTAGGAGTGAACTGTCAGTCAGTGACACAAAGTGACCAAGCCAAAGGCTCGGCGTCCCCCTGGACCCGTGTGTAAGGTCTGTGTTTATTCCCAAGGCCAGACTCACCTCAGCTAAAGGGACCTCTCCCCCAGCCTGCTTCAGTCTGCATGGAGTGTCCCCTGGAAGCTGATAACCACGGAGACAGACAGACAAAGAGAGGGTCAGCCTGAGAAAGGGGAAACATAAAGGAAAGGAGCTAGGGAGCAAGGCGGGGGTGCCGCTAAGGATCGCTCTCCCAGGGCCTTCAAAGCGAGCCTTAGAACTAAGGTAGAGGATTCAGAGAGCTGTGCAGTGGGCAACTGAAGACTGAAGGTGTGAAGACCAGCTGGTACAAAAGCAAAGAGTAGAGCTGGACCTGGGAGCAACACCCCATGGCTGTTACTGAAAAATTCACAGGCAAATGTCAGCTGCACCTGCAAGCATAATGGAAAGGGTGGAGAGGATGGTGGTGTCTTACTTTTCTTAACATATATGAACACCAGGCTTTCTGATAAGGTGGGAACAGCAGGGATGAATCATCTCCTCTCTCCAGCATCAGCTGTGGTGTTGGGCTGTGTGTCTGCGTGTGTGTGTTTTCCTGGGTGCAGCAGACAACTGCTGTACATTCTTCAGGGCGGTATTAATAAATTAAATAGTCTGGAACAGAAAAATATTACCAGTGGGCAGAGAATCTGGGGAAAATATTAAAATGATGAAGGAGCAGGTGGCTGCAATGAGCCACGCTGGGAACTATAAATACAGAGAGCAGAGGCAACGAGTCAAGAGTGATGGCTCGAGTACGGCCCCTTAAATGGCATCCTTCCCAAGCAGGCAGGCGGAGCATGAACTCACACCCACTCCCAGCGGTCCGGCACGGTACCCCCTTTCCCCATGCGTGTGCACGGCAGTATGCATACTCTCACAGAGCTGATTACCCTAAGACACACGTTCTCAAATGTGAGTGTGCAAAGGATCTTGTGGGAACTTACACATTATTACACAAACACATTTTCGGAGTCCTGCCCACCCCACCCGAGATCTGATTCAGTACTTGAGGGCTGGGGCTCAGAAAAGTGAATTTTTCAAGTTCCTCAAAACTTTGAGAAACACTGTATTAGTTAAAACAGGCTAACACCAGATAGAATTAAACAATAAAGGTTTCCTTCAGGCTATACTGTTTTCTTCCCTTGAGGGTTTTTTATGGCCAACTCCTAGGGACCATCCATAGATTAAAAAGTGGTCTAAGAAACTTGCTGCTGATAGACATTTACGTCTCAGATTAAGCTGAAGTCAGCGTGTTACCTATCTTAGGAGTATTGGGCATCTTAAGCATAATGCTTATTTTAGAGCAGGAGGTTGTGCAGTCAGGTGAAGTGATTTCTCAAAGCAACTGGGAGAAGACTCTATCCTGTTGCTCCCAGAAATCACACAGAACCTGGCAGCGTCCAGAGCTAAGCCAGGTTCTAGATCTATGTGTCATCTTACTGGGATCATACTACCACCAACAGAATTCCCTAGATCTTCCTGCCTTAGTCTGTTCAGGCTGCTGTAATGAAAATACCATAGATTGGGTGGCTAAAGAACAAACAACTACTTCTCACAGTTCTGGAGGTTGTCCAAGACCATGGCACTGGCAGATTTAGGCTGGTGAGGACCAGCCTCCTGGTTCATAGATGAACATCTTCTCATCGTGACAGAGGAACAAGAGAGATCTCCGGGGTCTACTTCATAAGACCATTAACCCCATTCATGAGGGCAAAGCCTTCGCCTCCAAATACCATCACCTTAGGGATTAGGTTTCAAGATATGAATTTTGAGGGGACACAAGCATTCAGTGTATGACACCCCCAAAGTCAGACTCCTATTAGTTAAGGCAAAGGGCCAGGAGAGCAGAAAGAGCTTCTGTCAGATAGTGCAACCTGGTCTTTGATGCTATCGTCAACCACATCGCCAAAAAGATGCCATCTGTCACATGTAGTCACACAACTCTATTCACCCTAATCATTGCTAGGCACATAAATCACAATAGTGTTCATGCATAAAGTGAAACTGATTAGAGAAAATAAACTTCACCAAGAGATCCACTGAAGATCAGATTCCTCTACACGGAATCACCTGTACATATGCATCTTCATTGGGCTGGGGAGTATCTTGGTCATGGAGAAACTGGCCTCCATAAAACCCAACCACAATGATTTGCCATCCACCCATCTCTGGACCACATGCGAAGCCTGCCTTTTTCCAGATAAAAGCACACTTTATTCCCTGTAGTTACCAAAGAAAAGCAATACAAGTTAATTAGCACCTTTTCCATTTTGTCCTCATTGTTAGAAATCCAATTAGATCTCAGTGGAAGGGGTCCTTGCTCTTGTGGTCAATCTCACTGTGCTTAAGGATGGCTTGGTGGTTGAACTAGGTAAGGAGGCCAGCAAGATGAAATGACCTTTAATTTACAACCTTACCTAAGTGTAAAAACGAAGTATTGAGAAAGTCAGTAGTAGTTACCAGAGCCAAATAAAAATGTGCTTAATACTTCCAAGACGGCAAGAATTATGCTTCTTTTGTTGTTTACAAGAAAGGAAATGGGAATAATGATCACTATATATGTTACTATTTATTGAGCACCTAATATGTACATGCTGACTTAAAAGCTCACATAAATTATCTCTTAATTTGTATAAATGTTTAATGAGTATGTTACATTTAGTACATTCTACACATGAGAAAATGATCGGCAGATTTTTTTTGGGGGGGGGGGAATCAATCCAATTGATGTGTAAGAAGAGAGCTGACCAGGGCCTAGGTCTCCCTTATAAAATAACTAAGGAAAAAAATTTTGAGACTCCAATAGCTTTCCTAACAACTAATGCAA
Source organism: Ursus americanus (assembly GCF_024610735.1). NCBI lineage: Eukaryota > Metazoa > Chordata > Mammalia > Carnivora > Ursidae > Ursus > Ursus americanus. Next base: position 2,618,784 of record NC_142131.1, read on the forward strand.
AGCAGAGCAAGGACTCAGACACGGGTGTGTTGATGCCAAAGCTCATATTTTTAAGGACTGCACTAACGTGTCTTTTACCTTGTTTCATTGGTGGATAAATCAACAGTGAGGGACGTTATAGTCCACATGTTTAGAGCATATATGGACTACTTTTTAAAATATGTCTTACTGCATATATTTGGGGCAACTACCATCAAGTAAATTGATAACTGCTGTATGTTTCTTCACAGTGAAAATAGCCTTAAAGTTGGGACATATAAAGGAGTTGATATCTATAATTTGATTTGTTGATGAAACACGTGAATCGTGGGCTCAGGGAGTTAAAAGCCATGTTAGTCATCTTCTGTAGGACCCCAGATTCAATGCAGGAATTCCATCTGCAGTATCCCTGGTGGAAAATCCTACTAGCTCAGACAACAGGCACTCTGTTTCTTATTAATGCTTGAAGATCCAAATCAAGAAGCAATTCCTATAGGCTCTCCCAGATGGAAAAGGTAGGGTTTCTTTTAAAGTTTTTAAGTGATTAGGGTGCAGTTTACATAAAAGATGATCATCTAATTGTTTTTTCTCTTCTTTGCAGCTTTTTAAATTTCAATTAGCCAACATAGAGTACACCATTAGTTTTTGATGTAGTATTCAATGATTCATTAGTCGCTTATAACACCCAGTGCTCATCACATCCCATGCCCTCCTTAATGCTCATCACCCAGTTACCCCATCCCCATGCCCACCTCCCCTTCTGCAACCCTCAGTTTGTTTCTCAGAGTCAAGAGTCCCTTACGATTTGTCTCCCTCTCTGATTTCTTCCCATTCAGTTTTCCCTCCCTTCCCCTATGATCCTCTGTGCTATTTCTTATATTCCACATATGAGTGAAATGATATGATAATTGTCTTTCTCTGCTTGACTTATTTCACTTAGCATAATCTCCTCCAGTTCCATCCATGTTGATGTAAATGGTGGGTATTCACCCTTTCTGATGGCTAATATTCCATTGTATATATGGACCACATCATCTTTATCCATTCATCTGTTGAAGGACATCTTGTCTCCTTCCACAGTTTAGCTATTGTGGACATTGCTGCTATGAACACTGGGGTGCATGTGGCCCTTCTTTTCACTACATCTGTATCTTTGGGGTAAATACCTAGTGGTACAATTGCTGGGTTGTAGGGTAGCTCTATTTTGAACTTCTTGAGGAACCTCCATACTGTTTTCCAGAGTGGCTGTACCAGCTTGTATTCCCACCAACAGTGTAAGAGGGTTTCCCTGTCTCCACATCCTCGCCAATATTTGCTGTTCCCTGTCTGGTTAATTTTAGCCATTCTAACTGGTATGAGGTGATATCTCATTGTGGTTTTGATTTGTATTTCCCTGATGCCAAGTGATGTGGAGCATTTTTTCATGTGTCTGTTGGCCATTTGTATGTCTTCTTTGGAGTCCAGCTTTTTTGAGATATATTTAACATAGTATAATGTTGTATAAGTTCAGGTGTAAAATGTGATAAATATATATTTTGTGGTGAGAACTTTCAAGATCTAATCTCTCAGCAACTTTCAAGTACACAGTGTTGTTAACTACAGTCCGCATGTCATGCATTAGGTCCCCAGCTGGCTAGGCTCCACATTCAAGTGGGGACACCAGTGGGCTCCCCGGTTAGGCAGAGTTGAGGACTATGTCCTGTTGCCAGGTGAGGCCAGTAGCTGGGCTCTCTACAATGCCCTCTAGTCAGTCTGTGTTGCAGGTTAAGGTCCCTAGCAGGACAGTACCACTGGTTGGATTCTGCAATCGGGCAGGGCTGCGGGCTATGTTCCACGGTTGCCCCTGGTCTGGTAGGGCCTCAGACTGTGCTCCCTGACCAGATGGTGCTGCCAGGTATGGTCTACATTCAGGTGGGGCCAGAGGCTGTGCCCTGAAGTTGGGCTTCACTCCCAGATAAGTAGTTAGCTGTGCTCTACTACTGGGCGAGGTCACTGGCTGGGCTCTTTGTGCAGGGCTGCCAGCTGTACCCAACACATGGGTGGGGCTGAAAACTGCTATGCAGTCATGCAAAGTCTCTGTCTGGGCTCTCTGGTCTGATGGAGTTGCAGGCTACGGTCTGCAACTGGGTGGAGTTCCTGACTTGGTTCTCTGTGGGCTTTGTTCAACAACAGGGCAGGCCAAACGCTGGACTTCATTGCTGGCTGGGCTCCACGGATACATGGTACTATAGGATATGCCCTGGGGCTGCTCGGCTCACTCTACAGGCTCGCTGGTTTTGTGGCTCCAGAGGCTATATTCAACTATTGAGCAGGACTGCTGTGGTGGCTTCCAGTGAATTTGCTCCCCTGCCCAGACAGAACCGTACAATGGGCTCCATGGCCAGTATGGCCTGTTGACTGAGGCTCCAAGTCAAGCACAACTGCTACCAGAGCTCCCTGGCTGGGCGGGGCTAGCAGCTCAGCTCTGCAGATGGGCAGAGTTACTGGCCGGCATCTCCGCTCAGGCACTTCTGCAAGGAGCAGCACAGTCCACCGAGATCTGAGCTCTGGTCACTGCGAGCCCTGCCCCTTTTCATCCCTGATTCCCCAGCAGTAGAGTTCCACAGATTCCCCTAGTGATTCCTGAGACATGAGACCAGATTAAGCCTCCTGGGAAGAGTCCCACAATGCTGGGGAACCTAGATATCCACCTTCAGTTGTTTTCTTCCCACTAGAAGTAAGCCAAAGGCACAGGGGGGCTCTCTTAGTGCAGTTCTATGCCAGCCCGGGGGCAAGACTATGCAGGCAAAGGTAAGCTGTTCCTCTTATTTGTCTAATGTGGTTCTTCAAGGTTTCTATTGTCCAAGGCGGATGCTTCAGTCTCACCCCTGGGTTCTGGAATTTTCACAAGAGCGTCTTATCTATGGATAGTCGCTAGTTGGTTTCTTTGAGAGAGAAACCTGATGTCAGGAATGACCTATGTCACCATCTTGATGATGTCACTCCCTTCTCTTCTAATTAATGTAGTGAATTATACTGATTGACCTTTCAAAAAATAAACCCATATTATGTTTCTACAACATCTGATTGTATTGTCCTTTTTTCTACACTACTGGATTCAGTTAATTTTGTTAAAGATTTTCGCATCCATATTCCTAAGAGAATTTGGTCTGTAATTTTCCTTTCTTTTAATACCTTTGTTTAGTGTTGCAATTAAGGTGAGGTGGTCCCATAGAAAGAATGAGAAAAAGATTCCACACTGAATTTTCTCTGGAAGAGTTTATTCAAGGTTAGTGCTCTTCTTTCTTGAGTGAATAAAAGAATTCACTGGTGAAGCCACATGCATCTTTGAAAAATAATTTTTAATACCAGATTTCCATTTCATTAACAGATAAAAGATTATTCAAATTGTTTTTCTACTTGTTAGTATTGGTATGTGATATTTTTCATTAATATTATCCATTTTATTTAAATATTTGAATTTCTTTATCTAAAGCTCAAACATTCTTGTTACCTGTAAAGTAAAATCTGTTGGGCTCTCTCCTCTCCTGTCTCTCCCTCCCTCCTTTATCACGGTTGGTACTTAAAAATTTTTAATTTCAGTAATCCTCAAAGAAAAGACAAAATATTTATCTTTGTTGATTTTCTCCCATGTATCATTTTTTCTGTACCATTTATTTCTGCCCTTACTGTATTATTTCTCTTTTCTATTTTCCGTAGCTTGATTTGCTCTTCATTCTCATTTCTTGAAATAAAAGCTTAAAATATTTTCATCTTATTTTCTTTAAATGCATTTAAGCTAAAAATTTTCCTGCAAACACTAATTTACATTCATTCTAAAAGTTTTAATATGCTAATATTCCTTGTTATTCCATATAAAATATTTTCTGATTTCCATTTTGATTGCTTATTTTACCCAGGGATTATTTAAAAGATTGTTGTTTAATTTCAGTGAACTTGGGAATTTCCTCATCATGTTTTTGTTATTGGTTTCTGGCTAAATGTCAATGTCATCCTAGAACAGACTGAATCATTTTCATCATTTGAAATTTTTGAGGCTTTCTTTTTGGCCCAATATACGGTCAATTTTGGCATGTGCACGTGAAAATGATTTGAATTCTATTAAAGCTGATTTCAGTGTTCTGCGGATGTCAATTGAGTCATGTTTATTAATTTTGTTGTTCAGATCTATCCCATTACTGAGTTTCTGTCTGCTTGTTAAATCAACTTCAATTGCAGGAATTTTCTAATGTCATTTTAGTTCTGCTTTGAATTTGTTCGTTTTCTGCTCATCTATTTTTGTAGCTATAATGTTGAGTGCATATAAATTTCAGACTAGAATATCTCTCTGTTGGATGAACCTCCTTACTAGGAAATACCCTTGCTTCTTGCTATTCGTGTCTACTTTTTCTCTTAGTTGGGCTATTTTTTCTTGGTGTTTAAAACATCTCTCCACCCCTTGACTTAAAAACTTTCTGTGTCCTTCAACTAGTCTCTGTTTCTGGTCAGTAACATAACGGGACTCTAATTGTTACTCAGTCTACCCTGGATTTTTATTGGAGCATTCAGTCCATTTACAGTTAAAGTAATTTCTAATAATAGTTAGGGTCATACCTACTGTTTTATCATCTTCTATTTTTCTATTTTTCCCATTTGTTCACTTTTTCTCCATTCTTCTTTTGGTTTAATCGTATATTTTATTATTCTGTATTTTCTATTAAGTGCACTCACATATTCTCATATTCTTCTATTAGCAGTACTCATAGATCTTGGAAAACACATCCTTGGATTACATAGTTAACTTAGTTTATTACATTTACCACTTTGTAGTACTGTCAATGCACCAGGACTTGCAAGCTCCTGACTTTAATTGTTGTCATACATTTTAGTTCTACATATAAATGAATCTCCACAGATCCTCAAAATTCATACATACTCATATATACATATAGTCATGTATTTATTAACATCTTTATCATACATTTGTCTTTTATCCTTTCTGGTATTTTTCATTCTCTCCTGCATTTGTTTCTGTCTAAGATAATCTTTCTGCCTGATGAATTTTATTTAGGTTGTGTCTTACTGCAGGCTTACTGAAGAAAAGTTCTTGCGATCTTTGAAAACATTCATGCTATTCTGAAGGATATTCTTGCAGAATGCAAATTCTATTTGGCAGCTATTTTCACTCAGTACTTTAAAGATACTGTTCCACCACAATCTGGCTTCCACTGTGCTTTTAAAGAAGTCAGCTAACAATCTAATTTTACTTTCTTTGAAAGTAATGTGACTTTTCTTTGGATGCTTGCAAGGTTCTTTTCTTTTCTTGCAGTATTTCTTGCAGATTATATTGTGGTGTGCCCATATCTCTGTTTCTCCTATTTCATATTCGTTACATTCTTGAATCTTTGAGCTGATGAATTTTAATTGTGAAAAATTTTACTCATTATCAAATATTACTGCTGTCCCGTTCTGTGCTCTCTTTTTAGGGCTCCTCTTATACATATGTTACATACTATATATTTTTAAGTTCATTTCATATGTTTTTTGCCCTCTGTTCTGTCCTTTCCATTTCTTTTCTTCTGTGGATCCATTTGGACGTTTTCTATTGACCTGCTTTAAACTGTGTTCAGTTGTATCCGAGTTCTATCGTATCCAAATAGTTCCAGGTATTGTGCTGCTGCTGTTGTCATTGTTACTGTTGCTGTTTTTTTTAGTTTTAGAATGATTATTTGATTTTTATAAATATCCTTTATCTATTTGGTCCTTTCCTCTAATTTCTTTAATATGTTATTTATAATACTCTGTCTGCTACTTCATCTGTGGACTGACATCTATTTTTCTGCCTCTTCTCTTAATTACTGGTCATATTATCTTGCCTTTTCACAGGTCTATTAATTTTTAATTGTATGCCAGATATAATGAATGAAAAAATCAAAGAGGGTCCAAATCATTTCATCTTTCACCAAGGACTGCTTGCTCCACATTTAAGTAAATACAGTGAGGGCATGATTACCTCAATCCAATTACGAACTCATTTGGGATAAAACTAGATTGCAATATTTATAATATTCAGTACATTTCTCATTTTTACTGCTCTTAGTACATGCATCTCCTAGAGTTTTTCATTAGAACTCTGACAGGACTGTCTACCAAGCCCCGGAAGAGTTAATGTCCATTTCTACTCTTTGTAAGTTTCAGTCAATCTCTCCAGCCCCCAAGCCAATGTCTTGAATTCCTGGCAGGTAATTAATGTTCTTGATGTAAGCTCCCTCACTAGCAGACCTAACTTCCTAAGCACCAAGAATCTCTGGAAATTTTACACCACATTTTAGAAGCTTTTAGCTTAGCTCCCCGTTATTGCAGAACTTGTTTGGAGAAAACAAGTGTTTGAGCCCCCTCGAGTTTCCAAAGCGCCACACCACCCTTCTTTGACTGCTAAAAGCTGAGGTAGCTACTCCTCCCCCCAGCAGAGACCTGCTGCCTGAGGAAGACTAGTTCTCGGGTCATGCTCCAACAGGGCAGATGACCCAGGCTGAAAAATGACTGGAGGTAGGCAGGCAGCTTACTTCTCCTCTCTCGAGTTATGGTTTATCTCATCTCTGTTACTTCCACAGCCCTCTCATGAACTCAGAAATATGAATTTTGTGATCTAGCCATCCATTCTAAGCTGCTGCAGTGGGAACATCACCCTATCGGCATCAACTATATCCTACCCAGAAGCAGAAGTCTATTATGCCCTATCTAGAAGCAAAAAAAACCAATTTAGGAATACTTTGGTTGCAAGTAGCTAGCAACCCAATGCAAACTGCCATGTATTAAAAAAAAAAGGAATATATCGTTTCACCTAATTGGAAAGTCTATGTGTGTAAGACTGGCTTCAACTATAAGCAATCAAAGAATTTTTTTAAAAATCTCACTGGCTGTCGTCAGTCATGCACCCATTCCTGTCTTAGTTATCACCCGAACTAAATGGCCTGAGAGTGGGTGATGCATGATTCCCCAGAGAAAAATCTGCATCATTTTATTAGAGGAAAGAGGAGTACATCACGGCCAGTAAGAGCAAATGCCCATTATGCCCGACAAGTCCAGCTGTCATTCATATATTTATCTTCTCAACTGCCACAGCTTCCATCCACCACTTAAGATTGAAATGCATTACTCTGACCTGTGTTTTGCTGGGCTTAAACTGAAACTTTGCTTCTGATACTCTTTTGGTATCCAAAGCATTCAAATTCATGCTGCATTGCAAACAGATACTTAATAAATGCTTACGGCTTGGATGGTCCTGGGGTAGGCTACCTGACTGCCTTCCACACAGCAGGCCAGCCACTGAGGAAGGTCTAGTTTCTCAGTTTTCAACTCTAATCATGTGCTAACGCGTGCTGCCAGAAGACAGCACTTTAAAATAAGCTGTGGGTTACTGTGCTATATTTTATGCAGTATTCTTTTGAAGAAAAACTAAATGAGAAAATGGGTGAAGGTGCCCAGCTAATCCTGAGCCGTTTCACTGATGTGCTCTACTGGGTTCCACACGTCCTCATCTGCTAGGACATCGCACGTCCCATTTTCCACCTTCCAGGCAGGCAATTATGGGAAAGACTTTAGTGAGGCTCTCCAAGACACGGGATTGTGGGCTGAATGGAGCTATGTCAGCAACACAGCCCCAATTCCCCCCAACTACTTGGCGTGTCTCTCCCAACAAAGGAATGGTTTTGAATTCTTTCTTTCACCTGCTTGCTGCCAGAAATCTCACAGAAGAGTCGACACTTTGAGCCTGAGCTTGAAACTAGGAACTGACTTACACGGTAAGTGAAGGATTGCAATCAGCAGACCATGCTATTTCCAGTACGTGTACAGATCCCATAGTGCCTGTGTTGACTAACGGCATTTGAAATAGAAAGACCTAAATGAATTAATAAATTAGAGCAAATGCATAGTGTGATGATGAAGAGCATAGTCACTGGAGTCAGAATCTTGGCTCTGCTGCTGGGTGGCCTTGGGCCTCGGAGCCCTAATTTGTATCACAGAGCTATTGTGATTAATTGGAATAATGCATGTGAAGTGCTTAGCATGATGCCAGGCATAACCAATAATGAATAGTTATTATTGATATTTTCATTGAATTGTACAGAAAACTTTAGGGATAGCACCACCAACTATTTATCACCATGGTAATGAGCTAGTGTGGCAATGGCCACAGATAAGTGCAGAAAAGGCTTAAGGATTCGGCTGTTTTAAATATGTCCATATATTTTTTTCCCTGCACATTAAAATGCCGAACCAAATTGTGGTGAATGTCTGCAGACCCAAGGGCAGAGGCCATCATTAAAAGTTAATGCCATTAATTATGACCGGGGAAAAATTAGGTGTACATTCCTATGAGTACCTGTGTTGCTCAGAACTCATACAAATGCCAAAATCTCTTTAGACTACCACATGCAAACTCTTACAATAAATGTTATTCCCCCCCCAAAAAAAAAAATTAGGAAGAAGGTATGTGGAATGACTTGTAATTTATTTATTTACCTACCCCACAACTGTTTTTCATCCATAACTCATCCTACACTGAAAGCTACTAGGCAATTATGCAAGCTCTATTCATTTTCTCCGTCCCAAGTTTTGACTTCTCTCCTCTTTCTCTGTTTTGAACCTCAATCCTGAGAACATTCTGTTCCCCTACTTATCACAGACACTGATTCATTTGTGACTGATTTTAAAAACATACATAGTATGTACTAAACCCTGCAGTGCAGATGTAAGAATACAGGTCCTGTTCACACTCCAGGGAAGGAGAAGGTGAGGAAACACAATATTTTGGCTCAATGGAAGAAATGTGCATAGCCTGTAAGATGGTAATGGAATCTGGGTCTTAAATGATGAATGAAGTTAAGCAGTCTGGTCACAAGGAGTGAGAATTTTGGTGTGACCAAGGTACAGAGGCAAGAAATAGTTCAGCATGGCAAGAAACTAAAAACCATTTGATGTTACTCAAATATGAAGTTCAAAGTAGTGAGTGTCAAAGGAATGCTGGAGAAGTCGACAAGGACTCACGGGTATGGCTAGAGGCAATGAGACCGGCTATGAACTTGTTCAATAATCCAGGCTAGAAACCCAAGGGGCTGAATGCAGTGGGAGCCGACACAGAAGACTAGGCAAAGATATGTCTAGGGAAGATGAAAACTGCAATTTCTCTAAAATAATCCTTTTTAAGAAAAAGCTGAGGAAAACATTTAAAAATGAGAGAAAGACAAAGTATAAAAAAAGAGAAACCAATGAGTCTACCCAAAACGTACCCTACGGTAGTTGAATTATGCCAACCTCACATTTTACCAGATACCCAAGCCCCAGAAACTGTCCTGGCCCCTATCCTATTCCCCATTTATCCCGGGACAGACGTGGGGTGATGTTGCAGCTAGCTTCGGAGGCTCCCTCACTCTTCTCCTCAGAAGCACCATGGAGTCGGGTCTGCAAGCCTTAGACTGTGAGGACATTGCTCTGTATCTTCCTTGTCCCCTGCACCCGATGGCCACGGTCCCAGCCATGAGCCCTCAAGTGAGAAAGCTGCTTCCTAAACCGTTGCCCAACACCATTTCTTGGACTTTTGGCCATTCTTCTTCAGGTTTCTATTTACTTCTAACACCCCTCCTGATACCTTTCTTCAAAGTAGAATTTCTTGGACTTCCAATCAGAGAAGTTCTTCCTTTTTATTCTGTAACGTTTAGCAGAAGAAACATAAATCATGGTGAGTTGTACTCTTCAGTGACAACTGTTTTATTCACCTACGGTTCTAAACCGGGATCCTGCCGACTACGGCCACATGAGTCAAACCTGGCCCACTATGTGTTTTAACAGAGTTTTATTAAAACACTGTCATAGTCATTCATTCAAGGATTCCCTCTAGCTTGGTGTGTGCTAGAGTGGCGGAGCTGAATTGCTGTCCCAGAGACTTGAGACCCTGTGTGCCAGAAATAGTTCAGCCTGAAATAGTCACCATATGACCTTCTATAAGGTTTGTTGACCCCTTTTTTAAACGATTAAGACTGATTTTTCTCTGGTAGTCACAATTACTTTATAGTAAATGCCCATATGCTTAGAGCCTTTGGAACTCTATCCAGCTCCCTACCATGGCTGGGTATGGTAGTGCCTGTTTCCAGTGTGAAAGCAGTCCTCAGCTTTATCAACTACCCCTCTCTCCCTATAGTCCACTCTAGTGACCATCCAACAAACCTATTATTGTTTTTATCTTTATTTCTTGCATTTTGTTTGTCTGTATTCTCAAAGTTTAGCAGTATTTCCATTTAGAAGAGAGTATAGCTACATTCTGGTTGAATTTCTCCACTTCTTCTCCCTGCTTCGCAGGTTTGCGTCATGCGGCTTCCTCCCCACCTCACCTGCTACACCAGCCACACTAGCCTCTTCTCTTAACCCCTTCACTCATACTGCTCACAACTAAAGCTCCTAGTCTTGGCAACTGGTCTCACCAAGAGTGGAATCAGGATAGGAGAGGTGGAAAAGCCAACACCTCAAAACAGTGGCTCTTTATCTACGGTTCCAGGGCTCACTCTGCCCATGCCCTGAAGGAACGGACTGTGTCTTTCCTGTTCACATCTCAGGGCCAAGCCCCTAGAACAATGTCTCATAAACAGAAGGTGTCCATGAATATTCACGGAAGGATGGGAAAACTGCACAGGGAAGCAGAGGCTGGCGTGAGAGAGAAGCGTGAGGAATGAGTGCTGAGCCTTCACTGCAGCTGCTCCTCTGACCTCATGGTCAGTGGTCAGTATGGAAAATGACTACACCAGGGGGACACGGACTGCTGAAGGCATCCCAGAAGGTACCAGTGAAGCAAAAATTAGGGCATGACTTTCTGGGAAGAATGGCTTTAAGGTCAATCTTGGGAATATTCATAGTTTCCCACTCTAGATAGATATATATGAATAAAGGTACCAGCTAATTAGATCAGAATCACATAGATTACCCTTAATTTCAGGTAAATAAGCACCATTTGTTCCTAATTTGTCTGATAATGTTCCCAGTCTTCTGGTGTTTGGTAATTGTTTATGTAGCTAACCATTTATTTGTAATTATTAATTCAAAATAAGCCTATCAGTGCATATTTGATACCACATATTCTACCACAGATGGGGCAATCTTAAAAAAAAATGGAGAGCACATCATTCCCACTCCTGTTCTGAAGGAAAGCCCCTCGAAAGACAGAGATTTTCAGAAGGACAACATAACATGGTAAGTGCTAATCAGGGCAAGGAAGGAACGTTATTAGAGAGCAGAGAAAGGAATCATTATAGTCTCCTGCAAAGGAGGCATCCATGACGACTTTAGCAAAAGGAGCTATTTGTTGAAGTCTGAAGTTGAAATCTGCAGCCAGTAAAGGTGTGACGTGCATGTCAGACAGATGTGGATAAGGTGAGACAAAGCACATTTTGCAAATGGCAAATAATCTGAGTGCCTAGAATACAGAAAGCATACTGCACAGTATTAAGAGGCGAGATAGAGAAGATGGCTTGTGCCAGATTAGTAAAGATTTAGTTGGCATGTGCACTGGAAGTCATCAGAGAAACTTTAAGGAAAAGAGCATTGTGCGATTCCCGGATAATTCAGCTCTATGACCTGGGAAAATCCTATGATTTCTGTTTCTACGAACAGGCTTAACGTCCTCACCTGTAGGGCACCACAACAGTGCCTCTCTTTTGTGTTACTGTGAGGACTAAATGAGTTAATATATGCAGAGTATTTAAACAGTGCAGACTTATATTAAGTATTTTAGAAAATATATCTCTTATTACTGTTTCCAAGAGTGACCTTCTCACTTGTGACCCATTGTTAAGACATATTTGGAAGATCTACCATTTCTTTACTGCTAGGTCACCCTGCACGTGCACTAACAAAATATATGCTCTGTCTTGAGTACTGTTCCCGTCAAGATCCAGTGCCAAAGTAAGAGCCGTGTTGGCCGAAAATACATCAGGGTGCCGAGAGCCCAGAGTGTGAGATGACAAATGATGGGCAGAACCAGCTATTAATCACTCATGCCAAACAAAAGAGAAGGCTGTCTACAAGCTCCTGCAAGGTGATCCTTTACTCCATTACCTAAACCAACATTATTTTATGCTGTGTTTTGCTTCCTTCAGGATTTCCTTCTGGAACATTTTTTTAAAGCAATCTTGCTCATCAGATTTGTTGTAATTTTTTAAAAAGCCTTCTCCTCTGACGTTTTTCATCATGAAGCTATCCCTGAACATCCTGAGAGCTGAAGTTCTAGAGATTGCCAGCAGAGAAAATGGATTTCCTTTATTATAGGAAACCTGACCTTTATTTCCCCCCCATATTATATTGGTATTTGATGTGGTTTTCCATTTTGGAAAGCACCAATATGGCAAAAAGAAACTATCAGTGTCTGATATGCTAAACGCCCGTTCTGGGATTTGAGTGCCCAGAGGCTAACCTGGAAATCGCTATCTTTGTTTACCCACTGCACCAACCTCAAATGAGAAATTATCTCCTCCTATTGCTCATCTAGGTTATAGTCCAGAGAGTGGTCCCCTAAAATGACAAAGACTCATAATAATTCTATTTTGGCCCAGAACATTGATATTGGCCCACATCAATACTCCACGGTGCTCCCCTTCCTACTCCCCTCTGCTCTGCACAAGGCTGACCAAAACACCAAAGCGCCACCTATTTGTCTTTCCAAGGCCCCCAGTATCCTTTAGTCTAGACTTCACTGCTTAAGTGATTTATTCTTAAATTAAGAAGGGAAATAATGTCATTGACTGGATTCTTTACCTGATAATGTTAATATGGACTGGACTCTGATCCACTTTTATGTAAGAGAAGCTTCAGAATCAGTAACAGACACAGGAGAGAGTGAAATTAGCTGTGTATGCACACGTGACACACACGGATACAGAGTGCATTTCTAAATACAGCCTCCAACTTTTTACTTATGTGCCACAGGTGAAATGGATTAGCCACAGGACTGTTTTGCTTGTTCACTCAATCACTTATTCATTTATTTATTTACTAAATTAATGCCCGAGGAAAGCCACTCTATCGCGGATGCTTTCTTCTCCGCATTCTCATAGCTCTTTGTAAGTCACTTATGACACTGTCCGAACAGATAGCCCCTCAATATCTCTAATCTTAAGGAAAAGATGCGCTGGGAGTGTTTTGTGATGCTAAGATGAAAGTGCAACTATTTTTACTGCAACATTATTTATAGTAAAAATGTAGCAACAACCTAAATATTTAGCAGTGGAAAAACGGTTAAATACACGAGGGCACAAGTGTACAACCAAGTGCCAGAACGTCAGCTCAGCGTTCATGTGAAATGTTTAACGATGGCAAAATCCTGGTCATATGTTAGTAGAAAAAAAGATATAAAAAAACTTTGTTCTCATTCCTAATAGAATTCAAATTATAATTAAATATTCATGAATAAAATGTCTGCTATGCTAATGGTGATCATTTCGGAATTAGAAAATTAAGAATTTTCTTCTTTATATATAATAAGCCTCCTTTATATATAATAAGCATATATACCTTTTACAATCACAAAACAAAACTACAGAGGGCTGCTTCTCGTGTGTGCGTGTGTTTTCACGGTTATGTGTACCATACTATGTTGCCTCTGTAAGGGAATCAAAAGAAAAATAAAATAACAGGCTGATTCTCCTGGAACTTGCAACATCATGGGGGACACTAAAGAGACAAAAATGATTTTTAAAAATAGCAATACAAAAGAGGATGAAAGCTGAAACTGATAAACATAGAGTGCTACCACTGAAAGAATTAAGAAATGTGGATTTAGTGGGGGTCAGGAGCAGGAAGTGTCGCGTGGAGGCAGACACTGATGGAGGTGAATGGGGGGAAGAAATGGAGAGACTAGGGAATGCATCAAAGCACGGTGTCAGTCCCTGTTTTGCCTTTCTTAGGAATCTTTATTAGACGAGAATTTATATTACATAGTCAGGGTTCCGTTAGAAAAAGAGAAGCCAGAGAAAGAAAAAAAGGAAAAGGAAAAGAGAAGCCATTTCATGTATTTTAAACAGAAAAGGATATAATTCAGGAACTCAGGCGTTATGAACCATAGAAAGGCCTGGACAAAGTCAGAAGCCCATGTCTAGAGGTTAAGAACCTACAGAAAACCAATAACACTTCAGAGTTCCTCCACACATCTGTGGCAGGTAAACAGCACAGGAAAACAGAGGTCATTATAAAACTCATCTCTGTAAAGCCCTAGTCTACTATGAAAGTAAGGATAAAATAGCTTCTGCCTTTCTTTCCAAATCTCGTATAAGTGTGTCTACGAGGCAAAAGGTCAACCTATCCAAAACACTAAAGACAAAGTAGTCTAGAAAATGTACTTCTCAGGCTTATAGCCTTTGCCACATAGGATAAGGCAGAAAAGAGCATAAGAATGAATGCTGGGTGTCTAACACCCCTCCCACATGTTTACCACACAGAGTTACAAAGAAAGCCCTGAAAACCAGGGTAAAGAGTTTATCCTTAAAAAACCAACCAACCAACCAACCAAACCAAACCAAACCAAACCAAAACAGGTTCTTTAAGCAGACGGAAAAAATACTGTTGCAAAAGTAAGTTTGTTAAGAAAAGCTATCTGACTATGGCAAGTGTATTCTGGGTTGTTCACCATCACAGAGTAAGAACCTCCAAGAACCAAAAGGAAATCAGAAGTGGAGTCAAAGTTATATGGGGTCAAGTTAAGGGCCATGTGCCCAAATCTCACTATGGGTCTGGAGCTGGTTTATACACACCATGTAGCCACTCTAACCCTTTCAACAGGTCAGTTTGCTTGAACAATAAATTCGGTATGAAAAGCAGGAAATCCAACTGTTTTTTTTTTAAGATTTTATTTATTTATTTGACAGAGAGAGAGACAGCCAGCGAGAGAGGGAACACAAGCAGGGGGAGTGGGAGAGTAAGAAGGAGGCTCCCAGCGGAGGAGCCCGATGTGGGGCTCGATCCCAGTACGCCGGGATCACGCCCTGAGCCGAAGGCAGACGCTTAACAACTGAGCTACCCAGACGCCCCCCCAACTGGTTTTTAAAGTGTTGCTCTGGTTGCAACACACAGACCCAACTTGGAGCTTCTACAGTCAACTCTGATCAGATGAGAACTGTCACAGTCATGTGCACTAGTCCTCCATGGTGATGTTTGCACTCAAATACTATTTTCATATCATTGCCTATCTGATTTTCAACATTTCTGCCTGCATGGTTTAGGAAAATTATATTTTAGATCTTTAATGCATTATGAATAGAATGATTTTAATATAAATTCCCACTTGCTGAAAGATAATTTCTGTTTATAACAAATTCCAAGTGGCAAAAGCCCCCCAAAAAAGTTGAAAACAATAAACTCTTCTCACTTGCGGGTAGGAGCGGGGCTGAGGTCATTCTTTACAAGGGAGAAAGTCATGACGAATTTTGAACAACTTACCCTACTTTCCTACTATCCTGCCTTTATGACCTACTGGTCTGCAAATTCTCTGCATGCAGATGCTGTGCTTTATGTTTCCCAATGCTACTGACCTCAGACACTTGCCTACAGCTCTTGTTTAATGAATAAATCTATTCTAATAGCCTCCATATCACTGCTGCTACATCACAAGTCTGCATGGAGACCTGAAATGATGGAAGCTTCTTAGCCTAGAATTTCATTGTGTTGGAAGCTCAGCAGCAGCAGCACTAAAGGAGAAGGAGATGGATGAAGAAGAGGAGGAGGAAGAGAGCAAGCAAGAAAGGAAGGACGGTGGAGGGAAGGAGGTATGATATAGAACTTCTACCAAGGGACTGAACAATAGCTTACCCAAAGGAATTAATGGTAAGAGCTGGACAAAACATGCAGTAGGGCAAAATGGAATCATATATGGTCTTGACAAGACCCCATTACAAAAGATGTGTGTTTAATATGCCCGTACTTAGAAAGCAAGCCTGAGACTATAGAAAATTTGTAGGTAGACTCCTAAAGTATGTTTGTGAAGATGTTCTGAACCATAACAAATGTCTTGAATGGAGGCAAATAGAAAATTCTATATAAAAAATCATGATGAATGGATAGTGGTGTCTGTGATCTGTAATTTCCTAAATTGATTGATTTTTTTGGTAAGAGAGTTCATATTATTGCCAATATATATGTCTTATGATCTTCTCTACTCGGCTCAGCTACCAGGAACTATGATCAAAGTAAGCACTTTTGCTACTTTTGGAGAAATCCTTTCAAGTCAATTTTCCTCGGATCAGCTTTCAACATAAATTTTGTCCCTTGTGGAGAAATTCAGTACAATGTATGCAGGCCCATAAAATAGGAAAGCCTATTTTCATCAAGGAAGTGGGGCTCTGCATATTTATGCACAATGCCCCATGTAAATCAGAAAACCACAAAACTAAAGGCATTAAAAACTCCAGGTCTTTCTACAGAATACTGTGGTTGGTGCATTTTTATGCGAGAAAAAGTTAAAGATGAGACTCAAATTCTTCTGTGTGGCGACAATGCTTTGCCTTAATAAAGATCTGCGGCCAGGAAGAACTGCCATCAATTCACAACATATTTTTCTTTCTAAAATTACATTTCTCTTATAAATATCCAATGAGCCCTGAATCACTTTACCAGTGACCTTCTTTCTGGTTAAATGTTCTCATCCGCATCCTGGAGGAAAAACTGAAATGTGTGATCTTTTGATGAGCCATGCAGATGACACCTGTGATTGAGAACTGAGGGTTTTGAGAGACTTTCTAAACAGGGAACAGGGTTTCCATGTCCAGAATCCTATAAAATACCTATCTGTGCACTCTGTCACTTTGTTCCTTTTTGGTTACCTCCACAGGCTCGAAAGAATTTTCGTGGTAATAGTATAATTAAACAGCAGGCTTTCGGTTTAAATGTACCAGGAGGGGTTTTTATCCCCCCTTTCTGTGACCCTCTCCTCCCAAACTTTTCCACCCCATGGGCAGCAGCTTTGCAGAGCTCACCTTTCCTGTCCACTTGGTTTGTATTTTTATCTGATTGGGAATGGTATACCCTCAGAGGTTTTGCTTTTTATCCTCTCCTATATTTCAAAGCTTGTTTCTCCCTCAGTCCTGACACTGGCAATCCTTTGTGGTTTTTCTTGGACTTCAAAGGCTTAATGGTCCAGCACAGAACTTGAATCTTTGGAGATATATTCCAACCACCTCTAACACCAGCTTCAGAGAAGTTCAGGGAGCAGCCACTCAGAAGAGCAAAAGTGGTGCCCATGGTTAAATGCTCCAGGGAGGTTTTTGTCTTTAAAATCAAGTGAATATATTAAAAGATTGCTTTAAAACCCGCAGCACTCGCCCAGATAGCTTAGGGAGGCTTCTGAATTCACCGCAGGTATGAAGATGAAACAGTCTCAAAGTTAGTTAACTCTCTTCCTGAATGTTTGGTGGCGCCTTTCCCAGGGAAGGGAGTACGGAAGAGCATGACTGGAGGAGGAGAATTCTTGCACGAGACCAGTGCTATGGAAGTGGGGTAACAGTAAACGCCTGGTTGCCTCACAGGAGCACAGACAATAATTCAGTGACTGCAGTTAAGCAGATATGATTAAAAGAGGCATTCTATTATGTTCATCAAGGCTCCTCTTTGATAATTTTTTGAAACTTCAAATGAATTAAGCTACTATTTCAACTCCTTGGAGATTAATATTTTGCTCGTTTCTTTGTCATGAATTATCTCTTAGGGGAAGGCCTGACATGAGGGATAGGGAGGGAGGGAGGGAGGGAGGGAGGGAGGGAGGGAGGGAGGGAGGGAGGGAGACAGAGGAAACAAAGCTAACATTTATATGTTATCGATGAACCCAAAACCCTTCTTACAAATATTAACTTTTTTAATTTTCAACAACCCTGTGCACAGGATTATTATAACTTCCATTTTACAGATGAGGAATTGGAGGCACAGAAAGGTCAGTAACTTGGTCAAGAATGCACAGCTAGTCAGTGACAAAGCAGGGTTTCCAACCCAGGAAATGTGACCTCGGAGCCTAAGCACTTCAGCAGCTGGACTTCCGACAGCAACACTTGGGCTCTATTTTTAAGGCCTGCTGAGACTAAACACACAGACATACAGACACAGACACACAGACACACACACACACAGGCCTCCCAAACATCAGTTGCTTAACACTCATGTTGTGCCCAATGCATGATGCTGGACAAGCTCTGCTCCCTGTGCTCACTGGGGGACTCAGGCTGTTGGAGGCTTCATCTCAACACAAGCTGCCATAAAAACCACGCAGTGGGAGGGGAAGGCGGGGAGTCACACCACAGCTCTTAAAGTTACATGTATCACTCTCACACACACTGTATTTGCACCTTTTTGGGACCCACCCAGGTCTCATCTCACCAGTTTCCCTCTATATCTTTCTGCCCTTCAAGTGGGAAATGATTTTTAAATCTCTAAGGGAAGATCCATATTTCCTAAACTTTGGGTTCTCTAGTGCATGATTATTTATTGAGAATATTTTTGTCCATGTTACCTTGAAGCCCAAGGATTTTTGAACATATGCTCCAGAAAGAGACTTAAAATCGATGGGCTCTCTGCTCTGCATTTCTTCCCTGTGGCAATGTGTATAGGCTATTATCTGCTTGAAAGGGAAGACAAACAGAAGTTAACATTTCAAAAAATATTAATCTATCATACTACTACTAAATGATGATAAAATCTGAAAGTTCAGATGTTAGTGCAAAAATTTCTTTACTTTTTCATTCACATCACCTTTCAGTCATTAAATTCAATCTCAGTTGGGAATTAATTCATCTCTGCTTCTTCCTAGTCTTTCTCCCTCTCCAGTCTCCACGTGCACTTTCTGCTCCCCACGTTCCACTAACATCACAGCCTGGATCCAAGCTCTTAACATTCAGTTCTGAAGGCCAAGGGCAGACCTTTCATATGCATCATTGATGGAGTATTTAGCAACTTCAGAGGGAAATTTTCTGTGGCAAAAACAACCGTGTGCCATATTAATAGTGATGGTCTTTTGCAGAGTGTTCTTCCACTGTTGTATCAGCAGGATTTCTTTCCCTTTCTTCCTATAACCAGGAGACCAGTCCCAGGAGGGATGAGGGAACGCTAAACCTCCATCCTAACATTGCTGTGTAATGCACTTGGCACGTCCTGGGTACATGACGAACTGTCTCCCAGACCCACGTTGGTCTCATCCCTCTAACACTAGCACCTTTCTGACCCAATCAGTAACTGAAACGTGGGCCCCGTTTAATTCTAATATCTAGTAGTATGGCCTAAGTCAGTACTTTTAAATATGCCTAGGTCAGCAGTTTTTAAATATGAGGATTCCTTTCAAAATAAAAATAGAGTTGAACAAGGATATACAGATGGAAAATAAGCATATGAAAAGATGTTCTACACGTCATATGTCTTCAGGGAAATGCAAACTGAAACGACGAGCTACAACTACATACCTATTAAAATGGCCAAACCATTTGACAACACCAAATGCTGGTGAAGATGTAGGGTAACTGGAACTCTCATTCCCTGTTGATGGGAATGGTACAGTCACTTTGGAAGAGAGTTTGGTAGTTTCCTACAAAACTAAATATACTCTTACCATAAGATCCAGCAATCGCACTCCTTGGTACTTTTCCAAAGAAATGAAAATTTATGTCCACACAAAAACCTGCACACAGATGTTTATAGCAGCTTTCTTCATAATTGCCTAAACCTGGAAGCACGTAAGATGTCCTTCAGTAGGTGGGTGAATAATAAACTGTGTTGCATCCACACAGTGGAATATTATTCAGTGCTAGAAAGAAATGAACTATCAAGCCATGAAAGGACATGGAAGAAGCTTCCATGCTCATTACTGGGTGAAAGAAGCCAATATGGAAAGGATTCGTGATTTACATCACGTTCGAATGCAGATCTTTGCACGCAGCAGCTCTCCATCTGGAGATCTATGAACTAAAAAATGCAGGAGATCTGACCTCTACACACTCGAAGTACAAAGAATACAGTTTTTATAAGGAATTGACAACGTTCCAACACCCAGAGTCCAATTCATTCAAAGTCCAGAATGTTTTTCTTGTCATCAAACCAAAATAAGCAAGCAGAGCTCCATAAAAGTCTACGGGATGCTCTTATACCACCTTTTTTTTTTTTAACATCCAAATTCCTCCTGGCTATACTGTTCACTAGGTGACTCGGTAGTACTGAGTCCATCTGATAACGCCTGGCCACTTCTACCAGAAGGGCAGTGGGCTAGAAACCAGAGCTAATACTACCAGCCACCACTTGCTCTGAGGGCCCAGTACAGACCGCTCCTTGGAAGGCTACTAACAATCACGAGAGCAGGTTTAGAGGAGGCTCTCGGTACTAAGTTAGGGAGGAAAAATAAAAACTTCAAAAATTGACGTGGATCCTAAATTTCTGGAGAGTAGTTGTGTTTATAAAGACTTTGTTAGACTTCTAACACTCTGTTTTAACACATTTTTTTAAGAGGAAAGAAAGGATTTAGCACAGTAGCTCCATGGTACAGCTGTTATGTTTAACAGAGGTGCTGTCGTTTGATGTTACTTGTGGGTTTATTGATCCTTTTCAGTTACCGTGGTAGCTCTCTGTAAGAATTTTAGAGTTATTTCCGAGCTACCCACTGAAGCCTTATTCATCCTTTGCTCTTTTTTTTTTATTGCTTCCAAACACAATATATTTTCTAGCAATGAGAATGGCATTCTGTTGGAAAAGAGAACAAAAGTGAGACCTAATTTATTCTCAATAATTATTGGAAAGCAATTATTAACAGAGTCAATAATTTCTGTTAAATTTTCTGCGTCTCAACCTGGAATTTATTCTCTTGCAAAACTGAAATCCGGGAGAGTTTTCCTGAAACTAGCACCATAATACTGCAATGGAGAGAAAACAAATCACTCTTCAGTGGCAGTCCTTTATTCTGTTAAGCATATTTTAGGCTGGAACAGAGTGTGTCTCTCATGTTCCAGAATTACTAGAGCTCTGCTAATGAGGATGGAACATTCTAGACTTATGCAAAGAGTTGATGGTCTTAGAACAGGGATAATTAAAATAATAGTGAAAAAACAACACGAAATGAAACAAAACCAACTTCTGGACTTAAAAAAAAAATCAAGTCTAATCAACAAAAATAAATCTCAAAAACATGTTGAGTAAAAAATAAGTTACACAGAAAACTATATGCCCTGTGATATAATTTAATTTTCAAATATGTAGCTGTGTGTTATTTATGAATACATGCACACCGAAATATATATACACTGCTTCAGTGTGGTGGTTATCTCTGCAAGGGCAGCAGAGTGGTTCTGCAAAGCATTAAGAAATGGATTCAATTTTATCTATAACATTTTATTTGGTGGATATAATGGATGCCTGCAATATTATTCCCTATACTTTTTTATATGCTTTATATAGTTCATAAGTTAAAAAATTTACAAAGATTCAGAGAGTACTTTCCAAATAATATGCCAACCCTGTATTTCAGGAGATGCAATGAATGCAGACTAGCATAAAACGTAAAAGAAAAGTTCACAAAAAGTAACCAAAGAAGAAAGTGGGTGGGAGAAGGATATGAATTAAGGGAAAATGAATTCTATTAGCCTGACCCTCTATAGGTTTCATCAATTCCTAAGAGTTTTCGCCTATGCTCAACCAAAAACCAGAGCACCAAATGAGAGTAAATGCACAATTATTTATTTCATTACTCATTCTGGATTGCCTTTCCCTTAATCAGTATTTAAGTTCATCTAATTTACTTGCCTGGCAGGGTGATCCGGACCTTCCAACCCTGACGCATCACCTCTTCAGCTGTTTTATCCTTGTTGGGACTGTTCTTGATACCATTTTCAATATATGATTAGCACTGAGATTAAAGGTATCAAAAGGTGATGAGTTACCTGAATTTTAGATAGATTCCTTTCTGTCCTATTAGTACAGCAATAACGCTAGATCTTCATTGGGATACAAGAATAAAGTTAACTAAACTTTAGGTGAATTTCCCCAACTAGTATGGGAATTCCTTTCTTTGCTGGTTCAGTAGCGCAAGAAGCCCAAAATGTCCAAGTGGAAGCGACAGCTTCAAGCTCAATGCATCTGTTACTATATCCCTTGGTGAAAGCATCACTTCACCAGTCCTGAGAATGAGGACCTTTGATCTAGTACACTCTAAGATTGCATCGATGATAAACACGATTTCACAAGTGGATCCCTCGAGGAGATAGTGAGAGCGCCCACCCTACTTCCACACAGTCCCAAATCCAGGTGGTTTAGCTACTGAGTACATAGCATGAAACGCTGGTCATTAGTTCACTGTATAAACTGCAGCTTCGTGAGCAGATCCTGTACCCTGTGAAGAATGATACTCCAGCTTGTATCTTAACTGAACTTTTGATAAGCCCTTCCATCATCCTACTAGGCAAGTTTGTCCACATGATGTGGATAAGGCAGTAGCAGCGGATCACATGGGTGGTCCTGCCCCAGAGTCATGCCTTCTTCATGAGAAAGCTTCCTGTGGTAAGTCAGGCATTAAAGCCCTTAAAGGACAGTGTTGGCAGAGGCACTACAAGTTATAAAAGTCAATCCACAGCTGAGTTATGGGATAATGGCTGACAGTTCCAGGGCTGAAATGTATCTGGTATAATTAACCTGCCCCTGAATGGTTATCTGGTTTCTCTTAGGGATGATATCAAATCAAGGAGTTGGTCTCAGTCGATGTGGGCTAGCAGGAGGCAGCCAGAAATCCTCAGCGTTAGTGACAGGCAGCCTCTACGCCCACCGTGATCCCTACTCTGTTCGCAGGCCCATTGTGTAAGTGGGGGATAAACAAGGAGAAAGACTGGGTAGCAGCTGCAAAATGAGTCACCCTACACCGCTGACGGGTAGTGACCCTGTGAGGTAGATGGTGGTAGGATATGAGACATAAAAATTCTCAATTTCTGCGCCCATTATCATCAGTTTACCCATATGTCTTTTCCTCAAACTTCTTCATTTCTGGTCTTCTATTCTTGTTCTTTCAACATCCCTAAATGACCAAACAACTGACCATGTATGTCCACACCTTGGATCAATTCCTCACTCACACAGCACGAGCATTCAAGCGCATGCTTGCAGTTCTGCCCGCTGGGGAAATGTCCCTTCATAACCATCTTTCTTGACCACGTCTGAGAAGGCTGTAATGTAGTGGTGACTCACTCTTGCCTAGCAGTAACACACTGAGCTCTGTCGGTTGTTGAAGGGAACTTCACAGAAACCATACATGTTTTTGAGAGTGGTGACAGGAATCTGAACCACCCGTTCATATGATTTACTTGTGCCTCCTGAAACTGCGCGAACGTTTCTATCATAAAAGGATTCCTGATGCACCTGCCTGGCATTATCACCTTAGAAGATCTGTTAACACCTGATCGTGATGGGCTCCTCTGGTGGCATATCCACATAAGGTTCCTTCGTCAGACTTTGAATCCCTACGAGGGCACGGTAGCACACCACAAGCTGCTTTTCAAACAGTAAGTCATAGTCTTCCCCGCAACACTGCACTTTCCCCAGAATCTTAGAGGCCTGCGTCTGACTCTCCTATGGGGGCTTTCCAGACACTGTGCAGAGCACCCAGACGCCCCTGTAGCACCACTGAACCTGCTGGGCCATATAATCCACCCCAGAGACAGGCTCCTAGAAGAAGAGATTGAACAGGGATCCGTTTTCATGTGGTGTACTGGGGAATGCTCTCAGGAAAAGGGGGGGGTGATAGAAGATATGTTTAAGTCTTAACCCCCCAGGGCCTCAGAATGTGACCTTATTTGAAAATAGGATCTTTACAAATGTAGTCAAGTTAAGATGAGATCTTTAGGGGAAGCTCTAATCCAATATGACCTGTGTCCTTATGAAACAGGGAAACTAGGACAGAGAGGCCCACATGGAGAATGCCCTGTGAAGACGGCAGAGATCAGGGGACACATCTCCAAGTCAAGGGACACCAATGACTGCCAGCAAGCCAAAAGAAACTAAGAGAGGGACATGGATCAGATTCTTCCTTAGAGCCCTCAGAAAAATCAACTCTTTCAACCCTCACCTCAGACTTCCAGCCTCCAGATCTGTGAGACAACAATTTTCTGTTGTTTAAGCCACCCAGTTTGAAGTGCTTTTTTTCTACCACAGCCCTGACAGACTGATGCGGAGCACGAGGGAAATTCGGGGTGTGGTAATTATGTTCCTTATTTTGTTAGTATGGTGAGCGAGTGAGTTCAGAAGTCATAGAACTCCATACTTAAAGTGGCTCATTTTGTTGGATATAAATGATTCTTCAATAAAGTTGATTTTAACAAGTAAAATCAATGGATTACTCATTATTAGTTCAAAGTTATGGCTGCTGCTAGTCATTTTTTGCTCTTCATGCTTATAGACTACTTCATGCCAGTTATTAATTACCTGATTATTAATTGAAAATTAGCCCTGATTACCATAAGAATGTAGGAAAGTACTACATAGTGGGTACAAGGAGGGGTTTGTCTGGAACTCAGTGATTCACTGGGTGCCTGCCGATACTTCCAAGTAAATTGGCAAGTGCAGACAAAGCAGGTGCAAGAATAATCCAGGCTGTCTGGATCCTGAGCCATGTACAGGTATCACATTTTTTAAAATTAAATATTAATGAAAAGGAAAAAAAAAAGAATAACTCTCTATACTCCTCTCCACTCCATACACATAGCCTTCAAATACACAGAAATCCTGGGTAACTATATTTTAATTTTAAAAAATCTCCAGGAGACCGACTTCTGTTCATGAAGTTTGAAGTCAGATTTGGGGAAGGGGATGAGAGAAGGCTAAGACAGAGGAGAGACTGGATAAGATATTCCTTAATTAAAGGCTAGGTTTTAATATATATGCAGAGTCAGCTGTAGTGCCGTCTTGGTGTAAGAGAAAACCCAAGCAGGCCTTCTTCTTACAAAACTCTGAAAACAGGGATAACACTCCCCTGTCCCTGAACCTGGTCCTACTCTGTTTTCTGCCACTCACGCACACTAGCAATGGTGAAATTATTCTTTATAAATTTTGGTACTTTGGAATTTCTGGAAAAAAAAAAGTACTGGTGGAAGAGTGAGTCTAAATTCTAGTGGGGGAACTGATGTTTAATTTGGAACTTAATGAGTTTGAGGAGTGTCTGGGACATCTGAATGTCCCCAATAGCTAACAAGCTTCCCTGGAGAAACCCGAAAAGTATAACCTAAAGATACAGAGTGGGAGGCAATAAGGGAAAGGCTGGCGTCCAATGGAACCACGAAAAGAAACTGTGTGAAACAAGGACAGTGGGCAGCAGTCAGAAGCCGGGGGTTCACTAACACTTGAACACGAGGAAGAGCATCAATGGGCACAGACAGGGAGGCCGACTGGAAGAAGGTGCTGTTACCAGCACCAAGCACAGAGTAGGCAAGCGTGCACAGGGAAGCCTGGAAGCTGCACAGGAACACGCTCACAGGAACTGGCAATGAGATGACAGCTAATAACCTCCAAGAGCAGTTGCCAGAGTGTGGAAGGTTGAAAGCCAATCACAGCAAACTGAGGAATGAATGGTAAATGATGGAATATCACACAGTTAATAGTATAAGAAGAAAAGGGCAAGAAGAGAGTAAGAGACATTTACAGGAGACAAGAGTTGAGAAGCTATTTTAGATGGGAGACAGAGTGTCAAGGCAGGGCAATTTGAAAATGGGAGACACCTGAGTTTCTTAAAACATGAGGGGAAAAGAGTCAGCACAGAAGATAAATTAATGAGGTGGGAGAGAGAAATGTTAGTAAATGGAACCATACCTGTCTGGCTGAGGAAGGAGATGGACTTAAGGGAATAGATGGGATAAGAAGAAAGACCCCTTATTTTCAAGAAGTGTAGGAAAATCCGTCACAGGGATGTAAATACAGATAAGCCTCCTGGTAGAGAAAAAAATTATCTGAAAGACAGCATATATGGAGTCCTTGAAGTAATAAACGTGATTTAAAAGATATCAACCCCAACAGAATGCTTTGCATGACGAAAGTCCTTTTTTTTTTAGATGAAAGTCATATTATCTCAGTCACACTAAATCCAGTACATTTAGAGATTGTTTGTATATAAAAACATATTCACAGAATAAGCCTCATGGGTAAAATTAACTGTCACTAAAGTCTGCATAGGAATGCAAAACACAATTTTCTTAGTGTATCTTAGGTAGAAAATAGAACGGGATCATGATGAGTCATGCAGCCTATATCTTACAAGATCGCTCTTACAGAGCACCATCATTTCTCTGGTTAAATATGAGGTTAGACACGGAGGTGCTCTGTCTACACCACTGCAGAAGCGCTGTAGGTGCACGTCAGACGGGGGTTGGAAGGAAGCCCTATTCTTCTTCACTTCTGTTTCCTGTTGTATGGATCACAGCAAAAAGATGCCAGCTACAAACAGCCTCTGCCTCAGAAGTGGATTCTCCTTTAACCTGGAAATCCTACTGAATTTCTCCTTTCTCTTTAGGTCAAATACCTAGCTACATCCCAAGCTTTAGACTTTCCCTCTAATCCCTCCTACAAACTGCCCACATCTGGCTAAGTATCTATGTCCATTAATGCAGAAGACATACACAGTAAACTACATGCAATAAAGGGCAATAAAAACAAAAACAAAAACAGGTTACAATGGTTGTTTCTCTGTACTGGCAAATAGCAT
Source organism: Ursus americanus (assembly GCF_024610735.1). NCBI lineage: Eukaryota > Metazoa > Chordata > Mammalia > Carnivora > Ursidae > Ursus > Ursus americanus. The sequence goes on from NC_142131.1 coordinate 2,645,476, forward strand.
TTGTAGTTAGCCGACACACACGTTCCCCCACCCTCCCTTCACCTAGCGTGTGACTGTTCGACACACCGCATCAGTAAATAGGCAGTTTACTGACCTGATTACAATTTTGAGCCCATCAATTATACTGTTCTTCCCTTCACTCAGATGGATTTTGTAAGATGGGAAAAGTGTTAGCGGCTAATGTAAAGGAAATGTGCTGGCAGGTTAACTATTTTGTTCTTCGGTGAAACTCCCGCTCCTGTTGTTATGATAGTCTGCAGAACAATCACCAATTAAGCTGGGGACTTGGGGAGGTTCTCCTAACTTAATAAGAATGATAGATACATTGCTGTTCAAGCCACACACTTAGTCCCAGCCAGCGTGCCTGGGGTTTTCTAGAGCACAATTTCATACCACTTTCTGTACCTCCACACACCCGAAGTGGGAGTTAATTCATACTGGACACAGCAACAGCTCCCTACAACTCACTATTTTAAAGTAATCAGGGATGAAGCAAATCTTCTGTCCACGAGTTAACGCCTTATTGCCCTGCCTGCCATGGAGTGCTGTGTGTCTGAGATATGCACCCTGACCAGACGGGATTATGTGAACAGACATTTTCTAGAAATGATGACTTACGAGTGCCTGCCTCATTCCCCTTTGCCTGGTAATACCCTCACAAAGGCCATTTAGAAAGGATTCGCCAGCTTCCAAGATACGGAATTTGAGTTCTAAAGTGTCCAAAGATTAGTGAATGCCATTTTTTTTCTCCTCTGGAGCATTTCTAATCACAATTTGGTTACTGCAGCCTAGATGCTGACTGAGATAACCCATCTGGAACTCTAAAAATAGAATCTTCTGAGCTACTTCTCTGTCTTCTGAGCTTCCCAAAGGAAAGCTCTCCAATGATGTGCTGCTCATTATCACCAGAATCTTCATAAATGGGATGATTCTTTTTTTTTTTTTTTTTAAATCTTGGAAGATGCCAGATTGACAGTGCTTACAACTGGGGTCTTTGATTTGGGATTACACCCATGGTAACAGAGAGGCTAAAGTGGCAGTGAGTCGGCCAGCCTCTGCCTTCCACAAGTCATTGAAAAGCAGGTTTCTGAATCCGAGCTGAGAACAGTGATGTCCACATTCATTATCTGGCCACCTTCCTACAGGCCAAACAGACTTTCCAACTGAGATAATTAGGGCAGAACCAACATCTCCGCCTCCTGGACAGCCATGCCTCTGAAGGTTTAACCAAAAACTAGAAAAAGTCATGAGTTTTATAGTGCTTCCTACACATCGCCATTTTAAAAACTGGGCCATTTTATTTTACTATAGGCCAATTATTTATGGGTTATTTATTTCAGAAATAAGATATGGGGGCATCACAAGAGGAAGAAGACCTTGTTTCCCTCCCTGTCCTCTCAAATTAGGTCTCAGTTTCACCAATCCTGAAATACACGAGTGTCATATTTACATCCACTGTTCAAGGAGCATTCTTCCCACTACTCACAGGAACTAGAAAACCCTTAATTACACAGTATGTTCCAAACAGGAATGGCACAAAACAGAATTTCTAAGAGAAAGAGGGAATGTTCTATCAGAGTTTCTGTTCAGGTGGCTCATTATTTTTCAGGGATGGTTTTAAGAATAGCCTTGCTACTAACAGCATTAAGATGAGAGGGAATATCAACTTCTACCAGAATATCAACTTCTACAGTACTCTTGAAACATTAATTTTACTCTTGAGAAAATTAAGAAATGTCCTCACTTCAAGCAAGTTCAAAAAAGATATATTCTTCTACTGACAGAAATGCAACCTCTCAGAGCATGAGAATGTTTCCAATACAACTTCTTATCCCAGGGTATTAAGGCTGTACCTTTATACAGTGCTTGGCATGCTGACCTGTGTCTTCATGCACCTTGGGTAGGGCACTTTCTTCCGTCTCTTCCTCATTCTACTAGTTTAAAAACAAAAAGAAAGCAAACAAAAACAATGCTTCCCTCACCCACTTGATTGGTGATTAAATTTTCCTTCATAGGTTGTCAACATTTCCCAATTAAAAGGATACCTTAATCCAACACCTTTGCAAGGCAGGTATCAAGACCTTACCTAAGAATTCGTTTTAATAAGCTAGGGGCCGTATAGGACAAGCGTAATTGTTTAGGGGGCCGTATAGGACAAGCGTAATTGTTTAGGGGGCCTATGTATAGGACAAGCGTAATTGTTTAGGGGGCCGTATAGGACAAGCGTAATTGTTTAGGGGGCCGTATAGGACAAGCGTAATTGTTTAGGGGGCCGTATAGGACAAGCGTAATTGTTTAGGGGGCCGTATAAGACAAGCGTAATTGTTTTGGAAGGACAGATGCCGTAATGAGGGGAAAATGAGAAATAAACAGGAAGTTAAAGGATATTTAAGATAGTTGGGTATCCCCACAAGGAACCCAGGACCAGCTTTACCTCTGAGACTGACTTGTTTGAGGAGTACTCAGAGCCTAGGTATCACAGTCAGACAGACTTTGGTCCAAATCCCATCTTGGTTGTACTTACTGATCTATGAAACTTAGGGTGAATCATCTAAAGTCTCTAGACCTCCTTTCCTCCTCTATAGAATGCATACCAGCTACCTGGCCTTTACTGGAGATTTCAGTACATGATATCACTATAGATACATGACTGTGTCAGAGCCCCACAGGAGGGACCCAGAGGGACACTCAGGTAAGAGACACTGACAGTGAATGATGATATCAACTACTCATTAGAAAATAGCATAGAAAACAAAAGAATTATACATACATAGATTTTTCCTAAAATACCTTACAAACTTTTTGAACAGTTATTAAAACTTGAAATCGGTTGAAATGCTCTCTTCTTTCAAACAGTCATTATGGCTAGGAGGACGTTTAGCCCAGGCAGGCCCACGCAGAGGTAAGCAACAGGTTGTTTTGCTCCTGGATAGCATGATCAAGATGGTCTTCATGACCCCCTCAGCTTGACTATACTTTAGACAGGCTTACTCCTGAGTCCAGGTCCGTGACCTCCCTTTTCTGAGAGAGTATATTTCAGAAAACTTGTCACTGTAAATTCTTTCTCTGCCCCTTTGAAATGTATGTAAATCTCTCAGCCTCCTGCCAGTTTTACAACTTAGGAAATGTTTTTGTCAAAGACCTAGGAATCATTTTTGAAATGTAAACACTGGAGAAGATAGCACCCCTATGTCCCAGTACCTGTGGAGGATAAGGTCTAACTTCCATGGTGCTGATTAGGAAACACAGGTAGGTTAATCCCAGAAAAAAAGCATCTGCAAATTTCGGAATGACTAAATGTGCTCAACACCTCCATTGACCAACCTCCTCTCTTAACATCCTCTAGTACTTTTCCACGAGCTCACTCTCAGGGTTTAAAACCCTCCCCCTTTTGTTTCCATGAAGCTAAGTATCCAGACTTGTTCTGGGCTCTCTGCCCTATTGCTGGCAATAGTACTGAAATAAAATCAACTTCTGTCTGCTCATCTTGTCCGGTGCCATTTTTTTTCTTTAACAAGCTCCACTCTCATTTTAGAGCCTCTCTCTTGGCCATGAGTGCCTCTGTCAACATCCAGTTTAGTGCAGTTTCCAAAACCTCTAAGAGGTTATGACTTGCAGGAGGATGAAGCTTTCAATAAAGGGGAGATTCAGGGAAGTCCATCCACAGTTGGAGTTCTTTAAAATCTACTATAGAATGTCTATGCCCAAATAGCTTCCTCTGGTAAGTTCACCTCCTGTTCACCTCTCAGGGGTAAATTGGTGTAGCGAAATGTAGCAGGAAGAGCCTCAAATGTGTTCACACCTCCTACATGCACTGCTGTTTGCAATGTGAATTTGCCACCTTTCCTATCAAGAAATGCAGTCTTTTTCTTAAACTCTTGAAATCTGAGCTTGGTCTTATGTCTTTCTTTAGTTAATGGGACAATAGCCAACATGCCAGAAGCAGAAATTTCAAGTGTATACATGTGGGCCTGCCCTTGCTTGCTTCTGGGACCCCTACTGCCTCCAAATAATGAGGAACTACATGGAGAGATCCCAGCCCTCACGGGTTTCCTAGCTGAGTTTCCAAACATGAGAATGCAGCCATCCTACCCCAGCTGATCCATCACAGCCCAGAACATTTAGGCAGTCTACAGAATCATGATAAATGATAATTTTTTTAATTTTAAGCAGCTGAGTTGCCATTTTGTTTTAAATATAGCAAAAGCTGATACCATCAGGATGTTACGTTTACTGAGAAAGTATGAATGAATTCCCAACCCAGAGAAATGAGAAACTAGCTGGAGAAGGAGGGGTATCCAAGAAAACATTCTTTCATCATCATGAGTCTCAAACCAGAAATGTTAGCTAGAATTTAAAAGAAGTTTTTTAAGGTAATTCAGAATCTCATAGAAAATCAATCTGTCTGTAGGACTAAAAATATCTCAGCTTTGAACACTTCCTTCATTCTTATTAGACTTGAAAGCATGCCCATTGATCTAGCAAGAGCAATTTGCTAATAATTAGGCTGGCAAGGCAGGCTCAGGTTTGTTACCACAACAGTGGGTGAGGGGCCCCTTTAGTTCACAGAAGCCTCTGCCCTAACAAGACAGAAGAGATGAAGAAGTAGCAACTGAAAATGCCTCTGTTCTCAAAAGTTCAGGTGAGATTAAACTCCATCACAGAAAAATAGTTTCCAAGCAAAAGCCACCCCATTCTGTACTTGAGGCCTTCCACATGAAGAAACAGTCTTTAAGTCAGGGTCCCTTCCCAAGAGATCCCACGATAAATACTCCTATTCCTTTCATGTGGCACTTACTTCTTTTTCTTCTTCCTTTTTCTTGGTCTTCCAGGGGTATGAGTGATATGCACTGGTCCACCTCTGCTATTAGACTTGAAGTTCCTTGAGGGCAGGGTCTGGGTTTAATTCATGCTTTTAGCTCCTACAGAACAAGACACAGAGAAGATGCTCAATATTTTTTTACATAAATGAATGGAAGAGGGCAGGTTCTTTATAATACAGGGACCATCCTGATGACTATAGGGAGCTTGGCAAGAAATGGCCCCCTTCTTTGCATAAAATAAAGTTTACATTATAAAAACCTACATCATTTATGAGAATGTGTCATTTTTTTCATAAAAGTGCCTGATATTCCACCAGAAATCATGATACTTGACGCATCTGTAATATGTTTTCCTTTGAGTGAATTCCAGACATAATTTGCTACTTGCATCTCTCTTTGTCTGGGAGACCAGAAGTTCTGAACGGGGGACAGACTTCAGGAAGTGCCAAGACAAAATTCTCTTCCTGAGATGGCACATAACCAAACAAGCTGTATCTTGACACATATATATTTTTTGGAAACTCTAACTAAAAATGGTATTGTTTTGTTTTCAAGTGGTTATTATGGTGAGATTAGTTTTACTGTTTCAGTTGTTCATAACCCAAAAAGAAAAAAAAACACCTATCCCTTCCCTTATAAAATATTTATTATTTTATATTTTAAAAGAAAGAACCAAATCAATTCTGTTTTGAAAGGCACATTAAAAATGTAAGCACAAAGTACAGGGCACATTTCACAGAAGATTGGAACTGCTAACAGTTTTTTGTTTTTGTTTTTTTTCCCCATCTACCAGAAGAAATCAAATGAAGCCAGTTTGCCTCTGGGGTTTTAACATCATTACAATTCATCTTAATAATGAAGTTAAAATTAACTGAAAGAACACAAAATGGAAAAAAAAACAACAACCCTCACATCACTAACATGGGTTTATTCATGAGGAAATGGATAAAAGTAATATCCTTTGGGCAGAGTTAAGGAAAAAAATCAAAATAACCAGTACACAGGTACCCCATGATAGAAGCAGCAGCTCAAACAGTCATTTTTTGTTTATGGAAGAGCAAACTAATGCATGACACACATACTTCATACCCATATATAAACATACGTTTGGACACATGTATATACACAATAAAAAATAAATTCAGCCACCCAGAGATCTTTAAAATTATATTCAAAAATATTACAAACAAGACGCTCTACTTTCCGTAGAGCTGTTTCTGAATCACACAACTAAGCAGGAACTCAACTCTGGTTCATGTAAGCTCCCTACATTATCTCGGTGGAATCTTTCTGTTAAAAAATGAAAAGACAACAGAAAGGTCAAAAGGGTCATCTCCACTCCACAGGGACCTCAGAATGTCTCCATGAGCACTCTTGCTTTGACTTTCATCCTTCCTCTCTGAGAAAAAGAACAAAACAGGCATCATGCTCCTGGGAAATGGACAGGAGTTTTTTTTTTAACCAATTAAACCCTTTCCAGAAAACGAAAGCTGTCATATTGGAAATACAATGATGGTAACACTAATGAGTGGTAGAGCCAAGTTGCATGCTAGAAGATGCTGTGTTGGCTTGGCTGTCACGTGGGAACACTGCTCATTCATTCACAATCTTCTATGGTATAGTTTAGAATTCAATCATTTTTCTTCAAACCAGTAAATTAGCTTGGTTTGGACTAGAAAAAGAAAGTGTACATTTCCAGAGAGGGTTTGCAAAACTCCAAATTACAGGACTGAAAATATTTTTTTGTGTGGAGTTTTATTTTGTTTTGAGAGTATGAGAGATTATCAACTTAGTATCTTAAATTTTCTTCAGGTTTTTTTTTTTTTTTTTTTTGAGAAACCAAATATAAAGAGCAATGTGAATTAGGACACAGAGGAAGCCCAAATTCTCATGGAGCTTTTATCTTTTCAAGGAAACAATTCCAAAAGGTTGAGGATGAAGTCAAGATTATCCATTTGCAAATGCTGGGATCTTTTCCCCCCTGCCAATAACCATCACTTCTAATTAATCAGTTTCCACCCTTTCATTCTGATTCCTTTCAATATTTAACTTTTTTATATTATACGAGGTGCAAAATGATAATAAAGTATCAAAAACTCACACTAGCATATTATCTATGTTCCACGATTTTACCACTGGTGAGCTGGTCATATGGCTCAGGAAACGCTCAAAGTTACACGCTACCTGTAACTGGGTAATATATACACAGAAATCTTGCCCATGAAACATATATTTACATAATAAAACTAGAGATGACTTAGGTAGAGAAATTAACATGATGGGGGGGCTGATAGCTAAGTCAAGATTTTAAATGATTTAATAATACCTTTCCACTGAAAACAAAGAATCATAGAATTATGTGAGCAGTATAAAATACGGTATAGGGTGGAAAGCTATGGAATCACAGAGTTCTAATATGCATACATAATAGCTTATATGTCACCACCAAGTGAAAAATAAAAAAGGTGCTTCGTATCACACAACTGATAACTTTGTGAAACACAATATATTCATTATATTTACAGCTAAGAGGCAGTTTGGCATAGCGGTTAGGTGCACAGGCCCTGAATCCATACTACTTGGATTCAGACGCCAAGTCTTTGCTTGCTAGCTGTGTGAACTTGCACAAGGACCGAGAAGCAATGAACTGATAGCAGGCACATTAATAATAATGGAGTTGTTGATAGTATGAAGCATACCAGTTCCTATAAAGCACTTAGCCCAGACCCTGTGACCTAGTAAGTATATCTTTTATTCATTTTTTTTTTAAAGATTTTATTTATTTATTTGACAGAGATAGAGACAGCCAGCGAGAGAGGGAACACAAGCAGGGGGAGTGAGAGAGGAAGAAACAGGCTCATAGCGGAGGAGCCTGATGTGGGGCTCGATCCCGTAACGCCGGGATCACGCCCTGAGCCGAAGGCAGACGCTTTAACCGCTGTGCCACCCAGGCGCCCCATATTCATTGAACAAACATGAAAGAAGCACATACTATGTTCCAGGTACTGTACTAAGTACTAAGGATTCAATGCTGAACAAAATTGACACAGTTCCTATTTCAAAGAGTAATAATATGAGCTGTAGAACTGTACCTTTTAAAATGGCTTAGATAAATAGCAGGTCCACAATGTTTACTGTGTGTGTGTGTGCGCGCGCGTGTGTGTGTCTCTCTACATACTGGGCTAATGCAAAACCATAATTGTTCTTTTCCTGAGTTTTTCCCTCTCCTGTGCCTGCCTGAGTCCCCAGTGCTTGGAGATATGTATAGAAGATGTAAGGAACACATTACTAGATACAGACCAGATATTCATCACAGCTTAAAGTCACCACTTCCCCCAACCTCTACCTGTCTGAAACATGGAAAAAAGGAAAAGATGGTCAAGTAGTGAGAAGACCAGCACACCCACCTTAAGATAAGATCATGAAAACTATGTACAGCTTTAGGGATGTGGACTCTTCAACACTGCTCATTCTTTTCTGCTCATATCTCTTGAGGATTAGAGCCAGAAATTTAAAGGAGTAACTGTAAACACTGTCGGGCTTCTATGTCTAAAGTTACCAAGAAAATTCAATGCTCAGCTATAGGCCCTAGCATCCAACAAAGGCTTTTTTGTTAGTATCAGATGGCACAGAATAAGACAACTGTATCCAAAAGTCACAGCTGGAAGATTAGCTACATTTTAAATGGCATTGTTATGGGCATTTTGCCAACAAACTTTCGAGATTCTGCTGTGAAGCAGACACTGTATTCAATATTGGCGATTACACAGTGAGCAAACACATAAGTGCCCTACTGTCTTAGGGATGAGAAGCACAATTAATGAAATGATCGTGCTAATGAGTTTAGGAATATCATCCCAAGGGAATATGCAATAAACAAACATAAACCAGAGTAGATGATCAGAGAAGGGTTCCTGAAAAAGTGCAACTTTAACTAAGAAGAGTTAGTAGCCATTACTGAGACAAAGATGGGAAGTGAGAGTAGGAAGAGGATGGGGCCAGGGCTGACTTTGTGGTGATCTGTTACCCACAAACAGATAACTAACGTGTCCTTGTACAGCAACTGATCTGGGTAGGGCAAAAAGAAAATAAAAGAAAATCTTTCCTTTCTCTTATTAAAACAAAACAGGATAATGTCAAACTAAAGCAGTGTGCTGCTTTCTTAGACAGCTACACACAGTGTTTTCCAGTTTTGCAGATTTTATAGGAAAAAGACAAGAGTAAATGCTTATGTCCTTACCATTCTCAAAGCCATCTTGGACGCAGAGTGTGGTACCATCAGAACGAGAAAAGACCTATATTTTCCCTTCACCCAGACAGCAGTAACATCTAGGAACACAAAGAGTAAGGCTCTCCCCCTAAGAAACTATCGTTTACTGGATGACTGGCTCTACCTTTTCCACTTTCTTAAAAATGGTATATAAAAAAAAAGAAAGTCAAAGTTCTTTTGTTCTCGTTGCTTATATCCTTGCTAAATCAGTAAAGAAACTTTAGGGGGAGACATATCATGGAAATCTTCGCATTTATTTAAAATATATTGATAAGGCTTGGTCTGGTTGTACACCTACAAGTATTTTGTTCCATTAAGTAACAAACTCTTGATTCAAAGTGTTTTATGCCTTCTATGTTAGAATACTTCAAAGATGGAAATAAATCTCTGCTCTAGAAACAGAGAATGATATCAAAAATTGAATGGGAAAGCAGTGACAAATTCTCACTCTGAAATAAATGTGTGAGACTAGCTGACAACAGGGAAGCCAATTCAGATCCTCACCCCTTTGGTGGTGTGGCTTAACACCAAATCTAACAGGCATTTAGCTGGCTGACTGGGGCAGGAAAAGAGGGTCTACAGCCTTTAATGCCTGCTTCTGTGAGAATGCACCAAAGCCACTAAAATTATCAATTAAGACTTGAGGTTCATGTCAAATTTGGTGATTTTTTTTTTCCTTTCAAGGGGATCAGGCTAGAGAAATAGATAACTTTTGGCTCAAATGGTCCAGAGGAAAGTAAAAATAATCTCTGATAGCATGAATAGGGATTATCAAAATTGTTATGTCTGCATAAAACATGGAAGTTCTCATTTCTCACAATCAAGTGTCTACTGGAGATTACAAATTATTTTCATTTTGCTACTATCAAGGAATAAAGTCGAACACCTGTGTCTTTAAGTGATCCACCAGCCAGCTACTTAGGTTTAAAAAAAAATGTACATCAGCACAGTGCAGGAGCAATGCCAGTGCTTTGGTGCCTAGAGGAAAAACAGTACTAGAGTTTTAAAAAAATGTGAATTACTTTTTATTTTTCATTCGGTATCAGGATTTTTACTCTTTATGCAAGTGACTGCACATGCAACCAAAGGGGAGTGGGGGGTGGGCAGCATCAGCTAAACGGACGTTTTAGCTGTGCCGTAGAATTCATGTAGGTACAATGGACTTGCCAATAATTAAACAGCAAAAGTTATACTTTCTCCTCAAGAGAAAAAAAGCCATGAACATCGGCCTCTTTTCAATTCCAATCCAGATCCATGGAAATGAAGGGAAGGAAAGCTACGAATTATGGTCTATTTGAATCCATTATATCTGCAGGGTGAACGCAAGAATAGAAAGAATATGTCATCTAATAAAAGATTAATGTGAGAACTCTTCTGAGTGATAACCACATTGCTTCCTCCTGGAGCTAATTATGCCTTTGAATCACATTCAGAAGGGAAGACACAAAGTTACCTTCAGCAAATACTTATTTTAATTGCTTAATAGTGAACACTTCTTTTTGAGCTAATTGGGTTATTTTTCTGGGAGGGTCACAAGTCCCTCTGCCCTGGTAGAATACTGAAGACGAATAATGTTATTCCTTTGGAAGAAGGATTTGGAAAACTGTAATTATTGACAAATAATCAGATTTTTTTTGTCAAAAGATAATTTGAAACTGAATTTATTTTGACCACTGAATTATTCTGTAGAGTTTTTGAATGAGTCAAGTCTCAGGAATTAATCCACAGCTGTGCTCTGTGTCTTCATAAAGAAAGAAAAGAGATCTTCTGTAACCTCATTTCTACACATCCACACAGATAGCTAAGAATCCCACTTGGCCTCCCAAGAAAATATATGCAAACGTCAGTATCTCTTATAAGAGAGACTGACATCTTCTAACCACTCACTGGTAACACCAATGTAGAAATGATAAGAGTGGGTTATCCAGTAGGGTAGAATACTTTATTACTGAAATTGTTAAGAACTGATGGCACACAGTGTTAAAAAATTATAACCCAACTTTAAGTAGGTTGTTTTTTTTTTTAATTCTTCTCAGGCCAGACAGCTGGGCAGCTCAGTTGGTTAAGTGTCTGACTCTTGATTTCAGCTCAGGTCATGATCTAGGGATCCTGGGATCGAGCCTCACATTGGGCTCCATGCTTGGGGGGTGGTGGTGGGGAGTATGCTTGGGATTCTCTCTCTCCTTCAGCCCCTCCCCTGCTCATAAGCATGCATGTGTGCTCTCTCTTGCTATTAATCACTTGATGTATATTATCATAATGAATTATTTCAGCCAAGGAAAAGAAACTCAGAAGGTAAATAATGCACCTTCCACTATTACTCTACTAGTTACTCAATTAGTTAAACAAGTAACTATAGTTACTCAACCAGTTAAACAAGTTACTCAACTTATTCAACTAGTAACTGACAGAGCCAGGATTAACACCAATTAAAAATATCAAGAGTTTCCTAATGCCAAGGCCATATATTAGCCACTAGTTACGCTGTTCAAATGAGGAGTCTGAGTCTTCCAACTATCACCTCCTTTTTTATTCCTTAAATGTCACAATCCCAGTATGGAAGTGCTTAGGCCAATGAAAGGCTAAAAGAAATGATATCTGTGCCCCAACTTGCCTTATATGAATTCTGCTGGAGGAAAAAGCCATATATATGGGACAGGGGAGTATACTGTCCTCTCTTCTGCCAAGGACAGAGCAAAGAGAAGAGAATGAATTTACACAGATACATACATATCATCAGTTTATGTACAGTGAAGGAAACAATCAACAAAACTAAAAGGCAACCTATGGAATGGGAGAAAATATTTGCAAATGACATATCTAATAAAGGGTTGGTATCCAGAATATGTAAAGAACTTATAAACTCAACACCTAAAAAACAAATAATAATAACAATTCAAGGAAAAAATGGGCAGAAGACATGAATAGACATTTTTCCAAAAAGGACATCCATATGCCCAATAGACACATTAAAAAGTGCTCAACATCACTCGGCATCAGGGAAATACAAATCAAACCCACAATGAGATACTGCCTTACACCTGTCATAATGGCTTAAACTCACACAAGAAACAAGTTGTTCCCACTGTGGGTGAGAATGCAAACTGGTACAACTACTGTAGAAAACAGCACGGAGTTTCCTCAAAAAGTTAAAAATAAAACTATCCTACCATCCAGCAATTTCAGTACTAGGTATTTACACAAAGAATACAAAAATACTAATTTGAAGGGATACATTCACCCTGATGTTTATAGCAGCATTATTTACGATAGTCAAAGTATGGGAAGAGCCCAAAGGTCCACTGGCTGATGAATGGATAAAGATCACACACACACACAAATGGACTATTACTCAGCCATAAAAAAGAACAAAATTACTATTTGCAATGACATGGACAGAGCTAGAGAATATTATGCTAAGCAAAATAAGTCAAAGAAAGACAAACACCATATGATTGCACTCATGTGGAATGTAAGACACGAAACAAATGATCACAGGGGAAAAAAAACAGAGGCAAACCAGGAAACAGACTCGTAAGAGAACAAACTGATGGTTATCAGAGGGGTGGGGGAAATGGGTTACATAAGTGATGGGTATTAAGGAGTGTACTTTTGGTGATGAGCACCAGGTATTGTATGGAATTGTTGAATCACTAAAGTGGACACCTGAAACTAATATTATACTGCATATTAACTAACTGGAATTTAAATAAAAACTTCAAAAAACCCAAAATTAAACTCACTAGAACATTTTCATACTATAAACGAGGATGAACTTGATAACCCAGATTTGAGAAAAGTACTTCTGAAGGCTTGTATAATTGTTTTGTCAGGCTATAAACTAACTGGACCATTCCAAGTGGGTAATTTACTTAAAAGGGAATGGATGTTCTCAAAGCTAAGAGTGTGGGAAGGATATGAAGAGTAAACTCTTAGAGAGAGGTAGAGAGAAACTTGTTTCTTTCTTAGGGAACAGTGTTAATTTAGTTTGGACTCCTAGGTGTGGAAATACAGAGTGCCCTAATGGCGATGGTTAGTGATCTGCCCCAGTCACATGGAGCTGTGCAGGGATGAGCTAGGAAATTAGCTCTCCAAGGTCCTTAGGACAGGCTCAGGCAGTAGCTTGCGTCTGGGCAATAGCTGAGCTCAGGAGACCACAAAGCTGATTACATCAAGACACTGATCACCGGAAATCCCCCCTTGGTAGCTTCTGTCATTATCACTGCCATGAGATTTAGGATACATATTCCTCATGTCTTCTATTAGATTTCTAGTGTTTCTCAAGTTGATCCCTATCTCCCCATAGTACTTCCCAATCCAATAAATGGTTCTAATGCATGAGTTTGTGATCCTGAGTCCCACAAAGACATTCAGCAAGTCTTAGAGTATAGCCTCTATTTGGGTCCCCATTTGCCTATGCTATAGCTGCAGAAGATAACCTTTCAAAAACTGCAGACCTATACAACCCCTTTGGAAAGACAAGTGCCAATATCTATTTAAAAAGGATCATTGGGGCACGTGGGTGGCTCAGTCAGTTAAGCTCCTCCCTTTGGTTCAGGTCATGATCTCAAGGTTCTGAGACCAAGTCCTGCACTGGGCTCCCTGCTTAGAAGGGAGTCTGCCTCCCTTCTGCCTCTCACTGGTGAGTGCTTGCTCGCTCGCTCTCTCTCTCTCTCTCTCTCTCAAATAAATAAATAAATAAATATCTTTAAAAGACAGGATCATAAGCACAACCTATGGTCTAATAACCACACTTCTAACTACATACTCCAAAGAAATATGTACACATGTTCACCAAGAAACTTGTACAATAATGTTCATAGCAATGCTATTTATAATAGCCAAAAGCTGGAAACAATTCAAATAGGTTGGATACATAGAAGGTGTTATACACACATAACGGATTACTATACAGCAATAAGAATGAACAAACCATAGCACGTAATAACATGGATGAATTCCACAAACATAATAAGCAAAAAAGAAAAAAGTAGATGGTAAAGAAGTGCATGTTGTATGATTTCATTTTTATAACATGAATACAGGCAAAATTGTACATTTTAGAAACCATGACAGTGGTTACCCAGATGGGGAGGGATAGATAATGACTAGAAGGGGGCAAAAAAAGGATTTCCTGTAGTGCTGGTACTATTCTGTTTATTGAGATAGGCCTTTTCACATGTGCATGTTTATCTTGTAAGCATTCATGGAACTATAAGCTTATGAGATGTACACTTTCGTTATTACTATATAATGTTATAGTACTTGAATCTGAAAAGTTTACTTTAAAATGATAAAATAATGTAGGTTTTAAATCTGCCTTGCTTTTTCCAACATCCTCCCCCATCCCAGGTCTCACCACCTTTTGCTTTGGGAGTCATGGGAAGACTGATGAACACATCCTTTGGAGTGAGGCTTTCTAGCCTCCCTGGACTTATAAATACTGCCCTTTACCAAACTCAAAGCAACAGCTAGAATCAGGACGTCTTCCACTTGTCTATCTTATTACTACAAAATGTCAAGTTCCATGAAGATTAAGTCTTGCTTTCTCAAATGAATGTCTAATGTCAGTTCAACCTACCTCCATCTTTCTTTTCATTCATTCATGCATTTTATTAAATTATATTTTAATTACTCAATTATGTTGGGCATCATATTCAACTATGGAGATAACAACAGCAAATAAATCCATGGTCCATACAACCTCCCTCTTCCTCACTTCATTCCTGTAGCTTCCTAGTAGATGATCATGACCTCCTTCTCAACTAATCCATCTGATATCCAATAAACCATCATGATGTGGGAAGTCTGTCTGTCCACCACAGTTCATGACAGGTAGACAGAGAGATGCAGCTGGACCAGGCTGTTAGAGTGATTGAATCATTCAGACTTATTCTGAAAGATGTAGGGAGCCAACCATATGAATTAAATGGGCCCATGAAATGATTCCAGTGTATGTAAATAAAATTTATAAAAAATGAATTAAAACCAGAAATATTCTTCTATTTGTCTGCTTGTGATTTTCTTTCTGGGAATCATCATATCCTAAATGTCTAGCAATTTTTAAATACCTTTTTTATCTCATTCCCATGAATTAGGGAGCCTGGTTAAGTGGATTGTAGACTCTAGGAGCTATGTTTTTAAGACATAAAAGAAAAGGAGTTCATAGCATTTCTCTGTGGATTTATCAGCTTCATTAATAACTTATTCAGTTAGTTTAATAATGTCAAGTAATAATGCAGCCCATCAACAATGATTACGGTTTTTCAGAATAATAGGCATGGCTATATGTGTACCAACTTTTTGAGTAAAACTCATGAAAATGGTATAGTGTTACTATGTTGCCAGATTCAGCCTCATTCCCAACCAGACAATTGAAAACTCTGAAAATGCTTTAAATTTAGATTTGTTGGGGGTATAGATTTGGATAATATTTGCTATATCAAAATGCAACAGGAACTCTAAATACTCTTTTAAACCTACACTTTCCAAGCCAGTTTCCGTGATGACTCACACTTACATTATAAATGATGTTATCACAAAAGAGTAATCAGACTGTTAAGGCTACAAATTGTCTACATTTGTTCTGAAAAGACCTTCGACATTTCCAGTTACACACACCTTCACTACGTACTTCTGCCCTTTGCTCAGAAAACATGTATTTCCAGACCTCTATTCCACAGATGACAGTTACGGATTTCACTTCACCTCTAATCTGATCTTTATTTCAAATTCCCTTTCTCTACTTAGCCTGAGCAATCTTTAGACAGCCTTACAACAGTACCCTTCCTCTCCTTTCTTTTCCCTTCCCCTCTCCTTTCCACAAACATTTATTCAAGGCTTCCTGTATTTCAGACACAGGTGATACAAAGACAAGTAAAACACTCTCTGACCTGTACCACCACTAAATTTCCACCAATCTACCAATTTCAAGCCACTCAAGTTCCCTTAGCATCCTGGGATCTGACTGGTTTGGGTCTCTGATATGTAATCTAAGCTTCTTTTAAAAGCAAGTTTGCTGCAGATTTTTTTTTCCTTTTCTTATAAGCTGCCAGTGAAACAAACAGCAAGCATTCCTCCATCATCTTCTTTCTTGCTCACGACATCTCCTTGACCACCCCCTTATCCACTCCATGGACTTTCATGGTCAGATTGGTAAGGTGATTTCATAGGGAACCCAATCTACTGGAAAAAGCCACACTTCCTCCTACAATCCCCAGATCACTTTCTGTGCTGAGATTTTACTGACAATTATATTCTATAGACAAGGATTGGGGATAAGATGCAAGGCACAGAAAACTAACACTGATACAGGATGAACCTCACACCAGCTGAGTCCTACTCTACTTAGTCCTAGAACATTTATGGAGATTTGTCATCTTAGAGATAATAGTGATGAGAGAAACAGCCTCTAATTTCTTAGTAACTATAAAATCATGAATAACTGTGTCACAACTATCCCAAATGATTTTTCCCCAATCAATTCTCAACCTGATTTCATTTCAGGGTCAACACTGTGGGTCATTTTATATGCAGAAAATGTCCCTGAACTGAATTTATTGCCTCTCAGTCTCCCAACAGGCTTACTACTCCTGAATCAGAATTTCAATTGTGCTACCATTTAGGACTACATTTTTTTTCTGGTGGTGGCTGGCAATTAACTCTAATAACAATGTGAGTTGTGGCATAGCTTTAAATTCTTCCTGTAGATTGGGGGACACCTGGGTGGCGCAGTCGTTAAGCGTCTGCCTTCGGCTCAGGGTGTGATCCTGGCGTTCTGGGATCGAGCCCCACATCGGGCTTCTCCGCTAGGAGCCTGCTTCTTCCTCTCCCACTACTCCCCCTGCTTGTGTTCCCTCTCTCGCTGGCTGTCTCTCTCTGTCAAATAAATAAATAAAATCTTTAAAAAAAAATTCTTCCTGTAGATTGAAACCTACCTTAAGGAGAAAGCAATAGAACTATTTTTTTTTTTTTTGGCTTAAACAACAAACATTTATTTTCTCACAGTTGTGCAGGATACAAGTCCAAGATCACAGTGTCAACAGGGATGGTTCCTTCTAAAACCTCTCTCCTTGGCTTATAGATGGCTGTCTTCTCCTGTGTCTCTGCATGGTCTTCACTGAGATAAATCGGCATACACATTATAATAGTTTCAGGTGTACAACATAATGATTTGATATTTGTATATATTGCAAAATGATCATCACAGAAAGTCTAGTTAACATCCGTCACCACACACAGCTAACAAAATTGCTCTCTTGTGATAAGAACTATTAAAATCTATTCTCTTAGCAACTTTCAAATATGTAATACGATACTATTAACTATAGTCACCTCACTATACATTAAATCCCCAGGACTCATTTATTTTGTAACTGGGAGTTTGTACCTTTTGACCAACTTCACCCCTTCTGCCCATCCCCCCAACCTCCATTCACCAACCCTGGCAACCACCAGTCTTTTTTCCATATCTGTGAGCTTGGGTTTTATTTTTGCTTTGTTTTCGATTCCACATGTAAGTGAGATCATGCAGCATTTGTCTTTCTCTGATTTATTTCACTTAACATAATGATCTCAATGTTTACCCATGTTATCTTAGATGGCCAAATTTCATTCTTTTTTATAGCTGAAAAATATTCCATTGTACATACATATTTTCTTTATTCATCCCATCCGTTGATGGATACTTACATCGCTTCCGTGTCTTCATTATTGTAAACAATGCTACAATGAACATGGGGATGCAGATATCTTTTCATGTTAGTGTTTTTGTTTCCGTTGGATAAATACCTAGAAGTGGAATTACCAAATCATATGGTAGTTCTACTTGAATTTTTTGAGGAAACTCCATACTGTTTTCCATAGTGGCTGCAAAAACTTACATTCCACCAGCAGTACAGAAGGGTTCCTTTTTCTCTGCATCCTCACTAACACTTATTTCGTGTCTTTTTATAATATCCATTTAACAGGTGTGAGGTGATATGTCATTAGGGTTTTGATTTGCATTTCCCTGATGATGGGTGATACTGAATACCTTTCCATTCACCTGTTAGCCATCTGTGCCTTCTTTGGAAAAATGTGTATTCAAGTCCTTTGTCCATTGTTTAATCAAACTATTTGTTTTTTTGCTACTGAGTTGTATACATTCTTATATACTTTGGATATTAACCCCTTATCAGATATATGGTTTGCAATGGATGTGTTAATTAATTTTATTGTGGTGATCATTTCTCAGTATATGCATATATCATATTATTTTGGACAACTTAAACTTACATAATGCTATATGGCAATTATATTTCAATAAAGGTGGAGAAAAAAGAAAGAAAATAGGAATATAGAACAAGGAGGGCAAATAGCATTTTAAAAGATGAAAGATTTCAATTCAAATATATCAACAATTATAAATGAACTAAGTGCTTTAATGCTAAGAAAAATTTGATCAGACTTAAAATTACAACCTGATACGCTTACAAGAGACATTTAAAACACAGATACAGTATATCTGAAAAGAAAAAAAGGAAGACCCTACACATACTAACCAAAAGAAAAACTGATATAGCCAGATTATATCCAAGAAATCACACTATTAAGAGGAAGCATTATTAGAGATACAAAGAAAGATTTCAAAATGATAAATTCAGTATGCAAGGAAAATATTTATATCTATCTAAAATGATGCTCTCAAAATATGTAAAGCAAGAATTTGCAGAACTAATAATAAAATATGATCTAAAAAATGGAGAAATAAAACATTTCATAGACTGGAACACTCAATAGTGTAAAGTTTTTTACAAACTGATTTAAAGAATTACTGTAACCATAATCAAATTCCTGAGAAGTATTTTCTGAAACTTCACAAGTGAATTTTAAATTTTATTTAAATGCTACCATTATCTGTAAATAACAATTTTATTTTTATTTTTTCCAATCCCATCATTTGTTTATGCATTCATGCTCCAATTTATTGGCATTAACCTGCAGAATGATACTGAATGAAAGGAGCTCTACTGGACCTCCTGGTCTTGATACTGATCTCAGAGGGATCAATATCGTTAAAATTGATGCCTTTTTTAAAATTATTTTTTATCAGAATTAAGGGAGTGCTAGTCATTGTTTTCTATGTGTTTTCTCATAATGAATGTAAAATAAATTTTTTAAGTGTTTTCTGCATCTGTTTGGATTATATATGAGTTTTCTTTTTTATATTCTGTTACTGTGATAAATTACATTGGTTGGCTTCCATATATTATACCAATCTTGCGTTCCTAAAATAAAGCCAACTTAGTCATGGCATATTACCATTTTTATGTATTGCTGGATAGGATTTGATAGCATGTTGTTTAAAAGTTTTGTATCTATGTTTATGGGTGAGATTGACCTATAATTTCTCTTTTAAGGTCCCTGTCAGGTTAGCTTTGTAAACTAAGTTTGGCGAGTATTCCCACTTTTGCTTTGTATCTTGTCTTTTGAGAACTGTGTTGTTTCTTAAATATACAACAGAAAGGTATGCTAAAACATGTCCCTGTGAATGTGATTTATCTTTCCTTTTAGTTTTGTCAAGATTTGCTTTATACAGCATATACATTCAGAATTATTACAGCTTCCTGGTGAAATTAATACCATTATAAAATATCCCAATTTGTCTTTAGTAATGTTTCTTGCCTTTGGCTGATATTAATCTAGCAAGATCAGCTTTTTTGTTGGCATATGAATTACATGTCTCTTCCTACCTTCCACTTTCAAACCTTCCCTATCTTCTAGTTTACGTGCATCACTTATAAGCAGCATATAGTTACCGTGTTTTAATCTCACAGCTTTTGTTTCCTAGTGGTGTTGGATACCTCATTTGCGTTTAATCATGAATGATATATTTGCAATTAAATCTACATCTTATTACGTGTTTTCTATTTGTCTTCCCTACATTCTGTTCCTCTTTTTTCCCTTTCTTGCCGACTATCTTTTAATATTCCGTTTTCCTCTCTATTAACTCAGCAGCTGTACATTCCTTTACTATTCTTTCCATGATTTCAGTAGGTTAAGACATGCTTCCTATACTTATTAAAGTCAAATGTTCCCCCACTACTAGTTCCCACCACTTCTCCAAGACGACTCGGGAACTTCAGTGCATAACTCTCCATCTCCTTCCACCTCACTTACATTCTATTCTTATTATGTCCTTTAATTCTACACCAGTTTTAAATGACAGTTGACTTAATTTTATTGTTGTATGTAGTGATAATCGTTAGATTTACCCTTATAGCTACCAGTTTTTGCTTCTTCATTCTTCCCTGCATGTCAGAATTTCCATCTAAAATCAAGTTTTTGTGTTTGTTTCTTTGTGCCTGAAGAAAATGCTTTCTCCAGTGCTGATTTGCTGTGGAACTGAAACGTAAGTTTTAGAAAAGCTTACTGGTAAGGGCCCTTTCTGGTATGCCCACATGATTATACACTTTTATAAAATTTGCACAAAAAGATGTTTTAACCGAAATGAGTTAAGACCACAGACTCTTACACTCATGTTTCCTCCTCATCAAACTTCCTTTCACAACAAATAGTACTTGATTGGATACAAGCTAAGAGAAGGTTGAATTGCACACACGTTTAGCTCGGATTTAGTGGAATCTATTTTTGTGATTCATTGTCACCTCTGTGTATAGCTAAATAATTTCCAACCATCTTGGGATATTCCTACCATCTGTTTTGCTGATTCACCTGGCATCATGACACAAACGTGGAGGGCCAGGGTTGTATCACAAGAATACATCCTATGGTGCTCTGCATTGGGAGTATGTGGTTATGCAAAAGGAAAGGGAGGAAAGGGAGGAAAGGAAAGGAAAGGAAAGGAAAGGAAAGGAAAGGAAAGGAAAGGAAAGGAAAGGAAAAGACTGAAATGTTCAAAACCCCCAGGTATGTAGGAAATTCTTTGAGTCACCAGACATGCAAAACCATAAATGGAAGATTAGGTTCTAAATGATGATTAATAAAAACAAAAGATCTCTCTTATCAAGAATATGTTAAATAAGAGAGCATTATAAATAAACATTATATACATTTTCTTTCTCGATGGGAGATGTGAGGTAAAATGTATCAGGATTTCTGTTTGTGGAGTATAAACATGGGTAATATAGAAACATCCAGTTTATCTGTGTGTGATGTTTTACTCATATCAACAGAAAGGATCATATGTTAGAGTATTTGATGCACATTTTCCTGATAATATCTAGTGGTCTAAATGAAGCAACAGGCAAAATTGGAGCAGCAAGTTAACTCAGAAATATTTAAAAGAAGGACTATAGATATGTTTAGTAGTTATTTAATTTAAATATACAATTTGGATTTGGGGATATTTGTGAGGGGTTTTTTGGTTTTCTTAAAAGCATTTCTTTGTTATTTATTTTTATTCCAATAAATTTTACTTATTAACTTAACTTTATACTCAACATTTTAATTCTTTATTTTAAAAAAGGACTCAAAGTTAATGAGTTCTAGGTTCCACAAACCTTGAATCCAAATGATCCCTTTAGTGGCTTATTCAATATTAAATAGTCTGTTGTTTCCTTAAATGCAAATGTCTTTAATTCTCCATTTTGGGGGAAGATTTACTGGACTTTGAATTCTAGCTTATGAATTATTTTAATCCTTTGAAGATATCTGTCTTCCTTCTGGTTTCCATTCTTTCTGTTGAAGTCAGCTGACATTCTGAATGTTGCATCTTTTTAGATAAACTATCTTTTTTCCCGCTGGCTGTTTTACAGATTTTACTATTTCATTGGTTTTAATGGGTTTACTATGCTGTATGTCCTATTTATTATTCATAGTGCCTTGAATCTGTGGCTTGGTGTCTTTTACCTTTCATAGAAAATTCAAAACAATTCTTCTTTATTGCTCCTGTTCTTGCCCTCTCTCCTCTCCTTCTGGAGCCCCAGAAGTACAAACCTTTATTGGAAATTTTTATGCACCCCTATAGGTCTTATGCTATTTTTTTGTATTTTCCTCTTTTTGCTTCTGCATGCTTCATTCTGGATATTTCCTTCTGAAAAGTCTTCCAATTCATTATTGTCTATTCAACTCTAAATAATGTATTTTTAACTCATTCATTAAATTCCTAAACCTAGATATTGTGTTTTTTTTAGTTACAGAAGTTCTGTAACTTCTTTTTATTATTTTGTCCTCTTTCAAAATTTCACTCACCTCCCTAAACATATTGAATAGATTTAAAGTCTATATCTGACTTTTTCACTACATGTATCTCTTACAATTACATTTACCGCCTAGTTACAGTATGCTGTCCCTCCTGGGATTTGGTCACATTTTTTTTCCTCTTGTATGTTTAGGTATTTTCTGTTGAATGCCAGCCATTTTACATAAAAATAAAAATGCCAATTTGAGGCCTAGAGTCTTGTTATTTTTATCCTATGGAGGAATTAATTTTTCCCCTGGCACAATGCCAGAGATACTAGCAAATCAAGAGAACCTTAATTATTTAAAGAAGAGGAGGATTCAAACAAGGCTTTACCCTGAGAGGACAAGACTGCTTCCAGTTCACTCTTACCTTTAAGAAACAAATGTTCAGAGTTTCAACCTATGGAGTTGACCAAGATATCACCATCCTGGAAGGCTCTGAAATCCAATTTTTTAACATAAACCTGAAGCACCTGTCAAACACTCTGATTAAATGAAAGAGAGAGAGAGAGAGAGATTGGTTCACAAAGAAAAAAAAAACCACCCCGACTCAAGAACTATAACGTTAACTATATGAAAAATCCCTAAGAATCTACAAGAAAGCCTCTAGAATTACTGAGTTTAACAAAATCATAGGATAAAAGTTCAGCACACAAAAATCAATCACATATATTAGCAATGTATAATTGGAAACTTAAAAACAATACCATTTATAGGTACAAAAAAATTAAATACCAAAGCTATAAATTAAAAAAAAAATGTACAGGAGCTCTTATTAAAATCCCTAAAATTCTACAGAGGTAGGGAGGAGTTAATATGGCGGAGGAGTAGGGGACACCTTTTTCAGCCGGTCTCCTGAGTCGAGCTGGATAGGTACCTGACCAGCCTAAACAACCACGGAACCAGCCTGAGACGCAGGAAGACGCATCTGGATCTCTACAAATGAACATCTCCAGCACTGAGTATTGAGGTACGAAGCGGGGAGCCGGGAAACCGTGCACAGATATCGGAAGATAAACGGAAGGGGGAGGGAGCCGCCATGTTCGCACACCGGGAACCGGTAGCCACCTGCACGGGGAGCGGGCGGACTCGTGGACGGCACCCGCGAGAGAGTGGACTGAGACCGTGAGCCGGGAGCGCGCGCCACCAGGCATCTCGCGGAACTCCGGAATCCCGGTGTGCTCACGGGATCCAGACTGAGACCGGGAGCTCCCGGAGCGCACGGGGGGGGGGGGGGGGGGGTGGCTGGCGGCTGGCGGTATTAGAAACACAGAGAACAGAGATGCGCTGGCCCTGGAAGTGAGGGCTGGGACGCTGGGTGTGGGGCGCACATCCCGGGACGCTGCAGGGTTGAGCAGCACCAACAGTAACAGAGTTAAAGTGGCCAGAACATCAGTGGAGAACGGGCCGTAATCCCTCTGCTCTGTGACAGAGGCTGAAATTCGGCCGCTGCTGCTGTGACTCTCAGAAGAGGCACAGCAAACCGCCAGGGAAAGCTGCCAGAGAACAAAAGCCTGGAAATACTGGCTCACAGCGTGACCATCCCCATCCCCCCTCGCAGGGGACACGGAGACTCTACCCAAACAGGGTTGCCTGAGTATCGGCGCGGCAGGCCCCTCCCCCAGAACACAGAAGGCAGGCTGAAAAATCAAGAAGCCCACAACCCGGGGAGCCTGGGTGGCGCAGTCATTGAGCGCCTGTCTCGGGCGTGATCCCGGCGTTCCGGAAAGGAGTCCCTCATCGGGCCCCTCCTCTGGGAGCCTGCTTCTTCCTCTCCCACTCCCCTGCTTCTGTTCCCTCTCTCGCTGGTTGGCTCTCTGCCACATAAATAAATAAAATCTTTAAAGAAGAAGCCCACATCCCTAAGATCCCTATAAAACAAGGGGCACGGCCTGGGACCCAGTCAATAATTTGGGCTCTGGAAAACCCCGCAACCTCTCCTCATCAGAAAGACAAGAAGGAGAAGCCTCCCCCCCCCAACAAAGAAAAGACAGTGAGTCTGTGGCCTCTGCCACAGAAATAATGGATATGGATGTAACCAAATTATCAGAAATGGAATTCAGAGTAACGATGGTCAAAATGATGAGTAGAATTGAAAAAACTATTAACGAAAAGGTTACTGAGAATATAGAATCCCTAAGGACAGAAATGAGAGCGAATCTGACAGAAATTAAAAATTCTATGAGCCAAATGCAGGCAAAACTAGAGGCTCTGACGGCCAGGTCCACCTAAGCAGAGGAACGTATTAGTGAATTGGAGGATGGGTTAATAGAGGAAAAAACGAAAATAGAAGCTGGTCTTAAAAAAATCCACGCCCACGAATGTAGGTTACGGGAGATTACTGACTCAATGAAACGATCTAATGTCAGAATCATCGGCATCCCCGAGGGGTGGAGAAAAACAGAGGTCTAGAAGAGATATTTGAACAAATTGTAGCTGAAAACTTCCCTAATCTAGCGAGGGAAACAAACATTCGTGTCCAAGAGGCAGAGAGGACCTCTCCCAAGCTCAACCACGACAAACCTACGCCACGTCACGTCATAGTGCATGTTGCAAATATTAGATCCAAGGATACAGTATTGAAAGTGGCCAGGGCAAAGAAATTTCTCATGTACCAAGGCAAAGGCATCAGAATTACATCAGACTTGTCTACACAGACCTGGAATGAGAGAAAGGGTTGGGGGGGCATTTTTAAAGCTCTTTCAGAGAAAAACATGCAGCCAAGGATCCTTTATCCAGCAAGGCTGTCATTCAGAATTGATGGAGAAATAAAGACATTCCAGAATCGCCAGTCATTAACCAATTTCATAACCACGAAACCAGCCCTACAGGAAATATTAAGGGGGGTTCTATAAAGGTAAAAAGGCCTCAAGAGTGATACAGAACAGAAAGTCACAACCGATACAAAGACTTTGCTGGCAACATGGCATCATTAAAATTCTATCTCTCAGTTCTTAGTGTCAATGAAAATGGTTTAAATGCTCCCATAAAACACCACAGGGTTGCAGATTGGGTAAAAAGAAATGACCCATCCATTTGCTGTCTACAAGAGACTCATTTCGAACCCAAAGATGCATTCAGACTGAGAGTAAGGGGATGGAGTACCATCTTTCACGCAAATGGACCTCAAAAGAAAGCTGGGGTAGCAATTCTCATATCAGACAGATTGGATTTTAAACTAGAGACTATAGTTAGAGACGCAGAAGGGCACTATATTATTCTTAAAGGAAGTATTCAACAAGTGGATATGACAATTATAAATATATATGCCCCCAACAGGGGAGCAGCAAGATACACAAGCCAACTCTTAACCAGAATAAAGAGACATATAGATAAAAATACGTTAATAGTAGGGGACCTCAACACTCCACTATCAGAAATGGACAGAACACCCTGGCAAAAACTAAGCAAAGAATCAAAGGCTTTGAATGCCATACTCGACGAGTTGGACCTCATAGATATATATAGAACACTACACCCCAGAACCAAAGAATACTCATTCTATTCTAATGCCCATGGAACATTCTCAAGAATAGACCATGTTCTGGGACACAAAACAGGTCTCAACCAATACCAAAAGATTAAAATTATCCCCTGCATATTCTCAGACCACAACACTCTGAAATTGGAACTCAACCATAAGGAAAAATTTGGAAGAAACTCAAACACTTGGAGACTAAGAACCATCCTGCTCAGGAATGACTCGATACACAAGGAAATCAAAAATCAATTTAAACAATTTATGGAGACCAACGAGAATGAAAACACAACGGTCCAAAACCTATGGGATACTGCAAAGGCAGTCCTAAGGGGGAAATACATAGCCATCCAAGCCTCACTCAAAAGAACAGAAAAATCTAAAATGCAGTTTTCATATTCTCACCACAAGAAGCTGGAACAGCAACAGAGGGACACGCCTAATCCACTCACGAGGAAGCAGCTGACCAAGATGAGAGCAGAAATCAATGAATTAGAAACCAGAATTACACTAGAGCAAATCAACAGGACTAGAACCTGGTTCCTTGAGAGAATCAATAAAATTGACAGACCATTGGCAAGACTTATCCAAAAGAAAAGAGAAAGGACCCAAGTTATTAAAATTATGAATGAAAAAGGAGAGGTCACAACCAACACCAATGAAACTGGAAGGATTATTAGAAACTATTATCAACAGCTATATGCCAAAAAACTAAGCAATCTGGAAGAGATGGAGGCCTTCCTGGAAACCTATAAACTACCAAGACTGATACAGGAAGAAACTGATTTCTTAAACAGGCCAATTAATTATGAAAAGATTGAGTCAGTGATAAACAACCTTCCAAATAACAAAACTCCAGGCCCAGACGGTTTTCCTGGGGAATTCTACCAAACATTCAAAGAAGAAATAATACCTATTCTCCTAAAGCTATTTCAAAAAATAGAAACAGAAGGAAAGCTACCAAACTCATTCTATGAGGCCAATATTACCTTGATCCCCAAACCAGGCAAAGACACCATCAAAAAGGAGAATTACAGACCGATTTCCCTAATGAATATGGATGCCAAAATCCTCAACAAGATCCTTGCTAATAGAATCCAACAGTACATTAAAAGGATTATCCATCATGACCAAGTGGGATTCATACCTGGGATGCAAGCGTGGTTCAACATTTGCAAATCGATCAGCGTGATACATCATATCAAGAACAAAAGACTCAGGAACCATATGATCCTCTCAATTGATGCAGAAAAAGCACTTGACAAAATACAGCATCCTTTCCTGATTAAAACCCTTCAGAGTGTAGGAATGGAGGGTACATTTCTCAATCTCATAAAAGCCATCTATGAAAAGCCTACATCAAGTATTATTCTCAATGGGGAAAAGCTAGAAGCCTTTCCCTTAAGATCAGGAACACGACAAGGATGCCCACTCTTGCCACTATTATTCAACATAGTACTAGAAGTCCTTGCAACAGCAATCAGACAACAAAAAGGGATCAAAGGTATCCAAATCGGCAGAGAAGAAGTCAAAATGTCTCTCTTTGCAGATGACATGATACTCTATATGGAAAAACCAAAATAATCCACTTCCAAACTATTAGAAGTTATAGAGCAATTCAGTAATGTGGCGGGATACAAAATCAATGCTCAGAAATCAGTTGCATTTCTATACACGAATTACGAGACTGAATAAAGAGAAATTAGGGAATCCATCCCATTTACAATAGCACCAAAACCCATACGTTACCTTGGAATTAACTTAACCAGAGACGTACAGGACCTATATTCTAGAAACTATAAATCACTCTTGAAAGACATTGAGGAAGACATAAAAGGATGGAAAAATATTCCATGCTCATGGATCGGAAGAATTAACATAGTTAAAATGTCCATGCTACCCAGAGCAATCTACACTTTCAATGCTATCCCAATCAAAATACTGAGGACATTTTTCAAAGAACTGGAACAAATAGTCCTTAAATTTGTATGGAACCAGAAAAGGCCCGGAATCTCCAAGGAACTGTTGAAAAGGAAAAACAAAGCTGGGGGCATACAATGCCGGATTTCGAGCTGTACTACAAATCTGTGATCACAAAGACAGCATGGTACTGGCACAAAAACAGACACATAGACCAATGGAACAGAATAGAGAACCCAGAAATGGACCCTCGGCTCTTTGGGCAACTAATATTTGATAAAGCAGGAAAAAACATCCGACAGTCTCTTCAATAAATGGTGCTGGGAAAATTGGACAGCTACATGCAAAAGAATGAAACTTGACCACTCTCTCACACCATACACAAAAATAAACTCCAAATGGATGAAAGACCTCGATGTGAGACAAGAATCCATCAAAATTCTAGAGGAGAACATAGGCAGCAACCTCTACGACATCGGCCAAAGCAACCTTTTTCATGACACATCCCCAAAGGCAAGAGAAACAAAAGATAAAATGAACTTATGGGACTTCATCAAGATAAAAAAGCTTCTGCACAGCCAAGGAAACAGTCAAAAAAACTAAGAGGCAGCCCATGGAATGGGAGAATATATTTGCAAATGACACTACAGATAAAGGACTGGTATCCAAGATCTACAAAGAACTTCTCAAACTCAATACATGAGAAACAAATAAACAAATCAAAAAATGGGGAGAAGATATGAACAGACACTTTTCCAATGAAGACATACAAATGGCTAACAGACACATGAAAAAATGTTCAAAATCATTAGCCATCAGGGAAATTCAAATCAAAACCACACTGAGATACCACCTTACGCCAGTTAGAATGGCAAAAATAGACAAGGCAAGAAACAACAATTGTTGGAGAGGATGTGGAGAAAGGGGATCCCTCCTACATTGTTGGTGGGAATGCAAGTTGGTACAGCCACTCTGGAAAACAGTGTGGAGGTCCCTTAAAAAGTTAAAAATTGAGCTACCCTATGATCCAGCCATTGCACTACTGGGTATTTACCCCAAAGATACAGACGTAGTGAAGAGAAGGGCCATATGCACCCCAATGTTCATAGCAGCAATGTCCACAATAGCTAAATTGTGGAAGGAGCCGAGATGCTCTTCAACAGATGACTGGATTAAGAGGTTGTGGTCCATATATACAATGGAATATTACTCAGCTATCAGAAAGAACGAATTCTCAACATTTGTTGCAACATGGACGGCACTGGAGGAGATAATGCTAAGTGAAATAAGTCAAGCAGAGAAAGACAACTATCATATGATTTCTGTCATCTATGGAACATAAGAACTAGGATGATCGGTAGGGGAAGAAAGGGATAAAGAAAGGGGGGGTAATCAGAAGGGGGAATGAAACATGAGAGACTATGGACTATGAGAAACAAACTGAGGGCCTCAGAGGGGAGGAGGGTGGGGGATTGGGATAGACCGGTGATGGGTAGTAAGGAGGGCACGTATTGCATGGTGCACTGGGTGTTATACGCAACTAATGAATCATCGAGCTTTACATCAGAAACCGGAGATGTACTGTATGGTGACTGACATAATATAATAAAAAAATCATTAAAAAAGAAAAAACAACGCTTTTTCAGCATCAAAAAAATAAAATAAAATAAAATCCTTAAAATTCTAATAAAAGAAATAAAAGACAACTTAAAGAGACATATCATAATCATGGATTAGAAGATTCAACATAATAAAGACGTCAATTCTCCCCAAATTGATCTATATATTCCTGGAAAACAAACTAAAATCTTAGAATAACACATTTATTTAGAATAATATTTTGTAGATATGAACAAACTGATTCTAAAATTTATATTAAAGAATAAAGAAGCTAGAAGAGCTAAAACAATTAAAAAAAAACAGTTGAAGGAAGTGAATCTAACACTTACAAAGATAGAGCACTATTGGTGAGGGAATAGCACACAAATCAATGGAACAGAAAAGAAAGTCCAGAAATATTTCCACATGAACGTGGCAATCTAATTTTTGACAAAGATTTAAAAAATTTAATGGATAAATTAGAGTCTTTTCAACAAATGGTACTGGAGCGATTACACATCAATATGCAGGGGGTAAAATGTGACCTTTGACCTAAACTTCTCACTTATATGAAAACTAATTCAAAGGACATCACAGATCTAAATGTAAACATTAAATTATAAAACTTTTAGAAGAAAACAAAGGAAACATACTCATGACCTAGAGTTTGGTAAAGAGCACAAAGACATTATGCTAAAATCATGACCCATAAAGGAAAAAATTTAAAAATTAGCCTTCATCAAAATTAAAAATTTTACTCTGTGATAGTCACTATTAAGAGAATGAAAATCAAACCACAGACTGAGAGGAAACATACGAAATCACACTTAAGACACAGGACTTATATCTAAAATATATGATGAACTCTCCCTCCTTACACTGAGGCAGAAGGAATAAAGAAAGAATGAGAAAAACACCATCTCTGCTTCCTTGTGGAAGAAAACATCGTGAGTCCAAAAGTATTTGCTACATGCATTCACTAGTTTTTCATTCTCTTAACTATTGAGCTTAATCATGAAGCCTGTGGTCTACCAGGGCTGAGACTTTCCCTCTCAGGGCAGAAGAGCAAGCCTTCAGGGCAGAGCCCTACTCCCGTCTTCATTAGACCACTCTCCTAAGGCCAGCCACTGCCCTTTTGTGTTTTATCTGGAGACACCTCGTGGACAGCTCAGATTTGACTCCAGTATGTTATGGAATTGGTCAGAAAGGAGGATTAATTAAATCAATTCCATTGTGTACTCAAGGCTGAAAATAAAAGTCTTTCTCTTCTCTATGTTGGTTCTCAAGTTACTTCCAGCAACATTATCCAAAACAGCATATCATAAATCCTGCAATGAGATTAAATGCCAACATAAAGATACTTGAATAATAAAATGCCAACATAGAGATGTACCAAGATTCAATATAAACGGCTTCCTATTATCAAATTCCCGGAGAGAAAAGATCAGAGATTAAATTTACTTGCAAGTTTAAGTCCAAAAACATTCAAGTCCAGAAACATTAAACTTCAAAATCAAATTTTCTTGCTCTTGAGATTTAAAAGCCCAAAGTCCAAAGAGCCTCCTCCCAGATTTTCATCCTGTTCAGTCTCAGCCAGAGGAGTTCTTAACGCCTAGCTGAAACGGCACGGTGCTTTGCATATTCCAGGCAAGACTATGTGCTCAAAAGAGCACTTCATTTTCCAGACCAGGCAGAGACTCAAGAGTTATTTGAACTGAAAAAGGGTGGGTGAAGAAGGATGTTGGTCACCTATGAACATAAACTCAATTAAGAAAAATCATCTTATAAATGAATAAGCTGAGATTTAGGGGTAGATTTTCTGTACTCTAGACATTCATTCATTCATTTAAAAAGGTTTTAATTTATTTATTTGAGAGAGAGAGAGAGAAAGAGCAAGCACAAGTGGGGGGGAGGGGAAGAGACAGAAGCAGACACCCCACTGAGCAGGGAGCCTGACTCATGACGTGAGCCAAAGGCAGACACTTGATCCACTGAGCCGCCAATGCGCCCCCTCTAGATACTTAATATATGACCAATCTTGGATTCAAAAACAAGCCTGATGACTCTTAATTCTTTGCTTTTCCTGCAACATTCACTAAGACTGTGAGAATTTTAGGGAATCATCATTTTCAGAACATTGTTCAGCTAATGCCTTAATAATGCCATATAACAAATTACCCTAAAGCTGGGCTTCTCAACTTCAATATTATTGATATTTTGTGCCAGATAATTCTTTGTCTGTTCTCTTCACAGTAAGAAGTGCAGCAGCATCCAAGGTTTCTATCACTAGAAGCCCCTGTGGGAGACAGAATCATAGCTTTGTAAACATGCCACATTCTAATTCCAGAACCTATAAATATGTTACTTTTGATGCAAAGGCCTTTGCAGATATGACAAAGGTGATGGAATATTACTCTCAGGATCGTATTTCATTATGTAAGATTTATCTTAACACACTGGAGAAAGAGATCCTCCTGTTGGCCTTGAAAAGTAAATAGTCATATTTTGAACTGCCTATAGAGTGAGTCACATGATACAGAACTGCATTTAAAACCTCTAAGACCTGAGACCATTCTCCAGATGACAGCCAGTAATAAGCCAAATGAGACTAGAAGTAGATTCTTCCCTAGCTGAACCTCCAGATGAAAACACAGACTGACTATACTTTGCAGACTGTTGAGACAGCAGAGAACCAAGAGAAGCAATGCCCACAACCTTGACCCATGGAAACCGTGGGATAAGAAATGAGTGTTTTTTTAAGTCAATAATTTCTGGTAATTTGTTATGCAACACTGAAAACTTATGCACCATGACAGTGAATAAGACATGCCTTAAGGCAATGAATGGTAGTTCTGGCAGGGAAAGCAAATCAGTACCCAGAGCTAGCGTCTATCCTAATGAGAACAACTTGTGTCTCTTCCAGGATGGAAGTGGTCCTCTGTAACCAGCTAACTCCCCTGGAGTACTGTGCTATCACAGTGTTGGTCTGCTGTTGACAGGCTGGATACTCAGCAGTGGCTGTAACCCAATCAGCCTTGCTGAGTGGAAATCTGTGCTGCTGAGTGGAAAGATAACCTCTAACCCTGACACAATAGGTACTTTGTGAGCCTACTGGACGAGAACAGGGGTGGTTGAGAAGAGAGGCCTCACTGATATCCTTAGGATAGTTCATGTGGCTTTAAACAAAAACAGTCATTTTATCTCTGCTTCTTTTTGTCAGGAATCTAGTGAGAACTTGGCTTTTTATTTAGGGTCTTTCATGAGGTTTCAGTCTTATGTCAGGTGGGGGTCTATTCATCTGAAGGTTTGAGTGGGTCTGGAGGATTCACTTCAAAGGTGTATCATTCACATGGCTGGCAAGTTTGAGTCCCGGGTCTGACCCTTAGTAACCATATTATTTGAGGACAAGCTCCAGTCTGCTTGGCTACAAAATGGAAATAATAACATAAACTTTGTAAGGTTGATTTGAGAGTCAGTGATCACATGTCAGAGCACATGACAAAGATTATACTAAAAGAAAGGACACTATTCCTATCATACAGGGGAGGAATGGGAGCTGATGTTGGCAGTGTGACTAGAAGTTTGTTCTAGAGGAACAAAATGATTTAAAAGACTAAACAATTATTAGAATGTACCTCAAACATAAGAACCCTGATGATCCCAGAGAGCTAACTCCTTTATAGTCCTTCCATCCCCACTCCAATCCTACCACAATGCAGTGTGCTGGTCTAGCAGCAAGGGCCAGCCAGTCCATGCTTCCTGATGGGTCAGTCCCTTTCCATCTCCAAAGGTAAACCAGAGATTTCCACATAGCTTTTTGCTATTCCTTCCTTCCTGCTAGTTAAGTCCTTGTAAGTCACACCCACTCCATGTGTAACATGCTGTTGCCCCTTGTGCTTCCCACCTGTCTCTTTGCTCACAATGTTCCTTCCATCTTGAAACCCTCCCTCGCTTGCTTCCTTGTCAGAAAATTTACACTTGCTTCAGGGTCCATACCAAATTTCACTTCCATATTTAGAATTAATCCTGACTGAGTCTTCTTTCCTTGGAAGGCTCTTGGCGTACTATACCTACATCAGTCTAAACCTTATCTCCCATTGGTCTAGAAGTCCCCTGCCATGGTGTGACTATGTCTTTAACATTCTCCATGGTGCCTAGTACAGCATGCTTTTCCTAATATGCATCCAAAAATTCACTTTGAGTATTACTTTACTTCAAGAATTAATTCACATCTTTGCAGTAAACTGACATTCATCTTCGGTGTGAATATCACAACAATGCTAAATATTTGTATTCCCGTGAAAAGTAAACACTGAATAGGAAAGAAAACACTGAAATAGAAAAACTTCCTTTTTTCTTTTACTTCTCTTTGAAACATTTTTCTCTCCATTTTATGTGAGAACCAAGAACACATACTTAGTTTCCTGACACTGTTTAATGCCTAAGGCATTCTAATAGAATCACAATAGTCCTAGAAGGAACTTTAAAAGGTAAAGCAAGGCACTCTTACTCCTAAATAAAACTGCAATTAACTCTGCCTAGAAAAGGGAATATACATATTCTCTTAAGAATGTGCTTTAGAGAACTGGATTAGAAAGGGAAGTCAGAGTAGGAAGACTCGATCTTTCAACCCTGATTAACTCCCTTCTGTTCCCACAGTTCCCGTCTTCGCAGTGATCCGCCCTGGGATGCCTTCTGGCGTTCCCAAGGAGAATATGCTCAAGGAGAACATAAATGTTATTTTTTTCTGATAATTCTGGTTGTTATTTTCTGCCCCAATTTAGAGAGAATGGAATTCTCTTTGGATTCTTTAAAATAGTTCCCAGGCTCATGTCTCCGTAATCAGCATCAACCACTATACAGCCGCAATTTTTCATTTGGTGTAAAGTCACTTCACAGAACAGCCATTGAGGTAAAACCAAATATTAGAATGTGAGGACCCTAAGGCTTTAAGAGGTCTTCTAATTTATTCCTCTGACTTCAGGTATGAACACACAATCCATCACAGGGGAGACTCTCCTAGGCTTCATGATTTTTAGGAAAAAAATTCCAATCTCCTTTGTCAATTGATTTCCACCTTCATACGACTCGCTATGCTGTTTCCTGGTGTGACGGTGGTGGAGTGGTTTAGTTGGGCTTAATGAAGCTAGGTTTGTTTTGTTCCTTGACAATCTCTTATTAGAATAATAATTATAGGATAACTATAGATAAGAGAGCTTAGTTGTCTTTCAGCATTTATTTCCTAACTCAGTTTCTTCCTCAATCATGCTTGTCCACTCTTCATTTGGTTAGTGCCTTCTGATCTGTCTCTGTATTATCCTCAGCCCTCTCTGGGGACTACCAGAAGGAACAGTGTAGATGACTCTAGTAACTCGATACGTAAGAATGGCCCAATTTGCCACCGCACTTTCCTCCTTGCCAGGATTCCAACTTCGCCCTTATATTCCATGTACCCAGCCTCCTCATGCTGAGGACCTGCTGAAGTCTAGTCAAGCTGCAAAGTAGATTCAAATGTTATGATCACAAGTGAATTAACTGTGCCCTCTTCTGTGTTCCTGTTGCTCTTTATACTTACTTACACCTATTAGGGACAGGCTGTTTCGGGCATTTATGAATTCGGAGGCACCCCGCATGCATTCCCCCATGCACTTGGTAAGAGCATTCCGACCTCAGATCCTTAGGCATCTGTTTAAACTCTTAGGGAAAAAGGAGCTTTTCTGTCTGGCAGCCTTGAACCTGGGAAGATTCAGGACAGGGGCTGCTGACACCCATTGTACACCATTTGGAGCCTGAGAATAAAGCCAACGCAGAGAAAACAAAAGCTTGAAAGGTGAAGAGAGACTGGGTGCATTGATGCTTTTTACACCCGGGTCAAGACAATCCTGTAGAATGAATACATTTCCTTTTTTTTTCTTAGTTGTGACCTGGGGTTTCTGATTGGTCCTAAAGGAAATCGTGCAGTATTGAATAAAGTCAGGTCATCTAGCTCTCAACCTGTGTTCTTCTCACTACCTAGGTACTTCCTGCCCCCTTCCCAATATTGTTTTCCTTTTCCATTATCAATCAAAGAACAAATCAAAGGACAAATCTCTAGCAATTCTACTCTGAATATGAGCTTGAAGCTTTTAAAGATGACCTTGGTTATCTCTGCATGGCTCTGCATCCCATGGGTAGAAGGATTACCTTACCGACCCTATGTAGCTAGATCCCTATGTATCTATCCATCCCCAAAACATGCTTGCTATTTAAAAAAGAAAAGTACAAAGCTCCAATGTTCCCAGAGCCTTCAGTCTCATTCCAAATGTGTTCTAGTTTTTGTTTATTCAGAGTTGCAAACCAGAGCCCTAGGGAGCCCTGAGTTCTGGTGCATACATATGTATGACCTTATCAACGCAGAGGCAGAAATTCTCTGCATCCAGAAAGCCCTGCGTCAGAGGTGGTTCCTAGACTATTGTTGGAATTGATTTCCTCGGGCTGTTAAGATGACTTTTGTGACCTTACTATTGTAGCAGAGAGGGTCTTATTTGCTCAGGAACTGATCTGCTGGCTTTGTGGAAACAGCTCACTCTCACTTCCATGGCGAGGTTGGTACCAGCTAAACTACATCAGAGGGAAACCCCACATCCAGAAATCAGCACAGCACTCTGATCTATAGTTAATATGTCAAAAATAAAATACAATTAAGTCTGCTCAAGTTTTCTGCCAGGCCTGGGAGAAACTTGCACCCACAGAAGAAGAGAGGTGTAAGAATCAATTTACATTATGTCAGTTTATGATTTAAAAATATTTTATACTTTACGATATAAGAATATTCATTCCAACACTGGACTGGCAAATGAATCACAGGAGCCTAATTCCCCATGAGTGGGAAGCTAGTTAAATGAATTATGATACACACCTCAGTGGACTTCTACAGAGCTATTAAAATGAAGAAGGCTGGTCTCTATGACCTGATATGAAATAATCTCTGAAACATCTTTTAAAGTAAAAAAGGCAAGGGGACAGGAGAGTGTGTGCACAATCCCAGTATTCATGTTAAATGGTGGGAGAGGGAGCTCTGTCAATGTGCAGGCACAGAGGCACACGTACACACACACACACACACACACACACACTTTGATATGCAGAGAACATTCCCAGAAGGATCCACAAGAAAAGAGCATTTGAGGTGGCCTCAGGGAAGGGAACTGGAGTACTGGTGGGGAGAATAACTTTACAATATATTTCTTTTCTGTGCTATTTGAATTTGTGTCTTCACATTGCCTATTAAAATAAAAATAAAGAACAATATTACAAGGTCTGACTTTGATTTAGAGTTTAACAATAAAAACATTAAGATTTTATATTCCTTTCTTCCTTTAAGGCAAAAGCAGGCCTTTTCCATCTTTGGTACTTGCTTTTGAACAAATAGGCTCTAGTATTTTTAGACTTTCTCCCTGGAGTCCAAAGCTCACTGTATTAAAGTAGCCAGGGAAATATAGAGGAGTTGGAGCCCAAGTTCTGTGTCCTAAATGTTTTTCAGTCATGCAGAAAGTAGCTTTTCCCCAGTACTGCTGGTTAGAGCAGTAGGAACATACACTGAGGTAATTTCTTCTTTCCTGCTAGATTAAAGAAAGAATTTAATCTTTCTCTCTCTCTCTCTCTCAGAGAAGGTTCTGTTGTTCTTTTCCTCACAGTGAACACACATCTGAAAACAGCTCTCGTGCATTTCTGCTGGAAAGAGCAAGGAGCTATTAACAGCAGCACTTGAGGCTGCTGTGAAAGTCCATTACCCCAGAAATAGATTAAGGCAAGTTTGCAAAAATGTGTTCCCCCAGCATTATCATTCTTACCTGAAAGAATGTGGCTCCTATTTAGCAGGAGACAGATGTTCTTATCTCATTTCACTGAAAAACTGAAGTGAGATAAATAAAGGCAAAAAGTGTACCTCCTGAGAATTTGCTTTGCTTCTTTAATTTTGAATCACATATTTTAGATGGGGCCATTTTTTTTCTCCACATACGTCCACCCCTGCCACCTCCGCTGAGGTCCTTAATGGCACCTGCCTGGGACTGTGGCTCTGAAATACCTAGCTTGAGTTTATTCCCAGATGCAGCGGAACTGGATCGATCAGGGAAGGGAAGGACCCAGCCTAAGCCTTTGTCATTCATGAAGCAATTTGCATAAACTCATCCCACAGCTGTTCCTTACGCACAGAACGTAACTAGTGTCAGCTCCAGACACACTCTAACTGGTGACAGAACTATCTCAGTAGAAACTTCTACTCCTCTACTTCCTCTTCTCCTTCCCCGACCATCCTCTCCTACCGGCTGCAGTGCTCCAAAGGGCAAAAGATAAAGTTCAACTGTGCCCTAGTTAATGTTTAAAAGAGGAATCTGAGAAGGCTATATATAGCTCAAGTTGAACCCTGCCTCACCCCCAAAAGATGTACAGTTCTCGGGAAGCTCATTTCCAACAGTAGTGTCAGAGATTTCTTCCATTTAGTATATGGGCGAGAAAATCATGACTCAAGACTAGAAGGTGTATTTGTCAAGCTTGGGAAGAAGGCTACAGCAGAAGAGCCGCTGTCAGCTCAATTCTGTCTGGACTACACTTCAGACATCAGAGGCAAGAAGGGATCTCCTGTCACATACAATCGATAATAAAATCTGAGATCAAGAAAATAGTAAGATTTCCCTGTTTCCAGATCAGTGAGTCCCACATCCGGCTTCATGCCCATTTCGTATGCCTGAGACTTTCCCGTAGGAATTCTGATGAGCTGATACTGATACTGCGGGGAACGGTATCTCGACAGGGTCCTGCTCTGTGGCCTGAGCTGAACACTCACTGTAGCTCTGGCTGAAGGCCCTCAGCGGCTGGGACAGCTTGACGCTCTCTCCCTGGTGATCAGACAAACTGGCCATCTGCTGCCTTCTGCACCTATGGCACTTTCCTGAGCGCAGTACACCGTCTCATCACAGCCCTGCAGGGTAGGTGGGCCAGGATATTTATCTCCATTTTACAGATGAGAAAACTGAAGATCCAAAAGACTTGCCAAAGGTCAGAAGCATATAGAGACAGAGACAGCTCCAGAATTCCAAACAAAGCCTCTATAAATAGTTTCCCTCTAGCATGGCAGCTTCCTCTAGGCTTCAGGCCCAACATAAGCTGTCTAGATGCTGGCAACCATTTTGCTTCCTAGGATCAAAGGAAAAAGCATGAAATCCTGGCCAGAGCTGAAGAGGACAACCCTTTAATTGTATAGATAAGGAAATTGAAGCACAGTGACTTGCCCAAAATTACATAGCCAGTTAGTGGCAAGAAAAATAAACAGCAGTGGGATCACAGTTAATATAGACCAAAAGCACAGCAAGATGGAGGGGAAGTGTGTATCTCCTGTTCGGGGTTTCAGCGAAGTCGAAGTGATGACTGCACAGAGAGCTGCTGTGTGTTTGGAAGACTGCCCACTGCACTGAGAAATGGACCATGGCAAGGGGTAGCCATACAAATCACTGAGGTCACCTTGATGGTCTTTATGAGTGTGCCAGTCAGTCTGTGACTGTGTGTGTGTGTGTGTGTGTGTGTGTGTGTGTGTTGTTTAACTGCCAAGGGGATGCTCAAGCGAGCAGGAGCCTGTATATATTTAGCAAAGGTTAAAAAAAAAAAAAAAAAATCTCCCTGGAAAGTGTTAGCATAATTACCCAGCCAGTCTGTTTCTTACCTGGAGGTAAATGCAGTCTCTACAATTCCTGTCAATTGTGACGATCGTTCATGATGCAGAAGTGTGCAGGGAAGAGGTCCCCCCTCTCTCATTCCATCTAATTTCTCTAACCCTCTAGCATAGCTAGAGAAGAACCCAACTCCTATAAAACAGAAACAAACTTCAAATCCATGTCAGAGCCTGCCGGGGAGAATGATTTACAAACTGCCAGCAGAACATTGGGGTAAACAAGATAATACACATTAATTCTCAGCGAGGCAATTAGCATTCAGTTATTCTGAACAGGGCCTGACCTTGATGCTTGAGGATCTGAACAGAATGCAACCTGTAGCTTAAAGGAAAATGTCACCTTTTCCTCTCAAATTGGCAGGTCTCAAGGGTTCAAAGCCTCAAGAAGCACTCTTCCTCATAAAGACGCACAAAGGGACAAAACCTGTCTCAACACAACTCCTGTATTTCACAACTGATGTCTTTTTGCCTTTGAGGCCACAAACACTTTGAGGACTCTCATCTTTGATCTAAATTCCTGAGGGATCTAATTGTTATGCTCTATTCCAGAGGCATCTTTCACTTCAAGCCATCGGAGGGTTTAAAAGGTCTTAAAATGAAGAACTGCACACATTTCTTTGGATATTTCTTCAATTGCTAATTCAAAGAAGAGTATTTGTTTGTAACTGCCATGCTTATTAGCATTATCTCTGCTCTCTGGGGGTATTTTTCCTTGGATTTGGGGAAAGGATCAACCAGAGTCCCTCACAATGTTTTGCTACTCCAAGGTGATGAGTTACATACCCTAAAAAGGTGTGTGACCCATTTTGAGTCCACTGGAGCAGAGCTTCCCAAAGTTGAACGTGTACATGAATTTCCTGAGGCCTTTTAAAGGGAGATTACCGGGCGCCTGGGTAGCGCAGTCATTAAGCGTCTGCCTTCGGCTCACGGCATGACCCCGGCGTTCCGGGATCGAGTCCCACATTGGGCTCCTCCGCTGGGAGCCTGCTTCTTCCTCTCCCACTCCCCTGCTGTGTTCCCTCTCTCACTGGCTATCTCTCTGTCAAATAAATAAATAAAATCTTTAAAAAAAAATAAAATAAAGGGAGATTACCCCAAAGATACAGATGTAGTGAAAAGAAGGGGCACATACACCCCAATGTTCATAGCACCAATGTCCGCAATAGCCAAACTGTGGATGGAGCCAAGATGCCCTTCAACAGATGACTGGATCAAGAAGATGTGGTCCATATATACAATGGAATATTACTCAGCCATCAGAAAGGATGAACACCCACCATTTACATCAACATGTAGGGGGGACTGGAGGAGATTATGCTAAGTGAAATAAGTCAAGTAGAAAAAGACAATTACCATGTGGTTTCACTCATATGTGGAACAAAAGGAATACCACGGAGGACCACAGAGGAAGGAAGGGAAATCTGAAGGGGGGGAAATCAGAGAGGGAGACGAACCATGAAAGACTCTGGACTCCGGGAAACAAACTGAGGGTTACAGAGGGGAGGAGGGTGGGAGGATGGGGTAATCGGGTGATGGGTATTAAGGAGGGCATGTGATGTGATGAGCACTGGGTGTTATGTGAAACTAACAAATCATGGAATACGACATCAAAAACTAAGGATGTACCGTATGGTGGCTAACTGAACATAAAAAAATAAAAATAAAAGAATAAAATAAAAATAAAGGGAGATTCTGATTCAGTAAATCTGGAGCGGAAGCTGAGATTCTACGCATCTTACAAGCTCCCAGCTGATACGGATGCTGCCGGTCCAAGCGCCACACTGCAGGGCACGACCTGAGGTACGTGTCTGAGGAGCTTCTTCCATGGAACAAGTAGTTCTTTAAAAATGGGTTCTTTCACAATTTCAAGACTCTGCTATTCGTAACAGGAGGTGTTCACTAAATACTATTCCAGATGAGGGGTCTCAAACTTGTCCTGCTCAGACACCCTAGGCATACAGGTTTAGAGGAACTCCTCCAACACCAACCCTTTCATATCCGGGGGACCCCTATTTGAGATAAGTGTTCTCTTTTTTGTTGGTCGGTTTGCTTACTGTTTTTTTGTTTTGCAGGGTTCATAGTTGTCCACCCTAGGTTAATTGGATGGAGACAAACCCAAGTCTAAGGGTACTAATGGCCCTTGCTTCTGTTGGACTACCAAATGATAAAGAAAACACCGATGAAAACAGCAGATATAATAATATTCCTTCCCTCAGAGGTTGCACGATCAATTGGTTGGGTCCTGGGTGAGGGCAAAAGTAGATTCTTTACTAGACACAGACAAGGCAGTTGGCTGCTGGGGATAAATCTGACTGGGAACCGAAACAGTGTTGTTCATGGAGTCCTTCTCTAGTGCCCTCAACCGACACTCTCCAGGCGACACTTTGCCTCTTGCCCGGCCTATCCTTCCCAGACAGACACACAGACACACACAGACACACACAGAGACACACAGACACACACACACACACACACACACACACTTCCTAGGCAATTTCTCTGGAATCATTTACAAGTCTCTGTGTCCCATCTGTCCATACCATCTATTCTCCACGCCTTCTCAGAATTCCAAACCAATAATAATATAACAATAAATAATAACAACAATAATAATCACCACTGT
This sequence comes from Ursus americanus, assembly GCF_024610735.1. Classification (NCBI taxonomy): domain Eukaryota; kingdom Metazoa; phylum Chordata; class Mammalia; order Carnivora; family Ursidae; genus Ursus; species Ursus americanus. The sequence goes on from NC_142131.1 coordinate 2,687,083, forward strand.
TTAAATCCTCATTACAACCTTTAAAGACAGGTATTATTGTTATTCTTTTTATGCATAAGGACTCTAAGGCATAGAGAGGATAAACAATTTCCCCAAGGTCACACATCTAATAAGCAGGGATACAAACACAGATAGTCTGGCACCAGGGTCCATGATCTTAAACACAACATACTTGTCCATACTCTTTTAATCCCTTTACCAAAAAGAAAGAGAGAGAGAGAGAGAAACCTTATTATCCTCTTTATCTTTTACAGTGGATGGCTCATTAAAACCAGAGCCAAAATAATTAGCAACCAAATAAATTAGTTTCCTTTCCAAGAGAGTGTTTTCAAACACTCCCCTGAGGTGAGAGAAAATATTTGCATTCTGTCCCTGTTGGTGGGGTGTGTGCAGTGAACTGCATTCCCTTAGAATGGGTTGGATCCTTCTAAGGAAGCAGAAAATAAGAAGGAAAACAAACCAGTGGTTTCCATAGTGAAATATGTTGACTCTTCTTACTCCCTTATATTTGAATAAATTCTATTCCCTCTTTGGGCATACGGGTCATACTGCCTTTGTGATGCTGCCTGCATTACACCAACCCCACTCCTTCCTCAGTTTTTTAAAAACTGGCCACTATCATTAGAATATCTCTATATGCCACTTGAGTAAATACATCATATGTTTTTCTTTGTTTCACATATGTTATTCTGCTCTCTTCTACTTGATTCTAAGCATTTTGGTTTAAACACTTATCCTGGGGCGCCTGGGTGGCTCAGTTGGTTAAGTGTCTGCCTTCAGCTCAGGTCATGATCCCAGGGTCCTGAGATTGAGCCCATCGGGCTCCCTGCTCAACTGGGAGCCTGCTTCTCCCTCTCCCCCTGCCTGCCATTCCCCTTCCTGTGCTCTCTCCCTCTCTCTGTCAAATAAATAAATACAATCTTTTAAAAACATTAAAAAATAAACACTTATTCCGAGAATACTGTATATTAATTTTGGCTCTTTATACATATTAAGTAATGGGTATGTTCATGCTTTATTGGGCAAACACTGCCATTCCCCTTTCCTAACTTGGGATAACTTAGCTATGTGTGATTTGCTTAGGTAGTTAGTGCATCAATTTGCCTGTGCCCGCATAGTCTAGGTCACAGGCTCTCTAGGTAGCCCCACTGCCTGTATCATGAGAGAATTGCCCATGACACCTCAAAATCTAACTAACCATCTCATACCAATGCATCATGGTCACAAGGATACGAGCCAAGGATGTAGGCTAGACCAGAGCAAATTTAGGAACACAGTACTGAGAAAATAAACTCAGAGTTCAGCCTCCATGGATAAAGGTATGGAGGGGTCATCTTTGTATATAAAGGGCAACATTTAAAGTTTTTATTGAGGCACTGAGGAAATCTACTCCATTAAACTCATGAGGGCCAGCTGGAAAAATTCAGAGAAAAGTTCTGGTAAACCCCATGTTTTCTAGGTTAGTAATCCACTCATGGGTCCCTGAATTATGTGAAGAAGCAGGTTTTTAAAAGACAATGTTAATTTAGGGGCGCCTGGGTGGCTAGGTCAGTTAAGCATCCAACTTTTAATTTTGCCTGAGGTCATGATCTCAGGGTCATGAGATCGAGCCCTGCACTGGCTCCACACTGGGTGTGGACCCTGCTTGGGGTTCTCCCTCTCCCTCTGCCTCTGCCCCTTCCCCCTCATCCCTGCGCATGTACACGCGCACACACACACACTCACTCTCTCAAAAAAAAAAAAAAAAGGAAGAAGGCAAAGTTGTTTTTGAGCATTTATCTGATGGTCCAGGCTGAAAAGGTACTGGAAAAGATTTTAAGACCCATTTTTGGACACTTTGAGAAAAATAAGATCAGGATAATGCTTAGAATATGTTTGATCAGGCTACCTTAATGTTCTCTGACAGAGTGAGGCATCCTGAAAATGGATAGAGATAATATATCTTGATTTTACTGAGACTTTGATTTCATCCTCTACGGCATACTCATCGATGAACTGGGCAAATGGCGTCTGATTTATGCAACTGTGGACTGGACAAACAGACAACCTAAAGGCAACTCAAGGCTATTATTAATAGGTCTATACCACCCTGGGATTTCCACTAAGTAATGAAAGTATATTGTCAACATGTTATTGGATATAGCCATTTACCTAAATGTTGACATTAGGATATTATTTACTTTTCCTACACACTGGGTAATGGAAGCAAACTTGCCCATTTCAAGAAAGTCACTTCCCCCCACCACTCACAAGAGCTTGGAGATATTTAAAATGGAATAGGTTTTTATCAGTTGAGAAAAAGAGGTTACGTGGAACTTAAAATGAAAGTGAGTTGATAGATTAAGCTACTTGCAATTTTAACCCTTTGATTTCCTGGGTTTTGAGTAACACCAATAAAAATCCATTACCATATTCATGTCTGTGTCTAAACTCCTAGAGTTTATAAACAGACCAGGCTAAGAAGTGGACTATGAAACAGGCCATACATCTCCCTGGGACACTAAAATCCCAATGTGACACTTAAGCTTCCAGAAGACTACAAGTAACCCCATCATCACCATGGAAATGTCACTTACTTATAAGGCAGCCTGATCCATTAACTCAAGAGCCTGTGGAGCCTGTGGTTTGGGGGGATATGGTGAGACTGATATATTCTCCTCTCAGACCACTGCCCTCCCCTTGTGTCTCTCACCTCTCTACTCTTCACCCTTGCCATGTCTAAGTCACCAAGTTGTCACACTGGTTCTGGATTTAACTAGCATTCCTCTCCAGCTTGATCTTCAAAGTTAACATCTTTAATACCGACTTCGCTATAGTGCCAGAAACTCCTGCTTCCTCTTCATTGGGTTGTGTTAATAATCAAACAAGCTCATTTACGTGCAAGCAATTGGAAAATGTTAAAGTACTGTGTGGGGGGCGCCTGGGTGGCACAGCGGTTAAGCGTCTGCCTTCGGCTCAGGGCGTGATCCCGGCGTTATAGGATCGAGCCCCACATCAGGCTCCTCCGCTATGAGCCTGCTTCTTCCTCTCCCACTCCCCCTGCTTGTGTTCCCTCTCTCACTGGCTGTCTCTATCTCTGTCGAATAAATAAATAAAATCTTAAAAAAAAAAAGAAGTACTGTGTGGATATTATTTCTATTTTTGCTCTCATTTCTGACACTGATGATATTATGTGGCATATAGCAGGTATTCATTAAACATGTGTTGAATGAACCAATAAACAAATAGAAATATATTCCACCTTACACATCAAAATCAGGTCAATATTCCTGAAGTTAAGCACCCCCCAAAAAAAGTTGACTGTAATTAGGTACTTTGTTCTAAACAAGTATTATGTGAAGTTTAGGATTTTTTTTCTATTTCTGTGCAAAATATCATTGGAATTTTATTAGGGATTACAGCGAACCTGCAGATCGATTTTTATAGTATGGACATTTTAAGAATATTAATTCTTCCAATCTATGTGGCTATGGGATATCATTCCATTTATTTGGGTCACTAGGGAAAGGATAGTCTCTTTAGTAAATGTATTGGGACAAAGTGAATATCCAAATGCAAAAGAATGAAACTGGACCTTTATCTCACACCCTACACAAAAATCAATTCAAAACTGATTAAAGACCTAAACATAGCAAGTAAAACTATAAAACTCCTAGAAGAAAGCATGGGGGAAAAGCCCCTTGACACTGGCATTGGCAATTTTCTCATATGTGACACCAAAAGCAGAGGGAACAAAAGCAAAAATAAGCAAGTGGAACTACACAAAGCTAAAATGTTTCTGCACAGCAAAGGACACCATCAACAAAATGAAAAAGCAACCTATAGGATAGGAGAAAATATTTGCAAATCACATACTCAAGAGAGGGCTAATATCAAAAATATATTTAAAAAACTGATACAAATAGCAGAAAACAAATTAACTGATTAAAAAAGGGGTAAAGGACCTAACTAGACATTTTTCCAAAGAAGACAAACAAATGGCCAACAAATACATAAAAATGTGCTCCACATCACTAATCATCGGGGAAATGCAAATCAAAGCAGTGAGATATCTTCTTAACACCTGTTAGGATGGCTATGATCAAAAGTCAAAAATTAACAAGTGTTGGTGAGGGTGTAGAGAAACTGGAACACTGTTGGTGAGACTGTAAACTGATATAGCCACTATGGAAAGCAATCGAGTTTCTTCGAAAATTAAGAATCTCACCTTTGAAATGAAATCCAAAGGAAATGAAATAGTGTCTTGAAGGGATATCTGTACTCTCCTGTTCATGCAATATTATTTACGACAGCCAAGATTTGGAAACTACCAAAATAAGTGTCCACTGACAGATGAATGGATAAAGAAAATGTGGTACACAGATGCAAGGAATACCATTCAGCCATAAAAAGAAGAAAATCCTGCCATTTGCAACAACATGAATGAACCCAGAAAACATTATAGTAAATAAACTAGACAAAGACAAATGCTGATCTTACTTGTAATGTGGACTCAAAAAGCTAAACTCATAGAAACAGAGAGTAGAACAGTGGTTGCCGAGGCTGGAGGAAATGGGAGGATGCTGGTCAAAGGATACAAGCTTTCAGTTCTAGGGTGAATAAATTCTGGAGATCTAATATATGGCATGGAGATTATATTTAATATTTAATAATACATTGTACCCTGGAAATGTGCCGAGACAGCAGATCTTAGATGGAGTCACTACCCAAAAAAGAAAAAGAAAAAAAGTTAAATAGGTGGTGGGTGGGTGAATTAGCTAGACTGGGGGAATCATTTCACGATGTATTCATATATCAAACATCACATTGTGCACCTTAAATATATACAGTGTTCATTAGTCAATCATATCTCAATAAAGCTGGAGGAAGGAAAAGAACTGTGGCCTTTATTTCTTAGAACAATGGACTTAGTTTTAAGCAGTGGTGACATGGATCAGAATTGCATTTTGTTAGGGTGATGAGGCTGGGGTATGGAAAAAGAATATGAGAGCAAGCAAGGGTAGAAGCAGGAGACCAAACGGGAGGCGGCTATGGCAGAGTACAGAGCAGAGGAGAGGAGAACATGGATCATCAAAGCAGTGACGGGATAAAAAGAAGAGGCTGAATTAACAGATATTTGTGAGAAAGAATCTGTAAATGATTATCGAATGGTATTTGATCTAGTGTAATGTGAAAATGCCACGAGGTGTAATTGGAAGCACATTCATCCTTGTTTTGCAATTCTGGGAGTGAGGCAGCTCCAACAACTGAGTCATCAATTACAGTCCATCTTTTAGAGCAAATAGTTTGATGATATTTAGACTGAATATGAACATACCTTGCCCATTTTATCAATAATAGTTAGTTCATGCTTCTAAAATTCAAAATGATGAAGTAAAAAAGAAAAATATTATTCTCCCTCAAGCACAAAACCAAATCTCATTTAAATACGGATTTATGAACTTTTTTTTTTCCACTGGAAAATTGTGAAAATTTGATTTTGGTCGATTAAAAATGTTACCGCCAACAGACTCCCTAACAAGTTTTTATTTGGGGGAGAAAAAGAAAAGAAGTGATTTACTGAACAGATGTAAAATACATTGCACAATGCTCTCTCTCACCCAATGTCAACACACTGTCAATTTGGGGAACAGATTTGTCTTTAAAGGTGCCATAGAGAGGACAGCTATATTTATAATGCCCTCACTGGGTCTTTGGTACCTAAAAGAGTTTGAAAATGAGAATGCACTGCTCTTTTAAAAGCAGAATCAGAGGACTTTAAATGCCACTTTCCAATAGCACCCAGAGGTTTTGAGAATTAACCAGCTCTGAAAATATATTATGAGCTCTCTGAAGGAAAATTAAAACACAAATCAAAATTGCTGAGGGAAACATTAGTGCCCTCCAGTAGCTGAAGAGCTAGCATCCCGGTAGCTGAAGAGCCAGCATCCCAGTAGCTGAAGAGCCAGCATCCCGGTAGCTGAAGAGCCAGCATCCCGGTAGCTGAAGAGCTGCACGATGCTGTGCTCACAGCCCCTCCAGGCCCAAGGCCAGTAACACAGAAACTACATTTCAACGCAATCCAGCCTACAAAGGAAAGGGTACAGGTCACCTCCCTGTAGTGGTATCAAAATCTTCTACTTTCAGGCCCTCTCTTTCCAGCAGCTCCCTTGCTCCCTGCCTGAACAGAGAGGTTTAGGGATCTTTCTGTTGGAGCTCTCAAGTTGTAAACCCATTCTCCGTTCCAACATGGCAACTCTGTTGTTAGTTACCAAGCTGCCAGGCATACAGCAAGGACTGTGCTGGGAGTGAGTGTGATTTGGTTCAAAGGTAGATTAAGAAAATACCCAGACTTCTAGAAATAATTTAAATTCCAAAGATGACTAGAGAAAGAATTAAGCATAGACATAGCTTTGGAATGTACCTTGCTAATAAGGAAACACAACTGCTGTACAATACACATTACAATAAATCTTAGTATCTGAGTGTAATGCTGATACAAGCAACTTCTGATTCTCTTTCCACGCTTCACAATCACGACTGTACATTTTTTTATCCTGAAATTCAATATTTACTCATTCACCCATTCAGCCAACATATATTGGAGCCATACTATGGACAAGACATTGTGCTGGATTCTGTGAGAAAATTCAAGATGAATAAGACCCAGGGTTTTTATTAAAGGGGCTTACAGTATAGCAGAGAGGGGACATAATCTTGAGTTTGCATATCAAGTCTGGCTGTTAACACTGGGGAAGTTTATGGATCGGAGCTCTGGTTTCCTTGTTTGTAAAATGAGGATAATAATAATATATATCATATAGGGTAAGCATGAAGAGGAGGAGACTCAGAGCCACAGAGCCCAGCACAGGAAATGGAAAAGTCAGGTCAGTCTGCCTTCAGGATCACCAGGTCAGCAGGAGCCAAGAGTAGTCAGGAAATGCTGCTTGGGGCCAGACTCTGAATGTCAGGCTAAGAGATATGGACTTCATCTAAAAAATGACTGGATGTCCCTAAAAGTTATTCTGTGCAGCAGTAAGGACACGGATAAATCTATACTTCAATAGGATAACTGCATATGCAATGTGATAAGAAAGTGGAAGGAAATGAGAAGCAAAGAAGCCGTTTAAAAGGTGACTGCAAAAATACAGGCCAAAACGCAATGCATACCCTCAACCTAATCATGAAAAACGAGCAAACAAACCCGAATGAAAGGACGTTCTACAAAATAATCAGCCTATACTCTTCAGCAGTGTAAAGGTTATAAACAAGGGAAGACTGAGGAAGTACGACAGGTTGTTGGGAATGAAGGATTCATGACAATTAAATGTGATGTGGATCCATGACTGGATCCTGGAAGAGATCAAGGACATAGTGGGAAAACTGGTGAAATTCAATCAGTTGATAATATGGTTACCAATGTTAATTTTGATAAATGCATCACGGTGAGACAAGATGTCGACTTTAAGAAAGCTGAGTGAGGGATATAAGAGTTCTCTGTATTATTTACATAATTTTTCTGTAAGCCTAAACTTTTTTTTTGTGACGATTTTACATTACAGAGAGACAGAGAGAGAGAGAGAGCACACACACACACGCATGAGCAGGGGGAGGGGCAGAGAGAGAAGCAGGCTCCCTCGCTGAGCAGGGAGCCCGATGCAGGGCTCGATCCCAGCACCCTGGGGTCATGACCTAAGCCAAAAGCAGACGATGCTTAACTAACTGACTGAGCCACCCAGGCACCCCAAGCCTAAACTTATTTCAAATAAAAAGGTTTTTAGTTGGTTTTGTTTTTGTTTTTTTTAAGTCTACGCAAAAGAAGATATGGACCTGAACGAGGGTTCTGAGAAGTGGGAGAACAAGAAGCAGAATTGGTAAGATACTGGATGCTGACTGGGATTGGTAGGGTGATGGAGGAGTCATTTGAGAATATGACTCAAGTCTCAGTGGCTGAGCAATTAGTCATTTACTTTCCAGGAATCCCAGGAAGGAGCAGATTGTAGAGGACAGGCGATGAGTTCTACCCTGCATGTCTTGAGTTGTAGTTCCAGACAGATTCATAGGAAACTGGATATGAAAGACAGAGAAAAGGTAGGGTTGTAGATTTGGGAGTCAGAATATAGGGTAATGGTTAGAACTACGGGAGTGAATACATTTACCAAAGGAGAGAGAGAAAAAAAGGATGAAAACAAACACTTTTGGGGAAATACCCACATTTAGGAAGAAGATGAAAAAGGAGGGGCCATATTTTAACTCTAATTCTTACACCAGGGAAAAGCTCATGTTTAAAAATATAATAGATTTGGATACACTGGGGCTCTGGAAAGCACAATTTTATATGCCCATAATGGAGGTAATTAATTAGTGATGGGAATTAAACAAAAACAGAAAATGGAAAAGAGAAAATCAGGGGTCATTTGTGTGTGCTTTCAAATAAACTGAAAAGCTTTAACAAGTATGTTACTGGATTGATCGAGTTTGGGATCTGGAATCTCAGTGGCATGTTTTAGAAGAATGTAACTGTGCTTTTTACCATTAAGCCTTAAAAGTCAAAGCCCCATCTCCCCCAAGTATCCTGGCTTCTTGTAGAGTTCCATCATGCATTTAGAATAAAAGATCGCAAAATGAGATAAGCAGGATAGTTGGATTGTCAGGCATTTTAGGAAATTCTGCTCAAGAGTAGTACGGTGTTTTAAATTTTCCTAGAAGAGCGTCCCCACACACATATTTTAGACAAGTATGCCCATATGTACGCCTCCCAAATCACAAGTTTACACTTTGGTGAACCTGTCCTGAACACAAATGGCCTTGTTTTCCAGCTTTCGGATGTAGCTGGAGAGTTGTCTATCTGCAAGTCCCCACTTTGTAGAGAGTTGCTCCTCCTCTAATTCTAAATGGTTCTTAATGCCATGGTCCCATAGCCCTTGTGCTGGACCTCAGGGGGGTCAACCAGAGCTCCTCCTTGGGATTCAAAATGGTAACTGATTACTTTATTTAGACCCTAGAGTGATGAAAGCCACAAGTCCTGAAACCTGGAAACTGTCAGCAGCCATAGTCTCTGCAAATCTGTATTTAAAAATAAGAACAAAGCAGGTTGAAGCTGATGTGAAACATCCCAAAGGAGTTCTGGTGTCATCTGGTTACTGCCCCCAATTGTTGCTGGAGCACAGAAGTACCACTACCCCCTTTCAACTCTACACATGAGCACATTACTTACTCCCAAAGCCTTCCGACAAACTCCTTTCTTTTTTTTTTTTTTTTTTTTTGCCCAAGGTAGTTAGGAGTAGATTTGTGTCAGCTCCAACTGTCAGAGTCATCACTAATACTCCTAAGGATTCTGCTTGATTAAGAGGACTCTTCCTCATTCTTCTTTTTAAGCCATTTCTAATGAATCTTTGTGCCCTAGGATAGGGTTTGTTTGTTAAATTTGATCTCTTAAGGGTAGGGTCCTCCTTCCTTGCTCCCTCGTTCCCTTTCTCTCTCTCTGTCTCTCTCTGTGTGTCTGTTTCTGTCTCTTTTTCTTTCTCAGTTAGCATTGAGACCAAGTACGCAGCTGAAGTCTAATCTAGATTTGGAATTTTGGACCATCTGAAAGCATCCCTCTATCTCCAACATAACTCTGCATGTGAAGTTTGGTTTTCAGAAGAAACAGTCTTATTTTTGAACACAAAGAAATAAACGTGATTTGGTAGTACAGGAGCAAAAGGAGCTTTAGAGCCAACCAAAACTGCATACCAATCTCTCCTCTGCCACAACTTAGTAACCTTGACTAAATTGCTTAACCTTCTGCACTTCTCATAAGAACTAACACTGAAGAGTTTCTACTGTGCCAGGCACTGTGCTAGGCATTTCACAGGTTACCTTTACAAGATAGCTGCTGTTATATCCCCATTTTACATAGAGAATACTGAGGTTTAGAAAAGTTAAGTCACTTGCCAAAAGACACTGCATGAAGGACCCCAGAACCCACACTTAACCACCAGGGGACATTATACAATACCCATCCCACAAGAATATTGTGAAGATTAAGATATTGTAGGTACTGTGTCTGCAACCCACATGTGGTAGTAATAATTATGATTTATTCCTAAGAACCAAGTCTCTGTTTTCCTCTTATCTCCTTGTTGTATGTCCAACTCTAAGCTACAGGAATCAAACACTGATTATTTTGAAAAACAGGGGTGCCTGGGTGGCTCTGTCGGTTGAGTGTCCAATTCTTGGTTTTGTCTTAGGTCATGGTAGGGTTTGTGGGATCCATCCCCATGTCGAGCTCTGCATTCAGTGTGGAGTCAGCTTGTCCCTCTCCCTCTGTTCCTCCCCCTTCTTTCTCTCCCTCTCAGGGAGGGAGGGAGGAAAGAAAGGAAAGGAAAGGAGAGGAGAGGAGAGGAGAGGAGAGGAGAGGAGAGGAGAGGAAAGGAAGAGAGAGAAGAAAGAAAGAAAGAAAGAAAGAAAGAAAGAAAGAAAGAAAGAAAGAAAGAAAGAAAGAAAGAAAGAAAGAAAAGGGAGGGAGGGAAAGGGAAGGAAGGAGAGAAAGAAAGAAAGAAAGAAAGAAAGAAAGAAAGAAAGAAAGAGAAAGAAAGAAAGAAAGAAAGAGAAAGAAAGAAAAAGAAAAAGAGAAAAGAAAAGGAAAGAAAGGAAGGAAGGAAGAAAAAGAAAAAGAGAAAGAAAAGGAAGGGAGGGAGGGAGGGAAGGAGGGAGAGAGAGAAAAGAAAAAAAAGAAAAGAAAAGGAAAAGAAAAGAAAAGAAAGAAAAACAGATACGTGCAACAGAATCAGACACCACTTAGGATGTTTTTGTTGTGTTGTTTTAATGTTCACACCATGAAATAATAACCAAATTAATCCTTCTATAGACAACAGCTACCCACTAAAAGTAGGTAACGAGCAGGGCCACTACCTACCTACTGTACTGCCCGTGAAGACGGCACTGACCTTCTCTATTCAGAAAGAACACAGGCCCCAGAAGACAAGGCGGAGAAGGCCCACTTGGCTGCTCAAGGAATTGGTTCTGGGCTTCCCCCTACACCGCTTCCTGTCCTACCTCTTCATGCCCTAGGGTTTGCCACTCCTGCTCCTGTTTGAGCCCAGAGAATCCATGGCTTGTATCGGAAAGAGACATCTTTCCACAGCTAGCCAAATGAGTAAAGAGAATAAATGGTATGTGCTCCTATAATCAGGCAGTGTGTCTCTTTATATTAACAAATTAAATGACAAAATTCTTCCTTTGTCCACTACAAGCTAAACTGGGCCTTCTTTCTTCCCACTTTGCTCAAGGACTTTTCCCTCAGTCTTGCCCCTAATATAAGTGAAAATTAAAAACCTTCAGGGGCGCCTGGGTGGCACAGCAGTTAAGTGTCTGCCTTCAGCTCAGGGCGTGATCCCGGCGTTATGGGATCGAGCCCCACATCAAGCTCCTCCGCTGGGAGCCTGCTTCTTCCTCTCCCACTCCCCCTGCTTGTGTTCCCTCTCTCGCTGGCTGTCTCTCTCTCTGTCGAATAAATAAATAAAATCTTTTAAAAAAAAATTAAAAACCTTCTTCCCAACACTCAGTTATCAAATACTTTGTCTGTGTGCTCAGATCTCTGAGACGAAGTTTTACTCTGTTACCTGATTTCACACATGAAAGTTGTCTATATTCCTCTTTCTAAAGACATAAAAGGAGAAAGTGCAACTATAGGTTCTGTCACAGAATCTGCAGCACAACACTAGCTCACTATACCTGTCACATAAGCACCTTTACATCTCACTGGGGGCCACAGAGATGACAGGGCAAAAACATCCCTCATTCTTCTTGCCCTTAAAAAAAAAAAATGACTGGTCATGGAGAGGGTTTTTTTAATTATTAAAGTAATTCATCTCATTTTCAACTTTTCTATGTCAGATTAATCACAGAAATTTGACGATGATGTTTTTGGCCACTCTACTATGGATTCAGGCAAACTAGTTAAATAAAAATTAATTGAAGAAATAGAAATTATTTTTATCATACAATACCACTGCTTATTCCAACAACATTATTCTGGAACATGAATTTAAAAGTTCTTCCTGACACACTTAAGGAACCGCGCGTTTACATGTATGTGTCTGGGGCCGCACCAGACAATGCATTTAGTGTCTGAGGCAGCACAGAAAACTAAAATACTGTACTTGGCCTAGGGAATATTAATATTCATGAGACTCAGTTTACTCACTTGTAAAATTGGGATTATAATGTCTTAAAGATGTAGTATCAAGATTAGCTATCATAAATATAACATATCCAGAGGCATGCAGTATTTAGTGAATGTCAGCTCTCGATATATGGCATGTGTTTGTATGTGTGAATATTACCTAGTACACAGACACACATAATAACACACGCAGACACTACATCATCTAAAGGATATACTCAGAGACTGAAACGTGGAATTACGGATTCTGCCAAACGTCACATAGCTATTCAAGGTCATTCAAGAGATGCTTCAGCGTCTCCACCCTCTGCCAACGGGAATCCCCTTAGAAGGTAGTGTTGAAATTCACCAAGGCTTCAATGATTTGGGGATGATGACTTTCAGAGCCAAAGAACAGGAGCAGCGATACTTGCCAACTTTATTTTGCTCATCTCGAGTCAGAACTAATAGTGCCATTCATTTTGAGTGACCCTAAACAGTTCCTCACATCTGGATAGTGTTTGTGCAGCCATTAAATCGACTCCCTGGGAACAAATGGAAAAACAAATCAACGACAGGCACGTCTTTTGCCAGTTTCTATCAGCTTGGGCTGGCACTGCCTTTCCATTATTGGTCTCCAGGAGAACATGTGACCCAGCGGGCAGATAACTAATGTGAGAGAGCAGTTAACTTCAATTTTCAGTATTCCCTCCAAATTTGCTCCTAGAAGGGTTCATGGGTAATGGGATGAGTTTTCAAATCAAAAGGACTTAAATTGGAAACCCAGGTGGACATCTCATGGACTGAGTAACTTTAAAAAGGTTATTCAACTTTTTGAACACCAATTTCCTCATCTGAAATATTTTCTACCACAAAGTCTTGTTCTTACAAGTCCATGTTCATGTGTCTAAAGCACCTGCCATATACCCGGCAAACGGCAGCTGGCTGTTAGCAGTTTATTTCCTAAAAAATACCACTAACATTTCTATCTACTATAAAACCCTGTGATAGGCAACTGCTGAATCTAGAAACATTCTAACAGAACAAAGGCATAAAAAGGTAAATGTCCTCAACAAGGAACACTGACTACACATTTGTTAATCAAAGATTGTGTTGACACAGCTACTGAACTCATGATTTTTGCATGCACTAAAGCCATCTATAGTTAATACATTAGAGAAAACATTCAGCAAATGTTATATTTGGATTTGACTAATAAGGGGACTTTCTACACATCTGCTTTGCTTATCTAATACTCAAGCATAGCTAATAATTTCAAAGAAGGTAGGCTGCAATTAAGCATCAGCTTCATGTCTGTAATACAGGGATAGCAGTTCCTATCTAATACAGTTGTCATGAAACTTAAGATAATGTCAATAAAAGTGCTAAATAAAATTTGAAACATTTTATAATTTGTGAGTTTTTCTACTATTAAGTCAACAATGGTTATTTTTGTAATAGCAAAGTACCCAGTTCAGTAATTTGCTGATTGTTTCCCAAATTACACTGATTATTTACACTGAGAAGTTTAAAATACATGACATTTAAAGTAGTTAAATTAGATCACAACAATAAATATCCCTGAAGGGTGAAATGTAGCAAAACACTATCCCATACTTCAAAGAATATCCTAGTTTCTAAAAAGTCAAAGTAAAGTTATAAAATGACCAAAAATAGCTAGATTTGTAAAAAGTAGATCAGTGGCTGATGGTGAATCAAATTCTTTTGTTTTGCAGTATTTATATGTGCAATGTGTTGGGCAATCACTTCTTATACAAAGCCCCAGATGCCCAGTGACATGTGCAAACAAGATTCTCTCTGCTTTGCAGAAGTTAGACACTCTTGAACAACTGTTTTGGGAGCTCTTTTCATCTTTATCAATTTTTGGCTTGTATGTATAAACCAATGTCTAAAATCTGCCAATTTAATCAAACCCATCCCCTTATCTACTCAAATTGCCAGGAACAATAATTATAAGATAAAAGATTTGTTCCCTAGGCCCACTTAAAAATGTGATGAAGGGGCGCCTGGGTGGCACAGCGGTTAAGCGTCTGCCTTCGGCTCAGGGCGTGATCCCAGCATTATGGGATCGAGCCCCACATCAGGCTCCTCCGCTATGAGCCTGCTTCTTCCTCTCCCACTCACCCTGCTTGTGTTCCCTCTCTCGCTGTCTGTCTCTATCTCTGTCAAATAAATAAATAAAATCTTTAAAAAAAATAAAATAAAAAAAAATAAAAATGTGATGAAAACTATAGGTCTTCTCTGCATATAAACACACACACAATTTTGCAGACTGCTTCAGGAACTGGCCGACCATACAGCTGAGAGCAAGAATTCTTCACATAGAAGTAGGTGTATGGTTGGAAACACGGAAAAGGAAAATTGTGAATTCCACCTACGGCACATTCGTCTTTATATGCTTGTGACCAGCACAGTGGTGTGACAGAAGATGTTCTCTGTAAAGGTTGGACCAGTAAAAGAATGAGTGAAAAATAAAGTAGGCAGAGGACAGCAAAGGACCCTTGATTCCCTATTTTATGAGGGAGTAACCAAATTTTCCCCTAAAACAATGCTTACTCCCTGTAAGACTGACACTCTATGAAGCTCTATTGATACTCTCTTAGCATTGCCACCTGACTCTAGGGGCTTAGAAGAATTAACACAATTTCACATAGTGACTGACTTACAGCAAAGAAGGAAATTGTGTCTGGGATGTATGAATCTCAAGAGATCACAGGTTTTACTTGGTTGAGCTGAGTGATGTGTTGATTCTTGACTCATTCATAGGTGACACTCTTGTTTGCTAGGCAATGACATCACAGCCATTCTCTGCAAACCACAGAGGACTGAATACGCTGTCTGCCCACTAGGACTGTCTGACAGCCCCTGGTATGTGCATAGAGGAAGTCACGCATGAACTCACTATTCTCTCTTTTGGGCAGGGACATTTTCTGAGGTGATATTTTAACATTAGTTGTTACACCTACCTAATTGTTTGTCTGTTAATAGCAACCAGCCCAGAATCTGTGTCAAAACTACCTATCCCCCTCAAGCCACTGGCATTCAAGGAAACCCCAAATTCACAGAGAAGATGTACATTAGCTGTTGTTTACAAATGTCTACCGTGCACAGCTGTGAATGTGAAGAGAAAACAGAAGACAAAGATGTCTTTGGAAAGTAGGAGAGAAAGTAAAGTTTCCCCAGAGACTGACCACCATGGAAGCTTCTCGTTCCATTCTTCATCCTTCCCTTGTTTCCAACACAAGAGCACATCATATTTCTAACTCACTCAATTCCTCTGGCTACTGAAAATTACAAAGGCAAACCAAGCAAACGGCAGTAGGTGTAAATAAGAAAATGATTTGTCCTGATCATTTTGAGTTGTACGTATCAATTCTATGCAAGAGTAGCAATATTCATTTCATACCCCCCCCCAAATGCCATGAAAAGGACATCCTAAAGTCCTAGTGCATTTAAACCACAAGTTGACAACTTCTGCGATCAAACACTAAAAGAAGAAACAACTTTTCTCTCCTTCACTGACTCTTCACACACTTTTTCTCTTTTGCAAATACTCAGAGTCACTTTGTTTTCCCCAGGCATTAACACCTATGGTGTTACGGAATTTAAACTCCAATAGGCCTGGAAATGCTGGTCTCTTCTTCCCTCTATGCCCTCCAATCTCTACCACCATTCTCAGTTGCTGACTCCAAAATGGTACTAGGCTAAGAAAATAAAGAAGTCAAAGGATTGTGCCATTTCTTGGCAATTGTCATTTTCCCTTTCATAAAGATGCAGTTTAACAGGTGAAAGTGAAAACTGAAAAGAATGAGCAATCCCTTTATTCGGGACTCTGTAGAAACATAACAGTATTAGGCAGCTGCCTTGAGGAGACACAGCAAGCTTATTTATTTTAAGAGGCAGTACAGAGATTGGTTGGAAAAAATATATAAACCTGTGTGTTCCTCCAGCCTCTTGGATTGTTATCATTTTAATGTGATAATACGCCCTTCTCTCCATATGTTCACACACACATCTTACATGGATTCAATACATGATATCACTAAATGAAATTGCATCTGGTAGCCCAATACACAGGGTCTAAAGACTTCATTTTATTCCTTTTTATTTGAAGATGAAAAGTTCGATAATGAAGTGATCTGAACCAAATTAGATATCCTATCACTATTCCAGCAATTTCAGTTTTAAAGCTCCTGCGCGTGGCTATCACTGCTAGCCTGCAGGGACAGGCTGCAAATGACCTTGGTTTGGGTCAGTCTCCAGACTATATATCCTCAAGGGACTCCCTCAGGTTTGTCAGCCTCTGTTTACTAGTGTCCTTGACACAGAACACTGGCTGTAGAGCCCTGGCCAGGCTCTCAGTCTATCGAGGAAAGTAGAAGTGATTCTGTCAATAAATCTCATCATACATAAATACTTGAGGATGTCCCAACAGACCACCTGAAGAGCAAGCTCTGAATTTCAAAGACACGTTTCCTGATTCTATAATTACAGAGCTGATGGTGAAGTCACAGAAAGCTCCTGGGGAGTGAGGAGGAACTGAATTGAGAAGGTATGCTCCTGGTTATAAAACAATGCTGACTGCAGCTATGTGATATAAACTTTGAAGATAAAAAAGACATTTTATAAAAACACAGGTTCTTGGCTTCCTATTTGGCATGCCCAGAAAAACAAATTTAAAAGATTTTATACCATCTAAAGATATTCAGGGAAAGCAGGCCATTCAGAAAAGACTGATCTAACTTTTTTACCCAGCTAGTGATGGACACTTATTTATTAAGCAATCTATTATAGTGAATAGGTCCAAGTATTCAGTGACAGACACTACCAGATCCAGTGATAGACACTGAAATAAGCATTAAGTGTACAGAAACCAAAATAAAAGTCTAGACCTCAAGAAGTTCAGTGTATAATTTGAAAAACAAACAAATACAAAATTACAATCTAAAATTCGCCAAATTTGTCAAGGATTCCGTGAAGTCATTTCCAGTGACTGGCTATATATTGTACTATATCCATAAAGATAGGATGTACAGATCTAAATGAATTATGGAAAAGCTTTGCTAATGAGGATAAATAAAAATGCCAAGTTTTTGATATTGCACAAGCCAAAGAATAGAGTTTACTCTGAGAAAAGTATAAGATTCTGGTCACATTTCTGGTACTACTTCATTTTGACTAAATTTTTTAATATTTCTGGCTCTGTTTCTTCAGACCTTACATGTTATAAAACATTTCTAAAGTTCATCAGAGTACTAGAATAACATCATATGTAGTAAACATGGGATATCATAAGATGCTTCACACCTTAAACTATTACTACACACAATTTAATCTGTTTGATGATTCA
Organism: Ursus americanus; assembly: GCF_024610735.1. Classification (NCBI taxonomy): domain Eukaryota; kingdom Metazoa; phylum Chordata; class Mammalia; order Carnivora; family Ursidae; genus Ursus; species Ursus americanus. Next base: position 2,704,581 of record NC_142131.1, read on the forward strand.
GAAGGTTAGTCATCACTACAAGTCAACATACAAATGGAGGTAAACACACACTGGGATTTTGATTCATTTTATTTGCCGCCGTATTGTGTTAAGCAACTACTTCTGTCAGGGACCCAACAAGAAATGGATAACATATTCTGGAATATGCCAAGGAAGGTCAAAATGCTATTCACACAGCTGTTGGTCACTGCTGAAGAATCACAAAGGAGAGAGCAATAACAAGAAGAGAGAGGGGTTCACAGAACCCAAAAGAAGAGAGTTGTGTAGAAGAGGACACTCCTAGTCAAGGGACCCACACACCTGAAGCAATCCTATAGAGCCTCCCAATGGTGAAACCAAACTGGAATCCATAGCCTTCAGAGGTGGAGACCAGGATGGAGAAAAATGAAGAGAATCTAGAGTGATAGCAGAAGATATTTAGAATGGTTCACCTTTTTGTCCCACCAGTATCTACTCTTATCCTTTATCCAGATAAAAAGTGTGTCAGCCATTATGGAAAACAGTATGGTGGATCCTCAAAAAATTAAAAATTCAACTACTAGGTAGTTGATCTAGCAATCTCACCCCTGGGTCTATAGCCAAAGGAAGTGAAACCAGTATCTTAAAAAAGATACCTGCACACCCATGTTCATCACAGCATATTCACAGCAGCCAAGTTATGGAAAAAAACTAAATGGCCTTTGATGGATCAAGGAAATGTGACATATAGAGATACAGAATATATAATGGAATATTATTCAGACTTAAAATAGAAGGAAATCCTGCCATTTGTGACAACATGGAAGAAACTAGAGGGAGTTATAGTATATGAAATAAGCCAGAGAAAGACAAAGGTATGTACCACTTATAGGTGGACTCTAAAAATAAATAAAAGCCAATTTCTTGGAAACAGAGAGTAGAATGGTTGTTGCCAGGGGCTGGGGAAGAGGATAATGGGGTGATGTAAGTATATATTTCTAGTAATATGTTTTAGAGTAAGCTCTGAGGCTCTAATGTATAGCAATGGTGACTCTAGTTTATAATACATGTATACTCGAAAGTTGCTTAGACTAGATCTTAATCCTTCTCACCACAGAAGGAAAGAAAAGAGTAACTGTGTGAGATGATAAATGTATTAATTATTTTGATCTTGGTAATCATTCCACAACGTATGAAGAGTCCTCACACTGAAGACTTCAAGTAAATACAATATTTGTCAATTCTTCCTCAATAAAGTTAAATTTTAAAAAAGTTTTTAAGTCATGTGTCCCCAATACAGATGCTACACAATGTCTCATTGATTAATGCATTAGAAAAGGCTGATATCAACTAAGTTCCACTCAAACCTAAAATGTTAGTCATCATTTCTGTCCATCAAATGAAGAGGAAAGGAGGGAAGAAAAAAAAATACAGAACAAAACAAAACTGCTACAGTTGCTGCTTCTGTAGCTAGTCATGAAACCTGAGTTGATAATCTCCTGCCATCCCATTCCCTGATTCCATCATCTCCACCAGAACTTCAAGTAGACAAAAACTTTACCTGGTGGTGTGGCCCAAACAAATATTTCTACAAAATCTAAGGTTTTAGCAGTCTTAATTGGATTGTTTTAGTTTTCCATGGACCAGAACTATTGAGTACAGATTGTTGACTGTATAAGAAATTCCCCATTAAATCCCCTGGGTCCCCTGCTATTCTTTGCCTTCAGTGATTATCAGAAATCATGTTTCTTCCTGGTAATTGGGACAATCACCCCAGACAGAACAATGATGCTCTTCTCTGCCACAAGGAAACCAAAATGACCAGAATGTCCAGTATGCCACAACAATGGCTGCTTGCTGGTAAAACAACTACTCCTTTTTACTTTAAGCTCTCCAAAACCACCAAGGCCAAAATTGCAGAGACAGGGAGAAATGTTTCCCAAATGGATTGTTACATGTAATAGTAAGACTCTCTCTTCTTCACTTTTTGGTTCCAGGGGGCACATAGTCTGGTTAAGAGAGAAGCTAGTGTATGAGTAACTAAGAGCAATGCTTTTTCTGATATCTGCATCTTATCACACAGCACCTCCACTTCATAACCTGTTTCCTAACTAGAAATGTAAATGAACTTCCAGCACACCATCCCATCATTCTATGGAGTCCAGTGCTTCTCAGCTTCTCAGCAAAGCAAAGGCTGAGACCATGGTGTGTGTCTGTGCTTCTGCACTCACTCTACTGTAAAATGTGTACCCTGGCCAGAGGTGCTGTCATTTGCTGTACCATGGCAATGAAGAGAACATTCCTCAGATACATGGGTGGTGGGTTGAGCTTTCCTGAAATACCAATCTATTCTTGTAAGGAGAAAGCTACACCCTCCTTATCTAGAGAGTGGTCAAATGTAACAAGTGTGCCACCAGGTTGACTGCTGGTCCTCCCTTGAAAATGGTCCCTGGGGCATCTGGGTGGCTCAGTTGGTTGAGTGTCCAACTCTTGATTTTGGCTCAGGTCATGATCTCAGGGTCTTGACATCAAACCCCCGCATCAGGCTCCTTGCTCAGCAGAGAATCTGCTTGAGATTCTCTCTCTCCTTCTGCTCCCACCCTGCTCGTGCGCGCGCTCTCTCTCTCTCAAATAGATAAATCTTAAAAAAATAAAAAAGAAAGACAATGATGCCTTATCAGGAGTTCAGTGTTGGTATATATGGTTGATGGTTTGGGTGGTCAGGAGTGGCAGTAGCCAACTGCAGGGAAGACCACAAGTTTGAATGTATACATAACTTCCATCTCTGCCACTTCAGATACTTTGTAGTTGGACTCATTGGGTTAGAAGTAGGTGATGAGGAAAAAAGATTGGCAATCAGGGGAAAGAACATCTTGTCCATCTCTGCAATGGATATCCACTGGTGTGCAGTATATGGAACATGAGTATCTTCATATGCTGTACCCATTCTGAGAGATCCATTCATACCTCCCTCTCAGACGTCCTTGCCACTAATTTTTCAGCATTGTTATTTCCAAAGCCCTGATCAGTCCACCAACCCGTTAGCTACTGCCCATGAGTCACTGTAGGTCTATACTTTAGGCTGTCTCCCTTTTCACACAAGATAAATAACCACATGTTCTGTAACAAGTTCTTATCATATGGAGGATTTCTGTTCACCAGTGTCTTTCAGGCCATCCTGTGTGGGACTGCACTGCAGCAGCCAAACTCTTCTTACTGGTGCAGACATACTATTCATATAGAAGTATAGACTGGACTTATGCTTTTCTCTCTTCAATCCACAAGTCAGGAAAACAATATGGAGGTTTTTCCAATGACTAAGTGTATGTTTTACAACTGGGAAAAATAACCTCAGTATGGGTTCCTGTTCACTTTAGACACACCTTTAGACACTGTGCAGGACTCCATATCACCTGAGCTCCATAAACTCCTATTATGACTTGTGAACTACACGTCATTTCGGGTCTCTAAGGATCCTAAGTTCAGTGCCAGTACCCAATAAATCCTGAGAGCTAAGTTCCATTTTCCCCCATGCACAATCACCCTGAAAATGTCTCTAGGAATATCTGAAAAAGGTTTGTGGGTTTGTTACACAGTTGTTCCTCAAAGGGACTTTACTCCACCTTCACTTAAAAGGGACTCGGTTTGTGCACTGATTTAGGAAATGGATAAATCCCACGTTAGGTAATTGTTTTCTTCCCAGGTGGCACCCCCCCCTTTTTTTTTGCTATGTATTTCAAATGTTTCAAAAAGCATTCTATTAGGCTGCCCATCTATATCATTTCTAAGTAGAAACTGCCAGAAATTCCTGCAGGTCAAAATCCTCTAATTATCACTTTAGACATGATTTTATTGTAGTAATTGCATCACCACCTGTTCTCTACAACTCCATATGACATTATTCCCATTGAGATTAAAAAAAACCCAAATCCACTAAAATGTCCCTACATTGTATACGACCAATAGAGAACTGGCAATTCAGAAGTCTTCAAAAATGGTGATGTGCTCCTTACCAATGATTTCCTAATGCTTCAGGAAAGACAGTACCCTCCACATTCTCCCAGAGTGTGTGGCTGAAAGGGGCTGAGTTGGTTGCAGATAACAAATCCATTCCAGCGTTCCCATTTCCTGAAGCGTCAGACTCTTACCTCTTCAGAAAGCAGGCAAGGGGAAGAGCTAGCATTTTAACCTTAACTGTAAGCCAACTTTGGGTACAGGTTTATATCAATCAATCAATCCAGCAAACTACTCATGCCTCTACCAAGTGCTGAAGCCAAAATGTTATATTTTGAATCCCAAATGGGTACTCAGTTCCATGAATTTAGCCTTCACTGATTATTTTTTTATAAAGTTCAATTAGCCAACATAATACATCATTAGTTTTTGATGTAGTGTTCAACAATTCATTAGCTGCATATAACACACAGTGCCCATCACCACACGTGCTTTCCTTAATACCCATCACCCTGTTGCCCCATCCACCCACCCTCCTCCCTTCTGCAACCCTCAGTTTGTTTCCTGGACTACAGAGGCACTCATGGGTTCTCTGAGTATATTTTATCAGTGTTGCTCAAACACCCCAAGAATTCACTCATAGCTTGGTTTTCAGGCTCCCAATGATAGACTGGCAAGGCCATTTTGCTGTTTTGTGGGGTTTTTTGCAACTGTATTTCTTTTTCATTTAAATTTATTGAGATATAACTTCAAAAATACATTATGGTTGCATGAATGGTATGAAGAACTTTAATATAAACTTTACCTTACCTAGATTTAATGAGAACTAAGTTTTTGTCCAATTTGTAATTTCATTCCTTTCTCTACCTAAACACAGCCTCGTTCACTATTTTTTTCTAAATTATTTGCCATTTGAGGACACTGCAGACATCATGCACCGTTCCCCCAAAATACTTCAATATGTATTTCCCAAGAGCAAGGACATTCTCTTACATAAGTACTATATAATTACCAAAACTAGGAGATTTGATTTAGATACAACATGTTATATAATTCATTATCTGTATTGGAAATTTGCCACTTATCTCAACGATATCCTCTACAGCTATTTTTTCCCAGATAATGAAATATATATTGTTTGGAAGTAAACTTCTCCTTCTTTTTTTACTATTGTGTTAAGAACGGTTGTGAACTTGAAGTGCACAATCCAGTATTGTTAACTACAGACACAATGTTGTATAGCAGATCTCTACAACTTCCTCATTTTATGCTCCTAAAACTTTATATTCAATGAATAGCTACTCCCCATTTCCTTCTCCTTTAAGCCCCTGGCAACCACCATTCCACTCTGTTTCTAGGAGTCCGAGTATTTTAGATACCTCACAGTAACGGAATCATGCAGCACTTGTTCTTCTGTGACTAGTTTACTTCATTTCGTGTAAAATGCTCCACATTTATCCACATTATCAAACATGGCAGGATTTCCTTTTTTAAGACTGAATAATGTATTTATAGACCATATTTTATCCATTCATCTATGAATGAACATTTTGGTTGTTTCCATATCTTTGCTATTGTGAATAATTTTGCAAAGAACATGGCAGTATAGATACCTTTTTGAGATCTTGATTTCAATATACCGTCAGATGTGGGGCACTGGATGGTGCAGTTCGTTAAGCATCTGACTCTTGGTTTTGACTCAGATCATGATCTCAGATTCTGGGATCGAGACCTGCGTTGGGCTCTGTGCTCAGTGCACAGTCCACTTCAGATTCTCTCTCCCTCTCCCTCTGCTCTTCCTGTTCTAAAATAAATAAATCTTTATACACACACATATACACAAACACACGGACATGAGATTGCTGGTCATATTTTCTATTGTATTTTCTAGCAAATTTCATAGCGTAATTCTACTTTCAATTTTTTTGAGAGACCTCCACACTATTTTCCATAGTGGCTACACCATTTTACATTCCCACCAAAAGTGTCCAAGTGTTCCAATTTCTCTACATTCTAACACTTGTCTTCAGTTTTTTAATAATTATCTTAATATCCTAAGTGTTAAGTAATATCTCATTGTGGCTTGATTTGCATTTACCCGATGATTAACAACGAGCATCTTTTCATATACCTGTTGGCCATTTGCATGTCTTCTCTGGAGAAATGTCTACTCAAGTTCTTTGCCCCTTTTAAAATCAGATTACCTATTTTTAAGCTATTAAGTTGTAGGAGTTCCTTATATGTTTAAAATACTAACCCTTTATCAGATATATGGTTTGCAAATAATTTTACCCATTTCATAAGTTGCCTTTTCACTCTTGTTGATTATTTCCTTTTCTGTGCATAAGCATTTTAGTGTGACATAATCCCACTTATCTGTTTTTGTTGTTTTTGTTGCATGTGCCTTTGGTGTTATATCCAAGAAATAAGTGCCTAGACCAAAATCATGAAGCTTTCCCATATGTTTTCTTCTAAGAATTTTATAGTTTCTTATGTTTAAGTCTTTAATCAATTTTGAATTGATTTTTGTGTATAAGATAAGGTTCCAACTTCATTCTTTTGCATATGGATAGCCAGTTTTCCCAACACCATTTGTGGAAAAGACAATCCTTCCCCCTTTTTGTGTTCTTGGCACCTTAGCTGAAGATCAGTGCCTAAATATGCATAGGCTTATTTTTGGACTCTATTCTGTTCCACTGGTGTATGTCTGTTTTTATGCCTCTACCTTTGCTCTTCTTTCTTAAGATTGTTTTGGCTATTTCAGGTTTTTGTGTTTCCATATGAATTTTAGGATTTTTTTTCCCCTATTTCTATAAAAAAAAGTCACTAGGATTTTGGTAGGGGTTGCACTGAATCTGTAGATCACTTTGGGTAGTATGAACATTTTAACATTAAGTCTTTCAATCTGTGAACATAGGCTATCTTCCCATTTATTTGTATCTTTAAATTTTTTCATTAATGTTTTATAGTTTTCAATGTACAAGTCTTTTACCTCCTTGGTTAAGGTGACTCCTAAATATTTTAATCCTTTTGGTGCTATTATAAGTGGGATGGCTTTCTTAATTTCCTTTTTGAATCATTCCCTTGTAGTGTATAGAAAACAACTGATTTTTGCATGTTGATTTTGTATCCTACGAATTTATCAAATTTGGTTTTTATTTTCATGAAGTCTTAGGATTTTCTATATGTTAGATCATGTCAGCTGCAAAAAAGGTAATTTTACTTCTTTCTGATTTGTTTGCCTTTTATTTCTTTTTCTTGTACTACGGTTAATAGAAATGGTGAGAGTAAGCATCCTTGCCTTTTTCATGATCTTAGAAGAAAACTTAATAATTTTTCACCATTGAGTGTAATGTTAGTTGTGGGACTTTCATATATGGACTTTATTATGTTGAGGTGAATTTCTTCTATGCCTCATTTTTGTCATGAAAAGATCGTGAATATTACCAAATGTTTTCTTTGTATCTATTGAGATGATCATGCAGCTTTTATCTTTTATTCTATTTTTTCCCTTCATTCTGTTAAGGTGGTTTATTACATTAGTTGACTTGTGTATGTTCAACCATACCTGAATCCCAGGATTAAATCCCACTTGGTTATGGTGTATGATCCTTTCAATGCAGCATTTTGTCAAGGATTTTTGCATCTATGTTCATTGTGGGTATTCACCTATAGTTTGTTTTGTACTATCTTTGTCTCATTCTGGTATCAGGGTAATGCTATGAATACTTAGGACAATTACACAGCAACAAATTGGATAACCTAGAAGAAATTAATTCTTAAAAACATATAACCTAACAAGAATGAATAATGAAAAAATAGAAAACCTAGACAGATCAATAACAAAAAAGGAGATTGAATCAATAAAAAAAAAAAAATCCCAACAAAGAATAACCAAGGACCAAATGGCTTCACTGGTAAATTCTACCAAACATTTAAAAAAGAATTAACACCCGTCTTTCTTAAACTCTTTCAAGAAGTTTGAGAAAAGAGAATTCTTCCAAACTCTTTTTATAAGACCATTTACTCTTAAGGTTTATAGGCTTCTTTTTTTTTTTTAAGCAGTCCTGGTCAATGTTGGGATCTAACTCTTTTCATGGACCACAAGGAAATGTGCAGGGGGTGAATGCCCAAGAAGACAGATATCAACTTCTGAAGCAAATGAAACACTATCTAAAGGGCAGTCATTGAAAAACTTTAAGCAGAGGAAAACTAGTTGCCTCAAATGGAAAAGGAATGAGAACAGGCTCCCTCTTCAAGATGGAGCTCTGAGAAAATCAGAAGTAAAAATTTCTCAGCCTTGTTCATATCTAATCTCGTTCAATTACTCATGGTCTCACCCCTTCTCTACCAATTCCCTAACTTTAGCAAGAGAAATTTGGTAGTGTTCTGTGTTTACTCAGCAAGGCAGTTCTTTATCCCTTATAGTCAGAACCTAGTTGAAAAACACAGCAGCCCAAGGTTGACTTCACAAGGAAGGGACCAAAAGATATGATCGCACTCTCCTTCTTCTGTTCTCCTATACAAACTCCCCTTTGTCAAAACCCAACCAGAAACCAGAGGGAAAGAGAAACTTCTTGATATAGTCCATTCAAGTCAGCCTCCTGGACAGACACACAGCAGGGCAGAAAAGAGTCAAATGGGTCTGGAACAAGAAACAACAGATATTCCATATAGTACCAAAAATTCAACTCAAGCTAACCTACCTCAGGTGAAGATTTTGAAAAATAACCTCAGGAAGGTTAGAGCACCAGACTCAGAAATGAGCAGAAACCAAGACTGGAAATAGGAACTGTAGTAACAATCCCAAGAGGATGAATTCTGTCACTTTATTCCAGATTCAAATTCTAGAGTAGATCTACAGGTTTAGCTTAGCTTAGTTAATGAGTCAAATTTAGTTAAGAAGGACAACATCCCTAATTCAGTACCATCAGATTACACTCAACGGGTATGAAATAATATCCCAAAGGGAAAGCAGAAGAATAGTATGCTACCTTGCCACAGAGCATCAATTGCCTACTTTAACCATGGAGGGATCCTCTGCTGAACAGCAAGACAGTGCAGCTGCACAGCCCAGAAGTCCTGCTCTTTGCAGTGTAGCTCCTCAGACTACACAAGCACAAGGAAACGGAAGACTAAGCAACAGTTCCAAAGTCTGGTCAAGGTAGGAAATGTGGATGCTTTCCCCACACTGAATACCCAGGGCACTTTGGCTGAACCTCCTCTGTGTTTATCACTTTCACTTAGATTTTTTCAGTTTAAGAATGTGTCACATCGTACCTACTTAACCACATGGGGTGAGGCAGGATTCTGAGTTGTTTTTATATCCCTCTTTCACTAGCTTCATGACTTAAGCACATAGCTCAATAAATGCTAAGTGAACAAATGAATAAATGAATGAAAAGAGTAACCTCCAGAGCCACCCAGAAAAGATCAAGTCTGATTTAGTTTGAGATACAAGTACATTTTACTATGTCTTCCCATTCTTCACCCATGGTATATGTGTTATTTTTTTAAAATTAAAAAAAAAGGATTTAGAAATAATCTAGTCCAGAAAATTAAGTGAAAGAAGCCTTCAGTGTAAACTCCTATAGCAGATGGAGACTGTGATTCAAGTGGCCATTTCATTTCTACTGTCTCTGGGGACCAAGCGAAAGTCTTTGGCTCAAGCTTCCCTCTCTCTTAACAGATCTCTCTGTAACATTTCCCAAAGGAGCAAAAAGCTCTTTGAATTTATTTTTCTGCTGCTGAGAAAATCAGCTTATATGTATCACATATCAGTGCTTACATGAAAAATATTTGTTAGCTGATTTAAAAACAAGTTAATTGTTAGTTATGATTCAGTTGATGACCCACAGTAGCTTCTGACTGGATTTTAAATGACCAGTCTTTAAATACAGTCTTGTAATGGGACAAAATCAGTTTTATCCTCATCCTAAATCACTCACCTGCTGTAAGATCTCAAACAAATTTTTTAAAAACAAAAGAGAAGAGAAAAGAACATGCCTGGGTGTACACACACACACACAAAAAAAAGTTCATTGGGTTAAAACACATTACATTGGTCACTTTTTCCATACGTACACTAGCTGTGCCATTTGATATCTTGTCATTTTCTACAATTTTCCATGGCATGCTATTTTGTACATCTATATGCTAGCTGTGCCATTTGGTATCTAAAAGGAAGGTTTATCTAAATAAAATACGAAGATTCTAATATACATATATGGGCAAAAGACCTAAACAAATAATTTTAAAAAACACAAGGCAACATATTGAAAACCAGTTGATTCACTAATAATAGAAAATAAAAGGAAAATAGGAAGGTAACATTTTGGCTATGAAACGAAGAATTTTTTAAATAATAAAAAAGAAGTCATTGCTAACACCAGCAAAGATCCAATAAAACAGGAGCCTTCAGACACGTCTGGCTGGAGTGCAGATTACAATTTGACACGGATACGAAGAGCCTCAAAATATTGATATCCTCTGACCCATTTTGGTCACTTTGGGAATCTATCCCAAGAAATTATTCTAAATGCCTATGATACAATTTGTAAACAGGTATTCACTTTGCCAAGCCTCTGCTTGATTAAAATTTTATAAAAGACCAAGTTTGGCTGCCATCTCCCTTCTGTACCTTTCACCTCTTCACTGGTCCCCCTTCCCTTCTCTCAAGTTTGCAGAGTCTTCCATTTCCTATCCCGTCACTGCCCTTCAAGCCAAACCCACTTCCTAAGGCATGAATACAGACTAGGAGAGGTGTTAGACTGAGAAGAGGACAGACCTGGCTAGCTTCTGTGAAATTACACCCAGTGCTCTAGTCCCGCGACAGCCACTCTTGTCTACTCATCTCAGAGTCCTGCTAACACTGAGCCTTGCCAGACTCACGCTTGCCATATAGAAAGCAAAGAAATCATTGATGAAAAACAGGGGATATGAAAATCATTTCCAAGAAGCAGGGAACAAAGCAGGCCGGGGGCAATCAGTTATACACACACACACACACACACACACACACAAGCCCTCAGCATAGTTTCGCCCTGAGCATTCAAACCATGCCTACTGGCATCTTACCTAATTGCCTTATCCATTTGTGCAGATCATCATTTCCAAAATTACTTTCTTGATTGAGTATGTGTGTGTTGCCTTTGGCATTCTTTGTCCCTACAAAGATTTAAGAAGATTGAAAAAGTGGGATGTAATCTGAGGTTGGCCTTTGGGTTTTAACAAAAAGGAAGAGGGCCAAAGCTCTGAAGCAATTCGAGAAAAAATAAAAATTTACTTCTGTAGCCAGAAGCCTAAAATTCACTATGGAGGTATACTAGTAGACATGGTGGAGGGGACTGGGTTCTTTGGCATGTGTCTATACTAACTCACACCTAGTATTTGCAGGGTACAGGGCAAGAGTACCAAGAGAGACCCAGCTCACAGGACATCCTCTTCCCCATCTTGTTCCCACTAGTGATCACAGCGTGAAGGACCTCACAAGCATACCTAGGACATGCAACACAGAAATCCAAGCACCATCCACACGCCCCCGAAACAACTGTTCTTTGTCCTCAGAGACGTCTTAGAAAAGGGCATACGAAATCATTGGAAGTGGATCTGGGGCAGTTGATACCAGACTGTGGGTACCTAGTATATGGTCTACAAGGGGAGAGTAGGTTTTAAATACACATGTTCCCTTGGCCCCAAGGCACTCCTCTCCCCATCAGGAGTGAAGTAATCAGAACAAGACTAGAGGGGGTTCCACTAAAGCACTGAGCCCATAGCAAGAGTCACAATTGTCTAGGTCTAAGATGGTCTTTGGTCTGTTATTCATTCATTCATTCATTCATTCATTCATTCATTCGGAGTATGGAAGAACTAAAATGTCCCTTCACTAGTCATAATAAGCCATAGGTATGCATTTCATTCCATTCTTTCTTTCTGACGCTGATGACAATATATTGGCAAGTTATTCAATATGGATCAATGTCCTAATTATGGTTTGGTTCTTGAAGGTTTAGCTGGGTTTTCTCACATATGAAAATAAGATGATTATCATTCCACCTGTAAATATCAGGCCAAGCTAATAAAGGAAGAGAAGGAATCATTACCCTTAGCCCACATTCCAGATGCCAGGAAAAAAGGTGGGCAGAGGGCGGGGAGGGGGACAGCAACTTCTAGTTTGTTGTAAATAAGCGTCTATACTGGGGACATTACTCTTAAGTGGAAATCACAGCCACATGTTTTTCTGGGCTTTGAGGACCCCATATGCTTCACAGCATAGTCAGTGAAAACACTGACACTCATATCCAGAAAATACGATGTGAAAGATTGAGTCCACGTCCCTCTGATATAGAGGTGTATTCCATTACTCCCAATAAATGTGCTGAATTGCTGAACTGGGAGGTCTGCCAGTTCCCAGATAGCTTGGACGTATATGGTGCTCCCTGGGCCACAAATTTCTCCTGCTCTGTTACACTTCTCTCCGACAAGCAGAGCTGTGCATGACAGAGATTCAAATAAGCATAGCTCCTTCACTGTGTGATGAACCACTGACACGCAGGCAACAAATGGTGGCTGGACTGAGTCAACGAGCTAGACCACCTTTCTCTTGGTAACTGATCTCTTATTTTATTTCTTAATAATAATCCATACACCCAGCCTTTTTTTAAATATTACCAACCATGACCACTCTATCCTTGAACCTAATTTTACACTTAATGTGGCTCTGGAGAAAAAGCCCTTTCTGCCGGCCAACCCAAGCCTCCTTGCTTTTAATTCATCATGCAGCACTGCACTTAAAGTTCAAACTTGGGGCTGAATTTCCAAGTATTGTTCTGTTTCCACACTCGGAGCAGGCAGTTAGGGCTGGGTTTGCACAGCGGTCACCCTATCGCTGCAGGGGCTTATGAAATGTAATCAGAGAGTAATGTTGTATGTCGGCACTGTGAGGTCCCTAGGGCCAGGTGCTACATAAATACAACATATTAGAATATCTTGACCTGTGGTGGTGGATGGTGCCTTCATACATCCTCGTCACACCGCACTGTGACAGGCCTCTGCAAAAAACCACAAGACAATCAGCAGCTGAGCTTATCTCACTGGGTCAACCTCGGTGGGAGGCAGTCATACCTGTACCGCAAGCTGACTTCCGTAGAAGCCATGGTTATCTCCATCTCTTATCAATTTCCTTTTCACAACCAAAAATATGCAGCCCCAAATGCCACTCCACGTCAAAGAGATCCTGATAGGCTTCAGATGACCAATCAACTCTCTTCTGTGCTTTTTCTGAGTAAATGAACATTTAGGGAGAAGAAACAATTGCAGTCATATTCTTCCACAGATTAGATCTTATTAGCTCAAAAGACGGTTCTTGGTTGCGTTCACTCTAAAGACTGAGGCATTCAGAGCTCTCCATAAGAACGGAATATGTAAGACAGAAGCATCTACGTGCCCTAGCCAAGGATTCTATTCCTCACCGACATAACAGCCAGGTGACAGGGAACTAGATACAAGTCCAGTCAATACTGAATCCGTAATCACAGAAACACAACAGTACTGCTATAAATGGAATTTCAGGTGATAGTGGTACACGACCAAGTTATTTTTATTTATTCATCTTAAAGCCATGTGAATTGTTAAAGGGCAAAACTCCTGGCTTGTTCATGTTTGCAAAAACTGTCCTAGACTAGGCTTTTACTACGTGTTGACTAATAGCAACAGAAACTGCTTTGGAGCCCGTCCCTGTCTTCATCAAATTCCCTGGCAAGGAAGAGAGAGAAAGTGAACGCTTTGGCCCGCATTTCATAATAACCCAAAGTAGAGCCAGCTTCGGGGTCACAATCTTTCAGACTGTGGGAAGGTAAGAACGGAATCCACAGCAAGACCTACACTGCGCTCCTCACGCACTATTTCTGCTTCTCGCGTACACAAGTGCACACACACGTACTTTGAAACACAAGCACCCACTCCATCTGGAGACTGCAAGTGAAGTCTTATCTTAAACCAGAAGTTCAGGGGAAATGAGTTACACAGTCAGTGGAGAGTAGAGTTGTATCAGCTACTCTAATTGAAAGGTAAATGTGAACATGTGAACCCAGGGAATTATCACCCAATATCAGAAACAGGATAGTCCCTTTCTCAAGAAGGATGGGGACATGAGCATGCACACAGATGGAAACCTCCAGTGAGGCATTTCGGGAGCGTGCCATGAGGTTTAGCAACAGGAGGTGCGTTCTTTTTCCTTGGGACCCTAGTAATCCCCATATAAATGTGCCCTTCCCAAAGTCCCCTCAATTTAAAATGTTAGCTCCCACCAGACAGCAAAGCTTTGAGGTGAAAATCTAATTATCTACACCTTCTTCTAAATGAATGAATTTCATAATAAATGATTCCAATAGCAGATGCAACATGACTGAATAGCTACATTTCCCAGAATGTTGTCCTGACGACAAGTTCAATGTTCCTTCTTTAATCAGAAACCTGATCACCAGATAAATGTGTTAGCTTTCAACATGACCCTTCATTGATTAAATTTTGCCCAACTTAGAAAATTAAATGGAAAGGGAAAATAAGATTGGTTTTACTTTGTTTTCAGCTGAAGGGTCTTATTTGTCAAATTGCTTTAAATAAAAATATACATGCTATAGTTTAGACTTTATATGAAATACAGAAAGTTTATTTGTAGTCAAAATGGATTTGAGTTCCTGGGTTCCCAGTGGCGTATATTCATTAGATTGGTAATTGTTACTTGCTGTGAAGTTGATCAGATAATTATTGCTAAGTAAGATAACGCAGGTGAAAAAGAACTGATGGAGTATTTAACCAATGACAGTTTAAATCATTAACTGTAGGAGTTACATTGCTGTGCACATTAGGTTTTATGAAAGCTGTGTATATCTTAGGGTGGCTAGTGGAAGAAAAAGGTACACATTTCTGTTAAAACAGAACCATAGCAATAGCCCTCAGTTGTAAAGATTCAAGAATTGAGCCATATAAAGATTAAGTGACTTTTTTCAGAATCACACCACTAGTTAATAACCAGGCAGGACTAGGATGTAGTCTTCTAATGTTAAACCAGGTCAAGGGGTTTATTGAAGAAATGTACTTTCAATAAATATTCTTGGAATGAATGAATGAAACACAATGCCTTTCAAATAAACTCTTGCTCCACCATTGGATATTTACTTCTTAGTCTTCTAAATAATAGGCAGAAATTACCACTTGTACCAAATAATCATGACATATATAATGATAGACTGAGGGGCGCCTGGGTGGCACAGCGGTTAAGCATCTGCCTTCGGCTCAGGGCGTGATCCCGGCGTTATGGGATCGAGCCCCACGTCAGGCTCCTCCGCTACGAGCCTGCTTCTTCCTCTCCTTCTCCCCCTGCTTGTGTTCCCTCTCTCGCTGGCTGTCTCTATCTCTGTCAAATAAATAAAATCTTTAAAAAAAAAATAATGATAGATTGATAGGACAGATGATAAAAAGATTCAGGGAGATAGATTCCTTAATGCCTAAACTTGGGAAATTATATCATTTTTCCCACTTAGGAAAAAATTTTCTGAGTATTTCCAGGTGATCAGGAACAGATACTCTGGGTAGGAATGATACATGAGTAGTATTTAGCCAAATGTCTATGTAAAATGTTTCTAATTATCCAATCCTGTTTTTCCATTGACAATGACTTTCAAAGGAAAAATTCCATGTGGTTGTCCTTGCTTTGTTACAGAAACTCCAGAGGCCTCTATTCCCACGGTCCCTTTAGGGAAGAAAATTATACATCAAGGAAGGAGAGCACCGGGCACAGAGAAGAGACCAACCCAGACTCTGCACATAGTCGCATCACTTTATGATGAAAGAATAAGAAAAAAAGACCACTGACCCAGAGCTTTTCAACCCTTCCTTCTTCCCTTCCTCCTTCTTTCCTTTCGTTTTTTAAGCAGCAAATCACATTTTAAAAGCACACTGAAACTATAGCTATCCGCTGAATCAGCGGCATTCCATATCATTAGGAGGGGCCAGATGCTGCTGGGTGCCAAAGAGGGCAATTCTTACATTGAGGGCTTTGAAATTCATGGCAGAGTTAACAGCTTAAAGACAAAGTTTTTCTATTTCAAGAGGAAGGATTGTGAAAGAAGAAAGCATTTATTGAAATGGCAGTTTGGATAAAAATAAGAGCATTAATTTTATACTATATACAATAAGGTTAGAAAAAATGCCAGATTATGTAGGAGCCATTTTCCACTCTTACAAAGAGATAAATTTCAACCAGCTGGGAGCAGGAAAGGGTAGTGGAGGGGATAACAATAGATGGTCGCTGGTGGGCTTCCCTGCCAAGGAAATCTAGATAGGACTGGGGGGTCTGACAGCTGGAGAAAAATGTGCCTCACTTCTCAGACCCCCTCAGGGGTGCCAGGGAGCCTTACCGAGAAGCCCCCCTCTCCAGCATGCGACCAGAGCCATGAGTAGAAATGGTGGTAGGTCGGGTATCGGCAGAGGGGATCTGAGAGAGCCCTGCCTGGAGGCTCCACAGCCCAAAGGGTAAGGGAACAAATCTGAAAATTTCCAGTGACTCCCCCAAACGGGAACACAAGTGGCTGAGGGAATGAACCAGACACGTCACTATAGCAGTGACTAGAGCACGCTGTTGTGCGTGCTGTGAGGCCCTTGGGCTAGTGGTTATGGCAGGTCAGGCACAGTAGCAGCAAGACAGAAACTCATGACTCAAGCTGAAAACTTATGTCCACACAGAAACCTGCACACAGATGTTCAGAGAAGCTTTCTTCTTAACTGCCCAAACTTGGAAGCAACCAATCTGCCCTTCAGTAAGTGAATAAACTGTGGTATATCTAGAGAATGGAATATGACTCAGAACTAAAAAGTAATGAGCTATCAAGCTATGAAATCACATGGAGGAACCTAGATGCATATTACTAAGTGAAAGAAGCCCACCTGAGAAGGCCACATACTGTATGACTTTAACTCTCTGACATCCTGGAAAAGGAAAAACAACGGAGACAGCAAAAAGACCAATGGTTGCCAGGGTCAGAGGAGGAGGAGGGATGAACAGGTGAGACACAGCATTTTTAGGGCAATGAAAACACTCCGTATGACACTATAATGATGGATATGTGTCATTATGTGTTTATCCAAACCCACAGAATGTAGAACATCAAAAGTGAGCCCTAGGGTAAACTGTGGACTTTGGGTGACTCTGATGCGTCAGTGTCGGTTCACCAATTGCAACAAATACCCCGCTCTGCTGGGAGATGTTGATAATGGGGGAGGCTAGACATGTGTGAGGGCAGGGGCATGCGTGGGAAATCTCCATACCTTCCCTTCAATTTTGCTGCAAACTTAAACTGCTCTAAACAAATGGAATCTTAAAGAAAACAAAAGCCAAACAAAAACCCTGAGAGGGCTGCCTGAGTGCAGAGAAGAGTGTAGCATCAATGGTGGCAGCAGACTAGACCTGCACCCACTTCTCCCAACGCCAGCATGACTTCAAAGCCCCAGAGACTGATTCAGAGCTCAAGAGAAAGGGAGAACAGAGCAGAACCTTGAAATGCCTTCGTGTGAACTCTAAATCGACTGAGAACTGAAGTGGGGGGAGTAAGATATAATGTAAGCTCAATTACAGAACACACAGTTCAAGTTTGCACATTTGTTCGCCGCCTGTCAAGTTCACGCCTGCCATGCCCAGCAAATGGAAGGAGATGCACTTTGGGGCGAGTGGGTGAGGGGCCCAGACCCCACCAGCTTGGGCTCCTACACATGTCCCACAGCAGGGTTTCTCCACCTGGGTGGTAGCGGCAGTGGGGGCCACACAATTCTTTGCTGTGGGAGCTACCTCACGCATTGTAGGATTTCTAGCAGCATCTGTGGCCTCTACCCACTAGATGCCAAGACAGCACCAAAATGTCCTCTGGGAGTCAAGGGAAGGGTGAGGAACTGCCCCCGGTTGACAACCACCGTTCTAGAATATCCCCCAGGCAACCTTGAGAAAGAAATCGCAGAACTCCACGGAGCACAGTTTATAAACAACAGATGTAGCCAATTTCTCATTCACAAATGTGGAGCTGAAGCCAAGGTAGGTAAATTGACTTTCATTCTGCCTCACTGTAAATTAAGGAGAGAGCCAGGATTATAACCCAGATTTCCCGACACTAAATTCTGTGCTTTATCTTCCGTGAACTTGAAATCTGAGAAAGCTAGCAAAAAACCTGGCACATAGTAGCAACTTCTAATTATGTACTGAATGAATGAATGGCTTAGCCATTTGGGTCATGCCATATCATTGGACATTTTAGAACCAAAGAAGAACAATGACCCAAGCCTTCCAGCAAGTGGCAAAGACACTTCCAGGGGTCACACTATACTTTTCAGTGCCAATTCTAACTCATCTGTACATCTTTGAGTCCAAAGTCAATGTGGAAAAATATTACTGGCCAATTTTCGACTTGATGCTGATAGTCATGCCATATTTAAAGATTTTGAAGATGAACATGGAAAGACATTCTCTCTTTCCCAGGGCTCGTGGACGATGGAGTTGTTGAAGCAGCCACGTGTACTACAAAGCTCCTCTAATGCTCGTTATCTGAACCACACACCTTGAACCTTACCCCATGTGCCCATGTACTGTTGATTAATTTCCAGTGTGTTGTCACATTTCCCTACAAAACTGCAGAGGGCTCTAAAACTGATCATAGTATTTTTCTCTTTCTTTTATGTTTTTTATTATCTTTATCTAGCACAGTACTGGGTACAAAACAGCCGATGCTCAGATGTGAAAGCTGTTCACCATAATTCTATAGTAATTTCTTTAATTTGTTCAGAAACTGGGCGCCCTAAGGGCTAGCCTGTCTGCCACAGATAGGCCGAAAGCTGTGATTCTATTTTCTGTCCTTATTTATTAATGTGTAGTCGGATGGCACACTATCTGACATCAGAAGCCAGTGGCAACTTTCCAATCTGTGTCTCTAATAGAGATAAATGTGGAGCAGAGGTGGCAAACTGGCTGACAGCCCACCAAAGGCAGCCCCAGGAGAAGTTCTGCTTGGCCATTTATTAAAGGCTACGGCGCTAGGCACGGGGTGTGGCCGGGCAGTATGAGCAACGTGGCACCAAACCCGCTTCGCAGTTACTTAGCTTCTCTGTTTTCTTACATGAAAAGTCGAAGTAACAGAAGTTCCTAATGAGGTTGTTCCGAAGATTTAATCGATTAATACACGCAAAGTCACTGGACACAGCTGACACAAACGCAGCTCCCCAAAGAGATGAGGTATCGTCCTCACATTCGCGATCACCACGAGCATCGCCACAAAGGCTGTCGGCAGGCGCCAAACTGACATACCCGCCTGTCAGACTTCTTAGCCCGTGAACCATGTAGCAACCAAATAACCAAACACACAGGCTGCAAGTATAACTTATTTAAAATGTTCGACTCTTGAAGATGAAGACAGTCATAGAGCCATTCATCGATCAAAATATCAAAAATTGTATTTTAGTATTAAATGACACTATTAAATGAGACGAAAAGGCTTCATTCTTCCTAAGTCTCTGTTAACTCCACCTCAGGTCGTCAAGGTCTCAGCAGACACATTTCACCACACGAAACACCTGAAAGTAAATCTCCCACCTCCTCCCCCCATCCACTGCCCGTGCCCCGCAGCTCTTCTGAAAGGCAGAAAACAGTACGATTTTCTCATGTATTTTTAGAAGAAGGTCACATGTACCCAGGGACAAGACTGTGGCCATTAAAAAATTATTAAAATATAAGTATTCCCAGGCTTTCCTCTCTCCTGTGAAAGAGAATTCTGGCTTTGCCCATTTGGCTCCTCCGGTTCCTCTAAACAACGGAGCAAGGACCCCTGGGCAGAGTCGAGGAACCCTGGCAATGCTTAAGAGGTGGAACTAGAAAAAAAAATCAAGGGAAAGAGGGTGTGCACCAAAAAAAGATATATTCCTGACTTAGATAATTTACATATATCCTATAGAGATATGTATTTTTTTAAGGACTGAATGGTAACAGAACAGAGAGAGGCAGTGTAGGAGAAGAAACGAAAAAAAGAAAAGCCACACAGTGGCTCGTGTGTGCTGGCTGTGCTGGGGGTATCGTTCAGCTGGGAGAGGAGACTTAATGAGAGTTTGAGGCTAACATCAGCCCTTAGTGCAGAGGCTAGAAGAACGACAAACACCGAGCAAGATTTTTACCACATCTACGTGTGTTGTAACTTACATCTCCTACTCCTTCCATTTCCCATCTGATGTTTTCTTAGAAGACTACCTAAATTTGGAACTTCCTTCAAATGTGGTTTTCTTTCAGACTATTTATCTTTAAATCAACACCTAGGAAACATCCCTGCCAGGGATGGAACGTCGCAGAAAATACCACACGCGTGCGCGCGTTGGGGACAAATTACGTTTGAATCGCGGAAATGTCTAGGAGTACACATTTAATCAAATTTCAAAGAAAGTGGCATTGTGACTGATTTTTAAATCACACAGGATGACTCTGGTGGAGAGGGTGCTTATCGCCACGCTCAAGTCGCTGCCGCAGCACAGCAGGAACTCTTGGAACCTAGAGAACAACAGAGAAGGGCCGACATGGCTTCGGCCAAGACCCTGGAGGAAAACAGCACAGAATTCCCTGGGCCCTCCGCTTCCGTGTGTGTTCGGAGGCGGCAGCAGCAGCATTAGCAGATACCGCTAGTGCACGTGGCTCTGCGGGCTAGAGCCCAGCTGCTCGCTCCCTTCTCAAAATTAATTTGCCAAAACATCCAACAGTCATCTTTGTACTAAATGATGCATGATTAAAAAAACACACACTGGCTACGTCTGTCCTTGCCACATTCATTACCATGATTTGCTCAACATTTATGAGCCCACCACTATTTTGGGTGGCAACAGCTCGGTAAAAGCCAAAAGGACCCTGGAAATGCACTCTGCTGCTGCTTCTGGGAGGCAGGGCTGCAGATTTATTTGTTGCTATTTTCAAGCAAAATATTTCAAAGCAATCTAAAGGCTTGGGAGAGCAGGCTCTCCTAATAACCCTATCAAACCTAAACCCCATAGCACGCCATGGTCTCGAGCGATTAAAAACAACAAAAACAACACAGAGAAGTAGCAGCTAAATATCAGAAAATACAAAAAAAAAAAAAAAAAAAAAACCTGAACAGTAGGGAAGGGGGGAGAATGGGGAGAGAGACACTATGTAGGGGATTAGTCACAGTATATAAAACATTGATGACTTTTGGCTACTGTGCTTTACTCCTGCAAATGGGAGAAATTCATGCATAACCTATAGAGTAGGATGTCTTTAGAGGGGATGAAAGCAGCTGAATAATACAGTTTCATTCGACTTTGAGACTCCTTTCATCTTACATAACTACCAGGCAAAGCACTGCTGCTCATATCCCTTGGGTTGATTAAGTGGTGACACGAGACTTGTTCAAGCCCCACGTGTGCCTCAGAGATTCTCAAGAGAGGGGTTCAGCACATCGTCTCCTGTCCCCAGAAGGCTGAAGTCTGGGTAAGGACAGATATCGGCCAAGCAATTACTCCTGACGTTAGCATCTCAGGATCCTAGTTCCAGGAATACCAAGATGCCCTTGTTTCCTTGCCTACACCTTGTCTACTTTTTGAAAGTAGCTAGCTTTTACTCGGGAGGCCATGAAAGTCTCCACTGTAATAAGAAAGGACCATATCAAAGTTGGCTCTGCCTCCCGCTAGTCAGAGGCTGTGTCAGGCAAAGGTCTTTGTTCCTCTCCTTATAGATCACCAAATTCCATTTAAAAAAATGCAAAGAAGGAAAACCCTACAAGGCACAACAAGAACTATGCTGAAGAAAAGTCAATAAAACAATTTCTCTTCAAGGGACCGGCAGAGGTAATTTCCACCTTGATTGTCCATATCTGCATACTGGTTTGTACCTGATTTATTCAACTTTTCCACACTCAACTTTTTGGTTAAACCCTGTTTTGTTGGTTGAGGGCAAAAGCTTGTAATTATCCTCATGAAGAATGTCTTTATTGGATTCCAAAAAAGAAGGGACTCCTAAGCCCTGGGACAAGGAGCATATAAATGTGTCCTCATTCACAGGGATGACATGGAACTCCCTGTCAACCACCTGAACCTGTGAGGCAGGGAGTACAGAAGCCAAATGTATGCCTTTATGTTAAGTTATTCACAGAGTCCTGAGGAGTTTCCTTGCAGGCTAGCTCCATAGTCACAGGGCTTTTTGCAATTTTCAAAAGAGGAAACTGAGGCCCACAGCAGTGAACTCACCCGAGATTGTGTGATTTACCCCCACTTACCTACGGAGGGGGAGAGCCAGCATTGCCTCCTAACTCCTCACCACAGCCACTCATTCCTTCACCATGAGACGGCAGTAAAGAGCTCTCTTTGAAAGCACTGCACGCTGAGGGTGTGGGCAAAATGCCAAAACATCAGGATGATGTGGTCAAGCGATTTAAAAATGAAATCAATCATCTGTATGTTTAAGTGGCATAATGCCAAATAGCTAACTAACTGTTTAAATGTTTAAAGCTTGCCCATCGCCTAAGTCTTTGTAAACTCCTAGGGTAGCTTTATATGAATTGCAGTTTCCTCATATTAAATGGTGCTCCTCTTGTCTTTTGGGGAATTCTTCTTTCTCAATAGTTCAAAAGGCTCCATGCCACCCAAAAGTGAAAAACGGACTTCTTTTTTCATGATCACTAGTAAGATTAACTATGAACATATTACTGGCTGAATCCAGAAAAACACAACTACATATCTGAGGATTTCTTGAGGAAGCCAGACACTGCTGACTTGCAGTGTCATATTCTATGTCAGTGATGACCCCTAGGTGACTCGATTACCCTAAATACATGTACATAGTAAAATGCATGTCTTGCTGCAGTGGAGTGTGGCATTTAAAGGAGGTTGGTGTTCAGAGAACTGATGAGAGAGAGAAACCCCTACAGGTGCCTGGGGATAAAGGGTGGTCACAAAGGGGGTCGGAATGGACCCTAACCAGCAAAGAAAAAGTATCTGGGGAAAGTGAGAATGATGATGGTGATCACAGAAAGAAGCAAGCTACCTACCACGGAAAACCCCCGCGGGGTAGCAGTGTTTATCTACCTACCATCAGCAAAACTGACTGACCTCAGAGTTTTGGGGAATCAAGGCCAACTATCAGGAAGGCATGCCTTTTGCTGGGGGAGGCAGAATAGACAGGGCCCTCTCTTATTGAGCCACTAGAGACTAGCTGTATCCAGCAGAATTCTAGACTTTGGCAGAATATAGGAAGGAAGCTTAGCCAGCTTAATTAATATGGCTTTATGTTCATTAACCTTAAGTCTATGTTACACGTGCTTTTCAGATATTCCCACGAGGGCTACCAGAGGAGAGGAAAATGCTGAGGCATCAGTATTCATGAAGCTAATTATCTGCGGGGGACCTGCAGAGCCATCGGCTGACCCAGATAGGACACTCATCCCTCCTGGGTGTTCTGTCTTTAGACAAGTCAGCTATCCATCAAATCGACCAAGGTTTACTGAGAACCTATTTTGTCCCAGGACTTGCAAGGTGCTGAGATTAAAATGCTGAAACATTATCAAGTTAAAACGTGATTATGATCATTGTCAGATATTTCAACAATCCCTAAGTTCAAAGTCAGGACAAGCTCCAGGTTGAGGGACACCCTCTGGTTTCCGGCCCTTGTTTGCTTACAGAATAAAGTTTTAACCCTTTCAGTAAATGAAATCTCACTGAAGCTTCTCCCCCAGCTTCTGGGGGTAGGGAGTCCCAGTGTTTCCGTGCAGTACAATATACCATGAACTTATAAGACAAGAAATACTACGAAAATATATGTGCAGGCTACGACGGATAAATATTACCCTCAGTTCGAGTAAGAGTAAGAAAAAAGTAAACCCCAAGTGCAAGCTTTCTGAGTTGAACATTTTCTGCTTTGGGAATTCTTACATTAGCTCCCTGTGTAAGGACAAATAAAAATTCAAAATAAGAGGTTTAATTCTCCTTGTTGAAAACAAGGGCAGAGAGTCCCCTCTCTTCCTTTTCCTGGGACCATTCACTTTAGAAAACTTGTAAGCACTTTCTCCTCCCTGTGCAATGTATATAAAACCTTTTGAAAACTAAATGGGGCCATGGGGTGCCTGGGTGGCTCAGTCGGTTGTCTGCCTTCAGCTCTGGTCATGATCACAGAGCCTGGGATCCAGCCCCGCCTCAAGCGCATCGGGCTCCCTGCTCAAAGGGGACTCTGCTTCTCCCTCTGCCCCTCCCCACCCCTCACTGGTGCTCGTGTGTGTGCATGCACTCTCTCACGCTAATAAATAAAAATCTAAGAAAAAAAAAAACTAACTAGATGGGCCCTTTGTCATCTTGATAACCTAAAAATGTCTTTCTCAAAGACCTGAGAGCTACCTCTTTGAAATATAAGCATCAAGGGAGACAGCACCCCTATCTCCCAGTTTCTGTGGGAGGGTAGGAGCCTAATTTTGGTGGGCACTTTGCTCCAAGTTGCAAAACCACCCTCTGTCATAAAGGTATGAAAAATTTTTCTTGATAAAGCCAACAGGCTAACACAGTCACCCCAATTACTATGTACAGTTAGGACGAGTATGTGTGACAAACGGTGCTGTCACGTCCTCTTACCTAAGGATTAGTTATCATCTTGAAAACACGTATGAATGGGTTGTGTGAGATTTCTTTCTGTCTTTACAGGCCCTTAGGCGACTGCCTGCAGTATATGTCCCATTCTGGTTAATATTTATTCAATAATAAAACTATTTTCTGTCTCTACTACCTTTGCGGGAAGGTTTTCTAGATTGGAAGAAGATTTTGTTTTTTAATTATATTTCCCCAATACCTGTAATTGTTTTTTGTTCATTTTCTCCACTAGAACATAAACTCTGGAAACCCATCCGTTTGTTCTCCATCGTATTTCTCTACTCTTTGGCAAAATCAAAGTACTCAATAAATCTCTGTTAAGGGATGGACCGTGAAGACTTTTCTGAGAGAAGAAGCTTGAGATGGTGGGTGACAGAGGAAAACCGTGACTTTCTAACAGAGCGTGGCCTGTCTAAAAATAACGCCAAGTGAAACGGAGCTGTGAGAGGCTGCTGGTCTGCAGGCTCCTCTCATGCTCCCTCCCTCCTCCTACCTGACTTTTCAACAAGGAGTAAAATCCCCATAACAAGGGTTAGTCCCGCTTGGCACAGCACATGTGTTAATTATTCTCTGGGACTGTTGAGTGAGATGAAATCCCATTCTCCAAAGAGAAGAGTTAAACCGGTAATAACAGGATCTAGCAAAGTAGGCAGTCTAGTTACCTCTGTACATCCGGGAATTACGTGACAATACCACCTCTTCATAAAGTAATAGTGACAATGACCCCTAATGCTGAGAAACTTATTAATGACTTGCAGTTGGTTTTATGGCCCTGATCTCATTGATCCCAGAAGCACTTCTGTGAGGTAAGGAGGCAAAGTATGATTATCCCACACCAGAGATGCAGAAACCAAGGCTCACGGGACTTAGGGCTTGCTCAACATTTAGCATGTGGGCAGGAAAAAAACCTTCTGATGCTTATTCCAGTGCCCCTTCATTTACTCATGTTATCTCCGAGCCCTTAGCAAAAGAGCAAGGGACAGGCACTAAGGCTTTCTCAAAAAGGCCCTGGTGCCCACAGCCTCTAGCCTAGGCTGACTTTCAGAGCCCCCCGACCACGTCCCCAAGTCTACTACACCTGGGCTTCACTTACACGGCACAACATGAACAGGACAGGGATTTGCCACATGAGATTCCCGGGTACCTCCGCTCGTTTAGCCGCCCCTGCACTGCAGTGAAAGGAGCACACAGCGTCGCCGTCTCCCGGCGTCCAGGGTTCCTGGTTAGAGGAGACGGGCATAGCTGCAGAAGCAGCAGCTCTTTACAGGTACAGAGAGGTGGGATCCAAAGACTGTGGAGAACAGGAGAGCTGATTTCAGTACTTTCACCAGGACATGAGAAGTGAGCTGAAAAACCAGCATATGTATTTGTATTCATTCCAACAACATTCAGTGCGTGCTTTTTGTGTGCCGGGTGCGGGCTGTGCACCCATGAACAGGGTGGCCTCTACCTGCGGCACTTCACGACACGGCGCCGCGACACAGCAGCCAATGAGTAATGAACGTCATTCCATGTTACGGGCGCTGCTGCAGCAGCAACTATTAATCATCACCCAACCAGCAACAGCAGATTCCTCCAAACAGAAAGTTTCACAAAATCCAGACTCAAATACTACCTCTGCCCAATGTAAACGCTTCTGAAAGTGAGGAAGATGATAAATGAAGCCATTATTTATTCTGGATTTAATGGAGCAGCCTAAAAAGTCTTGAGAGTTGAGTCTTTAAAGCTACCAAGTTCTTAATAGAAGCCAGGCTCCAGTCTGTGCTGCGGACATAAAAACTGAATAAAACAGAAGGACCCACCGTAAAATGAAAGCAGACATGTAAACTCTCTATTACAGAGGGTGTGATAAGTGCTATGACAGAGCAAACCACGTAATGATGTAAGAACAGAGAGGAGATTTTAAATAGGGAAGTCAAGAGGGACTGCCAAGATATATGATCCTTAAGCTGAACTTAAAGAGTGAAAAGTTTACTAGTTGTTATGGAATGAATGTTTGCCCATCCCTTCCCCAATTCCTATGTTGAAGCCCTAACCCTCATTGCGATGGTATTAGGAGGGGAGAGGTAATTAGGTTTAGATGAAGTCATGAGGGTGGGGTCCCTATAATGGGGGGATCTGTGTCCCTGTAAGAAGAAGAGAGACCAGAGCTCATTCACACTCACTCTCTCTCCCTCTCTTTCTCTCTTCCCCTCTCCAAGTGCACACAGAGAAGAGGTCATGTGAGCACACAGGGAGATGGCAGTTGTCTGCAAGCCAGGAAGAGAGTTCTCATCAAGACCTGAATCTGTCAGCACCTTGTTCTTGGACTTCCCAACCTCCAGAACTGTGAGAAATAAATGCCTGTTGTTTAAGCCACCCAGTCTATGGTATTTGGTTATGGCAGCCTGAGCTGGCTAATATACTACGTTAAAATGAAAGAAAAGAAAAGAAAAGAAAAGAAAAGAAAAGAAAAGAAAAGAAAAGAAAAGAAAAGAAAAGAAAAGAAAAGAGAAAAGAAAAGAAAAGAAAAGAAAAGAAAAGAAAGAAAAGAAAAGAAAAGAAAAGAAAAGAAAACCATTTTAGAAAGAAAAAATAAGAAGTGAAGAAATCACAGATGCTCCAGACAGCATGCCAGGTTTAAGAACTAAAAGAAGGTTGGCACGATTAAAGGGTGGGCATACATGTGGCTGAGTGAAAGAAGATGCTGCTTCAGAGACAGGAAGCCCAGGAAAGCCGTATATGCTGAAGTGGGTACTTGAACTTCATGCAGAAAGCTACTGAAGGATTGTAAACAAAATAGGACTTGTTCAGAACTGAAACTTAGCCTACTCCAGAGGATGGCTACAGGCTGGATTAAAAGGGACGGGTCTGAAGACAAGGAAGAAGTGGTAAATGTGGTAGACAGATGTTCTTTCTTTAGGGACCACCCTTCCCCTAATTTACAGGATTGGTCAGGTGACATGGTTCAAGTGGACTGATGGGTCCTCCGTTACCTAGCCAAGGGATGGGCAAGTGATTTCATTCTAGGCCAGTTAGAATACTCGTCTGCCACAATTTAGCACACGGCTCAACATACAAGATATGCTTAAAAATATGACTGAATAGTTAAAAACAGCATTATAGAAGTGATCAAGTGATCCAGGGATTTCCTAGAATTCTTGAGGTTTAAGGCTTTATGGCACTGTAATAGGGAAAGATAAGGAAGCAAATGTCATCACTCAGTCTTCAAATGAACATTATTAAGCGCACTCTGCATGCCAAGTGTAAGATGAGGTTCTGGAATGGGGTTGGTAGAAATACAAACATGAGTAAAACACAGTTCTTGTCCTTAAATATCTTTTTAATAATGGAAACCTTTATTATTCAAGATCAAAAATTTTAAATGCATAATTATACAAATAAAGGAATACGGTCATCCAGAGAAATTTGCTAACTAGTAGTTCCTGCTGCAAGAATCAGAAAAGGCTGTGAGGAGAAAGAGTTTTTGAGTTGACCCTGGAGTGGGTAAAACTTGGACAGATGGAGAGAGGGACAAAATTAGTATTCAACTGAATCAAGGAGGATGAGATTAAGGGTCATTAACTTGAATCCCAAGATGGCAGAAGAGAAAGACTTGCACAAAGCATTAAAATTACTAAGGAAAGGGAAAGAAGCAGAGGCAGTGGGAGACAACAGTGTCATCATTTGAAGCACTCCAAGTGTAAGAATCATCTGCGGTTGAGAAGCGGCTCTGGAAAGCAAAGAGGTTTACATGCGGGAGAAGGGAGGCAGAGTTTCCAAGAAAAGGAATGGAGAAGGTGGGTTCGAGACAAAGGACTGCTTCTCCACAGCAGGAGGATGTGGGAGAAACGAAATGGAGGGGCCTGTGTGCCGGCCCCATACCGGATCCATGTGAGCCTCAGACTGGAGATGGCAAGAATGAGCACATTGTGGGCAGAATGCGAATGAGGTCAGCAGAGGCCTGCTGAGTGGGGCAAAGACACCTCGGCCAGCTGAGAGAGTCTGACTTACAGAAATACAGTCATCCATCTTCTCATTAACGCTCGGCCCTCTGTCACTCTGGTTGCTCTGTTCGCTATCCCTCTTCGCACTAGAAAGCAATCATACACACAGTGGGGTGGGAGTTAGACTTTCTGCTGCTTTTCTTTTGCCCTGATTTTTAGCTTCAATGTATTAGAATCAAATGGAAGCTAAATTTACTGCCAGGCTGTAATTCTTGATGGGAGAAGGTCCTTGACACAGTGAGCTTCCCCAGTCAGCATTTGTCTTTTCCTGGCTTCCCCAGCTCCTGACTCCCCCTCGAGCCGCTTCACCCTCACCAACCTCACCATTCCCAGATGGAGCCATTTCCACCTCCCATGAAGCACAGCTCCTGGCATTCATTCTAAAACTCCCCACTTAAAAATCCCACCTGGCTGGTATTTTGTAACACGGATAAACACCTGCAGAATATAAGAAATGAGAAACCGGGGGAAAGAAAGTAACATTATGGTGTTCCTGCTAAGCACATCGATACAGAATCCACTTCTCACAAAAACTCCCAGAGCTAGACATTGCTGTATCTTTTCTATCTGAATATTACTAAATGCTGTGGCAGGAATTCCAGAATGAAACCCTGAATAGGGAAAGAAATGGGCAGTATGAAGTCAAACCCAATCCAGTTTAGGAAAGTGAAGTGAAAGAGGGGAGAAACCTACACAGTTCTCTCCATCTTGGGAACTCGTGTGTGGAGCCTACGGCATGGATCTGAAGATGAAACCTCAAGAGGGTGTGTGGGGGAGAATGACCAGGTTATTCCAAGCCACAGAGCCTCAAAGAGTCTCTGACGGTGGTTTTTCTCAAAGGGCCTAAGGACAGGCGGTTGCCTTGGTAACAGAAGAGGTAGCCAAAGAGGCACCAATTACAGTTGTGTAAATGTGTCAAGGATCCAGCCTGAGAGGGGGGCCTGAAGGAAGCAATGCATAAAAAGCTGAGGGGTGGAGCAGGAGAGAAGGCATTTTGTTACTTCTGCTTTCTGGGTCACTCGTGGCTGGACACTCACTTGAGATATCCCTACTCTCTTAGAAGACACACCCAAATGACTCATGAGATGCCATCAGCAGCGGAGAGGAAACGTGCTCTTGTTATTACCATACTATTACCATACTATTATCATACTGAATTCTAAATGAGGAGTTAGGTCATGTAGCTTGCTGAAAGGTGATGTCACATGATCACTTTTGTAATTATCAAAGGAGACAGCTGAGTGAATCTAGTTTTCTTTAAAAGACATACTTATGAACTCAGTAGCACTCCATCAACAGTCCCACCAAAATATTCCTAAATTTACCTATAATTGTTTTTGCTCTCATAGTTGATTTGTTAGTATTTTTCTTCTAAATTCTTTGAGTATTCTGTGGGATTTTTTAAACTTTTGATAAATTTCCTCATAACTGTGCCAAAAACCCTAATTTGGGAATTATTCTCAATAATCTCTAATGATTATGGGATATTGGTGAACAGGGCAGGATGAAAAGTTTTTATCTCTTTCCCTCACATAAATGAGAACAGAAACAAAAAGGAGAAGTTCAAGCCAAGCAATTGCCCAGGGAGCCAATTCAATTTCTTTTATAATTTTTAATTACACAAGTAATTCAAGAAATATTCTCCTCATAAAAATTTCAATAATACAAAGCAAAAGTCCCCAGTTACCACAATACTCAATCCTACTCCCCTCTTTGGAGGAATCCATTATTATTAGTTTGGTGTTTACCTTCCAGAACTTTATGTGTTTATACATGTATTAGGCAATGTATTACTTAATATACATGATATCATATGCTTTCTTCACTTATGCCTTTGAAATAAAATTAAATCAAGACATAGTAATCTATTCCTTCCTTTTTAACTGTTATGTATCTTTTTAATTAGGGTAACAGTAGCCACTCTAACAAATAAATCCCAAAATATCGAGGGCTTCGTACAATGAGTGTGTATGTCTTATTCACCTACCAGTCCATTGAGAGTAGTGCAGACCAACAGGTAGCTTTCCTCCACTCAGGAACCAAGCTCGCTCCATCTGGTTGCAGCACGTCTCTGAGGGTCTTTCTATTATCTGCATCCAGTCAAGAGAAGAGCACAGAGAAGGTACACCTACTTTTTAAAAGATGTAGCCTAGAAGTGGCACACATGACTTCCACTATTATTACACTAGTAAGTTCAAGGGGGATTTGGAAATTGCTCATTTAACTATTCTGCCACTGATGGGCTGTTTCTAGGTTTTGTTCTTATGAGTAATGATGCAACAAATGTCTTTCAGCCTGTGTTTGCACATAGACGGTACAAAGTGAGGTACACAGGTGATGCCTCAAAGGACATGCACTTTTCTTAGCTTACTGGACACTGACAAACTGCTCTCCAGAAACGACCACACCAATGCACACTCTACCAACAATGTATCATATTCCCAGATGCCACTAACACTGGCTGTTATCAATCATTTACATGTCACCAATATGATAAATAAGCCTGATATCTAATAGCTCTAATCACATTTCCAAGATTATATAATTATGCTGACTATCTTCTATGTGTTAGCGATTTACATGAATACATCTATGAACTGATTAGCCATAATTTTTGCCAATATTCTGTTTGGTCGGAGGTGAACTGAATTGTTCAAATGTAACTACTGCAATACAGTTTTGACTAGGGCCCTAAGATGTGGGATCGATCCCACCTACAAAATGAGCCGTGGGAAAGCACGAGCAGGGTTTTCAGAGTGGGTGGCTGAGAACCAGTTCTGGGATATTTAGATGAACATCTACCTCTAATCTTTAAAAGAACTTGGGAAGGCTGAGAAAGAGTGGAATTAATGGAAGGGAATTTTGAGGAGAGGTAGGGGAGATGTAGGAATGGGAGACACATTTCTCTTGCTCAAAATAGTGAAAACATCTTTAAAGATGCCCTTCCCTAACATGAAACTGAATCCATGTCTTAAAAGGGCTTAGGGACAAAGGGGCCTGATGTCTCATCCGCTCCTAAGAAATCTAAAGGGAGGTTATTGTGGGTAGCCAGCCACTCAGCAGGCTGATGACAAGGAGACCTTTCCCAGACCTTCATGAACAAGGAATTTATTGGACCAGAGTTCTTGGGACCAGAAGTGATCCATGCACAAGAAAGGGCAGGCTTGAGGTTGTCTTCAATCCTGTTCCAAAGGCCACTTGTAGAGGTAAAGTAATCCTAGTACAGAAAAGCTGAGAGTGCATTAGTACAAGCCTTGTGGCTGAGGAAGGAATGAGAAGTAACTTCCCCGAAGAATTCATCTGCTGATACCAAGGTGAAATGAGAGGAGAGCACCTCTCCGTAACAGCGTGGGAGAGGTCTCCCAAAACTCCACGAACGTGCCCCACGCTGTGCCGAGGTCAGTCAGCAAGAATATATACACCTACCTCCTACTTCCCATCCTTTCCCTAATCTCAATCCTGTAGGAGCCGCAAACATCCTAGTAAGTGGAAGAAGAGGAAAGTACAGGCTGAGAATATTGGAGTTTTGGGGAAGGACTGTCCACACACTGACTCCTATGTGGGTTGACTCAGGCATTTATGCCTTCCACATCATCTATCCAGGTTAAAAACCTCGAGGACAGTAGCAAGGAGACCAAGGGTAAGTTAGCAGGGGGCTCTACCAAATTTGCTGAATCAAATTTTGACCCTAAACTTGTACTGCACTTTGCAATATGCTAGATTTCTGAGAAGATAAACTGGTACTAAGGAGAGGAGACACACACATCAGTTTGCACCAGTGATGAGGGACAGGAGAAGAACAAAGAGTCCCTGGCTCCTCTCGGAGAGGGAGAGGGCCACATGCTGTGCTGACTTCTCAGGGAGTTCTCAGGGAGGCCCTTTCTGCTCAACCTACTTCTAGGTCCTGTGGGGGGAAAAAAGAGAGAGAGAGAATTTATCCTGAACAGCCTAAGACAGACGAATTTCCAAGCAAGTAGAGTGTTGGTGACCGTCTGAGTTCAGTGGACACACGGTGTGTGCCTACGTTACATATTTGTTCAGCTTTATATGAGTTAATACATTAAACTGCCTACAAATGTGTCCAGCATATAACAAATGCTCAAAAATGATATCATCATTATTATTAAAAACAGATTCTGTATAAGTAAAAACTATCTGGTAGGTGATTTTGCTCATTGCTTATATAGTCATTGAGATGTGATGTCATTTCTATTTTGTTAAACAAAAATGGTCATTGCTGTGGTCTCCTGAGGAAAAAAGTATGTGTGCACATGCGTGTGCATGGGTATACAAAGTTTCAAATGATTCCTGCAAGAAACCAGATGAAACCATATTATCAAAACAGAACCTGTAATTCTGCAAGGCAGACGCTGTCCTACTACTGTGAGAGCACTGGTGTTAACATTATCCCTCAAAGCCACCTACCCTTCCCTAGTAATTGTGTGTTTAAGACAGCCATGAAAGAGTGGATATAAAGTAAAGCAAGCTGGAAAGAGCTCTGCCGCGGGTCATGAGTAGCCAGGGCATCACAACCTTGGCAGTGAGAAGTGATCCAAGACAGGAGGACTAGTGGTGCCAAAAGAGACCTGGTGCAGGTGACTGACCATCTCCAGCTAATCATGAGTTTTCGGCAACTGATAGCAGTAAAACCCAACTTTAGAGTCATCCTTCCACAGGGAGAAGGATCTGGACAGAGGCCTCTAACGGCTGCCTGTTCCCATGGGGCAACTTAGAGCAGATGGGCGACGTGAGGAACAAAAAACCTGACGGATGTGCCATCATGGATTTGCCCTGTGGATGTGCGCTCCCGCTTTGTTTGCCAAAACTGGGAAGAAAAGTCTCTGGGAATTCTCAAGCCTCCCTGCTGAGCTCAGTTCATCTAACTGAGTGGAAATGGCACTGATGCACTGAGGACTAGCCGCTGTAGGGAAGCAGGAGTAATCAGCACAACCACCTCCTGACCGTTCCGAGAATTCCTATGATGCCAGAAACTCAAGTTCTAACTAGAAAACTCAAGTGCAGGAAGCGAAAGGTCCCCCGCCTGTGTCTAGGAGGCGAGTGTCATGGGAAGGGAAAGGGACTGAAGCAGCAGCCACTAGAAGCTTTAACTCTAACAGAACTCACTCCCAGGCACACAGTAGGTACTTCCTTAGTATCCATGTCCTGTATGTACCACTGGAGCCATAAAGGCTGTATTTTCCTAATATTTTATAGTTGTCAACATAAACTTGCTATCGGTAATTAACAGGCAGAGGTTAATTTCTCACTTTGCAGATGGAGAAATTGAGTATTTTTACTCAGTGAACATGCAAACCATCAGAAGAGACCCTGTGTCTTCCGACCTATTAACTCAACACGTACAGAAAAAGACTCTCCTGGCTTCTTCCCTATGGGCTAGAATAGCTTTCTGCCCAGTTAGAGGACAGTACAAGCAAGACTGAGGAACAGAAGGTGTGGACAATGGAGGAAACGGGCCTTGGCCAACTCTGCGTACAGACTAGAGGCGGTCAGACAAGGTGCTGCACAACCAATGTGTCCTTTGAAAAAGCTCACCTGCACCATACCGGACAACAAGATGATCACGGCAGCATTTTCAATCTACACACTGCATAATACCCAGTGAATTTGTTTTTAATTTAAATTCTTAGTGAATTTTTTGTGAGTGTTCAATGGATATTTTTTTCAAAGAAAGAGAGGAAAGGAGGGAAGAAGAAGGGAAGGGAAGAATATCCATTCTTCAGAAGGGCGAAGAATTAGATTGCCATGCAGTTACCTAATACCACTCTCTCATTTTTCAAGTGACGTAATTGAGACCCAGAAACGTTGACCAGAGAGAGTAAAGTAGGGCCCTCCATCACTGTTGCGCAACTCCAAATCATGTGGAATAGAGCAGTGCTTTAAAAACAAATCTAGGGAGGGGATGGGAAGATGGAAACGTACAGTAAAGAACAGTGTTACGTTACTTACACGATAGTTTAGGTTATTTTATGTAAGACATTGGAAAAAGTTACATTAAAAAACAAAGAAATTGGTGTCTCTGAACCATACTGCTATGGACTGAATGCTTATGTCCCTCCAAAATTCCCTATGTCAAAACCCTAACCCCCAATATGAATGTATGTCAAGATGGATCCTTCAGGAAGTAGTAAGAGTTAGATGAGCTCATGAGGATGGGGCCCTAGTCTGATGGGATTAGTGCCTCTGTGAAGAGACACTAGAGAGCTCGAATGCATCCTCTCTCTCTTGTGCTTGCTTGCACGCTCACGCTCTCTCTCTCTCTGCCATGTTAAGGACACGGCAGAGAGGAGGCAACCAATTGCAAGCCAAAAAGGAAGACTTCACCACAACCCAAATGCTGGCACCCAATATTGAACTTCCAGCTTCCAGAACTGCAAGAAAATAAATTTCTGTTGTTTAAGCCCTCCATGTATGGTCTGTTGGTACGGTGAGCTAAGACACACACATCTGTGGAATTCAATCCTAGAAAAACAGTTTTTATTTCTGCATTTCTCCTCTGGAATACCCTTTCTCATATCCACCCTCCTCCCTACCACATGCCCATACACACACTCCTGCTACGCACATTCTTCATGGTCCTGCTCCCCATTTTACTGCCTTCTAAAACTTCCTAGATCTTATCCCAGTCACAACGACCCCACCGTGAGTCAGCCTACCCAAAGACCAAAGGATTGTAGAATTGCTGCTGTATATTAGAGCTGCGAGCTATTCGTGAATGTGTCTTACTTGAACCCTCGCTAGGCCTTTAGCTCCCAGAGGCAAAGGTCTGGGTCCCATTTACGTTTTATGCCTTGTCCTTCCTCGCATCATGTCTAACTCCGAGGAACTTCTCAATAAATACCTGCTGAAATAAATGGATCTGACTATTGTGTGCTTCCGTGGACCCTAAATGGGCCTCTTTCCAGCTAGAAAAGACTGGCAGGTCCCACCAGGGTGAGTATGCAGCCTTTCCTCCTCCAAGATTTAAGAAACTGCCTGCGGATTCCACCAGCCTTCCGAGCATCAAAAAATCGATGACAACAAATGGTGCTGTCAAAGGGCCAGATCATGGGGGAGCACATATATTGGAAGCACCAATGGACGGTCCACTGATGCAGGGCCCACGGAGCTTATCAAAGTGGCTGCTGCCAGGCCTCCCACATGGAGCCAGGTCAGGCTCGGGCAGAGGGCAGCTAGCTGATCTCTGTCCTCACTGCCAGAGTGATGTCTGTGTCTGTCAATAAGGAGAGGAAGGGTGAATTATCTCAGCGCTGGGCTGCAAGGCATAGAGAGGAACAAATAGCCACTTGAACTCCTGCAAGATAAGAGGGGAGAGGAATGGCGAAGCAAGAATTTAAAGAGTGGCCAGCCAGGGGTGCGTAGCTGAGCTGTGCTCCCACTGGCAGAGAAGGATGCTGGAGAATAACTCATTGCATGTGCAATGTGTCACTCATTTGAATACCCGGAGGCAGGTACAACTAGCCAGTATTAAAATTCCAGGTGGGCATAACATCACTAGCCTTGCTGTATATGCTTTTAACATGCTGGCTAAGGATTGGAACCGTGACTGAATTATAATCTTGGACATGCTCTCATCAGTGCCTGTAGCGAGGCGCTGTGATCCATGATAAACTCTTTGCCTCACTACTCTGCGGCTTTGCCTTCTTATCCCTACCTCTACCTCCCCGGCCCCCATCACACCATCACCCTACCCACCCCCTCCTGTGGAGGCCACCAGACCTTCCGAACAGCCAACTCAGTTCATGCAGCAAAATGGATGGAAGTCTTGAGAAGGATGCCGGGAAAGCTAGGGTGGGAAGACTGAATGGAAAAGAGAGCAAGAAAAGGAAAACAAGCAAAGTTAATTTAAGGCCCAAGAAAGCTGCTCTGACATTCTCATTTCTGCATTATCTTTTGCCTGGCAGCCGCAGCTGTTCACCCACTTTCATCCCTGACATGAACAGTCCATATCTGCAATTATGAGCGCCCGGGGAGCGAGCATTAGTATGCGGCATGCGGCCTGGGAGAAGGTGCAATGCTGGGCTTCCTCCTGCCTTAGAAGTCCCTAGCAGACATGCCCGGGAACAAAGGGAAGAGAGATACAGAAAAGCCCAGCGTCTGTTGGATACCAGAGCCCAAGTCTGAAGCACGAGGTCAGCTGGTTGTGTCAGAATCAAAGGAGCTGAAGAGAGGAGGAGATGAAATGCAGTTGGTGGCTGAGACGGATTTTTTTTTTAATCTGTCTTAAAGAATTAACTACCCACTAAGAACTTTGGGCTAATTTTAGGGGTAAGTAAAATGGTAATAACAGGAAAGGGCAACTCGGCCCAAAGCCAAGCCTATGGGGAGACAAAAAGGGAAAACTGTAGAAGAAGGCTGTTGAATATTCTCTCCCCTTTCCTCTCATCTCATCTATCAGTTGATATTCTGCCATTGCTTCCCTGCATA
Source organism: Ursus americanus (assembly GCF_024610735.1). Lineage (NCBI taxonomy): Eukaryota > Metazoa > Chordata > Mammalia > Carnivora > Ursidae > Ursus > Ursus americanus. The sequence goes on from NC_142131.1 coordinate 2,741,588, forward strand.
GTTAAAACAGCACTGCACCCACATAGAACAATTCAATACATTCCATCCAGGTTTACATCAGTCCTAATAAAATCAAGCCCCTCTAAACATCTCAGCTTTATGCAGTAATTGAGACCTACAGGACTATAGGAAACTTTGAAAGTCACCCAATTAGAAAATTATGTAAGAGAAAATTGATAAGAAATACATCAGAATGTAAATGTCCAATGATAGGGGGCTGGCTCAAGCCCCTGTAAAATATACATTTACTAGAAGACTACACAACCAGTAATTTAGGTCTGTGGTTTTTGAGGCAGTGGTACATATCCACATACAAGCCTTATAAGGACGCTGTGATAACGCGGGAGTTTCTAAAGCTTGTAAAAGAAGTTGTTGTTTGGTACTAGGTAAAAGCCTTTCTGGCCAGGATCCGTAAGTAGTCAGTCTTGGGTCTATACTGCGGGGGTGCATGTCTGTGCACACACCCAGACACTGACCCGTCTAAACAACCCTCGCTGAGGACCAGAGTCCTGGCTCGGAGAGACTTTGGGAGATTTAGTAGACATTACTAGTTCACGTCTGCATTATCTATTTTCCCTCCTTCCTTACTAACCGAAACATCATCTTTTCTAGTGCAGGAACTTATTCTGCTAAAAATAATAATTTAAAAAAAAAAAAAAAGCTCTTCCACCTTCCTAGCAAATAAGTTGGCTCTGAACAATGAGATCGCAGTGGAAGACCCTGGATAGGACTTCCAGGAAAACTGTAAAAAGAAGCAGTCGTTGGGTACTTTTTGTTCACCTGTGATGAAGTAGAGCCGTCATCATCATGTAACCAAAGGCAGAGGCATAAGGTCAAAATCCACATGCTAAGGGCAACTGAGCAGGAAGACAGGGAGCACCTGGCTCCCAGCTGGCACAGTGAGCCACGGTACCTGCCTGCACCATCTGTCTCCACACTTCCTGTCACACACCAGAAAGAGAGAAAGAGAGAGAGAGAGAGAGAGAGGAAGAATAAGAAAAAAAATGTTCTTTGGGTTTTGACTTACATCCAAATCTATTTCTAATTTTTATAGGAGTTATCCTTTAAAAACTGGGAGACAGAAAATCCTCCTCAAGAGCAGCCCTCAAGAAGAGAAGGCAAATGAAAGTTTGGTGGTTACCATCCTGGGCTGAATATCGTCCCCCCAAACTTTGTGTCTACCCAGAACACATGAATGTGACCTCATTTGGAAATAGGATTTTTGTAGATATTATCAAGATAAGATGAAGTAATACTGGATCAGGGTGAACCTTCTTTTTTAAGATTTCATTTATTTTTATTTGTCAGAGAGAGCGCACGCCCAGCAGGCAGAGGGAGAAGCAGGCTCCCCACCGAGCAACGAGCCTGATGTGGGGCTCCATCCCATGACCCTGGGATCATGACCTGAGCCGAAGGCAGACGCTTAACCAACTGAGCCACCCAGGCGCCCCAAGATCAGGATGAACCTTAAATCTGATTTGACTGGGATCTTTATAAGAAGAGGAAATTTTGGACAGAGACACGTAGAGGAGAACAGCATGTGAAGACAGAGGCAGGGAGTGGAATAATATACCTGGAGGCCAAGGAATGCCAAAGATTGCCAAAAACTACCAGGAGCTGGTAGAGGGTCATGGAACAGATTCTCCCTCAGCTGTCTCTTGTTTTAAGCCACCCAGTCTGTGGTCCCTGGATCTGATTGCCTTAGGAAACTGATGCAACTGGTTTGTCACCTATGGGTTTGCAGAGATGTGTTTTTATATGCCATGTTTCTAGAATGGGAAACGGAAGAATACTAAGAAAACTGAATTCTCATCCTATGAGAATGGGCCTATGAGATAGGTCAGAATCCAAGACGCCCTGAAAAACTGTAGCTGTTTATGGGCTTCTCTTTTATGGAGGTGACCAAGACAGGGAAAGAATCCCACTTTTACACTTAAAAGTGGAGGCAATGGGCCAGTTGAAGCCAATAATATGAGACAGCTCAGAATGTTGGGTGAGCATGAGTCAAACACAGGAATTACATAACATGAATCATCAAGGGATGACACCATGGTGCATTGCTTGGTGGAAACCAAAATTACATATCCAAAGATAGATTTTAAAATGTACCGATATTTAAATGATCAACAATCCAGAATGTGATAAATAAATATAGAAAATACCATCAGTGGAATACTATAATAACGTACACAGAAAACTGTTGGGAACAAAATGCTACGTGAAAATCTAAGCTGGTTTAAAAAAAAAACATTTGTATCATGTTTCCACTTGTTGTAAAGAAAAATATTAGGTAGAGAAAGAAACTGATAAAAAAATAATAATAAAGTACCAATAGATCTCCCATCAGAGAGAAGCTTAAAATTGAAATAACTTAACTAAACCAACTCTGATACTTTGCTGGGGCCCCAGATCCAAGACTAAGCATGCAATGACCCAATACAGAGACCATAGCCTCTAAAGAACAGGGTTGGGCATCAGAAAGAATGATTACCCAACATTTGCATCTACATGGACGGGACTGGAGGAGATTATGCTAAGTGAAGTAAGTCAAGCAGAGAAAGGCAATTATCATATGGTTTCATTCATTTGCAGAACATAAGGAACAGCAGGGAGATCAGTAGGAGAAGGAAGGGAAAAATGAAGAGGGGGTAGTAAACAGAAGGGGGAATGAGACTATGGACTCCAGGAAACAAACTGAGGGTTTTAGAGGGGAGGGGAGGGGAGTGGGGGGATGGGATAGGCTGCTGATGGGTATTAACGAGGACACATACTGCATGGTGCACTGGGTGTTATACGCAAACAATGAATCATGGAACATTACATCAAAAACTAATGATGTCCTGTATGGTGACTAACATATCATAATAATAAAAAAAAAAAGAATAGGGCTGGTAAGAAAGGAACTACCACTTCTTCAGTGTGGGTTTAGGTAATGTGAACTCTAAAAAATGAATGTTTATCTTCAGATGCACTTATTAAAGAAAGGCCTCCAATCTAAGAGGCAGCAGCCTGGTAGTTCTCCCTGCTGGAGCAGTGGACGGAACTATAATAGGAGGAAACCTACTCATCTCCTACTCACTGCTCGAGTCCCCCAAGAGGCTTGTGAATCTGAGTGTTAGTGAACATTAATGTTCATGTGCCTGAAATTCTAGACTGCTGGACTCAGGAAAGAACCAACAAGTCAGAGTTCACTGTGGCTGGATTTTCTGAAGGTAGGCAATGGGCTTGATGGCGTGACACATTTAAAATAGAGCTAATTAAGGTCACAAGGACCTTGTGAACTAACCCAGGACTAGCATTATCCAAGCTACCTGAGGCTGCTGGTTCAAATACGTGAGAAGAGAGAAGTCTAAGTTATAGTGGAAAGTATTCTATTAAAGAGATGCCAAAGGAGGAAAGCAGGTCAGTGATGGAGAGAGAAGAGGTATAAAGAGTCAGTGATGGAGAGAGAAGAGGTATAAAGAATTAGGTTAAATACGGTATTTTTCTGCAGACAGAAGCTAGAGAAGAAAGCAACAGCAGAAGACTTGCTTGGACCCCTTAGCCCTGCAGAAATTCTCTAGGTCTGGGCCACATCCTCCTCCACCTTCTGAGACACGTGAGGCCTTCCCCATATTTGGTGTGTGCGTGTATGTACGTGTGTGCGTCTGTGCGTATTGTGTGTATTTGTTGAGTTTTTGCAATGTCTGCCCTGACATTCCTACTACTACTGAGCGCTGATCTGTTCTCCCTGCTTGATTACATTAGATTCATCAACTTCATCGTTTGGAGGAAAAATCTGAGGCCTAGTCAGAAGAACCAGAAACACAACCAAGCTCACCGTAAGTACACTGTGATCCCCCCCACACACACACACACATTTCAGGTTTCCTCTCTTGAATCTAGTGAAGCACCTCTGTATGAAGGATGGAGGCACTGCCACTGGGAACTGAACTGAAGTTCTCGTGCAAAGGGAAGTCTGTACGTGTCAAGTATCTTATAGCTAAGATTGCTTCCAGAGTAACTGAAGGCTTAAGAATAAAAGGAGGTTCAATGTGAAGATAATACGGAAAATATAAGCCAGTTCAGGCAAAGTCTGAGGCAATAAATGCTTTTGTTCTCCCAGATTTAACATATTTATTTGGCAATATAAGCTCACTTAATGAAGACCTAGAGGCCATCTTCTGTGACATGAAATATTAATGATGGTCATATGTGTCACCAAGGGCTGAAAACTGAGAGATCACAAAAATAGAATATGGAAGAGAAGTAATTAACATCAATAATCTGTACTACTTCCAGATGGCCAAACGAAAGGGCTCTTTTTACAAGTTAGACTATAAACTATGTGAATTGGCCAGTAAAACACATCACTATAGACTGAGACCAGCAACTACATCCAGTATAAAACTGCGGATAACTCAGACACCTAGTTCTTACCTGGAAACACAGAGAACTACGATGACATATCCTGACCTTTCCAGGCCTCAGGAACCTATGGATTTAAAGGGATCAAAATTTTAAAATTTTAAAACCTTTTAATTCCACTGCTGTATACTCCACACGCAAAAGGCAGGATTCATAGGTTCTGGAATGTTCGTTACTTCTGCTTCAGGCTAACTCATAGGCGTACATATGGTTTTTTACACCACCCCAGCCCCGCCGTCTTTATTGTGGATAGCTGCCCCCAGAAGCCAGTTGAAAGCAGTGTCTGCCACTGAGGCGGCACCTGATGTCGAGGGAATACGCGAGCCCAGTCGCCCTGCACCGAAGCACCACGCCGGATTCCGTAGCAGCCAGGGCATTTCTTCCTCACCTCCAACCTGCACAACTTTGTCAACTGGGCGAAGAAGCGGGCTATCTCATACACCTGAGTTTCCTTCATGGGAAGGGGTCCTGTGCCCTCTGCCTGGAAACCTTCTCTCCTTTAGACTCAGATCTAAGTCCATGGACCAGAAAGGGAGAGCAGTATCTGAAACAAGGACGGTGCTGTATTCTCCATTTTCACCTCTCTTCCAGGTACCCACGGAAACCTGCTTTGAACAGGCCACATCCCCCTTGGCCATGCACTCAGGTAACACAGTGGACTATACGTCGCCTACGAGTCCATCAGACATGCCCCTGGTGTCCTGAATTCCAGCCATGCTCAGAGTTCCTTCATCCAGCCAGTACTTACTGCAAGTCTACCCTCTGCCATATAAAAGTGCGATAATGAACAAAAGCAGATCGAGTCCCTACACCCATGGAGCTTATAGTCTAGTGGCAGAAGCAGACATTATTCAAAGAATGATACAAGCTGACATAAAAGTACAAATGTTAAGGGTAATAAATGGTCCTATGATGAGCACATATAGAGGAAAACCATCTAGTCATGGAGAGAGAAGATTCCTGAGAAAATGGGTCAAGAGTTAACCAGGTGAGGTGAGTGGGAGGAGTCCTCCAGCCCTCAGGAAGAGCAGTGGAGGAGAGCTCGATGCAGTGAAGAAAGTTGGGCCCAAAATAGTACTTTCCCCATACACATTGATTCAGTTAACGTTATTGACTATAAAGCACTGTGATAAGTACCAGGTAGCACTATGTAATTAAAAAAAAAAAAAAGATACAATCTTTGATCCCAAAGAGCTTAAGGTCTAATAGGGAAGACAAGAAAATTAACTTTTATGGGAGCATAACTACAGTGAGAAAGTTACACATAAGAGCCTAAGGGAGCCTCACGCTAAAGGGTCTGTCGAGAATTCCTAGTGAGAGGTCAGTGAGCAAGGAGAGGATAGCATGCGATTTCCAGGAAGAGCAAACAGCCTCGACAAAGGCACAGAGGCGTAAAACAGCAGGACCTACTCAGGGATCCACAGGAAGTGGAATTTGGCTTACCGGAAGGGTACAAGCAGGAAGAGGTCAGGAATGCGACAGGAGATGAGACTGGACAGGCAGAAAAATGAGAGACCCTAAGAGGAGAAGCCTCGTGTGTAAAGCTGAGGTGTTGGAACCTTGTCCAAAAAGAAACGGGGAGATAATGGAGGATTAAAAAGAGAGACAATGAGCAATTTCGTCTATTTTATTTCCTTTCACTTTTTTCCCCACTACTTCCAACAGTGAAATGTACTAAGATTTCAAAAGAAAACCGAAACCCATAGTGATTGATCCTCACTCTGTCATTTTCACAGGTTTATATCCCCTGCAGGATGTTAGCACATAAAATCCCCAGGTGCTTTTCAATGTATGTTACACTTCCTCCAGTTTAGTAAATCAGAGTTATTTGCTTTCCGTACTCTGCTTTAGGTTTTGGTGGGCAGTAAGCAATTCTGGCATGGAGCTCAAATTAGTATTGTTAGCAATTGTGTGGTCATCTGTGTGACAGAGCTATATGACAGAGAACAGGGCTTTTTTTTTTTAAATATAATTTATTTACTCAACATCAAAAATGAAATATTTTTAAATGATAGTGCTTACTCTTAAAACAAGCTCAACATCTTAGGATATGGACTATTTTTCATTAAATTTTTAGTGTTATTTCTGACACATACAATATAGTTTATTAACATATATTTATGTTGAAAAGCATAATACAGGAAATTCTCATGAACCTACTACCCAGTGAATAAATTATGAATAAGTATTTACCTCCTACCTCATCTCATCCGTTCCCCACTAAGCCAAAGATATTCTGAATTCTGTGTCTATCTTAACTTGCTTTTTAAAAATAGCTTTATTAAACGTGTATGTATATCTAAGCATATTACTTAATTTTTGTGTTTGAGCATTATCTTTATGGTGTCATACTGATTATGGTGTTTTAAGACTTTTTTAAAAATTCAACATTAGATAGAAGATTTATAGGTTACTGAGTACGGCTATGGACACTTCATTTTCACCGCTGTGTAATATTCCATCGTGTAACTGTAGTACAATGTATACATCCATTCTCTTAAGAATGCTTTCTAAACAATTCCAGCTCTTGGCAATTACAAACTGTTTTCTAGGAGCCTGCTGTCTGGGCACATGTACAAGAATTTCTCTTGAGTCTATAGTAGGCATGAAATTGCTCAGTTATATGGTGTTTCCATGTTCAGATTCCCAAGCTGATCCCAAATTGTCTTCCAAAGTGATTTCCTAATTTACTTCTTCAAGACCATTACATAAGAATTCCTCCCGATCCATATTCTCACCAATACTTTGTGAGAGAACACAGCAACAATGGGAATGAAAACGAAAAAAAACAAGCACAAATTTAGGCTGTTTTTACAAGATAACACACACGAAGATGTGGTAGGTAAGGAGAATTCAGGATGACTCAATATTTACTTCTTAATTTACCAACATAATGAATGCAATATTTCAGTTTGATCATAATGTTTATTTCCCTGATTGTTAAAGAGACTAAATACCTTTTTATGTTCACTGGCCATACACTTACATGTCATTTGCCCATTTTTCTATTTTTCATTAAATTATTAGTGTTATTTGTGTATGTGTGTGTATGTTTTTCTTATCGACTGAATTTTTTTTTAAGATTTTATTTATTTATTTGACACAGAGAGCACAAGCAGGGGGAGCAGCAGGCAGAGGGAAAGCAGGCTCCCTGCTAGCGGTTAGCCCAATGTGGGGCTTGATCCCAGGAACCTGAGATCAAGACCTGAGCTGACGGCAGACGCTTAACTGACTGAGCCACCCAGGCGCCCCTCAATTTTTTTTAAATATCCTCTGGGTATTAAACTTCTCCAGGTTATATGTGGGACGAATATGTTCTACCACTTTGTTGTCTTTTCACTTTCTTTATGATGTTTTTTGGTAAACAGAAATTATTAACATAGTTGAATTAATAATTTCTTTTATGGTTAGAACTTTTTATATCTTGTCTGACAAACCTTCCCTACCCCAAAACTAGAAAAATATCCTCCTGTATTTTCTTCCTAAAGTTTTTCTTTTTGCAAGGTCCTTCTGTCTCTGAGTTGACTCCTGTGTATAGCACGAGGCAGGAATTCGATTTCAATTTTTGGAATGGCTATCCAGTTGTCCTAGCACTATTTATTGAACAGTTCTTCCTTTCTTCATTGATCTTCAGTGCTCCCTGTGCTAGATGTTTTCTGTGGTCCTTGGCACCCATTGATTTCCTCTTCTTGCTCTCCCCAGTATCACAAAGGCTAGAAACCTAGTAATTGACTTTTCCAACCTTCTTTGCCAGCAAGCTTTGAGATGCGGTTTAGATGCTGTCAGAGAAATGCACTTATGCAAATCTGGAAAACAGTGGGGAGGTAGAAACAATTCATTCCCAACAACAGTGGCAAAGGAAATACAGATATGGGTGCATAGGAGGGTTTTCAGGAGCCAGATGGACTCAGATTTCCTATGCTAGTCGCCATTCTTGGGGGTGCTGTGGCTTCAGTAGGAGTGTCCTGAGGTTTGCTGAGTTCTGAGTAGCAGCCAAATATTGCCTCTGGATGGCTGTAGCTGTGAAGTGCAAAGTTAAGGCACCGCTGGGCCCCACGCCTTTGCTCTTCCAGCCTTTCAACAATCCATCTCTCTTTTGTTTTAATCCCTCAGACTTGAAATATGGGATAGGTTCCATTTTCCCAATTCATTCTGTCAAAGATCACAGTTTCATTTATAAGTGGGTCTCTTCCTAGGTTTTCTATTATGTATCATTGGTTGATCGTCTATCCATGAGGCAATAACACAATACCTTAATTATGGCTTTAGAATAAACCCTGGTATCAATAAACCGAGCGTGTCCACCCTAATCTTCTTCACAAATGTTTTGGTTGTTCTTAGCTCTTCGCTATTTTTTACCTATTTCAGAGTCACCTTTTTAAATCAATAAAAAAAGGTCACAATATTATTGGACTTGCTTCAACTCTATAGATAAGTTTTGGCAAAATTTACATGGATTCACATTTTAGAAGCATCATTCTGGTAAAGGTAAGTGTATTGGGTTTTCTGGGATTAGACTGAATTTTTAAAAGACCAGCTAGAAAGCTTTGCGCAGAATCAGGTGAAATAAAGCAGTGATGATGAGAACAAACAGATTTATGTCTAGGAGATAAAGCACACAAAGATATACTGGCTAAGAAGGAAAACTCAGGGATGACTCACGTTTCCTTCTGGGCTTCTGGGCGCTATTCTTTAAGATAAATACAGAAGCAGCCTCCTTAGGAACAAGGACAATAAGACTAGTCGGGAGATGTTGAGTTCTGGTGACTAAGAGGCAGTCAAATGAATGTGAGTCTGAAACTCTGCAGAGAGGAACAAGCTGTATATTTAAAGTTATGAGTCAGCCATAGCAAAGTGGTTGTAGAAGTAAGTGTGGAGGGGCGCCTGGGTGGCGCAGTTGTTAAGCGTCTGCCTTTGGCTTGGGCCGTGATCCCGGCTTTCTGGGTTCGAGCCCCACATCAGGCTTCTAGCCTGCTTCTTCCTCTCCCACTCCCCCTGTCTGTGTTCCCTCTCTCGTTGGCTGTCTCTGTCGAATAAATAAATAAATAATCTTTAAAATAAAAAAAAAGTCAGTGTGGAAAAATGTACCCACTCTTGGGAAGAAATCTTTGTGAACACTGCCATTTAAAGGGATCACAAGAAAAGGAGCCAATAAGGGAGACTGAGGGGAGTGTCCAAAGACATAACAGGACAACCAGAGGAGAAAAATGTTATGAAAGTTAATAGAAAAGTGGTTGAAAAGGACATCGTTAACACTGTCAAATAATTAGAGGAAAAAGAAAATATCCATCAGATTTAAAAACATGAAGTTAACTGGTGGAAATAATTTCATTGCTGTTTTGGGAATAGAAGACAAATTGCTGTCCATTGAGCAGTAAATGGCCAGTGAGGAAGGGAAATGGGAAATGTAAATGGCTCTTTAAGAAGTCTGGCTGCAAATGAAAAGAGATATACAACACTAGCTAGGGGGTGATATGGGGTCAGAGGATATCATTATAAAGAGCGTGCTCATATGCTGAAGGGAGCAAACAATATAAAGTGCATGACAGATGGCCCAAGGTCTCTGTCAAGGCAGAAGACAGACTCCAGGGCATGTGGTCGGGTAGATGAATTAGACTTTCCAAGTGAGACAGACAGTCTTTCACGGAAAATGGGAAAGACTGATGGGGTCCTGATGGAACTACATTTTATGGGTGGTTTTGGGTTGTTGGGGTGAGTTATTCCTCGTTTTTCTGAAAGAATGAGAAGGCAAGGTCATATGCTGAGAACAAGAGAAGACAAGGCAGAGAAAGGGATTCGCAGAGAGTAGTAACTATCTGGACTAGCTCCTGAGACAAACGGGGCAGCAGCTGAGTAGCGGTGTGGGGCGTGACTCCAAGCAGCCCTTAGGGTCCAGCTGAGACTGAAGGGTCTGTTCAACCTGCTGGATGATTTCCCCCAGGAGAGCATAGTAACTTGGGGACAGGCTAGTTTATCCCAAACCCTGTGAACATGACTCTCCATATTAGAGTGAAATTGGATACATGTCATGTTATCTCACTTGACTTTTATTGCAAATTGGGGTAGGTTGAGTGGCAGAAAAGACTGCCACAATTAGACCCATAGGAAGAAAGAGAAGAGAAATTGAACAGTAGCATAGGCTTAAAGGCGAAAGAATGTGTATGTAGGAAATATTCTTTATCTTTGGCTACTTTGGGCTACACCCAAAGGCGCTGGCATGCTGCCAGGAGCAACAATTATTCTTTAAATGAGGTTCACAAGTTAGACAACACTATTACTAAAGACAACTAAAAAACATGCAGGGAAAAAAAAAAACACCATCCAAAGATGGATTCATACAGGATAGTGATTAACCAACTCAAGCCAGCAGATCAGATACCGTGCTCTTTAAGAAACTTAATAAAACTGTAGGACTTATTGATTTTGCTCTTCCTCTAGGTAGAAATATGCCAAGAATATACACAGAGAAAATAAATAATCTTGAGCTTACGTTACGAAAGCTAAAGCAAATGTGGAGTTATAGAGTTGAGAGTGAATTCAGGGATAGGGCTGGTTCAGCACGCAGCTAATATTATAAAGATTCATTACCAGGTGCTTGTGTTAACAAAGATGAAACACCTATCATATGACCTGGAGATTTTTTTTTTCTCTAAAATGTACCCAGGAGAATGGAGACAGAAGAGCAAGTTATTACTTGATGTACTGATAAACCATCTGTGAAGTAGAGATCCATCAGATTCCCCATGAGAGGCAATTCTAGAGGGTTCCAGGGGAATGATTTGATACTTTGTTAATCACCAAGGCTCCAACAGCACAGCTGTTACTAGAAAATGTGAGGGGTTGGGGCAGAAAGTTCCAGAGGGGAGCTGCGAAGCACCAGAGTTGACGTCGTTGCCCTAAAGGTGAGGTCAACAGACATCTGCTGCAGTGGCTCATGGGACAGGATTGGCTGCGGGGCAGTCATTCACACACAAATTAAAAAGTGGTTTCCCAACTAAAAGGAACAGTGGAATGGGTAGAAGGATGCATATCTGCTTATAATAGCAAGGGCATATGTGAATTGCAATCTATAATGGAAATCAAGAAGAAAAAAAGATAAAAGAATGGTGAGAGAAGTCAAATCAGGTGAGAGGCACATGATAAGAGAAATGTGACTCAGGAGAGAAAATCAGAGAGAAGAAATTCTTTTGTCTATCCCTACTTAGCCTTCTCTTTCCTCTTTTCTTCTACTTTTTTGTTCTGGGCAAATTCCCTGTTCCCCCACGTGTCACTGGCCAGGACTCAGCCATACTGGAATAACATTTCCAGAACTTCTTGCCAACTTTCATCTCCTCCTCCCCAAAGGAGGAGGAGCAATTTATCTACCTTGTAGGTACTCTATTCTCAGCAAGCTAGGAATAGAAGCAAGCATCTTTAATCTGATCATAGGTTATGGAAAACTCCTATAACAAATGTCATATTTAATAGGAGTTTCAATGGTGACATATTAAAATTTTCCCTGCCTAAGATCAGGAACAAAACAAGGATGTCAGTTACCACGGACTCATTTACTGGAGGCGCTAGGCAGTGCAAGAGAGAATAAAAATGCAATATATTAAGTCCTGGAAAGCATCTTAGTCCATCCATGCTGCTCACTGCTCTAACAGAACACCATAGACTAGGTGGCTTATAAACAACAGAATATTATTTCTCACAGTTCTGGAGACTGGGAAGTCCAAGACCAAAGCACCAGCAGACCGGTGTCTGGCCAGGACCCACTTTCAGGTTCGTACACAGCTGTCTCATCACTGAGTCCTCACATGGCAGAAGGAGAACGAGCTCTCTGGGATCTCCTTTATGAGGACACTAATCCCATTCATGAGGGCTCCACCCTTATGGCCTAATCACCTCCCAAAGGCCCCTCGTCCTAATACCATCATAGTGAGGGTTAAGTTTCAACATACGAATTTGCAGGGGGCAGGGGGATACAAACGTTTAGTCTGTAGCAGAAAGAAAGTGTTCTTATTCACAGATAATATAATTCTATGCATTGGAAACTTCTTAAACTATAGCCAATGAATTAATGAATGAATTGAACAATGTTTCTTAACTTAAACTCAGTATTAAGAATCAGTACATTTTATATGTATAGATGGATAGACTGTAGCAGCAGCATATAATTAGGAAAGTTTTTTAATTCAGAACTTTTATAATAGCACCAAAAATCCTCAAGGGGCGCCTGAGTGGCTCAGACCGTTGAGCGTTTGATTCTTGATTTCGGCTCAGGTCATGATCTCAGTAAGGGTCATGAGATTGAGCCCCACGTCAGGCTTTGCATTGGGCATGGGACCCGCTTCTTAAGATTCTCTCTCCCTCTCCCTCTGCACCCACCCACTCACTCACTCTCTAAAATAAGATAAAATAAAAATCCTCAAATACCTAGAAATAAATTTAAAAGTTGTATAAAACCTCTACATAGGAAAGTAAAAACCACAGTGAAAGAAATTTAAGAACACTTAAGTACATAAAAGGGTGTATCACAGTTACGGACTGGAGTATTATTACAAAACTTCATTTCTTCCCAGATTCAGGAGAGTCCTAATTAAAATGCAGCTTTCTTTGTAGAAATGGCAAGGGCCAAGAGCAGGAAAGACTACCTCAAGAACAACAACCAAATGACAGGGCTTATAGTGCCAAATACTAAGACATCATAAAGCTTCAGTAAGTAAGGGAGCATTTTGGCATATATACAGGTAATTAGATATTACTGACACAGAGCAGAGAATCCAGAATTAGACTCACACCTAATACGACCTCCTGACATTTGACAAGGGTGCCACTGTATCAACAGACAATAGAGTCATGAAAGGATGGTCTTTTCAGTCAATAGCACCAGATCAACTACACATACATGAGGAGAAGGCGTACCTTCACTCCATTACACATCATGCTCAAAAATCTATTCCGGACAGATTCTGGGCCTCTATGTGCAAAAGAAAACAACCATGCTATAGAACATATAGGGGAGCATAAGTATGACCTTGGGACTAGCACAGATTGATTAAACAAGACCAGGGAAATGGCTAGCCATAAAGAGAGACACTGAAAAATTAGACTGAATGAAAACAACATGGCAGTACTTACTGGATATATACATATCCTATGAGCCAGAAATTCTACTCCTAGAAGTATACCCAACAGAAATGCACACACATGTGCAGTAAAGACATACATGAAATATTTTTGGAAGCTTTATTCGTAATAGACCCAAACTGGAAATAACCCAAATGTTCACAGGCAATAGAATGAATAAAGTATGGTATATTCCTGTAAATGGAATATTACAGAACAATGATAAACCAAATTACGGCTACATGCTGTGACTTGGGTGAATCTTGCAGATATAATGTTGAGAAAAAGAAACCAAACACAAAAGACTACATGTGATCACTTATATGATTCTATTTTTATAAAACTCAAAAACATGTATTGGTATAAAAGACAGAATAGTGGTTAATTTATAGTGGGTATAATTACTAAGAGCTGACATGAGGGAGGCTGTGGAGGGGCTTGTAGTATTCCAGTTTTTGATTATGGGTTCGTCCATTTTAAAAGAACTCATCAAGCTATACACTTAAGATTTATACTTAATTATGTATGGTTCATACATCAGTAAAAATAATATACAAAATAAAAATTACAAATATAAGTTAGATTTTTTTCTCTCTCTCCCTAAGACTTCAATGCCTTTGTATACTCAAACAAGAGGAATATATATAGCACTCTGGCTCTTACAGAATTATGAAAATTTGAAAAATCCATATACTGAGTCGTTGACTGGTGACTGGCATGTGAAGAAAACAGAATGGAAGATCTCAGTTCAAGTACCTGAATTCTCATCTACTGGTTTATAACCTTGAGCAAGTCTTGTAATTTTGTTAGCCTCAGTTTCTTCATCTATGAAACAATGGTAAGAGCACCTCTACTTCAATATCCTCCCTTGACCAGTCCGAAAAACATTTTTCTTTTTACATCTTACCCTAAGGTTTTCCTATGAAATTTTTTCTTGTTCCTCCCAATAGACTTGAACAATGCTTCCCTGTTTCTCCATATACACTTTGTACATACTTCACGATATTAGATCTTTTTTGTTAGCACCCACTAAAAGGGAATATCTAGAATCTTCTAGAAGACAAGGATGGTTCCTTTGCATATTTTGTATCCCTAGAACCTAGCCCAATGCCCAATCGGTGCTGCATAAATACACAAATGAATGAATGAATGCCTTACCTATCTAACCAAGTGACTGTAACAGTTTTATGGATTAATACACAGAAAGGGAAATGTTATATGGATGTAAATTATTGTGTTCCAATGCACAGGAGTCAGTCACAGGATTGTTTCCAGTTTGTCTTAATCACTCACAAAGAAACAGAGTTCATTTTTGAAGAACCATGATAACTGAAGGGTTTAAAAATTATTCTCAGAAGCTTTGCTGAAACTATCGAACTCTGCAAAGACAGACAACTGACTAAACAAAATAGGAATCCAGTCAGAAGTGACAATAAAACACTTGTCATGAAGACAGAAGCAATGTTTAAGACAAGCAGCCCTCAGGATTGAAATGCCATCTGTCTAACCCAAAACTCGGCGGAAGGGTAAATAATGTGGAAGAAAACCAGCACGTCCGACCACTATAAATGAGGCAATTAGACTATCTGTTGAACACACATTTATGAAGAGCGGTGCTGGCAAGGCCCCTACAGAAAAATTTATCTGTTTCTTTAGTGCAGAACTGTATAATCAAACTGTCCTCTCTTTGTATAGATCATGGCCTGTCTTTCTGGTTTGGGTTTATGGTACGCAAGCTAATTTTCACTTTTTATTTTAATAAAAAGAATTCTAGCTAAACTACAGCATGTCAATATTACCATCAATGCCAGCAGCCGCAACAACATCCTGTTTTTCCTCAGGCCCACTCAATATCACCTTTCAGGACCCAACACAATAGAAAATGTCTGAGGAAGGAGCTTGATTGACTGTAGGGATTGGATCTGAACTGTAGAACACTTCATCTCCAAGTCAGCAGTTCAAATCCAGCCTGGAGAGAAGAGGATAAAAATATTTCCAGGTGTTGTGTGCTTAAATCAAGTTTAAGCCTTGATGCAGCTCCCGGAGGCAAGGGATCAGCAATCTATTTTAGCATCTTGTTCAGAGCCCTGAAGCAAGAACAAGGTCTACAGACCCAGGAGACTGAATGAGCTCTTTATCCCAACACCAGCGGCATTATTTAGGCCTTACTCAATGTCCTATTGGCCCCTCTCCTGAGGTGCCGAGATTTTCATTTAACATCACTTCCAAACACTTTCTAAAGCATTACCTCCCACCATCGGGATGCTAGAAAACAAAGCTGAGAATTTATAAAGTAAAAGTGACTCAATGCTTTCCTTCTCAGACAAGAAGATAATTCAGAAAGAACAAGGGGGGGGATTTAAATTCAGATTTACAAACTTTCACGTACGTGGCTGTGAATACATAGTAACTTCACTGATAAACTTCAGGATTTTGCCCAGGGAAAAAATTCACCCTATTATGAATGTAATGGGGTTCCTATAAATATGATACATGACCTGCTAACTTGCATACTGAATTAGAGGCTGGAGACATTGCTGAATCACAAACACCTGTTCCTGAGTTTCTATAAATACATCAGCTATCGAATCAAAGTAATCACCACCAGCAATAAATCATATCAAACTCAAGCCGGATACACCTTATGGGTGCGCAGATACACCAGCAGGCAAATTAAAATCTTGATATATTACCACTGTTAAGATTTGCCAAACAATTACACAGACCCTTACATTTTCAGTACAACCGCATGAAATTCCTGATGCTTTACTCAACTTTATTTTCTGAGACAACCTTATCACTTGACCAAACTGGTATAAGGGAATGGTGGTCAGCTATGGTTTGATCAAAGGGAGAGTTACTCAGAGCCCCCATCCTGACTCTGGCATAAACTTGAGCAAGAAAGGTCAACTATCTGGTCTATCTCTTCATCTGCAGAACAAGGGTGGGAAATGGGGATAAATGAAGCATTCTGGAAGGTTCCTTCCAACTTTGTATTCTAGAAAATTTAAACATGTTTTTAACAGCCTCCTTCTCTTTTTAAAAAATAGTTATTGTAAATTAGCTCCATTAAGGTTTTCTTTCTTTTTTTTTTTTTAAAGATTTTATTTATTTATTTGACAGAGACAGCCAGCGAGAGAGGGAACACAAGCAGGGGGAATGGGAGAGGAAGAAGCAGGCTCCTAGCAGAGGAGCCTGATGTGGGGCTCGATCCCAGAACGCCGGGATCACGCCCTGAGCCGAAGACAGACGCTTAACAACTGCATCACCCAGGCGCCCCTCCATTAAGGTTTTCTTAAGTAAGAGGTATTAAAATACTATATTTCTATGCATTTTTTAAGAGTGACTGGTATCTATTAATTGCCAAGTGATTTCTAGGAATATATTTACTTTGATTTGAAAATCTACCTTTCTTCCAGATATAATGCTGCAAACTAAAATCTTTTGGAGTCCAAGAATGTCACTTAGTCATCAACAGACAAAGACATTAACCCTTGCTCCGACTTGGTCGATTACCTGATTCACATTTCTTCATTTCCTCATTTACTCAGCCTGTCAACCAGTGTTTCTTCAGCACCCACCATGTGCTAGGAACTCTGTCAGATGCCACAGTTACAAAGAAAGAGCTGCTGCCCCAAGGAGCTTACGATCTCTTGAACGGTTTGACAGAAAACAGAAAACAGTCTGTCAACTTGGTTACAAGGACCAGCCCACACAACTCAGTCCAGTGCATCAGGAAGAGATGGTAATTATATAGAAGTTTTTTCGAAGGCAATTATATCTGTTTTGTGCTCCTTTGGTGTCAGGAATCATAGACACAAGCACACCCTACCTTTCACAGCTGTCTGGTGGTCTCCATAGTATGTGTCAAGGCTTATCCCAAAACCAGTTTGTGTTCACCCATGTGTATTTCTCCTTTATCCCACTCTCACCTGTGTTATTTTGGTGTATTTCATGTATTGTTTTAGTTCACTTGAATCATTCTGGAAAAGGCAGAGTATGAATTAATAAATCCGGACAGTGACAAACTTATGCAATTGTTTAATTCCAGAAGGCCTTGCACAACTTGAATTTTTCATAAGTCAAAAAAAAGTACCTTTAATATTTTGATTTTCTTTTTTTAAAATTGACCTCCTTATGCTAAGGAACTGTCCCTGCACTCTGGCTGCACTCTGTCATGATTAAAATGAGAAAAAAGGGGTGAAGTAATAACCCAGACACCAGTGTGGTAATGAGCTAATTCCGAGAGAGTCTGCAACTCATACAACAGGAGACTTAAAGCAAAGGCCAAAGAAGCTGCTGCCAACTTCAGACATTCACTTTGAGATATTCCTCAAGCTTGTATTTCTAATCATAAACCAAAATTTTCTGCATCTCTAAAATGGTGTTAGGTCCTTGAAAGTAACCCAGGGAGGCTGTGTCAGGCACTCTCAGAAACTTGCCGTATGTGACCTCATTTTACAACCCCATGACCTGCGCTCATAAAGGGTTTACTCTGAACGCTTTCAGAAGACTAGAAGCAATGAGCTCGTGGGGCAAGGACTGTGCCTACACACCTCACAGCCTTCTAAAGCCTAGGACAACAGCCGGCATACAGGCGATGCTTAGTTAATGCTGAGAATTTGGAAACCGTAAGGGCTCCAGATGATAGCTCATTCAACCAGAAGGCTCCTGACTTCATCGACAGACCCTCTGCCCTGTTTGGGTTATCTCTGAAGCTGCTGTCTTGACCTTCCATGGCTAGAACCAATTCAGGAAATATGAGGGCATAAGAAATTTTTGTTCAACGTCTTATAATGTGTAGACAGGTCTCATCCCTAAGAAATGCTTTGCTGGTAAACTAATGTTTGTCTGAAAGTGTATTTTCTTAGCCTGAAAAGATTCTAACTTCTCTGAGCAAGTTCAGTAAGTGCTGCAAAGATGAGGAAGTTGTCATAAACCGGATCCAGACTTCACCCTTTCTGTGGAAGTTATTAATACTGGGATAAGCTTGGATGGGAAAGCAGGGGTAGAAATTAAAAGGAAGGTTTCCTGTTGCTGCAAAGTTTTGTGGTATCCAAGTAAATTATTACAATGCATAACCTTAATCTGATCAAAGAATTATTTCCCATGTAAACTTTCAAAGATATAACTTTCCATTAAAAGACAGCATTTGATTCGTGTGACCACCACCTACGGGGACTCAAGGCTGCGTTCAGACTACTCAAGACTCACATGCTTCAAGAACCTTTTAGAAGCTAAAAAGTTAATAAAATAATTTTTAAACACTGATTAGAATTCAAACAATTTGATGGTCCAAAATAAAACTGCATTACTAATGAAAAGTCCTGATGATGCCAAAAGTACACAGCAAAGACTTAAGAAAGCATTAAGGTTAAATCACGAGTAAATTGAATCCTTTCACCACTGGGACGGCTCATCACCCAGCCCCCAGCCCGACTCCTGGGACCGGAGCAAGGCAGCTGCTGTGCAAGAGGTCAGCATGGAGACACAAACCTGCGAGACCTCGGGCTTCGAACATTCCACACCAGCCTTCCAGCGGCCTACGAGTTCAACGCACAGGATTTACTCAAGTTTGACTTCCTCATGTTCTAGGCCTCCTGGGAGCTTGGCGTCATTATTATCAAATCAATGCGGGACTAAGAATTCTTTGCTCAGTCTATACTTCCCTTTCCAGTCAAAACTTCTGGAACACTCTATCTAGACATAACTGAATATCCTGGAGTTTGGAGGTGAGGGTGGACGTAGTAAGATCAGTGTTTCCAACACACACCAGAGCAAAGGATGAATGTGAAGGCAAAGCTCATTCTTGAAATATTTATTACGAGGCTCACACTGGTGGTCTTGGAAAGAACTACCAGGAGGCACCGTGAGCAATCTGTGAGGCTTAAGGTCATGCCTGAAAGAAAATGGAGCCTATTTTGAGCTAATTACATTGAAAATGAGACCATGGTTTTTTATTTATTAGATTTGCTCACCCTTCTTGTCCCCTATCTCTCACAAAGAAATGATGCAGAATCCAGTGTGTGCACTTTTTAAAAAGATAACAGAAAAAAGGACTTTTTACACAAAGTTTTATATACAGTAAATTCTTGATCCTGTCACAGGCATACATTTTTCCCACACAGATTGACTGGGTGGCTATTATATGCCAAGGCCAGTGCTGACAGCTGCGAATAAGAGAAAAAAATATATACAGTGCCTGCTCTCAGGAAGCCTATGTTCTAAATGACAAAGAAAGATCCTGAAAAAACAACCACAAATATGGGAGGAGGGGTCCAAAGTATCTATTCAGGGCATCGCTCACAAGGGAACCTACCTCTTCTGTGGTCCAGGAGAGGACATGGTGTTTAAGGTGAAATCTGAAAAGTGAGAAGAGGGTTCTCAGATGAACAGTGGGGCACAGACTGTTCCAGACTAAGGAAGGAGCACATACTTCCAGAAGCAAGACAAAGTAGGGTGGGCTGAAGCACTGAAAGAAACCGGGGTAACTAGCACGTGAGAACAAAGAAGAGGCTAAGTGTTAGGGCCCAGGGCTCAAGTCTTGGGAAACCATGGTAAGTTATTGCTGATTTATCCCAAGTGCCTGAGAAGGTACCAGTTGGAAAACATGGCTTACTGATACCTATTATCATTTCCAGAGGGAAGATATTTACTATTGATGGTACGTCTGAAACTCAAGACAGGTTTCAAACATAATTTTCATTTAAAATTTTGCAATACTTGGACATATTTGAGGAAAAATAATTACAAAGAGAACTTTAAAGGAGTGGGTTCCTATAGATTGAATTCAAGCGCCAATGTTCCCACTGGTTGGTTTTTCCTCTACAGTCCACAATCTGTAGTATGGGCCTTCATTTTGAGGCTATGGCAATGGGTGAAAATCCACAAAACAATAGAATCGGGACACTTTACGTATTGTGATGGTGAAATGAGACTGGAGTACTGACGATCCTCATTGTTCAACTCAGTTCATGCTTTCAGGGCAATCGGGAAGTGACGAGAGATCTAATTCAATCAGCCAGAACGACTCTTCCCCCAGGGTAGTCATTAAGTCAGGTGCAAAGCGAGGTGTTTTAACTCCTAACCCCAGGAGCCCCCAGAAGCACCAGAGCAGTCACTTGGAAATCCCAGTTTTCAGCAGTTGTATTTATGAGGCTTTTGTTATTTTTTCTTCTAGTTCCCTTCCCCCAGAGCAAGACTCCCAAGGCACAAATAGCATCCCATCCCACTCACAGAGGGACTCCTTTCACAGGGGACAAAAGGTTTCTTGCCATAGACAAAGCTGAAAAGACAAAAGCGGGCTGAAGAGGAAGGTAAGGATTCCAGCTCAAATCTTCTAGGAGGTGCCTCTACAAGCCTTCCCACATTCCTCCAAGATCTCTCTTTACTCGGAAAGCCCACGCCAATATAATCCTTCCCTTGAGCAGAAGGGATTGCAACCAGGGGGAAAAGGAGATTCAAGGGCCTGAGTGTCTTGGGGATGCAGACGAAGGAGAAGAGATGGAAATGTCTGTCTGCAGCCTGGCTCAGGAGGGGCTCCTGACTTTCCAGGGGTAATCCTCTAAACACACTGCCTGTTCGGTTACTTCTAAGAATATCCTAAAGAACGAAAAGAAAGAGAAAAGAAAAGAAAAGAAAAGAAAAGAAAAGAAAAGAAAAGAAAAGAAAAGAAAAGAAAAGAAAAGAGAAGAAAAGAAAAGAAAAGAAAAGAAAAGAAAAGAAAAGAAATACCCACCAGATTGGAGGTTTCTCACCTACCTGGCAAAATTTATGCCAAGACTATCACAATCATTGCAAGGGGAACAAAGTCCTAAAATAACGACTTGCCAGGAAATCAAAGCACAAGCAAAAAAACTGCATCACGGTAATTCGATACTGTATTTGGCTTCACTGTATCTCTGAGGTTTCCAATACAGTTTTGCTCCCTTCTTGAAAGACCTAATTACACTGATGTTTCCAAAGAAACATGCAATGGTTACAGTGGTTTTATTAGCATGTTTTCCAGAGAGCCGGTATGAATTAAAAGCAAGACCAGTTTCATTCAAAAAATACTTGGTCGTTTTATTTTCAAACTCTGAGAGTAGGAGCATTCATATTTATAGATCCCTGTGTACACACCGAGACGCGCACAGAAGCAGCCAATGTCCGCCTTTGGCTTTACTTCCAAGGAAACAGGAATTACTCATGCACAAATAAGTACAAATAGCTGTCTCCGCAATCATATAGAACAAACTCAGGAAAATACAGCCATTCCAAGTGGTATCAATGCGCAAAGGCATGTATCTGTTTAGCTGTTTATTAGATTTATGAAATTGTGGGGGGTTTTTGTGATACAGACTCTTCAGGGAGCCAGTACAAAATAATGGTAAATTTAAATAGATTGCAAATGACACTGACGGCCACATATTAGCATCAGTAACTCCCCATAATAAAACGAAGGTTTTTCTCACTGGGGCTTTGCAATCAGGGCAGGCAAAGAAAATTCTACAAATGAGGACCCTCATTTCTAAACTGTAGCTGGAATGCTTCAAGTCATGCTCATTGTGATGATGGCACATGGGGAAAAGTGCGATTTCCAAGACAGGTTATTTAGGGACTTAGAGGCCAATGTCTTAGTTAGAACTGCACTAGGATGGAAGAGGCAACCTGGGCTCACTGGGGCCCCGTATTCCTGTAGTTCACCCCACTTAGCGGTCACAGGGGACATGCTATATTCCCATCGGATCTCTCAGGGCCAACACAGACACTCCTATTACAACTAAAAACTGATGGACTCGGGAAATTGTTAGCAATGTAAAATCACCTAAAATGTCACATACCAATCATACCTTCCCTGTCCAAAGTTGAGATACTCGTGTTGAAAAGTATCCTCCTGATAATCTTTAGTTAAAAGGAAAGGAACAAGATGGGACGCCTGGGTGGCTCAGTTGGTTAAGCATATGACTCTTCATTTCAGCTCAGGTCATAACGTCAGGGTTGTGAGATGAAGCCCCCACCGGGCTCCATGCTGGATGTGGAGCCTGCCTAAGATTCTCTCTCTCCCCCTGCACTTCCCCCCCAAAAAAGGGAAAGGAGCAAGAAATCAGCAGAGCCATGGGGGCAGAAAAGACATGGCAGCCACAAGGGGAGCAAAGAATGCGGATGAATTGGGTTGAACCAGCAGTGAACCATTTGATAATGTAAACTGAAATAGCCCAGCTCTTAGAAGTCATAGGAGTGCTTACTCTGAGGTATTCAGTTCTTTGGTGGTTAAGTTAATTTTTGGAAGTGAGGACATATGTTGTTTTTGCCTTCCCTGAAATCATTCCTCTATTCCCAGTTCTCCTTTGGAAGCGTCCTCCCTTGCACTCAAAGCCACTGTAGAGTGTGCTGGGCACTCACCCACTCACCTCTAGCTCTAGAATCAGGCACCTGATCCATTCCTAGCCAAAGCATGAGGGCCTCCTGGCCACAATAATTAGTTCAAAAATAGGCACAGGGGCGTCTGGGTGGCTCAGTCATTAAGTGTCTGCCTTCGGCTCAGGTCAAGATCCCAGGGTCCTGGGATCGAGCCCCACATCAGGCTCCCTGCTCAGAGGGAAACCTGCTTCTTCCTCTCCCACTCCCCCTGCTGGTGTTCCCTCTCTCGCTGTGTCTCTCTCTGTCCAATAAATAAATAAAATCTAAAAAAAAAAAAAAAAAGGGCACACACACCATACACTGGACTAATAAGACCATGAGTGTGTCACTGTATTTTTCCCATAATTAGGAGGAAAGATCTTTCACTGGGAAGGGGGTAGGAGATGCTAAAGAGATAAGAATTAGTAGATCTGGATACAGGGGTGACCAAAGCTAGATACATTTTTATTCTGATTAAGCCAGTTTGAATTGTTTTCTGTTGCTTGTGACCCGGGAGTAATGACTAACACAGGAAGGGAGCTAGGATGTCCAAAGTAGCTGATGGGGGATGGGGTGCGGAGGGGGGTGCAGAGCACTGTGTTGAGAGTCAGGGGCCCTGAGACATTATTCACACTCTACTACTACTACTAACTATGTGATTATGGGTGAGTCATGGCCTTTCTGTCTATGAAATTACAGAAAGAACTAAAAAGTGCAAGTCCTAAACTTTCTTAAAAACTGCTTTGTCAAGTCAAATCTTACCCCATGTCCCACTATCTGAAATTAAACATAATAACAACAACAACAAGAATGCTCATTGAGCATATGCTCTGTAGGAGTCCTGGTTCTAAATGTTTCATGTGTAATTTCCCTCATCCTAATCTGCACAAAACCCTATGAGGTAAGTCTGGTTATAAATTCCATTTCACAGAGAAAAAATAATATAGAATAATAAAGAATAAATAAAGAAGAGGGAAGTTAAGAAACTTTTCCAAGGTCAAAGAGCCATATATCTAGATAACGTCCAGCTCCAGATTCTGCACACTCAACCACTCCGTTCTCAACCAAAGCATCTCTAGGGAAGCGAGGTGGACAGGTGAGAAGCCCATCCCTAGGCCTTCAGAGGAAGCTATGAGGCTCTGTAGAGTTTGATAACCACAAAATTCCATGCTAATATTTATTCCAATGCCAAATGTTTCCATACTTCTGTTTTCAAGCATGTTGTGCCAAACACGTTATAACAAACTAGTCCTAAGACCATCTGGGACAACACTGAGGACAATTGTAGAAAGTCCTGGAGGGATATTCCTAGAAGTTCTGTATCTAATCCCTTTCTGGGGCAGCAGGAAGTCTCAGAACTATTTGTTGGAAAAACCATAAAATGGTCTGACCTCTGTCAGTATTGTACTCCCTCCATCCTGGCACCATTTCACCAACAGGTACTGCATATGAGGCCACAGTCAACTTTAGAAGATAGGAAACCAAAACAAGCATTTGGTCACCATTTCCATAGACCACGTTCTCTGCAAGATCCAGGAACTTGGAGCTGTGCTTGGTGCACTTAAGGACACAGGGTGGAAGAATCTAGTCAATAGCTGGAATTCTAAGACCAGAGATGAGGAGACCAGAGGAGGCTGGAAATGTCCATCAGCAATAGGCTAGCCTTGATGTCCTAGATACGATGAAAGTGCTTACCAATGATTAGAACATCAGTATTTAATGGGTGGTAACAGGAAAAGGAACCAGGGCACAAACCTGGAAGTTTTGGGCAGAGTGGGTAGGAGAAACGGGTTTTATATCAAGACACAGAGCTAAATTACCCTCCTTTACTTTTTTTTCTTTTTTAACTTTTTCACCTTCTTTCCTGGACCTCCACTCTCATTCCCATCAAGTGTCCCACGGACAGTTATTCCAAGTGTTTGGTATATGTTCTCACATACACTTATGTTCCTATAAAACATATAATCTTGTTTTATCAATATGTGAGCTTTTACTTTTAATAAACGTTGTGTTAAAATACCATTTTATTTTCTATTTTTGCCACTGTGCTCTTTTTCTTGTAAGAATCAAATTGGTGTTTTACACCAAATTAGTGGCTCCCCACTTTGATATGGCATTCTACAGTTAGACCTATCACATTCAAATTTTCCATTCCCATAGTAACATACACCCAGGTTCCTTCCATAAGCAGACACGCTTGCTCCTGCTTCATAATACAGCGCTTTCGTTCATTTCCTTGAAGATATTATGTGTCTTTAAAATTTTTGATCTCTCTATTCCATTCATTCATTTTTTTTTTTTAAGATTTTATTTATTTATTTGACAGAGGAGAGACAGTCAGTGAGAGAGGAAACACCAGCAGGGGGAGTGGGAAAGGAAGAAGTAGGCTCCCAGCAGAGTAGGGAGCCCAATGCAGGGCTCAATCCCTGGGATCACGCCCTGGGATCACGCCCTGAGCCGAGGGCAGACGCTTAACGACTGAGCCACCCAGGCGCCCCTATTTCATTCATTCTGGTTCTGTATAGCATGTTCACTATTTATCTTTTTTTCTTGGTTATGCCATTCACTATTTGATTACTTGGCCTGTGACTTTTTCTTCCCCTGGCAGTTATCAACTATCTTTTTTCTTTTTTTAAAGATTTTATTTATTTATTCGACAGAGATAGAGACAGCCAGCGAGAGAGGGAACACAAGCAGGGGGAGTGGGAGAGGAAGAAGCAGGCTCATAGCAGAAGAGCCTGATGTGGGGCTCGATCCCAGAACGCCGGGATCACACCCTGAGCCGAAGGCAGACGCTTAACCGCTATGCCACCCAGGCGCCCCAGTTATCAACTATCTTGACTGGAAATGTGTTCACAGTCTGGGTTTGATCACCCCTGACCGGTTTCTGCTTATCAAGTGATCTTGCACCTGAGGAAACCACTCCACTTCTTGGTCCCAAGCACTGCTCCTTCTCTGAAAGCTTTAAACCTTGAGCTGTAACAGCCTGGAGTTGTGAGGTAGGAGGGGGTAAAAGAAGAAAATGCCTCAAAGTAAGACAATGAGCCTGTATCTGTGTTTTTGCTCCTAACCCATCCTTCACCTAGGTTGAGATTATCCCACAATCCCCTTCACCCTACTAACTGGGCTGATTTGGAAGGTTTTCCTATCCCCACTACGGTGAGAAAAGAAGTGCCTATTAGCCATTCCAGGCAGTATGATGGAAAGGGGCACAACTGTTACTCTCCCTGACTGTGGCACCTGGCTTCTCTTTGCCTTTCTCTGTCACTTACGACACTTCATGTCAGAATCACAATCCCTCTTCCAAGGGTTTCTCAGTCTTTGCTTTCATTCTTTAGAACCCTAGATGTTCCTTGACTTCTGGGAAATCTCCAGGGTTGGGCTGTGGTGCCAGCCAGCAGGTTATGTTAATTCACTACCTGTCAAGCTCTAGACACAACCTGAGGTCTGGGTTTATCTTCCCACTAGAATCTGAGTCCCTCCAAAGGTAGGTGCTAGGTCATTTTAGACCCAACCTCCCCCACCCCGGCTCAATGTCAGGCAAATTACATTCAACCAAATCAAGCTGATCAAATGTTGTAGGTTGAATTGTGTCCCCTCCCCAAAAAAGATATGCTGTAGTCCTGCCAGTATCTTGGAATGTGACTGTATTTGGAGACAGGGTCTTCATAGAGGTAATCAAGTTAAATGTGGTCATTAGAGCGGGCCCTAATCCAATATGACTGCTGTCCTTATATAAAAGGGAAATTTGGACCCAGAGACAGACAGACACGCATAGAAAGAAGATAATATGAAGATTCCCAAAGAAAAATGTTTATCTGGGGAGCCTGGGTGGCTCAGATGGTTAAGTGCCTGTCTTCGGCTCAGATCATGATCCCAGGGTCCTGGGATCGAGCCCCGTGTCGGGCTCCCTGCTCAGCAGGGAGCCTGCCTCTCCCTCTCCCTCTGCCTGCTACTCTGCGCTCTCTCTGTCAAATAAATAAAATCTTTAAAAAAAAATGGTTATCTACAAGCCAAGGAGAGAAGTCTGGAATGATCCTTCCCTCCCAGCCCTCAGACGGAGCCAACCCTGGGAGCAGTCTTGATTTAAGACTTCCAGCCTCCAGAACTGTGAGATCATAAATTTCATTGTTTAAGCCACCCAGTTCATGGTACTTTGTAATGGCAGCCCTGGGAAACTAACAGAGAGCATGAATAAATATATGAATGTGTTGGACAAAGGAGAACGAAGAAAGTACTACAACAGCATATGAGGTGGAACAGAATTTCAGGAAGGAGGGTACAATGCACAGATTCAAATGCGACAGGTGGTGTGGTGGCATGAGGTGGAAAAATGTCCTTTGGACTTACCTACAG
The DNA here is from genome assembly GCF_024610735.1 of Ursus americanus. Lineage (NCBI taxonomy): Eukaryota > Metazoa > Chordata > Mammalia > Carnivora > Ursidae > Ursus > Ursus americanus. The sequence continues at coordinate 2,768,843 of NC_142131.1, forward strand.
GGAGTTTGGTTGTGCTTTGTTTCTGAATACTCTCAGTGAAATACATCTCAGTAGAACGGTGAAGGCAGAAGCCCAATTATGAGGGGATGAGGAGCCCAAAGAGAAGTAAGCAAGTGGGGGAAAATTATGGAAAAAGGAGATAAATCTGTAGCCTACGAAGGAGTTTTCTGTAGGATGGAGAACTGAGTCTGTTTGTGGAATGAAAAGAAGCAGCCAAAACAAAGAAAGGTTGACAATACAATAATATATCATTACATTGCCTCTCCCCAAATTACCTCTCTGCTTAGGCATAAACCACAGCACTAATGACAGATTCCGCTCTCATCACTACAAGGCAGGCGACTCTTCTCCCTGACACGTCTACAGAATTTTCCTATCTCTGTCAGCCCTCAGACTACCCTGGCAACTGTCTGTGTCAAAAGACAAGTCAGTAGGGAGGAGGGCAGCCTCCTGCGGGGTGGGCTTCACACTGGTCCTTTTACTCCCTTAACCCTCTACCTTCTTGTCCCTCAGAAGGTGAGTCCGTCTGTGTTCTGTTTCGTCAGCGCTGGTTCTTATCAATCCCAGCTACGATGGCAGCTAGCTGGCTGGCAGTGGCTACAGGCATGATGGTCTCTAACACGAACATACACGCAAATACACAGGCACAGAGGAACCTGAACTCTCGGAATCCAAAGCCTTCTGGCACCCAAGAATATAATCCGAAATGATTCCTTGGGTAGCTAAGAAGAGCTTGGGGCTGGTGGTATCTCAGGATGGAGCACTGGCTTAGTCGGCCAAGGCGGCTCTAACAAAATACTGCAGACTGAGGGGCTTCAACAACAGGAATTTACTTCTCACAGTTCTAGAGGCTGGGAAGTCTAACATCAAGGTGTCGACAGACTCGGTGCTTAGTGACGGCTTGCAGACAGACGCCCTCTCCCTGAATCCTTGCATGGAGAAGACAGAGAACTCTTGCGTCTTCCTCCTAAGGGCACGAATCCCATCATTGCAGCTCCCCTCTCATGACCTCATCGAAACCTCATCACTTCTCAAAAGCTCCAGCTCCTAATACCACCACACTGGGAGTTAGGGGTTCAACATATGAATTTGGGGGTGGGGCACAAACATTCGGTCATAATAGGTACTTCTGCAACTCTTTCATATAATATCCCACACCTCTTCTACCTGACCCACAGTTGCTCTGTCTTTACTGGTAATTCATTAATTTCCAGGTACAATATTCTGATCTGTCTTTGAGATCGCAAAAGCAAGCATGAAAGGAGTCAACAGCTAACCAGAGAGAGTATTTGGAGTCAGAAATCCTTGCATCAAATTTCTAGTCCCATCACTTATTAATCAAGTAATCTTGGAAAAACCACTTAGTACTGCTAAGCCCCAATGTCTTCATCTTTAAACAGCATGACGATAATACCTACATCTAAGGGCTGTTATTATTAAATGAGGTAAGACATGTAAGGCATTAGTTCTCTCCTAGCTTGGACTTAAGTCTTCTCTAAATACTAGCATTCATCACTACCCTCAACATAAGCCCCATTTTTAGAAAGCAAACTCAAAGATAGTCTGCTCCACTGAAGTTAAGGTTTTGTTAATAAATAAAAGTCTTTTTCCCCTGATTCAAGATAAAGCTTCTCAAAATATAAACACACCCCTGGTAAATTCAGGTGAATTGATGGAAGATGTGAATGACTGATGATAGCATTTTGAGGAGCATATTTTTTTAAAATATTTTATTTATTTATTTGAGAGAGACAAAGAGGGATAGGGAGAGCATGAGGGGGATGTGGGGGAGGTATGGAGGGAGAAGAAGAAGGAGGCTCCCCTCTGAGCAGAGAGCCCAATATGGGGCTGGATCCCAGGACTCTGGGATCACTAACTGAGCCACCCAGGCCCCCCACGCATTTTAATCAGGGAGAAACACAAGCAAAGGAGAGCCTATGGAACTACATGGAATAAAAGTATTGAAAGAAAAGGTATCATGTGCAAAAGGTAAATTCACCAGCTCGCCAATAATCCGTGGCCTCCCTGTGGGTAAGGTAAACCCTAAGGAGACGGTGTGGTTTCTGAACCAAGTACATGTGGGACACGGCTCATAGGCCACAGCTACTGGGAGGATGGGAGCAGGAAATTGTCTCAGAAAACAGTAACATCCCAAATTCCAGTGACCAGGATATTCATTCCCCTCAAATGGAAAATGGTGCCCTTGCCACACTCAATTCTTCCTACACTGGATTCAATTTAGCCTTCACCAAATCAAGCCTTACTGCCAAAGTCTGTCCTTAGGAGACTGAAACCACCACCACCACCACCACACAACAAAAATCCAGTTTCCACACTGGATTTTTACACACTGGCTTTTACACACTCGGCTGGTTACACTTTTCCTGACATGAAGCAGCACGAGAGGCTGCCGATTCATGTCTGTAGTACAACTGATCATCTTTGTTTTCAGCACAAAAAACAAGAAATACTACTACTCTCTAGGGAGTTTAGTGACAAAATTCATTATTAGACTGCAAATAGTCACCTGGAGCCAACCTTTCAAATAAGTTCAAATTTTAAATAGTGACACTGAGTGGAGAGCTTGAATTTTCAAGTGTGATTCCCAGGTTTATCACGTATGAACTGCATAACCCTGTTTAAGCTCAATTCATTACACCAATATTTATTATTTGCCTAACATGCTACTTAGTCTCTCAGCCTCTCAGTTTACCAATCTGCAAATGGGGTGATAATCCCTAGTCCTGAGGTTATGAGAATACAATTATAAATTGTGTAAGTGACTAGATAACAGTTTGAGATGGCAACTTTAGTTGTCTAGGGGTTAGGTAGTGTCTGCATACTATCATTTAAAAGAAGCCAAATGAAAGCCTATCCTACCCTACAATGTTTCCTCCCCTCCTCCCCTAAAAGCCGGAAGTAGGATCTATGCTTATTGCCTAGGAAGAAGTATATAGCATGGCAGAAATTTTTGTTTATTTTTTTGCTTGTAAATCATTTGCCTTCATGGCTTTTGTTTATACAGTCTTAACCCCTAGAGTTGAGGGTGGGGTGGGGGAGACTCTTCTGGTAGGAGAAATAGGAAGGGAAAAAAAATTTCCTCAGGCTAGATTCCTTTGGGATTAGAGGAGAACTAGAGAGATCCTAGGGGAGTGGGGATGTGTACTAAGGCTTAACCACTCAAGACCCACTACGGTCACAGTAAAACAGCAATACATGGCTTCTTGATGTTCATATGCAGACAGAACCCTTGACCACCTCACAAAAGGTTTGTGTGTCCTAAGAAGAGTAGAGATGACTGTGTACACATACTGGCCATGTGGACCAAACTGCTGGATGTTTAGGAATTATCTGTGTGGGTAGTTCAAGTGACCAGACAGCTTTGTTCACCACCTGCCAAAATCCAGGTGTTGTCTAAGTCTTCCAGGATTCTGATGTGACCTCAGTTAGCAAACACTGAAAATCACTGAGCTTAAGCCTGGCAGGATGGAAGCTTACAGTGGAAAGTAAGTTGACTTGAAGACCATACGATGGGACATGACTACAATGAGATACCTCTTCACACGCAGGAGGGTGGTTATAATAAAGATAATGACGTACTGGCAAGATGTGGAGCAATTGAAACCCTCATACATTGCTGGTGGGAATGTAAATGGTGCAGCTGCTTTGGAAGACAGTTTGGCAGTTCCTTGAAAAGTTAAACGTAGTTACCATATGGCCCAGAAATTCCATTTCACCCAAGAGAAATGAAAACATATGTACATGAATGCTCAAAAACTTGTACACAAATTTTCTTAGCAGCTTTACCCATTTCCACAAAATGTGGAAAGACTCCAAATGTCCATCAAGTGATGAATGGATAAACAAACCGTGATATATCCAAACAATGGAATATTATTTGGCCATAAAAAAGAATGGAGGCCTGAGTCATGCTACAACATGAATGAACTAGGTATGCTCAGTGAAAAAAGCCAGACACGAAAGTTCATATAGTGTATGATCAATTTGTATGAAAGGTCTCAAATAGGCAAATCCATTGAGACAGAAGGGAGATTAGTAGATACTAAGGTCTGAGGAGAAGGGGAAATAGAGGGTGACCACTAAGGAGCATGGGGTTTCTTTTTGGGGTGATAAAAATTTTCTGGAATTAAGACAGTGGTGTTGATTGTACAACTTAGTGAAAATAATAAAAAACACTGAATTATATACTTTAAAAAGGGTGAATTCTGTGATATGTGAATTACATCTCAATAAAATAGATCTATGTTTGCACATTTGAGTTATAGACCAAAATTCACAACTGCTCCATAAAGCACTTTTATATAGACCTGGATCACCGTAGGAGTTCAATAAATGGAACCTATTATTAGAAAGCAACTCAAGGCAGGACCTGATTGTCACAGGTGTCAAAAATGCAATTTCCCGCTAGGCACAAGCTGGTAGCCATCTTGAGGGAAATTAAAATTCTCTCGGTCTCTACTCCCCAAAGCTGAAGAAGTAAATTTTCCCTGACATAGGCTCCTGATCTAGGGAAGGAAGTTGTTCCTCCTTCTGCCCACAATGGTTCTTGAAGAGACAGCTCAAGAAGCCCAAATTAAGGAAATTTAATCGAATTCATCCCAACTTTGCACATTATCATGACTGCAACCCCCGCTGGACTGATACCCAAAGACTGTCTTAGAAAGGATAATATTTCCACTTCTAGTTTTCTGATACTATCATATGGAAAGGAGAGTAGGAGCAGAAGTGTGTGATTTCAAGGATTTAGATATTTTAAAGGGACTAAAAGAACAAAATTGGACAAATGAAGGTAACAAACTAAGAGTCAGGGTAGCACAGCGGACACAAGCAGCTCATGCAGGGATTAGGGAGCAAAGAAATGTCCTCGGAAATGTCCTTCTAAGTTCAAATATAAGCTTCATGCTCATAAACAGAGTGAAAAAGTTAAAACGAAAAGACTGGAGCACAACTCTGAGATGAGGAATGGGTCCTTTTCTTATGACTGTTAAATGTACAGTCCCCTACTATGGAAATAATGTTATTACCCTGAAGGGTGTTCTAGTATGATGCCTTCTGGCTCATATTTCAGTTTAGAGCCAAAGTTCTTAAGAGTTATGACTTATTTCTGAAGGAATAAAAAGGACTTTGTGAAGAATAGAACTAGTCAACATTATTATGGGGCATTGACATAGCAATTTGCTTGCAAATGATTTTAAAAACTACGGCTAATAATACACCTTATTGTATATAGTACTCTCAACAAAGCCACCTTGGGTAATCAAATTAATGCAAGGCAATGGTAGGGGAAAGGGAACAGGAGAACCTACAGCACTACCAGCAAGGACTGAAATTAAGCCAAGAACATAAAATAATCCAATGGGACCACTAGATAGCCCTGGGCAATCAAACAGTCATTTCGTCATTTCATGTAGTTGTATAATAATGTAATGGGGGACAACAGCATTTACTAAGGAAACGAACTGACACAAAGACTGAAAATTCAAAATGGAGGTTCACCTGTGTGCTTGAGAGTAGTGTTATTTTCTTTACCTCGGATCAAATCACAGCACACTCGTGCACACAAACCCCATGTCCAGAATGACCAATGGAACACCAAAGTCACTGCTGTCAGAGCTATTATAAATCTTCACGTGAATGAAGAAATCATGGTTATTGCTATCATAGAGCATAATGATAATACAGAAAATGCTTGCAAAAAGTTGAAAAAAAAATCATGAAACACTAAACACACACAAACACATCATTCACATTTAAATGATGCCCATGGGCAAAAGGTGAAGCAAACAGGTTCTACTGTAGACCCCCAATCAGTGAATGCTAGTCCCTGCCAATAAGGTAGAGGCCAGATTTTATAGATCCTTGAAAGTGAGTGAATCAGGGCCTCACCTCTAACAGAGAAACCAAGAACACAAGGAAGTGTTGCAGAATAAAACCTCACACTGACCCAATCAGCTACCTAATCCAATCCCTCCAGTTCTCCCACCGCTGCCCAGACCAGTAGTGGATGATACCCTTCCCTGTCTCCTTGATGCACACAGCATCCTCAGCTGAGGTGCTAATGGAGAGACCCCTGTGAGTGTGTAGTATCTATATCACAAATTGTCTGCAGCTTCCCTTTAACCTGATCTTGGTCTCTCCTGGTTGTCTTTTAAAGAATATATAGACCCACATTCAGCCCATTCAACCAGTAGTAGGGACACAGATCAGGCAGTGATATTAATGTTTAATTCACTAATGCTTGGAGCAACCAAAAGCACAAGGGGCTAATAAAGGACTTATTTGGTCACAAGTCTTATTTTAAAAATGCAGTAGACCACATCAAGGAGTTCTACTGGGAAAACGTAAGGAGAGGCCATCCCAACCCTGCCCATGACAGAGTCTCAGAAAAGTCAAGTGCCAGAGCCATCTATGGCCTTGAAACCAGACTGGCCTGCCCAAGTATCCCGCCCTGCCAGCTCACAAAGGCAATCCTCAAATGCCAGCCAACGTGCAAACTGTCACTCAGAATGGTCTCCCCCAACTCCACATTCCCTGTCCAATTCCAGCTGCTTTTACCAGGATAAAGTCTTCCCAGCTCTAAATTATTGGCTCTGTAACTCCAATTACGATCCCTCCTTTATGTCCTCAGATTTGAAATTTACCGTATGGATGGTCTTCCAGACTACCTAAGAGCCTGCAGCCAACTCCCCGTCAGCGCCACAGTCATCAATACAATCAGCCTATTTCACTGCGGCCTCGTCCCGGCCACTCTGTTAGTGTTCTTCTTGGCCATCGCGGATTCCTTCATGAAGTCAGGAAAGATTCAGGCACTAAAAAAGTAGAAGGAAACAAATTCTGAAGAGAAAGTGAATAGCACCAATGATAAAAAATAACAATCCTGGGTTATTATATGTGATGACTGAGAACCCACCGGGTGACCAAAGGATCAAGAAGTAAGCAAGCAGTGAGGAAGCAGACATAGTAAGTATATACGTACTATGCTTTCAAGAAGCAGAGATACAGAGAAAGTACTGTCTTGAGATGGCGGCAGGGTTAAAAGAGGGGATTCTGAGGACTGTAAGGACTTGAGCATTGTATGGAGGCTCTATCCCTAGAAATGAGAAGGGCCATAATTCTCAGACATGCAGAGAAAGGGAAAAAATGGGAAACAATGAAGAGAACTTGACAAAGAAAAGTGAATGTTGAGGGAATTTATGTTCATTCATCTGATATCTCTAAAGTGAGAGATAAGTCATTTTTTAGGAATAAGGAAATCAGTACCAGCGTCAGTGTCTGAATACAGCTGCCAGTCAAAGGAGATGAATAAATAGGTTCCCAAAGAGCTGTAAGGACCCAGTTTACAACTAGAGAACATGACTGTGCAGTAAAGACTTTCCTCGGCAATACTCAGAAGACAGATCAGACATAAAGAAACCAGACAGTGCACCGAAGTCCAATCTGGTGAGGACTGAGATTTTGGAATGTTCTGGTAAATGTTTCTGTGAATGGCTATAGGACACAAGTCCATACAAAGGGTGCTCCAAGGGGGGGGATGGACCCCGAAGAGAGACAAGGAGTTCATGGCAAAGCTGGAGTTTATGGTGAAGCAAATTCTAGGTTCTGAATGACTAAGGGAAAGAGGAAGAGATCAAGAAACAGGAATTGTCATCAGAGAACGGAGAGAAAGGTGAGTGGAGTTACTCAGTGAAAGGGTTATGAAGCCAAGGGAATACAAAGTCTCAGTGGAGAAAGGAAAACCCTTGAAGCAGAGAGAGGAAAACCAAAAGACTGATATGGAGGAAGACAGGAACCTATCCCCATGAGCCCATCACTTCAACAATTATCAATACGTTGTCAATTCAATATGGATCTTCAACCCTTAGTGTCTATATGATGGGAAGCCCTTGGCAGCCTGCTAGAAAAAAATAGTGAAAAGAGGACAATATTAAGTAGCCCTAAAGTCAACTAGATAATCAAGAACACATTGTTGATAGAGTCCTGTGAGCTAACACTGACATTCTTCTGATACAGCTAAGGAGTCAGGAGAATAATAGTGTGGTATGGGTCTACAGCGATCCAGGAAGAGCCAGGCTATCATTTTACATCTTCAACTCCTCTTTCTCTCCTGTGATGTTTCAGGAAATAGGTAAATGCTATCTGGATGACTAATTCAATTTATTTAATAGTATGTTTGTTTTTGCAAATGGCATGTTAACTACAGTGTGTCATATCAGATAGAAAAGATATGCAAACCAGATTTTATTTTAAGTTCAATATTACTGTGATTTAGAGAGTATGATTGGCAATTCTGAAGCATGAGAAAAACATTCACTAAGGATTTTAAAAATTATTTCTAAATTCCTCTGTTATTTATTCCATCTGTTCTCTGGGCTGTACATGTATATTTTTAACATGGTTCTGGTTTGTCAATTCTTTGATAGTTTGCTAAGGGAAATACTTAGTGAGTTCAATCAATATCCATTCTATTGCTAACAATTGGCCTTCTGTTAAAAAAAAGTTTGGATGGTCATTCACTGGAGAAAGATATCCTTTCATGCATCTGTTAAGATTTAGAGGCAAGAAATCATTGTTAAGGAGTTTGACCTATGAATTTTATTAAGGTTCATACATTTTTGTATCATATGTGGAATACATTTTGTATCCCAGGTATCCTTGGAGAATGTAACAGAATTCCCTTCCCCAAGTCAAGGAACAATAAATTCCTAGCTAACTTTGAATTATACTGGCTAATGGTTCTGCTTCTATCCATGACAAAGAAACGAACATCAGACTTGCCCTTCTCCATCGACAGCTAGAGAACTTAATAAAATGTATGAAGCAATTACACACAGATATTAACAATAGGTAGCCTCTGTCTGTGATCCACAAGAAGAGAAACAAATGAGCTAAGCCTTGCGATACCCCTAGATTTCTAGCAGGAGCCACTTTTCAAACTGTGGTTCAAGAAGACAAAAATCCAAGCAACCAAAAAAAAAAAAAAAAAAAAAACCAAGCAACCATGGTGGTCTCACAGAGTTGGGCAAACAGGGAAGGGCTGTAGAGGCTGATGCAGTTAGATCTATGGGACAGAACAGAAAGCCATGCAGAGAATGATCTCCAGACGCGTGCACAGGTGTCCTCTTGGGGCTTTGGCTGCATATCAAGATGTAGCATTGACTGAGACCTCCAACGGGTAATTAAAGAGTAGGTAAAGAACAACTGCCAGTAAGCAAGCAGTAAGTTCAACAATTTTCAGATCCCTGAATCTGGGAGCTACCTGAATTCTGGCATTTAGCATAGAGAGATCACCCAGAGATTCAGTAGAAATCCCAGATGTGTCACTCCTTAAAAGTAGGACTAAAGTTGCCTTGGAATAGAAGTTCTTCTAGATATACTCTAAAAGCTTTGAAATAATTCTCAAAGGAATCTAAAAGCAGCTTACTTGCCTGTCAAACTTTTTAAAGGAAGACAAAAATAAACTATATATCAATCAATATAACATTGTCCCCAATCCAATCAAAAATGAAGAGACAGGTCAAGAAGCAGGAAAATATGATTTTTCAAATTTTTGTAAGATCGTAGTCCCTAAATGATTCTTGAAAGTTTTCATTTATGCATCATTAGGAGAACAAGGTTTGTTAAGATGGCATAGCCGAGGAAAATAATCGTTAGGTAACTTGTTTCTATGCCTTTGGCCCACAGTCGGCTCCATTCTAGGTGTTTAAAAAAAACTGTCTGAGAATAAAGACAATGCAGATGGATTCTCATGTACAAACAGGGAAGCGTTACTAAACAGCAGGACAAATTTTGCTAAAAATACTACAATAGATCAGAAAAGTATCATGACATCTCTATAGTATTTATCTGTTTGGGTGAAACATTTTTTATCTTGACATTTATTGTTTCTTACTTAATTTTTTGGGATGGCCAGAAGTGGATTCTTTTTCCTAAAATGACAGGTATTTGAAAATGACCCTGCATTCTCCCCAAAACAGAAGAGGAAAACAAACACAGATGAAAATGTAGAGCAATAAAAACAGAATTAGGATAGGAAAATAAATTATAAGCCAGCACCATCTTACAAAAGGAACTGTGTTGTCTCCAGAAAGTAATACAACTGGCTGCGTTTTGTTTCCTGACAGTATGAAAATATTCTGGCTGAATCTGTCTGGGTCTGATTTTTGAGCAACATGGTTACAGTTGGTTACATGATTACTAAATTCCTAAGATTACTGAAGTTACATGGTCTTCCCTAGCAAAATAAATTCTTAGAAATGCTTTATAAAATATATCTTAAAATTATAACCATACAGCTGAGCTACAAAGAAAAAAAAGAGGGAAAGAAGGAAAGAAAATACAAAGAGAGAAAGGGGGAACAGATGGAGGAATATTTTTAACAATAAATCTGAAAACCCAGATGAAATAATTTTATAGAAAAATATACATTGCCAAAATTGATACCTGAATAAGTAAAAAAAAAAAAAAAAACCATGTTATCCAATAATAATTAAAGAAATTATATTAGAAATTTTTAAAAATCTACCCACAAATTAAGCATCAGATCCAGAGATTAAAGCTTTTGTCTCCCAAAATGTTTAAAGGACATTATCTTTACCTTAGGTTAGTGTAAGAGGGAAGTGGGAAGAAAATAAAAATTCTTTAAAAAAATTTTTTTTAAACCAAGCTAATTATTTTAAAAAGTGCTGAAAAACAAAGACAAAAAATATTAACTATTTAGACTGAAAAAAGAAATTTTGTCTTCAAAGGTGGCTATGAAAAGATTAAAACTATTTTTCAAAAGAAATAATGAAAACCAGAAAACAAAGGAATGACATACTGCCAACTTAAAATTCTATATCCAGAAAAACATATTTTAAAACACAAAGGCAAAATATATTTTTATTACAAATTTTAAAAAATCATCCCCAGTAGGCCTGCAATAAAAAAGAACTAGGGGCACCTGGGTGGCTCAGTCCACTGAGCACGTCCGACTGTTGATTTCAGCTCAGATCATGATCTCAGGGATGTGGGATCAAGCCCCACAGGCAGGGCTTGGGGCTCCGAGCTCAGCGCAGTCGGCCTGACCCTCTCCCTCTGCTCCTCCCCCTCATTGTTCGCTCTCTCTCTAAATAAAATCTTAAAAAAAAAAAAAAAAGAATGACAAATACAAAAATGGGTATATTAAAGTCTTCTAAGGTTCTACAGTTTTAAGGGAGTGGTAAATATTAGCTTATATCAAAATGAATGTACATGCTTTAATCTCTAGAAATTAAAAAAGAATAAACTGTATAGAGGGAGAAAAGAAATAATAAAAATATGTTTGATTAATCCAAGGACAGTAAAAAAAATGAAACATAAAGCAGAGGTCAACATGTTAATTTAAACACAACTATATGTAATCATATTAGCATAAAAGGATTTAATGCTACCATTAAAAGACTAAGATTATCATCTAAGATTTAAAAATACAATATTTAACTCTAAGTTCCTTCAAGAGACAAATCTGAAGTGTAAGGACAGGAAAAGGTTGAAAGCAGTAGGATGGCAAAAGATACACCATGGAAACCTAAACACAAAAGTCAGATGAAGACAATGTTAAGGCAAGAACATTAGCAGAGATTAATGGGTATTTTATAATGATAAATGAGCCAATCCACCAGAAAGATGTAATAGTTCTAAATCTGTATTCATTCCACAACAGAGTTTCCAAATACCTACTGATAGCGTGGCTATCAATAACAGGTTGACATTTGAAAAAAAACCTAGCAAAACAAAGGAGAATTAGTTGTATAATCTTAAGTGACAGAAAAAGCAGGTAAAAAAATCAGTAAGGACACTGATACATGTAGACCATCGCACCCAACAAGTGCACAATACAAAATCTTCGAAGCGCAGATGGAGTATTTACAAAAGCAGACCATATGCAGTCCTGTAAAACAAATCTCAACAAATTGCAAAGGCTTTAAATAATTTCAACGTTTTTTCTGACCATAACGGGGGTCAAGCTAGAAATAAATCAAATGGCTTGAAAAAAAAATCACATGAAGATAACTAGAAAAATCCCCCATTGCTTGAAAACTAAGCAGCGTACTTGTCAATATTCACCAATCAAAAAGAAAACTTTTGGTGTGCAGACTGGCCGCGTACAGAGCGGGCAAGGAGATGGACGAAAGTGGCACAGCACTTCACACGGCTTGGTGGCAGTTTTTACAAGCCAGGGAACTTACGGTGTTTGTTGGGGGCGTCATAAGATGAGTGCATCTCCGCAGCCAGCCCCCAGAGTCTTAAAGTTTATATGGAGGCCTTACCTGGGTTCCCTCACAGACACCGTCCCCAGAGGCTCAACAGCGCTGTTCTTTCAAGGCTGCAACCTCGAAAATGGCTCCCACCCGAAAACAGTGGGCGGAACCAAGAGCCCAAGGGCTGCGGAGGAGGGGCTGGAGGCTGCAATTGCCCAGGTGCCGCTCCCGGGTCAACCATCCGAGGCTCCCGATTGGTAATTATCGCCGACACAACATGAAAGGTATCAGAACAGATTTTAAATTAAATGATAATGAAGACGTGATTTATCATAATTTGAAACTTGAAGGGTGCAGCTAAAACAGTACTCAAAAGAAAATTTATAATCTTCAAAAATACACTTAAAAAGAAAAAGCTAAAAAATAAATCAACAATCTAGGGGCACCTGGCTGGCTCAGTCGGTAGAGCCTAAGACTCTTAATCTTGGGGGTTGTGAGTTCAAGCCCCAGACTGAGCATAGAGCTTCCTTTAAAATAAATAAATAAGGTTGCCTGGGTGGCTCAGCCAGTTAAGCGCCTGTCTTTGGCTCAGGTGAGGATCTTAGGGTCCTGGGATCTAGTCCTATATCGGGCTTCTTGCTGAGGCCGGAGTCTGCTTCTCCTTCTCCCTCGCCCCTCCCTGCCCCCAACTTGTGGGCACATGCTCTCTTTTTCTCTCAAATAAACAAAATCTTAAAAAAAAAAAAAATCAACAATCTGATCTTTCTATTCAAGAAGCTAAATAAAATAAAGCAAATCAACCCCAAAGAAAATAGAAAGAACATAGTAAAGATATATCCAAAATTCAACGGATTGTAAAATTTAGATGAAATGAAATTTCTTTTTCAAGAAAACTGATCAAAACCAAAAAAGAAAAAAGAGAAATACTAGTTTGATATCTATTAAAGCAATTGAATTCATTATTAAAACCTTCCCACACAAAGAATAATCCAAGTCTGGATGGATTCATTGGTGAATTCTTTCAAATATTTAAAGAATTAACACTCATACAAATTCTTCCAGAGAAGAGAAATAGGAAATGCTTTCAAATTCATTTCCTGAGGGCAGCCTAACCTTAATATCAATATCTGACAAGAACATTACAAGACTGGAAAATTATAGACCATATTATCTAATGAGCTTAGATGCAAAACATCCCAAACAAAATATTAGAAAATCTCGCCCATAAAAATGTTAATACATCACCACCAAATAGGATTTCAAGTAGGCAAATGTGGTTTAACATTCAAAAATGTTATCAGTGTAATTTACCATATTAAGAGCAAAAAGTAGAGACATTATATAATTATCTGTCAATAGAGGCAAAAAAAAAAAGCATTTCATGAAAATTCAATACCCATTTACTATCTTTAAAAAAAAAAGGGAACTTCCTGAATCTGACATAAGTTATCTACAACAGTCTAACAACACACATAATGAATGTTTTCTCCCTAAAGTGAGGAATGAACCAGGAGACTCACTATCCCATTTCTATGCAAACTTGATTGGCGATTCCAAGCAGTGCAATGAGGCAAGAAGATGAAATCAAAGGCTTCACGATTGGAAATGGAAAAATAAAACTGCCATTATTCACAGAAGGTATGATTGTGTGTACAGAAAATTCAATTAATTAACTAACTGAAAATCCACCAACAATTAGAATTCTTAAATGAATTTATATAAATTTGATGAAATCCCCCATGAATATTTTCATTTCTGTATAGTCCTGACATTCTGAGCAAGGAGGCCAGTATGACTAGCAAAGGCCTTGGAGGGAAGAGATAATATATGGTTCTAGAGAGATCTAGAGATTTATCTCTCTGGAACCAATTGCTTACATTCCTGGATAATAAACCCAATCTCTGTCTCCTGCAGGGAGAACAGGCAGGTTTGCAGCAGCCTAAGATCGGGAGCTTCCAGGGTACCGTGCTGCTCAGTGGCACACAGACCTGTGTAGGCAGAATTCCCCTTGGCCCACTCTGCCTCACCCCCATGAACCTGATGGGGTTTGGAGAGGGATAGCTAAGAAGTCATGTAAACATGTGCCAAGACTAATAAATTGTCTCTGACCAGTTTGGCTCATTTCCTTACTGAAAAGTCGTGGGAAAGTGGCGAGCAAACCTTAGCAACTGCTCGACCGTTTGACTTAATATTTAACAGCATATGAGGCAAAATAAAATTTAACAAACAATACTATTTACAGTGGCACTAAAATATATCAAATGCCTAGGATTATATCTAACAAAATTGTAAAAGACTTTTGCGCTAAAAGGAATAACGCAACAACACAATAAAATCCTAAATAAATGGAGAGATTTATCATGGACAGATTTTGTAAAGTTCAGCATTGTGAATGTGTCAGTAATGTCAAAATTAATCGAAATCCCCCCAAATTGTGCAAATTAGCAGGCTTCTGAAATTCTGTATTTCATACATTCTCAAACATATGGATAAGCACAAATACCTTATAAAACCAAGGCAATCTTGAAGATGAGCACTGGGGATCTTACACCCAAAGACATCAAAAACAATGATGATACACAGGCCAGTGGAGCAGAATAGAGTCAGTAAGTAGTCCACACACATTCCATGACATGACTTCTGAAGAGGACACTGTAATACAAGGAAAAGAATGATCTTTCAAAAAACTGTGCCAGGTCACTTAATGCATACTAAAATATGAATGTAGGACCCAATCTCCCACTTCACACAAAAAATACTTTCGGACAGATTGCGGATCTAAATGCCAAAAATAAGCAAAGGGTTTTGAAGAAAACATGGAATATATATATTCATGACTTAGGAATAATCAAAGCTTTTCTAAAATAGGACACAAAAGGCACTAATCCTAGAGAAAAACAATCATAAAATTCAACTACATTGAAATTAAACCAAGCATATGGCCCATAGTGCGTTGAAGAGTAGCTCTCCAAAAAGATATGCCTCCATCCTGAGCCCCAGAACCAGTGAATGGGGTCTTCTTTGGTAAAAGGGTGTTTGCTAATATAATTAAGGATCTCAAAATGAGATCAGCCTGGATTATCATGGTGGGTCCTAAGTCCAGGGACAAGTGTGCTTGTAAGAGACTCCCGGAAAGGAGTGTGCCACGTGAAGGCAGAAGTAGAGATTGGAGTTACTCAGTCACAAGCCAAGGAATACTTGGAGCCACCAGAAGCTGGAAAAGGCAAAGAAGGGTTTGCCTTTAGAGCTTTTGGAGTGGGGACAGCTCAGTCAACACCTTGATTTTGGACTCCTGGCCTCCAGAACTGTGAGAAAATAAAATTTCTGCTGCTGCAAGATCCCCAGTGTGTAGTCCTTTGTAACAGCAGGTACAGGAGACTAGTGCAGGGCCCTCCCGAGTGTGGGGTCCTGTGGGACTGCGCAGGCCATGCGCTGATGAAGCCAGCCCCAATACAGCTAGTACGATTGTTCAATGACAATTTAGACATCAACGATGACAATAAAATGGAATGGCCTAAGACATGTCAAATACGTTTAAAGCCATGAGTTAAAAACAATACTAAAGATCACCTTGATTTCTGCTAGGTAACTAACCCATTGTTTTGGAAACTGATGAAAGAGGGAAGAGAGTTAAGAACTCATCTTGCTTGTCTACGCAAATTGCATTTCAGAGTAATAGTTGAGAAAGGAAATCTCTTCTCGATGGATGTATTCCAGCTAGTAAATGAAGAAAGAATGATAGAATTAGAATATCACCATTTTTCACCCTCTGTTGAATTAAGGACCTAGACAACAATCACCAAAGCCGATACCATGTCGCGAGACAAGTAACACATTCTGTTTCTTGATTCAAGTTTATAATCATGTCTTTGATGGAGTCATGCAACTGAAAAAAAAAGAAAATCAAACCTGAAGCTCATCGATCATCTAGCTCTAACTAGCAATTTACAGGCAACACCAGGGCCAGAGAAACATGTTGAAGGATGCCTTGAAAATGCGATCGGGAACCGACAGTCTGTGTTTTGTGAGAAGCTCAACAGTTCACAGAACATGTTTGCTTGTTTTGTTGTTGTTGTTGTTTTAATACATAAATTACAAGAGAAACAAAAAGAGAGGGGAGAAGAACTCCAGATTAAGAGACACATGGACAAAAATTTATCATTTCCATTTTCTGTTTTGATCCAAATAATAAACCGTTTTCTTAAAAATCCCAATACATTTTTTAGGTGGAACTTATTGGATAAACTGATCTTAAAAATTCATAGAACGAATAGCAAAGAAGATGTGTGACAATTCTGAAGACAAACAACATAGCATAGGCAACTTTTCTCCCACATAGAAAGAAATTATTAAACTATCACATTGAAGATAGTACTGGCAGGAACGGGAGTCCAAATATTCACAAGGTAAGGGCAGTAATCGCACGGAAGGGCTTTAGCAGTGACCCCAGAGCCTCTGGGTGTGCCAGATAGTAATCCTTTAATTTCTAGATCATCAGTGGGTTTGAGGGGGTGGGGTGGTAGGAAAAATGTATGTTAGAACACGACCTCATCCCACACACAAAATATTAAAGTCTAAATATTTTAATGAACAATGTGAAAAAGCAGAACTTTGAAACTTTTGGAGGAAATACAGAAAATATATTTTGACCTCAAAGAAAAGGAGTCTTAAATAATAAGAAAAACCTCTAAAGGAAAAGATTGACAATTTCGATTATAGTGAAATTTAAACTTCTACATAGAATGATACCTGTGCAAAATTTTTAAAGGCCCAAAGAGAGGGAGAAGATGTTTACTATCACATGCATACATGCATGTTTAAAGGCAAGACATTAGAGAAATCGGGGGGAGGCAAAAATTATAATAAATAATTTATATAAATAAATTATAATAAATAGAAATAAATAGAAAAACCAAACTGTCAATAAGTATATAAGAAGATTCTCAGACTCTCTTGTAATCCAGTAAATACAAATTAAAACAATAAAATACCATCTTATAAACAATAAAATGCCATCTCATCAGACAAAATTTTTCAGAGTTAAAGACGTGTGTTGAGTTATATAAAATTGCTATTTTTGTGGATCCAAAGTGATTACGTATTGACAATGTCATGTGCTTGAACCAATATATACCCTATAATCTAGTATTTCCCTTTCTGTGTACAACCCCTCTCAGTCAGGGTTCTGTGAGAAAACTGTCCTATAAAAAAACAATTTGGGTAACAATTTTCTCCATTCGCCTGAGGTACATAGCTAGTCCCATTCTAGACTCAGGAGCAAGTTTGTTCACTACATATGATGGATGCTTGACAGCAGGAGGCTTTAATTCTCTCCCAAAATCCTAGCTGAGAAGGGACAAAAAGAAACTCTTTCATATGCACACAATAAGACATGTATTAGGATATTCAAAGAGGTTTGTTTTAACAGCCAACGTTTCTAAAAATGTATGTTTATGAATATATATTTATATGATGAACAATTTGGTACCATATTCACAAAACAGAATGAATGAGCCAGTTATATGTGTCCTGAATAGGTACGTTTCAGTAGTATAGAGTGAAAAAGCAAGCTGCAAAAAAAAAGTATATAGAATAGGATACTTTTACACAAACTTGAATAGCATACAAAACAATTGTATACATTGTTTTTCCATAAATATATGTGTGACAAAAGTATAAAAAGTAATTAATAGGAAGAGTCAGTAAGTCAGTATAGGCCTTACCTCTGGGAAGGGAGGCACAGGGAGATTTCAACAATATCTGTAAAATGTTACTATGTTATGACTTTACCAGTAAAAGGGATTTGCACTTTGTTAATTTCTGTTCCGTCTAGCTGTTACATACATGGAGATTTGTGTAATAATTTTCTGTACTCGGGGCGCCTGGGTAGTGCAGTGGTTAAGCATCTGCCTTCGGGTCAGGGCGTGATCCCAGTGTTCTGGGTTCGAGCCCCACATCAGGCTCCTCCACTAAGAGCCTGCTTCTTCCTCTCCCACTCCCCCGGCTTGTGTTCCCTCTCTCGCTGGCTGTCTCTCTCTGTCAAATAAATAAATAAAATCTTTAAAAAAATAAAAAAATAAAAAAAATAATTTTCTGTACTCTTCTTTTTAAAACTTTGGAAGAAAAAAAGAGTGAAGTGTGATTGAAGATAGTGTGATTGAAGATAAGAGCAGGTGCTCCCACTTAACCCAGCCCTTACCTCGTGCCTGCCACCGCGTGAAGCACCTTACACGCCTTATCTCACGTAATCCACACGGAAAACCTGTGACAGGTACGCCACAGTCTCCTTGTAGATAAATTAAGAACAAAGGTCTTGCCCACATTTCTAGTCGGTTAGAGTCAGAGCAGCCCCAACTACAAATAATTTGCTCCATGGTGACAGAAAAAACAATTGAATTTCATGAAGTTATTGTAGGTTTTCTGAATTCATCCACTTAATCATTGATTCTCTCAATCATTCATTCCTGCTCACGGCTAAGGCTAAGTTCCATCCCTTACAACTTGTGTAAGCTGGGGCTTTTTAACTTGATGACCCCATCTGTAAATGGAAGGCCCTTCCTTAGGGTTGATGGCAGGATGAAAAACGTGTGCAGAACAGGCACTCGCTACATCTCGGTAACTCGCTCTTTACACATCCACGTATTCATTTGCAATTAACTACCTTGCCAGGTGTCAGTCATAAGAATTGGCCCTGAGGATGCAGAGATGAGGAATGAAACAGGATCTGTGACCTCACAGCATTTCTAATCTACTGGGTAAGATGCTCATATGAATGTGCAATTGCAATGAAGGGCCTCAGGGGTGAGACCCACGTCTAAATAGGCACCGAGGGACGCAAAGGTAGATCGTGCCACACGTTGGAGAGACAAAAAGGATATGAGGAAGGCAAGGTCTTCAAAATTAGAGTTGATGTTTGAGTTGAGTATGGGAAAATTCATCAGTTTTAGCCCAGCTGAGAAGGAGAACATTCAAGCAGAAGAGAGAGCATAAGCAAAAGCAGACAGGTGAGGCATGGTCTGGCCGGCCTGGTGAACTGTCGGGGTGTTGGGGAAGAGATGGGGGATGCCGGTGTTGAGGGAAAGGACTGGAAAGATCCTTAGGGACCAGAGCATGAAGGATCCACATGCCATGCCTCACTAGGTTTAGGATTTCTATCCTAAATGAAATGGGAAGATACCAAAGGAGTTTAAACACTGTGAGGAGATTTTGGGGTGGGGGGTTGCTGTGGCAGCTGAGCACCATGCTTACACATTTTTGTGATCATGTAATTCACATTCACCTCCCCCCGGTAACCATAAAGTCCATGAGGGTACAGATCACCAGTCTTGCCCAACATGCTGAGTGCCCCAACGCAGCTGATGGTAAGGATCTCGAGAATATTTATTGAATAAATAGAGTAGGTGAGATTGGAAATAGGACGCAAGTGAAATAGTCCGGGCCAGGTGGGGGGGGGTGGATCACTAGGATGTTTCCATCGTGGCAGCGGCAGCAGGGCTGGAGGCGGACAGGAGAGACACCAGGGAGTGTACCGAGTGAAGGAGTGAGGGTTACGGGGGACTTGGAAAACGAGGGAGTCATATCAGTCTTAGGAGATTCTATCTTGGCTGACTTGACGAGCGGTGGGTGCTATTGACTGAGCCCGGGGGAAACACGGGGGGTGTGCAGGCCTGTGCACATGGGAAGCAGACCCTCTCCACTGTGACGGGGAGAGGGAAGCCGGTGTCAGATTCAATTATTTCCTGTCTTCTTTTACACTCTTGCAAAGAAATAAAAAATATGAGAAGACATTTGAATGGATATCATTGTTCCCCGTGAATAAAAGGTTCTTCTACATGTATTTTAAAAGACTAATGCCACAGTGCTGAGCAACATCTGAAGGAAAAGAAATATCACGGTAATTGGGAGGGAATGG
This sequence comes from Ursus americanus, assembly GCF_024610735.1. Taxonomy (NCBI): domain Eukaryota; kingdom Metazoa; phylum Chordata; class Mammalia; order Carnivora; family Ursidae; genus Ursus; species Ursus americanus. Next base: position 2,788,994 of record NC_142131.1, read on the forward strand.
AAGAAATTTTTTCAAAAAACCTAAGACAGAAACATTTGAAAAATCTTGACATAATGGGAGGAAATTAAGGAGGAATAAATTATAAATGTGAGATGAAATTTGTGTGAAAGCAGCATAAGGAAGAAAGAGTGAAGAATCTATTTAATAACGCTTTAACCTAAAAATGGTGACTAGGCATTGCTTTAAGATAATGGGTGCTGTCAAACTTTCAGTGGGAGCAATTTTCCAGGCCTTTTCAGTTAATAGAGGTCTGAATCCAAATTAGGGTGCCCCTGCTCAGAGAAACCAGACGGTGTCCTATTGGGAACAGAAGGCCTTGCATGTCACATTAAGGGAGCCCTGATCCCACCAGATTTTAGCACCTTTCCAAACGGAAGGCTAGGTGCTGTCGCTGGAATTCTGCTTACCATTAATTGCTCAATGAAGAGATTCAGACCCTCTTTCAACTACAAGTACCAAGTGATGACCATCTCAACGTTTCCCTCTGATTTTTCAAAAGCTCCTGGCCAACCTTTATTTTTCTTTAAAGACTTCATACACATCTACTTTCTCTGTAAAAACTGCTCTCGTTTTATATAAGAAAAATAAAGTTCTCTGTCCCACCTCTAAGTCCCTCTCTGCCCAGCTCCCATGCAATGGACATTCAGTTGTCCATAAATTGCAGAATAAATATTGATCAGTGCAATCCTGTCTACTGGGGGAATAATGCTGTGTTACTATCCATTCCTGTTGCAGGTTATACCTTGTGAAATGGTACCCAGCATGCCTTATGGGTGTGAATGTGGGACAAATGGATGTAGTTAGTGATGATGGAATAATTGCTGCCTTTTTCTCACCCTGCGATGTCATAGCACATAATCAATGGCGTGATTTCTGGATGACTGTCCACCTGTGCCCGTTTTTACTTTGAATACAACCAGAATAAGCCAGATTCCACTAGTATCACTGTTACTTCCTGAGGTGTATTAAACACAAAACATGACAATATGGACCCCAAAGGACCCCACATGAAATTTCTGCAGTAATTAAATTTCTCTCTCCCATAGTTCCACATGGAGAACCTTGTGAGCAAGTGTAATCCCAACTAGCCCAACTAGCTCAACTCCACACAGCCTTTCCCTGCACTATTAAGAGCATTTTATGAAGTGGCAGGATATAAATTACCAAGAACAGAAGGAGCGGGAATTTTTCTTCTTCCCCAGCACGAGAAAGGAGGATTTGAAAGGTGAGTCATCCAATGGGCACTAGCAGCAACTCCGCCATCTCTGTTTCCCACGGGCTGGGAATTTTAGTGAAGTCGCACTTACACAACACCTGGCACTGGGCACGGCTGGCCCTACCTCCAGGACTATAGGCCCTGGGTGAATAGTTCAGGACACAAAAATAGCATAAACCAAAGCCCCTGCATAACTCATCACCACGTTTTACATGAATTAATTACCCTTTCATACTTCTTATACTGCAGATTGAGGCATTGTTGGTTGTATTAGGGATCTCTAGAGAAGCAGAACCAACAAGGTGAATATAGATATATATAGATATAGATTATACATATACATATACATGTATTGCATACTTATATAGTCCGAACCCAAAGGCTCTCTGCTTGCAGAATTCCTTCTTGCTCTGGGAAAGTCAAGTTTTGGGTTATTAAGATCTTCAACTGATTGGGCGAGGCCCACCCACATTATGGAGGTAATCTGCTTTGCTCAAAGTCTACCAATTTAAGTGTTAAATTTATCCAAAAAACACCTTCACAGAAACATCCAGGATAATGTTTGAGGCAGTATGGGCAACTGTGGCCAGCCAAGACATATAAAATTAACCATCACGTGAGTCATGTTGGTTATGTCATTTTTATTTGATTCATTCGTTTATTTGTTTTTCCTGGATGAACTCAGACAATACTCATATGTTTTCTATAGAAAATCATCTTAAATGATTTAGAGGGAAGACTCCAGAGAAAAATCTAGGGAAGTTATTTCCTTGACTTCCAGCTTTGCATCCAGCCCTCTCCTGAGTCCCTCATAAACCTCCTTCCACTCAAATCCACACCCACCTTTTGAGGTGTGTATCATCTTCCCCACCTTTCGGACGCCAAACCTAGGACTCAGGCAGGTTGAGTGATCTTCCCGATGTCACCTGCTGGAGAGGAGGGACATAGGACTATTACCGCGAGTCTCTCTGACTGCACTGCCGCGTCATACTTGCAGTATGTACACTGTTGACGATGTTCTACGGAAGAGCCCTGACTACGGACGTGCACCTAGAATATTTTTGCACTGCCGTATCATCTCGTGAGATACCTGTCCTGCTCTGAGGACAGAGGATGTTTGGTAGACCCAAGCCCCACGATCAAGACATTACATGACCCAAATGATGACAAAGTTAATGATACATGACTGAGAAATCACGGCTTCTCATCTGTGCTCTCCTTCGTGACCAGATGTCACAAGAAAGGGGCCTGAGGGCTAAATTGATTTGCAGACAAGTTTTGTTTGAACACCCCACCCTCAATTTTGCACTGTGTTTTGGGTGTTTCTAGTCACCAACATTTCAAAGATCAAGAGCTTTCACATCTTGGAAAAAAAAATCTATTTCCTGCTTTCCTTGAAACATCAGGAGATTTGGCACCAGGGGGTCACAATCCCCACATGACGAAGGGACGCAGGAGGTGCAAGAGATTCTCAACAGACTTGGCTGTTTCATCCCGTGCACAACGGGTCACTTTGCTTTTTTATGCTTCCTTCCTGCATATCCCCTATGCCTTGAGAGTATTTATATTCCACTTTTGGGGGGAAAAATGTGTGGAGGTGTTGCTGAGACTGGGACAGTATAAACAATTTTCTTCACAATTCAGGGTGTCAGTGCATCCAATAGGAACAAGAAATTATTTGGATTCCTTCCTTTTTAGGACATTCACAGGGCCCATGAACTATAGGTCGGACATCTTGCTTCTGCTCTCCAACCTGAATAATATCTGAGAGCCCCTCCTGGGAGACCTTGGGGAAACTTGTTCTTTTGTTGAACAGTTACAATTCTTGGGAAACTTCTCATTAAATTGGCCCCCCTATAAAACCTGCCATCCACTGGTTCTACCTCCAGTTCAGTCCTTGGGGGCCCTCTTCACCTGACAACTCATCAAATATTTGGGGGCAGCTCTGCTATCTCCTCTAAGCCTTCAGCACCTGACTTTTCTCACAAAAAGCTGCCTGTGTCCCCCACAGGGGGATGTGCCTGGTTTCGAAGTGTGCAACATGGTCAGTGATGTAGACCTCTATCAGGAGGGGGGAAGGATGCCTGAAGTTCTCCTCTTTTTATATTATTATATCTTAAGAACATGAACGTTCTGACAATGAAAGATAATCTTGCTAGCTCAGAGGACCAGATTCCCTGAGGCGTTTATGCAGGAGGATGCCTTAGTGGGCAAAACCATGTCTCCACTCTGAGCTACATAAATGTTCCACAAGTTTCCAGCATCACAGTGTGCTTCGGAGACTTTGGCCTTGTTGGTAAGTATGTGTTCTCATAACCCAAACTCAGTTCAAAAGGAATCTAAGATAACAAATTCTAAATTTCCTCTAGTTTTCTAGAAGCGAATCCCAAGAGCATGTGTGTTTGTGGTAATATCTGTGTGTGATAAAAAAGCAGCATCACCCCACATTATGACACTTGCCAGACAGACTGAGCTCCAAAGACATCCCTGGTCAGGGGAGGACAGGTAGAAATTTCTACAGGCAGGAGGGGTACATTAGCGATGTAAGAGGAGCAAGGAGATAGTGACTGTCCTTCCGTGTGCAGAATTTCACATGTGACAAATAGGAGTCTAGGTCTTAATATGTAGTTAGTATTTATGCACCTTTAGGAAGTTAAAAAATCCAAGAAAAACAAAGGTCGTGATCCTTTGAGGTAAAACTTGTACACGAGAGAAATCAGTGTTAGAACAATCTGTGAGCACTCTAATCATACGAAAGTTTCGGGCTTTGATGAAAGGAGAAAAGTTTAGTATGAATTAGTAAAAGCTCCTTTCTACTTGGAAAGAAAACATCAGTGAAGTCTCTCAGGCAAAAGCTGGGTGACCACAACCTTTCTCTTTCAATAGATTGTCTTCTGGCTACTGTTAGAAATAAATATCAAAGGCAACTTAAAGATGAAAAATATAAAATCTATCTGAATTAAGCAGAAGAATGAAGGCACCAAGTTTCCGGAGTGAAGTGTTGTAGTTCCTGAACCAAAGCGTTGACTGCTAGGATCTCAAAAAGACAGCAGACAAATCAGGTTACATAACATTCATTTGCCGATAGCAAATGCCTGGCACCACATTTTAGCAGGAAGGTACTGGCTATCTCTGAGATTCAGAGAAGTCAAGGACATACCTAAGGCCACACAGCCAGTAAGTGACAGAGTCAGGCTTTAATGTCAACAAGTCTGACCCCAAGAACTATAATAATCTTAACTGTTTTTGTAATTGCAGAGAAATGCTAAGACTCAATTCTAGGACTTTCTTTGTACTGTAATGGAAACTGACTCTCTTTCACAGGTGCTGGCGTAATATGAGCCTCAAGTTCCAGGATCCACCAAGCCTAAGAATAAGGGCAACATGGGGAGAAAGGGCAGAAGCAGCTGCCCAGCTCCGGGGAGCGCCGCTCACAGTTCCCCATCTAACAGGAGTTACACAACGAGGTCCCGACTCAGGAGTTGATCTGATGACATCACTTCAGCACTGAATAAAGCCCCTCCTAAAAACAGTTCTACTCTTGGAGTTAGTCAGTTATGGGAGCCAATAAGTTTTCTTTTTCACTTAAGGTAGGTCATAAAGTACATGTAATTTATACAGTTACTTTATAAGCCTCTCATACACACTAAACAAGGTAATGGATATAGGGTGTCTACTCGTGTTGACGATGTACTAGTTTAATGTTAGCTCTCTTCCTCTCCCAAATGTTTCTACTTCAGTAAATCCTCACTTAAATTGGACACTACACATTAAATAGTTATTAGTAATTCCAGTAGATGTGATTAACTCAGTTAATTACCATCTCTCCTCTGCTACTATAGGGGTCTTCATCTACTTCTGCCCTCTTACGCTCAATTTCAGGAAAGAGAGAGAGAGAGAGAGAGAGAGAAAGAAAGAAAGAAAGAAAGAAAGAAAGAAAGAAAGAAAGAAAGAAAGAAAGAAAGAAAGAAAGAAAGAAAGAAAAGGAAGGAAGAAAGAAAAGGAGAAAAAAGAAGAAAGAAAGAGGAAGGAAGTAAGGAGGGAAGAGGGAGGAGATGAGAAGTGGGGGAAGGAGGGAGGGAGGGGAAAGAGAAAAAACAGTCAGCACAGAAAACTTTCAGCCATATGCACAATCTCTCTCTCACCTACCTCTGCCTATGTTGGAAACATGGACTCGGACTTCTAGAACAAAGGATGCATTCCCCTGTGTTCATCTGTATTATGTGGCTGAAAATAACAGAAACAAGATTCAAAGAATTTAAAAAAATTGTAAAGGTGGTTTACTGGGTCCCAGCACCAAAGCACAGAAAGGAGGAGTAGAGTGTCCCTAGGAACACAGGACTGAAATAAGGTAAAGCATTCTCACTGTCTAGCTTACACCCTCTCGCCATCTCATCCACTCCACTTCTGCCCATTTTTCATCTTGGCTTCTGTCCTCATTGATTTTATCCTATCAGCGATCTTCCACACTGTGGGGGATCTGGCAGCTTTGAAGCCCTACCTCTGCAGGTCACGGCCCAGGGGAAATAGAGAGCTCTTCCTTTCATCCTTTCAGCTTCCGCGAAGGAAGAGCCCTGATTACATAGGCTTGGTTCACAGACCCACTGGTTAGGCCACAGAGGTAAGCATTGTGGGTACCAATTCTTGCAAAATCAGGTTGGGTGGAAGAGGACCAGTTAGGGGAAGTGGGTGCTATTAGTAAAGAAGGGATGCTGTGTGGGAACAAACAACAGTTGTTCCCTGCATCTACTTTCGTCTCTTGGAGCTTGGAGCGAGCCTTAGACGTAGGTGACTGACACACTCTCTCTCTCTCTCTCTCTGCAGTGAGCCCCATCATGGTCTGAGTCTACAAAGTCAAAGTTGTCTTGCAACCATCATGCAAAGACAGATACAGAGAGAGACTCCCTAAAATCTCAAGCCCCCAAACGCACAGGGCAGAAGATCCCCCAGGAAACTAAAAAGATGCATTTCTATTATTCCTACTCTTGCCCAAGTTTCTAATCCTCTTCCTGGAGGTTCCAGGAAATGAAATTGTTGATTAGAAAGTATGTCTGCCAAACCTGTATCCCAATATGACAAATCATTCCACCGCATCTCAGTCTCATGGGTCTATGCCATCCAACTGTTGTGTTTGTTTGTTTTCATCTTTCTGAGGACTGGTTCCATGTTTTCCCCTACCAGACCCCTCCAACGATCTTCCTGGAGAAAGCTGAGTGAATAGGATACCTCAAGAAGCCCAAATGAGTGGCTTCAGGTCATGTTTTGATATCTGTCAGGACAAGCCAGCCCTATTCTTTTCCCCCATTGTCAGCTCACTTGAACTGTGAGCATAGTAATAAACAAGGAAAAAATGGCCTGTAGCACAAACACATTGTACACTAGCTTTACAATGTAATTTAAAAGAAAGATAGAAAGATAAAAGATATTTTTTTAAAAATAGAAAATAGGTTTTTTTTAATCAAATATTCAAGTACATGATAACCAACCTAATACGCAACTATGGCAATGGTTTTTTTCCTGCATAGTTTTAAATATTAAAAACTTTGAAAAAAGAAAAAGAAAACACCTATCATCTACCACCCAGCACAATTACTTTAACTTTTATAGGTGTTCACTCAGTCTTAGACATTGATTTTTAAATTGTCTTAACTAGGGGCGCCTAGGTGGCTCAGTCAGTTACGCATCTGACTGTTGATTTCGGCTCAGGTCATGATCTCAGGGTCATGGGATTCAGTCTCATGTCAGGCTCCACCCTCAGCAGAGAGTCGGCTTGAGATTCTCTCTCTCCTTCTCTCTCTCCTCCTCCCCCTGCTTTCTCTCTCTCAAATAAATAAATCTTAAATAAAATAAATTGCCATAACTATATTTTTGATACCCCTTAATTTCATTCAAAACCAATCTTAGAAAGACAATTTTCTGAAACTGCACGGTCCCACTGGTAATCATGCATGGGGGGGGGGCAAAACAACTTCTTTTCTGGGTTAGCATGCTGGTGAATACATACCTTAATCCGCACAATTCCTAGCTTGAGGCAAAAAGCTGGGCAAAAATATATAGAACAAAAAGGTGAAGGTCAGAAATATGAGCAGGAGGATTTGATTTCACTTGAAACTTTTTTCAGAGAGGTATATAATTACATACCCGTCAAAGTGAGGTTGCAGGTGTGTAGGGCAATAGAGGTCTCTTCCAGTCTTATCTCTAACGGTGTCAAGAAAGGGGTTGTAATCAGATGAGGTATGATATTGATTGTGCCTAGTTTGAAAGCTGAATAAGTGATTAAAAGTTTGAACCATACATAGGGCTACTTATTTGTATCCTAAAGGAAAATTCTGGGTAAAAACACTTGTTCCTGCAGTCGAAGCTAGTCTGCCTGCTGGCTGTGATTATCTGTCTCCCTGCCTGTCTCCCTCTGTAAGGAATAAGAACTCTGAGAGCTGGGATGGCCGTTCCATCATCTCTGCCTATTACTTGCTCCCCAGCCCTGAGGACTTAGTGTGGTCTGGCTCCAGGTGTGGTCCTCTTCAGGGCACGGGGCACAGGCATCTCAAACCTGCCTCTTTATTGGCCGCATCAAATTGCTCCTCCCCCATTGGCCCCATTCTACCATCTCAGTCCTGGACCACTTATGGTTCGAATCCCTCAGGCCAAATCCTATAAGTGTCCTTCATTTCTCTTTTTCTTTCCTTTCTAAGTAGCAAATCTACCTGAGTCTACTTTCAAAACATACCAGAATTTACTCCTTCTCACCACCTTACTGCTGTTCCCTGGCCCAGGATGATACAATAGTCTCCCAACTAGTTTCTCGCCTTCCACCTTCACGTTTGCTCCCTTCCCACCCAGTGCAGCTTGTTCTCAGCACAGGACCCAAAACTTAAGTCAGATCATGTCACTCCTCTGCCCCAAATCTCCCATGGTTCCCCATCTCCTCCAGAAAAGAAGCCAAAATCCTTTTGGGGACCTGCAAGACCCTCCTTTATCTGCCCCCACTCTCTCTCTGATCTTCTGCCTCTCTTCCTTTCTTGAGGCATGCCAGCCACACTGACTTCCTGGCTCTTCCTTGAATATGGCAGGCACATTCCTGCCTCAGGAATTTTACATGGTTTCCTTGGTTGAAACACTTTGCACCCAGGTATTTGCAGGACTCACTCCTTCACCTCCTTTAGGCCTTTGTTCGAATGCCGCCTTCCCTGGGAAGCTTTCCCTGCTTGCTCAACTTAAAATCACAACTCCCTAGCACCCTTCCTACTTAATTTTTCTCTGTTATGGTCATTTGACATACTGTATAGCTTAATTATTTATAACCTATTTATTTTCCTTTACTTGATAATTCCAGGGTGAGTTAGTATAAGAACCAATCTCGATGCTAAGCTGTCAGACTAAAAAGCCAGTGTTATTTCTATGCTGCTAATTTCAAAACACCCTCTAGATTAAATTTCAGATTTGGGAAAGGATCAGGATTAAATGATTTGGGTGAATAATCACCTCTTTGTGCACAGCAATTATGATAAGCAAGCAAGTAAAAATATTCAGGACAAAAAAAAGTATCCTACAGTTTCAGGACACAAAACAGATTAAAATTCCAACCAACTAACCAGCAGAAAAGAGAGAGAGCTAGAAAAAAATACACACTGAGGGATGATTATTCTTGTTTGGCTTTCTATACTGATAAAAATTAATCAAATTTTCCATGCTTTATTTTGCTCCATACTGTAGGGATAGAGACTATGTGCAACGCAGTGTCATCCTTTCCAATTTCTGATCAATAATATTTCATGGCCTTTCTGATACTGCAGTTGGTTTCTCAGGGACATGACTGATAAACAAGAGAAGCTGACAGATGGCTTTAATGCAGATGACTGCCTGAAAAGAGATGGTCTTCAGAGAACATGTCAGATCTTATCATTTCATGATAGGATGATGTTCTTTATTGGGATGAAAAGGAGAGAATATATTGGTCTGAATCTTTTGCTTTGTCCCTTTGAGGATAAAGGCAGGAAGCACATAGCCAGGATATCTCTAGCTTATGGTGTAGGCTTGGATGCTGCCCCTGTCCCCCAACTCCAGCCATTAGTCATTCCTCTTTGCTGTACAAGTTGGGGCTGTCCCTCCTCTCCAGAGAGCTGCTCTTAGAGCCATGTTGGACTGAGGCTTGGAACAAGTGAGTTTGTCTTCACAGGAAGGAAAGATAAAAATTATGGAAATGATTACTGTTTCAAAACTAGGAAAGAAGATGAACATGAAAGTATCCCTTCCCCCCCACTCCCCATCATCATGCAGCTCTGTATTGTGTCCGCGAACCGACATACTAGATAGGGCACTTGGGGGGAACTGGACAGACAGGTATACGGAAGTGATTACTGCTTCAAAGCCAAGGATGGGGAGATGGCAAGAAAGTGAGTACATGGAGTTATTACTTTGTGTTTTGTTTTTTTAAGCATTCTGTAGTTTTGTATTGGGAACTAACAGAAGTGGGGAGAACTGATCAAGCATATGACTTAATCTTATTTTTAAAAATGTGCTGAAATAGCCAAAAGCAAAAGGTTACGAAATATGGCATCTCTCAAAATATTCTCTGGGATGCTTGCTTTAGTCCAAATTTTCATAAAAAGCTTTTAGGCTATTACATTGATTTATCCATATATAAATGCTACTATTTTGTAGTCTTTTGTTAATAACTGAGAAGAATTCATTTTCCCTCCATCTCCCCACTCCCACACACAAATGTACTTTTTGTTGCAGGTGTTTGGGTTTATCTTGTATTTTCTCTGCATTTCCACTTTCCCCATCACTTAAGACTCCCCTCACACCGCATTCACAGATCATCAGTGAATTTCTGTTGTGTTCTCACTCAGGGGAAGAGTCTAATTTCAGCAGACAACGGCTCTTCGAACTGGGAGAAGGGGCCCCTATCCTGGGGCTAATTGTTCCGGCATTAGTGTAAGTGCTTATCCTTCTCGAAACATTCTCCATCACTTTACTCCAGACAAGACGTCATTGTAAATCTACTACTTTTACCTGTTACACTATGGGAGGCTCTTGCCAGCCACTGAATGCGAAGATGCTCCTTTGCCTCGGGGCTCGCCGCTGGTGAGTCATCTTGCTGAAAGCTGTCCGGCCTTCCTTGGTTAGCTCTCAAACCACCTGCTGTCCTTTTCTACCTCACTTCCAATTGCCTTATTTCTCATTAGTCATTATAGAGGAAATGGGTTACTTTAAAAGTATTAATGTAACTTTCCACGAGGAAAAATAGCAGAGCCCTCTTACCCACATTGTCATTACTTTTATCACAATATTCTGGATTCAAATGACAAATGGTGTGGTGCACCGGAAGGAGCAGTAGACCTAGAGTCAGATCTGAGTTCTAGGACCAGATATGCCCCCGCCTGGCACTCTACCTTAGCCAAGTCATTGACCCTATAGGCTTCAGTTTTTGCAACCAAAAATTGAAAAGATTATATCAGATTAGGTTTTTCAAATGGTAGGTCTTACAGAAAACTAGTGTCATGTAGTAAGAACATTTTTTTCAAGTTTAATACTTCATTTCATTCAACAAAAATTTGCTGGATGCCTTCTATATTCTAGGAAAATAAGATAGGGCAAATGATCCTGACTGCCGTAAGAAGAGGAAAAAAAAGGCAGAAAATACAGAAGACAGGGCAAGGGATGGTGGAAAATGTAATGACAAGGTAAAAATATTGAAGAACTAAAATGAGAGAAGAGGCAGAAGAGATCAGGGCAATATTTGAAAAGATGCTATTTGAAACTTTCAAGGACTAAATCTGAGCCAACAACCCAGAGATTCAAGAAACCTAGTGCATCCCAAATAGAATACATTAAAAGAAATTTTAAGCTCAATTACAGTAAAATTGTTGAAAATCAACAAGGGGAAAAATTTTTAAAGATGTCAGGAAAAAAAAAAAACCCAGATCATAAGCAAAGTAATAAATTAGACAGCTGACTTCTCAATACATCAGTAGAGTCCTGATAATGGTGGAATGACACCTTCGAAGTCCTCAAAGAAAATGTCTGCCGATCTAAAAGTCTATATCCTGTGAAACATCTTTCAAGAAAAGAGTAAAAATTGGGGCGCCTGGGTGGCTCAGTCAGTTAAGCATCTGCCTTCAGCTCAGGTCATGATCCCAAGGTCCCGGGATTGAGTCCCGCATCAGACTCCCTGCTCAGTGGAGAGCCTGCTTCTCCTTCTCCTGCTCCCCCTGCTCACACACTCTTTCTCTCTGTCAAATAAATAAATAAAGCCTTTAGAAAAAAGAACGAGTAAAAATAAAGACATTTACAGACCTAAGAGAGTTCACCGTTAGCACATCACTAAAGCAGGTACCTCCGACAGAAGGAAAGTGATTCTAGATGTGAGCTTTGAGATTTAGGACAGAATAAAACAAACCAATGTTAATCAACATTGATCGAATAAAGCAGTAATAATAATGCCAACTTGTTAAAAGTAGATTTAAAAATACAACACAATAACCAAAGTCACGAGGGGGACAAATGGAATTCAACTTTGAAGAGAACTGGTATTACTGGAAGGAGGGTCAATATTCTGACTAATTTAAAACTTCAATGACTTTAAGTATATTTGGTACAATTCTAGGGAAACCACTAAAAGAAAACAACAGCACATGTAACTTCCAAATTAGTAGAGGGAAAAACATAAGATAAAAATTACTCATTCAATCGAGAATAAAAGGCAAGAAAGGAAAGAAAAAAACAAGCCCAGAATAGTCCTGGCACATAGTAGGTAGTTTTAAAATATTGGCAGGATGAACGGCTGCTTTCCTGAAGAAGGGCTGGGCGAATGCACGTGTCGACATTCCTGTTCTGAGGATACCAGGTAAGAAAGAAGCCAGTTTCAGCACACCGCCTAGTTTAGAGGTCGTGATTTCGAGATGAGTGAGTTCGCTGAAGCGGCACACACCAGTATTTGTCCCGAAATGTGCACAGCCCCTTCGAAATCTTGAATCCTCGTTCCCACCCCCCGAGTTCCATTCCCCTTGAGGTGAGCCGGCGAAAAAGGCACCGTCTGCCTTCCACAGCTCTGAGGGATGTTTGCTGGCACCCTAGGATTTCCCCATTCCCCACGTGTTTAGGCAAAAGTCATTTTAATTTTTCACTTCATTTCAGTATCTCTGAATGCTACTTACCACGTACGATTGCATTTTCAGACTGCCTTGATCAGGAAAGGATTTTCGGTTGTGCTGGCCCCTCTCTCTACTAGATCCCCAGGCGGAACAGCTGCAAAAGTTAATCTAGCTTTTGGTAATGAATTCATTCATCTTATTGGTATGCAAGTCAGGCAGACTAACCCCAACTTTAAAGGAAAATGAATGCTGATCTTTCTAAAGAGAGTGAATATGGGGCTGCCTGATCCCTGAGAGGCTCCAAGAGATTGAAGTTGTTCAAGTCTCACCCCCTGGCCCTAAAGGGTAAAGCCGCACAATCAGGGAATGATTCGACCATCCCACCAATCAAAGACGCTGCACAAACCTCACTCAACCAGACTGATGAGCCGAAGGGACTTCTCTCGGCAGCTCTGCTCAGTCTCCTAATCTTTCTGAGCCTCAGTTTACTCATCTGGGAGTTAGGATGCGTTCAAACATAAGCATCTACAACCCTGCTTCTCACCCTTCCGGGTGCATCGAAATTACCCGTTGTATTGGTTTGTTATGATTTCAAATCCACTTGTTTATGACGTAAGCGACATTGGTTTGCTCTCCTTGTTTATGGCTTAAGGGAAGTGGTTTTTGATCTACGGGAATATGGAGGAGGCCGTGTCAAGATGATATGTGCACAATGCTTGTCCTACTGAATGAAGACTTACCGTGAGGAGGAGCTACTAACATAACGCGCATTTAAACTTTAAATACCAAGAACTGATGAGGGCTTACCGAGAGTGTTGTCTGGGCCAGGCCACTCTACGCGGATCTAAATAGCTCTCCGAAAATCCTGAGGTACTTGCTCCTGCCGTAGCCAGGCCTCTCTCGTCTGCAGTGGTGCTAAAGGCTGCGGGAGACTCAGGAGGGAAGGGACATCTGTCTCTACTTAGCCAGGCTACTCCTCGTAGGCAATGGTGCAAGCCGCGTGGGGGTCACTGGAGTAATAGTAACCTTTGGAACGGCACAGCCTGCCTTCCAACACCAGTGCCGTCACCCCCAGCTAAGTGCCCCAACAGCAAGGGGCAGGCAGAAGCTTGCTTTCAGTTGGAAGGACTGATTCTACCAAGAACGACCATAGAGAAAGATACACCTCAACTAAATTTGGACTTTCTTTTGTCTCCTCTTTGCCTAGAACAATAGTGCAATTACTCTTTCATTGGTCTGGAGTGTTATTTCTTTATTGGCTCATTAAGAGACATTACCCTATATGCTCTGGGCTTGTGAAATGTTACTATTAAAAACTATAATTCCCGCAGTAAACCTGTGTTAGCTAAGTTACTGGCAAAGACAGAGCTCAGTTCTCCGAGCATTTGCCCCCCCGCCCCCCCTCCCCCCGGAAAACAACCAGAGAGCTTATTAAAATACAGACTGCTGGGCTCACCTCCGGAGTTCCTGATGTGATGGTTCTCAGGTGGAGCCCACGAATGTGTGTTTCTAACAAGTTTCCAGGTGCTGGTGATGCTGCTGGTACACAGACCACACTTCGAAAACATTGACCTTTAAAGCTCCTTTTAGCTTTATTACTGTACTCAGAGTAGTACAAAGTTCGAGTTACAGAAACTTGTAATGTTAACTTTATATGTAAAATAACTTTTGCTAGTTTCTATAAGCACGTGTATTACCGGACTGTGTGGATGCACCGGAGTTGAGAACAAGTCACAATTACTCTCATCATTTGCCTTTGGTAGTTGGCAGAGAACCTCGGCACACATTTTATTTTTCTCTTCAAGTGAACGTTTAATATGCACGGTCAGTCTCCCAGGTATGCAGTAAAAGTGGCCATTTATGTGTTCATGGGTACCAGAAAGAAATGTTCAATTTCAGAAATATGCTTGCTTGACCAGTTCCTTACTTCTAGAATGCATTAATTCCCCTGAAGACGGAAGTTCTATTAAAATGCAAATGTCCCAGAATATAAGTATACAAACAAATCTCATCAGTCAATCACCTATTACTGCAAGTGATTTTCTCAAATCATTTCACAAGCCTCAACTGTGATAGGAGTAGGAGGGTGAAGTCATAGGCGTGATTCACGAGAGGTGGCCTCATCATGACAGCAAAAGGACGTGCGTGTTGGAAAAGTCTAACACTGAGAAGTTCACCAACATCACCAGTTCGCCTAGGCCTGGACTTGTCTATACACCTGGCGAGGCCTTCGCTCAGTGCGCTAAACCAGGCCCAGTGATCTAAAGTTAGACTGTGGAATCAAAATGAATAAAGCTCCGTGGATTCAGATTTGTCTCATAAAAGATACTATTCTCAAAGCTCATGGAGGTCCCTGAACACGTTACTGGACAATTATGTAACAGAGTATAGTGTTCTGTCATCTGGACCACGAATTATCTGTCCATTTGGTAGAAAGGGTTAGGCCAATGGCTTCTGCAATCAAGGATGGAAATCCAGGACCCAACCATTCTCTGTAGCACAGAAAGGAGTTAAACACTGCAGATCTCTAGGTATATGCTCTCAATGAGAACAAGCAGAATGAAATTTAGCAGCTGTGTGTTCTCCTGAGTGCTTATTACCTTGTTACTTGTTTCTTTCTCTCTAACTAGAAAGCATTAGAATATTTGAGAACTCCTGGGGCCTGGAATGTCTTAGGCTACCTTATCCATTTGAACCCGAAATACACTCCCTGTTACAAGCAAGGCAAATTTGTGAAAGGAAAACAAGCAAAACATAGAGCATAAAAGAAGTTGGAGTATGCATAAATCAGACAACCAAACACATGAGTTCCCATAAAAATAACATCACAAAAGACTGCCTATATGTAGCTAACAGAGATGGTATACTCTGTGATCCTGCCATGACATCGTATCCACTTAGCATATCATTAAAGCAAGGTATATTTCCAAGATAACAAAATGAGCAGACATTTAATTTGATTTCAGTAAATATGGGTTAGAATCCCTGCTGCTACCTAACTGCTCTAAACTTAGATGCCAGTGACACAATCCTGGAGGAAGCGTATCTTTAACTCTGGGTAGCAGAGCCTTTGGGCTGCTGAGGTAGAGGAACTGTTTCTGCTAACTGCCATTTTGCTTTGTACACAACTCTATTACCATGATATAAAGCCTGCAGGGCTATAAATAGCACTTATTGCCTCCACTGTGCACGAATTTGGCGCTGGACTGCCTGGGCGGAAATCCTAGCTCTGGCACTGAAAGACTGTGACTTTGGTGTCTGTTTCTTCAACCGTAAAATCAGATAACAATAGTATCTACTTAATTGTTATCGTAAGGATTAAGTAATTGAGAGACTAATACATGGAAAGCACTGAAAACAGCGCCTGGCATGCAGTAGGTGCTAAATAAACATTAGCTGTGAAAGCTGATCATTCCTGCTCTCTTTCTTCTGCAAGTCTAGCCATGATAATCAATGTGTGCATGGGCTCCCCCGGAATGCAAATCTTTGTTCAAACAGAAACCACTCATTCAAAGAGAAAAATCTCTGCGTAAAAAAATGCTAGGACCCAAGGCCATGGGTACATTTGTACACACAAGAGAAGGCACCAAGATGGAGAAACGTCCAAAGACAGCCGCACCCCAGAACCAGAGCAGGGTCACTCCAGCTGCCCTGCAAGGTCTGCTCGAGTACCATTCAAGGGCTTTCGGATCAACCAACCACATTACAAAATACGGATGCG
Organism: Ursus americanus; assembly: GCF_024610735.1. NCBI lineage: Eukaryota > Metazoa > Chordata > Mammalia > Carnivora > Ursidae > Ursus > Ursus americanus. Next base: position 2,805,027 of record NC_142131.1, read on the forward strand.
GGGACTGAACTTGGGATAAAAACCCCAGACCCGCCACTTAATTATTTTGCAGCCTTGGGAAAGCTGCTTAACTTCACTGAGCCTCCGTTTCTGAAGGTCTAGAACAGTAGTGGTCACGTGACCTTGCTTGGTGGTGGTCCACGTCAGTGCTGGAGAATGCAGTGAGCACCCCCACCTTCGTCCAGCAGCAAGGGCAAGCCGTCTCCACGGGGAACCTTTGTGCTGCTGACACGCGAGCCATGTATTCGCACTAGGTCGGACTATTTTGCCTCTACCTAGACCTTTGTGCACTTTTTTCCCTACGTTTAATGACCAACAAATTTTATCATTATGGTTAATAATAACAATAGCAACCTGCAGTTCAGCGCCCACCATGGGCTGCTGGCTGCTTTGCTTCATTTCTTGATCATAGGAACTGATGTATTGGGATCTCTATACCTATAATCTATTATTATATATGTATGTGAAATGTATACTTATAGCTTATCATGATGTATGCGTGTATCTCATTTGTATATGCTTATGGCTATGTGTGCACGTAATGTGTCTGTGCACACACACACACATACACGTACATGTGCGTAATTTTTAAAGATTTTTAAATGCCTACTTCAAGACCTATTCTTTGGAAGCTAGGCAGCCGTGGGTTTCAAAGAAGCGTCCCTCTCTCTGAGTTAGTATTAAAACAGCTGGGCTCTCCTTTTTGGGTTCACTTGTCTCTTTATTGTCTCCTCAGGCTGAACTTGGTTGTGAGGTCACACAATCCTGTTGAATCAGCTCAATTCGTTCATTTAAACTCTTCCCATCTTTTCCACTCGTTTGAGTTCAAGTGAGAGCAATTCAGCCCTTGTAAGGTGGTGACGTCCTCAGGTCCTCTGGGCTCTAGATCACTGCCGAACCCCTCGACCCACCCCACCGCTCAGCTTTTACAGGAATGTTAATGACCAGCCCCTTGATGCTTTCTACCTATTTGTAACACTCCAGAGTCAGTATTCACCTTAGAATGTCAGGGGCTCAGGCATTAAAATTCAGGCCCCATATAGTCCACCTACTGGTAAAACTAATGTCCATTAACCTCACCTGAAATCATACAGTTCAGAAAAGACAGAGAGAAAGCTTCAGTTCACTCAGAGAGTTAGCAGAAGTCGTCCAGGGCAGATCCCACATTATCTCATGAAACCTACAGTAAAACCAAAGACTATGCAAAGGTCACAGAATTTATTTTTACTAGAATTGTCTCCTGAGCTACCAGAGGCAATAATGGGGAAATAGCAGGGGCCTGAGTATTTTACGAGAAAAACGTCCTCTTCACAGTGATTGAGCTGTTCAAGCTATAAACCTACGTTCCTCGTCTCTGTTCCTCCTAAATTCTGCAGCTCTTGAACACATATGCAATTTCTATGTGTGCATATGTATTTATGTGTTTGAGACAAATCTTTAAATAGAGAAAAATATGAGAAATAATACAACTAACAATCCCACAACATATTAACTATTGGAAAAATAGCATTGACTATTGAAAGTGTTTTGTCTTATAGGCTTTGGATTTTTTATTTTGTAAAATAAAAATAGATCACATTGCAGTCTTCTTTGACCATTCTCTCTGAATCCATTAGCATGAGTTAGCATGTATAGACTTCCAGTCCATCTTTTATACTCTAACATACATATATGTGACCATTAAAAAATATGGTATAGTATATATTATTTTTTAAATAGGTGGTATCATCCTGTATCATTCTATAAGTTGCTATTTCCACTTGACATTGTGTTTTGGTGATGTATACATATTGGTAAATACAGATCTAGTTAATTCTTTTTAATTGCCCAGGGTCACAGGGCACATTAGTATAGAAGAAATAAAACCTGTCTATTTTACCACCCAGGTACAAGAAGCTAGGAACCCCAGACCACAATCAGCATACAGCAATGCCCTTAGGGAAAAAAGCATCAGTTACCATCCATCAAACTGCAGTATGTCCGAGAGTGTTCATCATGACTAACACTAAGCTAGACAAACAAATTAAAGTCGCAATGGGGTACCTACCATGGCCAAATTCATGAATAAGTTGGGAATGCAAATTTAGTGCTTGAAATAAGTAAAAGATGATGGAACAGATTTTTAAGGCTATTGTTTTAAGGATGAAATCATTTCAAAGCTGGGAGAGAGCACCACAGACAGGTTACAGGTAGAGAAGTCTTGCTGGAAGAGCCAGTAGTTGAGACAGGCAATGAGGGTGGCAAAAAGCCTGATTGCATAAGAGACTAGGAAAGATACGATCGATTAGGAACATCACAACGAAGGGCTTATGGGTTGGAGCAAGTAGGGAGTATGTAGAATAACCCTGAATGGGGGCGAAAGCAGCTATTAGACGAAAGGGGGCAGGGGGTAAGCATGTGGAGAAGTCTGGGAACCGGATGACAGAGCCTGTGCTTGTTACCAGGACGGAGCCCTTTAAGGATATCCGTGTAGGACGGACTCTCATTGCTCTGTCTGCAGCTCCTAGAATGTTCCGGGCCCTCTCACACCTTTGAACACACTATTCCCTCAGCCAGGAATGCCATTTCTGACCCCTTCAGCTTTCATCCCAGGCAGCAGAGCCACGAAGGCTTTCTTGACAAATGCCCCTGCCCAGGGTTAGCTACTCTTCTCACACACTCTTATGTCTTGGGTTTCCTTCTAGCATAGAACTTGCTGAAATGGGTTGGAACTATGTTTAGCTGTTTTTCCCATTAAATTATAAACTCATTGGGAAGAAGAACTTTGACTGATTTATCTTTGCGCTCCAGAATGTAGCACATTGTCTGTTTCATAGATGTGCTCAATTATTGTTTGGATTAATGCCTTAATTAATGATTAATTCAAGAATTATGTATATTCATGTAATTTTCCACATTTTAAAATATTTGTATGTAAATATTACCCACTTAGGCTAAAAAAGAATCATTATTTTGATGCCTCTTGACTTTTAGAATACTTCCCACTAGAAAGAAACCAATTTTAACCAGTAGCAACATAAAGAACTGCCAATAATACATGAAATTAGTGATGTAAATATGAAAGGCCGGAGTTCTATTTGTCTTGCAATTGTGCAAAACTCCAAACCTTCTCATCTATAGAAAAGAAAAACCACGAACACTTTGATGTAACTGACTATGACACTTCAATCATGCCATCTCCAAATGGATACATTGTTTAAAAAAGAAAAAAAACATTTGAAATTTCCCATAAAAATTTCATAAAATATTAATTTGTCCATTTATTCATTTGTTCAAAAAATATGTTTTGAGTGCTGGCTCCAGGGATGCTGAGTAAGCCAGATTCCCATATTCACATGGAGCTCAGAGTCAAGTGGATGGGTCATACGAAAATAAAAATAATGAGTAAATAAACGAAATCATCGCAGAGTGTAGCAAGCCATGAAGACACAAGAAACCAACGAAGGAAATCACAGGAAATCACAGGTGCCTTTCCCTAGCTGCCTACCAAGTGTTAGAGGTGCAGTCGGCCATCGCATTTGAGGAGAGAATGAGCAATGCTGAGCAAGGCTCCGAGGCTCAAGTGCTTTCCAGGTGGAGGCAGCGGCCTCTGCAAAAGCCCCAAACAGAGCAAAGGCCAGCAATGCTCAAAAAACCACCAGATCGCCGGTAACTAGAAGGTGCGACTGAGGAGGGGAGCAGCATGACAAGAAATCACAGAGGCGGGCCGAGCCAGAACAGGCAGACCCTATTGAGGGGTACGTATATTTTTCTAGGAAAATGAGAAGCCATGAAGGGTTTGGTTTTGTTTGTTTGTTTTGCCATTAAGAGGTTTTCACAGCAGCCGCATAATCCCACATACTGAGCACTTGCTATGTGGCAGATGTTGTGCAGAGGAGGAAGTGACGAGAATTAATCTGATGGCACACTGCCTAGGTTCAAATCCTGGCTCTGACCCTTGCCGGCCATGTGACCTTAGGCAAGTCACTTTACCTCCACAGGGTTATGTGAGGGTTGAATTAGTGAAGTTCTAGAACAGAGCCTGACACACACTAAGTGCTTCATATAAGCTTTAATCGAAACTGTTTCATATGTCAGGGTTTCCCATCACACGTAAGATAATATCCTGTCTTTCCCATGGCTTACAAGGCCCTACGCGATCTGGCCACTTCTCTAACCTAATTTCCTATGACTCTTCCCTCTCTTAGCAGCTTCTAGTCATTTCCCAAGGGCACCAAGTCTGTGCCAGTCTCAGGGTTTTCTCTGTTGTTCCCACAGCCTGGAATGCTCTTCCCCTAGACAGAGGCATGACTTGCTCCCATTGCTCATTTGAGTCTCCTCAAATGCTGCCTTGGTCAAGAGGCCCTCTCTAATACCCCACCACTCTGTCTACATGGCCTGCTTCATTTTGCTTCGATCACTGATCAGGACCCGACCCTCTCTTCTATGTTTCTGTGTTGAGTCGTTTGTTGTCTGTGTCCTCCGTGGAGACGGAGACCTTATTTTTACACTGATATCCTCGCTACTCAGAAAAAAAAATAGATGAATGAGTTAATGAGTAAATCACTACAAAATCTCATTTAATACTGCAAATCCATCGGGCATCCTCGTTACACAGGTGAGAAAGCAAAGGCGGAGCAAGGAAAGGCGAGCTGTCGGTGACGGGCTGCGTCCGCTCCCGAGGTCTTGCCCACCATGGAGCCCCCTCCGTGCTTGACTCGGCACCCCCCGCCCCCTGGGCCATGCCCACACGCACGAATGAAGCGACACCCGTGCCCAGCCCACCATGATGTTTCTAGCATTTGACAGCTCCTGGCAGGGAAAGGGGAGCAGTCCCTCACACTTCGGCCACCTTGTAGTCCATCAAGGGTGAGTCCGCATGAGAGGGATACATCTCAGCTCTGCTGCATTCGTCCCTCTTCAGCCATCCGCGTTTCCATCAGTGCCAACTGATCCACCACGTTCTCCCCACTCCCAGCTCTTTCTCCTCTTGATCTTTTCTGGGGGGACTCAAAGATGCAGGCCGCATTGGAATGAGGGAGCTGTGAATAGATCACCTCCCTCGATGCCTTTCCCCAGCTGCCTACCATCTTCAGTAAAAAGGCTAACTCATTCTGCCAGCAACCTCTTGGTGGTACCTGACCTTCTGTGGTTTGATCTTTTCTCAGCCTGTCTTTGCTATTCCCTCAAACCTGGTTTCCCTTTCAGTGCCCAGAATACTGATTTATTTTGAAAGAGCACCGTTGCTGTGTCTTCTCTGCTCCATAAGTTAATCAATAACTGAGTCCAGCCCCGCAGTGGATCAACGAATATTCCCCTTCTGCACCCCAGCCTTCCAACTCTGCTCTGCCCTGGGTTATGAGTGCATTGCGTTCCAGGGCCTGGGAGGAACAAGGCATCTCAGGAAGCAGAAATGCAAGCGCAGATCAATGAATCTGCAGAAAGTAGGGTAAACCCAACTTCCTTTTGAGGGAAACCTCTACTCTCTTAGCTCTTTCAAAAAGAAATACAGAAAGAAAAATTCATGCTCCTTCCTCTCCCCCCATTTCCATGGAACCGTGCATATCCTGCGAAGAGATGTGAGAGCTGGACACTTGCACCCCAGCTGAAGGAACTATTTCAGGCTCCGCCTCCCACTTACTTCTCCAAGCCTACAATCTGCGGGCTCACCAGGCTTTTCATCACATTGGCGTTCAAGCCTAGAATTTCCCTCTCGGCCTGGCCCCTTTAGGTTCATGACTGAAGCAGCCTCATAGTATTTTGAAGTATTAATTGAAGTAGATTTCCTCCCCGTGCTTTCCCCCTCTTTCTTCCCTCATCAAAGCAGGTAGCCAGCTCTTTGATTCATTGCCTTAGGGCAGCCACATGGCAAAGTGCAAAACAAGAAGCCTGTTGGATTTTCTGGTTTGTGTTTCCTTAACCCTAAACCCACTGAGGAGGAGGAGGTCTGTTGGAAGAAGCGGAGGGGCTTGGGAAAAGTAGCAGGTGCGATGGGATTCCCTTGGGCTGGGGCAAGAGAGTGGTGGGCACCCAGAGGAACAGCAGAACTACCTGGTCTTGTTCTGGGATGGCACCTTGAAACACAAAGACCTCAGAAAGAGATGATTCCATGGGCACCCAAGGGGGCAGAACCCTAAGCACCCAGGGTCCTGACTTTGACAAAGCTGCCCGCGTCCCATATGACGTGGAAACAGAGGAGCTACCAGATGCCAGGAGACGGTGAGGGTTTGGGAGCGAGGATGCCGGCAGTGAATACAGCGAACTTGAAGTCAGAGATCTTTTCTTTTGCAGGCATTACACATGTACGATCCTCCTCCCCAGGCTTTAGTGCAATCCCAAGGGGAAAAGGGGCCCCAATGACAGAGAAGGAATGTGCCACCAATTGAACAGGAATGGGCGTGTAGGGTCCCAAAAAGGTTGAGACATCCCCCTGGCTTTTCAATATGCTTTCCCCCAGATGTTACCTCTTCGATCTACCCGAGACACGCACACATCAAGTCCAGGCAACTGCCAGCAACTGGTGCTGGGATCCCATGCCCAACTCCAGCCTGCAGGCTCACCCCTGCTTTTCTAGGGGGCACAGGGGACAGCTTCAGACAGGCATCTTAATTCCATAAGGGTTACTGTGTTAAAGAGTTAATTTTTCATTTCCTTCGTGTCAGTTGGCACCTTGAATCCAACATTCCCAGCGCTCAGTTAATGCTATCTCCAAGATGAAAAGCTCAGTTATCCAAATCCTTCCTCCTCTACATAGGATTACTTTCCTGCAGATTCTTTATGGAAAATGTCCTTCAGATCTCTCTTCTGTAACTCCTCCATCACAGTTCTATCAGAACTCGACTGCTCCTTGCTAACACTATGTTAGGGCACTGTGGTGGACGCCTCATGAGCATGCACATGAATACGTAATAACAACGAGGGGAAGAACCCTGCAGCCTGTATTGTATTATCTGAATTCAAATCTGTACATTCTAGTATTTATAATCAGAATTTATTCCATAGAACGAGCCTTAAATGTGATATGCATCTCCATTTTACTATTTTTTAACATGCATTTGTTATCTTTGCATGTAATGGGCTACAGACATTATTTTGTCCAAATGCTAACAGTTGCAGTAAACCGGTGCAGTCAAGAAATTTGTCACAATACCCAGCCTGCCAACCAGGCATTTGGACTCAGTTCAGCTTGGGAAGGTCAACGGTTGCTATCTAATAAAGTCAAAGTTCTTTCTAATTAATGCTACAACAATCACAGATTTGCAAAAATGCACTCTAGAAAAAAAAAAAAAAGAGTTGACGCTAGAATTGAGAGGGTTATTCTTCCGTGGTGGAACTGCATTCAATCAGACAACTTGCCAGAAATACATATTCCTTTTTCAGCACTGCGGCAGCCAGGGAAAGGGGTTTGTTTCAGTGGATGTGAATTCATTAAATTATATTTCAGAAATGTGAAGATGGTAGACTTTGGTGATTAATGGCAGGAAACTTGGACATAATAAGTTATAAGAACCTATAAAATATGACATTGCCATCGAACAGACATGGGAGAGTAGGGGGTGTTGGCAAGCCTCAGAACCGGCATCCTCCAGCAAAGAAAAAGAGACCAGCCTTCTCATGCCAGAAGAGCAAGGAAGGAAAGCAGATGCTTCAGGGAGAGCCACATGCCACCACTCTTCCAGGCTTGGATGTAACAAATGACATTTTCAATATTCATAGGGTGGAGAAGGTAACCACTACATTCCCCAAATGATTTGTTACCTTTTATTCATTTGCCATCTATTTATGCTGTCGCAAGAAGGTGGCAAAACAGATTTTCTTGAATTTTACATGACTCCCAGTACGGATATATTTGCAATCAACTTTCTATTGATTCTTCATAGCTACCATAGTTTGTACTTGTCAGCGTATCCTTTTCCCCTGGTCTTTGTTCACTCCCTCACCATCTTAACAGAGCGGATGTTGTGTCTAATGTTTTATTTTATGTAACTGTAGAGCTGCAAATGATTCCTGGGCTTCACTTAGGACACGCTGCTGACCGACTAGCTGTTCTCCTCCCTGGGGCATCCAGCAGCCACCCCAGCCAGTGCAGCCAAAGACCTGTTCGACGCCCCCCCTCCCCTCCCGTCCATGCAACTTGCCCCCAGGCTTTGCAGTCAGAGTTTGAGAATCAGTTTCTGTGATTCTCTTTCACCCTGTGTTACCTGAAGCAGAACTCATTATCTTCAAGTTCCATCATCTCAAACTTGCAGATATGTGTTGGTTATCTTCTTTTATCGAGACTAAGTGTTTTAGGCAATGGGGTCTCTGCTGAGTAAGTGCTTTCACGTGGAGAACTTTTTCTGCAGCTCATCCATTCCATTCCCTTAACAGAAGTGGGTCCTCTGAAGATGAAAAAACAAAATAAAACAGTTTCGAGCATTAAGAGATGGAGATACTGGGTATGCTAAGGATCAGAGATTTTAATATTAATTAAGGGGAAATTGTGGCTCTTCTTCCCTCTCCCTCTTCCACAATGCTCTCTCCCAAGCTCTCTTTCTTAATTGATAATTCTCGAAGTCAAATACCTCACAATACTTTGTCAGAGGGTCCTAGGCTTCTAAGACCAGGAGAATAATGACCCTTCTCAGAAGTTGGCAGAGTTTGGAAAGGCACTTATAAATCAAGCTGAATATTTTTGATAAAATACATAAAGATAAATTGATTAGTAGACAAATGATGGCTAGATATGGGTTTATTAGCAAGGCGGAACTGCAAGGATATATAGCAAAACGTTAGCAGCACTTATCACTAAAGAATATATTTCCAATGATTTTTATTATCTTAGGTGTGCTTTAAAAAAAAACTAATTTTTTAGAGCAGTTTAAGCTCACAGCAAAACTGAGAGAAGGTACAGAGATTTCCCATACATACCCTGCCTCCGCTCGCATAGCCTCCCCCGGTATCAACATCCCGCACCACAGTGATGCATTTGCTATCACTGATGACCATTCGTCGACACATTTTTATCATCCCAAGTCCACAGCTGCCCTTAGGGTTCCCTCTTGGTGTTGTGCAGTCTATGGGTTTGGGAAAGTGTGCAATGCTATGTTTCTATCATTATGGTATCGTACAGGGTGTTTTTACTGCCCTAGAAATCCTGTGTGTTCTGCCTATTCATCCCTCTCCCTGCCCCTACCCAAATCTCTCTAGGGCTTTTCTGTACCAATTTGCCCCAATGAGAAAAACTGTAGTTTATAATGAGAAAAAAATGTTTTATAGTGAAATAAAAACAGAATTGGTCTATAAAACTTGGAAACCCAGAGGGTGGATAGGATTTCAACCACCACTTGGACTTCTTACGCAATTATTCAAGAGAGAATGTAGAAACAGCCGACGTTCTTAATTCTAGGTCCAGAAATGAGTAACACCACTTCTGCTGTATTCTGTTGGACAAAGCAGTCACAAGTCAGCCCAGATTCAAGTAGGTAGAGGCAGACGCTTTGCCTCTCAGTGGGGGAATGACAGGTATACAGGCAGGGAAGGAAGTGAGGGCGGCCATTTTTTGAGACAAGCACCACATATTCCCAGAGGGGTCCGATAGGGAAGGGAAGAAGTCAAAAGTCTCAGAGTGTTGTTTTCTACCTGATTCTTTAGAGCTGTGGAGAGAAAGTCATGCCTCAGAGTTGTCTCAGCCTAAGAGATGGCAGCTAAGTTTCATGTTCTCACACCAAAGGGTGTCAACAGGGTGTGTGAACCCAATTTAAAAAATAGGCAAAGGACCTCAGTAAATATTTCTCCATGAAAGATATACAAAGGGCCAATAAGTGCACTAAAAAAATACGCCACATCATTAGTCATCAAGGAAATGTAAATTACAACCACAACGAGATACCACTTCCCACCCAGTAGGATGACTAAAATCAAAAAGTCACATAATAACAAATGTTGGTGAGGATATGGAAAAAGCAGAACCCTCATAATACACTAAGGATAGGAAAATGTAAAATGGTGTGTGGTCACTTTAAAAAATGGTCTGGCAGGGGCGCCTGGGTGGCTCAGTCGTTAAGCGTCTGCCTTCGGCTCAGGGCGTGATCCCAGGGTCCTGGGATCGAGCCCCACATCAGGCTCCTCTGCTGGGAGCCTGCTTCTTCCTCTCCCACTACTCCCCCTGCTTGTGTTCCCTCTCTTGCTGGCTGTCTCTCTCTCTGTCAAATAAACAAATAAAATCTTAAAAAAAAAATGGTCTGGCAGTTCCTCAAACAATCGGAATAGTGTTACCTTAGGACCCAACCAATTCTACTCCTTAGTATGTACACAAATGAAAGCGTTTGTCTGTAGAAAAACACATACATGGATGTTTATAGCGGCATTATTCATAGTAGCCAAAAAGTGGAAAGAACCCAAATGCCCACTGGCCGATGAACAAAATGTGCTATATCCAAACAATGGAATTTTATTAGACCACAAGAAGCAGTCAAGCACAGGAATAAAGCTCACAAGGCGGGTGAACCTCGCAACCATTATGTGCAGTGAAAGAAGCCAGTCACAGGACACCACATGATCCAATTCATGTGAAATGTCCAGAATAGGAAAATAGAGAGACAGGAAGTTGATTGCAATTGCTTAGGGGTGGAGGGTGGATAGAAGGTTAGTAGCGACAGAATGTGCATTTATACACTATACAATTGTGGTGGTAGTTGCACACATCCGTGAATACATATAAATCCACCGAATTGTACATACGCATGGGAGACATGTATGATGTGTGACTTAGCACGATAGTTTTTTTTTTAGAAAACTGGTCAAAATTATGAAAAATGAAAACCAAAACAGGGGGGTGAGTAATATAAATTCCTTGGCACCTCCAGTTGTCTGTGGCTGGGGCTCAGTGGCTGGCATAGCCCAAGAGAGAGCTGCAGAAGAGTGAGCATGGCTGGCCCTTGAGAACATATTGAAGATGCGGAGGTGGAGGAGGGACGAGGTTCACAGGAATGGTGAAGAGAGGTCTCAGGCTATGTAAACTGGATCCACTTGAGGAATGTACCTTTCCGTAATCAAGAAGGCACAAAATTCCAATTGTCCATGGCTGGGTCCTATGACCCGCCTAGAACTAGACCAAAGAGAGGAGAAGAGGAAGCCTCCAAAGGAAAAGTGAAGTGCCAGCATCGGAAAGAAAAGGGAAGGCTACAGTCGCAAGCAAAACAGGCCCACTATAAGAAACAGGTTTTATGGTTCAATCTCAGGAATTTCAAAAGTCAAATGGAAAAATCTGCCTCAAAAGTGACTAAGCCTCCTGTCTAAGAGGTATGCAGCAGTTGCCTGAGGGGTCTAAATGGATGGCCCTTGCGGTAGGTAGGCAGCTTTAAAAGAAACCCCAGCGACTCACACCCCCTAGTACTCATGCCCTTGTGTCATTCCCTCTCCTTGACTACAGGCCAGATTTAGTGACTTACTTCTAGAGAATAAGATGCAGCAGAGATGATGGGAAGTCACTTTCAAAATTAGATGGCTTCCGTCTTCGGTGCCTTCTCTCCCTTTCTTGACCTCTTGCTCACTTGCTCACTCACTCTGAAGGAAGCCAGCTGCCAGCTTTTCTGTGGAAACCTTGTGGAAGGAACTGATGTTTCTGGCCAACCGCCAGTGACCACCCGGGACCTGTCAACAGCCTTATACGTGAGTCTCGGAGCATGTCCTCCCCACCCTGTTGAGCCTCGAGACAAGGGCAGCCTCAGCTGACACCTTGACTACAGTCTCGTAAGACACCCTGAGCCAGAGGCACCCGAGCCTTGTCAGTTTCCTGACCCAGAGTCTGTGAGATAGTCAAGGCTGTTCTTTTTAGCTGCTAGGTTTTGGAGTAATTTGCAACACAGAGATAAATAACCAGTGCGGACTTTAAAGCCCTTTCTCATCCAAATATTACATGAGTTTGAGAATCTATTTTATCCAAGGGATTACTACTGTGGGATGAGTATGTATGTGTGTACCCATGTGAACACGAGCATGTGTTTGTATGTGCCTGCATGTATTTTCAAGGGGAGGCCAAGAAGGTGATGCCTGACATGGAAAAAGGACAATAATTTCAGACTCCAGCCCATTTCAATGTTGATATATCCTGGCTCTGCCTCGCAACGCACTGGCTTCTGCGAACAGAACTTGCTTCATCTTTCAAAGAGAAGCAAAGTGTTGCTGTGACAATGGTCACAAAAGGACTGGAGCTATCCCTCTTAACCATGTCTCATGCCCTGTGAGAGACTGCAGCCAGCCTGGGGTTCGGGCAGGTCAAATTAGTCCCTCCCCAACCAAAACTGTTTCAAGTGTAATCAGCATCACTTAGACTTTATTCTGATTAGTATGGGAATGGTCAGAAGCTTCTCGAGGACCATTTATCTCACTAATTCTATCCTTCGCTCCACAAGAGTATGTCAGCTTCTGTTTCTGCCCAGAAATCTCTGACTGCCCAGGCTAGAGCCATAAATTATGCAGGAAGCTCTTCTGTGCAGTGATCAGACCTGGATCACTACGGCCCCACCGTGACACAGCTGAGCTATCAAGGAAGGAGATTCTTTCCCCATAGTCTGGAGTCGAGCCAAGAGACACAAGGTCTGGTAATGCGGGCAACAGGACCTGCTGGGGACAAAAGGCCTGGGTTCCAGTCCTGAAGCTTACTTTGATCAGTTTGTCCTGGTTACGCTTTTTTTTTTTTTTTTAATTGTAAGTAAGCTAAAACCACTCAAATTAGCTTAGGCCAAATCAGGTCTCTGGTGTAAGCCTTGCATAGAACCCAAGGGAAACGAGTAGACTTGAACCTCAGAAGAAACTGGATCTTGAACCTAGAAAGAGACCAAGATCCAAGACAGTTTTCTCTCTCTCGCTCCTTTCCCCTCCCTCCGTTTCTCTCCCTGCAACATCTCTCTCTCTCTCTCTCTCCCTCCCTCTCTTCATGTTCTTTCATCTAGCTGTGATGTGTGGCTGTCATTTCTCTCTGTTTTTGCTTGCTCACATGAGTTGGTCCTCCAAGTACAAATGTCCTCAGGTCAAAACACTGCTAAACTGACAAGTATTGCTGAACTCCATTTCCAGATTCCCAGGTGAGAGAGGCTGACCAGACAGATGCGGTCAGAGGTCTCATCCTGGTCCCATCAGCCATGGCCCAGAACAGGGGTGGGGGTGGGATTCAGGCTCCCACGGCACAAGAGAGCTGTCAGCAGCAGCCTCTGAGGGTGGGGAAGGGGGTGGTGAGAGAGCAGGCACGAGGACCGGGCCTCTGAGGCGGGACAGACTGGCCTGACGCTGGCATTCTACTACACGGCCGGCTGGGATGCAAGTCTTTGAGGAGCTTAAACTTCGAGTCCCTAAACTCCTCCCTTGTGAGTTCTGAGTTCTGTTCAACAAAGACAAACAACCTTGGGGTAGGATAACATATCCTGGCTTTGCCCTCAGGAAGCGCAGACAGTACCTGCACCAATGCAGGAAGCCTTTGGTCACAAGCTGTGGAACAAGGACAAGTCGGAAAAAAATCGGAGGCAGAGAATATTAACCATCCGCTCACGCACTGCTACGTCCTCTCCCCAGTGCCTAAGAAGGAGAGAGCTGGAGTCTGAGCGAGGTGCTTTCATCAACCTGTTAAGGCCCAGAGGGAATCATTGATAGCATTATCACGGCACTAAATGGATCAGAAGTTCCAAATGTCTTGCTAAGGTGATTGGATCCCCAAAGGCCTAGAAAGAGTCCGTGTGCCGCCCCAAGTAGCCAGCTTACTACTCCAGCAGAGAGCAGATGGGGCGCTGGGGAGGGGCAGGCTCCCCGGGCTGCTGGCAGAGGACGCTTCTAAGGTTATTCACCCAAGCTGCAAAGACACCTCTCTGGCTTGTGTGGAGACAGGTGCCCCACATTATACACCGAGGCTCTTTTAGGAATTTCTTACTCTAGGACATTCATGTTGGTTTACTTCCCATCTTAGCCCATAAATCATCTCCTTTTCACTCTCCTGTCTTCCTGCAAATGGTTGAGAAATTATATGACCCAAAGACGCCATCCATGGACTGAGGTTTCCTTCGGTGTCAGTCACTTTCGGATCAGTACATTTAGCTGCAGTCTCGCTATTTTTCTGAATTACTGTCCTCAGCAAATGCCTCAATAAAACAGTCTTTTTATTATTCTGATGGAATTCACCAAACAGTGTCTATGGGACTTTTGTTTTTTGTGAAGTGCTCTGTTGCCAGGATACCCAGGGTGAAGATGTCAAAAGAAGACACATTGAAAGGACAAGCTATAGTGAATATCCCAGCCTCAGCCCCTTGCATACTAATCATCCTGATTGACCCTATGTTGTTTCTGTTTGCTATAGGAAAGTACCGGAGTCCACGGTTTCTAAATAATAACCTAGCCAGAGAACAGAAAACATGTATTATTAAGGAGGGCGATGCATCCTTAACTCCCTTCTTTTCCCCTTTTTTCTTTCTTTTAAAATGTGGCACTAGGACCATTAGAGACAAAGTCTGGGGTTCCATTAATGCAAGTAGGGCGATGAAAGAGAAATAGATTTCTTCACTGACAACTTCAGGAAGAACTTAAAATACAGTGACAAGGAAAAGGAAAGGATGAGAGGAAGTACAGCTACTTCTAACAATAGCAGAAAGACTCCGAGGTCACCTAATTATATTAAAAGCATATATTGAGCATTTTGTTCATAAGCATTTATTAAACACCTTCTAGGTATAGAGTATGATACTATGGCCTTAGACTTAAATTAGATGCATTTGAAATGATACAGATGTAAAGTCTTGTATCCAAATAAATAGAAAATAGGAAAGGTAATTCTACAAGATCAGAATAAAGAGGCTTGAGACTGCATTGGTAGTAACTCCCAAGGCCATTGCAGGCAACAGATCTATGAGAAGCAAACAGTATGATGGGGGGGAGGGCAACTTAACTTTGGTCTGTCTCAACAGTGGTGTCCTGATCACATGAATATATTGCACTAGCGACACGAGATGACGCATGAGGGATTTTGTTAATGTAGCTACAATACTTCAAAAAAAAAAAAAAAACTTCAAAAAGTGTCTCAAGAAAGATTCCGGATGAGACCAGCAACCTTGGTGGTCTTGTGGAGGAGGCTGACCAGAGGCAAAGGTCTAGAAGCTACTCTATCAGAATAATTATTGAAGAAACTGAGGATGCTTAAGCCAGGAGAAAAGAAGTTTACAATGTTAGTAAAAATGGTATTGAAGTTGTAGAAAGTGACAAAATCAACTCTAAACACATCCATCCATTTTGACCAAAAATTGCTTGAGCTCAAACTAGCACTCTTCTCTCATTGTGCAACAGAGTAGAAACTTTGAATGCTCGATTTCCCAAAGAAAGTCAGTTGGCAGTCACCCACTGGCCATGTACCGCTGAGTCACAGCACAGGGCCTGGGCCTGACGGGACCCTTGCTCTCAGACACGGCATCATGATCCGAGTCTGAGGCCTGACCTTGGTTCTGAGGGACTCTTCTCTCTTGGCCAAAGAAGGAGAAAGACAATTCAGAGAGCTATTCTCTTCTGCAGGGGGGAGGTTTCTCTCTTGCCAGTAAGTTCCTTGAGAGCCGCAGAGAGTTGGAAGCTGTCATTTTGGACTTGAGCTTTCACCTCAAGGAGACAGAAAGCGACCACAGATCCTGAACCTCCCACTTATGGAAATCCATTCCAGGATTTCTGCCCAATTTTTATAATGCTTATCCACAGAAGCTAACAGAATACGAAAATCATTCTTTTTAAAACTAAAACATCTTTTCCACAGTTTGTGCTGAAACGCGCTGCAAATACCAGAAGCGTAGCCCACCCGTGACTTCTTAAGCTGTTTCTAAAGGAGGAAATGTCTGCCCTTCCTCCCTTCCTGCTGCCAGCTTGGCTTTTAAAATAATTTGAATACACAGATGAGCAAGAAAAGGTACCATCAGGACTCCCAGAAAAACATCAGACCATGAGAAACCATAGAGTGATAGAATCAACCTCTATTATTCTAGTATTCAATACTGCATATCATCAGCAGTGAGTATAGAAGCAATCAGAATTTTTATACTGAAATCTAGATTAACCTATATGCTGGCTTGACTAGCGCATGGTACAGAGTGCCGTGAGGATTAATTACAATGATTATACTCCATGCCTACTACATATCATTAAAATGATTTTGAAAAGAACGTTAAATTAGTTGTGAACTGAGCAGTATTTTAAAATAGCTTCTCAGCTTTTCAATACACATAAAGAACTTCAAACGGTTCATACCTAGGTCCCTATACTTCCTCTTCCTCATTTTTATCCTAAAGAAATAATCCCAAATGCAGACAAAGAGGTGTATTTCAGGGGCGCCTGGGTGGCGCAGTCGTTAAGCGTCTGCCTTCAGCTCAGGGCGTGGTCCCGGCGTTCTGGGATCGAGCCCCACATCAGGCTCCTCCGCTAGGAGCCTGCTTCTTCCTCTCCCACTCCCCCTGCTTGTGTTCCCTCTCTCGCTGGCTGCCTCTATCTCTGTCAAATAAATAAATAAAATCTTAAAAAAAAAAAAGAGGTGTATTTCATAAATTTGAAACAAATGAACTCTAACATTTGGAGAATAATAATGTAAGTTTTAGAAAATTAATCCAGTGGAATTGCAACATAGTAACATTATAACATAGTGTGAGCAAAAAGGAAAAAAAAAAAGGAATACAAAATTGTAGAAATATGACCAAATAAAATACGCCAAAACAGTGGTTGCACATGAATGGTAGAAAGGGAGATAGATTCCCCATAATAAACATACACTACACTGATGATGAGACGATTAAGTGCAGACATGTTGAAGGCTTTCGCTGCTTGGGCGGTTATCTCTATCCCAAGTGAAGCAGTCAATGGGCCATAGATACAGAAAAAAGCAGAACCTGGTTGTGTCTGGACCTTTACACCTTGCAGACACAGGACACCTGTCACTGTGCTTATTGTAATTCATGTTTAAGCAGCTGAAACCAACTGCCTGGGAATGGCTGTGTCTGGATCACCTGTTCTCTGGGTCTCCCCAGCGTGGCGATCTGGCCTTTTCTGTTTGCAGATTCCTTCTCTTCTGTTCTTGGAGACGAGAGTCTCAGAGCCCCCACAAGCCTTTCCACAGAAATGCCGTGTTTTCAGAGGAAGCAAGCTTGCTTCAAAAGAACATGAGAGAGCGGCTGGAGCTTAGAAAAGCATCAAAACCTCAAGACGAACTACACTGAGGAACCTCCCACGTGCCCTGGAGGGTTCGTGTGCAATTATGGCGGAGCCCTGAGTGGAAACGATTTCCATGCTATGTTTAAAATCAACATTCTTGTGTCTTGCACTGGAACTACTTCTAATTCATTTCCTCTCCTACCTTCTAGCTTTCTTCTTTCACTTAATTCTCTGCCCCATTTAAACTGCAGCCAGGTACAATCCATCCCTACCCTCACCTCAGGTGAAAAACTGTCTTTAAACAAACGTCCTAACTCCTTATTGGGTTTCATGCACACATCTAGGTGTTTTCATAAATACATCGACCCAGTTAATTCTCACAAAAACTCTATGAGGTGCCATTATTTCTATTCTCTGGATGTGGAAACTAGGACTCAGAGAGATTTAAATTGTCCCATCAGCCATGGGAAATCCAGAGTTTCAAAGAAGCTGTTTCATTCTAAGTTTCCTTTTTCAGCTCTACCATAGCGGGTTTTCCATGGGATATCCATTCTGGGTTCCCTAGAAATAGTATACCCATATCATTTACCATCCAAATCGGGGCAACTTTTAGAGGCAAAAGAACATCATTCATAATAATGCTGGGACAACAGGTGTAAATTTGGACTAGCCAAGGAAAACCGGGAATAGTTTTCCTAACTAGGGTGGGAAAGGCATAAAAACCTAGTCAAGGTTTTATGCACCATGTGCATAAGGACGCCTTCACAACCTAATGAATAAATAAAACGTTTGGGTGGAATGGAATTCACCTCATGGAGCCATTTTTGTATCCCAAGCAACCATCCCTCAGAGAACATGGGCAGCGACAATTCAACCAGTACAGCCACTCACAATGATAATGCCTGAGAGGAAGCCACACTGTTGGGATATCATTGGGATATCATTGAAAACAGAAAATCTGAAATGGACTTTTCATGATTTCCAAACGGAAGAGTAGGCTTCCACCAATCACGCAGATTCCTGCTTCCTAAAGCTATTTCTTGGTTAAGTGCTAACAAATGTATCCTTCTGTACAAATGGCATGTGCCAACGCAACATTTTTATTTGGCTCCTTCTCTCCGTCACCCTCTAGCTAGAAGCACTGTGGGCAGATGAAAAACAACTGAAAACCACTGCTGGCTATAGTGACCGGGGCTGAGGCGAGGGCCAAGCCCACGGACGGTTGAATTTCAAAGGAAAATGTACATCTCTTTCCTTGCCCTAGGAGATAATCACCAGAACATCAGAAGACCTGGAATTAGCTAGAATTTTATATCAAGGGAGAACAATATCCACAAACATAAGCAATATAGTTCAGCGTTGAAGTGAATGGACATCTCAAGGAAACCCTTCGATGCCCACTCTTCAAAGGGACAAAGGATCCACAGCCCCCACTGATGAGGGTCTCTGTGCCAGGCAAGCTTTGGTCTCTAGCAAAAGAGCCAAATGAGGTTTCAGGTTGAAACCGTCTCGATGGCACCGCTTCAGAGGCAAAAAAACTACTTCCTGTCAGGTAGAAAAAGCTGCAGGTATGACAAGGGACAGGCTTAGAGATAAAGAAGAGGAAAATGAGACATTCAAAATCCCTAAGAAAAGGTGAGGGTTTCAGGGAAGCATATGTCTTATCAGAGTTTAAAATGACCAGAAGAGACCAACAGAAAACTCTTGCAAAATCGAACCAATAATCCTTGTCAAAGCTGAAATCTCTAGTTCGATCTCCTGGGGCTTAGGAAATCAATTGGCTTGCATTTAAATCTACATGTATTATAGCCCCTGAAGAGTGGCTGTGTCTCATCACCACCTTCACAACAGCTGGTCCAAAATGGCTCCCTGAGCACCAATGCGTTCATTCATGTTTTCGTTCATCACACGCATGTTAGCTGCACCAGAGGAGGCAACGTCACACGGTGGTCAAGGGCTCCATGCCTGGACTCAGAGTACATGATTTCAAGTCCTGGTTCCATCACTTCTCAAGTGTGTGACCTTGTAGGAGCAACTCAATGGCTCTAGGTTTCAATTTCTGTCTGGGGCTGAACTCACAGGTGTGTTGGAGAATTACGTGAGTCAAGATGTGTGAAATGATAAAACAGTGCCTGAGCAGTGGTGCATACTATGTAAGTGTTGATTATCTTTATGAATAATAGAAACACACTGATTCCTTTTTACAATTGGACAGATTGTTTGTGCTTGTTATTGTTTGACTCCTTCTTACTGTGGAAAGAGTGTGACACAGCTAACAAAAATAAGTAAAATACAGTAGGACGGCATGGTTTTCAAGTGGGAACAAAAGAAGTAAAAGCAAGGGTGGAGCTGAAATTAAGCTCGGATCCTTATTGCTTGCTTTTTTTTTTTTCATTGTGAATTGACCTCTCAAAGGAAAGACAATAGCAAGACAGAGACATGGGGGAGGGGAATCCTCACGTACGACATGCCCTATATTAGACGTTACAGTCTACTCTTAAATAATTTTCAGGTTGACGTCTCATTATTGCTTCCTCTGAAGACAACACTTTTCCTGGTTTTGTTCTCTTTCCTTTGCATCGCTGACCCTTAACGTTCATGCCAGAAATGTACAGCAGAGCAGAGGAATACGCTACGAAAGAGAAGAGGGGGAGGCAAGGAGGAAGTGGAAGCTAAGAACAAAGGCGGACATAGAGCAAAGGAAAGGAAAGGGATCAGGAAGTCTGAGGGGCTTAACACACTCCCCGCCCAGACCTCGAAAGATGTGCTGTGTCTCTGCCAGAGTCCTCTGGGGACTCGCAGATCGACAGGGAACTCCCAGCCTGACCTCTGCTTCCAATTAGTGCTGCCCATTAACATTTTCATGAGGTGATGCATTTGTCTTCTGAATATGGTAATGATGTCAGCGTTCGTCCTAGTCTTGGGAGAGTTTATTCACCAAAAGTGTCTGCTCCAGGAAGCAATTAGGAGAGCACTGTCTTAAAGAATTTTACTGTGGTTTGAACATCAGGATTAACTTCCGTGTAGGTCATGTTTATGTGTCACATAAACAAAGAAGTTATTGATATTCTAGAACCAGATGATTACAATAACAACTCATGTTTAGATTCATGAAACTAGAGGGGACCTTTTAGAGACCAGTGAATCCTGCTTCCTTATTTTGCAGCTGAGATGGAGTGATTTTCCCCAGACCACCACACCTTGTTCTTATTAGAGCAGCGGCAGATTCACAAAAATAATTTTTTTTTTTTTGGTCAAAAGAGATTAATGGAACACAAGGCATGATTTTCTTCTTTTTTCAGTTTTATCTGTGTGTGAGCATCTCCCACTGCTCTAAGCTGTCGTCTCAAGGGCTGGGTGTGTCAGGATATTCACTACGGTTGCTCCGTAGTGGGCCATTTGGGACCTTTCCAGCTGGCCAGCTGCCATCTGTCAGTGTGGCTATTGTTATTTCTCGTAAGATTCAACTATGATTTGAGAAGAGTTGCCACTTGTCATGGGAAACCATATCAGCAAGATGATTAGATGGCAAAGCATAATTTTGTTCAAAAACGTAGTCAGTAAACTCTGGCTGGAGGGCCAGAAGGTAATTCCATACTTACGTACATGAGCTTTATGCCACCTAATTTTCTCACTTCTCAGGAAACATGGTGGCAAAAGGAGTGGCCTCTGGAAATAGACTGCGTTGGTTATCAGCTACGTGATCTCAGGCCAGCCTCTCCAAGCCTGTTCTCTCCTGTGTGAAACAGAGACTCTGACAAGAGTACCTCTGGCATATGGTTATTGTGAGACGTGAAGGAGATAAGCCGAGCACTACTACATGTCGGCATTCAATGAAGCACAGAAGTCAGTCAAGGCTGGGGGTAGACAGATACTCATTTAGCATAAGAAGGTAACAATAGGAGATGCCATGCTCTGAGGAGATTCACCTTTGTGCTGAAGACATCTAATTGTGTTTTTTAGTTATTCCACTGAGCACAGATATCTGAGGGTCTTCTCCCTCCCTTCCTTTATCCTCATGATATGGTGATTTCATAGGTATCCTTTCCCCCTACTTACTCCATTAAAAAAAAAAAACCCAAAAAACAGAAAACAAACAAACAACTGGATGGATTGAACAAAAAATGACTGATCGCACATATTTTGAGGCTGGACACAGGAAATGCAGAAACATAAGGGGGGGGTTAAAAGCAAAGGGGTTAAAAGCACTGACAAAATGTAGGATTTGCTCAAGGAAAGAGGGACATCCAAGGATATGACATGCCCAAAAATCTAGAATGCAACTTGTGGGCACAGGGAATAGCTAAAGGAATACATTTTTGCTTCACTGGCCAGCTGGGGGGTGAAAAGGAATACATGTTGTTTTTCTCCATCCTCACCTCTAATTTCTAGCAAGTGCTTGGATTTCTCCATTTAGAAGTGGGACGGTAGAGAGAAATAGGTACAACATTTGGCAACCATCAGTAATAACTGACTCAGACAAGAATTATAAGATGATAAAACAGTTGGGTAAATGTTTGATGGGCAACAAGATATTTATACAGTTTCCAAATACTAATTAGAAAGAAAAAGTAGTAATTTTACAGTGGATGCCCCATAACCACACGACCCAAGCTAACGTCACTGATAATGAGACAAATTGACATCGTGTGCCTCCTGGTAGGATGCAGTAGGCTGGATATGATATTACTTATGTAGTATCCCTGCCAAAAAGTCAGAGAAACAAATTACAGCGCATTTTACAAAACAACTGTCTAGGTACTGTTTTAAAATGTCAAGGCCATGAGAGACAACTAAAGGCTGAGGAATTATTCCAGACTAAAAATACCAATGAGTAGAATGAGTGATCTTAGATTTGATAATGGGTCAAGAAAACATGATATAAGAGATGTTATGGAGGGGCACCTGGGTGGCTCAGTCAGTTAAGCATCTGACTGGTGACTTCAGCTCAGGTCATGATCTCATGGGTTGTGAGATCAAGCCCTGTGTCCGGGGCCACACTCGGCGGGGAGTCCGCTTGAAGATTCTCTTCCTCTCCCTCTCTCTCTCTGCCTCTCCCCCTGCTCTCTCCCTCTCTCTCTCTAAAATAATTTAAAAACAAAAACAAAAAAGAGATGTGATTGAGATGAGTTCTAAACGTGAACTATATATTAGGGAATATTATATTAATGTTAATTTTCCAGAATCCGATCATGATATTATGAGTAAGTAAAAGAATATTTTTATTTTTAAGAGATACACACAGAAGTATTCAGGCATCTCAAATCCTTTAGCAAGTTTCATAAGAAGAAGGAAGACCAGGAGAAAGAGGTAAGGGGGAGAAGGAGCAGAAGTGTGGTAGAAAGTTCTGCAGAAAGACAGAAACAAAGCAATGATTGCAAAATGTTAACACTTGTGAATCTAGGCAAAAGGTATATAAAATTCATGACATTATATTTGTATTTTTCTATTAAGCTGGAAAGTTTTTCCAAATAAAACTTTTTGAGTAAACATTACGTAGAGAACAAGAGAGCAAGAGACATGTGTAAGACAACAAGGTGAATGCAAGATGGATTTGTTATTGAAGGCACCATCCCCTTCCATGAAAGGCCACTGGCTTGGGGCACATTTCACTTGGGGGTGCTTGGCTAAGCTCCCATATTAGTGCAGTCTCCAAGGGTATGACCGCCCATCACTGTGCTTTCACTAAACATAGACTGCTGATTCTGTGTGGCCTTAATATTTTTCATTTATTCTTTTTTTTTTTTAGTAGAACTCTTATGCTGCCTATCAGTCAGGAAAAATTATTGTAAAAAGTTTAGGAAGGCAGCAAGACATTTTCAAAAAGTATACATACGTGGCTTAAATATTTATGTTCCCTCGAAACTCTATGTGTACTTTCTTTGAGTGGGTGCTTGCCAATGAGAGGTATCCTTTCCCTCTACTTACTCCATTAAAAAAAAAAAAAAAAACCAAAAAACAGAAAACAAGAAATAGGAGTTGCACATTGTCTTTCCTGCATCAGGCACACTCACACAACCCATACATCACCAATTATTTCCAGATTTAGTTTCTTTAAAGTTGGAAGTGTCTTTCTCCTAGATGTTTACTTCTTTTCAATCATTTTCAGGTATCTCACCCACTAATTTCACATAGACTGTTAAAGCACTTGATTTTATTGAATTCCTCCAAAGCACTCAACTTATTTTTCATTAAGAAAACTCTCTTTCCTTAAAGGTATCATCAGTTTATGTAATATTTAATTAAATTCTGTAAGTACAATCTAAGGACAACCAGACGGAAGAGGTTCAGAAGCAAACACAGTTGGCTCTCGTAAGCACGCAGGCATACCGCTAACCGAAAGAGCAGAAGCACAACAGCATGAGGCCGAGCGGCCAACTGCCTATGAGTGTTCAGGGTGGCTCAGACCGCAGTCACCATGTATTCGAGAAGAAATGGAAGACCATGAGGAGTTGGGTGTCAGTGAAGTGCTTCCTCCTTAGGAGATCTTCGATATTTACTTATTTTTAACAAACAAAAGACTGGCTATTCTCCAAGGGTAAGAACATCTCTTCTGGTGATGAATATTAATTCTCTCTGACGTTTACCGCCTACACCAGAGAAACTACAATAAGGAGTGGTGATTTGGTTAACACAGAGCAACTGTGGGTCTACTCTGCGCCAGGCACTGTTCTGGGGGCGGGGGGGGGGGGGCAGAGCTTTCCTTTCCAGAGCGGCCATCTTAGTGGCTCTATGCTGGGGGCGGCTGGGAGCCCCTTCTTTACCCCAGTAGAGCTACAAAAAAGGTCTGCTTGACTCAATAAGCAAAGAATTAATTCAAGGCTGTCCTTTTTCTCTTCCGAGAGAAGAAAAGGATGACAACGTGGGAGTTTTTTACCCTGTGTCGAGTCAGATGATGTTATCATTTGCCACATGTCCAACATGTTGTTTGTGGTACAGTCAATTGATCATGACGCCTGAAACCAAGTGATAGATGGGACATGGCTGTAGCAGCAGCAGAGAAACAAGGAAAAACAGCCATAATTAACATATGGAGGCACACTGATGCAATTTTGTGTCTTCCTTTATTTAAACAATTCTCTCAATTTGAGATGATTCCTTTAATTAATCATAGAGTGAAGGCTTTTGGGTTTCCAGTATTTATCTCTGCCTTCAAATTATTTTAAAAAAGACCGCTGCGGCTGTTAGTAGCAAGAACCTTGCCTTGAAGTGGGAGGCGACTGGGTGGATTAAAAACTGTGTCAAAGAACATGCCATAGGCTGCAGCATCAAGTCTGCATCGCCCATCCCCCTAATTGGCTCTGCCTATCCCGGCCTGTAGCCCGGATCCACGCCCCTCCCTCCGTGATGCCCCCCCACCGCTGCGTACACACACCCGAGGACCTCTAGGCTCCACGCATAAGAGTATCCTTAAGAATGGGTCTTCCTTCCTCTCCGTGAATTAAATCCGAAACTTTGCTAAACGCTCAAATGAAGGCTCCCTTCCTCTGAGCAGTTTTCTGCCCCGACTCCAGTCTCATGGAAACATAAAAGTGCATTTCATGAATACTCGTTAGCAATGACTGAGTTCAAATTCTTATTTTATCAATGAGAAAACCAAGACTGGGGGAGAATGAATAAATAGCACAGACACTGTCCTGTGGTAGAACCCAAGCAAAACCCAAAGTCTCCTGTGTCCCAGCTAAGTGCTCGTTCCATAGACCACACTCTCTTACTTTTATCACGTGAGCCCTTATTCGTTCAGACCCTGCATAAGGGCCCCGACCTTGCTTCCATCGGAATGCCTCTGATTCAGGTATGTGGCCCGTGCCCACGCAGTCAGCATGAAGGTTCCCTGAGGGCAGGGACGGAGCCTTTCATGTCCTCTGCATGCACCTGGTGAGGAGTCACTGATTGGAGGATGGGTGGGTTTAATGAGCTAAAGCTCAGATCAGACAGTGTCGGAGGCTTCCTCCCAAGAACCCGTGGGTCCCCCAGTAATGTCAGACAGCACATGTCCTCTGATTGCATTTCCAGGCCCCCCTGTGCTTTTGATTAACTTCTGTATTTTTCAGCCGTTGTATTGCCAAAGCATCCACTTTGTTTCCCCAGGTGGGATATAGAACTGTAGGTAACAGGCAGTTAATAAGCTTAACAGGTAGGGACAGAGGCTCATTAATGGTTGCTCTGTGATTTGCGGCCAGTACCCCCAGCACCTAAATCTTGAAATAAATATATTCAGAGACTCCGTTATCCCAGAAGAGGACATGGATCATTTTTCTTTCATTAACAATGGAGCTGCTACAGCAACATTTTTATTTATATGCACATTTCCAAGCCTAAAAGCTTGTCCCTTTAAACCTGCTTGCACTAAATTTTGATCAGCCCTTGATGAAAGAAGACTTATGGATCGGAGACAACCTGGTAACCATCTGTGCCCAATGCATATTAAAGGAAATGTAAATTCACAAAAGGCTCCCCAGCATATATCAGTTTATCCGCCCAGGGAAGACAGAGGATGATTACATAATCTGGGACCAAATCTCCAGATTCAGAACGGCCATGTTAATGAGGAAACTTCACTGATGTACAAAGCAGAGAGGTACCTTCAAAAAAAGAAATTTCTAGATAAAAGGTGAATCCACCTTCCCCCTCTCTATCTGGTTATCTGTCTGATGGGGTAGGCACTGCGGAAGTTTGCATCCAGACCACACACGCAGCACACACACACACACACAAATACACATGTCTGAGCCCCAGCGAATGAGGGTCCAGGCAGCACGATAATATTTTATGGCCTTTCCTCTAGTACCACCACCCTGTGACCATAGCCCTGGAGCTGCTCTGGCCCCAGGTTGCCAGGTATACAGTATGATCCGAATTGAGAAGATCATCGCATCCCTCTCTCCCAACCCTTTTGCCTCTACGGACTTAATCTAAACTAATCAGATTCCTTTCTGTAACTTTGGAATTGGCCCTGAGAGGCCCAGCTCAACTGCTCAGCTGAACTGAGGGTTTTGCAAAATTGGGAGCTAAGAAGTGGCCGTCTTCCGCCACGTGCTGAAGAAATAGCAAACGTTGGTGCAGTGAGAGAAAAATAAAGCAGATACACAATGGCAGGTGGAGAGCCAGAGCCTGGCAAATCCCAGAGTGAAACAAAGAGAGAAAGAAATTGTGTGTTGCTCTCTGAGCGTTTTCCAGGTGCTGGTGCTGGCCAGCGCTGGGCCCAAGCCTAGCCACGTGTTCTTCCCTTTGGTTTCAGGCAATAGCCCCATTTTCTTAGCATCAGTTCACCCATTCTGCCTGGTTTGCGTGCAAAAAGAGCCTTTGAGGAAGACCCCTGGCCGAGTGATGGCAGGGCCCAGTCCAGACTTCGGGGCCATGCTGGGCTGGGAAGCTGCCCCCCACCTGGCCTGACCAATGTCTGGCCCATTTCAGAGCCAGATCCTCTTGCTGCCTCTGAAAGAATCTTTTCAATGCTCAGCCTTTGCCAGAAGCATGCAGAGCTGGAAGACAGGCACCCAGGCTGAAGGAGAGAGCCTCTGGCAGAAGTGGGAGCAAACCCAGGGATGGCTGTTGACAACTGCCTCTCTCCCTGGCTGGTCTCAAACTGTAACTTCCTGCAGATCCCCTGAGTGTCCCTGATTCTGCCCTGGGGTCAGGGACAAGGAAGCACACCCAAGTCCCTACCACGGGCCAGGCAGTCACACCTGGTCACACCGGGCTTCAAGCGCGGGTGGCTAGAACACAATCCTCCTGCCACAAAGCCAGAAGGAAAGAGAGGTGGGTAACTCCCTTGCTCTCCACCACCTGGAAGGCCTATTCTTTCTTTCAAAGATATTTTATGCACTATTCTAATTTCATTAAAACCTCAACACCCAACCTGGTCAAAGTTGTGTCTTTCCTTACCTCTAACACGTATCTAGGATCTGATCACTGAACTGAAACCTCCCCAAGCAAAGCCGAAAGCATGTCTACTCGCAGATTTCTCCGAGGCACCCCCATCCCCCACCTGCCCATCTTTCCTCCCCGGACTTCTTTGATAAGGCTTCCCATTCATTCTGCAGACTGCCTGAGCCAGAGGGAGTGATTCAGTACCACACGGGACACCTTATCCTTGGAGCGCTAAAATACAAGTTAAGGCTCCTGACTCTTTTCAGCTCTAATCACAGACTAATTTCTCTGAAAAAGCCACTCCAGATTTCTATTCAGCTCAGACCCTTGGCATCAGGCCTTGGAGCTGTTTGCAGGGCAGATCCTGTGATCTGAGCTCAGGCAGTCACCATACCCTTCCCCCTCCAGACCTTTTTACCTGCTTTGTTTTGATTATTTTAAAATCCTGCCAAACCCATTAGGGCTAATGCTTAGCTGAAAGCAGCCCCGACCTCCTGTCAGCACTTGGCGCTGCAGAGCCATCGGTGCCAAGGAGGAAGCTCCCCATCTTCTCTGAAAGGGGCCAGCAGCCTTCGCTTCCGGACGGAGGGAGGTGGGGAGCCACAGTGGGAAAGGCACCTCCCACCCAAACCAATGAGGCCAAAGGCTCCCCTCCCCCAAGAGCTCAGGCCTCCGCTCTGGAAGGACAGAAGCAGCTGCAGAAGCAGCAGCGGCCTCCTGCTTCAGAAAGTCCCACCAGCAGCTCTCGAGTTTGTAATCAAAACAAAAGCACACCTGCGTTTTGGCAAGCTTCAAAGGGGTTAGGAGCGGGAGCAAAAGCAAGGTGGTTAAGAGAGCCTCTCTTTGAGCCTACGACTGCAGACACGCCACAGCAGTCTGGCACTGGGGCAGCTTGGTGACCTTGAGAGGTCACCTAGCGGGCCCTTGACATGCGGGAGGTTCACAGTTGATTGGCCTTGAACGAGGGCGCCCTCAGGAACTCGGTGCACAAAGACCCTCACAGCCTGTCCTTCTGTGGCTTAGAATTGCTCTACTTTTCCTTAACATTGAACAAAAGCTTCTGTAGCCTGGCCTTCGTTCTTGGCTCTGAGAACGTCCTTCCCTCCCCCTACTCAAATCTGGCACATTCTCTAAGACCAAGCTTTAGTTACTTTTTCTCAAAGCCTGTCTTGGCTACCCACTGCAGCCTTCAAGTCTCCTCCTACAACCCTTTCAGATGGCTGCACACAATTCTGCAGACATTTTGTGCTCCTTTCTGTTGTTCTCCATTATTCTGTCTGTGTTATCACCGCATCCCTCCATATCACAAGCTCCTTGAGCCCAAATCATTTCAGCACACTCTTGGATTCCATGATTGATTAGAAAGAAAAATAAATAAAACAGTGACAATACACAACCCAGGGCTTGGTTTCTCACTCCCTTACCGTTCATACTCTGAGTCAAGAGAACACAGCACTCTGTCATTTCCAAAGGTCAGAAAAGGGTGACCTTGGTCAGCCAACAGAGGTCTGGCAAGCCTTGTCCATATGGATGTCCCTGCTGTCTATTTCTGTGTAATCCTCCCCCCAGTGAGGGAGTGAGTGATACAAACAGTGGTGCCTTCCCATCCATAATTACAGCATCTTTCTTTAGTCCCAACCGTGGAACAGCTCTGGGTCTCCCGCCTTGGCAGCCAAAGGCCTTATCTGGCTCCTTTCAACTGCAAGAAACGGCAGCAGGACCATGAGCCTCCTGCACGTTCCGGGATGGACCACAGGTGGCCAGTAATCACCGGAAATGATAACAAGGACTCTGCCTGCTTGCTTCACCTTGAGTATCCTTGGAGGGCCAGGCCCTGTTGAGAGAGAGCTGGGGAAATTGGAAATGAGGCCTGGAAATAAAGTTCTGAGTAAAGTTAGCTGTGTAGAACTTCACAGGTAAGAAGCCCTAAATGACAGAAAGACAGCAATCCCCACCCCCACCTCACTCCCCGGGACCCACACAGGCATGCCCCTGGCTGTGGCCTATCAACAGTCCTACCTTTCATCTGCCCCAGGAAGGAAGCGGCAGGAACCCTCGTGGGCCTCAGAGACCCTGATCACTCTCCGTGGTTGAGGAGGAAAAGAAAGAAAGAAAATCTATTCAAAGTCAGATTCTAGCAGAGTCCAAAAAAAGAGGACTTAGATTTTTTTAAAAGAAAATTTAGAAGGACCTAGGACCTCAAGTCATTGGCTAATTTCTCTGCATTCAATCCATATGGACAATATATATGTAGGCTCAAGCATTTCTAGATTGGGGTATGAACTGAGGTAATATATCTTTTATTTCACCCCGAGGAGGAGAAACCAATTCCCAGGGGCAGCATTGTTGAGGGAGAGGCACATAAGCATTAAGAAAAAAAAAAAAAAAAGGAAGATAGAAAAAAATAGAAATGAACACATCCAAAAATGCCTCTAAGACTTCAATAATATCTTTGCATGTACCTTTGACAGAGCTCTTGGCTCCAAGAGGCCTAGCCAGGCCTTTTTGACTCGGGCCTTCTTTTTCCTGGAAATGCCCTGTTGTCTGCTCACCACTTCCCTCACATACCACACCCCAAGGCTTCTGTACACCATTCAGCTCCTCACCACTCACACACCAGCCTAGCAGCTCCACGGCTGTCAAGAGAATTGCCTGTTATCAGGCTTATGTGAGATTAAATTTAGTCATTATCTTCGAAGAGAGTTATCTCATGTTGACAAAATCCCTCAGAGTTCACTGTAAAGAACTTTAATTTCCACATTCGAATGAGATTTGAATTTGATCAGGCATCAATTAAACACTGTGCATTACTCAGTGACCCAACTTCTGAAGAAGAGGCACTGCCTGCTCTCCACTCATTCAGCTCCAGGGTTTTGTTTCCTCCTAAAACCATCATTGGAGACTACAGGTCAGACTCAGAAATAATGGGCAATACATTTGCAATAATACACATGGGTTTGATTGCTGCTTTTAAAAAGTGCCACAACATTCTCAATTGTAGGCTCACTTTCGTGGGTCAGCTCAGTCCCCACAAGACAACATCACGTGACATTTAAGAGCAACCAGACAGGCCCAAGTCCAAATCTGACTCCATCACATCTAGCCATGTCAAACCAGGCAAGACAACGAACCTCTCTGAACTCAGTTTCCTCATCTATACCCTGGGAAATAACAACAACGTCACAAAAACAACAAGCTTAGTATAAGGCCTGACATAAAATTAGCACTCAATAAACACCAGCTGCCACTTATCAGGATTCATCATTTTCTACATTTAATTATTTATTTATTCAATCGTCAGATGTTTGTAGAGTGCCTACCGAGCCATTGGGGAAGATGACGGGGATAGAGAAATACAAGTATGTCGCCTCTGCTCTCAAAGAGCTTATGGTTTGAGGGTGAGACATATTTCTTAGCAAGTTTATGAAACTGTGTGTACAAAGTGTTAGAAGAATATTGGAGAAGGAGCATCCAAATTTGGCTGAATGATTCAAGGAAGGCTTTATGAAGGAGGTAGCTGTTGAGCTCAGATCTGAGAGACAAGTGTGTGTTAGGGACACAAAGGCAGGGAGGCCACTCCCCTCTGAGGAAATAGCTTGTGTTGAGCGTCAGAAGATTGGGAGAGTAAAGGAGCAAGCAAGAGCTGGCTGACAAAAGCCCACTGTAGGCTCTCTTCAAGGGAGAAATGATTTTAGTGCTTTTGTACATTAAAGATAAGGCCCAGCTTTATCTATTTGTACCCAGAGTGAAGACCTGCTGTGATGGTTAATTTTATGTATCAACTTGACTGAGCCACAAGATTCCCAGGTACCTGGTTAAATATTATTTCTGGATGTGTCTGTGAAGCCGTTTCCAGAATAGATGAGCATTTTAATTGGTAGACTGCACATTGCCCTTCCCCCAGTGGGTGGGCATCAACCAACCCACTGAAGACCCAAATAGAACAAAAAGCAGAAGGAAGTTGAATTGTGCTCTCTACCTGACTGCTGAGCTGAGACGTCAGTCTTCTCAAACTGGGGCTTAGACCATCAGGTGTTCCTGGTTCTCAGATCTCTGGACTCAGCCTGGAATTTACACCACTGGCTTTCCTGGGTCTCCAGCTTGCAGACAACAGATCATGGGGTTTCTTCGCCTCCATAATCATGCGAAACCAATTCTTTTTCAGAAATCATATATACATTTGTTAAATATATATATGTTCCGTTTGTCTGGAGAACCATATCTGCACAACACAGATGCTCCATAAGTGTTACCTGAAAGACAAAGTAATGAATGGAGCATTCCAAGATTATTGTGTAATTTTCAGGAATCAGATCAAATTTTGATGGAGAAAGGATTAATAAGGGGGAAATGGAAATTTCACATAAATCTGGTCCAAAGCTTCTGTATTTTCCACTGGGAAAACCCCAAGACCCTTCCAATCATCTCACATATGTTAGATCACAGGACATACCTGAACATACTTTTCTAGCTCGTGACTATCCCACAATTGGTTTATATTCAGGTGACATTGGCTTTCACTGAACATCACCATTTTCACCCCCCAAAGCAGGGACCACTTACTGTAGAGTTTGGGTATGAATCTCTCTCTCTGGTAGAACCACTCAGCACTTTTCAAAACAAAGAATTTAAACATATGGTTCAGGAATTCAGAAGAGCTAGAGCCAGTCCTCAAGTCTGTAAGTACATCTGATGTGGGAGCAAAAGAAGGATTGGGCTGGTGGGTGGGGAATGGAAGACATCTGTGAGGAAAGAAGGCTTCTGCCAGGTTCCTCTAGGGAAGGGGAACTAGAATGGACGCTGGTACTTGCCCTAATCCTCTAAGCACTGCATTTCTTTAGTAATCATTTTGCTTTCCACTCACCGTGCATGTCCTTATGTGTAGAAACATTACCTAAATGTATATTCTATACTTGGCTTATTGTTGACACTCAAACAAATATTGAACAATAATGAAAAATGTGCACATATAAGCAGCATTTAGTTGACTAATAAAGGGGAAATAAGCATATCGCACAGAAGAGGCCTCATGAGGTGCCAGTCTTGGGGACTCATCCATATACTCCCTGGCTATTCGAGATCACCCAGTAAATACAATACAACAGAAGGCATGAACCACGTTTTCCATATTCACTGTTTTTCGTAGGCACTAAAAGTAACTTCAGGATCTAGGTAAAAGGGCAGGGTAACATGGCTGCATAACCCATTAATTACGAGGGGGGAAGAGCAAGAATGCCTTGCTCAGTGGAGTGTCCCATGAAGGGTTTGTCAAGAGCTCTTTCCCAGGGAAAGAGCAATTTGGATGCTGTTCCCATTGATTCTATTTTGCGTTTTTTCTAAGCTCTTCCGTGAAGAGGATTCTGAACAGAAATTAACCTCCAAGGGAAAGTAGCAGCATTGATAATAAATTTTTTGTAACTCCATTTGTAGCTCCGTCCTTCCTCTGACCTTGGGCGTGAATTAGGAGAGAGTTCCAGACAGAAGAAATGCATTTTGAAAGCTGGAGAGTCCTTTGTTGCTCACTTGAAAGAGTTAAGTCTGGGTCTCTCGGGCCGAACAGTTTTCCCTGCCTGTGCTCCATTAAAACAACCAGGCTGCTTCTCTCTGTGAAATGACCATTTTTGTCACTCGGGGAGACTCCTTTTTTCTCAGAAAGGTCTCCCCGGCAATATTAGCACGCATGTGAACTCTTATTCTCACGTGTTGGTCAAGACCACGCTTGTTAATTAGATTCCATGGTGGCTTGGATGAGTGGTCAAAATCACTTTGCATTTGTCTCATTAACAACTTCACACTTGGAGTCAGGCTTCCCATGAGTCTCAGCTGCCTGGGGAGGGTGATGTGGGAAGAACCAGAAAGGGCCCACCACCCTTGGTCAAAGATATCTGCACTACCCAGGAGCTATGGGACCAGAAATTTTGCCATTTTCAATTTGTTTTTACAGAGTTAGCATACCCTTTCTGAGGATTTCTATACTTCGTATTCGGCAAATATACAGTAAGCATCTTTCATGCACAGGCATTGTGGGAGACACAGCAATACAGTAGCCTATACAACATAGAGTCTATACAGCA
Organism: Ursus americanus; assembly: GCF_024610735.1. NCBI lineage: Eukaryota > Metazoa > Chordata > Mammalia > Carnivora > Ursidae > Ursus > Ursus americanus. Next base: position 2,838,095 of record NC_142131.1, read on the forward strand.
GATGGATACATATCCATAATCGTAATCTAGGATAAAAAGCATAAATATTTTCAGAGAGTTTCAGATAAAATGCTACGGGAATTCAGAAGAGGAAGGTATTGATCACTTCTGACTCAGGATCTTTTGGCATTTGAGCTGAGCCTTAAAGGGTGGGTATGATTTGGACTTAACTGGGAGCCATTCTAGAAGCACTGAAACTTACAAGCTTTTTCCCCTATTTTTTTAACAGTAAATATCTAAAAATAAATGAGTAATTTTTTCCCCAGATAAATTTTCTCTGCGGCAAGAGAGGTCTGGGACCAGCAACTGTTTCTTCAGTTACCACACCAGGCATTTCAAATAAAAGGGCACCAAATCAGTGGGAAAACACAAGCTTGACCAATGAACTTTCTGGAAATTTCTGGGTTCACATTTTTACTTGTACTTGGCAAACCTTGGATAGAAGTGATAGAAACGGATGTTTCTTGGTAATGTCTTTGGGGGTTTATGACCAATGGAGATATATTCAAACCTTACCCCAGAGTAGCAGAGGGCCCGAAGCCCTGCCAATGGCTGAGTGTGGGGGCTTGGAAAGGGACTGTCCTCAGGCTGGGAATATATGTAGAAATAGCTCTGGCCAATAGTCCAGCTTTCTGGGGCTCTCAGTCCAAAGACAGCAGCAGGTATGATGTCACAGAGTTATCTGGGACACAAAGTCTAATCTGGCAGTTCCTTGAGATACTGAGACTTGTCACACAGCCTTTTTTTTTTCTTTAATCTTTTTTTTTTTTAATTTCTGGTTGTGGTAAAATATATATAACATGAAATTTATCATCTTAATTATTTTTAAGTGTAAAATAGTGTTACGATCACTCACATTGTTGCACAACCAGTCTCCAGAACTCCATTCATCTTGCAAAACTTAAACTTTATACCCATTAAACAACAACTTTCCATTGAATTAATACAATATTTGTCCATTTTGTGACTGGCTTATTTCACTTAGCATAATGACCCTAAGTTTCATCCATGCTGTAGCATCTGTTAGAATTTCCCTACTTTTCAAGGCTGAGTAATATTCCATTATAGGCATATACCACATTTTATTTATCCATCCATTCGTTGATGGACACCTGGGTTGCTTCTACTTTTTGGCTATTGTGAATATTGCTGCAATTAATGTGGGTATAAGATCATTTTTCAAGATCTTGCTTGCAACTATTTTGGATGAATAGCCAGGAGTGGAATTATTAGATCATATAGTAATTCTATTTTTAATTTTTTGAGGTACGACTGTACTGTTTTTCATCACAACTGTGCCTTTTGACCTTGCCATCAGTAGTGCACAAGAGTTCCAGTTTCTCTATATCATGCCAACACTTGTTATTTTCTGATTTTTTGAAAGTAGCCATCCTAATAGGTATGAGGTGGCACAGGGACTTATAAAACTGTGCCCAATGATCAAGCCTGCTCATACAGGGAGGGAGGTCTTAGAAGTGAAAGTTGGTGCAATGCCCCTTAGCAAGCCTACAAAATAAGGCAGAAGGGAGGCTCCCCAGGGAAGTGCTGCCTGCATGCATAAGATGCACTGGGCCTGCTCCGAAACTCTTGAGATGTCCATGTGCCACCTACAGTCTGAAGCTGTTGTGTAACTCCATGGAACAGTTTCATCAGGTAAAGCCTGCATTTGGCAGTATTGTGGAAAGGGAACATACTGCTCAAAGAAGCATCGTTAGGAGGTGAAGAGGAAATGCCTAACGCTTTCTCTTAGGCCTGATATCCAAGCAGACAGCAGTGCCTGTCATTGTCAAAGGAATCCTAACTAATGGGAGGGAGGCAATGCGAGAGACTGAAGGTAGAGCTGGTTCTGTCCTGAGTCTAAAACATTCTTTAGGTCATAGAACAGAAACTTTTTCTGTGACATTGCATAATACAATTAGCCCATCATATTATACAACAAATTCTTGGAGGGAGGAGGGTACTGAATATTTGCTAGAACACTGATGTGGGTGTTTTGAGGAACCATCTGTTATTGAACTGCTTTGCTGGCCCATTCAGAGAAATCCCCAAGATCACAAGTAAAAGCTTCAACTAACTGAAGCATAACTCCTTGGAATGTAGCTGGACTCCTTTCTTGCTGGCGTCTCTAACCCTGAGATCACATTGACGTTTCCCCCAAAGGTCACATTTTCTGTTTAATAGCTCACCATCTCTCAGCCAACTTGGACTCTGTCTACCCACGGCCACAATGTCCAGATGCTAGGATCCATCAGTGTAATCTGAAAACATAAGCATCCAAGCAATTCTTCCCCTGGTTCATAATGATATTTTGGGAGACAATCTGCTATTTAAAACAGCTGTTGTTGATTTACTGGGGACACATGCTGATTTTACGTCAAACAGAACGTCATGCAAACTTCTCCAAGGAGTCCTAGGGAAAAAAAAAAAAAGAAGAAGAAGAACATAGAAGATAAGAACAGCATTTATAAACGTTTGCCTACATTCAAAATTCTCCTGTATAAAATTTTTCAGACACTCTTGGAAATAATGTGCCTATCTAACTGACTTTGGATTTCCTATTTCATCATCCATGCTCCTTTGCTGATGTGGGCAAAAGAGAAAAAGGGGAAATGTTCCCTATTGACAGAGAAGCACTAGTTACACTGAGGAAGCCTTTGATAAATACTGAAATAATAATGAAAAACCAAAAAAGACAATTCTTCATTTTCAAGGAGGTACCTTACCTCCTCAAATCTTCTCTCTTCTGTGTAACCCTCCTTTTGTCCCCAATCTCAACCAATTTGCATTATCTTTATCTTTCTGAAATTAAACCAAATTAACTTAGTTTAACGAAGATTTGTTATGCTCATAGGTTTATCGAGGACAAAGAGCACATCAGAGTGTGAGCACTTTGAGGACATAGAATGGATCTTTTAGCTTCCAATCACAAAGCTTGGAAGACGTGGGCTCTTCATAAATGATCAGTTAAGTTGAATGAGGCATGGGGTTAGTGCTCCAGAAAGAGCTATCTGAGGGACACCCCAAGTAGAAGTTTGTTTCTCCTTCACCACCATGTCCTCTTTTCTGCAGACTGCTATCTACTCCTCTGGCTCAGTCCCATGATCACTTCTCCTGCCTTGCCATTGACCTTCACTAGCCACCCCACCTTCCAGCAACCACACCTCTTTGCCCTGCCTCAAGGTATCATATCCGTCTGTGCACCAGGCGCTCAGTGCTGTTTTCATCGCTGTGCGGGGACCAAGCCTCAACCTGGCTTACTCTTTTGTCAGCTCACTCTCCTCTATTCCAAAGTCTAATTACTTCAACCTGCATCCCATACTGACACATCTGTGTTTCAGGAAGATGACCAAAGAAGAAGAACCCGGATTTTTTAATAGTTTCATCAAAAAGCCAATTCCAAAGCACATACGAGTGGTCAATTTCACTTGTGATCTATGATACACTGACATATCTAGGAGTCCTCAGGGAAAAAAAAACACAGGAGTTATAAAGAATCAGCTACTAAACAAATACTGCTACTCGACTATGAGACTAAAGAATAGCATATTGAAATTAGCCAGAACCGCAGGCATCTTCTGGCTCCATAAAGAAGACCTGGTCTCCTTATGCATCAAAAGTCAAACATAACAAAACAGTTTTTAAAGAAATGTGAAAGATGTGGTGAATTACCAAGGTGCAAAAAAAATCACTATGGAGCATATCTTAGTCTGTTCAGGCTGCATAACAAAAAACCACAGGCTGGTAGCTTAGAAACAACAGAAATTTCTCTCACTAGGTCTGGGGACTGGGAAGTCCAAGATCAAGGAGCTGGCATGACACATTTTGGTGAGGGTCCTCTTCTAATTCCATACTAATTGCCTCCATTTTTTCCTCCTTTCATAGAGACAACCCTATCTATGAAAGATAGGGATTTTTTTTTCACCTTTCACACACCAGGAAACTGAGACAATATGGTTAAGCAACTTGTCTGAAATCAAACAGCTAATATAAATATCAGTGCCAGGACTCACACTCTGAGCTTCTGAAGCCCCGTCCCTGGTTCTTTCTGCTTTTGCACACAGCATGTGTGTCAGTGGTAGGCAATGGAAGTGCCACTCTCAGGAGGCCAATTCAAAGCCATTGGTTTAGTATCTTTTGGAAATTAAGTAAGGCAAACTTTTGACAAATTCATTCAAAATGAGTGTTTCCAACTTTGATCTGCACCTGTCTTTTCCCTAGCTAGCCTAACCCAGAGACTCAGAGCTGACAGATGGTCGTTACTCTTATCAAGGGAGCACTCCTATCTCTTCTCTTCTGCCAGTCCTTCCAGATGCATTTCCTCTCAAATGACCGTCTTATCAAGGATATAGTTCATTCTGCTAGCAAAGAGCCAAGGGACACACTACAAACATATTAGACAGCAGAGGAAAGATGGTCTGGAATTATCAATTTGCTGGGCCTAATGCTCAAATGCATAATTAGCAGTTGACAATTGTTCTGGGTTGGGCACAGCCTTATAATGGTCAGATCAAGGCATAGTCTGCAGTACTCAAATCTGGCATTTGCAATTTTCCTCTCCTTAATATAAATTAGGAAGTTGGAAGCTTTCCTTCTTAGACAGATTTTTCTCTTTCCTTTTTTTTTTTTAATATCTCTGCCACTACCTAACTTGCCCTTTAAAGATATGCTTATATTCTTCCAAGGATGAACCAGAGTGAGAGACGAAGAGGATATGAATCTGAAAGGTGGTCTTCACTGTTTTGCCACATCTGCTTGAAATTCCACAGCTGGCACTGAATCCCAGAGATTACCACAGTGACTAATGAGTCACACAGCTCCCAGTCTTAAATGCATTTGCGAAAATGTTCAGGGATTCAACCACAACTTCTCAACATCAAGAATGAGAGGTGTGAGAGCTCCCAGACATCAGCGAGCTCATCTCTTGCCAGGTCTGGATTTTTCCTTCTGGATAAGATTCTAGCAGATGCTTTAACTAGTCTTGTTTTAAATATCTTAAAGGATGGCATTCCCTTCCCTTTCCGCTGAAAGGCTATTTCACAGTCCAGTGAATCTTATCACCAGACTGTGTTTTCCAGAAAGTTGCCTAAAATTCATCTTTTGTTAATTTCTTAACATAACTCACGTTTACTCACTTTGGCAACTCACCTGTGAGCAGCCTCTCTCCCTCATTGGCAATTAAGCTAGTAAATCTACAAATGAGCCATCATCAGCCAATTGCTTCCCTCTATTCCTTTTTCCTGCTGGATAAACCCAGCACACCATGCGGAGAATCTCAGGGGACTGGCATCCAGTGGTTTTCTCTCTTTTTTCCTCTGTCTCTTCAGTTGTCACCTCATGATGGCTCTCAGTGGTTGCACGGACTGTTCCCATCCACCAGGCTCGGCTGGGACTCGGTCTCAACACAACGCAGTTGGTGCCCGTGATTCCTCCCTGGCCCTGCCTCCACGAGGATTCTTAAATCCCGCTGTCTCCGATTGCGCAGGGGGGACAGTCAGCGGAAGGTGCGCACTGCAAAGACAGTCAAGTTGGAAGATGCCGCCCATCTCCCTCAAGGAGCCCTACGTTTCCCACCCCTGCAGTGTCTCGTCCCTTCTCGTCCCAGCTCCTCACTGCTCACACTCCCCGGGGCTTTTCTTCAGGGCATCCTCCTCACTGGCCGGTACATCTGGCCCCCTTGCTCTTCACTTCCAATTCCTCCGAACCTACTTTTCTCCATGCACATTTCCTGCCCCCTGAAATATGTTATCACACTCATGTTTCTCTCCTCTGATAAAGACGAACCTGTGGCCTGTATCAGACCGAGAGTATTCCTTTCACCTTTTCACAAATCAGGACATGCAGACAGCGTGGTCTGGTGATCTGCCTGCAGTCAGGCAGCTGATTCAGTATCAGAGAAGAACTCACACCCTGAGCCTCTGAGGCCCCATCCGCGGCTCTTCCTGCTTTTCCACACCACACGTGGGTCCGTGAGCGACACGCAGTGGAAATAGGCTTTGCTCTGGATTCCGCCGTTTTTCTAGGAAGGTGCCTCATACCTAAATATACTTATTTTATGTGCCCTAAAGAATCAACTTTGTGGCTTCCTTTTTATAAGAATTTTGTATCATGGATGTTGTTTTGATGATTATAAACAAAATAACATTTTTTTGTCAAGTTAAATTTGTTCCCCCTCTGCACTTAGGCCAAATGTGCCTCACTATCTAGAAATGCTTAAGTATATTATATGATGATTGGGAAGTAATATAATTTACATTTTGAATCCAAGAAAGTTACATTAGGCTAAGGATTTATAAAGACAATTTTTATTTTGTTCTGTTCTTGCTTGAACTAAACACACACCCAGCCACAATTAAAAAAAAAAAAAAGCTGCTTTTGTCTTCAGGAACTGATGTCATTTGGGTTGTTCTGCTTTAGAATCCACAGGACTAGAGTGAAAAACAGCAAAAAGTACAGGCAGGAACTGGAAAGTGAACACGTCGGGAGGATGCGACGGACATACCCGCATACTGCTTACTAAACCGCTTCGCGTTGCACACAATACGAAGTGTGGTCTGCTTCAATTTCCACACTGTATTTTAAGTTTTTTGCTTCACTACTCTGGTTTAATTTCTAAAAAAACACAGGGTTTCACAGTTATAGCCAACTGCTTATCCCAGGCAAATTAAATTAAGCCCCTGGCATGCAACTAAAAGTTTGTTTCGCCTAATTGAGCAGCTAATGGGTATGGATGAATCTGAGGTACAGATAAAAATATTGTTTTCAAAGAGCCTTTCTGATTAGCATGCACTGAAATGGGCAAAGAAAAATATTTATGCAGTCATTTTTATAAGCATGTTCAAATCCATTAGTTAAGCTCCAGGGAAGTTCAGAGGGCTCTGTCCCGTCTTTACATGAGCTGATCTGCTCATTGCTAAAGGAAGGCTAAAACCCTTCACCAAAGACATCTTGACAGTCTGCTGTGTCAACGCCCAGCCATTTTTAATAATGCCTGTGGGACGTGTGCTCTTCCCATTACCAGCCTGTGCCTTCCCTCCATGACTGAACGGGTCTCCACTCCGAGGAAACTTCATTGTTTCATCTTATAAATGGCCTCATCTGATAAATGGCCCTATGCCACTGTGCCACGGTGTTAGCGGGATGGAGGAGGGAAGAAACAAACAGTTGGGGAGGTTACTCTGAAATATTAACGTTCTGGAACTTGTTACGTTAGTTCCCTATTACTTTGTTGTGTTGGCTGTTAGAGTATTGACGACCATTTCTCCGGAAAAATCTCCTTCTGCGGCACTGTGTCTTTTCAACAACATTAATGGCAAAACAAATATGCGTATTATTTTCCACATCTCATAATCATAAAAGAAATGCAAAAAAATCCCACAATGCTCATCTAGTTCAGATGCCATTTAAAAGTCAATTAAACAACACTTCAAAGAGCTATTTTCAATGACAGCTGTCATTCAAATTCTGTTATTTGCCTCAAATTCCATCTATTATTCCTGCACATGTATGGTTTTCTGAGGGTTTTATGTTTGTTTGTTTACTGTAGTTTTGGTTTTCTTTCTAGATCTCTTGCCCATTTATAATGAAAGAATGGAGGATATGCTACAGGTAGAGATTAGCTTAAGCAAGGCACACAGCTCAGGTGCCAGAAGCATCATCTCCCAAAAACTGAAGTCAGGCTGTTGTGGGGATAATCCTCCGGGAGACGCATGCCTCAGTGGTCCTCCGAGCATTTGCCGCTGTCGGCGCAAACGTGAGCCTGCCACGTCACCTCTACTGGTCACATCACATCACACTTAGTGTCTTAAGTACTTCCTTGACCGTCAGTGAGCTCTTCCTGGAAGTGTTCTGTCTCCAAGTAATCTGTTTTCCATGCCTGTGTCCAGAGCTGGTCATCAGAGACACAAAAATGACCATCTGATCCCTTGGCCCCTCATTTGCTTAGCTAGGAGCATAGCATCTAGCGGAGACTTTCAAGTTTTAGAATTGTTATGAAACTCAATTGAAATGTATCCCCTACCCTCACCTCAAATTCCTATGTTAAAGTCCTAATCCCCAGTTCCTCAGAATGTGACTGAATTGGAGATAGCATCCTGACAGAGGTAATCAAGTTAAAATGAAGACATTAGTGTGGGCCCTAATCCACTATGACTAGAGTCCTTATAAAGAGGGGCAACATGGAGACAGATACATATAGAGGGGGGACGATGTGAAGGTACGGGGAGAAGACAGCCATCAACAAGGCAAGAAGAAAGGCCTGGAACAGATCCCTCCTCTACAGTCCTCAGAAGGACCCAATCCTGCTGACATCTTGATTTCTGACTTCCAGACTCCAGAGCTGTGAGACAATCTATGTCTGTTGTTTAAGCCTCCCAGTCTGCGGTACTGTGTTATGACAGCCCTAGCAAACTAATACAGGGACTCATTTAAGCATCCGTTTCCCATGCTCATTTAATAAATCTTGGAGACGGACCTGAAAAGCTTTCCATATCTACCAGTGGAAATTCCTCATTCTGTCTATTGAGCAAACTTTAAACAAGAAATTCCGATTTTTCTATGCTGCTCATCAGTCTGCCTCAGATTAAATGTGTTCTTACTCCTGGCTCGAGTAAGAAAATTCTACTTTTGTTTGCCCCTTTACAGTGGTAGAACTTTCTTCCTACAGACTAATGTTCGTCTAGCAGCTCATCCCTATTCACTCTGAGATCAAGGTTCCAATCACATCCTCTCGTGGGTGCAAAAGCAACATGTTAATCGCACATCATTCTGTTGTTCCGTTACTATGTCAACATGCATAGCAAATAGAGGCTTCCTGTGTATGACATATGTACTTGAGCCATGTGAACACACAGATACGTATGCATATTTACCAGTTGACTCTTCCCCTTTCCACAAATTCTAGGTATGTATCCTGAAGCAGTCCGCCCTGGAGGTCATAGGTAGAGCTCTCGCCTGGAATGCAAGGGGAGAAAGGAAGGAAGTGAACATGTATTTACCATCTAGTATAAGTATATAAAGTTAAGACATATATTATCCTAATTAATACCCTCGTACCCTCTGAGTTCTGTATTGTTACTTTTACAGATAAAATGAACTCGGAGTGTAATGATCAGTCACATTGGAGTGTTCTGGCCAGAACAGACACCTTCCGGCTTCCCTAAGTCTTCACTGCAGTCACAGCCATGCACACATATGCAGGCTTCCTCCCCAGCAGGAGGGAGCTTCTGAAAGATCCAGAAAAAGGCACCATTCAGTCCTCATGACCATGGCAGTTTCCTCCTTGAAAGTTTCCATGGCAGGGCCATTAACTGAGGCCAGGAACACCTGGAGGCAGGAGAGCTCTTCTCCCTGCCTGTCAGGACTCGGTTCCCATGCCATCCATCTCACAGGCCCAGGAAGTGTTTAATGAAGTTGACTTGGATCAGTGGAGATCGGTGTTTAGGCCATCCTCCAAGACCTCGAAAACGGCCGGGAAGCGTGCCCATTTTTGGCAAGGAGTCCAGGGCTGATTGTGGTTTTATTTTTAAATAAACCTCTCTAACATTTTTTTAGCTGCTTATTTTATTGAAAGCTCTTTCAATTATTCAAATCAATTCAATCAGAATTTACAGAGCACCTATTTTGTGCCAGGCATAGCTGGGGTATAAAAAGATCTGTGAGACACTGCTCTAGGAACTTGGGGAGCTAGGAAGATACGGCAAACCCGCAAATAACGCTAAGAAGCAAAGGTGAGAGCTCTAAAGGAGTACAGCTAAAGAGGTATGAGAATTCAGACAAAAGAGACTCACTTCCATTGGAAAAAGTCAGGAAAGACACCATAGATAAGGAGTTAGCATTCGATACAGACCTTTAGGAATTCAGTCAGTCATTCAGTCAATAAATATTTAGGGAACAACTAGGCATGTGCTAAGAACTGGAGACACAAGAGGGACATAATCCTTGCCCTCAAGGCATGTGCAATCTAGTGATAAGTTAGACAATGAGCAAGTAACCAAATTAATTAATCGTGGCTTATTATGGATACAAAGACTTGAATGAGCAGTATGCACTGATCATAGTAACCTAACTGGGGAGGTGGTGTTGGTGGTAAGATTAGGGGACCTAGCTTGGCAAAGCAGTCAGGGAAGGTCTTACCAAGGAATTGATTTTTAGTGACAACCTGAGGAATGAGGAAGAACCAGCCATTTGAAAAGCAGAGGCTGGAATGTTCAAGATACGGTAAGCAGTAAGTAAAAGACTCCTAAAAAGAAAAAGAATTGGGGATTATCAAGGAAGTCTCAAAAGGTCACTGCGACTGGAGAATGGGAACAAGGGGCGGGCCAGCTCAGAAGAGGGTGGAGAAGTAGGTGTGGTTCAGGTCTTGTCAGGCATTTGGCCAAGGAAGGGCGTCTGGATTTTCTCTCAACTGTAGCAGGATCTCTAAAGGGTGTTAAGCTGGGCAGTGGCATGAGGCCAATTTGCATTCTGAAAAGAGAAGTCAAGTCAGAGTGCCATGCGGAGAATGTGCTAGAGCCAGGAGGTGAGCTAGTGGACAATAGCATTAGTCCACTTGTGACAATGTACTTTATGTAAGGGTGAAGGCGGGAGATATAAAGGTAGATAAATTTGAGAAGTATTTTGGGAAAAGAAACAACAAGAATTTACTAGATGAAGGTGGAGTGGGGGCATTTAAGCAGACAAAACAACATAAGCAAAGATTCAGAGGAGAAAAATGGTGGGTCTACATGGGCTTCAGGGAGACGACAACAGCATGACTCTTCCTTGCAGCAGAGTCATGGGCCATGAAATAGCATTATCTTTACTCCTCAGTTCCAGCTTTGGAACTACCCCCCAGCTCCACCCTCCACACATGACTCGTAAGAATCAAAAAGGTCAAGGTTGTTAGAGATGACAGCCCCCTAGGCAAACACCGAGGTCAATATTCCCCAGGATGATTATGTGTAATACTTGTTATGTGAGATGCTTCTTGCAAAACAAAAGGTGGAGGGGCTTTGCGGTCACATAAGTTTAGAAAATGACTTTCATATCCCCTTCCTGGAAAATGACAAAGCACAGTAACATACCAAAGACTGAGATGTCCTCCAGCACAAGACCTAGTCAGCTTTGTTAACAGTTAACCTATTTTTTTTCCCCAAACTAATAGGGCTTTGGATCCCTCATTCCATAGAAAAAACCTAGGGATCCTATTGAACCACCGACCTGGCCCACAGGACCAGCTGCATAATTTGCAGGGCCCAGCGCAAAATGAAAGTTCTGGGCCCCTTATTCAAAAGTCATTAAGAATTTCAAGACAGTGACAGCAGAGCACTAAACCAAGAATGGGGCTGTTCTGAGCCTGGGATTCTGGGGGACGGCGCTGAGCTAGCACAACCATGAAGTCAGCCTTGAAGACCCCTTAATTTCAAGGCACAGAGTTTAAGCAAACCCTGAAAAGCGAAGTGGCCTCCCCATGATCTCACATTAGGACATGGTGGCGCCAGATCTGATCCTGGGCCCTGTGATCATTTACAGTCTGCCAGACTGGCTTCTACAAGGTAAACCAGACATTTTGGGGGTGGGTCTTACTGCTACATTTGTCATTGATGCCACTCTCCATTAGGCACCGCAGCACTGTCTCGGGACTTGACCCTCCTTAGCAGGCTCTTACCACCCTGAGGAACCAACTCTCACCGCTTACCACTAACCTGCTACTCAAGCTAATTCCACTGCTCTCTCTAGATGTCACTCCGCATTATTGCAGTTGGTCATAGAACCTAATTACTACCCTAACAGCAGGGCTGGGGACAAAGTAGAACTTTTAAAAATATCATGAACTGCCTGATCAGAGATGAATAGGAAAGCAAGGTTAGCAGAGGGGAGGAGGAAACCATGATTATCTGACTTTTGCCTAGTTGATAAGAAAGAAGCAAGTATTTCCTATCCATATTACATAAAACATTTAACACAGTGTTTTGTACATTGTAGGTGCACAAAAAAAGAAAGTATGCTTTCTTCCTTAAAGATAGGGAAGATAGAGAAGTCTGTGTGGAAACAGACTGAGTAGATGTGAGGAACTCCAGTGCCCTGTGGAACCATGAAGTAGGTGATGCCTAGTTCTCAAGAATAAAATAAGGCAGGACTTTCAGTGAGAGGTTAAGGATGAGCTCTGGACTAGGCCCCCCACAAATGTCAGGGACAGGAAGGAGAGGATGCAGGCAGATAGAACACAGGGCCTTAAAAAATACACACACACACACACAACAACAACAACAACAGCAGCAGCAACACCACCAGAGGGGTTTAGAGAGGAAATGGAGGGTGTAGAGAGTTTCTACTGTTTTGCCTGCCTTATTAATCAGGTCTCTCCAAAGACACAGAACCGTCTGGCTATATCTATAAATATGAAGATATTTATTATGGGGCACCTGGGTGGCTCAGTCAGTTAAGTGGCTGCCTTCAGCTCAGGTCATGATCTCAGGGTCCTGGGATCAAGCCCTGCGTCATTGTCCTTATCTGCTTCTCCCTCTCCCTCTCCCTCTGCCCCTCCCCCTACTCATGCTTTCTCTGTCTTTCTTTCTCTCAAATAAGTAAATAAAATACATTTTTTTTTGTAAAAAAGATACTTATTACAAGGAATTGGCTCACATTATTATGGAGGTTGACAAGTCCCAGGATCTGCATGGTGAGTCTGCAAGCTGGAGACCTAAGAGAGCCTATGGGGTAGTTCCAGTCTGCATCTGAAGGCCGGAGAAAAGGGAGAACCAATGGTGTAGGTTCCAATCCAAAGGCCATCAGTCTCAAGACCCAAAAAGAGCTGATGTTTCAGTTTGAGTCTGAAGGCGAGGAAAAGCCAATGTCCTAGATCGAATGTATTGGGATAAAGAGCATTCTCTTTCACTTGGGGGAAGGTCACCGTTTTTAAATTCGGGCCTGCAACTGATTGGGTGATGCCCACCAACCTTAGGGAGAGCAGTGTGCTTTATTCAATCTACTAATTTAAATGTTAATCTCATCCCAAAACACCCTCACAGAAATACCCAAAATAATTTGATCAAATATCTGGGCACCCTGGGACCCAGTCAAGTTGACACATAAAATTAACCATTATATCTGCCCAACATCCACTCTTTCCTATTTTAAATCCGTGACTCTACTTCCCTTGGGGGAACCACCCCTTGTCCACACTTGATCCATGTAGTTGGGCCAGAGCTGACTCCAGCCCTAAACTTCTAGGAATGGACAATGAGAGCATTTCAACCCCCTGGAAAGAGTGAGCGATTCTGAGACAGACCACTGAGCCTCACTCAGATCCTGGAACTTGGGCTGTAAGCTATTAGGAGAGAGGAAAATAAAACGAAAAGGGAAGTTCTCTTCTGGAGTTAATATGTTGGTAGGATATAGAGCAAGGATTGCTAAAGACTTGTGGGAAGGACCCACCTAAGATTAATGCCAACACACAAGAACGGAGCTGAGAGATGAAGAGAGAGAAACTGAGGCTTGGCGCCTGGTTTGGTTTGAGCCCTGAGACAACTCTCCTTAGACATTTTAGTTGCATGAGTTACAGGAGTTAGTTGCTTTGAGTTTCATTTCACGCTTAAGCTGATTTAAGGTAAGTCCTTTTCTTTTGTAAGCAATGAGTCCTGACAGATGCTGTGAGCACATTATGGTCGGAGAATAAGCAAAGGGAACGGGCCGCCCTTATCTTAGGAGCAGTGAGCCAGCAGCTGGCAGCTCTGCTTTCCAAACGGTCCTTTTGAACTAAGTTATAACATCGCTGAAGGCAGCCGGGTGAGCTGGACTAGCTTCTGAGGCCGAAGCTAAATCTATCAACTACTAATGTCACACTATTAACTGGAAATGATTCTGTCCCTAAAACTCCATCACTTTGACAATAAAAATCGTCTGGCGCCATTTACTCTGAGCATATACGGTGTACCGTCAGGGCTGGGATGCGGGAGAGTGGGCAAAGAGCTTGAATTCCCATTGCTACTGCATTGAGTGATGGGAACTGAAGCTGGGACCCTGGATGGTTCCAGCGACGAGTTAGAAGGACAGGCTGGGGCTCTCCTGACATCACGGAGATGGTGGAATAGGAAGCCCTGAACACGCCTTCCTTCCACGGACACAATGATTCACAACAGCACATGGCTCAATACCCTTTGTGAGAAATCCAGAAACCGGGGGAAAGGTTCCCGCACCCCCCACCCCCACCCCCGGCAAGTACAAATCCAGCCACATCAGAGCCAGTATGGAAAACAGAGAAGACTCTCTCTCGTCAGAATCCGCGCTCCTGGTACAGAGCCCGTATGATGAGGAAGGAACTCCCAGGGTCCACTTCCTCCCTAAGGAGCAAAGGAGTTGGAACACACGTCTAGTGTCCCCACTTTGCTGAGTACCACCCAAGGGTCTGGCTTGTATCTTGCCTCTCTCAGAGAGCTGTCAGCCCCCTGGGGTTACAGAGAACAAAGTGGTAGCTTGCCCTGGTGGACGGGCACTCACCACGGCTTTTCCCTCAGGCTCAGCACAGAGTGAGCAGGCCAGCAACCCAGGCTGCTCCGAGGAGGGAGACAGTCCCATCGCACATCTCCTGTCCCAACTTCTCCTGGTGCTGCCTGAGGAACTGGCTTCCATCTCGCCTGTCTCAGAGCACCGGTGGGCCCAAGACACGCTAGCCCCCTGCGGGCTCCAGAGAGCAAAGACGGTGATTTGATCTAGCGCACAGCGCGTCACCACGGCCGCTCCTGCCAACCCAGACCCGAGCAGACAGGCAACACGCCTCAGATCCCAGCTTCTCTTTGGGGAGGGAAAGGGGTGGACGGAGTGCTCAACAATCCAACTTTTCTGGGGGCTGCCTGAGGAACTGGCTTCAGTCTCGTCTGCCTCAGAGTACTGACAGGACCTGGCGTACACTGGATGCCTGGGGGCTGCTAAGAACAAAGAGAACAGGCTGGAGAAGCACAACGCTTTGACAGGGCTCCAGAATCTCTGACAGGACATATTGCTGAGGGTCGTCTTCTTTTTTTTTTATAAAGATTTTATTTATTTATTTGAGAGAGAGCGAGTGTGCCAGTCTGAGTGGGGGTCGGGGGAGGGGCCGAGGGAGAAGCGGGCTCCCTGCTGAGCAGGGAGCCTGACAAAGGGCTGGATCCTGGGACTCTGGAATCATGACCTGAGCTGAAGGCAGCCGCTTAACCGACTGAGCCCCCCGGCGCCCCTGAGGGTCTTCTTTACCAGGTCAGTTCAGGAAGACTGGGAGAAGTGGCTATTTGATAAAATGCACAGATACCGACGTAGAGAGTCAAGGAAAATAAAGAGACAGGGAAATGTGTTCTCCCCCTGGCTCCCCCTCAACAAAAAGAGCAAGATAAATCTCCAGAAACTGGTCATAACCAGATGAAATATATGATTTACCTAGTAGAGAATTAAAAATAACCATGATAAAGATGCTTACTGAGGTCAGGAGAACAATGCATGAACAAAGCAAAAGTGTCAACAAACAGAAAAGAGGTTTTTTAAGTATCAAATAACAATCAGGTTGCTGAAGATAACTGAACTGAAAAATAAACTAGCCGGCCAAAGACACCACAAGAAAAGAGAACTACACGCCAATATCCCTGATGAACATAGACACAAAAATCCTCTATAAAACCCTAGCAAACCAAATTCAACAGCACATAAAGGGATCACACACCATGACCAAGTGGTATTTATCCCTGGGACGCAAAGATGGTTCAGCGTATGAAAATCAGTTAACGTGATATGCTTCATTAACAGGATGAAGGATAAAAATCACACGATCCTTTCGAAAGATGCAGAGAAGGTGTTTGATAAAATTCAACTCCCTTTCATGATAAAAATGCTCAAAAAACTAGGTATAGAAGAAATGTACCTCAACATAATAAAAGCCACATATGAAAAGCCCATAGCTAACATCACACTCAAAGGTGAAAACCAGAAAGCTTTTCCACCAATACCAAGAACAACACAAAGAGGCCCACTCTTGCCACTTCTATTCCACACAGTCCTGGAGGGCCTAGACAGAGAAATTAGGAAAGAGAAATAAAAGCATGCAAATCAGAAAGAAAAAAGTAAAAGTGTCCCTGTTTGCAAATGGCATGATCTTATATATAATAAGCCCTAAAGACATCACAAAAAAAATATTAAAACTAATAAACAAATAAAGTTGCAGCATACAAAAATCAATCTATAAAATCAGCTGCCTTTCTATACACTAATAACAAAGTACCTGGAAAGGAGATCGGGAAAAACAATTTCATTCACAATAGCATCAAAAAGAATAAAATAAGTCAGTACTAACTTCAGACAATCCGTGCTGATGACAAGTTCCTTCCTTCTTCCCCTTCCCCTCTAGAGCCCTCCCTTTTCCTTCCTTCTTTCATTTCTTCCCTTTCTTTTTTTTTTTTTTTTTTTTACAATTTTCGAGCCCCCTACTGTTCCAAGCCCTATGCCAGTCACAAAGGTTATGAAAACCAGCACTGAAGAAGTTTACAGGCGGGGTTTGGGAAGGTCCTGGTGCTGGGGAGGGAGCAAAGCATGTATCACTGTTGCAGTGGGGTACCTGGTACCTGAGCCTTGTGAGAGCAACAGAGAAACACCTCCAAAGCGCGGGGGGAGGGACTCACTGGCCTTGCAGGGATGTAATCCAGAATGCTTGCCACCATTCTGGGTCCCAGTGTTAGGGGAGCAGCACTTCTGAAAAGATCATTTCTGTCACTTAACCTTGGAATCTTGTAACCGGTCACATTTTCTTCTTTGCTCTTTCCACTAGAATGCTTAGGGCTGATAGTACCTGGCCTATTCTAATGTAATGCTGGTTTTTTAGGACAATCATTTCACATCCTAACCTGACCCCTGAATTTACCTTATTTTTAAATTTTTTCATTCTATTGTGCTATGTTACATTTGTCTAAAATATTTAAAGCCTTTGGTAATGAAGATGAATAAATAAATTATGTACATATATCTCCTCGTAAGTAATTTTTCAGTTCTTTAAAATAAATAAGGTTTTTAAAAATGAAAATTCCAGTATAGACAGTAATTTTTTTATAGTAATCCTGTGACTCTTGTTTCAATAAACAAAGTGATATGTATTGCTTTGAGGAAATATAGGTACGTCAATAGGACAAATCAAATTGCCAAGAAACCAATACTTGGTTTGTATATATAATATTTCCTGTTTGTATATATAACGATTTAGTGTAAGAGAAATGTAGCATCATATCCTAATGGCGAAAAGAATGGATATTCAATAAATAGTGCTGGAGTAACTACATCACTATTTTGAAGAAAAAATTTTACCTTAAATAAAACTTCTGATGGCTTAAAGATTTATCAAATGTTAAAAATTAGCCTCAAATATGGGGCGCCTGGGTTGCTCAGTCGTTAAGGGTCTGCCTTCGGCTCAGGTCATGATCTCAGGGTCCTGGGCTCAAGCCCCGGCATCTGGCTCCCTGCTCTGCGGGAAGCCTGCTTCTGCCTCTCCCACACCCCCTGCTGGTGTTCCCTTTCTCGCTGTGTCTCTCTCTGTCCAATAAATAAATAAAATCTTAAAAAAAAAAAAAACTAGCCTCAAATAAATGAGAAGAAAATATATTTAATCCTTATCAGATCTGGATGTTTGGAATGTCTTTTAAAGAATTAGCCAATGTAGGAATCAAAACAGAAAAGGGTAGGTCATGTATTGGTCATAAAATGGAAAACTTTTCTATACAAGAAAAATACCAACTCTCAATTGGTACACAATATACTGGGAGCTATTATTGGATATGAAATATGCTAGTTCAATGCATAACTTCTTTAACAGAAAGAAGTTAAAGGAAAAACGTAAGACAAGCACTAAAGTGATTACAACCATGGGCCAAGGGCTATAAGAAACTAGAAAAACAAAAAGCACAAAGGGCCCTTAAGGACAATCTCTTAATATTCCTGTCTCTGTAAACTCAAGTTTTTAGGATTTTCCCTAAGGAAATAGTCTGTGGTGAGTCAGAGAGTCATGTTATCAGGATTTAGATGGAGCCTCATGCAGAATGGTGAAACACTGGATATATTCTCAATGTCTGACCGTAAAGGAGCGATCAAATAAATTCCAAAGATAATGTAATAAATTAGGGGACGAGTTCAGGGGCGCCTGGGTGGCACAGCGGTTAAGCGTCTGCCTTTGGCTCGGGGCGTGATCCTGGTGTTCTGGGATCGAGCCCCACATCAGGTTCTTCTGCTATGAGCCTGCTTCTTCCTCTCCCATTCCCCCTGCTTGTGTTCCTTCTCTCGCTGGCTGTCTCTATCTCTGTCGAATAAATAAATAAAATCTAAAAAAAAAAAAAAATAGGGGAAGACTTCATAAAACTACTTCAAAAATTGCTTTTAAAAACTAATAATTTTAAAAACAACTTTAAAACACTAAGTATGATTCCAAGACTATGTATATAAATAAATAAAATAACAGGCAGTAGGAGCATAAGTAATTTTCTTTGAGCATGACTATTTCTTATTAATTTTTACTTTTTAAAAATATTTTATTTATTTGAGAGACAGAGTGAGCGAGAGAGAGAGCGAGCACATGAGCAGGGGCAGAGGGAGAAACAGACTCCCCGCCACGCAGGGAACCCAATGTGGGACTCGATCTCAGGCCCTTGGGATCATGATCTAAGCAGAAGGCAGATACCCAACTAACTGAGCCACCCAGGCGCCCAAGTATAAGTATTTTTTAAAACTGCCTTCCGGTTTTTGTCAATTGTCTACAAGGAGTATATGTGAATTTTAAAGGCAACATCAAAATTTTTTGAATTTCAAGAAATTTTAAAAAGAAAAAAGAAAATTCATTTCTTTCATACACTTCACTGATCTTCAGAGAGAAAAGCGGAGGAGGAAAAAAGTATATGTAAGAGGACTGTATTTAAGCCTCCTGTTTCCAAAGCAACCTCAGAAAAGATGGCCCCTCAGACTCCCATCTCTTATTCGGGAACCCAGCGCCTGAATGGGGTCTTGCACAGCCTGAATACAGCCATGGGCCCCTGCAGCTGCTGGAGATAGGGTGTGGGACAGCGACTACGCACCCGTTCTCTGTAGAAACTCAGTTCCCTGGTCTCCTTGCAGCCTTTTCCAGGCAGGCCAACTTCACAAAATGAGGGAGCATCGGAGGACACATCTAAACTTGGTTTAACTTCAAACTTGACACCGCGGAGCTGATGACAAATGCTGGCCTGGCTCATGGAGAGACTACGTAGTCTTACCAGCCTGGCTGCCCCCTGGTTCCCTCTCCTCCCTGTCTCCCTCTAGCTGAGTGACCACAGCAACAATACCTAACCTTCTGAGTCTCTGTTTCCTCAACTGTGAAGGAGAGATTATAATGTCTACCTCATAGGCTGTGAGCAAGGCTTCTATCCAGACGGCACACACTGGTACAGCTGTATTGATTATTAAAATATTGAAATTCTTCAGTACGAGTTGGCAAGTAACCGCTGTCCTAAGCCCTACAGTGTTCGGCATGGTTTCTACTTGCCTGCTCCAGAATCTTCCAACTGAAGGCCGAGGGGTCTCCGGGACCCTGCTCCGACACTATTCCAGGGCGCCGTCAGAATTATCCGTAAAGGTGCCTTCTTGTAGTTAAATAGCTTGAATATTTTCTCTGGTTGCGGGAATTAAATATGAATGAGGTGATTCACATGGGTGAGATCATAGACTGAGGAGATTCGGAGCTTTTTTTCAAGAAGCATATGTGTGCAGTAACCTACTCAGGTCAATAGGATGTTTTGCTCCTCGGGCCTAAGCTACATCCCCTACACAGGTGAGGAAGACCCGAGAAGAGGGGGAAGAGCACTGACTGGTATGACCCAGAAGCAGCTCTCTGGCCTTTAAGCGCTGCCTCCCCTGAGGTCAGAGGAGTGGGCGAGGGCAGCCATGCACTAAGCCTCATTGTGTAGTCACCACATGTGACCTTCCTTAGCCTCGCTACTTGCACAGGAAGAACAAAACTCGTAACTTTTACAATAAAAATAGTTTTTCTGAAGAGAAAATACACAGCCTTAGATTTTAATAGATCATCTGAGAGTTTTTGACATTGATAAAGTTTAAGAGTTGAACTTCTGGCCTATCTCGCTTCAGGGCTGGGCTGCCAACTCTTCAGGAAATAGCTTCTAAGAGAAAAAAACCTCTTAATTTATGATTCTGGTCTCTTCTTGAGGGCATTTTGTCCATGCTTTAGAAAAGACAGGGCAAGGACAGTCTGCCCGGAGATATTTCATGGGAATGATCACTAATTCTGGTAGACACCCCTCATAATGGACAATCAACACTCTTACTCTTCTCCAAAACATTTTTTTTTTCTTGCTCTTTTATGTGAAAATACTGAGAAACCTTCTGGATACTGATCATCTAACACAAATTTGTTTAAAAATGTCATCTAAATTTTCTGGGAAATTCTCACATTAGTGATATTAACGTGATTCCAACTTATACAAAAATTGCATCTTTCTTGTTCTTGATTAATGTACTACAAAAAATAATACGTGATATTAAACTGGTGTGGCTTCGGAGCATTGTTAGATGGTGGGAGTGAGAATTACACTGATCTGAGTGCATTTAAAGGGCATAGAATTCAGATACTTTGTTTCACGTGTTAGACTTCCTGTTGAAAATGGGACTGTCTGAACACTATATGCCCTATTCATTCTCAGTCCTTGTAAAGTCCTGGGGAAAAGAGAACAATCCAAATTCTGTGCTCGTTGTCTTTTGGGGGCATTTAATTTGCATGCCTGTTATACCTATTTGGAAACCTGAACTCAAAAGGCCCTAGTACCCTTAAAGACAGTCTCATGAACTATTACTGTTTCGTTTTGGCTTTTTTTTTTTTCCTCTCTACGATTAGAAAACCTTCTGAACCTCATAACCAGAGTTTGGATGAGGGCAACTTGCACTTTTCACAGGTGTTCTTGTCTGTGACAAAGGACAAATTAAGTCTCCAAAATACTCATCTGCTAGCTTTTTCTGATGACTTCTATTTCAAGGTCTTCTGTCTCTAATTAGCCTCCCCAAATGGACTGTTTAATGCATGACTAATCTTGAACTTGCTCTTTTCTCTGACTGAAGAGAAAATTACACTTCAGTTTGTTGAGCTATGGTGCTTATGTTGCACATTTATCAATGAGTGATATTTTAGAATTCTAGATGGCAGCTGTTCAGAGTTTCCTCATTGGCAATATTAGATTGGGAATTACTAATGATGAATATATAAACCCTCTTTAATATACGGTCTAATCAAAATTGTCCTAAATATTTAGCTTCTTAAATTCAAATTATTTTCCAAAGTATATTAGTCTAATGTGAACAAGAAACATTCCTTTTAGGGTCTAGAGGAAAGTTGAGACATTTATAACGTTTGTCATATGGCCAAATAAATCACTGATAACAATATAATGCAGTGTGTTGATTTTAATATCTTCCTAGACCTGCATCTACATTATTTTAATCTATTTCTATTAGTTTCTTTTCAACAGTAAATAAAATACTTCAAAAAAAAAATCTTAGTCTAAAAAAAATTGCCATACTTGCTTTGTTTTACCAAAGTCATTTTTTATTTTTATTTATATTTTTCCAAAGTCATTTTTTAAAGTTTGCTTTTGTTTGTTCTTTGACTACAAGTAAAGAAGTGGAAAAAATATGTACATACAAGCTGAAATGCACTAGCAAATAGAGTTCACAGCATGGTCCCTTTTAGAGCTTGATACCACACTTACGTAGGCAACAAAAACAGTGTCTCTCTGTACCTCCAAGCAGGCAGGGTTCCCTTGAAGCGAGCAAGACTCTGTGGAAGGACTGGGGGCAAGCACTTAGGGGACCAAGAGCCCAGGGTATTGGAAAAACTTTCTTAACATTCCTTTCTAAGACCTATAACTCTTACCTTTGAATAGGAGCCTTGAAAGGAATAGTCAGTAGGAACAAAACCTAAAAATCCCCAGGCTTAAGGGTAGGGAGATATCAACCAAGGAAATATCACACCGGGGAGAGTCACAGAATCAAAGAACGAGTAATGGTGCAAAATAGGCGCTGTGGGCTGACTTCACAGGAGGGGGCACTTACGAGGTGGAAGACGGGAGGAGAAGGCCCCAAACAAAAGGACACAGAGCGGCGGATAAGCCCCCAGAAGTTATGTCTTCACCACCCCACACCCAGTTGCACAGATCTGTCAGCAACGGAACACCACAGGAAGGTAAAATGGGACTCAGTCTCGGTTGAGTCTGAGCTCTGGGACAATAGCTGGAAACTGTTCTCAGGTTCCAAAGTGGTGCACAAGACTGCCTCTGCAACTACTGGAATGGACGTGGTTCAAATCCCGTTCTGCCTTTCTCGAAAGAAGGCTATGAAATGGTTGAAATTAAATACCTGGAGAACAGCAGTTAGAGAAAAACATTTCTTTAGAGAGATTTGCCACAGTGCTGAGTCTCATCCCTTCCCACACTCTGTGCCTTCTCCAACCCCAGTCGGGAGAGTGATAGGTGTTGCTTTCTCCTGTCTTCTCCTGTGTTTCATTTCTCCAAGTCTAGTGAGGGGACTGAAAGCCGACCACAAGCCGAAGCTTCGCTGTGATCTCTGACACCAAACTAGCACGGAACTAGTGCCTGAGAAATCTGGGCGTTAACTATGTGGCTGAGGCTTGGTGCTAACAGGTGGCTAAAGGACAAATGGGCTGTGTTTTGGGAAGATGGTGCACTCAAGGATGGAGATGCACCGCAAGATACCCAGGGGCAGGGGGAGGAAGCCACAGCGATGAGCAAAAGCATGTGCCCACACGGAGGAAAAGGTCGATGACAGATTCCCAGCAATGGGTGATCCCAAAGAACCCAGGAAAATGTCTCAGGACAAAGTCAACTTTAAATGTCTACCACAGATTAATGCCAGTGCTGGCCTCTCCTCCTTCCCTCTTACCTTTTCAGAGAGTTGGGGAGGAGGGCAGAGAAGAGCTTGCGGAGTAAGGGAGCCAATCACATCCTGCTCACTTCTCATCTTGGGCCCTGCCAGGCCAAGGCTGGAAGAGGAGAGAATATAACCTTCAATTAACTTTGAAGTTTTGACTGGATGGACATCCACGTGGCAGAATTGACACTAACTGGAAACAAAAGGCTATTTTATTTTCTGGTGTGTGATTTCATCTGGGGACAGAAAAGAGCCGGTCCTTGATGTGGGTTTGCTGCAGTAGTTGTAAGAGAAAAAAAAATTCAGTTACTTTACGACTGTCCCTTAAAAGTCTCATTTGTTCAATGCCAATGATAACACAAAAATGCACATAGCATATAAACAGGTAGGTAAAGCAGGCCATAGAAATGAGAAAGCATTCCAAGGAGAAGAGGAATTAAGCAAGACTGAATATCTGCTGGAGAGATAAAGACAAAAATCTGCATTGCATTTAGGACAATAGAAGAATGGAACAAGGGTTGCCTGGGTGGCTCAGTCGGTTAAAGGTCTGCCTTTGGCTCAGGTCATGATCCGTCCTGGGATCGAGTCCTGTATCCAGTTCCTTACTCAGCAGGGAGCCTGCTTCTCCCTCTGCCTGCTGCTTCCCCTGCTTGTGTGTGCGCTCTCTTTCTCTCTCTGACAAAGTATTTTTTTTAAAAAAAGAAGAAGAATGGAACTAAAGGGGCCTCTGATGACAGCAAATGGTTCACAGCAGCTGTGTTTTTGAAAAGAAATTATCTCTGGACAGAAAGCCTAACATCCTTGCTTGGGGAAAATGTAATAAAAACCATCTACTGATGTGGACTATGCGTTCTTCAGTGTATCTTTAGAATAAGAAAGGCCTGACCTTTGTGGGTGGACGACTGATCCTGGCTCTGGG
Organism: Ursus americanus; assembly: GCF_024610735.1. NCBI lineage: Eukaryota > Metazoa > Chordata > Mammalia > Carnivora > Ursidae > Ursus > Ursus americanus. The sequence continues at coordinate 2,861,919 of NC_142131.1, forward strand.
TCCACCTGTGCCTCCCATGTAACGCAAGAACTCACCTTCCCAGTACGTAACGCAAGAACTCACCTTCCCAGTACGTAGCGCAAGAACTCACCTTCCCAGTACAAAGCAAAGTTCTGCGTGCACTTGGATAAGAAGCCCGTTCTAGAGCCTCATCACGGGAATGTGCCGATCATCGAAATTCTTATGTCACTGGACTGAGAATGTAACTCCTAGCTGATAGAGTTTACTGACCTAGTCAGAGCCGCATGAACAACAACCATACAAACCACAGCTTTAGGAGAGCGGTGCAGGTGGCGTGCGGGAGAGAAAGGAGTATCGTGTGACTATAAGCCAAGATCAGCCAGACTGGTGTATCTCATGCAACGATCCCCACCGTCCCTCCCTCCTCTTTCATCATACCGTGTATAGAAACTGACTCCTTCCATGAACGAACTGTCAACAAGCATTAGATACAATCTTGGCTCTTTCACTGACTGGTGGAATGATCCAGACCAAGCCATTTGTTTTTCACCTCAGTTTCCTCATCGCTAAATGAGGGGTTGGATAGATCAGTGGTGTGAGGATCATAAAGCAAACCTGCTACGTGAACTGCAGACCCCAAGCCCATCCCTGGAGATCTGTGATTCAGTGAATAAAGGGTAGCATCCAAGAATCTGCACTGGAACATATTTAAGGGGATTCCAATGCAGATGATCCAGAGAAACATTAAAACACATGACCTCTAAGGTCTCTTACAAGTTAACCCTCTTCTACTCAGTATTTATTGAGCATTCACAGAATGCACCATGCCTCACAAAAACCAAAGTTGCTCAAATAACACCTATTTTTATTTGAAATCCGTATTTACTGGGTACTGGGCTGGATAACAAGGATTCCGGTCATCGTGGTACATCACCGCATGTTGCTGGCTGCTCATTGATTGGTAGGCTTGCTTTGTCACCGACGCAGGTTAACTACATGGTTACACTGAAAGATCTCCCTTGACCAGGAGATGCTATAATTCTAGCGTATCCTTAGGTCAACCATTAGGAGTGGCTAGTTTTTCTCTGTTATTTAAGGCTAAACATACATTTACTTCTCCAGAAGTCCTTCAAGAAGTTCTCTGTGGGGTTAAGAACGCTGTTGTAGAGGGTTCAAAATTACACACACTGAGTAAAAATAAACTTTCTCGATCCTCTATAGATTTGCTATCTAAAAACACCTCCGTCTTAGAGAGTTCAAAGTTTGATCTTCCTCTCAGTATTGTCCTGCCGTCTTTCCTGCTCAAGTTGGCATCTGGACATAAAGGTATACTTGTGTGTGACCACATACCAGAAATGAAGTGTCCCTGAGGTCATGTATCATCCCCTGGATCCTTGCTGGTCTCTGATGTGCTGTCACTTGTTTGGTCTGCTGCCCATGTGACAGGAGTGGCATCCATTGAAATATGCTTCTCCTCACCTGGGTCCTTCAAATGCCAGGGGGACACCCTCTGCTGGAGTCACAGCCTTAGCTGTAGGGTCACACGTGCAATGCCTTCTTTCTGACTCTCCGGCTCTTCTGGTCCACTGCTTCTTTCCTTTCCCATCTCTGCCAAGGATAAGGCATATGGTAGGATATGAAGAAATGGGGTGATATCTAAAGCTCAGCCCCCTAGACACCTCCCTCAGCCATTTCTAAAATCCTGTCTGGCACCACATTAGACGTAGTGTCATGCCAACTGTGGGGATGCTCTGAAATATATGCTAGGATAAACCCACTGTTCTGGAACATGTTTCTATCACATAATCCAACAAAGTACAACCCCAAGGGGGCCAGACTGCTGGGATATTCATGTGTAATGACGTGTATTTCTTCTTTCTCCTCCCAGCCACCTCCTTTCAGAAATATGAAGGGTTTTCCCTGTTCCTCTAAGGTAGAAATGGCCCTTAAAGCATGTATCAGTCCTCTACACTACAGCTTATAGTAAAATTCAGTGACCCAGATTCGCTAAGCTTAGCATTTGATTTGTAAAAGGAATTTTGGCAAATTTGAACAAACTTTTTTCCCCTCTCAACAAAGCCTGGATTTCAATACTATGGTCTCACTGGGGATTTTTAAAAATATGTTTTCCCACTAAAGGCCAAGAAAAGACTTCTCTGTTCCAACCTCCCGTGAAACGATGTAGCCCATTGATTTAATAAGTGCAGAGCCACGTAGCCACATGACTTCTGGGAATGAAAAAATGTCAGTTTAATGTTTGCAAAAATATTTTTTTTGGTAAAAATAATAATCTAGATAGATTTGCCTCTTGGAAACTGGAAGCTAGGAAGAAAATAATTTATGTAAGTGTAAGCATTATACCTAGGGCCATAGATGGTAAATTGCTTAAGACCAAACATTGTCGAGCTTCTCTACTTTAGGGTCTCCTGCAGATGCAAGAATCACAGAAACAGAGGGAGTACAGTACTCTAAATATTATTACAGAGAAAACTGGTACCACAGACATGACTTCTTTCAAGAAACTAACAAGATTAGTAGTATCTCCTCTTCGACACCATGGCCCCAGACGAGCACTCCAGCTTTATACCCCACTACTCACCTGTGCCAACCTTCTCTTTCAATGAAGCCAGCCAACCCGCAGACCTTTGGAGCCACTGATTGCATTCCTATATCTGTGTCTTTGCTCTCACAGTCCCCTCTATGGAATGCTCCTGGGTTAGGGCTTTAAAGAGTAGTCAGCAAATCTGTTAGGATTGAGTATCAAAAATCTTGTCTCCTGCTTATATTTTCATCAAACGAGGTAATCTTGTGTTGTTACAAGGATGGAAGTACCATATTTAGGTTCCTTTTACCAAAAAAAAAAAAAGGGGGGGTACTACAGCAGTATCTTACTTTGAGGGAACAAGAGATAATGTCCAATTTCTCTTTGCTATAATTGTCTACTCTTTTTGAAAGGACTCCTGAGTAGGAGCCACGAAGCTGGGTCTGGCTCCGAGAAGAGAGAAAAATGGGAGAATAAACACTGAGCAGGAAGCAGGGAGACCACGGTTGTTACCATAGTGATGAACATGCAGTCCGGATGCTGCTGTTGCCGGCTTCTGCCAGTGAGTGGGAGAGAGCCACCTTCCTTCTGGACGAGTGTAGCCGAGGACAGAAAAATCTGAGGTGACCAATTTTAACTCTCTACTTGAGAGCTTAAATTGTATCTCTATAGATATAGCCAATGTTTATTAAGCACCTAAGTGGTTGGCAATGTGCTGGAGGATTGTATGTATGTAAACCCAGAAAGTTAGGGACTAACATCCCCATTTTAAATATGAAGAAAGCAAGGTTTCCAGAGAGTAAATAATTGTTACTTAATGAACTAGCTAGTAAAAGGGCAGGGCCAAGATTTAAATCCAAATTGTTGAGTTAATTCAATCTAATTTATTTCCATTGTAAACCTGTTTTCACCAAGCCACAACTATGCCTCTCAAATGACTTGGCAGGAAAATTGTATCCCTTTGACTGATGAAAACTTAAGGGTCTCTCTATGGTGCTTACTCCAAGCTTTGACATTTTATAGTTTTCCCTGTCTTGCAAGTTTTATAGAAAAATAATTTATATTAAAGCTTTCTTTCCTTCATTTATGAACTGAATTGGCTTTCTGATAACAGCTTAATTAATTAAGCAGTGATCCTAAATGACAGCTTTCGGGGTGTTTTGCATTAATGTGACAGCAATCAGTAGTTTACTGACTGTAAACATTGTTTCGTAGATAGGCAGTGGTCATGGAGTGATCTCATACATTCCTTTTCTTCCAAAAACAGAAGTACCTTTGACTTTTTAATAATAATCCCATGTTATCAGTAAACACAATAAACAATATCAAAAAATTAAAGATATCTGTAGTCCTATTCCTATTCCCACCCTTATTCTACAATAGTAACTGTTGGTATTTGCCCTTTCTGAGCATTTATGCAGAGTGTAATAGTTAAGAGCATGGATTCACATTTCAGCTTTGCCACTTACTAGCTGTGTGACTAGGCAAATTAACCTCAGCCCTCAATATTTTATCTGTAAAACAGAAATAATAATACTACCTACCACATGTGGCTCTTTTATGGGAAAAAAAGAGATAAATTATGTTAAATGCTGAGCACAGTACTTGGCACACTCTAGCGCTTTATAAATGGTTGCATAAAAATGTCTGCGTCTGCCTTTATATATATATTGTTTACATAAATGGATCATGTTATACATATTGAGCTATAATTCTCACTTAACAAAATATCTGAAGACATATTCCCGTGTCTATATGTAAGAATCTCCCTATCAGTTGCTGCGTAATCCTTTATAATACCCTATATCCTCACACGGCCTTTCTGCAGAGTGTGTCCCTGGAGAGAGAGAGAACAAGCTCTCCTGTCTCCTTTCATGGGGGCTCAGATCCCGTCATGGGACTCGACCCTCATGACCTCATCTAACACTAATTCCCTCCCATAGGCCCCATCTCCAAATACCATCACATTGTGAGGTTGGGGCTTCAACATATGAATTTTGGGGAGGACAGCAATGTTCAGCCCATAACATATTAGACAGGGTAACACATTTTTAAATAGTAAATGTGAATATGCACATCAGACTTTCTACAATTTACCCTTGTACTGAAGTATGCGAGAGCGCCCAACCCTCTACATCTCATCATTACCTCATCGTTAACATCAACATCACGAACTATCGTAACTCGTTTTATTCTTTGATAATCTGATAGGTAAGACATTATATCTGCCTTTGATTTGCATGCGTTTGATCATTCATGAAGATAAATATCTTTTCATATGTTTATTGGTGGACGATATTTCTTCATGTGGGAATTTCCACTGGATATCCTTTGTCAATTTTTCTATGCTAATAGTTTTCTCACTGATTTCCATGAGTTCTTTATACATTAGAGATGTTAGCTTCTTGTCTGTCAACACTCACCCACATCACACGTTCCCATGGCAACCAGACTTGACCTTTATAATACACATTACACTCAAAGGTACTTGTTCAGTGTGGGTTCCTCACTCACCGGATCACAAGTTCCGTGAGGTCAGGCATGGACTTGGCTTATTCACTGTTCTGTTTCCAGCTCCGACTACAGTGTCTGGCCCATACTTGAATAAATAACTCCAAAAGTGTTGAATAAATTTGCTTTCTTTTTTTTTTTTAACTTTATTGATGGCATCTTTGGCCATACGATTTTTAACTTTTGTAATCAAATTTGTCTATTTTTTTTTTTTGCTCTCAAGTTCATACCAGGCATAGAAAGGCTTTTACTCTCAAATGATTTAAGATATTTTCCTGCATTTCCTCTATTATATTTGTAGTCTTAATTTTTGCAATAAATCTTTCATCTGCAAATTATTTTTATGTGTGTTTGAGGTAGATATGCAATTTTATTTTTCTCCAAATAAAACATGCTACTATTTATTGATCTACCTCTTTACCACCAGTGTGAAAGCAATCTTTATCATATTCTATGTAGGACACATGTGTGTATTTTATATGTGTGTTTTGTTATGTGGTAGGGAAAAATCTCTATTTTTCTTCTTTAAAGCTTGTTTTCTTTTTTTTCTGGTATCATGCAAGGATATTTCCAGGTAAATATGGTGGTCAGTTTGTCAAGTCTCTGTTAAGTGCAGTTATTCCCTAAAGAGTAAGCCGATGAGCAGGGTATTGGATCAGGAAAAATAATCTTCCAATCTGGCTTCCGTCATTAGCTCTCCAGCGTTAAGATGCACAGCTTTGAAAGATCCATAATCATACCTGTCTGACCTGCTTCACAGAGTTATTGTGAGAAGAGAGGGTGCAAATTGGTCTGCATAATAAAAGTGCTCTAAAAATTAGACGTTCCTGAGAAGTGAAAATTATTCATATTCTCTATTATTGACAAGTATCCAGTGATTTCATCTTGAAAAGACTTTACTCAAATGGACTGGAAGTAGATGAGTCACATTCTGTGGTAAATGGTGGCAAATCAGTGAGAACACCTTCCTGTTTTTATTCCAACTTGTATCCTGAAGTGCCGGTGGGGCAGTCATCCCACAGAACGAATCCGATACTGAAGGTCTTGTCTAGTCTGTGCCTCTCTCCTCTCGGCCCAGTACCATGTCTGTCACAAATCGGCGTAATCCCGCAGCCCTTCGTTCTCGGACAGGATCCCTGTGCGCTTCTCCAGAGGGCACGGGATGGCTCGGATAAGTGTGTTTTGAGAACTCTACTAGTTTCCTGAGGCTGCTGTAAAAATTACCACAAACCGGGTGACTTAAAACAACAGAAGCTTATTCTTTCACAGTTCCAGATGCCAGAAAAGTCTAAAATCTAGGCGTCAGCAGGGCCGCACTCCCACTGGAGGAGCCAGGGGAGAACGCTTCCTTGACTCCGCCAGCTTCTGGTAGCAGTTGGCATTTTTTGACTCGCAGCCGCGTCATTCCAGTCTCTGCCTCTGAGGTCACCTTGCCTCCTCTTCACTGTGTTTTCTATTCTGGTTCTTACTGAGGGTATTTGTCATTCGGTTTAGGGCCCACCCGGATAATCCAGGATGATCTCATCTTAAGGTCTTTAATATAATTACATCTGCAAGGGCCCCTTTCCCAAATAAGGTCACATTCACAGGTGCCCCGGATAAGGACACAGACAGATCTTTTTGGGAGCCACCATTCAACCCACCTCAAATGCCTTGTATCGTAAGAGGAGGTAAAGACGCAGTGAGCTCCGAACACACGGTGCTTTACCAGCTTGAGACCCAACAGGCCACAGCTGGTATTAGCCAAATGGAAGTTCATTTTCAAACGATGCACACGAAGTTCTGACATTTTGCAGTTCCTAACATATTCATATAGCTTCTCTCAGACTCAAACTTGACTGAGGTTGAATTCAGAGACTTACATTTAATTACGTCCTTCTGGCTCCCACTCCAAGTCTTCAAACCCTAAAGAGAAAAGAGTCAAGACAGGATCACCAAACGAGCACGTTGCTTATTTCCAGCTACGATGTCGCATCACGGAACAAGACAAAGATCTCAACGCCAGCCTTCCCATCAAATCCTCTTTGCAAAAGGCGATAGCTGAGGAGCTTCTCACAAGGGCAGCCTGTATTTTGCTAAGCAGACCTTTCCCTCAGACTTTCAGAGCAAAGCTACAGCAGGACTGATTTGAACCAGAGAAGGCCGAAGATGAAGATTCCTTGAGATCTGACGGGACCTCTCGTGTTAGTCCGTCAGCGGAAGCCTCTCCTGACCCAGGGGCACCTGCACTCATCTGAAGCCACGCTGTGTGGGAGTTTTCAGGGCTCACTCACGGTAAAACTCAATGGTTTGCACATAGTCCGTTCAGGATTTTTCAGGTTCCTCTTCAACTTCAGGCTTCTACCTCTCCAGAGAAAGCTTCAGGCTTAGGTTGTTTCAGGAGAAGGAAACACTGATGTTCACAAAAACAAAACAAAAATACATTTTTGCATCAAACAGCTAATTCTATTTCCATTCCCAAACGTCTAGCTACCCAAAGGTGCCATAACCAAAACATTGGAGAAATAGGACTTTAAAAGGTGACTTGGCAAGGGCTGTGAGTGTTGCCATGGAGAACCAGTAGAAATGCATTTTATTTCATCTGTTAAAATAGCTTTTTGCAAACAAGAAAGAAGTGTTTAGGACACCTTCTAATTTGGAAACTTGGCAGTGTGGCTTCAGTTAGTAGATCAGAAAAAAGATTTCTTAGGAGGTGGAGTGACTTTTCCAAGGTCCCATGGCCACTTTTGACAGGATCTCAGTCTAGTGCTCTTTCCACTACTGATATCACATTTTCCATTCTTTCTCTTTTTTTAATAAAGATTTTACTTATTCATTTATTTGAGAGAGAGAGAGAGAGCACACAAGTGGTGGGAGGGAGAGGGAGAGAGAATCTTGAGCAGACTCCACATGATTGTGGAGCCCAATGCAGGCAGGGCTCGATCATGACCTGAGCCAAAACCAAGAGTCTCTCACTCAACTGACTGAGCCACCCATGCACCCCATCCATTCTCTTTTAACTAAAATATTCCCTGGAGTGACAACTCTAGGGATTCCACACCAAGTGGACTCAACAGTCAGACAAGAGGTCTATTCTTTCTCTGAAGGACTGTTCGTTTTTGGCTTTGGGGGCCATATGGTCTCTGTTACAACTGCTCAACTCTGCCTTTGTACCCATATAGCAGACATGGAAAGTATGTAAACCAACGGCGTCACTATGTTCCAATAAAACTTTATTTACGGAAACAGGCAGTGGCCTAGCTTTGGCCTGTAGACTGTAGTTCTCAGGTGCCTAGATAGACTAAGGTTGGAGTTCAGTTTCCTTAACCTTCACTTTCCAGCTCTGTAAAATGGGTATAATAATAGTATAGCTGTATAGGTTTGTTGTAAGGATTCAATGATATAAGTATGTCACATGTTTACAGTGCCTGGCACATAACACTCAATAAAAGTTGGGAATTATTATTAGTATTATTATTATTTAAAGATTTTATTTATCTATTTGAGAGAGAGAGAGAGAGAGCATGAGCTGGGGGGGGGTGTGGGTGGGGCAGAGGGAGAGGGAAGAGCAGACTCCCCGCTGAGCAGGGAGCCTGACGTGGGGCTCAATCCCAGAACCCCAAGATCACGACCTGAGCTAAAGGCAGAGACTTAACCAATGAGCCACCCAGGCGCCCCTTTTATTTTTTTAATTTCACTATAGTTAACATACTGTTATATTAATTTCAGGTGTACAATACAGTAATTCAACAATTCTATACATTACTCTGTGCTCATCATGATAAGTATAATCTCCTTCACCTATTTCATCCGTTCACCCCATTATTATTTTTTGTTATTATTTTACCACTAGTTTGCTTTTTACTATACCTTCCAAAAAAGGAAGAGGAACAAAGGAAGCAACGTTTGGTGATCCTTTCTTTTTCCCTTGGCCCCAGAAAAACCAAAGTGTGCCCACTGCCCCAGCCCTACTGCTTCCTGAACGTTACCGGGTAGCTGGTCATCACAGTCGCACAGACGGTAACGTCACACTCTGAGCTCCCAGGCTCCGTAGGTCTGAGAGAGACAGTTGGTCTTCTCTTTGGAACCCTGGCAAGTTCTGAGCTCCTATAGCCTCCTGGCTCCCTGACACCAGGTGCTCAAATAGGTAGTTTCTCTTAAAATATTAAAGAGCTTTCACTTTCATTGTTTATTTCTGGGGATTTCAATGAAGTCAGGTGCATAGTTTCAGAGACCAGTCGTGTTTGCTGGTGCCACCCTGCCCCTTGTGTTTCCTTCTAATTTGAAGTTTTGTACTTCACAGAGCTCCATCTTTCCAGTACTCGTGAAAGCTACAGGAAGTGGGGCTTCAACTTTGCTGAAACCTTACTCATCTCTCCTCATGCAAATACGGTGGGATTCAGGGTGGGCTAATCTTTCACCTGCTGCAGTTTTTACTGAATTATAAAAACTCATCACTATCACATTTCAATGACACAGGCCCCAGAGATTGCATTATGACAAGGTTCTACTAAACTTTAAAATATTAAACCCTTTTAAAGCTGAAAGTATTTAACAATGTGTCTCATTAATTCTTTAACCTCTTATCTAGGTGACAAATATTCCTGAATTTATGGTTGACAAATTAAACCCTAGAGACAGTCCTGAAATAGATTGACTGTGGACTAATGAAATACCCTGTAAAATTGTTCTGTCCAAGCTTGGAATTGACACTGGAAGTCTTCACTGTATCATGGCCGTGGAGGTCTGGAGTCAACAGACTCACATATAAGAAATATACATTTTGTAATTGCCTTAATCCAGCATCACATAGCAACAATAAAACTTTCACAAATTCAGTGATACAGGTGTCCTTTTCTTCACAATTTTGGCAACTATGTGACATTGCATTAAAGTTTCCTGAAAATGACACCTACATTTCTTTGCTTTCAGCTCTTCAATGTGCCAACAGATCAATCTTCATGGGCACATTACCGCATACCCGTTCTCTTCGGTAGCGTCCAAAGTTTACATACAGATTATGGAGGGTCTTTAAATTCAGCGAAGACAATTCCAGTCTAACCTCCAGTGATTTCCCTTCATGAAACTTCCACCAGATTTGAGATATCTTGTTTTGGTGCCGTTGGTGTCATGTCACCTCCTCTCCCACGCCTAGTTGGTGATAAACTTCCATCCTTCCAGGCTTCGCTCAGATCCTCCCACCTCCTTGCCGTCCCCCCGCATCACTCCAGACAGAAGCCAAGTCTCCTTCCCTGTACTCCAAAGAGCCATCATCTGGGCAGCCACCGCTAAGGTGTCTCTCTTGCTCTCTCTATGGCTTCTTGACTCCATACAGGACTTCTCTCCTTTTCTAGACTGGAGGGTAAGATCCTTAAAATCCTTCTCCCTCGGAGCCTAGCACAGGTACCCTGCCCAAATGACAACTTCAGTTCATGTTTATTGAAAGCTCAGTGCAAAATCTAAAACAGATTACCTTCAGGCTCTATTAAGGGGAGCCCCATAAATTCAGTGAGGATTAATTTGTAGATTTTACCTAAGAAAATAGATTCTAACTTCAAAGTAATCTTATTAACTGCATTTTAAAAATCCATTTAGGAAGACAAATGAATGAGTCAAATTGTTTTTCTTGAAAACTCACTTCCATACAGGCAGCCCGAAATGATTTCAGTCCTGCATAAGGCCAAGGAAACCCATCCCAAGAAAGGCAAGTGCTCTGATCTTCCGCTCCAGAAGGGAGTTTCGGACCAAAACAAAGGCCTCACTGCCACTGCAGATCATGCTTTGAAAGCCAACCAAAGAAGGCTCCATTTGGTTTAGTGAAGTTTTATACATCCAGACCCTGGAGACACATCTTGCTTGGTAGCATTGCTATTTAGATTTGGGACCAGAAAATGAGCCCCAAGGCTAAGCTTGTGAATAAAAAAATTGGAAACTATATGGAGCGTGGGAGCCAAGAACACTAGGCCCCATCCAAAGCCCTTAAAATATGCCCTTTTAAATAGCACTCTTCCAATTTCCCTCCTTTGCCTGTTTGGAGATTCAGAAATTCACTTATAGTCTCTCAATGATATACATCTATTGGGAAAAAATATTAAAATATTTAAAGCGCTAGCTGACATACTTCAAAGGAGCTAGTCCCACCGGCTCGTTGCTCCCACCCCAGCCCCTTGGTCCTTTTCTCCTCCGCCTTCCAGATTTTGTTTGGCGTTTGGAAGGTTCATCTCGCGACACAGGAGCCAGCCCCAATCCCACATTTGAAGTGAATGAAACGCTGATGTATGTGCCAAAGGGACTCAGCAACCTTCAGGCACGGTGCTCGTACACACACCCTTAGCTCACTGGCATTTGTAAAAAACCCTACATTTGAAAGAAATCTCTATAGGATGTAATTAATTAAACACAATTTTATTAAACATATTGAGCAAAATATACAAGGTGATGGGAGCAGCAGGGACGAAGAGGATGTGTTCTGAGGAACCGACTACGACTGAGCCTTAGTCGCGCAAGTACACACAAACCTGTTCTGGAAAGTACCTAACTGAGAAAGCACGGCGCTGGGGCGGTGGGGAGAATCACCAGTTTAAATGTTTTTAGCTCTTTCTAACAAAACACTAAACTCCAAATGGCTTAAATAGCAAGGCGGCACTATTTCACATAACAAGAAGATTGGAGTTCAACCGCTCAACATCATCAGGGACCCATGCTCTACTCATTTTTCCCTTGCTCATCTAGTTGACCTTTGTCCTCAGTCTTGTCACTGCAAAAATGGCTGCAGCAGCTCCAGCATCAACACTTACGCCAATACTGCCTTTAAACATTGCCCTCAGAAGGTAAGATGCTCCCTCCTTAAGAGGAAGGACGCCTCCCCCAGGAGTCCTCAACTGACTTCCCATCATAGTTCATTGGCCAAAATTGTGTCACATGCCAGTTCCTAAATTCATCATCCAGCCTGGAGAAGAAAATTCTCAAGACTAATTTAGATCAAGAATAATTCACCTCCTGAAGCTCATGGGTATCTGATCATGAATAAAATCAGGGTTTATTAGCACGGAAGGCAGAGGGCAATGCCTGGTCATTAAGCAACTACAGGATCTTCCAGAAGGAGGTTATATCCTTCAGGGAGGTTAGGAATGCAGCTTGAAACTTATATAATTTTGGTCATGGGACCTTCCTGAAGATTTTTGAGCAGGAAAATAACATGAACAGATTAAGATGTAAGGGATATGGAAAAATTGTAATTCTGAAATTGTAATTCTTGTTTCCCAACATTTACTGGTGGTAAACATATTTTCATTCATTTATTGAGCAAATATTTTCCGAACACCTGCTGTTCTAAGCGTGGGGATGTGATGCTGAATGAATGCTGGGGTTCTTGCCTTCAGGAGAGCGTATATTCTAGTGGGGAAGGCAAACTACATAATTTCAAGTTTGGCACTGTTTCAGCAGAGAAGAAGCAGTGTAATAAAAATACTCAGCGAGGGAGTGGAGGTGGGACTAGTTTAAATTGGCTGGTCAAGGAAGATTCTTGAGAAGATGGCGCTTGAACCAAACCAGAATAATAAGGCGCCTGCCAGGGGAGGATTTGAGAGCAACATTGAAACAGGAACAAGGGCAAAGCCCCCAAGAGGAATCATCTTGGCATGTTAGAGACCCGTGAGGACCCTAGACAACAGTAAGATGGGGGCATGGTAGAAGATAAGGCTGATTTGGCTCAGGAAAGGATTTCTTAAACACCCGCACCCCCTTCTCAAAGTTGAGATGAGGGGGAAGGACAGGGACCAAGCCAGGCAGGTCTTCTAGACCATGGTGAAAGTTTTTGTTATTCTGGTGTAATGGGAAACACACAATTTTCAACAAGGAAGATATGTTTCGAATTTCACTTTCTGGCTTCTGTGTGAAAAGGAGAGACGTCAGGGGGCAGGAGCAGGAGTAGACAGAGCTGTTATAAGGCAGAGTCCATGTACACAAGGGTTGCTTGAAATTGGGTGGCAGTGGGACAAGTGGACAGGTACTATGGGATGCTTCCTAGAGATTGTAAGGTATAGGAGTTATGGTCAAGACAAGTTCGGTAAGAGCAGAGAGAAATTACTTCCTGAGGAATGTTCCAGGCCAGTGCTTTAGTGTGCATATGAATCCTCTAGGGATCTTGGTAAAGTGCAGATTGTGACTCAGCAGGTCTGAGGTGGGGCCTGGGATTCTGCATTTCCAACCAGTTTTCAGGTGATGTCACAGCTTCTTGTCTGAGAACCACATTCAGTAGCAGGATTCTAGCACATGTGATCTTAACTTACATATTTGGTTATATTTCCTGCTACCGTCCTAGACATACCATGTACAGACCGGTGCTAAAACAGTGGCCACATGTTGCTATTTAAATTTAATTAAACTAAGATATTCAGTTCCTAGTTGCACTACTACATTTCAAATGTTCAAAAGCCACATGTGGCTAGTGGCTACTCTATTGGACAGCACGTGTAATGAACTTGCCCTTATTAAAGAAAGTTTTATTGGATGGCACTGCTCCAGGCAGAAGAAACTGTTTTCAGTTCTCTATGCTTCACGTTACCATCTTTCCTTATTCTGTCTTTTCCGAGGAACACACGTATTGTCTCTGTTAAAATCAAATGCATCTTTTAAGAACTATCTCAAGTCTACCTCTTCCATGGAACTTTCCTGGAACTGAAACTGGGTGTGCTGTTTCCTTCAAATCTGTGTATTGGGTCTTCTGAAATGTATTTCTACTGTATTTTGTCTGCCTAGTGTTCAAAGTACCCAGCTCTTTTCTCTGGTTTCAGAATCCCATTTTCTGTGGGTGTGCATGTTGGGGAGGGGGAGGACTATTTCTCACCTAGGTGATTCCGTGTGATTCACGTGAACTAAACTCTGCCCTCACCATGGGCATTAGCATATGAGCCAGGTGACAGCCAGTGACATCAGTCCCAGGACATTTGCTGAGAAATTAAAGGCGCTCTCTTTCACTGTGGTCACCATGCCGGCTGGACGCGAGTCTGGTTCTGCTGGCAGCCATTTTGCCCTCAAATGTGCAGCCCTTGCCCGGGCATGAGAACCATGGAGAGGAAAGCAAAACCAGGAGATAAAGACAGATCCTGGATGACATCATCTCATACTTGGCTCTGACCGTATTTGGAGTGCTCTATCTACCCTTGACTGTTAGTTACTGGGACCAATAAATTTTCTAGTTTTGCTTCAGCTGGTGTCCACTGAGGGGAGTCTCGTCTGACAGCCTCTCCTCGGGCGTCTGTGCTCTGCTCTCACATACAGCGGCGCGGGGACTTTGCTAAATCTCGGTGACTCCCCTTCCGGCTACCCCTTCAGCCAGCTGGTCACAATCACATCTCTTTGGTTTCGGTTCACAGCTTCATAGGAGGCATGCGAGCAAATATGTACCTAAATCAAGTTTTTCTTTCCAACTTTTAATATTCAAGGCATGTTGATAATCAAATATGATGGAGCCAAAGACAATTTTCATTATCTGCTAATGAAATGATTATGGTTATTTCTCTTAAGTTTTTACAGTTTGGTATATACATATTACAGGTTGATGAGCCTCTTAACTAAGTCACCCAAAACAAGCCCAAACTCCCTAGTTGGCATCTATCACTTGCCTGGCTAACCCAGATGAACCTCCAGTGTATTTGTCCTTCAGCTGCCCTCACCTCCTGGCTTTGAAGGAACTCCCTGAAAGCTACTACACGGGGTGCTGCTTGGGGCCAGCAGGCTGCTGGAGTTCCTCCAGGTCCCACTCTCAACCCACTCTACCTTCTGGATCAGCTCACAAGGACCTTCTTGGCCCACGTGTTGTCTTACTCTCATTTTTGTCCTGTAATAAATGGAATCTGACAAGAACATGCTCCTCCAATTGGCTCAGAAGGCCCCACAGGTACCGGGCTGTCAGGAAGGTTCCTAGACTCCAAACGCAAAGGTGACCCCAAATCCAGACAAGAAACTCACCACCCCTCCCACCCTGTCTGCCACTTGCTCTCTAAAACTGTATTTCCCAAATAGAATTGGGCAGAAGGTGGAGTGATTCATTCCTGAAAGAACAAAGAATAGACCCTCACTGTTTTACCCTACCCCTCAAAACGTATTAATATACGTTGTTTAAAAAATAAGACTTAAGCAGCACTCTAGAGGACTGTGTACATGGTAAGATTTGTCTTTTATTAGAGATCTTATATTACATATTCCCAAAAAGATATAAAATCTTCCAAGAGAAAAATATCAAAACCTATTTGATTCCAAGATAAGCAACATAATCAAAATCAAAGCAAAGATTTTCTTCCAGACAAAGGAATGTGAAAACATTTCGGCACAAGTACAACAAAGACATGGGAAGGTAATTACAATGTTTCACAACACATTTGATAGCATTTTATTTTAATCAGTATTTGAAGAAAACAAAGAGGCCGAGTTCTCAAACACTGCAGGTATAAGCTCAAATTTTCAAAAAAAAAAAAAAAAAATCACAGGACGGAATGAACTACTTGCTCAACTGAACATCTGCGATAACAAATGTAAAAATACCTAAGCAAACAGATATGCCACCGAGATCACAACTGAAGTGTGTGGTTTTAGTGTGTGCCAGAGACACTACATTATTTAATCGGTTCTTGACCACGACCCAAAGCAAAAGCATCCTCTCTTCATTTCCCTGATGATTTATTCTAAAAATAAAAAGCAGAAACTTGCTGGTTTAAAGAGAATTTCTGCTTTACCTGTGAACCGCTGGTGGCAACACACACCAAGACCCGGACTGACACGGGACAGATCCACCTCAAACAACCAGAAGTGGCAAAACCACTGTTATTGCATCAAGGTTTTTTATTTCAACTGATCAGAATTTCCAGGATGATTAAGCGCACCCACTTAACCACAGAACACAGTGAACTCCCAAAGGAAGGTTTTACATTTAAGATGCAATGAAAATACTGATCTTATTCCTGGGATTTGCTTCTGGCAATCTTAACATCTACAGATGTCCACAAAAAGGAAGTTTTTCTTTTTTTTTTTTTCCTTTTAGTTGTTTATCCCTCAAAATGAGGAAGGAAACTTACAGTACATGTTTATTGCATGAAATTACTCCCTTATAATATCTTCATCAACACTAGTATTGTTTCCTTAATCATTAAAGGCGAAAAAAGTTTATGAACTTAACATAACTTAGCGATAATCTTAGGAGCTGCATCTTGATAAAAAAAAAAAAAAACCAACAGATGATCTATCAGACCACATGGTGAAGCGGAAATTAGGTTTCAACTTCTCTACGAAGATGCTGGAATGGCAGGAGGTAAAAGGAAGTTTAAAGTCAGAGAATACTAAATTTATTCGGTAACACAAAGAGAATTTTCAAAAGTGTACATACTCAACGAATCCTTTCTATCCTAAAACTGAATACTCTAAATGTTTCTAATGTTGCTTCAATTTTAATGTCACATTAATGGTGATCCCAAATAAATGTTATCAAAAGTATTGTAATGGCACATAGGCTTGGAACTTCACTTTGAGGTTAGCACGTACAAAAGTTTGAAATTCACTCAACACACATGTTCTTTAATAAAATAAATCACGATGAACTACATATAAGTGGGTTTCGAAACAGGTTCCCTTTTAAAGCATTCTTTCATAGAGTTACCTCCTTGGAAATGGAAACAGTGTATGGATTTTGCATGTTACAAAATCCTTGCTTCAAGCTGCAGTCGTCTTGGCAGCAGCATATTTTAATTAGCAGTATTTTTTCTTCCTTGTTTTGTTTTCTGACATCTCAGTACATTCAAATAGTCAAAATGTTTAGAATAACATCACCACAAATTTAATGAAACAGATCAGAACGTGGCCAGCATTGTCAGGCAAAACTGATAACACTTTACGTGTCATAGAAAGTACCCACCTTCTCCCCACCCCCCGCCCGCTCCCCCCTTCCTCAAACAGTCATATGGACACCAAAAGATTTAACAAGACTTATAAAAAAATAAGGCACATTTATCTTGATATGGTTATTTTTAAAATAGAAAACCCCTCTCTGAACATCTGTATTCAAATGAGCTGTGTAAAAAGACACCTTGTGGTACCTAAAAGAGGTTCTGGTACCTATGGAATTGCTTCTTCTATTTTAGTGACAATGGAATAAATTGCACCTATCCCACATTGTCAAGTAATGAAAATATGCCTCTTTTTCTACTACTGAATGATTCAAAATCTGCTACTTCTGGAAATACTTACAAAGGGTGAAAAGGGAGGGTCAAGTGGTACATTAGAAAAAGGTGTGAAGATCAACGATGTACAGATATCATAAGGGTTGATGGATTGCACTTTTCCACACATTTCAATACACAAAATTTTTCTAACGGGTATGAACGACTGCAACCATTTTGGCCATTAGCTGTTACCCCTCAGCTTTTTATTCCATTTTGGTAAAAAAGGGTATTTTTGTAAAACTAATGAAGGATCAGCAACGTGAATACTTACAACAATCTCTTCACAACCCCCGACACAGACATAGTTAGTTAGCATTTAACCTGAGATACAATCTGTGGAGAGGTTGTTTTAGACATTTCTTCCTTCGTTGCATCGATTCATACTGATGGTGGTGGTGGTTCATGGATGGAACTTAAAAGAAAAAAATTGGCTATAGCATGGCTTTTTTTTTTTTCTTTCTGTACTGGTAAAACAAAACAAAACAAACAAAAAACCAAAAAACAATCACAGAATTCATGTCCTCACAGTAGCCAGAAGCTAAAAAATGTGCTTCCTTATTGCACGTCAAACCAAGAAGTGTATAAAAGACAATGCTTCCCAATCTGAATCTGGAAGCCAGGTTCATCTCAACTGGATTCGGAATGTGCTGATTTCCATGGGACTCAAGTGGATTTCACTTATATTTCGGGCGTCTGGAGGTGAATGCATCAAGGATAATGAGGAAGGTATGAGACTTGCAACAGTAAACATGCTAAAAAGCTTCTGTACCAAAATCTAGAAAATAATAAAAAAAAGTTGCACAGTTCAGTCAACTTTGAAGAAAGATTAGGAGCACATCTATGTATTTATTCAGTGGAAAATAGTAGGAGAATGAAACAGTGTATTTAAAGTTTTCTTTTAATGATAAAAAGGGGAAGGGGAAGGAGACTGGGCAGAGCTGTATGTGCTTGGGCACAGACTGTCCTTGGAGGGACACCTGGGAGAAGGGTAACCAGCAGAGGACGGCTCACTCTACATTCTTATTCCGAATTTACTGGGAACTACCATAGGCAGGGGACACTTTCTCAATGAAAGAAAAGATATCTACGAGCCAGCAAGCTTTAAAAACATCTGTATCCTCTTAAACTCAACATCTACCCTAACAGTCGTGGTTCTTCTTCTTCACAAAGAACTGAGAGGAAGGACACAGGCCCGCTACAAGCAAGGCTCCTCGTGCGGGTGAGTCCCATTCTCAGGGTTTCTCACCCTACGTCTCTCTGGACCATACAATCCCCTTAAGACCTGATGCCTTAACGTCTACATACAAATGCTTACAACCAAGTATACTCACATCGGTAATAAGGAAAATGTAAATATAATGAAAAAAATCAGTGCTTTCTTCACAATAACTCCACGTAGACATGACACAAGAAATGGAGAAGCTTATCTGCCTAAGTGGATTTCGACCCCCTACCATATTTTCTTTTCTCTCCTTTTCAGACCCTATGCACACTCTGATTTGTAGGGTGGAGACTGAATCACTTGAGTCTCATCCAGGGTATCTGTGAGGTTTTGGGGAAGAGCTGGGTCAGCTGAGCTGCCCCATGGGGTAGACCCGCCTGTGTGCCATCCAGCTGTCTTCTGTGAGCACAACCTGCTCAGAGCCAGAGGCAGAGGCTGGAGGTTCATTTCCTTCCAAGGAGAGGCTAAAGGGAACTACCAGCAAGGCCAGCTCCAAGGAGACAGAAACACTGGCAGGCCGGCAGGTCAGCCCGAGGGCAGGTCAGCCCGAGGACCTGTTCGGCTGGCACGCGGCGGATTCCTATGCAAACCTGGCTCCATCAGGAGATCGAGAGCCTCATTTCCCCAGGGAAACAACTGACTGGAGCTAAGTAAGGCTGCTCCGGGGCTGTGGTGAGACTCCCCGACTGGCCAGGGTCGCCTGTCGCTTCCCTACCGCTCCCCACCCCACTTTAGTTATGACAAAACCTGCTTTAGCCCCTCTGAGACTTTCCAGAACTAGATCCCACATGAGCATGAATGACAGAGCAGGAAATATGAGGGGTGGGTGGGAAGAAGATGCTTTGTCGGCCGGCCACAGAAGGCCTAAGAATGTTGTCCTCACATGTGCACGTGTTCCAGACATGCATTTTGATGCTGACAAGGAGAAGAGATTGAAGGCTGAGAAAGTGCCTTCTTAAGATGGAGAGACTTGAGCTGATCACAGCAGCTGAGGCGAAGGAGTCCGTGAAGAGGCAATGAAACATTATCGTATTGTCAGAACTATTGGCAGAAAGCAAGGATTTCAAAGCGCATGAAGTCAACAAGCACAAAGCACTTTTCAGCTCACCTTTCCCTGGGTCGTGGAACAAAGCAGCCCCGTGTCTCTGCTAGAGAAGCGGCAGTCAAACCCCTTCCTGTGGAGGATCAAGGCTGCCTCATCGGAATGCTTGCCGTCCACCTGCAGACGAGCAGAGAGTGACAACATGCCACAGAAACATTAAGGCCAATAGCGACACCACTGTAGAGTCCACCGTCTTGAAGTCAGTATCCCCAAACCACAAATGCTCACTTTATTTAGCAGTGAAGCCAGGAAAATTCATTTCCCCTCAGGTCCCACGTTCACTGCCACGCCTGCTACATGCCCCTCCCTCTCCCACAAGGAGGCAAGTGACGTTATGTTTTAAGGTTCCTTAGTAAGTCACCTCATGCCCTCGATTCTGGCACAGTCCCGGAGGACCTGGGTGTCCTTTTGCCTACATGCCACATACTGTTTCATCAAAGTTTCTTCAAATAAAGCATTTATTTATTTATTTATTTATTTATATTTTTTAAAAATATAAATTCAATTACCTAACATACAATGTATTATTGGTTTCATGTCTAGGTAGAGGTCAGTGAGTCATCACTCTTACATAATACCCAGTGCTCGTTACATCACATGCCCTCCTTAATGTCTATCACCCCATCCCCTAACCCCTCTCCCTTCCAGCAACCCTCAGTTTGTTTCCTACGATTAAAAGTCTCTTATGGTTTGTCTCTCTCTCTGGTTTCATCTTGTTTTACTTTTCCCTCCTTTCCCTACGATCCTCGTTTTGTTTCTTAAAGTCCACATCAGTGAGATCACATGATAATTGTCTTTCTCTGATTGACTTATTTCGCTTAGCCTAATACCCTCTAGTTCCATCCACGTCATTGCAAAGGGGCAAATAAGGCATTTAATTTTTATTTATTTAGTTTTTAACATATACATCAGTTGAATAAAGTGTATCTGAATTTAGTCCTTATCTGGTCATTGAATGATGTATTATCCATCTCACAACTGAAACACACTTCTTTATTGAATGCTAATTTTTGCTAATTGCATTAACATTTTTAATCTTTAATGCATTGGTTCATTATTTTTATACAAAAGACATTTAAATTGAATTAGTTATGCTTATCACTTGCTAGGCCAACCACATTTATTAGCTTGATGTTTCATTTAAATTCACATTACAGAAGCTATTCTTCTTGCGCAGGCGAAGAGAGAAATACTAAACACGACGAGTCCGCTACAGGGATCAGTGCACACTTTCCTACGGGAAAATTTCCTGCGTCCATTTAAGTAAGGATGCCATGAGTGCTCTGAATGTTTTAAATTACGGTTCTCTTGATAAATTTTATGTTTCCTAAAGGAGGGAGATGCTTCTGATAATAAGCAAAATAAACTAAGAATCCTTGGACGAATTAAGAAAGGTCCAGCTATTCGAAGGAGTTGAGTGTGTGCCGCACTGACCTATGATGAAAGTGACCCCCTCTCCTCTTCTGTGGCCACAGTTACGAATATGTCCAAGTTCTTAATCCTCCTCACTAGGGGATGGGATTTTTAAATGTGCCATAGAGACACCTTTTCCGAAGAGCTGCCGGCGCTCTCACCACTGATTTGATTCTAATGTGCCCGAACAATTGAAAGCTGTCCTCACCTCAGATTCTTGGCGGGGATAACCTGTTTTATGACATTTCACACTGGTATTTTGCTGTGGTACTGCTACGACTTTGTTTGAAGGCAGAGGGAAAAAGTCATTTAAGGAATTCTGAGTCATCACAGGACCAACACGATAAACATAGCAAATGTAAATCGTATGATAAGGATTTCTAATAAAATTTCAATGTGTTTCACACAGTCCCAAAACAGCATGAAAAGAGCACAGCAAAAAAAATCCTTCGTTTATCATATACATAAGGTCTGCAGGAGAACAACAAGGGCAATTCTGTCATGGACTAAGTGCGTAGTCTTGGAATAGTCACGGACACGTTTCCCTTCTTCATGAGTCATGGTATCTTGTAAGATGCTGACAATACCGTGTTTGGTGGCTTAGCTTACAGGACAGAACGTGTTGGTGCAGAAGCTGTAGAAAGTGGATCAGAACCTGGGTTGGGAGTCAGGCAGCTCGAGATCTAGATCCTAGCTCTGCAATTTCCTAGATGTTTCTAGCAAAACCTGGTTTTTCCTTTACCATAAAATGGAGATGAAATGAAATTCAATGGTGTAACAGGGACTCAGCCCAGTGTCTGCAGCAGAGGAAGCCCTCGGTACATTTTAGCTATTTTTATTTCTATCAATATAATCTATCAAATAAATATTGGTGATTATCTCCCCAATAGCTACCAATTAAACAATACTCTCCCTTAACTTATTATTCACAAATTTTCTTTAGTGACATCATAACTTTGCAGCTGAGGAATCAGAGACCCTCCAAACTACACGTCAACAATCATGCATCAAGATCATAACAAGGTCCCAATTCAGATTCACTACTTAGATGGTCTATTGATGAGGCTCTTTTAAAAGCACCGACCATTATAACCTAAGCATTTGGCCATTTTAACTTACTAGACCATCCTCACAAAACCACCTGACAGCAGGCTTTGTGAAATTTCCTGCAACACATCTGCTCTTGAAATAATGAATGTGTGAGGCCTTTAGCAGACGGGAGGTGACAATAAAAAAAGAAAAAAGGAAGCATCTTTGGAATTTTGCCATTCATTTTACAAGAGATTTAAACAACATGAAAAGTAGAAATTGAAGTCATAAAGAGTAATTTTCACCGATGGAAAAGAAGTTCCACTTTCTCTCAAAACTAAAACTGCATCACTTTCGTAACAACCAGAACACCAACCGAAATAGCAATCATCTTGTCCAAGTTTTTAAAAATTAAATATTCATGAAAGTATCAGTTTTCAAGCAAAAATACCTGAGGCAAAGCAGCAGTTTTTCAGTTTCAAAGTCTGTCTCGTCATTTTATTTCCAAGAAAACTGTTTTTCAAAGTAGGGAAACTGTGAATTGAACTTGAATATGCATGCAAGAAAACAGATACCTCCACAAAAAAGATGCTGTTCACTTGAGGAGAGTAAACAGACTTTGAAAGACCTGTTTTTATATTCATTAATGTATCAGTACTATTTGGACCTCAGGAAAAAAAAAAAAAAAAGGAAGGGGGTAGGGAAGAAAATTTACAAAGTTCGAAATTGTGCCAAGCACTGTGCTAGGGGAGCTTCAAAATAAGCGTCTGTGTAAAACAGCTCCGCTCACGGTTGAGGCTGAATCCCTTCAGGAAGGCTTGGGTGTTCCAAAGTCCCTCAGAGAATCCGCTGTAGAACTTTCTTCAAGGGGATAAAGCAACCTGCAGCTCTGAGGCTAAGCAGGGCCCGGGAGGTGTCTCTGGCGACTGGGGGGTGGAGGGAAGACGGTGTGGCTCGCAGAAAGAAGCCATCAGAGCTAGAAAAAGCTGGATCGGGGGCAAGGTTTGGTCTGGTTCTCACCAACCAGTCCTGTGTCTGAGAAGACGTCATTTAACCTCTCAGAACTCAGAAAACTCGGTGAGACGCGTGAAGCGCCCCTCGGAGGATCAAGGGCCAACCTCAGTGACAGTAACAGTAATCGCTGCTAACACCTTCTGAGCACACTTGCCGTGTGCGGGACCCTGTACAGATCACCTCTCACGGAAGAACTCGATTCGTCTCACAGCAGCCTCTGAAACAGCGGAGGTGGTATACAAGGCTGCGTTACTATATTCCAGCGCATGTCAACATCCCGGTCGTGAAGCATGTCCTCGCACAGTCAACTAACAATGATCACAGACTGACCCTACATTAGTCCTTCATGATCTTGCCCACAGATGGTGGGTGGATCCTTCTAAGGGTGTCCCCTCATTACTGAGGTCAAGAGAAAAACAGGCAGAGTATTCCCTAACATTTTCAGCACTCTCGCTCCCCTCTGTTCCCATACAAGAGGAGTATAACGTTCTGGGTGGGCATCTGGAGTCAGACACGCTGGGGTGTGCCTCTCGGCACCCCATTTACTGGCTGCATGACCTGGGAAAGCTACCTACCATCCCTAGGTCAGCTAGTTTCCTCTTGTATAACGGGGGGCACAATATTGCCTACCTTCACAGTACTGCTGGGAGAGCTAAATATGGCTCTCTTTACAGAGAGAACACTCAGCATAATGCCTGGCACACAGACAATGTTGAGGTACCTTATTAATAATTTTTCAAAAAATATATATGGAATACACGTCAAGGTGACATGGAGTTTATTCTGAGAATAAACTTCAACCTCCAATTCATAAAAAAAAGAAGTGCCTACATTTTTATTTCATCTTTAGTAACAATCACCACTGCTCACGACTGAACTCCCACCACCGAGAACCTTCATTCGTCAAGCACTGAGTGCTTACTACGTGCCAGATACTGTTCTAAGTGGTCTACAAACATTAACTCATTTCATCCCCAGAACATCTCTAAGGTGGGTCCTACTATCATGGCCACCTTGAGAATGAGGCACGTGGGAGAACGAGGGGCCGTGTGCTAAGTGAACCGGCCAGTAAGTGCAGGTGATGTGCTCAAAGGCAGCGTGACTCACACACACGAGCTCCACCCGCCTGCCTTCGCTCGAGCTATGGGCGCTCACGGACGTCCCGCTAGGAGGGAGAAGAGAAAGAGCACTTCTCACGGAATAGAAGAAAAGGCTGTAACAGGAAGGAGCTCACTCTCTGATGTGAGGTTAGAAAACGGGAGTCTTTAATCCAAGGTTCCAGCAGCACTAAAACCATGGCTTAACAAAAACACACGTCAATTCAGAAAGAAGGTTTGGACACTGTCATTTCCATCCATCCGGCTTGCTTACCCATCCATTCACCCCATTTTAAACAGGATTTAAGGCCGTTCTGAAAATTAAACACGCACATGGCAGTGTCTCCGAAGCAAAGGAGCAGGCAAGTGTTCTCTATCAAAGTGGGTGAGAACTCAGAACAGAGAGCTGTGCTGGTCCCGGCTCACAGCTAAAGAAACCGGATTTGCTCATTAATAATGTGAGCTTCACAGATGAGTACTCTTTCGGACACTGAAGTAAACGTTATGTGCATCCACTTTTCTTCTGTAGAAGAAAGAAGCTGTAACTCTGACTAGATTCTCCAAGAGAAATGTGTCCCCACCCTCGGTCAAAGAATGTCTAAGGTCTATATAGATTAAGGCATGGCTAAACACGTGGTGGAAAAATTTCTCCAACCTGCCCAGGTTCCTTGAAAACGCCTACCGACATCCATCTTTCCGGTATTCTGGCATCTGGAAAGGTGAGAAAATTGCACGCTGCATTTTAAGTTCTGAGACAGGAAATAACCAGTAGAAATTCATTTTCCAGGGCATTCATTAAAATGTCCAATAACAGTTATCCTGTTTTGATCAACAAGATAAGATGACAGAAAGAACAGGGAAGGTGAATGGCTGTTCTTAGATATGTACAACAAAGGAAATTTTCTCCGCAATTTTCACCTTTCCAGAAGCCAGGGAGATTAATAAAGCACCAATCTATTCTTATAAGAAAGGCAAAATGAAGTAAAAACCTTCAACTGCCTCTTACAAGAAAAGGGGGCGGTGTAAACAAGTGGAGAGAGAAATCTCATTCAGTAAGTGGTGCTGATGTTGAAATGATTTGTTAACTATTTACGAGAAATGGTTAAGCAGAACTTAGAATAAAATGTCACAGAGAACAGGGCTAAATGTAATACACAGAGATAGAGGTAGATAGAGATATAAAGATACATATCTATAAATGAATTAAATAAAATATATCTGAACATAAAAGTGGGGAAAATAATCTGGGGGAAAGAAAAAGATTGAATAACATATTGGTGTCCAAAACACCAAGGCAGAATGGCTCCATGAAGCCTAATTAAATGGCTTAATCAAATTCCTTCTGGTCCCTGGAATGTCCGCATTCCAGGCTGAACCTATCACTGCAGCCTACAGAACCCCAACCGATGATCCGTGCCCCCGTGAGATTCTCCCAGCATCCTCTGTACCAAGACTCCCTTCCCCCTTAATCAATACCCTTTCCTAATGGCATGGTTTTCCCATTCCCGAACACTTCAGCGGTGCTCCTGTTCCCCAGTTTTCAAGTCTTTACAGATCTTCTTTTGAGTATCTCAAGCTTTTGACAGTATAAGAAAAGGAGACGGTAAAGAGAAGAGAGAGGGGCCGAGCCTACAGGAGGAGAAGGCAGACAGTTACACTGCTGGACGGGACTGCGCTAGGGCTAGACGCTGGGGCACTCGGCAGTGCTGTGAGACAGGGTTTAAGAGATGTTTGCTCCCATCTTCATCTGACTGCAACTATATGACATGCAATTAGTTTTTTCCAAAAACATATCAAAATAAGAGCAAGATATGCTTATGTAAAACCATAAACTCATCTACCAATACAGAATAATTCCTGAAAAACTGGACTCTGAGGAGCAGATTTAGTAACTCTTAAGAAGTCGCACACCACCCCCTGAGGCCCAGTAGAGCACCCAGATTCAGGAAGCCTGCCTGTGGGCCCCCATTCTGCCACGTACTGCTGCGTAATTTTATCTTAGTCATCTACTTTCTAACTCTGACTTTCCCAATTTAGTAAATGGAGATAACGGTAATTTCTAGAATCATGAGAGTTTTAAAAAATTACTAATTCCTAAGTTCCACCACCCCAGGCCTACGGAATCAGAATCTCAGAGATGGGGAAATTTGTTAAAGTCTCTATTTCCAAATCTCCCCGGTGTGATCAGACGCACTGACTCTGAGGACCGGTCACTGGAAATGCTGCAGCGCCTTGGTGGGTCTGCACCCCTGCAGACCCTCCCTTGCCTCTCTCCCTGCTCCTCGAGCCCATAACCACTTTCTCCCTGAGGAGTGAGGTTGAGGAACCTGCAGACGGTGGCCCAGGAGCTGGGCAAGCAGGGGCCTCGTCCATCACGCTGCCAGTGAGGAGGTGAGGCAGAAGGATGTGGCTCCCTCGTGTCACGGGGTCTCGGGCACACTGCTCGCGGAAATACCGGGAGGCGGCGGTCAGGAAAATGCTCCCTTACATCCAGGCCGATGGAGACCTCTGGTCTTGCTTGGAAGCCGAGAGCAATGTTGACATTATTTCAGTGGGAAAAATGCTTTGCAACCTCCAAAGGAACGATTCATTACTGCATGTTTGGGGCTGCCAGCACACACAAAATAGGAACATAATCCAAAATGCTGAGGTCTGGCTTCTGGATTTCTTCCAAGTCACATCTGTCTTCTTTTAGTGTAACCATGAAATTACGCTTGACACCTTTCTAAGTGCCAGGCTGTCTTTGATTCAATACCTACATCACCTTCTTTCAATGATTATTTTCCTGTTATCAGAGGTGAAGGAACAGAAAGCAATTCTTTAAAGAAGTGATTCTGAATGGACCAATCAATCCCCTTGGATTACTGGTCAACTTTTAAACAACTATTAGAAATATGTGCTAGGAGTCAAAGACTAACACAGGAAGCAGCACTGATTGATAGGATAATGTAAAACAGCCCCAAATGCTGAGTTCTGCATGACAGTTATGGTTAAGCATTAACATTTCAGTCTTTATTCTTCCCGGTCAAATGGTTAAATTGCTTTTTATTTCCTCTGCTAAACCCCAGTTTGCACCTGAGTTGGCAAGTACGGTCAGGACCCTCAGGACAACAACGTATGTTTTCAAAGGGCTTTCACAGCCTTAGTTTACGTGTTTCTCACAACAGGCCTGCAGCAGGCAGATCTGGTATCAGCCCCGTTTTATAAAGGGTAGCTGAGTCAGCACTTGGCCAGCCATCAGGGCAGTGGAGGTGGGCCACCTGTCGAAGGGTGCGAGTAGCAAGGGGAAGCCAAGTGGACATAGTGAGTGGAGGCCAGACTGTACAGAGCCTAAATGCTGGAGGCTCTGAACCAACTCAGTAGCAATGGAATTTAATCTGGGAAGTGCTGAGAATTGTTTGACAGGAAGCCAGGCAATAAGCAGGGAGAATGAAAGGAGCAGGTAACCACAGAAAAGAGGATCAAGTGCCAGGCCTGGATTACAGAGGGTGAAACCCTACATTCATTGACTCTAGACAACTGGATCTGCTTCAAGAAAACAATCATGGGCAACAGTCACCTAGAAACAAGGCTAAGGAGCAGTGGCTGCCGTGCGCCCCAGAAGCCCTCAGATCCTTAGGTTGCCTACGTCCTCTACCATCCATGCCCAGAGACGGCAACCTGAGGCTCAGAGTCTTTGGCACCCCCCAGTCTATCCCCTCATTCCCTTTAGCTCATGAATTAATGCGAGGAAAACTCAGGGAGGCTATCCATCTCTGGTGTGTTTTTCCCGTGAGTCAAAGAGTCGACCCACTTGGGGCGCCTGGGTGGCACAGCGGTTAAGCGTCTGCCTTCGGCTCAGGGCGTGATCCCAGCATTATGGGATCGAGCCCCACATCAGGCTCCTCCGCTATGAGCCTGCTTCTTCCTCTCCCACTCCTCCTGCTTGTGTTACCTCTCTCGCTGGCTGTCTCTATCTCTGTCAAATAAATAAATAAAAAATCTTTAAAAAAAGAAAAAAAAAAGAAAAGTCGACCCACTGAAGACTGTGGCAGACACCTAGAAAGAACACTCGTGAGATTTGCTCAATCAGCAAATTGTTGGTGAGCTCCCACTACGTGCAGGCAGTCTTCCAGGCAACAGGATGCAACAAGGAATCAAAGAAAAGGCCAGGTCACATGGAGCTTCTATTCTCACCATGGCACCCACGTGGAGGCCTTCCTACTTGCTTGTAACTCTTCCCAGACCACTCTACCCCCAGAAATCTGTAAAAGTCTCTTATTCTCTAACCTCCTTCAGACTTTTACTCCATTAACACCCTTTCTGCAAGGTCCTCTTCTAACCACACTATGAAAACTCGTGTCACCTTCCAGAACCATCCTTCCCTGTTTTCCCTCCCTGACACTTATCACCATCTAACACTTCATATGTTCCTCTTATTTTTTCTTCTTTATTTTTCTCCTCCCACTAGAATCCATGCTTCAGAAAGGCAGGGGTTATTGTCTGGTTTGTTCACAATGGTATCCCTAGTGCCTTTAGCTGTAACTGGCACGTAGTCGGCACAAAATAAATTCTGCAGGTTTGTTCACATGATCAAACAAGCCTTCTGACACATGCAGATATATGCAGGCCTCCTGTGTTCACATGTATTCATTATCACAAGCTGTATGGATACACAGGCCTAAGTTCCTTCTCTTGGTCATACAGTTTTAAAAGCCCTATATGTCCAAATTTACAAGCATTTATCCTTACTTTACTTGGTTTGCTTTAGTTCTTTGTGCTTAAACAAAACATTTTTCTCTTCTTATGTGGTCCTCAAACATGAACATTCTCTTCTTTTCATACTCAGGCCATTTATTACATTCCCCACAGAATCCCTAAACACTTACTATTTCCAGCTACGCATATGCCAATTCATAATATCAAAACAGCTCTACAAAAGGTAAAAATGATGTCAAATGTCTAATTTTTACTCTTTTCAAATGCAATCTCTGACTTTAAAAGTAGGCATACATGTAAACAATAGCAGTCTAACTGAATTAAAATTCCAAATCTAATAAAACCCTCCCCTTTCTTCTTCTAGTATATCTTTAGATGTCTCTAAATAGTTGGTTTCTCAACGCAAAGGTCTGAGTTGCAGTGATTTTCAGGAGAAATATATGAATGTATAAGGCCTCTGATACAGAAATAATTAAATGCTATGCTTCTTAATTCTCTAACTCCTCAAGAAACACTGGCTAACAAGGAGAAATGAATGGAAAATGCCAGTAGAGCTGATCTTAAGGCCTGTTCTCCCACCTACTATTATGTGACCCCAGGCCAGCTTTTGCTTTCTTATCTGTAAAAAGATAATATTCCCTGACCTTCTCACCATACAGAACTTTATCCAGGATTAACATCTATTAGTGGTGGGATATGCTCTAAACTATAGAGCAACAGTCAAATGAAAGGCAGAGTGACTCTGCCTAAAGGCCAAGTCCTCTGAAGGGCTCCTTGAAGCACAGTAAAACTCACAGTACAGTTGACCATTGAACAGTGCAGGGGGTTACGGGCGACGACCCCCCCCCCGCCCCGAGTCAAAAATCCGCATGACTGACTCTCTCACAACATAACTACTAACGGCCTACTATTGACTGGAAGTCTTATTGATAACATGAACAGGTGATCAGCACACATTTTGTATGTTATATGTATATTACACTGTATTCCTATAATAAAGTAAGCTAGAGAAAAGAAAACGTTAAGAAAACCGTAAGGAAGAGAAAATACATTTTTAGTACTGTACAGTGTTTATCGGAGACAATCTGCGTAAGCGGACCCATGCGATTCTAGCTCATGCTGTTCAACGGTCAGCTGAATTTCCTTCTGCTTCTCATCCCTTATGTCAAATATATTACAAAAGAGTAATTCTTCCTAGATCCATTGTGGCATATACCTTTGACTGTATGGTCCTCAGATTAACGAGATGAATGTCACAAGGCAAAGATGACAGTAACGGTGAGAATTCACCTAGCAGCTGAAGGGAGGGCACAGGGATCTTTTCTGTCATCGTAAAGACTGGATGATTCAGGAAAGAGGAAGTTACATGGCTAACGAGAGAAGGATAACTGACCGACTTCTTTTCTTCTTCCTATCAAGAAAAAACAGAACTGTTGAAGTGTTATATCTGCAGTTTTCACAATATTAGTGGAATTACCTGACAGGGTTTAAATAGAAAAGAAATACAAACAAGTACTTTAATTTTATTGTATTTTGTAAGTAACAGTTTTAGCCAACACACAGATTACCAAGTTCATTTGTAAGCATTATAAGAAAATGAACAGTGTCCACTTAACTTAGAAAGATCTTTTTTTCCAGTGCTTTAGTACTAAAAATCCTGACAACATTTTCCAAAAAACATTTTAGGACAAGGTATATCGTTTTACTGAAACTCTTTCTCAACCTACCACAAAATTCTTTAAGTAGATGGGTCGGGATACTCATACATCTTGCACATCATGCAACGTGATCTCTTCTCCCTCAGGTTTTACCCACCATATCCTCATAGTTTCACTTACACACTCGACTAGACCATAACATCTTGAGGTGATCCAAAGCTATGCTCTGTACATGTTACCCAATGACAGGATCTTTTTTGGGGGAAAAAACTCTCTAAATAAATAAGGTTTTTAAATAACACAGGTAATTTGGTAAATCGCTGCCACTGAACTGAAGCTGTTAAATCATGTTATGCAATGGTTAGTACATATTTATCTAGTACACAATTATTCAGTGGAATTTGAAAGCACTTTAGTCATTACTGTGGTGTGTACTTCCACACAAGTGGCTCAGCATGTCCAAACATTAAACAAGTCTGCCAGGGCTGGGGGAGGCATATGGTAGATGACACACTCAATTAATTAAATCAATCACTAAGTAGAACCTTTACCAATAATGCCTAAGGTATAAGAGCACACACAGAAAAACACTGAGAAGAGAAAATAATTTATGTAGAAAGGTTTTCTGATCAACAGTGACACGTGGAACAAATTTAATTTTCTATCTTATTTTTAAACTGTCCATTTCACTGACATCTTCTGATTTTGCATCCTTTTTTGTAATGCTGGGCTCAAATAAAAGGCTTGGCTACTTATCTGGGTGAAAAAATAGGATTTTATAGGAGATATGGGGCTTAAAATTCAGTATGTCAGATTAGCAATGAACAGAGGGTACTGAGCAAAGAGTGACAAGCATCTTGCCGGGAGCGAACTGTAGATGTCATTGCGATTCAGACTATGGAGAGAGAGAGAAAATTAAAGGCAACAGAGGGACACTGCAGTATTAAGATACTGACAAAAAATATTAGGTCTAAAAGAGTTGTAAAAAAAATACGTACCCATTCCACAATCTTTTTTTTAAAAAAAGATTAAATAAAGCATATGTGATCTTCACCAACAATACTGAAATTTAATGTATGTTGTTGAATATTGAGGGAACAGTTTCAAAGGAAACTTTAAATGTATTCCAAGATCAAAGGACTTCATAATCTAGGTCAGGATTACTGACAAAATCACTTTTAGGTAATAAAAGATAAAAGATTCCAACAGAAAAGAAGACACCTGCCGTATCAGAATCAGAAGGCATTAAGTCCATTCTAGGTCAAGTAACATTCAGAAAAAGCTCTCTGGCTTTGTTCTATGCTCTTGGAGGAATCCCTGGACACTTCAGTGAATAGGTGGGACACTTCTTATGGATTATGTACACCTTTCAAAGAGTAATGTGCATATATACTATTCCTCTTGACCCACACCAGTCCCCCTGACTCTCAGTGCCCCCCCAACCTGACCATACTTAAGAATGGCTTTGGGAGCTTGAAACCTAGATCCCTGAACCCTAACGCAAATCTACTTAATCAGATTTTCCAGGGGTGAGCCCTAGGAAGCCAAAGATTAACAGCCCCCGAAGCAAATCTCAAATCTCAGTCAGTCCAACACAGCTCTGTGGACACGGGCTGGGAACCATCACCCCAGACAACCTCCCAACCTTGTAGAAGAAACAGCTCCCTTTGGAGTCAAATTTCTAAGTCTCATCCTTTAACTAGTTTTGGATTAAGAAAATGATTCAGACTCAGAAACATGTGAGTGATAAGTTTCACCAAAGGAAACAATGTCGTGAAGGTAAGTACTTCGAGAATTCAAGAACTGTGCCATTGATTGTCCTAAGCAGGATAAGGAAGAGAAGTTTATGGAAGAGCTGTGGTTCAGAGCTGTAAAAGCACTGCGAACAAATAACACTGCTGGAAGGTGGCCAGGCAGGGTGGGACAAAATCTCATGGAAGGCTCCATGATTCATGTACTTTCTTAACATTTTTACAGCAACGAGGGGCTCAATAAGATATTTAGCTGGTAAATTATCACTTTTTGATTAATCTCCTGGAAAGGTAATCTTTTAACTGTAACCTTTATGATAAACCCAAAGCTTATAACACATGTTTGCTATAGGAAATTTTATGTGTTTAAGCTGTAAAAGAATTCCCCAGCCTTGTAGTAACTAATACACTACTCTAAACATTTTGGTTTCCTGTGGGTTGGAAGGCTTCAAGCTGTTCAGGTCTCACTTTCTCCTTGCAACCTGTATGAAATTATAAATAGTTCCAAGCACATTCTGATCCAAACCACACCAAGCTGAGATCTCCATTGGGTTCCAGTCCTTATTTCATAAGTCAGAACTTCTTGCTAGGCTCCATGGTGTCCTTCATGAAGCCCAATTAAGTTACCTGATCCCTAAACATCAAACGTATCCATTCATCTACATCAAAACTTGCTAAATAAATTACCTAAGATAGTAAGAGATGATATTTTGTGTCACTTTTGCTTATTTAGTATGACCTGATACATGGTGGGAACTTGATAAATGTTTTTTTGAACTTTATCAATAAGCAAATGTAATATAAATAAATGAGAGAAAAATACAGTATGGGAAAGGATGCGGGGGAAAAGAGACAGAAGAAATAATGAATGAAAATATAATGAATCATAACATTTAGAAATAAACCTCATGATGGTGATCTGTGGGCTAAATCTAAATCGGTAGGTCTGCATCGTATTAAAAAGTTGTCTGTTCTTCAGACAACTGTCAAAAGAAAAAAATCCAGAGATTTCACATTGAAACTGTCAACGACAATAACAAAAACTCCCCAAAACGGGTAACTTTTTTTTTTTTTAACCCAAAACACTGGAAATCCAAGTCACGCTGGGCCCCCACATTCCCTCCAGTGTGGCTGAGTTGTAGCTCCTTGGTGGGACAGGTCCTCACACTCATCACAGACCTGGGGTCACCTCACTAAAGCGTTTGCCCTTAAACCTGACCAGCCTCCCTCATGCCACCACTTTTCTGAGCCCTGTAAGCAGTTGAAGCTTTTCATCTGATCTCTCCCAGCTCCTTTCTCCTTACATGTAAAGAACTGGTACCCAGAGGTAAAACGACACAACTGTAATACCTGAACACTTCCAGCACTTCTAATTCCTGGTTCAACGCCCTCCACTACAGCAGTCCTCAGCAGGAAGGGATAGGGAGTAAACGTCAAAGAAACAAAACCTGAAGGGTCAAGGCCAAAGAGACAAGTCCCATTTTTCACTTCCGTTGACCCCTGAGTGTCACTGCCATGGATGACGGTCCACCTCACACAGCTACAGCAAGCCACTGGGCATCTGCACATCTCACAGCGATTATCATCCCAGTCCTCGTTCTCACTGCTTCTCTGAGGAACACTCAAGAACAGGACTCAGTTCCACTTAGTCACCCAGATTACTCCCAGGACGCTCTGGCAGGCTGAAGACTTTCTACTAAAATGCCTTCCTGTATACACAGTGTCTCCTCACCACGGTTCCTACCGTCACACTGTAAACATTAGAGTCTGAGTTGAGAATAAAAACACTTCCTGGAAAGCTTAAGTTATAGGAGATGGAACATTCCTTCATGAAATGTCTTTTTAATCAATTTTACTAGAAATTAAAATGTATTTTCTCTTCTCTAGTTCATTTATTATTTAAAAGAAACTATTGATTTAAGTCCAAGAATCTATAGTTGAGCAAAAGAAAAATTTAACCAACACAGGATTATAAAAACATTGGATCAAATTTCAATCAATTACTATCCAAGGAGTTTTGAATGGGAATAAACAAATTATTTCGCTTCTAAGTGAAAGCTTTATAGATCTGACATGAAAATGCTTATTGCCATAGTTAACAGAACTTTTGCAAATTAGTGTCCATATATAGAGAAAAAAAAAAATAAAAGCCAGAAACTCTTTCGGGAGGAGAAAAAGATGCCAGCACTCAGACAATGATTATCCTGTGCAGTTTTAGTCCTAAAATTAAGCTATCTTGTCAGTAAATGATTTAAACCATGAGTCCCAAGAACTGGTTTAAATCTTGACATCTAAACATGGATGTTAAAATCTTGTTTCCTAAAAGATTCCTGATACTAGAAGAATTCTGGGCTTTAATGAGCTGTTGCCATTTCATTCAATCAACTAGTGTTTTATTTATAGAATAGCTACCACAGGCAAGGAGCCCTGTGGGGCACATGAAAATGAAGCAGACAAGTCCCTGGAATCGAGCAGGGAGAAGAGAACATGCCGAGTATGACAAGGCAGGGACTGGGATAAATGCGGTGGCACCATGTGCTATTACAGCTCACCCATTTATGTATTTGTGCATTCATTCATGCAACAAATATTGGGTGCTTCCTCTGCTAGGAACAATTCTAGAACCAGAAGGACATGGGCCCCAGTCTCGGTGAAGGTACGGTCCAAAGAGGAGAGAGACAATGATAAAAAATAATCACATCTATGCATGGAGGACAGAAGCACAGCTCTGAGGAGGCAGTGAAGGCGGTGACCTGGCCTGGTCAAGTAAGAGCAGTTGACCAAGGCAGCTCTGACCTGAACTACTAGGAAGAATGCCCTGGCAGAGACTGAAACTGCAGACACAAAGGTGCTGTGGGCGCAGGGTGCATGGGGAGTACTTGGGACTGAAAGAAAACCAGTGGGCCCAGAGCAGAAATAGTGCGAGTCATGCTAGATGAAGCTGGCGGACAGGCAGGGCCCAGATCATGAGGGGCTCTTCAGGCCACGGGAAGGATTTTGACTTCTGTTAGAAGAGCAATGAGAAAATATCTGAGGGGTTAAGAAGGCGGCAGTGAGGTCAGATCGAGTTTTGAAAAACCGAATCACTTTGCTTACTTGACTGAGAACAAATATGGCAGGAAAAG
The DNA here is from genome assembly GCF_024610735.1 of Ursus americanus. Taxonomy (NCBI): domain Eukaryota; kingdom Metazoa; phylum Chordata; class Mammalia; order Carnivora; family Ursidae; genus Ursus; species Ursus americanus. The sequence continues at coordinate 2,897,236 of NC_142131.1, forward strand.
AAGAACAGAATGATTCATGAAACACATGATGTTTAGATTAGGGTGGTCAGAATAAGTGAGTTTATAGATTTAAAATATTTAGGCAATAAGAGAGCCAAGCACTGGTGACTACTGTTTTAAGAAAGGGGCAGGCAAAGGAGAAGTATCAATGAGAGATGACTTCTATGTGTGTGGCACTGGATGGAAGGTGGTGCTGGTCCCCGAGAGAGGGAACACTGGAAAAGAGTGGTTTTGGGGGGGGAAGAGAGATCATGAGAGTGATCATGGATATGTCAGGTCTGAATAGCAGGATGCAGCTAGGGAGATGGGTCTGCAGGTAAGAGGTGAAAGGTATGTGTGGGTTTCATCTGTATAGAGGTGGTCACCACAGCCTCGGGAGTGGGAGAGATTGCAGAGGGAGAACACATAAAATGAGAAAAGGAGACGGTGTGGGGTCAACCCTTGAGCACTCTTGACATTTAATGGGTGAATTAATAACTATCAAAGAGACAGAGAAAGAACCACTTGGGAGGTAGGAAGAAAACCAAATAAGCATGGCACCACGAAAGCCCTGGCTAGACTGTCTTCTAAGAAGTGACATGGTCAGTGTCAAATGTTGCTGCAAGGTGAAGTAAGACGACGGATCTCGTGATACTGGCAAGGTTATGTGTGTGCGTGTGTGGGGGGAGGCTAAAGCAAAACTGAAATGAATTGAGTGTGACACGGAAGCAATGAAATAAACCCATCTCACAAACCAGCTCAACCGGGTGTGGGAGACAGGACGGTAGTGCGGGGCAAATGGAAATGGGTCTGCATGGAAGCTGGTTTTGGTTTTTATTTTTAATAGGAGAAAATGAAGAGTATCCAAAAGCCTGCAGAAAGGGTTTCTTTCCTAGGGAATGTTGGCTATGAAGCGCAGGGAGAAGGAAGGGGGAGGGTGATGATGCTGAGGAGGTCACTGCGGTATGTTCCAAGGACAAGCGGAGGTACTGGCCTAGGAGGCAAGGAAGGTAAATGTCTCTACTGCAATATGAGGTAAGTAGGAAAGGGTGGGAGGAGATGGTTGATACCTAGAACTGAGAGCCCTGTCAAATGTGAAGTCAGTGGTGGGGCCACCAGCTGAAAAGAGCAGAAAAGATCTGAAATGGGTCAGTGAAGAAAGGAGAGCAGAATGAGAAAAAAAGGGCCGTGCAGAGAGTCATCTGAAGTGGGAAATCATTAAAGCATGGAAGACCGTGATGATGACTTTTGCGTTGCCTTGAAGAGGCGTACGTCATGTTGGTTTACGTCCAACTCAGCTTTAGCCAGACTGTTTAATGGAATGCTGGGGTTTTGTTTTGGGGAATGAAAACTGAGCAAGACAACAGACAAGTAAATCCATTTTCAATTGAGGAGTCTAAGACTAGAATGAGCACACTAAGGTTTCCAATAAATCTTACTAATCAAACTTAATCTCCTAAGTATGTGACTAAGTTCTAGTCTTAAATTCAACTCTTATTTTCTTTCACATAATTTCAGAAAATTTCACCCAAACTGATTCTTTAACATTATTTTACATCTACATAATAAGCAAAAATAAAAAATAAGACTTAAATGCAAATCTGACATATGTGTAACTGAAGTTCTCTTTCTTGTCAATATAGGCGAAATCTATTATAAAGATATCTCAAAACTGGGAACTGTAAATCATAAAAAAAGTGGAAAAAGTCATAATTTCAAATTTTGGGTGGCAAAGAACAATCAACATCAGAAAGTGCGAGTTATTTTTTTTTCCTACCATATTCACAACACTTCTTTTTTCCAGAAGTATTCGAAATAAATTAGCTGTGACCTTGTTATCATGGACACCTTGCTCAAGGCCGCGATTATCATCTTGCATGAGTCTTCGATCCATGATAACTTCAATCTGACCTAAAGCAAACAAACAAACAAACTGGCCAGGGTTATTTAATACAAACATCCAGGGAGAATCACATAAGTTTAGGCACGGTCCTGCGTTAAGCCAAAGAGACAGATCTGTAGAGCCCACAGTGCCAAGGGCTTTCTCAAAGCAGCTGGTATAAATGCAAAAAATAGGACTGTATTTCCGTTTTAAAATTTAAGTGAAATTTAAAAAGATTAGTGGTAGCATCTGGAATTTAAAAATGCTTATGAGGTTCATTAGGAAACGTACATCACACATGGAGTAACAAGACAAATACAGACGTGTAGAATCTAAAAAGGATCTGAAAGACGATTTAGGTTACTTGGTATCTGGTGACTGTCCGAGGAAATCCCAGGATTTGGAGACACCCACCACATACCCTTCCCTCCCTGGTATTATGTTAGTAGCATCAACTATCCTCACTCCTCCACAACAAGAGGTCATATTTGGTTCCCTCGTCTGTTGTGGAATAATTCCACGCCTCCTCTAGTTTAAGCTGTAAGCTAATGGTTAGGCTATGAGAGTACAAACTAAAACAAAACAAAAACCCAAAAAACTAAAAAACAAACAAACAAAACCCTATCCATAACAAACCAAAAAACCACCCGGAGCCATAGTTATTAATTTACATTAAAAAAAACCTAGTCCTATACACTTAAAAATATATGTATATTCATCCATCCACCCATTCACGTTTGTTGTAGTATTAAACGATCTTTTGGCATAAAACAGCAATACATAAAATATTTTAATAACTATTATTTTGACATAGTCAATCCAAATCTATTTAGTTTTTCTTCTCAGTTTAGGTACCCAGTACATAAAACTGCCAGTGACGATTAGAATTTTCGCTGCTACTACCTCCAAATTTGTTTTAGAACACAACTGTCTAGAATTTGCCCCTCGGGCACTGGGACGAATTGGCCATCTAGGGCCTGATCACTTCACACCCATATTAGTCCATTAACCTCTTGGCAATTTCTCTCTTCTCCCTGCCTCCAAATATTAGCCCTCATAACATGCGACACTCAGTAAATCTCCTGGGCTGTGCTCAAATTGTCCTTATGTTTGTAGGCACTCAAACACTGGAGTACTTGGGTGTCTACAGCAGGGGCACCTGGGCCAGGTGTGACTCTCGAGCCACCCATTTCTAAACCTTGCCTTCAATTCTCAAAGTTGGGTCCTTCAACAGGGAACTAGACATTAGGCCTGGAGTAATCATGGACTAGACAGTTATGTCATGTCCCTTGATAAAGACAAGCTGAGAAATAAAGCTCCTCTGCCCCTAAACCACATTTAGGAATTTTATGTCAAGTTGTCCAATCCATAAATGTTGACTTAATTTTTTAAAAATCAAAACATAAAAAATTCGAGCCTTCCGGGCTCTTTGGAAACAAAAAAATTTGGCAACCCTGGGCCCCTCTCCCCATGGCGACAACAGTCTGGCACTGAGCAGCGGCTGCCCCACCGAACGCCGGGAACGCTGTGCCCCAGTTTGCCGAAGCCCCACCACTCCCTGCTGCATCCATGATATGAGGCCATTATTATTTTTATAATGGCGTTAATGTCTTTATGGCATCATCTCATGATTCTGTGTAACGAAAGCCACAAAGAAAGATGAGTAGTATACTTTTTTGTGTGGGCGGACATATAGAACATATGTATATGCCTAATAAAAAAAGTGGATTCGTGGCAAAGGGTACGCCAGGCACCTGCACCCATTTATTACCTGCCTGGCTCTGTAAGACACTTGTCTTAGCGACTCTCAATATGTAAGAAAGAGCAACTGACCACATATAAATGATAATAAAAAATATGTATTATAAAGGACATAAGCCTCCCAATAGAGGTTTTATAAAAATTAATCTGTGTTTATAATTTATCTTCTCTTTCCATCTTGTTCTCTCTTTTGGAATCCTTATTAAAGTTGTGCCTGTCACCTCTTTATTCCCCTTTCTGTATCATTTCAACTCCCTTTCTTCTTTCGGGTGGAAGTGCCCCAGAAGGATGTGATTCAGAGAAGGACCTAGGTTTGAACTGTTACCTCCCACCTTGGCGAACTTCGGCAACTCTGGGAATTTCTAACTTTTCTCCTGGCCCCCTCTCCTCTTTGACTTCTGGAGAGTTTCCACAGCCATTCAATTATGACGATGACAGAGGCTTGTGCAAACAATGAGCTATCAGGAGAGATAAATTATCTTTAAGAAGAAATGGCTTCATGGAGTTTTAGGTCCCTCATTCTTCATCAGAAGATTGAGGAAATACATTATTTTATGTTATTCTCACAAAACCAAAATTAACTAATAGTCTGGTTCTCAAAAGAAGGCGGCTGGTGTCTGAAGATGATAATTAACACATATGACCAACAGAAAAACTATACACTTGGAAGAGCAAAAAAGAATCCAAACAATACGTACCACTTTTCAAGCTTGAAACCCCTAAAGACTGAGCAGAGAGTAGTGTCAACCGATGCTTGGCATCCTGTATATAGGCCATTGTAGTCATTGGATAGACATTTGCTTGAAGAGGTAATTTGCTCATTGTCATTCTAGGCTGAATCTATAAGACCAAACAGTTCACTTAAAAAAAAAGAAATCAAGTGATATTTACAGATGTACTTTAAAAAATCAGTACTGACTATAGATGACTTTTCCTCCAAAGAGTAAAAGGTATAGCTTCCTTTCCTGTTCAAAGGAAGAGCAAATTTAGGAATTAAAACATTCTTCAAAACAATATGGAAAAAAAGCATGAGGATCTTAGAAAACTTTAAGTGAGAAAGGTAGAACTTATCCAGGTTTTTAAAATAGGCATTCCTATTTAATTCAGAATAAAAATCCTTAACAAAAGTCTTCTAGCTTTCCAATATTTGCATAAAACAAATTATAAAGGTATTAAGTATTCATTTCTCATCTAAATCTAACATACCGCTTTTGTAATGAATGCTAAGCATAATAGCTCTCTATCCCCGTTCAAAAAAATATCTCTTATAATTCTTGAATCAGTTTTAATAAATACCACAGATCCCCTCATCAAATCTTCTAACATATTATATTAAAATAATCAAATTCATATTTATATTAAAAAACCCTTCGGTGCTTACTCTTCCTGGTTAGTTTCAATGTAGATAGTCCCGTATTTTAATTTTTCTTGGTCTGGTATATGAATGGATGAAATACATTATTTTAGTTTTTGACGAAAATGCACTAAGCTGGTTGGGTCAAGGAGACTCCCTCAAACCTCAGGAGGAAACATCAAATAGAGTCTTTGTTATCAGGTATCTTATTCACACCACATAAAAATGACATCTCTCCTGTTCAGTTCATGCAAGTCTGACATGACGCTCAAGAAGGAAAGAAGTACAAAGTTAATGGGATAGTTAACATGTATCGAGTGTTATAACTAGGCAAAGTACTGGGTATTCACAAATACAATCTTTAGTCTTCACAACAACCCTGTAGTGCATCCTTCAACTTACTGGCTGTACTGAAGAGTGTCCCCCCCCAAGTTCAGGGCCACCCACAACCTGTGAATGTGATTTTACTTTGAAATAGGATCTCTACAGACATTAAGTTATACTGGACTAGGGTGGGCTCTAATCCAAGGACTGACGTCCTTCTAAGAGGGAAATCTGGACACAGAGGGACACTCATGGAGACACAAGGAAAATACAAGGACTCTGTGACAGCAGAGGCAGAGAGTGGAGTGATGGGTCTAGAAGCCAACAGTGCCTAGAATGGCCCGAAGCCACTAGAAGCTAGTGATGGGTCTAGAAGCCAACAGTGCCTAGAATGGCCCGAAGCCACTAGAAGCTAGAACAGGCAAGGAAGCGTATTTCCCTAGAGCCTCTGGAGGGAGTGTGACCCTGAAGACATCTTGGTTTTGGACTTCTGGTGTCCAGAACTGTGAAAGAATAAATTCCTGTTGTTTTAAGCCACGCAGTTTGTGGTAATTTGTATCACAGGCCCAGGAAATTATGAAACTGAAGACACAATTGTAAAATGTTAAAAAGAAAAAAAAAAAAAAGCAAGAAAAAAGAATAAATAGTTGGAAGGAATTTTCTATTTCTCCTTTCCAATCCTGATCTCCCCATTCAAATTGTACACTCAATGAAAAGGACACTGACACTGTCATGACTGTGGGGCTGCCACCTTCACTCCCTACCCGTGGGTCTAGATTTCTAGTTTTGCCCAAGGACTACTCTTTCCAAGGCTTAAAAAATAATCTATTTTAGAAGCAGAAATATTTAGGTTATAAATTTAGACATTTATAAATTTAGAAATAATATTTTCCCATTTATTCAAATGCTCGATCCTTGAAAAGAAAATTCACATTTTTATTCACTTTTACTAAGGTTTTTTTTTTTTTCATTCATGTATACACCCACACATACAAATAATTGCTTCTGTAAGATTTTAAGAAAAGAGTTTCTTTTGTACACAAGGAAAATGAATCACCATAAAGTCGGGGCTTCATTTGAAAACCAAACAGCTGTGGTAGAATTAACATGTAAATTCAAAGAGTATAATGCAATTTTTATGCTTTGGAAAAGGTTTAAATTTAACCTTTGCTGAAAATTGTAGAAGAGAAAATTATCACAATCCCTTCCACTCATCCCAGTTGAAAATCAGACAAAGTAAAAGCATTTGTTGTGGAATTATTTCTATTCATAGCCAGAAATTTCTAAAATGCTAACGTCTCAAAAACATGCTAATGTTTTTAATAGTATTATTTCAAAGCTATGTTGTCACACACATATACTCTGAATATAGAAATTTAGGTAACAATCAAAGGAGCCCTATTAAATTAGAGAGCTGACAATCTGAAAAAATTCTGAGTCAATTTTCTCATTACTATTTCAAACTATTTTGTGAACATTTTGATTAAATACATATCTACTCACATTTCTAAACAGATATATGCTTGTATATTTCTTGGTTTATGTCTATGTACACATGTGTGCATAAAGGTAAACACACATACATTATTGATAAAAAGAGGGTAAGAGTTTCCCTGAAATTTAAAAGAGCCCATTATTAGATTATACATTTAAAAGCATAGATGTAATAAATTAAATATGCACAGACCATTTCCTTATGAGGGGAAAAATATATACTCCATCAATCCCTAATTATGTTTCCTTCCTATTAGACAAATTCAGATATATTTTGGTATCAAGGCATTTAACATGCAAATGGTCACCAAACCTGCCTTTGAAAAAATACAACCGTAAATCAGATGTTCTACAAACCAATCTCTCAAATATTTGTTCTAACTTTGGAAATCTGGTTGAATACAGAACCTATAAGCACCTGTTAAAATTCAGTTTTCCCCTAGAAATAATTTGTAAACTTAAGCATATCATTCAAAGGATCTGAAATTAACTGGCCCATTACCATATGTAAAAGTTACACAGCCATTACTCAGATATTTTACAGGAAAATTACCTGGTATCCATTCAGGTCAGTATAAAATCTGTTTTGACTGTTTATGCTAGAAGAAATTCTCATTGCAATCTCACGGTTATGTTCTTTTCGGATGTCCACAATATTGGACACTTCCACAGACTGTCCCTCTATTCCTAAATTTAAAAGAATATATGTATTAATAGAAACTTATTGCTCTACTTTTCTTAAATATACTATACAGAACTTCCAAAGTGACATACATTTTCCTGTTTTTTATTCCTATCTTCACCATTTTTCAGGCTAATTGTGCCATTGTTCACCTTTTTCTTTTTTCTTTTTTTTTTTAAAAACATTTACCCTGGGGCACATGTAACTCAACAGAAGGATGAAGAGGTTGGGATGAGATAAATGCAGATGAAATGTAACATGCAAATGATTCTCCAGTGAGTTCTGGAGGGGAAAGAGGACATGAAATGAGAAAAGGTCAGCCCCACTCCAGGCCAGCTGGCCAGTCATGTGTACAGCCATTCCCCAACAGAGCCATTCGAGCCTACTTCTTCCCCGCTCGCCTTCCACACTGGAAGTCTGAACCAGTGAGATTTACACTCTGTTGGTTCAAGAGACAGTCTATTATTGCCCATGATCTATAATCTAGGAAGAGAGACACGAGATCCAATGAGATGATTTATGGCTGAAACGGATATTATCATATTAGTATTTGTGAAGTATAATCTGGAGAGCTCCCCAGAAGTTAAATCAATTTTAATTGAGTTTGGTATCTCTTAGGACCCCTTGTTATGAAGTGATTCATTTTGCCCTTTGCTATATAAAGCAGAGGACAGCTTGAAGAAGTCCCAGATGTATCAAGCATTTATTTTTTTGGATAAGCCTAAACTGTTCACTAATTTCTATCCGTCACACTACCCTAACAATATCTTCTGGTCCCCAATGAAGTCTTGGGTCTATTTCAGAGACGGAGAGGGGGTTATGAAGAAATCCAACACTTCTAATACAGACTGAATGTGTAGAAGAGATACAGGATCTTCTAAGGAAGAGCAATCAGGAAAACAAGCAGTCAAGAGAACAAAGACTGGCCCTAAACTATTTCATACGGTGAAGGTTTTTAAGGTTCTAAGAGCCCTGGACACATACCTGCAGTTGTCAGCCATTACCCACCACACCTCACACACTGATCTGTCACAGCGTGCTGATAAACAGCACACTCTTTAGACAAAGAAGGCTGTGTAAAGAGGAATCGGGAGTGGGAGAAGGGAGTAAGGAGGACTTTTTCTGGAAGCCAAGAAGAATCCCCAGGGCTTAGAGAAGGTGAAAGCAAACAGTTAAAGAAAGGAAGTTTGAATCTGTGGGACGTGTGGAAAATACTGAAAATACAGCTAACCGAGACACTCTATGTATGGGAGAAATACATGGGAAATTGTAAAACATAAATAGTAACACGCTGACAATACCAAACAGGCGGAAGCCTCCACCAACAGAATTTTCAGAATTCTCACAGAAGTTCTTTTCTGGGAGATGTTACCCTTCCAACTCGACAACCTCAGTCAGAGAGGACTTCAGTTTCTTACTATGTTCATAAAGCTGTAATGAGCAGTGTGACCTCATGAGTGGGGGAAATAGGTGCCTTTTTTTCCCCTCCTGCTTTATCGCCAGTCTGAACCACTAATCTCTGCCCAGCTAAATATACATAAAACTTGCCTTCTGACAATTCAATTACCAGATAGCTGACCCACATAGCTTCACTACTACTGAGAAGTTAAAAGAAAAAAAAAAAAATCACATCCACTGATGCTAGAACAACGGTATCTTCTTTGACTAGCAAATGTATGACTTTCAAGGCAAAACTTTCCTTTCGGTAGGTTTATTTCAACCCTAATATTTTTCAAAGCCAATGAAATGTATATGAAATTTTAAGACAAGCTTCTACAAATGAACCAAAGACGCCAAAAACACAAAATGCAGCACTAGGGATGAAGTCCCCAATGAAGCATTCGGGAGAACACGTCATCTACTGGAAGCCTTCGTAGGGCTTTTAGCATCGCGCACGTTTTCTCCTCTGGAGACTGGATATTGTCTCGGGGGTCAACAGAATACATGAAATGAAATAAAGTCTTAACAAAGGAGACTGTCATTAATTTCAAGTCATGTATCTCTGGAAAACATTTACAAAAAAACGTGCTTCAAAAAATAAATAATTTCACATTACCTCTGGCAATAATAAATTATTTCTGTTGAGAAAATCATCTTTCTTGAGCTCAGTATTATGCTCAGATCCTATTGTGGCAACAAATGCTTAAATCTCCTTTAAAAGGAGCCTCGACATCCATTCACAAGAGAGAATGGAGATTATTTATTAACAAAGGCAACACAAGGTAAAAACAGAGCAAGTCCACAGGTGGAAAGCCATCACAGAGAAGTGGGAAGAGTCCTGCAGAACCCTGTTTGTTTGGTTTTTTTCCTCCTCCCTAGAGCCTGTTAGCTTCTTACAGATTATCTTACATTCCATCTCTACATTCCAGTTTTTAACAACATTTTGGGGATGTAGTAGGTGCTTTAATTCTCACCATCAAAGAGAATAAGTTAGGGGGCGCCTGGGTGGCACAGCGGTTAAGCGTCTGCCTTAGGCTCAGGGCGTGATCCCAGCATTATGGGATCGAGCCCCACATCAGGCTCCTCCACTATGAGCCTGCTTCTTCCTCTCCCACTCCCCCTGCTTGTGTTCCCTCTCTCGCTGGCTGTCTCTATCTCTGTCGAATAAATAAAAATAAAATCTTTTTTAAAAAAAAGAGAATGAGTTAGGATGTGAGAGGCTGTCCTTCATCATGCAGAAGTCAGCTGACATGGGAGGACAGCAAACTAGGCCACGGACAGAGTTTAAATAGATAGAAAGATAAGGGAATAAGTACTTTAATTTTGAGCAAACACATGCATGCTGGAATGTAAGCTCCTCAAGCACTGGGACCATGTCTTATTTATCTTTACGCTCCCAGCACATAATAGGCAGACAGTAGTGTTTGCTGAGTGAAGGGCAGCAGCTACTGGAGGAAGCAGCCAACAATTACTGAGGCCTTGCTAGGTACCATATGGTTGCCAACTGCTTTCCGTACAGTGGCCCATTCAACCCTCACCTTAAGCCTAGGACGACATTCCTTGCCCCAGATTACGAGGCTGGCAGAACCAGGACTAAGCCTCTCAGCCATCATGCCTCACGAGCAAACTGACCACCAGAGAACACCGAAGTTACTTTGGCACCATAGACTGGAGAAGCCTTGCAGTGACTTTGAGTAGAAAGGAGACCTCCAGATTATTTTTTAAGAAAGGAAGAGGGTACTGATCTGGGGTCTGATATGCTGCAAGTGCTATTTAACGGAGTCAAATAAATTAATAAAATGATAATAAAATTAAAATAATAAAAAAATCATGGGACAGGGTTGCCAGAATACAAAACTTCTTTAAAACAATCCAAAATCTTTTTTTAAATGTCACAGTCACACCAATAAAGTAATATATATTAATTAAAGACACTAGATCTCACTTAATCTACTTAAAACGAACACTGATCATAAGCACAAGCATGTTCACTGTGCACTGGTGCCAAGGGTAGAAACTTGGGAAACAGGCTACATGTCCACCAACAGACAGATGAATAATACAACCAGTATGCCCACACTACGGGCTGCTCTGTAGCAAATGAGCGAGGCGGCTCTCTTCCTGGGGAAAGAAATACTGATGCAGAAAGGGAATGCAGCATTTGTATAGTACGAGGAACTTTATGCTAAAACCAAACACAATACTACACCTTTCTACAGGTGTGCACGCATGTGTGTGTGTGTGTGTGTCAGAGAGAGTGAGAGAGCGCGCACACGAGCGACTGCATGTACACACAGGTATCTGATTACCTCTCGAGCAGTGGGTAGGGGCCACGCACAGATTCTAGAGAGATTTCACCTTATACTATAATGTGTGACATTTTTGTCAAAATATTATACTTATATATTATTTGTATACATATATATTATAAAATAACAAAAATTATCTTAAGCATCTTTAAAAGAAGATTATTTTCTAGGAAGGCAGGGAAAAAGATGAAACTGCGTAGGCAGGGGGGGTCAGGGTAGGGAGGCATCACCTTTTGCTTTTGATGCTTAGCACCAGTCTTAATGAAACTGAGAAGGGTACCCCTTCTTGTGTGGAAGGAAAAACTGGAAGGTATCTCTGAAACATCGTTTGTGTGGGAAAGAAGAGGTAGACGGAAATGTCCAGGGAGGGTGTGGCTGAGGAATGCAGATGGAAAGCCCGGGGCCATGGCTCTAGGCAGCAGCAGCTGGTGGCTTTTGGAGAATTCTGGGCCTCCTTTCCTCACACAGTCTCCTTTCTTTACCATCACATCATTACAACGCCTATCTGGTCAGCTGAAGTCAACCCTGACCCGTAGAATCTCAGAGTTGGTCCAATCCTCTCCACCCACCCAATCACCTTATTCTAGCAATTTTGAAATGCAAAGTGTACCTTTCCAAGGAGTATCCCTAATACATCAGACACCACTCCCCATACTCAAATGGTTATCGGAGTGAGAGGCAGCAGCTTGGGAGAAAGAGCAAAAGAAAGCCTGACTCACTCGGCAAGTTTTCGGTATCTTATTAGTGTCGCTCGATGTGTGATCAGGACAAGTCCTTACATCAAGATGCAATCACAACAACTGGCCCACACCCACCTAGGAAACTGAAAAGTGATGGATGGCGAGAACCCAAAAGAGGTGCTTAACTGAATTTGACATAGATATGAAATCATATAAAATAAATTCTCAAAAAACCCACCTAAGGTTCAAAGCAAGGTCTTCAGTGAGTGTCCTTAAATGTAGGTTCTTGGACGGAAATGCAAGCTTGTTATCTAATTGTTGCCCTCATTCCTTTTTCTTGACTCTGTGTCTGAGCAGAGGGAGTGACTAAGCCATCACTTCACGGCAGAAGTAGGACAATGGTAACAATAATTGTTAACAATAACAACAGCGAACAAAAAAGCTGTCATGAAAAACCAGGGCTTGTAATTCGAAGTATTGCCCCTCAAATTTTGGGAGTATTTTGTTCTGTATTTAAATCATCAAAAATATAAAAATACCTTTCCCATTATGTATTTACTTTTGTGACAGTGTTTTTGTGAACTTACCCAACTTAACTGGGAGCTGACACTGAGGGTCATTAACTAACACACACTGCTTCAGTCAACATAAACTTTAACGACAGTTTTCGCAACAATGATGCATTTAGTAGGTCAATATGGAGATGATGTTTCTAAAAAGCAAATATTATCATTTTTAAAGACTGTACTCATATCTGAAAGTACCAAGAATAAAAATGGTAATAACTCGCACAACTGGATGACCTTTTTCTCCATGTTGACTTATTCAACTTGCCTATCCATTGTAAGGTCTAATTTATCCTCTGAGGTACCGGCTGATTTCCAGGTCTGTAAACGTTCACATTGATTATTTCTGCACAAGTGAAAATTTTAACATCTGCTTTCATGAATATAAATTTAAGTAAATTTCATTCTGAGTCTTGAATTTAAGAAAATGATGATGCACCACTTTGTTTTATTTCTAAAGCAGTAGATAAATAACTACTGTGACTTATTGATCAACTTATTATGAGCGAGGCACTAGTCTACGTATTTTAGGCTTTTCATTTCAGTAATTCTTATAATGACACAAAAGTAAACGCATAATAGGAAAGGTAGAGCATTTTGATACCACGGATTGCAAATTTTGGTTAAAGATGATACCAATTAACTACAATATACTTGGAAGACCTAATAATAGAAAAACATACACAGTAACACTGGGAGCTGTCTTTTTTTTTTTTTTTTTTTCTAGTAAGCACTGATTTTAAGAAACAACAGGTTTTTTGGAAGCTCTGTCCTGGAGGAAACACAACATCTACATCAGTAACATTTTTAAAAAATCCAAAACAGACGATCTAACGAAAGCACTTGCATAGGACGTGAATAAAACAGCTCACAACACTGAAGCTTTCCTGTTCCTTTCCCCCTATCCAAGCTTGGGCTGGTCCAGGACACGTGAGGGAAGAATGCTGGAATAATCCCAACGGTCTGTTTGCAGGCCCTCCACACTGACAGTCACTCTGCACTTGCCTCTTCCTGTCTCCCAAACACGCTCCTTTCCAAGGTAGCTTTAGGCAGGAAGCCTGGATTCTGCGTACTCTTACTTCTCAAGTTCGTCTTGCCATGGAGGTAAGCAGTTCTTCCTGTTTTTTTGTTTTTTTTTTAAACCATACTTTAACCATATCTTCTCTTGACTTACCAGAAAAGAAGCAGTAGCATACCTCTCACTTATCCTAACTCCAGTGGACGCTGAACAGATACAATTTGCAATACTGGTATTAGGCGGAACTTTAATGGCTGGGTAACAAATATTTTTCCAAAACATGTAACTTTCTATTGTTTGCTTTTAACAAAATTGAAGGTGTATCTAATCAATTTGTCAGGCAGTAGATCATTAAAAACAATTGACTGAAATTCATGTTTGACAATAGACAATTCCGTGATTTATAGAACAGAACTCATAAGGAGTTCAAGGGACTGAATGACATTCTTATAATAGAACTCCTTCCATTCCTACCTACTTACTTATGGTAACATTATTTCTTTGCTTTGCCTTTATAAAAACAAAAATTAAGAAGAAAATTGATGCCGAAACCCATCTCATTCTCACAATAAGTAACATTCACCAATGGATACATGAACATATGGGGATACAAAGGGTACATACGATTCATCCACTGAGAGAAAGGTTCCCATTAAAGTTCATGAAATAAATGACCAAAATGGTAACATACAAGGACTGTTTTGATCAACTGTATACTACTAATAATTTTTATAACTCAATCCAGAAAAAAATTAATATTTACTTTTAGGATGACAGAATTTTTAAACTTAATGTACACATACATACATATTTCATAAGAGGAATGAAAGCTTGATCAATAACAAGACTCTCAAGCATAAAAATATTACATTAAGATAAAATTCTGTGGGAAGCAGAATGGAAATATGAGTTCAAGGAGAAAATAAGGATGTGAAATTTGACTGTTAAAGATCTTATTCGGGCCTTTTTAAAAATGCATGATTTAGAAATCAAATTGCTACTCACTGGATATGCTTATTTTAAAATGTCAATATTTATTATATTACAGAAAAAACATCCTTTGCAATTTTTTTTAAATGTGTATAAAGAAAAACTAGATGTCAAATATATGTAATAGAGAGCTTTTCAAATTCTTATAGGAACAAAGGAGTTTGATTAAAAAAAACCCACTTCACGCTTGGTAATGTTCTTTCCTTCCTTTCTGCCTATATAAATGAATTTCTCAAAGACATAGCATCTCAACAACTCACTTCCTTTATCAAATCTTCCCCAAACACCCCCAACTTTCAATGGCCTCTCTTATTTGGAACGTCTATGTCTAAATCATCTGGCCTGTGCATCCACACTAAGTGTGGAGCCCAACGCAGGGCTTGAACTCACGACCCCTAAGATCAAGACCTGAGCTGAGATCAAGAGTCAGACGTCTAACTGACTGAGCCACCCAGGTGCCCGAAGCCTGCACATCCTCTTAAGTAGACACAGCACTTAATATGCGCCAGGCTTTATGTATATTAACTCAGTTATTCCTCCAACACTTCTATGAGGTACTCTATTATTGTCACCTCTTTCACGATGACAAAACCAAGGACAGGGACGTAATAACTTGCACGAGGTCAAGGAGCTGGTGAGTGGTGGAGCTGGGATCGAAGCTGGAAATGACATGCAGGTGTGTTGACTCTGGAGTCTGAGCTCTTAGCCATCACATTTCCCCTATATTTTCCATCCCTATGCCCTTCCTCTGAGTTTAGTGCAACACTTATTTGTGGGGGATGATGCTTCCCTGCTAAGAAGCTATGCCTTCAACACAGCAGCTGCTGTCAAAGAGCCCCCAAGACAACCTCTGAGTTCTGAATTTGTGTAACCAGAATTGCTTATAGTCCCTTAAAATAACCTTCTCTTTCATGCCTGTAGGGAATAATCAGATTCGACACATAGCTACTTATTTCAATTTTTAAAAGTTCCAATTAACAGAAAAAAAAATCCTTAGCAGTCAATTGCATATTATGGTATTCTAAAAATGTTTTAATTACCTAAGTCTGCCTAGCCATAACTCACTTAATGCTTTTTACTCTTAAACTAAATATGGAACACAGTCTTGGGAAAAAAAATGAGAGATTGATTGCAAACCATTTTAATATCCTCATGAATCTTTTTATGGAAATAAAAACAACTTCAATGAAGCTTTGAGACCTTGTTTACAAGCACGAGGACTCCAGGGTTGGAAGGCCCAGATTCAAGCATCCTTAGAAGATGAATTTAGGAGCAAGGAGTTAAGCACAAAAGAGACTTTATGTGATACTAAGTTTTGTGAAGACTCCTTAATGGTTACACCTAATTGGCCATCTCGTCTTTCTACAGTTTAAGAAACTGAGTCCGTAAGAAATTAAAGGACAAACTCAAGGTCACTCTGGTTGGCTTCAAGGTGCAACTAGGGATTCAGATCTCTAATTCCCAATGTGATTCTCTTATGTGTTTAACTACATGAAGTTTATTTTGACTCACTCAAAGTTAAGGGTCATGTTATGAATCCAATTACATTATATATTCAAAACAGAGAAAAACTAAGCAACCTCTTTTTGGATGCTAAATGTGCCCACGCAAGGAAATTATTCAGTCATCGCAGCCAAAGGAAAGTCTTTTCTTCCATACTTTTTGATGGCAGTTCATTACATTTTACCTCCAGGCTACTTGCTTTCTTTTAGCAAGATCCATTACATATAGTACTTTTATAATATGTGGGTGGAAAAAAGGCAAAAGTATTGCATTTAGATATTTCTCCTAAGGGTTGAAACATGGTTTACACACACACTCATTCACTCACAAACACCTGCCTAAGAGAACACAGTCCTTGGGGCTGGGGGAAACTTGAAGGTATATATTATAATAGATCTGGAACCTGAACCTTGTGCTAGTGAAAATGTACATGACACATTGGTAACCCATAGCAACCTAATTCTTCAAAGTAGCTGCTGATGTCAGAAAACTAGGGCACCAAAGTCTAATAATTACAGCTCCAAAGACAAATGAAGCTTCAGCTAGCAAACGTCACTTACTGATCATGATGTCACCGCAAGGTATGCACTTACTGTGATGGTACAGTAGCAAATATAACATAAGGGGACACGGGCTTCTGCCTGTATCACATTCTATCTTCCAAATCAAGATTAATTAAAAAAAGCTAAAGTAGCCTTAGTAACACATAAAGCTTCAATTTAATGAAAGATGATTACAGTACAAGAAAAATTAATCCTCACTTCTCCCACCTTTCCCTCCAGAAAAATGTTATTTTCTACAGACTAAATATAATCTTTGAAAAATAAAAAAAAAGTTCCCAAAGGGCATTTCATTAAATTATGGGTGCTACAAAATGGATTTCTTATTTAACCTGATAGAAGGCAAAACATTGTGTTTCATTAGAAATCTCTCAAATACCTCTGATCTTGTAGAGCTTTTAAAGCTAGTGAGCACAAAATTTCCTCTAATTTAATATTTCTAGAAACCTTTTGAATGTAATGTCTGAACAATAACAAAAAGAAACACAGGGTGTTTTTTAATAGCTTAAATGATGTTAAGAGTGGACTCTAAACCCCACCTCCTACCATTTCCCGATCTGGAGAGGACGCACATAGAAACACTAAAACTTAAATATAAAACATCAAGGGAAAAAAAAACCAACCCAAAGTTGGTTGAATCCACACCTCCCAACTCAGTTTGTTGCAAAATCAATGATGACCACACAGTTTTTATAATCTGGGAAGTGCTGTTTGATTTCTGTTCTTGATTTTGTTTTCTCTCAAAGCTTAATTTGGGCCAAAGGTTACTTTGGGGAAAAAAACAGTCAAAGAGTAACTAAAATAGTGATTGAGGAATCTAAGGATACTTTAATAGGTTTGCATTACTTTAGTTTTTTAAAAGAATATTTCATATAAACTGAATTTGAAACATTTAATACAGACTCTCAATAAAGACAGATAATCTATAATATCAACTCTTCCTGTTTCTTCATCCTTATTGCTGAGAGGTAATAAAATCTTCTGTGTAATTAATGGTTTAGTAACCTAATACAATTATAGTATCTAATCATAAAATATTAATAGCTTCAAGCCCCATTTTTTTCTGGCTCATAAATTTGGTACTAACAACAAACAGGCTCTATCTCCAAATAACTGCATCTGGTCAGTTTAAAGGGGGCAAAAGTAGCATCTATCCAAAGATAGTTTAGTAAATTAAATTGGAAAGTAGATATTTGTGTTCTTTTAAGAAATATTAAATGTGAGCCGAGCTACAAAAGCATGGAAGTTGGTTGATGTTTTCTTTACACCTAAGACGAAAAGCTACATCCTGTCCATGGATTTTGATCAATCGACCAGATGCCTGGTTTACGTGAGGCCAAAGTTTAAAACACCGAGAGCTGTCAAGTATTTCATAGCATAGCTGCTTTGGTACAGCATAACCAGACCCCGTTCAGGCACTCTGAACTCATCGAGATCCAAACACACTGAAGACCTCACATCTCTTCCTTAGGTTTTCGATCAGTGATTTAATTAAAACCCCAATGAGCCAGGATCCACACAACCTGAGCCTTCGTGCAACGGTGTGTGAAAGAAAACGACAGACGGAGGGAGGTCAGGAAGGCCACTGAGAAAAGGCTCTCTCTCCGCGACGGGGCTTATTTTTTCCAAGAGGGAGATTTGTCGAGAGGGGCTCAGATACAAACATAGAAGGATGTATAGTTTGGACTAAAGCCTTTCAGGTGAACTGGTATCTCCATCTCCCACAGACTACTTTCATGTCGGGAAAAAACACAAAATATAAACGCTCTGGGCTTGAGAGAGCAAAAAGAAAGATTGCTATGTCACTTCGAATAGTTATATACGCTGGTTTCAGGTTGAATCCAGGCGACAACAGTAAAACACATCTGGAGAGGCACTCCACGTTAACTTCACATTATACCTAACTTATTTATCTGTCGTCCCCACCAACTTCTGAAGCTTCCTGCTTTCAGGCTACAGAACTCGAATACAAATGCTTCAGCCCGTGTATTCCACCCACTGTGACATCCAGACGCACTCTGAGGTCTGTATTCTTATTTTATAATCATTACTGTTGTTATGCGAATACTCTAGGTGCCCACTTGAAAACAACTTCTATTTCTTAACTGACTAAATCCCAGAGCTGGCATTGTCACCTTGGAGGGTTCAATCTTGGTGGTTCCTGGTTCCAGTAAGGGGCTACTAGTCAGCCACCGGGCATTTCGGACTGCTCGGTAGGGGAGAAGGAGAGAGGGGAAAAGAAAGGCATTTAGGGTCTGGTAAACGCGTGTTTGCTGGGCTGAGTACACGGGCAAGTCAGAGCCTATTAATTTCCAAATCAACCCCTGGGATATGATGGCAAACTAAGCTTATAGTCACAGCAGCAGAAGAGGGCCCTCTAATTTACAGAAAACACCCTCTGTGATGAGCTCCAGATCCCCTGGACAACCCGCGAAAACTCTGAGGCTGCAGTGATGGTGACAGACTCATTTAAACAAAAGCAAAAGCAATTAAGCAAACAGACTTGACTGAGAAGTTGGAATTCTCCGGCGGGCTGCTTCAGCATCAACTCTGTGACACAGCCTATCCCCTAAGCATACCTGACGAAAAGCAACGGTAAACCATGCTTGAAAAAGCAGGTGTGGGCTGAAGTGGGTGCAAGCTTGTACTCGAGGAAGAAATATTCCATTACAAGCGACAGTTTTAAGCAAGTCTAAGAGCAGATAAGCACATCTCCTGTGTGACGATGCCGCTTTCTACCCGTAAAATGAAACCTCTGGCCATAGCTGAAGTGTAATTTTAGAGCTCTCAGACATATTGAACGATGGCTTATGCAAGAGTAGAAAGGGATGGTAAAAAATATTGTTTCTGATTTACTAGAGATTTTAGAAAATTCAATAAAAGATTATTCCAGAAGCACAGACTTTCTTGTAAGTAGCAAAGTGAACTTTCCCCAAACACATTACCCTTTGCTTCCCCACAAAACCCAAAAAGTAAACAGTGCCTGCCCATATATTTCATCATTAGTTTTCAAACGTTTTATTATCTGCTGGTATAAAGATTCAGCGAAACAGTATTTCCTTTTCTAACTTTTTCAGCCTAGCTAACAGCAGAGAAAAATCTAAAGTGGCATTTTTATGAGGTCCTTTTCTAAGAGAATTGATACCATGGTAAGTGGTCTGGTTACCAGGATTAAATCTGTAGTTGGAAAAATACTCCATTCTAAAAACAGCGAATTCAACACCAACATAAATGTGCAACTCTGAGGGTGACTGAGGACCACGGCTCCACCCAAATCCTAAGGACAGACAAGAGCCACTGCCCATGGTTAAGTCCCTAACAGGACTAAAAGCGTATTTACTGTCACTTGGTTGATAAAGATGGGGCTCAGTCCTGTCCTAAAAGCAATAAACAATCGCCCGATGTTACACTCCACCAGGTAAAGCGTTGTAAACAAAAAGAACTCGTAATGGTAATGAACATTTTTCTTAAAAGAAAGTTAAATTCCAGTAACACCTGCTATTGTAATACATTCCATATTTAAGGCAGGCCGTACGTGGGGCGGGGGGCGAGTGTGCACGTCAGAGGCGGTCAGTGATCTACTAACTGAAAGCCGTATTTGACAGAATTCCCATTTTGTAAAATTAAAGAAAAAAAAACAACACAAAACAACCCACTGTTTTTACATATAAGAAATAAAGATTCCAATCAATGAACTCATGACCAAGAAAATACTACGATAGGTGAGAGAAGATATACACAAGGAAAGAACACATACGTGTAGAGTTAAATGTTCTACCATTTCTGATTATCAAAAGGCTAAGTATATTTTTAAACCACACAGTGAGTATGGCAGCAAGTTCAGAAAAGACTACCATACGTACCATGTTCAAAAACCAATTGCTAACTTACTAAAAACTACAGACAAAAAAATTCCAGAACCAGTATACATGTTTCGCAGCTGTGTTTCTCTGTTTTCTTACCCTGTATGTTGTACAGTCGGACTCTATGGGTAACATGTTCCAAAAAGCAAGTCACGTCCGAATAAAACCTTCCATGTTGCACTCTGACAAAGGGCAGTGCTGTGTAAACATAAGGCTGGGGAGGAAATGACATTTTTAAGAAAAAAATTTGGCTTTTAACTTTTCCAAGAGGTGTTTATTATTATTTCCAAAACAGCAAATACATAACACCTGATATTTGCGATCTCAAGTGAAAACCAAACCTTACAAGGTATCAGAATAAGCGCATGCTATAAAAATGGAATAGAAGGTTTTTCATTAGACAAAAAGTGCTGAAGATAGAAAATAAAAATGTTTACAACTTGACCGGCCTAGATGATCTACAAACATTCCTCCCAGCTATAAAAATTTCTAATTAAAATCCTTCTATATTGTCCATATGTTATTTATTAGAAATACCATTCATTCTACAGCAGTGACTTTTTCCCAGGCAAACATTTATTATAACCATGGCCCCCTAATGTTCAGGGGTCGGGACAGGTGGCAAGGATGACCACAGGGAGTCATCTGAGCAAACGGAAAGCAGGATCCAAAGACACTGTTTAATCACAGTTAGGTTTACTGCTCTATAAAACACACGCCCTTTTACTAGAAAGAACTAGCTGAATATAAAGCAAATTTACAAACTTGAAAAAACTATGGCAACCACTGGTTTAGGTTTTGTCATTTCGAATCTAGTGTCAAGAAAAAACAGGAACAGAACATAACTTCTGTGACAGGAACAAATTGAAAGCATTTATGAAGAATTATATTTTCTTTTCTTTTTTTGCAAGGAATTATATTTTCTTAAGCATTACAGGCTGGAGAAGATCAACAGAGGCACGATGAGCTAGGCTTGCAATGTGCACTATTAGGTAGCATCAGATTTTCAGAACTGTGCAATTTTCTTCCAAACGTACCTCTCTGGTTCTAGAAAAAATATTCTGAAATTAATACAATGTGTTAAGAGTTTACAAAGTTCTTGGACCTAATTTTACCATATAGCTAAAAAGTAAGGGAGGAAGATGAAAGCTGGCATGGGGATTTCTGGGCTCTTGTCTGTTTCTGACGCGCCCGGCTGCCTACCTCATAGTCTTCTATTTTCTCTCTGTAAACACAGGATGATTCTCTTGGTCTTTTTATTTAATATTAGAGCTATTTAAAAATAGAATAATTTAAAATAAATTAGTCACAACTGTCCATGTATAATATTCCATAAGTAGAGCTACTTTTCATTTTTTCTTTAGTATAAGAACAGTCAATCAAAACCAAATTCCTGGGACGCCTGGGTGGCTCAGTCTGTTAAGCATCTGCCTTGGGCTCAGGTCATGATCCCGGGATCCTGGGATCGAGCCCTGCATCGGGCTCCCTGCTCTGCGGGGAGCCTGCTTCTCCCTCTCCCTCTGCTGCTCCCCTTGCTTGCGCCCTCTCTCTGGCTCTCTCTCTCAAATAAATAAATAAAAATCTTAAAAAAACAAAACAAAACAAAAAACAAAACAAATTCCTGTCCAAGTGAGAACAGACTGGTACAGCTTAGACTTAGGATCTATTGCCCTTCCTAGAATGGCTACTATGAGCTGTAGTTTACCTTTAATTCCTCCCTGATTTAAAAAAATCAAAACAACAAAAAACTAGACTCCTCAGGATAGTCAATGCTATTCTTTAAAATCTATTATTTGATTTTGGTTAGCAGTCTTTTCTAAACTGTAGAACAAAAGTAACTTTTGTACGAGACAGGTCTCTAGGAAACAAAATATGGAGAATATTTTACTTATCTTGAAGTAGACAAAACCTATATAAGTAGAAAAGCAAAGGAAGATGCTCTAAAGAAAAAAATACAGAACTGACTACACAAAAATTTAAAAAATACTGTAACAACATAAAATAATTAAATTAAATGACACACTGATGGAACATTTTGCAATATGTAGGAAAAAGGATTAATTTTTACCGTATATAAAGAATGCTTACAGATCTGTAAGTTGTACCAGCAGAAAAATGGTCAAAGAATTTATACAGGAAACTCACAAAAGATACAGGAGAGAGATATAAATGTATAAAGTTTAGCTTCCCTAATAATCACAAAATCTTTACAGTAAATTATTTTTCACCCATTATTATAGGTAAAGCTTTTGATCAGCTGATTCTCAGTGCTTGGAGTGGTGTATAGAGAGCAACTCTCAAAAACGCTGGTGGAAGTGAATATTTATGCCGTCACTTTAGAGGACAGAGAACTAGTACGTATCAAATCTTAAAGGCCTCATCCACTAACCCAAAATGACTCCTCTAGAAAGTTATTCTCAGGACATAATCATCACTGCATAAAAAGAATGCTACAAAGAAAGCTTATCACGGTGTTACAGTAGTGAAGTATTGGGAGAAAATCTACATATGCAACAATAGGAAATTCTTTTTTTCCCACAAATATATGTATATTTTTGTGTGTGAGAACATTTAAGTTCTACTCTCTCAGCATATCATATAATATGGTGTTATTATATGTTGTTAGACATTGGACCCTCAGACCTTTCATCACAACAGTATATATTAAAACTGTGTTTTCAAAGAACATACCATCTCGTTGTTAGCATTGTCACAATGAAAAAATATTAAATGTAGGAAGACAAAACTTGAAAGTGGGGTAGAAAGGGATATGCGTAGTAAGACAATAAAAAGATACATCAAAACACTGGCAGTGATTTGCACGGCCTTTGGAATAGCTGGTAAATTTTATTGTTTTCTTCAGTTTTCTGCATTTTCAAAAATGTGCCAAAATTTGCATATATTACTCCTTTACAGTCAAGGGGAGGGAAAATTTTTTTCTGTTTTTTACAGTGCTAAAAGTTAAGGAGAAAAATGGCCCATTGGGTCATTTCTTTTTCCCCTGTGGCTAGATCATTTGTCTCTGTATACACGCCGTGCCACGTATGTATAGAACACAAGAGCACCTGAACCCTACATCAAAGCTGGCTTCCTTCCATGGAGAGCAACTGTTCACTGTAGCATCTTAATGAATTCCAACCCTGAAAAATTATTTCTTTACCTAACACTCATGACTACAAATGGTCAAGTGTCAATAAGGAAATATAATAGTGGAACCAACTCATCTATACCTAATAGATGACAAAATAATGAGATGCACTTATTATTTTCTTCATTCCCCTTTCAATAAACGTATACTCACAGCTCAGCTCACTGGCACTTACCTTGGCTTCCCCATCAGGTAAGAAGAGGTAGGCACCACTTTTGTCCTTTTTACTGGTGGTTCCATACCATGAAAATTGCACTTTTACTTCATGGTGTTTACCGTCTTCTTTATTTATCAGTTCCTAAGGACAAAAAAAAAAAAAAAGTTGTTTAAAAGCAACTCACTATTAAGATAATAATGATGTTGCATGAGGTTCCATGTACCTGTTGATTAAAAAAAAAAAAAAAACACCAAAAAACCTCACGACAGACTGAACACTGCTAACATTCAGCCTCTAATGTTCACAATTCTTGGATGAACACCCAAAATTTTAAAAGTATACTTTTATATCTTATACTTAGAATTTAAAACTTTCACAATCGAAACAAAAAGTCAGAACACATTTCATTAAGCAAGAAAGAGATACACAAATTAAGAGATGTAGACCAGTGCTTCTCAAACTTTCTGTACTGAAGAAGCACGTTTATTTTTTTATTTCCAGTATGCGTGGACCAATATTTTTGTGAAGTACGATAAAAGTGAATTACTAGAAAAATTAAATTTAAAGAGATATACCAAATATACACTCAAATTTTTTAGTATTAGATTCAGTAGGCATGAATTTACTGTGTCATGGTGCTTTCAGAGGCTCCACAAACATTTTTCTCAACCGTCACAGCTTCTATACTTATCTTGTGGACCAGAAACAGTTCACGGAGCAGCACCACCACCGACCACACTTGTTAAGAGCGAGTGGTCACAGTGGACCACAAAAATCAGATACATACAGCTCAACCATCCTTTCTCCCAGAGTGTTTGCATCGACTTTTCCACCTTTGCATACGTAAACTGCACATATTATAATAAAAGTGATAACCCCTCCATGAATTTGAAAACTTCTCAGAACATACCTCCATCAGCCCAGACTGACCAAACCGAAGTTTAATAAAGGAGTTCTCTAGGGTTATGTCTTCTTCAGTACTTTTTACATTCTTCATGTTGAAAATTCCTTTATCTTTTACATTACCATTATGCAGGACGTACTCAGCTAAATGTGGATCTGAACTTGCTGATTCCAAAATCGTATACACTTTCAGTCCGAGGGGTGGCATCTGTACTAGGAAAGAGATCTTTAAAAGACGGAGGGGAGAATTTTTTAAAGAGAAATGTCATCTACTGAAAGAAAAGCATTTATACATCTAGTAAAAACAAAACAAAAAAAACTACCTCATTTTAACAAAGAATATAACACTATAAAGATGTTTTGAGACGTTATGGGTAGAGTACCCACATTTCTGTTTGTGCAGGGAATCTAATAACTTCGAGTTGGTAGGACTATCAAAGCCATGAATGCTTCCACTCAACATGTGAAACTGTATGAGCACCTTCAACTGTCCTACAGTGCTCTCAATGGATGCTCAGGGGAGAAAATTCTCCATGAAGGTAGGAGCTTTGGGTGAACAATGATTTTTCCTAATTATCAGGAATCTTTTTATAATACTATGATATTCAAGTACATTAAAAATAAAAGTGGTAAACATCATACTATAAGTATCAGGCATCTGAACAGCAGCCATTGAGTGCATGGGATCCAGATGACAACGCACCAAGCTCAGAGGACGCACCCACCGTAGGGCGTGACCCCTGCCTTCTGGGAGCTACTCCTCCATTTTCTAGATAGGCTGTTTCCTGTAACATCTGACCAGAACTTCTATTATCCTTTTCTTTTCTACCTAAAGGACTATGAATTTAGGAAAGCAGCCAGCAATGGCTTTTAACAAGCGAAGTAATTCTCATTTAGAGCTCCTGGCTTATGGTTGTGTCTTCAGAAGTACAGTTTAACTTGCACCCGAGACTCCACAAAAATTCAGCTTTTCTAGTGACACAGCTGGGGGCGCCTGGGTGGCTCAGTCAGTTAAGCATCTGCCTTGCTTGGGTCATGATCCCAGGGTCCTGAGGTCGAGCCCCGCATTGGGCTCCCTGCTCAGCAGAGAGCCTGCTTCTCTTTCTCCCTCTCTCTGCTCGTTCTCGCTCTCTCGCTCACTCTCTCTCAAATAAATAAATAAAAATCTAGTCATGCAGGGGTTCAGTTTAACATTACTTTAAGAAATTTTCTCCAAAAACGTCTATTACTTCAGGCCAGGTTTTCCACAGATGTATCTCAGAAAAAGAGCACCTTCCTATATTTTAGGAAGTCTTTCTTTCATGGTATGTCACGTCATCTTTGCAATGAAATGCTGAAAGTACCTGAAGTTATTTAGAAAAGGTGTTATTTATCCCAATTTCAATGTGCATAATTGTTACTAAATGGAGTTAAACAAAAAAAATACAAAATTTTGTAAGTAATGATGACTTCATTACTTCAGGAAAAAGCTCCAATACTTAGAAAGATATATAATATACTGCTAATAATGTACTAATAACAACATATGATATACACACTAACATAGACATTAGTATTCTAGGAAGCACATGATCTGTTTTCCTTTAGTGTCAGTTAACTGGTCAGTGAAATCCTCTGGTATCCACAACTTTAACCAGTTCACATACAACAATGTGACAGCTCGAGGGGGCATGGATACATATATAAACTACATACTGGCTATGCTTTTTTGATGCGTCTTTAAGTTCTATGGCAAAAACATACCTCATAGGCTGTCTGTGAAATAGTACTTGCCGTATTCCAAACTGCACTCATCTGAATTTCCACAGGCTTTCCGGAAGCAGAAGTCACTTGCGCTGTGGGGGAACTCACATAGACGGAAACCACTGAGATTCGGTCTTGTTCTGAAGGGTTACAGACCACAAGATACCTGCAAAAACAGCTGCTTCACTACGTGGGTCTTAAAAAACTATTTTTACTTCTTTTACACTATGTTTAAGGACTCGGCTCACAGACAGTCATAGAGTCGACACATGGAGAGGACTTATAAAGGAACATTCTGGTAAAATTTCTGAAGAACACGCAATTTCATCACAAATAACACACAGTACAAAGGGTAATGAAATAATGATTCACTTTCTAAGAATAAAGTGTTATACAAATGGAAGACATTAATAGAACTATAATAAAGTTATTTCCATGGCCCAGAAAATGACCTATATACGTATGGTTTTATTAGCCTTTCTAAAATAATCAGCTTGATCCAACTAATTTCCTGATCCCCACCTAAGCTCACTTAGTAAGAAAACACATACATTGCCTATTTGTACTTGAGCCACAGTTAATTTCAATTAAAAGCCTGACGTTCATTGCAGACCACTAAAAGACAACAAAAATGTATGGCTATCCACGCAGAATCACACGTACATTTTATATATATGGGGTCCTTATTCTTCAAGAGAGTTGTTTCTGGAAAAAAGATCATTTGAAGTAACTCCACTTAATAAGGAGGTTAAAATTTTATAACAAATAGTGCTAAAAAAGATTTGATTGGGCCTAGCTGGAGAAAGGACAACACAACTATTAAAATAAGTTCAGACAATACTTAAAATTAAGTGCAATTCTTAGAATGAACAAAAAAGGAATGAACTGGAGTTTCTGGCAGACTTTTTCCAACAATATTTTACATTAGCACATTATGACATCCTTCACGCATTTAATTTTTATAGGATGGTTTTAAACATAACTACCTTTGTAAAAAATATTCAAGGACTTCATCATTTTTCCTAAAGTCCTCTCTAAATTTCTTTGATATTCAAAGAATTCTTAGTTGGAGATCCTCACTGTTTCACGGCTTTGCCTGTGAGCAGAAATGTTCTAGGCCATCATATCACAGACTTCATGAAATACACAGCCTTTGAAAGATTTATGATTTTACTTTATGATCAATTTGAATCATATTATCTTCAAATAAATCAAAAGATATTTCAAAGAGGATGCTTGAATAATATAACTCACTGATTCATTAGTGAATATTTTCTTGAACGCAATATTTTGGTTTCTATACAATTTTGTAACTACAGGAACACAGAACTGAATAGCCGATAGCAGCTCCATCTCCCTCTGACCCACAGCAGCGACGTGGAAATGGTGGACACCCGCTAGTATTGTGTACTTAGTGCATTAGAAAGCCTAGTCGTGCTCCTATATTTTACGTGTGTTCTGTGTGTTTCAACTGCATTGCAAATCACGTAAGAAATAAAATTAATACCTGCACTGGTCAAAACTAAAGTGAAGGACAACAGGAAAACACAAAACAAAAGAAAGAGAATGCAGCATAAAATCTATAAAATGTTTGACTTATAAATGGTTCATCAGGAGAAGCTCTTATGATAGAAATAGTATTCTGAGATACCAAAAGTGACAACACAGCAATAAAAACGTCTCTAATTCCTAATGGCTTCTAGTATGCATCAGGATCACACAACCTAACTTACATCACTTCTGTTCACCACGATGCCACAGGTGTGCGAGAGAAGAGTGGCTGAAGCCATGCAGTCAAATATATATTTACAAAAGACATTAAAGCCTTGACATACGAGGCAAAACCCTATTTTACCCACAGAAGCAATTCTAAAGGGTAGTGAGGGCGATGTCTTCCCTCCTCCGACAGGTATGCTTAGCAGACTTACCTAAGGAATCTGCCCACTACTGGCGCCCTCCCACTGCCCTCTACCACAGCTTGCGTGTCACCTGACTCGTCCCATCTCAAGCCCACCCGGAGAATCACAACTGCCAGGATTCACTGTTACCAGCAAGACAATTTGATATTCCCAACGTGTACTGGGGAAGAAAAACAGTTGAGGATCACCTATCCTCAGCACCGAAGATGTTCAAACCAGCAGCCCAGAAATGAGTGATTTCCTGCTGAGCCCCATGTTCCCAGAGGCTTAGAGGTAATACGTAATAGAAGAACTCTACCACGTGGTCTGAAGACTCAGGCCAGTATCCTAAATCTGCAGAAGCCCAGAGGCACACCCAGACACGGAGCCTAGGATTCCTCCCGGCAGGGTCTTTGGATGCGCTACTACGCAGGGCTGGTCTTAGGGGCTCTGATGATAAAACGTAACATGTGCCCAAGTAATAAATTAGGTAACGAGCATCCAGAACACTGATTCCTTCCCACGGCCCATAGGGGGGAGAAAGAGTCACGGTTAAAGCAAATAATAATTTTAACCATACATTTGGTTTTATACAATATAAAACTGCTTTTTATAATAAGCTGTGAACTAGGTTCTGTTTTGTTTCATTTTAGTAGCTAATTAGTATGTGACCATAATGATGTTTCTACTGTACTGAATGATTATATAATTATCATGCCAGGAATCTATTCAAAAACTAAATGTGTGGAGTATATAATGAGTATAATGCTGCACTAAGAAAATCATTTTTTTAACATAATTAGAGATTCACACCATGTTCTCCAAGTGCAGCACAGCATAAATTTACCTGACAGACCCACAACTCTTATCTACATATATTTTAAGTAGAGTACAGAGAAAGTATAATCACATATGAAATATTTTCCTTCGGAAATAAGTACACAATCAAAAATTAGCTAAATGTTCATTTTTATTATCATGTTTGGTAGTCAAACATTTGTTACAGTGCCAACATCCCTAAATAGGAGTCCATTTAAACCCATCAGCTGTGAATGAAACCAACAGGTTTCAATATCCTAAATATTAAACTCAGTTACTGAAAATTAGTAATATCTGATCCACACTAATAAAGGAAGATAGTAATATTTATATCCTAAAAATGGGGATAGTTCATTTCTATTTTTATCTTGTAAGTAACTGGACAGGAAGCTCCAAACTTTTTTCCCCACATTTACATTAGCTTCCTCCCTGTCACCTAGGTCACATCCAGCCTCCTCGTTCTCATTATGACACTAGGCCCCCTTAACTTGGGGTTAGAGCAATGATCTCAATTCTCTGTGTACAAGGAACGACCCTCACCTCACAAAGGCCAAGCATCCCTATGCTACCTGCCCATCAAAGTAGATGACAGACTACATCTACTCTGAGAGAAAAATGAAAGGACATCTACATGCTCATGTCAAATTGGGAATCATTTTATGGGAGAACTAGAATTTCATTGTAAAGGTGGTTCTGTCCTTGAAGACTCTATCGAAGATGAGTATATTTAGAATTCCTTCAACCCTTTTGTAAAAATGATTCGTGCCATGTTAAAAAAGACAACTATGGCACTCTCTAAGGCAAATCTTTTTTTTTTTTTTAAAGATTTTATTTATTTATTTGACAGAGAGAGAGACAGCCAGCGAGAGAGGGAACACAAGCAGGGTGAGTGGGAGAGGAAGAAGCAGGCTCCCAGCGGAAGAGCCTGACGTGGGGCTCGATCCCATAATGCCGGGATCACGCCCTGAACTGAAGGCAGACGCTTAACGACTGAGCCACCCAGGCGCCCCTCTCTAAGGCAAATCTAATCAGTGCCGACTATGAACAAGAGTATAGGAGCACATGGGCTTCCTTCTAGGACTGGATGAAGGGCAGAGCGGAAGGAGTATGCCTTGTGGTCAGAGTGACCTTGGAGTTACCACTTAGCGTGCTTCCTGTCTGCACGGCCCAGCCCTTAGGCCTGCGCAGGCAACCTGTGAGGCACAGCCTTTCATCTTTCCCACTGGACAGGTAGGAAACTGAGGTTAGGATGCAGGCAAGACTCACCCAGCAAAAAGTACCACAATATAGCTTTGAACTTGACCTTACCCCCTGAGCCATCTTCTTAACCATTTTACTCACAGACCAAGCTTATAAGCACCTTTTGACAACTGGGGTTTCCTGTGGAGATTTCCTTAGCTGCAAATTCACATGGGAAGAATTTCCTCTCCTCACTGATGCCAAAGATCCCCATGGAGCCTCTTTCTTTGGGAAGTTCAGGATGCACAGAGAGCTATTTGCATTTCAATGTACTATATTTGTAAAAGAAAATTTATAAACTGGAATGCTGGAACAGAAAAAAATCTTGCAATGTATATGAAGGAGCTCATCTTATGACCTCACAACATGAGGTAAGCAAAACAATATTCAAGGAAAACATTTAAAAAGCAGTACATATATTAATGACTGTGTAAGGGAGATAAAAATGAGAAATATCTGCAAGTCCCCTTTAAGTGCAGTTTAAAATCAAGTAAGCAAACACCAGGTTACATGAAAAATCATCATAACTTCATGTGCCCAGTGTAGCACCTGACACAGAATAACGTTCAATAAATAGCTGATAAATGAGTAATGCACAAAAATCCTACTAGAAGAATGTCTAATTTAGAAATAATGCTTACTAGTAGGGGGCTTTATAGTTTTATCAGATCATTTTCATTTCGATTATTTTAATTCCACAAAAAAATGCTTTTAAAGTCGACAAGCTAAATAATTAACTCCTTTTCAAAGACAGGAGAAATGACAGATCCAAGATCACAGAGAAAATTAAGAATAAAGCAGAGTAGAGCTCAGTGTGTCTGATTCTTAATCAATGACAGCACAGTAAAAAATTCATTTCAAAGAAGAATATATTCATCTTCCCTAAGTAGCCTCATTAGTGGAGCATAATCTAAAGAAAAGTAGTAAACTTAGAAAATTTTCTTAATGTGGAAACATATGGATTTATATGTTTATAAAAATATCAATTTCTAGACTTGAAGTCTTTCAGATATAGTTCACCTAGTTTTCTCGGTTTAAAGCATAATGCTTATCATGTTAGTCGCTAGGGGGAAAAGAATCAAGATATTAAAATAAAAAGCATTTTGAGACATGGCAGGTCTCAAAAATCACAGTATTCTGTGATTCCTGGGTTCTGGAATCAAACACATTCAAGCTGAAAACCCCACCATGGGCCTTAGAATCTGAGAGGCTTTGGGCAAGGTATTTCATTTCTCCAAGCCTTAATATCCTCATCTATAAAATCAGAAGACAAGACTCGTATTGGGGTTAAACGATCAAATGTTTGGAAAGTCACACAGCTCAGACCTGACACAAAGCAGAATCTCAACAGCAATGAAATCTCTCCTTTTCCTTACAAAATCCCCCTGGCGTCCTGACCAGGGACTCTGGTACAGGAATCACACTGGATGGTGGAGTGAATGTTTTAATTAACCCAGGTCACTGAGCTGCCTTAAATGCTTTCCTGTGTAAGGCATATAAAAATCTAAATGACAGAAATTAACCAAACCCCGTATTTGATAACAAAGATTCCTTGAAACAAGAGTTCGGATAACATGGGAGGGCGGAAATAAACACACAGGTGCATACGATACATACATGTACAAAGTAACCACATGGTGTATGAGTCATTTAAAAAGAAAAAAAGGACAGAGAGAAGGATACCTCCTGGTAGGTGTAGTTATAAACTTATGAATGTGATTACATAGTCCCTGTCCTGGAAGTACCTATAATCTAGGAGAAGAGAGAGACAGATACTGTTAAGTTCAGTATAGTACAGAAGGTAATAGGACAAAGGTATGCACAGAGCATCCTGTGACACACACAAAAAGGTGGCAAGATGATTAAGAATCAGGTCAGTAGGGGCGCCTGGGTGGCACAGCGGTTAAGCGGCTGCCTTCGGCTCAGGGCGTGATCCCGGCGTTATGGGATCGAGCCCCACATCAGGCTCCTCCACTTTGAGCCTGCTTCTTTCTCTCCCACTCCCCCCTGCTTGTGTTCCCTCTCTCGCTGGCTGTCTCTATCTCTGTCGAATAAATAAATAAAATCTTTAAAAAAAAAAAAAAAAGAATCAGGACAGTATTCAAAATATGAAATTAATTTTACACAAAATGATTGTATATACAAAAAATGACAAAACTTTACTGGGAGACATAAAAATGAATAAATGGAGAGACATACTTTCCCAGGAGAGAAAAATGGAAGACTGCCAAAAAACCCCAAGTATTCCAAAATTAATTCATGAATCTTATGCAATGCTAATCAAAATCTCACTGAAATCCTTTTGTTGGGAGAAAGAGCAAAATAATTCTATACCTATAATAATAGATGAGCAAGACAAATAGTTAAACAGACACATTAAAACAATATGCCAACACTGATTCTAGATCAAAAAATGTAGAAACATAAAAAACGATATACAATTAGTAGAAAAAATAAATAAATCCTCTGTGGCACAAAGGGTCTCTCTAACTGTAACGGTAAAATAACAGCGAAGTGAAAGGCTAGCAGAATTTATAACAAAAGTTTAAGCATTTTCTATCTTAAAAATAAGGTTAAAGAATAAAAAAATAAAAGAAAATCAAATTTGGGACATTTGTAAAGTGCTCTTACAAATCAATAGAAACATAAACACCCAAGTAGAGAAAGTGGACATTTTTCAACTACCAAACTGAAGTTGAAAAATAAAATGCTGCTTCAGCTTCTAGGAGACACAGATCTTGGGGAGATGCAGGAGCTGATAGGCAAGAGATCTCACTTCCACTGGCCAACTAGAAATCCCAGGTTGATGCAGTAATCCTCTGAAGGCAACAGAGAAAACTGCTGAGGGGTGCAAAGAACTTAAGAGAAGTAAGCTTTCTTCTCTAGTCAGTTTTACCCTGGGGCATGCCAATTCTCAGCATAAGAATGTCTGAGTTCCATGCAAAGCCTAGAGGAAGGTCACTGTGGGAGCAGAGTGGCTGAAAAGCATTTGGTGAGGACTCAGGAGGCTTCAAGTATACAGGTAGCTTTCTTATCAGTGCACGTGTCAAATACTGAGCGGCTGCACAGAAAGAGAGGCTTAAACCCTGAACAGAAAGCTGATGAAAAGTCGACCAGCGACATCTCATGACATTTTATTTAAAGACTGATTTATTTATTTGAGAGAGAGAGAGAGAGACGGGGGGGGGGCAGAAGGAGAGGGAGAGAAAATCTCAAGCAGACTTCCCTCTGAGCAGAGGTCAACGTGGGGCTCCATCCCTGAGATCATGACCTGAGCCGAAACCAAGAGTTAGACACTCAACTGAATGAGCCACACAGGTGCCCCCTCATGGCATTTCAGAACCTACCAGGGAGTAGGGCCCACAGAACATACAAGATTATTAGCTGAAAACTTGGAGAGCTAGATGAACAAGACATGAATTAGCCTCAGTTTAGCATAGTGCTTGATTAGAGGAAGACTGAATGCTTTCCAGAAGAAAATATTTTCTGGAGACTACATAAATTTCATACACAATGTGTACCACTTAATATGAAATTTCAAGACATCCCAAAAGACAGAGCCACATGATTAAACACCAAGGAGAAAAAGACAAAAGAATTAGAACTACACATGATCCAGATACTAGAGTTTAACTGATAAGACTTTAAAATAATGATTAATACTTCTAAGAAGAAAATATGAATAAGGTAGGTGAAAGGATGAACAATTTCACCACAGAAACTGACTACATTAAAATTACACAGAATGAAATTCTCAAAGGAGAAATATCTGAAATTAAGAATTGTGCAGATATAATGTAACAGCTGAGAAGTCAAGAAAAGAGAGGTTAAACTATTAATAGGGTACTTCCTCTAGATTCTGGTATTATGAGTGAATATTCTGCAACTATTTTTTAATACTTCTGCATATAAAACCCTATTCTACAAAAAGTATGTATTTTTAAAGTAATCAGAAAAATATGACAACAACAAAAACAAGAAACTTTTTAAAGGTGGGGCAGGGGATGGATCGCCAGGTAAAGTAAAGTAGGGAGATATGCCCTAGGTAGTGCGGCTATGAGACTAAAAATACAGATACAAGAAAAAGGATGTTATTCTCAGGACATACAAGCCATCTAGTACCACTAAAATCTACACAGTAAAGCAAACCTCTAAAATGCCAATTTATGAGCTAGAAAGGGAGCTAAATCTCAAGTCGCAGTGAGGAATGGGTGTCTTTAAATCATTATAAGGAGCACAGACCCCATTATATAAGTCATAGGGAGTGACTAGAAGGTTTAACATGGTCAGATTCACTTTGAATAGATACTTCTAGTTGCTAGACAGAGGAAGAATTTAAGGAGTCAGGATTAAAAGCAGGAAGACCAAGCAAGTAGCTATAATAGCCCAGGCAGGAAAGGTGAAGACCTAAGTTAAAGGAGTGGTAGAAATACAAAAAGAGGAAGAAATCTGAGGAACAGGCAGGGATATCTTACCAGCAGGACTTTTTGGATTCCTTGGAGAAGGCTGAGCAAAACCAGAAGAAAAAATCTTCTACAACTCCTGGTTCCAGTTAGGAGGGGACAGACATGGCAGTAGTGCCATTAACCAAGATCGAGCACCTAAGATGAGTAGTGGGAGGAGGTTTCAGGATGAAGGTGATAAATCCCAGGTTTAGACTTCTTGAATTTCAGCTGCCTGAGGAACATCTACACGGATTTATCTTGATGCTTTTAAATTAATTATCCCAAACTCAGACTCTACTTATCCATTGGAAATACGAAAATTAGGTTTCAGGGTGTGGTAGGCAAAGTGATTTACACCCCTCCCCAAGATGTCCACATCCTAATCCCCAGAACCTGTGAATAGCTTACATGGCAAAAGATTTTGCAGATGCTATTAAAGATCTCGGGATGGTGAGATTTCCTGGATTATCCAACTGAGTCCAATATAATCACAAGGGTTCTTATAAAAGAGATGTAGGAAGGTCCAACTGAGAAGTTGTCCACATGACAATGGAAGCAAGAGGCTGGAAGACGTGGGGAAGGGGCCACAGGCCCCTTTAGAATATAAAGAAGGCAAAGAAAACAGATTCTCCCCTCAGAGTCTCCAGAAGGAACCAACCCTGCCAACACCTGCTTAGGCCTGTGAAACTGACTAGGACTTCTGATCTCCAACACTGTAAAACAATAACTCTGTGTTTTTTTTAAGAGACTAAGTTTGTGGTAATTTGTTACAGCAGCAAGAGGAAACTAACACATCAGGTTATGGTATTCCTCTTGAAAATGAGGGCTAAGCTGTGATTTCACATCACAAAGACTGAAATTTTTTACCACCAAATGCATAAAAGAAAATTTTGAGGGCTAGAAAGGAGGGCAGGGTGGGGATGGGCAAAGATCAATAAGAAAAACTTGGGGTCCTTGGAACTGGGCCCAAGACTGAAAATGAAGTGTATCCAGCTGTCTGACGCTCTCTCCCAGGGAGGGTCCCTTCCCACCTCGTCATCCACTGACCACCAGGCCTGAGGGGCCTCAACCCCACTGTCTCAGCGCAGGCGCTCACAGAAAACATTATGAAGAAAACAAGGAAAACCCCAAACCTGTACTTTGTGAAAAACAAATGACTGACAGTCCCTTACAGTGATTAAGGTGGTTATTCCTAGCCTTTCAAAATTCTGTTTATTTTCTAATCTTTGAATACCTCGCACAGACTGCATTCACTGGAGAAATGCACACATGCACAAGATTTTTCATGTAAGTTCCAAGGCCTCCCAGTTTAAAAACCTTTCTGTTTTTATAAAAGAGGCCTTCTTAAATAGGCAAATATTTAACTGTTTCCCCATAAAAATTTCTCCGGAAACTGTATAATAACGGTCTTGCTCCTCTTCAATTACCAGATAATGGAATTTATATTTATAAGGGGAAAAATAAAAAACGATGTTTTCTGAAAGCTTCCAGGTGATTAAGTAGCAAATATGGTCTCATCTAAGAGGCAAAAAAATTGAACACTAAGGAACAGAACACTCTTTTTCTCTGCAATAAAAATTAGGATTATGTTTGAATACAGTAGGGCATAAATGTTACCTGACCTTCCTAACACATTATTTCACCATTTTTTCCTATATTTAGGAGAAATAACTTTCTTAAAATTCATGGGACAAAAATATTATGAATCTATCATCCTAGGAACAGTCATTTGTCCAAGGACAAGATTCAAAAGCAACGTGTACAAGTGCAATGCGATAGCAGGACCTAAAATTGCTGTTGTCAACCAAGTATTTAATGTCTGAGAATACCTTCTACCTCAAATCCAAGGATTCCACAAAATATTTCTAATCAAAGTTCTTTGTTTAGATGAAAAGTATGTGATTGTTAAGTAAATATTCTAGAATGTTGTCTGTTAGAAAATATTACTCTGAGTAGAGAATTATGCTTGTCTATAATACTAATAGCCAAAGCAGTAATTCACAAATAGCACTTTAGCATAAAGAAATAATTTTGCTATTTTTAACTCAGTAAATTTGACTTGGCAGGTGGCAGAGAGTTTTTCAGATGTAATGGTAATAACAACAACAACAATACCGATTACACCAACAGCTGCACTTAATTTGCCTTTAGAACCCTGCCTAGCATTCAGGATGTACTTCACTTGAATTAACTCTGTTCAGTTTCACTACTAACTTACAACGTCCTAGAATCATGTCTATTCTACAGACGTGTAGAGTGGTTTAGTATCCTGCTCATGGACACAGAGCCATTAAGTGATAGAGCCAGGACTTAAACTCAAGCAGTCAGGCTCCAAGGCACCCTGCAGGTGGGGAAGGTGGTCCTGTTTTTCTCCAGTGCGGAAGACACTCAAGGTGTATGCACTACAAGTAGACGTGCCGTCTGCAGTACTTAGAGTCCCATCAGAGTCCCCATGTCCCCAAGGCTCTTGGTCTGCTGCTTCATCAGAGTGGTCTGTATCCACCCCAGTAAAGAGCCTTCGCTTGGACACCTTCTAATCACCTCCGCAGGACTGCGGCTTAAGGGAGTTTCTTTGAGGTAAAATCGAGGCTACCTTCCTGAGCTGCTACAATGACAACACGAGCTGTTCCTTCAGTAAGTTCTAACTTTTTGTAAGAGGTGGTAGGAAGGGAATTGCTATAAGTCTTTATTTTGCAATCGTGGTGATATTTTGGAAAGTAGTTTCCTATGTCCCAGTTATTGGACACGCTTGCTTAATTTCCACAGCAGAGTTTTCTATGCAAAAACTTCTTTCGTAGTGTTTACCCAAATGAATGCTTTATATACAATTTATGTTTTAACAGACAGGAAAACCAATGTTAGCTAGATGCAACTCTAGGAATCACCTACTTTAGACCCCTCTCTTCCAGCACACGTAGCAAACGGAATTAGGTTTAAAAAAAAAATGACGCTAGTTGGTGCCAGATGTGGAACTAGAATGAGCCCCCGACCCTCAGCCCAGAGCTCCTTTCACAATACTGTGCTCTTTTCAGGCACCTGCCCATGAAATCTGCCCAAAGCTCGATGGTATGGAAGCCAAAGAGGTAGTATATACATGTTATCAGAATTTATCACTGCAAATACTCTTTACAGCTGCAACTCAATACTGTAAGGCGTTAACAGTCAAAAGTACAACAACGTATTTCAGGAATGGAGAAAGCACTTCTAAAAGCCAGAATATAACCAAAGTAGAAACAACATGCAATTTTACAACTTTTATAAATAAAATAGGCCTGAAAAATCTTGTATCTATTTCTAGGGCATAGGAGAAAATAGCAATAAGAAGGATAAATACTCCTTTCCAACTATTCTAAGACCTTTGGTACTAAAGCAATAATAAGAAACAGATACAAAAGCTGTACATAATTTGGCTGACCCTAAGAGTCTTGTCACCAATTAAGTTGTTTTCACTACGAGAGAGTTTTGCCTAAAACAAAAATACCATCTGTTTTACCTAAAACATTAAGATGTTCTATTTTCTTGTCGATTCAGAAATCACATCTGTAGCCATTTTCTGAAAAGACAGCAGAAGGCATTATATTTATGGGTGACTGCATAAGGCATGATGTTCAATCAAAATGTAATTTTCATCTACTGGGAGAAAATTCCATTTCTCCAATAACTGTAATGTTGTAACTTTGGAGGAACACGTAGTACATAAACAGGCTGATTTTCATGAATAAAAAGACCTTAAAAGTTAATGCAGTAAAATATAGCTGTTTTGTTACTAAAGACAGACATGGCAAATACGTTCATATTCACTTTGTATATCTTTGTCAACAACAGAAATCTATCCTGTGGGAGGTTTTCAGGTGAAAAGAAAAACAACAACTTCTTATTGGTGCTATATCTCTCCGTGCAAGTGAGCCATCATATAAGAGGTAAAAATATGGAAACAACAAAACACAAACCACTTTCTATTTTCAAAACACTTTTTAGACAAAATATTGGTCCTGGGAAAGACATTCTACTCTACAATCCAGTGAACCGATTGAAGAAGATACAAAACACTAGAGAAAACATCACTCACAGTGAAGGCAAACACAGTGTCACAAGGGATAAAGAACACGTTTTGAAAAACAACACACAAGCCATCCAACTACCTTAATACTTCGATTATATATTAAGTACCTACAAAAAAACCTAAAACCCAGGTATGTTTTACTTTGAAAAGTAGCCTAATTTCACATACAATATTCTTGCCTAAAATAAAATAAAATAAAATAAAATAATAAAATAATGCTGCTCTCCAAATAAGGATGAAATAAATAAGTCCAAAGGCTCTATTTAAAATTTTTCTTTTACCACAAAGTTGTGAAGTGTTCTGAAGTCCAAGATGGGCTTGAAGCCCTTCCTGACTTTTTCAGGATCAGGATACCTTCACTAAAATCCTTTTCCTTGTTCCTCTTGTAGTGCACGCTTTATTAATCTGCATTTAGAAGGAAAAAAAATCTGGTTCAGAAGAAGAGAAGACTTTGCAATATGCCATATCACTTCAGTCTATGCTGTGAACTGCTTTGAGTTCATCAGCTCTACCTCAGCAATTTCAGAAGACATGATGGACAAGGGGAGGAAGGAAGAGAGAGAACAGAGGACAGAGTGTGCAAGAAACCAGAAAACAACAACAACAACAACAACTAAGGACTCTCATTTAATCATCACTTCCCCCCACCCCAATCCAAATCACTTTTAAAAATTACTCGTATTCCAGTTATTTACTTTCTCTCTTTCGTCGTGCATTATACAACTCCAACTAACAGGGGGAAAACCTTTGGCACTGAAGCAATAACAGAAGGAAGTCATTCAAGATTTGCATTATCTGGCAGATACACCAAACTAATGCCAGCTTTTCTCTGACACTATCTCATCTCCTTTCCAAAGTCTTCCCTTAGGTTCTACAAAGTGACGCATTTCCAAATATCGTAAGTGGAAATTATTATAATCCTTCCCAGATTACAATGGGTAGTCCCCATGCTAACTCTGCCTTCACACTGTAAGGTAACAAAAAATCTCATTATAATCCAACATACAGAGAGCACATATTTTTCCTCTCCATCTTCTGCACTCTCCCGATTATGATCCTTGATGAGGTAATAGCAAGATGTTGGAAGCAACAAACAAAATTGCTTTAATTTCATTAGACAAACCACACAACTAAAACACCTTGCGTAAACTTAATTCACTGTATAATAATCTGACAATAAACTAGAACCACACAGCTAGTTAAGAAAGTTTGATTTAAAGTATAAACAATAAAAAGGCAATTAAAACACAGACTAACCAGGCAATTTAGCAGGTGTTCACTGAACACATAACTACTTTGCCATTGCTTTTCAAGAAATAAAACTTAAAACTATCATTTTAAATGCAGTCTGTTCAACCACTTCCACAGATAAAATCTAAAGCTAATAAAATCTAAAATAATTTTGTACCTAGGAACAAAATCACAGCAGTATAATTATAAGGGCCTGGGAAGGAAGATTCTTTCCAAGTTCACATAAAATTGATGAAAAGAATGATTTATGATACCATGCCCTGCAAGCACTAAGGAGACAAACTCCATCCACGTTGTAAATCTTTTAGAAATCAGTATGTGAGAAAATGATGGTAGCCTACTGATGAACATTTTCTTCAAACTTCTAAATGACAGTAAAAATGTATATATAATTAATATACAATACGTTCTTTAAAGCTGTCTATCATAAACTTTAAACTGCCTAATGTAAAATTGTAAAAAGTATTATTTTG
Organism: Ursus americanus; assembly: GCF_024610735.1. Taxonomy (NCBI): domain Eukaryota; kingdom Metazoa; phylum Chordata; class Mammalia; order Carnivora; family Ursidae; genus Ursus; species Ursus americanus. The sequence goes on from NC_142131.1 coordinate 2,937,780, forward strand.
GGAGGTACGAGAAAGGAATAAGAATTTCTTTTTTAATTCTGGTAACGAGGAAGCCTAATGTATACTCAGGAAGCCAGAACGCCAGTAGACAAGCAGAGCCGAGGAAAGGACTGTCACAAAGAAGGAAAGTTAGCACTAAGTACCTCTGTGCTTCGGAAATGCAGGACAGAGGCTGAAGAGTCCACACCACTTGACTTGCAAACATTTCTTGAAAGACAGACATTTTTCAATTTTTGGAAGGGATGGGAAGCAGACAAAGAGGAAGAGTTGAGGCACCGAAGCGTGATGCTAATAATCCACTGCGAGGCAGAAGAGTTATGGTGCTTCCTCCTGTACTGTGTCTTTATTAGGGAATTTGCTAATTCTTTTAAACGAATTATCTCATAATACTTCCAAACCTTTATTATATAGGCCTACAATCTCTCTCTGCAAAATCTGAAAAACTCTGAAAATCAAGTTTTTTCAAAATTCATTTGGTGGCAAAACCTAAACTGAACTGACACGAAGCCACATACAATTATTTATTCCACTTGATCTTAATATTCGGAAATTTTAAATCATTTAATGAGCCCCATCTCAGACTAAGATTTTTAGGTAATATGCTATATATGCATAATATGTTCCTAAAAATTAAAAATTCCGAATTCACAAAAGATTTCAGGGAAAGGATTGATGATTTTATTTAAAGGTAGGCTATATAAGCAGTCCAAGTCATAGACCACTTATAGAAGACACCCTATCCGTGTAGCGTCTGAGCAAGAAAGAAAAAAACAAAACAAAACAAAAAACAACAAAAAACCCCAAAAAACCCAAGAAATTAAAGGGGAAGGAAAACACGAACATATTCCAAGACAGTGCTACAAAAGCAGGAACACAAAATAAATCTATCATTGAATGGCTATCTGAACCAAGGAGTAAGTATCTTTTAACATGATCCTAAATAGGGCACTAAGAAATTGTAAACATTTAAGAATATTCTATTTTCTTAATATATGAATACCTCAAATCCCAACAGGACATATATGTTTTTACATTATCTCTCTCCTGATTCTTAATTTCACAATATCTAATTATGTTTGGTTTTGGAATAAATGGAAAATCTGTTTCTTTAATAACTGTGTTAGATATGATTTTTCTACCTAACTGGTAGGACAGTCTTGAGAACAAGGTTTTAAGAAGGTTCTACCAACCAGAACTAACTTATTCGGCACAGACCTGTTTCTACAGTACAGAATACAACTCCAGTCTGAGTGGAAGAGGGCAGGGAAGAGTAGTCAATGATCAGAAAATATGGTAGCTGGCCTGAGTCGTCTAGTTAATGAACCTAATGAGTAGATAATGCTAGTTGCCTACCCAATAGCCATTCTCATATTCTCCTTTCCTGACACAAACTCAATTTTACTCAGGAGGACAATAATCTTAGCTTTGAAAAAAAAAAAAAAAAAAAGCCCTTGATTCTCCATGCCTGAGGTGGCCACATGACACAGTTCTGGCTAATGAAATGTAATTAGAATTCAGCAAGTGGAGCTTCCCAGAAAATTATTATAACCTCAATTTAATAAAAGTCAAAAGACTCAAGTGGCAGAGCTTTCATCCTTTGCTCCTCTTCCCCCTTCCTGCTGGAACACAAGGCAATGTCCGGAGAATCAGGCACAATCTTGAGACCATGAGAACCACCACAGGCTAATGCAGAGCTAAGAGCTTTTTAAAGGGGCCTGGTCTTCTCACGACCTCATGGGAACACATCACAAGTCCTGGACTACCTACTACTTTGAAACTCTACCTAAGAAAAATAACCCGCTTTCTTGTGAAGCCAATGTAGTGAAACACCATACCCACAACAAATCATACTGAAGTACCCAAAACTCCTATTGATCTTAAAAGAAGGAAACACTGAATGCAAGATGATTCTCCTAAAGCAAAAATTTTCCCATAAAGATTGATCACTACAAGCATACTTTTCCTCAGAGGGTTGCTTAGTTTTAAGTCTGTCCTTAACGCCTATCAATGACTACACGTAACTTTTCATAATTGTCACCTTCTCTACCACAATTTTTAGTGATCAATCACCAAATACCTCTTGTATACCAAGTACTTCTTCCTTATTTCATTCAACCATTCATAACTTCTTTAATTCAGGCAAGTCTTCTTTATTTTCTCCATGGAACATGAAAGGCACATTTCATAAAAACTTAACCTAAAACCTCAGAATTTATCAAACCTATGCTCTTTATTACAGAATACACGCTAATGTAGGCATCTTTTTAAACTTTATATAGAATCTTATGAACACAGTATATTTGACCAATTCCTCTATGGTTACTGTGGAACATTTAAGTCTTTCAAAGTATCTGTTCAGATAATAAAGCGGACAGATTTTGCCCACAGTTCTCTTCAACTCTACACAGGACTATTTCTGCAGGATAAATTTCTTCCAGTGCAATGCCTAATTCGAACGCTCCTGGCACATATTGCTAGGTTACTTTCCAGACAAGTTGCTAGGTGTCATGTAAGAATGATGCATAAGACCCAACCTATGCCTTCACGGGGTTTATAGCAAGCTTCCTTAGAGCAATATTACATATGTGCTACGTGGGACAAGAGTGGTGGTTAAACACACAGTCCCATGGGAGTGTACAAGAGTGACACCTAGCATGACTCAAAGACACTGGAAAGTTTCCAGAGAATGTAACATTTAAGGTGAGTCCTAAAAGATAGCCAGGAATCAATCAGCCAAATGTGTGTGTGTGTGTGTGTGTGTGTGTGTGTGTGTGTGTGTGTGTGTGTGTATGATTGGGGATGCGGTGGGAGGGGGTTTTTGTTTTGTTTCCAGGCAGGAAAGGTCTAGAAGTAAGAGAACACGGTATGTTAAGAGAATTGATAGATGAAGGGCTGGAGCACACAGGCTGAGGTGATGTGAAAGATGCTGCTGGAGAAACCAAACTGTAGACACATGATTCAAGTTGAAGAGTCCGTGAGTTTATCCTTAGGGCAATGGAGAAAAGAAGAGCTTTGAGCAGCTGTAACATCATTGCTAGTACCTGTTAAGTGCCTACGAAGTACTAGATGCTAGACCATTAAATTCATCTATGTGACCTTATTTAATTCCTCCAACAAATGAGGGAGGGACACCTGTCACAGGAGTGTCGCCATCACCCAGGGGAGACACAGTAGCAACCTGAAGTAGGGCACTAGTACTGATGCTAGAGACCACAGAATATTTGAGGGGAGAGTAGGAGCCCAGTTTTATTTTTAATTTTTAAAAATTTTTTTAAAGATCTTATTTATTTGACAGAGAGAGAGAGAGAAAACAAGCAAAGCAAGCAGCAGGCAGAGGGAGAGGGAGAAGCAGGCTCCCTGCTGAGCAGGAAGCCCAGCGTGGGGCTCGATCCTAGGACCCTAGGATCATGACCTGAGCTGAAGGCAGAGGTTCAACCGACTGAGCCAGCCATCCAGGAGCCCAGGAGTTCAGTTTTAAACACACTGAGAGGGAGGGACGAGTGGACCATCCCGATGGAGCTATCTATCTGGCCTGTGGGCAGACTTGGCAAACTTGTCTCAGAAGAGATACATATGTGGTCAGTCAACAGTACACTGACAATAAATGAAGGCAATGGAGTAGGAAATATCACTCTCACCAGGAGCTTTTATCTTTTAAATCTTCCTGAGGCAAAACAATGACTTATTTAAAATCTCTTATATGCTCTCCACTCTCCACCTCTTTCAGATGTTAACATAATTGGAAGCTACAGATCTATATTCCTGTAGCTTTTTCTGCAGTACATATCTAGCTTCAGTTCTGGTAACCAAATTTACAGTCATGATTTGCATTTCACGATGTCTCATTATTTTCAATGCCTTCTTACTTTTGATTCCAATACTAGTCAGCTGAGTTGACTTTATCGAGAACATTTTTAAAAAGAAGAGTACCTGTGGTACATTTTCTAAGTGTTTTCATATTTGAAAATGTCTTTTTTTTGTTGCTTTCACATATAAAAGATAACTGTGAGTACAAAATGGTTTAAAAACTCTGTAATCTTCTCGTTACAGAGAAGAAACCTAAGTCTGTTTAGCTTTTGTTCCATATTATGCAGTATCCATCTTTCCTCTCGGTACTTCTACAATATGTCCTTTTCCTTTTAATTGGACTAAGTTACCAAGACATACCAGGAGTGACCCTCCTTTCATTTATATTACCCAGAACTTAACCCTTTTATCTATAAAGCCAGACCTCAGCTCAGAATTCTATCTTTGATCATTGCCTCTGCTCCATTTTTTTTCCTCAAGAAAATCTCTGTCTTTTGTTAAAATCTTGTCCTCCATACCTATCATCTTCTCTCCCATTGTTTCCACTCCTCTTCCTTTTCTCTGCATTCTTGCAAAGCAGCTCATGGGTTTTTTTTTCAAAATTTCATGGCACTGGACACTCTTTTGCAATCTCAGCCTCACTCTTCAATATCACTCATGAAGATGCTCTCTTGTCGCGCCCCCACCAACAACCTTCCCTTCTGTTGCTCCCCCGTATCATCTCACCACTTTTTCATCTCAGCTCTTTGCTTTCCGTTTCAGATTTCTTACAGATCATGACTCACACTTTTTGAGAACTCCAAAGAGGTGTTTTTTGTAATGTTTCCCTGGTCTCTGTAATAAATCATTTTAAAAGGTAAATTGTTCTTCTGAGTCTTCATGCAGTGCCACTTCCTGCCGTTCTGTAGAGCCTTTGCAAAGGTTTGCTAGGATAACTCTCCCTTTACTTACCCTCACAGAAGCAGACATCCAGACCCTGTGTATGCTAAAGGTACTCTGGGGCTTTATTTTGGAATTAAAGTCCCTCTCTTACCTAGAGTTAGTTTATTTAACAAGTATTTGGCAAGCGATTCAAAAGCAAGGTAGTTCCCTGCCATCACGGAGCTAATATTTTAGCGAGGGAGATAGACAGCAAGAAATAAATAAATTAAATAAGCAGTTTGTTAATAATGCCTAAAGGAGGGAAAGAAAATGCAGCGTTGGAGAACAGTAAGTTATATAATATAAAATATATAATGAGGAATATAAGTCCACATGCATACAGACAGCCTGAGTGAAAAGGTCCAAAAGGTCACCCAACTCCAGTGAACAAATGGAGGGATTCTTTCTTCAGCAAAGACTATCACAGTATCCTTCTGGCCTGTGCCACTGTTGGATACTTCCCTAGGTCAATGCTCTACCATCAGTTCCCCACTTGTTTCTGCCTATTTTATTTCTGTCAGATTCAGTCTCCAAATTGGTTGTAAAATACAGACACAATGGAAGCCCTCTTCTCAATGTGATTAAGGCTGGCAATAGACCTATCAAACTATAAGAGATAAAGTTGACTTGAAAGTAAAAGTTTAAGTAGGACAATTTTAAGTTACACACACATGACTTAATAATTCATATTTTCATATATGTTTTATATATATTTATATATAACATTTCCCAATCTATTGATATTAAGAGCAAAGCTTCTGGTTTAACTATGGGACCACTAACTGGAGTCCTGTGTCATATTTTCTGCATAACCATGCATGTGATTAATCGTGTATGGTTTCCAGGTTAGGTTTTTCTAAAGCAGACCAAGAACTTTCACACTTGAAAAAATATTAAGCAATATGAGTACAGAATGCTTTTACATCTTTATGATTTCTCCCCAATTTTTTTATAGGCATCTCACCAGTGACTCACATTTGTTGAAAATTTTCAAAGCATCCAACCTCATTTAAAAACAACAACAATCTTTTGTATAATTCATCAGTTCAATAAAAATTAATCAAATCATGCAGCAAGAAATATAAGAACAACTGATCTGGGAATAAATAATTGATCCATGATAATCATACAATTCAACTGAAATAGCAGAGGGAGAGAACTGCACCCGTTTCCCTAGCTAGTGGCCTGTTAGGGACAAGGTCGGGTTATCATGGGCATAGAAAAGGAATGGAGACAATCAGTTGATCTAGTTGGCCAATTAAATGGAGATTGGTATAGGAAGAGAGAATGAAAAGAATAGCTCTTTATCTCCTTAACAGCATCAAAAAGTAGCCCCATCCCTGTATTAAAATATTAGTTCTCTGCTCTAGTTGGTAGAGTACACAAATTTCAAAGCTTTGGGGGTAGACTTTATAAAAAGGAAAAGGAATCACTCTCCATACCTGCTTCTAGAGACCTGCAAGGTAGCTTTTATTTCTAACTGTTTAGCATTGGTCAGTGAGTAACTCTATCTTCCAGTCCGGTCGATCAACTTTACAGTTTGTGGATATCTTTAATTGTGGCAATAGGTTGACTGTCAAACCAAGGTTTGGTGTTCCTGTGATTGTTCATCATCATCTTTGTTTTCATGAGTTTTAATAGGAAATTGAGAGAAGTCAGTCTCAACGTCCCTAGTCAGCCATCACATAAAATGAAAGTGTCAACTTTTTTTTTTTCATATAATAGGTGTTATTCATCTAAGTCAATGTAAGGCCGAAACAGTATTTCAGGAATTAATACTCATCATTTATGATATCATGAAATAAATAGAAATGTTAAGGGCAGGGAGACTGTTGTGGGAAAGGCAGAGCCTTTTCTTCTATTCTCTCCCCCAAAGACCTTTATATTTCCCTGAAAAAAAAAAAAAATCAGACAAAATACAAGCCTGTGAATGACTGACTTAGAATGGCAAACACCAAGTAAGATTATCTGATGTTCCTATCCAGACATGATTGCTCTACAACTACTTCTAACATAAAAGTAACTAATATATCATGTTGAAGGTATCTCCAATTCCCTAGGAAGTTTTTGGTTACTTAAAGTAATGTACTATATTCTACCAAGTCTTTGGGTAAGACATCTTCTCTAAAAATATCCCACATTACACACAGGCTGAAATATGTTTCTGGATAACTGGAGAACTGGTCGATCTATATCTTGAAAAAGTCAAAATTAATAAAATGTAACTCAGATGCAACATAGATGAAAATACACAAACACCTTTCACAAGCAATAAATACTTAAACAGAAAAGCTTCCCCGAGGAGAGTTTAGGAACTCCTCCAAATCCAGTAATGAGCATTAATTCTTAAATAGACTATGCTATTAATACCAGACAGCCCTATACTAGACTAGAACTCAGTTTTTTATTTTTAAGAGTCTCCAGTACTGTCAGTTAACAATTCCCCCATTAAAAGAAAAGTTCTGCAGTAACGTTAAAGGGAAGGACATTTCAGCTGCTCTCATAATCACAGAACCTGCAGAGGGCCCAAAGTGTCAAATCCTAGTCAAGTCATGTAGTCTATTATTACCTTAAATTCCCTTGGGATAATGTTAAAATGCAACCCTTCATGATCAAGGACAGAAACCCTCCATCTTTGTGACTTTGTACATTTATTTTTCTGCTAACTAACGTGAAGACATCTCTGTACTAGTTTTCTGGTCATGACCAGATGTGAGCTCACACTATTACAATCCGCAAGCAATGAGCACAGTTCTTAAACTAGCTGTCACTGCTAACATTGTTCCTGCTCCCCCCGGAAAAACCACCAGGTACAAAGCAAGCTGCATCCTGACATTCACAGCTCTCTCAGGAGACTCCAAGTGCTCAGATGAGAACCACTTCCGTTCAAGTAGCGGAATCTCAGTTCAGTTCTTGAGCTACAGGTGACTGTAGCAGGGCTATATGATAATAAATAACACTGCCAGAAGCGGAATGGTTAGAATTCTATTTCCCTAGAAATTCCACTTCCAAACAGTAGCTGTAAGGTTGTGAGTTTGGTTACTTGACTTAAAACTTAAGTTTAAACAACTGGTAGGGATATTAGATACTTTCTTACATACAGTGTGACTTGGTATAAAAATACATTGATGACATGGTAACCGATGAAAAAATGATTTAAAATTTTGAATTCCACTACACTAATAGATAATTATTCTGAGAAGAACTGTTTGTGATAACAAAAACATAGACTGAAGCAAAAACTCAAAGTCGCAACAACAGAAAGTCTTATGTGTAAAAACTGATCTGATCAGCAATGTCCACAATAGCCAAAACATGGAAAGCGCCCAAATATCCATCAACTGATGAATGAATAAGGAAGATGTGGTATATATAGAGACTGGAATCTTACTCAGCCATCAAAAAGAATGAAATCTTGTCATTTGCAAGAATGTGGATGGAACTAGACTGTATTATGCTAAGCGAAATAAGTCAAAGAAAGACAAATACTACATGATTTCACTAGTATCTGGAATTTAAGAAACAAAACTGATGAACATAGGGGAAAGGAAGGAAAAATAAGATAAAAACAGAGAAGGCGGCAAACCACAAGAGATGCTTACCTATCGGGAACAAACTGAGGGTTGCTGGAGAGGGGGCAGTGGAGGGGATGGAGTAACTGGGTGACAGGCATTAAGGAGGGCATTTGATGGAATAAGCACTGGGTATTATATGCAACTGATGAATCACTGAATACTACCTCTGAAACTAATAATACACTGTATGTTAACTAACTTCAATTTAAATAAAATTTAAAAAAGAAAAAAAAAATAACCGATCTGATGAGGTCAACTCATTTAGATATCTGGAAGTATCTTTTGAACCCACTCATTCTAGAAGCCTTCAAGAACGCAAGCTCAACAAAGGTAATCTATAAGAACGCGATGATGCTGAGATGCAACTCGAAGTTCTTCAGGTCTCATGGCATCAAACTCTAAAATTTCCAATGAGCACTTGTCCAAATGCTGAGCGAATTCAAAGCTCTGAACTGTTATTTCATTTATTTTTGCTTGTAGTAGTATTTAGAGTATTCAGAAAGGCTCTGGCATCCAAACTCCAAATACTAGATGAAAGAACTATTTGGGGAGAAGATATACCAGGACGCCACGTTTTCACATAGAATGTCTATGCATATCTGGTGTCTGGAGTTTAATATTCTCTTCAAACAGTAAGTCAACAAGTCTTTATTCAATTCTTACTATGTTGACTGTCATTCCACGGGCATGATGGGAGAAATAAATAAAAGTAGTAGCGCCTACTGTCAAGGAGTTTACAATCTAGCAGAACTAACTTCAAATAATTATTATACTGACAGAAATAAGAAAACAGCAATTCCCTGCTATATGACGGAGTCATTTTGGACGTGATTTAGATAAAAATTTGGGGCCAGTATCGTAATGGGATGGCACTTCAGCATCTTAGAAGGCGGTGGAACATGGTGCACGTGGCAGGTATGTGAACTGTAGTGGCCAGTGGGTAAACTGTGGTAGACCATCTCCAAAGATGACTGCCATCATTCCCTTTGCTTCCTACAGATGCTCCTGACATCAAGTAATGGAGAATAATTCCCTCCCCTTGAATCTTGGCTGACCCTAGTGACTTGCTTGACTAAGAATGCAGTGGAAAGGACCTTCTAGGACTTCTGAGGCTAGGTCCTAGAAGCCTTGCCCTTTCTACCCAAGTGACTTTCTCGAGTTCTGCTGTGGGCAGATTTCTGTGACAACAACATGCAATAAATTAGGGGCAGAGAGAAACTGAAGACAAAAGAGCAGGAAGTCATTGTAGTAGTTCAAGTAAAACATTAAAAAAAAAAAAAAAAGGCTTAAAACCGGAAAGCAATAGGAAGATAGGAGACGATGAATGTCACAGGTGAATCGAGGGGAAGATTCAAAAGACTCTCCAGCTGATGAAACTTAAAGGAACAAGAAAAGCTAGAAGTCAAAGTGGGTTCTGGGGTTTCAGAACCTAGACAACCAAAAAGAGAATGATGCTATTAATAAAGACTGGGATCCAAAAAGAGAGTATGGAGAAAACAGGAGGAAATTAAATTAGAGGTGCTGGGCAGTCATCCAGGGAGAACCACTCAACAAGTACATGGCAATGGAGGGAATGGGTGACTTTTCTGGACCTGAGTACTTTGAATATCTGGTTTGATAGTCTGAAGTCACCCAAGCCCTGAAACCAATGACTTCTTTTGTGTCTCCACATGGCTGATGGGTTCAAGTTAACCCCTTCTTTTTGGGCCAAAAGAGATCTAAGATCCCTTACCAATAAATGCTTTGCTAAACATTAAAACACTTAATGATAAATTTGTAATGGGTTTGAATAAATTGCTCTCAAACTGAAATATTTTCTACATGAAAAATTAAATTTTCAGACTCATGGAAGTTATCTCAATGCAATTTTAGTTGTATACTCGGCGGCATTTCAAATTATCCACATTAAAAAAAAAAGTTCCTTTACATGTTGTCAAAACACATGACCTGGTGGCCTGTGCTGTGGCAATATTTGCTCCCATCCTGCCTGAAGTACCAAACACTGAACGAAGACTGAAAATCCCTGCGTGTCTTGGGAGTTTACCTTCCAGCCTCTATGTCCTCCGCGCCCCTAATCCTGTAAATCTTTGTATTACAGTTTTTTACAACTGGTTTCCTTAGAGAAGAAGAAACACCTCTGTACATTTAAGGATTATTTAAGGCTAGAAAATTTATGGCTCATTCAGGGTGCCCTAACTTTTAACTCTTAGTTGTACCTGCTTCCATATAAAGACTACGAATGCACACACTATAGAGCATACCTGACCTTGCGAACTCAATCAGGCTCACGGACGTGTATGATATCCCCAAGGGCAGATCAGCGACTCCTTTTTAAGGACTGCCAAACTAAATTATATTAGGTTATAGCTATAACTAATGCTGCCAAACAGTATGATCAAATTTATTTACATGTATTATTGAAACTGTGTGAGTTCAGATCAGTGTTTCTCAAACTTTTTACACCACAACTCCTTAAAGACTCGTTTTAGGCATTTTTTTCCTGATCATCCCCGCCCCCTGTACAATTTCAATATAACACTTGAAAGTATATCTGTTATTGTACTAGTAAGTACAATTTTTATGCTTTATATATTTAAAAAAATACTTTTTTCAACCTCCCCAAGAACCAATTTTTACCCTTCTAAGGAGGAGGTCTTCCTCACTGAGAATGCATGTGTTATTTAGATTAATTATCTGTTGCTCAAACAAGAATTTTCTTATCATCAAAATAATGCTAAGCCTTAGATCACTATTATATAGGACTCATGAAGGACATGAGAAGGAGTCACGACCATACTTCCAAAACGTCCAACTTCAAGACTGAGAAGTGCAGACAATGATTTCACTTTCAGTACCTGCTAAATAAAACTATCAAATTCTTCCATTTTGAAGGCCACTGTCATTCCTCTACTCTTCACTGATTTTACTGAGAGATTGGCAATTTTTTTTTTTGTGGCTAACAAGTAAAATATAGATTTTTAAAACCAGAAGTATAAGTAGTTCAATTCATGAGGTCCTCAAGTACAAAACAGATAATAAAGATACAAATAAGAATTTGACAATCCTAAGTATCCCCAACTCACCTAACTACGGAAACAGTAGCAGCACTGACATTTGGTAGAAAAGAACTGTGAAGAAGTAGTATTACGATGAAGAGCACTATTTAAATACAAACTGTTTAAAAGGAAATATCAGAAGGTGATAATTTTACTAATAGTCTCAAAAATGCTATTTACGTTTATCTATAATTAAAAGTCCTCAACATTAAAGCTCAAAAATATATTTCTTCTTAGTTAATACACCTGGATCTCCTTTTTTGTTCGAGCATAAGTAGGGCTAAATTATCACTTACTCCTGGCTAAAGCAAGGACGGTAGACGAAGAGAAGAAGCCACAGGGTTTGTAACCCATTAGGGCTCCGTCCCACCCACCCTAGCAGGCTCCCAAAGGAAGACTAATGAGGTGCGGAAGGGGCATGAATTACTTAGAGCAAGCATAAGGCATTCTTACGGTCAGCAGAAACAAAGATCTTCTCCCACCAAAACAGAAAAAGGAGGATTATGCCTAATGCCAAAGAGATTTACAGACATCTGAGTTTATTAGGGACACAATATTTAACGAACAGCCATATAACCTCAACTACATCAAAATATGACTTCCTTTAAGACAAAGAAAACATTTTGTAATGGGAGTATCACTACTCTCTCATGACCTGGCCACCTGAAAGCTTTTAACACTGCAACAAGACTTTAAATTTGAGACTTAAACTGTCTTTTTCCAGTTAATCCCTTCTTTTTCTGGCCAAAAGAAAGAAATGTAGGATTTCTTTACCATTACTTTAGTGATACTTTAGTGTTACTAAAAAATATCTGTCTTCGTGTTCTAAGGTATGAGCTGTATACATTTTAAGTCCCTACTTCCTGAAGTAGCCAACCAAGGCTTTATTCTACGCGTAACCAAAATGTCATTTTTATTAGCAACTGTAAGTTTTCTTAATACTTTGATTCCATTTATTTTAAAAGAATTCTAATAAGGAATACCTAGTTAAAATCATGAATTATCCTTTACAATTATTCTTTTATCCTACAATTTGTACATACTAAATTTCTCAATTTAGATAGCAAAAAGTTATATAAGAATACACTGTGTATCTGGGGATAGTGGGTACTGACCTAGTGATATTTTGTCATTAAAAACAGAAGACTTGGTTAAATAATTACCAATAAAAACATAAAACATTTCATTATAAATCAGAGGCAGCCACCAATTAATCGCCCCACTTTCAGGTCAACTGAACACCTTTCCCAGTTACCTAAACATAAATCCACAACGCTAAAATGAGACAGTCTGACCAGCACAATGGCAGTTATCTAGTACAATTTATAGTAAGAACCTTTCATAAATGTTTCTTCCTTCATTTTAAAAATGGGATCAGGGATCAATGAAAAGAAGGTAAGTAAACAAAGAGTTAAGAAAGAACATAATCATAAATCATATTTACCATCCCATACCAAATATCTGTAAAAAAATATTATTATAATAGTTCGTTCAGCAATCAATATACCAAGCACTGTGTTAGCTATTAACATTGAACATGACAGTCACGGGAGAAAAATCCATTTCTTCAAAAATTTTTTTTAAATTAATAAATTTATTACATAAAATATTGCCTCAAAGTATATCCTCGCTGGAGAAAAGAATCATGAAAAGCAAAAAAGTCAAGTCAGAACAACAGCAAAAGTTTATGAGAAATTATGCATTTACCTTGGCTCTGCACTCAGCGTTATTATAGTTTTTTGTGGTAGAGAACCTTGTGAGTTTTGTTTCAAATCCTATAAAAATAAACAAAAATTTTTTGTTTTACTTTTAAAACTTAAGTTTTGAAGCTAGCTATGTAATAGTACTTATAAAAATCCTAAAAAGGACACAATAGGGAAACTGTCCTCCTTCTAGCTACATAAGGTCAATCAAAGTTCAAAATAAGTAATTCTTGTGTGTGTGCATTTTTATGGGTGTGTCTTCAGACCAGTACAGTGATGTTACAGGGACTACTGGAGTCCAGTTAAGAACCAAGTAAATCAAAGTTCTAAAGATAATTTTGCAAAAAGTTTCACTATTCTGCCTTTGTATCATAGGTTTCATGTCCTTAAGCAATGTATGTCCATTTATTGGATTTTTTTACCTTAATATAAAAATGTGTAACCATATTTTAATTGCAAGCATCAGTATATGAAAATATTGAATCTATATCTCTGATTCCAGATGTGGAAGTTCCAATTACATGGAAAATTTCAAAGCGTACGGTTCACAGTAGACTCTAATGATAAAATGTTACAATTTCAAAACATCTGAGCTGCCAAGTGGAAGGCTAAAGAGGTTTGCAATCAACCATTTTTCCAACTCTTCTTCCTTGGGGCTGAAGAGTATATTCTTCCTTTCAGAGTATGTTCTGTTTTATTGGCTCCTCGGATCCTAACAACGATACAAGCCAAGGCAGGTATCATCCCATCTTACAGATAAACGAATGAGGGCTCACAGATGTTAAGCAACTTTTTCAAGGCCCCTGCAATCAGGTACAGAGGTTGAGGCTAATAGCCAGTCTCCTAAATCCTCAACCACTCCTCTACTGTTACACACATCTGAGCACTGCCCACAGTACTCCATGGACTCATCCTGAAACCAGAAGATAATTTAGGATCATTCAAGTTCAAGTTCAGCAACAACAGATGAAGGGTTTACAGAAGTTCAAATACCAAGGGGCTTCTAATTAAAGCCAAGCAAAATAACTAATTATGACGTCCAGTTACCTTATAATATCATCTTAATAGTGTTCTAAAAGCCGTACGTTCCACATAACGAAGTAAGTTCATTACTTTTCATGTTTAGATTTAGTCAGAACAAAACGTACACCGTAAATCAAGTACAAACACACTAATAGGAAAGAAGAACACACAGGTATTTCATATAAAATGATCTAAATTCTTTCAAATCATGTATACGGAAATCCGTATTTTTCAATGTCTCTTTTCACTCACCTTCTCATCCCCTTTTCCAGTCCAAGCACAAACAAATCACACATTTTTATGATAATATAAAAGGTAGCAACTAACCATGTCTAGGAGGTTATCAAAAGAGTAAGAGTTGTATGAGTTTTTGTCCTTCAAAATAAGAAGCAGTGCAGAATATCCAATTATCTTCTTCAAATTCGTTAGTGAATGAAAGAGTCTGTGAACCAAAAATTTTACTGGTTTGAGAAGAAATTCAAATATCTGTATACAATAGTTTCAGTTTCTTTAATAATGGCCAAGCTGCCATTACTTTCATCCTGTATTCACAAAGTGAAACCTATAATGAATCTATAATGAACTGACTCTTCTTTGCCCAGAACTAAGTACTTAGAAAAAAAAGGTTAATCAAAAGATATCACTAATAAGGATTCATTTAAAACAGAAAACTTTCTGTACACACCTGAAACACGTAAACTTATTCAAACTACTGATACTTTCTGTGACTATCAAGCCAAATACTAAGAATACTCAACTTGATCAGTCCAATAGCTTTAAGGCATTCTTACCAAAACAGTGATTTGGTCCTTTACTTTAGAAAATTCCTTAACAAATGTTGAAACAACAAAAGAAAGCATGAGATTAACTTGTTACTCGCAAGAAAATTCAATCAGTATACACACTTCAAAAAACCCAAATTCCTGAAAGATTCAAAAATATTTTGTTGACTTTAGTTTCATTTGCTTGTTCAAAAAAAGAGAAAGATTTCACAGGTCTGGATGATGAAATCGTCTTTGTCCTCGTTACTTTTCTTGGTCATTAAAATTGTTAACTGTATTCAAGTTGTATTTTTATGTCTGAGGAACCAAAGAGATGCGTATGAATCAACTATTCAAGATCAATTCTGGAATATAATCTTGGTACGCTACCAGCTATTGCTGAAGCACTACACAGGGGAAAATAATCCGTTTGAAGTTTTTTTTTGAGCTCCATTTTGTTTCTTTAAAGCTTTATAGAACAGGTAACCCTAAGTAAACTCACTGCAGAAATCTGTACAGAAACTTGGCTAAACATGCTTTCAATCGGCCATTGAATCTATTATGTTTCTAGAGTGATTCTATTATTTTCCCCAATACAGGAAGCAATTCTGGATCTATATGTTAACATTCCTGTTGGCATGCAACAACAAAAAAATGTGCAAGAGAATTAGAAATAACTTCTTTTTGCAGAGCATTGAGCTTACTTTCAAAGATGTAAGCGACCACACTCGGGCAGTTACTTAACTATGCAAATGTGTTATACATACATAGTATCAAAGTCTTCCGTGTGTGAGTTCAGGCCATCACCCAGCTAATTTCTTAGTCTACTCAAATGTTTTCCTAGGTGATAACAAGAGTTTTCACCAGACTAAAAGATAATATGAATACAGTTCAGTTATAGAAAAAAGCCCCTTGATTTAAGTTTATTTTTTTAATCCACATGGCTATCTTTATTAGGCCGTCAGAACCTGAAGAATAAAAGTCATTTTCTCCATCAGCTAAAACCTCATACGTACTACAGTGCACTGAGGAGTCCTGCTTAAGCTGAGGGAATGCCACACGTCAGTGTTTGTATCCTAAAGGCACATGCACACAGGTATATCTAACGAGATAGGCACTAAGGACTGGCACAGTATTCCCCAAACGCTTTCTCAGGATACATAAGGCTGTTTTGTTTAAAGCAAAACAAGATTAAACACAGTAAATAAGTTTGGGAAACAGTGGGTAAAGCAAAATTGTAATGTTTCAACATTTCATCATTGTGGGATTTCCCAGAGCCTCTAATTTCCTAACATGTCCGTATCCTAGTATCACTGAACAGTTCAGGGACCATCACTTCGAAATCACAGTTCTCTACTTTGTTATCATTACTACTGTTTAAAGCAGATACTACCAGGTTTGTCAGTCAGTGAGTAGTTTGAGCTATACGTTTGGGCCCTCACACTTACCCTTTGTTCATTTTTTTCTTCTACCTACCTTAATCACAACATAGAAATTGGCAGAATTCTAAATCTTTCAGTAGCTGATTACCATGTCTTCTCTTGCACGTGGCCCCATTATCCACTTTAAGGATGAACATCCATCACAGGCACTGTCCCAGTCTAATTCATTTTTTTATGCCATGATTAGAATTAACCTTCAAATAGCCATGATGTATTCTTGCTCTCCAGGTGATAATTACATAAACATTTAATCTATTTTTGAGAGCAGAATCACCTTTAGATGACAGAAGAGAAAGCTAGAAGGGTCTGGACCCCTGCTGGCGCTGTGGAGCTGCTATACCTGAACTGGGGACATGCAGACTTCTTCCCCATGACGTAAAAGTAAGTAGGATAGGATCTGTTCCATTTCAAGTTGCTATTACTAGCAGCCAAATGCAATCCTTAACTCATACACTTGTTCACAGGGACACTTCTGCCAACATCTGAATAAACAGTCAACAGTCTAAGAACAAGAGAACACCCAATGCTAGCTGCCTCTTTGTTTATAACTCTCTAACTTGTGTTTTGAAATTTCCTACTTAAAATGTCTATGCTAATGACTTGATAATTGTGTATGACTTTTCAATGAAGTGTGAAGTGCTCGCAAAGCAAATTCACAAATGTCAAGTACAATTTGAGAATTATTGTCTTTTTTCTCTAAGATGCAATTTTGTATGGTGATGTTTTTATAAGCTAAAAGCATAACCAAACATATGGAGGAACTAATGACAGGCCTTCTGGAAAGGTTATGAGACAGAAAATGTTCAGTTGCAAAAACTCAATGACCTATACCCAAGTCTCTTTCAATAAGACAGCAAGAGAAGTAGACAGTGTAGGAGAATGACTTCTTCATTTTCTCCGTGGAATTCTTTTCTTAACCTAAGCTTCACTTTTAAACTCTCAATAAACCAAGAAGACAGGAGCAGGTGAGAAGGAAAAAATGGAGGATCCGACCTTATTTTCAAAAATGCCTTCTGTGGGAGAAAAACCAATTATCATTATCAGCCAATGAGTGTTTTCCATTTTAAGCCCAGCTCAACCTCAACAGATGCCAAATACATTCGCCAAAAGAAAACTAAGAAGATACTCGAGATACTACCATGAATATATTTTCAAGGACTCAAGTCAACTTATGAAACCTCAAGAATTTGTTTTTCAAATATCTAGAAAGGCAGTCAAAATACTGTAACTAAAATTTTAATTAACACTTATTATGATAAGTGATATCAGTTGTGGATCAATCTGTAATGTTGACTTTATGTGCTGTATACACTTTTCACATATGGGAGGAAACATTTATTAAAAAAGGAGATTCACTTTTTAAATCTGTATTATAAGAAAGAGTATATTTTAACAATTTTAAAATATTATCGAAGTACACCATTATTGATAGGAAAAAAATCTGGAAGAAATAACTAAACCATAATGAAACAATAGTCAAAACTCCTTCGCCAACATAGGAATCTGCTCTACACTGATCCGAACGAATGGTTACCCAAACTAGGGCATGATGATGGAAATCTCACTATCACAAAGGTTAAGCCTTTTGATTAGTGGGAAGCAGTATTTACAAAGTCTCCTGCTGGTCCAACCAAAAGCCAAATCACTGTTTCCAATTCTGCCATGTGAACATAACTGAGCTTCCTCTCCCTCACTCATCTCACCTTCCAAGAGTTGAAGCTGGCTTTGATATCAATACCCAGGCCAACCCTTCTCATCCCAATTCCTTGTATCATCCATATATGTCAAGGTTTCTAGGTTCTTCTACTTCCTGGCTATCCTCTAGGCTGATTCTTTTTTTGTCAATATCTCTCTTAAAAAAAAAAAAAGAGGTATCTGAGAACAACTGGATCTGAAATAGGACTAAATTAAGCTGCTATACAATCAAGTATGGCTCTTTATCTCCTTGGATTGTAGCTATCATTTACCTGATACCAACTCCTTGGTCAACATGGTAACCCCAAATACCACACTATACTTGGGAGAAAACAGAATCAGCTTTATAATAATGTTTTACTACTCCATTTGCAGAAATGCACTGCAATAAAAAGTTAGGACAGCTAGTACACTGTCAATAGAATTCTTGAAAAATGCTTTGAATACTGATTGTTGTTTTTCTACAGCAATACTTACAAGGGGTGTCATTGTTGATATGGTCTGATGTACATTAACAACTTCATCAAAGATAAAAGCCTATGACCCAAAATTTAAAAAAAAATGTTTTATAATCACTTTTTAATAATTATATTACCTGGTACCATAATCCACAACCACCCAATCTTTTGCAGTTCCTGTGATAGCATCATGATGTTGAAACAGTCCCAAATTTCTTCTGGCTTCTGTCAGTGCCATGTAATGGGATGATGAAAGAAATTTACTTATCTTGTATTTCTGAGCTTGTTTCAGGGCGAAATAGTAAAGAATTTCAGCAGCCCTAATTGCATAAAACAGTCATTAATTCTTGTTTCAAAACAAACGTTTACTATTTAAAATATGTGGTACTGATACATTTTCAAATGCATTTTTTTTTAAATCCACAATTTCAACACAATTTATAAAAAAGATGTTGATAATAAGCATTCTTATAAAACCATCAAGGTCTTCACCTAATATATCTAAATTATCAATTATCAGAGAACATCATGTCTAAATTGATATAAAGGGCCCTTGTTCTAGATGGTCCTGGAAAGAAGCCAGTACCCACTGGCAGTGAGATAGGTTTACTTATGTATAACATAGTGAAAAAAAATAGCTCAACACAGCAGTAAGAAGTAGATAATGGTTTCTGTCCTTTCTTCTCTCCAAGATCATCACAGACACATACCAAGAGCTTCATCACCAGAAAGCCACTCACTCTCACATATGTACATTAAAGGAGAGACGGTGTGGAGATGGTCACATGAGTGGGAGCCTAACAGTGAAGGAGAGGCAGAAGCGATGGCCTGACAGCTCATGACAACAGCTAGTTTCCGTGCTGAATGAGAACATGCAACAACTAGTGGGAATGTAACAATATAAACTGAAAGGTGATAAAACATATGCTGTCGTTTCTCATTTATTTTAAAGAATAAAACACTTCGGCTTAAGAATAGTTTCTGAGCAAGAATATAGGGACTTATTTTCACGCTTTATTTTTTTCATCTGAGGATATGGTTCAAGACAGGTTTCAAAAGAAGTTCTTTAAAAAGAGATACAACTTGATGAAGTAAAAAATGTAAGAAGGTTCTTCATGCCAAACGTATTAAGGAGGATGGAAAGAAAACCAAAGCAGCTTGAAAATGTATCACAATATAAGGAAAAAGGAGAAGTTTGAAGTACTTAAAAAAAAAAGAACTCTTTTAAATTTTTAAATAATTAAAGGATACTAAATAATCTCTGCCTTTAAAGTCTAACCCTTCTGAAATTCATGGCAGGAGAAGCACTAAACTTGAATTAAGGAAATTGTGTATATATGTTTATATACATCCATAGCACATACTCCTGGCTTTGCAAAGAGTACATACATATAGATATCCCAAAATTTAAAAATGGGATTTAAAAATTAGTTTCTTCTCTATACTCTTCTATTCAAATGTTTTATAAATGAGCATTAAGATGAAATATCTATTATCACACAATAAACTTATTTTCAAATAAGTTGATTACATCTTGAAATTCATAATTATATAGCTTTTTGTTGTTTTATTTTGTTTTAAAGCAGAATTTTCAAAATATATTATTACTCGCACTAAGTACTTCACCTTATATATGTTCAATAAATTAAGATTGAATAAATATTCGTAACTCTTTGTCACTAAAAAATAGTTGACACTTTAAAAAAAATGCAGTGGTCCAAAAAAATCTCCACATTACTTAGTACTTTCTGTTTTTATCATAGGTAGTTTAGAATAACATAATAGATAATTAATATTCTATTAGGCAAGAATGCATAAATCTTTCTAACATAGAAACACTATTTCATTATAAATACAATAGTATGTGTCCATCCGGCACATTTGTGAATATCCCAAAAAAACAGTCAAAGATTAGGCTTTTGAAATAATGGTAACAGCATGGAAACAGTAAAAATAAAACAAACAAACAAATAAACACACTACTATACCAAAGTACACTCTTGGAGAAATTCATGATTTTTATAAAAGGGCTTTCCAAAATGTACCGTTTCTATCAGTACACAGAAGAAGGTGGGTATGAGACGACTTTTTATTTTTAATACTGAGATTCAACATGAAAACTAATCATCATGAATTCATGATCTGAACTAAGTTGAAAGTGAACTTATCATGAAAAAGAATTAAACTTCAAGGCTACACACACATAGAAAGAGCCCCAGACACACATAGAAAGAGCCCCAGGAGTCCCTGGGGTGGTTCATCTTTACCAAAAAGCAACAAAACCCACTATGATAGCTACTAGCCATGTGTGGTTATTTACACTTAAATAAACTAAAATTAAAGGAAATTAAGAGTTCAGTTCCTCAGCCACACTGGTCACATTTCAAGTGCTCAACAGTTAAACATGGCAAGTGGCTACCATAGTGAACAAAGCAGAAAACAGATACAGAAGATTTCTACCACTGTAGAGAGTTCTGTTGGACAACGCTGGTCTAGAGTGTTTTGTTTTCTACGGACTTTTCTGCCTTTTCCCTGTCAGTACACTTTTTCAGCCACTCTGCCGCCATCAGTTCTCTTGTCTTTCAAGTTTTGTTCTTCTACAAGCAGAAAATCACACCTATAGAAATATGTTTCAAGTAAGTGAGAACTGAGGTGGAGTCTCTAAAGTTCTTCCGCATACAAAATACATTAGTTTTAGATTATGTACCTTGAGGCCCACATTTTGGCCACAGAGAGGCCCTATTTGTTCCTTGTGACCCTTACTCGTTTCCAACAACTTAGTCTGTCTGATTACTGACCTGCAGACACAACATGACGATGCCACTGGATGTTATCATGGTGTGCAAACAACACCAGTAATTAATTAGAAACATACAAAACATAAAATACAGGAGAAAGTCTAATTACATAAACTGCTTTTCCTTTCAGAACAAAAACCCATGTAATAATCTGGTTATGCAATGGAGACATATTTTCGATTGCATTACAATTTCACAATTACATTAAACACATCCTAACACTGCATAAATGTTGCATGTTATGCAAAACTCTACAAAAAGGCTATGATCACAAAAAAGAGGTGAATAATTAATGTAGCTATCTAAACATAAATGTACCTTAAATGGGATTCCAATATCCTATCCATTCGTTTGTAAAAGGGTCTGGATGTAAAGTAGCCACTCCAGTAATGATCATCCCGGTCGGCATAAGTGAAAAAATCTCCACTTAGAACTGGGAACGTTGATTGGCTATTCTTTCCAATGGTTACATCTTCTTTATCCAGTGCATCAAAATAATCCGATAAAGTCCCAAACTGTATCTAATTTTAAAAAAGTGACACTTAAATTATTCATCTCTAGCTTAAAATTACCTCTAGCACTGAAAGGAAAAGTTAATAATAAATATTTAAGATGCGCTTCCAAGTTAAGATGAAAATCTAGCTCAGATTTTACAAAACTCAAAAGCAGGAGGAAAAATACACAGTAACTGTTTCACTTGCATCGGGGCCCAAATTAAACTAAAATAAAACTTATACACCTAAGGGGTTGGAAGAACTACTTAGATATACAAATCTGTGGATCTGAAAACTCCTTACAAATCTCCAGAATTTCAAACTGTGCAAGGGTCAGGGAATAGAATAATTCAGAGATGAATAAAAGATGGGAGGAAGCAGCAAAAATAAAATATTTACATAACAGTTTGGTTAACCATTAAAGTATTTTTCCTATGTCATATGCACATACACTCCCCTGGCCTCCCTGTCCCCCTAGGTTGAGCTCTCATAAGGGAGACTTCAAGAACAGCAGGTCATTAAAAAAATGGACTTTTTCTACCAGCAGGTAACATTGAATAGAAGTAAAACACAAAGAGTGACAAGAACTGCAAGGTTGACTGCTCAAACGAAAAAGTCTTTTGACTAATGATTTAAATTACCAGAACATAAATCCATTTTTATGAGCCCAAGCTATTCCATAAATCAAAGGAAAAAAGAAGTATTATAGCAGACCATGTAAACAGATATTAAAAGGCAGTGTTTTTAGAGATAAACAGAGAATTTAACAGGGAATGCATTTCTCTGAATAACGGTAAGATGGCTATTTTTGTTTTTTCTACCACACACACACACACACACACACACACACAAAGATACTAAAAGCTATTTTGATTCAGTGGCAGAAAAATAATTAAGAGTAGTTAAAAACAGTGAGTAGCACTCTAGAAGAGTGGTTAAGAACAGCACAGAACTTGGATCCGGACAGCTGGGTATGAACTCCGTCTCTACCACTTACGTGGTTTTGAGCATATTGATATATTGTCTCTGTGTTACAGCTAATAGAGTTCTAAGTAAAATGCTTAGAAACACAACTGGGAAATAATGGCATAAGTTTTAGCTATCATTTTTCTATTGCAAAGGCAAAATTTCAGCTGGAAACACAATATTAGTAAGATAAATATAAGTTATCATCATGTACCTGTGACACAATAAATTTTATAACAGCAAAATAGATGATTATTTCTAAATCCTTATGTTTACATCACAGAAAAGTAATTTTCAACAATATTACCCAGTCTTATCTTGGCTTCACCAAATACAATGTGTCCTGGGCAAGTTAATCTATTTGTGCCTCAGTTTCCTCATCTATAATGGGAATAATTTTAGTACCCCCCAGAAGCTATTCATAGAATTAAATAAGTTAACTAAAGTGAAGCACTTTAAAAAGTTAATAGCAGGGGTGCCTTGATGGCTCAGTCAGGTAAGCATCTCACTCTTGATTTCAGTTCAGTTCGTGATCTTGGGGTCATAAGATCAAGCCCTGCACTGGGCTCTGTGTTGGGCATGGAGTCTACTTAAGATTCTCTCTCCCTGGGGCACCTGGGTGGCACAGCGGTTAAGCGTCTGCCTTCGGCTCAGGGCGTGATCCCGGCGTTCTGGGATCGAGCCCCACATCAGGCTCCTCCGCTATGAGCCTGCTTCTTCCTCTCCCACTCCCCCTGCTTGTGTTCCCTCTCTCACTGGCTGTCTCTATCTCTGTCAAATGAATAAATAAAATCTTAAAAAAAAAAAAAAATTCTCTCTCCCTCTTCCCATTCCTCCCCACCCCATGTGCGCTCTCTGTCTAAAAAAAAAAAAAAAGTTAATAGGAAATAGTAAGTACTCAAAAATTAAGTTATTTATTACTCACTTAACACATTCTAAGAAGCAGAATGTAAGTGTGTGTATTTAACCATGAGGGTCACCAATACAAAGAAATACAGCATTAACTTGAGGCCCAGTAGGTACAGATAAGCTCAGGGAAATATACTGATAAAAGTATCAAAATATTCAACAATCTAAATTTCTGAGCCTCACTTTCTCATCTATATAAAAAGGGATTTCTGTGATGTGAGATAACAAAATCCTCTTCAGTTTCAGATTTTAGGAAACTGCGGCATGCTACAGAGCTAATATTAACAACAAAGTATACCTTTTTAAAATATTTTAATTATTTTTTGGTATTAGCCAAGGTGAAAATATTTCCTTCAAGGCAATTTCCCAGGGCAAAGTTTATGTAACTGATCTCACAAACTTAATTCAATCTCATAGGACTGACATACAATCCTGTATCTATGCTAGAGTAGCTTCCAAAGAAATTATTTAAGAGTAAATTTTTTGACAGTCTCTTGGTAGCTCAAATAAAGTACATATTCCAAATAATCAAAAAAAAGGTAAATGTTTCTTACTTTAAAAGGCAACAAATTATATGTTTCACATAACCTTAATCTTAAACATAATCAAACTTCTCTATCAGAACAACATATGAGAAAAAGTACCTAAATTGTTAAATAAGTGATGACCAATAGCAAACTGACTGTCTTGGCTGGTACAGTGTCATTTAGCCATCTAAATTCAATTGCTTACTTTTGTTTTTCCTTTCATTAAAAGAAAATAATACTAAACTGAACCATATGGCTTGGACAAAATAACTTCAAACATTCTACAGAGAATGGATGTAACTAGATAAACAACAGAGAGGGGAAAAAAAGCTTTTGTTTGAAGATATCTAAAGGCAATCCAAGCAGCCAACACTTGAGTGACAAAAATTCCAGAAAGAAAGGAAATGCATGAAGGTTACTAGGTACAAGGTTAGAATGCAAATGTCAACTGTATTTTTATACATGGAATATACCATGTTCATGGATGGCCTAATATTTGTAAAGAAGTTAATTATACTCAAATTGATCTATAGGTTCATTGCAATCCCAATCAAAATTCCAACTATTTCTTTTTTTTTTTTTTTTTGGTAGGAATTTAAAAGTTGATCCTAAGCCTATACAGAACTATAAAGAAAACCAATGCAATCTTGAGAAGGAAAACAAAATTAGAAGACTTAAGCTATTAGACATTAAGATCTATTCTAAAACTATAGTAATTAAGACAGTATGAGATTAATCAAAGAGACAAAATTGAATAGAGTCTATATAAGATCCACACAAATAGTTTTACTCATAATTAATGACAAAGATGACGCTGCAGTAAGTGGGCAAACTGGTCTTTTCAATAAATGGTGGTAGATATCCATATGGGCAAATATGTAACTTGATCCCTATCTGAATACAATTCACACAAAAAAATCAATTCCAAATAGATTACAGACCTAAATATTGAAGGTAAAACAATAAAGCTTCTGGATGACAGCTTCATGAGAAGTGTATTTTCACAACTATGGGGTAGAAACAAAAATCTCTTAAGCAGAATACGACAGCACTAACCATAAAGGAAAATACTGTTATATTAGATTTAATTAAAATGAAGAATTTCCATTTATCAAAAGATAGCATTAAGAAAGAAATTAAGAAACAGGCTTACATAGTGGGAGACAATATTTGCATAACTTTTATCTGAAGAAAGACTCAAACCAAAATATATAAAAGAGCTATAAATGGCACAAAAAGACAGACAACCCAATTTAAGGAAAAGTCATCAAAAGATTTAAATAGTCTCTTCACAATAGAGGATAACCTAAAAGGCAATAAACTTATGAAAAGAGGTTCAACTCATTAACTACCAGGGAAATATAGAATAAAACCATCACATCGATCATAAAAATATAAAGACAAAAAAAAATCCTAACAATAAAATATTTGAGTAAGGAAGTACAGCAACTGAAATTGTCATACAATGCAATGACTAGTGCATTTATTTTGGGATACCGTTTGGCAATATCTACTGAAGTTGAACATGTGCATATGACCAAAATCTCCATCCCATTTTATACCCACATAAATTCACATACATGTATATAAAACCATGCACAAAATATTCAAAATGGCTTTATCTGTAATAGATAAAAACTGGAAATAACCCAAGTGTCCATCAATAATACAATGGACAAATTGTGGCATATTTATCAAATGGATACTGAAGATAATATACAGCATTAAAAATGAATATACTGTGGGGCACCAGGGTGGCTCAGCTGGTTAAGCATCCAACTCTTGATTTTGGCTCAGGTCATGATCTCGGGGTCGTGAGACTGAGCTGCACGTTCGGCTCTGCACTCAGCGCGCAGTTGGCTTGAGAGTCTCTCTTTCCTCTCCCTCTGCCCCTCCCCCCGCTCGCACTTCCCCCCCAAAATAAATAAATAAAATCTTTAAAAAAATGAATATACTGCTACATGCAACAACACAGATGAATCTTGCAAATATAACTTGGAGCAAGGAAAGCCAGACACAAAGTAACACATACTGAAGATTCCCCTCTTATATCATTTCCAAAGAAACGACACTAATCATGATGACAGAAGGGAAAATAAGGTTACTTTTGTGAGATTTGGCAATGCTCTGAAGGACTCTTTTGGGATGCCAAAAATGTTCTGTCTTAAACTGGACAGCAGTTACATGAGGTTTTTTAACTCAAAAAATTCTCTGTACATTTAACGGTTTGTGCACATCTCCTATGTAAGTGATACTTCAATTATTAAAGTTACTTTAAAAATTGCCCTACCGGGCAAAGAAGGAAATAGGAGACCAACGAGAATGAAAACACAATGGTCCAAAAACTATGGGATACTGCAAAGGCAGTCCTAAGGGGGAAATACATAGCCATCCAAGCCTCACTCAAAAGAATAGAAAAATCTAAAATGCAGTTTTTATATTCTCACCTCAAGAAGCTGGAACAGCAACAGAGGGACAGGCCTAATCCACTCACGAGGAAGCAGTTGACCAAAATTAGAGCTGAAATCAATCAAGCAGAAACCAGAAGTACAGTAGAGCAGATCAACAGGACTAGAAGCTGGTTCTTTGAGAGAATCAATAAAATTGACAGACCACTGGCAACACTTATCCAAAAGAAAAGAGAAAGGACCCAGATTATTAAAATTATGAATGAAAAGGGAGAGGTCACGACGAACACCATTGAAATTGGAAGGATTATTAGAAATTTTTATCAACAGCTATATGCCAATAAACTAAGCAATCTGGAAGAGATGGAATCCTTCCTGGAAACCTATAAACTACCAAGATTGAAAAAGGAAGAAATTGATTTCTTAAACAGGCCAATTAATTATGAAGAAATTGAGTCAGTGATAAACAACCTTCCAAATAACAAAACTCCAGGCCCGGACGGTTTTCCTGGGGAATTCTACCAAACATTCAAAGAAGAAATAATACTTATTCTCCTAAAGCTATTTCAAAAAATAGAAACAGAAGGAAAGCTACCAAACTCATTCTATGAGGCCAATATTACCTTGATCCCCAAACCAGGCAAAGACCCCCTCAAAAGGAGAATTACAGACCGATCTCCCTAATGAATATGGATGCCAAAATCCTCAACAAGATACTTGCTAATAGAATCCAACAGTACATTAAAAGGATTATCCGTCACGATCAAGTGGGATTCATACCTGGGATGCAAGCGTGGTTCAATATTCGCAAATCAATCAGCGTGATACATCATATCAACAAGAAAAGACTCAGGAACCATATAATCCTCTCAATCGATGCCAAAAAAGCATTTGACAAAATACAGAATCCTTTCCTGATTAAAACCCTTCAGAGTGTAGGAATAGAAGGTACATTTCTCAATCTCATAAAAGCCATCTACGAAAAGCCTACTGCAAATATTATTCTCAATGGGGAAAAGCTGGAAGCCTTTCCCTTAAGATCAGGAACTCGACAAGGATGCCCACTCTCGCCACTATTATTCAACATAGCACTAGAAGTCCTTGCAACAGCAATCAGACGACAAAAAGGGATCAAAGGTATTCAAATCGGCAAAGAAGAAGTCAAAATGTCTCTCTTCGCAGATGACATGATACTCTATATGGAAAACCCAAAAGAAGCCACTCCCAAACTATTAGAAGTTATAGAGCAATTCAGTAACGTGGCGGGATACAAAATCAATGCTCAGAAATCAGTTGCATTTCTATACACGAATAACGAGACCGAAGAAAGAGAAATTAGGGAATCCATCCCATTTACAATAGCACCAAAAAGCATACGTTACCTTGGAATTAACTTAACCAGAGACGTAAAGGACCTATAGTCTAGAAACTATAAATCACTCTTGAAAGACATTGAGGAAGACATAAAAAGATGGAAAGATATTCCATGCTCATGGATCGGAAGAATTAACATAGTTAAAATGTCCATGCTACCCAGAGTAATCTACACTTTCAGTGCTATCCCGATCAAAATACCGAGGACATTTTTCAAAGAACTGGAACAAATAGTCCTTAAATTTGTATGGAAACAGAAAAGGCCCCGAATCTCCAAGGAACTGTTGAAAAGGAAAAACAAAGCTGGGGGCATCACAATGCCGGATTTCGGGCTGTACTACAAAGCTGTGATCACAAAGACAGCGTGGTACTGGCACAAAAACAGACACATAGACCAATGGAACAGAATAGAGAGCCCAGAAATGGACCCTCGGCTCTTTGGGCAACTAATATTTGATAAAGCAGGAAAAAACATCCGGTGGGAAAAAGACAGTCTCTTCAATAAATGGTGCTGGGAAAATTGGACAGCTACATGCAAAAGAATGAAACTTGACCACTCTCCCACACCATACACAAAAATAAACTCCAAATGGATGAAAGACCTCGATGTGAGACAAGAATCCATCAAAATTCTAGAGGAGAACATAGGCAGCAACCTCTACGACATCAGCCAAAGCAACCTTTTTCATGACACATCCCCAAAGGCAAGAGAAACAAAAGATAAAATGAATTTATGGGACTTCATCAAGATTAAAAGTTTCTGCACAGCCAAGGAAACAGTCAGAAAAACTAAGAGGCAGCCCACGGAATGGGAGAAGATATTTGCAAATGACACTACAGATAAAGGACTGGTATCCAAGATCTACAAAGAACTTCTCAAACTCAATACACGAGAAACAAATAAACAAATCAAAAAATGGGCAGAAGATATGAACAGACACTTTTCCAATGAAGACATACAAATGGCTAACAGACACATGAAAAAATGTTCAAAATCATTAGCCATCAGGGAAATTCAAATCAAAACCACACTGAGATACCACCTTACGCTAGTTAGAATGGCAAAAATAGACAAGGCAAGAAACAACAATTGTTGGAGAGGATGTGGAGAAAGGGGATCCCTCCTACATTGTTGGTGGGAATGCAAGTTGGTACAGCCACTCTGGAAAACAGTGTGGAGGTCCCTTAAAAAGTTAAAAATTGAGCTACCCTATGATCCAGCCATTGCACTACTGGGTATTTACCCCAAAAATACAGACGTAGTGAAGAGAAGGGCCACATGCACCCCAATGTTCATAGCAGCAATGTTCACAATACCTAAATCGTGGAAGGAGCCGAGACGCCCTTCAACAGATGACTGGATTAAGAAGTTGTGGTCCATATATACAATGGCGTATTACTCAGCTATCAGAAAGAATGAGTTCTCAACATTTGCTACAACATGGACGGCACTGGAGGAGATAATGCTAAGTGAAATAAGTCAAGCAGAGAAAGACAACTATCATATGATTTCTCTCATCTACGGAATATAAGAACTAGGATGATCGGTAGGGGAAGAAAGGGATAAAGAAAGGGGGGGTAATCAGAAGGGGGAATGAAACATGAGAGACTATGGACTATGAGAAACAAACTGAGGGCCTCACAGGGGAGGGGGGTGGGGGAATGGGATAGACCGGTGATGGGTAGTAAGGAGGGCACGTATTGCATGGTGCACTGGGTGTTATACACAACTAATCAATCATCGAGCCTTACATCGGAAACCGGGGATGTACTGTACGGTGACTAACATAATATAATAAAAAATCATTAAAAAAAATGAAATAAAATAAACACAGACCTGATGCGCTGAGTTCATAATCTGGTAGAAATTCAGTTGTTTAAGTATCCTGAATACACTTGGCATTCTATTTAAGTTTATTTATCTATTTGATAGTATTTACATTTACTTAATAAACTTGAATTCTCCCTACATAAAATGTGGCCTATTATCAGCTTTCTAATTTCCTAAACAGTAACATTGCTTCCTTTCCATAGTATTTCCACAGATATTCTACTGTCTCATAGGTTAGCATGTGAAAATAATAAACACGTTGGGTAATTTTCTCACAAAGGGTCTAATATGACTCTTCTTTGAATCCTGACTCAAGAAACATCTGCCAAAAAAAAAAAAAAAATGCCTGTATGTGATCAGGAAAATTTGAATCTACCCAGATATATGATGATACTGAATTATTGTTAATTTTTTAGATGTAATAATGGCATTATGACTGCACTTTTAAACAGAGCCCTTATCGTTTAGATACATACTGAAATGGTTACAGAACCACATAACTACTATTTCCTCCAAAGTAATCCTGGGAGAGGGTGAGAGAGGACACTGAGGACTGTCCTTGAGTTGATCAATGTGGTAGCTGAGCTGTGGATATGGAGAGGCGGGGGTCAGGGGAAGGGTACTTAAGTTGTTCTCAAAACTTTAGGGTATGTTAGAAATTTTCTAAAAGGGGGGTAAAAAAGAGGAAGAACTACACGCAAATGATTAATTTTGGAAGTTTTCTCAACTAAGAAAAATGTTAATGTATTCTCTGGACACAAGACATTCATTGCAAAATTCATGACATGTTCATCTGCATCTGCCAGTCACACGACTGAATCACAAGGGTGCAACCGTCAGAGAGAAACAAACTTTCGATGCTGGTACAAAAACAGGACATCACTGAAAAATGAAAATCACAACTTAGTAGGTGCATGTTTACAGCTATCTAAAAGTAACGTCTCTTTAATGGGAGGAAAGGGACAGCTTCAGAAATGCAACTATAGTACTAGATATTTTTCCTCTTTAAGAACTATACTCTTCCAAAAGGACTACACATTCTAGGAAATATTGGGATGTGGGACAAAGGAACTAAGGCCCCGTATTGTAGCCTCATTTAATAATGAAGGCTCAACTTCAAATACAGTATCATAATTAAATATTTTCAAATTACCTTGACATTATACTCAGGATGAGAATTCATATAATCAAAAAGCAGCTGGTAATTCTTAAACTGATGATCCCATTCTGTGCGTTCACAGTAGCGAAAATCATCTCCTAGTGGGGCCAGGACAACTGTAGTACGGAAGAGCTTTGACTTCTTTCGGTACTGATCTAAAAGCATCTCAGCCCTACAAAAGAAAAAGAGAAAATAATAATAGTATTAAGAAAAGGACAAGGGGGATCTCATTAAAAAGTGTATTATGTTAAAAGAAATTGTTGTATAGTTTACCTGTATTCTAGGTTAGTATGATTTATAAGGCAGATTTTTTAAAAACTACTATAGTGGGGCGCCTGGGTGGCACAGCGGTTAAGCGCCTGCCTTCGGCTCAGGGCGTGATCCCGGCGTTCTGGGATCGAGCCCCACATCAGGCTCCTCTGCTATGAGCCTGCTTCTTCCTCTCCCACTCCCCCTGCTTGTGTTCCCTCTCTCTCTGGCTGTCTCTATCTCTGTCAAATAAATAAATAAAATCTTTAAAAAAATAAAAAAAATAAATAAAAATAAAAAACTACTATAGTAATTTTCATCATCCATTTACAACATTCATAAATTCTGGGGCGCCTGGGTGGCATAGTTGGTTGAGCATCCAGACTCTTGGTTTCAGCTCCAGTCATGGTCTCAGGGTCATGAGATCAAGCCCTGCATTGGGTCCTGTGCTCAACGCAGTCTGCTTGGGACTCTCACTCCCTCTCCCTCTGCCTCTCCCTCTGCTCTCTCTCTCTCAAATGGATAACTATATCTTAAAAAAGTATATTCATAAATTCTTACAAGAGAGAAAAATCCAGTTTTCCAGCGGATTATCCTTAGAGAAATAAAGTCACAAACCAACTTTGACATATAGTTACTGGGAACATCAACGGCCTCCTGAAGCCCCGCCACAGACACTGGATCCCAGACTGCCCGTGTTTTAAAACAACTGAGTCCAACAAGACAAAAAGGATTTCTCATCTATATAAACTTTGAAGTTGTCTTTGACTTAAGATCCCTTTCTCTAATTTGATCTAAACTTGCCTGATTAAACATAAAAAAAGTAATAGTTTGAATGAAACCAATTATAGAACCTGATTTTCTCTTCAAAAGGAATAAAAACAACTCACTTAACACCTGCCGTCAATAAATTGGATATCTGTCAGTGTCCTTCTCAGTACTGATCAACGGATAAAGCTTTGGAGTTGAATTAGCTTTTTTGGTTTCTACTTCCCTCAGATCTAACCCGCGACTCCAAAGGTCAGCTAAATACTAAATGTGCTGATGTGCTTTTATATTTCATATTCTAATATTCTGCAGAAAACCTCTGGGGTTGAACTGCTGAATGCTGAACTGGGGCACCATTTGAGGACGTCTAGGAATACAAACTATTTTAAGAGGAATGGCTTACAAAAATGAAATTAAATAAGCAGATGAACTCAGAGTAATTCTCTATGTTTGCAATGCCAAGCTTAAGAAATTAGTGATAAATGACTAATGTGCTTTTTACCCAGTATTCCAATTTTCATTTCAAGGATTATTGAGAAGTAAGTTCCAATTCACAATATAAAACTTACGAAAGAAACTCAAAGAACATAATAATGGAAAGAAGTATTTTATAGAATTAAAAACATTTAACTAAACTTAGAATCTCACGTGATCTTTTTATACCGATAGTCTCTGAAATCGCCTTGCTAATATTAAATTATTAGCAAAATTAAATAACTTGGCGAGCAAAATATAACCATAATATTTTTACAAAACATAGTTTTCTGAGATTAGCATTCAGTAGAGTACTTAATTTTTACTAATAATTTACTAATATTCCACACTTACCAAAATAATCTTAGATTACTTATAATTTAAAAACACTCATTTAATGAGATTAATAAGAGAAAAATGAAAAAGAGAAAAAAA
This sequence comes from Ursus americanus, assembly GCF_024610735.1. NCBI lineage: Eukaryota > Metazoa > Chordata > Mammalia > Carnivora > Ursidae > Ursus > Ursus americanus. Next base: position 2,970,613 of record NC_142131.1, read on the forward strand.
CCAAACCTATAAATCACAGATAGAAGATATACTGTGACTGAGCACCCAATCAGATCCCCTAGGCAACCAGCACAGCAGAGGATAAACGCTCCTTTAAATGAACGCCAAGGTTTACTACCAGATACTCCATATCTTGTGTGTATATACGTAAGACACGTAAGAGGAAAGAAATCACAGACATTCAACGTGACTTTTCCATTCGGCACCCGTCCTAACCCCCGAGCTCCTGCTCAGAAGGTGTCAACACCGGGAAAGCCAAGAGGCCAATCTATCCGACCTGGTAGAGAGCGGATATTTACTAATATACGGAACACGAATGCCAAATCAACTGACCAACAGCACATCTGAAGAAGGGCAGCAGCCACTTGCTGTTCACTTCTACCAGGTTAGAAATGTCAACTTCACTAGAACCAAGAAAAAACAATTCCCTAGAACATCCTGTATCATGCCACATGTAATGTATGAGAACAAAAACGCAACTTGATAAAGAATGGTAATTCTTTATTTGCAAAGTAGAGGAACGTACAGAACTAAACAGTACCAATTTTATCACCTGTACGTTATGGTTAAATCTCATTTTCTTTAGGGTATTAAAAATCAGGTGCCACCAAGCTGGAACGCCTGCGTTTGATCTTCATTCATCACAAAGTAAAAAGGAAGGTGATATCTGGATGTGAAGTCACCAGTAGAATTAAGATTTCAAGACTTATAAGAAGTTTTTAAAAAATCTAAGTAAGTTTTAAATAGATTCTTTTATCTCTATGTCCCCAGGTCCCTGGAAACCACTTGCAGAATCACTGGAACGGACTGAGCACAAGATATATTCCTGGGGGGCAATCTTTGAAGTGTCGATGGGACACAGCAAAAGGATTACACAAAATAGCTTTTTTCCCAATAATGCACTTTATACAGGTACTCTCAGCACCACCAAGAAAGAAAAAGAGGGGCCTCACAAGGTCTTTGGTGCACTGGGAGTCCCCAGATGAAGCATTTGGCTACCTTCAAAGAAATTCCCTATCTCTGACCCCCTGCTCTACAGAACATCTTACGCTGCCTAACTGGGTTCTTCTCCTCTGCCTAACCTAACCCCAGAAAGCACACTATTCACTCCTCCTCACTGATCTTCACTGTGCAGGAACCAATAAAATGAAACCAGGTTGATCCCTAATCTTGGATAGTTTTTCAAAACAACTATAAAAGTCAGATTTGCTAGAAAGGATCTATGGCTTCAAGAAGGCTGCCATGTTAAAATACTTTTGCATGTGCCACAGTGAGAGGCTCACAATGGAATATTTTATGGCCACAAGGACTGACAAGGCAGAGAGGCTCAATCTCACCTTCTCCACACATTGTTTTTAAGGAGCAATTTTTAAAATAAATAGACTTGATAGTGCACAGTGCAAAGATCTTACTTTAAAAGGCTTTATCACTGTGCTTTGCAACCACCTGGGGGGTGACTATGCTGGCACACTATTCTCATTTTGTTGGGCTGGAGATTTTTCGAACGCTCCTTGGGTGATTTGGGCAGCCGTGCTTGATAACTGCTGACCTGCCTCACCCTTGCCCATTTTAACCCTCCTGTGGAAGGCAGGAGGCCTAGCTTCTTCTTAGCAAGTCACATGAGTGTGGAGTTCCCTGAAACCATCAAACTTACAAATGGCAAAAAAAAAGTGCACATAATTATTGTTACACAATTAATGTACACAATAATACAATGAGTTTAAAAGTATGCCTACATTCGTGTTACCATCATGTTATTGAAAAATTTTTATGGATAACATGTACAAGAACCTAGGCAGTGCAGGTTTTCGGAAACCAGAAATTTTAAAGTCTTAAAAATAGAGTTAATGAATGTTGTAGTTTACAAAATTTATGGCTGTCATCCTAGTTTAACTGTTTATAGTTCCCCATCTCATTCTCAAAAATCTCCTCATGTGGATAATAAATAACACAATCTATCTAAAAAAATAAAAGCCTGTATCATTTTTCTGCCAGAGGTGAGTGGGTTTATATTGCAATACAATGTTTTATTTAAAGGCATTATACACCAGTAATTTTTAAGTGAAGAAATTAAACTTTAAAAGCATGCAAATGAGAAGTATAGGTAACTTAGTATAATGAGATGCTTCCATCATGAGCATAATTTTCTTCTTAAAAATGATTCATTCCTTTTTTATTTAAGTAAATATCCTTAAGTATAAATATTCCTAATTAAAAATTGTCTGTAAGTCAAAAAAATCAGAAAGATCGAAAAAGTGTATTCATCAGAGCTGGGCAGCATCCACTATTATTGAAATTGTTATTAAAAGAACAGATAATTATACTCTTTATGTGTGCCATTTCAGTAAACGTATTTTTGCAGTTGGGTTGCTTTTCTTACCAATGTATACAATAGAGACCAGAAGTTTTATTATCAACGAAAGTATGTGAGATCAACCAAACGCAGCAGAAGGCTTTCATAATGAGGGCAAAGGAGAGGGTAATAACAGAGTGTTATAGGTTCTCCAAATATAGTGATCAACTGTAGTTCATTTTTCATTAAGTTATAACACATAAAAGGCACAGTCGAAGCTCTGACATTTTTAAGTTGCTTTAGATCTGGCTGAATAATTACCCTGAGCATGGATAATGCTGGCTACTGAACCCTTCAGCAAAGAGCAGCTGAGCTGGGGCTTTGTCCGAGATGCCGCCTTAACAAAATGCGTATTTTCATACCTCTTTTGGACATTTCCAAGATGTATTGTTTCTGGGGGGACTCCCCAGGGACAACCGAATCTGCCTCCGGGAAGCCGTTTAAAATCAAACTGGCAGCATATTTTAGGATCAGGTCCGCACGTATGAGGGATGTCATAGCTGTAGAAGGGCATCATGTGGCAAAAAATATCTGTGCCAGATTCCAGATCTAAAATAAAGAGCCAACAGACAAACCCAGATTTACAAACTGTGTTTTCCCCAAACTGTTCAAGATGGCAGTACTTTCTACATATGTAATGCAAGCTCCACCCTAAATCCACAACCCACTTAACTACTCATACACAGACTCCAGCGGCATTTAACGACCACCAGCCTCAAGGAAGAGACTCACATCTCGGTCTCTCTCTACCTCTTCCATCTAAACTGAGCAGAGACCCATCACGAACCAGTGTCTGCTGGCCTGGAAAGATACAAACCCAACAGAAGCCAAGTTATCACTGGCTCACCCAAAATTATGGGCTGTGTCCATCCCCGGCTGCCAGCTCCTTGCCATATCTGTCCCCACATCAGTAACGGGACACACTGAGGAAGACCATGACACTAGATGCAGAAGAAGGGAGGGAAGAAGAGAGAATGAGAATAAAGGAGGAAAGGAAGAAGGCAGGGAGGCTTGTGAGAATGCTGGGCAAATTCCTATCTATTTCTTGCTGTGAGGAGAAGAAAGGGCCACCGGAAGAGTTCACAGAGTCTCCCCAATGTTCACCAGTAAAGAGCCACTGGCACTTTTCACCAAGAAAGCAGCACAGGACAAGTGAAAGTACTTCTCAAACCACCCCCCCCAAACAAAACAAAAAAACAACAAAAAACCCCACAACAAACAAAAAACAAAGCAAACAAAAAATATACAGAAAGCGAGCACTGGTTCCTGATGCAGAACTGTTTTTCATGAAATCCTCAACGCCAGCAAGTGTTGTTATCACTGCCCTTGAAAGGTCAGAAGCCTACCACCCAGTGATGGAGGACTTAACCAAGGGTTAAAAATGGTTACCTTTGTAGGCTCCTGCCCGTAAATACCTCTCCCCCTTTATTCAGGTGTGGATTTCTACTTTTCAGCACTGGGCTATGTACTGCTTTTATGACAAAGACAGACACAACAACAACAAAGAAAACAAAAAAGCCACACACACGTTTTAAAAAATGAAAATAACGGCTTCATTAAGAACCAGAACACACAAAGAAGCTCAAATGAGTTCCAAAACATAATTTTGAAGCAACATGTTCAAATCTATCTGGTAAGTGCTAAAATATTCCAGTTCTATCTCATACTCCATTTAGTTAAAGTAATTACCAGCTCTTTTCCAAATTTTAAAGCTATTATAATTTGTATATTTCTGTGCTGTGGGTTGCTTCCCTGAATCACAGTCGAGTGTGACATCATGGATGCTGGTCACTAATGTTTGCTATCTACACAGAGGCCCTGGGTGGCAACTTTTCTTCCCTTCTCTTGTAGATCAAAGACACACTAAATAGCCCCACTCCTTTGCTTCCCGCTGTACTATTTAGCAGCTCATTTACACATTTAGCTCATCTGCTGCCGCTGGTCTTGTCTTTTACCAAATTAAGATGGTAATTTCCTGATAGGCAGGGAAATTCTCTATATTTCTTCTAAGCATGGTATTAAGTACATAAAAGTACTTAGTAATTTCTTGCTGATTGATATTTATGGGCAATCTGAATGTAGGCAATAGTGTAAGTAGGGCCTCTTCAAATTAACAATCCTTTTTTTGTTTTAATTAATATGTTCCTTTACATTTGATCAAAGTATACAGGATATAACCCCCTACAAGATCTTGTTTCCTTTACAGGTTTTATTTTCCAGAATAAAAAATTATATAGTTAATTTCTTTCCTTATTGAAAAAACAGTAGTATGTATAAGGAAGTTACTGTCTAGATTTGCAAATGATTTTTTGAAAACACTGAAGGGGGGATCTAACTTACAAAGGAAAGCAAGTATGATGCAGTGCAGTAACTTCTGAATATTGTTTTAGCAACAAAATCCTTTTTGCAGATGAAATCTTACTGAGAACCCAGTACTGGGACAGCAGTGAATGCCAGCGGCTTAAAAGCCCGGGTTTCTTTAGTACAAAGCTGGATTCAGATCTCGCCTCTGTACCTACTACCTGTATGACTTTTGGCAAATGGCTTCACAGCTCCAAGCATCAATTTCTTCACCATTAAAAGGGAAAATAAGAGAACCAAAGTTAAAGGATAAAGACTAGTGAGAGAGCAGATATAAAGCTTACAATACAATGCATGGCCCATAATAAGAACTCAATAAAGAACAAGAAGTAATACGGTATTCTGAATTAAATGGGGGTTGGGAAAGGCAAAAACCTCTCAAGAAGCCTAAATCTTGTCTCCTCCCCACCCCCAAGCAAAGAGCTGGAGAAGTATGACCTTGGAACACCTGTGCGCCCACAGAATACAGCGTGAAAACAAGCAGTACAGGTAATAGGAGGGCTGTTCCAGGAGGATAGGATTAAGGTTTTAAAAGGCAATTCTCAGTAGATACAAAGACAGAAAGACAGAAGGAGGAAATACGGGCTGAACATGAAATAAATGAGTGGATAGAAGTTCTACCACATGTTCAACTTTGTGATAAAACACGCCCTTTTCAAAACAGAAGCAAGTGAAAGCATTATTTGCAAAAGACTAATTCCTTACATTTATTTACTTCCTTTAGGCATAAAAAAGAATCCACAATGTTCTATAGATAAATATCCTCACCACTGCTTAAGAGAATCTGAACACAAATACACCAGGAAAAAAATTGTAAGACTGTGTATCTTGAAGCAACGTAATTTTCAAGACTGACACTCTGAATAAAACCCGTAACTACAGGAGTTCATAACCCTTATGAAATAACATCTAGGTCAAGTGAGATCTTCCACTTTCATCAAACCCTACATACCCCAATTCTGTCTCCAATAAAATTCCAGCGTTTTATGCAATGCAAAATGTTTTTTAACTGCATAATGAACTCTCTGAATAAGCATGTGAGAAAATCCAGCACGTTTGAGGAGATAAGCCATTGTTGGTGAATGTCCAAAAGGATCAATGGCCCAACCAGACCGAGGTTTCACTCCTGTTGATAAAGAAAACAAGTGTTATTTTTTTAAATTGATAATGAACTGAAAAGCAGTCACAACCCATTCAGAGTGATCAGAGTTTTATGGTATTCTGGGTTTGAGGACAAAGCATCTCCCCAGCATTACCCTTTAGCACACACTCCCAGCAGGGCTCCCAGACGGAGGATGCTGCCGCTGCCATGTCCTCCCAGGCAGCGAAACGGCGATGGAGGTTCGTCAACTGGAGCTGAAGTAAAGACTCTGCCATCTTACACGTACTAGAAAGCTACTGCCACTTAATGGAGCTAGAGAAACAAATAGGACCAAGCCCCCTGCCTTCTAAGACCTCACAGTCTTGTTTTTCTTTGAGTTGGATAACCCAGCAACTGCTGCTATGTAATAAAGAAAAGTAAGCTAACTTATTTCAACCTGTACTCCTCAATCCCAATGTTAAGGAATTTTCAGGCTGCCTTTCATACCTCACAACAGCTCCAAAGCATCTTTTTATACAGTAGCAGAACTGGCCAAAATAACTGTACCATACTTCATTAAATCTTAATGAAATATAATTATAATATAAGAAAATGCTGGTACTTTCTCTCTACCCAGAAAGGATTAATGGAATTTTTCACCGCTGACTCACAGCAATTATAAGAGCCATCGAATAAAGATATAGCTCAATTTCACACAAGGTACAATGTAAAAAATAAACATAATAAATGTAAAGATCGGAATTAATGAAAGAAGACTAGTCATCCAGCATTATACAAATCTGACCTTTTATTTATTCAGGATACTCAAAAGCAAACTTGTACATACAACCTCTACAAATCTACATAAGTAGTATTATATGTGCATTTTTTTTCAAACACCTGTTTAGCATTTCCATATACCTAGACTATGAGAGGTTCTAGGATTATAAAAATGAGTTTATCTTGATCCTGACTGCACAGGATATCATGCAAATAGGTGTAACACAGAGTAACAGAAAAGAGAGGGGAGGGAAGAACTCTGTGGAACAATCCTGAAGATGAACACAGAGCTGGGAAGCCAGCAAAGGAGACTAAGGAGAGAAAGTCACAACTCTCACAGGACCAAGAATATGTGCCAAAACTCAAAGACCTGACCACATATTTTTGCATTTCACATATGTAATTCACTTCTAAAAACTGTAAAGAAATCTCTTTTTTAAAAGATTTTATTTATTTATTTATTTATTTATTTGAGAGAGAGAGAGAGACAGGGAGTAAGAGATCACGAGCAGGGGAGGGGTAGAGGGAGAAGGAGACGCCCCACTGAGCAGGGAGCCTGATGTGGAACTCGAACAGGACCCTGAGCCGAAGGCAGCCACTTATCTGACTGAGCCACCCAGGCGCCCAAGAAATCTTGAACTCAATTTAGTATTTTTGGTTTTTTGTGGTGGTATGGTTTAACAATTCTGGAACTACTTTTTATGTATTCCAATTTTGAGCAAATTAAGACAAGGGAGCCAGGTTTTACACTGTTAAGGAACTACAAAATATGTAAATGTGGGAGAGCAGAATGTACTTTAAGACACCGACTTGAAATAGGCCTGGAACATATCCTTAGAGCGTAAGTAAAGAAACGGTCAAAGAATCATGGGAACATATTAAAATAACTCAAGAGACAGCCTGTAGGGGCTTCCATTATCCAAATCTGTGAGGGACAGGGAATCAAAATAAACAATGATAGTACTGGATTATAACCGACTGAATAAAATAAGAAGCCATGAGATCCATGAGCTCCACATAAAAAGAAAATAAAAAAGAAAGAAATAGGAAATAAAGGAAATAAAAAGGAAAGGTATTCCTTTCAGTAGAATGCCAACTAATAATTATAGAAGGAATGACAGAATTAGAAAACCATCAATGGATCCTAAAACTACAACATGCAAGTTTGATGAGGAATAGGATATTTACCTAATCTCAATGTGTCTCCCACAAATAAGTTATTAATTAAAGAAGAAAAATGCAACAGGATAGCAAAGAAACTTAACAGACACGAATTAAGCAACTGACCAAGGCTGGTATCACCAGCATTAGAACAGGGGGACATCAGGACAGGGGGACAACAGGATGCACTGAGGACAACAGAACATTACTACAGTGATATTTGAGCAAAAGAAGTAGACTGGTTTAGGTTAGGTTACGAAGGAAGGGAGGGAGGGAGGAAGGAGAAATAACCTGAAGCTAATCATGAGGAAACAGACACACTCAAAAAGACTTTCTACCACAAAGGTCTGCATTCTTCAAAAATATCAAGGTCAAGAAATTAAAAAGGCTGAGGAGCTAGCTGTTCCAAATTAAAGGAGATTGAAGAGATGTGATAACTAAATGCAACACATGACCATGGCTGGACACTAGACTTCGAGGAAAAAAAGCACCTTTCATTAAAAAAAAAAAAAATGCTATTGAGACAATTTGAATATAGCCTATGAATTAGATTATAGTATTGTACCGCGGCTAACATTCTGGATTTGATAACTTTCTTTTGGTTATGTAAGAAAACATCCTTATTTCTTAGAAAATACACAATGAAGAACTGTAAGATAAAGGAAAAAGATGCCTCCAACTTACTCGCAAATGGTTCAGAAAACCATGCATATGAATCTAAGTACAGGACATATGAAAGAGCCCTTCCCAGCTGTCACGCTACTTTTTATAAGTCTGAAATTATACCAAAATTAAGTTATAAAATAATAAAGGATTGCAATGTCCCAAATAACAAGGGCAGAATTAGCTCATAAGCGAGAGTAAAAATCACCATCAAATTCTACAGTGATGTCAGATTTTAGCAGGATGTTTTCTGTATCAAACTCACTAGATCCAAGGAGCAGCAGCCGAGCTGCAGGGGACTGAAGCATCCCTGGGAGGTGACGATACAGAAAAAGAAGAACCTAAACCATATTTTTTAAAATTTTGACAGGAAAGGAGGTGAGAGCTAGGCATAGACCTAGAAAGGACCCCAGTATCCGATACGCTAGGGTTTCCTTGGCATGGAAAGTATTGTTTTAAAAGGTATAAGGGGCAAATTTGGGTAAAAATACAGCATAAAAATTGCCAATGTTTTATAAAGGGTACGTTTGCCAATAAAACCAGGAAAGATGGTCATGAAACAGATTCTGTGCCATCAAGCAAGAATATCAAAATATATAAAAGTAAAAACTGGTAGGGAAAATGACAAGAAATGGTCATTAAAAAGAATAAATACACCACTCAATTTTTGACAAGTCTAATAGACTTAAAAATTAGAAATGAGTAATATGAATAATTAGTCAAACTGGATTATTCCAAGTACATTTAATATTAAAAGCATAAGAGAAGTCAGGGAACAGTTAAAAACAGATATTTTGGGCAAAAGACAATATTAGTAACTCAAACTTCAAAAAATTTATGATATTGTGGGCAAAAGACAATCATAATAACTCAAATTTCAGAAAGTTTATAATGATTGTATTTGTATAATAGAGGTCACAAAAGCAGAAATTAACAAAAAAACCAAAACAATTTAAAAAGCATACCATGACCTAATATAAAGTATCCAAAACATGTTCTAAATTGCTTAGGAAACAAAACAACCCAAATTTACAAAAAGCAGCCAAAGCTACAAAAAGATATTTCATATTCTCAAATGTGTTCATTATCTAAATGTAGGAGCTAAAACCATAAAATTCCTAGGTAAAAACCACAGAGTAAATCCTTGTGACCTTAGGTGAGACAATGGTTTCTTAGCTGTGACATCAAAAACACAGGTGACAAAGAAAAAACTAAACTGGACTTCATCAAAATCAAAACTTCTGTACATCAGGGGACACCTTCATGAAACTGAAAAACCACCCACAGAATGTAAAAAAGTATTTGCAAATCCTTGTCTGACAAGAAACTTGCATCAAGAATATATAAAGAACTCTTACAAGTCAACAAAAAGACGAACAACTCAACTGTAAAAATAGGCAAATAATTTGCACAGACATTTCTCCAAAGAAGATATGCAAAGAGCCAAAACACACATGAAAAAATGCTTACAATCATTAGTCTTTAGGGAAATGCAAATCAAAGCCATAATGAGGGACCATTTCACACACACTGGCACGGTGAAAATAAGAAAGACAATAACAAATGCTGTTGTACATGCAGAGGAATTAGAACTCTCATACATTGCCGGGGGAATGCAGAATAGTTCAGCCATTCTGGAAAACAATTAGGCAGCTTCTCGAGATGCTAAACACAGAGCTACCGTATGACCCAGCAATTTCGCTCCTAGGTATAAACTCAGATGAAATGAAAATTATGTCCCTACAAAAACTTACATAAGTGTGGGGAAGGGGGATGAGGTAATGGGTGATGGGCATTAAGGAGGGCACATGATGTAATGAGCACTGGGTGTTGTATGCAACTGATGAATCACTGACTTCTACCTCTGAAACTAACGATACACTGTATGTTAATTAAATTGAATTTAAATTTTGATACACTGTATGTTAATTAAATTGAATTTAAATTTTAAAAAAATTTCGTTGGGTTAAAAAAAAAAAGAAACTTACAGAAGTGTGTGTTGCAACATTAATCACAGTAGCCAAAAAGGGGAACACTCTAAATCTCTAAATGTCCATCAACTGAAAAAAGGAGAAATAAATGTGGTCTTTCCAAACAAAATAATATTATTCAGCTATAAAAAGGCATGAAGCACTGATACATGCTACAACATGAATGAACCTGAAAACATCATGCCAGGTAAAAGAAGCTAGTTACAAAGGCCATACTGTATGATTCTGTGTATGGGAAATGTCCAGAATAGTCAAATCCATCCATACAAAAAGAGGATGAGAGGGCGCCTGACTGGCTCAGTCAGTTAAATGTCCAGCTGTTGATTTCGGCTCAGGTCATGATCTCAGGGTCCTGAGATGGAGCCTCATGTCGGGCTCTGTGCTCAGTGGGGAGTCTTGCTTGGATTCCCTCTCTCTCTCTGCCCTTCCTGCCCCCTCCCCACACTCTCCTTGTCTCTAAAATAAATGAATACATCTTAAAAAAAAAAGTAGATCGGTGGTGGCATGCGCCTGGGACAGGGAAGGGTGGAGTCAGAGAGGAGTGTGACTATTTATTAATGGGTAAGAAATTTCTTTTGGGAATGTTGAAAATGTTCTAAAAATAGATGGTGGTAATGGTTGCACAACTCTGCGAATATAGTAAAAACTACTGAACTGTATACTTTAAGTGGGTAACTTTTACGATATGGGAGACAATACAATTGTAAGAAGAAAATTAATGCTGAGCAAAAGCTGTCAGATCCGAAAGAGTCAGTCCATATATATGAAGTTCTGAAATAGGCAAAAATAATCTACAGTGATAGAAATCAGAGAGCAGGTGGCTGCAGGAGAGTTGAGGAGGATGAGGGAACTTTCTGGGGTGACGAATAAGTGGCTTAATTGGATATACATATTTGCCGAAACTTCAACTCTATAGGACCAAGAATATGTGCCAAAACTCAAAGACCTGACCACATATTTTTGCGTTTCACATATGTAATTCACCTCTAAAAACTGTAAAGAAATCTCTTTTTTAAAAGATTTTATTTATTTATTTATTTGAGAGAGAGAGAGAGACAGAGAGGGAGAGATCGCGAGCAGGGGGAGGGGTAGAGGGAGAAGCAGACGCCCCACTGAGCAGGGAGCCTGATGTGGAACTCGAACACAGGGCCCTGAACCGAAGGCAGCCACTTATCCGACTGAGCCACCCAGGCACCCATATAACCTATATGTCAATAAAAGCTAAGCGTAAAGAAGAAAATTCCCCAAACTGAGGTTTATAAAGGAAATATTCTTGGTTTAGAACATAATTTAGTATTTAAGAAAAGTGGCACTGTGTAGGAGGTCCCTAAGCCTCCCACCCCCTTTAAGTGATCTGTTAAGAAAATGTACAGGACTCGGCATACAGTCATGCTCACAGCTATGACTGATTACAGTGAAAGGATACAATGCAAAATCCATGAAGGGAAAAGGCACAGGGGGCACAGTGTCCACGGGAAACCAAGCACAAGCTTCTAAGAGTCCTTTGCCTACAGAATCGCACAGGATGGGCTCAATCCCTCCATGTTGTGACAACAATCGAAACAACTGTGACAAGAGTGAAATGCTGTCAACCAAGGAAGCTCTCGACTCAGTGTTCAGGCTGTCTGTTAGGGGCTGGTCATGGAGGCACCCTCAGCCCAGCAGTACATATTAAGATCCTGGACTTCCGGAAGGAAAAGAACTCAAAACACAGAGTAGCATCCGCGATGAGCATAAATTACATTGTTTTTATACAGTTTAAACACAGAGAACCAATTCCATAGTATCTGTATGGTAACTATACGTGTTTTTTATTGAATTTATTTCTTGGCATTTCTGTTTTTTTCCTATTTAAAATTTTTTTCTGTGTTAGAGATTAACTCCTGCCACCCTCATTCATTCTTTCTTTATACTTTGGAATAATTCAAACTTAAAAGAAAAGGTATAAGAATAATATGAAGAACTGCCATACATTCCTCCAACCGGATTTACCAATTATTAACATATTCGCTTTATGTTTTTCTTTTGCCCTATCACTGGTGTGACTGTTGTTATTATTAGAATAAGTTACAGGTATCTTGCCTGTACAGAAAGGAGGTAATGCAGGAAGTCTGAAACTGCTATGTTTAGAAAGGTCTTGCTTGAAAGGTTTGCCCTTTCAAGGGCTGGTGTCTGGGGACTTGGATTTCCTAAATGCTACAAAACTGTACTCAGATATGAAATATTTGAAGGGAATTATATACCACGTTGCAGGATGCAAATATTAGATACTGCAAGGATTTCAGTGAGTCCCATGTTGTTATGAGCTGTAGTGAACACCTCATTTTATCAGTGCAGCACCCTCGTCCCCACATCTTGGGGTAATAAGATCCTTCTTTCCCACGGAGGATCGTTCACATGGTTTCAGTGGCACTGACCGTACCTTCCACCAAACCCTCTCCCCCGTGACCATTTCCAAAAAAATGACTAGGCCTTGGTGATTTCAGCCCCTATACCTCTGGCCCCAGAAACTGGCTCAGAGTTATGCACTTAATCCAAAGTGAGGCAATGAGGTAAGGTATTAAGGAAAACTTCTAGACTGACTGGACTGGGAAGATGAGAATCCTAGTTGCCCACGGCCATCCTACTCACCATGTGAAGAGAATCAGGAGAAAACTAAAGCTGTGAAAAAATAGGCAGAGACAAGCGGTGCTTGGGTGGCTCAGAAGGTTGAGCGTCCGAGTCTTGATTTCAGCTCAGGTTATGATCTCAGGGTTGTGAGATCAAGCTCCAGGTAGGGCTCCTTGCTGGGCGTGGAGACTGTTTCAGATTCTCTTTCCCTCTCCCTCTGCCCCTCCCCCACCCTCCCTCTCATAAATAAATAAATAGGCAAGCAAGCAGAGCTAAAAGAGATAGTGTCCACACAACATAATTTGAGTCCCCTGGATCCAACCTTACCTGAACCTACCATATCTCTGGAATTCTCAATGACGAAACTAATACCTTCCTTTCATTCTTCTTTTTCTTAGGCAAATAAATTAGGTTTTTGCTTCTTCTAACCAATAGTTTTAACTAATGTAATATCAAAACCCCAATGGCATACCGTTAGAAAAAAATTATTCTAAAATTAATAAGAATAGTACATAAAATAATAGATTACAAAGTAGATGACCATAAAAGTAACCATATTATATTTATATAACTTAGCTTATGACTGAAGAGACATCATAAATTAATGAAGGATAAAAAAAATACTGGGAAAACTGGTTATTTAAAAAAATAAAATAGAACCTCATCTCACGTTCCCCAAAATTAATTGCCCAAAGTAGTCCAAATGAAGGAGAAAGACATCAATACATACCTAGATTTTTTTCCACCCACTGATGTCCTTCAATTAGTTGGTCAATTAAGGCAAAATAATGTGCAGCAGCTTCATCAGGCATAACCCAGCCACCTGTCACAATTTCAAACTGACCATTCTGTAGCAAACTAGAGAGAAAATAACATAGGAGTTTATAATAACATATACAAAAGTTCAAACAAAAGATTTAAAATAGCGTAAACATTAGGGACAGCCCTTAAGCAAGTATAACCAGTATTTATACAAGTTACTAAAAAAGTTTTTTAAACCAGGGAATAAAATCCAGCCCCTGTACTTTGGGGCTCTGGTGATAAAACATCATTGGTGAAGTGTCTGTGGTGACCCTTCCTTCCCAGGCAAACCCTCTGTAGGTCACTTTGGAAGTTCCTTTTCATCAGATTATGATCTCCTAGACAACTTCAAAGATCCTGATATCAGGAGACACATTTGATTTATTTCTGAATCTGACAAAGCACCTAGCAAAGTGCTTTACTTGCAGTATACGCTGACTGTTTATTGGAGGACTGTCATTTTAAACATGATATTTGTTTCAATATACCTATATTGAAAAATCAATATTTATTTTAGTCCTTCTGACAATGGTAAGTTAATCATGCAAACTACACAAAAGTAATAATAATAAAGGTAAAGCCAGTAAATAATACATGCCTCTGGGAATACAGAAAACATTGTGAAGCACTTTGCTCCAGATTCAGTTAAAATGTGTCTATACAGTTTATTTTACATTATTGAGTGAAAAGCTCTAACATGACCATTATCTGTCCATTGGGCACTCCCTTGCCATAATACCATACAAGGTAACTAGATCCCCAGCCCTAGAACAACTGAATTGTTACAAGAAGTTCCCTTCCTCCAAAAAACCCCCCAAATCATAGACTATTAAAAATTTGAAGAAGCACCTGAGGAAGTAAAGACGTCGAGAATTTAAGCAAACACCTTAAATGCCATAGACCTGTCAGTCTGCAGTAAAGATGGTTTGAAAAATAGCGCAGAGTTTCAGAAAGAAAAGCAGCTTTAATAAGGATTCACATCACTGGATACTGACCCCTAAGTGCCAAGTACCAGGCCAAATTTAGTTGAAGTAGCCCAGAGGCATTAAAGATAAACATTTTACTATAAAGCCTATAACAGAATCCACAGTTTTAACACAACATCTGATTTATTCAAACATGCATAATCATATAATCAGTGACAGAGTGGATAATGGACAAAATTTTTTAAAATGAGTGAATAATTCCTTGTATAAAATTTTTAAATGTTAATTTAATCTATATTGCCACAGGAATCACCAACTAACATAATCTCACCTGGAGACTACGATGGCTCACTGCAGTGTTAAAAAAAAAAAAAAAAAAAAACCAGGGGCGCCTGGGTGGCACAGCAGTTAAGCACCTGCCTTCGGCTCAGGGCGTGATCCCGGCGTTATGGGATCAAGCCCCACATCAGGCTCCTCCACTGGAAGCCTGCTTCTTCCTCTCCCACTCCCCCTGCTTGTGTTCCCTCTCCCGCTGGCTGTCTCTATCTCTGTCAAATAAATAAATAAAATCTTAAAAAAAAAAAACATCAAATGTCCACTCAAAACATTAGATTCTCATAGGCCCAAATCAAGAACTTAGGATATACAAGCTGGAAATCTCTAAAAAAAAAAAAAATGCATTTCTTTAAGAACACAACTAAATCCAAGGCTATTTTGTCCTGCTCTTACTGTCAAACTGCTTCCAAGAAGTTCTCCTTCTTATCCTCCTGGTGATTGCCAGATTTAGCCACACTCTGGAGGCCTTGGCCCAGACCCAGCTCCTATGTCTTATGGCCACTACTTGGAAACCTGAGATGTCAGGACAGATTTGGGATTTCAACTCTTGCCATCAAATATAGAAATGTGGCTCCTTATCTCAGCATCCCAGTAAACAGATCTTTTGGAAAATTTCAGAAATAAACTGGTCAAAACAAAGTCTTTGCTGCTTCTCAACAGAAAAAAGAAATTACATATTAAGAAATCTAAAACTTAAAGTGAAAATAAAATCACTCCAATGATGGAATTTTTCATCTCTATCACTTCTATTTTGCTACATGATCCCTGTCCCACAGGCATGAATGGGCTCCAAGAAACAGCTGAGCAAAGAATCACACCTCCTATAAACAGCAACTAATTTCCGTAGGTTTATTTGTATGCAATCTATCCCTTCCCCTCCCCATGATGCCCCAGATAACTGTGATCAGTATTGAGTTCTTATTCGAACACAACCGTTATCTTAAAGACTGACCTGTTACTCAATTTTGGGAAGGCAGGAAAAGCCTTCTATGCATTAAAATGTTTTCCAGAATTTTTTTACCTACTTATTTTCTTCTCTCCTATTTTTCCCAAACTGAGTGGTCCCGGGTGTCCTCATGTCTCATTTCAAATAAAACCTGCCCAGAGAAGTCTCCTTGAGCACCCAACCTAAATCAGTCCTCCCACCATACCACCACACTCTCACATGATAGCATTTATCACCAACCAGAATTACCTTGTTGGCTTCCATGTCGCTTCCAGCGCCCTCCTCAACCCCACCCACCATGAGAGCAGAATGTAAGCTCCCAGAGAGCAGGGATGAGCACCTGCTGTTTTGCTCACTTAGCCACACCCACCACTGAGAAGTGTGTGTGGCATTTAAGGGGCACTCTGGTAGTTGTGGGATAAATGAGGAATGATTGAACAAGACTTTTGGCTCAAAGTCAGTATTTACAGAAAGTTTTAGATTAGATGAGGCTCACAGACATATGCAAAACAAATTGGACAGCAAGGGGCCAGGGGAAAGGAGTCTGAACAATCTAGGCATAAGGTGGTATGACCCAGAATATAAAAGTGTTTGGGATGCCTCGGTGACTCAGTCGGGTAAGTGTATGCCTTTGGCTCAGTTCATTATCTCAGGGTCCTGGGATCGAGCCCCGCATCAGGCTCGCTGCTCATTGGAGAGTCTGCTTCTCCATCTGTCCCTCTCCCTTCACTCCTGCCCGCACACTCTCTCTCTCTCTCTCTCTCACATACACAAAAATAAAATCTTAAAAAAGAAAAAGAATACGAAAGTGGTAGGAAATATGGAAGAGGAGGGAGAGAGAAGAGGTGTCTCATGAAAAATCATCAATAGGAATTAGGCAATGACTGGCAATAGAAGAAAGGATGAAAGCACATATGGCTCGTGGAGCTAATTCCTGGTGTCTAACGGGACCACAGTGTGACACACACAGTGGAGGTGAGAAGGGAGTAAATACAAATTTGGATAAGGCTGTTTGATAGGATGGTGAGACATCCCAAAGGAGCTAGCCTAAGAAGAAAAAGTTTAGGAAAAGAGGCCAATATAAAAATTAAGCTTGGGGGGGAGGGGGACTAAAACACAGAGGAAAGAGAGAAGCTAAGAGGTAAGGAGAAAACAATCAAAAGGAGAGTCAAGGACCAAGCAGAAGAAAAATATAAGAGGAAATAGAGGCAGTAAGAAATGTTAAAGATAAAAAGAATACATCTGTGAAAACAGCCTGAAACATTTTAGAAAACAGTAATGAGGTGCAACCTACGCTCCCACTTGGTAAAAGGCATTTTTATAATTAAAAAGGTACCATGTAACTGTGACTTACTTAGAAAAAGGCACATCAGTGGGTCAGAATACAAAGCTGAGAAATAAATTTTTAAAGTATTTAGACTACTAAAATAGCAAATTAAGTTAGTGGAAAAGAATGGGATATAGTTTTATTTGTAAAAGCTTCAATCAGAGGGATTTAAAACAAACTCATTATCCATTCGTCTGTTGAAGGGCATCTCAGCTCCTTCCACGATTTAGCTATTGTGGACAATGCTGCTATGAACATTGGGGTGCATGTGGCCCTTCTCTTCACTACGTCTGTATCTTTGGGGTAAATACCCAGTAGTGCAATGGCTGGATCATAGGGTAGCTCAATTTTTAAGTTTTTAAGGGACCTCCACACTGTTTTCCAGAGTGGCTGTACCAACTTGCACTCCCACCGACAGTGTAAGAGGGATCCCCTTTCTCCACATCCTCTCCAACATTTGTTGTTTCTTGCCTTGTCAATTTTTGCCATTCTAACTAGTGTAAGGTGGTGTCTCAATGTGGTTTTGATTTGAATTTCCCTGATGGTTAATGATGTTGAACATTTTTTCATGTGTCTGTTAGCCATTTGTATGTCTTCATTGGAAAAGTGTCTGTTCATATTTTCTGCCCATTTTTTGATTTGTTTGTTTCTTGGGTATTGAGTTTGAGAAGTTCTTTGTAGATCTTGGATACCAGTCTTTTATCTGTAGTGTCATTTGCAAATATCTTCTCCCATTCCGTAGGTTGCCTCTTTGTTTTGTTGAAGGTTTCCTTTGTTGTGCAGAAGCTTTTTATCTTGAAGTCCCAAAAGCTCATTTTTGCTTTTGTTTCCCTTGCTTTTGGAGACGTGTCATGAAAGAAGTTGCTGTGGCCGATGTCAAAGAGTTTGCAGCCTATGTTCTCCTTTATGATTTTGATGGATTCCTGTCTCACATCGAGGTCTTTCATCCATTTGGAGTTTATCTTTGTGTATGGTGTGAGAGAGTAGATGGATAAAGCAGATGTGGTCCATATATAATATTGAATATTACTCAGCCATCAGAGAGAATGATTACCCAACATTTGCATCAACATGGATGGGACTGGAGGAGATTATGCTAAGTGAAATAAGTCAAGCAGAGAAAGACAATTATATGGTTTCACTCATCTGTGGAACATAAGGAATAGCAGGGAGATGGGTAGGAGAAGGAAGGGAAGAATGAAGGGCGGGTAACAGAAGGGGGAATGAACCACGAGAGACTATGGACTCTGGGAAACAAACTGAGGGTTTCAGAGGGGAGGGGGGTGGAGGGATGGCCTATCCTGGTAAAGGGTATTAAGGAGGGCACGTACTGCATGGAGCACTGGGTGTTATATGCAAACAATGAATCACGGAACACTACATCAAAAACTAATGATGTACTATATGGTGACTAACATATCATAATAAAAAAAAATAAGAAAAAATAAATAAATAAAACAAACTTGTAAGAAAGCCAAGTTATTATGTCATAGAAGCCAAAGACTGATATTTTGAAATAGCATGTTCATATAGGTTTTTACGAAAAACTGCATGAATAGGTCACAACTGGCATGAATGATGTCACAGTCGCAGGCCAGAAAAGACATAGGTTTTAGTTTTTCTTAGGATAGTGTCTCTAATCAAGCAGAAGAAAAACCAAACGGAAAAAAAAAAAGACATGTTGTGAAATATGAAGCAATATGACAATGACTAGACACCTGGCCAAACCATCAGGTTGGTGAGTAATCCTATTCCACTGAGCTGCTTGTTTTTCCTCGTCTATGCATAAGAGCGGTAAAAACCAGATGATAAACTGGAAGATTCTTAGCGGC
Organism: Ursus americanus; assembly: GCF_024610735.1. Taxonomy (NCBI): domain Eukaryota; kingdom Metazoa; phylum Chordata; class Mammalia; order Carnivora; family Ursidae; genus Ursus; species Ursus americanus. The sequence continues at coordinate 2,989,781 of NC_142131.1, forward strand.
AGGAAGGTTTGGTTTGATACAAAATATTCACTGTGTTAGGCAAAAACACTTGCCAAAACCAAACCAAACCAAACCAAACCAAAAACCCTCACACAGCAGTTGCAAAAGGGACACAGGCACAAAACTCCCATCGATATGCATGTGTTCTAGAATATATGCAGTAAGTACTTAAGAAGTATCTCATGAATGACAGAAAAACAAAAAGGTCCGAAGAAATATGAGGAAAACATTAACCTGATCATTGAGAACACAGCAATGATCATCATCATTTAGTAATGAGTACAAAAAGTAGGACAGCCAGAGTAGAGAAACACCACCTCGGGAAATACTTAGAAAAATATTTATAAGCAATAACACAAAAGCTAAGGTAGCCTATAAAAAAAGTACCATATTAAAAATTGCCACTGTTAGCAATATGATGAAAATAAAATTAAGGCAGACTGCAACTGTACATTTGAGACCATAATAATGTTTTTGTTTTAAATCAAGCCCTGGGAAGTACCTATAGCTACAGAAACACAACAAATACAGGTGCTTCCGATTTCCACGCACTTAGTACTCAACATGAGACAGGTGAGCTGTTTCTCTGGCCTAGAGGAATACAGAATCAAAAAAAGACACGCCCACTCCATAGGATCTATTGCTTGGTTTCTGCCAGGAGATTGGCTTCTGGCAAATTTTTTGTGGGTACACTTTTCCTCGTATTTCTTAATAAACATGAGATCTAGAAGCAAAAGTAGAAAGAAAGGGAAAGGGAGGGAAAGAAAAGAGTACATACAGAAAATAGGAAACCAGGCACTAACTTTCAAAATTAACCACACTCCTGTTTCACTTTTTTAAATGGCTGACTTGTAACTACTAGTAACAGCTTTACACATTTGTTTCTACTATTTCGTGGCTCAGGAATTGGGTATAAAAAGCTTAACAAAATAACTGATCAAAATTAGGCTGAGCATATCTGTCACAGATCGATTTGCCTAAGATGCAGAATTTACACTTAAGAATGTACTTGCCGAGCCGACAAAGCTGCAAATCATTTTCTCTGAGTGTCACTTTTTCCCCTATGTAGACTCATCACACATTTGGAACTTGGTCACACATAGAGAGACTCAAAGAGCTTTTTTCCCTAATGGGGAAATTGTTACAGATAACTTAGTAGTAAAAAATGCATCATTTAGCAAGCTTCAAAGAGTCACAAATTAATTTCACGTGAGAAAACGAGTTGACTTTGTGATCATACACCCGGGGAAATATGAAATAATACAAGATGATGTACAGGGATTCATTCTTAAATAAAAATCTAGTTAAGTGGAAAATTCAAAAAGATGGAGGCTCCCAACGAATCAATTAATAGCCTAAAAACATTTGCTTATCATGTGCCTGATTCATACGCCTTTCATAGGGTGTACCTAATACACGAGAACAAGAATAAAATCTGTTTTAAGACCCCTCATATAGTACTCATTGGGGAAATTCATCATATACTTCTGAATATTACTGACGCCTGTCTTTAAAGATTTAGTACATGAGGGGATGCCTGGGGGGCACCGCCGGCTGAGCACCCGACTCCTGCTTTCCGCTCAGGTCATTCTCAGGATCATGAGATTGAGCCCCACATCAGGCTCTGCGCTCAGCTTGGAGTATAGAATCTAGAGATTCTCTCTCTCCGCCTCCTTCTGTCCCTCTCCCTGCTCACACATTCTCTCTCTCTCTCTAAAATAAATAAATGAAATCTTAAAATATATAAAGATTTAGAACATGAGGGACAGATGGCAAATGTGTTACCTCTCATCGTTCCTTCCTCACTTCATTCCAGCCATACTCCTTTCAGTTCATTGTCCACGTGCTCTCTGCCTGGCATGTTTTCCCTCCCAACACCTGCCTCACTGGCTCTTACGGATCCACTAGGAGACTTTCCTAGCCACCACATCTCATCCAAAGCCCAGCCACCTAAATTGTTATCTGTCATAAAACCCAAACCTTTCCTTTCATAGCATTTATCACAAATTGTAATTGCACGCAGTATGCTTACTGTCTTTCTCCCTCCATACGAGCTCCCTGAGGGCAGGAGTCACACCTGGTTTGGTCACCATTTAACACTCAGGGCTCCTATTAGAAAAGGGTGCCAATAACTCAAAAGACAACTGAACAAAGAATATGCAGCATATACTTCAGAAATGATTGCCTCCCAAAAATGGAAAGAAATTTAGCCTCACTCATAAGGAAATGCAAATTAAAACTTCAAAGAGATGTCACTTTTACTTATATTGGAAAGATCAAAAAGTTGTGTGACATACTATGAGGTCAAAGATGAATGGAAATCGGTATTGTTCTAGTACTGGCAGTAACTATCACGTTGTAAAACGCAGATATACTTTTTATACATGTTCATTCAAATTAAGTCAGAAAATAAAGTATAAAAATAAACAGAAGCATTATACACACTAAATATAAAGATACATTCCATGCATTCACAAAAGACCAGAAATAAAATTACATGGTCGCCCCTTGGGAAGAGTCAAAAAAACACATTTTTATACTGTCTTTAAAAAGAAGGGCTCTTCTTTCCTGAAAGGTTCTCCAAGATCTATTAAGATTAAAAAGCATGGTACAATATCCACTAGGATGGAAACTGTATCTTAAAAACAACAACAACAACCAGCAAATAGGTGTCGATGAGGATGAGGAGCTACTGGAAACCTCAGACCATGGGTGGCGTGTAAAGGGTACAGTTGCTGCGGAAAACAACATGGGGGTCCCCCAAAAATTCAAACACAGAATTACTACATGATCCAGCAATTCCACTTCTGGTTATATACACAAAAGAATTAAAAGCAGGGACTTGAACAGATATTTGAACACCTATGTTCACAGCAGTATTATTCACAATAGCCAAAAGGTAGAAACAACTCAAATGGTCAATGATAGATGAATGGATAAGCAAAATGTGGTATATTCATGCAACGACATACCATTATTCAACCTGAAAAAGGAAGGGAATTCTGATACACGCTTCCACATGGATGAACCCTGAAGACTTTATGCTAAGTGAAATCAAAGCCAGACACAATGAGACACATATTGAATGATCCCATTTATATGACGTACCTAAAGTGGTTAAACGTACAGAAACAGAAAGTAGAATGGTGGATGCCAGGGGCAGGGGTGAAGGTGAACGGCAAGTTACTGTTTAACAGGTACAGTCACAGTGTGAGATCATGAAAAAGTTCTAGAGACAGACAATAGCTACGACTGCACAGCAATGTGAATGTACTTAATGCTATCAAATGGTACAAGTAAAATCAGTAAGATGCTAAGTTTTATGTTATGAGTCTTTTACAATAAAAAAATAGACTCACTCAAAAAAAATCAGCACAATGTGCATGGCACGCTATCGTGTGCCTAATACATGTGTATTTGCACACAAGTATATGTCCGTATGTTTTCCTGTATATCTGTAATAGAAGAGTTCACAGCAGCTGCGTCCCGTGGGAAGAACTAGATGAAAGGAGACAGGAGTGGTTCATCTCTTACCCTTCACTGTGTACCCTTTATATACTCGGACTTATATTGAAACGTTGATTAAATGAAATTTTTTTTCAAAACTATAAATATTATACCCTGATTTCTCCTAAGCACTGAAAACTAACATAGCTATAGCATAAAATAAGCATGAAATGTTATTTAAGAATATTTCCCATATTAGATGGCTCAATTAATCATTTCTTATTTTTTTAAGATTTTATTTATGAGAGAGAGAGAAAGAGAGAGAGCATGAGTGGGGGGAGTGGCAGAGGGAGAGGGAGAAGCAGACTCCCCACTGAGGAGGGAGCCTGACACGGGGCTCAATGCCAGGGACCTGGGATCATGACCTGAGCTAAAGGCAGACACTTAATGGATTGAGGCATCCAAGCACCCTTCAATTAATCATTTCTGTAAAGTTTTTTTTGTTTGTTTTTTTTTAAGATTTTATTTATTTAACAGAGAGAGAGAACAGGAACAGAGGGTAGCAGCAAAGGGAGAGGGAGAAGTAGACTCCCGGCTGAGCAGGAAGCCTGACACAGGACTCAATCCCAAGGCCTGGGGATCATGACCCGAGCCAAAGGCAGACACTTAACTGACTGAGCCACCCAGGTGCCCCATTTCCGTAAAGTTTCAGTAAGAGGATATTCTTTATGCAAACTAGTGCAGCCACTCTGGAAAAGTTTGGAGCATCCTTAAAAAGTTAATAATAGGACTACCCTAAACCCAGCATTGCACTAGGTATTTACCAAAAGATACAAAAATACTAATTCAAAGGGATACACATACCCCAAAGTTTACAGCAGCATTATCAACAACAGCCAAATTATGGGAAGACCCTAAATGTCCATCAACTGATGAATGGATAAAGGTCTCTCTCTCTCTCTCTCTCTCTCTCTCTCTCACACACACACACACACACACACACACACACACACACACACACACACACTGGAATATTACTCAGCCATAAAAAAGAATGAAATCTTGCCATTTGCAACAACGTGGATAGAGCCAGAGCGTATTATGCTAAGCGAAACAGACAAAGACAAATACCACATGATTTCACTCACATGTGGAATTCAAGACACAAAACAAAACAAATGATCATGGCGGCGGGAAGAGAGGGGGTAAACCAAGAAAGAGACTCTTAACTACAGAGAACAAACTGATGGTTACCAGAGGGGGGATGGATGTGTAAAATAGGTGATGGGGATTAAGAAGTGCACTTTCTGTGATGAGCACTGAGTGTTGCATGTAAGTGTTGAACCATTATATTGTACACCTGAAACTAATATTACAATGTATGTTAACTGGAGTTTAAGGAAAAACTTAAGAAAAATAAAAAAGAAAACCAAAAAAAAGATTTTAATATTTCACCGGAGAGTGAACATTACTTCATTTTCTCATTTTCCAAAACAAAATTAATAAAATGCTCATTCATAATGAATCAGAAAATACATGAGATTAAAGAATAAAATTTTCATTCTTTGCACATAGCTGTCCAATTTTCCCAGCACCATTTATTGAAGAGACTGTCTTTTTTCCACTGGATGTTTTCTCCTGCTTTGTCAAAGATTAGGTGCCCAAAGAGCCGAGGGTCCATTTCTGGGTTCTCTATTCTGTTCCATTGGTCTATGTGTCTGTTTTTGTGCCAGTACCATCCTGTCTTTGTGATCACACCTTTGTAGTACAGCTCGAAATCTGGCAATGTGATGCCCCCAGCTTTATTTTTCCTTTTCAACATTTCCTTGGCGATTCGGGGCCTTTTCTGGTTCCACACAAATTTAAAGGCTGTTTGTTCCAACTCTTTGAAAAATGTCATTGGTATTTTGATCGGGATGGCATTGAAAGCGTAGATTGCCCTGCATAGCATAGACATTTTAACTATGTTTATTCTTCCGATCCACGAGCATGGAATATTTTTCCATCTTTTTGTGTCTTCTTCAATGTCTTTCAAGAGTGATCTGTAGTTTCTAGAATATAGATCCTTTACCTCTCTGGTTAATTCTGAGATAATGTGTGATTCTTGGTGATATTGTAAATGGAATGGATTCCCTAATCTCTTTCTTCAGTCTCATTATTCGTGTATAGAAATGCAACTGATTTCTGAGCATTGATTTTGTATCCCGCCACATTACTGAATTGCTCTATAACTTCTAGTAGTTTGGGGGTGGATTCTTTTGGGTTTTCCATACAGAGTATCATGTCATCTGAGAAGAGAGACAGTTTGACTTCTTCTTTGCCGATTTGGATACCTTTTATCCCTTTTTGTTGTCTGATTGCTGTTGCAAGGACTTCTAGTACTATGTTGAATAATAATGGCGAGAGTGGGCATCCTTGTCGTGTTCCTGATCTTAAGGGAAAGGCTTTCAGCTTTTCCCCGTTGAGAATGATATTCACTGTAGGCTTTTCATAGATGGTTTTTATGAGATTGAGGAATGTACCCTCTATCTCTACACTCTGAAGGGTTTTAATCAAGAAAGGATGCTGTATTTTGTCAAATGCTTTTTCTGCATCAATTGAGAGGATCATATGGTTCTTGACTCTTTTCTTTTTGATATGATCTATCACACTGATCGATTTGCGAATGTTGAACCACCTTTGCATCCCAGGGATGAATCCCACTTGGTCATGATGGATAATCCTTTTAATGTACTGTTGGATCCTATTAGCTAGGATCTTGTTGAGAATTTTGGCGTCCATATTCATCAGGGATATCGGTCTGTAATTCTCTGTTTTGATGGGGTCTTTGCCTGGTTTGGGGATCAAGGTAATATTGGCCCCATAGAATGAGTCTGGTAGTTTTCCTTCTGTTTCTATTTTTTTAAACAGCGTCAGGAGAATAGGTATTATTTCTCCTTTGACTGTTCGGTAGAATTCCTCGGGGAAGCCGTCAGGCCCTGGACTCTTGTTTTTGGGGAGGTTTTTGATCACTGCTTCAATCTCTTCATAATTAATCAGTCTGTTTAAATAATCAATTTCTCACACCATACACAAAGATAAACTCCAAATGGATGAAAGACCTTGATGTGAGACAGGAATCCATCAAAGTCATAGAGGAGAACATAGGCTGCAACCTCTTTGACATCGGCCACAGCAACTTTTTTCATTACACATCTCAAAAGGCAAGAGAAACAAAAGAAAAAATGAACTTGTGGGACTTCGTCAAGATAAAAAGCTTCTGCACAGCCAAGGAAACAGTCAAAAAAAACTAAGAGGCAGCCCACGGAATGGGAGAAGATATTTGCAAATGACACTACAGATAAAAGACTGGTATCCAAGATCTACAAAGAACTTCTCAAACTCAATACCCAAGAAACACATAATCAAATCAAAAAATGGGCAGAAAATATGAACAGACACTTTTCCAATGAAGACATACAAATGGCTAACAGACACATGAAAAAATGTTCAACATCATTAGCCATCAGGGAAATTAAAATCAAAACCACATTGAGACACCACCTTACACTAGTTAGAATGGCAAAAATTGACAAGGCAAGAAACAACAAATGTTGGAGAGGATGTGGAGAAAGGGGATCCCTCTTACACTGTCGGTGGGAGTGCAAGTTGGTACAGCCACTTTGGAAAACAATGTGGAGATCCCTTAAAAAGTTAAAAATTGAGCTACCCTATGGTCCAGCCATTGACTACTGGGTATTTACCCCAAAGATACAGACGTAGTCACGAGAAGGGCCATATGCACTCCAATGTTCATAGCAGCATTGTCCACAATAGCCAAAGCATGGAAGGAACCGAGATGCCCTTCAACAGATGACTGGATTAAGAAGATGTGGTCCATATATACAATGGAATATTACTCGGCCATCAGAAAGAACGATTTCACAACATTTGTAGCAACATGGACGGCACTGGAGGAGATTATGCTAAGTGAAATAAGTCAAGCAGAGAAAGACAATTACCATATGGTTTCACTCATTTATGGAACATAAGAAATAGCAGGAAGATCGGTAGGAGAACGAAGGCAAGTATGAAGGGGGGGTAAACAGAAAGGGGAATGAACCATGAGAGACTGTGGACTCTGGGAAACAATCTGAGGGCTTCAGAGGGGAGGGGGTGGGGGAATGGGATAGGCTGGTGATGGGTATTAAGGAGGGCACATATTGCATGGTGCACTGGGTGTTATACTCAAATGGTGAATCATGGAACATTGCATCAAAAACTAAGGATATACTGTATGGTGACTAACATAATAAAAATTATAAAAAATAAATTTAAAAATCTACTCACTATCTTGTTATAAATGCATAGGGGGTTATGGTAGACACAGTTTTTCACCAACTTATTTTGCTTAATACTATACCATGCACAGCTTTCCATGTTAATAAACAGACTTACCATCATGTTTATGGCCATACTGTATTTTTTAAAGGACCTTTAATTGCAATAACAACACACAATACACACGTGTTTGGCTTGATCAGTTTTGACCCGTGTTCATATCCCTGTAATCACCACTGAAAACAAGACACAGACTATTTCCGTTAACTCAACTCAGAGTGTTCCTTCATGCCCCTTTCCAATCACTTCCTGCCTCAACTGTTCCAAAAAAGAAAGACATTCTTATTTCATGATTTCTGTCACAATAGATAAGTTTAACTACTCTTAGACTCCATAAAGTAAAATCATACAATATTTACTTGTCTCTGTCAGGCTTTTGCTTGCTTACATGTTCATTAGATTCATCCATATTACTATGTATTTCAGTAATTCATTCTTTTTCATTGCTGGGCAGTATTCCACTGCACCGATATGCCACATGTTTTCATCTATTATTATCTTGTTGATGGACATTTGAATTACTATGAAAGATTCTACTATGAAAATGTCTAAACAAGTCTTTTTTTTGAGCATGTTTTCATTTCTCTTAGGTAAATTCCCAGCAGGGGACTCCTCGGTCTCATTATGTAGGTTTTACACTGGACAACTCCGGCGGCTTTTCAGAAGGCAACTGTCCCATTTTACTTTCCCACTGGCAACATAAGAGTTCCAGTTGCTGCACATTCTTGTCAACTCTTGGTGTTATCTGGCTTTTTGATTTTAGCCATTCTAAAGGGTTTGGGATAGGATCTTGTAGTAGTTATAATTTGCATCTTCTTGATGACCAGACATTAACCAGCCTGAGCACACACCGTCCTCCACAATGCTGCAGCCTCATAAACTTCTTTCAGGTGTTTGAACACGCCGAGCCCTTGCTAATCCCTGGCCCATCATCACAATTCTCCTTTCATAACCTGGAATTCCTTCCCCACCCCCTGGCTAATTCTAAACTCCTTGCAGGTTTCAGCCTGAATACCACCTGCTTCAGGAAGCCTCCCAAGACACCCTTCTTGCTTCCATAGAAGGAAACACTTTATTGTGATACTACGTTTAATTACATGGCTTCCCTGTTCTGCCTTGAAGACTGGAATCAGGTCTGTCTTCCTCATCTCCTGTATCCCTGGAATCTAGCACAGTACATATCTGTTGAATGAATGATGGAGTAAATAAGGGAAGGCTTTGGAAATAAGGTAATGTTTCAGCTGAGTCTTGAAAAATGAGTAAGACTGAGATTATCCAGTGCACAAAAGGAAAAAAAAAAAATCTAAGCTCAACTCATGGGCAAATTCCTAAACAAGAAATAGCATGTTCCTGAGGACACCCACGTGGCTCAGCAGGACGAAGAGTAGAGTACGAGGCAGGAAGTGATCAGAGGTAAGGACGGACAAGCAGGGAGGAATCCCGTCAAGAGCCAGTGTGTGCCTGGCAAAAGAGATGGGTCTGTACCTTTTGACACTGAAGCATCACCAAAGCATCTTAAAGCCACGAAGTGACATGGACAGAATCACATATTAGAAACCTAATCTGTTGGGAGAAATGGAGGACACCTGGAAGAGACAAAGCTAGAAACAGGAAGACCAGCTGGAGGGTTTCATAACAGCAGGGAACAATGAGTAGTGGGGATGGAGCTGGGGTTCAGAGCACAGAAATCTTAAGAGGCATAACTAACAAGGCTAAGGGGACTGACTGGATGTGGCCTGAATGGCAGATGGAAAGGCAGAGCACAAAATGCTTCCCAGCACTGGTTCTGGGGCAAGGCCGCCTGGCTCTGGTCCTCATGCCCCACTTACTAGCTGGAGGATGCTAGGCACGTTCCTTAATGCCCCTGCCTCAGAGTCCTCATAAGGAAACTTACCTCATCTTAACTCATAAGAAAGCTATAGGACCGACTGCATAAATACATGTCAGTGCATACAACATGCCTGGTATACATGAAGCGCTCAGGAAGTGTTAGCTGTAACTTTTACCATTAAGTAGGGATAAAAGAAGTTGAGGTTGGAAGCAGCCCAAACACCTAGTAATTAAAGCAACAGCGTGGATGAGCCTGCAGGATGAAGAGAAGCAAAGGGTATGACCCTATGGGCGAGAAAGGGACATGGAGGAAGTGAGGACAGGAGGAAATTGAGGGGATGAAAAAGGAATGCTCAGCAATGCAGGAAGACAAACAGGAGAGAAAGAGCTCTGGGTCACAGAAGACAAAAACAGAAAGAATTTCAAGGACAGTGGTGTGGTCAGTGTTGACACTGCAAAGAAAGCCTTCGGCGCGACCGAGGAAACAGCCAGTGGACAGAGCAGCGAGAATCCCTCATGGCTTTTGCCATGATCCATGACGTAAACAGGAGCCCGCAGCGGAAGTGACTGAGGGGCAGGTAACGTTATGCAAGCTGCCTCACTGGAAATGAACTGGGAGTGGAGGAGGTGACGGTGGAATACACACTTTTCCAAATACATATATGCTGCTGCTTCAACTATTAGAACTAAAGTTATTCTAGACACCGGTGAATTGCTTTGAGTCCTTTGATGAAATGCTATGTATCTTTAGGCCCTAAACTCAATCCAAATCTGCGATTTACTCTGAACATCACAAGACACACTGTAACTTATCATTGCTCTGCAAATTTTACAGCAGCCTTCGGTCAAAATACCGTAAAATTTGACCTGTATAAACCGTATAATAAATTAACCTGTATGAGAACTTTGAAGGTACACTTTTATAGTGAAACCTGAAATGTACATCAATAAGTTTGGATTTGTATTATTTAAGAATGTGATCTCAAACATTTCTCTGATTTCAATAAGCAAACAGATAGTTAAGATAAGCAAACAGATAGTTAAGAAAATAGGGTACAAGGTTCACTTAAACATAAACCTAGGAAAAAAGATATAAGAGAATGATAGAAAGATTAAAGATTTTGCATTCTTGGGGCACCTGGGTGGCTCAGCTGGTTAAGCGTCTGCCTTCGGCTCAGGTCATGATCCTGGGGTCCTGGGATCAAGTCCGTGTTGGGCTCCCTGCTCAGCGGGGAGTCTGCTCGTCCCTCTCCTTCTGGCCCTCCCCTCTCCCCCCTCCCAGCTAGTGCTCTCTCTCTCACCCACGCACTCTTTCTCAAATAAATAACCTTAAAAAAAAAAAAAAAGATTTTGCATTCTTGACAAAGCAATGAAATCCAGCAATGTGGTGAAGATAAAATATTTTCATTAACCGTAATTTCAATAAGCCATTCACTGATGATACCTTTCCTCCCAGCACACTTGTGAAGCCTTACCTCAGACCAAAATGCCCACGAAGAAGCTGGTCACGACTGTGGTGAACAAACAAACTATTCTAGGCTCCAACTACTCACTGGGTTTCTTCACTGAACACCAGTCTCAACAGCAAGAGCACATGCACCGTAAAAACTGCTTCAGGGTCTCAGAGCCCAGAGAGGAAAAATGAGTCTGTAATATGCTGGGTGCTAGTCAAAGGAAATGCTAAGGCTAATGTTTCAGCTGCTTGGTTCTGAATAAGGATTCACATTTTGATGTATTATAAACATCATGCAGTATTTAACTGCATTTAGCCAAAAAATATTCAAATATGAAGCCTAAAAAGTAAAAGGAATGTTAACATCCTAGTCATTTTCAAAAATAAAACAAGCATAGACAGAAAATGTGCTGATTATTTAACGGGAGGCAGTTTCTTTTAAATCCACTGGATATGTGTTACAAGTAGGCACCACGACTATAATTGATTAAATTACTTTGAATCATAAAAAAAGAAAAAAGCTAGATGTTGTTTGCATGGATCTCCCTTTAGTTAACTAGATTCTCATTTTTCAAAGCTTATAGAGCTGAATACTGCTGCCACAGGGGGTGAGAATCAAACAAGTCACTGCTAGAATAGATTATGGGGATCATTTGAGTTATGTTTCTGTTAAGTTCCCACAATCAATTGGTATTCTTCAGGGACAATAAAAGCTTACATGGAACTCTGCTGGAATTAACAGGTTCTGTTCTGCAACAGCTAGCTTGCAAATTTAGGTACAGACATATAATCCATAGACTCATCTTCAAAAAGGAAAAAATAAGCCATTGCATAAGCATTATACTAGCAGTCAAAAAAATCCTATCAGTAACACCACTCAGTACAAGCTCAGAATTTTAAATCCTGAGAGCACACCTATACATCTACTAACTTTCCCCCAAACATACATTTAGGCAAGAAATACTAAGAATGCTGTGTTTAAGTAAGTAGGGAAACTGCTATCACCTTAGTGCCACAGATAAATGTAATAAGTGAATAAATGTGAACGATTATACCAAGAAGGGAGAAAACTTTAACAAAGCCTGACCAGAAACAAAACTCATTGGCCCTAATGTTGCTATAAAACATTTTCTTTGGGGCGCCTGGGTGGCTCAGTTGGTAAAGCGTCTGACTTTGTCTCAGGTCATGATCTCGGGGTCCTGGGATTGAGCACCACGTCAGGCTCCAAGCTCAGCAATGGGGGATCTGCTTGTTCCTCTGCTCCTGCCCCTCCCTCCACTCGTGCTCTCTCTGTCTCTCCCTCAAATAAATAAAACCTTAAAAAAAAACAAAATCAACAAAAAGAACAAACAAAAACAATATTTTCTTCAAGCAAAAGGATATCATCAAGATAAGGCCTATATACCAGAATATTTCCCATTGCCAAAATAGCATCTGTCAAAAGAAGTTTAAGACAAATGAATTGAGCGTTAGATTCTAATCTGCATTCCCACTCCCAACATCTTACCATTCTCTATCCTTAATCTTAAATTGAATCCCATGAAATTGATAATTCTGTACATCAAAAATGGTGAAATATTGGCAATTTCATACAGCTCAACCTAAGTAAAATGGCCAACGGAGTAGAAAAAGAGAGATGTGCACCCAGCTAAAGTAAGGGGAAGGGGACTATCCTCATGCCATAAAACTGGTGGCATTTCTGACAGATACTACGCAGATGAAACTAAAATAATTCAAGTACCGACTTGCCATTGCCCTACAAGCAATATCAACATGGAGTCCCAAATCATAAAGAGAAAGGACTCTGAGAAGGACTCTGAGAGATTTGGGCAACAGCCCCTAATTTGGAGGGCCAAGGACTGAAGCAAAGCTGTATCTTAGGACAGACACTAATCACTGTCTCCATACTTCAACCTGAGGGCTCTTGAGAGCCCCATCCTACAGAGAAGCCTCTGACCCTTAGGTCCTCACTGCTGCAGAGGGCAGCTCCCTAATGCAGCCGTGCTGGGAGGGATCAAGCATGGCCTCACCTTACGAAAAGCAGCGGCAGCAACCCCAGTTTCCTTCGGAGGTAGCTGGACTCCCTCCTATACTCTGGGGAAGCAGGACCTTCAGACAGGCCAAAGCTCTTACTTGGCTTACACATCACAAAAGAGAAAGCTAAATGAAGAAAGCTAATCGTGGCCTCCGCAGCCTCACCCAGCAGAGAGCAAACACTTCATGAATCTCCCCATCTTCCCACAGCCCCAGCTCCTCTCTTCCCCCGGCCACTCCTATTCATGACAGGAACATCTTCTCCAGCTGCTGAGTCCCTGATGCTCATGTGATCTTTCAGAATCCAGCTCTCCAACAAAGGATCTGAGGGGAAATACATCAGCCAGCTTTCTTCTTTGCCAACAACACCTGCCGACTCTGGAGAGGAAATGCACTGGGAGACTCTCCTGGGCACACAAAGCTGAGGACTGCAAGTCCAGGCTTAACGACGGGCTGAAAGAAAATGAGAGGCCATGCTACAGGGATCACAGGGACCATGTCACAGGACAGGAAGAGTCTTGTGAATGCACCAGGGCTGTGAGGGATGACCCGCAACCTTCCCTCTACGTCCGCCTCCCCTGCTTCCATCTGTCCACACTCGTTTCACTCTCTAACGACTCAGAACGCTGGGCAGTAATATACCAATTAGCTGAGCTCAGGTCATAGCTGGCCTGTCTGACCTGAGGCAGGAAGATGGAGGATCTGACGGGGGTGAGAGACCATTTCCCAAAAGGAAATCAGGGGGAATGGACGCTGGCCAGTCAATATTAACCAACACCCACAACAAGGAAACAAAGTATTTAGTTAGAACAGGAAGGAACTGGGGCCAGTTACACTCTCTGTTTTGGGACAGATTCCAGGTGTATGTACATGTTATTGTTCAAGGATGAATAAAAAGGAGGAAAACACTTGGACCTACGGGGTACAACATAAAGAATGCAGAACAGAGGGGTAAAAAACAAACAAACAAACAAACAAACACGGTTAAAACCAATCATTCAGAGCCAGAAAAGAACACATTTCATACCCCAGAGAACTGAATCTGAGGTGGGGAAAAAAGAACGCTTAAGAAAAGTCTCTCAAACATAGTAAATATAACAAAGAAATCAAAAATGCATGTGCAAAAGAGAGACTCAGTAACTAGAAAATTTAATCCCCAAACAAAGGAAATAAAAACAGTACCCAGTAAGAGCAGAAAACATAAGCCGAAGATATGTTTGAATTGACAGATGGAAAATTTAATAATAAGTTATACCTAGAGACAAGGTCAACATTTAGAATTTTATGGATAAAATTTTAAAAATCCTAAAAATGTCTGAGTGGAGAGGTGGAGGGGAAGGTTATCTTCACTGAAGCAATACATTAAAAAGCTTTTTTAAGAAAGAAAGCACATATTTTATAGTTAAATTCTTTTATTACAAGACGGAGAGTCTCAGGATGACTTTGGAAATCAACTCTACACCGCGCATCCAAGAGAAATACTCCAAGTGACAAGTAAAAGTGAAAATAACACGAGCTCTTAATATTTATTAAGGACTTAAAATACACCAGGCATTGGGCTAAGCATTTATTTGTATTCATTCGATCCTCATAAAAACCAAATAAAATAGGTCCCAATATTTTCCCCACTTGACAAATGAAGAAAATGAGGTAATTTGTCCGAAGTTCACACAGCAGATGGGAGTTGCCAGAATCTGAACCCAGGTAGCTTGGTCCAGGGCCCAGCCATTTGAACTACGGTTCTAAACAGACTCTCTCTAAAGTAAACAGGGCAGCAGAGAGCAGGCAAGTCTAAACAAACTACAAGTGAATGACAGTAACGGTAATTTCAGTTATGAAAAGGAGAAAAGACAGTTATTTGTCAAGGTGAGAGTCAGAATTTACGATCAAGAAAAAGAAATACCCAGCCCAGAAGTGCCCAAACCTTGCAGCTCTCGCCCCACTGCAGATGTTCAGGAAGTAGTTGCAGAATGAATGAACGAATGCACTAATAAGCAAAGACCAGGCATGGACCCTTAGGTATTTAAAAAAACTGAATTTAAAAAAATAATAAAATCCCTAAAAATAAAAGGAAGCTGACAGGGGAACAGTGGTAAAAAAAAAAAAAAAAAAAAAATGTATAGCCACTTCTGCTATAAATGATTGTTTCAAAAACAAAAATTTGTTCCAAAGTGAATGATTATATTAGGGAGTAAATTTTATATTGCTTAAGTGAAATTCTGTCCCTGAGAAAAAGTAAGAAAACTGCACCCAGCTGAACCCAGCCACATAGGGATACACACACACACACACACACACACGCACGCACACCCCTCCAAGGTCTACCAGCTACCTCCGTTCACTGCCTGTGTTCACAACCATCCATATATGCCAAACAACTTGCTGTCAGATTTCAGATAATCCACTTTCTACCACTTTGCACTAACTCACAATCTGTACCCCTTCTGACACCCATGTCTACA
Source organism: Ursus americanus (assembly GCF_024610735.1). Classification (NCBI taxonomy): domain Eukaryota; kingdom Metazoa; phylum Chordata; class Mammalia; order Carnivora; family Ursidae; genus Ursus; species Ursus americanus. The sequence goes on from NC_142131.1 coordinate 3,005,387, forward strand.
AGCAAACTTCAGGTCTTTTATTGTAGCATTTATGTATTTCTTAACCACCTAACATATGTAAAACTCTACCAGCATCTTTATTAGGTTCCCATCTCGTGTGTGTGTGTGTGTGTGTGTGTGTGTGTGTGTGTATCACTAGCAAAGTTTTTGAATGTTGTGCCCTATTAAGAAAAAAAAAAAGGTCTGATGGATAATGATGGAAAACCAATTCTCTCCAAATTATCTTTAAATGTTTGTGTCAACTTCCATCAAAATCCTTTTCTTTTTTGATATGGTAGAAGAATTTAACAAATTAATTCTAAAGCTCTTTGGGAAAATTAAGTGGTCACTTATTAAAAGAATTTCTCAGTAAAGAAAGACAAGGGAAGATTTAAATTGTCCGTTAATGAAACAGATCTTGAAGCCAAAACAATTAGAGTCAAGCAGAAAAGTCCATGAAAGAGGTTAGAAAATCCAGAAATCAATGCGTATTTAAATACAATAAAGATGGCACTTCAAATCAGTAGGGGAAAAAAAGGACAATTTAAATCTGAGGGCAGCAGCAGAGCACAGCATGGGAGGGAACTGCCTGTGGGGCTGGACAGGCTGCCCTGGATGGCATACCAGCGAGGCGCGTCCCAGCTGGGTGACCCCAGACGCCCAGTGTCTTTATCTGTAAAATGAGGACAGTCATTGTACCTACTTCACAGGACTGCTGCGAGGATTATCAGTTATCATTTGTGAAGTGCTCAGAACAGGCACTAAAACAGTAAGTGCTATATATGTGATATTAAATAAATAAAAGAAAGCAATTCATGCTACGATAATCCTTAAACTCTTGGGAGCAGAGGGGAAGGACACATAGGGAACAGAATCTCCCATCATACCACATTAAAAAGATAAATTTCAGCATTTTAAAAACTGATAAAAAAATTAAACTGGGGGAAATAAAGGACTGTTTGTCTGATCTTTAGATTGGGAAAGACCTTCTAAAATAAGACAGTAAAGCATATCAAGAAAACAGATTAATATGTTTGATTACATAAAAATTTTTAAGTCTGTATATCAAACACTAAGAATTAAGAAAATAACTTGAGGGAAAATAAGGGTTGACGTATGTGTGTATAAACTTACAAATTGGTAAGAAAAAAGTACACCATTGAACAATTCACAAAAAACCTTGCCTGTATATATGAGAAAATATGCAATGCTATCAGTAATCAAAAATTCAAATTAAAATATTTCAAACATCAAATTGGTCAAAGTTTTAGAAAAAAATTATATTGGTGGCCAACTAGGCAGAGACAATGGTACGATGCTGTATGGAAGATAGAAGAATACTCTGAAACAATCTTTCCAGGGGTCACTTTGATTACATGCTTCAAAAACCGTTTAAAATATTAAGCCCCTTTGACCTAGTAATTCAATTTCTGGGACAAAGTTAGAACATAAGGATTTCAATAGAAAAGTTTCAAGTCACTTTTTCAGAGATGAACCAGAATCAAGGAAAAAAGGATGTGAAGAAATATTTTAAGTCTCAGATATAAGGCTAAGAATTTTTACCTTCTAAAAATTCAACACCTGTTTCACTGTATAATTAATGGTTAATATTACCAAATTGCAAAAAACAAAAAAACAGTTTTAAAACAAACCTTTTAACAGCATCCTTCTTCGGCTTATCTATAGTATCCCACCACTTTGAAAGGTAAGAAATCTCAGACCACATAAATTTTCTCCGTGAGTCTTCTTTCAGCTTGATGACCATGTTATTAAAAATATACTGAGTCATCTCTCTAAAGTAGTCATCAAAAGTCTTCAACCAACCTAAATCAAGACACAAATATACAACAAAGGTCTGATTCATATGTCTGATTTCAACTCAGTCACATTCCATTGCATCACCTTTGGATAGCCTTAGATGTTTCGCTCATATGAAGACACATTTAAAAATCTCAGAAGTGTTTCAAGTAGTGAAATTCCATTTCAATGGGCATGAAACTCAAGTCACTAATGACAAAAATACTCTGAAAAATGCACAAATTCAGATAGAAATGAGAAAAAAAATGAGAGAAATGATCTGAGGACGAAAAGCATTTATTTATGCTTAATAATTATAGTATCGAATTCAATTATTTATAATTTATCTCTAATATAAGGAATTTGCTTTAATTCTAAAAATCTGAACCGCATTAACTAGCTGGCAGTCCTACTCATAATGTGGAATCAAAACTGTATCCTTTCATACCACATCTGAAATTCCCTACCCATTTTAGTAAGTTCAATTAAGAAAAAGAAAATCACAAGTACAAACTGTATCTAAAAGCCAGCAGCAAAGCAGTAAGGTAATTAAGAGCACTATTACGAGCACAGAGAAGTAGAATTCTGCCAAGAACAGGCATTAGTTTCCAAAGGCTGTAAATCAGTCCATTTTTTGGAAGCACAAACTGACACCAATCAAACAAGTGCATACATGTACATCAAGTCTTTTTCAAAAGAAAATTGTAGATACTGAGGACTTAGTTCTCGGACTCTTCCTACTTCTCAAATATCCCGGAAATTTTCTCTAAAGATATTTGCAATTTCACTACAAAGAAACGTCTTTTTATAAGATTTTATTTATTTGACAGAGAGAGAGCACACGCGCACAAGCCGGGGGAGCAGCAGGCAGTGGGAGAGGGAGAAGCAGCCTCCCAATGCGGGGCTCGATCCCAAGACCCTGGGATCATGACCTGAGCCAAAGGCAGATGCTTAATGACTGAGCCACCCAGGCGCCCCATCACTATAAAGAAATATTTTTAACAAGACCTGTAGGTCTAAGCACAGCCCTATCCAGCAGAGCATTAAAGCGACGTGATGAGCTGCCGAGGCAGAATCTTACCCAGCTACCTACCGGCCAAGTGGACCCTCCAAAGAACCACCTCTTATCTACGAAATCTTCTCTACACCCAGGCTAAACTACTGCTCTGTTTTTCCCAAACCTCAAACATGTGGGAAGACTAAAATAATAAGGGGCCAACTGGTTAGTTCTTTTGTCTATAATTAATATCTGAAATATACTATATTTAATATTTAATTCTGGAAAAATATTAAAAATCTGCTAGGGCAGAGAAGACAATACAACTATTTTGACAATGTAAATATGAGCTTCTGAAAAGAGCAGTGCCACTCTGACTGTATTTCTCCCTTTTGCTCTACCTAAAATCTATTCATTCATTCCACAGTTATTTAGTGAGCAGGTACAAAGTGACAGGTAGGAAGCTAGACGCCACAGAGGAATACAGCGTAAAATGTTCTTTACAGGATTTTCTTGATCTGGGGCACTTTTAAGTACTTTTAAAGTCACCAAAGAATACTATGTGGATAATTCAACTTTTCCATATTTAAATAAAAAGCCTGTACATATAGAAAATTCAAAGATAGCTCACGAAATAGTGGTTTGCAAAGAATCCCATCTTGCCAGGAGTACAAACTTGGACTCCTGCCCTAGAGCGTGGAGCCAAGATCCACATCTGGATTCCCAAGGACAAGCAAAGAAAATCCAACCTACCCCTAGAATGCTCTAACTGGCTGCTGACGATGCCAACATCCAAGACAAAAAACATCAAGTGCTCAGACCTGAGCCCAGGATATAACAGGACTTTATAAATATTAGTTGCTATTATTATTATCATCTTTATCAATCTCTAATTGCCCCTTCCCCATCTCTCCAATCAAAACAAGTAAAAGAGGAAATAAAAGATATTTCTAACATCTAAATTTTGAAAAGTACATATTTATTTAAAACATTTAAATAAACTCTTCCACATCTTACACATATTGGTAACCCAAAACTTTGGTTTGCAAAGAAATTCATTCTATGTCCCTGTTATGGGCTGAATTGCATCCCCTCAAAATGCCTGTGTTGAAATCCTAAACCTCAGTACCTCAGAATGTGACTATATCTGGAGACAGGGTCTTTCAAGAGGTGATGAAGGTATAACAAGGTCACGAGGGTGGGCCCTAATCCATTATGTCCTTACAAGAAAAAGCAATTAGGACACAGACGCACACAGAGGGAAGACCACGTGAAGACAGAGGGCTATCCGCAAGCCAAGATGAGAGGCCTTCTGAAGAAACCAACACTGCTGACACCTTGATTCTGGACTTCCAGTGTTCAGAACTGTAAGGAAATAAATTTCTGTTGCTTAAGCCATCTAGTCTGTAGTACTTTGGGATGGCAGCCCTAGCAAACTAATATAGCCCTAGAAAAAGTCAGTGTCGTTAACTTCCCAAAACAAAGGTTGCAATGTGGGGAGAATTTTGTAATATTTAATTTAACATATATCTACCTCCATATTGCAAGACTGAGCTAAAATCAAATGTATGCAAGTGACATCCATTTCTGCACCATGCTATTATTACATATACGTAAGGACCATGTAAATCTTGAAATGGCTCCGTGAAAATCATTGTCTTTAAGACATCACACATAACTTCTACCTAAATTTTAACAAAGGTCAACACTAAGCCCTAATTAATTGGCTATTAACTCAATAAAAGAAAAGAACTATGAACAATGGAATGACTCCAAAATTAACTTAATAAAACTCTAGTGAACTAGCACAGAAAGCAAATTTAAAAGAAATCTCCTTTATGAAGATGAAAAGTAACAGGTTTTTTTTCTTTTTAAGTACAATTACTTGTTTTCATCAGTTATAATTTGTTATTAGCTAAGACCCTTTCAAAGAATAGTTTATCACAGGAGTTTTCATAAAGAAATCACAGTGACTGATTAATCCATTTTGCCTTGAACACTTCATTTGCCCTTCAACAATCATGCATGAAATATGTCAAAGATATTTACGTGAGCTACAATACATGCTTAGAGATGTCACCTTAAAAGCCTTCCATAAAACTCATCTATAATAGATATTAATATCACTACAATATAGCACAATTAATGAAGAATGAACTAAAAGATAGCCCCTTGAAGCTTTCAATGTTGAGTAATATAACAGTAAATTAGCTTTTATTGCTCTTATACAATAGAGTAATCAAGTATTCCCTTTTATACCGAATTGGCTCTTTCTTTTCCTCAATTACTGTAAAACTACAATTGTATATTAACGTGAGACCAATCAGAAAGACAGTATTTTATGAAAGGTTGTATGGGATGATTTTTTGTGACATAAAATTATATTCCTACCTCTGGATTTAATAATCTTAGGACATTGAGTTGCAAACTGATTTACTTAAGTGGTCAATTCACAGCCTTTTTCTTTCCCTTGAATACACTTGGAAATTGAACCAGGGCTAGAATAGCACGAAGAATACCTTTCCATTTATTCTTTTTCCTCTCTAACAACACTCTAACCCATAAAACATGTAATCACCATTTTTAAGTAAGTGCGGAAATATCTGAAACAAAGAATACATAATTAGAAGTTCTATAAAGCAGGCATAACTCCAAATTTGTTATCACTATTTTATCATAAAAAATTTTAAGTTCTAAAATATAAAGCCTAATAAAGTTGACAACTCTACCACTTATTTTTAATGCATGTGAACACTTAAGCACCTTGTAACTGTTCACTGACAAAACGCTATTTTTTAAAATTGACTCTTGATCTAGCTCCAAAGTCTAAAGACTTTGTGGTGCTCTGATCCTCTCAAGGGACACTTAGTTGTATTTGGTTCAAGGGCGTACACAGCAGCAATTTAGGACGTAGGCAAAGGTATCCCTTCCTGAGCCCCAGACACTTAAGGGATTTTCCCATTCTTCCTCTGACCGTATTCTTTTCACACAATAAATCCCCAAAGTCGAGAACCTGCCCACCCAGAGCCTGCCCTGACCTGCCCTTCTGAGTACCAGGGCCCAGAAATCTGTGTTCAAACATCCCCAAGCCAGTTTCTAGAGCCCACCACGGTTCTTCTATAGCTCTTTCTATAGGGCAGTCGACCTGCATGTGGTAACCTCCCTAGCCTGAGCAATGGGCAGGGGGGATGCAGTTTGCAGGGGTGCGGGAAGAGTGCTGGGGTATCTGCAAGCAAAGAAGGGCCTGGTTGAGGACAGGGCCATTTCTGGGAGACTGGGCTGGGCTACGATAGGCTGGCTCTTCCCCCACGCACCAACACATTCCAGTGGAGAACCGGAGCCTGGTCAACCTCAACCCACACACAGCCTTCCTGATAAAGGTGCTGTTTCTCGAGGCAGGAGGAAAAGACATATTTTTATTTAGCAATGTATCAGTTTGATTTACAACTTTTAAATGTTTATACAAAGGGTCTGAGGGTCTCCAGGTATTTCTTCCCCAACTCCTACAAATTTGAGAACCTATAACCTGAGCTTCAAAGCAGTCAATTCTCATGAAGCCAGCACCTGCTATGAAACCTAACCTGTCAAGATTTCAGTAAGTATGTGATAGATGAGATGAATGAAATGTATGGCCAAAAGGATAGGGGGAAAAAAGGTATATGAAGTATAAATATATTACCCCAACTAGAAATGAAACCAAAGGAAAAGACACCACACACATACACAATTAGCTCTAATAAATTCGTTGTCTGTTCTGATGCTAACCTAATAACCTTTGGCCATTATCTTTTAAGGTTCTATTTTATATTTAAAAAAACTCTGTCAGCCCTAAGATGATTTAAAACACACATCCCAAAGAAGGCATGCCCCTCAAATCATTGCTACACTGTTGTGATTTTAACTGCTACAATAGTGATTTTTTTAATGACTGCATTTATTCTACTCAAAGTCAAATAGGTACCAACTGTTAAGAAAACATAATAAATTTTGAATCAAAAATAATTATATCTAGATAATAAACATGTAAAAACTACAACTTAAATTTCATGTTACTTCCCTTTTAACATAATATTTGCAAATTTACAAAATAAATATGAATATTCATAAATAAGAAAGCTTCTTTATTTTAGCAATTAAGTTATTGTCTACCAACATATGATCAACAGGTTTCTTCCATCACTTGTCAAATCCTCCCATAGTTGACTGTAATAGCCAGTCTTACACTTAAGGCATCATGTACCATCTTAATTGGTATTATCGTAACTCAAATCTGCTGCCGATTAATTTTAATTCCAACATTTCTATTATAAGTTAAGCTTGTTTCCCCCTACCGCCGATAAAGTATGAAAGAGTTTTAATCAACGCCCTGTTCCAGTTTATTCATTCAAACACAAACCAAGCCTCTAAGAAGGCAAAGCAATAAAGCTAATCAATGAAAACAGATTCCACAGTGAAAATATGAACGAAATGCTGTGGGAATAAAGAAGTGGTGAATTCCTACCAGAGGGACAGAAGAGAGATTCTCAGAATAGTCATCATCTGGATAGAGGAAAAAGGTGGTAGTTCCCAACAGAAGGAAGAGCATATGGAAAAGACACTAAGCCACGAAGGTCTGTGTCAATTTCAGGGAGCAGAAGGCAGCCGGGTATGGCTGCATGGCAGCTTTCATGATGGGAGTACGGAGAGAAGTAAAAATAGAAGTGGGGGCCAGATCACCAAAAATCTTCTAAACCGTTCTTGATTCTTGCTGAAAATTTAGGAGGAAGGAAGTTAAGGTCTTTTGATCTTTGCTTTCAAAAATGAGTGTACTGTGAGTGTAAAGGATAGACGAAGACGGTAAAGTAGAAAACAAACAGGAAATGAGGCCACTCCAAAAATTCTGCTAGAAAATGTTTATGAGGCCAAGGGGGCAAAATGAAGAGAATATGCTAACTGACTGAAGCTCCCAAGAGATAGGAGAGACTCAAAGATGAAGCTAAGGTTTTCCAAAGACCTGTGAGTCTTTCGAAACCTAGAAACCTGCTGAATCCTATAAATGCTTCTGAACTCAGATTTCCAGAATCACCTCACCTTTTTTCCAGGTGATTCAGTGTCATCTAATAGTTTTCAAAGCATATCAGCTTCACTTCCACTAAGCTGTTTGAGATACAGCACTTTTTGAAGCCGTGTAAGATGCCCCCACTGGAAATTCTATCCCACACCACGGGAGCTATCTGCATTACTGTCCAGACAGCTGCGGTTTTGTTCATCCTGCAGCTGTACGGATAGTGTCCAATTGTGACCCCTTACTATACTGCTTTTCTAAATGCCCTTTAAAAGAACTGCGTACCTCGATATTTGACACCTGCCCTTGTAAGATCAATGTCCACAATAATTTCTAACTCTGGGTAGCTAAAGTTACTTCCCTCCCTTGTTAAGGACTCCATCCACACGCATCAATTCACAGGACACTTCAGGCCTACTATGTCTTCCCCAAACACAGCTTAGTGGTTTGAAAAAATGGAAAGTGTCTGTAATATGAGAGAGACACCATTAGAAGTAAAAATAAAAGTGACTTCCTTCAAGGAGCTACTGTGAGGGTGTGGAGCTATTTAGCCTTACGATCAGGCAAATACGGGGCAAATTATCAGTTTCTAAAAGAAACCATTTAAAAGCCTGAAAATACTGCTTCTAAATGACTTGCTAATTGTAAAATATGCAGCAATGAGGAAAACCACTCACCATCTCATGTACTCAAGTAGTATTTAAGGACAGGGACATCCATTTCAATAAGGACAGACCAGAAGGAAAAAAGGATGGGAAACAGTGCAGTGAGGTGTTTGCTTTTGCCAGACAGTTCATAAAATATTTTATATGATTAATAATACTAAAGCAGATGACATCTGACATGGAAACACTTAAAAGACCTTCTTCTTGGAAGCTTGGCCTATGGTTTCAGAAGTATTACCTTCAAGAGACAATATTAAATAATGGTTACAAGTCCTGATTCCAGAGCTGGACAGCTTGGGTTCAAGCCCAGCCCTGCCACAAACACATTATTTGGACTCTCTTCTGCCTCAGTTTCCTCATCCCTGAAATAAGGGTAATAACAGGATTTTTGTTGTAAAGTGCTGAGGGCAGTAATGGATTTGAAACGTGTATAGAACAGTGCCTGAAACATAGTAAATTCCCATAAGTGTTAGCAATTATTTGTAAAACTGGCACACTGGTGAGCTTGGAAGCACCCAGACTCAAAAGAAAGACACAAGTAACCAAAACAGGAGAATGGGGACATGTTTGATGATCACCTACATCTTTATGTTCTCCTGAAGAATGCAGTCCAGAGCCACAACAACCAGCCCTTTCCCTCTGAAAAGAAACCTCAATACACCAATTCTAGAGATCGCTTAGAAAGATAATTCTAAAGAGCTGTGTAAACATTTAACTCTTAATGCCAACATTTTCTTAATTACGATTGCCAGAAAAATATAGGATGCCAAGTTAAATTTGAATTTTAGATAAATAATGAATAAATGTTTACTCTGCGTTCCATATGATACTCAGAACACATATACACCAAAAAAATTATTGTTTATTGGAAACGCAAGCTTAACTTTTTTTTTTTTTTTTTTTTTTTTAGTTAAATCTGGCAACCCAAGGGGATCCTGGATGGCTCAGTCAGTTGAGCATCCCAACTCTTGGTTTCGGCTCAGATCATGATCTCATGGGTCCTAAGATCAAGCCCCAAGTCAGGATCTGCACTCAGCAGGGACTCTGCTTGGGATTCTCTCTCTCCCTCTGCCCCTCCCCCTGCTCAAGCTCTCTCTAAAATAAATAAATAAAATCTTTAAAAAAAAATCTGGCAACTCTATTAACAACCCAAGGTTCAGATAAATGTGCCAAATTAGTTAATGCCCATAAAGCAAGAAAATCATTTGAACTAAATAAAGTATCTGGAGAAGCATCACGGTAAAGAGAAAGAACAGAGATCTCAGAATCAGGCAAATCTGAGCTTTAATTCGCCATCCTGTGCCAATTTATAACTGATGGGTCTCGGAGATATTAGTATACCTACCTTAGCCTCACTGTCCTCACCTGGTAAATGGGGTTTAATTTACCAGTTTTGAGGGCTGCAGAATGGATTACATGAAGCAACACACCCTCGACACTCCCCTGATACAAGACAGGCAACGAATACCAGTTCTCACTCAGTTCTTCCTCATACAATCTTAGCTCTAGAAACTCAAATTTCCCATCACAGTAGCCAAAACCAAAGAACTCATTTTATCCCTCGATTACTAAACAGAACAAAGTATTCCCCAAACTGTGCCCACAAACCAATCTCCCCTCTCCTGACCATCTCCTTCCACTCAGCAGGTTTCTTTGGTAGCTGGAGTCCCAAGTCTCCCCTGCTTTCACCCACCTGGGCATTACCCAACTATGGCTGACCAGAACTCTTTCCTTCTGACCATGCTTAACAATATACGAACAGAAAACCTTTAAAATAACGTCACACTGTGATTTCCTCATGTTTTTGTTCTTTCTCGCTTTTTAAGAATAAGGGCACATGGGGCACCTGGGTGGCTCAGACGGTTAAGTGTGACTCTTGATTTTGGCTCAGGTCATGAACTCGGGGTCCTGAGACTGAGCCCCAGGTCCGGCGGGGAGTCTGCTTGGATTCTCTCCCTCTCTTCCCCCACCCCACTTACACCACTCTCTTTCTCTAAAATAAATAAATAAATCTTTAAAAAAATAATAAGGGCACATACACTCATTTCAAATTAACATATAATGCTAAATGCAAAATTATGTTTTCTTAATTTTCAAAAAAAAAATTGAAAAACCCTACTCTCTCATTCGAATCAATAAAAACTCTGTAAAAGAACTGCAAATGCTCAAAATAAAATGATTTTTCCACTGTGGCTCTTGTGCCTAGGTCTCTCTCCTATTTGGAGTCATACCACATGGGGGATTATTTTCTAATGTTCATTTTACAAATTGCTTAACTAACAATATGCTGTCCAACTTTCCATTTAGTATACCTTATCTGCTCTCTACACACTGTGATTTCTTTGAAGGAAAATTAACTAAATATTTCAACAGTTTAAGTAGTGGGAAGGAAAGAATTAAGATTGTAGATACAAAGGTGCTGTAATTGTGTTTTAATCAGCTTATTAAATATAACATGAACATGTATCAATCAACTAACATTTAATTTCATGGTCTATGATTCAAAACTTTTCAAAAGCATAACAGTACAAAGTTATCAGCATTTACTTAACTATTCCTTTCCAATTTTGTTTTAACTCATGTAAACCATATAAAATACTATATGACAACTGTTACATGTCCTCATGGACTGGAAGAACACGATTAGGAATTAAAATACAAACATAATTTGAAATTTATCTGTCTTGTGAGATATCAGAACTTGATCCAAAAAGAAAAACACCCACATATATAAAAACACAGCAACAGAATTCTTAAAGTTAGGGAACTCAATATTGGAATCTTTTAAAAGTCTATTTCAAACACTCCTATCCCCAACAGACAAAACTCCACTGATGAAACAAACCACTGAGCTAAACTTTGTTTTAAACTGTTGCTGCAGAAAATGCAAACAAATCTCTATAAATCTCATTTAGAAAGTAAACCGCCTAACGCACATTCACTTAGGAGTATTATACGAAGATTTCCCATTACGGAGTCACATTTTGACTTGGAATGTTTGTGCACACACTTAACTCTTTTCTTCCACTGAAAAAGGGGTTCTTCATGATCCGAATGATTTAGTTCTTCACAGAATGATTTAGTTTACCTAAACTCTACTTTTGTGAAGGAGCGGTGAAAATTATGAAGAAAAGTCAGTGGGTTCTGTTCTCTAGCATTTTGCTTAATAGCAAAAATCGCTTTCGCTTTAAAAGGTCTGTGTCTGACCATTATTTTTTCCTTAAGTGGAGGAGGACCTGAGGGTAAGGGTCATTAACATCTTTTACTAAGACAAAAAGACTCAACTATGGTTGCTAAGATACCAACAGACAGATTCATCTAGAGCGGTCAGGACCAGTTATTAGAGATGTCTCCCCACAGAACAACACACTAACTACAGTGGGAACCATAAGGCAAGCAAACAAAAACTCAAAGGCATAGGCAATCCCTGCCCTTGAAGAGCTTAATATCGTCTGCTGTTTGTATCTAAAATTACAAAGCACATTTTAAATATTTTTTCTTAAGGAACAGAAACAAGACAACAGGAAGAAAAGATGGAGAGACGCTAAAGAAATGCATTTGTCAAGGTCCAATGTTTCCTCTGAGTCTGCAGAGTCACATTCCCTGGTTCATTAGCTTATTTAACCGAATGAGTCAGTCGTACCATGTGCTGCTTACTCTTTGGGCATTAGCGACCTGGTGGTTATAAGACAAAGTCCGAGCCCTCACTGAGCTTACATTCTAGTGAGGAAACAAAGCAGAAGTGCTGTAAACGCTTACATCCATGTCTATGTGCAAGAGGGCGTAAGGGAAGTGTGTAAAGTTCAAAAAGCTTCAGAGGGGCATGGACACAGGTGGAAAAGGCCGCGTCTATATTTAGCGATTATTATATGCCAAGTGTGGGGCTGGGCAATGAGACAGACTGAACAGGACACACATGTTCTCTGTCTCTCGAGTGTACTCAGGTGGGAGATCCATGTAAACTAACAAGGAATTCCTAGGGCGCCTGCCCCTGGAAGCTTGACAAGTTGGTAACACCTCCGTCATGAGTAGTGGCACCCACCTTCAAGGGTTATTGTGAACCTCAGATGTTTATATTTGGCACACTGCCTGGTAAACACCAATTTTATTATTATAGTTAAGCGTGCATGTGTTAGAATTACAAGCGAAATGAGATTGGTGGAAATTGAGGATGGCAGAAAAGGGGAGGAGATAATAAAAGTCTTTAAAAAATCTAAAAGAGAGGAGAAATGGGTTCACACAAGGACTTGCAAGACATACTGCAAAGTGTATTTATGAACCTATAAGAAACTGTATTCAATGGGATCACATCACACACCCAATTAAGTGACAAGAACTAAACTGCGTACAGCTGGCAGAGAAGAAAGGAGAGAACAATTTTAATACTACAGGGGCTCCGCCACCATTTCACTCAATAAGGGAATATTTCAGAGTGAGATTTACAGAGAAAATCATCTGTAGTCCTACAGGCAAACTTAGATCCCACGTGTGAAGTGTGAGCACCTCACCTCACTGTTAGTCTAGATATACACAAAGACCTGTTTCTCAGTACACATACCCTAAATGCAAATGTACTATTTAATCTGGTGTGCAAGTAAATAAATACCAAAAGGAATTTAAATTACATGTGATTTTCATCACCTTTTGTATTTACTTGGTAACTAACTCGTGCTTTAAGATGCTACTCTACCCATATCATCTGCATTTTACAGACACACGAATGTGCCCGAAGGACTTGGGGGCCAGTATACAGCACAGCAGGATGCCTGCCTCCCTCTGCCTGGCTCCAGAAGATGCCCAGCCTTCGGAGTTTGGATTTGAAGGGACAGGCTAAGATTAAGGAGGAAGATGATGCAAAACATTTAAGAGATAAGGTTAATAAGACAGGTATTTGGAAGAAAAAAAGACATTAACACCAAAGACAGAGAAACCAAGTCAGAAGCTGGTGTGACATACGCTCATCACAAATTTCCAGAACAATACTGATTTCATATATTTCATACCTCTGTGCACACTAAATATTGAAGTTTTATGGAAATTCAAACATTTCAGCATCCAAACTGTCTCCGAGTACCTCTCTCAATCCAAAAGCAGCACATATATATACATATATATACACGTGTGTATACACATATATACATACATACAACCTCACCAAATCACACGTCCAGACCTAAAGTAACAAGTTCTACTGTCTTAGAAACAGAAAGGAACACATGCCAATAAACCAGAGGGAAAGGATATAAGTCAGAGATAAATGAATGCTGGGAGTAAAGAAAAAACCTTCAAAGTACTAGGTGAATAATGGTGCCTCTGATAGTAATGATGAAGTGGAGAAATTGAGAAAAATAACAAATAAAAGCGTAAATAAGTCCTCAAAGGAAGTCTTTTGAAGTACATTCCCCAAAAAATCCTGCAACAGAAGTCATGAAGTATCTACTCTGTGCCAGTGTACTCACACTAACAAATCTATACATTGAATCGTATTTCCCACAGTAATTTTAGCAATTTCTCTTACCTTGGGGGAAAAAGTCTCCAGCCTCAATAAATAACAAAAGCTGTCATACGAAGTAATAACAATAATGATAATGACAGCACTTACTGGGGCCATGCATCACACCTTTACATCTCATCCTGTGAAGTCGATACTTTATCCTCATTCTACCTGGGAAAAATACTTATACTTTCACATTCAGTAACTTGCCTAAAGTTGTCTCACACCATGGGGTTGGGACTCCATACTCATGTCCACCTGACCAAGGCTCTTAACCACTCTACACTGCTTCTCCATTTTAAAGATTCAAACATTCCACGAGAATTCTGCATTTTTTAGTGCAGAGTTTATGAGCACGAAATAATTCTCCTATGCGGTATTTTACAAGAAATAACTACAATGAACAGTCAGCACCTTAAGTGAGTTCAACTTTTCCTCCCCAAAACAAAGACCTTCTTGTGTTTATTACTATTTCACACTGCACAAGTACTATCCATGAATGACACAAATTGATAAAATAAAAACTCAAAATGCAATGACATATAAAAGGAATATGTTGCTGTAACAAGTCAGCGAATAATGTCTCAAAAATCTGAGAAATCGGCTTTACCAGATTCTCATTAAAATACTCTGCGCATACAGGAGCTTAATAACCTATAGTTTTTTGAAGTGCAAATTTTACCTGGGTCATTATGAGAATGAGGCACCACAAAGACTTGAAGGGGCTTAGAGTCCCATTCATTAAATAAATAGCTAATGTCAAATCCTTGTTTCCAAACTCCACCATCTGGATTGTCAAAAGGAATTAGACTGTAAACATCCAACATCTAAAAATACAAAAGACAAAATAAAGGGAAAAAAAAGAGTAAGTTTAACCACGTATTACCATTTTTAATTTGAACTTAATGTTGGAAAATATTTGCTCAAAGCTATTCATTGTTGTACTGTGTATGTATTTTACTAGATAAAACTATTTCTGTAGACATTAACTGAATAGTTTGAGGCAGAAATTACCATTAATTACCATTCAAATTCTTAAAATGCTACTGTATTACTTAACTATCCTGATAAATAAGCCCCTCCCCTATCTGCTTCTAATGAAAAATAATTTCATTCAATTCCTTCTTGCCCGGCTTTACTTCTAACACAATCTAGTAGAAATTGACAGGAACTAAACAGCAAAGAAAACATTTCTGATGAAATGTAATTATGACCAAATATTTCAGCATTTTTTCAAATAATACTGATAATTATTTTTTTACTTTGAGTTGTCTTTATTTTACAATTAGCTGCATATATTTTAAAATCTGTAGCTGAATGGAAATGCATCTACAACTATTCCTTCATTTAGCAAATGTTATGTTTACCTTTTTCATTCTAAAAATAAAACAACTGAGTCAATGACGCATAATCATGTGAAAATGGAAATTTTTTTTTAATGTTTTTAGGGTTTTTATTTGTATAAAAATATAAAATACAGCATTTTCATTGTATCATTCAAGATAGTATTTGGGAAGCATGTTTAGAAGTTAAAAATGCCGTGTAATCCATGTATGAATAAGACCAAATAATTTATCTGCTTCTCTTAAAGTATTAGTGAATATTATTCCTGGGGGATGAAGTCCGTAATAAAGAATTTAATACAGATACTGGTATGAAAATGGAAATTTTTAAATGTTCAAATACTGTCTTCGTTTCCAATGTAGTAGTCCCAGGTAATCTATTTGGACACAAAGGAAAAAATATTGAGGGGAAAAAAAAAAACCCTATAAACTTGTACTTTTCATACCCTCTATAATACTAAATGTGAGAACACAACTGACTTCGGTAAAATTTAAATTATGTAAAAATTATATCCTAATATGTAAGCAGGTTACAAAAATATTTAAAGATACGGAGCGAATTATGTAAAAAATGATACAAAGTATTTTAAGGCAACAACATATCTCTCACTTCAGAATGTATGACTTTAATAAATAAAATAAGATGTTCCCAAGGACGAGTCGATAAATCTTTGGGAACCAGCTGGAAAGGAGGATGTGTTAGCGGTCTCCCTTATTCCTTCTGGTTCTTTCTCTGGCCCTGCAGCTTGCCCTGTACCTCACTGCCTCCCTCTGCCTGCCTTCTGGGGTTGTTCAGCAGCACAGCTGTTTCTGTCCAGCCCAGATTTAACACCCCCTCCAAAAAAAAAGTTCTGTTGTTCTCCTTTAAAAGGTACTTATTTAAAACTTATACAAAGCCAAGACTCACGAAAGTAGATATACCTTCACAGCACAGAATCCTGATAGTGTGTGAAACTGGACACACACAGGTTGATAAGATTGTAGGCACAAGGCCTGGCCAACTCTGTCTCCAGCTGCTGGCTCGGCCTGTGGAGCCATGACTTCAAGATCCTATCACGTTCTCTGTCCCCAGAAGTTAGTGGAAACATCTACTCCAAAGCAAGGCCAGAGCCAACCCATTTTATCCAACTGTAAAATATTTGCCCTTTACAGACTTGTCATCAAGTTCCACCTTCAGGTCTAAGGTACAGATTAAACACAGCTCTCTGCTAATTAGCAGAACAGAGCAAATTTGACACACCTTAAGTTTTAAAAAGCATTAGTCCCTTCTTCTCCTAGTTTACAACTCCACTATCCTCTAGAAAAGTACTATCCAAGAGAAACAGAATGCAAACCAAATTTGTAATTTTTAATTTTCTAGAAAAATGAAATAAGTGAAACTAATTTTAATGATATATTTTTATTTAACCCAATATATTTGTAATATTATCTCCACATACATGTAAAACAAAACAAAGTATTTTGCATTTGTTTTCATAATAAGTCTTCAACACTGAGAGCACATCTTGGTTCAGACTAGCCACATTTCAAGTGCTTAGGAGCCACATGTAGACAGTGACTTTCATACTGAACAGCACAGCTCTAGAATATTGCCCTTCCCTCTCTCACAAAGAGGTATTCAGCAAAAGGAATCTAACCCTACACTGTGTGAAACCTCCAACGTATAATATAGACATAGTAAGAATAGGGCTTATCTTATACTCTTAATAGGAAGATAAGAAAATCTCTTTGGCCAAGTTTAAACCTCTAAAGGTCTTCATCTACTAGACAGAATAAGACCTAAAAAGCATACAAAAAGGCCATAATCACAAAGTATAAGATAATAAAAAAAAATTGGGGGAAACACAGAATTACAGAATTTTATCATTAAAAAGAACTAATGATCAGGTGACTAATCAAGTCACTTTACAAAAATAAAAACTGGAATCCAGAGAGTTTAAGCAACTAAGTAAGTTAAAACAGATACCAGATCAAAAAAGAAAGAAAAGCAAGAAAAGCCCAATGATCATTAACAAATACATACATTACCTGCACATCTGAATTCCGACTTCCACTTTGCAAAGCGAACGAACAGTCTTCAGGGTCCACTATAAGGGACGATTGCTTTGATGGCAGAAGAGGTGAGCCAGCACCTTGGCTAAAGTTGCCTTGTGAACTTTTTGGACCATCCTCCACAGACTCACTCAAATTGATGACCGAGTCTCTAATATTTGAGATGATCTCATTATTCTCAGCTAGCAAACGCTCCAAATGGTCTATTTTTTCTTGCAACATTGAGAGCTGGCCCTACAATAAAAAAGAAAAAGGCAGCTATATGAAACTCTAATTTAGCTCTGCTGAGGCACACACTTTTTTTTTTAAATTATATGCCTGCCCAAGAGGGCAGCCACTCACCCTTCACTTTCCACGTTTATAAGTGGGATCACAAAAAGCGTGAACAGCTGGCAGTGTTGAAACACCAATTTACAGCAGAAAATCTCCATGGCTGCAATCTTTGTTTAATCATATTTTAAAATGTGCAACCGAAAGACCAAAAATATTTTGGGATATATTTCCTATTGCCCCAAACCCAGTCCTAAAAGATCGTTGAGTTCTCTATAATAACGAAGTATAACATATTATGTTCAGGTATAAAATTTTAAATTTAAGATTCTAGTACTAGAAAGAGTCAAAAAGTATGAATCTGAAAAAAAATCATTCCATCGTCATCAGTAACCCTAGTGGATAATCCTAAATAAGAAATATCATCTACGGGGAAAATCAATTAGTCAACTCCGAATTAGCCACATGCATGAAAAGTAACCACGCTACAGGTAATGTAGACTGCTTCTACTACACTGTGTGACTTTAAAGTTTTTTAATTGATCCTCACACTAAGAGGCTTGTCTTTTTTTTTTTTTTAAGACTTTATTTATTTATTTGCCAGAGAGAGAGAGAGAGAGAGAGACAGAGAGCACAAGCAAGGGGAGCGGCAGGCAGAGGGAGAAGTAGGCTCCCCGCTGATCAAGAAGCCGGAACAGTCACTCGATCCCAGGACCCTAGGATTATAACCTGAGCTGAAAGCAGACACTTAACCGACTGAGCCACCCAGGTATCCTAAGAGACTTGTCATTTTTATAACATAAACCTTGTTGTAGAGAATAATATTTCAGCTTATGAGAACAAGGACAATCTTCATCTTGTTCACTCCTACATCTGGGGCCTGAAATACGTGGTAGATACTTAAATATTTGTCCCATGGCCCTTATATTTCTGGAACTCAACAATAATTCTTTAGTGAACGCCCACTGTACCAGGCATAATCCTACAGGCTGGGAAGACAGATACACATAAGATATGGGTCGGTACCTGAACACAAAGAGTGACACTGTCACTAACAACAGCCTACCCAAAAAGTCCACACTGGGGTTTAATAAAATAACTATATGCATAGTGAACAAATAACTCTGGACACCCAAAAACAAAAGTTTTATCACCAGTAAATAACAGGAAAATAACAGGAAGACAGAAAGAAGAAGGAAGGAAGTAACAGGAGGACAGTAAGAAAGAAGGGAAAAGAGAAAACACCTGAATGTCCAAAGGTAAAAAACTGGTCAAATGGTACATCTATATCATGGAAATGTTTTCAGTCATTAAAAATTTAGAAATATAAATTCTTTAAAACAGAAATATACGGGAAGCTACTTTCAGGAGACACAGTGGAGAAAAAAGTTTAAAAAGCATGCATAAAAAACTAGTAATTTGATACCATCTTTTTGAAAAAAAAAAATATGGAAGACCATAATCAAGATGGTAAAAACTGGTTATGGGTATTTATATTCTTCTTTAGTCTGTTATGAACAGCTGTTGGCTTTGTAATAGGGAAGCCAGGAGAAAAACAGGATTCTACTTCCAGGTTAGAGGCCAGTTCAACAAGGGGAGGGGAGAGGTCAGCAGACTGGTGTCTACCAAGGGAAGGCCACTGGAGCAAACTGTGTGAAACTGACAGAAGTCTGAAGGGACTAGAGAAGATATTTTGGAATGACAAAAGAAATATCCAAAATTAGGAGCGAGTCAGCAGCACATTATCTTTGTGGGGAGGAGGGAGGTGGAAGAAAAGACGACACTGGGGACGAATATCCAAAGCCAGAGAGAAGAAACATTAAGACGGCCCCCACAGACCTGAAAGATGCTCTCCCAAGCCTACTTAGAGGCCTGTGACAGAAATAGCCCGTATGTGTCAAAACTGTAGTCCTTTAAGCCAACTGTCTCCTCTGGGGTGGCATGCTCTATCTCCAAGGCATAGAACTCTGACGCCTGCTCATCAGCATATTATACCGAAGCAGGAAGTACAAGGTTTTAACACAGAACTCACCCTGTAAGACAAGCCCCATTTCCTCTACTGAAAAGCAAGAGGGAGAACATGCATCAGATCATGACTAGAAATGGCAAAACAAAGGAAACAGGATGGATCAGTGCAACACCAGCGAGGGGCTCAAGGAGAAGCTGGCTGACCCGCGTAGATTCCAGGTCAGCAAAGCTATTGAGCAGTATCTGACTACAAACCTTCTTTATCAGCAGACATCGATGCTGGTTGAGTGGTTCTCAGTGGAAAGGCCAAACGGAGTCCCCTTGGCATAACCCAAAGCTCACCCGAAGAAGCTTAAAATATATGAGAGTCAGGCATGCAGCTAACTAATCTATATATATCTTCCTAAACAGACATTCTATCAAAAGCTGTCTGAAATCAGGGAAAAACTTTTCTTCGCTTATTACCAAAACACCGAGCTTTTTGCAATCACTTCTGATGAATTCTGTTGAATATTTCCAATACTGAAGATACAAGTCTACTTCAGTGATGCTTGCAATTTCTACCACAGCAGGTAACAACAGTAAATCAAGTTCCTCTGATTCCAAGCAGAATTAGAACACGTTGACTTGTCTTGCCTCTAGTAAAGCTACCCTCCTCCATAAAATAAAATTTGGTCTAAAATACCAGCACCCTAGAGCATTTAAGATGCTGCATGTTTTATCAGACACTTACAGTGTATAAATTAATACAGGGGTGCCTGCATTTCTCCAGACCTTTCTGTACTTTCAGGAAAAGATAATTTTGGAGCCATGCACACAGCAAAGCTGCCTACAGTTCAACAAGCACACACTGAAAAAGAAGAGGGCTCCATCTGGGAATATTCTTACGATGGTGCTAGTCCCATAACCCATGGATGAGAGTATTATTCAAAATAAACATTACAGGAAATAGATGTTTCGTGAAAAATAATCCTGCAGGCACCAAAGACGACTTTCGATCTCATTGTAGCTTTAAAGATACAATTAATGGTCAGTACCTGGAATTCTGTACCGAATTAATATGTCCATGGAGAAAACTGTGGCCTGGAGATATGTCAGCAGAACAGTCTAATGAAAATCATTTTTTAAACTGCATTATGCAGTGGAATAAAATCTGCCCCCCAAAAACGGCTGAAATTCTTGAAATATACACACCTCATAAGCAAATTTTGTAGATATGACAGAGAAGAGTGCTATGACCTTAAAAGGATGTGCTTATAGTCTGCAGTAAAGTAACAGAAATCATAGATAATGTTTCAATTACACTGACAAGTCAAGGAATACAGATAGTAATACTGAAAAAGACAATTTTCTGTAGGGTAAGAAAATCACTTGTGAGAAAACCATTTTATTCTTTGATTGGTAATCAGTTCTATAGGGAGGCCATGGTGTTGCACTGCTGAGGAGTGGAGAGGAGGTCATGATATTTGATTTACTTCGCTTTTGATGAAAGAGAAAAATTGAGCAAAAAAAATCACTAATACGAATGACTCTTGAGAGAGAAAATTTAGAGCCTACTACAAGGCAAAACAGGATCGGTACCCACTCAGTCCTATGAACAAAATCAATCAATGTAAACCTACAGCTAAATCTGAAAGCGTATTACATAATTATTTGCCCCAGGTAAGCACTAGCTGCCGGAAATGGCATCACCGTGACCACTCAGGCTCGGCTGAATCTACACATCAGCGTCCTCCTTCCTGTTACAGTGGAAAGGAATGTGTGCCTTCCCGTTCCCCACTTCAAAGGCCAGCATTTGACTGGTGAGCTCCAAACCCACCTCTCTCAAGCTCAAAGGCTGGTATTCTTTTGGTTAAAACTCTCTCAACACGGTTTCATCAAACGCCCTTTTTAAAAGTAACTCGCTCTCCATTGTGTAACATGTAACATCAGGTCAAGCTATATGAAATTTGCCATTCTCATAAATCAAAAATAGTAAAATTCACCAATTTCCTATGGTTCAACTTAACATGATATCCTATCTAAAACACCAACTCAAACTCCAGTGCTTCCCTTAGCCCCAAGATTCCCTTCCCGGACCCCAACACCCTCACAGACATACAGAGATTATGAACAGTCTGTACTCTTCACCCCGCTTCCTTAAACTCCCATTCCCTCATCTGCCCATTGCTATCAGCATCTGCCCACCACTCCACTAAACTGCCCCTGCAAAGTCCCCACAGGCTTTCATGTTTTCGTCATGGCAAGTAAACACTGTCCTCCCCTTACTCATCATCTCGAGGAGCAGCCAGAACACTAGACCGCTTCTTCCTCCTGGCAACGCTCACCTCACCTACTCCCAGCCCAGCCTGCTCTCGGGGCTCCTCCTGCCTCCTGTTTATCACTCTCCTTCTCCCTCTCGCACCCAAATGACAGAGTGCCTGCCTCAAGGTTAACACCCGAGCCCTCTGCCTTCTCTATACTATCTTCAATTATCTCATCCCTCCATGGTTTAAACTCCATTTTTTGGTACTGATATCTCTTCTATATTTCTATCTCCAGCTAAAGCCTCTTCTCTGAAAAACACACCCATCTGTCCTAACAACTACTCCACTCCTCAACTTGGGTTTCAAACCTATGTCCAAAAGATACCTCCCCCCAAAAGCCTTCTACAATCCTCAAATCTTCAGTAAGTAGCTTTAATCTCCATCTAGTTAGTCACTCCCAAAATCCTGGTGGCATAACTGATCCCTCCTCCTTCCTTACCCTGTTCATACAACCAACTTACCTGCAAGCTCTTTCCTTATTACCTCTAAAATACCTGTTGCATCATTCTACGTCTCTCCCCCTCAGCTGCAACCACACTGACCCCAGCCTCCAGCAACCTCTCCTGCCTAGTACACGGCAGCCTCTTACCTAATTTCCCAGTGCCAGGCTTCCATCCTTCAACGATGCCTACGCAGCTGTGCTATCCTTCTAACAATCCAGTGCTAGCTTCTCTCTGCACTTCTTCTACAATCAGTAAACACCTGCACCTATCTAACCCTCCCCCAACATAGCTTCACCCTGATCTTATCTCAGTTGTAAGCCAGTTCCTCCTCAACCCATCTCAAGACCTTCATACACGTTCTCTCTTCATACAGTGCTTCAAATCTCACACGAAACATTCCCTCAACGCAGCCTTCCCCAGCCATCCTATCTAAAATAGGCCTTCTCATGTTATTCACGATGTCTGTTTTTTGCTTCTTTCACAGCCTTATTACATTTTTACCTATTTATTCACGTATTGTTTCCCCATCTTCATCACTAAATGAATCTCTATATTGAGAACAGGCACCACAGCGGTTTTATTCATCACTAGACCCTGATGCCTAGCACAATGCCTTATGCACAGAAGAATTGCAAATATTTACCGGGGTGGGGGGGAAACATATGTAACATTTTTTTCTAAGACAAGGAAGTATTAAATGTCATTTTTTTGGCATACAACTTACACCAAAAATAATATGAATAAAAATAAAACACTTTAACAATTTTTTTAAGAAAGAAAATTCACAAAAATCTTCACTGTGACCCAAAAAGTAGGTAAGAATGAGAAGGAAAGTCATAAATTACAGGATGATCTTCACTGACTGAGAGGGAAATGCTATAGAAATTGAGCGATGCTTGACCACAGAGGGGCAATCATGACCTTATGAGTAGGGCAGAATATGCGGCTGCTCTTCTAGGGCGAAGATTACGGACTCTGCACAGTCCAACCAGAAGTTTCAACGTTCACGACTATCAGTAATCATGGCTCACTGGGCTCTAATTTCAACTAAGTGGGGGACGACGAGGGTTTGGTAAAAGAACCCAAGGTTGATTCTGAAGTTCTCCCTACCACAATAGTGATAAAAGATCTTCACTCAACCAAATCAAGTTTCTAGTTAAGAGAACAATAGAGAAAATATTATTTTATTTATAACACAATCACCAATGGCAGGATTCAAGAGAAACAAAATTTTACTGTGATACATATGTGTGAAATTCTAGCTCCATACCACCTGTCGTTCATGTTTTCTTTTTCTCCTTCTTGTAAGATTTTGGTAGATTCAGTATATCACTCCATCACATCAATATCTCTCTGGACCTGGATTCTGTCATAAAATGTGCCCACCATGTACCAATGTGATTGGATAAAAGGCTCTAATAGTAACCATCAGAAGCATCTGAAAGGCTACTCAAAACTACAAATCCCAGGGGTGCCTGGGTGGTTCAGTAGGTTAAGCGTCAGATTCTTGGTTTCGGCTCAGGTCATAATCTCAGGGCAGTGAGATCAGGTCCCAGTCAATCTCCACACTCAGTGGAGGCATCTGCTTGAAGATTCTCTACCTCTGCCCCTTCCCCGCATGCGTGCGTGTGCTCTCTCTCTCAAATAAATACATCTTTAAAAAAACTTACAAATCTCGGAGATCCACCCTGGAATCTTGGGAAGGGCCCCAGAAACTGCAATGTTTATGCTCCACAGGAGACTCTGGTGATCAGCCAGGTTCGGGACCCACATCTCCAACTTCACGCATGCCAGTGAAATATCTAAGATATACAGCCAATAAGCCATTTGGCAAATCACCTCCAAACTACCCTAGAGGGTGACATAAATCACAAACCTGCACTCTTTGATAATCTGCTTAACTGGATATTAATTCTAATTATCCTTGTATCAGATTCCTCCATTCCATGCTTTAGGATATTATACCTCACCACATTTTTATTTTTAATGACTGTAAATAATGATTACCTTTATTTTTAATAACTCCTTTTACAAGATAATGATAAAGGCAGTTTAGTTGAATGGTGAAGCACAAGAGCTCTGGGTCAGACTATGTGGGTTCTAATCCTATGTTTGGCACTTACTAGCACTGTGACCTTGAGGAAGTAACTTAATTTTTCTGGGCCTCAGTTTCCTTTATGGGCAAAATGCAGTGCTAATACCTATTGCTTGGAATGGCTGAAAAGAACTTAGCATAGGGCCTGCCAGCAAGCAGGCATTCAAGAAGACGTTACTTCTGCTGCTGTTGCTACAATAAAAGTATGGCTTTCTAAATCACTTTGTTAAGATTTTATTTACTTATTTGAGAGAGAGAGGGAGAGAGAGAGAGAGAGAGAACAGAGCAGGGGGAGGGCCAGAGGAAGAGGGAGAAGCAGACACCCTATTGAGCAGGGAGCCTCACGTGCAGCTCGATCCCAGGACCCTGGGATCATGATCTGAGCCAAAAGCAGATGCTTACCCCACTGAGCCACCTGGGCACCCGTGGCTTTCTAAAATCACTTTGAAGGGTACAACTTTCCAGGGCACAACAACTGTGATTAAGAACAGACTCTAAAGCCAAGCCAAGAGTAATGTCATCAAAATGGCAGCATAGGAGATCCCAGCCTCTATCCTCCCACAAACATCAACAATGAAACAGCTATCTATGAATAAAAACAGTTGTGGGTCAGCTCTGGCATCTACTTACAAAGCTTCAGCAACACAGTGGAACAAAAAACCTGAAAATAACCACATAGAAAAAAAAAAAAGAGAGACTTCTTCATTTTGCCTGCATCATCCCATGCCCCAGGCCATTGCTCAATGCCAAGAGGACACTCCCCAGCTAGAGTTTCCCTTGCTAGGAAAGAAGAGCAGGGTAAAAGAGGTTCCCCAGCCACTGGGAGCATCACACAAAGAGACACATAGGCACAACTCGGAACAAGGAAGAAAAGGGGAGGCTACCAATAGTAGCCACACAGCATGAACAAGAATGGTTCACAGTGACCTGCTCTACAGACAAACTCAGCAGCTTTCAACCACTGAAGGAACCAATGGCCAGCACAGCTGCCATAGAATCCCTGCAGATTTTACCAGTTTTCACACCCCTTGTATTGGCATTTGCTGATGCCACCTACCTGTGGCCCTCCTGCTCTCTCCTCACTAAGCCCCTCTGGAACCTAGCAACCATGCCAGCAGCCAGCCCAGGCCTCTCTGGCGGCTCAAGTGCAAGACTCCAGCCCAGACCCCCCTGGCTGATCCCCACTGCCAGGGAGTTAGCCCCTCCAGCTATGCACTTGCACGCTGCCAATCTGACACTTGTCATCAGCCTCCACTGCCTGCACATGCTCAGGAAGAGACTGCAGTGATGGGAGAGCAAGCCAATAGCCAGGGCCTCCACAGCTGCTTGTGAACATGGATGAGGCCCTGTCTTCTGTCACTAGCCTGCCTCATCACGCTCACCTGGCATCAGACACTCCAGCTGTGCAACTACACATCCCCAGCTTGACCTCCATCACCAGCCTCCACTGCTGTGTGCCCATGGTGGGACTGAGCAGTCATGGTAGTACCTATCAACAACCAGGGCCCCTGCAACTACCAGTGCACCCACAGTTGGCCCCAGCCTTTGCTCCCTGCCTTGGATCCCACCACTACATGTATGCGTGCAACTAGCCCCTGTCACTACACAGGCCACTCCAGCTGACTAGGTGCACACAACCTGCTTTGGCCACCACTGCTGTCTGCCCTAGCCCCTAGCCACTGGGCCTGGAGGTGCCAATGAGGACCAAGCAGCCCTTGCAGCCATTGCCAACACCCTAGAGCATTTGCCAAGGACCACACAGTTGTCAATGCTGTGGACCCCAGCAACCTGAGCCAAAGAGACATCATGCCACCCTCAAAAGGGATGCTGCCACATGACCTTACACTTGGTGCCCTGCACCAGTAGAACTGGAGTCACAGGTGCTACATCTCGGGACATGCTAGGATCACTAGCATGCTTCAACTTCCCCTCTCGCATACAGGTGAAAGGCTTCTCTTAACACAGTTCATAAAGTCTGGAAGAGGTGACTGCTTCTTCAAAGGCAAAAACACTTGTGCAAAGTTATAAAGATCACTAAGACTCAGGAAAACATGACTCTACCAAAAGAATATAGTAAACCTCCAGTAACTGGTCCCCCGAAAATGGAAATATAGCTATTGCCCAACAAATAATTCAAAATAATGTTCTAAAGATGTTCAGAGTTACAAGAGAATACAGATAAACAATTTAACAATATCAAGAAAACAATATAAGAACAAAATGAGAAGTTCAACAAAGAGATGGAAAACATAAATAAGAACCAAACAAATTTTGGAGTTGAAGAAAACAATAATTAAACTGATGTAAGACTTGACCAAGCAGAAGAAAGAATAAGTGAGCTGCAAGACAGATCAATTGAAATTATCCAGAGGAGGAAAAGAGAAAAAGGAATGAAAAAGAGTGAAGAAAGTATACATCATCTGTGAGATAACAACAAAAAAACCAATCTGCAAATTATTAGAATTCAAAAAGAAGAAAAGGAGAAGGGGGCAGAACTTTGAAGAAATAATGGCCGAGAACTTCCCCAATCTGAACAGATATAGACATCCAAATTCATGGAACTAAGAGGTCACCACACCAAATCAACTTAAAGAGATCCTCCCCAAGACACATTACAATAAAAGTGTCAAAAGTCAAAGAGAATTTTAAAAGCTGTAAGAGGGGGAAAAGCTTGCTACATTGAAAGGAACCCCCACTAGACAACTGGCAGACTTCTCAGCAGAAACCTTATAGGGAAGGAGAGAGTGGGATGATATATTCAAAGTACTGAAAGAAGAGAAATGCCAACCAAAAATATACCACCTGACAAAGCTGTCCTTTCGAAATGAAGAAGAGATACACATTTCCCAGACGAACAAAGGCTAAGGTGGAATTTATCACCACAGCACCTGCCTTACAAGGAATGAAGAAAATAGCTCAAGCTAAAATAAAATACACTAATTAGTAACATGAAAACCTATGAAAATATAAAACCACTGGTAAAAGTTAAGTATACAGTCAAATTCAAAATATTACATTAATATGGTGGAGTGTTAGTTATTTAATTCTACAGTAAATTGGTTAAAGGACAAGATTATTAAAAGTAACTACAGCTACAATAATTTGGTAATGGATGCACAATAGAAAAAGGTAAGTTGTGACATCAAAAACATAAAAGGGAGGATAGAAGAGAAAAAGGGTAAAGGTGTTGTATGTGATCAAAGTTGTTATCATAAAATACACTGTTATATCTATAAAATGTTCTAAGTAAGTGTCATGGTGACCACAAAGCAGAACACTAGAGCAGATTCATGCAAGATAAAGAGAAGAGAATCAAAGCATACCACTATGGAAAATCACCAAGTCACAAAGGAAGGCAGAAAGAGAGAAAGAAAGGAACATGGAAACTACAAATGACAGATGATAATTAATAAAATGACATAAGTTCTTACCTATCAATAATTACTTTAAATGTAAATGGACTGAATTCCCCACTCAAAAGACAAAGAGTGGCTGGATACATTTAAAAAAACAAAAATCAAAAAACAAGACCTAACTGTATGCTGTCCATAAAAGACTCACTTCAGCTTTAAGTTCAAACATAAACCCAAAGTGAAAGGATGGAAAGAGATACTCTGTGCAAGTATATGTTTGCATACACACACACACACACACACACACACACACACACACACACAGTGGAATACTATTCAGCCATAAAAAATGAAATCTTCCATTTATGACAACATAGACAGACCTTGAGGATACACTAAGTGAAGTAAGTCAGACAGAAAAAGTCACACACTGTATGATATCACTTTCATGTGGAATCTAAAAAAGTTGAAATCAAAGAAACGGCAGAATGGTAGAAGTTGGGAGGGGAAACAGAGATGCTGATGAAAGGGTATAAACTTCTAGTTATTTAAAAAAACAAAAAAAACCCTTCCAATTATAAGATGAGTCAGTTCTGGGAATCTAATGTACAGCATGACGATTATAGTTAATACTGTATTACATACTTGAAGTTGCTAACAGAGTAAATCTTAAATGTTCTCATCATAACAAAGAAATGGTAATTACGTGACATGATGGAGGTATTAGCTAACACTATGGAAATAACCATTTTGTAATATACAAGTGTATCAAATCAACACATCGTACACCTTAAACTTAATACAATGTTCTATGTCAATTATATTTTAATAAAGTTGGAAAATAAAATAAGATAAAAAAATGGAGCCAAGCCAAATATGAATTACAGTTCCACTATGCCAATGAAACCTTGGGCAAGTTACATAACTTCCCTGTGCCTCAGTTTCCTCATCTGTAAAACAGGGATAATGGATAATACCTCACCCATAGGGTGGTTATGAGTGTTAAATTAGTGAGCACATACAAATCAGTTTAAATAGTTCCTGGTGTGGTAGGCAGAATGATGGCCATCCTAATGATGTTCAGGTTCTAATCCCTGAAACCTGTAACTCTGTTACTTTACATGGCAAAAGGGACTTTGCTGATGTGATTAATTTAAGGATTCTGAGATGTGAAGACTGTCCTAGAATATTGACAGGCCCGATGTAATCACATGGGAATCAGAGTCAGAGAAGATACAAAGAAGAAGAGGAGGCCAGAGCGATGCCATGCTGGAGGGGACCTGAAACCAAGGAATGTAGGCAGCCTCTAGAAGCTGGAAAAGATGAGGCAATGGAGTCTCCCCTAAAGCCTCCGGAAGAGAGGAAGCTGTGCCAACACCTTGATTTTAGTCCAGTGAGACCCATTTCAAACTTCTGATCCCCAGAACGGGAACATATACATTTTTCTTGTTTTAAGCCACTTCATGCTTAAAAACAAGCAACAATAGGAAAATTATACACCCAGTAGAGAGCTGACCCTATTTAAATAAAGCTTCCACTGGCTGGCCCTCTTAGAGGATGTCTGTCCAAATCCCCATCAGAAGAGTTGGGGAGCTGTAAGCCTCAGCAGCTGAGTGCCCCTGCAATGGAGCAAAGAGAGGTGAGCACGTGTGACTCTGCAACCTATCTCCCAGGGACATGCTTTGGTCTCACAAAGCTCTACACTGATCTTTGAACAAAGGAGATAGGAAAATACTTTGTAGTTAAAAATATTTTTCCAGGAAAGAAACAGCAATATCTTCATCTTGGACAATTTTAGGGTCAATGAATAAAAAGTGTTTTAAGGCTACTCTGGAGCTATGGTGGGGCAATCGAAGTCAATGCTGCAATGGCTTGGACCAAGGCAGTAGAGGTGGAGGGAAGCAAAAGGATGGGACAAGACAGATGAGCTAGGAGAGGGAGGTACAGGGAAAGAAGAAAAATAGCCTTTGTGTTTTGTTTTGTTTTGTTTTGTTTTGTTTTGACTGAGGCGACTGGGAAGAAGATGGGTGGCATTTTAGGGAAATCAGGAGTGAATCCCAGGAAAGGAGCAAAGGGAGAGACAAAGGTTCTGTTCTGGAACTACAAGACAGCTCAGTGGTGGTGTCAGGAAGACACGTAAGTCTGAAAGTCAGGAGAATCTATACTTGAGTGGTCAGTGCAAATACGAATTTAAAGCAGTGGCTACAAATGGGGATTACCCATAGAGAGTGCACAGATCTGCCTTTAATAATTGTAAAAGGCTCACCAGGCAATTCTCGCACATCTGCGGTTAAGAACCACTGTATTAAAGCTAAATATAAAAACAGTGATTTGGTAAAAGAGAGTCTGTATTTCCAGCAGGGGTGTCACCGTTACTGCAGTAGTTCCAAGTCAGTCAGCTGCTGTTCAACTACGCAGAAAAATCCTGCTATTTATACTTAGTCAGATCGCAGGCACTTAACGGGAAGGAATTTTGGTTTCATAAAATGACAAGAAACCCCTCAAGTGACCACTCCACCCCTTAAGATGTGTAGTGCTGAGGCCAAAAAGAGTGTGAACTGAGACTGTGGCTACAGTCGTGTATGTAACTCTACATAGTTGTGACAAGCCACAAACCACAGTGACAAATGACGGTGTTTTAACGGTGTTTTCCAGACCTGAAGCTTATCATGCCTGAATCTCTTCCAAGGTATTATTGCCTTTGTGCTTCCACTGGTCCATTCAAAGAAATAAATGTACTCACCGTATGAGCACAAGGAGCCCTTAATTACATAGCACCTTGCCAAAACACAGGAGCAATGGGCTTTGCCTTGGCGAATCATTATTCATCGATCTCATACCTGCCTACGTATGACATTAGTAGAGGCTAGTCGGATGCAGGTCTACAACAGGAGTGCAAGTGACGGTGCAGGGAAGAGCTGGGATTTCAAGCTCACCACGCCTTGCCCCGGTAGGGTACCCTCAGGACTCAGACACTGCCCCTGGGTAACCACTCTGCAGCTGCCAGACTCACTGTGCCTCCCAGCCCTGATCTAGAGTAACAACAGGCCACGCCAGTTTTTCCCACCTTTGTGAACCCCATCCTCTCGCCACCTCCAAAACTGTGGTCAGGACTCCAGTTGCTGGCGCTTTGTCTAGGCTCCAAGACGCAGCTCCCTCTCCACCCTATGAGTTTCCAGATGTAAACTGAGATTAGAACCGTAAGGCCCCCACCTGCGCTGCCCCAATGCAGCTGCGCAGAATGCACCTCCCGTTTTGGCCGCGTTTCAGACACCAAGCTATTGTATAACGTGAGATGGGGCCAAACAGGTATCTTTTTTAAAAATGATGATTAGAACAAGGGCTTGTAAGCACAACATGTTTTGATTATCAAATATTTTCATACAACACAGTTTTATGACTTTCAAATACATTTAATAACTGCAATTAAATGGTGCTAAGCAAATAAGGTGTTGACTAATAAAATTCTTTAATTCAGCACTTCCCGAACTGTTCTGTGGAACATTTCCTTTCTTTGTATTTTGTTTTTGCAAACTCTTTTTTTGAAAGCCACATTAATTTTACTTCTATGACATATTTTTAATGTACTTCTAGTCTTCTACATAGCACTCTGAGATAATGTCAACAGCGTATCCCACCTAAGAACATGCATGAATGTTCATAGGATATGCTTTCGGACAGCAACAATTCCCAGGGAGCCAGGGTCATGCTGTCTTATGTCATCTGATCAATGACTGCTGGTCTATGCTGCTAATCTGTCTTATATTTTTTGAGATATGCCTGTCTTTATGCACAAGGGTTGTTATTATGTACTATTTATAGCACCTAAATCCATTCTGCATGGATGAATGGCATATATTGTATTTTAGGATCTGATGATAAAAGTTCCATCAACATAAGTTTACCCAAGTAATTTTCAGAAACACAACTTTAATGTAAAAAGAGAACAATTGTCGGTAGTGGAAAAACCAGATCAACCTAAACAGTGTTAGCTTATTAAAATAAATGCAACTGACATGTCTAAGATGGTTTTTCATACAGAAAAGTTTTGGGGGCCTCTGAAGACAGTGTTGTTTTAAGTAGATAATCAGCCTGCTTCCAATCTTATTTATACTAATCATTTCCTGAATAAGCCCTGTCTATTCCTTAGGAGAAAGGTAAGTGTCTAGGCAAGCTCCATCTGAATTATTATAAATTCTGAATTTCCTAACTTTTCATTTCAAGCAGCAAAGATTCTAAAGTTTTACAAATCCTTTCCTACAAACTTTATAAAAGTCCATCTGAACCATTCAATCTACAAGGGCAAGGTGGGGCATGGTAAACACCACAGAAGCAACAAACCTGAGTATGGCACAATAGGATATGTAAAAATATAATGAAAACAAATTTCTAAGTATCGTAAAATCAGCTATAAAGATGAGTTAAGGATACAAATGTCTTGGATTCTTCTTAAGTCTTTTTTTCTTTCTTTTAAACAATTATTGATTATATCTTTTCCCTAAAAGTTGTAAGAAATATACTGCATTTCAAGTGTTGTTGTCATTGGGCCCTGTAAGTTTTCAAAAAGTTGGCCTTGGGCCATAGACCATTCTTATCTCTTCAGTTTGGAGGAAGGGTATGGTCAGCCACTAATCAAAAAGAAAGGGCTCTTCTTCACTATCAACAAGAGGCAGTTTCGGGGTACTCAGAAATCTGATCTTCAAAACAACCTTGAGCTATGAAGCCCCTATTTCAAGTGTTGCCTTTTGATCTTTAATAAATCCATCTCTTTTCATCTCTCCCTCCCTCCCCCTCACTCTCTCCCTCTATCTCTCTCTCTCTCTCTCTCTCTCTCTCTCACACACACACACACACACACACACACACACACACACACACGGTAATCTATTTTCTGTTCTTATAACCTAGAAAAAAAATCATTTCACTCCATAATTTGGGCCAAAAATGAAAAGGGTCTTTTTTAGTTTCTTACTGAAATGCTTCTTTGAAATCCTTCCTTATGATAGTCTTATCTTTTCTTAGGTATGCTGATCAATGAGCTGGTTTCTGACAATTTGAATACAAGCTGCTTCATTTTATTAGCATCTGCTACACAATCATCTTAATACGAGAAGCGTAGCTTTTGGCTATAAGAAATGTTCCTTGGCTGTCTGCTCTCTTCTCACAAAGCACAGTCCCGAGTGAGCTCATCCACTCTGACTATGCTGATGACTACCAGATCAGCATCTCCCGTCCCTCACCTCTCACTCGGGCACTGCAGCCCACTTGGCTATCCTACTAACATCTACCTCATCATACGTGAACCTGAGGTTGGCGCCCCAAACCAGGTTATCTTCCAAACTATCCCTTTCTGCAAAGGGTAGCAGCTAATTCTCCAAATACCCCAAAGGAAAAAGGTGGGAAAAATTGTTCCATTCAAGCCACATCCATCATTACCCTTTATAAAAATGTTAGAAAGCCCTGATGCTTCTTTTTACAAAATGTCTGCATATTTTCCTCTTCCTCTTAATTCTAGCCATTTCGATACTGGTATAGGGATTTAGTGCCTTATGTCTGTATTACCTTAAACAGATTCTCAGCTGCCTTCCTGCTTCTGAGTCTTCCTACACACTGCTACCAGAATAATCTAGATTGAATACTCTTAGCTCCCTTCCAGGTCTAAAATTTTCTATGAAATTAATTCTCCAACATGGCTTTTCTCAAGCAGCTTCCTAACATACTCAATAACTTTGAATGGCTCACTACCATCTGACTCATGTAACTTCTCCGACCAGCTCCCAGGGCAATTCACGACCTGATCCCGAACTACCCACCATGTTTTCCCAACTACTCTTCACAAGCACTGGAGATTCCAAATCAAACCAATCTCCTCACCTCTTCTCATGGTGCCAGGCTCCTTCATGACCTAAGCCTTAACCTCGATACTCCACACTCCGAATGTTCTTTCTCCCTCAAAGTCCTACCCAATTAGAAAAGCCGAGCTCTGGTCCCAGGTCCTTTGGTCAACTTGAGCCAGGCCATTACCAGGAATTAGTGCTGAATTTCCTTTAAGGCCTCTGCCCTTATGCCAAGAATAAGAATGAGGGTCATGGACTCTTATTTTATTCTTAGCTTTTTTTTTTTTTAATGATTTTTTATTATATTATGTTAGTCACCATACAGTACATTCCCGGTTTCCGATGTAAGGCTCGATGATTCATTAGTTGCGTATAACACCCAGTGCACCATGCAATACGTGCCCTCCTTACTACCCATCACCGGTCTATCCCATTCCCCCACCCCCCTCCCCTCTGAGGCCCTCAGTTTGTTTATTCTTAGCTCTTATATCCCCAGAACATACAACAACAGTGCCTGGCACTGTTTATGGCTACTCCATAAATCTCTGTTCATTGGCAATAACTAGCATTTACTGAACACATACTAAGTGCCAGGCACTATTCTAGCTTTTTAACACTAACTCTTTTAATGAGTAATCAAATAACACTCAGCTGTCTCTAATTGTTTCACAAATGACAGTTGCATCGCCTCAAATAACTAAGATGCTCTTGCAAAGCAAGAAACATTATCTAGTACATCTATCGAAATTTCCACAGCACCTAACACAAAGTAATTCTCAAATATATGCCGAGTAATGTACAACAGAAAGCAATGAATTATAGGCCAGGATGCATACCCTGGGTATGCTATGACAGGTTATGGGTCCCAGGGCAAATTGATGATGCCCGTTTATGTGTCTCAGTGTCCTTATCTGAAAAAATCAAAGACTAAATTATCTGATCTGGAAGGACCCTCCCTACTTTAAAATTCTACATCTGACTTTATCATATCATGACTTTTCTAGGGGTGCTGGTGACTATTAAGAGAATGACTACCTCCTTCTCAAAATCCAAATTCAGGACATTTTTATGAGAAAGTAATTCTGAGAATAATTCATATTCTCTGGCTTCCATCTTCTAATGTTCCACAGGTAAAAATGTTACCACAAAGGCCAGGACCCACATATCCCACATTCTTCCACACTAGTGGTATGAAGGAACAGGGGTGAATTGCTGCAAAGTCTATCTTCAGCCCCAAAGTACAGACCCATCCTGAAGGAAGAAGAGCTTCGCATTACAAAACACAATCAGTCCTGGAAGAAAATATGTGTTTAAAAGAAAAAAAGCACTGGCAAATTCCCTGGCTCTCAAGGCTCCTGACTCAGGACAATGAGGTTCACTGGTGGGACTAGGTCACATCTGGGGCCTGCTCTGCCTTTGGAAAAAGCATTCATTTCTCTTGACTCCCAAAGGTGACCACCTGCAAAGGAAGCCAGTGAGAAATCCACATGAATGTGAAAAATGCTGAAATGCATACATTTAAAAATGGAAAAAAAATACTTAAAAATTGCAACACCACTCAATGAGACTCATTACACTCATTTTTGTTTGGACTAAGTGTACTGCAATTTAATGATAGTAAAATCTCTGAGGACACAACTGGGGTGGGGGCCTGTGCTAAAAGGAATGAAGAAAGCCGCACGTAATCTTCAAGAAGCATGAAGAAGGCTCAAAATTAGCAGGAATTAATTACTCTTTGATGAGTAACAGTCTAGTGCCCCTGCAGACCTCCTGATAGTTCTCCGCCTCCAAGCTGTGTAGCCTTCAGGGTCCCTGAGAGGACTGCCAATTTCCATCCTTGACAGACCCAGGCTCTCCCTCCACAATCCTAACTAACCCTAGCTGTCTGATTAGGCCCAGAATTCAGCGCATCTGTGAATTACAGCCAATCCAAAATACAATAAAGTCACGGTTTTCGATCTTGAGACTATGGATCAATTTTGCACAGTTCATGCCCCAGAACCCCCCATCCCAGAGCAGTCCTATAGTGAGAAGCCTGCAGGCTGGACAGAAGGGAAACAAACTAAACATGTCAAGCGTGTCCATGCTCCAGCACAGAGGTTCCCCCAAGGATACTTGGAAATCTATGAAACATGTATATAACACCAGTTTTAAACCACACTCTTAACATACAAACTAAGTTTCACTAATGCTTATCTAATAACCAGGTGACAAGAATTTTGTTTTCAATACACACCTCTGCTTCAACAGATCTAACCACACTATTTGCCTCTAATGTTAATAATAGAGAAATACAGTTTAAGTCTGGGACTGGCAAACTTTTTCAGTCAAGGGCCAGACAGCAAATATTTTAGGCTCTGTGGGGCAGAGAGTTTCTGTGGCAAATACTCAGCTCTGCTCAACGCGTGTGGCAATGAAGCAGCCAGAGACAATTTGTAGAGAAATGAGTGTGGCCACGTCATGAAATATTTAACCATTTGAAAGCATAAGAACCATTCTTAGCGTGTGGTCCCACAAAAACAGGTGGTGGGCCAGATTAGGCCCACAGTTAGCTGACTTAAGCAGAGTTCAAGGCCAGAGACTTTGGGGACAAAAGGAAAGGAAGGACATTTGCCAAGAACTTCATTCTCTTCCTACCCCACTTCCGTGGTCCTTTCTTTAAAAAAGGCTATTTAAAACAAAATGAATTGGACAAGAGGGAAATCATCCACTTTATTTTCCAGTTTCTGTTCCTGCTTTTTCTCAAGAAGGAATACAAAATGCAGTAACTCAAACCATCAGAATTAACAGAAATAAAGCTTACTTAAGAAAACTTCAGACATCTCAAATTATGTTTGTGTATGACTTTTATACTACCTTATTACTGAGCAGCATTATCTTTTCTTCCTCTGCTAAAAGATAAGGGGAATAGACCCAGACTACTTTCAACCTCTAACTCAACTGGCAAAAAGTAAGAGATCTATTTACTATCACTTGGCCATAAAGTTTTTCTCAGAATAATATATTCAATTTTTAAAAAAGGAAATTTCATTATAATAATCCTCTACTTTTTCTTTGTTTTGCCTATGAACATAGTATCTACCCTTGTATTTTCTGTAATATACTGCAATTTAGAATCCTAAAAACGTAAGTGCATTTTTAGGCATCCGGAGAAAGGATACATTTCAATCATCAAACAATGCTAGTTATCCTTTTGAGTATTAGAACTAAGCCTTCTGATCATTCCCTCCCAAAATGCAAAATGCTAACAAAGTGCCAGGGGTATAAAGAATAGGCCTTTGGTTAGACTGCTGCCAATGATTTTCAACAGGGTTAATTTTTTTCTCCCCCAGAGGAGATTTAGCAATGTCTGCAGACATTTTTGGTTGCTACAACTGAGAGAGGGAAGAAGGTGTTTCTGGTTTATATGCGTAGAAACCGGGATGCTGCTAAGCATTCTACAGTACACAGCCCCCACACCAAAGAATTATCCAGCCCCAAATAGCAATAGCTATGAGGTTGTGAGGCAGTCAAAGGTAGAGTATGAAAGTTTTAAGCTAAAGTGCTTCAAAGTTGGTCTTTTATTTGGAAAACGCTGTGTCAGATTTACAAATTCAACATATTTCCTAGATACCAACTATGAGCTTTTCTGCATAAAAGCACAAATAACATTACATTAAATATACTACCTCACAACAGAGTTATGTTACAACCTCAAGAGACTTAGTTTATTCAAATCAAACGATTTATTGCCTATCACAAGGCAAATCTGGCAATACTCAAGCACTAAGTCTGACCTCCACTGAGTTCAATCAGCCTTCAAATTTGTTTGAACCTCAACATGGTTTCAGCCTTAAAATTAGCAGCTTGGCTTGAAATTTACAACCGAAACAGAAACCAATTTTAGTCAAAATGGTCTGCCTCTGTGCTCCTGATCAACCTGGTAATCACAACTATAAAAAGAAGCAAAACTCATTCTTTGGGAGTTCTTCCTCCTCTCTTCAGTGCTATGTGTACTGTAAAAGCTGATGCTACCAGGAACTTGACCACCAAGACAGAAGGGCCCAAAAGCACAGGTAAGGCCTGTATAACCCAGCAACCAGAGATCCTATCCCAAGCTGCTGAATATCCTCACATTCTCTTAAAGATCTCTCTGAAGAGAGGTAAAACTAAGACCACTGGCTCAAAAACATGAAAACTCAAGCAGGGGGTGAGCAGCTGCTATTGAACTACTACTACTAGGAAAAATCTCAACACTTACTCCAATCTGCCAAAAAAAGGCCGTTTTAACAGCTATCACAAAATACAAAAGCTGACTCAAAGTTAAAACGACAAAAAAAGTGGTAATTTTAGTCAATTTGCCCACAGCCCAGATACCCCTTAATGTTAATTAATGAGTCAGAGAGATGATGCCCTTCAGATAAATAGGATTGCAACATCTCCCAAACAAAAGTATTTGTTTAGGCCCTGAGAGCAGGGCTGACCTGGGAACAAAATTCAATTCAATTAAAAAAATAATAATAAACTTAAGCCTTCAGACTAGATGCACTCTTGTCACAGCTGGTGTATAGGAAGTGAGCTTGGGTCTTCGTAAAATATGCTGGGCAGGGATCCTGCAGAATTGCTGACCTCAAAGGGCATGGTGGAAACCAGCCTCTCCAGATGCTTCCATGTTCTTGCATTCCTCCTTCAATGCCTGCTTGCCACCACTCTCAAAGTTCCGCCACTTGCCAAAGTCACAGATCTCAAACATTATACCCCCCACAATGAAACTAACTCCCTTACACACACCTGCACAAACCCCAGTGAAAAGTGCTATACTTATGGAGTGCACTAGAGTATAGAGAAGCAAGCATGATCATGTTTTTCCATGCATCGTTTAAGATTCTCAGATTTCTGAAAGAAAAAACAACTGGAAGACTAAAGTCAACTTTTATTACACATCAACTATGGGCTCTTTAAAAAGTACTAGAGATGTAAAGCATTTAAGCATATTTTTGTATGTGTTTATGCACAATGACAATTAAAATCCAAAAGGCCTGGGTGGCACAGTCCGTTAAGCATCCAGTTTCTTGATTTTGGCTCAGGTCATGAACTCAGGGTTGTGAGATCAAGCACGGAGCCTTCTTAAGATTCTCTCTCCCTCCCTCTGCCCCACCCTGCCTCTAAAAAAAAAAAAATTCCAAAAGGCATAAAAGTCTCCACATTCCAAAGTCTTTTAATCAAATATCTTAAAGACATTCTCACTTTCTTGCTTAATAATTATCTGGGCAAAGATGAAGTCTGAACTTCACTTTCACATTTTTCATCAGAGTTCCAATCTCTGAAGGCATTTCTAAGAGTTAATATTAATCCTTATGGTCATAGTCTACACTAATAATTTAAAAATTGATCATCTGTTAATTAATAAGAGATCTATTACACACAATGCAGAAAGTAAGCAACTTGTGAAATCTGCTTATAAGAAATGATGAAGAATTTCAGTACCTTAACAATGCCTCTCTTTTCCATCTACTCAAATTCTTATATTACCTCAAAGCATCTTCAGGGAATTAGGCCTTGGTCAGCCTCTCAACTGCAGTGTAAATTTTTAATAATTTTTCTAGCTGAGATTTATTAACCGTGAAATATACACAGAAGCTAACAGAAACAAGACTGCCTGTTGCTTCCAAGCCTCAAAGGAATTCCTCCTAGGAGCAAAGGGAAAAGCCTTCCAAAGACTATATCAGAGGTAGGCTGTTCCTCCAGGGTGGGAAAAACGGGAGCACCCAGAGTTGGGCCTACTGCCACCCCAGAGTCCGGCCAACTGGTGAAAAACACAGAGTTGTAGGAGGAAGGGAAAAGAATGAAAGCCAGAATAATAGCACATAGATTGCTTTCCATCTAGGATGGTTTGACTATACACACACACACACACACACACACACACATATTACTGAAGTTTCCACATTGACTTAGAGAAACTAAAATCCTTAATCCTAAACTAAAATTCAACAGAAATCAATCCCTTTCTAGATAAATCATTCTCCTAGACACCAAAAATGATATATAGTGATGGACTAGCTTGCTTCAAATTCACCGAAAAAGTGTTATCTATTGCAAGCTAGTTTTGTTATGTGTGGTGTTCTCATCAAATTAAGGTTTACATGGGATTTAGAAGTAATGAAAAAAATAAAAACAACTCAAAAGGCTGGATGCTGTGCTGCGTAATGGTATTCCTTACAATGTTTAGCTCTAAAGTGAGCGACAAGACATTCTGGGAGAGGTATAAATCTCAAATGTTAAACGTTGCAGAAAAAGGAGCGCATTCGTTAGAGCTTCATAATGAAAGTTCCTTTAAAAAAAAAAAAAAAAGGTCATAAGCTAAGGAACCACAGAGTAACATGGAAATAACTCTATCTTCCACATCAGATCTTTTCTGCAGGCAGACTGGGACCTAAAAGGTAGGCAAAGAATTACTAAGAGTATAGTATAGTGGCTGAAAGCCTAGACTCCAAAGGCCTCCTGTTCAAATCTCAGCTTTTAGCTGTGTGACTTTGGGCAAGTTAATCTCTCTGTGCCTCAGTTTTTTTACCTACTGGATGGTGGGGATGGAGTTTGTCCTGTAAGACACATAGGTTGATGTCAGGCATATAACAGTTAGGTTTACAGAGTGCTTATTCTGTCCACCTGTTTGGGGATTCAGTGGCTCTCCAAAACTAAATCAGCAAAAAAGTGCTTTCTTCCTGAACCGAAAACCCAGTCCTGAAAATCTGAGAATGTCAACCTTAAGCACAAAAAGCTCCACCTTCCAAATCCTCTCCCCTTGCACACAAAACAATACAGACAAAAGCCTTCTCTTCCAGCAGCCACTGTCACTTTCCATCAAATGCATTCTGCTCTATGCAGAACTTAAGCCCCCTGAGGAGGACTAAGGCTGGATATTAAAATATTGGAATTAACTTTGCCTAAGATTTCCCAGTAACCGAATGAGTGACTCACTTCTTTAGAAACAGTAAAATGTCAAGGTTGCCAGAGAACCCCAGCCCCAGATGTTTGCATAAATCATTTCCAAGTGATCATCAAGCCAAAGCCAAAGGACATTATTCAAGATAACAGCTTAAATAAAATATATCAGCTTTTATGATTTTTCCTGTAATGAAAAAAATTCTGAAAGTGTGATATGGGGGGCGAATCACAGCAAGTTTAGCCGCCAAATTATACAACATATTAAGCAAGGCTTAGAATTCCTTTTGCTATGGCTTCAGAGGGTTCACCCCATTTTAAACTCTTTTTCAGTCTCATCAACAAGCACTGGACAAACTTTAAAGTCAAGATTTAAAGACATTCCATAGTGCTTGCTTATCTCACTGTATTTTCTCCATCATACTAAGAGAAAAAGCTTTTAAAATTTTTTGACACACGTTTACAGCAATATTTTTAACACCTTTCACCTGCAACATATTTTGAGGGCTCTGTATCCACAAAGAGGTCTTTTTTGCACTTTGAGAATTCTGGTAAAGTTAGTAGTTTAATTTCAATTAAATTCAAGCCTTTTGCCTCAGCACATCACAAGAACAAATGGCAAGCATACTCTCTGGTCACTTATGTTGTCACAAAAGAAAGAAAAACCCCCGTCAACTTGTTCAGTATCTCCGAGTCAAGCAGTTGTTATATCAGCTTGTCACAGTTTCGAGTTCTGCAGGCTCATTTATTAGAGGATACTACATAACACCCAGTTTTCACTAAAATTTCTGAAGAGTACAGGTCACGGGCAAAGAACTTCAAACATCTCACAGGCGGCACGGCATCTTTCCAAACAGAGCCGACTGTCTGTTTGCTTATTTTTAGTAACTTTACATAAAAGACTTAAGACGGGTGGTTTCCCAACTCGATGGAGAATTTGACCACTGGGCGCAGGACTGAGCGCCCCACAGCTTCCGGCTGGAGTATAACACGCGCTTCCCTACTGGGCTCCCACGTCTGCTCCAAACAAACCCTATGTAATAGCTGAAGAATGACGCCACTAAAATCGAACCTACAGATTCACATCTAAGAGGTTTGCAACACGTAATAAACTTTTGCTTATTTCTCCAGAGACAGCGGGGTGAAAAAACAGACCAGACGGGGTCTGTTTGATCAATTTCCGTGACTGGGGGCGCTCAGGGGCGGGGGGGGGGGGGAGGTCTGTGCAGCTTAACCCTGTGTGGGCCGAGGGGCTGCCCAACAGCGGTAATCGGGCGCTGCGCCGGTTCTCCAGCCGGCAGGTGCCCGAGGCCACCCCAACAGGCCCGATTGGGAGTGAGGGAAC
Source organism: Ursus americanus (assembly GCF_024610735.1). Taxonomy (NCBI): domain Eukaryota; kingdom Metazoa; phylum Chordata; class Mammalia; order Carnivora; family Ursidae; genus Ursus; species Ursus americanus. The sequence continues at coordinate 3,047,299 of NC_142131.1, forward strand.
ATGGCCACTACCCCTGAGCTCGATCCCGCCACCGCATGCCGCCCGGCACTTTGTTAACTCGGGCGCGCCTGGGAGGAGGAGGCTCCCGGGTCGCGGTCACCGCCGTCCGCAAGCTGCAGAGCCCGGGCTGGAGGAGGATCGGATCCTCCTCCGGTTCGGCCTCACCCTGCCCCAGCGCAGACGCTCGGCAGGAGGGAGAGGTCGCGAACCAGCGGGGAAATACGGGCCCCCACGCCTACCTTCGTGGAGCCCGACGCCGGTGCTTACCTGGGGAAAGGAGCCCTCGCGGCGCGGGCTCTTGGGGTAATCTAAGTGACCCCGGTCCAGCATCAGGTAGAGCGAGAAGATCACCACACAGAAGATCGCGCTGCCGAACACGGTGAACTGGCGGCTTAACTTCATTTTTCCTCGATAGACTCGGGGCCAGGACACTGTCCTCACCGAATAAGAAGGCGGGCTGTGGACTCCTGCAAGCGGCCGCCGTAGGCTCCCTGCTCCCGGGCTCCTGCTCTCTGCGCTTTTGGCTGCGGGTGCGGATCCCGACCGCGCTCCGCACCCTGTCTCCGGCGCCACCACACGCCCTCGGCCTTCGCCCGGGCCCACCGCCCTCCCTGGGGTTGGGCGTCCCTCCTAAGGCGGGACCCGCCTGCAGCCCGGAAGGGGCCCCCGCAAACTTGATCTAGATCTCAGCGCCCGCACCCGGCAGGGCGCGCAGGGCAGGCGGAGAAGAGGTCGCTGTCCGGACTTCCTGCCACCGCCGCCCCGACCGAGTCAGCAGGAAAAGTTTTCTCGACGAGGGCAGGCGTGTCCCCCTCACCCAGGAGATTCGGGATCAGCGGCTTTGGGGTCGACAGCACCGAGATGGGTCCGAACAGCCCAGGGGAAAGGAACAGGGTCGGGAGGAGCCGAGCCCCACAACTTAACGCCGGGACGGCCAGGACCGCCCCCGCGGCGCCGCCCCCGCCAGAGCGCCTTCCTGCTGCTGCTGCCGCCGCCGCCACCGCCGCCGCCGAGGCTGGGCCGGGGTGCACCCTGGGCGCGGGGACGAACGGATCCGGCAGGAGTTTCCTCCGAGCGCGCGCCCGCCCGCCGGCCTCTCCCGCCCCCCGGCGCCCCTTCCTCTCCCCTCCCAGACCCGGGCTGCGCGAGGAGGGCGCAGGGGGCGGGCGGCGGCGGCGGCGCGCGGAGGAGGAAAAGGAGCGCAAGGAGAGGAGCGTCCCCGGAGAGAAGCCCGCTCCAGCTGCAGCCGCGAGTCCCCTCCCTCCTTCCCGCCCCGTAAATGCGGAGATGGCGGCGGCAGCTGCTAAAGGAAGCGCCGGTTCTCCAGCGCCACTCGGCGATCCTACACCGCCCACCACGAGCAGGAGGAAACAGCCGCTGCGAAGCGGCTGCTGGGTCAATAGGCGCCCGCAGCCCCCGAGCCGAACAGGCGGCTGGCCCCGCCCCCTCTCGACGCGCCGGAATAGGGGCGGGGCCTCCGGCGCCCAATCACAGTGCGCCGCCCATCGGGCCCGCCCAGCGCCCGCCTCCCTGCGCCCAGGCGGAGAGAAGACCTCAGACGGCTTTTGTGAGCTGGCAGGCAGCCTGAGTGGAGGTGAGGCCCTCAGAGGCCTTCAGGCGCCAGCAACCCCGGTTCCACAGGGGCTGAGCTTTCTCCCCACTTCCTTTTTGCTGCCCAGGTTTCCTGTCCTTGAGAACCCGGGCCTGGCGTGCCTGGGACGGCAACTCGGTGAGGAGCTGTAGAAATAGAGGGAGAAAGGGGCTTTGCGTTCTCTTCAGACTCATCTTTTCCTCTGTTGCTTTTGGTGACTTCTTGGTGAAACCTGAGGAAAAGGAGACTGCCAAACGACAGCTGGCTACAGAGTTTCTGAGTGGAGTCTAAGAAGTGATGCTTATGTGGGTTATTGCTCTATTGCCACGCTGTTCCAAATCCGCCCTTTTTGACTGCACGGTGAAAATGGATCTGGGCCCTTTTAAGTAAGTTTTCCTTTGCTAGCAGCCACTGAAGCTTTGTCAGTAGAGGGCGCTGAAGAGACATTACAGGAAGAAAAGGGTTTTTCTTTTTTTTTTTTAAGATTTTATTTATTTATTTGACAGAGAGAGAGAGAGAGACAGCCCTTCAAGAGAGGGAACACAAGCAGGGGGAGTGGGAGAGGAAGAAGCAGGCCTCCTAGCGGAGAAGCCTGATATGGGGCTCGATCCCAGAATGCTGGGATCACACCCTGAGCAGAACGCAGACACTTAACAACTGCGCCACCCAGGCGCCCCAGAAAAGGGTTTTTCTTGCTGGTTTTGGTGTATGTGTAGGCGGGCACTTGCAGCATACCTGGCTTTCTCCAGTGCCAATTCCAATAATGCTGGGGGGTGGGGTGGGGGGACGTTTACCCACTCATCCTTAATTCTAGTGGTTCTGTAGTGAAGGCGCTAAGGTGAGCCACTACCCCATGAATAGCTCTCCAGGCTCTCTAGAGACAAGATTTGTAGTAAGTTCCACAGGGCATATTTCTGCAGGTGTTACTTCTTTGCCATTCGGTGAGCCAGAGTGAGGGGACTCTTCCCTCTCCAATAAAGTCTGGACAGGTTGGGGAGCTCTTCTTGGGGAACTTTAGCTCCCACCCAGGGGTTAATTATAAGGTTAGCTCCTTACAACTGCTATTTGTATATTCTCTTGGGTTGTCTTCCCACTAGTCCATCTCTCATTAATTCTCTATTATAGTTTATAATCATTTTGCTTAAGCCTTATTTTTATTAAGCTTTACCTGTAACCCCAAGAGATAGCCTTGGAAAGATGGGGTTAGGAATTTGGTTTGATTGGGCCTTTGGCTTGAGCTCAGTGCTGAGCTCCTTGCCAAAGGGAAATAAGATGTGAGTGACTCATGGCACACAGGGCATTCCAATTAATTAATTGCCTGTGGCTGATTGTGATGAAGTACCAACAGAAGCATGTGTCTTGGGGGGGGGCAAGTGGCAGTGACACTTGACAGTTATGGCTGTAAGGTAACTGTAAGGACTGTGGTGTGAGATGGATTCTTTTGAGTTCCTTTGAATACTTACAAAGAGAAATGACAAGCACAGATCGAAGTTATGGCTCAAGAACGAGAGAGCATCTGTAACAATTCTAAAAGAGGCTCTTACTGGGACAACAAAAATGGTATTTCTAAAAACCGAACACAAAATTTTAATTTTCGGGTTACTGAATTACAACTTGTGTTGAAGTCACAGATGTGCCAAGTTTCTCACATAAAAGTTAGGGTATTGATGATTAAATAATAGGACTTCAAAGCTCAGAATGGGTTGGACCCAGATAAAACTGGCAATCTTGAACCATTAAGTCACTCTGGGCCTCTCTTACCAGTGGAAGTAGGTTGCCCTCCAGTGTCTGAGGAGGTGGGCTTCCTCTGCTTGAAAACTTTGTGACAGCCTCAACTGGGGACGATACCTTGAGAGGAAATTCACATTCTCCTCACAACCCACCACAGCCACCCTCTATTGCCACTATACTCTTAACTAGGGTCGAATCCCAGCATGCTTCTGGGGGATAGGTGCCACTGGTGAAGGAAGAAATAACTTAAACACCGAAATTGATACATAGGCAAAGAAATACCTTGTTGATACATACGCAGAAACCTGGAGAACATGATGGGAGTGGCTTCTAAGGGTGTTAGACCATGGAGGATGGAGGAGAACACTGTATTGAGCCAAATTTATTTTATGGTGTTAATTATATGTTTCAGCTTATGCAGCTAGAGGTGGTTCTAACAGCTTACTTGGTTGATTGATGAAAACTTGGACCCAATTTGTGAGGTTAAGGTGCCCTAGTTCTCAGACATGTGGAAGAGGGAATCCCAAGATTTAGGGAAATGTTATACTGGATTTACCCTACACGACCTGCATACCCATTCTCAAATGCATTCCATCAAAGGCCCAGAGACACTCCCTTCACTGAAAAAATGAGAAATAAATTGGTGAGAGGAAGACATGCATCTTCGAAAATCTCTGTGGATGTTTCCCTCTGTAGGCCATGTATGACTACAGAGGAGGCAACCACTGAGATGGGCTTCTGGATTTCACTGGAGATGAGAGGACCTGAGAATAGCAGAGGACAAGCAGCATTTAGGCACCAAATATGATGTGGGTATATTTGCCTTAAAGGGTAGCAGGTGTGTACAAGCAATCAGATGCCTTAGCCGACAGAGATGCCCTAGGAACAAAGTAGATAGCCAACCTAATAGAGTACTGCTTGATATTTATAATAGCAAAAGCTCTAAGTTAGGTAGGTAAAATCTAACTTGAGTCAGTAGAGTGGACAATCACAGCCTCTCACTCAGTATTCAGACCTAAACCAGTTCACAGACCCAGAACCCCTCGAATGAAGGAGAGTCTCCTTCAGGAAGGACCTTGCACAGGTCACAGCAGTAGTACCATTGATGGACCCCTCAGACCATGGTCAGATTTCTGCCACTATGGACAATGCCATAATAAACATCTATTTTTTTAATCTTTAAAAAAATGTAAAATATCTCAGTGTTTCACATTGCTTATATTTGGAAATGATATTTTTGATATAATGGGTTAGATTAAATACATTATATAAAATATATAATTTTACCAATTCTTTAAAAAAAAAAAAAAAAGGAAGGATCTTGCACCATTGCTACAGTACACATTTTAAGTGTTCTCCCAAGCCTTCCCCAAAGAGCTGTGTAGCCATCTACTAGAATGACAGTACCCTGGAGAAAAGGAAATATGCAGATCTCTTGAGGTTTACTAGACACTGGATCTGAACTGATGCTAATCCCTAAGAACATAAAACACCACTTTTATGCTCCAACCAAATTTGGATTTTTATCTTGGTCAGTAGTTAGATGAAGGTTTAGCTCATGTTGGTTCTGTTAGTTCATTTGATCCACACATGAACTTTGTAGTTATGTTCTCAGTTCTAAGACTGTCAGTATCCCCACATTGGCTTTCTTTTTTTTTTTAAGATTTTATTTATTTATTTGACAGAGAGAGAGACAGCCCTTCAAGAGAGGGAACACAAGCAGGGGGAGTGGGAGAGGAAGAAGCAGGCTCCCAGTGGAGCAGGGAGCCTGATGTGGGGCTCGATCCCAGGACCCCGAGATCACACCTCAGCCGAAGGCAGACGCCTAACGGCTGAGCCACCCAGGCGCCCCTCCCCGACATTGGCTTTTAACCCATGAGGTGGGGGCCATTATAATAGGAAGAACCAGGTGGGACGCTCCTGGAACTTTCACTGTCTTCCAAGATCATAAACCAGAAACAGTACCACTAGAAAGGACTTGAAAGAAGCAGGGGTAGTGATACCTATCACATTCTCATTTAACTCACCAGTTTGGCCACTGCAAAAGTCATATGGATCTTGAAAAATGTGGATTACTGTAAACTTAACCAGGAGGTAATTCCAATTGGGGCTGCTGTTCCAGGTGCGGTATTTCTGCTGGAACAAATCAGTACAGCACCTGGTACTTGTTATACAGCTACTGATTTAGCTAATGCCATCTTCTCTATACTTATTTATAAAAACCAGCAGAAGCAGTTGGCTATTACCTAACAGAGCCAATGGTATACCTTCACATTGTTACCTCAGGGGCACATCAGTTCTCCTTATTAATACAGTCTACAGAAATGTTGATCATCTTGACATTCCACAAAACATCACCCTGGTTCATTTTGGTTGTTCATAATGACAACATTATGCTAATTGGACCTGATGAACTGGAAGTAGCAGGTATTTCAGATGCCTTGGTAAGATATATTTGAACTAGAGTGCAGAAGAAAATCATGAGTATGAGATGATAACTCTTAAAGTGGTCCTGGCATGTCCCCACCTTTAGGGTGGGACAAGTTCTAGGATGGTACAAGCTATACAAAACAAAACAAAAAACAAACAAAAAGCCACTGAGAGATGAATCCAAGTAAATGGTGTGGGCTAGAAATGATGAGGATTGGAAAAAAGAAAGTGATTTCTGCAGAGATTGGTCATACCAATCATGTGGCTATGGAAGGAAATGAACAGCCCAGCTGGTAGGAGAGGAATACCCTAAATCCTGGGAAGTCAGGGGTTGGGGAAAGAATCATTAAGCCTCTCTTGGCTCTCACTTATAGGACACCTGGCCTGGACTATTATCTCAGAATGCCTTTGTAACCTTGAATACACATTCTTAACTTAAATCCTACACTCTTAGATGTTAGGACTTAGATCCTTAGTTTTTAGACCTTAACTAAGGACTGTTGCCCTTTCAGGTAGATGACCTCCACCTGAGATTGACAGAACAAGATTAATTTTCTGGACATTAATATGGTTCCCCCTAGCTTGATATTACTGTCAGTCCCTTGTGGTCTCTCTATCATCTAAGATCTTGTACGTTTTTTCCAGACCAGAGCCACTGCTGAATTTAACTCATTGCTGTATCTATCATTCCCTCCTGACCCTACTGACAAAAACTTAACAGCTTTTCCTTCAGACACTGAAGAATTAAACCTTGACCCCAATGTCAGCAAAATGCCACTGCCGAAGTCACTACCAACTTCGGTATTAACAGAATCTAGTTCATCTGGAACAGTCTATACCATAAGGGCTAGACTGGTTGGCTCTCATAGACAGATTGTCCTCTTCAGAAGCAGCACTGCAGCCTGCTTTGCAGGAAATTATTTAGCTCTAATCAAGGAGTTTGTCCACCATAAGGGACACAAAATTGACCTACCCTTGTTGTCATAAATGACACTTATACTCCTAATACTGTTTATGCCCCCAATAGGGTACTTATGTGGACATCAGACCTATACTTGCCTGACAAACATAAGCCAGTGTAAAATCTCTAATACAGGTGATTATAGACAATCATGTTGCCCTAGACCTCCTGATGGCCAGTTAAGGGAGAATATATTCAAATGACAACACCTAGTACTGCACTTAGATTAATGAATCAGGAAAGGTGGAACAATTATCTTCTACCTTAGAGAGAAAGCAGTGTGGCTTTCTCAGGTCAATCTCAACAACACCTGAGACATACTTAACTGTCTTGGCTCTGGATGGGGAGCCTATTTACAATTTATCCTTCAAGTTAGCCTGACCATCTTGTTAGGAGTCATAGTCATGGTCACTTTCATCTGCTGTGGCCTAAGATGAATGGAAAATATTTGGTTCAAGCCCCTGCCATCAATCAGTACAGTTAATTAGGTAATCTCATGGGTGGCCTAAACTCCTGAAAATAATTCTTAATTCGATACATGGAAAGGTCAGAGGTGGAGTTATTGGGGTACAGTCCAGCCACCACATGACCTTCCATGTCTTCACATAATCCAGACAGGCATGTCTGATCAGTCTTGGTGGAATGCCCTGCAATTCCTCTATGACCAAGGGGAGATAAGCTTCTTGTGAGCAGCAGACTTCTATCAAACCATTTCTTATCAAGTTTCAGTAGAGCATAGGACTTTCCATCTTACTCCACCCCACTTCAATTCTAGCTTTAAGCTTCTGTGTTAATCTAGAAACTGTCAGGCTATAGGTTAGATGGCTTCTCAGGAACAGATCAACCCATCACCTCTGTCTCTCTCATTAGGTCCTTGCAGTTCAGTATCGTCCTGTGGAGATAGAGATGTGGGGAGGTGACACCATGCTGATATTGTTTTTGCTGTGTAAGTAATAAATTACCTTAATCCAGTTGAGCCTATTGTCATTTTACTGGCTGAATCTCTGGAAGTGTGGCAAGCCAACCTAGTAGCTTCAGTAGGAATCCTTGTGGGTCTGTTAGCTACCACACTGTTGCTTAGGGACTATTCAACCTCTTGTTAGAAGGGTAGTTTTTTCCTAATCTGAAGAGTGAGTAAAGGCATTCTAATACAGGAGAAAATATTCATGCAGAAAAACAGGGTGAGCAGAACCAAAACTTTGACGTACTGGGGCAACCAAAGCCTACAGGGTTGGAACGAGTGGAGAAAGAGATTGAAGACACAGGAAAAAGAAGAGTTAAGTGAAAGATCAAGGTGGACAGTGATGGGGACCAATAGCCCTGGAGGAGAGAATCACTCTGGACAGGAAGAAGACCCCACCCCTCCCTCTGAGGCCAAAGAAGTCAGCCTCCTCCCTATCCCTTCCTATCATAGAGCTCCTGTGGTCTTCTGGCCTCTTACCAGGACTCCTGACTTATCTTATCCTACTGTCACTTTTCCAATGATCCATGTTTGTGAAAATGCCAGTCAGACATTCTTGCCTAAAATCCATCAGTAGTTTCCCAGAGCTTTCAGATCCAATTCTTATCACATTAGTATGAACCCTAAGTTTCTTCAAGTTCTGACTCTTGCCTTTCTATCCAGCCTATCCCCCTACCCCCAGTCTTTCACACATAGTGCTCACACTGGTCGTGCTGAACAACTTGCTTTCTCCCTGTTGAGTCAAGCAGACAGGGCCACTGGGTATGGTTGTACAGACCATACATAGAACATCTCTAAGAGGTGCTGTATGTATTGCTGATATTGTCAATTGTGTAGTTATTAGAACTATCTTCTGGAAGATGGCAGTAGACTATCTTCTTCTAATGAAATTAATATGACAGTATTGTGATATATGGAAATAAAGTATGTTGAAGAAAGGCCCAATTTTATAACAACTTGAACAAAGGTGCACCTGAAATCCTTGGTATAATTCCTTATGTTTAGAATGCTTTTCAACAGCCTTGTCCATCAGCACACTTCTACTCGTTCTACACAAAGGAGCTCAAACACTATCTCTATCTCTTCAAATATTACCAGGTATTTGTTATAACTATTTCATGGTCTGGAAATATTTGTGTTCTTATCCCTTCTCTGAAATGTCTAGTGTTGTGGGGGATTTTTAAAGATTTTATTTATTTATTTCAGAGAGGGGGCGGGAGAGCACACACGCAATCAGGGGGAGCGGCGGAGGGAGAGGGAGAGAGAGAATCCTAAGCACAGAGCCCAACACAGGACTCTGTCTCACAACCCTGAGACCATGACCTGAGTGGAAATCAAGAGTCAGATGCTCAATTGACTGAGCCACCCAGGCGCCCCTAGTGTTGTGTTTTTAATATTTATCTTTATTCATTTTATCTTGAATGAGCACATGAGGTGTTCTGGATCAGAGGCAGATTTCTTGCTACCCCAGAGTAAATAAGAACTGCATGCTCCACTCTCCCAGCTTGCTTCAGGTCTTACCCCTGGGGCGGTATTATGAAAGCCAATGAAAATTTTTCTACATGAGTGGCCAGATACTCTATAGACAAGGGACAAGAAGAAGTGATTTTTCTGTGTTTATGAAGATAAAGGATGCAACCGTTCCTCCTCATCTGTTGAAAGGGTCTCCTTTCTCCAGATGTTTCTAAGCTCTAGGGCCTTGTTCCTAGTTGGACTTTAAATAACTATAAAGATAACACTCCAGTCTCCCCAGCACCTTCAGAGCTAACCTAGGTGCCTATCCCATGATATAATATTTTGCTTTGGGGAAGATAAGAGTTTTATTCGCCCTTTGGATCAGGGCAATTAGCTCTGCCATTAGGGAAACAAACAGCTACAGATCGAATCCTTATGATATGAGAAAATGTATCTAGGAAAAGTAAAAGCAAGCATTCTCTATAGTGCACATGTTTCTGTGGCTTAGGAGGCTAGAGCTTTTTACGTGAACACTTAAAAAAACAGAGAATTTTTATTTTACCCTATCTGGAAGCTGCATGAGGGCAGGGCCCATATCATAACGATTCAATCTTGTTCCTTCTCCAGGACACATAACTTTTGTGACTTTGGGAAAGTTATATGATATCTCCAAAGCTCAATTTTCCAACATGCTACATCGGGATACTTAATAGCCATTTTCAGCATTTGCTGTAGGATTACAAGAGGTAACAAACAATATGTTAGGAGATCATTCCCCAGATACCTTCCATTTTCTCTGCAAGAGGGGAAGAATAGTCCCATGAAAAAGTGAGTAGGGTAGAGAACATTTGAAATAACCATTACAGGAAGTGGATAATGGAGTCCACATAGGTAATTTGGACAACACTGATATGTCATGGAGCAAGTCTACGATTTTCTCTCCCTGGTATTGCTCCATAGCTTCAGAACCCAAGGAAAGTTGACTGTGAGGATGATCCAGCAAGAGCCCTTTGTATCAGGATTCAAGAGCAATAGCCATGTGAGGTGTGCTTGGGGTAGGAACATATACTATTTTCCCTGCCTACATAAATATATTTTTGTAACTGAGGTTTGTTAAAATGGGCAATCAATGTAATCTTGAACAGGAATAGAGCCTGAGGTGAGGTTTCTGGAAGGTATGAGGTCTAGCTCCATTCTGATGATGATGAGAGGGTCTGTGTCTATACAAGAGCCTCAGGGTATATTTGGTAAAACTGGCAAATTTATCTCTTCCCCTGCCAGCTGCCACTCTAAGTCTGACTGAACTCTTCAGTTACCAAAATACATCACATCTAAGATTAAAGTTTGGAAGCGAGTAAGAACTTAAGAAAACTTTATAATTACAATTGCATAAAACTATAAAGGATGGAGGGTTCCATCATTTTATCTCCTACCTGTTGGGAAAATCAGTCTTCCAAGGGCCATGAACACCTCTATGCATTATTTCTGTGTATGCCAAGAATGCAAGACCCTGCCTACTCTTTACTTGGGTCAATTTCAGGATTGTGCTTGCAGTGAGCAAACTTGAGCAACCAAGTGATATCTCCTCCCAAACAAATAACAGCCTTGCTTACCAAACACTATAAAAGCAGTAAATTCTCCAAGTTCGGTATTCCTTGGCCTGTGACAGAAATCTGCTATGTGTATGGCATCCATCTGGACCACTTCCTTTAGACCCTCTAGGATTTGGGAGACATGGGAAACTAACCAACATCATGCTCATGCTGCTTTGACATGCTTTAAAAAAAAAAAAAAAGATTTTATTTATTTACTTGACAGAGAGAAAGAGCATAAGCAGGGGGAGTGGCAGGCAGAGGGAGAGGGAGAAGCAGTCTCCCCACCAAGCAGGGAGCCTCATGCGGGACTCAATCCCAGGACCCTGGGATCATGACCTGAGCCAAAGACAGATGCTTAACCGAGTGAACCACTCAGGTGCCCCTTGCTTTTTTGTCTCTAATCCAGGCATCTCGTGTTTTCTTTTGGCATCCATGAAACAGTGACAGGCCCCAGACCCTTCGCAGATCCTGAAACTACTCACCAGCCTAAGAGAATCATGCCATTGTTGGCATAATCTTCACCTCCCTATGCGTTCCCTTCCATGAAAGGAAGCTGAGAGAGAAGATGAATCAAGTAACATAATAAACTTCTGAGAAGGTAAGGGAAAGAGAGCTAAAGGAAGAGTGCCTTTTCTTCATAGTGTTTCTCACTATTTGAAATTATTTATTGACTTACTTTCTGTCTGTCTCTTCCAGTGGAATGCAAGCTCCTGGAAGTCAGGGACCTTTTGATTTATCACTGTATCTTAATGAATGAAGTCATGTCTAGCAGTGTCAAAGCTTAATAAATTTTCGTTGAATGAATTAATGATTACTTAGGCCTTGAGCCACTAGTTGGGGTAAATTGGTAGTACTCATAATGGATTGCTCTGGCTCATAATAGAAGTCTATTTGCTCTTGAATGGCATTTAGAGCTATTCCTCTTGTCTTTGTGAATCTTTATGTTCCTCGAAGGGTGTGGGTTTTTTTATAAGTACTTTAAAGAGAATTTCCCCCCAAATTATCTTACTAATCATCTTAATTACTAAAGGAAGTCCAATATGGGGATAGAAAGAAATGAACTCTATATAGTAAATGACCAGTATATGCTAGGTGCTTTACTTGTGCTGCCTCATTTAATTCTTTTTTTTTAATGTTATGTTAATCACCATACAGTACTTCATTAGTTTTTGATGTAATGTTCCATGATTCATTGTTTGCATATAACAACCAGTGCTCATTGCAATATGTGCCCACCTTAATACCCATCACCAGGCTAACCCATCCCCTCACCCCCTCCCCTCAATTTGTTTCCTGGAGTCTGTAGTCTTTCATGGTTCGTCTTCCCCTCTGATTTTCCCGCCTTCAATTTCCCTTCCTTGTCCTAATGTCCTCCATGCTATTCTTTATGTTCCACATATAACTGAAACCATATAATTGTCTTTCTCTGCTTGACTTATTTCACTTAGCATAATCCCCTCCAGTTCCATCCATGTCGATGCAAAGGGTGCATGTTCATCTTTTCTGATGGCTGAGTAATATTCCATTGTATATATGGACCACATCTTCTTTATCCATTCGTCTGTTGAAGGACATCTCGGCTCGTTCCACAGCTTGGCTATTGTGGACACTGCTGCTATGAACATTGGGGTGCATGTGGCCTTTCTTTTCACTACGTCTGTATCTTTGGGGTAAATAGCCAGTAGTGCAATTGCTGAGTCATAAGGTAGCTCTATTTTTGACTTTTTGAGGAAACTCCATACTGTATTAAGAGAAATACAGACACAAATACAGAAATACATATAAGAAATATTTACACGGAGAGAATCAGTGAAGATGTTTAAAACTGACTCTGTCCAGGAAAACCTATAACATGTAATTATTTATTTGAACTTCAAACTGCTGACATTCAAATCTTTATGGCTATGATTTATCTTGGGGAAAATATCCATGCACATGATCACTAAGGCCAATAGTATATCTAAATGTGCACATGTCAGAGAAGGGAAAATTATTGTGGTGTAGGATCATCACTTTGATTTTTTATAGTGCTTTGTTTGCTGACACTATTACTGGCATGATTTTGGGGAAGAGGAGGCTTATTTCCAGCAAGCCCCAGGTCTTTCTCTGGATTCTCTTTGGCTCTGGTTTCTTATATGCCAACACAGTACTCAAATAGGAAAGGCTTAACAATTTAGTACTCCAAAGCTTCAAAGACACTTAACACATGCACACATTTTACATGGAGGCCCCAGGGAAGCAAAAACATTTGCCTGGGATCTCGTGGAGACTGGATTAGAAGCCAAATTCTCTGGCTCCCTGTCCAAACCTTTCTTCATCACAACAAAATCAAGCCTTGGATTGTATTCCTCCTAAATACAGAATGATATTGTGTACGTGAATGTGTGTGTGAGAGAGAGAGGGAGGGAGAGACAGACAGATGCCATTTCTGTCAAGTTCAATAACAGGCAAAACAGCTATATTTTTCGGGAAACATACATACATGTTAAGCATGAAGCAAAGTAAGGAAATGTTAACCATCAAAGTCTGATTAGTAGTGGAGATGGGGAGTTGTTACTAGTAAAAGGCACATGGGAACTTGTGGGGTGATGGCAATTTCTCAGGAGACTCATTTTGTAGGACTGAAGCTTTTTTTGTTAATTTTGAAACGCACTGTGATGTATTTGACTTTCTTGCCTTTAGTCCTCCCTGTATAATAGAGCCAGGCTAGGTGCTTTCCATGGATTATTTCCTTTAACTCTCACCAGAACACTCTCACAGAAGCACTGTTATTATACCCATTTCATAGATGAGCAAACTCAGATGCAACCTTCACTAAACTGTCCAGATCCACAGTTAGGTAGCAGAGCTGGTATTTGATTCATCTGGCTGCAGTTTCAGCTGCTTAACCATTCTGCTATGCAAGCTACCAGAAACTGAGTGGCTGAGTAAACATCAGACCTTTTTTTTTATTATTATTTTACAATCATAAAAGTTATAGTTATGATGACCATGTTAATAAGAGAAAAAAGAAGGATACAAAATTTTATCAACACACACATAGTGATTACATTTGTGTTAAAAATATATGTGCATAGGTATAAAAGACCAGAAAATACAACACCGATAAGTTAGGGTGATGAAAATGTGGGTGCTTTGTCCCCCCTCTTCTCTGTTTTCCAAATTTATTTTAAAGTGGCCATATTAAATTTACAGTGGGAAAATGTGCTGTAAAATAAACTTCCCATTTACCTGAAACATAAAATTTCATTTCCACACCCTTCTTTCCTGCAGCTTTGTATAATCTTTAGAAGCCTCTTCTGCTCAATGAGTGACTTCATTACTAAATTGATGGCTCCAGATCATTCTAGCTATGCAAATCACAAACCCAGAGCCAGCTGAGGAAAAGGCAGATAAAAGATTACATTAAAAATTAAAGCAACGTGTGGAGATGTGGAGATAATGTGCTTACAATTATTTCTACATATTTAATATTTATGCAATTACAAAGCCAGTCGTGACAAATCTTAAATCTTGAGTCCTGTTCCTTTTGCCCTCTGATATTTTTGACCTTGAACTGAGACTGCCAAATAATATATAAAAAATGGCTGTGGGAGAAGCATTTCCTTTGGCCTGTAAACGATAAATGCTTTTTTCTTAGAAAGTGATCTAATTTCTTCCTAGCCTTCGTTTATTTTCAATGCATTGTATTTTTTTACTCTGTTACATTCTGATCACCCTTGAAAGCGCTGGGCTTTCAGTCTTCCACAGTTTGGTTGTGTTGTTTCCTGGTGGTGCTGCTGTGATGTGTTTTCTGTCAGAGGAAATTTAGAGGCACATTAGCCTACTTGACAGGCACAGTGAGCCACAAGGCTCTCCCAAGGAGAAACTTCCATGTGCTGCGGTGAGGTTTTCTCTGTCTCTCCATCCCAGCCTCCCTCTTACACTTTAATACCCTACCATGATTCAGACACAAATCACAACCACTTTCATTTATAGGAATTACCTTGGATCCTAGATTTAACTCTCTGGTTCCTGCTAACAGCGTTACCTCCGTTCTGCATTAATTAATTTGTATTTCTGCAACAATCTGGCTACAGTAGTTTGTGGATAAAACCAATGTCTTCCCTGACAGTCATATAGATACCAAGTAAGAAATGGATGGGAACCTTTTTTTTTTTTCCTACGATGAGTCATTGACACAAAGTGGGGAAAATAGCATCTAAGAACTATACAAACAAAAAGCAATATAATTAAATTTTATGGATGGTGTTTAGAGAGAAAATTCTAAAACAATTTTCTCAGTGTGTCATAGAAAAATGGTCAACAAGAATCAATAAAACTTATTAAAAATTCAAAAACATAAAATGAGACATAACTGAAAGGGTAAACTGTTCTCTTGGCAGATTCCAAATATATTAGAGTATTTCCCTACAGCCATTGGGGAATGGCAGGCCTGTGCATTTTCAGTTTCATGTATATTATGTTGCCCCTAGGGGAGTAAATTTGTTAAGACATAGCAGTTCTGGTATATTCAGACCCTGACTTGATGTTAAGCTATCTCTTCAATTTAACATCTTCCAGGCCTGTTTAACAATTTTTGAAGGGTGATTTTATTTTGAGATCATTCCTTTTGTCCTTGATATGATTGGACTATAAGCATGTAACTATGTAACCGACAGAGATTATTTAGAACAGTCTATGGGGTACCTGGCTGGCTCTGTCGGAAGAGTGTGTGACTCTTGATCTTGGGGTCATGAGTTAAAGCCCCAAGTTGGGGTGTAGAGATTACTTAAGTAAATTAACTTTTTAGAAAAAGAAGTTACTTAGAACAGTCTTAAGTCACATGTAAATTTCTTGCTTGATTCTCTGCTAAGAAGCAGAGAGGTATTTACCAAGCCAACCCATAATATTGGTCTGAGCTACTGTATTTGTTTACTGAATTTGAATGAGTAAATAAATGAATGAAACTTGCATTATCTGGAAAGTAAGAATAGTTGGCTTCCTGGTAGACTAACTCTTCAGAGAATTAATGAGAAACCTTCTTAGTTGGGCCCTATCTTAGTCCGGCTGCTGTAACAAAATGCCGCAGACTAGGTTACTTATAAACTACAGAAATTTATGGCTCACAGACCAGCAGGTGGAAATCTGAAATCAAGGTGCCATCCAGGTTGGGGAGGACCCTCTTCCAGGTTGCAGCAGACTTCTTATTGTGTCCTTGTCTTCACATGGTGAGAGGAACAAGAGGGCTCTCTTTTATAAAAGCACTGATCCCATTCATGAGGGCTGTACCCTCATGACCTAAGCACCTCCCAGAGGCCCTACCTCCTATTACCATCACATTTGGGGCTTAGGATTTCAACATATGAATTATGGGGAGACACGAACATTCAGGCCATAGTAGGCTCCCTTCCCCTTTTCCTCTTTTTTAGAGCTGTACTCTCCAAATTGTTTCAGAATAGCCAACTGTAGCTGTGTTCTCACCTATGCCCTTTTTCCCTCCCCGTCTTTAAAAGGACACATGAGACTTCTTTGGTTCCGGCAGCCTGGTGGTCCTTAGAGAGACTGGCTCATTCCTCAGGCTCCCTAAGAGTGAGAGCAAGCCATGGAGTCTTATCTTTAGAGTGGTTCTTCTTGGTCTGGTTTTCTGCTATGGTGGGGATTCTTCTTTCTGCCCTTTGCTCCTCTGTAATGACTGCAAGAATGAGGAGAGGAACCTAGTTTTCCAGGCTGTCAGGATGACTAGAGATCCCTACAGCTAGTCCAGAGCAATGACAAGGGGTGCCATTAATCTGCCCACCATCTGGGAAATGCAGAAAATGTCAAGAACAGGAATTGTTTGCCCTCACATAAAGAAAACCAAGGCATCAGTCACTGGACTTTTATATACTGCCATTCTCCATCTAAGGGAGAAATAGAATTCATTTCTCTAGAGTGATTTGAGTAAGACTTTTTTCTGAAACAGAAGGCTAATTTAGACAACACCTCAAGGTGTTTTTAAATACATTTTTTTGTTTGTTTTATTTTTTAGTTCACAGGGTCATAAAATAATGGCTACATTTTAATAAACAATATATATTTCTGTCCATATTTAAACCAGTAGGAGATTTTTTCTAATTCTAACGCTGAATTATTTTAACAAAGTAATCATCAAACACCTCTGATGTGCCAGGCAGGCACAGCTGTAGATGCCGGATATACACTGTCATGTGTGTGTTTGCCGGATATACACTGTCATGCGTGTGTTAAGCGTTCAAGTACAGACTGTATCTACATGCTGAGAATTCTTCAGGCCCTCTGATGAATCCATTCACATTTTTGGTACCCAGTCATATTTAAACTGTACTCAGGTGAGCTCTCCAAATTGTGGGTCTCACTGGCCTCCTGGATCCCCTAGAACTAGGCCAATGAGTTCTAGCTCCTTTGTCCCAAACCCAGCCTAGTGGATGAGTTTTTATTGGTATGAGTGTATTCAAGAGTAGAGTTTTATTATCTCCCCAAAGTTCTGAGGACTTTTTTCTTTTGGTAACAAGAACTTTATTGAAAGTCAGTGCCCAGGTAGATGAACTGCCAAAAAAGAGCCTAAAACATGCAAACATTTGCTCATCTGAATGTCTGCACTTATAGCTATCTGGGGAGCTGCTACAAGATGGATGGAGAGGCAAAATTACTCACTTGGAAGCCTGGCTGTCAAGACAAAATCCAAACCCAGGAGCTTTTCTCCTAAGAACCCCTATGACATTTTATTCTTTAAATACATCTTTTCTTCCTCTCCTTAGGTGAAAGATTGACACTTTAAGATCAATCATACCTCTGCTTTGCAGGGTTGGTAGACTTAGAACAGGATAAATGGAAATTAAGCAAAATTTCCATTTTTTTGAATAAAAATGCTCAAAATAGATATATTCTAATTCAGTCTAAAAGAGGGATGCTCTTTCCCCAGTGGTCATTCTCATTACTGTGGTTATCTCAAGACCTTTTGATGTCAAAATTTCACCCTGTTTTCTTTACAAGAAATATTCTGAGCACACACCTGCTGTTTGAAAGGCAGCAGAAAGCAAAGGGATCTCACACTATGTTTTTCTGCATCATAGCCAAGAATGTTTTAATGCTTCTGATATAGTCACAAGTTACCACATTTCCCAGCCCCTCTCCATCATGAGATAAGTTTCAACTGTTACTATAGGCCACAGTTGGATTATTTCCTCCTGTTTCTTTTATTCGGCAGCCCCCCCCCTTTTTTTTTCAACGTGAGCTCTAGGCCCAATGTGGGGCTTGAACTCATGACCCTAAGATCAACAATAGCATGCTCTACTGACTGAGCCAACCAATTAGCCCCTCTTCTTGTTCATAATGGTCTTGTTAGCATTTAGCTAGCATCTCCCAAAACCAGATTTGTTCAGCACTTTTAACTAATTTAAAATTATTTTTTAAAAATATAAGGCTCTCAGGCCATTCAGTTAGTCAATACACATTTTAGTGAGCCTGCTATGTGCCAGGTATTGGAGTAGGTGCCGGGTACCATGGAATTCCAGGGAGCATGCTGTTGTCAAAGGAGCACTAGATGAGCATTAGAAAGTGCCGTTCTGGGACCAGCCTTACCCCTGACTAGTGTGAGGGCTGGGCAAGGCCTCCAACCTCTGGGTTCCAGTTCTCTCACATGCAAAATAACAGGCAGAGAGAGCTACTCTTCCTTCAGACTCTTAAGTTCTGTTACTGCTGCTGGTTTGGTTAGCTCACTGCAGTGGAAACCCAGTGGCCTCGCAAAAGCAAATGCTTTTATAAGCCTTCCCAAAGGGACCTCATTCTAATCCAAGGAGCAGTTTCAGTGCTAAAATGAATGCCTTTCAGAGACCCTAGAAGACATTTAAAGGGGAGTTTGGCCAAATATTTGAGCATATTTCCCCCAAAATGCTTGCCTGCTTTCCAGTTGCTCGATACCATAAGGTAGTATAATCTTCAAGCTTGGAGGATCAATTAGAATCCCAAACACCATGGTCTAATCTCCCCAGATAATAATCAGTCAAAGTTACAAAAACAAGCAATAAGTCCAGATACTTCTGGATTTCCAATAGTGACAATTCATGGGGGCCTGTTAAAACTCCCCAATTCTGTGGCATTTCAGTGGTATCAACAGTTTTCATAGCCTCTGAGACTATTACTATTTTTTTGTTTGTGAATATTGACAATAAAATGAATGCTTGCTGTTTGTACAATATTGTATTTTTCCTAATTTGCAAGTCGCTAGATATTCTTTTAATATCATGTGAGAACTATGTTTTTTTCTGTCTTCTCACCCTACCAAATGTATTTTATAAGATAGTTTTTAAGATGCATCTGAAGTTGCAAAGTAATAGGCAACAGTTTGGTATTGGGACCAGCCAGATTATTTGAAATTCAACGTGATTCCTCAACTTCTGACATAAAAAAAGCAAGGAAAAAAACAAAGGAAGCCTCATATTGCTCTTTAGAACTCCTCATTCTGCATCTGTGGTTAGTTCATTTCAATTTCTTGTATCAAATGAATATAGTAACTTACCATATACCATTGATCAGAGGAAGGACAGTTTCTTGTTTCCATTTCTTAAAAAAAAAAAAAAAAGACCCCACATATACATCATACATAAATTTTTTTTAAAAAAAATGAAGACCAGGTAGTAATGTATGAGTTATGCTGAATAGCTTTATTTCCCTGACTTGCTGATAACATTTCATGGCTTTCTCTTCTTTCTTTCCTCCCCCTCACTATAAATATCAGAGCTGATGACTGACTTTTACTGCTGCCTTTCATGCAAACTCCTCAGGCTTGCAAATCAGCTACTGATTCTGGAAACCTTCTCCCTGTCTCCCACCCTTGCTCACATCATTTCCTAATAATGGGGCAAAGGGGCCACTGAGAACACACAAACATTGTATAGCACACTGATTTGAGTAGCAAAACTCAAAGGTTGGATTTTGGTCTCATTGCTTCAGCTCATTTCGGTCCGTTTGGTGCGTCGTACAAGGCAGCTACCCACTCAGCATTTTGCCTATTGGGAGGATGGCAGAAGGGCAACCTGGACAGGTGACATAAATGGAGCAGAGGAGAAATGTTGGCAACAAAGCCTTTCTCCAAGCAGTAATTCTACTCCTACTTCAAACTTTGTCGCTCTTTAAAAATAACATTTCAAGATACTTTCCCTTTCTAAAATGAGTCACCTTCCCTAATAATGGTCCAGGTTAACATTCTATCACACATGTTCTCTAACCTTCTCCTAGCACTTCACACTCACATGCCTGTTCTACCTGATCAAAACTTGCCAAGCAAAGGTAGTGGGTATATTGGGGGGTGTATATAGACACATGTATACATACCTCTGTATATCTAAATGCCATGCTGATTTAGAAATGGAAGAATAGAATAATCAGTCGTGGTGATTAGCATTTTTAGAATATACTCTGCTATGCTAAACACTTAATTACACACTCACACTTATATACACACACACAGTCACTAAACACAATTTGAGGGAGAAACTATTATCAGCTCCATTTTATAGATAAGAAAACTAATAGGAAAAGATGTCAAGTGAGTTGCCCGAATCACACAGCTATAAGGTCCCAGAGAGGCATGCTAACCCAGACACTGCCCTGCTTTGCCAAAAACTCAGATGCTTACATCACCTAACCAGTTATGCAATGTATGTGTTTTTTGGTAACTTGTTTCCAAACATTAAATAAACTTTGGTGTCATTCTTTGACTGTTTATTGCCAGTCTTCTGGGTTTGTGATAATTCCATCTTCCCCAAAAGTGAAAGTTACTCAAGTTACAGCCCCTGGAAAGAAACATTTAAACCTCAGGCTCTTGGACTGTGCTGGCTGATATGATAGCACATATGGCTACTTAAATTAAACTAATGTAAGCCCCTCAGTCACAACTAGACACATTTCTCATGTTCAATTGTGGCATGTGGCTAGCGGCTACTCTGCTAGCCAGCACAGCCATTGGACATTTCCACCTTAATAGAAGCACTGCTCCAGGAGACAGATAACTGAGGAGATACAAAAGAGCAAATGATCCTTGAGCCCTTTCCAGAAAAGAAACTGACATGTGTTTCCAAGGAAGGACATTTAATGAGAGCCTGTTCTTGGCCAGGTACTGTGCTAGGTGCCAAGAGCATAGCGATCAATACGGATCAATGAGGCAGACATGAGCTCTGCCCTTCCTGGAACTGCAGTCTCTACCAGAGTCAGTCACCCCAGGTGAACACTGCTGTGAACGCTGCTGTGGTACGGGACTAAAGTGCTAGGAGGCAGAGAAGACCTAGAAGATGCAACATTGAACCCTGGCTTCAGGGCAGGAATCAGGCAAGGCTTTCTGGAGAGAAAGGAATGTAAACTAAGGTCTTAATTTTGAGAAGGCTCATGAACCAAATACAAAGAGGAAAAGTGTTCCTCACTGAAGGAACAGCCTGTGTGAAGACTCAAATGCAGAGAGAGAGCATGCTGTGCTTTTAAGTTTAAAGAAGTCAATAAAATTACTTTCTCCAGTCTGTTTCTCAGAATCGGAGCTTGGCTAAAACCTTTTTTTTTCTTCGTATTTTGACCAAGTTATTTTGCGTGGAGGGAAAGCAACAGAATCAAAAAGCAGAGGCTAGTGCAGAAGAGGTATACAGGAGCCAGAAGTGGCGAGCAACTACACCTTACCACTCAAGTGCTCCGATACAAAGAACTTTATGTAAACTTTATATAAAAGCCACTTTATATGAAGGACAGTTGCCAGATACTTTGCTGGGCAGTTTACTAGCATTATTTTACCCAGTCCTCACCATAAGCCTAGCTCTTTCCCTCCATTTATGCTTACATAATTAGAAGTTGGTAGAGAGACCCATGAGATAGGACCACCTCAAATCATGAGCTTTTCTGCTGAAACGCCAGGTTATACAGTCTCCCCAGTTACTGCTTCTTCCCTGCCCAGCCTAGCACCACCTAAGATGACCAGTTGGAGGAACGGTTGAATTCATATGAAGACATGGAAGAACTAAGAAAACTTGTGCTGTAGAAAAAATAGTTTGTACCAAACTAAAGTGTAACCCAAAAAAGGAAGAAGTGGCGAGGGGAAATGCCCTCTTCTTTAGAACCTACCTGTTAATAGTTAACCATTTACCAATACTGATTAACCCCAATAGAAGCATTTTGCTTTTTAGCCTTAGAATTTTCCAGAAAAGTACTAAACTAGGATCACTTATATTTGTCATCTTATCTAGCAATGATCAGACTGATTCAAAACATTTATGATTTATAGTGGGATAGTTCAAGCCAACTTTCTTCACAAACTTCCCTCTAAGATTGCCTCAATCTGTTGAAAACTATTTTATGACTCAACCCAGCTAAAATTTCAGCAGCACGTATCTTCAGATAAAATGCTTCATTCACATCAAGCAGTAATTAAATGTGCAGGGCATGAAATAAGCAGCAAGTTTGGCTTCAGAGCCATCTTGCAATCTGTAAACGATCCAAGATAGACCATATGCCTTTAAATCTAGATGACTGCATACGTATCCAAGAGAAAGCTAACTGCCATTTCTGCACAAGAGTCATCAAAAGATGAAAAAAAGGAAAAAAAGGTGAAAAAAGATTTATGTAGTTTGATAAATGTACATGCACTTAATACATATATGCACTGAGACTTGGTAAATGGCTCTTAACTTTCCCTTTTGGTTCTTAATTCAGTTCTTCTAAAGAAAACATTCTAACTGGCAACTCAAACCAGCATTATCCTTCAGTAGCTCATTGCAATGGTCTAGGGTAGCTATTTGGACAGACAGAGTTTTTCTGTCTAGCAAGGGTTCCCACTCCTCTTCCTTTGGTTCCTTATAGAAATCTCTCCCCCATTTTACACTGGGGCTGGCCACCACTGTACCACCCTGATTCCTGAATAGGCTTGCCATGCCTCAGAGGGGTGATTGGTTCAATCATGACTATGTGACAGAATAAGGCCAATCTGAATCTCCCCGAGATTGCTGTACAGATGGGGGAAGAAGAAGACTTCCATCCATGAGCTTGCAAAGCTAGGAGGACATGAGAGTGGGGCTGCTGGTGGCCATCTTGCTACTGAATGAAGAGAGCCCATGTGAGAACAGTCAAGCAGGGAAAATAGAGCTGGGAGATCGAGACAGAGTGCTGACCACATTGTTTGGGCTTGTGGATTCCATCATGTTTGATGTCACTTCATGAGTATTGAATGAGTTAAACAGTGACTGGCAACAATAGAAGGTGCTCAATAAATGTTACAGCCCATCTCTTTTCCTCCCTCTTTGACTTCGGCATCTGCCAGATAAAGATTCAATCCATCTTTGGCAGCCAACACTTCTGTTTCTGGCTTTTACAGGAAAGCCAGTAAGACAGAATAGAGAATGATGAGCACAAAGTTGGCCCCTCAGAGCAATGCAAGTCCCCTCAACATCTTACAGATATCTCTTTGGAAGCAGCCCTTCTCTGCTCAGTGCACTCTCACAGCTCAGACAACTGCCTGGTCCAGAATCAAGCTGGTATGAAAAATGGTACTTTATTTCCTGAAAGAGGAAGGAGCTGAGTTGGCCATACCCTGAAGTGGGACCTACTACAGGAAGCAGTCTACATAAGCACCTCAATGGGCATGCAGCTTTCCAATGGCCAATCATATGATGGTGCCAATCTGTGCTTGTTTGGCTGTTTGCCAGTGGCACCATTCTATAGAAAGCAGGCAATCTAGACTGTTAAAAATATATAACTTATCAATTTGACACAGTGTTTAACCTCATGAAAACCAGAGAGCATGGTGGTAATTAGTGCTAAATACTAACAGTGATTGAAAATTCAGTTACGAAGGAGCAAGTAAAGCCACCTCTACTGAATGGTGTTTGCAAAATATGCATCTTCTCACGCCTGCAAGGTTGTGATGGTAAACCATTTGCTTGCACAATAAGTGCTGGTGGTTGATGATCAAATTGGGTTGTTTATGTGCTACAGTCTGTGCAATATGAAAATCTTAAAGGTAATTTCTGAGATCTTAAGTTTGTGATTTTTCAGACTCAATAAGCAATATCTTAAATATCATAGAATTTAGAACTGGAATGGATCCTTGCAGATGAAAGAAACGAGGCTCAGAAGGGTTTAACGAGCTGTTAAGTGGCAATGCAGGGACTTCAAGCCATGTCTTCTGGTTTTCAGTTGGATGGATACCTCTCTGTCATAGCCCACTTTCTCAGAGATGATAACAAAGACATCAGAGTTGGGCTGGATCCTCTAAGAATGTAGTCCAACCTGCTCATTTACAGATAAAGTAAGGAAATGAGGCCCAAAGAGTTGAGGTTTTTGCTGAAAGTCAGAAAGGAATTAGGCTAAAACTTATTGACTCCTGGACCAGTGCTCACTCCTTGTTGCCATGGATAAATAGGCTTTACTAAACTTAGTTGTAAACACAAGTCATCCCACCATTTAATTTCCAACAAGGGGCAAATAAGCTAATGAACGCCCAGTCATCACCAGGGAAATCTGGCAGCGAATAAGGTCTGGCAATAAAATTTTTTACAGAGACGGGGTCTCCTAGTCAAGAAGGTGCATGGTACACATAAATAAACAACTAGACTGAAAAACTATAATCTGCCAGGTGTGTTGTGGTATTTTATTTTTCTTATAGTCACTGAGATCTAGAGGCTGCAGCTATTTCTGATACTGAAACTTCACTGACTTCAGCAAAAAGGCCCTTAAATGGCCTAAAGCATCAAGTCTCTTTTCAGTTCTTGGTTCCTAATTTATTCTGATATGATAGACAGGGTTAAACTAGAGTGTTTGTGTTGTTACAGTTTAAAGTTCACTGCTTTCTACATTCCTGTAGGATATATGTATACCAGGTAGAGTCTACGTAGCTGTAAATAAGTCTCGGTCTCTTTCTTCCTCTCCTGCTCTTTCTGAAAATTAGAGGAGTTAAGTCATTCTATCTAAGGAAGAGGGGGAAGGTGTGAAACAAGCCTCTGAGTTGCCTGTCCGCCTACAGACGAACATTAACATTGTTAATCAGCGTTACAGGCTTGGCTTTGCTTCCCAGGGAAATGGTTGGTAGAGATATAAAACGTTTTAATCCTTTCTAAGCAATGTTGTCCTTGGTGATAGCCAGGAAGGAGGGATTTCTTCTTTTCATTTATACCTTTTAGCAACCTTGTAAAGTTTTGAGTTACTTGCAATAAGAACCAAACTAATGTCAAATTAGGTTAATGAGGAATTATCAACTGCTTGCTCCATGCCGAACATTTTGCTAAGCCCTACTGAAGGGGCAAAAAATAATATTGTCCTTCAAGAGTTCACTATCTTTATAGAGCAACAATATTTAATAACAAAAATGATAAAATATTGAAGTTCCTTAGGTATAGTGAATTCTGGTAGGGCTGACCCTCATCCAGTGGGGCATGACTCTGGGAAGCAATTAGAAGGCCAGGGAGGAATGGAAGGTAGTTCTGAACACTGGGAGTATCCTAGTTATGAACACATAACTCACATGAACTCAGGAAAGGAGTCATCTCCATTTTTTTTTTCTTGCTTGCTTTGGTTTTCTGCGATGAAACTCTTAAGGCTACAATGTAAGGGGTCCCTTGCCTCACGCTTTTACCCCTTGATCCGTATGTTGTCTTTTTTTGTGGCTCAGAAAGTGGTGTTCTCAAAGCTGCAGAGAGATGGTGCAAAAAAGCCCCTTCATTCTTGCTGGTAACACCCTTGGCCTTGAACCCAGGGGCAGTTACGGATCTGAACAGACACTTTCCTCTGATTCTGAATGATGAGCCTGAAGTGAGTGAAACCTGCAGTCTTTACTCTTTTATTACTGGGAATAAGACTGTGGTTGTTGTTTTCCTTATTTATTTTTTTATTTTCCCAGCCCATACCTTTGTCTTTCATGCAAATAATTCCCTTCATGGGTCTACCGTATTTGTACTTCACTGATATTCTGATTTATCTGAGTTTGGGTAAACAAAGCTAAGGTAGCAGCTACAGCCACTGAACAAAGAATAGCCAATCAACCCCATTAAACCCTTTTGGAGCAAAGTAGATGTGCCTCCCGGCTCCCTTTTCTAAACTGCTTATATCAGGCTCCACTATGGTTACTAGAAAGGACTTTGGAGATAGGCCCAAGATCCTGGGGGTTCCCAAATAAGTTCTTTGATTTCTCAAAGTTTCTGCTTCCTTATCTGTAAAATGGAGACAATAATAATCCTCCCTCCTAATGATGTCAAGAAGATTAAATGAGGCGCTACAGGCAACGTGCTAAATACTATACTTGGCCTGTGGGTGAATATGCAATATTGGCTTTTATTTTTATCATGACCCTTAACATCACTCTGGATGCTCTTTTCAGTTCAATTTTATTGTATCAAAAAATGTTGGGGGTGAGTCAGAGAAAGGCCACAGTGTGCTCTGTCACTGGTAAAAGAAGATGGAAGGTTGAATTCAGGCACAGACCTATAACAGATAAACTCTAACAGAAATTTTTATTGTTCTATCAGCAGTATAATAATACCAAACAATAAAAGTAAGCAGCAAAGCACCTACTCCTCCTCCACCCTAACACATTAATTATTATTTTTCTATATTCTTTTTTTATTTTCTCCATTGCCAAACATAATTTTGCAGTTACACTTACAGGAGTTTGGATCTATTCAAAAAGCACATAAATGCCCTGGTGAGCAATTATCGATTGTCTACTAAGTATCAAGCCTTATTCTAAGGTACTGGGAATACAAAGAAGAAAATACCTTGAAAATTTACAGTAATCTAAATAAAATACAGTTTTTTGTTTTAGTAGCATATCTTTTTTCCCCCCCACAGCACAAGGATTTTCACATGTTGCTGCAGAGGAATAGAGGAATAGTCAAGAAACAAAAGGTAATGCATATTTCAGGGCTGATAGTAAAGTAGGGAAGTGACTAGAGAATGCCTGACCAATCTATGTGTAATGGCTGGGTTCATTCAAAGAGGCACAGGCATATCCTGCATCAGGAATCATTTATACCACAGAAAAGATAAAGTGAGAAATAAAAGAGAATGAAAGGAATTCGGGTAATACATGCATTGTGGGGTATCTGAAATAGTGATAACTTCAAAATAAATAGAAATAAACATCAAAATGTGAAAAAGGGACTTGTTATAAAATTGAAGCCATTCATGAAATAAGAGACAAGGAAAAAAAACTCAGAAACTTAAAGATAACATTATTTGTATTCACTATTAGCTTAATGTTTGTAGGTACCACAAAATGCGGTTATCAACCAAAAGAAAGAAATCTATCCATTAATAGAAAAGTAAAAATTCAATTGCAATAAAAAAATTGTTATGTGGGTACCACAAAATAGGGTTATCAACCAAAAGGGAGAAATCTATCCATAAATAGAAAAGTAAGAAATCAATTACAATTTTAAAAAAATTATTAAAGGGGGTCTGGGTGGCTCAGTCAGTTGAGTCCGACTCTTGGTTTTGATCTCATGGGTCCTGAGATCAAGCCCTGCAGTGGGCTCCGTGTTCAGTGGTGAATCTGCTTGAAGATTCTCTCCCTCCGCCCCTCCCCCCTCAAATAAATAAATCTTTAAAAAGATTTATTAAAGTCTCAAAAGCAATAACAACAAAAACTCTACAAAAATAAATGAGATAAGTGGGAAGCACTTGATACATATCGTAGGAGAATTTTTTAGTTCTCTTTTTCACTCAATTATCTTGCTGTTATCATTGCATTTCTTATGGGACTCAACAATTAGGCAATGTACACAGGCTCAGTTGAGATCTTACTGATCCATCACCTTTCTGGTAAGCATTCATTGTCATCAAAAAGAAAATTATATAATTGACCATTAAAATAATTAACTTCCTTAAATCTTAGCAAACTCTCAGTATAGGTGAATTTTACTGACAAAAGTAATCCTTCTAGGAAGGTTATTGCTTAGTTAACTGGTTTCCAGAATACTGCTAGAGAAGCACAATAGGAATTATTGTTGTGACAGGGCTGGCATGGGTTGGACATTGGTGAATTTCAAGTCTTTCCTCTGATCAGTTGATGTCCATGACTCAATAATAGGATGGTGAATTGAATTGATATCAATCATGTATTAAAAGTAATCTAACAACAACAAAAAACCCTCAAAATACTTTAAATGTTAATAAATTTTAAATTAAAATTTATAATACATCGAATGCAATAGAATACTAATCAGCTATGAAAATAACATACATGCAAATGTATATAAATATTTTACAGAAATCACATGAACAATGAGGATATGTAATATACATAGATATTCAAGGCATGGAAAGGTATTTAAGATAGCTGTTAAATAAAAAATTCTAGTTATGTAATGTCATCATATACACATCCTTTTTGGGGCGCCTGGGTGGCTCAGTCAGTTAAGCATCCAACTCTTGATTTTGGCTCAGGTCATGATCTCAGGATTGTGAGATCAAACCCCACATTGGCCTCTGTGCCCTGCACGGAGTCTGCTTAAAATTCTCTCTCTCCTTCTCCCTTTGCCCCTTCCCCCACTTGTGTACTCTCTTTAAATAAATAAATAAATAAATAAATAAAATCTTTTTTAAAAAGTTACATATCCCTTCTAAAAGGAAATTACATATACATAATATTTCTGCAAGAGTACACAAGAGATTGTAAGTTGTTAACTACCTCTAGAATGAGACTGCAGTAAGAGGCATATTTGTGCTTTTCAGTTTATTACACCATCATATTTGAATTTTTCACCATGAGTGTGAATTACCATAATAATAAACTAATTTAAAACTGAAAAAAAATTTAATGAAAAATTACAAGGACAGTTAATGGCAAATGGCAAATATATCAAAGAAACTATTGAAAGCTTAATAAAGGGAAATCATTATTTGATCCAAAAAGGTGAGGTAAATAATTTTCAATAAAAATAAATTTATCTCACGACTCTAAAATAGAACAACCAGAAAATAAATGCTAAACAATACATTAAACACATTAGTTGCCATGTGTTAACAGCACTAAATTATAAGGAAAACTGTGAAACTAGTGATTCTTTTTCAGTCAATTGCTTTAATTATCAAGAATCAAATACATAAATGGAACTTTTCTGAAAAAACTTTATGAGTTTTCCCATGAATATGCATCTAAAAGACAGAAGGCCTCTTCCCTTCTTCCTAACCACACTCACGCACACACACAGCTCTGCCATGCACTGTCAACATATGCTCACTACTGAAGGGAAATTTAATTTCATGACCCACCTAAAATATCGACATCTAAATGTAGACATTCTTTTCATTGCAATAGCTGCTGCAACCATACCCTTACATGGTAAAGAAACATTCAAAGGGATATATACATTTTTGGAGTGTGTCACATGGTAATTTAACATGTGGCACTTGCAAAGGATAGGCCTTGGGGTAAGAGGAGCTGCTTCTTTGCACTACCCATTCTGAGCCAAATCGTGCCTGTGGTCATCAGATGTATCTACTCACTCCTTTCAGTATTTATGTTAATATCATAAGGGATTCTTGTCACACAAAACTTTGTAGTGAAAATGCAAAAGGCAAAATAGGAATGCCTGAATCCAGACTGGGAAATTAGCATATGAGATCATAAATAGGTAATTAGACATACAAATACTACATGATTCTCTCAATAACCCCCAATCCTTCTCATTATAAGATGGGTGAAGAGTTGAGCCGGTCCCATTTGGACCCTCACCTTCTTGACTATCTTCCACTGATCCTCTTTCATGTCCTTATACTGTTATTAGTAACTTATTATTAATGATGATTCTTGTTAACATTTATTGAGAACCTAACATATATCCATCACTGTATTGACCATATTGCATGTATTTACCAAATTCTTATAATTCTACAAGGCTTTAAGGAAGGAAGGGCTCAAAGAGGGCACATGGTTAGTTATTGATAAATAATAATAATTGTAATTAATAATTGATAATACCAAAGCTAAGATGAGAATACTGTTGTACCATTTAGGGTTGTGGGTTGCAGATGATAGATTCTGACTCTGCTTAACGTAGGCACAACAGTAACCTACTACAAGAATACCAGAGACCACAGAATGTCTATGAATATCCTTCCAGAAATTATATATATACTAATTCCCTTTATTATTTTTTATTTTTTTATTTTTTCCCTTTAAAAAATATGTCATATTATGCTGGAGAGTGGGCTCAAACTTATTGGAGGAACAAAGGGAAGGCTAGGCAGTCAGAGGTTTAGCCCAAGTCATGCCACTTGTTCATAATAGAAAATAAAATGGACACAGTGAATGGATATCAAGGAGAATGGCTGAATAAATTATGATGGAAGTAATGGAATATAATGCAGCCATTAATAAAGATGAATTGAGCTCTCGCTGATAGTTTGGAGAGACTTCCATAAGGAGTTGCTGAGTAAGAAAAGCAAGATGCAGGAAAGTATCTGTAATATGATCCCATCTTTATAAAACATCACAGAGCCTACATATTTATATATACATATATGAATATGTATTTGTCCACATATGCATACATGATACAGAGAAAAACACGGAAAGATATATTCTAGGTTGTCACCAGAAGTGTTTGGCTGGGGTGGGGCAAAGGGCAGGATGAGGGATGATAGAATCAAGGATAACAAAAAACTGAAAAGCACACTGTGCATATATGATTATATTTCTGTATTTTTGCATAGTTGTGTTTATATGTGGACATGTAAGAAATAATAATTTTTTAAATGCCAGGGGAAGGGTCTAGTTAGGATTCTGGCATCAACATGAGCTTTCTACATCTGTGCCTTTTCTACATCATTTGCTCCAGAAGGAGAGCATCTGAAGATGGAGAGCATCTCCTGGTCTGAGCAAATATATTAGTCAGCTCAGCTGCATAACAAAATAGCACAGGCTGGGTAGCTTAAACAACAGAAATTTACTTCTCACAGTTCTGGAGACTAGAAGTCCAAGATCCAGGTTCAGCTGATTGAGATTCTGATGAGACCTTTCTTCGGGGCTTGTAGACAGCTACATCTCACTGTAGCCTCTCATGACCTCCTCTTGTGTGCCAGGATACACCTCCTTCTCTCTCTCTCTTATTCTTCTTCCTTTTCTTATAAGGCCACCAGTGCCATTGGATTAGAGCCCCACTCTATGAAGTCATTTAACCCTAATTACCTCCTAAAGACCCTGTCTTCAAATACAGTTACATTGGGGATTAGAGCTGCAACATATCAACTTCGGGGGAGATACAGTTCAGTCCATAGTAGTGAAGCAGCTTCTTTATTTTTTATTCCATCATAGGAATCTAGGTCCTGACTTCCACTAGACTCATACACACAGTGGCAGATTCTCCAAACACCTAAAGGTGGTCTGGCTGGGTGGCCAATGACTTGACTAATATGCAGATATCTTACTCTAAAACCCATGTACACTCTTCACTATGCCAGATAGTTTCCTCTGTAAAGATAACCTACTCTCTGTGTGTTAATCATGTATGTTTAGACTTTAGGTATAAGATCTTTAGCAAGTATATTTCTATTACATGAGCTATCACTTTTCCTAATTTGCTGTTGTACCAATCCAAATTTAATCTGAAGTATAACTGCTTTTAGATATTTTGGGAGTGGGGGTAAGGATGGAGTTGAGGGATATCTTTAATATTTCTATATTGTCTCTCTCTTTGCTGTGTGGTGATAGTAAGAAGGATTATACAGATCATCCTGACTTTTGGGGAGAAAATATTCATTCATACCTGAAAAAGATTCTCTTTCTGAGCAAGAATTACTGGCTAAAATGCTCCTTCTTTGTCGCACTATCAAATACTCCCTGGCTACTGTCACGACAATTTTGCTATTTAATTATTTCATATCGGCCTTCATGGATTAAGCCATTGTACCTAGTTATTATTGTTTTGCAAGACCCCTTGGTAGGCCAAACATTAAAAATGACTCCCTACCCTCTAGTCCAAACACAGTTTCTACGAGGCTAAAATCCATGCAGTCACTGGAAATGCATAAAAATTCTTGGAAATCTATTGAACATATGTAACAGATGTTACATAATGGGTACTAAAATTCAAAACTGTGTTTCATAAAAATGCCTCTGAGAAGAGTAAGCCAGGGAAGTGCAAAGGAACATAAATACTCTGCTCCCATTTGTGTAAGAAAGAAGAAAACATTCACATACTTACCTGTCTTTACAAAATGAAACACAGGAAGATGTAATGGGCTGAATTGTGTCCCCTCAAAATTCATATGTTGAAGCCTTAGCCCTCAGTACCTATGAATAAATAGGATCTTTAAGGAGTAACTAAGTTAAAATGAGCCTGTAAGGGTGGGCTCTGGTCTCATCTCACTGATGTCCTTGTAAGAAGAAGAGATGAGGACACACACAGAGATAGCAGGAGGATGAGTGAGCAAAGGAATGACCATGCGAAGAGGCGGTGAGAAGGTGGCCAAGAAGAGGCCTCAGAGAAGTACGCTGAACATGCATAGTTTGGTGTCTAATATTCTTTTATCAAAAGGAACCAGGGCTTCTTAGAGAAATACCAGAAGACTGGAGCAGATTAGGTAAAAGATGAATCTACAATATTTTGTTGTGCCAGAAATAAAGGAAGAGATTTTTAAAAATGATAGAGGCTAGTTCAACAGGTCTAAAACTGGCCAAATTGGGACAATGTTAATGCCAAAAGAACTGAGTCCAATAATTATAAATTAATTATAAGCTAGGAATCTACATGTTCATACTGATAATAAGATAAATGGACAAGGGAGAGGGAGGGCTCTTGCTTACAGTATAATGCGTGTCAAGTGGCAAACATGGAAGGAAGGTTAGAGTTGGATAAATATTAGTTTGTGAAGATTGGTCCAGGCAAGAGTTATCAGTGTATGCTAAATATAGGACTAATTTTGATGGGGAGCAGAATATTTGCATTGTCTTCAAGAAATTTCCCATTGGTTGCTTGTTAGTTATAAGGGAAAAAATAGTTAACCATGTAGTACGCAAATACTAGGACACCTTCACATGTAATCAAAATTCACATCACCAGTGAAGAGCAAATAGGCATCTTGTGCTTCCAGTTGTGGTACCTTGAAAAGGATACAACATTGCTTATGCGATATTCTGGCCAGTAATTTATAACCTGAATTAAATCATGAGGAAATATCAGACAAGCCCAAATGAGAAACAGTGTATATTTGTGTATACTTAAAAAAAAATCAATAACATGAAAGTCCCACAAAACCTGTGGAAATTTTCCAGTGAAAAGCTGATAACTAAGTGCAATATTTGATCCTAGACTGGATCCTATACCAGAGGGAGAGAAATGTTATTAAGATGCTATTGTGTTAGTGGACAAAATGGACGTATGGTTGGTGGATTGGGTGAACGTATTGTTTCACTCTTGTATTTACTGAAGTTGAAAACCATATCATGGTTTTTTCTGTTTTAAAAAATCCCTAATATTATGAAATATACACTGAAGTATTTAGGAGTAAACAACCTGATGTATACACCTTATTTTAAATTGTTCATGGAAAAATATATATACGCACACACTGTGTGTAGATAGCTTATCCAACTGAGCCACCCAGGCGTCCCTGAATACTGGTATTTTCTGTAATATTCTTTTTCTTGCATCTTTATATAACTTTGAAATTATTTCCAAATTAAAAGGGTTTGTGTGTGTGTGTGTGTTTGTTTTCTAGGACTTGTTTATGTGTTTTGTGTGTCTGGGAAAGATGCTCTGAGAAAAGGGTTTTTTCATCTGAAAAGATTACTGTTTAGGAAGGGGTGTGCTTTTAGTGAACTATTTTTCTGTCCTTTATAGGACACTGATCTGTAGAGAAAATGGCAGTAATTAGGAAAGCAGCTAAAAAAGCTGACTATGAGTACTATTTTGATCCAGGAAAAGATACTTTTTCTTATATTGAGGAAATGTTAGCTCAAGAATGAACAAAATATTAACAGGAAGAATGTAAGATTGTGAGTTATAGTAAATTTATTTATAGCTTTAACATTTTGTGTTAAAGTAAATGACAGTATGTAAGAGAGAACAAACTCCTTTGATTTCCATAGAACAGGTATAGTACCTTGAGAAGAAAAAAAAAGCAAAAGTTACAATGTTTCTTAAGAAATAATTGCTATCCTCTAGCTTTCCCCTCTTTGAGTTATCTCAGGAAGTAATTCAGTTCTGTACTTGGTTTTGCTTGTGCAGTCTACCTTTGCTCACGTCTCCCTTGCTCTTATTGTGAGTTAGCGGTAATGCGGCGATTCTCTGAATGCCTGGAACACCAACCTTCTCAGATACCTGGATATATTTCATTTCAGTGATAGAGCCATTGAATTGCAATTATTTTAAGTCACTAGCTTGTAATTGAACTAGAACCAAATGAAGGGCTAATCTCTAAAATAGTTCTGTTTGAATTTTTACAAATAGTTACATTCAGGTATATAAAATTGATTGGCATGCTACAAACTCCATATAGACTACAGTGTCTGAAGGTATTTTATAAAGTGTTTACGCTCTCACTGTATACCTTAAAATTTACTTTACTTTTGAAACTTTTTTTTACTACAGAAGTGTTCGAACATAGACAAAAGTAGAGAACATTGTATAATAATCCCCTAGGCACCCATCACATAGCTTCAGCAATTATCAACATGCAGGCACTCTGGTTTCACCTGTAACCCCACTTTTTCATATCCCATCCCACTGGATCATTTTTGTGGTAAAGCTCAGATATTATATCATTTCACTTACAAATACTTCAGCATGTATCTCTTTGAAAAAAATCATTACACTGAATAATTTAATAATTTAAAGGCAATTCTAAATTAAAATTTTATTTTCAAATAATTGTTTTTTTCCTTCTCTTTATGGTACTTCTCCTTGATCTTTCTCTGTGAACTGTAACCCTCTCTGCAATTTTGAGATGTACCATGGGAGAGGTATTGCTTTAAGTCCAAGAAAACTCTTCCAAATTATAAATAGCTTACAGTTATGCTCATAACCTAAGCCTGCAAAAAATAAAATAAAGCTGCATACCCTTATATTTTAAGAAACTCCTTAGGGACCCCTGGGTGGCTCAGTCGGTTAAGCGGCTGCCTTTGGCTCCGGTCATGATCCCAGGGTCCTGGGATCGAGTCCCACATCGGGCTCCTTCCTCAGCAGGAAGCCTGCTCCTCCCTCCGTCTGCTCTGCCTGCTGCTCCCCCTACTTGTGCTCTCTATCTCTGACAAATAAATAAAATTTAAAAAAAATTGTTTTTAAGTTTAAAAAAACTCTTTATTGTAAAATAAAACACAGATACAGAAATCTAGATCAATGTATAGCTTAATGAATTATCATAAGTCTAACACCCTTGTAACCACCTCCCAGGTCACCTTAGAAGCCTGTCCATATGAATTCTCTCAACCTCAGCCATTCCATCCTCCCAAAGCAGTCACTACCCTGACTTTTATAATTATCCCCTGCTTGCTTTGCTTTATAGTTTTATCAACCAAGAGTGCAAACCTAGACCCTATTGTTTAGCCTTGCCCCCCCCCTTTTTTTTAGCGTGGTATATGTTTTTGAAGCTCCATGTCTTTTAAGACCAGCTGCATGCTTAGTCCACTGCATTTTCACCACCTTCCCTACCCATGAAAGTTCGGTTTTATTGCTTTAAACATTCTTTCCTTCCATGTACCATTACTATAACTAAAATATATTCAACTAAACCCACACAAAAATTAAAAGCAAACACTCTTTTCCTGATGTAAGTAGACAAAATACTTTGATCTAGATTGAGGTGGGAGGCACAAAGCACATTTTTATAATCTCAGCCAACACTAGAAAGCCCAACAGTAAGTATTTCATTGTATTTTGAAAAACTTCTGGTGGCAAAGTTTCCTCTTAGTTGTCATGACAATGTTCATTCTTTACAATGTAGAAGCAATTAGAGTACCTGGGAGATTAAAAGGAAAAAAAAATATATAGAAACTTCTAGACAAAGGTGTTGATTTGGGATAATTAAGGTGAAGCAAAGACTAATACATTTTGATCAGTTCTGAGTACAACATTTTTCGAAAATCCTTCCATCTCCGCTTTTATTGATTAGGGAAACAATATGGCCTCAAAATGACAGCTATGTGATTGAAGAAAAATATATAACAGAGCAACATTAAAATATGAATTCCCATTTTGTATTCTGTCTTTTTACTAAGTCCGTTTACTTGCACATTGTAAGGTGAAAGTTCAGAAG
Source organism: Ursus americanus (assembly GCF_024610735.1). NCBI lineage: Eukaryota > Metazoa > Chordata > Mammalia > Carnivora > Ursidae > Ursus > Ursus americanus. The sequence continues at coordinate 3,083,247 of NC_142131.1, forward strand.
CATAGCTTATGCTTTAGAAAGAGTATCCATTTCTTAAATGGTGTCAGCAAAAGCTTTCTTTCCATAAGACAGTAAAGTAAGTAATTGTAGGATATTTTTCTTCATCTATATCTCATGGTCAGGCTTATGTTAGAAAGAAAGAGGAAAAACTCTCCTAGCACTGACAGTCATATTTGGTAATAAAGATGATAGTAACATTACTGTTTATAACTTGATTCTTTTTTTTCTTATTATCTGAGAGAGAGAGAGAGAGAGAGAGAGAGAGAGACCATGAGCTGGGGGAGGGGCAGAGAAAGGGAGAGGGACAAGCAGACTCCACACCGAGCAGGGAGCCTGACCTGGAGCCCAGCTAGCAGCCCTACCAGGAACCCTACCAAGAGCCTGACCTGGGATTTGATCCAGGACCCTGAGATCATGACCTGAGCCTAAGTCAGAAACGTAACCGATTGAGATGGCCAGGAGCCCCTATAACTTTATTCTTGTTAAATGTTTTGTATCTTGGTAGAGTGATAGAACCTAGAATTTCATTCTTTTGTTTCCCTTTCCACTATGAATCTAACCTATTAGAAAAATAATTGTACATCATTGATTATCTACAAGCTATACTATCAATCATTAATACAAACAGTGGTTTTCCCTCTTTTAAAATGATTATTTGACACTTGAAAGAATAAACTAGGGAAAACACATCCTGAAGGTGCTCATAAAATGCAGCATTGTTTAAGTTTGGTCATAGTGATTACCCAATAGAGCATTAGCTGGGGGAAGAGCAATGATACTATTATCATATGTTTACATCAAGGAATTTTTATGTGAACCTGTATTTTTCCCATCAGTATTAGATATGGCAAGAAAGATCCAACTGCATAAATATCTGTCCATGTGAAATTGTGAGGCATTTGTTAAACTGTGCTCTAAATTTAATCCTCACTAAATCCTATCATTTAGTTTTTCTTAAAAACTTAATGATGAGAAGTCATTGTTTATCTGTGGGATCTCGATATTACCTTAAGCTCTTGAAAAGCCTGGCAAAGATGTGACCGCTCTCTTAAGTTTTATATTTCAAATACTTTTAAAAGAAAAACAATGACTTCAAAATCTGGTCACCATTTCTCAGCTGTCAAAAATGTGTTTTCTTTTCGGTGGTAGAGAAATATCATATAGCACTGCTTTGTTTCAAGGTCATCTGTCAAGAATCTCAATTTACCTGCAAGTCTTGATGTACCCTAAACATCAATAAGTGGCTCGTTCCTACCTTGCATTACAAAACGGAGTCTGTTCCTGTGTCATCTAATAAGACTATGACTGTTTTTTTAGCAGTGTTAGCAGTAAACACTCAAAAGCATCACATCTAGTTCCTCTTTCTTTCTCTCTTGAGAGAAGACAAAGCTATTTCTCCCAAGGAATAGAAACCTTCTGGCATTATTTCTTTGTCAAACAGTTCTTCATCTCATAGTGAAGCGACATCATTTCTATATACAGAATCATTTTTTAAAATGTGTTTTATCCCTATTATGAAAGAAACACTATGCCTGCCTGGACATTCCATAAAGCATCCCTTGTGGGGGCCTCCTCCCTATTTTCCTGGAATTTAAAGCATTTCTTTACATTGATATACTAAATAGACATCTGGACTACACAGTAGTCGGCAGTTTATTAAAGGCAAGTCTTAAATAGGCAACTTGTAAGAGCCTGTTTTATTCTTTATATCACAAGTGTAGGGACATCAAATGTCAGTGAATTTATTTTTGTGTGATACTGGGTACCTCTTTGCTGTTGTATGGAACATAAGGTTAATGATTCTTTGTGAAGTTAAAATCCTCATGTCCATGCCCAGGAAGCCTAAATAGGCTAGGATATGACTGGATATGTTGTTTAATGCATTTTCCATGATTATCATTAATGCTAATCATCATAACATTTGTCAGGGCACTCTATTTTAAGTAGGCTGGTTCTTTCCTCCACATCTTTCTCCATGCCATTAACTTTTACCCAACAGAAGATCAGAAAATAGATTTATTTATTTATTCAGGCATCAGAAATATTTATGGAGGACTTTCTGGGTGCAAGTGTTGAAGAATATTCAAATAAGCTTAAGAAAATGCTCTTGTTTCAAGGACCCTATGATGTTATAGAGACAATAAGACAGGCTCTCAAAAACCCACAATAGAGACCAATGCTATTTGAGTGGTAAAGGGAAGGGAAATAAGTATTGATCATCTAAGTGCATTCACATGTGATCTCATATAATTCTTACGGCAATCCTCCGCCAGGAGTATTATTATCGTGCTGCTTTTTTTTTTTTTGTAAAGAATAACAAAACTTGCTGAAGGTCATGGGATTTTAATGTGAATCTGTCTTAGTTCAAAGCCCATACTCATTCTGGTAGGAACATAGTCTTATACTTTTAGGAAAGGAAAAGGTCACCTGGAGGTTTGGTTGAATGGGAGGGAGGGTATTCCAAGGATAAGGCACAGGGAAGGAAATGGAGTGGAAAGGGAAGAATTCACTTGGGAAGAGAGAAGAGTAGTGCTGATGAATAGTGGAAAATAAGGCTAGAATTAGTAGCTGTGGATCTGAGGAGTAAGGCCACTTAGTGGTAGACTGTGAAGGCTGTACTTTATCCTGCAACCAGTGCAACAACGGGAAAGTTCTGATCAAGGACATGGGATGATCATGTCATTTTTTCAAAAACCTTCTGCCAGTAGCGTACAGAGGGAAGAGATGTAAGTTATTCTGTCATTTTTAGTATAAGCCACACTCTGGTTTCTGGACGGGGCCAGAAAGCTGCCAATCATGTTTTTTATGGTCCATGGTGGGCATGTTCATTCTTTACTGTGTGAAATTCACAGGTTTTTTTCTTAGTTCTCTCTTTTTTTTTTTAGGATTTTGTTTATTTATTTGAGAGAGAGAGAGTGGAGGGAGGGGCAGAAGGAGAGGGGGAGAGAGAGAATTCCAAGCAGACTCCCCGCTGAGCACAGAGCCCACATGGGGCTCCATCCCACAACCCTGGAATCATGACCTGGGCCCAAATCAAGAGTTGGACACTCAATGGACTGGGCCATCCAGGTGCCCCAGTTTTTTCTTAGCTCTCAGTCTATCATGGAGCAGTGCTTCTGTGGCTGACAAGAAGGGGGAGCAGGGCAAAGAAAAGGAGAGATGCAAACTTATATTGAGATTAAAAATAGGAATTTTAGTCCCTGACTAAAGGAACAGAGTAAGCTCAACTTTTCAGTGCATGTTTATATCTAACAATAAGGCAGATATCCATTCTGTGGGAATGAATGAGAAAAGATAATCTGGGGTCGTTGCTACTAGGTAACAATACTGTAAATACCCTTCACAATCTCATACTTAAGGTTCTAGAAGGCCTACGTGAGAAAGGGTGAGGGGTCCGAACCAGCTTAGAAGAGAATGGCATTATTGAATCTTCTGTAGCATACTATTAGATGTGGAAGGTAAGAGTTCAGTACTAGGAGATGCAGATATGCCCCAAACCCTGTACCCAAACTACCTTTGGCTTTCCTATATTAAAAGGTAATGTTTCTCCTCCCTGGTTGCACATAAGAATCACCTGGAGCATTTTGAATAATATATTCATAGTCAGGCCCTATCACCAAGAGGTCCTAAATTAACTGTTCTGGGACTTAGGTTTAATATACACAGAGAAACACACAGGTTTTTGGTCTACTGTTTGATGAGTGGATCCAGTTTTAAAATGGAGATGCCATAAACTTCAGAGATACATAATCTTTGACTTTCAAGCCACAGGTTGAACATCTCTAGACCTAGAAGAAATTCAGAGACTTAGCAGAAATGGGAATGATTATTAAAATTACCTTTAAAATATATTTTGAGCTACATTTACTCAGAGGGTACAGTTTGTTAAGGGTCATAATACATAAACTTTTAATATTTTCTTTCTTGGCTATATATACTGAAACATCAAATTAACGGTGTATATCAGTGAACTCTGGGAAGACCATGCAGCCCAAGGCCAGAAGATTTTTTTTCCCTTTGTGATTCACAGCACACCCCCCTACCACCAGTGATATGACCTGAAGGAAGAGTGAGATTATGTGAGAGAAGAGTGTAGAGGACTACTCAAGTGATAGGATCTGGGCCCCAGAGTTTTACTAGGGACCCTTAGTTGGTCCCAGTATGTACAGAGGAGGTGGGAGAGGGAGCAGAACAGGGAATTCTGTCAGCACCAGTCTGTCTGAAGGAGAAAGGCTTGCCTCGTGTCGTGCTTCAAAGAGCAAGATCCTCTGCATGGAAAAACACTAGAGAATGCCAAACAGCCAAACCCAGTAGAGCACGAGGGAAGGAAAAGTAGAAGCAGGAATTTCAGGCATTGTTTGACTTCCTTATCACAATTAAAACTGCTTCTTGAAACATTAGTAAGAGTGGGGATTGGGAATTTGATCAATATGAGAAGTGATTTGAGTAAACATGTAAGCAATTAAACATGCAAGATATAACTTGATTGTTTGATGTTCATTTCTGACATTCTTTCGAGGAGTACTGATGACACACTAAAACCTAATTCCTGGAACCAGTTTTCAGAAGCACAGATTTTAAATTCTTATTGGTTATTGACAAAAAGCAAACAAACTTTTAACAAGGCAGAGAAACCACACATGATTTCCATTTCAAGTAGCATTAGGCCTAGAAAAATATTTAGTCATACTTTTAACAGTCTAATTTCAAAGATGTGTTAAGACTGAGTGAATAAATATGTGTAAGTTTTTAGTTAGCTAAAGAGAAGCCTTTAGTATCTGCAGATATAAGCATAGCAATGAAGCAACACCTCAGAGTCATCACTTCCCCCCAGCACCCCCGTATATAAATGGGCACTGAGGGGAGTAACTATGAAGAGTTTCCCATATGCCAGTGAGCAAAGTTCATTGCATGGATTATGTCATTTAATTCTCACAACATTTTCATGGTGTTGATCCTGTTATTATATGTTTCACAGATGAAGGAACCGAGAAGTTAAATAGCTTATGTGAAGTCACCCACCTAGCAAGGGCACAGGCCCACAGGAACCCAGGCAGCTTGATTTCAGACCCAGAGAGAAGCTCAGAATTAACATGTCATCACCACAATAGCGTCCAAAGGACAGCATCAAAAATACAGTCCAGGCCCCCTGCTGGCCTTGTTTGGAGCCAGGATAGGGAAAACAGGACTGAAATCCATCCCTGGCTTCACTTCCCCTTACCCTCCAGGCCTTGGTCAGTCCTCAGAAGAAGCATCCAACAGTCAGGTAGTTGTTTTCTTCCCTGACCTCTCTCCTCCCTTCAAGCAGCAAGTTCAGAGTGACCAGAAGAACAGTCACAGGTCAGTGGTTGATGTGGTCCACCCTTTGCCACTCACCTTGTAAAGCTGAGGACATTTCAGAACATTGTCAGCAGCAGGCCCTGGGCGGGCAGCTGTACTCCAGCTCTCTATTCCTGAGCCTCTCTACCATAGTTTATTACTGTGCCCTTAAATCTCACTATTCAACTTTTGAACCAAAGCAATATACCTGGAGAAATAAGAGTGATAACTAAAGGTCCTACCTAATACCTACTCCTTGCAAGTCACTGTTCTAAGTATTTCACATTTATAGCTCCTTTCATTCTCATTATAGTCCTGTAAGGTCGATATGGAGGTGTCCAGCTCATCACCAGTTGCTTGACTTTCTTGGTTACACAATGAAAATCCTGTATCCTGTATCCAGGGACCTCCTTATTCTCAGGCAAGCTGGGATGCTTGATCACACCAGGTAGGTAGTATAATAAGTAAAAAAACAATGGACGCCCAGAGAAGTTTAGTGACTTGCTCAAGGTCACAGACTTAGCAAGGAGCAGAGGCAAGATTTGAAGCCAGGTGATCTGGCACCATAGCTTTCTCTCTTAACCAATAAGATATAAATTATTCTCCCTTGAGAACAGGGAAATCTTAATGATGGACTAATGACAATGATAATAATATCATCCCAAAGACATTTGAGTTAGGAAATTGGAAAAGGAAGGAGACATTGGGACACTGTGATAGGCCCTTTTTTACATGATTTCATTTAAGCCTGACAAAAACTCTGTTAGATGTCATTTTTCCCATTTTATGGATGAGGAAACAGAGGCTCAGGAAAGTTAAGTCTTGCTTAAGGTCAAAAAGGTAGGAAGTGCAGAGATGGATTTCAAATCTAATTCTCGCTGTCTCTGAAGTCAGTGATTATTTCATTGCATCTGGCTCCCTTTAACAATTTACATTTATAGAGCACTTTATAGTTTACAAAGCCTTGTTACATGCATCATCTTCTTGGATCCTCACAAACTCACTGAAATAGGTACAGCAGTAATAACATTCTCATTTACACATGCAAACACCAAAGATTTGAGAGGTTACATGTTCTCCTGAGGTTATACAGATATCACATGACTTAGCTGAGGCTAGAAGGCAGGTTTCCTGACAAGTTAATGTTATGGAGTGAATGTTTATGTTCCCCCCAAATTTTTGTGTTAAAATGTAATCCCCATTGTGATAGTATTAGGAGATGCGGCCTCTGGGAGGTGATTAGCTCATGAGGGTGGAGCCCTTATATATAGGGTTAGTGCCCTTATAAAAGAGAACCTGGAGAGTCTCTTGCCGCTTCTGCCATGTGAGGACACAGTGAGATGGCAATCTATGAACCAGGAACCAGGGACTCATAAGACAACAAATCTGCTGGTGCCTTGATCTTGTACTTCCCAGCCTCCAGAACTATGAGTAATAAATGTCTGTTGTTTATAAGCCACTCAGTTTGTGGTAGTTTATTATAGCAGCCTGAACGGACTAAGACAGTTAATGTTCTTTTATTCTTACTTCCTAACTTCTTTGGAACGTATTCTGTAGGATATCCATGAACTTATGTAACAGAAAGAAATGGGTGAGGTAATGGGTGTGAGGTAGGGGGTAGAGCAAATGGTGAACTCCAGTTCCAAGAATAAAAGTGACATGATGAGTAGGGTAGGAAGCAATTATCATAGGAACTTCTAAGCTCACAGTGACTATCATTCCCAATGGGGAAAAACTGAGATCTTTTCCCTTAAGGTCCAGAACACAAAAGGGATGCCCACTCTCACCATCATTGTTCAACATAGTACTAGAAGTCCTAGCGTCAGCAATCAGACAACAAAAAGAAATAAAAGGCATTCAAATTGGCAAAGAAGAAGTCAAATTCTCTCTCTTCACAGATGACATGATACTTTATGTGGAAAATCCAAATTACTAGAACTCATACAGCAATTCAGCAGTGTGGCAGGATACAAAATCAATGCACAGAAATCAGTTGTATTTCTATATACTAACAATATAACTGAAGAAAGAGAAATTAAGGAATCAATTCCATTTACAATAGCACCAAAAACCATAAGATACCTAGGAATAAACCTAACCAAAGAGGTAAAAGATCTATACTCTAGAAACTACAGAACATTATAAAAGAAATTGAGGAAGGCACAAAGAGATGGGAAAAAATCCCATGCTTGTGGAGTGGATGAAAAAACATTATTAAAATGTCTATGCTGCCCAGAGTAATCTCCACTTTCAATACCATCCCTATCAAAATACCACTGGCATTTTTCACAGAGTGGGAACAAACAGTCCTAAAATTTGTATGGAACAAGAAAAGATCCTGGAATTGCGAGGGGAATGTTGAAAAAGAAAACCAAAGCTGGGGGCATCACGATGCCTGACTTCAAGCTATATTACAAAGCTGTGATCATCAAGACAGCATGGTATTGGCTCAAAAACAGACACATAGATTAATGGAACAGAATAAAGACCCCAGAAATGGACCCTCAATTTTATGGTCTAATCTTCTACAAATCAGAAAAGAATATCCAATGGACAAAAGACAGTCTCTTCAATAAATGGTGCTGGGAAAATTGGACAGCCACATGCAGAAGAATGAAACTGGACCATTCTCTTGCACCATACACAAAGATAAACTCAAAATGGATGAAAGACCTCAATGTGAGACAGGAATCCATCAAAATCCTAGAGGAGAACATAGGCAGCAACCACTTTGACATCAGCCACAGCAACTTCTTTCAAGACACGTCTCCAAAAGAAAGAATGGGGGAAAAAAGACATATCTCCAAAGGCAAGGGAAACAAAAGAAAAAATAAACTTTTGGGACTTCATCAAGAAAAAAAGCTTCTGCACAGAAAAGGAAACAGTCAACAAAACTAAGAGGCAACTCACGGAACGGAAGAAGATATTTTCAAATGGCATTACAGATAAACGGTTGGTATCCAGGATCTATAAAGAACTTCTCAAACTCAACAGCCAACAAGCAATCAAGCCAAAAAATGGGCAGAAGACATGAACAGACACTTCTCCAAAGAAGACATACAAATGGCTAACAGACACATGAAAATATGTTCAACATCATTAGCTATCAGGGAAATACAAATCAAAACCACAATGAGATACCACCTTACACCAGTTAGAATGGCAAAATTAACAAGGCAGGAAACAACAAGTGTTGACGAGGATGCGGAGAAAGGGGAACCTTCTTACACTGTTGGTGGGAATGCAAGTTGGTACAGCCACTTTAGAAAACAGTATGGAGGTTCCTCAGGATGTTAAAAATGAGCTACCCTACAACCCAGCAATTGCACTACTAGGTATTTGCCCTAAAGATACAGATGTAGTGAAAGGAAGGGGCACATGTACCCCAATGTTCACAGCAGCAATGTCCACAATAGCCAAACTGTGGAAGGAGCTGAGATGTCCTTCAACAGATGACTGGATAAAGAAGATGTGGTTCATATATACAATGGAATATTACTCAGCCATCAGAAAATATGAATACCCACCACTTACATTGACATGGATGGAACTGGAGAGGATTATGCTAGGTGAAATAAGTCAAGCAGAGACAGAATAGCATGGAGGACCATAGGGGAAGGGAGGGAAAACTGAATGGGAAGAAATCAGAGAGGTAGACAAACCATGAGAGTCTCTGGACTCCAGGAAACAAACTGAGGGTTATAGAAGGGAGGCAGGTGGAGGGGATGAGATAGCCAGGTGATGGGTATTAAGGAGGGCATGTGTTATGATGAGCACTGGGTGCTATATGCAACTAATGAATCGTTGAACACTACATCAAAAACTAATGATGTACTGTATGTTGGCTAACTGAACATAATAAAAAAATAAAAAAAAGAACTTCTAAATAGATAGTCAAAGAGAGGCTGGGGTAGGGGACTGGGGGGGGGGGGGGGCGGGGCAGGGGAAGTTGTCCTAGACGTTTTTGACATTTCAGCAAAGACCAGAACATGTACTTACTGTATAAAAAATCTCTTCTGTCTCCAGCTCATTCATTCATTCATTCAATAAATACTTCGTGAAGACCTAACATGCCAGGCAAGAGGAATATAAGAGTGACCAACATAAATATAGAACAGCTAGATACTTGGAGTTTATGGTGTGATAAGGAAATATTACCACTGCTTATTATTCATGCCAATCCTGGCTCTTCTCATACCAGCTGGGGGTGGGGACAGCTAATTTGTGTAGCATTTGTCGAGTCATGGTGTAAATAGTTCCACCTATGGCTGATTGTAAACTGCCAAGGTGATGTCAGTTGGTTCTCAAAATTCCCGAAAATTTAAGTCCGCTCTCCAGCCTCAACAGACCACTGATACTAGCCCCCACCTCACCCACCCTACCCTCACACATTTAACAGTGGGAATTATTATTCCTTACAAGTTCTAAAGGGTTTTAAAATTAGGAGAGTGTTTCCAGCATTAGGAGGGTAGCAGCAAAGTTGGCAAATTGTAGGGTAGCATGGGTTTTTGTTTTTGCCCGGAGTGACAGAAGTGAGGGCAGGGGAATCCAGTAATACTGCAAAGCATACCTGGGGAGCTCTAGAGGAAGAAAAGCTAAAGCACACTAGGCGTCTGCTAATGAACTACAAGTGGACCCCCATTCAGGAGATGGACAACGTTAGTAAGTGTGATTTCTCCACAGCTTAACTTTACTCTTTTCTGTCCAGTTTCTCATGTAAGATCCTTAACTGAGAGAAGTAATGTGATGACCCATGAATGTGGGTCAGTAGATCACACTGGTCTGCATTTTGCTGAGAATATTTCCTTAAAATTGTTAAAAAGTGGTTTGGACACAGGGCAGGAGCTGGGCTCGGGGGGCCAGAAACTTGCTGGAAGGAAATGTAGGTGCAAACCTAGAAAGCAGAGTGAGGAAAACACTAAGAAATTCATAAGCCTCATGAATCCCACTTTATAACGTTGCTTGGGCCTGGTGAAATACGCACATTTTAAGCTATCAACAGTTATAAAGTGGTAATGATAAGAAAAGCAGGTCAAAAAATAAAGTAAGGTAACTTGGAAGGATTTCGTATCTCCTATCTTTGCTAATAACCCTGAAAGAGACATTTGACAGCAAATAAGAGTTTACAGCTGTTTGGGCTCCCATAGAGATTAAAGGCTACTCTTGGCAATACTCTGTAGTACTTAGCAGCATGTGTGAAATTACTCATGGAGATGCTTCTCATTTTGTACTTTCTATTTATTTTTTATTTTTTTAACCACGGTATGAGACTGAATTCTTTCTAGATGCAGTAAAGTGAACCACAGATTGCTTTTCAGTGATAGTACAAAACTTTTTGCTCACCTAAGGAAGAAAAAAACATGACAAGTGATGTTTGGTACTACATCAAAGTTCCTGAAGACCTGCTTGATTGGAAATTATTTATGTAATGCTTGAAGGTATTTGGTAATCAGAAAATGTTGCAAATTCCTAACGAGATATTGGTCACATGAGTTAGTAGTAATGATAGGTTTAATTCTTTCTTTAATACAGAACAGATAAATAAGAGTCAGTACTCTAAGACATTTACTGGATAAATAAAGACCAAAAAAAAAAAAAAAAAGCAGCAACCTGGATGTGATTGGATTTAGCCTGGTCACCTCAAGGATGATCCATATCTCTAATAAAAACTACTATTCAGACAGGTGAAAAGATGGTGGTGAAAGAAAGTGCAGTTTCACTGTGACATTAATGGTATTAATATTTCAGTGCAATAGTTTGTCACCATCTATTCGCCAGTAACATCCACTTAATATTCAACTGGCTAAATAGTACAACTAACATACAGAGGCTTTTCTGAAACAATACATTATAGGATATTTTGGGCAAATTATGATGGTTCTAAAATTATATCTCAAATAATAAATTCCCTTGGACAAGAGTATATGTGAATATACTTTAATTCATAACCCTATTTTTTAATTCTTGCTTAAAGGATCTACTTCCTTCCCTTTTCTCCCTTCCTGTCATTGGGAATTACAGTTTGACAATATAACAAATGAACATAAAGATTCAGTAGGTGCTTCTTTTAGAAGCTAGATTTTTTCTTCTTTATAGATTTATTGCCACACCATCTCCAGCCCTTATCCCAAATGACATTGAGCTTTAATACTCAAGGAATTTAAGTTCCCAATTAAAATTAGGAAAAAACCCTACACTAAAGAATCAGAGACCCACAAAAACACAGTTCAAACAAATTAACTCTAGTGTCTAACTTAACTATTTTCCTATTTTTGTGCTTTCTTTAAATTATAAACTCAGTATAAAACCAATATTAAAGAAAATTTTGAAAAAATTTTTACAAATCAACTGTCACCTGAATACCAACATAATTATTTTCAGTTGTGCATCTGCTACTGCATTCTTTAGCTTGAGGCATACACATCTTAGGTAGTTGCGATTGAAGCATGCTCTCAAATTTGTGTTACTTTCTTTTCATGAGCGTCTTTTAGTGATTAGTCATTGTTTTTTTTTTCATTGTTGACTATCTACTGAGTACCTGAACCAGTGCCTTGCACATAGTAAGTGTCATGAATAAATACTTTAATAAAGGATGGCAGAAATATCAGAGTGCCCAGATGTTCTTTAAAAGGGTGTACTGTGTTTCTTACTAAACTGGTCCAGGTACAGCTGAGTAGCAATTGTTGCTCCTGAGACAAAGTGTGAGTTAATGAATCACTACATCCTATTTACTTTCTTCTGAAACGTTTCAAATTTCTCCTCTGGCAGGATGCCCCAGGCTCAAGTGTGATATGAGCTTCAGGTTCTGCCAGTATGGCCTTGGGCTTGTTTTGAAAACTGCACACCATTGATCGCCAAGGGCTCCAAGGGGACAAGGAGGACACATTCTTCCCTTAGAATTGTGTTTGCTTTCCCCTGATAGTGAATTTAAGCAGTCTATGCTCTTGGAAGCTAAACAGGGCAGTTGGTGGGAGAGACAGGTCATGATGAGGACCAGTGGAACTGAGAGAAACCCATTCCATTTCAGTGTGGTATAGCGTGGAAGATGAAGATGGAATTCACCTGAATGGGCCACATTTTCCCAATGCCAATGGGGAATCTGCTTTAAGGTGGTCTTCTGCGGAGGCTGCTTAAATTTCAACCATTTCAAGGTGTGCTAGAGTTGTGGGCACAAAAAGCAGTCCTGTACACTTTCTACCCTTGCCTGGTCCACAACTAGAGGTGTGGATTATAAGAAAGTCAGTAAACTGTACTTATAACTTTCTATTGAACAGAATAGCTCAAAAGCATCTCAAATACCATCTTAATGAACTAACCAAATTAATGTCGTCTTTTTTGGTCATTTAGTGGAAAGAGCCTGGACTCTGCATTTAGACAGATCTGGCTTCAAGTTCTGGCTCTGCCACATAATACATTGGTCATATGACTTATGTCACATGAATGAATTTCTTAGCATCTGAATGTTCCATCTTGGAAAATGAGAAGAATAATTCCAACGTTGCAGGAGTTTGTGAATATTAAATAGGATCATCAAGGTGATCGTTTGAAATGGCGTCAAACACATGTGATAGGCACTTAATCTAAGTTTTCGCTTCCTTTCCAGAGATCAGCTAAGGGCTTGGCACCACCTGGTTCTTTAAGCATAGCCCTTTGCTTTATTAAGGACAGTGGTCTTCCAGTTTTAAAATAGAAGTCTGCAGCCATTTCAGAAATTATAAAGGTTTGCTGGAAGTCCCTAATGCCCACTGTCACTTTGTAATTATATGAGATCAATTTGGAGACTTGCCTGTCCTTACCATTCTGTATGCTGCCAATCTAACAGAACACTAGGCTCGACCAGGAGAGAGATCCTAGGCCTTACATGGTAACTTACACACGGAGAGCAGCCCGACAGCAAATCCCTCAGAGCTCAGATTTCCACTGATAGAATTCAACCGTAGACATGAATTACACGGTGCTTACAAGGCAAATGAAACACAATCTATCAAGATGGAATCACCAAGCTTGCACCTTACAGCCAAAATGGATGTGATTGAAACAAGTTTCTTTGCAGATTCTTATTTTGGATTCTGACATTTTCCGACAGTTTGTTTAAAAGTTTTCTGAAGTAACTGAAAAGTAATTGTATTTTTTGGCAACATAGAATCCCTAGGAAAGCACTTAAAATGCAGCAGCTGCTGGCATAGGAAGAGGAGATATTAGATTATAGATATTCTGCCAGAGATTTAAAGGTATTTTTGTACACTGAAGAATTGCAACTTAATTATCTTACTTTACCCAAATAACACCTTTTTTGCCTTCAATATGAGATGCTGACAGTTTATCAGCCTACCAGAAAGTCTTGACCAGCCTAGTCTCAGAATAAACAATATGCAGTTTTGAGAAAATGAGTGAATGTAGTTGATTATCAAACTGTTTGATCTTTTCCCCCATCTGATAGGTGAAAAATTGTAACTTCTTGTATCAAGTATCCTGCCAGGTGTAAGCAGGTCCTCAGCTCTCCTTTCTAGCATCCCTGTAAAGTCTCTGTGGGAAGCAGGTGCTAGGCTTGGCAGCTTGCACCCTGGCAGCTGATGTGGGGTTCGTTATCATTTCTGCAGCTACTCTATGGGGCACTCATTATCCACGCTGCCTTCAAGCAGTGGTCCAGATGGTCTTCACGCTGCCATGTGGGGTAGGGAAGGGCGTCAGACAGAGCAGCAGTGGCCAGGTGTGTGGTGTGGGCCCTGTTGTATGTCGGTGCATAAAAGGGAGCCTTGGATGGAGAAATGTACCTCCTCCAAACTGTTTCCTCTCCTCCCACTGGCATCTATTCACTGGGGATTATAGGGCAATCACACCTGCAGAGACTGCTTCAACTTCTTTGTGTGCTGCAGGTGAAATAAGAGAAGATGAACAAGGAGGTATCCTACCTTAGGGCAAGGCAGACTTTTAGGTCACTCTTCCCCATCACCATAAGGTAGAAGCCGGTAGTCAGGTAGAAGACAGTATTCTATAGAACTCATTTGCAAAAATCATCCTTTACTGAATTTCCTGTATTGAAATAATTTCTCTGTTCTACTAGATATGTGACTATGTTCTCACTCCCTGACATACCAATGTCTTTTTTCTTTTCTGAATTAGTCTCCATTTATTCTAATATTACTCAGTTTACTCAATTTTACTATAAAATTGATTGTGAACTTCATCAGGTGACACATTTTAGCATCCATTCTTTTGGCCTGACCAGAAACTATTTTCTCCTCCTTGCTGCATAAGTATTTATCAATAAATTTGAAGAATCACTTTAGCATTTATTAATTCATCTAATAAATGTTTTTACCAGGCATTGTGCTAGGGTATAGGAGTAATAAAGAAAAATGAAATATTGTTCCTGTTCTCAAGATGCTTATAGTCTGAGGCTACGCTTATTTCCCAAAATATGCTGCAGAGAAACGTTCCTGTAGTTGTTTCACTCCACCCCCTAGACCCCCCTCATCAAATATATTTTTGAAATGCTATATGCAGGGTACATCAGCATATTAAAAGCTCTGGAGGTTTGGTGATAAAGAATCCTATTTAATTTTATCTTACTCAGATAAATTTGGACACACCTTTTGTGTAACACCTATTGGTGGCCCAAGAAACTCGCATTTCTCAAACAACAAATGAAAAATGTTTTTCTGACCATCTTTCCCATTCTAGTGGGGGAAGAATTCGAGAAAAACATTAAGATCTTAGACTTCCCAAATAGGTTATTGAATTCAGAGAATTTTAAGGAGAGAATGTGTATTATGTATTTGAAAGAGTTGTATGCAAGTTCATATTATGTGTTACTATCACTTACATAATGGCATTTTAAAATTCTGAACTCCTACAGGAAAGGTTTAAAGGATTGTTGTAACAGATCACCTTTCCTTGAAACTTTATCATTGTGCTTCACCGGCTTCCTCCTAATTTTGTAGATCTCTGAACACTGTAAAGTATCTGGGCCTTTGTTGTAATTAACAAGATCTCAGAAAGATCATATGGTTAGTTGCCTGGCATGGGTTGGAAACAGGAGTCCCCGTCCTTTTGGGGGCCCAAGGCTTACTGTTTTCTAATGCTCTGACCTCATTGAGGAATTCCTGATAGCATCTGGCTCCGTCACTTTCCTGCTTGAAATACTCTTGAGCAGCTGCCCCTCACAGCAGGGTAGCTGCAAGTGACTGGCTGGGGATCCCTGTTGTAAATGACAGCTGCAGGGTGATTTTGGTCATGGCTGCCAAGAGGCAGAAGTTGAGTGAAACATTATAGAATTTTCATTATTCACAGTGGCAGGGTGTTCATGGCCAAACAAAGAGGGTACTAGTTGCATACAGAAAAAAATTGGATCCATTTTTTCAAAAACCTCACTGATGTCCTTTCATTCCCAGAAAGTGGAACAAGCAAAACAAAACTGAAGGTACATTGAATATTTCAGCCCTGGCCAATTCTGTCTAGTTTATATATCCTTGGCCTGAGAAACTTAGCAATACTACTACTAACATCTACCATTTATGGAGCACTTTCCCGGTACCAGCTACCGCTGTCTATAACCATTATCTGAATTTCTCCTCCCCACACACATAAGAAGTAACTGCCTTTTTATAGGTGAAAAATCTGAGGTGTTGAGAGGTATAAAACTTGCCCACGGTCATATAGCTAATAGCTTATGAAACAGGCTCAAACTGAGACCAACTCAAACAGGGACTTACTGGAAAGTCCATGCCACTGACATACGGCTGGGTGAGTTTCTGAAGTCTAAGAACAGTCACTGTTGTTTAAAGAGATGGCTTTTCCCAGCAATAGTACGGGGTGGTATTTCTAAGCCCAGATGAACAACAGGAAATGAATTTAGTGATTGAATTCCATTTTTGACTGCTAAATTTCAGTGTAAATTTATAGTGTCAATTTCTATTCTGGCTTTTCCCTTCAGTAAAGATACTAAATTATGTTTGTGGACATGAGAATGACTACCCCACTTATCCCAATTTAATAGCGTCTTTTAGATTATGATGGCTTGAATATTGTTTGCTTCTGTTCTTCAAACACCATCTTGTCCCCTGACTATACTGACTGAAATGAGGATCAATCAATCCTTACTTAGTTCCCTGCTGAGGGGACAGGTTGGGGAGTGGGAAATGCATGTGAATTGGCCCTGAAGTTTGTGGACTACAGTCATTATGGAAGGCAAAGCTTGGAAACATCATGATTCCTGTGGAAATGGAAAACCCTTTGAGGGAATTGCAATCAGGCTTCCATCCATGTCAAAGGTGTTGTGTTAGTGCTAAGAGGAGCATTTCTTAAGAGTGCTTTTCTCTCTGAGCACATCTCATGATTTCCTTTATGGCTGCTGAAAGGTTTTCTTTTCCTTTCTTTTAGAGATTAAAAAGGGATTTTATTTTTAAAGAGCTCAGTTCCAGTAAGAAATACAGTGATGCCCTGTTCTCTTTCACGTGATTCTCAGGGAAGGAGAGATTAGAGGCCATTCTATTCATCTCCCAGCCACTATAGATGGGTTGATGGAGGCATCAGGAGGTCTTCAGAAGGCCTTTGACCAAGAGATCAGAAATAACTTCTCTGAGATAGTGAGGGGAGGGGCTCAGTCCAGATGTCATTGTATTTTTCTTATCCCACAGTTCTCACAATTCATTCCGATCTCTTCATTGCCAGGTTTTGACACAGACGTTTCTTTTTTGATAAGGCTGAATGCTTGGGGCTGTTGCTTACCATTCTCACTGCAGCAATGCTAAGGTTTTGGTCAGTATTTGAGATAAACCTTTATTAGAGTGTTTCCATTAAGATGCTCCAAGGCCATTTCACCAAGGAATAGACACATTTATCTTGTCCTGATTTAATTGCAGAAAGGAAGGCTGGTTTTATATGCTATAAAGCGGTTTTCAGGGCAGATAGAGCTTCATATCTATAGTTCTAGGGTTTCATTTTGTTGAAACCTTCAGTTTCTTTTAACACTGCTGAAATTATAATGCAGTTTCACTTTATGAGGCTCCTGAAATGGTGGCTATAGTCACCACCTGGTTTACCAAATTGACAATGACATCTACAATATGGAGTGCTAGGAGCCAGCTCAGCAGGATCCGTGGCTGCAGTTTACAGGATTTGCATGCTCTGCCTTAGGAGACTGCTTCGTAAAGGTTCATGCTGCTGCCAAGTGGATGTCTCCCCCCACCCTTGACCATGTTGCTTTTCTCCTTAATAATAACTCATCAGAGCCCACCTGCACTTCCTTACCATGTCAGCTTTAAGTCCTTGACCAAGATGCTCTGATAAACCAGTCACCTCCAATTGCTCCTCTTAGGCTTTTCCTCCCTCTCTTAGCCCATGTCAGCTTAGTGTTGGCCACTTGGCAAAGGATAGACCCAGGTGAAGAGAAGTCATTGTTCTTGCCTCCTCTTCCAATCATCCGGCTTTGTATACCTTGAACTCCGTCTTGCTCCCTGGCCGAACTGGCTGAAATGAGATCCATCCATCAATCTCCAGGCCATTGGTTTGCTGAAACAGAAGCACCATCACTACTACTACTACTACTACTACTACTACTACTACTTCTACTTCTTCCTCTTCTTCTTCTTCTTCTCCTTCTCCTTCTTCTCCTCCTCCTCCTCCTCTTCCTCTTTCTCCTCGTCCTCGTCCTCCTCCTCCTCCTCCTCCTTCTTCCTCTTCTTCCTCTTCCTTTTTTCAAAAGGATTTTTTTCACTTGAAACCAAGCAAAGAGCAAACAAGTACCAAACCATAGAACCTGACAAGTCGAAGACCTCTATGTCCTGGCCTTTTCCACTTCAGAATCAGTGTTTCCTATTAGACTGGACACAGAGGTCTATTTCTTTCAGATAATGAGAAAAGATGATTGCCACACATCAAAATAATAGTTTCCCCTCATCTCCCAAGTTTCTCTTAGTTCAATCTTAAGACATGCCCAATGGTAGCCCTTTCCAAGTCTATCACTAATCATAAAATGACAAAATTATACATTCTACAAATAGATGTTATTTCAATCAAGGATTAAAAAAAGGTGTCCTTCTTTTTCATTCCCCCCGAACATGAGCCTTCACATCTTATTTGATTGGGGTACTCTGGTACTTTGAAGTTAGCTCCATTCCACTCTTTGCATCAACTGAATCCCAGCTCCTTTGTAAGATTGCCTTTGGTGTCAAGCCTGGCTCTAACTCTCCTGTATTATATTCCAGTTGATTGGAAGAACCTCCAAAGATGTCTATGTCAGTTCTTACTTCATTCCTATAAATAATCAGAGGACTCCATATTATATACAATGCATGGTGTGTTCATATATTGTTTGATGTCCTACAGAGGTTATCCACTCCTTAAAGACAAGGGCTGTGTGTTTAACAGTCTAGAGCTATGAAATATATATCTGGTCACTTAGGAAACACTATTTAATGATAATTATGTGGAATTCAGGAATTGAGAGGTACCTTGTACATAACTTCAGAATAACGAGTTATTTCCTTTTAGGCACAATAGATTGATTCTAGGAACTTAAGACATTTAGAGATAATACCACTTTGAAAAGGAAACATCAAATAGGTTGCTAATGAGAATCAGTGGAGAATCTATCCCTCATAAAATTCCATTGCATCTGTACCTTTTTTATGGCAAATATTACTTTTTATTTTAAATTATAGTTGAAGGTACAGGCATAAGATCTCTGAGGACAGAATTCCTGTTGCAATCATCTTGATATATTCTTCGTATTCACATAAGCACCATGTCTTGCAAATATTAAGTACTCAGTGAACTTCTATAGTAATAGAGATTGGGTGGGCTGTGGAGCAATAATGGAAGGGATGCCAAGGGAAGTGGCTTTAAATGATCTGCTACCTGTATTGTTGGTTTGGGTTCCCTTTCTATAGGTCAAGACCCCCTGACTACACTCTTGCTCTCTTCACCCCATCCCTGATCTCTATCTGAAGGGTCAATACCTATAGAAAAATTTCATGACCATTATTTTCAACTTTTCACCTATGAATTGCATATGGTATAGAACTAATCTTTACTTCATACTTTTGTTCCTTTCTCTTTACACCCTCCTTTTGTTCTTCCTTTCCCCATCTCTCTTTCCACCCACATCTCGTTCTTTCTGAAAGCCTTCCTCCCACACTGATTCACTTTCTTCCTACAGATATGAACATCAAAGAGATGAGAACAAGGTAAAACAGATAAATACATATATGGGGTGGGATGGAATATACAGCACAGTTACTGAGACTGTCTTTATTCTGTGTATACTTTAATGTCTGTTTCATAAGATATTTACTTAGGTGATTTTTAAAGACCAGTTCATTTTCATAATAGGCTTTCTAGTTAAGTGATTAAATATAGTATAAAAGGACAAAACAATTATGGATGTTCAATATATTCCTGGGTAATTGCAATGATTGTAAAGTTATTTCCTTTTTTCTTTCACAAACATTTGTTAAGTACAGACTATATGCCTGGTAAGATGTGGGACACTGAGTATACAAAGCTATTAAGACATGATCCTTGCCTTTAATGAGTTCTCCCGAGTGGGAGGGTAAAATAACAAAATCCCACTTCAAAAAGCCCAGGACAATATTAACTCTTCAGTCAGACTTTCTAGGAAATGTTCTTGTTTTGTTTAAAAAAAAAAAAAAGTACTGCATGAATCTTCCTTTCCAGCACTCCAGGGTGAATGAGAGAGAAACCAGCTCTCTACCCCCAATGTCATTTCAGACTTACGAGTGTTAATACAATACCTATTTGCTATTAGTTTTACTAATCACATAGAGAAGGGAAATAATGATGTCACTGGGCAGTTTCTATTCTTCTTCTACAGCTTTACCTAAATTTGGTTAGTTCACTTGTCCTCAAGCCTCAGAGAACATCAGAATCACCTGGGAAACTTCTAAATAGACCCACTCCCAGATATTCTGATTGAATTGCCTGCGACATGGGGAGGTGTTCAATATCTCCAAAAGATTTTAATGCACAAATTGGGTTGAGAAATGCTGATGGAATTGGTTGGTTATTAATTAGCTGGATCACCCCTCCTCCACAAAAAATTAAATTAATCATAAATAGCAAGAACAATAATTAAAGGCATTTAAATAGAATAGGTTGAGGGTGGGGGTAGAATTCAAACTTTAGTTTCCTAAAAGGAGGGAAAAAATTAGTGCTTTAGGAAACAGACTTTTTTCCTTTCACAGATTCTGAGAGAAATTCTCATGCTTGATGAAAAATTAAAGGCAGCTTTCAAAAACTATGTTATTGAAGCTTTATTGAGGTATAATTAACATGAAAAATCCTGTATGTTCTAATGTATACAACTTGATATGTTTAGAGGTAAGTATATACCCATGAAACGATCATTGCAATGAAAACAATTCTTTAAGGGATTATTGAGCTATGGTTTTAGTGTGTAGTCCTGGGGTCTTCAAATGACAGACAGAACTTAGTATATGATGCTAGAGGAGTAATCAGATAGCATTGCCCCTACACCTCACACTTTGAGGACATCACCATCAAGTAGCTCTTCATGGGAGCAGGTATTAAGCGCACCAAAGTTCTACTTCCTTAGGAGGGCCTGAATGAAATGATCTTGTCTCTGCTAACTCATTGGCTTTGAAAACCATGTGGTTGAGTAGTGGGTAAGGATATTTTATGAAGAAAATAAGGCATATTCTCCTTTATGTAGAAAGGCAGGAGTATCTGAAATTCAAGTCAGCGTATTTCTTAGGAAGTATTTCTGAATTCCTTAAGATCACTTGAATCGGTGCTTAAGACCCCATTTTACTACAGTGGGGTATAACCTAAAATAAGTTTGGGCCCCAAAAGTATTTAGGCCCATGCTAAGCAGTGTAAAAGAAAACTATGTGCCATACATAACATGTCTGTTTATATAAAGAACTCCTTGAGCAGATAGAAAATTCAAAACACAATAGAAATGGGATCAAGGGTTATGTAAAGACAATTTCCCCAAAAAAGACATATAAGTAGCTCTTTAGAAAAGAGGGAAAATGCTCAGCTTCACTTATAATAAGAAAAAATGCAAATTAAAATTAATCTGATCTATCATTTTAAAAATCTATCATATTGGTAAATATCCAAGTATTACACAGACTGTGAGGAAACATGGACTCTTGTACATTACTGATGAGAGTGTAAGTTGACATAGCTCTATGGATGACAGTTTGTCAATATCAAACAAAATTACAATGCACATAACATTTGATCCAGCAATTCACCTTCTAGAAATTTAACATGCAGGAATGTACAAGGTTACTGCCACAGAATTATTTGTAAGATCAAAATTTGGATAAACCTGGGGCGCCTGGGTGGCACAGCGGTTAAGCGTCTGCCTTCAGCTCAGGGCGTGATCCCGGAGTTGTGGGATCGAGCCCCACATCAGGCTCCTCTGCTGAGAGCCTGCTTCTTCCTCTCCCACTCCCCCTGCTTGTGTTCCCTCTCTCGCTAGCTGTCTCTATCTCTATCGAATAAATAAATAAAATCTTTAAAAAAAAAAAAAATTTTGGATAAACCTACATGTCTATATAGTAGTACCATTATATGATACATCCATAAAACAGAACACTAGGAAACCATTTAAAAAAAGATGGGGGGTTGTTTAATTTACCTATTAGGAATGATCTTCATCTACTATTGAGGAAATAAGGGTATATGTGTATATATATATATGCACACACACATATACTATATATATGTGTGTGTATGTGTTGCTTTTGGTTCTTTTTGAAAGTAAAGTTATAGGCTATTGTTACCAGTTATCAAAAACAGTCACAGGAACAAGCAGGTAATATTCCTGCATGAAATTCCATTCTAAGGCAAAATAGCCCCCTGGTGCGCCTACCTCCATGGGTACAAGTTCAAAACCAAGTCATTTTCCATATTTACCTACTCTGTGGAAATATTCATTATTGACCTCTCTTACACTGGAGGATGTGAACAAAAACAATGATTGGAATTTGGCTGCACTAGTTAATGGGAAACTCACTCCCCACTGCCAGCCATGACTGAACACATTGTCTTCCTGAAAAATTCTCCCACATACTCCAACTTTGAACTCCTTTCCTGTAACTCCTGATTCTTCTGGTCTTAGTCTACCCATCTACTCCTCCAGAGAGTATTTCTTAACCCCTTCCCCAAGTATCTGGGTTGGGTTTCCCTCCCATGTGCTCCCAAGTACCCTATCAACCATCAGAGTGATCTTTATCCTTCTCTATTGCAGTCACCCAGTCACCTGTTAACTTGTCTTTTTCCTCAAGATTCTAAGTTCCCTGTAGGGGCAGGGACTGGGTCTTAACTCACTCCCTGTTGTTTCGTTAACATCTGCCACAGAACCTGCCCAGTAAGTTGCACTCATAAATATTTATTGAGTGAATGAATAAGGGGCAGTTTTGTTATCAAAGATCACT
Source organism: Ursus americanus (assembly GCF_024610735.1). NCBI lineage: Eukaryota > Metazoa > Chordata > Mammalia > Carnivora > Ursidae > Ursus > Ursus americanus. Next base: position 3,105,998 of record NC_142131.1, read on the forward strand.
CCTAAATCACAAGAAGGAAACGTATAAGCTCTTGTTTAATTTTGGAGAGCAGGGAGAACAGGTGGGGAGACATTGAATTTCTCAAAAATAAACTCTGGAAAGTCATTAAAATGTAAGTTTAGCAAAAGATAACTTTAAACACATCTTTTTTAATGTTTTAAAAAGTGTTATCACTTGTCATGATTCAGTCACTTGCAGTTCTCTGTTTCTGGGGTGAAGAACGTTGACACTAACTTCTGTTCACATTCTTCTCCCCTTCCCCGGATAACCTAGCAGGTAACCAGGCGCCCTGCCTCTGAGCTGAGAGTTGGAGTATCATCTTTGCCATTATGGCATCCATTCTGTTCAAATGGACCATTAATTTGAAGCATGGTATTTTTGGAAGTTAAATAAATCTGTGGGAGAGCACTTAAAATTAACGTTCAGAATTATTGTCAGAGGACCTATTTTCCTCCAACCAAAGTTTATGCATCAACAGACCAATTGCAAGTCATGACAGGGCATGGGGCCAGTTTCTCATCCTTTCAAAGCTTAGTGCTGACAATAATACTTGAATTTTATGTGTATATCCACATGCACACTGCCCAATTTGGCTGCTGTTCCCTAAAAAGCTGGTGAGTATATGACTTACCAATGACTCCAGGCATGGTCAGAAAAGAAGAGAGACCTGGGTAGATAGAAGCTGAAGTACCCAGACCAAAAATTAACATTTAAAAACCCCTTCTGACATCTGTTTTCATAATTAAACAGAATATATTAGGGAGGGAAAGGACATTTTGTGGACAAATCCCTTACTATACTGAGAACATTTTGCCTTTCTAAGAATAGGAGTTTGTTCAAAAGCCTGATGTTTGTGTGTGTCGGTTTCAGCATAGGATTTACTTAACTCTCCCTTTAAAAGGGAACATTTCAAACTAACATAACTGTTCTTTTTTAAAAAATAGATTTCTTATTTATTTGAGAGAGAGAGCACGCAAGCGGTGAGGGGGGGGTGCAGAGGGAGATGGAGAAGCAGACTCCAATGCAGGCTGGATCCCAAGACCCTGGGATCCTGACCTGAGCTGAAGGCAGAAACTTAACCGACTGAGCCACCCAGGCGCCCCATAACTGTTCTTTCTTGATTGAATCTTTTCTTTGCAATGGAAATGCAGTGGAAAATATTTGGGATGTCATTATTAATACCAAATAATCGAAACTACCTTTCTTTACCCCCTCCACCACCTTTACTGTCAACCAACTTTTGGTATTAACTTTAGCTACTCCCAGAGTAAAAATGTGGAACAAATGAAGAAAATGCCAGACTCTTTCTTCTGCTGTAACTCATCCCTCATGAGAGGGCTCATGCCCTCTAGACCTTGGCAGGCAGGATTGTGCCTTCTTCTTTCCCCACTACTCCCTGCAGGAATTTGTACGTTCCGTAGGAGTTGAATAAGTGTTTTAAAACAAGCAGTGTGATGGTTGCAGCTTGGAGTAGAGCCCATTATGAGTTGAAAAGAATTCCCAGCTGCGTTTTCACTAGTCCAGAACCCAGCTGCAGCAGTTCGCAGGGGACTTTATTTCTTAAGCCCTGTATGTATATGTATATATTCACATCAATGCATATGAGTTCATGACTTTGAAGCAGTTGGGAAGCCCTGAACCTTAGAGATGAATTCATTTTCTTTGTGAGATAGACCTGAGTATCTACAGGGACAGGGTAAATATATCGTACTTCTCTGTTTATTAAGTTGTAAGGATTCTCAGCATGATTTCAAACATTAGGGGCATCAAAAGATATGAAAAGCACAGATATTCATGTCAAAGTAGGTAAGGGCATGGAAACAAAAAATAATAATTCAAGGTAGGTCAAGGGATATCAGCATACATTGAAAAAAAGAGCAATGAGGCTTAAAGTAGATTGAAGATTAGTATTACAAAAGGACTCCTTCTCTCTGGCCTTCAATAACATAGAGTAAGTCCGAATTTCCTCCTTACTGGGATAACTGACTCTCATAAATATATGCTAAATTTTGGGGTGCCTGGGTGGCTCAGTCATTAAGTGTCTGCCATAGGCTCAGGGCGTGATCTCAGGGCCCTGGGATCGAGTCCCGCATCAGGCTCCCTCCTCTGCTGGGAGCCTGCTTCTTCCTCTCCCACTTCCCCTGCTTGTGTACCCTCTCTCGCTGACTGTCTCTCTCTCTGTCAAGTAAATAAATAAAAAAAATTAAAATATATATATATATATGTGCTGAATTTTAAGATTACACGTAAGCAAGGGAGAGGTAGTTATATCAAATTAAAAGGGGAATTTGGAAGAGAGAAGGCAATGCTCCTCTAAACAAAAAAGAAAATTGTAACTCTGGGTATCCATCACTTTTCATGGAATCAACAGCCAATGAAGCTCAAGAGCCTAATCCAAAGATAAAGTCGGAGTTAAAGAAATATTTCTCCAACTTTCCTTAACAGTGCTTATCTGATAACCAATAAAGTCCATCATTTGCCACTTTAGTTACAAAATATAATCATTCTAAATAAAGCATCCAATCCAATAGCCCCCATCATCAAACCTAAGGCCATTTCTATCTTGACCTGTATTACTCATTGTCTGACACTGACTATAACCCATGTTGGGTTTTCTGAGTGCCTGACTGAATGACCTCAGATCTCTGTATCAAGTTTTGAATGCCAGTTTTCCCTAAACCCTGGGCTTAGTTTTTGCTCTCTTTGTTTACTGGCTCACCCTAGTGTCATCGTTATCTGTCAGTTTAGGAGTTTTTGAAACATTGTCCTCCCTGAGATGATTCACATTCTCCTTGAAAATCCCCATACATGAAAGGAGTTGTAACACTAAAAGCACAGACAAACTCCTCAACAAATCACGAAGAAAAAGCGTAGCAAAGGCTAAAATGACCAAATGTCTAAATGTCCTCAAAAAACCTGGGAAGGATGGAGGAGGAAGAAAGCAGTTTGGGAAAGGCGTTGCTATGCCTAGAAAGATAGGGACAGTGTTTCAGACTTAATTGCCAGCAATTTTCTCTGCATTCATTATGCTCATTCACAAGCTAGTGTTATTTTGATGTTATTATTCTGCGAATGGCCTTGGTTTTATTTTTTAGAATACAAGAAAGGGACAAAAAGAATTTCATCAGGAGCCTGTCAGGCAAGTGTTCTCTTCGCAGAGGAAGAGAGTGGTTGAATCTATGTCAGCGGAACTATTCATTACACACAGTTTCCCTAGAGCTAGAAAATCAGTGTCCAGGGTGTGACTTGCAGTCCTCTTGCTCTCAACATCGACAATGGGGTCAAATTTGGGGTCTGATTCCTGAGTCTGTGTTGGGCCACAATTCCGTGGCAGCAGTATTTTTATGATAAAAGGAAAATACGCAGCTGACTAGGATTTAGAGCTTTGCTCAAGGTCAAAGGGGGCACCTCCACGTAACAAGCTTCCTGTCAAAGCCCAGGGCACCAGCAGAATCAAAGCTATTTGTTAAGGCATATCAGGCAGCCAAGAGCGTCCATTAAGGCTCTTTGTAGAGAATTTAGGGTATTAAAGTAAAATAGAAGATATGGCCCCTTCCTTTTAGAAGTGTGAAATCTAATGGAGGGAAAAAATACACAGGCAAGAAAGTGGGACAGTTACAAATGAAAATTTGTAGGAATACTTACAGAATAGCAGCAGAAATATGCAAAGATGGTTACTGTGCTAATTGGACATGTACAGAGATATATACTCATGTGCTAAGATAGCCTGGGAGTAGCTGGGGGGGGATTAAAAGTCTGTGTGACCTTAACAGTGTGAAAAATAAGATTTTTGGAAAGATATTACAGTTTCAGGTGACTTGATAACCCACTCCTCCTCCAGGGTCTGGATCCTATGTATCCCCTCCACTCTATCTTGTGTTGAGACTGACTAGACCTGTTGCCAAAAAACACACAGGGAAGAAGAGGAAGCAGACTTGGGCGGGGGGGATGGAGAAGGGGTTAAAAGAATGTAAAAAGGGACTCTATGGAGAATTTGCCAACAATTGATAGAGTCGACATGTACAGCTTTCCAGAAGGCTAAAATGTGTGCCCATGCCTGCAGATGAAGCATGAGAACAAGTTAACCAGACTAGAGACACCTACTACAATTTGATTATGTCCGGTAGATTATATTACTTGAATCTAAGGGAAAGAATTTGGAATAGTTTAAGGGATTCTTAGTAATGTTGACTTGGCTGAGGGAAGGGATAAGCCACCATGTTAGAGGACCTTCCATAGCCTATCCCTGGTCTGCAAACAAACTCTAGAAGACTCAGAAGACTGTTCTTCCAGAGTAGAAGGTAGAGGAAGTCAAGGCAAACCATGAAGGATCAACCAATCCACTGTCCAGGAAAGAAGACCATCTGACTTTTCAAACTGCTCCCCTCCCTGGATTAGGCAGAAGGGCCAGATTACAGAAATGTGGACACATGTTAAGTATAAGTTGTTTGACCGACAGAGGAGTTGGCCTGATAAGAGAGTACAGGGAGCACGACTTAACAAATTTACCTTCAGCTACCTTTTCTAATGGATTGCCCAAAGACCTTTTTGTACAGCTTGCACAGCAAGTTGTCTTTTGGTGAACATGCATAGTGGATTATGGTAAAACCATACCATTTTTTTAATGTGCACTGGAATTGCATCCAAAGCACAATACTGTATCCAGTGTACAACCCCTCAGGTATAAGCTTCAGTAGAGAAGGGGAAAGGCTGACAACTAACTCCTCAGGTCTCTCTCCTCCAAAGGCTTCACTGTGAAGTTATTCTTTGTCCTAAACTCTAGGTAAGAAAATGGTATAAAGTATCCCAGAAACCCTCTCCAACAGGTTTCCACTGCCACAAGCCCTGTTTGATAAGCCTTTGCGCCGAAGGAGGAAAGAATTTTGATTATGGTAAAAACATACATTAACTAGTTGCTAAAAGTATTGTCCAATATATCTCCAAATAAATGCCCCAAAGCAACTTCAGCAGCAGAGGTCTTTCTCTTCTGTTGCCTTTTTATGCAAAATCAATTCTTTTAAACAACAAACACAGATAACATTAACACCAAACATAATCAGAAAAGGTGAGCTGAATTAATCACACATCCTAGAAAAGATGCACCTATCAATACTTTTTTTATAAATTATTACTTTTGAAGTTATCTTAATGTTTTGTTTCATGATCTTTGTATTTCAGCAACCAACTTTAATAATCTTATCTTCACTACGAATATTGTGGTGTAAAGAACTTACATTAGCGATGAATGAGGGTTTGCAACTTGTGCTTTTTGTAAAAATAAAATATTACAAGTGACGGCAGGAATAATGAATTGCAAAACTGTAGTGGCAGAAATACAGGAAATTTTTCATGGTAGGGCTAGAATTACCACAAACTTCCCTCCTTATCACCAGCAGCCTTCAACCCAGTGTATGGGCAGAGCCTTGCTCTCCAACGAGGGCCCTCCATCATCATGTAGAGAATTGTGTATGCGGAGTAGGTGTCATGAAGTAGCTCAGAATCCATGTAATTTTCTTCACAATTAAAACCTTTGCTAACAGTTTACGAGTGGATTCATAAGAGGTTAATTCTACAGAGCGCAGGAGGGAAATAACTATTAAAAACAGGACAATCACAATTCACCACAGGAACTTTTGCCAACATAAAATTTTGGCCCAAGGTACTAATATTGAGCTGTGGATTACAACCTTTAGTATGACTGTGGCCATCTACAATGAATTGAAAGGAAATCATTTCCTAATTAGGATTGCCACCCACCCAGAGCCTGGGGTTAAAAGTAGGAAGGGGAAAAAGAAAGGAAAAAACTTCTGCGCAGTAATTTCATGATCTTTTCTATTTTTAATGCTCAGCTGGCTTAAAGTAGCTCTAAGAAAATGAGATCTGAGCCTAAAAATTTAAATATGGTATTAACACCTTTTCTAAAAATTAGATTATTGGTTCTCTAAACATTTGGTTGCTAACTAGCATTTGTCCCTGAGATTGAGTCTTAGTGTATGATACAGCGGCAGTATCGAAGTCAGGAAGAATTAAATTTCACTCCAAGTTTTTTTCAAGTACCTAAATAAGGAGCACTTCTCCTTCGGGGTCTTATCTGTTCTTCCCCTTTGGGGAGAGGTAAAGGTTGTGGCAGAAGAACACAAGCCTTGGCTCAGAGGGTAGATGATTCACATCCACCCCTGACTAGCTCTAGGCCTTGGGAAAATCACTTAATCCCTGTAAGCCTCAGTTTCCACATCCAAAGGGGATAAAGCTGTCATACATATCTATAAGGTCATAATGTAAGTTAAATGATATAAGACATACAAATCTGACTAACAGTGTCTAGAAGATCACCTGGTTCCCACATTTGTATTCAAAAAGGTGTTTATTCCCTTGCTACCAAAAAGTAGTGAGCCAATAAGGAATCTTTTCACTCCAAATAATAGCAAACACAACCCTAAGTGGCTTGCATAAGAAAAGGAATTCATCAGCTCACATTTTTTAAAGTCTAGAGATAAGGTTAGCTTCAGGCAGGGCTTAGTCCAGAGATTCAAATCATGTCTTTGGGCTCAGTTCTCTGACTCTTGGGCTTCACTGTTTTCTGTGCTGGCCTCACCCTCTGGCTGGCTTCCCTTGAAGCAGCAAGATGGTTACAGCCCAAAGCCTCACATCTTACTGTCATAGCTTGTGGAATAATAACAATGACAACAGTGGAAAGAACAGCAGCCACTGTCTACTGATCTGTGTATTAAGTGCCTTTTTTCTTATTTTTTTCCCTTATTATATATACTTAAGATGTACAACATGATGATTTGATGTATGTGTATGTTGTGAAATATTTACTGTGATCAAAGTAATTAATATCCATCTCAGCTGCCTTTCTAAGCAATAGATAGACACAGGTGAAGATATAGATATATAGATGGACGTTTATCTGTATTAGGGAGCATATATGTATATGATATACTTCTACAATATCAGGTGAAGAAGCTGAGACATAGAGAGGTTAATTTCTCCAAGGTTTTTCAGCTAGATGGCCATGCAACCAAGACTCTGACCAGGTCTACGGGGCGCCTGGGTGGCGCAGTCGTTAAGCATCTGCCTTCAGCTCAGGGCGTGATCCCAGCATTCTGGGATCGAGCCCCACATCAGGCTTCTCCACTAGGAGCCTGCTTCTTCCTCTCCCACTCCCCCTGCTTGTGTTCCCTCTCTCGCTGGCTGTCTCTCTCTGTCAAATAAATAAATAAAATCTTAAAAAAAAAAAAAAAGACTCTGACCAGGTCTAGATTTTGTGCTTGTAACTTCTCTGCTCTTGAACCAATCACTGTGGGCTGCTGGGAACAGGATATGCTGATTGGCTTGAAGCTATTAGGACCCACTCTGGAGCTGAGAGTCTGGTTAGTCCATTGATAACACCTGGCTGATGAGGGTGCAGGAGTACTTGCCGAAAGGGACTGTTAAAAGAAGAGGGGATGGGGGCGCCTGGGTCAGTTAAGCAGCCGCCTTCAGCTCAGGTCATGATCCCAGGGTCTTGGGATCGAGTCCCACATTGGGTTCCTTGCTCAGTGGGGAGTAAACAAGATGGGCACAGTTGCCACTTACATGGAGCTGCTCACAGAACAGTGGAGGAGCTGATGTTCCAATTAATGTGTACCAAGCATTTGCAATGGGGAGCCGTGGTTGATAAAATGCAGGGTGAGATACAAAATCATATCGGAGGAATATTAAGCCAGGCTTGGGGTCAGGGGCATTTTCTGGGAATAAATGACACCTAATTTGAGACTTAAAGGAAAATGAGGAGTTGGCCAAACAATAGTAGATGGAGATAAGACCTCAGAAACTCTGTCCTGTGAATACTCTGGCCATTTCTTATCTGTGAGCCTTATAGCAATGGCCTCCCCTAATGCCTTTATCCTCAAAGTCTCCATTAAATTTCTTCTAAAAAAAATTAAAATATGAGGGTAATTGAATTGATTTATATATGCTATATGTTGGGTAAGATTGTGCATCACTGAATAATACTCCTGAAGCCCTAGGGTTCCAAAAGTTCTCGGGACTCAGAGGGTGGAGGTGAGGGGTAGAGATGGAAGATCCTCCTTGCAGAGGTCAAAGAAGCTGAGCAGGATGGCTCCTGGGTTTCCTTTACCTGATTCAACCAGACTGGTTCTGCTTTTATACTTTATATAGTGGAAAATATGGGTATATATTATCAGGGAGCTTAAAAATAAAGTTTGAATAGCTCTGAGGTAGCATATGGATTTATTAGAGAGAGTTCCTCAAGTTTATTGTTTCAGAACATTTCTCTATATTCCAGTGATCAGGTCCTTGACTGGGAGAATAACCATCATCATGACACAGTCTCCATGATAAAATTCGGATTAATCTTATGTACTTCAAATTACATGCTTTTTCCAGGAATGCAGCCTCCTATAGCACTATCTGGATGTGGCAAGTAAGACACAAGAGGTTCCAACATGTGCAATAAGATTTTGATGAGGAAAAACTGGACTTTTGCTGGAGGGTAATCAGTGATGCTTTCACAGAAGGGGTGGCCTCTAACTGGGTTTTTTGCTGGATTTCAATAGTCATAGGAAAGAAGAGGGTTTTCCACATGAAAGGGAAAAATGGAGGCAGGAATACAAAGGCATGAAGGATGATTTGGCTGGAACCTGAGTATCATGTGGAGTTGTTATAGGAGATTAGACTAAGAAGCTAGCTTGGCTCAACATGGGAAGGGCCAAGAATGACAAATAATTTAACTTCCCTCCTGAGGGCCTTTGTACTTGCTATTTTCTCTACTCAGAATGCTTTCTCCCCAGATCTCCAGATGCTAATGTCCTGCTCGTTATGTACATCTTCAATCAAACCCATTTCTTCCAAAAAGTCTACCTTGACCAGCTTGTGAAACCAATTCCCTTTCCATCCAGCAACTCACTCTCTACCATTACTACATCTCACTTCCTTCATAGCACCAAAATTATCTTATTTATTTGTTTGTTTACTGCCTACCTTCTCAAAAGCCACAAAAACAAGAATCTTCCATATTGCTCACTGCCACATCCCAACATGGCACATATTAGGTGCTCAGTAAATATTTGTTCAATGAATGATTGCATGAGTTATTCTTTAGACACTGAATAATGAAGAACCATAAGAATTTTTGAGTGAGGAAATGAAACAATCCCAGCAGTATTTTGAAAAAATTAATTTGACAGCAGGTTTTAGGATAGAATGAGGCGGTATGAGATTAAGGGCAGGAAGATCAATTAGGAGGCCATTTTAATAGTCCAGAAAAGAGTTAAGCTCCCAAACTCTGACGGTGGTAAATGGGCATGAGTATATGGGCTGGATGAGAGAATTGTGGCAATCAAAGGCATGCCATTTTGAGGACTGATTAGATATGGAGGGTGAGGGACAGCTGGGAATTAAGGGAATGGTGATGCCATACTTGGAAAGAGAGACTTTGGGAAAAGGAACTAGCTTGAAGAGAGTTCATTTGGAAGCATCCTGATCTTTAAGTGAGGCATCATTTGGAAATGAAGTAGAAAATCAGGTAGGCAATGTGTGCCCTTGCCTGGAAAGATGTACTAGGGGAGGAAATAAAGGTCTGGGAGTTAGCAGGTCAGAAGTGGTAGTTGACCCCTTGAGAGTGAGTAAGGTCTTTAAGGGAAGGTATAGTAATGAACAGAAGGCTGAGAATAGTGTGGAGAACAGCTATATTTCAAGGATGAGAGAAAGGAAGGGAGGTAGCCGGGATAGAAAGAGCAAATTAGGAAGGAAAGAAAGAGCAAAATGGAAAGAGAGCATTTCAAAGTAGTCGTAGGGTGCCAGAAGATGGAGGATGAGGATGATGCAGGTTGAGGACAGGAATCTCTCACTTCTGTCCCTGCAATAGGAAGAGCAGCGTTCCATGCACTCTACAGTTTATTATCACCAAGATCCTCTGCCACATTGCCATGCTTGCTAGCATCCTGCACCTACCCACGTGTAAATTCTGCATAGCTCCTCAGCAAGCACACTTGTTCAGAGACCTTCCATAATTTAAAAACTCAGTTGCTCTTTACTGCTTTCCTGTATGTGCATTTTTTCCTTAATACCCAGTACCTTATGGTTAAAATCTAGTTTGAATCTTTTAATTGCTAGACATCAACAGTAGAGCCATGCAAATCACAATAACCATAGTAATAGTCCATAATAGTTAATCATTTACACCTAATCTCATTAACATTGCTATTGCTTGTCATCACTGTGTGCCTATTATATAGGATATAAGAAGGAAAAAAAAGATAATGACTTCTCTCCTTTTTCAAAGTCATGGACTCTCTTTCTAGTCTTGCCTGGAATGTGTCTATAACCTTGTTCTTTTTTACTGAGATCTCTCTGAATTTAAGTGACAGTAGAACCTCTGGTGCAGAAAAAAAACTCAATAGCACAAAAATTATGCAGAAGCATAACTGAGGAAATTTAGAGCTTCTACCATCCCTTCAGGATTCTCCTACCTAGGGTCAGGTTAAGTGATAACAACTGCTGCCCAACAGGACTTTAAAAATCAGAGTGATCCAACATCTCCTCAGTCTGCCACATTTATTGAGCCCATGCTAAATGAATGCGCAGAAAATGTGAAGAATAGTCAGGGGGTGGCACCAGTCTTGGGCCACTCACAGGCCTCGGGAAGGGCAAGGGTGCAGTGATGATTGTGAGATAAGATGGAAGATGAGTGAGAAAGATCTGCAGCTTGTGCCCCTGAGCCCTAGCAGTACTTTGTACCCTGGCTATGGGCAGCAGATGAGGCAAATAGGCCATCAATCAGGACTGTGGGAGCCAAGACAAAAGCAAAACCATAGGAGAATGAAGGTCCGTGTCATAGTCCTGGATTCTTGGGGCGCAAGATATTGTGGGTCCCCAGGGACAACATGAATTTGAGTACTAGACCCTATGGACCAGAGTTAGGCAGCCATTGACCTAAATTAGACTTTTTGAAGAATGGGCATCAGTAAGGACAACAGGGAAACTGAGACCTCATGCCCAAGAGAAAACTGCTTCTGCCCCCATATTGGAAACTCTTGGTATTTGTCCAATATACATGCAGGGGGAGGATGTTGGTTGGTTTTTAAAAGTTAGGAAGAATATAGTTGTCATCTGGAGCATTTGTCTCTTTGAGGTCTTTCAGGAATCAGTTGGGGCTTTCCTACCCTCTGAGATTTAGGTAAACTTTCCTCAAATATCCACCCTCACAACTAGGAATTATTGAGGACCCACCACACAACTATTATACATTCTCAGACTTATTTTTTATGGCTCTCTCTGTCTCTACTCCTGCTTCCATGTCCTCACTAAACCATGGCTCTAACCTGGGTGCAATACCTCATCCCTCATCAACTTTCACAAGAAATCCAATCACATAGAGTATATCACAATTTTTGTAGCTTTATTGAATATTTGTGGAGGGCAAAGGGCAACCACATCCGTTTCTTGAGTACCCACTATGTTTTAGTTGCTGTCGTAAGTGCTTTAGGTAGATAAGTGATAGAAATACAAAATTCCTATCTTCCTAGAATTTCTAATCCAGTGAGAGAGATAGATGATAAGCTCCATGAAGGGTGTAACCACCTGCCAGCTTCCTGTTCTCTAGCCATTCCACCCCTCCTCTTCCACTAGAACTGCTGTGTCATACTCTGCAGCTTTCTGAAGTCTGTACTCTGATGTGTGACCTCATGGCCCAACCAGGTTGCTTTGCCTTTCACAATCCCCTAGCCTTGGAATTTTGGCAGAAAAAATATCTCCATCTTGTTACACAAAATTGTCTAAATCCATGAAGCTAGACTGGCAAGAACTGGTAAGTGCCCGGGCCACCCAGCTGCCAATGGGAATTTAGGTTGGTGGATAGGACGATGGGATGAACATAGAAATTTGGGATCAGGCAGCTTTGGGGTCAAATTTCTACCTCTTGCTAGTTGTACAACATTGAACATGTTCCTTTGTCTTTCTAGGCCTTGATTTTTCTCCTCTGCAAAATGGGGCCATTAATAACTTTTCCTTAATGTGAGGGCAAAGATTAAATGTGATAACAAATAAGATTCTAGCACAGGATGGGTGCTCAAATATGACTAGTTTACTTTGGGTTCTGGAGGGATTCTGGGGGTAGACAAGAAAGGGAATCAATCAGAACTCAGGACCAGACATAAGAACAGTCATATGGGCCAATAAGAGAGAAAGAAGGTTAGCACTTGCTCTGTTTTAAGGGGCAACACAAGTATTCATAGGTCACCCCTATGACTCTGATCAGTAGTAGGGTGACCACCTCCAATGTCATGAACTAGGTGGGAGATGTAACTAGACACCTCCTTCACGCAGACCTTGGGGCTAAGCTTGTAGCTCTCACTCCTGGCCCAACAGGATTGCAAGATGGGACTGAGTTAGAATTAAATGTGCAAAGGGAAGTCATGAGTAAGCCCATGAGTGAGGAGCTGGCACACACAAAGAGGGCAAGATGAGAAGACAGTAAATATTGCCAGGAGAGTAGAGGCTAGATGGCCCACCTAGTAAGGATCAAAGCCCCAAATACACCCTGAAAGCAGAGGATGCTCAAGGTGGCTGGGGCTGGCAAAATTCTGGCATTTAGGGTAGGAGTAAGCAACTGGTTCTTAGGGCATGGCCCACTGAGGTTGAGAAGCTGAGATTCTCAGACTCTCCAGCTTGCAAGAGCTCTGAAAGGTCATCTAGTCTGGGGGTTCCTAAACATGGTCCCTGACATAGCACTACTGAATAAGAAGCCCCCATGTTTGAGCTAGGCCAAATATTTACATACTTCTCAGGTGATTCTTGTGGCTTGGGATGGGGACCAGAGATTCTCCATTTCTAACAAAGCTCCCAGCAGATGCCTATGTCCAGCTCATGGACCCCATTTTCGGTAGCAGGGTCCTAGATGGACTCCCCAGGCAGATGCTTGAATGTTCTCTACTATATCCCCATCAAGAGGTCATTTGACCTATGTGTGACCATCTCCCGTGAAAGAAATCTCATTACCTCGGTTGGGGCCCATTCAAATCTTATCCTTCCTAGTTAACCACCTATGTGTGTGTTTTCTACGTCTGCTGTTGGTATTTCTAGCCTATTCAGTCTTTTGGCAGCTCTGCCAGAAAATGCTTCCTTATGCTTTTTTATCATTCATCTTTTTTAAAGTTATTACATTAACTATAGGTTTTGGTTCAAAAATACGGAAAATACATACATATAGAGGGAAAAATCCTTAATAACCATAATACTACCAACTGGAAACACTTGCTCTTAAAATACTGGAGCATTTCCTTCTACTTCTTCTTATCATGTTTTAAAATCTGATTCCTCTGTCTTCTCCCTTAGAGCCTCAAAGAAAAAGGCTCAGCTCCATCCCATTTCTATCTGGCAGCTTTGGGCAATGGGCAGCGATTCTCCACTGGCTCATGCTCCAGTACCTGCCTTTCCCACTGACCTTGCAGCCCCCACTCCTTGCAGGAGCAAAGTTTGGGCAGAGAAGAGAGGGAGGACAACCCAGGCCCTCTGGGTGAGACGGCACTGTTGGCACTCACTGAGCAGCGAGGCTGTTTTTCAAATCATCAGAACGGCTTTACAATGAGCCATTCTGTTTCTTTCACTTGATACTGCTTGTCACCAACAAGCAAACATTTTAAGGCATCTGTAACCACACAACAGAATGTTTCTCACTTGGAAAGTAGATTGGCTCACAACCAATCATGTCCTCACCCTCATTCAGCTGTATTACTGTTGTGATCAACTGAGCAGGGGCTCATGTGTTTGAACACCAGGATTCAAATCCTGGCTTCATCATTTCTCACTAACTGAAAATTTAGACAAGTTACTTAACCCCTCTATGCCTCCGTTTTCTCATCTTTGTGTGTGTGTGTGTGTGTTATGTTAGTCATCATACAGCACATCATTAGTTTTTCATGTACTGTTCCATGATTCATTGTTTGCATATAACACAAAGTGCTCATTACAACATGTGCCCTCTTTAATACCCATCACCGGGCTACCCCATCCCTCCACCCCCTTCCCTTTGAAACCCTCAGATTGTTTCCCAGATTCCATAGTCTCTCATGGTTCATCTCCCACTCTGATTTCCCCCACTTCAGTTTTCCCTTCCTTCCCCTAATGTCCTCTGTGCTATTCCATGTGAAACCCTATGATAATTTTCTGTCTTTGATTGACTTATTTCACTTAACATAATCCCCTCCAGTTCCATCCATGTCAATGTAAATGGTGGGTATTCATCCTTTCTGATGGCTGAGTAATATTCCAAAGCATGGAATACATCTTCTTTATTCATTTATCTGTTGAAGGGCATCTCAGCTCCTTCCACAGTTTGGCTATAATGGACATTGCTGCTGTGAACATTGGGGCGCACGTGCCCCTTCCTTTCACTACGTCTGTATCTTTAGGGTAAATACCTAGTAGTGTAATTGCTGAGTCGTAGGATAGCTCATTTTTAACATCCTGAGGAACCTCCATACTGTTTTCCAAGTGGCTGTACCAACTTGCATTCCCACCAACAATATAAGAGGGTTCCTCTTTCTCCACATCCTCTCCAACATTTCTTGTTTCCTGCCTTGTTAATTTTTGCCATTCTAACTGGTGTAAGGTGGTATCTCAGTGTGGTTTTGATTTATATTTCCCTGATGGCTAATGACGTTGAACATTTTTTCATGTGTCTGTTAGCCATTTGTATGTCTTCTTTGGTGAAGAGTCTGTTTATGTTTTCTGCCCTTTTTTTTTGGCTTGATTATTTGTTTTTTGGGTGTTGAGTTTGAGAAGTTCTTTATAGATCGTGGATACCGGCCCTTTATCTGTAATGCCATTTGAAAATAACTTCTCCCATTCTGTGGGTTTCCTCTTAGTTGTGTTGACTGTTTCCTTTTCTGTACAGAAGCTTTTTTTCTTGATGAAGTCCCAAAAGTTCATTTTTGCTTTTGTTTCCTTTGCCTTTGGAGACGTCTTTGTTTTCCTTTCTTTCTTTTGGAGACGTGTCTTGAAAGAAGTTCCTGTGGCTGATGTAGAAGTGGTTGCTGCCTATGTTCTCCTCTAGGATTTTGATGGATTCCTGTCTCACATTGAGGTCTTTCATCCATTTTAAGTTTATCTTTGTATATGGTGTAAGAAAATGGTCCAGTTTCATTCTTCTGTATATAGCTGTCCAATTTTCCCAGCACCATTTATTAAAACGACTGTCTTTTTTCCATTGGATATTTTTTCCTGATTTGTCAAAGATTAGTTGACCATAGAGTTGAGCGTTCATTTCTGGAGATTCTGTTCTGTTCCATTAATCTATGTGTCTGTTTTTGTGCCAATACCATGCTGTCTTGATGATCACAGTTTCATAATATAGCATGAAATCAGGCATCGTGATGCCCCCAGCTTTGGTTTTCTTTTTCAACATATCCTTGGTGATTTGGGGTCTTTTCCGGTTCCATACAAAGTTTAGGATTGTTTGTTCCAGCTCTTTGAAAAATGCCATTGATATTTTGATCAGGATGGCATTGAAAGTATAGATTGCTCTGGGCAACATAGACATTTTAACAATGTTTATTCTTCCAATCCGTGAGCATGGAATGTTTTTCTATCTTTTTGTGTCTTCAATTTCTTTCATAAGTGTTCTGTAGTTTCTAGGGTATATCTACATATACCTTTACCTCTTTGGTTAGGTTTATTCCTAGGTATCTTATGGTTTTGGTGCTATTGTAAATGAAATTGATTCCCTAATTTCTCTTTCTACAGTTACATTGTTAGAGCATAGAAAAGCAACTGATTTCTGTGCATTGATTTTGAGTCCTGCCACATTACTGAATTGCTATATGAATTCTAGTAATTTGGGGGTGGAGCCTTTTGGGTTTTCCACATAAAGTATCATGTCATCTGTGAAGAGAGAGAGTTTGACTTCTGTGCCAATTTGAATACCTTTTATTTCTTTTTGTTTTCTGATTGCTAAGACAAGGACTTCTAGTACTATGTTGAACAATAGTGGAAGAATGGGCATCCTTGTCGTGTTCCTGATCTTAAGGGAAAAGCTCTCAACTTTTCCCCATTGAGAATGATATTTACTGTGGGCTTTTCATAGATGGTTTTTATGAAATTGAGGAATGTTCCCTCTATCCCTATACACTGAGTTTTAATCAGGAAAGGATGTTGTATTTTGTCAAATGCTTTTTCTGCATCAATTGAGAGGACCATATGGCTTTTGTCTTTTCTTTTATTAATGTGATCTATCACATTGATTGATTTGCGAATGTTGAACCACCCTTGCATCGCAGGAATAAATCCCACTTGGTCGTGGTGAATAATCCTTTTAATGTAGTGTTTGATTCTATTGGCTGGGATCTTGTTGAGTATTTTGGCATCCATATTCATCAGGGATAACGGTCTGTAATTCTCGTTTTTGGTAGGGTCTGTGCCTGGTTTTGGGATCAAGATAATGCTGGCCTCATAGAACAAGTTTGGAAGTTTTCCTTCTGTTTCGATTTTTTGAAACAGTTTCAGAAGAATAGGTATGATTTCTTCTTTAAATATTTGGTAGAATTCCCCTGGGAAGCCATCTGGCCCTGGACTCTTATTTTTTCGGAGGTTTTGATTACTGCTTCAATTTCCTTACTGGTTATTGGTCTGTTCAGATTGTCAATTTCATCCAGTTTCAGGCTTGGTAGTTTATAGGTTTCTAGGAATGCAACCATTTCTTCCAGGTTGCTTAATATACTGGCATATAGTTGCTGATTATAATTTATAATAATTGTTTCTATTTCCTTGGTGTTAGTTGCAATCTCTCCCCTTTCATTCATAATTTTATTAATTTGGGTCCTTTCTCTTTTCTTTTGGATAAGTCTGGCCAGAGGTTTATAGATCTTATTAATTCTTTCAAAGAACAAGCTTCTAGTTTCATTGATCTGCTCTAATGTTTTTCTGGTTTCTATTTCATTGATCTCTGCTGTAATCTTTATTATTTCTCTTCTCCTGCTTGATTTAGGTTTTATTTGTTGTTCTTTCTCCAGTTCCTTTAGGTGTAAGGTTAGCTTGTGTATTTAGGATTTTTCTACTTTTTTGAGTGAGGCTTGGATGGCTATGGATTTCCCCATTAAGGCCACCTTTGCAGTATCCCGTAAGTTTTGAACTTATGTGTTTTCATTCTCATTGGTTTCCATAAATTGCTTAAGTTCTTTTTAATTTCCTGGTTGACCTAAACATTCTTTAGCAAGATGGTCTTTAGCTCCCAAGTGTTTGAATTCCTTCCAAATTTTTTCTTGTGATTGAGTTCCAGTTTCAAAGCATTAAGGTCTGAAAATATGCAGGGAATAATCTCAAACTTTTGGTATCGGTTGAGACCTGATTTGTGACCCAGTACATTGTCTACTCTGGAGAAAGTTCCATGTGCATTCAAGAAGACTGAGTATTCTGTTGATTTAGGGTGGAATGTTCTGTATATATCTATGAAGTCCATCTGGTCCAATGTGTCATTCAAAGCTCTTGTTTCTTTGTTGATCTTCTGCTTAGATGATCTTTCTATTGCTTAGAGTGGAGTGTTGAGGTCTCCTACTACTAAAGTGTTATTATCAATATGATTCTTTAATTTGATTGACAGTTGGCGTTTGTAGTTGGCTACTTCCATGTTGGGGGCATAGATATTTACCACTGTTAGATCTTGTTGGATAGACCCTTTAAGAATGATATAGTGCCCCTCTCTATCTCTTACTACAGTCTTTAGATTAAGATCAAATTTCTCTGATATGAGAATTGCTACCCCAGCTTTCTTTTGAGGTTGTTGGCATGAAAAATGGTCCTCCATCCCCTCACTTTCAGTCTGGATGTATCTTTAGGTTCAAAATGAGTCTCTTGTAGACGGCATATGGATAGGTCATGTCTTTTTATCTAATCTGCAGCCCTGAGCCATTTCATGGGAGCATTTAGGCCATTCACATTAAGAGTGACTACTGAAAGATATGATGTTAGTGCCATCATGTTGCCTGTGAAGTCCCTGTTTCTATAGATTGTCTCTGTAAATTTCTGGCCTGTATTACTCTTGGGTCTTCTTTTATAGAACCCCCCCCCTTAATATATTTTGCAGGGCTGGCTTGGAGGTCACATATTCTTTTAGTTTCTGCCAGTCCTTGGAAGCTCCTTGTCTCTCCATCCATTCTGAATGACAGCCTTGCTGGATAAAGTATCCATCACTGCACGTTCTTCTCATTTAGTACCCTGAATAAGTCCTGTCAGCTCTCTCTGGCTTGTCAGGTCTCTGGACAGGTCTGACACTATTCTGATGTTCCTCTCTCCATAAGTAAGAGATCTCTTCCCCCTAGCTGCTTTCAGGATTGCTTCCTTGGATCTAAGATTTGTGAGTTGTACTATTATATGTTCGGACATTGATCTGTTCACATTAATCTTGGGAGGGGTCCTCTCTGCCTTTTGGACACGAATGCTTGTTTCCTTCCCCAGATTAGGGAAGTTCTCAGGTATGATTTGCATAAATATACCTTCTAGTCCTCTCTCTCTCTCCATCCCCTCAGGGATCCCAATAATTCTGACATTGGCACGTTTCATGGTGTCATTAATCTCTCTCAGTCTGATCTCTTAGGCTTTAAGCTGTTTTTCCTAGGCCACCTCGGTTTCCTTCTTTTCTATCATGTTATCTTCTAGCTCACTAATTTGTTCTGCCTCATTTACCCTGGCTGTTAGGGTATCTAGTTTAGACTGCATCTCATTTATAGCATTTTTAAGTTCGGCCTGATTAGATCTCATTTCTGCCCTTAGAGATTCTATTTGTCTCTAATATTTTTCTCAGGCCTAGATATTGACTTCATAATTGCTACTCTGAAGTCTATCTCTGACATCTTGCTTATATCCATATCCATTAGGTCTGTGGCAGAGGCCATAGTCTCTGATTCTTTTCTTTGTTGGGGGTTCCTCCTCTTAGTCATTCTGTTGAGGGGTGGTTGAGGGAATGTAGAGTCCAAAGTATTAACCACAACCCAAGCAAGATGCACCTGTTTTATAGGGACCCTAGGGTTGTCGTCCTCTTGTTCTTCTAGCCTGTCTTCTGGGGGAGGGGCCTGCTGCACTGTTACTCATGCAACCCTGCTTGAGCAGAGTTGCCCTGCCCCCTGTAGGGTGGGGGAGAGGCCGTGGGCTCAGTGGAAACTGTTTTTTGAGCTTTTATTCTCTGGAGGCTTTCCACATCTCTTCCATCTCTTCCCAGAGTCAGAGTAGAAATGACAGCACCCAAACCTCTGACCCAAAACAGAGAAATCGTAGTCTCTTCTTCACTGAGCTCTCCAGGACACACAGTCTCTGTTTTTGTCTGTGCTGCTAAAAACCACAGTCTCCCCAGTGGTGCGCCCCACAGCAACTCTCCCAGAGGTCAATCCCAGGGCTGGGCATGTCTCTCCCCTTTGTGCTTCTAAAACCACAAGCTGACCCTCGTTACGTGTGCTTACCCACAGCTCCTGGATCCTGTCTGGGGGCTGGACTAAAATCCTTTCCACCCTGCCACTGGTCTGCGAGTCTGTACCCGGTCCCCAGCACAGGATGCTTTTGCACTCCAGTGTTATATCACCTTCCTAGCGCTAGCTTATGGTGGCTCCCTCCCCCTTCTGTTTATCTTCTGATATTTGCCCCAGAATCATGACTCTGCCCTTCATACCTCAGGACCGCTAGAGATTTTCTGCTTGTAGAGATCCAGATATATATTCTTATATCTCAGGCTGATTTTGTGGGTGTTCAGAATGGTTTGGTAAATATCCAGTTAAATTCAGGGGACTGGTTGAAATAGGGTCCCCTACTCATCCCCCATCTTCCATGCTCCTCTCAATTTTCTCATCTTTAAATGAAGATGATAATACGACCTACCCCATAGAGTTGTAATGTGGATTACATGTGTTAATTGACATAAGGTTTTTATTTTTACTATTTTAAATTAGCTCTACACCCAACCTGGCTCTTGAACTCATGACCCCAAGATCAAGAGTTGCACGCTCCACCAACTGAGCCAGCCAGGCACCTCCACATAAGGTTTGTAGAACAGTGTCTGACTAGTTGAAGAACCCAGTAGATGATATCTAAAACACATACACACAAATAGCCACAAAGTCAAGTTTAATGGGTAAGATTTATTGAGATAAACTTGATACTTATTTCCATATTTTAACCTTGAGAAAGACCTGGCTAAGAAAAGGTTCGCAATGTGCCTAGAGACAGCTGTGATAAGGAGTATGTTCTGCTTCGGAAGCCACAGCACAGACTATCTGCAGTCCTGCACCTATGCAGATGGGGCTGTACTCTAAGCTCTGAGCACAGCAGCTGCGACAGGACAGGTGAGCCGTGAGGACTGCTGTTGCCACCAACCTCACTTTTGGTACTTCTGCCTAGTGGGCTGACTTAGGATACAGGGGAAACCCTGGAAAATTGGTAATACTTTTAGGTTAGGCCACATTCTCCCTAGGACAGGGCATTGAAGATTCCATGTCACTGTCTGCATGCTGTTGAGACCTCTGGTTGAGTATCAGATGCTCTAAGTCTTGAGAGCTGTGCTGAGTCCCCAGGGAGTCACTGGCTCTGCTCTGAGCAATTACTGCATTACTGCAATTATAGCTGGTTTTCTAGAGAGCCACTAAATGGCACCCTGATGACTAGAAAAAGATAATGTTCAACCCTATACACCTAACTTCCTATTAGAGAATTACTTAGACACTGGAGGTAATCTAGTTTATTAATAAATAAGTTCATTTCTGTGTTTCCTAATCCAGACCACCCCAGTAGCTTTCCCCATGCACTGATTCTTGAATTTATAACCCTTTCTCTTTTTTTCCTCTTTGTCTATCCCTTTATTTTTTTAACAGCTTTATTGAGGTATAATCGATATACAGTAAACTGCATATAACTTATGCGTACAATTTTATAAGTTTGACATACAGACATCTGTGAAACCATACTCACAATCAAGGTAATGAACTTGTCATGTCCATTACCTCCTAAATTTTCCTTAGGTCTCTTTGTAATCCCTTCTTCCTACTCCACATGGTCTCAAGCAGATTCCTGGGCAATCACTGATTTAGAACTTTGTATAAATAGAATCATGCAGTATATACTTAAACACATTTTTTTTTCTTGCACTGTCTAGGATCTCCAGTATGATATTGAATAGGAGTGGTGAGAGCAGATATCCTTGTCTTGTTTTTGATCTTGGTGGGAAAGCATTCAGTCTTTCACCCTTAGCTGTGAATTTTTTTCATAGATGCCCTTTAAAGGAAGCTTTATTCTACTCCTTGTTTGTTAAGAATTTTTATCAGGAATAGATGTTGGATTTTGTCAAATACTTTTCCTGCATCTATTGAGGTGACACAAAATTAAGTTCATTAAAAAGACACATTGATGTTTGAATGCTAAACCAAGCTTGCATTTCTGAGTAAACTGTACTTGATCGTGATATATTATTCTTTTTATCTGTTGTTGGATTTGATTTGCTGCAATTATGTTTAGAATTTTTGCATGTATATTTATGAGGGGTGTGGGTTTGCAGTTTTCTTTTCTTGCAATGTCTTTGGTTTCAGTATCAAAATCATGTGCTGGTCTCATAGAATGAATTGGCAAGAATTACCTCCTCTTTGGTTTTCTGGAAGAGTTTTTATAGAATTGGCTTATTTCTTCTTACGTATTTGGTAGAATTTACCAGTCAAGCCATTTGGCACTGAAGTTACAAGGGGGCAGGATGGGGAAGGTTTTTAATTACCAAATCTATTTCTTCTTTTCTTTAATAGATATAGGTCTATGCAGGTTATGTGTTTTTCCTTGGCTAAAGGAATACCTTGTCTTTCAAGGAATTTGTCTCTTCTAAGTTTCTTAATTTATTGGCATAAAATTGTTTATAATATTCCCTTATTATTCTTTTCATATTTACAGAATCTATAATGATGCCTTCTCTTTCATTTCTGGTATTCATAATTGGTGCTCATTGATTGTATTCTTTTAATCCTGATTAATGGGGTTAGAGATTTATCAATTTTATTGCTCTTTTCTAAAAATGGCTTATGATTTCAGTTATTTTTTTCCTATCATTTTTGGTTTTCTATTTTGTTGATTTCTGCTCTGATCTTTATTATTTTCTTTCTTCTGTTTACTTTCAGACTTAGTCTTCTTTTTCTAGTTTTTTAAGGTAAAACTTGAGGCCATTAATTTGAGATCTTTTCTCTTTTATAATTTTTAATTTTCAAATTTTTAAAAATTGAGGTGCAATTGACCTATAGCATTATGTTGGTTTCAGGTATACAACATGATTCAATATTGGTATATATTGCAAAGTGATCACCACAACAAGTCTAGTTAACATCTATCACCTTATACTTCCTCTTTTAAAATATAGGTAATTAGTGGTATAAATATCCCCATAAAATGGCATTGCGCAAATTAAAATTTGTTTTTTCCTTCCTCGTTTGGTTCAAAAAACTTCCTGATTTCCCTTTTGATTTCTTCTTTGGTCCGTAGGTTATTTAGAAGTGTCTTATTTAATTCCAAATATTTGGGGAAATTTCCAGAGATATTTCTATTGTTGCTTTCTAATATAATTACACTGTGGTCAAAGAACATACTTTGTATTACTTGAATCCTTTCTGAGGACTTATTTTATAGCCCTGGATACGGTCTATATGTCCTGTGTGCACTTGAAAAGAATGTGTATTTTCCTGTCGTACATATATCAATCAGGTCAAGTTGGTTAATATGCTATTTTTCAAATATTTTGAATACTTGTTGTATTTTGTCCTCTTGTTCCATCAGTTACTGAGAAAGGGATATCAAAATTTTATCTATTATGGGTGCCTACATGGCTCATCAGTTAAGCATCCAACTCTTGATCTCAACCCAGGTCTTAATCTCAGGGTTGTGAGTTCAAGCCCTGTATTGGAGCCTTAAAAACTTAAAAACAAAAAATAATAAATAATTAAAAATAAATATATATATAATAGATAAATAAATTATATATATATAATATGTGTATACTCTGTGGATTTAAAAACTTAAAAACAAAAAATAATAAATAATTAAAAATAAATATATATATAATAAATAAATAAATTATATATATATAATATGTGTATACTCTAACTGTGGATTTTTCTATTTCACCTAGAAGTTTTATAAGTTTCTGCTTCATATATTTGACACTGTTATTAGGTTCATTAATGTTTAGGACTGTCAGATAATCTCAAACTGACCCCTTTTTTATTACAAAATGATCTTTTTATCCCAGCTAGTATTTTGGTGCTCTGAAATCTACTTTACTTGATAGTAATATAGTAGTAGTATAGTAGGTAGTAGTTACTCCAGGTTTTTTTTTTTATTTAGTCTTATCTTGGTATGTCTTTTTCCATCCTTTTAAATTTAATCTGTGTGTGTTGTTATATTTAAAATAAGTTTCTCACAAGCAACATTTATTTGGGTTCAACACTCTTTGCCTTTTAATTGAATATTTAGATCATTTGCATTTAATGTGATTATTGATATGGTTAGATTTATGTATATGATCTTACTATTTGTTTTCAATTTTTCCCACCTCTTTTTTGTTCTCTCTTCCTCTTTTTCTGCCTTATTGTGGATTATTTAAAATTTTTATGATTCCAATTTATCTCAGTTGTATTATTAGCTGTCACTTTCTGTTTTGTTATTTTAGTGGTTGCCTTAGAGTTTATAGTATCCATCTTTAACTTGTCACAGTCTACTTTCCATTGGCACTATACCACTTCTCATGTGGTATGAGAACCTCTCAGCAGCACACTTTCATTTCTTCCTTTCTGGTCTCTGTGCTATGGTTGCCACACATTTTACTTCTTATGATATAAGCTACACACTACTTTGTAATTATTTTTGCTTAAACAGTAATGAATTACTCTTTTAAAGGTATTTAAATAATAAAGAAATAAATTTTAAATATTTGCTCATGTAATGACCATATCTAGTGTTATTCCTTTTTGTACACTTTTAGTTCCATCCACCTGGATGCTATCTTTAAAATTTCTTGTAAAGATATGCTATCTTTAAAATTTCTGTTGATGAATCCTTTTAGCCTTTGTATGTCTGAAAATAATATTATTTTGCCTTTGTTTTTTGAAAAATTATTGTCCCTGACCATACAACTCTGGGATGATAGTGTTTTTCTTTCAGTACTTTAAATATGTTGCTCCACTCTCTTCTCAATTGCATTATTTCCATTGAGAACTCAGTCATCTTTATCTTTGTTTTACTGTATGTAACATAACTTCATTCTCTGGCTGCTTTCTCTAGTTGTTTTCTTCATGTTTCTTGTGTCTGAGTTTCATTGAATTTCTTAGATCTATGGATTTACAGTTTTCATCAAATTTAAAATTTTTTCAGCCCTTATTTCTTCAAAAACTCTTGTCCTCCATGCTCACCTTCAGGACTCCAACTATACAGTATATGACTGCTTGAAGTTATTCAGAGGTCACTGATATTCTGCTCATTAAAAAAAAATTATCCTTTCTTTAGGTTTCATTTTAGATAGTTTCTGCTGCTGTATCTTGAAGTTCACTAGTCTTTTCTGTTTCAATGTTTAATCTGCCAATAAACCCATCTAGTATATTTTCTATTTTACACATCGTAGTTATAATCTCTAGAATTTTGATTTGGGTCTTTTATATGTTTTAACTTTTGAACATATGTAATACTGTTATACCTGTTTTAATGTCCTTATCTGCTAATTCCAACATCTGTGTCTGTTCTGTGTCAATTTAGGTGGATTAATTTTTCTCCTTATTATCGTTCATATTTTCCTTTTCTTTGCATGCCTGGTAATTTTTTACATATGCCAGATCTTGTGAATTTTACCTTTTTGGATGCTGGATATTTTTGTATGCCTACAAATACTCTTGAGCTTTACTCTGGAATGTAGTTATTTGGAAATAGTTTGATTCTTTCATATCTTGCTTTTATATTTCTTAGGACTAGAATAATGTTCAGTCTAGGGATATTTGTTTTCTACTACTGAGGCAAGATTTTCTGTGTACTGTATTTCATTCCCCATGAAAAACATGAGGTTTTCCAATCTGGTAAGAACAGACACTATTTCCAGCCTTGTATGAGCATCAGGCAGTTGCCACTAATATTTTTTGCTTCTTTCTCTTACCTCAGGTAGTTTTGCACACACATGTTCTGCTCAGACTTCAATGGAGGCAGACCCTCTGTGTATCACTAGAGTTTTTGCTCCATGCATCTCTGCCCTCTCTGGTACTCAGTCCTGTGACCACCAGTTACCTTGATGTCTCTGGATACCCAGCTCCATATCTTCGACTCCAGAGAGCCACAGGGATCTAATTGGGTTTTGTCTGCCTGCACAACAGCCTGAAAACACCTTCAAGGCATTAAGCTGAGGCAATTCTAGGGCTCACCTATTTGATTCCCATCTTTCAAGCATGACTACCCTTTGTTGCCTTATATCCAGTGTCTTGCAAACTATCACTTCATATATTTTGTCCTCTGTTTTTGTTTGTTTCATGTGCAAGAGTAAATCTGGTTTCTGTTATTCTTTTTTTTTTTTTTTAAGATTTTATTTATTTATTTGACAGAGATAGAGACAGCCAGCGAGAGAGGGAACACAGCAGGGGGAGTGGGAGAGGAAGAAGCAGGCTCATAGCAGAGGAGCCTGATGTGGGGCTCGATCTCATAACGCCGGGATCACGCCCTGAGCCGAAGGCAGACGCTTAACCGCTGTGCCACCCAGGCGCCCCTGGTTTCTGTTATTCTATATTGGGTGAAAGTGGAAACCCCCACCATTTTTCCTCAAATGTACTCTGATTATTTCCATTTAGATGACAAATAACATAGCCTCCCACTACGAGGTAGTGAATGCCTGGGATGTGGTCTTTTGCACTTAGCTTTCATATGGATCTCTGGGAGTTACTTTAGAAATTAACAGTATGATCTAGAATATGTTTTATTCCCCTAAGGTCTTTGTTTCCTTCCTTCACCACTTAGCTGATGCCCCTCTTCTAATGGGTTCCTCCCTTAACATTTGTTACATGCATGTCAACTAGGCTAATTGTTCACAGCACCATAACTTTTAAGTTGTTATTGATTCTTCCATCACTTAAAAGAGAAATTTATGTATGAAACCATTTATTTGATTAAGTCCATAATCGTTGATGTCCTTGTCTAATGTCAAGGACATCAGGTAGATTAGGGGATAAGTTTCTGAATCACATGTAACATGACAATAAATATAGTAAGCATAACCAAAACTAGTACTTATTGAGAACCTATTATTGGCCAAGTACTGAATGGATCTCCCCACCACCCACATACATTATCTTAATCTTACAAGGTGATCAATAAGGTAGATATTTTACAAGTTAGAGATCTCCCACCCCATTTCTGCAGACAAAGACAGTGAATTTCATAGAGCTTAAATAATTGCCAAAAGTCACTGGGCTAATAAGTAATGTAAGTAGGATTTCATTTCATTTCAGATCGTCTGATCCCAAAGTCCAAATTCTTTCTCTTCCACCATACTGGTCCAAGAAGAAATCAACCTGTTGCTGTTTGTTGGCCTTTTCTACATTTGCTCACTAGTGTGCCCAGCTATAATAAGACACATTAAAATCTCAAAAGCAACTGAAATATCAAAATCCTTTCAAGTAGACTTTTTATTAATCCCTTTATATATCCTTCTCTCAACCTGAAATCCTTTAAGCAGCAAATAAATTAATGACTACAAGTAATAAAGGCAGTGAGTGAGACGAAGTTCATTTCTACTTAGAGAAAGGTTTATGTGGATTATTTAAGGTTACATTCAACCCCAAAACAAATGCCATATGAATTAAATATCTAAGAATAAAAATCAAAGTCATAAAGTATTAAAATGAAATATTAGATAAATTTTGAAAATCTGGATTTGGGAGGTAGCTTTCTAAATAAAAAACAAAGTTCAGAAACCATGAAGGAAAATAACTGACAGATATGATGACATAATCTTTTCAGTTCCATCTGTACTAAAAATTTTCAAGAACTCCAAAAACCCTTCTCAAGCAGCAGAACTGGGAGGAGTATTTGTGACACTTGTAACAAAGAGTTAATGTTCTTAATTGGGCCATCCTCAGCATTACTCCCTAATGGTTCTTAGAATACATTTTAAACTGAGGTATTTGTGCTGCAGGAAAATTGTCTCCCAGGCCACCTTCCCTCTGGCTAAGTTCTTGGACCTATCCTCATCTAGAGTTCCTAGTATCCTGAAGAGAGTTAATCAACCTTGGGTTGGCATTCTGGCTCTGCCATTTACAAACTGCATGACCCCACACAAGTCATATAACCTCTCCAAATCTCAGTTTAATGGCCCAAACGGGAGGGCAACATTACTCAGCTCATAGCATTTTTGTGAGAATCACTTAGGTTGATGTTGGTTTATTGTAAATGTTCAATAAATGGTAGCCATTGTTCACTGCTACATCCTCAGTGCAAGAACAGCATATGGCACATACAGACACTCAATTAGAATTTGTTGAATAAATAACTTCTACAAATCAATAAGAAAAAGACACTCCATGGAAAAATAAGCAAATGATATGATAGAAAATACACAGAAAAATGCAAATGTTTGCACAAACATGGGAAGAGGTTCTATCTTAATAGTAAAAATGCAAATTAAAACAATAGTAAATTATCGTTTTTTTAACCTTCTACTTTAAATGGCTGATCACAGCCAGTGCAGGCAAGGCCATGGGGGAGATCTTCCTATACGTGTTTGATGGAGTGGAGATAAGTAAAATAACCCTAGAAAAATATTGGCAATAGTTTTTAAAATCTAAATGTACACAATCAGCAATCCCACTTCTCAGATCTAACCTACAGAAATAATACATGTGTTTGGAAAGATACATATTTAACGCTATTTGTTGCACATTGTTTGAAATGGAAAAACCAATAGAAATAACCTAAATGTCCATCGATTGATAACTACTTAAAAAATAGTGATACATCCATGTAACTGACTAGGTCTAAGAGAAGTTCATGATATATATATTTTAGGGATATATGGTTAAAGAGAAAGCAAATTAAGGATCATCATACTAATAATATTTGTTGAACACATGTGTTAGGCAGTGCAGTAAGCAACCTATTTGAATTACCTTATTTAGTTCTTAGCACATAGATAGCCTCTGTGAACTTTAGTTTCTTCAGATATGAAATAAGGAGGTAGAACCAGATAAGCTCTAGGATCCTTCCCATCCTAGCTCTAAAATGCTGCCTCTACTGAAATACTATTTTGAGAGCCATCTAGCCCTGAACAAGACCAAGCATGATGATGCCTCTAGGAGATGGACATCAAATTGGTGTCTATTCAGTGGTTTCTGCCATGGAGAATTCTGTAGTACATGATTCTGCCTCCTGGAAGATATTCACAAACTTGTTCTCAAATGCTAAATGAAATGAGGCCACCGCTAAATGGTAAAGAATGACTTTCTTAAAGTAATGTGAACTGGCTTCTCCTGAAGCCCACCTTACAAAACAAAGTGAGCTCAGGTGTCCTAACTGTGGATACCAACCACATGGTCTCCTGAGTGTCCTGAGTAGGAGCAACTCTCTTCACTGTCTCCCTACTTGCAGGGACTTGCCCCTCAATATTCCCAGGACTGGCATGTTAGCATTAGCTTTCACATTGGCAGCTGGGCAACGGAGAATGAGAGAAGCGTGAGGGGCAATTGCATGCCCCTGGCAGATCTTCACTTTTGGTCAACTCACCATCCATACCAGGAAGTGAAAAAATTGAATCCCTTATGTCTGTCCTGTGGAGAAAGGACAATTTTGAATTGTGAACATGTGCAGAAAAGGGGGGGAATATAGGAAACTAAGTAGTAAATTCAAGATTTTGACCAAATATTCACATTTCTAGAAAAATTTTGTTAATGTATTTTGTGGAAATTCATCGAAAAGGTTATTTTTACAACTGCCCTAATTTTACCTTTTTCTTTTTTTTCTATAAGCAACAGAGGTATATTCTGTCCCCAGATTAGTGTCTGATAAAAACAATGTATTTTTCAGCAGGTACAAATTCAAAGTACAAAATAAGCTCAGTATTTGCCTATTTAGGGAGACCTTTTATCAAGTAAAAATATTTAGTTGGGTAATCATGTCCCAAATATTGCCTCTTTAGTCATGTAATCTGCTGGGATTTATTTGGATACCATTAGTAGCACTGGTGTGAAAATGGCCATCAGAGAGACTGATCAGGCCATCAGAGGAAGAATTGGAATCACCTATTCCATGAAAGGGTAAAAGCCCACTTGGAGCATGTGTCAGGCAACTGGAGTGTTAATTTGGAAATTGACAGTTGCTTGTCCCCAATATTAGCAGAGAGAAGTGTATCCTCTTACATGGACTGCAGTAAACCCCTCCAAAATTGGTGTTAGATAATTAAAAGTTAAAAAGAAGGGGAGGAAGGAGGATAGATCACAAGTCTGTTTTACTCTATTGGAAATCTTTAACTTTTAGATAAAGATCATTTCTACCAACCCTGACTCTCACAGCAGTTTTAATGCACAAATACTGTATCAATAACCAGGTGTCTACATTATGCCTAATGATCATTGCTATCTTTTGAGTTGAAGGCTAAATACAAGCCAATAACATCACAAATAAACTAACACTATTCCTGATAGGTTTCTTTCCAAGGGTAATAGAGTATAACAGAAATCTATAATGGACTGGCCACACCTAAAGCCCACCTATTCCTCATGTAAAATATTAGCTTTGAGAACTACAGAGTGCAGATTGAATATTTATCTAATTCATTACATCTCTGTGTTCAACAAAGTGACTATCAGGTAAGGGATGTAAACATGTAACTCTAAAATGACACAGAAGCTCTGTTGGCCTCCTCTGCCTCCATCAGGGGCTACATGACATGACCTTTGGCTACAACAAAAGCAGAATTTATTGCTATTTTGAACTCATAGCCAATGGTCTATTTCATACCTCACCATCACCCAATACTAGTCTCACTGAAGGGGATAAAATACCTTATACTCCATTTGTGTGCCCCTCTGTTCCATAGGTCAGAGGCAGGGCTATCTTGTGCTTTCTGGGCTCAAGCTTAACAAATCCCAAAAATAGATAGGAGTGGATGCAGGGCCAAAGGAAAAGCTGGATGACACACATGAACTATTTCAAGAAAAAATTATCTTTAGAGGTGATGTGTCTCCTTTAATTCTTATTCCCTTGAGTAAATTCCTTCCCATGAAACTTCTGTTCTTCCTCTATTCCCAATGATGTTCTTCCCATGAAGCACCTTTGTTACTTCTGAGAAATCCACTTGCCTCCTGGGCATGGCTGAATCCTCCAGATATACCTGGTCTGAGCTCTTACATTGGCATCTCAGACAAATAGTAAGAACATTTCTTATACTCGAATTATGAAAAGGAGAATAATTGAAGGAGATACCAGCAACAACTCGTTTCTTTTTGAAAAGGCTACATTTCTTTTTTCTTTTTTTTTAAGGTTTATTTATTCATTTGAGGGGATGTGGGCAGAAGGAGAAGAGAATATCAAGCAGACTCCATGCTGAGCATACAGCCTGACACAGGGCTCCTCGCGGGGCTTGATCTCACAACCCTGAGATCACAACCTGAGCCAAAAACCTAGAGTCAAACACTTAACCAACTGTACCACCGAGACTCTCTGAAAAGACTAAATTTTTAATTGAAAAATTAGTGCCTCTCTTAGTCAACTTGTCTAAATATTTTGGGTCTGCTGAAGAACTATTACACCTGCTCTTATTTCTCTTGATAAAAGGATTCATTACTCTTTTATTTTCCTCCTTCCATTTCAAACATATATTCTTTCAAAGTTGCTGAGAAGGCTGATCTGTTACATTCCCCAATGCTATCAACTGTGGGCCCATTTTAGAGTGGAAAAGAAAGATAAAACCATCCTTTGTCAGAAAGAGAAACCCAGGAGAGAACAACAACAACAACAAACACAACAAACACAACAACCCCCAATGACTATTTTCTGAACTTAAGCTTTCATTTATTTATGTTGCGTCACCAAATGACTTCAATTTGAGGTTTTATTTTAATGCAGAAAAAATTTAAAACTATCATATTTGACACTTGAAATTATACTGATTGGCTAGCATGTTTTAAGATGTCAGATAAGATAGGCATCAGTGTTTGACAAATTTTTACACAAAATATATTGTAAGAAACCTGTGAAAGGGGGGCGCCTGGGTAGCGCAGTCGTTAAGCGTCTGCCTTCGGCTCAGGGCGTGATCCTGGCGTTCCGGGATCGAGTCCCACATCAGGCTCTTCCGCTATGAGCCTGCTTCTTCCTCTCCCTCTCCCCTGCTGTGTTCCCTCTCTCGCTGGCTGTCTGTCACATAAATAAATAAAATCTTTGAAAAAAAAAAAAAAAGAAACCAGTGAAAGGGAAAGTTTCAACAAATTTCTTTATAAAATTTAAAAGACAAATGCACAGAATTGCAGTAGGTATATTAACTCCATGTAGGATTTAAAGTGACTTTTGTGGTTTATAATCCTTTTAAGATTCAATCTGGAAAATTGCTTTGGAA
The DNA here is from genome assembly GCF_024610735.1 of Ursus americanus. Taxonomy (NCBI): domain Eukaryota; kingdom Metazoa; phylum Chordata; class Mammalia; order Carnivora; family Ursidae; genus Ursus; species Ursus americanus. The sequence goes on from NC_142131.1 coordinate 3,137,583, forward strand.
CAATGAAAACATGAAATCAAATCATAAAGCAGACTAATGGATAAAGACTGTAACACAAATGGACATATTTTATCCTGCCTATTCAAAATGAGAGTACATTTCTACTCCTTTTATAAGCATGAAGAAAGGCCTACATTAATATACAATAATTATTTCCTTTGCGAAATTTTAAGTTATTTTTAAACTCTAATCTGATTGTACTTTTTTTCTTTTCGGTATTGCTTACTGATTTAAGACTTGTATACACACACACAAACACACACCCACCATAAAAATAATCAAAATCGTATAGATATCGATGGGCATAAAGCCATGGGTGTTACAAAGCGGCTGTTTGCAAAGACTAGATCATATGTAGGACATTTAGGGCATAGATTTTACAATGAAATTACCATCTTTGAGCTTGAATCTGCTGATAATCAGTGTCTGCCAGACACAAACTAAATAAAGCAAGATCAGAAACCACATCTTCTCATTGTGTTTTATTCATTCACCATTTCTGTGCAACTTTTCAGAATGCATTGAAATTCTCTGCTGTAGTCACCATGTGATTGGGTTTTAATGTATGGCAGCATATCCCAAGGGCAGAGCAAATTATGCTACCTGAACCCTTTATCTGTAACCAGCAATACAACAGGGTCATGTAAAATAGAAGACAGATTTATTTAGACATAAACAGTGTAAAAAATATTATTCGATACAAGAAACATAAAATCCAATATCCCAATAAATCTAGCTGGCAAGCCTTACCTTATTGCTAAATGATTGCACAAAAGAACAAACTTTCCTTAATGTTTCCAGGTTGACAAATGCAATATGTTCTGTCTACAGCCTCCTAACTTTGTCAGGAGCTATAAAGTCCTTCTCTCTTGGGTGCCAGAATTTCCACGGAGGTTCACAGGATTTCAGAGTCTATCCTGTTGTAGCTTACTGAGGCCCTGGCCTTATATTTGTCCCGTGACATTTTTATGAAAACAGCAGGCACTACTGGAGTACTATTATAGAGTTGCTTATATTTTACCTTAAAATTATTAATCAGTTATAAATATTATCTGGTCCATTGCATCTCAGACATTAAGGTGCATGCAAATTACCTGAGGGTCTTGAAAACGCAGACTCAGAGTCAGTTATTTTGGGGGAGGCCTGGGATTCTTTGTTTTGAACAAGTTCCCGGGTATAGCCAATGCTGTGAATCTGTGGGCCACACTTTGTGTTGCAAGGATCTATATGGCCTCATTTGCAGAAGAGAAAAATCTTTCCCAAAGTGGATTTAGAAACTTAAATGTCTACAGATACTTAGGACTGTTGTGTTGGAACATTTATTAAACTCTTAAGATGTGCCAGGATATGCACAGGCAGTGAGGATACGCAGATAACGGTACCACAATCCTGCCCTCGTGGTTCTTAGAAGGTCATGGGGAGCCAAGGCACAGAAGAGGACTTACACAGAGTTCACAGCTGGAGCCAGAATCCACACTTCCTGAAGTCCAGTCCGTGGTCCTGCAGGGCCTTTTACTTTCTTGTCTTCTTTACAGCTCTCTCTCATCCTCCTACCTTCTCCCATCATTGCAGGTCTCCTGTTTCCTTCAGACTCTATAGTATACTCCTCCATTAGAGAGGCCTAGTTAACAATGACTAATCGTTCCCTGATAAGGGATGTGACTATTAATCTGTAAGTAATGTAGCATCCTTGAATGGTTTTAGCAGGGAAATGGCACTAGAGGAGCTAGAGTTTCATCTGTATTAACTATTATATCAGCACCTAGGACAGTGTCTGAGAGTAAGAATTCAGTAAACATTTTTTAAATGAAGGAATGAAGGAGTGAATGAATGAATGTTCATTTGCATTTTGGATACGCTAACTACTTGAAGTGAGGGGAATGGATTAGGTGAGAGTAACTCTTCTTTGCGAGAGTTAGTGAGAATGGGTTGACTGCCTCTTCTGTGCCACTGCACCAAGACCTGAGGCTGACATTGTCATCTGATCTCATGAAATCCTTTCAATAATCACAGAGCGGTAGCTACAAACCACTTATGTCTCGGTTTGAGCCCAGAGCTCTCTCTGATTTTTTAGTCACTACTACTTCGAATGCACGTTACATATATGGTACTTCTACAGTGCTGGGCAAAACAAATGCATGTTAGGTGTAAATGTAAAATGGCAACAGGAAGTGTGGCAAAATGATTAAGCACTCAAGCTCAGGAATCAAACAGATCTGGTTTCAAATTCTGCATCTGTCACTTATATAGAGAACGTGGGCAAGTTAATTAACCTCTCAGAGTCAGATTCCCCTTCTGTAAATGGCAATAACACCTACTTCACAGAACTGTGTGAAAGAAAAATTAATATAATTAATATAATGTACAAATGTATAATGTAGAGTACTTAGCACATACCCACTGTTCAATACATGGAAATCATATTATTTATTGTTATTGTTGTTAATAAATGTGCTTGAATTTTACTTGGAAAGATATAGCCTGAAGAATAAAGGAAAATTATTTTCAGCAAGGATGTCGTGAATAAGCTAGAAATTTCTCAGAATAAAATGCAGGACAGTTTATTCCTGATGGCTTAATTATAGCCCTGCCTAAAATTGCTTTCTAGTCCCACAATTCTTTGTTTTCCCAGCTAAATAAAGAGGGCAATCATAATACTGACCTACTTCATAAATATTGTAAGGAATGCCAAACCTGAGTATCTAAAAGAGTTTGGAAAATGCAATGTGACATATATATTCTAACTAATAATTATCTTGTCCTCTGAGGTCCAATCCAAAACTACTCTGGTAAGGCACCAACTGAACAGTCTTTCTCTTTCAGGCACTTGTCAATCCTGTACAGTGGAAATGCCCCCAAATGGTGTAAGAATACATTTTGGGGAGTTTCCATGGCAACCTATAGACCACTTTAGAATGCCTTAAGTCTGAAAGACTCAGTTCTGTTGCAGTCAAGATAATTAATCACAATATCAGACCAACTTGAAGTATAGTTCAAACCAATTTCCATTTTTATTGAGAACATCATACTTTATATAGTAATTTTTCCTCATAGTGTGCCCTTTATCTTATGTGAAAACACAAATAACCTGCTCCCTCTCATAACTATCTCACCATTTACACCTAACCATATCTCATATGTAAATATTTGTCTCTTAAACATCTCTTTTCTCTGAAATATTTTCTTGAAAATACCTGCCAGACCAACATTTTAGAATACTGTTAAATTTCTCTATTTTCAATGCAAGACCAAATGAAACTCTGGCTTGGAATTCTCACATTTGCAAGAAACACTGGATGATCATTTGATGAGAACGGCATAATATTTTCTTTGAACTTGATTTTCAGTTAAACTGATTGATAATTTCTACTCAGAGTTCTAGTTATATAGAAAGAAATCTAGGACAATGAAATATTTAACATATTAACAATACATTTTCCTAACTGAGTAGAAGGTACAGTTAAGTTGTTCTGATTAATCACGTGACAAATAGGAAGCCTATACACGACAATGAGTGCCAGCAGTCTTGAGTCCTCAAATTAAAAGGAATAATTACATTCAAACCACTGTTCAACTTCCAGGAAAATCTTTCCATCATTCAGTGAATTATGCCTTTAGAACACCTCAGTTGCACATCTCAGCCCACATTGGGCAAATACTAACGCCTTTGTGGGCTACTTTAAGTGTATTGGCCTGTAGTTTGTATATCAACTTCAGACCTTCCCTTGTCACCCTGGAAAATCCATCAGAAATACCTGAAAGACCTTTCTCTCTCTTCTTACCCTTAAAAAAAAAAAAAACAAACAAAAACAAAAACGTACAAGATTTGAGAACTGTGAGAATTTTTGTGGTATTTATATAACAAGTTGAAAAAAGTATTTGCCAGAATTCTAGAAAAAATGCTTTTTCTAAGGCAATTGAGGCAAGAAAGTAAACAATATTTTGGTATCACTTGAGACCCTTTGGTTGCAGCTCTAGTGATTTAAGTAGAAAAGAAATAAGTGGCATAGGAGAAAGAATTGAAGGAAAGGCTTTAAAAAGAAAATAGGCAGTTTCTTGAGGGTGCAACTGTGTGGATCCAGCTAATTCAAATACTGGGATAGAACAGCTGATTGGCCAGTTTAGGTCCTAAGGCCCTTCTACCAAGGATTCCAGGGCACCTTGACTGACAGTTTGCCCAAAATGGCATGCAATGGGGATGAGAAGGAAAATCTAGGCTCTACTAACAAAAGAAAGGGGTATTGAGAATAAGCCAAATACAGGTCTGAAGGATTCTACAACTAACCTGGGAGCTCTGTGCAGGACAGAGAGTATCACATGGCAGTAACACAGACTTTGAAAAGGCAATGACAACTACAAGAAAGGCTGAGAAAGCAGAAGGCAACCCAGGGGTTCAGACAGATGGCACCAAAATGCTGTGTGGTGTACAAAGTGATCCTTTCCTGCGATCCCACAAATCTTCAGGGAAACTCCAAAAATCATGATAGTGGGTTTGCATTTCTTGTGGAAGTTGGAGGACACAGTTCTGTGAGCGTTTGGTGCAGAGAGCAGAATGTAAATATCCAAGGAAGATTCAGCGGGGAAATCCACAGGAACCCTGGAAAAATACAGTTGGGACTGTACTGAGACTGTGAGTATGATGATAGGTGATAAGATGGATTACAAACACCTTGCAGTGACAATGAGGAACAGCCTTTATTTGGGGAGAGGTTCATATGACTCTTTGTGCTTGTCTTTGTCATTGTTTCCAAGTGGGAAGAGGTCCTGAGCCATTCAAGTGGGTACAGATCCAGAACCAACTAGCCAGGTACTTAGAGCCTGAAAACAATGTTCACATAGGAACAGTAATGTTTAAATTAGTATCAAGGACACCCTTGAAAGGAACACATGGGCAATATTTGTCTTTAAAGTTAAGGAAAAGAAGGGATTCTCTTGGGTTTTGCTTTGGTAGACTATTGTGTAAGCTTCAAATGGATGTTGTGTGTAGAAAACTCTACCTTTGTGAGCACAAATTGATGGGAACCCTTCTACATGCCCCCTGTCCAACCATCACCATCATGCCCCATTCATCCCCAGTTATAAGAATGGGCTAATTGCCCTGAGTCATTCTACTTTAAACAAAATTCTGTTTATTTCCATCATATTCATATGAAATATATGATGTCTCTTTCATTTAGTACTTGGGACACTAGACAAAATATCTGCGTGGGGATTATCTGCTTATTCAACATCCATGGAATACATTACTAAAATGGGCTTTCCATTTCTGAAAACTATATGTAGACAACTTTCCACTCTGACAGGTTTCAGGTGCTAAGACCCAAACTTTTGGACTGAAGATACCTTCACTCTTTGTTTTATTTTATTACACCTAGTCATCCTGCTACATGTATGTTAAATCACGTCACTTTAAAGTTAATTAAACTAAGTTTGGGTATTTAAAAAGGCCCTTTCTGATTCTCTGAATTAAGTGTAGGATGTCCCCAAAATACATGAAAATTACTAATTTAGGAGCATTCACTTGGATGAACCAAAAAATTACACCAGGCTCTTCTTGGTTCTTTCATTCTATGAAATTTGGGTGCCACCATCTATTTGATTAGAGGTCTGTTAGTCTTGGCATTCAGAAACAAAGTTTGAATATTTATGTTGGCTATATGAAATGAAGAGAAAAACATTCTGATTGGTCACTAGAACAATGACAAGATCTTTTGAAACTTAAGCACTATTTTTAGTGGCCTAATGCTCTAGTTCTCATTCAGTCATGAATCATCCACCAGTGTTTCCCTAGGGACAAGTTTTTCAGAACTAAGAACCATTGAATGGTATCTGATTACAACAAATTCTTCCCTTTGTTTAAAAAAATTATCTGTTGAAAACATGTTAACCATATCTTCATATGACACCTCCATTTATATACAAAAATTGTTTCGTATTTTCAAAAATACTGAAACTTTCTGGATACCAAACTTGCTGGGTCTGTCCTAATAATAAAACATAAACCATCTCTGTATTGGAACTGTGGCCTATCCAGGAAGACAATACCATTCTCTAATGAGTTTTTGAAAGCCCAAGCGAATTGTTCATAAAGGCAGCAAGGCTTGGAAAAGGAAGAGTTCCACCTCATCTTATTGCAAATCTATTCCACTTAGAGTTACCTCCACTGAGACTAGACTGATTCTTAGTTTAACTAAAGTGGTCCAGGGTTGGACCAATTTATGTGCTATCACAAATGGGCTAATAATTTGGCATGCCTTCAAATCTGTATTTCTTAAATATTATTTTAATATTTATTTGAGGTGAGGGAGTAGAAAAGGAGGGGGGCAGCCTCATTCCTTCCTCTATTTCTTTAGGCAATTCAACTCCAGCCCAAACTTGCATCCCCCACTGAGCAGAGGGACATCCACCTAGGTTTTTAAGTCAGTTTCTCACCATCTGCTGTTACTCACACATACTTCTTGATGTAGCCTTGATATTAAAAAGGTAGAGCCCAATATGATATAAAGAGAAAACAGTGTAATTCTTTTCCTCACTGTTCCTTAAATTCTTCCTGGGGCCAGTTCCTTCCTTGCCAATAGATGAAATCTTAGCTTTTATGTTCACTTGTAGATAATGTTTTTAAAAGTCCTTCAGGAACTTCCAAGCAAAGCACAATATTAGTAATTAAAATGTCCTTCCAAGGGCACCTGGGTGGCTCAGTCAGTTATGCATCTGCCTTTGGCTCAGGTCATGATCCTGGGGTCCTGGGATCGAGTCCCACATTGGACTCCCTGCTTAGCAGGGGGCTTGCTTCTCCCTCTCCTTCCCCTCCCCCCAACCCCCCACCCCTGCTCATGCTCTTTCTCACTGTCTCTCTCTCTCTCTAGTAGATAAATAAAATCTTTAAAAAAGAAATGTCCTTCCAGTATAAAACATAGTAGTCCCACTTGGGGTTGCATCCATCCTCCAGTCTATCTGTTAAGGCACAATCCAAAGCAGCCACTTCTTAATGCAGCCCTCCTTTATCTATCATATCAAGGCAGACTTGGGAGACAGCTTTACTGCAGCACCCTGACAGCCTTGTTCTCTGTGTAGGCCACATATCCAGGCTTGACCAGTGTGATTCAAGACTTGGCTAAATGCCTTGTTATTCCTCCCAGAACAAGAGGGAGATAAGCAGCCTTGTAAAGAGCTGCCCAATGCAGTTTCTCATCTGCCTTCCTGTCTTGTGAGAGGCTGCCACAAGACCTTTTCTCATCCACCTTTCTAATTTCTGTCGAGTGCATGGCTTTCCACACACTCCTCCCCTTCCTCCTTCTGGTACAGTTGTAGGCTTCTGTGTAAGTCTATAAAACTTCTTGGCTATGGCTTCTTAGCAGTAGACTGGCTACTACTCTTACAAATCCTCATATTTGGTGTCATTTCCACCCCTGTCCTGTGGAAGAGAGACATGGGGAGCTGACATCATGGTGACCTTGCTTTTGCCATATAGTAAGAAGCTACCTGAATCCACTTGGGCTCACTGTCACATTGCCAGTCAAATCTCTGGGAGTGTGGCAAGCCTACCTAGTGGTTTCCATAGTGACCCTGTGACTCTTACCCACCTACTGCTGCTTAGAGAATGTTTAACCACTTGACAGCAGCAAAGCAGCTACAGTCTCTCATCTTTATACTCTTCCAGTCTCTGTTTGCTACAAACCTCAGGGATGTGAGTCAATTTTTTTAAGTAGTTTTCCTGAAGCTCTTCTTCCTTGAGGTAGATGTAAGCACACCCTACCACTCCAACATTGCCACTGATGAGATAGCCATAATACTCCAACAACTTCCTCCAAAACCCTCCGTTGTCCAACATTTTCAACACAAACCTGTTTATATCCTCAGAGTCTGCAAAATTGATCAACCTTCTTTGCATGCTGGCTTAGCACTTCATTTTGGAATGTAAGCACAACTCAACGCCTATCACCTATTATGTTACTCTCAGCTTTTGAGGTGTAGACTTAAATGAAGACAGAAAGAGTTCTAAGCAAACTGTTTGGCTGGTTTAATATCAACCCTATATAACACACTCAAATTGTTTCTTCTAGTAAATTCTAAAAGACATTCTGGTTAAAAACCACATCATGTTTACCCATTTTGTTACATTATTAGTGACACTCCATCACTCTTTAACAGATTGCAACTCTTGGGAATGTCCTAACTGGCCACTATTTAAGCCAGCTCTGGTGCCAACCATGAAAAGGCTAAATTCCAGAAGCCATGTTTTGTTTTAGGCCACCAATCAGGCAGATTTAATTTAGAGACTGTTTAATGTCTAACATTCACTTCTCAGTTGCCTGTGAAGGCAAGAGTTAACTTCTGAGCACATTAATCTTAATCACAAGGTTGTTGCATTTATAACCCTCTTGCTTGTCTTGATTAAATAACTGAAAAGCCCAGAAATTGCACTGAACTTTTTAAAAGCTTGAAGCCCTGAGAGCCTTCCTATACCTTATTTGTGTCTAGCTAAATGCAGCTGCAGCCATGTGTCTGAAGTATGGTTGGCCCTGGGAAAAAATTATGAAATAGCTGCTTCGATATCAGAACTTCTCGTGCCCCCTTTTGTTGTCTTCTTCCCCTCAGGAGTACCTAATGCTCTTATAGTTTCACGAAGACACACCCTCTCAGGGCTGGGCCCTGAGTCAGAACCACACTCTCCCTCTCCTACTAAAACTCATCAATTATGCCCCTCATTTATCCTGACAAGTATCTGCCCTGATATTATAATGAAGGTTTTTGGCTTTCCTTGCTTAATTTCCTCTCTTCTCTTACCCAACTAGGAAATTTTTGCTTCTCTGTATCGATTCTTCTAGATTTTTATAATACAGCAAAAGAGAAAGAGGAGTGGAACAGGAGATAATTTTAATAAATTTATCCTAAGATAATAATACTTCATAATAACAATGTGTTATTCACTCCCAGTGTATTCAAAGAAATTAGACCCTAATGATAAAAATTTCAGACATGGAAGAAAACTGGAAGAAGTACAACCTGAATCTAGGAGCCTTCACATTAAACCAAGAAAAAGTATATATGTACCAAATTTATTCTTCCACTTAAAAATCTGGCTTTGCTGAAAAGCTCTCTCAGAAGACCTTTCTGTTAGCCTTTTAACTTATTTGACAAAGCATATACTTGTGTATACTATTAACTTAAAAATAGATACCAGTTGCTGAGCACCTATGAATCAGCAGGTAATATACAAGGTATTTAACACACTTAGCTATGGCAGATTGATAGATGTTTCTCGATGTAGTCTTTCCTTCTTCAGTGGTAATAGATTTTCAGACAAGCACATGGTTTTCCACCTGGGGACTGTTTCTCAGCCCACCCAACAGACAGGTAGCCATGTGACTAAGTTTTTTTCAAAAGAATGTGGGCAGAGTGACATCTGCAATTTCTGCATCACTTGAATAAAAATTTCTTATCCTAGATTACCTCTCTCTTGCCCTTTTTCTACCGGATGGAATGCAGATGTGTCCATAAACTATTGATCATGCATATTCAAAAAGAACTCAGCTAATGGAAAAGCAACACAATGAGAAGTACCTGGGCCCCTGGCTGTGCAGAAATATCTGGACCAACTAGACTTTTAGCAGAGATAGAAAAAACTATCTTGTTTGAACTGCTGTAATTTTTGGTCTCATTCTTACAGAACTTTAGCCTATATTCTAAGTAATATCTAAACATAATTCTGCTTCCAAGTCAGAACATTCTGTTGTTATCCTTATTTTAAAATAAAGAAGTTTCTGTTTTATTACCTTTATTTTATAATAAGGAAATTAAAACTAAGAGATTAAATAAAAGTATATTTAAACCTAAGTATAAAAATATAAGATAATACAGTAAAGTGGTGGCTGAACTAGGATTTAAGTTTATATTTGGCTTTACAGTCAGATACTTTCCCACTCTGCTTTACTATTTACAATTACTAAATTAAATTGTATATATGACATGACCCAATGTATTTTTTTAAAAGATTTTATTTGTTTATTTATTTGTCAGAGAGAGAGAAAAAGAGAGCACAAGCAGGGGAGTGGCAGGCAGAGGGAGAAACAGACAGAGGGAGAGGAAGAAGCAGGCTCCCTGCTGAGCAAGGAGCCCCATGCGGGACTCCACCCCAGGACCCTGGGATCATGACCTGCACCGAAGGCAGAAGTTTAACCAACTGAGCCACCCAGGCGTCCCTGACTCAATGTATTTTTTTTTTAAGATTTTTATTTATTTATTTGTCAGAGAGAGAGAGAGTACAAGCTGGGGGAGCTGTGGGCAGAGGGAGAAGCAGGTTCCCTGCGGAACAAGGAGTCCGACGTAGGACTCGATCCCAGGACCCTGGGATCATGACCGGAGCCGCAGGCAGACACTTAACCAACTAAGCCACCCAGGTGTCCCATGACCCAATGTATTTTTTTTAAAAAGAAATCAATAGTAAGTTTTGATGTATCCTAGGTTGTTTTTTTTTTTATACCAATAAGTCTGTGAAACACACATTAATATAAGGAAAGAACTTAGACACAAATGTAGTTCAATATTGTAGGTAACATATATAATGCCATAGTCCATTTGGGTCAGTCTTGCTGTAAGAAAATGATTCTCAAGCTTTAAGTGACAGGGAGTTTCAAGGCTCCTTTACACTAAAAACTTATTGAGAGAGCCCAGGAATCTTGTTTATGTGAGTTATACCTACTCTTATTTATCCTGTTCAAAAATAAAACAGACATTTTTAAGGGGTGGGAACTGGGCAAAATGGGTGAAGGGGAGGGGGAGATGTAGGCTTCTAGTTACAGAATGAATAAGTCACAAGAATAAAAGACACAGCATAGGGAATATAGTCAATGATATTGAAATAGCATTGGACAGTGACAGATGGCAGCTACACTTGTGGTAAGCATAGCATAATGTAGAGAGCAGTTGAATCACTATGTTGTATACCTGAAAATAATGTAATATTGTGTTGCCTACACTCAAATTTTTAAAAATTATTTTTAAAATTTTTTATCATTGACTCTCCTCTGAACTAATAAAATACCCCTGAGAAAGATAACCTGTCATCTCACAGCTCACTATCAATCATCATGTAATTGAGAGAGGAGAAGAGAGCACTCCTATACCATTTAAGACAAATGTCAACCACTTATACTTATGGTTGTCCTTGCCTTCCTTTTTGAGGCAAATGTGTATCAAATAATAATATAAACAATAGCTGTCAAAAATTATTATGAGTTTATTTAAAATAACAATGATAAACCCATTGCATGTTACTATAAATACATATTTTAATTAAAAATAGCTAAATTAAAATACAGTTAAAATTAGTGAGAGTAATGGCATTATTTTACATTTTGCAAATCTCTTTAATGTCTGGTTTAATAAGACATCTGGATTCTCCATTCACTGTTGCAGTGTGTTGCTTTGGTTAAAATATACAAAGAAAATCCAGCCTCACACAGATACGTGGTTGAAAAAGAAAGAAATATTTTAATAGCCTCTCCAGATGGTTGTGGATATTTTTCTTTGATACCACACCAAAACCCAACACGTGGTAGGTACTTAAGGTGAGTTGCAAGATGGCATCAGGAACTATATCAATAGTTAAAATCCATTGGTCTGTCTTGCATTTCTGTGGGATTTTTAGCCCATGCATGATTTTATAACATCATTTATTGATCATTTGGAAAATATTGGTTCATTGAGTTACACAGATCTTTCAAATATTCACACATCTCATTATCAAATACAAAAACATCACATACATAATAACACCAACAATCTCAGAGAAGTCTTTGAATATCAGGTAACTGTCGAGCTCATAACATAGGTACAAGTTTTCTAAAATGTTAATTTTTATTTGAAACCTTGGATTTTATTATTGGCAACATATAGTGCAAATTATTTTCCTTGAAGTGACAGGCTCATCTTATTCATTTTAAAGATCAGATCATTATTCAGACTTGGATCTGAATAATGATAGTTTGTGCATTAGTTGTTCTTTCAAGTAAAGACAGTGTTCTGTGAAGAACACTGACTAGTTGCTCACAACTCAATGACAGAAGTGACTTTCCTCAAGACAGCATCATATTTTTGTATGCAGCAGAAGCACTTTATACATGTACTTTTCGTATTGTCACAGAGAATATTAAAATGACATGTACTCAAAAATTAAGACTTAATAAAATAATAATATTCACTACTTCATCAAGGATATTAATAAGTGAAAACGGCATTTTAATTTTATTTCTATGATGCAAGTGCATGGTTGTGAAGAACAGCCAACTTAGACTAGTACAGCTAGTTTGGTACCACTGCTTTGATTTTTGCTAAGTTGCCTGAAATTTTACCCATTGTAGCTTTTGTGCATCAGAAGTAATCTCACCGTGGTGAAAAAGTCAAGTAAAGTCTTTATATTACTACAAAAATAATCTTACCTCACAGAACCCCCTGAAAGACTCTTAGGGGTACTCAGGGATCTGTGGAATCTCTGCTGTAAACAAACATAGAAACAAAATGGAGCAACCAAACGAATTTCAAAATGACTAAAACCCCCTATTTGTGTTTCTCAAGCACCATAAAATAATTATATAATTCACAGAAATGCTTCTAAAAGTCATTTTCCCCTCCCATCTAAAGCTCTCATATTGTAGCAACTCTTAGGCTTTTCTCTCCAACCTTCTTAAAATCTCCCTCCCTAATTACTGTCTAAAGTCTTTTACCTACATAGTCTCATCCTTTTTCCCCCTCCTTAGTCTCATCTTAAAGCCTCAAAATAACTGCTTCCGAAATGTGAGGAAAAAAACGAAACATCATGGGAAAACCATAATCCTCTACTTTTTGGAAAGACAATAGAAAAAAAAAACCCTGAATGTTTATATGTTACTTATTGTTGCCATATTTTAAGTATTTTTGAGAAGTCAATGGTCGTATATTGTGCCAAATATTGATTGTTGTACTCAGTGTGATTCCACCCTCCCAAACTCTTCCCTATAGAGTGGGTCTGGAAGCCTGGAAAATACACTGCTTCATGTCCCTCACTGTCTCATTTAGAATCTGCCAGTAAAAGGCATCTTGCACAAAATTTGGAAGGCACAAGAGAGGACAGCCATTATTCTTCCCCAGCAGTGGCTGGTTTGACAGCAAACATGAAGTTTACATGATGCTTCTGGGTGAACTCTTGTGAATTACCTACCTTGGTACTGCAAGCAGCTGTAATCACCAGTTACTGACTCTGATTCCTGGGTTTCCAAATTTCCTCAAAGCCAGCAGTATGTTTCCATGAACCTTAATTGCCCCAGTCCTCCCAATAGCTTTGTGAGTTTATAATTCCCTTTGTATTTAATCATCCCTTCCTCTATAAACTAGAGAGGTAAGTGCTTTCCTGGCAAAATCCTGACTGATAACAGTGTTCGGTTCCAGAAGTGGTTCCAGGATACAGAAACTCAAAGACAGGAATCTGGGATCAGTTCTTGGACTTCCTTAGATAGGAAAGCAGTTAAGACTTCAATGACAATGAAAAATGGCATACTGGTAGTCCATAGAAGGCAGTAGCAAAATAATTATCTATAGTTTTCTGGAATGAACTGCTTACTGTAGAAAAGCTTTTGAGAGACTACTAATTATTACAACAGGATTTTAAGAGGAAAAAAAGGATTTTAAGGACTGTGGTATGGGCTGACTTCTTCTAAATAAAAGGTTAAGATTTCAAATTCTTAGCTCAAGGCACAGTCAGATAACCAGAGAGCTTCTAAGATTGTCCTAAAATATCTCTTATAGCCATATGGCTAATGTATAAATTTTTTTATCCTGTAGTTTGCATAATTATAACCCAAATGGAATTCACAAACTTGCCAGGTGTCTTATGTAAAAGTGAGGGCATTGATTAGGAAAGAGCAAAAATTGGAATGAGGACATTTGAGTGGATTCCAGTGACTCTGAGAATCATGAATTTCTAAATGCCACTGAGCTGCCTCTCTTCCCTGTTTGAGGATATAAGCTTCCCCTAACTTAAAGATCCCAAAACAATTACTTTTCACAAGGATACAAATTCTCTTTACAGTCCACCTCCACCCCTTATTTGCCCCCAGATTTGTAACTAGAGTCAGAGCTCAACAGACCCTTAGAAGATATCAGAAACCTGGAAAACATTAGTGGGAATGGAATCTAATGGTTGTAGACAAGTGAAGAGACATAATTTGGGTAGTAGACAAATTTGTTAATATGGGTACAGTTATCATAGATTCTAGATTCAATGATTAGTTTGAGTAGCTGGGAACAACCTTATAAAGAGTTTGCTTGATTAGTTAACTAAAACCAGGACCATTTGGTGGTCTTCATTAAGTGAAATTGATGCAGTAAGAAGAAATTCAAAGGATTAGAAAGATAAAATTGTTGGCATATATCAATCATATGTGACTGGTTCATCCATCCCTTACCATGGCGCTAAGGAGAGGCCAGAGGACACACCCTTTATGAAGGCACTGAGGAATATATTAGTGAGGGGTCACCAGCATCCTTGAAAATTTGTCCCTTTTCAGATTAGGGATGGCAGTGTAATATAACACGATTCAGAAGGGCTACCAGGAGTTTCATAGGCCAACAGACAGCACCTAGGCACTGGGCAGACAAGATTATTGTACTGGACAATAGGCCAGAGTCCTAATCGAAGTGGTTTTATCTATAGAGATCTTCGCCAGTAACTTTTCGATCATAGTGTCTCTGGGACTGAAATGGATTGTCAACCTAATAAAGTCTTAGTTCATTGGTGAAAATAAAAAATTAATCTATAGGACAGATATATGAACTAAATAGCCACAGTAGAGAGTCATCGACTCAGCATTTCTCAGGCCTAAGCTAGTTAACAGGGTCCCTTACAAGAAGGGGAGACTGAGACCTTTTGAGGAAGGACCCAATGAGACTACAGCAAGAAAATACTATAAAATTTCCTTCTAATTTTTCCCAGAAGGAAATGTATCCATTCATCAGGATGATCATATGCCCTGGGGAAAGGAAAATAGCCAGACAGTTCCAGATTTTTAAACACTGGCTCTGAAATTAACCCCCATATTTTAGGATTCACCAGTTAGAGTGGGGACTTAGGGATGTCAAATAATAAATAGAGTTTTGGCTTGAATCCATTTCTCACAGGGCCCAGGGGGTCTGTAAACCTAGCTTTGTGAGTTTTTTTCCCTGTTTCTAAAAGCGTGTTTGGCAACTGATCAAGACTTCACTTCCTGACCCTTGAAGTGAGGGCTTATTATGATAGGAAAGGCCAAAAGGAAGCGCCTGGAAGTGTCCCCTTTCTACCAAAATATTAAACTAGTAATAATTTTACAATCCTGGGAAACTTTCAAAGACTAATGTCACCACCAAGAGCTTGAAAGATACAGGGGTGGCAATTCCCATCACATTCATATAAACCTCCTCTATTTGTCTTGTGCAGAAGAAAGATGAATTTTGGAGAGGAAGAGTAAATCATTGTAAACTTAATCAGGTTGTGATGCCAGTTACAATTACGACCTCAAAGGTGCTATTTTTGTCTGGAGCATATTAATTCTTTCTCTGGCATCAGGTATGCCACTATTGATCTGGCAAATGCTTTCTTCTTTATATCAAATCATAAAGAATACCTGTTGCAAGTGGCAATGCTATATTAAACCTCCAACAAATCCAGATAAGAGAATAGCAATGCAACCCCTGGGGTTATAAAGAGAAACCATGTTCTCTTTCACAGATAATTCTCCTTTTGAGAAATAACTCTTGGAGTAAAACTGAACCCAGTAGAAACTGAATGACTAAACATGGTCCATCAACCAACCATATAACCTGAGCTGCCCAGCATGTACTGGAAGTTGTGAAATTCACTGAGTACAGACTTGGGCAGGGCAGCAGCACTCCATAATCAAGTGAAAGTACTAGAAACAGGATCACGTTCAAGCAAACCTTGAAAACAGACGAGCTACATGATTAGCTGGCACTGATTTCCATGGCACCTAGTCCTTATGTTTTGTCATCTCTTCCTCAACCCACACCTCCAGTCCTTGGGTGGATTCTTGATGATCACCTGGCCAATAAAGATACATTTTGGGCCTGATTTTGAGATAATTCTGCATTGTGTGCTGGCACCACCCAAAAATGGAGTGGTATTTCAGCCTTATTCAAGGGTGGCCTGAAAAATATAATAAAAATGATCTATGATAGTTATAGGATAGTGCTATCAGAAGGATAAGAGATACATTAGTCTCTCTAAAGTCCCATAAAACATTATATTTTATGTATCAGATCTTACAATATCAGTATTATCACCCATTCACCCCTCTCCACTCCATGACTACCATTTATTTCATTAATATTCACTAAATGCTGTCCCACCTTCAGGACTTTGTTCAAGATGATGCTTCTCTCTGAGTGATCTTTCCCACCCTACCCACAATGCTACCATCTAATTGAAGCCTTTCTGGATTTCCCACTAATTACCACTCTCCTTTTTTCCCATAATCCCATACAATTTCTTCTCTTTCTCCTATCTTGTACTTTATACTGATATCCCCTAAACGAGGGGTGCCAAATCCAAATGCACAAGGAGGTGAAGCAGTTGATTTAAATGAATGACAAAGACCTACTAGTTGCACATCAAATACCTTGGGTTACTTTTACTTCTTTAAAGGAATATGCTCCTTCCATTTTTTCTTAAAGCACGGTCCTTTGGGCTTTTCATTTTCCACTTTTGATATATGCATAGGTTTAAAAATATTTCTCCAGTGTTTTTTGAAACTCATTGATAAACGGCCACTAAGACTCAACCTCTGTGTCAGGAAGAAGGAGGGTCTGGTGGGGACTGTGGCGACTGGAAAACTCATACTCTGTCAAAGTGAGGGGGCTGTTGGGTGAGTGTGCCAGGAATGTGGGACTAGTGATGGCAGATCTTTTTTTTTTTTTTAATTAGACAGAGACAGCCAGCGAGAGAGGGAACACAAGCAAGGGGAGTGGGAGAGGAAGAAGCAGGCTCCTAGTAGAGGAGCCTGATGTGGGGCTAGATCCTGAAACGCCAGGATCACGCCCTGAGCCGAAGGCAGACACTTAACGACTGAGCCACCCAGGCGCCCCAGTGATGGCAGATCTTATGATTTTTCTGTAGAAACTGGAAAGAAAGATTTTTATGTGAAATCTCAATTTCAAGTTTAGTCTCAAATTTGCTAAAGCGCCGTGTCAATCAAAACCAGAAGGAATCTACAGGCAAGAATGGACCTGCAGGTACCAATTTGCAATTTATGCCCCATGGTTCCATGAGTTCCTTGAGGGCACAGAATGAGTCTTATTCACTTGTGTATACGCAGATCCCAGGATACTGACTGACCCATAACACCTTCTCATTAAATTTTGGTTACCTTTAGTTAGATTTTTATTTTTATTTTTTTTTAAAGATTTTATTTATTTATTTGACAGAGATAGAGACAGCCAGCGAGAGAGGGAACACAAGCAGGGGGAGTGGGAGAGGAAGAAGCAGGCTCCTAGCAAAGGAGCCTGATGTGGGGCTCGATCCCAGAACTCCGGGATCACGCCCTGAGCCGAAGGCAGACGCTTAACGACTGCGCCACCCAGGCGCCCCTTTAGTTAGATTTTTAAAATCTAATAAAATTGTATATTGCCTAAATCTATGGGTAGATATCCTTAAAGAGATCTTTTTCATACTCCTTTTATATATACCCCAGAACCTTGCACATAGTAGATGCTTAAGCATGTTTTGAGTTGCTAAAGGGAAATGCATCAGGTGTTCATTTACAGCTTAATTTTATTTTGCTTATTAATGAATACCAAGATATCTCCTAAAGTGTTATGGGTAGAGAACATAAGAGATCATTTTGATAAAGAGAATTTGGTCAAGAGATATAATCAATGCTGCCCTCAGCAGGTGTAATGGAGCATCTCAGTGATCTCTGTGTAACAGTGGGGTAAGTGGGAGAACCCTGAGACTCTAGGGGATTTGGTGACAAAATAAATCCAACTGACTTGACATCTGTGGTCCAAGTGACGATGAGGCACAAAGCTGTGCTTCTGTATTAACCAAGCAGCTCTGTGGCTGTCACTCCTGGATGTGACTTCTTAGGAAGGCTGCTCATTTGTGGTGGTCACCTTGAACATTGCCTTAAATGTCCATTCTGAGCAGAACCATAATGTATGAAAAAAGTTTTCAACAAAAGGAAAAACAGGCCTTTTGAATTTTGCAAGTTGAAAAAAATTTCCCAGACTTATGTTCTCAAAGATTAATAACTCAAAAATAGTTGTTTTTAAAAATATTAGCAAGCAGTGTATTTATAAGGGAAACCAAATAATAACTACATATCTATTCATGTATAGTACTGCTATATAATGTAACTTTAAAAAATGAAGACAAGAATTATTTTATATAAGCTAAAAAATGACTAATTTGCTGCATAAATATTGAGTTGCTTCCAATTAATTTAAAAAAAGATCACTTGTAAATATTTCCTGTTAAATTATCTTGCCACACATCAAACAATATATTGGCCTTGTCTAAAATATAATGAAAACAGTTTTGGCAAATGTTTACCATATGTTAAATAATGCATTTTAAATTTACAATAATGACAATATTTTATTATGCACATGTAGAACTCATATGAATTTGAACAGCATTTAGAATATGGAAAGTTGAACATGCAAAATTTACTTCCAAAATGCCTTTAGATAGGACTTTAGATCTAATTTCTTTGGGATAACCAGCCCCCTACACTTCCCAACACACCATCCTAATTTTATAGTGGATAAAGAAGAAAAATCCAACTGTATACAGAACTAGGTATTAGTTGCTAGTATATGAACTTAGATAAAAAAATATGTAGCATCCATAATCATTTTACAAAATATGTAAATCAAACCATCGTGCCGTATGCCTTAAATTTACACAGTAATGTATGTCTATTACTTCTCAACACAACTGGAAAAAAATTTAAATATAACATCCTACAATAGCAATGCTAGTTTAGTAATAAGATCACACGTTTTATAAAAATTCATTCATTCAATAATAATCATTGAGTGCCAAATATGTGTTGGACACTGTAGGCATAGGGAATATATCAGTGAACAAACAAAAGAAGTCAGCCCACAGGGAACTTAAATTCTAAATCATTGTAATGCTATTATCCCCCTTTTGCATTTTTTTTGTATATTATGTATTCTGAAATAATAATTAATAATAATATTTTACAATACAAAATACAGTGTTTAACTTTTCTAAGTACTTTCACATACATTCTCACTTAATTTTTACACTTCCTTGGCCTTAAAGTAAGCTTGCCAGTTATTCCTATTTCAGTGTTAATGATGAGGAGACTGGAGATGATAGATTTCCACAGCCACTGTCCTAGGACCAGTCTTGTTTTGCTCCATATACAGTTGTGGGAGCACGAGAATGAGGCAGTGTCAGAGGCTGAATAGAATAAAGGAAGTTGTGTTGAGCACCGGGTGTTGTATGAGGTGTGAACACTATATTGTACACCTGAAGCTAATATTACACTGTATGTTAACTAACTGGAATTTAAGTAAAAACCTTTAAAAAATCACTGCCATGGAGAAAGCAAGTTAATTGGAGAAACATTAAGAATATCAGGAGAAGTTGGGATTGATAAGTGTGGCAGTCACTAGCCTGTCATAAATACTTGTATTTGCTTTTTCTCCTTCCTGGCACATGGCAAAATTGCACTTCTCCAGCCCCTTAAACTCAGGTATGACCACCTGAATTCCTTTGGCCGATATAAGATGAATGGAAGCCTTTCAAAGCCAGTGCACTTATCACCATGTCCCCTCACCTCTGTTGCAATGACCATGGAAGCATTGGCTAAGATGGACCCTCCATCCCCTTGAGACCCTGAATGACCAAGGTGAGCCGAACCCCTGCCAATCCATTCTGGACTTACAGCATAGGCAAGAAATAGACTGGCTCAAGCCCTTGATGTTTGAGATTTGTTGTTGATGTTTTGCTTTGCTTCATTTTGTTTCATTTTGTTTGTTACCACAGTGTAACCTAGTCTATCCTGATTGATTGAAAGCATGGGTTTATGCTGATATCACTTGGTCTGTTGTATCATTTTTTTCCTATAGCTGTGTTGAACAGCTCAAGAATAGACACAGACAGCAGATAGTAAATTCATCTGGGATGGGGGTTTTGTTGGGTGGTTGCAACAAAAGTGCTTAGGATTTTCTCAAGAAAGTGATTGAAACTATGGACTATGAAATCTAAAGCTTGATTGGGAGAGAGGTCAAGCAGGAAAAGGCCTGTGAATAAAGAAAAAGTAGATGGGTCAAGAGACTGGCTGTTTTGGTAAAGTGGATGACCAATTATAGAGAAAGTAAATAAATAGGTAATCTTAAAAAATAAGGAGATGTGATCGAAGCATAGTGTGGTTTAATTAGAAATTTCTGAAGTGGCAAACTTTCAGGTCATGACAAGGTACAAGATGTGAAAATGGAACTGGATGATTCAGCTAGAAAGAAGGAGATGTTCATGAAAACACTAGGCCTGGACCTGAGAAGCTGTGTGCTTGGCAGGGCAGCCACATCATTTGAATTCTGCAGAATGGTGACAAGAATTGGGGTAGAGGGGGAGACCTCTAGTTGCCAAAGTCACCCATTAATGAATATGGGAAGCCATAGACAGAGATTGTGTCTAGTTGTCAGGAGCTTCATGGAGACGAGAGTTTTCATTTATAGTTGCAGAAGTAAAGGAATACAGACTCTCCTTCCCAATCCTGAGCTACACAGGTGTGGGAGAGAAAAAGCAGCCTCCACTCAAGAGGTTGCAGGATGAGTGGTATTATAAGGTGATAAGGGGATAATAAGCCAAATGTCCATGGAGGTAAAAATATTGAGGAAAGGTTGCCTGAAGAAGTTGAGGATGGGGGTGGGAGGCCGTGGTTCAAGGCCATGGAAAAGGAGCTGAAAAGGGCTCAAGGATAGAGTTTGGAGGAGAATGGGAGATTGGATCAGGGAGAACAAGGCATTATTAGAATAAGGATTAGGTGGTGAAGCAAGACCAGAAAGATGTCCCCGGGTAGTGACCAAGGAAAAGAGGCATTTGAGGCTGGAAGGAACTAAGTGGCTGTGATAGTGTGATTTATAATAAGAAATTTGTGTATGTATTTGGTTTTCATCCTCATTTCTGGCAGGACCACTAAAACCCTTGGAATTTCCTAAGTGATAAGAATGATAAAGGCATCTTTTGTTATGTTAATAAGGAGAATTTTAAAAGAGCCTAAAGACTAGGGGGGGGGGGGCTAGTTGCCAGGAGAATCAACTACCTGATTAGAGGGTTGGAACTTCCAGTCCTGTCTCAGCCTCCAAAAGGGAGGAGGTCTGGAAGGGAGAGCGTCTGGAGGTTGAATCAGTTGCCAATGGCCAGTGATTTAATCAGTCACACCTATGTAATGAAGCCTCCATAAAAACCCAGAAGGACTGACTGAGTTTGGAGAGCTTCCTGGTTGTTGAACACGTGGAGGAGCTAGGAGTTATGTGTACCCTTTCCCACATACCTTGCACTGTGCATCTCTTCCGTCTGGATGTTCATCTGTATCCTTTGTCATATCCTTTAATAAACCAGTAAATGTGTTTCCCTCAGTTCTGTAAGCAGCTTTAGCTAATTGATTGAACCTGAGGAGGAGTTCTGGGGAGTTCCTGATTTATAGGCAGAAGATCAGGAGTACAAATAATAACCTTGGGCTTAGGACTGTCCAATTTTCCCAGCACTATTTATTGAAGAGACTGTCTTTTTCCCACCGGATGTTTTTTCCTGCTTTATCAAATATTAGTTGCCCAAAGAGCCGAGGGTCCATTTCTGGGTTCTCTATTCTGTTCCATTGGTCTATGTGTCTGTTTTTGTGCCAGTACCATGCTGTCTTTGTGATCACAGCTTTGTAGTACAGCTCGAAATCTGGCATTGTGATGCCCCCAGCTTTGTTTTTCCTTTTCAACAGTTCCTTGGAGATTCGGGGCCTTTTCTGTTTCCATAAAAATTTAAGGACTATTTGTTCCAGTTCTTTGAAAAATGTCATCGGTATTTTGATCGGGATAGCATTGAAAGTGTAGATTGCTCTGGGTAGCATGGACATTTTAACTATGTTAATTCTTCCGATCCATAAGCATGGAATATCTTTCCATCTTTTTATGTCTTCCTCAATGTCTTTCAAGAGTGATTTATAGTTTCTAGAATATAGGTCCTTTACGTCTCTGGTTAAGTTAATTCCAAGGTAACGTATGGTTTTTGGTGCTATTGTAAATGGGATAGATACCCTAATCTCTCTTTCTTCGGTCTCGTTATTCGTGTATAGAAATGCAACTGATTTCTGAGCATTGATTTTGTATCCCGCCACATTACTGAATTGCTCTATAACTTCTAATTGTTTGGGAGTGGCTTCTTTTGGGTTTTCCATATAGAGTATCATGTTATCTGCGAAGAGAGACAGTTTGACTTCTTCTTTGCCGATTTGAATACCTTTGATCCCTTTTTGTCATCTGATTGCTGTTGCAAGGACTTGTAGTACTATGTTGAATAATAGTGGCGAGAGTGGGCATCCTTGTCATGTTCCTGATCTTAAGGGAAAGGCTTCTAGCTTTTCCCCATTGAGAATAATATTTGCAGTAGGCTTTTCATAGATGGCTTTTATGAGATTGAGAAATGTACCTTCTATTCCTACACTCTGAAGGGTTTTAATCAGGAAAGGATGCTGTATTTTGTCAAATGCTTTTTCGGCATCGATTGAGAGGATCATATGGTTCCTGAGTCTTTTCTTGTTGATATGATGTATCACGCTGATTGATTTGCGAATATTGAACCATGCTTGCATCCCAGGTATGAATCCCACTTGATCATGATGGATAATCCTTTTAATGTACTGTTGGATTCTATTAGCAAGTATCTTGTTGAGGATTTTGGCGTCCATATTCATTAGGGAAATCGGTCTGTAATTCTCCTTTTTGAGGGGGTCTTTGCCTGGTTTGGGGATCAAGGTAATATTGGCCTCATAGAATGAGTTTGGTAGCTTTCCTTCTATTTCTATTTTTTGAAATAGCTTTAGGAGAATAGGTATTATTTCTTCTTTGAATGTTTGGTAGAATTCCCCAGGAAAACCGTCTGGGCCTGGAGTTTTGTTATTTGGAAGGTTGTTTATCACTGACTCAATTTCTTCATAATTAATTGGCCTATTTAAGAAATCAATTTCTTCCGGTTTCAATCTTGGTAGTTTATAGGTTTCCAGGAAGGATTCCATCTCTTCCAGATTGCTTAGTTTATTGGCATATAGCTGTTGATAAAAATTTCTAATAATCCTTCCAATTTCAATGGTGTTGGTCATGACCTCTCCTTTTTCATTCATAATTTTAATAATCTGGGTCCTTTCTCTTTTCTTTTGGATAAGTCTTGCCAGTGGGCTGTCAATTTTATTGATTCTCTCAAAGAACCAGCTTCTAGTCCTGTTGATCTGCTCTACTGTACTTCTGGTTTCTGCTTGATTGATTTCAGCTCTAATTTTGGTCAACTGCTTCCTCGTGAGTGGATTAGGCCTGTCCCTCTGTTGCTGTTCCAGCTTCTTGAGGGGAGAATATAAAAATTGCATTTTAGATTTTTCTATTCTTTTGAGTGAGGCTTGGATGGCTATGTATTTCCCCCTTAGGACTGTGTTTGCAGTATCCCATAGGTTTTGGACCATTGTGTTTTCATTCTCGTTGGTCTCCATAAATTGTTTAATTTGATTTTTGATTTCCTGGTTTATCGAGTCATTCCTGAGCAGGATGGTTCTTAGTCTCCAAGTGTTTGAGTTTCTTCCAATTTCAGAGCGTTGTGGTCTGAGAATATGCAAGGGATAATTTCAGTCTTTTGGTATCGGTTGAGACCTGTTTTGTGTCCCAGAACATGGTCTATTCTTGAGAAAGTTCCATGGGCATTAGAATAGAATGAGTATTCTTTGGTTCTGGGGTGTAGTGTTCTATATATATCTATGAGGTCCAACTCGTCGAGTATGGCATTCAAAGCCTTTGATTCTTTGCTTAGTTTTTGCCAGGGTGTTCTGTCTGTTTCTGATAGTGGAGTGTTGAGGTCCCTTACTATTAATGTATTTTTATCTATATGTCTCTTTATTCTGGTTAAGAGTTGGCTTGTGTATCTAGCTGCTCCCCTGTTGGGGGCATATATATTTATAATTGTCATATCCACTTGTTGAATACTTCCCTTAAGAATAATATAGTGCCCTTCTGCGTCTCTAACTATAGTCTGTAGTTTAAAATCCAATCTATCTGATATGAGACTTGCTACCCCAGCTTTCTTTTGAGGTCCATTTGCGTGAAAGATGGTACTCCATCCGCTTACTCTCAGTCTGAATGCATCTTTGGGTTCGAAATGAGTCTCTTGTAGACAGCAAACGGATGGGTTATGTCTTTTTATCCAATCTGCAACCCTGTGGCGTTTTATGGGAGCACTTAAGCCATTCACATTGAGACTGAATACTGAGAGATATGATTTTAATGATGCCATGTTGCCAGTAAAGTCTTTGTTTGTATTGGTTGTGACTTTCTGTTCTGTATCACTCTTGGGGCCTTTTTACCTTTATACAACCCCCCTTAATATCTCCTATAGGGCTGGTTTCGTGGTTACGAAATTGGTTAATGACTGGCGATTCTGAAATGTCTTTATTTCTCCATCAATTCTAAATGACAGCCTTGCTGGATAAAGGATCCTTGGCTGCATGTTTTTCTCTGAAAGAGCTTTAAAAATGCTCCCCCAACCCTTTCTCTCATTCCAGGTCTGTGTAGACAGGTCTGACGTAATTCTGATGCCTTTGCCTTGGTACATGAGAAATTTCTTTGCCCTGGCCACTTTCAATACTGTATCCTTGGATCTAATATTTGCGAAATGCACTATGATGTGACGTGGCGTAGGTTTGTCGTGGTTGAGCTTGGGAGGGGTCCTCTCTGCCTCTTGAACACGAATGTTTGTTTCCCTCGCTAGATTAGGGAAGTTTTCAGCTACAATTTGTTCAAATATCTCTTCTAGACCTCTGTTTTTCTCCACCCCCTCGGGGATGCCGATGATTCTGACATTGGATCGTTTCATTGAGTCAGTAATCTCCCGTAACCTACATTCATGGGCGTGGATTTTTTTAAGACCAGCTTCTATTTTCGTTTTTTCCTCTATTAACCCATCCTCCAATTCACTAACACGTTCCTCTGCTTCTGTGACCCTGGTCGTCAGAGCCTCTAGTTTTGCCTGCATTTGGCTCATAGAATTTTTAATTTCTGTCAGATTCGCTCTCATTTCTGTCCTTAGGGAGTCTATATTCTCAGTAACCTTTTCGTTAATAGTTTTTTCAATTCTACTCATCGTTTTGACCATCGTTACTCTGAATTCCATTTCTGATAATTTGGTTACATCCATATCCATTATTTCTGTGGCAGAGGCCACAAACTCACTGTCTTTTCTTTGCTGGGGGGGGGGGGGCTTCTCCTTCTTGTTCTGATGAGGAGAGGTTGCGGGGTTGTCCAGAGCCCAAATTATTGACTGGGTCCCAGGCCATGCCCCTTGTTTTATAGGAATTTTAGGGATGTGGGCTTCTTCTTTAAAGATTTTATTTATTTATTTATCTGAGAGAGAGAGACAGACAGTCAGCAAGAACGGGAACAGAAGCAGGGGAGTGGGAGAGGAAGAAGCAGGCTCCCAGCGGAGGAGCCCGATGAGGGACTCCTTTCCCGAATGCCGGGATCATGCCCTAAGCCGGAGACAGGCGCTCAATGAGTGCTCCACCCAGGCGCCCCAGGTTATGGGCTTCTTGATTTTTCAGCCTGCCTTCTGTGTTCTGGGGGATACTCAGGCAACCCTGTTTGGGTAGAGTCTCCGTGTCCCCTGTGAGGGGGGTTGGGGATGGGCCCTCTGTGAGCCGGTATTTCCAGGCTTTTGTTCTCTGGTGGCTTTCACTGGCAGTTTGCTGTGCCTCTTCTGAGAGTCAGAGCAGCAGAGGCCGAATTGTCCCAGAACAGAGGGATTGTGGCCCGTTCTCCACTGATGTTATGGCCACTTTAACTCCGTTACTGTTGGTGCTGCTCAACCCTGCAGCATCCCGGGATGTGCGCCCCACACCCAGCATCCCTGCCCTCATTTCCAGGGCCGGCGCGTCTCTGTCCTTTGTGTTTCTAATGCTCCCAGCCGCCAGCCGCCCCCGCGCGCTCCCGGATCTCCGGGTCTCAGTCTATGCCCAGTGAGCACACCGGGATTCCGGAGTTCCAGGAGAAGCCTGGTGGCGCACGCACCCGGTTCAGGGTCTCAGTCTGCTGTTCCGCGGGTGCCGACCCAGCAAGTCCGCCTGCTCCCCCGTGCAGGTGGCCCGCCAGCCGCCAGCCGCCCCACACGCGATCCGGGAGCTCCCGGTCTCAGTCTGGATCCAGTGAGCACACCGGGATTCCGGTGTTCCGCGAGATGCCTGGTGGCACGAGCTCCTGGCTCACCGGTCTCAGTCCGAGCTCTCTGTGGTGCTGTCCGCGAGTCCGCCCGCTCCCCCATGCAGGTGGCTGCCTCTTCCCGGCGCCCGAACGCGGCGGCTCCCTCCCCCTTCCGTTTATTTTCCGATATCTGTGGGCGGTTTCACGGCTCCCTGCTTCGTACCTCAATACTCAGCACTCTACTCATTTGTAGAGATCCAGATGTGTCTTCCTGCGTCTCAGGCTGGTTCCGTGGTTGTTTAGGCTGGTCTGGTACCTATCCAGTGCGACTCAGGGGACCGGCTGAAAAAGGGGTCCCCTACTCCTCCACCATCTTAACTCTCTCCCAAGACTGGCTCTTTCTAACCATCCTTGGCTATCAGTTTCTGGAGCTGCCCACCTCTGGAATGAATCAAGAAAGGAGAAGGATAAAAATACAAG
The DNA here is from genome assembly GCF_024610735.1 of Ursus americanus. Classification (NCBI taxonomy): domain Eukaryota; kingdom Metazoa; phylum Chordata; class Mammalia; order Carnivora; family Ursidae; genus Ursus; species Ursus americanus. Next base: position 3,164,511 of record NC_142131.1, read on the forward strand.
TGTGAGACACTGGATTTTTAAATTTTATTTTGATTTCTAAAATCACCAGTATTATCTGAGAATGAGGCCTTGCCTCCTCTTTCATTGTAAGGAGATAAAAAGTGGCTATAGAGCTGTTTGCATCTGTGGAATTCTTAGGTAGTCACCCCAATTTTCTGTAGTGTGGAGAGAACTGTACCGAAGTCAGCTTCGGGATAAAACTTGAAGATGGTGGCATAAACAGGCACAAACAGAACATGCCTGCTGTTTCCTAAGGTCTCTTCAGATATGGAGAAACTTTGATGAGCAGGAAAGAAAGCCTCTGCTTGCAGACTTAGCCAGCTCCTTGGCACAGGCTCGCGTTTATTCAGCAAACATTTTGTGAATTCCTCCTGTATGCCAGACATGTGCTAAGTGCCCTCCAGGAAGATCATAATCATCTGGGAAACCAACTGAGTGAACAGAAACTCGGAATACCATGTGGTAATTTCTACATGGGAGCACCTATAGAGTGCTAGGGACACCCAGAAGAGGGGCTTGAGCCTCCCCAGAAAGCATCTTCCAAGAGATGTCGTGGAACCACAATGACACTGAAGCACCCATTTTCCTTTAGAAAAGCAAACTAGCAATACTATCAGGGGATTTATTAGTTTTTATTCTTTGAAATAGAGAGGGTCACATTTTGAACACAAATAGATGTTTGCCTGCAGACCTGGGCACCTATAAAGCACACTAGAGGAAAATTGGTAAGGCAAGTTTCTAAATCCATTCCCCCAGCTTCGTCACAATTAATAAAGTTGCCCTCTTTTGTTCTGCTGCCACTCTGAAGCAGTGCAGGATTGCCTCTGAATTGTTTTAATGATGTGCTGTTTTGTTCCTGTGAGTACTCCATACTTTAGGTGCCAATTCACTTTTTTCTCCCATAAAGAAGAGTCAGGAAAAAGAATAAGAAGGATGCTGAACAATTGAAAATCTAGCATATTGAAAAGGTCATGGTACCTTAGCACACTATTTTAATTTCTAAATGTTTTAGGGATTGTAAGTCTTTTTTGACACTCCATTCTACTGACAAATACTAAACAGGGGGTGGGAAAGGGCACAGATGATTTCATCTGCTTGTAAAACATGATGATAAGTAGAGAATGGTGCCCAGTTTATCCACGCTTTCTCTAGCATTTCATCTGGAGGCTTGTTTGGACATGTCTTTCTGTGAGGGAAGTAACAGTTTTGACCTAGTGGAGTTAACCACAGTGTTGTTGATAGAAACTAGGCATCCCTCTAAGCTAACATTTTAACTTTCTCTTCTTATTATTTATTCTACTATTTTTCATCCACCATGTATTTAGTGACTGATTTACTTTCAGAAAACTTTCAACTAGAACATTTAACCAGAATTTTGACTTTACAAAGTGCTCGTGGCAGATCCTGTTATCTTATCCAACTTCCTTCTCTCTCTGGCTCTCTCCTACTATAGAGGCTGAAAAGCCAAATGCTTTTCCAGCCTCCCTTGCAGATAGATATAGCCCTGTCATCCAGTTCTGGAGACTATAAGATATAAGTGAAAGTCTGCTGAGAGAGTTCTGAGAAGAAGGGAATGGACAAAGTTCATGCATACTTCTTTCTGCCTGGGACTTTGGAATGATATCTAGAGATCCAGCTGCCATGTTCTGACCATGAAGCAATTAGCTGACTTGCTAAGGAAGCTGTATGATAAAAAGATCCTGAGACATTGATGTCATGGGGCTGCTACACCTGCCTACCCACCTGCAGATGTCTTGTGATGAGAAAAAGAAATGAGCTCCTCTTTGTTTAAAGTGTTGGAATTTTGATTTTGCTGTTACGTGTAACTGAAAGTACAGTATTCCTAAGTGATGAAGTGCTTTTATAAATAATATCTCATTTGAGCTTCGTGGTAAACCTGTCATAGATTTTCATTATCCCTATTTTACTGATGGAGAAAGAGAAATTAATGGAGTGTCAGTTAAGAACACACACCTAGACAAAGGTAGGCGTGGACTTGAATCCCAGAAATCCCAAACTCTCTGTGCTTTTTCCACTATTCTCATGCCCCTACCTGGAATAAGATTTTGAACTTACCTGGGAAAGGAAAACAATCCATTAAAGAGTTATTTGACCCATCTACTGAGTGACTTCAGGTCCTTCTCTCCCACTTCAGTTACTAAAGTATCAGTCAATGCATCCTGCTTCTGCTTTCTGTATTCGAGTGTCATATTTACATAATATTTCTCCTACAAAGTTAGAGAACTTGGGGGTAAGTTAGAGCTGGGAATATGAAAAATGTTTCTGAATGCAGGAAACACCAGTGAACTTTTCTTATAACCAGAAAGATGGACAGTGTTATGAATATACATTTTGGAACTAAAGGTAAGGGGCTTGTTTTTTTTTTCTTTTAAACTTACAGGTGAACAGTCTCAAAATGAGCAATCAATCTTTCTATAGTGCCCACTGTTGGTCACCCATCCATGATCCTTTTCCCTTTTCTTTGCTGGTAGATCATGGTGTTCAAGTGTCCATCCTTCCTCCAACTGACTGAAGAGAGAGATCCTTTCCCCAGTTACAGGGTTTCTGTCAGCCAATCATAGCAGCTCCTTTCCCCTTGCTACTGATTGGCCTAAGGTAGACATGCAACGTAATAATAAACCATGAGAAAAGGTCTTCTAGAAAAGATGGTATTCTTTTCCTTTGGACATTATCAGATTGGCTATAACTCCTACTTATGACAAGATAAAGCCAATTCACTATGGATGGCAGAGTGACAAAAGAGAAAGAATCTGGATCCTTCATGATAGTGTTGAGCCACTTCATTTGGACATTTTGACAAACCAAATGAGTTTTTTAAAATTTTTTAAGCAAAATTGAGTCACCTGAAGGTATAGTGACTGATTGTATAGATTCCTGATCTCAGTGGAGATTTGGCCCAATGTAGAAGCACAGCAGCATAGTTGCCTTCTGGGACCCCCCAGTCCCAGATGATGTGGGAAGACTCTTTCTAGACAAGTCCTGAAAATTTCTCTGCATACTGGTTCTTCCAGGTGGTCTGAACATTCATTACTGCTCTACAAAATTTTGGTGTGACCCCAAGCTGGAGACATTCAGCAAAGACTATTGAACAACCAAATCTAATTAATATGAACCAGAATTTCTTAAAATAGAATTGTTAATGTTGTTAACTGAACTGAGTATGTTATAGAAAATGCTTCATGTTGTGAACCAACATCGAAACATTTATCTTTTTCAGAATGAACAGTTCTTTGGAATTTTGCTCTCTGGAAAACAGTATGCTGTAGAATTTAAGAGTCTGGTTTCTGAGTGTAAGCTGCCAGAATTCAAATCCCATATCTGTCATTAACCGGATGTGTGACATTGAGCAAGTTACAGTACTTCTCTGTACCTTAGTTTTCTCATCTGTAAAATAAGAGCAATAATAGCACTGACATCCTAGAATTTTTGTGGGAGGCTATCATTTTACATCGTGCAGTAGGCTCTAAGCAATGATCAGCAACTTTCATTATTTGCTGTCTAGATTGCAAGCATCCTATCTTTTTCCCTTTTGCTTGAATTTAGGGGGGTTTCCATGATTATCTGGAAGTTTCTGTCTATAGTAGGATTGCCTTATATTTATCTACCTCATGACTGGCGAAAATAATATCTTGAAAACTAATTGTGTTATTTTCTTTTTTATAATTAGCAGTTACTACTAAAAACATTACTGAACATGCTTTCAATCATAGAATCCTTACCACTCATAACCTGGTGAATGAATCCTGGATTATCTTAATTTTTAAGGTTAAGTGGTATTGATTTCAGTAAATGACTCCAAGAAATTTCCTCTCTTTAGCTAATAGTTCTCAGTGACTGACTATTCTTGTGGTAGCTACTATCCACCTGTACACTGTAATTTAAAAATTTCCCTTCAAAGTGCAGCCAACACCCTCACAAATGCTTTATCAATGGGATGTCTTTCCTCAACAGTCTAACATTCTATTCTTCTTTGCATACAATTTGCTTTTACTCTTTTCAGAGAATTATCTCTGAATATCCTGCGAAAAAAGATCCTGGAAGGAACTTATGATACCTGGGTTTTCTTTTTTGGCATTCGAACTGCAGAACTCTACAGCAAAATAAATATTCTTATTTATTACAGCCACCTTATCTATAGAAAACAGTACTCACGTTTTCAGATAAAGCCACTGGATATATTGGTATTTAAGTTATATAATTATGATGTGAAGATTAATGTCTAACTTTCTTTCTTGGATTTTTTCTTTTATACAGCTTCACTTTATTTTTTTAATAGATTCTCAACCATAATAAGCTTATAATTACTGAAATCCTTTTCCTGCATAAAAATCCTTTATTGTTTCAAAATTTTACTTTTTATTCTAACAGGGACACAATAATGACAAGAACATAGATTATTTTCTATAATTTCTATAATTAATAAAAATGTAGATAGTGGCAAATTCATAATCACCTCTTAATTATGAGAGTACAGAGGATGGCATAGACAAATTCTGCTTAAATAAAATGCAAATATTTTATTAAATCACTAGCTTCTACAAGAAACATCTTTTTCTAAATGTTAAAAGAAAAAATAAAAGCTGTGCTCTGTTGTATTTAAATGTCATAAAGAAAAATCTGGGCCTGATTGAAGAATGATTCCAAAAGAAATTCAAATTAGGAAGATACAGGCTGGTTGCAAAGGTAGAAATTCCACTCATAATAAATGGCAAGACTGAGAAGGTGGAATAACATTAAAATCATGCAAAGACATATAAACAGTTCATGACAGGGGAAACAGAGTCATGAATGTTGCTAATAATTTCATTTATTGAAGGGAGAGAGGAAAAAATAGCCACATGTTTCCCTATGGAAGATAGGGAAAGGCTGAGAGAGCCTGAGAGAATCAGTAGGTAACAAGTAACATGAAATTATTATCTCTGAGAGATTTAGAACATTAATTAAAGCCATCATCCTGGCAGCAAGAAAAACTGGCTACAGGTACAGCTTTAACCACAGAATTCTGGAAGGAGGGCAGCTCCAAAGCATTTGATGCTGGACGAAGGAAGAGAATAAGATGATGATGATGAGGAGGAGGAGGAAGGAAGAGAATAAGATGATGAGGAGGAGGAGGAGGAGGAAGGAAGAGAATAAGATGATGATGATGATGATGATGATGATGATGATGATGATGATGATGGTGGTGGTGGTGGTGATGAAGAAGAAGAAGGAGGAGGAGGAGTTGAAAAAGGAAAAGGAGAAGGGGAGGAAAAGAATAGTTATCTTATAGGGTACCTATTATGTAGCAGACACTGTGCTCAGTGCTTACCTGTCATTTAATTTACTCCTCTGTATGATCCTTGGAGACTATTGTTACTAATATTTCACTAATGTGAGAAAGCCAAGGAGCAAAGAGGCAATGAGCAACAAGGTTGTTATTGGATTGTGACCTGTGGTTTGGTAATTCCTCTAACCTCTCTCACTTGGGACACCCCTTCAGCTTCAAAGCTTCTCCATCCCTTCTTTCCACCTCACTTACAAATCTCTATCCTGTGTGTACCCTTCTCTGCCCAACCAGAGTCAGTAAGCGCTCATTTAGAGCATACAGCAGACCTCTCCAAATGTAGAAGCTTATCTCTGCCTGCACAATAAGCAGATAGATCCTGACTCCTGTTGAAGCAATATTCATGCAAAATAATTGCATGTACCGAAGAGAACTGATATTATTCAGGGGCTAATCACCCCGTCTGTGGATTGAGAGTTGACGATAAAACCTTGTCAACAATATTACTCTGAATTCACAGAGAACCTTTCATGTGAAAGGGCTTTGTAGTTAAGAGATGAGTGATTGCCCAGATTTATATCGAATTCTGTGTTGGAATTGAGAAATTACAATTATGTATTTCCATATCATATTTTATGTGCAGTGTGTTTACAATAATTCTAATATCCAGCCTGTACCTTTTTAACTATAAGATAAAGTTTAAAGTGCTATAGTCATTCTTTTTTTTTTTTTAAAGATTTTATTTATTTATTCGACAGAGATAGAGACAGCCAGCGAGAGAGGGAACACAAGCAGGGTGGGTGGGAGAGGAAGAAGCAGGCTCATAGCGGAGGAGCCTGTTGTGGGGCTCGATCCCATAATGCCAGGATCACGCCCTGAGCTGAAGGCAGACACTTAACCGCTGTGCCACCCAGGCGCCCCTATAGTCATTCTTTTAGTTGACAGTTTGACAACATAGTTTTGCACATTTTAAGTTTCTACAAATCAATAAAAATAATAACTACTAATGATTATATAGCACTTTCAATTGATCTCTTTACCAGGCAGATGAGATATTATTTCATTTTTTCAGATGAGAAAACCACTAAGGTGAAGAGTTCAGTGATGTACTGGGGTTCACCCAGCAAGTAAGAGTTAAGCCTGGTCCTTCCAGTTGTGCATCGTAAGATTTTTCTCCTGCCCTGCACTGGCCTCAGTTCCAAGTATATGATGTATACCTGAGATTATGAGTTAATCTTTGAGTCAGAGATGATGCCTAGAAATAGAAATAGATTATGAGTTAATCTTTGAGTCAGAGATGATGCCTAGAAATAGACAGGTGTTCAATCTGTTTGTTTAATGACTAAATAAATGAATAGGAAAGTATTTTTACTGAAATTGTTTTCATTTAGCTCATTTCCATTTTTCATATCAAAAGCACCTTCCTGTCATAAGTGGAGGCCTACCTGTATAGACAGAAAATGAGGTCCAAAGAGGTTAATTAAGTGCCGAGAGCCATATAAGTGATTTATTAGCAGAACAAGTAACACTGAGCTCCAATTCTATCTCATCTGAGTCAATCTTTGCCTTCTCAGTGTAGAATGTCAGTCTCCTTCCAGCCTGCTCTGGTTTTCAGTGCATGCACTTCCCTGGTCATAAATGTTTTCTTTCTAGTATGCCTAGCCAAAACACATTTAATGGAAGAGCATGACATGAACTATATAAAAAAAGATAGTTATTTGTTGTTGAATGTTTCCCATTTGGATATCAACATCTCAATCTAACTGTATTGTCATCGATAAGGATTGTTAATGATCAAGTCTTTGGCAAACAGCTCCATTTTAAATATTACCCTCATTCAAAACAAAATTGACTTGGGGAAAGAGAACCAGAGGTAGAGTTTTAAAATAAAGCTCAACAATTTCATGTGATTGCATATAGATAGTGGCAACATACCTTTAAGTATAAGACATTATTTGGCTTCATCTAAATAATAGGGAAAAAAGGATAGTAAGTATTCCTAGTTTTAAAAAAATCCATTCTGAGACATAAAGATTCACATGTTAATAACAATAGGAGTGAAATGCCTTTTCATAAATAGGTAATAAAATCTTAATAATCCAAATTAATTTCTAAAAAAGAGAAGTTGGAAATGTATCCTAAAATTTTGTTAAAAATAACACTTTACTTAAATAATGATTAAGTATAATTAATGAAGTGTTCCTTTTTTTCCTTTTATTAGTGAAATAGAATTTAAGCATAGAATAAAATTAGCATGTCCCCCTCCTATGGCTTATTGATTACTTTTGTGCCACTTTGATTTTTATTTAACTGAAACTTCGTTACAAATGGTATCCTGTAATATATGGAGCTTCACTTTTTTATCAAAGGAAGACGATTTCATTTTCTACCTCGGAGAGAATCCAATGCAAAATAGAGCCAGCATAATTACATACATACTTTTATAACTTCAATATCATAATATTTTGATTTTGCTTTACATCACACACTTTCCCAGCTGGTGGGCAGCTTCTGTTTTAGCTTTGTGGATTATATTAGTAACGGGGAAAGGAGATACCATACACGTTGTGAAACTAATGAGACCAACAGCCTCGTGTCATTTGAGGATACAATGATGGGTCTGTTTGATGGTCTTTGACATGCTTTGTGACGCTTTCTACTCCAGGTGCAGTGGCACTTAGATTTATAGCATGGGGGCGCTGAGGCAGTAGACTATAGAGCAAGGTAGGTGGCCAGGAAAGGGGACAGTCTTAGAAAGCACTAATGAAGAAGGTGGATATCAGGACAGGAGTGAAATCAGATGGTGTGAACGGGGGTCTATACCATCAGGACAGATCAGGGGAGCAGATGACAATGAAGAAGTAAGGAGGCAGGAGAATACCTGGAGAGCCAGGTTCCTTGTTTTCAGGATCCAATGAGGTTTAAGAGGCAATTTCCTATTTCAGCTTTAGGAGTCCACTGATCTCACAGGAGTTAATTCCTTAAAACAGTACTTCTAAAACTTAATGTGCATATGGAATCCCCTGGGGATCTTTGAAAATGCAGATTCTGGCTCCAGAGGTCTGAGATGAAGCCTATCAGCCTCCATTTCTAACAAGCTCCTAGATGATGATGCTGGTCCAGAGGCCATATATTGTACAGCAAATTTTAGGCCAGCCCAGAAATAGGCAAAGCAGACAAATGGAAACTGGCTACAGTGAGGAGCGTAGGGTTGGGGAGCAAGTGTAATTTCTAATGAAGACAATCTGTAAATTTAATGTGTTTGAGATGAAAAAGCAAATTTTGTTTATGGCTGCTTCTTATGGGTTGAATTGTCCCCCCAAAAGGATTTCATTGAAGTCCTAACCTCTAGTACCTCAAAATGTAATATTTGGAAAAAGGGTCTCTTCAGAGGTAATCAAGTTAAAATTAGGTCATTAGGATGAGACATAATCCAATATGACCAGTGTCTGTATAAAATAGAGAAAATTTGGACACAAAGACAGATGTCCCCAGATGAAAGATGATGTGAAAACACACAGGAAAAGATGGCCATGTGACAGGAGTGATGCATCATAAGCCAAGAAACACCAGGGATTGCCCGCAAACAGCAGAAGCTAGAAGAGGCAGGGCAGGATTCTTCCCTAGAGCTGTCAGAGAGCATGGCCCTGCCAATACCTTGATTTCAGACTTCTAGCCTCTAGAACTGAGACAATACATTTCTGCTACTTTAAGCTGCCCAGTTTTTGGTACTTTGTTATGGCAGCACTAGGAAACTAATAGAGTGCTGAATAATAAGAATAGTGACTTGCCACAGTTTTGAACAGATAGTCAGCAAAGAAGAAAACTAGACCTAGAATGATTTAGTTTATTGCCCAAGGTATGTAACTACTTAACAGAGAGAAGGCCTGGAAACCACGTCCCCTAGTTGTCAGGCAGTGCCTTTCCACTTCAGTAGGCTGCTTGCCAAGAGCACACAAAAATGGACTAATCAATAAAGCAAGATTTCCCAACCCTGAGTTCTCCAGAACTTTTTTCAAGGTTTTGTTAGCAGGTGCTTCAAAAGGTTCATGGTTAACTAAGTCTTCAAATACTTCAAATCCACATGTGTGTTAACTCAATTAAAGATCTAGGTAAAACCTATGAAAAAAAAAAAAAGAAAGAAAACTTCCAAAATATGTTAAATGTGCTGAACTAGCAGTTTCCTAATTTTTACAGTATTGAGTATTTTTCCATCATCCTACTTAATACCACTTTATGAATGCTGGACGAAAGGGTAAAATTCATTGCAACTGAAAAACTTCATACCAACAAAGCAGCTACATTAAATTTAATTGAATTTTACTGTTAAGTTATCCGGGAGACTACTTGAGTAGTTTGTTGTCATTTCTTTAAGGCAGAAACGATGAAGGCCTCTGGGATGAATTTAAAGAGTGAATTTAAAGGTCTATCCTAGAAGTGAAGTAAGAGATCAGTGAGTGACATGGGGCAAAATGGAATTGAGAAAAACTGATGTGGTTTGAGAAGAAATGAGAACAGAGAAATCAAATATTTAAGGCCGATGTAAATGGCTACTGTCTTTCTTCAGAAAAATCCCAATGAGCATAAAGAAAGATTTTTGACATTTACTGTGCTTTTGAATCACGGGTGAAGAAAAACCACTTCACAAGTATGCAATGGGTAACATATTTTTAGTGTTATATTCCACATCTGGTACACCTCGCAGGGCGACCATGAACATTTGGGCAGGTAGAGTGACAGCACACCATTCACATTGTGGGTGTTACAAATTTGTGTGCTGATTAGAACAATTCTGACGGTAAAATTTCAAAAAAAATCGGTAGCATGTTACAACAGTTGTTACCAGATGGAAGCAAAGTATCCTGAGCAGGGGTGCTGTTTTCCAAGCCACTAAGGAGTTACATGAGCTAGCAGCAGCCCTTGGAACACTTTCTCACTAGCCATAAGTTCAGAACCCCATTTCAACCAGGAAAATTGTCTAATATCACCATCTGACATTAGGATGACAAAAAAATTCCATAAGAAAAATAACGTTGCTTTATCTAGCATATTTTTACTTTGTGTAGAGACATGGGCCATGTGCCCCCATCCCTTATCCTGAGGAGCCAAGAATTTAACTGGATATGAAGAATAAGTTTCCCATTAAGGGACATTCATGAATTCTTCAAAAATGTTTATTCTAGGTCTATTAATAAGAATTGCCGTGCTAGGAAATAGAAGCAGTTGATACACGAGCTTGAATTTTAAATGCCAATTTCACATATCAGGAAACTACATTTCGAAACGTCTTTAAAGGAAAGAATTTTAAAGAGATAAACCCCATTACGCATTCAAAAGAGAAACTCTAAAATTAAGTCAGTACATTGCAGACATTATTTTAGTTGTTGGAGACAGCAGGAACAAAACAGGCACAGCTCCACCTCCAGGGTGTTTACAATCTAGTGGGGAAGACGGACTACCCAAGTTGTTGCAGAAATAATGATACAGCTACAATTGTAAACATCTTAAGAAGTAAAATTACCAATTGCTACAAGAGTTTATGATAGAGGAGCTCAATCAAGACTAGGGAAGCAAGAAGGCACCTTTAAACTGAGATGTAAAGACTGAGTAGAAGTTAAAGAGGAAGGGCATGGGGAATGAGTAATTGTAGGTAGTAGAGACGTGTTGATACCCTCAGGCAGGAAAAAACTTGGGGTGTTTGAGAAACAAACGTGTGGCCACAGCATTATACGAAAAGAAGGATTGACTAGAGGGGAGCAGGTGAGTGAGATTATGCAGGTCCTTCTAGATTAGGCTAAACACGTTAAATTCTTTCAGGAGAGCCGAAGGAAGCATTGGAAGCTTTTTAAGCAGTGGAGAAATACCAGATTTTTAAAAGCCTGCTTTGGCTGCTTTGTATGCAAAGATTGAAAGAGGAAGGAAAAGAACAGGGAGAACAATTGGCTATTGTATTTGTTCAAGTGGGAGATAGTAGTTTAGTCTAGAATGATGTCAGTAATGACAGAAGTGGTCAGGTTAGAAATATTTATTGGAGGTAAAATCTACAGGAAATATAATTAGATACAAAATGAGTTATTTGTGCTAATAAAAGCAATTGAGTGAAAATGGGATAATCCAAAAATACGTGTATATTTACACAGTCGTAATGATGACATCTCGTGGGTTTGTTTTTTGGGGTTTTTTTTCTTGTTGTTGTTTTGTTTTTTGGTACATGGCAGTTTACTATGCATTTCCTCAAAGATGAAAAATACTGAGAACCTACCTGAGCCAGACACTGTTCTAAGCCCTGAAGATGCAGGTGCTCATGATGCAGACACAGTCCCCACCCTCATAAAGCTTGCCGTCTGACGGTGGGGCAATCAGGGGAGAAGTAAGCAAACCAAGGTACGGTATCAGGTGGTAATAAGGATTATAAGGTAAAGGAAAGCAGGATAAGGAGTTGGGAGAGGGAGAGCAGGGCTGTTCTGGTACTTTGCACATCAGGGAAGGCTTCTCTAAGAAGCTAACACTTGTCCAGAGGTCTGACTACGGTGAGGAAATGCAGCATGCAAAAAGCTGGGGAGAGGATGGTGGGGGATGATACTGAAGAATGTAGGAGAGATTGTGCAGGGAATTTATTTTCTAGAATCTTTGTTATGAAGTGGTTGTGGACTGGCTGGGTTATTCTACCAAAGATCACTGATCTCTCAGGGTGGTGTACCCTATAACTAACTCTGTCTTTGTCCAGGATTGGGAATGGAGCAGCCCTGCTCATGCCAGCCCTGGTTCCTGTGCTATCCCTTACTGGTCCCTTCTACCCTACTCATATCTTTGTAAATAGCCCTTTGTAAGTAAACCCTCCTCAAATTATGCTAATATGTATATTCTGTTTCCTGTTAAAACTCCAACTGATACAGTGTTCAGTAAATGTTTAGATAGGGAATGAGATGAAATGATCCAGATATGCATTTGGATTTTAATTTTTTAATCTTTTAAAAGTTATTTTAAAAGATTTTATTTATTTGAGAGAGAGAGAAAGAGTGAGAGAGAGCACAAGTAGGGGGAGTGGCAAAGGGGAGGGAGAAGCAGACTCACGCTGAGCAGGGAGCCCGAGGATGTAGGGCTGGATCCTAGGACCCTGGAATCATGGGGGGGGATCATCACCTGAGCTGAAGGCAGATGCTTAACCAAACTGAGCCACCCAGGCACCCCTGGATTTTACTTTTTTATAGTTAATCCACAAAGTGCATTTATAGACATTGATTCACAGTTGAATGTACAAGGAAGATATAAATGCCAACCCATTTTTCTTTGAGTGCTTTGATATTTTTCTATTAACTTTAATTTCTAAAAAACATATTTAGGATACCTCTAGATTTCACAATAAAAACTCTAAGTTTTGCTTTGGCTCCTGATCTGGAACACTGAATACCAACCAAGTCATTTTCATTTCTACTTCAAAACTTCAGGCTTTTCCTCGTCTTATTCCATGTAAGCATTGCTTTTGATGTAAAGAAGCAATTCACTGCTAAAAATTTGCTCAACTTAACTGATGAAGAAATGCACACATCAAAATAATGAAATTGGCCAAAATGTTTTAAAATTATAATTTTTATTATTATTTGGTGATGGTGCAAGGAAACAGGAAATCTCATACTATGCTGGTGCTAGAATACTTCGACAATATATTTCTAGAGGATGATGTGGCAATCAACAATTAAACTGAACCAACAATTTTACTACTAAGAATCTAATCTTAGGAAGTAATCAGAGATGTAGTCACAGATATTCACTACAAGATTATTTCTCATACTCTTCCCCCACCCCCCTAAAAAAGGGAACATAAATGACTGGTAATACTGGGAACAAGTTAAATAGATTATGGTACATGCATATGATGAGCCCTACGCATCTATATTAAAGGGAGAATAATAGTCAAAATGGTAGTCTCGACCCTGACTCTGCATTGAGATCAGCTGTGAAACTTTTTCAAAATACCCATGCCTGGGTCTCTCCAAGGAGAGTCACATCAGTAGCTGGGAGAAAGATCCAGGTTTCCGTATTAAAAGAAAAAAAATTCACACAGGTGATTCTATGGAGAATTGAAAAACATTAAATACAGGACAATATATAACAAGATGGGAACATGGTAGGGACAGAAACTTGTTACAATACAGTAAGGCCTACTGAAATACAGACTCAGAAAATAAATGGTAAGAATAGGGTGGGTTTTTATCTCTGGGTAGTAGGATCACCAATTGCTTTTCTTTTTTATATCTCCATGTACTTTCTAAGTTTTCTAGAATAAAAATGCATTTTATTAATTTTTAGAAAATGATAAAAAGCATCTCTTCCTAGTTAATTTTGTCTTTTATGCTTCTTTAAGACCTCTTTACACGGTCCTTATTCCTATTTTTATATTCAATTCTTGTTATTTATTTTTAACTAGTTGTTAAAAATTCCCCCTAATTTTAGGGGCATTTAAAGCCTAATTCCAAGATCTGCCAATATATTTGTTTTGTCTTGTAACAAACCAAACGCTTTTATCTACATGGAACACTGTAAAGTTTTATCTGCTGGGGCCCCTTCAGTAGTGGCACAAACGTGATTGAACAAGAAATACTTCAGTTTTTTTAAAGAGCATAGTGTTCCCAAGGAAATAGCTGCCACTTCCTTAAATACAATTTAAGAGACACAATAAAGAAAAAAGGAAATGTAATCACTGTAAATATTAAAAAGTATTTTCCTATAATGTGCTATTAACTTACAACCTGCCTTTCCTATGAAAGAAATAATAACTACTAGAAGGTGATCTGTTTGTATTAATTAATTTTATCTGGATGATGCTATTTATCATTTGGATTTTAAAAATGGAAAATAACTTCACTATTTTGCTACCTCTTTAATTGGGAAGTGCTTCTATCAAGGTGTCCCATTAGTCTCATTCAAACAAACTTTTATTGAATACACGCATACATGACATGTAAAAATCATAAATGTTCAACTTGATTAACTCCTAGAGTATGAACACACCCTTGTAATTGCCCCCCAAAGCAAGAAACAGAACCTTCTCTGCACAAACAGAAACAACCCTTGTGCTCCCTACCAGTCACCAGCCCTTTCACACCAGAAAGATAGCCACTATTCAGAATTGTGATATCACAGATTAGTCTTATTTTCAAATTTTATATAAATGGAATTAGATAGTAGTTACTTTTGTGTGTTTTCCCCTTAACGTTATGCTTGTGGGATTAATCTATATTGTCACACATCAACTCATCTGTTCTTTTTTATTGAAGGATAGAATTTCTTTATGTAAATATAATACAATATATTTATCTAATCTACCGTTGATGGACATTAAGGTTATCTTGCGTTTGGACTATTATGAATAAGGCTGCTATTAATGTTTTTGCCTATGTCTTTAGCCTGCATATTTTTGCATTTCTGTTAGGCACATATCTAGGAATTGAATTTGAGTCGGGATATGCAATTGTTACAGTTTTACTATATGCTGCAAAACAGTTTTCCATATTTACATAACCTCTTTTGTGAATTACTGGTTTCAGGTTTTGTCCCTTTTTTTAAAATTGGTTTGTCTGTATTTTGAAATGTAGGACTTCTTTATGTATCCTCTTACAAATCCTTCTTTGTTTTTATGTACTGCAAATATATTCTCCCACTCTGTGAGTTCATTTTATTCTCTTAATGGTTTCCTTTGATGAACGTAATTTTATGCTAATGTAGTCAAGCTTACCAATCTTTTCTTTAATGATAGCATTTTTGCTGCCCTGTTTAAGAAGACTTTGCCTCCCTCAAAGTCATAAAAGTATTTTTTTCTATGTTATCATCCTAAAACTTATTTTTTCACTTTCTCATTTAGACCAATAACCCATCTTAAGTTTATTACTTGTAAGATGTGAGGTGGAGGTAAAGACTCATTTTCTCAGATCTATCCATTGACTTAGCACTATTTATTGAAAAGATTATTTCCCCCCATTGCCATACATTGACAACTTTGTAATAAATTAGATGGCCATATGCTTACCTGTCTATCCTTGCACCAGTAGCACACTGTCCTAATTACTATCCTGACATTTGCTCACTTAAGTCCTCCAATTTTAGCCTTCTTCAAGATAGTCGTGGCTATCAGAGGCCCTTTATATTTCCACCTGTATTTTAGAAGGTGTTTGCTAATTTTCACCCCCCAAAAAATCACCAAAAAAAATAGATTTTGGTTAGAATTATTTGAATCTGAAGACAAGATGGAGAATATTTACATCTTTACAATATTGTGGTTTCTAATGCTTGAACATAATAAATTCCCACATTTATTTCCATCATGTTTGTTTTTTCTAAATAATGTTTTATTGTGTGTGTGTGTATGTGTACAGAAGTACATCTGTCATTAGATTTATTTTTAGGTATTTGAATTTTTATGCTACTTTAAATATTGTTTAAAATTTTATTTTCTAATTTCTTGCTACTTAGATATAGAAATGCAAATGGTTTTTGTATACTGCTCTAGTATTAAGAAACTGCTATATACACTTTTAATTCTAATAGTGTATCTATAGATTTTGTTGGATTTTCATTGTGCATATAATCGTATTGACTGTGAATAATAATAGTTTCTTCCCAATCCTGATATCTTTTACTTATTTTTCTTGACTTGTTGCCCAAGATAGGACCTCTAAGACAATGCTTAATATAAGTATTGGTAGCAGATGTCTTTGCCCATTCCCAGCCTCAAGGAAATGATTCTTCTCTTTCACTATTTAGTATGATGCTACCTGTACGCTTTTTTCGTAGATAAACTTTGTCTTTTTAAGGAAGTTCCCTTCTATTCCTGTTTTGCTGAGTTTTTATTATAAATGGGTATCGAATCTCATCAAATGTTTTTACTTCATCTATTAAGTATTATATTATTTTTCTCCTTTGCTCTATTAATGTAATGAATTATACTGATGGGTTTTTGAATAAATAGACCAAACTTACATTCTTAATCATACTGTATGGCTCCTCTTATATATCACTGAGTTTGGTTTGTTAGCATTTTGTTTAGGATTATTTGGTATCTATGTTCATGAAAGAGATTGATGTAATTTTTCTTTTTTGTAATATCCATATAGGATTTTGCTCTCAGGATTATGCTGACCTCAAAAAAATAAGTTGAGTTTTGTTTTCTGTTCTCTGGAAGTGTTTATGTAAGATTAAAATTACTTTGTCCTTTAATGTTTAGAAGAATTCATTAATGGAGCCATCTCTGACTAGCATTTTCTTGGTGATGGTTTTTAAATAGAAATTTAATTAATTAAATCAAATAGGAGAATATTCATAAATTCTATTTCTTCTTACATTATTTTTGGAAAAGTTGTATTTTTCTATCAATTTTACCACTTTATTTGATTTTTCAGTTTACTGGCAAGGAGTTGTTGATACTATCCTCTAATGTGTTTGTGACAAAAGAGTAAGCTGTAGTGATTTCACCATTTCTACAAGTAGTATTCAAAATTCTCTCTCCCTATCTTTCTCTCTCTCATCATTCTTCCCAGGGTTTATCTTTCTTATTAACCTTTTTAAAAGGACCAACTTTTACATTTATTTATTCTCATTATTGCATTTGTTGCTATTCCTTTTTTTTTTTTTTTGAAGTTTTATATATTGTTTGTGTCTTCTACTTTTTGGGATTCTCTTTGGTGTTTTCTTTTTCTTTACCTTTTGAAATACTTAAATCATTGATATTCAGTCTCAACTTCATTATAATATATGCATAAAAAGCTATGAATTTCCCTTTAAAGAAGTTTAGTTGCATTCTACAAGATTTGGTGTGTTCTATTTTATATTTCAATCCAACGTATTTTTTAATTTTTATTGTTATCTTTAACCAGTGGTTTATATGTAAATATACTTTAAATTTCTGGGCATTTCGTGATTTTATATTTTTGGGGTAGTTTTTTTTAGCTTAATTATCACTGTAGTCAGAGAATATGCTCAGATTATGTCCTTTGAAATTCGCAGAGCCATACTTTACGGTCCAGGGTAGCTCATTTTGTAAATGATCCAAAATCACTAGAACATAATTTATATTCTGCAGTTTTGGGGTAGAGTTTCCTAAATATATCAATAAGTTCCATTTTATAAATCATTTTGTTAAATTGTCCATATTCTTGCTAACTTTTGTGTGCTTCATCAATCTGTTACTGAGAGATGTGTGATAAAATCTCCTTTTGTGGTTGTGGGTTTGTTGTTTTCACCTTTTGCATATGTTAATTTTTGTTTTATAAAATTTCAAAGCTGTGATAATGAGTGCTTATAAATCAATACTTGTTGTATGTGAGATATTGAAATCTTCAACTATAAGTTTTGAATAGTCTATTTTTTTCTTTCAGAATATATCCTTCATACATTATGGACCTCCATTATTAGGTGTATATACATGTATAATTTTTAAATCTTCCTGAAATGCTGATCTTTTGTCATTATAAAATGTCTCCTTTATCTCTAGTAATAGTTCTTGTTTTAAACTTTCTTTTGTCTGATATTAATATTGTTACTTCAGCCTTTTTTGTAGCCCCATGTGGGGCTTGAACTCATGACCCTGAGATTAAGACCTAAGCTGAGATCAAGAGTCGGACACTTAACCAGCTGAGCCACCCAAGCGCCCCTACTTCAGCTTTTTATGGTTAGTTTTGTGTGGTTCTCTTGCATCTATTATTTGATAAATTCATTCCATTGTCTTTTGATTTCCTGTATTTCTACTGTAGAAGCAGGTTGAGATCTTTGTTTCCCCTTTCATGGTATCTTTTTTCTCTGGCTGTGTTTCAAATTTTCTTTGTCACTGGTTTTCAATAGTCATACCATCATGTGCCTAGGTGTGCTTTGCTTTGCATTTATTCTGGTTTTTCAGTTTTGTTTTGTTTTCTTTTGTTTTTGTAGCACTTGCTGAATCTGTTTCTTCATATTTTCATCATTTTTGAAAAATTCATGGTCTCAGCTTTTCAGTTTTTCTTTTCTCTTTATTCCCTCTCTGCCAAACTGTTTACCAGAGCGATTATACCATTCAATGTTTGCACCAGCAACGTATGAATGATCTAGTTTCTCTGTATCCTTACCAACATTTATATGCTATCACCGTATTTTTGTTTTTGCCATTCCAATAGGTATATAATGATATCCCATGATTATAATTTGCATTTCCCTAATAGCTAATAATGTTGAACAATTTTTAGGTGCTTATTTCCCATTCTATATTCTCTTTGGTGAAATACCTCTTCATATCATTTATGATTGCTATGTCTTCTTGATGGTTTGACCTTTTTATCATTATGCAATACCCCCCTCTGTCTCTATTAATGTTCTTTACTCTGAAGTCATTTTATCTGATATTAACATAGCTATTCCTGTTTTCTTTTGATTAATGTTTACATTATGTATTTTTCATCCTTTTATTTTTAACCTGCCTATATTACTATATTTGAAGCAAGTTTCTTGTAGATAACATGAGTCATGTTTTGTAATCCACGTTGATAATCTGTCTTTTAATGGGTATATGTACACCATTAATATTTAATGTAATCATTGATATATTAGAGGTTAGGTTTACCTTTTTACTTTTTGTTTTCTGTATGTTCACTCTGTTTTTTGTTTCTCTTTTTCATGTCTCTCTGTGGGTTACTTGAACATTTTTTAAAGCTTCATTTTGATTTATCTGAAGCATTTTTAGCATATCTCTATAGCTTTTAAGTGGTTGCTCTAAGTATTACATTATATACACATAACTTATCACATAACTTATCTGGTGTTGTACCTTGGGGCCCAAAGTCCCTAGGTAGTCTGCCTGCTTTTCTTCACCTTTTAGAGTCTTCTTATGTTTGTTTTATGTGTAAAGCCCAGAGTTTTTAATTGTACTTAGTGAAAAAACATGTTTACTCCATACTTTCAGAAGTGAAAGTCCAGTTCTAAGAGTTTTAACAAACATGTACAATCATGTAACCACCACCATATCTACATTTAGCTCAGTTATACCATCCCCCCATATTGCCCCTATCCCTTTGTCAAAAGCTTCCTTCATCACAGCTGGTCTGTTTTCTGTCCTTATAGTTTGCCTTTTCCAGAATGTCATAGAATCACACAGCATGTAGCCTTTTGAGACTGGCTTAACATGATGCATTTGGGAGTTAGCCATGTTGTGAGTGTGAATAGATTGTTCTTTTCTGTTGCTGGTTAGTTAGCTATGTTGTGAGTGTGAATAGATTGTTCTTTTCTGTTGCTGGTTAGATTGTTCTTTTCTGTTGCTGGTTTTCATTGCACTATAGTTTATTGATCCATTCCCCAGTTGAAAGATATTTGGTTATGTTTAGGTTTTGGTGATTATAAATAAAGCCACTATAAACAATCACATACAGGTTTTTGTGTGAATGTAAATTTTCATTTTATTTGATAAAATAAATAAGAGTAGGATTGCTAGGTCTTATTTTAAGTGTATATGTAATTTTATAAGACATTGCAAACTTTTTATTTCCTCAAGTGGCTGAACCATTTTTTATCCCTACCAGCAATATATGCATATTAGTAGTTTCACACATCCTTGGAAGAATTTGCTTTTGTCTTTTTTTCCCCCAGTATAACTAGAGTGTGTGGTATCTCATTATGATTTTAACTTTATTTCCCTAATGACTAATGATGTTGAGTATTTTTCATGTGCTTAGTTGTCATCTATATATTGTCATTGATGAGGTCTCCTTTAAAATCTTATGTCCATTTTTTTAATTGGATAGTTTGTGTTCTTATTATTGAGTTTTGTAAGTTTTTCCACATATTCTGGATACAAGTTTTTTAATCAGAAATTTGATTTACAAATATTTTCCCTCATTGCATAGCTTCTCTTTTCATTCTTTTAACTGCATCTTTCAAAGAGCAGGAGGTCTCAGTTTTGAGCAAGTCTAATATATCAATTTATTCTTTGATGGATTGTGCTTTTGATATCATAGCTAAGCAATATTTGCCTAACTTAAGCTCAAAAGACTTTGTTCTATTTTTTTTCCTGGTAATTTTAAAATTAAATTCCAGACATTGTTTTTGAAAGATTGTAGAGATAATTTGAGGCTCTGGATGATGTCACCTTCCTTCTAGAGAGAATATACTTCAGCTTTTGTCAGGCAATTAGGTTAGAGGCAGACATTTTAATCTAATTAGGGATTTAGATGACTCAAATCTTGGTTTCAGCTTTTGTGACAGCAGGTATATTTCCTGTTTGCCCCCAACGTTTAAGGTTTTATGGGGGGGGGGGGGGCATTAAAAACCTAGAGTTTTTATTGGCTCTCCTCTTTGGTGGGTTTTAAGCCCAAATTTTTGTCTCATCAGCCTTGTGAGCCTGCCAAAATCTCTATTTAGCTTGTCTTCATTCCAGCCATTGTTTATAAATCAGCAAATGGCTCAGGAGAAATGTTCAGCCAAATGACAGGCTCTTTCTGTGCTTCTCTTCTCTTCTGCCTCATAGCCCCTCAAGCACAGAGAGAAAGTTTTTGAAAGCTCTTGGATGCCTTCAAACATTTTCTTTATTCAGCTTTCATAATTTTAGTCAATGGGAGGGTTGCTGTGATATAAGCTACTCTGACATAGCCAGAAGCAGAACTCCTCCATATCAACTTTTGACATTGACTGTTCTAGAACCATATTATTTAGTCAGACTCTCAAAGATTAACTTTCTTTTGGAGCACTTAGCCTATATATATAGCTGAGACATTATAAACCTATAGGTTAACATAAATGTAGGAAATGACCTCATTTCCCTGCAGAAGCTGAGGTGAAGAGTAATTCTCTCTACAATATTTTTGGGAGAATGTGTTTTTACCAACTTAGAATGAGAGAAGTTGATACTTAACCACCTGCACCAGCTTAATGTAACAACTTTCTTTGCCTAAGTAGCATTAAAAATTTAATTACTTTCTCCTTCAGTCATTTTATGTGTTTATCTCCCCACCTCCTTATGCCCTCAGAAGGGCTACCACTAGCAAATAAATCTGTCAAGTAATATCTAGCATTCCATCCAGGACTTAATAGTGCAGTTCCCTAGGATGATCCAGGATGAAGGAATTTGTCTTCAAAGTGTCAGACAAGAGAGATAAAGTTTCCACAGTCAACATTAAATCT
Organism: Ursus americanus; assembly: GCF_024610735.1. Classification (NCBI taxonomy): domain Eukaryota; kingdom Metazoa; phylum Chordata; class Mammalia; order Carnivora; family Ursidae; genus Ursus; species Ursus americanus. The sequence goes on from NC_142131.1 coordinate 3,185,929, forward strand.
TTGATAGAAGCTCAAAAATAATTGAAGTGAGAAACACCAGATATGAATGCACATGCACCAGCTTTCAAAATTGAAAGTAAAATCCTTCTAAGAGCCCTGAATGAAGATGTTATAGAGCTTGTCAGGGCTGCACTGACAGTTGGACCAACTCCAGTGAGATTATAAGTAAAGTGAGTGAAGGTAAGTTTTATAGAAGATAGAGAAAAAGAAAAAGAGAAGAGGTAGAAAAGGAGGGCTCTTAAAGGTAAAAGAAATGTTTAGGTTATAAGAAGAAATGAAGGATTTAGGGCGCCTGGGTGGCATAGCGGTTAAAGAGTTTGCCTTCGGCTCAGGGCGTAATCCCGGCGTTATGGGATCGAGCCCCCCCACATCAGGCTCCTCTGCTATGAGCCTGCTTCTTCCTCTCCCACTCCCCTGCTGTGTTCCCTCTCTCGCTGGCTGTCTCCATCTCTGTCGAATAAATAAATAAAATCTTTAAAAAAAAAAAAAAAGAAGAAATGAAGGATTTAGTTTAATATGGAACAGCTTGACTAAGAGAAATGGCTACAACAAAGATTTGTAAAGTATGAGCTTTCTAAACTGAGTATCTTTAAAAGATAAATAACAGATACAGTCCGTGTCCATTTGCTCCATATACAGATTATACAACCCGTGGGATTAACTGAGGAAAGAAGAGTTAGAATTCCAGCTAATTCATGAAGTGTCCTTGGGAAGATCACTTATTTTCTCTAGGCTTCTACAAAATGGCAGATTTTTAATGAAATCATCTTTTGGGATCTTAAAGGTCTGTGTGGTTATAACCCAACTTTAAATATTGATATAAGGAAGTATTGGACCTATAATATATTTTCCTTGACATTTTGCATTCCATAAAATTTACTGTGATGGGATTTAGACTGCTTTTTTTCTCAGAGAAACATGAATTGTACAACATATCCTTTTTCTTTCTATCTTCAGTCCTTTAATATATACAAATTAAACTGTAAATACAAATACATACAATTTGCAGAGAACCTGGATTCATAAGCCTAATTGCCCTTAGAAGTCATTACTTCAGACTCATACTGAGCTAAGTTTTGTGGATAATTTCACCCCCTGTGTAGTCATTTTTAGATGAGTGGCATATTTACCTCACTCAGAGGAAAAGAGACTTTGTCACCAAATATTTATAAAGGAGAAACTAAAATTTCACATCAGCAGTTTTAAAAGACACAATGTTAACTCTGTCCTTTGCCTTGTGTCACCTTAACTCTTTTTTTGTTGTTATAATTCTAGTTTTGAAATAAAAATCTAAACACTGAAGTTGTAATAACTCAAAAACAACTTATGAAACTGATCCTAGAAACTTTTATGTTCCTTTTAGAGATATGGTGGTTTATCTTATTTTTAAAGTCCTACCCCCTTACTTAAAAGACAGCTAACATTAGGTACTTGCCTGCAATTATCTTCAACTCCCACAAACACTATTTAGTGACAATTTAGTTTCAGGAGGTGGGGGTTTTTGAAGGCAACATAGGACAACCCCAATGTCACACAAAAAGGAATCAGAATTCACCCCACATGTAAGTCACTTATCCAAGAGGATACAGTCTTGTTACCAGCAGAGTCCTGCTTTCCTGGCTCCTTGTTAACTGTTCTTTGAGTCTAACAAGTTGATCAAGTGTCCACTTAAGTGAAAACCATTTTACCAGATATATAGACTGAGTTTCAAAACAAAGAAAACATGGTTCTTGTCCTCAAAATTAAAAGCTTCAGGACAACCAAGTTTATGTGAGTCTTGTTCATTGGTGTAGCCCAGTACCTGGCTTAGTGCCTGGTCTCATGGTAAGTGCTTCCTCGCTACATTAAGTAAAAGGAACTTAGGAGACAAAGTAAACTTAATGGGAGAAGGCTCACCTGTTCACCTGTTGCAGAGATCAGGGAAGGCAGCATGTCAGAAGGCTCCTGAACAGAGGGCTTTGAGGAATAGTTGTTACTAACAGAAGGCATTCTTCGGGGGGAGACAGAGAAAAGTCATGGGTCCAAGCATTACCCTGAGACTAAGTAATATTTTTATTTAGATTTTTAAAAAAATTTAGGGGGCACCTAGGTGGCACAGTCAGTTCAGTGTCGGACTCTTGGTTCAGGTCAGGTAGTGATTTCATGAGATCAAGCCCCACGATGGGCTCCATGCTGAGTGCAGAGTCTACTTAAGACTCTCCCTCCCTCTGCCTCTCTCCCCCTCTAAATAAATATTTTTAAAGGATTTTTGATATTTTTTTTTGTTAAAGAATTTGTTTATTTTATTTGACAGAAAGAGAGCACACAAGCAGTGGGAGGGGCAGGCTCCCCGCTGAGCAGGAAGCTGGATGCCAGGCTTGATCCCAGGACCATGGGATCATGACCTGAGCCGAAGGCAGACGCACAACCGACTGAGCCACCCAGGTGCCCCAGTAATTTTTATATACAAAGAGCACTATTTTTTTTTTAACTAGGTAGGTGTCTTGGATGATCCATTCAAAGAAGATCACTTGGTTTAACTTGATGAAGCCCTCATCCTTCATGTGCCGATGGAAGCCCTGGCAGCTCATATTAAGGCTGTATTCACAGATCAGTGAGGTTTTGAGCAAACATAGCGAGAACAGGATCCTGCAGAATTTTTGTGAGTTGCTCCAATAGAGCTTTCTGGGGTTCAGTTAAGGCAAAAGGAATGAGCAGTGTATGCATGTGCCTTTCATATTTTGGGGACACAGTTTCAGTACCTTCCATTTTTAAATGTGTTCTATTTTTTAAAAAAAAACACTTACAAAGTCTTTACTATGTCCCAGGCATTGTTCTAAGCAGCTTGTTGATCTGAACTCAGTGACTCCTGGAATGACCCATACTATCCTTGTACCACAGATGAGGAAATCGAAGTAGGAAGTTAAATAACTCACTCAAAGTCATCAGCTAATAAGTGGCAAAATCAGGATTTGAACCCAGGCAGTATGGCTCTAGAGTTGGCTCAGCTAAGCACAATGTCACACTTACTCCTTGCTGTGAGGAATAGGATGAGGACCCAAAGAAAATAAAGCCAGCCTTTTCTCATTGCTTCACCTTTTCCAGCAGGTTCTTGAGGTGTATCAGGGTTTGATCTAAACTAAACCTTTTTATTCCTATCTGCATTATCCCTTCATTAGAACCATTCCTAATTGTGCTCAGAAAGTGATGCATGAGAACCACATTATTTCATGGACACTGCATTGGTAATGAAAATTGCCCTCTTCTCTGACAGGCAATATGGAAGGGACCTGGGTCTCTCCATGGAGGGCCTGAGGAAGCCTGGCTGAGAAATGTAGTAAATAAGTATTCAGGAGCTAAGCTGCTAAATTGTTCAGGCGCACATGTGTGGAGATTGGCTAATTAAAGTGAAGGTCTGGAAGAGAAAGAAATGCTAACTCATGTGCATGTAGCATAATTATGTGCTGAACATTTTACCTACATTAGCTCATTTAATTCTCATAATAATCAGATGGAGTTAAAAACTATTATCTATGTTAAAGTGGAGGTTTTAAACTTTGGGAAGGTTAACTATTTTGTTCAAGATCACACAGCTTATATAAACAACAAAGATGGGTCAGACCTCTTGTCCGAGCCCCAAACCATGCTCTTCCAATCCCACCATCCCAAACGCTGCATCAGGACAGCTGAAGGACCTGAGCTAAAGGCAGACATGCTGTGGACAATGGTACAATGATACACAACACAGCACAGGTTCTTTGCCAGGGCCAGCCAGCACCAAAAAGGAAGTAAGAAGCAAGATGATGTGGTTTGTAAGCTGTGGCTGAGTGCAGAGGAGTTAAGAAGCCTATGATCAGGCATGTGGCCAAGGCTGGAGGCCACAGCTAGGATTTCTGCCAAAGAGACCCAGACTGCCTGGGCTTCTTGGAGACTAAAGACTATTTTTTAAAAAGACAGTTGAGCTTCTTTTGGGAAGGCTCTTGGTGGACATCAGCAGGGCGGGCACACCATGGAGGGAAGCCTGGTAAACAGTACTGAACTTGAAGAGCCCCAGTATGTAATAGGAAGTGCTGCTCAGACATGCAGCAGATCTTACCATTTGGACTGTATGTAAACAGAAGGCATAAAGAAGGGATTTAGTGATCTGGTAATTCAGGTTTTTGGACTAATACTGTTTGTTTGTTTTTACATTATTTCTATATACCAGGTAATTGCTATATAACCTTGATGGTGGAGATTGGATTTTATTCTTGCTCTCATGCCCTTACTTCAGTGCTTTTCTTATGGTAAGAGTTTAATAAGTGTGAGATGAAGGAATAATATTCCAATTATGTATTACATACGTCAGACTTTAATTATATTCAGTAGCAGATCAAACCGGGACCACATAAGATCAGTATTCTGGTTCCTGCCTTTTCTTCTATGTTTTACAGAGACTGGAAGGACTGAGTTCTTATTTAATATTGTTCAGTGGAGGAATGGGGGGTCCCCAAATTAGTTGTATTTATGCAAATAGGAGTATTTTGCAGTTATTTGCCTCATTTGTGGCATTGTGCATAGGCACAACTTCACAGTAAATGGAGCCCTTTTCTGAATTTCACAAAACCAAACTGAATTTGAGATGCTCTGAGACTTAAAAAAGGACTTATTTTTGCTATCTTTTTAATAAGCCAGAGACCTTGTTTTTAAAGAAAAGTTCTCAAAAAAAAAATTGTCCCAAAGTCAAGTTAATTTATAATAGCTACTAAGTTGTATCACTTCCTGCCCTGAATAAAACTTGATTTTGATTTACTTCTAAGAGCTATGGAAATTGCCGTTAAAACTCAATGCTGAAAAAAGATAAATATCCCTCCAAATGCTCAGCTTGTTGCCCCCATCTTCCTAATTCCAGTCATCAGCAGCGTAGTTCTCAGATTCACATGCTAGAGGTTGAACACGGTAAAGACGACAGGAGAGGGGAGTTTGCCCCAAGAGAGTGTAGCAGCTATTTTCTTAGTAAGTAAAGTGAATCTGTTTTCATTGATGTCTTAACTAATTATTCAAGATCTTCCTTCTAGCAAGTTATTGAAAAACTAAATGTTATAAATGTTTGTAAGATTTCCTAAACCTAATGTAAATTCATGATACAATGATCAATGAGACTTCAGTCTTGCTTTACAAATACAATGTGTGTTGGGGCGCCTGGGTGGCTCAGTCGTTAAGCGTCTGCCTTCGGCTCAGGGCCTGATCCCAGTGTTCTGGGATCAAGCCCCGCAACAGGCTTCTCCGCTGGGAGCCTGCTTCTTCCTCTCCCACTCCCCCTGCTTGTGTTCCCTCTCTTGCTGGCTGTCTCTCTCTCTGTCAAATAAATAAATAAAATCTTTAAAAAAAAATACGATGTGTGGTCAGCATTGCCAAAAGTTGTTCTAAATTTACCAATAAATTAAAAACAGAGAAAAATGTAACACATAAAGACAGTATGTTTTTCTCTATGTGACTCCCTAAGAAAAGAACTATTAAAAAAGCACTCATAGGATGTCCCCTCAAAAGATTTCATGGTTTGTTACTAAACCCTATGCAAGCAATTTCAATTACCTTTTTTAAAAATGAACTTCTATGAAAAGAAATAAATAAAAAACCTATGCCTTCATGCGGAACTAATCCATGATATTAAAAAAAGACTAAAATTAAAAGAAAGCATTATTATAAACATATACATGTGGCTTTCGCTTGGAACGATTTAGTAATTGGGATTAGCAATATTAGAGACCCAGAAATTGATATGACCTGATTTTTCACCCACAGAAAAGTGGTTATCGGGGGTAATCCCTGTGAGTGACTAGCCTTAGGGCAATTACATAATTGTCATCTCTAGAGATGAAGTTTCTTTTATCTTTAAACCACTTATTTATATATTCAACAAATATGTATTTCAGTATCGACCATTTGGTGGGGCCTGGAGAGTCATTGGTGAACAGGAAGGCATGGCCCTCACCTCAGGGAGTTCACAGTTTAGGAATCCACTATCTCACATTGACTTCTGCAGCCCCATACAGGAGGACTGCTTGTAAGGAACTGACTCTGACATCAGCCCTGCATAGACTCAAACAGAGGAATTATAACCACTTTACAGACCAAAAAAAAAAAAAAAGCACAAGAACATTCCCAAAGTCACACAACTGTTAATTGTTATGGGACATGTCTCTGTACCCCGACTTCTGCCTGGGTTGGAGTCTGGTAAAATTACCCCCCTTTGATTCATCACACTGGGAGGAATGCTTGGGATGTATGGAAACTTTTGAGTTTAGACTTAGAAATGCAGGCATCACTGTCAGAAACATGGTAGCTGAGAGGAGGACTTGAGGTGGGGTGAGATGGAGATATAGAACTAAGAGCTGTGAAGTGGTCCTGACTTGAGAATATAAAGAGCCATTAAGAGGACCCAGTGCTACCTGACAAGAATAAAATTAGCATTGTTAAATGCCTGGCACTGTTGTTAGTCTTTTGCTTATAATAATTCCTTAAAAACAGAAAACAAGCAAACCAAACCTCTGTGATAGTCTTAATCTCCACTTTACAGATGAGGAAACTAAGGCACAGAGAAGTTAAGTAACTTGCTCAAGATAACCCAGTTAGTAAATGACCATGGTGGGATTGGGAACTAGGCAATTCGACCCCGGAGTCTATGACCTTGACCATTATGCTATACAACCTCTCTTAACAAAGAGAGGTCTAGAAGAATATTTGTCTTCCACTCAATGTTCTTTTTTCTTTTTCAGTAATATGGTATACACAATGACAGCAGCTAATGCTTCCTATTTCACACAGCACTCCTGTGGGCTTTTATAGATGATTATGTTTCTCTTCTTTCTTCTAGGAAAAGTTCTCCACCCTCCTCTTGGGGGAATAAAAGGTTATTCCTGTTTTCCATTCACTTTCAGCTAGCTCTGCCCCAAATGCATATTTCTTGGTATTCTTTTCCAAGCATTAGCCTTTTCGACCTTCAAAATCAATAGTGTATTATCCTGAGGGGAACTCAGAAATCAAAGCAGTAGGCAAGTACAGGACTGTCGTTGTCTATGAAAAATGCCATGACACTGGTGGTACTGTGACCACACGAAATGGAGTTGGCCTGTGTGGAAAGCAAAGGACTTTAACATAAGAGGGCTAGAATTCTTTTGGCTATTGAGAAATGGAGGTTATAAAATTACATTACCACTATGTCTATGGGTCGATGAGTTCCAGGTAACCTGAGGTAAGAATCATTGTGCTTGAATTTGCTGGTTAGCCAGCTATGGGTCCATCTTGGCACAAACCATCTAAATTTCAGTAGGCCAAGTCTGCAAAGAATAGCTCCCAAAAAGAAAATCAAGGTATTATTTTAAAAATCATATAAAATAGGGGTGAATGTGGAGAAGATACAAACCAACAGTAGGCCAATATAGGAGCCCAGTCTCCACACCTCACCTTGAAAAACGGGCAAACTTCCTTAGCAGAGTAACATTATGTAGAATTAAAGATTTAGCCCATGATTTTCTCTGAGTAAATGAGACAATGCAGAGGAGGGGAGAGAAATACGTTTTTGAGCTCTCTAATGCCAAGTGCAGTGCTAGATGGGGATTTGTTCACCTCCCAGAACTACTTCTGGCTTTACCAGTTTTCTTTGAAAGGTAGCACATGAGACTTTTGTCATTCAGTCTGAATTACTATATTGATACTTAGAGTTCCTTAATTGTGTTGAGGAAAAATCAACAACCATATGGGTTTTAAGAAAACAAATATTTTATCGGTTCAACAATGAATGTGAAAATGGTAAAGTAATTGTATTTTGAATTTCATATTGCCCCTGTTATCAATTCACCAGAGATTGTATCTAGTTGGAAATTAAGTTAATGTCATGGGATTTGGTGACTCAGAAGTGCCATTTTTTAAATGTGCTTACAAGTCTCCATATAAACACTTGTATCTACTTGTTTTAACTGTTCCAGTTACTGTGAGTCTGACTCGATTAATCACAAAATCCAAATGTCAACACTGGAAGGAGACTTGGAGAATTAACAGATGAGAGACCAGAGTCCTTGAAAGCTAGGAATAAAATTCAGGTCAACTCATACCGGTGGAATAGTTCAACGTAAACAAACAGTTCTGACCAGTTAGCCATAGTCTAGGATTAGGTCTACCATACTAGTAAAGTGTGAGATCATCTTTTTAAAAAAAATCATTTTTGGGTCCCTTATAAGAAAAGTGGGTTTCTCATCAAACTCTAGGGTTTTTTTGACTCATAATCTTACACTGAATTAAAGGAGAGATAAAGTGCCCCCCCGCCCCACCTGCTGGGCCACATACCCAATAATATAATGTTTATGAATAGAGGTCAATGAACAGAAGACATCCCCATAGTTGATGGTACGTTTTCATGGCCTCTGGACTGTGTGGGCTGGGCCAGCCCAAGGCAGACTGCCTTCTGTAAAGAATTCTGGGGCTTGGTACATGTCCTTCATATTTAAGTCCATTAGCCTACCCACTCAGGGTAACCCTACACAGAGGAAATAGTCCTCAAAGCTTTCAGTATAATTTGAACACAGTGACAACTGCTTGTGGCATCTGGGCGGTCAGTGCTGTCCATGCCCAAATTCACTCTTGAGCCATGGACAGTTCTTGTAGAATTATGTGACAGAGCAATCATACAATGCTGCCTTTTCACCTCTTTTAAATTTTATTTGCTACCATTACGCTTTATCCTGCCATTGGTCTTGAAAGAAGAGGAAAAACAGGGACTCTTAAAGAGAAAATAGTCTTCAATGCTTCATTCCTACATTCTTGCTGTTTTGACTGATGACATAGCTGCTAATAAGATTAGTGCCTTCCCTTCTGTTCATTTTCTAGCAGAATTAGTTACTGCTTTTATACCCTCTGCTGCTAATTTTGCTGGCAAATCTCTGGAGGATTCTAGCCTAATTTTCTGCTACCAGAAGCAGAACTGTCATTCTAGTAGGTCACCTAACATTATTCAATTCCTTTAGGGGATCTCAAAGAATAAAACCTATAGGAGTAATTTAGACACAAATATCAAATACAAATTAGGGGCCAGTTTTTTAGACAGTCAAATTAATTGCTTCAAACCAGATAATTTCTATTTCCCATAATCCTTATACAATAGAGTTGTTACAAGAAATAAATTATATATAGTAATGTGTGTATATATGTGTGTGCTTAGTATATTATGTATTTTCTATTAATATCTTATATTACATTGCAATATGTTACATTATATTGTATATTCAGATATAACATAGCATTATGCCTGACATATGGAAATTTAATAAATTTTGAAGTTTTTAAAGCAAACAGGAACAATTTAACATTCATAAACATGCATCTAGGTCACCCTTTGTTTATTTGGGACTTGAAATATGTAGCCTAAGGATTATATAAGCAACTTACGTTTTCTTCTGTTGATTCCCTTTTCTTCATTTTGTATTCTTTGGAAGCACTGTCAAAAGGAAGATGAGAAAAGGTAGAGGTAATTCACCTCAGATTCCTCCAGATTAGCACTATTAATGCAATGAGAGATGGTGTGGCATCTCTGCCACTAGGTATAATGAAAATGGGGATAGGCAGAGTCACAGGATACCCTAGAATGGTAGTGGGCATGCTCTACTTGATGTCCATTTCATTCACCAGCCAAGGCAGAGTCATGAGAAAGAAGGGGATTGGTAATGGGGGATCAGAATGAGGTACCAAGAACTATTACAGTGAAAAAAAGAAATTTAAACTATATCAGAGAATGTAAGTCAAAAATGGATGAAACTGGCCCAGATTGGAGGTAGGAGTACTAATGGGACCCCTGTGTTAAATTTAGACAAATGTCTTTATATTTCTGAAGGTGAGAGCCAATGGCAAATACTGTGGAATTTCCCCCAGCGTGTTAAAGGCACCAATCAGTCTCTGGCAGTACACTCAACTTAACCATTAAATAAGAGACATCTGGGATATTAGCAGAACAGTAGGTGTTCAGGGTTGTTTTGTTTTGTTTTGTTTTGTCCTGAGGGAAACACACACACCACACACACATACACACACACCCCACACATACACCCCCCCCACACACACACACACACTACTCCACTGGTAAGGCATGGAGGCACAGCTCATTTATATTGAATGATGTGAGAATTGTGGCGGCAGGGTCATTAACAGGATAAAAGCTCAATAAGGTGATAGCACAACTCACAAATCAGCTCCACCAGACGCCACAAAATGATTTGTAATTGACATAATAGGCTAGAATTGAAAGTGCTGTACATTAACAAGCCTATGGACTTAATCGTTTGGGAAGGATTATAATTAAGGAAAGCAGCAATTAATGTTGGCTGGTTACAAAGTTGTATTTAAATTTGTAATTATTTAGAATTGATTGAAGATTATGTAGAAAGATACTGGAAATTTAAGTGGACACAACACCAAAGTAATATTACTAATAGCATAGCCTTTGGTACTCAACAGAAAGTAAAGAAGGGAAGGAGGACACAGCAAAACTCAGTGAGGCCTTGGTTGAGCATTAATATTGTTTATAGAACAATCTCCAACCTGCATATTTTGAGCAGAATGTTTTTCTGATACTATTTGGCCTAAAACATGCTTTCATTATGGTGTCATGACTCATGATGTATCAAAATCAAAGATATATTTGCTAATAATAATGCATACCAAACTTCAGAATTGATTTGCCTTTTCCTTTAATAAATTAGAGAAGATTCAAGATTATCCTTAGCCTAATGCCATTATTCTCACTAACAGAACATTATATAGATCTTCCTCAACTTAAGATGGGATTACCTCCCAATATGCCCATTATAAGTGGAAAATATTGTAAGTCGAAAATGCATTTAATACACCTAACCTACCAGACATCATAACTTAGACTATCTTACCTGAAACATGCTCAGAACACTTACCTAAGCCTATAGTTCTGTAAAATCATCTAGCACAAAGCCTTTATAAACATGTTGAATAAGTCATGTCATTTATTGAATACTGTACTGAAAGTGGAAAACAGAATGGCTGTATGGGTACAGAGCAATTGTAAGCGTACGGGCTATTTATCCTTGTGATCATGTGGATGACTGGGAGCGGCAGCTTGCTGCCACTGCCTAGCATAAGAGAAGATCTTACCAAATATCCCTAGCTCAGGAAAAGATCAAAATTCAAAAATCAAACAACAGTTTCTACTGAATATGTATGACTTCCCATGTAAAGTCAAAAAATCATAAGTTGAACCATCTCAAATCAGGGACTATCCGTACACCTGTGAGTGAGAAGAGAAAGAAGCTGCCTAAGGACTGAGAAGGTTTAAGTGAGGTGAAGGTAAAGAACAGAAATGGCATAGATGGAAGAAAGACCAGAAAAGAGTATTAACCCAACTAGTCTGGTCATGGAACATAACCCCATTTTCTCATGCAGTGATTACTGCATCTCTTAAAATTCTTTGGTGTGCTTTTGTCATTTTTTGACCAACCAGGACGTGAGCCCCTTTTATTTTTGGAGATCCGCATCTTATAAGCCAGGGTTCAACTCCCCTCAGAGAAAATGAAAACACCTGAGAAACATTTTTCTAGTTGCCCCTGGAACCAGGGGACAGACACAAGACATAAGCATGGTTAAGCTTATGAGCCTGTTCCAGACACTGATTCAGAAGCTGGTGACAAGTAGAATCAGGAACTTGAAGGACTCATTGTAATTAAATTTGCAAAATAGAACAATAAAGAAAAAGATCTTAAAAGCAGCAAGACAAAAGAAATCCGTAACTTACAAGGGAACACCCATAAGGCTAGCTGCAGATCTCTCAACAGAAACTTGGCAAACCAGAAGAGAGTGACATGATATATTCAACATGCTGAATGGGGAAAATATAGAATACTCTCTCCAGCAAGGCTGTCATTCAGAATAAAAGGAGAGATAAAGATTTTCCAGAAAAACAAAAACTGAAGGAGTTCATGACCACTAAACAAGCCTGCAAGAAAAGTTAAAAGGGACAGTGAGTGGAAAGGAAAACCAAAAGTGACAAAGATAAAAAAAGAACAGAGAAAATCTCCAGAAACAAGGACAAAACAACTAATAAAATGGCACCAAATATATATCTATCAATAATTACTCTGAATGTAAATGGAATAAACATTCCAATCAAATGACAGAGTGTCAGAGTGGAAAAAAAAACAAGACCCATCTATATGCTGCCCACAAGAGACTCATTTTAAACCTAAAGACATGTGCAGATTGAAAGTGAGGGGATGGAGAAACATTTATCATGCAAATGGGCATCAAAAGAAAGCCAGAGTAACAATACTTATGTCAGACAAACTAGACTTTACATCAAAGATTGTAACAATAGATGAATAAGGGTGCTATATCATAATAATGGGGACAATCCAACAAGAAGATGTAACAATTGTAAATATTTATGCCCCCAAATGGGAGCACTCAAATATATAAAACAATAACAAACATAAAGGAACTCATTGATAATAATACAATAATAGTAAGGGACTTTAACACCCCACTTAAATGAGTGGACAAATCATTTAGCAGAAAACTAATGAAAACAATGGCTTTGAATGGCACACTGGACCAAATAGACTTAAGAGATATATTCAAAACATTCTATCCTAAAGCAGCAGAGTACACATTCTTTTCAAGTGCACATGGGACAGTCTCCAGATTAGATCACATTTTAGGTCACAAATCAGGCCTCAACAAGTACAAAAAGATTGAAATCATATTATACATATTTTCTGAACACAATGCTATGAAACTTGAAGTCAACCACAAGAAAAAATTTGGAAAGACCACAAATACATGGAGATTAAACAATGTGGTACCAAATAATGAATGGGTCAACTGGAAAATCAAAGAAGAAATTTAAAAAATACATGGAGGGGTGCCTGGGTGGCTCAGTCATTAAGCAGCTGCCTTCAGCTCAGGGCGTGGTCCCAGAGTCCTGGGATCGAGCCCCATATCGGGCTCCTCTGCTGCAAGCCTGCTTCTTCCTCTTCTACTCCCCCTGCTTGTGTTCCCTCTCTCACTGGCTGTCTCTCTCTCTGTGTCAAATAAATAAAAATCTAAAAATAAATAAATAAATACATGGAAACAAGTGAAAATGAAAACACAATGGTCCCAAACCTCTGGAATGCAGCAAAAGTGGTTGTAAGTGGGAAGTATATAACAATATAGGCCTACCTTAAGAAGCAAGAAAAATCCCAAACCACCTAATCTTACACCTAAAGGAGCTAGAAAAGGAACAATAAATGAAACCTAAAGCCAGCAGAAGGAGGGAAATAATAAAGATTAGAGCAGAAATAGATGATAATAGAAACTAAAACAGCAACAACAAGAGCAACAACAAACAATAGAACAGATCAATGAAACCAGGAGCTGGTTCCTTGAAAACTTTAGTAAAATTGATAACCCTTTATCCAGACTTAAGAAAAAGAAAAGAGAAAGGGCCCAAATAAATAAAATCACAAATGAGAGAGAAGAAATAACAACCAACAGCACAGAAATACAAACAATTATAAGAGAATATTATGAAAAATTATATGCCAACAAATTGGACAACCTGAAAGAAATAGATAAATTCCTAGAAACATATGAACTACCAAAACTGAAACAGGAAGAAATAGAAAACTTGGATAGACCAATAACCAGCAAAGAAATTGAATCACTAATCAAAAATCTCCCAACAAACAAAAATCCAGGGCCAGATGTCTTCACAGGGGAATTCTACTGAACATTTAAAGAAGAGTTAATGCCTATTCTTCTCAAACTAATCCGAAAAATAGAAATGAAAGGAAAACTTCCAAATTCACTTTATTAGGCCAGCATTTCCCTGATACCAAAACCAAATAAAGTTTCCACTAAAAAAGAGAACTACTGACCAGTATCTCTGATGAACATGGATGCAAAAATTCTCAATTCTCTTGGAGGCGCATACAGAAGTGGAGACTGTTTGTCCTGGAGGATTTATTAAAGCGGGTATACTGCACATTTTCTGCTCTGGGCCAGGGGTTTGGGTGCATTCATTTTTGTTCTGATCCTCAGAAGAGGTGCAGAAAGCCTCCAGGGAACAAAAGCCACACAGAGGACAGGTTTCCACTGAGCCCATCCCCCTGACAGAGGGTGGGGCAACTCTGGCCAGGCAGGGTTACCTGAGAAACAGTGCAGTAGGCCCCTCCCCCAGAAGACAGGCTGGAAGAACAGGTGGACAACAACCCTATGTATCCCATAAGACTGTAAAATCACAATGCCAGGAGAAAATAGTATATTGAGCTCCAGGTGTTGACTCACAACTTATTTATTTTTCAGCTAAAATTCTCCTTTTTTTTTGCTTTTTCTTATGCTTTTTCTGTTTTTTTCTTTTATTCATTTTGACTCGATGTTTGTATGTTATATATATTATATGTTTATTATATATATTATATCAACTTATATTTCATAGTCTCTCTTTAACTTGTATTTTTTCGCAACTATATTTTTGTATATATATGCCTCACTTTAGTCCTTTTTTTGCTCTCTTCAATTTTATCTTTATATATATTTAAGTTTTACCTTCCTTGCCATTTTATGATATAGTGTCCTCTAACAGACCAAAATACACCCAGAAACAAGTGGAACACCTTGCTTTGTACGCACTGAGAGATTATAATCCCTCTTCTACTCCCCCTTTTTTTCTTTTTTCCTTTTTAAAAAAAATTTTAAAATTTTATTCTTGTGTTTCATTTTGGCTTTGTTTTTAGGTGCTGGCTTCTGACCACTCCAGATTTTCCTAGGGTGCATCTTGCTTGGGTCATGGTAGATATTTTGGACTCTATTCATTCACTCAACCATCCCTCGACAGAATGACTAGGAGAAGGAAATCTCAACAAAAAGAACCAGAGACAATGTCCTCTGCCGCAGACCTAATGGATATGGATATAAGCAAGATGTCAAAGATAGAATTCAGGATAGCAATCAAAAAGTCAATAGCTAGGCTTGAAAAAAGTCTTAGTGACAATATAGAATCTCTAAGGGCAGAAATGAGATCTAATCAGGCCAAACTAAAAAATTGTATGAATGAGATGCAGTCTAAACTGGATACTCTAACAGCCAGGGTAAATGAGGCAGAAGAGAGAATCAGTGATCTAGAAGATAAGCTGATCAAAAGGAAGGAAGTTGAGGAAAACAGAGATACGCAGCTGGTAGCACATGATAAAAGGATTGGAGAGATTAATGATGCCATGAAACATTGAAATATCAGAATTATTGGGATCCCTGAGAGGGTGGAGAGAGAGAGAGGGCTAGAAGATATATATGAGCAAATCATAGCTGAGAACCTCCATAATCTGGGGAAGGAATAGTTAAGCTTGCAAATTTTACAGCCAAAGAAACTATCCTGAGAGTAGCTAGGGAGAGGAGGTTCCTTACATATGGAAGGAGGAACATCAGAATAACATCAGACCTGTCCACAGAAACCAGGCTAGCCAAAAAGGGCTGACAAGACATATTCATGGTACTAAATGAGAAGAACATCCAGCCAAGAATACTTTATTCACCACGGCTATGATACAGAATGAATGGAGAGATAAAGAGCTTCCAGGACAGGCAGAAACTGAAAGAATATGTGACCACCAAGCCAGCCCTGCAAGAAATATTAAGAGGTATTCTGTAAGGGAAGAGAGACCCCAAGAGTCACATAGACCAGAAAGAAACAGAGAAAATCTACAGAAACAGGGACTTTGCAGGCAATACAATGGCACTAAATTCCCATCTTTCGGTAGTTACTGTCAATGTAAATGGGCTGAATGCTCCTATCAAAAGACACAGAGTTTCAGATTGGATAAAAAGTAGGACCCATCCATATGCTGTCTACAAGAGACTCATTTTGAACCTAAAGACACCTCCAGATGAAAGTGAGGTGATAGAGAACAATTTACTACAATAATAGGTCTCAAAAGAAAGCTGAGGTAGGAATCCTCATGTCAGACAAATTAGATTTTAAACCAAAGACTGTAGTAAGATATGTAGACGGACACTATATCATACTTAAAGGGTCTATCCAAAAAGAAGATATAACAGTCGTAAATATCTATGCCCCCAACATGGTACCAGCCAATTATATAAACCATTTACTAACCAAAATAAAGAAAAAATTGATAATAATACATTAATTGTAGG
The DNA here is from genome assembly GCF_024610735.1 of Ursus americanus. Classification (NCBI taxonomy): domain Eukaryota; kingdom Metazoa; phylum Chordata; class Mammalia; order Carnivora; family Ursidae; genus Ursus; species Ursus americanus. Next base: position 3,202,096 of record NC_142131.1, read on the forward strand.
AGACTTCAACACTCCACTCACAGAAATGGAGAGATCATCTAAGCAGAAGATCAACTAAGAAACAAGAGCTTTGAATGACACATTGGACCAGATGGACTTTGTAGATATATACAGAACATTCCATCCTAAAACAACAGAATACTCATTTTTCTAGAGTGCACATAGAACTTTCTCCAGAATAAACCATAACTGGGTCACAAGTCAGGTCTCAACCGATACCAAAAGATTGAGATTATTCCCTACATATTTTCAGACCACAATGCTTTGAAACTGGAACTCAACCACAAAAGAAATTTGGAAAGAACTCAAATACTTGGAAGTTAAAAAGCATCCTGCTAAAGAATGATTGGGTCAACCAAGAAATTAAAGAATTTAAACAATTTATTGAAACTAATGAGAATGAAAACACTCAGTTCAAAACCTATGGGATACTGCAAAGGCAGTCCTAAGAGGGAAATACATAGCCATCCAAGCCTTTCTCAAAAAATTAGAAAAATCCCAAATGCACAATCTAACCTTATACTTTAAGGACCTGGAGAAAGAACAGCAAATAAAGCCTAAACCAAGCAGGAGAAGAGAAAAATAAAGGTTAGAGCAGAAATCAAGGAACTAGAAACAGAAAACAGTAGAGCAGATCAATGAAACTAGAAGCTGATTCTCTGAAAGAATTAATAAGATCGATAAACCTCTGGCCAGACTTATCAAAAGAAAAGAGAAAGGACCCAAATTAATAAAATTATGAATGAAAGGGGAGATTTCACAACTAATACCAAAGAAATAGAAACAATTATTATAAATTATTACCAGCAACTATATGGCAACAAATTGAGCAACCTGGAAGAAATGGTTGCATTCCTAGAAACTTATAAACTACCAAGACTGAAACAGGGAGAAACAGACAATCTGAACAGACCAATAACCAGTAAGGAAATTAAAGCAGTAATTAAAAACATCCAAAAAACAAGAGTCCAGGGCCAGGCGGCTTCCCAGGGGAATACTACCAAACATTTAAAGAAGAAATAATGCCTATTCTACTGAAACTGTCCCAAAAAATGGAAATGGAAGGAAAACTTCCAAACATGTTCTATGAGGCCAGCCTTACCCTGATCCCAAAACCAGACAAAGACCCCATCAAAAAGGAGAATTACGGACCAATATCCCTGTTGAACATGCATGCCAAAATACTCAACAAGATCCTAGCCAATAGGATCCAACAGTACATTAAAAGTATTATTCACCATGACTAGGTGGGATTTATTCCTGAGATGCAAGGGTGGTTCAACATTCACAAATCAATCAGTGTGATAGAAAACATTAATAAAAGAAAAGACAAGAACAATATGATCCTCTCAACTGATGCAGAAAAAGCATTTAACAAAATACAGCATCCTTTCATGATTAAAACTCTTCAAAGCATAACAATAGAGGGAACGTGCCTCAATATCATAAAAGCCATCTAGGAAAAGCCCACAGCGAATGTCATTCTCAATGTGGAAAAACTAAGAGCTTTTCCCTTAAGGTCCGGAACACAACAGGGATGCCCACTCTCACCATCATTGATCAACATAGTACTAGAAGTCCTAGCCTCAGCAATCAGACAACAAAAAGAAATAAAAGGTATTCAAATTGGCAAAGAAGAAGCCAATCTCTCAAAGCTCTATCTGAGAAGAACATGCAGCCCAAGGATCCTTTATCCAGCAAGACTGTCATTCAGAATTGATGGACAGATAAGGACCTTCCAGGATCAGCAGAAACTGAAAGAATTCGTAACCACCAAGCCAGCCCTACATGAGATATTAAGGGAGATTCCATAAAAGTAAAAAGGCCCCAAGAGTGATACAGAACAGAAATTTACAATCTGTAGAAACAAAGACTTCACAAGCAACATGACATCATTAAAATCATATCTCTCAATAATCACTCTCAATGTGAATGGCCTAAATGCGCCCATAAAATGACACAGGGTTGCAGATCGGATAAAAAGACATGACCCATCCACTTGCTGTCTACAAGAGACTCATCTTGAACCCAAAGCTATATCCAGACTGAAAGTGAAGGGATGGAGAACCGTTTTTCATGCCAATGGACCTCAAAAGAAAGCTGGGGTAGCAATTCTCATATCAGACAGATTAGAATTTAAGCTAAAGACTGTAGTTAGAAATACAGAAGGACACTATATTATTCTTAAAGGATGTATCCAACAAGTGGGTATGACAATTATAAATATCTATGCCCCCAACAGGGGAACAGCTAGATACACAAGGCAACTCTTAACCAGAATACAGAGACATATAGATAATAATACGTTAATAGTAGGGGACCTCAACACTCCACTCTCAGCAATAGACAGATCATCTAAGCAGAAAATCAACAAAGAAATAATAGCTTTGAATGACATACAGGACCAGATGGACCTCATAGATATATACAGAACACTACACCCCAGAACAACAGAATACTCATTCTTTTTGAATGCACATGGAACTTTCTCCAGACTAGACCATATACTGGGTCACAAAACAGGTCTCAACTGATACCAAAAGACTGAGATTATGCCCTGCATATTCTCAGACCACAATGCTTTGAAACTGGAACTCAATCACAAGGAAAAATTTGGAACAAGCTCAAACACTTGGAAACTAAGAACCATCCTGCTCAAGAATGATTGGTAAACCAGGAAATTAAAAATCAGTTTAAACAATTTCTGGAGACCAATGAGAATGAAAACACATCAGCCCAAACCTATGGGACACTGCAAAGGCGGTCCTAAGGGGAAAATGCATAGCCAACCAAGCCTCACTCAAAAGAATAGAAAAATCTAAAATGCAATTTTTATATTCTCACCTCAAGAAGCTGGAACTGAAACAGAACAGGCCTAACCCATGCAGGAGAAGGCAGTTGATCAAGATTAGAGCAGCGATCAATGAATTAGAAACCAGGAGCACAGTAGAGCAGATCAACAGAACTAGAAGCTGGTTCTTTGAAGGAATAAATAGGATCGATAAGCCACTGGCCAGACTTATTCAAAAGAAGAGAGAAAGGACCCAAATTAATAAAATTATGAATGAAAGGGAGAGCTCATGACCAACACCAATGAAATAGGAAACATCGTTAGAAACTTCTATCAACAGCTTTATGCCAATAAATTAAACAACCTGGAAGAAATGGATGCCTTCCTGGAAACCTATAAACTACCAAGACTGAAACAGGAAGAAATTGATTATTTAAACAGACCGATTAATTATGAAGAGATTAAAGCAGTAATCAAAAACCTCCCAAAAAACAAGAGTCCAGGGCCTGACTGTTTCCCTGGGGAATTCTACCAAACATTCAAAGAAGAAATAATACCTAGTCTCCTGAAGCTGTTTCAAAAAATAGAAACAGAAGGAAAACTACCAAACTCATTCTACGAGGCCAGAATTACCTTGATCCCCAAAGCAGGCAAAGACCCCATCAAAACAGAGAATTACAGACTGATATCCCTGATGAATATGGATGCCAAAATTCTCAACAAGATCCTAGCTAGTAGGATCCAACAGTACATTAAAAGCATTATCCATCAAGACCAAGTGGGATTCATCCCTGGGATGCAAGGGTGGTTCGACATTTGCAAATCGATCAGTATGATAGATCATATCAACAAGAAAAGAGTCAAGAACCGTATGATCCTCTTAATTGATGCAGAAAAAGCATTTGACAAACTACAGCATCCTTTCCTGATTAAAACCCTTCAGAGTGTAGGGATAGAGGGTACATTCCTCAATCTCATAAAAGCCATCTATGAAAAGCCTACAGCAAATATCATTCTCAATGGGGAAAGCTGAAAGCCTTTCCCTTAAGATCAGGAACACGACAAGGATGCCCACTCTCGCCATTATTATTCAACGTAGTACTAGAAGTCCTTCCAACAGCAATCAGACAACAAAAAGGGATAAAAGGTATCCGAGTCGGCAAAGAAGAAGTCAAACTGTCTCTCTTCACAGATGACATGATACTGTATATGGAAAACCCAAAAGACTCCACCCCCAAACTACTAGAAGTTATAGAGCAATTCAGTAATGTGGCAGGATACAAAATCAATGCTCGGAAATCAGTGCATATCTATACACGAACAATGAGACTGAAGAAAGAGAAATTAAGGAGTCCATTCCATTTACAATAGCACCAAAAATCATACGTTATCTCGGAATTAACTTAACCAGAGACGTAAAGGATCTCTATTCTAGAAACTACAAATCACTCTTGAAAGACTTTGAAGAAGACACAAAAAGATGGATAAATATTCCATGCTCATGGATCGTAAGAATAAACATAGTTAAAATGTCTATGCTACCCAGAGCAATCTACACTTACAATGCTATCCCGATCAAAATACTGAGGACATTTTTCAAAGAACTGAAACAAACAGCCCTTAAATTTGTGTGGAACCAGAAAAGGCCCTGAATCGCCAAGGAATTGTTGAAAAGAAAAAACAAAGCTGGGGGCATCACGTTGCCGGATTTCAAGCTATACTACAAAGCTGTGATCACCAAGACAGCATGGTACTGGCACAAAAACAGACACATAGACCAATGGAACAGAATAGAGAACCCAGAAATGGACCCTCGGCTCTTTGGGCAACTAACATTTGATAAAGCAGGAAAAAACATCCGGTGGAAAAGACAGTCTCTTCAATAAATGGTGCTGGGAAAATTGGACAGCTACATGCAAAAGAATGAAACTTGACCACTCTCTCACACCATACACAAAGATAAACTCCAAATGGGTGAAAAATCTCAATGTGAGACAGGAATACATCAAAATCATAAAGGAGAACATAGGTTGCAACCTCTTTGACATCGGCCACAGCAACATTTTTCATGACACACCTCCAAAGACAAGAGAAACAAAAGAAAAAATGAACTTGTGGGACTTCGTCAAGATAAAGAGCTTCTGCACAGCCAAGGAAATAGTCAAAAAAACTAAGAGGCAGCCCACAGAATGGGAGAAGATATTTGCAAATGACACTACAGATAAAAGGCTGGTATCCAAGATCTACAAAGAACTTCTCAAACTCAATACACGGGAATCAAATAATCAAATAAAAAAATGGGCAGAAGATATGAACAGACACTTTTCCAATGAAGACATACAAATGGCTAACAGACACATGAAAAAATGTTCAACAGCATTAGCCATCAGGGAAATTCAAATCAAAACCACACTGAGATACCACCTTACACCAGTTAGAATGGCAAAAATTGACAAGGCAAGAAACAACAAATGTTGGAGAGGATGTGGAGAAAGGGGATCCCTCTTATACTGTTGGTGGGAATGCACGTTGGTACAGCCCCTCTGGAAAACAGTGTGGTGGTCCCTTAAAAAGTTAAAAATTGAGTTACCCTATGACCCAGCCATTGCACTACTGGGTATTTATCCCAAAGATACAGACGTAGTGAAGAGAAGGGCCATATGCACCCCAATGTTCAGAGCAGCATTGTCCACAATAGCTAAATTGTGGAAGGAGCCAAGATGCCCTTCAACAGATGACTGGATTAAGAAGTTGTGGTCCATATATACAATGGAATATTACTCAACCATCAGAAAGAACGATTACACAACATTTGCAGCAACATGGATGGGACTGGAGGAGATTATTACTTCTTTCAAGACACATCTCCAAAGACAATGGAAACAAAAGCAAAAATGAAGTTTTGGGATTTCATCAAGATAAGAGGCTTCTGCACAGCAAAGGAAACAGTCAGCAAAACTAAGAGGCAAACCATGGAGTGGGAGAAGATATTTTCAAATGGCATTACAGATAAAGGGCTGGTATCCAAGATCTATAAAGAACTTCTCAAACTCAACACCCAAAAAACAAATAATCAAGTCAAAAAATGGGCAGAAGACATGAACAGACACTTCTCCAAAGAAGGCATACAAATGGCTAACAGACATATGAAAAAATGTTCAACATCACTAACCATCAGGGAAATACAAATCAAAACCACAATGAGATACCATCTTACACCAGTTAGAATGGCAAAAATTAAGAAGTTGGGAAATAACAAATACTGGCAAGGATGTGGAGATAGAGGAACCCTCTTACATTGTTGGTGGGAATTTAAGATGGTACAGCCACTCTGGAAAACAGTATGGAGGTTCCTCAGACATTAAAAACAGAGCTACCCTACAACCGAGCAATTACACTACTAGGTATTTACCCCAAAGATACAAATGTAGTGAAAAGGGACACATGCTGCCCAATGTTCATAGCAGCAATGTCCACAATAACCAAACTGTGGAAAGAACTGAGATGTCCTTCAGCAGATGAATGGAAAAAGATGTGGTTCATATATGCAATGGAATATGACTCTGTGACTCAGCCATCAGAAAAGATGAATACCTACCATTTGGATCATCATTTATGGAACTGGAGGGGATTATGCTAAGTGAAATAAGTCAAGCAGAGACAGACAATTATCATATGGTTTCACTCATATGTGGAACATAAGGAATAGCACAGAGGACCATAGGGGAAGGGAGGGAAATCTGAATGGGAAGAAATCAGAGAGGGAGACAAACCATGAAATACTATAGACTCTAGGAAACAAACTGAGCATTACAGAAGTCCATATATGAAGGGAGGGGGTGTGGTGATTGGGTAACCAGGTGATGGGTATTAAGGAGGGCATGTGTTGTAATGAGCACTGACTGTTATATGCAACTAATGAATTGTTGAACACTACATCAAAAACTAATGATGTAGTGTATGTTGGCTAACTGAACATAATAATAATAAAAAATAATATAACCAAACTGAATCCAAAGGTACATTAAAAGAATGATTCACCACAATCAAGTGGGATTTATTCCTGTAAGAGTGGTTCAATTTTCACAAATCAATCAACATGATACATTGAATTAATAAAAGAAAGGATAAGAATCATATATGATTCTTCCAATTGAGGCAGAAAAGGCATTTGACAAAGTACAACATCCATTCATGGTAAAAAAAAAAACCCTCAACAAAGTAGGGCTAGAGGGAAACTGCAACATAATTAAGTCCATATATAAAAAACCCACAACTAATACCATCCTCAGTGGGGAAAAATGAAGAGCTTTTTCCCCTAAGATCAGGAACAAGATAGGGATGTCTACTCTCACCACTGTTATTTAACATAGTACTGGAAGTCCTAGTCACAGCAATCAGATAATAAGAAGAAATAAAAGGCATCCAAATCAGCAAGGAAGAGGTCAAATTTTTACTACTTGCAGATGATACTCTATATGGAAAACCGAAAAGACTCTACCAAAAAATTGCTTGAACTGAATTCAGTGAATCTGCAGGATTCGAAATCAATGCACAGAACTCTGTTGCATTTCTATACACCAAAAATGAAGTGGCAGAAAGGGAAATCAAGGAATTGCACTTAATGATTGCACCAAAAGGGCACCTGGCTGGTTCAGTCAGAACAGCATGGGACTCTTGATCTCAGGATCATGAGTGCAAGCCCCATGTTGTATGTAGAGATTACTAAAAAATAAATAAATAAAAACATAAGCAAAACAAAACAGAAAAACAATACTAATTCAAAGGATACATGTACCCTGATGTTTAAGCAGTTATATCAACAATAGCCAAATTGTGGAAAGAACCCAAATGTCCATCAACTGATTGACTGGATAAAGAAAATATTCTATATATACACAATGGAATATTACTCAGCCATAAAAAAGAATGAAATCTTGCCATTTGCAATGACATGGATGGAGCTAGAGAGTATTATGCTAAGCAAAATAAGTCAGAGAAAGTACCATATGATTTCACTCCTACATGGAATTTAAAAAACAAAACAAAAGATCATTGGGAAAAAGAAAGAGAGAGGAAAACCAAGAAACAGACTCTCTATAGAGAACAAATCAATGGTTAGCAGAAAGCGGAGGTGGATGGGAGGAGGGGTTAAATGGGCGATGGGGATTAAGGAGTGTACTTGTTGGATGAGCAACAGGTGTTGTATGTAAGTGTTGAATCACTAAACTGTACACTAAAGGAATGTTGCACTGTATGCTAACTACCGGGAATTTAAATAAAAATTTTTTTAAAAAAGAAACTGAAAGACTCAATCCTAGCAAGGCCGCATCCAGAAACTAGTGTCATCATCCTGGCTCCAAGATGAAAGGAGTTGGATGTACCAACTGTTGCCTGTGCTCACTGCCACTGTAGGGATGTGGCTCACCATAGTCATAGGGGTTAGTTTGGAGAATTTTTTCCAGATTTTGTAGCCCCCAAACCTGATTCTCAAGCTTTTCTGAAGATTCTGTGATCTGTCCAGTATCCTTCGATTAAATAATTTTCTGCTTAGATTAAGTTAGTTTCTATTGCTTATGATCACAAATCCTGATTGAAAGAGTTGACCTTAGGAAACACAGTTCTGTTACTTTAAAAAAATAGTGATAGAAAATGAGTTCTTACTGACTATGGAAGGAAGATTAAATTTTTTAATGGTCAACTAATATCTATTGAATGTAGTGATTGGTACTGTGACAGTTATTATTATTCCAACTTTACAAATGGAAAAACCAAGACTCAGGTTTAACTGAAGTCTATAAGCAAGAGTCACAATTCAAATTCAACTCTAATTCATTTGCTTATACCAAGGAAACAAGGCTAAGTAACATTAGCAGCCTAAATTAAAACATAAAAATTTATTAAATAGAGTTACACTAGGATAATCAAGGCATAGGGCTTATGGTGGTCCCATATCCTTGTAGCAAACAAGGCAAAATGGAAGCCATGGCAGGTGAAAAGAGAAGCCTCCTGAACTGGCTTAGCAGTTGCTTGAGCAACTCTACTTGGTCCCTAAAAAAGATGAAATGTAGGGTAGAGGAGTTCCCAGTCATCTCCTCCTCCTTCTCCCATTACCTCATCACAAACTGAAGGTAATTAAGAGCAGTTAGTGCTCAGAGAGACTGGGTAATCTGCATTAACCCCCATACAAAATCAACCTGCTAAGAATTTGTTGGATTATCCAGAGCAGTGAAAAGTGCATGGTAGGTGTCAAAAGGGAATAGTTACAAAATCATAATTGACAGATTAGAAATAAAAGTATTCATTTGGTACTTAACATTGATTTTGTTTTTAACCATTGCTCTAAATGGGGTATTAGTTATTGTAAGGTTAAAAAATCTAGCCAGAAAACTGCATGTTGTTTTATAAATGAAGAAATACAGTTGGTGTGTAAAAGCCCAAAAGTAAGGAATGAATATGTTATCTCTGCTGGCCTCCCATGTCCAAACCTGAGGAAAACCTGGATGTTGGCCTCATGTTATGCTGAACCAACTGGCTGGCCATGGGTTCTGATACAGAGCTATACATGAAGGTCCATTTGGGGAAGTGTCAGTCCTCCATTCTTTCTACCCCCTTTCCGTACTGCCTCTCCTCAGAGGTAACCAGGTTCTTAAACATTAGGATTATAGTTCCTTTTTTTTTTTTTGCAGAAATTAGCAGATGCATGTATAGTTTCTCATATTCCCTATTTTCTTATATGAAAGGTAATACCCTCTCTCTTCCCCTCTCTCCCTTTCTATGTGTGTGTGTCGATATATATGTATACACACATCCACACACACATCCACACACATATAAACTTGATCCTGTTGAGAGAGTATTCCTTACTTCCTATTTTTGAGTGTTTTTATTGTGAATGGGTTTTTTACTTCGAGATAGGTTTTTTCAGTATCAATGGAAATAACCATGTGATTTTTAAATTTCTTTATATCATATACTAATAGATTTAATATTGAAAAAACCTTGCATTCCTAGAATAAGTCCTCCATGCTCATGGCATATTTTAAATGCAGTATTAGATTCTGCTTGCTAATATTTATTTAGTATTTTGCATCATCACCAAGAGGATATTGGTTTTGTAGTTCCTTTTTTTGTGCTGTCGTTTGCTTTCCTTCCATGCCCATTACTTTTCTTTCTGACCATTTTTATTTTCTTTTTACTTTATTCTCTCGTTTATTTTCCTGCCTTCTATGCCTATTAAATTTTTATGTGAGTCTCTTCTCCCTTGGCCACTTTGTAATGTATCGTTTTTAGTTTTTGGATATTTTTATCTTTTTAATCCATTTCGTTCCTGAATTCCATCAACTCTCTATTTCTTCCGGTTCTCATCTTTTCTGTTCTTTGTGTCTGATTTTCTGACTTAAGGGGTTTTTTGTATCTTCGAATGCTTGAATGAGTATATATGATTCTGTTTGGAGTGTTGACTTAAAAATTTCTTCTGCTTCTCCTGGGAGGTGGGTTGTTACTCAGTTGATATATGTAAAAATTTACCTCATTTTGTGCAATGACTCTATATGAATTTGTTGATATTTCTTTTCATTTTTGTGGTATTGAGGTGATTTATAAGCTTCCTCACTTAATGGCTGTATCTTCTAGCTATATAGCTAGCTCCATATGCTTTAGAGATTATTTTGATGATTTGTTTTAGTGGTCAGAAGAAGAGCTGTAAGTTCTTTAATGTTGCATTTCTCCTCGATCTTGCAGGACCCTCAGTTTTTCACCTTTTGCTTCTTTTTCCCTTCACAACCCAATTACAGGATGCTTCTCCTTTCCTTTTTGTCTTTTTTTCTCCCCTTAAACAATATGTTTTGAATGATACCTTTCAGTAATTCTTGATCCTTCTAATCACACATACTCTGAAGTCCTTTCCCTGAGTCTATGTTATGCTCTGTCTGGACACTGTTATCATATTTTCGTACAGAGGGCAAACTTAGTTTCTTAGATGGCAGTTTCTGATGAACCTTAAGCCCTCTTGCTGGTTTTCGTTATTTGGATTTCATGGAGCATTTCTCAGTCTGCTTTTGCTCACTACAAAGCCTTGTGACAGTGTAGCAGTCAAGCCAGAGAATGAGAGATCATGCGCTGGGATGTAGTAACTTTTCTCTTTCTAAGTCACAGTCATTTTAAAGTTTCGTCATTCTCTGTCTTGAGGTTATGCTGTGAGTATTGTTTTGTGTAGATTTACGTATCCTATCTTATTTTTTGGAATCATTTGAGGAGAAAATATCGGGAGAGAAGTAGTTAGGCAGCTGTCAGTATTTTCAGCTACCCAGAAGTCCCCAATTATTGTGGTTTTGAGGTTCTTATCGGCTAACTTCAATTATGTGGATCATCTATTTGTTTCTGTTGTTTTTTTTTTTTCCATCTTGATTATTGGTCATATGACCTTGCCTCTTCACATATGTAGTAACTCTTGATTGTAGGTAGGATACTGTGTGTAAAAGACCCATAGGTGTTCCAGATATTATTATAACCCACAAGAAAAATTTTCTCCTTCTATTTCTGCTATGGATGAACTGTGTCCTCCCAAAATTCATATATTGAAACTGTAACTTCCAATGTGATTGTATTTAGAGTTGGGATCTCTAAGAAAGTAATTAAGATTAAATGAGGTCCAAAAGTGGGGCCTTAACCTGACAGGATTAGTGCCCATATAAGAACCACCACCACCACCACCCCCCGCCGCCATGTTCTCATGTACTGAGGAAAGGCCATATAATGCCATAGTGAGAAGGAGACCACCAGCAAGCCAGGAAGAAAATTCTCACCGGAAATCGAATTAGCCAGAAGCTTGATCTTGCACTCCCAGCCTCTAGATCTGTGAGAAATAAATTTCTGTTTATATAAACTACCTAGTCAGTCTACAGTACTTTGTCATGGCAGCCCAAGCAGACTAATATGCCTCTATTAGGCAGAGAATGGGGCCTAATCACATATATCCAATCAGGAGGTAGACTGAGGTAACATTTTAGTAAGATTCAATCTACTTCTGGTTTAATCACGGTCCTGGCACCTGGCTATCCCAGGCTTTTCACTGCAGGCATGGTGGTTCTTGGCCTCTTCAGTACTAAAAGGCTGCAGAAAATACATTTCTGCTTTTCAGAAGTTTTCAGCTTACTTCTTGTTTGCCTGTCACATGCAACTTCAATATTTGACAAATGTCTTCAATAGGAGACTGGCCATGTGCTTGAGATATACCTCTTACCTGCTGAGAATTTGTTTTCTAAGCTCTGGGAGACTGTGGGAGATTCCCCTACTATGGGGAGAATCAGGCATGCATTTGAGACTTCTCAAGTTCCTAGTACTCCCCAAGATTACCAGAAGCTTTACTGGTTGCTTTTCTTCCTGCAGAGCCCTTCTACCTTGGTCAACCCCAAGCATCACTGCATTCCCCAAACTGACCAATGCCATAGTAGAAAAAGAGCTGGCAATCATCAGATCACATCAGATCATTCTCTTTCTCTAGAGGTTTGATTTACTTAGCCTTCATTGCTTTTACAGCTCTCCAATACTTCTGAAAATGACTTTTGTAATATTTTCCATTTGTTTAAGTAAGAATATTGACCTATTGTTATTAGTACTATACTGCTCAGAAGCAGAAGTCCTTCTCTGCAAAATTTCTAATATTTACAACAACCCTTGCCTTCCAAAGGGGTTTCACAGAACTGAAACGTGTTTCTTGGAATGAGCAAATAAATTCACAATGCTGATTTTGCCTGCTTCTTGATCTTAACTGGGTCAAGTTTGCCACTCTGTTGGGCAAGGCAAAGTAGACAATGCTATTTTGATGAAACATCAAAAGGGCTAAGGCCAAGATTCAGGAATATGTGTCAAAGGCCATATTTTTGAAGCATGAAATAATCAGACCCTGACAGTTTAGATTCTTGGACTTTCAGTTTTTATTTTCACCAGTTTTTGTTTCTCAAGTTCTCTACCACTCCAACATGGGAGGCAGTGGGTGAGGTATTTGCCACCTAGCTTGTCATCTATCTTCCTAACTGGACTCCATGAGGGCAGAGACTTGGTCTTGCATGCTATTTTATCCTCGGGATCCAGCATGGTGCCCAACCCATAGTAGGCGATCAAATCATTTGGATGAATGAGTAGTAAGTGAATGAATATAACTAAGTTCTTCTACAGTTTGGTTTGCTAACAGGTCAGTCTGATTAAATGTATAAATTAGAAATAAAACAAGACTTAGTGGAGATAATTGACAATAACTAACATTGATACACATACTGTGTATTGACTTTGAGAAACTTGAGAACTACTTTAGCAATAACTTTCATCTAAAAGAAACAGAAGTTCAAGGATATATTCTTTTATATGGTACAAAATAATAATCATTTATGAGATTAGATGGTCCTGAAATCCTTCAAATAAAATAAAACCCTGTCCATCAAAGTAAAAAGAAGTTTGCAGATAATAAACCATAAGCAAAAGTTCAAAATGTAGGTAACCTTGGAAATATTCTCAACTTCCAGTGCTAACTCTAATTATTGGCCACTTGGAAACTGGCATAGGAATTTCATCAATAGTTGTATTTATACATACCAACACCAATAAGATCATACAAATTGAACCAAGGGCAGAAGTTATTTTGAAGAAACTAAAGTTAACCTTGTAAATTATTTACCACTTCATATTTCTCCTCTGGAGAATATTCTTCCACAAGATTTTTGTAAAAGCAGCATAATTTTCTTAAAAATTGCAAGGCTATATGAAATGATTGATTTTTACTAAAAATATGGGGAGAAAACAAATCAATTTTGGATATCTGTAAGTGAAATAATAATAATGAAAATATTATAATGTGTGAACATGTACATTTTATTTATATGTTGTTGAAAATGTTCAACAGCAGGATAATTGCCCATAGGGGATTCATGTTAAATGATTCATGTTAAATAATCCAGAAGTCCATTCCCTTACGATTTAATTTTCTAAGTCAATCACAAATGATGCAATCATGAGAGGAGTCATAGAGTATGAAGTAAAGCATATGGGCTTTGGAATAAAACAGTTTTAAATTCAAATCTTTGCCCTAGTGTTACTTGTGATGTAACTAACTTCTCTGAATGTCATTGTCTTCCTTTGGAAAAGAAGAATCATTGAGAGAGCTCGGAGGAGTCATCCGTAGTATAGGAAAAAAACTAGGGCTAACTAGTAGAAATAGCAGAAGTTTATCTAATAAAGGAGAGGAACTGCATAGATCAGCACAGGGAAAGACAAAGACAAAATAAGGAAAGAAAGAGGCAGAACTATGATATGATCATCATTCTTTTAACCACACAGTGGGAACTCTCAGGAGCAAAGTGAGACGATAGCCAGATAGAAATAAAGGTCTTTTTTTTTTTAATTTAATTTAATTTTTTTTATGTAAAGTTAGAAATAAAGGTCTTGGTCAAAAGTACATAATTATACACTACATCAGGTCTCCCTGACAATAGATCTATGCTTTAACATGATAACATTACAAGGAAAAAGATTCCGTATAATTGTATTCATTTTGCCCTAAGAATTGTCTGGGAAAAGTTTGGAAGGGGAACAGGTCATACACAAAGATTTATGTCAAGATGGAAAATATGATGATGCAGGGAAGGTTACCATGTTCTTGAGCCCTGGGAAAGCAACTGGTACTAATAACCTGAGGCTTCTTAGAGCTGAGTTTGGTGAGAGGCAGAGGTAAGTAATAGATCAGGTAGTTGCACATCTACATTTTACCACCTAGTCTAATCACACTACTGCTTGGGAAGAAACCCCAGAAATCGGGAGTCCTGGACTGGGGAGTGGCGGGTGCCCAGCTTCCTGGCACCTGCTTATAGAAGTCTGGAATAGCAGAAAAAGACAATTATATGGTTTCATTCATTTGTGGAACATAAGGAATAACAGGGAGATGGGTAGGAGAAGGAAGGGAATAATGAAGGGGGGGAGTAAACAGAAGGGGGAATGAACCACGAGAGACTATGGACTCTGGGAAACAAACTGAGGGTTTCAGAGGGGAGGGGGGTGGGGGGATGGGCTAGCCCAGTGATGGGTATTAAGGAGGCATGTATTGCATGGAGCACTGGGTGTTACACGCAAACAATGAATCATGGAACACTACATCAAAAACTAATGATGTACTGTATAGTGACTAACATATCATAATTAAAAAAAAAAAAGGTTTGGAACATGCAGGCCTCCTAGAGGGCCCTCCACCTGGCCCGACTGCCTCAGATGGTGGGGCCTGCCTGAGGGGAGCTAGAGAGCAGAAGGGTTCCTTGGGATAGCTGTGCCGACCTCACAGGATGTCCTGAATATTAATTGAAAGAACTTCTAAAAGTAATTAGCACATTAGTGCCTAACAAGTGGTTTTCTTACCACCTCTTTAACATTTACCATAGGTCACACATTTACCTTAAAAAAATATTAAAGTGTTTTTATGTTTTATTTTAAACCTTAGCTTACCCATCAGGGCAATATTAGATATATGTTTACATGTCACCGAAAACAGATAAATCAATGTACAATTGACCCTTGAACAACACAGGTTTGAACCGTCCAGGTCTGCTTATATGTGGATTTTTTTGATAAATATAGTACAGCACTGTAAATGGATTTTCTCTTCCTTATGATTTTCCTGATATGATTATCCAACATATTCTTTTGTCTAGCTTACTTTATTGTAAGGAAACAGTATATAATACATATAATATACAAAATATGTGTTAATAAACTGTTTATATTATTGCTAAAGCTTCCACTCAACAGTAGATTATTAAGTAGTTAAGTTTTTGGGGAGTCAAAATTTCTGAGGATGTTCAACTGCATGGGGGATGGATGCCCTTAACATTTACACTGTTCAAGGGTCAACTGTTTTTCACTTGCAAACTAGTTTCTGCTTTAAACTGCTTTCCCAAAATTCAATGTATCATTGGGGGCTAGGAGTTTTCAAATGAAAACATTAAAAATATCACTGAGACTTTTAGAGTAAGGAAAACAAAAAGCTCTCTAATAATTGGCTTGCTCAGCCCTCTCTGCCTCTAGACAGTGAGAATATGTCTTGCTAAGGTGTGTGTTGAGTCTGCAGCTCCTGAAAAATTCTCTTGTTCTTGCTGTTGAAGGAAGAAATGAGTGAATGAATAAAGAGCAGAAGAAAAGCCAATTAGAAAGTATTTCTACCCTGGGTGTTTCAGACCTTTACTTTTAGGAACCATGCTTCTCATTCCAGCCCTAAATTTTAAGTAAACAATGCAAAACAGAGCTACCTACTCATGAAAGCTCCCTGAAACCTGGCGTTTTTTTCAAGGGAAACGAGAGGGATGAAAGAGATTAGGAGGACGAGACTGGAGTGTTGTTATGAAGTCAGTGCACCATGTTTATTGGATCGTTTTAAATGTCTGTGATCTTTAAAATAAAAGATTGCATTTCATTACAGCAACTGAAAATGCCATTAACTTTGCAAGCATTTAACTGTTTCTGGTCTCAGGATTTCTTAATAGAATTTACTTTTCATTAAGAAATAAAATTTTACATCATTCTAGGCTATGGTTTCCTCAAAACATATTTCAGTTGTTCACTACACACCAAGGAAAGGGGCAAGGCTGAATCTTGTGGACTGCACAGCTAAGGATTTATGGGGCTAAATGGTCACTGTCCCTAACAACCTATAATTTTTGGACAAAGAGATACAAAATCACTGGGAAAAAAGTTGATTGCTGTTTTTCTGAATTAGAATTCTTAGTAGCAAGTGACAGGAACACACATCAAAGTGCTGTAAAAAGAAATAGAAAGAGCAAGAGAGAGGACAACAAAAGAATTTTATTGACTTAATTATCTAGGTAGTATGTAGCTTTCACTTCAGGCATGGCCAGGTCCAGGATTTGACATGATATTAGGATTCAGTTTTCCTCCATTTCTTTACTCAGATTTTCTCTGTATTGGCTTAACTCAGGTGCTATCAGTGCTGTGAACCTTACAAGGTCTATAGAGACTTAAATACTCCCACCTTCAAATTAAGAAAGGAAGGAAGATAGGAAGGGAGTGTGGGGAGGGAGGGTGGAAGGAAGGAATAAGGGAGGAATAAAAAGGAGGGATTTTTTTTTTTCTGGTGGTCCCAACAAAAATCCCAAAATTGAGTCTCAGTGGTCTAGCTGGGGTAATGTGACCAATGACATCCAATGACGTCTGTTTTTGCCTAGTTCTAGATCATATCCTATATATCACCCCAGGGGTCAGAAGGTACAGGGGGAACTCCTACCCAATCCTGATGTTATTTTTTCACAGTTACTATAACTATGTGTGTTTCTTCTTGGCCACACCTGGTCTCTCTACCATATTTAAGTTGTGCCTGTGGGTAAATCATTCCTAAGTAGTCAGCTTGCATTGTTATGCCAGTAATACACACCTAGCTTTATCTCTTTCTCAAGCTTATCACAATTTGGCTTGCTGTATATTAAAATTTGGCTCTGCAGGGAACACCATGATATTTTGGGTTGTTGCAAGAAAGGAAAATATGTGGTGGAGATAACGTCATTGGGAAGATGTGTGCTAGTTTGCTTTGAGGGTTGAGTCTGATTCCTCCATGCATGGGACATAATTGGATTTTAAAGTTGCTATTGCTGAAGAATAGCTATAGAAAACTTTGGGGTATAGTATGAGTTTGTCTTTCTGTTATTGACAGATAAAGGGAATATAATATTAGCCTATTTAGTGAATTCATCTGTTTATGAACATATTTCATGATTCATGACACAGATGGCAAGGGTCAATAAGGTGGCCATATCAGGAATGCTGCCTCCAGAAACTTCTGAGAGAAGAACATTTGCACCATGTGGCATGGCAATGAGAAAGATGCAGATTTGAAATTATAAAATTAGGTTTGTATTTTGGTCCTACACTTACTATTTGTAGGGCCCCAGAAAATTTACTTAATCATCATGTAACCCTCTATTTCTTTACCTATCAAATAAGGTAACAGCATATGCCTTACTTAATTGTCTTAGTCTATTCAAGACTAAGGCACAACAAAATACCACAGACTGGGTGACTGTTAAACAACAGAAATTTCTTTATCACAGTTCTAGAGGCTGCAAGTCCAAGATCACAGTGATATTATGGTCAGGTGAGGTCCCCCTTCCATGTCACAGACTTCTCATTGTGTTCTCACCTAAAAGAAGGAGCTAAAGAGCTCTCTGGAGCCCCTTTGGTAGGTCACCAATCCTATTCATGAGGCTACACCCTTGTGAACTAACTACTTCCCAAAGGCCTGACTTCCTAATTCTGTCATCTTTAGTAGTTAGGATTTCAACATATGAATTCGTGGAAGGGGTGGAGAGACACAAACATTCAGATCCTAGCACTAACTTACAGGGCCAGTTTGAGGTTGACATGGAATAAAGCACTGATATTACACATATTCATTCCCATATCTCTCCTATAAATGAAATGCCTTCCTAGAAAGCCAAAGTGTGTCCAACAACTTTGTTGGATAAATACATACATAAATGAACAAATGATCAAACAGATGAATGAATTAATGAATTAATGATAGCCATAGAGGGAAATAGAAAATATTGCTCAGCGCTGGCTCAGGGAAGTTCTGAGATTGACAATATTTTAACAATATTTCAGAATGTAGAATCCCTGTATTTTACTCTGAACACTTTTTTTTTAGGTTTCTTTTAGTAGAAAAGAAGCTAAAGATCAAGATCTGGAAAGAATAGCAAATCTCTTCGTGAAAAAACAGCCAAGAAAATTACTGCTCTCCTAGCTCAAAGAGAAACATTAATTAAAGGTAAGACACAGGCAAGAAGTAAAATGGAGAACTTGTAAGAGTAAATTATATTATAATTAACACTTAGTAATTCTTCTAAATTTTAGAGTATGACTATCTTGTTGCAGAGGCCCTAAAATTAAAGTATTTCTGAAGGAAGTCTTTGAAATCCTTAGAGATGACTTTTTACCTTTTATAAAGGTTCTTTTCAGCCCATTCAGATTCTCTGCACAAGTTCATGTGATAAGGCATACATGATCTGTAGTTTGGGAAAATGGGAATGGATTTAGGTAAACCTGAGACTACCCGCTTATTTACAATGACATAATTGGGGCGGGAGTGGGAGGAGGAAGGGTCTCCACTATGGAAAAATATTCCATATGTGTGATTATTTGATCTCCAGAATTATGCATCTTTGTTTAATAATTTCTGGTGAGAAAAATATCTCTCTGATTACTGTTTTTAAATCACGGCAAACATAGATTCCCAGATGTATACAAAATTGTGTATGTGTGTTTGAATGGGGAAGTCAATTGGGAGAGGGGAGTGATGAAGAAGGATTTTGAGATGGGTACTTTTTACGTTATACTCTTCTTGGTTCTTCTGATTAACATTTTTGTATTCTATTACTCATGGCTATAACTACACTGAATGCATAATAGAAACATTCTCACATGTTCATCCAGCCCTAAGTACGAGCATGAGATAAATTACCACCAAGAACCTCTGAAATTTGTGTCAGGGAAGAGAAATACATGGAACTGGGAAGTCCCTGTGATCACATTTGGATTTTCTCAGAATACCTTGTAGGTGGGGGATGTTTCTCAGCTCTGTGCCAAAGATTTAGAACCTGGTGATGGTGGGGGAATAGAGAGATGGAATCTTGATTCCCACCTCTACCCTTCCACTAGAAATATTCTGTTTCACCTTCCTAGTCCAGAGTACAGGGAAGAATCCAAAGTTACCACAGCAATTTGTAGACTGGTAGCAAAGGCAATAGTGTACTGGGTGGGGGGTGGTAAGTGAGGATAAGGCTCTTCATTTCTCTTTCCCATTCATGGGCATAATCACTAACCCTATGGCTTGGCTGGAGGAGACAACCTGTAATGAAGTCATTACAGAAATAAACTTAGTAATCCAGTGGAAATTGTCTAAAAACATGAGCTGAGAATTCACATATACACAAAAAGCAAATGACTTTTAAACACATGAAAATAAACTAGATCTCTCTAATAAAGAAAATAAGACAAAATAAAACTATAGTGAGATACCATTTTCATGTGACTAAGACCTGAACCTTTTATGGTTCAGTGGATGGATGAGGGTGAAGGCACTATTGTTGGTGGAAATGGAAATTGATAAAATTTTTAGAAGTGTGTTTGGACGTATCTACCAAAATGTAAAATGAACATAACAAAATTTATGCACACACATCTCTAGGGCTTTCTTACAGATATAATCACCCTAAATGGCAAAACTATATGTACAATGATATTTATTATAGCACAAATACTGTTTGGAAGAACAAAAGAATGAAGCAATCTAAACATCTGACAATAGTAAAATGCTCATGCCTGTACAATAGGATATCATGCAGTCATTAAGAAGAGGGATGTTCTGCTAGGGACTGATTTCCAATATATTTTGCTAAAGGAAATAATGTAGGTATTGGAATGGGTGGATATTCTGCTACTCTTCCTCATTCACTGTCCTCTAGCCTTTCCGCCTGGTAAGCCTTTCCTCTCTGGCTCTCAGATCAGCCAGACTCATTTCAGCCTCTGGGCCTTTGTACTTGCTATCTCTTTTGTCTGAAAGTCATATGATTTTCACTTAGCTGGCTTCTGCTCATCTTTTAGGTTTTAGTGCAAATTCCTTCTCTTTGGAGAGAACTTCAGCCTGCTAGTAGCCATATCTCACTGAAGGAATCAGCCTCTTTTGCTGGGAACTGTGTAATATTACTAATATGTTTGTGAAATGGAGTCCATAATAGCTACAGTGCCCCAACTCCCTCACTTGTGTTGAGTTACCTGGGTTGATTTTCTTCATAGGACATAGCACTACTTAAAAACTTCTCATTTTAAAAATTGTTTTATAGGTTTATTACCAACACTTCCCTCTTGCATACACTTCAACTTATTAGGATTTAAGGTCCAAAAGGACAGGAATTTTGTCATATTCATCCCTATGCCTCCAATATTTAAAGCTGTGCCAAATACAGAGAGTAGGTTCTTTTTTTTTTAAAGATTTTATTTATTTATTTGAGAGAGAGAGAGCAAGTGGGGAGAGGGGCAGAGGAAGAGGGAGAAGCAGACTCCCCGCTGAGCAGGGAGCCCAATGTGGGGCTTGATCCCAGGACCCTGAGATCTGAGCCAAAAGCAGATGCTTAACTGACTGAGCCAACCAGGCACACCCAGAGAGTAGGTTCTTAATAAATGTTGAATAAACAGGTGAATAAAGAAGATTCCCATATATACAAAAAATATTTCTGGAAAGTACCCAAGAAAATGTTAGGCTGGTTCTTCCAGGGGAGGATCAGAAAGGAAACTCTGTTCTGGTTTCAGGATGGGAGAGAAACTAGGTGAGATACCATGCCTGACCTAAGTCTGCTGATTGGTAAGGAGGTGTTACTTTGCCCTTGCAGGACTGTCAGTATAATAATGCCACCTTAATAGCCTTCTCTTTATATTCATGTAAGAACTGCATACCTGCTATGAAAGCAGAATTGCCACCTCATATTGAAAACCAAGGAATATTCAGAAGCCGTTTCTCAGCAACAAGCCTACCTTCTCCACTGATGGATTGGGGTTACCCAAACTTTATCTCCAACACTTCCTTGCCAATTGACTTCCTATTAGGTTCTACCAATAGGATCACCAGAGGAATATTGGAAGCAGCTAGGAGAGGAGGAGGGGTTTATCTCCTTTTTTTCTACTTCCTGTGAGCAATCTTTAATGATAGCCCATAATAATAGTTGGCTACAACTTCTACCTTCTTCCAGCACTCAGAGTTCCTTTCTCACCAACCTGCCTAGTAGCAGCCAAGCTGAGACCCTTGGCAGTCCTCCTAGAAGCACACGGGATCCCCTTACCAACTGTGCTACTCCTCCTGCACCCTATGAGCGCCTACTGGTCTATGCATCTCCTCCACGGTTCGAGCACCTGCTGCGTGGAGTTTTCTCCCAGAAGCCCAACCACTAGATCTCTAGGGTCCCTCCTCCTAGCTCAACGGTTCTGGTTAAGTGCCTCTTCCCTAAGGTCTCCAAGCTTGAGAGTAGTAGCTGCTTCCTATGGTTATTAGTTTTTAGGCACTTCAGCATCTTCCTTTTGCTCTTTCAGCCTTCCACCTTCTGCATAACCAGATCCCTACATAGCTAGCCCTCAAACACCACACATTTGAACTGCATGAATATGCTTACAAGAAGATTTTTTTCTTTTTTTTTTTTAAGATTTTATTTATTTATTCGACAGAGATAGAGACAGCCAGCGAGAGAGGGAACACAAGCAGGGGGAGTGGGAGAGGAAGAAGCAGGCTCATAGCGGAGGAGCCTGATGTGGGGCTCGATCCCAGAACGCTGGGATCACGCCCTGAGCCGAAGGCAGACGCTTAACCACTGTGCCACCCAGGCGCCCCACAAGAAGATTTTTTTTTCAATAAATGCAGTACATTACTATAAATGTATTGTTCCTTCCTTATCATTTTCTTAATAATATTTTCTGTTCTCTAGCTTACTTGGCTGTGAGAATATAGTATATATTTACATGTAACATACAAAATATGTGTTGCTTTATTGTGCTGTCGTTAAGGCTTCTGGTCAACAGTAGGCTACTTGTGGTTAAGTTTATGGAGAGTCAAACAAAATAAAAATTATTTAAAAAAAAGTTTATGGAGAGTCCAAAGTTAAAAGTAGATTTTCAACTACACAGGGATGGACACCTCTGACCCCTGCATCGTTCACAAGTCAACCGTAATTCTAAGTATTATGATTTTTGTTTCCTTCCTGGAACATAACCAGTGCAGTACTTATTCTTGGCTTTCTTCTCTTGGTCTACACTCTTCCCCTGGATAATCTTCATTTATCTTGACCCATTTATACCCCTCAAAATGCATATTCAACTTCCTTCTACTGTTTTCATCTTATAGTCTAATAGACACCTCAAAATTTATCTTGTTAAAAAATGACTTCTTGGTGATTCCTGCCAGCACTTCCAACCTCATCCCTACTACTAACTGCTGGCACTAACTGTGCTCTAAACACAGAGGCCCCTTTTCTGACCCATACCACATTAAGTTTTTTACAGATTGAGGTCCTTGGAATTCACTGCCTCTTCTACCAGGAAGTTTCTTCTATTGGTTGTTCACGTGGTCTCAGTTCTTGTGTTTTCAGGAAGGCTTTTCCTTACCACCAAATCTAAAATAACCTTCCTCCCCTAATTTTTTTCTATGACAGAGTCCAATTTATCTCCTTTATACTCTTATCTATATTTTTCCTTTCCTGTATTTGTTGTCCAACTACGTGGATGAGGGGCCTTGTTGTATCTCCAGCATTTTCAGCACCTGTTCCCTAAAAGGTTCTCAGTGAACACTTGCTGACTAAATTAATGAATGAATGATTTTGGTATCCTCTAATTTAAAGCACCCCAACATCCAAGTTCTGAAAGTATATAAAGTTTTTCACTACATTGGAATGGAAATCTATAGGACTAGCTTTGTCTTCCATCTACTTTCTTTTCCTATTACACTACCTAGGAAATTTCTTGAGAAAAAGAAGCACATAGGACCAAGACTTCATAACATGACTGGCATTTTCTTTGGATAAATTATATATGATTATAAGTCAAAGATGAAGATACAATAGAATCTAAGAGATTTTAACAACACTGAGAATCATGCCCTTTAAAAATATGTAGAACAGGATGAAACAAATGTTTTCATTAGATGTTCAGGTGCTCTTCCCTAAAAATAACATATGTAACCACAAATCAATGTTTAAAGCCAGATGGTTAGTGAAGGCCAGCCAGGAAACTCCTATAATTCACAGTAATGAGTATGGTTATAAGCTCCCATTATAAGCCAAACTGCAGCATGACACCCCATATCTATTTCAAATAACAGTAACTTGATTGTTTCATATTTTTCAAAGTTCCAAACTTAATTTACAAGGAAAAATATAAAAAATCCTGATTGATGAAATTAATCATCCCCAGTTAGTCAAATGGAAGGTGGCTTATATTTTATTAACAAGACCTATTCAAATGTCAGGTGTCATAAGAAAGAAAACCATACTCAAACCCAAATAAAAGTTAAGATCTTTCAAAACATGAAAGAAGCCTCACACTATGGTTGAAAAGAAATGTTTTTCCCTCAACTCTTTGATGTCTTTATAAATAGGACCCTCAGAAAAGAATATTCTGTTGAACAAAGTGCTTTAGGGACACTGTCACTGTAGATAAATGCCAGGGATGAATTTTACTTTAGTAGTGAAAGCAAATATGTATTTTTACCTTAAAGTTCACCTTGATCTCAGAGCAGTAGTTTGAAAAGGCATTCCAAGTTACCTAAATGATATGGGTAGAAGCACATTACAATGTAGACCATTTAATATAGTTTACATGGAGTCATTCTGCTCTTGGGAGACATATGTTACACTGGGCCACCTTCTCTTAAAAGGATAGAATGCTCAGGATTGAGTACTGAGAAAGCAAGGGCCTCAATACCCATCCTCACTTCCTTCTAATTTGAAGTTGGCTGCTCACACTTTATATGTTTGGAATACAAACCATTATGATTGGTGTGTAGGTTTGATGCTTCATAATTTTGTTATTCTTATTAAACTATTATTTACTCTGAAGCACATTTTCCCCCAAAATTTGACAAGACTATAGACAGACATGATTGGACAAATTCTGTTCTTATATAAAATTCCCGAATAGGGATGCCTGGGTGGCTCAGTTGGTTAAGCGTCTACCTTCAGCTCAGGTCATGATCCCAGGGTCCTGGGATTGAGTCCTGCATTGGGCTCCTTGCTCAGCAGTACCCGTTTCCCCCTATGCCTGCTGCTCCCCTTGCTTGTGCTCTTTCTCTGACAAATAAATAAATAAAAATTTTAAAAAATATTTCTAAATAGATGTCAGTTATGTTTACTGAGGACTGGAGATTTATTTTCTGAATTGTGTAACACAGAGGGTCTCTGGTCTGGGAACAAAAAGAAAAAGTTGAGGGTAAGAGTACAATACCGAAAATTGGAGAATTCAGTAAGTTTAGCCATCTTCCCCCACTCGCCTCCCCATGTGCTGGTAGACAGGCCTTCACCAACCAGAGAAGAGATTAAAGGTCTTGAAAACAATATCAACTCAAGAGGAAGTTCTAAAGATGCTGACATCAGAGACTTGTTGAATAAATAGCCCAACCTGATGACCCTACAATGAAATTCACAACCTATAAGATGCATTAATGAACTCAGTACTAGAAACTATGAAAAGACAATATATGTCCTTGTGAGAAGATAATAATATATATGCATATATAATTATATCTAAAATCTTATAAAATGTGAGAAGACAACAATAATAGAAGACAACCAGGGGTTATCAGACATTGGGAGCCAGCACAGAATTTGAAAGATAGAAACCAAACAAACAGATTTAAAACAACTTGGAGATAACAGAGACTGCAGGAAAAAGGAAACCTAAAAATAAAAACAAAACAGCAGTACTATCTACAGAAATGAGAGATCATGCAAGCAAAAAGAAGAACAGGATGCTATAATAAAGATTCAGTTCATTCAGATTACAAAGAAGAGCTTTTACAAATGAAAAATATTATAGTCAGAAATGAAAACTCAGAAGAGTTTTCAGGAAGACTCTTGAGAGAAGATTTAGACAATTGTGGAAGAGAGGTTGAACAGTGATTGCACACGTAAGAAATGAAGCAAACAAAAACAATTGTAACTCCAGGGAAAACAAAATGCTGTGCAGGCAAAGAATGGTGCTCATAGTTTACACTATTTCTCAGCTAGAAATAGAATTTATGTAGTCATAACAATATATTAATATGTAATATTAATTTAACCCAAATTACAATATAACTCTACTGTAGGAGAAGGAAATGAGAGGACTATGCATATGTGGAGAGGGAAGGAAGGAAGGAGAGAAAAAGAGATACATTTTCTCATCTTCTGTAATGGGAAGTTACTTAACAATGCCAGAAACTGAAAAATTGAGAAGTAGCAACAAAGAATGCTGCTGTAATCAGGAAGTTAAATGACAACATAACCAGGTGAAAAGGATGAAAGTGATTAATTCAGGGGAGGACAAAAGTTGAGGGGTGGAGTAATGTTGTGTTTCATAGCAAACTAGTATACAGCTAGTAGAGTCTTCCCATGTTGTATATGATCGGCCTTAATACAAATAAAAACTGACAGGAAAAGGAGAGTGAAGAGGAGTGGAGGCAGTGACAGGCCTCAGGAACAATGAAGACAGGGGAAAGGGATCTGGGTTGGTGATGGTTTAATGTTAGATCTCCAAGTGTCTCCATAACTGGTAACACATGGGACGAGAGAAGTCGACACCCACATGGTAAGGCATAGTATAAGAATCATTGGTGGGACTTAAGGATCCTTGGCCTCCAGATGTGTCTCGTTTGTTCATTTCTGGCTTCGGCTGCCCATAGATGGCTGGCCTTGGACAAGTCAGCTAATCTGCATGCCCTGACAGCTTAGCTGTTGTTCATTCATTTTGTATTCTTCACAGGGTCTGGCAGAGAGCTTTGTAGAGAGTAAGCACCCAGAGGCTTCTTTATAGATTATTTGGATTGCTATTTTCTTTAGGAAAATTTCCCCATATTTAAACAAATATGTAATATACATTTTTATAGAATAATGTGTTTAGAAACTGACAAGACACACACCACGACCCTTCTAGAATCCTCATCCCCCTGCTCTCCAGCCTCCAGCTCTCCCAGCAGCATGGCCTTCAACGGCAAGTACGAGTTCGAGAGTGACAAGAATTATGACGAGTTCATGAAGCGTCTCGGGCTCCCCAGCAATGCTATCGAAAAGGGCCGAAACTTCAAGATCGTCACAGAGGTGCAGCAGGATGGGCAGAACTTCACCTGGTCCCAGCACTACCCGGGGGGCCACTCCATGACCAACAAGTTCACCATCGGCAAGGAGTGTGACATGGAGACCATGGGGGGCAAGAAGTTCAAGGCCACTGTGCACATGGAGGGTGGGAAGATAGCGGTGGAGTTCCCCAACTATCGCCAGACCTCGGAGATCGTGGGTGACAAGCTGGTGGAGATCTCCACCACCGGAGGTGTGACCTATGAGCGTGTGAGCAAGAGGCTGGCCTGAGCAAGCAGGCAGGGCTCGCTGGGGTCCACAAAGCCACCAGGGAAGCTGGAATAAGAACATTATTTGCTCCTGGGGTGTCTGGGTGGCTCAGTTGTTAAGCATCTGCCTTCCGCTCAGATCATGATCCCAGGGTCCTGGGATCAAGCCCCGCATTGGGCTCCCTGCTCAGCTGGAAGCCTGCTTCTCCTGCTCCCACTCCCCCAGCTTGTGTTCCCTCTCTCTCTCTGCCAAATAAATAAATAAATAAAATCTTAAAAAAAAAAAAAAAAGAAACTGACAAGACATAGAGGTAATCCTGAGGGATTAGCACAGGAAGTTTTACATAAAAACCCAAATATGGCCAAAATATTTTTGAAATTTCTATGTTGTAATCACCTTCAAAATCCAAATCACTTTAAAAAAATAGTGACTTTTTTGAAATTCAAAATAATACATGCTTTTTATTGAAAACCTTGAAAAATACAAAACACATTCAGAATCAATGTTAGTCTTACCACTCAGAAATAATCATAGAAGAGTTTGGGTATATACTCCAGTTATTTCTATTATTTACCTACATATGCATGTATACTTTTTACAGATTTGGAAAACATACTGCACATTTTGTAACCTGATTTTTTTCAGTTAATATGCTATAAATATCTCCCCTGATCATTAAATATAATTGTCACTATCACTTTAATGGCTTCATAGTTTCCAACAGATGTACAATAATTTACTACCAGGTGTAGCTTAATGTTTTCCATAATTTGTTTTTATAAATAACATTGTAGTGAGTAACCTGTACATGAATTTCTGTTCACATCTATTTATTTCAATGGAAGAAGAACATCAATTTCTAGAAGTTAATTTCTAGAAGTAGAATTTCTGGAAAAAGGAGAATGTACATTTTTAAAAACTCTTGTTACTACCAATTTCTCTCCAACTGACTCATTCATCAGCACCCACATTCCATACTTTTGAATACGCTTAAAATGGATAAAACTTGATTTTTTGGGAAACATTTAAATTTCTTACTAGATATCCTACTTCTACTCATAGATTATAAACTCTGAGCTTGAAGACCACTTCCTAAAAATCCATCCTTTGTATTCCCCAAAACATCAAGAAAGTCATTTTGTATTAGTAGATAAGGTCAGTGATCAAACTGGGTAATGTTGTTTGAGTCAAAATAATATGACTGTAAAGTAATAACCCTGACTGTGTACATTGCCAGCCGGCTTGGAAACACAGATGCATCCTCACTCATAAGCATAGAGAACAACCGTCATAGAAGACAAATGGAAGATAACGCAGGGTTTCCTCTGACGGCTTCTTCACCTTGGTGGTAATTTTTTCGTATTATTCAGAGGTGATACTCATTAAAAGGAATCCCAAAAGAAGAGAACGCTCAGATGATGACAGAAGTGCATGCTGGTTAGTGTTGTTTTACATAATGAGACAAAATTGAAGTAAATATATAAAAACAGATGAATAAAGTAAACCTCAGTGAAAAGCCTCAGAGAAAAATAGGCATTGCTTTTTGTTGCTGTTTTTAATTGTCCTTTTACTGAAAAAGAACAAAATTGGATTCTAAAAGTGGCTCTCAAGAAAAGCTTCCTTCAGCTGCTAAGAGAGTGCTATTCAGAAATTATTCTCAAAATTGAGATGGGTATTCATGGTGTCGGCACCAAGGCAGGACAAACAGAAGCCTGACTTACACATTTCCAGGTCAAGAAAGAGGTGCTTAGAAGTCAGATGACCTATATCAGTCCGTGTAAAAGGCCAGTTATCTCCCTCAAAGACACTGGAAATAAGACTCTCCTCCCCGTAAATCTCTTCAGCCTCTGGGAAGCCCGTGAGTTTCACCTAGCCTGGCCTCTCTAACCGAGGTCGTCCTTAGTGATTCACCTGGGTCTCCTCCCTCAGTGCTGGGTCACACAGACTTTCTTCTGTCATTGGTAACTTCTTTCTATCCTCCAACTTGACTGCCTTCCAGGTCAAGCCAGCCTAGAGGGCTATTGGAAGAAAACGAGCTCGCACCTTTGTGGGAAGGAGAGAGCGCTGTTCCACTTGCTTTCTGCATAGACAGAGCAATGGCAGGCTGCACACCCAGAACTCTGTCTCTGAGACCCAAACTTGTGAAGAGATGGACTCGAAGAATGCCTCTGGTCCTGTATTTAAGCCTCTGCGGGTAGTGTGTAGACCTCGAAGTTAGTAAAATTTGGTCTTATAGTCAAAACTGGGGAGAGGACAAAGTTTGTCTTCAGTTAAAAAGAAAAAAATTGAGAGCCTTCATCACCTGCTCCAGCTCTGGTGTTGCCCTGGGTGATTTCACATTTGTCAGCTCACTGAAATCGGACACATTCCAGGGAGATGAGCTAACTACTTCCACTTTAACCCATGGAGGAACTGAGCAAAAAGAGAGGAAGCAATATACCCAAAGCTAACCAGTTAGTAAATGGAAAAGCCAGAATGTAATCTTATTAATTCTAAAACCCATTTTAGCATACCCTCCTCACTTTCTATTTGCTTCTTGTTGCCCCCCCCTTTCTGAGTTCATCCTATTCAGATTGATGTTCAGTCAGTTACCATGTTAGAAGGAATTTAATAGTATAATTCACTGTGTATCACCTTTTTAAATTTTGGTTGTATTTGAATAGGTAACCACAGAATGATATTTCAGTGGTGAAATTTTAGATATCAGTGACAGATTGATACGGGAGAATGTTTCACAATTATAGTCTCAGAAGGGGATGCTGAAGAGTTTGGTGGGACACCAAATTGTCTCAATTATAAAAAATCCTGAAGTCAGGGGCCACATGTCTTTGTCCCTCTCTGTTGTAGTGACATGGACAAAACATCCTTAAAAAATGTCTTCTGATGAGAAATGATGAAAAACTGTGTCAGAGTTTCAAGAAAAAAAGTGCATCTGAAGAAGGATATGGTAGCAGAATAAGGATTCCTTTGTATGAACATCAGTATAATTTGCATATTTTTGCCAGCCTCTCAAAAATCACCTATCCCTTTCAACCCCTAATTCATTAACATGAACATTCAAAATAATTGAGTAGAGGAAATGAAACATTTTTCTTGTCACTAGGTAAAGAAAATGTGTTACGCCATCCTCTTACATGTATATGGTAATGCTGAAAGAAATTGTGAATTGGAAGTAAAAGAAAATTTTTTCTTTTAGAAAAACCATTAGCTTGGACCTTATATTGAATATGCAACTGTAAAGTCAATACAGCAGATATTCAGCACCCAGGAAAAAAAAGTGCATGAGATCTGAGCCAGCAGAGAGCACTGGCTATCATTCTCAACAACCAAAACAAACATTCTTTGAACATCTATTATGTATAAAAATCTGAGCTAGATAGTGAGAAAATAGAGTAGGAGGTCTTAAAATCTATTTGGGGAGACAGACTATGTCTATACACCCACCTACACATTAAAAGAGAACAAAATAAAGTGATGCCATTTTGCTGAATGTCTTTAGTAAAAGACCTTACTTTATCCTGTGTCTCCATGTTACTATGTAATTATCCTTGCTGATGAAGAATAATCTGTTGTGTTCTTTCACCTTTTAACTTTATTTCCTAGCATGGAAAATAAAACCAGGATTTTAGTACAATGGTTAAAAAATAACTTAAAAAAAAAAACCCTTTTTTATTTTAAGGTAATTTTAGGCTTCTAGAAGAGTTGAAAAATAATATACAGAGTTCACATGTACACTTCATTTAGCTTCCCTTAATGTTAACACCTTACATAACCTTAAGAGGTAAGAGTGCTTATCTCTAAACTGAGAAAGTACTACTGATACAATGCAATTAACTACAGACTTTATTCAAATTTCACCAGTTTTTCTATTAATGTCCTTTTTTAACATTCCAGGATCTAACTCAGGATTCCACACTGCATTTTGTTTGTCAAATCTTTAGTCTGTAACATTTCCTCTGTCTTTTGTTGTCTTTTATTACCTTGAGGTTTTGGAAGAATAACTGATCAGTTATTTTGTAGACTGTTCCTGAAGTTAGGTTTGTTTCATGTTTTCTCGTGCTTGGAAAGAGATCATGTATTATAAGAAAGAACACCACAAAAGTGGCCTGCCCTTCATCACTTGCCATACCAGGGAGTCCATGATGTAGATATGTCATATTGGTGATGTTAATCTTGATTAAGGCTGTGTCTGCCAAATTTCCCCACCCACACATCTACTATTTTTCCCTTTGTAATTAAGTATTTATTTACTTGTGGTAAGAAATACCTTGAAATTATTCAAATGTCCTATCTCTCCTTAAATTTCACCCACTAAAGAGTTCACTTTTAAAGGAAAGGTAAATGTAACCCACAGATAGAAGAACTCTACCGGTGACAATAAAAGCCGTAAGTAATTGGTGGCCTTTATGATAATCCTAAAGTAGAAAATCTTCAAACTGCTAAAGACATAGCATGTAAAACCAGACGCACCATGAAAAAGACATAAGGAGTGAAACAATTTGCCATTAGTACTAAGAAACAAAACAAAACAAAACAAAAAAAACTTTCTTTTTTCAATAACTCAAGAGCAGAGCTAAAATAGATAAATTGTGAAGAGAAACAGAAGGAATCCCAGACAGATACCATAGTTTTCAGAGCTACATTATCATTTATATTTCTTTCTTTCTTTTTTGGGGGGATGGGGGGAAAGGGACAGAGGGAGAGGGAGAGAGAGAACCCTAAGCAGGCTCCATGCCCAGCAAAGAGCTGATGAGAGACTTGATCTCATAACCCTGAGATCATGACCTGAGCTGAAATCAAGAGTTGGACCCTTAACCAACTGAACCACCCAGACACCCCTCACTTGTATTTCTTAACTAATTTTTGTACCAGGAAGTTATATTGTTCACAGATGGCTTAAAAATCATATTTTCAGGGTTCCTCAGATCATGTACACAAAGAACCATGGACTTTGGGGTTTCTAAGTCATTAAACGTTGGCAGACTATTGATGCCGCTTGTATGATTGGTTTGTTAATTTTCTCCCAACGTTCAGTTATAACATTGCAAGACCTATATTCAAGTTACACTGGAAAATATTCCTTCAGAATTATTTCTGTACCAACTGCCCTAGCCATAAAAGGTGAAAAATTCATCAACCCTATCTTGGCAGAATTGACTTAACCCTCCAAGAGTCCCAACTGAATTAACGATACCATATATAAAAGAATGTTACTATTAGTTTATCACATAAAAAAGCAATTTGAAACTAATTCATATAAAATATCAAAATACCTGTATTATTAATGAACCAATGTTGTACTTTTTTTTTCTGAGTCAGTAATACCATCAATATCCAATATGTATTTAGTACTTTCTATGTGCCAGTCACCAAGTTTTCTACACATATGGTCTCATTTAATTGACACAGCTATATGAGGTATCAAGAATTATGAAGGGTTTGAGATGTCACTCTTCTTGCAAGTTAACAAGACGACCTGCCACAGTTTTATGGATGCTGGCAGAAGACTTAAGATTCTTGGGTCAGAGACAAAGGACTTATTACCCATAGAAGTAGCAGAAACCAGAAAATCAGCATTTTTCTTAGGCCAATTCTCTAAGCCCCAGTTCCCATGGGACAACAGAAAGAAGGTCAGGTGGCACACACACAGTGGGTTGCATTATAGGAGAGGGGCCCTGAATTTAGGGAAACTGAATATTTTAAAATAAACAGCAATCATGCCACTCTTTGCTTCAGGAGACACTAACACTATCTCCTGAGGCTATTTACTATAGACATCCTTGAACAAACAGGTGAGAACAAAGGCAGTCAGTGCCTCTGCTGGCAGGACAGAGAGAAATGCAAGACACTCATGGAGAATTACTTCCCAATGTGATGTAGATACTATAATTATTCCTCTTACAAATGAATAACTTTAAGCTTAGAGACCATAAGGAGCCATTCAGTGAAGGCATAAGGTACATGCTTTTCCATGGGAGCGTGTTACTATTTACATGTTCCCCATAGTGTAGCAAATGGTGCAGGAGTGGGGTTTGGCATAACGATGCACCCAAGATAAACTTTCCATTAGATGTTTTAAAAAAATAAAGTGTGCTTTCCTCTCTGTGATGTCACTTTTAAAATGTAAGTATTGGGGTGCATGGGTAGCTCAGTCAGTTAAGCGTCTGCCTTCTGCTCAGGTCACGATCTCAGGGTCCCGGGGTTGAGTCCAGCATCAGGATCCCAGCTCAGCAGGGGGAGTCTGCCTCTCCCTCTCACTCTGCCCCTCACCCCTGTTTGTGAGCGTTCTCTCTCTCAAATAAATAAATAAATAAATAAATAAATAAATAAATAAATAAATAAAATCTTTAAGAAAATAAAAAATAAAACTTAAGTATGAACTTTCATATATAATTTCATGTATACTGGGCTCGAGGAGAAGGTATGCTGTTCAAGATCAAAGTGCAAGCCTTGAAGTCAGACACCGTCAAGTTGGAATTTCAGCTCTATACTTACTAACCTCTCTAAGGCTGTTTCCTCATTTACGAAATGAGAATCCCTTGCAGGGTCATTGTAGGAGTTAAATGAGATCTCGTTTGTGAAGCTCCCAGCATAGTGTGCTAGTCCGTAGTAAACGCTCAACAATAGGGTCCAGTAATGATGACTTGTAGGATGACTGTTAGCAAAGTCCCTTCAATTTCTGTTGATCCCAAAATTTGGAAAATACAAAAATAAAATCAGAAAGAGATTTTTAAGCCCTGTTTTTTCATGTAAGAGCTTTTTTAGGCATTAGGGATGTGTCATATTGAATTTAACTTTTTTTGTTCAAAGATTAATTTTAAATGTGGGGTGGAAACTCTTCAACCTGTCAAAGCACGAGCTTTTAGCATTGGAATGGATGTTGTTCTTTTAAAAGGTCTCCTAATATTTTTTTTAATGACTTGGAGCAGGAAAGCTTGTCATTTTCCCTAACATAAGGTGAATAAAATACAAATGTATGGTGGGAACCAGACATGGGAGGAGCCCAGTAATCTACACTTGCCATGTGTGTCCTAGTGATCAATTCAAAGGGCCCTTTGACTTTATGCGGGGAGGGGTGCTGTGTTAGAGACAGCTCTGTTGATCTTTTCTCCATTCACATGGGGAGGTGTTGGAAGATGAAATTGTATTTTACTTTCACTTAAAAGTTACGCCACAGCCATTAGATAAAAGCAAGAATAATTGCCTGCTCAGTGGGCAGGCTGCTACAGAGGAAGAAACACACTCATCAAACAGTTGTGTTTTTCAGCTTTGGCAGATGGAACATCACATTCTTTGGTGAGTTCCTCCACCCTGTAAAATTTAATGATTTGCCCTCCCCGCAGATTGCTGAACAAATTATTGTCCATGATAGCTTGATGTCAATTTGCTTTCGAAAGCCTCTCAACTTTAACTAATAGTTGCAATCCAAATTAACAATAACCAAGGAAGTATGGAAATTATGGGTGCATTCTGGTAATTCACTCCAAACTAAGCTTGTTATCTGCATGAAATACAACCATGGCTCCATGAATAATTCTCAAAAATGTTGAATTTAAAATGAGCACTGGGTAGGATAAACAGTAGTTGAATAATACTTAAACTCCACCATCTGGTATTCTAGTATTTTAATGTGAGCTAAATTTCTTTTATTAGGTGTTTATTTGAGATTCTTTATGGATTCTTTCCTTCTGCAGAGGGAGTTCCATGAATTGGGGAGGAGTAAGAGTTACGATCCAGGACAGTTTTCTTTTTATTGTAATTCTCTTAAAGAGAAACACAAGTTCCAGAATCTTAGCCATTTTCCCAAAGGGCAACTGAAGAAGTCCTGAGAGAATTTGTCTTCAGTCAGAGCACTTATTTATAAGACACCACAAGTCTGGTGGGTGTGGAGGGAGGGAAAGAGTTACTCAGGTGGTAGGATAAAAAAGAGGGTATGGTACAGATTAATGACAGGAAACAGACAAAATGATTAACAGTAGGAGACAGGGCAGGACCAAAACATAATAACAAATATACAGTAATGGTCTTTGAAAGAAAAATAAAAGAATAAAATAAAGAATTTTTGAAAAATGAAATGGGTGTCATGAAAGGAAGATTTAATGGGCTCATCACACTGGAGGGGAAAAAAAATCAATGTTATTTCCCCAAAACTTTTACACAAGGCTCTTCCAGTGACTTAATGTGCAATTTGCATGAGAATTATTTTTCTTCTTCCTGATGCGAGAAAGGCAATATAAAGTTACGTGGAAGAAGCAGAAGGCGGTAATAATGACATTTACATAGCTCCTTACTGTTTACCGAAATACCTCCACACGCATTACCTGCCTCGATAGGCCCAATGCTCTGTCTAAGCTATCATCCCCATTCTACCTATCGCAAACAAGTGAGGCTAAAGAGTAATAGCACCTTGAGGTCAGTTTTATTTTTCAAAACTCTCAACTTTGTTATATTTCAAGTTAGCACTAACCAAAATGACAAGGATGTTCTGGGTACGTTCCAAGCAAAACTATGATCCGCTTGAAACGCACCTTCCTTCTCACTCCAAATTTAGTTCTTACTTAATTACGCTGTACCACCTAAAGAAACCTGGCTCTGCCACCAACTGACAAATACACCCTGGAGTAGTCCCTTACCTTCTTGAAACACTAGTTTCCTGAACTAATGTTGACAGAGCACTTCCAATTTTACAAAGCACTCTGGATCCATCACCTCATTTCATGTTCACAGCAACTGTATAAGGTAAACATTTCTATTTTTTTAATAGAGAAAATTTAAAGTCAGTGTTGGTAGATGGCTTGCCCATGATCATGCTGACAATAAATGTGAGATGCAGGTCTCTACTCAAGACCTCTAAACCACCGCCTTACCAGGAAATCTGGGTTCGGGTTAGAGGAGGTCTAAGACTTCCTCCAGTTCTATCTTGCCTGACTTCAAAGACTGACTGGAAGAATCTATAGTTATTTGCATGTCAATAGTATTTTACTAATAAATTGTATTAATTTTTGGAATAAAAAATAAAATTAAAATCTAGTTATTAAAGTACTTTCCAACATCTCCTTTCTACAAGTGGGGCGGAAAGAACAAAAGATAACCCAAACTTCCGTCCAGCCTCAAAGAGTGCATGCCGTAGTTTGGGCATGATCTATAAACATCCACTGCCAAAAAAGCACCACAAAGTGCTCTGGGAGTCAGAGAAGGGAGGGGCTTAAGCCTTAAACCACAGGATAGGTTTAAACACTTGGAGATTGGAGCAAGGGAACAGAAGAATGATAACCCAGAAAAATCTTGTGCACTGTCTACCTTATTAGCATAGCCTTTTCTACCAAAAAGACATTAGAATGTCTTTTTTCTTGTAAATAATAACATTATTGTTACCTTTATTGTTATTCACTATCAACATAGCCCTCCTAGCAAAATGGTTAGACAATATTTATTCAGTGCCTGAAATATGATTAATATGTATACTCAAATCCAGAGAATTACAAATCTAAGAAAGCATGCAAATTTCAGGCACCAGCTTCACTTTTGTCTCAAAGTAATCTTTTCTTTTTGTGGTGTTGTGTCTTTATCAAGAGCTGCCAAAAGTCATTCAAGTGACCAGTTCAATTTTTCTTCCTCTGTGTCTAATTTCTCAAAATACTGAAGTAAAACACTGGAATGAGTGAAAGACAAAAGGACAGATGGAAAAAGAAGAGAAACAGAGCACTAAGGCAATTATCCCTGAATGATTGAGGTCTGACAAACTTTTCTACTACCCATAATTGTTCAGTGTTATTAAGTTGTACCCTATGACATATCCCAAAGCCAAAATAACTTGCCCACTTATACTTAATGTATAACGATGCACATAGTACAGATTTTCTCCATGAAACAAGTAAGATGGGTGTCAGAGCAGGCCTCGGAAGATATTGAAAACAGAGAACGCAACAGTGGATCACGCTGGCAGCAGATTAAATAAGTAATACATGAGCATCAATTCCAAATACTCTTTCCATTTAGATTTCAGCGCTGCATCAAACATCAGGCAACTGTGTAAGATGAAGCAGGGCCAAAGCAAAAGGAAATTATAATAATGTAGCTTGCAATACAACTTCATTTTAAATAACATCTTTCATATAAACTAATATCCAAAGTGCTTTACTCAATAAAATAGTACAAGAAAGTGGACAGCATGTGGTATAAATTACAGAAAACAGCACTGCAAAGATATTATATGTGGAACAAATTAAAGCATTCTATCATAAAGCCAACAGCAGTGGGAAAGAGCGTGAAGAGGAACAGCATAGTATGTAATTTTAGATGAGGTGTAAGAAATTTGGACATTGATAAGAAAGCCATTTTTCTTCCCATTTATTTATTTATTTATTTATTTTTAAAGATTTTTATTTATTTAGTTGACAAAGATAGAGACAGCCAGCGAGAGAGGGAACACAGCAGGGGGAGTGGGAGAGGAAGAAGCAGGCTCATAGCAGAGGAGCCTGATGTGGGGCTCGATCCCATAACGCCGGGATCACGCCCTGAGCCGAAGGCAGACGCTTAACGACTGCGCCACCCAGGCGCCCCCATTTATTTTTTTTTTAAATGAAGTACTTGCCATTCTCTTTTAGTAGAATGCTTTGAGCTGTGGATTTGATAAAGGTGAATTCTGGGATACTTAGCTTGAATATTGCAATCAGTCAGAAAGAATGAGGGGTTCTGTGTGAGGAATTGAACATCTTCCAAAATATGCTCCATATCTAGAAGTGGGACGTCTACAGGCGGCAAAATCTTCCTGCAGGCATCGACAGCATGGTAGTTGAGAGCATGGGCAGGAACATCAGACTGACCGATCACATCCACACCTTAACTCTGCCTCTTAAGAACCATAGGGCCCTGGACAATGTATAAGCTTTCTTGCCTCTACTTCCTCATGTCTAAAATGAGAATTAGCATGCTATGTAACAAGACTATCATAAAGATTAATAACAAAATTCATACGAAATGTTTAGCAGAGGGTCAGTAGCACAGCCATTTAAAATGTTAGCTACTCTACATATTAGGTATGAAAAGGAGGTCTGAGTCCCTGTAGGAACTCCAGAACCACCAGTGAGAACCTCTGGATGTGTTCAGATAAAGTAGTCAGGATTCACTTCAGAGCACTCCGCACAGGGGTGAGCCACTCACACACCTACCTCCAGGGTGCTCCTGCCAAGTATAGGCATTCCAGGTATAACTCTCTGAGGTCACATGACTTTTGGTTTGTAATCGAGAATCTGAAACAACAGAAAACTGATACTCCTTAAAATCTGGTAGAAGATCCAGAGTAGGTCTTTGGTTAAGAGGCTCGTAAGGGAGGCCAGGGCACATAAGTTCACCCATTTAACAAACCATCGTTGAGGTTATAGAACCAGATTTGTCAGCTCCACTGCTTCTCCGTGCTCCCACTGACTCCTTAAATTATGCTCTGCTCTGTGGCCTTGTCTGTTCCTCTCTGTCAGATGACTTCCATGAATGTCCTCCCTGAAGGAGGAGCCTATGGTGTCCACCATTCCTCTGGTATTAGTTACGCATTGTTACGTAGAAAATTATCCCCAAATTTAGCACCTTAAAACAACAAACATTTATTATCCCATAATTTCTGAGGGCCAAGAATCCAAAAGTAGCTTAGCTTTATGGTTCTGGCCCAAGGTCTCTCATGAGGTCTCCACAAATTCAGGCTGCTGACCAGGGGTACAGAATCGTTTCCAAGCCCACTCATGTGGGCACATTTCACTTCCTCAACATGTGGATCTTTTCAAAGGACTGTTGATGATACGTGAGCCGGCTTTCCCCAAAACAAGTGATCCAAGAAAGCTAGAGAGACCAAGGCAGAAGCTACATTGTCTTCTATAAACTAATCTCAAGGGTAACATATTGTTACTTCTGCAGTGTTTTATTGGTCACACAGACCAACTCTTGTGCAATACGTCAAGAGTGTGAATAGCAGGAGGTAGGAAGCCTTGTGTGCGTCTGGGAGGCTGGATGCCACATCCCCTCACGGCTAGCTATTCTTCAGCCCCGGCCATTCCTGGATGCCCTTAGCCTGTTGATGCCAGTGATCCCGTTTGCCTCTATTTTTCTGTTCCTTCCAAGCTAAACTATCGTGAACTACTGAACGATGCCGAAGTTTTCCTTTCTCAAAGCACAAGCCAAAACACTGACCCTATTAAGGTAGTATGAGTACTTTAAGGCTTTTATCTGTTTGTTCTTCCAAGTAAACCTGAATGTGTTTATTGAAGAGCATTAGCTACTAGGATGCAAGGATCAGATATCTATAACTGGATATGGCGTCTAACATCCTTATTTTTTGAGACTCCAGGTAATTATGATTATCATCAATAGATGAAGCTGCATAGGAACGCTTGCCTTGAACTATCTTATCTGAATCTTTGCTCTCCATTCATTCTTTCTTCATTCAGAATAGCTTTCTCTACCCCATCCCCCAGGTGTTCATGTTCTTTTTCATGGCCTAACCTCACTGACAGCTCCTTCAGGGAGCCTCCTCTGATCTTTCATCCCTTCCTTCTCCAAGCTCCATTTACATTTCATCTGTATATCTCTTTGTCTGTTGTTTACCCACTGGAGAGTAAGAGGAAGCAGGCTGCTGTTCGCATGACAGAACTTTGTAATGCGTTAGTCTTGGAAGCCAGTCTGTTAGACCTGAGGCATGGTGAGGAACCCCACAGGTAAAGAGATTGTCAATCACTGATTGTAAAAACACCGCCAATTTCTCAACAATCATAGAAGGGTTCATCCCTAGGATCCTAGGATAGCATGTTTCTCTTCTTGGAACACGGACATGTTTACCTTCCTGCAGGTCCCTGATTATCAATGAGACAGCATGACCTTTTAAAGCTGTTTGCTCAGTGACCTTACGGACTTTCAATCCAAACTTGGCTTTGGCTGAGGGCAGTTTAGCAGTTGCCCTGGAGGCAGTGGGGTGGGACTGACCCCAGTTTCCTCAGCCTTTACTAACTCAGCGCTTCTCAGGGGCTGAAATCCTGAACCTTTCTGCTTCTGTGCATGGCTTATCCTTGTCTCTCTTTTTATTACAAAAACAATGTAGCAGCTTTCAAGAAGTTTGGGAAAAAATACTGGGAAAAACAAAACTCTAGTAATCCCAGTACCCAACTGCATAGAAAACAGTCTGTGAGATCTGAACCTATGTATTCTACGTGTTTAGTAAATGGGTTCTAGTTTCCTGACCCCTTTTCCTTGTCCCATTAAAATTTGTGCATACACACCCATACATACACACACACTCAATTTTTTATTTTATTATTTTTTTTTTGTTTTAAGGTGTGTTTCCTGATTCTCTTAGCTTCTTGGACACAAAAGCAAGTGATGCAGGGTATACGCTTTCTTCCAAGCCTTTGTCCATATTTGTATAACATTTCACGTTGTTCCATCATAATGTGTGTACAATTGTCTACTCTTCTTTTGGCATATAACATAAGGCCAAAAGCAATATTTCAGTGTTGCTGCATAGACTTCATAATTCAGCATAGGGAGTTTGGGTGTCTAACAGACCCGGGGATGGGTGCTGCCTCTGTCATTTAGTAGTTGTATTACCTTGGATAATTAATTAACCTCTCTGGGAATCACTTTGTCTCTAAAATAGGGTTAACAATATCTGCCTCATGCTGTCAGGATGAATAAATGAGTTACAGGATATAAAGTCTTAGTGTTGGCCTATACTAAATGTCCAATAAATTTTTATCTAAAAATAACCCTCATAAATAGAAATGTTTATGTGGTATAGTATTCCAAGTGGAAAATAAAAATCATTTTTGAAATATAACTACCCTAACATATGATGCAATACTTACTCTGTACCCACGATCTCTTTAAATTCCAATTTTACATTTTGCAACATAATGGTTTATCAAATCATGTTGTACATCTTAAACTTACGCAATGTTTTATGCCAAATATATCTCAGTAAAGCTGGGGGAAAATTCTAATTTCAACCACTTGAATCTGATGCTCATCTATTGTTGAGTGCAGTGTTCTCTAATTACAGCCCTTGGATGTGGGAATGTATTTTAGTTGATTCCCCCCCCCCACCCCACCACCCCCCCCCCCCCCGT
This sequence comes from Ursus americanus, assembly GCF_024610735.1. Lineage (NCBI taxonomy): Eukaryota > Metazoa > Chordata > Mammalia > Carnivora > Ursidae > Ursus > Ursus americanus. The sequence continues at coordinate 3,243,120 of NC_142131.1, forward strand.
GTCCTTTTCTTCCTTCATCCTGGATACATATTGCTACTAGTAAAAACACTCACCTGCTGGTGTTTATGTTTACCCTGAAGATTTTTGTAGGCTGATCCTTAGGTTTTTCATGTGATAGTCAACATTGCAGGCAATATGAAGTAGAATTTCAGGGAAATAAGTGGTTAAAATAGAGGTTTTGCAGATATCAAACATGTGTTAATGAGGAAGTTGTCAACCTCACAGGTTCTGTTTGAACCCTTGGAATCAAGGCAACAGGGCAGAATGAATTCTGCTGATCACTGCAGAGAGACAGAAGAGGCTTTGGCCAAAAAGTTTTTTCGGGTTTTTTTTTTTGTTTTTGTTGTTGTTGTTGTTAGTAACTAAAGCTCTGTAAATAAATAAATAGCACTGATTTACATTTAAAATTTTCAAATGAATATCTATAAATCTGGTTGGTCCTGGTAGTAATTAAATAACGGACAGTGAAATTTTACCAAGGTTGGGCTTTTTTTCATTTTGTTTTGCTTTGAGGAGGGAGACGAGATTATGATTGGGATGATATATTGGGCAAAACGCTTAATTGGGATCTACAGAATCCTCGTCTGCAAATTTGAGCAGAAAAGGAATTGATGCACGGATATTAGGCAGTTCACAGAATATCTGGCAGGGCCAGAGGATCCAACAATAAATCTGAACATCCATGAGCGATGGTCAACCACTCCTTTTCTGGCAGAAACACCACTGACACTTAGCACCAGTGCTGCTCAGAACTGGATTCCAGAAGCACTGCCATTCCCTGCCCCCAAGAAGAGTGCTCCAAAGCTGTCAAGTAACTCAAGTGATGAATGTATATCACAGGGTTAAACGTTTTGAGTGTTCTGTCTACACTGATCGTGGATTTCTGTCCCAGAGGAGAAATTTCTTGCTGCCAATTTCTCAGCTCTCTGGTGATGGACTCCATATTCCTCAGATCCCAAGATTTTTCAATCCCTTTGCTGCCTCAAAGAAAATTTGCCCTTCTTCAAATATGTAGCCCTACTTCCTTCATTTCTCCCCTCAACAGCATACCCAGTGTTAGCATGAATATTGAGATGATAAAAATAAAACTGATAAAAGTGTGTGTGTGTGTGTGTGTGAGAGAGAGAGAGAGAGAGAGAGAGAGTGTGTGTGTGTGTGTCTGTGTCTGTGTGTGTATGTGTGTACTGGATACAGTGGAGGAACTGATGACCTCACCTCTGGTTTATGGTTAGATATAATTGTAACAAAAGAGAAAGGAGTACATTGTTTCTTAGAAATTTGATGGCATAGGAGGAAAATAGAATGGATGGGTAAGATAATTAGAAAATGCCTTGTAATGCAAAGAAAATAAATAATTTCACCATTATTAGGCATGGAATCCTAAGACAGAATGCTAATTACTCACTCTAATTGGAAGTATAATGATTAAAATGGTCAATGTTTCCAAATAATAACTGTAGAGTAGTTAGGTGGGAAGAAAATAAAACTTTTTCAGTGGTATATTTAGAAACTCTATCAGTCTTTGACATTCATAGCTAAAAAAAAGATTCAGTCTGTTTTGTTAAATTTAATTGTAGGCCAAATAATTAGTGTATGAAGAGAATTAGTAAAGTTATGGCAAGGTAATCAGAAACCAGGTTTGAAAAACTGATTTTACTAGTGATGAGTTTCTCTCTGAACAATCTGTATGCATTGGAAATTTTCTTTAATACTATTTAATATATTTTACAATACCTTTTAAAATTACAAATATAGTATGCTCAGTGGAAAAAAATGGGTAAATACAGATAAGCAAACAAGGAAGAAAAGAAAGTCTTATCACCTCATATGTATTATCCGTCTGCTTGGGTTTGCTGTAACAAAATACCACAGACTGGTGACTTAACAACAGAAATTTGTTTTCTCACAGTTTTGGAGACCAGAAATCCCATTATCAAGGTGCTGGCCAACTTGGTTCCTGGTCAGACCTCTCCTCCAGGTTTAGATGGCTGCCCTCTTCTCACAATGTCCTCATATGATGGAGCGAGAACAGGGTTTCTGGTGTCTCTTCTTCGAGAGGCGCTAATCCCATCATGACCTTATCTAGCCCCAATTAGTCAAATGTCGCATCTCCAAATACCATCACATTGGAGGTTAGGGCTTTAACATACACATCTTGGGGGGACACAAACATTCAGCCCATAACATCACAATTCAGAATATAAGCCCTCTTGAATTTCAATTCTGTTTTTTGCATAAGAACAAAAACAAATATTGTAAAAAATGAAAATATAATGATTTGTAATGTACTCTCTGCTTTTCATTTACTATATTCTGAGAATAACTTTCCTCTTAATTGTGTAATTACATAATTAAATATGTAAAAATATTTTAAGTGTCTTTAAATATTATTCTGTAGTATTAGGGTTAATAATAGCATAGAATTCTACTTAAGTATATACTCTAATAATTAGTTTCCCAATTCGCCTACTGAAGGACATTTATATTTTTTATAATTTTTTAATAGTTTAAATAGTGCTATAAAGAATATTCTTGTAATCATTTCTTTGTTGCATGCCTATAATTATTCTGAATTTCTGGGGCAAAGGCTATGCATATTTTAAGGCTTTTGATAGCATTGCCAAATTTCCCTTGAGAAAGTTTATTCCAAGTACATTCTCAACTAGCAATATAATAAAGCCTGTTCTTGATGTCTTCACCCTTAACCTATATTAACACAGGGCATCATTAATTTTAAATTTTACCGAAGATATGTCACTGTTGTTTTAATTTCATTTTTTTTATTGGTCTACAGAAGTTTTTAATTCCCTTTACTCTTTGAGGGTCCGTCTATCATTAGAAACATCTTCCCCACTTCAAAATTAAATAAGCTTTCATATTACACTTTTAAAACCTTGTTGTGGGGCTGGCTCCTGGGTGCCTCATCTTGGTTTCAGCTCAGGTCATGATCTCAGGTTCATGGGATATAGCCCCATGTCAGGCTCCACACTCAGCTGAGTCTGCTTGAGATTTTTTCTCTCCTTTTACCTCTGTCCCTCCCCCTGCTCATGCTCTCTCTCTCTCCAAATAAAGAGGTAAAATCTTTTTTTAAAAAAAAAGAAAATTTTGTATGCAAAGAAATTTTAAATACATCTTGAGTTTATTTTAGAGTTAAATTTACTTTCTTCAAATGATTACCAAGTTATCCCAGTGCATAAAATTTTGTTATTTCTTACACAAAGGAAAAATTCTAATTAGTAAAATATAAAACTAATCCTAATTTTAAAGGGCCCTTAACTGTAAACTAGTCCTCATTGGGTAGAGACTTGAGGATCCTATTATTATAAAGGTCATATGGATTGACTTTGGCCAGCTGTTGGTGTTATTTTTAAAACATGATGTGAACATGACCTATGATAAAATTAAATCTGTATATACAAAATTTGGCTCCAGCATGGGAGGTTGTACATAATATTCTCCATAACATACCTCATTCTAATCTTGAAATCAACAACACTTAAGATAACACGCATAATTAATTTTGATGTATCAAATTAATCCTTGCTGTTTCTTGACATTTCCAACAAGGATATTGATTACTATCATGATATTTTAAACACAAGCAGCTATCCAATAAAACCTGCAAGTGCATTTGCCAATTCACTTAGAACTTCAAGCTACCACTAGATGGAGTCATTAAGTCTTTACCAAACTGGATCCATTAAAATGTAATGGTCTTAAGGCAACAAATCGGCAATGTTTAAGTCAGCACTCCTAGACAGGTATTTTTTTTTTTCCTATGCAGGTAATTATTAATTCATCTTTAGACAACCATGACTTTAGCTGAATTGGAATGAATGTCAAATTTATTTAATAAAAATTTGTGCTAGTAAATATTGCAACTTGGCCTGAAAAGCTTTCTTCTCAAGATGAGCATACAAAAATCAATAGCATTTCTATATATATACTCACAATAAACATTTGGAAAACATAGTGTGTGAGATGATCCCATTCACAATAAGTACAAATGATATAAAGTACTCAGGAATAACTCTAACAAAATATGTGCAAGGCCTTTATATAGAAAACTGTCAAACATTATTAAACAGCATTAAAAAGTCCTGAAATAAATGAAGAGATATACAATGTTCATGGATGGAAAAACTAAATAATATACAAATGTTGGTTTCTCCAGATTAATCTATGTATTAAATACAATTTAAAAAATATGATTCCAATCAAAATACCAATACAATTGTTTGTGTAAATTAACAAGTGGATATTAAACCCAAAAATAATAGTCCATATAATTCATTTATAATAGCACATGATTTAAAATAGAATTTTAAGAAGAAGAACAATATAGAGGTAGAGAATAACTTGCCTTATTTGACCAATGAAATGAATCAGAAATCCAAGAATCAAAATCCATGGTAGCAGCCCAGAAATCAAAGACAGAGTTGGTTATTCATGTTTTAGGGAAAACACTAAATTTAAATAAAATTAAATCTTATAAGCCAAAATAAATTTCAAGACAACTAAGGACCTAGGTATTTTCAGCCATAGCTTTAAAACTGTAAGAAGAAAATAAAGTGTGGGGTTTTTTTGTTTTTGTTTGTTTGTTTGTTTGTTTCATCTCAGGTAGGAAGAATTTCTCATATAAGATACCAAAGCACAAAACAAAAATTGATAAATTTTCCCATATTAATATTTGTGTTTCAAAAGGAGAAATATTTGTGTTTCAAGGGGAAAAGACAAGCCCTGGACCCAGACACACGCAATACAGAAACAAATACATATGTACTTCTTACAGGCAAATTTTTTAAATGAATAATCTAATAGAAAAATGGACTATCCATTTACAGTACAAGAAAGCTAAGTGGCCAATAAACATAGGAAAAGATGTTTAAGTTCACTATTATTAAAGGAATGCAACTGAAAACTACAAAGTCACCTGTCCTGCTGATGCAAATTTAAATATCTGTTAACTCTAAGTTTTCTGATAATGGGTAGAAACTGGAACTCCTGTACACTACTGGCAGAATGTAACTCGTCATCCTTCTCTAAGGCAGTTTGTCAATATTAAGTAAGATTCAAAATGCTCATATTCTACAACCCAGCAATTCCACTTCTAGATATATAATAGAGGCAACATCTTTGTAACAGCAAAGATTTGGAAACAAACTAAATGTTGTAAAATAATTGAATGGATAAGTAAGTATGGTTTTTATAGGGTTACATCGTTTTACAATTTCTATAAAGTTTAAAAACAAGACGAACAAGTTGTTTATGGATATTTATTTATTTATCAAATTATAAAGAAATTCTTGGAAATAAGCATCAAGTTCACTATCATGTAATTTCTGGAGAGCATTGAAGGAAAGACACAGGAAACTTCAACTGTTTCATTTCTTTTACAAAACAATAAATCCAAAACAAAGAGGGAAAATGTTGAGCTTTGATAGAGTTAAGTAGCAAGTATATGGGTATTCATTATATATTTAAAATATGTCATAACTTGAAAAAAACTTTTTACTCCAACATTCTAGCTTAGTTTTATTTTTGTGTTTTTTTTTCAAGTTTTGTTTTTAAAGAAATAAAAGCATTCTGACATGTCAGTACAGCTATCTCTAATGCTCTCCCAGTTTTGTAGTCCTTTTTGTAATACTATCTTATTTTTGTTTTCAGGGAGCAATATTAATAAAAAATAGCAAAGTGGGTTCTGTTCTTTGATTGTTTTTAAAATTTTTATAGTAATCTCTATCCCAAGCGTGGAACTCAAACTCATAACCAAAGATCAAGAGTTGCATACTCTACTACCTGAGCCAGCCAGGAACCCCTTTTTTTTGTTTTTTGTTTTTAAATGATTACTTCTACCACTTTCTCACAGGAACTAGAATTTTCATTTTAGTTTCTCCTTTTGAGAAGCAGTGGTATTTCTATCTCTTTCTAGAGTCATATAGACTATTAAAATCATGTTACCAGAACCCCATAATGTCATTGGAAGATTTTTTTTTAAGTGTATCTTCTATCATCTGCTTGGCTATCGGAGCCATTCATCTTGCAGCTACCCTAGCCAGCCAAGAAAAAGAAATTATATTTATACCCTTTGTGCAGCAAAGATATGGTTCTGCTGACCAGATTCCTCCATCTCATGCTTCTTTGTCTTTCATATCCACTACTCACCATTTTTATGTAGTAACTTTTGGGCTTCAATGTACAAATAATCTTATTAAATGATACACTGAGTAAACAGGAAGAAAAAAATCTTCGCCATAGCTCTCCAGGATCCTGGATCAAATGGCAAGAACCACTACTCCCATGCTGTTATCAGTCTCCACCACACAAAATTAATTTGCAAGAGACTTTTCTACCTTCAGCATCCCATAAATTATATCCCAGTTACTGTGAAGTAATGGGAGGAAAATTTTAGTGATTCATTTATTTTTTACGAGAAACAAAACTGACATTTTTATCCCTCCCTACATATCTTCACCCTAAATCAACTATCCTCTGTGTCATTGTTCTTCAAAATCATGCAATGCACGTGCTTTTTTATCTGATCCAGGGAAAATTTCAAAATATAAATGCCAACTTTGTTCCCCATCTTGGAAGTTTGCAAGAAAAGGAGGAAATATGAAAATCGACAGGGGAGAACGTGCTCGTGTGAAAGAGATAACATTTTCCTTTCTTTGAAAAAAACTGCTTTTAGGGAATATCCACCTGCTGGAAAAATACATGGGTGTTTAACTGTGGCTGAGGTTTAGAAGTAGAGGAGATGGATGTCCCAGCTTCTGGTTTACATGGTATGCTAAGTAAGGATCAACCCTGGGTCAAATTTGCCAGTTAGATACAGTCTAAGAGTTGCCCATGGAATTAATTATTTATATGTTTTTCTGATTACTGTAGAAAACTTGGAAAATATAGTTTAGTTATAATGTTTTCACTTAGCATTTCATTGTAAACACAGCATATTAAGTAAAAATAAGTGTTTAGAGGCACCTGGGTGGCTCAGTCGGTTAAGCATCTGCCTTCAGCTCAGGTCATGATCCCGGGGTCCTGGGATTGAGCCCTGTGTCAGGCTTCTTGCTCGGTGGGGAGCCTGCTTCTCCCTCTCCCTCTGCCTGCCCCCCACCCCACTTGTGTACTCTCTTTCAAATAAATAAATAAATAAATCTTAATAAATAAATATATAAAAATAAAAAAAAATAAGTGCTTAAAAGTTTTTAGTTTTAAGTTTTCAGATTTGAAAACTGACCCAAATGGAAACAAAATTTAAATAAAATGAACGCATGTGTTCTAGTCATGTTTTACTGGAATAATTGGATGTAGGTTGATCAGTTTAAGAAGTTATCTACCCAATTTGAGCTTGAAAATACTGCTCAAAAATCATTTGTATAAATGACATTCTATTACATTTAAAAGTATTAAATTGGTCTCAGCAAAGTTCAACATTTATTGAGAATTCACTGAGAGCCAAATTGTTCTTGCTCTTCCTGTCCCCTCCAGTTCTTTTTGTCACAGGATTGAGGAAAATAATTAGCCTCCTCTAGAGTCATAAACAGAGATCCGTTAGGGAGCAATATATTAAATCCCATGTAGTGCTCTTTCCCAAGTTCCATTAGAGTCATTATTTGTCTTGCACCCTGATCCATTGTTTGTTTGTGGGGTACATTTCAGTGTTCACTCAAATGCTGGTTTGTTTCGTTTCCATTTCCTGGAACAGTGCAGGCAGTCCTTGTTTATGTCCACAATGCATTCCTGGAAACCACACCATATAGGGATCTGTGGTAACAGATCATTTCCCTCTTAAGACTAGTGTCATAACAGAGGGTCATAGTCCTAAATAAGGGACACAAAAACAAAGAAACTGTAGCTATTGCCAGCTAACTTACCATAAAAACAAAGGTTCAACAATGAGATACGTCCTTAATAATTTAGACTAAAAAATCATACTTCACATCTTATAAAATGAGCATGAGGCTTCCATCTACTTTGATTACACAGCAGGTAAAGTACCTATAGTGCATTAAAAAATGAAATTCAGCTATCATACATTGACCACAAATGAATTTAATAAATTCAATTAGCATTAATCTTCTCTTCCTTTCTAGAATTCCAGAGGGGAGGAAAACTTGTTTTCAGTGGCCCAGATGCTTAAAAGAAAACACAAAAAACCAAAGAATCCATAAATGTGTCTCCACTTTTTTTTCTTTATAAATACCCACATACAGTTTTTGAAACTCACTCCATAGAGTAGAAAGGAAAATTTAGTAAGTGATTTTAAGGAGGATTATAAGAATACAGGTGAAAATGACAGTGGTAGGGACTTCTGTTGAAAAGATCTTTTCCCTGTAACGTCTCCCAGTGCATCAACATGTTCAAAGCTGCCTCTGAGGCTGTTTGGAGGCCACCACATTGCTGCAAGGGTCTTACATCATCTCCTTCCTGATCCGTTGGCACTGCCAGTGCAGATTTCTTTGCCTGCTCTGCAAGAGGATTTGGGTGGATGAAAGCCTGAGAAATGGATGTGAGAGATGCCATGATGGTTGATTCAGCAGAGCTTGGATAAACACACAGGACGTGGTAGATTTAGCAATGTCTTCAAATTCTTTGCTACTTTTTTCCATAGACTCTTTCCACTTGCCTTGACTCTCAGTGGACTTAGTGACTTACTTCATCAATGCGGCAAAGGTAGTGGCATTCTGATACCTGTGGGGCTATCTGCAGAAGTCTTACTGCTTCCTCCTGTGCCTCTTGGAACACTCCTTTTTGTTAATCAGTTTCTGTGCTGTGAAGAAGCCCAAGAAATGCTGTGGAGAGGTCCACATAGAGAGGAACAAAGGCCCCCAACTAACAGGTAAGCTCCCAGTCTGCAGCCATGCTGCCTTGCAAGAATGAACTATCTTCAGGGGCCCCTGGATGGCTCAGTCATTAAGCGTCTGCCTTTGGCTCGGGGCATGATCCCAGGGTCCTGGAATCGAGCCCCACATTGGGCTCTCTGCTCAGCAGGAAGCCCGCTTCTTCCTCTTCTACTCCCCCTGCTTGTGTTCCCTCTCTCGCTGGCTGTCTCTCTCTCTGTCAAAAAAATAAATAAAATCTTTAAAAAAAAAAAAAAGAATGAACTATCTTCAGCAATGCCAGCTGACACCAGGTGGAGCAGAGAAAAGCAGTCCCTGCTGGGTCCTATCCAAATTGTACACTATGAGCAATTAACAGAATATTGGTAAATGATTGTTGTGGGTTTAAGCTAACAAATTTTAGCGTGGTTTATTATGTGGCAATTGGTACCTGAAAGGGGAAGAAAGGCAGAGCAGAAAATTTTCAAGCCTAGACAAACAAAGGGATAATACTTCTTCTGGGAAAGAAAGCAATGAAAAGCAGTGAAGGTAGAACATATGATTTGAATAGCATGGGAGACTTGGGTGTATGAAGGGTATCGCTGGGGATCAGCGAGAATTATAGTTAGGACTTTGTACTATTTACTTTATTATCCATGTATCATAACTACCTCTATAAAGTCCAATTAAATCTAGAGTGAACTGTAAGTTAATTACAAGTATGCATGACAGGAAGAGGAAGCTTCTCAGAAAATAAGAATATATCATAACTAATTTGACTGGATTGTGTATTATAATTACCTCTTATAACCTATGAATTGTACAAATAATGAATCAGATCCATATTGGTCTTGAATTCTTCAAAGTATCTTAAAATTCATGAAATAGTAACATTCAAACTTCTTTAACTTTCTCTTTGTCTCTGACAGGTTTGAGGGGTCTTTCAGATTTTGTACACCTAATTAATGTCCTGAAGATTATACATTGATATATTGTCTGTAAATAAGTACTATATCTAAAAAGTTTTGCCTGGATTACATCTATAGGTGGGTAGCATTTAAATGCTCTCTTGGTCATACACTGTCACCGTATGAAAATTGTAGGCCTCTGAGGCGCCTGGGTGGTTCAGTCGGTTAAGCATCTGACTCTTGATTTCAGCTCAAGTCATGACCTCAGGGTGGTGAGACGGAGCCCCACGTCAGACTCCCTGCTGGGTGAGGAGCCTGCTTAAGATTCTGTCTCTTCCTCTCCCTCTGCTCCTCCCCCTGCCTCCCCACTCATGCGTGTACATGCTTTCTCTCTCTAAAAAGACAAGAAAATTATAGACCTATTTTTCTTTAAAGTAGGTAAACTTCTAAGTAATTTATCACCATAATCAATAACTTTAGAGATAAACTATTGCTAGAATAATACAAAACTAAATAGTTGAGTAGAACTACAACTTTCACCCTTGCTTATAGTTCACATTGTCAAATAATTTCTAAGAAATACTTTCATCGACTCATGCAGTGTGGAAGATTTGCATTCTGCATTCCATCTATTTTGTTAAGGAAGATTATGGCAACTATTTTTGTAAAAAGACTTCAGCAAATTGACTGTAAGGTTGAAATTGGAATTATTTCTATTTAATCTTTTCATGTGTCAGAAAGTTTTAAGGACATAATTCACAGCATGACTCTAGAGAACTAAGAGTCAATGTATTTTTACAGCACTTAACTTTACGTGGAATGGCTTTCACCTTTCCCAGAACAGGTCAAAATAAAAAACATATTGGAATCCCTTTCATCTCCTATCTCATCCATTGTAAATATTTTTTTTATATGCACAGTGCCTGGCACACCTTCAGAAAGAAAGGAGAAATAAAGGGAGGGAGGCAGAGAGGGCTCCGCTTTTGCTTCACATTAAGAAATAACAAGCAGAGAAAGACAATTATCATATGGTTTCACTCATTTATGGAACATAAGAAATAGGAAGATTGGTAGGAGAAGGAAGGGAAGAATGAAGGGGGGTGTAAACAGAAGGGGGGAATGAACAATGAGAGACTGTGGACTCTGGGAAACAAACTGAGGACTTTGGAGGGGAGGGGGGTGGGGGATTGGGATAGGCTGGTGATGGGTATTAAGAAGGGCGCGTATTGCATGGTGCACTGGGTGTTATATGCAAATAATGAATCATGGAACATTGCATCAAAAAACTGAGGATGTACTGTATGGTGACTAATATAACAAAATAAAAATTATTTTAAAAAATCTTAAAAAAAGAAAGAAAGAAAGAAAGAAGAAAGAAAGAAAGAAAAAGAAAGAAAGAAAGAAAGAAAGAACCTGAGACATTTGTGCCAAGTCTCTGTGATTTACAAAATGCAAATATACACTTGTGTCTGTAGAATAATCTGTCATAGATTGAGAAGGTATAACTCCAACAAGGGAAACCTGGTTTGAAATACTAAACTTGTCTCTTACCTCATTACCATTAATGCTATATGGGTCTGTCTTATAGGCCTCATGGCCTGACTTTTATTACAGCTGCCTCCTCATAGCCATGGCAAAAAATTGAGATGCTGAAGATATGACAGAAAAAGGAGCACCATTTACCATTCTGCTAGGTGACTAATATAGCATTGGGTAGAGTTTGGCTTTAACTTACAAAGCTTTAAAGAGTTTGGATTATATGTAACTGAGTCTGTTCTCTACTATATAATATCAGAACAGTTATAATAAGGATCATAGTAACTATCACTTAGTGAAGGACCACAAGGAACATGCACTTTGCTAAGCTTTTTTTTTTTTTTTTGTACTCAATTTGTTACAAGAGGCCCACATGGTAGTGTTTTTATGCCTATTTTGAAGACAAGGAAGTAAAGGTTAAATAACTTTTTAAGGAGTGGATCCAAGATTTCAACTCCAGACCATTAGCCTCCAAAGTTCCTTCTCTTTCCACTACCCCTACGTTTATACTCAAAACCACTATCTTCACTGAAAAATTATTAAGTGGCCATTACCATAAATAGTATTTGGTATACAGTACATTTGAGTTCCCACATTTACTTAGAACTACCATTAAAGTTCTCCTACGAAAGTCCAATCCTGAGAACTCATTTCTTCTTTCTTCATCAAAGTCAATTTGATGTTTTTATAATTTATGTAAGACTATTTAAGATACCCATTGAAGACTCTAAGAGCAAATGTTGGATCTCAGAATTTCAGGACAGCATTGGTTCCTTTATTCCACACTTAGTATGTGTCAAGCACAGGATTTGGCATAGAGGATACAGCAATAATAACCTACAGATAGCCTTGACCTTAATGAGCCCACAGTGATGCCTCTCCTCTAAAATCCAAAGAAACAAAATGCAATAATGTTACTGGGGTAGAGAGAATGAAGGAAACAAATGACACTAATCATTGGGAGGCCCTGAATTGCTAGGTCTTAAAATTGTTGAACTACTAAATTCAGCACCAGATTATCCTAGGGCAGGTAAAAATATTGATCTCTCCTAGGACCGACACTTTGGCCACCTCTTTCAAAATAAATGTCAAAATATCATTCTGTTATGAATCTCTAGACAGAAATTGAAGCTCACTGATGCACTTTAAATTCCATCAAAGGATTAAAAAAGAGAAGAGATGTAAGAGAAGCTTCGGACATGGTTGGGTACTCTTAGATATGCTTGATGCATCTTAATTCTGTTTGCAAACACTCTTGATATTGAATGATGGAGAAATTAGCAAGTGCTATTGTGAAGCATGCTTTCCCCCAGAAGAAGCAGTTGTATCTGTGACCTATGACACAGTCTTCTTACCTAATATTTGGGGGGGGGGCACCTTTCTCTGCTATATTTCCACATAACTGTAAAGACATCATCCTGTTTATTCCTCCTGCTCTGTGGCTCTAATCCTTCAAGCTAGGGAAATTGGCTACCCCTAGAGTAAAAATATTACTGACAACTCCAAAGTGAAGACAGTTCTAATGGGAAATACCTTGGCACTGTTGCAGACGCTGCCAGCACGGCTGTTTCTGGCTATCAGTTAGGAGCTAGCAGATGTTAAATTGACATATGTTAGGAAATAGCTTTCGGAGGCTCATGTTTCAAAACGTATAAAAGAAAAACAGATGATACCACTTTTTGTGTGTGTGTGTGGCTTAAACTGGATAACTAGAAAATCACACCAGATGTGTTAAGATGTTTCTCTTTAAAAACATTTTGTTTCCTGAGAACGAATGAGCTAAAGCAGAAGTGTGAGACATGCTCCTCAGAGTATACATTAGTCTTAGTTTCGTAGATTTTGCGTTTCTATTGTGATTAAAATATTTGGCCAAAATTGATGGGGCAAAGAAACAATGAGTGCAATATTTCTATCGTTGGTATAGATTTTGTAAACTGACGAATTACTCAGTTTCCTGTAAGAATTGGTTCGAGGGAGATCGAAATAGAATCCTAAGGGAAAACACATTGTAAGAGGCTCGAAATATGTAAAACAATTGAAAGAAATAGCTTACTCAATAAGAATTGACATGTTAATTTGACTTGCTTTACATTTTTATCTCAAGTGATAAGGTAGTCGCACAAGAAAACATACTAGGTCATTAGCATTTTCACTGTACAGATTACAATTTGACAAGGTTGTTTGCTGTTTTTGTCTATTTTGTCATTCCCCTCTTTCAGGTGACAGCACTTTTAATATACATTTGAGGAACCATCCCTTTCTATACACCATGTAACTGTTCTCCACAAGTGGGCTGGCCAGTCTCCCCGGCTGAATATGTGATCTGAGATTGGCCAAATGAGTGAATTCTAACCTCATGACTACAATGATTGATTCAGTGCTGAACACATAAGCCAATTTAGGCAGTGGGACACATTCTTGGAACTTTTGGTAGGGTCATGAGAAAAACAAGGCTTTTCTTCCTGTTGGAATTCAACTTGTTGGACATAATCATTGAGCTTCCAGAAGACATTTTGCCACCATGAAAGAAGTGTATATTAAAAATTAAGCCAACATAGAGGAAAGCAAGGGAATGCGGGGCAAGGAGAAAGAGAGAGAATGAACACTGATGGTGGCTTTAGCTTGTGGATCCAAACCATTCTTGAACTTTTGATTGTTTGAGCTAATTCTCCTCTTTGCTTGAGCCCAGTTTGAACCAAGTTTCATTCAGTTGCCATCAAGAGAGCTTGAGAAATCACTTTAGGCTGAGGAAATGAGGGAAGGTTCCATGGAGGAAATAGCACTGGACAGGATCTTGAAGGAAACTAGAATGGGGTAAGCAGAGATGGAGAGAAGGGCATTGCTGATGGTGCAGCTGCATGATCCAACACATCTCAGATCAATCTGAGAAGGGAAAGGTGCTACAGGGTCACTGAAGCTCAGGATCCTCAAAGGACCGCAGGTTGGGTCTTGGTCGCCATCACCCCAGCTAGACTCCAATCAGCCCTGTTGATTATTGGGGTGGAATGCACTCTCCTAAAAAGAATGGATGTGCTGTCATGTGAGGAGACACACAGCCTAAAGATTCTGTACAGTAGTAATAGAGACATAAGCAGAGGGACCCCCCTGCAAAGGTGGGAACCCTACATCCACCATCTGAAAATCCTGGACCTACCATGATGGGAACTTCCCTATAATATATTGATTGCTCAAGAAGAGCTGTTGATGTCTAGATTGGCTGAGAAAGGTCACTACTGTGGAATGTGGCTTTCTAACATTTTTGAGCACAGTAAGAGAGATAGGTTATGTCAGAACACATATGCTTATAAAAACATCAAACAAAAGTTCACACAACAGGACTTACCTTTACTACTGGTTATATACTCTGAAATTTTCTGTTCTATGTGATTTTCTCTCTTTCTTTCGAATGCTAGTTGGACTCACTAACTTGACTGCACGGCCCACTTTCAAAATAGCAGTTTGAAAATCACGGACCTAAAATAGCTGTCGGGAAGCACCAGCAGATGTCACTGTAGGTGACCACACCAGTGTGACAGCTGCAGCAGGTGACCATAGCAACAGCTGCTCCCTACCGGGAACCACCGCATTTGCTGTCCTGTGTTTATTTTTATTTAATTTTTGTATAGGCCATATAGTCATAAGGTTTTACAGTTCAGAAATAGAAAGGGCACACAGTGAAAACTCTGCTTCCCATTTCTGCCTCTCAGCTACCCAGTTCCCATCCCCAAGGGCCAATCAATGTTACTAGTTTCTTCTGTTGTCTTCCAGAGATACCTCAGGCATACCTGGTAGACACACACACACTCTTTCTTCCCTTCTTTTACACAAAGAATAGCATAATTATAACAAACTTTTCTGTACCTTTCCTGTCTTTCCTTAGCATATCGTAGTGATTCTTCTTCCAACAACACAAAAAAGAAAACTCCATTCTGTTTATAACTGCAGAGTGTTCCACTGTACCAACTACCATAATTGAACCAGACACCTACTGACTACACATTTAGGTGGTTTGATATTTTTCTCTCACAAACAATGCTGTACTGAATAACTTTGCCAACTCATCATTTCCCAAATATGAGACTATTGATCCTAACATCTTGGAAGTGGAATTCCTGAGTCAAAGAGTAGATACATTTGTAACTTTGATACACATGATCAGATCGCCTTCCGGAAACTACTATTCTAGTTTGCACAAGTTTTTCACTTGAATGTTCTTAAAAATACTATTGTGTTTCCTGATCTTTGCCAATGCATAGGTGAATGATATCTCAATGTGGTTTTAATTTACATTTCTTTGATGGTGAAGGAGATTGAGCATTTTTCTAAGAGCCAACGTTGTATTTCTTGTTACTCTTTTTCCCACATTCTTTACATCTGCTTTAAAGAGCAACCAGGAGCTGTCAAGTAAAGCAAGTGCTAGCATTTGGCTTAGCTTGTCTAAATAGCAAGTAATTGTGTATTTATTGAGCAAAGACTATATCCTTGCAGAGCACTGAGGAAGTACTATGAAGTAGATGAAAAATGTACCCTAGTAGTCATTAATCTGTGTGGAGCCAACCTAATTATTCCAGTGACTTTCATAGCCAACACGCTCTCAAAGTGCAGGTAGCCACTAGTCCAATATCAACCTCTGTGGCAGATCAAACGATCCATCATCTAAATCCCTATTAGGAACAGACACTACACTAGGGGATGGTAATAAAAGATGAACAAGACAGAATTTTGAGGGAAAACATGAACAAAATTAAGCAACAAAATTAAAGGTAATTGTACTGAAAAGTGTTTGTGGTACAACAGGGGGAAAAGTCAGCAGTGGTCAGTTCTGGGGTGGAAAAGTTCAGTGATCATGGTAGATAAGCAAAGCTCTTTCTTGAGAGTGCTCTTTGATTTCACAGCCCTTCTTAGCTCTCCATCCTTACTTGAATTCTCAAAACATATGTGATTTTCTCCAAAACTGAACCCTAACTTCGCTCATTCCTTCATATTAATTGCACATTTGCCTGACATTGATCATTTATCTTCCTTCTAAGTTGTCACCACCTGAAAGGCAAGGAGTCAGTCTTACTCATGCAAATGACTGCACAATGTAGGCAAGCAGTAGATATTCTTGAATGGGTAATAGGATGGGTAGATGGGTGAATACATTCCTTCCGAAAGACCTTCTCTAGTGATGGTTACCCACTTAACACATTACTGGTCAGTCAAAACCATTTTTTGCAGGTGCAACACCCTGCAGATGTCAAAGCCAGGCCTGACCTCTACTCAGAAGACACTGAGGAAACTATCCCTCTAAACGTGTCAATTATGGAATAATCACTGACTATGGAATATTATGAGGACACTAGATTATCAAATGGTTACATCTGTGTCAGGTAGGTATTATGGTTTCTATAATACCTTAAGAGTTTTCTAATTTATAATTTTCGAAAACGGACAGGCAAATAGTAAAATGTATACCCAACTGTCAATTTAGGTATAGGCTATATATATGTAAGCTATAGAGGATGGTTTATGAAAATAACTAATATATCTATTTCACATACAGTCTTAATAATTATTAACCTCACTTTACCTGGAAGTTATATGACTATAACATACATGCACATACATACATTTTTTTAAAAACAATAAATGACTGGTGTGTCTTCTGCTGATCTTTAAAGGGGTTACAGCCTTGGGCCACCAACTAGAAGATCTGTGACTTAGTTCTTCAAGTCTTAAGCTTAAGGACACTTCCAGACTTCTCCCAACCTCTCTTATTACTCTCATATCTCTTCTCATCTTCTCTTATCCCATCTTGACTCCAATGGCTATGTTGACCACTGGAAGACTTAATCCAATTTGGCCACATGGCTGGCTCTCTCTTGGCTTCTCTGATCATTGGGTTTAATGACTCCTGTGGCTTATATTTTAGAACATTGCAAAGATGGGTGTTTTCTGTTCCTTGTTTTGAGGCTAGGAAGAATAGCTTACAGAAGAGAGCTACTTTTTCATGCAACAATTTCCCTAGGACCCTGGTCCACAGTTATGACTTTGCAACTGAAGGCTGCAGGAATTAAACAAAAATCTTTATCTTTTTGTCTCCCTGTATCTCAGTCAATAGGAACGAAGAGCTCAAAATGTGCTTTTTGCTATGTTTCTCCTTCTTTCTTAGTTAGTTTTTATCATCGATGTTGTTAATAGCAATGTGAGATAAGAGATCTCTTGAGGAATTTTTTAAAAGCTTTATTTTCTTGCTTCTTTCTCTGTGTATTTATTTATTATTTTGGCTAAAGTAAAACTTTGCATTACTTCCAATAATAAAGTTACTTTTTGGGATTTCACCTGTTACTTATTGAGACTATAAAGAGTCTAGGAGCAAACCTGAAACTCATAAATATTGTACCAATGCTCAGACCTGCCAGGCCAGCTACCATATATAACCCTTATGTTGTACCCAGTAGGTCAACCCACAGACCTCAAATGACAGCTATATGGTCTGTTCCAAGTGCCCTGTGTGCCAAGGAAAAGTCTGGGTATGTTAGATATATAGCCTTTGATTCTCTTTTGTGCCCAGGATGTCTTCGCATTAATAAAGCAAACCAACAGCAAATATTTCAACCTTCTCAGACTACACTTTAAAGTTTGGAAAGGAAATTTTTGTTTAAAAAAAAACTCATTCTGGTAGAGTTCAAAGTGGCCAGAAACTATAAAATTTGGGGACAATTTTGATTCTTATCTTACATTAAAAATGTTCCCAGAAGAGAGAGACTTTTAAGTTATGAAAATACCTCATTTATCTCTATGACATTTATAGAGTATTTTTATTAGATGTAATTTCATTTTTGTTAATGTAGGCTCTCAACTCCATCAAATGCTTAATGCAGTAAAAGTTTTAAGACCATATTTATTATCAGAGGCATGTATCAGTTTTGATGGTAATATTTTCAAAAGGGAAACTAAAGTCATGATGACAGACTCTGTCTGGTTGGCAATACTATAAACTGCTACATTCTTACATCTCTGGTCCCTCCTTATTTGCAATCAATCAAAATAAAACAAAAGGTGACATTAAATCTTGAAGGGAATAATAAGCCAGGGATGTTCACAAATCCCATGACTGGATGGCCAACTGTATGCAAGCACATGGTTATTTTAACATTTTCCATCATGAAGAGAAGGCATCAGAGATGAGTAACAGCTCTAATTTGGTTTCAGCCATGAAGGTTTTTCTCCTTTTCCAAGGATATTTGGTACTAGAAAAAGTACTCTCAAAGGATTTACCCTTAAAACTGCAGCAAAGGTGATGATTTGTGTTCATTTTCTCTTCCTGAGCACGAGAAAAATAGCATTTTACAGCTTTCCTTCTAGTCAGATTGTGGCCATATGACTGATTCTGGCCAACGAACCGTAAGTGGAGTTAAAGGTGCCTCTGTCACAGCAGTCAAGGCCACATGTTGAGCTGGCAAAACCACAGGATGGAAGGTGCCTGGATTAGAATTTTTATAAACAGGAAATAAACCTTTGTTGTGTTAAGTTATAGAGATTCCAGGATTAGTTCCTTACTGCAGGGTAGCATAGCCTGTCCTAACTCAATTGGGAACACAAATTTTCAATATAAATAGTATAAAAAATGATTGGACTGGGACTTCATCTTAAAAGGAAAAACAAAATTTGAAAATCAGTTTGTTTTCTCTTATAGTTAATAAAATGTAGATTAAGCTGTTATTATAATTTTGTTTGAAATAGTGAATGAATCAAATGTTGGGTTTTTGACATGTTTTTTCTTAAGGACTCATATATGCCCACTGGCTTCACAAAACTATTTGAAGATGGATTATCACCATTTGGAATTACTAAATTGAAACCTAATACACATCTATTTATACACCCGAAGGATTTCTCTCAGGTAAAAGTATGAAATTTAACCATCCGAAGAAAATCTTACTTTTAAAAAGTTAACTGTTAGGTTCTTAGAAAAGCCTTAGAAAAGTTAGTATAAAAAAGAATATCTTATATACTTAAAAAGAAGAGGTACTATGATTTTTACTGAACTTCAGGGAATTTCCTAATTTGGGATTTTTATCAAAAAAATTTTTAAAAAATAGAATTTATTTCAGAATGCTCAACTAAAAATCAGTAAAAAACAATCTTCTGTTTTGGTACAAATAAACCCAGGAAGGAGGATCTGATCAGTTGGGTGTCATCCCAAAACCCCACAAGGGGGTTTTGATACAGAAAGCAATATCAGCTACATGGTGAAAGCTTTAATACACAGAAATTACCACATGTAACCAGAACATGGAAAGAAGTTTTTCAATAAGCGTACTAAGAATCCATAATCATAGATACACCACATATAAACAAGAAAAAATCCTTAGCCTATCTGATGGGATCTTTTGAATACAAACACTGTGACAAATATATCTTGGAAAGCCAAAAATTCTTTATTTTCATTGCTTCATGTCCCCAAACAAAGTTTTCTTTTTAAAACATTCTTAATTCTTAGACAAACTCCACGAAGAACGTAAAGTTTTGATCCCTCATTAGATATATGTAAATCTGGTATTTCTGGTACACTTCACCAATTTTTACAAAGGATTCATTGTACAAATTTCATATAAGTGTTGATTAGATCATTTGACCCATTAAACTCAATTTTAATTTCATGTGAAAATTTTGGAAGTTTATATATTTTGCTCATTTGCTGTGAACATTAATAAGAGAGTTACAGTTATTGTAATCAATGTTGATTTAATTTATTGAATATGTATTACATTCACATAATTCAAAAACTTTAGAAGGTATGCAAAATATAAAAGTCAATCTTCTGGGGCGCCTGGGTAGCTCAGTCAGTTAAGTGTCTGACTTTTGGTTTCAACTCAGGTGGTGATCTCAGGGTCATGAGATGAAGCCCCGAGTTGGGCTCCACACTCAGCAGGGAATCTGCTTGTAATTCTCTCTCTCCCTCTCACTCTGCCTCTCCTCCTGCCTGTGTGCGTGCGCTCTCTCTCTCTCTCAAATAAATAGATAAGTCTAAAAAAAAAAAAGTCAATCTTCCACCCATATCCCTCATCTGCCCAGGGCCTACTCTCCTCTGCAGATAACTACTGTTCTTAGATTTTTATGAATCATTCCAATGTTACTCCATGTGCATACAAGCAGATACAGATACAAACCAATGACGGTTCTCACTTCTTATCCTACTTGTCTTCTCTGCAGCAGTGAACGGGGCTTATTATGCTCTGCACCTGGAAACGGTCATTCCTTGGCTTTTCTCCTAGTTTCTTTCCTACATTGTTAGCCACTCCTGCTCCATCTCCCCTGAAGGCATTTCTTCTCCCATGCATCCCTTATAAACCAGTTCTGTTTTCATATGACTTGTTCTTCCCGAGTGGTCTCATCTGTTCCCATTGGGCAGTAAATAAAAGCATTGGCATCAAAGTACTTTTGTGCACTAGAAAAGTCTTTTCAGAAGAGAAGAGTATGCAGGATAAGGAGGAGTTAGGTAGGAAAGAAAGAGGGTGGGGAGACATCTAGATGGAGGGAAGTGTACATAGAAAGACACAAGTAGATGAAAGAGAGCCAAGATTTGCAAACAGTGATCAGTTCAATGTGTAACTTAATAAGTATTTGTTGTGAATACTGAATGAATGAATGAATGAATGATATCCCAGGAATTTTTTTTATCAGGATAAAAGTAATTATTTTGCTAAATCAACCATGCAAATTACAGAAACTAAATGAGTTTGAACTAAACCTAAAAGAACTGGGTCTATGGGTAATTTGAAGTATGAATAGAAGTGAAACCTATCACATGTTCTAACCAGTACCCTTGCATCTCAGTCGGCTGGGTATTACCAACATAGCACTCTACTTTACGTCGTTTCAATGTAGCAAGGTCATCCAGACAGCTTTGCAGGTTGACAATCTGTGAACCTGTCTGCAGATGCTTTAAAAGATTTTGCAGCAGAACTTGAAAGTACACTTCCCCGCGGGGCGGAAGACCTTCGTTTCCAGTTGTACTGCTTTTTTAAGTCTATCAGCCATAATGAGGGCATGTCAAAACCCAGTTGCTTTCTAATCTAACACTCCAATGACACATTAAACAGTATGAAAAGCATTTGTTCCCTTTTTGGAAACAGTTTTAAAAAATAAACATTTTCATTCTCTTACACCAGCTGAGAGAATAGAATAGTCTCCCAAAGTTACAAAGTTGTGCCCAAAAGCCAGAATGAAAAGAAGCCACTCAGTAAATTTAGCTGAAGAACATCCCGGCCCCTGTGAAGACAGCGTTTGACTGTCTAGGTGATGGGATTTTTGCCCTTAACAGAACACTTTCTGTGGCTTAATCTCTATGTTCTTCTGAACTGATCGCTTTTATGTCTGTAAGGTCCCTACAGCTGCATCGACAACAGACTAACGGCCTGAAGAGTGGTCCCTCATGCGCAGCCAGAACTGTGATCAAGCCCTGTCACATCGTTTCTCTGGACCTAATTGTCCTCATCTGTCTTAGCATCACAGAACCAATTAGAGAATCATATGAAATAAAATTGCTTCTTGCTTTTTAAATTTTTAAAAAAGATTTAGTTCATTATTTGAGAGAGAGAGAGAGAGAGAGAGAGAGAGAATCTCAAGCAGACTCCCCACTGAGTGCAGAGCCTGACATGGGGCTCAATCCCAGTACCCTGAGATCATGACCCGAGCTGAAATCAAGAGTCGACCACTGGACCACCCAGGTGCCCCTAAAATTGCTTTTTAAGTCTTTTAATTCTATCATACAGTTGTTGTAAGGATCTCCTAAACTTGGAGTTATATGCCATTTGGGCTAAATTTCTCTTTATTGAAGTGAGAAGGAATTAGTATGATACTGTAGACTATTTCATACTTCTTTCAAACCCTTTAATTCCCAGTGAATAGCCACATTACTTCCATTCCTCTGCCTGAATGTGAGAATCTTCATCTGTCTGGGCTGTCCTGAGCCCCGGATTGAGGTCTCTTAGCTGGCAGTAGGGGAGTATATGACAGACAATTTTTCCTTGGTTTCTAAAACCAAGTCTCTGTGGGATCTCCGCATAACGAAGGGTGTATTCTGACCCTTTGTATTATTTTCCACCAGGCAAAACTGTGACCTCAATGAGATATTCAGTTACAGCTTCGTTGCAGGAGATGCACTGATATTATTCGTGTACCCTAACTGTGGACATATAGCCTTCCTTTCAGAAAGGGCCCAGTGACCCTGGCATACTTTGCCAAAGAACAATGGTCACGAGCTAATAACTCTATGTTCCTATAAGAAAAAAATATCATTACATGGAAATGCCAGAGGTCTCAAGCCCATTTGGAAGTTTTCAGGAAGCTCTCTCATAACAAGTAGTGTGGCATGATTGAACAAAACAGCCCCAATGTGAGAAGAGCTAGAGGCTAGTAATCCCATTTGTGTCCTGTGTAACCCTGGCAAGCCGCAGCCTTTGTAGCACCTGTTTCTTTACCAGCAAAGCAAGTCTATATGATTTCCAGGATCCCTTACAACTCCAACATGCCAGGAGTTTTCTTATTATAGCTTTCTTTAAATATACGCATCCTGATGTAACGTGTTGAAGGGGAAAACAGGATGGAGTTTGAGTCTCTCGGTCTATGTCAATGAGTTTTAAAAACTGCAGTTTTTAATCAGAGAGGCAAAATCTTTAGTGGCGCTAATAAAGGCCTGATAACGATTTTCTCTTCTTCATGCAAATGTGGAAGGATGCTATCTGCATATAGGCTAATTTTGTCCACCACTGAGCCAGAACAGATCCAATGACTGTCTGAACATCTATCTCAGTGAGACTGCAAAGGGCATTGATGAGAGAGATGAGAGGAGATGAGGCCTCTGTGTTGAATAAATTATCTATTTGCATCGAAAAGCCATTGTGTCTATTCAAATGCCATGTTTCTGAAAGGGGCAACTATTCCTTGGCTAGTTCAAGAACCATGAAGCAAATTTGTGGTTTCTATTCAATAGAAAAAAAAAAAAGCAAGAACCAAGAACTCTAAGTTTGGTTCAGAATTGGAATACCCCTGAGAGTCAGCATGCTGCTAATATTGCTAAATGCATGACTTCCCAGGCATCACTATGTCTCTCAGTTTGCTCATAACTTTGAAAAATTAATTTGCTTTAGCATCAAAGATTTACTTTAAGGTAATGAGATCAGGGTTGAAGTATAGGGGAAGTCTTCTCACAGAAAGATTACATTTAACAACAAAAAAGCCTTGATTTTTCTCTACACAAAGGTAATCTTAGTAAATTTAGATACATAAGAAATAAAAATTTAAAAAATTAAAATCACCTGCAAGCCCACTAGTCCATTAATATGTTTATGAGTCTTCTTAAATTCTTTTTCATATATATACAGGGATGCTTGCTTTTTAATGAAGATGGGACCACAGTGCATCTACTGCTTTTTAACTTGCTTATCTTACAAATACTATATATTGAACATTTTTACCTATCCCTAGATTTTCATTATAAAGAGACAGTTTCAAATGGGCATGCTAAGGAGACCTAGAGCTTCCTGTGGGATGCAGGAGGGGTTTTCAGGGTTAAGAGTGTGATTGAGTGGGCAGAGTTCCATCCCTACCTCTCCAGCCCAGATCCCACCTTTATCAATGGGAGTTTTTTGAAAAATGTGCTTTACTTATATGTGTATATATATATATATATATATATATATATATATATATACACACACACGCATGTATATGTGTATAAATGCTTTACTTTTTTAAAAAATTCATTTGTTTAAAGATTTCTGATGCTAGAGAGAAAACTTGAAAAGTACTGCTCTATATGATTTTTAATGTCTGTGATTTTTGGCACACATATACATATTATAGTCTGATTCATAGTTCCCTTTTGGCATAGAGGTAAGATTCAGACATCCCAGGTTTGAATCCCAACTCTGTCACTGACCAACCATGTGACTGTTGTGGTTTTAAAACACCCACAAATTCTTTGACACTCCATAAATATACATACATAGATATTAACCAAGAATCTACATTAATCAGAATGCCTTCAATTGCAATGACAGATAATCCAACCCAAAATGATGTGTGTAAAAAAAAAAAAAAGATTGTATTTATTGGCTTACATATCTATTCATAGTAGCTTCAAAAAAAGTCTGGATCCAGGCACTCATCAAACCTCAGCCTGTCTCTAACTCTTGATCTCTAACCAGTTCTTTCATCTACGCTAACTTCATTTTCAAACAACCTATGTTCATGTCAGAACCCCTGAAATTCCAGGTCTCTATCTACCAGTTGTACATTATAGTCAGAGTTCTTACCTGTAACTACAGATTCTGACTCTGAACATTAAATAGAAAGGAAGTTTATTGAAAGACTGCTTTGTGGGCTACAGAATTGTTGTAAAGGCTGGAGAACTAGACACGCAGCCAAACTTACAAAAAGAATGGTATAAAGAAACTAACACCAGTACTCCCACTGCCACCACCAGCACTGGGGGGCTTTGTTTTCACTGGTGCCAAGAGCTCACACGCTGCTGGTACCAAGGCCACTCCAGGTCCAGAAACTCAATGATGCAACTACTGCCACCCCAAAAGCCATACATCTTAGTCACTATCCTCACCAGCCAAACTGGGTCCTAGATCTTCCTTTCTTGAGCTGTTGACTTCCCCAAGTTTCACATGACCCAGTGATTGGTGAACACATCTAGGTCACATATCTGTTTCCTTCCTGGATTGAATTTCTATTTAAAAGTTTTAGATATTTTGTTGTATCAATTAAATCGCTCCATCTTCCCTACCCAGCCACCGCCCCCAGAGTGACTGTCCAGGAGTTACTGGCTTAAATATAGAGCCAATTACCCTATGTGGACCCAAAAGCATAGTTTCACTGCAGCCTGCAGAGTCAGAATTTTGGTCTGTAGGAACCAAAAGCAAGATAGAAGGATATCTTCCTTTCCAGAACCCTTCCAGCAACAAGCTATTTTGTACAACTAACATATTGTAAGCTTTCAGAAAAAATGTTCTAAAATAAAAGCCATGTGAGAAATGAAGTTAACTTGGCTAATATTCAAAATATAAATTGCAAATGAGTTGATGACATTTTATAATTTTGAGCTCTGCCTAAATGAAAAATAATTGAGATTTGTCACTATCACTTACATGAGACTTTAAGAAAAGAAAAATAACATGCAGACAATAGCATCAGAATAGTTTTTAGTTCGTAATAAAGTTTCTTTGATATTCTTAATGTGTTTGGGTCTTTCACTCAAATATGGGCTATGGTCTTCACAAAAAGATTTTAGGACATTGCTCACTCATTCTAGAAACAAATTTATCTAATGCTAATAACTACTATACACTTATTAAGATAAAAATGCATCTAAAATTAAAAATCAGTTAAGCCACAGAAAACATGAGGAATGATCCAAAGGGATTGCTTGCCATCCAGGCTAAGAACAAATGTCTGCTTTGGTTATTTAACATATGTATCATTTGTAATTAATTTAACTTGGCAACTCAACATTTTTGCACCTGTCTAATGCATTTCATGATATAAAGATAAAAATTTTAAGGCTATTATCCATCAGTTTCCTACAAGTTTTTCTCCATATGGCAACAAATTGAAAGTGCTGTGCTTGTCAGAAGCTGGATGTGGTGTGTATTAGGAACTATATATAGACGTGGCCCTCAAGAACTTAGAAATGAAGGAAATAGATTGCTTCATGAGAAAAACTGTAAAATGAGCATAATTACCATATCTTTGAGGGCAAATTCTCCTGCAAAAGAGACAATTTTCTGGGCCTTCAGAGCTATAATGTAAAGGTGATATTTATATATTTATCTGTCAGATCAGCCAAGGAAACCTAGGCAAGGAGAGTCTGAGAGGGTAGTTTGGGGTCCCTCACAGCACTCACAAAGGAGAGTTATAGGGAATAATGTTGGTGGTATCCATCCCAACAGATTCTTGATGAGAGGGAGTTTTAGGCATCATATTTTGAGAACCTTGGTCCCTATGTCAAAACTATGTCCATGGAGACATGGACACATCAGCCCTGATAGTAACAAACATTTGACTGATCTAATGACTCTTTTTTAAATTTCTGTGTTCACCAGACAACCTTTTAATCACATGTACCTTGACTACAGAGGGAGAATAAGCTATTCATAGAAAACTGTGGGTCTTCTATTTCCCATGACAATTATTTTTCATTTGAAGTTAATAAATTCACATTCTGATATCTCCTTCAGTCTCCTGGGCGGCTTAGGTTTAAGTGTCACAGGGCTTCTAGAAATTGACTGTTATTAGTGGCCTTTCCTTGAGCCCACTTGCAAATGCTGATCTATCCAGAGATTTCTATGCTGGAATCTAAAACTAAGCCACCACAGCTACAATATTAGAAATCAAAAAAGATCTATAAACAAAGTGAGAAACCGTAATTTACTAAGAAAAAAAGAAATGGGAATGGCTGATATTGCAAGTTGGACTTCAGTATCCACCACCAGGTAGATGGCTGGATTATGTGAAACCTACCAATGAGCATCTTCTCAGAACCTAGGACAGAGATGAATGTGGACCAAGCAGTCTTGGAAGTGAAATATTCTTCCCCACATATTTCTTAAGTTTATGGTAAACAAATTGTGTGTAAGAGACAGAGACAGAGATAGAGAGGAAGGGGGAAGAGGTGGGAGGAAGTCCCTCAGAAGATTTTCCTGATGGCTGGCCTATAAATCAAACTAATACCAGTCTGAACTTTTCACTGTGGTGGCCAATGTGATAGATATCAATCACGTGAATAAGAAAGGAGAGCAGAGTAAGGGTGCCTCCCCATGCAGCTGCATATCATATATCCTGGGCTTGACCCAATATGGCATCCAGACATGTGTATAATAGAATATGTCCTGATATTCATATAACTCCTCTGCCAGGGTTGCTGCCTCCATTATGACCACTATAGTGACTATTAACCTCCTTCCAATCTCCCAGACCTAGGAGGAGGACCGTGTTTCAATTCCAAGCCATCCATGAATAGAAATTTTCTCAAGTGTGGATTCTGCTACAAGTCAGATAACAATTTGTTAGCTAACAGTGACTGAGTGCTTAGTGTGTTCCAAGTGGTTATGATAGTTTTAACTAGAACCACAGAGATGCAGCTGGGTAGAAGAGCACTTTTTTAACAAAAGGGGCCATAGTCTCCAGAAGAGAAAAAAAATGTTCTGGAAAGACAAAATAAGAAATGTTTTAATTTGCATTTCTCTAACTGTGAATGGAATTGAACAGCTTTTCATGTAATTAAGGGAAACTTTTATATCCTCTTTGCGAGTTGTCTGTTTCTATCTTTCCCACATTTTCTAGTGATTTTGATCTTCCCTTCTATTTTTTATCTTTTTCTTTAAATAGACTTCATGTTTTAGAACAATTTTAGATTTACAGAAAACTTGAGAGGATAGCACAGAGTGTTCCATACACCCCATACCAAGTCTTCCCTATTATTAACATCTTACATTAGGATGGGGCATTTCTGACAATCAGGGAGCCAATATTGATACATTATTATTAACTGAAGCCCATCATTTATTCAGATGTTTTTAGTTTTTACCTAATGTCCTGTTTCTATTCTAGAATCACATCCAGGATACAATGTAACATTTAGTTGTGTATTTTCTTTGGCTCCTCTGAGATGTGCAGTTTCTCAGACTGTACTTGTTTCGGGTGACCTCGACAATTTTGAAGAGTACTGGTCAGATATTTTATAGGATGCCCCACTATTATAATTTGTCTTCTATTTGTTTGTTTGTTTCTTTTTTTATTTTGTTTTTGTTTTTGTCTTTGTCTTTTATTTCACTCATAGGACTGGGGGTACAGGCTTTTTGGAGGAAGACCACAAGCGTCATTTTCGTAACACCGTATCAAGGGTGCATACTATTAGCAAATGATCTATGAATATTGATGTTGACCTTGATTCTCTGGCTGAGTTAGTGTTTGTCAGGTTCCTCCACTGTAAAGTCACACTTTATTCCCCACTTTCTGTGGAGTAGTCTTTAAAAGGAAATCACTGCACATAGCCTATACCTAAAGAGTGGGGAGTTATGCTAACCCATCTTTGAGGGTGGAGTATCTTCATAAATTGATGAGGAGAACAAAGGTAAAAAAAAAATGTGGTTTAAATTAAATTTCCTTTCAACTTACAGCCCACTGATAGATACCTGAGACATGCAGAACATGACATTTCTCAGGGAGTTCATGGCTGCCTTCATGCCTTAATGTTTCTATTTCATTAAAGACTAAAAGCAACCTTATCCTGACAATAGCTAAGTCTTCAAGGTCCTGTAAGACTGCTTTCAGCATACAAAAATTCCTTAGAAAGCTACACTATCTGTACACTCCTCCCTCCACAAAACTTAAAATATAGAATGAGCCTGCCCTTACCCTGCAGGTGCAGCTCTTTCTGCCCACGGGTCCTATCCCCATGCTATAATAAAAACATCTTTTTTTGCACCAAAAAGCCTCAAGAATTCTTTCTTAGCCATTCCACTCATGAACCCAAAACTTCCAAATTTTATCATAAATTATTTGGAATTCTTTTGCACAGATTTATCTATTCTCTCCCATTTATTACTTTATCTAATCATTTATTTATTTCAGTATGGACTCAGATATTTATTTTATACTCTAAACTGTAAACAATACTACTTTATTTTGTTGTTTAAATTATTCCAGCTTTGGCCAATAAAAATTATTCCAGCTTTGGCCATTAAAACCAGCTGGGCATGAAGGGTTTTTTTGGGAAGATTATTTAAACTACTAATTCAATTTTTTTAGTAGTTATAGGACTGTTCATCACATATTTCATCTTTTAGTTTAAGGAATTCATTCATTTTATCAAGTTATTGAATATATGTGTGTAGAGGTTTTTTTTGTAGTGATCCTTCTATTAACTTTTAATTTCTGCAAGGTCTGTATCTCTTCTCTGAAATTCTTCATAATTGGTAATTGGTGTCTTCTATTTTTCTTTGTCAATCTTGGTAGAGATTTGTCAGTTTTATTAATCTTTTTAAAGAAACAGCTTTATTTTTTATTGATTTTTCTCTATTGTCTTATGCTTTCAACTGCACTCATTTCTTGTCTTAATGTTATTGTCTTATGTAATAATGTATTTCCTCATACTTGCTTTGAGCTATTCTGTTCTTTTTCTAGTTTCTTGAGGAGGAGGCTTTGATTATTTATTGGAAACTGTTTCTTATATAAGTATTTAACACTATAAATTTCCCTCTAAGTACTACTTTATTGGTAGCACACAGATTTTGCTACCTTCTCTTTTCATTTAGTTCAACATTTTTTAATTCCCCTTGAGAATTATTCTTTGATGAATTTAGAAATGTATTTTAAATTCCAAATGTTTAAAGATTTTCCTGTCATTTTTTTTAATGGATTTCTAGTTTAATTCCATTATGGCTAGTGGATGTATTTTGCATGACTTCCACTCTTTTACAGCTGTTCATATTGTTTTATGAACCAGGATATGATTTTCTCGGTAAATATTTGTGCACTTCAAAACAATGTGTATTCTGCTCTTGTTGGGTAGAGTGCTTTATCAATGGCAACTGGATTCTGTAGGTTGATAGAATTCAGGTTTCCTCTCTCCTTGATGATTTCCTTTCTACTAGGTATATTTTAATGAAAGGAGAATGTTGAAATTTCTCCTTTTTTTAGAAACAAAACTTCCAAATTAGAGCTGGGCCTTTTTCCGCCGAGCTTGAGGTCACATCATCTAGCTTCTTTGCAGTTGAGTGTGAACTCGTGATTAAGTTCTGGCAATGGGATATGAGCTGAAGTAATTTATGTCACTCCCTAGTTATACCAAAAACAATGGAACTACCTTACTCTTATCCTTACCCTCTTAGTTGTCTGGGAAGAGGGAAAGAGCTAGAATAGAGATATTTTCATCCCATAGATGGAAACCGCATGTTGAAGAGGGGAGAATAGCCTTGTACCACCCACCTCTGGATTATTATGTGAAAAAGAATTCTACTTTTATTTAGCTTTAACCACTTTATTTTTTAAAGATTTTGTTTGAGAGAGAGATCGAGAGAGAGCATGAGCAGGGGGAGGGGCAGAGGGACAAGCAGACTCCCTGCTGAGCAGGGAGCCCAGTGCAGTGCTCATTCCCAGGACCCCGGGACCATTACCTGAGCTGAAGGCAGCCACTTAACCAACTGAGCCACCCAGACACCCAAGCCACTTTATTTTGAGGGGGTTTGTTACTGTTATTTAGTTTATATACTATCAGATACCAATATTTTTTAAGATTTATTTATTTATTTTATTCTAGAAAGAGAGAGACAGAGCACAGAGGGAGAGGGAAGGGGAGAAGCAGACTCCCCGCTGAGCAGGGAGCCCAATGTGGGGCCCGATTGGGATCATGACCTGAGCCGAAGGCAGACACTTAACCAACTGAGCCACCCAGATGCCCCCAGATACTAAAATTTAAAAAAATAAATTAGATTTATATATTTTATCATGAATAAAAGTTGAAAATACAAAAGTTGAAAATAATTAGATTTATATATTTTATCATGAATAAAACTTGAAAAGAAGTATGATGCCGAATGATTAACTAACAGGTTTATAGAGGTGAAAATGTGGAAGAAAAGTTACATTGTTTATATATAAATAAAATTAAGAAAAGTATACACAGGAATGTTATATTCAGTTTAAGAGATACATTTAGGGAAGACAGCACTAGGGATTTTGTTATATTTTATTTGTTTCCAAAAATACCAAGCAAATATTGCAAATTTTATAATTTGGCAATACTGGGTGGTAAACATGTATATTTATGACAAATTTCTCTCAATTCGTACAAATGTTTGAGACATTTGACAACTAAAAAATAATTTAAAATAAAAGACTTCATGGAGAAAGTATTATTTGCCGTGAAAGATATATAGGATTTATTTACACAGTCATGTTTTATCAGTCTGTATTAGTTTCCTACTGTTACTTTAATAAATTACCACAAAATTGTGGCTTAAAACCATGCAAATTTATTATCTTACAATTTTGAAGGTCAGAAGTCCAATATAGGTTTGGACTAAAGTGGAGATGTCGGCAGAGCTATGTTTTTCTAAAGGCTCTAGGGAAAAAAATCCATTTTATTACCACTTCCAACTTCTTTAGAGGCTGCCCACATTCATTGGCTCATAGTCCCCTTCCATCTTTAAAGCCAGCAATAGTGGGTCATGTCTTCCTCAAGATGTATTCTTTCTCTTTTGGACTCTTCTGCTTCCCTCATCTGCATTTAAGTACTGTATTAGCCTCACCTGGGATAATCTCCTCATCTTAAAGTCCACTGAATCTTGATTTCATCTGCAACCTTAATTCCTCTTTGCCATGTAGAATAACATAGTCACAGGTTCTGGGATTAGGACATGGACACCTTTGAGGAGGCATTATTCTGCCTACCATGGGGTCCATCATGTATTCTTTGTTTACAAGCAATAGAAATTGTCTCTAACTTAAGCAGATAAGGAATTTATTAGGTGGATAAATGTTTAGTTAATAGAATTACAGAGAAGCTGAATAAGTTTGTGTTGGTAAAGATGTGAAATAACAGCTTTGGATATCTAGAAAGTAGGAAATAATAGACAATCTTTAATACGCACTATTACCTTAATGAATCAGTTCCAACTATGTTTTATTCTTATGCTGCTTGAGATTTAAATTCCAAGGAAAGATAGAATCTTACTGGTTTACCTTGAGTAGTGTGTCCATTCCTTGGCCAGAGTTGGGATGAACATCTTGACTGAGGAACCCACCAAGATCGTATACGATGAGAGGAGGTTCTTCCCCAGTAAAAAATCTAGATATCATTATCAGAAGAAGGAGAAATATATGTTAGGCAGACAAAACAGGAGATGCCCACTGTAATAGGGAAAGGTAATAATTGCAGTGTCAGCTATGTTGTTATACAATCATGAAAAATCGTATGTTTTATGGAAAAGTTTAGTTTGGAAGTGCCTGGGTCACACTAGGTCAGTTGGGCGTCCGACTCTTGATTTTGGCTCAGGTGATGATCTCAGGGTGGTGGGATTGAGCCCTGAGTTGGGCTCCACACTCAGCGGGGAGTCTGCTTGAGATTCTCTCCCTCTGCCCACCCCCCCCAAACTTAAAAAGTTTGCTTTATCTACCATAGAGCATGAAATTGCTCTTGAAGAAGAATAATAGGAAAGTAGGCTCAGCAGTGTAGCACTTCTCCTGAGTGCACAAGTGAAAGATTTTACCTAGTGTCACAAGGAATATATAGCTATGGAATGTTTTAGGATTGAGGAATAATACGATTGAAACAAGTTAAGGAGTCTCAGGTTAATGGCTTTGGGAGCAAATGGAATAGGAAGTCAGATTCAGAGATACAGTTTTGCCATTAATAGTAAAGAACGAATCCTACCTAGTTATTTTTACTCTCTCTGGCATTAGAAGCTGAATTTCTAGTAAAAGACCTAGTAAAAGACCAGTCTGATTTCCTAGAAATCAATTTTTTTTCAGATCTTTGGAGGAGGATGCAAGATTCAAGATTTTCTGTGATGATATTTCTAAAAACCCCTACACACAGGCTCAACATCAACTCCTGTAATAGCAACCACGAAAGCAAGCATACACAGCACCTCTTTATCATCGTCTCCTCATTTTTGTCTATCAGATCCCATAATTATTTAGCTCATTATTCTACCTATGCAGTAGCCATTTTCCCCAGTTATTTGGTAAAAGAATTACACATTCATCCTAACCACATCTTTAATGAGAATATGTTCCACATAAAATTAAAGATGATTTTCAAGGAAAGTAATAAAGTCACACATTTGAAGGTTGATGGTTAGCTTTAAAAAGAGAAATTAATAAGTAAGTTGTTTGAAGGTCAAAAATGTTTGCAACTTACATACCTCATGAAGATAAAAAGAATTCCTGGTCAGAGCTACTGAGGAATCCTAGAAGCAATACGAAACTCATGCTGTGAATCTGAAAAGGAATGTAAAGTATTAACAAGTACTATCAAAGTACCATCATCATTGCCTAGAAATATTTTCCCCTTGCTTCTGAAACATCATCCATTTTTATCTGGATTATAACAGCTCCTCTTCTATCTCCCTTGTTTTTCTGGCCAGTGGAATCGATGAGTCATTTCACCATCTGGGCTAGAGGAAAGGGAGATGTATGGCTGAATAAAGCTCAATATTATCTGCGTAATGATGGCCCTGCGGTCCAAAATATCTTTTTCTCAGTGTCCTCATCCACACTTAGTCTCTCTCCAAAACAAAATTAGGGGGTATTCTACAAGAGCAATTTCTATCTACTTATTCCCAGCTCTAAGTCAACATTTCCAAACTCTTGGTAATAGAAAGTCTATGCAACATTGACTTTTCAAAGGTTTGGTAATGGCTGTAAAGGTTGAATTAAATTAATTTAGCAAAATATATAGCACCATATTTTTTTGAACTGCCATTCAAAATTCTAAATAGCACCACTCCCCAAAGCAAAGTCAGCACTTGAAGAGGAAAATGCCAGTCTTTGCTTAGATGTACAGTTAGGGTTGCCCAAATGCTGCATGTTTTCAATCCATCGTGTGTGTGTGTGTGTGTGTGTGTGTGTGTGTGTGTGTGTGTGTGTGTACATGCACATATATTTTGCTAAATACCAGGGTACAGTGGTGAACAAAGTAAACATTTATCTTGTCTTCACAGAGTTTATAGATGAGTGGTATCAAACACATAAACTACATAAAATATATGTGTATATATATCAAGAAATCTGAGACCTCTATTTAAAACATGATGGGGGTTCCTGGGTGGCTCAGTCAGTTAAGACTCCCACTCTGGGCTTTGGCTTGGGTCATGATCGCACAGTTGTGGGATGGAGTCCCGCATCAGGGTCTGGGCTGAGTGTGGAGTCTGTTTCAGATTCTTTCTCCTTCTCCCTTTCCCTCCCCCTCTGCTCCTTGACCCTTGCACTCCATCCCTCTCTCTCTCTAAAGTGAATACATAAAATCTTTTTTTAAAAATAAAATAAAAGTAAAATAAAACATTACAATGCCAATTATCAAATTTTGCTTCTGTAAGATTACTTTCTTTTCATAAAGAGTTAATGCAACCCATATGGTTCATAGCTTTATACTGTTGCATTTTGTATGTATAGCCTTATGCTCTGTTTTCCATTTTTTTTAAATATGGATAAGAATTTTGTAGAAGAAACAAACCTGCTAATAAAATAGTAGCCCAAACACTGACAAGCATTGCTGAGAAAAGATGATAGAGGCTATGGTAAATCTGTTGATCAAGATATATGAGGTACAGTTGATGAAACTGGTAATGTTCAGTAATAAAAACAGATGACAAAAGTGCATATAGAGTTTCAGAAATTTAGAGTTGAAGGGATCTTGTTAAGATAACTTAATCCAAATATTTCATTTGTAAAAAGAATAATATGGTAACTTCTTTTAGGTTAAGGAATTAGTGAGTGGTGGAATGAGAATTACAACTATTTTTCTCCAATATCATTCTAAATTTCCATGGCAGCTGATTTTCACTTTCAGAAGGGCTGTTGTCATCAATCAATCAATCAATCAATCATTATCATCACTAATATTTTTTGAATGTTCACTATGTGCTGGTTACCGATTTAAGCACTAAATTATCTCCTTATACTAACAATAACTCTTTAGCGTTGATGTTGTTATAATCCTCATTTTTCAGATGTAGAAAACAAGAATTAAAGAGGTTACTCACCTACTAGGAAACAAGGCCAGGATCAAATATTGGTTTGACCCCAGCAGTTAAAATACAACTTTTAACTGCTCTGCTCTGTTCTGAGTAACTAGAGTCATCAGATCTAGGTCTCATGGGTGGATATTATAAGAAGGGAATTTTCATCTTATATAAGGAGGAAATTTCTAATATTCCACGTCTAACAATTTAGAATTGAAATGAAATCCTATTTAAATGAGCTCCCCCAATACTATAAATGTTGAAATGGATCTTAGGGAAGAACTTCCACATTAAGTAAGAAGCCAAAACAATCGGTATCAACTCTTCCTTCGAAACCTTCAGTTTTTTTTTTTTATCTTTTCGCTAATTATGTGATAGTGTTATAGACCTCAAAGTGTATTTGTTCATTTTGCAACTTCTAAACTTATTAGAATATATTTTCTAAAGGTACCTAAACATTAACATTTCTAAAAGTTATACCGAATATTGGTTCTGAATATTGGCTATGTACTCTGAAATGTCATTTCTTCTGAAGCATCTGTGTCATTTCCTTTGGCTGCCTCCAATCTTAACTTCTTTCCTGTTTGAGTAATTCCCTACTATACAAATCTTAAGGGGGGAGGGGAACAGAGCTTCCCATTATAGTCACAGAAAATGCCAGATATTTGCTTTCCTACTCTCTACTGGCGCATGACTTGAGCTCTAGGAATCAGGTGCCCTCTCCAGGAACTTTGACTCAGAAGCTAGTAGTTGTAAAGAAGCAGTCAGGAAGAATTTGGCAACAACAGCAGCCAATTCTGAGTGGCAGAATTGCTGCAAGCACCATTCTGTGCTGGTGTGGGCGCTATCATCTGGTGCTCAGTGGGGTCAGAGCAGTGTCCTCACCAGGCTGGTTATGCAGCACGCCTCAGGCTATGATTCTGCATGCTCTGCCTCTCTTTGTTCCCACCAGCTTCCCAAGCTTGCTTCTCCAGTCTTCCCTACACGTCTCTACAGCTACCTAGTATTTTTTCCATAATTTTCTTTTTTTCTTTAACTAACCAGTTTTGGTCAGTTACAATCTTAACTGATATAGTCTCCATCATAAGGAAATAGGATTCATCACTTTCCATTTAACTGTATAGTTTCTTTCTTTTACAAGAATGAGATTCATTAGAAACTGAATCTCTACTGTTTTTAGTGCTCTGTGCCAGGCAATACTAAGGGCATACCCAGGTATATGATCCAGAGGACGTCCTTTAGGCTGGAATAATCTGTTGTGTCAAAGAGTATGTTCAAACCAGCATGTTATCTCCTCTTCCTCCTGAATCTACACGAAAGGAATATTAGAGAAATTTAAAAGTGTAAACAATAATTTATAAAGATAATGGGAAAGGGCATCGGCACATGTGAGATCTCAAAAATTTTTAGAAAACACAGATCAAGTGGAGGAATTAACTGGATCCAGGCAGAAAAAAAAAAAAGGTAACATTCAGGGATACTTGGAAAGAGTTCTTATAGCCGAGCTGGGGAATGAGCACAAAGAACCTCAGAGATACTTGATACTTCAGAAAGCTAGGTATGAGAACTATGAATAGCAGAAGATAAAGAACTGAAGAAAGATCATTGAAAACTCTGTGTAAGTGTTGAGCAATCGAAATATACTTTAAGCCACACTTACAATTTTAAATATTATTGAAGCCAAATTAAAAAAATAAAAAGAAACAGTGAAATTAACGTTGATATATTTTAATTAAACCAACATATCTAAAATATTATTTCAACATGTAATCAATATAAAAATCTAACAATTTTTGAGATATTTTGCTTTTTATTGAACTATATGTTTACAATCTGATGTGTATTTTACACCGCTGTGCATCGTAATTAAAAGGAGCTACAACGCAGGTGCTCAGCAGCCACCTGTAGCTAATGGCTACTAGTGTACAAGGGAGCTCTATATGAAAGCTACAGAATGAAAAAAAAAATAGTCAAGTATCTCTCCAAGACAAAAAAGTTAAATATGTTTTCATCCCTCTGAAGAAAGTGGATGGCCCTGGAGCAAAATGTTGGCATCTTAGTATTTATGATTATCTCATCAAAAGAGCTAGTGGCCCTTAAGGTGAGGTCTTCCCCCAACAAGCCCCACTCACATTCACTGAACTTATAATTTACTTATTACTTTCAAATCCAAACACAAATCAAGAGTTATCATATATGTGAAGAAAGCTTGTGTGAAGAAAAGAATACTGATTTAAAAATACTGTAACACTGAAGGAAACAGAGATACTTCAAAGAATGGAAGGGAACTTTAAAAAACAAGAAAATAAACCTCTAATTAGAATGTTTAGGACCAGTAAGATGGCAGAATGGAAGTTTTCTATTATCATTCTATTATCATCCACAGAATACTGATTTTTGACAACCACCCACAGATCAGAGTACCTAGGTGGGAGTCCAGGAGTCCAATGGAAACATTGGAGCAAAAAATCCAAGAATGTGTGTGTTGAAGAGGGTAAGAAGAACAGCTTCACTTTACCTGTGACATCCCTCCCCCAAGGCAGCACAGCTCAGGGCCAAGAGAGACCTGTTTAATCCACAATTTCTCCCATTGGGGAAAGGGAGAACATAGTGAATGAATACCTCTGAAAATGAAATATTATTTTGCATCAAAAAATATAGAAATATTGCCATTTGTACAACAAGGATGATCCTGGAGGACATTATTCTAAGTGAAATAAGCTAGATACAGAAAGACAAATACTGCATGATCTCACTTATATGTGGAAACTCAAAAAGTCAACCCATAGTAATTAAGAGCAGGATGGTGGTTATCGGGGTGAAAGAATCGGGGTAAAATTGTCATAGGATACAAATTTTTAATTAGATCAACAAGTTCTGGAGACCTAATGTACAGCATGGTGACTATAGTTGATAATAATTTATTGTATACTTGAAATTTGCTGAGAGGGTATATATCAAAAAAAAAGAAATAAAAGGAACTCTATGATGTGATAGATATGTTAATAAGTTTGACTGTGGTAATCATTTTACAATGTAGCAAAACATCACATTGTATACCTTAAATAGATACATTTTTTTTGTCAGTCTTTGAAGTGGGGGGGAGGGGAACTTTGGAAAGATTCAAGAAAAGATTAAATCCAAAAAATAAGAGCAGTATGGTCTAAGGGAGAAAACTTAGAAATTAAAAATATGATGGCTAAAAAATAATTCAATGGAAGGAATTAAGGATAAAGTTTAAGAACTCTAAGAAATCTAGAGAAAAATAGAGAGGATGAAAAAGGTGAGAGAAAAGAATTGGAAGATATCTAAAAAGCAAAGAAAAGAGAGGGGAGGAAATTAGCAATCTCATAATATAGAAAAATTTTCTGGGACTCAAAGATTTAGTTCTTTATAGAGAAAAATTTTACTTAATGCCTAAACAGATGAATCAAAATAGACCCACATTTAGAACAAATTGTTACAAAATTTTAGAACAAAAAAGATACGGAAAATGTGCTAAAAGCTTCCAGAGAGAAAAAAACAGATCACCTACTGTTATCATTCAAAATCAGTTTCAGAAAACTTTTCTTTGCTTTTAATACACTCTTGCACGTTAAAGCAGAAAAAAGATTTATTATATTCTACAAAATGGCCGGTAGAGCTGATGAAATAGGCTCTAATTTGGGCATCAAGAACGATCCCCCAAATCACACTGAAAAACTGGACCACCAAGAGAACTTCTGCCCTTGCCATCAGTAGAAAAACAGAGCATCAAGGGCTGTTCGGTGACTCAAGGAAACCATTACTGTAGTTCCCAGCTCCAGAACCCCATCATCTCCACCACAATTCACACCAACAAAACGGTGTTTCAACCCCTAACTGCACTGTCACAGAACTTGAGACTCGGCACTAGTGTCTCTGCCACAGCTGATAGAGATAATTTCAATTCCTTCAACCTGGGCTTGCAGCAGAAATAATCAAAACAGAAGAATAGTATGGACTTAAGACATTCCTTTTCACCTTGCAAATCTCACATGGATGTATCTAATTGGCAAAGTCTAAGTCACATCTGTAACCCCAGCAGGAACAGGATCTAAGAAGTGAAGTTCTTAACTTTCCAGTTTCTCCAACGTGCAAAGCTATGTTGGAAAGTTGGAATGAAGGCTGAAGAAGCCAGTCATTATCGTCCATCATAGTACAGCCCCACACTCTTTCACACAAAAACAGCTACCGTATAACTGCATTTAGTCTGTCTGGGAAAGGAGAGAACCAAGATCTTTATCAATCACCACACCCGCTTCTCAGTCCTACGTTGATGTCCTGAAACCCAGGGGTTCTCAAATCCTAGCCTAAATTAGAATCACCCAGAGGATTCATTAACCACGGTGCTGGGCCCCACCCCCCATGTTTCTGACTCAGTAAGACTAGGATACAGCATGAAAATTTGCATTTCGTTCCTAGGTGATGCTGATGCTGCTTGTGAGGTTTCAATAGTATGAGAACCACAGGTGTAACCCATTGAATAAATTATGTCACAGGCTGTAACTGGTTGAGTATTTATAATTTCTTTTTTCAACTACCTATTTCATGTTCTTTTTTTTTTTTTTTTGCTCTTTTTTTAAATTTAAATTCAATTAATTGGGGCACCTAGATGGCTCAGTCATTAAGCAAGTGCCTTCTGCTCAGGTCATGATTCTAGGGTCCTGGGATTGAACCCTGCATCAGGCTCCCTGCTTCCCCCTCTTTGCCTGCCACTCCCCCTGCTTGTGCTCTCTCTCTGTGTCAAATAAATAAATAAAATCTTTAAAATAAATAAGTAAATAAATAAATTCAATTAATTAACATTCAATGTATTATTTGTTTCAGGGGTACAGGTCTGTGATTCATCAGTCTTATACCCAGGGCTCACCACAACACATACCCTCCCCAATGTCCATCACCCAGTTACCCCATCCCTCCACCCCCCTACCCTCCAGCAACCCTCGGTTTGTTTCCTATGGTTAAGAGTCTCTTATGGTTTGTCTCCCTCCCTGGTTTCATCTTGTTTCATTTTTTCTCTCTTGTTCTCTTGCCTCCAACCAGGATGCAGCTGGTCAAAGTTCTTTAACTATCTGGTGGGGATTCTCAGCGTGAACTTGGAACACATGATTGAAGATGGCTCCTCCTCAGCCAGCATGGGTCATTGAATCCCACTGTAAAGAAGGACTTCTCCCCCATCACCTCTCTCTCTCACCACTAGGTGGACCTTATGTCTTCAGGTAATATACTTCCAATCAGTGTTTCATAACAGTTTAGTCTTTATCTGTTACATTATCTAGGGTTGCTTAATGAATACATGATTTTTTTTGTAAAAAAAATATTGTAAATACATGGCACTGACTTAGCAGTTGGTCGGTGAGTGGTGAAGCAACTGATTTCAGATGCTGGAAAGATGGAGATCCATGCTATGCAATGTCGAAGCATTTGGTTAAAAAACAGGTAATTTGGAAGGCAGATAAAGTGTCTGAAGTCTGTAACTCCAGGGGAAAAGTTTTAAAAACGAAATGTTAGCGGTGTATATTGTTGTTTAGCAAAGTATGAGATCAAAGAGATGAGCTCAGACAAGAAATGATTGTATGCAAATAGAAATAAAATAGAGAAATTCCAGAAACTTTGGGGCTGCAAATGACTGGAAAAGTGGACTTCCACCAGACGCTAACCTGTAGATAAAAGACTAAGAAAAGTTTTGATCAACATAGAACAATTAAGCCTAATCCTTAGGGAAAAAATCCAGTTTAAGAGTATGCCTTTCTCACCCAAACCTGACAGTAGTCACCATTAAATTAAAAGAGGGGCATGGAGGTTAAGATGCAAAGAATTAAACCAGACTTGAGAATTAAATCTGGCACAGAACTTTGGATATGGCTAATAAATCATAATCATAAATCATAATCATTCCACTTATGGAAGAAAAATATCAGAACTTTTATTAAGATTTGGAAGGAATTCTATTGATAAAGAGCTATGAGTCTAGACTAGAAAAGCATTTCCCTGTTCAAACTTTAAAACAACCATTTGGTGAACTTCTGGTTGCAACCACAGTGAATTAACTTGCATCTGACTAAGCTTTCAACTGAAAGCAATTATAAAAACTGGGGAAACATGTAAAACAAATGTTTGAAGGCATGGAAGAGTTAGCAAACAGGTAGGACTTGATAGCCTATGATTCTTGTGAGAAGTTAAACACAAGGTGAGCTTCACATTCTGGCCTTTTCCCTGAGAGTATACACCAAATTGTGGTACCCAGGACCAGAGTTCAAACAGAACGTGGTATTCTTAGTGCACAGAAAAGACAAGAGGTCAGAGTACAAAGTTGCCAAAATGGCTGAACTATAGTGGAAAATCCCCAAGAGGAAGGAACTGCAAATAAGGAACCTCGAAACCTTCATATAAATTCTTTTTAAGTTGTTGGCTGATTCTTCAATGATGCAGGCGAAGAGCAAGACTCCAAGAAACCCAGCAGAAAACAGTGACGGAGATTATAAAGAATGAAGGAGAGGTTTCAGTAATCATACAGTTTGGTAGTCAAAAATAGGAATTTCAGTCCTGCCAAGAGAGAAGGATCTTAGTAAATATCCCAGGTTTCTAGTTGAGACCCCAAAAACGGTCACACCCTAAGAGTCAGAACCACATCCTAGGCATAAGGTCTACATCCTAATAGCAAGGACAAAACCAAAGTAGAGTAGTAAAACCAAGCCTCCATAGGTTCAAGGTGACCTGCTGGTAGATCATGATCACTAATAACTATGTCCATGCTAGGCTAATAAAAAACCTTAGAAATCCTTCACATTCTTTTCCTCCATGCTTCCTTTATTCTAGTGGCTAGATGTTAGTACTCAAACTTTAAATGAAAGCCATGTATTTAAGATGATAGAGCTCAGGTCCCTAAATGTGAAGCAGAGCTTCCCACCTATTCTACTGAATGGGCATTTAATAATAAGTAATCTTGCATAGGTGCTACTGAGTCTTAAGGATTTTAGTTGTTT
The DNA here is from genome assembly GCF_024610735.1 of Ursus americanus. Taxonomy (NCBI): domain Eukaryota; kingdom Metazoa; phylum Chordata; class Mammalia; order Carnivora; family Ursidae; genus Ursus; species Ursus americanus. The sequence continues at coordinate 3,285,134 of NC_142131.1, forward strand.
CAGTGGCTAGAGTATCTTAATATATTTAATATATACCTAATATAACCTCTCTATCACCTCATTTAAATGTATGACATAGTTTTTATTATATCTGTTTTTTAGTTGAAGAAAATAAGGCTCAGGACAATTAAATGACCTGCCTAAATAAAGGTCATTCAGTTCATAAATAACAAGGGTAAGATTTGATTTTCTATTTCTTCTTGAGTCAGTTTTTGTGGTTTGTGTCTTTCTAGAAATTTGTCCATTTTTGTCAAGGTTTTCTAACCTGTTAACATGTAAATATTCTTAGTTTTCCCTTATAATTATTTTTTTTTAAGTTTCTGTAAGCCTAGTAGTAATGTCCCCTTTAATTCCTGGTTTTAGTAATTTGACTATTCTCGCTTTTTTTCTTGTTCAGTCTAGTAACAATTTTTCAATTTTGTTGATTTTTTTGAAGAAGCAACTTTTGGCTTTGTTGAAAATCAGACATTAAAAAAATAATAATAATGTAGAAACTCTGGAAATCAGATTCTTCTTCCTCCCTGGGGTTTTTTGTTGTTGCTGTTTGTTATAGTTGCTTTGTGTTTGTTCAGTGACTTTTCTGAACTACCTGCATAAAGTCTGTATTTTTTGTTGTGTGTGGCCATGAAAGATTCTGCTTGGTTAGTGTAGTGCTCTGCTTGTGATTAGACAGATTTCCTTAAATGTCTGGAACCATTATGTCTCCCAGTGTTTATTGAAGGTGTGTGTGTGTTGGGGCATGGCATCAACACTAAGCCAGGCATTGCCAACTCTCTCTTAGCCTTCATTTCTGGCTTTTACAAAGCCTCAAGGTCAGCCTATGGTGAATGCTTCTGGCCTCCTTGGGTTTTTCCGGATCTTAGGCACAGTTTAACACAGCCCTGGGCATATGTGTGAGTTTCTAATGTTTGTGGGTTTCTAGATTCCTATGAATATGCTGGAGTTTTTCAAAGTTCCTACAGACATTCTCCAACTTTTTAAGCTTTTTGGTTAATCTGTTGTTTGTCCCAACTGTTTCTACTGCCTAAGGTGACTGGAAAGTTAATCGGTTTCCTCTCATTCATTGTTGTTGATAAATGCTTCTGGGGTAAAGGCTTTTTGCACTGGCGTGGCTCTGAATCAAATCAAATGAAGGCAGCCTTGCAAGTGAGATCTTCTAGGGAAACATCAGTTAGGTGAAATTATTGTCTTAGAATTAGGTTTTGAAGGCACTCCAATCTCATTTAGCCTCATTAAGTGGCTGCCAGGCTGCTGGTTTTCACCACAATTGTGGGCTACTGTTTTTCAATGCAACAGCCAAGCTGGAGCTGAAGGAATTGGGTTAAAACAAGTCAAAACATCACAAAAGCTTGCTGTTCTTACTGAGAGATTTAGCTGTTTTCTTGAATAAGTTCTTCCTGGATTGCTGCAAGCATTTGGTTAATATACAGAATTCGGAAAAAGTTTATTCTGACAATTTTGCCAGTTTTCTCACTGCTTTAGTGGAGAAAAGAATTTTCAGAGGTCCTTATGCCTCCATTCTGCTGATGTCACTTTTAGACTATATAATTAAAACTCAGGCCTTCTCACTCCTTGACCAGTCAGTCCTCTTTCTATGATGTCTGTGTTCATCAAACTTTACGTGCATCAGAATCACATGGAAGACTCACTAAGCTACAGATTGCTGGGCTCCACACTTAAAGTTTCCAATTCAGGTCTGAGGATGGGCCTAACTGAGAATGTGCATTTTTAAAGTTCCCAGGTAATGCTGATGCTGTTGGTCTGGGGATCACTCTTTAAAAACCATTCTTTATGAAACACTCTTTTACACCATACCTTCAACCTATTGCCTTAGGAAGTGCTTCTTAACTCTGGAATCAATAATACATATTATTATCTCTATGACACATAATAAAATAATACATAAGCTAATATGTATTTAGTACTTAAACATGGTAGGTATGATATGCTTTACCTTTATTAGGTGACCCATGAGTAGACATTATTACTTTTCCCGTATTTAAATTGGAAATCAAGGCCAGAGAGGTAAATAGATTGCCCAGAGGCACACAGCTATAAATGCAGGAATTATTATAAGAATATGGTTTGTTTGATTCTAGAATACATGCTTTAGGCCTCCATGCCAGTGTTTCCCAAAGAGTAACATAGATCACTTCTGATGACTTGGATGACTTCATTTGGGGCATGCATGCAGGATTAAAAACAGTGACTCACATAGTGAGAAAGTGATTCCTATTTTAGCTCTATTTTTCTATCCTTTGATTACATCATGATAAAAACACCATTTGCTTGCTTGATCTTTAATGTGTCTAATGCTTGGTAACCTCTCCTTTTAACAGGCTCGGAGTTTAGGCTCAGAGACTTTAGCAGGCAATAGTTTCTAGCTATGATTTTAAAAATTGTTTTGTGTACTTTTCTTACAGTTACTTTTCAACCTAGGATAGATGATGGAGACTTCCCATCATAGTCCTTTTATAAAGTTTCCCTCTTAAAGACTTTGAAGAAAAAATACATTTATTTGAGGAAAATAATAAGTAATACTGCTAGTAGTATACACAGGTATGGTATGAAAAAGATTGAAGTTTGAGAAACCCTGCCCTAACAAACATGTTAGTATATCCAACTGGATCAATATGCAACATCCCAAAGGAAGATAGGGAAGTGTGATTAAAGTATGAATTATCTTTCAAAGAGGGAGAGACTTGGATGGAAAAGAGCCACAGCTTCTAGAGCAACATGTGTAAAGCAGAGAAACATCAAGTGAGAAACGTTTCTTGGTAAGAAATGTACTATAAGGGTGGGCTGAGACTTAGATTTGATTTCACAAAATGTCTATAGCAAATCCTCGTAACTGAAGTTCCCATAGTAAATTTTGGATAATTCGCTTTAATCAACAGGGGGGGAAAGTCTCGGTTCACTAGCAGATTTTGCAGTTGCCGGTGACAGCTCTAGAAGTGGGGCGCTTAATTCTTGGGGGAGGGACGCGATAAATATATCCTGGGCACTGGACGTGTACATAAGGAGTTGAGGGGATTGGGGAATAAGGTGAGAGGAGAGCAGGACTGTAATCAGAGAAGCAGGCATGTTCAGGATAAAAAAAAGGACGTGTGCGGGACGAAGAAACAATTTAGCATCACTGACATTATTAAGTAAACTGTTACCCATGTTTAAATTAAGTAAGATGTACAGGGACTACAGCTGTTGTATTTATTTTGGTTGCATGTGATGGGAGCTGTTACTTCTCTGCTTCACAGCCGATTAGCGTCTAGATGCAAACTGGAAAGGTTCTCGTCGGGCCAGGGCTATAGAGAGGAAACGCAGGCATCCCCTATTCCCCGCTCCCGCCCCAACAGAATGAGAAATGAGGATGCAAGGGTCTCACTGCAGGGTGGGAGGGGAAAAGGCACTAGATAGTGCGCGGAGTTAGGGTGGGCAATCTGCCCTTCTATTTTTTCTTGTCCCACCCACATCTGAACTACAACGGATTGAACTTTATGCCAGGAGACCATAACCTTGTTAGTCAGGTTTCCAGTCGAGTTAGGATTGATTGTAATGCCTCCATTTTGGCTGTTGCTTTGGGATTTCTGAAAAAGTCTAGCTGCGCCAGCCCTTCCCTTAGTTCTCCACACCCCCTTCGCTTTCTCTGAGACCCCGCCTTTCTCCCAGCCCAAACCACAAAAGGCCGTGCTGTTCCAGCCCCAGCACGGTGCCCCGCCCCCTCCCCCGAACGTCGCAGTGCTGCGGGGAAAGGAGGTGGGCCCAGACCGGGACAGGGTTGGGGGGAGTGTAGCTTCATCCTTCCGCTTTCTGGCCAATCGGCGAAGTCATTCTGAGCCACAAGGGGTCCGGGGAGTAGACACCGTCCAAGTATATTTCCCTTTTTCTGCCACGTCCCAACCATTGACGTTAGCCCACTCCTCGGGTTCCGATTGGGTAGGTGGATTTTTCCCCCGCAGAGGCCCTTTGAGTCTATTGGTCGGTGCTGGTTGGGGGCGGGGCTTGCGTGCTCTCCTCCTTCGCCTCTACCGCGGCGCTAGGGGCGGGACGCGCCGCTGCCGCCGCCTCTGCTTCCGCCGCCGCCGCCGCCGCCGCTGCCGCCTGCCGCTGCGCGTTCGGCGGGGGAGGAGTCGGAGGCGGAGAAGAAGGCGGTGGTGGCGGCTGGAGGATCGAGCGCTGTTCTCGCTCCGGAGCCGCTGCACAGTTCGGTGAGGGGATTTTTTTTTTTTTTTTAAATCTAGCTTGTTCTGATGTCAGGAATGTGAGGGTCGGGGCGAGGAAATTGCTGCCTTCACCCCCTCCATTTCTTAATTTCTGTCCTCGAGAAGGAGCAGGGCCTGTCCCTGCCCGCTGCGCCGGCCATGGTGGGTGGGGTTGATGGCTGTGAGAGGCCTTCTTCGCCTTCTGGGCCCGGTCCAACCCGGACCTGGGGCCGCGCTCGAGTCCGTGGCCGCCGCGCCCGCTTCCCCCAGCGAATGGCATCGATTGATCTGGGGGTCTCCACCGGCCGCTGTTCCCTGCCGCCTCTTCTGCTGTCCTTGGTGCTTTGGCCAAGGACCCCGCTGCCTTTCTCCCGACACTGGCGGCTCTATGAGTGTGTCCCCACCAAAACCTCACAGCCGCCTTCTCTGCCCTTCTCCAGTCATCCCGCATAGAGCTGATCCATCTTACGCCACAGGCCTGCAGCCCCCCTCCCCCGAGAAACCTTCCGTTGCGGTCGCTCTCCTGGCTGTATTTGCATTTTTCCCGATTGTCACCGAGCCTCGGGCACGCAGACCCTCAGTACAAACCATAGCAATCGTTCCTCTCCCGATATTAGCACCATTCCATCAATGCTTCTGCCAGTTGGCGATGTCAGGTCAGAGCACTCCTGTGGTAAATCCACCTTCAGTTTTGGCCTCCCTGAGATGACTGTTAATCATTTTGCGCACATTCAAAATGGTGAGTTTAAAGTCGCCTAGACCAAGTTGAAGAAAAAGAGAGGAGGTAAATACTGTTTTTGCAAGGAGGAAGAATAATCTGTTTAGGAGACTTCCCTCTCCAGGCATTAAAATTTTTTTGCGTACGCATGGACGCTGCTTTGAGTCCGCTGGTTCTGTGAAGTTTACGATTTTTTGAAAAAGGCTTACAGTATTTTTATCGTGACCTATTTGGTCAGTTAAATTTCCTTAAAATGACAGTCACCTCTACTGAAGACTACAGATCATTTGAAGAGTATGTGAATAAATATGAAAATAACAAACGTTTTAACTATTTTTTTTTGTCTCCTAGAATTCATGTCATTTTTATATGAAATAAGTTTAAGTTTTGAAAATTAACCACAGATATGCAAGCTTGATGTAAAACTTAACAACATAGAAAAAGAACTATTAGGTAAAATGTGAACATTTTTCATTCTCCAGTCCTACTCCAGTGTCTAAAGTTAACCATTTGCTGTGCATCTTTATAAATGCGTTTTTAAACACATACACATACATGTGAAGTTGGGTTTTGGGGGGCGGGGAGGAATACCAAACACATTGGTATATCACTTGTTTCTTTCTCTTGTTTGTATGTCTTGCACATCTTTGTTATATATAGATCTGATACTTTATAAAGGTTAAGTAGTATTTCATTAGTTTGAATGAGCTATTATTAACCTTCTGTTGAAAGATATTTAATTAGTTTCGTTTTGCTATCACAAATAATGCTTTATTTGAAGCCAACTTTTTAATTTGATTAGTTTTTAATTACAAACTTTAAATCTTAAAATTTTTTTAAAAATTCAGACATTTTGGAGGAATGTAAGTTAAAAAGTGCAGCTCCCACTTCCCTTTCTAGTCCTACCTTTATTTTAAAAGTCAACTGTTAGGGAAACTTCCTCTGTGATTATTTCTGGAGAATGGATTCCTGCAAATGGAATTGCTGGGTTAAATGGTGTGCATATTTTAAATTTTGATAACCATTTCTCCCTCTTTTCACAATTATTCTTGACTATTATGCATTTCTTCTCCAGATAAATTTAGACTCAACTTATAAGTTAAATAAAAAATCCTTAGGTTTTTTTTGAATAACGTTACATTGAAATTTTAGATAAATTTGTGGCAAACTGACCTTTCTGATACCGAGTCTCTCCCCTCATATCTGTATGCATGTATGGTATGTCTTTCCCTTTTATTCACATCTCGCTTTATATTCTTAGGTACAGTTTTATAGTTCTTGTTTGTTTGTTTTTTTTCCCCTCCCCCATATGTATGGCATTCCCTCCTAGAATTCCTAGCTATCTTATGATTTGATTTGCTCTCGTGGATAGAAACTTTCAGTAACATATTCTCTCTCTTTCTGGTTATAGGAAAACTTTCTGATTTTTTCTGTTTATCATGTATCTAGTCACTTGAGCTGATGATATCTGAAAGTATTCAAGCTTTCTGACTTTCTTCTTATTTTTTATAACTTATGTGTTTTCCTCGTTGCCTTGACTAGTATACTTCCTGTATAATTTTGAATAACAGTGATAGCTAAAAATGTGGTATCGTTTCTGACTTTGAGGGAATGCTTCTGAAGTTCTAGCATCAGTTATGATGTTTGCTCAAACTTTGTTACAAATGGAGAATATTAAGTTAAAATATTTTCTGTTCTTGGCTTTCCAATATGATTTTTTGTTCTCTTTTATTTCTGATGATGTTTTTAAAAACCATAACTGGGTGTTGAATTTTATTGATGTTTTTGACTTTTTAGTGGTTATATAAGGGCATCACCAATGTTTCCTGGTTAATATTTTCCTAAGAGAGTTCCATTTTAAAGAATCGACTATATTGGGGTGCCTGTGTGGCTTAGCCGTTAAGTGTCTGCCTTCGGTTCAGGTCATGATCCCAGGGTCCTGGGATTGAGCCTGCATTGGGCTCCCTGCTCAGCGGGAAGCCTGCTTCTCCCTCTCACATTCCCATTGCTTGTGTTCCCTCTCATGATGTCTCTGTCAAATAAATAAAATCCTAAAAAAAGAAAAAGAATCGACTTTATTCAGGATGATTTACATACAATAAAATGTGTGTGTTTAAAATACACAGTTCAGTATGTTTTGACAAATATATATGTCCCTGTCACCACCACCACATTCAAGAGTTAGAGTGCTTTCATTATCACAGTCAAGATATAGAATATATCTGTCATTCCCAAAAGTTCCCTTTTGCCCTGTACGGTGACATTTATACCCCTCAGCCCCATGAAACCTTTGTCCTCTCTTTCTCACTATAAATTGGTTTCATTTGTTCTAGAATTTCATATAAATGGAATTACATTTTTTTGCATTAGCAAAAAATTTAGCAAAGTTAAATTGCATTTAGCTTTTTTCTCTCATTATGATATCTTTGAGAATCATACATGCTTCTGTGTGTTTAACTGATTCGTAACTTTTCATCGTTGAGTAGTAGTTCATGGTATTGATCTACCACAATTTGTTGACCATTTCACCTATTTAGAGATAGATGGATTGTTTCCAGTTTGGGACTGTTATTGATAAAGCTGCTAAGAACATTCATTCATGAAGTTTTGTGTGAATACAGATTTTTGTTTCTCTTGGGTAAATACCTAGAAGTGGATTTGTTGCATTGAATGGTAAATGAATGTTTAAATATAAAAACCTGTTTCCCATTTTACAGTTCCAATTGCTCTATATCCTTATCAACACTTGGTTATTTCAGTCTTTTTAATTTTAGCCCTTCTAGTGAGTTTATGTAGTAGTATCACACTGTAATTTTAATTTGCATTTATCTGATGATTAATGATATTGGAAATTTGCTCTTGGTCATTTATGTGTCTTTGTGAAGTATCTGTTCAAACCTTTTGCCCATTTTCAAATATTAAGTTGTTTGTCTTACTGAGTTTTAAGAATACTTTATATATTTTTGTGTAAGTCCTTTGACCCACACAGACACATACATACACAATGCAGTCTGAAGCTCACTTTTTATTTTTCCTAACTTTTCAAAATAGAGGAGCTTTTAATTTTGATTAAATTCAGTGGCACCTGGGTGGCACAGTCCCTGAAATGTCCAACTCTTGATTTCAGCTCAGGTGGAGATCTCATGGTCAGGCTTTTCCAGCCGCTCAGCAGGCACTTCGCTCAGCCAGAAGTCTGCTGGAGATTCTCTCTGTCTTCTTCTCCCCCTCCAACTTGTGCTCCTTCTCTCTCTCTCTCAAATAAATAAATCTTTAAAAACAATAAATTCAGTTCATTAGTCTTTTATGATTTGTGTTTGTGTTCTAAGTTTGCTCAGTGCAGTGTTGTGCAGATCTCTTATGTTTTCTTCCACAGGTTTTATAGTTTTTGCTTTTATGACAAGGTGTATCATGCATTTTGAGTTAATTTTTGTATATGGTGTGAGAAGAGTTAAGGCTCATTTTCTCAGTTCTAGCACCATCTGTTAGGACAACTTTCCTTTCCTTATTGAATTAACTTAGTCAAAAATCAATTGACCATATATGTATGAGTCTATTACTGGATTTTAATGCAATAAATGCAATAATTGCAATTAATGCAGTAAAACAAGAAAAAAAAAAACCCTGGATCTTTGGGAAAATTAAGAAAATTGATAAAGACAAAATCCGCTTGATCTTTGTACATCTCATTTTGCCAGTACCACATTGACATGATCATTTTGTTGCTTTATAATAAGTCTTGAAATCAGGTAGTACAAATACTCCCATCTTTACTTTTTTTTTTTTTTTTTAGTATTTACTTTTTTCTTGTTGTTTTCAAGGTTTTATTTGAATTCCAGTTAGTTAACATATGGTGTAATAATTAGTTTCAGGTATACAATATAGTGATTCAACACTTACATGCATCACCTGGTGCTCATAACAAGTGTATTCCGTAATCCCCATCACCTATTTAACCCATCCCCTCCCCACCTCTCTTCTGGTAACCATCAGTTTGTTGTCTATATTTAAGAGTCTGTTTCTTGGTTTGTCTCTCTCTCTTTTTTTGGTCCCTTTGCTTGTTTGTTTTGTTTCTTCAGTTCCACATATGAGTGAAATCATGTGGTATTTGTCTTTCTCTGACTGACTTACTATTTTTCAAAATAATTCTGGATTTTCTGTTTCTTCGCTTTTCCATAAAATTTTTTAGAAGTGACTTATTGGCTTCAGTCTTTCATTATTAAGTATAATAGGGCCTTTTATCCAGTTATTATTATGTAGTAAGAATTATTTTATGTATATTATATATTACCATGTTAAGTATACTAGGCATTTATTTTTATCAAGGTAAAGATGCTCCCATTCTGTTCCTTGATTGTTGGGAATTTTTATCAAGTGGACATTGAATTTTACTGTATTTATTGAGATGATCATATGGTTTATCTTCTTTGGTCTGTCAATAACATGAATTACATTGCTTTATTTTCAGATATTGGATCAGCTTTGCATTCTGTAAATCTCATTTGGTCATGATGTATTATCAATTTCATAAATCTGTGGATTCGAATTGCTTATAGTTTATTGAGTACTTTTTGGTATTTATGTTCAAGAAGGATGCTTTTTTCATGTAATTTTTTGTATCAGGATCACGCTGGTCTCATAGAGCTTTAAAGTGTTTCTTCCTTTTACATTTTCTGAAAAATTTTGGATGAGTGGTATTTGTTTCATTAATCTTTGTCAGAGTTTGCAAGCTAAACCATCTGGGCCCAGAGTTTTCTTTTTGAAGGGTTTAAAGGATAAATTCAATTACCTTAATAGGTTATCTACTTTTGGAAAGCTTGGTTTTTGACTACATGAATCACTTTTATTCACAATGTGAGTGTTAGTGGTTTGTGTCTTTGAAGGAATTTGTCTGTTTCACTTATTCATCACCATAGAGTTAGTTTCTTTATTATACTTTCAGGGTCTGTCCTACTGTAGTGATGTCTTTTCATTTATTCCCCATGTTGGCAGTGTGTCCTCTCTTTTGTTTTTATTGATTTGTCTTTATTAATTTTCTTAATTTTTCCAAAGATCCAGGGTTGTTTTTTTTTATTGTATTAAAAAAAAAAACTTTTCCATTTCATTGATTTTTAATCTTTACTGTCTCTTTTTGTATGCTTTTGGGTTTAAATCCATTCTGTTAGGATTTCTTAATGTATAAGCTTGCACCATTGATTTGAGACCTCTTTTCTTTCTAAACACTACTTTAGATATCCCCACAAATTTTGTTATGTTGGTATTTTCTAAATTCTTATGTGACTTTCACTTTGACCCATGGTTGCTTGGAAGTATATTGTTTAATTTCCAAATATTTGGTGATTTTGCCTATGTCTTTTTGTAATTGATTTCTCTGTTTAATTTTTTTGTAGGCAGATAACATACTTTGTATAATTTCCTTTAAGTTGTTTGAAGTTTGTTTTATGGCCCAGAAAATGTCAGTCTTGGTAAATGTTCCTTATGTACTTCAAAATAATGTGTATTTTGCTGCTTCTTGGTGGAGTATTCTGTAAGTTCTGTGTTTCATATTAAATTTTATATTTTACATTAAGTATTCTGTAATTGTCAGGTCAAGTTGACTGATGGTGCTTCTATGGTTTTCTGTTTCCTTACTGAGTTTTTATCTACTTGTTCTGTTGATCATTTCAAGAAGAATTGAACTCTTCAAGTATAATTGTGGATTTGTCTGTTTTTCCTTTTCTAACAATTTTTGCTTCATGAATTTCAAACGTCTGTTGTTAGGTGCACATATATTTAGGATTGTTACGTCTTCTTAGTAAATTGACCCCTTTATCATTATATAATATGCCTCCTTATTTCTGACAGTATTCCATCTTCTGCTGTCTGCTTTATCTGATGTTAATATTACCACTCTTTCTTTTGATTAGTGTTTGCATGATAAATCCTTTTGCTTTACATCTGTGCCTTTATATTTAAAGTAGTTTTGGTATAGACAACCCACTTTTGTTTTTTTCATCCATCCTGACAGGCTGGCTTTTTAATTAGGTTGTTTAGATTGTTTATGTTTAATGTAATTATTAATGTGACTGGATTTAAATCTACCATCTTAGTAGTTGTTTTTAATTTAACCTATCTACTGAATGTTCTGTATTTTTATCTTAATTATTAGCTCACTACTTACACTTATTTTGCCTCTTTAAAAATTTTATACTGGTTTCTCTGTGATTTGTATTGTACATCTTTAATTCCAGTCTCTATTCAGGCAGTGTTACACAACTTTTTATATAGTGTCAGAGCTCCTCAACAGTATATTGCCAGTTTCTTTTTTAACTATTTTTTTCACTAATACTGTCATCTATTTTATTTTTACATATGCTATAAGCTTGTAATACCTTGCTGTTATGTTTGCTTTAGACCTGCATTGTCCATCACGTCACTAGCCAGTGTGACTATTTAATTTGAATTTAGCGTAGTTAGTATTAAGTTTAAATTAATTTCCTCTGTGTACTGGCCACTTTTTAAACGCTTAGTAGCCATATGTAGCTTTTAGCTTTCAGATTGAACTGTGTAAGATAGAACGTTTCCATCATCTCAGGAAGTTCGATCAGACAGTGATTGCTACTTCACATACTTCTGTTCTGAGGTAATTACAAATAAGGAACAAATATATTTTACATTTATCTTCACTTTAAGTAAAGATAATTTAGAGTTCCACATTTCTTTGTAGAATCAAATGTCTGTTTTGTACTCTTTCTGTAGTTCATGTCTACTGGTAGCAGCATTTCTTGGGTTGGCTATAATGTGCTCTTTTTTTTTCTTTCTTTCCTTTTTTTTTTCTTTTCTTTTCTTTTTTTTTTTTTTTGCGAAGTACTTTGGAAAAGATTCTTTTGGTATAGATTATTTGTTCACAGTGTTTTTCTTACATTAAAGATACCATATATATTGTTTTCTTGTTTGCACAGTTTCTGATGAGAAGTCAGTTGTAATTCTTCATTCCTCTGCATCAAAAATGTTTCCTTTACTGTTGGGTTTTTATAGCAGGTTGAAAGTAATTTGTCTGAGGTGTGCATGTTTACTACTTATAGGGCTTTTTGTGTGTGATTGCTGAGCTTTTCTTAGATTTAAGGTTTGATCTCTTAAATCATATTTGGAAATTTCTCCAGATTTTCTCTTCTAATAGTTGTCCTGCACCACCTACTCTCTCTTCTTGAGAGAATCCCATTACATAGACGGTAGTTCATTTGATATAGTCCTGCGGTTCTTGGAGGCTCTGTTTTGTGTCCTTTTCCACACTTTTTTTTCCTTAATTACTTTGTATTTCAGTTTCGGTAATTTTTCATGACCTGTCTTGAATTTCATTTGTACTTTCCCCCCGGTCCTTTGATGAGCCTGTAAAGTGCTTTTTCTTTTTGGTCACTATTAATGTATCTTCTGTTTCTTGCATTTGCATTTCCATCTCCTGAAATCGTTGATCTATTTCCTAACTCTATTCCAGAAATTTTTTTTTTCTTTTACTCATCTCCTAGCCACAATGGAGGACAGTGATTGGTGTCCTTCTGTCAGTAGTGTAAGGTCCCCTCTGCCCCCCATATGGGTGAAGGGCCCAGGTAGAATTTTATTCTTCTCCTTTGTTGGCAGGCAGTACCTTCCTTCCACTCTGAAAGATGCCTCTTTAGTCTCCAGCCTGGTTCCCAATTTTTTTAGCACCTCTGAATAAGAGCCTGTGAGTAGATGCCAACTTTCTGTATTTCTGCAGTTCTCAGAGATTTTGTACTCTAATCCAACCCACACTTTGTCTTTACCTGCAATATAATTACCTGAGATGAGAAAACTTAAAACACTCTTTAGGGAAGATAAATTATCCTGATCCTCTAGGAAATAACATTCAGAATATAAGAAGGATGCATTTTGTAATTTCAAGGAGTCCATTGAAAGATTGGTACTGAAAGGTACATCAGACAAGCTAGTAGGTGAAATAAAATGAAATAGTAAAAAAATAAATAAATAAATAAATTTTTTTGACCAGTACCAAAGTCAAGAAAGGAAGGATAAAGGAACAAAGAAAAAATGAGAAAGATGATAACTTAAACTCATCTATATTGGTAATTATGTTAAATGTAAATTGATTAAGCACTTCAATAGCAATACAAATATTGTTAAGCCTTGTAAGTAAGACCCACCTATATTTTTCTTATAAAAAACACTTTAAATGTGAAAGTACAAATAAGATGAAAGTAAAAAAAAATTGAGTATTGTCTGCAAACACCAAAGGAAAGCTGATGTGACTGTATTAAACTTGTGTAAGATAGATGTAGGGCAATATGTATTATAAGAAATAAAGAGGAATATAGTATAATAAGTGGGTCAATTCATCAAGAAGACCTAATAATTCTAAATGTATGTTCACACACACACACACACACACACACACACACACACTACAGCTTTTGAATGTAGACACACACACACACAGACATAATACAGCTTTTGAATGTAGAAGTTAGCATAACAGGAAAGACGTATATATATATATATTCATAGCTGAGATTTTAAATATACATTTAAAGTAACTTATAGAACAGTTATGTAAAAAAAATCACTAAAGGAATACAATTGAATGACATGATTAATCAACTTGACATAATTGACCTTTATACAACATTGTATCTAACAACTGAAGACTACACCTTTTTTTTTTAAGTGCGCTTGGGACATTTGATAAAATAATTCTTAAATAAGTATCACACTTCAGATTGACATGTACATGTTTTCTGATCGTTGTGGAATTAATTACAAGTCAGTAACAGAAAAATAACTAGAAAGGCTCCAGGTGTTTGGAAGTTAAGCAAGACATTTCTAAATACTGCATTAATCAAACATGAAGTCACAGTAGAGGTTAGAAAACATTTCAGTCTGAAAAACAACAAAAATGTTGCATTAGAATTTATGGAATGGAACTGAAGCAGTACTTTGGGAGAACTTTGTAGCTTTATATGCATATGTTAGTAAAGAAAAAAGTTTAAAAATTGTTAATGTAAGCTTGCAACTGAAGGGAACAACGAATCAAACCCAAAGAAACTAGAAAGAAGGAAATTGTATATATAAAAGTAGAAATTAAGGGACTACAAATGTTTTACAGTCTGTTGAGAGGACTTTTTAAAAATAATAAATCTGTAATGAACTGATGAAGGAAAAAATGGGAAAAGACACAAGTTACCAATACCAGGAATGTAAAAGGAGGCATTAGTATAGGTCTTATAGATATTTAATTGTCAATAAGGGGAAATTATGAACAACTTTATATTAATGTTTGATAAGTTCAATGAAAGATCATAATCCTTGAAAAACACGACTTATCAAAACTGACATGGGAAATGGAAAATGAGTTGCCTAATGTCTATTGAGTTTCCACAAACCCAGGCTTCGCTGGTAAATTCTAAACATTTAGGTAAGATATACTGCGACTTTTACACAAATTCTTCTGAGAAAACATATAAATGTCACCCACAACATTTTATGATTTTAGCATAATCTTTTTTTTCATGTTTAGATTTCTTATATTTCTCTAATAATTTTATTTTATTTATTTTTAAATAAATTTTTATTATGTTAGTCACCATACAGTACGTTCCTAGTTTTTGATGTAAGGTTCCATCATTCATTACTTGCGTATAACTCCCAGTGCACCATGCAATATGTGCCCTCCTTAATCCCTATCACCAGCCTATCCCATACCCCCAACCCCTCCCATCTGAAGCCCTCAGTTTGTTTCCCAGAGTCCATAGTCGCTCATGGTTCATTCCCTCTTCCGTTTACCCCCCCTTTCCCTTTTTTCCCCTACCAATCTTCCTACTTCTTATGTTCCATAAATGATTGAAACCATATAATTGTCTTTCTCTGCTTGACTTATTTCGCTTAGCATTATCTTCTCCAGTCCCGTCCACGTTGCAGCAAATGTTCAGAAATCGTTCTTTTTGATGGCTGAGTAATACTCCATTATATATATGGACCACATCTTCTTAATCCAGTCATCTGTTGAAGGGCATCTTGGCTCCTTCCACGATTTAGCTATTGTGGACAATGCTGCTATGAACATTGGGGCGATTATGGCCCTTCTCTTCACTACGTCTGTATCTTTGGGGTAAATACCCAGTAGTGCAATTGCTGGATCATAGGGTAGCTCAATTTTTAACTTTTTAAGGGACCTCCACACTGTTTTCCAAAGTGGCTGTACCAACTTGCATTCCCACCAACAGTGTAAGAGGGATCCCCTTTCTCCACATCCTCTCCAACATTTGTTTCCTGCCTTGTCAATTTTTACCATCCTAACTGGCATAAGGTGGTATCTCAATGTGGTTTTGATTTGAATTTCCCTAATGGCTAATGATTTTGAACATTTATTCATGTGTCTGTTAGCGATGTATGTCTTCATTGGAAAAGTGTCTGTTCATATCTTCTGCCCATTTTTTGATTTGTTTGTTTGTTTCTCGTGTATTGAGTTTGAGAAGTTCTTTGTAGATCTTGGATACCAGTCTTTTATCTGTAGTGTCGTTTGCAAATATCTTTTCCCATTCTGTGGGCTGCCTTTTAGTTTTTTTGACTGTTTCCTGTGCTCTGCAGAAGCTTTTTATCTTGATGAAGTCCCACAAGTTCATTTTTTCTTTTGTTTCTCTTGCCTTTGGAGGTGTGTCATGAAAAAAGTTGCTGTGGCCGATGTTAAAGAGGTTGCGGCCTATGTTCTCCTCTATGATTTTGATGGATTCCTGTCTCACATCGAGGTCTTTCATCCATTTGGAGTTTATCTTTGTGTATGGTGTGAGAGAGTGGTCAAGTTTCATTCTTTTGCATGTACCTGTCCAATTTTCCAGGCACCATTTATTGAAGAGTCTGTCTTTTCCACTGGATGTTTTTTCCTGCTTTGTCAAAGATTAGTTGCCCAAAGAGCCGAGGGTCCATTTCTGGGTTCTCTCTTCTGTTCCATTGGTCTATGTGTCTGTTTTTGTGCCAGTACCATGCTGTCTTGGTGATCACAGCTTTGTAGTATAGCTTGAAATCCGGCAACGTGATGTCCTCAGCTTTGTTATTCCTCTTCAACAATTCCTTGGCGATTCAGGGCCTTTTTCTGGTTCCACACAAATTTAAGGGCTGTTTGTTCCAGTTCTTTGAAAAATATTGGTATTTTGATGGGGATGGCATTGAAAGTGTAGATTGCTCTGGGTAGCGTAGACATTTTAACTATGTTAATTCTTTTGATTCATGATCATGGAATATTTTTCCATCTTTTTGTGTCTTCAATGTCTTTCAAGAGTGATATGTAGTTTCTAGAATAGAGATCCTTTACGTCTCTGGTTAAGTTAATTCCGAGATAACGTATGATCTTTGGTGCTATTGTAAATGGAATGGATTCCCTAATTTTCTTCAGTCTCATTGTTCGTATATAGAAATGCAACTGATTTCTGAGCATTGATTTTGTATCCTGCCACATTACTGAATTGCTCTATAAGTTCTAGTAGTTTGGGGGTGGATTCTTTTGGGTTTTCCATACAGAGTATCATGTCATCTGAGAAGAGAGACAGTTTGACTTCTTCTTTGCTGATTTGGATACCATTGATCCCTTTTTGTCGTCTGATTGCTGTTGCAAGGACTTCTAGTACTATGTTGAATAATAATGGAGAGAGTGGGCATCCTTGTTGTGTTCCTGATCTTAAGGGAAAGGCTTTCAGCTTTTCCCCGTTGAGAATGATATTTGCTGTAGGCTTTTCATAGATGGTTTTTATGAAATTGAGGAATGTACCCTCTATCCCGACACTCTGCAGTGTTTTAATCAGGACAGGATGCTGTATCTTGTCAAATGCTTTTTCTTTACAATTGAGAGGATCATATGGTTCTTGACTCTTTTCTTGTTGATACGATCTATCACACTGATCGATTTGCGAATGTTGAACCATTCTTGCATTCCAGGGATGAATCCCACTTGGTCTTGTTGGATAATCCTTTTAATGTACTGTTGTATCTTATTAGCTGGGATCTTGTTGAGGATTTTGGCATACATATTACTCGGAGATATTGGTCTATAATTCTCCTTTCTGTTTGGGAGTCTTTGCCTGGTTTGGGGATCAAGGTAATACTGGCCTCATAGAATGAGTTTGGTAGTTTTCCTTCTGTTTCTATTTTTTGAAACAGCTTCAGGGGAATAGGTATTATTTTTTCTTTGAATGTTTGGTAGAATTCCCCAGGGAATCCATCAGGCCCTGGACTCTTGTTTTTGGGAAGGTTTTTGATCACTGCTTCAGTCTCTTCATAATTAATCGGTCTGTTTAAATAATCAGTTTCTTCCTGTTTCAGTTGGTAGTTTATAGGTTTCCAGGAAGGCATCCATTTCTTCCAGGTCGTTTAATTTATTAGCATAAAGCTGTTGATAAAAGTTTCTAATGATCATTCGTATTTCATTGGTGTTGGTTGTAACCTCTCCCCTTTCATTCTTAATTTTATTAATTTGGGTCCTTTCTCTATTCTTTTGAATACGTGTGGCCATTGGCTTATCGATCTTATTTAACTTTCAAAGAACCAGCTTCTAGTTCTGTTGATCTGCTCTACTGTGCTCTTGCTTTCTAATTCGTTGATCTCTGCTCTAATCTTGATCACCTGCCTTTTCGTGCATGGGTTAGGCTTGTTCTTCTGTTCCAGCTCCAGCTTCTTGAGGTGAGACTATAAAAACTGCATTTTAGATTTTTCTATTCTTCTGAGTGAGGCTTGGATGGCTACGTATTTTCCCCTTAGGACTGCCTTTGCAGTGTCCCATAGGTTTTGGACCGTTGTGTTTTCATTCTCATTGGTCTCCATGATTTGTTTAAACTGATTTTTAATTTCCTGGTTTAGTCAATTATTCTTGAGCAGGATGGTTCTTAGTTTCCAAGTGTTTGAGTTTGTTCCAAATTTTTCCTTGTGATTGAGTTCCAGTTTCAAAACATTGTGGTCTGAGAATATGCACAGAAAATTTCAGTCTTTTGGTATTGGTTGAGACCTGTTTTGTGACCCAGCATATGGTCTATTCTGGAGAACATTCCATGTGTATTCAAAAAGAATGAGTATTCTGTTTTTCTGGGGTGTAGTGTTCCGTATATATCTATGAGGTCCATCTGGTCTAGTATGTAATTCAAAGCTATTGTTTCTTTGTTGATTTTCTGCTTAGGCGATCTGTCTATTGCTGAGAGTGGAGTGTTGAGGTCCCCTACTATTAACGTATTATTATCTATATGTCTCTTTATTCTGGTTAAGAGTTGGCTTGTGTATCTAGCTGCTCCCCTTTTGGGGGCATAGATATATATAATTGTCATATCCACTTGTTTGATACATCCTTTAAGAATAAGATATTGTCCTTCTGTATCTCTAACTATAGTCTTTACTTTAAAATCTAATCTGTCTGATATGAGAATTGCTACCCCAGCTATCTTATGAGGTCCATTGGCATGAAAAATGGTTTTACATCCCTTCACTTAGAGCCTGGATGTATCTTTAGTTTCAAAATGAGTCTCTTGTAGACAGCAAATGGATGGGTCATGTCTTTTTATCCAATCTGCAACCCTGTGGCATTTTATGGGACCATTTAGGCCATTCACATTGAGAGTGATTATTGAGAGAGATGATTTTAATGATGTCACATTGCCTGTGAAGTCTTTGTTTCTATACATTGTAAATTTCTGTTCTGTATCACTCTTGGGGCCTTTTTTACTTTTATAGAACCCCCCTTAATATTTCCTGTAGGGCTGGTTTTGTGGTTATGAATTTGGTCAGTTTCTGCTGATCTTGGAGGTCCTTTTCTCTCCATCAATTCTGAATGACAGTCTTGCTGGATAAAGGATCCTTGGCTGCATGTTTTTTTCGGATAGAGCTTTAAAAATATCCTGCCAACTCTTCCTCTAATTCCACATCTGTGTAGACAGGTCTGATGTTATTTTGATGTTTTTCCTCTGTACATGAGAAATTTCATTGTCCTGGCCACTTTCAATACTGTATCATTGGATATAATATTTGCAAATTGCACTATGATGTGACATGGCGTGGGTTTGTCATGGTTGACCTTGGGAGGGGTCCTCTCTGCCTCTTGGACACGGATGCTTGTTTCCTTTGCTGTATTAGGGAAGTTTTCAGGTACAATTTGTTCAGATGTCTCTTCTAGACCTCTCTCTTTCTCCACCCCCTCGGGGATGCCGATGATTCTGACATTGGAACGTTTCATTGAGTCAGTAATCTCCCATAATGTACATTCTTGAGATTGGATTTTTTTGAGCCAAGTTTCCGTTTTAACTTTCTCTTCCACCATCCCATCCTCCAATTCACTAATTTGTTTTTCTGCCTCATTTACCCTGGTCGTCAGAGAATCTAGTTTTGACTGCATTTGATTCATAGCATTTTAATTTCTGCCAGATTCACTCTCATTTCCTCCCTTAGAGATTCTATATTCTCGTTAATATTTTCATTAGTATTGTTTTAAAGTCTACACCTAGTCTGACCATTGTCACTCTGAACTCTGTTTCAGGTAATTTTTTTTTTTTTTTAAGATTTTATTTATTTATTTGACAGAGGGCGACAGCCAGTGAGAGAGGGAACACAAGCAGGGGGAGTGGGAGAGGAAGAAGCAGGCTCCCAGCGGAGAAGCCTGATGTGGGACTTGATCGCAGAATGCTGGGATCAGGCCCTGAGCCTAAGGCAGATGCTTAATGACTGCACCACCCAGGCGCCCCTATTTCTGGTAATTTGGTTATATCCATATCCATCAGTTCTGTGGCAGAGGCCACAGACTCTTTATCTTTTCTTTGCTGGGGGGGATTTCTCCTTCTCGTCATTCTGATGAGGAGAGGTTGCAGGGTTTCCCAGAGCCCAAATTATTGACCAGGACCCAGGCAGTGTGCACTTGTTTTATAGGGACCTTAGGGATGTGGGCTTCTTGACTTTTCAGTCTGCCTTCTGGGGGAGTGGCCTGCCATGCTGATATTCAGGCAGCCCTGTTTGGGTAGAGTCTCCCTGTCCCCTGGGGATGGGCACAATGTGAGCTGGTATTTCCAGGCTTTTGTTTTCTGGCGGCTTCCCCTGGCAGTTTGCTGTGGCTCTTCTGAGAGTCAGAGCAGCAGTGGCCCGTCCTAGCCTATGTCTCAGAACAGAGAGATCACAGTCTGCTCTCCACTGAGCTCTCTTGGCGTCTTTAACTCTGTTTCTGTCAGTGCTGCCAATACCCCTGCAGCGTTCCGGATCGTGCACTCCATAGCCGGTGTCCCAGCCCTCACTTCCAGGGTCTGCATGTCTCTGTCCTTTGTGCTTCTAACACCGCCAGCTGCCCCCGGTTCCCGCACGCGCTCCCGAGCTCTCTGTTTCAGTGTGTTTCGCACACCCCGGATCGCTTTTCAGTCAGGTCGCGCGTGCTTTCCCGAGCTCTCCGTTTCAGTCTAGTTCGAGTGTGCGCTCTGGAGCTCCGGTTTTTAGTTTGGACGCGCACGTGCCAGAGCTCCCAGTTTCAGTCCGGTTCCAGTGAGCGCTCAGAGCTCCAGCTTTCAATCTGTTGTGTGCGTTCCCAGGCTGCTCTCTCAGGGGTGCCGTTCTGCGAGTCCAGCCCGCTCCCCAGTGCAGGTGGCCACTGCTTCCCGGCCGAGCACGGCGGCTCCCTCCCTTTTCTAGAAGTTTATCTTCCGATATCTGTGCGCGGAATTCACGGCTCCCTCTTCATACCTCAATACTCAGTGCTGGAGATATTCATTTGTAGAGATCCAGATGTATCTTCCTGCATCTCAGGCTGATTCCTTGGGTTTTCAGCATGGTCTGGTACATATCCAGCTCAACTCGGGACCAGCTGAAAAAGGGTACCCCTACTCCTCTGCCATCTTTTTCCTCTAGCATAATCTTGATAGGAAAACCTGACAAGAGCATGACAGAAAAGGGAAAATTATAGGCCAGTATTTATCATGAACATAGATATGGAAATAATCTGGGATACATATCAAGTATAATATAGATTACAAATTCGTTCCAGGAATGCAAGGTTGGTTTAATGTTTTTAAAATTAGTGTAGTTCATCTCTTTAACAGAACAATATATAGAAACAATAGGATCATTTCTGTAGAAACAGAGAAATCATTTGACAAAATTCAACATCCATTCATGATAAAAATCCTTGTCAACTTAGCAATAGAAGGAAATATCCTTAACTTCCTAAAGAGTATCAGAAAATGGGCGTGTCTGGGTGGCTCATTTGGTTAAACATCTGCCTTCAGCTCAGGTTAGTATCTCAGGGTCCTGGGATGGAGCTCCACATCAGGCTTCCTGCTCAGTAGGAGTCTCCTTCTCCCTTTCCCCCCACCCCTGTTCATGGGCACACTCTCTTGCTCTCAAATAAATGAAATCTTAAAAAAAAAAAGTATCAAAATGTACTCAATGAATATACTCAAACAATATACTCAATGAAAAGCCTTGTTTCATGTCCAATATCTTTCCTTCTATTCTCTGTTATATTGTTGCGTATGTTAGACATGGCCAGTATGCAGAAATGCATTGTATGATGTATACTAGCGATGAAAAATGTGTAGAATAAAATTAGAAAAGTATCTTTAGAATAGCATCAAGGAGCACCTGAGTGGCTCATTTGGTTAAGTGTCTGCCTTTGGCTCAGGTCATGATCCCAGGACCCTGGGCTTCTTGCTCAGCAGGGGTCTGCTTCTCCCTCTCCCTCTGTGCTCTCTCTCTCTGAAGTAAATGAATATTTTAAAAAGTAGCATCAAAACATAATATATCTAAGAATAAATATATTAAAAATTTGGGAAAACTTCTGTACTAAAAATGATAAAACAATGCTCGGAGACATTTTATTTTTAAAGATTTATTTATTTTAGAGAGAAAGAATGTGGGGGTGGAGGTGCAGAGAGAGAGAGAGAATCTCAAGCAGACTCTCTGTGCTGAGCACAGAGCCTGACTCAGGGCTCGATCTCTCTGAACCCTTAGATCTTGACCTGAGCCAAAATCAAGAGCCAAGGTGCTTAACTGACTGAGCCACCCAGGTACTCCCAGAGACATTTTAAAATACTTAAATAAATAGAGAAATATTCCATCTTTATGTAGTAAGAAACTCAAATTTGTTACCATGTCAGTTTCCTCAAGTTGGGCTATGGGATTGATACAATATGAAAATCCCAGAATTTTTTTTCGTTTTTGGTCAAATGGATTCCACAATTTATATCAAAATGTAAATGTCTCAGATGTTAAGAATTACTATGAATTTACAGTCATTAAAACAGTGTGTATTAGAACAAGGTACATAAAAAGATCAATGGAAGAATATGAGTGTCTAGAAATAGCCCTTCACATAAACCATCTTTAATTTGTGACAAAAGTGCCACTGAAATTAAGAAGAGAATGCATTTACTTTTAATAAATCATGTTAAACTGGATATCCACATGGTAACAAAATCAACCTCGATTTATACCTTGTGCTATCTTCAAAAGTTCATTGAGTTTGAACATAGATCTAAATGTAAAAGCTAAAATTATGACGCTTGTAGAAGAAAACCTAGATGAATATCTTTTTCACCTTTGCAAAAATTTCTTAAATAGAACATAAAATCGATAAATGAGACTGTATAAAATTAAGAATTTCTGTTTTTCAATATATCATTAAGAAAGGGAAAGGCAAGCCATGGAGTATAAGAATATTTGCAATAAATAAATTCAGTAAAGGACTTGTATCTGGAAAATATAAGTAAATTATAAAACAAAAAGAAAAAGGCAAGCAACTCAGTTTTTAAAAACATGCAAAAAAGTGATCAGATTCTTTACAAAAGAAGATATACAAAAGGCCAGTGTGTACAGGTAAAGTTGCTCCACAGTATTATTTATTCATGAGGGAAATGTCACCATCATACCCCTACCAGAATGGCCAGAGTTAGAAACTCACAATAAGGAGTGTTGGTAAAGATACAAAACAAGTGATGCTATTATATATGGCTAATGAGGATGTAAATTGTTTCAGCCACTTTGGAAAACCGGTAATGACTGTTACAGCTAAATATAGCCCTGTACTATGACCCATTAATTCCAGGTCATACTACCCAAGAAAGGTAAAAAATATGTATAAGAGTATTTATAACAACATGAATGAATCCCAGAAACATTGTGTTGAGTGAAAGTAGACACAAAAGAGTTCATATTGTATGATTCCACTTGTGTAGTTTAAAACGGGAAAAACTAAATCTGGAGTAGAAGAAGTCCAGAAAGTGGTTGCCTGTGGATTGAGAGAAGTTTAATCAGTTGAAAGGAGTAAGAGAGAACCTTCTGAAATGATGGTAGTGTTTTATAATTTGATCTAGGTGGTAGTTACTCAGATATATAACGTGAAAAAATTCATTCATTCAACAAATGATTGCAGAGAAAAGGAAAATACTTGAAAAGTTTTATCATGAAAATTTCCAAACAGATTTCTGTGGAGTACAGGAAACCACATCTAAACAACATCTTGCATCAACGTTTTGCCATGCTTGTTTCTTTGTTTCTCCAAACCCACTCATATAAGCTCTTTTTTTTTGTAGTTAAGACACATCCAAGTGTCCAGATATCACAGGTATATTAATTTGTTCTGAACACATTTTGTGAATTTTTATATTATCAATGAAATTTGCTGCATTGGTATGCATAACATTGAATTTTCTATTTTCCTTTTTTTCCTGTACTCTTTTTTTCTTTTCCTTTCTCATTGACACGGAAATAAATCTACACTTTTTCCTTATTTCTAAGTGATTTGACTTGGCATCCCAGAGGGTGGGTGGGTTGATTGAGCAAGGCCCTTCTTAGATGTGCCACATCTGAATCAGATCTTCCTATCTAAGTGGGAGGGAAATTTGAGGAATATTCTTAATCCTATTTTTCAGTGGTTTGGTATTTTATTCTTCCATCTCAATTTGTCTTTGACTTTAATCTTTTCTTCCCCTTACCCAAGTATATTTCCAGTAAACCATAGAAAATCTTTATTGTTCTAGTGTGTTGGCTTTATGCTCATTTAATTCTTTCTTCACAGATTTCTCTCTATGGGTAGTCTTTAAAAATAGCATTTTGTAGCAGTTATTTATTTATTTTAAAGATTTATTTATTAGAGAGCGAGAGAGCACACTCATGTGAGAGAATGAGAGAGCATGAGAGTGAGATTGCACAAGTGGGGATTGAGAGGGCAGGAGGAGGGCAGGGACAGAAGGAGAGGGAGAGGCAGACTCCCCGCTTAGCAGGGAGCCCAACATGGAGCTCCATCCCAGATCCCTGAGATCAAGACCTGAGCCAAAGGCAGACCCTTAACCGACTGAGCCACCCGGGTACCCCATTTTGTAACAAGTTTTTAACAATTGTTTAAACCATTTTTGGTGAGATAAAGGCTTTACCATAACAAGTTGGAAATACAGTTTTTTATCTACTTAAACATAAAAATTTTGGATTATCTAAAGGTTTGTTTCTAATTACATATATTTTATGTTTTTTAGTGGAATTTTCATTATATCAGTGCTGAATTTATTAACACTTTTACAATAGTTTACGGAAAAGTTGTCATGAAAGATAGTATTTAAGTAAGCTTAGCCTTTTATCAGATTATCTCTTTGTGTTCCTGGGGATAGTAAACCCATTTATCTCAGAAGTTTAGTAGTTGTAATTTTAAAATTTCTCTGATTTATCTATTATTGTCATTTCTACTGTTGTTCATTTACAAAATCTAGTAGTCGTATCCTGGAGGTTTTCTTGTTCAGCAGCCTGTAACTTCGAAGTCCAGTGGCTGATAGTACGTTACTTGATTTGCTGCAATTGATTTTATTAATGTGTCCACTTATTTATAGAAATATATGGGAATCATATCACCTTAGCCCTTATTTATTGTGTATCTACTAGTTGGATTTAGTGGCGTATTTTGCAGTTGTCTATATGTAAAAGCAACCTTTTGTGCTTGTGTCTAGAAGATACAAAAAATCTAGAGGGAGATTAAAAAGAATATGTAAGTACGAACAATAAGTGCAAGCTTAGATTGTTATTCACAATAGATACTTTATTAATCTCTTGGAATATTTATTTTGCCTTAGCAGCTAAAAATAGAAAGATGAGATAATGTTAATAAACTAAGTTAAGGGGTGCCTGAGTGGCTCAGTTGGTTAAGTGTCTGCCTTCAGCTCAGGTTGTGATCTTGGGGTCCTAGGATCAAACCCTGTGTCGGGCTCTCTGCTCAGCAGGGAGTCTACCTCTCCCTCTGTGATCTGTCTCGCTCTTGCTGTCTCTCAAATAAAATCTTCAAACTAAGTTAAAATGTAATTGGTTCCAACATATACAACACAGCTTTCTGGCAGTATTTGTCATAGTTTGTCCTAAACTCATTTTGTCGTGAAGTTTGTATTATTGAATTTATAACTCAGTAATTACCAAAATTTTGTATGACTAAATAATTATCTTACTGAAAGGAAATGCAGGCTTCATAATTTTAGAAGTTTGTTTTATGAGGAATTTTAAGAAACGTTTTCAGGACATTTTACAGGTATTTTTATAAAGGCAAATATGAGAGAATATAAAACAAATTTTCCAGTGCACTTGGAAGGGTAATCAAGACTTTGCCTTTCAGATAGTTGGATTAAATTGTATTTGTTTCTCAACTTACTTTTCTATTTCTAGGAAAGATAGTTTAACAATGAGTTATTTATAGGCAGCTTACTAAATGGGAGAAAATAGTTGCAAATTATATATCTGATAAAGGGTTAATATCCAAAATATATTAAGAATTCATACAACTCAATAGCAAAAAGACAGTCTAATTAGAAAATAGGCAGAGGATATGAGCACACATTTTTCTAAAGACAACATACAGATGGGCAACAGGTACATGAAAAGATGCTCAACGTCATTAATCATCAGAGAAGTGCAAATCAAAACCACAATGAGATATGAACTCACGTCTGTTAGAATGGCTTTTATCAAAAAGACAAGAAATAACAAGTGTTGGCGGGAATATGAAAAGAAAAAAACCCTTGTGCACTCTTGGGGAGAATGTAAACTGGGGCAGCCACTATGAAAGACAGAATGGGGTTCCTCAAAAAATTAAAAATAGAACTACCATATGATCCAGTTATTCCACTTCCGGGTATTTATCTGAAGAAAACAAAAATACTAAGTTGAAAAGATATATGCACCCCCATATTCATTGCAGCATTATTTTTAATGGCCAAGATATGGAAACAACCTAAGTGTCTATTGATGGATGAACGGATAAAGAAGATGTGGTACAAAGCCAGGGAATGCAGAAGTTTGCTTGCATTCACCAGAAGCTAGAAGTGCTAAACGATTCTCCTCTAGAGCCTTTGGGAGGAAATATGGCCCTGTTGACACCTTGATTCTGGACCTTTAATCTCCAGAACTGTGAGAGAATGTTTTAAGCGAAGAGGAAAAAAAAGAGGAAGGGATTTTCCTGGGGAAGAAAAAAGATGCAGTGCGTGTGCATGTACACAATGGAGTATTATTCACCCATAAAAAGAATGAAATCCTGCCATTCACAACAATGTGAATGGACCTTGAGGGCCTTATACTAACTGAAATAAGCCAGACAGAGAAAGACAAGTACTGTATGATTTTTTAAGTGGAATCAGTGAAAAAGCTCATCAATACAGAGAACAGATTGGTGGTTTCCAGAGGTGGGAGTGAGAGCAGGCAAAATGGGTGAAGAGGGGCAAAAGGTAACAAACTTACAGTTACAAAATAAGAAATTCATGGGAATGTAATGTACAGCATGGTGTCTGTAGTTAATAATACCATATTGTACATTTGAAGGTTGCTACAATACATCTTAAAAGTTCTCATCACAAGAAAAAGAATTTTACTATTTATGGTGATAGATGTTAACTAGATTTACTTTGATGATATTTAGCACTATATACAAATAACGAATCATTATGTTATATACCCAGTACTAGTATATCAACATACCTGTTTTGTTTTTTTTTAAGTGGATTATTTTTGGCTCCCAGCAGACAGTTCACAGGGGTATAGATCCAAGCTTTTGAAACTCTTCCAGAAGTTCAACCAATTTCTCCTTCCCTTTGCCTAAAACTTTACTTAAATCAACTAGATTTAAATTCTAAAAGTAAGTGTTCCTGATGTAGTAGCTATGTAGTGAATATTTATTAGAAGATAGGTAGAATATAGGAGCTAAGCAGCAGGTCTGACATAGCCTGCAAGCAAAACACTGGTATAATTCATTCTGATACTGTCAACCCTAGCATGGCACTACCTATGCTGAGAATAAGCAGATCTTTTAAAAGGGAGAAAATATACTTCACGAGTTGGCATTAGAAAATCTTTCTTCTAGTAATAGGTAGAAGTATAAGTAAATCTAGTATCTTAGTGCATGTAATTTAAATTATTTGTGTTTGTTATTTACTGCAGGATAATTCGTTTGCTTCAACAGACCTGGTAGCTCTGAACATTTATATCTCATAGTTTCTGAGTCAGAAATTCAGGAGCAGCCTGGCTGGGTGGTTTGTCTCATGGTCTCTCATGAGGTTGCAGTCAAGATATGGGTTGGGGCTACGGTCATCTGAAGACTTGTTTGGGACTTAAGGTGCCGCTTCCTAGGTGGTTCATTCAAATGGCGGTTACCAGAAGACCTCAGTTCCTTCCGGCTCTTGGCAGGAACTGCCAGTTCCTCAACACGTGGATCTTAGGATTACTTGAATGATCTCCTGATACAGCAGCTTGCTTCTCCCAGAGAGAGTAGCTAAGAGAGAGCAAGAAGGAAGCCACAATGCCTTTTATGCCCTCATCTTGTACATTATACATTGTCACTACTATCACATTGTCTTCAGTAGAAACAAGTCGCTAAGTACAACCCACACTGGAGAGGTGCAGATTGGGAGAAGTATCAAAGAATTTGTAGAACAGAATTGTTCGTTCATTCATTTATTCATTCATCCATTCATCCATTTGAATACATACGATGTTAGACAATGTATTAGAAGCAGTGCATTTAATAGACTGCATTAATAGTGCATTCAGGTAAAAATAAAACAAGGCCTTTGTCTTTAAAATCACCAGTCTTTAAATTCTGCTGTGGGTTGTGTGTATCCCATACCCATGCTTTCCCTTGTATTCTTTTGAAGATTGTTTTTATTGTCTCTCTATAGCTGCTGGCATATCTATCCTAGTTAAAATGATAAAGTGATGACTTCTAGGTTAATAAGATCTAGAATTAATACTTTGCTGATTCATTCTTTAATTCTTAGACAGCAACATGTTTTTATAGTTTGCTTTATGACAATTAGTAAGAAATATTTAAAAGTACCGAAGCCTTTGATTGGAATTCCTCACTAGTAGAGAGGAATCGTATGTTACTTATTAAGTGAATAGTACAAGGAGCAAGAGACTAATTCAGCAAGCCAGCATCTCTTCAGAGAGAACTCAGACTGAATGTTTCTGATTCACTTGAGATACAGATTCAGGACTGATGAATTAACCATTTTAATCTTGACACGCCACTTTGGTTTTTATTTCTTGTTACTCATCCTCTCTCCTCCCTGTTCTCCTCTTTTTTCCTTCTTTATACTTTTTTATTTGGAAATGAGATAACACTGTTGTTAGGTACTTTACTATAGCTGGCCTTAGGTGAAATAAAAATAATTAGTATCTGCAGAGAGATTCTATTCTGCATTTCATTCATAAGGCATGAGCCACTTTTGAAAATAATAAAAGAAGCAGAGAACAGGAAAGTACAAGAAATTTAAAAGATTATTATAGAGAATACTAGAAGGCTGGAAGTAAAAGTGGATGAAGTTTACCATCTCATAGAGTGAAAATAAGAAAGAAAAGTTTGCAAAGGATTAATCTGTGTAGGCCAAATACAGAGAAAATAGGAATTTTGAAAAAGGACATCTTTGAGACAAACTGACACAAGTCTCTAAAACAGCCCAATCAGGGCTGTGTAGGAGAAATTTTAAAATGGCCTGCCCCTTAAGTCCCTGTGGCATTATAGAATATTATTTATTAAGAGGATATCCTAAATATTCCAGGGAGAAAAATTGGTTTACTTACCAAAAGATGAGAAATAAATTGGCAGAATGGGATTGCTATATGCAGCATGGGATGTTGGAAAACAATGTCTCTCAGAATTTGGAAAAAAAAATAGTTTTGTCTTGTGCTATACCTAAAGTGTGAGGGAGAGATGAAAATGTTTTCAGGCATGCAAGGACCCAGAGTTTACCTCCTTACATTAAATTTCTGAAACAATTACTTGATCTTCTAGTAAAAACAGACAGACTTGATCTTCTAGTAAAGACAGCCAGCCACACACACCACACACCACACACACACACACACACACACACACACACACACACACGAACATGGGATTCAAATCAGGGGACTTACCTCAGAAGTACAATCAAAAGATATCAGAGCCAGGGTCATACAGGCCTTGAAAACAAGTAGACTAAGTTTAGATGAGGATGTTGGAGGGCTCAGAAGAAAATATCTTTAGGAAGCAAGTGGGATCACATTAAAGACAATTTTTAAGGGGTGCCTGAGTGGCTCAGTCAGTTACGTGTCCTTGATCTCAGCTCAGGTCTTGATCTCAGGGTCATGAGTTAAAGCCCCGAGTTGGGCTCCATGCTGGGTATGGAGCTTGCTTTAAAAAACGAAAAACAAAAAAAACCAACCTATTGTTCAGAAACAGTGATTTTCAGTTTTTCTGTACTCTTCCAGTTCCAGTTCCTTTTCTCTCACTATCTCTTTATAGCATTCTGATCAGGGTTTTACAGCCACCACTCTACCAAAGGTGCCCTTGTCAGGATCTCCAGTATCCTCCATGTTGCTACGTTCAGCGGCCAGGTACAGATCCTCCTCATACTTTGTCTCTTAGCAGCATCTGGCACAGTGGATCAGTTTTTATGTCTGAGGCACTTTCTTCATTTGGTATCCACACCCCGGGATTTTCCTTTTCTCTCATTGACCTCTGTCAATTTTTCTGATATTTCTTTTTTCCTGGCCTCTTCATGTTGAATCATCTCAGGGTTCAGTCCTTGAACTTTTTTCCTTCTCCAAGTACACTTAGATGTCCTGTCCAAGTTCATGCCTTTCTGAATATTATCTTTATACTAATAACTCCCAAATTATACTGGCAGCTCAGCATTCTTTAGTCAACTCCAGGCTCTTATTTAACATTTCTACTTGAATGTCTGATAGATACCTCAAATTTAACACATCTAAAACTTAAACTGAAGATATTTTCTCCAAACCTGCTTCTTCCACAAATTTTCCTACTTCAGTTAATGGTCACTCTTATGTTTCTAGTTACCCAGGCTTTAAAACTTAGAGTCAACCTTGATTCCTTACCTTATCTTATAACCTGTATCAGACAATTTTATTGACACTACTTTCACAGTTTATTCAGAATCTGACCATTTCTCACCAGCTCTGTTTTTACCCTGGTTTAAACTACTGTCATCTCTTGCCAGTATTATTTCGATAACTTTGCAACCAGGCTCCTTACCTTTGACCTTGTTCCTCTTCAGTCTGTTCAAAGCAGTAGCCAGAGTGTTCCTCTTAAAACAGAAGTTAGGTAATACTTGTTCTGTGTTCAGAACTCTTCAGTGGTTTTGCGTCTCACTCAGAATAAAACCTACATTCCTTGCATCACCCTGTAAGGGCCTATGTGATCTGTTCCACCTCACCCTCCACCCACCCACCTAATTAATTTTCTAACTTCATCTGTTACTTTCTCTCTTACTCGTTCCATCCCGGAATTCTTGCTATTGATCACTTCTGGAAGTTTTCACCTCAGGAACTTCCTTTTATTCTGCCTGAAACGTTCTTTCCCTAGATTTACACATGGCTTTCTCCCTCACAGGTGTTTGCTCAGATGATCCTTTCTAAGTGAGGTTTTCCCTAACCACCCTATTCCTAATGGCACACCATCAGCAACTCTTCAGTCTCTGTTTTATTTTGCTCCACAGTATGTATTATCTAGCATGTGTTTATTTACTTCTTGTTTTGTTTAGTGTCTGTACCACATACTGTAATTTTAGGAGGGCAGGAATGTTTGTCCACTTTGTTCATTGTCATATCCTCAGCACTGGAAATAGTGCCTGGAACATGGTGAAATAAAGCTTTATTCTATAGAGAAGACTTTGGGTAAAACACTTGTGAACTTAAATCCGTGGTCATGCTTTACGATTGCCACGTACTGTACTGTGGATATGTGAAGATTCAAGTTATTTCAGATCATTTTTCTTAGTATTAAAGCGATATTAATTAGAGCTTATGTTTTTGCCAGTATGATAGGATTGGTTTTTTTTAATATTATTTACCCTTTAGTTGTTGCTAACAGTCTGACTTGTTTCAGATGTATTAGAGGATCACAACCTATTGCTGAATTTGTAATTTATATTGGAAAATGTGTGTGTACTCCTATGTATGTTAATATATAGCTACCTGTGGCTAGACAGATAACATATACAGTTAAGCTCATTTGCAGAACTATCATCTTCTGATAAGTGGTGATAGGCAATTAGCAATAGCTCCATTGTTTAATAAGGTGTTTAAATAGAAATGTAACCCCTTACCATATCTTTTTAAAAAGCACAGGTTGCAACTTTTGAAATAGTAAATGGATTAATTTCAAAACAAAAGAAGGTCTTTTTATATTTGTTACATGATAAAATATTTAATTTTTCTAATTTAGAATAGGTTCTTATTTGGAATTAAAATATCTGAATGATAAATTGACTATTTGTAAAGAGTATCATTATTTACACACATTACTTTTTAATTGTTATAAACCATTATGCATTTAAAAAATAAAGTCTGTACTCTTAGAGTTAACTTCCTTTAACAGTGCCAGGGCTAAAGGAACTGTAGTGCTTGGTGGAGCAGCAAAGAGAGCACAGTGTGGTAGACTCCCAGATATTTTGGTCATTACCTCAGTCAACACATCTTCCAATATATTTGCTTATTTACTTTTAAATTATATGTGTGTCGTTATCATTGTCAGTCTTAAGGATGATATATACTTACAACAAGATTTTTCAAGAGGAGATGTAACTTTTCAAATAGCCATCTTGATAGTTGTAAGGTTTTTTGATGATCAGATAATATTTTTCTGATATTATGGGGCTAACAAAGAGCTTCACTAGGAGGAGTATTAGTTTTGTCATTTTTGTTCTGTGCTTTGTATAATTATTTAGTTTAATCCATGGTTTCTTTGTAGGAATCTTCTGCAGCTTATTCATTGTGTGAGTAAAAACTAAATCACATCCATAATTGCACTGAACTGGGCACACGAAAACTGCCATATATGTCACAGTATACTGAAAAAGAGCCAGCAGGTAAGCAAAGTGTTTTTGTCAGTTCCTCTACATTGAGGACTTTTATTTTTCTCTCTAGATACCTTGAGTATTATACATGACATGGGATCATGGTCTTATTTAAGGCCATTTTTAATCCACATATTGAATATTTGTAAAGCTTAATTTCTAATTTTTGATATGAAAATAGATATAAATAAAAATTTTTATTTTTTTTTTCCATACCCCTTGGGCTGCTATTCTGCTTTCCATTTTGGAGACTATTCCTTTGGAGGAGTTGTTAAGGGTACTGGTTTTGGAGTCATACTATTCAATTATTGGACAGTTACTACAGACTGAACTTTAATTTTTTTGAGCTTTAAAATGAAGTACAGTATCTACCTCATAAGTTCGTTGAGGGAATTAAATAACATAATGTAAAACTTGATAACTGTTATAAATACATGTATGTTTTTTATTTGTGCTTGGAAGCAATTGTATTTCTTATTTTAATGCAATAAAACAAAAATATGTAATTGTTTCATTGTTTCATATACTGTGAGAAAAGATTTTATTTGCTCTTGTATAATATATGTAAAATCTAATTGACTAAAGAAATTTAAACTTTTTTATGTATAGATGTGGTAATGTTCTTAAGATTGCTACTGTTCACTACCGCATTAAGCTGTTCTATGTAAGGTACTTTATTTAGATAATTTGGAGGATTATTGTCCAAACTTCAGTGAGCTTTTGCAGTGTGGCATATGAATTTGGCATATGAAAAATTGTTTTTAGTAGGTTACATCATAAAAATCTAAACTATCTTTAAGGTACCAAACTTTAAAAGCTATTTTGGGGGTAGGGAGGCACATAACTCTCATAACATCGTATTTCATGTTTACTTTTCAAGTGTGTTTTATAGTATTAGTAAGGTGTAGTGGATGTTCAGTAGCGTATGATTTGGCAAGTAATAGCATATATGTTGAAATAGTATCCCTACTGGTCACCAGAATAAAAGTCATTGTGTGCCTCTCTTATTTTTAACTCTGTTTTTCAGCAATGGATCAAGAATCCAGCAAGGCTGCCTGGCCCAAACCAGCAGGAGGATATCAGACAATCACAGGCAGGAGATATGGAAGAAGACATGCATATGTCAGTTTTAAACCATGTATGACCAGGCATGAAAGAAGTTTGGGTCGGGCTGGTGATGACTATGAAGTATTGGAACTAGATGATGTGCCAAAGGAAAATTCCTCAGGTGTGCAACATGGGATTTTATAAGAGCTATTAATAAGCATGTAGGAATTGATCTTGTAAAATTTGAAATTGTGTGTGGGTTTTATGTGTTTACGAATACAAATGTACATTTCCTACCAAGAAATTCTATTTTGATATTTTAATTGAATTTAATATTAATACTATATACATTTAAACATAGAAGAATATAGAATACAGCCAGTCGTTAAAATACTAACTACATTGCCATAGTAGTGATTACCTTATCACATCCTTCAGGCAGTGGGGATTGTCATCTTTCAATCAAAAAACTTTTTAATGTGAACTGAATATATTTTTCTTTTATATTATGTTTAATAGCTTTTTTTATTTTGTTTCTTCAAATAATTTAGCTTGGCCAATTTGATTTTTTTTTTAAAATCATTTTATGAAATACAAATGTCAAGTAGTAGTTATTTAATTAAAATTTCTTTATTATTCAGTGGTTTGGGAAAGTATTTTGGAGATGTCCATGTACTATAATTACACATCTCTGGGCCGGAGTGTGGTCTTCTTCTTATCCTGAGCAAATTTGATAATTCTAGATTATTTTTACTTTCATTTATAAACAAGAGTCTAAATTATTAGCTAATAAGTTTATTCTGTTAAAGAAGCCTTTCTGTGGTATGACAAGACTGTGCTTTATTTTTTATAATTTATAAATTTTTGTTCTAACAAGACATCTTCCAATAAAACTCAGATGTCTTCATTTTTTATTATTACGTTAGTAGTAATAAAAAATAGTCAAGCTTAAAGTGATTTATAGAATAGATATGATTTTATTCTTGTATCAAGATTATGACAAACCATGGCAAAGAGATTCAACTTGTTGACTTTTTTGTTGTTTTGCAGTCATAGGTATAACATATCTAAAGTTAACTCATTATTATAGATGTATTATAAAATATCCATTTTGGGGACAAATCTAATAATATCTGGAGACTGAGATATAATCTTCTGAATTGACATCAAACACAGTAGAGTTTCATTTCTGTTAGATCTATAACCTGTTCTTTTATGTCAAAAATACTGTTGAAGTGTTTTTACCTGCCCATAATAAAAGAAGTTAAGTTTGAATTGTGCACCCTAATAACTGGGAGAGCAGATTGGTTACCCTGTGACTTGACTTATGCCTCTCCTTTTAATGTCTTTTACAGAATGTTTTAGGTCTCAGGATTTAGGTGAAAAACCTCCAAAAGACATTTGAGGGAGAGGATATTGAGGGGCTATACAATGGCATAAATGAATTCATAGGGTAACCAGTGTGCTCTCACAGTTAAGTGAGGGAGCATAGAAGTACCTGGCGCAGAAATTCACTTGTATTCAAGTGCATAATAAGTGGCATAATTTCTACTTAAATAGTCATTATTAAATAAAATTATATCTGATGTCTCCAAATATGTTTTCTTTGTTCTCTATGAAGGTTCCAGTCCATCGGATCAAGTTCATTCTTCTTTATCCAATGACACTTTATTTGACAAAAGTGAAACAGAAATTCCCATTTGTGATACAACATTGAATCAAACCACTGAGAGCAGTCCATCCTTTGCTGCAGTACATCCTAGCGAGGAGGGCAGGGAGACTCTAGGAGGCAGTACAGATCTTCATAATCACTCTGAGGGAGAATATACTACAGAAGCTTGCAGTGCTTCAAGTGTACAAAATGGAATTTCATTGGTTCAGACTGACTCTTACAATCCAGATGGCACACATGGAGAGACCAATGACCGTCTTCAGCTTTCTGCAGAAGTTGTGGAAGGTGGTGGATATCAGGAAGCATTGGGCAACACAGTATTTGAGTTGGCAAATGGAGAGGTAGAGGCGTATACTGGTCTTTCACCACCAGTTCCCTCTTTTAACTGTGAAATAAGAGATGAATTTGAAGAATTAGATTCAGCACATTTAGTCAAAAGTTCTACTGGTGATACTGAGTTTGTCAGTCAGAACAATCAGGAATTTCAGAGGTCCTCTTCTGAAGATGAAGTTGTTAGAAAGAAACAACAAAATGATACTAGCCAGGAGAGTCAGAGAGAAAATGCAGCTGAAGATGCAGTGTGTGCTCCCGGGCATATCTGCAGTGAACAAAATACTAGTGGTAAGGACAAGAACCAGGGAAATTTTCCTGAACAGGTAGTGAGGCCCAAAGTTAGAAAACTGATAAGTTCAAGCCAGGTGGACCAAGAAACAGGTTTTAACAGGCATGAGGCTAAACAAAGAAGTGTTCAGAGATGGAGGGAGGCTTTGGAAGTTGAGGAAAATGGGTCAGATGACCTCTTAATAAAATGTGACGACTACGATGGGGAACATGACTGCATGTTCTTGGATCCACCTTACTCAAGAGTTACGCATAGGGAAACAGAACATAACCAAATAACAGCGGAGAGTGGAGCCACAGCAGGAAGGCAAGAAGTGGTAGAGAACGCCTTTTGGAATGGCTGTGGAGATTATTACCAACTGT
Organism: Ursus americanus; assembly: GCF_024610735.1. NCBI lineage: Eukaryota > Metazoa > Chordata > Mammalia > Carnivora > Ursidae > Ursus > Ursus americanus. The sequence goes on from NC_142131.1 coordinate 3,321,089, forward strand.
ATGACAAGGATGAAGATAGGTAAGATTTCGTGCTTTGTCAGATTGTGTAGTAAGCAAGGTGGTTTATTTCTACTAACCGTAATGTTTGATGGATGGGCGCTCTGACATGGTCAGGGAATTAGGTATTTTGACTGATCAAATGTTCTTGTTTTCTGAGTGCTGACCACACATGCTAACTACTGGTTAGTTATTTACAGAAACTTTCTTTGGGGCATTTCAGGAGTTTATAGAAATTCTAAGTTCAGATAATGATAATTAGCTATTACAAAAGGATAGAGATACTAATTATTTAAATTCATAATATTTCATTTAATAAAATGCAAGGTAAACGTCCATTGTATTTTTTAAAAAATTGTATGTTAATCCATCTGGGGCTTAAAAAGTGATTAAGATTACAGAAAATTTGATAATGTTGTATTAACTTTGCCAATATTTATTAATATCACCTGTTTCTCTGTTCTTTTTGCTCTTTTTATTCTTAGGCTTACTTTTACCTATTTTTATGTAGCATTTGATTTTTGGTCATAGCTCAATGTGGTATATATTATTATTTCCCCCATCTATAGACCCGGAAACTGAAGCACAGGAGAGTTAACTTCCCAAAGTAACAAAGCTAGTAAATTTTGGAGCTGTAATTGCATATTTACTTATAGCCTAATCCAAGTGGATATTCTTAAGAGAACGTACAACTTTTCTTTTTTTTTTTTAAAGAGGGAGAAAGAGAGAGACAGAGCATGAGAGCGTGAGAGGGGTGGGGAAGGGCAGAGGGAGAGGGGGAAAGAATCTTAAGCAGGCTCCATGCCCAGCGCAGAGCCAGACTTGGGGCTTAATCTTAAAACGCTGAGATCATGACCTGAACCAAATTCAGGAGTCAGACACTTAACCGACTAAGGCACCGAGGTACTCCACAACTTTTCTTAGAATAAGCATTCTGGTTCTGGTTCCTTGTGTATAGAATCTTCCCCCCCGCCTTACCCTCAAAATGTAAGACCATAGAAAGAAGAGAAAAATGGAAAATTTCTTTGTCCAACCTCTGATTTTTCATTACCCGAGTCCAGACTGTCACATATCCTTTTGAGCCAGTTGAAACCGACCTTGCTCAGTTACAGTACAGTTTCAAGATCTTTACTAACTTGCAGAAATAATGGTTACCTTTTTTTTTAAACTAGAAATTACTACAAAGGAAGAAAAATTTCCTTTTAAATATGAATACATATTATATATTTTATTTCATGTCATAAAATTAATAAAATATATTTGTTTTCTTTGGACATATGGATAAAGCTTCTATAATACAATGTAAGTAATTTGTAGAAACAGTTGAAATACAAGAAACTTCAAGAGTTAGCAGACAGTATTTATATAACCTGTTTTTTAAGCTTAAGGGTAAAATTAGTTAAGAACTTTGGTCTAACTTATTTCTTTTTTTTAGTTTAGTTTCACAGTCTTTTATGGAAAATCCACAGATTTCTTAAAATGGAAATTGACAGCAAAACCTGAATTGGTGTTAACTTACTTGATGCAGATTTGGATCTGAACTAACATGAGGCCTTTTTTTTTGAAGCATTCCTAACATTTTACTGTAGCAATATGAAAGTGTTTGATTACTGAGTTTTTGGCTTGGACCCCACTGGGAATTGTTAAAGTAGTATTTCTAAATCTCAGGGGAAAAATCTGAATTTCAAAACATACTCAGCCCTAAGATTTTTGGATTGGATTGTGAACCTTTACTATACCTCTAAGTTACTATTAAATAATAATAACATCAACTTATTGTCTTAGATAATTTATCTTTTTTAAAGTATAAGAATGTTGCATTTTTACCCCATTACATTTTTGCTTTCTTGAAGGAAATAATTTAAGTTGGCCATGCCTCCTTCATCTTTGGAGACACGCTAATCAAAAATGAAAATCTCTTTTTCTTTTTTTCTTTTTTTCTTTTTTTTTTGCTTTTTATAATCAGGCCTAATGTCATCCAATAAAATTGATGAAACTTTTGCATTGTTTATCAACCTCAAAAGTAGTTTTCTTGGCTCTTGGTTTAAATTGTGTGTGACAATAGTATTAGTGTTTTATTTGCCTAGAATGACTGGACTTTGAATGGTTATATGTCTTAGTATGTTTAATTATAATTTGTTTCCTTAAGTGATATGTCAGTATTCTAAATAATGATAGATTTTTTACAAGTAGAATGTACAGAGGAAGAAAACAATTAATAGAAACTTCTTTTTCTTTGACCTTTTAGTAATATATTGATTTACAGAACCTGAAGCTGGGTTGTGCTTAAAAGATGGAACTAATTTTGGAGCGATCTTTAAGACACATTGAAATGCCAGAAATACTTAGGGGGTTTTTTTGTTTGTTTAAGACTACCATCACAGAATAAGTTCTCTAAGAACAACGGTTTTACCTTGGGTTCCACTCACTTTTGTATCTGTAAGCCTTGACATAGGTTTAGGACCAGATTGCAGTAGTCTGGACAGAGTCAGAAGTAATTCTTTTTCTATGCTGTTTCCAGTTCCTCTGCCCTCAACTCCCTGCAATGGATCATAGTTGCCAGAATGTCTCCTAATATGCTGTTAGAATAAGGTTGAAATTTAATAACCATACATTCCTACTTAGTTTCATTTTGCCACCTGCTCATCTGCTTGATGTTTTGCTGTAGTCCTGCTGAGTTCTGATAATAGGAGATTGGAGAAATGGGGAAACAAAGTGATTGTACAGTAAGTGTCTTGAGAAAGAAAGTATAAATACCCTTTGCCTTGAGCCTTTGAGATTCTTTTTGAGTTTTCTTTGCTTTGTAAAACTTAAAGATGCTGTACTTGAAAATTTTTCTTGTCACACTTGTATTATAATAGCTACAAATAGAGCCCTCTTATCCAGAACTTAACTGAAATCACTGTGACATTTTTTGTAATAGGAATTTTGGCCACTTTCTAAAAATACAGTTCAAAAAAAAATACATAGTTCTTATATTCTTTAAAAGTGAAAAGTATTTGAATGCGTGATCCATTTCCTTCCTGAAAACTTTTAAATGATCACTTAATCATATCTGAAACATTACACTCTATGGAATAAGCATTGCAGCTGGTAGAATTGCTCTGAGCTGTTTGACAGGAACTGAACACCACCTTATTAAATTAGAATTGTGAGGGGATTTTAATAGGCAGTATGTAATTACCAGACTTGGAATTAGACCAAAGAGCTAAGGTTAACATCCAGCTCTTTGGAAATATACCCGGAGAACTTTAATAACTGTTTGATGACTAGATCTTGAGTTTAAAAGAACTTTTAACCATGCCAGCACATTTTAACCTTGGGTCTAAGTGAGGGAAGAGGCATGCTATCCACTGACCATTTCTTAGAGCACTTGAGGTTTCCTTCAAAGTTTTTCTGTCTCTAAGCCTTGACATTGCTTAAAAAGTTAAAAACAAACAAACAAACACAAAAAATCCTTACCTAAGATAAAAATGTCAGGACAATGTTTTTGTTGTTGATGATGTTGGGAAAATGAAAGGAATATCAGCTATTTAGTTGATTTCAGTGTGTTCTATTCAAAAAGGATGTATTGAAATCTTCCTCAGTGTCAGACTTTCTGCCACGTAGTCTGTCAATGCGAATAATGATCCCTGTCCCCTTGGTGTTCACCAGCCTTATGAGGAAGATAAAACATAATGCTAATTATTATGAGGTAAGCTCCTTGCAGAAGGAGTTCCTCTGATACCCCTGTATCCCAACACATAAAGCATCTATGAGCAGCCAGCAAAGATCCTAAAGCATATGCTGTAACATTTTAGCAAACCTTTTTATCTTATTTCCAAGTTCATAAAAGTTTAGAAGGAGTAAATTAGAGATAAAGAGCTTTGTTCCTCAGGCATGTTAGGGAGTTACAGATGACAATATTCTGATGTTTAGGGAAAAGACTGGAAAGTTGTAAAAGGCAGGCACAATTCAGAACCATCTGGACCTTATTTACTGAATTAAGCAGTCTTAATAGATTTGAACAACTTCCATTTGTATCACTGTATTACTACATAGTTCATTGTTAATGGTAAAATGTCCCAGACTGCTTAGATTATGTTCGGTATACTGTCTGAAAGTGCAGTATACTCTCTGAAAATGATATGTCTTAACATAGCTTCCATCCAGAGTATTTTCAATAAAATTCAAAACGTGTTTTCAGTCCTCAGCTAGTCAGATAACAAAATTATCCAAAATTTCACTTTTCTCTAGGCTCCTATATACTTCAGTTTTTATGGATGTGATAAATGCCAGGGAAAACTAACAGACCAGTTCTTTGGGGAATTTAAGGCATAAGATTGCTTATGGATGCTTTTACTTCTGTATCTTATTTCTATCTAAGATTCATACTACACAATTATCTTATTTGTCTAGAAATCACATGTAATTTTATTCTGTATGTGAAAAAAGTGTTTTTGGTTCACAATTGAATGTGTAAAATGTAACATTCAAGTTACAGTTGTCTGCTTTTGTATATTACGCTAAATGCTAATGGGAGACAATACTAATGAAAGACCATACGAAAATCAAAGTGGTACTTAGTTTTTGTTTTGAGAATTTAAAATGTTTAACTCATTTGTTTTTATATTCAAGAACAAATGGGTCCTCGCTGTTCAGTGATAGTTTTGTGTCCTATTTGTTCTGTTGCTTATTCTATTTGAAAAGTTATTTTTAAATCTTTTCTCTTTCTGCTTTTGTTCCATACACGCCTGTTGCTCTTAGTAGATAACTTTGTTTCTTGCTTTCCTGGACACAGTAAAATAATTAAATCTGAACTTTCTTGTTTTCCTTTTCTCTGTATTGTAACATATTAGTATCCTTTGCTGCTTTTAATTTTTTCTTCAATGAAGAGAGGTGACTAGTCTCATTCTGTATCTGTAGTCATATGTGACACCTGAGTTTATTATTCTGACACCAAAGTTCCTTCCCTCCACCTCATTCTGTAACTTTTCTAAATCCTGAGGGTTCCTTTAACCACTTGCCTGTTTGTTTTCTCTTCCACTGCTGAATTTTCAGAATAAATATTCTATACCCAGTGTTTCTGCACTCCGCACTTTTAAATGCCTTGAAATTGAATTCCCAGTATTATTTCTATATTCTCTAATATTAACGGTGACCTCTTCTTTCTCACATCCAGTTGACTTTTCTTGGTACCCTTTTTTTTTCTTTTTTTTTTTTAGTACCTCTGTTGAGCAGTTTGTTCACCCTTTCCTGTTCTATGACTTCTCTTCCATTGACCTATGTTCGGTTTCTCTTTGCTATGTCTTCTCTGAACCTCAAAGGTCTGCAGACTTTTTAAAAAGGGTGACCAGATAGTAAATATTTTAGACTTTGTGGACTAAAAAGCAAAATCAAGGATATTATGTTGGTACTTATACAACCACTTAAAAATAAAAATAAAAAAACCCAAAAGCCCAAAACAACCAAAAAGCAAAAGATATTCTTTGCTTCCAGGCCGTTAAAGAACAAACAGGTTGCGGCGCCTGGGTGGCTCAGTCGTTATCTGCCTTTGGCTCAGGACGTGATTCCAGGGTCCTAGGATCGAGCCCCACATCGGGCTCCTCCACTGGGAGCCTGCTTCTTCCTCTCCCACTCCCCCTGCTTGTGTTCCCTCTCTTGCTGGCTCTCTCTCTCTGTCAAATAAATAAAATCTTAAAAAACAAAACAAAACAAAAAAAACATGTGGCTAGATTTGGCTCATGGGTCAGGGCATAGTTTGCTGACCCCTGGTATAGAGAGAGACTAAGACTAAAGCGGACTGGGTGACCAGGAGGCTGATCTTGACATTCAATAAGACAAACCAAGGGTTCAGAGTAGATTTTCTTCAGTAAAGAGCAAAATGGTGGTGTGCTGGTTGGAAATCCAGTTGAAATATCTAAGCAGACAGCTTATATAATAAAGTAACTATCACCTTCACTAAATGTTTACCATTTTCCAAAAATTGTTCTAAACATTTTATCTATAGTATTCACTTAAACAGCTCCATAAACCTGAAAACGAAATATAGTATTTAAGTTAAAAAAAAAAAAGTTGCTAAAAAAAGATTGGCTAACAGTTACTGATGGCTTACTATTTACCAGGCACTGTTAAAATGTTTTGTATGTGTTAATTTATTTATTTCTCATACGAACCAGTGAGTTACTGGGTACTGTTACTGAATTCACCTGATGTGTGAGGTGATAAAGGCACAGAAGGGTTAAGTAACTTTTTCACAACTAATACGTGGGTTCAAATCCACGCAGACTGACTCCGGAACCTGTGTCCTCAACTGTGGTACCTTAAGATACAGCATTAATGTATGACTGCAGCAAAAATTGTGAGGGCAGTAGGCAACTGCCTTAATTTTGTGAAACACTGCTTTAGTAAAGTGAAGGATTTTGGAATAATATTATGTATGTACTATTTGATAAAATTGAAGCCACAGTGATATTTAAAATGTATCTTTTAAGTGAGTTGAGGGAGTGAGATTAAATTTAGGACACCAATTAATAATTGACTGTGTAGGTCTAGATTTGGAGAAAAATACTGGAGCCAGGGTTTTTAGGAGAAATGGAGAAAAAGGAGATATTTTACAGAAAGAATGGAAAGTAAAAAGGACTCAAACATAGGAGTTTGTGAGCGTCAAAGACACGTGATTTTCAGCTTGAGAGCAGGGAAATACCATTAGCAGATAGAAAATCAAGAAGACACTTATCTGTGAGATAAGTTTTGTTTTATAACTTTGAAAAGGAGGGTGAAAATCTAAAACTGTCTGGAGAGCTTAGTGGTCAGGGCTAGGGTTATATATTTAAAAGTTACCTACTTAGGGGTGAGGATTATATATAATGAGTAATAATGATACAGGGCAGAAGCTGCAGATTTTTTTTTTCCTAAACGGCCAGATAGTATATATTTTAGATTTTGCTGACTAAGAGGCAGAATCAAAGATAAACTTGTAAAAAGAAAAAAAAAAAACACATTTAATCCAGAGACCATAAGAAAAACAGGTAGAAGGGCCAAATTTGGCCGACAGGCTGAATTTACCAATCTGTGACATAGGCTTCTTAAATATATTGACTATTGATCACAGTCATTCTTTTTAAATTAAAATTTGGAGATAGTCCATCAATTATTTCATTAAGTTAAAAAAATTCAGAGGTTTTTAGGTATTCTTTTTCTAGACAGGATCATAAAGTGTTTAAAAGATGAGGTTTTCTTTTAAATAAGTAAAGTTGCCACAAATTAATTAAGAAAGCTTAGCTTAATTGTTAATGACATACCAAAATTTGAGCTGATAATACAGCTTTAAATTTGAGAGGCTTCATAGTCAAGGAAACTTAGTTCAAGAAGTCTTTTAAAACTATTTTCTGTGTTAGATTTTTACACTGACACAAATCTAGAAATGATTTACTTGATCTTAGATTATTTTTTGGGTTACAGAAAATTTTACAAAATAAAAGCAATTGAGGTCCTATCCAACTGAAGGAACACATTTTACTTGCTATACCAGAGCTATATATCATTCCTTCTCCGGAATGTTTGTGCCCTGCTACCCATCATTTACTGAAGATTGGAAGTTGATTTTATTTTTTTACTTCTGACTTCTGAGAGCTTACATTAGTGCTACTCTTTCTTTCTTGATCTCTCAGGTTCATCTGCCTATAGAAGGAGGAACTCATTAACTAGTCTAGTTAATATATCATTACTATAACCATGAGTAATACATCACCATAAAGAAAAGTTATTTCTTACTAATTATCACTTCTTTCAGAAACAGACTAAAGTTTATTACTTTTTTGTTTCTCAAAAGTCAAGGCACAAAGGGAAATCTTTAAGGGGATTCTTGACCAGAATGGTTGATATGGTTGGAAGGGGCATTTAAGATTTATTTTCACCATTAATAAGTACAAGATAACTGTACTTTAAGAGTAGTTAAATGTAACCAAATTAACCAAAGTTAAATATAACCAAAAGTCATTTTCTGAGGTTCTTCATTAACCCTTTTATCACACCTTTTGGTTCCTAATCTATATATTCTCTTGCTCTGAAATTTATTTTGTGTTCACAGTTCTACCGAAGAACTTTAGTAAAGATTAGTCGTGCAGCTTTTTATGAATTTAAATCTACTTTCATTTTAAAGTCTTTCGTAGGGGTGCCTAGGTGGCTCAGTTGTTAAGTGTCTGCCTTCAGCTCAGGTCATGATCCCAGGGTCCTAGGATCAAACACCACATCAGACTCCCTGCTGGGCAGGGAGCCTGCTTCTCCCTCTGCTTACTGCTCCCCTGGTCATGCTTGCTCTCTGTGTCAAATAAATAAATAAAACCTTTAAAAATAAATAAATAAATAAATAAATAGATAAATAAAGTCTTTTGTAAAAAAGGAAGGAAAAAATAGTTAAGCTTTTAAAACATGGTAATAGTGGAAATTTATTTAGAGGAAATGTCCCCAGTTGTCAGTATGTAATTAGAAAGTTGTTTTAGTCGGGTTGGATGAGTAATAAATCTATTATTATTTATTTCAGAAAGCATTTAATTTATGATTACCAAATTATATTTAAAATTTTATTTAGAAATAGGCCTAAAAAATAATGTTTATCTAAGCACCATGGAATTAATTACTTCAGTGAAGAAAATAATAAATTGATATTTCTGTAACTTGCCATATGCTTTATTCATCTGAAAAAGTTACCTTCTGTTGAATGTATTTATTTCTGTATTTACTTTTAAAATATTTTTTAAATTGACTTGACAGCTATGAAGCATGTGGACATCAGTCGTCCACTGTATACTGTGATGCCTCCAAATGACAAATGCACAAATAGTGACAGTTATTGTATTTCTGTTCTGAATTTGCAGTTCAGAATGCAGTGATGGAGAATGGTCTGCCTCTTTGCCTCATCGGTTTTCTGGTACAGAGAAAGATCAGTCATCAAGTGATGAAAGCTGGGAGACTTTGCCAGGGAAAGATGAGAATGAACCTGAACTACAGAGTGATAGCAGTGGTCCTGAAGAAGAAAACCAAGAATTGTCTCTACAAGAAGGGTATGTTTTAACAGTGAGATTTATTATTTTTATGTGTATTGTCCGACAGTGGTATCCATCACATTCAGATGTTGTGTATACTGTTAATTGCATGTACAAGCCTTATGTAGGACCAGTAAATCCTACTGATTTTTTTCATTATTTTTACAAAGAACAATTAGATTGAAAATTCTAGTAATTTCATTATATTCTCTTGAGATTCAGTGTATATTTCCACTTCACGTTAAAGAAAACTTGGGCATTTGAAAGATTGTTTTGATTGAGTTAGGTGCGAGTGAATTAGAGTTGCCGTTGCTCTACAGTGGTGGTGATGGCAAGGAAAGGGACAGCCTCAAGAGGGAAATCAGTGATTTATCCACAGAAATGGAGAAGGTTACAAAAGTTGAAGTTTTAATATTTCTGTCTAATTGCATCCGATGATACCTCTGAAATCGGTGATTGCTGGTAAACACCTTTGTCTTTTCCTAACTTTAATGGGAATGCTCTAGTTACAGGGGTTGTCAAACTTACACTGTGAAGGGCTGGATAGTAAGTACTTTCAGCTTTGTGCACCAGTCTCTATTGCAGGCACTCAGTTCCTATGTTGTAGTGTAAAAGTAGCCATAGACAATATGTAAATGAACAGGTGTGGCTGTCTTCCAACAAAATTTTATTTATAAAAACATGTGGCAGGCTGGAAATAATCCAGGGGCATGGTTTACATCCCTTGCTCTAATATTTCCCAAGTAAGAATGATTCTGGCTTTTAGATTGATTTTACACACACACACAGTTTTTCTTTTTCCTAAATCACACTAGGGAAATATCCCTTATTATTTTATAGGTTTCTAGCAAGAATGTTTACCAAATTTTATTAAAAGTTTTTTAGCATCAGTGGAAATGATCGTAGTGATTTTTCACCTTTGACCTAATGATTATGAGGAATTATTTTGTTACTAGATTTCTTAATAGTTAACTCTGGCTTCTTGAAATAAACAACATGATCACATAGTCATGGTTTGTTGTTTTAATGAGCTGCTGGATTCTGTTGGCTAATAGTTGACATAGGATTTTTACATAGAGATGCATAAGTGAGATTGTCTCTTTTTTTGTCTGGGTAGTGTGATACTTGCTTTGCTAAAACAATGTGTATGCTTTTTTTCCCAAGCCCTTTGATGTTTACCTTATTTATTCCTTTAAAGGTTATTTAAATATTTTACTTAAATAGCTTATTCTTTTAAAAGTTGTTAGTATTTTCTTGTGAAACCTAGGTTTGTGTTTTATTGTGAGGCAGTATCTGTTAATTTAAATGTTTTTTTCTAATAATTGGTTGGTTCTAATTTTTAGTCTCTCATGGAATCTAATTTGTTAGGTATATTTTCATAACTTTCAGCTTGGACTAATATTAAAATCTGTACTTCTCAAAAGGTATAAATTTCCAGCTTGAGATGAATTCCGTAAGGAGTAAAATATATTAGAAAATCTATAAAGAAAGAAATTTACAACTGCAATTGTTTTGACAGTGATTGAAAATGGTGGTTTTTTCCTCTTCTGATTTTATGTTTGATTTTCTTTAATCACTGTTACTTAGTTTACTAAGTATTATCAATTTTTTCATATGTAATTTGTGATGGTAATTATTCATTCAACAAATATTTATTGAGCATTTAATATGTACCAAGCATTGTGCTGGATCCTGGAATTAAATGAGCAAGACAAACTAAGATTCCAGCTTGAAGCTTACATTGTGGTGGGAGAGGCAGGTGTATTAAGCAAAATACACGCTTGGTGAATAACAAATTGTGATGATTACTGTGAAGGAAAGAAAACACTCATATGATAGAAAGTAACTGATAGGGACCTACATTAATTAGAGTGGCCAGGGAGTACTTCTCTCAGGATCTGACTTTTGAGCTGGGATCTAAAAGATAAGAATTAGCGGTTGAGGAAGAGCTTTCTGGGCAAAAGGAAAGGTAAGAGCAGAGGTGTTGCAAAGGAAAGGGCTTGATATGTAGGGAGGTAGTGGGGTTGAAGTGAATAAGTGAAAAGAAGAGTGATAGAAGATGAAGTGGGCAGGTACCAAACTATGCTGGATATATAGCATCTGGAATTTATTCATAGAGCAGGGAGATTTTAAGTGGAGAGTTAATTGCTTAATTGATCTGACACAGCTTCTTAAAAGATTCACTCTAGTTGCTCTCTCTCTGGAGATTGAATAAGAAAGGTATCAAAGTACAAAAGAGAGAAGAAAGTTGGGCTAGGCTGTTGGACGAGGGGATGGTAGTGAGGATTAAAAAAAGTAAACAGGTTTGAGAGTATTTCTGAGTTATAAATAATAGAAGGGATTGACTGTGAGATGAGGGAGAGTGAGGAATCAGTTATGGCTGGGTTTTTTGGTTGAGCATTGGGTAGTTGTTACTGTCCTTGACTGAGATGGGAAGGTCTGGGGAGAGGAATGGGAAGTAAGAGCTCTTTTTGGAAGTTTTAAGTGCCAGTTACGCATGCAGTGTAGATGATAAGTAGACTCTTGAATATTTAACTTTTAAGTTGAAGGGAAATGTTCCAGATTATAGTTATATATAGAAATATACGAGTATGAACAGAAACGTTTTTGGAAGTCATCAGTTACTTCCATTGATACCGTACAGTAATAAAGCCCAGTAATTCGTTTAAAAAAAATAAAAGTGTGGGGTGATGGGGACAGAACTAAAACACTGGACACCAATAGTTTTTAAGTTGAAAGGGGGAAGATCAAAGTTGAAGTGTATTGTTTGGGAGAGGGTTCAGAGTTAACTTTTGATGTAAGTTAAATTTGTATGGTAAAATTTCAAGGATAACCACCATAAGAGTATATATACTAGAAACCTGTAGATGAGGAAAAAAGGAATTAAGACATGGAAAAAGAATATTAAAAGTCAATCCAAATAAAAATAAAGGGGAAAAAATCATTAAAAAGGGAGAAAAACAGAGGGGTAAAAGTAAGATGGAACGAGTCCTGTAACAAATACAAATTGCCTAATCTCTGCTTGTAAAAGTCAAAGCTCCAAATCAGTTGGATTTATCTTTTTAAAGTTAAATGCTTTTTACGAAAGATACACTTAAAGCCTAGGTATACAGACAGATTGAAAGTAGAAGGATAGACAATGATGTTTCAGACAAATACAAAACAAGAATGAAATAGTTAAATTAACATTAGCAAAATAGATTTAAAGATGAAAAAGCATTATTGTAGAGAGTGAGAGGTCAGTAAGTAGTAAAATCCAGTTTACCAGTAAAATGTAGCAGCTTTAAACTTGAATGCACCTAATAAAATAGACTCAAAATATGTAAATCAAAATTTAACCAAGCTAGAGAATATTTACAAATTTACCGTCATATGGGGAGATTTTTAAATACCTTTCTCAATTACCTGTAGTTCGTGGGTATAAAAAATTCATCATCTTTAGCAGATTTGAATAACTTATTTCAGCATGGTTTAATGAACGCTCCACCCTGTGGCTTACACAAACAAAAATCTGAGCATGTACTAGGCTGCAAAGCAGAGATTAACACAGTTCAGAGAATCAGTATACTGCAGACTATATTCTCTGACCACCATGCAGTTAACTTAGAAATAAATAACAAAAATATAAAAGTTTAAAAAATCCATACATTTTAAATTGTTCATCCTTCAAAATAACCAGTAGGACAAAAAAGAAATTATAATTGAAATCTAAATTGCTCTCTACTTACCGATAATGAGAGTACCACCACAATTAAAATTTGAGGGATACAGTGAAATTGGTAAAGGGAAATTTATCTTTCTAAATACTTAAGTTAGAAAAGAAGAAAACCTGAACATGGAAGAACTACGCATTTAACTTAAAATAGAAAAGGAATATTAAAATAAAGTAAGGAAATAGAATTATGAAAAATAAGAGCAAAACTTAGTAAGTTAGAAAACAGTTATGATAGAAAGGATCAAGGAAATCAGAAGGTAATACTTTGAAAAGATTAAGAGAAATATACAGTCCAGTTGGATAGTGAACAAGGAAATAAAGACAAGGCACAAATAAATAAAACTGAAATACAAAAGTGTACACAGCCATAAATACAATAAGGATTGGATAGAGTAAAAACAATACTGTGAACTTTGTACCAGTAAATTTGAAAACTTAGAAGTAATTGACAAATTCCCAGGAAAATAGAATTCACCAAAACTCATGGGAAGTCTGAATAATATTATAAGTATTACAGATATGTAATCAGTAGTTTAAAATCTTACTGTGGAGAAAACAACTAATCCAGATGGTTTAGAGCTAAATTGTCTTAAACTTAACTTTTAAGGATCATGTCACTCCACTCTGCAAGAGAACAGAAAAAGAGCTGTTTCTCCAAATCATTCTAAAAGGCTAGTATAACCCTAATACCAAAAGAGTATGTGAAGGAAAATATAAACCTGTGTCTTTCATTGGGGCACCTAGGTGGCTCAGTTGGTTAAGCATCTGCCTTCGGCTCAGGTCATAATCTCAGGGTCCTGGGATCGATTCCCACATTGGGCTCCTTGTTCAGTGAGGAGCCTGCTGCTTCCTCTCCTGCTCTCCCTGCTTGTACTCTGTCTGTCTGCATCAAATAGATAAAATCTTAAAACAAAAACAATAAAAACCCTATGTCTTTCATTACATACATGTCAAAATCCCAAACAGAATTAGAGATCTGAATTAGTAAGTATATATTTTTTGATAAAACTCAATTACAAATCTGAGTTTATTCCAGAAATGTAAAGGTGTTTTAATGTAGAGTACCTGTAAATGTCATTCACCACATTAATAGAATACAGGAGAAAATTCATACGATAGATTCTATAGATATAGGGAAAAAATCACTTAGTAATGTTCAGTACCTCAACATGATAAAAACTCAGAAACTAGGATCAGAACAGAATTTCCTTGACCTGATAAAAGGTAGCTACCAAAAAAAAAATCAGAAATCATTTTCAATAATGATTGCCCCTTAAAATCAGGAGCAAGACAAGCGTGCTCATAGCACCATTTCAGCAGCCATCGTGCATGGTAAAGGTCTTGGTGGGCATGATACGATGGGAAATTATTAAAGGACACAAAGACATAAAAAGAAGAGGAACTGAAAATAAAAAGGAAAGAAACTAGTGGAATATATTTATAGAATATAAATTGTTAATGTGCGGGATATAAAGATCTAGAAATCAGGAAGAAAAACTGACAGTCTAATGGCAAAATGTTCAAAATATTGAGCAGATAATTCACTAAAGAGGAAATATTAATGGTGAGTAAAAATATCAAAAGGTTCGTAGATCATTAGTAATCAAGGGAGTATACATTAAGATCAGAAGGTGGTGTCATTTTTTTATCTACCCATCAGATTAGCAAACACTAAGAAATTTGACAATGGTAGGTGTTTTGGAGGATATGAATGCTTGTTGAGGTGTGAAGGAGGTCACATGCACTGAAATCATGTAATAATTTTACAATTTGCATGGTAGACTATCAGCTGTATCACTTTTTAAGTGTATACTCTGGAGAAACTTCCCCATGTGGCCCAGGAGTTGTGTACAAGAGTGTTCGTTAGAGTATTTTTCATGAAAGCTATAAAATTGGATATTACCCAAATATTCAGTGGAGAAAAGTTAGTGGTGTACTCATGCATGGAGTTTTAGACAGCATTGGGAATGCGTGAGCCACACTTACATGCAAAAACACGAATCTTAGTGCTGAATGAAAACAGCTGTTTCTGGAAAAATAATGTATATGATGTCTGTTTCACAAAGCTTAAAAACAAGCAGAAGTTAAATATCTTGTTTAAGTATACAAAACTAGTGAAAACTTGTTTTAAAAAACAGTGGAATGACAGTGGCATCCAGATAGTACTTTTCTCTGGAGGGCAAGGCCAAGGAGATAGGATAGGTGCGGGGTACAAGGTGTGTGCTAGTCAGTGATAATATTCTAGTTCCTGGTTTGGGTGGTGGGTTTATGGATGTTCAGTAGAATATGCTTTATAATTTAAATAGATGGTATATATTTTACATTTGGGGGGGGAAATTAAAAAATAAAGGGAATTAAAGGTGAGAGAGTAGAGATAGTCACCATACCTAATTCTTCACAAAGGGAAGGAGCCACAGATGGATGTTGGGCCTAGGAAAATGTCCTTACCCCCAAAAACTGGAAGCATGATTGTTTGCTTATAGAATGTTCCAGAGGAGAATAACTGACTAATAATTAGAGGAAAGATAAAGTGAAGTCCTTGAGAAGATGAGGAGGGTTCCGATCCACATCTAAGGAGAGGGCCTTTAGGAACAGAGACTTCCATTGTAACTAATGGGAAGGTGTAGGTAGGTTCTCTAGTGGGAAGAAAAGATAGTCTCTAGTGACTTCATTATTCTTGTTGTTACTAGATAGTGAGAGTGGGGAGGATAGGACAATTGTGAAATTGAAGGAAAGAAGAAAAGGTGGAAAAGAGGCTTTCAGAAAGCTAGACAACAAACTTATTAGGTAAACATTGAATAATTGCTGGACAGTATTGCATGTCCATTTAAAATTAGTATTTTTGAATTTAAATTAGTATATCACACTTGTGTATTTTTCTTTAAGTTTTTCCTGCTGTTTTGGTGACTTTACAAACTTTTTACATAAATATTCTAAAAATGTTTTAATGAAAATTTAATGTTTTGCCTTTCCTTTTAACACTGAATTTATTAGAATAAAGAAACAGTTCTTCAAATTAGGTGCTGGGGTTCCTTCTTTGTGACTGGATGACATAGAACAGGGTACCAGTGATTTTGTAAGCTATAATTCCTTTTGAGGCTTTTTTGACTTTTAATTCAAATTTTAGTTACTTCCCTTTGTACTTTAATTCCAAGATAGGGATTTGAAATCTTGAAAAATTTGCTATACAATTAGAATTATTAAAAATGAGCTTATGCCTCAAGCTTAGCAACTACTTAACATGTGTCTTGACTTATAAAATGAAAACCAGTTAATTAAATACCAGTTAATTAGAAATGCTTATTATGCTGTCCAGGATTTTATAAAGTTTCTTATAATATAGATTATTTCATGAAAGCCTCAGCCCTTTAAAATGTTGGCGTTAACCCAAAGGTTTAAATTTTGTGCTGCAAATAATGGATACTCAAATTGCTGATCAGTTACCTAAAGGAAACCGCTCAGAATGTAAAATCAGAGTAGTTAGTATTTTCAGAGGTCTTATCTGCCTTTCATTTTCTTTATTTCTCAGAAAATTCTATGATGCATGGTTATATAATAGCATATTCTAAAATTGGAAGTTCTTTAAAATATTCCATATTGGCTTATAAATTATTTTGATAATTTTAATATTGCTATTCACATGTCATTAAATTTAGTTTCTATTATTGAGGAATGGGGATTTTTAATCATATATCATAAAGGGAACATCACTCTATTTATCTGAAGCTTTGAGTTAAAGCATAGCCTTTTCATCAAGAGATTCGATGATGCTGATGGTCTTCTAGGATTTTTACTGGGAATAGGTTGTGGGGATACATTTTAAAGCATTCTCAGCTTCCTCTCATGGCAGCAGCATTCACTTCCTCCAGGCTGTGCTGGAAGTGCTCAAAAGGAAAGGACAACTTGGCAATTTCCCTTCCCAGTTGAAATACCTGTGACTTTAGTTGTGGTTGTGGTAGGCATAGGCTTCTACATCTTCCACCTACTGGAATCCTTTTTTAGAATTGACCGTTTGGAGACATGATTAGATAATTCGTCTTTTTAAACCTCATAAATTACTGTGTAACGTGATAATGGCATTTTATTAATTTTTGAATTACCAAAATGAAGAAAGGACATTGAAGGTCGAAATTTTTGTGACTGTGTTACATATGGTATGTCTGGCGTGTGTGTAAATGTGTATGTATAAGGAGAGAGAAAGACTGAAATATTGCTTTGAATATATTCAAGAGTTCTGAAGCGTTTAAACTTACATTATATGCTTACATTCCCACAGGGATATTTGTTTCTTTGTTAGGTCACAAAATGAAAGATACTTTTGACCCTATTGTTCAGAATCTTTTTTTTTTTTTTTTTTTTTTTGGTAAAGAGCAAAGTTCCTTTTGTTACAGTATCAAGCCAACTCTGGCCCAGCACAGTGCCACTCTTCTACCCTGGTAAATTTTATGTTAACTGGTAAGAAATGATGTGAACTTTAGGTAACATACTGAAAGTGTATACCATATACTATTTATTTTCTATTTCTATGACTACATTATTATGAGTCATTAAAGACAGAATCAAATGTTTAAGCAAAATATGTAGCCAAGAATCCCTTTTATAGTAAAAGAGTATTAATGATGTGTTATAAATTATCTGTATTCAGAATAATTTCTTATTTTAGGTTTATTCTTCTTTGAATTAAAAAAACATATTTATTTCTTATATTGAATCATTTTCACCAGTATATTTGAGTTCTGTGTTCTATATCTGAGTACAGAGTGTAGTGACTGAGTTATTTTGATGTCTGTATGATAGGAAAAAGAAAAGCATTTTTTGTACCAGTACACTAGAAATAACAGAAATTTCCAAGGGCTATTCCAGCTTAATCCCCAGATTATTTGTTTTTTAAAAGATTGTTTTTCAAGGCTTTATTGTTAACATTTGCAACACAAATAGAGTACCTATTGAGTGCCAAGCACTTGCTACAAGGGGGTGAAGCTACAGTGATGACAGACAGCACTGTATGCCTTTGGAAAACTCCCAGTCTGGGAGAAGACAGGTGAGTCACAGGAAAGTTTTTAAAACAGTGTGGTGACTGCTTTCATAAAGGTATAAACAAAAAACTGTTGCTTAAGGATTTTTGATTTTGTATTTTAAATCCACTTTGGGTTTCATTTTTCATTGGACCTAATTATAATGCATAAAAGGAAAATATCCATTATCTTTATATGTTAGATAGTAAACCTTCAACAAATTAAGCATTTTTTGTTATGCTAATTTCTCTGATTTTACTAGAGAGATGATATTAGATACTGAATCTTACAAACCTGTTATTTTTGAAGTGTTGCTTAGGACCTGAGATTAAAGAAACATTTATGGGTTTAGGTGTTACTACTTCTGTGTCTTTAAAATGTCTTGGTTCGTATATGTAGGCATCATCTACATCTCTTTCATAAATGTTTTTATCCCCAAAGTTAAATCTGCACATTAGAATGAATAGAATTCTAATTAGAACTGCTCTTGAAATACGTTATTATATAATATTATTTTTCTTCATAAAATCACACTAAAATTCATCTTTGTCAAAACTATGCTGTAATAATCAATCTCCTTTTGACATACTAAATGGCATTTTCTGTTAAAAAAGTATAATATAAATAATATAAATAAGAAAATCCTACCAGTATAATTTTCTGTTATAAATTCCTAAAGTACCTTTTGTTCAGTTATTGCGGCCTTGGCTTCTCTTTCTCATGTAGTATAATTAATTCTTCTCAATTTGATCTTTGTGTCCATACTTCTGGTGTTTTGACATTTCTTTAATGTGTAAGTTGTGTAATTTAACAATATTGTCTGTGGCTTCTAGGTTTTACATCATGGTTACAATGACACAGATTTTTGTAAAAATTTCATGATTCTTCTAATACTTTTATTGTTTTAGAAATGGTGGTGAGGTGCACGTGCATTTTTAAAATGTAGATTTGAAATATGTTAATGAGTAAATAATGACAAAATTTAACCTCCTTCCCTCCAGGTGAATACTCAGTTGTCCTAATATCATTTATTGAATAATTATTTTTTCTGTTGCTTTGAAATGCTTTTTTTCTCTTCCTTGTTTTCTTTATCTGTACCGTTGGTTTGTCTGTCCCTGTTCCTGTGAGCTTATTTTCTAGTGGGAGAAAGACTAACAGTAAGTAAGAAAATGATAAGTAGAAGTAAGTTCTGTAATGAAAATAAGCAGAGTTATGTGGTAAGTGACTGGACAGCTACTTAAAATGAGTGGTTAAGACAGGCCTTTCTGAGGAGCTGACATTTACTTTGACCTGAATATCAAGGAGGGAATGGCTGTGCAAAAATCTGGTAAAAGTACATTTCAGGTAGAGAAAATGGCTTCAAGGTGGAAATGATTTCCATGTGTTCCAAAGGTAGAAAGAGTAATAGGAATATAGTAAATAGAGGGAAGAGTGGTCAGAGGTAACAGTTGGAGAAGAGGGCCAAGGAGAAAGCATGTATAATGTAGGGATTTGTAGGCCAGGCTGAAGAATTTGGACTTTATTTTAACTGTGAAGGGAAACTACTTAAGAGCAGTGTTTATTTTTATGTATGTATGTATGTATGTATGTATGTATTTAGAGAGCATACATGAACAGGAGTGGGGTGTGGGTAGGAGCAGCGGGGGGGGTGAGAATCTTAAGCAGGTTCCACGAGGAGCCCAATTCGGCGCTCAGTCTCACAACCCTGAGATCATACCTGAGATGAAATCAACAGTCAGATGCTTAACTGACTGAGCTACGCAGGCACCCTCAAAAGCAGTGTTTAAAAATTAAAATTGTCTAGAATGAATTTTTCTTATTTTTCTTCTGCATGAAGAGGAAATGTGGGAGCATAGGTAATTTGTATGTCAAATAAATAGGTTCTTAGGTAATTGGGAGCTATTTCTTACATATGACAAATTTGCTTACCTTTTAAATAACTTTACAGTTAAAGAAATCAGACTTTTAGAATCACGTAAGTACCAAGACTTTAGAACTCAAAGAATAAAGGAGTCTATTTGCACTAAATAGAACTCTTTTTAGAGAACAAGTTTATGTTTTAAAATAATGCTTTTTCTTCCCTCAAAATGTTTGTATTAGGGAACAGACATCCTTGGAAGAGGGCGAGATTCCTTGGTTACAGTACAATGAAGTTAATGAAAGCAGCAGTGATGAGGGAAATGAGCCTGCCAATGAATTTGCACAGCCGGAAGCTTTCATGCTGGATGGAAACAATAATCTTGAGGATGACTCCAGTGTAAGTGAAGACTTAGATGTGGACTGGAGGTATGTAACACAGTGGTATTACCATGCTTGATTGTTCATTGAGCAGAATTCGTTCACGGTTCTAAATTATGAACACTGTATCTCGAATCTCTGAAGTGTTCTCATTTTCCCATCTGTCGGTCTTCCTCTTCAGAGCTCATTCTGGATGTCACTTCCTACAGACTCCCTCCTACCTACCCCAGGCAGTGACCTCTTTTCCTCTTTGACCTTTGGCTCTCTTGAAGCCCACCTTATATCCTGGTTATTTATAAATTCATGGTTTGAGGCTTCGAACTTTTAAATTTAGCTGTATATGCTAAATATAGCACTTCTTATAATCCTTTTTTAAAAAAAGTCCTTAATAAATACTACTTGAAGAATTCAAAACCCCTGATTGAATCAGAAGAATCAAAAGAATATTGTTACCCTTCTCTGTACGCAAAATATGGAAAATATAATTGTACCTTCCCAGATATGCTGAAAGTATTCAGTTTACTTTATGCTGACAAAAAATAATGAACTTCAAATAAAAGAAGCTTATAAATTAAGTGGATTATAGTGGATTATATTGCTGTGTCTCATGATATAATGGTCAGAATTGAATTATTTTGGTTTATGGTTAGATTTATCTTTCAAATGTGCAGCAGACCTCTGGAAGCGGGTAGTTACTGAGATGTAGAAAGGATATATGGTCCAACTAATCTCTTCTGTGACTTTTTCTGGAGAAAATACGGCTTGGTGCTACCTTTGTTTCCATCTCTACACAGATACATTTTTAAGAATTTGTTTTGTTTTTCTAGTTAAAATTCCATTACAGAAAATTTAGAAGAATAAAGATAAGAAAAACTCATTCATATCCCCTGATAACTACAGATTTCTGGAACTTATGTTTTTGAGTCCTCCTTTGTATCTTCTCTGTCTCTTTCTCTATGTGTAGCTAGTTCTTTGTGCTTCTCCACATTGTTCCAGTTATGAAACTCAGCATCTCCTTGAAATCCTCCTTACTGTTTCCTATTCTCACTTCCCAGGGCGAAAAAAGATTATATGTGCAAAGCAGACTTTCAGTGACCATTTTGTGGAAGTAGGAAGTGGTGTTTCCTCACAGCCACACAAACAGTTTGTAATTACATCCTAAGCATTCCTGGCTCCAGAACCCATGTTCTGGCTTCCCATACTTTATGGGAAAGCAGTGGCTCACCTGGCCCTGGTCTTGTTGATCTTGGTGCTCCTACCTCTTCCGCCTCTCTCATATCTGCCTGTTACCCTCTTTCTGAACTCCTTGTGATGCTGCTGTCTTCTGTCTCCATTATGCAAAGTCATTCCTCATAATGCTCAGCAGATGACAGAATTGTCGATTTAGTTAGCATCGTCTGTGAATGTTGGGAGGCAATTATGGTTTAATAGGAAGAAATGTTTTCTTTTGCACATTTTCAAAATTTTATGAAAATCATTTTTTATAGCTCCATTATGTAGATGCTCTAGTCTATAGTTGCACTAAAATTTAATTGGTCATTTCCCCATTGAAATACTACAGTGAACCTTTCCCCTCATAGAACTTGTTCTGTATTTCAGGTTATTTCTTTAGGGCAGTTTAATAGAGGTGACATTACTGAGATAAGTAGTATTTATTAAGATCTTGATATATATTTCTAAATAACTTTCAAAAAAGGTTGTACTACATAAAAATTTGAAGAAATAATTGAGGTATTTCTTGAATATAATTTTTAAACTAGAAAACTTTTTATTTTTGGTTCTAATTCACTGATGATCTTTCTGGACATGGCTGTTGTAAGATTTTAGAGATGTTGCTGATCGTTCCCAAATTTGGGGAGCTTCAAAGTAGTTGTTTTGTTTTTAATACAGAAAGCATTTTAGCATTGATTTTTTTGACAAAATCCTGAAGGTTACTGTTTTGACTTTTATGTAAATGTGGCAACACCTCATTATTTGCTATATTAATTTATGTGGCAGTCACTACAGGTTGATAAAGTGAAAATATGATTTGATTTTCCTTTTAAAATAGCATCATTTTGACAACTAAAAGGAAAAGCCGTGGCTAACAGCAGCAGTTCTTCTCTCTAAAGCCAAAATTTAATGTATTTTTTTGTTTTAGCACAGCTTTAACAAAAAGTTAAACTTTTTGATCCTTTATTCTAATTTAAAAGAAAATGGAAAAAATCCTCTATAAAGTTTATTTGTTTTGATGATGTCATAGAAGTGTTGTAAAATACTCAAACTAGTGTGTTGGGAGTTGATTTCAGATAAAGACAAATCCCAACTGTACCATTTATTTATTTTTTGATAACTATTAAACCTCCCTATCTTCCTATAAGAAACTGGGGTTA
This sequence comes from Ursus americanus, assembly GCF_024610735.1. Taxonomy (NCBI): domain Eukaryota; kingdom Metazoa; phylum Chordata; class Mammalia; order Carnivora; family Ursidae; genus Ursus; species Ursus americanus. The sequence continues at coordinate 3,343,452 of NC_142131.1, forward strand.
TAATTTATTAACCTAAGATTGTGGGAAATTAATTCCCTGTGGATATGACCATGAATTTTTTAAACAATTTTGATATTACTTCAAGCATACAGAAAAGTGGCAAAAATAATGCAAAGAATTTCCATATGTTCTTCACTAATATTCCCTAAATGTTAACATTTACCACATTTGTGTTATTCTCTTTCCTTTCTTTCTCTATATTTATGGTATTTTTTTTCCCCACCATTTATAAGTTGCAAACAAGGTGCCTTTTTACCCATAGTCTAGAATGAAGTCCTGAAGAACAAGAACATTTTCTTATATTAGAAAGTAAAATCCTCAAAATCAGGAATTAACACTGATAACAATTCTGTTCTTTACAGATATTATTCAGATGTCTGTAGTTGTCCTGCCAATGCCATTAGAAATTTTTTTTCCTAGTCCAACCAAGATCACTCATTGTTCTTGCTTAACATGTTTCTTCAGTCACTTTTAGTCCGGAAAATTTCCTCAGTTTTTCTTTGTCTTTCATAACCTTGACATTTTTGAAAAGTATAGGCCATTTATTTTGCTGAATGTCTCTTAGATTTGATGTCGTGATTAGATTCAAGTTACAGATTTTTAGCAGGAACACCATAGAAATGATATTTTGTTTCTCTTAGTTCATGTCAGAAGGCACGTGTTGCCAGATTGTCCCATTACTGGTGATGTTAATTCTCATCAGTTGGTTAAGGTGTTATCTTTCAGATTTCTTCACTATACTGTTGCCATATTTTTAAATAAATAATCGGCATCTTGTGGGAAAATACGTTAAAACTATGTAAATAACTTCTTTCTTCTCAAACTACCAAACTTCCGTCTACTAGTTTTAGTATCATTTGTGATTTTTGTCTGAAACATTTATTAACCATGGTGATTGCTGAATGAATGACACTAGAATTTTTAATATTAGCTGATTATTTTGCAGTGATCAAATTTACAAGTAGATAATTCTGCTTTGAATGTCTAGCTTTGTTTAGAGAAGAAAAGAATTAGGAGATAGTGACTCTTAACCATTTGGAGTTTTCTGCAGAGAAAAAGTGGACATAGTTTGTGTTGCTTCAGCAGGCAGAACTAGAGCACTTACTTCAGTAAGTCAGGCTTCTTGCTGTTTCTTGAATGCCTACTCTGGTGCCATCTCTGTGCTAGGCATGTGTATGCATCGACTCATTTAATTTGTTTTATAGATGAAGAAACAGAGTAACAGTTAAATACAGTTTTCACATGGCTGAACTCTGACTCAGTTAAATGTGGAGTTAAGTCCCTATTTTGACTCCAGGTCTCTTCCTCTTTGCAGTATATCTCACTGCACAACGCTAGTTCTAGTGTTACAGGGAAGGTTGGATTCACTAATTTGTAGTTTAAAATTTTTTTTTTTTTTAAGATTTTATTTATTTATTTGACAGAGATAGAGACAGCCAGCGAGAGAGGGAACACAAGCAGGAGGAGTGGGAGAGGAAGAAGCAGGCTCATAGCAGAGGAGCCTGATGTGGGACTCGATCCCATAACGCCGGGATCACGCCCTGAGCCGAAGGCAGACGCTTAACTGCTGTGCCACCCAGGCGCCCCTGTAGTTTAAATTTTAATTTTATAATCTGTGATTATATGAGAATTTTTCTTTGTACTATGTGGTGTCTGCTAATCTTTAAATACTGAGCTTTAATCTTCGTAAGAATACTTTTGTATCTTTTGGCAATAGATTTGTAATTTTAATGATGGCACAAAAGTTGGCATCAAAATTATTTTGAGCTAGTGTGTATAACTGGATGTTCCTGACTGTATTCGACTTCTCATAGGAACACAGAAGTCAACAGAAGTTTGCCTTTAGGTAGACAAAATAAGCTCAGTTTTGGAGATACTGGATTTGAGGTGGTGGGAGTTAATCGAGGTAAAGTGCCCCACAGAAAACTAAAAATGTAGGTCAAGAGCTGAAGAGGGTTAGGAATTAGGTGAAGGTTTAAGAATTAACCTACAGAGAGGATAACTGAGGAAATGGACTTGAATATAATTTCCAAGGAGGCAAGATTAAAAAGAAGAGGACTGAGGACATACTATGGTTTCCAAATTTTGAAGTATATGGTATTTCCAAGACTAGAGGAAAAGGAGGAATCTATGTATGTCTAGGGCTGGAGGAAGGAGATTAGGACCAGAATAAAACTTATTTTCTTTAAGGGGATTATAGTCCTTTAGTAAAAAAAAAAGATAATAAAAATGAGAAGTTAAGAGCTAACTATTTTTCAAACTGAGTAATGACAGAGGAGGCCTACTTCTCAGGAGAATAGAAGAGAGATTAAAGAGAAAGACTTGAGAAAATAAAATATTGTTTAAGGCCTAAGTAATTAAGCAGTACAAGGAGAAAAAGAGGCTTTGACTAATGATAGAATTGAAATAAATGCAGTAATTGTCTTTACCATGTTCTCATGTAAATTTAGGTTGGCATCTCAAACCAACAGAAGGGGAAATATATGGGAAAGAATTAAGAGGGGAAAAAGTACTACCTTTATTGCAGCCCTAAGCAATCCCCAGAGTTAGAACTAGAAACGTAAGAATTTTCCTATAAATTTTGTGTCCTAGTAAGCTAGGAGAGGTAGTGGTATCCTAACTCCTCATGCTTAGTATTTCACTTTTCTGTTGGGTTCTTCCTGCCCCTCACCACACAAGATTTATAATAAAGTATTTTATTTCTTTTAAAATATTTTTATATTAAAATATTATTAAATATTTAATATTTTCTGCTTATACTATGTTTATTGGCTTATTGGAATGCTAATATAATTATATCTTCATAAAGATTTCCCAAATCATGTTTATATATTTTTTTCAGCCTGTTCGACGGCTTTGCAGATGGACTAGGAGTTGCTGAAGCGATTTCTTACGTGGATCCTCAGTTCCTCACCTACATGGCACTGGAAGAACGCTTAGCCCAGGCTATGGAGGTATTTTAGGGACTCTTGCTGATGCCCATATATAAGTTGGTGGGATGCAAAATTATAAAAATTAAAAGTTTTTTTAACTGCTTTTAAGAAAAGGTGAATAATTTTTCATCAGTAACATTTACTGAATGGTGATTGCCACTAGTGTATGTATATAAATCACTCTAGACATTCTGCCAATTTGCCTAGAATTTGCAGTATTTCCTAGTTAGTGCAGAATAGAAAATGTTTTGCTTACATTTAGAAAATACACTTTTCCTTTCTTGAATTATCTGGGTCTGTGAATCTGAGTATTTTATATACACACACACAGGTATATTTGTGAAATGAGGTGGAAGATTTTTAAGGATATATTACAAATCACTTCTCTTTTTTTGTCCTCATGGCTTCTTTATACTACCTTGCTGCTTTACGAAGTTAGAAATTTTACTCCCGTTATCTCCATACACATACATACTTAAGTGTGGCACATAATTTTGTCTTGCCTTCTTTTCCGTATTTGACTAAAACACAAATACTTACTTGTAATTGTGTTTTCCTAAGCTCAGAAGCCCAAACTTTCATGTTTGGGAGCTACCACTGCACTAGTGGATTTCATTATTAGAAGTCTGTTCTTTAAGTTACTATTTCTGAAATGATTTCCAAAGTCGAAAAATACGAATGTGAATGAGTCAAAAGTGAGAGAACAAAAATGAATGAGAGAACTTTCAGGGACATTATAACAGCATTTTATCTTGACATTTTCTGAAGTTAGAAAGTCCAGTTTAGATTCACAAATTAGACAGTAGGTAGGTAGGTGGGTAGATAGACCAACCTATCTATTTACACATCCACACACTTAAGGTAGCTTTGCTTTGACATCACTTTTTTTATGTCTTGTTTAATCTTCCAGGGAGATCATTGATCAGTTATATGCTTTGTTTGATGTGTCTTTTTTTTTTTTTTTTTAAAGTAACCATAGCAGGAATACTGTGTGCTAGGAGAAAGAAAGAACATCATAGGACAATACACTTAGGACTTTTCCCAGATTATTTCTTGCCTTGCTAAATTCTGACACATGAAATAGTAGCACAGTGTAATAGTTTGTATCAGAAATATAATATATAAAGATGAAGGGTCACTAATTTTCTTGAGTTCGATAAATTTTAAGTGACCACAATGGAATATATACATTCTGGAGTCTGGTTTCACAGTGCTTATTAAACAGTTTTTCCCATTAGTATGCGAGTGGTTTATGATCTCCTACGGTATAAAGATATTTTTAAAAAGAAATTTTGAGAATTAAAATAGAAGTTTTATTATTTGTTACCAGTAGGAAATGTGACGTTTGATTGGCTTCTTGAAGCAGCAGAAAGATTGGTCGGGTGGGTGGGGGTCATACTGTGTAAAGTCACTAGCAGAGTCAGCAAAGAAAGAGTCAAGAAAGAACGTAGTATGTCCAGGGAACTTACAGTCCCCACATTGTTGGCTTCTGTCTGCTCTTAGGGAGCCCAGTGACAGGTCGTTTTGACCTGTCTATCCTCCTGCTTCTGACTAATGGTGTTAAGTGTCTCCCTTCGCTACTGTTTCACAGCTTCCTCATATTTAGTGCTCTGCTTTGCTTTATTTGAATTCAGTTGACCATCAATACAGTTCCATCTTCTTATCACTGTCTAGAAATCTTTATTTTTCTGTGTCTAGTATCTAGTTGTTTAATCATTTTGAAAAATGAAGCTGAAAAAATTTATGATTTTTTGATTTTTGATCTTTCCTTTTAAATTGAACAACGTTCTTTAAATGAAACAAAAACAACTAATAAGGTAAACTGTGTGCTTTTTTTTTTTTCTCAAGCAGCCTGATCTCTCTGCAGCACTGGTTGTTTCCATTTCTGCTATTTTCTTAATACCAGACTGATCTATTTTTCCAGATAGAGGCTTTTGGTGAAAATATTGACAGTAAACATTTGCCTCCTATCTTGTCTCAAATTTGAGTGCGAACAGGACAAAATATTTAAGATCTTTAACTGTTTGATATAATGATAATAAAGGTTTTTACTCCCAGCCAGTTTTGAAAAAAAATATTTCCCTTTGCACCCTAACCAATATTGTTTACGTATCATATCTCTTTGCAATAAAAATAAAAAATTTGTCAAGAATTAAATGTATAAAAAATTGGTTTAGAGTTAAAATTGTTTGTAGCATCCAGTTGTAGCATCAAAAACAAATTTATAAATGTTGATAAATATTGAAACATAAAGTAAAATTTTACCAGAAATGTATTTTTTAATGAGATAGAGGGAGACTTTTTTTCTTCCATATTACGTTTATGAGTGAATTTTATTTATTCCTAAAATGAAATATAGTTCAACATCAATTTTGTTTTTCATCTTTATGAATGTAAGCTTGAAAAAACCTAGTTCACATAAAAAATTGATGGGGATGGAAGAAGTTTATTATAGCAACGTCACCTAGTATTTCTGAGATATTTGCCAAAATCACATCAACTTGACAGATTGTCTAGATCCTCCAATTTTTTTTGAAAGCACATGACTGGAGCCTACCTACAAAACTGTAACTCAGTCATTACTTCAGTTTGACCCCAGTATTTCAGATTGCCCTTTTGAATGGGTAAGAAGTATGCTTTTATTTATAAAGTGGGGAAAAGGTTAATGTAAAAAGGAACATGGAAACGGAGAACCAGCATGCTACTTTGACTGCCTGTACATTTTTAGGCGGATCAGTATGAGGAAAGGTTATGAAAGAAAGTTAATTGAATTGAAATGGAGTCTCTTAAGACTCTCCATGTCCATGGAGCCCTGGAAAGTCTTTATACACTTACAGAGCGCCTCATATACACTGGGCTATCGGCCTTAGGAAAGTAGTCCATGAGGTAAGAGCATGTGCTTTTGAGTTCGATAGATTGATTTAGGCTGTGTGACCTTGCACCATTCAGTTAACCTGAAGTTTCAGGTCCTCATCTACAAAGTGGGAATAATAAAATTACCTTATGGATCATTGTGACATTATGTTAAAGCACTTAGTTGATGCAGTGTAAGCTCTCAATAAGTGGCTGTATTGAAAAATTTATTCAAATCAGTCAGGTGGTAATCATCTAGCAAATCTGGATTCAGTGATCATTCAAAAATCAATATTAAATCACTCGTTATAAATCTTCATTCTTTCAAAACTAAATTGTGTTTTATTCTTTAAAAACTAAATTTTGTACTGACAAAGAATTATGCTACTTTAAACCCAAGTATATTCGAATTGTCCTATTTAGTCTATTTTGTTGTCTTTCTGACACTTGGACTAACAGGAAAATATACTGCCTGAGGTGTAGATAGATTTTTGTATTTTTATCGATTTTCATAGCAGTGTTTTTAAAGCAGTCTCTCATACTCTTGTTGCTTAAGACTCCAGATCACCTTAAGTATTAGTACAGTACCAAGCCAGTAAATTATTTTTACATATGTGAAATTCCAGGTATGTATTAGCACTGCAAATGTGCTAATCATCAGAAAGGAATAATGAACCTATTGAGACAAACATGTATCAGAGCATAACTATCCTACCAAAAGTGGAATTTGCTATAAATAGTATCCCCACCTTTTTTTTAATGTCTGGTACTGTACAGATGAATTCTTAACAGTATGTCTTGAGAAGTACACAGGAAATTGGAGGAGATTCATGATTATAGTTATCTGAGAAAGAAGGGACAAGTAATAGGCTATTACTTTCCATTTCTATTTCCTGATGGTAAAGTTTAATATAAAGAATTGTTAACTGTAATTGGGGATTAGAGTAACAAGGATTTACTTAGTAAGGAATAAAGATACTTCTAAAGAATACAGAAAAAGCACATGCAAGGAATGGCCACCACATGTCGGGCTCAGATCACCTAAGAAAGAATCCCCACTCCATTCCAAGGCTGGGATTCAAACTTTGATGGAGATGGCACAGCTGTGGCTTGCTGAATGGCAGAGAAGTCACTGGAGTGCTGGACTGGCAGAACTTGCTGGAAATCAGCCCTGGGGTGCTGCTGGGGGAACCTATTTATAGGGAGATGTCTAACTGGAAGCACTCTGCTACAGAACTGTCCAAGGTGGATGCTGGGGGAAGCTACTGGCCACTGAATGCTGCTGGCAGCATGCATTATAAGAGCTAGATGCTGGAGAAGCTGTGGGCATTGCAGAAGTCTGCTGCTGGAGAAAACCATGCATGCCATGGAAGCCTGTGTCAAGCAGGCACAAGGGGATTAGAAGCAAAGCCCTTTTCCTTCTGCCGTGTCTCTTCAGTGTCTTCTGTGAACAAAGCTTAGTTAACGGTGTGACAGCTATCAGAGGAAGATACTTAAATAGCCCAAATCCATTTTCACAGAGCTGACAAAAATAGTGAATTTGGATTTGAGGAGCAATAATTGATAACTGGAGAACAGTCCAGTTGGATCCCATATACACCTTTCTACACATATTTGAACTCTATTCAACAGCAATGCAACTATTCCACCTAACGAGATATAGCTATTCTTAAAACGAAGAAGTTTTCACCCTTTCTCAAGAATGAACAGATGAATAGACTCCCAAGGGTCATTATATCCATCACTAAATATTAATTACTCTACAAATTCAGTCAGTCACATTGAATATTCTCTTATAGAAAGATTAAGTTGTAAAGTTAACTGCTATATGAAATAAAAATGGGAAGGAGAGAGAAAAAGAAAATGATTTGCAGATAGAAAATATGCAAAGCCTATTAGTCATTGTTTTTATATTTGGTCACAGGCTGTAATTGATAGCTGTGGTTTCCTTCTTCGGTAACCCATTCCATATTTTCTGTGCCTTCAGCAAGACTCTCAGCTGGTTAGGATTCTTTACTTGGTGGAGTGACCCAAATCTCCATTCCCGAAGAGTATGTGTTCTCAATTATCCTGCCTTTTTGGAGGGGAGGGGTGAATGTTGTCGTTTTCTGGTAACTTCACTGTTGGGCATAGAAGTAATAAGAGATGTACATTCCAAGTGAGAGCATCACAGGATTCTCAAGTTGAAGAAAGCTGGTCTGTATGCTATTTCTACTGGAAAAAGGAGGCTCTGAGTGACTTGGGAATTCAAAATAGTCTGTTTCCTCTAAGTCCAACCAGATGTTCCCATTTTAAATATCAGAATCCTGATTGAACCAATCAGTGACACAACTTTTAAAAAACTTGACAAGACAGGATTAAACTCTCATTTTAATTCAGTAGTTCACACAATTAAATTTTGTGTTTGATCTTCAGAGATAAGTTGTTTGTTCTAGGGCTATCATGGAAACTCTGTGGTTCTTATACAATACCTCGCTCTGAGAGTAAATGGGCCTGAGTTTGTCTTTTTCTCTTCATATGTGAGCAAGGGTACTCTAAAGGATCCCATCCCACGTTAGATTTTATAGTCATTATTATTGCCCTAAGGTCAAGTGCAGCAGGCACCTGGGCTCCCAAGACACATGTATTAGTTGGCACTTATTACAGTGGACCACAGTGGTAGTTTGATTGTGATTAATGCAATTATTTGTAATCGGGCTTTGGATTGATAATATTCCATTCCTGTTGGCCAGAAGCAGGAATAGCAGATTTAAGGAATAACCTTAGGACTGAAGTAGAGCACACACACCCCACCCCCATCTCCACCCAGGGCTGAGATCCAGACTATTGGGGAGGACGCAGCCATTGCTCTTAGAGAAGTTCTTGTGCTACCCTGCTGGCAGAACTTGCTGGAAATCTGCCCTCTGGAGTGCTAGAGAAACTGTTTACAGGGAGGTGACTAACTGGAAGCAACTGCTGCAAAGCCACCCAAGATGGGTGCCAGGGGAAGCTGCTGGCTACCTTACACTGTGTCTGTCAGGCGCTGGAGAAACGGCATGTGCTTCTGGAGCTAGGCTCAGGAGAAGCCACTCACACTAGAGGAGCCTCATGCTGAAGAAGTCATCTGTTATGCATAAGCCCACAATAGGGAGCCGTTACCGCTACAGGGGCCTGCCCAGCAAGGCCACTAGAACCAAGAAGCAAAGTCCTTCGTGCGATCTCTCCAGAGCCCTCTACTGACAAAACCTCATGCTGGCCAAAAAGGGAAAAATATTCAAAAGGCCCAGATCTATTTTAACAGAACAGAAATGAAAGGTGAATTTGGAGCTAAGAGTCAGTAATGCCTTTCCTGGCACACTGTTTTTCTTTTTGCAGCCTCTGCAAATTCAGTGTCAAATTGGTGTTCAGGATTATTAACTTTATTTACTAACTCATGATGAACCTTTTTTGCTTTCCCCTTTTTTAGTTCTCACTTTGCTTAGGCCTTGGCCCTGTCCTCTATTGTAAGTCCCCACAGATCCTTTTTGGAAAGACATAGTTCATTGTGAGATTATCTGGGCTAAATCCTGGAAGAGTATATAAAGGTTACGTCTGCCATCCAAGAGAGGGCAACGTTAACTGTCAGGCAGAACCCTCCTCCTACATGGGAGGCTCAGTTTGCTTTTTATTGTGGTAACATGCACATAATGTAAAATTTACCCTTCTTACCATTATTTACTATATAGTTAAGTAGCATTAAGTACGTTGTAAACAGTAACTCCCTCCTCCTCCTCTCCCCAACCCATGGAACCACCGTTCTACTTTATGTCTCTGTTTTACTACTTTAAGTACCTCATTTAAGTGGAATCATACTGTATTTATCCTTCTGTGACTAGTTCATTTCACTTAGCATATGCTTTAAAGATTCATCCATGTTGTAGCATGTGTCAGAATTTCCTTTTGAAAGCTGAATAATATTTCATTGTATGATACACCGCATTTTTCTCAGCTTTATTGAGGTATAAGTGACATATAACATTGTATGAGTTTAAGGTATACAGAGTATTCGTTTGATACACTTACATAGAGCAAAGTGATTATCACATTAGGGTTAGTTAACACCTCCATCACCTCACATAATTTCCATTTTTTTCCTGTGGTAAGAACATTTAAGGTTTTTACTCTTAGAAACTTTCAGGTATATAATACAGTATTGTTAATTATATCACCATGTTAATACATTAGATCCCCAGAATTTATTCATCTTGTAACTGGAAGTTTGTACCCTTGGGCCACCATCTTCCTGCTTCCCCTACTCCTCACCATTCTACTCTCTGTTTCTGTGCGTTCAGATTTTTTAGATTCCACATTTAAGTTATATGATACAATACTTATGTTCTCTGACTTATTTCACTTTGCAGGATTTTTTTCTTTCTTATGGCTGAATAATATTCCAGTGTGTATATATAGGTACCTCATCTGTATCCATTCATCCGTTGATGGACACTTAGGTTGTTTCCATAGCTTGGCTGTTGTGAATAATACCGCAGTGCACATAGGAGTGCAGATATCTCTTCAAGATCCTGATTTCATTTTTAGATATATACTCAGAGGTGAAATTGTCAGATCATATGGTAGTTCTGTTAATTTTTGGAGGAACTTTTATACTGTTTTCCATATTGGCTGTACCAATTTACATTCCCACCAACCGTCTCCAAGGGGTTCCCTTATCTCCTCGTCTTTGCCAACACGTTATTTCTTGCTTTTTGGTGATAGCCATTGTAACTGTTGTGAAGTGATACCTCATTGTGATTTGGTTTGCATTTCTTTGGTGATTAGTGATGTTGAGCATCTTTTCATGTACTTATTCGTTCATGTGTCTTCTTTGGGAAAATGTTCATTTCCTCTACCCATTTTTAAATTTTTTTTATTTTTATTTATTTATTTATTTTTTACTGAGTTATTTGAGTTCCATATATGTTTCAGATATCAACACCTTATCAGATACATGATTTGCAAATGTTTTCCTCCACTCTTTAGTTTGGCTTTTGATATACAGAAGCTTTTTAATTTAAAGTAGTCCACTTAGTTATTTTTCCTTTTGTTGCTGTGCTTTTGTTGTCATACCTAAAAATCATTGGCAAGATCAGTGTCAAGGAGCAGTGTTTTCTTCTAGAAATTTTATGGTTTCAGATCTTATGTTTAAGTCCTTAATCCATTTGGAGTTAATTTTTGTGAGTGGTGTTAAGATACAGGTCCAATTTCATGTATGCAATTATTCTTCTGCATGTGATTATCTGATTTTTCTGATGTCATTTATTGAAGACATCATCCTTTCCCCAGTGAATATTCCTGGCTCCCTTGTCAAAAATACTAATTGTCCATATATTCCAGGATGTATTTCTGGGTTCTTGACTCTGTTCCACTGGTCTATGCGTCTGTTTTTATGCCAGTACCATACTGTTTTTGATTACTACAGTTTTGTAGTATAGTTTAAAATCAGGAAGTGTGATGCCTTTGTTCTTTGCTTTGGCCGTTCAGGGTCTGCAGTGGTTTCATACAAATTTTAGGATTTTTTTCTATTTCTGTGAAAAATTTCATTGAAATTTTGATAGGAATTACATTAAATCTATAGATTGCTTTGGGTAATATGGACATTTTAATACTAATTCTTCCAGTTCCTTAACATGGAATATCTTTCCATTGTATCTTCAGTCTCTTACATCTTTCAATTTTCAATAAACAGAATCTTTCACCTTCTTGGTTAAGTTTATTCCTAAGTATTTTATTGCTTTCGATGCATTGGGATTGGGATTGTTTTCTTTATCTCTTTTTCAGATATTTCATTGTTAGTGTATAGAAACACAACTGATTAATATATCTTGATTTTGTACCATACAACCTCCCTGAATTTGTTGATTAGTCCTAACAGCTTTTTGGTGGAGTCTTTAGGATTTTCTATATAAAAGATGATGTCTGCAAACAAAGACACCTTTCCAATTTGGATGCCTTTTATTCCTTTTTCTTGCCTGATTGCTCTGGGTAGGACTTTCAGTACGGTGTTGAATAGGAGTGGTGAGAGTGGGCATCCTTATCTTGTTTTTGTTCTTAAAGGAAAAGCTTTCAGCCTCTCATTGTTGATTATGGTATTAGCTGTGGTCTTGTCATATATGGATGCCTTAATTATGTTGAGGTACGTTCCTTCTATACCTAATTTGTTGAGAGCTTTTATCATGAAAGAATGATATATTTTCTCAAATGTGTTTTTCAGTATCTATTAAGATGTTCATATGATTTTTATCTCTTATTCTTTAAATGTGGTATATCATATTTATTGATTTGCATGTGTTGAAACCATTTTTGCATCCAGGGATAAATCCCACTTAATTGTGGTGTATGATCCTTTTCATGTGCTGTTGAGTTCAGCTTGCTAGTATTTAGTTGAGGATTTTTGCATCTATGTTCATCAGGGTTATTGGGCTGTAATTTTCTTTCTTACGTCCTAATTTGACTCTGACAGCAGGATAATGCTGGCTTCATAAAATGAGTTTGAGAGTGTTCCCTCTCTCATTTTTTTTTTAGAAGAGCTTCTTGAAAAGGGTTGGCTTTAATTCTTTAAATGTTTGATAGGATTTTCCAGGGAAGCCATCCAAACCTGGGCTTTTCTTTGTTGGGAAATTTTTGATTACTGATTCAATATTCTTAACTTGTGTTAGTCTGTTCAGATTTTCTATTTCTTCTTGATGTCGGCATGTTGTGTATGTTTCTAGGAATCTAGCCATTTCTTGTAGGTTATCCAATTTGTTGGTGTATAATTATTCATGGTAGTCTCCCATGATCCTTTGTATTTTTGTAGTGTCAGCTGTAACCTCTCTTCTTTCATTTCTAATTTTATTTGAGTCTCTTCTTTTTTTCTTAGTCTAAATATTTATCATTTTGGTTTATTTTTTTAAAAACAGCTATTAGTTTTATTGATATTTTATATTATTTTTCTGATTTCTGTTTCATTTATTTCTGCTCTAATATTTGTTACTTCTTTCTGCCAACTTTTGACTTCATTCTTTTTCTGTTTCCTTGAGGTGTAAAGTTAGGTTGTTTATTCGAGATCTTTTTTTTTAATGTAGGCATTTATCACTATAAACTTCCCTCTCAGAACTGCTTTTGCTTCATCCTATAAGTGGTGGCGTGTTGTTTCCATTTGCTTCTGTTTCAAGATATTTTTTTATTTCTTTTTTGACCCTTTGGTTGTTCGGGAGTGTGTTGTTTAATTTTTACGTATTTGTAAATTTTCCCATTTTCTTTCTGTTGTTGATTTTTTTTGTTTCTTGCCATTTTGGTCAGAAAGAGAGTTGGTATGATTTCAGTCTTCTTAAATTTGCTAAGACTTGTTTTGTAACCTGTCATATGATCTATCCTAGAGAATGTTTTGTGTGCACTTGAGAAGAATGTGTAGTCTCTTGCTGTTACATGGAATGTTTTGGATATTCTTAGATCTATTTTATCTAAAGTGTAGTTCGGGTCTAATGTTTTCTTTTTTATTTTCTATCTGGATGATCCATTCTTTAAAGTGAGGTGTTCAAGTCCCCTACTATTATTTATTGTTGTAGTATCTCACTTCAGATCTGCTTTTATTTGCTTAATATACTTAGGTGTGCTGTAATGTTGGATGCATATTTATTTGTCATTGTTATATCCTCTTGATGAATTGACCCTTTATCATTAAAGAATAACCTTCTTTGTCACTTGTTACCACTTTTGGCCTGAAGTCTATTTTTTCTGATACAAGTGTAGCTACCCCTGCTTTCTTTGGTTTCCATTTTCATGGAACATCTTTTTCCATCCCTTTACTTTGAGCCTGTGTGTCCTTAAAGCTGAAGTGGGTCTCTTGTAGGCAGCATACAGTTGGGTCTTGCTTTTTCAATCCAGTCAGCCACTCTGTGCCTTTTGCCTAGAGAATTTGGTCCATTGACATTTAGGATAATTACTGATAAGTAAGGACTTAACTAATACCATCTTACTAATTGTTGTCTAGCTATTTTGTAGTTCTCTTTTTCCTTTCTCCCTTTCTTGCTGCCTTCTTTTGTGACTTGATTTTCCATATTGGTATTGTTTGATTTCCTTCTCTTTATCTTTTGTGAATCTAACATAGATTTGTGCTTTTTGGTTACCATGAGGCTTACGTAAAATATCTTAACACTCTATTTTATGGTGATAACAACTAAACTATATTACATACAAAAATTCTACTCTTGTTCCTCCCTTTTATATTTTTGATGTTACAATTTACCTCTTTTTATATTGTATATTGTTAACAAATTATTGTAGCTATAGTGATAACTCCTGTCCTTTAACCTTTATACTAGAATAAAGCAGTTGACACATTACTACATTATAGTACCATAATACTCTGAATTTGACTGTATACTTACCTTTACCTACCACAGTTTTGTTTATCCATTCATCCATTGATGGGTATTTGGGTTTCTACCTTTTGGATCCCATGACTGTAAATCCCACCTGTAGTTCTAATTTAATTGTATCCAGAAGGCTAATCAAACCACAGAAGGATTATAGTAGGAGGTCATATGATCTGTTGTTCCATTCATCCTTGTTAGAATAGTAGCTTTATATAGACATTGAACCCCTAAATAAAGTTCACATCCCAGATAACCTAGTAATATTAGTGAACTCATCGTGTGGGTGTGCTGCTTCTATGCCATGATAGATACAGCCATTCAGGAATACATTATTTGCTTCTATACCTTGAACATCATCAGGTAACCTCAGTCATATTTTATCTTTCCTATGTTGAGCCTGTCCAAAAGTTTACTTTTTTTCATGTTGTTGATTCCACACAGGAACTCATAAGTTGGAAGAGGTAACCACTCTTCTGAAGATACAAATATGGTGGGCAAGTAGATGGTTATTGAGACAAGATAGATTTTTATTGTTCTTGTGAAAAGTACGGTGCTTCTTTTGGTATGTTTTTTGATGGTGTGATGGTGGTTCCTTTTGGGAGGAGACAAAAAGGGCAGGGGACTGAAGCAGAAGAGAATAGTGGTGCATATAATTTTGAAAGATACCTTAAAAATAGTTTATTACTGTTTTAAAGTGTTTTCTAACAAGGAACTGTGATGTCTTTTTCAGACTGCACTGGCACATTTAGAGTCTCTTGCAGTGGATGTTGAGGTGGCCAATCCACCAGCCAGTAAGGAGAGCATTGATGGTCTTCCAGAGACCCTTGTTCTTGAAGACCACACTGGTAAGGACAAAGTTGATCTCTGATGTCAAATGACACATTGCATGTTTAAGTATATTATCAATGCACCTGAAAGAGAAAATACTGACTGTTAGAAACTTTCATCAGTTTTTCTATGAAACCAGATTCTGACAAACTTTCACCTAGTAGAAGAATATTTTTAATTTATTAAGTCATGGGCTGGAACAAATGTGCCCCAGCCAACTTTTCTATAAAAGCAATATTTATTAAATTCCAAATTGTCATGTATTGCAGAAACATGTTTGCAAATTACTTTTTCAAAGATTGGGTCTTCTATCATAGGTATCATCTGTGAGTTAATATGTTGATTTTCAGTTTTATTAAAATTGAACTCTGTGGGATTGATGAGATTATTTTTTGTTTTCAGCGATTGGTCAGGAGCAGTGCTGTCCAATCTGTTGCAGTGAGTATATTAAGGATGATATAGCAACAGAGCTTCCCTGTCACCATTTCTTTCACAAACCTTGTGTCTCAATTTGGCTACAGAAGGTGAGTTTTATTTTTACTTTTTTTGGAATTAATATTTTAATAGTTCCTCCTGAAAGTTAATGATGATAGTATCTTTTATGCCTGTTTTATTTAGCTACATACTCATAGTACTTTTTAATTAAGTGTTAAAAATTGATTACCTCTTGGGGCACCTGGGTAGCGCAGTCGTTAAGCGTCTGCCTTTGGCTCAGGGCGTGATCCTGGCGTACCGGGATCGAGCCCCACATCAGGCTCCTCCACTGGGAGCCTGCTTCTTCCTCTCCCACTACCCCTGCTGTGTTCCCTCTCTCGCTGGCTGTCTCTCGGTCACATAAATAAATAAAATCTTTAAAAAAAAATTGATTACCTCTTAATGATTACAGATTAATGATAATATGAAACTATTTTACTAACATTTCTAAAAAAACAATATAGACAACACTAATTGCTTGACATATTTAATCACTTTTGGAAATGATTAAATATCAAAAAATTATTTTAGGATAAAACTAATTAGATCTTTAATCATATCCCTGAAATTTGTGTTTTTGAAAATATCACAAGCAAAAAAAAAAAAAGCCTTTGGCACTACTCAAAGTACTATAATAATATACAGATATTCTGCTAATACAAATCAGTGTCTTTGAAAATGTATATGAGAAATATGTAATCACCTACCATGTACCTCTTATTCCAACTATATATATTCTCCCTAAATATTTACCCAATAATTTTTAACAACATTTGAATTACTTAAGAAAAAAAGAAAGAGTCTTACTTAAATGTTCTCTGTGAACTATATTTTTACATAAAGTATATTTACAGGCAGTAAGGTAGAAATTCCCAAATCACTTTCACAGCTTATTTACTTAGGGATATAACTCCCTCTTTTCCCTACAGCCACTCCCTTCCTTGTCCCCTTCCTCTCTTCCTCCCCTCCTTCCTCCTTTCCTTTCTTTCCTTTCTCTTTCTTTGCTGTTGCTACCCTTCTACTGCTACTTCATGGATGTCCAAGTTCTACTTAAGATTTGTAAAATCCAATGCAGAAATGTTCACTATTCCATTATAAAGTTTGAAGTTTCTCTCTCAGCTTTCAAGGCCTTCTGTGATCTAGCCCCCAGCGTGTTTATTCAGATTTACTCGTCTGTACATTTGTTGATGTTTGCTTAGCTGGTGTAGTTTTCCCCCGTACCATCCGTAAGATTAGATGATCTAGGTAGGGCTAGCTTAAATCCCACCTTTTCTGTCCTTCATATACCCTTTATTTAAATTCCCATGATAGTATCTAAGCCTTAAGAAGGATCTAAATGTTCCTGCTATGTGTCAGGCGGTGGTAGATGACTTGTGTATTTTCTCATTTAATTCTCACAGTAACTCTGGGACATACTGGGACATATCCTTATTCATTTTCCAGTGACTGTTACTCATCCAGGGTTACACAGCTGGTATGGGTTGATTTGAGACCACATTGATGTGACTCTAAAATGTTGTTGTTCACGCCCAGTCTGTATGGCAGGAGCACAATAAGTGCTTGCTAAATTAAATTCTTGAATTGTCAACATTATATATGTTGTACAGCTTTGAATTGTCATTGAGTTTGCTCTAACCCAAAGTAATAATCTCCTCGGTCTCTTTCCCATCAAGAAAAAGCCTTTCCTCTGGGGAAAAGATCCCCAGGATACAAATCTTTGTTCAACAGCATGATTTCTATCAGGGCTGCCTCTTTGAGAGGAAAAAACATATTCTCAAGGGGATAATCTATCACCAGATGACACATCTCTATAATCTTTGGTCCAAGGATGTACTCACAGTATGACTGCTTTCCCTGTCCCATCTTCCTTCCTAGTTAGCAGGCACTTAACTCTCCATGTCTTCTTGAAAAGGAGTTCTATGGCTAATAAGGAAGGTGTGAGGCCCATCTGTTTTGACATAAACTTAAGTGAGGCTTCAATATATGTAAGGGAGGACCATCCTAGGGGATGATTTGGTGATACAAATATGTGAATTAATTAGGTCTGTGGTTTCTCTAATGTAGGCATCATGGAGTAAATAATAAAACTACTTCAGTTCAGGTGAGGACGTGCCTTGTGATTCCTTGCTCACACTCCCCCATGGCACCAGTGCTGGGCAAGGAGTGTAGTAGACTCTCCGTTAATTCTAAATGAAAGACGACTGACTGAGAGATACAAACACAATTAGGAGACACTATTCACCCTCAAAGAAATTAGAATCTGGTTGGGATAAAGAGGAAATAGCATCACAATTTTGTGTCTCTGGATTGTGTGGGTTAAAGTTGATTTAGTTTTTGTTTTTATTTGATTTGTTTTTTGTGTAACAGATACTGTTTTCTTTTTCTTTGCTAAGATATTGTGTGGCAGTTAAGACCTTTCCTTTGGCTCTGACCTTGTTTTCCTCCCCCTCTAGTCGGGAACGTGCCCTGTGTGCCGCCGCCACTTCCCACCTGCTGTCATCGAGGCATCGGCAGCTCCATCCTCCGAGCCTGACCAGGAGGCACCCCCTTCTGGCGACAGCTCTGCAGAAGCCCCCTAAACCTTAACGCTTGAATGCGATCACTCTGTCAAAATCAATCTGCAAATTCCTTCTCAATCTGATGTGCAAATAATTATATATAAATAAATTTAAAATGCTATATATAGTCTATGCCATAGTTTAGAAAGAAGAATATTAACCTTTCTAAACTAAATTTAGGTTCGCAGAAAGTACTTAACATTTTCAAGCTGAATGTTGAAGCAGTGCATCCATTTTCTTTAGTTGAATATGTTGGTATTAATTGTAAAGCCAAGCTTACCAATTAACTCTCTCCAGAAAAAATAATCATATATGTGGCACATATTATTGGTTTTGTCTGAAGTACTGCCACTGAGTGATTATAATTAAGCTCTCCTATTTGCATCAAATGTGAAGACTGTGATCACAACAGTAGTAAAATTTGGTTTCATTGGAAATAAAAAGAATTCTAAAACATGCTTTTTTTCATTGGTCACTTTGCTTTTGCTACATCAGAACCTCTTGGTTCATAATACTGAGTGTTTGTTTTTTTTTTAGGAAGGTGTCTACTCCTCCATCTTTCCTTAACATTAGGACTTTTTAGACTGCCAAACAAAGGCTAGAATTTTGGCTTAAACATCACAAAATTTTAAAATCTTAAATGTAATCCCCTTGGAATGATTAGATAGTAAAATAATTTTTTTTTCTTTTTCTAAATGGTGGATGTGCTTAAAGTAAGGTTAGCAAAAGGCATGGGTGTTTTACTATGGTTGGTGCTTGAGGTAAGGCTAGTGAAGCTTATGAACAATCTAGTGTGCTCAGTGTTTGGTATGATGAGATGAATTAGATGGCCTTATGAAATCCTTTCTCCCTTTCTACCTGGTTACAGTATACTTGAGAACATTCATGGCACATTTGTTAAATAAATACTGTTTTTTTAATTTATAAATTTATAAATAAGTATATAAATTTATAGAAGATACAGTTTGTTTAAAGTAATTTTGTTCTGAAATATTTTGGAAAGTTTGCAAACGTGCATCAAAGTGTTTAAACATTCTGTTGTATCCCAAGAGGAAATCTGATCCTTAAAAAACCAGAAGTTTAATGGTACCAACTTTTATAACGTATAACATTGATGGGGTATAGGACAGATTTGGCCGCATCTTTTTACAACATATCTAAACCTTACTGTGTTATAATTTATTCCTTTAAAGTATTCCTGAACAAGGATTATTCATAGTACATTTTCAGCATTTGTTTCATTACACTGATTTATTTTGATAAAATTATTCACCTGGAAATAAATAATAAAAATGGGTTGTTTTGAATTAAACCAAATTAAGCCCTGGGTGAAAAGGGAGTAAATTATATGATCATCTAGTGACTATGAGCAGAACTGAACATGTAACACGGTTCCTTTCTTGTTTTACCTTTCTCTAAAGGAGAAAAGATGACCCTGACCCCCGATCTGCCCTCTAAAAGAGTTCTGTTCAGATTCTTCTATAATAGTGAGGAATTGAGCTTTCCTTAGTTGTTTTTAGGGGAAATTTGGCCCTTAGGGTCATCCATAATTATATAACCCCAAAATAAGACTGCACAGCTTTCCGTTTAGCTGATCACACCCAGTAGGCAAATATGTACAAATGGACATAATATTTAACTTACAGATGTGATTTGCTGTCAGCACCAGAGAATGATAGGTGTTAGAATACCACATTTGAGCAAGTAGAATTGTAAAGCACGTAGTGAGTGTACATCCATCTGAGTAGTACATTGATAATTTAGTTTGGACACGTAAAAGGAGTATTTATATGGCTTCCCAAATGCAAAATTACATTTTATTTGTGTAATTTCTCTGAGTATTTATATTCCATCTCTTTTCTCCATTCTTAAATGAATTTTCACTGTTGGCACATTTGAGGCTTAAATATAAGGAACATAACACTTGCATTCTAATTTTTGCATATATTGTAAATGTGTGTCTGGTATTTACAGCAAAATACTGTGTATCCTTTTATGGGTAAAACAAAACTGAACATTGCATGCATGTAATGTGGTGACTGTAATTTAGGGGTTCTTTGGGGCTTCTGTGACTTTGGAAATGCTTACATTCAGGCCTTAATGTTGCATTAGCTAGCATGTTTTCCTTCTGATGTATATAGTCACTGTTGTATAAACTAATCTTTGCTTGTTTTCTACTCTGTGATCTTTCCATACCATATTTCATTGATGATCAGTTAGTGTCAAGGAGTCAAATCAGATTAAAATTAATTCTCATGTGTATATTGTGGAACTTTGTGGCTAGTGTGATTTTTTTTTTTCTTTTCCTTTTCTTGTTTCTTTCTTGTTGTTGTTTGTTTCCTTTAAGTAATACTGATCGGTTGTGAGGCTTACTGGTTAAACTGACATTACTACAGATTGCTCTGTAGTAAGCCACAAATTATATTTAGGCAGTATTAAGGGACGTCAGTTTTCTTCTCCTAGTAGCAGCTGTCCCAAAGAAAATATTTCTTCTTTGCCTGTTAAGATTTAGCTATTATCTGCCAGTTGTTAAGAGGTTTGGGTTCCAAACTCAACCAGTAGTGTTGAGAGCTGAACTTAAGATAGCGGTTGTACTTTTTGCTTTCCATCTGTTTCTCTCCTTCATTCTTGGCTCCCTACTGTCTATAAACAGCTGCTATGAAGGAGAAAAGTTGAAAAAGAGTTGGCTTAAAAAAATTTTTTTTATGAAAATTGAGATTTTAGGATTTTCATTGTAACAAGTTGATACAAGCAGAGGTGGAAAAGTTCAGATGCCAAAATATTGTTTGATCCTCTGAAATACTGTTTAGATTCTTTCGGAAAAGTTAAGAATATATGAAGGAAAATTAGGAATAAGTATAAATATTGATAAAAATATTGTTTCTCTTATTCTCTATGTTAAGTGACTTGACCTAATTTTATTTTTTTAAAACATTTTCTTCTTCTTTGTAATATGAATGCTGATATTTAAAGGTAGATCCATGTGATTTTCTATTGTGTTTCTTAATTGTTTATCTCTGAGCTAACTAACTCTTAAGATTATTTGTGATTTGGATTTATATATAAGCTGTTAAATATATATGAACTGTTAAAATGGAATGCAAGTTTTCAAAAGCCCAGGTCTAAATGTAATGATTGGTTTATTGTTCAACAACCCCAGTCCATCATTTTCCGTGTAAATCATAAACAATAAACAGGATGTACTCAGTGGTCATTTCTAATATTTAATTGTGCAGTCACATCACTTCTATAATTTAAGCCCCTGGAGGATTTAGCATTAATGGCAAAGAACATAGCTGTTAAAGTCTGGAATGGGCTCCTGGGCATATGATTTCATAGTCCTTGAACTGTGAACTAAGAAGGCCCTAACAGAGAGCCCAGCTATACAGAAGTTGTTGATGGACTTCCGGAAGGGCTCTGAAGGAGTAGTCCCTGCCCTCTCCTGCCTATGTTCTCAGCAATCCTGTGGGTTTAGCAGGGCTGGATTTCCCACAGTGACTCGGGATTGCAGAAACCCTCAAAGTTCCAGGACAGAGGCCCACCTCGCTTCAGTGGCTTCTTCCAGATCAGACATAGGATTGTTATTATATCTACCTGTTGAGGAAGATTCCTCATGACTTCCAAAGGGTTCAAAGACCTCACCCATTTCAGAAGGGTAAATTGAGTGCTGATAGGTTATGCACGCGTTAAATTAGAAAACGAATCATTAATTTTGTTTCGAAGCTTTAGAATATTTAGAATTGTGATTCTCCCTTAATAGAATAAACACATGCTAGAGAAAGAGTCTCGGAACTAGAGACAGGGTTGGCACACCTCTTCTCTACTGCCAAATCCTTTTATAATTTTCATACGATTTTTATTCAGCCACTGCTTCCAGAGTTAGAGCCACTCAGCATTACTACAAGGATGGATTTCATTGTTAGAAGAGTGTTGCCCACGTGTGTTTATAAATAGCACACATGTGACACTAGACAGAAAAGTCCTGTCTCTTCTGTGTGGTCACCTCTTCACACCTTCCCTCAGACTTCACATTTTTCCCAGTTCTTACATGATGTCCGTTCCAGACCAACCTGGTATTGGCACTTTCAATCCCTCTCAAAATACGTTGCTCAGCACTAAACACGGTTCTTCCGTGGTCTGAGAAGAGCAGGGTCCAGAGGCTTTATTGCCAACATCAGTGATTCTCAGGACTGTTAACGATTGGAATATGTTGATGTTATCTGTTACCGTCACCATTAGGGAAGCATGTCATACTGTTGTCTCTTGCTGAACTTAACAGACATTGCTGGTAAGCCAAATCCATTCCTAAAATTACTTCTACAATTTCTCCGTAACCTCATTGAAGCACTGCATTCATCCTTATTCGATCAACTTGTAAAGGTCCTTACGAGTTCTGATTCGTTCTCTTAGCCTTGTGTCCGTTTCAGTTTTGACGAAGCATGCCTTTATTATTTAGTGGCTTTGTTCAAGTTAATGATAAAGATTGAATAGAATAAGATGAAAGGCAGACCCTCACGAGAATGCCCCGAGAGGCTGTGCTCCGGGTGACTTTGATCCCTTTATCAGTACTTCAGGTACAGCTGTTGAGGCAACTGCCAACACTTACGTGCTCATGGTTCTTCATCTTTTCCTGAAAGGACACAAGAAATGTCATGTTTGGCAGACAAGCAGATAGGACTGTCTATGGAAGTAGCCTAATCTGCTAATATATTAAATCAAGAGAGGAAATGAAGTTGGGGCGCCTGAGTGGCACAGTGGTTAAGCGGCTGCCTTCGGCTCAGGGCGTGATCCTGGCGTTACGGGATCGAGCCCCACGTCCGGCTCCTCCACTATGAGCCTGCTTCTTCCTCTCCCACTCCCCCTGCTTGTGTTCCCTCTCTCGCTGGCTGTCTCTATCTCTGTCAAATAAATAAATAAAATCTTTAAAAAAAAAAAAGAGGAAATGAAGTTAACTGGAAATGCCTTATTCTTAGTGAAATAACACTACCTCCTTTTGTCTCTGTTCACATGCCATCTGTTTATTAATCTGCCCTAGAATTTGTGATGTCAAGCTCATTTTTATAATTCTTAGAATCTACTATTTTTCCTCTCAAACATTGCGATATTTGACGTAACATGACCTTGACAAGTCACTTAATTGTTCTGCTTGTTTTCTCTATAATGAATCTAAATTATAGGTTCAGTACTACTGGTTGTGCATGGGAAAAGGTTTGAGAAAAGATGTTCTTTGTTGACATGCAAAGTCATGGGGAAATAGCGTTGCTTTCCATCATTGTTTGATTTTGGAACTACCTGTGAGGATTGATGAACATTTCAGATGAAAATCATAAAAGTATCTTAATTACCTCTCAGAAGTTGAAAGATTTTGACAGGGGAACTTTATTAAAATTTAACCAATAATTTTACTAAAAGGCTGCATGCCTGGATATGGCAATGTATTCAATCTTGTATTTTTAGTTTATAATCAATATACAGTTTTTATAGTGAAAAATGGAAGGAGGAGGTCTTTATCTTTTTAGAAATAGATACCACCTCTTAGCCATTCACTGCAGTAACAGAAATTCTGCAAGCCACTATGATTTCTTTTGATTATAACACAGCATCTCTTCTAAGATTCATTGAAAAAAATGTATAAATGTATATTTATTTATTTGAGAAGGAGCAGGGTGCAGGGGTGAGGGGCAGAGGGAGAAGCAGTCTCCCTACTGAGCAGAGAGCCCCAGGTGGGGCTCGAGCCTGGGACCCTGAGATCAGGACTTGAGCCAAAGGCAGAACGCTTAACCGACTGAGCCATCCAGGTGCCCAGGAAAAAAATGCACTTTTACATTATAAGAATAGTTTCATTTATGAAGTGCTAAGTATTAGACATTGTGTTAGGCTCTTTGTTTTACTCCTCATAATGAATTTGCAGTATAGGTTGTTTTGTTCCAATTTCACAAATTAAAATATTGAGTCCTGGTTCTTAAGAGCTCAAGGGTTCTTTCTTATTCATGCCACCCTCCTGGGTAGGAGCAGCCTATCTGATCATTGTTAATATTTAAATAACTTGTTTGAGATGCAGTCTGAATTTTAAAAATGAGGAAAAGAAACGGCAGGCGGGGGTTGCTGTTCAAAATTTTGAAAAAATATTTTGTTTTTCCTTGCCATATTGCTTTGCTAAATTGTTACAGAGAGACATTTTTGCCTTAAGTTATGTACTGCTGACCGAAGTTCTAATGTCCTGGTTAGTAAAGTTTCTTAATCACCATTAAGATTTGATGAAGGGCACCTGGATGGCTCAGTTGGTTAATTGTCTGCCTTCAGCTCAGATCATTATCTCAGGGTCCTGGAGTCAAGCCCTTCATCGGGCTTCCTGCTTAGCGGGGAGGCTGCTTCTCCCTCTGCCTCTGCTGCTCGTGCCCTCTCTCTCTCAAATGAATAAAATAAAATCTTTATAAAAAATAAAAAAGAACAACAAAAAAAGATCTGATGAGAATCTCCGAACTGCTTGATAATATGGGATCCTTAAGTTATTCTGCCGAGAGTGGCCTGAGATGTATGTCATGCCCTTGTTTGTTTGTTTGTTTTTAAGATTTTATTTATTCATTTAACAGAGAGACAGCCAGCAAGAGAGGGAACACAGGCAGGGGGAGTGGGAGAGGAAGAAGCAGCCTCCCAGCAGAGGAGCCTGATGTGGGGCTCGATCCCAGGACTCCAGGATCACGCCCTGAGCCGAAGGCAGATGCTTGAGGACTGAGCCACCCAGGTGCCCCATGCCCTTGTTTCTTAAGCCAGTAAGTCCTCACTAATGTAGACATCTATCTGTAAGTGACTCAGCCCCACCCTTTTCAAAAGTCTCTGGATTTCTTCCTTAAAAAGCCATGGGCATTTGCCCTCAACAATTGTAATCACGCCAAAGAGTAGAGAACCTTACCCCCGATTGTTTCATCAATAGGAATAGATATTTGACAGAGGGTTTCCTTTTTATTCCAATCCTTAAGTGCTATTTTAAATTCTTCCCAGGAATTTAAGCTATGCCCTCCTTCCATTTGTCTTCCTGTTTTTGTTTTGTTTAGTTTTGTTTTGTTTTGTTGTTTTTTGTTTTGTTTTGGTTTTGGTTTTGGTTTTGTTTTGTTAAAAGAATCCAAGTGCTACAGCTTTTCTAAGGGGCTTCATTACATACCATCATACTGACCAGGCTTTGGCCTCAACAAGTAATTCTTCCTCCTGACCTGGACTAAGGATCCTTCGACCGAGGTATTGCAGTACCCTAGGTTTGATGCCATTACAGACTGTCAGTTTTTATTTTACTTTAAATTCACATTTACGGCAGATGAGGATAGAGATGGGGAGCTTAAAAAAATCAACACTTAAAAGTGTTTTACCTTCTTTTCCTGTGCTATGTTTTTATTACTTTTCCCTTCTACTCCTTGTGTTCTATGGCATGTACACATAAACATCCAGTGTGTTTTTACCTGAAATTGGAACAAAACCAGGCAGTTTTGAAGCCTTGCTTTCCTGCTGGCTGTGCAACCTCTGGGGCAAAATATCTTACAGGTTTTGGTAACTGTGCTGACGGACCAGAACCAACATACCCTGGAAACTGTCTTATTCAGGGCTTGACAAGGAATAAGGCCCACTGCCAAACTGTCACATTTGCTATATTGTAACTCAACAGCTGAATGCTGTTTGGGTTATAAAGAACAGACGAGGTGCAGAAAGATGTAGGATAGTGAGTAAATGAGCTACCATTTGTTGAGTGCATACTCTATGCCAGGAATTTTTATAGGTAGTTTTATATGCACCAGCTTAGTTAATCCCAACAAAAATTCTTAGAGGTAGACTATTCTAATCTCAAAAAGGCATCAAAAGGTTCAGTAACTGCCAAGGGCCACATACATAGCAAGTAAGGGAGTCAGGATTTGAGTCCAGTGCTCTATTATATTCTCTCCTGCATACGTAAGTGAGTTAACATTCGAGGTAAGTATAAATAAGGTAAATTTCAGCTGCAGTACTGATAGGTCTTGCAGACTCATCTGGAAGTTCAGTAGCCCTTTATAACATTGTTTCAGTGGAGATGAAAACACTACATTTGGATCAAAAATGATTCGGAAGTTGGGAATTACCAGTGTTACACAGAATAAGCCCAAAGAAGCTAAGGAGAGGAGCCTAAACATATTAAATTGATTTATTCTCCTACCTGCAAAACATGATCTCAGGAGATGCAGAAGTTTATGTTGCATTTATGGAGGTGGAGAGAATTCCACCTCCACCATTTTTCTCTTGTCAGTCCCTGTGGCCCCCACAGTGCCAGTGACCACTGCCCGCATCTCCAAGCAAGATCAATGATGTGGTCAAAGGAAGCCTGTTGTATTTCTTCAGACTGGTAAGGCCTAAGTAGATAGCAAGTTGTAACTGAATTGGGGTAAATGCTGGGTCCCTACTGTGACTTATACTAAGTCCACTCTACATGATCTTGTTCTGCCCTAGTCTGTCCCTGACAGCTAATCCTTTTGGTTAATGAAAACCCATGGCCCATCATCTCCAGTAACAGACACCAGAGGAGGCTAGGAGAGCATGGCCAAAGCAACTTGGAGGAAGGAGCTTGTCTGTTTATAGACTGCTTTGTACTTAGAATCAATGAATAGTTAAAGATTAAATCACCAATACATGACCTCCCTTAGGGAGGAGGCAGTGGCTGGCCCATGATCACACAGCCAGAAAGTGTTAGAGCTGGGACTTGAATTCAGGTCTTCTGACTGCGAACAGTTGTCCTACTTGGCCAAAAGCTACGCTCCTGCTTTCTTGCCCCCATAT
Organism: Ursus americanus; assembly: GCF_024610735.1. Lineage (NCBI taxonomy): Eukaryota > Metazoa > Chordata > Mammalia > Carnivora > Ursidae > Ursus > Ursus americanus. Next base: position 3,370,269 of record NC_142131.1, read on the forward strand.
AATCCTTTGGTAAGTCAGAGCAGCCGCTAAGGTTAGATCAGAAATAGGTTGCATTTGCCTGCTTTGTGCACATGTCCTCAGCTGCAAGCAGACCAAGGGGGAAAATGTGACAAATAAGCAGATCGAGACATTTACTTGTGAGCTCCTTTTTTTTCTGCCTCCATTTTTGGGTCAGTTTTAAGTTAGGAAAGTCTTGACAGGAGAATGTGTGCACAGAGCAGGAGAGCAGGAGAACCACAATGAGACAAAATAAAAGCAAATGTCAGTGGTTCTCCAGCTTCCAGCAACTGAGAATTTCTCTACAGACTATTTGCCACATTTGCAGAGCACAAATGTTAACCTTCTAAGGGATTTTTAAAAAGATATGTCAATATTAAAAAAAAAAATTTAATATTTCAAAAATACATGAGCAATTAGAAGAATATATAACAAATCCCTATGTAGCCATCATCTATCTTTATGGCTTTAAAAATTTAAGAATTGTTAATATTTTACCATATTGGCAAAAAAAATGCACATAGATACATTTAGGTATATGTAATTATTCCTTTTCCTCAAAAAAGTGCAGCATCTTCTGGGAAGGTTGATTTCAACCTCCACACCCTGACTCATTCTCAGAGGCCCTCCTAAAACCCTATGGGTCTCCCACAGTCAAAGGTGATAAATCGGCTTTGCCTAGCTCCTCACCTCTGGTCAGTTGGCTGCAGGGGGTACTATTGGATACCGGCTCAGAAAGACAGTGCCACGACTGGGAATGTGTATGGGAATGTGCAGGAAAGGCGGGGTGGGGGCCTGAGAGCTGCCCCCGCTCACAGCGCTACTTCACTGCTCCCCACCACCTCTCTGTTCGCAGTGGGATGTGCCACAGTCCTTCACCCCGGAAGCAAGAGAAGCTTCCTTCCCTGCGTGCTTGAAGAGACTGCACCATTGTAACGCTCTGCTCCCAAATCACTGAGAAAGTTGAGTTGCAGCGCGTTCGGGAAGACATCCATAATTCATGTCTGAAAAAAATTAGCTTGTCCTTCTCTGGTTGGACTGTCTCTGCAGAAAATTCTACCATCTGACCTCTGGCCTGTTTGCCGCCACTGTAGTTCACCCCTGCAGAGTCAGCGGAAGGCCTCATGGGAAACAGCGTTTCTTCAGCTCTGGGCTTGAAGGTTAAGCATGCTTCGTCTGTTCTAGACTGGAGTCTGGCCTGCCTTGGCATTCTTGACAGCTTGCTCTGCAGCGGGCCCTCTATTAAAATGAAAGTACAGGGTGAAATCTGGGGCTTTTTAAGTATGACAATATTGATTAAATAATCCCTAGGAGCCCGGTGATTGCTTCATGGTCCTGAAGTAGGAAACCTGCTGGGTAAAAAAAAAAAAAAAAAAAAAAAATCACAATGAAGGGAATATTTTGTCTTGTAAATTGAGTAACAGCATTCCCTGGTGACCTGTTAATGTCAAAGATGATGTCTATAAAAGTGAGGATAAGCTTCTTTGCACCAGGGAGAATATTTTTTCTTTCCAAATTTAAGGTTGTTCTGGGCGATCTTTCTTGAAAGAGCCTGAAAAGAGGGAAGCTGAGGCCATGTCGACACAGTGCAAGTTTTAAGTGAAGGAGAAAACCCTCAATCCTGCCCTCTACTCCAGAGGCGACAGGCACTGGTCTTTTCTTACTCTCCTCTGTCCCTTCTTTCCTCCTCCCTCTTCTTCCTTTGTCTGTCCTTCTTTCTCCTCCCTCAGCCAGGTTGCCGGAGATTAAATCCCAAGTCTGACCACGTACTAGCTGTGAGCTCGTGGGCAGCTTACTTGACCTCCATGTGTCTGTTGGCTGCATCTATAAAACAGGGAGAGAAATAAAACATCTCTCTTGTAGGACCGAGTGAGTTCATACCTGCAAAGTACTTAGAATCCTGTCCGGTACACGGTACTGGGGAGGTGGGAACACTTAGTTTGCATTCCCCATGTTTCCCTCATGTGGAGGGACTCCTACTGCTGAGACACGCCTGGGCTCTCTCCACCCCTCCCCTGCTGGAGAGTGACTTCATCTGGTCAGGATTAGGGTGAGTAAAGCTAAAGCTCCTTTCCTCCCCTGCGAGTGAGCGCTGGCCTCTGCTCTTCCAAGGGCAGCCCTCGTTTGAGACTGGTGATGCTGTCAGGACCGCTCGGGCAGGCTGACTCCGGGGTTCCCCTCTGAGAAGAGCCGCACCGCCCTCACACCTCCCTGCGCACGCCACAAGCGGGGGGGCCCGCGCCTCCGAGTTCCTTCCTCAAAATGTTACAAGTCTCCCTCCAGAGCCTGGACTGGCCTGACAGGCGGTGACATCTGGGCAGGGGTGAGTGGGCCCCAGCCCTGTGTCTGTCCTCGGGTGCCCCCTTCCCCTCTACCCTGTAGGTGGGCTCAAAGAGACGTTCCCAGGGCTGCCAGGACTCGCACGCATGGGCTCATGCTGGCGGCCGCAACCATGCTCTGGTTCCAGGAAGGCGTCCTCACCAGCGACTCTCCTGCTAACTGGTGGGATGTTTCTTTTTGCAAGACTGGGCAAGATGAAGCCCCCAGAATCAAGCTGACTTGGAGTACCTCTCGCTCACCTCCGAAGCAAAGCAAGTTCAGGTCTTGGCTTGAGCTGCATGTGTGGGCCTACGTCACCAGGGTGCCACCTGGTCTACGTGACTCAGGGTGGGGGCCGCAGGTGTCCATTCCCCTGTTCCACCCCCACCGCTAGCACCCAGGGGGCCAACCCCCAGCAGGCGGACTCCAGAGTGTCTATGCCCATCCCCTCTGAGGACACTTGAGACCATTCCTCTGCAACACCAGCAGGCCCTTTGCATTCATGCCTTCTCCTGCCTCCAACTGTGGCGATGTCATGCTCTCCTCACAAAGTGCTTTTAAACGGTGCTGGATGAGGGATTGGCATTTCTTGTGCAAAAGGAGCTGCTCATCACCCCTCCTCTCTGCTCATGATGTGTGGAAGGCAGGGGTGTCATTCCCATGGAAAGAGATGACATTCTAGAAATGCAGAGACTATGGCCTAAGAAATTCAGGAAAGGATGTAGTTGGAAGACATGCTGCTCTGTTTATGCTGTAAGATTCAGAACACTACACTTAATGCATCTGGAAACTGAAATTATTCATATCTTCCTGCATATTCTCAGTGAGACTTGCATATGTGGTCATCATCGACGAAGTACAATACCGACCTTTGATAGAGTAGTCATTGGCTGTGGCTATTCTCAGGGGACACTTCAGGGTGATGCAATGATGTAACCAGCATTAAATAAATGGAATTAGGGAACTGCAGAGGCAAGAAGACCTGTATTGTTTCAGTACAAACAGGTTCTGAAAGGCCATGGCATCATGAGTAATAATGCTATTATCATTTCCTCAGTGTGGGAGATATGAAATTAGCTAGGAACATCACATCTGACAATAAAGAACGTGATTGAATGGCTCCTGCACCTGGACAGAAAGAAGTGATGCCTGAATAGTATGGAAAATCTTCATGTGCACTGACAGGACCACGGACAAGTATGTAAGTATGTCTTCTCATTATTTGTTCTAAATTTTGATTGATAAATCACAATACGTCACTTGGACCCATGGGTTTTAAATATTTTTTATTCAAATTGTTTATATAGACAAGGGCCCAACAAAAATATTTTCAAAGGTCTTGCCCATCCTAGGGGTGGCCCTGGAGAGAAGTATTTGCCCATGGAAACAAGCCGTTTCCCAGACCCTACCCTTTATCGGTAACAGGGTGCTACTTTGGCCACTATCAGCCACTCCTTTGTCTTTTTTCTCAGTTTGTTCAGAATTTGATCAGGGTAAAGGAGTGCTATTTATTCAGATCCTCTCAAAGTCCCCAATTGTAAGCACTCAATAAAGGTTGCCTATTAACATTTTTTAAACATTCTGGTTGCATTTTTTTAATTGAGGTATAATTGACATATGACATTACTTTCAGGTGTATGGCATCATGATTCAAACAACATATATTTGCATATCTTATGAGCCGATCACCACAATAAGCCTAATTAATGTTTGTGTCATACACAGTTACAAATTTATTTTTCCTTGGGATGAGGACTCTGAAGATCTATTAGGAACTTTCAAGTATGCGGTACAGTATTATTCACTATAGGCACCATGCTGTACATTATATCTCCAGGACTTATTTTTTTTTATAACTGTGAGTTTGTACTCTTTAACCTCATGTACCCAGCTTGCCTATACCCTCCACCCCTGCAACCACCAGTCATTTCTCTCTATCTCTGAGCTTGAGGGTTTCTTGGGTTTTGTTTTTTGAGCTGTTTTAGATTTCACATGTAAGTGAAATCATACAGTTTATGTCTTTCTCTGTCTGACTTATTTCATTTGATATAATGCCCTGAGGGGGTCCATCCATGTTGTTGCAAGTAGCAAGATTTCCTTCTTAATAGTATCCCTGTGTGTGTGTTTCTTTATACATCTTCTTTACCCATTCATCCATCAATGGACACTTAGGTGGGCTCCATATCTTGGCTCTTATAAATAATGCTGTGATGAATATGGGGGTGCATGTATCTTTTAGAATTAGTGTTTTCATATTCTCCAGATAAATATCCAGAAGTGGAATAGCTGGATCATATAATAGTTCTGTTTTTAAACTTTTGAGGAAACTCCATACTGTTTTCCATCATGACTGCACCAGTTTACATTCCCACCAACTGTAAGGGTTTCCTTTTCTCCAAATCCTTGCCAGCACTTATTATTTCTTATCTTTCTGATGATAGCATTTCTTTTTTTTTTTTTTGTATGTGATTTTTTCGTATTTTTTTCTCTTTTTTTAAATTTAATTTCTAGTTAACCTATAGTATATTATTAGCTTCAGAGGTAGAATTTAGTGATCCATCAGTTGCATATTAACACCCAGTGCTCATTACATCATGTGCCCTCCTTTAGACCCACCACCCAGTTACCCCATCTCCCACTGACCTCCCCTCCAGCAACCCTCAGTTTGTTCCCTGTAGTCAACAGTCTCTTATGATTTGTCTCTCTCCCTGTTTTTATCTTATTTTATTTTTCCTTCCTTTCCCTATGATCCTGTTTTGTTTCTTAAATTCCACATATGAATGAAATCACATGGTATTTGTCTTTCTCTGACTTATTTCACATAGCATAGTACACTCTAGTTCCAGCCATGTCATTGCAAATGTCAAGATTGTGTTCTTTTTGATGCCTGAGTAATATTACATTTTGTGTATGTATATATATCACATCTTCTTTATCCATTCATCTGTTGATGGACATCTGGGCTCTTCCCATAGTTTGGTAATTGTGGACGTTGCTTCTATAAACATTGGGGGTGCACATGCCCCTTAGAATCACTATTTTTGTGTCCTTTGGATGGATACCTAGTAGTGCAATTGCTGGGTCATAGGATACTTCTATTTTTAACTTTCTGAGGAAACTCCATACTGTTTTCCAGAGTGGCTGCCCCAGTTTGCATTCCCACCAACAGTGTAAGAGGGTTCCCCTTTCTCTGCATCCTCACCAACATCGGTTGTTTCCGGAGTTGTTAATTTTAGCCATTCTAGGGACACCTGGGTGGTTCAGTGGGTTAAGCGTCTGCCTTTGGCTCAGGTCATGGTCCCAGGGTCCTGGGATGGAGCCCTGTGTCAGGCTCCCTGCTCACGGGGAATCTGCTTCTCCCTCTCCCTCTGCCACTCCCCCTGCTTGTGCTTGCTCACTCTCTCTCTCTGTCAAATAAATACATAAAATCTTTAAAAAATTTTTTAACCATTCTGACTAGTGTGAGGTGGTATCTCATTGCAGTTTTGATTTGTATTTCCCTGATGATGAGTAATGTTGAGCATTTTTTTCATGTGTCTATTAGCCATTTGTATGTCTTCTTTGGAGAAATGTCTGTTCATGTCTTTTGCCCATTTCTTGATGGGTTTTTTGGTTTTGGAGTGTTGAGTTTGATAAGTTCTTTATAGATTTTAGATACTAACCCTTTAGCTGATATGTCATTTGCAAATATCTTCTCCCATTCCATAGGTTGACTTTCAGTTTTGTTGATTGTTTTCTTTGCTGTGCAGAAGCTTTTTATCTTGAAGAAGTCCCAGAAGTTAGTTTTTGCTTTTGTTTTCCTTGCCTTTGGAGACATGTCTAGCAAGAAGTTGCTGCAGCAGAGGTCAAAGAGGTTGCTGCCTGTGTTCTCTAGCATTTTGATGGATTCCTGTCTTACATCTAGGTCTCTCATCCATTTTGAATTTATTTTTGTGTATGGTATAAGAAAGTGGTCCAGTTTCATCTTTCTGCATGTTACCGTCCAGTGTTCCCAATACCATTTGTTGAAGAGACTGTCTTTTTTTCCATTCGATATTCTTCCCTGCTTTGTCGAAAATTAGTTGACCATAGAGTTGAGGGTCCATTTCTGGGTTCTCTGTTCCGTTCCATTGATCTCTGTGTGTTTTCGTGCCAGTACCATACTGTCTTGATGATTACAGCTTTGTAATACAGCTTGAAGTCCAGAATTGTGATGCCTCCAGCTTTGGTTTTCTTTTTCAACATTACTTTGGGAATTCAGGATTTTTTTTTTTTAAGATTTTATTTATTTATTTGACAGAGAGAGAGACAGCCAGCAAGAGAGGGAACACAGGCAGGGGGAGTGGGAGAGGAAGAAGCAGGCTCCCTGCGGAGGAGCCTGATGCGGGACTCGATCCCAGGACTCTGGGATCACGCCCTGAGCCAAAGGCAGACGCTTAACGACTGAGCCACTCAGGAGCCCCTGATTTATTTATTTATTAATTTATTTGAGAGAGAGAGAGAGAGAGAGAGAATGGGAGCAGGGGAAGGGTCATAGGGAAAGGAGAGAGAGAATCTCAAGCAGACTCGCGCTGAGCACAGAGCCCGATGCAGGTCTCAATCCCATGACCACGAGATCATGATCTGAGCCAAAATCACGAATTGAACCCTTAACCTACTGAGCCACCCACGCACCCCCCCAACTTTGTTCTTTCTCAAGATTGCCTTGGCTATTCATGGTCTTCTGTGGTTCATAGAAATTTTAGAGTTATTTGTCCTATTTCTGTCAAAAATGCCATTGGAATTTTGATGGAAATTGCATTGAATCTATAGATTGCTTTCAGTGATATGGGTATTTTAACCAATATTAATTCTTCCAATCCATCAGCACAGAATATCTGTCCATTTATTTGTGTCTTCTTCAGTTACTTTCATCAGTGTCAGATAGTTTTTGGCATACATGTCTTTCACCTTCTACACATGTCTTTCACCTTCTTGATTAAATTTATTCCTAGGTATTTTATTCTTTTTGATGCAATTGTAAATAAGATTATTTTTAAATTTCTCTTCCTGATAGTTTGTTATTAAAAATGTGTCATATTTTTGTATATTGATTTTGTATCCTGCAACTTTTACTAAATCCTTTGATTAGTTCCAACAGTTTTTTGGTAGTCTTCAGGGTTTTTCTATATATAATATTATGTCATCTGCAAAAAGTTACAGTTTTACTTCTTCCTTTCCAATTGTAATGCTTATTTCTTTGTCTCGCCTAATTTACCTGGCTAGGACTTTCAATATCATGTTGATTAGAAGTGGCAACTGTCTTACTGTCTTATTTCTGATCTTAGAGGAAAGAATATGATGTTAGCTATGGGCTTGTCATATATGTCCTTTATCATTCTCAGGTACATTCCCTCTGTATTCACTTTGTTGAGACTTTCAATCATAAACGTATGTTGAATTTAGTCACATGCTTTTTCTGCAATTATTGAATTGATCACATGATTCTTATCCTTCATTTTGTTAATGTGGTGTATCACATTGATTGATTTGTGGATGTTGCACCCTTCTTATACCCCTGGAATAAATTCCACCTGATCATGGTGTATGATCTTTTTAATTTAGTGTTGAATTTGGTTTCTTAATATTTTGTTGAGGATTTTTGTATCTATGTTTATCAGGGATATGGGCCTGTAATTTTCTCTTTCCCTATTTTTTTGGCGGGAGGATGTCTTTTTCTTGTTTTGGTATCAGGGAAATGCTGGCCTCATAAAATGAGTTGGAAGTGTTCCCTCCTCTTCTATTTTTGGAAGAGTCTGAAAATTTAATTTCAACTAGTATTAATTCCAATTAGAATGTTTGATAAAATTCACCAGTGAAGACATAGGGTCCTGGACTTTCATTTGTTTGGGAGGTTTTTGATTACTGTTTCAATCTCCTTACTAGTAATCGGTCTATTCACATTTTCTGGGTTTTTTTATGATTCAGTCTCGGAAGGTTGTATGTTTCTGAGAATTTATGCATTTCTTCTAGGCTGTCGAATTTGTTGGTATATAATTATTCTAGTAGTCTCTTATGGTTCTGTGGATTTCTGCAATATCAGTTGTATTGGCTCCTCTTTCATTTCTGATTTTATTTATTTGAGCCCTCTGTCTTTTTCTTGGTAAGTGTACCTAAAGGGTTTGCCATTTTGTTCATCTTTTCAAAGAACCAGCTCCTAGTTTCATTGATCTTTTCTATTGTCTTTTTAGTCTTCATTTCAATTATTTCTGCTCTGTTCTTTGTTTTCTTTCATTCTACTTATGTTGAACTTTGTTCTTTTTCTAGTTCCTTGATGTGTAAAATTAGATTGTTTGAGCTTTTTCTCGTTTCTTGAGGTAGGCATTTATCACTATGAACTGCCCTCTTAGTACTGCTTTTGCTGCATCACATACATTCTGGTATATTGTATTTTCATTTTTATTTGTCTTGAGGTATATTTTTTATTTCTTCACTGACCCATTAGTTGTTCAGTAGCATATTTTTTAATTGCCATGTATTTATGAAATTTCCAGTTTTCTTCTTGTTATTGATTTCTGGTTTCATACCATTGTGGTTAGAGAAGATGCTTGATATGATTTCAGTCTTCTTTTGTTTTTTGTTTTTTTTTTAAAGATTATTTATTTATTTATTTGACAGAGAGGCAGCCAGCGAGAGAGGGTACACAAGCATGGGGAGTGGGAGAGGAAGAAGCAGGCTCCCAGCGGGGTAGCCTGATGTGGGGCTTGATCCCAGGACTCTGGGATCATGCCCTGAGCCGAAGGCAGACGCTTAACAACTGCACCACCCAGGCGCCCCTGATTTCAATATTCTTAAATTTATCAGGACTCATTTTATGGCCTATATAATTTATCCTGGAGAATGGTCTTTGTGCACTTGAGAAGAATGTATATTCTGCTTCTTTTGAATGGAATGTTTTACATATATCTGTTAAGTCTAATATGTCATTTAGGGCCAATGTTTCCTTACTGATTATTTTCCGGATGATCTATCCATTGACACAAATGGGGTGTTAAAGTCTCCTACTTTTATTAAACTGCTGTCTATTTCTTCCTTTAGGTCTGTTAATATTTACTTTATATATTTAGGTGCTCCTATGTTGGCTGCATAAGTATTTACAAATGTTAGATCCTTCTGTTATTAACTACTTTATTATTATATAATACCCCTCTTTTTCTCTGATTACAGCCTTTATTTTAAAGTCTATGTTGTCTGATGTAAGTATAGCCATTCTAGTTTTCTTTTGTTTTCCATTTGCATATAATATCTTTCTCAGTCTTTTCACTTTTAATCCGTGCGTGTATCCTTGCATCTGAAGTGAGTCTTTTATGGACAGCACATAGGTGGGTCTTGTGTTTTTATCCACTCAGCTACTCTGTGTCTTTTGATTGAAGAATTTAATTCATTTACATTTAAAGTAATTATTGATAGGTATGTGGTTATTACCAGTTTATTAATTGCTTTCTGGCTGTTTGTAGTTCCACTTATTCCTTTCTTCTTCTCTTGCGCTCTTCCTTTGTGGTTTGATGATTTTCATTAGTGGTATGCTTAGATTTCTCTCTCATTATCTTTTGTATATCTACTATAGATTTTTGGTTTGTGGTTACCATGAGGGTTACATATAACAACCTATATTTATAACAGTCTATTTTCAGTTCATAACATCTTAAGTTTGAATGCATTCTAAAGCTCTCCATTTTTACTCTTCCCCACAAAGTTTTATTTTTTTGAAGTCACAGTTTATTTATTTTTATCTTGTGTATCTCTTAGCTAATTAATGTGGTTATAGTTGTTTTTACTACTTTTCTTTTTTAACCTTCATACTAGCTTTATAGATGATTAATCCACTACCTTTACTATATATTTACCCTTATCAGTGAGATTTATATTTTCATTGTTTTCTTGTTACTAATAAACACCCTTTCTTTTTCAGTTTAGAGAAGTCCTTTTAACATTTCTTATAGTGCCAGTTTAGTGATGAACCCTTTAGCTATTGTTTGTCTGGAAAACCATCTCTCCTTCAATTCTGAATGGTAACTCTGCCAAGTAGAGTATTCTTGGTTGCATGTGTTGTTTTACTTTCAGCACTCTGAATATATTGTGCTACTCTCTTCTTGTCTGTAAAGTTTCTGCTAAAGAATTGGCTGATGGTCTTATGAGGGTCCCCTTGTATGTAACAAGTTGCTTTTCTCTTGCTCCTTTTAAGATTCTTTTCTCATCTTTAACTTTTGACATTTTAATTAAGTGTGTCTTGGTGTGGGTCTCTTTGGGTTCAACTTACTTGGAACTCTGTGGGCCTCATGGATCTGGATGTCTGTTTCCTCCCTCCAGGTTAGGGAAATTTTCAGCCATTATTTCTTGAAATAATTTTTTTGTCCCTTTCTGTCTTTATTTTCCTTTTGGGACTCCTATAATGTGATGTTGTCCCATAAGTCCCTTGAACCATCTTCACTTTTTTTAAAATTCTTTTTTCATTTTGTTTCTCTTGGTGAATTCCACTTCCCTATCTTTGAATTGAGTGATCCTTTCTTCTGCTTTATCTAGTCTTTTATTGAACACTTTTAGTCTCTTTTCAGCTCAGTTATTCTTCAGCTTTATGACTTCTATTTGGTATTTTCATGTATTTTCAATCTCTTTGCTGAAATTCCTACTGTGTTGGATGGGACAGTTTTTGATACTAATATTCAAACAAGTTCAAAGAAGAAAAACGCCAAGCCCTTAAGTTTTAAAGTTGGAATAGGCAAAGTTATCAGAGGATGGGATAAAGCGCTCTTAACTATGAGTAAAGGAGAAAAGGCTCAACTAGAGATTGAACCAAAATGGGCTTATGGAAAGAAAGGACAGTCTGATGCTAAAATTCCACCAAATGCAAAATTCATTTTTGAAGTGGAATTAGTTGATATTGACTGAAATAGCAATGCTTCGGATTGCTATTGTCTTCGGTGAAGACATCAGCAACAATAAAATGTGGCCTTAAGGAAATATACGTAACTAATTACAGCTGGTTACTATTGTAAGGGAAGAGTCAACTGGAAAATTCAAGAATCCAGATATTGTTTACCCAATCCCCAACTTTTAATATATGTAGTCCATTATAATTCCCTAAAGTTTGAAATATTTGGTTAAAAAAAATTACTTTCCTTTTACTTCATGTTGTAAATCAAAAGGCTCAATAAAAGTGTATTCAGTGTCTTGAAAAAAAGAAAGAAAGAAAGAAAGAAAGAAAGAAAGAAAGAAAGAGAAATTCTTGTTGTGTTTACCCATGCTTCTCCCACGTTCAGTCAGTGTCTTTAGACCACTTTAAAGTTTAAAGAGTACTTTAAACTCTTTATCTGGTAAATAATTCACTCCATTTCATTAAATTTTTTTTCCTGAGGTTTTATCTTGTTGTTTCTTTCATCTTTTTGCCTGACTCTGTTTTTATGTATTAGATGGAACAGCCACCTCTTCTAGTCTTCAAGGAGTGGCCTCATGTAGGAGATAAACTTTATCATCTACCTTGTCCTAGCTCTTGGTTGTCTCTCAAGCTTTTGTGATTGTCCAGGCAGCCTATTTGGGTTTCAGTAGCACCCAGTAGTTGAAGGTGTGCTAAGATCTGTCAGTGTCCCAAAGGAGGAGATCTGAGTGAACACCTAGATTCAGGCTGGTTGGAAGTCAGATCCTCAGGCAGCAGCTTTTAGAGTATGCAAATATATACATTTCTGTGGGACTGCAAGTGTAAGCCCTGGAAGCCACCAGACCAGGTAATCTGGAGGTATCCCCTGGGCAATAGTCACAAAAATCAGGGCTCTAGACAAGCATATAATCTCCTTTCTTAGAGACACTGATAAGGTATAGTGTGGCAGAGGGAGAGCAGAGAAATGGTGTGTCACCTGGCCTGTGTTCCCTGAGAACCCCTCCTTAGGCCTCTAGATGTGCTCCAAACCTGAAGCCTGTCCCCCAGGCTCCAGAATAAGTAAACAGGCCTCTTTCTTTGAACACCTGGGGTTGTGTTTCAGTCTGCTATCTGTGCAGTGCCCTGCGGGTGGTAGTCTGCCAAAAACATCTTTCTAATTGTTACAATCCCAGAGGACCCAGGAATGCAAGCTCCCCTGGCCTCCAGAATTGTATAATCAAGGGGTGTCCTTGGGCTGCAGCTGCAAAAACCAGAGCACCAGACGTAAGAACTAGGGCATCAGACATCTGTTAAAGTTCCCGTGCAGAAGATGCAGAAGGAGAGTGCAAAGATGGATCCCACTGGTTAGAGGGTAAAGATGCTACCCACTGAGGGGAAAGGGAGTTAAAGTGATTTAAGAAAAAAAAAAAAAGCATTCTGCCACCTTTAGCGAGCGAGAGCATGAAAATGGTGCCTGCCCTCTCCTTCATCCCCGGAGAGTATCCCAACAGACCCTGCCTCTCTGGATGATGCTTTAAGATTAGCAAATGAATCTATTTTACATAAAGTCTGGACTTTTCAAATAGCTGCTTCTGCACCGGGCCTTGGAGGGAGTGAGTTCACACATGAGCCCTTAAAGAGGCATCGCTCAGTTCATCATAGCCTCTTGGGTCTTGTGGAAGTGAGCCCCATTGGTTTTCATGTTTTGGGAGCTCATCTTTCGGGTAAAGGTCTTAAAATCTGGGGTGTCTGATGGGGGTATGAACAGTTCACTCCCCAGGTTGAAGCTCTGGGTTTGTAAGTTACTTCCTGATTGTGGGTCGCCATGCTGAGCGTGAGGTTTATGGTGAGATCTTCTTGTTTGTCCATGCGTAGGAACTGTTCAGCTAGTTTTCAGAGGAAATTGTTCCACATGGAGCTGTAGATTCAGTGTGTCCGTGGTGGGGTTGAGTTCAGGTTCTTTCTACAGAACAGAGCCAGAGAAATAAGTGATCAGCAAATGATGAAGATAGGTCACAAAGACTCAGAAGTAAGTGAGACGGGCCAAATTGGGACAATTTGTGCATCAGAAGAAATAATGATTATGAAAAACATAGGAAACTATGAATCCATTCAGATATAAATAAATAAATAAATAAATGGAAGTTTGATTTACGAAAAAATAATATTTTGCATAATTTCAATGTACTTCTTCACAGAACACTTATTAATTGCAAAGGGGGAAAAGGTAACTTTATAGTGAAAACATCTGGCAGACGTCACATTTTCAAGTTGTCAAAAAATAAATATCAATGAGACACATTGAAATCCTGCCCCACCTAATACAAGGCCTTTAGAAGAACTTCTGTGATATTCCTGCAAAAGATGCGTAATCTAAATTCAACTGTGAGGAAATATCAGAAAAACCCAAGTGGAGGAAAATTCCAAAGGTGACTGGCCAATAATCTTCAAAAGATTTGAGGTCAGGAAAGTCAGAGAAAAACTGAGAAACTGTTCTGCACTAATGGGGACTTCACAGACATGACAAATGCAGCGCATGATTCAGAACTGGACCTTTTTGATTAAACTGGAGTGAGGTCTGAGGCTTAGACAGTAGCAATATATCATGCTTGGGCTTCTCAAGATGGTGCCTGGCAAAGTTGCTACGGCAGTTATGTTTTCATACCCTTCTAGGTCTGGAGAAAGAGGACTGTTTTCAGTAGCATCCCTAGCAGCCCAGACATTCAAAATTATTACCGTAACTTTGGTCATACTCATTACTCTTCCAGTCACTGTGACTAAAAGGAAGAGCTGCTGTAATTTGTCAGGCCTGAGTCACATATTTGAGCACAAGGACACCCGTGGAGCTTTGGATGGAGTTCCATAGACCCATGCACCAACAGTGTGGAAGGGTGGATGCCAGTGAAACAGTAGGAGAAAGAAGGGGAAATGAATGCTGGGAAGGCAAATGTCCACAAATGTTCAAATGTCATGGTCATAAAAATGTATCAATCTCTTTCAAAACTATTCATTTACTTTCACATGGTGCAATTTGGAAAATCTGTGATTTTCATAGGCTCATGGCAGTTTGGCAATAGAAAATAATCTCTTCCTATTGTCAGTTACTTACTCTTTCTATCCAGTTTGAATTTAAATCCTAGCATATTCTAGAATTAGTAAACTATGCTCTTTGTCTTTCCAGACAGGTTCAGTTGTTTTGTTCATATGTGTTTTTCATACCTGTAAGGAATCGTGGTCTGATCAGGAGTCCAACAAATGGTCTCTCCAACCCCTTTAAAAATCAAAAAATTTCTCTGGCTAAGAAAGTACATCAGTAAATCACTTTAACAAATTTTCGTGTTCTAGTTTCTGATTATATTTGAATTAACTTACTCTCTATCACTGTGTCAAGTCTTTCCATACACTTCTTAAGACCCACATTGACAGAGGGGTAGGTTCTATTTGCCTGTGAATGCTAAATAAAAAATACAAACTATTTTCCTGCAGTCCTGGGCCTTAGCCTCTCCACTGTTGAGTATTGTCATTCAAGATTTCATGAGTATAGGCCTGCACACTAATGCAATAGTGTCACACCAGATTTCCCCATCCTGAATTCCTGATGGATAAATAAATAAATGATACTCAGATTTTTTTTAATCCAATGAAGAAGATTCTAAAGAGTCTTAAAAGTGGGACTGATGTCATCAAAGCAATTTCCCTATTCTTCTTTCCTATTTGCTATTATAAGAATATCATATTGAGGTCTCTTTAAAGTTCAGAAGGTAAATTTAGCACTTAGTATTTGATAAAGTTATAGCTATGATGATGTCAAGATTTAGAATAGCTGTATTAAAGGCCCAGTTACTATAGCTCTCAGAAACCCTATTTGCTCTGCCCACATCAGATAGTATGTGTCATTTTCTATCTTTCTAGTTCTGATATTTGCAATGATCTTAGTCATAATTAATTACAAATGTAGGATGGTAATTATTTAGTGATGTTTCAAATCCTTAGAAGTACATTGAGCGGAGTGACCAATATTTCTTTAACAATTTGCACATACATCAGTCAATCTTCTATATAGCATTCTGGCTTCTCTGAAAAAAAAAAATACTTGAAAATCTTTAGTTTCTCAGAACAAGCTTCTGGGGGCTGCTGGGAGGTGGATCATTGGCTAGAATTGATGGATTACCTTCCTACATTTCAGCACTAATTACTGGTAACAGTTTACAGATTTTTTTTTTCCCTTCCGTGGCCTAACCCAAACTTCTACTTTCATTCCCTATAGATGGTTTTACCCAGGGAAAATCAGAAATCAGAGAATGTGAAAGCTGGAAGCAACTTTAGAGATCATGTGAGATACTTCATGATTAGTGGTTTAGATTCTTAATGAGAATTGAGAGAAACATGCACACACTCCCTGAGAACATGCACGTTAAAACATATATGCAGAACTTCTTAGATCCCAGAAAAGAATCTGCGTGTCTTGGGCTTGTAAGGTTATTGAGATGAAGTAACCTGCTCAAGACCACAGAACAAGCTGATGGAGTTGGGGCTCAAGCCTAAAGTACAGGGGAGTCCTGGCTACCTGAAGTTATTACCTAAGGCCCTGCTACTACACAGTTGCCCCGGGGCCTTAAAAAGAAGATATTGTCTATGGACCAAACAGAAAGTTATTCCCTATTCAATATTCTACTCCATTTAGTGTTGATTCCCAGCAATTACATCAATGTCGTTGTTGATTGGACTCCAGGATCATTTGTTGTTTAGAATATCCAACAATTCATTGTTAATACAGTGCACGTTGATTGCAAAGAAAAAAGGCAAACTTTACCAAAGATGTGGGATTTCGTGAGGTTGGTGGAAGTGATGTTAGAAAACTGCTTAAATCACACAAGCTAAGACTTTGATAAATGAGGCTGTGGTGGAGTTAGACCTATTGACAACTGAGAGAAGAGAAGGGCATGGAGACTGTGTAGCTAAGCATTCCAAAAGAGAGTATTTGTATATGAACAGGTCGAAAAGAATCCCCTGGGGAGACCAGTGAAGCCCTCGCACATTTTTATTAAGTGATCCTCTTTCTGGTCATTAAAACATCAAATGAGATATGGTATATGTTGAAGTACAGTTTTGATGGAAAGTTACACCAAAATCTGTAGTTTTTAATTTTTTTAAATCCTATGGTAACTTTCTTTTCTTTTACTGTACAATTTTGTTCCCTGTTCTAAGTGAGCTCACTTTAGATTGCTGTTTTTTTCTTTTACCCATTATTCTTAGATAATGAGTATGTCCTTTACTTCATTCTAACTTCAAGAAGCAGAAACTTACTTTTATGTGTTGCTCTTTAATTTCATTTTTTTTTAATTTCATTTTTCTGATCCCGAAAAACAAAGTTACTTGAGGACTGTCATTTTGCAAGTCTCCCTCTAGGATTTGTCAACCAGGTTCATAGATACAGAGTGTCAATAACGACCTCTGGGCAATAAAATTGTTGTGCTACAAATTGAGTAAATTTTGATTAACTGGGAAGAACTTTTCTGAAACTCCATGTGCAGTGTAACTCAATACTGTTTTGAAAAATGAGAATGTCATTGAAACCAAAGGGCATAGACATGAAATAGATGAATTCTGGGTTATTTATTGAATGCCTCTCATAGACAGAATTTTATAAAGTCTTGTGTGGTTTGAATAATTTGTAACTATACATGCTTCTGTTCCCAGACATTTTAATCACTAATGATGCTGCAGCATAAAACACCCTCCAAGACATTTTTACTCCCTTTGATAATCTAGGAATGAATTATAAAATTAACCTTTATACTGAGATTATTTGGGCTTATCCAGAAGGCTGGGATTACCGTTAATTTAAACAGTCGATCAATTTCTTACTAGTACTTTACAGTGGCAGCCAAATTCGGGGACTCATATTTAGGTACCTCTTCTGCTTAGTTAGCTGTCCAACATCTTTAGAGATTTTGCCCCAATATTTTTAAGGCTGAATACCAATGGTAACATAGGGCTGTTGATAGGGTGACCATATAATTTATCATCTGAACTAGGGCAATTTTGAGGGGGATGCTTTTAATAAGTGCACTGGGACAACAGCTGTAAACAAGGATTATTATCCCCGTACATGAGACGTGTCCACCATACCTACTAATGGCCTATTTGTTCTTGTTGGCAGGAGTCAGGGACTCCTGGCTCATTATTTACAAAGCCCCTCCACCCAAGATCAGGTCCTAACTTATCAGAACACACTGCCCGTGGAGGCAGCTTCCCGGGGCACCCCTCTACCAAGGAGAAGGCAAGTTCTGCTGTAAATGGTCAGACCTGGCCTAGCCCTCAGGACCCTCACCTCTATTTACTTCCTTTTGTTGTTGGTTGAATTCTCTTTAATATATCAAGGCTGAAATGACATTCCAAGGATGAAAATGGAGTAAATCCCATCAAAGCACAGAACACTGAGCCGTGGTGTGTGTGTGTGTGTGTGTGTGTGTGTGTGTGTGTGTGTGTGAGGCAGAGAGAGAAATAGAGATGATAATGATGAAACGGGAGACTAAAATGGAATCTTGTCATGAGTTCTGCCCTTTTCCTGACTAATGCTATGGTCTTTAATCTCTTGGAGCCCAGTTTCTCCATATGTTAAATGAAAATGATACTAATCTCTACCTAATGTGGTTGGTATTAGACCTAACAGTTTCCCTACTATCCTTCACATCTAGTGTCCCATTCTTCCCTTTAGTAATAGAAATGGTCAAGTTTTAATTGGGTACACACCTCCAAACCAGCTGTCACATCCACCAGCTCTTCTTGTAGCTCGATGAAGGGGGTGCATATAACTTCCTGATCACACCTTCACAAGGAAGCTGTGGCCCTCCCCCCACCGCTTTCCCCCTTTATTCTGGTGAGGAAATGGCTAAAACCAGAACAGCTAGCCTGGACCCAGTGATGACATGTTCTGTCTGGTGGAGACAATCACTTCTGTACTAACACATGAGAGAAAAATCAGTGTTGACCTCACTTAAGACAGTACTTGGGGGCCGTAACTCATACGTAGTGGCTTTGAAAGGTCAGTAGAGCTGCAGTCAAAGGTGTGTGTAGTCCTTCTCCATTGCTCGCATGACCTTGAGCATCTCTAAATGTCACTTTTCTCATCTTAAAATATAAGTAGAAATAATACCTGAGAGGTAAGTGATATTAAATAATGAATAAATATACCATACTGTTACTACTTTTCTTTCTGAACCAGAGTTCATCTCCATGAGTTTAGTCATTCATTTGGAAAGATTTAAGGATCCAGTCACTATCCAAGACATGGGGTTATCTAGCATTGCATAAGGCTGTCCAAGCCTCCTATGGACAGAGAATAAATAGACCAACAAGATGTCTGTTACAGTGATTATAAAACAGGATGGAGTTCTACAGATTGAGTAGGAGGGACATGGTCAGAAAAGGAATCTGACATTTCTGTTGAGACTAAATAACAAAAGGAGCCAGTTTGTGAAGATTTGTGGGGAGAGGATTCTAGACAGAGAAAACACCTAGGGCAAACAGCTTAAGATGAGAAGAGCAAAGCTTATTCAAAGGTGAGAAAGAAAGTCAGGGTGGCTGGAGTGGAGTAAGTGGTAGATAGTAAGAGATCAAATCAGAAGTAGGAGAAGCCAGATCATTTGCCCATATAGTTCAAAGAATTAATTCCAAGCATAATGAGAAGTCATTAGATGGTTTCCATAGGAAAGATGCAACAATAGCACTTCCATTCAGATTTCCTGAGGGGCCAATACTGTACCTAAGTGCAGGCAGCATTTGTGAAAACATAACCTATTATAAGTCAAGCAGCTTCTTAAAACAGGGAGAAAGTTCTAACTACCAGTTATCTGAGAACACACGGGGGTGTTACCAGGACAATGTTTACACCCAAGGCAGGCACCACTGCTGAGTCCTTTATTGTCATTTTTTAAAGAGCTTAGTAGCTTAGACTTTTATGTCAGAAATGCCTGGCTTTGAGTCCCAGTTGCTCTAACACCAGGTATCTGACATTAGATAAGTAACTCTACCTCTTGGAATTTTATTTATTTTCATACGTAAAATATGAAAAAATAACACTCATTTCAGCAACCTCATTGTAAGGCTTCCTTGAGATATTACATGTGAAATGACTGATGCATTATAAGTACTCAATTAAAAAAATGGTACGTTTATTTAGTTCTTTTATAGTCCTAGAATTCATTGACAATTCACTAGGCCAGTCCATTACTCCACAGAGGTACTGAAGTGGAGACTAATGGCTTCAAGACTCTCCCTTGAGTCCCACAAAGCCCTGTGAAAATCCTCTTACGTTTCCCCTGAGCCTGCCTTGTCTCAGCACCCACACAGACTGCCCCACCTCTGATACGCTCTGCCATACTATTACTCTCAGTGAGCTTTTGTTTTATGATGTTCCACATGGCTGTGTCTGGTTTCCACATTCAATAAAAAATTAAAGCTTGAGAGAAGAGACAACTTATCATCCTTTGCCTGTGTTTTCCAAAGTGCTTTCAAGTACAGAAAGTGCTTACCTAATGTAGGTTTGATAAATGAAAGAATGAACAAAGAGATGAATAAGAGCATTCATTAGATTACCCTTGCCTCGCTCAGTTTCCATCCACTGCATATCTTCTGTTTGCCCTGGAATCCATTGTCCACTCTCTCCATCCTGCCCCAGGAGGCCAAATCAACGTGCCTCTTTGTCACCTGACTTCTGACAGGTTTGGCCAATGAGAGGCAGTGGCAGGAGACTGGAAGGTGGACAAGAGACTGAGATCTGGACTAGAAAGTTCTCTTTATATTGCTACTCTTTCTGAGTTTCTATAACTGTTCCATCTGTCTAAGGCCTGGTGACTCCCTGCTGTTGCTAGCCCTGGGAATTTCCTTACTAGGTCTCCAAATCCCACCTACACCATTGTAAGTAATCCATTTTTAAAACTACCCTCAAATTGCCTACTTTGGATCTGCCATTTCCCCCCTCCAAGGACACTAATATATCTCATATATATGAACTTGAGTAGATCTAAGTGTATCCTGTTCTAGATTAGGACCTGGACTCTCTTTGTTCTAGAAGAGCAGATCCCACCGCTCCCCTTGGTAAACTTCCATTGTTTCACAACCACACCAAATTGCTCTGAGCCTGATAAAACGTGGGCAAACAAATTAGGATGAAGCTGTCCATTGTCTTGAAGAACTAAGCACATTGTTCATAGGAATTACAGAACTTAGCAGACATGAACCTTTGCTGACAGTTAAGTGTTTTTAAGAAGAGTAAAATAAAATGTCACTTCATGGAAGAAACTAAAAATACTTTTGAAAGTGTATATTGTGCATGAGTTTTTTTCCTACTCTCAGTTGCCAGGCTGTGGGTGTTGAAAACTCTTCAGAAGATTTGGTCTGTCATGTTTAGATGGTAGGTGGCAAAAGAAATTCTTTAAAAATTTCAAGATGTTCATTCCATTGTCTTTTGTTTAAGTGTGAATTATAGAATGTTGGATCCAAAAACAATTTGTGGTGGGGCAGTGAAGGCCACTTGGCAGCTCTCAGGGAGGACAGGTTACCTGTGGAATGGTGTCTCCAAACTACCCCCTCCTGGCTCTCAGGCCACCACCTAGATCACTCTTGCAACTGATTCTCATGAAGACGGCATTCTCTGTCAAATACAATCTTAGAAATGGCAAGGTAGGTTCAATAAGTTGGAATTTTTATAGGATAAAGCAGTAAAATATTTTTCATTTGCAATGTTAACATGTCCAAAGAAAAAAATTTTACTAATACAGATAAATGAGAAAGTAAAAGGAGGATCTGTACCCAGCCGAAGCTACTCCAGTCACGAGGGACAAACAACAGCTGGGTTGGTGGCGAGTGGCCCACAACATTTGCTTGTAATTGGGATGAGTTTGCTCCTCAATCCCAAACCTTTCCTCAGGAGATTCACAGGAAAGCCAGTATGGTGAAACTGAAATGAGGAATGGAGTACAAAGGCTACCTGGTATCTCTAGATGGCTATGTGAACATGCAGCTTGTAAACACAGAAGAATACATGGATGAAGCGTTGTCTGGATATGTGGGTAAAGTTTTAATAAGGTCTAATAATGTCGTTTGTATCAGGGATGTTGAAGAGGAAGAAGATGGGGAAATGAGAGAATAGCATCTTTTGTGGGGAATTTTGAAATATATATTTCTAGACAATAAATATTTTTTTCTGAAGAAGGAGAAGAAGAAACAAGAAGGAGGAGGGGGGAGGAGGGGGAAGAAGAGGAGGAGGAGGAGGAAGAAGGAGAAGGGAGGGAGAAGAAGAAGGAGGAGGAGGAGGAGAAGCAGAAGCAGAAGATGAAGAAAAAGAAGAAGGAGAAGAAGAAGCAGAAACAGAAGAAGCAAAAGAAGCAGGAGGAGAAGAAGGAGAAGGAGGTAGCAAAATGAGGAGGAGATTGAAAGGCTTCTAATTGGTTGAACTGGTTCCACTGACCCCACTAAGCATCTATCTTCAGTTCCCTGATTTCACATCATGGAGTGTCTTGGACACTCCCATGGAACGTCTAGATATTCTGTGTAGTGAACAGCCCTTCACAGTTTGCACACCACTCACACCTTCCCAGCTTCTTGGCAGGATGGTATTCAGTGGTCTGTGACTTAGTTTGTTGAAGTTAATGAGCTCAACCAAATGACCTCTTCCCAAGGCAAGCACAGCTTGCAGACCACAGACTGTCTTTGGTACTCATCATTCTGGAGTCACCCGCCCAGGGTTCTTGTCTCCAGAAGGGAAGAGAGAGACCTAGTGTTTCAGATGGACCTAGTGTATGCAAAGTCTCTGCAGAGAAAGTAAGCAGCGTCTACAATTTGGCCATGAATCTCCCTTCTGTTTCCAGTTTTCAAACCAATTAGTTTTATGATTTATTCATTCAACAAAAGTCATAAGTGTTGGATATACATCCTTGTACCAATCAAACAAATTTAACCCTCTCGTTCTAGAGAGGGCAGTTAAGTAACAAAAGAATGAACAAAGCAACTACAAAAGTCCAGTCATCTCCCTGTGCCCTGGTTTCAAAGAAGACCATGAAAATGAAGGTTCCTTGGGAAAATTGAAGCCAGGCCTTGGGCCACACCAACTATTACAACCCCAGCCAGCAGGTACAGACACACGTATCCCAGAGAAACACTGAAGCTAGACCTGAGAAAGCTGTTGGAGTTGCAGATGCATTTGGGAGTTGAAAGTTAATACAAAATTTAGGGTGGTAAGAGTCTCTGACCTACAGACAAGACTCAGTCCTCTTGGGTATGTAGGACCCCACATGGTTTCCAGAGATTCCTGGAAAGGAATGTTTGCATATACCCACAGTAACATATTCCAGATGTGATGCCTTTTAGTGACACGGTGCTTGTCTTTGTGTCTAAACCAAACTTAATTTGTCTTGTACTGTTCTCAGGTTAACAGCACATAATTCTTTAAAAATTCCTTCCTGCTTATTTTCATGTCTTTATTCATATTATGGGAAAGATAAGATTTTGGCAAATGAGTATTACTTGGGAGGAACCATGTGTTAGTTGTCAGTTTATCATCCCTTGGAGAGATCCTGGCTGAAAGTGAATCCAAGATGGAGGAAAGCAAAGCTTGGGCTTGGAAAGAGGAACAGACATCTGATGACAAAGGTATTATTTTTATGATTGTTACTGCTGTTGCAATCATTGTGGATACATGGATAGAAGTTCAATTTGAAATGGCATCTGAAAGTTCTATGTTCCAAGTGCTACCCACTGCTGAGGCACATCTGAGCCACCTGCAGAATCTATGAAAGGACTATATTTGGGGCCTTCCCTTAGATATTCTCGTTAGTAAGTCTGAAGTAGGGCCCAGGAATCTTCAGTTTAAAGAAATTCTCTAGGTGATTCTAAAGAAAAGCCGGCTCCAAGAACCACTGACCTTGGCCGATTTTATCCTCCAACAGAGAAGCACATCAGTGGTTCCTGTGGAAGCACTGGTGCCCTGGAGCTCCCGAGCCCATTCATTCCATTAGTGGGCAAGCCTACATACAAATTACATGCCATTATTATATTGTTAAACTTGGTCCCTTTACACTTCCCCACTTTGATACTAACTTGTTCTCAGGGACAACCCAGGACCAGTTTCCTCCCTCCTTTTCTGTTAGCCATTTGTGTGTGTGTGTAGCTAGAGGGAGGGAAGAAAAGGAGCTCCTCAGCAGTTTCCTTCTTCATGTGGCAGTTTCTGGACTCTTCTACACATCACCTGGAAGGGTAAATAGTGTTTAAAATTTGGTTCCCTGGAGGCTATGTTTGTTGGATTGGGACTGTAAGATAAGTTACTCAGGTCATATTCCTAGTATCACAGGTACCTCAGAATGGCCTATCCTCCCTAATTTCTTCTTCCCTCCAGCTTCTCGAGCCACCCTGTTCCTCTTTGAACATCAGCATCAATACTTCCATGTTCTCTTAAGACACACCTTTGATTAGATTCATCATGCTATGGGAAGGACTGTTCACGTCCTGCAGCAGAACAGTATTGAGTGTATATGTAAAAGGTCAGACTAGGTGGGAGGGAAGCAGGGAAATGTCACACTTAAATGAAGGATACATTATGTTCATCAGAGGTGTTTACACTAAAAGGAAAATAAAACTATGATTGCATATAAACACAGAACGCTTAATGTAACCTAATCAATGCATTTATGCTGCAAAAGAAGCCAGAATCCAATAACGCATTACAAAGTATCTACACATTGTGGAGGGGCAGAGCCGTCAAACCAGGTCTATAAATTCTCACCAATAGACACACACTGAGCTTCTATCTGGTAACTGTGTTCAAACAGTAAAGCTTATTAAGCATTGCTTTTTAACTAAGTAGCAACACTCCAAAGATATACTGTGAAAAGACAAAGATGTGTGTGAGTAGAACTGAGTGGCATTACTGAAACAAATGTGTAGATTGATTGAAGACAAACTCAAACTGGATTTTACCTCAAATACCAGGATGGTCCTGTGGACTTTAGCCAAATATCTTTAAGGGAAAATGCAAGCTCATCCTGGTGTATGTGCACGTGTGGGAGCACGCCTATGTGTGCATTTACACAATGTTTTTAAAGTAAGAATGATGTATTTCTGGACACATGGCCGTTAATCAAAATATGTAAGACTTTTAAACCCCTAAATTCCTGTTAAGGCCTTTTACAGAAGAGAGAACAAAGATGTGTGAAGAAGCCAGACAAGGCTGCTATACATTTGGTATAGACTGAAAGGTGTGTCCCCACAAAATTTATGTTAAAACCTAATCCCTGATGGGATGGTATTCGTAGGTGGAGCCTTTGGGAAGTGCTGAGATTATGAGGTTGGGGCCCTGATGGGATTAGTATCCTATGAGAAGGACCCCACAGATCTCTCTCTCCCCTTCCACCCTGTGAGAACACAGAAAGAAAATGGCAGTCTGTGAACCAGGAAATGGGCTCTCAGCAGACACAGAATCTGCCAGCGCCCTGATCTTGGACTTCCCAGACTCCAGAACAGTGAAAAATTTCTGTTGTTTACAAGCCACCCACTCTAAGGTATCCTTTTATAGCGTCCCAAATGGGCTAAAACGACCTTCATGGTTTTAAATACAGTTCCATAGCCAGAGCCCTCAGGTAAGGTATAAAGACACGGGTCGGTGCTTAGCTCTGGCTACTTACAGAACAGCATACGTCTGCAGTGGTTGTTCAACATGAGACAATATCACCATGGAATAGCTAAATACAATCTGTGACATTTTCCCAAAAGCAACAAAAATGGGAGCATCTGCCACACTGTCTGTTATTAATACATGACGTACACTGAGGCATGTAGGTACATTCGAAGGAACAGGGACGTGTCAACATAAGGCAGAGAAACAGATGGCATGCTCCTTCAAACATGTTTTCTTGTCAACTTTGGTAGAACAAATGCTCCTTCTATGCTCTAATTTGTAAAGTATATATTTATTTTTAAAGTGAGAATGTCTACCACATAAAGAAAAAAATTTAATAGTAGTTCAATGTTTCTTAAAAATGATTTATCTCTTGTGCGGTACTTTCTGAGCCAAGTAACCAATTTTATTTAAAAATTGAAAAATTACAGAGGAATATTTTTAGAGCAATTTTTCTACTCATGCCCTGTAACCTCTAAAGAAGTCAGGCCTATGATGACATGCACAGAAAGCAACAAAATTGTCGACATCTATATTTATTTCTTGAAGAGGACTACCTAATCAGACATTAGACGATGCCTTTGTGACCACGGTTCTCAAATGGATGTGATTATTCTATCTTACTACTTTTAGAAATATGATTTACAGCTCCCTTCTGCTTATTTTTCACTTGGTATGTCTATTATGTTTCCTTTTAAAGGTTGTATTAAAAAAAATTTGACTTAATGTAAAAGCAGAAAAAGAAATTGGCAAGCTGGCAGAAACAATTTGAGGTAAAAAATCTACTCAGGGAACATGAGTTTCAGATATATGACTGCAGTTTCTCCCAGGCCTGGATATGCTTTCTTCACTAGGGCCCGTGGCCTCCCATCTCAGCAAGGTCCAGCGAGAGGCTTGGCTGTACTGATCCAAAGCTTGGAGCAGAGGGAGCGGCCTCCTAGGCTTTGGTAATATTCCATGTTACCTTCTGATGTCCCACGTCTATCATGGTAGCTGGACCTGAGAGTGATTCAGGACTCAGCAGGCTCCTCCTCAGCAGGGGGGCGGGGGGCGTTCTTTTTAGTATCCACTTCTTAACATGTAGGGAGAAACTTCACCCTGATCCACTTAGACACTTGCTCAAAAACATCCAATGACATGTCATTGTTGCTAGGGGTCTTCCCCAGTTTGAATGCTATTTTCCTCTCTGTCCTTATCATCTTCTACTGCTCCTGAAAAGCGCTATGCAGTTTACTGAATGAATGTCTATGATATTTTCCCTTTCCAACATCACATCTTCTCCACGGGGTCCCCTCTGCCAGGAATGAGCCACTGATTGCCCACCAAGGTCCCACCTATTCTATTACAGTTTAGCCACCACCTTCTCTATAAAAGCCTCCCTGATTCTTCCAAATGGAAACCACCTCTCAACAATCAGATTAAAGGGTTTTTATTACCATCTTCAATGGCCACTGTATTGATGATCTGCTTATACAGTGGTCTTGTCCCTGAAGGAGAAGCATCTTGATGGCTCTCGTGTCTCACATGGCTCCACACAGGTCTGGCACAGAGAAGCTGCTCCAGAGCACTTGGCTCAATTCACTGCTCAGTAAAGCTCTTGTTCCCAGTTTTGGGAAGTTGAGAGTGACGAGTTCTCTCCCAGAGGGTGCTAAGGGGTGAGGACAACTCTTAGATTAGTTCATTGTCCATACCATAAACACTCACCTCCAGGAGGAACCACAGTGTCAGCAGCCACACAACCTTGATACAATCACAAACATGTTCCTGTCGTGTTCTTGAGGGACGCCTGTCTTCCCTGAGGTCAGCTGTTCTCTGCACCTGGACGACTGGCACGGTCTCCTGGCCCTCCTGCTCTGGCTCTGCTAGCATGGTTGAGGTCCATCACCACTGAAAGCAAATGCAGCAGCAGCAGCAGCAGCAGCAGCAGCAGCAGCAGCAGCAGCAGACTTCCCTGCCTGGGACCCTTCCAAACAAGAAACAGAATTCAGCTTGGATTGCTCCCTCCCCTTTGTGCGGCCATTCAGTGGGTCAGCACACGGTTCTGTTGCTTCACCCTTCAGGGCCATCTCCTGAATCTAAATCTCTCCAACTCATTGTTTCATCTGGGGTGCCATCCACACCTCCTTTTCAAACCTGCTCACCACCCGATCCTTTGTCAAAATTATAGTTTCTGGCAACTGAAACTCTTCAGTCGTTTTCCAAGCACCAATTTTCCTCTAAACTGTGAAAAAACATGAAGATTCAAGATACAGTCCGAGACATTTGTCAGAAAAAGAAAAAATAACCAGTTGAAATTTACTTATACAGGAAATAATGCATTTTTACTTTTTTATATCCACCTCCTCGTTAATTTATTCATCTAATAATTTAAAAAATGAGTAGCTACCACACATGTGACATTTTCTCAGCACTTGGGATACGCACTGAAGAGCAGGAAGAGACAGCTATCCCTGCACTCTTGGCAGGGCACTGGGGAGACAAGCAATAAGCAATAAACTAACAAATAGGTAAATTACATCATTTGCTATGGACAAAAGAATGGAGCAAGAATTCCGGGTATTGGAAGTTCTGCGGCAGAGTGTGCAGGCTGTGGATCCCATTCGATCAGGCTTGCTGGAGGTGAAGAGGAAGCCCAGTGGGAAGTGGGGAGAGGAGCAGTCAGGCAGAGGGAATGGAGAGCAAAGGTCCTCAGGCAGGAGGACCCTCGGCAGGAGAGCTCGGGGACAGCAGGACGGCCGTGTGGCCCGAGCACAGTGAGAGGGGAAAGTAGCCGGAGGTTTGTGTGGTGCTAACAGGAAAATGGCCTTCTAAGCTGTTGTAAAGTCTTTGGATTTTTTTTTTTTTTTTTTTTTTTAGTCAAAGCAGAAAACATTCTCTTTTCCTGTAACAGAAGAGACGGAGGCGGTGGCCTGCCCTGACTGCAGACATGACATCCGTCTTCACTCACTGGACACGCTGTTGGGCAGAACAATCAGTCCCACAAACACAATACTCTAGCCAAACACACAGGTGTTCTTGGGCACCCACTCACGGCAGACCCAGGGAGGAAGAATGAACGTCGGTGGGTGTGGGGGGGTTTGAGATTCAGCCGAGGCGTTAAACACTACTGTGTGTAAGACGGGTCTCCCAGCAGAGAGAGCTGCTCATCAGTGGGCATTACACAGAAAAGGCACAACCTCAAAGTGGCTACCGAAGTGCCTGGGAGGAAAGGAGAAGGAGACCGCAGAGACACCATTGTGAAGAACACCATTTATGGCCCCATATATCTATATGCCGAAAGCTCTGTGTAGGAAATTAAAAAAAAAAAAAAAACTGTAAAGAAAACAAATTCATGACTGCCCTTCTAGGCACCTCAGAAAGCTACTTGGATAGAAGTCATGGCTACAGGATCATGGTGGAGACAAATATATTGGCGAGGGTGAAGACGTAGTCTGTAAATCAAGAAGTTACGGCTATTTATAGAATTTCATGAAGCTGGCAATGGCTTGATGTGGAGGAAGGACATGTGACTGGAGAGAAAAGGAGGGGAAAACACACATGATCGCTAACCTGTCTAGTTTCAGCAGCTAAAAACGTTTGCTTATAATGAGCATATTATGCTTGATAAACTCACCAGAAATTCAAAGAGAAGGATGATGTGCTTATTTTTCTGTGTTGCCTGGAAACTGTCATCTTATCCTTACTCAATCAGGTGAATTTTGAAAAGGAGAAAGGAAAAAAAAAAATAGATGCTACAAAGCCACTCAGAATCCTTCCTCCCTGCAACAAATGACACAGGGCGCTGGGCTGTGTTTCCCGTATCGATGTGGGCAAAACTGCGAAGGAGTGATGTGTGTCCCGTGACTCTGAGTCCTTACATTCCCCTAGTTCCCACCTCCTCTGCACACCCCCTACCTCTTATAATTTCACTTGGTGTCCTGGAGAGCTACCTCCTCAACCTGCCAGCTTCTACCCCATCCCAGGGAGATCCCAGGGACATCAGCAACACCAAAAGTGGCCAAGAGGTCAAGGGAAATTTAGACTGAAAGGTGGCCATTGTATTCAATGACAAGGAGGCCATTTGTGATCTGGGCAAAAGAAGTGTTCACATAGGGTTGAGGAATGAAATGAGAGGTAAGGAACTGAAGCCAGTCAGTTTAAGAAATCTGACTGTGAAAAGAAGGGGGTGGAGTGAGGCGTTTAAATTTTAAGACAGGAGAGCCTCAAGCATTTTACAATGTTAAACGTTAGTGGAAAGCAGCCAGCTGCAGGGAACAGGTTGAAGATATGGGAGAAGGAAGGAATAATCGATAGCACAAAGCCCTGAACTAGTATGTGATTTTAATACGAGATGGTAAATGATTGTGACCTGGCCTTTGACCTGTTGCTGAGATCCAGCAAACACGTGCAGGGAAATGTTTTTGGCTGGCCCCGCACATTCAAGAAGCTTAAGTTTCACCATTCAGTAGGATTCTGAGCACTGAAGCCATTAAACAAATCTAAGAAATGACAGGTCATCTATATCTAAAGTTATATGATCCAGAAAAGACTCCCTGTACTCTAATACATGCATAACATTTTCTTAATGTCCTCTGAGGTCTGCGACTAATATTATGATAAACCACTCTAACCGTTTCTGAAAGCCATTTCCACATTAACATTATCCACTTGATTTTCATTATCCAGGGAACATTTTTTTTTCTCTAAAGATCTATTGCATCTGCTCTGCCTTTAATTGTTTTAACAACAAGCATCATCTCCAAGCAAGACATTTACAGAGACATAAATGAGTTTGACCTAAACTCCAAACTCCATGTGATTTCAAGAGAGCTCAGCTCTGACCAACAAAGACCTGAGCCAAAGGGACACACTGGTCAGCATAACATACCTCAATGTCAATAGTTTAATGTTCAAAGAGAATCTTACAGAGAATGCAGGTGGGAGAGAATCACTCTGTATCATGAAATTGGGATGATACCTAGTCCTGGAATTCATATTCTAGTACATTTTTTAAAAATCTTATGAGCCTTGGATGCTTCTTTCCCCACACCTAAAATCAAGTGTGCATAATAAAGCCTCCTATGACGGCAGCACTGGTGGCTGCCTGGGGACACACAGACACAGAGCCAGTCTGCCCCCCCCCCCCCCCGTACAGTAGGGAGGTGCCGTTCTGGGTTGTGAGTAACCAGTGGCCCGTCCGTTGTTGCACACGATGAAGGAAATAGAATACTCTCCGCCATCAAGTAAAGATTCTGGACTGAAGTAAACACGGAACAACCGAGTGTGCAGAAGCCGAGAATTTTCTGCAAGTGAGTAAAAATCCGATCATGAGGAAGATAGTAAGAGCATTCACAACACATAGATGAACACCAGCAGAACATGACCACATTAAAAGACATTCCCAGACCCACCCAGATCAGACCAAAAGAGGTGCGAGTCCCTAGTGACAGTGGGCCAGGTGTTCTCAATAATTACTGACATTATGCCTGAATAGGGGACCCCACTAGACAGTGAGTACAGTGGTTGATGCTAACACTGCAGTATGTCGTCTATGGTTCTCATTGCCCTGTAGTCCAGCATTCCCAATCCCTTCTGTCAAGAACTTGCTTCATCCATTGTCAGTAATGACAGCAATGGCTGGATTGAATATATTCAAGCTTGTTTCAGGCAGGATTCTGTCACTTGTATAGAATCTTTCTTATTTCTCTCTTTTTTTTTCTTTTTAAAGATTATTTATTTGAGAGAGAGAGGGGGGGGAGAGCACAGGCAAGGAGAGGGGCAAAGGGAGAGGGAGGGAGAGAAACGGACTCCCTACTGAGCAGGGGGCCCAATGCAGGACTTGATCCCAGGACCCTGAGATCATGACTCAAGTTGAAGGCAGATGCTTAACCGACCAAGCCCCATAGAATCTGTCTTATTTCTAAGAGTGCTGCATATTACAGTAGACATTGATTTCCATTTTTCAAGAGAAGACTGGCTACTAGCGTTCAGTGAAGCATTTATAATTCTTTGCAGAACACCATGTTTTTATACTGACAAATAATGTCAAATTTGGGTCATATTGCTTTATGGATTCAAACATGACAGAGACCAGTAAAGAAGGAAATTTTACTGTATTAAAAGTGGACTGGGCTCCTTAGTGGATACCGCAGAATAGGTTTGTTCTAATCCTAGACTGATCCTTACTTAATGAAAGAATATTTTCTAATTTTCTTAAAGTATTCTGCCGGTCTGTTAGATAAAATGTTCCCATCTATTTCCTACTTAGGAAAGTCCTTAGGCAAATCTTGTGAATGTAAATAGTTCTTTGGTTTCTACGTAGGTGAAGGGTGTTGATAATTTTATGGAAATGCAGTCTATCTACAGCCACTTATTTCAGAGAATCTGAAGTTGCATGGTTTGTATGAAGCACGTAGAGCCAAGACCCAGTGAATTCTCGTAGGTGCTACTGCAGTCAGCTCTGCATTTTAGAAATGACCAGACCTGGAATCTACTGGAAGCACTGGGAGGCAGCCCAGAGTGGGCTGTGTGGACCACTCAGAAAAGCCTGACCAGGCTGCCAGAATCAGTCCTTCTGCCTCTGTTGTCATCAACCAGGGCTTGCTCTGAAAAGATTTGGCTTCTGTTTTCGACACATGGGGGAAGATGTCCAAAAGAATGGAAAACAAATTGTCCTGATTAAGGTTTTTCCAGAAGCTGATCCTGAGACAAAGTTTTAAGTGCAAGTAGGTTATTTGGAGGCTGCCCCTAGGAACCCCTGGTAGGGGGTGGGGAGGTACGATTGAGAAGAAGGAAGCCAACAGAGGAGAGGGGCAGGGGGAGCCACAGCTCAGCCATGCCAGGATCTCAGGGGACACTGTAGAAGATATCTGCCACTCCACCTTGGGAGGAGGTGGTAGGGAAGCTGAGACACTTATCCATCAACTCCCCATCTGTCATTGGTTGAAGGCTGCTTCCTTGAGCAGAAACTCACCAGCACTTCTGGCTTCCTGGTGCACAGGCTCTGCAGCAATGGAAGGAAAGTACTCAGGCAGAGGGTGGCAGGAGCTAGCAGTCAGGTGGTCTTTGGTGTGCAGAGCTGATGAGGGGCATGGGGGCTGGGTATGGACGAAGACTAGATCTGCACCATAGGTCACCAGATGCATGGGAACCAGGTCCCTCAGCAGGGAGAAAGGACCTTGTCTTAGTTCAAACTGCTATAACAAGATTACCATAAACTGGGTGGCTTATAAACAACAAACATTGGTTCTCACAGTCCTGGAGGCTGGAAGTCCACGATCGTGGAGCTGGTGTGGAGGGGTTCTGGTGAAGGGGCTCCTCCCGGTTGTAAACTGCCAACTTCTCACTGTGTCCTCACAGGGTAGAAGGGGCTAGGGAGCTTTGTGGGTTCTCTTTGACAAGGGCACCAATCATCTTCACGAGGGCAGAGCCCTCTCAATGACAGCTCCTCATACCATCACACTGGGCATTAGGATTTCAACATGGATCTGGGGGAACCCTAGTTGGCCCTGGGGACACTGCCTCAACTGGAGCAGTCTAGGGAGAGGGAGCTCCTGCTCCTGCTTCACAGCCCCTCTCCCCCTCCTCGCCCCCCTCCCCCACAGCTGCCAGTGACTGTCCTTGCCACAACACAAAGAAGGGGAAGAGAATCTTTAAACACAGAGAATTTGATTAGACAGGAGATGTGAACAAGCAATTATTGAGCACTGACTACATGCACAGCAGCGTGTGGAGGGTAGGAAAATGAATAAGACGACATCTTCTTCTCTTAAGGAGTTTGCCTTTGAACAGGTGAGACAAACATGAAACAAACAAACAAAAACTACTCAAGGTGCCAAAGAGGTAAGAGATACCACAAATCCTCTAAACGGTGGGAGGTGGTGTTGAATGTGAAGAAATAATTAGTGCTTCCTAAAGACTGCAGAGGAAAGCAAGAGCGTGAGGGAGCAAACAAGTGTCTTTTAGGATGGATTGGGGGACAGAGGGAGGTCAAGGGAAACTTTACAGAGAAAATGAGATTTCAATTTGTCCTGAAATGACAGTGGGATTTAGATGGGGGGGGGGGGGGCATCAGCAGAGGGTGAGTACCACAGATAGACCTAAGAAACATGTTAACTTTCTTAGAGGACTCAATGCTGACAGAGACATAAAACGAAACCAATGCAACAGTGGAGTCTCAGCCTCAAGACAGCTTCAGTGCTGTACTGACATGCTTTGGTCTTGTTGACATGAAGGGCTATATTTGAATCATGAGTGCTGGCTGGATGGGACAGGCTGAGACATAAGAATGGGCAGTCAAGATACACATTCAGAAATAAAAGTGCAAACCCCAAAGAAACTCACTAGCTCACTTCTGATAGAAGGGTAAGGACCTCCTTACCACTGCCCAGGGTGGGCAGAGGATGGCCATCAGGGAGGCCTGGCAGCAGGTGCCAGAAACCCTGCTCTGAGGACTGAGGCTCAAGGAGGAAGCCCAGCCTCCAGGGCCAGAGCCCCAAAAGCCAAAAAGTGTCAGAAGCACCTTGAACCACAAACCCACAGCTTCACACTCTGCCTCTTGCTTCCTGCAGTCCTGCAGCCCCCGTTTGAGGTCTGAGCCAAGTGAATCAAAATAAAACTATGACAGTTCAACAACAAAATCGATCACTCATTGAACACGGCACAAGAGATTTGCACAGACACTTCACAAAAGAGGAAATATGGATGACAAATAAGCACATGAAATATATCCAACATCATTATCAAGAAAGAAATGTACATTTAAACCAATAATGAGATACTATGATACACTTACATGGCTAAAATTTTTTAAATGGACAGTGCCGTGTGCTGACAAGGATGGGAAGCAACCGGAACTCCCTAACGTTGCCGTTGGGAATGCAAAATGGTGCACCCACTTCAGAAGCCAATTAGCAAGTTCTCATAAAATTAGTGTATACTTTGTATGACCCAGCAACTCCACTCCTAAGTATTACCCAAAAAATAACTAAAGATCCACGCCCACAGAAAGATCTGTATAGCAGCTGTAGTCATAATCTCCCCAGACCGGAAAGAACCAGAATGTTCATCAGTTGTAAATGGATAAGCAAGTATGGAACATCCATGCAATGCAATAGCACTCGGGAGTAAGGAGAATGAAATACTGCTGTGTACAACAGCATGAATGAATCACAGAGCACTCTGTTCAGTAAAAGAAAGTCAGATACAAACACTACACACTGCACGGTTCTATTTATATGACACTCTGAAAAAGGCAAAATTAGAGAAAACAGATCAGAGTTTTCTGGGCACTGGGACTAGGGGGCGAGAGTATGGAGGGGCAGAAGGGCCCCTTATGGGATGAGGATGAGAGAAATACTCTCTCTCTTGATTATTAGGACAGTTATTCACCAGCATAGATTTCTCAAAATTTATCATTCTGTGCATCAAAAAGGAAGGAATTTTATTGTGCATAAATTATACCTCAATAAACTTGCCTTAAAATAAAAATGAGGATAGGGGTTGTGGGATAGATGGCTAGACGGTGGCAGGTCTGGGCCAGTGTGAACAAAATTGCTGAGCTAACCCCGTCTTCCATGTCCATATAATTTCCCACTTCAGCAGAGATGCAGCAAGTGGGTCAACTGCTCTTCTGATCCTTGAGGCTATGATGTGTCCATGACATCTCTGATGGACAAACGGAGGGAGCCCGGGGGCGGGGGGGCATGGGAAGCTCTGCCACCTGGGTTCTAGCCCCGGCACTGCCCACAATATTGCCAGTCCTTTTACCCATGAGCCTCTGTGTTCTCACAGCACCATGCTCATCTCTGACTAGGTGACACTAAAGGAGGTTCTTTCGAGGTGTTTCTTTGCAGTGATTTTCACCTACTCAAGGTTGGGCATGTCATAGACCAAAAAAACCTGGGGAAACTAAAAGTGAATGGAAGTGGTCATTGACTCTTTTGGTCAAGAGAAGGTCATTTTTAGGGTCATAGGTATTCTCAGGTCACAGGCCAGAAAACTCAGTCAGGAATTTCTGCCTTGAATGAACATGTCACTTATTTCCATCCTGCCTCTGACCTGGACCTGAATCAAGGGAGGAAAATGTAATACTTTGTGACAGTGACTGCCAACAGAGGAATGTCAAGAGGAGAAAGGAGCCCATGTAAACAACAATACAATTTTCTCAGAAAGACGGCAATTTGGGAGAATTTAGTAGAACTCTGAAAGGATGACGGGGTGTAAACAAGTATATGGCCCTGGGTATCACATTTCTTATCTGCGCCTATGTGCTATTGCCCTGGAACAAACACAGAATGTAACTATAATCTGCTAATGAATACATGTTTTTCATGTATTGTAACCCTTGAGTTAGACGCTGCATCTTATCCATTTAACCTAAATTCAATTTTGCTGGTTATATTTGCAGGTGGCGAGCTATTGAAACGCAAAGAGGCTTTTCCAAATATATAACCCTATACAATTGCTTTCTTTTGCCACTTGAGTTAATGGAAACCGATTTTGCTTTCCGTGGGATTTGGGGTTTGTTTTGCTTTATCTCTTTCTTTCTGTCTTTCATGAAGGTGACGGAGTCAAGATATTTAAAATGATGCACACTGAAGATCCAAGGTCATTGGTCTACAGTAGCCCTGCCCAGTTCACTGTTTACACATTTGACAATTATCCTTCTTTACAGATTAGAAAGGGAAAGCTCATCCTTCTTGGCCAGGGATTCTGTGACACTTCCATTAGTGAAAGGCTTGCATCATCCCGGGAGATGAGCAAAGGTGTTCTTGCCACAAAGGAAGGAAAAGACATAACTTCTCACATTAGAACAGAGGCTTTGCTTTAGAAAGAGAGGAGGAACAGAGGGAGGGAGAGAGGAAAGGAAGGACGCAAAAGAACAAATTTGAGGGAGATGAGGCCAAACATCTGAGGTATATCCACAAGGAAATTTTATGTAAGCTTACTGCTTTGGGGAGTAGCACTCTTCTTTTATAGTCTTCTGTTTGAGTACAAATCCATAAGCATCTCCCTCTAAATATGTGTGTGTGTGTGTGTGTGTTGATAAAAAAAATACCTCCCATTCTCTTACCTTCTCATGAAACAGATTAAAAACGATATACGCTAAGACCTACCACAGTGCTCGTTCTTGCAGAGTAGAGAAGTACTGACTGTATAGTTGGGGCCCAAAATAATATTTGAAGTTAAAAGGCTTAAAATATAGCAATAGTTGAGGAGTATGGCAGCTGAAGAAGTTGTGAAGGTTAATGATTTGTCAGAAGTAGAGGGACAAACAAGAAGAATAAGTTGTTTGCTTGCATTTTTCTCTTTTCATATTGACAGGATGACAAGTAACGTCGGAGAAAGAAACAGGTATTTGAATTTGCAGCTCCAAGCACCTAAGACTGCGAAGAATGCTCCAAGAAGACAGAACGGTGCTATGTGCTCTGGAGAGGAAGGCACCCCCGTGGAGGGCACGAAGGGGGCGAAACTTTACGGAAATGTTGCAACTCATGTAAATGGTACCTAGAATAGACTTGTCTCATATAAGTGTCTCTTCAGGTTTTTAAAAAATCATTTTAAACCGGGGATGTACTGTATGGTGACTAACATAATATTATAAAAAAAAAAATCATTTTATTTTTGTTTCCATTTAGATTTATTTGGTAGGGCCAACTCCTTCCCTGAAGGAAAAACAGGGCACCACATGGGTTTCCTGGTCACTCTTAAGTCATGACAACCCTCCAGTTAGTCTATATTTCAGCACAGTCTTCATTCAGAACTTAGAAGCCCAGTCCCCTCTACTAATCAAAACCATGAACTTGGTTTAAAATTGAGGCATCTCCACACACCAAGCTGGGGCCAGCTCCAAGTAGGAAGCAGAAGGAGGTCATGGTTGGCTTCCCTCTTCCTTCAAAGAGCTCTTGTCTCCATCTCCCACCACAAGGTAAGGTCAGTTCTTACCTGTGTGGTGCCGCTGAGGGCCACCCTCATAGAAAGTTTCTTCAAATCCCGCCTCCGACAAAATGCTTCAAATTCTCACCTTTTTGTACTGTCAGAAGGTGCAGGGGCTTTAAGGATCATCTGAACTCTTAC
The DNA here is from genome assembly GCF_024610735.1 of Ursus americanus. Classification (NCBI taxonomy): domain Eukaryota; kingdom Metazoa; phylum Chordata; class Mammalia; order Carnivora; family Ursidae; genus Ursus; species Ursus americanus. Next base: position 3,407,189 of record NC_142131.1, read on the forward strand.
CATCCCTACGCTTTGAATTTTTTTAAATGTAAATCCATAAGGAAAAGACAATGAGCATACCTAAGGGGATGACAGCTGCCTTAATTCACCTTATTTCCATTTCTTTGATGCAGCCTAATTTTTTTTTTTAATTTTAGACCTTATTTCTTGAAAATGTTGGCTGGTCTTGGTTGTTTATTTTCAACTCAAGTTGTAAAATTTAAATATCTATTTAGAAAGCTAAGGATTTTTTTAATGTTTGTATATTACCTCAGTTTAACAAATGATTGACACTGGCAAACGAAATATTAAGGAAACTTTAAATCATAATTGTGTGAATTTTCTCTTCAGATACAGATAATAGCTCTGTGTTTGATTTTTAGACTTGAAATCCGTACTTGGTCAAACTACCAAATTTGTAATAATCACAAGTGTTATGGCTAGCAGAACTGTTCTTGTTTTTAAGTAAATAGAATGACAGACAACCCAGTGATATTTCTGTTAGAGAGTAAATTGTTTTTAGTCCATTAGAAATCACAAATATGAACTCATCAGTGAGTGAAGACAAAGTGGCTCATGTTTATATCAGGAAAAAGTTAACAAAACAGCTCAAAATAATTGGCAATTTATTGTTGCTAATATATAACTAATAGACTCCTTTTTGTGGAAAAAAATCACTGGGTTAGCAGCAAGAGGATATATTTTTGTTATTTTTGTGGCCTAGGACAGGAAGCAGTGGATAAGACCCAGGATTTGGAATCCAGGGGCTGAGCTTTGAATCCTCACTCTACTATTTGCCTATGTGACCTTGGATGAGTTAATTAATCTCTCTACTTCCTCGGTTTCCTTATCTGTAAAATGAACATAATAGCAGTAGTATATCAGTCAGGGTTCAACCCGGGAAACAGAATCAGTAGGATATATATTTGTAATATGGAAATGGCTCACACATTTGTGGGTGCCAGTTAAACAATTCCAAAAACCTATCCAGATGATCCAGGACAATCTCCTTTACTTAACGTCAGCTGATCATGGACTTTAATTAAATCTACAAAATATCTTCTGAGCAACACCTCGATTAGCATATGGTTGTCTAACTGTTGACCGTAGCTTAGCCAGGTGGATATATCACATGTGCCTACATCGCAAGTGGTTGTGAGAATCATGTGTATCTGTAAATGACTTTAGCAGTGCCTGACACGTGGTAAATATTCAGGTGTTAACTATCATAAGTATTACTTACCAGCTATGTGGTTTTGAGCGAATCATGTAATTGTTTGAGTCTCGATTTTTTCATATGTAAATGAAAGCACTGGAGTAGAAAATCACTAATGTTCTTTTTCTCCTAAAGTCTATGATTTGGGGCTGCATAAGGGAAAAGGGACTAAGCAAGCTGACATTGAAAGATGTAGTATAAATATGCAATGGAATATTATTCAGCCATAAAAAAGAATGAAATCTTGGCTTTTGCAACAGCATGGATGGAGTAAGAGTATCATGGTAAGTGGAATAAGTCAGTCAGAGAGAGACAAATACCACATGATTTCATTCATATGTGGAATTTAAGAAACAAAACAAATGAGCAAAGGGAAAAAAGAGAGAGGGAGGCCGATCAAGAAACAGTCTCTTAACTACAGAGAAGAAAGTGATGGTTACCAGAGGGGAGGTGGATGGGGGGAAGGGTGAAATAGGTGATGCGGATTAAGGAGGACACTTGTGATGAGCAGTGGGTGATGTTTGGAAGTGTTGAACCACTATATTGTACATCTGAAGCTAATATTACACTGTATGTTAACTGGAATTTAAATTAAGAACTGTTTTTTAAAAAGATTTCCTTTATTTATTTGAAAGAGATTGAGAGAGAGCACAAGCAGGAGGAGCGGCAGGCAGAGGCAGAGGGAGAAACAGGCTCCCTGCTGAGCAAGGAGCCCAATGCAGAACTCGATCCCAGGACCCTAGGATCATGACCTGAGCTCAAGGCAGATGCTTAACCAACTGAGCCACCCAGGGCCCCTAAATTAAGAACTTAAAAAAAAAAAAAAAAAAGAAAGGTAAACAGACTGGAGTGAAATCAGGATAGAGGTTGTGGCGTTGGAGGAAGAAAGGAAGAATGTAAACAGTCAGAAAGTTCCTAAACTCCGCAGGAAACCTTGTAGTGAGTAGACCATTCTAGATGTTCCTGAGTGGATCAGCCTTGGTTCATGGCCACCCCTGACTCCTAGGTGCCCGGGTCTGACATGAAGGGATTTGTGTCAGAAGTGGCAATAAAAACCCAACTCCTCTGCCTGGTATAGGTATCCAGGCAACAGTCTTCAAGCATCTACTATAGGCCTAGGAACCTACTGTGTGCTGTGACAAACCCAGGGAAGTTGGCTCCAATTCGTCACTAGCAGAAAACACTTTAACACTTCTTTCTCAGTGCCATCTTTATAAAAAGCATTCTTTCCATTTAAGGGCTCCCAGGTGTTACCCCCATCTGGGGGTCTGGGGACAATTGAGGCAAGCACTCAATGTCCCCATTCCCAGCTTGAAGGTGATATCAACCTTGAAAGATAGCACGACTTAGTATTTCAAAACAGAGACAGTTTCTGACGTTTGCTCAGAAGGAAGGATAGCCCAGTGAAGGGTATTAAGGAGGCACGTACTGCATGGAGCACTGGGTGTTATACACAAACAATGAATCATGGAACACTGCATCAAAAACTAATGATGTACTGTATGGTGACTAACATCATAATTAAAAAAAAAAAAAAGAAGGAAGGATAGAAGCTGTTCTGCTTTCTCAGAAAGCAGTAGCTAAAACTAAGTCACAAGAGGGGAGAACCTGCCAGTTTGCTCCTGAGCAAAGCTGAAAGGCCTGCTGTGGTGAACCCAAGCCTCCCCGAGCCCCTGTCAGCAGGAGATATCAAAGCAGGGAAAGGCCACTGTGGATGGCTGCAGAAGGAGGGAAAGGAGGATCTCGTGAGAGCTCCTGGAGACGTTCTACTGAAGACAGCTCATCCATGCAGGTCCTCAGCACTGTCCTGTGAAGTGGCAAACTGGATCTTGCTTAACCCAGCAAACAGAGTACGTTTCTAGTGTCTGGAAGTAGCTAGAAAAGTGTGGCCCCCAGAAATCCCAAGATTTCCTATTTCTGCTCCTGTTCTACGAAGCTCCGAATACCAATGTCAGTTGTTTTAGAGTAGTTTAACTCAGAGCAGTATGACTGATTGAGAAAGGTACAGTCTGGAAATTCTATGATTTGTTGTTTGCATGTATTTCTTTTATCTGTTACCTTTATATTTGTCTCCTCTTTTATTATATAGTCCTGACTTTTACAGACAGGAAATTGACACCTATTGGGGGGGGGGGTGGTAAGTAACCATTTAATAAGGATACGTTTCTTCTTCTTCCTTCTCCAACGCCCCCTCTTCCTCCTCCTCCTCCTCTTCTTCTCCTTGTTAATTTCTGGTTGTAGATGGGGAGGCTAAGGTATTTCATTGGAACCCAACTGTGATATCATTTAAACAAGACTGTAAAGCATTATTCCAAAAACGATAGGCTTTTTTCTCTCCTTTCAGGTATTTTTGAGTACAGATTTTGAATTTGAGCTTCCTTCGTACAGCTACCTACATGGTTTATGTGGAGTCATGGCAGAAGTTCTTGGCAGAAGTTAAGGCAGACTATCCCCCTGGTTTCCATGGCGTCTTACACTAAGGTAGCTTGTTCCTTATTTGGATGATACTGGACAAGGAATTCCTTGTTCCCCCATTACAAATACAATGTAATCCATTTATAAATAATTTCTATTTACATCACATATCACTTACACATTATAAAATATTGGATATACTTTGGTTTTCTACTTAGAGTTTCAAATTATTGCAAATGAATTCATTGCATTTTCTCCTTTTGTAAGGCTGAGGTGAAAACGAATGTCATAGATACTAGTTAGATATTTTTTTTCCTTGTTAATTAGAAAGCCTTCAGCTTCATTATTCAATCCCCAAGGACAGGGTAAGTGATTACTCTGTATGAGTGAGTTGCAGTCTATAGTTCCATTTTAATTAAAATTTTTTCACCATATGAGAGATTTGTTAAGTAAATTTTAACAATGTAAGTGCTTGAGGACATAGGAATTGTTTTAAAGGTTTCTATAAGATTATTACTTATCATACTGTGATTCCCAGGAAGTTTCCCTTGTATTGAATCAGCTTACGATGGGAACAGTGTATTTTCCCATCATTATATTTTGATGATATCTATATTCTGGTCTTTCTTGTTCTGCAACCAACAAATCATCAGACTTTTCAAGAAACTGCCCCTTTGACTCAAGAATTCCACTCTAGAAATTTATCTCCAGGAGATAAGAGCCAGGAATTTAGTGTTTCTGGGACACATTTATCCCATTGTACATTTGGAAGTCTCTGAGGACTGGTCAACGGACATCTAAGTTCAATTTCCCCCTGCGAGGCCTTGTCACATGTTGTGCTAAGTCCTGAATACACTGTAAAAGTGATAAAATTTCATCCAGCACCGGTTTGGGGGAGGTGTTTTAATCAGCTGCAGGCCAGATTAAATCTTTTCTGCAAGAGCCTGGGTGCCAATTTAGCTGTTACCTGATCAATGAAACAAGCTGAAGTTTTCAAGGATGCCGAGCCTGCGATTAGAGACAGGTAATTGGGTAACTGTCTATTAGCAGGACAAGCCAGATAGGTATTGATCAAGAAAGGAAAAAGTCTGACTTGATTAACAAACCTTCTCAGCGTCGATAAACTAATGGTTGGTTTTAAAATGTAATTTTACTTCCATTCTTCAGTAAGGGACCAAAAATAGCCCAGGTGTGGTGGTGGAGAAAGTGAAAGTGTTTATAAATCGAGAGCTTTTGCTGCATGGGGAAACCCGGGGACAGGAAAGACGTAGAATTTCTGTCTCGGGCAAAAAGTATGTCTACCCCTCGAACATCGTGCAGTAGAATTCAACACGGTTTTATACTGCAGCTACCAGAGACTTGCCACTCCACGTCTGCTCTGAAATGATTCCTGCTGGAGACAAGTGGGTCCAGAAAGAGAAAGCTTTCTTGTATCAAGAAACCTCTTGCTCAGCAATGTCCTATCCAGGGGGCTTTCAGAACAGTCCCTCCACAGGGATCTGAGACCCTGAGACACTTCCTCTGGGAAGCCGATATATGGGGATTCTCTCCATCTTCTTGAAGCAAAATACACCCAAGCCCCTGTGCCCTCTTCTTTGAAGAGACGGCATCTTGCCACAGAATGGGTAGAGAGCAGGTAACATCTGCAAATCCCCTTCTTGTGCCTGTGGGCTAGAACTCATGAGTACTTTCTTTTTATGTTACTGTTAAAGAGCAAGGGGAAACTGTCCTTAGTTATCTCGAAGAAGGTAGAGAGTTGACATTGCATATCGATCACAATTTGTGACCTGAGGAAACCTGAAGTGTCTGGGTCCCTGCACATCTTGCCTTAGAACAGAGCCCCTTGGACATGCAGTGAGCCAGCCGAAGATGTGGGCCGCCCCTCTGGGTCTATGCTGTGCCTCCTATTGCCCACCCACTGTGGAGGAAGCAGCACCAGCCCTGGGGACCAGCCCTGACCAGAGGGGAAAAGACAACCACTCTGCACAGGAAGCTGAGAGCAGTGTGGATACTCTATCTGGATATTACATGGCATTTGAAGGGAATGAGGAGTGTGGAAAGCTCTTTGTGTATCTGTCTCTTGTGTCCTGTGACTTCTGGCTCATTGCAATAAAGTCAGAATCAGCTTTGCGTGGTCAAGAGAACAGAGGCAGCTCCTAGCTTGATAAAACATAAAACGAAAACATTTTATTCTAATGGGCAATTTGGGGTGGAAATGGCAAAAAATAAATCAATGAACAGGTAAATCTGGGGGGACTTACCTAGGTTGTTCCTTTGTGCGCTTAACGCCAACCAGAACAAAATATATCGCACTTATGACCCTTGGCTCCACAAAGGACCTCCTCATTTGAATGCAGCTGGGAGAGACGGCAGGAGGGGGAAAGCACCTATCCAATTCCTGGCCCCAAACGCGCCCAATGTTCATGAGTACTGAGTCGCCAATCATTGTTTCCCCTCCCCACACTGGTGTGTCCAAAGTCTTCCCTGACCCAGGGAACATGGCGGTTTTGCCGGCGCTCGGGGAGACGTCCTCAGGGACCTGGCACAGAATGTGTAGTTGCACGGCGGCGCCCGTGGGCACGTTTCTCTGTGTGCCCAGGGACGGCAGCTGTGTCCTTGCCTCTGCTTACCCCAGCCACCACCAAGTTCACCCCCGAAGTTCCAGAAAGGACTGCAGACGTAGCAGCGCTAAGCGGTCACATGGCAAACAGTGCAATCTTCTCAACACACTTCAACTTCCTCATCCAAAGGCTGTGCAGGGCCCCTCCGTTAACCTGGAGGAGCCTGGACATTAGCTCTGGAGCCTTATCTAAGTGTCCTTAGTGTCTGCTCCCCTCGGGTTTGGCCTTCCGAGCACCCGACAAGCATAGCTCCTGTGGCGCAGAGTGAGCGTATGTTTCAGCAAATGCCTTTTTCTTATTTGGATCATTGCTGTTTTGCTTTTGGTATATTCGGGATTCTAGTGGTAGGAGACATAAAATTTCTTGGAAAGAAGTTGGGTAGAAGGCAGGAAGACACAAATTGTAAGCACACATAAGCGCTTTCACTCTAACTTCCAATATTTGTATCCAGTCCTTCGCTAGGTTAAAATTGGCTCCTCTGTTTACACACGCATTCCCCCACCTTGTACGAAGAGATTCATGTATTTCCTCGAGCTGTTGTCAGGAGGCCATCAACTGCATTAATGCCTCCGAGGTGGGCTGGTCGAGATGGATTAGGCCTGTCACTCAGGAGATACGCGTGAAGGGAAATGGATGGCTAAGGGCCGCAGAGGGAAGCCACCGGCAAATGCCGGTTCTGTCGGCAGTCATGTTCAGGGCAGTTAGGCAGGAGCACCCTGGAAGAAAGGCCAGTTCTTCCTAGAGGTGTGACAGAATCCCCTGGCTCCGGGCTGCGGCAGGGAAGGTGTGCACAGCAGGCCACCACGTCAGGGCCCAGAACCGACCTAAGAGAGCCCTCAGGAAGCCAGGTCTGGCCACTGGATATGGAGAACTATGTCAGAGTCTAGAGAGGGAGAGAAGTAGCAGTGAGGGGTGCTGTAAGGGAGAAGTCTGGCCAGACAAGGCCAAGTTCAGGAGAACAGGAGCCGGGACTGAAACCGCCCCAGGAAGAAAGGGGCTTAGGAGCCTCATGTCAGCATGACCTGGCTCAAATGATCTGCCTGCATCAAATGATTGCCCTGGTTCCACACTGCACTCCCACCCCTAGCAGAACAGAAGGCAGAATCCAAGCCACATTCATCCCTGGCTGGGGAGCAGTGTGTCCTGCTTCGTGGCTGTCCTCTCCAGCACTGCTAATGGCCAGCCAGCAGCTTTCGATGCAGAAAGACAGGGACTAATGGTAACACCCGTACCTTTGTGTCCTCGACAACCTCAGAAACTATTCGCAATTTACTTGATAAGCCTACCTTTCCAGGGCACACCTGTTCGCAGGTGGCCTAGGAGAGCCTACAAGAATGGCTGGGTAGTGTCCCTTGAGGCAGTGACCCTTCCTCTGTCCCTCCCAGTCCCCTGACCAGCTCTGTCAGCTGTGTTTGAAAGGGACATCCTTGGAGATTCCTCCTAGGGAGTTTTTTGGGGGTGGGGTGCTTTCTCCTGCCCACAAGGAGGAGATTGTCCATAGAGGAGGCTGGTCACATTCTGTTGGGGGTGATGAGCTCTGGATTCTTTCTTATCTAATGCAGGTGAAAGAGCCTTCTTCACTCTATAGAACTATTTGACTGACAGAGAAAGAGCATTAGGCTTGGAGCCGGGACACACCTGCTGGCATCAAGTATGAGTTAGTCACCTCACATCTTTAAGCCTCAGAGACTCAGTTCCTCCATCTATAAAATGGGCCTAGCAACAATCCTCTCTCACATATTGATAAAAATAATGACGGTGTTGTTGATGATGATGATAGATGATGGGCATCACTTACATGTTCCAGGCACTGTTCTATGATCCAGGCACTGCCCTGTGCACACGCCATCCATTCTTCCATTTAATCTTCAGTCCTCATTTTACAGAACAGGTTTGGTGACTTACTTGGCCAAAGCCGCACAGCTGGCCAGCAGTCGTAGAGCAAAACCAAATCCTGCAGCCTGGTCCCAGGGGTAGCTCTCTTGACCTTATGCGGTATCTTGTCCAAAATCATCTATGCAAATCTCCTGCCTCCAGAAAGGAAGAGTTCAGCACGTGCTTCATAAAGGAGCACATGAAAGATTGAATGGGTGCTGTACGTGCCAAACACATATAAGCAGATACTGTCTCTATTATGACCAGGAATCAGGCAGTTCTGACTGCTGCAAATCTGAATTCTGCTCAGACACCAAAACCATTAGGTGGGAGTTGAGTGTTTGGCCCCAGCTGGCTGGCAGCATGGGTGTGTGTGTGGGGGGGGGGGGGGGGATGGGGTAGGAGCCGAAGGCCCGGCCCAGCGCGAGTGCTGGGTGTGGGAGCCTGTTGGTGGCTCCCAAGAGCGAAGAGGGGGCGCTCAGACCTGAAACCCCTTTCTTCAGCCGGCTGGGAAGGGGAATTTTTCATTCCCACAGCCCATTGGTTCTGATTGATGAAGAGAGTAGCTTCTGCTAGGAGAAGCTGACAAAGGCAATTTACAAAGGGGCGAGAGAAGCAGGAATTGAGCCGTGTGCCGCCACGCGGATGTCGCCCGGCACAGTCCCGGGAGTCTTGGCGCCGCCTTGCAGACACGAGTCGGCGCCTGATGTAAATGTTGCGGCCACCGTTGTTCGAGTCCTCGGCGAGGACGTGGATTGATGGCAAGCCGCGCAGAGGCATCCGTCACCCCGCGAGCAGGCTGTGAGCTGTGAGGCTGAAATCCCCGGCACTGACTCCACCAACAGCCTCCCTCGCAGAGCTAGTGATGGACGTGTGGACCCCCGGCACTAGAGCAGGGGATGCCCCCGGGAGGGGCCCGGGGTCAGGGCGTCCTGGGCCTTGCTCAAAGCCTAGGAGCTGCTGGTGCGTTTTCTGAGGGCGGGAAATGCTGCAGAGGCGCCGCCTCACCACTGCTGAGAGGTCTCTTGGGGGAGCACTGTGCATGCCAACAATCTCTGACCACCCTAACAACCTCTTGGACCCAATCCCTTCTGTCCTGTGCCACTGCTGTCTCCTAAGTCCAGGACCCCGTGGTCTGTGGCGTGGATGGCCACGACAGCCTCCAGACTGTTTGTCCCTTGAACATTCTTGCTCTCCTTCGATCCACCCCCAATCTCGACCCACAGCCAGAGTAGTTACTGAAGATGAGGTGTGATCACGCTGTTTCCATGGTCAGGACCCTGGAATGGCCCCACTGCTAGAAAATCCAACTCCTTTGCTATGCCTTGAGTCCCCGTGTCCAATGGCCTTTACTTACTTTAATAGCTTGTCTTTGGCCATTTGTTCCTCACTCTCTTCAAGCTGGTGTACTGAGCTTCTTCCAAGTCCTCATATCTTTGAGAAGTACAGAGGTGGCTGTGCTCTGAGGGCCGGGATGAAAGTGGGACATGCTGCAAGGAAATGGCCTCCTTGGTCTTGGTGTGGATAGAGAGATTCCTGGGCTGGGGAGCTAAGGAGCAGCATGTATCTGCCAGGGGCAAGGTTGATAGAGTTTCTGTTATGGACAAATGGCCAGATGGCACATCAGAGTGGTTTGACCTCAGGGTCCTTTGTTGGTGGCTGATTGCTCACAGTGTCGCTAGAACTCAGAGGGATGGGCGGCATTCCTTCAACTGTGTAGCTGAAGGAACTCCATCTCATAAGCAGAAGGCTGACCTGAATTTTCATGATGGAAAGTCAAGGCCCTTCCCCCGATTCCCAAGCTGGAGATGGTTCACAGCTCTGGAGGTTCCTGAGTGAAGGGGTGTGATGTAAACTTGAGGAAGGACCTGATGAGAAAGGCACGAAAATGTCCTTTAAATCACTCATTTAGTCCTTTTTAAGGGACCTGGAGACATTTCCCAGGATAATTATGCATTGGAGGAGGGAAAAACCCAGCCACTTAGTGACTCATCAGTCTTAGCTCTTACAATGCTACCAGTCAGAGTGTGAGATCAGCTGCTGGGCACAAGGTCACATTTTGGTCCATGTCTATCTCACGTGTCTGACGGGTCCGTCCTATTTCCCAGGCTCTTGAAGGTGTGGTCAGAAACAATGAAATTAGCAGCTGGCAGAGTCTCTATATTGGCTCTCTGTCCTGTGGAGCAAGGTTTATTTTCTAGGCAAGGAGAGTAGAAGTCCTTGGAATAGTCCCCATCGTGCCAAAATAGAAAACCAAAAGCACTGAATTCTGAAAGGCCAGCCATGTACACGCATCGTCTCATCTAAGGTGCGTGACCACCCTGTGAGACTGGTTATCATTAGCCCCGTTTTATACAAGAGAAACCTGAAGCACATGTTCCTGGCGAAACCTCTGGTTGTCAATTCCCAGCCTTCGACAGCCTGCAGGTGTTACGTGGCTGACTGTGGCTCTGTTGTTGCTTCTCCATATTATAAATGTTCAAGGCTCCAGATCTGGGTTTTGGGAAGGGTTGGGGACTTCCGAGGAAATGCTGGCCTCCTCTGCCCTCTCTGACCCGGAGGCTGGACAAGGAATGCCAGGAGAGCCTTGCAAAATGATGGAGAAGCATTTGATATCATATTCGATCTAGCCATTCCAGCGCTCACCCTCTGTTCCAGCTCAAGTAGCCTCGGAAGTTCTAGAAATGAGGTAGCCTCCCTCCCTCCCCCGCTGTAAAAACTACTTGCATTGTGGCAATTGTGTCTCCGTCCAACTTCCAATTCACATGTTAGAGCCCTAACTGCGTAACCCTACTTGAGATAGGGCTTATAAGGAGAAAATAAAGATTAAGTGAGGTCATAGGGTAGGGCTCAGATCCAATAGAACCGGTGTCCTTATAAGCTCGCTCTCTCCATAGGCACACCAGGGAAAGGCCATGCCAGGACATGGTGGCAAGGGGGCCCTCTGCAAGCCAAAAAGAGAGCTCTCACCAGAAACCAAATGGGCCAGAACCTTGATCTTACACACCTAGCCTCCAGAACTGTAAGTAAATAAATTTCTGTCATTAAGCCACCGAGTCGGTGGTGTCTGTGATAGGTTAGCATGTTCAGACACTTCCGTCAGCCCAGCCTGGAGCACGCCTCTGCCTAAGCATGCTGTTTGGCCACAGAGCCTGGCTGTTTGTCAACCCCCAACAGACGGCGTGTCAAGTACTTTACTCCTGATTAGGTTTCCAGCTAGAGTGGTGCAGAGGACTCTTTTCCTCTAACGGATATCATTATTATCACAGAAAATTATATTCTACGCTTGCCTTTCGCTTGAAGACTGATTGTGAGGACTGCGATGAATTGTGGAATCATCTTCACTAATGCATAATTAATACACGCTGATTCAATTAGTCAGAGGCCCCTGCCCCTTTTTCTTGCTAAAAAATTTACATTTATATTAGAAAAGCAGGAAATGTGAGAAAGGGAATAAAAATCCCCAGTACTCTTGAGACCCTCTCCACTTCCCTTTGTTTTATCACATGTGTCTTCTCTCAGCTCCCGGTGCTTTTCAGCTCCAGAGCGCTGCGGGGAGCGAGGAAAGGTCTGTCTCGTAAATCACAAATCGGCCTGTCACCCTAGACCCCCCGCTTCACGCCCAGACTCAAGCTGCCCTCACCTGGAGCGTATTCTTCTTGCTGGACATCTCTTCAGTGTGACATTTCCCCTCTAGCCCCACAGCCCTCTTCAGTTCAGTCCTGGGCTTTACAAGGCTTGCCAAGCCATCTTTCTAGTTGCTGTTCCCTCCCTCCCACCCATTTTCTACATTGGTGCAGCAACCATCACTCTGAAATCCCTTCAGTGGCTCCCTATAGAGGAGACGTGCCTTTTGCCTGTCAGCATCTCCCACCCCCTTCCCTGCTTCAGGGGTGGGCGCATACACAGATCTGCCCTGGGTTACCCCATCGCCACCGACCTGGTCAAAGATGCCCTGCCAATCATAGCAGGGCTAATCCACATTTTCTCAGGGACTTTGCTGGAGCTGTGAGGAAAACAGCACCCCCTCCCCTCTGGAATCATTGATCTGCAATGATCCATCACTTGAGGACTGACAATGACCAAGAAGATCCAGAAAGTCCGAGCCAAGAGAAGGAGAGATAGAGTAATGAAGGGTGGGGTGGAAGGAAGAAGGAGAGGAAAGAGGAATGGTTTTGGTGTCACCTGCAACCCAAACTGTCCTGACGAACATCTCCTTCTACTGGAACACAGCACCCTCTCTAGGACTTGGCCCTCCCTTCTTCTCCTACCCCATCCCCTCCTCTCCATAAGGTCCCTGTCACAGAGCTCTGCTTAAAGTCTTCTGGGTGTGATGTTTGATTTCTCTGCTGCTCTTCGCCCTGTCAGGAACATGGTCTCCCCAGTCTCTGTCCGACTAACCCTCCTTCTCCTTTGTTCAGACCCAACTCCAATGTCACCCTACAGTTCCCTGCCTGTGTGTATCCTGCCACTGCCATGGATAAAACCCCCTTCTGTGCCCTAACCCTACCATGACTAGTTCTGTTAGCACAGTTACTAAACCAAAATTGCATCTAGTGGGTTGAGGGCAGGGATGCTGTGAAAGATTCCACAATGTCCAGGACAGACCCCACAACTAGGAAATATTGGACCCCAAATGTCAGTAGTGCTGAAGCTGAGAAACCCTGCTGTAGAATGAGTCTCCTGGATCCCAGGGAGGAAGAGTTTTCCGTGCCATTATTAGGTTTGTCTTTACAAGACTGTGTTCAGAGTCCTGAGGAAAAAGGGATTTAGTCTTAGAGTTCTGTGCCCAGCTGAATTATCCATCCAGTACCAGGTGGGGTGTGGGTGCTTTTTGACCTGAAAACAATCATAAAGTTTACCCCCAATACATTCTTTTGAAAAAATGATTCAAAGTAGTATTCCAAAGAAACATAAGTAAGGAGTCCAGAAGATTAATAGCATCAGAAACAAGAGACAGAGAGAGGTGAGTATGAGCCAGGGAATGTGAAAAAAGCAGAGAGTAAATAAAAATGAATCCATTAGACCTTGGCGCACATAGAATCCTCACTCAAGAGGACAATATAAATTCAGGAGTCACCCACTCATAGATGTAAATATTTAAAGTCACATAAATATTGTTTAAAGTTATGATGGAAGGTCATCACCAGGGAATAAAAGCAGAAACATAGCTCTGGGGAGTGGGGCTTGTGCCCAGGACAAGGGCAGGTCATTTGATGCCTTCTTCTCTGGGTACTTTTTTTTTTTTAAACACGTGAATGTATTATTTGTGTAATAAAAACAAATTAGTTTTTAAAATATCTACTTAATAAATAAAATTCTGAATCCCTGGGATTCTGAATATACAAAGCATCTTTATGAATCCCTATTGTTTAATATCTCGGGGAAAGAAGAAGAATTGGGTGCAACCTGCATGCCATCCACGGGGACCTATTACAGAAATTATGATGTATCTACTCCATTATGTAGTTATTAAAATAATGGGCTTATTGAAAACTAATGTAGGAATATGAAAAATGTTAGGAAATAATGTCAAATAAAGATGTATATATACATTTTATAAAATTATGCCCATTTGAAAAAAGGCTGAAAGAAAATTGTCCCAGTGACAGCAGTGCCTGTGTGAGACTAATGAGCTCACGGATAATACATGATATTTTCATTTACCCATTTCGCCGTGTTCTACCTATAATGTTACTTTTATGATTAAAAAGCAGCCTTTCCTAAAAAGAGTAAGAAGGCATTGTTTTTAGATAGCCCAAAGATGTCAGGGCACACAGCTCTCTGATTCTGATTCGGGGGAGGAGCCTGCGTCCTTCTTGAACAGGAGATTGGAAAATTACTACCTTCTAGTCACAAAAGAAAGCCACAGGGGTCCATCAACAATCAACGTCTGTGGTTATAATTTCTTTGTAGATGAGTAGAAAAATAAGAATTCGGGAGCGTGTGTGTGTGTGTGTGTGTATGTGTGTGTATGTATGTGTGTGTGTATGTGTGTGTGTGTCTGTGTGTATGTGTATATATGTGTGTGTATGTGTGTGTGTATGTGTGTGTCTGTGTGTGTGTGTGTCTGTGTGTGTGTACGTGTGTGTGTCTGTGTGTGTGTGTATGTATGTGTGTGTGTATGCGCGTGTGCCCGTGTGTCCTTCTGCTCTGTGAGTCAAGGAGTCAAGAAGCAAGGTGCCAGCACTATTGCATGATTAAGAACGGCCAGTGGGTTTTCAGTAGGAAATGCAAAGCTAGCCTCTGAGGGAAGTTTCAGAAGATTTCGATCCAAATTAGTTTGAAGTTTTGGAGTCTGTTGGCAACGTCTGGGATGGATTTGAGCACAGAATAAGATTAAAGATAATTTACTGCGGCAATATAAAAATACGTATGTTGAGGGGAATAGAATGAAGGCTGTGTGGCAGGCAATTCTCAGAAGTACCCACTCCTCCTTCTTCTATAATAATAGAAACCCCATTTTGTAGCAAGGAATAGGATTTCCAGAAAAAAGACTCTATTTTCCACCCTCTTGAAGCTGGCGTGGCAATGTGACAAAGTACTGGTCGGGACGATGAAAGCAGAAATGGTTGTGCCATCTCTGAGAAGCATCTTTAGAGGAAGAGAGCATGCCCTTATCCTTGCTCTCTTCCTTCCTTCTGACAGGAGTGTGAACCCGACAGCTTTGACCTCCGGGTGGCCTTGGGTGCAAGCTCCACAGAGCAAGACAGAGGGAGCTGGGCCCTATCTCGCTGAGGCCTCGAGGAAGCCAGTGCTGGTCCACCTGATTCCAGACTTGTGTGTGAGAGAAAAATGGACTGCAGGCTTGTGTGAGCCACTGCGTTTGAGGTATTCGAAACCACATCTTAATCATACAAGGGGGAAGCGGTGTGAGGCTGTTGAACAACATTGCTTCAGGGTGACCATGATCTGCCGGATGTCTGGTGCCTCGTCTACCTGACACGATTGGAGGTTGCTTTAAAAACAAAAACCAAAACCCTACAATCACAAAAACTACCTAGCAGCACAGACACGACCACAGACAGAGAGGAGAAAACACCGACACTACAGGGTTTCGGGCCCAGCATCAGTCCCCGCCCGGCAAGGTCCCGAAGAGTGGGGGGATGCAAAGCCTCCCTTGAAGGTAGTATTCAAGGGACTCAACTCTATTTTGAGTCAGGGTGCGTTTTGTATTTGTGGGGACCTGATGCAAAAAACACATCATTCCAAGGCAATTGGGTTGGGACCAAAGCAGCAAGGCACACATGGAAGTCAACCCCAGCGTTTGCAGAGTGGAAGGAAAACAGAAGCCCTGAGTGAGCCTCACCGAGACTCCTCTCTGCCCAGGGCTGAGGTTCTTACCTTTTCTGTAAAAATGTTGATGTTTATGTCAGCATGTCATTATGTGTCACCACTGGGCATGTGGGGGGGGCGGGGGGGCACAGGTCTAACACAGTCCCAGGCCCAGGTTTAGGCCATCCCCAAGACTGCTTTTCTTCTTTCCCCACATCTCAGATTTCCCAATCTATTGCTCAGAGTGAGTCAAAACACAAACAGCTTTCCTTAGAAAATGCCACTTTTACAAGGAATGCTTCTGATTATAAAGGCTCCATAAAGTCGCCTTCTTAATCAAGGTGATCAGACCTTGTTCAGTACTAAGGAAAAAAGTAGTGCCAGAATTAGGAATGATTCTAACATTCAATCATCAGGCAAAAGCATCAGGGTGCACATTGATTTGTTTCTTGGTGTCTGGAATCCTCCAAAGAGTTAGCTTGATGCAAGCCTGGAGGAAGGGATGGTAAGCAATTGAAAAAAAAAAAAAAATTCCAGTGGTGTGGAGAAAAGGCTAATCCAGTCTATTACAAATGCAAATACTTTGAGTTGAGTAAAATTTAGCAGCCTGAGTCCCTTTATTTTCTCTGGAAAGTCAGTGTGAACTAAAGTGGCTGAGTGTTCAAAGCTGATGAGAGAAAAAAGGCCTCTGGAGAGGAAGAGGCTACAAAGAATGTTCTGGAACCTTCTGCAGGTTTGTAGGTGACTGTAGATATGTTAAAGGAACCCAGGAAATCTGGGACAAGATGGTAATACTTATTAAGTGATTAGCAATACCTAGTAAGGTTATGTTCAATTATTTTAGTAACTTTAATTTTTATGTGTGTGTGTGGGGGGGGTAGGAAACCATAATTCTACCTCAAAATTACTCTTGCCTCTTCCTGACACTTGCTTGGCTGTGAGTCCCTGAGCCATTGAATCAGGCCCTGGGGGAGAGAGGCCAGAGGTTGTGTGTGGAAATGAATCTCCTGAGGGCTGAGTTTGCAAATCAACCATACCAGCTGAGTGTTACACGATCAACCATCAACGGCAGCACTGTGACAGAAAGAGAGGTAGACAGGGGAGAAAAAGGAGAAAGAAAGGAGAAACTAAACCAAGAGTGGGAACATTAATCCCAGCAAAACATTAAGAGGCCCTGGCCGGCTGCCATGTTCTCGGAGTAATGCTTACTCAAAGAATCTTCACAGAACGCCTGGGGCATAATCTCATTTGATGAGGCCGTTGGTAGAGACTTTGGGGCCTGAACCAAATCAGTGCCATATCCTGAGGGTCACTGCTGGCAGCTGTTCAGAGAAGGCAGGCTGTTCTGCAGGCCTGAAGTTTTATACCCTCTTATACTCTCTGAAGAGTTCACACACAATCTCGTTGCTCAACTGGCTAGAGCCATATTCAAGCACTTTGAAAACCAATTCCCCGAGTCCTAGTATCTCCTAAATTAATTATAAGACCTAGTATTCTCAGTGCCCTTGCTTTTCATGGTCTCCATCCTCCCTCTTCTGCAATGTTTGTGCAACCCAACATAGGAGAAGCACTTGAAATCATTGGTTCAAGTGAGAAGACTGGATTTTTTTTGTGCATTTATAGCACCACGTTTGGCTCTTGGGAAGTGAAACCTTCTCCCTATTCGCTGCTTATTTCTTCCTGCTGGGAGTGAGTCCACTGCCTTGGAGCAGGCAGCCTTGGGGGATGAGGAACAAATATTCCGAGGCTCTCTCTTGTGATGGATGGGGACTCCCAGGCTCTCAGGGCAATTTTAGACTCCATGTTCCCCCTTGGATCTAACACTTATTTCTAGCTCTGCCCACAGGCCCCTCTCTCCTCCCTGGCTGTTCTCATGACTTTCCCACCCCTGTGAAGAAATGCAAGTCAGTCTGGAAAAGTAACTTGACTTTAGAAAAGAAAGGATACCATTGCTGGCTGCTTGGGTGAGGTGGCATTTCTCAACCATGCAAGTCTCCTGATGCCTTTCTGGGCTGAGATTATATTACCATTTCCCAAAAAAATCAGGATGAGAACAGTCTTCCATGAATAATGTCAAGATCATCCTGGGTCAGGAAACCAGGCTAAGGCAGGTCCACTGTTCCCACAGAGGCCTCAATAGCAATTCTCCCACCCCAAAATAGTAGATATGGGCAGGAATAGTTTTGAAGGCAAAATAAGTGTGAGGCACCCCAAATCCTGGCCCTGTGCTATTGGAGGAGAAATCTTATCCAGAAAGTTAGATATGAATCCATTCTTTGAAGACAGGTAAAGCACCTTAGAATAATAGAAACAGTGAAGAGAAATCAAACAGCCTTAGAAAAGGTTAGTATCTTATTGGGAGGCAGAAGCATCAAACTCAAAGCCAATAAACTGAAAGGGGGAAGAAAAGCTGGAGTCAGTACTTGGTTTTCTCTACCAGTGGAGGCTTCTGAGAGGAGGGTAAAGGGTTTTGAAAAATGAGAAAGAAAATGGGCAGGTTGAGCTGAGCTGTTTCTTTCCTCTGGGTTGAACAGACTCCCCTTTAGTTTCTGGCTGACTCTGGATAACGCAGAGTGCTTGCTGAGCACTGAAATTCTGGAGTTCTGTGGAAGGCCTAAAGGAATGGGGCTGCTTGGTCATGGGTACAAACGCACCTCTAGCTGCCTTTGGGACGCCCACGTGGTCTTCCCAATCTGCATTTGTTGATTGGTATTGTAGGGTGTAGTGAGCCACCAACCCCCCCAAATCTGGCAGGGCCAGGATCAACATTCCCCCTGGGTTTGGGGCCCAGGGCTCCAGCCACCACTCTTAAAAGCTGCCCTGGAAAAGGCAGTCCCTGAGCAGATCCTTGTGATCTAGACGTGGCATGCCTTGCTTTGCCGACGCAGAAGCAGACCGTCATGAGAGAACCCCAGCCTGACAGGCCATGTGTCCCTCTAGAGTCTCAGGAGTGTTGAAGCACACTGGTGTCAGGCTCCCTTTATTCCTGGAATGTGTCAGTTGGCTGACAGGATGGTATTTTCCAAAGCAGAAGCATGATGGTCAGATTTGAATGCACTGATGTTGGGTCAACCCTTCCTGCAGCTGTTGGAAAAAATCCCGGCTTCCTTCCCTTGCTCTTCCACTGTTTACTCACAGTGTGTGGCCAAGGTGAACAGCATGGTGGATGACAGGGGACACCATCAAATGGTTTCTTGCAGGCAGGCAGGTAGAGGAGCTCACTGACCCTCACACTTTGGCTTTGGAAAAGGTCCAACCTGGTGGCTGACAGATCTCTTCTGAGGAATACAAGGGGTCCTCACAGAAATCTTCAAGGGGGGCACAACCCAGCTTCCTCACATGCAACAAACAAGTTGGGAGAGGGACAGTTTATCATTACGCGACCTCTCGGGAGAGGGGTTGAGGACCCAGGATCTCTGCTCTCGTTAGTAACTAATCAGTGACACAGCTAAGAGATGACCCCAGGCTCTGGCCCCAGCTCAGCCTTCTTTCTAGAACACGGAAACTCTGTGCTACCGCCAGAGTAAACCCTTAAAACAAATGCTGTGACATAAGGGAAAGCCCTTTACAAACTGTAAAGCTCTCTATAAACGTGCGGCTCCCTTCCTTCTACCTTGCCACATCAGTGTCTCGGGGGTGGTGTCATGTGCTCTCTCCTACGGAGGTTCACGTTCAGACTTTTGCTACCTTCCTACTCCCATTTCTTCTTGGCTAAATGCTGCTTCTTTGACGAGTTCATTGGCTAGGAAACCATACTAGGTTTAAAGGCTGAGTTGTAAGATTTGCTGAATATAACACAATCTTGGAATAATAATTTCCAAAGAATTTAATTTAGTCTCAGACTTCAAACCTGTGCCATAGACAAAATTCAGGCCTCAGCATTTCAGAAGT
This sequence comes from Ursus americanus, assembly GCF_024610735.1. Classification (NCBI taxonomy): domain Eukaryota; kingdom Metazoa; phylum Chordata; class Mammalia; order Carnivora; family Ursidae; genus Ursus; species Ursus americanus. The sequence continues at coordinate 3,426,461 of NC_142131.1, forward strand.
GATGGAGAATTCTACAGAGGAAATATTGGATTCACAAATGAGGTCTTCAGGAAGCGGTGTTCTAGCCAGAGCAGCCCCGGGCCTCCCCCTGGGTGAGACTTCAGGGCCTGAGCAGAGTTTTGTTCTCCAGCTAACAACTGGGCTGTGACTGGGATCACTCATACCAAAGAAGCTACATGACATTAACAAGCTGATGCACACAGCAAAGGCAAACCCGGTTTGGTTCATCTTGGGTTCCGTATTTTTCCTCAGGGATTTGTTTGGATTTATTCAGGGGGCCACATAAGAACTTGAGCCTCGAATTTAGTGGTAATTATACAAGATGGATGGTCAAGTCAGAGTAGCTGGTGGCAACACGGGGGCCTGAAGGACAGAAGCACTTCCCAGCGGCTCTGTATTCTTCTGGAAGCTTCCTGTGCAGCGCCCCCTGGAGAGGCCCAGGCAGGGCAGGACGGGAAAGGAGGAGGAGGGAGGGAAGACAGCTGCGGAGGCCCAGACAATGTTGAATCCGGAAAGAAAGGCCGATGAAAGGGGACTGGGGAGAAGCGCTCTAGAGTGACCGTGGCTGCTCGATGCCGGGCCTTGTGCCGTGTGGGCTGAACACTGTAGTGAGATGAAAGAAAAATAAAAATAAACTATTGCTGGATGAGTCTCCCCCTCCCCGTAGTTCCTGTTACGCCCGCCCCTCCCCCACGGACAGCCCCGGAACCCCTTGGGAGTCGTCCACGGAGATGGGTTCTTATGGCAGAAACGCAAAAAAGGAACTTGAAAGTTTCAAGAGCCTAGGCCCTGAAGGTAATCGAGAAATTTAAAAATGTGTGAAAAGCAAGGCCCCTACTTCCCAGCTCCGAGCCCAGGTGGAGAATGAGCCCCAAGGAGAGCGACTGTGTGGTGGGCGCTGGTGGAAGTGGGCGGGAGCCCCGCAGCCCCACCCTCCCGGAGGCCAGGGGCCGAAACGCCCAGAAGCTGGAGGCACCTGGGGAGGGAGGGAGGGCGTTCGCGGAGGAGAGGAGCCTGGTGCGGCCGCGAGCTGAGCTGACGCAGACGCGAAGCAGAGCTCACAGCCCTCTAGGCCTGCCGGTGCCTTTGAGACTGAGCGAGGGGAACGTGGGGCCATGCTCCGTGTGGAATTGCCCGCGAACGGAGAGCCTGTTTACGCTGCAGAAGACTCACGACTGTTGAGGTACTGCTACTCTGCGGATAGACTTAAGCCCTTCCAGCTGTCTCCGTCCCTCACTCCTAATATCAGCCTTGTGTTGACCTTGGGTATCTTCCCAGTTATGAACTCCCCTCCAGCTTGATTTCCTTCTGTAGCTCTGAGCGTCCTTCCGCCGTGCCCGGTTGCTCCACCGGGAGCCATCCCAGGTGGGGGCTTCCCACTGCAAGTTGACTCCATTTACCCCGCGTGCCACCAGCTGCAAAGGGTTAGGGAATCCTGCCTCGGTCTCTGGTCCATCATTCAGCCCCTCCAGCCTCTGCCCTCACCTCTCTCGGAGCCCACTGTGCTGGCTCCGCAGCGCCCTGCGCCTTTAGCCACCTTCCAGCGTGAGGTCTTTGCTGGGCCACCACATTCACCGTCTCAACCTTAGGTGGATCCCTGATGCCGGAGAAGCCTTCTTTGGATCTTAGCTCCCTCTCCCACTGTCCTCCAGTACTTTTCCATTCTCCATTGCCTTAAAAAACACAACAAGACAAAAAAACCCTCCCCAACTGCAGCACCCTTTCTTTGTGAATAATCTTACTTGGTACTTTGCTGAAAAAAGATTAAGTCCATCAGTTAGTAACTTTTTTAGCTACCTTCTCCGCCAGACGCAAATTCATCAGTGTTGGCATACATATTGGGAAACGATTCTCCACCAATCTCTTAAATTTCTAGATGCCTAGGCATTGATAGTCAATTCAGACTATGTTTTGGAGAGCGTTTGTATAAGCAGGCGGCCTTGGAAAGATAGGAATGCCTCTTTCATCACAGATTTTATTTTATTTATTTAAGATTTTATTTATTTATTTGACAGAGATAGAGACAGCCAGTGAGAGAGGGAACACAAGCAGGGGGAGTGGGAGAGGAAGAAGCAGGCTCGTAGCGGAGGAGCCTGATGTGGGGCTCGATACCATAACGCCGGGATCACGCCCTGAGCCGAAGGCAGACGCTTAACCGCTGTGCCACCCAGGCGCCCCTCATCACATATTTTAAAAGATTGTGGTATCTTTTTCCCCTCCCCAGAACAGATTTACATTCCAGGGTAATAAAGATAATGGTTCTCCCTGGAAAGGAGAATGGGCAGGGTTTTCAGACACTCTTGTATGAGATGGGGATTTCCTAATCTCAGGGCCCCCTTTCTATAACCCACCCCACTGCATGTGCAGGCAACACTTGGACCTAATCATTTTGCTCTGTGGGGATTGGGATTTGGAGAACAGGTGCAAGACGTTACTCTGCCTACTGCTGCTGCTGCGAGTGATTAACTTTGTTGCTTGGTCGGTTTTTTGTTTTGTTTTGTTTTTTGAAGTATAATTGACATATAACATATTAGTTTCAGGTGTACCACATAATGATTGGATATTTTTATATTTTGCAAAATGATTACCACGATAAGTCTAGTTAACATCTGACACTACATAGTTAACACATTTTTTTAAGGACTCTTAAGATCTACTCTCTTAGGAACTTTCAAATACGCAATATAGTTCTGTGAACTGTAGTCACCATGCTGTACTTTACATTCCCAGGATTTATTTTGTAACTGGAAATTTGTACCTTGGACTCCTTTTCACCCATTTCTCCCCCCTTCCCCATGCTGGCAACCACCAATCTGTTCTCTGTATATCAGTTTGACTCTTTGCTGTGTGTGTGTGTGTGTGTGTGTGTGTGTGCGCTTTTGTTTTAAATTCCACATATAAGTGAGATCGTGCAGTATTGGTCATTCTGTGTCACTTACTTTACTTAGCATAATGCCCTCAAATTTCACCCATGTTGTTGCAGATGTCAAGATTTCATTTATTTTTAAAATTTCTTTATTCATCCATCAGTGGAAACTTAGATTGTTTCCATATCTTGGATATTGTAAATCATGCTGCAGTGAACATGGCAGTGCAGATATCTTTTAGAATTAGTATTTTATTTTCTTTTAATAAATACCAGAAGTGGAATTGCTGGATCATATGATAGTTCTGTTTTTAAATTTTTGAGGAACCTTCATTCTGTTTTCCATAGTGGCTACAACAGTTTACATTGCAGCCAACCGTAAGCATTCCCTTTTCTCCAAATCCTTGCCAACACTTGTTATTTCTTATCTTCTTGGTGATATATTCTAATAGTGTGAGGTGATATCTCATTACTTTGATTTGCAATTCCCTAATGATTAGTGATGTTGAGCATCTTTTCATGTACCTGTGGGCCATTTGTATGTCATCTTTGGAAAAATGTTCAGATCCTCTGCCCATTTTAAAAATTGGATTGTTTTCTTTGCTATCGAGTTGTATGAATTCTTTATATATTTTGGATATTAACCCCTTATCAGAAATGATTTGCAAATATTTTCTCCCATTTGTTAGGTTGCCTTTTCATTTTGTTGATGGTTTCCTTTGCTATACAGAGGCTTTTTAGTTTGATGTAGTCCCATGTGTTCTTTTGTTTTTCTTTTGTCAACTTTGAGTTTTTCTTTTGTTACCTTTGTTTTTGGTGTCAAATCCAAAGTAATTGTCACTAAGTTGGGTGTATAGTGGCTTACTGCCTATGTTTTCTTCTAGGAGTTTTATGGTTTCTGGTCTTATATTCAAGTCTTTAATCCACTTTGGGTTAATTTTGGTGTATGCTGTAAGATAGGGGTCCAGTTTCATTCTTTTACATGTGGCTGTCCAATTTTTCCAGCACCATTTGTTGAAGAGACTGTCCATTCCCCATTGTAAATTCTTGGCTCCTTTGTCATAAACTAATTGACCATATTTGTGTGGGTTTATTTCTGGGTTCTCTCTTCTGTTTCACTGATTTATGTGTCTTTTTTTTATGCCAATCTTACACAGTTTTGGTTACTAAACTATAGCTTTGTAATAGAGTTTGAAATCAGGGAGCATGATGCCTCCAGCATTGTTCTCCTTTCTCAAGATTGTTTGGTTATTATGGATTTTTTGTGGTTTCATACAAACTTTAGGATTGTTAGTTCGATTTCTGTGAAAAATGCTTTTGGGATTTTGATAGGGATTGCATTGAACCTGTAGATTGCTTTAGGACCTATGGACATTTTAACAATATTACTTCTTCCAATCCATGAGTATGGCATACCTTCCCATTTATTTGTATCGTCTTCAGTTTCTTTCATCAGTGTCTTATAGTTTCAATGTATACATCTTTCACCTCCTTGGTTATTTTTATTCCTATGTATTATTTTTGATGCAATTGTAAATGGGATTGTTTTCTTAATTTCTCTTCTGATAGTTAGAAATGCAACAGATTTCTGTATATTGATTTGTATTCTGCAACCTTAATGAATTCTCCAATTAGTTCTACCAGTTTTTTGGTGGAGTTTTTGGGGTTTTCTGTATATGATATACTGTCATCTGCAAAGAGTGATAATTTTATTTCTTCCTTTCTGACTTGGATGTCTTTTATTTCTTTGTCTTGCCTAATTGCTCTGGCTAAGACTTCCAATAATATGTTGAATAAAGTGGTAAGAATGTACATCCTTGTTTTATTCCTGATCTTAGAGGAAAAGCTTTCAAGCTTTTCATCATTGATTATGATGTTAGCTGTAGGCCTGTCCTGGGTGACCTTTATTATGTTAAGGTACGTTCCCTCTTTACCCACTTTTGTCAATGGATGTTGAATTTTGTCAACTACTCCTGCATCTATTGAGATGATCATATAATTTTTATCTTTTATTAATGTGGTGTATCACATTGATTGATTTGCAGATGTTGAACCATCCTTGCATTCCTGGAATAAATCCCACTTGATCATGGTGTATGATCCTTTTGATGAATTGTTGAATTTGATTTCCTAATATTTTGTTGAGGATTTTTGCAACTTTGTTCATCAGGGTTATTGGTTGTAATTTTCTTTATTGTGACAGCCTTGCCTGGGGTTTGGTATTTGGGTAGTTCTGGCTTTAGGTTGGTATTTTAAAAAGAGATATAGCCATCTAAATTGTCCTCTCTAGATGGACTGTATTAGTTGGGGACCATTTGAGTGACAGACTCTGTGTGCCTGAAACATTCCCTCCTTCCTTACTAACTTGACTCCTCAATTTATCCAACTAGAGCTTCCAGAAGGTTGCCCCAATAGTCTTCTAATTATCCCCAGGTAGGCCTGAATCCTCCAGGATACAGTTTAAACTAGAGCTGATGCCAGATTCTGCAGGAGTGTAGTTTTTGTTTGAACTGTGACCCCTGCCACACACAGGTAACCCAAATTTGGAGGAATGTCATCACTTACATGTGACTCCACAACGGGGGAAGCTTTCTTTCTCATGTGCTAGGCTAATATCTTCACCTATTTTGCTCCCCCTAATACCCAGCAGCTGGCTTTATTGAGAGTCCTATAAGCAGCCTACTACCTTTATAATCAACTAGATAAAGTAGCCCAAGATGGCTGCCCTTGGGCTGACAAGATAATGAAAGGGAGTGGTTTATTGTGAAATATTCTTCTGTTTCAGCAGAGTCCCCTATCTTGCTCTGAATTACATTGCCAGTACCTTCCCATATAGTTCAATCTGATGAGCAATACTTTTTTTCTTCCCCTGTATGCCCTTTAGATATATTTTCTGGAAGTCTACCCTTCTCCATCCCTAGTGTTCTGCATGCATCCTAAATAAATCTCAGTTTGTGTAAGTTCAACATCACAAAGTTAATTTGTTGCAGGGAAAGGGCTCTGAATGGGGTAGGTGAGGAGGCAAAGTCTAGCAGGGCCCCTGCATCTTAGAATTGTGACTATACCTTCTAGTTTGCCTAGGATGGTCCTGTGGTCCCAGATGAATTATTAAGAGCATCCCTTTTCACTGTCAAGATTGTCCCATAAACTTTTATGGTCCCCTCCCTTTCACCCTCCTAAACCCCTTTTGGCATCTGTGAGCTAGTGATTCGAAGGCATTGCTCCACTTTGTGGCCATGAACATCGGGAGATTCTTGTGAATTCTGTTAGTGTACACCACCTCCTTGAAGATGTTTAATCAAGGCAGGTCTTCGAGAGTATCCTCTGCTAGAATTGCATTGGGGATGTATGAGACAGTAGGTAGGGAAGGTCCTTGAAATGTAACTCAAGCTGTACTGATGTGAAATATTACAGTTGCTGTTATTGTCATGACTGGCATAACAGAGCTTAAAATATGTTCATAAGGTGACTGTGTTCCCCCAAATTCCAACAGGGATAAAAATTAAAGAACAGTCTCCCAAGAAAAGAATGTGTTGACCACCTCCTCCTCTAATTCCTATATTCTCCCTCCTCCCAGGACTTACAGAATATTTCCACTGTGAGTTGTGCTGTCTCCCTTTGCTGGGCTTCTGAGCATCCTGAGGGATGTGGAAACCATAGGCCAGGAAGGAGCAGTAAGTCCAAGAGCTGAGTCACATCAGAAGAGAGACATATAATGGAAGCCAGGGATGCTATAAGGAGCTTAGAATTTGGGCAGACTGGAAGCAGATTCTAAAAGGGCAGAGGAGAGGAGGAGAAAAGAGGGTGGGGGAAGGTTCCAGCATGCCATTCACCAATGGAAGAGGTAAAAGTGTTCAAAATCTTTCAGAGAAATAAATCAGATGGCGTTCCTACTAGCCATTCTATTTTCTTCAAACTAGAAGCATATTTTACTTTGTAATAAATAAGCAGATGTTAATTGCCACCATCCAACAAGCCATTATCAGTGCATTTGCCTTTGTACAAGACAAATCTCCCTCATCCCTTAATTCCTGCACTGAAGCTGAGTTTGGGATGACTCCCTTCTCCCTTACCTCCTGCCTCATGAAAGGGTGGATAGGACAGTGATGTAGCACCATCCTTCTGGACACATGAAATGGTACTGTTGCTCTCTCAACCTTGGTGTGAGGCCTTCATTCTTGCTTCCTCTTTAAGGGAACTCCAAGGCCGAAACCAAGATTTATTCTTTTCCTCCTCATCTGGGTTTCTAAAAAGAATTTCCAAACTATTAAAGATAGGAAGAAGGTATCCTATCCATAAAAGATATAAAGATGCCAATTTCCTCTCTTTGAAAAATGTACTTCTGAGGAATATAGCGAGTACAAATAAATCAAGAAAGTGTGGCATGGTTCTCTGTCCACAGTGCTGAGCTGGGAAGGGGGGCCTGCGGACAAAGACAGACAGACAGAGATCCCTTTTAGTCTCCTGGTAATCACCAGTGTCAAGGCTCTAGGCTTATTATGCACTTTTTCACTGTCAACTTCTTGCCAGGAAAAATGCTGAGGAATAAAAAGAAAGATTTTTAAAGCAGGCATCCTAATGTGTCAACAAGAAGAAGGTCAGGAGTAGCGTCAAGGCAACACATAGGTGCAGCGCTTGATGTGTTTCTGAGTGAAACAGCCTGTGTTTGATCCTTAGTGAGAAAAATATTATTTTTTAAATCTCAAGGCAAAATATCCCTGACCATTGTCATGTTTTGATTTGCAGTCTGATACTTGACAGCAAATTATAGGGATGAGAAAGCTAGGGCTCTTGTTAAAATAGCTGATCAGCAGTTCAAAACATAGAAATCAAATAGCTGGTTAGCCAGTTTGGCTGATCTGAGCACCATTTTCCCAGTGTGTCTAAGAGCCCTATTCTTTGTAGAGCCAAGAGGAATTGGAGTGGTGTGTGGGGGTTGGCCAGAAAGGAAATACATTCAAGCAGCCTCACAGAATGCAGGGAGAGGGAAACAAAGGTTTATCAAATGCTGGTCATTTGCATATGGCCCTCCCGTATTTACCATAGTTGTGTAGCACATGGATTGTACTTACTTATTCTCAAGTTTTTTCATGCAGTTTAATAGATATCTCATTGGTTTGATGGGCTAGTTATAACTTTTTATTACTGCATATTAAAATAAATGCATACCTATAAAAATGATATAACACCTAAGTCATCTCTAGGATTACCTGGGGGCTCACATACCACTATGAGGAAATATTGGATAGGCCAGGCGCCTGTATGTGTGAAGGGCCTCAGCATTAGTGTTGGGTGCCATGAGCATTTATCAGTTTCTGAGTGTCTTTTTTTTTTATTTTAATTTTTTTTATTATATTATGTTAGTCACCATACAGTACATCCCTGGTTTCTGATGTAAAGTTCGATGATTCATTAGTTGCGTAAAACACCCAGTGCGCCATGCAATACGTGCCCTCCTTACTACCCATCACCAGTCTATCCCATTCCCCCACCCCCTCCCCTCTGAAGCCCTCAGTTTGTTTCTCATAGTCCATAGTCTCTCATGCTTATTCCCCCTTCTGATTACCCCCCCCTTTCTTTATCCCTTTCTTCCCCTACCGATCATCCTAGTTCTTATGTTCCATAGATGAGAGAAATCATATGATAATTGTCTTTCTCTGCTTGACTTATTTCACTTAGCATTATCTCCTCCGGTGCCGTCCATGTTGCAGCAAATGTTGAGAACTCGTTCTTTCTGATAACTGAGTAATATTCCATTGTATATATGGACCATAACTTCTTAATCCACTCATCTGTTGAAGGGCATCTCAGTTCCTTCCACGATTTGGCTATTGTGGACAATGCTGCTATGAACATTGGGGTGCATATGGCCCTTCTCTTCACTATGTCTTTATCTTTGGGGTAAATACTCAGTAGTGCAATGGCTGGGTCATAGGGTAGCTCAATTTTTAACTTTTTAAGGGATCCACACTGTTTTCCAGAGGGGCTGTACCAACGTGCATTCCCACCAACAGTATAAGAGGGATCCCCTTTCTCCACATCTTCTCCAGCAATTGTTGTTTCTTGCCTTGTCCATTTTTGCCATTCTAACTGGCATAAGGTGGTATCTCAAAGTGGTTTTGATTTGAATTTCCCTGATGGCTAATGATTTTGAACATTTTTTCATGTGTCTGTTAGCCATTTGTATGTCATCATTGGAAAAGTTTCTGTTCTTATCTTCTGCCCATTTTATGATTTGTTTATTTGTTTCTCACGTATTGAGTTTGAGAAGTTCTTTGTAGATCTTGGATACCAGTCTTTTATCTGTAGCATCATTTGCAAATATCTTCTCCCATTCCATGGGCTGCCTCTTAGTTTTTTGACTGTTTCCGTGGCTGTGCAGAAGGTTTTTATCTTGATGAAGTCCCACAAGTTAATTTTATCTTTTGTTTCTCTTGCTTTGGAGATGTGTCATGAAAAAGGTTGCTTTGGCCGATGTTGTAGAGGTTGCTGCCTATGCTCTCCTCTAGGATTTTGATGGATTCCTGTCTCACATCAAGGTCTTTCAACCATTTGGAGTTTATCTCTGTGTATGGTGTGAGAGAGTGGTCAAGTTTCATTCTTTTGCATGTAGCTGTCCAATTTTCCCAGCACCATTTATTGAAGAGACTGTCTTTTTTCCACCGGATGTTTTTTCCTGCTTTATCAAAGATTAGTTGCCCAAAGAGCCGAGGGTCCAGTTCTGGGTTCTTTATTCTGTTCCATTGGTCTATGTGTCTGATTTTGTCCCAGTACCATGCTGTCTTTGTGATCACAGCTTTGTGGTACAGCTCAAATCCGGCATTGTGATGCCCCCAGCTTTGTTTTTCCTTTTCAATAGTTCCTTGGCAATTCGGGGCCTTTTCTGGTTCCATACAAATTTAAGGACTATTTGTTCCAGTTTTTTAAAAACTGTCATCAGTATTTTGATCGGGATAGCATTGAAAGTGTAGATTGCTCTGGGTAGCATGGACAATTTAACTATGTTAATTCTTCCGATCCATGAGCATGGAATATTTTTCCATCTTTTTGTGTCTTCCTCAGTGTCTTTCAAGAGCGATTTATAGTTTCTAGAATATAGGTCCTTTACGTCTCTGGTTAAGTTAATTCCAAGGTAACGTATGGCTTTTGGTGCTATTGTAAATGGGATGGATTCCCTAATTTCTCTTTCTTCGGTCTCGTTATTCACGTATAGAAATGCAACTGATTTCTGAGCATTGATTTTGTATCCCGCCACGTTACTGAATTGCTCTATAACTTCTAATAGTTTGGGAGTGGCTTCTTTTGGGTTTTCCAGATAGAGTATCATGTCATCTGCGAAGAGAGACATTTTGACTTCTTCTTTGCCTATTTGAATACCTTTGATCCCTTTTTGTCGTCTGATTGCTGTTGCAAGGACTTCTAGTACCATGTTGAATAATAGTGGCGAGAGTGGGCATCCTTGTCGAGTTCCTGATCTTAAGGGAAGGGCTTCCAGCTTTTCTCCATTGAGAATAATATTTGCAGTAGGCTTTTCATAGATGGCTTTTATGAGATTGAGAAATGTACCTTCTATTCCTACACTCTGAAGGGTTTTAATCAGGAAAGGATGATGTATTTTGTTAAATGCTTTTTCGGCATTGATTGAGAGGATCATATGGTTCGTGAGTCTTTTCTTATTGATATGATGTATCACGCTGATTGATTTGCGAATATTGAACCACGCTTGCATCCCAGGTATGAATCCCACTTGATCATGATAGATAATCCTTTTAATGTACTGTTGGATTCTATTAGCAAGTATCTTGTTGAGGATTTTGGCGTCCATATTCATTAGGGAGATCGGTCTGTAATTCTCCTTTTTGAGGGGGTCTTTGCCTGGTTTGGGGATCAAGGTAATATTGGCCTTATAGAATGAGTTTGATAGCTTTCCTTCTGTTTCTATTTTTTGAAATAGCTTTAGGAGAACAGGTATTATTTCTTCTTTGAATGTTTGGTAGAATTCCCCAGGAAAACCGTCCGGGCCTGGAGTTTTGTTATTTGGAAGGTTGTTTATCACTGACTCAATCTCTTCATAATTAATTGGCCTATTTAAAAAATCAATTTCTTCCTGTTTCAGTCTTGGTAGTTGATAGGTTTCCAGGAAGGCCTCCATCTCTTCCAGATTGCTTAATTTATTGGCATAAAGCTGTTGATAAAAGTTTCTAATAATCCTTCCAATTTCATTGGTGTTGGATGTGACCTCTCCTTTTTTATTCATAATTTTATTAATTTGGGCCCTTTCTCTATTCTTTTGGATAAGTCTTGCCAGTGGTCTGCCAATTTTATTGATTCTCTCAAAGAACCAGCTTCTAGTTCTGTTGATCTGCTCTACTGTACTCCTGGTTTCTAATTCATTGATTTCTGCTCTAATCTTGGTCAGCTGCTTCCTCATGCGTGGATTAGGCCTGTCCCTCTGTTGCTGTTCCAGCTTCTTGAGGTTAGAGTATAAAAACTGCATTTTAGGGGTGCCTGGGTGGCGCAGTCGTTAAGCGTCTGCCTTCGGCTCAGGGCGTGATCCCAGCGTTCTGGGATCAAGCCCCACATCAGGCTCCTCTGCTAGGAGCCTGCTTCTTCCTCTCCCACTCCCCCTGCTTGTGTTCTCTCTCTCACTGGCTGTCTCTGTCAAATAAATAAATAAAAACAAAAACAAAAACAAAAACAACTGCATTTTAGATTTTTCTATTCTTTTGAGTGAGGCTTGGATGGCTATGTATTTCCCCCTTAGGACTGCCTTTGCAGTGTCCCATAGGTTTTGGACCATTGTGTTTTCATTCTCGTTGGTCTCCATAAATTGTTTAAATTGATTTTTGATTTCCTGGTTTATCGAATCATTCTTGAACAGGATGGTTCTTAGTCTCCAAGTGTTTTGAGTTTCTTCCAAATTTTTCCTTGTGGTTGAGTTTCAATTTCAGAGCGTTGTGGTCTGAGAATATGCAGGGAATAATTTCAGTCTTTTGGTATCGGTTGAGACCTGTATTGTGACCCAGAACATGGTCTATTCTTGAGAATGTTCCATGGGCATTAGAATAGAATGAGTATTCTTTGGTTCTGGGGTGTAGTGTTCTATATATATCTATGAGGTCCAACTTGTCGAGTATGGCATTCAAAGCCCTTGTTTCTTTGTCAATTTTTTGCATGGGTGTTCTATTTCTGATAGTGGAGTGTTGAGGTCCCCTACTATTAATGTGTTTTTATCTATATGTCTCTTTATTGTGGTTAAGAGTTGGCTTGTGTATCTTGCTGCTCCCCTGTTAGGGGCATATATATTTATAATTGTCATATCCACTTGTTGGATACATCCTTTAAGAATAATACAGTCCCCTTCTGTGTCTCCAACTATAGTCTTTAGTTTAAAATCCAATCTGTCTGATATGAGAATTGCTACCCCAGCTTTCTTTTGAGGTCCATTGGCGTGAAAAATGGTTCTCCATCCCTTCACTTTCAGTCTGAATGTATCTTTAGGTTCAAAATGAGTCTCTTGTAGACAGCAAATGGATGGGTCATGTCTTTTTATCCAGTCTGCAACCCTGTATTATTTTATGGGAGCATTTAGGCCATTTACATTGAGACTGATTATTGAGAGATATGATTTTAATGATGCCATGTTGCCAGTAAATTCTTTGTTTCTATAGATTGTGACTTTCTGTTCTGTATCACTCTTGGGGCCATTTTACTTTTATAGAACCTGCCTTAATATCTCCTGTAGGGCTGGTTTCGTGGTTATGAAATTGGTCAATGACTGGCGATTCTGGAAGGTCTTTATTTCTCCATCAATTCTGAATGACAGCCTTGCTGGATAGAGGATCCTTGGCTGCATGTTTTTCTCTGAAAGAGCTTTAAAAATGCTCCCCCAATCCTTTCTCTCATTCCAGGTCTGTGTAGACAGGTCTGACGTAATTCTGATACCTTTGCCTTGGTACATGAGAAATTTCTTTGCCCTGGCCGCTTTTAATACTGTATCCTTGGATCTAATATTTGCGAAATGCACTATGACGTGACGTGGCGTAGGTTTGTCGTGGTTGAGCTTGGGAGGGGTCCTCTCTGCCTCTTGGACATGAATGTTTGTTTCCCTTGCTAGATTAGGGAAGTTTTCAGCTACAATTTGTTCAAATATCTCTTCTAGACCTCTGTTTTTCTCCACCCCCTTGGGGATGCCGATGATTCTGACATTGGAACGTTTCACTGAGTCAGTAATCTCCCGTAACCTGCATTCCTGAGCGTGGATTTTTTTGAGTCCAGATTCTGTTTTAGCTGTCTCTTCTACTAACCTATCCTCCAATTCACTAATACGTTCTTCTGCCTCATTCACCCTGGCCGTCAGAGCCTCTAGTTTTGACTGCATTTGGCTCATAGAATTTTTAATTTCTGCCAGATTTGCTCTCATTTCCGCCCTTAGAGATTCTATATTCTCATTAACATTTTCGTTAATACTTTTTTCAAGTCTACACATCATCTTGACCATTGTTACTCTGAATTCCATTTCTGATAATTTGGTTATATCCATATCCATTAGTTCTGTGGCAGAGGCCACAGACTCATTGTCTTTTCTTTGCTGGGGGGGACTTCTCCTTCCCGTCATTCTGATGAGGAGAGGTTGTGGGGTTGTCCAGAGCCCAAATTATTGACCGGGACCCAGGCCATGCACCCTTGTTTTATAGGGATCTTAGGGATGTGGGCTTCTTGATTTTTCAGCCTGCCTTCTGGGGGAGGGGCCTGCCACGCCGATACTCAGGCAACCCTGTTTGGGTAGAGTCTCCATGTCCCCTGCGAGGGGGGATGGGAATGGGCACACTGTGAGCCGGTATTTCCAGGCTTTTGTTCTCTGGTGGCTTTCCCTGGCGGTTTGCTGTGCCTCTTCTAAGAGTCAGAGCAGCAGTGGCTGAATCTCAGCCTCTGTCTCAGAACAGAGGGATCACAGACCATTCTCCTCTGATGTTCTGACCACTTTAACTCTGTTTCTGTTGGTGCTGCTCAACCCTGCAGCATCCCTGGATGTGCGCCCCACACCCGGCGTCCCAGCCCTCACTTCCAGGGCCAGCCCGTCTTTGTCCTTTGTGTTTCTAACACCACCAGCTGCCAGCCGCCCCCGCGCGCTCCCGGAGCTCCTGGTCTCAGTCTGGTTCCAGTGAGCACACCGGAGCTCCATTTCAGTCTGGTGGCGCGCTCCCGGCTCACGGTCTCAGTCTGCTGTTTTGCGGGTGCCGTCTGCGAGCCCCGCCCACTCCCCCGTGCAAGTGGCTACCGCTTCCCGGTGCCCGAACGCGGCGGCTCCCTCCCCCTTCTGTTTATCTTCCGATATCTGTGCGCGGTTTCGCGGTTTCACGGCTCCCCGCTTCGTACCTCAATACTCAGCACTGGAGATGTTCATTTGTAGAGATCCAGATGTATCTCCCTGCGTCTCAGGCTGATTCCGTGGGTGTTCAGGATGGTCTGGTACCTATCCAGCTCGACTCAGAGGACCGGCTGAAAAAGGGGTCCCCTACTCCTCCGCCGTCTTAACTCTTCTCACAGTTTCTAAATGTCTTGCACTCAGTAGTATACTCCCTGGCTGTCTAGGTCTGCCAAAAACATTGGCTTCTCAGTGTCTGACTGAAATGATACCGACCTGGTGTAACACTGCTGATTTCATGAGATAACCAATTAACTGTTTTTTAATATGTGTAGCTGACTTAGATAGACCTAATCTTTCAAAATGTGTATGTGTTGGGGGAATAATAAAATTGGATTTTTAGTGCTGGAAAGTTAGATATCCATTGGTTCAGACCACCCCTTCCCCATAAATATGAAGAAACTGAGCTCTGGAGATTTCCAGGAATATACTACGGGACAGAGTCCTGAAACTCCAGTTCCCTGACCTAATCCTGTTCTTTCTTCTGTGTAACCCACCTTTGTGATTTTTGACTCTCACTCCCTAGGGCCAATGGCTGTTGACCACATCTGTATTGAATAGATGACCATAGCTCTTCCCAGAGAGTGGCAATTCTGAGACCTCAAAAAGGCCCCAAGGCTGAGAAATATACTTAAAGGTATCATTCAAATGGATTCAAACAGTGGAATCTGGGTCCACTGTGGCTGGTTGGGATCCTGTGTGCAGAGACCATGATCGTATTTCCTTTCTTCTTGTCCCTATTCAAGTCCAGACCAGGGCCCAGTTCATAGAGTAATAAAAATTTGTCGAAAAAAATGAGTGCAAGGATCAGTGAATTAACTAGAAATGGAAAGTGCCTCCACTGTGTCATCTAGCACTCCTCATGGGACCCTGTTCCCCTACACGACAAAGCCAGCATTGTCCCCCACCCATTTCCTCCCAAGGCAAGTGTCTTCTGACATCTGCATAGAGGGTCGAACCAGGAATTCTAATCTTGCCACACAGGCTACCATTGATGCACGTGGGCATATGGTTAGCCTGGAGAATAGAAGGGGGACATGATACTAATTCCGAGGCCGTGGCAGATAGACCCTAACGTGACCTTCAGTGAGTCATGCTCTTTTATAATAACTTTCTCTTGAGTGTGTTGGAAACTGTGAGTTTCTTCAATTCAACAGAATATGGCAAAAGTGATGGGATGTCACTCCCGTGATTAGATTACATCACATGGCAAATGTACTCCTGTGATGATGTTTCATTACATGAGACTCTTGTCTTCAACCTGGAAAGAGAAATTCGCCGGCTGGCCTTGGAGAAACAAGCTGTTGTGTTGTTGTTGTGTTGTGAACTGCCAGTGGAGGGGGTCACATGGTAGGGCACTGTGAGTGGCCTGAGAGCTGAAAGCAGCCCCTGGCTCACAGCCAGCAATAAAGCAGTCCTATACTTGTGAGGAGATGAATTCTGCCATCAACCTGGGGAGGGGGCTTACAGGTGAATTTTTCCCCATTTGAGTCTTTGATGAGACCGTGGCCTTGGTCAACACCTGGACTGCAGTCTGTTAAGCCCTGAAGCAAGTGACCCAGCTACGCTATATTTCCTAATAGAAATTGTAAGATGATAATTATGTATTGTTGAAAGTCTCTGAGTTTGTGGTAATTTGCTATACAGCAATAGAAAGCTGATACAAAGACCTTCTGTTTGTCAGATCCTGTGCTAGACATCTAAAAATGTGTAATTTCATTTAATCTTCACAAGACCCATCTCATGCAGATACCTGCATTTTACCAGTTTTATAGCTGTGGAAACTGATTACATTTGAACCCAGCTAGACTTTTAATAACTAAATACTTATGACTAGGCCTGTGGTTCCCAGTTTGTGCACGGAGGCACCCCAAGGTACCATAGAAATTCACGGTAACCCCACAGGATATTTTTAAATTGTGAGGGAAATATCTCTTGGGTATCATGTGTGTTGCTTGCTCCATGGACTCTACTGTCAACATCAGAACATGTACATTGTATTTGATTTGATATCGTGTCTTTGTGAAGATGGATTTTCAGTGGTTACCACGATAAAAAGCAAGGACTAAATAAAAATCAGCACGGAACAGGCAGTAAGGTTGTGTAAGTCCATTCTGACTTGCAGGTTTGGGAAGCTGTGCGGTGCCCAACAGGCATACATCCCATTAGTAGGAAGTTGTGGCTATTTAAGAACAAAATCAAAATATTTTATGTGTGTTTTTATTTCAAGCTACCAAGTTGTTAGAATATAAATATTCGCTTTATAGAATATAAATATCCCACTTATAAAATGGAATTGCCTGGCGTTTCTTTTGATCTAGGGGCTCTGCGTATAGTAACTGTGACACTAAGGACACTGAGACTTTGGGTACCCCTGTGTTCAGCGGCCCGATCTCGTAGTGCTTGAAGGATAAATTCCTTTTCTCTCTTGAGGCTGGGACTAGAACAGGAGGGCAAAGTTACAGGATGCTGACTGCAGATCACACAGGACGGACTGTCTGACTATGGGTGAGGTCCTGCACCCACTCATTCTCATACTTGTGTGAAAGGTGGCCTCAGTGTTCAGGGAGACATTCCAACAGAGGCTGGACAAGAACTTGTGAGCCACATGGATGAGGAGATTTCTGTACCTCCCTTAGGTGGGAAAGGAAACCAGAGGGGAACTGAGGTCTCTCTAAGATCCTGAAATCCTAGGTCTTCATTCAGCTGATTTCTGAGAGTCTTACTTAGAGCACAGCACTAGTGGCTTCTTTTCTTCTCACAGCCAGGTATTTATTTTTTAAGATTTTATTTATTTTTTTGTCAGAGAGAAAGCAAGTGCACACAAGCAGGGTAATAGCAGGTAGAGAGAAGTAGGCTCTCCGCTGAACAAGGAGCCTGATGCAGGACTCGATCCCAGAACCCCTGGGATCATGACCTGAGCTGAAGGCAGACGCTCAACCGACTGAGCCACCCAGGCGTCCCACAGCTAGATGTTTCTAAGCAACCTGGAAACTAGAGGATCTGAGTGTTGGAGGAGAACAGCCATATTAGCCCAAAGGCAGGCTAAGCTGCTTTAATGAAGAGGCCCAAAATACCTCAGAGAGGCATAGATAAGGTAGCAATGTACTTCTCACGTACTAACACCCTGAGTACAGAGGAGGGTGGTCTAGCGTTGGAGGGCAGCTCAGCTGTGTTTTCCCTCTCTTTGTCCAAGGAAGCTGCTCTGCTTGTGCCATCTCCTGGTGAGCAGGAAGGGGCAAATGGAAATGGAATGCAAGAAGCTTTCGCCTGAAAGGTGTGACCTGGAAGTTGCCACATCACTTTCACTTATATCCCACTGGCTCAGACTTCATCACGTGGCTGAATCTTACTGTGAGAAGCTTGAGAAATGTCGTGTCTAGCTGGACAGCCATATGTTTAGCGAAGACAAAACTCTATTTCTAAAATGAAGAAGGAGAGAATGGATGTTGTAAGAGTCTGTTAGGGCTGCTATGACAAAATACCACAGACTGGTGGCTTAGACAACAGAAATTTATTTTCTTGCAGTTCTGGAAGTTAGAAGTCTGAGATCAAAATGTCAGCATTGTTAGCGCCTTCTGAGACTACTCTTCTTGGCTTGCAGGTGGTCTATTCATGTTCACATGGCATTCTCCCATATGTATGTCTATGTCCAAGTTTCCTCTTCCTGTTATTAAGACATCAGTCATATTGGTGTAGGGTTCACCCATTCTAATGTAATTGTTTCTTTAAAGACGTTATTTCTAAATATAGTCACATTCTCAGGTGCTGGGGTTGAGACTTTAACTTAGGAATTTTAGGGAGACACATTCAGCCCATAACAGATATTGAAGGACAACTCTCAGCCTTTTACTAAGGCCAGTGCCTCACAGATACACAGGCTGTCGTGGCCACAGAGCAAGATTTGAGATGAGCAACTGAGAGGCAGGGAGGAGCCTAAGGTACCTTTGTTAGGTGCCCTCAGGTTAGAGTAGTTAGGTAAAGGTGCTTAAGAAAACGAGTGCTAGAGACTTAGTATAAAGTCTGCCCAAACTCATTCAAACTAAAAAAATAAATAAATAAATAAATCTACTTGAAGAACAATGCAGCTGTGGGTAGGTAGGACTTTCCCTGAAAGTTACCATTATTTTAAAGAATTTGAAGTGGAGATCACTGGATCAAGTTGACAAAGGGGAAAGGGAACATTTGGGGAGCACTTCTGGGGGTAAGTGCTACATTAGGCACCTGTGTACAAATCGCTGCTAATTAAAGTACATGGCAGCAGATTGGGAATTAATATCTTTATTTTGCAGGTGGGGGACCCAAGGCTTTCAGAGGCTGTGTTGTTTGCCCAGTGCTTCATGGCGTGTGGTACAGTCAGGATTTGAACTCAGATCAGTGTGATGCTGAAGCTCACATACTTTTTCTTCCCCCAAGATTTTATTTATTTATTTATTTATTTATTTATTTATTTATTTATTTATTTATTTATTTATCTATTTAGAGAGCACGAGCGCACATGAGCGAGGGGGGGAGAGGCAGCAAAAAGGGGAGGGCAAGAATCTCAAGGAGACTACATGGTGAACACAGAGCCCAGTATAGGGCTTGATACCATGACCCTGAGATCATGACCTGAGCCGAAATCAAGAGTCAGATGCTGACTGAGCTACCCAGGCACCCCCAAAGCTCACATACTTTTTACCCCATTGTCTCATTTTTGTTGAGCCAAAAATAATTGAAAGCAGACTTTCCCTTGTAGAAGACATTGCCAAAATGGGAGAAGATTCTAGATGTCAGGCTTCTAGAGCTCAGGGGTTCAAGAAAGTCAAAGGCTGGGAAGAGCTGTTGAACACCTTTCTCTCAATAACAATTCGCCTGGAGCTACTCTACTTGGAAAGACTAGTAGGGTTCTTTCAGACTGTCAGGAAGGTCCCTTAGCTGTCTCCAAGGACAGCCTGTGGCTGTACTCATGCCCACCAGGAACTGGAGAAATAACTACTCTCTGGGTCTATAAGCTTGCTGAGTCTCCCTGAACAGTGTCTTCACCGGCAGAAGCAAGAATAGATGGGTCTTCTGTTCTAGTACAAACACGAACATTCCTAGTTCCCCAGTGGGGGCAAGGGGTGAGGAGAGGAAGCCACCCTGAGACTTGCCCAGGCTTTCTAGAGAGCCTGGGCCTTCCCAGCCCCACCTAGAAGATAGCGTTCCCTCCACAGGCAACCCCCAGACTGAGAGCCGGAAAGGAAAAAAATACGGGGGCCGTGCCAGGTGCTCCCCACACTGTGCAGTCTGTGCAGAGAGCAACTTGTCCCACAGTACCTGAGGCCGCCCCTGGCGCTGTGCGTAAAAGGCTCTCCTGAGCAGCCCCGGTAATTTTTGCTCACGTTCTTTCATTCCTTTCTTTCCTTCTAGCGATTTCTTTCCCCCAGATCTACTTGTCAGGGGCTCAGGCTCTCCCAGAGCCAGGGCTGAGCTCCAGGAAGGGGAAGCAGAAGATCAGAGATAGTTCCTGCAAGGCTCAACTGATTAATTTTAAACGTCTCACCTCTCCCAGGACACTCGTTTCTCTAGCCAGCTTCCTCTTGACATTCTTTCTATTTCTGTATTATCCTCCTGCTTTCTGTGGAGATTCGGATTTCATTAGCGATGTGAGCTGATGAAGACAGACAGCCCATCCACCACTTAAAACTCACTCCTCTAATTTCACCTCTCCTCTGATGTTTCTCCTTTACAGGCAGCGTAATCAGGGGGGTTTCTTGGCTGCTGTTCGTTGCTCTCATTTTTAGCTCTAAGGTCAATGTCTTTGCCCTTCCCCAGCTTTTCCCCAAAGTAATCAGTCTTAACAAGCACTCCTCTACCTGAGAAAAATGCTGTCTATCTCATCTCTCCAAATATTCTGTCATCCTCAAAATTCCTTACTCCTCTGGCTCACTGATTTGCCACTGACATCTGGTATACCAGAGGGCCCTGCACATAGGGCCACCTGCATGGAATGTGGTTGCCCCGACGGCAGTGTTTTCTGGCAGCTGCTGGACTAGGTGCTTGTTCCTGGGGCGGGGGAAGGTGTGGGAAAATATATTGCAGGATACAGATGGACCGTGTATCAGTCCCAGGTTGCTGAATGTTAGGAAAACTCTGGGAAAGCTGGTGATTTCCTTCACCAGGGTCATGTTACCACTTCAGCTTGGACACATTTCACAGCGGCACCTCTCAGGGAGGATCCTTGCCTGAGAACCTGGATGAGGTGGTTTTGGGGGGCAAGTTCTTAAAGATATTTGCTCCCCACCATTGCCATCCTGTGTACCTGGTTGGAAAAACCTTGCTCTGAGGAGGGGAGCCAAGAGTGGGGAGAGGAACTGAGGTGTGTGAGGTGCAGAAGTAGGGAGACCACACTGGAGATGGCTCCTCGGGGTTACTCGTACATAACTCTGTGTGGGTGAGTGTATGTGAGTGCGTGCGTGGGACAGGAAGGAGGATGAAGGTGTAGCTAAGACAGAATCCTCACTATTGCAGAGTGTCAAGGAAACTTCCAAGAAGCTCCACCATCTGCCTTTTCTCTTCTCCCAAAGACCTTAGAATGAATGGATTTCAAACATGGGAGGGTAGGAGGGCTGGTCAGCTTGATTCCCTAAGCCTTTTTCATTCCATGGGCAAACTGTCTTCTTTTTAAAAATTCAAGTGTTTTGAACAGTTTATATATCTACACGATTCAAAGAGCAAAACAGTATTAAAAGGCATGCACTGACATGCTCCTGTCTACCCCCCATTTATCTTTCCAGTGTTTCTCTAGACAAATATCAGCAAATGATGAATGTATAGTCTTACTTCTTCCTAATAAAAGAGAACTTACTATATACACAGCTCTGCATCTTTTTCAAAAGCATCTGTTATGATAAATTTCAAACAGCAAAGTTGGATGATTTGTTGTTGTTATTTTACTGGACAAATCCAGGTGGAATGATGTTTTAACAGTTGGAAGACCAACTGTATACCCGTCGCCTAAATCCCACAATTGCTTTATCGCACACCTGTTAATTTTTCCATCCCTCTACTCTTCTATCAGTTCATCCTTCTTTTAAATGTATTTCAAAGTAGATTACAGACATCATCCCACTTATTCCTATGTAGTTCAGCATGAATAGCATTAGAGTTCAATATGTACTTTTTTCTTTTGATGTAAAATTTACAAATAGTGAAGTATCTGAACCTGAAGTGTACATTTGCTGATTGTAACAAACAGATGCTTCTGTTAAGCCCAAACCCCTACCGAGATAGAGAACATTATGATTTCCCACTGATATTCTCACATGCCTTTTAGTCAATCCTTATTCCCACCCCAGAGGCAGTCACTGTTCTGTTTTTTCCGCTCACCACAAAGCAGTTTTGCCTAAGTTTGCACAAATGGAATCATACAGTATATACTTTATATAAGGTTTTTTTCACTTAACTAATGCTTCTGTGACTTATTCATGTTGCAGTGTTGTTCAGTAATTCACTCCTTTTTGCTGCTGAATAGGATCCTGCTGTAGAGGGATGTCTTACCCTGGACACCACAGTTTATTCATTCCTCTATTGATGGACACCTGGTCTTTTTCTAGTTTAGGGCCATTAACATGCTAGGAATAGTCTATTTTTTGTTAAGATATTATGCATGCTTACATTTCTCATGGGCAAATACTTAGCAGTGGAATTGGCAAGTTGTAGGGTAGATGTGTGTTTACTTTTATTACAAATTGCTGGACATTTTCTAAAGTGGTTGCACCATTTTACACTCCCATCAGCAATAAATGAGAATTCCAATAGCTTCCAATCCTTGTCAACACTCGGTATGGTCCGTCTATAATTTTAGTTTTCTGGTGGATGTGTGGCAGTAATAATTATGGCTTTAATTTTGCATTTCTCTGATAATAATGATGTTGAGTGTCCTTTTTAGTGCTTATTCACTGAAATCACATATCTTCTTTTGGAATTATGTTTCTTTTGCCCATTTAAAGTTATTGGATTTTTTATTTTAAAAAGATAGGTTGCCCATTAAAAATTGGATTGTCTTTTATTGAATTGTGGAAGTTCTTTGTTAGATAAGTATTTTGTCATTATTTTCTCTCAGTTTATGGCTTGCCTATTCATTTTCTTTTTTGATGAGTATAAGTTTTCTTTTCTTTTTTTTTTTTTTAAAGAGTTTTTATTTATTCGACAGAGATAGAGACAGCCAGCGAGAGAGGGAACACAAGCGGGGGGAGTGGGAGAGGAAGAAGCAGGCTCCCAGCAGAGGAGCCTGATGTGGGGCTTGATCCCAGAATGCTGGGACCACGCCCTGAGCCGAAGGCAGATGCTTAACAACTGAGCCACCCAGGTGCCCCAGATGAGTGTAAGTTTTCAATATTGATGAAATCCAATTATCAAAATTTTAAGGTTATTGCTTTTTCTTTTTTAGAAACTTTTGACCATCCCTTTCCCAACCCAAATCACAAACTCTTGTTTTTCTCTAATGAATGAATCATTCCAACTTACGAATCATTTCAACTTAATTTTTGAGTATCATTTGAGGTAGGGGTCAAAGTTCTTTTTTCCCCCCATATCCTTTATTTCAAGGCCATGTGTTCACAGGATTTTACCCCATTGTATTACTTTGTTGTCTTTCTTGAAGACCAATTGACAACATAATTGTGGGTCAATTTCTGGGCTCCATTGTGTTTTGTTTATTTGTTCGTCCATCCTTATGCCAGTGCCACCACCTTGGTGTAAGTCCTGCTTTGTTCCTCTTCTATAGGATTGCTTTGGGTATTCTAGGCCCTGTAAAATTTCCTATCTACTTTAGAATTGCTTATTTTTGCTGCTTTTTAAAATGTTCTGAGTTTATTATTTTGCCCATCTGATAGGTAAGAAATGGTATTTCAATGTAGTTTTTCTTTTAATTCCTCATATTAGATGTCCATTGAGCAAACTTTGCAACAACAGGACCTTAACACTTTAGAAGAGGGCAGTGAGCTGGGACAGGCACACTTAGGACAGAGTCCTGAGTTTGTAGGAGCACCAGCAACTGTCCAGTTTCCCACTCCTTTGGCTGGCCAGCCCTGCAGTCATTGTACCATTTTCATGGTTTCATCCCTGCTTGTACTGTCCTAGTCCGTGTTTGTAAAGCATCTGATCTCTTCCAGGGAATGAAGGGTGCTGTATGGCAGCTCAGCCAATGGGCAGCTTAAGGATAAATGTAGAAATGGGGACAAATTTGGGGGGATGGAGCAGGTGGCACAAATCCAGACTTTTGGGCAGGGGATTTGGAAGTGGGAAGGAAAGCTAAATGTAGAACGTTCCCTGGGAGCGATCCAAACTGAGACATCTGCTTAGAATTCCCCAGTGCTCTGCGCACTCTCTCATGGGCTCCTTTGTTCACTTCGATTTGCCTGGACCAAGACAGCTAAATGCATTATAGGCTGAGTGCTGAAATAAGGGTCAACAATGTGTCATGCTCAGCACTTTGAACCTGGTTGTTTGTTGAGAGAAAATAAGGAATTATTTTGTCCCCAAGGCCTGCCATGTAAAGATAGTGGTCTTTAACATAGGTAGAAGTCTTGGGATGGTTCCCCGAAAAAGATTTTAGAACTAGAACACACCATTCCATGGATCTGCTGTCCAATTTCAGCGGAAAACTCTGCTGTCTACAGATATGAGACACTGCTTAGACAATACATTATAGGCATTGTTTCCCTGTAGAAATATTAAACCAATAAATGTTTATTCTTGTAAGGAAACTTTAATAAAATATCTCTGTGGTTGATTGATATAATGGAAAAGTACTCCAACACAAAAATTTATAACACAATTTGCCTTTTTGATTTTCATTTTTTGTTTTAATTTCTATTTTATTTTTATTTTTTTATAATAATTTATTATGTTATGTTAGTCACCATACAGTATATCCTTAGTTTTTGATGTAATGTTCCATGATTCATTATTTGCATATAACAACCAGTGCACCGTGCAATACGTGCCCTCCTTAATACCCATCACTGGCCTATCCCAATCCCCCACACTCCTCCCCTCTGAAGCCCTCAGTTTGTTTCCCAGAGTCCACAGTCTCTCATGGTTCATTCCCCCTTCTGTTTACCCCCCTTCATTCTTCCCTTCCTTCTTCAACCAATCTTCCTATTTCTTATGTTCCATAAATGAGTAAAACCATGTGACAATTGTCTTTCTCTGGTTGACTTATTTCACTTAGCATAATCTCCTCCAGTCCCATCCTTGTTGCTGCAAATGTTGTATAATCGTTCTTTCTGATGGCCAAGTAATATTCCATTGTATATATGGACCACATCTTCTTAATCCAGTCATCTGTTGAAGGGCATCTTGGCTCCTTCCACAATTTAGCTATTGTGGACAATGCTGTTATGAACATTGGGGTACATATGGCCCTTCTCTTCACTACGTCTGTATCTTTGGGGTAAATACCCAGTAGTGCAATGGCTGGATCATAGGGTAGCTCAATTTTTAACTTTTTAAGGGACCTCCACACTGTTTTCCAAAGTGGCTGTACCAACGTGCATTCCCACCAACAATGTAGGAGGGATCCCCTTTCTCCACATCCTCTCCAACATTTGTTGTTTCTTGCCTTGTCAATTTTTGCCATTCTAACTGGCGTAAGGTGGTATCTCAAAGTGGTTTTGATTTGAATTTCCGTGATGGCTAATGCTGTTGAACATTTTTTCATGTGTCTGTTAGCCATTCGTATGTCTTCATTGGAAAAGTGTCTGTTCATATCTTCTGCCCATTTTTTGATTTGATTATTTGATTCCCATGTATTAAGTTTGAGAAGTTCTTTGTAGATCTTGGATACCAGTCTTTTATCTGTAGTGTCATTTGCAAATATCTTCTCCCATTCCGTGGGCTGCCTCTTAGTTTTTTTGACTGTTTCCTTGGCTGTGCAGAAGCTCTTTATCTTGAAGAAGTCCCACAAGTTCATTTTTTCTTTTGTTTCTCATGCCTTTGGAGATGTGTCATGAAAAAAGTTGCTGTGGCCGATATCAAAAAGGTTGCAGCCTATGTTCTCCTCTATGATTTTGATGGATTCCTGTCTCACATCGAGGCCTTTCATCCATTTGGAGTTTATCTTTATGTATGGTGTGAGAGAGTGGTCAAGTTCATTCTTTTGCATGTACCTGTCCAATTTTCCCAGCACCATTTATGGAAGAGACTGTCTTTTTTCCACTGGATGTTTTTCCCTGCTTTGTCAAAGATTAGTTGCCCAAAGAGCTGAGGGTCCATTTCTGGGTTCTCTATTCTGTTCCATTGGTCTATGTGTCTGTTTGTGCCAGTACCATGCTGTCTTTGATCACAGCTTTGTAGTATAGCTTGAAATCCGGCAATGTGATGCCCCCAGATTTGTTCTCCTTTTCAACAATTCCTTGGCGATTCGGGGCCTTTTCTGATTCCACACAAATTTAAGGGCTTTTGTTCCAGTTCTTTGAAAAATGTCATTGGTATTTTGATCGGGATGGCATTGAAAGTGTAGATTGCTCTGGGTAGCATAGACATTTTAACTATGTTTATTCTTCCGATCCATGAGCATGGAATATTTTTCCATTTTTTGTGTCTTCTTCAATGTCTTTCAAGAGTGATTTGTAGTTTCTAGAATATAGGTCCTTTACATCTCTGGTTAAGTTAATTCCAAGATAATGTATGATTTTTGGTGCTTTTGTAAATGGAATGGATTCCCTAATTTCTCTTTCTTCAGTCTCATTGTTCGTGTATAGATATGCACTGATTTCTGAGCATTGATTTTGTATCCTGCCACATTACTGAATTGCTCTGTAAGTTCTAGTAGTTTGGGGGTGGATTCTTTTGGGTTTTCCGTATAGAGTATCATGTCATCTGTGAAGAGAGACAGTTTGACTTCTTCTTTGCCGACTTGGATACATTTTATCCCTTTTTGTTGTCTGATTGCTGTTGGAAGGACTTCTAGTACTATGTTGAATAATAATGGCAAGAGTGGGCATCCTTGTCGTGTTCCTTTTTCCCATTGAGAATGATATTTGCTGTAGGCTTTTTATAGATGATTTTTATGAAATTGAGGAATGTACCCTCTATCCCTACCCTCTGAAGGGTTTTAATCCGGAAAGGATGCTGTATTTTGTCAAATGCTTTTTCTGAATCAATTGAGAGGATCATATGGTTCTTGACTCTTTTCTTGTTGATGTGATCTTTCACACTGATCGATTTGTGAATGTCGAACCACCGTTGCATCCCAGAGATGAATCCCACTTGGTCATGATGGATAATCCTTTTAATGTACTGTTGGATCCTATTAGCTAGGATCTTGTTGAGAATTTTGGCATCCATATTCATCAGGGATATAGGTCTGTAATTCTCCTTTTCGATGGGGTCTTTGCCTGGTGGGGATCAGGGTAATACTGGCCTCGTAGAATGAGTTTGGTAGTTTTCCTTCTGTTTCTATTTTTTGAAACAGCTTCAGGGGAATAGGTATTATTTCTTCTTTGAGTGTTTGGTAGAATTCCCCAGGGAATCCGTCAGGCACTGGACTCTTGTTTTTGGGGAGGTTTTTGCTTCAATCTCTTCATAATTGGTCTGTTTAAATAATCATTTTCTTCCTGATTCAGTCTTGGTAGTTTATAGGTTTCCAGGAAGGCATCCATTTCTTCCAGGTTGTTTAATTTATTGGCATAAAGTTGTTGGTAAAAGTTTCTAATTATCCTTCCTATTTCATTGGTGTTGGTTGTGACCTCTCCCCTTTCATTCATAATTTTATTAATTTGGGTCCTTTCTCTATTCTTTTGAATAAGTCTGGCCAGTGGCTTATCGATCTTATTTATTCTTTCAAAGAACCAGCTTCTAGTTCTGTTGATCTGCTCTACTGTGCTCCTGGTTTCTAATTCATTGATCTCTGCTCTAATCTTGATCAACTACCTTCTCGTGAGTGGGTTAGGCCTGTTCTTCTGTTCCAGCTCCAGATTTTTGAGGTGAGAATATAAAAACTGCATTTTAGATTTTTCTGTTCTTTTGAGTGAGGCTTGGATGGCTATGTATTTTCCCCTTAGGACTGCCTTTGCAGTGTCCCATAGGTTTCAGACCATTGTGTTTTTATTGTCATTGGTCTCCATAAATTGTTTAAATTGATTTTTAATTTCCTGGTTTACTCAATCAGTCTTGGGCAGGATGGTTCTTAGTTTCCAAGTGTTTGAGTTTCTTCCCAATTTTTCCTTGTGATTGAGTTCCAGTTTCAAAGCATTGTGGTCTGAGAATATGCACGGAATAATCTCAGTCTTTTGGTATCAGTGAGACCTGTTTTGTGACCCAGTATATGGTCTCTTCTGGACAAAGTTCAATGTGCATTCAAAAAGAATGAGTATTCTGTTGTTCTGGGGTGTAGTGTTCTGTATGTATCTATGAGGTCCATCTGGTCCAAAATGTCATTCAAAGCTATTGTTTCTTTGTTGATTTTCTGCTTAGATGATCTGTCTATTGCTGAGAGTGGAGTGTTGAGGTCCCCTACTATTAACGTATTATTATCTATATGTCTCTGTATTCTGGTTAAGAGTTGCCTTGTGTATCTAGCTGTTCCCCTGTTGGGGGCATAGATATTTATAATTGTCATACCCACTTGTTGGATACATCCTTTAAGAATAATATAGTGTCCTTCTGTATCTCTAACTACAGTCTTTAGTTTAAAATCTAATCTGTCTGATATGAGAATTGCTACCCCAGCTTTCTTTTGAGGTCCATTGGCATGAAAAATGGTTTTCCATCCCTTCACTTAGAGCCTGGATGTAGGTTTAGATTCAAAATGAGTCTCTTGTAGACAGCAAATGGATGGGTCATGTCTTTTTATCCAATCTGCAACCCTGTGGCATTTATGAGTGCATTTAGGCCATTCACATTGAGAGTGATTGTTGAGAGAGATGATTTTAATGATGTCATGTTGCTTGTGAAGTCTTTGTTTCTATAGATTGTAAATTTCTGTTCTTGTATCACTCTTGGGGCCTTTTTACTTTTCTAGAACCCCCCTTAATATCTCATGTTGTGCTGGTTTTGTGGTTGCGAATTTGGTCACTTTCTGCGGATCCTGGAAGGTCCTTATCTCTCTATCAATTCTGAATGACAGCCTTGCTGGATAAAGGATCCTTGGCTGCACGTTGTCTGAGATAGAGCTTTGAAAATACCCTGCCAACCCTTCCTAGCCTGCCATGTCTCTGTAGACAGGTCTGACGTTATGCTGGTATTTTTACCTCTGTACATAAGGATTTTCTTCCCCCTGGCCACTTTCAGTACTGTATCCTTGGGTCTAATATTTGCCAATTGCACTATGACATGATGTGGTGTAGGTCTGTTCTTATTGACCTTGGGAGGGGTCCTCTCTGCCTCTTGGACATGAATACTTGTTTCCTTTTTTCAGATTAGGGAAGTTCTGAGCTACAATTTATTCAAATATCTCTTCTAGACCTCTCTCTTTCTCCACCCCCTCGGGGATGCCGATGATTCTGACATTGGAACGTTTCATTGAGTCAGTAATCTCCCGTAATCTACACTCTTGAGATTGGATTTTTTTTTTAAAGATTTTGTTTATTTATTTGACAGAGAGCCAGCCAGTGAGAGAGGGAACACAAGTGGGGGAGTGGGAGAGGAAGAAGCAGGCTCCCAGCAGAGGAGCCTGATGTGGGGCTCGATCCCAGAATGCTGGGATCACGCCCTGAGCTGAAGGCAGATGCTCAATAACTTTGCTACCCAGGCGCCCCTTGAGATTGGATTTTTTTGAGCCAAGTTTCTGTTTTAACTTTCTCTTCTACCATTCCATCCTCCAATTCACTAATTCGTTCTTCTGCCTCATCTACCCTGGCCGTCAGAGCATCTAGTTTAGACTGCAGTGGATTCATAGCATTTTTAATTTCTGTGAGATTCGCTGTCATTTCTGCCCTTAGAGGTTCTATATTCTCATTAATATTTTCGTTAATATTTTTTTCAAGCCTACACATCATCTTAACCATTGTTACTCTGAACTCCATTTCTGACAATTTGGTTATATCCATATCCATCAGTTCTGTGGCAGAGGCCACAGTCTCCGTCTCCTTTCTTTGCTGAGGGTTTCCCCTCCTCGTCATTCTGATGAGGAGAGGTTGCGGGGATGCCCAGAGCCCAAATTATTGTCCGGGACCCAGGCAGTGTGCACTTGTTTTATAGGGAGCTTAGGGATGTGGGCTTCTTGATTTTTCAGCCTGCCTTCTGGGGGAGGGGCCTCCTGCGCTGATATTCAGGCAACCCTGTTTGGGTAGAGTTGCTCCATCCCTGTGAGGCGGGATGGGGGTGGGCACAATGTGAGCTGGTATTTCTGGGTTTTTGTTCTTTGGTGGCTTTCCCTGGAGGTTTCTCTCTCATCTGACTCTTCTGAGAGAGCAACAGTGGCCGTATCCTAGCCTCTGTCTCAGAACAGAGAGATCACAGTCTGCTCTCCACTGAGCTCTCCTGGCCACTTTAACTCTGTTTCTGTTGGTGCTGCTAAAAACCCTGCAGCTTCCCAGGTTGTGCGTCCCCCAGCTGCTCTCCCAGCCCTTGCTTCCAGGGCCCGGTGTCTCCATCCTTCTGACACTGCCAGCCGCCCCCGGTTTCTGCGCGTGCTCCCAAGCTCCCTGTTTCAGTGTGGTTTGCATGTGCGTTCTGGAGGGCCAGTTTTCAGTCTGGTCGTGTGCGCGCTCCCAAGCTCCCTGTTTTCAGTGTGGTTTGCATGTGTGTTCTGGAGGGCCAGTTTTCAGTCTGGTCGTGTGCACGCTCCCAAGCTCCCTGTTCTCAGTGTGGTTTGCATGTGTGTTCTGGAGGGCCAGTTTTCAGTCTGGTCGTGTGCGCGCTCCCAAGTTCCCGGTTTTAGTCGGGTTGCAGTGTGCACTCAGGAGCTCCGGTTTTCAGTTTGGACACATGCCTGCGCTCCCAAGCTCCCAGTATCAGTCCGGTTCCAGTGAGCGCTCCGAAGTTCCGGCTTTCAGTCTGGTCGCGCGTCCCGGGCTCACAGTCTCAGTCTGCTCTCTCTCGCGGGTGCCCTCCCGAGTCCGCCTGCTCCCCTGTGCAGGTGGCTACCGCTTCCTGGCACCCGAACGCAGCGGCTCCCTCCACCTTCCGTTTATCTTCTGATATCTGTGCGTGGTTTCTTGGCTCCCCACTTCGTACCTCAATACTCAGCACTAGAGATGTTCATTTGTAGAGATCCAGATGTATCTTCCTGCGTCTCAGGCTGATTCTGTGGATGTTCAGGCTGGTCTGGTACCTCTCCAGCTCGATTCAGGGGACCAGCTGAAAAAGGGGTCCCCTACTCCTCCGCAATCTTTTCTCCCTCCTCTTAATTTCTATTTTATTATGAAATAAAATATTTCATACATACAAAAGTGTATACTGTACAAGAAATAAAGTGTAATAATATAGGTGCCAATGTAGAGACCACCCACCTTAAAAAGTAGAGGATGGAAGACTTTTAAAGACCCAAATACCTCTCCTGATCCTATTTCTCTCCTGTTCTCCCATGGGAAACCACTATTTAGAATTTTGTGTTTAACTGCATACTTATGTATCCCAAAACAATATTGTGGATCTTATGAAAAGTTTCAATCTTTACGTAAATGGGCGCATATTGTATGTATTCTTCTCTGATTTGCTTTTACATTCACATTTTTTGAAGTTAGGAAATTGAGGTATAATTTATATACAATAAAATTTACCTTTTGAAGTGTATAGTTCAGATGGGTTTTGATAAAGGTATGTACCTGCATGATAACCCCACAATTAAGATGAATAACATTTTCATCTCTTCATAAAGTTTCCTTGTATTCCTAGTAGTCAGTCCCTTCCCCAACCCCAAATTCCTGGCAACCATTGATATGTTTTCTGTCACTATTTTTTTTTTTTTGCCTTTCCAGAATGTCCTATAAATGGAATTTTATGGCATGAAGTTTTCTTTTTTCAGTTTTATTGAGATGTAATTGACATATAGAACTGTATAAGCTTAAGGTGTGTAGCATAATGATTTGACTTACATATATTGTGAAATAATTACTACATTAAGTTTTTTAACATCCATCATCCCATATGGATACAGAAAAAAAAGGAAAAAAAATTTATCATGTGATAAGATGTTCTTAGGATTTACTCTTAATTTTTATGTATATGATACAGCAGTGTTAACTATAGTCATCATGTTGTACGTTACATCCCTAGTATTTACTTATAATTGGAAGTTTGTAATTTTTTACCACCTCTAGCCAGTCCTCCCCAACCCCTGCCTCTGGTAACCACAGTCTGATCTCTTTTTCTGTGGCTTTTTCTTTTTTAAATTAGATTGAACATATCAAATAGATCCTATTTGATCTTTCTGTCTGAATATTTCACTTAACATAATGTTCTCCATGTCCATCCATGTTGCTGCAAATGGCAGGATTTCCTTCTTTTCTGTGGCTGAATAATATTCTGTCACATGTATGTACCACAACTCCTTTGTCCATTCATCCATCAGCGGACACTTATGTTGTCTCCATGTCTCGGCCGTTGTAAATAATGCTGCAGCCAACATAGCGGTACAGATACATGGTGTTTTCATTTCCTTTGACTACATTCCCAGAGTAGAATTGTTGGATCATATTGTAGTTCAATTTTTAATTTTTTGAGGAACTTCCACGATGTTTTCCATAGTGGCCATACCAATTTACTTTCCCATGATGCCCAAGGGCTCCCTTTTCTCTGTATCCTCGCCAGCATTTGTTATCTCGTCATTTTGGTGATAGCCATTCTGATCGGTGTGAAGTGATATCTCATTGTGGTTTCGATTTGCATTTCCTTGATGATTAGCGATGTTCAGCATCCTTTCACGTACCTGTTGGCCATTTGCATATCTTCTTTGGAAAAATGTCTGTTTAGGTCCTTTGACCATTTTTAAATTTGATTTTTTTTTTTTTGCTATTGAGTTTATGGGTTCTTTATATATTTTTAATTTTAACCCCTTATTAGATATATGGTTTGCAAGCATTTTTTCCCATTCCATAGGCTGTCATTTCATTTTGTTGTTTTTTTTTTTTTTTTGCTGTAAAGTTTTTAAATTTGATGTAATCCTGCTTGTTTATTTCTTATTTTGTTGCTTGTGATTTAGGTGTCGTACCTAAAAAAATCATTGCCAAGACTCATGTCAAGTATATTTTTCCTGTGTTTTTTCTAGGCGTTTTATGGTTTCCAGTTTTACATTTAAATCTTTAATCTGTTTCAAGTTAATCTTTGTGAGTGGTGTAAGATAAGGGTCTAGTTCTGTTCTTTGGGTCTAAATTCCATATCCAGTTTTCCTAGGACCATTTATTGAAGAGACCATCTTTTTTCCATTGAGTATTCTTAGCTCCCTTTTCAAATATTAGTTAACTGCATATGCATGGGTTTATTTCTGGACTCCAGATTCTGTTCTTTCTGTGCATCTGATTTTATGCCAGTACCATACAGTTTTGATTACTATAGGTTTATAACATAGCTTGAAATCAGGAAGTGCCATACCTCTCATTTTGCTGTTCTTTCTCAGGATTGTTTTGGCTATTAAGGGTCTTTTGTGGTTCCATATACATTTTAGGATCGGGGCAGCTGGGTGGCATAGCCAGTTAAGCATCATTGGTTTCCGCTCAGGTCTGATCTCAGGGTCTTGAGATCAAGCCCCGTGTGTGTGTCAGGGGGGTCTGTGCTCAGCAGGGTGTCTGCTTGGGTTCCTCTCTCCTTCCTCTGCCTCTCCCCACTATGCTCTCTCTCTCTTTCACTGAAATAAATAAATCTTTTAAAAAATTTTAGGATTGATTTTTCTACTTCTGTAAAAAATGTCATTGGAATCTTGATAGAGATTGCATTGAATCTATAGATAGCTTTTTGTAGTTTTCACATTTTAACTACATTAATTTTTCTAATCCATGAACACAGGATGCATTTCCACTTATTTGATTTGTGTATGTTAATTTTGTGTCCTGGAACTTTACTAAATTTATTGATTAGTTCTAACAGTTTTTCATGGAATTTTCAGTATTTTCTATATATAAAATAATGTCTGTGCAAATGGAGACGATTTTGCGCCTTCCTTTCCGATTTTGATGACTTTCTTTTTCTTGCCTGATTGCTCTGGCTTAGACTTCCTATGTTATGTTGAGTGGGCGTGGTGCGAGTGTGCATCCTTTTCTTGTTCCCGATCTTAGAGAAAAAGCTTTCAGCCTTTCATCATTGCGTATGAGGTTAGCTGTGAGCTTGTCATATATGGCCTTTATAATGTTGAGGTAATTTCTTTGTATACCTAATTTGTAAGAGTTTTTATTGTATTTCAATATTGAATTTTGTCAAATGCTTTTTCTGCATCTGTTGAGATGATCATATGATCTTTTCTTTCATTCTTTCAATCATGTATCACGTTGATTGATTTGTCAGTGTTGAAACATCCTTGCATCCTAGGGATAAATCCCATTTGGTCATGGTGAATGACCCTTTTAATGTGCTGTTGAAGTCAGTTTGCTAGTATTTTGAGAATTTTTGCATCTTAATTCATCAGGGATATTTGTCTATGGTTTTCTTTCTTTTCCGGTAGTATCCTTTTCAGGTTTTGGTATCGGGGTAATTTTGGCCTCATAAAATAAGTTTGGGAATGTTTCCTACTCTTTGATTTTTTGGGAAGAGTTGAGAAGGGATTGGTATTAATTCAGATGCTTGCTAAAATTCGCCAGTGAAGTCATCTGGTCCTGGGCAGTGAGTGAATCTATGACTTAAATTCCCCGTCGTAGCTGGACAGCAGGATGGCCCCAGAGCCTGCAGGGCTCATTGTTTGAGTAACAAATCAGGCAAGACTGTGCACTGAATTCCCTGCCCAGGCAGGGCCACTGTGCTGCTCCACAGATGGGGAAAGCCATGGGCTGTGCTCTTTGTTCAAGTGCCACTGTGAGCAGGGCTGTGAGGTGGGCTGTATAGCTTCCTGTGTGTTGTGGTTTGGTTTCCTGGGGGTGGGGGGTGGGGCAGAGAGGTGGGGCTGAAGGCCTTAATCAGCCATGGACTGGGCTATGAATTAGTTTCCCTGGCAGGAGGGAATAAGAGAACCCATCCCAAGGCTGGAAAGGCTCTTTGTTTACAGTCTTGACTCAAGCCAACCCGTGGCAAGAATGGTGCTTTGCTTTTCAGATGACCAGCTCTGCCCTCTACTTTCTGCTCAAGCATTGCTGGGTTAAGCAGCTTTCAGGAGTTCTAGGCAGGCTTTTTAGTCAGGTGAGGCCAGGAGCTACACTCAGAAGTGAGCTGGGCTATGAATTATGTCTTGTGCCTGGGAGGGTCAGGAGGACCAGCTCTAAGCTTTCCAGGAGCTTCTGATCAGGCTTTCTGGTTGGGGGTGGGGTGCTGGGAGCTCCACTGAGGTGTGAGCTGGGCTATCAGCTCTCCTGCCTGTGCGAAGCTGGAGAAACCTCCAAGCCTGGTAAGGCTCTTTGTTTGTGGTCTTAAGTCGACCCACTCCCCATGCGCCCAGGTTGAACGGTGTGACTGGTTTTGCTCTGTGGATGACCAGCTCTGCTTGCTTTACTTTCTACCATTGCTGGGCTGTGCAACTTCCAGCTGTTCTCAATCACGTTTTCTGATGGAAAGAGGCCTGGAGTTACACGAGGTAGTGGGCGGGGCTATGAATTAGTTTTCCTGCCTGGGAAAGGTAGGCAGGGCCAGCTCCAAGGAGCCTCTCAGGTGCTCCCAATCAGGCTTTCTGAGCCGGAGGGGCCAGGCGCTTCACCCGTGAATTAGCTCCCCTGCCTGTGCAAAGCAGGGGAACCCTCCAAGCCTGTGGTCTTTATTCAAGCTGACCTACTCCCCAAGTTCTCTGGCCAAACACTACCACAGGTTTCGCTCTGTGGATGACCAGCTCTGCCTGGGATAATCCCCTGCCCTAGCATTGCCGGACTAAGCAGCTTCCAGGTGTTCCCAGTATGGCATTCCAGTTGGGAGGGGTCAGGGAGTGACGTTCAGCAGTGGGTGGGACTATGAATTAGCTCTCCAGGTGTTCTGGCATTCTGGTCAGGCCGGACTGGGAGCTACACTCAGCAAAAGGCAAGGCTGTCACCCAGCTCTCTCCCGCCTTGGTGGGGGCAGCTCAGGCACCAGGGCCGGCAGGCCTCTTCATCTGAGGACCTGAATCAGGCAGACCTGCACCCTCCTAAATTCCCTGGTCAGACTGTGCCACCACCTTGGCTCCCTGGATGAACAAAGATGCTGGTTTGGTATCACGACTTGGGGGCTGCAGGTAGGGACTCGGTCTGCTAAGATCAGAGTGCTTGTTGTTGGAAGCCTCTCCCACCTTCTCTGATTCCCAGTGGTCAAGATCTGTAGGTTTGCCCACAATCCCTGTGGGATGAGACTGGAGTTGGGGGGGGAGGGTTCCAAAAAAATGACCCACTCTGCTGGGGGAGCTAGATGTCTACCCTAGGCTCTCTTTTCCTGCTGGAGAAACCAGAGGCTCAGGGGAGACCTCTCCGCATGGTGCTTGCTGTCCTGGCCTGGGGGAGGGGCAACAGTCAAGGATAGGCGCTTCTCTTACACGTTGGATGCAGTCTGTCTTTGTCTCTGTGACGCAGGAGAGAGCTTCAGCCTCGCTCTGCTCTCAGATTCTAGGATTCTCTTAGTGGTGTCTTCTTGTGAGGGGAAGTGAAGTCAGAAATGCTCTATGTCACCATATTGGTGACATCACTCCTTCCATCTAAAGTCTTTTGTATTAGGCTTTTTTTGACTTAGCATACCACATTTGCAAATAGTTCTTTTGTGATCTTGCTTCATTTCTTTAAAAAAAATTTTTTTTTAGAGATTTCATTTATTTATTTGACACAGAGAGATAGTGAGAGAGAGATAGAGCACAATCGGGGGAGAGGGAGAAGCAGACTTCCGACTGAGCCAGGAGCCTGACACAGCTGGATCCCAGGACCCTGGGATCATGACCTGAGCTGAAGGCAGCTGCTTAACCGAACGAGCCACCCAGGTGCCCCTTTTGCTTCATTTCTATTGGAAAAGTATCTGGAAGTAAATTTCCTGGGTCATATGATCAGTATGTGTTTAAATTTAGAGGAAAAGACCAAAATGGTTTCTGTGCCGTTTTGCAACCCTGCCGGCAGTGGGCAGGACCATTTCCAGATGTTCAGCCTCCTCGCTGGGGTCGTGATGTTTTAGTTGAGGCGTTCTGCTGGCTCTGCAGCAGCGTCCCTTTAAGGTTTGAGTTTTTATTTCCTTGATGACAACATCGAGATCTTGCTATGAGTTTATTGGTTATTTGTGATTTTTCTTTGGTGAAATGTTCAAATTTTTAATTTTCTCCCAGTCTATCACTTGTCTTTTCATTTTATCTTTCTAAGAGAAAAATTTTCTAATTTTGAGATAGTCCAGTTTATCTTTTTTCTTTTTGTGCTTTTTGTATTTTATTGAAAAAATTCTTTAACTTAAGGTCACCGTAATTTTCTCCTGTGTTTTCTTTTAGGACTTTTATAATTTTACCCTTTATGTACAGGTCTGTCATCCATTTAGAGATAATTTTTATGTGGTGGGAGATAATGGCAAAGGTTCATTTTTTTGCATGTTT
Organism: Ursus americanus; assembly: GCF_024610735.1. NCBI lineage: Eukaryota > Metazoa > Chordata > Mammalia > Carnivora > Ursidae > Ursus > Ursus americanus. Next base: position 3,463,328 of record NC_142131.1, read on the forward strand.
GATATTCTGGCAACACTTGTCAAAAGTCAGTTGATCATATATACTATATGTGGGTCCGTTTTGAAATCATGGTTTGATTCCATTGATTTATAGGTCTGTCTTTATGCAAATAACATACTATTTTGATTACTGTAGCTTTATATAGTAAATTAGGTAGTGTAAGTCTCCTTCCTCCTTCCCTCCCTTTCCCTCCCTCCCTCCAGAATTCTTGGCTATTCAGGTCCATTGCTTTTACTCATAAATTATAGAATCAACTCATCACTATTTAAAAGTGTCCTGCTTTAATTTTGATTGGAATTACATCAAATCTGGGGAGATCACCTGGGGAGAATTGACATTTTAATATTGAGTCATTCAACCATGAGCATGATGTCTTTCCCCATTAATTTGTCACCAATAACTTGTATTTTTTTAGTGTGTTCTTACATGCTTTTGTTAAATGTATCCTTCATATTTCATGTTTTTTGATATAATTATATAGATGGTTTTGCAAGACTTGTTTTTTTTAAAGATGTACTTAGTTTAGAGAGAGAGAGAGCAAGCACGAGAACATGTGGGAGAGGGAGAGGGAGAGAGTGTGAAGCAGGCTCCATGCTGAGTGTGGAGCCTGATGTGGGGCTCAATCTCATGACCCCAAGATCACAACCTGAGCCGACCAAGAGTTGGATGGTCAACTCACTGTGCCACCCAAGTGCCCTGAGATTTCAGTTTTTAATTGTTTGTTGATAGAACTAGATTGATTTTGTATGTTGACCTTTTATCTTGTGACCTTGTTAAATCACTTCTTGAGTTCAAGTAACTTCTGTAGTTTTTCAGAGTATTATACATGCAGGGTCATGTTAATGCAAATAAAGATGATTTTACTGTGTTATTCTCAGATATTATTACTTTCAGTTCTTTTTCTTGTATTATTGTACTGGCTATGACTTCCAGTGTAGTAATGAATAAAAATAGAGTGGATATCCTTGACTCCTTTCCAATCTTAGGGGCAGAAACATTCATTTTTTTAAATCATTAAATATGATATTTGTAGATTTTTCACAGATGCCCTTTATCAGTTGAGGATATTCCCTTCTTATTCTAGAGTGTTGAGAGTGTTTCTCATCAGGAGATAGTGAGTTTTTAAATGTCTTTATGCATCCAGTGAGACGAGCATATGGATTTACCTTTTGGCTTTGTTGATGTGTTTCATTATTATTATTTTTTTTTGATGAACCAACCCTGTAGACCTGAGATAAAACCCATTTATTCATGATTTATTACCCTTTTTACATATTGGTGGATTCAGTTTGCTAATATTTTGTTGAGGTTTTGTATCTATGTTCCTATTTCTTCTTGACTGAGCTTTCAGTTTTTTTTTGTCTTTCAAGGAATTTGTTGAATTTAAATAAGTTGGTAATTATTATTAATATTTCCTTATTATTCATTTAATGTGCACAGAGTCAGGGGGTTGTATCCCTTTCCCATTCCTCATAGTGGTCATCTGTATCTCCTTTCCTTTTTTTCCCTTAATCAGTCTGGTAGACTTTTGTTGATTTTATCGATCTTTTTAAGAAATTAGTAGTTTCATTAGTTTCTCTCTTTTACCTGTTAATCTGTTTGATTGAGTTTTGCTCTTTAGTGTTTCTTTCCATCTGCTTATTTTGGGTTTAATTTGCTTTTCTTTTTCCAACTTTAGATCATTAATCTGAAACCTTTCTTTTTCAGTAAAAGCTTTGAATGCTATAAATTTCTAAACATTGCTTTAGGTGCATACCAGAAGACTTATTGTTTTGTTTTTCCAATTTCATTGAGTTTAGGGGTGGGGTTTTCTCATCGTTCTGTCCGCACCCCACTGACAGACCACTTCTGCCTCCTCCTACTCAGTGCAGGTACTAGAGCATAGGGGTTTCCTGCCTCAGAGACAGACAGCTTTTGCTTCTTGTTCTCGAAATGTTTAATAATGAGGTCATGGGCAGGTTTTTTTGTCTGTCTTCAGCAGCCGCTAGTCGTGACCTTGTCCTGATGAGCCAGGATTGAATATCGGCTTCTCTAGTACAATTGCTCCACTCTCAGGTGTTGGCAGCTTTTTCATGTCTGTGTCCCCAGAAGGACTTTCTTAGGTTTCCCGTCTTTGTGAGCATGTGGTGGATACGTAGGGAAGAAATGGCAGGTGGGTGCAGATGCAGCCTGTGACTGGGACCCCAAGACTGTCACAGTATTTCACACTTTGCCTTTAATGATTTCTTATCATTTTAGTTGTTTTCTATTTAACGGCTTTTGTAACAGCTCTCCCTTCTTTCTGTGCTCTGCCAAAGGTGAGAGTTTGTGTGTCCCTTGTCTCCTCAAAGAGCCTGCTACTCTTTGCAGTTTACTTCACTTGGTTATCTTGTGACATCAGCTCTCTGATGGTCTAAAAAAAATTAATGATTTTGTAGATTGTTTTTTTTCTCATTGTTTAGGGTGGGAGTGACATTTTCTTGTGGCTTTCTACGTCTTAAGCAGAAGTAAAAGCCTCCAAAATTTTATATTTGAGATTCATTCTTATTGATGCTAGAAGATGCAGTCTCCTTTTCATGAATATTTCAGGTTTCTTTTTTTCCCTTTCTGTTATAAGTAATGCTATTACAAACTTTATCTTAAATGTCTCCTGGTGTACCTGTGCAAGCATTTCTCTCAGACATAAACTTAGGAAAGGACTTGCTCAGTCACTTGGTACGTGTTTGGCTTTTTACATTAAATTTTTTGTTTTTTTAAAGATTTTATTTATTTATCTGAGAGGGAGACTGAGCACAGGCAGGTGGAGAGTCAGAAGGAGAGGGAGAGAGACAAGCAGACTCCCCACTGAGTGTGGAGCCTGATGTGGGACTTGATCCCAGGGCCCTGAGATCACGACCTGAGCCGAAGGCAGACACTTAACAGACTGAGCCACCCAGGTTCCCCATATATTGAAGTTTTTAATCCACTTCGAATTTTGTTTTTTGAGTACATAGAATGTAAAGTAAGGGTTTAATAAGATTTTTCCACTCATGGATAACCTGATGTCCCTGTACTATATAGTGAGTAGTCCGTTCTTCCCCCACTGGTCTGCAGTACCACCTTTGCAAAGGATCAACTATTTGCATTTGAGTTTATTTCTAGTCTTTCTATTATGGTTTATTTTTCTATTCGTTTCTCTGTGATAATACCATACTATAGCTTTATGAAAAGTTTTGTCAAATAGGGCAAGTCTCCGTCTTTTGTACCTCTTGGTTTTTCCTTAGGAATGTCTTGGCTATTCTTGACCTTTTGTTCTTAAAAATTTAGAATTATCTTGTTAATTTATAAAAGGATCTCTACTGAACATGAATAATTAGAATTTTTTGAAAATAAGAAAGAATTGATATTTTTAATTCTTTTTTATTGTGTTCAGTCAGCCACTGTATAGTACATCATTAGTTTTTGAAGAACTGATATTTTTATAATACTGAGTATTCCTTGCCACAAAAAAAATCTCTCTCTCCATTTATTTAGTGGTCTTCTTTAATTTTTTGAAATATGAGGGGGCTAATGTCCATAGAGGGCTAGCACATTTCTCATTAGTTTATTCCTAGGTATTTTACAGTTCTTGTTGCTATTGAAATAATATTTTATTTTATTTATTTTTTATTTTTTAAAGATTTTATTTATTTATTTGACAGAGAAGCAGCGAGAGAGGGAACACAAGCAGGGGGAGTGGGGGAGGGAGAAGCAGGCTTCCCGCTGAGCAGGGAGCCCGATGCAGGGCTCAATCCCAGAATGCTGGGACCATGACCTGAGCCGAAGGCAGATGCTTAACGACTGAGCCACCCAGGTGCCCCTGAAATAACATTTTAAAAATATTCTTACTCTTATATTTTGACTGATGAAAAATGGAATTGATTTTTTTTCATGTTGATCTTACCTCTAGAAATTTAGCTAAATTCTCTTAAAATAATTTGTTAGTATTTGGGGGTTTGAAATGTAAATAATATCATCTATGAATAATAACAATTATTTTATTTCCAATTATGACACCATATGTTTCTTTTTCTTTGTTTTCTGTGTTAGGGTGTCCAGTACAAGGCTAAGTAGAAATGATGATAGATGTTGCCTTCTTTTGTCTCTAATTTTAAAGGAAATACTTGTAGTGTTTCACCAATGTTTACTGTGGGTTTTTGTTTTTTGTGGGTTTTTTGGGTAGATTCCTTTATTTTAGAGAAGTTCCATTTTTCTGTCCAGTTTATTAAGAGCATTTGACTGCCTGGAAGAATTTTATATATATTTTTTCCTATTTTCTCTGTTAATCTTATAATTTACATTAATACATCTTATAAAATTAAACCACTTTCACTTTTAGAATAAATCTAATTCAAAATTGGTATCTCACATATTTTATTCATCGTTAGGGTAAGTTTGCCTTCACTTTGGAGGAGGTTCATTCATATTTATGGTGAAGACTGGCATGTAATTTTCTTGTACTTTTCTTGCTCTTTGTTTTCAAACTTATATTAGTTCATTAAGTGGATTGGAGAGTCGTCTTTTTTGTTTTTTTCCTTCTCCCTGGAAGAATTTGTAAGAGGAAAATTATCCATTTCTTGAAAGCGTGTCAGATCACATCTAAAACTTGTGCCTCTAGGCCTGGTATTGTCTTTGTGAGATCATTTTCTTATATATTCATTTTTTTAAACTTTTTACTTTGAAATATAATGATTTACGAGAGGTTTCACAGAAATGTGTAGGGAAATCCTGTGTGTGTTTCCCCTAGCCTCCCACAAGATACTGACATTGGTACAAGCTATAGGGTTTGTTCAGATTTCACCAAGTTATCTAAGCACTCATCCACGTGTTTGCGTGTGTGTTGCTCTCTGCAGTTTTATCCTGAGCGTAGCTTGTGGAACGGCCACTGTAATGACGATGGTGAACAATACCATCGCCATAGGAATCCCTTCTGTCACTCCTAGCTGCACCCATCCTTTCTCTCCTTCCCTGCCTCCTGGCATCAGGAATCTGTTCTCCAGCTCTGTTATGTTATTTCCTGAATGTGACACAAATGAAATCATGCAGTATGTATCCTTTTGAGATTGGCTTTTTATACTTGGTGTAATTTTCTTGAGGTTCATTCAAGTTGTGTGTATCTGTAGTTCATTTCTTACTGCTGAGTAGTGCTTCATGGTATGGACACACCACGGTTTCTTGAACAGTTCACTAACCGAGGAACATTTGAGTTTCCAGTATTTGGCTACTCAAAAAAAGGCTGTTATCAAATTAACTGCACATGGTTAAAATTTATTTTGAAATTTATTTATTCTGTGATTTTAGAGAAGGTTTAGAGAAAATTGTTTCGAAGATAATAGTGTATCTTGCTAATGTACTTCTAACATCTCTGCCCTAAGCCTAGGAACTTCATCCCTGAAAGCCTCATAGTGGTTTGAACTGTGTTAAAGGGTATTGTTATTAAATTCCTCCAGCTTCGTTTAAGTACTGAAAAATAAGCCGCTATGAACATTCGTGTGCAAATTTCTGCATGAAATAACTCTTCATTCACAGGGTTAAATGCTGAGGGAAGATTTTAAACTACTAATTTCTTTAACTGTTATAGAACTATTCTGAATATTTCTTCTCAAGTTAGCTTTTTTTGGCAGGTTATATTTTTTTCTAGGAATTTGTTAATCTTGTTTAATTTTATTAAATTTATTAGCAAAAAGTTCATAGTATTCACTTATTACCTTTACAGTCCTTTCTGTTTCAATGGTTATTTATATCTACTTTTTAATTCCTAAGATGTTTATTCTTTTTTTCTTGGTAAATCTCATCAGAGGATGGTTTTAAAGAACCAGCTCTTGGCTTCGTGGATTTTTTTTTCTGTGTAAGCAATATGTCAGACATCTCAACTTAGGGAAATAAAAGACTTTTTTTTTTTTTTTTTTTTTGGTCTTCCGTTGTTGTTGTTGTTTGTTTTTTGAAAATTTGTCCAGTTAAAGTCTTCCACTGCTCCTGGACAGAAATTCAGACAAGCCACATAAGTTTGGGTTTTTCAACTATTGATATTTTGGGGCAGGTAGTTCTTGAATGTGGGGGCATGTCCTGTGCACTGGAGTATGGATAGCAGCCAGCTGGCCTCTACCTACCAGTTGTAACAACCACACATGTCTGCAGACATTGTTAAATGTCCCCTGAGGGACAAAATTGCTTGTAGTCGAGAACATCTGCCATGACTTTTATGTTCAATGTGTTAAAGTTCTAGAATCACATTTTTTTTAAACATTTAAGTTGAATGCTTAGCTCATGAATTTTCAACCCTTTTCATTTTATAATACAAAGTACTTCCGTTTTATTTTTGTTTTAGTTGTCAGGAAATTCAGTGAAATTTATTGCCTAATTGTTCTAATTAATGAATATCAGATATTTTGTTTCCTTTCTATGCTCTTTATAATTGAATTGCTTTTATTTGAATTTTTTTTTCTTTTACTTTCTTTTAATCTTGTAGATGACTTCTGGCCTTCCCAAAATAGTATTGAGGAATACATACTTATAATACATCAGTGATTTTATTCATGGGTCATCTGTTTTGGGTTAAAAAAAAATGTGAGGTAATATGGATTTAGGACTCACTTCAAACAAAGAAGGAGGGGAAAGAGGAGGAAGAATGGGAGGGAACAATAAACTGAAGAAGGATGGTATTTTAAGTCTGCTGGTCTCCCATTTGTAAGTTTCTATATGCATCAGAGCTACATAGAAGAAAGGCTGGATTTAGTTTGATCCCCCCCAAAAAAATTTAGGAGTTAACCTGGTGCGGCAGATGACTGCTGGTCTCCTTACTTGATGGAGATGAAAAGTAATAGTTCAACCATCACAGATGAGGTGTTCCCGCCTCTTACTGGTATTCCATGGAAGACTTATGAAGTGTGCAGTGTCTGGGTTTGGGGGCTGGCTGTGACGGGCTTCCCTGCTCAAAGTCTGTAAGACTCTGAGCCTGATAGGACACAAGTGTGCAAATCTTCCCACTTCCTACTCATTCCCTTTCATAAGGCATGTGTTCCTTCATAAGTATGTTCTTTTCAGTCCCACTGTGCTACGATACTCTTGTAATAATTCCTTGGCATTTGGCAGGGAGAGAAGAGACTCGCAAGCAGAGGGAAGGTCTTCAGGGGCTGCTGGGAAAATTAGCTTGGGATGAAAACCCAATAGGCTTAATTTATTCACTGGCTTCTATCCAGGTCTAGAAGGCAACATTTGGGCTATGTGTGTTTTGCAGGAAAGGAAAAGACATTTCCGATTATGGAATAAGGCCAAACCCTACTCAAAGGTGGGAGGTGGAGGTCAGAAGAGGGTAGCATCTAAGGTTGTCAGTTGTCTGGCTCCCTGTGACATTTATTTTTCTATTCTTGGCATTTATATTACTGTGATAGATCAATTAGCCTCTCACAATGTTCTAGTCCATTGACCTTATCATTTAACTATCTTATGGTGTTACTGTCACCATAGGGAGACTGCAAAGGAAACATTTATAATTTTGAATTACCTAGGTCCAGAGCTGGGGAAACATTAAAAGGCTTAGTTTGGATAATCATCAGTCCACTAGATGACTAAACCTTTAGGGAATTTTCCTTTTTCTCATCACTCCTGAATTCTGACAGCTACACCATAAGAAGCAAAGGAACAGAACCCATCCTAAATTGTGCTGTTGTTCAGGGATTCCAAAATGACTCTGAGAAGACTTGGAAGATCACAGAATCTCAAATTTGGAAGGGGCCTTACCTTAGAGATGGTTGTCGGTCAGGATCCTTGGCTGCAGGCAACAGACCTGGACTATGGATAATGTGGGCAGAAGGGAATTAGCTGGAAGAACGTTGGAAAGCTCCAAGGTGAATGGGAGGCAGGAGAGCAAGGCTTAGGCATGCAGAGAAACCACGGGTGCTCTGCAGGGCCAGGAAGCAGGGATTACAGCAACACCTTCCTAGGAGGAATACCTTCCAGCTGTTCCTTCCATCCTTCAAGACTCAGTCCTGGGAGAACGGGTCTAGTTGACTAAATATGGATCTTTTGGCTTGTGTAGTGGGAGGGCCCCATCAAGATCACACCAGATTTCTCCTGTTGGAAATCAGAATGCTTTTAGGAAGAAGGAGTGGCTGATGGGAAGGAAAAAAAAAAGGCAGGAGGCGGGGGAAGAAAAAAAGTTGAGTACTAGGTAATTCTTTAGTCCAACCTCATTTTACAGGGGAGGGACTGTGGCTTGAAGAGTGAAATGGCTTGTTCAAGTTTACAGATGAGTGCAAGTCCAACCAGGTATGAGAACCTGGGTTTCCTAGTTTCCAGCTTGGTGCTTCTTTCCAGAGCAGATGCCTTTGGAAGCAATGCCAACAGCCTCCCTCAGCCGTACTCAGGAGAGTTTGGCCTAAGTGTGCTGGTCAGTCCGGTTGTACCAGATTTGAAGAGTTTAAAATAGCACTTCATTTGGACTCAGCTTTTAATTGAAGGAGCAACCACTGACATTTTTAATAGAAACAAACTCTTACATTCATGTTTTCTTCTAAGCCACATCATCACCGTCTGCCTGAAGAACTCATAAGCTAGAGGAGGATGGACAGTGAAGTGTGGTACTTGAAATAACATGAGAACTCCAGGGAATTTTAGAGATGCCGTCAGACCCCGCGGGGGAATGGGATTTCAGTCAGATGGCCAGCCTTCCTTGGTGATGGATGCAGCTGGTCTTAATTAACTCAAGTCTGGAAGAGCAGAGGTTGTCAAGGACGCTGTGTCAGAAATCAAACTCGCGGGAGAGGAGGACGCAGTCCCAAACTGACAATTAAGAGCTGCCGTGAATAGGAATTCACCAAGGGCCCAGAAACAGAGCTCTGGTCAGAGTGCAGGGAGGCAGAGGAGCAGGGAGGTAGAAAAGATCTGGATAGATTGGATGCGCCTGTCCTCAGGAGCTTGGGGGCTGTCCCACAAACTGTAAACACATGTGATTTGGAGAGGGGGCGGCTGACTCTTCTAATCCAAGATCGGGGAGGAGGAGAAGACTTGGTTTAATGCAGGGAAACCTGTATAAATAATAGCATGCTGTTTTAGAAAGAGGATCGGTTTGCTGACCGGAGGGTTAGATGGAAGGAAGTGCGGCGTCCTGGCCCGGAGACCAGCTCAGCCAGAGGTGCACGCCTGCAGCTGCTATGTTCCAGTCGCTTCTCTTTCTAAACCTTCCTCTCAGCCACCTTTCTCCTCTAAATCCTTTTGTTATGTCTAAACAAATCCTGTTATGAAACAACAAAAAACCTGGCAAACAGCCAGTCCACACAGAGAAATGGGACTTGAATTACATTTCGGTTTTGATTTCCAAATAGAGGGAGCAGTGATTGGACTCTAAGCAACACACACCCATTATCATCAGAACTCATAAGCTTAATTACAGAGAAACTGAAAGCTAATAATTTTTTATGCACAGTTACATCCCTAGGAGGCCAGTTACCATGGAAATCTCTCCTTCCTTTTCTTCCACTTAGAGCGTATTTATGTGGAAAAGGAAGCAAAATATAAACACGATGGGAAGATTAAACAAGACATGGCACAGTTTGCTACAAATACTTTACATTTATTATAAGAATACAGTAAAAAGAAAGGTTCTGCAGACCTAGGAGTGGTAATTGGTCTACTGGAAAAGAAAAAGGCTATTCAAAAATGATCTAAGTTTACAAAAATGATGAAATCATGTTTTAAAAAATCAGAAAACAATCGAAAAACATTCTACAATGTTAGCCAGAGTTGAAAGTGTATTTCCTCTGAATGTAAAAACTAACAAATAAATAAGTGTTAAATACAGATCAGAGTTAAAAATGGTCAAAGACGGACAACTGTTTTCTATCGTCAGCTGCCGTTCATTGTCAGACCTGTTTACAAAGCCACATAAACTCACCAAAGGCCTTGTGTGTATGTTCTCACTTGCATTTTTTTTTATAAGAAGCACCCTATTTCCAGTGTTTCTTTTACCCACGTCACAAATAAATTACTTTAAAACAGCAACAAAAAAGAGTAAAGGTGCTTTAACCTGATAATATTGGCACTAGAAGGAACTTGGTAAACCGCACGAGTGTTTTGCTCAAAGTGATGCTTACAGATGGAACATCTATACCTTGGCAGGCTGAGAGCCGGCCCCACTCGTACCCCATCATCTGAAAATCATCTTCTAGCAAAGGGAAGAGGAAGCAACCCAGAAAATTGCATTTCTGCAACCACTCACTGTGGACCCGTGCCAGGAAAGTGGCAGTGTCGTAATCCAGTGGGCTACCCACAGTCAGATGGCCTGGGTACCATTTGTACATTTCATCTTTGCTTTCAATGTGCTTGGGCTCCTGAAGAAATCAGAGCTGTTCTTGGGACTTTGACAATTTGATTTTAATCTCCTGCATTTATCTGGCTTTTCCTAACCCTATGTGGTTGTATGGCTATGACTTCAGAGAATTCCAACCTTCCAGGGTACTCACCAGAACACACCAAGAAAAACACAAAGAAAACCGTAACATAAAGTCAGCAGAACTCACATGCCTACCAGCCCTCATTATACGCATGTTGCTTCATTAGGCTATCTAAATGTATTTAAACGTAAATATGAAATCTATAGGTGTCTAACAAAGCTGTTTCAGTGAGAAATCTCAGTACTCTCTGGAGGAAAATGCTGAAACAGGCCATGAAAAGTGTGCACTCCTGGCACGCACTGAGAGTCACAGGATAGTACGGGCGTCTGGGGAACTGACGTGTCATATGGTGCAGTGAAGTGTTCACCAAATGAAAGGGAGTTTCCTATCTTTGGCCACTTTGGTCATGAACTGGAACGAACCAAGACCCTTCCCTACCAGCTCCCTTTTATTTATGATTTTGATTTGATGCTCAGAGTCTATACCTGGGGTTGTGTTTAGAATTGTAGGGTTATGAAATACACTTGCTATGGGGAACCAGGTGAACTTTGTGGAACTAATCTCCTTGACTCTAAAGCCAAACTAGTAAATCCCATTAAAACATGCATATTTTCTGTACATTGCAAGAAAGGCCTACACCTGAGGAAGAATTATAGTAAATAGTTCACTTCTGTGGGAAACGGTCTTTTGCTTGAAGCTGAAGGAAAGCAATTCAGACTGGCAGGGGATGGGCCTTCAGAGCACCCCCCAGGCAAACAAGAAGAAGTCTGCTGTACTCTGGTTAGGAGAAAACATTCACAGTCATGTTAAGCACAGTTCTTGGCACCATGCCCTTTGCATTCCCTTATAGTAGTCTGGCATTTCTTAAGAGCAGACAGGCAAGTTTATTTCTACTTAGTCAAGTTATTTGTGAAAGGAAAATTCCTACATAATAGGGTGTTTCACTTTTTAATTTTTTCCCCTTCTGTGTTTAAAGAAGAACAAAGGCATGGATTGGCGAGCTGCCAAAGACTGCGAGGATGGTCCTCTGCCTGGGATCTTAGTAGTAACTGATTCCAGATCCCCTTTCAGACCCTGAAGTTTGAATCCAGGGCACTTAGAAATTTGAGCCCCCATTTGGGGGTGGGTGGGTTTGGTCTCCATAAAGATTGTTCAGGCAACTCAGAAGACCCCAAGGTGTGTAATTTGACAAGAGGTATATGAAGAAAATATTAATAATGAAAGTTTGGACTCCTGTACTTCATTTTTCATACTCAAATTTTTGCTGCTCCAGTGTGGGATTTGGGATTTCTTTTTTATGCCCATCTTACACTTACCCTGTGTTGCTCAGAGCATTGACATTTCCCATTGATATCTGTCCTACGCTTTCAAAATAAAGTACTCCTTCCTGTGACCAGATGGACTGCCTGGATGGTTGTAGTTTTTGCAAGGGTGTTTTAACTGAGCACCTGTGGGTGGAGCAGTATTTCTGTTGTCTGATGACCAAAGTCTGGCTTCTTAGTATGTCATTTTAGAATCTGCTTTGGATAGCATCTACAGTGTGCTTAATCTTAGCAAAAGGGGGAAGGTGTGACGTTTGGCTTTTTAGGAAGGCTGCTGCTTTGGGGGAAGTGTAGAGTAGAGCTGAGGTTTTAACACAGTGGTGCTATTGGGTCTGTATATCTAGATAGGTTGGCTTATTCTGAACTTCATGTTCGCTACCCTCTTTTCTGAATCTATGGAGAAAGTCTTTAACATTTTTGCACAGTTAAAATAATTTTAGACATTTACTGATAGGAAATGCGCAGGAAACAACACTAATTATTGGCATGGAAGAGAGGAATGGTAAAATTGAGTATGTCCAGGCGTTTAAGATAAAGTAGTCAATTGCTAGTGTTTTGACGTTTCTTTGGAGGTAGGTAGTAACTCTAATGAATTTACTTGGCCAAGTGGACAGGCTGCTTCCTTGGACACGCCTGCTCACAATGGTCTTTGTGTCCTAGGAAAAATCTCCCAAGAGGCTCTGTTGATAGTGTCGCTCCTCAAACACATCTGCAACCTAACTGTCCGGTCTCTAGCACAGGGACGACCATGAAGCTGTATTCTAAGCTGCGTGTGCCACGGCGCCGCTCCCAGGGTGGGCGTGCAGTTGGCCTCAGTAAACGGATGCCTGCGAGCTCCGTACAAGGCAGGGCCTCCTGCGCACCTGAGCAGAAACTTTGGTCTAGAGCCCTTACGGTGCCGTCCGATAAAAGCTGATGATGACGGCCTTTCTGTTTTGTTAGAGTAAGGATTAAGTAGCTGAATGTGAGAAAAGGAAACACCAACCGGAAGTTAAAAAAAAAAAAACAAAAACAAGAAACAAAAATACCAGGAAAAGTAGTAGCCTGCCCCGTTCCCTGCACCTGACGTGGCAGATGTTCAGGAAACGCTTCCTGGATGAATAAAGCGGAGAGAACACACGATAAAATTCCGGTACCGGGATCATTATTACTAGCACTTAGAGCATGACTTTGTAGAATCTGGAATCTGCTGGTCTCACTGGGAATGTTGGGGAAGACAGCTTAGCAATTCCAAATTTGAATCTGTTTAGAATAAAATAAATATTCATGTTTCAGGGTTCCAAGTTTGCTGGCAAGGAGGGAAGCTAACTCTGTCTTTGGGCTGCAGGCAGAGAGATCTACGACAAGCTTTCTTTACGAACATAGAAAGTAGGAGCTTCCCCGGCGAACGTCCTCGGGCGCCGCCCAGCCGGCCTTGCTGGGGAGCGGGCTGAGCCCCGTCCCGCCCGCGGCCTCCCAGACGAACCGAGCCAGGCCCATTTCCCGGGCGCACTGGCTACCTCCTGAGATGATCAGGAGCGTCAGAGAAAATCAAATCAATATCCAATTCACTGTCCTTTAAGAAATGTTGTAGAGGCTGGGGAGGAATGTGATGTTGTACGACGTGCAGCAGGAAGCTCCTCGGAGCCCCTTTGGAGGACGGCTTTCCCTACTGCTGCTGCACTTTGTCGGAGGGTTAGCCTTGGCGCAGCGCGGGTGGCGTGGCTGCCGCCACTGCCCTGCCTCCCTCCCGTCTCGCTGCTGAGAGCCTCTCGCTCTGCCTTCTGCGTCTGACCTCGGCTGTGCTGCACCACGACTGGCTTTAGGGTGTTTCTAAGACTCTTTCCCCTCAAACGTGACCAGTACAAAGACAAGAAACATTGCTGTTTAATTGGTATTTTCCTCCTTCCCTGCTGAAGTCCGTGTTTCCCCAGAGCAGAGCTCACCCCAGGAAGGTCCCTCTGGGCATAACTCCAGGAGCCAATTAGTTAACATTAGTCAGGAGGGGAAACAGGGCCGATCCAAGGGCTCTCATCGAGGAGACTGCACCCTATCGCAACTGGAGATTTCTAACTAAGTATGAATAATGAGAGACTTCGTTTAAAAACAAATATTAAATATAACTAATGCAAATGGAAACAGACTTTGAGGAATGTTTTTTGAATGTTTGACCTATATATGCCCAGATCCTAGTCTGCAAGACAATGAGTGCAGGTGTGGTCCAGCAGCATCGTCCCTGAGCCACAGATAGAAAACTCCAAATGCAAGGGAGAGAGGTGTTGAAATTGCTCACACTAAGACCCACGCACTGGCAGGTGACCTCTTTTGCTTCTTTGGCTCCCATATCTTTTTAATTTTCTCTAGGGGAGGATCTGGCCTGGAGGCAGTGGTCTCCACGGGCTTTCTAGTTGACGTTGTCCAAGTCTCCATTCCGCTTGAATTATTCCACGCTCGGTAGGGGCTGCAATGAACCTGTCCTAGAATAACGGGTTCTTTGCTCTCTTGCCTTTGCAGATGCTCACCTCAGCTCCTTATTAACAGACAAACTAAAGTCTACGCTCATTACTTCTGTGCAGTTTAAAGTGACTGGAATGTAGTTCAGCAGGATTCTTCTCCCACCCAAGACTCTCCGTCCTTATTAGTGAGCTAAGTGAGTCTTAATGTCTATACTCAACAATTCAGAATTTAATCTTTGAACCAGTATGAGGCAGTAGGCTGGTTTTCAAGGGGTAATAAATATTTCCTTAAATTGAATTATGACTGAGATACATAGTTTATAAGTTTATACACCTGTATTATATTCTTTAAAGGAGAATTTTCTGGGACTCTAAGACTATCAGTATCTCCTTCAAGTGGGTAATCTTGTACATGAATATTTTCTTTTGCAGAAATGAATATGCAATTCTGGATTCTCCCAAATAATACTGTATTCAGACTTGATGTGAAACTAATCAAAACAGAGAAAAATAAATAAAATTAAAATATTTAATAAAAAATTTCTGGTATGCATAAGCAAATCAGAGTTAGTAATAAAAGAGGTAACTTTATTTTAATGGTAAACTTTCATGCTAACTTAATAGTATAATGGAAATGTAATATAAACTCATTTTCATATAAAAATCTTTGTTTCCATTTAATTAACATATTAATACATAAAGAAGACGTGTCTTTTTTCAATGTCCGCCCCTTTGTTGCCCTGTTTATTTTGCGTTCTTCTCTGTTTTGTGTGAAGGCTCTGACCTAAATACAAAAGTCGTCTTTACGTGACTCAGAAGAGTGCTTACGGACAATCAGTTCTGTTGATAAGGAACTTCTGAAGTATCAGTGTTGTGATCAAGGGAGTATGTGTAAAAAGAAGAGGGTGCCTCTTTGCAGAATAGATCAGTCTCACTTCAGATAAGCCCTGGCCACAAAATAGTGTCCACAGAGTACACTCCCTGAGGTTGTCAGGTACGCTCTGAGAACATCTGCTGATTCACAGGCAAGCCTGTGATAGTGGAATGCCTGAGAGAACTCTGAACAACAGCAGCCAGCAAGGTGCTGTTGCTGATTTTTGCATTGTAAGTGTTATGTTTATCCCACTAACAAGGTCCTCAGTTGTGGGGCATATATTATAACTAAAACACTTTCTTCTTGACACAGTCTTGCGTTATTTTAGTGGTATTAGCCAAACTATATAAAACTATATGGCAAAACCAAAATATAACATAGACAAGAAAACTGTACTGTGGCTTAAAGGAAATTAAACCCATTTCAATGACTACACATGAGCTTTTCTTTTAAAAATAGCCTTCAAATGAAAAACACTTGTGAAATGTGTACTGAACAATAGCTAATGCAATTAGGTTCACGGTCTCTACTATCTGCTAGTAAGATGTCTCAGTACTATCGTACTTGTGATAAAACGGTGAATTATGGATGAAGAACTGTATTGCCTGTATTAGATTTGGGAGATGAGAGGGAAGTGATTACACGAGACCTCTCACTCGGGACTCAGTGGCGGGATGGGCTGAAATAAGGCCTCTGGTTTTAAAAGTTTAAACAAAACCTATTAATCCTTTATTATTATTTTTCTGGAAGAGAAAGAATGTATTGGCTTTGAGAAGTAACCTTAGATTGCATGGAATATGAAATTAATTTTAGGTTTCAAATATTGGCAATAAATGTTAGTTTAACATTAAAAGATTTCTTGAAAAATGATGAACTACCTAAATATTTGTCATAAAGGTTCGTTGGTGATTCAAGATTGAAAAATGCAGGTGAGTCAGGCTGCCTGGGCTTATTTCCCCCCACCCCTGCTCTGTACTCATAAATGTAAGGAATTATGACAGGAACTGTATAGGAATGATATACGCAACTCCTGGAAAATCCATCAACAACACAGATTTGTGACCTAGCTTAATTACATCCCATCTAGTGGCAATTTTGGTTACTGTTTTCTTACTAAACAAGTTAGAACGTTTTGTGTATTTCTGAAGCCTTCTTTCCCTACATCAACTTGCAAATTCAGAACAGTATTTATATGTGTGCTTTCTGGGTATGGATTAGCCTCTTAAAGTACATAATTCCAATAATTATCAGTGACAGAAAGGATGAATAAATTATGCTTCAAGCACAACAAAATTAACAGTAAAAAATGGTTTGCATAAGTTTTTCTTAATGCATGTGCTTATATTAAATTTAATATTCCATACAACTTGTCCTGAAAGACTCCCAATGAGTTATTAATCCTGAACTATACCACTGCCTGCTTTGGGACAAAGAATAAAATAGAATTTAAATGCTGCAGATGTCACGATGTTTTGAAAAGCTTCTTTAATTTAAGCACAGAGTTATGATGTGAATTGCAAATTCTAACAGCCTGGATGACTGAAATACCAATGGCATGTTCATTCCTTACACCAGAATGCAAAGATTAAGCTTCAGGTCTTGTTCACAAAATTAAAGCCAAAACCGTCATCCCCTCTCCTTGCTGAGAGCTTAGCGTTGAGGCTAGTAAGTGATGAGAGGCTGTTTTCTTTAAACAAAGAATATTATGAAGAGATTCATTTGGAAATACTGACAAAGGCTAAAAATGTCCCATCTGACTCTTTCTTTTGAAGGCTGGCAAGTGCCTGAAGTCCACAGCACTTACCACGCTACAGGCCATCAAAAGAAGTTTCCATTTATTTACCATATTTAACAGAAGGGAAGACAGTGCTGATTTTTTAAAAAGTTGCTTTTTGTACTGCAAGATATTTTTGAGGGCAAGTTCATTTGGCTTTCATTTTAGTCTGGATGTAGTAATTATTAAATGTGTACAAAACTTGCAAGGAAGTTGAAATGATAGAAACAAGCTATTTTGTTCTCTTCAGTGTTCTCCTTTCTACTCTTAAAGTACTGGGTGTGAGTTCTGTGTGGCGGTATTGGTAGGCAGCAAGCAGCTGGAGAGGGCAGGAGGAAATTCCCATCCCATAAGCTCTTCCAATGGATCTAACCAAACGATCACTAAGGTGCTAGGCCCGAGCACTTAGTAAAAGCTCCCAAGCCACGTTGAGCCCTGAGCGTGACAGTCTCCTACACACATGGATCCTGAGAGGCAACTATATACACAACATGGGGTAAGTTCCCTAGATGCAGCTAAGACTCAGCTCAACAGAACCCTGCCTTGAACTCTGTGGTACGTATCATCCACACGGAGCGTCTCCAGAACTGTGCTCGCATACCTGTCAGCTACGATAAGGACTTCCTGGCAGCAGAGTAAGGGTCAATGAAGGGGGAGGGGAGAAACAGGAGGGCTGTCCCTCTATCTTCTTCAACAGTGTAATAAGGTTCATTTGACTTCTTGACCGCTTACTCTTGCTTAATGGTAGCGCGTGTGCGTGCGTGCGTGTATGCAGGCACACGTGCATGCGTGTAACACATCAGTGTGTTTACGAACTAGAATCATGAAATTCTTTCAGCTCCGGAAAGTGGCACAAATAAGAGGAATTAAATACCAGGATGCATCCTCTGAGGCGAAGGTACTTAACCAAAAGTAGGCGGTTATTTCTGCGGACTTGTGCTTTGTAGTTTTGCTAAGAAGTGTTTTTGCTGCCATTAAAAGCTCTAACTATGAACGTCCGAAAACATTTCTTAGAACTTTTCTTGTGAATTCAGACCATAAAATAAGAGGGGTGTGTGTGTGTGTGAGTGTGTATGTTTGTAAAGGCATAACTCTGACAAGAAGGCAGATTTTATATTTTCCTTCTCTTTCTCTCGCTGCTCCTTTCTCCAGACCCCCCTCCCATTCAGAACTTCCTTCTTGCTGGCACCGTTCTCAAAAACATCCTTTAAGAGCTGCTCTTTCAACCCTAAGAGTGTGCTCTTTGAGGACATTCCATGCGTGGTTGTCTGATGCCTGGACCGAGGAGCGGGGGAACAACTACCTCACTGATAATACAGGAGTGTGATGCTTCTCGCACTGCACTTATTTCTGGCAAGAAAGAAAGAAAAGAAAAACCCTAAGAGGTCCAACTAATTCCCCATATAAAATGATGTTTACAAATAGAATCTTGCCTTGGCAGAGCAAAAAGCCACCTTTGGCTGGAATGTGTCCTGCAGACATGGCATTACCAATGCTGCTTTTAGCACCGATGGAGTAGGGTCTGTGGCATAGGACAGCAGCCTGTGAACTGTCCCTGAAGTAGAAAACCTTTGAGAAACATCAGTGGTCCTGGTGTGAAAAAGATCAGTGGTCTGATCTTTCCTCCTGCTGAGAGGCTGTGCTTTTCTATTTACAATGGCCTGAAAAGGCAGGATTGCTATGGTGAGCTGATAAAGCCCTTGGTAAGAGTGTTTGTTTCTGGAATACATTGGCCTCTGCCTTTTTTTTTTTTTTTTTTGTAAGTGGCACATACTTAAAAAACAGTTAATAACAAAAATCACCTTAGAAGACTGTTGCAGGTAATGTGGTACAAACTCATTGTTAACGAGAAGAACAGTGTTACTCTGTTGGAGGACCGGGTCCTAGAGGCTGTTTGCGTCACTGTGTGATTTTCCTCTTGATGACAGTGAGCTCTTTCTGAAGTTCACTGAACTTGGGGCGGTTTTCAGGTTTATAATCCCAGCACTTGGTCATAATTTTGAAAATGTCCTCTGGGCAATGCTGAGGGGCTGACATTCGGTACCCTGCAGACCCAAGAGGAACAGAACAGAGAGTTTAGAATGGAGATAAGATATCCATGTTCACACAGGGTATTATGCAGTCGTAATCTTTGGTACCTTATGTCGTAGGTGTAATAGAAACCCAAAAACCCATTTCAGGGCAAACTGACTTCTATTTTTACAGGTGATGCAGAATTCAGTATTACAGAGCCATCGAATTACCTTCTAGCTTGAATAACTTATTTTTCATTTGCTCATTTGTCAGAGTCTGAGGTAAGATAAATCACATACAAATGCATATTTTAGTTCTCTCAGTATTTGCTTTTAGAATTTCCTTTTAGATGTTGTGGGCAGAGTTTAAAACAAAAAAATCTATACAACCCAGCTTTTTGAAGACGAAGAGAGGATAAGGATTTTAGAAACACTAATTTAAAAGTGAAATAAAAATGAATAGGAGTTCTACTCCTTGACAGCCCAAGAACTGTTAGTCCAGAGCCGTCTGGTGCTGTGCTGGGCAGTGTGTGCGTGCCTGTGCGTGTGAGCTCAGGAAGTGAGACGGCGGTGAGAGGAACGAGGGGGCTGCACCCAGTTCCAAGCCAGCCTCCTCGAGAGGGGCCTCACGCGAGGGCATTCCCGCTGTGTCCGAGGTGTTCTCTCTGGTGAGAGCTGGAGACACAAGTGCAGGCCAGCAGGCCACCAGCACCGACCTGCTCCTGCTTCTGGGAACAGCACATGGTTTCTTCAGAAATGTTACACAATTTTCAAAAACTTCTCTCTGAAGTCCAACTACATTTCCGTTTACAATACTATTAGTGGTGCTCATTTGGCATAAAACAAAAAATAGGAGGTTGAGGAACGCTACTCTCTTTCGCTTGCAGACGTCATGCCAGGCAGGGGGAATGGAAGGAAAGCCTATAGCTCTTATTTCTAAACTGTTGGAATCTTTAAAAATTTCTTTTGCTGTTGTTGGTTTTTATTACAGAAGAGCCACACCATCCACGATGCCACACCCCTGCTGTCTGTCTGCACACTGTCCCCTCCTTCCGCTAGGAAATCCACAGACCCAGCATCAGCACCGCCCCTGGGGGCTACCCCGCCTTCGGCTTACCTCTTTCCACTTGCTCCCGGGCTTGCTGATTTGTCATTCCAGGATACGGGCAGACTCCTAAGCTGAACGTCTCCCACAGGAGGATACCAAAGCTCCACACGTCACTCTCAGAACTGTATCTCCCTGCAGGGTGAACAAAACCAGAACTAGGGAAGGGTACAAGTACGGGGCCGTTTCTGGTTGTACAGGCCTCTGTCAGTCACATATTAGCATATTTAAGCTTACCAGCGGAATGCAATGACTAGTGATCTTATTTCTTCACTAGTTTTACTTTCCAGATCACTTCTCCCCCACCAAAAACAAATATTCAGCCAGCATGCAAGCTTACTTTCCCTGTGGTATTTAAATGAGATGGATGGTTTATATAAAAAAAGATATAAATTTATACACATCAGTGCCTAGGAGATTAAATAAGTCGGATTTCTGCAGTTTTGTTTTTGCCTGCATCATTTTCTTTCCATTAAAATTACAAACAAACTTAAAGCAATAATGAAAGTTTCTTAACTTCAATTTTTTTACTTGTCACTGTTTACAGATATTCCTACATCCTTAAAGGTCTCATTTTCTCCACTGTTTCATTCACGGAAAATACACTTTTTCCTGTGCATTCTGAATACAGTACAATTAACATACCTGGCTGACAAGAACAACGTCTTTAAATTATATGGCGCCTTGTTTTGTCAGACTATCTTGGTGCACCTGTTTTACTGAGCCAAATGAGCTAAGCTCTTTGGATTTCCCCCCTTTTTTGGTAGTCTTCTAGAGAAGCACAGAGATAAAAGCACAAGATACCCTCTGGAAATGGATGTGAAATCAAGGAGGGAAACGGAAAAGTCCTTTCCATCCTCTAAGATGCAAAAAATTTAAAGATTTTCATAACATTTTAATGTTATGTATAGAGCATACACTATCATAGCTAAACCCCATTCGTAGTGGCGCAAAAAACAATTCTTAAATGGTTTCATTTCTATCCCCGTTGTAAGCCACCCACCTCAACTCTGCCACTCCAGGATTATAAACACCCCTCGGCTAAAAACGTCTTGTTACTTTAAAGTAAGATGGCTTTTTCTTTTTCTTGAACAAAGTAAAATGAGAATGAGAGCGCGCCTGTGCTTTGGTAACTGCTGTGACGTCAGAGTCTGGAGCATAGTTGCTGATTATCCCCTCCAGCTGTGGGAATTAGCTTCCTTCTTACTAGACAGTAATTATGGAAATTCACTATGCTGTTTGGTAGCAAGATTAGTTTTCTTGTCTGCATATCAACTCTTTTTATGTTTGCCATCCAGTAATTTAACACTTTACAGGGAAGTCATTCAATGACTACAAGTTAAGATCATTTTTGAAGAAAGTCAAAGGTATACAGAGCCAAATACTTTGTTTTTGTAAGATAATATCAAGGTAGAGATCAAGAAAGGGATGTTGCATATAAACCAAGATCACACCGCAAAAGTGAAAGTCAATAACCTAATTCTATAACCTTGACCTTGAATCTGGTTTTCCTGGGTAATTTAAATTTTTTAAAAAAATATATTTTTAATTTATCTACTTACTTTAATGAGGTATAATTGATACATATTATATCAGTTTCGGGTACAGCATAACGATTCAATATTTGTATATATCCCAAAATACAGTAAGTCTAATTGACATCTATCATAATACTTAGTTACAAAAATTTTTTTCTTGTGATGAAAACTAAAGATTTATTCTCTTAGCCACTTTCAAATGTGCCACACAGTAGTATTATAGTTACCATGCTGTGTTTTATATACCCATGATTTATCTATTTTACTACTGGAAATTTGTACTTTTTGAACCCCTTCACCCATTTGACCAATCCTTTACTTCTGGCAACCACCAATCTGCTCCCTATATCTGACTTTGGTTTCCTTCCTTCCTTTCTTCTCTTCCCTTCCCTACCCTTCCCCCCCATCTTCTTCCCTCCTCTACCCTCTGTCTTCCCTCCCCTTCCCTTCCTTCTTCTTCCCTCCCCATCCCTTCCTTCCACCTTCCTTCCCTTCCTTCCATCTTCTTTCCCTTCTTTCTTCCTTCTATCGTCCTTCCTTCCTTTTAAAGATTTCACATGAAAGTGAAATCACATGGCATTGGTCTTTCTCTGACTTATTTCACTTAGCATAATGAGCTCGATGTGCATCTATGTTGTCACAAATGGCAAGATGCTATCTTCTATGGCTGAATGATATTCCATCGTGTATATATACACCACACCTTCTGTATCCTTTTATCTGTCGGTGGGCACTTTCTTTACATGTCATAGCTACTGTAAATAATGCTGCAGTGAACAGGGGGGTCCACATATCTCTTCCAGTTAGTGTTTTTCATTTCTTCAAATAAATACCCAGAAGTGGAAATACTATATCATATGGTAGTTCTATTTTTAATTTTTTCAGGAATCATCATACAGTTTTCCATAGTGGCTACACTATAAACATTTCCACCAGCAGCACACAAAGGTCGCCTTTTTTCACATCCCAACAAACATGGTTTTTTTTGTCTTTTTGATTATAGTCATTTTAACAGGTGTGAGATGATCTCATTGTAGCTTTTTTTTGGACACTGGTATTACAGCACCATTGACTATATTCCCTACGCTGTACCTTTCATCTCTGTGCCTTACTAATTCCGTAACTGGAAGCCTGTACCTCCTACTACCTTTCATCCACTTTGCCCATCCCCCCAAACATCTCCCCTCTGTTAACCCTCAGTTTGTTCTGTGTTTATGGGTATTTCCTGCTTTTGTTTTGTTTTTGTTTTTTTAGATGACAAATATGAGCGAAACCATATGGTATTTGTCCTTGACTTATTTCATTTATCATCATACCCTGTAGATTCATCTATGTTGTCACAAATGGCAACATTTCATCCTTTTTTATAGTCGAGTGATATTCTATCATGTATATATACACCATATCTTTATCCATCTCTCAGCGGACACCTAGGCTGCTTCCATATCTTGGCTATTGTAAATAATGCTGCAATAAACAAAGGAGTGCATATTTTTAAATGTTTTCATTTTCTTCTGATAGAAGTGAAATTACAGGATCATATATTTTTATTTTTAATTTCTTGAGGAACCTTTAAATTGTCTACTACAGTGGCTACACTAATTTACATTCCTACCAGCAGTGCAAAGGGCTCCTTTTTCTCCACATTCTTGACAGTATTGTTATTTCTTTTTGATTCTAGCCATTCTTACAGGTGTAAGGTGATCTCTCATTGTGGTTTGGATTTGCATTTCCTTGATGATTAGTGATATTAAGCATCTTTTCATGTGTCTGTTGACCATCTGTATGTCTTCTTTGGGAGAAAAATGTTCAGGTCCTCTGCCCATTAATATTATAATTTGTGAGTTTTTTTGGTGTTGACTTGTGTAAGTTCCTTATATACTTTGGATATTAACCCCTTATCAGATATGTCATTTGCAAATATCTTCTCCCATTCAGTAGGCTTCCTTTTTGTTTTATTGGTGGTTTCCTTTGCTGTGCAGAAGATTTTTATTTTGGTGTAGTCCCAATAGTTCATTTTTGCTTTTGTTTCCTTTGCCTGAGGAGACGTAGCTAGAGAAATATTGCTAAGGCTAATATCAAAAATACTACTGCTAATGTTTTTTTCTAAGAGTTTCTAAGAGTTTCATGGTTTCAGGTCTCATATTTAGGTCTTTATTTCGAGTTTATTTCTGTGTATGGTGTAAGAAAGTGGTCCAGTTTCATTCTTTTGGCTGCAGCTATCTAGTTTTCCCAGCACCATTTATTATAATTATTTAAAAAAATATATAAGTAATCTCTACACACAAAATGGGGATCGCACTCATGACCCCGAAATCAAGAGTCACACACTCTTACAACTGAGCCAGCCAGGCGCTCATCCCAGCACCATTTATTAAAAAAATTGTCTCTTCCTCAATGTATATTCTTTTCTCCTTTGTCACAGATTAAGTGACCATATAAGCATGGGTTTATTTCTGGGTTTTTTTCTGTTCCACTGACCTATGTGTCTATTTTTGTGTCAATACATACTGTTTTCATTACTACAGCTTTGTAGTACATCTGGAAATCTGGGATTGTAATACCTCTAGCTTTGTGCTTCTTTCTCAATATTGCTTTGGCTGTTCAGAGTCTTTGTGGTTCTATACAAATTTTAGGATTATTTGTTCTAGTTCTCTGAAAAATACTATTGGTATTTTGATAGGGATGGCATTGAATCTGTAGGTTGCTTTGGGTAGTATGGATATTTTAACAATACTCTTTCTTCTAATCCATGAGGATGGTATGTCTTTCCATTTGTTTTTGTCCTCTTCAATTTCTTTCATCAACATTTTATAGTTTCCAGAATACAGGTCTGTCTCACCCTTTGTTAAGTTTATTCCTAGGTATTTTATTCTTTTAGTGCAGTTTTAAGTGGAATTGTTTTCTTAATTTCTCTTTCTACTACTTTGCTGTTAGTGTATAAAAACACTACAGATTTCTGTATGTTAATTTGTATCCTGTAACTTTACTAAATTTATTTATTCTAATGGTTTTTGGTACAGTCTTTTGGGTTTTCTACTTATAGTAACATGTCATCTGTAAATAGTGACAGTTTTACTTCTTCCTTACCAACTTGGATGTCCTTTATTTCTTTTTCTTTTCTCATTGCTATGGCTAGGACTTCCAGCACTATGTTGGATAAAAGTGGCAAGAATGGACCTCCTTGTCTTCTTCTTTATCTTAGAGGAAAAGCTCAGTTTTTCACCATTGAGTATGATGTAAGCTTTGGGCATTTCATGTATGGCCTTTACTATGTTGAGGTATGGTCCCTCTAAACTCAGCTTATTAAGAATTTTTATCACGAATGGATGTTGAATTTGGTCAGACGCATTCTGTGTATCTAACTGAAATGATGATTTCACTTTGATTGATTTGTGAATATTGAACTATCCTTGCGCCCCTGGAATAAATCCTACTTGATTGTAGTGAATGATCCTTTTAATGTCATGCTGAATGTGGTTTGGTAATGTTTTGTCGAGGATTTTTGCATCTTTGTTCACTAGGGATATTGGCCTGTAGTTTTCTTTTTTTGTACTGTCTTGGTATGGTTTTGATGTGAAGGTAAGGCTGGCCTTACAGGATGTATTTGGAAGCTTTCTCTATTTCTTAATGTAATTTGAAGAAGATAAGTATTAACTCTTCATTAAATGTTTGGTAGAATTCACCTGTGAATCCATCTGGTTCTGGACTTTTGTTTGTTGGGAGTTTCTGATTACCAATTCAATTTGGTCATTAGCAGTTGGTCTGTTCATATTTTCTAATTGTTCCTGATTTTTAGAAGAAGATATGTTTCTAGGAATTTATCCATTCCTTCTAGGTTGTGCAATTCATTGGCATATAATTTTTTGTAGTAGTCTCTTGTAATCCTTTGTATTTCTGTCATCTTGGTTGTTACTTTTCTTTCATTTCTGGTTTTCTTTATTTAGGTCCTCTTTTTTCTTGATGAGTCAGGTTAAAGATTTAGCAATTTTGTTGATCTTTTCAAAGAACCAGATCTTGGTTCCACTGATATTTTTTTTTTTTTTTTTTTTTTTTTGCTTTCTTAAGTCTCTCTTTCATTTATTTCTACTGATCTTTATTATTTCCTTCCTTCTACTAACTTTGGACTTTGTATGTTCTTTTTTTTCTAGTTCCTTTAGGTGTAAGGTAAGATTGTTTATTTGAGATTTTTGTTTGTTTGTTTCTTGAGGGAGACCTGTATTGCTATGAATTTCCCTCTTAGAATTACTTTTACTGTATCTCAACGATTTTGAGCCATTGTGTTTTCATTTGTCTCCATGTATTTTTTTAATTTCCTTTTTGATTTCTTCATTGAATCATTGCTTGGTTAGCAGCATGTTGTTCAGCCTCCATGTGTTTGGGCTTTTTCTAGGTTTTTTTTTTCCCTATAATAGATTTCTAGTTTCATACTGTTGTGATCAGAAAAGATGTATGATATCAGTCTTCTTAAATTTATTGAGATTTGTTTTGTGGCCTAACGTGATTTATTCTGGAGAATGTTCTCCATGTGCATTTGAAAAGAAATGTGTATTCTGTTGTTTTTGGATGGAATGTTCTGTATACATCTGTTAAATCCACCTGTCTATTGTGTCATTCAAAGACACTGTTTCCTTATTGATTTTCTGTCTGGATGATCTCTCCATTGATATGAGTAGGGTGTTAAAGTCCCCTACTATTATTTTATTAGTGTCAATTTCTCCCTTTATGTCTTTTAATATTTGCTTTATGTATTTAAGTGCTCCAATATTGGGTGTATAGATAGTTAGAACTGTTATATCCTCTTGATCCCTTTATCATTATGTATTGCCCTTCTTTATTTCTTGCTACAGTCTTTGTTTTAAAGCCTGTTTTATCTTATATGAATATTGCCCTTTCCTTTCATAATTTTCTTCTGATTATGTCATTTTCTTTTCTGCTTAACGAAGTCCCTTTAACATTTCTTGTAAGACAGTTTAGTGGTGAGGGACTCCTTTAACTTTTGCCTGGAAAACTCTTTATTTCTCCTTTAATTCTAAATAATAACCTTGCCAGGCAGAGTGTTCTTGGTTGTAAGTTTTTTCTTATCAGCACTTTGAATATTATGATGCCATTCTCTTCTGGCCTGCAAAATTTCTGCTGAAAAATAAGCCAGTAGCTTTATAGGATTACCCTTGTATATTACAAGTTGCTTCTCTTTTGTTGCTTTAACATTTTTTTTAATCTTTAATCCTTGAAATTGTGATTATGTGTGTCATGGTGTGGGTCTCCTTGGGTTTATCTTGTTTGGAACTTTCTTTGCTTCCTGAACCTGGAGCTATTACTTCTTGAAATAAGTTTTCTGCTCCTTTCTCTTCTCCTTCTGGAACCCCTATAATGTGAATGTTTGTTTGCTTGATGTTAAGATCAAGGTTATGATCCCTTAGCCTAACCTCATTTTAAAAATTCTACTTTTTGCTTTCCTGCTTGAGTGCTATTACCCTGTTTTCCAGATTGATGATCTGTTCTTCTTCATCCTCAAATCTAATATTGATTGCCTCTAGTGTATTTTTCATTTTGGTTATTGTATTCTTCAACTCTGATTAGTTTTGTTTTACATTTTCTCTTAGTGAAGTTCTCACAAAGTTCATCTATTCTTCTCCAGTCTGGTAAGCATCTTTATGGCATTACTTTGAACTATTTGTCAAGTAGATGGATGCTCTCCATTTCATTTAGTTCTTTTTCTGAGGTTTTGTTTTGTTCTTTGATTTGAAGCATCTTCCTCTGTCTCCTAATTTTGCTTGTCTTTCTGTGTTTGTTTCTATGAATGAGGCAAAACTGCTATGTCTGCTAACTTGAGAAAATGGTCTTGTGTGTGGTCATCCCCTGTGTAGACTGTGTGTGCTTGGTGACTTTGGCTGGCTGGCTGGAGCCGTGACTGATATTGGCTGGGGTTCCTGGGCACTCTGTACTAGGCTTCCCTGGTGGGAGTGGAAGTGGGTATGGGCCAGAGCAATCCTGGGCAGTCTCTTGAAGAGGGTGCCCTGCAGGAGAGCTGAGGCTAATGTGGGGTGCAAGCCAGGGGTCCCAGGGTATTCAGTGCAGGCAAAGATAACCCTGGTGGGGTGGCTGACACTGAGGGATCCGTAAGCCTGGGTGTCCTGGGATGCTCTATGCAGGATGCATCCTGGTAGGGTGGCTAGAGCCAGGGCAGGGTGTGGGCTGGGGGGCTCCCAGAGGACTCTGTAACAGGAGTGCCCTAGCAAGTCATCTGGAGCCAAAGTGGTATCTTTGAGGGTGAGGTGCACCTGTGTTACCTTGGCAAAAACTACTAGAGATGTAATGAGCACTGACCAGGCATGTCCTGGTGTGTGCTGTGCTGGGTGGGGATGCCTTGCTAGGATGGCTTGGGTTGGTGTGGGCTAGGGGTTCAGGGTTCATTGAGGAGGCAGGCTGGCTTTCAAGGTGCAGTGGAATGTAAACCATGACACTTGCCAGCCCCTCTGATTTGGAGAGTTCCAGCAGCTCCCCTGCTGTTTAGAAGAGTTCTAGAGCTAGATCTTTTAAATTCTAATTGCTTTTTTAAACCACGGCTTTTTTCTCCTTTTTTTTTTTTTTTTTTTAACCTAAGTTCCAAAGGGCATCTGGGACATCATGTCACGGTGGTTTTGATTTGCATTTTCCTGGTGATTAATGATATTGAGCATTTTTTTTTTCATGTACTTATTGGCCATCTGTATGTCTTCTTTAGAAAACGGTCTTGTCAAATTTGCCTGTTTCTTAATTGAATTAGTTTTTTTATATTGAGTTGTATGAATTATTTTGGATATTATCAGCCCTTCATCAGAAACATGATTTGCAAATACTTTCTCCCATTTAGCAGGTTCCCTTTTCATTTCGTTGTTTCCTTTCCTTTGCTGTGCAGAAAGTTGTAGCTTGATGTAGTCCTACTAGTTAGTTAAAGTAGAAAACCTTTGCTTTTGGTGTCAGATCCAAAAAAATTATCTCCAAGACCAAGTCAAGGAAATTACTGCCTATGTTTACTTCTAGGAATTTAGTGGGTTTGAGTCTTCTGTTAAAGTCTTGAATCCATTTCGAGGTAATTTTTGTGTATGGTATAAGATAGTGGCCCAGTTTCATTCTTTTGCATGTGACTGTGTAGTTTTCCCAGCAGCATTTATTGAAGAGACTGTTCCCTCCCTATTGTATCGTCTTGGTCCTTCTGTTATAAATCGATTAACCATATATACATTGGTTTATTTCTGGGCTCTCCTATTTCATTGATCTATGTATCTATTTTTACACCAACACCCTACTGTTTCAATTACTACAGCTTTTTAGTAGAGTTTGACAACAACCAGCACAATGCCTCCAACTTTGTTCTTTCCCAAGATTGCCTTGGTTATTCATGGTCTTTTGTAGCTCCATACAAATTTTAGAATTGTTCTATTTCTTTCAAAAACGCATTTAATCTGTTGGTTACTTGGGTAGTATATACATTTAACAATATTAATTCTCCTAATCCAGGAGCATGGAATATCTTTTATTTGTATTGTCATCAGTTTCTTTCAATAATATCTTACAGTGTCTGAGTATAAGTCTTTCACCTCCTAAGTTAAATTTATTTGTAGGTATTTTATTCTTTTTGATGCAATTGTAAACAGATTGTTTTCTTAATTTCTCTTTCTGATAGTTCATTTCAATGTATAGAAATGCAACAGATTTTTGTATACTGTACCCTGCAACTTTACAGAATTCATTAATTCTAACAGTTTATTGGTAGAGTCTTTAGTGTTTCTATATATAATAATGCCATCTGCAAAGAGTGGTAATTTTACTTCTTTTCCAGTTGACATGCTTTTTATTTTATCCTTACATAATTGCTCTGGCTACAACTTCCAATACTACGTTGAGTAAAAGTGGTGAGAGTGGGAATCCTTGTTTTATTCCTGATCTTAGAAAAGCTTTCAGCTTTTCACTGTTGAGTATGATGGCTGTGGGCTTGTGTCATATATGGCCTGTATTATGCTCTGATATGTTCTTTCTATACCCAGTTTGTTGAGATTTTATCACAAATGGATGTTGAATTTTGCCAAATGCTTTTTTCTGCATCGATTGAGATGATAATTTTTATCCTTCCTTTTGTTTCTTTGGCAATTCTCGTTGATTGTCTTGTGGAGGTTAAAACATTCCTGCATCCCTGGAATAAATCCCACTTGAATGTGGTGTGTACCTCTTAATGTATTGCTGAATTCGGTTTGCTAAAATTTTGTTGAGGAATTTTGCAGCTATGTTCATAAGAGATATTGGCCTATAATTTTCTTTTCTTGTGGTGTCTTTGTCTGGTTTTGATATCAGGGTGATGCTGGCCATGTAAAATGACTTTGGAAGTATTTCCTCCTCTTCTATTTTTTGGAAGAGTTTTAAAGAAGAATTAATGCCCATCTTTCTCCATGTTTGGTAAGATACGCCAGTGAAATCATGTGGTCCTGGACTTTTGTTAGTTTTTGTTTACTAGTAAGGAAATCAAATCAGTAATCAGTTTGTTCAGATTCTCTATGTCTTCATAATTCAGTCTTGGTTAAGTTGTATATTTTTAGGAATTTATTCTACTTTGTCCTTGTGTTGTGGCATATTGTTGTTCACAGTAGTCTTTTATGACCCTTTGTATTTCTGTGGTACCAGTGTAATATCTCCTCTTTCATTTCTTGTTTTGAGTCCTCATTTTTCTTTGTAAGTCTAGCTAAAGGTTTGTCAATTTTATTTTTTTCAGAGAACAAT
This sequence comes from Ursus americanus, assembly GCF_024610735.1. Classification (NCBI taxonomy): domain Eukaryota; kingdom Metazoa; phylum Chordata; class Mammalia; order Carnivora; family Ursidae; genus Ursus; species Ursus americanus. The sequence goes on from NC_142131.1 coordinate 3,493,533, forward strand.
CTCTTTGCTCACCCACCATTCTTTTTATTGTCTTTTTAGTCTCTTTCCTATATTTCTGCTCTGAGCTTTGTTATTTCCTTCCTTCTACTAACTTTGGGCTTCATTTCTCCTTCTTTTTCTAGTTACTTGATGAATAATGTTAGTTTGAGATTTTTCCCTTTATTTATTGCCATGAACTTCCCTCTTAGAATTGCTTTTCCTGCATCTCATAAATTTTGGTATATTGTATTTCCATTTTGATTTGTCTCAAGGGTTTTTTAAAATATTTTATTTACTTCTTCTACAGAGAGAGAACACACATAAGCAGAGGGAGAGGGAGAAGCAGAGAATCCCAAGCAGACTCCATGCTGAGTGAGGAGCCCCATGAGGGGCCTGATCTCACAACTCTGAGATCATGACCTGAGTCGAAATGAAGAATTGGACACTTAACTGACTGAGCCACCCTGGTGCCCCTCAAGGTATTTTTTTTGATTGCTCTTTTGATTTCTTTAACCCATTGGTTTTTCAGTAGAATGATGTTTAATCTCCAAATAAATGTGAAATTTCATAACATTGTGGTCAGAAAAGATGCTTGATATGATTTCAATCTTCTTAAATTTATTAAGACTTGTTTTGTGGCCTAAGATATGATCTGTCCTAGAGAATATTTCATACGCATTTGAGAAGGATGCGTATTTTGGTGCTTTTGAATGAGATGTTCTGTATATATCTACGCAGTCCATCTGGTCCAATGTGTCATTTAAAGTCCATATTTCCTTACTGATTTTTCTGTCTGGATGATCCATCCATAGATGTAAGTGGTATTTTAAACTCTTCTACATTATTGCTATTTATTTCTCCCTTTAGATATGTTAACATTTGCTTTATATGTTTAAGTGCATAAATATTTACAAATGTTATATACTCTTGTTATATTGGCCACTTTATCATTCTGTGATGCCCTTCTTTGTCCTTGAATAGTCTTAAAATCGATTTGGTGTGATATAAGTACAGCTATCTTAGCTTTCTTTTTATTTTCATTGGCATGAAATATCTATTCCTATCTCCTCAAGTCTGTGTATGTCCTTTCATCTGCAGTGAGTTTCCTGTGGGCAGCTTATAGATGAATCTTGTTTTTTATCCACTCATCCAGTCTCTGTCTTTTGATTAGAGAATTTAGTCAATTTACACTTAAAGCAATTGTTGATAGATATGTACTTATTGCTGGTATAATTGCTTCCCAGCTGTTTGTAGTTTTTCTCTGTTCATTTCTTCTCTTGCTCCTTTCCTTTGTGGTTTGATGACTTTCTTTACTGGTATGCTTAAATTTCTTTTCTAATGATCTTTTGTGTATCTACTATAAATTTTTGCTTTGTGGTTACCATGAGGGTTACATAAAAAAACCTATATTTATAACACTCTATTTTAAGTTGATAAAAACTTAAGTTTGAATGGATTCTAAAGCTCTACAAATTTACTCTCCCTCACAACATTTGGTTTTTGATGTCATAGTTTACATCTTTTTATTTTGTGTATCCCTTAACTAATTATTAGTTATTTTTATTACTTTTGTCTTTTAACCTTCATAGTAGCTTTGTAAATGATTAATCTATCTTCACTATACATTTACCTTTATCAATGAGATTTATACTTTCATGTGTTTTCTCGTTACTAATAAGCACCCTTTCTTTTCAGCTTAGAGAAGTCCTTTTAACATTTCTTGTAAGGCTGGTTTAATGGTGATGAACTTCTGAACTTTCGCTTATCTGGAGAATTCTTTGTATCTCCATCAATTCTAAATGGTAACTTTGCCAAGTAGAGTCTTCTTGGTTGCAAGTGTTCTACTTTCAGTTTCTGAATATATTGTGCTACTCTCTTCTGGCCTGCAAAGTTTCTGCTAAAAAATTTGCTGATAGTCTTATGGGGGCTCCTTTGTATGTGACAATTTGTTTTTCTCTTGCTGCTTTTAAGATTCTTCTCTTTAATCTTTGACATTTTAATTATGTGTCTTGGTGTGAGTCTCTTTGAGTTCCTTTTATTTGTAACTCAATGGGCCTCCTAGATCAGGATGTGTTTCTTTCCCTAAATTTGGGAAATTTTTAACCATTATTTCTTCAAAGAAGTTGTCTGTCCCTTACTCTCCCCTCTTCTTCCTCTGGGTCTTATATAAGGCAAATGTTAGTCTGCTTCATGGTGTCCTATAAGTCCCTTGAGTTATCTTCACTTTTTAAAATTCTTTTTGCTGCTCTGATTGGGTGAGTTCACTACTTTGAGTTAACGGGTCCTTGCTTTTTCATCCAGTTTGCTGGTAAACTCCTCTAGTGTATTTTTTTTTTTTTAAGCTCAATTATTTCATGTTTCAGCTCTGTGACTTGTTTGGTACTTTGTTAGATTTTCTATCTCTTCATTGAAGTTCTCGCCATGTGCATCCCTTCTTCTGAGTTTGGTAAGCATCATTATGATCATTACTTTGAAGTCTTTACCAGGTAAATCATTTATCTCTGTTTCACTAAAATTTTATTTTCCTGAGGGTTTATTTTGTTCTTTCGTTTGGAACATATTTCAGTGTTTCTTCATTTTGCTTGACTCTGTTGGTTTTTATGCATTTAAGGAACAGCCACCTCTCCCAGTCTTGTAGAAGTACCCTCATGTATTACATGAATGTCGTCATTGAACCTTGCCCTAGCTCTTTGTTGTCTTTCAAACCTTTGTGATTGCCCATGCAGACTACTTTAATAGCTCACAGTAGTTGAGGGCACTCCTAGACCTATCGTGTCCAAAAGAAGGAATCTCAGCACTGAAACTGAGTTTGATTTGCAGCCAGTTTAGTAGTTTCTAAACTACTGGCTGGTCCTACAGTCCTGTGGGACTACAAGTGTAAGCCCCACTGACCACTAGAGCCAGCCAATCTGGAGTTGTCCTCTGGGCAGCAGTTGTAAAAATTGGGGTTTTAGATGAGTGCATAAGTTCCTTTCTGGGAGATACCAGGGAGGTGGAGTGAGGCAGAGGGAGAGTGCAAAGATGGTATCTACCAGTCTGCATTACTTCAGCCTCTAGATGGGTGCCAAACCTGAAGACTTCCCCTCAGTCTGAAGCCCCCGACAGGCGAATGGTCTTCTTTCATAGTTGGCTTTTGGTGCAGTGCCTTGGGGAATGCTTGCTTGCCAAGAACTCTCTGATGTTACAGTCCTCTAGGACTCAGGAATGCAAGTGTCCCTTGGTCACTAGAGCCAGATCAAGGGGCATTCTCTGGATGGCAGCCCCTAAAACTAGAACACCAGGTGGGTGTAAGAGCTCTCTCCTGAGAGACACTGGTGCTCTGGAAAACATCAGGGACAGAATATGAAGATGACACCTGCCCTTTAATGTCTCTGGAAAGGATTATAGTCAGGTCTTAGATGTGTGTTCAGTTAGAAGCCTGCACCTCTGGCTGTAGCTATGATGATAAGACAAAAGGCCTCTTTCGCAGAAAGACAGAGCTCTTCAGCCTACTGCCACTTACTATGCCCTAGGGATGGTACCTGTTTAAGAACTTTATTGGTTACAGTCCTGTGGAGCTGTGAAAGTAAGCCCTGCTGACCACCAGAGCCAGGTGATATAGAGGTGTTCCCAGGTACCAGCTAGTAAAACCTAAGCACTAGACAGGGCATGAGCTCCTTTCTGGGAGACTGTGGCAAGAAAAGTAGAGGGAAAGTACAGAGATGGTGTCCACAGGCCTGTAGATGGGTGCCATGCCAGAAGTCTGCCCTCAGGCCACAGCTCCTGGACAAGCAAGTAAAGACTGTGGCTATGCTGGCGTCTGTCAGGGCACTTGGGTGGTAGCCTGCCAAGAACTGTCTCTTGGACTGTTACAGTCATACGGTACACAGGAATGCAAGCCCCCTGGCTTCCAGAACCTGATGATCAAGGGGTGTTCCCTGTGTGGCAGCTGCAAAAACCAGGCTACTAGATATGTATAAAAGCTTCCCCTCTGAGAGATAAGGATGCTCTGGGGTGCAGCAGCAGGAGAATGTGAAAATGGCATCTGCCAGCTTCCATCCCTGGAAAGGATCCCCAGCAGACCTGTAGATGTGTATTAAATAAGATGCCTCTCAGGCTGATGCTTTAAGTCTAGCAAATGAGCTGCTTTCATATAGCCTGTCCGTTGGCTGCTTCTGCTCTGGGCCCTAGGGCAGGTGATTCCAAGCATGGGGTCTTTTAAGAGTTGTTTTTACATTCCCTGTAGCCTGTGGGTTACATGGATGTGAGCCCTGTTGGTTTTGGAAGGTAGATATTTTGGGAGCTGACCACTCAGGTGCAGGTCTTAAATGCTGGGATGCCTGAAGTGGGGGCTTAAACCTTTTGCTCTTCAGGAGAAGCTCTGGGTTTTTAGTTTCCTCCTGATGATGGTTCTCTGTGCTGGGGGAGGGGTTTATGATGAGATGGTGTCTTAGCCTCTCTTACCTGCTGTGATACCGGGTTTTTTTTTCTTGTTTGCCTAATTCGTAGCACTTGCTTAGCTAGTTTTTTGGGGTTTTTTGAGAAAATTGTTCCATAGACTTGGTGTGTCTGTGAGAGAGGTGTGAGTTGGGATCTTCCTACATCATCATGTTGAAACAGAACCTTGTTGGGTAATTTTAATGGGCTAAGAGCAACTTATGATTGTATGGAATTTTGCTACTTCTCCATCTCATTTGATCCCCACAATACCCTTATGTGGAAAAGGCACTATTTTCTCATCTTGCAAATTAGAAAACATAGGTGCAGATAAGTAGATGACTTGCCAAGGTCATGCAACTAATGACATAACTGGAGGGAAATCTGGCCCTGATGATGGATCCAGGACTCTTTTCACTATAAATCCTGCCTCTTTCTCATTTCAGATTACTTAGTTATGTCAGGTTAATTAGAGGACGCATCAGCCCAAAATTCTTAGGTGACAAATGAAAAAATGTCTTTTAATTTTCTTTTTTAGATTATTTCTTAGTTGAAGATGAGTATCCTATTTGCGCTTTACAAAGACAGTCCTTCGGTAACAGCTATACGGAGCACGGTAGCAATATATGCTGAAAAGACTATCAAGTGTGCGGCCATTTCATGTTTAAAAAGTGGGGGAGGGGATATATATACAATTATGTATTGTGTGGCTTGAGGTGGGTGGGAGAGGAGCTTACATGTCATTGCAGGCTCTACTATTGCTTGATTTAAAAAAAAAGTATATGTGTCATTTTTTAAAAAATTAAATGAGAGCAACACTAATGACAAAATAATGGTGAAAGTAAGTTCAAGTCTATGGCCCTAAGACAAAATTTCTCAGAGGTTCCTTAGACTGAAGTATTTTTCTGTCAACTTTGCTCCCACATGTCATGGGAGACTTGGGCAGTATTTCAGCTACTCTGAGGCAACAATGAAGAAGAAAAGACCCTTGGAAATAAGGCAAAATCTTGCCACGAATCATAAAATGATACTTGCATAAAATATGAAAGAAGTATTAAGAAGTAGGTCTTTCAATAGATATATTTTCCACTCCTGTTAAACTCTGAGGAACTCCCTCATTGGGTTGGGTAATAAATAAAATATTCCAGACTTCTTCCTCATCTGTTATAATCTCTCCCCCTTTGTCATGTAAATTGTTCTGCATCGTATTAATAGTAAAGACGAAAAAAAATGTCCCTCATTGCCAACCAAAGATCTTCATATCTCTATTACTTAAAATGCTGTAGGTCTGGCTCTAAGAGATATCTGGAAATAGAATTTTGATTTGTAAATACTGCAGCTTGAAATTCAACTAAAATACATTTTGATTGAAAGGCAGAATTGCTCTTGGCATAACAGTAAGAGGACTTTGAAAGGCAATGAAGAGGATCTGGTCAATAGGGTTAAAACAAACCTAGCTGGATTTCAGCTCTCACAAGTCCAGTTCCAGCCCCTTATAGGAATGCTATAAGAAGGGGTTAACAACATTTTGTCCCTTAAAGAAAACCTCTGCATAAATAACATGGTATAGTCTTTTATCCTGTGATTGTTTGTCATAGGAATATAACCTTAGAGTAATATCAGTGAAGAAAATAGCAGGGCTGCCATTTTCTCTAGATTCTCAGGAATAGTGGAATTGGTCTGTGATCATTAGAAAGCTCACAAAAACTTCTCTTGCCAGCACATGGGAAGGCAAATGAGGGTGAGGATTAGTATCTATGGAGTTTGTTAAGCTCAAAAACTTCATTATTGGGAAGTAGAACAACTTAGTCAATTTCTCATAATGACAACTACTTACAACATATACTCCACAGTATCATTAGTATACAAAATACAGAACAGATCCCCAACTAACTTCCAAGCACATCCCAAAGCTTTATCTGGAAAATATTTGGCGGTTCCTTGAAAAGTTAAACACAGAATTACCATATGACCCTTAGTGTATACCTAGAATAACTAAAAACAGGTACTCAAATCCTTATACACAAATGTTCATAGCAGTATTCACAGTAGCTGAAAGGTGAAAACTGCCCAAATATGCACATTGGATGAATGGATAAACAAACTGTAAGGATATACAATGGGATATTCAGCCATAAAAAGGAATTGCCGTAATTATACACGCTACAACATGGATAAACCTCAAAAACATTTAAGAAATGTATAGTATGATTCCATTTATAAGGAATATGAAGTATAGGTAAATCCACAGCCACGGAATGTAGACGTGGTTGCCGGTGGCTGGGGGAAAGGAGGAATGGGGAGTTTTATTTTGGAGCGATGAAAACGTTGGACCTAGAAAGAAGCAGTGGTTGTACAATACTGTGAACTGTACTAAATACCACTGAATTATTCACTTCAAAATGGTTAATTTCAAGTTATGTGAATTGTACCTCACTTAAAAGCTTTGTCTTTAATTTAGGCATTAAATTAAGGCACTTATAAATGCCCTATTTTTCATGATGAAGTAATTTTTCATTTTAAATCAGTAAAGAATCATTTTATATTTCAATTTAAAACATGCTATACCCATTCACCAACCCATGGCTCATGTGCTGCTTCCCTTAATGAAAATGTAATTTATAATTTCACTTAAAGCACAATCTCTCGCAATTCTTGAACCCATCTTGTTATAGCCCATTTTATCCCAAACACAGGTAATGCAACCTGTATCTATTTCCAATTACAATGACACACACACACAAATCCCTGCTGTTTTATAAATGTAACTTCCATCTCTCTCCACAAGACTTATGCAAGTTCCAGAGGCTGAAATGCTAAGAAAGCATGTTAACTTTTAGAGTGAGAAACTATAGACTTGACAATATTTTAAAACCTAATATTAGATGAGGTTATTGCACCATTTATAAGACATTCAAAAGCAATGGTCCAGAGCCACTGCAACACTTTAAAAATAACCATTTGGGGGGGGGATTAGAAAAAACCCTCTCCAAAGTGCTTATTAGTATATCCATCTTTTTTTTTTTTTTTAAAGATTTTATTTATTTATTTGACAGAGATAGAGACAGCGAGAGAGGGAACACAAGCAGGGGGAGTGGGAGAGGAAGAAGCAGGCTCATAGCAGAGGAGCCTGATGTGGGACTCGATCCCATAACGCCGGGATCACGCCCTGAGCCGAAGGCAGACGCTTAACCGCTGTGCCACCCAGGTGCCCCAGTATATCCATCTTTTAAATCTAGCAGTCTTACATATAGAAATCTGACCAACAATGTCAATGAATTAAGTTTCTGCTCATGTGTAAGTACAAAATATGAATACTTACACATTACCGTGTTGATTTTCAAATCATTCTAACTTGGGCTCCGCTTTACTCCTGTAATTTGGCTTGTGTATGTTTTGTGCCGACTGAGTACATTTTTACCACCAAAAAGCAAAACAGTCTATTCTTACCATAATTAAGAGCTTCTGGTGCTGTCCATTTAATGGGAATCTGCTTTAAGCCAGAAGACGAATACACTCCACCATCCTCTTGACGAGACATTCCAAAGTCACTGATTTTCAGAACATTATTTTCACCTACCAGGCAGTTTCTTGCAGCAAGATCCCTAGGTTACAATAAGACATAGAAAATACCTATTAAAACAAATTGAAAGCTGCTTTCACATTTATGACTTCCACACTTTGCATTTTTACATTTGCAATGTATTTATAATGAGGTTAAGAATGCTTGTGATTTACCAGTCCTCATCTTTTCTGTCATAGGTAAAAATCACCAGTGAGAATATTTGCGTAGGGAACAGGCCCCATGCTAATTTTCTAGGCATCACATATATTTCCATTTAGATAGAAAAACACTGCTTCTAGGGTTAAGAGAAAATCCCAGAGGGAGGCTAAGCAAACTTGGCATTATTTCTCATTGGACTGGATCTCCTAGAGCAGGACTCTTTTACATAACTTCTGTGATGATGGAATGGTTTCTATCTGTGCTGTGCTGCCCAATAGGTAGTCATTAACCACGTGCGAGGATTAAACACTTGGAATGGAACTCATGTGATGGAGAAACTGAATTTTTAAATTTACTTTTAGTTGATTAAATTTAAATAGCTGCATGTCACTAGACAGCCTTTGGCTATTGTAGCCTTAGAGCTTCCCAAGGGCTGGAGAATGGCTGAGGTGCCAGAGAGCTTTGCAACTCTCTCTACTGCCTCTGGGACAGGCACAACTTTGCATGATCTGGCTCTGCCTGTCCTCTCACCCTATCTTGTTCTACCCACACTGGGCTTCTTTCTGTCCTCAAATGCAGGACAAATCCCCTAACATGACAAGCTTATTTCCACTCTAGGGCCTTGCAGTTAGCTGTTCCCTTTACCTGGAGTGCTTTCCCTCTAGGCTACAGTATAGCTGGCTCATCTTCATTCATTCTTAGCTCAAATACCCTCTTCTCAGAGAAATCTGTCTTGATCATCTCTTTTGCTCACTGCTGTCTTCCTTATCAGGTAAGGGTGAAGTCTCTAATTCTAGTGAGAAGCCCTTCAATAATCAAATTCTTATATGTACACCTACATGTTTATACATTTTTATAAATTTAAATATATGTAGAGAGAGGGAGACAATGTTTATGTGTGTATGAATCTATACATACACACAGAAAATCAGATGTTATGTCCCATGGTGCTGCGTATTAAGAAGAAAGTTGTATAAAGGGAGAGGTTTACTGGAAGGAATCCTGTTCTAGATAGGCTGTTAGGGAAGGTCTCTTTGATAATATGGTATTCGATCAAAGACATGAAGGAAGTTAAGAAGAAAGCCCTGGGGATATCTAGGAGGAGAGCATTCAAGATAGAAAGAGCAATAGATAACAAAGACCCTGAAATTGGGACATGCTTGATATATTTATGGAATGAGTGAGGGGAAGAGAATAGTCATTTTAATCAGAGCGTTAGCCTGGACCAAATGATGTATAGCTTCTAAGTTCCTTGGATTTTATTCACAGTAAGCTGGACGGTAACCAGAGAGTTCTGCATACAGGAATGGCAGATCCAGAAAGACCACTTAGGAGATTAGACTATTTCAGAAGTCCATGAAAGGCAACAAGAGCCTGCATGAAGATGGAGTCAGTCAGCTGTATTTGAAAAGTACAATCAATAACATTTGCTGGTAGGCTGGATGTGGAATAGGAGAGAAAAAGAATCATGGATGACTCCCAGATATTTTGGCCTGAACACCTGGAAGGATGGAACTGACATTTATTGAAATGGGGAAGGTTACCCAAAAATTACTGGAAATGATACAGGAATTCAGCCCAAATCGCAGGATATAAAATCAATGCACAGAACTCACTTGCATTTCTATATACTAACAAAGAGAAGAGAAAAAAGTCTCTTTAACAAATGGTGTTGGGAAAATTGGATGGCCACCTGCAGAAAAATGAAACTAGACCATTTCCTTATACCATACACAAAAATAAACTCATACTGGGTAAAAGACCTAAATGTGAGATAAGAATCCACCAAAATCCTAGAGAACACAGGCAGCAACCTCTTTGACCTCGGCCGCAGCAACTTCTTGCTAGACATGTCTCCAAACACAAGGGAAACAAAGGCAAAAATGAACTATTGGGACTTCATCAAGATAAAAAGCTTTTGCACAGCAAAGGAAACAGTCAACAAAACCAAAAGAAAACCAACGGAATGGGAGAAGATCTTTGCAAATGATTTATCAGATAAAGGGCTAGTATCCAAAATTTATAAAGACCTTATCAAACTCAATAATCCAGTCAAGAAATGGGCAGAAGACATGGTCAGACATTTCTCCAAAGAAGACAAATAGCCAACAGACACATGAAAAGATGCTCAACATCACTCAGCATCAGAGAAATACAAATTAAAACCACACTGAGATACCACCTCACACCAGTCAGAATGGCTAAAATTAACAACTCAGGAAACAACAGGTGTTGGCAAGGATGCAGAGAAAGGGGAATGCTCTTGCACTGTTGGTGGGACTGCAAGCTGGTACAGCCACTCTGGAGAGTAGTATGGAGGCTCCTCGAAAAGTTAAAAAGATAACTACCCTATGACTCAGCAATTGCACTACCAGGTAGTTATCCAAAGGATACAAACAGTGATTCAAAGGAGCACATGCGCTCCAATGTTTATAGCAGCAACGTCCACAATAGCCAAACTATGGAAGGAGCCCATATGTCCACGGACAGAAAATGGATAAAGAAGATGTGGTATATATACACAATGGAATATTATTCAGCCACCAAAAATAGTGAAATTGTGTCATTTGCAACAATGTGGATGGAACTAGAGGGCATTATGCTAAGCGAAATAAGTCAGAGAAAGACAAGTACCGTATGATTTCACTCCTATGTGGAATTTAAGGAACAAAACTGATGAGCATAGGGAAAGGGAAGGAAAAATAAAGTAAGACAAAAACAGAGAGAAGCAAACCAAAAGAGACTCTTGATTATAGGAAACAAACTGAGGGTTTCCGGAAGGGGAGGTGGGTGGGGGAATGGGGTAAATGGTGATGGGCATTAAGAAGGGCACTTGTAGTGATAGCACTGGGTTTATATGCAACTGATGAATCACTAAATTCTATCTCTGAAACTAATAATACATTATACATTAATTAAATTGAATTTAAATTAAAAAGAAATGCAGAAAGTTAGTGAGAAGACAGAGGACTAGATTCATGGAGTTGGGTGGAGCCAGCCGACTTATCTCCTATTGTCCATTTCTTTCTTTTTTTTTTTTTTTAGTAAAAGAATTCCAATTTTAGCTGAATATATTACCATCCATTTGAAAACTCCTATACTTCCCAACGTCCCCTGCAACCAGATGTGGCCATAATCTAAGTTCTGGACAATAAGATATAAGCATAAGATGTGTTCAGAATTTCTAGGAAGTTTCTTATACCACCTCACCTCTGTCAGAATGGCTAAAATTAACAACTCAGGAAACAACAGATATTGGCGAGGATGCAGAGAAAGGGGAACCCTCTTACACTGTTGGTGGGAATGCAAACTGGTGCAGCCACTCTGGAAAACAGTATGGAGGTTCCTCGAAAAGTTAAAAATAGAGCTACTGTATGACCCAGCAATTGCACTACTAGGTATTTGCCCAAAGGATTAAAAAAAAAATACACACACACACACACACACACACACACTAGATTATTACTCAGCCATCAAAAAGAATGAAATCTTGCCATTTGCAACAACATGGATGGAACTAGAGTGTATTATGCTAAGCAAAATAAGACCATCAGAGAAAGACAAATACCATATGATTTTACTCCTTTGTGGAATTTAAGAAACAAAACCGATGAACATAGGGCAAGGGAAGGAAAAATAAAATAAGATTAAAACAGAGAAAGAGGCAAACCATAATAGACTTTTAACTGTAGGGAACGAACAGGGTTGCTGGAGGGGAGGTCGATGGGGGTCTGCTAAATGGGTGATGGGCATTAAGGAGGGCACTTGTGATGAATACTGGGTATTATATGTAAATGATGAATCAATAAATTCTGTTCCTGAAACCAATATTACAGTATTTTTAACTAACTTGAATTTAAATAAAAACTTGGTAATTTTCTTTTTTTTTAAATTATTTCCCATTACATTTCTCCCTCCTGCTAACATAAAGAGGAAGCATACTAAAGTTGGAAAAGCATCAATAGATTAAGGGGCCTGTGTGCCTAATGAGTATGCCATACATATTCTGGACTGTCTACCTTCGTATATGTGGACTTTGTGTGTGTGTGTGGTGTTATATGCAGTCGAAATAATCCAGTATGGGTGGAGGAGGGCCTTGGTTTTGGACAGGTAGAGTTTATTAGATGTCCAAGTGTAGATGTTGAGTAGGCAACTGAATATATTAGTCTGGAGGTTAAAAGAGGTCTAACAGTTGTCAGCTTTCAGATTTGAGGCAATGGAATTACAGAATACTGTCACCTAGAGAGTGAGTGTAGAGAGGAAATAGAGGTGTTCAGAGACTAAGCCTTAGAGCACACCATCATTTAGTTTCCCGTTTTGTAGTTTTTCCCCTCATTTCTCTTGTAGCTTTCCCGTATGTGGACTCCAGTTACACAGTAATACAAGGGAGACAACATCAGTGTCTGAAACCTAATAGAAACCACATCTTTATGAGCTGAGGAATCAGGAAAAGAGGTCCTTGCAAGTGTAGGGTCATAGAGGGGAAACAGCCAGAGAAGGGGATTACCTGGTTCCATGTTTGAACCCACACAAGTTTCAGCCTAAACCCTGAGCTACACATTTGATGGGCAGACCTAAGACCATTTAGAGAACCAAACTCCTTTAAATCACTGCCCATGTCTCAAAGTAACTCCTGACTGTCTCACACAGGGCACACCAAAACACAGGCTTTGAGAAGTTAACTGTGATATGAGTCACTGTGAGGCAGTGAACCTATATTTTAACCTAACTGGGTTGATTGCGTGCTAAAACAAAACCAAAAATATCAACAATCTCCAGTGCAATATAACAGATACTTAGAGCCTGTAACATTCACAATATCTAGGGCACAAACTGCTAAACATACAGAAAACAAGAAAAATGTGATCAATTCTAACGGGAAAAACAATCAACAAATACCAACATCAGAGTAACCACATATAAAGTGACTATTATAACTATACCCCATAAAATAAAGGAAAACACATTTGAAATTAATGGAAAAACAGGTAATCTCAGTCAAGAAATAAAAACTAGAAAAATTATAGAAATGGAGAAACTTAAAATACATATCTAAAACTAAATGTCACTGCATAGGATCAAAAGCATACTGATGATAACAGAGGCAAGAGTCAGTAAACTTGAAAATACCCCAGCTGAAGAGCACCAAGAAAGGAAAATAGAAACACGTGACATAAGCATCAGGGGACCTATACAATATCAAAGGATCGAAAATACATATTACTGGAGTCCCAAAGTAGAGGAATAAAGTGATTGAGGCAGAAAATATGTTTGAAAAAATGATTAAAGAATTCCCAAATTTAGTTGAAAGAAGTAAAAGTAAGTTTGCATATTCACAAATCTCTGTGAACTCCAAACAGGATAAAAATCAAAGAAAAAAAACACAACAACACCTACCCATATCTTAATTAAGCTGCTAAAATCCAAGAAAAAGAAAATGTCTTAAAAGTAGATACAGAAAATGACACATATGATACAGAAAGCGATTCAAATAATCACAGATTTCTTAAAAAAAAAAAAAAAAGATGGGAGCAGAAGATGGTGGAATAACATCTTTCATTTGTTAAGATGGCAATTCTTCTCAATTGATCTACAGACTTAATGTATACCCAGTCAAAATTCTAGCAGATGTCTCTGTCAACTCAGAATTCCACAGCTAGCAAAAATATCCTACAGAAATGAAGGCAGAATAAAGACACTGTCATGTAAAGAAAACAGAATTAACCAACTGACAGCAGATGTACTCTACCAGAAACATCAGTAGTATTTCAGCCTAAAGGGAAATGATACCAGAAAGAACTCTGAAACATCAGGATAGAAGGAAGCACAACAGAAATGGTAAATATGCGGGCAAATATAAAATTTTTTCCCTCTTAAGTTCTTTAAAATATGACTGAATATTGAAAATGAATATGATAGCATTATCTAATCAGGTTTTCAATGTATGTAAATGTTATGACAACTACCAGATAAGATAAAAATTGAGTGTGAACAAACGGACCAATATGGGTGCAAATTTTCTACATTTCCCATGAAGTGATACAATATTAGCTCTTAATAGTTTGTGGAAGTTTAGGTGTATGTATTGCAATGTATAGAGCAACTCTTAAAGATGTAAAGAGATATAGCTACAATGTCGAGAGATAAAATTATATAGAATGCTAAAAAATACCAAACATTATATAATCAAAATATCAGTATCTAGATATAAAGTGGTTGTTACTACTGATTCTACAGACAGAATAAGATATAGATAACAATGATTCTGTATTTACAAATACAAATTTGGTATCAAAAAATATTCCCAAAAAGCAAACTTCAATTCAGATGGTCTCATTAGTAGGTTTTATCTTACATTCAGGGAAGAAATAACCATATTATGGGAACTTTTTCAAAAAACAGAGAGTAACTGCCTAACTCACTTCATCAGGCCAGTAGAACTCTAATACAAAACCTGACAAAGACACTATCAAAGAAATTACAGAAAAATACTCTCATGAAGACAGAGTCAAATATTTTAAACAAAATGTTAGCAAATCAAATACAGTAATATATAAAAAAGATAATACATCATGGCCAAGTAGGACTTATCCAATAATGCAAGACTGGTTTACCATTTGAAAATGAATCAGTGTAATTCACTAGAATGACAATACAGGGAAGAAGACCATTTGATCTTTCCAATTGATGCAGAGAAAGCATTTGACAGCATCCAATATCTGTTAATGATAAAATGCTCAGCAAACTGGAAATACTGAGGAGCTTCCTCAACCTGACAAAGGGCATCTACAAAAAATTCAACTACCAATATCATACTTCATGGTGAAAGACTAAATTGCTGTTCCCTGAGATCAAGGCAAGAATACCTGCTTTCACCATTTCTATTCCTGGGATCTTAGGCTTTGAAATAAGGCATAAAAGCAAACAACAAACAAAAAAATCCTACAAATATCAGACAATAGTAAAACTAGTCCTATTGGCACTATCTGCAGACATGATTTTTTTTTTTTTTAACATAGAAAATCCCAGGCTAGAGGAGAACACAGGAAGTAACCTCTTTGACATCAGCTGTAGCAACTTCTTTCTAGATTTGTCTCCTGAGGCAAGGGAAACAAAAGCAACAATAAACTACTGGGACTTCATCAAGATAAAAATCTTCTGCACAGTGAAGGAAACAATCAACAAAAGTAAAAGGCAACTACAGAATGGGAGAAGATATTTGAAATGACATATTTCATAAAGGATTAGTATCCAAAATATATAAAGAACTTATACAACTGAACACCCAAAAAGTGAATCCAATTAAAAAATGGGCAGAAGACATGAATAGACATTTCTCCAAAGAAGACGCACAGATGGCCAACAGACACCTGAAAAGATGCTCAACATCACTCATCATGGGGGAAATACAAATCAAAATTACAATGAGATATCACCTCACACCTGCCAGAATGGATAAAATCAATAATACAAGAAACAATAGGTGCTGGTGAGGATGTGGAGAAAGGGGAACCCTCTTGCACTGTTGCTGGGAATGCAAACTGGTGCAGCTGCTCTGAGAAACAAAAGTTTCCTCAAAAAGTTAAAAATAGAATTACCCTATGAACCAGCAATGGCACTACTACTTACCCAAAGAATACAAAAATACTAATTCAAAGGGATACATGTACCCCAATGTTTATAGCAGCATTATCTACAATAGCCAAAATATGCAGAGATCTCAAATGTCACATCACTGACTGCTGAATGGATAAAGAAGATGTGGCATATATATACAATGGAATACTGATTAGTCATAAAAAAGAATAAAATCTTGCCATTTGCAACAACATGGATGGAACTATAGTGTATTACGCTAAGCAAAATAAGACCATCAGAGAAAAATACCATATGATTGCACTTACGTGGAATTTAAGAAACAAAACAAATGAACGAGGTAGGGGGAAGAGGGAGGCAAGCCAAGAAACAAACTTCTAACTATAGAGAACAAACTGATGGTTACCAGAGAGGGGAGGTGGGTGTGCATGTGTCTGGGGGTGGGGGAGTGTTGAGCAGGTGATGGGGATTAAGGAGTGCACTTGCTGTGATGAGCACTGGGTGTTGAAGATAAGTGTTGAATCACTGAACTGTACACCTGAAACTAACATCATGCTGTATGTTAACTGGAATTTAAATAAAAACTAAAAAAAAAAAAAAAATCTTAGGGAATTTACATACCAAGAACTAGAATAAATGAATTTAGCACGGTTGTAATATAAAAGGTAAACATAAAAAAACTTCTTGTATGCTAGCAGCAAACAACTGGAAAATTCCATTTACAGTAATGCTAATAAAACAAATACCTACAAATAAGTCTAGCCAAAGACAATCAAGTCCCTTATACTTAAAACTACAAAACTTGACTGAGAAAAAAATAGTAAATAAACAAATGGAGATATTCATTCCATGCTCATTGAGTAGAAGACTCAATACTGTTAAAATGGCCATTTTCCCCAAATCGTAAATTTAATGCACTCCCAGCCATTGTTCTAGCAGATTAGTAAAATTAGACAAGATCTGGTAAAATTAGACAAGCTGCTTTTAAAATGAATATGGAAATGCAAAGATTCTAAAAATAACCAGAGCTTACCTAAACTGATTTTAAATCTTAATTTAAAGCTATTGTTATCACACAGTTCATCAAATGCAAAAAGATATGATAGCTCAATGGAACAGAACAGAAGGTCCAGAAATATATCCACAAATGTATGGTCACCTCATTTTTTTTGTTTAAAGATTAATTTTTTTAAATTAAAAACATGTTTAATATTTTATTTGAGAGAGAGTGCGAGCAAGAGAGTGGAGGAGAGGGGCAGAGGAAGAGAATCTTCAAGCAGACTCCCCACTGAGCAGGGATCCCGAGGAGGGGCTCCATCTCACCACCCTGAGATCACGGCCTGGGCAGAAACCAAGAGTTGAATGCTTAGCTGTCTGAGCGACCCACGTGCCCCAATTTATTTATTTTTTAGACGGAGAGAGACCGCACCCACATGTGTGCCGGCGGGGGCGGGAGAGGTTGGGGCAGAGGGAGAGGGAGGGAGAGAATCCCAAGCAGACTCCCTGCTGAGTGCAGAGCCTGATGCAGGGCTCGTCTCACGACCCTGAGATTATGACTTGAGCCAAGAACAAGGGTCAGACACTCAACCAACTGAGCCACCCAGGCGCCCCAACACTCAGCGCAGAGGCACAGCGGCATCACAGTGCACATCTCCGAAGCCTAGTGGACTGCTGATGCTTCTCGGGGCCACATGCCATTACTGTTGGTCAGAATGAGCTTTTTTGCATGGCAGTCTCTTAGTCGTTGACAGAATTTCAGTGTCAGCGCTTTCCTCGGGTTAACACCCACACTGGGCAACTACGCACACTTCTGGTATCCTGTCCTGCACCGCCAGCTGAGAGGATTGTTCTCCACAGTGAGGGTTACAGCTCTGGGAGCGATCGATCTAAAACCAATTTAGAGATACCTGCAATTCACTGTAAATAACATTCAGTAACAGTTACAGAAAACTCTTCTTTGGGGTTGCATGAAGTTCAAGTGAATGGAAATAGTATCTTTTTGGCATCATCTACGAATTAAAATAAAACCTTAGGCCTTCAGGCAGTCAGCACGTACTGCACACTCACCGCTTGCCTGATGTTCTAATAAGTCTTCAGATGGGAAAAGCAGATAGGATCTCTGGGCTGAGTCGCTGGTGATCTAATTTGGAAGAGAAGGCAGACATACACCTTTCCTCCTCCTTCTCCGTTCCCTCCTTTATTAAGCTTGCTACTGCCCAGCCCTGAGTCCGACAGTCTAGGAGACACACTGGTGATCCCTGCCTCTTCATGCATGAAACTGCTAGAGAACAAACCAGCATGAGCCAGTGTGTTACAGACTGCAAATCCTATAGGAACTCAGAGACGAGAAATCTCGTAATAGGCTGGTATTGTCCTTCACAGGAGGTGTCAGAGACAGCTATACCTCACCACACGCAGAGGAACGTAACAGCAAATACTGCGACTGCCAAAAGGGTATGGAAATGTTCCACTTAGGTCTGCGGAGTAATCTTCCTTGAAGATACAAAGTCAAACTTCTGGTGTGTACCAGAGGTGTCTTACAAAGTCAAACATAGTATGAGACAGGCTAATTATGGCTCACATGAGAACACAGAGCAGTTGCGGGAAATCCAACGCCAGCCGGCAGTGGAGAGGAGTCAGTTTTCTGTGCTATCTAGAAAGCACGACAGTGGGCATCGTGCTCTGTGGAGATGTTGCCTGTCAGAGCAAACACTGTGGTAAGGCAGGAGTAGCCAGTGTTCTCCTTGTCTGGACGCCTTACCCCAGACGTCATTTTACTGCTTGCAGCTATAATTACACAAAGTCAGGATTTAGCCTTCACACAGGAAAGAAGTTAGACAAATATTTGTGTGTGTGTGTCTGTGTGTGTGTGTGTGTTAATACAAAAACTATTCCCACTGGGTCTGGATAATATTGAGTCACAAATAACTAGCAACATTTAGGAGGAGAAATCCTCTTTAAGGCCCCAAGGTTTTCTAATTCTGCCTAAAACATGGCATAGAAGCAGTAACAGCGTGGGGGGTGGGTAGTAAATGAAGCGGGTATCTGATGTAATCCAACCATGTACTACTTAATCCATGCCCAATGGCTGGCTACAACCTTTGAACTTTAAACAAGAGAAGAGCTAAAATTGGTTACCTTTAAGAAAAGAAGTGACACTTCAAACTCCCCTCTCAGAAGAGAAAAAAACAAATTGTGTAACAAACATATGAAAAACCCGTTTTCTGAAAAAGCCAAATGTCATCAATGACTTTGAAACAATATATATGAATGTTTTGATGGAAGGAGAGTAGGAATGCCAGTTTCTTGTTGCAAAATTTTGTACACGATAACAGAAACAGAATAGTAAACTGGCTCAGAGTGCACCAGGAAACGGAGCTTGGGCAAGGGGGAGTGTCTCTGGCAACAGCGCTGACCCCTTGGGGCCCATTTACACTGGCCAGTACCGAAGGCACTACTGAGCTGACAGTGATGGCATCAGAGATTAGCCAAAAAAGAGATGACCAGCCAGATTCTACCACAAGTCACATGTTGCTCATTTCCACTTCAGAATCTCCCTTATTTTTCCTTTGAATAAAACACATGTAGGGGCCCTTGGGTGGTGCAGTCGGTTAAGCTTCTGACTCTCGGTTTCAGCTCAGGTCCTGATCTCAGGGTCGTGAGACTGAGCCCTGTGTCCGGCTCCGTGCTTGGCGCAGTCTGTTTAAGTTTTTCTCTCCCTCGGCCCCTCCCCCCTGTGCTCTTTCTCCAAAATAAATTTTAAAAAATAATACATATTTTTAAAAAAGTATATGTAAATATGAAAATCTCCCCACATTTCTCATTTTCAAGCACACCCTTGATTTCACCCCTAGTTTTTGATTGGTCTTCCTTCCCTTCACGACCTCCTCCATCACTCTTCACACCCTTGCCTTGGCAAGTTCTCTGCCCATTATTACTGAGGCACTTATTTCTAAAAGTATAGCTCCCAAAGGAAGCCCCAGCTGCAAAACTGAAAATTAGTCCCATTATTAAACTGTGCTTTTTCTCTTCCTTGGAAAAATTGTTCAGTGTCACAGACTTCTGGGATGTTGGAAACAAAAGTGTTACTTCTGTGAATGCGGTACCAGACCAGGGTGGAGGGAGGGTTAGAGTATAATTCATGCTTTTTTGCTCAGGGCTGGTCCAAGGCCCTTTGGGTACACATGGTGAGAGCCAAAGGACTCTCTGTTCCTGAAATGGCCCTCCTGCTGCCTGTCAGGACATAGACTCCTCAATATGTGAGTATCTTCATTTGCTTAAAGCCACTGCTAAAATGCAAATGTGTTACCTGTGGGGAAGGGGGTACATATTAGCAATGACTCGCATTTTGACATTGATTTTTTGAACAAATCAGTACGTATAAAGACATACAAAGTCTTAAGGAGATGGGATGATAGGGCAGTTTTGTGAGAAGAGGGGGAAAGGGAAAATGGACAAGCATAGGGAACTGGCTATAAACAGGCCTGGGCAAGGCACACAGTGGGCTCTTGCGGGAAGAGTCACAGGGTGACTATTTAAAGGTATGCTGTGGTATTGGGTAAGGGCGATAATGCAAATGTGACTCCTAAAAAGTCTGTCTAGGGCTGGCTCTTGTGTATTTATTCTAAACCAGGCTACCTTCTTTTCAGCAGCAGGGAAGATCATCACTGGGGCTCAAATGCCTCAGCCACTGAATCTACCCGTAGGGGAGCCATGCTCCACTGGCTGCATTCTGCGAAGAAACTGAGGCCTTTGGTGATTTCCTCTGATGAGGCTGCTGCCCGGTAGCTGGGACACACAACCACCAAGTCCGTGCCCGACACAGCTGCCTGAGAACCATTTATGGGCGCTACTGTAAGTCATCTGCCCTTACTTAAAATGGACATGTTCAGCGCATACTGAAGTGCTTACTCCTTTTGGCTCTTTCCTTTCCTTCCCTTTCCTGGGGCGAGTTCCCTGTAGGACAGTTCTGTTTGGCAATGGACAAATACTAACTGCACATATTCTTGTATTTAGCTTAGAAATCAAATTCCTAGGTAGTTAGCTAAAGCAAAGCACCTCATACTAAATATGGACACTGACGACAAATTCACAGCCGAACACATACAGTGATAACACTTGCCTCAGTCTTTAAATTTACCGGCAGAGCCCAAGGGGAACTTTATATTTAACTACTGTGATTAGCCTGGTTTATAGTTTGATGAAATGGGTACTCTGTTTCGTCAGGTATAACTCTCCCAGTCACTGGCTTTGCTGTCATCTGTGGGCCACATTGTGCAATGAGACAACGAATCTCTAGTGACTAGCTTTGGGTACATAATTTAAATAAATTTTGATCTAATGTTAGATCTCTTAAGATATAAAAAAAATCTCTAAGGGCTTAGGGGAATAGGGGAGGACACATTAAAAAATATTGACGGAAAGTAAATGTTTAAATCTCTAGTTCAAAGAAATATACCAAGTTCCAATGGGTAATTCACCAACAAAACTGACTTCTGTCTCAAGCATGAACGTTAAAGGCCACTAGCTGTCTGAGGCTGCAGTAAACTGCATTGCAAGTACTTGCCTCTGAAGTTAGCCTCAGTACTAACGCCAAGAGCCTCTACTCCTACAAGACTGCTCGAAGGGAGACACTCCCACTCTGAGAGTATGAGAAGTAAAAATGGAAGCCAGTTGCCTGAGTGACAAATGATATAACTTAAAATATTACATTTGGAATGTGATAAGTTACTCTGAACAACAGAGAGAAAAAAGTGACCAAACCACTCCTTACCGAATAGCCATCATGATAATAGCTATCATTTATTGAGGGCTTTATATGTGTCAGGTACTGTTCTAAATGTTTTCCACATAACCCATCTTCTGTCAATACTCAACTTCATGCATACTAATCTGAACATTAAATACCTCTTAGATTTTTCCAGAAGTGATTATGCAAACATTTCCACTGTTGGGAGTTCTGGACTTGGGATCAGGAGACCAGAATTCTCACCAGTGTTTTCCTTAACAAGTTGTTTCAGTGAGTACATCACACAACATTTTCCTGGACCTTGGAAATGAGAGCACCAGCTGTTGACTTTCCTGAGCATGAGGGCACGTTAAACGATTTTATGATTCCTCTGTACTATACCCACCCTGATGTAAGAGTCGTATATTTTATAACGGCTGACAGAGGAAATACAACAGGATAAAAAGTTACTAAGAATTCAACAATGTTCTGAAATGAATTTCTCTTTTATTAATCACAATAGTAAAACAGTACTGCATATTTACACACACACACACACACACACACACACACACATGATATTATTCTGTCTCAAATGCTTGATATGCACCTGGAACACTTGCAACAACTTGGAGGAACCAGGGGTCCATGAGTCTGTCAGTTGATAGTCACCATATATACCAACTCTAACATTCTGTTACATTTTAGGTTAAAGGCATTGTCTTCCTGGAACTGGCTGGATAAACCTAGCCACACGGTGGTGCTAGATGGTCCTGGTGAAGTTTCCCACATTTCCAGTGCAACAATGAGTGTTAACAGCTCACGAATAGAAGTAAAGCCTGGAGGGTAAGAGACAAGAGCGCCATTCCCTGTGGCCAACAGTCCCACCCACCCCAGGGCCAAAGTATCACAATACAGGCATCCTTTTGCTTGCCTCTGCTGAAAAACTTGGGTACAACCCAGAAAATGCACTTCCCAATGATGTAAGAATAATACCAAGTATTTATTAAGCACTTAGTAGGAAACAGGCACTTTACCTGTTATCCCTAATCCCTATTTAAGTGTAGATATCTATTATACAGATAAAGAATATTTATTTATTTAAGAAATTAAGTAATTTGCCCAAGAACACAGAGATATTAAGTGACTCAGTACAGAATCTCTCTTACTCCAAAGCCCATGTTCTTTTAGTATTTTACAAAGCTGAGTGTTCCCTTGGTTTCTTGGAAATATTAATTTTATCTTGAGAAAAGTAGTCCTCTGCACGACCTGCTGAGATAGATGATTGCCACTTTGTTCCTGAGACATGATTTCTTTCTCATTTAAGTTTCGTGGAATAGAATCCCTGACTCAATACTTAGGCTCTGGAATATAGAATATGTTGAGAGGACTAAAATCCGCATTATTTTTCTATGCTGTGTCAAGGCACATAACAATTTCTCCACAATCTTTTTGTTGTAGTTTATACTTTCATGATGTGATCTACATACTCACACTAGGGCCCAAGTTAAGATATAAAAGACACATCAAGGAGCAGAGCAACTGTATGATCTGTGATGCACAAGGTACAGTAACGAGCCCCGGGATCATTTACATTTTTACAGTCTGCAACATGTCCAGCTACTGATGAACAAACACGCTCTGATTATGGTAGAAGGCACCTGGATTTAGATACTGACTGATCTGCTGTGGTTAACTCTTCGCAGGATCACTGTCTCTGTGCAATGGATGGCGCCAGCTCTGCCCTTTGCTGAGAGGGTCAGTAATGGAGGACATCCACCAAATGCCCCATTGACCAGCCCCTTCTCTCCCCCAACCAGACAGAGCCAGCCTGCACTTCTGCCTTTGGTTCGAAGATCCCTAATAGACCCTTAGGCTGTGCGCCTGAGGCGGAAAGATAGACTCATTCGGTGTAGGAACTCAGGAAGAGTCCTCAGAACAGACTGAACCCCTCGGTACAGAGGGGAAACATCCAGTCCTATTTTCTGTGGCGCCAGTACTCTTCAGGGACAACGCTTTTCAGTATTTATAGCAGTTCAAGAGGAGGAATGCTTTTCTCTCGTGTGCCTCAACCGTTCTTTCCTTGCCTCCCATTTACATTCTTTTAAAATGAAATTTTCATTATTCCCATTTCAATTTCTAATGTTGTTTTCTGGGTTTATGAAGTGATATCCCAGGTGACTATATAATAAATTTCTTTTCAGTCCCATGATTGCTTTCAGTGTATGAAATCCAAATAGGTGAGTCTACGTTACAAATACAGGTCTATTTTATAATAATTCATTTTTATCTTGAAACAAATATCTGAAATTCAATTTCTTTTCTGTCTCTATTTTCTTTCCATAGTCAAGAGAGCTTGCTTTAGCTTTGTTCAATTTTAATTCTGCATTCTGTTTGATAATATAATACCACAAAAATATAAAGTCTTAAGATTTGATTTCATATATGTAGCTGTTTTTCTCTTCTTGTAATGCTACAAGATAAAAGTTTTTAAAAATATTCACCAAACGTCCTTCCATAATTAGTCGTTATTCATTCCGTGATTCTTTGATGTATTCACACAAAATCTGCATTTTGCATTCATGAAGGATTACTTGTCTGAGCAAATATTAACTTTGCATATACATGTGTCCTTTTGGTCTTTTAATGAAATTTTCCTTTACCAGTTTGCAGACCACAGTTACATAAAACAAAAGTGTCTGAAAGACTCAAAGTGGACAAAATAATTTATATAAATGTAAAACCCATTCACGAAAAATTCCAAAAAATTGTGGCAAATTTAGAGTGATCTTCAAACTACCGGAGGAGAAATGTGACAGCTGCTCACCGGCGTTCAGTGAGAGCGCGCAGCGGCAGCAGCACATCAAAGTGACCGCCACAGCATCTTGGTGACGTTACACCTGGGGTAATTACCTGCGTGGGAGCTGAATTAGGGTCTTTAAACTCCATGAAATGCCAAGTTGTCATTTTAGTGCCATCAACTGAATCTGAGCTGATATTAAGTAATAGATGGACCCTTTAGATTATTCAGAGTATTTTTAAAGCCAAGTAATTAAGGCTACACTTGACACTTTCCTTGTTAAGACCTTGTTATATTGACACAAGTAGTCACTCTTCTGAATACATGCTATAATATATAATTTGGACTATGAGGCCCAACACATTTGACAACAATGATGGTGGAAATAAGAAATGGAACAATTTCTGGTTATTTGATCTGGGAACTGATCAAGGAAACACTACTAAGTCTCCATTACACAGATGAGTTTCTATGTTCTAAGAATAGAGTATTCTAGGGTTGCTGCTTGACATACACAAAAATAATCTTTATGTATATACGTATGAATGTATGTATCTATGTATCTATTTATCATTTATCTATCTATTGTAGGCTCCACACCTGGTGTGGAGCCCAACATGGGGCTTGAACTCATGACCCCGAGGTCAAGACCTGAACTGATATCAAGAGTCAGATGCTTAACCGACTGAGCCACCCAGATGCCCCAAAACTCTCAATATTTTATATCAAAAGACACACTTCTAATTTACTTTTTTAAAGTACTATTTCATTAATCTTATAGGATCTAGCTACTAAAAATAAACAAGGACATACACACATATATCCATACAGACATATGTATGTACATATTAACCAATAAGTCTATCGTTTCAACTTTCCTTTAAGACCTTACTAGATACCAGGGCCTTTGCTATATGCTACAGATAAAGATAACCTAATTCCTGTCCTCAAGCAGTTCAATTTTGCAAGAAGAGATAGCTATGTAAGCATATAAACTACAGTATTGGAAATTACAAGTGTGAGGGTTAGGAGTAAGCTCTCAGAGACAGGTGTAGTATGAAAAATATGGCCATAATATTTTGTACTTCACCCTGTGTCCAGGCTAACCTGCTACTCTGACAAGCAGAATTTGGCAGAAGTAATGTTATGAAGTTCTGGACTGTAGGCCTCCAGAGACTTCCAGCTTCTACTTTTGTCTTCCTGGAACACTCCTGATACCATGTAAAGAAGCCTGGGTGAGAAACTGTGTGGGGGGGGAGGCAGAGTGGTAGGGCAGCCTACAGTCCATTGGAAGGCTCCAGCCATGTGAGTGAGACTAAACTAAACCCTCTAGCCCTAGTTAAGCTAGTGGATATCTGTCTGAAGCCACATAAGTGATCCTAAGGGAGAACAGTAAAAAGCCACTCGACTGAACCCAGCCCAAACTGATGGAACAAAAAGAAATAAATGATTGTTGTTTTAAGTCACTGTATTTGGGGTGGTATTTTATGAAACGAGAGATAATTGGTACAACAGATTTAGTAACAGTGAGAGAATGTTAGCTCAACAGCAAGGATGGGTAGGGCAGAGTCGGAGATAAGAGACCAAAGAAAACTGTCACTGTTCATGTCTTCTCATCCATCCCCAATAGAAAACTGTGGCAGGCACCTTCTCACTGGTGCAATGATTTTTCCTAATTTAGCTTCTGATCTTCAGCTTTGAATTTGCTTTCTCTCCAGCATCTAGCTTTTTATTAGCTGAGTTTTCCCTCTTTCAAGCTTTTTTGAACCAATGATGTCCAGGCTTTTGACTGCTATCTCTTCTCGATGCTGCTTCTTGGAACATCTTTGTGTCCAGCCAATGCCATTCCCAAGGGCTCTACCTGGCCCCAAGCTTCTGCACTACCACTTCTAACCGGATATGAAAAGAAGAATAAAGTTTAAACAACTGGCATATGGAAGCTAGTTAATTTAGTGGTAAACTTCCCCGAGATGCTTTGAGGGAATTCTCATATCAGACTGGAGCAAATCACAATAAGTGATATGGATATTGATTACTCTAAGTCATCAGTAATGGTTAACTATTGTGGGGTACACTTGGTATCACAAGCAGAAATATGTGGTAGACAGTTTATCATTATTTCCATTAAAAAATTTAAAACTGGTGGGGACAAGGCCAAGAGATAAACGGACTTGATTCCTTAAAAAAAGTGCTATCTATTTAGCACTTAATTTTGCCAGGCACTGTTCTGGCAAAGCAGCGACAAAACAGACTAGAATTCATATCGCTGGGAGACGTACATTCCTCTGGTATGAACTAAATGATGCATGATCAAATAGGACAGATCTAAAAGAATTACTCAAGGACATATTCCATACAATGTAAAACGGGGATCCATCAAAGGGGAAGGGGTGGGGAGCAAAGAAACATGTGACACAATTACATCTAAATAACTGTTGATCCATTCTGTTAAAAAAAAATGAAGACAAAAACCTAGATGGCTTCAAACTGCTTAGTGGAAGGGAAGAGACAGGAGGGAGGAGGGTACAGGGAAAAACAGGCTCAAGTCCTCATGCTGCTCACACGAGAGAGCAGGATTAGGATGGAAGGAGCAGATGCTAACACACAAAAAGCGGGTGTGGTACTTCCCACTACCACCAGAAAGTAGAATTGAGGGAAAAGAGCACCCATTAGAATAAAAAGAACTATTCCATATGACTAAAAAGTAGAACTCACCTAAAAGATAGCTGTTAATGATCCTAAAAGATAGCTGTTAATGATCCTAAATGAAAATGTTGCAAATGATGAAAACAACAGGGAATTTAGACACACTGTGAGTTAAGGGCAAGAACAAAAGAAGCACAATTCAAAACAGACATAGAACCAGTCAGAGGGGGGTAATGTAATACATGGACGTCAGTAATACCAGCAGAGATGAAGGGAGACAGCAGCAGCAGCAAGTATCACACAGGGACGCGAGATCTGTTTTCTACACAAACAGCAACTCAACAAACACTAATAAAGGAAAATGGAGGCCATCTTTGAGTATTTTAATAGTACTATCACTAATGGAAGGAGGGTCATTCAGATTCGATCCATGTGGACACAATCAGAGTAATTATGGGATCCCACACTGGAGCAGTGTGTGGTCTGATTATTAGGCAGTGATGTCATTTTGTGGAGAAGTTGTGCTGGCTTCACTGCTTGGCTTGTTTAAAGCAAGGTGACCAGGGCCTCTGGGAAAGGGGCCTTTGAGAAAGAAGGGAGTGGTAAGTCTTCTACTAGGAACTCTCTAGCTCTAACCTCAGAACCAATTATTTTTTTAAAGCTAACTAGTTTAGGTTTTCTGCAATTTATTTTGGTCGCTGATTCTATTAATACAACAAGAGGCAAAACAACCATTATGCAGATAAAGTGTTGGTTTTATTTTCTGAATGTTTCTGTAGACCATTATATTAACTACATAACAGACAAGTAAATCTCATCAAACTGCCATATGCTAAATAATGAAGTTATTGTCTAAAACCTAACTTTCTATAAAAGTTTTCTTCATATTCCGGATCCTATTTATGTCATATTATCAAACAATATACTAAGCAGTAATGTTTTAAAATGAATGGTCAGTATTTTCTTTAAATTAAATTTGAATTCTGGGGCACGTAGGTGGCTCAGCTGGTTAAGTGTCTGACTTGATTTCAGTTCAGGTCATTATCTCAAGAACATGAGATTGAGCCCCGCATCGGGCTCCATACTGGGCATGGAGCCTGCTCAAGATTCTCTCTCCCTTCCTCTCCCTCTGTCCCTCCACTCCCCTCTAAAAAAAAAAAAAAAAAACTTTAAAAAATTAAAGTTGAATCGTTTGTACTAAAATTAATTTTATTCTTGTTTGATCATAGTGGAAGAGCAGCTGCTCATTTTTATGCCAATATCTATTTTTTTTTTCTCTAAAAATGGTCTCACCAAAGTTCTTTCCAACAATAATAACAAAGAATTCCACTCATGCTGAACTAATAATGGTTCAGGAAGATAATTTATGAAAAAGAAAAGTCTTCCTGTTTTAAAAGAGAAATGACAGAAAGATAAGGCCCAAACTCAAAAAAGGGATCATTTATTAAAAAACTCAAAAGCATTTACTGCGTTTAGTAAAATGCCAATAGTATTCAAGAGAGTGACAGTGGATAAACATTTTAGTTGATAGTGTGATTATGAGTAAGAAAAACAGACAATGCTGAACAAAGTGGGTCTAAATTATATAGCAAATGAGACAGCAGAGTTCCTGTCTATAGGAATTTTTAGGATGTTAGCATATGGGGAGGTGACAGAACCTCTTCCTCTGGGACTGTTAAAGAAGGGTAAGATCACTGATTCAGCAAACATTTTCTAGACACCTAATTTGTAGCAAACACTGACAGTGTTAGAAAAGACCAGGTTCCTGTCCTTACGGAATCTATACTATGGTGGTAAAAAGTGATCTTACAGGAGAGAGAACAAAGGTCTGCAGAGGACATGATCTAGTAGATGGGGAAAGATGGTCAGAAACGCTTCATGCTTGGGCTCCCTGCTGGGTGTAGAGCCTACCGAAGGGGGGGAGAAAAAAGAAAAAAAAAAAAAGCTTCATGCTTGAGGATAACCTTGCTAAATATTTACACACTTGCTAAGGCAATTATCCAGACAGGGAGACTATGTTTGACATGACCTATGGAAAAAAAATTTTCAAATCTTCTCATTACATAAAGGATTGACTAACTCTTCCAGTGTTATCAAATTAAAATAACTCAGTCTTCTAAACATTCATGCTAAGTTCTAGTCAATTTTAAATGTTTGTTGTTTCAAGCCTTATGCATGTCTGAACTGAACTTTCACATATTTCACCAGGCAAAAAAATATTTTTCTACAGGATGGTATGAAAAAGGTATGTACATGACACCCAAGGAAATAGTCTTAGAAATGCTACAGAAAAACAAAAAGAAAAGAAAAAGACAAAAGGGGATTTCCAATGTCTTTTGACTTCCAGGAAGAGATGGGATAGGACTCAAACTGGGAGTCCCAGAAAAGGCAGCTGAATGTATTCTGAACAGAAGGTGCAAAGTCAGAAATAAGGTAAATCAGTAAGCAAAGAACCAGATGGGAAGAGTCAGAAGGGGTTTCAAATCAGCAAGAACAAGAGGTAGGCACTGTGTAGGTCTTAGATCTGGAAGCCAGAACTAAACTATAAAATTTCAGAAACAAAAGCATAGGAGAAAATCTTCATGACCTTGGGTATGAATTTCTTAGATATGCTACCAAAAGCATGATCCATAAAAGAAAAAATTGAGAACTTTAGACTGCATTAGAATTAGAAACTTCTCTTGAGAAGAAAAAAAAAAAAAAAAGGACAGCTACAGCTGAAAGAGAAAATATTTGCAAAGTATCTGAACCAGGACTTGTATTAAAAATATAACAAATGCTTACAACTAAATAACAAGACAACAGCCTGATTAACAAAAAGTGGGCAAGAGATTTAAACAGACACTTCACCAAAAGATGACATGTGAATAGCAAGTAAGCACAGGAAAAGAAGCTCAACATCACTAGTTGTTAGGAAAATAAAATTAAAACCACAACCAGACACCAGTACGTTCCCCAGAATAAGAAAAGACTAACAGTAAGAAGCGTGGCTTAATTGTGCAGGGAAGCTGCAACGCCCATACATTGTTCTGGCCATGCAAAATGCAACAGTCGCTTAGAAACAACTTGGCAGTTTCTTATAACATTAAACATAATTTTCCCCATGCAACCCCCCATTCAACCTTTAGAGATTTGCCCAAGAAAAATAAAAACATATATTCACACAAAGACGTACATATGAATATTTATAGCAACTTTGTTTATGATAGCCCCAAACTGGAAATAATCCATATGTTCATCAACTGGGGCTAGAAAAACAAACTACGGTATAAAATGGAATACCCCTCAGAATCTAAAAGGTAAGAACCATATGCAACAACATGGATGGATCTATAAAGCACTATGTTTTCAGTGAAAAAAATCTAGAACAAAAGATTATATACTGAATGGTGCCATGTAAATAAAATTTTAGAAAAGGCTAAACTATAACGAGAGAAAACAGATTAGTATCCCCAGGGCCAGGGGTAGAAGAAAGGGACTGAGTACATAGCAGCACAAGAAACTTTCTGGGGTGATGGACGTGTATTGCTCGTTACATGATTGTACACGTTTGGTAAAACTCATCCAACTGTACCTTAAAATTGGCGCGTTTTATTGTATTTAAATTATACCACAATAAAGGGAAAAAATTATGTAAGGTGCCCTATGTTATAAAGTTAATGGTATTATTATGTATAAAAAACTTGGATGAACATGATAATATGGGATCTCTTAACATGGGATTTTAAAATAATTTAAGGACCACACAAATAATTTATTGTTAAATTAAACTTAAACCACACAAATAAATATATTAAAATATTGCCTCTCTTTAATATATGAAAATGCTTCTGAGGATTAATATTCTGCTTTATTATCTTGGTGAGATTTTTGTCCAGTCATTGTCACAGGACCAGCCCCACACTGTGATGAGCATTTGTCAGAAGAAGGAAAGCTTGGATGAGAGTGTGTACATTTATAGCCTGTGGCTTTTTCCAAAACTGAAAAGCTAACTGGTCTATGTGGCACTTACATTTTGTGTTATAACCTTTTTTGTTTTTTGTAAAACAAACTAAAATTCCATAAACTGTCTTTGTATTACTTTAAGGGTATTATCTCATTAAAAAGATGGTATTTACATTAATACCCAAATAAAATCCCTTTTCTTTTCCTTTGAGCACTTACGATGCCAAACTCTTACAAAAGAAACTAAGAACTGGAACTCTTAAAACTTAGAGATTGAGTTATACTATTAAATGTTATGTAACTCATCATTTATCTATTTTTTATTTCATATTTTTTAAAGATACTAATGGTACAAAAATAACTTGAAAACAAGGCATTCCTGAAAAAACACATACTTTTTTTAGATCACTAGAAACATTTAACGAATTATTTCAAGATTTTCCTGGCCTCAAAATTAAAAATAGTTTAAAAATATTCATTACAAAAGTACCCTTATGTTTACTGCAGCATTATTTACAATCGCCCAGATATGGAAGCAGCCCAAGTGTCCATCCACAGGTGAATGGATTAAGAAGAACGGGATACTACGCAGTCATAAAAAGAATGAAATCTTGCCGTTTGCAACAACATGGATGGATCTAGAGGATATAATGCTAAGTGAAATAAGGCAGTCAAGAAAGACAAATACCATATGATTTCATTCGTATGCTGAATTTAAGAAACAAAACAAACGAACAAAGGAAAAAAGAGACAAACGAAAGCCAAACTCTTACATATAGATCAGGGGTGGTTGCCGGAGGGGAGGTGGGGGGATGGGTGAACTAGGTGATGGGGATGAAGCGAACACTTACTGTGATGAGCACTGAGTAAATACAGAATTGCTGAATCATTATATTGTACGTCTGGAACTACTGTAGCACTGTATGTTGACTACACTGGAATTGAAATTAAAATGCTAATTAAAAATTACTTATTAAGCACCTAATATGTGAAAAAAATCTACCTATAGAAACTCCTAGAAAGGAACAATTAAATAGTGAACCTTTTATAAACAATGATCCTGGAACACAATACGGTCACAGTATCAGAGTCACACTTTGCATTATGTAACTGGTCCTGTTTTTCCTATTTTTAGTCTCATACATTTACTTTGCTTGTGATCTTTGCATTTGGTGTTTATGTGTGTCAAATTCCCCCAAAGCCTTTAAGTGCACCTTGAAGAGACAGAATTTGAAAAAGGTCATTACGTTCAGAGCGGCAAGAAAGAAAATAATACATCGTACTGTGGTGTTCCCCCACGCTCCCACATGCTGCCTCCATCAGTCCATCAGATTCCCAAGAGAAAGTTCGAGTACGTAAGATCTATGTTTAGCTTAAATTCAGAATCCAGATAGAAAAATTCTCAGTGCATTTTACCAAGTCCCACAATTGGTCGGTCCCAAAGGTCTGTCTTCATCTAGGACGGAGACGGGTGACTTTGTGCGCACTAAATGAGATTCCTCAGAACAGCTCCCATGGTGCTGCTCAAGGCGGCCGAGTTGTGTCTACTGTCCACTTTAAAATCAGACAATATAAAACTAAGGGCAATAGAAAGGAAAACAAAACACGAAGACTTAAAGAAGGAGGTGGTTTGGACCAGGATTCGATGAATTAACTTACGTAGTACCGACAGTGAAATTTAACAGCTCTGGGTACGAATACCTGCAGTAGGGAAGACATTTTACGTGATGGGCTAGTATATTGCACAGCCAGGTAACGACTGAAAGCTTCCAGAATAGGATTTTTCTTCTTATGAAACATTTACAAAGAGTATTTGCGATTGCATATATAATATTCCTTCAAGGAAAGTTATTAAGATACCGATACAGAAAGGAAATGAGAGACAACTGAACCAGTTCTGCATCTGGCAGCCGGCCGGGCTTCTTGGTGGACGGGAGGCCTCATGAATCTCTCCTCATGCTTGTCATTTGACTCATCCCTGTTCCTTCCCATGTGGTCTGAAGACAAAATCAGTATCACTAAGTCTATGACCTGACTGAAGCCCGAAGAGCTAGCTGGATAGCTTCACAGGCTTACTTTGCATTTTAGGGGGAGAAACCTACATAGGACACCTTATTCCTATTGTATAACATCTGAAAATAGTAAGCATGAATGGCAGTCCAATTTATCACAAAATATTCATTTGATTTGAGACAGAAAGATGTCTTGGGTTCATTTTCTTTCCTCTCAGCAGATGCTCGTACAATATTCAAGTTGGGACAGAAAAAGAAATGCAGTCTTTTTCTTCATCACTTTAATAACCACCACTAGGAAAACAGAATTTCAATAGGCAGGTAAATTAAAACTAGTCAATGGCCCGTTATCAGCGCAGATGATCTGCTCTGTAGATTACTGCTGTCACATTCTGTTTTTGTGCAGAGCCAGTGTGAGAGCCTTGCAGAGGGTGGGCTGGGACTATTCACAGACTTGAGTCCGTGACTCTGCATTCATAATTTGACCTTCAAATGTCACTGAAGTATGTTTCACAGCAAAAGTGCTTTCTTTTGGCACCTGTCTGTCTAAGCTACAATCCTGGAATATCATTTTGGGAAACAGGATTCTTTTGACACTGTTTACAGGATTCCTCTTTTGCTGTGACACACACTCAACATTTATATGCTTTTTGACAATTATTGTTCTATTATAAATGAACGTTTCTAGTTTTCTAGTCTACATGTACTGTCTCCTCAGTAAGATTTTAATCTCTTTAACAAAAAGAATGGTTCTACTTTTAATTCTCATAAGCAGTCTTTGATTCATTCCACAAATAGGGTGATCTCTGTTCCTCGCACCAGCTGGGCACTTTGGGGGTGACAGCCCATCACTATGTCGTGGGGTAGAGCGTAGTTTGGTGTTACAAGAACAGAACAAACTATGTGATGGTGGCAGACTGAAAGTAAAGATTATTTCTGATTGGTGGATGGCAGGACAATGTAAGAAGAAAGAACAATGAGTTGGGCCCCTTGAAGAAAGAATAGGGTTTTGAGGCTCCGCAGTAGGCCCTAAGCCCAAGAAGACTGGATTTCGGGTCTGAATGTCATTGCATGGCAGTGGTGAGCCACGGAAGATTTCTTGAGAGAGGCATTATGAACACAGCTGGGATTTAGAAGATTATCAAGGGAAAGGCAGGTGGCCGATTGAAGAAAAGGAATAGAAATCATAATTCTAGGAGGAGGTTGGTGTACTTAAGTGAAGCATTCTCCCTGCCATCATTTTTCTGATTCATTTGTTTCACAGACTCCCCAGCTTCTTTATGTAAAATATGGACAATTTTTTAAATAAGCATTTTGTTCTCCTAACTCAGATCCTCCCTCCCTTCTTCATCTAGCTAAAATCCTACCTATTCTTCAAAATTGAACTCAAGTATCATTGCCTTTGGCAAGTCCTTCCTGGTTGTGCACCACAGCACAATTCTGTATCTCACTGAATGGTAATCACAGCCTTACTTGTCGGACTCTCTCTTAAATGTCAGCTCTGTGCAGAACCTTTTACGAGAGTCTGGCACCGTAACACCCAAGTCCATGTGACATAGTACTTCTCAATACGTTTGCTAAATAAATGCATCCAAGTCCCCAAGTTCCCGGTATTCAAATATTACTTAAATTGGGAAACTAAATTTATAGTAGAGAAGATCTGGGTAGGCAAACTAAAATCTACAATTTAGAAATAATAAAATTCCATAAAAATGGAGAGTCCCTAAGGAAAATGAGTCAATTATTTTTGGAAGCTTATTCTCACAACAGGAAATCTATCAAAGTTAACAGCACTGGAGCAAAGAGGCAGACTCATTAGGGGATTGCTTGAAATGCTTAATATCAGAAAAAGAATATCAGAGCTCGTTGCCAGTGATCAAATAAAACCACTAGCAATGTACATTCCAGCAAAAAAGTCCAACTAGAAGATAAATGGTTTAAAAAAAAATTACAGTCCAGGCACGGCAGATCAAGGAGAATGGAATTTAGAACACTGGAAATTTTACAGCCTTCCTCTATTGCTGATCACAGCAGCAAATTGCATTTTAAAGTGTTTTCAGAGAAATAGTCACTAAGAAAATTCGTGTAATGCTGAACTGCCAGCCGATTTTAAAACACAAGTGTTTCTGAGAAGCTACTGAAGACTTAATTCAATATAATTGTGTATATATTTTTGAATCATTGAAAACTAGTAACTCCACAGGCTTGACTGGCTTGGGGGGATAGCAGGAGGCTACCCTGAGCTTCATCACAATGTAACCAGTATGAAATCCACATAGCGTAGCAGTTTTGCTGGCTTAAATGGCCTAGGAGATTAACTGGCTGGGTCTCAGTTCAGTTTACTTACTTACCAAGTTTATTCTACCGCCTCTTCTCCACGGACTCTTTCCATTAGCATCTGAACATAAAAACCCCGCGCTTGACCTCACAGCACCCTCCCATTTCTCTCCTCTGTGTCTCTAGCCTTCTGTCTCCTTTCTTGTCACTATGATGTGACTTTACCTGTCACTTTATTGGAAGTGCTCTTGTCTCCTGTGCTATATGCTATGAACACTCTGGCACATAGGCTACTCTCTTGGCCTCTTAACACTTGGCACTTTTCTTGGCACTTGACATTACTGACTGCTGCCTCTTTGAAATTCTTCCTTTAGCTTCTAGGATACCAGACCACCTTCAACTACACCCTCTTGGTCTCTTCTGCCCATGAAATCCTGAAACATCAATGTTCCCCAAGGTTTGGTTCCAGACACTCTCTTCTCTGTCTAGGGCTCTCTCTGGATGATCTCACACACCCTATGGCTCTCACTGTCATCTACAGGCTCATGACTCCTAAATCCTCATCTCTATCGTAGATCCCGTCTTTGTTCCAGAGCTTACCGATATGCCTCTGGACAGCTCCACTGTACCACCCTACAGTGGCCTAAAATTTATCATGACCCTACGTGGTCCTCCTGTGGTCCCTTAACAGAGAATGGTACTACCATCCACTTGGTTGCTCAAGTCATAGTCGGGACTGTCGTGTGTGACACTGAACCCCATTTTTACCTTTACATTCTATTAATGACAAAACCTTGTCCATTCTACCAACTTAAGGTTGTTTAAATTCATCAACTGCTGTCTGGGCACAGTGCAATTCCTTCATTGCAGCCCACCGTCACCTCTCACCTGCTAGCTCGCTTGGTATTAGGCTCCTTCAGCCTGTTCGCTACACTGCAGAGATAGTAATATTTCTACAAGGCAAATCTAATCATTTCACAACCTTATTTAATGAGTCCAAATTGCTCTCAAGAAAAAGTCTAAATCTCTTAAAATAGCTCACAAGGATTTTCATGATTTGGCTTTAGTTTATTTTTCCATTTGTACTTAAAAAAAAGTTTTCCCACTTCTTACTCATTACAAACACACTTAACCATCAGTTAGAACCCTTTTCCTCCTCTCATCCACAGAGATATCATGAGAACCCTCATCAAACACCTTGGTGAAATCTAGATGTAACCACAGTGTCCCTCATCCACCAGCATATGCACTCTCAAAAAAATGAACAGAAAGAAGTGTTTTATGAGTTCACACTGGCTCCTGTTGACATCACTTCGCCTCCTATGGATTCACCATCTATTTAAAAACCCATTTGAGTACCATCAAGCTCACTGGTATGAAGGTTTCTGAATCTATTTTACATCCTTGTGAAAAATAAAGACGATATTTGCAGACCCCGCTCTGTAGTTCCTCTTCTGTTCACCAGAGATCTTTAGAGCACCATCGGAAGTTTAGAGATCTCACTAGCAGGCTTTGTTCGCCTCCTGGGCTACAGTCACCATAGCCAGGAAACCCATCCTAGGCAGTTAACGCTTTCCTCATCACTCCTGAACTGCAAGGACCTCCTAGCAAGGTCTGTCTTCCTCCTTTCTGTTTTCTCCGTAGTTGCCCTGCCACTTGCTAAAATGATCTTTTCCAAGTACTGGCTCTTTTCTTCCTAATCTGAACATCACTCTCCATCCAATATATATCATATTATATATATATATATATATATATATATATATATATATATATATATATACACACACACACACATACACACACACACACACCCATCTCCTTTTTGACTACTTTTCGTATTTGTCAATAGCCTCAGCTCATTTTAATTTTTAACCTGCTGGTGCTATTTTCACAGAGTTTCTCACTAGAGAGTACCCTAGGCAGTAACATGAGTTACTTAAGTCACGTTAGTATCTGGTTCCTTTATTCCTCAACACGTGAAGACTACACTTCTTAGTCTCCGTACAGTTAGGTGGACCATGTGCCACAGGGATGTGTGACATGTGTCACTTTGGGGCCAAGGGAGTGAAAAGCTCCTACACAGCCATCGATCTCTCCTTGCCAAAGCAACTGCGCATACCGAGATGGAAGACTCCTAAGAGGAGCCCACCTGGATCTCTACGTCGCTGCGTCGGAGAAGCTGCTCCAGAGTCACAGGACTACTCACACACTCTCCACCAGCAAGGAATGCTGTCCCTACCTTAAGCCACTGGGATGTAGTAGTTATCTGTGGTGCAGCATATAGGTCAACCTTGCCTAGCTAATATAGGATCTTTCACCAGGGTTTTAAAATTTCAGTTTTCAAGGGCTCCCATTCTAATCGAGTTTTCTCCCCCTTTAGGATTTTAAGATGCTACAGTAGGTTGAATAATTAGCCACTCACCACCCCCAAAGATGTCTATATCCTAATCCTCCCAACCTAGGAATATGTTACCTTACATGGCAAAGGGAGCTTGGGATTTTGAGATGGAAGAATTATCTGGGCAGGTCCAATGTCATC
This sequence comes from Ursus americanus, assembly GCF_024610735.1. Taxonomy (NCBI): domain Eukaryota; kingdom Metazoa; phylum Chordata; class Mammalia; order Carnivora; family Ursidae; genus Ursus; species Ursus americanus. Next base: position 3,531,198 of record NC_142131.1, read on the forward strand.
ACAAGCAGTCTTATGAGAAGGAGGCAGTAGAGGGGCCCCCGGGTGGCTCAGCTGGTTAAACATCTGCCTTCGGCTCAGGTCATGATCTCAGGGTCCTGGGATCAAGCCCTGCATCAGACTCAGTGGGGAGCCTGCTTCTCCCTCTCTCTCTCTGCAACCCCCCTTCCCGGCTCGTGTTCTCTCTCAAATAAATAAATAAACTCTTAAAAAAACAAAAACAAAAAAAGGATGAGGCAGTACAGGCAGTCAGAAAAAGGCAATGTGACAATGAAAGCAGAGGCTGGAGTGATGTACTTCGAGTAAGGAGAAGGGGGCCATGCGCCAAGGAGTGTGGGTGGTCTCTAGAACCTGCAACGGCAAGGAAACAGATTCTACCCTGGAATATTCCAGAAGGAATGCAGCCCTGATAACACCTTGATTTTTAGTGTTGTGAGACCTACTCCAAACTTCTGACCTTTAGAACTGTTAAGAGAATAAATCTGTACTGTGTTAAACCAGTAAGTTTGTAGCGAAATAATACAGGAATAATAACACAGATGTCAAATACTACCTTTCCTTTCTCTAAACATCTTGAAAATGACTTTCTAAAGCCTATGGTAAACATATCCAAAAACTGTGTTTTAAACTATGTTCCTCTTTCTTTTCCTTATCTAAATACTAATGGTTAAGGGCTATTACATAAGAGTTTCTTCTCTCTGTATTCTTAGACTTACCAATTTTACCATTTTTACCTTACAGGCATGGGTTTGCTGCTTCTTTATTTGCTAGAAAAAGATTTCTTTTCTACTTCCATTTCTGAATTATTTATTCTATATTCCCCAATAAACTGGAACACAGAGATCAATTCATCAAGCACTTCACCTTCTGCACTGTGAAGATCACCTTGCATTCGATATTCCCAGAGCTGGGGACACCCTCCAGCAGGAAGACACACATGCTACAATCTCTGGACTGTTCCCATTCCTTCGGTTTTCATACTTCTGGTCAAAGCTCAGAAATGTTATATAGATATCCCTGACCCCTGATGAAAGCTGTATAATGGCAAAATATCTGTTACATCTGCTTTCTGGTTCCAGCTGGAAGACTTCTCAGAATTAAACTCTTACACAGGGCGGGTCCACCCTCTGGCAGTATGTGATTTTCACTTTCCCCGAACATGTCATACTTAATTGTACTCTTGTTGCTTTCTGCAAACCTTAGATACACTTAAATATAAGACAATGACTAGAGAAAACATCTGCTGAAGTCTGTAAGAAACTTCACCAGGGCAGATCAGTCACTGCTCCCCTGCTACTCGATTCTTTCTGTTGCTTCCGGGCAAACTGTCCAGAACTTTCAGGGCCAATACCTTAATTTTTGAAATGAGAAAACAGGCTCCAAAGTGGCTTTCCTAAGCTGAGAGGTAGAATATAGCTAATGATTAAAAACAAGAACTCTGGGATCTCGGTACGAAGTCATATTCTGTCACTTTACTCCTACCTCCACATCGTGGGTCTCCTTTTCCTTATCTGTGAAATTGGGAAAATAATACAACCCACCTCACCTTAAGTAAGATTTAAAACAGCTCCTGGCATGCAGTAAGCACTACATAAATGTTGGGGGCTATTTTGTTATGTAGTAAGTTCGTGATAGAGTTTGGGTTAGAAGCAAATGTGATACTCTTTCCACTACCCTATTCTTGAATCCTTAAAGCCAGATACGATATACTTGACTTGGTAGGATGCTCTATGACTAAAAATGCAACCATAAGCCAATTAAAAAAAAAATTAGCACGGTCTTATTGTTTTGGGAAACACAGGTGTTTGATAAAGAATTCAAGCAATGATAGAAAACTAAAAAGAAAAAATATCGCCTCAAATCCCCTCACTTAGAACATCTCCCTATGTATATATGCACCCAGAAAACATTACTACATCATTGGATAGGTAATTTTATTAATCATATTATAACGCTACTTTGTAATGACAACTCAAATGGATATTTGAAGTGATATATATTTTTTTTACCCTGAAGTTCTGAGTTAACAGTTCACTAGGAAAACAACACCCTCAAAATATAATGGAATTTTATTTGTTTCATTAGGTCATCAATAGGGCATCAGGCTCCATTTTGACTGTCTGGGTAGTTAACAAATCCTCCTAATTCTAAAGAATATATCATTTCAGTTTGCCTCTATACACATAAAAAAGCTATGCGACCTTCTTCCTATATATTTTTTTTAAGGTACACTTTGTTAACCCATTATTTATTTTTAAAGACAACATAAATGGTCTGAAAGCTCAATTCTATAAAATAACTACACATTTTAGTGGTTTAATTTACAATTCCGTTTCATTAAAACGACGACAAGTCGAGTAGTAAATGAAGCTGCAGGTTTCACATCTCTCCCTGACTCAGCTCTACAAGTGCACTGAAAGGGCTGTGCTTTCCTGAACGTGTAATTAAATAGAAAATGTAGCCATAAGTACAAGATAGGCATACATATGCTAATAATTTCACAGTGAAATTATTCTACAAATGCTTGGATTCAAATGTATCTGAATTAGATTTGTTTTATATATTTTATACACACATAAATCAGAGACATATATTGACTTTCTTCTGACAGCAATCATAACTCAATCCTTTTTCCAGCGGGCTGCATTTATACTAAACCTAACATTTATATTTATTAATGATTTATATCCTGCCTATTTCTCAGGGCTTTATGGTACTGGCACCACATCCAGGCTCACGGTGCCCTTGTGAAAGTTGGGGTGGGAACTTGGGGTTGATCACAGGCTACATCTGGTCCCCATGCACTCCTAGTACACAGCACAGACTGCGTAACTATTGATGACTCTGTCTGTTAGGTTACAACACAGACGTGGGGCCAAAAAAAATGTAGACCATATTAAATGGAAGAAGGAGCCGATGATAGAGCAGATTTATGATATTCAGGCACTGACTCTGATTCTTCACTTTTGGGAGCTAAGGCAGAATGAAAAATATGGGGATTACACAGCCTCTTTTCCTCACGTGATGTACAAAATCATCTGTACATGAAATTTTTCCTGGAACTAAACTCACGTGGAAATAGCATTTATCTCCTAGAATACAAGATCTTTATCTTCAATTAAGGTCACCCAAAAGTTTCAGAAATGTTGTACAAACTGACAATTCTTGCACCGACTCTCCCCCTAAGAGCAGGAGGCACCAGAGTAAAGCATAACCTCTGTGAAGATGTATTTCTAAGGAGTTAAATGTAATTTAAAAATTAACATGCTTTTGCAAGCTAATTATGGGGCAAGACTTGGAAAACCTTTTCAAAGGGCTGTACGTATGTCCACTAGACGGTCTAAAACATCAGAAATATGAAACGTTTTGAGCTAATGTCAGATTATGCTTTGACCACGGTCATCGTGACTTACTTCCAGAAGATGACAGATCCTAAAAAGCAATCTCTTTTGGGGTCAAGTTCTCTGGTAACTTCCGATACAGCAAATGCCCTAATTTATCAATGAAGGAAAACAGATCCCACTAGTAAAAGCAAAACAGAAATTACACACCCTGGACGTTTTCTAACTTGGCAAATTTTACTCATCTTGGACCCCGGGTAAATGTATGTCTGTAGCTTTTGTACTTCGTACATTTAGTGATCTCTGCATTTTCTCTTCTTATTGAATAAGTTTCTTGATTATGGTCTTTGGACTGATAATTCAGTATATCACATATGCAATAAAAAACCTAACTTTTAATTTGAATTTAGTAGTCTGCCACTAACACAATTTGAATGAATTTAACTTTATGATTCTAGTTCTTGTATGTCAAGTGGCATGTGGAAAAAATACAATCCCTAACACCCAAAAATAGAGAAGACAAATACAGGAAATGTTTTTTTTTTAAGCAAAAAAATTCAAAATCTCCATCAGAAAAAGTATAGCACAGCAGGAGAGTGTCATGTAGAGAATTATAACAATTTTCTGTGCTGTGGGGCCATTTTAGACCATTTTTCCACTTTCAAAGGTAAAAAGAACAAGTCAAAGATACAAGCTCTTGCAAATACTTGCCTATCATTACTTCATGGAACCCATCACTTATGTCCAATACAATAGCCATTTTATAAAATGTCACTTTGATTACCTTAAAATCATTTAGTTATAATTAAATTGTAATGTATTCTGTTGGGATGACTCAGAGTTAAGGATAAGAAATTTGCAATGGGCTCTACTTCAAAGTCCAACATTTAAAATGTCACAAATAATTTACAGATTGTTTTGATAATAGTACAGAAAAGACCCATGAAACTTCATTTTCAACAACCTCTCAGTAAATTTATATGCCAGGAGAATACTAATGACAGAGACTAAAACAACAACAATCGCGTCAAAGATATTTTGGCTTCTGTGACTTGAAAAGGGATAACTTCCTGTTCTATGTCCTCTCTCACCTAGCAGTCTTCCATGCTATTCTGTGGATTTGTTTAGTGATTTTCTATTACCTCATTAACTGAACTTAGTATTTTATATTCTAGAGCAGTGTCACAGAAGCCTACAGGCGAGATACCAAAGTAAACAATCACAATTCAGTGGAGAAAGTGCTGTGATAGGATAGTAAGAAAGGCAACTAACCAAGATATGGTAGAGAAACCAGGGCTTGCTGAGGGAAATGAGGACTAACTAGAACCTGAAGGAAGTAACAAGGTGACACGGATGTAGAATGTTCCTATGGAAGTGAAAGTACGTTTAAAGGCCATGGGGCAAGAGAGGTATGATGGGATAAGCGGGTTTGGGGGAAGGCAGGGGTAAGTGACAGGAAATGAGGGGCCAGCCAATCAGGTCTGTCAGTAAGAGACGTTAAGTTCTCAGCTCCTCAGTCTAAGGGATAACTTTGTGGACACTCAAAGGTTTGAGGTGTCTCGTGCCCAAAACTTTATCTCTTCTTTTTCTCATCCCCATTACAAGTGAATTACTTAAGTCTTCTTTGCTCTTTGGGACAGTGGTGAAGGTCGGAGCAGAAGAGCCATTTGCAGAGCCATTACATTTAGGAAAGACCTCAAATTTGACTTTTCTCATCATCTCTAAATGAGGTTACACATACGGTCACAGAAACATTCTCATTAGATATTAAGAAGCTGTTACAATTTTTATAACCTGGTTTTGCATTTGTTTGTTTGTTTTTTTTTTTTTAATATGGCAGAAAAAAATGAAAGTGACCTGAGTAACTATTTTGACCTAAGACTCTGACTGAACTTGGTTAGGTGATAATTGATAGCAATGCGGAAAGCAGATCTAGTTTGGTAACATTTTGCTTTCCTAAATATTATAATTTACTTCGATTAAAATGGGTCTAAAAGGATCTTTAAGATCTAAGATCCTTATTTTGTCACTTTTCTAATCTTCAGCATCTCCAAGATCATCTCTCACACTCATTGACACGTTGGTATTTTACGACCCCAACCATAAGGCGTGTTGCAGGTGACTGTCCTGCTCCCTGAGAAGACATACACACAGCAAAGCCTCACTTTGACTGCCATGGCCAAGGAGATAGATATTTTTTATCAGGAAAATATCCAAGTAACTAAGGGTTAAATAACCCTTTGAGAAAAACATCTAAAATTAATGAAAAATTTTCTAAAAGGCAGCACACACTTTCTTATGTTCCTAAGCAGACTGAAAAGGACCTCTTACTGTCCCCCAGGACTCAGGATAATCATTATGAATAACAGTGGCTAAACTCTAGTATAAGAGCGTGATCCCTGAGTGAGCCTTGCAAGTGCATTTCCTCTCACACGCTCTCTGCTGTTTCAAGAACTTTGCCTCTTAACTATAGAGAACAAACTGATGGTTACCAGACAGGAGATGGGTGATGGGACGGGTGGAGTAGGTGAAGGGGATAAAGGAGAGCTCTTGTTGCGATGAGCACCTGGTGTTGTATGTAAGTGTTAAATCACTAAATTGTAGACATGAAACTAATACTACACTGTGCGTTAACTAGCTATAATTTAAATAAAAACGGAAAAAAAGAAAAAAACTTTGCCTTTTTCTTGTATGTCTGGTGCATTTCCCAAAGTGTCTTTGTTTCTTCTCTCCCTGGTCTATACCCTTCCCCGTGGCCTTCCTAATTGGCTGATTCAAATCTATGAGAACTGAAACCAAACCTATGAGACTTATGCTTAAAGTAAAAATAAAGATGCCCCAAAGGAAAACTCCCATACCGGAAGCGCCAGGATTACAATGCAGGGAACTTGATGGTATTTATTTAGGGTATAGAGATCTTTCACAGATTATTTCTCATTCTTAACTATTCTCTGGGTAAATGAAATTGCTAAATAATTGCATCCCAAGTAAATGAGCTATTATATATAGATTCCAATGCCTAAATGCACCCAGCTACAACAGATGTCCTTACTATGGCTAACCATATATTCGTACAATATAAGGAAAAATTAAACAAATACATAATTGATAAAGACTGAAATTACATGTAATTCCAAAATAAATACAATTAAGTATGAATGGAGAAATTAATTTTTTTCTGATTACAAAAGTTATTGCTCAGTGGAACAAATATGGCAAATCAGAAGAAAAAATTACTTAAGAATCTAACTAAAGAATCACTCTTAATATTTTGGTGTGTTTTCTCAGTATTTTCTCTCTCTCTATATATAATTTTTTCTTTGTATAGAGAATCTGTCTTTGTGTGCATACACACATTTTAAAGATTGGTATCATGTCGAGTCTGAAATGTATCCTGCCTTCTTTAGCTAGGAATATACCCAGGGAACATTTTTTGCTACAAAATTCTTGCATCACAGGATTTATAATGTCAGCATTTGTGTTCCATCAGTGGGCATAATTTAATTTATATAACTAACACTTGATCGCTGGATATTTTAGTTTATTTTTCCAGATTCCCCCTTCTGTTTTTTGGCTACCATGAATAATGTTGCAACGAACACCTGGTCACACACATGTCTTTGCACATCTGTAGTTAGTTTCACACAATATATTCCTAGAAGTGAAATATCTGGGATAAAGTAAATGCAAACGTGCAGAGTTTCAGAGACATTCTCAAATTACTGCCCAAAGAGGCTCTGCTATTTATACTCCCCCCAGCTGCACATGCATGTCAGCTTTCCCACTTCCTCATCCACACTGATTCATAGCATTCTTTCTAATTCTTAACAATCTGCAGGAGAAAAATGATAGCTCATTTATTTTGAATTTATATTTCTTTTAGGACCAACATTTTTCGAATATGTTACATTTTTGTTACATACATAAGTGTGTCAAATTCAAATTTTTTCCATTTTTTTAAGGATGGGGTGTTTGCATAATCATTTTTCGTTAAATTGCTTTTTCCTCGTTTTCAATTGCCTTTACTAATTTTTCCCATTGTGTTATTTACTTATTTATTGATTTATAAATAATCTTTATGATTAAAAGCTGTCATTTATCATATATATTATGTATTTCCCCAACATTTTCATCTCTCAATTTTATTCTTGGTGTTTTTAAAAAAATCTGTTGTCTCTTAATCTTTCCTTTATCACATTACTGGACCCTTGATACATTTTCTAAGGCTCTCCTTTGCTTTTTGTTGCTGTTGCTTAACTTGCTTTTGGACTTCCTCCCAACCCTTCAGTTCTGAGATAATGACGCATACAACATGGTAAGTAAAGTCGTGCCAATGCCATACTTGCCATATGGAGCAACATTTTAAACTCTGTGGTTCATTCTGTTAGTACTTCATCTATGACACGTGGATTGGGAAGGACTCGGTCTTCTGTGAAGCACACATAATTACATGGTGTTCAGAATGTTCTATAAAGCACAGGCACTTCACACATGTTGACTACATGGATAAATGTCACAAAATCATCATTTAGAAATTCTGACTTATAAGGGAATGTTTTTGCATACAAAAATAAAAGAACAAGCCAGATAAAACAACTATGATAATGAAAGAGATGTAATTGATGGCTAAATATGGCTCTAACCACGAAAAGGTTAGTAGTCCATAATATCACTCACGGCAGTAACTGGAATACATATAACTTGATCTCTCTGCTGCCAGTTGGATGGATCAGGAGGTCTCTGCTTGTGCTCCTAAAAGGGAAGGGTCTGGCCCTAGTCTCTACTTCATGACTAAATGCTATTTGAAAACCACTTGGTAAGTGCTAAAAACTAAAGGATTTTTTTTTTTTTTTGCTACAAGTATCTGTAATTCTATCAGACCTCCTCGTTTGTGATTTAAATTCAGATAATTAAAATGGAAAATAGATATTTAAAAATTCTCCTAATTTCTCAAGGGAGCTTATTTCATATAGTTCTTTACTGCTTGCCTGGTGTGCCATCTGTACATGTCTTAGAAACAAAATACCAAGATGTAAATCGCCTAAGTGTCTTTATTTCTCTGTTATTTATACAAAGTTCTAGGAGATTATTTTATTTTTTAAACGTAATAACAAGGAGTTTATAAATAGTAAGGTCTGTTTTCTAGGTTAGCCAAGTAGTTTCAACACCGGCTTATGTACTCAAGGCCTTTAAAAAAAGAAGAAAAAAAAAAAAAGCTAGTAGAAACATATTAGCATACATTTCCTGAGAACTGCAACATCAGTGTGACAATAATAAAGCCCCCATAACAGCATTCTCTATATACAGCCTCTCTTCCACAAATCTCAACCCTGAATAATCTCAGAACGTTCTACCACACTTGAATAAAGATCCCCTGAAAAATACTGTTTTGCTTTTGAATGTGCGATGTTGCTAGCAATCAGGCCGCCTCCCAGTCTGCCTCCCTGGAAAGATATTAGTTGATGCCAAGGAAATGCAAAACAGAGATGAGTGATTTAAGCAGGGGTGGGGAGAATTTTTTACAACTCAGGCAAGGAAATATTTGTAATGCAAACATAAAGCACTGAAGCACATAATTTGAAGGTAAATTTAGCTTCATAAAGTGACATGAAAAAAATTTTCTTTAAAACATCCTGTTTTCTTCTTCATGTCATTGTAGTAAAACTCTGCTATGGAATTTTTTTTTTTTTCCTTATTTTTAAGCTTGGAGATTTTCAAGGAGAGAGCTGCTTTGCAACACTGGAACTGTTACAAAGTTTACAACTAAGAGAAAGAATTTTGTTAGATAAAGCTTTCTGTAGCTGAGTGCCTCACACATTATTAGCACAAACATACGCTCCTGTCTTGAACATAACAATAAAACCTTGGTTATGTTTTCGATCAAGAAAATGAAACAAAGGACATAATCCCAATCCGATTTTTTGAGCCCCTGAAAGAACAAGAAAAGAAGGCTGGATGCAGAAAAGAAGCAACACTTGCCTCTTTACAACTTGAAAATGACTCACAGAGGGGAGAATTAAAGAGAAACTCTTACAAATTAAATACCCTATGTCTTCTCATAGTCTCCAACTTTCTGAATTTAGAATTAGAATCAATACAAAAGGCTTTCACATTCATTTTCATACTTGTGAACCTCCTTTCCTGCCCTGTGGAGGCAGAGAGCTCTTGAAAGGCACACTGTGTGCTCGCTATGTCCAAACCTCGCTCTCCGGCCCTGAGCGACTCCAAGAATGAAGGGAAATCACCCAGGTCCTTAAAAGACTCTCATGTTCTGGTTAGCTCAGCTGCAGGAAAACTAAGTCAAACCAAACCAAACCCTACAAATAAACATACAAATTCCGTATCTCAGATATTCTCACCTTGAGGATGTGAACGAGGGTGAGAAAAGACGAGCCAGAACTACAACATCATGGCTGGCAGGTTTCGGAGTGGAAGGCCCTGACGGATTCGCTCCAAGCTCCTCCGAATGAGGGAAGCCTGGGATCCTGAGGAAGCCGGGGCCCCATGGCTGGTCGGAGGCACCACCCACCACGGCCAGAACGTGTGTTTACTATCTTCCAGTGGGTACTTCATAAAGGTCCCCACACGGCCTCTGAGACAAAGGAGCTACGTTCATATTCAACTTGTAAAATGACCAATATGTTAATACCATTTACTTCTATAAAAACAATGATCAGAAAAAAAATGGCAGGAAGAAGAATATGAGGAAAAGAGAGGGCGGGGAAGAAGGGATTTGGAGTCCAGAGAATTCTCTGCTTTCAGCTATATGAAATACCAGAGAAAATGTGTTGTCCCCAAACACACTTTTGTGGTGAATAATGGTTTTGACAATTAACACTTACTTGAGATATGGCAGTAGGCAGAGTAATTCCTTTCCCTGTGCAGCTTGCGAGTTAGTAGGGCACACAAACAGTAAACAAGAAGATAAGGAGTGCAAGTGCTGAGAGTTATACATGTTATTAGGAAAAACAGAGCAGCGATGGGGATAGAGTATAAGGGAGGTGAGGTCGGGTGGAGACACTGAGTGGGGTTGACTGTGAAGCCTCTGAGGAGGTGATATTTGAGCAGAGGAGACCTTTGAATGTGGAAGTGTGAGCTCAGGTCTGGCTGGTGGAAAGGTCTGAGATGAAAAATAGGTCAGGTTAAAGAAATACTTATTCATACTGGACCCTAGTTAGGGCTCTGTTTTCCTCAAATGTTTTCTCCTGTCCTTTCTTTAACTCAGTCCTCACCAGACTGATTAGACCATCCCTCTTTTAGGCCAGCAAGAAGATTACTCAATTTATGTGTCTACGATCAAGCACTTTATCGCATACAACAAGCTCTTTTCTTTGTGCCCCACAGTGGATTTAGCTCAAGCAGCACGATGTCTTATTCCCTGACAGAACTCTTCCTCATGCTCCCAAGGTTGCTGCAGGTGCTGACTGGCACTGTCCAAGTTACTTAACGGCATGACAGAGCTGCTAGCATTTTCATGGACCCCGAACTCTTTTTTAATGAAACAGGAAGAGATCACTCAGCATAGATGAGTTCTTGCCGAAATTAGAGTGGCCAGAAGGGATGCAAAGATGTTGCCTTTGTCATGAAGTAATCACATCCCACCTTCAGTGACAGGATAAAAAAAACAAAAAACAAAAAAAAAAAACAAAAAAAGATGGGTCACTGTCTGGCCATCCATCTCCCTAACGTTGAAGAGAAAATTTCTAGGTTCCTTTAGTATCTGCTACTGCAATACAACCTACAATCCTAATACTCTATGTATTCATCACAGTTTTATACGAAATGCTGCCCTTCACAGAAGAGGTCAAAATGAAATGTAGAAGGAGCTCAGAGCTAAGGTATATACAATATTGATTAGTCACTGAGAGGTCTGCTGCTTCTTTCTTCCTGTTCTCCAGGCCATCCACTCGTCTTTTGTTAGCTGAACGTGCCTTTGGATAAATCTCCCTCCAAACTTCCCCAAACCATACCATACGCTAGGTGGGCTCTTTTGCAGTTCTTTCAGGGGAAGATCATTTCTTACTCTTCTTTGGCTCCCTGACACCATGCCCAGAGCCTGTTACACAGCAGTTGTTTAATCAATGTTCCACGGAGGCATGCCATTCTTTTTATTTCCCTCAAGTAACTTCATCATTTTAATTTTTAAAGTAAGTTTCTAGTCCCTTCGGTTCCACCTTGTCTATGAAAACTTCCCAGACTGAAGCCTCCTTGTTTATGTAATTCTCACACCTGCTCAGTGGCTCGCCATCAAACAGTGTACCCACCTCATCATGCATATGACTTATATAATAAAAACATTGGAGAATGAAGTTAGGGTCAGATTATTAGAATCAAGCAAAGGAAGAAGTGGAACTGAGCTTTCAAATATTCTAGTATGGTTCAATGACAACTTATTTTTTAATTTTTCCATAACTCATGTGAAAAGCAATTCCCGACGACAAATCCCATTAAGTATCTATAGAAGGTAAACAGGCACTGCCAGCAGTTCATTGCGCCCTTCCCTTATCTTCAGTCTCCTAACAGAGATGATTATGAATGCTATTTTCCCCTGAGCCCAAAGCTACTATGAGAAATCCGTGGAGGGGGTGATAATTTTCATGAAAAATTCACTGGTGCTGATAAGCTGGGAAGAAAGGACCTTGGGATCCATACTCTGGTAGCCACAATGGAAAGAGTAGGTCCTGAAATCCAAAGCTTCTCCCACTTGATGTAGCTAGATTTTTAAGTTGGTGGTTTTAAGAACACAAACAGACAAATGAACAAAACTGTTCTGAAAACTACACTCCATTGGCAGAGCAGATAAAATTGCAGGTGTGGTAGTTATTGGGCACAACTGCACAGTGCCTCTCCATGTAGGAAGATCGTACATTCTCCCCACGTTGAACGGAGGCATGGCTATGTAACCTGATGTAGTCACTGAGATCGGAGCTTCAAGAGACAGCGCATGGCTTGGCAAGTTCTCTGTCTCTGAGATTGTAGAAGCAACAGACTTTCCATCTTCCTGTGTCCCTTCCTGTATTATGAGCAGATCAATTTTTCTGACCTACGATAGACTGTGGTGAGAAATAAATTTAGGCATTTTAAGTTTCTAAGATTCTGATGTTGATCATTACTGAAGCATCGTCTAGCTTGTCCCAGCTGGTACAAAAGGCAAAACTTCCCTGCCCTCTGTGATGCCTAGAGCATGGGTGATACCTGTAGTTGGTCTATAGTATTTCCTATGGCATCTCAGCTCAGTGAACCTTCACAGTCAAGTCCAATGCAGGAAAAAACCAAAAACCAAACAACCCAAAACTGCTGTCTTTATGTCTAAGTACTTTACCATAACTTGAAGCTCTTACAACAGTTTTCTTTATTCCTAATAAATACTTCAGACACTCCTGATGAAATAGGATATTAACATGGCTTATGAAAGAATGGAGAAAGGAAGCTGAATTTTTACTTCCAAAATATGAAATTTTTGTTTACATGGGAAAAAGGTCCTCTCTAGTGCCACGTGGAACTCATCACGTTAGGGATACAAGGTAAGACAGACCACCGCTATGTCCTCTGGAGATGCTGATCTAGTTCGGCCTCCAGTAAGTCCTACACTTGAATGTAGACCCTAAGAGTCGCTCACATGTAGCTACTGGTTCCTACAACTTTTCCCACTCTCTAAACATGGCAAACTCAAGAGATGTGGAAGAGGAGGACCTAACAGAGCACGGATCGAGAGCTCCACTTTGGAAGACTTCTCACTGGACTCTTGCTTTTGAGATTCTTGCTTCTCAAAAGCATTACTTCTGAGTTGAAGGGCAATAATAAGTAATGAGGTGACTGCTCTACTCTCAAATTCTCCACTTACATAAATGGTAAGGATGTCTATGTCCACCACATAACAATCTCTTCCCTCCCAATTCATTACAATTTAAAATACACTCTACCCTACGATCAGATGACTCAGACTGAGAAAGGCACATTCTGTGTATTCCTAACGTCTTCAGTTACAACATGGAGACTTCAACATTACTCTAGCCTTAGCAGCGGTGTTAAAGGAAAACACATCTGAAGCCTAAGACTTTTGTAAGGAGCAAAATCAAATACCAAAATCAACTCAACAGGCTTTAGTATTTAGTAATTTTTTCTTTCTCGCTCTCTCAAACATCAACAGCCTTATTTTAAAAAGACATATTTTCTAGATACATAGGTCTTTCATAAGACTGTTTTTCTATTTTCTGGGCTCCTAGTAAAAATATCACCGATCATACATACTCTTACGAATGACTTTACAAAAGCTAAATTCTTTCCCCTGGGATTTAAATGAAAAATCTGGTCAATATGAGCAGGAAATGGATGGACCTTATGATTAATGGTGTGTAAGTTGCTCATTTCAAAATGACTTTAATAATGTTTCAGAAAGGATATATTTGTAGTATTGGTATAATTATCCAATATAATGAAAAGGGAAATGTGATTTTATTTTACTAAAGGTGAAATTCTGTTCTACTCTAACCCATTCTTTCCTATTTAAGGCTTTATTTGAATCACTATCAAGAACCACTAAAATAATGCATTGCTTTTTTATGTAATATGAATATGACTTTTGTGTGCACAGAATAAAAATAGGCTTATGCTGCTGGTAACAAAAAACTAAGTGCTTTATCTACAATATTACATATTACATAAGATAACATTGCTTCACTTACCAGGTACTACAGCTATCTGCAATTTAGGTTTTTGGGGGAGTCAGAGAAAAAAGTTTTGGCTTTTATTTATTTTTTTTTTTTTTGGCTTTTATTTCTGATATGATTCAGTAACATACTTGCCAGTCAGCTGGTAATTGATAGTAGTGTTCTCTCCGCAATTCAAAAATATTTTTTTTATTTCAATCCATCTAGTACTGTGTAGATGCTGTCAGCTAACTGGCTGCCCATCTTCCTAACTGATACTTACTTTAGCCATTGTAAAAACGAGAAGTTGCCAATCAATTCTTATTCCCAGGTCAATTCATCAAAATACTAAGCTTCAGAACACGTCAGCAAAATGTGTCTTCCCATATCAACACATCATATCCAGAAGAAAACTGGGGGTTTGTTTTCAGAACAGGGCATAAAGCTACTACAGTTTTTATGCTACCTTAACCAAAACACCTCTAAATCTTAATGGGGGATAAAATGAAGTAAAAAACACTTCAGACATCTGAAAATCAAGTGATAAACTATATTTCCTTAAAAATGTTCTCTTGGTAACGTTCCACAGGAACATTTTCCCCCATCTTTAGCAAGGTCTCTAAGTTACAAAGAATGAGAAGTAAAGACCCGGGCCCTGTCCTTTAGGGATGTGGTGTGGGGACGGAGTCTGTGGGAGACAAGGAAGATTTTGATAGACAATATTAAAGTCCTGGCCCCTCTGTACTTTTTAGTATCTTTCGACGGCTTTTCTTCCCATTCTTTAAATGTTGCTCTAGCCTGCTGCCACTTCTCTTCTCTCTCCTTAGGCAATCTCATTCTCCCCCATGGCTTTCAAGATCACAGAGGCATCAACAGATCCCCGCTTTAGATCTCATACTCCCGTATTTCAGGGGGACTCTTCTACGTTCCTCTTCCACAAGTATGTCCAATTCAACAAGTCCAAAACAAATGTCAAATCTTTCCTCCCCGCAAAATCTGTCCCTATCTTGGTTCACGGATTGTCATGGGCCCCTACCCATGATAGAAATCCAGTCTTAAAATCTTCTTTGATTCTTCTCTCTCCTTCACTATGTCATATCAACAATTTATAACTATTCTTCCTCTGAAGAAGTTCTTGAGTTAAACCCTTCCTTCACTCACATTGCACATGTCATAGAAGAGGCCTTTCCTTCTTTCTGGGACTACTTTAATGTAGTAGAAGTTAAGTGACCTCACAGCCTCCAGCTTAAGAAACATCAGATAGAAACTCAAGGAGAGCTGACTGCATACTAAAAGTGAGTAGAAGGAACTAGAGAAGTGAAGAATTTCTGAGGCCATAATACTGCTTCAAACAAGAAAAACAGAAGTTCTGGGGGAAAGTAACGAAGTCTAAGGCTTCTAACTGGCATTAAGGTCTCATTGAATTTCTCTTCTAATTCCTTACTGTCTTTGATAATGCCGACAATAAACATGTAAGGTAATGAAACATCCCGAAGACCTGCAAGTATCCCATGAGTACTTTAAGGAGATGAATTATTTTCCTGTTTTTTAAACTGAGGGGTAGAGTAGCTGTTACTCTTTTCCCCACTCTCCTTTTCCTACACTTCCTTTGTTGCAGCCCTACATCTGACATCCTCTACACTTCCCAAGGCAAAAGTCCCTCCAGGTCCAATGTGATAGAAAGTCTCCTGGCTTAAGTTGAGATACAGGAAACTGGGAAGACCCGGTCAGTGCAATAGTCAAGGGCTAGGACTGGAGGGTAGGCTGTTGATGTATTCAGGGGGAAACAGGACAGGATATCCTTCCCAAGTTCAATGGCTTGGGGCCAAGTCCGTAAAGAAATAAGTAGAATCAAGCCTGGCAGATCAAGCCCCAAAGACTGGAGTAGAGTTGAAAATAGGTTTTAGGGTCCTTAATCGCTTCTTTCCTCACAGGGCTGATGCCACAGGGGCACTACAAAAAGTGCTTATCTTTTATGGACCTTTCACCATTCTCAACTTCTTACCAGTACCCTAACCACTGATTTTTCTAACCTATTTGTCACTCCTTTCCTCAGATATTAGTTCTTTTTCTTTTTAGTGTCTCTGGATGGAAGACTCATTAGATCAGTTTGTGATTAATGAGCTGGACTTCACTTTGAATACCATCTTAGGTTCCCCCCATGGGGTTCTAGGGTTCCCTATAATTGGAAACCAGTCTTGACCTCCTCTTGTACCTTCCCAAATTCCTACAAGCCCTGCTAAGGTTGGTGCCATAGCAGAGGCTCTAGAGACATTTCAACAGAGAAAGAGAGGCCTGGCAGGAAAGCTGGTCAGGAACAATCATGGCACAACTATACAACTTCAGTGAAAGTTAAGGAGAGTCAATGAGCGCATGGTGTGTGGTCACATTGACTGGTGTGGTGTTGAGGAAGACACAAAGCAGCCTCTGGCACATCCCCTTTCTTCTTCTGAAAGTCATGAGTAAATCTTGAGGCCCTTTATGACTTGCTCTAGGTTGGAGGTTTCCTCCTCCATCTCCCCCTTCCCTCAGAGAGTTTAGTAAGGGCCCAACTGAACAAACCAGGTACCGAATTTATAAAAGCCACTGTTAAAATTAAGATACACTTAAAAATTTTTCCTCTAAAAGATATTAAGCAACTTAGGAAAATTTAAGTTACAGCATTA
Organism: Ursus americanus; assembly: GCF_024610735.1. Lineage (NCBI taxonomy): Eukaryota > Metazoa > Chordata > Mammalia > Carnivora > Ursidae > Ursus > Ursus americanus. Next base: position 3,547,851 of record NC_142131.1, read on the forward strand.
GATTATACAGACCAATTTTACAGCCCATGTTACTCCAATGTTACATTAGGATGAGGCTTCTTTGCTTCATATCGACAATATCAAAATTTCTTTTATGACCATAAAAATGCTGTAAGAAACTTTAGTACTTATCACAGAGTTGAGAGGTGACTTGGTTTATACAAATACAACAGAGATAACTAACTTGAAGTTTGGACTAGAAACCCAAGTGTTTCTACTATTAATAAAAAACTATTTTGATTTATTAAATTTATAAAACATGGACATATTTGTATTGTAGGGGAAAAAAGGACAGATCTGAAATTAGGAAGTATGGATTAAAGCTCTGGAAACATATGTATCCTCACTAAATCTCTGTTCTTTCACCTATAAAATGGTGATAATTACCTCCCTTGGTTACTATAAGGATCAAATGAGAAGCTATTCCTGAAAGTAATTTGTAAGTTGTAACTAGCTAAATAAATGTAATTGCTATCATTAGTCTCAAGACTGTCTTTCAAAAGAGTATGGCCTAGAGAATAATTGTGAGAAACATTCCAAAATTATCTTGTATGTGATATGCATGCATACTTGGAGACATTTCCAAAACAGAAAAAACCCAATGAAAACACTTCTTTATATATGTGTACTAATTTTTTTCATCTCTTAGAGTTGAAGTTATCTCCTATCCAATCTTATATCAATACACTTCATGAAGACACCAGGGATGGCCCAGACCAAGCAGAAGGAAGCAAGTTAGTACAGGAGAACTTTACAAAGAGTTTCTTTACTGTCTTTTCCACTTTTGAGCGCTTGTTTGTGGGAACCTCACCTTGTGGCTAGTATCCAAGATCTATAAAGAACTTAGCAAACTCAACACCCAAAAAACAAATAATCCAGTCAAGAAATGGGCAGAAGACATGAACAGACATTTCTCCAAAGAAGACAAACAAATGGCCAACAGACACATGAAAAAAATGCTCAGTATCACTCATCATCAGGGAAATACAAATCAAAACCACAACGAGATATCACCTCACACAAGTCAGAATGGCTAAAATTAACAAGTCAGGAAACAACAGGTGTTGGCAAGGATGCAGAGAAAGGGGAACCCTTTTACACTGTCGGTGGGAATGCAAACTCGTGCAGTCTCTCTAGGAAACAGTATGGAGCTTCCTCAAAAAGTTAAAAATAGAGCTACCCTATGACCCAGCAATTGCAGTACTAGGTATTTACCCAAAGGATACAAACATTGATCCAAAGGGACACCTGCACCCCAATGTCTACAGCAACAGCAAAATTATGGAAAGAGCCCAGATGTCCATTGACAGATGAATGGATAAAGAAGATGTGGTGTACACACACACACACACACACACACACACACACATATTCATATGTATACATGAATATTACTCAGCCATCAAAAAAATGAAATCTTACCTTTTGCAACAATGTAGATGGAACTAGAAGGTATTGTGCTAAGCAAACTAAGTCAATCAGAGAAAGACAATTACCATATGATTTCACTCACATGTGGAATTTAAGAAACAAAACAGCGGAAGACGAAACCAGAGAGGGAGACAAACCATAAGAGACTCTTAACTATAAGAAACAAACTGAGGGCTGCTGGAGGAGAGGTGGGTGGCAGGTGGGGTAGTTGGGTGATGGGCATTAAGGAGGGCACGTGATGTGATGACCACTGGGTGTTATATGCAACTGATGAATCACTGAACTCTACCTCTGAAACTAATAATACACTATACACTAATTAATTGAATTTAAACAAAATAAAATTAAAGAAAAAAAAAAAAGAACCCCACCTTGTTGTGGCAGAAGTCACCAGCCACAGCAAGTCGTCAGCCAAAGTCATGGGACAGGAAACACCAAAGGAATGAGACCAAAGGGTGAGGAATAAGGACAATTTGTAAAGCAATGGGAATAAATCAGGCTTGGAGTGAGAGTCCTGGATAATTTTGGAGAATAACTCTATTGTCTATATGATGTTGGTGAGTCAGGGGTCTCTGTTCATTGTCCAAAATAAATGTCATCTTATTTCCCCTGCTCAAAGCCCTTCATGTGTTCCATCGACAGCTATAATACCCAAACTCCTCTGCATGACAGCAGGTTAAACCGCTTTCTGTACCTCACTGTTCTCATCTGCTAAAAAAAAAAAAAAAAAAAAAAAAAAAAAAAAAGAGGGATAATAACACATACTTCAAGAATGTCGTGAGGATTAAATGAATTAATACATATATAAAGTGCTTAAAATAATGCGTGTTGCCATAGCACTGTGTAAGTATCACCTATCATTATTATTGTCCCTTCAGTTTCACCTCTAACCATTCTCCCGCTTCTCCTGACTTGCTCCAAGAGCACCCGCAAGTTATGGTCTCCTGAACAGCTAATGTAGATGATTTAGCTTTCTACCTGGTAACCCTTTCCTGTCCTCACTGCACTCTTTCAGCAATGCCCCCCTGAGCACTAACGAGTATGCCAGGCTCTGAAGAAATAGTGGTGAATAAACTATACATGGTCTGCCCTTACGGAGTTCATGATCTAATGAGAGAAACCTGACCGGTTAAAGACTGCTAGTGACCTCCCATGTGGACAGTAAGACTCTATCCCTGAGCCATGTACCCGACAAAGTTGTCCTTGATGTCCACAGACAATGTGAGTCATTCATCTTGTGTACTGATCCTGTTTCTAGGAACATACCTTTACAGTGAGACAACTGCACTTGACACACTCATAAGCTGTTCCTTCTTCCAGAAAAGATTGTGAACTCCACCAGAACAGAGCCTATCCATCCCTCTTCTCAGGGGTTTTTGTGTTCAGCACAATTCCTAGGTGAAGTGGTCTTAAGCATTATCGATCACTATCTGGTTTAATTACCAAAATTAAATCTGCTTGGGAGCCAACTCTCAAATTTAAAAGCACAATCTAAATTTCAGTTACTGGTTTGGGGTGGGCCTCTAAGCAGCTGGGGTAGGAAGATGGATCATAATCATATCAGTATGCCATTTGAAATTATTTTTAATAAATGACAGAAGAAAAGCTTAAGATTGTAAAGCCTCTTCTACTGATGTTACATTTCTATTTTACTCACTTGTGATAAACACTATAAAAGAAATTTAGTACATTTTTTATTTGAATGTGGTTATCTTCATTTTTAAAAATAAAACTGTAACAATGATTATTTGGGATATGCCATTGTTCTGTGCTTAGTTTTTAAAGCACTATGGACTAATCAAGTCACAAAACACTACATTAGTGAACAGAACTTCTTCTTTAGTACTTGAGGTTTCGTTATTATACCAACGCAATACTTTTTGATATTTATGAACTTTTCCATGTTTTCACTTCACAAGAAAATAAAACATTTTGTCTTTACCAATGAGAGAAATGAAATACTCGTGAGTGGATGGAACTTCCTTAAAAATAGAAAAATTATTTACTTATAACTTAGGAAGAAAGAAAGATTATTCTTGAAGTCTTAGTCAAAATCTTTCACTATCACTATTAATTAAGGTTCCAATTACTAATCCGAGGTAAAAATAACACTTCTGATTAAAATGCTAGTCTTTAAGAACAAATATCTTACTAAATTCTATTTTTTGCTTAATTTTATACTAAATTTTGTTCTAGCCCTTACAAGAGAGCTGGAAACAGCAGTCACTAAAGAGAAAGCAGTTGACTGATGAGAAATATATTGAATGTAGTTTGGGTACATAAATCGGGATCTATGGAACAATTATCAGACCAACAGAGAAGACAGAGATTCTATTAATTTTCCTTGACAGGGTCCTGCTTTAATTTTTCAGTCAAATGAAGATAACATGTGCTTTCTGTTTATCTCAGAGATATATTAGCAACTGTTTTTAAGACCTTGATAATAATGCAGTATCAGATAAAATTTCTCCTATTTAAAACTATCTATAAGCAAATACTGTTTAAAATGTGATCTTTACTAATCTTTAAGTTTTCTAGTATGACAGCCAAAGTCACCAAACTACTATCATTTATAAATATTTCAAAATAATTCTTGAAATAGCTAATGATAATTTTGGCAGATAACTTCAATTGTTTTTGCTGCTGCTGCACAATGAATTTTAATAGTTAAGACAAGCTTCTTTTTTTACTTGAATCACATTATCAAATTTTCTAACATTGTTTGCGTATTTTCAGTGCTTTTCTCCTCTATGAGGGACACTCTCTCAAATAAAGGATAGAAAATTATTGAATTACTTCTCACTTACAGTTAATTCCAACAGTTAACTGCAAACTTACAAAATTTATGATACACACTTTATCGAACTAGAGAAACTTTCTCTCCAAAACACATCATTTCCTTTCCATTTAAACTGAAAATTCTAGTTTGAATGATTTCCAACTTAAGTACCATAAACTTTTTATGCACTGACTCATACATGTCAGGTTTTAAAAAAAAATCATTTTAGAAATTACATAGGAGTAAACATGACTTGGCTCTTTAGCAACAGGCTCCCCTTCCCTTTCAATCTGCCCCCAGCCCCTCTCTCAACCATTACATCGTCAGTCTCTGTTCCTGGTTTGTTCTTTATTTCAGTTCCCTACTACGAGGAACTTAAAGTCTATCCTTGATTCCCATTAACTGTAGTTCAGATGACCTGACAGTGCCCTTTCACCTAGAAGCTGCCATTTGGGACGTATTCTAAGTTGTTATTGTTCTTTTTCAGTAAATACAACCCATCCTCTGTCTCCCAACTCTTCCTGGCATTCCCCATAGACTGGCATTTCTCACAGACCAACAGGCCTCTTGGATATCGACATCAGCCTGAATTGGACTGAAGGGCACTTGTTTCCTCAGACACTGGGCACTGGATTTTGGCCTGATGGTCTTCAGTTTGGGACAGCTGAGAAGTTGACCTCTTTGTCTCCAGCTGTTTCTAGCTAAGTGTTCCCCTCTCTTGGCCTCACAGCAGAGCCTGTTGGGGTTAAAGCTAAAAGTATGAGTTTCACTGAAAAACTGTAAGGCAGGTATACTTTTTTTCTTCACTGATATATCCCAAGCTCCTAGACTAGTGCCTGGCACGTAATAGCACTCAACAGCCTAAATGAATGAATACATCAATGCCTTCCTGAGGTAACAATTTAACTGTATATTTATTTTAGTTTCCTCCTCTTTTGGGAATTTCCTTAGCTTGTTGCATCTTTCCTATGAGGAAAGATTGAGAAGACTCAGTCCCTATCTCAAATGCGGCATCTAGCTTATTATTAGTTGCCTATTTTGATTTTTATTTTCATGTTTTGGTAATTTTTAAGTTTCTGAAGACCTGAGCATTTTGTTTCCAATGCTGACAGGAGCATGTTTAGTTGATTCTTCAAAGAAAACTTAGTACTGCTAATGATAATGTTAATGATGATAATAATAGCAATTGATAATTGCATATTTACTATGGCTAAGTACTTTAGACCCATTTTTCTCATATAATTCTTGCAACAATTTTATGAGGTTGATAACATACAGGTGAGATGTAGAGATGCCAGACAAGTAGCAAAGCCAGGAGCTGAACTGGGTCTAAGAGCAAAGCTATTTTAAATTACACATCTGACTACTCGGATAAGCAGTATGTATAATATTTACATGGTCCAACAATGATTCCTAGGCCCCTACCTAAAATAAAACTATTACCTAAGAGCACATCAGAAAACAATTTCTTGCTCTTAGCAACTAACATTATACTGGCATATGATGGCTGTTCAGTTACTATTACTGACGGACTAAAAGTACTCACTAGTGTTATTTATAACACTAGTTATATTTATATTTATGTGGGGAAGATAGCTCACAAAATCAATAAACACATTACTGATTTGTCTATTAGGAAACTATATTTTTAAAATTCCATTTTTAAAATTTTTAAAAACTAGTGCTCTGTAATTTGAAAAAGAATGTTGAAGGAAAATATAAGAAGATTACTTATTATAAAGTATAATGAGGATAATATGGTAAGTAACATTACAGTGAAAGTTCACTACATAATTAATGCTGACCAACTGTTGTCTGTCTCCACTGAGGATCAAGGGGAAAAGTCTTACGTTACAGTAGGGGATTATTAGGATTGACAGGGAAGAATTCTGTAGCTGTAAAATTTATTCAACATGGGACAAGGTTATATTAAGCAAGGTTGCTGAATCTCTAACCCTTCTGATCTTCAAAAAGAAAATCAGCAATCAGCCATTTTGGATGGCTTAATTTAAAGCCCAGATAAATCAAGAATTGAGGTTTTTCAATTTCTATTGCTAAGTGCTTTATAATGCTATAAATTTGACCTTGTAAGATTTAACATACAATATTTCTAGAGATTGATTTACTAGAAAAAGTTATTTGACATAAAAAAATAATTTTCTCTCTTTTTCCTCAACTTCCTTCTAATCAACATACTGTGTGTCTACCATGTCAGAACTAAAAAGCTGAATAAAACATGGTTACTATCTGAGGAGCACAGAGTTTACTGTAGGAGTCAGGCATGTAAATGAAAAGTACAACAGAACAAGCAATACTATGGAGTTAGAAGTAGCAAAAAAACAAAAAAAACCTGTTTGCGGAAGCAGATTCAAATATTAAAAGTGCTTACTGAATTCCACGCACTGTATTAGGCACTGGGGATATAAAAGCGATGCCCTGGTCCTCAGACAGCTTAACAGTCTAATGGCGCACTGGGTAGCACAGCAACCAGCAGCCACATGTGATCATCTGAAACACCGCTGGTCCGCCGGAGCTGTGCTCCAGATATGAAATGCATACAGGACTTTGCAAATTTGCACAACAAAAAATGTAAAAACCTCAATAACAAATTTCGTATTAACTACATGTTGAAATGAGAAACTGTCATATACTGAATGAATGAACTGTGTTATTAAAATAAATTTTACTTTTTTCTTTTTACATTTTTCATGTGGTTGCTAGAACAACTTAAATAGCATAGAGGTTCATATTACATATGTATTGGACATACCTAATAGAAGATACAGATAAGTTACTATCGGAATCATTTTGAAATCAAACATAAGTATCAATATAAAAAAAAATCCTACCATGCAATTATTATATTTATAATTATATATAATTATAATAAATTATATCTATGCTTATATAAATATTTTATATTTATAAGTATATTTAAATATTATATATTTATATATTACATATTTATATAGGAAATATTTATAGTTATAAAAATACAATTATTAATATATTGCTATATATCCTAAAATATTTATGTAGAAAGATGGACATATAAATTTATTTTTATAAAAATTACATACCATACATATTACTTAGCATTGTGATTATGCCTATCAATATTAAAAGTAGGATCCCATCTATGTTGATATTTTGGATGTTTTCACAAATTTGCTGTTATACACATGATATGATAGACAGTTAAAAATACCTAGAGTTGATCCTTGAACAACTCACGGATTACTGGCTCTGACACCCCTCTCAGTCAAAAATCCACATATATCTTTTGACTCCCCCAAAACTGAATTACTAAAAGCATATTGCTGACTGGAAGCCTTACCAATAATGTAAACAGTTGACTAACAAATATTTTGTATGTTATGTGTATTACATACTGTATTCTTAAAATAACAAGAGGAAAGAAAATGTTACTATGAAAAGCACAAGAAAGAGAAAATACATTTTCTGTACTGCACTGTATTTTCAAAAAAAAAAAAAAAAAACCCCACGTGTAACTGTAAGTAGACCTGCTCAGCCAAACCCATGTTGTTCAAGGGTTCACTATATACATATATATTTGACATCTTCTTTGATTACTGCCTTGAGGTAAATTATTAAAGTTGAATTTCTGTGTCAAAGGGCATGCATTCTTACAGATGTTCAGTACATTTTAAAAATTTTAGTCCAAAAAACTCATATCAATTTTACCTCTTCCAGGAGTTTATGAGAGTATGTGTTTTTCTCTACTTACTAATAATAAGAATTTAAAAATTTCAAAATCCTTATCAGTCTGAAAGAAAATGGCATTTCATTGTTTTTAATTTGCATTTCTTCATTTTCAAATGTTAATTAGAAATTAACCTGGTCATGTTCTAAATTAGTTGCCTATTCACATTCTCTGCTCATTTTTCTATTTGCTTTTCTATTGTTTTGTAAGAACTCTTTATATGTTATGGAATATAGAGACTTAGTTTATCACATAAATTTCAAACCTTTTCCTCCAGATTTCCAGGTCATCATTTAACAGTGATTGGTTGATTGGTATATGGAAGTACACAGCAGTGAAACAGAAAGTCAAGAGTCTTGGAAATTCAAGGAGGTCCTGATAAAATTACTAAATAATAGAGGACTTTAACATATCATATTTAGGATTAAAGAGAAGAAGTAAAAAATAAATAAGTGTATGAGATATGGAAGGTTTTAGAATAATTAATGGGAATATTAAGGTGCCTATTTGTGGGATTCTATTTTTAAAGCAATAATTATTATTTAAACTTAACAGACTGTTTATGAAGATTCTCCATCTGGAGTTTATTTTGTCCTAAGATGAGGTATGAGAATCTCTGCCCACATCCCAGCCCTACCACCAATGGTTAGCTCATTGTGCCAACACCACTTATTAAAATAAGTGTTTCCTATGATTTAAAACATCACTTTTACTGTATTCTAAATTTCTACCTATACTTTAGTCTATCTCTTGACATTATATTCTATTTTCACCAATATTTGTGCATATATCTCTGCTCACACATTGTTTTAATAACTATAGCTTTATATAATGTTTTAACATATAAGTGGAAAAATTCTTTATCCCTCTCTTACAATGTTTTCTTCATTATTGTGGCATATCTATTTTTCTTGTATATACTTTAGAATCATTTTATAAAGTTTCCAAACCAAAAGTACATTTGGGTAGTAGAAAGTATATTAAATGTACATTCCAGTATCAAAAGAAAAACTTGACTCATTATTTGCATATTATGTGAACATATTATTTTAAGTACATTACCACCCATGAACCCATAGAAATTTATGCTTGATTAACCTATGGTATTCCAGAATGGTAGTGGGCATCACAATACGTGCAGTCTGCACTCTGCACTGCTGCACTTGAGACTAAACCCATGATGACGTGTATGCTATAAAGCAGCAAACACCCAAAGAGGGAAAAACTCTCCTAATTACATTTTTCTTCATTTTGCTTAAGTTCCTTATGCATTAGAAATATCACTTTATTAATGAGGCTGAAGACAACAGTCTAACCTCCCATATGATACTAAACATGTTTAATGTGGATCTCTTATTTAGATGAAGATTTACCTTATGCCCACAAAACTGACAACTGAAAGTGGTCACAGACATTAATAATAGGCCAAAATTCCTGATTACATTTACAAAGTGTACTTTGAGGACCCAGGCACTGAAAAACATAACACTTCATAATTAAGAAATAATCTTTATTTCTCTCGTGAAAAAACTTGTGTATCTACAAATGTATGGCAATGATTTGTGTGCTGAATAACTGGGTGGGGAGGGAAAGTCTGAGGAAATGTACGTTCTTTGTCCACGCTAGGATACACCTACCCTTCAACACTGCTTCCTGGCTGCTGGCTGGGCCACTTTTGTATTTCACACAGCAATTTAAATGCTAAATCAGAGGCTTATAAAATTTCTGATTTATAACTTTCAATAAAACTGGGATAAGTTAAAACCAAACATGGATGAAGCAATGCTGGGGGAAAAAAAAGATAAAACGCCTGCTCTGTATAAACATGGTTATTTCTTCCTGCTGGCAATGACCCTCATAACACAGTGACAGATGAGTTATAAAGTGATTAAAAATTTATAGCAACAATGAATGGATGAACAATCTGTTTGTATTACAGTCACCTAATACTAGTGCATATTTAGTGTACTCAAGAAAAAAAATATGTTGGTATGACGCATGAATTATTTCGGTATCTGTACTTTAGCATACAGCGTAGATCCTTGTACACAGCAGGGACTTATTTTTTCGGTAATTGATAAATTACTCAAACATGATATTTATTAGTTTCTGTATACCATAGGTAAAAATCAAACGCTGAAAATGAGAGAAGGAGGAAAAAAATATCGAGAATGTAAGTCAGAATTTCAATACTATTCGGAAAGACAACAACTGTTATTTGGAGAACATACATATTGATTTCAGAGGCTTACTCCTCAAAGTAGTAGGTCCCTAGTGAAATGTAAAAATTCAGTTTGAACATAAAACCATGAAGGAAATTTTCATTTTTTATAACTCCTAATATAGGTAATCAGGAATATATTTCTTAAAACAATCTTTAAAAATAAAAATGTACAGCCGAAGTACGCTTTTTTTGGATTAAAATTGATCATTTTTTTAGGTATGACAAACACACAACACACATACAACTTCTCATTATGTGTTCTAATGCAACAGTAGTACAGATCATTCCCAAAGGTAGAGAATCTTAATTTATATTTGGATTTTTGTATTCTCACTTCCCAAAAATGACTATACTGAAAGTTGATCCATGATTAGACAAAAATGTGTATAATAAATGCCAATAAAGGATTGTAAAAAAATAATCTTGAAACTTCCCCAAAGTAAGAATGCAGCAGTTGGTTAATAAGTTTCTGTGTTTTGGAATTATGTGATTTCTGGAAAGGGTAAGATAAAGATTATCATGTTTTCTGCTGGTGGACCCCCTCATGACCTTTCAAACAGAGCCTGGAAAGCGGTTCTCCCGTCTTCACATGACTAATTCCTTCAGCTCTCACCAAAATGGAGAATGCCCCGAGCCTTTCCTGACTCCCTATGTGAGTCAGTTTCTCTTCCCACTCCCGTACTATTTATTCTCATCCCTGCCTTTATCACAACTAGTGAATACCTTATTATGTGTTTCTTTACATTATTATGTGTTTCTGCCTCCCCTACCTGATTATAAGCTACATAATTACAAGGAATGATACAGCCAGTACCTAGTGCAATGCTTGGCACAATTAACAATCTGGTAAATTGCCACAAAGCGAATGAAAGAAAGTAGAAACTAGGTCCGAGGAGGTTTGTCTCTATTGACTGCAAGTTTAGCGCCGTGGGAGATGTTACAGGCAACGAGTTCTTACTCATTAATCCATCCCCTTATTGAAAATGATAATTATCTATTCAGTTTGACTTTTAAAAATTTCCGGGTATCCATGCTTGGGCTTTAAGAGGCACAGCTCTGACATCAAGATTTCAAACTCTGTTTTCCAAGCACCTTCTGTGTGGTGGCTCCAATATGAGGGAAAAGGGAAATAAGTCAACAGAAGGCCAAGCAGGGGTGTGTAGCTCCTGCGGCTCCAGCCCTTCCAAGAGGAATGGAGGCTAGGCTGCTTGAAGAACGAGCAAGCCTGGCAAAGCGCAGGCTCCTAACCCCCTGTGCACAGAAGACGGGGCTCAGATGACTAGAGGACAGAGTGCAAGGGAGGGGGAAACGAAGAGCCCTTTCGACTTCAGTAGCTATCCCAGTCCACACCGTGAATATTTAGAGGCAGTTTTCTGTGTTCAAAGGTAATGAGTGCAATTATTTCCAAACACATAACTGCAGTTATCCATAGAGAATTCAATAAAGGTCAGGGAGTCTCTCAGACCCAAAGTATGGTTTCTGGAACAGAGCCAATTACTGGCTGTACCAGGAAAGAAAAAACAGCGGTAGATAAGAGGTTCTCAGCCCTAAGGAACAAATGAGCTGCCGCTGGAGGCAGTGCTCTCAGCCCTCACTGTTTCATCCTGACAAGGACTCTGGGAGGAGTCAGGTGACACCTAAAAAGAATTTCCAACTTAGGAACAAGGATATTACGGACAATATGTGGATGCTATTGCCCTAAACCTAGTCTTCCATGAGACGATTTGTTAACAGAAAAAACGGGAATATCAGGTTTTTAAAAGAAGGATATGAAGAGATTTAAAAAATCCAGTTCTTATCTGTTACTTTGACATTTCAGAAACAATACTACTACTAATACTACTAGGTCACATTTATGGAGTGATTAAAATATTCTAGGCACCTTGCTAAACATACCTTCACCAAAATTCTATTAAGTACTATCATTATCCTAATTTTACAGACTGTGTTATGTATGAAATTTGGACACAGGGAGGTTGTGGGGGGAGGAGATGTACTGAAGTTATGTTATTTTAAAAAATCTTATTGCAGTAGGAAGAGACAGTGAATTTAATTGTAGATGTTTTTACAGTGTTTAAATATAATGCATGTCCAAGAAAAACTCAGTAAACTTATTTATGTAAAAGAATTCACATAAACCTTTAAGATGTTCAAATTACAATGTTCACAGTGACTATCACTTTTGACTATATAATTATCCAAACAATGGTTCACAAATCACTTGGATCCATTATATTATGTAAAGTGTTCTGATACATGTGAGAGAAAAGTACAGCCAATAATTCAAAATCTTTATCTCCTGGGGTGTTCAGACCTTGAGAACATAAGTTTAGTGAAAAAAAATTATTTGCTTTGAGAATTTACCTACTGATTAGCAGTCAACTTCTGTCTTGAAAGAAAACTTAGATTTCTAATCTTATACTCTCTTCCTATTAAACGTTTTTCTTCCACAAGAGGTTGAGTAATTGGCTCAGAGTCACAGTTTTGAGATTTCAATTTAAGGCTGCTGTCCATCAGGGAAGGTAGCAAAGAAAAACACTAACAAAAGTGTCTTTCTTCTAAGATACGATAAAGCAAATCTTGGAGCTGACAGGTGTTATATTTTTAAGAACAGCTGATGCTCTTCTGAATACAAAGGAAGGGAGAAGGATCCACAAAGTGATTTTTAGGAATTTACATAGGCATCTAAAGAAAAACTTCTTCCATTTCACTGGCACACAAAGTGTTCATACTCCCTATGAATTGCTGGTCTTAGCACAAGCCACTGAATGGGAAATTCCGCTGATACTTTCCCACTGCATTTTGTTTCTCAATTCTAATTGATCACTGCAACAAGGGTAAAGGAAACTGCCAAGCACCTAGTTTTCTGTTCCTGTGGAATGTTTCTGGCCATTATCACCCCTACATAAGCCCAAAAGTGTAGTCAGACACTGACTGAGATGTTCAGCAAACAAGTTAAAATGTTCTTTAGCTAAAAGGAAAAGTGATGAAAATGTAAATTCACCTTCTTTTGTCTAGCAGTTATTGATCTTAGAATTAAATTTTAATTTTTAAATGCACCACAAGGGGATTACCCAGCTTCTAATCTGAAAGGCAAATGTGAATGCAACGTTACTAAGAAAATGAGGAGAAAATATTTAAACCATGTTCTTCATGGGTATTTTTCTGCATGAGAACTTTGTCAGGTACACCTGAGTATATTAAAACAAACATATACTCTACAAGAAATATATAATAGTTTGATTTCTATTTTTATCTCAACAAAATAGCTTCTAGGTCGGATCCCGTACAATGAAGATAATAACATTACCTATTTGTATAGTTCACCATTTGTAAATTACTTTTATTTACATTATCACATTATCATTTAGTTAATAAACATTTGGTAGATCACTCCTTTATGCAAAGTCCCATGCTAAGTGACTAAGAGGCAGAGCTATTATCAAATTTCACTGTCTATGGAGGATGTCAGAAAAATAAACAGCTACCTGCAACAAAAATTCAGGCATCTGAAAATCTGACTCCCAGGAACCTCACTTTGCCTGAGGTTTAGCACCATTTAAATTAAAAATTCACAGTGGCAGATGTACATTTCCTTCCACCCTAGTACAGGGTCCCACAATGCCCATATGATTCGTAAGAGCTTGACTTTTCCTTGTTTGACAGGAAACTGTAGAACTACAGGGTGTACAGGATTAAAAATACACGTGAATCATTACATTGTAGCTAATGACACTTCTGACCCACCGAATCACTTACAATGATCACACCCAATGTATACAGAAATGGGCATAACATTGCATGTCATCTTTAGTATTCTAGAACGTTATCCAAGAGGGAAGAGAACCTTTCTGAATTTGTAATATTATGAGCATAATGGAGTTAGCACACTACAACTGAGAAAGAATCAGTGTTATCCACAAAGTACCTTAAAATAAAGGTAAAATCCTACGCAGTATATGAAAAGGAAACCTAAAAATTGGGACAAATTATTTCACAATAGCTTCCTATCCAAGAGCTTTGACATGTATACTGACAGGATATACACACAGCTAAATATACATACAGCTAAATCTTTTATCATAAACCTAGAAATTCTATTCCTTTTCTGTTCTTTGACACTTTTAAAAGCATAATCATGTATAGATATATTTTTTTATTACTCACTTCGCTCTGAACTGCTGAGTAATTCTAATTCATACATGAGGAAGAGTAGAAAATAATATTATGCTTAGGATGCCATTTGTCTTCACTCAAACTATGTGTTTGTCTTTACTTACAAAGAGTGGCATCCCAAATGGCAAAATGCAATGCAAGTGTTTTATGTGTATGAAGACAGGCAGCATCAGTAACGATTATCTTGAAATATGGCAGCAGCCTACAATCAAGGACATCAGGATAAGCAGAATGTAAATATCCATTTGTTTCTCAGAATAAAACAGAATGGCAACATTTTAAACAAATAACGATGCAGATTTGGTTTAGTTCATTAGGTAGGCTTTAGAACCGGAAGAGTGATTCCTTTCTTGACATTTTACATAACACATTGTGAAGTTACACTTGCAAACAGAAACAAAGCAATCCATTGACACTTATTTTGATTTTGATGATCTGACGGAGTGTCCTCCTTAAAAAGGGCAAAGAGAAAATCTGTGAAGCAAAAGGAGCAGTCAAATCTTTTATCAAGGCTACTGCTAAAATAATTCCATTATAACTGATATCTGGAATCCGTAGTATTACATTGTTCGTCAACATCTATCAGCAACAGTCACATTTCACAGGTTTCCATCTCTCTAGCGTAGGTGAAAAGCATTTTTTGGAAGTGTGGCGACCTCTTCAGGACACCAGTACCATTAGTCGGAGGTAGCCAAGGGAGCACAGACACCGTAACTTACACAGGGTCTGGTCTCTCCTGCAGGCTCATCTGACCTGATGAAGTAAATGTTTCCCCAATTCGAACTACTTATGACTTCTTTTAAAGTTCATAATTCTCCAGGTTCTATCCTGGTTGCATGTGCATGTCTTAAATGTTCATTTATATGAACACCACCTTGGATGGGAGTTTTGTATTCATTTCAGAATTCTCTAACAGAACAGAGTATGCCTTGAACAGAGTAGACCAACATGGCTTACGAAAGGAAGGAAGAAGAGTAGGAAGAAAACGAAGGAATTTAAGTAATATTTTTGTAAGGTGTATTTTTATAATTTTGAATTATAAAGAGAAAGCATCTAACTACAAAATGTAAGAATAAAAATATCATCAACCACAAAAAGTCACTGGAAGCTGAAAATTCTAATCCTTCCAAAAGAACAGAGTCCTTCCTGGCAAATCATACCCCACAAAAGCTGTCTGATAAAGTATTAACAGAAGCTTACTTATAGAGATGTCTAAAAATAATTTGGACTGTTTTCATAACTCTAGGTTGAAAACCCTAAGAATGAGACAACCATTATTATAAATGAATCTCACAAAACTCCTAAATGTACAGACAACTTGTTAATATGCCCCTTACTTTGCTATGTCCGTGTGAGCTCTTTGTACTTACAGCTGCACAGGCTGGTTGGTACGTATGGTAGTATTACTTGAAAAACATTTGCTATCAATTTCGATCTGAGATAAATGACTCCTATCAATTAATCAATATGAATTAAGAAAAAATTTTTAAATTAAAAAAATCAATGTGAATTTTATCTACTATTATTTAATTTTACATCTCTTTTCCATTTCTATTATAGTTTAGGCCTGTGAAATACTTTGCCTAACTGGTCTCCCTGGTCTCATGTGTTCAAAATTAAAAAGCAAAACAAAAACTATTAGGAAAAACATTAAGATCTTCATTATCAATAACAAAAATTTAATAGCTACTTGCTAGTGCCTGAGAAATTAGAGTAAAATAATTAATTATTTTCATAATATCTCCTATAAGGATGGTTAAGATAGGCATTATTAGCAGCAAGTATCTACTGGCTCATTTGGTAAGAAGGAGGAAGAATGGCAAGGAGGGAAGGAGTAAAGAAGGGAAGGAAGGAAGGAAATAGATACCTAACGATGTAGATGAGGAGACAGGACATTCATTTTGGAAGATAGTAAGATATAGAACAGGTAACAGGGACATAGAGAGGGAGGGATAGCTGGTGGGGGGGTGAGCATGGTCTCAAAGGAAAATCAGACACAGAAAGGCTGAGAAGAGAGTTGCAACTTTCTTTTAAATGTTTTTAGTTCTTCTAGAGCATGGGTCAGTAAAACATGGCCCACGGGCCAAATCTGGTCTGCTGCCTGTTTTTGCAAATACAGTTTTACTGGAACATAGGCATGCCCTTCCGTTTACTCATTTCTTATAGCTGCTTCTGTGCTACAACAGCAGAGGTGAGTAGTGGAAAGTCAAATATTTAATATCTGGGCAAAAGAAAAAGTTCTAGAACATGGATCATCCACTTTTGTCTAATCTTTTCATTACCCTTAAAAGTTCCAAATCAAAACCTTGCACACATTATTAGAGATATCTTTATATGCAATGAAGTCTTGGTATTAGCATGTGGAAAATGAAGAAAGTACTGCCATTTACAGAGTATTACTTTACTCAAGTTTACTTCTGTCTATTCAAGCATTTGCTGTGCTGCCCAATTCAAAAGTGACAAATGAAAAATTACTGATAGCTATTAGGAACCTTAAAAGAAATAAATTACTGATATTAAACTTAGTTCTGGGTACACCATGCTCACCATTTGCCCTCAGGGTAAGTTACAAAAGACATGGCTTAAAGAGTCAGTTCTATGACAAATCTTCATACCTTAGAGTGAGGACATTAACACAGCAAGTGGGGAAGTGAACACGCACTGCTGCCTAGAAATGGCACACTGCGCACAAACAACAGACTTTCATTTCCAAAAATGTCCTTTGGCACCAACCATCATCACCACACACACTTAGAAAGTGTAAGGGCAATACAATCTTAGAAAGGCCGTTCTTAGGTCTTTGATTCATAGGTTTCTCTTTGGTGTCTTGTTTCATTTGGTATCTATTTTCCAAGATTTTTCTCTTGCATATTAAATACTTTGACATTAGATAACATTTTGAGTGTATTATTATGCTCTTTGGTACAAATCAGGGAATTTTTTTTCTACCAGATATCATTACCAAAGAACAAATATTTGTAAAGGTCAGATATACTTTGTGCCGCAAAACATTAAGATTCCTCAACAATAAATTTACATTTCATTGTTTTGATGCATGAGTTACTCAGCTGTATTATGTGCCAGACACTGTGCTAGGCAGTAGGAATGGTGCCTCGACGTGAATGAAGTATGGTTTCACCCCTCAAGAGGTCTCTAGCCTTAGCTGTGCACGCATGTACATCTAAAGCAACGACATTTGAACTTCAGAACTTAGTAACTCAAACAGAAGTTTCAAATGAAAAATTTAAGTAAATTTCTGTTGCCCCAAGAGGTAAAAAAAGAGATATCCTTCCACAGATGCTGTTTCAAAGTAGTGGTTCTTAGAACTTTTCATCATGTTATGTAAAAAGGTTCCTGAAATACTGTTTCCCTTCATTCTTAATGTTAAAAAAAAAGAAAAAGAAAAAGATACATATAATTTACACTTTTTCTGTATCCTTTCCTCCTGCTTCACTGAGGACTGCTGATATGTCCAAGTCATAGATACAGAGGCAGAAGACCCTAGGGCAGTTTGAGGTCAAGCAGGAGAGAAGCACTTTTCAATTCCAGCAATGCTGTAACAAGCCCCGCTCAGGGATGAACTCTGCCGCAGTGAACTGAGGGATCGTGGGAGATGGGCACTGGACTGTGGCACCGCCAGGCTGGTTTTAGATTCAGCAGGGATGGGTGTCTAGTCCCATCTCTTCTCAAAATCTAGAGGATTCTAGACCATCACCATGTTCTCTTGCATTGGGAAAGACAAACAGGCAGATGGATCAGGAAAGACAGATGAATCAAATGAGCATGGATATCCATGAAAACATGAAAGGTTTCATACTACCAAAGAGAGGCGGTACATCTGAAATGTCAGATCAGAAAGCCGGCTGTCTCCTCTTTTCAGCGGGGTGCGGACAAACGGCACCGTGATGAACAGGTTGTAGGAACATGTGCCGGTAAGACTGCAGTGGCCCTTCTGCATGAGACGTGCCTTTTTAAGCAGTATTCAAATGTTTCATAAAACAGTTTCAATTCGGCTCTAAAACTGAGCTTTAATAAAGATGATGGAGAAAAAGCTAATTTATCTCCCTTCTCATAAAGAAAACCAACAGCCGTAAACACATTGGGTAAAACTTTTTCTATGCTGTAATGTTTTTCTTCTATAGAAATAAAGCTTTGAAAATGGAAATATGAGGGACGCCGGGGGGGCTCAGTTAGTTGAGCTGACTTTGGCTCAGGTCATGATCTTAGGGTCATGGGATTGATCCCTGCATCAGGCTTCTCCCTCTCCCTCTGATCCTACCCCCACAACTCATGCACTCTCACTCACGCTCTCTTTCTGTCTCTCAAATAAATAAATAAAATCTTAAAAAAAAAAAAAAGGAAATGGAAATATGAAGATAAGAGAGAAGGTGTATTCATTCAAACGGCCCCCGGCAGAGTGACCTCTTCCAGGAGCTGCTTTGGAGCGGCAGCCCCGGGAAGACTCACCGAGGTGGCCAGCCCTGCTGCCCACAGCCAGCTCTACCCCAGACCAGCAGGTGACATGCTGGTCCTTGGCCGCAGACACATAGCGAGGCCACATTCTGAATACAGAATAATCACTATCATCTGCTTGTACCTCATCCAAACCTTTTTTACGGATACCTTTAGTGCACTTATTCCTTCATCTTTTTCTTTTCATCATCTCATACGTCTTGGTGAACAACTCCCCCTTCCTCCTAACAACAGGAATTTAACACCATGCATAATTGGAACTGACATTCAGTGTTCTCAAAGGCTTTCAAATATTTTATTTTGGCAGTGAGGCAGATTTTGTTAATCCTCTCTTAACAGAGGAGGGGGAAATCTGGATATTAAGAAATACTCTTTTTTCACACGATAATTATTTTTGTCTTTTTTAACATAGAAAAACTAGGGAACTGTCCTTATTTTAGGTAAACAAATATGCATGCCTTGAGATGTGGAAAAAAACAGCAAGAGACCCTTTCAGTGTTGCTATTGTTAAACTGTAGTCACTGGAAATTAGTACAAAGCTGTATTCAGTGTTCACATATGTCCTTGTTGTTCTACACGTTTATAGTGAGTTCTACCGGCCAGGGAGCTAGACTCTCAAGAAGGAAAAATCAGTTATTCTCATTTTCTTCCCAGAAAGGAAAACTTTCCAAAGGAAACAGGTTTTCTTCTATGAATGGGGCTTTTCACAAATTGCTCATTCCTGCTGGTAATTTATTTGTACAGAATTCGGGATATTTCTGAATACAGTGAAAATATATTTTTCTTTCATTCTCCAGTTGTCATTATTGTTTGTGGGAGCATAAAGTTATCAAGGCCGATATAACGTAAGATTTTAGAGGAAGCGCTTAACCATCAGAGTGATTCCTTAAGTAAAGCAAGTAAGTTAAAAAAACATTGTTCTAGAGTTAATGTACTATTAAACTAGATATCAGAAATGACAAATACTGTGTATTGCCATCAAAGTTAAAAGTAATTTTTGAAACTGCCTCCTTATTTTAAAAATCTAGAGGCAAAATGAACTGTTAGTTTTTAAATACATATATGTAGAATTCAGAAAATCACGGATATATTCTTCCACGTTCGTTTCTTATCCTCGAATAGTTCTTTCAGTGATTCATAATTAATTCAAAGTTTCACAGATTCACTCACTCATGTATTCATTTCCCTTTCGTAATTTCCACACTGTTATCTCCAGGTCAGACCTTTCCCTTGAATTCCAGCTCTAAATATCCATCTGCCTACTCAATTGCTTCACAAGTATTTTATAGGCACTTCCGATTCAACATGCACCAAAATAAACTCATCATTTCCATCCACAACTTGTCCCTACCTCCCCCCCACCAAAAAAAAAAACACAAAAAAAAACCTAAAAAAGAACAAACAACCCATCCCTCTTCCTGTGTTTCCTGAGTGAATAGAGACCTGTCACCCAGTTGCACAAGCCAGAAACCCAGATGACTTGACGCTGAACTCCCTTCAAAGCTTCCCTCATCTTTATCCACTCTTCCCTCCAGTCCAGTCTCCGTACTGCAGCTAGAGTAATCTCCATAAAAGAGAAATCTGATGGTTCCTACTCAAAATCCTATAGCGGCTTCCCATTGTTCTAAAAGGCAAGACCGAACTCCTGGACCTGGCCTGCCCCCACAGGGTATCCCCGCTATCTCTCCAGTCACATCTCAAGTCAACATTTAACCCAGCCATATTTTGATTGACTTTCGTGGCCTAGGAAGGCCATTCTCCCAATTGATTGTTTGCTCTCTTTTCCACCTTAGTTACTTCTTAAATTTCAGTTCAAATGTCACTTCTTCAGAGATGCCTTCCATGGCCTTATGATAGGGCCATTTCCCGCTTTTGCATGCTTTCTGGAATGATTATCTGTTAATGTATGTCTCTTTCATTAGACTTTAAGCTCCATGAGGACAGAGAACCCCTTGTGCTTTGCTCAGCATTTTATTCCAAATGCCAACCATGTGCTTGGTACATAGAAAATGCTTAAGTAAATATTTAATGACTTCAGTTAAACATCATGGAACATTTGCCATTTGACTGCTTTTCAACACCCAGATGCTTACAAAGTAGATAAAATATTCTTTAAGAAAGTTACAGGAAGAAAGTAAAATCTTTTAAAGTTCTGCTAAATATGGCAAAACATCAGTTAGGAAATCCCTTGGGAATTAAGCTATTTTTAATACAGCTGATCATATAAATCAATAAATTGTCCCAATATTTGTTGGGTGGCTCTTAAGCTGTGCTATTTTTTTTCTCCCTATTATGAAAGGCTTTTGGAAACTTTATTCTTCTTTCTTGTCTACTGCCTCAGTCAATATACTATTTATCAAATTATCAAGATATTTTTATATCTTTAACTTACTTTTCTCATTTTCCTTGACAGTAGGGAACATGTCTAAACAGGGCCTTTTACAAAGAAGGCTATTCGATACATGGTTTATGACTGATTTAATCTGTGGTATACAGATAGAGGGGCTTTAGAAATTATGAAGAAAACGAGAAATTTCAGGTAATTTTATAGGATATCATAAAAGCAAAAATACAGGAACTCCAATAATCTGTTTCTAGCAGGACATGTATGTAAGTATAACAATTTCACATAAAAATTGTAATTTTCCTTCCTTCACATGATATATATATATTAAGGAAAAAATACTTAAAAATTTGTAACATGGCATGATGTGATTTAAAAAAGGCTAAATTTTATATTACATACCAGTTACATTTTCATTTGGTTATAAAGGGGTTTACAGATTATTTGTTTATCATGCCATATGGTTATGTCCTGCCTTGGGTTTTAAATTGTAGCTCAAATAGCAGATACAATTATTTCAATTTTATTCCTGCACTAATTCATGTAAGTAAAGAGAAGCCTAATTTTAAAGAGGCATAATGGGAATTTTAAGAAGGAAGAGAAAAATACTGTTCACTGAGAATTAAAGTTACTTTTTACGTACTCTTGAGTTTAAATGGTAAGGAACTAAGTACCTTGGCAGTGTTCTAGCCATAACATTCACATTCTCACGTTATTTACATAATGAATGGACAGAGGGCAGGGAAGGGAGAAAGAGGCTAAATGAAATATGTGCCCACTGAGCACTCTAATACATAATAACACATCTGTTGTTTACTGCCAATTATTTCTAAGTATACGTTAAAAATTAATACTTTCTGGCATGTTATAAACTACTTCTTGCTTAAGCCGTGGTTATTGTCTGAGGTAGGACAGGGTCAATATAACAAATAACTACTGTTGTTAGATGAGAACCGGGTTGAACCAGGATAGTATTCACCTCTGTGACTTTTGGAAGAGGACACTATTCTGACAAGAGCAGTGATATTTTCTCACTAAAACTGAAATAATCACATGCAAACAATTAAAAAAAAATGCCATAAGCATCCTAAAACCTATAATAATGCACAGCAGGCAAAGAATTTTGGTCTGTTTGTATAATACTTAAAGGTTTGCAAAAGGTACCATTTTTTCTTCATTAATGCATTATAAAGAAATGAATCAGAGAAAAATAAAAATGTAAAATGAACATTTTCATTTTCTTTGAAATGCTGGTGAAACAACTTGTGATTATTTTTCTAGAAAGTTCTTAGTCATCTAATGGCATTCAATCAGCACTTTGGACAGCAGATAAAAGACCGATTTCATTTTTTCATTAATTTATCCATTTATTTAGTCATTCACATGTCAGATGTTTATCAAACTCCCACTATGTGAAAAGTACCCAATAAAAAATGTTCGCAGAAAATCTGCAGTATTTCTTTCCCACACAAAGCAAATCACACTGTGCAATGAAAAAAAGTTCAGCCTTAAAAGGTCGATCGAAGAATACAAAACAGTCAAGTATTTCTTTTCCATAACAAAAATATCTATTCATAAGAAATATAAATAAGTGTACCAGACCAAAAACTGTAACTATTCTCTCCAAGCCATCTTATAAATATTTAATATTTAATATAATAGAGGTCATTTTATTCTATAATACATAACTTTACATTAGAAGGAAATGACCTTTTGTATACTAAACAAAATAGCAATTGACTGACATCTCTTTCGTGTCACTTTAGTTCCATAGACGACATTATTTCTCCAACAATCCGGCACGATCCACTGGCATTATTAACTAGCAACATTAGTTGCAACACCAAGTTATTCAGTTCAGTAGATAATTATTTTCATTGACAAGTCAGAAGCCCAGAGACCTCTGGGGGAAAATATAACCCACTATAAATTATGATAAATTATGCATACATTTAATTTTACTTATCTCTTTAAATCAATTGGTCTGCAAAATAGGATACTATTTGCAAGATACAATTCCTAAAGATCTATAACTTATTTGGGAAACATATGATCAATTTAAATGCAGAAAAACCCTGCAGATGAGATTTTGAATGCCATTCATTTCAAGGTCACTTTCTTCATTCCATTATAAGAATTCTAACACAAGAGTGTGGTACAATGAAAATGCCAGAAATGGTGGTAGTCTGCCCAATCTCGGCGGTATCATCAGCCCTAGCACAGTTCTCCGCATACAGCAGACTCCCAGTAAAATCAAAGTTACACAGTGTGCTTTTATTTGGTTCCTTATAGTTTGAAGCAATAATGTTAGAATTATTAGAATTATAGAAAATAAAACATTGGAGAATGTCTTAGAGCCACCTGAATTTATGAGGAAAATACAGCAAGACCATTTTTCGAAGTCTGTGTGAGAAAAGAAGGTCATCTTTCATTCTCTCTTTCTCTGTAAGAGACTCTATCTACTGTGTTAGCAAACCCTAATGGCTTTACCTTCAGCATACACCTAGAATCTGGCCACTTCTCAGGATCTCCACCACTGCCATCCAGGTCCAAATCCCATTGTTTCTCATTTAGATTATTTCAAAAGCTCTCAAACCGGTCTGTCTTCTGCACTTGCCCTCTTAAAGTCTATTAAAAAAAAAAATCCAACTGATCTTTCAAACCCTGGGACAGATCAAGTTAGTTCTCAAAAGCCCCCATGTCATACAGAATAAAGGCAAAGCCCTTTCAATGACTTACAAGGTCTTCATGATCTGGCCACCTAATAACTAAGCTCATTTTCTATCTCCCTTGTTGGTCTTTTTTAGACACACCTAGCTGCTCCCATCTCAGGGCCTTTATGTCCTTGCTACACCCACTGCTAGTAAGGTTCTCACTGATAATCACATGGCTCACTCCTTTATCTCCTGGGTCTTCTCTACAAAGTAGTGTCCACTCCAGCCTCCCATTCCCTTTTATCCTATTTTGTTACTCAGTATATCATTTATTATCATGTACGATATTTTATATTTACTTGCTTTCCCTCAGTTTTGTAAGCTCCAGAGGGCAGGGCTTTGTTTAAGTTCACTGTTGAAGGTCTCCCCAAAATATGCTTCTTTGGCATAAGGATTATTTTCAGCTGATTATTTTTTAGAAACAGTGGATATAGAGGAAGCTTTACAACTGAGTAGAAGTTACCCTTTTGTAAGAGATATTTACAAGGGAGCTCTCCAATTATAAGACTGTCTCCCTCCCTATGTCAAGAAGAGAAGGTGGGCTCTAAATCTCTAGAAACTCTTATCAGTAGAGAAGACACTGACTTAAATCTGTGTAACAATCCCGCCCTTGTTTACTGCTTTGCCTGATAACTTCCCACAACTGGCCTCCCTCCTGCCCTCTACACATCTTCTTTAATCTTTAGCTGGAGTTGGTATTTAAGGTGGTGGCTTGGGCCATCTTGGGAAGTTACTTACTTTTCCTGGGTCTCTCCCATGTATTTACAGGAGGCATACATGCTATTTAACTTATGTTTTTCCCCTGTTAACCTTTTATTACAGGGGTGTCTCAGGCAAAAACCTAGAAGATTAGAGGGCAAATTAGTTTTCCTCTCCTATACCACCATAGCCACAGTATCTAGAGGAGTGCCCGGCCCGAACATACCCAGGACTGGGAACACAGATGAAAGAGTAATGGGAGTAAGGGGGCAAACTATGGGCTGGAGATAGAGATCAGCCGCCTAGAGATACCTAGGCTTTAACTAGAGTGAGGATGTGGCCTTGCTGACACCGTGTTTGGTACAAGAAATGTTTAGCCCAATGTTTAAAACATTAAACAAAATCACACAGCTGTACAGATACTCCCTGAATGGTGTTGTATGGTCCACACTACCATGTTAGCAAGAAAATGAGCTCTCAGATTCAACCAGGTCCAAGCCTGTTTGGACACTGTTAGAAAGTCTGGGGACCACGGTAAAATACATGGAGATACCCTGCATTTGCTCCTCCTTTATATGGCCATCTTTTCCTGAAAAGTTTCTGTACCCTTAGCAAACTAGATCAGTGAATTTAATCTTACAATGGTGTGGACATGTGTGGCCTCTTCCAGTTATGTTGTCGTCCCTTTGAAATGTTGTGGGGATATTTCACAGTGGAGAACCTTGAGATACTTCTTTTCTACTCAAGTACAGTTGCCTTCTCTAATACAAATCAGTGTGTCAGAGAGAATATCATCATCTTCATTTTATATTGGAAGAAACAGAAGCATAATAAGTAACTTCATTCATTCATCCATGCAATGATTATTTTTTTACTGATCACCAACTAGACGCTGGTAACTGTTCTCTGTATTGAGGAATGAACAAAAAAAGTCAATATCCTCATGCAACTTACATTCTAGTTGAGGGAGAGACAAAAAGCAAACCAGTATTTTATGTCTATATACACACACACCACTTTTATACATATACATATATTTATACATGTACATATATGCATATGTAGATATAAATACAATAAATGTCAGGTCATGATAAGGACTGATGAAAAATAAAGCAGGGGAAAGGTTATAGGGAATGCCATGATGGGGGTTGGGGAGAGTTCCAAAGTCACACAATTAACATGGCATAGAGCCAGGATTCAAACAGAGAGCATTCCATTGTCAAATCTGCGGTCTTAACCACTATGCTGAAGCTGCTAAGTGGCTCTGCAAATGCTAACCTTCCAGTCTATCAGAGTTGGCAGTGCAGAGACAGTCTGATTGGGACAGAAACACTTTAAAAAGGAAACCTGAGAATGAAAAGGGCTTGTCGTGGTGCTCTGTATCTAATACAGAATGAACAATATTTGAAAACAAAAATTGAGCAAATCCGTGCCCCCCCCCCCCGCCCTGTAATTCTCAAATTTAATAAGGTGAGTCAATGCCTGGTAAATGTCATAGGCTTGGGTTCTCTAGGCCCATATGTTGACTGTTCAGACTGTGCCTTGGAGGCCAGAGAATAGGAAGCAATTTGCAAGAAGGTTAGACTTGTTTTTATGTCATCCATGTTCTAACAGATTTCTTAGAGGCCACAATCTCCATTTCACCAAGACTAATTAGAAAAAGCTAGCTACTCCAGCATAAATCAGGCTTGACTTGAGAATGTGAAGACCACCATGTCACCTAAATCTCAACTCCACAGTTCTGAGTGTTATCTCCTGCCCGTTATTTAGACTCCGTATGAGCTAGGATTCAAGAAGACTACATGGACCAACTGCAGGAAAGAGTCAAGCTGGCACCCCTACACCATGGAACCGCGGGGGAATGAATCATCCCAGGAAAATATGGAGATAACACTCGTAAAGGATTCTCTTATCCCTGTGATAGGCTTTCTCTAAATCAGTATTAATGGTTTTAGGTTTTGCTTCATAAGTGAAATCTCCACATGGTTGATCATACTCACAAATGAGAAGAAATTGGAAATAATATCCAACATATAGTTGAAATGTTTTGCTTAGATTCCCAGGCTTTGTCATTAACTCAATTTAGAAGTGAATCTTCCCCTTACTAGCTGTATGACACTGGACAAGTTACGTACTTTCTATTGTGGCTCAATTTCTCCTGCTATAAATGGAGATGAGTGGTACTATTCTCACTGAAACATGAGGACTAAATAAGACAGTGAATGTACTTGCCAAATAGTAAGCACTCGATGAATGCATGGTACCCTTTTGGGGATCCTGCTTCATATATGTCCCATCCTCTGAGAATCATCCCCTCACACACCGAGATAGGCTCCTGTAAATCTATGTAACAATGATCCTGCATATTCTCCTCTAACCATCTTATTGATTAAAACACCTAATATAAGCTAGGCCAATCAATTCTTTCTGCCAAGAATTTGAAGTTAGACCTCAAAGACTAATTAGTTATCTGCAGATGTTAGGTCTGGGATGTTATATTGATTTAAATGTCACTTGAGAGCCCTTTGCAAATGGGGCAGAGGAATGCAGTCTTCAGAACAAGAGGGAAATGAAGCAGTGAAAGAGAAAGAGGAAATAATGAAAGACCAAGTGAACACAGAGGAAAAGACAGAAAGAGATGCTGCCTTGGTCCCTGAACACTTCCCAGTTCCTAATTCCAATGGCTCCCAAGGCGGGCTGAGATTCCTGTGTCCTGAGTTCTATGAGAAAATTCTATTTTCTTATAATAAATGTCCTATTGCTTAAGTTAGCTTAAGCTGTTTCTGTTCTTTGTAATCAAAGAGGTCCTTAGAAAAAGTGGTAACCTAAACATTTGTATTAATTTAATGGAAAAGCTCACGTTTTGACATTCTGAACCAGGAATGTATTTATTGTAATTAACTGATTGAAAGTGAGAAATAATAGAGAAGAGGTATAGGCCAATTTCCCCCCATCATTTCTATGTAACATAGCTCAAAGCTAGCCCTAACCAAACCATAAAATAGCTTTAATGTGCAGCTATTCCCTTCTCTCCCACCCTTCTCATTCTCAAGGAGTGTTTACTGGAGGGCCCTAAATTCCTGAGCAGTGTCTTACATATGCTGTGTCTTTCCTACCAGTAACCATAAATCAAAACTTATCTGTCCTTTGACCCTTTCCCCCAAATCCCTCATTTTTGTTTTCTAAGAAGGCAGCTAGATACTCCAGTACATTAACAGAAGCCAACATGTTAATTGATTGTAGTATAAGAGAAGGCCTTTTTTTTCATTCCTGGAAACATGCATGTGACTTTAGGGAAAAAAATCCCTTAATTAAAATGAGTGAAACTAGTGATGGGAAATTCTGAAACTGAATAAAGTAGCAGGATAATTTTTAGAAAGGTGCTTTTGTGATACCTTTTGTATGATAATCACACTGCATATGCAAATACCAAACTGCAGTAGAAAAAGAAAAAAGGTTAGAGAAGGACTGCATATTTTTGACATATTTGAAATTATTGAGCACTCCTTTCTGTACTGTAGCAGAATTGGTTTAGAGGCTAAAAATAAAAGTACAGCTCAATATATTCAAAATTGTAATCAAATGTTGGAACAAGAAAATCAGTCATAAATGCTTAGTCAACTAACCGAGATTATCACATTTCTATGCTAATCCTGTGTTTTTAATTAACGGATAAAGCAGAAGGGGGGTATCTAAACAATAGTGTGTGAAAAAATACAAAAATAAATTTTCAAGTTCTAATTAAATGGAGAGGCAGTTAACAAAATACTGCTTCATTCCAGCAACTCTTTATCAAAAACAACAAAAAACACCTAGGTATATCTTTCTAAAATTACATTTCACAGGCTTCCACAACCTCTTCTCACTCATGAACATAAAGAGTCCAGATGTTAAATATAAGCTGAGCCATCACACCGAATACCACCTGGCCTTCTTCCCCGAATCTCCTAATTGGTCAGAAGATGCATTTCTTACGGAAGGCAGCTGAGTCCAGGGCAGTGATTCAGAGTATGAGATCGAGAACCAGAGTGCCAGGATCCGTATCTAGGAGCTGCTACTTTCTTTTCATATCATCTTGGGCAGGATAATCAACCTCCCTTCCATAAGTTTCCGCATGTATAAAATGGGACTAACAATAATACCTACTGTTGTGTTGAGGATTTATTCATTCACCAGTCAGTGCTTGGCACTGTGCCAGGTTTTTGGAATCCAACAGTGAACAATACGGGTAAAAATCACTGCCCTCATGAAGCTTACATTCTCAGATATTGCGTCTAAAGCACATAATTAGCACGATGCCTAGTCCTCACGAACTCATGAAGGGCAGCTGTTGGGATTACAAACACTTGAATGAGATGGAGTAAAACACCCACATTCAAATGACTGGGAATGCGTTGGGAGGAAGTCAGCACATCTAAGATCTATGGAGCAGTGGCTCTGCCACTGTTTAGATAACCTTCATGTAATCTCTGGGCCACAATTACTTAACCTGTAAATTGATCTTAAATTGTATCTGTAAATTGCCTTTTACTGAATAAATGGCAATTCATGAGAGACATAAAAGGTGAAGTTCTAAAAACATTAAAGGAAATATTTCACTTTGCCTATTTTAGCTTTATCTTACCATTTACATGATATGAAGATGCATTAAGCACAAGAATACATTTTTAGTACACTGAAAGCATAGGGAGAGCTCTAATGCTAGGTTATCAGCTGTAGCTATAAAAATGTAGAGGAAAACCTTCAAGAATCACTGGAAAAAAGTAGATGATCAATATCATACCCAAATCTTTAGTTTCATAAAGTATGAAATCACAAAAAAAATTAAAATGAGACAGAAGCAGCATCTTACATTTATCTTAAAAAGTACATATTCCTTAGCCTAGTCAGAAGTCACTGGGTTGAACAATGTCTTTCTAGAACATACTTAAGTGAAATGTAATATTGTTTCTTTTGGGACAATCTTAGCTTTCCTAAATTAGTTTTTCTAATGAAATTTAAAAACAAAATCAGTCCCATTCCTACTCCTTTTCATAACATTATTCATTTTTCAGGGTTTTGTAAATTTTGTTCAAATTACTTTTCTTTTCCGGTTAAAAACCATAGCATTTTAACTTTCTTAAAATCATCCCACTGTACAGCTAGATACTCCTGCAGTTTAGCCAAATTAAATGGCATACATGGCCCCTGGTGAGAATGACCCTGTTTACCTGCTCCGTCCTTTGGACTTCCCGTTCTGATAATATTGAACTCTATAGTTTCATGACTAAGTGCTGCTCTCTCATGAAAAACATTGTTAAGTTTGCTTTCAACCTTCCTTCAGCTGGAATATTCTTTCCCCTGCTATTCAGCAACACACCCATCTACCAAGTCTCTCTCAAACAGTATCTTCTGCAATTATGGACTGCTCTCACCATAGCCCTGATTACTCCCACCATAACCCACACACTAAAAGGTCGTATTAGACCCTCTTAATATCACTCTCGTGGCATCTTGCACATATTATCACTAAATTGATTATCTCTTTGCATAATCATTAATTTGTGTTACATCTACCCGATGGCAGGGACAACGATATTCTTGTTGACATCAGCCTGGCACAGAGTAGGCAACTGTTCACATTTGTGAAGCACTGGAAATATCTTCGTTCTCAATGGATAAACAAAATCCTTATTAAACAATAAATCTCATCTAATGGGCTTCAATTTGTAGAGTTATTAGCCTTACTCCATAACAACAAAACTTCTCTGTGGTAAAGCGACCAAAAACAAAGAGAAATCAGTCCAAGATTTAAAATTAGAACATAAAATCATTTCCTACAAGCATCTCTCCAAAAACACCTTTTCTGGTTTTAACACAGAATATCATGAAATTAAGAAATGCTTCCAAAACTCCCCATAGATTGGTCTTTAACACAAACACATACCAATCAAAAGCTTATCCTTTCTTTACTTTCCACAGACACCAAAGAACAGGGCAGAAAGCCAACTTCTAGAAATAAACCCAAATAAAAATAAATCTTGCAGTAAGATTCATCAGCAATAAAACCGTAAACGCCATTCCCACTTATATCTAGTATAATGTCAAGCTTCAATCCACTTAACATCAAAATTAATCAGGTTTAATGCTTCTTCTAGAGTGACATCTAACAATCTAGTAACATACCATTGTAAGTACACACACAGCCCAAAGTTTATCGGTATACTTCAAGTCTTCACATAAAGCACAATTTGGAAAGAAAATCTCACATTGGTCTATAGCATAATTATAAAGAAAATGCAGTTGATTACAACTAAACACAAAATATCCAGCAATTCACTAGCTATAAAGAGAAATAGTTTCAATTAGAAACTTAAAGTATCAAGAGAACCCTTCTGGACGTTAAGTGGAAATTACAACAAGAACATTTTCCAAAAGCAGGCCATTTCTTTATGCAATTACTTCTTTCTATTTTGTGGCTGTCATGCTTGTTTATCTATAACGAAACATTGCTCTGCTCTTCTCACAGTGATCAAAAAATAAAACAAAGCTAAAGAAAGAAAGTGTGTCCCCCCAAACTGAAGATACTATTTTGAGGAGACACAATTAGAAATATTTTCAAGTATTGAATTCCAGGGACTTCTAATCACTGAACAGGATAATACATATAAGTTCATATAAAATTTAAAGCACATTAAAAATTTTTGCTTTGATGTGTGGGACAAAGACTTCATAATTCATAGACATGCATATATTTTTAGTAATATTTGGGGATGTCAAGAATAGGGCTGGGTGCCTTTCTTCACTACCTGAAGACTGAAACTTTCGATCATGTTCAGATTAATCAATTTTTAAAATACCTCACTAGAAATTTTTCTAATGAGGAAAAATGCTTTTCACTGTAGTGAATACTATATTTTTATATTTATATATTTGGTATTTCTTTTTTTTTTTTTTTTTTTTTTTAAAGATTTTATTTATTTATGTGACAGAGAGACAGCCAGCGAGAGAGGGAACACAGCAGGGGGAGTGGGAGAGGAAGAAGCAGGCTCATAGCAGAGGAGCCCGATGTGGGACTCGATCCTGGCACGCCGGGATCACGCCCTGAGCCGAAGGCAGACGCTTTAACGACTGCGCTACCCAGGCGCCCCTATATTTGGTATTTCTTAGGAGAAAAAACATACAAAATGACTTGAGTGCATCTTTTTACTATAAATCAATTGAAATCCATTGCAATTACTATTACTACCCCAGGAATAGTTTCATAGGATGAAACATAAGAATAGGGTTCTACAGTACGACTCACTTCTATAAAAAATTCAACACAAAAAATATTTTCTCAACATAGTGTCACATATTGGTGAGGTACTGAAATGCAAAGGAAAAGAAAATGAACTCATCCAAGAGCACTTAAGTAAATTTCAAGAGTAACGAAAGACCACTGGCTAGAGGTATCATAAAATTCACCCACTAATCAGGATCAACAGGGAAAATTAGAATAGCAGATAGTTTAGAAGAAATCAGTGGAAGTGTTGGTCGGAAAACATTACACTGTTGCTATATATAGCTAATAAGGAAAATCATATAAAAAAGAAAAGGATTTATTAAAATAAAGACAAAAAATATTCTATGCCACGATGATAAATTTGGGGCTTGCGTATTAATGCTTATCAGTGCCCTAACAGATGTGACTATCGATCAATGGACTCTTTGTTGCTGATCCTGGAATCCTTCTCAATACACAAGACAGAAAGCCACTACCAATCACTGAAAATTGGCACTGAAATCTATTTGTCAAACCTGTTCTCAGTGATATTGTTTAAGATATTCTATCAGGAACCTTTCCCACAGGCAAACAGTACAGGTACAACTTTCTAGGATAGGTGCTCAAGCAGGGGTTGACATTCAAAAATTTGTGAATGCATAACAATTCTTAACAAGGAGAGTGGAAACATAACATTAGAGCAGATAATGTTATGATTTGGTGAGTGGAATAAATTTTTTAAAAGCTGTCATCTACAACTTAGAATGGTTTCAATTCTGATGATACAGTCCTTAAAAAAATAGTCATCTATTTGCAAGAAAAGCAAACACTACAAAAGTAGCAAGAAACTGAAACAATTCCTTCAACCACAACGCAACAGAAATTAGAGATTGCTACTGATCACTGACAATTAAGTAGTTTCAATAATGTTTATTCACTGTAATTTAAAGCTATAGTTTAATGGTTTGAAAAAAAAAAAATCTGAGACACAACGAATAACTGAAGTAGAGAATTTGATGCCTGAAGTAGCTTTAACGCCTGAGCAGCCAAAGTTATAGATGTCCCCTAAGTGAGAACAAAACCCTTCGTTGTCACTTCTAACAAAAACTGTTTTCTTCTTCTAATGAAATTAATGATAATGCAATTCTTGTCCAAAATCAAATACTTTTAAAAAATCTTTAAAAATTGGAGAAAGACAATTATCAATTATCATATGGTTTTACTCATATGAAGAATAGAAGAAACAGTGAAGAGAACCATCAGGGAAAGGAGGGAAAACTGTATGGGAAGAAATCAGAGAAAGAAACAAGGCATAAGAGACTCTTAACTATGGGAAACAAACTGAGGGTTGCCGAAGGGGAGGTGGATGGGGGGATGGGATAACTGGGTGATGGGCATTAAAGAGGGCATGTGAAATGATGTTACACCCAACTGATGAATTGTTGAACATTACATCTGAAACTAATGATGTACTATGCATTGGCTAATTGAATTTAAATTAAAAAAAAAAAAACCCTGAATTATAAAAATAAATAAATAAATAAATAAAAGTATCTATTATAATGTGATTTGATCTCTAGTCATAGAAAGTAAAACAAAAATACAAGGACAGTGGTTAAGTATTAGTTGTCTTAATTTCCAGAAATACAATATCTTTACTGAAATGTACTTTAAAATATATGTGATCATTGAGTTATATTGGAAACAAAAGCTGTAATTTCAGTTTTAGAATAAAACTGAATATGTGGCAAAATTTTTTGGAAAAATTAAGTAATCAGTTTGATAAAGTAGGCAGTTAGCCAGACATGAGCAAGTAGCAGGTGTTTTCTGACTTTTAAGAAGGGCGGAAACCAAGTTTCAAACAGCCAGGAAAAACTCTGGGGGCACACACATGTAGTCTTCCCTAAAACTGCTGCCTTACAATAACCTATAGCTTCATGAGAACACATTTATATTGTGGTCTTGACCCCACATTCCCCTTGCAGGAGGACGGCTCTACGAAAGCTCTGATAAGGCCGCATAGGGCCAAAAACTGCCCCTCCCTATTGTAGGAGGAGACCTTTGAGGATTGGAGGCAACCCTAGTCAGAGAGCAGCCTAGCTATGACCCATAACCCTTGCAAGCATAAAAAAGAAAGACCACCCTGCCCCTGGTGCAGTTGCCATCCCTGGGTCTGCCGCTAGTCCACCTTGAGAGCGTACTTTTGCTTTCATTGCTATCAAACTCTTGTTTACTTGAGAGTTTGGCTCTAAATTCTTTCTTGGCCCAACTCAAAAACAGAGGCAGGGGGTGAGGCAGATGGGACACGCCACTGACACACTAAGATCAAACAATATACATTTCAGGTGAAGGTACTTTTGTTCTGCTATGTAAGTATACATTATACAATTTTACCAGAATGTTAAATCAAAGCCTGCTTAATGAAACACATCAGAGAAAAACATACATCAATACCTGAACCAATTTAGATAAAGTCCATAATAGTTCAATCTGACAATGAACTCTGTTCCATGTTAAATAGTATTACGTGCTATTTCCAGAGAATAAAAACTGTATCAATGGCCCCAAGTCATTTTGCTTACATACACTGAGCCATATTTAGGATCTCACATGCATTCGGCAAGACATCTTAAGCTGTACTGACATTTCGCAGGAAAGAACATTTTCAGCTACAAGCAATGAAAACCACAATCTATAAAAGCATTACAACCAAGTCACTGCTCTTAACGTAATTAGACAAAGTTTTCTAAAATCTCCCTTGAAATAACTAGTATGCTAATATCTTCTACCCTTGGCCAATTCACTGTCATGAACTGTTGTTTTACTATTATGTTCTTCCATGACTTTACAAGTAATTTCTTTGCAAAATGAGAACAGGGAGCAGATGAAACAATCCTATTTGGCTATAAGATTGTAGCTGATTACGTGACTAACTTGTGGTACATCTTATCAGTAGGTCCTTCATGATTATAATACAATAGATTTTAATCAGGGAGTAGCTCATTGTCTTATGAGGCGTACTTACCTCAGGTAAGAAGGAAAACAAGTGTTTCTGTAAACTGTTATATGAACAACTATCCAAGAAGGCTTTCCCACAAAACATGAAAACCAACAAGAAAATATGTAAGTTTTGTGAAAGAACTTCATTGCTGTATTGCAGCAAATATGTCACTTTTCTAGCATTCTACTGATAAAACCAGAAAATGTTTAAAAAATGTTCTTACCTGTGTATACAGTTTTTACTCTCGAGATAGGACATACCAGAAGCAGCATCTAATGAAAATTTCACTAATTGTTTGAGTTTTATTTCATCCTTCTTCTTTCTCAGAAAGGACAGGAAATCACCTCCTACGAGAATTGACAGACAACAGTGAGCTATAATCATGCTGTACTGACTGCTAGAGATACCTGACAACACCCAAGGAATTAGCATTCAGCCATGCTTTCTGCCATTTTGTTCGAGGTGAGGATAAAACAAACGATGAAAAGAACACAGCTATTAGAAAACAGATACCATAAACTTACCCAGATTCAGTTTAAGTACTTTGTTTCACGCTGTACATTATCCAACACGTAATAATATTAAAACAAAATCATACAATTCCTCTGTTGCAATTTCTCACTGATTTGCCTGGCTAAAATTTTCTGCCAAATTTTATTTTCTCTAATACCAAATAAAAGATTATAACTATAAAGAGTTTAAAATGTAAATGATATCAAATTAATTATCTGATTCAGTGACTACTTAATAATTAAATCACTGATGGTAGAGGGGGTGGGGGAAAGGGGGAAGAGCTATGGTTTTGATAAGATTTAATTGCTGAGCCAAATTGCATTTTGTGCATCAAATGGACTTCAGTGATGTCTTAGAGCAACTCTTTAAACCAGTCATGGTCCAAAAGAAATAGAACATACAGTAACTGTAAATTATCTGGTAGTCACATTTGGAAAAGTAACAACAAAAAGCTAAAATTCATTTTAATAATATATTTTTTCTTTAGCCCAATATATCCAAAATATATTATATCAATATGTATTATTACAAAATTATAGTGGAAATATTTTACATTTTATCATCCTAAGTCTTTAAAATACATTGTTTATTTTACATTTTGTGAGACATCTCATATATTTCATCTGTATTTAGATTTCATAAAATGTATGGTTGAAACAGAAGCTTCATATACATATGTTGTTTCAAACATGTTTAAAATTTTCTAGTAACTCAATCATATCCATTTTAAATTGAGTACTAGCCACATTTCCAAAGCTGAGGAGCCATCTATCACCAGTCACAACCATATTAAAATGGTGTCGACCTTCAACTGTGCATTCATTCTTCACATCGCGTTAAAGGCTATCTGAAGGCTTGATTATTCTTCCTTGATAGTGTAGAGTGTAATTGCATTTTTTTAAAAAAAGTTAAATATATTAGAATGAATGTTCTCTCAAAACAATCATTCCCACTTTCTCTTTCTATTAGGCCCTCAGATTCTAAACCAGAATTTTGCAAGAGGGATTAGCATTTAATTGCCATTTCCTGAATTCTGTAATCCTTGTCACCAGGGACCCAGGCTTCCTTAAATAGAACAACTCTAGAGGTGAAGACTTAATGGCTCTTTAATGAGAGTACCTGGAAAATAAACACTTGCCTAACTCTACTTCTAATGTTGTCCTTCTCTTACTTCTTCTCTTATTCACAAATCAAGTGTTAGGCAAATTTGGTGGGCCATTTACAGAATCAACAGCTATATGCTTAAAAATAATCTTAATGGTGTCAGATAATTTCTTTTTTCTGTTCTTTTAAAGAGAATATCAAATGTATTCAATTACTAGGAAGATTACTGAAACAGTCTCCATCAAGCTTAACTAAATTTTCTGAACAAAACGCACAAAAGCAACAGTAAACAGCAAAATTAACCACTGATTTCTCTACTTCAATAGGTATACCAATTAAGTGGACCTGAAATCAATATTTAGTTGAAGTTATTACTTGGACCAATATTCATATATATTAATTCTCTTCTTAGATATATGTTGGCCTATTTTAGAAAAAGTGCAGACTTCTGGTCTTGAAACCACATAGCATTTTGTTTAAGCTTGGAATAGCTTTCACATGAAAAGAGCTTTTCTGGAATTTGATTTAAAGCAGCCTATGACAACCTCAGTGTTCTGTGAAATCCTAATATTTCTTTCCGGAGTTAGCTCATATTCAGCACTTTTCCATCTGCCTCCTGTTCCTTTTTAGATTTACTCCTTTGGTGAATCCTCCTTTACCCTTTAACCCCTGATCCAAATGGTAAACCCGAGAAGAGAATCGTGCCTCCGCTGCTCAATATTATAATTTCAGAGGCTACCACACCATGCCCAGCATGTAATAATACCTCCATAAACATCTCTTGAATGAGTGAGTAAACAATGTGCACATGTCTCTTCTTGCAGCTTCTAAGCTCTCCATGAAGAATCATTTTTTGTTAATTTTAACATTTTTTCTCTAGTTCCTCTCCAATGGTGAGAACTATGCTTTTCAAGTACTTGTTAAATGTTAAAATAGTATTGAGAAAAAGATATTACATTTCTTATCAATGGCACCGGATGGATGCTATAAAATTCTTTACATTCTATCAATAAAACTTGGTGCATTTAAGATTGAGCTCATTGTGATAGATGCTTCTGTAACACTAATGCCTTAAAAACTGCATCTTTTAAAAAAATGATTTGCAAAGAAGCAATCCCTGGTAGATAAAACTGTAAAATAACAAGTGCATAATATAATAAAGAAAAAAAAACACTTAAATAGCATTACAAATTGCCTGAAAAGTGACGCCAAGTCAATAAAGGTAAAGTACTACAAAGCAGAATGACATACAGCTATTGCCAAATACTGAGACACAGCCAAAGGTACAGACGGAGGATTGTCTGATTGCCTCTTACTGAATCCAACAATATTTCTGCCTTAGAGAAACTTCTTGCTTAAAATCATTAAATTATAAAGTAAATTTTAAATTTATTTCCAACTTATAGTTATTCAAGACACAGACAGAATGATCTTAAGTAACAGAGGAAAGCTGCACCATTCCACAGCCCTAGTCAGCTTCTTGGAGAACAGTGCAGAGAAGAAGCAAAGCCTTCAGTAAAGTTAAATAATTGTGATTCAGTACTGAAAGCCTGAGCCTTGGGCAAGTGTAAGCAGTAAGAACCCTGAGCAAGAAGGAAACTCCCCAAGGGACAGAGTGTGAGACTAGAGGTAGGTTCCCCGGGAAATGATTCAGACTGGGCCAGAAATGTTCCTCTAGGCACAATACTTGATTATTACCATTAAGTGAAGAACAACTGGAGAGTGACATCAGATGACAGAGTTTTTAGTATTCACTGTCCTTTACTATAGAGGATAGTGTCTGTTCCTTTGAACTCATTCCCCTGTCATTTTCATTACATGCCAAGTTAAAGAACCTCTATTAGAATTTGTGATATACACAATAATCATATATACAATACATACGTTTAGATGCGTATGCATGTATGTATATGTGTATGGGTGCATATGCACATAGTATAGAGTGCCGTACCTGACCATTACAGTAAGGATCTTGGTGTTCAAAGTGGGCTAAACAAGATCTTAATTCCCCTTTTGTAAAACTGTCTTAACAAGGATTATTTCTATATAAGTACACTGTACATTAAACCAAACCAGGATGGATTATTTTCTAGAATTCTTCACCAGTGATAAATTTCTAAGACGATACTTAGTATGTTTTTACAGTCAATTTTTGGTTTACTAGGGAGATAGCATGACATCGTGAAAAGAGCATGGATATTGAAGTCAGACTGACTTAGGTTTGATTACCTATGTGGCCTCGGGTAAGTTGTTTAATCTTTTTTTTTGTTTTTTAGTATTTATTTAAGAGAGAGAGAGTGCGCAGGAGCAGGGGGGAGGGTCAGAAGGAGAGGGAGAAGCAGGCTCCCTGCGAGCAGGGAGCCTGATGCAGGGCTTGATCCCAGGACCCTGAGATCATGACCTAAGCGGAGGGCAGATGCAAAACCGACTGAGCCACCCAGGCGCCCCTAATCTTTCCAAACTTCTTTAAAACAAGGATTAATTCCATTTATTTCTCAAGATGGTTTTGAAGACTAAAATGTATCTTTTTTTTTTTTTTAAAGATTTTATTTATTTATTCGACAGCCAGATACAGACAGCCAGCGAGAGATCCCATAACGCTGGGATCATGCCCTGAGCCGAAGGCAGACGCTTAACCGCTGTGCCACCCAGGCGCCCCTGAAGACTAAACTGTATCTAAAACACTAAGCCCCTGCCTACAAAGTCACACACTCTATACTACTACTTCTTATTTTTGCTCAAGCTATTTTGCGTCTAAAGAAAGAAAGAGTTATAGCAGGGACTGGGGGTTTGTCACATATCTCTTTTCTCTTACCTCAATTTCCTGACCTTTCCCCATTTTGGAAAGTATTCACCTCACCCTCAACAGGAAAGGCGGCCCTAGACTGGCCTCACACAATGAATGAAGCCCATTCCCCTGCCCAAGTGACTGGTTCAGGGACAGGCACAGGGCTTAATTTGGGTCATTGAGATACAAGGACATGCTTAAGAGGGAAAAGAAACTTTGGTTTTTGAGAGAAGCCACCAGGAAAGAAGCATTCTCTGCCACTGCAAGTATATAAGACAGCATGTAGCACCATGAGGACCGGCAGACTTGGGGGCGGGGTGGTTAGCAATCATGGAAGGCAGAAAATAGTGAAGGTAAGAGAATGGTTTCTGGCGACATGTTTGAGCCACTGGATCAAACACTTCCTGAACAGTGACTTCCTTCTAGATTCTTCAATTAAGTGAACTAATAAAACCTCTAATTTCTTTTTAAAGATTTATTTTGAGAGAAAGAGAGAGAGAGCATGTGCCCATAGCCGGGGAGAGACAGAGGGAGAGGCAGAGAGAGCCTCAAGCAGCGGCCCTGCTGAGTGCGGAGCCCCACGTGGGGCTTGATCTCATGACCCTGAGATCATGACCTGAGTTAAAACCAAGAGCCAGGGGTGCCTGGGTGGCTCATTCGTTAAGCGTCTGCCTTCAGCTCAGGGCGTGATCCCAGAGTCCTGGGATCGAGCCCCACATCAGGTTCCCTGCTCTGCTGGGAGCCTGCTTCTTCCTCTCCCACTCTCCCTGCTTGTGTTCCCTCTCTCGCTGGCTGTCTCTCTCTGTCAAAGAAATAAAATCTTTAAAAACAAACAAACAAAAAAACCCAAGAGTCAGATGCTTGACTGGCTGAGCCACCCAGGCGCCCCCACACAAAAGTTCCTAATGGAAAAAATATTTGTATCAGAAGATTATTTGAGAATTTTAAAAGGTAATATATATTAAATGTCTGGAACAAGTAGGAAACAATAAAAAGAAGTGTTTATTATTGCTTGCAGCAAACTTTTAGTAGATGGATAAAAGGCTATTATTCTCAACAGTACTTTCTCAAAAGATTCCTTACCCTATGCTATGGAAATTTGATCTCACCTGTTCTTTCAGTATTCGTGGGGCTGTGAGGAACTGATCACATTCAACAAACTCAGAGAGATTATTATATAAACAAGAACTAAGTTATTAGTTTGTTATTGGAGAAAAGGGATTATCAGGGCTATACCACTAATGACTTCTTGTCACTAAATCATGCAGAGATCTTAATTTATCTTCAAATAACTTCAAAGTTCATTAAATTAAGAGATATCAGTCCTTAGTGATATATAAAATATATAATTCATTACTCTTGTTTTTTAGAATATAAATTTATTCCTGATAAGTTTGGTTTGTGTTCACTTGGAAATTTAAATAGAATAATAAAGCAACGATTAAGTTGTAGGGAGCTATTTTGGAGGCCCCATTTATGTCACTGTTCAGTTTTAATTTAAAAAAAATCAACTTTTTCTCTTTAACCTGTAGTGATGAGAGTTATGGCTGTTACCTGGGTCATCAAAAATAAGGGAAAAATACATACGACAATCATAGACAATGAATGGTGATGCAACCTTTTCTCCATGAAACACAGAAGAGATTTTACTTTTTATTATTTTTTGAAGACTGTATTTATTTATTTGAGAGAGAGAGCGAGATCA
Source organism: Ursus americanus (assembly GCF_024610735.1). Taxonomy (NCBI): domain Eukaryota; kingdom Metazoa; phylum Chordata; class Mammalia; order Carnivora; family Ursidae; genus Ursus; species Ursus americanus. Next base: position 3,588,772 of record NC_142131.1, read on the forward strand.
GGGACAGCGGGAGGGGCAGAGGAAGAGGGAGAAGCTAAGCAGGGAGCCCGATGCAGGGCTCGATCCCAGGACCCTGGGATCATGACCTGGGCAAGGCAGACGCTTTAACCGACTGAGCCACCTAGGTGACCCAATACAGAATAGATTTTATATAATACGAGATAAGCCAAAACAAGTTCTTGAAGCAGAAAGTGCCGCCCATAGGGTATACTCAGGTGAGACGGACAGCACAGAAGGAGACTAGCCAGGAGGATGCTCTAGTTGTCAGCTGCTGTGCTGAGGTGCTGAACTTTCCAAGTGAAGACTACAGCATTAGATCTGAAAAGACTCGTAATAAGCTAGAAATCGGTCAGTTGGTGAAGATGAGTAAGATGAAACAATGAATAACTGAAAATGACTACAAGAATATACCAGCTCTCCTGATTCCATATTCCTTTTAAAGCAGCACTTACGGAACAGCTTGCTACCTAAGTAACATCATTCAGCTCGGCCAAATGCGGAGCTGAGTATATGGTTTTCCCAATTTGGGTTAATACAGGACATCAGTCTTTTCCGACGAAGTTCCTTAATAGCCATGTTCTGCTAACACTGCAGAAGAGTGGGAACCTTTTGCATTTCTCCTTTGCAGATGCTCTTTGAGAACATAACTCAATAGCAATCATGATTACAGTTCTATGAAATAAAGGAGTACATTTCACAGTATGTTTAACTTGCTGGCTCAAGGGGCACCAGCTATAATCTTGCCAGACATTATACGGATTACGGATTGCCACAACAGATGCCAGAGTCAACTTGCACAAACTCTCAGAATGTCAGTACTAGAAGGCACTGGGGACATAATCAGCTTTTTCACATTATGGAGGAGGGACCTGAATTTACCTTTATTTTTATGGTGGTGATTTTGGTGATACTATTGAAATTCTAGGGCAAGGGTTTGCAAACTATGTCTGGGGCCAAAACCAGCTTCTTGCTTGTTTTTCTTTCTTTGTTTGTTTAAATAACGCTTTACTGGAAAACTACCACATTCGTTTCTTTACCTATTATCTATAGATGCTTTCATGTTATGGCAACAGGGTTGCAATAGAGATTACGGCCCTTGAAGCCTAAAAAATTTATTATCTGGCTCTTTACAAAAATAGTCTGCCAACTCTTGTTTTAAGATATGTATTGCTCAGGATTCCATACAGCTGTAGTCCCTTTCATTTAAATGGTTCCTATGGTTGCTTTGTCTACTTTCAACCAAGATTTTACTTTTTACTATGTGTTTATTGCAACAAAGCTCAATATTGACATGTTTTAATGCTCAAAGAGGAAGCTAGAGAGGTAGATTCACCAACTAATTTTATTCCTAAGACATATAAACCTACTTACATACACAAAAATACATACACTGGGATTGTAAATCCCCTGGCCCCCTCCCATCCACCACTCACTGTCTGCCACCAAGGCACAGAAGTTCCACTGTCTGTGGAACTTCATGCCAAACTACTCTTCCATTTTGTGGCTTCTTATGTCCCTCAAAGCTTCCTTTGATATCAAGTGTAAAGACAAGAATGGGCAGGAAAATCGGGTATAGAATACGTTAGCTCTAAAGCCTCCTGGAACACACTACAAATACTTAGATGCTATAATGGCATTTAAAAAAAATCAGTGGAGGAGAGCCTGGGTGGCTCAGTCGTTAAGCGCCTGCCTTCGGCTCAGGGCGTGATCCAGGCGGTCTGGGATCGAGCCCCACATCAGACTCCTTGGCTGGGAGCCTGCTTCTTCCTCTCCCACTCCCCCTGCTTGTGTTCCCTTTCTCGCTGGCTGTTTCTCTCTATGTCAAATAAATACAGAAAATCTTTAAAAAAAAAATCAGTGGAATGCTTGTTTTGATGCCTTTATCTGCTATAGGAAAACCTGCAGAGAAAAAAAAGAAGGCATCAATTCAAGCTTCCTTAGATAGACTTTTAAAGAGATGTGAGATAAAAAGACACATGCAAAATACAGTTAAATTTAATAATAGAAATATGTTTATAAAAGCTAAAAATATTTTTAGAAATTGAATTCATCAGAGGCTCAGTATTTTAGGGACATTGAGGTCTCCAAATCAGTGATATCAGTGACAACTTTATAAGACCTATTACATAATATTATTTAAAATGATTAGAAATGTATATTTACATGTTCGTATTTACACAGTTTTTGTTGGTTTTAGTTAGAAATTTAATTTGTGGAAAGGTTTTAAGTACAAATACATTTACCAATTATGAAACTTCCTATCTGATTATAAAAATATTACTTTAAAATATACTTTTTGCAGCAAAGAGCTGGAAATGTCAGTGTTAAGAAAATACTTTGTTTCTGTGAGTTTGATTACTTTAGAAATCTAAGTGGAATTATACAGTATTTGTCTTTTGTAGCTGACTTACTTCACTTAATTTAATGTCCTTAAGTTTCAACCATGTTGCAGAATATGACAGGATTTCCTTCCTTTTTAAGGCTGAAAAACATTCACTGTATGTATATGGCACATTTTCTTAATCCATTCACCCACTGATGGACAGGTGGGCTGTTTCAACCTCTAGGCTACTGTGAATAATGCTGCAATGAACATGGGTGTGCAGTATCTCTTTAAGATCCTGTTTTCAGTTCTGTTGGACACATGCATAGAAGATGAATTGCTGGATCACACTGGAGTTCCATTTTTAATTTTTGAAGACTCTCCATACCATTTTCCGTAGCGGTTACACCAGTGTATAATCATACTAACAATGCGCAAGGATTCCAAATTCTCCACATGCTTGCCAACACTTGTTATTTTCCAGGGTGATAGTGGCCATCTGAGTGGGTATGAGGTAATATCGCCTATTTGCACTTCCCTGATGATTAGTGATATGGAACATCTTTTCTTATGCTTTTTGGCCATTTGTGTATTTTCTTTGGAGTCATGTCTATTCAAGTTCTTTGCCTATTTTTTAATCCAGATATTTGTTGTTTTGTTTTGTTACTGAGTTGCAAGATTTCTTTATATATTCTGGGTACTAACCGCTTATCTGATAAATGGTTTGCAAATTTTTCTTCCATTCTATATGTTACCTTTACACTCTATTGACTGTTTCCTCTGCTGTGCAGAAGTTTTTAAGTTTGATATAGTCCCATTTGTCTATTTTTGCTTTTTTTGCCTGTGCTGTGGTATCATATCCAAGAAATCATTGCCCATTCTGATGTCATGAAGATTTCTCCTATGATTTTTATAGTTTCATGTCTTATAGTTAGATCTTTAATACACACCGAATTAATATTTTTATATGGTGCAAGATAAGGATCAATCTTCATTCTATTGCCTGTGGATATCCAGTATTTCCAACACCATTTATTAAAGAGATTATCCTTTCCTATTATGTATTCTTGGCACCCTTGTCAAAAATCATTTGACTGTATATGCCAGGGTTTATTTCTAGGATCTGTATTCTGTTTCATTGTTCTGTCTTTACGTCATGTAATACTATGTTGATTATTGGAGCTTTGTAATATATTTTGATATCATGAAGTGTGAGGCTTTCAACTTTATACTTCTTTAACAAGACTGTTTGTGTTCCTTTGAGGTTCTATGCAAATTTTAGAATTTTTTCTATTTGTGTAAAAAAAAAATGCCATTGGGATTTTGTAGGGAGAGCATCAAGTCTGCAGATGGCTTTGGGTAGTATGGACATTTTAACAACATTAAGACTTCCAATCCTTGAATGCAGGATGACTTTCCATTATTTGTGTCTTCTTTAACTTCTTTCTGCAATGTTTTGTAGTTTTCAGTGTACAAATCTTTTACTTCTTTGGTTAAGTTTATTCCTAAATAATTTATTCTTTTTTGATGTTATGGTAAGTAGATTCAAAGAAAAATTTCCTTTTAGGATTGTTCATTACTGTATAAAAACACAACTGATTTCTGAGTGCTGATTTTGTGTCCAACAATTTTGTTAAATTTCTTTATTAGTTCTAACAGGTTTTGTTGTGTGCCAATTGTTAGGGTTTTCTACAAATAAGATCATGTTATCTGAGAACAGAGATGATTTTACTTCTTCCTTTCCGATTTGGATGTCTTTTCTTTATCTTGGTGAATTGCTCTGGCTAACACTCCTAGTACTATGTTGAACAGAAGTGGTGAGAGTGGGCACCTTCGTCTTACCCCTGATCTCAAGGGAAAAGCTTTCGGTTTTTCACCACTGATTACATTAGCTGAGAACTTTCTTATATGAACTTTACTACCTTGAGGTAATTTCCTTTCATTCACTGAATTTTGCCATAAGCATTTTCTACATCAATTAAGATGATCCTGTGATTTTGGTCCTTTGTTCTGTAAATGTGGTATGTTACATTTATATATTTTCATATGTTAAATTATCCTTGCATCACATTCACACATGAAACACATATATATTGAGAACATAAATTTCCTGCCACCCTTCCCATCCGCAACCACTGTCTGTTACTAAACCAAAGTCTGATTGTTTGTTTCTCTCTCTACTTTCATGTCGACTCCTAACTGCCATCCTCACTCATCAAGGAGGAAAGTATACAAATTTTTAAATAAGTCATCAGAAATCTAAGGTAGCCTACAGCAGAATCTCTTCTGACTTTGTGACTCACTAACCATAAAACTTGATTATTTATGTGAACCACATGTCTCTGTACAAGTGGTTCCCTCTACGACAGATTGTTCTTTTCTGAAGTAGCTCTTGATAATTTCATCCACCTGGGGTTATCGTAACTGTAATTCACCTTGAATTGTATTGGCTGAATCAAGAGATATTCCAAAATTAGAAAAATATCCTTTGTAGCAGCATCAAAAAATCCACCACCACCAACAAAATACTTAGAAATAATTTTAAAGAGGGATATGTTACACCTTTTATACTGATAACTATAAAATATTGCTAAGAGAAATTAAAGAAGGGCAAATTAAATGGAACAATACAACAAGCCCATAAAATGGAAGATTAAGAATTAGCGTTAAGAGTTAATTCTCCTCAAACTGATCAACAGAATGAATGAAATCTCAACCAAATTCCAAACAGGCTTTTTTGGTTGAATTTCACAAGCTGCTTCCAAATTTTTCATGGAAATGCAAAAGATCTAAAATAAAGAAAAATGTTGAAAAAGAGAAAACTGGGAAGAGAAGTATTACTATAAAGTTGTACTACTATAAAGTTGTAGTCAGGGAACTGTTTTAGCTTCAGGACAACCAAGCAGATCAATGAGACAGAACAGAGCCCAGAAATAAACACACTTATATGTATCCAACTCATTTACCACATAGACACCAAGCAATTCAATGGGGAAAGGAAATGAAAACAGAAGTTCAATCTCTACCTCCAATCATAAACAAAATTAATTCAAATGACTTCTAGAACTAAAGTATAGAGCTCCTAGAAGAAAATGTAGGAAAATATCTTTATAATCTTGACATAGGAGAAGATTTCTTAGGACTCAAAAAGCAGTAGCCATAAAGGAAAACAAAGGAAAAGAAAGCAAATTAAAATGGACTGCACCCAAATTAAAACCAAACGAAACAAAACTTTTGCTTATCAAAAGACATTATAAAAGTGAATAACCAATAGGTAAGCCATAGAACTGGTGTTCTCTTCAAATTAAAAAAAAAAATAATTGGGGTAAAAACAACACAACCAAATGTAACAACTTCACTATTCTTAGGGCTACAGTTGAGGTAGTGTTAAGTGTACCCACATTTTTGTGCAATGGATCTCCCAAACTTTCAAAATTGGCTTTATTCCAGGTTATAGAAAGAACCCCTGCAATTTAGTAACAAAAAGATAAACAACACAGTAAAAATGGGCAAGATAAACATCAAAAGAAAGATACAGGGTTAAGCACATGCCACGAGTTCAATGTTGTTTATGATTAGGATATGAAAATAAAAACTACAAGGAGGTATCACATCTCACATACTACAATTTCTAAAATTAAAAAGACTGACAACACCAAATGCTAACAAAGTTATGGAATAACTGAAACTCTCATAAATTGTTGGTAGCTGTGTTAAATGCTATAACCACTTTGGAAAACTGACAGTTTCTAATAAAATTAAACTTACATCTACAGTATGAACTACCAATTCTACTACTATGTATTTATATAAAAGAAATGAAAACATGGCTATAAAAAGATTTGTACAAATGTATTTGTGGCACTGTCATTGGTAACAGCCCTAAACTGAAGAAAACTCAAGTGGATAGATAGCTGCATATTTATACAAGGGAATGCTACTCAGAAATAAAAAGGAATATATGCTGATGCATGCAATACTATGGATGAAAAAATCAATTCCAGGTAAATTATACGTGCAAATTTTAGATAAAACAATAAAGCTTCTAGAAAATAACACAGATAAATAAGCCCATAGAGATAGAACACATAAAGCTGTACTCCTAAAGGAAAAGATGGATAAATTCCATTACATTAAAACTGAGGACATCCGTTCATCCAAAGACATCATTAAGGTAGTGAGAAAGTAAACCATACTGTAAAATAAGATATTTATACTGCATGTAATGAACAAAGTAATTGTATGCAGATACATAAAGAACTCCTACAAACTAATACGAAAAAGACAAGCTAAGAGGAACAGGAGTAAAAGTCTTCAACAAGGCACCTCACAAAAAAGCCTATTCAAAGAACCAAGAAGTATATGCAAATATGTTCAACATAATTAGTAATTTTAAAAAGTTAATTTAAACCACAATATCTTATGGCTCCTGGGTGGCTCAGTCAGTTAAGCGTCTGCCTTTGGCTCAAGTCATGATCTCGGGGTCCTGGGATGGAGCCACTCGGGCTCTCTGCTCGGTGGGGAGTCTGCATCTCCCTCTCCCTCTGTGCCACCCTCCCCCGCTCATGCTGTCACTCACTCACATGCTCTCTCTCTCTCAAATAAATAAAATCTTTAAAAAACAAAAACCAAACAAACAGAAACAGAAAACTACAATATCTTGGTGCCTCATACCTACCATAATAGCTATAGTTACAAAACTGATCACACCTCATTTTGGCAAGGATGTAGAGTAACTGAGATTCTCACATACTGTTAATGGGGATGTAAGTTGGTGCAACCACCATGGAAACCTTTCTGGTGCTTTCTATTAACGCTAAACATATGTATACACTATAACTCAGCTGTTTATCTCCAGGTAGATATATTCAACAGACATGTGCACCAAAAAACATATGTAAGACAATTCAAAGCAACATACAGCCCCAAACTGGAAGCAATACAAATGTCCATAAACGGTAGAATAGAAAAATAGTGTTGTATTCACACAATTGGAATAACATATAGCAATGAAAATTAGTGAATTCCTGCAACCAAAATGTGGATAAATCTTATGAAACATGATGCTGGAGAAAATAACTGGACCAAAAGAATACACAAGGTTTGATTCCATTTATGCCAAGTTCAAAACCATGCAAAATTAATCTATTTTGTAAGTCAGGAAAATGGTGTGTATACTTGGTGATAATTTGAGCTGTATACTTATGGTTAGTGTACTCCTCCATATGCATTGTTTTGTTTGATCTAGGATTTTACCCTACTTGCAAGCTAATAAGTTAGCCTGTTGCTTCTTCATGGGTGAGAGATGAAGGGCTTTATTATTCACAGCCCAAAATGGGGGTGTTGTGGATAAGTCCAGATGGGATGCCTGCACACGGAGTAGGATACGTTACAGAAGACGAACTCTGAGTTTGGGAAAGCTTCCGTTTTACACCAGGCAGTGAGCAAAGCCTGCTCTTTGTCTCAGAGAGAGACATTACCTCATTCCTCAAAGTTGCCCACTACAAACACATCCCTGGGAAATGGCCCAGGTAAAGATCAGTCGGGGCCTTGCATTCTTAACATACCCACCAAGACAAGCAGGAATGCAAGAGATCAGTGAAGACTATTTCTCAACATACTTTAATAGAAAGCTTACTAGATTTTTTTTTGCACTATAAAAACAATAGATCAGAGGAAAGCCATAAATATAATACAACAAGATTTCAGCAAGCCATCTGACCCATCATTACAATCCTGTGGTTAAAATGGAGATGAAGTAGGCTGGACAGAATTACGGTTAAGTGGATTTGTAGGCTGAAGAATGATATCCATGGAATATTGATTTAAGGCGTGTGGAAATCTGTGAGAAAGTTATCAGGGGTACGAATGACTTGGAATTTCAGGCTTCATTCTTTTTTTTCAAATATTTATCAAGAATTTGGATAAAGACATAAAAGGTATGCTACATATAGTACAAAAAATTTAGTGAAATTGCTGTGATATCCTGAAAAAAACATTTAAGGCAGTATCAAACTGCTTTCAAATATGTGAAAAGCCTTTTTTATGTAGTGAGAAGTTGATTATTTTCTGTATAATTTCAGGTTTCAAGTAAGGTTTTGTTTTTAAGTGTGCTAGGATACCATGTCTAAAGTATTTCTTCAAGAACACTAAGAGAGGGGAACCTGGGTGGCAAAGTCAGTCAAGCATCCGACTCTTGGTTTCGGCTCGGGTTATGATCTCAGGGTCCTGAGATCAAGCCCTGTGTTGGGCTCCCCGCTCAGCACAGGGTCTGCTCAAGTTTCTCTCTCCCTCTGCCCCTGCCACCCCCCCCCCCACCATGTGCACTCTCTCTCTCAGACAAATAAATAAATCTTTAGAAAAAAACACACTAAGAGAAATCCTAATGTATGGGTTTATACTATCTATCTAACTTCAAATATTTGCTTCAAGAGAATTTAACTCCTGCTTTTGCTTAGAACACAAAGCTATGTTATTTAGCATTTAGAACAAAAAAGTACAGGGGCTTCAAGGTGGCTCAGTCAGTTAAGTATCTGCCTTTGGCTCAGGTCATGATCCTGGAGTCCTGAGATTGAGCCCCAAATGGGGCTCCCTGCTCAGCAAGGAGTCTGCTTCTCCGCCTCTCTCTTCTCCTCCCCCGCTTGTGCTCCCTCTATCTTGCTCACTCACTCTCCCAAATAAATAACTAAATAAAATCTTTTAAAAAAATTGAAAAGTACAAAGTGATGAGTTTGATATATTTCCACAAAGAGGAATGGACAATGATTTAAAAAAATGATTTCCCATATTAGATAAAAAAAAATTAGAGGTATTAAAATTTCCTAGTATGGATTGACTTTTCTAGCCAATTAAATCCTTAACTTGTTCTATCTTAGGCAAATATATTACAATTAAACTGCTGACATTTTGGTTTCGGCTCAGGTCATGACCTCAGGGTTGTGAGGTCAAGCCCTGTGTGGGGTTCTCACTCAGCAAGGAGTCTGCTTGAGATTCTCTCTCTCCTTCTCCCTCTGCCCCTCCCCACCACTCACACGCTCTCTCTCTCTCAAAATAAATAATTTTTAAAAAATAATAATAAAATCATCTTCCATGTTTTTAATAGTTTATGACTACATATTATCATAGACATTGTCTCCTTGAACCCTCTTAATAATACTGTAAGTATTAATAGACATTCCTAAGAATATACTACAAAGGGGCAGTTCTGGGTCTCAAATCCGTGTATTTTGTCTAGAGATGAGAATTTTCTTGGCTACAGCAGCTTTCCAAGTATAGAGCAGTGATTGTGTCCTGAAAGAGCAAGCATTTGTTATATGTCAAGTGGGGCACATATGACAGTGAGGAACACCAAAACCCATGTGAGAGGGAGCCATGGGGGGTTCCTGGCAGGCTGCACAGTGTGTGCCTCTGAAGCGACAGTTAAGCTTTTCTGCCAGCCATCTCACAGAAAGTCTCCTGTGATACATTAGGCAGAAGCAGTCCTACCTAGAAAGGATACAAGAAAGAATAATGTTCAAAGAATTTGAGAGTAGAAAAGACTGATATATATATACAGTAGAAAAAAATAAGACATATATATATATATATCACGCTACATATATATATATATATATATTCCATAGAATTTCAGGTAAATTGCTGAAGGCCTACTAAAAATGAAATTGTATTTTCTATCTTCCAGTTGTTCTCAATCCAGTAAGATAGAAATATCAGAAATAAACTAAGTAAAATAATGGTGAAATAATAGCTAAATAGATGCATCAATAATACCTTGTAATGGTCCATAAACATGCAATGAAATCAGACTTGTAGGACTGGACAAGGATACAGAAGGTAGGTAAAGGCTTTGAAGGATGGAACAGGATTTCAATTGGGGAAAACAAAGAAGGAGCACCTGTACTTATTTTTAAAGGAATAGAATAAATTAAAAAAGAAAGAGCTCTTGAGAAGTAAACACCATTGAACCAAAATTCAAATTTCTGTTTGTATTTGTTTCTATTTTTATCTTGCTGAAATTTTTGGGCTAAATTGGCACGACCACTGATGAATACTGAATTTTCTCCTACATATCTGCTTAGAAGGAAAAGCTACATCAGGTTCACTGTATTATTGAAAATATCTCTTTCTTTAAAATTCACTTAGGATATGAAATAAACATTAATGCCTTATGTGGAGTTTTTCTAGTAGAATGTTAAGTCTGTGCTAGAAACAATTACGATCCTCTGAAAGCATAAGAAAGTTTGACCATCAACAGATATTTTTCCTAATTCGGATCATAAGGAAGAGGCTCCCAATTATACTGAATGTTCTTAAATCTAAGTGGAAAAGATACATTAAAGTAATTTAGTCTTAAATGTTTTTCTTAGGACCAGTATTTTCAGGAAAGAGATAAGAACCCTGCATGCAGTAAAATTCTACGTATCTAAGGAAAAATAAAAGAGTTTCTATATGTTTTAAGATTAACTTTAATAGGGTTTAACTATATAAATTTGCAGAAGGACTTCTCGTTCCAACTTGGTCAGTACTTAGTTGTAGGAAGTTAGATAAGGTGCTCGATTTCTCTGGATTTCATCCATTACATACAGAGGTTGGTCTAAAATGACCTCTAAGGTTGAATGTAGACCCAGGTCAGTCCAGTAGAAAATGGGAATGTGGGGATTATTTGGTCACCATTTCTGGGTTCCCCATCTTAATATGCTCTACTTGGACACTCTGCATGCAGTCATGTTTTATTAACTGTAGGAGTCCTCCACTCTTACCCAATACCATCTCTCCATGAGGACTGTAGCACTGTTGCCTGTGTGTATGACCCAATGGTAAGGCTAGAGCTCTTCTGCAGTTCTCCCAGTTCTCAGCTCTCCCTTCCCCAGTAATCAGGGCTCTCACTTCTTGCATACCTGATTCAAACCATCTGAGAATAATGGTGTGTTTACTAACATACTTCATTCTGCCTGTCCAGTTTGCAATCCTCTCTGTGCCTCTGCCATTTAGCCTTTATGCTTACTACTTAAGCCGTAACTCTTTAATTACTCACTTCTGGATTAGTGAGAACTTTCTTTTTAGAACTCAAACTCTAGCAAGAAAATGGAATAATCCTGCTTACAGTTTGCCAGCTAATTTACTCGTATTATTCAGACTTAAATTCCTTGAGTATCTTCCTTCCTCACACAACAAAAGATGGCTTTCACCAATATCATCAACCCAAAATGAGTAATACATCTCTCCCTTCACAACCCATGTAACTTTATTTTACAAACAGTAAACATTTCATTAGCTGTTTATATAGATTTTTTTATTAAGTTATTGTCTACGTGACCTTTTCACAACCACTCACATGCAGCAGTCTGGGTCTTCTATCATCAATTCCCAGAAGTTACAGCCTAGTAGGTTAAGTCATTTTGTACAAGACCATGTGCAAATGCACAGTTAAAACTGTTTTCATTAAAATGATGGGTCAAATGCCACCAAGAGGCCATCAGAAGAATTTAGATAATACAGGCATTCTTTTCAAGTTATTGTCAGTCATTTCTTATCAGATATTATTTTCACTTTATGACATGAATACAGGCTTAATGAGTAAGCGGAAAGAAAAATGCCTTGAATAACTAGTATTTTCCTTTCACCTTATTACACTTTTTCATTTTACCTAAAACAAAAAATAATTGGATTTATTTTTTAAAAGTAGTTTTATTAACCTAAAAAACTTACTACCTTAAACGTAGACCACAGTGAGGTCACAATTCATTCAAATAACGTGGGTAAACTGGCAAAAGGAAATGAATCCCTTTAAGTAACTCCTAACGTGTCAGAAACAATTCCAAGAGCACATGTTAGCATTTAGTCTAGAACTGAGGTCAGGATGGGAGTGAGCTGCAGAGGTGCCCAAGGCTCAGCGTTAGTATCTGACAGCATACCGCGGGGCAGCTTACATGAGGGAAAGGGACCCTAAAATTTGCAGGATCTAATCTGACATGACACCTGCCTTGAATACATTTCTTTGAGGTAATTATAACCTTTTCTGGGTATCATTTTCTTGCCTGGCCACAGTGCCCTCAAGCCAGAATCTTTCATAGCGGTTCTAGTATCTACACTGATCGGTCTTCCTCCTACAACCAGGACGCTGTTTATCTGACTTCCAACTCTATATATAGAGAAAAATATTTTATTAATGCTAGGAAAAAATGAAAAAAAATTGCCACCATGTTTTGCATTTCAATGCTGCACGCACTATATGACATGTGGTCAGAATGAAAGAATGTATGTTTTAATCCATACTCCAGACACCAATCTGGAGATACCATATGTCAGAAAAGCTTTCAACAACTTCCCAATCTCTCTCTACTTTCCTAGACAGAAGAAGGTGGTTTTCTTTTTGCTTTTTTGATTTTTTTATATTTATCGCCCCTTGTAGAAGTTTTTCTTCACTGTTATGGATTATTTCTTCTCTTCTGCCTTCCTCCCAGGTGTAGCAGTGGTTAGGATGGTTTTGAATATTAAGCTGGTTTTGAATAGGTCTGTCCTATTCAACTAAGATAAAATAGGTTCTGGTAAATATCTACTCTTCTTAGTCTTCTTCTACTACTACTGGAACAAAACAGACAAGTACATCTTACAGAAATTTATCTTTAAACCACCCCCCGCCCCCACCATCATTCATTCAATCTGGTATTCAACTTGGTATGTGTGGCTATAAGATTTTGGATCTCAAATATAGTCTGTAGATATGTGGGAACAAGGAAAAAAGTGAACGTGATTTCACTTTGTTGTCTTCCTTTCATCCCAGAGAATGGGTAAGAATTTTGGCAGAAAGATTTACCAGGTAGCTGTATTTCAAAATCCAATTTATAGTTATCTTCTCTTGTGGACTAAATAATTTATGTAGGAATCAACTTTGACAGTATTCAAATATAAGAAAATAATGCGATCTTCTATCTGTTGGTGGCAACATTTTCCAGATGTAAACTACTAGAGGCCAATTCCTAGAAGGTGAAGAGTTTATGATCTTTCATATACCTAGAGTTTACCTATGACCATCATGTAAGAGTAAACTGGTAAATATTTCCTGAATGTACAATGAGTTTCTATAACAGTTGTCTACTCTAAAGCAGTTTATCATTATCTTATTCTCATGTGTGGATGATGTAAAAGAAGGGGAATTAGTAAACACACCCAATCAGAGGTATAGTCCCCATTCTTGAGGGAAGCCTAAGAAAAAAGGACATCAGTATGAGCTAGCTCAATTCTCCAAATCTATCCAAAATGAATGAGGAAAAAAGGGAAGAAACTGGAAGTCAGACAATGACTAGTCATTTTAAGAGAGATGTAGAGAAATTACTCAGAGATGGGAATCTATAAATAATGCAATATTAAGTTAATCATGAAGATTTTGATCACCTTCTTAATAATGAGGAGTGGGGGGGAAAGTTCTGGCTAACAATGAACTAATAAACCACCAGTATCTCCACAAGCATTATTTTTAATATTACTATGGCTGTGACAGTTTGTAGATCCCATGGACATATCCTTGAGCCCTTAATTGCTATGTAATATCAGTGAAGAGGGATGTCGCTAGAAGATGGGAAGAGGGATGTCTAAATTTGCTTCTTTTGTATTCTTATACTCTAGATGGTCCTCCAATAGCTGTGGGACCACTCTGAAACACTCTCAAATACTTTTTGGGCCCAGCCTTGGACTTTAACAACCCCTTGGGATACTGGTGATAGCTAATACTGGTAATGGGTAGTTTTTTCAGAAACTCTTTTGAATTATAAGTTTATACTAAATAACCTTTAATGAGCCATAATTTCCTTCTCTATGAAACAGAAATTATAGTAATACTTAAGTACTATATAGGGCAAAACAGATTATTTGTAATTATGAAAAACTAATCAGATAACAAATTTGGAAATCTTACGTAAAATAAAGCCTTTGGCAAATTTGCATAAGTTTTTTTTTTAAGTCCACAATAATAATGTTAGCTGTGTGATATCCATTCTTTGCCATTATTCTTTTATTTCTGTTTGGCTGTTTTTGCTGTTAGTGACCCAATGACACACATAATGATTACTGGCCCCGGAGGAAGGAAAGTCAAATAAGTAGATTAATGAAAAGGCAGTGAAACTAGATAAAAGGGGAAGGAATATAAGTAATGAAAATGAACCCTTGGGCTGTCCAGAAAAGGCCAGGAAACCAGGAGTATTACCCTGATGGATGGCCCAGAGTAAGTGGTCTGCTTCAATTAGGTTAAAGGACAGAGAGTTTCCAAAAGTTCTTAAGATGTAAATGGTCCATAACAAATTGATACTCTTTTTAAATGAGTTGCAAATGGAAAGAACATTGATGCAAAATTAAATCCTGCAGTCTGCTTTTTGCAAGTAATTCCCAATAAGGCATGTATATAATTTAAAAAAATTATTCTGAATGCAGTAATCATTGATGCTACAAAATATTTTATTTTATCTTAAGATACTTTTTTTTTTTTTTAAAGCCTTCTGGTTAAATGGCCAAACTAGAATGGATTTAGGAGTTAATTTATATGGTAAGGGGAAATCAAAACAAATCAAAACAATTTTATGGTATGAAAATCTAACAAAACTTCATTACAAGTGATCTTGTGCCCTAAACACAACTTCTCTTGGAATAAGCGTCTGTGACAACTGACTCTCTGATAGGATGCCTCACAAATTCTTTTCCCCACAAGGTCTCAACTTCTTTGACTTTACCACTACTGTTTAATTCTCATAACATGTAGTTTCATTTCTGCTTTTAAGAAGGTAGCTGATATTAAAGACAATGTACAAAAGGCAAATGAGGTACCTGATATCAAGTGTATAAAAGGTAGCACATTTAAGAGATCTGAAGGATCGTTCACCATGAACAAGTGGGATTTCTATCTGGGATGCAAGGAATGGTTCAACATATGCAAATCAATCAGCACGATACATCACATAATAGAATGAATAAAACATGATTATCTTAATACATGTGGAAAAAGCATTACAAAATTCAATATCCACTTACGATTAAAAACTTTAAACAAAGTGGGTATAGAGGAAATGTATCTCAACATGGTAAAGGCCATATATGGCAAGCCCATAGCTAATATCATACTCAATGGTGAAAAACTGAAAACTTTTTTCTCTAGGATCAGGAGTAAGATAAGGATGACTACTTTTGCCATTTCATTCAACATAGTATTGGAAGTCCTAGCAAGAGCAATTACAAAAGGCAAAGAAATAAAAGGTATCCCAAATAGAAAGGGAGAAGTAAAACTGTCACTATTTGCAGATGACATATTATATACAGAAAGTCCAAAAGATGCCATCAAAAAACCACTGGAATTAATAAATTCAATAATGGGGGGTGCCTGGGTGGCACAGCGGTTAAGCGTCTGCCTTCGGCTCAGGGCGTGATCCCGGCGTTATGGGATCGAGCCCCACATCAGGCTCCTCCGCTATGAGCCTGCTTCTTCCTCTCCCACTCCCCCTGCTTGTGCTCCCTCTCTTGCTGGCTGTCTCTATCTCTGTCGAATAAATATATAAAATCTTTAAAAAAAAATAAATAAATAAATTCAATAATGTTGCAGAAAACAAAATCAATACACAAAAATCTGCTGTTTCTATACACTAATAATCAAGTATCAGAAAGAGAAGAAAACCATGTCAGTTACAATTATATCAAGAAGAATAAAATACCTGAAAATAAATTTAACCAAGGAGCTGAACGATCTATATTCTGAAAATTACAAGGTATTAAAGGCACAAAACTGAAAAAGATATAAATAAATGGAAAATATTTCATGCTCATGGATTGAAAGAACTAATATTGCTAAAATGTCCATACCACCTAAAGTAATCTACAGATTAAATGCAATCCCTGTCAAAATCCCAATGGCATTTTTCACAGAAATAGAACAAACAATCTTAAAATTCATATGGAGTCACAAAAGAACTTGAATAGCCAAAGCAATCTTGAGAAAGAACAAAGCTGGAGGCACCACGGTCTATGGAGTTTCAAACTCCATTACAAAGCTATAGTATTAAAACAGTATGGTACTGGCAATGTAACAGAGTAAAGAGCCCAAATAAACCCATACATATACGGTCAATTATTTTATGACAAAGGAGCTAAGACTATACAAATGGGGAAAGAACAGTCTCTTCAGTAAACTGTGCTGGGAAAACTGGATATTCACATATAAAAGAATGAAAATAGACCACCATGTTATACCACACACAAAAATAAACTTGGAATGGGTTAAAACTTAAACATAAGACCTGAAATCATAAAACCTAGAGAAAATAGGTGGTAACTTATTTGAAGTAAGTCTAGGTGATGACTTTTTGAATCTGACACCAAAATAAAAGCAACAAAAGCAAAAATAACAAGTGAGACTACATCAAATTAAAAACCTCTGCACAGCAAAAGAAACCATCCACAAAGTGAAAATATAACCTACAGAATGGGAAAAAAATATTTGCAAACTGTATATCTGATAAAGGGTTAATACCCAGAATATATAAAGAACTCAAAAAGGTCAATAATAAAAAACCAAATAATCCAATTTAAAAATGAGCAAAAGATCTGAATAGGCATTTTTCTAAAGAAGACATATGAAAGGCCAATAGATGCGTGAGAAGATGGTCAACATCACCAGTTACCAGGGAAATGAAAATCAAACCCACAATGAGGCATCACCTCAGGACTGTTACAACGGCTGTTACTGAAAACACAAGAGGTCTTGGCGAGGAGGTAGAGAAAAGAGAATCCTGTGCACTGCTGATGAGAATGTAAATTGGTGCAGCCACTATTAAAACAGTATGGGGGTTCCCCAAAAAGTTAAAAATAGAACTACCATGTGATTCAGCAATTCCACTTCTGGGTATTTATCTGATGAAAATAAAAACACAAACTTGCAAAGATACATGCACTCTCAATTTTGTTGCAGCTTTATCATAGCCAAGATGTTTCCACCAACGGATGAATGGATAAAGAATTTTTGGCATATATACATACAGTGGAATATTATTCAGCCATAAAAAAGGAAACCCTGCCATTTGTGACAACATGCATGGACTGTGAGGGCATCATACTAAGTGAAATAGGTCAGACAAAGAAAGACGAATACTGTATGAACTCACTTGTATGTGGAGACCAAAAACAAAATGAAACAAAGCCAAATAAAAAACCAAACTCATAGAAAAAAGGAGCAAGGACACCCGAGTGGCTTAGTTGGTTGAGCATCAGGCTCTTGATTTCCGCTCAAGTCATGATCTCAGGGTCATTGGATCAAGCCCCGAGTTGGGCTCCATGCTCAGTGGGGAGCCTGCTTCTCTCTCTCACTTTTTTCTCTCCCTCTGCCCCCTCCCCTGGCTTGTGCTCTCTCTCTAAAATGAGTAAATAAAATCTCTAATGAAAAGAAAAGGGGGGGGGGCGCCTGGGTGGCTCAGTCAGTTAAGCCTGCCTCGGGCTCAGGTCATGATCCTGGGGTCCGGGGATGGAGCCCCGCATCCAGCTCCCTGCTCAGCCTGCTTCTCCCTCTCCCTGCCACTTTCTCTGCTTGTGTTCTCTCTCTCTTTGTCAAATAAATAAATTAATAAAAAATCTTTTTTAAAAAAAGAAAAAAGTCTTCAATAAAAAAAGAAAGAAAAGAAAGAGAAAAAGGGGTAAGATTTGAGGTTAGCAGAGGAAGGGAATGTGGGAGGGGAAATAGGAGAAAGGTGGTCAAAAGGTACAAACTTCCAGTTACAAGGTAAATAAATAAGTACTAGGGATCTCATGTACAGCTTGATGCCTATGGATAACACTGCTGTATGATATATACGAAAGTTGTTGTAAGAGTAAATCCTAGGAGTTCACATCACAAGGGGAAAAGCTTTACTTGTTTTGCTTTCTCTTTTTATTATATCTACATGAGATAATGGATGCTAAACAACTTACAGTGGCAATCATTTCACAAAATATATAAGTCAAAAGATTATGCTGTACACATTGAACTTACAAAGTGCTGTATTTCGAATATATCTCAATAAAACTGGAAGGGGAAAAAAAAAGGCGGCAAAGAAGCCTGGCTTGTCCCATTCAGAGGCTCACTAGTAACAAACCAATTGTGCAGTCGGAAGACCGTCAGTGGCTCCAGCTCATCACCCTGGCGAAGCACGAGCCTCTCTGGGCCTCAGTGTGAGCAGGCGTAACTGTGGCCAAGTAATGACCACCAAAGAGAGCTCTAGTGAGGATTCCGAATTTAGCATAGAAAGCTAAACTCGAAAACTATTTGTTCTTGTGGTTACTAATATTGTTATGCTATTACACTGAACTTCCTTCCCCCAGACTTGCAGTTTGAGAACAATGTTGCAGCAGAATGTTGTAAAAGTGTATATATCACTAATGTGCAAGTAAACACGAGGCAGCCATTCAGAATGACCACGGAAACTACCACAAAAATCTAATGCTGTGGGACTAAGAGAAAATAATAAGACAATACAATTTACTTTATTTAATTGTGTTCAGTCTTATGTGATAAATTGGTAATGTTACACTTGTAATAGATTGTCACTATTCTGTTATATGGTAGAAGAGTGTCTAGTTTCTGAAATTTTATTGATCTCTGATGCCAGCACCGTTCTCCGCCCTTTCCTTGGCTATCTTCTGCCTTATATGCAATTTGGCTTATGTGAGGATATAAATCCTTACTCAAAAAACTCAAAACAGCCACAAAGGAAAATAACTCTACACATAATTAATATAAGAACTTAGCGGGGTGTTATAAAGGTTCCAATTCAAAAAAACTAATCTTCGGAAAATTACATACTGATTAAAAACTGAAAGCTAATGCTAAAGAGAGTATGTCTTGCTGAACTAGCTCCCAAATTGTTTTTCTATGATTCTAAAAATGCTTATAAACAGTATTATGCCCATAGATATATATGCCACTAAAATGTGAGGAATTACAGGTAACTATTTTGTAAAAAGGTAAGCAATATTTTAAATTGAGAAAAGATAATATTCTTCCTTATTACAAAATATATTTATAGCAAGTTCTAACTATGATTAATTTCCAATCATGATTAGTTTAGATATTTCTAGGTGGTAAATAGGCACATATTAGCAAATGCCAATTTCAAGATATTTTTAGTCAAGGAATTATCTAGAAGGTAATTTTAAAAAGTTAGGTACTTTCCTATTTTGGGTATTGATTTATAGGTCAGTTTTACAGCCAGGTGTAATACAATATAGTAGGCTTCCATAAAAACAGAAAAATGGCAAGCAACATTGTTAATGGAATAGCTGTATTTTCTTACATAAAATTTTTTCCAAGTCTCAACTAGTCAGAATTTTTGAAATTGCCTTTGTTTTAAGAAAGACCAAGGTAAGAAGGCCAAGGTGAGAGATGATGAGACATGAGAGAGAGAATGAATGATTTGGGAGGGGGAATATACAGAGGAAATGCAGAAAAAGTTAGAATACTAATCATACAATCGTCATTGTGATGCTTAAAAACTGATTTTAGTTAAATCAGAAATACCTGGTTCATATAAAAATTCTATTTGATATATAATATATATATACATATAGAGACAGAGACAGAGGGAGAGAATACTAAGAACAAGCCATCAACTCATTAATCTTATCCCTGTTTATACTTCCAGAGCGTCATCATGTGTTTTTAAATGAAGTTCTATGTTAAGATCAGTGAATTAAAATTTGCCCCCATTTCACATCACTTAATCTATAACATACTGTATCTGAGGAAGAGTTTCTGTCAGGGAGTCCAATTTATACTCAACAGGAGGACACATAAATCCCAAGGTTTATTTCTGCTGAACTACTGTAAAAAGTTAGAACAGCACATTCTTGGAATTGTTCAACAGTCTCCGTTTATACCTGCCTTTGGATTATATAAAACAACTTCAATGTGTATTCTACAATGAAGATTGCAGTTGTCGAAAAAAAAAAATGAAGTAAAACAGATCAGATCTTTCATCTACCACATTTAAAAATGTTTATGTCCTTAGCAACTTAGGTATTATTCAAATAGAAAAACCCATATGGCTCATCTTGCTGAAATGGATGACACACACCCCTCAAGATTATCTTGGAAATACAAGGACATCTTGAAAGATGCTTGACATCAACTTCTTTCCTTTTGGCAAAAACCTTGTCATCTTCCCTGGAATATTACCAGAAAGCATCCTAACTTGGACTCAAAAACTACTCTTCAGAGCTTAATCATTTCCCACCTCAACTATTAAAATTAAACTCTTCATAAATCTATCTTCAGTACACTCAGGGGGTGGAGATAGTTCGGCCAAATTATTTCCTCCTCTAACCTTGTCTTATATACTCTGGTTTTCCATACATCCTGACACATTTCAGAAACTGTTATTTTATTCATTCCTCTCCATCTCTGACAGGTTTCTGAGCTCTCTGAAGATCACTTGTTCTCCAAACCACCTACTTAGTGTCCACTTGTCTTCTAACTTTGACTTGTCTATCTCCTGTCATGAATTTCTGAGTTTCAACTATGATTTGGCTTGAACTACTTTCCAAACTCTTTCCTATTACAAATAAGTATTTGTTAATATTTCATCTCAATCATATTTCCTTGCATATTGATTGTTAACTTCAGATAAAATGGTCCACTAAAAGCTGCTATCTGACATTCTGTGCTTGCATATTTATTTTCCTGTAATGTAAAAGTTTTATATTTTAAAATATGAAGGAAAAATTTACTGACCAACACATTAATAGCACTCTTGTGTTAAAATGTAATTGTTTGATAAGAAATGACAAGGTTTTCTTCCTCTAGAAGGAAGAAAAAGAAATGAATGCCTTAGATTAATTTTTAATTAGTTAATTAACATTTGCACCGAATAATCTCAGCCTAAATAAGTAACTACTAATACTTTGAAAATACTGACAGTTTTCAAAGGTTGGATATTGTTTACTCTGAAGTATCTGGGCACTACAGGAGTCCGAGAGCTCACTGAACTGAAAATCCAATCTACGCTTGATGTTAGTCTCAACTCAGATGAATTAATTTAGTAGCAGATAGTATTTACTAAGAATTTAAAAAGTGCTGGAAACTGTTCCTCATTTGTTACACATATTATTTCATTTAATTTTGGAAACATTAGTATTCTCATCCTTCATTTTATAAGTAAAGATGTTGAGGCTTACAGAGATTCAGTAACTTTCCTAAAGTCACACAGCTAAAAGTAATAGAGTAGAAATATAAACTCATAAATGGCTCCAAAGCCATAGTGGTCATATTTACACTGGCAAAAGTCACTCTAAAGTACCCCAGCTTCCAAATGAGAGAGTGCATTTTGAATTCCATTGAGCATTTCTTTTACTGTAATGTTATAGTGAATAACAACAGAACAGCTGTTACATATCAATTGTGATAACTGATCAGTGAGAAGTCTCCAACATTTTGGGGGTATTTTTCCCACTAAGCTTTCTTAAATAGTTCTCTAAAGAAATCCTGACTCCATAATCAGTACACTAGGATGGTATTAATTTGGTAAAAAGGGACACTATATAGAGATAAGAATATTTTCTGATAGTCTTATTCATAAAGACTTAACTAAGGCTCTGTTATTAAGAGTAGGGTATGGGGTTTAGTTGGCTATTAATAAACTCACCTTTTCTATGGACCTGCTTTTATACAAAATACTGTTGAAGGCTTCTGGAAGCACCAGCTTCACAAGGAGCCAATAGCTTTTCTAGAGAAATCTCTTTTTTTAAAAAACCTTTTTTTTTTAAAGATTTTATTCATTTTTTGAGGGAGAGAGAGAGGTAGAGAGCACAGAGGGAGAGGGAGAAGCAGACCCCCACTGAGCAGAGAGCCGGATGTGGGACTCGATCCCAGGACCCTGAGATCATGACCTGAGCTGAAGGCAGACGCTTAACTAATGGAGCCACCCAGGCGCCCCTCTAAAGAAATCCCTTGAGTTCAGATTGGATGCTGCCTAAACTGCTGATCCAGAGATAGGAAGTATGGGAAATATTCAAGAATTTTATAACATACCTGTTTAGATAGTCAAACAGCAGAATTTACCTAAAGTTTATCTCCACATGAGTTAACATAGATGTACAAAAATTTTTCTTAAAGCACTGTTTGTGGTAGCAGGTGACTAGAAAAACAATTATCAAGCAGGGCATAAACATGCAGGGACAGAAAAAGGGCTTTTCATTGTGTTTCCTCTGTGCTCTTTGAAAGTACCACTTGAAGTTATTCCACCACCTACAACACAACTGTATCAGGAATTAAACTGACAGTTGCTTAGCCTGACTGATGAGGCCCTTCATCATTGTATCCCTCCTACCTTTCCAACCTTATCTCCCAGGCTCACCACGCCTCAGTCACTCTCCCCTTCCTCCCGTTTCTCAAACACAAAGCCATTCCTACTGACATCTTTGGCACTTGCTCTTCTGTGCCTTTCCCCAGCCATGTGCAAAGGGAGATTATTTTTACCTTTCAGGTGTTAACACAGATATCACTTTTCCTCAGGTCTCTAAAATAATTTAGGTGCCACCTATTACCAACCCTGAGCAAGTCTTTTTCTGTAGCAAAGTTTGCAATAATAAGTTTATTTGCAATTATTTTAAAAATATGTCTCTCCCACCACTGAATTCAGTAAAGGAAGAGATCACCAGTGTATTTTTCACCAATGTTTATGGCATTGGAACATAGCTGGTGCACAGTAAGTGTTTATCAAATACATTAATACAAACCTCACAATAAATGGTTTATGAGGAATGACAAACCTTGAAGAATAACAGATATATTTTTAAGTTCCAAAGTCACTTAATACAGGGTGATATAGGTTTCCAATAAAAATAGTCATGGGGTTTTTTTTGGTCAAAATGGACTAGATTAGAATATTTTTGGAAGAATCTACTTCAAATTACTGCCTCACTAGCTTAGAAATTCCAATTTAAAAAGAACTGAACATAAACTCTTAAAAGTAAATAATCTCTATGACCTAATATTTATAAATTGCATATATAATTACCTAGTCTTCTTTTTTAAAAAGCACATTGAAAGATGTAAAAAACTACAAGTCAGGTATCAAAGCCTTTCATTCTATTCAACACATGATAGATGTTAGCTATAAGCAGGACTTCTTAATTTTAATAGCCAAGATAAAAAATGTAGAGATCCAACCACTTGCTGGTAATAAATATCATCTTGGAAGATAACTTTTTTTGGAAATCTTTATCGAAGATTTGAAAATGTTCCCAATACTACCATAAACAGACTGATGTGTAAGAGAAGGAAGGAGAAAAATCAAAGCAAAATAAGCCAAAATATTAAAAACCAGGCGCTAACCTGAAAATATTTAATATATGTAATCTCTTAAGATACAAAATTATTAAAGATGCTACATGAAGTCACTTCTTGAATCTTTGCTATAGAAAACCTGTCATCTTGAATGTAGATATTGTCAAATGTAATAGTGTTTTCTTAAGCTTGACACAGAAGAATTTGGGCAAACTTCTTTCTAGCAGAGGTTACATTTTCTAGGTGTGTATATTAGACGCTCCATCTCAGGCCCAGCTGTGTCAGGTACTGAATCATATTCTTCTTGGTCTTGAAATTCACACCCATAAATAGGTACCAGTGACAATCTACTTCAGTTTTACAGAGAAGGACAAATGAAGGCAAATAAAGAACAGGAAAGTTCCACATACATAAAACCTTGTTATGACAGTTTCAAATATTATGTTCACATTTTCAATGACAAGAGGCTATACAATGCTTAATATAAAGTGCAATCTCTCAAGATGAATTTGTGAAGATGTTTTATGTTACACAGCATCTGAAAAGTTAGTAAGGGAAAAAAGGATACGTAAATGAGAAGAGAGATATTAAATATGACCAGAAAACTAGTGAAGAAATGAGAAAAGGAAAATGCATAATGGATTTTCAGAAGTAATTAATTTGGCTGGTCATAAAATGAGGATTTAGCATGAAGATTGATTTCATCCTCAAAGTTTATTCAAATTTATGAAAGGAAAGGAAGAGAAGGCAAAATTATATACATTCCCATTCACTTGACACAACCAAAGACCATGTGGCCCAGAGAACCTCAAAGATACTCAGTATTTTCCATGAAATTTGTCCTAAACATGAAGGTCTCTTTACATCATTTACCCTTGAAAGCTCACAAAGACAGCAAGAATCTAGCATGTGCTGTTCAAGGTAATCAGCACAAGAGGACTGCTGAATTTGAAATAGTCATGACTGGGATCTACAAGGCTTTGCAGGATTTGAACCCCATTACCTCTCTAATCTCATCTGCTACCATTCTCTCCTCACCCTTACTTCATCCCCACTGCTCTCTCTCTCTGCGGCTCTCAAGTCAGGAATGCCCATCCTCCAGATGTCTATGTAGCTTGCTCTCCCCCTTTCATCAGCTTTTACGCAAATGCTCCACCCTTACTGAACCTTCCCCGGCCATTTTCTCTAGGACTTCAACCTCCACCCTTCCCCAAAATTGCTATCCTCTTCCCTTTAGGCTTCATTTTTTTTCATGCCATTCAACATAATGTGTATTTTACTTATTTACGCAACATATGTCTTCCCTCACTAGAATGTAAGCTTCACAAGAAGGGGATTTTGGCTTTTTATGGAGTCTTTTGGTCTGTTTTCTTCACTGCTGAATACCCAGTGTCTGGCATACATACTAGGCGTGCAGTAACCGGTTGTTAAGCATGAGTGAATAACCTAATAAAGTCTAGATTTAAATGAGTAGCTATGAACAGAGTGATACACCTTCTCAGATATTAAGGCATAAGGTTTGTGTGTGTGTGTGTGTGTGTGTTTTAAGATTTTATTTATTTGACAGAGAGAAAGACAGCCAGCGAGAGAGGGAACACAAGCAGGGGGAGTGGGAGAGGAAGAAGCAGGCTCATAGCGGAGGAGCCCGATGTGGGGCTCGATCTCATAACGCCGGGATCACGCCCTGAGCAGAAGGCAGACGCTTAACGACTGAGCCACCCAGCGCCCCAAGGCATAAGGTTTTCATTTCTTCCACAAATCTAAGTAGAGTCCAGTATTTGTCTGGCTATCATCTCTGAATACAAAGAATAACTTACAACTACAAAAGGGATAAAATTTACAAACTACAGTAAGAGGATAGCATTGCAGTACTTTGGCTAATGCTGACAAGAGGCATTTGCTTGCTTTCTACATAAAACAGTCTGAGTATTTACAGAACTTCGATGAAAGTAGAAAAAAAACTCAAACATTCACTTTCCAACTTTTACTGTAAATAAAATATTTTTTAAGAAATTTGATTCAACCAATTTTCAGTTGTCTTTTAACCTTGGAAAAATAGTTTGTGCTCTTCATTGTTTTAATAACTGTTTTCCTTATAACTCTGATAATAGGAAAAAATCTCATACTAATAGCTTTCAGATTCATATTCATTAGATAAGTTATAAGGGAAAACCTATTTATTTGTAAAGATGAGACATTATATGTAAATTTTCATTTTTATTTCAGTTGAATGTTCCAGTTTTATTAGTCCTGTTTGTACTTGTAACGTCTGCATCAAATATAAGTAGGCTTTTGATATTAAAGAAAATTTTTTAAAATTTTTTGATTTATTTGAGAGAGAGAGAGAGCGAGCGAGCATTAGCAGGGGGAGGGGCAGAAGGAGAGGGAGAAGCAGACTCCCTGTGAGGCAGGGAGCCCAATGCAGAGCTCAATCCCAAGACCCTGGGATCCTGACCTGAATAGAAGGCAGACGCTTAACCGACTGAGTTACCCAGGTGCCCCAAATTTTCTTATTTAACATATTACTTTGAACTTTATCTGAGAATTTTAATAATGTATAGTAACAAACACTTAAAAAATGATTAAAAAAAAAGTTAAAACTTAATCAGTACCTTAAAGAACTGTTTATCTATGTGGAAGGATACGTATGTATTCATTACTCCTACACTTCCCTTTCCATCATTAAGGAACTTCAATTACCATACAGTCACTTTAAAAACCCAATCTAAGACAAGAATATCGTTCAGAACATGCTTTGTCCTGCTCAACAGGTAATCCGCCTCCTTGCAAGAGATACTTATAGGTATTGGTGTCATCAGATGCTTAGAACATAAAAAACATGTAATATTGCTCAGATATACACAATGTGTCTATGGCTCAAATGCACCATGAAAACTTACTGTTATAGCATAGCTTCCTTTTGCTCATTTCACTGATGAAAAGCAAAATCTCTGTACACTTCTTTCGAGTCACTCAAGCCAAAAGGTGATACAGTAGTAGTAACAGTTATTTTATTTTGGGTTTTATTTCTCATATCCTTCTTTTGGGTTCATGTATTTAACATTCGGCTCCATCTCAGGGAAAGAATATCCACTATTAAAGAAAGTGATAAACTTGAAAAGCAATAGGAAAATGCCAATACGATCTGTGTGGTTATCAATTTATGTCACGTGTAAATAAAGTAACTAATTTCAAAGGATGTTAGTGCTTTTAGCATCTGAAGAAATGGCCAGTTTTAACTATTCCATCTGCATTTGCTTTGGGATATTAGGCAGCAAATGAAACACAGGGGCAAACCAACCCATCATTTAGCTGAGAAAGAAATATCAGTTTAAAGATGTTATCTTTTCAAAATGTTTTGGCAGTGTTTTAAATTATATCAAGCTAATATCTATAATATAAAATGGCAACAAAGAGCATTTATTTTGTTTTTCATTAATGTAATATGCTTGAATTATAAAATAAATGCCTAAGTTTAGATACATCAGTTAACATTTAAAAGAAAAGTTACTCATTCTCCCAAACTGAAATTTACAGTGCACTAATTATTACACTCAGACTCATACCAAAGTTGTTTTAAAAGAGTAATCTGTTAACAGCTCCAAACACAAGTCCATAAAATTAGGTTCTTCTGTGGTAATTTTTGTTAATTTTTATTAACACAAAAAATTCAGCCACTGAGTTGACATAATTTTTAGTAAAGAAAATACTAATTTGAGAGTTACTATGTTATCCTTTCCCTTAGCTCAAAGCTGCCTGCTGTGAAGTGATACTATTATACAACTGGCCATGGGTTAGCTGTATGTAAGACAAAGTGCCAGTTCAGATTTTGAGGGCATTCCTTTAGTGAAAGTCAGGAGCCATTTTCCTTAAGTTTTGGGCACAATTTACCCTTGCTACATTTATGATGAGTGAAAGAAACAAATGCGAGTCAAGTATCCAGAACCTTGGTTCCCAAAGAAGCAGGAACTCTCATTTCCAGTGACCACCATAATAACTTTTCATAGCTGTGATGTCATGTAACTGAAATTGGTTCTGCTAATATCACATACAGATAGGGGCACCTGGGTGACTCATATGGTTAACCATCGGACTTTGTTTCAGCGGGGGTCATGATCTCCAGGGTCCTGAGGAGGAGCCCTGTGTGGGGTCTGCACTCAGCGGGTAGTCTGCTTGAGGATTCTCTCTCTTTCTGCCTCCCCCCACTCACAGGTATGCTGTCTCTCAAATAAATAAAAATTAAAAAAAAAATCACATATATAAAATATCATTATGAATGAGAGGGGTAAAAAGTTTATTTTCCAGAAGAATTTAACATCCCAGCAAAAATTAGTGAAATTGCCCATAGAAATTATCAACTGAAATGCTTTTATTTTTAAAGATTTTATTTATTTGAGAGACAAAGAGAACATGAGCGGAGTGAAGGGGTGGCAGAGAGGGAGGGAGAAGCAGACTCCCCACTGATTAGGGAGCCCGATGCTCAATGCTCTAAGTTCAATCCCCAGACCCTGAGATCATGACCTGAGCTGACTTTTAACCAACTAAGCCACCCAGGCACCCCTCCATTTATTTATTTTAGAGAGAGAAGGGGAGAGAGAAAGAATCTGGAGCAGACTCTGTGCTGAGTGCAGACCCCGCTGAAACCAAGTTTCAACCCCAGCTGAAACCAAGAGTCGGTTACCCAAAGGAGCCAGGCCCCCAAGAGCCCCACAACTGAATTTAAAGAAAAGAAAATCTGATGATGAAAATATTTCAACTGAAAGGTTAAAAATATTTAAGAGACAAAAGAAATCATGTTGAGATTCCTATGTCAAAAATCTCTAGACCATATAAACTATATGAGCTCAATTTTTTTTTTTTTAAGATTTTTATTTATTTATTCGACAGAGAGACAGCCAGCCAGAGAGGGAACACAAGTAGGGGGAGTGGGAGAGGAAGAAGCAGGCTCATAGCAGAGAAGCCTGATGTGGGGCTCGATCCCATAACGCCAGGATCACGCCCTGAGCCGAAGGCAGTCGCTTAACCGCTGTGCCACCCAGGTGCCCCATGAGCTCAATTTTTTAAAAAAGATTTTATATATTTCAGAGAGAGAGAGAGACAGAGTTCATGAGTGGGGAGGGGCAGAGGGAGAAACTGACTCCCCACTGAGCAGAGAGCCCAACGCGGGGGCTCCAACCCAGGACCCAGGGGTCATGACCTGAGCCTGAGCCGAAGGCAGACAACTTAACCGAAAGAGCCACCTAGGCGCCCCTATGAGCTCAATTTAAAAAAAAAAAAAAAAAAACAAAAAAAAACATGTTATAAAGTATTTTGATGATATCTAAAACCTGGTAAAAAATTCTTTAATAATTCTTAAAGTTTCAAATCCGTAAGTCATTTTAAAATTAAGATAAATTTGAGGACTGCCAAAGGGCAGCATCTGTGTGAGCTAAGGTATATATTAGATAATTTAACATTTGATTCTAGGAAGTTCTGATCTCAGAACATCCAGATCAGAAAGAAAGGGGCAATTACAAGTCTCTAGTGAAAGGAAGTGGAGACTGACATTTTTTAAGGCTTACTAAATTAATTCCCTCTACTCAGGATCTGCAGAAACATTGTTCCATTCAGAGGTTAAGGTGCTTGGTCTCCTCTTCATCCAGGAATTGGTGGCAGCCCTAATTTAACCACACGTATAAAAATAAATGGCAGCTTCCTGGACCATAAATACTAAGTTATGCTTATCACTCAAAAAAATCCTTTCATATTTCCTTCATTTTTTAAAAAGATTTATTTATTTTTAGAGAGAGACAGAGAGAGAGAGTGGGGAGGGGCAGAGGGCGAGGGAGAGAATCCCAAGCAGACTCCCTGATGAGCACAGAGCCCTACACAGGGCTGATTTCATGTTCCTGAGATCATGACCTGAGCCGAAATTAAGAGTTGGGCACTTAACCGACTAAGACACCCAAGAGCCCCTCAATTTCTAAGTAATAAGCGTGTTTGTAAAATAAAATAGTATGGTACTTTTTTTTTTTTTTTTTTTTTTAGCATATAAGAGCTTTTTGTTTTTGTTTTTAGTTTTTCCTCAAGCCATTTAGAATTGCCTTTTGTTTGATTTTATTTATCCAGCAACCCATGGGCAAGCAAGTAAATAAAGTATTTGTAATTCGAGAGATGATTCAAATGAAGACAGGATAATCTTGGAGTATTCACTCTAAACTTGAATCCTCAAATGCTTCTAATCTCTTTAAACACTACTCTGGTTCAAGTATATTTCGGATTTATGATTTCAAAGGGCTCAGTTATCTGACGAGAACAGGAGCATATTAAGTCTCTGCATAATACAGTTTTGAAATGGCATGCACATTAGACACTAAGCAGTTATTAAATCTTGCTTTTAACCTACCAGTTTTCTAAATCTTCCCTCCACAGCTTGATTCCCAGTAGAGAAAAAAGTAACTCAAACAAAAATTTTCCTGTTTACTGCAATAAGCTATTTACTTATCTGTGCACAAGGTTGAGAAATTATGGAACGGGGATTAATGTATTTGCCTATAGGGGAACTTGCATAGATGTTTAGCTTGAATTTTCATTTGTATTTTCAATTCATATAAGGATTACATATTTTGACCCACTTATAAATTGAATGACATAACAAAATAGAAAGAACACTACTTTCCTACTTGCTATTTAACTAATGCTGACAAGTCACTTTCAGCTTTCTGAACTTAATTTAGCTTATTTGTATATGAAGATAACAATTTAGCCCGGTAGAACAAATGAACTAACATTAAAGTGCTTTGACAATTATAAAGTATCATGTAAGTGTAAAAAATTGTCTATTATGCTACTTTTACATGAATGAAAACTAGCTGGTTATATCCTCATCATGCCTTTATAAAGAGAGGAAAAAACAGAAAGACACTATTTTGGAGTAGTCTGAGAATTGAGATTTCAAACATAAGAAACATTTTCCTAACAACTAAAATAATATAGGTTAGTGCTAAAATTCAGAGGCCATTTAATCTAGCCACTTGAGTTTTACATAATAAGGAAAGATTTTTTAAGGCTAAATATAAAACATATCAACAGAACAGTCACACACGATGGTGGAAAGGGAAGAACTGAAAACAAATGTTATACTTCCCAATTTGTTCTCAGTCATTCCCGGCTAGAACGTCTAGGGTTAGAAGTAGAGTTAGGGGCAGGAGCAGGGCAGGTTCAGAGTCTGGGTTACAGTTTTGGCTAGATTACAGCAGGCATGTTAATAATTTTTTCTCTCAGCCAACAGGAAAATAAAATTTAGGATGATGAGAAAACAAAGTGGTCATATGTGAAGTACTATACAATATATAGAGATACAGAACGTGTATGTATGTATGTACATAAAATCACAGTACATTACACCTTACAACAACCCTATTAATTTTACTTCACAGGCAAGAAAACTAAGGCACAGAAGAGTTAAGCAGGTTGGGCTCTTGGGCTTTTTTATTTTTTAAAAAGCCATACTGAAGTTCAGTTTATATACATAAAATTTATCCATCTTAATGCACAACTCAATGAGTGTTGATAATTTTACAAGCCCACAAACCAGTTGAGACATTTTCATTCTCATGCCTGTCAAAAGTTGGCCTTGAAACAACAGGGCTTAGGAGCATAGACCCCATCCTACTCGAAAATCCACTACAGATTTCCCAAGAACTACTGATAGTCTACTGTTGAGCAGAAGCCTTACTAATAAAATACAGTTGATTAACATATCTTACATGTTATATCATACACTGTAGTTTTACAATAAAGCTAGAGAAAAAACTTAAGATCATAAGAAAAAATGTTTACCATACTGTAAAACTCTGCATAATAAATGGACCCTCACAGTTCAAACCCATGCTGTTCAAGGATCAAGTGTATAGTCAATCCCATTAGAACCCCCAGCCCTAAAAAACCACAAATCCCCTTTACCTATAGATGTCTTCTCTGGGCATTTCATAGAAATGGCATCATTACAACATGTAGTCTTCGCATTGGGCTTGTTCTAATTAGCATAAAGTTTTAGAGGCTCATGTATACTGCAGTATGTATTACCTCATTTCTCTTAATGCCTAATAGTATCTTCTGTTGGGATATATTACATTGTATATTCATTTATCAGGTAATGGACACTTAGGTCATTTCTACTTTTTGGCTATTATAAATACTGCTGCTATGAACACCCGCATACAGTTGTACTGATAAATATTTTTAATTCTCTTGGGTAAATACCTAGGATCGAAACAGTTTACATGTAAAATTTATGTATAACTTATTGAAAAACTTCTTGAGAAATAGCCAAAGTGGCTATTATTTTATATTCTAGCAGTAACATATGAGGGATTTGGTTTTTTCACACTCTCACTAACACTCACCAAGGTTCAAGAACTCCTCCACTACCCTCTCCAGCTTTTCGCTGACCATGCATGTGTGTTCCAGAACGTTGGACAGGAGAGAGGAAGGAGCTAAGTGAATGGAGAAATAAGAGACAGAGATCCTTACACTTTTTCAAAGACAACCACATCTATTTCAACTGATGAACCTATATTGACATCACAGCCCTCTGAAGTCCATAGTTTACATTATGATTCACTCTTAGTTTGCACATTCTATGAATCTGGACAAAAATAAAATGGCAAGTATTCACTATTAGATGTGGTAGTTTCAGTACTTTAAAACTCCCCTGTGTTCTGCTTATTGAGGCCTACCTCCTCCATA
Source organism: Ursus americanus (assembly GCF_024610735.1). Lineage (NCBI taxonomy): Eukaryota > Metazoa > Chordata > Mammalia > Carnivora > Ursidae > Ursus > Ursus americanus. The sequence goes on from NC_142131.1 coordinate 3,621,114, forward strand.
ACCCTGGGCAACCCATGACCTTTTAACTGTCTCCATACCCTTTTCTAGAATGCCATCTATTTGGAATCATATAGGATGTACATGGCTATTCTCAGCAGCTTCATTTGTAGTTGCCCACAAGAAACAACTCAAAGGTCTATTAATAACTTAACAGATAAACAGTGGTATATTCCTATGAGGTAACTCTACTTGGCAATAAAAAGGAATGAACTATTGATACACATTACAAAATGGATGACTCACGAAATTATGCTAAATCAAAGAGACCAGATCAGAAAAAAAATATAGAGTGTCTGATTCTATTTACATAAAATTCTAGAAATACCAACTCACATATAGTGAACAGAAGGCACATCAGTGTTTGATTGGGACAGGGGGTAGAGAAGGGTATACCTGAGTCAATACAGAGACAATAAAGTATCATATAAAAATATTATTATATCAAAGTGTTTTTCAAAAAGAATGAATGGCAAATAGGTATTTGAGGGGCTCCTGGGTGGCTCACTCAGTTAAATATCTGACTCTTGATTTCAGCTCAGATCATGATCTCAAGGTTGTGAGATTGAGCACTGGGCTCCACATTGAGCCTGGAGCCTGCTTAAGATTTAAGATTCTCTCTCTCTCCCTTTTCCTCTGCCCCCTCCCCCCTTGTGCATACACAAACACTCTCTCAAAAAAAATTAAAATTAGATATTTGACAGACATTTTCTCAAATAAATGAAGCAAGCAACCACTGATGTGCCTTCAGTTCACTTTTTTTTTTCTTGTCTGGTTTCTTTTATTTAGCATAATCTTGAGATTCATCCATTTTGTAATGTATATCAGTAGTTGATTCCTTTTTATTGCTGAAAAATTTCAAGAAAAAAAAACCCTGGAAGTTTTTGTGGCCAGGGATAAAATCTAAGCTTTCAAGTGAAAATTAAAACTTTGGAAAACATGTATTTGTCACCATGAACTTGATAGCTTCTCATTACTTGCCTAATAAAACTATTGATAACATTAATAAATATCATCTTTTGATGTTGTATCATGATTTATGTCACTATTTCAGGACCTGCACAACCTGGTCACCTGATATATTCCAAATGATGAAGCAAGATGCTACAAAATCATGCATAGATAAAAGATACATTCAAATTGCAAGTTCATGGGGCACCTGGGGGTTCAGTCAGTTAAGCGTCTGCCTTCGACTCAGGTCATGATTCCAGGGTCCTGGGTTCCAGCCCCACATCAAGCTCCCTGCTTCTCCCTCTTCCCCTACTTGTGCATGCACTCTCTCTCAAGAAAAATAAATAAATCTTAAAAAAATATTGCAAGTTCAACCAATGGAGTTAGTGCAATAGAGTAGGAAAAGTTTGTCAAAGTGGTTTCAGATTCCATGTTGCAACTAACCTCTGAACAAATTTAGCAAAATCTACTGTGCTAAGGCAGAATTTGAATATGGCCTCCCAACAATGGCCTACCTTAAGCCCTGGAACATGTGAACATGATTAGAGATCACTTCCTTAATTATGTTGTCACATGGCACAGGTGACCTAAAGATGGGAGAGTGACCACGGGAGCCTAATCTAATCACATGAGATCTTTCAGAAAAGGAGAATATTCTCTAGCTGGTAACAGAAGAGGAAGTTAAAATCAGAACACTTGAAAGATGTGACATGCTGGGTCTGAAGATGAAGGACCACAGGAAAAGGAATATAGGAAACCTTGAGGAGATGAGAGATGCCTTCAAATGACAGCAAGCAAAGAGAACCTTAGACCGTTTCTCAGCTGCAAGGAACAGAATTCTGCCACCAACCTACAGGAGGTTGATAGTGAATTCTTCCCCAGTGACTCCAGAGAAGAGCTCAGCCTGAAATCCTAATTTTTGGCTTCGTGATATCCCGAGCAGATAACCCAGACAAGACTGCCTATGCTTATAATCTATAGAACTATGAGGTAATAAATGGATGTCGATTAAAGCTGCTAGGTTGTGATCATTTGTTACACAGCGAAAGAAAGCTCATATATTTACTATAAGTCAAAATGCACATTAACTTGCACCCCACATTCCCACTGCTAAAAATTTACCCTATATAGTTCGAAATGATTCTTATTACTCCAAAGATATTCATTCAGCACTGTTTGTAAAAAAACACAAAACAAAACCAAAAACATATACATGTAAACAGAAACCAAAGTATCCATAAGTAGAAGACTGATTAAACTACATAAATCCATAAAATGGAATACTCTGAAACTATTACAAAGAAAAGATAGAACTATATGGATGAATATCAAACAATGAAACTCTAAGTTACATTAATAAGAAAAAAGATCTGAAAAGTATTAGAGTATGTCTTTATAATTAAATTTAAAGGAGGTGCATAAAAATCAGGCATCTGCATTAAATATTTTCCTTGAAACACACACACACACACACACGCGCGTGCGCATGCACACACACACACACACACACAAACACAATTAGATAGCAATTAGCTTTGGGAAGGGGTTAGATTACTGAGTGGAAAATTTTCATTTTTAATTTTCTTTCATTACATTTTCAATTTTCTAATGCAGTTTATTATTCTCATTCATTTAAAAATGATCGATACAGGTTATTAATGTCAGGTAAACACTAACCTGCCTCTCCTGCAAAGCTATCTTCTTTTGTTCAACTTGTACCTAGTGTCTGGCATTTGTCATCCATGCTAAGACCAAAATCATCTTTCCTTATCAACTCTGCCCCACCTTTTAAATCTAAATTTCTTAGTAACGTCCCTTATTAACTGGGGACTTCATTTGCACTTATCTGAGTATTTATGTGTATATAGTATCATTTAGTTAAAACTATAAGCTATTCAATTATTTTTAAAATTTTAGACCATAATCTATCATCTTTCATCAATGTATTGAAAGCTACTTTAAGATATGGATCATAAATAGTAGAAACCACACAAACATATAATGTACCTAACAGTGCTGTCCTGAGGATGATGAAGATGACGATGATGATCCTTAATCCTGCAGTTATATGGTAATATTAGCAACTATATTGCAATAGCAAGCAAACCAATGTGATAAAAATGGGAACAACTATCCTTAATAGAAGAATTAGGTGAGCAATATTTAATGGGCAATCTATAATACCAGGTTTATTTACTATATATTGAAGTTAGTCTGGTGATGGGTACTAAGGAGGGCACGTATTGCATGGTGCACTGGGTGTTATACGCAAGTTACGAATCATGGAACTTTACATCAAAAACTAGGGATGTACTGTATGGTGACTAACATAATAAAAAAATCTTATTAAAAAAATAAAATAAATTAAATTACAAAATAAAATAACCAAATACTTGTTCAAGCAAATCCTTGTCAATTATTAAATACTGTATTAACACATATTTACCAAAATCAAATTTTACCTCTAATTGTATTTTCTACAATAGGAGGATATATAGTGAAAGTAACTTAAATATATACTCAGTTCAAGGTTATCCTGGCTTGTTGGCAGAAGTGGTTAACCACAAGACCTGAAGGCACTGAAAGTGACCAGAAAGAAATACAGGACAAATTCCTCAAGAGATTACCTTTTTCTTTGTTCACTTATGAAAGACATTCATAGTTCATAAGGGATTCAAAACACTATGGAATTTTATATACAGCCAAACAAGAGGATGTGTGGTATTATACTTGGAAAATAATATGCAATGAACAAAATACAAGATAGTACTACCATTATTATAAAGTCAAACCAAGTAGACTACTTTTATAAACAACTTTTCTAACAAAAACATACATAACTGAATTCCATGTGTAATCCCACTGTAATAATATATCTCCTCTCAAAAAAAAGAAAAAAAAAGGTTGGCTGACATTTTCTAGACAACAGCAAAGTAATACAGACTATAAAAATATCGAGCATATGTACAGCTCTTTGTAATCAGGAAAATGTTAAACAGAATTGTTGAGAACTTTACAAGGAGAAATCAAAGAGACCGAACATATAAAAATAATAAAACATGACATTAAAATGTCATCCAGGAAACCTCTAAAATCATTACCTGGAACCAGTTCCATAATGATGTAGATAGGCTGTCTTTGTGTGCAAACACCTATAAGTTTGACGATATTGGGATGATCGTATTGCTTGAGAATTCTGGATGAGAGAAAAGTGTAAAAATAGTTATCATTTAAATACTAAAAATTAAATTATCATGAATAGTGTGCCCAAGTAGAATATACTTTACTCGACATGATTCACTTTTTTTTTTTTTAAAGATTTTTTATTTATTTGACAGAGAGAGACAGCCAGCGAGAGAGGGAACACAAGCAGGGGGAGTGGGAGAGGAAGAAGCAGGCTCCTAGCGGAGGAGCCTCATGTGGGACTCAATCCCGGAACGCCGGGATCATGCCCTGAGCCGAAGGCAGCCGGGTAAGGACTGCACTACCCAGGCACCCCTCGACATAATTTACTTTTTAAAACATTAGTATGAAGCAAAATTATGATAAATAATGGGATGTATACAAGTTTAGATAAATATTGGCAAACTGCAGGTACAAATGAGTCAATTCTCCTTAATCCAATTAAATTTTCATTTAAAATTACTATTCACTCTGAATAACAATCATGCTAAGTATAACACCTTACTTAGTCCCAAACACGTATAGCTCACTTCAAAGAACCTCGTTTTAGCCGCTACCACGAAAGCATAACTAACAAGTATTAGTGGATCAAAAACTGTAAGCTGGGGCACCTGGGTGGCACAGCGGTTAAGCGTCTGGCTTCGGCTCAGGGCGTGATCCCGGCGTTCTGGGATCGAGCCCCACGTCAGGCTCCTCCGCTATGAGCCTGCTTCTTCCTCTCCCACTCCCCCTGCTTGTGTTCCCTCTCTCACTGCCTGTCTCTATGTCTACCGAATAAATAAATAAAATCTTTAAAACAAAACAAAACTGTAAGCTGCTAGAGTGGCATCTTTTTGTTTTGTTGTGTTTTGGGACACACTTAATGAAAATACATAAAAAAGAATTCAATTCATATTGGTAAATGCTATAGGCTAATCATCTCATCAGATTTTATAAAATACTATCTTGATGAACATGATCAATTTCAAAACAGTAAAAACTCAAGAGTTTTGAGAAAACTGGCTAAAGATTAAAAATAAGTAATGGTTTCAACATAGATGTAAGCCGAAACAGAGGGGACTTTGTTAGGATAAAGGCAAAATTTCATCAGAGGGCTACAAAAGCAGCACAGCCTCATCCATGGCACTCCAAGCATAAGTTAAAAATAAATCGGATTCCCTCATAGGCCTATTTACCCTGAATATTTCTGTTACCACATTTTATTCCAGATTATCCTATTGACATAGTTACAAATTCACTCATATTTGAAAAATGCAGTTTTCTTTCCTAAGAGAATGATAAAAAATAACTATTGGGAGAAAGATAAAACAGTTTCTAAATGTTTTGTACAAATCCAAATAAAGTAGAGATAACACTAAGAAAAATGCATTAGATTGAAAATATATAATGATTTACAAGGGAAAAGATAGAGTGGGAAAAATTCTAGAGATAAGGAAAATATTGTCACTAACTTGGTGCTTGCAGCTTCTATGAGGAATTAAAAAGGAAGTCTTAGAATGTTTGACTTTAATCCAAAATGTCATTTCTTAAGTTGGAAACTGCTTAGTAAAGAAAGTCCACAAAATAGCCAGCCTGAACTCAATATTAAGTATCTAAATATATAGCTCTATCGTCTATTTAATGACACTTGGGAGTTCCCATGGATACAACTCTCATTTTTAACCAAAAACTTCATAATTTCACTTTAGAAAGTGGACTTTTCCACTTTAGGAAATTTAATACTTTATTTTGTAATAAAATAATCACAAAGTAGAGAGCAAGAAAATTAACTGTTTTTTCAAAATAATGTAAGATACAAACTTGTAGTTTAAGAATACCTATGAATAACTACAAAATGAGCCTATGAATTTCTATTGTGACAGCATGCCTTTATCATAGCATGTTTTTGACCTTCCAATAATGTACCTTTAAAAAGTTTACAACTTTATTCTATGATAATATTTAATAAATGCATCCATCTAGATTAACCCATTGCTATCAATATTCATTTTAGATTATGAATCAAAATGCTCCATCCTATGGCACTTAGTTCTCTCATTGCCATCATCTTGGTTCTCTGACAGCACTTTATAGGAACTTCAATTTTATACACTATGTCATGATATAGACACACCTACATACTTACACACGCATGCGCGTGCACACACACACACACACACCTTTTTCTTTCTCCCTTTACAACACAAATCTCCGTGTATTCTCCTTCTTTCCCATCCAGGTATCCATGCATCTCAGAATGAGAGTTTATCCCTACTCTGTCCAAAATCTTTCCATTTGTTTTGTACTGTGTTGTATATACTGGATTTGACCGCTAATAGAATAGTGTTAACCACATGCCATACAGGGACGCAAGTTAGAACATTAAATTTTAGCCAATCATTCTAGAAGATTAGAAAAGAAACAATGTGCAGATTGTGGAACAAATGCCCAACAAGGAGTTGAAGAAGAAATCTGAGGTTCTCAGAAAAGAAAGCTCAGTAAAGACTACTAACTGAAAACACCTAAGGAAGGTTAGATAGATATAATTATATGTATCTAAATATAGATACATAAATTATGTATTTGTATATAGAACACAGTAATTTTTATTCCAAAGACAATCACAACATTGCATATATACATGCCTATGTACATGTACGTGTGATAAAAGCAAAAAATATTGCAATACACCAATACTGAAGAATATTCGCTGTTTTTTAGCATCTGGTTCCTTTGACTGTGATTGTATAACTAATGTGTATAGTCCAGCTCAAAAACAAACTTTTTGTTTCTACTAAGTGCTTACTTATGAGGGTTCTAAAAGTGCTTACCTCTACTTCAGTAAATCATAGTTTAAAATAATCCCAAACTTCACATTTAAAGTTATAGTGTTAACTTATAAATACACATTTAATACAACTTCTGTGAACTTACTTGGCTTCTTGTAAAAATTTTATTTTCAGTTCCTGAGGAAGATCTTCTTTACATGTTTTAACAGCAACAGCAGTTTTATCCTTTAATATGCCCTTATATACTTCACCAAAATTTCCCTGAAAATACAAACACATTTATTGTTTAGATATAAGACAACCACATCAATCTTTGCAAAATACAAGGAAAGCACATAATAATGAATTTTGAGTTCAATGTATTGTGTTAGCTTTATTCAGAGTCTTAGGTGGAAATAAAGATTGGAAATGCTGCTCTTTCCAATCCTCCAACTTTAAAAATAGTACCCAACCCACCTACCATTTGGGGGATTGAATCTTGAGGAGAACCAAAAAAGAAAAAAAGGAAAAAATCCGAAGAGACTTGGATAAAAGGAGAAACTCAAACTGAAGCCATCAGAAGTATTTAAGTTTCACATCTCCTAGAACTCTTTACCCCCAAGCTCTAAATTTTATTAGATTAAGAAGTTAATCAATTAATGTTTCAAGATAAAGCAAAGACTCCATGAGGTCACTGTTGGTATGGATCCCCAAAGCTGAATGTCAGTTGAAGAGTGTCAGGGAAGAAGAGAGAGGCAACAGAACCAGGCAGACCAAGGACTGTCACCAGCCAACTGTCGACTGTCCATCTCGGAAAGGTACCAAGGAAGAGGGGGTGCTTGCCCAAATGCCAGTGTCAGCCATGCTGAGTTTCTATCAAATATATAAATGCCTAACCTCATGCTATGGCTCTAACCTATTTCAACTTAACATGACTTATTTCAACTTTGGAGTCATTTGTTTTTTTTTATTCATTTAAAACCAAATATTACAAAGATCTATAAAGCTAATACAGCAACTATTTTTCAGTATTCAGGTTTTTATGTATGTATATATATTGTTTACATAACTATAATCCTAATATGCAAGCCTTTTAATAAGCTTCAATGCTACTGTTGAGCAAGAAGTAACTGAACTAGGACTCTGCTACTTACTGGGCTTGAATTCTAAGAGCAGCGTAACTTTTTTTTAAGATCTATTTTTTTAGAGAGAGAGAGAGAGAGAGAGAGAGAATGCATTCGAACAGGGGGAGGGGCAGAGGGAGAGAATCTCAAGCAGATTCCCTGCTGAGTGTGCAGCCCCGAGATCATGACCTGAGCCGAAATCAAGAATCAGATGCTGAACCGACTGAGCCACCCAGGTGCCCCGGGCAACTTAACTCTTAACCAATAGTTCAAGGTGCATAAGTTTTATGTTATTAACAAATTTAAGATTATTAAAATATTTATTTCAATATATATTTTTTATATTTGTACATTTAGTTATATCTAATTTCTGTCAGCAGAAATTTTTTTTAATTTTTTAAATTCCAGTCTAGTTAACAGTGTTATGTTTCAGGTGTACAATGTAGTGATTCAGCAATTCCATACATTACTTAGTGCTCACCATGGTAAATGTACTCTTAATCCCCTTCAACTGTATCACCTCTCCCCTACTCACCTCCCTTCTGGTAACCATCTATTTGTTCTTTACAGTTAAGAATCTGTTTTTTTGGTTTGCCTTTTCTTTTTTCTTTGTTCATTTGGTTTCTTAAATTCCACACATGAGTGAAATCATATGGTATTTATCTTTCTCTGACTTGCTTAGCATTATACCCTCGGGATCCAACCATGTTGTTGCAAATGGCAAGATTTCATTCTTTTTTATGGCTAAATCATATTCCATTGTGTGTATGTATGTGTGTGTGTATATATATGTATATATATATATATATACATATGTGTGTGTATATATACATATATATATATATATATAACATCTTTATTCATTCATCAATCAATGGACACTTGGGTGGCTTCCATAGCTTGGCTATTGTAAATAATGCTGCTATAAACATTGGGGTACATGTACCTCGTTCAATTAGTATTTTTGTATTCTTTGGGTAAATACCTAGTAATGCAATTGCTGGATCGTAGGGTAGTTCTATTTTGGAATTCATTCATTCTGAAATTCATGGTCCACCACCATCAACATTTTTATCTTCAATGTATTCTTTGGTGATTCTCTTCGCCTTTTTGTTCTAACAAACTTGGCTCTCACCTGAGCATTCAAATGGTAGCTGAGCTTCTTTTGCCTTCTGAACTTAAGTGATGATTTCCCCCAACATGTTCCCTTCCCCCACTGACCTGGAGATGATATAGAGTATTCAACTAGCTCCCTGTCACTGCTTTCAAACCATTTTCCCTCCTGCATTCCCCCAAAATAAGCTCTGAAACTTTGTCATTCGATTATATATCCACTGCCCCTTACTGTAGCTACCAGCTACTGAATTTGAAAATATTTTCCTTTGTTTATTAACAATTTGAACTCCTGGAACACAGTACCCAGTGTTACTCCTGTCTTAATTCCTGTCAATTTCAGTAGACACTTAAAGTACCTCCCAACACTTCAAATCTTCAGTTCCTTGAACATCATTCTTCCAGTAATCTTGTACTCCAACCTATTTTCTAGGATCATACCTTAAACTTTGCCACTGCCGGGGCACCTGGGTGGCTCAGTTAAGTGTCTGACTCTTGATTTCAGCTCAGGTCATGATCTTGATCTTTTGAGATGAATCCCCATGTCGGTCTCCGTGCTGGACATGAAGCCTGCTTAAGATTCTCTCTCTCTCCCCCTCTGCCCCTTCCCCCCCTCTCTAAATAAAAACAAAACAAAACAACTTTGCCACTGTCAGTAATGTAACTCCCCTGTAATACCTATTTTATTCATCCCATCTTCTGGCTGGCTTCTACATTTGTAGCTTACTTCTTCTAGTATCCAGACTCCAAAAATCCTCTGACCATATGGGAACTTCCAAATCTTTAGATCTTACCACTTTTTGTTGTCCAACACCCCCTTAATGTCTTTTCTTCCTTGCTTATCCAGTTTAAATTCTATAGTCAGCAATTATAACTGCTTACCATACATTCTCAACTTCACTGCTCGTCCTCATCTATAAAACTCCCTTGTCAAATCTACAATCCTGATTAAACTGAACAGTCTGCCTACTCTGCACCTATGCAGCTAAATGTGGCTAGAGAAAATCCACAACCTCATTGACTGGTTTCACTTTAAATTCATGGGCACAACCCTCTAGAGGGCCCTTAATGTTGCTCCAGCAATTCTCATCTCTCCCTCTAAAACAGTCTGTTTTTCACTATATTATTCCCAACTGCAAACCACCATGCTGTTGTGTCTCTCAGGGTAAACAGCAACACAATTCATTCTCTTGAAACTACCACCACATACCTCTGCTTCCTTTTGCAACAAAGCTTCAAAGAGTTTCATCCTTGGTATCTCTAATTCCTCTCCTCCCATTCTCTCTTCATCTATTCCAATCTGGCTTTCTGCTGAAGCACTCCCAGGAAACTGCTCAGCCAAGTCACCAGTGGCCATCTCATTACTAAATTCAATAGCAAATTCCCAGTCATCATCTCATTTAACCTATCAGCAGAATCTAAAACCAATGATCATTCTTCTTTCCTTGATATACTCTTGTCTCTTGGCTTCCAAGACATCTTATCTTCTGGTTTTTTACCTGTGTAATTGATTTCTCTTTCTCAGCCTCTTTTGATGATTGCTTCTCTTGTCTGAAGCCTATAATTATAGTAACCAGGGTTCAGTATCTATTCTCTCCTTTGATAGAGACCCACTCCAATACTGAACTCATCTGGTCTTATGGCTTTAAATGCCATCTACAGGGGCACCTCAGTGGCTTAGATGGTTAAGCATCTGCCTTTAGCTCAGGTCATGATCTCAGGGCCCTGGGATCGAGCCTCTTATCGGGCTCTGGGCTCAGTGAAGAGTCTGCTTCTCCCTCTCCCTCTGCGTCTCTCCCCTGATCATTCTCTCTCTTTCTGTCTCAAATGAATAAATAAATTTAAAATATGCCATCTATATGTGGTATATATATATCCAAGGTAATGTTATTCAACCATGAAAAAACAGGACATCCTGCCATTTGCAGTAACACAGATAAAACTTGAACACATTATGATAAGTCAGAGAAAGACAAATACTATATATACTATCACATTTATGAAACCCTAAAAAGCCAAATTAATAAAAACAGAGTGTAAATGAGGTTATAGAGGATGGAGAAGGGGGGCAGATAGGACTGATATTGTCTAAGGGTATAAACTAAACTTTTGAGAAGTAAGCACTAGAAATCTAATGCACAAGAGAGTGAATATAAATAACATTATATTATAATCAAACTTGCTAAGAGGCCACAACTTTTCAACCACAAAAAAGAAAGAATTACATAATGTGCTAAAGACGTTAACTACCACTACAATGACTATCATGTTACTATATAAAATTGTATCAATTTAATGTAATTATGTACCTTAAATGTACATGTTATATATCAAATATATTCCAATTAAAAATCTTAAATAACATCTATATATAACTACCAAATATACATGCTACAACTACAAATTTGTACTTTTGATCCAGACCTCTTTTTTCAACTCCAGACTTGAGAGCCAGGTGTCTTCCCAAATCTCTCCATTTGACAGTCAAACAGACAAAACTTAATACACCCAAAACCTAACTCCTAATTTTATTCCCCCCAAACTTGCTGCACCTACACTGACTTCCCCTTCTCTTGTGCTCCACATGGACTCCATCAGGATACTCAGTTGGTTCAACTTTATTTATTTATTTTTTTAAAGATTTTATTTATTTATTTGACAGAGATAGAGACAGCCAGCGAGAGAGGGAACACAAGCAGGGGGAGTGGGAGAGGAAGAAGCAGGCTCATAGCAGAGGAGCCTGATGTGGGGCTCGATCCCATAACTCCGGGATCATGCCCTGAGCTGAAGGCAGACGCTTAACCACTGTGCCACCCAGGTGCCCCTCAGTTGGTTCAACTTTAAAGCATAACCAGAACTCACAAGTTTCCACCACCTCCCCTGCTACAACCTGATCTAGGAACCATCATCTAGTAGTTAGGTAAGGGCAACTGCCTCCTAACCTTCCAACTTGTCGGCCTATACTCAACACAATAGCCACAGTGATCTTTTTAGTAAGATCATGCCACCCCTCCACTCAGTCATCCGCCAGCTCATCTTTTCATACATAATCAGAGCCAAAGCAATTATAATGGTCTGTAAGGTTCTACATGATTTACACCCTCACCGCCTCACCCACTTCCTGTCCTATCACATTCTTCTCTGCTTATTGAACTCAGTTACAGCCAAATTGTCTGTCTTGCTCTTCAAAGAAACTTAACATTCGTTACTCCCTTATCCCAGAACCCTTTTTCTCAGATGTCCTCATGGCTAAAATCCCTCCAAGTTTTTATACAAAAGTAAAAAATTTTAATAAAGCATACCCAGATATCCCTATTAAAAATTGCTACCCTGGCCAACAGCATTCCCAATCCCCTTATATTTTTCACAGGACTTAGTGTCCTCCAATATTAAAAAATTTAGCTATTTATTGTTTGTTATTTATCCATCTTCCCCTGCTAGATAGAATATAAGCTCCATAAGGGCAAAGGTTTTTGTCTCCTTTGTTGGCTGATGTATCCCGAGTGTCTAGAAGAGAGCCTGGCACAAAGAAGACCGTCCATAAATATTGCAGGAGTGAATGAAGTATTTCTTGAATACCAACTACATATCAAGTACAGTCTAACTGTACATTGCTGAATAAAAATGTTCCTATCTCAATCTTCTATTACTGCTCAATTCGAAGTCTGTCAGTATAGAAACTATGACTAATTCTTTTTTCCTCATTCACTCTCAAGGAGTATACTGTCAATATTTATTAAGAATGGGTAGTGAAAAGATTAAATCACAAATCAGTTTATACTCAAAAATACTAGCTGAAATTAAGCTATACAGTGTCTCTAAAGTTGCAGTCTTATTAAACATGATTAAATTTATTTAAAATGCCCTCATGCTATGGCCTTGTCATTGAGAAAATATTTTTCTTTGAAATAGCTCTAGTAAGGATCTAAAGATTAAAATCCCTCCTAATGTACTGTATCTCACATATTAAACTAAACATAAAAAATTACTGAAATATTTCTCTTAACTGAAAATATTTTTTCTTGGTACTAAAAAAGCAGTCTTTCTCAACACATTCTATTTCAGTAAGTGGCTTATTTTATAATTTTTTAGTAGTATTTTCATGGAAATTTAATTTATTTGTAATAATTTTTGGCCCAATTACTCCTACTAAGTTACTGACCTAAATAGAACAAAGGAATACTTCCCTAAGAATGATAAGCACAACACAAATGAAATAAATACATAAGCTACTGCCCTTAGCTTGAGATTCTTTAGAATTTACTTACTAAGTATTAGCAGTCAATACAAACTGCTTTCCAATAGCAATTTAATGCTTCCATTTGGAAAGGATATTTTAGAATAATGAGGATCCTACAAAGTGGATTATTTCAACGGGGATTTACTTTCTCAACATACATCAGAGCTAAAAAAAAAATTAAAAAGGTAAGGAAAAATTGTCAATCCATCAAGTTGACACTGATCACTCAAAATATATGAGTGATAGTTTTCTCTCAATATCTGAATTTTATACTATTTTTCACATTGCACTATAAACCTATACTCAATCCAAACTTTCAAACAAAAACATCAATGAAGTCATTGACGGAGACATTAATACTCACCCAATGGGACTCAATCATAAATCAGCAATTGATAAATTTACAAATAGTCCATTTGAGTAATGATCAAATGTCTACCATTATTATTAAACATAATATACATTCATATGGCCTATGAGTTGGGATAAACTTCAAACTAGACTGGAAGAAAAGAGACTTTTCATCATATAAAAGCTGCCTTCTCTGACCACTACCAGATCTACCTAGAAAACGAGTCTTTATATTGAAACCTGTGTTATTCACATAGTTGTTAGACCGAAATAATGCATCCAGTGCTGTTACATACTGTGATTCTATACACAATCCTGAAATCTCAGAGAGAAGTATGCCACTTTTTCTGAGCTATCCTGTATAACCAGAAACAAACGGAATAAGACTATTACGTGTTTAAACTTCTATCACACCCCCCAGTCTCGTTCCCATTTCCGATCACTAGTTTTGGTTTTACCACAGTGTAATAAATTCATTATGGTTTAAGTCTTTTCAGGGAAAACAGACATATACTATTTTAAAAACCCAAGAATCACCCTTAAACTTTTCACAGATTTTCACCCATCTGTTTCACTGAACACTGCAGTATTTGTAGCAGATGTGGTATTGTGTTCTCCTGGGTTCATGCGGGAATGTGCCTTGGCGTGTGCTGGAACATAAGAAAAGCTCTGGAGAAAAGGAAGAAACACGTAGAGTGCACAGTCACTGTAAAGACTTCTGGTTATTTAGTTCAGCTGACTACGTACCTTGCCCAGTAATTCTCCCAATGTGACATCTTCATGATTGAGAACCCATTTCTTATCCTAGGGCAAAGAAAAAGAACAACCTTTTTAGCCCAAGCAAGAGTGCATTTCCTGTAAGATCCATTTGAGGCAGTAGCCAAGAGAACTAAGGAGTATTTAATTCAGGCCATTAAATCAGCAGCGCTCTCACAAGTTGTAGCTTCAAGAGGTTATGAAACAGATTTAAGAAATGTTACTAAACAAGAGGATTTTAAAATCTTCATTACTGCTAACTTCTATCAGAAATCTCAGCCATCAAAATGACAGTACCCTTTTAACTAGAACACAGCATGCCCTTTTCTCCCACCATAAAGTTTGGCTTACTTTAATTTGTCATTTCACAACAGTTGTGTCCTAAGTACATGAGGGAATATCATTGTACAATGCAAAGTGTCCAATTCCCACTTGAGCATCTAAGATAACATTACTAAGAACTAATTTTTCCACATGTAAACTGGCCATGAGTTATAGCTGTCTATGACACTCACTACACATAGTTCCTCATCTTTCCCAAGTACCTTCTTGTAGTATAATAAAGCCACAAGTATCAATTACAATATCACTGGGGTACACAAGATTAGTAATGCAAACATGCCATTACAAAAGAGCATCCTATTAACTGATCTCAAGAACTAATTACCACACAGGAAATATTTTATCATCTAAAAACCATGGTTAGGAAACTACACAATACTGTAAGGTTAAAAAGGCACATAATATTTTTTTTTTTTTTTAAGAAAAAAGAACAAGTAATGAAGCAAGAAAGAAGGAGAGAGAGGAAGAAATGAAGAAAAGGAGGGAAGGAAAAACAGGGGCATGAAGGAAGAGAGATCAGAAAAGGGAAGTCCTGGGAGAGGGAGTTAAGATGGCGGAGGAGTAGGGGACCCCTTTTTCAGCCGGTCCCGAGTCCAGCTGGATAGGTACCAGACCAGCCTGAACATCCACGGAATCAGCCTGAGACGCAGGAAAATACATCTGGATCTCTACAAATGAACATCTCCAGCGCTGAGTATTGAGGTACGAGACTAGGGGAGCCGTGAAACCACGCACAGATATCGGAAGATAAACAGAAGGGGGAGGGAGCCGCCGCGTTAGGGCGCCGGGAATCGGCAGCCACCTGCACGGGGGAGCGGGCGGACTCACGGACAGCACCCGCGAGAGAGCGGACTGAGACCGTAAGCCGGGGAGCGGGCGCCACCAGACTTCTCACGGAACACCGGAACACCGGTGTGCTCACTGGATCCAGACTGAGACCAGGAGCTCCGGGAGCGCTCGGGGGGCGGCTGGGGGTGTTAGAAACACTAAGGACAGAGACGCGACGACCCTGGAAGTGAGGGCTGGGACGCCGGGTGTGGGGCACACATCCCGGGACGCTGCAGGGTTGAGCAGCACCAACAGAAACAGAGTTAAAGTGGCCAGAACATTAGTAGAGAACGGGCTGCAATCCCTCTGTTCTGTGACAGAGGCTGAAATCCGGCCGCTGCTGCTCTGACTCTCAGAAGAGGCACAGCAAACCGCCAGGGAAAGCCGCCAGAGAACAAAAGCCTGGAAATACTGGCTCACGGCGTGCCCATGCCAATCCCCCCTCGTAGGGGACACAGAGCCTCTACCCAAACAGGGTAGCCTGAGTATCGGCGTGGCAGGCCTCTGCCCGAGAAGGCAGGCTGAAAAATCAAAAAGCCCATATCCCGGGGCGCCTGGGTGGCGCAGTCCTTAAGCGTCTGTCTTTGGCTCAGGGTGTGATCCCGGCGTTCTGGAATCGAGGCCCTCATCAGGATCCTCCGCTGGGAGCCTGCTTCTTCCTTTCCCACTCCCCTGCACGTGCTCCCTCTCTCGCTGGCTGTCTCTCTGTCACATAAATAAATAAAATCTTAAAAAAAAAAAAAAAAAGATCACATCCCTAAGATCCCTATAAAACAAGGGCGCACGGCCTGGGTACCGGCAAATAATTTGGGCTCTGGACAACCCCATAACCTCTCCTCATCAGAATGATGAGAAGGAGAAGTCCCCCTCAGCAAAGAAAAGACAGTGAGTCTGTGGCCTCTGCCACAGAACTAATGGATATGGATATAACCAAATTATCAGAAATGGAATTCAGAGTAACAATGGTCAAGATGATGTGTAGACTTGAAAAAAGTATTAACGAAAATGTTAATGAGAATATAGAATCTCTAAGGGTGGAAATGAGAGAGAATCTGGCAGAAATTAAAAATTCTATGAGCCAAATGCAGTCAACCAGACGCTCTGACGGCCAGGGTGAATGACGCAGAAGAACAAATCGGCGAATTGGAGGATGGGTTAGTAGAAGAAAAAGCTAAAATAGAATCTGGACTCAAAAAAAAATCCATGCACAGGAATGTAGGTTAGAGGAGCTTACTGACTCAATGAAACGTTCCAATATCAGAATTATCGGCATCCCCGAGGCGGGGATGTATCCCCACTCGCGCCACTATTATTCAACATAGTACTAGAAGTCCTTGCAACAGCAATCAGACAACAAAAAGGGATAAAGGTATCCAAATCAGCAAAGAAGAAGTCAAAATGTCTCTCTTCGCAGATGACATGATACTCTATATGGAAAACCCAAAAGAATCCACGCCCAAACTATTAGAAGTTATAGAGCAATTCAGTAATGTGGCAGATACAAAATCAATGCTCAGAAATCAGTTGCATTTCTATACACGAATAATGAGACTGAAGAAAAAGAAATTAGGAATCCATCCCATTTACAATAGCACCAAAAACCATACGTTATCTTGGAATTAACTTTACCAGAGATGTAAAGGATCTATATTCTAGAAACTATAAATCACTCTTGAAAGACACTGAGGAAGACACAAAAAGATGGAAAAATATTCCATGCTCATGGATCGGAAGAATTAACATAGTTAAAATGTCTATGCTACCCAGAGCAATCTACACTTTCAGTGCTATCCTGATCAAAATACCAATGACATTTTTCAAAGAACTGGAACAAATAGTCCTTAAATTTGTGTGGAACCAGTAAAGGCCCCGAATTGCCAAGGAACTGTTGAAAAGGAAAAACAACGCTGGGGGCATCACAATGCCGGATTTCGAGCTGTACTACAAAGCTGTGATCACAAAGACAGCATGGTACTGGCACAAAAACAGACACATAGACCAATGGAACAGAATAGAGAACGCAGAAATGGACCCTCGGCTCTTTGGGCAACTAATCTTTGATAAAGCAGGAAAAAACATCCAGTGGAAAAAAGACAGTCTCTTCAATAAATGGTGCTGGGAAAATTGGACAGCTACATGCAAAAGAATGAAACTTGACCACTCTCTCACACCATACACAAAGATAAACTCCAAATGGATGAAAGACCTCGATGTGAGACAGGAATCCATCAAAATTCTAGAGGAGAACATAGGCAACAACCTATACGACATCGGCCAAAGCAACCTTTTTCATGACACATCTCCAAAGGCAAGAGAAACAAAAGATAAAATTAACTTGTGGGACTTCATCAAGATAAAAAGCACAGCCAAGGAAACAGTCAAAAAAAAACTAAGAGGCAGCCCACGGAATGGGAGAATATATTTGCAGATGACACTACAGATAAAAGACTGGTATCCAAAATCTACAAAGAACTTCTCAAACTCAATACATGAGAAACAAACAAATCAAAAAATCGCAGAAGATATGAACAGACACTTTTCCAATGAAGACATACAAATGGCTAACAGACACATGAAAAAATGTTCAAAATCATTAGTCATCAGGGAAATTCAAATCAAAACCACACTAAGATACCACCTTACGCCAGTTAGAATGGCAAAAATTAACAAGGCAAGAAAAAACAAATGTTGGAGAGGATGTGGAGAAAGGGGATCCCTCCTACATTGTTGGTGGGAATGCAAGTTGGTACAGCCACTCTGGAAAACAGTATGGAGGTCCCTTAAAAAGTTAAAAATTGAGCTACCCTATGACCCACTCATTGCACTACTGGGTATTTACCCCAAAGATACAGACGTAGTGAAAAGAAGGGCCATATGCACCCCAATGTTCATAGCAGCATTGTCCACAATAGCTAAATTGTGGAAGGAGCCGAGATGCCCTTCCACAGATGACTGGATTAAGAAGTTGTGGTCCATATATACAATGGAATATTACTCAGCTATCAGAAAGAACGAGTTCTCAACATTTGCTGCAACATGGACGGCACTGGAGGAGATTATGCTAAGTGAAATAAGTCAAGCAGAGAAAGACAATTATCATATGATTTCTCTCATCTCTGGAACATAAGAACTAGGAAGATCGGTAGGGGAAGAAAGGGATAAAGAAAGGGGGGTAATCAGAAGGGGGAATGAAGCATGAGAGGCTATGGACTATGAGAAACAAAGTGAGGGCCTCAGAGGGGAGGGGGGGTGGGGGAATGGGATAGACCGGTGATGGGTAGTAAGGAGGGCACGTATTGCATGGTGCACTGGGTCTTATACGCAACTAATGAATCATCGAGCTTTACATCGGAAACCGGGGATGTACTGTATGGTGACTAACACAATATAGTTAAAAAAAAGAAGAAAAGAAAAGGAAAGTGATATGTTTTCTTCAGGACTTGTTTTTGTTTTTTGTTTTTTTAAATTAAATGTTAAAGTATAGTATTCCCCATTATACAGACTGAAATCGAATATGATCTATATAATGAGTTATAACAAATAATCACATATCTTGAAGTAAAAATCCACCCTAACTGTAGTTTATAAATATTCTGGACAGCCATTAGAAGCATTTTATATTCTAGAACATCTTATGACAAACACAATCATCACCCTCTGCTAGGTCAACAAAGAGAACAATATTGACTTTTTTTCAGCAACAATTTACATGTATAGTCTTTCAATCTAAATATAAAGTTAGAGCTATAAAGGACCTGGAAGAAAACAGGAGAATAGCTTCATGACCAAGAAAGTAAGCAAAGATTCCTTAGGACACAAAAAGCATTAACTATAAAAAAAAAAACCACACAATTGGAATTCATCAAAATTATAAACATTTGTTCTTCCAAAGGCCATCATTTGAAAAATTAAACAGCAAACTACATCTGGGAAAACATTTTTGCATTACATCTATCTAACAAATAATTTGTGTGTAGAACACAGAGGATTCATACCTCAGTAAAAAGTTGAGAAACAACCGAATTTTAATAAATTGGGTAAAAATCTACAATAGCCAAATTATGTAAACAGCCTAAGTGTCTATGGGCTGATAAATGGATAAAGAAGATAGCTAGCTAGCTAGATATGATATATGAATAAATGTTTATGTGATATATCTCAGACACACACACACGAATATTATTCAGCCATAAAAAAGAATGAACACTGTATCATTTGTTGTTGCCATTTGCAACAACATGCATGGAGTTAGAGAGTATCATGTTAAGCAAAATAAGTCAGAGAAAGACAAATAGCATATGATTGCACTCATATGTGGAATTTAAGAGACAAAACAAACATGCCAAGGGAAAAATTAAGAGGCAAACCAAGTAACAGACTCTTTACTATAGAGAACAAACTGATGGTTACCAGAGGGGAGGAGGGTAGCGGGATGGGTGAAATAGGTGATGGGGATTAAGGAGTGCACTTGTGATCAGCACTGAGTGATGTATGGAAGTGCTATATCACTAAGTTGCACACCTGCAACTAATATTACACTCTATGTTAAATGAAATTTAAATTAAATCTTCAAAAAATAAATTGGATAAAAAATTCAAAAGAACATGGACCAACAGTAAGTACATCAAAAGATGTTTGATACTATTAGTCGGTGACATACAACTATAAACCATAGTAAGATGCCAATTCGCACCCACAGGAATACGAAAATTAAAAAGATTAACAATATCAGGAGATTGTGAGGGTGTGGAGCAACTGGAAAACGCATACACTGTTGGGTAAGGACATAAAAATGGTATGGCCACTTGGACGGCAATTTGGCAGCGTCTTATGAAGCTGAACATACACATCAAGACGAGAATTGATAAACAGATTTTGGTGTAGTCAGGGAATTAGTTATTATTCAGTAATAAATAGGAATTGATTCCAAATACATGAAACAGAGCATCTGCACAACACTTCGCCAAGCTACTAAGGACAAATATACTTTACATACATGTAGACATAAGGAGTTCCTCTATATAAATTGCTAGAAATGGACAACGTATCTATAATGCTACAAATCAGAGCAGTGGTTGCCTGAGGCAAGGGAGAAGTAATTTTGGGGGGTTTAGGGAAATATTCAGTTTATTGATATTTCATTGAACTATACATTTAAAACCTGTGCATTTTGCTACATGTAAACTGTTTCCACAAGGCTGATTTTTTAAAATGAGAAATGTAAAAAAGCAAGTATTACAAAAATGCTACTTTTCATTGAGTAGCACTTCCGGATTTAATTTCCACTCCACATACACTATCAAAAGTATACTATCAAAAGAATGCAGTCTGGCAGGCAGGAGAGCTATTATTTTAAAGTTGCAAAACTGACTTGTTGAGAACTTCTTCATTTCAAACAATGGTGGAACAGGAGGATCACACCAACTCTCCCCCTGCAAACCACTGAAAACCTGGATAAAATTTAAGAACAAAAGCAAAAAAGTCCCAAACTTTTGTTCAAGAGGCCTGAAAAGCTAGTGTAAATGTAAGAGCTGAGAGGCTAAATTTAGGTTAAGACCAAAAGTCAAGTTAGGTTAAGAGAAGTTAAATTTAGGTGAAGAAAGGACTCAAAAGTCAAGACCTTTTGGGCACCTTTAGCATATGCTGATTTTGAAAGCAGCACCAAATAGGCTAAAAAATCAAAAAACAAGCGCGCGCGCGCACACACACACACACACACACACACACACACACACACACACACACTAAAGGAAGTTCTCTACCAAAAGGAATAAAGGAAGAAAAACAAAAATAGTGAAAACTTGAGTAAATATAATAGACTCTTCTTCTCTTGCATTCTTTAAAATATGCTCGACAAATAGAAAGGAGAGGTATAAAATTTTCTGATGAGTTTTTCAATGGACTTAGATGCAACACATATGAAAAGTACAACAAGGAGGGAAAGGTATACAGATCCATACTGTATAAAGTTTCTGCATCCCACTTGAAGAGTTAGGGTACTGATTTTTTGTAAGCTGTGAAAAGTTGAATGTTTTTGATAGTTCCAAGTGCAACCATTAAAAAAACAAACAAACAACACACAAAGCTACATAATCAAAAATACAAGAGAAAAAAAATGTAATGGCATAGTAAAAAGTGTTCAAATAACTCAAAAGAATGTAAGAAAGGGGAAAAAGAGAAACAAAAATCAGAACAAAATATAAAATGGTAGTCCTAAATCCAAACATATCAATAATTACACTAGACATAAATTATTTTAATATATCATTTAAAAGACAAATTTTTAAAAAGAATCTTAAAAAGGAGTCAACTACACTATCTTAAGGAACTCACTATAACTTTAATGATGCAGGTATCTCAAAAGGATAGAAATAGATATAAAATGCAAACCTAAACTGTAAGAAAGCCAGAACACCTAGTAATGTCAGACAAGTAAATATAGAGCTGAGAAAATTACCATGGAAATAGAAAAATCACATAATAATAAAATGTCAATTCACCAAGATAACGTCATTATCCTAAATGTCTATGCTTCAACCACCAATACTTCAAAATGAAGGAAACATGGAGAGAATTACAAGAACAATCTCACAATTATAGTTGGAGATTTCACAACTCCTCTCTCAATAATAGATAGTAGAGAGAAAAACAGCAAGAACATAGTATAACTGAATAATACCATCAACCAAGTGGATCAAATTGACATTTATAATAAAAGTCCGCTCAACAGAATAAAACCCTCTTTGCAAATGCATAAAGAAAATACACCAAACTAAATCATATCATAAACCTGGGTCATGGAACAAACCTTAACAAATGTAAAATAAATGAGGTCATACAAGTTACATTCCCTAACAAGAAAATTTAACAGAAATAAGTAACAAAGTTAACAGAACATTTCCAAATACTTGGAAATTAAACAGCACACTTTTAAATGATCCACGGGTGAAAGAAAAAGTCTTAAGCAATTCTAATTTACAGCTAGGTAAGCTAAACTAATTAGATGACTCAGGTAAGCTTAACAAATTTAGTTTACAGAATGTTTAGTCTACATTTGGGTTTTCTATCTTATGTTGGTTACTATTTGTGTGAGTATTATTTGTACTGACCTCATCCAGAACCTACGATTCTGGAATATATACCTGTGCATCCACTATACCTAGTTTAAGATGACATAATATCCATCTGGAATTCACCCTCATTATTAGGAAAGGAGATATTTTCTCTCTGGGAAGAACCAAATACCTCAATGTGCTCTACCAGTAACATCCATAGTACCCATATTCTTTTAAGCTTAATACTACTAACAAAAATTTTTTCCCCAAAAAAATCCATCAGCATGTACCTGTTATCTACTTCTAAATAGATGATTTAAGACTTACCATATATGAGGTAAAAATTACAATGACAAATGTTGTTAGAAAAGTATTTCAATATCTCAAAAATCTTTCAAGGATAATACTTTTTAAACACTGAATTGTTTAAATACTCAAGACACTTGAAAGTTGCCTAATATTCTCACTAATTCTATTTCCTTAGGTATGATGTAATTTTACAATAACTTCAAGTATATGAAAAGTCAAATTTTCTGTGAATGTGAAAAATATTTATACATCACACTTTTAGGAAAAGTGCTAAGAAGATATCAGTAGTTTTTACTCAAAATCAGTTATAAGAAATGAAGTCAACTAGCCAGGATTATTTTTCATGTTTGACACTAAAATTTCAGAGTGAAAAAAAGAATAAAAGTTTAAATAAAGCAAAAATATTAGGAAGTCCCTTAACAGTTAATCCAATCTTTGCACATGTCCTACAGCAGAATACCGCTAAAATTATACTTGCTAAGTCAAGCCTTAATCAAACCTTGTTTCTTATTTCTCAGAAAATCTATTGGCTTTCAAAAATTAACTAGTGAATATGGATAAAAGGTAGAAGGAGATGCTGAAATGTAAAGAGGCACCATTTATTAAAAAGTTTCACAAGGTGAATTACAGGGAAAGAATTTTCTGAAATACAATGAGGTTAGAATTCATAACCAAGTCATCAGGTAATTTCCAAATCCATTCCTTATATTAGAGTGAATGTTTACATATCAATCTTTCATACAATGGAACATACTACACTTAATATTATCATAGACAAAGTATATTTAACTCAGTTTATATTGGTATAATGTAAACTTGGAAGTGTATTTAGTAGATTCATTAGAGCTTCAAACTTCATCCATTCTAGCCCCAGAATTGCAAAAATTAACTGACTTGAGATTCATCTTGTTTTCTTTTCCTTTCCTGAAAGGGCCTGCAAACAAATGGTGCCCTCAAGAGTGAAAACTAGAAGCACACACCTGAGACACTATTCAAAGCTGGTCTGCCACTACCATAGAAATAAGACAATGAAATGTAAATACACTCTTTTGGAAGAAAGCATGACTCCTGAAGAGAGCAGAGCAGTCAAGAGGTCTGGTCTAGCTCACAGTGTATACAAAATGAGCTCACTCTACTCCAAGAGACTATTCGGAAAGATTTGTTCCAGGACTCACTTGTAGCACTGTGTAATATAACAGGAAGACAGACACTAAACAGTCTGGAACATACCATGCTATGCCAACTTACTGAAAGAAAGCCAAAACAGTGAAATAGTATGCTGGGTAAAGAATGAAAGCTGAGAGACCGCTCAGAGCCTAGCCCCAAATATATCCTATTGTATACATACATACACTGAGTTATGCTAGAAATTCAAAGATAAACTAAATATAGTCCTTATTCTCAAGGACTTTAATATGAGCATACTGAAAGTAGAGTCTGAGAGAAAAGTATAAAAAGTATGGAGCTTGAACACTGAGGTATGTGTGGTCCATATAAAGAAGATGGTTAAAGATGGCTTCACAGAACAGGTAGAAAGGTTTCCCAAATTTCCCAAAATAACTTTGCCTTAGCTTTCGACCAGCTACTAAATAAACCAAACCATAAAGCTCTTGCTTTAGGTGGTCAGCAGTCATATGTCGTGTTCGTGGGGGAAGAAAACCCTATGCCACTTCACAGTGTTCTTCAAACGGAAAAAAAAAAAAAAAAGAGGTTAAATTAAATTAAAGTTGTTTTACGTGGAAATACGAGACACAGTGGGGTATGTGTGTCTGTACCTGAGTGGAGCATAGAGGTTTCTGTTCTAAACCCATGTTTCTATTACCTATGGTTGCGGATTGTCATCATCTACCAATACCAGCCTTCTTCTCTCCAGACTCTCCTCAGACTAAACGGTTTGTTTTTTCTAGTTCACTCCCCACAAATTTTCTCCCAGTCTACCATGCAGCAGTCTCTGCCTTGGGTTCCAAGCCACTCCCCCACCACCTTTGTTAGAGAGGGAGAGAGAAAGAAAAAGGTGGTGGGGAGGGAGGGAGAGAATCTTCAGCAGGCTCCAAACCCAGTGCAGAGCCCAATGTGGGGCTTGATTTTAAAATCATGACCTGAGCCGAAATCAAGAGTCCGATGCTAACCGACTGTGCCACCCCTCCCAAGCCACCATTTCTACAGGACTCAATGTTACAACTATACTGGACGGGAAAAGATGCAAGGCTGGGGAGGAATATAGTCCTGGAATACAATTCCCAAAGCATATGTGTGTATTTCATGAGACTCTTTTAAATGGTGGTAAAGATCCATACATTGATACATTACTGATAATCACTGCTAGCATTGCTTCTCTAGGAAAGCACATTTCAAAAAAAATGAAATAGAGATAAACTTTTAGAGTACACTGTTAAAAATGTTATTTAAAATGTCATACGAGAAATATAGCAGATGATAAAGGCTCAGAAAAAAGAAGCCATATTTTGCTAGAGAAGTCACAAAAAGCTTCACAAAAGAGGTAGAATTTGAGATAACCTTGACCATGAATATAATTCGGATACACTAAGATGAAAAAATATGTGCAGCAAAACTGAAGAAGTGGGAATCTTCTAGAGAGTAAATACATCATTATGATATAAGAAAAGAAATCTTAAAGAGAAACAGTATTGGATAAAAAACTAAAAATATACTTTCGGACCAAACCATGATATTTTAAATGTTAACCCATCTAGTAGTCATTTAATCTCATAACCAGGAGTCTCTAAACCTTTTTTTATTGTGTAACCCATTAATTTTTAAAATGTGAGCATTCGCTCTACTATAGCAATATATAATATACGTTATACAGCAGCGTCAAAAAGAGAAATTAAAATGATATGGGTATTGGACAAATTGGTGTAAATACAATTCTTCCTTCTCCTTTCCACTAAATATAACTATAAACCGTGGAGATAATGTGAGGGACAATGAAAGAACTTTGAAAGGTGGCGAGAGAAGTGAATTGCTTTGGGATCCCAGGAATGGGGGAACAACACAGCAGGGTGTCTTAAATCTCACCTACACAACAGAAGGAGCCTTAACTCTCAACCTAGCAATAGAAGGCAGTCCAGGTAAACCCATTCTTCTCCTGGATCCAAAGGTAGTCCTCCCCAATACCAGGTAAACTCAGCACCAAGCAGGTAGATGGATCCGGAGGTCTGCTCACAGTGAGTTGCCAAAAGAAATGTTCTTTTTTCCTCTGGTCCTGAGACTTCCCTGCCTTGTGAAAGAATACTGGGGTGGCTCAGAAGCACAAGCAAGACAGACCTGAGTACAACAAGCAGCCAAACCTGGAAAGTCTCTCTGTTCCTATGGAAGTGTTGTATGTTCTACCCCCACCAAGAAATACCAAGCTAGCTATGCTGTACTTTCAAGGAAAATTCCATCACAGAAAGTAGCCTGGCCTGCAAAGCTTCTTTGTCCCCATAGACCTAAGACTTCTAGATCCTGCCCAGATACAGGCAGTTGAGGACGCCGACAGAGAGAATCCCACAAGCACCTAACCCAGACAGTGCACTGTATTCCTTACAGGCAGGAAATACTGACAAGCAAAGCACCAAACAGCTCATGTGCCTGACATTCCCTTCTCCCACAGGGAAACATCTGGCAGTCCAACCTATGGAAACTCTTTCCATTCCAGCACATCACTAAAGGATCAAGTGGGAATTGGATAAACCAGCAAACCAAAATAACACCACAAAGACTCTGAAAATTAAACCATCATTGAAACCACAGTTCACAAAAATAGGCCAGGATCTGCATGTTAAACCTAAGCTATGACTGCCTGCAAAAATAAAAGATTTAAGCAGGACTCAGAGTCTCCTAACAAAATAGATGAAATGCCCAGGGTACGATAAAAAATCATCAATATAAGGTTCAGTATAAGAAAATTACAACTTGAATTGAGAAAAAACAGTCAACTAACACCAACATATCAATGGATCAGATGTAGTAATTTTGTTAAGGATTTTAAAGCAGCCATAACCAATCATACCAATCATAAATTCTCTTGAAACAAATGGAAATATAGATTATCTCAGCAATAGAAATATAAAAGAAACAAATGTAAATTATAATATTAAAAAGTAACAAAAATAAACTCACTGAGTAGGCTCAATAGTAAAATGAAAAAAACAGAATACCAGAACTTGAGGGCAGATCAATAGAATTTACTCAATTTAAACAAAGAGACAATAGATTGGAAAAAAAATTAACAGAGCCTCAGGGGCCTGTGGGGCAAGAATGAAAGGAACACATATTCTCAGATGAAGTAATACTCAAAGGATGCAGTCAACAATAAACCTAAAAAGAGTTGTAATATTTCCTTGCTACCTCTCAATGACTTATTCTGTATATCCCAGACCCTCCAACGGGGCAGACACTGCAGACAGTCAGAAGGGTAATCAGATAGGAGAGACATAATAGAAGTGGTTTGTAGGACAATTCTACCTTGTGTAACTTTCACAATTCCATGTGAGGAAAGACTTCACACAGCAGGTCAGTTTCACTGGGTTCCTGATTAACTCCACTGTCATGGTGAGGAGTCTTAGCTAACTACTGGAATGTTCAAAAGTCAGAGTAATGTTAGCCCACATGCCTGACGTGGCAGGCCATGACGAACACGTTGTCAGCATGTTTAAGCAAACATGAAGAGTCATGCTGTGTACTTGGTGCCTGGTTTGGGGTCCTCACCGTGGCTGCTCCCACGGCAGGTGTGTGAGCAGCCACCTTCAAAAACTCTGGACTCCAAGACTCAAAAGAGGATTTCCCAAGCAATGAGATATCACAAATGTCTCTGCAGTTTGTAGGTGGAAAGGAAGGCATGAACACACAAAACTGCGGCATAAACGAGGCAGTTAAGCCTGTGTCTGAGCTCTGCTTTACTGTTCCTGCTGTTCTTGCATTACGTCCTATGATCGGATAAATCTTAGCCTTGAGTAGAACTTTAGATTAAGTTATAGGAATCTTTCCAGGAAATCAGTGAACCATCAGGTGGTAGTGGGACTATTAAGAAGATACTGTGAGGTTCTAAGAGGGATTACAGAGATAGCAAATGACAGAAACCATGTTTGAACCTACATCTTTCTGATTCTAAAGGCTGTGTCCTTTCTAACAGATTACATGGCCTCCCACCGCCTCCCAAATTAGAATGATTTAAAACAATGCCTATTGTTCAGGGGCGCCTGGGTGGCACAGCAGTTAAGCGTCTGCCTTCGGCTCAGGGCATAATCCCGGCGTTATGGGATCGAGCCCCACATCAGGCTCCTCCGCTATGAGCCTGCTTCTTCCTCTCCCACTCACCCTGCTTGTGTTCCCTTTCTCGCTGGCTGTCTCTATCTCTGCCGAATAAATAAACAAAATCTTTATAAAAAAAAAAAAAACAAACCCAATGCCTATTGTTCAGAGATTGACTATCATGCAATCAATAGTTTTAATTAACTGAAACACAATGGGTCATAGCATCTATTTCAAGTTTCAAGTTCTGGTCCTAAAAGGATTTGAATGGTGGTTGATGGACTTTGTGTTCAGCAAACAAGTGCTATGTAAATCAATTCTGGATTGGTCTTCATTCACTGGTTTTACTAGATTGTAATCTAATTGAAAGCTTTACATTTTGCACATTCACAATTTTGGCATCAAAAACATTACAATAAAACTTTCAGGTTGTAATCAAGTAAAATGGCTTTATATAAATAGCTGCTAGAATTATGAATCAATTTTGTATAATCTTTATATAATTTACAACCTAAAAAAAGGAACTCATACTTCAGTCTCCAGACCTCTAATTGGCACTAGATAATATATGACGAATATTCCACCCATTTTCCTATAATGACTCTGTACCAGTTGTTCTGTAAGATTTAAGGAAATCTTTTAAAAAGCAATCAATGAAATTAAGCCATTATTATAGTATTTTCTGCTTTCATGAAAACACTGTTCTTATAAATCCTCCATCTTTGCATGTGAACAGGTATAATAATAGGCAGGACCTATAAAAATAACTGGAAATAAAACCTAATTACAGCTTTAAAATGTTAAAACCTAAATCGTACAATTACTTTGGCCTCACAAAAGTAGCTATTTAAAATGAAGTGAACGAAGTACCAAATAAGCCATTTCTCCTTTGTTCACCTGCTGAAGACAAAGACCCACAGTCCGCCTGGGCTGAGGGCGCTAACTGCACTTCTTGGTGGGCTGCCACGGGTGCAGATGGTCGTTATTATTATGCAAACCAATCCCTGCCAAATCTCCCTGGAATGGCTGTACATCTCCTTCTAAAGGTATCTTTTTAAAGGGCTTTATAGACATACGGGGACATACTTAAAATGAGATCTCAAACAGGTAAGTCAGAGTAATTAGTGTGATGGAAATTAATGTTTCACTTTGATTTCTGTTTAGTTCTCTACAAAGAAAGCTCACCTAAAGAAGATCCTTATAATACTGCAGACAGATCTTACTCTATCCCTGCAGTGACGATGAATTATATTTTAATGCAACATTTCCACTTTTCAGTTTGTTTTGATAATTCTGCCTTAAACAAATACAAAACAACTCACTAATATTACAAGCTATTTCCTAGCATTAGCCAATATAATGCAGGCCCAACTTTTGAATTTAGCTACCAGAAATAGTGGTGATGTAGTTTTACCCATACCATGGTCAAAAGGATGGGAGTCATCATCCAATAGTTTTGTTTTTTTTTAAGGCAAACACTTAAATACAGACTTTAAAATTTTTTCACTCTGAAGATTTAACACCTAAAGTAGATGGATTTCTGAATATATTGACATGACATTTCAGAGCTTTTATTTTGAAGCTACCAGCCCAACATATCATCTTAGAATAATTAACAAAATGCCACAATATGGAACATAAAATGATTGTCAGGGTCTATAATTTTTCTACTATTCATACTGAGAAATAATCAGTATCTCTACTTTCCTTTCATACACAAGTTTTCAATCTGCTTCATTACCTGCTTAGCCTGCTAAGCACATTTGTTCCACTTTAAATCTCAGCCATAGCTTATTTTTAGAGTCCAAGGATTACTCAGAATGTGTTCAGCTTTGTCACTGAAGTTATCAGTTATGTGAGAGTAAAAATCCTTATTGACAAGTATGCAAAGTAGTCTGAATGCATGGAGTCCACTGAAGAAGCAACTGAATATTTGTTTAAATGCTCTGAAAGTTAATAAATAACCCAAAAGTTGTTTCCCCCAAAATGATTTTTATTTAAGAAAGACTTACATTATCACCTTAGAAAAAATTTCATTACATGTGCAAGTTACAGGAAATAGTTTTTTTTAAATGCGTATCATACTTTTATCCTGTCTTTCTAGAGAGACTTTTATTTCTTTTTAAAATTCATGTCTATTCAATTTCTTTTACCCTGTCTTTCTAGACAGACTTTCATTTCTTTTTGAAATTCATGTCTATTCAATTTCTTTACTTCTATAATAAACTTTTATCTACCAGTATACTATTATGGGGGGAAAAGGCTGTACAACTCTCAGTACATACACTAATTTCCCAATTCATTTTCATTCATCTTGACTTTAGAAGATGTCATTTTTCTTGACTAAAACTCTCAGGGCCAACAGTTATACCCTCCAAAGAAAGAAGTGCAGCTGGCCTAAGTGAAAAAATGCTGATACAGGCCCATTCCAGGTTCTGGAAACTGAGTAACTGAAGAGAATCAACTAGAAAAATATGCAGGTTCAACTTAGTCTATCAAACTCCTGTAAGAAATAACTTACTATTCATCTGTAAATACTATCTCATTTATCCTTTTTGCCAATAGAATTCAGTTTAACGAACAACATGAAAGGCATAAAAATTCCTTAAGATTAGAGAATAGGAGAAGGGAAATTAGGGAGTACCTTGTCTCTAGAGAACTACAAAGATGAGACTTATAGCTTTTTAAGTTTTAGCATCTATCCTTGCTCCTCCCTACCCCCACACACTTTGGCCATTAGATAAGGTCTGAAGTAGATAAGGTCTCTGTCAGACTCATTAAGAAAAAAAGAGAGAGGAAGGAAGGAAGGAAGGAAGGAAGGAAGGAAGGAAGGAAGGAAGGAAGGAAGGAAGGAAGGAAGGAAGGTTCAAATAAATAGAAATGAAGGAGGAAAAACAACCAACACCACATAAATACAAAGAATTACAGTAGTATGCATGATTATATGCCAGCAATTTGCACAACCAAGAAGAAATGGATAAATTCCTATAAACACAAAATCTGCCAAAACTGTATCAGGAAGAAATAGAAAATTTGAATAAACCTGTTACTAGTAAGGACACTGAATCGATAATCAAAAAACTCCTCACCAACAAAAGTCTAGGACCACATGGTGTCACAAATGAATTCTACCAAGCATTTTAAAAAAGGGTTAATACTGATTCTTCTCAGACTATTCCAGAAAATAGAAGAGGAGGGAAAACTTCAAAATTCCTTCTACAAGAAGATGAGGTCTCTACCCGGTGGGTTTGGATTTCTTCCCAGTAGCTAACTAGAAAGGAGGAGACCTGTCTTTAAGTTCAAGGGGGTCAGGGCCTTGCTCATAAGGACCTCTCTCCACCCTGTATGTGTGATGGCAACCCCATAAGAAAGAGGCATGCAAGAAGCGACACTTGTCTTTCCTCAAGGCATACATGGTGTGGCCCATACATGGCCAGTGGATTTACCTCTGGAACCTGACACTAGCAAAAAGCTACTGAGTGGCACTGAAGACAAGTCCATAGGATTTGTCAGAACCTTCTTCAGTATCTCTGACAGCTAAGGAATCAGATCTTTGGCAATGCAACATGAGCCTTCTGTTCTATGTAATGGCTAAGAGAGGGGTCTGTGGAGTCAAACTGCTTGGGCTTTAAATACAGCTGTGCAATCTTCATCAACTTTGCCTCTTTGAGCCTCAGTTTCCTTATCTGCAAAACTAAGATAAAAACAGTTGTTGCCATATATTGGTGGTTCTTTTTTATTTTAATATTTTATTTATTCATTTAACAGAGGGAGAGAGAGAACAAGTAGGCAGAGCCACAGAGGAAGAAGCAGGCTCCCCGCTGAGCTGGGAGCCCAATATGGGGCTCGATCCCAAGACCCTGGGATCATGACCTGAACCCAAGGCAGATGTTTAACTGACGGACTCACCCAGGCACCCCTATATTGGTTGTTCTAATTATTAAATGAAATTATTATATAGTGCTCAGCAAAGTACCTAACACATTACAGAACATTAAGCATCCTTCTTACTCATGAAGCCTCAAACCCTCGGCAGGAGAAGAGTCTATCATCTCTCACAACCATCTACCCCAAGCACCTTGTCTTTCCTTTTAAGGAAACTATGATCCTGCTCAAATTATTCCTTCCTTCCTGCTTTCAACAAGTATTTATTGAATATCTATTCAGTAACAGGCATTGTGCTAGGTGTTGGCTGAAGAAGGTGAAGGAAGCAAAGCCTGTCCCTCGTCTTGAGGACAGGAAAAAAAATAAAAACAAGTTTGCATATTACAAAAAAAAAAAAGACACACAACCCAAGTATTGAGATAGAAAATAAAAGTGGAGGTAAACATTTCGATAGGCTGGCATTTAAGCAGAGACTGAAACCAGGTGAAGACACAGAAAAGAATATATCAGATAGAAGTAAGAGCTGGAACAAAGGCTCCAAGAAGTGAAAAGAGGGTATGAAGTTCAAGAAGCAGAGTCCATATTCATCCCTTGAGGTCCAGACTTGAATATATGGTTACCTACTTGGTGTCTCTATTTGAATATCTGACAGTATCTCAAAGTAATTATTTTCATGATAGAACACTCTATTCCTATCTCCACCAAAAAATGTATTCCTCTCACAGAATTCTCCATTTCACTATTATCCAGCCATTTCTCAAACGAAAAATCTTCAGAGTCATTCTTAAGTCTTTCTCTGCCTCATTCCCAATACACAATCCATCAGGCAATGTTGGATGTCCTTCCAACAGATAACCCATCTGCTTTCTGTCCATCTCTACTCCCACCACTCCAGACCAAGCAAACATTATTTCTCCCCTAGACCCCTATAAAAGCCTTAACTTGATTTCTTTTTTCTATCCTTTCCTCATATATATTCTGAATGCATGAGGAGAGTTTTAAGTGAATTTTAATTAAGAACCTGGCATTCCTCTTATTAAGATCCTCCAATAGTGTCCCATTGGTCTTAGACTAAACGCATACTCTTTTCAGCAGCTTACTGGGACAGGATCTTGTTCCTATAGATTTCTATTCTTACTCTCTCCTTAGAGGGTCTCTTTTTGTTCTTCATACAGACTGACTCTTTGGTTATCATTGATTTTGAACCTCTGTACATTTGTACTACAAAGTCACTTTATCTGGAACTTATTTCTGTAAGTTCTTTCATAGATGACCCATTTTCATGCTCTAGGTCTTTGACTCAAATTTCATCTCCTCACAGAAACTTCACCTGACCATCCTATCTAAAATTGACTTCCAAAGGTAGTATTTTATTTATATATTAGATCATGAACATTTGTAGGACCTAGTATCACATGTCTAAACATGTAAAATTATTTATCAAGCTCAACTGTTAAATAAGGTTGTATTTATACTTGGACAAAGATACCTCCCTAACAACCTGGAAAGTCAAATATTCACTTCTGCAGAGTTCTGCTTAGAACATAGCAGCACAGTGAAAGCCTGTTCCGGGCCTGACACTCTAAGTCTGCCCTCTTCTCTTCCCATTCACGATCCCGTCGTACTCAAGGAGTCTAGCATGTGTGTGCGTATACACACCCCATCCTGTACCTCCACGCCGCATCTGTAGGTACCGGTGATAAGCACCTGTTGGCCACCCTTCAGGTAGTCCACCCTGAGAAAATGGACCTGACTCAGAGGTCTGGGCAGGCCAGGGAAGTGGGCTGAGTGTTGCTGGGACAAGGAAGCTGAAGTCCCAGAGACTCTGAGGGGCACATATGCCAGGGGCTACAAACCCTTCAAAGTGTGCCCAAGTGGAGTCACAGCGGGAGCTGTGTGAACTCTTTTGGGTCTAAGGACATCATCGCTTATTTTCTTTTTAGTTTTCTATAATTATCCCTTCGCTTTTTTTTTTCCCTTTTCTGTATCTCCTCCCTCTAGAAGGTAAGCTGCACACTTGTAGGGCCTTTGTCTGTCCTGCAATGTCTGATACACACGTGGTAGGTATTTAATAAATACCTACTGGGTCATCCTTCTTACAGTGATATAACATGAAAATACAACAACCAGCCAACTTTATAACATGGGACATATGTTGTTTATCCAAAAGCCTTAGTGATTTCATAAAACCGATAAATACTGAGAATCTTTCATTTTAAACTAAAGGCTAGTAGTTAAGAATTAGGCAATAATAAAGCTTATGTTTAGAAGAAGATATTATATTCTATATTCAGCATATTGAAAATCTGCTTCTAGAAATCAGAACTTAGCAAATGTTAGAATACTAAAAATGAAAGCCAATTCCATTCGTCAGTTGAAATTTTATTAAGTTACTTGATAATTATACACACACACACACATACACACACACACACAGAATCCAATATTACAATCCCTGCTATCACTCCTATTAAGGTCCAAGAAAACTTAAAAGACATATAGTCAAAATTTAAATTTTACAGTGCTCCTGTATATCTGCTAAAAATCTAAGTTATTGCTCTCTTTCAATCTGATCATGGGGTGAAATATTTTGGCATGTGTAATAACAGATGTGTTAAATAGTAGCTACCACTGAAATTGTTATTATGTGAAGCAAAAACACTTAGAAAAACTTGCATTTAAAGAAGATAAAGGTCAAATAGTTCCTTAACTCCCAGTTACAGGTGTCCCAATAATATGCTGGTCTTCATACTTTGACGGTGAAAAAAACCCTTCATTTCATTTATAGTATCAAATCAAGGAGAATATTCTTAACATATTCTGAAACCAAACCATGGGTTTCTAAGGAAGGAAATACCAAAATACCAAAATAATTATAGTTCACCACAGTTACTCAACTATTAAGATAAACAAAAGGAATTGGTTCCAGTAAAAAGGCTTTTTGTTTGGCAAAGTGGCTGAAAACCAACTCGGAGATATCTTTATATTCTTTATGAAAGCCAGAATCCAATTTCTACTTTTAAACTTCTGGTGGCACAAACACAAAGTCATAAAGCAGAGCAAGAAAACAAATTCTGAGTCAAAAATCCACAAGGATATAGCTAAATAAAACAAACTTTCTCATAGGTCAAGGTCTCTATCCAGGAACGATTTCCTGTAAGCCCATTTTAGTAACCGAAAAGCTCCTCCCAAGTCATAAAGAAAAAAACTGTAATCTAAATGCATTTTAAAACTGATTTTTTTCTCCCCTTATTCCCAAAATTAGTAATTTGATGTAATAGTTCTCTATTGTATAACAAAGACTGAAAGAATGTTGGCCCGTTTCTCTTTTAAGTCTTTGGAAGATTTATATATAGGAATTTTGAACTCATTTCTACAATTGAGACCAGAGACACTATCAAATTTATGCTATATTACATATGGCTATAAAGTAGTATTATTTAAGCACAGTTTCAAAATAATCTTATTCAACTAATACTGATCTTGCCCAAAACAACTTTGGAAATCCACTTTAAAAGCTGCCTTCAGAAATTAAGAATATTTCCAGAGCACCTGGGTTCAGTCCGTTAAGCGTCTGCCTTCAGCTCAGGTCATGATCCCAGGGTCCTGGGATTGAGCCCTGCCGAGCAGGGAGCCTGCTTCTCCCTCTCTGCCCATCCCACACTTGTGTTCTCTTTTTCTCACACCTTCTTTCTCTCTCTTTCTCATAAACAAAATCTTAAAAAAAAAAAAAAGAAAGAAATTAAGAGCATTTCCAATATCAGATTATCAACCTGTACTAACAGGTTTAATTTGCATACGGTCAATCATTAATAGTCAAATCTGGTGGATGTGGTAGGTAGTCAAACTTGGCAAAAAACAATTGGACTTAGCTAAATTGTGGAAGGAGCCGAGATGCCCTTCAACAGATGACTGGATTAAGAAGTTGTGGTCCATATATACGATGGAATATTACTCAGCTATCAGAAAGAACGAGTTCTCAACATTTGCTACAACATGGACAGCACTGGAGGAGATAATGCTAAGTGAAATAAGTCAAGCAGAGAAAGACAACTATCATATGATTTCTCTCATCTATGGAACATAAGAACTAGGATGATCGGTAGGGGAAGAAAGGGATAAAGAAAGGGGGGGGTAATCAGAAGGGGGGATGAAGCATGAGAGACTATGGACTATGAGAAACAAACTGAGGGCTTCAGAGGGGAGGGGGTAGGGGAATGGGATAGACCGGTGATGGGTAGTAAGGAGGGCACGTATTGCATGGTGCACTGGGTGTTATACACAACTAATGAATCATCGAGCCTTACATCGGAAACCGGGGATGTACTGTATGGTGACTAACATAATATAATAAAAAACCATTAAAAAAAAAAAAAAACAATTGGACTGCAAAGTAACAAGATCCATTTTATGCCAATTGAAAAGTTATCGTGAAGCCAATTCCAAAAGAATTAAATTGTTAATTTCTAGGAAATTACAGCATTGTTATATTTTTTCCCTCTAAAATGATCTTTATTAATTGAAGTGTAGTTGACACACAGGTTACCTTTGTTTCAGGTATGCAACATATCTCCAAGATGAGCTTGATAATAAGCTTCTATCATTATCATCAGTATAGAGATTGGTCTTAATAATCTACAGAAGTAGGCTTATGACTTCCTTCTTCCTCAGGTCACAGGGAAGAACACCAGAAGGAATGAATGACATCCATCAGACCTCCTTGTAAAGTTGTAAGTAGAATGTTTTTCAATAGTTAGCCTACATCAGAATCATCTGGAGAACTTTGCAAAACAAGACTGATGGTTCCCACCGTCTCTCATTTAGTAGGTCTGGCATAGGGCCCAAGAATTTGCATTTCTAATAAGTTTCCCGGTGATGCTGATGCTGCCGGTCTACTTTCACATTATGACATTACTATTACTAATAGCTTGGTCTTTACTTAGATCCTCCCTGGTAACTTTCTCCTATTTGTATAGTATTTTAGCAGGATATACCTGGTCTTTATTAAAAATAAACCTGCAATTTGAGGATGTCTGAGGGCAAGGCCAGCTGGAGAAAAGTAAGCAGTCACATAAAAGAGTTTTTCTATGAAATTAATGAACCATAGAATGAAGAGTCCCAAAACCAAATGGCATACAGTGTCTGGAACTTGTCTGTTAATCCAAAACCAAAACTTATCCAAATGTGAAGAAAGGAACACTTTTCGAAGCTGTATAGGATGAATTCAAGACCCTTAATAAATACTAAGTTGTGCAGGTTTCTGCTTCTATCTTTTAAATTATTATAATAGTTTGGTGTTGTATAATAGTGATCATTTGCATAAATTAGCTTTGACATTCATCTAGTGAGTGAAGACAAGTGGCTTGTCAAAGTCACATGGTTTAATAGCTGTATTACTCAAACTGGCAATCAAGCTTTCAAATATTCTGGCTTTGCATTTTTGCCAATTATTTGTCCAGTCAAGGCTAGGAAAAGATACTTTTAACATGGGAAAAATTCAAGTCTACAACTTGAGTCCTTTCTAGAAGTTCCTATTTTCTTTGGAGAACACAGTGAATACTTAAAAATGCTGTGGGAAATTTTTTTAACTATGACATTTTAAAAGATTATGCTATGCCAGACACTGTGACATTTCTATGTATATGATTCATATGATCTTATATATGTAGGATTCCGTTTTAATCTATACAAACCTATTAGGTAATTACAAGTCCAGTTTACAGATTAAAAAAAACCTGAGGTTCAGATTGATAAAGTAATTTACATTCTACACATCTTTACCATAGGAGAGCAAGTATTTAATAGTAAGTCTGTGTTCTTCACTACCAAACTGTATAGAAAATTGTGAAAAGGCAAATGAAAATTTAAAAGGGGGTATAAAAGTCTTGGTTATTTAAAGTTCTCTACACGTACAACCCCAATGATAAGGTATTATTTTAACTCTACATTAAAGTCATACTAAAGTGATTGTTTATCAGCCCCAAATCTTTATATAATCAATATGAAAACAAACCTCTTTCTAAACGGGCAAGATAAAGCAGAACTAGTAACTTTAATGATTGTTATTGATTCTCTCCAGTCAGTGTAAGTAATTCCTGTGGATAACCTGATTTTTTAGATATGACATCCAAAGCACAAGCAACAAAAGCAAAAATCAACAAGTGGGACTACACCAAACTAAGAAACTCCTGCACATCAATCAATCAACCAATTTAAAAACATGAAAGGACAACATATGAAATAGGAGAAAATATTTGCAAAGCATATATCAGTCAAGGGGATAATATCCAAATGTATAAAGAACTCTTACAGCTCAATAACAAGAAAAACAATCCAATTTTTTTAAACGGGCGAGGAACTAAATAGACATTTTTCTAAAAGACATCCATATGGCCTAAAGTACATGAAATGGTACTCAACATCCCTAATCATCAGGGAAATGCAAATCAAAGCCACAATGAGTTATCATCTCACAGTGGTTAACTAACATTGCAGTTTTAACTATATTGCAATAAATAAATATATCAAATCAATGCATTGTATACCTTAACTTACATCATGTTATAGGTCTATTAGATTTTAGTAAAAAAATTCCATCCATATATCATATGCAAAAAGTTCTATCTTTTCTTGTTAATTATATTTCAAAGAGTCCAAAATGAATAACAGAATGTGCGAATGTACAATACTTATAGAGCATAAAAATTGTATTATGTCCCCTGTGTATCATCTCAACAACCATGAACAAAGGATATAGTCAACATTTTGCTTCAATCAAACAGTTCTTAGATCAATATGGTTTGCCTAAAGAATTCCATGAAAACAATAACATACCTTAAATCCTTTAATAACTACATTGTCTTCTCTAACAATTTTTGATTTGCAAAACCTGTAACATCTTTTGGACAAATTTGATGGCTTAGTCTAGAAAATTCACAAATACAGGAAAATTTTCTTTCCATGTGTCCTGTAGGCCCTGTTAGCTTCTCAAACTCACACATTTAATGGCATCATAAAATAACAGTCTCATTTTACTAAAAGACATGTAATGCAAAAATCCTAAAGTAACTATACAAAAGAATTAAGAAATACAGGGAAAAATAGCATGATTATTACAATGTGTATTAGTCCGCTCAGTCTGCCGTAACAAAATACCACAGACTGGAT
Source organism: Ursus americanus (assembly GCF_024610735.1). NCBI lineage: Eukaryota > Metazoa > Chordata > Mammalia > Carnivora > Ursidae > Ursus > Ursus americanus. The sequence goes on from NC_142131.1 coordinate 3,660,418, forward strand.
GGCTTAAACAACAAATTCATTTTCTCACAGTTCTGGGGACTGAAAAGTCCAAGATCAAGATACCAGCCAATTGGGTTCCTGGTGAGAGCGCTCCTTCTGGCTTGCAGAAGGCAGCCTGCTTCCTGGGTCCTCACACAGCCTTTTCTAGGTGCATGTACCTGGGGATTGATCCGTCCCTCCGTGTCTGTCTCCTCTTTTAAGACCCCCATCCTATTGGATTAGGATCCTACTCTTATGTCCTCATTTAACCTTAAACAGCTCCTAAAAGCCCTACCTTCAAACGCAGACACATTCTGAATTAGGGTTTCAACATATGAAATGGGGAGTCAGATGGGGGAACATTTCAGACACATGGTGTAAATCTAGAATAAACTTAAGGAAAATATATAGTTCTAGTCAGGTTCTAAACATTGACTAAACATAAAAATATACATTTTACACTTATGGTATTTTCTCTCAATAATAGCTTTTTGTTTTAAAAGACATGACCTAAAATTACGGCATTTGATTTATATTCATGATCACTGTTTTATCAATGATCAACAAAAAGTTGGTCTGACAAAATCAGACACATCAAACACGTTTACAGGTGTACGGATTAAAGTTTCCTTGGTTAAAGTGAAAACAGTGTTTCATATGCTCTGCTTTCAACTTCACCTTGCCTTTCAGCACTGGTTCATTTTGGAGTTATTCATTCTGAGCCCCAGTCTAAACAGAATGTCTGATATGCAATGAATTTTTAATTAGCAAAGAGTATTTAGCTACTCAGAAGCTGCTCCTCCAGCAGCTTACTATCACTCTATAGAATTGAGATGGCTTAAAAAAAGTGGTCCAAAATTAACAATATATTGTACACTCTCCCACAGCAGCAGCACTGGTGTGCAGAAAGAGCTCATGAAACAAATATAGACAGGGATATGCAGAAACATGTAATTGTATTCTCTGGCCTTTCAAAAGGTGGACAACTCAGGCCTTAAACAAAGGAAAAATGCTGCCTAGAACATAGCTTTCTCAGCTCACTGTGTCTTCACTCTTTGTCCACTTACAGTGATTATTCAACTAAATGTGACCCAGTCCTCTAAGAGGAGTGAAGGAATTGCAAATACTCCCCTCTGTTCAGGGGCACTCGAAGACACAGAAGGTAAATCAGAGAGATAACAGGACACAGTAAAGAGGTGGCTCAACTTACAGTAAGAAAACCACATTCCTGCTCAAAAACATAGTTTTGCTCATGATCCTATTTCATTCTGAATTACCATATTACAATAATATCAAATGCTTCTCCCAGGTCTCTGTTCAAATGCTTGTATTATTCACCTGTCAACTTGTATCCTAATTATCTGTTTACTTGTCAGGCTCCCCCAGCAAACAGGCAGGTCTTTGAGGACAGAGACTATGTCTCTGTCATCACCGTAGCTTCTGAGTTTGTCAAGAAGCTGTCACGTAATGGGCATTATTCAATTAATATTGCATAAATGATAGAATGAATATATGTTCCCTCCTAAATTTGATTTAAAAAAAAAGTTAAGAATTTGCTCCCCATCAGCATCTTAACCTTTTTAAATTTATCTAAAAATCAATTTTAAAAGAAAAAGAAAAACTTATCTGATGCCAAGAACTGATATTTCAAGTTTTACTACAAAGAAAACTGATACAGCAGTTTTAAAAAGCCTTGAACAGCAAAACATAAATGGAAATGATGATGCCACTGTGATGACTGCAAAGGGTCTAGCAGATGTTGCTTTGATAAAAATGCTGTATGGCTGTGTTCGAAGGAGCTTATGAAATCATATATACACAAGATTCAAGATCCATGTAACTGTCAAACACAAGACCAACTTTTTCCTATAACTAGATTGAGACTGACATTATTTCTGGAGACACAAATACCATACTTTCACATTAACAACTACAGAGACATTTAAAACAAAATGATATTTAAAAAAAAAAATCAACATTACAAAAATTACTTTAAAAATGAAGGTAACACTGAAGTCAGAAAATGCATTTAACACTCCACCATCACGACTCGAATAGGTAATTCCACTTCCCATGTTGAGCAATGTGAGCAATCAGTGAGTTAAGTATGCAGTCTTTTCCTTCAGAACAGGTGGGGGGCAACACTTGATAATTTAAATTGTATTTGGCATTTATTTCCATCCATACCTCTATCCATTCAATGTCCTGTCAAGACAAAAACATCTCTTTGAACAAACCTCCCCAGTATGCATACTACTGATGTAGTGCCTTCACCTTAACACAACACAGGTCGCAAAGAGGGCAACCTTTGGAAAGACTTTCTGGAAATCACATTTCAGAAAGAAAAGTTATTGTTTTAAAAATGAAACCTTTTACTTTGAAACAAATGAATCAAAAAGCAGAGGATGGGGCTTAACGTACCTCCTAAACGAACTCAATCAGTAGGGTTTCGGATTTAGCCTTAAAGTAAATAAAATTTTAATTGCCACAGATCAAACTTGCCAATCAACAGAAGGCAATGTTGCTACCCCTGCTATGAAAAGCCAATATACAATTCCCCGATTCTCCACCAGCATTCTCTCTACATTTTATCACGAGCCCAGCTGAGTTCTATTGATCTCCGGGACCATTATCTTTGGTGTTATCACTATCTTCACTAACCTAATTTGTTAAGCATTTTTAGCAAGCCTACATTACAGTAGGATCTCTACATTCAAGCTCACAATCACAGGCATCTTCACAATAAATACAATAATGCATTACATTAGCATTATGAACTCAACGTCAAGAACAGAAAAGAGAATGATTAATTTCTTTCCTAGTTTTGCATATGCATAGTTCTCTTTTCAAAATAAATTTTATTGTGCCAAAAAATAAATGTTCAAAACTCAAAAATAATAGTCAAGTAAAGAGAATAACGGGAACCTGAATAATGGCTTGACCAGAAGAGCAGGCTGACATTGAAGATTTATAGTCAGCATAACCAGATGAGCAACTTGGTATGGAAGATAAAGGGAAGGTACTCCAGAAATCTAGTTTGCATAACTGAGCAGATGGTAGTTCCATGCGTCAAGATCAAGAAATAAAATCAGGAAAAGTTGTCAAGATGTGGTTCTCTTCTATATGATTTTATTTTTAGACACCCAAATCCAGGTGTTGATCCTTGGAGACAATTATTATAGGATGAAAGCTTAGAGGACTGTAAGAGAATGGCAGCATAACACATGAAAAGAGAGATAGAAAAGGAGAATCAAAAGAGAAAACTGAAAGTAAATTTTTAAAAGTTCAGACTGTGATGGATTGTGAAATGGGACTTTGCATTTTCTCCTGTCCAACATGGATTCTCTTCCTCACCTCGCATCTTGGCTTGCCATGTTACTTAACATGACAATAGACTGTGGTAGACTGGTGCTGTGCCAACTACCAAGTCCGAACCTCAAGAAACCTTGGCACTTCCATCTTCACCATCTTGGAATACTACCCTGAGATCATGAGGCTGCGAAGAAGCCTGGGATTAAAGATTAGCCCTTTCAGCTGCCTCAGCAGAGCCCGCCCTTTAATTTAACAGCTGAGTGTAAACACAAACAGGAGCCCAAGCTAAATCAGTAGGGCTGCTCAGGCAACCCACAGAATCATGAGAAATCATAAACACTGTTTTAAGACACTAAGTTGTGCAGTGGCATATTATACAGCAGTAAATAACTAAAACCAAGAACCAACAGAGGACTGTATCCCAGAAAAAGCAAAAAGCAAAGGGAGAAGATAGTTCCCATAAAAAGTAATCAGAATTTTCTTTTTTTTTTTTTTTTTTAAGATTTTATTTATTTATTCGACAGAGATAGAGACAGCCAGCGAGAGAGGGAACACAAGCAGGGGAAGTGGGAGAGGAAGAAGCAGGCTCATAGCGGAAGAGCCTGATGTGGGGCTCGATCCCAGAACGCCGGGATCACGCCCTGAGCCGAAGGCAGACGCTTAACCGCTGTGCCACCCAGGCGCCCCAAGTAATCAGAATTTTCAAAAAGCAGCAGAGGTTTCACATGGGTTGAGAGCAGAGAAGAGGTTTCTAAGGCTAGTAAGGAGAAAACATCTTGGACACTTGCAAGATCAATTTCAGTAAGGTGGTTGGGGTAGAAGCCTTGTTCCATGGGTTTCAAATGAGTCACAGATGAGAAAAATCAATATGGTATGACAGATTATTCTTATAAGTTACTTTATAAGAAAAGAAAGACATGAGTTGTTAAAGACTAAAAGAGAAGACTAGTTGAATGAAAGCTTTGGCTATTATTATGTAAGATAAGGATGGAGTGGCTGAAGAAAAAGAATGTAAGGGGACAAGAAAAATATTTTTAAAAAATAGAGAAAATTAATATATCAAACACCTAAGGGAGGTAAGAAGACATGGGACTAGTGTGATGAGCATCTTAGCTCAGCTGCCACAATAACATACAATGGCTAGGAGGCTTAAACAACAAACATCTATGTCTCACAGTTCTGGAGGCTGGGAAGTCGAAGATCAAGGTCCCGGAAAACACAATGTCTGGTGGGAACACTCTCCTGGGCAGCTTCTTGCAGTATCCTCACACAGCAGAGAAACAGAGCATGCGTGTGCGTCTCTTTCTCTTTCAATAAGGACACCAATCCCATTATGAAGGCTCCACCCTCATGACCTCATTTAAACCTAATTATCTCTTAAAGGCCCCACTTCTTAATACCATGCCATAGGGGTTAGGGTTTCAACATATGAATTTTGGTGGTGGGGGGACACAAATATGCAGTCCATAACAATGAGTTCATCAGAGAAAAATGAAAAATCAAAGAACCAGGGAGGAGAGTTGATAAGAGCTGGGGTAAGAGAGAAAGATGGAGGTTAGGACAGGTGAAAATAATTGTTGAGAGTGCACCAGAGTTTCTTACTTATCCCGGTTCTTAGTAAAAGAAGCAAGATCGCCTGCGAAGACGAGAGAAACAGGAAATAGTTTAAGAGCTTGAGAAAAAAATGGTGAACTTTGGAAACAGCTGTGGAAAATGGGGAGCAGAATCAAATAGACATGGGAACTAATATTTCAAGCAACATGGTGAATATCTGTAATGATAGAGGAGTTGTAGTCAGGGAGAAGAATGACCATTTTGTCATTTAAATAGATAATAAGGATAGTATTTTTTAAATAAATTTCATGTGTTACTAAACACTATAAGGTAATGTTAAAAAGGGGGCACACCTGGGGTTGGGTGCCTTAGTCGGTTAGGCATCCGACTCTTGGTCTCAGCTCAGGTCTTGATCTCCGGGTTCAAGCCCCGCGTTGGGCTCCATACTGGGTATAGAGCCTACTTAAAAAGGTGGGGGGCACACTTTATTTTGTCCAAGAGTACAGAATTGTCCTTTTAATCCCCTGGTTTCTGCCTTAACATCCATCAAAGATGATATATGACCACAAACACATGAAATGATGCTCAACATCATTAGCATTAGGGAAATGCAAATTAACCACACAATGAGATACCTCTATATACCCATGAGAATGGCTAACAGTAATTACTTTATGTTTTTTTTAAATTGACAAAGCAAGCACTGGCAAGAATGCAGAGTGACTAGAATTCTCATGTATTATTGGTGGGACTGCAAAATGGTAGCCATTTTGGAAAACAGTTGGCAGTTTCTTATAAATACACATTTACTGGACAAACCACCAGTGCCATTCCTAGGAATATACTCAAGAGAAGTAAAAACTTACATTCACACAAAAACTTATTTTCCTCGGAATATACTCAAGAGAAATAAAAACTTATGTTACATGAGTGCTTACAGTTATTTTCAAAATCATCAAAATCTGGAAACACCTTTCAACTGGGGAATAAACAGACTGTGGTATAGCCACACAATAGCCTGCTACTCAGCAAAAAAAAAGGAGAAAATTAGTGATCCATGCAACAATATGGGTCTCAGGTGCACTCTGCTCAATGACGTAAGTCATATTCAAAAGGATACATGCCGTATGATTCCTTTTACATGACACTCTTGATTCATTTCAAAGGGCTGGGTTGACAACGGGCACAGCAGAATTCTGGAGGGTGCCGGAACTGTTCTATAATTCGATTGTGGTGGTGCTTATATGCATCTATCTAACTAACTTATTAGAATGTATGCTAAAAAGGATTAATTTGTATTTATCTGGATATAAATTATCCCTCCAAACGTATGATTGAAACAATGTAAAATGCTTTTTCAAAATAAAATACTACAAAGACTGCTGTCTTATACTATTTTTGGCCCACACATAATAGGACCACTATACTAATATATTAATGCAGGTATTTTAGAATGTAAACTATTATTATTTCATTGAATAAATATCAAGAAATCATGTAATTAAAACTGCTTTTTAAATCCTAAATGAAATAAAGTTAAAGACTGTTTCTCAATTTTTCAAATAACTTATCTATAAAAAATGGTGAACTAGAGCTTTTCCAATAATGATGGCATTTGCTTAGCATAGTATAGTATATAAAGCATAGATTCCATAGTGTTTTAATCTTATTTAATACCAAAGTTAAACTTTTAAAACAAAGAATTGCAAACAATTTTTACCAAAGCTTTTCCTCTACAGACTTGCTCTTAGAATTAATATATTTCTTTAATGATCTCAACTCAGTGGGGTGAGGTAGAGAAGAGCTTTCCGCCACATACACATCACAATTACTTTATTTCCCACCACATATTTATAAACGTTCAGTTCCAGACCACTGTAAAAGTATGAATACCACAACAAAGCAAGTCAAACTAATTTTTTGGTTTTCCAGTGCATATAAAAGTTATGTTTACACTATACTGTCGTCTAGTAAGTGAGCAATAGCAGTATGTCTAAAAAAAAACAATGTACATACCTTAAATAAAAAAAGCTTTCCTGCTACAAAATGCTGATCATCATCTTACCCTTCAGCGAGTCACAATCACTGATCACAGATCAGCATGACAAATATAACAATGACAAATTTGAAATATTGCAAACGTTACCAAAATGTGACACAGAGACATGAAAGGAGCAATGCTACTGAAAAAATGGCACCAACAGACTCCCTGGACGCAGGAATGCCACAAACCTTCAATTTGTAAAAAATGCGTGTCTGCAAAGCACAAAAAGGCGAGGTCTACTTGTGCTCTCTCGCTTGGTGCTGTGTTTTCAGCAGTTGCTACATCTCTTCACCACTGAAACTTTTGCTGGGAAGCCCCACCTGTAAAGTTCCAGCACACACTGCGCTCTGGCAACTCTATTTCCGCCTCTCATCCCCTTATTCCTGTGGATAGTAATGACTTCTCACTGCGCTGTTTTCTGGGCAACTAACCATCCCTAGTTTGCTCCCTTAATCCTGCCCATGATTCTATTAGTAGTTCCTTTATTTAAACAAATCTCTTCATTTATGCCATCTGGGTTGAATTTTGTTTTCTACCAGGCCTACACACACATATGCACACACAAACAATTTCAAGACAGTAACCAAATGGTCATAATTACTAATTGCTTCAGGGGTTCAGTTCAAACCAGACAGATCCCAAATCCATGCACTTTTTTATTTTTTTATTTTTTGTGACTATAAATGTGTGTGTGTGTGTGTGTGTTATAGAAATATTGCAAAGAGAAATTGCCAACACTACCATGCTTTGTAATATAAATTTTAAAATATTTTAAAGGGCATTTATAATCAATGCTATAAATAATAGTTTATAGCTTGTTTGTTCAGTTAAGAGCATATTATGAGCATATTACCATAATATTAACTAACACAAAAACATTTTTAATAGGCTGCATGACATTCTGTTATGTGAATTTATATTCATTTATCTGTTTCTTTTTGCAAACATCTGGATTATTTCTAAATCTTCACTATTGTTTTCAATGCTTTGGTGATGATCCCTAAGCTTCTAATATTTCTTTAGTATATATTCCTAGAGATGGGGTTATTAGGAAAAGGATATGACTTTTGAAACCACTGATGAACGATATACAATAAAATATTCCATGATTGTGGAAATGCTCTGTATCTGCTGTGTGCAATATGCAACCCTTAGCCCAATGTGTTCGATGAGCACTTGAAATGTGGTGAATGAGACTAGGGAAATAAATACCAAACTTACATAGCCAATGTGGCTAGTGGCTATTTAGTATTGCACAGCACAGCACTTGCTACCTAATTAATGCCTACTTATAATACAGAAAAGTTGAAGTAATTTACATTTCATCAGCAGACAACGAGAGTACCCGTTTCCTCAGACCGTCATTAGTAATGACATTTATTGTTTTTCAATATTTGTCAATTTGTTAGGAAAACATACAGTGTAATTGCTTTTTCATTTATATTTCTTTGAATGCTTAGGTTAAATATTTTTTTCATGTATTCTGTTTTTCCTTCGTGCACTTGTTTGCGCATTTTTCTAGGACAGAGTAAATTTGTTTTTCTTAAGACATATATATGTGTATATATATATATATATATATATATATATATACACTCTATATGTTAATTAATGCCTGCCATATCTGCGGCAAATAATTTTCTAATTCTGCCTTTTGACATAGAAAAGTTTTATATTTTAACGCAAGCTTATTGATCTTATGTTTGTCTGTATCCTAAGCCAGTTCTGATAAGGTCTCAAGTCGACTTCTACATAATTTATTCATCACCTTTATGAAAACAAAAAGTTAAGAAGAAATAGTGGACTTATACTTTAAAACTTTATGCCTGCCTCAAACACAGTATTAATAACGGATAAAATATAAAAAGAAATAATCAAAAAGACTGTGCAGGACTCAGAAACAAAGTAAATACTTTCAAAAAAGAAAGACAAAAAGCATTAAGAAGAGTCGATGCTACAAGCCTGGTGTGTTTCTGTGTTATGCATTGGGAATTCGACAATTATAATAAAGGGCTTTCCTCCTACTTAGTCAAAGGAACTAAAAACAGATCCAGGATCCCTGCTTAAAACAGCAAGTATACAATTCATAGAGATGGAAACCAGAAGGGTCTCTAATTATCGGGGGATACAACTGAAACTATTATCTATCAGAATAGCAAAAATAGTAAGCATGGTATAGATGTAAAGAAATGGGAATTCTTTCACCCTATTGATGGGAGTATAAATTGACACAAACACAGTGAAAAACAACTTTAGCAACATCTAACTAAATTCAAGATATGCACACCCTTTCATCTTGCTCCTCTACCTTCAGGTAGAAATAAGAGACACATGTATCCCCCATCTAGACTAGGATGCTCTCTATGCATTGTTTGTGTTAATGAAAATTAAAAGCAACATTTTAAAAATCAGAATATTCATTAACAGGAAAATGTATGAATTGTGTTATATCCACGAAATTTAAAAACAGATTTAAAAAGTTGAAACAAGTTAGGGGCGCCTGGGTGGCACAGCAGTTAAGCGTCTGCCTTCGGCTCAGGGCGTGATCCCGGCGTTACGGGATCGAGCCCCACCTCAGGCTCCTCCGCTATGAGCCTGCTTCTTCCTCTCCCAGTCCCCATGCTTGTGTTCCCTCTCTCACTGGCTGTCTCTATCTCTGTCGAATAAATAAATAAAATCTTTAAAAAAAAAAAGTTGAAACAAGTTAAAATAAATCAGAGCTTCCCTATTAATATGAGCAAACAAAATCTTAAAATATCAAGTACGAAAAGCAAGTTGCAGAATGATAAACATTTCTAAAATCTTAAAAATATGCAACAAGTGTAAAACATAAAAACAATGCTTATCGATAGTACAAATAGTATAGTATGGCTATAGTATAAAATTATAAGGAAAGATAAATCAGAGAAGTAGGTAACACTGGAGCTAGAAAAGTGAATAGAATCAAGGAGGTCTTCAAGTTTATCCATATTGTTTCAATTCTTATTTCTAAAAACTTTTAAGTATGGTGAAATGTTGAAAAAAAATTAAAATGACTTTGGATATGGGTATTTACGATTTCATTCTCCGTATTTTTTCATACTGGAAATAATTTATATTACAAAACGAAAAAAAAAAAAAAGAACCTACAAAGAATTCTCCAAAAACCTTTTCCAAAATAAAATGTATACAAACCACTTAAGAAGCAATTTAAGTGGACTTCCGGTAACAACCAAGATGGAGAAATCCCACTACCATCTATTGCTCCTACAACCAAAAGTCTGGACAAAACTACAGAACCAATTACCTGAGGACACTGCAAAGTTAACAATGACAGGCAGACTGGGGAAGGGATGTAAAACTTACAAAACTCATGGCAAGGATGAATTTGCTGGTTATTCTTTTATCGTCTCCTGACTTTGACCCAAAGGGGAACTCAGAGACGAAATGTGTTAACAGTAAAGGGCACAAAAAAATTGAGAGAAACCTTGCCTTCCTGGCCAGGGAACCAGGAAAACAGACCTCTATTAGCCAGAGTAGAAAGAGGGTCTCCCTTCTTTTCCCCTTCTACCTCCTCTCCCAGCAGATCTGCCCCAAAAGTGGCTGCAGTCACAGATGTACATTGCAGTGGTGGCAAGGAGGGGAGCATCTAAATACCCCAAGAGAAATAGGAAAAGGCAATTCGGTGGTTCCAAAAGTGCTGGGGGGACATCCTGATATTTTCTTCTCTTATTTTTCTCTCGCCCTTTACCCCAACCATGACCCTGGTCAAGTGGAACCATACAAAGACAGAAACAGCTGAAACTCCAAGAGAAATCCCCTCTTCATAGCAGGAAGAAATGGAAGAAATGGAAATAAGAGAGTATGGCAGTCATCTTGATGAGGAAATGGATGGAGAATATGATCCCATAATTCTGTATATGACATAACACAATGTTAGGAGGTGTATGTCCATGGCATTTCTACGCATTTCAAACTATCTTTTCAAGAACGTTTATACAGCAGACAGCTTTAGAAACTAGGGACAGTCTCCCCTCATGATTTGTGGGGAAGGAGAATGGATGCAAAGTACAGGCTGCCTGCTATGCCATGACTGAGGGACTGGACTGTCTGCAGCCATCCGGCCGGCTGTTTCTTGACCACCCAAGTTCGTGGAATTATGGCAAACAAACCTGACAGTATCCCAACATGCTGCTCCTCAAAACTGCTTGACCACTTGAAACACAAGTCCCATGCGCACCCTCAAGTTGCACATAGGCTAGGATTCCATTTATAGGATATTCTGGGAAAGGCAAAAGATTAGGGACAAAGAACAGGTCAATACCTGCCAGGGGCTGAGAGGAGAGGCTGACTACAAAGGGCGAGCCCAAGAGAATTTTGTGAGTTGGAAAAAAAAAGTGCTGGATTTGATTCCTGTAGTAGTCACATGACTCAAAATATTTTTCAGAACTCAGAGAACTGTATACTAAAAAGAGTGAATTTTACTATATGTAACTTAAAAAATAGTAAATAGATATAAAAACATAAATTTGAAATTTATATTTTTAAACTTCAAAAAGCAGCTTGGAAGTTCACATTCACTAAAAAAATCTAAAACATTCACTGAAGAAATGCTATACTTCATAGATCACTCAATATAGAACATGAAAATATTAATTAACTAATTTTGGTAGTGACAGGATAGCAGGAATTTCACTTATTTAGAATATTCTTGTTATTTGGTGTTCCTTCTTCCAGATCAGAAGATGTTCTTTCTATTGTCTCTGTTTTCTTTTTCAGGTGTTAAATACAGAAAAAAACCCACTATGATTTCCCTTTCTTTTCTTTTTTTTTTAAGATTTTATTTATTTATTTAACAGAGATAGAGACAGCCAGTGAGAGAGGGAACACAAGCAGGGGGAGTGGGAGAGGAAGAAGCAGGCTCATAGCGGAGGAGCCTGATATGGGGCTCGATCCCACAACGCCGGGATCACGCCCTGAGCCGAAGGCAGACGCTTAACCGCTGTGCCACCCAGGTGCTCCTGATTTCCCTTTCTAATTCCCTTATCTAAGTTGGATCCTTTATCCTTTTTTTTTTTTTTTTTCTGTATCTTAACCTTTCACTAACTTTCCTTTTTTACAGAGACTAGATTTACTCCTTAAGGATTTTGGTATCTGTTGCAGCTCTGTAATATTGTTTCTAGTTAGAGCTTCATCTCAATTCATGTTACCCATTTTATTTATTATCACTATTGCTTAGTGTTCATCAAGCATCCCCACAATGTACAGGGCACAAAATGATATTTAAATGTCAAATATCAAGCTCAAAGGTCCTGTCCTTTTATTCGCCTTCAAAACTGTCTCAAGTTTGACATTAAGATTTCGATATAAAGACAGATAGCTTTGGGTTTGGGGGCAATATATTTCACTCAACTACTTAATACCAGAAGAGCATGCCCATCTTGAATTTGAGATATATAAAAAGGGAAAAGAACTAGAATTATTCAGTCACAGAAAGAGAAAAATTTGAGATGATTTAACATATTTCTGTGGCTAAGCTATAGTTTGAGGGCTTGAAATTGCTTAGAATTTTTCCTGAGTAAAATGGCAAGTACTAAAAACCAAAAAACAATAGCACTTAATAAAAGCTTATTAAATGAATGAATGAATGAGTGAATGAAAAAATGAACGCAGAAGATCTCAAAGTACCAAAATAGTGTTCATCTGTTTGAGATTACAAAGTTTACACAAATGTGGTATAAGTAGCAATCCTTAAAATCATAAATAACCCCTAAAATTTAAAGATCAGAGTTGATCCAACAATCTGAAAAGCTTATTTCAATTGATTCTGTGTCTTTTCATTAAATTTTAAAGACTTACCTGTAGATGATCAAATAAATAATTTTTGGTTGAGTTTTTTCAGTGTGTTTGTTTTGGAGGGGCCATGATAGCTCATTGTCTCTAATTACTCACAATTACAAAATATGCCTAGACTTCTTTTTCCCTTTGCATATAGACAACTGAAGCAATTAAACTATGTAATAACCTAATCAACTTCATTAGTGATAAGTTAGAAGCCAGTGAAATACACACACACATAGTATGTGTACATGCAACCTGGGTATTTAATCTCAATACTGACATTTTCTCCAATACATTGGATTACTAAAATTCTTTCTGTCTTCTTATAAATAAGAGTACCACTGCATAAGGTGTATCTGTGTATACGTATGTGTTTATATATGTGTATATATACATATACATGTGCTATATATTCACATTTATGTACATACATACATATATATGCGATATGTACTCACATATATATATACACACACATGTATGTATAAATATAAAATGTTTAGGTCAGATTCACAAGCACAATGTGTAAATACATACTCCTTCTAATTTTCAGGAAAACCTTATTTCATGCCACATAAGTTATCTACATAATTTAATGTTAAGAGTAGAGTACTGAGACTATTTTAGTAGTTATCCATGTGAAAAATCATGAATCTTGTTAAAAACATATTTCAGATCTGCAGCATTCTTGGGTAGAGAGAGGGTCTCTCTTGATTTCATTTAAACTTCCTTTTACAGATGCTAATGAAGATGACAGCTATTTCACTGAATAATTACTCTCATCATTTTCTCTCTTATTTCTGGCCTTAAAAAGATGTATCTCCCATGTCTATTTTGAGACTATTTCTCATTTCATCTCTTTCAACTACCAAAAATGTCATTCCTATTGACACCTCTAAAATATTTATATAGTATTATCCCGGTTTCTGTTAACCTCTCATCCGTTTCCTTCATTCTGTCTTCACCTGCAATTTTTAAAAAATCTCCTCACTTCTCTGTGTTTCTTTGAACTGCATTAAGTGGGCCATTGGGTGGCACGTACACACACACACACGTATACACCAAGGCCGTAGCAAGCATCGGCATAATTTTCCAAGCTGAGATGCTGCTCTCTTTAAGTCAAGATGTCATTCACAACACTTTTTACAGAATTTGGGTCTTCTGGCATTTTAAAACTCATTAATTATCAACCACACTTTTTCAATTTGATTACAGTATCTATGTGAACAAGTAGAATATATGAGAACCCCCATGTGCCAAATGACCTAGGATTTTTGAGTATTCAGTATGTTCAAAATGTCAATATTTCACTGAATTTACAGATATAATATTTGCTTAGAACCTAATATTTCTTCATTATTTCCCTAAATTTGTAATATTTCTCATATACAGCACCTGAACTTAAATATTCTTGTAGAATGGAGTTTAGTGATATTTATGGCTCTATATTAAGGAGTCCGCATAGCACAAAAGATCAGTATTATCAACCCTTCATGCACTCTCATAATCTTTGCAGTAATCACTAGTTCTAATTTTTTTCCTATTATAAATAACAACATGATGAGTAAATTCGGACATCCAGCTTCTTTCCATTTCACGGTTATTTCCCCCAGGTTGATTCCTGGCAATCAGATTAAGTGGTCAAACAGTGGGTCAACTTATATAACCACTTACTGTGAAGATGTCATCCTATTGGTTTTTGTTAAAAATGTTTAAAAATGAAAGCCAGTTACAGCTTTATCTGCAAATATGTTTATATTGAACTAATACGTTCTATATTTATTTGTATCCACAACTGTAGTCCCTCTCCTGTTAGCTGTCAGCCCATAGTCCGTTTATGTCTTGGATTTTTAGCATGTTTCTCCTCATTTTTTATGGGTTATTTCTATGACATGCGCTAGTCCCAATGTGTGATTTGTCTTATTATCTTGGATCTTTTTTCTTTTAACATTTAAGATTAGCCTATTGTTAGATACTCAAAATTACTCACATCCTTTTTTATTTTCTGTATATTTTCTAACCTTTGAAAGTTTCGTCTCCAACTTTAGAAGTTTATAAATATTAAATTTAATTTTCTTCCCTATTACGATTTGATATTTACATGTAATTCTAATCAATTATAAATGTGTAATACTGTGAGAAGCAGTGTCTAAATTGCTGCTTTACCAAACAGCTAACCAATTTACCTCACCACAAGTGACTGAGAGACAATCCCCTTCCCAATCGATTTTTAGATACGTCCTTATCATATTTTCCCCACATACTTCCAGATGAATAGTAATTTGTCACATCTGTGTGTTTTTAAGTGTAATGAGAAGAAATGAGCATAATACTCCGTGAAATCTAACTATAAAAATGTACAGAAATGACTACTGACTCGTAGGTACTCATTCACCTGCATCATGTCTTGGGTTAAGAACAGTTTCATCTCCTAGATATTTTTCTTCTATATTTTTAAATGTGCTTATTTAATTCTTCATTCCAATTTTATATATTTTTTAGTTTTACTCTCTAAAGGTACTTACATTTGTGCATGTAATTAACTAGTTTCAGTGGGGCATTTTATTCAATTTTTACATTTCTATCTTCTAATTTATTATTAACTGGATGAATCAAGTGGTTTCTGTAAATCTGGTGAGCTTATCCTCAATTCCTTTTTCCATAGTCTTCTAGATCTTTGCCTACACTCACTTTAACTCTACACAAGGTGAAGTTTAACAAGTAAGAAAGAATAGGGTTTTAGGAAGACTTTTAGTTATCTTTTACTTCTAGAAAAGTATTCAGAAGGTAAGACAAGACAAATACCAGTAGGATTAGGTGACGCAAGGGAAGGTTTTTGAAAAATTATGTAACAGTCCCAACAGCATACATATCAAGAAGAGTTGGTAAAACGTCTGTTTCGTCTTTTATTGCACTGTCAGCGCCAGGTGCATAGTAGGTACTCAGTACATATTTGCTGATTGTACGAAAGAGACTAACAGGGCACAGAGAGAGAGAAGGCGATAAAGGCTATGGGAATGCGCGTGTGTATCTGTGTTAGCGTGCCTTGAGGAGATTTATCAACTTGTCTCACAATCCTACCCATTTTTGGAAGAAGGATCTGAGTAATGTACTTTAGTTGACCCAGAAGGATTTGAAACTTTTTAAGCCACTATTTCTCTCTTGGTCTTCTGTGACCTTGAATTCTGCTGATTCTCTTGCTCCTCTGTGACCTTGATTCTGCTATTAAAATTTGAAAGTGCCTAAAATCGAATTTTGCTGACAGACTCCAGATGAATAACTTCCGTGTTCCCTCTGCTCTCATCTTAGGAGCTCCATATAGCTTAGAAATACCACTCATCTGCTTGCTGTGTTGACGAAACTGCTAAGAATGACTGTCATGTCAAAAACCTCACTGTCACAAGATGACAAAAGTTATTTTACTACTTTGCATATATTTCATACCTTGAAGAAGACTATGAACCAGCTGTCCAGATTTCTGCCAAAAATCAACTCAATTTTAAAAGATCATTAGAGTTCAACTTGGTTTAGACCCAAAGCACCAAGACAAGTGAAGGAAGCAGACAGTAAAGTAAGAGGATAGGGGTTTTGAGGAAGCAGGAAAGAGGTAAAACTGGGAGAATGTGTTATATCACGGCCTAAGAATAAACCCTGGTCAGAGCTGCTATCAGTCTTGTAATTTTGTGCTAGCGACTCCTTCCCCAGAAGTGCCAAATGTGATGCTCAGTTATCTCCAAAATTGTTCCTGGCCCTGTGCATACTTCCACATTGCTAAGGCATCTCATCAAGATTAGAATCATTCAGTCTACCAAGTCATTCCACAAACACTGAGTACTTACTACCTACTAGGGAACACAGTGGCATGAGACATACACTGTCCTGGCCCGCATGAGGATTACTGTGTAGTGAATTACAATATTAGCCGTGTAAACAAATAGTTACAGAAACCACCACAAATTTCCCATGCAAGTGTTATCTCATTTGAGATAATAGAGCCGATAAGATTACCACTATTTTATGGATAAGGAAGCGAGGCTTCAAAAGATTCACCCTACTAAGTGTATAATTACAAAGAAATAAAAGTGTTGAAAAGGACATATAAAGTGTGTGGTGGGGTATTTGATTTTGCTCAGAAGTCAGGGACATTTCTCTGAAAAACTAATGTTTACAGTTTAGCTTTCTTGTTCCATCTAAAATACAACTGACCAAACACAAGCTTAAAAATTGTAATACTTAAATAGATGAATTTTACCATTTTCTGCCTTAGAATTACTTCAGAATGACTGCAGTGAATAGACAGCTCATAAAGGGAAGGCCAAAAAAATAGTGTTCGTGCAGAATATCATTTTAGATATCTTCTTCTGAATTCTGATGAGACCGTGAAAATCAATTTTGGAACATCAACTTCTCCAAAAAGCCATAAAAGAGGCATTTCTGCTTCACTGATTCTTGATCATTAGGATGCTTTGAGATGATTAAAGTTTATAGAGGTCACTCCTTATACCTCAAATAATTACCAGTCTATTCCCTGATAAATGTGACTTCTCTTATTTCCAAGGGTAGAATACATCTACTTTTATTCCAAATTCCTCCTATATTCTCCCTACCTACGTTACAGAAATAAGGTAATGAAGAGGATTTATAGGTTCAGGATAGTTCTTTTAATTTTTTTCCTACCTGGATTAGTGGTTCTCAAATTTTAGAAAGCATCGGAATCATCTAGAAGACTTGTTAAAGGCCCCACTTCCAGAGTTTCTGATTCTGTAAGTCTGGAGCAAGGCCAGAAAATCTGCATTTCTAACAAGCTCTCACAGGATGTTTATACGACCACTCTAGGGAATGCACTTTCAAAACCACACACCTAGGAGGTGAACCTTAGGGAGACCTGCAACTAAAAGTGGAAAAGTACCTATATTTACTAAAGTAACTAAATTTCCCTTGTCCCTAATTAGCATCATTGATGGTCATATTGAGAAACAGTCACATAAAACTCAATACGTGTGATAAAGATGAAATCATAGGTACGGTCCACTTCTGTTCCGTTGGGAGAGGCAGCACAGCACAGTGTTCAAGAGCAAACACCCCGAAGACAAACTGCTTGAGCTGCAATCCAAGCTCTGCTACTTAATAGCTGTTTTCTTGAGAAAATTACTTAACTTCCCGGTGCCTCAGTTTCCTTATGTATAAAATTGGGAAAATAATAATGCCCATCTCATAGTCAGTTTATGAGATTTAAATGAGGAAAGCCGTTAGAACAATGTCTGACTTATAGTATACACAGTGTTTGTTAAATAAAAGCTGGTCTCAATAAGGACTTTCTGGCACGTTTCCTCAGATTTCAGAACTAGGCATGGCTGTCCTCCTGCGCGGCTTCCTTTTTATCCTACTTTTGCTGTTTATAAATTCAGAACTGAATTTCTGGCCTATATCCACTTTGGAGGAGCTTCTGGTAAAACTTCTATATGATAATTATATCTTCATCAAATATTTTATGCTTTTTTCTCTTCACTCCTATTTTATCAGCCCCTCACTTTCAGTGTGTTTTATTAAACATATTTTTGCAAGAGTCTCCAAATCCTTTGTTGCAATGAAGCGAAATATGTATAAGTCAATCTGCTGATAAATATTAAAGGTCTGACTGTTTCCTATCTTTAAATACTATCATTATAAAAATGACTTCGGCTAAGCTCTAGTGCCTTTGACACAATATATGCTATCCCATGCATTTCGTTCAAAAGATGACCCAAATCCCTTCCAGGAAAACTTTCATAAAAAATCCCACCAGTAAGTCATTCTTTCGGCCTTTTAACAAACATAGCGGGTCTTTAATAAAATGTGAGCAAATAGCAAGAGACCTTATTAGGATGCATGTATCTGTGCAACAAAATAACTAAGGTCAGAGTTTATCTGTTTCTTTTGCTTCTTCACATCACTTAGTAATAATGCTAGAGCTACCAGGGATTTTCGATGACCACTTAAGGACTATGGGAATCTGGTGACAATAGCGAAATGTTCAATCTTTTGCAGAATTTCTAGAAATTAACAATTTTTTTATATCGGTCCAAACCTTCAAACATTGTTTCTTCATTATGACTTCTAAATGTATCCTATGTTCTTGCCAACAGGCCTGAATAGTCAATCAATTTCAAATACAATAGTTCTTGACATGGAAATTCTGGATCAATCACGTTTATATAATTCACGTGAAATGGCACTGGAGAAATTATTTTAAGTGGCATTTTGGCCTGGATGGTTTCCATTAGATAGAGAAATCAGAACAATTACAAGAGTTTATCCGAACAGATGCTGTCTTTCATGGCCACTTAATTGACAAGTGAAATTGGCCTGTAGAATAAATTATATTTTACCAATAATGGAGAGAACTAATATTGTATAATATCCAGTATTAATGGGATTAGGATGATTGTATATCACACTTAATGATATACTTAGATAAGAAATAAGTATTACAATATGGGTTACATTTTTAAGTGATTTTTTAAAATTGTGTCGTTTTCTTTACTCAATGCTGTATAACATTTCTTGAACTCTTGAATTTCATTTGATATTTAAATGTGAAATACCTCTGTTTTTCAAACTATAACTTACAAACGCTAACTTTCTAAATTGTTCATTTTTCAGTTATTGTTCCACTTTCCCATTTTAATAACTTTGACTTCCATATTCTTTTCCACTATTTTCTTAAGCTTTATTAAATGAGAGAGTTCACCATCAAAATACACCTAAACTCTTTTCTATTTTCAGAATGAATTCAGTATAACTCATTAGTTCAATCTCTAACCCACACAATGATAGAGAGTCTCCCCTGCCTTTTGTCCCAGATTGCAAGCATATCTGTTTAATATATCTAGGTCAAATTTATATTTCTGTAACAGGAACCTAATGGATTTTAAGGAATTTAGTACTATTATGAAAAAGATGACCTAGTATCCAGATATCTTGATTTTTTTTAAGCTTGCAAAGCTTAGTGGATAACACATTTTACCAAATCAATGGATCTTATACTTTCCAACCCAGATAGCCATAATTTCATTGCATATGTATGATAATAAGTGACATTTTTAAAGTTCTTGAGAATTTACAAAATGCTTTCATTACCTTGTCTTTACCATAACAAGGTAGGTAGATGAAGTAAGTACAGAGAAAGAATTTGGGTTTCAAAGTGAGCAAATATATTGTCTAAAGTCTTGCAAGAAATACAATCTAGTAAGGGTACATCTGGTGGAGGAGGTACCAAGCTGTCAGCCTCTGAATGGCCTTTCTCTCCTACTCAGCTTCAGGAAATAATTGGGGAAACCCCTTAAGGGAAGAACATTGCTTTAATTGCTCTAACTCCAAACTAGAATTTCTAAGGGGTTAATAAAGGAAATGCAACTTGCCATCAGTCAAATCAACGATTTAGGCTTTTCCAAATATCTAAAAAAAATACTTTCATTCACAAGATCTATGGTAGCTGAGGAAAAATTTCACATTCTTACCAGCTTAGAAATTTACTCAATTATCTACAAATAAGCCATGAAAGGATGACATACACAAGAAGTCACTGAATCATTCAATAATAATTGTTTCCTTAACTATTAGTTGTCAGATAACATTTCCAAATTAGCAATCCCTATAATTCTCCCAATTTGGATCTTTTCTAGTTTCGTTGCTCTTTCTTGAAAATGGATACGAGAATTATAATCTAAGGCATTTAGGTCCTACTCTATGCATTGAATAGAGACCAAATGACCACCTCTGTTTTATTTATTATAACATTCCTATTAAAACCTAGATTTTTTTTGGACTTCTTGTACACAATTACACCTATGAGTTCATATCATCCTATGTTCTTTAAAATTTTCTTTCAACTTTTAGTTATTGAGCACATTTTACATGCCACCATTAAACCAGTACAAGGAAGACAAAAGTATATTAATATAGGTCCTTGACCTCACAGATACACAACTAGAAGTATATGAAAAACAGGGGTGCCTGACTGGCTCAGTTGGTAGAGCATGCAAGTCTTGTTCTTGGGATCATGAGTTCGAGCCTCATGTTGGGTGTAGAGCTTACTTAAAAATAAAATAAAACAAAATAACTTTGATAATACAAAATAAGTGATATCATCATGGTTTGTGGCAGAACTCTATGGAAGCGCAGCGACAGCAGGACCTAATTTGAACTAGTAGGGTGAAGAAAGACTTTTAAATAGGAAATGATGCTCAAAATACATTCCAGGGGGAAAAAAGCAGCATTACAAAGATTTTTATTTATTTATTTTTTTTAAGTATGAAACAGCAGACCACATTCTGAAAAGTGAAAGGGATTTTGACAAGTCTGGGGGTACCTTGGTGGCTCAGCTGGTTAAACATCTGACTTGATTTTGGCACAGGTCATGATCTCAGCATCATTAAGATCAAGCCCCTGTGTAGGGCTCTGCACTCAGTGGGGAATCTGCTTGAGATTCTCTCCCTCTGCCTATCCTCCCACTCATACACACACTCTCTCTCTCAAATAAATAAATTAACTAAAAAAAAAAAAAAGAAAGAAAGAAATTAGTCTGATTGGGAAGACAGACAAGTAAATAAGAATATGATTGAGGTGATAAATCCTATTCCAGTTTGTACGGACTAATTTCTTTCGGGACAAAGACTGTCACAGTCATCACAGTATCAGTACCTAGGTTCCACCATATAGTAGGTGTTCAATATGTATTTGTTGAATGCTAACTGAAGAGCCAGTCAGACACATGCTTCAAACCTACAGATTTCTGGAATGACATGAGACATGCATAGACTCAGATGTGACTGTACAACTTAAAGGAACTAAGGCTGACATTATGAAGCATAGAGCCATAAAGCCCCTTGGAAATGATGGCCTGATACCTTGCTTACAGAGTTCCCAGCAGCCCTACCAGGTGAGTAAAGAATGTCACTTCCTGGAGGTACCTCAGGATGCTTTAGGGTCCTCGACAAGAGGAATTTGCCCAAATCTACAGGTATTGCAGGCATGTCTGATGGCAAGTATTTGGCCTGGCTTCTGGCCTAGAGAGGCTACTGAAAGTTCAATCTAGAGATAACTTAAAAAAGTTCTAGCAAAGCAAATTTTAAAAGGTCTATATGGCCAATCACTGTTCTTGCTGAGTTTATGTAAATAATTAGGCCGAGTTTGTTAAAACTGGACTTGCTTTTCAAATAAATTAGCTATCTCTGATTAAAAATGGGGATTATAGAGAGGAAATGTTTCCATAACACATTTTGTAAATATTACATTTTAATACTATTTATTATAAAGTAGACCAGATCCTGAATTCTTCTGGTTTCCTCAAACATTTGGCTATGGCTCTCCAACTGAGATTTCCAATCTTCTTCCATTCTCTTGACTTAAAGTCATTAAAAACTAAAACTGCCTTTTTTCCTAACCCTAAAAACGGATGCTGGAGAACTTGAGGTAAACTTCAGAGAAACTGCCACAACAGCTCATGTATAGACAATCTTAGTGCTTATTATTCTGTGGAGATAATGGATGACCCCACTTTCCCTATGACTGGATTGGATGATGCACTTCGGGATGCCCTTATCTCCTGAGACAAGTCTTCTCCCACTTGCCAGTAATTCCTTGAAATTAGAATATTGCTCAGGCAAGACCTCAAACAAACAGGGCTTCTTGATGGTCTTATTCCTTAGTCATATTTATCCTAGAAGCCACCTCTATTCATGTAAAATTTGCACATAAAGTCTTTAGCCAAGCATACAGTGACCACCTTTAACTAAGCTTGACATGCAGTCACCCACAAACTTAAAAGGTGGCCCTCCAAAACCGAACAGCCCTTGATATCCTGACTGCAGTTCAAGGAGGTCTAGAATTAGATGGCTGGCTCCTAACAGGACCCAATACTTACGCGACTCTAACTTGTGTCCACAGCACCCCTAGGGCTGGATAGGCCACTGTACTCTGGGTTTTGCTTGGCAAACCATTATTTTACAGGCAAAATAATGTGGACGCATTATTAAAACCATTACCAACCCAGCCAACCTTCCAAATTTAAAACAATGGTGGACATGTTTTGTGTTTCATTGGTATGACCACCTAACATCCACCGTTGTTCCCTCTTTGGGACTGGAGGAGGTTGTTTGGCACATGGAAGCTCTTAATAAGTACACGGTCAAAGCCCTAAATGACACTCAAAATAGCATTTCTCTATTAAATATCGAAGTAACACAAATGTGTAAAGTGGTTCTATAAAATAGAATGGCATTAGATGTTTTAACTGCTGCACAACATGGAACATGTGCTAACATGAAAGCAAAATGTTATGTACATATTCCAGACATCACCAAAACATAGCAAGACCACTAAAAGATATAGTTACTCAAATTGGTGCTTTAAAGAATCTCTCTTTCCTTTAGTGATTGGTTGAAACTCTTGTTGGAATGGAGGAAAATTATGGTCAGCTATCAAAGGTCTTTTATTCAGGCTCCTCTTTCTCATAATAAGATTAACCTTATTTTGTTGTCAACTCTAGTATCTCCCCGCCTGTTGCCATAACTTCCGGCTGACAGATAATCCTTTCTATTCAAGGAGGTTCATATATGTTGTCTACTTGGATTGGCTGCCTCTGCCTTTGGTAACTCCTATAGATATAAATTCCCCTACCGACCAATGTTGACCCATAGGGAGAGACATCTCTACACCCTTATTCTGCAGGAAGAAGTTACAGAAGTAAGACCTTCCACCTTTCACAACCTTAAAGATCTAGGGTCAAATTGTTCAGGGGTGAATGATGAGGGAGCAGAAGTCGAGCAAGGACAAAGAACAAGCTGACACCCCATATCCACCCCCCTTGGGGTATGTGTGACATTCCTCAGGCACTCCATGCCCTAAAAGAAAGGCAGAAGGGAATGTAAATAAATTTCCTTCTAACCTGCAGCCCATTGACAAACACTTGAGAAAGGCAGAGTATATATCTTATATCTTAATGTTAATGCTTTGCTAGAGGGAAAAACAACCTTAGCTCCACAATAGCAAAGCCTCCAGTATCCCAAGAGTCTTCTTTAGCATATGAAAGTCCTTTTGGACACCTCTGTTTTTCTTTACCTCCCCCAACTTCTAAGTATCTAAATCAGCCACCCTTACAATCCCAGGGCAGCAGCTCTTTCCACCCATAGGTCCTGTCCCCATGCTTTAATAAAATCACCTTTTTGCACCAAAGGAAAAAAAAAAAGATTATTATGGTCTCCAACTGAAGTGATTCCAGGGCCAAAAAAAAAAAAAAGATACAGATTTATTATTCAAAACAGAACACAGCATTGCCAGAAAGTATTGCTAAAATCATTAACCCTTGAGTCCACCATTAGGAAATATCTGTAATGGTAAACCACAAAACAATGAGGGCCATGATCTGAACATGAAGGTTCTTTATTACTAAGTGACACACAAGAAATTATAACTGAACTTCGCTGATCTTGAGTCTATTTCTCATTAAATAGTCACCAATCAAGGTTTCAGGATGTCCCACAAGATAATTTCTCTCTGGGTATTTCTAAGACCTCATTTTTGGTCTAGTTTTAATAGGTAGCAGTTGTTACATAAATAACAGAAGGAAAAACTTTAAGTTTCATTTTCTCTAAGGCTTATAGATGAATGTGGCATTCCATTTTAAAAAATCACTTACAGATATCTTTTTAACGTCCTTGGTCTTTCTAATTTAAATCCTATTATCTCGAAGTCATTAAAATTCTTAGCACGCATATTTAGTCTACCTAAAGTAAAGTAGGATGTGGGACAAGTCTTTTGTGGCACAATTAAATTGTTCCCTTCAAGGACAATGTAGCAAAAGGTGAACGCTAATTTAGTTTATACGGTAAAGAAAGATAAATGGCTCTTCTAAGAAGTGAAAACAAGCAATGCCTGTTCTCATATTTCATTTTCACTCTTGAAATAGGTTAATACAGGACAGTAATTTGCAAATAAGGAAAATGAAATATTACATAAGATTGCTTCACCGCTTTAAAGTTAGTATCAGAGAGAAGTCTCATCAAGCTGTCAAATGAATTTTACGGAACCAATCAAATACAGTTCGTAATTGTATAAAACACACAAGACGACTACGAGTGCACCAGAAATATTTTCCATCTGTACTTAAAAACAGTTATAAAGTTTGCTAAGAGCATGAGAACCACATGAAAAAGGAACTTCTAGTACAAAACCACGGAACTGAAACAGAACATATCTTATTTCCAAAGGGATCTCATTCATAAGCCTCAACCATGCTTCACTTTGGAAACAGTAAAAGGTAAAATTTCTATATTGTTCTAAGATAGAATATAAAGTTTTGGTTATAATTTGTTTTCAACTATTACATCAAGCATTTATTAAATGTCCAGATTTTCTCAAAAATAACATCAAATATTTACTGAATTATGCATCGGACACTGAGATGCATAAAAATGAATAAAAATATCCTTATTGCTCTCAAGGGGCTTATTGCTAATGGGGATCTCAGACAAAACTAATAATAATAGCTGACTGAATAAATTAACTACTGTAACTACCGCAAAGTTCACTGTGAAAGCAGGGGAGGAGGACCTCTTTTTGGAATACTTTATGAATATCAATGCTAGACAAAGTTGACAAGTAATTAAAATGGAAATTACGTTATCATTATCAGAGGTTTTCTACCTCAGAAGTTTTTGCAGGCCACAGGCTGTGGGGCCAGCGAGAGGAGAGGAGAGTGAGTAGCTGTAAAGAACAGGGGTGATGTGGCTGAAGAGACCCGCCAGCCTGGAGGCAGACAGCACCCTCCTCTCCTGGTGTCCTTTTACCTCTCACCAACTCATCTCACCCACTCACCTTACCACTCCTTGCCCCTTCTCTTCCATGGACCCCTTCTCTCCTGATTCAATTACAGAAGTACCTGATGAATGAGTACTCTGTCAGAGTGCCTTTGTCTTTTCCTTGGTAGAGACTTCTTGCTTTCACTACCTTAGTCCATTAGAACATCAAATAGATTCTCGCTGTCTGAGTTTAACATTTGAAAAGTAAGACGTTAAAAGAGATGGTGTTTCTCCATTAAATTATTTAGCACTGATAATTTCCAAAATAAAATATATTATTGGCAACATGTTGTGGACTTTTTTTGTACAGGTAAAGTGTGAATGAAAACAAAATTCAGCAATACCCCATTCCATGTTTTTTTTTTTTTTTTTTTTTTTTTTTTTTTTACTCAGTGTGTGAATTGTCCACAAACTTGGCTAAATGTTAAATTGTCCAGATATATGATTAAGATGAGATATCTGTAAATGTCATAGGTATAATCTTTTGGTATTTTGGAACTTGTTTAAACTTTTTAATATATTTGATGCTAATGTTATTAATATTTTAATCATAAATCTGGATCCTAGAGAATTTTACCATTCTATTCAGCAAAAACTAAAAATAGAGGGAAAAATGCTGATGCAGAATGTTTTATATTAAGTTGTATTTTATATTATGGCTTTGGCTATTATTAAAGGACACTAAAAACAACAACCAATGAAATCTCTTCCTAAACTTCTGCAGAAATATTGCTAAAGACATTGTTATATCTAAAATCCCAAGACAGAAATTTCCTTTGGAACTTACTGGTAGTAAAACTTGGCTTTAAGCAAATTAATATCCTTCCTCCTCTCTAATCATGAAATAAGTTAACTCTTTTCCTATAATGGTTTACACCTAAATTTCAAGCTCAACACAGAAATTATTAAAGGTCTTTAAGAGTCTGCATTTTGTATTTACTGTTGTTAAAACGTCCACTATTATTTTTTCACTGGTACTAATAACTTGTTTCTATTTCTATTTTAACATTTTTCACCGTAATATAATTTGATTATGGCTGTACACATTCTTTCTGAAACACGGTAAAATGAAAACTGATTTGTTTTTTAAATGTGCCAATAAATGCCTTAACTTCTTCAAGCAATTAAAATGGTAGATAGCCTTCAACATTTTAATGCGGTATGTGGTACCACCAACTATACTTAGTTTACATTTACCCCTTGCTTATAAATCTGCAGTGGAATGACATTTTCCACAGATAAATCCCAACATTGGTATTCAATGATCTAAAAAATCTGACTTTAGCTGAAACTTTTGAGATTACTCACCTTTCTAAATCATCTGCTTTTGTCAAACTGATCTTGACTTCCTTAAAACAAGTCCCATGTTCTGGATTACTCCCTTACCATTATTTCCCCTGTTTTAGATTATTCCCTTACCATAACCACAAAAAAATTTCCCTACTCCTGCCTATCCTCAAGACCTACTTCAAGTCCATCTTCCTGTGTGAACCATTCCCAGGCCATTTGTTCTTCTTCTGAAATTGGTACATATTGGTACATACTGGTACTTTAAAAATCAATTTTATTGGTTTTTAAAAAACCTTTACATGAATATTTTTCAAATTGAGTTTCATAAAATTGGTTTTTGGATGTAGACTTTTTAAAAAGATAATAAAATGCATCACATATAAGAAGCATAAAAAAGTTGTTTTACAAAACT
Organism: Ursus americanus; assembly: GCF_024610735.1. Taxonomy (NCBI): domain Eukaryota; kingdom Metazoa; phylum Chordata; class Mammalia; order Carnivora; family Ursidae; genus Ursus; species Ursus americanus. Next base: position 3,687,668 of record NC_142131.1, read on the forward strand.
TGTTTCAGGCATAGACACACATACATAGCCACACTTATAATTCTGTGCGTCTTGGGTCTCAACATAAAATACAGTAACATGTTCAATAAAAAAATATAAAAACCAAAGTTAAGCCAAAAAAAAATTACCCATAATTCCTCTAACTGGAGATAATCATAATATTCTGGAGTACAGTCTTTCAACTTACACGTATATGTATATACATACATACTATGTGTATGTCCATTTCACTTTTCGAAAATGGGATAATACCATAACACTATTTTATAAATTGTTTTTTCTACTTTAACAACATTTAACATGAATAGTTTATCCTTTTAACAATAAGTTTTCAATAAGCATCTCCCTGAAGAATTATAACTGCTTGAGAGCAGCTACCACAGTTTCAAATACTTCTTAATTTTTGAATGGACAAAACATTCAGAGTGTTTTCAAAAAATAAAATATACACAGTAAAATAAAATAAACGTAAACGGTAAAAAGTTTCCCTTAAACCTTTGCTGATTTCAAACCCACCAAAACATGTATCCTCCGTTAGACATCGTCATCATTAGTATTAGCATCTTGAGTATATTTTTAAAGTTTCTTTATCGTTAAAAAAGCAAATTCAGACATACAATCTTATACTCCCCATACTTTTTATACGAAAGATAACACAACATAAACTCTGCCTTATAGTTTAGTTTCTTTTATTAACAATGCACCTTGGAGCTGTCTTCAGTGAGTACACAGAAAGCTTCCTCGTTTATAGTACTCCATTGGATGAGGTACCATAATTGATTTGATTAGACACCTAGTGATGGACATTTCAATTATTTCCCATCTCCTAATATTACAAACAATGCTGCAGTGACTAATCTTGTACTGACATCAGTTCATATGTATACAAATATAATTAAAGAATATAGAATTGTTAATGCTAAGTCAAAGGCATACACATTTTATAATTCTGATGGATTTTGCCAATTTGCCATCTACAGAGACTCTTCTAATTTATACTCTCATTAGCAAAGTATCAAGAGCCTTTTCTGCACATCTTTGCCAAGAAAGTGAATTATTAAACTGTGAGTTTATGCCAATGTAATACATGAAAAAATGATATCTCATTATAGTTTTAATTTCCGTTTATTCCACTGAGTGAAGCAATTATCTGCCATATCTTTAAAAGCCATTTGTATTTTTATTTTTTGAACTATCCCCTCATGCCCATTGCCAATTTTTCTGTTTGGTTGTCTCTCTCTCTTTTTAAACAACTTTTAGAGGCTCTTTATATATTAAAGAGATTGGTACTTTTGTGGTACAGGTTTATACTGATTAACAAGAGTTTTTAATTATGTATTTATCTTTTTAAAAGCAATTATTATATATATACATGTATTGTTTTCTTTTTCTCGTTCATCCCTTTATGCTTTTATCTTTATTAATTCCTTCTTTCTGCTTTCTTTTATTTAATTGTGGATTTGTTTTTCCTAATTCTTTGAGTTATATGCTTCACTCAATTATTTCACTTTTTGTTTTATGAAATAAGTATTTCAGGCTCTAAATTTCTTCTGAGTGCAGGTCTGGCTGTATCACTTAAGTTACATGTAAAATTTTATTTTCCCCACCCATTTCCCATATTTATTGATGTAAGCAAGGAATATAGCCTGAGAACTTCAGGGTAAATTCCTCCTTCAAAAGGTATTTTTGCTGGAGCTTGGTAAGATCTACAGCAGCTGGGCTATCTGATCATGTCTTAACTTTGCCCAATCTAAGGTTGGCTACCATAACCTGTACTTTTAAGTTGGTAAATTATCTATGGTTCTTAATTTCATGAAAAATGCAGTTTATGGATATTTTACTTTTGTTGTTCTCTTTGCTAAGGTTTCCAGCAGGCAACAGGGTAAAAAATGTTGTCATGCAACCATGTGCATGCCAGAAATCCTCTTATACATTTTCTTATATGTTTCTACATGCTTCTCTGAGTCTGTGTACATAGAAACATTTCACAAATACTTTAAAATGATGAAATGACACACTTCGGGCAATGTTTGTGCTATAAATACCAAATCCTGACCTTCTACCTGAGTTTAAAAAATTCCAATGAGTTATTCTTTTAACCTCTTGGGACTCATCTACCTATTCCCATCATCCCTAAAATATTTACAAGGTAAATAAGAAATATATGGAATAGATTACTGAAAAACCTAGTTCCTTAGACTAAAAAAAATCATTATATTTAAGAAAGTATGAGGTAGGCTTATGGGTAAAATACTCCTGAGAGGTCATTTAAAGAACATTAGTGGCCTCCAGGGCCTATTAATTTTGAGTCTAACATTGCTCAAAATAACTGCTGGTAAAGTTTGAGATAAGAAACTGAAAGTCACTCTATGTGTTACATGTCCTATGACAAGGTTCTTTTATTTTATTAAATGCGTCAAGCCTAAAATCCAAGTTTAATTTGACTTCCCAGACTATATTAAATGAAGGCTGAATATTTCAATATTACCCTGTATTTCCCTTAGTACAACATGCTATATAGTTCCTTCTGGACTAATTTTCATAAAGGATGACACCATAACTGTCAAGTTCACTGTTACTTCCTAGTGCTAGAATATTGGAATATAGAAAAAAAAAACTGTTGTTGAACTACTGACATTACTGAGACCATAGGTTATAATTTATGCTAGTGGAGGTTATAGTAAAAAGATGACAAATAGAACCAAATAAGTTTCAGGACACACCTCAAAAATGTACAAGAAATATGATTTAGGGTAAATTATAATCTCTGACTTTCCTCACCTAATAATGGGGATAATAATGCTCAATTCACAGTTGTTGAAAAGATTTAATAAAATAATAGAAGTAGAGGGTTGTCAACAGACTATGCACTCAATAAATATTTGTCTTTTACTCTTCCTTCATAATTTAAAATCTTCCAATTTGACCCCTGTTGTGACTTATTTGTCATGTGAAAAAGTTGTTAAAGAAGTAAGAATATGGTATTTTACAATTTCCAACATACATCCACAGAGATTTCTTACATGATGTTTACAACAACCATGTAGGGTTACTGTAGGCAAATGACTTGCCCCAGATCACATGGTTGGGAGTGGTAAAAATTGGCATTTAAAATTGGATTCCTTCTCCTCAGTTCAGAGGTCCACATGGAGATTTATGTATTCTTGATGAATTTATCCTGAGGAGGATATTTTGTTATTTTTTGTGTTCTTCCATTCTCAAAAGACCTAATAACTGATCTAAAAGAGGCAATTAAATAGGAATCTTAACAGCAAGCATTCTAGCGGCCCCTGGGTGGCTCAGTCGTTAAGCGTCTGCCTTCGGCTCAGGGCGTGATCCCAGTGTTCTGGGATCGAGCCCCACATTGGGCTCCTCTGCTGGGAGCCTGCTTCTTCCTCTCCCACTCCCCCTGCTTGTGTTCCCTCTCTCGCTGGCTGTCTTTCTCTCTGTCAAATAGATAAATAAAATCCTTAAAAAAAAAAAAAAAAAACAGCAAGCATTCCATATCAGAACTTTTTTCCCCCCAAACTTTGGTTTCCATAATTGGAAATCTAATTTGACATGCTATATCTCATTTTCAAGAGAAAAAAAAATCACTTATCTTCAAATTTTAAAAATCCCATACAAATTAACAGCGTAAGAGGATTAACTGCAAAAGCACAGCTAGTTAGATGCCTCCTAAAATAATATTACTGAGTGTGATATTATGATTTATAGCAAGAAATTGTATTCTGTCTTTGTCTCCATTTCTGGCACAAAGGTCCTATAAAACCCTTGGAAATTCCTAAGTGCTGAGGGCCTTAAAGGTGTCTTTTGTTATGTTAATGATGACAGTTGGCTAGCCTCTAGGTAACCTAAGAATAGGGCTAGTTGCCAGAAAACTAACCTCGTAATTTGAGAGTTGGAGTTTTCAGTCCCACCCCTTGATTCCAGGGAGAGAAGAGAGGCTGGAGATTGAGTTCAAGCCCAGTGCTCAATGATTTAATTAATCATGCCTATGTAATAAAGCCTCCATATAAACCCAGAAAGACAGGGTAGGGAGAGTTTCCAAGTTGGTAATGGTGTGGAAATTTGGTAACAGTTGTACCCTTAGAAATCAAGAAAGTGCCGTTCCCTTTCCCACATACTTTGTCTTATGCATCTTTGACATCTGTCTGTTCCTGAGTTACGTCCTTTCATATTAATCTGGTCATCTACTAAGTAGAATGCTTTTCTGATTTCTGTGAGGCGCTCTAGTAAATTAACTGAACCTAAAGAGGGGGTTGTTGGAACCTTGAATCTATCACCAGTACGTCAGACGCATAGGTGAGAACCTGGATTTAAGATTGGCATCTGAAGTTGGGCACAGCAGGGGGCAGTCTTGTAGAATGGAGCCCTTGAACCTACAGGATCTGACTCTATCTCCAGGTAGTGTCAGAACTGAATTAACTGCTTGGTGGCGTGGGGGAAAAAAAAACAACCCAAAAACAAGCAAAACAAAAATTTAAAAAACAACAATGGGCTGGGGAGAAAAGTTCTTAGAAACTAAAAACATAGGTTTTACTCTAATTTATTTAGTGGCCATATTACTGCAAAGATATTCCCTTGAAACTCACTAGCACTATTAAACATAAATCTTTTGTTTTGAAGAGACCCACTATGAAAACTTGTAAAATTTTATACTGAGCTTCTACTCAAATGAAGTGAATTTCTTAAATTATATAATAATCAATTGACCTTTTAAGATAATATACATTAGTTATTAAATTAATCCAAATCTAAGCATCTGCCTTCGGCTCGGGGCGTGACCCCGGCGTTCTGGGATCGAGCCCCACATCAGGCTCCTCCACTATGAGCCTGCTTCTTCCTCTCCCACTCCCCCTGCTTGTGTTCCCTCTCTCGCTGGCTGTCTCTATCTCTGTCGAATAAATAAATAAAAAATCTTAAAAAAAAATTAATCCCAATCTATGTTCACCTCCAATCACTCTTCCAATTCGACCACCGTGTTCCTGCCACATTAGCTTCTGTAGCTCCTCAGTTACACCGAGGAACACTCTTTCCCTAGACACTCATGGAGATATTCAGCCAGTAAACACCAGTATGGCTCTCGCGGGTTAGAGCTGGCATCTGTTCTCATAGGCCAGTAATCCTTAAGCTGTTAAAGGCTTTTACTACTACTCCTGCATATAACCATATAGAAAAATCCTTGGTTTGGTTCACATTTCTCTTCAAAATTCATTAGGAGGCCTTTTTGGATCACAGTGACTTAAGAAAGCAGCTGCCCCTACACACACACACACACACACACACACACACACACACAGACATATGCACATACACACACCACCTAACCCCTGACCTCATCATCACACTCAGGTCATTATCTTCCGGACGGGCTTCATTTTCGTAGCATCTACTGCCCTCTGACATAATACAGATCACTGCCCAGGGGAGAGTGTGTGCTAAGTAAATATTTGCTAAATGAATAAATACTGAATCACATATATTTTCCAGTCTTCTCTTCATTAAAATTTTAAATTATTTTAATAATTCAAGTACATAATTAAGGAACAGGGGTATAGATTTAAGGGGAAAAAAGTCTCTTTAATTCCATAAAATGTTAAATTGAAAAAGACTTCAACGTGTCAAAAACTGTATCACAAGCCTCTATAAAAGGAAAATCATTAAACAGTAATACCGGACGAAGCAAGCTATGTTACTTAACAAGCTATGTGAAATAAACAGTCTTTAAGTGATCCGAAACTAACAGCATGAAGAGAAGACCTAGTTAAAAGTACAATTTTCTCCTGTACGAAGTATTCTTTGTTTGCATGTGTCCAGCATGAAAGCTGTTGCCTCAGACCTGTCTGTCCCAGAAAGACTTCTCTCTGCAAAAATCTTCCTCTCCTGTTCTGGCATCTGCACCGAATTCTGATACAAGCCACAAGTACTTGATTTAAGCTGGCAGGCAAGTCATCTGTCTAAAGTTCAACTTAATGGCTCATTGCCTAACTCACCTGAATATATTCACGAACTTTAATTTCCATTCTGAAAGAAATTTCTTTTTAAAAACAGCTAAATCTGAAGAAATATCAAACTTAACAAGGCAAATAAACTTTCAAATCACCGTTTAAATGTTAAAGTTGAACAGGTGTCTTTCTTGACTAAATTTTATCAAGCCCTATATTTTACCTCAAATCCTAGCTCTGCCACCCAATATTACTGTTTATTGATTTTCCTTTCATAAAGACTCATGGTACAGTTTTTGATGTGTTACAGTCTTTTTCAATTTAACATTTTATGGAGTCAAAGATGCTTCCTTTTCCTTAAGTCCACACCCTTATTCCTTAAAATATGCGGTTTATTCTAGTCTCTGAAGTCTAGGCTTTACAGCCCAGACAGATAGGAGGTAAGAACATAGGCTCCCAAGCTCCGCGTCTTATCTGTTGTGTTATCTTCTGCAAATTATTTATGATTTTGAGCTTCAGCTTCTCATCCATCACATTGTATGAGGTTAAAAACAACACTAATCTTGTATGGGGTAATTATAATACTTCATAAGAACATGTAAGGGTTAAAGAGATAATGAATATAAAAAGCTCAGCAAGTAGCTGGTTTCTAGCAATTGCTCAATGAATTCAATGAGTCAGCAAACATTTACTGAAAGCCTACAATGGGCGAGCACCTGTTCTAGGCCCCGGTGCTACAGCTGCACAAACTGTTAAATGTAATTCTGGCTCTCGTGGAATTTTCATTCCACTTAAGGAAGACAGACAAGTAAAAATACATCATATGAAATAACTTCAAGTAAACACAACTGTTGCAAAGAGATAGTAAGAGGGGAAGAGGGGAACAAAAGGTCAGGGGTTATTTCACACAAGGTAGTCAGAAAAGGCCTCTGTGATGAAGTGACACTGGAACAGAAACTGATTCAGTCACAGGCTCTGTGCATATCCAATGTGCTTGCTAACATAAGAAGGATGGTGCTGGGTGATCAATAACCCTTGTTCACAACAATGCCTCACATCTTCCATACCTTTTCACAGGCTTTGGGAAGCAGAGCAGGAGAAATCAGCCTGAAGAGGGTGATGGAGGGCTGGCATGGGCACCCACTAGCTTTCTTATCATGAGAAAGTTAAATAAATCCTAATTCTAGATTGTCTAGTTTTCTGTACTCCTGAAGATAAGAAAGAGAATCCTTTGGCCACTGTGTCCTCCAGTTAGGCATTATATAGATATACTTGTATTTTCATGGATAAGAAAGAAATAAATAGGAAGTGAGCAGTAAGTTGCTATAAACAGAAATTCTATTGAGACCAAAATAGCATTCTTTATGTAGGCTAAAAATGAAGTCTGGCAAGATGGAAATGATATGTTTTACAGCATATTATATGGTCAAAGACATTAACTTCTTACACAAATTAAATCAAGAAACAGATTCCCATTATAAGAGTATAAATAATTTCTCAAAGGAAGATATATAACAGATAATACCACCATAATAAAATCCGTATCAATTTGTTCTTCACTCGTAATTGAAAATTGTCTTTTACAACCTCTGCTTTGTGCTTTTCTTTTAAAAGCATAATATGATTCATTAAATAACTTGCATAACAATATTTACAACAAACAGATAATAATCTGCATATTTCAAATACCAGTTCTTTAGATCAGGTTAATAGTCGGCTAGATAAACTTTAAATTTCTACCTCATAAAACAATCATACATAGCTCCTTAATCTTCTATAGCTTTCAGTCGACAGTTATTTTCATAGCTAGTGCTATATAAAATGATGAGATAATCAGCTCCACAGCCAGTGTTAGGGGTTTGGGAGAAAGAGAACAATTGTCCATGTTAACAGTCCACAGAATCTATTCCATTTATCTAGGCTCGTTTCATGGAAAACTTTATATAGAGAAGGATATAGCTTTATTTGAAATTATGTTTTCTTTTTTTTTTTAAGATTTTATTTATTTATTTGACAGAAAGAGAGACAGGCAGCGAGAGAGGGAACATAAGCAGGGGGAGTGGGAGAGGAAGAAGCAGACTCCCAGTGGAGGAGCCTGATGTGGGGCTCAATCCCACAACGCCAGGATCACGCCCTGAGCCAAAGGCAGACGCTTAACGACTGAGCCACCCAGGCGCCCCTGAAATTATGTTTTCTTATTCAAGCCCAGAGCTGTACTTTTAAGTGCCTCTTGTATGGCTTTGGTCTCTCAATTTAGACCTGCCTCCGCTAGTAGAAAATGCAAATATTTGGTTGGCTGTAAAATGGGATATCGATATCCCTGAAAACCCAGCTGCATATCTTGTTGACCTAACATGCGTAAAAAGTTTCTTCACTGCACTGAATTTTATTTCATGCTGGAATTATACTGGAATTAAAGTTCATACTTTTACATGTACAGGTAAGGATACAAAACTCCTGTCACTTACAGCGATAGAGGGAGGGTAGTAGTAGAGGAGAGGTTGAAGACAACCCCTACATTTATGGTTCAAGCAGCTAAGTATTTGGTGGTATAGGTTTCCCCCATTATCCAAAAGTTTGCTTTATGCCACTCTACTCTTACAAAAGACTTACATTAGTACCTGTTTTTGCTAACCAAAAGAAATTCAAAGAGGATTTTTCACTTTTGTGAAAATGGTAACTGCTTCTTTGCTTTATGTCATTTTGGCTTACAAAAGGTTTCAGAGGAACACTCTACTTTTGGATAGTGGGGAACACTTGTGCCATTTACTATAAAAGGAAGAACAAATTTTGGAGTTAAAGGTGTTAAATTTAGTTGTAGGTAAAGAGTAGAAAAATCTATTACAAACATCTTTTGGGAAAGACATAAATGGAAGCTAGAAATATAAATTTGTAAGCCTCTGGGATATAAATAGTAAATGAGGCCATGGGAATAGATCACCTTATCAAAAAAAAGAACACCTAGAATTCTGCAGAACAACAGCAGTTATTCATTGATGGAAGAGGAAACATTGACAGACTTCTCTGTTTTTCTGGAGAAAAATGTGGCAACCTGCTTCAAACTAACGGAGAATTTTTATAGGGTTTTCTGAAATTAAAATGGAAATAGCAAATGAAAAAATATAAATGAAGAATGGCCAATCTTATAATTCTAGAAAATTGTGCAAGAAGGCCAATTTCCTAGCCACAGAACTAGTGTTTAGCAACTGACTGTCAAAATCTGTGAAAGCAGGGGCGCCTGGGTGGCACAGCGGTTAAGCGTCTGCCTTCGGCTCAGGGCGTGACCCCGGCGTTATGGGATCGAGCCCCATATCAGGCTCCTCTGCTATGAGCCTGCTTCTTCCTCTCCCACTCCCCCTGCTTGTGTTCCCTCTCTCGCTGGCTGTCTCTATCTCTGTCAAATAAATAAATAAATAATCTTTAAAAAAAAAAAAATCTGTGAAAGCAATGTTAAGGCTCAGCCCCTCAGTAATGACTGAGTAACGTAATGGGAGTACAAATACAGACATTATGTTCTAGACTAACAAAGGATAGTATAACAGTTGTTTTGATTTTTTTTTTTTTTAATTTCTTTAGCAGAATCTGGATTACCCATTAGCAATCTTGGGAATAACACTTGCTTCATATATATCCCTAGATATATAAAAATTGAATTAGCAGATATTAACCTGCCAGGTTTTCTGGCTGTTTATGGCTACGCTGTTCTTCACAGTAGACGGCCTCAAAAAAAAGGGCTCTTGACTAACCGAGTTCAAGTTCTGAAACATCAGAAGTACTCAGAAGCCAAGCCAGGTCCATTGCTCCACTTTGGGCCAAGCCCCATAGGCTTTACCTTAAAAAACAAGCCATCTTCATACCCATTCCTTACCTCACAAATCTCCTAGAGCACATGAAAGTAATGTGTTCTGTGCTAGATCTCAGAGGTGAAAATCACCTAGAACAATCTCACCCAGCTGACGTGACGGCTCCACATAAGAAACTTATGATTTACTGTTTTGGGAAAAGTAGTGTAGTTTTTAAAACTTCTAATGTGTTAAATATATTGTAAAGTTAACATTAAAAATTAAAATTCTAATTTCCTCATAATTGCTGGACATATTCTTTGACTTCTACATCTTAAAATCTTTTATAAACTCAAAGTCTGAACCTTCTAAGGTGTAAAAAAAACCCCAAAAAACCCTCAAGTCTTTTAAGGAAAACTGGGAAGGAAACAAAACAAAACAAAACAAAGAATAGGCCATTTGTAACCCAACAAACACTGAATAAAAAGGCAACCCATCTTAATAAAACCAAGGAAATGCTAGGCTTCCACATTAGTACCAGTGGTAATCACAGAGCCCTTTTGGTTCCAAACTTTTATATATAATCTAAGAACTCTATTTGTTGTGGTAAATGTTAACTCACATTTAAAATACACACACACACACGCACACACATAAATGCACTTACCTTAGGAATAGGATTCAGGAGAACTACACCTGATTTCTTAGTGATGACCTGTTTTGTTGTATAGTGATGGTCTATAAGTTGAGGAATGTTTGAAAAACCAGTGCCTTCAAATCGATATAGATTCTGGAGAAAGAACAACAAAGTAGAATAAATATGAAGACATTGCTTCAGCAAGACTACATTCAGCAATAAATTAAGTTCCACTAAGAAAAACTATTATATGAATATATATAATACTACTGAATGGTTAAGATGGCGAGAGTAAAAATAAATAGATAAAACTCCAACATGCTTAAAACTTTCAACTTTCCATCAAGAAATTAATTTTTATAATGACTAAACATAATTCAAACTGTTAAAAAAGAGGAAAAAGGAAAAAAATGAAAAACTAACAAAGACCTGGAATGCATTTTGCTAAGTGATAACCAAAGGAAAGAATGCATGAGATACATTTGAGTTAATAAACAAGAAATGCTTTTACATTATGTTTACATATATGTCCCATCTGATAAAGCTTCCAAGATCAAAAATAATGTCAAAAGTTTGAGGCTATTATATTATATGCAATATAATAATAAATGTTTGAAGAACACCTCAGATGATCACTATTTCCTACTTATCAATATAGTAGTAGTTGGTATTTTTCTTACGGGGTTATTCATGTATTATTCTTTCACCAAAAGCACCTAATTATTTACACACCACTGACAAAGAATTAAAATGCACAGTGACAAAACTGCAAATATTGGCATGCTCAATCTTGCACTTTGTGGTTTCATGACATTAGGTAAGTAACATTTTCTCAAACTTTGTCACAACCCCTCTTCTCTTGTCTTCATATTTCAAGTAGACATGCAGGTCAATTATCATATGACTGAATTGATAGCAATAAATTTAGCAAATAAAAAATATCATATTGGCCATACTTTTCAATGCAGGAAGCACTGGAATGCAACATAATGTAATAAAAACTTCTGATTGTTCACAAAATGCTTGCCCACACATATACAGGTGATGTGTACAGATACCAACATGAATGTGCTAAGAAAACTCTATGTTAAGAAATAAAAACATTTAGGGGCGCCTGGGTGGCACAGCGGTTGGGCGTCTGCCTTCGGCTCAGGGCGGGATCCTAGCATTATGGGATCGAGCCCCACATCAGGCTCTTCCACTATGAGCCTGCTTCTTCCTCTCCCACTCCCCCTGCTTGTGTTCCCTCTCTCGCTGGCTGTCTCTCTCTCTGTCGAATAAATAAATAAAATCTTAAAAAAAAAAAAGTAAGTAACATGATAAAATTTATACAGAATCAAGTTTCAAATCAGCCACTAGTGTCATAACATAATGTCTTCTATAAAATTCTGACACACCTCTATAACCAGAGAAACAGTGAATGTAATAATGGGGATTTTCATTTAAGAACCTATCTAGCTTTTAAGTTAGAGAGTTTTCGGCCATTGACATAGTAATCATGATGGGTATAGACAGTGAGTGATGCAAGCAGCAGTATTTACTTCATGGGACAAAATAAACTGATTTCTAGCAATTATCCTTTAAAGCAATCAGTTCGACATCAGTTAAGTTCTCAGAGTCCTAACTGTGCAAAACGAGTTAACTCACTTTCTTAATGATGAAGATAAAGTAACGAATCTCAAAATGATGCTAAGATGACATATGCTTAAAAAGTTCAGCTAAGCCTCAAGCTAAGGTCAAGAGTAGCACAGTCACAAAAACTTTGACGACTTGTTTCTTGATACTTTCAAAATTCCGAATATTGTAATTTGACCTTGTTACAAATCTGTATAAATTTCTTGTAGCTCAGATGACATGAAGTTTTGGTTCACATACAAATGGATTCTTTTTTAAATTTTTCTATATAGCTTTAGCAATAATACAACACAGAGAATCCAGACTAATCTTTAAATCTGACACTTTTCTTTGGGCTCAGGTTGCTACTAATGATCTCTTAAGTGAATTCGAACAGAAGCAATAAAAAATAGTAATATAGAATAAATTTTTGCAAATTTCTACAAAGATCATTTTGTTGATTGTCATCTGTATTACATGATTACGTATTATGTAATATGTCATCAAAATAAACTATGAATACAAATATAGAACTCAAATTTTGTAAAACAAAAATTATATAGATCCCATAATTGGAATATATCAAAAAAACTCAAAGAATATACATGGAACCCATAAGGTGGTGTTATGAAAACATTTGCTACATCTAGAATTTATTTGAGTTATCACTGTGCTACTTACGAATCAATCATGCATATGGATGAAAAACACATAAAAAAACAGAATCAGATTTTGTTGCTATACATACTTCCGGAGTACTGTTATTATACAAAGAAGTAAGACGCACATAAAAATGAGAAGGGGATTTGATGAATGTATAATCTCAAATAATAGGCCTGCGTAGATTCCCTGGAAAAGAATTGAGAACAAGCAGACTTAAGGAAAAGCAAGCAAACAAGCAAGCAAGCAAGAAAGCTTTCTGAAAGACGTGGCTGAGATGAATAAACTAAATAAAAAACAAAAGTCTAAATATTTTTGTGGTGAAATACCTAAAAATGAAAATATACAACATAAGCTCTAGCTTTCTCAAATAAAAATGGCACATGGAATACTTACAAGTAACTCATTAAACCAATACACAGGAAGGATTGTTGGAGAGTTTGGGAAATAGTATTAATAAGATTTCTGTATGTCTTTTCCTAGTTAACTTTTATTCATTCTTCAGGTGTTGTCTCAAATTTAACTTCCTTAAGCTTCCCAGTTAAGAGCTTTTATAGCAATGTCTATCTACTTCACAGCTTTATAATTACTACTTTACGGCCTATAATTACATATAACATGTGATCTACGAGCGACTGTGAGCCTCCCTCCTAGACTCTAAGCTCCACAGTTATATCCCTGGGCCTGAAGTACGCACTCAATCAGTATTTCCTGGAAATTAATATTAATGAGGTTTGGAAAGGCTTTGTTTAATTATTAAGAAGAAAGTCTCCTAAGTCTGTAATCGTGTGTCAGGGACACCGAAAATTATATCTTATGACAGTTCACTTTGACTTCAAGTTACTTATTGCCGTCTCTTGGGTCCTTGAAGGATAGGAATAGTGAAAAAACTCTAAAAATACAACAATAAGGCACAAACTTGGAATCAACCGTCATTCAAACAAGTGTGGGATTTACTCACTTTCACTTAGCCTTCCTTAAGACCCATGGCATGAATTTAAAAACACATGTAGTTCAAAGAGCATAGAGATTGCGACACGAACAGAACAAAGTAAACTTGTCTGGTACACGCAGAGACTAATGTACTAGCTCGAAGTGGAACTTGGCACATAATAGACATCCAATAAATACCTGTTGAATCAATCAATGATTCAATACATTGAGCTACCCAATTTCACACAATAATTACAACCTCCACTTTGGGGTTATTTTTGTTTTATTGACTCATATCCCTGGGCTTTACACACTACTCACTTAATTAGTATTTCCTGAATAAATGGATAAAGAAATAAAAGATGATGATATGCCATTACATAGAGGATTTTTTCTTTTATTTTAAAATATTTATTATTATGTTGTTATTTTTAATTCACCATACCTTATTTCAAATTTTTATTTGAAATATCTTATTTCAAATGTATTATTTCAAATTCATCACCATATATTATTTCAAATTTCAATCATCCCTAATTCTGCATCTTTAATATTTCTCTGTTCATGAATTCTACCAATGTCTCACTGACTAGGTTTCAAGTTTACTGAGAAATAAGCCATACATTTTTCAGTTTCATCTCCTTACACTGAATAAGATGGTACTTTGCAAAAATGGATTTTTAGCAAATGCCTGTCATATAAATAAATTAGAGAATTATAACTGAGCACTTTCCCATTAATAATAAGACCTTTCTGGAGCACTTTTGTCTTACTACATGTATATTTGTTTTATCACACACAAAAATGAGGATTTGCATATATTTACTTATCAAATGTAACAAGGCTATGTAAATCTCTACGAAAATTCTATCAACATTTATGACACAAAATAAACAGTTTTAGGAACAAACTCTAAGTATGTTTAGGTACAAACTCTGTTACATCAAACACCCTAACCAGGCTGGTAACTACGGAACAGGTCGGTGACTAACGCTAGAATTACTCTGAGATTCAGATGCTCCCAGACATGCTTAATATTATCTGGCTTTATGAAATTAATATATTTAGTGTCCAATAAAAAGTACAACCCTTCTTGCTTGAAGAGCTAACACAAAAGATAGATATTCTCTGCCAGAATAGTAAAAAATGTAAAAATTGAAAGTATCTGTGTCCATCTTGATCATTCATAATGTTCACATAATGTTCACAGCATGCAGAGTTTCACTGCATGTTAAAGAGTAACTGTGTGATGCATACCAAAAAAACCCAGCTTCAAAATAATTGCCATCCTACGCTGCAGTTGACAATGTTGCTAAAAATACCATTTGTGATTAATGAATACTTCAGACCTAAACGTATAAATTCTAAAACAACACTTTCATTATTATTTAAATTTCACAAATAAATCTCCTGGAAACCAAAAAGACATTTTTTAAATTAACTTTTCCAATTACATGGATATTTCTTACAAAATACATTTGTATTTTTTCTCAAATAAAGTCATTAATGGTAAAAATGTCTAATATTTGCATAGCACTTTATACTTTACAAAATATATATTAACTGATTTGATTCCCACGATCATGATACAGGCTATTAATCCCATTTCTTTCCAAACCATGGATCTTCTAAAGTGCAAAACAGGGATGGATTCCGAAGTCTTATGATAACAAGTTCAACACTTTTTTCATATTATTTGGTATTTTTCTCATTTTCTAAAATCTCATCTTTCTTTATGTCTTTCTCTCTTAGGACACCTAGCCCCTCATTTATGTACAGCTTTTTATAATCTACTATTAGATTATAAACTCCTTGATTGGACTTTAATAGGCAACCATTAAATATCTGATAATGAATTCCCCCATTTATTGGCCCCTTTCAGGCAACACGCATATGAGGAGGGAAATGGGATAATTTTAGCTCATGGAAGATTTACCCACACAAAATGAAAAGGAATTAAAAACTCTCCCAAAAGTCTAGATCACCTCAAAACTCCTATTTTCAACTGAATGAAGGCATAACATTATATAGTAAGAATTAACTAAATAAAATTAGGCAGTGGAAAACCTGAGGCATTCATAGAAATACTAGCACTCTCATCCTAAATAGAGATCTTTGCAAAATTTCAATGACAGAAAGAAGCTGAATAAAATCTTCAAATGTGGAACCTGCAACAATGTCTTATTTTCAAAATATATTATGCTGTTCATTTTAGTCACTTAAAACACAGTGAAAATATTAAAGACAAGTGATAATTTGCAAGTAGACCCTTTCCTTTTTGTTTCTAAGAACAGCAATTTAAATTCCTACAATTACATTTTAAACTATAAGTGATAATAAGGGAAATACTTAAGTCTTGTTTAATGTATGATGTATTTTTAAAATAGTAACTTTTAGAGCTTAGAAAATAGAGGGAGACGTTCACATAAAATTTTAGTTTATACTTTACCTATGACCTTTCCTTCTACAATTCTCATACTGTTTTATAAATATTGCCAGCATGGTCCCAGGTTGGAATAGGGAAGCTTATCTACATCCATAACTTAAAGGCATATACAAATTATAAGAGTTTGCCAAGGAAATGAGGAATGACATATTACTAGAAACTGTAGGTTGGATGTACAAACATAGGAAAATATGATTTTGAAGCTGAAGACCGAATACTACACAAAAGTAATAATGCTATGAAAATTATAATATACACTTTAATGGATTTATTCCTTTTAACCCATCTGAATGACATCTTCATTTCAATATAATTTCTAGATGTGAATATATGAAAGCCACTTTATACTCTGAAATGGTTACTTTCATGGTATGTGAATTCCACCTCAAAATTATAGA
Source organism: Ursus americanus (assembly GCF_024610735.1). NCBI lineage: Eukaryota > Metazoa > Chordata > Mammalia > Carnivora > Ursidae > Ursus > Ursus americanus. Next base: position 3,704,086 of record NC_142131.1, read on the forward strand.
TAGATACATTGATATATACATAGAGAAAGATCTGTAGATACATATCTACCTAAAACCCTCTGATCTTTATCTAATGATAACGGTTCAATCTTTTTGTAAGATAATTATGTCCAGTACCTGGACATAAACTGAAATCTTAGATAGCCAGCTTGAAATTGCATGCTATTTGAAATGCTAGAGTAAAAAATGACAAATAGAGGCCTTCATATGCCAAAAATATTAAAAACTTCTCAGTAGGTAAAATTAAACAAAATTTTGAGATTGAACATCTGTTCAATGCTTAATCAAGAATATAACAAACTTAAGAAGCAGTTTAGCAGTACTTAAATAAACTTCAATAAATTAGTATTAGTAATATGAAGCACTGTGAATAAGTCACTTTAAAAATGTTTCATCTATTTCTATTTATTGTTTATTAATGCCAATAAGCAATAACTTACACATAAAGGGGAGGGAGCCTTAAACCTAAATTAATAATAAAGCTAATTCAACTATCATTGTTCCATTTAGTAAGGAATTTCATCATCCCTATTTAATAACATATTTCTTAAAAATCTTTCACGGTACATTTTTTAAATTTTATTTATTTATTTGAGAGAGAGTGAAACAAGGGAGAGCACAACCTGGGGGAGGGGTAGAGGAGGAGGGAGAAGCAGTTTCCCCACTGAGCAAGGAGCCCGATGCAGGACTTGATCCCAGGACCCTGGGATCATGACCTGAGCTGAAGGCAGACACTTAACTGACTGAACCACCCAGGTGCCCCTCTCATGATACATTTTTGACAGCAATTTCAAGGGCCAGTTTCGGGAGCATAAAATTCGTTATTAAATTTATCCAAAAAAAAAAAAAAGGAAAAATTGTGATAATCATATTTTTTAATTTTTAATTTAAAATAGCTTTAATGTTCAAGTTTAACTTAAAATATTTTAAATTTTTGGAGCACCTGGGTGGCTCTGCTGGTTAAGCTTCTGACTATTGATTTTAGCTCAGGTCATAATCTCAGGATTGTGATATCGAGCCCTGCATCCGACTCTGTGCTCAGCTAGGAGTCTGCTTGAGATTCTCTCTCTCCCTCTCCCTCTGCCCCTCCCCCTGCTTGTGCTCTCTAAATAAATAAATAAAATCTTTAAAAATATATATATTAAATGGTTATACATTTAAATTTAATTTAAATGTATAACAACTACTTTTAATTTATAATATCTTAAAATACATATGTCCTTAGTAAGAGTAACATTTTAGTGAATTTTGGCACACTGTACTGAAGGAATTCAGAAAAAAAATTAAGTACTAAGCATAAAATGTTTTGGGCATGTATCACAAACTATTCATCATTTTATTATAATTATAGCATAATAAACTACATCAAAATATACATATAAACTAAATTGGAAACGTACATCAACAAATTGTATGATAAAGTGTCTCCTTTGTCCATCAGAATATACAGAAAGGACATATTCACCAGGTTTCCCATGACTCTCTCGCACCAAGAAGTCTCCTTGTTGTTTTAATAGATCTTGCGCTTCTATTCTGGGAATTGCTCCATGGTACCAGTCCTGTTCTGCCAGGGGCTTCTCACTTACAGGGATCGTATCACAGAACTTGAGCAAACATTGAGAAAAAAAACAAATAAATAATACATTAGAGAAAATAGGAATTCTTCCTGGTAAAATTCATAGCAATTATATATACTTCTTACAGAATTTCCTCTTTTTAATCAACCAATTAAAAGTTTTGTGATGAATCTGAATTTTTCATAATTTTTAAAGAATATATCTCTTGGAACACTGGTGCTGAAGTTTAGCTCAAATACATATCTTTCAATACTTCAAGTTTATATTCTATCATATGTAGATGCACACAATACTAGCATTTAGTGTTAGAATTTATAGTCTTATTCACCATATTATAAAAGAAATCCACATATTTAACATTTGCCAACCAGAGAATTATGATAAAAGGGAGTATTATCAGAGAAATTTGTCACAAAACAATTTCATTTTTATTTAAATTAAAAGTTAATTATTTTTATGGAATAAACTTTCAAGGACACAGGCTGTAGAATGCCCATGTCATATGTTCCAGAAGCAATATCTAAGGCTTCATTTGATGCTTCCTTGCTGCTGTGCCTTCCCATTCTTACTCTCATTCCCCTGACTGGCTTAGACATTACCACTGCCACACGGCTGGTCCTGATCCTGCACAGCAAAGGCTACTAAAGCCTCAGGAGAAAGAGCATCACTAGAAATCACCAACACAAAATTATAAACATGTGGCAAAAACAAGAGAGGACTATAAACCACAACCATGGCAGGAAAAGCAGATTATCTGTTATTTTAGGAGGCTACATGCTAATACCAAATAACAGATAACTAAGGAGCGAGTTACATGTCCATGAAAGGTTTCTAATTGATGATAGATGTAAGCACATTTTCTAGCTATAAGTAAAAGTTTATTTTTATCATCCAAAGAACTAAACTGCCCCAGATGGTTAAGAGTACTGTACGGGTAAGGTACAATAATGTGCACTAAGTCTTAAGATAGTTAGAATATAATATGCACAATGTCTCATGAGAAAGTAATTTATAAATTGGAGAAATTAGAATTAATAATAAATGAAAGGTAAATATTCACACATACGGTTTCTCAGGCTGATGTTATGAACTCTACATAGGGACAAAGTATGACATCTTTGTGGTAAATGAAAACTAGTTCTGAAGATAGCCTTCACTGTTTTGTACCACTGAAGAGGCCCCAAACTTATAGGTCAAAGTTCCATTTTACATTATCCAAAACCCATTCTATTGATTTAAAAAAAGAACCTTGAAAAATCCCAAATGGATTTCAAAGAAGAGCTCACATTTTAGTTTCTCCTTCTTCCACTTATCATACACTTAATTCCTTAATTCTAAACATGGTGTGACTTACACAGAAATTTTTTGCAAGCTAAATAAGCTTTTCCTTTAGCACTAATTATGATAAATAGAATATTTCAAAAATGTTAAATCAGTGCTCCCAAAAATGGATTTAAAGAACAAATTACATAGAGAACCAGTCACAAGTATGAGGTAAAAACAAATGCATAATCCACACAAAATTAAATTTTTGTGTAAACTGATAGTTCATAATTCTTAAAATAGGTAGTCAAAATTATTAAATATATCTTTTCCAAAATTTTATTACACTGTATTTCACTATAACAAACACCAAATTTTTTACTACAATACAAATATTTCCAAGCGTTGCCAATGGCAAAAGTGTTTTATTGATTTTTTTTTCTGACCAAAAAAAAAATCAATAAAATAAGAAATTCAATGTCACCTCCTTGCAAAGAACTTGTTTTCATCATTATCTTTCAAGAAGGTCTACATATTAGAAAGGCGTCACAAACAAGGATGTCGTGGCTTGATTTCTTGTCCTATTCAACCTATCTTCCCAAATGTTGATTTATTTAGAACAGTAAAATGCAGAGCCTGGAGAATTCATTACGTCAGAAGGGCATCTAAGTACAAAGGCTCAGCTAACACCGAGAAATTCATTTAAGGATTTGAATGTGAAGAATATGTTTGGGGGAAAAAAATCACCCTGCAAGAACATCTATATTTGTTTATTTGTTTGCTTTATAAAAGAAGTGAATGGGAAGGAACTTACTTTACTAAATCACAGGGATTCCACACTAGTTCTTCGGTTTTACTAGTTTCTTTGAAATAGACATCTGATACCGTTATAAAGAATAAGCTGGGGGTACCTGGGTGGCTCAATCAGTTAAGCTTCCAACTCTCAACTTCGGCTCAGATCATGATCTCAGAGTTGTGAGATCGAGCCCAGTGTTGGGCTTTGCACTCAGTGCAAGTCAGCTTGTCCCTCTCCCTCTGCTCCTCACTTCTCCCACCCCGGCACCATGCCCCCTGAGCATGTGTGCGTGCTCTCTCTCAAATAAATATGATCTTCAAGAAAAAATTGTGTAAGCTGAACAGTTTATGAGTGTATCCGTGTATACATGCGTGTACATACATACATACACAGGGAAAGGCCCTACATATGCCCTGTCTGGGTCTATCAGGTTTTACAGGGACTTTATAAGGACTTTGCAAGCATTGGAACATTTTATTAACACAATTTCAATTAAATTCCAACACAATTCTGCAAGCTTGTTAGTAATAGAATGTAGAATGCATCAGCAACAAAATCCAACATCCCAAGAGCCATCATAATTACATCAAAAAGAAAACGAAGCTTTTTACTTCAAATATATATCTTTCTAATCCTCAGTAGGGAAAGATTTTTCCTTGTCAGTAAGTTATCTAAGATTTTTGCCCAAGATATGGGGGGGGAGGGGTTTCTTTTTTGAAGTTATAGCTAATCTAACACAGTAATTATATTTAATAAGACAAGCTTCCCTGATTGACTGGGCTAGCTGTTCAGTTATTTTCCTGGGCCTTGTTCTTAAAGAACATTCCAGTAAAAACATATTGGGCTTAGTGAAATAAAAAGATTCATTTAAGTGAAAAGGCAATGAGGAGTCAATACTAGAAAATGAAAATATTTTGGGGGGGAATAAGGGCCTATCTTTTTTTCTTACCCTAGTTCAGACTAATTTCCAAATATGTAATGAAAATCCGTACGACTTCACTTACTTTTTTAAAGATATTTATTTATTTATTTATTTATTTATTTATTTATTTATTTGAGAGAGAGAAAGAGAGAGTGCACACACTCAAGCAGGGGGAGGGGCAGAAGGGAAAGGAGAGAGAGAATCTCAAGCAGACTCTGTACTGAGAGGGGAACCCAATGTGGGGCTCCGTCTCACAACCCTGTGATCGTGACCTGAGCCAAAACCAAGAGTTAGAAGCTTAACTGACTGAATCACCCAGACGCTCCAATTTGTGTGCCTTTATTGCAAACATTTCAGTGCAAGATGAACTCCTTTTTGAGAGGCAAAAAAAAAAAAAAGTTAAAAAAAAAAATCAGGGGCACCTGGCTGTCTCAGTTGGTAGAGCACGGGACTCTTGATCTTGGGGTTAGAGATTCGAGCTCCACATCGGGCACAGAGATTACTTTAAAAAAATAAAATCTTGGGAAAACCTCGGTGGCTCAGTCGGTTGAGCATATGACTCTTGATTTTGGCTCAGGTCATGATCTCAGGGTCCTGGGATCAAGCCCCATATCGGGCTGTGTGCTCAGCACACAGAGTCTACTTAAGATTCTCACTTTCCCTCTCTCTCTACCTCCCCCACTCACTCACACTTTCAATCTAAAATAAATACATAAATAAGTAAATAAAATATTTTTAAAAAATAGTAATAAAATCTTAAAGAAATCAAATTCTGGATACTATTAATATCAGGCACCCAAATAAGAAACTATTAAAAAAAAAAAAGGAAAGAAAACAACTTGGAAAACATATAAGTAAACCTCTCAAGGAGCTTGAACAAGCTAAATAAAACTTCACCACAAATATAAAAATTTTTAATAACCATAAAAATGACATTTAATTCTCTTTTCTATTCTTATATAAATTTAGTCATTAATAATCTAAGAAAAGAATTACTTCAAATCTAGTTTAATATTATACTGGAATGAGACTAAGTAATTTGGGATTTTAAACATTTCTAAAAATTCCATAAAGACCTCTTTAAATTTAAAGCGACATATCACTGGAAAATTTTAGATTAGTAATCAAACATCATACAATCAGAAGTAAGAGAATCACTTACTTGCAAAAGGTTGGAATAGGTCTATTGAATAGGAATCTGGCTTTTAGTAGTAAAAACTATTTTCAGTGAAAGGAAAATGTAACCATAGGAGAAAGCATATTTTATTCCGTTTAGAGTTTGATGGTTGAACAAACGTTTAACATAAAATGAGAATATGAATAATAATATTCTTCCTGCTACATTTTTCCAAATTTCTAAATAACCCCATCTTGAATTTATGAAATGAGTTAATTCTTAAAACAATGAAAAATAGAAAATATTCTAGATATTTGATCTTCATGATCATTGCCTCAGTCTAAACAAACAGTACGTAAATTAATTAGAGCACTGGTCTGTCTTTAAGAGGCACTAAGGCCTATCTGTAATTCTATAAATTCTAACGTTTTTAGCAATAAAGTAGAACTGATCATTTTTTTAAATTACTGATACCTTTAACCAAAACAATGATATTTCATCTAATATTCCTTTTCCACAGTGAAACTAGGAACAAAACTCTTATTCATAAATTTCTTGATTAACAATTTGTTGTACTTTTTAAGAACCTGAGTTTGTTTAGTCTTTAGCTAATAACTGTTGTCCAGCATAATAACTAGTCAGAATTACATTCTGATCAGAGACTTGCATTTTCATGCAATTCTTTCCAAAACTTTACCTAAAAAGATAGACAAGTAAGCCAAACTTGAATAATACCTTACTTCCACAACTTCCCATTTCCTTGATTGGCTTTTTGTGTACCTTCTTGGATCTCTCATAAGAGACACTATCTCTAGCAAACTATATTTTCTTAAAGGTCTTTTGGTTTTGGTTCTCTGTTTCTTCCAATAAGTGATCTCCTCTGGCTTTAGTGATTTTTTTTCCCTTGCTTCTTTAGTTCCCTTGCTCTTCTCTTTATTAATAATCTATTTCTTTTTCCACTTTATTATTTTTATCCATTTACTTTTTCCAATTGTACTTGTGACTCTAATTCATCCTCTCTCATCGGATCATTTCACTGCATGTTTTCTACAGTTTTATTTTTTCAGTAGCAAATATTCTTTCCTTAAGCTCATACAATATTATATCTAAAATGTGCCACAATATCAATAATAACACATTTTAGTCAACTAACTGTATTCAGTGTTAATTTCATGTTACACATATCAACTAAAACTATTACCAGGTCATTCTAAGGAGTCATATCTTAATAAATTTAAACATTTGTCAGTATGTTGAGATTTCCGGTGAAGAATACAATATCAGTTTGACATGACCAGATCATTTGTTTCAAGCATTTGATCAAACATGTGAAAGAATAGATGTGCTCTCTATATAGTGAAATTATAGGTTACAGAAAATAAATCCAATAAGCCTTTCTTAAAAATTATATGTGATAATGCTAATGATTCAAAGCTAGCAATTCTGAGAAAAATATTTAGTTTTCCTAAACATGACTAACTAGGCAGGAGAATTCAGTGTATGTATGGTAGTGAGATGATTCAAGAATTTTTATTTTTATTTTCCCTTATTTCTCATTTTTCTATATCTTAGTGTCTGGGGAGTGGGAATGGCTAGAAGGAGGGGAAGTAAGTTAAAACCTTAAGAATAAAGGAAGACAACTAAGGTTTAAAATACATAGTGTTTAACCTAAATTTAACAACATGCCTTGTTAAAGGAAGTACAAGGCTGCTCTGCTAGGCTTGAAGGAGAACACTAAAAACCACAAGCAGTTTATTATGTTATGCATGAAAAGAACTACATTTCCCTATGCCAATGGTGGAAGCCAAGCATTAGAATAATAACATTACAATGATGTACAACTTAAACATAGCTGAATTATAATTTTCTAATTTTCTAAAAAGGAAAACCAGCAAATCTTATTTACTATATTTTTTTATATAATAGAAGCATATCTTTATTTTCCAAAATTTTTATTTTCTGAATTCTCATACAAAGTAATTCTAAAATTGAAATAACATATATGCCAATACGGTATAGAAAAATATGAATTTTAAGGAAATAAGAGTTGAACAATTTTTTTTTTCAAGTAGGCTCCATGCCCAGCATGGAGTCCAACATGGGGCTCAAACCCACCACCCTGGGATCAAGACCTGAGCTGAGATCAAGAGTCAGATGCTTAACCAACTGAGCCACCCAGGTGCCTCAAGAGTTGAATAATTTAATAATTCTTCTGAGGTCTTGAGAACAATTATTTGGACCAAGATTTGCTTTATTCTAGTTTTAAAGAACATTTTTCAAAGAGTGCTACTGTTAGAAAGGTGTTATCATTCCATAGAACAGTGATACCATAGTACTCACAAGGGATTGTAAGATGGAGCAAGTTGTTTGCTCAACCGCTTACTACAGAAATTCTGCAGTAAAACACTCTGAGAAAGGAAAGTATTCTTGATATGATTAGAACAGATCTCATTAAATAGAATGTGGCTTGAAAGACTTTCAATGGAAATGGACATGCATGATTACCAGTAAGCTTCCAGATTATGCAATTAATCCTAACAACCCTGGTGCTGACTTCAGAAGTGGTCTCTGAGAAATAGTTCTCAAAGCAAAATTATAACCTCCTGCAGCAGAGGAAGATGCTGGATGTGGAGTAGTTCTCAGAGCCCAGAGGTACTAATGAAAGGTTATTTAAGGCGTTTAGTACTTTGAGAAAAAGAACACATTCTTAGAGCTATTCAAACATATTTTAAAAACCACTCAGATCATAACAATAAATATTAAACATCAACCATCAGATGCTAGATTGGATTAAAGCCGAATTCATGTATCATCTAATTACCTTACATTCTCCCTTCCATCAAGACTGTTGATCAAAGTATTCCATGAGACTGTCTTCAAATAAGCTCTACATTTTAGCCACACAATTAAAAATGTTGAAATAAACAGCTAGGACAAGTCCAATGGGAATAATATTAATTCTAGTTTCATTTCCCTATGTATAATGCAAATAATTGCCTTATTTTATTTAAAAAATATGCTTTAAAGTTCCAATTTTTACATGTTTGTTTGAATAAAGAAACAGTGATTTCATAGTCATTGCTTTTTTAAGATTTTAAATTAAATATGCTTCCACATACAAAAGAATGGATCTGGAACTCTGTCGTGCACCATATACGAAAAATTAACTAATAATGGATCAAAGACCTACATGTATAAGCTAAAACTATAAAACATTCAGAAGGAAATGAAGGTGAAAATTTGTATGATCTTGGATTAGATGATGGTGTTTTAGATATGACAACAAAAACATGTGCCATCAAAGAAAAACAGATAAGCTGGATTTGTCAAAAACTTTTGTCAAATGACATTATCAAAAAAGTGAAAAGACAGTCCATAAAATGAGAAAAAAAAATTTGCAAAGTATGTATCTGTTAAGGGCGTCCTATCCAAAAAATATAAAGAACTCCTATAACTCAAGAATTAAAAAGCAACCCAATTAAAAAGTGTTCAAAGAAAAGGAACAGTCACATCTGAAGGACATATACAAGTGGCTAATAAGTACATGAAAAGATGCTCAACATCAGTAGTCATTAGGAATATGCAAATAAAAGACATATCATTTCACATCCACTAGTAATATAATTTTAAAAAAATGGAAAATAACAAGCATTGACGACATTGTAAAGAAATTAGAACATTCATATACTACTCGTGGAAATGTAAAACAGGGCAACTACTGTGGAAAAATGTTTGGCAGTTCCTCAAAAACTTAAACATAGAATCACCATATGACCCAGCAATTTCCAAGTATAAAACAGAGAGCACTGAAAATGCATGTTCACGTAAAAACTCGTACATCAATGTTCACTGCAGCATTATTCATAATGGCCAAAAAGTGGAAACAACCCAAATGGCCATCAGCTGATGAATGGGTAACAATATGTGATAAATTCATAAATGGAACATTATTTGGTCATCAAAAGGAATGAAGTACATCACATGCTACAACACAGATGAACCTTGAAAACATTATGCTAACTGGAAAAAATTAGACACAAAAGGTCACATATTATATGATTCTATTTATGTGAAATGTCCAGAATAGGCAAATCCTTAGGGATCAAAAATGGATTAGTGATTGCCAGAAAATGGGAAAAGGAGGGAATTGAGACTAACTCCTACTAGGTATGGAGTATCTTATTGGGGAGACTGAAATGTTCTGGAAGCAGATGGCTGTACAACATAGTGAGTATACTAAAAACTACTAAGTGTACAATTTAAAATGGTGAGTCTCATGTTACATGAGGTATATCACCATAATATATTTTAAATATGCTTAACTATGCCATTTTGGCAAGTTTATTTTATTTTCTTTTTTTAAGATTTTATTTATTTATTTAACAGAGAGAGAGACAGCCAGCGAGAGAGGGAACACAAGCAGGGGGAGTGGGAGAGGAAGAAGCAGGCTCCCAGCGGAGCATGGAGCCCCAATGTGGGGCTCAATCCCAGGACCCTGGGATCACGCCCTGAGGCGAAGGCAGACACTTAATGACTGAGCCACTCAGGCGCCCCTGGCAAGTTTATTTTAAACTTTTTATAGAGAAAAAATTGTTTAGAGCAATAAAAAAAATTCTATTTTACATTTACCAAATTAGAATACTCTAAAAAATACTATATTGCGTCAAAAAATTTTTTAATTATGATTAAGTAGTCTCTAAATTGTATGCTTCTTAGATTAACATACTTAACACCTGAAACCTTCACATTCCTATTAAGACCCAAGACCTCAGTTACCTGTGTATTTGAGGGAGAAACCCCTTCTCCAAGTAGGATACTAATGATTTAGAGAAAAAGCTGTGAACATTTATTCATAGTGAACAATAGTGTCATAAACCGCAGACTGCCTCAGTCTTTTTGGTTCATAAGATTTCTAAGTAAATCAGGAAATACCAAAGAGCACTTAACTAATGGAAGTAATGATCGCCTTCAGCATGAAGATACAAATAGACCAACTGGGCCTTGAGGAAGTGAACATTTCTAGAATTCTCAGTTACAAAGGGAACATTTTCTTAGAAGAAACGGGTATTTCATAGCTTTGAGGATGTTAGTAATTTATGAAAAATAGATCACAATGTATAATTGAATGAGGTACATGCTTTGTGGGAAAGGCACTTCAATTCCTTTCAGCTAAAAGCAGTTTCTTAACACCAAACTTTAACCTATATCAGTCACTGTCAATTTGGTAATTTTATGTAAGAATAAAGACCATCTTTAAATGGAGAAGATAACATGTAAATAACTTCAAATTTTAAAAAGTTAAGATTGTACTGTTAATTCATTAAGACTGTGTATATTATCATTACATAATTTTAGGATCGCCAACCATGTGTAACTTCATTATCTTGAACTAACTGGATTTCTTCTGTTTCTATATGTAAATGAGCGTGTCTTCTCGTACATAAAAGAAAAACACTCTCTCACCCTCTGATCAACACTGATTTATCAAAACAGGCTCCAGTTAGAGCCAAAAGCTGAAGTTCTCATAACTATGAGCTTCAAAGTGATGTATGTGACATGAAGTCTCAGAACTCCCAGACACCTGTCTTCAGGGCACAAAATTCTTGGGCATCCTAGATTGTTGGGAAAACAAACACTGGGAGTGTTATCCCATTTTCACTATCATCGAATTCTTACTTTCCTGTCACTAGCTAAAATTCAAAGCTCTAAATTCCACTCTCCTAATTTTACACCAAAGAGTAAAGCTGAAGATAACCTTGAGTTTATAATAGGCCTTTGTTATCAAGTACTTAAAATAATTGACTAAAGGAAAATTGGGCGGGGGAAGCACCTCTCAAAAATCAGCTTACCGATAAACTGCTACTAGTTGCTGGCACAGACCTCTGACTAAGTGAAATAAAGGAGAGTTAATGACAACTTAACTAGGTCATGTGTTTCGCTGACTTATTTCAATGCTAAATACTTTTGTAAAGTGCTAACCGAGGTATTTGAACATTTCTGTTTATGACCTGATTTTCTTGGGGTGCCTGGGTGGTCCAGGAGGCTGACGTTTGCCTTCGGCTAGGGTCATGATCCCAGGGGAGTTCCACATAGGGCTCCCTGCTCAGAGGGTAGTTTGCTTCTTCCTCAGCCCCTCCACCCTGCTCTTGATCTCGTTCTCTCTCTCAAATAAATAAAATCTTTAAAAAAAAAAAAAACCTGATTTCTTTTTTTTTTTTTTTTTAAAGATTTTATTTATTTGACAGAGAGAGAGAGACAGCCAGTGAGAGAGGGTACACAAGCAGGGGGAGTGGGAGAGGAAGAAGCAGGCTCCCAGCATGGAGCCTGATGTGGGGCTCCACCCCAGAACTCCAGGATCATGCCCTGAGCCAAAGGCAGATGCTTAACGACTGAGCCACCCAGGCGTCCCTGATTTTCTTTTTTTTGAGAACCACTTGAACTTTCCTTTCAAGAGCTATTTTTTCTTTTTTAAAAACCTTTTTAAATATTTCTTTTCAAGAACTCTTTTTCTTTTCTCTAAGTCATAAAAACCTGTCCTCATAGTCTCTAGAATATATCATAGATTCCTAATCAAGGCTCCTATACTTTATCTTGAATGTCGAATCATAATAAACCCATTCCTATGTACTAGTATTTATCTGTGAAGTTATAAATCATTAACTTAAGAAAACAAGATTAAGATATGGGCCTTAAAAGAGACTTACTCTACCATGTAGTTTTTGGCTAAAATTATTTTTATTTTTGTATTTGCTATTTTGTGCCAGGGGACACGGTCCGCATTAGTTCGCAGCCCCTCCCTATTCCCGTAGAACACTTCTGGAGGTTGGAAGTGATAATAGCAGCATCAAAGGCTAACATTGAAGTAGAAAATCTTTTATATAAAAATATAATTTTCTTCTTTTTTGTTAATTAAAATACCTGAAGCTTTGCCTCATTTGTGTATAAAAGAATGCTGCTTGAGTGGGATAAATATGGGAACATGTATTACATTTTAAAAAGGAATTATAGCAAATAAATCTGAAATGTGAATGTACATTTAACTAATCTACGGTTAGGAAACACCTTGTTTTTCTAAATAAGACTAGGTCATGTTATTTTAAACAGCTGAACTTTTAAAGAGTAAGAAATAATATTAAGATATTATTATACGGAAACTTGGAAAGATGGGGGGCAGCGCACATAATTAATTTGTACTGAATATTATTGTTTTGACCATCATTCATTATCATTCTAAAGCTCTATTGTGCATGAGGGATAGCTAGGAAAAAAAGTTTGTTAATTTAGTCTTAAAGGTAATGAAGTAAGAAAAATACTTTAAATTTTACTATGTAAACGGAAAAAGAATATACATTATCTTGCTTGGCTACAGCTGCTGTTACTAGGGATCTGTAGTATTTTATGCACACTGTGATATGCCAAACCCAAATTTCAAATAGACTTCAATTTAATAATAAAAATGTTCTAAAAAAAATGAACAAACATATAAACTGATACATTTTAAAAATACATGTACAATAGTCCCCATTATAAAAATATGTCTCAGTGGAAAAAATTTATCTATGCTCTTCTTCCAATAAAGCCTCACAATAGCTAAAATGTTTCCTATAATTATTTATATGTAGTACAGGAAGTCTAGAATACAAGTTTATTTCCTTCCTCCCTATATCAGTGTTACATGGAATTTACTATGTACATGTATGAACAGACTCATATGCACACAAAAATTATATTATGTACTTAGTCTTCTATTTGTAAGGACAAATTTACATATAATATTCATTGTTTATCAAAAAGAAGCTACAAAATGATTATTTTCGATAGCACATAGAGTTCATCCTACTTACTGTTGAAGAGCCCAGTGCAGATTTTGGAGACCTAATTATTCCAGCAATTGAATGACGAATAGACTCAAATTTGGATAGCCTCTCCTTTCTTTCCTGGAGAGATTGAGAAAGAAGGCTTCAGCAATAGTAAACTAGTTATACCCAGTTATGCTGGGTTATCCACAGCTTATCACATATTCCAACTAAATAAAATGCAACCATCCTGACATTAAAGATGACAATCAAATGCATATAAACTCTATAGTATTTTGGTCTCTTAATAAAGGTCTTGATTTGGGGGAAAAATAAGAAAGAAATAAAAATTCATAAGATGAGAGAAAAGAAGAAATGCAAAGGAAATTCATGGGAAACCAACTATTAACATGCAGGAGAAAAAAAGAAAGACACAAGCTGTAAGGAACCAGTCTAACATAGATTTAGATAGCACTGTAGTCGTGAGGGATTTTCAAGGAAAAGATATAATAGGGAAAAAGCAGGAGGAGAACTATACTGAACACATTTTTTTAAATAGTGAATTCCATTTAATTAGCTAGGAAACTTCCCAAAGATTCACATGGTCACGATGATGATGCTGATGATAACACCACCAGAGGAGGACCACAAAAAGTAAAATAAGGGGGTGGTGGTAGAACTCCACTAAGGAAAGTCAATCCAGATTGCTACTTGCTTTAGGATGTGTATTTCCAAGTATCATATATCACAATTGTAGGGAACTTTTTCTTAAAATTTTATATCTTTAGATCCATTTAACAAATGCAAATGAAGGGCTAGGTAAGAAGGTAGAAAACATGAGAAAGTAGAACAAAAATGAGACCTAGAGGGTAATAAGGAAGGACGAGTGAGGGTTTGTAATGGAAGCACTGGTCAATTTTCCAATAATGACGACATTTCAACTGTTCATCAGCAGTAGACAAAAGAACTCAAGATCCTGTTGCCATGTACTGTATTTCCTTACGTCCTCCATCAGTAGTGATGCTCAATTTTATTTATCCGTACAAAATAAGTAAAGCAGGCCCCAAATAACATCATTTGTTTCCTTCGTCTCTAATATGTAGGGTATGTGTCTCTATTCAGTAAACGCAGAGATTTTTAGCCATACACTCTCTGAAAAACACTGTAGTGTCTGAAATTCATTTTCTGTCTCTCCAATTGCCTCCTCCCACTTTACCTACTTTTCATTCTAATGGTTGCAGTACTAATATTCTTTTCATTCTACAAACATATGCACATTAATAATTTAAAGTAATCTTACAATAACCAAACAGAACAAATGACCTCAACTTCTTTTTCGTCATCACTTACACTACTAACTTGCTTATGAATCCATGTAAATCACTATCTATATCTTGTTTTGGTCATTTATAAAATGAAAAAATTAATACACACCTTCTTCAGAGCACACTTACAAGTTATGTTATTGCACATGATTAAAATTAACATGCTAAAAGCATGTACATATCTAATAAAATTTACTTAAAAAATAAATCTCAGTATGTAGTACAAATGGTCATCACCTTAGGAATGTGAGCATTCCATCCTATAGGTTCATCCTAGCTGTAGCTTCACTTTACTTTCTAGTAAAAATCCCTGTACTGAGTCACGAGAAGCGCTGAAGGAAAAACAGACCTGAAGTACTGAAAGAATGTAGCGACCTTTCTTTAATGAATGTCCATCTTCATCTTGGGTGTTTTAAGTTTTTTTAAAAATCTAATTTGCAGGGGATGGCAAGGGGGTGCTGGGTGGCTCAGTCGGTTAAGCATCTGTCTTCAGCTCAGGTCATGATCTGATCAGAGTCCTGGGGATTGAGCCCCGCATCAGGCTCCCTGCTCAGTGGGGAGCCTGCTTCTCCTACTCCCTCTGCTCCTCAATCTCAAATAAATAAATAAATAAACAAACAAACAAACAATCTTTTAAAAAAATAAAAATCTAATTCTGGTTCTTGAAAGTCTTCTGAAAAAAAATGTTTGGGAAGGTAAAACCTTATAAAAGGTATAAGCAGAATATGGAGAACAGAAGAGTGGGGAGTAAGGCATACACAGCAGTTGTATATTACATTATAAAATATATTATAATGGTGACACATGTATATACAGCCATATATTTATATATAGTGTACTTAAAGTATGTAAGATGTCTATACTTATATTATTTATAGTATAATATATACAATAAAATGTATTTATATAATAATAAAATTATATATAGCACACATATTAGAAAGCACTGCAGTGGCTATAGTTCTTTACTTCCCAGCCCAATTTACCCATTTCTTCTCCTGGGGAATTTCTGCCCCTGACTCTGAGTGGCTATGGAGGTGGCAGTGACATTAGTAGAAGCAGTGATACCACTGCTGCTCTTGCTGCTGCTATTACTGACAGAAAGATGAGCTGAAAGTGCTACATTCACCTGTTTGGCAATGAAAGCTTCACAAGAGAGCACTAAGCACCTCTACTGTGAATTTAGGCTTCCCTTCTGAGTTAACGATCTTAAAATACTGGAGAGAATATGGTACCAAAGTAAGAGTACTATGAGAACTGAAAAGCACTGAGAGGTTATGCAGAAAAGTAGAAAAATCAGGGGAGAGTTTTACATATTAGAAAGTATTTTATTTGTATAAGATTTAATAATATGCACTGAAATGACAACAGTAACTCTCTTCAAGCTACATTTTGGGCACCAAACTTTATGACAGAAAAGAGAACCATTTCTCCCAAAACCTTTTGATAATATCAAAAAAGAAACCACTTTCTTTAGAACTAACACCAGATAAGTCTAATGGCCAGGTCCAGGTGTGGGATAAAGAAGACTTCAAAAAGTGCTTCCTTTATATTAAAAGTGATGAAGCATAATACACTGTGTGTTTGAGGGAATACAATTAGTAAAAAAGTACCCTTTCATTTAAAGTACTCTTTAAATAGGCTGATCTAAAAAATGCATTATCACAAACACTAAGTAGACCTTAAGTTTCATACAGGAATAATAAAATACAAAGAAAGGGGCGCCTAGGTGGCACAGCGGTTAAGCGTCTGCCTTCGGCTCAGGGCGTGATCCCGGCGTTATGGGATCGAGCCCCACATCAGGCTCCTCCGCTATGAGCCTGCTTCTTCTTCTCCCACTCCCCCTGCTTGTGTTCCCTCTCTCGCTGGCTGTCTCTATCTCTGTCGAATAAATAAATAAAATCTTTAAAAAAAAATACAAATAAAGTTTATTAAAAAATTTTACCCAGTGTCAGCTCCACTGGTGCTCAGATTTCCACAAATAGATCATGAAACTCACTTGCTAAAAAGCTGGTCTATGTACCATCATATATCAGCTTTAAATTCTGGTCTCATAATACTTCAGACTGTGCTGAATTCACCGACAGGCTGACTTTTGTAACAATGAATTAAATGGCTACTTTTAGAAATTAAAATTTAAAAAACTTCCCTTTAATTACCATGGATACAATGACTAATCCTGCCTGTTGGCCTGCTAAGGCTGGTGATGATGGGCTCATTTTACCCCCTTTAAGTAATGACAAGGTAAAGAGCTTTCTCCAGATAATAAACACAGGGATTAGTTTGGGCAATAGGATGGCCTCTCACAGTGGAGGGTGTTGGGGGCCAGAGAAGGCGGAAGGGGGGAAGGGCGATGATGTTATGAAATAATAGTCTGATGAGAAGCCCAGAAAAATGTTGTAAGTGTAGCTATAAATCTCTCTCCAAAGAAAAGTTCTAGATGCACTATCACTTTCACTCTCATTCAAGAAGAGCTTTTCATTTTCATTATTTTAAAATTAACTAAAGGGTAGGGGCGCCTGGGTGGTTCAGCTGGTTATGTGTCCGACTCTTGGTTTCAGCTCAGGTCATGATCTCAGGATCATGGGATCAAGGCCCATGTTGGGCTCCATGCTCAGCAGGAAGTCTGCTTGATGAGTCTCTCTCTGCCCCTCCCCCCACTCTCTCAGAAAATAATCTTTAAAAAAAATAAAATAAAAAATAAAATTGACTGAAGAGTCTCACAATTTCCATCTCTCTCCCTCTCTCTCTCCATATATATATATGGAGAGAGAGAGGGAGAGAGATGTTTTATAATATATATGAAACTGTTTCATAATAATTAAAAGTTTTCTTATTATCAATTTATAAAAAAGAACTCCAAAATAATCCCTAAACTACTTACAGTTCAAGTAAAACCATACCTATCAGGTTTTTAAATTACTCTTCACTAAAACTCCCAGATTGCAGTAAAACAGGCTGTCAGGTTACCTCCACCCTCTCTGCTCACTGAAGTGCAGGCAAAGATATAAAAGGCAAGAATCAAAGCTTTGCTGATTGGAGTAAGTGACAAAAATCAGCAGCTCTTCCAAATGACAGCGTAACTAGATGGCAGAGTAAGTTACAAATTAACAACTTTAACCAAAAAGCACAATACAGTTCTTAGAGCAAGGCCTCTAAAAGAGGCACTGAGGTAGAAAGAATAAGGTTCTTGATGTCAGAAGGCATACAAGTATGAATGTGGGCAAATTACTTCACTAGCTTGTCAGTTTCTATACCAGTACACAGAAGGACACTGGACTAAACAAAATCTTCAACTCAAAATTTCTGTGACCATCGTCCAGCTCCCCAGTCATTTCATTGCACTGATCACTGGCAAAACTCCCACAGAAGAGTTCCACGTAGCAGGCTGGTCACGAGTTACTTCCCTTTGAGTGTTTAGTCACATTCTGCCTGAGGTGGCCTCAGAACTTGGCCTCCAACGGAAAGGCGAACTACAGGGAAAGGTGCTACTGGGACACTTTTTACACTAATAATAAGACATTAAAACAATAACCAATGTTATTTCTCACAGATTTCTGTAAATAATCCCAATCTAATAACATTCTTAGAAGGAACAGTGAAAGTGATGATCTGGCCCTGTGGGAACAGTCAGATATACAAATCAGGAGCCAATAAGGATCAAGAAAAAGATAACAATATTCATGCTCAAGCTCCAGGCCGAGTGCCCAATATCGTTGTTTTTTTTTTTTTTTTCTTGGAAATTTAGGAGTTTACATGTTTGATATAGGAGTCAGGGGAGGGGGGGCTTTGTAAAACAAAACTGGGGTCCTCGATGTGAGACAGGAATCCATCAAAATCATAAAGGAGAGCATAGGCTGCAACCTCTTTGACATCGGCCACAGCAACCTTTTTCACGACACATCTCCAAAGGCAAGAGAAACAAAAGAAAAAATGAACTTGTGGGACTTCATCAAGATAAAAAGCTTCTGCACAGTGAAGGAAACAGTCAAAAAAACTAAGAATGCCAAATATCTTTGAGACTACTTATGCAAAGCGCCATGAAATTTGGAGGGATTCTGTGAGAAATAACTACAGGGAAATTATAACCTCAGAGAAGATTGTCTCCTGAAAATAATTCTAGTCTGTTGATAAATGACTCCATAATATAAATGAAATACTGCAAATATCGATATGTCCTTCATAAAGGAATGCATTTATAAATAAACAAATAACTTAGTCTATTGCAGATGCTGATTTGCTGGGGAGAATGAAGCATACAGTTTTTATTCCCATTGGGATATAGAATTTAAGTACTGAAACAGTTTGTAAGTGATTTATTCGAGCAATTGGTTTCTGACTGAAGACAAATCATTTCAGAAGTATTCACTGCCTAGTAACCTAGTTTGTCATGCTGTTTTTCTTTGATGCTTGCATATTAAGAATATTTATTAAGAGAAAGACAGCCCACTTGCTAAGTCAACCATTTTCATATTCTGAATAATGAAATTGGAAACCAAATGTGCAAAAGGAACATTTGAATGATTATTCAGATTTTATCTTAAAATAACAATGCTAAGAAAATTTACAGTACAACAGAATAGAGTTCGCTGAAACCCAGGTTGTAAAATGTCATATTGTTCTTCTTGCTTTCTTGACTGTGTATCTCTTAACTAAGGTGATGTCTCTAGGGAAACAAGACCCAAGCAGGAGGCTATAATCAGCGTCTTTCCTACTCAAAATCTAAGTACAATTCATGCTCTGTGGTGCTTTTCTCAAATGGATAGGCAAAATGGTTATAGATATTCTTTTTGTAAATTATCCAATAGCGCAAAATGCACACCAGTCAGTTTTCTTACGAGAAAGAAAACTCTACAATTTAAGTGCTGATAGGCTCTGCTCAGTAAACAACTGTGTATCTCAGTATTTTAAAAAAAAATTATACTATTCTGGGTTAAATTAGCAAGACTCATCTTAACTGAGATTCTGCCTTTATTTTTTTTTTAAGATTCATTTATTTATTTGAGAGAGAGAGGAAGAAAGAGAGTGTGGGGTGAGGGGCAGGGGGTGAGGGAGAGAGAATCTCAAGCAGACTTCCGGCTGAGCATGGAGCACGACATGGGGCTTGATCTCACGACACATGACCCATGACCTGAGCCTAAATCATGAGTCAGACACTCAACCAACTAAGCCACACACGTGCTCCTGAGATTCTGCCTTTAAAACAAATAAGGGACATAATAATAAGGCATGAAATTTATCTTCTTTGCTTAAACTAATAACTTATAAGACAAAGAATGCATTATCATGAGAGCAAAAGTACTATTTCATTAGAGATCCCTATGTCTAATAATGGAGGCACTCGGCCAATTCCAGCCACACCCCACAAACTCCAAGCTCACACTCTATTTAACAACTTATTTTGATCAGGTCAAAATAACCCTTTTGCCATTTCCTGAATAAGCTGCTCCCGTCTTTCCAACAGCAGCTTCCTTACCTCTCGTCCCTCTCCCACCTCTGTCGCACATTTTCCTTTCTTTTCTCCTCCTTCTCTCACCTTACAAATAAATACTTACAAATATTAGCCATTATCATTTTAGTCTTACTAATAATGACAAAAACATCTTTTGGCTATTGTGAATGGTACTGCAAGAACTGCAGATACACCTGTTTTCAACTCTTTTGGGGATACATGTAGGAGTGGAATTGCTGGGTCATGTGGTGACTCTGTGTTTAGCTTTTTGAGGAACAGCCAGACTATTTTCCACAATAGCTGAACCATTTTACATTCCCACCAGCAATGTATGAGGCTTCCATTTTTGCACATCCTTATTGAAACTTGTTACTTTCCATTTTTCTGATTATAGCTATCCTATAGCTATATATGGGTATGAACTATTCCTTGCCTTCATTTTTAAAGTTTTTTTTTTTTTTTACTGATTATAGAATTCAAAGTTGATGTTTTTCTTTTTCTCTCTTTCAACACTTTGTCTTGTGGTCTCTACTGTTTCTGGTGTGAAGTCAGCTATAATTCGTATCATTATTCCCCTATTCAAAATAAATATTTTTCCCTGACTAGTTTTATAATAAACAAGGATATAAGCAAATGTAATTTTATTTTAATTATCCTGCTTGGAGTTTGTTAAATTTCATGGACTTGTGGGTTGAAAGTGTCAGAAAACACTCAACCACTGTCCCTTCAGAAACGTTTTCTACTCCCATCTCTCTCTCCTCCCCTCCTTAGATTCTAATTACATGTATGTTTGTCCATTTGATATCACTCGGTGATCTCAAATACTCAGTTTTTCTTTTCCCTTTTTGTTTCCATGTGGATACTTTCTATCAACCTATAATCACATCTCACTGATCTACTAATAATTCCATTTAATGAATTCCTTAGTTTTGATATTATATTTTTCATTTCCAGAATTTCCATTTTTAATGCATCCATATCACTACTGAAATACCCCATTTTTCATACCCATTGTAATCTATTCCACTAGATCCCTCAGCATTTTTGTAATAGCTATATTAAAGACATTGATAATTCTAATAACTAGGCCACCTGTGTCTATTTTCTTAGCTGTAAGTCACATTTCTTATTTCTCCATTTCTCTTTTTAGTGTGTCATATATTTTTGATTGTGTGCTGAATGGTTTGTATAAATGAACAGTAGAATCTGAATTCAGTAAAGAGGGATACATACTCCTTTTTCTGTCAGGCTGCTAGGTTGGGACTATAGGTAATAATCTGTGTCTGGTTTTTGCTGCAGCTTTAGTCTGAATCAGTTCACCACCAGCTTCAAACATTCTGAGAGCTAGATCAGGAGTTCTTTTCAGCTAAGAATGGAATCTGAGCCTTGGCAAGATGCCAGTATCCTGCCTAAGCTTCAAAGTCAATCTGCCTGCTCTAGGAACTATAAATCTCTCCAAGCTTTGCAGCCTCTTTGGGGGATGGGCGGAGGTGTGCTAGGGAGTTCTCTCTGCTTTCCATTCACACCCACCACTTTATGCATCTAAGAAGATAACTTTCAGCCCTCACATACAGTCTCTTGTGACTTTCTATATCCAAACTGGATACAGAAAGTCATTTGCACTTTTATTAAGACAAGCAAACTGCCAGTCATCATTTTATTCCCTTTTAGTCACAAACCAAGAAAATACAAAGACACAATTTAAGGATCTTCAGTATGACAAAAGAAAATGCCATTAATTTATCAGAAGTTACAGACTTGTATTTGAATACCATATTCTAAGGCAGTCAATGACCACAAAAGGCCTTCAGAGTTCAAGCCTATATTCCTCAGAAGAGCATTTAAGGGTTAAACTCCGAATATCTAAAAAGTCTTCATTCTTATTATTTTGGTTTGATTTGGTTTTCTTTCGTTGATTGCTTTTGAGGGATATGGAAGATGAGTTTTACTGGTTTTGTATCTGGGTCAGAGGACCTTAGAAGAATACAATAAAGTCTACTATGTACATACTTCAGTTCGGTATGAACTCTGTTTTAAGTTTCCAGCGTCATCTAAAAAGTTCTCTGAATGGTTTGACTTTTTAGTATTCTCATAGTGCACATGCATCAATAACCCTGCTATCTGTTCAGAGCTCCTTTTGTTACCGGAACAAGTAATTGGGAACGTTTGTAGTTTCAAGGCCTCAGGCAAGATTTTACTTATTAGAATGGAATCAGAAACTGTGGGACCTAAAAGAATATTCTAAAACAATTTTAAAAATAAAAATAAATTTTAAAGACAGGAATGTGGTACTTATAATATTGCACTTCTATTATCAGCAAATAAAATCCGACTAGGAGACCTGTGTTAGGAAGAAGTCAGTCAGGTTCCAACCATTTGTCTCACCCTCACCCTTCCGAGAGAAGCTGCCATACTGTGAGACTACAGGTACTGGCTGCCTGAGAATAAAGTCAACACAACAAAGGGTAGAGCGGAGAAATGATGACAAATTCTTGATGACATGGTTTAAATCTCTGGATATATCTAGTTACATGAGTAAACAAACTCCCTTATGTACTTTACCTCTACTGCCTAGGTTGACTGTTACATGGAACTAATATAGCAGAGTTTCCTAGACTATTCACTAGCAATTGAAGATTTCCATAAGCAATTATAAAAGTCGCAATTTCCACTAACAAAATAATACACTAACTTACATTTTTTTTGTTCTGGACATATATTTACTTTGAATAGGAAAACAAATCTTCTAATGTTGAAGGACATTAATATAAATGTAAAACTTCTTTATAAAGAACACTTATTGTGTTGTGTTGTATTATGTTGTGATAATTACTTTTACTTATTCCTATTAATTTAAGTTTCAGGGGTGTCTGGGTGGCTCAACTGGTTAGGCAGCCAACTACTGACTTCCACTCAGGTCAAGATCTCAGAGTCCTGGGATTGAGCCCTGTGTCTGACTCCCCACTCAGCGGGAGCCTGCTCCTTTTCCCCTTGCCCTACCCTCTGCGCACGTTCTCTCTCTCAAATGAATAAATAAATCTTTAAAAATAAAACAGAACAGTTTCAGCACATGACATACAAAATAATTGCTCAACATGTCTGGAAAAACCCTAGTTTGGATGATTAACAGATGTTATACCACAAAAGGTTAAGTAATCCCACAGATTTTAGAACTGCCTTATTAATTAAATTTAAGCAGGTTTCATTTTTTTTTTTAAGATTTTATTTATTTATTGGACAGAGAGAGACACAGCGAGAGAGGGAACACCAGCAGGGGGAGTGGGAGAGGTAGAAGCAGGCCTCCTGCTGAGCAGGGAGCCGGATCCCAGGACCCTGAGATCATGAACTGAGCCGAAGGCAGATGCTTAACGACTGAGCCACCCAGGCGCCCCTTAAGCAGGTTTCTTAAATGCAGTGTGTCTCAGAGCCTTAATAACACATTAGCACATGTACTTTTTGTGGGGGGAGAAAATATTATTCTGCAAGAGTCACTTCAAGAAATGTCACAAAGCTTCCATTCTGCGGGGTTAGAAGGGGAAACATTCTCTTCTACATCAGTCATGGCTTCTTCTTGGATGTTATCATCACATGTAACAGCTCCAAATTAACTAATTAAAGCTCCTCTTTTTCTGGCCAATCTCTTATCCCATCAGTTTGCTTTCAACCAGTACCACTATAACCATTTTTCAACTTCACTGGACCCTAAGGCTTTGATTCTCTTTGTTTCACCTAATCAATCACCTTCTCTTTTCTTCTCTTCCCTATCTGACTGAGATGCCATAATATATCATTCCAATGATGCTCTTGCCAATATTCTAAACTCCCTTGCTATCCTACCCTAGTTGCACCCATGTAGCAAACCCCAACCCTGGATAGTTGGATAGATCCAACCATCCGCTCTCTCTGAGCATACACTCAAGCAATTCATCACAGCTGGAGAGAATCACATGATTCTTAACTTCAAATGGGCCCCAAATATCTGACAATAAGTCTACATTTCTCTGGCCAACTCACTTCTTACTCTCTTGGGCCTAAAACTGCCTCATTCTACCCTCTCCAGTACAAAGAAACTACAAGCCAGGAACCCTTTCATCTTGCCTTTTCAAACCTAAAAATCTATTACTTCTCTTCCCTTCTAATTTGTTTTCCCATTTGGAATTATGTAGCCGTCTCCCATCTAAGGCTAACCTCTCTACTAGTACTTTGTATCACATCTCCTCCTGCTCTCCCAAGAACCTTAAACCTTATAAGAACTTAATAGATCTCTCTTTGAAAACTTTTTTCCTATCCCATCAACTTTTATACAGTTTAAGTTGCTCGTATAGGGAAAAAAAGGAGAAGTAGTAAGAGAGAAAGGATGGAGAAGGATAGGGAGGAAAGAATGAAGAGAGGAAGGGATGAGCCTCTCCCTTCACCACACATCCTTCTGCTACTGCTTATTTTCCATAAACAAAATTTCTAACAGAGTTATCTATGCTTCCTGTCTCCACTTTCCTCTCCTCCTACTTATTACTCAGTCCTCCCCCATTGGCTTGTACATCACCACTCAAGCAAAGCAGATGCTTTCAATTAACCAACAAACTCCATTTTACTGATCCGATAGAGACATTTCTCACTTATTGTACTTGACCTCTTTGGGAGAATTCCCCTCTATTGACCATATACTCCTACATGAAACATTTATTGCCCTG
The DNA here is from genome assembly GCF_024610735.1 of Ursus americanus. Taxonomy (NCBI): domain Eukaryota; kingdom Metazoa; phylum Chordata; class Mammalia; order Carnivora; family Ursidae; genus Ursus; species Ursus americanus. Next base: position 3,729,025 of record NC_142131.1, read on the forward strand.
ACCCACTCTCACCCAAGAGGCATAGCATGGTCATGTGCTTCTAAGATCCACTGGCTCGGGTCTCCTTTTTCCTCACTCTATCTTTCCTCCCTGGGTAACATTTTACATGTCCCAACTTCAATTACCACCTAAACCAAGCCCGCTCAGAATTTAAATCTCCAAATCTGACTTTATCATTGAGCTATAAACCTGTGTACACATCAAAATATCCATGTGACTTCTCTACTAGAGAAGACAGAAAAAGTCAACTTATTTCATAATGAACTCCTAACTCCCAAATAGCCCTTTTCTGGGAATTTCTCATTTCAGTGAATGGTCCTAATCATCCTGTTATACAAACCAGATATCTGGAAGCCCAAACTCACACTTACAATATATATATTCCAAGAGGGCAGAGGGCTTTATCAGTTTTTTATTCAAATTATCTAAACATTAAATAAATGCTACAGATTTTTTACAAATTTATTTATTTAATTTAGAAAGAGACAGAAAGAGAGAGCATAAGCAGGGCAGGGTTGGGGGAGCAGGAGGAGAGGAGAGAGAGAATCTCAAGCAGACTCCCTGTTGAGCATAGAGTTCCAACTTGGGGCTCAATCCCATGACCATGACATCATGACATGAGCTGAAATCAAGAGTCAGATGCTTAACCAACTGAACCACCCAGGGCACCTCAAAAATATACTACATATCAATGACATATTTAAGCAAGAGGGTAGCTTAAGCAAGATGGTAGCTATCAGACATCATGTAATAAATAAATAAAAGAGTACATTTATTTGAACGACTCTTTTGTACGAAAGAATCTCAAAGGACTCTTACGACACAAACAAAACTGACAAATTCAGATTTAACCAGTCATCCCAATTACACATAACATTCTAAGTCATATTGACTTTGGGAAATCTGCAGTTACCTTTATTTAAATTTTGGTAAACCCTCAAAAACAACAGAAGATAATCTTGGGAGTTAAAATATTTCTTCCTCCAGCATTTTTCAAAAAGATTGACTCTTGAAATAGGAGAGCTAGCCTGACAAAGGACTGAAGATTGTGAAGAATAATTATGGTTCCTTTAAAACTTAGACTCTGTAAGATATGTAGGTCATGTGAGTGTAGGGAAATTTCATCAAGACATGTATGAGGATATATACTCCCTCTTGCCATTTATCAATGATTTTGATTTGTAAACTAGCTAATTATGTTTATAAATAGTGCAATATTTTGGTACAAAGAGCACTTAGCTTATTAAAAACAGGTTCAGGAATGGCATAATATGTATCCAGAAATAAAAATGTATCAATGAATTATAATTTGCCAATTAAAGTTAAATACTACTTCCAGGGCTTACTTTTTATCAGTATGAATGCTAGAAATCTCAGGACCAGGTGTCTATTCCTTTATAATAGGCTCCAACCTGCTTAAGTTAATAAAGCACCCACTGGATTTACTGGTATTTTCAGAAGTTCAGTAACTATTTCATCAATAGGCAATAAGCAGTGTAGAGTCAACAAAAATGAACAGCATACTAAACTGCTGGCCTAGAGCAGTCACGCATAACTCCAAATATCAGACTTGAAATCAAGAATATCTTTGATTAGGGGCGCCTGGGTGGCACAGCGGTTAAGCGTCTGCCTTCGGCTCAGGGCGTGATCCCGGAGTCCTGGGATCGAGCCCCACATCAGGCTCCTCTGCTGTGAGCCTGCTACTTCCTCTCCCACTCCCCCTGCTTGTGTTCCCTCTCTCGCTGGCTCTCTCTCTGTCAAATAAATAAATAAAATCTTAAAAAAAAAAAAAAAGAATATCTTTGATTAGGTGTCAGCATTCAAACCACAATTTTTCATCTGAAAATTAAAAACGGGTATTCACCACGTAACCATACCAGAGGTTTCACAAAATTATTAAAGGTAGAACAATGGCCATTATTATTTAAAATGGTATTTTTTATGTTTTATTTTTTTAAAAATTAATTAATCAATCAATTTATTTATTTGTTAGAGAAGGAGAGAGAGAGAGAAAGCATAAGCAGGGAAAACAGGAGAGGAAGAAACAGGCTCCCCACTGAGCAGGGAACCTGATGTGGGGCTCGATTCCCGAACCTGGGGATCATGACCTGAGCCTAAGGCAGACAATTAACCGACTGAGCCACCTCAGCACCCCAAAATGGTATTTTTTACTAAGCAGAATCATTACATTGAAGAAAAAGTTTAAAGACTAATAATCTGAACATTCACCAAATCCCTTTGCTCCTACTGAATTCCCCAGTAATTTCGTAACTAGTCTTGGCCATCCCTGTCCTTACAGAAAAGAATACTGCAATCTATACTTATTGGAAATGCTCATAGAAAAAAATAACAAATCTCATTTTCACCCATCAGCTTGAGGCAAGGTTTTATATAGCTCTGACTACAGAGCTCACTAAACCCCTAAATAAGGCCTCTCTAGAAAGGTTTCCTGTGGCTAACTCATTTAGAGCAAAAGCTTGTGAAGATTCCAATAAAGCGTCTGAGAAGTTATGAATGGTACTTAAATTTTTATTCCTGACGAGTTTTCCACCCCACAACATTCTTTTCGGTTCTGATTATATATTTTCTGACTCAACATGTAATTAAAGTAAAAACCTGATTTGTTGCATTAGAAGTGACAGCACTGAATATGGAGAGCCTCTATTTTATTAAAAGAATGGCCAGAGGGAGTATATATTCTTATGCATGTCTTGATGAAATTTCCCTACGCTCACATGACCTACATATCTTACAGAGTCTAAGTTTTAAAGGAACCATAATTGTTCTTCACTATCTTCAGCCCTTTGTCAGGCTAGGTCTCCTATTTCAAGATCTATACTGTAAATATTCTCTCCTTGCCAAGCATTATGAGTAAGTAGCTGCAATGTTTTTCATCTGAGATTCAGAAAAGGTTAGGGAGAAGAAACTTTCCTGTAAAGGAGGAGAAAAGCTGCTACAAATATCTGTAATGTCTTGTAATCAGATGGATTCACAATTTCTAGGATGGGCAAGAAAAAGAGAAAGTTGCTCAGAGCCAATCTAGGCCTATTTAACACCAACTGCTATGCCCGAAAGCCTGCAGCAAGCTCAGCACATTTTTTTTTTAAATATCCAAGGGAATTTGAATAATATTCTATAGGTGCAGGGCATTTGATTCTAATATATACTTTCATGGCCTTAGACTCTGCGAAAATTCTTCCAAAGCCCCAAAATATCACTTAGCCATAGTCAACCAGAGCCTTTCAGAAGTCAAAATTCACTCCTCAGGGAGTATTTTAAACTTCTAACTCCTGATAAAGTACAATAAAGTAATAATCTCCACATCAGAACAAAGTATTTTAACTGGGTCTTTACAATTTAATGTAAACAGATACTTGTCCTACCATTTACTTATGTTTACTTGTAAACATTATTCTTCAGAAGTTCTTTTATTTGAATTACAAAAACACCATAATACTGGAAAAGTTTACTTTTAAATAAAGATACATAAATTAAATGCTGACTGGCACATTACAGATACTTTTCATTATTTTAAAGTCTTTACACAAGAGTGAACAAGTTAAAAGTATAATAAAAACCGTTATCAGCCAATGAATTCTTAGCAAAGCAATTCAACCAGCAAAGTACTCAAGCATTCTGAATCATTGGACTGGTAAAGACTCTTGAAAAAATAAGTTTAAATAAAGCTATATTTTTAAGAAACCACATTCAAATCAGCTGGAAATAACTCTGGTTCTACAGCTTATCCTTACATTCCCTTAACCTTAAGAAACCTAATGTTATTTAGATAACATTAGGTCTAAAAAAATTAATAAGAACACATCATTTTAAAACTCATGTTAAAGAGATAGGAAAAAATGAAGCAAAATACAAGCCATGAAGATGTAATACTAATTATCTGGACTTCAATTCATTGGGTATTATGAAATGGAGATTCCTAATCAGAATGCCTAAGATAGTTAAGAAAATGCTTTCTTAACCAGTTTTGTTTTCATGTAATTATGCTTACATAAACCAGAACAGGAAAAAAAAAAATGTACAAGTACAAAGATTAACACTCATCTGGTTAGTCCACGTGAGATCTACTACAATTTCATACTTAATTCTGCCTTCAACAGGCACGTTCCAGTTCATTAGAATTATTTGGTAGATTAATGCAAGCATATAATTTCACCGGAAATACAACATGTAGTTTTCTTAAAAAGACATCTGAGGCAGATTTAAATGAGAAATCTGTGTTGAATGGCTATTTGTGATTAGCTAACTGGATTATTAATTTAAATACAGTTACCACATTTACCAAATAATTAATAATAATTTTTTCACTTAAGATTTAAACAATAGTTTCACTTTCTTCATACTAAGGATAAACTAAGTATATCAATGAAGAATGCGAATCTCAAATATGAATCATTAAATATGAGTCATCAAAAGACACAAAGGATATTGTACAATATATAAAATTACCTCAAACACAGAAGACATTTTAATATACTTTGGACATTGTGTTATGAAGTTCATGTAATAGTTTATGAAAATTTATAAACTATTAGTAATATGCCTACACATGTATTTTTCATACACAATCTTCAATAATAAAATCTCCTAAATATTTTTATCATTCCTTGAGTTACTGACAAATGTTTATTTTGTCATGCAATATTAAAAAGAAATTTATATAATGTTATATGTCAATTATATCTCCAAAAAACTTTTAAAAGACAGGAGTGTGTAGCCACACACAAAAAAAGAAATTTAAAATAATCTAAAGCTTTATTTAAAACATGCCTTTTAAAAAAGATACTATATTACATAAAAAGAAGTTCTCTTTAAGGTCTTTTTTATAACAATAACACAAAGAAAAATAAATAAATAACCAGCAATATTACATTGGTTGGTACATTTTTTTTTTCCCTGTAAAGACCTAGATAGGAAATATTTAGGCCATGTGGTCTCTGTCACCACTGCTCAACTCTGCCCATATAGCACTGCAGCATGAAAGCAGCCATAGACAATACATCAACAATGAGCATGGCTATGTTCCAGTAAAACTTTATTTATGGATGTTGAAGTCTCAATTGCACATAATTTTTGTATGTAACAAAATATAGTCTTTTGGTTTTTTTTTTTCAATTACTTAAGAATGTCTTAGTTTGTAGGCCATAAAAACATGGGCAGTTGGCCAGATTTGGCCCATGGGTGATAGTTTTTCAACTGCTGCTATATTACATCACTTAAATTATAGAAACTATATAGCAGAAGCTATATAAGCAATCGTTAAGAGGGTAGATAACAGAGTCAGACTGAGAGAGTTCAAATCCTAGCCCTACCACTTCCAATCTATATCACTTGGGACAAGGTGCCTAGCTCTCTGTACACTGAATTCCTTCTCTATAAACTGGGAATAATAATAGTACTATCCATTAGGAATAGTGATAGTTCTACCCTGTAAGTCAGCTAACAGGATTTACTATGGCATGGAAAGGACTTATCAAAGCTCCTGGCACCAATAACTAGTAAATCCTCTCTAAATAGACTGCTGCCAGCACCATAATCAAAATACAGGAAAAGTTCTATTTCATAGATGTATTATAATATACAAAGACATTCGACCTCTAAATTTCTATAGGCAAAATCAGAAAAATCTGTTTTTAAAAAACAGTCATAATATTTTAGAGCTGGAAGATACTAGAAAAATAATCTTGTTTTATCAGAAGCTCAGAGAGGTTTGTGATCCTACTCTGAGTTACAGTCAAAGCCAGGACTAGAATCAAGGGTTTCCATCTACATTATGAGTCTAGAAAGTCCTCTATTTATTGTACCAATTTATTGTAGCAATTAAGCAGACATTTATTGACCAAAATTTACACACTTCTTTTTGAGGGATTTGGGAAAGTGTACTTGAGAGGTATGAGATGAGGGGCCGGCAAAAGCTATTCCAGAAAGGCAAGATAGCATAGTGGTTAAGAGCAAAAATATGGTATCGAGGCTGAATTTAAATTTCAGCTGCTTGACCACATGACCTTGGGCAAATTCACTTAATATTTCTAGGGCTCACAGAATAGGTAATCAAAAAATATTTGAATGAACAGCCAAAGAACTAGCTTCTCTCAAAGGTAAAGGTCTCACCCACAATCAAAGCTTCAACTTCTGAAAACTTTCTTGATGATTAAAGAGAAGACACACACAAACTGTAATAGATTGGATGGGCCCCCCCAAAAGATATATAAATATGGCCTTACTTGGAAAAAGCGATTTTGCAGACATAATTAAACTAAGAATCTCAAAATGAGATCATTCTGGATTACCCAGGTGGGTCCTAAATGCATGACAAACATCCTTACAAGAAGACTTAGAAGAGGAAAAAACACAGAAGAGAAAGCAATGTGAAGTAGGAAACAGAGATCCGAGTAATGGGTCTACACATCAACACCAAGGACGGCCAATGGACACAAGGAGCTGGGAGGGAGGCATGGGATGGGTCTCACTCAGAGTCTCCAGAAGAAACCAATTCTGCAGACACCCTGATTTTGGACCTCTGGCCTCCAGAACTGTGAGAGAATAAATTTATGTTGTTTTTAAGCCACCAAGTCTGTGGCAATTTGTTAGGAAACTAATACAGAGCTAACAAAGAAACAACAGATACTTACTTTGTAAAGTAATTATCAGCTACCCTAAACAAACCAAAAATAAAGATGACCCTTAATCAGGAAACCTGGTCAAAAACTGCATTATTCTCAGAAATTCTCATACAGTAAGATTAAAATGAGCACACGTGCACTTTTTTTCTTTCATTTCCCACTGCAGATTTTAGAAACTTATCTCTGATTAGAACAACACCGTGCCCCAAAATCTGTCAGAGGTATCACTGCAGTCCCAAAGACAGTTTTTCCCAGCAGGAGCCCCAATAATTCCAGAAACTACAGAGCAATATTCACAGCTCCACATTACTGAGGTCCCAAGATTTTCTCTCTCTTGGTTTGCATTCACCTGCAGTGCAATAGTGGAACACTGGCTAACTTTTTCATTTGCTTTGCTAGCAACTACTTCCACACTAATTAGCACATGTGGTTTGAAGCTTCTTTTGATATTTTGGGGCCCAATTTTGTTTCTGATAATAAGATGCCAGCAAATAAAGAAGAAATTTCAAAGTCAACTACCTCCTAGGCAAAAAATAAGCTGATCAATAAAAGTTTATGCAGATAGGGCATATATTAAAAAGATCAACAGTGAAAATAAGTATAAAAATTACTGGACCAGTCTTTATTCTACCACATTTTTTTCCCAAAAGCAGTTATATAACAAAACTATTTCATGTAGAATCAGTGGCACAAGGAACCTTCTGAGTTAAGAGATTTTCTAGTTCAACCTTTCACTTCATAAGAAATGAGAAAATGGAGGTCAGAGGAGGTCAAAGGACTTGCCCCATGACACACCTATGATGACAAAGCTACCTCTTCCCTTACTCTCCTTTCCACCATAACGCATTGCCTATATTTCATCCAGAAAGTCAACCAAATGCAGGGCATTGGTCACTCATTCAAAAACTTAAGGCATGGGGGGGGGGGGTAATTACACGAAAGCTGAATTTTTACACTGAAACAGTTATTATATTCAAATTTATAACATTAAGTATAAAACTGTGGTTCATTTACACCTAAAAAATGATGCACTGTTTTCAATACCACATCTCAAAAAATATAATAAAAACAGAAATGGAACAGTACTACTTAATTAATAATAATTATAAGACTGTGGAATGCTGGTAATATGAAGACACATGCATGCACACCTACAGAGCCATTATGGTGGAATGGTGAAAGGTTAGACATGACTGAAAATGACAAAATATTAATGATAGTTAAAAAGACCTATTTTACTATTAAAGATAAAACACTAAAATAGGGGAGAGGGTTTTGAATATAGACACAGGAAAGTCTGGATCCATATTTCAGAAATGCCTCATTCAGTGCCTTATAAATTTATTAAATCTCAAAGCAGTTCAGTGAAAAGCCAAACTATTTTTGTGTTAAATATTGTCCAATACATGAAGAAAAGTAAGAGTAATTACACTATTGCTAAGTTTTAAGAGCTATGTCAAAGAAGACAGACATAATATACCACTCTAATTCTCTGCTGAAACAAGAAAATTGACCTTCTTAGGAAATGGCTCTAACGCTGAGGGTAGCTAACATTTATTGAGCACTAACTGGGCTCTGTACATACATGCATTGTTCTGTAGATTTAACTGTCTATAATACCATACAGCAGGTCTTCTTATCCTCATTTTATAGATTAGAAAGTCAAAGTTTGGAGTGGTTAGATAACTTTCCCAATGACAAAAATAACACGTGCAAATCTATAATGTAAATCAAATCATTTCTTCCCTTCCCTACACTGACTGGGCAGCAACAAGATTATTTATAGAACCAAGGAATTAATAACTGGAATTTTTAAGAATCAGCTTCACTGCTCTAAGAATTATACATAGCTTTTTTTTTTTAATCCACAAATTCTCTTGAGGCTTTAAAGGTATAAAAAATCAAGTGGCTAATTACAGTATCTTAAAACTTGAGTAAAAATTCAGAATTTTTAAAAGAATGATTTACTTTGGAACTAAATTGGCACTAATGAGATGTCTCCTTTGGCCATATCTTTAAAAAAGGGTTACCCTCACAAAATAAATTATGTATTTCTATCTTCTTATAGAGTTTAAAATGAACATAATTTGACTTTATCTTGCTGAGTTAAGGCTATTAAGACTCAGTTTTGGAAATTCTTCCAAATATATTTTCTACTTTTTTTTCCCCCAGATTCCTCCCTTGGTGTTAAAATATGGGTTATTGCAGGGCATCTGGGTGCCTCAGTTGGTTAAGTGTCTCCCTTCGGCTCAGGTCATGATTCCAGGGTCCCTGGATAGTGCCTCACGTCAGGCTCCCTGCTCATTAGGGAGCCTGTTTCTCTCTCTACCCCCTTCCTGCTCTGCTCTCTCTTGCTATCTCTCTCTCTCTCTCAAAGAAGTAAATAAAATCTTAACTAAAGTATGGGTTATTACTTCTGCTACCGACAGTGCCTGACTGCTCTCCTCCACCCACCCCACATTTGCACTGGCTATTTACCATTTGCTGTTTCTAATCGATGGTACTTTCAGAAATCATGAACGTAAGTTTATTAGAACTATTTCTAAATAGGAACAAAAAGTTCTAAGATTCTTGCTGAGTAAAGCATATGATCTTTATGATGTGAACTTAGTTACATTCATCTCTGAAATCTCATTAAGATTATTCTGAGTGTATGTGACATGACCAGGTAACCCCTTAAAAGAGACTGGTCTCTTCCTGAAGGCAGAGATTCAAAGAATGAGAGAGATTATGAGGAAGGTGGCTGGAGGAGGCTACAGAGCCAGGTATTTTGGCAGCCTCTGAAAGCTACAAGTGGTCCCCAGCTGACAGCCCGCAATGAAATGAGGAACTCAATCCTACAACTGCAAAGAATGAATTCTACCACAACCTCATGAGCATGAAGAAAACCCCAAGCTCCAGATGAAAACACAGCCCAGCCAACACCTTGACTTTAGTCTCACAAGCCCCTGAGCAAAAAATTCAGATGCCACGACTGGATTTCTTTCTTTTTCTTTTTTTTTTTTTTAAGATAATTTATTTATTTATTTATTTGACAGAGAGAGAGCCAGTGAGAGAGGGAACACAAGCAGGGGGAGAGGGAGAGAAAGAAACAGGCTCCCAGCGGAGGAGCCTGATGTGGGGCTTGATCTCAGAACACCGGGATCACGCCCTGAGTCAAAGGCAGACACTTAACGACGGAGCCACTCAGGCGCCCCGCCATGACTGGATTTCTGACCCACAGAACTGCGAACCAATAAATGGATTTCTTTTAAAAGCCATAAAGTTTGTGGTAATTGGTTATACAGCATAGAAAAACTAACAGAAGGTCTCCCAGCATTTGCCTCTTACTGACTGCTCCTCTCCTGAAATTCTTTATGAAGCATCTGTTCTCTTGGATTGCCTCTTTCCCTTCTCCTGTTACTCCCCAGTCTCCACTGTAAGCCTTACTTGCCCTACCCACCTGGTGTTCCCCAAGCTTCCGGCCTTAGCCTTTTACTCACACTACAGTATCTTCCTGCGTGATCTCTTTTATTTATTTATTTATTTTGAGCAAATGTTTGTTGAACAACTCCACTGTTCAAGACAGTAATCTAGGCTCTAGGGAGCTATCAGTGAAAAAGAAGGGGAAAAAAAACAACAGGAAAAAAAAATCTGTTCCTGTGGAGTGTTCAGAGATGACTCCTTTCTCTATGACAACCAAGACAGACTTGTCTCCTGTGTTCCAGACTCATATGGCCAGATGTTTTGCAGATTTCTCCACTGAAATCCCCAAAAGCCTCTTATAGTCAACTTATTATTTTCATTGAACTTTCTATTTTACTCTGTACTTGCAAATGCTTCTACACACACACCTATCCCTTCCTACCTCCCTCCCTCTCTTTAGGAGATGGTTTGGATTCTCTTCAAGAACAACTTCTCTACCTATCCCACAATGCCCTTCCATTTCCTTTCAATTTCACTCCATTAATTTATTCCCTTTATTCCCTCTTTCATCTGAATTTTCAACATCCTCCTCTCTACCAATTCTTCCTCTTTACTCATTCCTGTAAGTAAAATCATCTATAACTCTACAAATGAAATTCTGTAAGTGGAAGTCGTCTGTAATCCTGTATCTACTGATTCTGTGAGCAGTTAATTCTCCCGTCCTTTTAAAAGTAAGAAATAACACTTTCTTTACCCTGTGTGTCCTTCAAACTATCACGTCAACTACTCTCTTTTCCTGCTTATCCGAAATTCTCCTGAGTAGTGTAGACTGTCTTCTGTTAATAATTACAATTACGGGATGCCTGGGTAGCTCAGTCACTTAAGCATCCACCTTCAGCTCAGGTCATGATCAAGCCCGGAGTCAGGCTCCCTGCTCAGCGGGGACCCTGCTTCTCCCTCTCTCTCTGCCTCTCCCTACTGCTCATGTTCTCTCTCTCTCTCAGTCTCAAATGAATAAATAAAATCTTTAAGAAAAACTAAAAAAACAAAACCCAAAAACAATTATTTGGTGCATTTCTTTTGTATAAAGCAAACTACAAGGCAACTTTCCTGCTTTATCATTTAATCCTTTAAAAGCAATTTAAAAAATCGGGTGCCTATGTGGCTCAGTCAGTTAAGCGGCTGCCTTCGGCTCAGGTCATAATCCCAGGGTCCTGGGATCGAGCCCCATATCAAGCTCCCTGCTCTGCGGGGGTCTGCTTCTCCCTCTCCCTCTGTGCTCCCTCTCAAGTAAATGAACAAATCTTAAAAAAAAAAAAAAACATAAAAAATCATTATTATCCCCATTTTACAAATGGGGACGCTCACACTCAGAAAGGTAAAGTGACTTGTCTGAAGTCCCACATTCTGGATTTAAATGCAAATACACCTTATTCTTAAATATTCTGAAACGATTTCTTCAAGTGAAACCTCACTTCTCACTCCACTCACACCCACATTCACGCAATCAGACCACCACCCTCACGACTCCCCAGAAACTATTCCCACTGAAGTCACTAACAACCTCCTAAAAATTGCCAAAATCAAAGAAAGCTTTTCAGTCTTTATATTTCATATTTCTTCTCTTTCTTTGTCCTTTCTCTGCTTTAATTATACTGATCACTCCTAAGTCTTAATCTCCAGCTTCAGAAAGACATACCAAGCTGCCTGCCAATCATGTCTAGAAGAAAGTTCAGGACACATCAAACTTAGCACCCCGAACTGAAATCATTAGCTCCCATCTGCTCCTCCCACTTCAGTTACTTATTGGGCAGAACTAGTAGGACCCTAGTCACCCAAGTGTCGGGTAGCCATCCGCCACTCACACCTATGCCTTTCCCTCTCATTCACTCTGCAGAGCCATGTTATTCACTCTTTCCTGCTCTAACCCCTCAAAATCATACTTGCTTTTTTGCCATAGATTTAAAAATCTATAATAATTTATAAAATATAAACATTAACATCTAACCAAAACCTAAGCTAAGTTTACATGGTATCAACTAATAATGGAGTTTAAAGGCTTTATGCTTATAAAAAATATTCTGTATATATTTCAAAATGAATGATAGAATACATTTGTGATTAAGTAGAGAATTATAATTTTAAAATAATAGTTTGCCTACCATTTTTCATGACCATTCTTTAAAAGAACATAGTTTCCTACTAGATTTAGAGTACTCTTAACTTTGAGATGAGGCCATATTCTAGAACAATTTTTAAATCAATCAAATTTTACTCTACTATTGTTCCTCTTATTACAGCCCATCATTAGCAAGTTAAGCGGCTGCCATCCATTAAGCAGCTGTTGGCCATCCAGTCTTGGTGACCATTCCTTTAGCAAACAAACAAACGAACACCCTATAATCTTTTTTTTTTTTTAAGATTTTATTTATTTATTTGACAGAGATAGAGACAGCCAGTGAGAGAGGGAACACAGCAGGGGGTGTGGGAGAGGAAGAAGCAGGTTCATAGCAGAGAAGCCTGATGTGGGGCTCGATCCCACAACGCCGGGACCACGCCCTGAGCTGAAGGCAGACGCTTTAACCGCTGTGCCACCCAGGCGCCCCGAACACCCTATAATCTTTATAAGCTCAATTCCTTATGATGCTCAAGTGTCTTATTTCTGTTAAATACAAAGGAAAAGCTAACCTTTTACTGGGTGAAATTATGCAGTGAATAAATCATGTCACCAAGGATATCTGGAATTCTAGTACACAGTATCTTGAATGGTGTCTAGATTCCAGCTGGAAACATCTGGTGATGATAGGAATTGACTTGCAACATGTGGCTTTACCTAATAAAGTATTTGCCCTTGCTTCTGTCAGCACTTAGAGTAGATTAACAATAATACATTCTGGAACAGAGCAATCTATTTTTGTGTGCTTCTTCAATGTAAGACTTTCTTTTTTCTTGGCAAAGAGAAGCTTTAAGGTAGCCAATACTTTCTTGCTACCACAAACAAAACAGTCCGTTTTTACTAATTACTGCAGGATATATACGTTATAACATTAGGTATATAGAAATACTTCACCTGCTGTGATGGAGTGAGAAGGCCAAAAAACATTTCATGCCCTTCCTCTTTCCCCAGTCCCCACAGAAGCACTAGAGTCTGTATTCTGTTTTGAATTTTCATCATACATTCAGTGTTCTCGTATGTCTATAGACAAGCTGCTTCATCAGAATAAAGTTTATGTAAATAATATTTTTTAAATCCATAGAAAAGCATTACAAAAAGTAAACTATAAAGGCCTCAGTGATTATTTGACTAAGTGATCAGAGTCTGAAGTATTCACCTATCATCTGTGTTTTTGTTTTATTTTAAAATTTTGACCATACTTTCTACCACTTCCACGCCCTTCCATTCTCTTTAAGAAAAGAGCAAAAAGAGGGGCGCCTGGGTGGCTCAGTTGGTTAAGCATCTGCTTTAGCTCAGTTCATGATCCCAGAGTCCTAGGATCAATCCCGGTGTCAGGCTCCCTGCTCAGTGTCTCTCCCTCTGCCTGCCGCTCCCCCTGCTTGTGCTGTGCTGTCTCTGAAAATCTTAAAAAAAAAAAAAAAGAAAAGCTCAAAAACAGTCAGTATATATATATACTTTGAAGGAAGATGCCTTATAAAAATTTTATCATTCATAACTAGAATAAATCTTTTGTCTGAAATTAATTAGAAGTTGAGCATATAAAGTAATAATCTAAAACCATACAATTAGCAAGGATAACCTGAAATAATGTACAATTACCTTGCTTTCTCTTAACATATATAATAGCTCTTTTTTTTTTTTTTTAAAGATTTTATTTATTTATGTGACAGAGAGACAGCCAGCGAGAGAGGGAACACAGCAGGGGGAGTGGGAGAGGAAGAAGCAGGCTCATAGCGGAGGAGCCTGATGTGGGACTCGATCCCGGAACGCCGGGATCACGCCCTGAGCCGAAGGCAGACGCTTTAACGACTGCGCTACCCAGGTGCCCCACATATATAATAGCTCTTAATCCTTACAATCTTTTTTCATCCTTACGAAAAAAGTAAGTGCTATGATAAATATCAAGAATGCATCAACTTCATTATTTTCACAAGTACTGTTACCACATTACCAAACACTGAAATATGTATATAACTTTAAAACATCTGACATATTGTCAATTGGGAGGGCCAATTAGGCTTTCTAAGAATTTAACCAGAAACTAGGGAGCTGGGGGGAAGGAAAATCCCACACCTTCAAAATATAGATATTTACTAAAGAAAAAAATGTGGTGGTGAGATTTTTAAATATTATAATCTATCATTACGTCTAGTGATGCACTAAAATTCTTCTACCTTAATAAACAGGCTACAACAAGCTCCTGTGATCAAGTCCCTTCTAAAACATACAAAAAAATAAGCAACAACAATGAAAACAGCAGTACTATGCTGACTGATAGTTTCCTATTTTCACTAAAATTTTGCTTATTCTTTCAGTCAGGATTAAATTCAGCTATATGCGGCAGAAATACGTCTAAAATTAACCTCCCCATATAAGGTTTTATGTTTCTTATGAAATAAGAAGTCTGTAAAGTAAGCAGTCCAGAGCTGGTGCCAGTTACTCAAGAGGGACAACAAGGGCCAAGGAGCTTTCTTCCATTCTTACAAAAGGCCTCTTGACCTGAACTTGCTTCTCAGTTACTAGCCAGCAATCAATACTGTATTAGATTGATGAACACAGAAAGCAAGGTTTGGGATGGGTGTTCCACATGAATGATCAAATCATCCCAAACGGCTCAGGGTATAAAAAAGAGATAGTAAACCAGAGAACTTATTCTTTGATAAATGAAGGGGAATGAACAGAAGTATGAAAGAGTTCATCAGTGAAAAGGAGTAAACTAAACTTCACAAGCCTTGAAAACACAGAGGCTTTCACATTAAGGGTGAAAGAATAATAAAGGAGCATTAAGGACCACTTCTCAATGCCGAATTACACGGAATACGGGCGAATGAGGAATCTTCGCTTGAGAAGGAAGTTTGCTTACTAGATTAAGATTCCAGAGGGCACAATAAAAAATTTGGAGAAGATGGAGAGCTGTATGAGGATGCTTTAATGAAGTAAAAAAACAGTAAAGAAGGATCTGCCACAGACAATATAGAATTAGTATTACATTAATAAGACTACTTGAAGGAGGGAACAGATGGCTAACAGCAGCACCGTTGGGGTGGAGGGAGGGGAAAGCTCACCAAGGGAAGACAAACTAGCCCTGGACAAGGTCCCATTTCCAGGGGAATCTGAGTTTCCGGTAAAATGGAAGCCTCCTGCCTAGAATAAGGCCTCATGAGTCAGTATGCGTCCTGTGGTCATAAGGATTCATTGGAAACATCATAAAAGAATATCAGAGAGCAAAAACCAAAGATGTCAGAACATCCCTATGAAAGAAAGTTAGTGACTCCTTAAGAATTGAAAACCCTCCTCTGAACAATTCAGGTATGAAATCAGCACAGAAGCTATTACATGTGAATCTGAATATGTTTGTGTCTGAGTGTAGTAATATCTAAGCAGACTGACAATGATGAATGTTTGGGAGCATATTTAGAGATTTTTCATAAGTAATCACATTATATTTAGGTTAACAGCTAATAACCAAAGATAAATCATCAGAGTCATGGATGGATACAAAAGAAAAGAAAAATGAATAAAAACTGAGAATTGAAAACGATTTCGAAAACAATAAAGAGCATAAAATTGTTTCTGAACAAATAATGAGATATACAAAAAATAAAAATATAAATACAGGAAAATATCAAATGAGGGTCATAAAAATATATATCAGGAAACAAAGGATAAAAAGGAAGCAGAACATTCCTTCAAAGTTATAGAAAATTAGAGTTGTACAAGTCACTAACAAGTTATATGAGTCACTATCTCGGGCTTCAGAGACATTACTATATATAAAATGATAGATTGGGCAGGATGACACCAATGGATTCTACATCCTTTCATATTTTTATGACTCTATAAATCAAGATAACACATAACTTAAAAGTGTAAGAAATGATTCTTCTATTTATGAATAGTACTTAATGACGGCAGGACACTAATATTCAGAGCACCTTAAATGTGGAATTCGGTGACATTAAAACAGGAATTATATATCTACTACAACTCTCAACAAGTGTTAAGAAAAAATATATGAAGGTATATAATCATTGAACACTCTTTTGACGTTTTCCATGCTTATTTGAGGCCAGAATTTATTTCTCCTAACATAGTGAATATGGAAGCATGACAGCCTAAAATATAGGGGCACTAATTATGGGACTTGGAGGATGCAGGCAATTAAGTTTAAACTGCAAAATAATGTATAAATATAAATCTTTACTAACACAACAGATTTAAGATAGAATTCCATTCCTATTATTCATAGAAATTATATGTTCACAGAAATTATATGTTATACATTAAAATATTAAGAAATTAGTGTGTTCCACGTTACTAAATTGAACCATAGAATTAATTACAAAATTAGTATTGAACTATATAGTTATGTATCATAGTGAAAGGCTTTATCTTGTACTGTCATCAATTATTTAACACCTAACAAGAAAAATATTATTATTTTCCTTTCCTCACAGAAATTGAACATACGAAGATAAAATTGGGCTCACCAACTGATGAAAAAACTAAAATTTGGAAAACAAAAATCTCAATACCATCACAGATTTTAAAATGAGCAATGCTTCTCCTCAGATATTCCACAAAAGTGCGCTTTTTTCCCTTTCCCATGTTTTGGCATAGTAGAAAGCACATATTTTTCACAAATCTGCGCAGTGAATTAAAAAAAATAAATTAAATTAACTAGAAATGGAAAATAAGCCACTTTCATTTTTTAATGGGTTCGTTTGGCATCTGAGTGATAGTATTCCCTCAAAATAATTTTGCTTACTATTATAGTCAGAAGTCAGTCAAGAAAAGTTATTCTTCCCATTTGAAGAGGAACCATAAAGTAGATGCTGTGCTGGACTCTCAGGCGATTTCTGAGTTGTGGCAAAAGTAGGCCTGAGCCAGCCTTCCCCCTTACCTGATCTTTTTTAACTTCTGAGGTAGAAGAAGAGGCAGCCTCAAAGCTGTGCCTTAAAGCACAAGTTTTACAGGACTGGAAGTCACACCCAGGCTCCAGCCTACACTCACAATACAAACATCTATTTTTCTTCTCCATCTCAAATCTTAGCCAAGAGCTGGTGACCGTGGGCCCACAGAAAACAATTTCTCCACAGACCTTCCTGTCTGAGCCAAATGCAAAATACAAGAGGCATAGATCTGGATCTCCTATTTGATACTATCTCCCCCTGTTGGCACGGAAGTATACCAGTCAGTTCTGGATAAAAGGAATCATACATCCAACAAGTGCTACTGTTTATCCAGCAATACAAAGACAACCCTCACGCATTAAGTGAAGATCTATTATTTAAGAAATAAATCTATTTTCTAATTGATTTTTTGAAGTAAAATAACTTGTTTTCTTCCTACAGGACCTGTAAAAGTCTTTCTGCTTCAGAAACTTGGACCTTGAGATCTCTGAGAATAAACCACATTTTTAAGCACTTCTTGAAACAACACTGTGCAAACAGCTGTGCTATAAAGCTTTTCTTAATCCAGTGCTTTATAACTAATTTTACTAAGGTCTAACTGTCCAGTGCTTTATAATTCTTAGGATTCAAAAAGAAAGGAATAAAATTATGCATAAATGGTCTTTAAGGTCTCAATAAAAATAAAATTAAAAATTTCCTTGCAGCAAGAATTTTTGAGCTTAACATAATGAGGTGACAGGGCTGGAGAAACAGGAGAATGTTTGGGATACTTAAAATCATAAATGTTTAATCTGAACATAAGGCTCCTATTTTGATACTCTGTTCTATAATAATTTGTTAATTGCTATGTAAGTCCTAGTTTTATTCACTCATTTTTTTAAAAAGAAGGTACTGTGCAACCACTAGATGCCAGATAACATGCCGAGATACTGGGCAGAACATTCTTTAAAATGGACCAAATTTTAAGGAACGTTATGAAAATAAATAAGAAAAATAGGAAAAGCAAGAGACACCTACTACACAAAAGTCTGACTCAGTGAAACTTTCCTGGGTTCACAATTCTATCATAACACCTCCTCCTTTAAACCCTTAGCCTCCCTTTCCAATTCAATGCAATTTAAAAATAAATAAATAAAATCTACCTCTTTGTATAATTTCCTCTATTTTTCTATTTTAAATATATGCACATTTTGATTTTGTTGTCCATAGCAACAATTCTTCTTTACATTATGCCCATCAGGGAAAAGTCCTATTTTATATTCTGAGAATAATTTTTACAAAATATTACATTTAGTAAATAATAACAGAGAGCATGGGATGGGGAGCTTCTTAAAAGCCAGGCACTGTTCTAAACATTTCAAGTGGATTATCTCATTTAATCTCCCATAATAATCCTATGAGATAGGTTCTATTACAAGCCCTAGTTTACAGAGGAGAAGACTGAGGCACAGAAAGCTTAAATAACTTGCCCAAGGTTATGTGGCCAATAAGTGGCTAACCTACAATTCAAGTCCAAGCAACTCTGTTCCAGAATTCATTCAATTAACCATTATACTACGTTACCTGGGCGGGGTCCCTGCTCCACCTCACCAAAAGTATTCTGTTGCCAAAAAAGAGTCTCAAAGGATATATTAGCAACTTACTCATTTTGTCTTTCTGCTATAGGTTGATATACTCAAGAAACAATATATACGGATTCTAAATATTCTTTCCTTGGTCTCATTTTCCCCCCTAGATCATTTTATTTTTTTTATTTTTTAATATTTTAAAAAGATTTTATTTATTAATTTGACAGAGAGAGAGACAGCCAGCGAGAGAGGGAACACAAGCAGGGGGAGTGGGAGAGGAAGAGGCAGGCTCCCAGTGGAGCAGGGAGCCCGATGTGAGGCTCAATCCCAGGACCCCGGGATCACGCCCTGGGCCGAAGGCCGACGCCCAACAACTGAGCCACCAGGCGTCCCCCCCAGATCATTTTAAACATAACAACTCATATTTTTATACCTATAATTTTATTTTTATTTTTCTTTCTTTCTTTCTTACTTTCTGTTTGATCTTATTCATTTATTCTTTCAATATTCATTTAGCATTTACTAAGTACCTGTCATATAAACTCATAGGCTCAAAAAAATTGCAAAATTTAAATCTGGAAACAATCTTGGAGATAAAACAAATCAAAACTAATGTTTACTGTCAAGGACTATAGCATCTAGTAGCTAGACTTCTTGCTTCTTGGTCTAGCCCACAGAAAAGCTAACTCAGGTATGCCTCCTATGATCATCTAATACCCATTGGTTTTGCTTTTCAGAACAACAAAATTTTGGTATCATCTTGATACCTCACTAGGCAGTCTTCCAGATCACTTATAAAGATAATAAACAAAATAGATGTTGCATTAGTGTCTCAGGGCTACTATAACAAAGGACCACAAACTGGGCAGCTTAAGGCAACAGAAATTTATTTTCTCACGGATCTGGAGCTCAGTGTCTGAAATCAAGATGTCGGCAGGGCCAAAACTTCTAGGGGAGGATCCTTCCTTGTATCGTATAGCTCCTGGTAGCCCCCGACAATCCTCTGCGTATGGCAGCATAACTCCAAGCTCTGCCTCTGTCTTCATGTGGCTGTATTCCCTGTATGTCAAACTCTCTTCTCTTCTTATGGGGACACCAATCGTATTGGATTACAGCCTACTCCAATGATCTCATCTTAACTTCATTACATCTATAGACCCTATTTCCAAATAAGGTCATATTTATAGGTACTGGGTATTAGGATTTCAACATTTCTTTTTGCAGGATACAATTCAACCCATAAAGGATGTGATTATTAATTGCTGAGGAACCTTGATCTTTACACTTCTCCAGTTAAATAAATATCTATCGATTCTTACCTTTTTGATTTCTGATTTTAAACCTTTTCTTGGGTCATGCTAAAAGCGTATTTCCCATCGAAGGGTGACTTATTATTTAGTAATCTTTGGTAAAGAACATTGTCAAAATTTTTTTCTAAAACCTAGTTTATACCCTATTATCTTCATAGAAAGGAACTCTAAGAATAATCAGTCAGGTATGATTTCTTCCTTAAAGAGGTTCTCTTTCCCATAGGAGATTATTTTAATATTTGATGACTCTCTCTGCTATTATGGATTCTAAGAGCTAGCCCAGTACTCAAAAAATATTTACGGACCCTCTTCTATGTGCCAAGTACTGCACAAAGCTAGGAAATAGCAGTAAACAAAATGAAAATAACTGTCTTCTTGAAGCTACAGTTTGGGAAGCTGGCAGGGATTATAGGGAAAGAAAACAGACACTAAAAACATATACACATAAACAAACACCATGATTAAATGAATTATTACATATCAATACACATATTAAAGTATCTATTGCATAAAAATGCTTAGAAGAACCCTACTACATAGTAAATGTTAACTAACAAAATAATAGGGGGAGGAGAAGGAGGAACAGTAAAGACACTAGCAGTAAGTGCTAGGTAAGAAGTGAAAAGGGGCAATAGGATACATAACGACAGCAGGGGTACACAAATAATAAGAGAGCCCATTATAGCTAGAGCAGTCAGAGATACCTCAAAAGAATGATATTTGAACTGAAGTGATGGAAAGAAGGTGGTCAGTCATATAAAAAACTGGTAAAAGGGGGCACCTGGGTGGCGCAGTCATTAAGTGTCTGCCTTCGGCTCAGGGCGTGATCCCAGCATTCTGGGACCGAGTCCCACATCAGGCTCCTCTGCTAGGAGCCTGCTTCTTCCTCTCCCACTCCCCCTTCTTGTGTTCCCTCTCTCGCTGGCTGTCTCTCTCTGTCAAATAAATAAATAAAATCTTTAAAAAAACCTGGTAAAAGAATATTAAAGAGAGAGGAAACAGAAAAGCTTGAGATGAGAAGAAGCTTGGCAAGTCAAGGGTACTCAGATCAGAAAGCCTTGAGTATGGGAGATGAGGAGGGAGGCTTCACTGGGAGGAGACAGGCATGGAAAAGATCATGTAGTTTAGGCTACGGTAAGAAATTTGAATTCTATGTTAATTACACAGAGATACCACTGGAGGGTCATTAGCAGGAGATAGATAAGATCACATTGAGATCACTCTAGTTACTGTACAGAAAATAAAATGTAGGAAGGACAAGGGAGCAAGCAGATAGCATGACTGAAGTAGTCCAGGCCACAATTATGGTGTCTTTATTAGGATGGTCTCAGGGGAGATGCTGACACAAGGTGGGTTTTGGGTTATATTTTGGAGGTGGCATCAAGAGAACCTGCTGATGGAGTGGATGGGAGATTTGAGAAAAAGTGAACACAAAGGTGTTTCCCAAGATTTTGGCTTGAGTAGCTGATTACAAGTGATACCATTTACTAAGAAGTAGAAAACTGTGAGAGCGGCAGATCTGAGGGTTTCGACAAGTTAAATTTGAGATTATCAGTCCAATTACTGAATGAAATGATCAAATTCTAAGCCAGTCTGTATAAATGAAGTTCACTTTAAGCGTCTTAGTCATGTACGTGAACTGTCATCATGATATAACAAAGAATTCATTATGATACCAGTAACTAAGCATTATTTTTACATATTTAAGAACTATGTTGTGGGCTGATGACTTTTGGTAGGCATATTAAAAATAGAAAAGCTTCACATATAAATTTCAAAACTGTATAGCATTTAGTTTTATTTTTAAAATAGAAGGTAAAAAAAAAAAAAAAAACCCAATTTCAGAAATGTGGTTTTTCTGACACTGAGCTCCATCTGCTGGTAATTTCTTATCTTTGGGTCTGGTAATTTCTTATCTTGATGTATTATATTATGAAAAAGAATTAAACTATGTTAAAGTGAAATATAACCACCAATCTAAGTATACTGAAAAGCCATACTTAAGAGATATCATGGTAACTTTTTCTTTCTTTATAGCTACCTTTATTGAGTTTAGTTACATGCCAGGCACTGGGCTAATTTTTACAAACATCACCTTATTAATTTCCAAAATAATTCTGTGAGGTTTCTATGATTTGCCACATTTTACTAAAAAGGAAATTGAGCTCAGAGAGGTAGTGTAACTTTGCCTATAGTACCAGAAAATTTTGAGTTTGAATCTGTCACTCTGATTCTAATCAAATTCCTTAACCTCTTCAAGCTTAAATATTCTCATATGAAAGGTAGGAATAACACCTTCCCTGCAGGATTATTCGCCAGTAATAATATTTTATGTCTAGCAGGCAGTCAGTCCCTTTCTTTTAGTAATTTTCCTCAAATGACATATTAGAGACAAATGTTAATGACCCAAATCAAGTGTCTTTCAAAGAATGATCTTTTGGGAAATTTTAAATTTTGAATTACAATCGATTTTTGAAATTTTTTGACTTTTAAATTTTGTTCAGAAAACTACTCCCTCCAGGGGCACCTAGGTGGCTCAGCTGGTCAAGCAGCCAGCTCTTGATTTTGGCTCAGGTCGCGATCGTGGGATCCTGGGGTCAATCCCCGCGTCAGGCTCCACACTCAGGGGAAGTCTGCCTAAGGATTCTCTCTCTCCCTCTCTGTCTTCCCCTCCCCCAGCTCGTGCTCATGTCTGCTCTCTTTCTCACGCCCTCTCTCAAATAAATGAATAAATCTTAAAAAAAAACTAAAACAAAAACCATCCCCTCCAAGATGGAACATGTTTCACACAATAGTTGGATTTACAGCACTCGTTAACCATTTATAATCTATACAATAATCATTTACAATCTATACAACGAGTGACCACACCTAAACCCAACAAAAAAAATCTACAAACTGAAATTAAGAACGAGGTAGAAAACAGTGAGAAAGCAGTAAGTACAGTACATCATAGAAATTGCAAGCAAAAAAAAGTTGAAGTTCACACTGACAACTTCTCTTTAATCATCAATAATAGTTCTTAATCATAACAAGGAACAAGTTTTGAATAATTTTATGGGGGTTATGTTTTCACACACATATGCAAATTATTTTAATATATAAAATATTGCCAATTATTTTCAAAGAAAAAACAGGCCTTCAATTTTTTTAAAAAATCAGCAAATAGGGGCGCCTGGGTGGCACAGCGGTTAAGCATCTGCCTTCGGCTCAGGGCGTGATCCCGGCGTTATGGGATTGAGCCCCGCATCAGGCTCCTCCGCTATGAGCCTGCTTCTTCCTCTCCCACTCCCCCTGCTTGTGTTCCCTCTCTTGCTGGCTGTCTCTATCTGTGTCAAATAAATAAATAAAATCTTTTTTAAAAAATAAATAAAAATAAAAAATAAAAAATCAGCAAATAAATTCACTAATAAATTCTTCTTACAGATCCACCTTCAAACAAGTACAGAATACCTGCAATTGAGAACACTTCCCAGTGAATGTATTTATCTACTGTATATCCAAATGGAAGCTGAGAAAAATAGTACTAAGAGAGAACTGTTAAAAGTATATGTTATTCTAAGTCTAGATTATATTCTTGGATAATACCAATTTACAGACAGCTGCATTCTCAGGCCCCCACAGAACTGATTTTGGTGTTATGGTCTCCACTCCACTGAGGGAGTCTAGATTCTGCAAGAGATGGCCTTATCGATCTCCTTCCTGCATTAGCTAGTGGTATTGTCAAGGGCACTGTCACCGCAGAAGTCAGGGTTAAAGCCTCTAGTAAGAAATTCTATTAGAGCTAAATGCAATGGAAAGCTTTGCTTCCCCTGCAATGTGACATGATTTCTTTTATTTAATAGTAAGTGTTATATGACTTTATCTCCTTTTTCATTTTGGCCTTTGGGAAGCTTAGAGACAAAATAACAGCTCTTGTGTAGTAACTATGCATACTATGATCTATATAGTTTTCCCCCCCAGTCTTGATAAACTGTTACATCCCTATTTTTTCTGGTCCTGATTTTAGTTTCTGTTTCTATTTTGCTGAATCTTGTCAGCATTAGCAACTCCAAATACTCAGGGGACTACGACAGAAAATGAATGAATGAGTGAATGAACACAAGCATATAAACAAGTATATTTAAACCTATATAAAAAGCCTTGCAACATGCAGTTTACACATTCCCAGAGCTAACAGAGTTTCCTCCTAACAATTTAAGACAAAAGTCTGATTACCTATAGTGATTACCTATATATGATGACATCATGTTCCCTGCCATCTTCAGTCCCCTAGATATGATCATTATACTGGGCTGCCTTTCTTAGAAATGATACAGCTGAACCTTAAAGCATCAGCATTTTTTCACTTCCTGACAATCAGATGAAGAACTCTAAGGAAACCTGGAAGGACACAGGAAGATTCCCTTGTGTTCTTTGGTTTTTATCATTTGAATCCCAAATCACATTGTATAGCTGCTAAGCAAGAGGTTAAAGCTGTCCCTGACTTTGACTTTGGGAGATGGCAAAGAGGCAACATCCCTAAAGCTCACCTCAGAAGCCTATCGGAAATGACAGACAAATTCAACTGGGCTTTCAAATTCCTCTGGAGAATAAAAGACCAGTGTGTTCCTCACTATGTCTAGGGCATGTTGGTTTTACTTCTCATATACCAAGTATTTTAAGTACCTGCACAATTTACTACATCACCTTAAAAGCATGGTATATCTTTCAAAATAAAAATAATTATGATTTCATTTCCTAAAACTATTTTTGAAATTATAATAAGGAACCACCAAATTAAAGTGAGACCTCTAAACTGCATGCTCTCATAGGACACTAGAAAGTGCACAGGTATTAGCTTCTCTTGGTGAGTTAAAGCTAGCGAAAGGTCAGAGTCAACATGTTTGTTTAGCATATCTGTACCACTAGATAGTCTCTGAAATTAAAAAAAAAGAGAGAAACCTCATGGATTTTCATTATTATCAAAAGGCTGGCAAAGAGGCTTTCTAATTTAAACACATTTTAAATAAACTAAGCCAATTATACAAATAAAAGATGACATAAAATATTCATTGTATCATACTAAAAAAGACTACCTAATCAAAATGTAGAATCCCATGTTCAATTAATTTTTATTAGTTTTAAGTTCCAAAATTAAATCCTTGAGAACATGATCAGATATGATACAAAATTGATCACGGTTACAGAGAAAGTCTATATAATTCTATTATGGACAAAGGGTGGACAAAAAGGAACCTCAATAAGAGTTTTCACGATGATTTGAATTTCATCTATGTCATCTAACCGTGAGTGAACGTGATAGAGTTATCCAGCAATTTTCTTTTCTAATAAAATACCTGCACTGGAGACTAATAAATGACAAAAACTATAAATATTTTATAAGTAATAAAACTGAAAAAGGCTCACCATATCAAAAAGTATAGATATCTGTGATAATTAAACACTGCTAACATAAGCTCTATCTAAATAATAGTGACATAATTAATAGCAAATTGAAGTTACTGTCTATATAATGAAAGTCTATACTCATCTAAAACTTCTACCTACAAATGCCATAATAAATTATGATATTTCAGATTTCTGTTTGGAGGGACCACGTTATTAAAGTAAATATCAAAATGCTCCACTTTAATATTTTCTTATTAAATACCACCCAAAAATCAGTTGGTAATCAATAATTAAGTGTTAATCAAAGAACTACACAGAAAAATTTTCTTAAAATACTATAATTTGGGGGGCACCTGGGTGGCTCAGTCAGGTAAGTGTCTGCCTTCGGCTCAGATCATGATCCCGGGGTGCTGGGATCAAGCCCTAAGTCAGGCTCCCTACTTCTCTCTCTCTCTCTCTCTCTCTCTCTGCCCCTCCCCCCTGCTCATGCTCTCTCTCTCTCTCTCTCTCTCTCAAATAAAATCTTTTAAAAAATTATAATTTGGCTCTTGACCTAAAACTTGAAAATATGAGAATGAATTTTACTAAATATCTGAACCACAAATTGTATCCCTTGATAGATATTACTGAACTATTTAAAGCAAAAAATTTGAGACCCTTAAGTTAGCTTGGTTCAATAATATTTTTATTTTATTTTAAATTCATGTGCTCTCCTCTGCCATGCCCCTTCTCCTAGTCCCTTTCTCTTTTATGACCTACCTCTTATTTCTGTATTTTCTGTTGTCTCTCCTGTGCTTTATCTTTCATCTTTCTCACCTCTATGTATCTTCCTCCCCTTATCTGTTTCTGTTGTTCCTGTTCTCCTCTCACCAGATCTCTCTTTTTTCCTTTCTTGATTCTTCCTTAACAGCCTTAGAGACAAAGGATGGGGAGAAAGAAGAGTTCCCTCCAAAAGCAAATTTTAATTAGAAGGGCCTGATTTATCCCCTGGTCAAAACTACAAAACACCTTTATGGGATAAGAACACTGTTCTGACTCCATAAGACTGTATCTAATTGGAAAAAAGAAAAGAAAAAGGAACACAAACCATTTAAACTGCCAGAGTTTCAGTAGTTTCTGACTATTTGGAACATCTAAGATTCTAATGACTCTTAGATTAATGAAACATCTCAAAAGACGACCATAGCTTTTCTTACCAACTGGATCCCATTTGACTCTGCCTGACCTTCTACCTCTACCAGTCCAGTTCTTGGTCTTTCAGCCACTGAAACCAGCCACACTTCATTATCTATAGCCCACTTTATTTCAACTTCCCAAATTACCTGCCTACGCCACATCCTCCTTGCGCTTGCTAAGCCCATTTGTTTCCCCCTGCAGCCCTCTACCACTCCTGGCTATACTACAGAAGTCAGTTCTCCTTCCCAAAATTTCAAGACCTTTTTCTAAGCCTTCTCCTCTATTCTTTTTTCCACATACTTCTCTCAATCAAAATTACTTCTGAAAAGGGAAGAGCCAGGTTTAGGCAAAATTGTGAAACAGACTAAATTCATCTTCGGCGCTCTCTAACTTTGCTTTCCAACACCACACCCACTCGTGAGGCTGCTGATCTGTGTTAGAGCTGCCAAACTTGCACTACCTGCTTGCAGGGTGACTCGCACTTTCTTCAGCTCTCCTACGCCCCTGATTGGAGGTACCTATTAATATCTCACAAAGATTAATATGTCACTTTCCCAAGAGGCACTCAGAATTTAAAAGAGCTGTTTAAGGCAACATCGTTTGCACAATGGTCCTCAAACTTTTTTCAACCCAAGAGACCTGAAAGACACAACACTTTCTGAGCAAACATTACAGTTAAGCATGGCTTGTTAAGAAAAGAGAAAGGAAGGGAGGGAAGTATAGAGTCCAAGAAAAAAAATACCATTCTATGGGAAGGGAATGGCTGACAGAGATAAAAGGATGGCCTGTATAATTTAAAAAGCACCCCACCTCCTGCCACATAATTCTGAAAAGACCGCCAAAATTTGCCCAACATACAGGCAAAAACTAACACACACATACAGAATTGAGCATGCTTTCATACTGGCCCCATGCTAAACTAGAATGAATTTTTTTCTGAAAATTTTAGGTGGAGTACAAGATGCATATAGCAGGGTATAAATATCAAAAGTGTACTGTTCATGAACATTTCACAGATTGAATAGATCCCTGTGACCAGAACACATATCAAAAAACAAGTCACGTTTGTAATCCAAAAGTCTGCTGTGTGCCTTTTAGTCACTCCCCCCATCCCAAGGTGTAACCACTGCCAAGGGTAACCACTATCCTAACTTCTAATATTATTGATTACCTTGGCCTCTTTTTGAACTCCACATCAATGGAATCACAAAATATGTAATGTCTGGTATCTTTCACTCAACATTATGTTTGTAAGATTCATCCATACTGTTGTATGTAGTCATAATATGTTCATTCTCATTACATATTTACCAACTGGTAAATATTCTGTAATTTATCTATTCTACTGTTGACATTTGGCAGTTTTCAGTTTGGGGCTAATATAAATAATGTACTCCTGTGAATATTCTTGTACATGTCTTTTGGCGATGATATGATTCATTTCTGTTGAATCTATGCCCAGGAGTGGAGGTACTGGGATAAAATATCCGAACCACTAAGATATTTTTGAGAACACAGTGCATCCTGGCCCTGCTTAAATGACACAAAATACTAAGTTTTTTACTTTGTCTATCTAGAAGTGGTAAATACACTAGTTGAGACTATTTCTCTGCATTCTTTCCTTCCCATCAGTGTTATAAAGACTTCATTACTTTCTAAAACATATTCCGGAATAATTTGCCCCTCTGCATTACCTGAGTAGGTGTTTTGGTCAGTTTGGTGCTTATATACCAGACTATGTAGAGACAGAGCTTAAATACTAGACTCCAATTACCAATGGTTTCATTTTGCAACATCAGGCACACTGAAGAGAAGTTTATTGAGCATTTACTCTTTGCCAGGTACTGTGTTAAACACCGGCATCTCTATACTATTATAAGAGAAAATAATTGTAAGAGATGAGTATTTATAATAACAGCATAAATGAAGCCAGGGCATTTTCACTCTCAATGCTATAATCTACTGGCCTCTCACACACTCGCCTTCCTTTACTGAGGTCTTTGCAAGTGCCTTATGATTTAAAAAATTACAGCATAAGAGAAATGGAAGAATTGTATTCATTTATAAATAGAAATTTTTCTCAATTTTTAAAGATTTATTTGGAGAGAGTGCCTGTGAGTGAGTGGGGGGGAAGGGTAGAGGGAGAGAATCCTTCAAGCAGACTCCCTTCTGAGCATGGAGACTGAGATGGGGTTCCCTCATCCCACCACCCAGATGATAACTTGAGCTGAAATCAAGAGTCAGATGCTCAACCGACCGAGCCACCCAGGCACCCCAGAAATTTTTAGCAATTTTATTATTTACAATTATTATGACAAATTAGCCATGTAACTAAATATCTTTTTTCTTCAGGTAATTATATTTTCTTGTCTTTTCAAAGTATCTGCATTAACCTACATAATAGTCCAAAATCTGCTGTTGTTGTTTTTTAATTTTTAATTAACACAGAATGAATGCCAGTTGATACTGTGTCTATCAGTCAAGTAAACAGTTAATCTGGGAGGAAATATCACAGGAAGAAAATCTAGTGTGTGAATAATAATGAAATTGTTGTTAATAAATTTAAATGTTTTATTATATTTAACCTTTTTGCGTATGAACTTGCATAACTCACTTCACTTCTCTGCTTTCATTTTTCATCTTTATCTTGACTGGTATTCCAGTATTCCCAGTTTCCTTGGAAATGTAGATTTAGGAGTTGTCATGTGTTGTTTAAAGAATGACAGAAAGGGGAAAAAAGCCCACAGATACTTGACTACAAAGAAAGGATTGAAAACCAAGGGCTGAGGGCTAAAGCCTGAGGAATGTTAATGATCAATTTCATCACAGCACTTAACTCTGATGTTTTCTTGTTAATCAGTTGTTTATTGCCATTTTCTGCTAAATGTAGATCTATGAATGCAGAGACTTTGTCTATTACCCCCGATGTCTCCGAACATGATGCATAATATTCAAAGAAGTTGGTTAAACGTTTTAATAGGCAGAGGAGGGAAGAGGACATACGGGGACAAAGGTGGAAGAGAAAGGAGAGAAAGAGAAATGGCGAAGGCAGAGGAAAGAAAAGGAACAAAAACCAAATGTGTACTGGTACCCTCCTAATTTTGTCTGGAGCTCTGTAACAAGCCTCTGCCTTTGCATTCATTCACTGAGTCCTGATAATGATCCCGTGAGGAGCATATTACTAACCACATTTTACAGATGGAAAAACTGAGGTTGGGAGGGGTGGAGGTAAAAATTCACCTAAAGGCAAATAAACTCAGAATGATTTCACTCAAACTCCCAGTTTCTCCGCCCTGCCCTACTGCTACAAAGGGAGCCTTTAAATAATACTGAGAGAAAAGGACAAAAGGAGTATGAAGAAAACCAGATTTCAATTGATAGAGTGAGTAGTAGTGTTGCATGAATTTACCAGAAGAGTTACTTCTAAAAGTTAATATGAGTTTAAAAGCTGTTAATTGAATTTTCCATAATTGCAAACTTAAAAGAAAAATGTTATTTCAGGAATGAATAAATAATCATAAAATAGAATGGCATTTAGGGACTTTTTTCTTTCATTCACATTAAACTATAAAAGAAAACTGGCATTAAAATGTGATTATGTGATATTTTTATGAAAATTGCTTGTCCTCACACAAACTTCAATGGTGCAGGAGTAGAAAAAACTGAGCTTCAAGTAGTTAAACCAGTTAACACTAATGTTTTTCTTCAAAAAATTTAGGTAGTCAACCCTACTGATGTCAGCAATACATAAGTCATACATTAATAACATGAGACTTTATTTTAAAAGTATTCTGTAATCTCTTGTGGACAAAAGGTAACAATACTTTCAATACAGAGTAGATCCCAAACATGTTTATCTATCACCTAAAAATTAATAGCTTATATTTTTAAAAGAATTATGCTTAATGAAAAATAGCATCACTACTAAGGAATAAAGACTAGCAGAGAAATAAGCACATACATTAAATCATTATCATTTCTGTGATAACCAAATAATCAAATATCAGCTATTAAAAATAGAATAGTGATTTGCGGGGCACCTGGGTGGCTCAGTTGTTGAGCGTCTGCCTTTGGCTCAGGGCGTGATCCCGGGGCTCTGGGATCGAGCCCCACATCAATCAGGCTCCTCTGCTGGGAGCCTGCTTCTTCCTCTCCCACTCCCCCTGCTTGTCTCTCTCTCACTGGATGTCTCTGTGTCAAATAAATAAATAAAATCTTAAAAAAAAAAAAAAAGAATAGTGATTTGCTAAGTGGCAGAGACTATTCTATGTGCTTTCAATGTGTAAACTTAACCATTTCTCACAATGAACCCAAGAGTAGGTAAAACTGTAATTCCCATTTTACGTATTGGGAAATAAAGGCAGGAAAAGTCCCTAACATCACACACTTAAAGTGGTGGAGCAGAGATACAAATCCAAGCAGCCTGGTTCTGCAGCTGGAGAGCTCTCGATAGTGATGGTTCTGTTGCAATCACACATTAGTCATTATCTCTGTAACCACTCGAGACTTTGTCACTCTGTTAAAATACCACTGCCATAATTCTTTATAAAGTGAGAAATATTTGATAGAAACCAACTTTAACATTTAAACCATTTTTTTTTAAACTGAGTGGCGTCAATTATAACCTGCCAAAAGATATTTTGAAATTCTGAACCTATTCATTTCCTCTATAATCATCTGCTCAGTGTATATCTAGGAACCGCTAAGCACCTAAATTTTTTGAAATGTTTTAATGCATGGATACTTTATAAAAGTCAAAATGCAGTCAACTTTCCATTAATTATTAATCAATTACTTCTGCTCCATCTCCCCCACCAAACCATATGGCAAGGTCTAAATCTATTTTATCTTTGACCCACCCTTCCAAAAACCCCCCATACATAATAATCATGTACTAAGTAATCATAAAACACTTGATGAATTCCAAATGACTGAATAAATCTGAGTGTTTAATTCTCTTATTTGTATAAATCATAGTAGATATTTAATTCTTTCCTATTTTTCTCTTTTTATTATATTGTTTTAGGGCTAATTAACCCCTGGCCATTAGTTTGTGCTAAGATATTAAGAAATTCATAATTTAAACGATAAGTTTGAAATATACATACACATGTTTATATACATAGGAACATATATATATATAAATGAAAATGAAAAATAGTTTTTTCATTTCATTTGTGCTATGTATATACTACATATATATACATATACACATACATACATAAAGAAATGAAAAAGTTCCTTTTCTTTTACTATTTACTTG
Source organism: Ursus americanus (assembly GCF_024610735.1). Lineage (NCBI taxonomy): Eukaryota > Metazoa > Chordata > Mammalia > Carnivora > Ursidae > Ursus > Ursus americanus. The sequence continues at coordinate 3,760,868 of NC_142131.1, forward strand.
ATTTGGCCTATATATTCACTGCATATGCATATGAGCACAGACAATAGTTAAAATATAAATTGAAAATATTTTGAAATTTTAAGGTTTCTTTTCCCGATAGAAGATACTACAGCCTAACGCAAAAGAACATCACCAGCACCATCCATTGATTGGCCCATGATATGAAATGACTTCATTTGTATGAACCAAAAAAAATGAATATTTAAAAGAATCCTTTTTTTTAAATTGAAATATAATTGAGATAAAACATTATATTAGTTTCAGGTGTGATTCGATATTTGCATATATTGTGAAATAATCACAGTAAGTCTAGTTAACATGTATCACCATAGTTACAAAATTTTTTTCTCATACTGAGAACTTTTAAGATCTACTTTCTTAGCAAATATCAAATACATACTAGAGTATTACTAACTATAGTCATCATGCTGTACATTACATACCAGGACTTATGTATTTTGTAACTGGAAGTTTATACCTTTTGACCACCTTCACCCATTTACCCACCTCCCAACCCTGTCTCTGGCAACCACCAATCTGTTCTAAAAAAAATTCCAGATACCATACAGTATTTGTCTTTCTCTGTCTTACTTATTTCATTTAGCATATAAGTCCTCAAGGTCCATCCATATCATCACAAATGGAAAGATTTCATTCTCTCTTATGAGGAACAATATTCCATTATATATATATATACCACATCTTCTTTATATTTAATCCACTGGTGGACACTCAGGTCGTTTCCATATCTTGGCTATTATAAACAATACTCCTATGAACATGGGGGTGTAGACAGATATCTTTTCAGGTTAGTATTTTCATTTCCTTCAGATGAATACCCAGAAATGGAATTGCTGGATCATATGGTAATTCTATTTTTAATTTTTTGAAGAACCTCCATATTGTTTTCCATAGTGGCTGCACCAGTTTGCATTCCCACCAACAGTACACAAGGGTTTCCTTTCCTCCACATCCTCACCAACACTTGTTCTTTCTTGTCTTCGTAATAATAGCCTAACTATTATTATCTAACTATTAGCCTAACCTCTAACAGGCATGAGGTTTTGACTGGCATTTCATTCTGGTTCTTTTGATTGGCATCTCATTCTAGTTTTGATTGACATTTGCCTGATCATTAGTAATGTTAAGGAATCTTGACTTGAGTCATTTGGAAAAGTCAACAAGGCTTGTGTAACTTACTCATAATCATCTCTTCTTTGTTTTATATATTAGGAATTTTTAAACTAAATAAACATAAAGCATAACATATAGCTGTAAATATACTTCAGGTATCAGATCCTAAGATAATTTAATAATATTAACGGCCTACAAAGCCACTGAAAGTTCAGCATGACAAAATTTATGCCATAGGAAAGCTAGAAGAAAAGTTTATTAATCTACAAGACTGATACATTAATTCAATATTAATATAATTAACATCTATAACTGACATTGTTATCAGGTTTAAAAACTTTTAAACTATTTTGAGAGTAAAATCTAAACCTATATAGCTGCACAAAACCTTCTAAAATGTGTCTTGCACATAAACTCCTTTTATACACATTGTACTATTATAAGGATTTTACCAAAGCTATCTTTACAATGACAGAAGGTTGAAAACCGTGTAAATATGTCACTCCTTTGCTCAGAATCTTCAGTGGTTTCTACGTTCTCTAACAGTTAGCATCAAAGTCTTTACAATAATCCATCTGACTGTATGATCTAAATGACTATTACTTCTCTGACCCCATCTCTTATTTATTCTCTCTCACTCTGTTCTGGAATATTCTCATTTCAGGCAGTCGCAACATTTGCTCCCTTAGTTCTTTCAGATTTCTGCATAAATACTACTTTATCAGTGAAGACTTACTTGACAGCCCTATATATAAAAACACCTCCCATCACCCTTCCTCTTCCATCTTGATTTATTTATCTTCAAAGAACTTACCACCACTTGACATATATAAAACTATATGTTTAAAATTTAATATATTTACCATTTAACATATATATTTAACTGTTTGTCTGTCTGTCCCACATAGAGTGAAAGGTCCAGGAGGACAGAAAAAAATCATGTTTATTTTGTGCACTACTACATCTCCAAAATCTAAAATGATACCACAACACCTGACAATAAGTATTTGCTGATTGTACAAATGAAAAAGAAGGAAGCAACTGTATATGCTCTATTATGAAATGATACCTAAAACATATTAAGTTAAAAAGTAAGGTACAGAACAATATTGTTGTACACGCTACCATTTGTGTAAGAGCAGGAGGCATATAATGAACATTTATGTTTTTATCTGCATACAATGCTTCTGGAAGGTTACCTCTGAGGTAGAAAACTGGGAGACTAAGGAAGGGACACTTAGACTCCGGTATTTGTACATGTACTACCTACCCAGAAAAATTAATTAAGGTTTTGCCTTTATAAATAAGAAATACATAAGATAATTCTGCAGAAAAATCTACAATCCATACTTAACTCAATGAGTACTAATTAATCCACATGGGAACTAAGGTGTATTATTAGAAAAAACCTGAAATAAAATCTTATGTGTTTCGATAATATATCACACACATTATCCCCTGTCAGTGTCATAAAAATCTGGTCTGGCAAGGTGGATATATATTTATTCCTTCTTTCTACAGAAAGGAAAACTCGGAAAGGTTAAGGAACTTGACCATGATCGCAAAGCAGAAGCAAAGCTCAATTCCATTCTCCTGATTTTTTTGTCTGGTACTTTTTTCAATGTACTTAATGAGCAAGGCTTCAAATTAATATCGATCTTATGTATCGAAAGAAAGGAAGGGTACCTGATGATGAAAACAGATAAAGCTTCGATGATATTGCCAATCTCAACTGATATCAATCCATTTTGGAGTTTAACTATAAAATTGAAAATCCATCAGATACTACTACATAATGGACTACTACTGAGTCATAATGACAGACAATATTTAGTCAATAAACCAGATGTTTTGTTGATTGCAAATACAACAAAACAGGATTTTATTGATAGTGCTGTTCACCTAAGCAGAACTTAGTAAGATTTGCAGAGAAGATAAATATATGTTGCATATTAGTCTAGCAAAGAGTTTAAAAATGTGCAAATTCAGAAACATCAAAGTAAAGGCAATTATCTTACAGAATAGCTAACCATATTTAAAAAGTAAGAGCTCATTATAAAGTGCCATCAATTCCAGATATATCTGACATATAAGAAAGATTCTGTCATCAAAAATTATTATACTTGGTGCTCAGCACATGCTATTATAAAGTAAAACAACTAGATTACTCTAGAGTGAAAAGGATGTCCAATTCCTCAATTCAACAGATACTGATTGAGAACTTATCTGCTTATAACTGGACAGCTATAAACAAACATGAAGGAAGGTGATGCTTTTAAATTAATTAACTAATTAATTAATTTCAAAAATAGGAAAATTGATATTACTCAGAGATTAGAAAATTTTGGTATTTCCATCATTATCCAAGGACAGCCAACAAAGAGTTCACCTTCCTAATAAGCTCCAAAAGGCAGATTCTTCTGCCCTGAAGAGCTAGAATTGAAGAATAAAATAAAATAATCCTTGGGTTTATAGACCATTTAAGCAACTCAAAATGCCTTCAAAATTATCAGCACCTTTAATCTGCAAACAACCCAATCAGATAAGAAAGATTTATTTTCTAATTCAGTATTTCCCAAAGTATGTTCCATTGCACTGTGGACCCTTCAGGACACTCTTTGAAAAGGAATTTGGTCAAAATTTTCAGAGACACTGCTATTCCATGCTATATTTCCCCTCTTAGGCATTGGATAGTAAAAGTTTAGAAAATTCCGGCAGTCAGTACAAAGGTTTCTTTTGTCTTAACCCAGCAAGCCCCGGATTCTGGAACTCATTTCTCCTCAGAACACTTTGAGGACACCAAATTCTTCCGATTTTTCTACTAACTCACTGGTCACTCCTTAGATCCTACTAGGTCCTCCTCTCCTAGACCACCTAACTTGAAGTGCCCCAGAGTTCAGTCCTTGTTTCTCTTTCTCTATTCTCTCTCACTTGGTGACCACCTATAGTCAAATGATTTTAAATACCATCTGATACCTATGACTCAAATTTCTATCTCTAGTTCAAATCATACTCCTGAACTCATGGCCCAAATACCAAATTTTGACAATGACTTGTTTTTTTTAGAAAGACAAACTGAAGCCTTGCTCTTTCCCTTCAAAGCTGCTCTAGGTATAATCCTTCCATGCTTCAAAACAAATTTTATTCCTCTAGTTCTCCTGCTAAAAACGTTAAAATCATCCTTGACTATTCTCCTTCATACCTCACATTTAATCCAAGGAAATCTCCTACGGTCAACCTTCAAAATATATCCAGAAGCAAAGCACTTCTTGCTACTACTCCTGCTATGACCATCCTTGCTCAAACTGTAATCTTCTATAATGTGGGCAACTGCAAAAATCTCATTCTTTCATTCTTGTTCCCCTTAAGTAATTCTCCACATAGTTGCTACAGTAATCCATTTAAATAAAAAGTAAGAGCACATTATTCCTCTGTTACTACTCTCCAACCCGGTGGCTCCCCACTTCACTTAGAGAAAAGCCATAATCCTTAATTATGGTCCACGAAGCCCCAAGATCGGTTGTCTAATACTTCTCCAATCTCATTTCCTGTAGTCTCACCTTCCCCTCCACTCAGACTTCCTAACCACACCCTGATTAGTCCAATATGCTCCTGCACAATAGCCTTTGCAACAGGTGCACCCTCTGACTGAAAGGCTCTTTCCCCAGAAATTAAGGGATTTAGTAGCTCCCTGTTACCAGTCTTTGTTCAAATGTCAACTTCCCAGTGATGCTTATCCTGACTTGGACTTAAATTGTGTCCCAACCTCTAGACACCCAACCATCTACCCTGCTCTGTTTCTATTCCTTGGCATTTACTATCTTCCAATATAATATATAATTTACTACTTATTTATTAACTGCCACTCACCACAGATTTTTATCTCTAAAAGAGGGGGGGTTAATTAGTTTTATTCACTGATGTATCTCAATCATCTAAAAATGTGCTTGACACATAGTAGGTGCTCAATAAATGTTTCTTGAATGAATAAATAAAACATATTTATGCCCAGACAATAGAGAATTACTGTGTAATATTTAATATCATTTTCCCCTTGGTATTTTGACCAAAATTAGACCTAGGTTTAAAAAAGACAATATTAGGAAGATGACTTCTCCTGATAGAGATGATTATATTATCTGCCTCCACATTTTTTTTTTAGATTTCTATAAATTAATAGATGGCTTTTCATTCTTACTGAATTATATAGCCAAAATAAACATCAATGTATCTAAGAACCTGATTACACATTTGAATCACCTTAAAATTTTTATAAGAATCTATGGCCCATCTTAGTGATACAGCTCCTTAAGGCACTCTTCACCACTGAAGAGGAAGAGTACTGGTTAACACTGCCATTAATTAGGATCATGTTAAATAGCTAATTGTTTTCTCTTACCCTTAAATAAATAATTTTTAGGTCAAGTTTTCATGATCTTCCATGGTATCATAATTTAATTTTTAGTTCTTCTAATTCTGCCATATTCAACTAAATTTCCCTTGTAGAAATTTTTTAGATACTTATAAGGATGGAATACCAATAGAATTACTTAAGTTAATTTCAGCCTTTTCTTGTAATGCTATTAATGAAACAATGCTTAAACAGTCATTTAGGAAAAATCTTTTTAAAGCTTTAATATTTTTACTGATTTTTAATAAATTAGAAAGTAATATTCTAATTATTAATTGAAAAGACTGAATTATGCAAAAATTTCACAGATATATGTGAGCATATAAGCTTTAAAAACACTGTATGGCAAGTATTTTTACTTGTCTTATAAAACATACTGTAAAATCTCATTAATTGGCATTAATTTGGGGAATTGTCTATTGATTTATAAAATGTTATTACTTTAAACTACATAATTATGGCATTCCATTGTAAATTCCTTAAAGACTTACTAAAGGCATTGCCTCAATGAATAGATAAGATATATTTACAATTAACAGTTCAACTATTTATTTATTTATTTTTGAAGATTTTATTTATTTATTTGACAGAGAGAGACTGAGAGTTTACACAAGCAGGGGGAGTGGGAAAGGGAGAAGCAGGCTCCCAGTGGAGCAGGGAGCCCGATGCGGGGCTCGATCCCAGGACCCTGGGATCATGACCTAAGCCAAAGGCAGACGCTTAATGGCTGAGCCACCCAGGCACTCCCATTTCAACTATTTAAAATAAATTGAATAAAATGAAATAAATGACATCGCTAAAAATTTCCAAAGCGTTATTCACCATCATGTAATAATAGGTACAAGAGAAAGTTTAAAAGTGCCAGAAAGCAGTTTGTTCTCACAGCTATAGTATACAATGTCTCTGAAACATTATTTATTCATTTATTGAAAAAGTTTTTCTTCAATGATTATGAAAGATAAAGCTGCAAATGATCACAAGTTCCTAACGAAATAAGAATTGATGAACTGTTATATTTTAACTTTCAATGTCTAGTTTTTAGTCATAGTTACCAAATGAGAATATGCTATCATCCAGTGAGTTGAGTATCTTGCTTTGTCGTAATAATAAGGCCATAGGGGTCATCTGCACACAGGATTAATTAAAATAAACTAGATAGCTAATTCTAAAACTATCTGCCACCTCATCAAGCTATGAAGTTACCAATTGCACACCTACATGGAGACAAGGAAGTATGATAAAGTACACTCGGGGTACGAAAGATTTACTAGCTAAGGTTTTTAAAACCCAAGTAAAAGAATAAACTTCAGAAGTTCTTCTGAAAGAATGCACACACCAGATAGTTGTCAAGAACCAAGAAAGGGCCCATGGCACATACAGGAAAATCCTTACTATCTGACAGGACAGTAAAGGAGAGAAAGGAAATATAATTCATAATTAACAATGTCATATACAGGTTAGTATGGCTCGATTAATAACAAAAATGGGAATAGCCACAATAATTTAAATACTTCACATTCATTTCCACATTTATCACATTTTCATATACTACCTTTTTTCCCTATGGAGACATCTGAATATGTTTAACAATCAAATTGTACTATTTAGAACCACATAAACTAAAAATGCCTAAAACATCAGCTCTGGTATCATTAACTATGATAGTTCTATTTATGGACTATTCAGCTACTCACAGAAAAAGCCACGGCCAGAGCTCAGGCTTCTTCAGCCTTGGCACCCCTCATATTTTGTGCTGGAGAGTGGGGAGTACAAAGGCAGGGGCCGTCCTGTGCATTACAGGACGCTTAGAAGCATCAGCGACCCTACACATCAGCTACCACTGTCCTACCCACTAACTGTAACTACCAGAAACATCTGGAGATATTGCCAGATGTCCCCTGGAGGGCAAAACTGCCACCTTGGAGAGAACCACCAACTTAGGATGGAAGGAAGAAAGGAAAAAAGGAAAGGAGGGAGGGGGAAGGGAGAAAGAAAGGGAAGGGGAGAGAAAGTATTTATACTAGGCATTCTTAAACAGTTAATGAAACTATATAAAATGAAGTTGAATTTCTAGTTGGTGGATTTGAATGCATTTAATGTCATTTAAGAATATTAATGAGAAAAAATCTATTTTTAAACAAAATCAAACGTTTGTGATATCAAACAACAAATACATCATCAATCTCAGGTAAATAAGATTCTACTGTTCTTAAGAAGAAAATAATAATAAATAGCTTTCTCCTTATTTCCTACTTCCAGCTTAAGAATAACACCCTCCATCCTGCTGTCTCCCAGCAATAAAAATATTGCAGTCCTTCATTCAGTTGTGAAGGCAAGAGAAGAGCTTTTTCCTCTGACTCTACAGGTGGTTCGTGAGAGTGACTGACCTGAGGTGACTGACAAGTCTACTTTGCATTTACAGACAAGTTTAATAGGCCCTGCATATTAACAAGAGTAATAATTTGTCACAGCAAAACAACTGATTTTTGTACTCACTTATTACCTAGACACTAGTCCTTCAAGTTTCTCTTCTGACTGCTTTTTGGCTTACCATAGATGTAACCGATCGTGCATCTTCTTCATAATTTACTACTGGAGGTGGCTCTTTCCCCTCATTTTCTTGTACTTTTTGCTCTAGTAATTCTTTCTGTGCTGTAAACTTTGCCTCGGTGCACCTCAGCTGCTGGACTGACTGTTTCAGCTCTTCAAGTGCCTGTTTTTGGCTTAGCAGAAGCACAATACTGAAAGAGAACACATTAAACATAAATTATTTCAACTTCTTTAAGAAATAAGATTTTATAAAGGAAACTACGTTAAGTATGTTATGCTTCTATTTCATTTTCATCGTTATAACAGTCCTTCAGAATCATTAGAATTATAAAACCGAACAGCTCTCAAGTCATCACAATACTTACTAAATGTTAGCATTAACAAAATGGAAGGGGAAAAAAACAACAAAATGGAAGAAAATCTTTGGAAACAAAAACCAAATTCAGGATCCTTTCAAATATAGTATAATCTATGGCATTCATTTTCTTCTACAGCTAAGCCATCTACCTCACTGAGCACGGACACTTAGGCTGAGAAGTGTGGAACCTAAAGTGAATTAATATGACTGAAGCAGAATCTCATTTTATTTCAAATCTCAAATGGAATATAGCTGCAGTCAGATCTGTGCCTCAGGTAAAATAAATCAAATCAAGGTGACAACCTGGGACAAAACTGTGTTTATATTGCAAGGAGTATGTTTTTAGAGTCGGAGAAAACTGTTCTGACAAGGACTGAGGCCTGAGCTGTCATTGAGGAAATGAGCGCAAGACAAGTCCCCAGATCTTTCCAATACCACCACTACAAAGATAACTGACTTACCCATTTCTTCTTTAGAGAATTACATAGGCCACATGTCGCCTTATTGTGACCTTTTATCCCTTGAAATCTGCCCTAAAGGGAATTTCAAACTAATCACCCACATTAAAGCCACAAGAAAAAGGTAGTGGTGGCAAGGAACACCTTCTGGAAACACTGTCATACATGGTATATTAATATATTAAAGAACTGTGCCACGTACCACTGAAAATAGTTATTAATATGTAAGCGACAATAGATTGTCAATAGGAGAAAACTTCAAAACTGGAGAACAAGATCAGAAAATGTTACCCCCTTAAATCAGAACTTACATGGATCAATATTTATTGAATAAGTAATCATAGGCAAAAGGAATGCCCACCAAGAGAGATTTGTTTATAAATATGCTGTTGATCAATATTTTGAAAACCCAATTCCAATCAAAGGGAGCAGGGTGCAACCTCAGTGAATGCTATAAAGAAAGCTACAATCTCCTCAGTATACTGCAATGAGTTTCAGGTGAGCATCCCAACAAAAAGAGAACTCAGGTAGAGAACTAAATGAAATTTGGGAAAAGTAGAACTAATGAGTAAGATTATTTTCACCAGAAACCTAGCAATGTTCAAAAGACAAACCCCTCTAACCAGTGGAGTTCACAGCAAAAGTAATGAAGAAGGATGTACCATACTGTCAGAGCTCATTAACACTTCCCAAGTAAAATCATCATGGCATAATGGAAAGAGTGTAATTATACTGAATGAGAACAGATTCAACGTAATGAGTTAATCACGTTGTTTTTCTCATCTTCAGTTTTAACACTGGAAAAATTGATAATATACCAAATTGTCAGGGTTATTCTGAATACAATGAGATAATACTTAAAAAATTGTTGGCACAGTAGCTAACATAAAGTAAGAATTCAGTAAATAGCAATTATCATTTATATCACCATCATTCAACATTCTGTGACCTGTGTTCTAAATCCACACAGGTTTCCTGATAAATTCACGCTGGTTGGCATATTAGATGGTAAGCTTTTTTTCATGATAAATTGCTTACGTATTTTTTCTCCGTGAATCTCTTCGGAGAAAGTTGATTTTTAAAACAACCACTTTTGTGAACATAAATTCATGAGGACGGGGTTCTAGAAAAGATTACACCCATATGAACCTAAGCTTCTTGAGGGTTCCTTCTTTGCATCTCCTAGCTACCAAAAGAACCACATGACAAGAGGATAAGGAACAATTTAAAATGTAAAAGATAAGATGGTAAAAACACATATTCCTGTACATCTGCAGGATGAGTCCAAAAAGAGGGTGAATGATTTCACAAATGTGGACCAAATAATAGGAAAGTACACTTGAAAATACTAACACTCTAAAACCATTACTGCTACCATTAGCTTTTTGTAAATAAATTTCATATATAGGGAAAAATGCAAAATAAAATAATAATGATAATCAAAAGAATGAAAATAAACTACAAAATTGGAATATGGAATGACAAATACCGAACAACAATTGCAAAAAAGTAAATATTAACTGAACAGCTGAACAAAATTCGAAGAAAGAGAGTTTCGGGAGTGAAACACACACATTTTATTATCTCTTCAACTGTATAGCACGCCCCCAAAGGTGACTACATCCTTCTCCCCAGAACCTGTACATATGTTACCTTACACAGTAAAAGGGAGTTTTAGAAGTTACGGACGATGGAATGGGGAAGTGTTTTAGATGATCCACGTGAACCCAATATTCAGAGGCATCTGATAAGAGGGAAATAAAAGGGATGATGTTAGAGAAGCCAATGTAACCAAAAAAAGGGAAGAAAGGCACTGTGATGTGGGGCCAAGAGCCAAGAAATGTAAGTCTCTAGAAGCTGGAAAAACAGAAAAAGTAGATCCGGCCCCTACACAGAGCCTTCAAAAGAAATTAGCCCCATCAACAACATGCTTTTAGATCCATAAGATTCATTTCCAACATCCGATTTCCAGAAATATAAGCGAATAAACTGGTGTTGTTTTAAGTTACCAAGTCTGTGGCAATTTGTTATAGCAGGAAAAGAAAACAAACACAAACCCTAAGAGAAATGATACCTCTTTTTTGTCCATTTTAAATGGCTGAACTAGAAGGATTATTAGATAGTTGTGCAGTAGCCAGTAACAAATAGAATACAGACCTAGAAGAACAATATTAGAGTTAGAAGTATTATTCAGTCAGGAAAAAAAAAAATGACTGTGTTACTTGAAGGATGTGAATAAATTAGCTTTAGCTTCATTAAGTACTAAACAAAATTTCTGAAGGATTAAACCACTATAGAAAGTTAGAATTAAAAAAAAAAACTTGATAGGTTGGGAAGATGGTGGAGGAGTAGGGGACCCCTTTTTTAGCCGGTCCCCTGAGTCAAGCTGGATAGATACCAGACAAGCCTGAACACCCACGGAATCAGCCTGAGACGCAGGAAGATACATCTGGATCTCTACAAATGAACATCTCCAGCGCTGAGTATTGAGGTACGAAGCGGGGAGCTGTGAAGCCCCGCACAGATATCGGAAGATAAATGGAAGGGGGAGGGAGCCGCCGTGTTTGGGTGCCAGGAAGCGGTAGCCACCTGCACGGGGGAGCGGGCGGACTCCTGGATGGCACCCGCGAGAGAGCAGACTGGGACCGGTGAGCCAGGGAGTGTGCCACCAGACTGAAACGGAGATCCGGTGTGCTCACTGGAACCAGACTGACCCGGGAGCCAGGAACGCGCGCCACCAGACTGAGGGCCGGAGCTTCGAAGCGCACCGGGGCGGCTGGCGGTGTTAGAAACACAAAGGACAGAGATGCGCTGGCCCTGGAAGTGAGGGCTGGGACGCTGGGTGTGGGGCGCACATCCCGGGACGCTGCAGGGTTGAGCAGCACCAACAGAAACAGAGTTAAAGTGGCCAGAACATCAGTGGAGAACGGTCCGCGATCCCTCTGTTCTGAGACAGGGGCTGAGATTCGGCCACTGCTGCTCTGACTCTCAGAAGAGGCACAGCAAACCGCCAGGGAAAGCCGCCAGAGAACAAAAGCCTGGAAATACCGGCTCACAGTGTGCCCTTCCCATCCCCCCTCGCAGGGGACACGGAGACTCTACCCAAACAGGGTTGCCTGAGTATCGGCATGGCAGGCCCCTCCCCCAGAAGGCAGGCTGAAAAATCAAGAAGCCCACATCCCTAAGATCCCTATAAAACAAGGGCGCATGGCCTGGGTCCGGTCAATAATCTGGGCTCTGGACAACCCCACAACCTCTCCTCATCAGAATGATGAGAAGGAGAAATCCCCCCAACAAGGAAAAGACAATAGTCTGTGGCCTCTGCCAAAGAACTAATGGATATGGATATAACCAAATTATCAGAAACGGAATTCAGGGTAACAATGGTCAAGATGATGTGTAGACTTGAAAAAAGTATTAACGAAAATGTTAATTAGAATATAGAATCTCTAAGGGCGGAAATGAGAGTGAATCTGGCAGAAATTAAAAATTCTATGAAACAAATGCAGTCAAAACTAGAGGCTCTGACGGCCAGGGTCGCAGAAGCAGAGGAACGGGTTAGTGAATTGGAGGATGGGTTAATAGAGGAAAAAATGAAAATAGAAGATGGTCTTAAAAAAATCCACGCCCACGAATGTAGGTTACGGGAGATCACTGACTCAATGAAACGATACAATGTCAGAATCATCGACATCCCCGAGGGGGTGGAGAAAAACAGGGGTCTAGAAGAGATATTTGAACAAATTGTAGCTGAAAACTTCCCTAATCTAGCAAGGGAAACAAACATTCGTGTCCAAGAGGCAGAGAGGACCCCTCCCAAGCTCAACCACGACAAACCTACGCCACGTCACGTCATAGTGCATTTCACAAATATTAGATCCAAGGATACAGTATTGAAAGCGACCAGGGCAAAGAAATCTCTCACGTACCAAGGCAAAGGTATCAGAATTACGTCAGACCTGTCTACACAGACCTGGAATGAGAGAAAGGGTTGGGGGGCATTTTTAAAGCTCTTTCAGAGAAAAACATGTGCCAAGGATCCTTTATCCAGCAAGGCTGTCATTCAGAATTGATGGAGAAATAAAGACCTTCCACAATCGCCAGTCATTGACCAATTTCGTAACCACGAAACCAGCCCCACAGGAGATATTAAGGGGTGTTCTATAAAAGTAAAAAGGCCCCAAGAGTGATACAGAACAAAAAGTCACAATCTATAGAAACAAAGACATTACTGGCAACATGGCATCATTAAAATCATATCCCTCAATACTCAGTCTCAACGTAAATGGCCTGAATGCTCCCATAAATGCCACAGGGTTACAGATTGGATAAAAAGAAATGACCCATCCATTTGCTGTCTACAAGAGACTCATTTTGAACCTAAAGATACATTCAGACTGAAAGCAAAGGGATGGAATACCATCTTTCACGCAAATGGACTTCAAAAGAAAGCTGGGGTAGCAATTCTTATATCAGGTAGATTGGATTTTAAACTAAAGACTATAGTTAGAGACACAGAAGCGCACTATATTATTCTTAAAGGAAGTATTCAACAAGTGGATAGGACAATTATAAATATATATGCCCCCACCAGGGGAGCAGCAAGATACACAAGCCAACTCTCAACCAGAATAAAAAGATATATAGATAAAAATACGTTAATAGTAGGGGACCTCAACACCCCACTATCAGCAATAGACAGAACACCCTTGCAAAAACTCAGTAAAGGAACAAAGGCTTTGAATGCCATACTCGATGAGTTGGACCTCATAGATATATATAGAACACTACATCCCAGAACCAAAGAATACTCATTCTATTCTAATGCCCATGGAACATTCTCAAGAATAGACCATGTTCTGGGACACAAAACAGGTCTCAACCGATACCAAAAGACTGAAATTATTCCCTGCAATTATTCTCAGACCACAACGCTTTGAAATTGGAACTCAACCACAAGGAAAAATTTGGAAGAAACTCAAACACTTGGAGACTAAGAACCATCCTGCTCAGGAATGATTTGATAAACCAGGAAATCAAAAATCAATTTAAACAATTTATGGAGACCAAAGAGAATGAAAACACAACGGTCCAAAAGTTATGGGATACTGCAAAGGCAGTCCTAAGGGGGAAATACATAGCCATCCAAGCCTCACTCAAAAGAATAGAAAAATCTAAAATGCAGTTTTTATATTCTCACCTCAAGAAGCTGGAACAGCAACAGAGGGACAGGCCTAATCCACTCACGAGGAAGCAGTTGACCAAGATGAGAGCAGAAATCAACGAATTAGAAACCAGGAGTACAGTAGAGCAGATCAATAGAACTAGAAGCTGGTTCTTTGAGAGAATTAATAAAATTGACAGACCTCTGACAAGACTTATCCAGAAGAATAGAGAAAGGACCCAGATTAATAAAATTATGAATGAAAAAGGAGAGGTCACAACCAACACCAATGAAATTGGAAGGATTATTACAAACTTTTATCAACAGCTTTATGCCAATAATTTAAGCAATTTGGGAGAGATGGAGGCCTTCCTGGAAACCCATAAACTATCAAGACTGAAACAGGAAGAAATTGATTTTTTAAACAGGCCAATTAATTATGAAGAGATTGAGTCAGTGATAAACAATCTTCCAAAACATAAAATCTCCAGGCCCGGATGGTTTTCCTGGGGAATTCTACCAAACGTTCAAAGAAGAAATAATACCTATTCTCCTAAAGCTATTTCAAAAAATAGAAACAGAAGGAAAGCTACCAAACTCATTCTATGAGGCCAATATTACCTTGACCCCCAAACCAGGCAAAGACCCCAACAAAAAGGAGAATCATAGACCGATTTCCCTAATGAATATGGACGCCAAAATCCTCAACAGGATCCTGGCTAATAGAATCCAACTGTACATTAAAAGGATTATCCATCATGACCAAGTGGGATTCATCCCTGGGATGCAACGGTGGTTCAACACTCACAAATCTATCAGTGTCTTAGATTTTATCCAGAAACAAAAATTCAGAAATCATATGATTCTCTCAATAGATGCAGAAAAAGCATTTGACAAAATACAGCATCCTTTCCTGATTAAAACCCTTCAGACTGTAGGAATAGATGGTACGTTTCTCAAGATCATAAAAGCCATCTATGAAAAACCTACAGCAAATATTATTCTCAATGGGGAAAAGCTGGAAGCCTTTCCCTTAAGATCAGGAACACGACAAGGATGCCCACTCTCGCCACTATTATTCAACATAGTACTAGAAGTCCTTGCAACAGCAATCAGACAACAAAAAGGGATCAAAGGTATATAAATCGGCAGAGAAGAAGTCAAAATGTCTCTCTTCGCAGATGACATGATACTCTACATGGAAAACCCAAAAGAATCCACTCCGGAACTATTAGAAGTTATAGAGCAATTCAGTAATGTGGCGGGATACAAAATCAATGCTCAGAAATCAGTTGCATTTCTATACACAAATAACGAGACTGAAGAAAGAGAAATTAGGGAATCCATCCCATTTACAATAGCACCAAAAACCATATGTTACCTTGGAATTAACTTAACCAGAGACGTAAAGGATCTATATTCTAGAAACTATAAATCACTCTTGAAAGACACTGAGGAAGACACAAAAACATGGAAAAATATTCCATGCTCATGGATCGGAAGAATTAACAGAGTTAAAATGTCCATGCTACCAAGAGCAATCTACACTTTCAATGCTATCCCGATCAAAATACCAATGCCATTTTTCAAGGAACTGGAACAAATAGTCCTTAAATCTGTATGGAACCAGAAAAGGCCCCGAATCGCCAAGGAACTGTTGAAAAGGAAAAACAAAGCTGGGGGCATCACAATGCCGGATTTCAAGCTGTACTACAAAGTTGTGATCACCAAGACAGCATGGTACTGACACAAAAACAGACACATAGACCAATGGAACAGAATAGAGAACCCAGAAATGGACCCTCGGCTCTTTGGGCAACTAATCTTTGATAAAGCAGGAAAAAACATCTGGTGGAAAAAAGACAGTCTCTTCCATAAATGGTGCTGGGAAAATTGGACAGCTACATGCAAGAGAATGAAACTTGACCACTCTCTCACACCATACACAAAGATAAACTCCAAATGGATGAGAGACCTCGATGTGAGACAGGAATCCATCAGAATCCTAGAGGAGAACATAGGCAACAACCTCTACGACATCGGCCAAAGCAACATTTTTCATGACACATCTCCAAAGCAAGAGAAACAAAAGATAAAATGAACATGTGGGACTACATCAAGATAAAAAGCTTCTGCACAGCCAAGGAAACAGTCAAAAAAACTAAGAGGCAGCCCACGGAATGGGGGAATATATTTGCAAATGATGCTACAGATAAAAGACTGGTATCCAAGATCTACAAAGAACTTCTCAAACTCAATACGCGAGAAACAAATAAACAAATCATAAAATGGGCAGAAGATATGAACAGACAGTTTTCCAATGATGACATACAAATGGCTAACAGACACATGAAAAAATGTTCAAAATCATTAGCCATCAGGGAAATTCAAATCAAAACCACACAAAGATACCCCCTTATGCCAGTTAGAATGGCAAAAATTAACAAGGCGGGAAACAGCAATTGCTGGAGAGGATGTGGAGAAAGGGGATCCCTCCTACATTGTTGGTGGGAATGCAGGTTGGTGCAGCCACTCTGGAAAACAGTGTGGAGGTCCCTTAAAAAGTTAAAAATTGAGCTACCCTATGACCCAGGCATTGCGATACTGGGTATTTACTCCAAAGATATAGACGTAATGAAGAGAAGGGCCATTTGCACCCCAATGTTCATAGCAGCATTGTCCACAATAGCTAAATCATGGAAGGAACCGAGATGCCCTTCAACAGATGACTGGATTAAGAAGGTGTGTTCCATATATACAATGGAATATTACTCAGCTATCAGAAAGAACTCAACATTTGCTGCAACATGGACAGCACTGGAGGAGATAATGCTAAGTGAAATAAGTCAAGCAGAGAAAGACAATTATCATATGATTTCTCTCATCTATGGAACATAAGAACTAGGAAGATCGGTAGGGGAAGAAAGGGATAAAGAAAGGGGGGTAATCAGAAGGGGGAATGAAGCATGAGAGACTATGGACTCTGGTAAACAAACTGAGGGCTTCAGAGGGGTGGGGGGTGGGAGAATGGGATAGACTGGTGATGGGTAGTAAGGAGGGCACGTATTGCATGGTGCACTGGGTGTTATATGCAACTAATGAATCATTGCACTTTGCATCAGAAACCAGGGATGTACTGTATGGTGACTAACATAATATAATAAAAAAAAATTAAAAAAAAAGATAACATCGTAAGTTTTAAAGCTACTATAAAATGTTTCTTATTTCTCTCTCTCTCTCAAATAAATAAACAAAATCTTAAAAAAAATAACTTAAATAGAAATAGCAGAAAATCCAGCAATTCCATGTCTGGGCATTTACCCAAAGAAAACAAAAACACTAATATGAAAGGTATTTGCATCCCTATGTTCACTGCAGCATTATTTACAACAGTCAAGATATGGAAGCAACCTTAATGTCCATCAAGAATGAATGGATAGGGGCGCCTGGGTAGCGCAGTCGTTAAAGCGTCTGCCTTCAGCTCAGGGCGTGATGCCGGCGTTCCGGGATCAAGTCCCACATCGGGCTCCTCCGCTGGGAGCCTGCTTCTTCCTCTCTCACTCCCCTGCTGTGTTCCCGCCCTCGCTGGCTGTCTCTCTGTCACATAAATAAATAAAATCTTTAAAAAAAAAAAAAAAGAATGAATGGATAAAGATGATGGGGTGCGGTGTGGATATAGACTGTTCATATATATAAAATACATATATATTTAAATATGTAAGATAAATCCACATAATGAAATATTACTCAGCCATAAAAAAAAGAATGAAATTTTGCCACTTGGGACAATATGGATGCACTTAGAGGATATTATGCTAAGTAAAATAAGTCAGACAGAGAAAAACAAATACCTTATGATTTCACTTATATGTAGACTCTATAAAACAAAAGAAACAAACAAAACAAAACAGAAACAAACAGATAAACTGGTGGTTGGCAGAGGGGTAGGGGGATGGGCAAAATATGCAAAAGGAATTGAGACGTATAAACTTCTGGTTATAAAACAAGTCACAAAGATATAAAGTACAGCATAGGAAATATTAGTCAATAATATTATAATAACTGTTGGTGACAGTAACCAGATATATCATAGTGATTATTTTGTAATGTATAGAAATGTCAAATCACTATGCTATACACATGAAATGTAATATTGTATACCAACTACAGTTCAATAAAAATAATTAATAAATAAAAAGATTTTAAATCATATATATTACATAGTTTAGAGAAAAGGCCCTATTTTTATTTTTTTTTAAAGACTTTATTTATTTGAGGGAAAGAGAGAGAGAGTGTACATGAGAGAGTGGGAGAAGGGGCAGAGGGAGAGGGAGAAGCAGGCTCCCCACAAAGCAGGGAGCCCAACCAGGGCTCAGTCTCAGGACCCTGAAATCATGACTTGAGCCAAAGGCAGATGCTTAACTGACTGAGCCACCCAGGTTCCCTGAAAAAACTCTATTTTTAAACATGACTTCTCATGGCATTTATAATCTCTATATTACCACTATTTCACCTTTATTTTACCATGGATAAAAAAATGGTGTCTTCCAAAATGATCAAGATAAAGGAGAAGAGTTAGTATTTTCAACAAATGGTGCTGGCACAAGTGGACATCCAAATGCAAAAAGTGAATTAAAAAAAGACCTTATACCATTCCTAAAAATTAACTCAAAAGAGATCACAGACCTAAATGCAAAACATAAACCATAAAACTCATAGAGAATATATAGGAGAAAACATAGATGACCTTGGGTATGGTGACAGCTTTTTAGATATAACACTAAAGGTACAATCTGTGAAAGAAATATTTGATAAACTGGACTGTACCAAAATTAAGAACTTTTGCTCTCTGAAAGGTAACGTCAAGAAAACAATAAGATAAGCCATACACTGGGAGAAAACATTTGAAAAACACACATCTGATAAAAGGACTGTTACAAGAAATTTTGATACAAAGATCTCTTAAATGTCAACAATAAGAAAAACAGCCTGATTTAAAAATAGTCAAAGATTAAAGGAGATATACTGATGGAAAATAAGTACATGTAAAGATGCCCCATATCATATGTCTTCAGTGAAATGCAAATTAAAACAACAATGAGATACCACTATGCACTTAATGAAACGGCCAAACTCCAGAAACTGACAACATCAAATGTTGCCAAGGATGTGGAGCAACAGGAGCTCTCATTCATTGCTGGGGGTAATACAAAATGATGCAGCCACTTTAAAAGCCAGTTTGACAATTACGTACAAAAAAACTAAAAATACTCTTACCATAAGATCAAGCAATCACATTCCTTAGTATTTGGTCAAAAGAATTAAAAGTTTATGTCCACAAAAGCCTGCACACAGATGTTTATATAACAGTTTTATTCTTAATTGCCAAAGCTTGGAAGCAACCAACATGTCCTTTAGGAGGTGAGTGGATAAATAAACTGTGGTTCATCCAGACAATGGAATATTATTCAGTACTCAAATGAGCTACCAAGCCACAAAAAGACATGGAGAAAACTTAACTGCATATTATTAAGTGAAAAAAACCAATGTGAATATACTACATCATGTCTGATTCTAAATACATGACATTCTGGAAAAGGCAAAGTTATGGAGATCAGCAGTTGACAACAGTTGAGGATGGGGGCTGGAGGATAAATAACTGGAGAACAGAGGACTTTGAGCAAAAATTACTCTGCATGATACCATAATGATGGACGCACATCATTATACATTGCTCAAATTCACAGAATGTACAAGAGTGAAACATAATTTATTTTTTTAAATGTAGGGTTTTAAAGATTTATTTATTTGAGAGAGAGAACATGCATGCACATGAGCGGAGATGGGGGCAGAAGGAGAAGGAGAGAGAGAACCTCAGGCAGACTCCCCTTTGAGCAAGGAGCCTGACATGGGGCTCAATCCCAGGACCCTGAGATCATGACCTGAGCCAAAATCGAGTCAGCCACTTAACCAACTAAGCCACCCAGGCACCCCTAGAATGAAATGTAACTTAAACTGAGGATTCTGGGTGATAATGATGTGCCATTGTAAGTTCATCAACTGCAACAAATGTTAACACTCTGGTGGGGATATTGATAATGGGGGAGGATATGCATGTGTCAGGGCAGGAGTATATGGAAAATCTATGAATCTTCCCCTCAATTTTGCTGTGAAACTTACACTACTTTAAAAAATAAAGTCTTAATATTAAAAAATGAGGTATCAGTACACATCTATTAGAATGGCTCAAATAAAATACGGTGACCACACCAAATCCTGGCAAGGATGAGGAGAAACTGAACACCCACGCACTGCTGGTAGGAAACCAGCAATCACACTTATGACTAACCCAGAGAAATTCAAACTTATGTTCACACAAAAACCCTTACATGAATGTTGGAAGCATCTTTATTTGTAATAGCCAAAAATCGGAAACAAACCTGATGTTCTTCAAAGGGTGAATGAGACAAAATATCCATACTGCCATGGGTTAAATTGTGTCCTCTAAAAAGATGTGTTCAAATCCTAACACTAAGAACTTCAGCATGTGACCTTAATTTGGAGATGAGGTCGTTGCAGCTGTAATTAATTAAGATGAGGTCAGACCGGAGTGGATGGACCTTTAGTTTCTATGACTTGTGTCCTTGTAAGAAGAAGAAACTCTGGATACTGAGAAGAGTATCCAGAACACTGTATGAAGGTGGAGGCAGAGAGTGAAATGACGCTTCTATAAACCAAGGAAGGCCTAGGTTTGCCAGCCATCAGAGAAGTTAGGAGGGAGGCATGGAACAGATTCTCCCTCGGAGCCATCAGAAGAAACCAGCCTCCCAACACTTCATTTCAGACTTTTGGCCTCCAGAACTACGAGAGAATAAATTTGTTTTTTAAGCCACCAGGTTTGCAGTACTTCGTTATGGCTGCCCTAGGAAACTAACACACACACCACGGAATCCTACTTAACAATAAAAAGGAATGAAAGTAGCTGGATGGATTATGATGAATGTAAAAAGCCAATCTCAAGAGACTGCATACAGTGTGATTCCATTTACAGAACATTCTTGAAAAGATAAAACTGTAGAAATGAAGAACATATTAACAGCTGTCAGGAGTTAGGAAAAGGGTGTGAGATAGAAGGCAGTGTAGCTATAAAAATACAACATGAGGGACCCTTAAAATGATGGAAATGTTCTGTACCATTATTGTGTCAATGTCAATATCTGGATTATAATATTATATCATAGTTCTGCAAGATGCTACCACTGGGGAGAACTGAGCATGGGGTACATGGGACCTCTCTGTATTGATTCTTACAACTATATGTCAATCTACAATTGTCTGAAAATAAAAAAATTAATTGAGAATACATATCACTGCTGCTGCATCACACTTCCTCTGGTGAGGTGAGGTTTTTATAATCTCATATGCCTGGGGTTTCTAAATACTGTCTTAGGGATAGGCATTTTTTATTCTCCTTCAAGAGTTCTAAATATCTATTGTACTGTATCATATTGGCAATCACTCAGTCATTCTGAGACATTATCCTAACACCAGGAATTAGGTTAAAATATACATTTCCTGGTTTTTAGTTTAGTGGTTTTGAAGAACTATGAGATTTGCTGGGGAGATTTGTGTCCTGTTGTATGGCTCTAGTCTTAACTTTTTTTAATCAACATGTCTAATTATGAAATTAATGAGCAACATTAGCTTCCAACAATTAACCTCATTGAGTTTTATGTATAATGATATAATTTCATATCATTATCATCCTGCTCTTCTTCAGTAGTTACTTTTTTAAAAATATTGCTATAATCACTATACCATATACTATACACTTATTTTTATGTTTATAACCATTGAGCAAACAAGCTATACATACTACAGTAAGAAGAAAATTTTAGAAAATAAATGATCGTATAACACAAGATATATAGGAAGCCATAAATAAATTTAAAATATGGATAGGACTAGGACCTTTGCATGTGCAACTTACTTCCTATCACTGACTACTCTTTGCATGCATTCTTCACATGGAGGGCACCTTCTGTCCTTCACATCTAGCAAAAATGTCACTTTCTAGGAGACCCCTGACTACCTATCTTAAGTAGATGCTCCTCTATTATTCTTCTATCTTGACTCCTTATTTCATAGCAATTATCATAATTATTAATTTCTTATTTGTATTAGTCTACTCCATGAAAGTTTAAACTTCACGAGACATGGGATAATACATATCTTACCTCTCATTGTATTCACAGTGCCTAACAGTTATGCCATAAATATTACTGAATGAATTCCCTACTTACGAAGGACATTTTTTTGTAACACACATAATTTTTAAATCCTGAGACAAAAATAAAAGGTCCCTGAATTTGCAGATTAGAACAATACCCTAGATGGCTCAAGTCTTACCTCAACTATAAGCTAGCTGTGACATTTTGCAAGTCTCTTAAAATTTCGCAGCCTCAGATATTACATAATTTGAAAGACAAGGAGGCTGAATCAAATGAGCTCTTAAGATTCTGCATGGCTCTAAGAGTTTTCATTTTATAACATATAAAGTATTTTTAAGTATTAGGTGATAATGGCACAAAACAACACAAAATTGAATAATCATTCACTTTTTGAAAGTCAAGCCAAGCATTAAAACCAATAGTAATATTACTTGCTCTTCATGCCATTAAGTCATAAATAACATATGCTTGGCGTACTTTCCCATAAACTATTTTCTAATACAGCAGTCAAGGATCATAAATCAGGAGAAGAGTGATATTATTTCCATGTGAATAAATATGCTTTAGAAGTAATGAGTAAAGTTATGTATACCAGAGTGACACTTTGTGTTGTATTAAAATTATACCATTTCAAGTGGTTGGTTTTATTCCTTTTACTCTATTTTTTAAAATATAATATTACAACAGCTACATTTCAACTGAGACCTCCATCATTTATGTATGCTAAAACTCGACTCGTTAGTGTGAATTTAATGTCACATAAAAACCATTCTTTAAGTTTATTTTTCAGAATCAAAGCTATCAAATGATTTCCTATATAATTTATTTTTTCCCTGTTACCATAAAATGTTTTAGAGACATTTATGTTAAACTCAAATTTAAAGGTTTTAACTTTAGCTCCTTATTATGTTGTATTTCAACAGAACCAATAATGCTCTCTGTTAGGTAAAAATTCAGTATAATTGCAATAATTTAAGAGTGTAAATATCTAACTTATAGGACACTTTTAGCACTTGTGAAGAACTGTAGTTCTGTTTTACTGTTTTATTACTTCCAATTAACAGTATACGAAGCTAAAAAGTATTGCCCAGTAAAAAAATTGTAAATCTATCTCTAAAACTAGATTAAAATTGCTTTCAATTACATAAGTGTATTTAAATATGTATGTAGATTTATACACATACATACACAAAAAAGGAAATGTTTATGAATTATTAAGAAACTGAAATACAAACATTTCCACTAAAATCCCTTACAGGTTATTTATTTAGGAAAATATTTTAACATATAAGTCAAAGACAAACTTCACCCCTACTAATATCTAAATTAATGAGATTTCACAATGACTGCTTAGTTATATGACTGTACTTAACATTTTCAAGATTATGCCATGAAGCTAACAATAAAAACACCATGATAACAAAGGGTTAACAGAATTTGGGTTAAACAGGCCTCATCCCCTGAACTGCTTAACATACTTACCTCTTTTAACTTACTCTCATAAGAACACTTTTTAAATAATAAGAGCAAGCTGATGCTGTGATCAAAAAGGCATATGCTGTGGATTCAGGAACTCATGCATTTGTAATTGTAATTTTTTAAAAATTCTCTAAGTCATACAGGTAACATACAGGCAAATACACAAAAGACATAGTGAAGATAACATTCAATGTGGTAATATATGTAAAACATCCAGCACAGCATGTGGAACAGAGTTAAGAACTCAATAAGTGTTATTTCCCACATATCTACCACCCTTAAGCCCCTTCTCCTATACCCCCATTCTCATTTCCTGATAAATATAAATAGGTGTAGGAGAGTGGGTCACATTCATTATGTAGATGAAGAGAGAGTCAAAGATTTGAGTCAAGAAAATATAGCAAAAAATCAAAGAATCTCAATTTCTAGATTAAGGTAACACTTAAAGATTGTCTCTTCCAACAATATATAGTCAGACATGCTAGTGAGAGGGTCAGCTATCTAATGGTCTTTCTTTATACCCACTAAATTTTAAAACAGGAGTCATTTATAATGTATGCATTTACAAAACTGTAAAAAGTAAAACTACTTGGTCATCTGTAAAGATGTGAAGAAATTATTCCCAAACATAGAAAAGCAAAATATAATTCTTTTTTTGAATTTCATATGTGCAATGGTTGATAAATTTTATTTTTATAATCCAAATAGAATCTTCTGTTGATGCAATACTGAAATTTTCCAGATTTATTAAGGGAATGCCCAGAGCAACTCAAATTTTCCTGTTCTCATCTCTAAAAAGCTTATAGATTCCGATATAATATTTAATGCCAAGTTATAATAAGAGTCATAGTATAAGTGGGAGAGGTAGGATCCTAATATTCTGAGCTACGTAATAGAATAGATGGTGTTGCCATTCACTGAAATAAGGAATACTAAGAGTGAACTAGTTGAATTGGGTTGGTCGTACTGAGATTTTTAATTCATTCTTAGACATGGGAAATTTAGGGTACTTCTAAGACTCTGTCAAGTAGGCAATTGACCACATGGCCATTGAGTTCAGAGGAAAAATCTGAGGAAGAGTAATAAATGTGGGTCATCTTCAGGAAACTACCTAGGGAAAGAATACAAAGAGGGGAACAACAAAGCCTAGGGCCATTCTTCAAATAACTCCAAAATAGATTGGCTTAGTGGAGGAGAATGAGTTTATAAAGGAGTAGCCAGAAAGAGGGGCAAAAGATCTGGTCCTAAAGACCAAAGGAAAAGAAGAAACACATAGTCAACAAAATCAGATAGTAAGAGGAGGTCAAGTAAGACACTTGTTAAATTTAGCAATGTACAGATTACTGGAGATCTTACAGACACCTATTTCAATGGTGATGGGGAAGAAGCTAGATACACGTGGGTTAGGAACTAAGCGGGAGTTGAAGAAATGAGAGAGCATCATTACTCTTAGAACAAGTATGACTAAGAAAACAGGAGGCAAACGCAGTTGGGGAGAAATATGAATACAGAAGGGTTATTTGGGGCGGAAATTGTTTTTGAGAGTCAAGATTTAAGCATATTTAAAAAGTGAGCACTGGACCCAATTGAGAAGAAAAGATGAACATATTATGATAAATAATGTAAAATTTCTGAGAAAGTATGAGATGACAAGATACAAAAAACAGGCCCAAGAAGTAGACCTAGAACAAGGAGCAGTTCCTCTATGGATGCAAGCACAGAGAATGGGTACAAATGCAGTAGATGTGGATATCTAGTCAAGAAAATAACAGAGTTGCCACCTGATGATTCTATTTTTTTCTGTAATGCAGGAGAGGTCTATCTGCTATCTATGAGGGGGGAGATAAGAGGATCAGAGATTCAAGAGAAGTAGAGAATACCTGAGAAGTTATGTAGAAAGAGCAAGAATAGACCAGAGAAATGCAACACATCACAATTTCCTTGAGAATCTTGATAAATCAAGCCAGTTATGAGAGAATGATAGTGAGAAATTTATATGCTCCAGTCAGGAGCAGAGAAACCATACTAGTTACAATACCTGTTGGAGATGCAAACAATAACTGAAGACAGAATATAAATTTTAAGTTATAGATCAAAATGTAAACATTAAAACAATAGAAAACATAATTAGTGAAATCAGTGAAAACAACAGTATCCCCCACCCAAGTAAGAGGAAGCGGTAGGAAATCCACAGATCCAGAAATCAGCAAGAAAAATGATAGTAAGACAAAACAGCACAGCAAATCTTAGAGGAATTTTTGTAAGTGAAGCAGATTGCTATTTTCCATAAGTGTGTTTGCTTCCTTCTAACACAGAGAAGCCAATTTCTAGATAACACTGATCTGCCACTTTCTGAACAAGGAATGCACAGTGAATGTGGTGGACACCGATAAGGGGAATAAAGACAACTTCTTTCTAACAGGATTTTTCAGAAAATAGTTTAAACTGTTAAAACACTGAGACATGATCAGCACACTATATTGACAAAACCCAGATCAATTTTCCAGAGTCCTGGAAAGTAACTCAATGACACCAAGTTTTCCACTTAAAACAAAATTTAAGCTTCTAGAAATTTTACAACCATGATAACATGTAACTGAAATATTCTGTAAAATTACATCAATTAAACTTTCTTTCTTCAAATTATTTTTGTTTTACTCACTCAGACTTCTTTTCATAGGTCTTAGAAGATTCCTCAATTCTCTTCTCTAGCTCCAAGACAGCTTCCTCCTTGTTTAAAAGCATCTGCTGTGTCTGCATAAGTTCTTCTGCTAAAGTTTTCAACCTAGAATGAACAGTTTCCTCGTTATCAATCAATAAGTTAGTTATACTCACTTTACGCACATACCCTGAGCATTCATACATCTAAGATGGTGATGTCCAAAATGGTAGCCACATGTAATCTAATTTAAAATAAAGTTTCAGTTCCTTAACCAAGGAACCATTAACCACATTTCAACTGCTAAACAGAGACATGTAGCTAGTGGCAACCTTACTGGACAGTACAGAAAAGAACATTTCAATAATCGCAGGTAGTACTTCAGGAAAGTCTGAGAGTCTTAGTCATTAAATAGAAAAAGAGAAACAGAAAATTAAAAAAAGAAGAAAGGATTAAAGCAAATAAATACCTGTACTGTCTCAGGAAGAGTGCATAGTGAAAAGACCATGGTTTTTGTTTTCTGACAAACACGGATTTACATTTTGGCTTTGCCACCTTTTATGAGATACTGGATAAGTTGCATAAGCTCATTAAATCTATTTTCTCACTTGTAATCTGAGTGCAGTAATACCTGCTTCGAAGCATTGTTTTGAAGATCATATAAACTAATGCATATATAATGACTGGTACTTAGTAGGTACTGAGTAAATGGTATCTAGTATTGTTTGCATGTGTCATCTCATTTAATTCTCATAACAACCAATGAGATAGATACTATTATCCATATTTTAAAGAAAAGAAAGTGAGGCTCAGCTGAATGGCAAATTTAAGAGGATAATAAGCTATTTCTTTTTATATAGTATAATAATGCTTTACAGGTATTTTCTATATAAATATTAACGATTAAATACACAAAGCTAATATGTACAGATAGACCAGATCATTTTTGGTTGCATAAAATGCACTTGGTCCTGAATAGAAATATTCCTACCACAAAAACACACACAGCTATCATATCACATTAAAATTTTTATCTTCAGCCTTTTAAAGCAACATATGAAATCCAAAATATACAAAAGAAAATATTAAATAATCCAACTCTATGAAAGTTTAAATTTTTTGGAAGTTAAAGAGATGATAAAGAAAGTCAGAAGTAAGAGTCAAACTGCAAAGAAATATTTGCAGTGCAAATTACAAGCAAAAGCCTTCTTAGAATGGGGCACCTGTGTGGCACAGTCAGTTAAGCATCTGACACTTGGTTTTAGCTCAAGTAGTGATTTCAGGGTCGGTGAGGTCAAGCCCCACATGGGGCTCCCCGCTCAATACAGAGTCTGCTTAAGTTTCTCTCTCTCTGCCCCTCCCCACCCCGTTCTCTCTCTCTCTCAAGTAAATAAATCTTTAAAAAAAAAAAAAAAAAAAGCCCTCTTAGAGAAAAAGATGACCTAATATGAAAATGGACAAAGAACAGAACTGGAAGTTCATCAAGGACAAATGCAAATGATCAATAGGCATATAAAAATATTTACAGCCTGACCCACAATTAAATATCTGCATATTAAATAAATAGTAAACTTATTTTTCATCTACTAAAATTGACAAGTATGAAAAAGAGGGATAATGTCCAGTATTCTCAATATTGTAAAAAATAATAACGGAAACATACACTGTTGCTGTGACAAAATTTGCACAACTTTTTTAGAGATCAACTTGGAATTGCTTTTCAAATTTCAAATTAGAATATTATCTATCTAAAAATCTTACCAAAATACTTTACAATGTGCACAAAATTTGCCCATATGAAGGTTTGTTGCAACAGTGTTTATAAAACAAAAAAACTAGAAAACATTTAAATATCCATCAACAGGGGACTGGCTGAATAAATTTTAATCCATTTAAGACACAAAGTAGCACATAGTCACTAAAAAGAATGAGGTATACGAATGTAAGTTTCTTCAAAGAAATATTTTTAAATTAAAAGGCATGATGAAGAATACATATATCATGGTTCCATTTATATTAAAATACATATATGTGTATGTGCTATGGACTGTTTCTCCTCAAAATTCCTATGTGGAAGCCCTAACCCCCTAGTGTGTGGTGTTTGGAGTTGGAACCTTGGGGAGGTAATTAGGGTTAGATGAGTTCTTCAGGGTGGAGCCCTAATGATGGGATTAGTGTTTTATAAGAAGAGACAGCAGAGAGTTTGTTCAAAATACTATAATCCAGATTATTTCATTTTTATTTAGAGTTAAATAACATAATAAATCTTAATAGGTTTCTGAAGATAATACTATATTACAGCAAAACATAATCTATGTTGCCTATCTAATAATGACCCGGAATCGTAAGGAAAAGGTGAATTAACTTTCTTTAGATATACATATATTTTAAGAAATTTACATCAAATCTAGGGGTCCCGGGTTGGATCTGTTGGTTAAGTGTCTGACTTCAGCTCAGGTCATGATCTCAGGAGACTGAGATCAAGTCCTGTGTCAGGCTCCTCACTTAGCGGGGAGTCTGCTTTTCTCTCCCTCTTCCCCTGCCCCTCCCCAACTCTCTCTCTCTCTCTCTCTCAAATAAAATCTAAAAAGAAAAGAAAAGAAATTTACATCAAATCTAGTAAAATAATATTTTTTCATTTGATGGTGATATGAACTTTGGCTATCTGGAAAATTCACTTTTGTAGAATAGTTCATATCCCAACTACTAGATTTAAAAAAAATTATTGTATTAAAATTAGAGAACACAGGAAACAAACTGAGTTGCTAAAGGGAAAGGGGCTGGGAGGATGGGGTGGCTGGGTGATGGACACTGGGGAGGGTATGTGCTGTGGTGAGCACTGTGTATTGTTTTAGACTGATGAACCACAGACCTGTACCCCTGAAACAAATAAGACATTATATGTTGATAAATAAATTAAATTAAATTAAATTAAAGAACATTCTCAAGAAAGCTATATTTCAACTTCTAGTTTCAAGTTATTTATTAAACAGTTATAAATAAGTAGCTAAATAGCACTCACACGTAATGCTTTGCTGTTATATGATCTCATGAAAGTCCAGATCACAGGACACTACCTCAGAAGGTGTGCCAACCACCTTCTGTTACCCCAGTCTGTAGGTAACAGAGTAAAGACCAGTTTCTCCATATTGCCTTGGCCATGTTACATAAAAGCTGAATTTGATAGAAAGCTCTTTCCCTCTCTTTACTACTTTTCACTCCTCTGTTCTTTTACTTCTCTCTCGTATACCTTTCTCTCATTCTCTTCTCTCCTGCTTAATCCTCCATTCATCTCTTTTCAATTTTTCATTCATTCACTTAAACAAGTGTTTACTAAGCACATACCTTGTGTCAGGCACTCTGCTCGACACTAGGAATATAAAAATAAGTCTGGCCTCAGGAAATTTATATTCTAGTAGAAGAAACATCAACTTTTTTTCCTCCAACCCTCTCTTTTCTTCTTTAGTCTCTTTGACTATTACTATTTCCTTTCCGTAGTTTCTTTAGTTCTCACTGTACTGTATCGTCCACTCCATCTTGAAATTAATACATAGTCCTACTAAACCGTAAGATGCAGCACCATGGCTTGCTCTCCACAGTAGATCCCCTACACTTATTAGCACAGTGTCTTACACATAGTATGTGCTCAAAGCAGTTCTCCACGTCCTGTTTTTAACGTGGAGAAACACACACACATTAAGCTTTTTTTGACAATTCCCTAGCAACTCCCAGGACTCTCCTGATCTTACCATTCTGAATTATCTACAAAGTGAAACCAAAGAGCTACCTCAGTGTGGGAACAACCTAATTTATGAGTTTCACCCACCAACTAATTCTGGAGCTGAACAGATATATAAACCACTACTGCAATGGTTCAGTGAAGGAAGCTTCAGTTCCATACATAATAGTCACTAGTACAGGGCTAACTCCTTTCACGTAAAAGTTGTATCATCAAGCTAAACACACTACCTCACCATCTCCGAACAACAGAAGTATTTGTGTTTACAACTCCACATCTCTGCTGCATTTTGGAAAGCACCTTACTCTGTTATAACAGACAACAGCTCTAGAACCAGACACCCTCAGGTTTAATATTTACTTAGGTTTTCTAAACTTACATTTCCTCTGCTATTAAAATGGAAGTCAATTTAACACCTACCTTAAAGAGTTCCTATGACTATGATGCATATTTTTAAGTTCCTATTACGGATTTTGAAGCATAGCATGTTCTCTATAAATGTAACTTTATACTATCAACCAATTTTATTAGTTTCATAAAAAAAATTTTTCTAAGAAGTAACTTTAAATTTTGCCTTCTACCTTCTAAGAATATTTTATTCATGTTGGGTGCAAAGAATAATGTTGCTCCCAAGGTAGAGGCAGAATTGAATATATTTTAAATAAAACTCAAGAACAGATTATTTTTATTATTTATACATTATTCCCAATTAAGGGCAAGAAAAATAAAGGAATACTGCAAGCATACTACATGAAAAATAGAGAAGCCACTCATAATTAAAAGTTTTTCCCTTCAAAACAATGTTATTTCCAACAAGTTTAACTTTTCAGAAATGTGAAAACTTTCGGTTCCATGAGAAATTGAGCTTATATTTCTTTGTTATCCTTGGTACAAGTAAAAGAGTAAGTATGTCTACGGCACACGCACACACATGCACACACACGTTCATGTGATTTGACTTAACAGTAGTAATATCACCACAAATCTAAAAAGAAGCAAAACTTGAGAAATTCTATTTTTGATTCCTTCATATTTTATCATTTGGACAAATTCAAGGAAAGACACTTGTGGTAAACATCAGAGTTACCTTAGCTAGTTATAATGCTGCCCTCTCTTGTTATTTTCACTCTGGAAAGGAAGAATGAGGTGAAAGCCAGAGTCCCCATTCACTGCTACAATGAGCAAGTTTAAACTACCTTAGACTCCATTTTTCGCTGGCACTTCTAGCAAAGTATATTAAAATCTAAATCTGCTAATATTTTCTACTTCCTTTAGTAATCATTTAGCCTCCTGAAAAAAAATCACCTAAGCTTTCAATGAGAAATTAAATTCGAGGTTTTTTATATGCTAAATTGAGTACACAGAAGTTCAACTGTGAGAAGAAAGGGGTGATCCTTATGATTTCTTTTCAAATTCCTGATTTGTGCATAACAACTTTAACTCAGAAAGAGAGAAACCTACCACAGCTTACTAGATTCCCTAAAGGCCTAGGAGAGCTAACAATACTTTTGTTCCCTGGCAGGTCTGTTCTGCTAGCTAGAATTCACCACCTATTACACTTAGCAATGAAGGCCAGAGGGCCCAAGGAAGAAAGAAAGGACATTAGAAGTAAGGAAAAGAGGAGATGAGAGGGAACAGAAAAATAATATTAGTTGTCCCTACTTTTTCTAGCTCTTGATCATGTCAAGAAATTGGTAAGTCTTCTTGAGGCTTTAATTTTTTGACTGCCTTAGCACAAACAAAGCATAACTGACCTTTATGCAAAGTCTTCTTAAATTAAAAAAAGCAAAATAACAAAAACCCCAAAAAACTAAGTAAATCTTTGAAGTCAAAACTTCTTAATATTTCTAAATCTCTAAAGATTCCTGGTTGTAAATTCAAAGTGGAAAAGACGAAGGATTTAGAAGAATGGAATTATATGGGGAAAGTATTTTCTTTACCACCATCCCCCTTAAAAAAAAAAACACCAAAAAACCTGGGGTGGGATAGAGCCAGTGAAGTGGAAAACATTCTTGTTTATGTATAGAGGACACAATACATGTTAGGATAGTTTGCAAATTTCAAAGCATTATTCACCATTGTTTGTACACAAATATAAAAGTAACAGTTCAAACGGCTTATTCTTTACATTTTTAAATTAAACATGTTACACTTAAATAATCTGATGCAAAAGTTAAATGTCATGAGACTGCCTTAAAAAAAATCATAAAAGTGACATAAATACTTAACATTTACTGAATGCCAACCAGTTTCAAACACGTTACAAATAAGCGCTTAAATCCATAACATTCTTATAACAATATTATCTCCATTTACATACGAGAAACTGAGGCACGGAGATTAACTGAGGCCCCCTGTCCAAGGTCACAGAGCTGGTAAGTGGAAAAACATGTTAGAACCCAGGCAGCTTAGATCCTGAGTCCATGAACTTAACAACTAATATCCTGTTTTAGTATTTTCACCTCATAAAATTTATCTAAGACAAACACTTCAACAAGTACACAAAGATATAAACACAAAGATATTTATTGAAACACTGCTTGTAATTGGAATACCCAAAAGTGAACTCACTGTGATGCTAATGACACTTAA
Organism: Ursus americanus; assembly: GCF_024610735.1. Classification (NCBI taxonomy): domain Eukaryota; kingdom Metazoa; phylum Chordata; class Mammalia; order Carnivora; family Ursidae; genus Ursus; species Ursus americanus. Next base: position 3,793,643 of record NC_142131.1, read on the forward strand.
CCTTCAGGCCAAAGATACAGACGTAGTGAAGAGAAGGGCCATATGCACCCCAATGTTCATAGCAGCATTGTCCACAATAGCTAAATCGTGGAAGGAACCGAGATGCCATTCAACAGATGACTGGATTAAGAAGGTGTGGTCCATATATACAACGGAATATTACTCAGCTATCAGAAAGAACGAGTTCTCAACATTTGCTGCAACATGGATGGCACTGGAGGAGATTATGCTAAGTGAAATAAGTCAAGCAGAGAAAGACAATTATCATATGATTTCTCTCATCTATGGAACATAAGAACTAGGAAGATCGGTAGGGGAAGAAAGGGATAAAGAAAGGGGGGGTAATCAGAAGAGGGAATGAAACATGAGAGACTATGGACTCTGGGAAACAAACTGAGGGCCTCAGAGGGGAGGGAGGTGGGGGAATGGGATAGACTGGTGATGGGTAGTAAGGAGGGCACGTATTGCATGGTGCACTGGGTGTTATACGCAACTAATGAATCATCGAACTTTACATCGGAAACCGGGGATGTACTGTATGGTGACTAACATAATATAATAAAAAAACATTAAAAAAAATAAATTTGATAAAATGACAGTCCTGCTTAAAATGTGAGAGTACCACATTACCTATCATTCTATTGACTAAGAAGGTTGATTCAGACAGTCTAATGGGTTAAATTGTGTCATTCCCTACAACAGGAGTCAGCAAACATTTTCTGTGAATGTCTGGAAAAATAAATGTTTTAGGCTTTGCCACCAAGAGGCAAAATCAAGGATGTTATGCAGGTATTAACATAACAAAAGAGAAAACAAATACAAATATCTAATTGAAAAATTCAAATATAATAATAATTGGGTACAATTCATTGTAACACCGGTTTATTAAAGAGAAGGACAGAAATCTTTTGAAAGTAATAATTTTTCCCTTCATTGGGGTTCAAAGTTAGTGCTCATCATCAAAATAACTGTAAATGTTCACTGGTTAAAGGAGATATACAATGAGATTTCATGTATTTCATCTTTGAAAGGATCTTTTCACATAGATGGATATTGCCTAATATTAATAACAATCATAAGCATATGACTTTAATTGAGTATATTTACTGCTTAGAAGGCATTTGTAAAATTATATTGCATGCTTTTTAGCATGTCATTACACTGCAGACTCATCACTCCTAATTGAACGTTAGGTGGGAACTCCTCAATTGCACAGTTGAATGGATTTCTGAAATGCCGAAATACTTGCACAGAAGTCCAAAACTCACTGCTAGAAACATAGTTTGAGCTTAGAAAATACATCAGCTACAAATTTGGTGGGAATGGTAATCTTGCTTCACGTTTTAATGTTTGATGGCCTGTCATTACCTGGGATTCAAGTAACATTAGTTGTCATCTAAATGACTTTACTACAGTATAAATTCTGCATATAAGCACTGTATTATCTTGTAATTTTAGGTTGAATTCATTAGGAAAATACTCAAGTCTTTAGCACAAGCTAATTTTTCCGAAGCTTTTGGAACTCAGTGTTGAATAATAGTGGTTGAGGGAAATTCTGATTATTTAGAAAAATTTCAGTCTTGGCTCTAATCTCAAAAAAAAAAAAAATCACAATAAAACTTTACTACTTCTAACTCATCAAAATCCTATGTGATAGGGCAAGTGGGGATATTCAATTTCAGTTTTTGACAAAAATTCATGGAACTGATGATGGTCAAGTCCTTGAGAGCAAAGGAAGGTCATTATTGACATTATTAGCTTAAGAACACATGATTAGATTCAAATATTTTTCCATGAAGTGCCTGCTTATGAAAAATACAATGAATAATCACACTAGGTAAACACCTAACGTTTTCACAAGCTTTGTAAATTTGTTCAACTAAGCCTCTTTCTGATTCACACATTTTTAAGACCATCAGTTGCAACACGTCTTAAGAGATACCACTTCAGCTTGTATTGAATTATTGTTTTCTCAACATCTTTGAAAATATTTTTGTCTGTAGTTGAGCCACAAAGACTATTCCTAGAGAGTAATTCTTCAGTCACTTCAGACTTGGCATTGACTCCTCAAACAAACAACAACTGAGCAGTTTTGATCACACCTGCTGACATACCAAGAGACAGGGAAAGCCCCTTGAAATCGTTTATTTGTTAAATTAACTAATGATGTAGCGCCCAATCTTCTCGACTCCTCAAGCCAATGTTCTCACTGAAAGACTAATAGACATAAACAAGTTTATTTTCTCTAGACATATTTCCTATTTCCTTAGTTACCGCAGTGAAACACTAATTAATTCGCCACTGGTAAATGGCTTTCCCTGTTCAGATAACAAATAAGCCACCCAGAAACTTATTTTGGTTGCATCCTCATTTTCGAATTTTTCTTTTTTTTTTAATATTTTTTTATTATGTTAGTCACCATACAGTACATCCCTGGTTTCTGATGTAAAGTTCGATGATTCATTAGTTGCGTATAACACCCAGGGCACCATGCAATACGTGCCCTCCTTACTACCCATCACCAGCCTATCCCATTCTCCCACCCCCCTCCCCTCTGAAGCCCTCAGTTTGTTTCTCAGAGTCCATAGTCTCTCATGCTTCAAATTTTTCTGAAGAAGTCTGCTATGATGAGCTATTCCATTTTAAATTTGTAACTTTTCTGACTAGTGCTCTCCTGCAAGTTGGTAATACAGAAATGAGTATTTAGACCAGTAATGTCAACATATACTGTATCACTTTAGCACAGCCATAGTGTCATTGCATAATAAACACAATACTTTGCCATCTAATTCAATAACAAAATAATCCATACTTCACTGTGTCTTATCTTGATAAGCACCAAGTAATATATAGAATTGGTGAATCACTCTATTGTACACGTGAAACGAATAGAACACTTACATGTTAATTACACTGGAATTAAAATTCTAAAACTTTTTAAAAAATTTTAAAAGTGTAAAATTCAAAATCTTTCTCTTTTTTTGTTTTGACATGATAGGCATGGGCTGATAACAAAAAGCCACTCAAATGCTGTAATACTGCAATATGTGCAGCACTCAAAATGCTACTGAGTTCGAACAGTGTCACTGTGATCTGCAGTGCACCAAGCAGCAGTGTGAAGGGAAGGGAATGCCATATACGGTCTCTGTCACAAATGCTCCACTCTGTCACTGCAGCAAGAAATCACCCACGGACAATAGGTAAATGAATGCGCATGGCTGTGTTCTAATAAACCTTTATTTATGCACCCTGACGTTTAAACTTCACATAATCATTATGTGTCACAAAGTATGTTTCCGTTGATTGTTTTAAACATTTAAAAATGTAAACAGTATTCTCAGCTCACAGACTGCACAAAAATAAGTAGGAAGCTGGATATGGCCCACAGCCCGTAGTTTGCTAATTCATATCCCATAAAATCCAAAAGAATTACTTTTCCACATAGATAATTACCATTCTTCAATTAAGAGATCTTTTTTAGGGGCACTGGGTGGCTCAGTTGGTTAAGTGCTGCCTTCACCTCAGGTCATGATCCCAGGGTCCTGGGATCAAGTCCCCTACCCCTTTATAAGGCTCCCTGCTCAGTGGGAAGCCTGCTTCTCCCTCTCCTCTCCTCCCCTCTCTTCCCTGCTTGTGCTCTCTGTTGTTATCTCTGTCTCTCTCTCTCTCAAATAAATAAATAAAATCTTAAAAAAAAAGAGAGAGAGAGATCTTATTTATATCCCATTATAAAAGCTAAACACATTCTGACTTTAAATTTTGAAAAAATGTACTAGGAGACATAAGGCTTGAGGTTGGGCTTTAGCTTATGAACACAAGACTATTTAACACAATCTTTTAGAATTCAAATATATGTCCTACTGATAGTACCTTATAATAAAAAGACATCATTTCAAACTAGAATATTGAGTCAAAAAAGACCTAAGTAGTACCATAACCCTTCATCATTTTACTAAAACTAACCAAAATTCCTCTTTGGACAGACATGTTAATGTTCACCTTGTTTTGAAATAACTTGCTATCTTTAATTTGCCTTAGTTCAGCTACTGAAGTGCTTGTTCATAACTCCATTTACCCTGCTTTAAGTTTGCCACAGATCACAAATGGATGCCTCATCTCTCCCAAATGCCGAAACCAATGTAATAAACACATATATTCTAATGTTCAAAATTTTATAGACCTGTCTTCTTCAAGTTATTCTGATGAGCTAAAATTACTGAGTCCCAAATTATTCAATTAAATAGTTATTAGATGAGAGGAAATATCTACATATATAATCTTAATAAATGGATGATTAAAATCAATATAGTATCTTTTCTAGCTTTGGCAAAGAAGAATGACTCAAAACAGAGGCAGATGCGGGAAGGGTGATGAAGGAACAGAAGAGAGGCTGTAGGTCCCAGAGACAAGGGAAACCACCTCAGACTGCAGCTTTCAGTACAACTTCAAGTTAAATGCATGTGTGATAGGAAGTGTACAATCTCGGGCGTCCAGTGCTGGAAACCATCAGAGGCTGAGGGAGCAGCCTCTACTAACTACATCATGATCTACCACGCAAACGAACTTCCTGTAAGTAGGAAATAAGCGATCCTACAAATACTTGAGTTTAAGTCTTCTACATATCACACCTTTATAAATGCAGCTGATACAAATAATGAGAATATGACAAAATGCTTCATGGCACACATTCATGGGTAAATGCAGTAATTTTGTCATTTACTATTATAACAACATGAGATTTCCATCAAGCCTTCTTTTGGATATAAATACTAGTTGTGTAATAATGTCAGAATCTCTTACATTTAGTTGAGAAACCTCTACATGATACTATAAGTAGTAACCAGGAATAGAAATTATCAAATATATAAGTTTCTGCTAATAAAAATGACAATTCTTACGTTACATTTAGGAATCTAAAAAAAAAAGCCCCCATCCCAAATTAAAAGGTGTCTGTTTATGAACAGCAAAGTGAAAGATAAAACCTTAGGGAAAGGGCACCTACTTCCCCATCAAATACCTTACAATTTAACACTGACCCAGAAGTATGGCAGAGGAGAAGAAAAAAAGAGTCAAAAAGGAATCCAGTCAGACTATTGTAAAAATGCTACTTTTTCTCCAATAACACTATACAACTTAGAAAAGTTTAACAAAAAGACATTCTTTTAAAATGAAAGATACCTATTCAAGTGGAGTAGCAATCCTTAGCTATTTTGGGTCCTGAAGCCCTCTGAAAATCTACAGGAACCTGCCCCCGGAGAGTAATACACACATTTCTACACACAATTTTACTGGATTTATGGTACAAATTTTCAATCCTGTCTACACAATAAAGTCACCTGGAAAGTTCACAAAAAATCCCAATGCCTAGACCTTGCCCTCACAAAATGTGATTTAATTGGTTTGGGTTAGGTCCTAGACATCAGCATTTTTTTAAAGCTCCTTCACTGATCCTAACATAAAGCCAGAGATGATGACATCCACTCTTGAAAAACTCCCTGAAATCTCTCCATAAAACCCTCTCCATTCACTTGCTCATTCAGCAAAGATGTTAATCTGCAACATCTGACATTTAGCCAAAAATTCTAAAGAGTCCAAGAAAAATGTAGTCCAGTTTTTTTCTCTGCTTCACAGTCACTACGAATCAGCAGTCTGGCAGACTGCCAGTATGACTTGCATTATTAGAAAAATTCTCCAGGAGTCAAATACTAATGATTCTCACTTCCAAACTAATATAACCTTTCACAAAGGACAGGGTCATCAGATTACCGAAACAAACATAAAGGAATGCAAAACGAACAAACGGTTTTGAAGTTTTCCTATACTATTGCTTATTACAGCTCTAAAATGGGCCCAGGAAAAATGTAGGATATGGGGAGGCACAGGCCATAGAACACTGGCATTTTCAAATAACGCTTTTGAGAGTGTTCTAAAATTATATAGAGCAATGTGATTGGAGAACAAATGTTTCGTGAAAGAATAAGGAAGTGACACAATGGGAGGAAAAACAAATAGCCGATATTCTAGAGAGAGGCACGCTACAATAAAACTGCAAAGATTAGAGAAATAAAACCACATTTATTTAACATTATTATAAACATCGGCCCCAACAAGCTTCCCTCCTCACCTCATCCATTCACCTCCATTCCAACATAGGATTTAAATATATACAAACGTATATACAAACATATATGTACTAATTTTTTATTAATACTCATTCTATAAATATTACTGTATAACTTCCTTTTGCTTTTTATCATTTACTTTGGAGATCATCCCATAAAAGCACCTGAAAATAATATAACACTGTATGTTAACTAAAAGAAAAAAAAAAGAAAATCTAACCTATGAATTTTGAAATATTTTTGTTTACCAAATTTAATAATTAATGAAAGTGACATAATATACCTTGTAACATAGTTTTCTTTTCATATTTAGGAACTAACAAAAAGTTTTCAGACCTCAAGCATTTCCAAAAGCCCGTGAAAAACTAAGCATTGCATTTGGAATCCATCCCAAGCAGTAATTTAAAAAACAACAAAACCAGTATCTAGAACTTGCTATGTGCCAGGGACTATTCTAAGCATTCTACATTTATTCACATATGTAAACGTTGCAACAACACTATGAGTTGGGGGCCATTATTATTACCATTTTATTTTTGAGGAAAACGACATATAAAGGGACTAAGTAATCTGTCCAGTCTCACAGAGGTAATGTCATACTGTCAGGATTCAGAACCAGGCAATCCACCATGTTACACTTGCACATGTATCCTTCCTTACCTATAGGCTAAAGTTCTAGAAGTAAAATTTCCAACTCAAAATGTATGAGCAAGTCCAATTTTGATGTATGCTACAAAATTATCCTCCAAAAAGCTTACATGAATTTACCTTTCTGCCAAGACTTTATAAGAGGGCTTATTTCTCCATACCCTCCATAGCAGTGAGTATTATCAAATTATTTAATTCTTGCCAATCTGGTAGGTGGAGTAGCTTCCTTTTTAAAAACGGATATTTCTTTATTGTCACAGGACTCCTGGTCATTTGTATTTATTTTTCTAATTATTTATTTTTCTATCTGTTCATTTGTTTCATTCATTTCTTTTGGATATAATATTTCAACACATTTGTTTCATTCATTTCTTTTGGATATAATATTTCAACACATTTCAACAACAAAATTAATAAATTGATGCCTCAAGAAAGAAATTAGTTTAACTTCAAAGCACTAATATTACGGTAAAAAGAAAGCAAGACTTTGCATCTTATTAAATATATATGTATGTATATACATAAATTTTTTAATGGAATTACCTTAGATTATCTTAACAGTGCCAATAAACACATTGAATAACTCATTCCTGGAATAAAATTCTTGAGGAAAACCTGCTCTTAAACTCCTATCCTGATTTGGACACTGTTCAGTGAAATGTAGCTAAGTTTTGCCTCAGTAAGATATAAGCAATTAAATCTTCTATCACATTATCAAAGATTTATTATCCTTAATTTATTACATTTTTTTCATTGCTTCATCACCATAATTAAGAAATAATGATTTATGCACATAACTAGTTTTGTTCTCATTAAACCCTGAAAAGCAATAAAACAAATTATTCTTTGGTCACAAAATCTCTTATTTTACATAAGCTTTTAACAGGTAGCTATTTTTAATTTTACCATATTACACTCTAATATTTCTAGGCTCGTTCTTTTTTGGTGTTTATTAAAATAAATTGATTGATTTTAGCATAAATACCTTGAAGGTATTAACCCTTGTAACCTTAAATATACAGTAAATATATTTTGATGAATAAATGAATAAATTACTTGGGAACAATACAGTGATCAAAAAAACACAAGTAATTTATGTCATATTCCTTCAAGCCACACAGGAATCAAAAAATGAAATCTGCCACCGCACAATAATTGAGAAACTCTACTATCCATTTCGTGTGATAAATTCAACTCTATTGTTTAGAGCAGAGTTTCTCAACCTTGGTACTATTAACATTATCAGCAGAGAATTCTCTGTTGCAGGCAGCTGTCCTATGCACTGAAGGATACTTAGCAGCTAGCCGCTAGGTACCAGCAGCGCCTTCCCGCCTGACAAACAAAAACATCTCTAGATATTGTCCCTGGGGACAAAAATCACCCAGGGAGAGGACCACTGGTTTAAAGATATCTAATATTACAAGAGTATATCTAAAACCAAAGTGAGACTCCTGTTCAAAACTTGGGAACAGCCTCAAGAATCCCAATATGGTTACTAGAAAAACCTCCTAATGCAGTGTACTCCAATGCCCCTCTTCCATTCAACAGTCAATCCACCATAACTTTTAAGCCTTCATTTTGTTCAGGTGATTCAACAAGTACTTGTTAGTTTCTTCCATCCCACCTGCCCAACTTTAAAGTTATTAAACCCCTTTCCAAGACCTAGTCCCAGGATCCTACCACTCAGTTAATTATCTGTAATACTACAATATTACTGAACAATAGAAAGGAGATTGTTAAATTACATCAGATGGGGACTTTTAGCTGAGTCTTTTGAGGTAAAGTGCCAACAGGTCAGATGATACTATGTGTCCAATATCAAAGACAAATGAGTGCATAATCATTCCTAGCTATGGTTCTGACCCAGAAGACAAGTACATACAGTGCTTATTAATAAGTATGTTTCTTGTGTTGCTCCTAAAAAAAAAAATCAAGGGATGAGTTAAATATTTATTTATTTGAAAGAGAGAGTGAGAGTACAGTCAGGAGGGATGTGCAGAGCGAGAAACAGGCTCCACGCTGAGCGGGGAGCCCAGTACGGGGATCACCAGGACCCTGGGATCATGACCCAAGCTGAAGGCAGATGCTTAACTAACTGAGCCATCCAGGTGCTCCATTAATTATGCTTTTTAAATTTAAAAATATACTATTAATAGCCTCTGATACTTGAGAAGGACTAAAAAACACATTAAAATTTCTCAAAACTCCTTTAAAATATTAGACAACAATAACAACAAGGTGAAGAACTAATTTATTTAAATGTCTGTAACAGAAGACATCCCTGCTTAAAGAGAAAAGAACTCAAAAGTCAAATTTTTATACTAAACCCTTCTGACACCTATGAGTCTCTTCTTTACCATTCAGTGTTCTCATTTCCAAAATGGTTCTGCCAAAAAGTTTTCAGTATTGAGTGGGATAAACATAGATAGATAGATGGATAGATAGATATAGATAGATAGATAGATAGATAGATAGATAGATAGATAGATAGATAATGTTTTGAAAAGAATGAACCATTATTCCAATATAACTAACTGGGCAAATGACTGTAACATCACACAGAATTTTGAGTTTCAGAATTACCAAAATTAGTGATCACAATGAATAAAGTTAACATATCTTTCAAAACATTTCTTTCTGACCAAACAACAATCAGTTCATTTTTAATTTACTTTTCATTACTGGCAAAAAATAAAGATTGGAATTTTAAATCTGATAAAGTACAACTATAAATAATAACACTAATAGTTAAATTGTTCAGATTTTCTAAATACTTACATTACTTGCAAACTTTCTGCTGTTAAATTATTCCACATAATTTCATTTGCCTGAAGATTTTCATTTTCTTCTAATAAGGAAGTATCAAACTCAATTTCTTGCTCTTTAGCAGCCGTTGTTCTAATAAAGCCAAATAATTTTGATCAATATGAACATACTATCATAATATATCTTAATACACACCAAAGGCAGAATATTTGCTATCCAAAATTATGTTCACAAAATAGAGTAAATACAAATAGAATAAATCAAATTAAACCCCACGCACCAAGATCTAGTCATGTAATTTCAGCCTCAATTTCATTTGTAGAATATGGATATTAACCTGTTTTATTCCGGTCACAATGGCAATGAGTATGCACGGATAAATAATTGATGCATCATAAATTTAATACACATATAAAGTCATAGTGTTATCATCATACAAATGTTGAAAAAATACATAACTTTATGGATTAAAAACAGGTTTAACAAAGGACAAATTTGTAAAGATAATTATATAAATTAAATAGTTATCACTGAGAATTAACTATAAAAATAATTAAAAGCAGATAAACTAATCAGGAATATCATATGTCCTAACAAGCTCTTTAATATCTTATTTTAATTTAAATACTATATGGTAAAAAACAATAATACTATCACAAATACTGAAAGAGGAACGAAAATATTATACATACCTGTGAACATCTATGAAATTATTATATTCTGTGCTAGGGTCTATCTGTTCAACTGACATTTGAATCTCTTTATGGACATTCACTATTTCCTCTGTAACAAGACTGGTTATCTGGCTGTATTCATCAAATATACCTTTTCTGAAAACAAAAATAAAATTTTACAACATTTTTAAGTTTTCAAGGGAAACAGAGGCCCAGGAAGGATTCAGAACAATAAACATAAGAAATGTAATACCAATATTTACAGATAGTGATTTTTATGCACCACCTTATTTCATATACCTGGATAGTAAAGGGATTATACAAAGGCACAGATTAACAATTTACATTTGATATAATATAATAATTGCAAATGATCTAGAATAAGGCATCACCTTTTCCAACATGTATTTGACATGTCCAAAATGTAAGGTCAGGTTGATTGTTTTCTATTTCAAAAGATTGTCATAGGAATGTTCAGCTCCATCACATGGGACTGCAGATCAACTCCTCTCCCTTTAATGTTTCTCTCCAGTGGCTGCTACTTCCTCAAATTGGTCTTCTCTTGCTCCTGGGCCCCTGCTCTTTCCTGTATACTTACAGAGTTCCCCTGGTTCTCTACCTAAAATGACATCTAGAGCTCTTCTCCTGACCTCCAGTCAATAGGAAAAATGTCATAAAACATAACAGCTTTATCTAATGAATACAAAAGTTAAAGCTATTCTGTAGCAAAGACCTGATCTCCAACCTAAGAATGCTATGCTGTGAAAATACACCACTGGTCAAAAGTGGCCTCAATAACAAGTATGGACAGACAGGCTTATCTTGCCTTTTCCCAAATAAATATAAGGCATAATTTGCTTTTCTTTTCCCAAATCATCACTCAAAAAATTATTATTTACAAGATCTCTCTTATTTAGTATTCTCCCAATAGCCAAATACTGTTTGGGTTAAAAAAAAAAAATTAAACTGCTTCAGGCAATGCTAATTTGAAATGATTACAGAAATCACCTGACAAAATTTAAAGAAAAGGGGAAGGCAGAGAAATTTAAAACAGATTTAGTAAATATCCCTGGGGTTCTGACCACAGAAGTGAAAGTACTGAATGATATTAATGTAAATGACCCTATCTAGATAACTCTCATAAAGCAATACCATAATATGATGTGGGGATGATTATTAATATCCACCTTCAGGACAAATGGAATTCTAAAAAATGAATTCTCCTAATGTTGTTAAATGAATGTGACATGGAATTCAATTTCAGTGAAATCATCATGCTTGAATATTTTAAATACTAGATCTAAAATAATTTACTGTTAAAGATAGTATGCTACAGGAAACTGCTATGTTTCAAAAAGACATCTAGTGATGATGAAGATGCCATTATTGAAGATTCATGTGAAGAGTTTGAAAAAATAATGACTCATGAAATGAGTGCAGGAAAGGAAGTATTTCTGAATCAACAATATATCATCTAAAGTAGACATAACTATGGGGTGCCTGGGTGGCTCAGTCTGTTAAACATCTGACTCTTGATTTCGGCTCAGGTCATGATCTCAGGGTGCTGAGATGGAGCCCTGCGTGCAGCTCAGCAGGGAGTCTACTTGAGATCCTCTCTCTCCCTCTGCCCCTCCCCCCTCATGTACTCGTGTGCTCTCTCTAAAATAAATAAATCTTTAAAAAATTAATTAAAAAATAAAGTATACATAAATTTATACATTAAATATTTTAAGGAGATATTTTATCAATACCATTAAAAGTTTACATATTCAAGTCAACTAAAAACATTTTATCTTTTCACTGGAAAATGGGAGATCACCTAATAAAGCAGCTGAAAAATAAAGCAGATGAAGTCTACCAAAGAGTGGCTTATCTTTCTCTGTTGTCTTGTATTGATGTCTATGGTAAACATGGACATACTCCCTTTTGACATACTTCCCGAAGTGTATTGTTAGCTCCTTGAAGGCAGAAATTGTGGTCATATCACAGGCAGCATGTTTTGCATACAGTAGAACTTCAATAAACATTTGTTGATTTTAATCTCACACAATAAAGCTGGCAAATAAACCTTCAAAAAATTCTTTCCCTTGATGGAGCTAGAGTATAATGCGAAGTGAAGTCAGTCAATCAGAGAAAGACAAATACCATATGATTTCACTCGTGTGGAATTTAAGAAACAACAACAAATAAAATGAGCAAAGGAAAAAAAACAGAGCGAGAGAGAGAAACCAAGAAACAGACTCTAAGAGAACAATCTTGATGGTTACCAAAGGGGAGGCGGTAGGGTGACAGGTGAAAGAGATAAAGGGGATCAAGAATACACTTACCGCAATGGGCATAGAGTAATGTATGGAATTGCTGAGTCACTACATTGTACACCTGAAACTAATATCACACTGTATGTTAACTATACTGGCATTAAAATTAAAAACTTAAAAAAATTATTTCCTTTGGACTTCTCAGTTGCTTGATATTCAAATACAGCCCTCTGAATATAGATATTCACTTCTTCACACCTATGAACTAATGAACTTTTTTTTACCTAAATTTCCAGCTAATGGGAGTAGAATAAAAACATACAAAGAGAAGGACCATTTTGAGGGCTAGCTGGAGGGTTTAGGAGATGATAATAAACTGAATGGATACCAGAAGTGAAAATCAAGAAGGACCAAGGTAAAACAGATCTGAAATACGCAGTGGTCCGGGTCAATAATGAAGTTCACAAAACACAGACAACTTCAATCCAAAAGCTTACCTAGGAGAGAAAATAACATTAATTAAATTAAATAAAAATGCCAAATAGGAAATGTAACTTACAATGCTTTGATCATTTCTTCTTGCATCTTTTGTAAGGAGTCCAGAAGCAAAGGAAGTGTGGTGTCATAATACTGATTCTGATGAAGCTGTGCCCCTTTCAATGCCAATACATACTGATTATGCAACATATGAACCTTCATTGTCGCTTTGTCGTATCGTTCCTTGGCCTTTTCGGTTTCTTTCCCTGAAGAAAACATTGAAGAAAGTTAACAAAGACATAAAGAAGTTTTATTTCCTCTATATGCAAACTGAATGACCACTATTTTATATTTCACACATTTTATGAATAATCAAAATTTTATTGAACATATACTATATGCGCAGCTCTATGCAAAGTACTACTTATTTGCCAGTACTGTGCATACAGGCTGCTGTGAAGGAGGCATATATTACAGTAAATGTTTGGTGAATGTAAGTTAAAGTACAATTTTTTTATAAAATTATACAGAAAGATGACCCTTCTAATTTTCAAGAAGCTCACACCAAATTGAAACAACAATGCACATGAAACTGTATAACCAAAGAAATAAGAAAGTTTATAAATAATGTTAAATTTTGGGGTCTGTATTTGAGGTGTCAATAAAGACAAGGGGAGTCAGAAGAGGCTTTGTAGAAAAACCAAACATGGGGCATGCCCAGGAAGGAATAGGAAAGACAGAATGGACAATAATTCCTCCCTTTCTTCCTTTCATTCAATGAATTTTATTAACCGATCACCACCAGGAACTGTGCTAAACATTAGGAATTCAGCACCTAGCAAAACCAAGTCCTCAACATAGAGCCCCTAGTCTGGTGAATTGGAATACTGAGGGAAAATACGGAGAGAATAAGTAAAATTACATAGGCAAGCAAAGAAATAAGCTCAAAGACAGTAAGTTTTAAGGAAGTGAAGGCAATATGTCTATAGAGGTAGGGCAGTTTTAGGGTGTGAATGACTTGAAAATCAAGCAGAGAAATTTAACCCTGATATGGGAGAAGTACAGGAGATACTGATAATATTATGAATTAAAACTTTTTGAGGTGCCTTTACTAAAATAATTCAGAAAATATTTACAGATTGACAATATAAATGACTCTATGAATAAAATTTTTAAGCAGGTCTTCAATTTTTGATGCAAACCAAATATTTCTTGTCAATTATTTAGATTCAGGAAATAAACTTTTCAAAATATTTATTAATTTTTGCCCTCTTTCCAAGGAGAATCCTCCACACGAATCTTCTCCCAAAAATAGATCTATGTTGAGAATTTTTGACGACACAGGCTCTCCTGTGCCGCCACTCTGTTGTGGCTTGGCACCCCTCTGGGTAATCCCTCTAGGTAGGAGTTGGAAAAGCGTTCACTGTTGGAAGACGTCACTAGCCCAGGATCAAAAGCCGAGAAAAATCAGTGTTTTTGCGGAGAGAGGAGACCGCAGACCCTCAGATATGCACAGGCAGAGCAAGAGAGTAAGAACAGTTCCCTTGCCTTTCTCCTCTCCCCTCTAATTCTCAGGCATAGGAACCATCCAGCTGGTGAAAAAGGAAATCTTTCCAGCACACTGGTAGATCTCTGCTACCTATAAATGCTAGTGGTTCCGAACACTGGAACCACCACGGACTTCTAGGGAACTGCACAGAATTATTTTACAGGGCATACATAATTCTCTAGCCATAGTCCATTAGCTGGTTCCTGCACATGGGGATATTATTAATTACTCAAGTTACTTGCAAATTGCTGCCCTAGATAACCTGTTTTGCTGTATAACACAAAGAACTTCTCAAGGAGAAAATATTTTAATCAACAGAGTATCTTTTCTAGCCCTTCTCATTGCTGTCTGGAAACAGGTTCTAACACCAGACTGGGAGGATGGGAGTAAATATATTAATTCTGTTCTGATCTGAAGGGATCAGAAAAAAATAACATGAGCCACTACAGAAGTGGATTTTCTCACTTTTTGACTACAACTCACAGGATAGTATATTTTATGTCATGAGCCAATTATCATATACATTTTTAAATATATAACTGAAATAAATTCATGAAAGGCATCCTTATTATCCTTACTATGAAGGATGCCCTGTGATTTAAAAAAAAATTCTATTATATTTGATTTTCAACTTTTAAAATCTTCATTGAAAAACCAATATATATATATATATATATTTTTTTTTTGCCTCAGTTAATACAAATCCCTAGAAATTTTTACTCATTCTATATGGCACTAGGGATAATCTTTTTTACCTTCACAATTACAAATCACTTCAATAATACTAATCATGAATGATTTTTAAGATTCTCAGGAACACATTCTCCTACATATTCAATCACTATAATAGTTTTTTACATAGGATACTATATTTATTTTTCCATAAATACTGCTACTTGTCATCCTTCTTGCAAAAATACATTTCAGAAAATGTCTCCAAGAGTCAATGCATTTGACACATCAATGGCCAGCCTCAGAGCCTCCCTCTAAAATAACAACCCCTTTTCTCCCTATCCACACAAGTCAGGATGAGACTCCTATATGAAACGAATACCCAAGAGCCAAAGTGCATACCCGACCAAGTTGAAATCAATGTTTTGGCTGGAAGCCAAATCACATTAATGCCTGAATGAGACAGAAAAGTCCACAAACACCTGCTGCAGAAGCTGTCAGAGCAGCCCGTTAGAGGCCCTTTTCTTTTGTTCTTTAATTTTGTTCATCATTTTTTAGCTAGTTTAAGGATAATGTATTTAAAATTTGGCAAATTCTGACGGTTCCAAAAGTCATATACAATTACACAGACAAATTGATCCCAAGTAATAAAGAAGTTTTCTAGAGTCTACATGTTGATAATAAGAAAATAAGGCAAGCATTTATCAGGCAAGAATATTTAAGTACTGTGTTCTAATTTGTTAATTTTTATTATAAATTCAAAAAGTATAATTATGTAGTAAACTCAATTAATTCCATATTTTATGTCATTTTAAAAAAATATTACTTTTTATATGAACTCTATTATTCCTAATTAATTACTTGGATTTTTTAGTGTAACTTCAGGAGTCAAGCTCTCCACACAAACATTTTCATGGAGACATTTAAACCACCCATCTGTCCTCCTATTTGCACAGATTTTTAAGCTGCACACTACCCATCTGTCTTTCTAGCTGGTGAAAAATGATGCACTAAATATGCAACACTCAGCTAAGATTCTGTAATCTAAAATAACATTAGAAAAGTTAAGAATTTCTCACTTTTTTCCTTTATCATATCTAGTATATGAGAAACAACCTGAAAAAGACTATTACAACCAAATTGAATTATCAACAGTTTATCAGTGGTCATTAACACAATTTAGAAAAACTTAAATGCCTTTGAAAACATCCAAGTCAGAATTTACTACATTAAAATACTACTACTAATAATAAAGTCTTTAAAAAGAGCTTTGGGTTTAAAACTGAATTTGGGTGTATGTCTTAGTAGGTTTTTGGTTTGTTTGCTTTGTACTCTATAGCTCACACACACTTATGCATCCGGTTATAAGGTGTACTTGTGTATGCACATGACCGATCAACCTATCTATATCTCCCTCCCACCCTCCCTCCCCTGTAGAAATGAACAAAAAGTTTCAAAAACATGCTCACTTGCCATGATTTGGAAAGGGATTCTATTATATTTTTTCCTGATTTGCTTTAAAATAATTATTTAGGCCCCATAAAAACTATATAAGAAAATTCAAGAAATAGTAATACTCTGTGAAACCAATTACAAAAAATTTTTTTTTCAATTCCATCCACTTCCTAAAATATGTTGCAAAAAACTACCAAACACAATTTTTGCCACATAGCTTCTTGGTGCAGGCTATTTCACATCACTATTACCCTTTCTTAACTTTTAAATAACTACACTCGAGCTTAAAATTAATGTAACATATGCAGAGCAAGTAAATTTTTATTGACAGACACAGAATTACACCTCTGTTGCTATATGACTTTTTTTTTTTTAATGATAAGAGGCATCGAAGCAGGGCATGAAGTTGTCCTATGTGTCAATTAACAGGGAGGAAAACGTCCAATTTTTCCTCCTCCACATAATGAATTCCACAAAGAGAATGAATTATAATTCTTTTGCCACCACTTGTTGACAAATCTGTTTAATGTTTGTAATAACAGAGTGTATATACAACATGTCATGCCATAAACAATATTATGAAGCTAGCAAAACTCAATTATGTAAGTTTGACATTTACAAGAGACAGGCAAGACTACTCATTAAGCTAGTCTAGAAAGTCAAGTATTTTTTATTATAAACTTTGGAAGTGTTTACCATTTGTTAAATATTATGGTGGAAAGCCTCCTGATAATAAATGAGAAGTGATTGTTTTCAAAAAGGAAAATGCCTGCAAGAGAACTCTGCTTTCATTTGGGTAACTGAACATTCTACCATCTTACATTTTTCCTTCCTTTCAAAACATTCCTCCTCAACTGTACAATTTCTACTCATTACTCCAAGCAAGAAGAAAATGAACAAGAATTCATCCTAATTTATGAGTTACTTGGGCAAATGTCCACATACGTTTTTTCACATGGAAGTTAAAATTCAAGTATGACATGTGGGAACATTTTACTCAGTGCTGTTCAGACAAAAGCAAAGTTAAGAAGTTGGTTTTTGTCTCAGCTTCTCCTTTGATTAGCTATGCAACCCAAGCAAGTTTTATAACCTAAATATTAGCTTCTAATTTCCAATCCTGGGAGTTAAATTATCTGCCCTTATCAATTCACTGGGTTGTGACAGAGACTGAATGGCAAAAAAACTGTTGAAATGCAATAGCAAAGGTTAAGGAAGACACAGAATTTGGAGAGCTGGAAAAAACCTCTTGATCATATGTTCCTATAAAACATTAAAAAGTACAATAGGTATATCCATACTGTGCTATTTTTAATAAATTTCCTGGCATAAGAAAAATAGATATATCAATCAAGAAATATTTATTGGACATGTGTTATGGGCTCTAAATTGTTCAAGGAATGAAAACAGTGATAGTTTACTTAAAAATTGAATAAAATACCTTTAAAGAGTAAGCTCTCTCTGTGCAATATCGTTTCCTTGCATACAGCTAGATTCAGCTGCCCAACAATCTTTTCATAACCTATAAACTGAATGGTATACCATGCTCGAATCTATATTCTAGAATGTAACAGAGCTGTGAAGGGGAAGATTCTGGGTAGCTGCGATGAAGCAACAGCATAATTCTGAATTTCCCACACAGCATCTGAAAATTTAATAACAAAAAGAAAAATAAATAAGCCCAGATCCTCAGCATAACAGGCAGAGAATGTCCAAATTTTAAATTGTCTATGAGTAGAAAAATAAACACCAAATCTCTGCAAAAGATCTCTCACCCTCCCACTGCAAGCCTCCATGGACACCAAGGGCTGTTCTGAAAAACAGAAGAAAAAGAGAGAAAGAAAAAGGGCAAAGCTAGCAGTGTACTTAAGATTGATGTAAAACCATTATTAGAAGAAGAAAGTTCATTCCACATGTGAAAAATACCGGAAAAGCATAATGGTAGATCACAGCACTGACTGCAAGGAGGGGAACTAAAAGTGCATGTGAAAGGCAAGGGAAACAGTCTTAGAAAGGTAACATGCCAGGGGGAGAAGTGGCTAAAATGAAGGAACTTGGGAAACTGTGATGGAAAAAAAGAAGCAAGAGAGGAAACAAATGCTGCAGGAAAAAAAAAGAAAATAAAAACAGATAAATAAGGGGCGCCTGGGTGGCTCAGTTGGTTAAGCATCTGCCTTCGGCTCAGGTCATGATCCCAGGGTCCTGGGTTCAAGCCCCACATCAGGCTCCCTGCTCAGCGGGGAGCCTGCTTCTCCCTCTCTCTCTGCCTGCTGCTCTGCCTACTTGTGATCTCTCTCTCTTTCTGTCAAAAAACTAAATAAAATATTAAAAAAATAAAATATTAAAAAATAGATAGATAAAAGGACACATCAATCTTCGTCAAGAGCATCAAGGGTACAAGATTTTACTCTATGTGCAAGCTAACAATTTAGCCTGCCTCAACTTCATAGAGGTGGGCAGAAGACACAAGTCTCCTGGGACAGAGACAAAGGACAGTTTATTTCTCATAGTAATATCAGTAGCTACAGTATCATCATTCATCAGCAGAAGAAAACACATTAAACCAAGTCAAATGACAACCAATAAACTAGTAGAAAATATATGTACCATGAATAACAGATAAAGATATATTCACTGTAATACACTTGAAAATTCTTAAAATTTAAGGAAAAAAAGACCAAAAACTTGAAAGAAAAAATGAGCAAAAGACAATCCACACACCAAAAAAACAAACAAACAAACAAAAAAACTTTAAACGGACTTTAAACATAAAAAGATGGTCAATCTCACTCCCTCACTCATAATAAAAGAAATGCCAAGTAAAATTATGAGATGTTATTCTTCACCTAGCAGATTGGCAAACATTCTGTTTTGACAAGTGTGTGCAGAAACAGACACACTTACACATTTCTGATAGGAATGCAGATTGCTACAATCTTTATAGAAGGTATAAACTACATACACTATATTTTATACCTGCAATCACACACTTCTAGGAATTTACGTTTAAGATATTCCTCCAATGATTAAAACACACACACACACACAGGCTATTCATGGTACTAGTGTATATAACTGGAAAAATTAGACAAAACTGTGTGTCCATATACAGAAAGTACTTGAATGAACTTATAATGAAGCACTAACAGTTAAAAAGAATGAGAAATTAAGCTACAAACTGAAGCTACAAACCACTATTGTAATTTTTAGGATACACTATCAAGTAGAAAAGCAAAGTGAAAAGGAGTATCATAGTATGATAGTTTTTGTGTAAGAAAGAAAGAGAAATAATTAAAGAAGATATAGTTTTCTAAGTATATAGTTTTATACAGTTCTGACTTTTGGAACAATTAATTTTTAACCATTAATGAAACAGATGAAAATCAATAAGAATAAGAGAGGAAAAAACAACTTAAAAAGAGATACAACAGGAACACGTGAACGAACCTATATTTCCAGTGAATAACATAATCACACTGAAAGGAATGGGGAAGAAAAGAATCAACCTAAGTAAAGCTGGAAAACAATATTTGATTACAATGAAAGACTAAAGACAAAAGAGCTCTAAAGAAGTAATGAATTGTAGTTTCTTTTTTCAGAGGCATGAGTTAGTAATTCTGAAATTACTTTCTGTTATTTTAGGATTTAACAAGTAAGTAGATTGTAACTAACAGAAGCTAGATTTCTCACTGTCAGAGAAAAAAGTTGCAAATACATGGATAGGAAAATACAGAATGAACATGGCATTGGACTAGAATTGGAAATATCAATACAAACTCTACAGTTTTAATACAGATAAACAGATTTAGAAACTATATAGACATACACAAGATATACTTGTGGGCATGTATGTATATACATTTGCTTATTTCTTATCTCTGTCATTGAGAGAACCTAGAACAAAGACACCCCAGTAGCAATGAGCACACCCAGTGCCCAAATAATGGTTTCTAAATACTAAATGGAAAGCCATTAAAAGGAACTATGGTACCTTAGAAAAATGGAGCAGGGTCTAGAGCATGAAAAGTATAAGACGAGCCAGAAAATAAGTGCTCAATGAATGACAGGAACACATGGAGTCACTTTCAGTTTTTCTCTCTCTCACATACAGAGAAAGAAAAGATAAAGCAAAAGTGGTAAAATATCAATATTTGGGGAATATGAGTGAAGGGTATATGGGTATTCTTTGTATTAGTTTTTCAACACTTCAGTATGTCTGAAATAATGTCAAAATAAAGGTTAAAAATCGAAAGCTGTGGAAATCTGATCAAAATTCAAAAGTATCTGAATATTCATTAAATCTAAAAAATTGAAGTTATTTAGTCTACAGATGAAATGTCTCAATGATTTTTCTTTAGATATAAAAATACTGACTTTCTAAACTAAAAAAGAAAACTTGGTTTCAATATGTATGTTTCAAAGCTGGTATTCCACTATGAGCAACAGTAATACATGGATCTAGCCAGAATGAAAACAAAAAACAAAAAAACAAAACTATCATTCTACTTCATAAGACTAGTCAAATGTGTGGAATAACAACATTCCCAACAAATGAGGTGTTTTCATCCTTTAAATTTTTAAATGATGTTCTATGAGGGACAAATAGCCTTTTCTTAAAAGATGCTTACAAAGAAAGTTAAAAAAAAAAAGGCTCACAAAACAGTCATAATAATGTTAGGATATAATTATAGAGGGAGAAGTATAGAGATCACCATTTATTTAGCATGAAAAACCAACCAGTAAGTGGCCTCAAACTCTGAATAATGTACTATAATGCACAAATTATCCAATAAGTTGGTGAATACCTTTAATTAAGTGGCTTAAAAGCTACAGGACATACATAAAATATATCTAGAAGAAACAAAGTATTCATTGCCTCGGGAGAAAAAAAATAGGGAATGGGTAGAAGACAAACTCTTCACTGTACACTTACTGGTTTATATCTGTGATTTTGAATTTGGAATCACGTAACTGTGAAGAGGGAGCCCAGGAACCCCATTAAGAAAAGTAATCTCTAGAAAATTTCAACAAGCTCTAACCAGAATATCTACCTTGTTATCTGAATAAAGCTATATACGTGGCCTTCTGTCTTAGACTATTACTATGAATAAACTGCTCTTGTTCCTGACTAAAACCAATCCATTCACTTGGGGACTAGATTCGTCACCTCTTACCTGCTCAAGGACATTACTACAGCCATTCTTCCTTCATTCTGCTGCCTCGTCAGCTTTTCCTTTTCTCCTAGAGCATTTTCATAAGCAAAAAAAGCTGTAGTTGCTCTTAATTAAAAAAAAAAAAATCCTCCCCTGACTACTTTCAGTTACCTCCCTCTCTTCTTTCTTTTACCACAAAACTACTGAAACGATTTGTCTGTACCAGTGATCTCCAGGTTCTTTTCTCTCATTCTTTCTTAAACCCATCCCATTTAAGCTTTTCCCTTTACTGCAATATTGAAAGTGCTTTTTTGAAAGTCACCAATTACCTACACTTTACGAAATCCAAACATTGGTCCTCATCTTATGTTTTAGCACTACTTAACCTAAATGATCTCTTGTTCTCCCCTGAAGTCCTTTCCTCCCCCAGCAGACTTCCAGAATAACACATGCTTTTGGTTTTCCTTTTATCTTAGTGTTCTTTACAATTTCTTCCTCATTTCCCTGACTTCTTAATGTTGGGCTTCATCTTAGGACTCTTCTTCTTCCCATCTTAATTAACACCTTTGGTAATGTCATCAAACAGCATGGCTTTAAATACCAACTAATATTCAAGTTTATATTTTTACTCCAGACCTCTCCCAGGATTCTCCAGAGCTACAGATTCAAGTACAAACTTGATGTCTCCACTTAGATACCTAATAAGAATCTAAAACCAAACTCCTGGGGCGCCTGGGTGGCACAGCGGTTAAGCGCCTGGCTTCGGCTCAGGGCGTGATCCTGGCGTTATGGGATCGAGCCCCACATCAGGCTCCTCTGCTATGAGCCTGCTTCTTCCTCTCCCACTCCCCCTGCTTGTGTTCCCTCTCTCGCTGGCTATCTCTATCTCTGTTGAATAAATAAATAAAATCTTTAATAAATAAATAAATAAATAAATAAATAAATAAAACCAAACTCCTGATCTTCACCTACAAATCTGCTCCTCCTACATTTTTCTCCATCTTAGTTAAAAATAATACCATCCTTCCAGTTGTTCAGGCCAAAAATCTTGAAATCATCCTTGACTGCTTTCTCTCACACACTACATCCCATTCATCAGCTTTCATTGCTGATGAATTCTATATTTCTGAATTCGCCTACTGCCTAAAATTTGTAATCCCAAATCAGTACACACAGGGCTTTCCAGGCCAATTGCAAATACGCACATGCACAGAGCAGCAAAGGAGTCGTTTGATACACAGGTTCCCAAGCGAGG
Organism: Ursus americanus; assembly: GCF_024610735.1. Taxonomy (NCBI): domain Eukaryota; kingdom Metazoa; phylum Chordata; class Mammalia; order Carnivora; family Ursidae; genus Ursus; species Ursus americanus. The sequence continues at coordinate 3,816,669 of NC_142131.1, forward strand.
TCAAACAAGGCTACCTCTGCCTTTTTGTTTCGGCTCCTGTACTGTAAACTGTCCGTTTTGAAGTCTATGTAGTTCCACATTGATTGCATTTTTGTGCTTTTGATGATTTTGCTGTCTAAAATGGCTAAACATAATGCTCAAGCATTGTCTAGTATTCTTATGATCAAGAAGGCTATAACATGCTTTATAGAGAAAATATGTGTCAGATAGCTTTGTTTAGTCATGAGTTGTAACACTGTTGGCTTTGAGTTCAATGTTAATAAATCAACAACATATATTAAAGAAGGTGTCTTTAAACAGATACACACATAAAAAAGGATGACGTACTGGATCAGTCATCAAAAACGTTGTGACCCGCAATACCTGAGTAGCTCAGTGGGTTAAGTGTCTGCCTTCGGCTCAGGTCATGATACCACAGTCTTGGGATCGAGCCTCGGATGGGGCAACCTGCTCAGTGGGGAGCTTGCTTCTACCTCTGCCCCTCGCCCTCCTCATGCTCTCTCTCTCAAATAAATAAATAAAATCTTTAAAAAGAAATATTGTGACCTTGCTTATAGGAACCTAACCCCTTATGTTATGTACACGAGGGGCAATGATTCGGTATTCGGCTAACACTAATTTAGTGTTCAGAGTGATTTCACAGAACATAACCACTGTAAATAACAAGAATCAACTGTATAACCAGAAATTGACCACTTCTCACCACTTCTGTTACTACCACCCCAAGTCCAGGCAAGCATGAGCCCTTGTCTGGATTACTTCAATAGCCTGGAAGTAATCTCCTTACTTCCATCCTCCCTCCACCCCTCATAGTCTCAACAAGGCTGCCAGGATTATCCTATTAAAATGTACATCAGTTCGGGGCGCCTGGGTGGCACAGCGGTTAAGCGTCTGCCTTCGGCTCAGGGCGTGATCCCGGCGATCTGGGATCGAGCCCCACATCAGGCTCTTCTGCTATGAGCCTGCTTCTTCCTCTCCCACTCCCCCTGCTTGTGTTCCCTCTCTCAATGCCTGTCTCTATCTCTGTCAAATAAATAAATAAAATCTTTAAAAAAAAAAAAAATGTACATCAGTTCATGTCCCTCTTCTGCTCAAAACCCACCATGGCTTCCCATTTTATAACAGAGTAAAAGCCAAAGTATTTTAAAAGAACTACCAAAATCCTAGAAAATCTGGGCCTCCCTTGCCACTCACCATTACTCTCTCATCTCTGATTTCATCCATACCTCCGTGTCTTTCCTTTATCAGTCCCCCAGTTAGAGCCACAGTGTTTGTACCACTCCTCAAATATGCCAGACATGATCCCGTCTCAGTGAGTTTGCTTTGGCTACTCCCTCTACCTGGAGTACTCTTGGTCCCAGATAACCATACGCTTTCCTTACTCACTTCCTTCACTCTTCATTTATATGTCTCTTTCTCCAAGAAGCCTGACCTACTCAGCCTCCCAACATCCTATCCACCTACCGTGTTTCACTTGTCTCCATGGTACTTATCACCATCTAATAATATTATACATTTCACTTAATTATTGTATTAATTAGCTATCTTCTCTAAAATGTAAGCCTCAAACGGGCAGGAATTTTTGTATGGTTTGTTATCTACAGTGTTCCTAGTGCAAATAACAGTGCCTAGCACATAAAAAGAAAATACATAAATTGATATCATTCTTACTATTAAAAAATAAATGTAAGCTTAAATAAAATTTTTACAAAGTTAAAAGTTATAGAAAGATTACAATTTTACCTTCTGCATCTGTTTATATCATCTTTCTAGTAATCAAGTCCAAAACTAATATTGTTAAGGAGCTCACCTATAAAATATAGAGGAAAATCAGCAAAAGGACATCATTTCTCTTAATCACTTTGTATGTGAAACTTAGTTTTGTTTATTCAATAAAACTAAGAAAAATTGGGACAAATCAAATTATAGTGCTTTCATTTTATTTTAATTTTGGGAAGTTATCTGCAGAAAATAAATGAATCATGTAGCGTACCCCATCCCACATAATATTTCAGCATCTAATGAGAATATTATAATTGTCACTCCAATTTCTGCAACTTTAACCCAACGCAAATTAGATTAACAACGAAGAATGTCATTACTCTTTATGACCTTGTAAAGTTCCTATCATATTAAGCTCCATTCAGTGAAAAGCATTCATGCCATAAGTTAGCTGCTAATATATCATGAATTAAAAAGTAGGTCCAAAAAAAAGAAAACCTCTCACTTTCAAGCCACATCAATAGAAGTGATGATCAACAAACACTGCTTGAACTCAGCTTAGGTCTTTAGCAAGTCCTGTATCCAAAATGGATTTCTTCCTTACGTTGAAGGGAGAGGTAAATTTGAATTTCAGAATATCTGTCTAGAGGACTTCCATATATCATGCATACAAGATTCTAATTTTTGAAAGTCTCCAAGATTTAGAGATTATTGAATAGGAAGGCCAGTTGCCATTCTTGTTGGACTAAAAATGAGAAAATCAACTAAAAGCACCTTTAAAAAGTTTTACTCATTTTTTTTAAAATTTGGATTTATTTAAACATAAATTTAACCATCTGTCTCAAATCTGGACTCATTTCAAACTGGTTTTCATAATTAAAGTACTCTAAAGAGACAACTCAATGGATCTAATCAATTTTAATTGGCTATAAAATACCACAGAACTATTCATAATGCATGAAGAGGCAATTTAAGAAAATCTACTTCCCAATTACAGAAAAATTTACTTTTGAATGAGACTTGTAGCTAACTCCCCACAGTTCTAGCAGTAGGTATCCTCTTATTCTGTCTACATAGAATAAGTGAGGGCTTGTAAATAATCAGGAAGCTTACAAATCTCTTAGCACTCTGTTTTGTTTCCCATAAAGAAAGAAAATTTGAAGGAGAGTTTGTTTCCCTACTCTTGTTATAAAAGTGGGTGAAGAGAGCTCCTTTTAAACTTCACCAGACTGACTGTTATGGGCATGTGTAATGTGGAGTAGCTTATCCTGTCTTCTTTCTCCTGAATATAATGTAGGATAAAGCAAAAGCATTCAGACTTCTACCCATATAAGAGAAACCCCTGCAAATGTTATTGTGGATATTTTGAGGCTTGGTAAATATAAAACCCTAGCATAATGATAGCCACACAGACTCAATCAAATAGGCTAAATAAGAATACATAACTATGAGAGTTATTTTGAACATCTTTTCTGATACTTCAGTATATCTTCAATCAAACTATAAAACTTCAAAGCAAAATTGTATTTGAATTCACTTAATTCAATACCATATGATTCAATACTGTATTGCTTACATTTTATAAAATTACCATACATTACATTTACTCTTAAAAGAATATTTTTAACTTTGGAAAAAAATGCTACATGGCATATGAACAAAGGGACTGCATGTAGGTATGCAGGTAAAGACTATGTATATTGTTTACAGTATAAACTAGTGGAAGATTATAGTGAAATAAAAAAATCTGGGAATGAAAAAACTCATACAACTCTCAGAACAAATGAAGAAAGATGATGAAGTTCACTAAGACTCTAAACTTAGGTTAAAGTGTTAAGTAGATACCTTTTAAGAAAAGACCCAAATCACAATTATTCAGGCATAATCTCCAGTGCCTAAAATGAAAACTATGTTGCATGGGATTAAAAGCAGATTAGACACTGAAGAAAGGAAGATTAGCAAACTTGTAAACATAGCCATAGAAACGAATCAAAATGAAACAAAGAGCGATGCCTCAGTGTCTCAGTTGGGTAAAAGTCTGACTCTTGATTTTGACACAGGTCATGATCTCAGGGTCCTGGGATCCAGCTCTGCCTCCAGCTCCACACTCAGTAGGGAGTCTGCTTGAGATTCTTTCTCCCCCTCCTCTCCCATTGCCCCTCCCCCTGCACTCACACACTCTCTCTCTCTTTTTCTAATATAAATAAATAAATGTTTTTTAAAAAAGAATGAGAAAGAGAAAAAAAGATGGGGGAAAATAATGAAGACTATGAATAAGCTGTGAGACAACTAAAAGCAACCTAGCATATACGTAACCGGAGTCTCTAACAGAAAGAACAGAGATGGGGAGACAGAAAATACAAGTGAAGAAATAATGGATAAAAGTTTTCCAAATCTGATGAAAACTATAAACTCTCAGATACAAGTGGCTCAAAAACTACAAACACAAGAAGAAGAAGAAAAAAAAAAAAACAAAGCAATATAAATCATGATCAAATTGCTTAAAACTAATGATAAAAAGAAAATCTTAAAAGCTACCAAAAGAACATAAAATGTGCAGAGCAACAAAAATAAAGATTAGAGTAGATTTCTCTATGACATAATACTAGAACCTCTTTAAGGATATGAAGAGGAAAAAAATACCTCAATAGAATTCTATACCCAACAAAGATATATTTCAAAAACAAAGGTGAAATAAAAACTTTGTAAGCAACTCTTTCAGCAAAAACTGAAAGAATTTATTGCCTACAGTCATACATTACAAGAAACACTGAAGTCAGTTATTCAGGCAAAAGTAAAATGATATCAGATGGATTACAAAATCCTAGAAAAGATAGCTACATAGATAAATATATGAGATGTTCTGTTGCAATTTGAAAAATAACTGACTAAACAAACACAAAAATATTAACAAGGTAGGGTGGACTTTACAACATACGCAAAAGTAAAATATATTACAACAATAGCACACAGACCAGAAGACTATACCATTATAAGAGTCCCATGTTAAAAGCAAAGTGTTATAATAACACCTGATGATACACTATGGTAAATCAGAGATAACACAAACAAAACAAAAAGTTATAGGTAATAAGACAACAAAAGGGATAAAAAGGAATCTTAAGAAAATGTTTCAATTCATCCAAAAGAAGGCAGATAAAATGAAAAAGAGAATAAAGAATAAATGGAACAAAGAGAAAACAAACTGCAAGATGACAGATTTGAACCTAATATTATCAAAAGTCACATGAAAGGGGGCGCCTGGGTGGCACAGCGGTTAAGCGTCTGCCTTCGGCTCAGGGCGTGATCCCGGCGTTCTGGGATCGAGTCCCACATCAGGCTCCTCCGCTGGGAGCCTGCTTCTTCCTCTCCCACTCCCCCTGCTTGTGTTCCCTCTCTCGCTGGCTGTCTCCCTCTCTTGTCAAATAGATAAATAAAATCTTAAAAAAAAAAAAAGTCACATTAAATATAGTCTAATTATCCCCATTAAAAGGTGGAGATTAACAAGATAAAAAAGCACGACCTAACTATATGGTGCTTACAAGAAATGTAATTCAAAAATAAAGACTGAAATAGATTAAAGAATGAAAAAAAGATATACAATGTTAACACCAATCAAAGTAGTGCTGGAGTGGCTATATTAACATAAGGTAGAATAGATAACACAGCAAACAATACTACCAGGGATAATAAAGATCATTTTATAATGATAAAGGGGTCAAGTCATCAAGGGATATAATAATCATAACTGCTATTCACCTAGTGATAGATGTTCAAAATACATGAAGCAAAAAACTGACAACTACAAGAAGAAATAGACTAATGCACAATTACAGTGGGAGATTTCATTTGCCCTCTCTCAATCATTAATATAACAAGTAGACAGAAAATCAGTAAGAACATAAAAAAACAAAAAAACACAATTAGCCTCACTGGACCAACCTGACAATATAGACCACTCCAACCAACAGCAGCAGAATACACATTCTTATCAAGTGCATATGAAGCATTTAGCAAAACAGACCAAACTGTGGGCCAAATAACATATAAATTTTAAAAAATAAAGTCATAAAAAAAATCCTCAGATCAAAATGGAATTAAATTATAAATAAAATATATAAATATCTCTAGAAAAATGCCAAAAGTTTAGAAAACTAACCCACACACTTTTAAATAACCTATAGATCAAAGAAAAAAACAAAAGGGAAATTAGAAAGAATTAATTGAATGAAAATGAAGATGGTGTATGAAAATTTTTGAAAGGTTGCTAAAAATTTCCTTAGGGAAATTTATAGCACAAAATGTGTGTAGTAAAAAGATAGTTCTCAGGGGCGCCTGGGTGGCGCAGTCGTTAAGCGTCTGCCTTCGGCTCAGGGCATGATCCCAGCGTTCTGGGATCGAGCCCCGCATCGGGCTCCTCTGCCGGGAGCCTGCTTCTTCCTCTCCCACTCCCCCTGCTTGTGTTCCCTTTCTGGCTGGCTGTCTCTCTCTCTGTCAAATAAATAAATAAAATCTTTAAGAAAAACAAAAAAAAAAGATAGTTCTCAAATCAATGATCTTAGCTACCATATTAAAAACATTTAAATTTTTTTTAAATGGTGCAAACTAAGCCTGAAACAGGCAGAAGGAAAGAAATAATACTGGAGCATAAGTCAATTAAACAGAAAGCAGAAAAATAGAAAAAAAAAAAATAAAGCCAAAAGCTGATCTTTGAGAAAATTAATAAAATTGATAAACCTCCAGCCAGAATGATTAGGAAAAAAGAGAAAAGACATAAAATACCAGTATCAAGAACGGGAAAGAAAAAATCACCACAGATTCTACAAATTAAAAAGGTGAATAAGGAAATATTGTGAACCATTTAATACCAATAAATTCAACAACTTAGGTGAAATGGACATTTCTTTGAAGGATACAACCCATTAAAACTCAAAAAGAAACAGATAAACTAAAGAGTCTACATCAACCCAAAAAATTGAGTTTATAGTTTAAAAATCTTTGCCAAAAAGTAATAAATAAAAACAAGCAGATCCAGATGGCTTCACAAGTGAATTCTACCAATATTTAAGAAATACTACCAATTGAACACAAATCTTTCTAAAAAGTTGAACAGGAAGCAACCATCCACAGAACAGCATTATCCTTATAATAAAATAAGACAAAAATACAAGAAGCAAATATATAGATAAAAATTTAAAAAAAAAACCTAGCTAACCATATCCAACAATATAAAAAAATGACAGTGCATCATAACCAAGAAGTTTATCCCAAGAATGTGAGATGGTGTAATACCTGAAACCTAAAAATTAATTTATCAAACAAAAAGAAGAAAAAATATTTTTCTCAATAGATACAAAGAAAGCATTTGACAAAATCCAACATCTTCTCTAAAACAGGAATAGAAAAGAACTTCAACCCGATAAAATCTTTGAAACTATAGCTAACTTAATAATTTTGACTTTTCCCCTAAGTTCAGGAATAAGACAATTATCTTCGCTCTTTCCACCTCATTCAACATTATACTGGAGGTTCTAGCTAGGGCAATCAGGCAAGAAGAAGAAAAAGATACCCAGATTGGAAAGGGAAAGTTAAACTTTCTTTATTCATAGACAATATGATCCTGTAGGAGTTCCTTTGTGAAGTCATTTACTTTTTATATGGATAAATGTGATGGAAAATTTTGCCAACATTCATAGACAGTACGTCAAAACCTTAGTTCAGATACAAGCTTTATAGATTCACAAGACTGTTTTAATGGCTAAACCCAAACAGGTGTTCAATTTAAAGTATTCAAAACTTAATCTGCAATAGAAAGTAAAACCTGTGTATGTTGGATTCAAGAACTCATTATTCTATGCTGCTATCAAGAAACACTCAATTATTAACGTCGGCTCAATAGGTTAACTAAAATTATTTTGGTTGTTCTTAGTTAACATGTTATAAATAATAATCAACAGACTAATGTCCAAATTAGTCCAAGTCAATTTAAGACAAATATTTGCATTCTCAGCACAGCGCAGAGCAAAACAAGTTTAATACTTAAGGTGTATTACAAAAAATTAATGAAAATGCTACATTCATGTTGCAAATGAATATTTTACATTAGACAATATAAACTAATGTTCCTTTGGATAAAAACTTTAATATTCAAAATTTAAAGTATTTTGTGTAATCCACACAGCAAGGGTCAGGAATTTGGAATTTAAGCATTAACCCAGCCTTCCTTCTGATCGACTCTAAGTGCCAAACCTCCAGTTGCGGTAACTGAGCCCTTAATTCCGAACCCATTCTCAAATCCAGAAAATAACCCTTACTATAGGAATTATTTTCAGGCCTTGTTTCCTCAAAGCCTTATCTCCTCTAAAGCCTCCTCTCTAACCGGAAGCTATATGTCAGACTGAGGTCTTAAGACCTCCTAGTATCTATGGTTGCTAGAACCACAGCCAGGGTATTATTCACTGTCAGTGCCCAGCAGTCCCTAGAGACCATTCCAGAACTGCTTTGGTCTGGCCTAAACAGATGAACTAAGGTTCTGACATAAAGTCTGCAAATGTTGGAAATTTTGCCATCCTTATAAAGAGTAAATAACTTCACACACAAAAAAACCCTATTTCTACATGAAACATAAAAACTAGTTTGATAACAGAAACATAGTGTTTAAAAAATATAATTTTATACTTTTTCATATAAACATGAGCATAAAGACAGTTTTTATTATAAAAAGATAAATTTACGTGTCATGTATCAAACAATCATATAAGAACTTATTTTAAAAATACGTATTCTGTAGGTTATAAACTGATTTAATGGCAGCAATCAAATTTTTGAAAATAGGAAAATTTTATCACTAATACCTTTAGAAGGAGAAATGTAAATAAATTAACATATTTTAATTTCATGAGACTCAGCCAAATAATAACATTTCTTGGGACAAATTAAAACTACAATCTTCAAATTTTCTAGCTGCCTTCCTACTATTAATACAACACTAAATGGTATTTTATCTAGATTAAAAGAAATAAAAAAACAATAAAGAACAACTATTATCTGAAAAATATCTGATAATATAAGCACTATGTACAAGAACTATTTAAAATTTTATTATGACATCAGAATTAGATTTCATTTTTTAAACCAAAATAAACTATATCTTTAAAAAATGGATATCAAAGACCAGGGAGTAATTTTCTATTTCTTTTTTTTAACTAATCATTCTTCAACAGATACAGACCTAGTATGAAATACTTCGCCAGCTGAATTACAATACAGTTGGATAAAGTCATCACTTGCTCTGGGTGAATTTACATATGGATATTTTTAATATAAGGCACTAACTTGAGAATGCTAGCCATACATAAGTAATAGACTTTCAAAATTAACTATTTTGACAGATTGAGTAGTAATGCTTAACGTACAAAACTACTTCTAAACTACCCTTGATTTAGCAAGGGATCCCTTGTACATAAACTGATTTTGAAAGAGGGTAAGACAGTTCATAAATTAGAATATCAACTAGAAATGGGTAAGCTCCTTGAATGCCTAGGAAATACTGCTTGAATTTCAATAACTTAAAGACAGCAAATGTTCAGTAAATATTTCTCAATTATCTAAAGCTCTCTTTAAAATAATAAAGGAATAATAATTAGGTATATGAAATAATCATACAGTGCTGGAACTTACATCCAATACTATCTGACTCCAAAGTCTGTATATGTATATGATCTTTACACAATGCCATTTTTTTATTTTATCACTTAAATAATTTAAGATAAATGAATTACAGAAGTATTTTAAAAGTATGTTTACGTTAATAAAGAGATCATGATCGCAAAATACTAGTTGAGGTATATGAAAAATAAGTAAGCAGAAATAAGAAAACTTTAAACACAGTTTCATCTTCCCTAAAAAAGTAGTAGAAACATTGCAAAAAGCAGAAACATGAGGTAAATGTGTGAGGGGTGGGGACAGAAACAGAAGGAAACAAAGTAAATGTTCCCAGGAAAATGGGGAGCAGAGGGAAAGCAAGAAAAAGAAGGACAGAGAGTAGAAAGAGGAGGAAGCAAGCAGAGAGCAGCCAAAGTAGGAAGAGGGGGAAGACAAAAGAAAGAAGTAATAAAGGGATGGAAGGAGAAATGCATCTAAATCAGTATCTCTGTTAGTCTACTGGGATTAACAACAAAACATGGTATTTTCATTATACAAGTTATACTCAAATGTACAGCTATTTATTTCATTTACCTCCACAAAATAAGAATATATAAGCAACAAGTAAAAGACCAAGGGAAAATATGTTGAGAAAAAGAAGACAGAGCTGTTAATAAAGCTTTTATTTAGACAGGAAGGATTTAAAAAAAAAAACAAAAAACCTCCAACTTTAATAATAAAAAAAATTTAAATATGAAGAATGTTTACTCACATTTAAAGACTCATAACCATAAATACTTGTTTAAAATACAAATAATATGTTTCTCTATTTACTTCCAAAGGTACTTATGAAAATGTTAGGACAATATAGGCATATAAAATTAAGCTATGAAAGCAAAATAATGCTATAAAATGATACTGTCTTTTAGTGGCTTTTAAATACCACAGGTAAAATGAGGACTAAAAAAGGTGTCTAAACAAATACAACCTTATTTTTCTTATTTAGTACTCGGTAATTAAAGAAGTAAATCTGATGCTGGAGAGAAAATTTTAAACATTCTTTGCATTCTACTACAAGTGCTACGTAATTCCATTAGTATAAACTACTCAAAAATATTTTACATCATTAAAAAAAAAAAAAAAGACTTACCAGTTTGACAATTAGTCTATTTTGGCATACTTGATATTTTTAAACTGTGAATTGGTCTACGTGGAATCATTCTGCTACTCATAAAGAGAACCTTCAAATGATAAGAATAAAAATCACTAAAATAAACAATTCTTCATAACTTTTCCATACCTTTAGCTAAAGCTTCTTTATATTTCTCTTTGGCAGAATTCATTTCTTTTATTAACTGTCTATAGCTGGATTTTAATTTCTCTAATTCTGTCTTTGTAACCTGTCAAAAAAAAAAAAAGAACAAATTTTAAATACTTAAATTTACACTGGTCAAAAACTTAAATCCAGAAGTACTAACTGATACATATTTTATTGCTTATAGGTCAGAGTTGCTCCTTAATATACATTATAGATAATATATTAAAAATTGGTTTAGGGGCGCCTGGGTGGCACAGCGGTTAGGCGTCTGCCTTCAGCTCAGGGTGTGATCCCAGCGTTATGGGATCGAGCCCCACATCAGGCTCTTCCGCTATGAGCCTGCTTCTTCCTCTCCCACTCCCCCTGCTTGTGTTCCCTCTCTCGCTGGCTGTCTCTATCTCTGTCGAATAAATAAATAAAATCTTTAAAAAAAAAAATTGGTTTAGAAATCAATGATAAATTCAACAGCATATGAAAAACATTTCTTAAAAAGAAAAGCAAGAAGAAATAGTGTTGCCATCATCTAAAATTAAAAGACTAACATTAATATGCTATGTATAAAAATATTTTCTCTAATAAAAAAGCTAATTTAAATATTTACTTTAATTATATAGAGTAACTTGGAGTTGTTCTGATTCACCACTTTTAACATGAGTGTTTTTGGGTTTTGTTTTTTGGGTTTTTTGGACATTATAACATCACTGAAAAGAAGATGTATCTAACAATCACTGTTGGCTACATACATGACAGTGGTCATTACATACATACATGAATTTGGTTATTATTTCTATGGAAAGACTAAACAAATGCAAGTCCTCGATTCTATAGTTAAAAGCCCACTTAAGCAGCATTTAAGAAAAAAGTAAGGGTCTTAAATAGTATCTGAAAAACTTCTAATATACCTTTGAGAAGACAAGGAATCAGCAGCATCTAAAACTTTCAAAAAAGGCATAAGCAACTTGGAAGAATATTCCAGAGCTCACTTTTAACAAATTCTGCATCACCATTGTTCTTGATGGCCCAGAGGATAACATTATACAAAAAAAACACAAAAATATCAATAGTATGATACAGACATAAATGAGTCTGAATCATTCCTTTATAAAAGAAAACTCGAGGGGCACCTGGGTGGCTCAATTGGTTGAGTGGCCGACTCTTGGTTTCGGCTCAGGTCGTGATCTCAAGGTCCTGGGAGCCAGCCCTGTGTTGGTCCCCAGAGTCTGCATGGAGATTCTCTCTCTTCCTCTCCCTGCCCCTCCCCTACTCATTATCTCTCTCTCTCTCAAATAAATAAATAAATCTTTAAAAAAAAAAAAAGAAAACTCAATAATTAACTTTGTTTAATGGACTTTATTTTTTAGAGCAGATTTAGTTTCATAGCAAAACAAAACAGAAAATACAGAGATTTCCCATATGCTTTCTACACACACTCATGCACAGTTATTCCCCACTAGAGTGATACATTTGTTACAACAGATGAACCTACAATGACACATCATTATCACCCAAAGTCCACATTAGGTTTCATTCCTGGTGTACAGCCTCTGGATCTGAACAAATATGTAACAACATATATCCACCATTATAGTATGCTATAAAGTAGTTTCACTGTCATAAAAATCCTCTGGGCTCTACCTATTCATTCCTCTTTCTCCCCTAACCCCTGGAAACCAGTGATCTTTTTATTGTCTCCATAGTTTGCCTTTTCCAGAATATCATATAGTTAGAATCATGTAGTATGTACCCTTTTCAGATTGGCTCCTTTCACTAAGTAATATGCGTGTAAGTTTCCTCTGGGTCTTTTTGTGGCTTGATAGCTCATTTCTTTGAGCATTAAATAATATTCCTATTTAATATTCTGTTGACAAGTCTGGGTCTTTTGCCTCTTCATATGAACTTTAGAACCAGCTTGTCAATATCCATGAAATAACTTACTGGGGACTTTGATTGGGACTGTGTTAAATCTAAACAGCAAACTGGGAACAACCGACATCTTGACAATATTGAGTCTTCTCATCCACAAACACGGGATATGTCTTCAAGGTTTTCTTCTACGTTTTCTTTCATTGGAGTTCAGTTGTTCTCCTTCTATAGACCTCATATATATGTTGTTAAATTTATACCTAAGTATTTCATTTTTGGAGGTGCCAATGAAAATGGCATTGTGTTTATAATTTCATATTCCACTTGTTTATTGCTGATGTATAGGAAAGTGACAGGCTTTTGTATGGTAACATTGTATCCTGTAACCTAACTATAATCACTTATTAATTCCAAGTTTTTTTGTTGATTCTCTTGGATTTTCTACATAGACGGTCATGTCATCTGTGAACAAAGATTTCTTTGTTCCCAATCCGTATATAATTCTTTTCTTGTCTTATTATATTGGCTAAGACTTCCAGTGTGATGTTAAAAAGCAACGGTAAGAGGAAACATCCTTGACTTGCTTCTAATCTTAGTGGACAAGTTTCAAATTTCTTACCATTACTTATGACGTTAGCTGTAGCTTTTTTTGGTAGATATTCTTTATCAAGTTCAGGAAGGTTTCCTCTTTTCCTAGTTTACTGAGAGTTTTTATCATGAACGTGTACTGGTTTTGTAAAATTTTGTCAACTGCTTTTTCTGCATCTACTTGCATGCTCGTGTGATTTTTCTTTTTTAATCTGTTCATGTGATGGACTGCATTCATTGATTTTCAAATGTTGTACCAGCCTTGCATATAAATTGCACTTGGTCGTGATATACAATTATTTTTATACATTGTTAGATTTGACACTCTAATCGTTTGTTAAGGATTTTTGCATTTATGTTCATGAGAGATACTAGTTTGTAGTTTTCTCTTCTAATGTCTTTGTCTGGTTTGGTAATGGTGGTCTCTTGGATTAGTTACGAAGTATCCCTCAGTTTCTTTTTCTGAAAGAGTTCGTAGAGAATTGGTATGATTTCTTCCGTAAATGTTTGATAGAATTCAACTATCTAAACCTGGTGCTTTCTGTTTTGGAAGGTTATTAGTTATTAACTCAATGACTTCAATAGATACAAATGCCTATTCAGATCATCTATTTCTTCTTGTGTGGGTTTTTAGCAGAATGTGTCCTCCAGAGAATTGTCAAATTCCTCGTACGTAATCAAATTTGTGGGCATAGAGTTGTTCATAGTATCCCTTCGTTACCCTTTTAATATGGACAATGTAGTAATGTCCCCTCTTTCACTCCTGATATTAGTAATTTGTGCCCACATTGTTTTTATTAGTTAACCTGGCTACAAACTTACTGATTTTATTGATCTTTTCAAAGAACCAGCTTTTGGTTTTATTGATTTCTCTACTGATTTCATGTTTTCACTTTCACTAATTTCCACTCTAATTTGTATTATTTCTTTTCTTCTGCTTACTTTGGATTCAATTTGTTCTTTCTCTTTTTTCTAATGCCCTAAGGTAGAAGTTTAGAGGATTGATTTTATTCAATGCCATAAATTTCCATCTAAGCATTGCTTTTGCACCCTACACAATTTTGATAAGTTTTATTTTCATTTAGTTCAAAATATTTTTAAATTTCTCTTCAGATTTCTTCTTTGATCCATGTGCCACTTAGAAGTATTTTGTTCAATCTTTTCCAAAGAAGACATTCAGATGGCCAACAAACATATGAAAAGATGCTCACCATCATTCATCATCAGGGAAATCCAAATCAAAACTACGAGATATCACCTCACACCAGTCAGAATCACTAAAATTAACACAGGAAACAACAGGTGCTGGTGAGGATGCAGAGAAAGAGGAATCCTCTTACACTGTTGGCTGGAATGCAAATTGGGACAGCTACTCTGGAAAACAGTATGGAGGTTCCTCAAAAAGTTGAAAATAGAAGTACACTATGATCCAACCATCTTTCTATTACTGATTTCTAGTTTAATTCCATTGTGGTCTCAGAGTAGACATTGGATGATTTCTATTCTAAATTTATTAAGGTATGATTTATGGTCTAGAATGTGGTCCAGATGTTGAATCTTCCATGTAAGCTTCAGAAGAATATGTATTCTGCTGTTATTCAATGAAACAGTCTGTAGATGTTCATTGCATCTAATTGATTAATGATATTATTAAGTTCACCCATTTCCTCACTGATTTTCTGCCTGCTGGGTCTGTTCATTTTTGAAGGGGGATGTTGAAGTCTCCAACTGTAAAAAGAGTATTCATCTATTTCTCCTTGCAATTCTATCAGCTTTTGCAACTCCATTAGTATTTTGACATTATGTTGTTAAGCATGTAAATGTTAGGGATTGTTATGTCTTCTTGGAAAACTAACCCCTTTATCATTATGTAATTCCCCACTTTATCCCCAAAAGTTTCCTTGCTTTGAAGACTGCACTGTTTGAAATTAATACAGCTAGTCCTGCTGTCTTTTGACTAGGGTTAGCATAGCATGTCTTTCTTTATCCATTTACTATCAATCTGTATGTGCCTCAATATTTAAAACAGGTTTCTTGTAGACAACACATAGTTGGAGCTTGTTTGTAAATCCACTCTTACAATCTCTGTCCTTTAATTGGCTCATTTACACTACTGACCTTCAAAGAACTTATCTATATACTTGGATTAATGGTTCCCATGTTTGTCAGTTTCCTATTTGTTACACTTGTTATTTGTTCCTATTTTTGTCTTCTACTCCTTTTCTATTTTTCTATGATTTTAATTGAGTATTTTATACAATTCCATTCTTTCTTATTTCTTAGTATATCAGTCATATTTCATTTTTAACTTCCTTAGTAGGTGCCCTGGAGTTCACTATATATTTATAACTAATGCAAGCCTATTTTCAAAGAACACTATACCACTTCACAGGTAGTATGAGTACCTTACAATAACAAAATAATCCTAATACCTCCTTTCTATCCCATATATCATTGCTGTCATTCATTTCACTTATATATGTATGTAAACACATGTACACACCCAAGATGCATGACTGTACATAATTGAATATTGTTGCTCTTATTATTTTCAATAAACTGTTACCTGTTAGGTCAAAAATGAGAAAAATAAGTTTTTATTTTATCTTCACATCCTTTCCCTAATGTTCTTTCTTTCTCTATGTAGATCTGAGTTTCTGACCTATATCATTTTCCTTCTCAATCCACTGGCTACAAGTTTTCTCAATTTTTGTTTGTCTAAGAAAGTATTTATTTCATTTTTGAAGAATAATTTCACAGGGTATAGAATTCTAAGATCGTGGGTTTTTTCTCTCAACACTTAAATATTTCATTCCACTTCCTTTGTGCCTACTTAATTCTGAGGAGAAGTCAAATGCAGTTCTTATAATTGTTCTTCTATAGGTAAGGTGCTTTTTTACTCAGGCTTCTTTCGGGAATTTTTATCTTTGATTATCTGTAGTTTGAAAGTGATATGCATATGTGTAGTTTTTGGTCATTTGTTCTGCTTGGTGTTCTCCGAGCTTCCTAGATATGCTGTTTGGTGTCTGACATTAATTTAGGGAAATTTGAAGTCATTATCATTTCAAATACCTCTTCTGTTCCTTTCTCTCTTTCTTCTCCTTCAGGTATTCCCATTATACATATGTTACACCTTTTGTAGTTACCCCACAGTTCTTGGTTATTCCATTCCTTTTTTTTTTTTTCCAGTCCTTATTCTGTTTTTCAGTTTTGTAGATTTCTATTGATATAGTCTCAATTTCAGGAAATCTTTCCTTAATTGTATCCGATCTCTTATTAAGCCCATTACAGCCATTCTTCACTTCTGTTACAGTATCTTTGCTCTCTAGAATGCTAGAGAATGCTAGAATGCTTTTTGTTTCTTTCTTAGGATTTCCATCTTTATGCTTACATTACCCATTTGTTCTTTCATGCTTTTTACTTTATCCATTAGGACCCTTAGTATATTATTCACAGTTGTTTTAAATTCCTGGTCTGGGGTGCCTAGGTGGCTCAGTCGTTAAGCATCTGACTTCGGCTCGGGTTGTGATCCGAGGGTCCTGGGATGGAGCCCCACATCGGGCTCCCTGCTCAGCGGGAAGCCTGCTTCTCCCTCGCCCACTCCCCCTGCCTGTGTTCCCTCTCTTGCTGTCTCTCTCTGTCAAATAAATAAAAAAAGTAAAAAATAAAAAAAATTCCTGGTCTGATAATTCCAACATCCCTACTGTGTCTGGGTCTGATGCTTGTTCTTTCTCTTCCAATTGTGGATTTTGCCTTTTGCTATCCCTTGTTATTTTTTCTTGATTGCTAGGCAGGATGTACCAGATAAAAGAAACTGATTAAACAGGACACTACTAATGTGGTGATAAGCTGTCAGAAAAGGGGAAATATTTTATACCCTATGATTAGGTCTCAGTCTTTTACTGAGTCTGTGCCTCACATGTACTATTCAGTTGACTAGCCCACTCCACACTCAGAGTGAGCAGGAGTTATGCTTTTTGCTTCCCTCAGATTAGTTAGGTTAAGGGTAAACAGTTTCTCCTAAGAGCAGACTTCATTAAGGACAGAATGCTTTGGCATATACCAAAATGGTTCCTTTTCCCCTCCTGCTGATGGAGCATGAGATTTTTCTCCAATATTCAGTGTGAGAACATGGTAGAGGTCTGGAAGGTAAAACTCACAAGAGCGTGGAGGCCCTCAATACCTGGCTCCTCCTGGAGTTTTTAACTATCAGAGTCATCCACACTGAGCATCCAGAACTTGTCAGTTACAGTTCAGGTTTCCCCATACAGAGCACTGCTTCCCAAAGAGGTTTTTGCTCTGATAGATTGTGATTCTCTGTATTCAGTGGTCTGTCTCTCCAATTTTAGGGAGAGTCATCTGCTCTGTCACCTCACTTCTCTTAATCTACAAAGAGCTGTTGATTTTTCAATTTATTCAAATTTTAACTCTTTGTTAGGATGAAGTGACAATTTCCAAACTTCTTACATGCCAGACTGGAAACTGGAAGTCTTAACTTTTGAAGTTGCTGAAGAACCAATTCATTATTCTCCAAACTGGCCAATTAATTGCAAAAAGCAAGCATTTATCCTGCTTGTTGTTTATGAACTATACCTCAGGGCAGCCAAATAGTTGACATAAGAAAACTTTTTATTGAAAAATTACAGCTAACAATCGCATTAGGAATGATAGAAATAAAATACTGCCATTCTATAACCCCTACTAAAATAACGGATCTAAGCAGCAAACATTAATTGTTCCTAAAACTATTTGGTGAATGGCTGAAGGGAAACTTTTTCAATAGGTTGATCAGTCTGGCAGCACTGGAACCTATTAGTTAAGCTTAATATCACAAAAGATAAACAAGAAGACATTAGATATCTCTGATATGGAAAAAATAGGAAGTCTATACCAGTACCTATGATGTATTCTTGCCCAAAAAATTAGCCAGAATTTTGTCAAGCAGCTTACAGGAAAATTAAAGGATAAAGAAATACGTGAAATCCCATCACAAGATGCTAACAAGAAAATCAAAAATTAAAGAAATTCAATTCTATAGAGGAAATTACCCAGTTTCTTCCACAAATAAATGGCATTTTAAAAAGGTTGGGGGAAGGTACCTACAGATTAAAAGAAAATTATTCAAATACAATGTGTGGGCCATGTTTGGGTCATGATTCAAATGAACCAACTGTAGAAAACATTTAAACAACAATCATTTGAGCACAGTCAGGATATTTAATAACCCTAAGGAATTACTGTTAAATTTAGGTGGGTTGATGATAATATGGTTAAGTTTTTTTTTAAAGAGTATTTCAGGGATGCCTGGATGGCTCAATTGGTTAAGTTTCTGCCTTTGGCTCAGGTTATGATCCCAAGGTCCTGGGATTGAGCCCCGCATCTGGCTCCTTGCTCAGCAGGGAGCCTGCTTCTCCGTCTGCCTGCAGCTCCCCCTGCTTGTGAGTGCTGTCTCTCACTCTGACAAATAAACAAATAAAATCTTTAAAAAAAAAAAAAAAAAAAAGTATTTCAGCAATATATACTAAAAGATTTATGGATAAAATGATGTCTGGAATTTTCTTTAAAATGATCCAGTATATTAGAAAAAGTGAGTATAGATTTTTAAAAAAATTTTTTTATTATATTATGTTAGTCACCATACAGTACATCCCTGGTTTTTGATGTAAAGTTCAATGATTCATTAGTTGCGTATAACACCCAGTGCACCATGCAATACGTGCCCTCCTTAATACCCATCACCAGCCTATCCCATTCCCCCACCCCCTCCCCTCTGAAGCCCTCAGTTTGTTTCTCAGAGTCCACAGTCTCTCATGCTTCATTCCCCCTTCTAATTACCCCCCCTTTCTTTATCCCTTTCTTCCCCTACCGATCTTCCTAGTTCTTATGTTCCATAGATGAGAGAAATCATATGATAACTGTCTTTCTCTGCTTGACTTATTTCACTTAGCATTATCTCCTCCAGTGCCGTCCATGTTGCAGCAAATGTTGAGAAATCGTTCTTTCTGATAGCTGAGTAATATTCCATTGTATATATGGACCACACCTTCTTAATCCAGTCATCTGTTGAAGGGCATCTCGGCTCCTTCCACGATTTAGCTATTGTGGACAGTGCTGCTATGAACATTGGGGTGCATATGGCCCTTCTCTTCACTACGTCTGTATCTTTGGGGTAAACACCCAGTAGTGCAATGGCTGGGTCATAGGGTAGCTCAATTTTTAACTTTTTAAGGGACCTCCACACTGTTTTCCACAGTGGCTGTACCAACTTGCATTCCCACCAACAATGCAGGAGGGATCCCCTTTCTCCACATCCTCTCCAGCAATTGTTGTTTCTTGCCTTGTCAATTTTTGCCATTCTAACAGGCGTAAGGTGGTATCTTAGTGTGGTTTTGATTTGAATTTCCCTGATGGCTAATGATTCTAAAAAAACCTTGACTATGTAAGGTGGATCAGTCAATAGGAGTTTGTTTTACTATTTTCTCTTCTTTCGTACATTTGAAGTTTTCGTAACAAAAAACATCGTAAAAAGTTATCCAGAAGGGACAAACTCTCACTGTGAAGAAAATTTACTTAATCCTAATTTACTTTGTCTATATTTTCTTTTTTATTATATGCATAGTAAAAATAAAAATACTAAACCTGAAAGAACTATTTCAGTAAATAAAAAATAAAAATTCGAAGTGATAAGAAAGCACTGTATCATAGTTTAATTGGCAGCATTCTTTTTCTTTCAGAGGAGTACATAAAGTAACAGTACATTTTATAATCAATCGTATTCTATATTCAGTAAGAATAAAATATTACTTATTAGAGACACCCAAACCTATTTCTCATCATAAAATGATGAACAAACAATTTTTAAAGTCAAACAAGATAAAATATTTCAGTGAATTTAAAAATCACATTAACAAAAGAATTCCAGAGTAGAAAGACTAACCTTGATCATCTCTGCCTCTATCTGCTGATGAACACCAATGAAACTTTTCTTCACCTGCTGCTTATCTTTGATCATCATGGTGAGCCTGTGCAAGGGTCCCGAATTTAGGTCCTCTGCATGTGTCTTCATTATTCTACTAAGCTGTTCCGTCTGCTGAATCATGAGTAGCCAAGACTTAAAAAAAATAAAGAAATAAAATTAGCACCTGTATTAAAGGTTTCCATTTTACTGTGCTTTAAGTATTCAGTATATTTAGTTTTATACAAATTATTACATTAATATAAAAATGCCAGGTTTCTAGCAATTGTGCAATGAGCTATGAATGGTTCATATTTAACATCTTCAACTTCAAGTACAAATACTTCAAAATTTAGTAATCATAGACTATGTAGTATTCTACGAAAGGGATTAAGGCTCTTCCAGAGTCCACACTTGCAGTCACCATTTTACTACTTCTTGTCTGTCAATACACTCATATAATGTTTCTGCCTACACCATGCTACTGTCAAATACAACAGAAATTTAACCATCTTTATGCTTAGCATTTGATCTGATCCTGCTGACTCACTTCTTCCTGAAACTCTTCTTTTTCAGTTTGTACGGCTTCTCATATTCCAACATACCAACTTGTCTTCTCTTCCTAAAAATCCCTTCTCAATCTTCGTACCTGCTTCTCTTTTGCTGCTTATGTCTTAAATACTGGTAATCTCTGGATTTCTATTTATTCTCATTTCTTAGTAAATACCATTAGCTCTCAATGGGTTTTCTAGCACAACATATTTCATTAAAGCAGACACATGTAATGCTGGGTTTGGGACAAGCAGGCATATGGATACTGCTGGAAGAACAAGTCATTTGTTATTAGACATTCTAGTTTCCTAGATACTAAAAAAAAAAAGTAACTGAGGAATACTCTTCACTATAGGTCTTCAAAATTCTACTCAGAAACAATTGTTGGAGATTTACCATGGTCAGGTAAGATCCATGTTAAAGGTTAAAAAATAGGGTATGATTTCAGGTATTTACTAAAGATTAGAATAATTTTCTATGCTATTACTTTTGATCTATGAATGAACAGAATTATTCTTCATTGTTAATGTTCCAATATAATCCTAAGTTAAAATTGAATAAGCACCTAAATAAAAATAATAGCCTAAAACAAGTCATAGTCAGAACTCACCAGGGTCTAACTTGATAATCTGGTTTCTGATACACTGTAACATGCATTTTTTAAAAGTTAACCTTTGAGGACATTTGTTTAAAATGGGAATTAGATAGCATGGTAGCAATGCCAATCATAAGAGGGAAGGAAAAATTAACAGGCCTGTCTTCAACTGATAAAACAACAGAGGGATAAGAGCAGACATAATGCAATATGAAACACTGCCTAAAAGGAATGTGTGAGTGGGCAAGAAAGTGTTTGGGTGGTATATAACTGGAATTAGATGGGTGGCTAGAATATTTGTTATAAAGAGAGGAGAGTAAAATGCTATCAGCTGCTTGATAAAGAAACACAAAAGTAAAGATGTACTTCAACATTTGCAATAAAACCAGTACAGCACTTTGCAGATACGGCTCTTTGGTTATAGCAAAGGAATGGTCAGGACACAGATAAATTATCTCTTGATCAGGGTAATTTGTGGAAGATAATTCTTTGTAACCTATTAAACAAAATACTGTAGGCCATGGGCAGCCATTTGAATTGCTTTATTATATGGAATCCTGCTTACTGGTAATAATTCTGTTAATAATGTTCCTCATAAGGGGATTTTACCAGTAGTCAGTCACTGATGCTAAAAGCCACGTAAGAATTATCAAAAAGTAAAAGTATCTAAATTTAACTTTAGAAAAAATTAATCATAGGCAAAAAACAATAATAAAATATGAAAACAAAACCACTGTGGTTAGGTTTATAAAACAGATTACAAATATCATAACTATTGAGAGATGAGCTACAAAATGTGAATGCAGTAATAATGTAACTATTAAAAACTAGACAAAAATCCTAAAAGATACTAACAAAAATCAGGAATGAGAATTTGATAAGAAAAATGTAATTGTGTCCATTTCCTAATTTTTCAAATAGATGAGTCAATAGACAGTTTTACTTCTAAAGTTTGTAAATAAAGAAATACAGACTTAAGTTTAAAATTCTTAAGTTTCACAAGTTAAACAGTTAAACAAGTGAATGTTTAGAAAAAAACATACAATACAGACCTTCTAAATTATCAAAAGTAATTTTTGAGGAAAGTTAACATTGTCCATTAAAAAAAAGGAAAACAAAAGAAACAAAATATGACTAACAACTAAAAGTTGCAAAATAAAAATTATACTAAACACCTCTGCTAAACATTATCTATGAAAAAGAAAAGATTATCAATCAGAGGGGTAAAACTTCACTTTATAAGCAATAAATAAGTAGCACCAGTAAAATAAAATAACCTACAACACACACACACAAAAAGACAAGTAAAAATCCCCCAGAGAAATGTAAACAACAAGATTCAGTAGTCAATATGTTCAAATGATTTAAAATTGAATTCTATTTGAATTTTGAATTGAATTTGAAAACTGTAAACAAATAAGGACACATTATGATGTAAAACAATATCAATTACAATGAATATATAACTGCCATGAATCCTTTCGTTCTAGAAAACAGTACATCAAAACACACAAAGCAAAACAGTGGAAAATGAAATGAGAAATCAAAAGTAGTTGGGAGAATTAAATGTACTTATCTCTACCTGTGGCAGATAAGTTTAAAAAATAAAGAATACAGAGTATCTGAATAAGTAATTTAATAATGAATATGTTTGATTTGTTGTCATATTTAAAAACTTATATACTATAGGTAGAGAAGGTACCTATTTTTTAAGAATCTACGGAATATTTTTAAAAATTAGATATTGGGCTACAAAAATTTTATAAACTTCTTCAAAAATAGAAAATAGTTCATAATAACTATACTCTCTAGCTAGCCTCTTACAAGGAAAAAAATAAGGAAAAATATCACTGACAGAATTTTTTAAGGAAAAAAATTTAAATCATTCCCCAAAACAGCATAGGCCAAACAGTAAAGTTTTTAAAACTAATACAAGGCCTAGAAAATAACAGTAAGTAAAACACTATCAAAATCTATGATATAGAGCTCAATTTGCTGAAAGATTCAGTCTTTACACTTCCATTTCTAAGTAAGAAAAAATAAAAATAAATTTGTTAAACATTCAATTTTAGAAGTTGGGAAAGGAAGAACAATGTAAACTTTAAGGAAAATATAAAGAGGAAATTGAAAATTATAAAACAAAGTATTTATTAATTAGTCAAAAATAAAAACAATCAGAAAAATAATGTTAATAACATTAAGACAATAGTGGGGAAAAAAGAAAATAAAGTATCTAAAATTAAGTCTAGGAAATAAGAAATAACCAAAGATTAAGACAAAATCACAAAATCTTTGAGAAAAAAATGTTTTTCTCCTATTAATCTGTCTTTTGTCAATTTATTTTTTATATATTTATGTGTTATGTTTAATTGACATATAGTTAACATATAATAGTAGTTTCAGGTATATAACATGGTGATTCAGCTTTATATACATTAAGACATGCTCCCCACAACAAGTGTGGTTTCCATCTGTCACCACACAAGGTTATCAATTACATTATTGACTATATTCCCCATGCTGTATTTTAAATTCCCATGACTTACTTATTTTATAACTAGAAGTTTGTACCTCTCCATTTCCTTCACCTGCTCTGCCCATCCTCCCTCCCTACCCCAAAACTTTTAAACATATTTCTCCAAATCAAATCCTATCTATTGGAACAAAGAAATGAAGAAAAGAAATAAAGCAACCTGCCTGGTGTAGGTTCTATTTCCCTAGCTGACTTCTCACATTAAAAGACAGCAAATTCAAAAACACCAATATCCATGAACTACATGATTATCATGAACCAATTATCAAAATATCTCTAATAAAATACAAAGCTCAAAATGTTTTGCTGATGAATAATTCCAAATATTTATGAATTAGATATCTTTGATACTACCTAAAATGTTTCTAAGAAATGAGAATGAAAAAAGTTCCTAAAATCACCATAACACAGACATCAAAGCTGCAAAGACACTACAAAAATAAATTCTCTTATAAATGCCAAAGCAAAATCTTAAACAAAATATTAATAGGACAAAACAGTCCATGAAAAGAAAAATATCTCATAGCCAGTTTTGGGACATTTTAAAAATGCATACCTAATAGTCATATGTAGAAGTAGTCCCATAAAAGTCCACTTAAAGTCAAAAAGTCACTTAAGTGACTTAAAGTCAAAAATGTTATTTAATAATGTTTCCAAAATGCCTCTCAAAGAGAGAATACAAATAAAAATATTTCAAAGAAAGATGCTTACCCACTTTAATAATAAAAAAACACAAATGAAGCCATTTGGAATTATTATTTTTCATGTGTCTGGTTGACAAAATTAAATAAAACAATACATTCCACAGGTAAGAGTTTGGGGAAATAGGTTCTCTAACACACTGTTCGTAGAAAGGTGAATTATTGAAATATTAAGTGGGCAAAACTTTATACCCAGAAATTCTACTTCTTGGAATTTATCTCACACGAAAGATTTGCACAAGTATACAGATTATATTTACAAGGATATTTATCACAGTTTTGATAGCAAAAAGAGTCCATCAATAAGAAGTCAAAGAAATGAATTATAATGAAATGTAGCCATTAAAAATTAAGACATCTTCATGTGAAATGGTATAGAGAAAGCCAAAGGTATATAATGAGGCTAAAAAGTCAAACTGCAAAATGGTTTATAGAGTTCAATGCCATTTCTATAAGATGAACAAACATCTTGCGTGGGCACAGGCATCAAAAAAAAAAAAATACAGAGAATAAAAATAAAGGTAACTGTATGTGAAATGTAGAAAAGATAACAAACAATACTCTTTTTGTCTTCAAACCTGAATTGCCTTGTAAAAATTAAAGTATGAGAAGTAATCAAAACCAAAATGATTTATGTTCCATTTCAAATTCCATCCACAAGCTGTTCAAAATACACACACACTGTGACCTAACACTACAATAGCACTTCCAAATATAGAGCCTACTAAAATATGCAACACCAGCCTCAAATGTATCACTCCAAATTTAGTACAGATGCTTCCATGAAATTAAATCGCAGCTCTCATGCATAACAGGAAACATTCATCACACCCGAAGCCAAAATAATATCTAAAGTAAAATAATATGGGGCGCCTGGCTGGCACAGTTGGAACAGCACGTGACCCTTGGATGTCAAGATCGTGAGTTTGAGCCCCATGTGGGGTGTAGAGATTACTTAAATAAAAAACTTAAAAAAAAAAAAAAAGTAAAATAATATAGCACAAGATGAGTTAACTTTGTTAATCATTACCTGGGAGTGTGAGAAAATACAAAACAATATCCAGTTAAAGATAAGATACTAGCAGCTCTTCCATAAAGAAAGTATAAACTCACTAGTTTAACTTACTTTGGAGAAATAAAGTGTAAGTTAATTTTTTAAATTAAATGTTAGACTATTTCCACAGAAAGAACTTTATTCCATTGAGGCATACACATTAGCAAACAGGTATGAAATGCGAAGTACAGATCCCGCCAGAACTGCTAATATTTCTATGTATTAGTAATTTATAATTAACAAATTAATCACACATATTAGCAGATACTCAGAAATGAGCTGAAGGAAACCAGAAATCATTGACCATGATTCCTTTGTGCTTGGAAGAATGCTAGAAAGAACAGATAAAAGAGTAATTAAAATAAGCACTTCCTCCAGCCTTGACCCAGTAACTGGAATAAAGCTCATGTTCCCACTGAAATAACTAGAAAACTGAGCGTAATGCATGAAACTGTTTTCAGATACAGGACCACAGGCAGCCCAGGACTGGAATCCCAAAGAGTAGTGAAAGATCTGAAATTGCCCCAGTTTTTCTGCCTGGAAGTCTCTCCTAAGGGAAGTGCAAAGAGAAAATCGGAGTATAAAGTCCAGAACAAGCATAAACTTATAAGTCAGAGTGAAAAGTCTGACTTTATACTAATTACAACGTCCATTTAGAGAATTTTAGGCAGGCGAGTGACATGGCCATTACAGGTGGTGAATTAAAAGGTCAAAGAGAAAACTCTTTGGGCCTCATACTGCTTGTATGTGTTTCTTTTCTTTCTTTTCATAATAATGCAAAGCCTCACCTGATCTGAATTATCTTGAATTCTAAATAAATAGTCTGATTTCATAAATGCTAATTATACCTTACTTAGAAGAAAAAATAAAATGCCATTAGGAAAATATTTTAAAATAAAATCAGCCAAGATGGAGTAACAGGAACCAAATTTATGCTTCTACCTGAAAAAAAAAAATGGACAAAATATAAGAAATAACAGTTTTCAAGATACTGGGTATCAGGCAATGAAGGCATGAAGTGATCACCGAAAGAAAGGAAACAAACAAGATGAGCCCTACAACTGCCCTGACTTACTGATTTGAGAGGCTGCCGCACAGGGAGGAGAAACCAAATGGGTTGTGAGCAGAATCCCTGAGCTGAGGAGGCGGAGCTGAGAGTCTGAGAACAAGGCAGGTAGAGTTCATGGCACAGACTACTGGAGAGGATGGAGGCGCAATGAGAAGCCAGGAGATCCACAGTGAGCCTACTCTGGTATTCAGCAGAATACTTGATCAGCTCATGCAGGTGAAGAAGCTACAGGAACTGGGGAAAAAACTGGCTGAAAAGATGACAGGGAACAGTTCCTGCTGTTCGTATATGGTCAGGAAGAGTGTCTGTTCCCACCAGCCACCCCAGAAAAAGTCATAATTCATGGGGCACCGGGCAGAGCCCTACTAGTGGGGAGTCATTAGCCCCAGAGCGCACACTGCTCTCACCCTGCCCAACAAGTCTTAAAATCAAGATCCAAAGGATCAAGCTCTTTCCACATAACTTAACTGTGCTCCCTAACAAAACTCAACGAAACATAGCAATATAAACTATCAAAAATGAAACTGAGAGGAAAAAAGCATGTAGAAATAAATAAATGGAACATGACTGAGCTGCAGAACACCTTCTAGACATCTAACATATGTGTAATTAGAAAACCCCAAGGAGACAGAGGAGGGATAGGAAAAGTATTTGAAGAAATAATGGCTGAAAACATTCAAAACTCAATGAAAACCAAAAAACCCACAGATTCAAGAAGCTCAATGAATCCAAGCATGAGAAGCATGAAAAAAACCTACACTATCAGCACTTTATTTGAGGCAAATAGCTTCGGAACATTCAAACATTTCATAATGATAGGGGCTCCTGGGTGGCTCAGTCGTTAAGCATCTGCCTTCAGCTCAGGTCATGATCCCAGGGTCCTGGGATCGAGCCCCGCATCGAGCTCCTTGCTCAGCAGGAAGACTGCTTTCTACCTCTCCCACTCCCCCTGCTTGTGTTCCCTCTCTCGCTGTCTCACTCTCTGTCAAATAAATAAATAAAATCTTTTTAAAAAAAATTTCACAATGATAGTATAGTAATTTTCATTAAAAAGCTGATTATATATACAAAACCCCGTCAATTTTATAATTCATTTGATGAGTTTCTGAACACCTTTTTTTTTCTTACAACATTTACAATTTCTTCCCCTATAAATGGAGCAGGAATACACTAGTCTCCTTCCCTGTACAGTAGATGTCACGGCATCCAGAACAGCAGATATATTTTCATTTGGTGGGAGTTTTTAAAGAACCAAAGAACTGAAGTTATTTGGTGACTCAGGGAGGGATGGATCATCTGCGTTAAGTATGCCCTTCGATGTCGGGGGAATTCTGGCCTATG
This sequence comes from Ursus americanus, assembly GCF_024610735.1. NCBI lineage: Eukaryota > Metazoa > Chordata > Mammalia > Carnivora > Ursidae > Ursus > Ursus americanus. The sequence goes on from NC_142131.1 coordinate 3,844,604, forward strand.
TAACTGGCCTTTTGAAACTTTTAAGCTCTTGTTATTTCAAGTACTACAAATTCTTAGATGATTAAACACTAATGCAATAACCAAAACAAATACTGAATAAAAATACTAGGTAAACAAAAAATAATTAAATATTTTTAAGATAAAATAAAATCAAAATAATCAATTAATTGAAGTCAATAGTTGGGTTGCAAAGATTGCTACCACATGTGCTGAGCCACATGAGCTCACTGATCACCCAATCTCAGAAGACAGCCATTTCCAGAAACAACATGACCATCAAAATATTACTATCGCCATTAAACAGAGTAAATCTAGATATCTAAACACAGATCAGACCCAGAAGGAAACTATTATTACCTTTTCTCTCCCACTACTTTTTCTTTCAGCTTCCTAGACTCTGTCCCTCAACTGCTTATGTTCTTGGACTTAGAAAGCCGCAATTCTTGCTCTTCCTCAGAAGAACAATATCCAGCTAACAGGCCAGAGTCACCTTTGCCCTTTGGAAGCAAATCACATCACCATGGCAATTTCTGCTACCAAAAGTTGGGCGCTGAGTTAAAGATCCCTGCTGTCTCCTCCAGCGCTCACACCCCGTGATTCCTCTCTACTTAGCTACTTCCCTCTAGACGGTCATCTTCATACACTCCTTGAGTGTTACAGTCGTGTCCACAGAAGATTACTTTGTTGATCCAGTTCTAGCGGGTTTTGGTTAATACAGGGCTGACCTACTTGGCTGTTTTAAAGAAAACGATAAATTACAGTAAGGCTTCTGGAGATGTTTGCCCACTCCCCTCTGTTCTCCACCCTGTTACATCCCATTCTCACCTCCCCCCCCCCATGTCCTGGGCAGTTGTTTTGTTATTCCCTATTTCTTATATTTCCCAAATCTCCTTGACTGGCTCTTTCAGCTTAACATTTCTTTAAAAGCAGACTTCCCATTCCTCCCTGAATCCAACCAATCCTTCCAGTTCCTGCTCAATCTAATCTTTTTAAAAACCTCTCACATAAGCCTCTGGGGAAAAAAGTTAAAACTCTGCATTTGCTCCCAGAAGTTATAAACCAGCCTATATACTTAGGACCTTCTCTTTTTTCTGAAGCTCTGTCCGATAAATGATGTTTTCTTCTCTCACATCCTGTGTCAAACAGAACCAAGAGGCAGGGTTGATGGTCTCCACTCCTTCTCCCCAACTTCACCCCTATTAAGTCTAACCTTGCTTCTAGATGACCCTCTGCTCCTCCTCTTTAACATCATCTGCTTCCTCTACGTTCACAAGCTTTCTCTTCTATACTCCTTATATCAACAACACTCTGAGACAAATATCTTCATCTTATAAATGCCAGCAGAGAAATTAAATAATCCGCCAAGGTCACACAGTTAATAAATCTACCTCTTAATGTGCTAGATCCAACACAACCTAAGATGTTGAAGGATACAGAAGTATGGGAACCTAAAGACACCTGCTTCGAAAGATTACTTTCTTTTCCTATATACCCAAAATACATGCATCTGAAGACTAACTATTAAGCTAAACTAATGAGAGTACTTTATAAACTGGTTACAAATTACACAGTAATCTTTAATTAATCCCTATTTAGTTCTTTATCATTAAATTAGAGGCCAACAGCCACAAGGAAAATCTATCTACTCCTTTAGGCTACCTACTTGGTGGCATGAGTAACCTCTAAAGTTGAGTAAGTCCTTCTAGGCCAAGTAGTGAGTCATTCTTGATATGAAAGTAAAAATAAAAGTGGCCTTGCACTATATTGGGGTTTCTAACTAGAATAATGACCTACACTTCAAATCTCCCTAAGCAGAACAATTAAGAAATAAATCAGCATCTTCTTCTATCTAACCAAAACCAGCGCCACCCCGCATAATTAGAAATAGCACCACTATATGCTGGCTAACTGAACACACACACACACACACACAAAGAAATAACACCACTTTAAGATAAATATACATATAATACACATTTCCCTATCCCCAAGGAAACAAAATTACTGGTTTAAGACTTTTAAGTTTTAGAACGTTTTTCAGAATCCTGAGTTGTAAACTGAATATTAATATTATATTATAAAATACTGTTTCTACCTGAAATGCATTTTTCAAAAGATTTTCTAAATTCCTAAATGTGACTTTTATGTTGTTGTTTCGTGCCCAAAAATAATTCCTAGAAATAAATGCATCTCCTATTTCACAGTGAAAAAGAGGAATAATGATTCCATTTATAGAGATTTTATTCTCCCCCCCCTCCATCCCCTAAAAAAAGAGACCATACATTACACTGCAAACACTACAGAGCATCACAGATTTCCAAAATAATTAGCATAAATCCTAAAATGCCGATTTCACTCTTAGAAAACCAACAGAGGTAAATAGTACCAGTTATATTAGGATGAACGCACAATATTAAAAAAAGTAAACACTCAAATTTTGGAAAGTGAAAACTACATATAGGGAAAACATTCACATCTTTTAGAAAAGCAAATCATGCTTCCACCTCTGAACTAGCAGCAGTGTGGTGAGGTAAATCAGTATTGTATAAACAGGTAGTAATTTAAAGTTCTGAGCTCATTATACCAAAAAGTATTTATCCTGGACAATGAGTCAAAGAACATACAACTACTGTAGCTATAATTACAGTAAAGCATTGAAAATAATCAACAAATGACTCAAACCTGAAAAATACCTAAATAATAGTTGTTATAAATAGGTTTCTCTACAGACTGTATCTTCCAACTACTTGCTTTCTTTTCTGCTTGAATATTTTTTAAAACACAACAATAAAATTCCAAGAAGAATGCATAGTTTCTGTGCCACACAATAATTCAAAATAAATGGTTCTCGAAAACAATAGTTATTATTCAGAGTTTGTCTGAATTCATAAGAATGTTTTTGGAGTTTCTGAACCTTATGAGATATAGAAATCCAGAAGACAAGTCATTAAACCTCCCTAAAACTGAGTATTTCAAAGACTGAATTTCAAGCGCAAAGTACTTCCTATTCACAAGAGCCTGTCTTTGCATTTTCTTCACAGCCTCCTGGTTTCCCAAGGCTAGTGGTTCCCAATTCTGCCTGCAATAAGAATCACCCAGCAGCCTCTTTATTTTTTTTTTTAATGATTTTTTATTATATTATGTTAGTCACCATACAGTACATCCTCGGTTTCCGATGCAAGGCTCGATGATTCATTAGTTGTGTATAACACCCAGTGCACCATGCAATACGTGCCCTCCTTACCACCCATCACCGGTCTATCCCATTCCCCCACCCCCCTCCCCTCTGAAGTCCTCAGTTTGTTTCTCATAGTCCATAGTCTCTCATGTTTCATTCCCCCTTCTGATTACCCCCCCCTTTCTTTATCCCTTTCTTCCCCTACCGATCATCCTAGTTCTTATGTTCCATAGATGAGAGAAATCATATGATAGTTGTCTTTCTCTGCTTGACTTATTTCACTTAGCATTATCTCCTCCAGTGCTGTCCATGTTGTAGCAAATGTTGAGAACTCGTTCTTTCTGATAGCTGAGGAATATTCCATTGTATATATGGACCACAACTTCTTAATCCAGTCATCTGTTGCAGGGCATCTCGGCTCCTTCCACAATTTAGCTATTGTGGACATTGCTGATATAAACATTGGGGTGCATATGGCCCTTCTCTTCACTACGTCTGTATCTTTGGGGTAAACACCCAGTAGTGCAATGGCTGGGTCATAGGGTACCTCAATTTTTAACTTTTTAAGGGACCTCCACACTGTTTTCCAGAGTGGCTGTACCAACTTGCATTCCCACCAACAATGTAGGAGGGATCCCCTTTCTCCACATCCTCTCCAACAATTGCTGTTTCTTGCCTTGTCTATTTTTGCCATTTCTAACTGGCGTAAGGTGGTATCTCAGTGTGGTTTTGATTTGAATTTCCTTGATGGCTAATGATTTTGAACATTTTTTCATGTGTCTGTTAGCCATTTGTATGTCTTCATTGGAAAAGTGTCTGTTCATATCTTCTGCCCATTTTTTGATTTGTTTATTTGTTTCTCGTGTATTGAGTTTGAGAAGTTCTTTGTAGATCTTGGATACCAGTCCTTTATCTGTAGTGTCATTTGCAAATATATTCTCCCATTCCGTGGGCTGCCTCTTAGTTTTTCTGACTGTTTCCTTGGATGTGCAGAAACTTTTAATCTTGATGAAGTCCCATAAGTTCATTTTATCTTTTGTTTCTCTTTCCTTTGGGGATGTGTCATGAAAAAGGTTGCTTTGGCCGATGTCGTAGAGGTTTTTGCCTATGTTCTCCTCTAGAATTTTGATGGATTCCTGTCTCACATCGAGGTCTTTCATCCATTTGGAGTTTATTTTTGTGTATGGTGTGAGATAGTGGTCAAGTTTCATTCTCTTGCATGTAGCTGTCCAATTTTCCCAGCACCATTTATTGAAGAGACTGTCTTTTTCCCACCGGATGTTTTTTCCTGCTTTATCAAATATTAGTTGCCCAAAGAGCCGAGGGTCCATTTCTGGGCTCTCTATTCTGTTCCATTGGTCTATGTGTCTGTTTTTGTGCCAGTACCATGCTGTCTTTGTGATCACAGCTTTGTAGTACAGCTCGAAATCCGGCATTGTGATGCCCCCAGCTTTGTTTTTCCTTTTCAACAGTTCCTTGGAGATTCGGGGCCTTTTCTGTTTCCATACAAATTTAAGGACTATTTGTTCCAGTTCTTTGAAAAATGTCCTTGGTATTTTGATCGGGATAGCATTGAAAGTGTAGATTGCTCTGGGTAGCATGGACATTTTAACTATGTTAATTCTTCCGATCCATGAGCATGGAATATCTTTCCATCTTTTTATGTCTTCCTCAATGTCTTTCAAGAGTGATTTATAGTTTCTAGAATATAGGTCCTTTACGTCTCTGGTTAAGTTAATTCCAAGGTAACGTATGGTTTTTGGTGCTATTGTAAATGGGATGGATTCCCTAATTTCTCTTTCTTCGGTCTCGTTATTCGTGTATAGAAATGCAACTGATTTCTGAGCATTTATTTTGTATCCTGCCACGTTACTGAATTGCTCTATAACTTCTAATAGTTTGGGAGTGGCTTCTTTTGGGTTTTCCATATAGAGTATCATGTCGTCTGCAAAGAGAGACATTTTGACTTCTTCTTTGCCAATTTGAATACCTTTGATCCCTTTTTGTCGTCTGATTGCTGTTGCAAGGACTTCTAGTACTATGTTGAATAATAGTGGCGAGAGTGGGCATCCTTGTCGAGTTCCTGATCTTAAGGGAAAGGCTTCCAGCTTTTCCCCATTGAGAATAATATTTGCAGTAGGCTTTTCATAGATGGCTTTTATGAGATTGAGAAATGTACCTTCTATTCCTACACTCTGAAGGGTTTTAATCAGGAAAGGATGCTGTATTTTGTCAAATGCTTTTTCGGCATCGATTGAGAGGATCATATGGTTCCTGAGTCTTTTCTTGTTGATATGATGTATCACGCTGATTGATTTGCGAATATTGAACCACGCTTGCATCCCAAGTATGAATCCCACTTGATCGTGATGGATAATCCTTTTAATGTACTGTTGGATTCTATTAGCAAGTATCTTGTTGAGGATTTTGGCGTCCATATTCATTAGGGAAATCGGTCTGTAATTCTCCTTTTTAAGGGGGTCTTTGCCTGGTTTGGGGATCAAGGTAATATTGGCCTCATAAAATGAGTTTGGTAGCTTTCCTTCTGTTTCTATTTTTTGAAATAGCTTTAGGAGAATAGGTATTATTTCTTCTTTGAATGTTTGGTAGAATTCCCCAGGAAAACCATCCGGGCCTGGAGTTTTGTTATTTGGAAGGTTGTTTATCACTGACTCAATTTCTTCATAATTAATTGGCCTGTTTAAGGAATCAATTTCTTCCGGTTTCAATCTTGGTAGTTTATAGGTTTCCAGGAAGGATTCCATCTCTTCCAGATTACTTAGTTTATTGGCATATAGCTGTTGATAAAAATTTCTAATAATCCTTCCAATTTCAATGGTGCTCGTCGTGACCTCTCCTTTTTCATTCATAATTTTAATAATCTGGGTCCTTTCTCTTTTCTTTTGGATAAGTCTTGCCAGGGGTCTGTCAATTTTATTGATTCTCTCAAAGAACCAGCTTCTAGTCCTGTTGATTTGCTCTACTGTACTTCTGGTTTCTGCTTGATTGATTTCTGCTCTAATTTTGGTCAACTGCTTCCTTGTGCGTGGATTAGGCCTGTCCCTCTGTTGCTGTTCCAGCTTCTTGAGGTGAGAATATAAAAACTGCATTTTAGATTTTTCTATTCTTTTGAGTGAGGCTTGGATGGCTATGTATTTCCCCCTTAGGACTGCCTTTGCAGTATCCCATAGGTTTTGGACTGTTGTATATTCATTCTCATTGGTCTCCATAAATTGTTTAATTTGATTTTTGATTTCCTGGTTTATCGAGTCATTCCTGAGCAGGATGGTTCTTAGTCTCCAAGTGTTTGAGTTTCTTCCAAATTTTTCCTTGTGGTTGAGTTCCAATTTCAGAGCGTTGTGGTCTGAGAATATGCAGGGGATAATTTCAATCTTTTGGTATCGGTTGAGACCTGTTCTGTGTCCCAGAACATGGTCTATTCTTGAGAATGTTCCATGGGCATTAGAATAGAATGAGTATTCTTTGGTTCTGGGGTGTAGTGTTCTATATATATCTATGAGGTCCAACTCGTCGAGTATGGCATTCAAAGCCTTTGATTCTTTGCTTAGTCTTTGCCAGGGTGTTCTGTCTATTTCTGATAGTGGAGTGTTGAGGTCCCCTACTATTAATGTATTTTTATTTATATGTCTCTTTATTCTGGTTAAGAGTTGGCTTGTGTATCTTGCTGCTCCCCTGTTGGGGGCATATATATTTATAATTGTCATATCCACTTGTTGAATACTTCCCTTAAGAATAATATAGTGCCCTTCTGCGTCTCTAACTATAGTCTGTAGTTTAAAATCCAGTTTATCTGATATGAGAATTGCTACCCCAGCTTTCTTTTGAGGTCCATTTGCGTGAAAGATGGTACTCCATCCCCTTACTCTCAGTCTGAATGCATCTTTGGGTTCGAAATGAGTCTCTTGTAGACAGCAAATGGATGGGTCATTTCTTTTTATCCAATCTGCAACCCTGTGGCGCTTTATGGGATGGTTCAAACCATTTACATTAAGACTGATTACTGACAGATATGATTTTAATGTTGCCATGTTGCCAGTAAAGTCTTTGTTTGTGTTGGCTGTGACTTTCTGTTCTGTATCACTCTTGGGGCCTTTTTACTTTTATAGAACCGCCCGTAATATCTCCTGTAGGGCTGGTTTCGTGGTTACAAAATTGGTTAGTGACTGGCGATTCTGAAATGTCTTTATTTCTCCATCAATTCTGAATGACAGCCTTGCTGGATAAAGGATCCTTGGCTGCATGTTTTTCTCTGACAGAGCTTTAAATATGCTCCCCCAACCCTTTCTCTCATTCCAGGTCTGTGTAGACAGGTCTGACGTAATTCTGATGCTTTTGCCTTGGTACGTGAGAAATTTCTTTGCCCTGGCCGCTTTTAATAATGTATCCTTGCATCTAATATTTGCGAAATGCACTATGACGTGACGTGGCGTAGGTTTGTCATGGTTGAGCTTGGGAGGGGTCCTCTCTGCCTCTTGGACACGAATGTTTGTTTCCCTTGCTAGATTAGGGAAGTTTTCAGCTACAATTTGTTCAAATATCTCTTCTAGACCTCTGTTTTTCTCCACCCCCTCGGGGATGCCGATGATTCTAACATTGGATCGTTTCATTGAGTCAGTAATCTCCCGTAACCTACATTCGTGGGCGTGGATTTTTTTAAGACCATCTTCTATTTTCATTTTTTCCTCTATTAACCCATCCTCCAATTCACTAACCCTTTCCTCTGCTTCTGCGACCCTGGCCGTCAGAGCCTCTAGTTTTGCCTGCATTTGGCTCATAGAATTTTTAATTTCTGTCAGATTCGCTCTCATTTCTGTCCTTAGGGATTCTATATTCTCAGTAACCTTTTCGTTAATAGTTTTTTCAATTCTACTCATCATTTTGACCATCGTTACTCTGAATTCCATTTCTGATAATTTGGTTACATCCATATCCATTATTTCTGTGGCAGAGGCCACAGACTCACTGTCTTTTCTTTGCTGGGGGGGGCTTCTCCTTCTTGTCATTCTGATGAAGAGAGGTTGCGGGGTTTCCAGAGCCCAAATTATTGACTGGGTCCCAGGCCGTGCCCCTTGTTATAGGGATCTTAGGGATGTGGGCTTCTTCTTTAAAGATTTTATTTATTTATTTATGTGGCAGCCAACCAGCGAGAGAGGGAACAGAAGCAGGGGAGTGGGAGAGGAAGAAGCAGGCTCCCAGTGGAGGAGCCCGATGAGGGACTCCTTTCCGGAACGCCGGGATCACGCCCTGAGCCGAAGGCAGGCGCTCAATGACTGCGCCACCCAGGCGCCCGGGTTGTGGGCTTCTTGATTTTTCAGCCTGCCTTCTGGGGGAGGGGCCTGCCGCGCCGATACTCAGGCAGCCCTGTTTGGGTAGAGTCTTCGCGTCCCCTGCGAGGGGGGATGGCGATGGGCACTCCCTGAGCCGGTATTTCCAGGCTTTTGTTCTCTGGCGGCTTTCCCTGGCGGTTTGCTGTGCCTCTTCTGAGAGTCAGAGCAGCAGCGGCCGAATTTCAGCCTCTGTCACGGAAGAGAAGGATTGCGGCCCATTCTCCTAATGTTCTGGCCACTTTAACTCTGTTACCGTTGGTGCTGCTCAACCCTGCAGCGTCCCGGGATGTGCGCCCCACACCCGGCGTCCCAGCCCTCACTTCCAGGGCCGGCGCGTCTCTGTCCTTTGTGTTTCTAATGCCGCCAGCCACCAGCCGCCCCGCGCCAGCAGCCTCTTTAAAATACCAAATCTTGAATCCCACAACCAGAGATTCTGACCTAATAGGTTTTGGATGGGGTGCAGGCATCAATATTTCAAAGCTCCCCAAGTAATTCTAATGTACAAAACATTTGTATCCCTAATAATCACTGGATTATGCAAAATCCCACTAAAAACCACAGAGCTTTTATATATATATATATATATATATATATAATTGTTAGATGCACAACAGTCAAAAAGTTTATCAGGGATACATTTTTAGAAAAAGACAGAAACCTAAGAAAAACTTTGCATGGTTTTACATAGATTAAGTGATTAAGAAACACATTAAATACTACAAAAAACATGGCACTTTATACCTTGAAAAGACCTGAGGTTTGCTTATCAAAAGTAGGCATCAGAAACGTTGCAACTTGGGAGTTTTTGTAAAGTAGTAGAAAGAGTTATCTGAATTTGGACAGAAAGTTGCAAGACCACATGTCGATGGGTGTGGCTCATAACACAACAGATGAACACAGGTAGCCAATAAATGATGAAAGTGTGTGCTTGTTTTATGCATTCCTAAGCAGCTCAATTCATCTAGGTAGTTTTTGGCATTCACGTAGCACTTCTTCCAGATTTGTGCATGAACGAACACAAAATCACATTATGTTCAAATTGTTCCCCAATTTATCAATTGCATTGGAACAAATTCATGTTTTTAAATCAAGCTTTATAGCAGAATTGAATCCACAGACTTAAGAATTACTGTCTTAGAGGCGCCTGGGTGGCTCAGTCGTTAAGCATCTGCCTTCGGCTCAGGGCGTGATCCCAGGGTCCTGGGATCGAGCCCCACATCAGGCTCCTCTGCTGGGAGCCTGCTTCTTCCTCTCCCACTCCCCCTGCCTGTGTTCCCTCTCTCGCAGGCTGTCTCTCTCTCTGTCAAATAAATTAAAAAAAAAATCTTAAAAAAAAAAAAAAGAAAAAAGAATTACTGTCTTAAAATACATACAGTTGAAAATCTAGTTATACAGGTTCTAGTTACAATATATACTTATTATGTGACTACTAAATAATAAGGCTGGTTCATCAAAAAGCAGTTTTCATTGCTTTTATTTCCCATGTAGTATATGGAATATAGCCAATATTTCAGTCCACTTCATGTTTAAAATATTTCCCTTCAAATAGGTTGGACTGAGAATTATCTTATATCACTACATTATTTCAGAAGAGAGTTGACTGTATTCTAACAGGTGTAATTGTATATTTACTAATTTTTGTTCAGCTTTATTGAGATATTAGTAACATATAACATATGCAAGTTTAAAGTGTACAACATAATGATCTGATACATGTATATATTGCAAAATGATTACTACAATTAGGTCATTTAATACCTCCATCTCCTCATATGATTGTCCTTTTTTCTTGTGATGATAAACTTTAAGATCTACTCTCTTAACAACTTTCAAGTATATAATACAGTACTGTTAAATATAGTTACATGCAGTACATTACATCCCCAGAGATTATTCATCTTATAGCTGGATTTGTACCCTCTGATCAACATCTCCTCATTTCTCTCCCACCTTCACCACCTCCCAATTTCTGACAACCACCATTCTAATCTCTATTTCTATGAGTTGGCTCATATAAATGAGAACATATAGTATCTTTCTTTCTTTGTCTGACTTATTTCACTTAGCATAATGCCCTCGGGTCCACCCATGTTGTCACAAAAGGGAGGATTTCCTTCCTTTTTTATGACCGAATAGTATTCCACTGTATATATATACCACATTTTCTTTATCCATTCATCCATTAATGGATGTTTAGGCTATTTCCATATCTTGACTATTGTAAATAATGCTGCAATGAACAAAACAGGGCAAGTATCTCTTCAAGATAATGATTTTATTTCCTTCAGATATATATCCAGAAGTGGGATTGCTGGATCATCTGGTAGTTCTATTTTTAATTTTTTGAGGAACCTCCATACTGTTTTTCAAAGTAGCTGTACCAATGTACATTTCTAGCAATGGTATACAAGAACTCTCTTTTCTCCACGGCTTTGCCAACACTTGTTATTTCCTGTCTCTTTGATAGTAGCCATTCTAATAGTTATGAAGTAACATCTCATTGTGGTTTTGATTTGCATTTCCTTGGTGCTTAGTGATACTATCTTTTCATGTGTCTGTTGGCCATTTGTTATGTGTCTTTGGAAAACTGTACTCAGATTCTCCACCCAATTTTTTATTGGATTGGTTTCTTTGCTATTGAGTTGTAGGAGTTCCTTATATTTTGCATATTAACTCTTTATCAGATAGTTGGTTGGCAAATATTTTCTCCCATTCCTAAGGTTATCCATTCATTTTGCTGAGTGTTTCCTGCTATGCAGAATCTTTTTATTTTTGCTTTTGCTGCTTGCACTTTTGGTGCAATATCCAAAACCCTGTTGCTAAGACCAATGTCAAGTAGTTTTTTTCTCTATATTTTCTTCTAGTAGTTTTATAGTTGAGGTTCTTATATTATGTTTTTAAGCCATTTTGAGTTCATTTTTGTGAGTGGCATAGGAGAGAGGTTCAATTTCATTCTTTTGTATGTGAATATCCAGTTTTCCCAACACCATTTATTAAAGAGACTGTTCTTGGCTCTCTCGTCAAGTATTAGTTGACTATATATGCACGGATTTATTTCTGAGCTCTCAATTCTGTTTTATTGGTCTACCTGCCTGTTTTTATGCCATATCATACTGTTCTGATTATTAAACTGTTACAATAAGTTTGAAATCAGGAATTTGATGCATTCAGCTTGGTTCTTTTTCAAGATAACTTTGGCTATTCAGGGCCTTTGTGGTTCCATCCAAATTTAGGATTGTTTTCTCTATTTCTGTGGAAAATCCCATTGGCATTTTGACAGGGATTGCGTTGATTCTATAGATGGCTTTAGGGATTAAGGACATTTTAACAAATATTAACTCTTCCAAACCATGAGCACAGAATATCTTTCCATTTATCTGTGTCTTCTTCAATTTCTTTCATCAATGTCTTATAATTTTTCAGTGTACAGATCTTTCACCTCCCTGGTGAAATTATTTCTAAGTATTTTTTTGATGCTATTGTAAATTGGGTTGTTGTAAATAGGGTTGTTGTCTTTATTTCTTTTTCATTATTAGTGTATAGAAACAACTGATTTTTGTATCCTGTAACTTTACTGAATGTATTAGTTCTAACAGTTTTTTGGTAGAGCATTTGGGGATGTCTATATATAAGATTGTATCATCTGCAAACAGAGACAATTTTACTTCCTCTTTTGCCATTGTAATATCTTTTATTTCTGACAAGTAACTTTAAATGAATAAGAAAACACAAAGTAAAATTCACCTTACAAGTCCTCAAAATAAAATAGCTGTTAAAAATATGAAAAGATGTTTATTTTCACTCATTATTAGAGAAATATAAATTAAAACTATACTAGAAATCATTTTTTACATCCCAGACTAACAAAATTTCAAAAGTTTGACAAGGTACTCTGTCAAATTGAATAGAAACTGGCACTCTCAGATATTCCTAGTGGATATACATACAAAACTGTACAAGATCCATAAAAGAAATTCATAATTACAATGGCAATATGTAACAAAATGACATACACATTTATACTTTGACCTAGAAATCTCATTTCCAGGAATTTACCGTGAAGATACTCATAATATAAAAAAATACACCTGTAACAAAGTTATTTGTTGCAGCATTATTTGTGATTGCAAAATACTGTGAGACATAAAATTTCATACATAGTAACTTGGTTGAATATCTAAATATTCTCTCTACTAAAAGGAACCAGGATTCCTAGGGGAAAAGGTATATTCCAGAACTGGAAAAGAGATCATTCAAGATGAGCCTGGGATATCTTAACATGCCAGGAAGTAAAGAAGTGTTCAAAGAATGATGGGGAAACAGTCCAGGTAACTGAAAGCAAACTACCAAAGCTTCTATTTCCCAATATTTCACCAAAAGCAATACAAACAACAAAAAGGGAAAAATAAAAGCACACAAAAACTATGCCCTCAGAATTAAAGACAGAATGGACATACTGCAAAATAACTTTAAGAAGAAAGAAAGAAAGAAAGAAAGAAAGAAAGAAAGAAAGAAAGAAAGAAAAAATGAATTACCAAAGCACAAAGTATGATTTCTCAGTAGAGGAGATAAACTCACCCTGGACTACAAGTACCTAACCAATGTAAAAGAGCGAGCCAGGGACGCCTGGGTGGCTCATTCGGTTAAAAGTAAAATCCAAAAAGATCAAACTGTCTCCAAGTAACCAACTGTCACCAATTCCAAAACAAAGCTCAAGAATATTTTTTAAAATACGAAAATATTCAGTACCTAAAAAGGTAAAATGCACAATGGCTACATTCAAATCAAAGACTACCAAACATAAAGATGCTGGAGAAAAATGAGGAGAAAAATCAGTCAATCAAAACCAACCCAGAATTAACAGAGAATATAAAAGACAAGAATAAAACAGTTACTGTAACCACATTCTAAGAAACTAAAGGAAAGAATAAGTATATTAAATAGACACATGGAAGATACAAAAAAAAAGATTCAAATTGGACTATTAAAGATAATTCATTTATTTATGACTTATTCATTTTCAACATTGGAAATGGCTCAGCTACTCGGTTTCTCTTTCTTTCTCTCCAATTCCTCCACCCTAAAGCACAGGTGTGAGGCAAAAGGAGAGCTGGGTTTGGGCAGGTATGAGAAGATAAAGGAATAGCACACACAGGCATTTTTTTAAAAGATTGATTTATTTATGAGAAAGAGAGAGAAGGCACACACACCCATTAGCAGGGGGAGAGGGTGAGAATCTTCAAACAGACTCCCCACTGAGTGTGGAGCCCAACACAGGGTGGATCCTACAACCCCTGAGATCATGACCTGAGCTGAAACCAAGAGTCTGTCACTTAACCAGCTGAACCACCCAGGCACCCTCACACAGGCGTATTTAAATTTAAATTCTGGAAAGACAGTAAGCGGTACTGCCAAAGGAAGAGGAAGAGGGAGGGATGAAGTGACATTGCTGGAAAAGGAGAGGTCAGGGAGAGAGTCACAGTTAAGCTCATTAATAGGGTTATGAAAAGGCACTAGAAGCAAAAAAGTGTGACATGAAAAATACACTAAATAAAATTAATGACAGATTAGACATTGCATAAAATAAGACTAATGAAATAGAAGACATAAAATAGAAAGTAACCACAATGAAACAGAGGATAGAAAAAGAGAGTATCGGTAAAATGTAGGATAACTTCAAACAGTCAAATATGTATATAATTGGAGTCCCCAAAGGAGAGAAGAGTGAAGAGGAAGGACTAAAATATTTTTTGAAAAAATTATGCCTGATATTTTTTTAAAGTTGACAAAAACTGTAAGCCCACAGATATAAGGTCAACAAACCCCTAGTAAAGAAAAAGAAAATTACACAGAGGCATAAAAGAGATTGTTTTAAATTAGTGATAAAGAAAAAAGTCTTAAGCAAGCCAGAGGGAAAAAACATTAGGCACAATTATTTTACCAAAAACAATGCAGACAACAATAAAACATCTTTGAAACAGTAAAAGAAAAAGCACCAAACTAGAATTCTATATATAGCAAAAATATTTTTCAAAAACAAACACAACATAAAGACATTTTCATGTTTACAAAACCTGAAAAAATAAATTACCAGCAGACTTCCAATATAAGAAATGTTAATGGAAGTCCGAGCAGAAAAAAATACCAGACAGAAACCTAGATCTACACAAAGAAATGAAGAGTACTGTGAGTTGTAACTCAATGAGTAAATATAAAGACTTATGCTCTTCTTATTTAAATTGTTCAAAAGATAATCAACAATTTACAGCAATAGTAGTAGTAGTAGTAATAATAATAATAATAATATATTGTATTTATAAGACAAGTAGAATTAAAAAAAACATAAAAATAATAGCATAAGGTATAGGCAGGAGAAATGAAAGCATACCATTGCAAGTATATTATTATAGATCAGGTTCTATATATGACTAAAATATAAATGTGTAGTAAGTTAAAGATGTATCCTATGAACCCTAAAGCAACCACTAAAATAACACAATAAACAATTATAGGTGATAACCCAGCAAAGTGGGTAAAAACAGAATCATAAAAGAAACCCAATCCAGAAGAGAAAAAAGGAAAATAACAACAAAGAAAAAGCAGACAGGACAAAAAGAAAACAAACAGCAAACTGATAGATTAAAACCTGACCATATAAAAAATCCCATTAATTGAAAATAGTCTAAACACACCAATTCAATGGCAGTGACTGTCGTATTAGGAAACAAAGCAAGACCCAACCACATGTTATCTACAAGAAACCCACTCTAAATATAACAACCAAATAGGATGAAAAATATACAATATGCTAACATTAACCAAAAGAAAGCTGAAGTGGTCCTATTACTACCAGACAGAGTAGATTTCATAGCAAAGAATATTATGAGGGATAAAGAAAGTAATGTCATAAATGAAAAATTAGTCAATTCATAAGAATTTAAAAATCCTCAAAAATCAGTCACCTAATACACAAGTTAATTCATTTGTCAAAAACAAAAACAAAAAAACACCACAATTCTAAGCATTTATGTACCTAATAACAGAGATTCATAATACATGAAGTAAAAACTGATGAAACTACAAGGAGAAATAGACAAATTCACAATTATAATCAGAGATTGCAAAACTCATCTTTCAATAATTGAGAGAATAGGTGGACAAAAATGAGTAAAGAAATAAAAGACTTGAACAGCACTACCAACCATCTTGAGCTGGCATTGACAGAACACTCCACCCAACAACAAGATATCAAGTACATTGAACAGTTATCCTGACCATATTTTGGGCCGTGAAACAAGTATTCATAAATTTAAAAGTACAAAATAGGCTCTTGTAAAGCAATGGAACTAAGTTCAAAATCAATTAATAAAAATGTCTCTAGGGAAAAAAAAACCAAATACTTGGAAATTAAATAACAGATTTTGAAAGAACACATGAGTCAAAAGAGAAATCAAAACAAAAGCTAAAATGTATGCTGAACTGAAAGAAAATGAAAATAATCATACAAAAAGTTCGAGGATTCAGCTAAAACAGTACTCAGAGAAAATTAAGAAAGCTATAAGCTTATCTTACAAAAGAAGATAGATCTTAAATCAATAATCTGTTTCTACCTTATTAAGTCAGGGTAAATGAGAGCAAATAAAACCCAAATTAAGTGGGAAAAAATTAACAGATTTCAGAGGAGAAATCAATGCAATAGAAAACAGAAAATCAATGAAATCAAAGGGTAGTTCTCAGATAATATCAGTATAGTTGATAAACCTCTAGCCTGTCCATGAAAAAGAAGACAAAAATTGCCAATATCAAGAATGAGAAAGGTATTAAAAGGACAATAATGCAAAATAATAAACAACATAAAAAATTTGACATCTTAGACAAAAGTGAACAAACTCCTTGAAAAGCACAACTTACCAAAGTTCACTCAAGAAGAAAAAGACCATCTGAATAGCCTACTATATTACACATTAAATGTATAATTAAAAACCTTCTCTCAAAGAAAACTTTAGGCCCTGGTGATTTCATTGGTGAATTCTATCAAATATCTAACTAAGAAATAAAAACAATTCACCTGTGCAGGAAACCCAAAGCAATCTACAAAAAAGCTACAAATAAGCTAGTTTTGCAAAATTTAGGTTACGAGATTAGTATACATAATAACAATGAACAGTGGGAAACTAAAATTTTGAAAAAATACTATTTACAAGAGTATCAAAAAATATGAAATACACATAAATCTGAAAGACCTGTACACTGAAAACTGTAAGACGACTCGGAAAATTTTTTTTTTTTTTTTTTAGATTTTATTTATTTATGTGACAGAGAGACAGCCAGCGAGAGAGGGAACACAGCAGGGGGAGTGGGAGAGGAAGAAGCAGGCTCCCAGCAGAGGAGCCTGATGTGGGACTCGATCCCGGAATGCCAGGATCACGCCCTGAGCCGAAGGCAGACGCTTTAACCACTGCGCTACCCAGGCGCCCCCTCAGAAAAATTTTAAAAATATATACCATGTTTATGGGCTAGAAGATCCAATACTATTAAGATATATGTTTTCCCCCATATTTATCTATATAGTCAGTGCATTACAATTATAAACCAGTAGCCTTTTTAAAATAGAAATTAACAAGCTAATTCTAAAATTCATATGGGGCGCCTGGGTGGCTCAATCGGTTAAGTATCTGCCTTCGGCACAGGTCATGACCCAAGGGGCCTGGAATCAGGTCCCGAATAGGGCTCCTTGCTCCATGGGGAGCCTGCTTCTTCCTCTGCCTCCCGTGAGTAAATAAAATCTTTAACTAATTAACTAATTAATTAATTAAATTCATATGGAAGTGCAAAGGAACTAGAATAGCCAAACGTATTTTGAAAGAAAAAAATGAACAGAAAAATTGCACTACTGACTTTGTGATTATAAAACAAGAAAATAAAAAGTGTGTTATTGGTGTCAGGATAGACAAAAACACAAATGGAACATAATAAAGTGTGTAGAAATAAGCTTACTAATTATGGTCAATTGATTTTCAACAAAGATGCAAAAGAGAAAGCTTAATCTTTTCAACAAATGCTGCCAGAACAAACGGATATTTGTTTGTAGAAAAACAAACTTTGATCATACCTTGCCCCCTATACAAAAATTAACTAAAAATGGATCATAAACCTAAATATAAAGCAAAACTATAAAACTTCCAGATGCAAACATAAGAGAAACTCAGCAAATTTAGGTCAGGTAACAGTGGGGGGGGGGGGTGGTTGGATGCAACACCAAAAACACAACACCCTAAAGAAAAATCTGATATACCGGACTTTTTTTAGGTAGAATAAATGATGACTTTTCAGTGTTAAGAGGAAAGGCTGACACATTCTTTGTTTTTCTTTGGGTTTCCAACCATTGTTCACTGTTACGTCTCAACATTTCCTCTCTGAGAGGCAATCCTGCCCATTTAAACCATCTCTCCTAATCTTTATCACTTTCTCTAGATCCCTTTGCAATCCAAAAACTCTCTTGACTTCCTTAATTATTTTAGCATTTGTCTCCATCTATCCCTCACCAAAATACCTGACACTCCAGTGTCTACACTGATGATTCCTCCACTGGCCTGACCTCATAAATCTTCCATCTTCTATACCTACTAATCCTATTTCTTGTTACTTTCACTATCTTACTTTTCTAAAGAGTATAATTCCACTTAAACATGGTAAATAGAATATATGGCTATTTCTCCACTTCTTCCCAAAAACCCACTAAATTATAATGTAGTTACTTAAGGTATAAATTCACAATAGCAAAAAAAATAGAAAAGGGGACAATCACAGATAAGACATGTCAACAAAAAGTAAGAAAATCAAAAGTAGGTAAATGGTAACTGATTAGCATATTAAGAAATGTTGAAACATAAGTGTTCTGCAAAGGGTTAGGTCAAGACGAAAAGGCCATGTAGGGAAAGAAGGTGGTCAAA
Organism: Ursus americanus; assembly: GCF_024610735.1. Taxonomy (NCBI): domain Eukaryota; kingdom Metazoa; phylum Chordata; class Mammalia; order Carnivora; family Ursidae; genus Ursus; species Ursus americanus. Next base: position 3,863,083 of record NC_142131.1, read on the forward strand.
AGGCACAAATTTCTACTTAAAAGATCAATAAGTACTAGGTGTGTAACGTACACCATGATGGCTATAATTAACATTGCGTATGATATATAGAAAAGTTAAGAGGGTAGATCCTAAGAGTTCTCATCACAAAAAGGATTTTTTTTTCTTTTTATTGTATCTACATGAGATGATGGATGTTAACCTAACCTGTTGTAGTAATCATTTCACAACATGTGTGAATCAAACCATCACGCTGTATACCTTAAACTTATACAGTGATGCATGTATGTCAATTATTTCTCAATAAAAAAAGAAGAAAAGGCCAATTTATAGGGTTAGACCTGTAACTCCAGTAAAGCTCAGAAACTGGAGAAACCTATATGAAAGAAGAGGAGACGATACCAAAACAGAGGAACTGGTTCAAAGTCTATATACGGAGCAGACAGAACTCTCATTTCTATTGCTCAGCTCACACAAACATGAAACTGTTCTTCCCCCAATTCAGAAGAAAACAAGAGGAAAAATAAACCAGAGAGCCTTTGGACTAAGAGACATCAGGCAGCTTACCAAAAACAGGAAGATTAACTAAAGTATAACCCTTAGAATACTCAACCTACTTTCCCTATTAATTCTCATAACAGAGTGGTCAAACCAAACACAGGACAAGTTAAATCTGAATTTCAGATAAACAATAAATAATTCTTAGTGTATGTGTGGCCCAAATATTGCATGCAAAATTAACTGGTGCCCTACATTTTTATTTGCTATGTCTGGCAACCCCATCTTCAGACTTGAGACTAGAGAATTCCTTTTTGGGAAACATGACTGGGTTAGGAAAGGAAGTTAAAGATATTAACATTAAGGAGTTCTAAATGAAATCACAGATCCTTACCTGACCATACACAGCACACACACACACATTCCATAGGAAACAGTTTTACCCAAATCCTAAGACATATTAGTAAAAGAAACACACTAATTTTTTTTAACTTTCCAAAGTAAAACAAGGAAGATTTTCCTTAACTTTGAATAAGTATAATGAAATGTGATATGTAAGTAAGACAATAAAAACAAATAGAGCAGAAATCCAAGAACTATTAAGGTGTATAATATTTCATCTTTAATGCCTTCAAAGAGCAATTAACAGTGCAATTTGGCCTTAATTTTTTTGGCACTTAATTTTAAATTTTATATTATATTTTTATAATCTTAGAGTTAAAAAAAACCATATTGTTTATCCAAAGAATTTTTTAGTGTAATTAACTCATCAGTATATTATTAGTTTAGGAAGATGAATGATAACAAAGAACACTATGCATTAAAATACCCCATCTGATTCACTACACAAATGACTCAGAAGAATTCAGGGAAGTGGGGTTATAATGAAAGTTTGTGTCAAAAGAAAATAGCAGGTCTCAAGAGATCCAAGGAAACAGGGTAATAAAGAAAACAAAATTTGTAAAAATGGCTCTCAAACCAAAGTCATTACAATAATCTAAACATCAATTTTTTTTTAAATTTCAAAATTGAAAAATCTCAGACCTACTAATTCAGATTCAGGAGGTAGGGGACAAAATGTGTAATTTTTGAAACTTTCCCCCATGAGATTCTGATAATCAGCAAGATTCTGGAACCACTGCTTTAGAATGCTAATTTGGGTATGCTCCTTCAACAGTATGATCTATTTTCCATAAGCACAATTATGATGCTATACACAATAAATAATGAAATTATTCTCCTTACCTTGGATACATTGCTGACATAATTCATTTGAACAGTACTTTCCTTATCGACTTGATTACAAAGGTTCTGTAAAGTAGATGCATATTCTTTATCACTTTTTATTCTCAGGGCCATAAATTTCTTCACTGTCTCCAGTAACCGTAATTCCCAGTCTTGCAATTTTAGCACAGCTTCATGTGAATTCTTCAGGTCACTCCCAAACCCCATTTTTGTAAGGCACTGTCTTATCCTCCACACTGCACTGTGAGCCTTCTAATCAGCACATATCTGTGTATGTAAACAGAAGGAAAAAAGTCTTAAATCAAAAAGAACTTTGTCTTCAAAGGAAAGTTATGCCCTAGTCTTTAGGGTAAAAAAAAAAAAAATCACTACAACTAAATGCTTTCACCCAAATATCAGGAACAAGATGAGGATGTCACTCTCTCCACTTCTACTGAACATTGTACGTACAGGAGGTTCCAGCCAGTACAATGAGATAAGTGAAATAATTTCCATGGGAATTGAAAAAGAAAGAAGTGAAACTATCTTTGTTTGCAGGGGACATGAGATTGTACATACAAAATCCTAAGGACTGTAATAAAAAAGAAGTATTAGCATTAATAAGTGAGCTTAGATTACAGGGTATAAAATCAATATACAAAAACTAATTGTATTTCTATACACTAACAATTATCAATGTGAAAATGAAATTGAAAAACAATTCTATATACAACTGCATCAAAAAGACTAAACTATTTAGGAATAAATTTTATAAAATAAAAACCTGTAATCTTGAAACTATAAAATATTGTTGAAATTAAGGAAGACCTAAAGAAATGGAAAGACTCATGTTAATGGATCCAAAAGACTTACTACTGTTAAGAAAGCAATCCTCTCCAATCTGATCTACAGATTTAACTTAATCCATATTAACATATAGATTTTTTTTACAGAAATTAAAAATCTAATCTAAAAAAAAAAAGTCTTGAAAAAGAAGAACAAAGATGGAAGACTCACACTTCCTGATTTCAAAACTTAATGAATAGCTACAATAATCAAGACAATGTGGTATTGGCATATAGACAGACATAGAGATCAGTGGAATAGAATAGAGGGTCCAGATGTGAAACCTCGTATTTATGATTTTCTACAAGAGTGCCAAGTCTTTTCATTCAGAAAAAAAGTCTTTCAACTGATGGTGCTGGGACAACTGGATTTCCACATGCAAAAGAATAAAGTAGGATGCCTTCCTTAGGCCATATATAAAAAAATTAACTCTAAAGGGATAATAGATTTAAATATCAGAGCTAAAACTATAAAACTCTCAGAAGAAAACAAAGTAGTAAATCTTTGTAACCATGGCTCAGGAAATGGTTTCTTAGATAAGACACCATAAGCAAAAGCAACAAAATTAAAATACATAAATTGGATTTAATCAAAATTTAAAACTTCTGCACTTCAAAGGTCATCGTTAAGAAAGTGAAAAAAGCATAGAATGGGAGAAAATATTTGCAAATACTTATTTGATAAGGGACTTCTATCTGGAATAAAGAATTCTTACAACTCAATAATAAAAAGACAAACCAATTAAAATGGGCAACAGACACATCTCCAAACAAGAGTTACAAATGTCTAATAAGAACATGAAAAGATGCTCGATATCATTAACCATTAGGAAAATACCAATCAAAACGACAATGAGATACAACGTCACACCCTAGGATGTCTTTAATCAAAGACAGACAATATCAAGTGTTGGAGACGGTGAAGAAATTAGAACTCTCATATATTGCTGGTGGAAATGTAACAGGGGGCTGTTCTTCAAAGTTAAACATAGAGTTATGATATGTTCCACTCTTGGGTATATATCCAAGAGGAATGAAAACATATGCCCACAAAAAACTTGTACATCAAAGTTCCAGCAGAATTATTCATAACAGTTACAAAGTGGAAATAATCCAAATATCCATCAATTGATGAATGGATAAATATAATATGATATCTACATAAAACATAATATTAGCAATGAAAAGGAAAAAAGTATTGATAGACGCTACAATATGGGTGAACCTTGTAAATATTATGCTACGTAAAAGAAACCTAGACACAATGATCTCTTTATATGAAATGCCCAAATTGTACAGATGTAAAGTAGATTAGTAGTTCCTGGGGCAGGCAAATTTGGGAAGAAATGAGGAGCAACTGTCAGTGGATACTGGATTTCATTTTGGGGCAATGAAAGCGTTTTAAAATTGATTGTGGCGATGGTTGCACAACTCCGTGAACAGAATAAAAACCACTGAACTATATACAGTTTAAGTGGGTAAATTCTTCAGTATGTGAGTTATATCTCAATAAAGTTGCTTAAAAAATCACTACGGTGTAACTTATGATCATCTAAAGGTCAGTTCTCAGAAATTTCCCCAAAATATCCTGCTTATTTGCTATAAATCCCAAAAACTATGATAGCATTTATTTTGCTCTCCAGACTCCTAAAATTTCAGGCAATGAATCTTTCAGGGCCTGTCAGAAGAACTGAAGAAACACACCTCTTATTTTTAGTTCTGGCTTATCCATACCAGAAGTCATTTTCTTGTTAATTCAGCTGAGATCCTCTAAGCTATAGAGAAAAATGAGAAATGTTTCTCACTGGTAACATCTAAAGAGATGGTAAAAATGTGGGTTTTCCACATAGAGAACAAATTACAATTTTTCCCCAACAGAAAACTGGCCAGTTTTATGATCTATCATATAAGTAGAGAAGAGAAAAAAGGTTGTGGAAAACTGAACTTCATCAAAGATCCCAAAGTAACAACCAGGACACCAAATGGACCTTAACATAATTAAGTCAATACAAAGTAATTGACTTAATCACTTTAATATGGAATAGGATAATTCCAGTTTTTTCACTTTGGATGTAGTAGCTTTAAAATTTTTATTTTGATACACTGTATCTTTACAGGACACAAAAATTTACAATGAACATTTTTCTGTTATTCTACCTACAGCTCATCTAAGTTTCAGTGAAGATACATTCTATCTCATCCCATGTTTTCAACGGAAAAATAAGGAATAATTTTTGAGGCCAAAGAAATGTGAAACATTTTCCTTTTTTAAAAACCTATATCTGAGATTTTGGTTCATTTTATTCCATAACTTGGGATAAATATCACTTCTGCTTCTAAATACACCTGCCTCTGATCTAAACTTCGATAATATTTTTTTCTTCCATTACCAGGAACTTCAAAAGGATTATGAAGAGCTCAAAAGGATAAAAAAGAAAACAGAATCTGGCAGCTAAAAGAGAAACACTCCAGCCCATCCTAAAGGTGTATTTATACACACCAGTATTCTAGGTCTAGAAATATAAAATAATTTCATTTATGGTACCACTCCTTAAGGAATGACAAATGATAGAAATTTTAAAAACAACTCCATAATAAATCAAGACCTTGCCTAATTGTTAAATTGGTAGAGATTATAAATACTTGAGGAATTAAGAGAATGATATTCTACAGACAAATGACATAAATAAGATTGTTTCAGTAGTGTCTGAGATACCAATACAAAAGAAACCAGAAATATCCATCAGAAGTAACTGACTAGGTAAATTACAATCAAGTCTGCTGCATCTGATTGTAACTAAACAATTCTAGGGAGTGCCATTCAAATCACAGTCTACGTGAATGTGTTCAGTGTTCAACTTTCACAATCATATGTGGTAGATCTGATCACGGTATATTCATTCAGTGAAATATCATTCAGTCCTAATAAAAAATGAGAAAATCTTTTGTGTGTTGATCTGGAACTACCATTAAAAACTTCTAACTGAAAAAAGTGAGATACAGAACTTTGTATGCTTACATTGTATAAAAAAGAGGAAGAATGACAGAAATTAATTTTCCATATAAGTACAAAAAATATTTCCCGAAGAACACATAGTAGCTGGGGCACTGGAGTGGGAGAGGGACTTTTCACCATATACCCTTTTGTACATTTGAATTTTGTGCTAAGTGATTGTACTGATATTACCTATTCAAAAAATAAATTAAAGAATTTTTGAAGAGAGAAAAAAAAAATAATGAAAGCTAGACCAGCCCAGAAAAGTTTCCTAGAAATAGCAAGATTTGAGATAGGGGTGGAAAATGACCATGATTTAGATTATATAAAGTCAAAGAGGAAATGTATCCCAGGAAGTAGGATCAGTATAGGACAAAAAAAGTAAATATGAAGCAAAGCAAAGAAAAAATGTCTTCAAAATCAAGCTATACGTGGCAAGCAGTGAGAGATGCCATACTAATTTATCTGCTATTCCACTGTTCAGGAAGCTAATAAGGATGAAAATCCTTGCATTAGTTGGTTTTTAAGGCAAAATAACATGATTATGAATGTGATTTTTTAATGAATAATTTACTGGTGCTAGTTACATAAGCATGTTCAATTTGTGAAATTTCATCAAGCTGAGCACCTGGATTCATATACTTTTCTATCTGTATGTTATAGCAATAAAAAGAGACAGAGGGACATAGAGATAGATTTTAATCTGAAAGGTAGGGATAAAATAGCTCGAAGAGAGGGGAAAAAATGAGACATAAGACAAATGAATAAGTCATAGCAATATGTAAGTTGAAAAATGAGAATCTGTAATTGACACTATCAGTGAGAATTAAGAAGAAAGATCCTTGATGTGGTGTATAAATTTAGGGAACAAAAGAGAGACAGATGATCCAAAGACAACTTCAAGGCTTTAATAAGAAATGTTGACAATACCAACAGAATTGGAAGAATGAGAATATGGAGCTCCTTTAAAGAAAATATAAAAAAAGAGGTTTGGTAGATTACAGATGCCAGGATGAAAAAGAAGATATTCACAATACCAAATGTGAGAGGAAGATGTGAAAATTACAAAAAGTCATTATGGGAATTTGGGGATAAATTTGGTATAGTGAAGCAGTATCTCAGAAGCTCCTACCACCAGTAACTAATAAAAAGAACAAAAATTTGTTTTTAAGAAAAAGCAAAAATTCAAATATATTATCAGTAAATAGAGTAAATAGCAACATTATGCCACAACTTTCACAGCATGGTTTCAAAGAAAAGAAAGATGAATTTCTGATGCTCTAGGTACTATGGCAATGTGCCCAACACTACCCTAACTTCTAGAAGACTTTCTGAAGAGTCAGAGTTAACAAAATCCTGAGAATTCACACTGGATACTCCAATATGAAAAGAAGCAGGCAGAGTGAATAGGCCAACATAGGGACAGTCAAGAAAATATCTAAAGAGAGAAGCCTCTCTGCACCAGGACAGGACGTTACAAAATGAGCGCAGCCTCAGCCTGCCGTATTCCAAGCTCTGTGAAGAACTGGTGGATGAAATTAAATCCAGGAGTACAAGATGTTTAATGGAATTTCATAAGAGAAAGTAAGTTTCAGGGGCCCCAACAAGGTCAAACTCAGGCCCAGCCAATATCTCCCTACCACCTCCATGTTCATACAACAAAGAAACCAAAATTAAAAGTAAAATGCAGGGGCGCCTGGGTGGCATAGCGGTTAAGCATCTGCCTTCGGCTCAGGGCGTGATCCCAGCGTTATGGCATCGAGCCCCACATCAGGCTCCTCCGCTATGAGCCTGCTTCTTCCTCTCCCACTCCCCCTGCTTGTGTTCCCTCTCTCGCTGGCTGTCTCTATCTCTGTTAAATAAATAAATAAAATCTTTAAAAAATAAAAATAAAAAATAAAATAAAAGTAAAATCCAGCTTCTGGTCCAGATAAGATGACAGAGACCATTTTTTCCCAGCTCCATCGCACAAAACACAACTATAAACACGAGAGAGAGCACAAGAGACAACCAAAGAAGAACTGTGAAAGGTGGCTAGAAGGCAACTTCCCTTGGCCCTAGGATTAGAAGAACAGCACAGAGGCCAGGGGTCTCATGTTCTCCTTACCCAACAGGAGGTCACTGAGACCCAGCTCTTCCCAACCTCCCACCTAGTAACAAAAGGCAGCCCATATATGTAGGTTAACTCCCCCAAGATCCAATAGGAGTCCCTCTGACGACAATCGGAGAGCCAGACGCCACCAAAAGAGAAATTATTTACAAGCCCCACCAAAAGTAAACAGCTAGGAGAAGCACTCTCTTTACCTGCTAGGCCTGAGAATCCCCTTTTCCACCAAGAGAAACTGAATGAGGCAAGAAGAACCAGCAACAGAGACCCAGCTATCAGGTCAGGAAACCTCTTTGTCCTCACAGGTCTGAGGACCTCCTTTCCCACCAGAGAGAGCAGAAGGCAGGCAGAACCAACCAAGCTGAAGCTGCTGCTCTCCAAGACGTTCCTCTCCTGCCCGCAGACATCAGGACAGGGAGGGGGCACAGTACGGAAATTCTACCTTAGCCCTTTTCTACCAATAGATATCTAGTAGCTCAGCCTAAGAAAAACATCCACTCTGTCAAGCAACACCTGCAGGAACCAGTGGGAGCCCTAGTTATATCAGACAAACACAGCAAACCAAAATAACAGCACAAAGCCTCTGACAATTAACTGTCATTGAAACCACAGCCCATAAAAATAGGCCAAAAGGTCTGCATGCTAACCCTGTTAAACAGAAGGACTTCCTGTGAATATAAAATCCTGAAATAGACCCCAGGGTCTCCACATTAATAGATAAAATGTCTAAGATTCAATTGAAAATCACCTCTCATACCAAGAACCAAGAAAAATCACAGCTTGAATGAGAAAAGACAATCAACTAATGCCAACACTGAGAAGAATTACATGTTGGAATTCTCTGAAAAGGATTTTAAATCAGCTATCTTAAAAATGCTTCATCAGTTATAAATTCTCTTAAAAACAAATGTAAAAATGGAAAATCTAAGCAAAGAAATAGAAGTTATAAAAATAACCAGATGGAAATTACAGAACTAAAATATGCAACAACAGGAATAAAAAACTCACTAGATAAGCTCAATAGCAGAGTGGCAATGAAGGAGGATACTATCAGTGAGTGAATATAAGGACAGAGCAAAAGAATTCAACCAGTCCAAACGACAGAAAACTGACAAAAAAAGACTAAAGCCTTGGAGACCTGTGGGACGATAATAAAAGATCCAACATTTATATCATCTGAGTTCTGAGTTCTGGAAAGAGAGGAGAAAGAGATGGGGCTAAAAGATTATTCAAAGAAGTATGTCCTTCTTGGGGAATAGGCTAATATAAAGTTACAGAAATCAAGATGGTGTGATCTTTTTTTTTTTTTTAAGATTTTATTTATTTATTCGACAGAGAGACAGCCAGCGAGAGAGGGAACACAAGCAGGGGGAGTGGGAGAGGAAGAAGCAGGCTCATAGCAGAGGAGCCTGATGTGGGGCTCGATCCTATAACACTGGGATCACGCCCTGAGCCGAAGGCAGACGCTTAACCGCTGTGCCACCCAGGCGCCCCAAGATGGTGTGATCTTGGTAGAGCATAAACAACAGATCAATGGAACCGAGTAGAGAACCCAGAAATAGATCCACACGAATATGCTCAACTGCTTCTTGACAAAGGTCCAAAAGCAATTCAGTGTTACTGGAGCGGCTGGATAGCTACGGGCCAAGAAAAAAAGACAGAGAGAGCAAGAGAGAAACAGAGAGACAATCTTGACCTAACACCTTATACAAAAATTAACTCAAAAGGATCATGAACTGGGGCACCAGGATGGCTCAGTTAGTTCAGCATCTAACTCTTCTTTTTCTTTTTCTTTTTTTTTTTAAGATTTTATTTATTTATTTATTTGACAGAGAAACAGGCAGCGAGAGAGGAAACACAAGCAGGGGCAGTGGGAGAGGAAGAAGCAAGCTCCCAGCAGAGGAGGGAGCCCGACGCAGGGCTCAATCCCAGGACTCTGAGATCACGCCCTGAGCCGAAGGCAGACACTTAACAACTGAGCCACCCAGGCGCCCCCAGCGCCTAACTCTTGATTTTGGCTCAGGTCATGATCTCAGGGTTATGAGATAAGCTTGTGCCGGGTATGGAGCCTGCTTAGGATTCTCTCTCTGCCTCTCCCTCTGCTCCTCCACACCCCCCCAAACCAGCTCTGGGGTGTGTGTGTGTGTGTGAGTGTTTGTGCACGCATGCAAGCACACGCTCTCTCTTTCTCGCTCTCAAAAAAACAAAAAGGACTGTAAACTGTAAATACAAATGTAAAACTTCTAGAAAAGAAAGAAGGATAACTACTGGATCTAAAGTTAGGCAAAGTTCTTAGACTTGACACAAAAACACAATCCATAAAAAAGAAAAATCAATAAATTGGGCCTCATCAAAATTAAAAATTTTGTGTGTGAAAGCCCATGTGAATAGGATAAAAAGACAAGCTACAGACTTTGAGAAAATATTTACACATGACATATCTGACAGAGCAGTATCTAAAATACAGTATTTAAAATACAGTATCTAAATGAAAACCAAAGATCCAACTAGAAAATGAGCAAAAGACATGAACAGACATTTCACAAAAAAGGATACAAAAATGGCAAATAAGCACATGAAAAGATATTCAACATAATTAGCCATCATGGAAATGCAATTAAAACTACAACGAGAGGGATGCCTGGCTGGCTCAGGGTGGAGCATGCAACTCTTGATCTCAGGGACATGAGTTCAAGCCCCGTGCTGGGCATGAAACCTACTTAAAAATAAATTAAAAAAAAAAAAAAGGGACACCTGGGTGACTCAGTGGATTAAGCATCTACCTTCAGCTCGGGTCATGATCCTGAGTCCCATATCAGGCTTCTTGCTCAGCAGGGAGCCTGTTTCTCCCTCTGCCTGCTGCTCCCCTTGCCTGTGTTCTCTCTCTCTCTCTGATAAATAGTAAATGGGGGGAGGGGAGTTCCAAGATGGCGTAGGAGCGGGAGACCTAAAGTTTGTCTGGTCCCAGGAATTCAGCTAGAGAGCTACCAAACCATTCTGAATACCAATGAATGCAACTGGAGAAGGAAGAAAAGAAGAGCAGAAACCCTATGAACAGAAAAGCGACCACTTTCTGCAAGGAGGAGAAAAGATGGCGGAGGAGTAGGGAACCCCTTTCTCAGCTGGAACACTGAGTCAAACTGGATATATACCAGACCATCCTGAACACCCACGGAATCAGCCTGAGACACAGGAAGATACATCTGGATCTCTACAAATGAACATCTCCAGTGCTGAGTATTGAGGTACAAAGCAGGGAGCCATGAATCCACGCACAGATATCGGAAGATAAACGGAAGGGGGAGGGAGACTCCGTGCTCAGGCGCCAGGAAGCGGAAGCCACCTGCACTGGGGAGCGGCCGCACTCACGGACTGAGACCGTGAGCCTGGGACGCACATGCGACCATACTGATTTTGGAGCTCCAGAGCGCTCACTGGAACTAGACTGAAACTGACAGCTCGGGAGCGAGCGCGTGACCAGACTGAAAACTGGAGCTCCAGAGAGCTCAGTGGAACTGGACTGTTGCCGGGAGCTCGGGAGGGCGTGCACAACCAGACAAAACAGGCGCTCCGGGGCGCGCACAAACCATATTGAAACAGGGAGCTCGGGAGCATGCGTGGGAACCGGGACGGCTGGCAGTGTTAGAAGCACAAAGGACAGACACGGGCCGGCCCTGGAAATGAGGGTTGGGAGAACGGCTGGGGGACGCACAACCCAGGAAGCTGCAGGGTTTTTAGCAGCACTGACAGAAACAGAGTTAAAGAGGCCAAGAGAGCGCAGTGGAGAGCGGACTGCAATCTCTCTGTTCGGAGACAGAGGCTAGGATTCGGCCACTGTGGCTCTGACTCTCAGAAGAGTCACAGAAAACTGCCAGGGAAAGCCGCCAGAGAACAAAAGCCTGGAAATACCGGCTCCCATTGTACCCATCCCCATCCCCCCTCGCAGGGGACGGGGCAACTCTACCCAAACAGGGTTGCCTGAATATCAGCACGGCAAGCCCCTCGCCCAGAAGGCAGGCTGAAAAATCAAGAAGCCTACATCCCTAAGATCCCTATAAAACAAGTGCACACTGCCTGGGTCCTGGTCAACAAATTGGGCTCTAGGTATCCCCACAACCTCTCCTCATCAGAATGACGAGGAGGAGAAATCCCCCCCGGCAAAGAAAAGATAATAAGTCTGTGGTCTCTGCCACAGAACTGATGGATATGGATATAACCAAATTGTCAGAAATGGACTTCAGAGTAACAATGGTCAAGATGCTGTCTAGGCTTGAAAAAACTATTAATGAGAATATAGAATCTCTAAGGGCAGAAATTAGAGCAAGTCTCACAGAAATTAAAAATGCTATGAATCAAATGCATTCTAAACTAGATGCTCTGAGGGCCAGGGTAAATGAGGGAGAAGAACGAATTAGTGAATTGGAGGATGGGACGGTAGAAGAGAAAGTTAAAACAGAAACTTGGCTCAAAAAAATCCAATCTCAAGAATGTAGATTACGGGAAATTACTGACTCAATGAAACGTTCCAATGTCAGAATCATCGGCATCCCTAAGGGGGTGAAGAAAGAGACAGGTCTAGAAGAGATACTTGAACAAATTGTAGCTGAGAACTTCCCTAATCTGGCAAAGGAAACAAGCATTCGTGTCCAAGAAGCAGAGAGGACCCCTCCCAAGGCCAGTGAGAACAGACCTACACCATGTCACTTCATAGTGCATTTTGCAAATATTAGATTCAAGGATATAGTATTGAAAGCGGCCAGGGGGAAGAAAATCCTTACTACAAAGGGAAAAATATCAGAATAACGTCAGACCTGTCTACAGAGACCTGGAAGGCTAGGAAGGGTTGGCAGGGTATTTTCAAAGATCTATCTGAGAAGAATATGCAGCCAAGGATCCTTTATCCAGCAAGGCTGTCATTCAGAATGGATGGAGAGATAAGGACCTTCCAAGATCAGCAGAAACTGACCAAATTCGTAACCACCAAACCAGCCCTACATGAGATATTAAGGGGGGGTTCTATAAAAGTAAAAAGGCCCCAAGAGTAATAGAGAACAGAAATTTACATTCTATAGAAACAAAGACTTCACAGGCAACATGACATCATTAAAATCGTATCTCTCAATAATCACTTTCAATGTGAATGGCCTAAATGTGCCCATAAAACACCAAAGGGTTGCAGATTGGATAAAAAGACATGACCCACCCATTTGCTTTCTACAAGAGACTCATTTTGAACCTAAAGATATATCCCTACTGAAAGTGAAGGGATGGAAAACCATCTTTCATGCCAATGGACCTCAAAAGAAAGCTGGGGTAGCAATTCTCATATCAGACAGATTAGATTTTAAACTAAAGACTGTAGTTAGAGATACAGAAGGACACTATATTATTCTTAAAGGATGTATCCAACAAGTGGGTATGACAATTTTAAATATCTATGCCCTCAACAGGGGAGCAGCTAGATACACAAGCCAACTCTTAACCAGAATAGAGATGTATAGATAATAATACGTTAATAGTAGAGGACCTCAACACTCCACTCTCAGCAATAGACAGATCACCTAAGCAGAAAATCAACAAAGAACCAAGAGCTTTGAATGACATACTGGACCAGATGGACCTCATAGATATATATAGAACACTACACCCCAGAACAACGGAATACTCATTCTTTTCAAATGCACAAGGAACGTTCTCCAGAATAGACCATATACTGGGTCACAAAACAGGACTCAACCAATACCAAAACACTGAGATTATTCCCTGCATATTCTCAGACCACAATGCTTTGAAACTGGAACTCAATCACGAGGAAAAATTTGGAAGAAACTCAAACACATGGAAACTAAGAAACATCCTGCCCAAGAATGACTGGGTAAACCAGGGAATTAAAAAGGAGATTAAGCAATGTTTGGAGACCAATGAGAATGAAAACACGTTGGTACGAAACCTATGGGACACCACAAAGGCAGTCCTAAGGGGAAAATACATAGCCATCCAAGCCTCACTCAAAGGAATAGAAAAATCTAAAATGCAGTTTTTATATTCTCACCTCAAGAAACTGGAGCTGGGACAGAAGAAAAGGCCTAACCCACGCATGAAAGGGCAGATGATCAAGATGAGAGCAGAAATCAATGAATTAGAAACCAGGAGCACAGTAGAGCAGATCAACAGAACCAGAAGCTGGTTCTTTGAAAGAATAAATAAGATTGATAAGCCACTGGCCAGACTTATTCAAAAGAATAGAGAAAGGACCCAAATTAATAAAATTATGAATGAAAGGAGAGAGATCACAACCAACACCAATAAAATAGGAAGGATCATCAGAAACTTTTATCAACAGCTTTATGCCAATAAATTAAGCAACCTGGAAGAGATGGATAACTTCCTGGAAACCTATAAACTACCAAGACTGAAACAGGAAGAAATTGATTATTTAACCAAACTGATTAATTATGAACAGATTGAAGCAGTGATCAAAAACCTCCCCAAAAACAAGAGTCCAGGGCCTGACGGCTTCCCCGGAGAATTCTACCAAACATTCAAAGAAGAAATAATACCTACTCTCCTGAAGCTGTTTCAAAAGATAGAAACAGAAGGAAAACTACCAAACTCATTCAATTAGGCCAGTATTACCTTGATCCCCAAACCAGGTAAAGACCCCATCAAAAAGGAGAATTACAGACCGATTTCCCTGATGAATATGGACACCAAAATTCTCAACAAGATCCTAGCTAATAGGATCCAACAGTACATTAAAAGGATTATCCATCAAGACCAAGTGGGATTCATCCCTGGGATGCAATGGTGGTTCAACATTTGCAAATCGATCAGTGTGATAGATCATATCAACAAGAAAAGAGTCAAGAACCATATGGCCCTCTCAATTGATGCAGAAAAAGCATATGACAAAATACAGCATCCTTTCCTGATTAAAACCCTTCAGAGGGTAGGGATAGAGGGTACATTCCTCAATTTCATAAAAACCATCTATGAATAAAGCCTACGGCGAATATCATTCTCAATGGGGAAAAGCTAAAAGCCTTTCCCTTAAGATCAGGAACACGACAAGGATGCCCACTCTCGCCATTATTATTCAACATAGTACTAGAAGTCCTTGCAACAGCAATCAGACAACAAAAAGGGATAAAAGGTATTCGAGTCGGCAAAGAAGAAGTCAAACTGTCTCTCTTCACAGATGACATGATACTCTATATAGAAAACCCAAAAGACTCCACCCCCAAACTACTAGAACTTATAGAGCAATTCAGTAATGTGGCGGGATACAAAATCAATGCTCAGAAATCAGTTGCATTTCTATACACGAACAATGAGACTGAAGAAAGAGAAATTAGGGAATCCATCCCACTTACGATAGCACCAAAAATCATACATTATCTCGGAATTAACCAGAGACGTAAAGGACCTATATTCTAGAAACTACAAATCACTTTTGAAAGACATTGAAGAAGACACAAAAACATGGAAAAATATTCCATGCCTATGGATCGGAAGAATAAACATAATTAAAATGTCTATGCTACCCAGAGCAATCTACACTTTCAATGCCATCCCATCAAAATACCAATGACATTTTTCAAAGAACTGGAACAAACAGCCCTTAAATTTGTGTGGAACCAGAAAAGGCCCCGAATCACCAAGGAACTGTTGAAAAGGAAAAACAAAGCTGGGGGCATCACGTTGCCTGATTTCAAGCTATGCTACAAAGCTGTGATCACAAAGACAGCATGGTACTGGCACAAAAACAGACACATAGACCAATGGAACAGAATAGAGAACCCAGAAATGGACCCTCGGCACTTTGGGCAACTAATCTTTGACAAAGCAGGGAAAAACATCCAGTGGAAAAAAGACAGTCTCTTCAATAAATGGTGCTGGGAAAATTGGACAGCTACATGCAAAAGAATGAAACTTGACCACTCTCTCACACCATACATAAAGATAAACTCCTAATGGATGAATGACCTCTATGTGAGACAGGAATCCATCAAAATCATAGAGGAGAACATCGGCTGCAACCTGACATCGGCCACAGCAACTTTTTTCATGACACATCTCCAAAGGCAAGAGAAACAAGAAAAAATGAACTTGTGGGACTTGATCAAGATAAAAAGCTTCTGCACAGCCAAGGAAACAGTCAAAAAAACTAAAAGGCAGCCCACGGAATGGGAGAAGATATTTGCAAATGACACTACAGATAAAAGACTAGTATCCAAGATCTACAAAGAACTTCTCAAACTCAATACATGGGAAACAAATAAACAAATCAAAAAATGGGCAGAAGATATGAACAGACACTTTTCCAATGAAGACATACAAATGGCTAACAGACACATGAAAAAATGTTCAAAATCATTAGCCATCAGGGAAATTCAAATCAAAACCACTTTGAGATACCACCTCACGCCAGTTAGAATGGCAAAAATTGACAAGGCAGGAAACAACAAATGTTGGAGAGGATGTGGAGAAAGGGGAACCGTCTTACACTGTTGGTGGGAATGCAAGTTGGTACAGCCACTGTGGAAAACAGTGTGGAGGTCCCTTAAAAAGTTAAAACTTGAGCTATCCTATGATCCAGCCATTGCACTACTGGGTATTTATCCCAAAGATACAGACGTAGTGAAGAGAAGGGCCATATGAGCCCCAATGTTCATAGCAGCACTGTCCACAATAGCTAAATTGTGGAAGGAGCCGAGATGCACTTCAACAGATGACTGGATTAAGAAGATGTGGTCTACATATACAACGGAATATTACTCAGCCATCAGAAATAACGATTACACAACATTTGCAGCAACATGGACGGGACTGGAGGAGATTATGCTAAGTGAAATAAGTCAAGCAGAGAAAGACAATTATCATATGGTTTCACTCATTTATGGAACATAAGAAATAGGAAGATGGGTAGGAGAAGGAAGGGAAGAATGAAGGGGGAGTAAACAGAAGGGGGAATGAACCATGAGAGACTGTGGACTCTGGGAAACAAACTGAGGGCTTCAGAGGGGAGGGGGGTGGGGGACTGGGATAGGCTGGTGATGGGTATTAAGTAGGGCGCGTATTGCATGGTGCACTGGGTGTTATACGCAAATAATGGATCATGGAACACTGCATCAAAAACTGGGGATGTACTGTATGGTGAATCATAAAATAAAATAAAAATTATTAAAAAAAAAAGAACAGCTACTAAATAAATAAATAAATAAATAAATAAAATTATTAAAAAGCTACAATGAGATATCAGTACACACTTAACAGAATGGCTAAAATAAAATATGATGACAAAACCAAATGGTTGCGGGAATATGGAAAAAACTGGATCCCTCATCTGTTGCTGCTCAGAAAATAAAATGGTAACATCCATTCTGGTTTCTGATAAAACTAAACGTTCAACTACATTATGACCCAGCAATTGCAGTCTTGGACATTTATGCCAGTTAAATGAAAACATATCTTCATACAAAAAGTTAAACACAAATGTTCATAGCAGATTTTTTTCATAATAGCCAAAAACTGGAATCAGCCCAGAGATCCTTCAATGAGTGAGTACATACCATGGAATTCTACCCACAGTAAAAAGGAATAAACTATCGAGATAGGCAACTACTTGGATCAATCTCCAAGAATCCTGCTGAATGAAAAAAGCCAATCCCAAAAAGTTACACACTGCATGATTCCATTTATATAACATTCTTGAAATGACAAAATTTTGGAAAAAGGACAGAATAAGGGTTGCCAGGGTTTAGGGCTTGCAGAACAGAGGAGGGAAGCGAGTGTGGTTTTAAAAGGGTAACTCCAGGGATTCTATTGTATTGGAACTGTTTGATACTTTGATGATAGTAGTGGATACATGAGCCTAGACTGGTAGTAAAATTTTATAGGACTTAATATACACACAACAAATGAATACATTTACAACCCAGTACAATTAAAATTCATATTTCTATAAATAACACTGGTGGAATGTGTTGATGTTAATATACTGGTCATTTTATATATAGTTTTGCAAAATGTTATCATTGGGGGAAACTGAACAAAATGTACCAGGGATTATTATTTCATACAACTCCATGTTAGTCTACAATTACCTCAAGAGAAATTCCAATTTGAAAAAAGTTATGCCCAGATCTCAAACTACAGCTCAGAGGAAGAACATGTGGAGAGGGCATCACAAATTCAGCTACATTCTTCCAGAAGTAATAGGAAAGAGTTGCCTATGTTAGCCCTATGGAAGATGAAAAAAAAATGGCAAGGAAAACATACAGTTATGTGAGAGACAGAGACACAGAATGGGTCAGAGGGGTTACTATATCATAGACTGATTTATAATGTAAGTTCCAGTCAGTCAGGGAAGTACTCTGCTCTGTTCCCCCAGTATAGCTCCAGGGCTTAAAACTGTGCTTTGCATAGAGCTGCAATAAATATCTGTTAAATGAATTAGCTACACAGCCACACAGCACTCCACATGCATTCTTTTGTGCCCCACAGTCCCTACTTCAGAGTTTTCATTCTTTAGGATACTTAATAACACTACGTATTAATTTTACAACCCTAACCTACAGGTTCAAATTTCAACTCCTCTGCCTGATAATCAACACTGGCCCAAGACAACCTTCCACCCTCAGCAACAGTACCACCCCTTACTTCTTCTTATGGTTCCTTAAATGTCCGTGTCTTTGCAGATGTTCCTTCAATCTAAATGCTTTTCCTCCTTTGTCTGCCTGAAGAATTATCAACAGCTCAACTTTAAAGTAGTATTCTATGTGAAGGCTTCTCTGACTATCCCCCACAATCATAACCACCCAGGCCAACTTAGGTGTTCCCTTTTCTCAGATCTCAGGCATCACGTAAGTATCTATGATTAATATAACAATTCTCATGGTATATGTTAGCTATTTCTTAAATATATTTCTCCCTTTAAACTCTGAAATATCACAAATTTTTCATCTTTACAACCCTGAGGCTTAAGTTACTACCCAGGATACAGTAGGCATTCAATTTACTGCAAATAATTGCAAGAGCGAACTCACTTTTTAAAAGATTTGTAAATGAAATTTTAAAATAAAAATAGCTACAATTGAGTAGACAGTAAGCACAAATCAGACAGGAATAGTATTATACAAAAATGCATATGTGTTATTAGCAAAGATGTCTACTTTCAAATAGCATCTTTTAAAAGTGAAAATAATGAAACTAATGAACTATTGACTATTTAGATTTATTTAAATTTGTTTTATTCAGCTTATTAAGAATCAAGTGAGTTATGCTCAGTTTTCAATTCAGCAGTTATTAAAAACTTTAAAATAACCATAAAAATTGCTATATTTTCAAAAATTAGAAGTTCATGTTGTATAAAAGAAATCTATATACTTTTAAACAAAAATGGAATTTAATAAATAGCAAAATATAAGACAGATAACTAGTTTCCTTAATAAGGTGACAGAATTCCCATGATATTTCTTGTAAGTATAAGGGTATATGCAAGTATTTATTCTAAAATGCCCCCTGTTTTTCAACTTTTGGCTCCACAACTAGCAACTTTTACATTCTCTGGGACTACAGACATAAATATTGTTTTTATAGAGCATAAAGAAAGTTTAATCTGTATTGAATATTCTCTTTCAAGTAAGGGTGATTTACTTTAACACAGATGATGTCTTGTGGTCAAAAATATCTATTTAGTTATTTCCTTTAACATTGACAAAGAGATTCAAATATACCACGAAGGTATGCTAATTTTTAAAAATCTGTAAATAAGTGAACAAAAACTGTGTGATAGAAATAGGAAATATTTCATTCTTTCCCCAAGAGATATTTTCAGAAGCTGGCAAGAAATTCAACTGAGTCTGAATTTACAGTCCTTGACTAATAAAACCCAACAGAATCAGTTTATGGTTCAAATTACTTTACTAGTATATGTTTGTTCATTGATAAAGACTATAAAATCATTTATCAGCTAAAGTACAAATATAATTATCTCATGGTATTTCTTACCTTTCATATGCTTCAATACTGACAGAAATCAGAAACAGTGACTCTATTTGAACAAAATATTAAGCTGCCTGCAGCAAGATAGAAACAAAGTCACAAAAAGCCACCAAGTACGCAAGTAATAACCAAGATTACAAACCAAAAAACTATCAACCATATCAATACAAAGTGAGGTGTTTTTTTCATAAGCAGTTAAAGAGGCAGGAATGAACAGTCACCAAAGTTTAACTATAAAGACAACATCATTCATTACCAGTTAATATATGCTGACCTTGGCCACCTTACAGATTCAGTATTTAAAACTCCTCTCATGCTTTATTTGAAAGTGTTGCTTTTAGCTTAATTTAAAATAAAAGTTAATTCAACTGAAACAGCACTGGACTGTCCAGCCAGCCTACTGGATCAACATTAATGGATGATAATATTCCACTAAGAAGGAACACTATATAATCCATAAACAAATGAACAATATGTTTGTTTTTGAATGAACTGTTTTTTAATTTTAAAAATGTATTTGAAGTACTGACATTTAAAATTATTTGGGGAGAGCAGAATTATTAACAGAATGTTTTTCTTTGTTTTAAAATATTAATATAAATCAACAAGTATTTATTGAGTAACCACGGGAGATACTGTTAGGGGTACAAAGATATATAAAATTTGGATTACGCCATCAAACATTTACAGTGTGTTAAGAATAAACAGACAACTTCATAGGTAACAATGATTCAATTCATTCAATATTTATTCAGCCACATGTATTGAACATCTATGTGTCAGGTATATTTCTCAGTACCAGGAATATCAAGACCCATAAGATTATAGTCCCTAGTCTCAAAAGCCCACAACTTATTATGGGTAACAAACATGGAAACAAACAAATGCAATATAATTCAACAGGTTCACAAATACAAATGTGTTATAAACTCCGCAGAAACACAGAAGCAGCATGCATATTTCTAGAGGCCATCAAGAAAGGCTTCACAGAATATAAAAGCATGAGGTATAAAGTGCTACAAAGACACAGAGAAAGGAAAGAGCACAGCTGAGAAAGGGAGCTTAAAAAGTCTTTATTAAGAAGAGAACATCACATCACAATATATACATGCATTATATAGAGCACCTGAAACACACGTGTTATATGTCAATTATACCTCAAGGAAGCTGGAAAGCATTTTTTTAATTAAAAAGAGAGAGAGAGAGAGAGAGAGAGAATATCTCCAACAAGCCTTGAGGATACTTATGAAAAGAGCACACGCACATGGGTCTATCTGCAAATGTGCATGCAGGAGGTGGCTTTGGAAACACAGTCCTGGTTTGAAATGCTAACTCTACCATTTAATAGCTGTATAACTGCATTTTAATTAACCTCTGGAAACCCAATTTTCTTATCTTTAAAATTGGGATAGTAATACCTACTTTGCAGGGTTGTTAATGAAGGTTAGATGAGATAAAGTATATAATGTGCCTGGCTTTGGAGAGACTTATTAAAAAGTAATCATTATTAATAAAGCATGAGAGAGACAGCATCCACAAGGACAAGATATGGAAGAGCAAGTGAGGAAGGAGGGTTACTTTCCAAGTAGAAGTATAAATATAAGCAAGGTTACACAGGTAGGAAAATGCAGGACATGTTGGTGAAACATCGTTAATCTGAAAGAAAACAGGTTAAAAAGATTAAGGTTAAAGAAAAGGTTAAAAAGATTAAGTATGGCCACAATGCAAACTACCTTATATGGTCTAAATTCTAGAAATATAACCATAATCTAGATACCTCTTAATCTTTTACTCTTCCTAAGTGATCAATTATTATAAAAGAGCTCAGTGTTCCAATTAAGGTCAAACAATTTTTGTCCCTTCAAAGAGAGGTGCAATACAGGGAGAAGTCAAAAAATAATTTCAAAATCCATATGTATACTTTCAAATAGGTTCATTAAAGACATACAGTAGCAGAATGGCAACCATGAAGGTTTCATAAATTATAATCCAAATGAACTAAACCAAAGCCAGTTTCTACCCTGCAATGATACAGCCTCTCAGAGAACCTGGATTAGACAAACCTTGTGCTACTGCTTAGTACATGGAGGAAACTCAGTTCCACTCTTGGCTTCTTTTTATAATTCAGTCTTCTCCCAAAAGGCAAGGCCTAATCCCCACTACTTCTGCTCTATTCTTTCGCTAAAGTCATGTCTTTCCAAATTGTTCTAGAATTCCATTCAGTTTGTAAATAAATTTTCCTAAATCTCTACCCTTCAACTGCTTATTCTATCTGAAACCTGGATCCCCAGAAACATGGTACTCACAGGTAGAGGCTACACCTTCCCTATGTGGTACCACCCATAGCCATGGGGCTGAGGGGGCGGAAAGATGGGTAACATTATCCTGATTCCTTAGTGCCACGTCCAAATTACTGCTCTTCCAATCTCATTGAAAAGTCTCTTTTTATTCAACTTTACCAAGTCCACCTAGCTTTGTTGTCTCCAAATCTTTTTTTCAGTTTCCACTTACCCCCAAATCTTATTCTCTAACCCAATTCTTATCTTCATCCATGGAGATTTTAACCTCTATAATCTTTCTCCAAAGATCCAGTCAATCCAACTTCATTTCAAACATCCACTGCTATTGCCCAGAGCCTACATCCTGAACTGTTTCATCTCTGCAACGGTAAAGTTTAATATTCTAGCTTTAGGCCATAACCTACTATGTACCATCTCTCTGGTACAGTTAACTGTTACTACACATATTCTTCAACCTCAAAAAGACCTCCAGCCATCCACTAACTAAGCTATAGTCTCTAAAATTCATCAGGACCCCCATATTCTCTCTTTTAGGGTGATGCCACTGATCATCCAGAACTGGGATATTTTTAACAGTAAAATGGGGTGCTACTCTTTATTATTCTAGGACAACAGATATAAACCTGGACTGTCCCAGGCAAACTGGGACATGTAACCCCCCTACTTCTTTCCCTACACTTACTAAATTAACTGACTTCCCCTGACCTTCTTTCTATTGCATTTGTCCTAACAATCTTCAGCTTCAATCTTCATTTCCTCTAGCCATTTTTTTAAAAAAGCTTAGCTAATCAGTACTTCAGGATTGTGTTCATATTGCCTCCTCCAGGCAGGCTTCTTTGTTATCATAGAACTCAGTAATGACAGTGTGTCCTATTCATGACTGTATCTTCCTGGAATCTGTCATTTTGCACTAGGTCTCAGTAAAAGTTTTCCATTCATTCATTCATCCAATAAGTATTTATTCAATGTCTACAATATGCCAGGTGAGATCCTGGGTCCACAGATATAAAAAAAAAAATTCTGGTCACAGCCTCAGGAAGCTTATTAAGGAAAAGCAGTTTGAACACATCACAATAATTGCTATAAGGAATCCCTACACAAAATGTAGTAGAGGCACAGAGTATAATCTAAGCCTGGCCAGAACAAAAAGAAGTGAAAGGCTTCACAGACCTCCCTAAACCACCATGAGTAGTCCCTTCCTCACTGACGCTTCCTTCTATCCTCTCAACCAAAATATGACTCTCCCTCTTTAAAAATGCTGCTTAAATGTTACCTCCTACTGCTTCCCCCCAAAACACCACTTGTTCCTAAATGCCATGTAACACTTAAAGAAAACCAACCAAATCTGTAAAACTCGAAGGCAAGCAAGGAAAGAAGGAGAACACTCACTGAAGATCAGCTCTACCCAAGTACCAGAGTGAGCGGGTACTTAATCTCTCCTCACTGCCTAGCTCTGGCTGTCTCTACCAAAGTGCTTGTTTATCATTTGCATTTTAATCTGCTTCCTGCTTGAAACTGTGCATTTTTCAAAGATAAAACCTTAGACTGCTACTGCTTTATAATGTCCATGGCGACTAGATATACATTCCTAGGGATAACCAACTGGTTAGAAGGTGGGGATGGGGGGGGCGCCTGGGTGGAACAGTGGTTAAGCGCCTGCCTCCGGCTCAGGGCGTGATCCCGGCGTTATGGGATCGAGCCCCACATCAGGCTTCTCCACTAGGAGCCTGCTCCTTCCTCTCCCACTCCCCCTGCTTGTGTTCCCTCTCTCGCTGGCTGTCTCTGTCTCTGTCAAATAAATAAATAAAATCTTTAAAAAAAAAAAAAAAAGGTGGGGATGGGTAATGGTGGGTAGTGGAGGAACTCCTTCAGACTTCTGTCGTTTTAAATCAATTTCAATCACTGACTAGTGTCAGTGGATTAAATACAACATAGATCTCCTAGTTTTCCTACCCTTAATTTAATGTAACCAAATGTAAAAACCTCAGCCAATGTCTACTTCATGTTGGAATGATGGTTTTTAAAAAAAAAAAAAAAAAAAAAGCTTGGAATAAACAATTTTATCTCCAGCAACCTCAGAGAAATGGAAGGAAAGAAGCAAATTGCAATTAAGTTTTGGATGAATAATGTTCTAAGAAACCAGTCAATTCCCAAGAGACACATTAAGTATACACAAACTGCATCTCTTAAAGAAAATATAAATCATGAAAAACAAAAAAAGAGGGGCTGTTCAAAATTAAAAGAAAATAAAGAGACATAAAAATCAAATGCAATGCATGAAACCTGATTGAATCCTGGATCCAAATATCTCAAGAAAAAATTTCAGGGACAATTGGGGAGATCTGAATAGGGACCATTAATTAAAGCTATTCTTAAATTAATGTCAATTTTCCTTTATGTGATATTGATATTATGACCATGCAGGAAATTGTCCATTTCTTAGGATATGCATGGTAAAAACTTGATATTATCATAATCTCTTTAATATAGTTTCAAATAATTTTAAAAATATATAAATAGTCACCTGGGTGACTCAGTGGGTTAAGTGACTGGCTCTTGATTTTGACTCAGGTCACGATCTCAGGGTCCTGGGATCCAGCCCAGAGTCAGACTCCACCTCACTGCAGAGTCTGCTTGAGATCCTCTCCCTTTGCCCTTCCCCCCACTTGCGCATGTCATCTCTCTCTAAATAAATAAATCTTTAAAATACATATATGTATAATATATATAAATCTTTAAAATATGTATACACACACACACACACACACACACACACACATATATATGAAGAGAAAATGTGGCAAAATGTGAACAGTGAGTGAATACAGATAAAAGGTAATATGGGTGTTCACTGTCCGATATTTTCCATTGTTCCACAGCACTGAATATCATCATAATGAGATGTTAAAGGGATGGGAAGATAGAAAGCATGATAGGAGGCCAGCTGGAACGAAACATGAGGAGTGCAAGCAGCACTAGTCTCAGCAAAAGTGAAAGTCAGCTGTGTGATTCTGGACAGGTCACAGAACCTCTCTAAGTCTCAGCTGAAAGAGGAGGAAATAGATGACTTCAAGGTCCTTCCATCTACAAATTTCCATTATTCTACTACTTCTTCTCTTCTCTAAAACCCAAAAGATAACTATATGCAAAGAGGAAAAATACACTGGACTATTATAAGGATAAAATATTTAAAACAGCTAGCCAAATGCCTGTCACATGGAACATAAACAATAAATAGTAATTCCTCTCTTTTGAGAAAATATCTTTAAAATTCTTCATTTAAAAAAAAAAGAAAGGAAATTAGGACTACTAATTAACTTAAAAGAAATAAGTAACATAGAATTGGAAAGATTTATTTTAATATCTGTTCAATTTCAGTTTGCACCTAAAATATCTAT
Organism: Ursus americanus; assembly: GCF_024610735.1. Taxonomy (NCBI): domain Eukaryota; kingdom Metazoa; phylum Chordata; class Mammalia; order Carnivora; family Ursidae; genus Ursus; species Ursus americanus. The sequence continues at coordinate 3,888,435 of NC_142131.1, forward strand.
CCTAAAAGGCAGAATATAAATATACTCTGATGAAGCTACAAAAAGAAAAACCGTAATAAATGAACCTCCTAAGATCTCAGACAAGCTGCATGCTTTCGAGTGAACACAGTATGAAACACATCTAATGATAGGATGCTCCAGAAGCTGCAAAACAAAACAATAAAATTATATATCAGAATTTTGGGTAACAGTTTGGGAATATTTCAGACCAGCTTAAAAATTTTAAAGACATCTCTTTTAAAAACAGAACAGGGGAGAAGGCTTAAAATTCAATATCAAAGTAGGGTCCCCTGGGTGGCTCCGTTGGTTCAGTGTCGGACCTTTGGTCTCAGCTCAGGTATGATCTCAGGGTCATGTGATCAAACCCCACATTTGGCTGCACACTCATCTCAGAGTCTGCTTGAGGTTTTCTGTCCCTCTCCCTCTGCCCCCTTCCCCGTTCCTCTTGCTCACACACACACACACAAGCGCGCACTCTCTTTCTCAGAAATAAAATCTTTTTAAAAAACTCAATACAAAGTATAGCCAATTATTTTCACTTCCAAGAAGATTCTGAAGTCAAATGAAATTAAATTCATAATTAATTAAAAGTCATATAAATTAAAAGGCGCCACACAAGGAATATAGTCAATGGTATTATAACAGCATTTGTGTGGTGACAGATGGTAGTAGCTACACTTGTGCTGGGCACAGCATAATGTATAAACTTGTTGAATCATTCTGTTGTACACCGGAAACTGATGTAACATTGTGTGTCAACTACATTCGAATAAACAAAAATTAATAAAATAAAAATAAAAACAAAAAGTCATAAAAATTAAATTTTAGGGGAAAAAGCAAAACAAAGTACTAACCAGAACATATTACAAATTTGCTAGATGGTTTTATTTCCAGCACTAACATTATTTCCAACATTATAATTAATTTCCCTTTCGGTGAAATAACCAATCTTTGACATAATGGGAAAGACAGTTGTCTAAAAGTTTTCTGGGCATGATGCCAGCATCCACCCAGTTGATCAAAACCCAAAAAACTTGGAGTCATCCTTGAGAATGTTCTGTTTCCATACCCAAACTATTCAAAGTCCCATATTCTCATTCAGATACATTCCATATCCATCCCTCTGTCTCATGTTGCTAGCACCTTCTCAGACCACCACTATCTCACCTCCGCTCCTAAAACTGCCAGCTTTCAGTTTCACCCCGTCAGTCCATTCCTCACACTGCAGCTCAAATGATGATATCATTTAGAATAAAATACAAGCTTCCTACCAAACCCTTCAAAGCCCGGCATATTTCTGTAAACTCTTCCTACCCATCTCTGCCTCTCTCACTCAGTCAGCCACACTGGGATTTTTTTCTATTCCTCAAACTCACCAAACTTTCCTGCTCCAAAGTCTTTGTACCCACTATTCCTTCTTTCCCTCTACCACCTCCAGCTTTATTAAAATATTTTTGACATATAACATGTGTAAGTTTTAAGGTGTACAATGTGATGACTGGATCTACGCACATATTACAAAATGATTACTCCAATAAAGTTAGTTAACATTTTCATCTCTTCATGTAATTATAATTGTGTGTGTGTGAGTACAGTAATAACATTTAAGATCTACTCTCTTAACAAATTTCAAGTATATAATACAGTATTGTTAATTATAGACACCAAGTTGGGCATCAGATCCCCAGATATTATTTATCTTACAGCTGAGAGTCTGTACCATTTAACCAGCATCTCCCCATTTCCCTTACTCCTCAGCTCCTGGCAACCACCACTCTACCATCTACTTCTATGAGTTGGACTTTTTAAGATTTCACATATAAGTAAGAACATATAATAGTTGTCTTTCTCTGACTTATTTCACTCCACTATTCCTTCTAATGAGAATGCTTTCCCCACCAAAAATAACACACACACACACACACACACACACACACACACACACACACACCACCTACTCCTGAAATAGTTCCTTCTCATATACAGGTTCATCTTAAATATCAACTCCTTTTGTGACCACCCTACCTAAAGTAGCTCCTACCTCCTTATTTCTAAATTATCTGCTTTTTTGCTTTCTTTCAAAAAAGTTTATTATAATTCATAATTATTTTGTTAGCTTATTTTTAAACCTGTCCCCCCACTTCAAAATAAAGCTACTGAAGATGGAATATCCAGCTCACTTATCATCATATCCCCAGAAGCAGCAAACTGATACTCAATAGGAATCTAACAATATACAGCAAATGAATGAAATAGTAAATGAATATATGACTGTATTAAACAATGGGACTAATAATGCTATTAATGGAAATACAGAACCAGAGGAGAAGTGACTGAGAAGAATATAAGATATACTGAGTTTGGTGACAGGTGGTTGAAAACACAGGACTAGTGGACACACAGGCTGGGAAGGGTTATAGATTGGGATTCTGCTGATTGTGAATGTTAGTTGAAAAAAACAATAATCACATCGCAAATGAAATAGAATTCAGCAGGATAAATGACAAGCAAAAAATACATAACACAAATATGAAATGATCGTATAGGTAGAATAATCTACCATAAACACTACAAAATCAAGTCAAAACTGTTTCACATTTTCAGTTTTTAGTAATTCGCTAAGAGTAAAGCAATCCTACCTTACTACTATTCATTGCTGGTCATATCTTAGCTAAAGTAGCAGATCCATGTTGAAGGATTACACATTAGGGATGAGGAAGACACTTGAGAAAACGTGCAGTGAAGTCTCACGGGAATGACCACAGGTCTGGCCAGAAAACATGAGCTGCAAGAAGAAATTCAAGGAGTCAGAAATGTTAACGACAGAGAAAAAGTAAAAATGCACACCTGGAGTATAGTAGGCTACTACTGGAAATTAACGTGACAGTATATCAGAGTCACCACATTAAGAATAAAAATGTTGGGGCACCTGGGTGGCTCAATCGGTTAAGCCTCTCCCTTCGGCCCAGATCATGACCCCAGGGTCCTGGGATCGAGCCCCGAACTGGGCTTCCTGCTCAGTGGGGAGCCTGCTTCTCCCTCTCCCTTTTCCTCTGCCTGCCGCTCCCACTGCTTGTGCTCTCTCTCTCTCTGTCAAATAAATAAATAAAATCTTAAAAAAAAAAATAAGAACACTGTATTTACCTAACTTTTCTATCCCCTGCTTACATTCTCCCCTTTCTTTCTACAACTTTCTCTATGTGTAATGCATCTTACCTTCTCCCCTAATCTATTCCCTCAGTTTTGAATAGGTAATTCATGTTTTTCTCCATTTTCTTAGCATAAAACTCATTTCAAGCTTGAAACATATCAAAAAAACCAAATACATTTGTTAAAATATTACTACAGCCTAAAGAAGTAATTAACCATGTAAGAAAAACTCTCAAAGGCTGGGAAGGTTAGGGAAAGATTCTCCCAGCAAACACACATTTTCTCTAATATGCCTTGGCACACCAAAGCCTGACTCCTCTATCAACTGTTCTCTCAATTCTTGTCGCTAGGAGAATTTCTAAGGTGCTTCTTGGTCACTGGCTCTCTTCTTTATCTCTGATGTCAATGTACGTCCTTTACAGCTCTATCACCAGGCCTCATTTTCTGCCTCAGGCCCTTGTATTTCTAATCCCAACTTGTTGGTTATAAGAAATTTTGCCTATTCTGTTTCCTGTCATTTCCCCCACCTCCTTGACTTTCACAAGAATCAGAGGACATTTCATAGAGGTTACCAATAAGATTACTCCTTCCCTCTCATCAGGAAACTGGCCAAAGTATGTCAGGAATATCTTCCAAGTCTCCTATTCTTCTAAGCTTTTTACTCATTTCCAGAAAGTATCCTTCTTGACCCCCCCAGACAAGCATATGCTCTCCTGTAGATTTGGCAAAGTTCCCAAAGCTAGAACTGGTTGGAAATCTCATCTACATATAATGACAGTATTATTACATCCCTCTTCTTCCATTAAACTGTGACAAAATTAAGAACACAGATTATCATCTTAATATAGCCAGCATCCTACACAATCCCTGGAATATCGTAGCCTCCAAACAAGTGAGTACTGAATGAACAATTTCCAAGATAAATTATGGCTTTCCCCAACTTGTATACTTTGGTGTAAAGTAGGGCTTTGACAAGAGTTTTTACATTCAATGGTAAAATTCTTGACTTTAAATAATACTTAAATATGAAAATTTTAATCATGCTACTGTCAATAGTTTATCTTCAGTGAAACCCCTTAGATATAATACAGTAAACAGTATTACTTATAAAGATTTCCAAAGAACAAAATGTATGAGCGCGTATAAAAATGTACATATTACATATGTTATCAAATTCCACTCCAGAGACAGACCCCAAAATTACTGGACACTTCATTTAATTTGAAATTTTTTTAGCCACTTCTCTATCAGCAAAGATAGCTGAGAATACCTAGCATTTCATATTCTAGTCTTTCACTGTGATATAGAAACAGTTATTTTCAAAGGCCTAAGAACAAGAAGGATAACTATTCAACTAAGATTCCGTGCCCAACATTGAGCAGTGTCAAGTGTCTTGCTCAAGGAAGGTAGTCAAAGCACCCATTTGTTATTTATGTGTCACTCTCCAACACAACTTGTTTCTATAATTTTTTATTTTTCAACCAAAAAAACCCTATTTTCCGTATGACACTGAAATACTTTGGGTTAAAAATAAATAACAGCTTCCTGGGTGGCATTTCTAAATGGAACATTTCTTCAAACTACTATAAACTTATGAATAAAAATTATATTCCTCATGTTACCGCAAAGATATTATCATCCTCATCAGAACTCAGCAAAGATTTCTACAGACAAGTTGAAAATGCATAATAACTAATTTTTAGTGCACCTTAATCTTCCCCACCAACTTTCCCAACTACATAGGCTACCATCTTTAACTCACAATCATAGTAAAAATTAGTTCCTAATCTTTAACTACGCTTCTCTTCATCAGGTAAGAGGGGTGCCTAGGGGGCAAAATCTATGGAGACATTCACTCTCAGGGTCATACCAGTGCCACCATGTAACCACACGACCCTGAAAGCCAGTCTTAAATTATGTGCCTTAGGCATCTCCCTTGCCTCTCATGCTCATGGTGCATACTTCTCTTTCCCACCTCTACCCCTCCTACTTCTCTAATAAAGTAACATACAATCGTGATTGACCAAACTTTAATTCTGGTAAGCCAAATATCTAAAATGAAGCAGTAAATTTAAATATAATTTTACATCCATTTAAAATCATGTTTTCACAGAAAATCTCTTGTTCATTATGTGATTTTGGATAATATATACCCATATAGGACAAGATTCTAAGTTGTTGGGTTTTTTTAACCAGTTTGGGTTGCCTGTACATACAAGTAACAGAACTGTGTTGCATTTTACTCCCCTTCTTTTGGTAGCACCATCTCATTTTCTTCTGTTGAACTACCCTTCTCTTATTTTAAATCCCTGTAGTTTGAGTGACACTAATCATTCCCACTCTCAGGTTCCTAAAATAAGCACAAAGTTCCTAGAATAGGTATATAACCCAGGCCTGGACAATCAGCATATTTCCTTCTCCAAGCAGTAGTTCAGGAATGGGTATGTGACCCAAATGGACAACTAAAACTCAAGCCCAAAATTTTTGCCAGAACAAATCAGAAAGTTCTCTTTGGGCTGAGGTTGCTAAACTGAGAGAACACGGAAGTTACCAACTTGTTAAAGAGTGAACCCAGAGAAAACAAAAGCCAAGAAATGTAAAGAGAAACGAAAGCTCTGAAAATATTTTGTCCCTAGATCTAATCATACCTGAGTTCAGGTGAATTCAGGTGTGAACAGGTGTAGCTGCTAGAATTTTAGAACTGCTGTTGAGAAACAATTCTCTCTGGATTTCCCATGTTCCTGCACAACCAGAGGCTTCTGAGCAAAAGGTACTACAAGAATAATTGCACAACATCCAGCCTTGGAAGTGAGAGAGCATGTCTCCCTAAAGATAGAGACCTCCACTGAGCTTTGGAGAAATAAAGCCCTCTCCTTCCCTTCCCTGGAAAAAATTTACCTATATTCTTTTTTCTTCTTATATGAATAATCTCTCTCCCTCTGCAGAGTAATTTCAGTCCCACAAGTGTTTCAGACTTAATAGTTACGTGTGGCAATAAATTACTTTTTTTATTAATTCATTCAGCAAATATTTGCTGAGAGCCTACTAACCTATGTGTCATGTACTTTCCTACAAAACATCTTACACAAAAATTCCTCCCTCATGGAGACTGTATTCTACAGAGGAAACAAAACACAAAATAAATATATAAAATACATAGTATAAAGTCCTGATGAGCATTATAAAGAAAAAGTAGGGAGAAGGCCTGGGTGGTACAGTTGGTTAAGTGTCCCACCTTGGTTTTGGCTCGGGTCATGAGCCCAGAGTCCTGAGATAGAGTCCCGTGTCAGGTTCCATGCTCAGTGCAGAGTCTGCTTGAGACTCTCTCTCTCTCTGCCCCTATCCCCCACACTCTCTCTCTTTCTCTCTCTAAAATAAACGAATAAAGCTGGAAAGAAAAGAAAAGAAGAAAGAAAAGAAAAGGAAAAGGAAAAAAAAGGAAAGGAAAGAGAAAAGAAAAGAAAAGAAAAGAAAAGAAAAGAAAAGAGAAAAGAAAAGAGAAAAGGGCAGCCAAGATGGCAAAGGAGTAGGAGACCTTAGTTTCTTCTGGTCCCAGGAACTCAGCTAGATCTATCAAATTATTCTGAACACCTGTGAACTCAACCACAGATAACAGTTACAACTCTACAAATAGAAAAGCAACCACTTTCTGCAGGGTAGGGGCTGCAGAGAAGTGAATCTGACGCCATATATGGGAGGATAAACTGCGGGGTGTGGGGGAGCCTCCCTAAGCCAACTACTGGAAAATGACAGAGAAGCACAGCGCAAAATCGCAAAATCAGAACTTTCAGAAGTCTGCTCCAGTGAGGGAATCCCTGCCTGAAAGGCACTCTGGTGGCAAAACAGGGTGGAATCCTAGGTGGGCCAGTGTGGGCTCGGGATCCCCAAGGTCAGAGAAAGACCAGGGGTGCCTGAGTGCAGCAGAGTTCCCAGGCATCAGAGCAGGAAAGCTGGCTGCAATTAGCAAGCCTAGGAGAGGGCTCTCAGCTCGGGTTGCCATAAACCACAAACCCCCCAGGCACTGTCGGGCAACTACTCTCCGAGCAGGGGCCCAGCAAGCTGCAGAACTGCGGGGAGACCCCCTTCCCTACCCCAGCAGGACTGGCGCAGATGCACGCTACAGGAGTCTGCAGGGTTTGGAGAATCAAAGTGGGGTCATGACGCTGACACAGAAATGCTAGGTCACAGGCTGGGGGAGCACAGAGTGCAGAGGGAGACCAGGGAGACAGGAGTGATTGCTTTTCCCTGAGGACGCACTGAGGAGTAGGGCCCTGAGCTCTCAGCTCTGGGGCTGGAGACTGGGAGGCTGCCATTTTCATTCTCATCCTCTAAAGCTGCATGGAAGGCCTTCAGGGAACAAAAGCCACATAGAGCAATCCTGAGCGGCTTAACTTAGCCTGGCCCCCTGGCAAGGGCGGTGCAGTTCGATCAGGGGCAAAAACACCTGTGAATCAGTGCAACAGGCCCCTCCCCCAGAAGATCAGCAAGAACATCCTGCTAAGATCAAGTTTACCCATCACAGAGAACTGCAAAATTCCAGCACTAGGGGAAAACAGTATATAGAATTCATGGGGATTTTCTCATGATTCTTTAGTCTTTCAATTTTAATTTTTTTTCCGCTTTCTTTTTCAACCAATTTCTTATTTTATCAACTCTTTAAGTCTTTTTTAATTTTCATTTTTACAGTTATTTTATCCTTTCATTGTATTTAATTTTATTTTTGTATATATATAACTTTTTCTTTCTTTACAATTTTGGAATGTAGTTTCTTCTAACAAACTGACCAAAATACACCCAGAATCTAATGTTTTGCTCTGTTCTCTTCACCTGTCTGATATTCTCTCTTTTTTCATTTGAGTCTTTTTTTAATTTTCATCTTTACATTCTATCCTTTCAATGTAACTAATTTTATTTTTGTACATATATACAAATTTTTCTTTCTTTACGATTTTGGGATGTGGTTTCTTTTAATAAAGAAACCAAAATACACCCAGGATATAGTGTTTTGTTCTGTTCTGTTTATATTCTTTTTTTGTCTTTTAATTATCATTTTTATAGTTAGATTCTATCCTTTCATTGTATTTAATTTTATTTTTGTACATATATAAGTTTTTCTTTCTTTACAATATAGGGATCTAGTTTTCTAACAAACAGACCAAAATATACACAGGATCCAGTGTACTGCTCTGTTCTGTTCACCTGTCTGATTATATTCTCTTTTTTTTTTAATTTTTTTTTAAGTTTCAAGTCTCTTCTCGTTTGTTTAGTGTATATTTCTCTGGCATCATTGTTGCCATTTTAGTATTTTGTTCTCTCATTCATCTATTCTTCTCTGGACAGAATGACAAGATGGAAAAACTCCCCTCAAAAAAGAGAACAAGAGGCAATACTGACTGCCAGAGACCTCATCAGTATAGATATAAGATATCGGAATTAGAATTCAGAATAATGACTATAAATATACTAGCTAGGGAGGTACACCTGGGTGGCTCAGTTGGTTAAGTGTCTGCCTTCAGCTCAGGTCATGATCCCAGGGTCCTGGGATCAAGCCCCACATCAGGCTCCCTGCTCAGCGGGTGTCTGCTTCTCCCTCTCCTTCTGCCCCTTCCCTCGCTTGTGCGCACGTTCTCTCGCTCTCTCTTTCATTCACTCTCTATCTCAAATAAATACATAAATAAAATCTTTTAAGAAAAAAAGATACTAGCTGGGCTTGAAAAAAGCGGAGAAGGCACTAGAGAATCCCTTTCTTGAAAAATAAAAGAACTAACATCTAATCAATTTGAAAGCAAAAAGGCTATTAATGAGATGCAATAAAAAATGGAGGCTCTAATCGCTAGGATAAATGAGGCAGAAGAAAGAATTAGTGATATAGAAGACAAAATGATGGAGAATAAAGAAGCTGAAAAAGGGGCGCCTGGGTGGCACAGTCGTTAAGCGTCTGCCTTTGGCTTAGGGCGTGATCCCAGAGTTCTGGGATCGAGCCCCACACCAGGCTCCTCCACTAGGAGCCTGCTTCTTCCTCTCCCACTCCCCCTGCTTGTGTTCCCTCTCTCACTGGCTGTCTCTGTCAAATAAATAAAATCTTTAAAAAAAAAAAAAGAAGCTGAAAAAAAAAAAAGAGATAAACAACTACTGGATCATAAGGAGAGAATTTGAGAGATAAGTGATACCATAAAGTGATATATTGGAATAATTGGGATCCCAGAAGTGAAAAGAAAGAGGGGCAGGCAGAAGGTATATTGAAGCTGATTATAGCTGAGAACTTCCCTAATCTGGGGAAGGAAACAGGCATTCAAGTCCAGGAGGCACAAGAGAACCCCCCTCAAAATCAATAAAAATAGGTCAACATCTTGAAATATTATAGGGAAAAATAAAACAAGACGAAATCAGAGAGAGAGACAAACCATAAGAGACTCTTAATCATAGGAAACAAACTGAGGGTTGTTGGGGCGAGGGAGGTAGGGGAATGGGGTAGCTGGGTGATGGACATTAAGGAGGGCATCTGATGTAATGAGCACGTGGTATTATATAAGACTGATGAATCCCTGAACTCTACCTCTGAAACTAATGATGCACTATATGTTAATTAATTGAACTTAAATTTTTAAAAAATTAAATTTAATTTTAAAAAAAGAAAAGAAAAGACAAAGCATAAAAAGGTAACAAGAAGTATGGGGGAGGTAGGCCATTACAAACTGATGTTAGTTGATCAAAGACTTAGGACATGAAGTGATATTTGAACCAGGACCTAAGGGAGATAACGAAGGAGGTCATATGGATATCTGGAGAAGGGCATTCCAGGTCAGGGTACCAGTAAGTGTGAAGCACTTATTTAAGGTCAAGCAACAAGGCCTGCATGGTAGAGACAATAGAAAAATCTGAGTTCAGAGCAAGATCTTGCATGAGGGAGGAAGAGCAGGACCACAAAAACTAGCTCATTTTGAGGTCTTGAACTTCTACTCTGAGTTACATGGGAAGCCACTGCAAGATTCTGAGGAAAGAAATTATCTCTTACTTTTTAAAAGGATGACACTAATATTCTGAGGCTAATTTTCTGACAGCCAAAGTAGTAGCAGGGAGCCTTGTTAGGAGTTATGCAGAAGAGAGGACAGATGGTGTTGAACCAGAGTGAACCCCAAATAGAGGTGGTGGGAACTTGGTCAGATTTCATTTGCATTGTGAAACCAACAGAATATGCTGAATTATCGTGTGATGGAAATAAAAGAAGTCAAGGATAACTTCAAGGTTTGGGGTCTGATCAAAAACAAGGACTGAGGTGCCACTTACAGATAAGGGAAGTACTAATTTTTTTAACTAGGTTTCTACCACTATAATCTAAAAGAAGCCTGACAAATATAAAATTTATGCCAGAAATCAGGCATTATAAGTGACAGCCCTAAAATGTGGAACGGAGTCAATAGTAGAAAATGGAGGGTATTTGGTATCCCCCTATTATAAGCAAAGCAGCAGGTAAACTGCCACTTCTTGTAAATTGGACTATGCACCTACTAAGGATGGATGATAGGATACTTATTAAAAAACGTCAGGATGTTGGTATATGGTCAAATATGAAGCAGGCTTCAGTAAGTTCATTAAAAAAAAAGAAGCACACTTTGAGTGAAGTCTCTTTTTTTAGATTTTATTTACTTATTTGAGAGAGAGAGAGAGAGAGAGAGAACACAAGCAGAGGAAGAGCAGAGGGAAAGGGAGAAGCAGGATCCCCGCTAAGCAAGGAGCCTGACTCGGGGCTCGATCCAGGACCCTGGGATCATGACCCAAGCTGAAGGCAGACACTTAACCAACTGAGCCACCCAGGAAAGCTGAGTGAAGTCTTAATAAAAGAAAATCTTTTCAGTCTTTCATTACAAATCCAAGATTGCTGATAATCTTGCAATTTACGGGGATGAAAACTTAAAATCCCTAAACAAAAATTAGAGCATTTAACAAAATATGAGAGAAGCCTAATGCTCCAGGCTCATTCCCAAGCATCCTAGCAAAGAACGTATTTACCAATCATAAGGAACTATCCACAGGCTGCCTGGGTGGCTCAGTCAGTTGAGCATCTGATTCCTGGTTTCAGCTCAGGTCCTGATCTCACGGTCATGAGTCAAGCCCCACATCTGGCTCAGCACTCAGCAGTGGGTCTGCTTGAGATTCCCTTTCTCCCTCTCCCACTGCCCCTCCCCCTACTCATGTTCTCTCTCTTTCTCTCTCTCTCTAAAATACATAGATCAAGCTTTTAAAAAAAAAAAAAAAAAAGAACTATCCACTGTGACACATCCTGGAAATAGGGACAAATTAGCTCTGAGTTATGACCTAGAGAAGCTGCTCTCACTGGCTAGAAAGAGAAGCCAACAAGAAAACTGAGCAACTCTAGGATCTGCATGGTTTCTCAACCTCAGTACTACTGGCATTCTGAACTGGAAAATTCTCTGTTGTAGGAGGCTGTCCTGTCCCTTGAAGGATGTTTAACAGTATTATTGGGCTCTACCTACTCGATGCTACCAAGATCTACCTACTTCCCCTGTCCCAGCCTCCCATTATGACAACGAAGATATCTCCAGACGTTGCCAAATGTCCCCTGAGGTAAGAATTCCCCACGATGTGAAACAACTGGGTTACAGTGATGGGCAAATTGTTTAGAGGCATACCAGGCAATTATTTGATTCAAGAACTAGGATTCAGACTTAAGGTACTTGAGAGAAGTTGATCAACTGCAAATAAATAAAACATTAAGTTTATAAAAAGTTGTATTGCCAACAAAGATTTGTTACTGCTCAACCCCTAAGATAGCTCCTGAGACCCCAAAACTTCATCAACAGAAAGTGAGTTGTTGAGGCAATGCAGTTCCCAGTACAGGAATCTCTCAATGCTCATCTTGGCTGTAACTAGGAAAAAAGAAAACAAAAAAAGATCTTCCCAGTGGTAGAACCAAAGACAGCCATATTGGCTAATCAAAAATCTTATTTCACTACCAGGGCAAAGAGTGCTCGCCATACCTGTCCAACAAAATATGTACATGTCATGGAATGGAAAATATCTGTACGTTGTTTCTCCTTTTTCTCTTTTCTAATTGAAAGTTTTTATTGTCTTTATGCTACCGTTCTTCTACCACTGAACACAAGCTTTATTACAATTAGTTATATTTATCATTTAACTGTTAAGTTCCTAGACCCTAAGGCTACCTATTCAAACAGAATTGAGAGAAATAACCCAGAGATATTAGACTTAAAGTTAGATGCAGTACTTAAATGAGTCTTTGAGTTGTCTTCCTTTGCTGGGGGGCACAGGGTAAAATGCACTGGAAGTTGTAAGTGAAAAATGTGCAGTAAGTTGGGTGAGGGCATTTTTTTCAAGGTTGTGTATGTGTGGAAGGACATGCACGCACATTGGGGAGATTATAGTGAATCTCTTGGTTATGCTTGCCCAGCATCCACTATCCCTTCCCACTGTCACACTGCAGTCTTTCAGTGACCTCAGTCCACATGATTCAGACCATGTGACTGACCATACTTCCTATTTCCAGGGTCAGCAGTTAGTACCTGATCCAGATCTGGCCTATTAATCAGATGCTATCCCTCTGACCACAGACATCAAGTATGGAAACATGACCCAATGCATTCAATGAGATGTAATCCCAGGATTTATACTAAAACCATGGGTAAGAGAAACATTTTTTATGTTTAGCCTGCAAAACTGAAAGATTGTAAACCAAGAGCCATCAGAGGGCTCCACATGGAGAAAGCCTACATGAAAGTACCTGTAACACAAGAGAAAGCCACTGAGTATGTCCTAAGGCCATTGTTTGAGCCCTTAAAACCATCTGCATTTGAAGAAGCACACTTCTTTAGGCCAGTGGCCTAAACTAGTATGAGTAGGGTTTTCATCTCATGCAAGTGAAAGGAACTGAAAATTTTAATATTATCATCAGTTATCAGATAAACTGATAGCTGATTTTCAAATAAAAAAAAAAAAACTAAACTAAAGCTATAAGAGTTAAATTATTTGCCTAAATTCGTACAGCAAATTACTGGTAGTGTAGTTCAACCCCAGGCAGGTCTGGTTCTAATATGAATGCCCTTTCCACTACATCATACTTTGTCAGGAAAACAGTCTGAAACTTCTCTTTACTTTATAATTATCTGGAGCCATAAGGTAAGTCCTTACATGGAGTGAGTACTCTATTAACATCTGTTGCATGGCCAAAAAAGGAAGAGTAATATGTCCTCCTGCTCTTTCTCCCACTCCTGTACAACCTACCTCTTATGTTACATGGAACATTTCTGAATTATTTTTATAATGTAGGCCAACTTGAGGATATGTCTATTTCTTTACCACCTTCACGCTCCTCCAAAAACTATATTACTATATATAATAGCAAGTGTCTCTAAGCCAAGCCACTTCAATCCTAGAATACCAGTTCCAGCCATAGGGTAAATCAAACCATAGGCTCCAAAACACAAAAGAGAAATCAGAACCTTAGAAAGAGGCCATCACCAAGGCCTGGCTACTCTTTTGTAACAATTAATTGTGAAACTCAGAAGAAGACACCTATACTATCCTAAGAGCGAGGATACTGCTATTCAAGTTAATATTTTAAGATATTTGTAAGAACTACATCAACTTCCAAAAAGTAGAAGCTATTTATAAACAGTCAAATCTCTTTCAAATACTACTAAGGGCAACAGGGAAGGGAAGTGGGACAGGATTTATGAATATCAGATCCCTGACATTTTCAAGATATCTGTCTAAAATGATGAGAATTTTTGACAGAGCTGAACACTCAGTAACAATGCTTCACAAGTCAACTTTTGTTTTCCTAGGAGGTGTGGTAGGTTGATTCACAACCAGGTCAAAGACTCACTGGATTCAACATTCCATTTTACACTGACTCAAAAATATCTACTTTCTGGCTAACATCAACCACTTCCTTAGACTTCTTTACTTTTTCTTTATTTCTAGCCACTGAATTTCTTTTTCAAGCAATTTTTTTTTTTTACAAAGAAACAATGTTTCATCACTTGACAAAAGTTATAGGACAACCTCAAACAGAAAACAAAGCAAAGACAAGATATAAACATTGGGCAGTTAGCTGGGGTCATGCATATAAGAGGGGAGGGTCTCACTTCTAATAACAATTCATTGGAGCAAAACTGCAAATATTTCAACATGGACCTTTAAAATCACTCCCAGATCGTTGAAACTGCTGTCAAATCCAGGATTGCTAATGGTTTATTATATTTAGACATTTACTATTTGCATTCATTTCAGAATTCCAGTTATTATCCAAACAGAATATTAGTAAGAGTCAAATGCATTTTCCTTTGTAGAATGTGAAATTAACAAGAGAACCCCCACCAACTAACAAGAGAAGATTGGGAAATCCTGCCAAGCTGGACACTCAAAGAGCAGAAAGGACACAAGCTACAGAAGTGTTCAACTCCAAGGACAACATATTCAAGAAACAGCAGCAAGTATTAAGCATTGCAGAGATCAAGAACTAACTCGTCATCTTTGTGACAATGCAGCGGACTTCGTGATCAAATCAGAAATACTCTTGTTCTGCAAACCCCAGGACACAAGAGTCAAAAATAAGAACCTTTTCTGTAATATATACTAATGATGTAATGAAAAATCATCCAGACTTCATTTTAGAAACAAAAAATTATTTAACAATAGAATTGTTAAGGGTCTGAAGGGATCAGTTAAAATTTTTAATTAAATTTGACTGTATTTTATGGGATAGTTATATCATAGATCCACAAAGCTCTGGAGAAATACTACTTGCTAATGTCAAGGGTTCAATGAACATAGGTTTTCTAAGTCTTCACCTCTAACTGGGTATTATATATACTACGTCTATCCAGGATGACCTATTTAAAAGCACAGCAATGTAATTTTAAAGACACTTTTTCTGAATGAACCAGTGTAAAGAGCATTTTTATACACTAAACACCTAGAATATAAATATTCTAGCATTAAGGGCTTCCCCTTCTCCTAAAACCATTTGACCTGTGGTGCCTGGGTGGCTCAGTAGGTAAAGCAGCTGCCTTTGGCTCAGGTCATGATCTCAGAGTCCTGGGATTGAGCCCCCATGTTGGGCTCCCTGCTCAGCAAGAAGTCTGCTTCTCAAACTGAGGGCCTCAGAGGGGAGGGGGATGGGGGAATGGGATAGACCGGTGATGGGTAGTAAGGAGGGCACGTATTGCATGGTGCACTGGGTGTTATACGCAACTAATGAATCATCGAACTTTACATCGGAAACCGGGGATGTACTGTATGGTGACCAACATAATATAATAAAAAATCATTAAAATAGGAAAAAAAAAAAAAAAGAAGTCTGCTTCTCTCTCTCCCTCTGCTGCTCCCCCTACTCTTGTTCTGTCTCCCCCCTCTTGCTCTGTCAAATAAATTAAATCTTTTTAAAAAATAAATAAGTAAAGCCATTTGTCCCACCACAGAAATACTTTTTCTGCAAGTAAAATAATTTATACTGGAAAACTTCAATATTTCTAGAACATTTCATATTATTTTATTTATAATAAAGACCATGGAGTTATTGCTCACATATTTTTAAATGTTCATTATCAGTTACTCTGATTTTTAAATGTAAGACTCTTCATTATCAGTTACATAAAATTATTATAGTAATCTTTTCTTCTGTAGCATTACAAGACTGACAAGTGAAGAGGCATTCATTTCAGGAAAATGTAGAAGTAACTTGGGTCTCAACTCTAGTACTGTAAGATGTGTCTCAAGGATTATCAACTACTAATATAGTTATATGCATTTTTATTTTTATTTTTTTAAAGATTTCATTTCTTTGAGAGAGAGAGAGCACAAACAGCTGGAGCAGCAGGCAGAGAGCGGGGGGGGGGGGGGGGGGGGGGGAGGGGGGGGAGAAGCAGGCTCTCCATTGAGCAGAGAGCCTGATGTGGGGCTCAATCCTAGGACCCTGGGATCATGACCTGAGCTGAAGACAGACGCCTAACTGACTGAGCCACTCAAGTACCCCAGTTATACACATTTTTAAATGACTTGCTTTCCTTGAGACATCAGAATAGATTCAAATTTATCCCCATAATGATGTCACTCTTAGTCCCTTGCATTCTGATAGTCTTTCTTGGGTGGGGGAGGGTGAGATGGAATTACAGATAGCACGCTATTACAAATAGCACGCTAGGAAACTGCACGTTAGAATATGTCACATGTAAATATCTTGTACTTGAGTAGGAAAAAAATTGAGAATCACTGACTTACATACAAAATTTTGTTTTATTGCCAGATAAGACATAAAAACTATGTGGTCCAAGTCCTAGCTCTTTATTCAGCTAAGTGCTTGTTTCATGGTCTATGCATTTAAATTATAAGTGGGGGCTTTTTAGGAATTAGAATCCTACACTTATAGGACACACATTTTGAAATAGGGATATTTATAAAATAATGGTCCCTAAAGAATAATCATACACATTAGTAGTAGCAGGAAAAGATTCACATAAGAGTTTTAAGAACTATTACCTCTGAAGTTTTAAACAGATTAAGTAAACACGGTTTAATGGAGGAATACTAGCTAGAGATTTAAGAAAGTAACATTTAGCTTTTCTGTACCACTTTTAAGCAAATATTTGTGGTTAAAATGAAAGGAATTTTGGGAAACCATCCACCAACAGATGATAATCTAAGGTGAAAAAAAATAATTCAGGAATTCAGACAAACTAGACATATTTTGAGGTAAAAAGCATTTAAAGTGAATTTCCAATTACCCCTGCTGAGACATGGCAATTGAAGAACTATGAAAGAACAGCTAATAGGAGATAATACTAATTATGTCATTCGACTTACTTAATGTACATTACTGAATATCCAAAGTTTAAAATTTGGGGACTTTTAGAATGGTAGAACAAACACAGTAATACTAGGAGAGATAAAATTAAAGCTACCATGTAGGGAACTGAATATGAAAGTTGAGGACTTCCTAAATTCCTAAAATCCTAGGATTTTTACCTAGACTGTCTCATTCTTCTTCATGACAACCTTGTGAGGCAATCTTATCATCCTCATTTTACAGATGAGGAAACTATGATTTAAAGAGATTGCATAACTTTCCCAAGATCCCACAGAAGAAAATTCTGATTTGTGACTGAAACCCAGATTAGCTTGGCTCCAAAAGAAATGAATCTTCTTTCACTACACCCTGCAAACTGGCAAAAAAACACCTACACTAAAAATTTTAGTATTTTAATTAAAAGCTTCAAAAGGAAGAGACAATATCAAGCTTAGAGTAAGTGATGATATATAGACAAAATCTTAGTCATAATTTGATAAAGATATATAAATATTTAAGAAATAATTCCAAGTCATCCATGACATTAAATTTTATAAAGCTAAATATTTAATATCCCCCAAAATGGAGAAATCTGAAAATTTTTGTAGAAAGGCACTAAGTAAACTTCATCTGACCTAGATATTTTGAACACAAAGGAAAAACTTGAGAGGTCCCATATTTTGTTGGCCATACAGCAGTTTCACATGGGTAACTAGAATTATATTTATACTTATAAAATAAGAAAAAGTGGGGCACTGCTTGTCTGATTTCTTTTGTTCTGACTCTAATCTGTCCTCTATTTATTCTTTTCTGTTTTTCCTCCAGATCTTGGAGCCCTCTTCTAAATTAGGGTAACCAAGTCTCAAGTTCAGGAACTGCAAGTTTAGGTGCAGATGCAGATACACTGCAATAAAGACCATAGTACTGCAATGATTGGTAGAGTGTTAGAGAAGAAACAAAAGTTTCGGTAATTTTCCAAAGTATTAACTACCATGGAACTATTGTGACTTTTCTTTTCTACACTCTTTTGTTGTTGTTCTTACTATTGTTTTAATGTAAGCTCTACGCCCAACGTGGGACTTGATCTCACGACCCCGAGATCAAGAGTCCCATGCTCTACTGACTGAGCCAGCTAGGCACCCCATCTTCTCTATAGTCTTTTTAGCTGATCCTAATGCATTTAACCTTTATTAAAAAAGCTAAAAATAGTAAAGAAAGAAGAAAAGAGGGAGGGAGGCGGGTAAAAAAAAAATAACTGGACCTTAATTTAAAAATATTTAAGCATCTTAATCTTTCTTAAGTTCCAAAACTATGACCTGCTTGTTCACTTTAATCTCTCAGGTGGTGTGGTAGATTAACCCTACAGAAGCATGCCAAAGTCAAAGGAGATATGGAGAAATAATATCAAGGCAATCTAAGATCTATAAATTCTGAGACATAGCTCTCAATTTCAATATCTAAGAAGTTAGTTATATAAATGAGCTAAGTATGAAAAACAGATTTAGGGTATACTAAAACTGAAAAGCAGGATTCAAATACTTAAAGAAGAATGCAGAAATTCCCTAAGTATGGAAAAATTACAAATATACACATACATGAACTTAACCCATTTATTATTCATTACAAACTAAAGTTCTGTTAAAACATTTTCCAAGCAATACCATGAAACAACACCCAAGATAGTTTTCAGTCCTATTAAAATACTGACTTAAATGTTTCTAGATAATTACTTCATTTTCCATAAAACAGTTCTACTAAAAAAAGTTCCCATTTATAGGCTTTCTTTTTCCATTACAAAAATACACTTATTCCAAGACAACATACATAAGATTGATCCAATTTATTAACTGAAACACTGAATAATCAATGGTCCTTTGGACCTGTCTTCAAAAGAAGATGCTCATTCAAAAATCAAGTACAAAACTTCATCTACTAATACAGGAGCCCAATTTTAAAACAAGCTTTTATTTGTATAACAAGTTCATTTGATTTCTTTCTTTTTTTTTTCTTATTACCAAAATGCAACCCATTCATCTAGGCCTTGATGTACAAACATGACTTCCTAGTCACAAGATCGCATCGTAAGTCTCATGGAAATTAAATTACTATAGTTTTTATAAACACTATTTCCATCTGCAAACAGAAATTAAACTCCTTACAATATTTTGGTGTTATATATTTATGCTGGTTTTCAAACTTGATCATTTCAGTTCCCCTTTTCCTTTATATTTACTATCTGTAACAGATATCTTGGAAATGTTAGTGCTGTGTACGTGGCTGGGTAGTTACTGTACAATTCAACCTCATTTCATTGTTTGAAAATTTTCATGCAAAATAAAGGAGAAAATAAAATGTCAGCTCGAAAGTTCACAGACCAGAGTTATAACTATGTAATACTTGAAGATGAAATGAAAGTGATTTGTCTACCAAAAGTGTGAATTCTTACTTCCAAATTACTGACATCAAACCTCTAAAGTGGTGCAGAAGCTGCATTAACTGGACCGTAAATAATTTTACCTGGTATATAATTAATGCTGTTAAGTATATAATATACTAGTATATAATAAATGTACCATCAGTGCAGAAGAGAAACAGATCTTGACCAACGGCCATTCAGGGAAAAAACAGGGAAAAGGTTTCCAAGTATGCCTATATAACTCTCTTAATATATTCCCAGGACCTTTGGAAGTATAGTTCCCTTGGTTCAATAGTACTAGCAAAAAAGATTCCTGGATTACGAAAGATTACATTCACCCTTCCCTTGCATTCTGACAAATGTGTGGTTCTTGAATATTTCTTTCTAAAGACTACAAAGGTATACCAAGACTACAACACTAAACTCGTGAAATAATTACATATTGCAAGGTTTTTAAAAATCCTATTCCCATCCCATAGGTTAAAAAGCATTTTCTAGTCTTTTATCACTAAAATAGTTTTGGTTTTTTACTAATTTTTCCGTAACACTTTTATAATGACTCTACTGGGGAAATTGTTTTACTATCTTAGAATACCTTGAAGAAAGACGAAAATGGTACAACTGCACCTTTACAGCAGTTTATGTCAAAGTGACAATGAGACCAGTATGAATGTATGCAGCTTCTTACGAATTAAAAAGGGGGGGGTTAACCATTAAGGTGAACGAAAATGAAAGACTACCAGCCTTAATAAATTATTAGATTTCGGACTGCACAGCACTAGAAATCAAGATCACAAATATACAAAGTAAAAACCGACAACTTCACAGTTAATTTGCGCACGACGTACCCAGCCCGGCTCTACCAACATCAACCCAATTAGCGTTTCAGAAAGTTGATGCTAACAAGACTCTGAGGCAGAAAACTGACCGAGAGGTGCCTCGAACACCTCCTCAACCCTAAATGGCAAAGAGAGTACAGAGCGGAAATTGCCCCGGTTGCATGAGCTTCGCACGTAACAGTTTTTCTCTTGACTGAGTCTTGGGGGTCACCTCTGGCCATGACAGGCGCGGGTACTGAAGGTGGAGGATAAAAGCGGGAGGTCGGGAAGCTAATGCATGGGAGATGGGCTGGTGACGGGGTGCGCGGGTCAAGGGGGACTTCAGGGCCCGAGAGGCAGGATGGGCTCGAGGGAACACCTAGGGGGTTGGGGGTGGCCGCCCCAGCCGGAGGGCCGCGCCAGGAGAGAAGCGCTATGAGAGAAGACGGTGCGGGGGTGATGGGTGGTGCCCACAGCACCGCTAACTCCGCCCCACACCCCGCAGCCCACCGACCCGGCGACGGGGCGGGGCCGCTGCGCCCGCCTCAGCCCTTTCGCGCCGGCACCCGCCCCCTCAGCCTCCAGTCCCGGGTTGGTGGGAGGGGCCGGCCTCGCCGGGCCGGGTGTGCAGCCCGGCCCGAGCCCCAACCAGGAATGCTCTATCGCGGGTGGAGGACGGGCGGGAGACCCTGCAGCCTGGGGCGGGAGTGGGGGTGGCCGAGGGCGGAGGAAGAGCCTTCGGCGCAGCCGCCGCAGCCGGGGCTCAGTCCCAGGCGCCCCGCTGCGGGCAGGGAGTGTGGCCCCCGTTCTCCGCTTGCCTGCCCTCCTCTTCCCCCCTCCCTCGGCGTTGCCCCGGGCAACAGCGCCAGCCGCCGGCGGCGCGAAACTCACCTACCTAGAACCTGACAAGCAGGAGCCCCTCAGACCCGGGAGCCAGTCGCCACCCCGCGTCACGGGGGCCGCCACAGCCAATGGGCGCCGCTGTCACGAGCCTCTGCGGCCAATCAAACTGCACTCCGGTCTTCGGGCACCCTCGAGGCTCCAGCCAATGGGCACGAGCTGGAGGCGGGAGCTGCCGCCCGGCCCCCAACCCCCTCCTCCCCCACCTCCCAGGAGGCGGGGCGCGGCCGATTGGCCAGCGACCCAGAGGGGTGGGATTCGGGCTCCAGGCCAGGTGGGCGCGCGCGGACCCGGGGCTGCGGGTGCGGCGAAAGGGGGCGTGGACCTGTGGCTGCGGCTCTCTGGGTCCGCTACCCGGCTCGGTGGGGTCTCGAGGTCCTCGTGTTGCACTGCCTTCCTGGTCCCTGTGACCCGCTCCTCTCTACCCGGCGTCCAGGGCTGCGGGGGTGGGAGTGAGGGCGGGATGGGGCCGGAGGCGGACGGCGGCGTCACAGGAAACTTTGGGAGGCTCGCCTGGCCGCGACCGGGAAGTGGCCGGGCCGGGGGTGATAAGCTGGGGCCGCCTGGAAGGGACTACCCGGCGGGTCGGCAGCCGGAAAGGAATTCGGAGGGTGGGGGCGGAGGCGTGATTAAAATGTTAAGTGTGCCCGCGGGGTGCTGGGCGATCCCAGGAGCTGAAATCTCAAAGAACGGAAGCTGCTTTGGGACCGCGGACCCCGCACCTCTGAATACGCACTTTTCACCCTCAGAATCATTCACCTTTCCCTGTACATTTTAGTTGCATCTACTGTAATATTGATACTTTTAGAATGGTTTTCGGCTAAGGCAGGAGCTATGTCTCATTCCTATAATTCCCAGTGCCTGAGACTGTCTTAAAAAAAGGGTTAGACACTCAGTGCTGGAATGGGGATGGATGCTGTTAAGCGTACAGCAGGTCCTGCGAGTGGTCCCCTGTAATAAAAGCTCTTACCTCTTCCAGAGTCTAGAATACGCGAAGAACCCAAATTGGTTTGCTCTTCCAGTGAGGGTTGTTTCAGGAGCTTCCTTCACCAAAAGAATTTAGTGGAAAATGAGTAATGTTAGCTAAACAAAGATATCTAGGTGATCTGTAACAGTATGATAGGTGTTATTAGTCACTATTCGAGGGTGTGTTCCTGCAGCCGACTTTTTAAGGCATTGTATCCTGTACATTGGTTGAACCACATTCTTTGCCTGGGGCAAATTAACGTCAACCCCATCTCCACCCCCCCTTAAACTTCTGAATTACGTGGAAGCCAAAGAAGAATGGTGAATATTTTTTTAAAAAAACAGTGTTAGTTGTTTAACCAAAATGAACAGCCCTACACATAAACAAATCTTAAACTGGACTTTTCTTGTCCGCTGTTTCAAGTCAAAGAAAGCAAAACATGCGCTAAAGACAAAAAAAAATTAAATAAGAGGCTTACTTCTTCCTTTTAAAGATGTGAGAAGAGAGTTCCCTTTCTCAGAATATTTGCTTAGAAAATCTGTAATCGGTGAATACATTCTTTCTTCTTTGAATTGTATATACATCCTTTTAAAAACTAGTTAGGTCTCTGTCAGCTAATGTTTTGTCAGCTTTACATTCCAGGAATGTCTTTAAAGACTTGGGAGATAATCAAGATGTCACTCTGAAATGTGGACATCTAGAGACATACCAGTGCCCAGAAACGGATAAAGAAAATATGATATATAGATATCTAGAGAGATAGATAGATGCATCTACACCCAATGAGATATGATTCGGCTAGAAAAAAGAATGAAATCTCGTCACCTGCAACCTTGAGGATGGACCTTGATGACATTGTGAAATAAGTCAGGCAGAGAAAGACAAATACCCTATGATCTTACTTTTTCTGGAATCTTGCAGGGGAAAAAAGGCTCATAGATACAAAGAGCATATTGATGGTTGGGGTAGGATTGAAATGGATGAAGGGGATAAAAGGTACAAACTTCCAGTTATCAAAGAAATATGCCATGGGGATGTAATGTACATCATGGTAACTATAGTTAATAATACTATATTGCATATTTGAAAGTTGCTAAGGTAGAGAATCTTAAAAGAGTCCTCATCACAAATTAAAAAAAAAAAAAACCTCTTGTAACTATGTATGGTTTCAGATGTGAACTATACTTATCATGGTGATCATTTTGCAATATATACAAATATCAAATCATTATGTTGTAAACCTGAAGCCAATATAATATTATATGTCAATTATACTGCCATAAAAAGCAAAGGGAGATAACACCCACTTTCCAGGGGAAAACCAAGAGTCTAACTTCAGTGGGCAAATCACTCCAAATTGCAAAACTACCTTCTGTCATAAAGATATAAGAAGTTTGTTTTTCCTCTAGATAAAGCTAATTAGTTAACACAGATGGTCACTCCAATTACAAAATAAAATTAAGATGAATTATGTGTGCAAATGGTATTGTCTAAGGCCTCTTATTTGAGAACTGTTTATCTTGAAAACTTATGTAATGGGTTGTATATGCTTGGCTATTCAAAGGGTACAATTTCTTTCTGTCTTTACAATCTCTTTCCTAATTGCCTGTAATGCACATCACGTTCTGGTTTAATGCTGTGTTTTATTCCTTCATTACCTTTGTGGAGAGGATTTCTGGGTTGGGAGAAGATTTTGTTTTTAATTCTATTTCCCCATAAATACTCATGCCCAAAATATTGAGACTAGGAAACTAAGGAAAGTCATTATATTTTAGTGTTTAATTTGTTCTTAAAAATGATCTCAGATTAGATAAGATTAGATGATACCTAATCACTGAACTACCAATACATTTTAATAGATTCAGAAATGGTAACAAGATTAATGTTTGGTATGTATTTTGTAGTGCTGCTAACTGCACAAACTAAGTGTATGTGAATAAACCTCATAAAATAGAAATTAATTTTCTGTGAATATTAAATGTTGTGATATATGTCATGTCAATATAAATGAAATCCATGAATGTTTGTGCATTAAATAGTTAGGTTAAGGCCAAAATATAGTTTAGGGATTGCTCTGCCAAGGCATATCTTTTCCAAGAACCTGAGGATTTCTCTACCTTTATACAAAGGGAATCTAAATCTGGAAAGATCTGTTTGGTAAATTAGTTATTACATATTTGCAGAAAGTAGTTTCAAATCAAAGTCTGATGGTGAATTAGAACGGTTCGATATACAGTGTGTGTGTGTGTGTGTGTGTATTTATATGTGTGTGATAAGGAACTCAAATTTCTGAAAACACTAAGAATCTTTCCACTTCCTCAGCAATTTGCTCAGTTCTCACCTATTCACTCAAGAAACTTAAAAGCTGCTTGCCATATGCCAAGCATTGTGCTAAGAAATACAATTTTGAGTGAATGTACTTGAAGTAAATGAATGTGGCAAAAACGTATACTGCATTTTTGAAGCTGAAAAAAGCAATCACAGCAAATCCAGTTTAAATTTTCCATCTGTTTTAATTATCACTTTGCACAGCAACAAATTCAATAAACACTTATTTCATCTGATTTCAGAAATACTGTGCAACTTCTCTTACATCTTGTAAATGTAGGGAAAGTATGGAAAAATAAAGGAAAATAATTTCCTGTCTACATGATCCACAGGCTTTATAAAATACTAGACACCCCACAGGGCCTAGAGGGATATGTATTTTGGTTGAAGTTGCTAGCATAAGATTTAAGAGACTCTTCTATCATTAAAATTTAGATCTATACCAGGTACTACTGTGACTTTTAAAATGCCACAGTACTGCCTAGCTATAGATTTAAAAAACAGTCATTAGTATATATTCCATTTTACCAAATACCAATTTTTGCCTGTTCTAATAACATTACTTGCCTGGACAAATGAATACAATAACATGAATGTCAAACCTTCAGCAATTAGTTAAAAATGTTTTTACAGGCGCCTGGGTGGCTCAGTCAATTAAGTGACTGGCTCTTGACTTCAGCTCAGGTCATAATCTCAGGGTCATGGGATGGAGGCCTGTGCAAGGCTCCGAGCTCAATGGGGAGTCTGCTTGAGATTCTCTTTCTCCCTCTCCCTCTGCCCTTCCCTCCCCCATTCTAAGTAAATAAATAAATAAATAAATAAATAAATAAATAAATAAAATCTTTTTAAAAAATGATTTTAAAAGTTCTCTCCTTACCCTATCTCTCCACCACTTACCCCCTCCCTTCCCATTTTCCTGTTTGTTTCTCATAATTGGCTTCAAGAGAAACCTTGGCTGTGTGCCATCTCAGTTCAAGAGTCACCATACCTTCCCCTCACTCTTTTCCTTAATCTATAGTTCTTCTCTTTTCCTCCTTTCCACCATCGCCTTTGTTTTATGACTCTCTGCCCTCCCTAATCCACTTAACCACCAGCACAAACCTCATAAAATGGTGATCGTGATGAGGCATGCAATATGGAAATCATAACTGTCTTTACTCTATACATGCTGCAGTGATGTTTTCAGTGTATATATAAATTTCTTTGATTTTGAAAACTGTTCTCTTGAATAAGTACTGTCACTAGTGGTCACATTTATGTGAGATTTTCTTTTGGACTTTTTTTTTTTTTTTTGGCTTTACAAATTGCTACATGGCTTCCTTTATTTAACAAATGTGTGTAAGGAAAATAAAGGAGGAAAGGAGAGGAGGAAAGAAGGTGAAATAGAGTTGGAGGAGGAAAATTTCTATTCTGTCTTCAAACTAGATATCAAATCCATTAACACCATCTCACCATCCCTCCTAGCAAAAGGTTGGCTGTCCTCCTAGCACTCTGATATTACTTCCCCTGCTTCCCTGATTTGCTTCACCATTGAGAAATATGGCTGTCAACATTCTCAATCAAGACATGTCCTCCCCAAAATGTGCCTGGATCACTCAAAGCCTGTCCCTTTTTATGTCATCCTTTTCTCAGAATTTACCTGTCCTTTTCCTCATTCCCTTCTTCCTAGCTCACTGGGACTTTAAAGGTAACTGTCAAATGTGTACCACTGGGGGGGACTGCTGCAGTAATGACTTCCAAATGTGGATTAGTACACTAGCTTCATCAGAAGGACAGAAGAACCTTTTCAAAAATACATACTCCTTGATTTCCCCTCTAAAGATTCCAACTTGAAAAGTCTGGGAAGAGTTCAGAAAATCTGTTTGGAATAAGAACCATGAATCCTGTCAACATGGTGGATTAAATATAGGCACTTATCTGTGCTCCTTCCCCAAACTCCTTGGAATAGCATAAATACAGATCCAGATCACCAGGAATCCAAAGCCCCGGGGATCTCTGAAGGCAGTAGTGAGAAGAAAGGCTGAAAACAACAGAACTGGTTGATAAGCTATATCAGGAGTCAGTAAACCTTCACATCACTTCCCAACCAAGCAGCTGGGTAACATACTGCCTTAATCTAATCCAGAGACAATAGGCTATACTCCCTGGTGAGGCTGAACTGGAGAAGCTCTGGCCTTGAAGACATGGAGACAGCTAACTGAGTATAGGGGTGAGGTGTCTTGCTGCACATTGGGGTGAAGGGAGTAAGTAAAAGTCTGCACACTGAACTATGAAAGTTCCTCTCCCACTTAGCTCCTATAATGGCACTTTCCAGATTTGTATCCAGCAGAGGCAGCCAACTTTTCTCACTCTTAGATATGAATAGAAATCTGGGTATCACCATACTTTTTGAGGAAACCCATAGTCATGAAAATCAAACAACAAAACAAACAAAATCGGGGGCGGGGGAGGGGGGGAGTTGAATGTAACCAAAGGAGAAAACAAAAAAAAAATCTGAGAACTATTAGTGATATCCTTAAATAAAGAAAAGATCCATGACTGAAAGCAGGATGTTATTTTTTAAAAGAAATTTTCAAAGGAAAAATGATCTTTTGGAAATTAAAAAATAAGAATTTAAAAGTTCAAAAGAAGATGATAAAATGAAGTTGCAAAGTCTCCAAAGAAGAAAAAAGACAAACAAACAGTTGAAAAACGTAAGAGAAAAGAAAATCTAGGATCAATTCAGGTGTGGCCAGTATTTTCACCACAAGCATCTTTGCTGTAGTCATCACTGCTGCAAGCATTTTCTCACATAACTGATTAGCTGTAAGGCAATTTTGCCATAAAAGATAAAATAACTGGCTGACAGTTTGGTTTCAATTCTCCAGTGACAAAGTTCCCACTTTTATATTATATAAATCTTAGCTAGTAGCCCTCATAATGGTCTATACAGTAGATGTGCTGGTCTTAAAACAGTGGATGATAACAACTATGTTTATTGACTTGATAGAACATACGGTGATGAAATTTACTGGAAGTGTGAAATAATAGAGTGTAAAGCCAGATTACATACTGTCCTAGAAAATGGTAACACATCAGTTACAATGATAACAAAGCTCAGTTAAAAATGCATTACAGCATTAGCATCTCTTCCACATTTCCCATTGAACTTCAGAACATCCATCAAGGAGCACGTGATGATATGCCAAGAACAAACAACACTCTAGAGGGCTTTCACAATGCAATACAAAGCTCAGTTAAAAATATTGCATCTTAGTATTTGGAAGCTTGATGCCTCTCTTAATGAATGAAGAAATTAATAATTAATTTTATTAATTTTTTCATGTTTTGCTATGACCTTTTTAAATGTCCCTCTTATATTTTTCTTTATTTTATCTTTTATGATGAAATTGCTTTAGGCCCAATTAGTTACACAGTGAAAAAGTTTGTGGCAAAAATGCTTGCAGCAAAGATGTCTACCGCAAAGATGTTTATGGTAAACTACCTAGAACCCAATCCAGGAGATGGAACACCCAACCTCTAGGAGTTCCAAAAAGAGAAGAAGAGGTGGATGGGGGGAGGGGTGGAATTATCAACGAAAGACATTTTCCCAGAAGTGAAAGAAGTGTTTTTCCAGGTTGAAGTCCATCTACTGAGTGCCTTGCAAAATGAATAAAAAAGACAGAGAAAAGCATTTAATCCCAAAATGTCAGAACAGCAGAGATAAAGAGAATCCCTTAAATACTTCAGGTAGAATAAAAAGACTGCAGACAGAGGATTAGGCATGATAACAGAGAAAAGAATTGGGCTTTTCAATAATGATACTGTAAACCAGAAGAAAATAGAGAATTATCTTTTTTTTTTTAAAAAAAGATTTTATTTATTTATTTGACAGAGATAGAGACAGCCAGCGAGAGAGGGAACACAAGCAGGGGGAGTGGGAGAGGGAGAAATCATAGCAGAGGACCCTGACATGGGGCTCGATCCCACAACGCCGGGATCACACCCTGAGCCGAAGGCAGGCTCTTAACCGCTGTGCCACCCAGGCGCCCCGAGAATTATCTTTAAACTCCAAAGGGAGAGTATTTACAATCTAGAATTCCCTACAAGTCTAACCGATCAATCAAGTCTAAGATAAAATAAAGCAATCTTAAAAACAATTTAAAGTTATATATGAAAATGATTAGCCAAGAGTAGTAATTCTGGCAGTTATAAATATCTTATGAAAATTTACAGGTTATTGTTAATTATTTTCTACAAAACAATTCATTTCAAATGTATGCTGTACAGGAAAGTGAGATTCAAATCAACATAATAAAATTTTTATTTAGTTTAAGAGAAAATAAAGGTGTCCCCAGACACGCAAAATAAGAAAAAGCTTTATTTCTATGGAACCTCTTCTCAGGGAGGTACTCAAAGATGTTTGCCACCAAAAAGGGGAATTTAAAAAAAGATGTAGACATGTATCAACACCGGAGAAGGGAAAAGAGAATACCCAGGATGATGGTGAAAGAAATTTCTAGGATTAACAACTGTATGACAGGCCTAAAAAACAACCAGTACAGACTGAGTCAGAAGGAAAGTCTCCAGAACTGATTATCTCCAAGAAGAAAAAAAAAAATGGGATCAATGAATTCTCAACATACTTCACTACACAGAGAGATGTATTAGCTTTATAACCAATTTGGAGATGACTTCAGAGCAGGCATATAGGAAATGAAGCAAATGGAAAATGATGCAATTATTACCTACAGGAAAAAAATTATATTAAGAAACTTTGCATTTTAAAAATGTAATCATAGTACGCATGTGACTCAGCCTTAAAAAATAATTACATAATCTCCCTAATCTAAGAACTGAATATTGATTTAACCCCAAATTATAATATTGTAGGTACTACAATATTTTAGGAATAGGGTGAGGGAAATTCTTGAGTGGAAGCAATATGAGAGAACTAAATCTACTTCTTCCATATTAAGAAGTCAGCAAATAATCCCTAACACTGAAAAATGAAGACAGGCAGCTATAAGTACGCTTCATGGTAGGAAGGATAAACACCAGTGCTGAGAGAAGAGTTCAAATATGGAGCTAGTGATGGGAACTGAAAAGTAACAGTGAGGCTGGGGGATCCTTAATGTTATAAATCTTGGGCTATCACTTCACTTGTATTGCTTTGATGAAAAAATTTTTAAATAATAAATAAATAATTTAAAAGATCTGCAGGTGAGTCTGTTGTACAGCCAGATTGGAGAACTACTGAGTTAAAGAAGGCGACAAGGAGCATCTGCCCCCATCACTACAGATAGCATACACAATTAAAAGGATAATACCAGACGTAATCAGGTTCCATCTTTGCTTTCTAACTCCAATGGTTATTCACTCAAGGAATTTTCTGAGCACCTATTATGTGCCAAGCACTGTGAGGGGTTCTGAGGAGATGACAGGGAAATTCAGGGTCAGAGCTCCTCCCCTGGAGTCCAGAGGGAGATACAGACAGTAAGCAAAAAAAACAAATTCACAGTCCATCTACAGATTGTGATAAATGCAAGGAAGAAAATGAATAAGATGATGTGAGGGAAGAAAGAAAATGGGAAAGAATCAAAAAGGCCAAGATTCAGGTCTTAGCTTCACAGTTACAGACTTAGGAACTGAAGTTCAAATCCCCCCCTCGTAACTTTTCTCAGCCTTCATTTCTGGGTCTATTAATCACAAGTAATAATTCTGACCTCACTGGTTCTTATGAGGATTCATTGAGACGGAGTAAATGAATGAATTTTCAATTTATAAATTCCTATTCATATATAAGATTTTTACCCTTAGGGGAGCCCTTGTCAAGTTCTTTTTTTTTTTTTTTTTTTTAAGATTTTATTTATTTAACAGAGAGAGAGAGACAGCCAGCGAGAGAGGGAACACAAGCAGGGGGAGTGGGAGAGGAAGAAGCAGGCTCACAGCGGAGGAGCCTGATGTGGGACTCGATCCCAGAATGCTGGAATCACACCCTGAGCCAAAAGCAGACGCTTAACGACTGAGCCACCCAGGCGCCCCCCCTTGTCAAGTTCTTAACTGGTTTCTTTGCCTGCTTCCTTAAGGTTCTATGTGCACACTGTCAACAGATGCAGCCATCTAACCATCATTTTCATTTTGTTCTTCTCACATTCAGATGCTTTGGCTTAGAGGTAAATCTAGTTTCTGAACTTCGCTTCAGGGCCCTTAAAAATCTACAAGCAATTTAACTATCTAGACTTTTCTTCCACCACACTGTTACCTCTCCCTCTTTCCTTCCAGCAATGGAATACTTGATGCCTCTACGTGTGGTTTAATTTCTTTTTAATTTACGTACAGTAAAATTCACTCTTTGATGTACAGTTCTATAAGTTTTTTTTTTTTTTATTATATTATGTTAGTCACCATACAGTACATCCCCGGTTTCCGATGTAAGGCTCGATAATTCATTAGTTGTGTATAACACCCAGTGCACCATGCAATGCGTGCCCTCCTTACTACCCATCACCAGCCTATCCCATTCCCCCACCCCCCTCCCCTCTTAGGCCCTCAGTTTGTTTCTCATAGTCCATAGTCTCTCATGTTTCATTCCCCCTTCTGATTACCCCCCTTTCTTTATCCCTTTCTTCCCCTACCGATCATCCTAGTTCTTATGTTCCATAGATGAGAGAAATCATATGATAATTGTCTTTCTCTGCTTGACTTATTTCACTTAGCATTATCTCCTCCAGTGCCGTCCATGTTGCAGCAAATGTTGAGAATTCGTTCTTTTTGATAGCTGAGTAATATTCCATTGTATATATGGACCACAACTTCTTAATCCAGTCATCTGTTGAAGGGCATCTCGGCTTCTTCCACGATTTAGCTATTGTGGACACTGCTGCTATGAACATTGGGGTGCATATGGCCCTTCTCTTCATTGCGTCTGTATCTTTGGGGTAAACACCCAGTAGTGCAATGGCTGGATCATAGGGTAGCTCAAGTTTTAACTTTTTAAGGGGCCTCCACACTGCTTTCCAGAGTGGCTGTACCAACTTGCACTCCCGCCAACAATGTAGGAGGGATCAACTTTCTCCACATCCTCTCCAACAATTGTTTCTTGCCTTGTCTATTTTTGCCATTCTAACTAGCGTAAGGTGGTATCTCAGTGTGGTTTTGATTTGAATTTCTCTGATGGCTAATGATTTTGAACGTTTTTTCATGTGCCTGTTAGCCATTTGTATGTCTTCATTGGAAAAGCGTCTCTTCATATCTTCTGCCCATTTTTTGATTTGTTTATTTGTTTCTCGTGTATTGAGTTTGAGAAGTTCTTTGTAGATCTTGGATACCAGTCCTTTATCTGTAGTGTCATTTGCAAATATATTCTCCCATTCCGTGGGTTCCCTTTTAGTTTTTCTGACTGTTTCCTTGGCTGTGCAGAAACTTTTAATCTTGATGAAGTCCCATAAATTCATTTTATCTTTTGTTTCTCTTGCCTTTGGGGATGTGTCATGAAAAAGTTTGCTTTGGCTGATGTCGTAGAGGTTGCTGCCTATGTTCTCCCCTAGGATTTTGATGGATTCCTGTCTCACATCGAGGTCTTTCATCCATTTGGAGTTTATTTTTGTGTATGGTGTGAGATAGTGGTCAAGTTTCATTCTCTTACATGTAGCTGTCCAATTTTCCCAGCACCATTTATTGAAGAGACTGTCTTTTTCCCACCGGATGTTTTTTCCTGCTTTATCAAATATTAGTTGCCCAAAGAGCCGAGGGTCCATTTCTGGCTCTCTATTCTGTTCCATTGGTCTATGTGTCTGTTTTTGTGCCAGTACCATGCTGTCTTTGTGATCACAGCTTTGTAGTACAGCTCGAAATCCGGCATTGTGATGCCCCCAGCTTTGTTTTTCCTTTTCAACAGTTCCTTGGAGATTCGGGGCCTTTTCTGTTTCCATACAAATTTAAGGACTATTTGTTCCAGTTCTTTGAAAAATGTCCTCAGTATTTTGATCGGGATAGCACTGAAAGTGTAGATTACTCTGGGTAGCATGGACATTTTAACTATGTTAATTCTTCCGATCCATGAGCATGGAATATCTTTCCATCTTTTTATGTCTTCCTCAATGTCTTTCAAGAGTGATTTATAGTTTCTAGAATATAGGTCCTTTACGTCTCTGGTTAAGTTAATTCCAAGGTAACGTATGGTTTTTGGTGCTAATGTAAATGGGATGGATTCCCTAATTTCTCTTTCTTCGGTCTCGTTATTCGTGTATAGAAATGCAACTGATTTCTGAGCATTGATTTTGTATCCCGCCACGTTACTGAATTGCTCTATAACTTCTAATAGTTTGGGAGTGGCTTCTTTTGGGTTTTCCATATAGAGTATCATGTCATCTGCGAAGAGAGACATTTTGACTTCTTCTTTGCCGATTTGAATACCTTTGATCCCTTTTTGTCGTCTGATTGCCTTTGCAAGGACTTCTAGTACTATGTTGAATAATAGTGGCGAAAAGTGGGCATCCTTGTCGAGTTCCTGATCTTAAGGGAAAGGCTTCCAGCTTTTCCCCATTGAGAATAATATTTGCAGTAGGCTTTTCATAGATGGCTTTTATGAGATTGAGAAATGTACCTTCTAGTCCTATACTCTGAAGGGTTTTAATCAGGAAAGGATGCTGTATTTTGTCAAATGCTTTTTCTGCATCGATTGAGAGGATCATATGGTTCCTGAGTCTTTTCTTGTTGATATGATGTATCACGCTGATTGATTTGCGAATATTGAACCACGCTTGCATCCCAGGTATGAATCCCACTTGATCGTGATGGATAATCCTTTTAATGTACTGTTGGATTCTATCAGCAAGTATCTTGTTGAGGATTTTGGCGTCCATATTCATTAGGGAGATTGGTCTGTAATTCTCCTTTTTGATGCGGTCTTTGCCTGGTTTGGGGATCAAGGTAATATTGGCCTCATAGAATGAGTTTGGTAGCTTTC
This sequence comes from Ursus americanus, assembly GCF_024610735.1. Lineage (NCBI taxonomy): Eukaryota > Metazoa > Chordata > Mammalia > Carnivora > Ursidae > Ursus > Ursus americanus. Next base: position 3,921,789 of record NC_142131.1, read on the forward strand.
CTTCTGTTTCTATTTTTTGAAATAGCTTTAAGAGAATAGGTATTATTTCTTCTTTGAATGTTTGGTAGAATTCCCCAGGAAAACCGTCCGGGCCTGGAGTTTTGTTATTTGGAAGGTTGTTTATCACTGACTCAATTTCTTCATAATTAATTGGCCTGTTTAAGGAATCAATTTCTTCCGGTTTCAATCTTGGTAGTTTATAGGTTTCCAGGAAGGATTCCATCTCTTCCAGATTGCTTAGTTTATTGGCATATAGCTGTTGATAAACATTTCTAATAATCCTTCCAATTTCCATGGTGTTCGTCGTGACCTCTCCTTTTTCATTCATAATTTTAATAATCTGGGTCCTTTCTCTTTTCTTTTGGATAAGTGTTGCCAGTGGTCTGTCAATTTTATTGATTCTCTCAAAGAACCAGCTTCTAGTCCTGTTGATCTGCTCTACTGTACTTCTGGTTTCTGCTTGATTGATTTCAGCTCTAATTTTGGTCAACTGCTTCCTCGTGCGTGGATTAGGACTGTCCCTCTGTTGCTGTTCCAGCTTCTTGAGGTGAGAATATAAAATCCGCATTTTAGATTTTTCTCTTCTTTTGAGTGAGGCTTGGATGGCTATGTATTTTCCCCTTAGGACTGCCTTTGCAGTATCCCATAGGTTTTGGACTGTTGTATTTTCATTCTCATTGGTCTCCATAAATTGTTTAATTTGATTTTTGATTTCCTGGTTTATCGAGTCATTCCTGAGCAGGATGGTTCTTAGTCTCCAAGTGTTTGAGTTTCTTCCAAATTTTTCCTTGTGGTTGAGTTCCAATTTCAGAGCGTTGTGGTCTGAGAATATGCAGGGGATAATTTCAATCTTTTGGTACCGGTTGAGACCTGTTTTGTGTCCCAGAACATGGTCTATTCTTGAGAATGTTCCATGGGCATTAGAATAGAATGAGTATTCTTTGGTTCTGGGGTGTAGTGTTCTATATATATCTATGAGGTCCAACTCATCGAGTATGGCATTCAAAGCCTTTGATTCTTTGCTTAGTTTTTGCCAGGGTGTTCTGTCTATTTCTGATAGTGGAGTGTTGAGGTCCCCTACTATTAATGTATTTTTATTTATATGTCTCTTTATTCTGGTTAAGAGTTGGCTTGTGTATCTTGCTGCTCCCCTGTTGGGGGCATATATATTTATAATTGTCATATCCACTTGTTGAATACTTCCTTTAAGAATAATATAGTGCCCTTCTGCGTCTCTAACTATAGTCTGTAGTTTAAAATCCAATTTATCTGATATGAGAATTGCTACCCCAGCTTTCTTTTGAGGTCCATTTGCGTGAAAGATGGTACTCCATCCCCTTACTCTCAGTCTGAATGCATCTTTGGGTTCGAAATGAGTCTCTTGTAGACAGCAAATGGATGGGTCATTTCTTTTTATCCAATCTGCAACCCTGTAGCGTTTATGGGAGCATTTAAACCATTTACATTGACACTAAGAACTGAGAGATAGAATTTTAATGATGCCATGTTGCCAGTAAAGTCTTTGTTTGTATTGGCTGTGACTTTCTGTTCTGTATCACTCTCGGGGCCTTTTTACTTTTATAGAACCCCCGTAATATCTCCTGTAGGGCTGGCTTCGTGGTTATGAAATTGGTTAGTGACTGGCGATTCTGAAATGTCTTTATTTCTCCATCAATTCTGAATGACAGCCTTGCTGGATAAAGGATCCTTGGCTGCATGTTTTTCTCTGAAAGGGCTTTAAATATGCTCCCCCAACCCTTTCTCTCATTCCAGGTCTGTGTAGACAGGTCTGACGTAATTCTGATGCCTTTGCCTTGGTACGTGAGAAATTTCTTTGCCCTGGCAGCTTTCAATACTGTATCCTTGCATCTAATATTTGCGAAATGCGCTATGACGTGACGTGGCATAGGTTTGTTGTGGTTGAGCTTGGGAGGGGTCCTTTCTGCCTCTTGGACATGAATGTTTGTTTTCTTCGCTAGATTAGGGAAGTTTTCAGCTACAATTTGTTCAAATATCTCTTCTAGACCTCTGTTTTTCTCCACCCCCTCGGGGATGCCGATGATTCTAACATTGGATCATTTCATTGAGTCAGTAATCTCCCGTAACCTACATTTGTGGGCTTGGATTTTTTTAAGACCATCTTCTATTTTCATTTTTTCCTCTATTAACCCATCCTCCAATTCACTAACACGTTCCTCTGCTTCTGTGACCCTGGCCGTCAGAGCCTCTAGTTTTGCCTGCATTTGGCTCACAGAATTTTTAATTTCTGTCAGATTCGTTCTCATTTCTGTCCTTAGGGATTCTATATTCTCAGTAACCTTTTCGTTAATACTTTTTTCAATTCTACTCATCATTTTGACTATCGTTACTCTGAATTCAATTTCTGATACTTTGGTTACATCCATATCATTTCTGTGGCAGAGGCCACAGACTCACTGTCTTTTCTTTGTTGTGGGGGGGGGGGCTTCTCCTTCTTGTCATTCTGATGAGGAGAGGTTGCGGGGTTGTCCAGAGCCCAAATTATTGACTGGGTCCCAGGCCGTGCCCCTTGTTTTATAGGGATCTTAGGGATGTGGGCTTCTTCTTTAAAGATTTTATTTATTTATTTATGTGGCAGCCAACCAGCGAGAGAGGGAACAGAAGCAGGGGAGTGGGAGAGGAAGAAGCAGGCTCCCAGTGGAGGAGCCCGATGAGGGACTCCTTTCCGGAACGCCGGGATCACGCCCTAAGCCGGAGACAGGCGCTCAATGACTGCGCCACCCAGGCGCCCGGGTTGTGGGCTTCTTGATTTTTCAGCCTGCCTTCTGTGTTCTGGGGGAGGGGTCTGCCGCGCCGATACTCAGGCAACCCTGTTTGGGTAGAGTCTCCGTGTCCCCTGCGAGGGGGGATGTGGATGGGCACACTGTGAGCCAGTATTTCCAGGCTTTTGTTCTCTGGCGGCTTTCCCTGGCGGTTTGCTGTGCCTCTTCTGAGAGTCAGAGCAGCAGTGGCCGAATCTCAGCCTCTGTCACAGAACAGAGGGATTGCGGCCCGTTCTCTACTAATGTTCTGGCCACTTTAACTCTGTTACTGTTGGTGCTGCTCAACCCTGCAGCATCCCGGGATGTGCGCCCCACACCCGGCGTCCCAGCCCTCACTTCCAGGGCCGCATGTCTCTGTCCTTTGTGTTTCTAACACCGCCAGCCGCCAGCCGTCAGCCGCCCTGCGCGCGCTCTGGAAGCTCCCGGTCTCAGTCTGGATCCAGTGAGCGCACCGGGATTCCGGTGTTCCGCGAGATGCCTGGTGGCGCGCGCACCCGGCTCACGGTCTCAGTCTGCTGTTTTGCGGGTGCCGTCTGCGAGCCCCGCCCGCTCTCCCGTGCAAGCGGCTACCGCTTCCCGGCGCCCGAACGCGGCGGCTCCCTCCCCCTTCCGTTTATCTTCCGATATCTGTGCGTGGTTTCATGGCTCCCCGCTTCGTACCTCAATACTCAGCGCTGGAGATGTTCATTTGTAGAGATCCAGATGCATCTTCCTGCGTCTCAGGCTGGTTCCGTGGTTGTAATTTAGGCTGGTCTGGTACCTATCCAGCTCGACTCAGGGGACCGGCTGAAAAAGGTGTCTCCTACTCCTCCACCATCTTAACCAGAACTCAGTTCTATAAGTTTTGACTAATGAAGAGCCATGTAACCAGCACCACTATCAAGATGCGAAACAGTTCCAAGCCTGCACGCCCAACACACACACACACACACACACACACACACACGAACACACAATCTCCTTATGTTACCCCTTTTTAATCAGCCCTCCTCCCACACGATACTGATCTGTTCTTCAGTTCCATAGTTTTGTCTTTTCAAAAATGTCTTAGGGGCGCCTGGGTAGCACAGTCTTAAGCGTCTGCCTTCAGCTCAGGGCGTGATCCCGGCGATCCAGGATCGAGTCCCACATCGTGCTCCTCTTCTGGGAGCCTGCTTCTTCCTCTCCCCTCCCCCCTGCTGTGTTCCCTGTCTCACTGGCTGTCTATCTCTGTCAAATAAATAAATAAATAAAATCTTTAAATAAAGGTCTTAAATATAATCATACGGTATATAGCCTTTTGATTCTGACTTCCTTCACTTCACATAATGTATTTGAGATTCATCTAATGTTACTGTGTGTATTAGCAGTTTCTTCCATTTTATCGCATGGTAGCATTTCATTATTTATCCATTTCCCACCTGAGGGACATTTTTATTCCAGTTTTTGGTGATTATGAATAAAGTTACTCTAAACATTCGCATACAGGTTTTATTGTGTGGACATATATTTGCATTTTACTTGAGCAAATACCTAGGAGTGACATTGCTAGGCCCCATGGTAAGTGTTTATTTAACTTTATAAGAAACTGCCAAACTTTTCCGACAGTGGCTGCACCATTTCACATTCCCACCAGTAATGTAGGACAGTTCCAATTCTCCCCATTCTCACCAACACTTGGTATTGTAAGGTGTTTTTTTCAGGTGAATGTGGGAGGAGTGATGGTTTTGTTTGTTTTGTCATTGATAGGTGTATAGCATATTTGATTTACATTTCCCTAATGACTAATAATGTTGAGCACCTTTTCATTTGCTTATTTCCAATCCACTATCTTCTTTGGTAAAGTGTCTGATCAAAGCTCTTGTCCATTTTAAAAACTGGGTTGTTTTTCTGAACAGAAAGAACAAAGTTGAAGGACTCCTATGACCTGATCTTAAGACTTATTATAAAGCTACTGTAATAAAGAGTGGGGTATTGGTGAAAACAGACACACACACACACACACACACACACAGAGATCAACCGAACAGAATAAAGAGTCCAGAAACACACCCATGTAAATATGGTGCAAGGGCAATTAAATGGAGAAAGAATGGTCTTTTCAACAAATGGTGCTGGAACAATTGGACATTGGCATGCAAGTATTTTCTGTGGCTTGTCTTTGACCCATATTTCACTCGCTATACAAAAACTAACTCAAAATGAATCTTAGACCCAAATATAAAATTTAAAACAACAGAAGTTTTAGAAGAAAACAGAAAAAAAAAAAAAATCTTTGTGACCCTTAGTTAAGAAAAGAGTTCTTAGATACAACAGCAAAAGCATAATACATAAAAGAAAAAAAATTGGTCGATAGACTTAAGATTAGAAAATTTTGCTCTGTGAAAGATACTGGCAGGGGAATGAAAAGACAAGTCAATGAAACAGATAGACATCCCAGAAATAAGCCCACACTTATATGGTTAATTAATCTTCAACAAAGGAGGCAAGAATATACAATGGGAGAAAGCTAGTCTCTTCAACAAATGGTGTAGGGAAAACTGGACTGCTACATGCAAAAGAATGAACCTGGATGGCTTTCTTATGCTATAGACAAAAATAAACTCAAAATGGATCAAAGACCTAAATGGGAGACCTGAAACCATAAAACTCCTAAAAGAAAACATAGGCAGTAATCTCTTGGACATCACCCTTAGCAAAATATTTATGAATATGTACCCTCAGGCAAGGGGAACAAAAATAAAAATAAGTTATTGGGACTATAACAAAATAAAATGCTTTGCATAGCAAAGGAAACCATCAACAAAACAAAAAAGTAACCCAGTGAATGGGAGTGGATATTTGCAAATCATGTATATCAAGTAAGGGGTTAATACACAAAATATAAAGATCTCATATGACTGAACACTAACAAAACAATTAGAAACCAAGAAACAGACTCTTAACTCTAGAGAACAAACTGATGGCTACCAGAGGGGGGTAAGGGGGATGGACGAAATAAGTGAAGGGAATTAAAGAATACACTCACTTATCATGATGAGTACTGAGCAACATATGAAATTGTTGAGTCACTATATTGTACACCTGAACAAATATAACACTGTATATTAACTATACTGGAATTAAAATTTAAAAATTAATTTTAAAAATACAAAAAAAAAAAAAGGAAAAAAAAAATCAAGGGAATAGAATTCCAAAGGGAATACCAAGAGTGAACATCCTGAGTGGGAATGTAAATAATAAAAAATGACGGTTTTGAATTAAAAAAAAAAAAAAAGGAAGAGGACATGAATAGATGTTTCTCCAAAGAAGACATCCAGATGGCCAACGGACACGTGAAAAGATGCTCAGCGTCATTCATCATCAGGGAAATGCAAATCAAAACCACAGTGAAGATATCACCTCACACCTGTCAGAATAGCTAGTATCAAAAAGACAAGAAATAACAAGTGTTGGCAAAGATGTGGAGAAAAGGGAACACTTGTTGGTAGGAATGTAAAGTGGTACAGCCACTCTGGAAAACAATATGCAGGTTCCTCATAACATTAAAAATAGAAATACCGTATAATCCAGTATAATTCCACTACTGGATATTTACTCAAAGAAAATGAAAACACCAATACAAAAAGATATATCCATTTCTATGTTTATTGTACCATTATTTACACTAGTCACCATATGGAAGCAACCCAAGTGTCCACCCATAAATGAATGGATAAAGAAGACTATATATATATTATATAATACATATAATCCTATATGTAATAATCTATGTACTATATAATGGATAAAGGAGATATATATACATACATATAATGGAATATTACTCAGCCATACAAAAGAATGAGATCTTGCCATTTGTGGCAACATGGATGGACCTAGAAGGTATTATGCTAAGTGAAATGATTCAGAAAGAAAGAAAAATACCATATGATCTCATTTATATGTGGAATCTAAAACACAAAACAAACAAAACCAGACTCTTAAATACAGAGAACAAACGTGGTTGCCAGAAGGGAGGTGGTTGGGGGGATGGGTGAAATAGATAAAGGGGATTAAGAGGTACAAATTTCCAATTATAAAATAAATAAGTCATGGAGTTGAAAAGCACAGAATAAGAAATACAGTCAATAATATTGTAATAACATGGTATGGTGACGGTGACTATACTTATCATGGTGAGCTCTGAGTAATGTATAGAATTGTTGAATCACTATTTTGTACACCTGAAACTAATATAATATTGTATGTTAATTATAGTTCAACAACAAAAAAAAATTAGAAAATTTTGCTGTGAAAGATACTGGCAGGAGATGAAAAGATAAGCCAGAGAAAATTTTTGTAAATCATATGTATCTGACAAAGGGCATGTAGCCAGTATAAAATTCTCCACTTTCAAAGAAATGCCTTCTATTTTTTCAGGCTTAACTCAAATTTCATCTCTATGAAAACATCAATGACTAGATGAGCTAGAATTCATGCGTCTGTACCACTGGTAGATGAATGAATGAGCATTTGTCAGCCATTATTACTTTCCTATAAAATAATATACTCTAATAAACATACACTAGTGTAATAAACATATAATGATATTCTGGTCCCCTTTTAACTAAAAACCTATATGTATGTGCCAGACACTTGTCATATTGCAGTATGCTACCATGGAATGACAGGAAATCCTATGGACTGAAATAAATAATAAGCACCATGGATGGATGGGTTCACCCTACAGATCCCCCGTTGCTCACATGAATGTCTTAGCGCTAGGGAAATTATATCTAATGAAGGCAGGGCTGAAAAGGTATATTTTTTAACTGTGTATAATGTCTTGCATGGACCTGTGAATGTGTATTCATCTATATACAGTTACAGAAAGTTTTAAAAATTGAAAAAATTCTAAGTTACAGATTTCATTTATTTTGTTGAAATAGCAATGCTCCTATTCAGTTTTAGCTCTTACCAAATATGCTGCTGCATTATTATTTTCTTTTAAAATCAAAAGCTTTTGGCTTTTGTGGAGACCATTTATTCTGACCTTGTTTGTCAAAAAGCCTTGATTTGCTAAATTTAAATGCAGCTCTTTTTGCTAAGGATCAACTGAAGAGCTCTTAATAAATTAATACCTTGGGCAGTGGTATTCCAGGGGCCCAGGAATATGTGTAACCTCGATGCTTCCCTCAAAGATTTTAAGATGGTAGGTTTACAATATACAGAGTTTCCTCATGCATACATTAAAGGAAAGGTGGGAGCATTCTGGGGGGGTTGATATAGGTAACAGTGTTGGCAGACGTACAGTGCCGTCATACAGGTCCCAGCATTCAGAGACGCCCTGTCCTGGATTTAATGCTCTCCCATCACCATCTTGAATTTTTTTCTTAAAGACTTAAACACACAACCCGGAGGTCAAGAGTCACATGCTGCATTGACTGAGCCAGCCAGGGGCCCCACCATATGAAAATGTTTAATAATTTTATCTTTGAACTTGTGTTTTGTAAATAAAGTCTAAAGGGACAGTGGAGTATAGAAGTAAACAGAGAAGATGTGCACAATATGTGTGTCCACAGCTCCTTTCCACTCTATTCTCATTAGTATTCTCAGGGCCTCACGAGGACAGCGTTCCAGTAGACTCACAATGCATGAGATGCAGTGAGTTTGAAGTGAGTACAAGGTCAGTGTGTTATGTCTATCACTGAGTAAACAGAGGCACTGACAATCCCAAAAGAACATGCTTGTCATTCAAATCAGGACTTACTTCAAATGCAGAGAGAAGGCCGTGAAATTCTAAGAAACATGAGCATCCAAGGAACAGTATCATATTCTTTGTCACCTGGGTCACTTCCTGTATTGGCCAACGGCTAATACCAAAATGAAGACACAGGAGGAAAGGGAAAGACAGGACATCAAAGACTTAATTTCCCTTTTTGTCCTTTCTTACTTATCAGAGAAAGCTAGAGAGCGCTGATAGATGTGCACATATCCAAGAAGCGAAATTAAAAAGTTGCGTTAGTTTTGGGTAGTTTTCACTATCCTGGTATTATAAGCTACAAAATATGAATTCTGTAATTTTGTTGATTCCACATACAAGTTAAATGACCTTATATTTGCATTAACATTGACATTATACAACAGAAAAATGAGCAATAAAAGTCATGCTAATAATTTAAAATTAAAGATTCTCTACTTAGCAAATAAAACCCACCATCATAAATTAGGAGACAGGCTGAAGAAGAAAGGAAAAAACCCTTCTATTTTAGCACCTTGAGGCATTTCTTTCCTGCTTTTTGAGCAAAGGGAAAATTTCATTTTATACTGAGGGGTACTGCACAGGTCCATCAGCTTAACTGAGAAGCAAAAGCTATCGACAGAGCCATTCATTTGCCAGAGCCAATCTGTTTGTGCTTGGCATGTAGTTTAGAACCATAGTTTATAATTTGGATTAGTACAAAAGCCTCACAGAGGGCAGGTGAAATATGTATCTCAGTAGTTTGTGTTTGATTGCATTTCCAATTCTAAGTTAAAAAGAAATAATTTGAGATTATAATTTTATTTACATCAACTCACTCACTGAAGGATAATATCAAAAGAAACTAAATACAGTAATATTTTTTCATTATTTCATTTCATTTTCGAGGAAAACAACTGAGTTTGTCCTTACTTGAAACATAGTCTGCTCTGAAACAGCTGGATTATCACTAAGAAGAAACTGAGTAAGTGACGCAAAATGAAGGTCTTCAAACAACTCATATTTGAAATTTTTAATTTATCATAAAGTATTAACCTGAGAGAACTTCTCCAAATAAGAGTGATAGAAATTATACTCTGTCTATCCCCTCCTTCCTCCATCCTAGCCCAAACTACAGTTTTGTTTGTTTTTCCCCCCAGAAATCATTATGTTTCATTTACAAAGACAGAACTGCTTTTTAATAGTAGTTAGTGGGATTTTCCTTTTTTATTTTAGTGAGCTATAATTAGCCCATAACATTGTGTAAGCTTGTGAACAACAGGTTGACTCAATACATTTATATATTGTAATACGATTACCACCTTAATGTTTATTAACACCTCTATCACATCACATAATTATCCTTTCTTTTTTGTGGTAGGAACAATCAAGATCTAGTCTTAGCAACTTTTAAGTTTATAACACATAATGTGGACTCTAATTACTGTACTATAATTACTGTGCTATCCATTAGCTCTCCAGGACTTATTTACTAATAAGTTCCAAGTTTGCACCCTTAAACAACAGATCCCCAATTCCCCTATCCCCAAACTCTGGTAACCACCGCTCTACTGTGTTTTTGCAAGTTTGGCTTTTTTAGGTTGCAAATATAAGCAATATCATGCAGTAGTTGCCTTTCTCTGACTTACTCACTTTGCGTAATGCCCTGTAGGTCCATCCATGTTGTCACAAATGGCAGGATTTTCTTCTTTCTTATGGTTTGAATAATATTTTACACATATTTAATATATATCACATCTTTATCCATTCATCCATTGCCACTTAGGCTGTTTCCATAACTTGGCTATTGTGAATAGTGCTGTAATAAACATGGGAGTGCAGATATCTCTTCAATATCCTGTTTCATTTCCTTTGGATATATACCCAGAAATGGAATTGCTGGATCAATAGTAGTTCTATTTTTAATTTTTTGAGGAACTTCCATACTGTCTTCCATAATTGCTGCACCAATTTAAATTCCCACCAACTGTGTGCAAGGGTTTCCTATTCTCCACATCCTTCCCAACACTTGTTATCTCTTGTCTTCTTGATTGTAGCCATTGTAACAGGTATGAGGTGATATCTCATTGTGGTTTTGTGTTTTTTTGTTTTTTTGCTTGTTTGTTTTTTAAGATTTTATTTATTTGAGAGCCAGAGTGAACGAGAACTGGAACAGGGGCAGAGGGAGAGGGAGAAGCAGACTCCCCTACTGAGCAAGGAGCCTGATGCAGGACTCGATCCCAGGACTCTAGGATCATGACCTGAGCTGAAGGCAGATGCTTAACCACTGAGCCACCCAGGCACCCCCTCATTGTGGTTTTGATTTGCATTTACCTGATGATGAGTGATGCTGAGCATCTTTTCATGTGTCTGTTGACAACTTGAATGTCTTCCCTGGAAAAATATCTATTTAGTTCCTCTGCCATCTTTTAATCAAAATTTTTGTTATTGACTTGTATGAGTTCTTTATATACTTTGGATACTATCCCCTTATCCAATATATGGTTTATAGGTATTTTCTCCCATTCAATAGGTTGTCTTTTCATTTTTTTGATTGTTTCATTTGCTGTGCAGAATCTTTTTGGTTTGATGTAGCCCCATTTATTGATTTTTGCTTTTGTTGCTTGTGCTTTTGGAATCATACCAAAACAACAACAACAACAACAACAACAACAACAACAACAAAACATTCCCCAGACCAGTGTCAAGCAGCTTCTTTCCTGTTTTCTTCTAGGAACTTTACAGTATCAGGTCTTGTGTGTAAGTCTTTGATCCATTTTGAGTTAATTTTTGTGAGTAGTGTAAGATAGTGGCCCAATTTTGTTGTTCTGCATGTGTTTCTCCAGTTTTCCCAGCACCATTTGTTGGAGAACTATCCTTCCCCATTGAGTGTTCTTGGCTCTCCTGTTAAATATTAAATATAACCATATATGTGGGGGCTTATTTCTGGGATCTCTATTCTGTTTCATTGGTCTCTGTGTCTATTTTTTTTTTTTTTGCCAGTACCATATTGTTTTAATTACTATAGCTTTGTAAGAATTTCACTTTTAAATAAATGCTTTGAAATCTATATTGCATTTTATGTTTATTACTTTATCAAGTGGTACTTTATTAAGTTTCTAAAATGTACTAGCAGTAAATCTTTCATTTTGGTGGGGGAAAGATAATAATTAAGTAAAAAGACCATTTACAGATTGTGCTAAAATTATGTAGAACATGAAACAAAGTAATATGAGAAATAGCTTATGTGTTACCAGGTGCAGAGATGATCCTGCTAGGTATAAGATAAAGAATCTGAGAAGGTGACACTTGAAAAGAGACTTGAAGGGGAAAAAGGAGCCAGTCACAGGAAGGTCTGGAAGCAGAATGTTCTAGACAATGATTACAAAGTACAGACCGCATAAAGGCCCTGAGATGGGAACAATTTTAAGTGTTCTGGGGTGGCGGGGGCAGGCGGCGGGTGCCCTGGATGGTGCAGTCGGTTAAGCATCCTACTCTTTTAGTTTCAGTTTAGGTCATGATCTCAGGATTGTATGATGGAGTCCACATCGGGTTCCACGCTCAGCAGGGAGTCTGCTGAAGTTTCTCTCTCCTTCTCCCTCTGCCCCTCCCCGGGCTTATGCTCTCTCTCTCTCAAATAAATAAATAAATCTTAAAAAAAAAATAAAAACATATAGTATCCCATGAACAGAAGAAAGAAAGAGGACCAGTGTGAATGGCACATAATGAACCTAGTGGAAAGGAGGCAGGTAGATAAACTGGAAACTGAGCATGGCTTTATGTGTAAGAACAAGATTTCACATTTTATTCTAACTGCAGTAAGAAGCCAACAGAGAGTTCAAAGTAGGTTAATAATGATTAGTTTTACTTTTTGAAAAAGGATCATTTATGCTGCTACATGGAAAATGAATTGTAGGAGAGCAAGAGAGGAACCAGGAGACGGCTCAAGTGGTCTAGGAAGTGGTGATACTAGGATGGAAAACAGGGAAGTAATGCAGGATATATTAAGAGGTATCCTTAAGATGATATTAGCATTGTAAAATAATAGATTCTAATATAACTGAACATAATTATAACAAAAAAATTACAAATGTAATTCAACTGGATCAAACAATGATTTATTACATAACATGTCTCTGGTTTTCTGCTGTATGAATCCTTACTCATAAAGTATTTCTGCTGTCAAGCAGAAAGCACAGTGTTGGGGTGCCTGGGTGGCACAGCGGTTAAGCGTCTGCCTTCGGCTCAGGGCGCGATCCCGGCGTTATGGGATCGAGCCCCATGTCAGGCTCCTCTGCTATGAGCATGCTTCTTCCTCTCCCACTCCCCCTGCTTGTGTTCCCTCTCTCGCTGGCTGTCTCTATCTCTGTCAAATAAATAAATAAAATCTTTAAAAAAAAAAAAAAAAAGAAAGCACAGTGTTGTATTTGTGGAAATATCCGTAGTGATAAAACAGTCTCTAATAAAGGACAATTTTTAAAAGTTATCCAAAAAAAAAGTTCATTAAAAACTTAAAAATAAGTAACTTTATCGCAGGGTGTCTCTAGAAGAAGTAATAAACTTTTAGGAAAAGAGGTCTGACCTCAGTTCTCTCTCTCTCAGACTGTCAAACCACTGGCATGTAAGAAGATTCAGATACCTTTTGCAGGTACCTTGAAAATTCAGAGAGTTCTAAATAATCACCAGGAAACTGGTAGTACGATATAAAAAAATTAATATGTAATTTATCTTATGCAATCTTTAGAAAGAAGTTCTATGGCATGCTCTAGAAAGAAAATAAACTTGGTATTGCAATGTGCAAAACCCCAAAAGCTATGCCGTTATGGGCTAAATTGTGTCTCCCCTAAATCCATATGTTGAAGTCCAGTACCTCAAAATATGACTATACTAAGAGGTAGGCCCATTAAAGAGGTAATTAAGTTAAAATGAGGCTCAAATCCAATCTGACTGGTGTCCTTATAAGAGAAAATTTGGACATACACAGAGACACCAGGGATGCGTACCCACAGAGGAAAGACTGTGAGGACACAGCAAGAAGGCAGCCATCTGTAAGCCAAAGAGAAAGGCCTCAGAAGAAACCAAACCTGCCAACAGCTTGATCTTGGATTTCTAGCCTCCAGAACTGTGAGAAAATAAATTTCTGTTGTTTAAGCCACCCAGTCTGTGGTATTTGGTTATGGCAGCCTTAGCAAACTTATACATAAGCCAAGGCATTGACTCACACCCATGTCAGCTCAATAATATTTTTAAATAAAATAAACATTTTAAATATAAAATAATACTTTAAATATGTTTTAACAAACACAATTTCAATATAAAATACAAATATAAAATACATTTAAATATAAAATAAACACAATCTTTTAACATAAACAATCTTTTTTTAAAAAAGATTTTATTTATTTGAGAGAGAGAGAGCGTGTGAGAGAGCACACATGAGTGGGGGAGGGGCAGAGGGAGAGGGAGAAGCAGACTCTCCACTGAGCATGAAGCCTGACAAGGGGCTCGATCCCAGGACCCTGAGAACATGACCTGAGCTGAAGGCAGACACTTAACCAGCTGAGCCACCCAGGTGCCCCAACGTAATCTTTTAAGACTTGACACAAATGAAAATAAAATAAAATAGAAAAACAAAATAGAAAAATGAATGTAATAGATATATTTAGAAATACTATTAAGATAATCAAAGCTATGGTGGCATGATACTTGCAATAGGTAATGTCAAAAGATGATAATGTGTCATTAAAGGAAATACATTACATGTAAGCTAAAATCTGACAATGTTAGAAACTTAGTGTATGGCAGCTTCTGCTGGAATCACACAGTTTAAGTGGACAAAGCAGTTCTCCAAGAAGGGATGGGTGCTAATCACTACCACAGACTACCACTATAAGCAGCTACAGAAAGACTGATTATGGTTCACTAAAAGAGGACAGATAGTGTGGGGATTCTGCACCTTGTTTTTCATTTCAGAACATTAGAACCTTTATATAATTCAAATTTCCCTAAAAAATTGTTTTGAAGTTACAGTTTTGGAATATACACACATATATTAGAGATATTTACTATTTGTAGTAGGTTTTATCGTGGGGTTTATAATTGGACTTCAGGGAGTCCATGTGCCATAGAATTGTATGGAAAATTGGAAGATTATGTGATGTGGACAGGTATAATCAGGCACACTTTTCTGAGGAAAATGTTTGAGTCAAAGCTCTTGGCTCTGGAGACAACCTGCCCCGGTGAAATCATAGCTGGGTGATCTTATCTTACTCAGGTTATTTAAACTGTGTCCCTCAGTTTCCCAATCTGCAACATGAAGATAATAATACAAACAACTTCAAAGGGTTATCTTGAAAATAAATACACTAATATGTATAAAAAATTAGAATGGTAAGAGTTCACTAAGCATTCACTATTGTTATTTCAATAGCACTCGATTCACAGTAAAATGCAAATGCCAAATAAGGTTACAAATAATGAATTTAAAGAAATCCTTTTGTGAATCCTTTTTAAAATAAACTTAGACTAATTACATCCATATGTATTTGTTTTCCAAATCTGGATGTTCTTACTAGGCTTCAAACCACAGTGCAGCAATAATGACATCAATACAATGTATGTTAAGAAAAATCTACCAGAAACCTTAATAAGCCAAGTTTGATTGGTATGACAAAGGCATTCTTTCTAAATATTTTCCTTAGAGAGTGAGCCTGAGTTTTTACTGCATATTTAGTAATGTTAATGAGTGTTCAAATTTAGAAAGAACTCTTTAGTACTTGGTCCATCACTATATGTATACAATACCCAGAAATAGCCTTTCCTACAGCAGTTATAGGTTATATTTAGTCACCGATAAACTTTTACTTATTTCCTCTTACCCAACCCTGAGCGAACTACTCACACGTTCCAAAGGCAGGTAGAGGAAACGTTTTACTTCTTTCTCCTACAGCAAATGCCAGCTATGCCTCTGAGTCTTCACAGACTCTTGTTAGAGAATGCTATCACATGCACTATTGGGTTTCCATAAAAATAATATAAACTGAGTACTTATGTGCTCAGATACTTACCAACTGTTTTTATACCCACTCTCGCTTAAGTATTATTAAAACCCTATGGGGTGGGCACTAATATCATCAGACGTAAAAAAACAATAGCAGAGAGGTTAAATAGATGATTCGCAGTCTCACAGATTATTAGTAGGGATATTGTGATTTGAATCCAGGTGATCTAATGTGCAAGAGTCACTTAGTCATCACAGTTGCCTGGGTAACTAGGTGTATTAATTCAAAAGAAGAGGAGTGATTTTGAGAGGAAGGAAGCATGACCACTATCTGTGCAAAATGATAAGGCAGTAAGGATGATCAGATCTTATTAAAGTAAAAATTAGCACAGCTGAAATAAAAATCCCCGTATAGCTTTAAAAACTAGACAAACCTAAGTTTGAGAACATGCTCCACAATCTCCCACCTTGGGGAAACTACTTAACTAAGTCTTGATGAGGATAATAAAAGCATCAACTTCATAGGGTTGTTGTGAGGATTAAATGGCATAATGCACATAAAATGTTTATCATGGTGCCTGGCATTTAATAAATGCTCCATAAATGTTAATTACTATTACTATTATTTTTAGTATAGAGCCTCACACCCTCAAATACCCTTTCCCCCCGTCTTTGTGGTCTAAGTAATTTTTCCCACAATGCTGAGCTAGACTTGAGCCCTACTAATGAAACAGGCAACCAGATATCTTCACTTTTTTCCTGCAATTCTATTTGCCACCCACTATATCTCCACTGATTTAGTGCCAAATTATAGATTTTCATCCACACATTTTAATTTAGAACCTTTCCTTTTATCTGAGTTTGAAGCATATTGTGTTAAATTCCCAAATGATACCTTTACAGTTTGCTGCAAAATCCTTATCATAGCTTTCAGAAAACTTAAAAGTTGTTCTTAGGGGAACAATCATTGCTTTGCATTCATTACTGAATAGGAAATCTAGAAGAATAATACCAACTTTTAAATGAAATTATACGCCTGGAAGGGGAGTATAAATGTAAAAAGGAGAGCACCTCATTATCACTCTTTCAAGCTGCTAGAGTGAAACTTGAGTCATTGCATATTCCAACATCAAAAACTCTCTTGGATATACTAAAGAACATCATTATGCACACAGCAATAAAATGAGGACATTATTAGAGGGAACCACTAAGAATAAAAGATTGCCAAGACAGATTCCTAAACTGAATAATATAATAAGCTTGTTAATAAGTATTCTGAAATAGCTCTAACACTTTCCAACAGAAATTGAATTCCTTGGGGTTTTTAACTAGTCAGGGGCATCAATTTTATTTTATTTTTTCTGTTTAAAGTATCCATACCTCTTTGCTGACCCACACAAGGATGTTTCTACCTATACCTATCTAAACATAAAGAAACTTGATCTTGTTATCGGTATTTATCAGAGTATACCTATGAAAATAAATGGAATTAGGCTGCTTCTTAAAGACCCGGGGAACGAGAAAAGCCTTTTGAATGAAGAATAAGCATATGAAGGAGTCACGCCTCACCATCTTGTTAAAATCTTCTAAATTGCCATCATAAGGCAGAAACTCTTCTAACTGCAGAACATTTAAGAATTATTAATAATTTTTAATACACATATTTTTTAAAGTAATCTCTACACCTAACATGGGGTTCGAACTCAGTACGCTGAGATCGAGTCACCGGCTCTACTGACTGAACCAGCCAGGCATTCCAATAATTAATAAACCTGGTCATGAAGACTTTTTTGAGTCAATAATTGTACATTTACAAATACACATAGCAGTTCATTTTCCTTGCTATTTCCATTTACCTCCTTTTTCTGTTACCATTTATTTCTATTTCCATTTGAGTTCAGTGCTTTGGGCTCTAAGCCTGCGAATCTTTAATGTTTGCGGTTCTAACGGTGCAGCCTTTTCCCCCCCTCTCCTCCATTGTTGTGTACTTAATGTCTGAGCTAATTACCTGAATTGGCGACAGTATAGGTAGTAGAGCAATTGTTTGATCTTTTCTTTAAGGCCGTTAGCTCTGCTTGGAGAAAGAAAGGGGTCCTGGTGTCATATTCAGCCCAATGCGTGGGGAATTGCAGAGGGTAACTTTCAAAATGCTTCCACCACATCAAAGCTTCTACAGCAACATTTAGAAATAAAATCAAGGGAATACACAAGAAATCACTGGAAAATAATAAAGACAAACTAAGAAATGGTAGTTTTGTTTTGCTTTGTTTTCCTTCCTGCCACGCAGCAAAGGAGGTAGAATTTTGGGCAAAACTGACCGCGTTGTTCTCCGAGATATTTAGAAATCAGATCTCCCAGAGACAGCGAGCGCATGGAGTGCGGTACAGAAGCCAGAGAGTCCCGCTCTGCTCCTCGCCTTCTCACAGGTCCTGCCCCAGCTCGCGGGCTTACCGCTCGGCCTGCGCCTCGCGCGGGACTCGAGCCAGGCCCGGCCCCACGGTGGGTGGCTCCCGGCCGGGCCTCCCAGTCCCAACCACAGAGAGGAGACCCCCGCCCCCGGCGTCCTAGAGCGGCCATGGGCAGCCCGCGGGGTGCGGAGCCCCGTTGCGGGTCGGGGAACTATGATGGTAGGAGTTCGGCCGCCGCCCCGCTCCAGGTCCTTAAGTGGCGGAACCTCGGTCGTCCTGGGCACTGGCCACCTGAGTCCCCAGGCCGAAAGGCGACCCTCGGGCGGACTGGTTCCCTTCCACGAGCCCGGTGCCCGCCCGCCAGGCCCTGGAAGGTCTTCCTCCCGAGCCTCCCGCCGGGGACTCCTTCCCATCGCGGAAAGCGGCTTCATCTGGGGCAGGCGGGCGGGGAAGGCCGAGACGCGGAGGGCGAGCCTGGGGCCGCCGCGTGGGCTACCCGAGAAGAACACGGCCGGGGCTCGGAGAGTGGACAGGGCTGGCACCCACGCCCGGCGCTGTTGCTCAGGAGTCGCCTGACCTCTGACGGGTTGCTTACCTTGCCTTAGTTTTCTAGACCGCAATACTGTGTTTCATTCGTCTCGGGTTTTGTGCAAATTAAATGAGATAATAAATGTGTGTATCAGTAAGTTCTGTTTTGATAGCTTCCTATGGGCCTGGCATTGTTAAACAGTTAACACACGCTCATTCATTGATTGAATAAATGCTTATTGATTACATGCTATGTCACTACTGCAAGGCACTGAAGATGAATGCCCACGCCTTGGTGAGAAAAACTGTGAGGTCCCCACCCTTCTGCCCTTCTAAAGATTATTTAAGGATAAGAGGTTGATTGGAGTATGGAAGACAGAACTAATTAACCACCAAACACATTATTTGATTACAACTTTGAGAGCTTATAACAGGGAGATATTTATGCGGAGGGGATGGACACAGGGCAGAACAGAAAAGGGAAGACTTTCCTGAGGAAGTACTATTTCAACTGAGACCTGACTGATGAGGAGGAATCAGCCAGACTCAACTGGTATCAATCTAGGCCTAGGGAATCGAATGTGTGAGGAATTGAGCTGGAGGACTCCAGTATTGGCCTAGCACCAAACAGTGGAACTACTCAGTATATTCTTCTCCCTCCCATTATCTTCCGTAGCCCCATAGCAGGGCAGCGAAGCTGGCAGCTAATTTTGGTCCTAGTAGTCTTTCCTTATAGTAAGTACCATGCAGTTTCTTCCTATCTCCTGTTTGATCAAAACACAAATTGAAAAGCTGAAAAAGAATAGTGTATCATCTATGGTTTCTTACTGTCTCCTATATCAAATACAGGAGTCACCTCTTTATCTGTAGGAGATAAGACCCAGGCCCCTAGTGGATGCCTGAAACCTACTAACACTGTATGTACAGGATGATTTTTCCTTATGATAAAGATTAATTTATAAATTAGTCACAGTAGGGGCACCTGGGTAGCTCAGTTGGTTAAGTGTCTCCCTTGTGCTCAGGTCATAATCCCAGGGTCCTGGGATGGAGTCCCTGGTCTGGTTCCCTGCCCAGCGGGAAGCCTGCTGGTCCCTCTCCCTCTGCTGTTACCCTTGCTTTTGCTCTCTCCCATGCTTTCTCTCTCTTAAATAAAATCTTAAAGACAAATTAATCACAGTAAGAGATTAACAATAATAATAAAATAGAACAATTATAACAATGTACTGTAATAAAAGTTGTGTGAATGTGGTCTCTCTCTCTCTCCCTCAAAGTATCTTATCGTCCTGTTCTCACCTTTCTTGTGATGCTGTGAGATGATACCTATGTGATGTGATGAAGCGAGGTGAGTGAAGGAGGCATTGTGACATAGTGTTAGGCTGCTTGCTGACCTCGCAGTACGGCAGAAGGAGGATCATCTGCTTCTGGACCACAGCTGACCACTAGTAACCAAAACCATGGAAAGAGAAACAGGATGAGGAAGGGACTGCTGTATAAACAACTAAATTGCTTGAAAAAGTTCTCTATCAAACCAAGGATCCATATTCAATTCCAACTTCTGCTGCACCCTTCATTATATTCTTCAGCTGATGTTGACTTACTTCTTTTGGAACCATGTACTCTTCCTCTCAATTCTTTAATCCACAAGCTATTCAAAGCATCACACATTACGAAGCACATGATTCCTGGCAGCCCAAATATTCCCTTACCTCCACAAAATGTTTTTTCTTAACCACTACCTGCCAGCACAACAGAGTAATACTAGCACTTTAAATAGCTGCAATTATGGAATATAGGCAGATTTTTTTAAAGAACTTTATTACAACCTAACCCATAAATTATTTATTGTGTCCTGATCCTTTTTCTGCCCACTCAGGAGCCTTTCATCTCCTCCTCTTCCACCCCAGATGCCAGCCAGGCATTTCAGAACTGTCTGATGGTAACAGGATGAAGACTGATTCAACATCATCCCACCATCTACCTTCTGCTTCCTATTCTTTAATTTCCTTTGCTTACTGCTGCTCACATGCTGTAATTCTACTTTAGGCACCTTCTATACATTAATGTCCATTACTTTTTTCTTCTTCCCTGTTTATGATTAGAAAATTACTTCATCAGTTTTATTTATGAATCAAAAAATAGATCAAAACAGGAAGATGGTATAAGCATAGTACTATAGGATACTAGTAATACTAGCTAGTACAGCTAATTGTTCCCACTCTTAGTTCCCATTATATCCTGTGGATATGTCTATGATTGTATTTGCTACATTGTACTATGACCAATTGTGTTATTCTCCACTCATTAAGTTAAAAATTAAGACTTCCTTGAAAATAGATTGAGTCCTTCCCCCCCCCCCCCCCATAATACTATGCTTAGCACAATGCCTGGTACATTATAGGTACTCACTGATGTATTTAGAATGAAAAAAAAAAGGAATTCATTGTTAAATCAGAGTTTTTAAGTGAAATAGGTATAAATGGGAGGCTAACTTCTAAATTGTGAACATGCCTAGAAATTAACCTTAGAATCTCTACACACCTTCATCTATCTTCATAACCTCCAAATAAGTATACTTTCCCTCAAACATTAAAGATAGTAGTAAAATGAAGTCTTACTCAAGTTTTTCTTCTATTGAGTTGGGGTGCATATGTGTGTGTGTGTGTACTTATATTTAAACTAAAATAAAGGACCAGTATGAGAGGTATCAATTCCCCATTTTACCAAAAGAAAACAGTCTCAGAACGTTAAAAATAGTAATACTTTCGGTGAAAGACAACCAGTGTTTAAAATCCAGTTCCTTCTGATACCAAAACCAGTGTTCTTTCTTTGGTAGAAACAAAACTTTGTATTTTTCTTATGGTTCAAGTAATGTAATTGATGATAGAAAAAAAAAATCAGAAATTTCAGATAGTAAAATAAAAGGAAAAAGAAAGAAAATTCATCCAAGATTTCAGCATTCCCGGCCAACCATTTTTGCATATACACTGTACATACACTCACACTTATTTTTTTTTTACAAAAAAATAGAACCACACTGACTTTAATCTTTTTTGTTTAACAATATGTGATAACTCCTCTCTCCCTGCTTATTTATTCAAGGGTTTTTCAACCTCAGCTTTATTGACATTTGGGGCCAGATCATTTTTTGTTGTTGTCAGGGGGATTTCCTGTGCACAGTAGGATATTTCACAGCATCCTTGGCCTTTACCCAGTAGATGCCATTAGTATCACTACCCACGTCACTGCCCCAACCAAAAATATCTCCAGACATTGCCAAATGTCCCCTGGGGAACTGATTAATTAATACAGTAATATGTTAGAATATATAACTTTAATCATTTCTTTCTCAATACCTACCTACTTAATGGTTGTTAGAAAATCACTTGTAAATGCTTTTCTTTTTGATTTATATCTATCTATATATTTAGAAATAGTATCAAATGAATACTAGAAATTTTTAAAAATTAGATGTTTAACACTTTTTATTAAATTCTGAAGTAATGTCACGAGACTCAGAGGAATTTTTCGTTTTAGAATATGCCCTCTTTATGATCCATGGATTTGTTATTGTTTAAAATTTGAAAGTTGATTTTGAGTGAACAAAGCAAAAATTATCTTAAAGCAAAGACAGAGTAGCAGCATAAGAGCATTAGGACTGAGCCCTTGAGAGGAATGAATTTGCTAAATGAATGATCTTGATAAAGTTTCCATACTCAGATATAATGTACTTGACAGATTTTTTATCATTGTAACCTCTTATATTTTTCATTTTCAAGACTTCTAAAACAAGGATAGTCTTTTTTTTTTTTTTTTAAGATTTATTTATTTATTTGAGAGAGTGAGAGCGGAGCGGAAGGACAGAAGGAGAGGGAAAGAGTCTTAAGAGGACTTGGCGCTTTGCACGGAGCTGCGGATGGGGGCTCCATCTCACGACCCTGCGAGCATGACCTAAGCCGAAACAAGAAGTCAGATGCTTAACCAACTGCACCATCCAGGCAACCCTAAAAGGAGGATATTCTTATACTAAAAATTCATAAATATTTTTCAAAGGCATTAAAAAATTCAGGGGAAGTTTTTAGAGTTTGTTATATTTTACTTTAAAATGTTTTTATTATTAAACAAAACATGTAAGTAGAAAATTGCATGAAACATAAACACGTAGCTTAATGAATAAACTACTGTTAACATCGCACAATCACCAATTCAGGTCAAGAGGTAAATCACTGGTAAAGCTCAAGAAGCACTACTTCCACACCCATTCCCATCCACAGCGTCCTCTCTCTCCTCTCTTCCTCTCTTTCCTCTCTCTCCCTTTCTCTCTCCTCTTTCTTATTTTGATGGGAAACATTATGTAGAATTTCCTTGTTCTTTTTATTCTTTTACCATCTAAGTGTGCGTTTACTTACATTAGATTTTAGTTTCATTTGTTCTTGAAGTTCATATAAAGGGAACCAACATTGTGTAGTTTTTTCTCCTTAGACCAACATTATGTTTGTGAGATTCATCTGGGTCATGGCTCCCATTATAATTCATTTATTTGGATTGGTGTATTGTTTTACACTCTGAATATATCACTACCTTTGATAAACATTTAATTGTTTCAGGTTTTGGGCCAATGGCACTCTTATACATGTGTGCTGATAATCATATGCACACATTTCTGCTGGGTATATAGGTAGAAATCAAATTGCTACATCAAAGAGAACACATTCTTCAACTTTATGGCATGATACAAAATTGCTTTCCAAAGTGGTTCTACCAATTTATACCCCACCATCAGTGTGTGAGACTTCTAATTTCTGTACATCTTTGTCAACATTTGGTATTTTGGTGTGTTTTTTTTTTAATATTTAGCCATTCTGGTGGGTTTATAGAGACTTTAATTTGTATTTTCCTATTAATAATGAAGTAGAGTACCTTTTCATGCATTTATGAAAAGATGTGTTCCTTGATAGTATCTGGTCAAGTTTCTTGCCCACTTTTCTATTGAGTTTTCCTTCAATCTTTTTCTTAACATTTTGTAGTATTTTCTCAATCAGTTATTTGTTTGTTTCGCTCTGTGACTTGCTTCTTTACTTTTTAATTCTCAACTTTTCTAGGTAGCTTGTATTAGGTATATCTTTTATCTCATATTTAATTAGATTTTGTTTCATAATCTTTTTGAGGGTCATTTTATTTCCATAGGTAAATTTATTGACATAATAGACATTCATTCTGATGTTTTCTAGTTTCTGTCTTTTCCTGTATATGATCACTATATTTTAATATTTGTATATTTTTATATTTGTATATTTTATGTGTGTGTTTCTCCTGAACATGTAAAAAATTTGCATTTTAGGTTGTTTTTAGGCTAAAA
This sequence comes from Ursus americanus, assembly GCF_024610735.1. Lineage (NCBI taxonomy): Eukaryota > Metazoa > Chordata > Mammalia > Carnivora > Ursidae > Ursus > Ursus americanus. Next base: position 3,945,583 of record NC_142131.1, read on the forward strand.
TTTACCATAAATTTATATAATATACTTTATTTTCTATTTCTTTTTACTTTACATACACTCCCAACCATGAGTAATATTACCCTTTCTCCACTCCCTACCCTCTAAAACCGGAGTTTAATTAACTGAATTATTTTTCTACATTTTCTAATATTTATTTTTAAAAAAAGATTTTATTTATTTATTTGAGAGAGAAAGAGCACGAGTGAAAGAGAGAGCTATGAGTGGGGAAGGAAGAGCTGAGGGAGAGGGAGAAGTAAACTCCCCACTGAGCAGGGAGCCCAAGGCTGAGCCTTAGGCTGAGGCCAGGGCCAGGTTTGATCCCAGGACCCAGGGATCATGACCTGAGCCAAAGGCAGATGCTTAACCAAATAAGCCTCCCAGGTGTTCCTCTAATGTTTACTTTCGTATTTTGAAATGTGGTTGTATATTTATGACTTGATCTGTCAACTTTAAAACCTGACTTCATAACCTTGGCTGCAATATAGAGAAAAACAACATCATCCACACATCCCACTTTTTCACCCCTTTCTCCTATCCTCTTTTTTAGTTACTTTGTTTCTACATCGTCATAATTCATACACCTTACATTCTAATCCGTAACCATACTTTTCACAGTTGTTTCAATCTTAGACTTAAATTAAATGGATTCACTGCTTACAAGCACTGTTGGAAACAATACTAGCTCCCCAGGATTGTCAAGAGGATCAAATGAAAATACGGAGTCAACCTTCATGAAATTTAACTGACCATTTAGTATACTGCAGGCCCTATGCCAGGGACATGAGAATACAAAACGCAGCAACATTTCCTCTACCCTTAGGAAGCTCCCATGACTCACAGAAGAGACAAACCATTTTGGTGTGGTAAGAGGTGTGCCAGAGATAAGTAAGATGCTCCAGACCAGACAGATGTCATCTTAATCTAGGCTTGGGGATCAGGCAAAGAAAGAATTCCCAGAGAAGATGGCAACTGATAAGATATGTCCCACTGATGATGGGGTGAAAGGCATTCCTGGCCTAGACAACAGCAAAGGCAGAGGCATGAGAAAGAATTTAAGTTGAGGGATCTGTAGTAGTCCTGAATGTCTGTACTTGAACATAGGGTGTAGATGGGGAAAGAGAAGTGATGGGGCTAAAGTAACAAGAAGACAGGAGTCATGAAGCCCATGTAGAACCACTATGGAGTCTTACATAAAGAAAAGACTAGTTGAGAATGCAGCATGAAGTTCCCACTTACTGAAATTTAAAGACTCAACAAGTCAAACCAGGAAGGTAGCGAGAGCAGCTCCAGGAACATCAGGGCACAGGAGAGGGCAGGCAGAGGCGGGTTGGGGGAGGAGGGCTGCCTCAGCCTAGCCTCTCCCAGCCCAAGTGGCTTAGGGACAGACACCTGATGAGTCCTGTCTCAGGTTCTCAGTACCTCCCATGATTAAGAGGCCAACTGAGGGTGGGCTTGGAAGCTGAATGACTGCTAGCCATATCTCAGGTCATGGCTGGGCAGTCAGCAATTATGTACTCAGGGCTGTACCAGCAACACCAGAGTCCTCTCTGTGAGTACCCTATGGGTGAGCTTGTTGAATCCCCACTTGTTGAATCTCCGCCAGGGGTGGGGGGGGACATACTGAAGGACTTCTTTCTCTACACTCTTTTTTCTATCAGTTCTCCACTCTGGGCCCACATTTCCATCCACTAAACTACTTGGAGTCAACTACCATGTCTCCGAAGTCATGAAAATACATGATCATGGGGCCACATTTTTGAAGCTGGGCTGGGTCAGGGTTGAGCCCTTTATCAGCAATATCTTCAACTTCTGCCTAGGTTCCTGTTTTCTAAACTCCTGAACTGCTATTCAGATTACCACAGTTTTAATGGAATTAAAAAGAAAAGCAGCAGCAGCAACTGATCAGATTTGCATTCCTTATGGAATGTTGGCAGCAGCAAAGATGTGGGCTCAATGAGGCTAGACTGCAAGGAGATTGGTAAAGTCATCTCTGTTATAACAATGTGATTCTTGTGAGACTGACACCAAGATTTTAAACCCTTTGTGAGGAGAGACTGAAAATGAGCTAAAATGAGGTTGATGCAGCCCAGGTTCCTCTGGATTATTGATGCCCCTGAAAGATTATTTAAAACTGAATTACCCAGACTTCAGGAAATGAACTGATATTGGCTAGTGTATTCTGATATGATTATTTTGGGGAGCTGGATCATATCCCAGTTAGGGAGGTGGTGAAGTTTTGTCTGCAAGGAATTTAAATTCTTCTGTCAATCATACTGAGAATGGAAACTGATAGATCTCAGACAGGTGAGGGGAAAATTTCCTTCTATTTCTGGTGCCAGAATCCATTTGGCATGGACTCCAAGTCATGGAGATTCCTGGGGCGTTTCTAGAGCAGAAGTCATCTTGGCCTGGGAGGGATGGCTAGGAATGAGGTCCCTATATGGAATCTTTGCATGGGTCTGGGCCTGTGCAGGTTGCACATAACTACCTCATACTGCACCCCTCTTTTTATTCCTAAACCTGTAACACAATTTTATCAAAAGTTATATTCTGCATTTAGTTATACTGAGGGGAATTCTGCAAGGGCTCGTCCTGTGCTTCAGAAAGAGATGAAAAGGTGAGAGCAGGACACCTCCTTCTTGAGATCAATATGCTGGTAACAGCTGGCAGAAAGTCATGCCCAGCTGAATGGTCAGTGGGACATTACAGGAAGACACTGCTGCCGTCCAGCCTTAACGGACACAAGAACCCCATGGACATACTCAGGAGACTACACAGTCGAACCCTGAGAGCTCTTAGAGGCAGCTGGCAGGTAATGTGATGACAGTTGATTTCCGGGAATTAGGATTGAAGCTATTATAATTTGTGCACTAAGAAGGGGTCTCCTTGTTTTACAGCTACAAGATGGTGTGATTGTGGACAATGGAGTCACATAGTAATCCAGACATAAAGATGAGGCCAAACCATTGCAGTGGCGCTGAGGGCAAAAGGCAGGAAAGAGGAAATAATGAAGACAGAAAATCAGTGGGATGTGGTAACACACTGGAGTCTGGGCTAGAGATAAATATTTGAAAGTCATAATCATAGAGATGAAAATTGACTCTATGGGTATAGGTAATACTACCTGGGAGACAGTGTCAAGAAAGTATTTTATAAACAGTAAACCGTTATGTAAATGTTAGCAATTAATTTCACATGCTAACAAAGTGGTCTCATTATTTTATAAGCCCATCTCATAACATGTGTATTCAGTGCGAAAAGATACACATATATATGTGTATATATCTTTTATCTTTTTTAATATCCTAAACTTTTAGAGACAGAAATCTATAGTGAGTCCCTTTAGTCTGGGCTAGAGGAGGGTTTCTCAGTCTTGGCACTATTAATATTTTGGTTTGGGACCAGATAATTTTTTATTGTGGGGGACTGGCTTGTGCATTGTAGGCTGTCTAGAAGCATTTCTGGCTTCTCTACCAACCAAGTAGTGGTAGCACTGACCCCCACCCACCATAACAAATAAAAATGTCTCCGGACATTGCCAAATCTCCCATGGAGGGCAAAATCAGCCCTGCTTGAGAACAATTAGAGGACTATATATACCTGTTAAATTTATCACTGAGAAATAGATTAAAATATTTTAAAATAACAGAATCTTTAATAGGATCATTCACTCATCATTGCTATAATTATATCTAATTATATGTGTTCTATATACCATGCTCAGGCATTCATAAGATCAGAGATACAGTTCCTATACAGCATATTAAAAGTAGTATCAGTAGAAGAATTAATGTGCATCAAACTAATTTAAAAATTTGTCAGTATTCAGATGGAGCCTAAGTTGAAGTATGCCAGTACTTAGTTAGTCTTTTCTTTTTCGACAAATTGAGAGTAAATAAGTGACAAGAAGAATTTTTAAATTATTATTAATTAAGAATCTAATTTTTAAAGTAGCCTTAAGTACTCTGAATTACCATTTAGATTTTAGCAACTGATATACTAAGCAGAAATCTTTTCATATCATTCATTATGTCTGGACCATAAAATTAACTTAACTAGGTATTGTACTTTTATATTGATCAAATAATTCTGAACTGAGTTTGGATATAAGTCAAATATATAATTTAGACTTTTCATAAATTTATCCTGGGTGTTTCACAGTTATTGTGATTTAGAGAGAAGTTATTATAACAAACAAGTGGCCTTCTGATGTGAGTGAGAACCTGGCTTGTATTTATGTTCTTTTCCTCTAGTTTAATCCAGTTTCCAGTTTACTACCCATAACCAAAAAAGGAATATGAAAGTGAATGACAGTTTTGTATTTTCATGCTTAAATAACACAGACTTTTAGTATTTAAAGAAGTTATTATACACCTAAAACTAGTACAATGTTAGACATCAATTACATCTCAATTTAAGAAAAAGGAATTATTGTTAGACTCTTCGTTTTGAACATTAAGAAGTGAATTTTGGAAAAATTAATTCCAGTGTCCATAACTTTGGTATCACACCTATGAAAAAGTGTACCCCAAGACTGTAGGAGGGTGAAGAACAGGACCATCCTGTAATGTAACTGAAAGCATCCCAGTTGGGGGATCAGACAACCATCAATTCAAATGGCTTTATTGGTTTGAGCTGGCTGTAGGGCAAATGGCTGGGTTACTTGGGATCAAGTTGGTTAACTTAGGTTCTCAGTGTCTTTATTTAAAAATTGAGGATAGTGATGTCTAACTTTCAGATTGCTGAGGAATCAGAAATAATATGTGAATAAATATGTTGCATATGCAAACACGAATCACAGTTGAGCCATGCAGTAAATGCTAATTAATTTTATATATTATTCCTAACCATAAAAATATAGACTATACATATGATATAGATTAAAGTCTGTATCTGTATTGTTGATTATTTTAATTTTAATGTTGTTGAATTTACCAATATTTTCTTTTGTAGGTAATATACAATTATTGTATATATATAAATTAAATGTATTTTTTTCTTATTTTTTAAATTTAGGAAATGGGTTTGAATGTATTTATTTAATTGGGCTGATGGTATATCATATGTAAACCTATTTTAACAAAGGGAAAAAATATGGTTTTCTTTTTTTTTAATTGTGAAATACATACACATAACAGTGTATAAAATGCATACACACAATCGAAAGAAAAATAATAAACATTGAGTATCTAGTATTCAGGTTACAGAAAGAAAGAAAGAAAGAAAGAAAGAAAGAAAGAAAGAAAGAAAGAAAGAAAGAAAGAAAGAAAGAAAGAAAGAAAGAAAGAAAGAAAGAAAGAAAGAAAGAAAGAAAGAAAGAAAGAAAGAAAGAAAGAAAGAAAGAAAGAAAGAAAGAAAGAAAGAAAGAAAGAAAGAAAGAAAGAAAGAGAGAAAGAAAGAAAGAAAAGAAAGAGAGAGAGAGAGAAAGAAAGGAAGAAAGAAAGAAAGAAAGAAAGAAAGAAAGAAAGAAAGAAAGAAAGAAAGAAAGAAAGAAAGAAACTGTCAATACTTGGAAGCCCCTACTACTTTTCACCTGAACATATCATTTTCCCTCCCCCCCCAACCCCGCCCCAGGGTTACGGCCATATTTACTTTTATGATAATGCTTTGTTTTATACTTATATAACCTATGTATGCACCCCTAATGACATACTGTTTATTTTTCTGTTTTTGAACTGCATATAATGGAATCATATTTTGTGTCTGTTTTTTCTTGCTCGGTCACTCAACAATATTTTGTGAGATTCACTCATGTTGCTAAGGGTCTATTTCGTTGTATGAATATATCACAATTTATCTAGCAACTCTACTGTAATGGATTCATTAGTTATCTCCAGCTTTTGCATATTATGAACCAAAGTGGTATAAATATTATATAAAAATCTTTGTGCACATGGGCAAGAATTCTTCTAGGTCACTCACCTAGGAGTAGAATTTCTTTGGGATAGAATATGACTATAATCAACTCTACTAGGTATTGCTAAACATTTTCCCAAGGAAATTGTACCAATTAACAGTTCTACTAATAGGATTAGGAGTTTCCAATATTCACTAATACCTGGTATTTTCAGATTTGCTATTTAAATTTGCTTTTTCCCCAATTACTAATGAAATTGAGCATCTTTTCTTACTTGTATTAGCCATTGACTATCCTCTTTTGTGAAGTTCCTGTTCAAGTCATCTGCCCATTTTTCTAGTGGGTTATATCTCTTTTTCTATTGCTTTGTAGTTCTTCCTATAGTCTATATACTAGTTCTTTGACAATAATTGCATTGCAAATATTTGCCTTCTTTGCCTTAATTTGTGACTTGTCTTTCATTCTCTGCATCATGTTTACTAATTAAGAATGGAAGTTCTTAATTTTAAGGTAACCAAATATATAAATAAATCTTTTTCTTTATGGATTATACATTTTGTGTCTTATTTCAGGAATTTTTCCTATCAAGGATCATACTACTTTCTGTAGGATTAACAAAAAGTTCTTCCTTACACCAAAATCATAAGGATATGTTCCTATATTTACTTATTACATATTTATTACATTTTTTCACTCACATTTAGATCTTTAACTCACCTGAAATTAATTTTTGTATATTATGTGAGGTGGGAACTCAAAAATTTTATTTATTTTTAGTTATTTCCACACCCAACATGGGGCTTGAACTCAAAACCCCGAGATCAAAAGTTGAATGCTCTTCCGACTGAGCCAAGCCTGGTGCCCCTATCAAAATTTTTTAATCCCCACATGGATAACCAGTTTTCTTGGCATCATTAACACTCATCTCTTACTCATTGTTCTATAATGTCACCTCTGTTATATATTAGGTTTATATATATATATATATATATATATATATATATATATATATATATATATATATATGAGTTTGTTTGGGGGCTTTGGTAATGTCTTCATTATCATAAGTATATAATTAGCCTTGAGAATTCTAGGTTAAGTATCCTGTACTTTGTTCTTCAAAATTGTCTTGGCATTGTTCATTTGTTTTGTTTGGTTTTCCCTTATACATTTTTTTTTAAAGTAATCTCTACACCCAACATGGGGCTCAAACTCACAACCCTGAGATCAAGAGTCTCATGCTCCACCAACTGAGCCAGCCAGATACCCCTGGTTTTCCATATTTCAGAATTAGCTTTAAATTTCCATCAAGGAGCTAGAGAGTGTTACGCTAAGCAAAATAAGTCAGAGAAAGACAAATACCATATGTTTTCAGTCATACGTAGAATTTAAGAAACAAAACAAATGAGCAAAGGGGGGGGAAGGGGGAGAGGCAAGCCAAGAAACAGATTCTTGAGATACCTGGGTGGCTCAGTCGGTTAAGCAGCCTACTCTTGATTTTGGCTCAGGTCATGATCTCAGGGTCCTGGGATGAAGCCCTGTGTCAGGCTCCATGCTCAATAGGGACTCTGCTTGAGGATTCTCTTTCTCTTTCTCCCTCTGCCTCTCTTTCCACTCACCCACACTCTCTCTCTTTCTCTTAAATAAATAAATCTTAAAAAAAAAAAAAAAGAAAGAAAAAAGAAACAGACTCTTAACTATAGAGAACAAACTGATGGTTAGCAGAGGGGAGTTGGTGGGGGGAATGGGTGAAATAGGTGATGGGGATTAAGGAGTGAGTGTACTTGCGATGAGCATTAAGTGTTATATGGAAGTGTTGAATCACTGTACTGTACACCTGAAACTAATTTACACTGTATGTTAACTAACTAGAATTTAAATAAAAACTTTCAAAAAAAGTTCCATCAAATACTCTTGGTATTTTGAAAAGTTGCATTAAATTTATGAATCCATTTCTGGGAAATTGACATTCTCAGAATATTGAGTCTATTTATCCATAAACATGGATTTCTGTTTAGAAAATTTTATATTTTTTCATAAACACCTTACACATAATTTTTAGATTTGTTTCTATGTAACTGTGTTAGATATCTCCTGTTTGGCTTCTCCATGTCCATTCTCCACTCTTCTCCACTTTGCTCTCTAATCTGGGAGGCTGACCTCTGGGAACTATATCCATGGTCTCTTATGGTCTCAGCCAATAGGGGCCCCAGCAGTAGATGAGAGAGAAGGAGAAGAGTGAGGTCCGGGTATTATTGACTACTCCAGCTCCTGCAAGGGTTGCCTTGGGTTGGCTCTGTCCCACTGAGTCCCACTGAGGGTTACTTCTCTCAAAGTGACACAACTTTCTCTCTCTCTCTCTCTCTCTCTCTAAGATTTTATTTTATTTACTTAGAGAGGGAGAGAATGCACGTGTGAGTGTGCACAGGGGAGGGCTGAGGGGGAAGAAGAGGGAGAGGGAGAGAATCTCAAGCAGACTCCTTGCTGAGCACCAGCCAGACAGAGGCTTGATCCCAGAACCCTGAGATCATGACCTGAGCTGAAACCAAGAGTCAGACACTTAACCAACTGAGCCACCCAGGTGCCCCCAACTTTCTCTCCTTCTAAGTCCCTCCTTTCATCCCTTTGGGCAAAGACTGATAACAGATTCTTATAAAATAAAGAATAGCAATCCAAGGATTGGACATTAAAGATTATTTAAGGTTTGTGGTCTAGAAGAAGGAAGAAAACATATTTAGTAAGTATGGAATGGTGACATTTTTCACATGCTATAGGAATATCAGGAGAAATAAAGGCTGTGAGAGCCTTTAAAAAGTAATAATCATGAAATTATTGGGCAACAACTAGGTGCCTTGCTCTGTGCTAGGTGTTTTAGATATTTTATCTCACTTAATCCTTATGATACACTTATGAGATTGATTTAATTATCCCAATTTCACAGATGAGGTTTTAAAATGCTTTCTCAAGGTCACAGAGCTAGTTAGTGAGCAGTAGACTCAAATTTTAAATGCAAGTCTGCCTGATTCCAAGCCCATTCTATTAACTACCTTGCTGGTCTGTCTACATTTTACCATTAAATTAACAATCAGGAAATTATGTTCTTTTAGAATGTAGTTTCAGTTAAGTGATCAGGTGGTAGTTTCAAAGGAGTGACCAGGCTCCGTGATCTGCAGAGGTTAAGGAATTAATTGGTGAGGAAATCAAGATGGCAGTGGCATATGAGCTGATTGATAAGTCTAGTAGTAAAAGTTTGGAGATTGATCATATTCATTGCAAAAAGTCCCATTTTTTTTCTAAAAATTTATGTCACATAAAGTCTGACCTTTCTCAACCTAAGATATGCTTGCTTAACTGGCTTTCTCCGAGTCCCACTACAATATTCCAACAGTGATGCCCCAGATCTATAGGGGTTTCCCATCTTCATAGGAACGAAGAAGCTACACAGGCTTCTTGGTGACAGAGCATCTCATTCATCTCTGCATTCAGACCACAGAACCTGATGTGCTTGGAACTAAACATGGTGATTTGGTCTCTGCTATCTGAGTCTTGTTGCGGGGCTTGGTTATCCTCATTAACATTAATACAGTGACTATCTTCCAGGTCACCTTGTCCTAGCAGCAGAGAAAAAGATATTTATGTTTGCCATCCTCCTGGCTTTCCTTCCTAATAGCTCTCATACCTAATATTTAAGCACAGACAGATGCCATTTAATAAAAACCCTTATAAGAGGGTTGGGGAAATAATTAGCTTTGACCTTGGATCAGCAACCCTTAAAGAGAAAAACCATTGCTGTCACAGGAAAACAGGAAATTTTCCAAGGATAGTAGTCAAAATACAGAATGAAAACTAATACCCAGATTATTGGTGAACAGATACTGGAATGGGTAACTAGAAGCCATTTTTCCTGCTCATCTTAAGCACAGATCAAGAAGAACCTAGATTAGCCCATCTTTGACTTATGGCAGGTCTCATAAGAAAGATATGGAACTTCTCAGGGCACCAGAGTGGCTCAGTTGGTTAAGCGTCTGCCTTCCGCTCAGGTCATGATCTCAGGGTCCTGGTCCTGGGATTAAGCCCCATATATGGCTCACTGCTCAGTGGAGAGTCTGCTTCTCCCTCTCCCTCTGTTCCTCCCCACTGCTTGTGCTCTGTCTCTCAAATAAATTAATCTTTAAATTAATTAAATTAAATCTTATCTTTAAAATTAAATTAAATTAAATCTTAAATTAAATTAAATCTTTAAAAAAAAAAAAAAAAGGAAAGATATGGAACTTCCCAAGGAAGAGACCACAATTCAGCTAACTAAACTTTGCTTCTTTCTTTTCCTTTATCCGTTGCATTTTTACTTCCTTGAAATCACATATTTTATGCTATTAAAATATGTTTTAAACAGTGTACTATAAAAGTCACTGTAATAATTATTAAATCATGGAAAACAATAAATAAATGTTATTCATATGATTGGGAAAGCAAATATGGGAAAGGACGGTTGTGAAGGCTAATAAAAGCCTGTTAACAAAAGATCACATACATCTAACTAGCAAGAAGGGAGAGGGATCAGCAGAACATAAGTTGTACTTATGAAAGACTAGTGATAGTGGTAATGACAGTAATTATAGGGAAAGCTCCTATTTGAGAACTGAAATAAATAAGAAGCCACAGAAGACTGCTAAGTCTAAAACCAATGTCTCCTTTTTCTGGTTTAAACTTTAGAGAGTGAATTTAAAATAAATTTTTTTTTTTTTTTTTTAGAAAAGTGATTTACCACAGCATGGATAAGGAAAAGTGGTGCCTGGAATCAGAGGTCACTAGCTTGTTTTAGCCTCCATAATTGGATGACATGACAAAGTACAGTACATGAAAATAATCTGGTCTAGGGGCACCTGGATGGCTTAGTCAGTTAAGTATCTGCCTTCAGCTCAGGTCATGATCCCAGGGTCTTGGATCAAGCCCTGCATTGGGCTCCGTGCTCAGCGGGGAGACTGCTTCTGCCTCTTCCTCTGCCTTCCACTCTGCCTGCTTGTGCTCTCTCTTTCTCTCTGTCAAAATAAATAAATAAAATTCTTTAAAAAAATAATAATCTGGTCTAAGTGACAGAGAGATTTTCACAAGAGAAGCCCAAGAACTATACAGTAAAAGATAGATTGGGAATGAGGTTGGATGTCTATGTTCTTGACAACACAGAGAATGTAAGCCATTTTTAAGTGTAGGAGGATTCCAAAAGTAAGAATCTCTCATATTTCATTTGGCAAGCCAATTAAATTTTTTTCCAAATATGTGAAAAATTAGATGTTTTGTAATCTGTTTCCTTACTATAAGGCATTTCTTTCTCTTGAAGGTAGCCCATTATATTTGAGGAAAAAAGATGTTTCTTCCTAAATAAAGGAGAAAACTTAAAAATTAATTAGTTGGTAAAAGTTTGCTTGCAACATAGTGCAAAACAAACCCTTCTAAGTTGTAGTTCAATATAAATTTTAATACATCTTTCCTTTAAGATTTATTTGGTTCATCTAAAATGTTACCCTATTGACGGTATAATTTTGAATTATGATAGCATCACAATGACAAAATTATCTTAACAAAACAAGGATAAAAAGTGAATTCACATTTCACAATGTTTTACACAGATTTGACCTAATCAGATCCTCAATTTTGGTGGAAAAAATTAAAATCAGATCTCTACTCCTGGACTGGACTAGAATAATTTATCTAAAGTTGTTCAGAAGATCATTAGCCACTTTAAAAGAAAAATATATCAGATAAATAATATTTCAATGAAAATAAATTACTGTATTATTCCAAGCTCAGTAAAACAAAAATATCCTTATTTATGCTCCTTTTCTCAGACACTGCAGCCTTTAGCATCCCATAAATCCTAGCTAATTACATGCCAAGAGAAAAGGTTAATTATAAGTTTAATAAGCTCCCTTTTTTTCTATCCAATGAATCAATATCACATGGAGCATGCTAGGGGAATACAACAGAAATGCAAATATTTAAAAATAACTATGTTAGTGGGTTCTGTATGTGAAAAACTTCCTAAACAATGATGCTGCCTCACTAGATGGACTATTCATTGAAAAACATTTATCGAGTGCTGAGTCTGTTCCAGCCACATTGTGCTAGGTTCCAGGTTGTATAAGGGGCAGGGAGTATGTCTAACTCCCAAAACAATGCAGTGAGCTGCCAATATTCACAAGTGGTTATAATTCTCTTCAGTTATGATTATAACCTTAGAACATTATAAAAGCAACATGTTTTGATCAGTCCTAAATGAGGGAGTACAGTAGCCCTTTCCACATCTTGACTTTGGACTTCTGGCCTCCAGGACTGTGAGAGAATAAATTTTTGTTGTTTTAAGTCACAAAAATTTGTGGTAATTTATGATGGCAGCCACAGGAAACTAATACAACACTCAAAGAGAATAAAGTAGAACACAGAAAGGCCTTTCCATTATAATCTCAGCTATATGAAAAGATCTATGGAAAAAATTTGAAAAGAAACGCACCACCCTGTTGGCAATGACTGCCCTTGATGATGAAATCATAGTAACTACTGTTGGCTTATTTATAATTTCTGTATTTTCCAAAATTCTTAGAATAAGTATTGTATTTTTATTAGAAATAAAATATATCCCTTTGGGTCATGAAAAGCCATATGCATTGATATGTTAATTGCATGATTTATGGTAGAAAAAATAGAGGCAATCTAATTAATATTTGATAATGGTTAATTAAATTCTGGTTTGTCCTTTTGATGGAATATTAAACAGCTGTAATATGAATATTATGTAGCAATAAAGGAAGTCTTAAAACAACAAGGAGACAACATAGCTTACTGGTTAAGATGGTGAGCACTGGAACCAGACTGACTACATTTTAAAAAGACCCGCTTCGTAACAACGAAGCACCTTGATAACCTCTTTGTTTCTCAGTTTTCTTATTTGAGGACTAACAGAATTGACTTACAGGTTGTTTGAGGATCAAATGGATAGTATTTTTTCTATTCTAAGGAGAACTTTTTCACATTTTAACATCTCTGATACTGGGCTCTCACTGACAGTTGGTGGTATCTTTCAAGCACAGAGTCACCTACACATGTAAACTTGATCATCACTGTTCATGTGCTTGTCACATCAACTGAATTATGTACATTGTGGTACTCTATAATTTGAATTTAATTGCTGTTTAAAATGCCTTAAAAATTACATTGTGATTTAGCATGGAAATAAAAGGTTAGTGTGTATGGACAAATGCACAGAAGGAGAGCAGGAGGGCTTAGATTTGATAATTGCGAAACAACTATTTGTCCCTAAAGGAAAGACTGTAACTCCCTGCTTTCATGCAAAGCAACCTTGAAGAGGAAGCTGTCTTACATTTTAGGACTAAAATATGAGCCTATCGTACATCAGCAAAGCCACCGAAAGCAAGAGAACTGTTGAAATCCCTTGAAATAGATGAAAGAAATTTCAAAGTAATAGAGGCTGGTATAACCAATCTATGCCTTGTCCTCACAACCATCATTAAAGTGTCAAGTGTCAGTATGTCGGAAATGTCCTGTTGCCTTTACACAGAAGTTGCTTACCTTCTAGAGATATGAGGTTCAAAAGAGAGGAAAAAAGCCCAAGTGTTGTTTGTGTCAGAGTTTTAGTGAGCAATTATTTTAAGTTCTTTCTAAATGATACACAAGATAACGGTGCATATTACAATCAATAATATCTCATTTTCAATGAAATATGAGTCAAGAAAATTTCTAATCACCATGCCTGGCACATGTTAAATACTTTCTAAGTGTCTATTACATATACTGTAACAAGCAAAACAAAACAAACCCAAAAAACAAAACAAAAAACCCAAACCCCCAAAACAACTATAAAGTCGTGCGTGTACATATCTCACTGTAAAACTTTAATCAACAAAGATTTAGAGGGAATATGTAAAAACACAAATGATATTATGTTAGATTGATGGGTTAATGGATGCTTTTTTCTATTCACAACTTGTTACAGAAACTTGACATTTTATTATATTTTAAAATTTTTTAATTGAAAAAATGTATTTCATGAGCATGGTAAAAAAAAAAAAAGGCAGCACTTAAAGAGGTATATAAATGAAATGTAAATCTCTCTCCCATCTCAGACTTTATTTTTATTTTCCCAGAAACAATTACTAATTTCATTTTCTTTAAAATCTTCTTGATTTTTTATACACATAAACAAGCATGTATGTGTGTGTATATTCTTAAACAAAAAAATGTATACTTTACATACCTATTCTCTGCTTTTATTTTTCTACTCTAATAGTTATTGTTCTGTAGCCTATATAGATTTTAATTCTTCTTGACATCCATATAGTATCTGTCAGGATACAGTACAGGAAAGAGAAATCACTCTAAGTATTTCAGATAGAAAGGAACTTAAAACCAGAAATTTGGTACTTACAAAATTGTGGGATGTTTTCGAAGAGTAGAAGACAGTGGTCTGCTATCAGATATTGATTTCGAGAGCACAGCACTCTAATCCACCGGTCAGCAAATTACTGCTATTTCCACTGCTTGAGTCCTGACCTTCTTCAGTTCCCAGTGCCTCTGGGACACTGCCTTCAATCCTGACAAAGCCAGTAACTCAACCCTGGAATGCGGAGTCTGGCTGCAAACGCTAATGAGCTGGCAGTTCACTATGAAGAAGAAGGCCTCCCTCATACTTGGAACATCTCATGGGTGGAAGCAAATTTCCACCCAGAACCATAGCTGCAAGAGAGTCGAAGAAAAGTAGTTCTATTCTGTGGGAAGGAATATAGAATGGGGTAGAAATGGATGCTGAGGGCTAATTGACTATAAACAACACAGTGTTCTGCAGTATCTATGAGTGTGTGTGTGTGTGTGTGTGTGTGTGTGTGTGTGTGTGTGTGAGAGAGAGAGAGAGAGAGAGAGAGAGAGAGAGAGAAGGGGGGTGATATGTAGCCACTTACAGTATTTTGTATTACAAATTCTGTGGCAACAAAGGTCAGTCTAAATATATCTTTGAGCATCTTTGAGAATACCACAAATTCTAGTAAATAAAATTAGTGGTATTATCAGTTGGTTGTACATTTCTTTACATAATACGAAAGGAAAAAACACATCCCACACTACCTAAACACAAAATGACAGTAGTAGCTCAATTACAACATCAAGGGTAGATTTTAAATTTTTTTTAATGTTAATCATGTAACATTTAAATCCTACAATACAATGCCCCCACCCCCATTTGCTCTCCTCTATCTGTGATACACAGAAATGTTTTAGAAACACCTTCATTCCTCCATCTTAAAACCTACAGTAAAGCTTAGCTAGGGGTACAGGTTTAGGCCCCTCACCAAAGTCCCCACTTCCTGTTGCTTCATTGTGTTTACCAATCCTGCCCAAAGGACAGCACAAGAAGGGTGTGGCCAACAATTCCGAGCAAAATTAACTAGGCCGCCAGGGCTGGAACTGAAGAGCTCACGAGTGCAACGTGCTTACCACCTACACCACCCACAGGCAGAAGGCAGAGTGATGATTCGCATGCTTGGAGTGCTTGCCAGCAGCCAGACCCTGTTCCTTCATTTAATCCTTAGGATGATCCTATGAGGAACCAGGCACCTCAGCGATGCCCATGTGGGAACGAGGAAATAATCCTCCGCGAGGTGAAGAATTTGCCCGTGGTCGAGGCTGTTGTTGCCATCACCTGGAGTGGGAATTTATTCCAGTTTTCATGATTAAGCAGGAACTCGTGAAATATGAATCCAGCTGAGACAAAGGAACTAATATTTGCTGTAGCCAAACACGATGGACCTCTGCCACAGGAAAAGCCACATGTTTTATAGCGACAAAGTCCACCTCATGCCAGTGGTTCTCATTATGATGACAAGAGAGAAAGTAACTGCAGATTAGAATAAATCTACTCCTGGAAAAGCAATGCATGCTACACAGATCTATTCATTTAGTTAGCCAGCCAGCCAGTAATTCACTCATTAACTGGCTGCTCTTCACAGAATCCTGGAGGTCTGTGGGGACTAAGAAAACAATACAACCTGCAGCCTCCCTTATGCTCTCAAGGAATTTACAGCCACTTTGTAGAGAGTAGAGAAATACATACCAAACATCTGACTAACAATTCGAGTAAAAGCACAATATCTTTGTAATGTCCGGGGCAGCTTAAAAACTTTTACACTTTAATTTTTTTTAACGCTTCTATTTATTTATTTGAGAGATAAAAAGAGAGAGCATGAGTGGGGGGGGAGGGGCAGAAGGAGAGGGACAAGCAGACTCCCCAGAGTGCAGACTCTATCCCAGGACCCTGAGCTCATGACCTGAGCCGAAGTCAGGTGCTTAACCAACCTGAGCCCCTTTTATAACTTAATTTTTAAACATCGTTTTAAATATGTTCCTATCATAGTCACAATTCTATCAAAGTTAGTTTGTAACTTTATTAACCTACCACTGTGGGCTGTATGATAGGGGGAAAAATCTATAAAGTGGTTCTAACAGTGAACGAACAGGTTTTAGCACAACTGGAATAACCAGCAAACCATCATTATATGCTCAGTTCAAATTTCAACTCTATGAAAACTGCATGTATTTTTAATCTTAGTTCTGATTTCTACTAAAGACAATAATAATCTTTTCAAAATATACTAGTACAAACTTCCCATGAAAATGACCAAAAAAAAAAAAAAAAAAAAAAGGCCCCACGTCCATGATTGAACTTCACGAGTAGGAAATATTCCCTTTCCCAGCAGCTCACTGACTTGGAGAGGGGGAGGGAGGAGGTGGATGTTACCAGTCTTGGCCAATCAGATATTCCTACGTGAGGCGGGGATGGCCTGCAATGGTTGCCTCATGGCAGCCAGAGCCCAGGAATCTGGAGGCCAGCAGGGTGGCAGGAGTGTCTGATGGCAGCAGGCTGCTAGTGTGATGTGATTTTGACGTCCAACTTGACCCTGCTGCTTCCTGTCCATTTCCAGATCAGGATTCCAATTGCTCTACCAGCTCAGTGGCCTATTCGATAACTTTACAATAGATTCATTTTGTTTATTTTTAGACTAAGTTAGCCAGAATCAGTAGCTGTTGTTCACCATGAAGAATCTAGAGGAACAGGTGGTCTGGGAACTTTGGGGCAGGGGCTTGAGAGTGATGAGTGGCAGTGTGTCTCCAGTGGCAGTGGGGTGGGATGGCTTGAAGAACATCCTTGGGTCTCTGCTGTGCACAACAGCGGCAAGAGGAGGGGCTCCAGGCTACCCTTTACAGGTCCTTGAGTGCCACCTGCTCTACAGGGAAGGGTTAGGCTGAAGTAAAAGAACACTGAAGCCCGAGTTCTAATTCAAGCACTGCCCATTAGTAGTTAGGTGACCTTCATAGTTCTAAGTTTCTCATTCACACTTTGCATAAGAGCCCATCCTGTGTTAAGATTCTATAAGGGTCTTTGATCATTCCAGACATCCAAGTTTGGGATTTTTAAATCCATTTGTTCAATAAATATCTATAGGTTATGGGTTTCTAGTAATAAACAATAAACTTTGCTTTTCTTGCTGACATAATTTGTCTTCCTGACCCTGAAACATTAACTTTCACCAAGAAGTCTGAAGAGAAAATAATTCCTATGTTACTCTATAATTGTCTTAAATATGTGTATTATATTAAAATTAATTAAAATTAATTTTACAAAGTAAATAATTAAATATTAGTAAATATGCTCTCAAATGTCATCCAAAGATTATTTCTCACATACCATTTCCTAAAACACTGAATTTTGAACATGCATTAAACTTTATAAGATTGTATTAGTCGGGATACTCTAGAGAGAAAGAACTGATAGGCAATTTTAGACAGAGATAGATTTATTTATTTTAAAGCATTAGCTCACAAGATTATGGAGGCTGGCAAGTCCAAAAATCTGCAGAGTAACCCAGCAGGCTGGAGACCCGAGGAGGAGTCAATGTTGTCTTTCAAGTCTAAAGGCTGTCCACTGACAGAATTCCTTCTTCTTCTGGGGAGGTCAGTCTTTTTCTATCCAGGCCCTCAAAGGACTGGATAAGGTCCACCCACCACTAGAGGGTAATCCGCTTTACTACAAAGTCTACTCAAAGTCTAAATGTGAATCTCATCTAAAAAAATACTTTCACCGAGACATCTAGAATACTTTATGACCACATATCTACGTACTGTGGCCTAGCCACGTTGACACAGAAAATCAACCACCACAATGCACATGGTTAAGTGTTAAAATGAATAGTGTGGATAGTAAATGCTATCTATCCTCACTGAGGGAAAATAGCCACTGAGCTAGAGTGCCTGGGGAAAGCGTCGTGTCAACGGTGCGGCTTAAACTGTGCCGAGGGTAAGTGGAGAGGGCAAGAGGAGAGGGCAAGAGCTTCGGCTTTCCTTTTCAGCACTGAGACAGTTGATGACAGGGCTACAGGAAAGGAGGCTGCTTCTAGATGTTCCTTGGCATATCATACTCAGTAAGTAACCACCCCCCTCCCCTATGAGCCCATCTGAAGCCTAATTATTTTTTTTAAAGATTTTATTTATTTATTTGAGAGAGACAGAGATAGCAAGAGAGCACAAGCAGGGAGAAGAGGGAGAAACAGGCTGAGCAGGGGGCCCGACTTGGGGCTCGATCCCAGGACCCCAGAATCATGACCTAAGCCTAAGGCAGACGCTCAACCAAATGAGCCACCAGGTGCCCCTGAAGCCTAATTATTTACTTCAGATGAACACAGACTTATTAAAAAACCTTTAGAAAAAAACAGAAAGCTACGAAACCACAGCTAACGTTTATTAAGTATCTATGTACTGGGCACTGTGCTAAGTGTATTATCTAATGAAAACAGACACAAGATACAACACTTTAAAGTAGGTACTGTTATTAACCCCATTTTACAGACACAGAAGACTGAAGCTCAGAGAGGTTAAGTCACTTGCCCCAAATTGCACAGCTAAGTAGATGGAAAGCTGGGATTTAAATCTAGGCCTACTTAATGCAAAAGCTCATGATTTTAACCACCAAACTGGATGTAAAAAAGGGGGGAAAAAGTGCTACCAAGATAAGAAATAGTTTGGAGCCTCCTCAAATCAAACTTGACACAAGGTGTTGGAAGTATGTAAGCTCATCTGGGAGGTGATCTCAGAAGTCCAAGTATGAGAAAGTAAGGCAGAGAAAGGAGGGTAGCCGATAAAGGGTGTATTATTAGTAGGTTGCTGTGTGGGCTCAGTCCCCCAGGGAACTCTGACAGACTGTGGAACATGGCTCAGAACTGACCTGCTAAGGGGCAAGGAAGCTGGCACACTAAATCTACCAAATCTCATCCTTTGCTGATTGGCCACTGTTCCTAAAATGATGAGTTCCCTGGCATTCCTAGCCTGCAGCATGCATGGGCCTAACAGGAGATGTAGGCGCTTAAGGAAGGAAGCCCTTGGAGCCTATGAGAACCACTACTGAAGTTACAGGTGAGCTGCATGTTCGCTCATTGGATCTGAGTGGGACACTGACAGCATCTGCTATGGGATATGAATTAATTAAAAGCAAGTAATTACCAGAAATTTTCCTTATTGTGTTAAAACAGTTTATTTCATAAATAAATGGATATCTGCCTCAGTGAAATTGTATCATAAAACAAATTAGCTTTCATCCTTTAAATTCCCATTTAAGGAACCCTTACAATATAAAAAAGAAGCAAAAATGATATCCATTTCTAAGAACATGCTAGAATTGATTGTAAAGTCATGTATTAAAAAATATTTGCAATATGAAACAGAACAGCCAAACATTGTTCTAGACAATAACTAACCATTGTAATAAGTTGACGCTGCTTTTACTCATGCTGGAGACATATGGAATGTGTGTGCACCTGTGACTGGACCTCCCTTTGCAAACCTGAGAGCCTGCGGTTGCCGCAGAGGACTTTCTGGTCTCTCTGAAGTGTCATCCTGATGACTTTTCAAAATGAATTTCGTGGGCACACTGTAACATCATTTTTGCTTGTTTTTTATTTGTTTCTTGTTATATCAGACCATCTTCAATATACTCTTCAAATTTGGTGAAATCTGCCCAGCTGCTTTTTTTCACGATGTAGCAGTAAGCAAGCAGAGACTCCATTTTATTTACAGAGCCCATTTTCTTTATATCGGTAACAAACTGGATTTCAGAACTAAAAGCAGCTCATGTAGTAAACAGTCAAATCACAATTTCCCCAAAGGACAGAGCTGAAGGTTGTTTTAAAATTGCTTATTTCCTTATCCTATGACTATAATTATTAATCGGTTTTAAATCACACGTTCTAATCACTGTTTTCCCTGTGCTTCTTATAGCTGACGAAAAGGAGACACAAGCCCTTTCTTTTACATTTTGAATGCTGTGTGAGTACCTAAAAATTAGCAAGTTTGCAGGGGGGTTAAGGACTGTCAGTTTAAAAATAAAGCACTTGTTACGGCAAAAATGAGAAATTTATGACAAAATTTTGAGCTACCTTCTAAATGGGGAGTCAATAAAGATCTTGAAGAAAAATGGAAAGATGGAGAGACATGGTAGTTGAGTATAACAGAGTTAACCTGAGGGTGTACTCCTGGAAATACTCAATTATCATTCTATCCTAGGCTAAAAACACCCTTAGCTTTTCAGCCTTGAGTTTATTTCCTATAAATACTTCAGCCACTGAGTTTATTCAGTAGAGACTGCAGTTATTGCCTCATAAAAAGAAAGCATCCACAGCATATCTCCTTAAGGAGAGAGATTGGTGTTTACTCCAGAAGTGGGTCTCAGAGGACTCAAAGTCCTCAGAGCTGGGAAAGTTGAAAACTATACTCGTTGATGGGAAATGTGTACTCATTCACAGGAATTTTTTTTTTTTTTTTTTTTTTTTTTTTGCTTTCTAATAGAAGTGGACAAAAGGTCCAAATGTCCTTTAGGACGTAATTTTTATTTAATATGGTTGGCACTGTGGATATTTTCTTTAAAACTAGAAAACTACCTGAAATGGACAATTAGACTGAATAATAAATTGAGAATAAATAATAGAAGACTATATTATTTTCCATCATAATCAAAGTCAAAATCACGTTTCTAATTTAACATTCAGTACTTGAACCCACCTAAGTGGCCTATTCTTTGGAAAGATGGGGAATCTTTCTGTTGCAAGTTCATTAGGCAAAACTGAATCTAAAACCACCGGACTTTGTACCTTGTAAATACAAGATTACTCTTGAGAAATTCTCTGCTTGTCTGCTTTGTCTGCATTGATTTCTTAAGTCTCAGCCACAACTTATTTTAATAATGTGCTTATGTCAGGACACTCAGAATGCAGAACATATTCTCCCTGTCCTTTGCAACTAGTATTACCTGTCTCACCATTAGAATTATTATATAGGATTATTTTGCTATTAATATCTGCTCACCATACAGATAAATACTTGAGGTGAAAAAAAAATCCTTTACTAGAAATAATAAAACATAACCATTTCCAAAACATGACATAAAATTTTTAGATTCTACTTAGGGGGTGGTAAAAATAGCTAACCTCGGAGTCCATCTTACTTGCTTTCAAAGCTGAAAAAACAAAACCTAACTACTGTGGAATGGATAGGAATGCAGGACTCCGGCATCTAGATTTTTAGGATATTACATCTGCATAAACACAAGCACAAATAAGTTTCATATAGTGTCACTTACGAGTGTTTATGGATAACGAAGTCATTAAATTTCTGTCTCTATTCCCTTTCACTTTCAATTTTCAGTACAAACATTTCTGCTGCTGTGTTGTAACCTATAAATTCTCTTTGAATGAAGCTTCTTCCTCTATCTTTGGCAGCATCTTTCTTCCAAGGATTTCCACATATTTATTAAGTCATGCACATTCCACTCTTTCATTAAGGCAATAGTTCCTAGAAGAGGCTTTCTGTAACTGCTGCTTCCCTGTAACCCGACTGGAATCACACGGTACCATTAAAGCTAAATAAGACAAAGAATTTATAAATACTTCTGAACGTTCAGTTATCATCTTGTGAACATTCAGTTATTGGCTCTGTGAATCTCGGTTTCCTCATCAGTGAAGTGAGGGGTAGGACACACAATCTTGAAGGGTTTCTTTCAGCGCTAACATTCCAGAACTTAGGCTGTGGCGTCACAATGCCTAGGTTCGAATGCTGGTTATTTCTTCACCACGTTAGGAAACAGACTTAACCTATCAAATAGTGAAGATGAGAATAACACCTACCTAATAGGGCTGTTATAAAAATTAAACTAAAGTATGTAAAGCACATTGGACAGTGTCCGGCACATATGTGTCCTTTAATAAATGTTAGCTTCTATTATTTTATAATATCCTCATTTTATGAGTAGATATTCATTTCATCTTTCATTTATTTACTTAACAAATATTTATTCAACACCCACTCCATAGAGGTATCAGGTATTAAATAAAAAAGACATTATTCCTGACCTCAAGGATCCTAGAATCTCATGGAGAAGAAAAACAGGTAAATAAATAATTATGATTCAGTCCAGTAAGTGCTTTAGTAGCAGAAAGAAGTGGGGCACAGGTGGGGTGGGGTGGGGTGGGGTGAGGGAAGACTTGTGGGATGGATGAGATCATGTCTAAGTTGAGTCCTCTAGTTTGAGCTAGAGTTAAATAAAGTTAACAAGGGCACAGGGCAGTAGCCGAGGTAAGGGCTGGGGGTAGAAGGTGTGAGGAGGTCCATGGAGAAACAACATCATGGGCAAAGACTCAGACGCATGAAAGAGCATGGACTATTTAGAACTGTAGATGATTCTGCAGGTGTGGAGAGGAGGATACATGTGGCAAGTGGCAGATAAGCTAGTGTGGTAGATGGGGGCCAACATTTAAGAGAGGAACAGAGGAAGGCGAGAAAGCCTGAGAAAGACTGAGAAGAAGCAAGCAGAGGGGGAGAAGAAAACTCAAGGTTAGCATGCTCAACTGTATGGGATACAGCAGGGAGATTATTACTTTATTCCTCTTTTTCTGTCTACCTTTGGATTAAGTTTTTATGTTTCTGTTTTATCTCCACTATTGACTTATTAGCTATACTTCTTTGTTTTATGGTTTTGGGGGGGGTTAGTGGTTGTTTAAGGTGGGGTTGACAAATTTTTCTCTAAAGGTTCAGAGAATAAATATTTTAGGCTTTGTGGGCCGTACAGATATGAAAACAAATGGGCTTGGCTGCGTTCCAGTGAAACTGTATTTACAAAACAAATTTGGCTCACAGGCCTAGTTTGCCAACTCCTGCTCTAGGGTTTACAATATATATCCTTAACTCATCACAGTATACCTTTAAATAATATTGTACCACCTCAAAGTATCTTTTCAGAATTACACTAGAGTATGCCTTCATTTCTCACATCTCTTACTCTGTGCTGTTGTCATATTGTCATAAATTTTACTTCTACATATGTTATAACACCCATAATGTACTGCCATTATGTTTGATTATTGTCAATGATCTTTTTTTTAAGATTTTTTAAATGAGAAAAAGATAATTTTTTATTTCTGGACGTATTTGCCATGTCTGCTGCTCCTCATTCTCTGTCCAGATTCAAATTTTCATATGATATAATTTTCTTCTGCCTCAGTTGGGAACAGGATTCTGGGACCACTAGGGTTAGTCAGACCTTTGACTCTCCACACGTCTGCTTCATGTAACTAGCATGGCTTCCTCACAGCATGGCAGTCTAAGGGTAGTCAGATTTGTTACATGACGCCAGGCCTCCCCCAGAGCAAGTGTTCCAAGAGGGAGTCATTTCAGAGACCTAGAAAGGAGCTACTAGGTTATTCATTTTCTAGTTTTGCAAGTTACACAGTTCCATTTCCATCACATACTGTTGGTCAACAGTGAGTTACAGAGTCATTCCAGACCAGGGCTACACAGGCCCTTGATATCAGGAGTCTGGTTCATGGAGGCAGGGGGAGGAGAGGACATATCCTTAAAGACAAGCTAATACAGCTCAATGACAGTAAGGATTATTGCGTTTAGGATTATTGAGGAAAATATTTCACTGAAGAGATGGGACTTAAATAAGGCTTTGAAGGATGCATGGGTTTTTCCTAAGGAAAGAAAAGTGCTCACAGTGAAATGAGCATATCCTCTCAAGATGATCTGGATTTGAATCCTGCTCTTCCATTTACTAATCACCTATCTTTGGGTTCAAAACCTCACTGGCTAATTTAGGGGGTAGGGTTGGGAACAGTAATAATCTATCCTAAAAGCCTGGATTCTAGCAAGGGCTCATTAAAAGGGGAACAATTATTAATAAAAAGACAACAGTCCAAGCTGTGTGAAAATGAGAACCAAAACATATACTGAAGGCATAGTGAGTGAACTCCAACATAAAGTCAGTGGTGTTTAGAATCTCCCCCCCTCTGGATGCTTTAAAATTTTTTTTCTTCAGTGGCACCTGAATGGCTCAGTCAGGTAAGTTTGCCTTCAACTCAGGTCATGATTCCCGGGTCCTGGGATTGAGCATCGAGTTGAGTGTCAAGCTCCCTGCTCAGCCGGGAGTCTGCTTCTCCCTCTCCCTTATCCTCTCCCCCCTGCTCAAGCTCTCTCAAATAAATAACATCTTTAAAAAAAAAAAAAAAAGTTTTTTTCTTCAATATTCAATGTGCACCTTTCTTTTTCCTGACTGCTTTTAGGACTTTTCTGTTTATCACATATTTTTGGCAATTTCTCTATGATGTGCTTAGGTATTCATATAATTTCCTATTGCTGCAGCAACAAATAATGACAGATTTAATGGCTTAAAACAACACAACTTTTGTGTGTCAACTATACTTCAATTTTAAAAATACAAATTTAGGGGAGGCCTGTGTAGCTCAGTTAGTTAAGCAGCTGCCTTGGGCTCAGGTCATGATCCCAGGGCTCCCTGCTCAGCGGGGAGTCTGCTTTTCTCCCTCCCCCTGTCCCTCCACCCAGCTTGTGCTCACTCTCTCTCTCAAATAAATAAATAAAATCTTTAAAAAAAATAAAAAATTAAAAATACAAATTTGTCATCTTACAGTTCTACATGTCAGAAATTTAAAAATCAGTCCGATGGACCTAAAATCAAGGTCACGGCAGGGCTGCCCTCTTTTAGGGGCTCTAGGGGAGAATCCATTCCTTGTCTTTTTCAACTTCCAGAGACTACGTGCACTCCTTGGCCCCTGGCCTGCTCCTTGCATCATTGCAACCTCTGTCCCAGTGTCACATCTCTTTCTCTCTGACTTTCTTGCCTGGGTCTTACAAGGACTTTATATTGGGCTCTCCCAGGTAGTTCAGATCATCTTCCCATCTTAAGGTCATTAATTTGCAAATGATGTAAGGTAACATATTCACAGGCTCCAGGGATTAGGACATGGTTATCTCTGGGGGGCCATGATTCTGCCTATTGAAGTGCTGGTTTTCTCATGTTTAACTTGAAGTATGTTGAGTTTCTTGAATCCGTGGACTTACAGGTTTCATTAAACTTGGGAAAACATTTCTTCAAAAAATTTTTTTTCCATTTTGCAGCTCACTTTTCCTTTTGTGACGCCAATACATATGTATGAGGCCGCTTGATATGCTTCCTCTGCGCTCTCTTAATTTTTTTAGTCTTTTTTTCTCTCTGTTTTTCTCTCTGTTGGTAATTTCTATTGCTAGTCTTTAAGTCCAGTGATCTTTATCTGTAGCATCTGATCTGCTGTGAATTCCATCCAATGTAGTTTCCATTTCAGATATTGTTTTCAGATTTCATTCCAAATATTGTATTTTCATCTCTAGAAGTTCCAAAGGTCTTTCTTAAATCTTTAATTTCTCTTCTTATCATGGTCACGTTTCTTCTATGTTCTTGAACGTATGGAATATATTTACAACAGTTTTAATCTGCAGTTTTTATCTGCTGATTCTAACATACACGTGATTGATTTTCTTCTAGTTAAAGATGCTATTGTCCTGCTTTTTGCATGCCTGGTAGTTTTTTATTGGATGCCAGACATTTTGAGTTTTCTTTTGTTGAGTGTTACATTTTGTTGCTTTCACTTAACTATCGTTGGGCTTTGTTTAGGGATATTTAGAATTTGTTTTGATCATTTAGAGGCTTGCTTTTAAGTTTGTCTGATTTGGCCCAGAACAGTCTTTAGCCTAGAGCTAATCTGGCCCCACCACTAGGGCAATAGCCATTTGAGAGGTCTACCCAATGTCTCAATTAGGAAATCTTTTCTTCGTTTGGGCTGGTGTGAACATGACCTACTCCCAGCTATGCATTAATTCTAGTGGTGTTTATGCTTGTTCCTATTCCTTTTTGTTGGTTCACTTCCTGGCCTTGGGTAGTTTCCCTACATGCATGCTTACTTAGATCATTATTCAGATGAAGATTTGCAGAAAGTCCTTTGCAGATCTCCAGAGCTTTCTCTCTTTGCAGCTGCCTTCTCTTCATTACTTTGTCCCACAAATTCTAGCCACCCTGGCCTCCCTGGACTTTCAACTCATGCACCTGCCAGGGTCTGTTTGGGTTCCATTACCCAAACATGCTGTAGCCTCTCCAAGCAGTAAACTGAGGTAATCACAGGCTTCCTGTCTTGTGGATTACAGTTCTTGCACTACCCATTACCTCATGTTTGAAAACCACTGTTTACTATATTGCATCTGACATTTTAACTGTCGAAGGTGGGAGGGCAAATCCAGACTATATTACTCCATCATGGCAGAAAGTTTTCAGTATTTATTAAAGTATAAAAACAAATATATATTAAATATATACACTTACTTACCAGAAGAATTTATAAGCACTTATGTAACCACTCCCAAGAAGTATTCCTTAAGACAGGAACTATATCAGTTCCTGACCTAATCTTAACTCAACTTAACTCAGTCTACTGTCTTTAACAATAGCTGGGTCCATAGATCAAAGACCAGTCTCAATATGGAGCAGGCAGTACACTGAGAGTCTCATTCTTCCTCTCCAATCCAATGAGATTCAGATTTTGAGTAGATGGCTCACGATAACTTTTTAACTGCCCATTCTGTTACCCCTTAGTCACTCCAATCCCCAGGGTTGAGTTCCCACAGTCCTGTCTGTTCACTTTGACCCCACCTGCCATGAACACAAATGACTGGACTAGAGTTGGGCTTATCAGTGAATACAAATTGTAATAGAATATTATCTATCTATCTATATATCTTCTACCTACCTTTCTAGAGAGAAAAAAATTGTAAGAGACTAAGGGTAATAGAGAGAGTCAGAATCTGTGTGGCTGGAATATGACATATAAACTCAGAAGCTAGGAGATGCCACATTCTTTGTGGACCACAATGAGTTATCCACACGCATACAGAGAGAAGAATGTAGTAGACGTACATTGAGAAAAGAGATGGCAGACCATGACCTGAGACCCTGGTGATTTTCCTGTTCTTAATTCCAATCTCTTCTTGAATTCCTGCCTCTGGATCCTACAATACCCCTCTGCATCCCTCTCCTCACTAAAACTGGTTTGTAGAGATTTGTTACCCTTCAAGAGATCTGGAACTTGGGTTTTCCCCTGTCAACAACTGGGAGTCCAATTTCTGAGTGTCCTTTGCTGCCTGCCAAATCTGGAAGAGACCTGTTGTCCTCTGACAGAAGCTCTTTCCGCCACTGTGCATTTCATTTTCCAGGATGTGCTTTTTCCTCTGGTCCTGCTACTCATCTTCCCTTTGCCAGCTGCTCCTGGGCCACTAAAGTCCTCCCTCCAAATCTCAGTGATTACAGCCCTTCTACCTAATTTCTAGGATAAAGCCCATCCAATTCAAGGACCACCCATTCATGATTCCTGGCTCCTGCACTCCTCTCTAACAGGGACCTGTTGAATCACACTGAAAAGGCTGCCACATTTCCTACATAGCAGCCAGACCCAAAAGCGATATAGATTTTCCTTCTAACATCTGGGGCAAAGCAGACTGCTATACTTTGTAATATTCTTCTTTACAATCCAGCCAAAGTTATGGGAGGAGTTTGGCAATGAGGGAATGAGTATCATTCATCATGTCTCCCTTTTTCTCTCAAGAGAGTACCTAGCTAATGCCAACCTATATAAAAAGGCATAATTGAATACATTAATAATGAAGACTGCATTATGCTATTTTCCAGGGTTGCAGAAAGGCTGAAAACTGGCACTTTCAGAATAAAAATGAACAAGTGTTGCCTCCTATATCTTGAGTATATATTATTATTAAAACTCATTTTTTCTTTCACATACCCATGTTTCTCTCCAGCTGATCATAAATTTGCTAAGCCCTGACATAAAACAATTTTTAGCAAGAGGGTACATGAGGGTAGTCAAAGTGGGTTATTAAAGCAGTGGAGGGAAACCTAAATATTGCTGAACAGGTCATAAATGAAGCTTTAAAATGAGCAGTTAAATAGCCTAAGAGTACTGATTAGAGAAATAAAAAAGTTAGAAGACTCCATGTGAATTTGGATTATAACTACTAAACTCTTCCATGAATTTCCCCCAACTCCATAGATATGAACATCTTTTATTTATTTTTTTAAGATTTTATTTATTTGTTTGTTAGAGAGAGTGACAGCACAAGCAAGGGGAGCAGCAAGCAGAGGAGAAGCAGGGAGCAGGGAGCCCAACTCGGGACTCGATCCCAGGACCCTGGGATCGTGACCTGAGCCGAAGGCAGACAGACACTTAACCGACTGAGCCACCCAGGCATCCCTGATATGAACATCTTTTAAAGAAAAGAAGCTTTTTATGTCTCTAGTGAGTTTCAGGGTTTGTTTTTTTTTTTTCATTTTATAAACTAAAAAGCCAAGATCTATTTCTGCCCTATAATATGTCTTTCCACCCAAACCACAAATATATCAAAATGAAAAGTACATTATGACCACCTTTTAAAAACGACTATATATCCTTAAATTTCACTTAAGAAAACGGTAAGAAAAAGTAGCCAAGGATGTGAATAGACAATGTACATTTGACTAAATACAAATGACTAATAAATACTATATACGAAAACATGTTTAATCCCTTTAAGAAAGATGCAAATTGTGATAACACGATAGGGTACCGTTATTTCTCTACCACATCAATAAAAAGTTTTAAAAAGAGGGGCGCCTGGGTGGCTCAGCTGGTTAAGCATCTGCCTTCGGCTCAAGTCATGACCTCAAGGTCCTGAGATTGAGCCCTGGTTGGTTGGGCTCCATGCTCAGCAGGGAGTCTGCTTTTCCCTCTCCCTCTGCCTCCTCCCCCTTGCTCATGCTCTGTCTCTCTCTCAAATAAATAAAATCCTTAAAGAAAATGCTTTAAGAAGATAACATCTGATGCTAGTAAAGGTACATTGAAATAGCTGTTCACATATTGCTGATAGTGCAAACTGATGAAGCCTTCCTCAGAATAAACTTAGCAATAGGTATAAAAAATATTAAATATGTTCATTATCTTTGACTCAGGATTTTCTCTTCAGAGATTCTATTCTGGGAAATAATCTGAGATATGGAAAAGACTGATGCACAAAGATGGCTGTGACAGCAAAACTTATAAAATATTTTGTGTCCAAATACAAGTACCAGAAATCCTGACACAAGCTGACTTAAAGGCAAAGGAAACTTATCTCACATAACAGGAAGAACAGAGGCGGTAGGTTTCAGGGTTGTGATTCAGTAGTTCGTCAATGTCATCAATGAACTAGGTTTCATTCATCTCCCTGTGATCTTCAGAGCTGGCAGAAAGTAAGATGGCTAAACATTCACAATTCACAATGTCTACAAGAAGAAGAGAGACTATTTCTTCTTATAGCTCTGTCTTAGATGTGAGAAACTCCCAAATCTCTTCATCAGAACTTCCCTTCATATCTTATTGGCTAGAAGTGGCCACATGCCAGGGAAAAAATTGTATTATTTCTAGACCAATCAGGTCCATTCCTGGAGTTACTGATGGAACTATTTCTCTTTGAGGTGCATGGTTACATGGAGAAGGTATTATTGTTATTCCTGAACAAAATCATTGTTCTTTTTGGAAAACAGAAAGAATAACCAAAGGTGTATATTATATACCTAAATGAATTAAACTAGCAGTTTGGTAGAATTAGTATGGTACATTCATGCTATATGATGGATGGCTCTCTGGCCATTATAAATACCGTGTTTGAAGCATGCTTACCATAGAAAAGTTTTTCATTATATAATATTTTCTTAGTCTGCTCAGGATACCATAGACTGGGTGGCCTAAACAATAGAAACTTATTTCTTACAATTCTGGAGGCTGGAAAATCCAAGATCAAGATACCGGCTGATTCAGTTCCTGCTGAGAGCTCTCTTCCTGGCTGCCTTCTTTCTCTGTCCTCACATGTCAGGGAGAGAGAGAGGGTAAGCTCTCTGCTGTCTCCTCTTATATGAGCACTAATCTCATCATGAGGGTCCCACTCTAATGACTGAAATCCTAATTATTACCTCCAAAAGGCCTCATTTCCAAATAATATCATCACGTTGGGGATTAGATCTTCAACATATGAATTTGAAAAGGGACACAAACATTGTATCCATAACAGATATTATGTCCAAAAAAAGGAGATTAGAAAACCACATGCACATATGATACATATGCATACATGTGTTGGTATATACAGAGAGAAGTCAGAAACAAATGATAAAATATTAGCTGTGGCTATCTCTGTGTAATAAGACTATTGATGATTTTCATTGTCATCTCTACTCTTTTTTAGTATTTTTCATTCCTTTCTACATAGATACACATAAAAAAGTATAGAAGTTATTTATAAAAATTCCACTCATGGGGCACCTGGGCGGTCAGTGGGTTAAGCATCCAACTCTTGATCTCAGCTCAGGTCTTGATCTCAGGGTTGTGAGTTCAAGCCCTGTGTTGGGCTCCTCGCTGGGTGTGGACCCTGCTTAAAAAAAAATTCCACTCACATTTGAGGTTAATGGCAGCTCTAATTCCAGTAAAGTCAATTCTTTACCTCTAATTACTCACTTTATATGGTATTTTAAAGTTTTTGAGGGTATTCTCCTTGTCCATACTTGTGGGTTGGGTTTACAAAAGACCAAGCGTGCTGGATTATTTGATAAAGAAGTCTTTAAAGCCACTTTGTTTTAACTGTCCACACAGTACTCAGTTGAATAGCTGCCCAAAGATCTAGCTTATTTTTGATATCAGCACCTGCAACACCTGTGATAAACTTTTGGGCAGCTGTCCACCATTGGGGCTTGAGGACATCTATTTCTAAGAGTATTAGTTAAGCTGGTAAAAGGTTCCATTAAAGTCCATGGCTCAATGGATTTCTAATTGTTACCCTACTAACATATTGGAATAAGTGGGACCCTTCCATTCTCAGCCAGACCAGCTCATTCAACCTTCTTATCATCTGTGTCTACCTTAAAGGGACACTAAAGGAGTTGGAGAGGTGGAACACCTGGGTGGCTCAGTCGGTTAAGCATGTGCCTTCAGCTCAGGTCACAATCCCAGGACCCTGGGATCAAGCCTCACATCAGGCTTCCGGCTTAGCAGGGAGCCTGCTTCTCCTTCTCCCAGCTTGTGTGTACTCTCAAGGGCTCTCACTCTCTCTCACACACACACACAAAAAAAAGGAGTTGGAGAGGAAGAATTTCAAGAACTGGAAAAGAAGGCTTTTAGTGTATCCTCCCCATAGACAGGTAAGGTGACCAACCATCCCAGTTTCCCAAGACCAGGAGGTTTCCTAGCTTGTGTGCTAAAACCAGGGAATTCCTGGGAAAGCTGGGATGGGTTGGTCTCCCTAGTCACAGTTCCATAAACTGCTCAAGCCAAGACAGCCACACCTGGAAATCATTGAAAAATGATTTAGGGAGCTGAAATATTATTTTTGTTTTCCTTTGTTTTCTTTTTAAAATCCCCCTTGGAGCATTCCAGGCTGTTTCTGTTGCACTACAAAGAAATGGAATTTTTTTTTTTTTTTTTTGCCACTTTTCAGTCAAGAGCCAAGGGAAGCAGAAAGACTCAAGAGGCTGGGTGGGGTGGCAGCATCAGGAAACCCTTAGGAGGCAAAGAAAGAAGTAAAATCCAGTAGGGAGGTGGCCTACTTGCCCAGAGAGCTACAGAAACCTTATGCATTGGAAACTTTCTTTTTTAAAAAATAAGGATTTGATCCTTTTATGAAGTCCACAAACAAAATTTTTATTCATCTTTATCCTCACTTTCAGTTTTCAAGATCTGTTGTCATGGCAACGTCATGAATTGAGTTCAGCCTTAATGTTTGTTGGTATCTGCTTTGTTATTTAAAACTGCTAGATTTTCTTAAAAAATTATTGATATTTTATCGCTCAATCTCCTCAGAGATCATTCCATGGACTTATTATAATGTTTATTCCTGACAGGAACACCAGAGCCATATTCAACACATAAATGATCTCTAATAATTTTATCATAGGTCTCATTCTCATATACAGAGATCATGTGCAAAATCAAACTTTGTCTTTGTAGAATGACACAAATAGATACATTCTATGTGGTATGTTATATACTGCCCTCCTTTTTTTCACTAAATGTGATTATCAGAAAGGTTGAGAAAAAAACCTTAAATTATGAAAATCCCTATACAGCTAGAAATAGCATGTAATCCAAAACTTTTAAGAATATGAGAGTAAAAGCATATTTAAAAAATGAATTATTACTATGGTTTCTAGTATTAGGCGCTAGTTAAGAAAAAAATTATTTAATATTTAAATTTACTGCTCCAATTCAGACAAGTCCCTAAATACTATATAAACTATATGAATGGATAGACTCACACTCTAATGACTTTAGGTCTTTGTTTTCCTTAATTAGCACATAAATGCACAATATTAGTGTCTTAATGCTTTCACGTTTGTTGAATGAATTAGCCTACTCTTCAGGACCTGTGGCAGAAAAATGTGTTTGAGAAATTAACTATATTATTTTTATTTCTTCTATCCTCTTTCTCTCCATCAGGCTATGTTAGTTTGATCAGATGAAGAATGCGTCAGAGAGAAAACCACCCTGTTTATCTAGGTTGACTGGCTCATAGAACATTTAGAAGTAAAATTCCTGTGCCCCAAATCTGGCATAGAAGCATCAGAGAGCTGCTGGTCTTATAAGCTGTGCTAACCAGCACTATGGACCACTCTGACATAAACTGGGCTGCGGACAATTGATATTCAGAGGAGTCCACCATGGCCCTTGGTGTCTGGAACATGGAACAACTGGTGGGAGGTAGATAGGAGTTGGAATGAGTCCAGCAGTTGGGAAATAAAACTCTTCAAAAAGACTACTAAATTTTCTGAAGGCTAAGCACAATGGGGACTGACCAAGATGGCCTTAGCATTCCCTTCAACTTGACCAAACTTCAGACAAACTTCTTCCTGACTTCAGACTTCTGGCTGCCTTTTTCTTTCCTTTTCTCCCTCCTTTCCCCCCCCCCCCCAATACTTTATCTTTTTTAAGTAACCTCTACACCTAACAGGGGGCTCAAACCCAAAACCCCGAGACCAAGATTCGCAAACTCCACCCACCAAGCCAGCCAGGTGCCCCTGGCTGCCTTTTTCTTAGAATATTTACTTTAGAAAGTTTGCAATTATAAATTCTTTCTCTTTCTCCTTGCAATGTAAATTTTCTACAACCAGGAATGTTTTTCTCAAGTACAGGGGAGCCATCCCTTTGAAAGGGAATCATTAAGAGAGAGCCTCTGTCTCAGTCTTTGTGGAGGGTAGGATCCTAACTTCAAAAAAAAACAAAAAAAAAAAAACCCAAAACAAAACCAAAAAACCAAAAAACCCAAAAAACGACATTTAGTATATGCAGATGGCCAAATATCATTGACTAACTTGCCATCAAGTTCTCCAGCACTCTTCCACTTAGCTCACCCCAGCATTTAGGAATCCTCTTGCCTTTTCTTTCAGTAAGGTTCACTTTCTCTCTTCTCTTGCAACAGTCTCTCTCCCCTTTTGCTATAATCTTGAATAAAGTTTTCCTTGCCAGTTTAACTGGTCTGGCACAATTTTTCTTTTACAGGACTCAAAAGTAAACAATTAAGCGGCCATATAAAATTTAAAAAATTTCTATTTATTGTACAGTTCAATTTGTGGCCTGAAATTCATAGGCCTTAAAAATAGAAACACTTCTGCTCTATAGCTGGCTTCTGAAATCCTGGATATTTTGCGTATTAGAGTCAGATTAAAAAATAAACTGTTTCCTTATATGCCTGCTTCCTTTTTGAATGTTTCTTGTTCTTCTTACCATCAGAGATGGTTACTATTTTCCCCCCAATATGATCATTTATATTCCCTTGTAGCAAATAAAGTTGCTACAAGGATTGAAAGTAGGATCTGTAAACTGAATAGTACAGAACCTAGCACTTCAGCCATTCAGCCAATGCAAAGAGAATTGCATTCTTTCATCAAAGTGCTAACACATTCAATGGCCCATGGGCACAGAAGGAAACAAGAGACCCCAAATGGAGTCACTTTTCCTAAGCCTCTGCAAGACTTAATACCTACCCTAGCTACAATTTCAGCCTCCCCCAAGAGTGGATTTTAAACCAATTAGCCTGGAATTTCCCCATCAGCACTAGTGAAGTAATCTGAAAAATAAGACCCCTGGCCCTTGCCCTGAAGGGAATGTGGTCCTGTCTGAAACAATGCTTTCTTTTCTTTGCTAATAACCTCCTTGGCCTGCCCTATTTCTGCTTATAAAAATCCTTCCATTTTGTACAACTCCTAGGAGTTCCTTTCTACTTACTAAATGGGATGCTGCCCAGTTCATGAATCACTGAATAAAGCCAACTAGATCTTTAAATTTACTCAGTTGAATTTTTTTTTTAACAGTGGTAATAAGAATTACGGTTTGTAAGGCAAAGACATGATGAAATTAACCAGGAATTTGCGAGTGTGGAAGTCACTTTTCCACTGTTCTCTCTCCATATGGGTGTGCTGGCATGAACAGAAGCAGAAGAAATTAATGCAGAAGAAAGTGATCTGGGGCTTGGGGTCACATATAATATGTAAGGAGGGAAAACCAGAAGTGTATCATATCAAAGAAGGTAAAATGGTAAAGAAGACCCAGGAATTAAGTAAGAAGAGGCCAAATAAAGGTAAAAACAGCATTAGGACCACACAATGTCATCAACTAGCTAATCTCTCTCGGAAAAAAATATTTATTGAGAGGTGTACCTTTAAAAAAAAAACTTTTTCATAAAAGATAATCTCACTACCTAGAATCGACTCTGTAATTTCATAATATTCAATTAATTACTGAGATCCTTGTCAAGCACATCATATACATACATACATACACACATACATGTTCTTGGTGGGGATGGAGGGCTGCTACTTTGGAGAGGAAAAGCCCAAGTGAAGACCAAGTGGACAACTTGATACATTTAAGACAGGAAAATACACTAAAGCAAAAGGCTCCTTGAAGTGTGCTCTATTTTCTCTCATAAGCCTAGGGCCTCTGCAAAAACAGCCACAATCACCACAGAAAATGCACATTTTATTCTGCTGCTCCTTCCAGCAGACAGTGATTTGGATTTTTAATGAAAAACAAGCTTGCATTCATGAGCCAAATTTTGAAACCTCTAGGTCACCGTGTAATAAACAGATTAATAGATTCTGCTTTCCATTGCCTTGGATCAGCTAAAACAATTATGCCCTCTAGTCTTTAAAATCTGTACTACAAAAGCCATTTTAACAGTGTTTGCTTCAGCTTTATCCTCTTCAACTTTGGTTCTTGAAGTCAAAAGTTAGCAAAAATGTGGTTCAGATTCACTGAGACTCCTCCAGGTGTAAGCAAAACAATTAATTTCATTTGGAGCATAAACATGGCTATTGTGAGGTTCATTTGCCCTCTTAGCTCTACTAGAAAAAAATAAACTTTAAATTGCTTTTATGCTACTACATGTTTGTAGTCATATTTTTAATTTTTTACATATTATAGAAAAAATACTCCCTAAAAGTTGCTAAGGAGAAAGTTATCCATCATTTTCCTAATAAAGGCGCATGACTAGACACATAATGACAAATTGTGGAAGTTGCCTGCCTGATTCTCATTAGCCATCTGGCATTTAGGATGCTGATCTTTAAAAATAAGCCACCTTGGCATCTTTTAAAAAAAGCTTTGATTTGATCTATTTCTACGTCTTCTTTGAGGCAATCAGGCTGGAGTTCTGAGAACACATTCTGTTTGTTTATTCCTTTGATGTCCTGTCTGCATGCAAGGGCACACCTCACCTTGAAAAGAACTCATCAGCAGTTTTCAGGAAAGGGAGTTCAGTGCCTTCATCTTGGGCCATCTTTAAGGTGGATTTCATTTTTTTCCTCTTTAATTCTGAACAGTGCATATATTTGAACACCCACCAACATTCTGCCAGGTCTCCTTCATGAAGTTGGAATTCAGATCGGTTGTCAGGTTATCAAAATACCTTCCCACCTAGATAGGATCGCTATTACTCTGATCAATTGTAATACATGGTTAAGACAAAAAAAAAAATACTGCGAAGAAACCTTAGTCGATCTAATTTTATTTCATGGACAAAGACAAATGACCGGTTTATTTTAGTTAGGGAGACCAGGAAGGAAGAGGAGGCAACATTAAGGATTAAATGCTTCCAGCAATCAGTTTCTGGGTCTTTAAATCTAAATGACTAATCTCACTTGGTTATTTTAAAGGCTCTCTGGAAATAAAATGGGAACAGTTCGAGATATCTTCCCTGGTATACAGAGGATATGATTCAGAGCAACAGCTATGTGTGCCTGGGCATTTTGTGTCAAACAAACTTCACATTTGACATCTCCACAAATAAACAAATGAAAATCGCCTTGGAGCTTTGAAAGATCTCGTCATTTCAGAAATGGAGGAACAGGGATTCTCAGGAGCAAGGGCAGCTTAATGGATCTTCTAAAGCCCTGGATGACTATCTTCCCATGACTCAATTATTCTTAAGTTTTCATGTTTTTTTCACATTGCCTAAAATTCTCCTCAATGAGACATTCATTTAATTGTTTAATGTCAAACCTCTTGCAAGGATAACAAACACCTTTGGGATGGTTAAGGTAATCTCTGTCATTCACAAATGTATACATCTAACTAGGTGAGACCGGTTTAATAAACCTCGGGATGAGAAAGGATTTTTTTCCTTAAGTTTTCAAAATCATATCACATGTTAGGAAATTCAGCATCAGTCATGTTTAGGAGGCCCTCCTCCCTTCTAGCATTATGTAAGAATCCCAAGCAGCCTGTGCAGTTAAAAAAACTCAAGAGAATTTGGTGTTGCACTCATCATAACTGCA
Organism: Ursus americanus; assembly: GCF_024610735.1. Lineage (NCBI taxonomy): Eukaryota > Metazoa > Chordata > Mammalia > Carnivora > Ursidae > Ursus > Ursus americanus. The sequence goes on from NC_142131.1 coordinate 3,982,710, forward strand.
CTGAGCTCCTCCTTTATTTGTGCTAATGTGGCTTTCTGCTAGTCATGACACCTGCTATCTCTGCAGCCAGGTTAGCCACTGGCACAATCGTCACCAGACCCCACCAACCTTCCATTTTTTCTAGTCTCTGGAGGGAGGACATCATTCTAGTGGCTAGGTTTTCTCTCTTGCTCAATCAACAGAGCTCAACGTCTCGACATAATAATCCTGCTGTTAAAAAGAGGGTGGGGTGGGGCAGGCTTTTGAAAACTAAAACTTCTTCTTTTCTTTTCTTTTTTTTTTTAGATTTTTATTTATTTATTTGACAGAGATAGAGACAGCCAGCGAGAGAGGGAACACAAGCAGGGGGAGTGGGAGGGGAAGAAGCAGGCTCATAGCAGAGGAGCCTGACGTGGGGCTCGATCCCATAATGCCGGGATCACGCCCTGAGCCGAAGGCAGACGCTCAACCGCTGTGCCACCCAGGCGCCCCTGAAAACTAAAACTTCTTAACCTTCTCCTGAGCAGAGAAGGATCCAGACCTTCAGAATATTTGCCCTTTTGAGAAAATAAAAGTAAAAGTCTCTTTTTTATAGAGAATATGTTCAGGTTGTCTATGGCTAGGTAGTAAACCACACCAAGCTGGCTCAAAACAATAGCAATTCTTTATTTTGCATTCAAATATAGGAGTTGACAGGACTTGGGCAGTTTTCACTTGAGGTCTCTTATGTGGTTGCAGGGGAAAGGTGGCTGGGCCTGGGGTCATCGTGAAGGCTTTTTCACTCACAGAACTGATGCCTGGACTAGGAAAACTCCCAACAGCTGGGGCTAGAACAGTTTGGATTCCTTGGGCATCTTTCTCTCTTTCTGTGGTCTCTCCATGTGGTGTCAGGTAGCGTTAGGGTAGCAGAAGTCTTATAAGGTGGCCAAAGCCTCCTGGAGTGAGTAGAGCAAATATCCCAAGAGATACCAGCACAAACTGCATAGGCTTTTGTAATCTAGACTTGAAAGTGACTCAACGCCAATTCCACTGGATTCTGTTCGTGGAGGCAGTCACAAAGGTCCAGTCAGGTTCAAGGGGAGGCTCTACAGATTTCACCAGTTGATGACAGGAGAGTTAAAGAATCTGTGGATGCACTTTAAAACCACCACAAGAGCTTATAAAATAAAAATAAAAAGAAGAAACAACGTGTTCCTCCATTAGGTTATCCTTCTCCCATGTATCCACCCATAACTACCAGGCTGCTGCAAACTCTTTCTGCTTGGAAATTCGTCATCCTTCCATTCTCCATCCTCTTTGTAGAGCTTTCTTGCTCTCGGTCCCACTGACACAAATCCTGATTATCTCTCTGCCTGGGGACTAAACTGAGCCAGGCTGGGTTCTGTTTCTAAACAGTCTTTGCAGTTCTGTGTATTTTAGAACCCATGGGCAAATACTGTTTCTACCCCTGGGCAGGCTGCTGGGGAACCAGGTTCCAGCTCAGGCAAGAAACAGCTTCCGTTTTTCTGGAAGGGAGTCTGGGGAGGTGTCAGAGGCACCAAGGTTTGAAGAGAGGTGGGCCAGAAAGAAAGATTTGCATGTGGAAGTGGCAAACTCTCTTTCGGCAGTTCAATGGACTAAGAATTGGGTAGAATTTCTCTGAGCCTTGTCTCTCTGAGCCTTGTCTCTTTCTTCTTGAGTGCCGTGGCCCTCTCATAGTACACAGAGCACAGACTGACACCGCTGGTCCTGACTATAGTCATGCAGGTTACCTCTGGGTCTCCACTCTCACTTAGAAAATGTGCAGCCTTGTGGGATTAGATATGTAAAGGTTTAGGTATCTAAAACCCTGCTTGTGGTATGAATCTGGCCCACGTTGACTCTGGCAGTACTTTTTCTTTAGCAAGATGTATCCACTTACGAAATAAATGGAAACAAGAACCTACTATAAATTATGTATTACTTATAAGTGAGGGTCTTACCTCATTAACAGTGATCCAGAATCAACTGGCAGCACAAATTCTTTCTGGCACTGTTATTAAACTATTTTTTTTAAACAATTCACAAAAAATTCGGCAGACTTGATTCATCTTGGATTTTAAAAATATTATTTTAATAAAATTTCTCCTCAAAGAAGTGCTTATTCATGACACATAATTTAGCAAACTAGTTCTTTCAGCTCCAGTAGGAAAAATACAAGGAAAGCAATTCCAATACCTCTTTTGTGTATAATGAATGTTTTCACATTTCTTCTAGTTAATTTCTTAAAAAAAACAAAAAAACAAAAAAAAAGGAATGACAGCCTGAACCATGCTTCTCATATTTGTCTGTAATGTTGTGTGGTTAATAGTCCAGTCTCACATTTGCATGAGGCCAGCTGTCAAAGATGGCACCACAGGGAATCCACGATCACTTTAAGACATGTTGCAGAGTCACATATGTCCATAAATCTAAATTCACTAGAATGCTTATGGGGACATAGTCATCATCAGATTTGAAAATGAATCCTTTATTGCTTTCATTTTGAACTTCACCCTTTACTTGACTCCAATTATCTTTATCAGATAATGGATGACAGGCCCCATAATGAGTAAACAAGTTTCCAAGAGCAATCTCATTTGCAAAACTTCTTAAAATTCTTGTCAGAGCCCACTTTGAACATAGCCAAGGCAATTATATCTGTTCTCTTTAAGAAAAACTTCCTTGACCTAGCTACTATCTATGATATGTTACAGTTAACACGTAATGAGAACAACAGTCAAAACTATAAACTCATTTAAAAAGTACACATTAAGAAATGTGAAATTCAGGGGTGCCTGGGTGGCTCAGTTGGTTAAGCAGCCAGTTCTTGATTTTGGCTCAGGTCATGGTATCAGGATCCCTGGGACTGAGCGTCACCTCGGGCTCTGTGCTCAGCAGGGAGTCTGCTTGGGATTCTCTACCTCTCTTTGCCCCTCCACCCGCTCAGGTGCTCTGTCTCTCTCTCTATATATATAAATCTTTAAAAAAAAAAAAAGAAAGAAATTTGAAATCTACATAGATTGTCAACTACACCATAAAAATATGGTGTCTCATCCCACACATAGTAAAGATCAGTATGCTGACTTACAAAACTCTCTGCTTGATAAAAATCATTTTTAATTTACATACAAAACAGCCCTGATGTTTGTTAAAAGAGGGAAAAAATGGAATTCAGCCCAAACACCTGCTCATCAGTTTTTGAAAAGTCAGTGCAGTTACTATTTATTTAATGACCTACAAAATTCTAACTATATAAGTCATAGTCTCCCTTCGTGAATATTCCTAAGAATAAGTATAAAATCTTAAGTACATATTCTTAAAAGTAAGTATAAAATACTATTTAGATGAGATTTAAGCACCTTCTCTCCCCACCCCACCCCAACCCCAGTCAATTCCAAACCTTGGAAGAGTTTTTCCACACACACAAGTTGAGGGAACTTACGCATGTTCCTTAAACCTCTCTGAGCCTCCAGGACTTCATCTGTGGGCAGAAAATACTTTCATGTGGGGCAATTAGACCAGATACAGGAGTACAGGTAGTCAGTTTAATATTCCATCAAGTGGGAGTAGGTCTCCTTCTTCCAAATCTGGATTTTGGTAAATCACTGTTTAAAATAAGTTACCAGCACCTTTCTCTTGCTCACCATTGTTCCACCTGAGTCCCTGTCAGACCCTGCCACTCCAACTCTGTATTATCATAGTTGTCTAACATTTCCAGTTCTACACAGGAGCCCCTAGGAGATGTTGAAGAAAATTCCATACCTGATTTTACAGATGCATGGTTCCCCTCAGTCTTCCACATGTCCCAGAATGTTTTTGTGTCCATTCATCATCAGGGGCTATTTCACCCAACCCCCCCTTGGTCTCCACTATCCCTCCCATTCTCACTTTCAGCAGATGATCTTTTGTCCTGTAATACTAGAAAAATAGAGACTCCAAGGCAGTTGCTCAACTTCCCACCCCTTCCCTGCCTCCGTCCTCACTTTGTTCCTCATTTCTTTAATTTTATCCTATTTCTGGTGTACCTTCAGTCTTTCTCTCTTCATTGACTCCTCCTCAGCTTATGTAACTAAGCCTCTCTAAGCCCCAAAGAGCTCCTTTCAATACTGTTTTCTTTTCCAGTCACCTTCAACCCCAAATCTCACTTCTCTTTTACTTTTCTTTTTCAGTATTCCTGAAAGAGTGTCCTGGACTTGTGGCCTTCTCTCCATTTCCATCCATCCTGGGTCCCACTCCTACCATGCTATTGATGCTGCTATGACTAATGAGTGCATCAACTAATTCAATTACCAGCAATGATGCTAGGTACTGGGGATACAGTAGTAAGCAAGGCAGACATGATTCCTGTTTTCTGAAACAGAGTGGGTGCATCAGTTCAGGGCCTCTGAGAAACAGTTACCAAGACGGGATTAGACATCCAAGAGATCTATCAAGGGAAGTGCCTGTGCAAGATAAAGACGTTGGAGTAGGCACAGACGGCTTTTAAATCACATTACAGTTCTGATACCTGTGAAAGGAGAGAAGGAAGGGTTGGATGGGAAAAGCCACAGACCACAGTGCAGCTCTAAGAAAATCTCAGCTATGCTGATGAGACATCACTGAGCCAAAGTTTCCTGTTAGAGGAATCCTGTGTTGAGCAGAAGTGGACTGGCTCTATGACCCTGCTGTACTCAGTCAGTGATTAGGGGCAGTCTGTGGAAAGTACGGTCTCAGTGTTTCCAGAGTAGATGACATAATTCACCTATCAACTGTGTTTCTTACAGCAGTTTGGAGATCTGGACAGCATATCTCCCTGACAGCCACACTTTAAGCCATATGCTGCACAGATTCACTTCTTCATTCACGTTTGCCATGGTCCTCATGTACCTCTATTCCTGAAAGGAAACTTAGCACAGGAAGTTCTCCTGTAGGGGTAAACTACAGCCCCCTTTGCTACCATTGATCTCAAGCCTCAATGATTATCATTTTCTCCCTCCTCTCACTCCAAGCGATCTTTTCTGCCAGTCTTGGTGGCTGACCTAGTGCCATAACCCAAAACCTCATTCCTAAGGGTCTGATCTCTTGGAAATCATAACCATCTCAGGCCATGGCTGCTGCACATGTCCATTCACAGTTACGACTGGGCAAGAAAGCATCAAGAAACACCCAAGCAAACCACCTTGATTCCATACATCTTCTTTCCTGCCCTCATTTTGTCAAAGTAGCCCTACCTCTTTCTGCTAGTTGGGTTAAATGATCTCTGCCAAGATGGTGACTCCACGTCTTACCTGCCAGTACTTGGACACAAGGAGTCTACAGTGATCTGGCAGCAATCATAGCTTATAGTTCATGGGATCTTTACTCTGTTTCCTCACAAGAATGTATCCCTTTGGTGACCAGGACCTCTAACATTGCAGAGTCCAGAATTGAAGGAATGAGAAACACAGAGATCTCACTAGGTCACTGAGAGTGATGATAAGTGAGGCCATTTCTATTTCTAGTTCTTGGTTTCCAGATCCATGCATTCTTCCTACTGAGGCCGTTTAGAGGTCTCTGATGGAACCCCATCCTTACAGAGCACTGCATCTAAGAATGTTATTTCAGACGTGTCTTCAGTAGGTTGTTCTAGTACTCTGGGAGGCTGGCTGATTCTGGAAGGTGCAATGGGTGATGCAGTGAATTCTTTGCTGAGCAGTGGTTTCCCTGATTGGATGCTATGTTATGTGGACTTCACATGGATCAAACATCCTGTAAGCCCCCAGACAGTGATGCTGTGTGAGGATCTATGGAAAGAAAAGGCAAATTCATATCCAGAATAAATATCTGTCCCTGTGAGGGTGAAGAACCTTTTAAAATGAAAGGGGTTCAATGTAGTTCACTTGCCACCAAGAAGATAGACAATTTGCTGAAAAAATAGTGCCAGATTCGGGGATCAACACTGACTGGTTTCTGTTGCTCAAAGGTCAGACATTTAGAAGCAGCAGTGGCTGGCAAATGAGAATACATGCTGTTATATTCATGGGTTGTCTCCATCTCTGCTACTGGGGCACTCTATGTGTCCATCATTCCAATTCTGGGGTGGCAGTGATGGAAGCTAGTGAATGTCAACTGCCATTTTTTCTTGTTGGTTGTTCACTGTCTCCTCCATAGTTCATGCTTTCTGCTGGGCACTAATGTGTGAAAATCCTCATACTTTGTACCCACTGCCATATGCTATCCATTTGCTTTTACCCCAGAACTTTTTATCTCCTATCTGCCAATGTTATTTCTTCTAGACCCCTGGCCATCTGGTTAGGCTATCTGACACTGCCCAGGAACATACATATATTTTCATTCTTGTCCTGAGCCACTTGTTCTTGCACATAAAGTAAATGATGAGGCATCACCTGCTCATTGGGAAGATTTTCCCTTTCCATTGTATTTCAAAGCCATCGCTGAATGTGGCTATACAGCTGCCATCCATTTTTAGCTGTACACCTATACTAACCTGATCCATATGCAAATTAAGCCTAGACATTTTCTCCACCTACAGCTGGTCATAAGGGCCCCACATACAGTCACAGATGTGATCTGGGACAGTGGTTCTGGTGCAACTGTGGTGGAGAGGTAGGCTACTTGCTCTTGCAGCTTACTTGTACCTTCTGATCTTGCCTCTGGTTGTAGATATTAGGCAACACTGGCCATTTTGTCCTCTATGAATTTCTCCACAATTCCCTGAAGTCAAGCATCCTTGGCTGCCTCACTCTCCTTACTGATTGTCACAATATTTGTGGCCTGCTGGCTTTAGTAGCTGAGCATCACTGCTTGCCCTCCTTACTTTGCTTCCCCATCATGAGTCCAGCTCTGGGACCATCTCTCTTACCATCATCCCTAGCCTACAGAGGAGGCCAACACTGAGCCCTTGAGTGCTGCTGGTGCACATTCCTGATGGCCTTGGTGAATGGTACATGCTCTGGGGCTCTCCATGGAATGTTATCCTACAGGAGGTCTTTCAGTTTCACATAATATATCTACTCCAGTATCCCACCTCCCGCAGCATTTTTATTCCCTCCTCTACCATATGCATGGCAACTCAGGTATTTCCATGGCCCAGCACAAGATGACATTTTTCCCCCAGGCTCCCAAGAGTCACCCAAGTTGAAAGTTTGCCTCATCCCCCTGGGCCCACGCCTGGGTGGTAAATTCTATGTCCTGAGAAAGTGTCACCAGTTGCTGATTTTTTGCTTATCCAGTTTTATGCTCTGTTTGATCAAACACCTTCAAAATTCAATCCCAGGGGTATTCCCCCAGCCCATGTGTATACATACTGGTTAATTCTTTCAGCTTCTTTAATCAAAATCTCTTTCCTTCCTTCTCAGGCCCAGCATGTTCCCAGCCAAGTTATGTGGGGGATTTAATCCTAGTAATTAGCCTGGTAGCCAGGAGTGAAGATGGGATGAGCTCCTGAGGGGGTTATCTATTGCTTCATGGGGAAAAGAGCTCAGCAGAATCCTCCCTCTTAAGGCTTTTAACTCTTCCTCCAGAGAGGTGGGCCACCTCTTCAAGCTCTGAGATTTCAGGGGGCTCTACAGAGTTAAGAGTCACAGAAGCACTCACTCAGATGACTCCATTTCATGGTCTGGGTCCCCGGTTTTCCCAACGACAGCCCGTACGCGAGCACATAAGACCTACTTTGACTGTGACCATTTAAATATCACTAGAGTTCCGCAACCTCAATGATCATATCTCGATCTTGCTCCTCAGCTTTGATTGCTCTCCCACTGCAGGAGATAAGGGCTTTTTTGTAAACTATCAGGTAAGCACTCACATTTAGTCTTTAACTGTTTCTTAACAGCTCTTACTAGGATTTCTAATTATCCCTCTGTAAGGCTTAAGAACAACTTAGTAATAACCAGCCAACTCCACTGTACTCTTTGTCCTTTCAATATTTATCAGATGCTTGCATCATCTCACTGACAAGGGCATTCTCCTCCACTGGGTGTTTCCGAGGTCCTCACCTTTTCAACATCATTCCAAACAGCCTTTCTATTCTCATCTCCTGCTATCTGTCTCCTCCCACAAGCACCTTAAGCTCCTCACCATTCTCCAAGCATTTCTTGCTCCATCATGCCTACACGCCTTTGCCTATGGTATTGCCTCTGCCTACAGTTTTCACTTTCACCTCTATGACTCATCATTCAAGTTCAGCTCAAGCATCATCTCCTGAGAGATTCATAAAGTAGATGTGCATTTGCTTTAAGGTCAGACAGAGCTGGGTTATAATCCCAGCTCTATCTTCTTACTGCTGCAAGCATCTAGCAGCTTCCTCAGGATGTACATTCTTTTGATCATGCTCAAACTGCAGGGATAATGAGTCTCCTGGTGAGCCACAGAGTGCAGCTCTGGGCTATGGTAAGGATATAGTAAATTGCTCAGATTTGGTGCAGATGGGAACTGGACGGGTTGGAGACTTTTAAAATGCATCCAATGATTCCTAAAGGCTAGACTACATCTACAGGCTGACCCCACACCAGTGAGAAGATCTGAGGTAGTGATTGCTGGAATGGTAAAGCAGTTGAGTTACTGGTTAAGACTCTGGAACCAGATGCATCTAGACTTAAAACCTGACTCTGCTACTCAGCTGAATGACTGTGGACAATTTACTTAAGCTCCCTGAGCCTCAGTCTCCTCCCAGGAAACCTGGAAACAGTAAGCCTAGTTCATAGCATGGTAGTAAGGGCTTACTGAGAAAATGCATAGAAAGTATCCAGTACTCTGCTCAGCACACTGTAAGAGCTGAACGAAATGAAGGAATGACATTGATTATTCTACATTCCTGTCTCAGGTGATGGTCTCTCTTTAGGACTCAGGAACAGTCACAGATAGTGAAAGGGATATCTTAAGTGGGTTCCTTGCTTGATGCGTCCATCTGGCCTCCTTTGTGTGTAAGCTCTTTGCTTCTCCTTCTTTGCTGATCTTCTCCTGTGTATTTGATGCTCCATTTCTTCCCAGATTGCTGAGCACAGTTCTTTCTCCCAGCTTGTGGCCAATGCTTTGAATCTCATTTACTCTGTCACTTCATCAACATTTACCTGTTCTGCCCCGCTTTGATTAAGACCCTGCTGGGGAGCCACCCAATTAATCTGGTGCAGCAATTAAGGGCAGGCATTAGTGGCTGATAATGCTGCATTCCTCCTAGGGAATCTGCTGTACTTTAATAGGAGTCTCCTTAACTTGATGCAAGGTGTGAGTAATGGGCTGATTTCAGAACCCTTGCAAGGTCAACATCACTGGGACAACAACCTACATAAAATCCAAGTGGAGGACTGAACAGAAGAGTGAGTGCCAGACACTGGCTGAGAACAGGACTCTCCCGTCCCTGGAAGTTGGCTATTGTTGCCAAGGGCCCAGAGCTGCTATGAGGAGCACACCAAGCGGAACTGGACAGTGGAGAGTGCCCAGAGAGGTACATTTCTGAGCCTTTGATTCAGAGCCTCAGCCTCTCTTGCCAGGACTGGTGCAGAAGCCTTTTCTCAGGTCTCCCTGACTCCTTGAATATGTCTTTCTAGTCTTTCTTCCACACAACTGATGGGGGACCTTTAGGCGATACTATTCTGAGAATGTTATCTCCTTGTTTAAGATCTTTCACTGGGTCCCCATTACCTACAAGGTAAGGTCTGAATCCCTCAGCCTGACATAAGACCCTCCTACCTGGCCTTTACTCCCTTCTTCAGGCTTATCTCCTGCCACTGCCATCACACATTCATATTCCAGATTAAATGGGAAGATTTGCTATTCCCTAAAGTTGTCGGGACCTAGCATTTGCAGTTCCCAACATCCAGACTACCTTTCTCCCCTCTCACTCCCACATTGCCTCATCTCCTCATTCTCCTCTCAGAGACTGCCCCATGGGTGCTTGCATATTTTTTCAATACTCATCTGTTACCACATCCTAGGGAAGTCTTCACTATAGCCCACCCTCACTTCACCCTGGCAAAGTGAGACATTTTCTCTTTTGTCCAACCAAGCATACCTCTGCTATAATATTTTCACCTTTTTTGGTGGGGAGTGACAGAAAGAGAGGAAGAGAGAGAATCTTAAGCAGGTTTCATGCCCAGCGTGGAGCCCGACACGGGGCTCCATCTCACAACCCTGAGATCATGACCTGAGCCCAAATCAAGAGTCAGACACTTAACCGACTGAGCCACCCATGTGCCCCATAATATTTTCACTTTAAAAAAGTTACTTGTTTTATATGTTTCATCCCACATTAGGTGAAAGCTCTTTGAGCATTTGAGCATGTCCTGTTTGTTTGAATCCTCAGCCTCAGGGATTCAAGGTGAACAATAAATGTGTTCTGAGTGAAATGAATATGGCTTGAATGATCAGAATTTAATTTGCATTCTGGCTCTACCACATATCACTGGGAAATTTATTTAATTTCTCAGTGCCTCCGTTTCCTATATAGTTTGGCAAATGGGAATAAAATACCTACCTACAAGTATGGAAATGAGATTTTGTGTATGTGAAGTGTCCTGCCCCATTCCGGGCACAGAGTGCTGTCACATTGGGCTGCTGCCCCCACCTTTACCCACCTCAGTGTATATCTGAGTCGAATTACAGTACCTTTGAAGACACGTCCCCAGAATCGTAGGAGGAACCAAGAAACTGAGGGGAAAGCCAATATTCGCGGAGTACCTTTTGTGTGTCTAGCCTTCTCCTTGATATTTTACGTGCTGTTCCCAAGGCTCTTTGTTCCACGTTGGGTGTCTGACTGACTTGATGACTACGTATAGTTGGAGAATAACAGTGGTTGCTCAATAAACATTTTAATTTAAATAAATTGAACAGAATCTTTTTACATTGATTCAGAGTTTAAGGACCATTTCCTTCTGCTGTACTTTCCTAGTAATTAAGTTACAGATTTTTCTTGAATAAGTACTATTATGCAGACAGATTTATAAGCTGTTACTGCTGAATGCTCGAATGAGACTAGTCCTTCATAATGCAATGAATGTGTTTGGCCCCCAGTTTTTGCCAGCTTTGTGAGTAAAGAATTCAAAGATATAAATTTCTATTGTAAATCGAAATTTTCTCTACCAACAACAAATAGAGGAAATGAAAGACCGAGACAGATTGATTCCCATACGTGTATAGATACATGCAGAGATAAATGTGTCCTCCACTTGACTGCTATTCAGAGCACACTCCAACCTGGTATCTTAGAACGGCTTATTTGTTAAATACTGGGAGAATCAAGTAACTGTAAGGGATTCAAATTGCTATGCAACGTCAATCTTTGCGATGTATTGTTTGCTCAAATAAACTGGCAAGGAAATCTTTCAGGAACTAGAACCAGAAGGCCTTCTAGATATAAAAGGAAAAACACTACAGTGAGCTCTTGGTTACTGAATACTTTTAAAACAAAGGAAAATGACAATCAGACATCATTTCCTTCGCTTTGTGCAATTCAGTCTGTCAATACCTGAGCAGGACTCTTTCAATCATTCACTACCAAATATAAATTGTAATATATGCTGTTATTTGTTGCTTATCAAATATTGTGTCTTAAGAAATGTATACTTCAAAGGGTAAATATATAATGGTACTGTGCTGACATTTAATTTGTATGTGTATATTTGTGATTAAGCGATTATTTATAGAATGTTCACTATGTGCCAGATAGTGCTGTGGGCACTGGCTATATAGCAAAGAACAAGACAATGTCTGCTGTCATGGAGCTTACGTTCTGAGGGATGGAACTGGGGGCAGATGGAGAAAACAAGGCTGTTAAATAAACTACTAAACAAGAAAAATAGAGAGTAAATAGTGCTATGCACAGGGAACACAAAAGTCCCTACAATGGGAATGGGCTTGGCGTGCTGAAGGAACAGAAGGCAGATGAACATTACTGGAGAGAAGCGATATGGTAGGAGGCGAGGTAGAACACCAGACTTGCAAAACCTAGGTATTGAATTTGAGCTTTATTCTCACCGAAATGAGAAACTGTTGGAAGGATTTTAACCTGAGTAGTGACAGAATTAGAAGAACATTTAAAAATGAGGGTGGAGAATAGATTCCAGTGAGTCAAGAGTGGAATGAGTTAGAAGGCTTCTGAGTTGGAAAAAACATGATGGTAGCATAGACTAGTGAAGACAGAATCAGTGGAAAGATTCTACGTATGATTCATATTTGCTTCTGTTTATTAATCGGTCACGAAACTTTTCTAAACAAAATTTTAGGCATGGGAACAAATACCCATGAGAAAGTATTCCAACCTTGCCAAAGAGGTGGCAAAAGAACTAAAGTATCTTTGTCTTTTTGACATTTAAATACTAAATGTAAGCCAAGCACTGTGACTTACGTTTTAGCTCATTCAATCCTCATTAAAACCCTATGGATTGATATTATAATTAGTCCTATTTTATGAGACAGGGAAATTTATGAGGTTTGGAGGTCCGAGGTCATACAGCTACTAAAAAGTATCGTCAGAACTTGTAATCCAGGTCTGGTTCTACCAAAACCAGTGAATTTATACCTTAACTACAAATTTAAACTGCTTTTCAAAAATAAAATATATAAGTGGTTTGCTATAAATATCTAGAACATTTCTTCCCTTCCATCATAATTTTACCACTGAATAAATATCAGGGTCAGGAGCACAGAACTTGAGTCTCCAGCCCTAACTGTGGAATGGGATATAACAAAGAGGACCAACAGGCTAATGGAGCATACGTTTCTCATAGTACCTCACCAAGTACTTATAGGACAGTCTTCTTGAGTTGAGACTTGCTGAACAACCTACCTTGTGCTCCGATTTTAAAATCCTCGTGATTCTACTTCAGTGCCTCAACCTTGTAGCCCTTTTTCTACAGCCTCTTTCAATACCCTTGTTCAGGCCCTTAGTACCTGGTGCCTCATCAAAATACTTGTGGTGGTGCTCTATGGTTTATAAATCATCTTTTCACATTATTACCTCCACTCTCCTAACAATGTGAGATAGATAGCAATACATTCTGTTGGTTTGTTGATAAATACATCTTTTTTCACATTTTAACATATTTGCAAGTGAAATAGGTTTTACACTCTGTGGCAACTTACAACTGCTACTGGCCAGAGAGCAGTTGCAGTGCATTCACCACTGACTACGTTAGCTCAGGCTGACCTATTTTTCCTGGTGGTATGAATGGAATTCACTGTTCTCAACTGCTCACTCCTAACAGACTGCTTAAGGAAGGAATATGAGTCCTGATTATTTTCTAAAAATCTCTATTAAACATCCTGAGATGTTTTCCAGAAACAAAATTTTCAGAATGAATGGGGCCTGAAAAAAACTGCAGTGACTCTAGTAGAGCACTCTTGAGAAAATGATGCATCACCAGTGCACCTGATGGCACAGAGGATGGTGTATAGATAAAATACGCGTGCAGACTACTCGGAACCACGGAGTGACCCGGAAGAGTTGCTCTATAAGTGTGAAGAAGTTTTAGGAACACCTTAATCCACAGATTCCTAAACTTCCCTGGTTCACCGCATTCCTAAGGTCTCGGTACCTTTTAACAGCACGAGACTGAAAGGGTCCAACTATTTAGTAGCCATTTGAAAATCTGAAATGGTAATATTTTTGTTTCATTCTTAAAGAACTAGAACTACTTTCTAATGCAGTAGGTATGCTTCTGGGCATTGCACAACTCTTAATCCTGTTTCACATTATTTTTGCATTATTTGCTCTTTTTATGAATATAATTGACATACATATTATTTTCAAGTGTATAACATAATGATTTGATATTTATATATGTTGCAAAATGATCATGACAATAAGTCTAGTTAACATCCATCACCATAGTTGTAATTTTTTCCTTGTGATGAGGACTTTTAAGATCTACTCTCTTAGCAAACTTTCAAATATCCAATATAGCATTATTAATATAGTTACCATGCTGTACATTACATCCCCATGACTTATTTTCTTCATAACTGGAGTTTAGTATTTGCTTTTTTCTCACAGCAATTGCCAATACTGCAGCTTCACAAAATACAGTGTCATCGAAAGGAATGTACACTGTAGCCTGATCTAATGTTAAAATAATGAATAATCTCAAGCTCATTGTTGGCACCATGTCTAACAGATATCTAAGGATCACTGTGTTTCCCCTGAAAATATAAAATATCCCATGATACCGCTGTGAGTTCCTTGAGGTGGCTTGATACATGTTTTGGGAACCATGGCCTTAACTAATCCATTTGGTTCATAGTTTATTGTATAAATGCTCAAGTGTAATATATGATAAAAATGAAAATAAGGTCTAAATAAGTATACAAGAGCAATTCAATATGCATAAAATAAAATTCCAAATGACAAATCATTTTGTTATAATATTATTGATAGGAATTTTTCTTTCTTTGGGATACGTAAGTGCTTCTTATAACTGATGGCATCTTAGATTCTATTTTATAGATCAAGGTAATCAGGCATTAGATTCTGAATTCATCTCCTTGCCTCCAGGCACTTATGCTGTACTTTGTTGCCAGACCAGTTGCCCCAACTCATCATTTTCATTATGTCACTTCCCCTTTTCAGAATATTCCATAATTTGCCTTTGCCTATGCTATAAAATTTAGGTTTCTCAATGTGACAAGTAATGCTCTCTGCAGTGTATTTTAATGTACCCACTTTTGTAGCCTTAGCTTTTACCTTTCAGGGCCAGGAGACTCTCAGCTTGCATCTTCTATTAATCGGTAAAGCACTTCTCCACTCTATGCTTCAGTTTCCCCATCTATAAAATGAAAGTTTGGATTAGATTAATGGTTCCTAGGCTTCCTGGGGAAAAAAAAATTGGAGACTGACGTAAGGTTGCCAGAATTTTAGTCTATGATTAATTCTGATATTCAGACCGTCTATCTTAATAGTACTGTGTTGCAAATAAAGTGAATTATAACACCATAAACAACAAGAAAAAACTGAGTGAAGTTATATTTTCAGTTTATTATCTTTTTTGTTTTCATTTAACGATGGATTTCATAGACTGCCGAGCACTGATTCTTAGACCAGCATTTGAGACCAATGGATGACTCTTAATACTCAAATTGAAGCCTTAGACCAGGGGTAACATATCACCCGGAAGCTTGCTGGAAACACTGAATTCAGAGTCTGCATTTTAAAATGACCCCCAGGTGATGCGTATACACATTAAAATGTGAGAAGCCTTAGACCAGATGCTATCCAGCAGGAACATTCTCTGTTATCTATGATCCTCTTGTATGGGCTTACCACAGCTGCCAAACCATGACTTGCCTTGTGACTTGCATCAAACTAATCTTGTACTTCCATGTTTCTTATTGCTTGGCCACCTCCAAGCCCTCTTACCTATTCTTCAATGGCTGGCTCAAGTTTCATCTTTGTTCCTCTATCCTTCAGCTCTGTGTGATGTCAGGCAAGTTGGTTTTCCAGTCCAAGTCACAGTTTCCTCGGCCATGAAATGGGGATAATATCCACTTCATAAGGCTGGTGAAAGATTAAATGAGCTAATATTTGAAAACTTTGTACCATAGTGCTAGGCATCACAGGCTCTCAATAAGGAGTAATGGTAATACAGTCCACCAAACACACAAACTTCCCTGCCCCATGGGGCTTACTTCCTAATGGGTGCTGCCTGAATAAATGTCGGAAACGGTAGTCACATCTTGTTTTGCCAGGCAGTCGCTCAGCAGCTCAGCAGGTCCCAAAGATTGCCAGAAAGTTAGCTGTGCGATTTTTGTATGCTTATGATATTTACCATATTATATGTTACACATGGCTATTTATGTATTTTCTCACCTTTCAAATTCTTAAGCAACTTGCTTCCATGTGTAGTCCCTTGGCACTTGATGCATAGTAGGGATGCTCAGTGGATGAGAATTTTAGGAAGCCTCTCAGCGCTCTCTTTATCCTTCCAGTGTGAGGCTGCTGTGGTCAGGGCTGCTCAAACAGCCATCTTAGAAAAAGGTGTTCCTAGTTCCAAACAGACATTGTTCTCTGAATTATGCTGTGTGTCCCAGCTGTTTAATGTGGACATCTGTATTTCCAGCCTCACTATCTTTAAGTTGCCTTGTCATTGATGCTGATGGTTTCAGGAAAAAACTTCTAGCTAGAAAAAAACAATGCCAACCACAGGCTGGCCCCAAGTGCATAGGTTTTTGTCTATCACATATTATTACAACATACATTAATTCTCTCTGGCTTTCTGATGTGGCCTTTCTTGTAGTGTCAGATGACTATCATTAAAAAAACATCTTGGAAACTTTTGGTTTAAATATAAAAACTATCTCTAAAGCAATTTCAGGGAAACAAAGAACTGCCTTATGGTTCCTTTTGGCCTTGTCTGCCCCATGATCTAATTGATACCCATTCTTTTTCAATTAAATCACCAGATTTGTTTTGGCATATCTAAGGTTAATACAATTTGTTATCTTCCTACCACCCCCTCTGGTAAGGTCCAGGCTAGTGCTTCTGTGAATCAGTTTCCTGAAACCAGGTCAACGGGAGCAGAGGGGGCTTGGAAACCACAGTTGTCTGGTTGACTGGAACTGCCTAAAATCACCTCTCCAGCTGCAGTTGCCTTCCTCACTGCAGTCTCATCACCAATTTGCTGATATGCTTCTCTTTCTCTAACAAGCCCCAATAAAGCTGCATCCCTTATTGAAACACCCACGTTCTCTATGTCCTCAAATCCACCATCTAAATCCAAGATGCTTGGGGAGATCATTAATTTAGACATTTGACTGAACAGAGCCCTTTATCCCATTTCCCCCCAAATAGCAAGTTATGCTAAGTGCAGGGTAGGAAAACTCAATAACTCAAGGCAAATGCATTCATTTTACTTTTAAATTTCAATAACCAGGGCAAAGGGTCAAAAAAGGCCATGACAGAAATTCTTGCAGAAGAAAATCCCCCTGTTGCCCTGCAGCCAGTCATCTTCCGGCTGAATAAATCATTACATTCTGTGGAACGTCAGCTCCAGCTGTAATCAGAGTGCTGAAGAGAAGGGCTTTTCTTTAGGGCTTCTATTTATTTTGGTCAGCTTGACAGATGAACAGCCTTTTCAAAACAGCAAGATTCATTAAAGAGTCATTCCTACGCATACACTTGGTACTGGCCTGGTCCCACTGTGGGAATGAGGAACTGCTCCCCATCTGCAGCACATGCACACCTCCCGGTCCCCTCCAATGTCACCTGTGATGGCTGTCCACATCCTCCTGCCTTACTCCCTTTGTCAACATACCACAACGTTTAAAAGACAAGGAGGATAGAGACTTTGACTCTAATCTGTAGCAAATGAACAAAGGAGAAAGTCCTGCCTTTTGCCTCTCCCCCAAATGGCACCATTTCCCTTTCATCACCTGTCTTCCCAGCCCACCTGTACACCTGAGCTCATCACTCTCCCCCCAGTACTCTGAGACTCCCACACCTGCACCCAGCCCTCTTTCTAATTATGTGCCAGGCTCCTTCCTACAGTACGTCTAATGACAGTATACCCACACCCACACCATACCCCTATGTTCTTGGTTAGCACTAATGCTAAAATAGTATTCTGATTTATTCATGAAGGTTGAGAGAAAGAGATAGCAACTCATGGGTCTAGAAGGTCCTCCCACCTTCCTCTGCTTCTGCACACCCCAAAGCTGATGAGGGTCTTCACCATGACAACAACGTCATTGTGCTCACAGTGAATGTGAAAGGGGAGGCATCTCATGCTTTCCTCCGTTCAGGCACAATGACCCTGTGGGAATGAAGACTGTGCATAAGACTCTCACACTGTGTCCATGGGATTCTGGTGTGCAGGGAGTTCGGGAGGAGGATCCTATATGGAGTGAAGTGAAATATTCAAAAACAGAAAGACTGAATACTTCTCCAGCTTTGAACTCCTCACTTGCCAATTACTTTTCAGTAGGACGTACAACCAGGCAAGTTAAACACAACACTATTGCTTCTGTAACACATGTATTTCACTTAATCTTCACGACAAACCTATGAAGTAGGTATGGTAACTAACTCTCTTTTTTCAGATGAGGAAACAGGTTTCAAAAGGCTAATAACTCAGCCACAGTCACCCAGCAACTCTGATCCACAGCAAAGATCTTAGTCCCATTTTAGATGGCCTCCTTCACAGGAGCCACTGGAATGAATGTGACAAACATGGGGAAACTAATAATCCACAGAGGAACTATTGTGACAACTAATTAGAGACTGGGGAATGGAAAAATTCTGCAGCCTGGCTAACCAACTTGAAGGATTAGTCTATACATGAGAAATGAAAAGTAAGAAAGTGGAAGGAATGAGAACTTTTGATTGTTAGGGGAGAGATTAAGAAAAGAATCAGCTGGTCACAAATCTGTCCTGTACTCTTTCCTCATTTCTGTTACCTATTCACAGTGACCAGCTGGGCAAAACTCCAGGTCCTTGATTGCTCTTCAATACCTGTAGGGACCCTACACACAACTTCTGGTCATGAACATAAGAAACCAGTTGGACTGGTCACTCCCTGCTTCAGGATGCTCTTGCCTATCCTGACCTTTCTGCTTCCTGGGATTTCCTTGGTGTTTCCCGCTGTTTGGACCTGGCTCTGCTTCTGGATTTTACTCAGACTTCACTTCCCAGCTGCCTGATAAAATCTCTACTGGGAGCACCACTTATCCTCAAACTCAGCACTGACAAGCTAAACTAGCTTCACTCCCAAATAACTTCCCCTGACACCCCTGTTTCCCCAGTTGACTAGATTTGAAAACAACAATTATCTTTGATGCCTCATTCCTTCCACAGAATTCAGCTAATAACCAATTGGTATGACTTGCTAAATGTCTCTTTAATCCATTGTCTTTCAAATATCAGGGCCAATATTTCTAGTTCATACCCTCATTTTCTTCTTTAGACATTATCACTGGCTCCTCTCATCTCTCACCTGACTTTCAGTCACTCCCACCTCTTCCTTGTCCTCCATCCTGGGACCAGATCATTCTGCAACAGCTCCAATCATGGTACTTTTCTGCATAAAAATGTTTAATGGCCCTCCATTGCTGAATCAGGTGCTCGTTCTTCAGCATGGTTTCAGAGCCCCCAAAATATGTCCCTAGGAGGGGACATCTACAATTTTTCCTCCCCAAAAGCCTGTTCTTTCTTGGTAAGTGCCTTTAAGAATTCCTTGTAGGGACCCCCTCCTCACTAATCCATATGGTTTGGTTGGCACGGATCCCTTTACTTGGCTCTAGAAGCAGACACGTGACATATCCTCCAAGACAGTAATTGGTTCAGGGAGAGGCAGAAATGACTTAAATGAGAACAATGAGTCTCTATTCTGCGGCTTTTGCCTAAATATTTGAGAGAGAAGTTCATTTTCTGTGGAAATGGTCAGATATAACAATGATAAAAGATTGGAGCTGCCAGGAGTTAACAAGTATAACATGATAATGAAGCCAACAGAGAGAAGAGAGGTGAAATTTGGAGAGCAAGGTGGGAGTCCCTGGATCGAGCTTGACGGAAGCCAGAGCATCCCCTGTCTTTCTAGTGAAGCGGGCCAGCGCATGTCTTTCTGAGCTTTGTCCAGTTTTACCTGTGTTTCCGTGACCTTCAATCTAAAGAATTCTGACCAATACAGCTTCCATTTATCTTTTCGAACGTCTCCTCCCACCCTTCTACAATTATGTGAAACTATTTGCTCTTGTCTTAAAGTACAATGATTTTACACATTCGTGCTTTTGCTCCGGCTGTTCTATCTGGAACACAGTCTGCAGCCATCTCCACCAGCTCAATCTTTTAAGGTCTCTTTCAGATGTTAACTCCCATCTGATGTCTTTTCTGCCCTTCAGCCACATAGTGTTGTCCCCACTTGGATTCCCCCACTGCCACTGAGCCTTCTGTGCCACTAACAATTTAACGTCCTTCACCAAGGACCTACATTAGATGCTCAATAAGTTCTTGTGAATTAAGTCAAACTAAAAAGGAGGGGGCTTCACACAGAGAAATGAAGTGAACGCTTGTTGGATTGAATTGACTTTAAGTCCTGAGGAAAATAACAGGAAATAGTTATCCTTCCTGCATTATACCTGGCTTTTGTTTCTTCCAGCAGATAGGTAGACATTTTCACTGCTACTTCCTTAACCACACATGCCACCGTAAACTATAATTTTGCAGCATAAAAGCACTTTAGTTTGAACGTGTGGGAAGCAGCAGTACTTCTGGTTACAGGAGGGCATTTTATTTACTTTAGTATTGGTTGCTTCCTTTTACATAGAGACTTTGTTGTTCTTTCGTTAGTGTCATTATTGTGTTGGTGTTTTTTTTTCCCTCAAATTCAAAATTGTACATTTATTTCACTAATAATATCAGTATTTCTGAGGCTTTTGTATTGCCTTTTTTTTTTTTTTTTTTTTGGAGTACTGCAATTCTTTGAGCCTTGTTGGTTTTACTATGGCACTATTTGAAAGGGATGTTCACTTGAATTTGGTGTTTATATAACACCTGCCAGTTGATCTTCCAAATGATTTTTAGCTCCTCTATGGAATACGAAAGTAACTACACTGTAGTCTGACTGAAGAGGGGCTCTTTCTCTAAACGCTAACCTGAGTGGTTAAACACTAAAAATCAAATCCAATGCCATAAGTCTCTTTTCTGTGTGATGCCACAGACCCACTTTTTGCCCCTTAAGTTAAAATAGTTACTTTGATGTCAAATAAACACAACCTATGGAATCAGACTTTGAATTCAAAAGAAATCACAGGACCGAAATCCAGACTCTCTTTTCCCCCTCACTGCCACAGGCTACATCTCCTTGAAGAGCTGCTTTACAGTTAAGCAGAAAAAAAGAATCAGAGAATGTATGTTTGTCTTGGTAAGCACCTTAGAAAAGAAACTCTAGGTAGTCTTTGCTCTTGTCCATATTCAGCTTATAATATCATTGGGAAATGTTTTTCTTACTGACCTTGAAGCAGAGGGAACTTGTAAGTTTGGGGTTTATATGTATGTGATGTGAATTTCTGAACTAAAATGTTTACTGTTTCTTCTACCTGATTTTATAAGCAATACGTATTCACTGTTAGAGAAGCAAGACCACAACAAAGTACTATTTTATAACTACTTTATGGGCAAAATTTAAGAAATTTGGCATTCTGTGTATTGGAGAAGACGTAGAGCCACAGCATATTTCATATGTTGCAAGTAGGAGTGTAAATTGGTTCAACTACTTTGAAAAATAATTTGGCATTATCTTGTATGGTTAAGCATTCACATACCCTGTGGCATGAAACTACACTTCTGAGGATATACCCAAAGGAACATGCACCAGGAGTTTTATACAAGAATATTTATAGCAACCTTGTAACAGCAATAAGCAAACAAAAACTGGAAACAACCAAAATGCCCAGACACAGGGAAATGTACAAATTAATTATCGAATATTATGCAACAGTGAAAATGAATGAATTGTAACTACAAGCATAGTATATATGAATTTTGGTAACATACTGTTAAATGAGAAAAGCAAATCTTAGATTACATATAACATGATACCCTTTTAGCAAAGTTCAAAAACAACTAAATATTTTGATTAAGCATATATTCATATAATGAATAAGAAAGCAAGGTAATGATAAACCCTGATTTTAGAAAAATGATTATTTCTGGCAGGAAGGCAAGAGCATGCTACGGGGAGGAAGACATGGGAGAATTAAATCATTGTTAATGTTCTAATTCTTGAATTATGCAGTGGCTTGAGGGTATTATCAAGAAATAAAAGAAAATGAAAGAAAGCTATGAATGGACCAAAGGTGGTAGTGTGCCATTAACCAAGACTTAAGGTGAATCCAATTCTATGCATTGAAGTCCAGAGTTAAAAAACAGATAAATACACAGATAAAAGGAAAAACACATCACCTGAAACTTTTCATTTTTAGGCAGTGGAAAACTCAACTACAGTGGCTTAAGCAAGAACCAGATTTCTTATCTCTTCCTGCACTGATATTCTTAGTGTACAGGACTTTCATTTTCATGAAAGGCTAAAAGCCCAAGAAGCATGCTGACCAAAGCTGTCCTCTTTTAAAAGGATTCCCCAAAGCCCCATCTGGCTTCTACTGGCCCATTCATTTACTTTTTATCTCTGCTTTTACTGCTCCTGCTGCTTCCCACCACCTTCTCTCTACTTTCCATCTCTTTTCTACATGGCTTCTTTTTATTGTCCCTCTTTGCTCCTGAGTATTCATGACTTCAGCGTCTTACATTCCCTCTTTGTGCATTTCACTTTGTTCCCAAAATGAATGGTTCATTCTAATGCCGTAAGTTCAGAACTCCTTGAGAGAGATCTATTTAGCCAAAGCTCACATGTTGGCCCCCCAAGTGTCCCCAACCAGTGGGTTTATTGACTGGCTACTCTGGTTCATTCCCCTGGGGCCATATACAACAGTGAGGCCCTTTTAGGGGATGATCTCCTCTGAAAAAGGTTGTGGGCATGGCAGACAGTCTAAAGCTTGACCCATCAAAGACAAGCCAGCTTATAACGTATAGCTGACATATATGGTCAGCAGTATAGCCTAGAAGAGCATATAAATGGTAAAGAAGAGGGAGGATTTCTACATCCTTATGGTAATCAGAAATGTTATCAACCGTTTTTAGAGAAATGTGTAAAGGATTCTTAAGGGAGATTTTTTTTTTCTTTTGAAAGAGGAAAAGGATGAGTCTCACATATTATTATGGGTTTACCCCTCCTCAGATATCTTTACTGTCATTTCTATGGGACACTGGAGAGGAGAAATAAATACAGGTTTTCAGTCAACTTCCTAAACCAAAACCTGGCTTCTGCATTTTGATGAGCTTAGTTCATTTTAACATCAGTTGCATCCTTGAAAGCAATATACTTTCACAAAATAACTTCTTACTGCTCTGGTAACATACTGAACAAGAAATTGTAAAAGAGGTGAATTTTGAGAAGGCAAAGTCTGAACACTACTGCAGAAAACTGAGTCAATGGGCTAATTTATGGCTTCACTATATGCAGAAGAACTCATTCCCTGGAAGCTTTGCTGTGACTGACCATCAGTGGGTTTTTCCTGATATACCTTGCACCTGGGAAAGAAATGAAGACTAATTTCTAGACGGCTGAATCATATTTTCAGGATGGGCTGAAGTGGGTAAGAAAAATCTAGAAACTCAGCTTAGGTAGGCCAGCAAGTAGTATTTGTTGTCTTGTTAATTATCTTAGTGTTATCTTTTTTTTTTTTTTAAGTCAGCAATTGGTATTGATGGCATCATAACACAACCACAGAACAAGCAGCAGCAAAAACCTCAAAACAAAAAATTGGTAATGAATTCAAATGCTTCTTTCCCTCATATCTTACTGACATTCTTCTTTCCCTCAGTGGTTTAAAAGACTGTACTACATCATTTACGCTTGCTCAGCGGGTTCCTGGTCTAAAAGATGGGATACATTTACGGGGCACTTACAGGAGGGTAAATACTTAGTCTTTGGCTGTGGGATGAGAATTTAATCCAAGTGAAGATAGTGACCCATTTGAGATTTAAATACATGGTCTTGCCTCTAATCCATGGACCCTATACGGGGAAAAATCAAACAGGCCACCAGAAAGTACTTATCTACTTATTTATTTACTATTTTCTGTAGTGTGTTCAGTATTATGGCATGTGTTAAGGATGGAGGAGTGGAATGGGATCAGCAATCAAAAAGTAGAAACACCATTTATTAACTGGCAATCTAGTTAGGTAGGTAAGACAGATAATGGAGCAAATTGTAAGGTAGAATGCCAGTGGTTCTCAGCCTTAACTATACATTGGAATCACTTGGGGAGCTTTAAAAAATACCAGCATTGGTATTGATTATACAATGTACTTAGTATATAGTAAAGTATTTGTCTGGTGAGGACTGCAAGTCCTAGTGCTTGTTTTCAACATTAGCAGCACATTTAAAGTCACCTGGAGGACTTTTAAAAGTTCTTGCACCAGCTCAATAACATGAGAATCCCTGGGTATGGGACCCAGCCATTAGTATCTCTTAAAGTTCTCGAAGGTTGAGAACCATATCCTTAGAGACATTCATAGCAAGGGGAAGAAAATAATGTCTGGTGCAGTCGAGAAGATCCCACAAAGAAGGGCATAGATGTTTTTGGAACAGAAGAAGGGAGGAGACTTTCAGGTGGCGATAAGTACGGGCAAAGGCACAGAGCTGGGACAGAGACTGGTGGGAGCCCAGAACAGCTACACAACAATACGATGCTCTTGTTGGAGAGGACTGAAAACACATTTGGAAAGACTGAAGAGGGATTTAAAAGTCACACTGTACACCTATTAGAATGAAGAAAACCCTGAACACTGACAACACCAAATGCTGGTGAGGATGTGAACAAAAGGAACTCTCATTCACTGTTGGTGGGAACGCAAATTGGAACAGCCACTCTGGAAGAGGGTTGGGCGGTTTCTTACAAAAAACAAACAAACCATATTTTTATCATACATTTCAGCAATTGCACTCCTTGGGATGTACCCAAATGAGATGAAAACTTAAGTCCACACAGAAGCCTACACACAGATGTTTACAGCAGCTTTATTCATAATTGTGGAAACTTGGAAGTAACCAAGATATCCCTTAGTAGATGAATGGATAAATAAACTGTGGCACATTCAGACAATGGAATATATTATTCAGTGCTAAAAAGGACAAAAAGACACGGAGGAAACTTGAATGCACATTACTAAGTGAAAAAGCCAATTTGGAAAGGCTGCATGATGTATGATTCCAACTATATGACATTCTGGAAAAGGCAAAACTATGGAGAAGGTAAAAGGATCAGTGGTAGCCTGGAATTGGGAAGAGTCAGGGAAAAAATAGGCTGAGAACAGAGGATTTTTAGGACAGTGAAACTATGCTATATGCTACTACAATGGTGGATACATGTCATTGCACATTTGTCAAAACCCAAAGAATGTGCAACATCAAGAGTGAACCCTAATATGAACTATGGACTTTTGGTGATAATGTGTCAATGTAGGCTCACCAATTTTAACAAATCACCACTTTGGTGCAGATTGTTGATGGTGGAGGAGGCTGTGCATGTGTGAAGTCAAGGAGTATATGGGATCTCTTTATAATTTCTGGATTTTGCTGTGATCCTAAAACTACTCTTAAAAACAGTCTATTTTGGGAGACACCCAGGGGGCTGCTGGTTAAGTGTCTGCCTTCGGCTTAGGTCATCATCCCAGGGTCCTGGGATCGAGTCCCACATTGGGCTCCCTGCTCAGTGGGGAGCCTGCTTCTCTCTCTGCCTGCCACTCCCCCTGCTTATACACTCTCTCTCTGTCAAATAAATAAAATCTTTAAAAATAAATAAATAATAGTCTATTTTTAAAAATGGGAGAAAAAGTCAGGATGAGGAGTTGAAGGTTTAGATTAGAGGCAGCAGGGTGCTCAACATTTCTTGAGCAGGGAACAATGTGGTAAGAGCAATGTTTTAAGAACACTTTTGGGGTGCCTGGGTGGCTCAGTCCATTAAGTGTCTGCCTTTGGCTCAGGTCATGATCCCAGGGTCCTGGGATCAAGACCCACGAGACCCATGTGGGGCTCCCTGCTCAGGGGGAGTCTGCATCTCTCTCCCTCTGCCCCTTCCCTGCTCATGCACGCACATGCACGCTTTCTGACAAAAAAATAAAAAATTTTTAAGAACACTTTTGTCATTGTGTATAGAATGGATTGAAACAGCAAGACATTATGGCAACAATATAAGATGCAAAATGATGAAAGAGGATTGAAGATTTGGTGATGATCTGAGACTCAATGGGAAGGAAGTTTTAATGTTGACATTTCCTCATCTTGAACCCTATGGTTCTCTTTTCCTTATATGATAAAGAAAAGCAGAGCTGGAATTATCTAAAAGGGAAGGGGTAAAGTATGAAAGAAGAGTTGAAATGTGTACCAGGCTCTGAAAAATCCGTGCTTCAGAATGAGGCTAGAAGGCGGCATATGGGAAGCACTTGAGTACATTAAAAAGCCACCATGTGAATTATTTTAAAAATCTAATTTGCAAAGGCCATTGGCATTGCTTGGGTGCATTTGTAAATCAGGCAGTCACTAAATCATCTTGAACAGCTAAAGCTATAATTTCCATGAAAAGGCTCAAAATATTAAAACATTAATTGAAAAAGAGCACTTTGAAAATCCTGTTTGCAGAGTTCATTCAGCTGGGCAGGATCGGGTCAGGCTAGTTTTTCATCTGCAGGGTAGGCTAAGCCTTTTTGCATGATTGCCCTGGAAAACAAATCCTTCATATTGTAAATGAATGACTCCTTGGTCTGTTTGCTTTATTAAAGTCTACTGCAGTCCTTTTTATTTATTATGCTCTCAGTTTCTACTAAACTCTCAAACTTGAATATAAAATGTCCCATGTTATTTAATCTGCTAGCTATTGTTTATCCCCTCGTCTCGTGAAGCCAGGGCTGGCAGACTCAGCTTTTATTATAATGGCTGTAAAGTGTCTGTGGCATCTGTGATGGGGATCAGCCTGGCAGGACAGGGTTCTGCTGTTCCCTGCTCTTCTCCTGTGGGGTGGCAGGTGGGCACAGATGCTCCCCAAGCACTCCCTCCCCAACAGCTCCTGCCAAACCTTAGATCACCTTTACAGAACAGAGGGTAACTCAATGTCAGCAACTCACACAGGCTAATCTTTCCTCTGAGGCAGTTGACAAAAGCTGCTGAGAACAGAAGATTGACTCTGGGCTCCCTCTCTGAAGATCTTTGCTGTTTCAAGGTCAGATAGGTAATGCACATAGTGTCTCAATTAGAGCAGACGCTACAAAGTCTGGAAAGGAATGGAAAAAAGGGAAAGAAGAAATGTATGCCTATTCTAGTGCAAGTACTTTACATTAGCATAGTTTATTCTCTTACCATCTTAGGAGAGAAGAAACATTTTTTCCCATTTTACAGGTGAAAAAAATGAAGGTATAAGGAAATAAAGTAAATCAGCAGGCAGGCATGCTGATAAGTTATTAGTAAATGGCAGAACTGGGGGGGGGGGGTAATTTAGGCCCATCCAACTTCCGACCCTGAGTATTTTCCACTCCACTAATTCCTGTCTTGGTTCTGTTACCAGGCCCACCTGGACCTGCCAGTGCTCTGTGTCTCCTGTCTGCGTGACCATTCCTGCATTACTTCTGAGGTCCTTGCCTGAACGGCAGAGCCCAAGGACTCACCCATGGAAAGTTACTTCTCTGTCACTCCCAGACTTCAGGTCAGCTAGGAAGTCCTTATTCTTGTCACACACATGGATTTTTGTCAGTGGTAGGATTAATTTAGCTCATTAAGCACCTTCCCATTAGGCTTGTGGCTTAAGTGAAGTGTCAAAATTTGATGACTAATATTTTATGAATTACATTGATGTGCTACTTCTTTGATCCCTTTTCATAGACCATGTTACGGCCATCTGGACACTTCCTTCTCTTGGAGTTTTTGGGATGGCAGCCAAAGCAAGTACAGAATGCTGAACAGATCAATATAGTTAAGCACATTACCATAATCCACAGACATTAAAACGTTAATACCTCATTCCCTTGACAAAGCTTATATCAAACAGAAGGCTGGATGGCACAATAGATTGATTCATTAGGCTTTCACCTCTGGGAATGAGTTACAACACGGCTTAGGTCACTTGAAAAAGATGAGTTTCATGGTGTTAACTTTGCCAAACTTTGTTTATTGTCATTTGGGCTCCAATCACAATCCAATCACGCTGGCAGCTTTTCTTTACAAAAGGGGTACTCTTCACACTTGTCTCATCAAACACAGGAATTCATTTGAGCTCTGTATGACTAGTATCCTGTTCTATTAAAAACACCTGCAAACATTAGATTGTGAAGCTTTGCACATAACCATATCAGTATGTTAAGCCAAGACATGAAGAATTTTAAAACTCAATAAATATTTCTCTGGCACTTAACTTATGTGTGCAGCGCTGCTCTAAGTGCTGGAGGCAGAATAGGGGTATACAACAGACTAGGGGCTTCCTCTAAAGAATTTGTGTTGTAGCTGGGGAGACAGACTAGCAAATATATACCTACAGTAAATTCAGGTAACTGTAGATACTATGAAAAAAGCAGACCTGGAAATGTTGAGGAGGGTAGTAAGGGCAGGGCTTGCTGAAAAGTTGGATCCAGTATGTGGAGAGAGGAGCCATGAAGAAGTTAAGAAGTTGTGGGATAGGCATTCTAGGTAGAATAGTAAGTACAATGCCCTGAGGTGAGAATGAGCTTAAGTCATGTGAGGAACAGAAATAAGGCCAATGAGGTCCTTAAAGTCAAGCTGAAGTTGGCATGGGCTAGATCATGCAGAGCCTTCCTAGACATGATGAAAGACGTGGGGAGTTACTGAAGGGTTTAAAGTAGGAAAGTGACATAATTTTTTATTATTTCATTTTTATTTTAATATTTATTGTCATTATTAATCATGATTCATGTTTTAGATAAAAATTGTTCTGGCTATGGCAGCAGTTCTTAGCACTGGGTGATTTTGCCCCCCAAGGAACATTTGTAAATGTGTGGAAACATTTTTTGGTCATCACAACTGGGGAGTGCTACTGACATCTAGTGGGATGCTGCTAAACATCCTATAATGCCCAGGATAGCCCCCACAACAAACAGCTAGTAAAATATCAGTAGTGCTGTGGTTGAGAACCCCTGAGCTATTACGGAAGGCAGAACAGATTATTCAGGAAGGGGGAAGAGTAAAAGCAGAGTAAAGGGCAGTAACCGATGAGAAATTATGGTTATTTGGAGTAGAATGTCAGCAGGAGGGTTGGAGAGAGGTAAAGTGACTCAGGATATATTTTGCAGATAAAGTTGATAGGACCTGCTGATAAAATTGGCTGTAAGAAGTAAACGAAAAATGAGTCAAGGATGACTCCCATGTTTTCACTCTGAACAACTGGGTAGACAATGCTGTCACTCACCTAGACGGGACAGAATATACAAGAAATAGTTTGAGAGGGGGCGCCTGGGTGGCACAGTCGTTAAGCATCTGCCTTTGGCTCAGGGCGTGATCCCGGCGTTCTGGGATCCAGCCCCACATCAGGCTTCTCCGCTAGGAGTCTGCTTCTTCCTCTCCCGCTCCCCCTGCTTGTGTTCCCTCTCTCACTGGCTGTCTCCCTCTGTCAAATAAATAAATAAAATCTTTAAAAAAAAATAGAAATAGTTGAGAGGGGGAAAGATCAAGAATTTTGTTTTGGGCATGTTAAATGTAAGATTTGTTAGACTTCTCAGTAGAGACATCAAGTGAGAGGCTGAATATATGAATCTGAAATAAAGGTAGGGGTCAGTTTTTCATCATGTAGATAAATACTTAGGAGCCAAACTGAGGAGAGAGATCAGCAGTGTACACTGAGAAAGAGGTGTTTGGGAAGCAAAAGGGAAACCAGGAGACCACGGTATCCTTGAAGATAAGGAAGGAAAGGGGTTGCAGAATGGAGCTGTCATCTATGCTGATGTTTCTGAGAGGTCACATAAAATGAGAGAAAGAAAAAAAAAAGACCTTGAATCTGGCTGACTCAATTTGGCCAATAAAGTAGTGACACACTAGAGTAGCTCCGGTGACAACGCTGACTGGAGTGGGTTGAAGAGAGCATGTTCAGATGTAATCAAAGAATATGAATTCTTTCAATAAATATTGCTAAAAAGAGGAGACAAATGAGACGGTGACAATTCTAATTGTAGAACAAGTGGGTTTTTTTTTTCTTAATTGAATCCTTCCTTTGTAAGTTGCAATGCATTACGTTTACTTATGAAATTAACCAGTAATAATTTAAACAAATAATTTCATGATTTTCTAGGCATTGGTTTATAACACAAGCATTTTATAAACAGTAGAACTCTATTTCATGAATGAAACTAAAATAAAACATTCCAGAACCTCTGAACAGGCATGAAAGCAGAATAGCAATTTTTCTAAGAATCTATTTGGAAAACCACTACATAAAGTTCATTTAATTTAAACAACAAAATTTCATGTGCTGGTCAGTAAGGGGATAAACTTATCCTCCCAGTAAGTTCCTTCCCCTGAATCTGAAATTATAGCAAAACTTTAATCTTGCTGCTGTCACTTCTTAGTTCTTTGGTTAAGTTGCTTCATTTCTTGACACACAAGATTCCTCATTTATAAAACAGAAGAGGTTAGTGTGAAGATTAAATGAAATAATACATGCAAATTGTGTGTGTCCCACATGGGGCCCAGCCCCTCCCTTCTTTCTGGCACCTTCACTCCAGGACTTTCTGACTGAAGTTAGTCTTGCAGTGATTTTGTGCTAGAATATCACATGTGGCAGTGCTGGCCATCATGGCGAGTTCTGGTTTTCCCCCCGCATCTCACCTGTGATGTTTCCCCACCTGAGTGAGTACACAGTCCAGAATGCAATGGAATTTGCATACACTTGCAGCCTATTATCCTGAAGCCTCTTAAACAACATTAACACCAAAGCAAGATTTGGTTCTGTGGTTTCTGGATTTCAGTGTATGAAACATTTTGGGTTACCAAATATGTAAGCTGTGACGACTTCGAAGGGAGAACACCAAATTTTTGGTTCAGAGTTTAGATATAGCCAGGAACATAAGCACTTACTCTTCCTCAATCATCCAACCACAAACAGAAGATTTCTCTAAGAAATAAGGGGGAAAAAGACCAAAAATTACAACAGTAACTCTTGAATTATTTATAGAAGTGAGAAAGTCTCTTCAAATCTAAAAAAATTGCCACTGACCTAACATTTAGATTTTCGAAGAGAAAAGAACTTATTTGTTGATTGTATTTTCTTGTCAAAAATGGGGATTGCTAGGAGAAATCCATAAAGACAAGCAAACTGTGACAATGAAATCTTTGTATAATTTAAGTAAAGCAATCAGTCCTCATACACCAAACCACAGGCCTCTAGAGTTCACCAGTTCAGAAGAATGACATATTCACAAATGTATCATTAGGATGAGCTAAAGGTTTCTGGTTTTTTTATTTTTTTTTTTAAAGATTTTATTTATTTATTCGACAGAGATAGAGACAGCCAGAGAGAGAGGGAACACAAGCAGGGGGAGTGGGAGAGGAAGAAGCAGGCTCATAGCGGAGGAGCCTGATGTGGGGCTCGATCCCATAACGCCGGGATCACGCCCTAAGCCGAAGGCAGATGCTTAACCGCTGTGCCACCCAGGCGCCCCTGGTTTTTTTATTTTTAGACAATGCTGGGAATATCTGCCAGTGTTCATCTTTCTGTGCTCCCAATAAATGGATGCTGACAACTCACTCCAAGTCCCCAGATTTTTTTCTGACCACAAGTATTTTGGAAATTTCTTTTATTTCTGAGTTGCCTAGACTTACCCCTGTCTCTATGCATACATTTAGGGGATAAACTTGATGTGAACGTCTCAATAATTACCTCATTTTTAGCTTATTTCTGTGCAATTCTCAAGTTCTATCCAGTATCCAACTGATTTAAATGAACAAAAGACATCACTGAGTCATAGACTAGCACTGGAAGAAAGGTGATAAAGCCCGAGGCCCATCTTTTCCTCAGCAATGTCTGCAATCAGTGATCATCTAGTCCCCATTCCACCCTGAAGAGATCTAGAGGTGAATATACAGCTAGAGAGCCCATGCTGATTCCAATCTGTCTGAATGGCTCTAAATCCATCCTCTGAAGCCACACAAACCAAACTAATTTCCTTTTCTAGGCAGGCATTGCGCATAATGCAACTCAGCTCTGGCTAGTACAGAGTGAGGGCTAGGGGGATCAGGGGATGAAGAGGACCTGGTTGCTATGGGTAGGTCATCGGGCACAAGGGGAAGTACCTATGCTTAACCCCTGAGCAGAGTATAGGTGAGTGGGGATCATGAGAATAAACAATGTCCTTTGTTAATGCTAAACACTTTTCAAGTTATAGTTTGAACCCTGTGCATAGACTGAAGGATGCATGTGATTTCAGTCCCAGTTATAGCATTTAACAAGTGAGTGTCACACATTTGTCCGTTCCAGTCTCAAATTTCCCACTACCACTCTGCATTTCTTACCTTGGAGCGTGAACATTCCAGAACACAACCTATGTGAATGTTCTGAGCTGTGCCTAATGGAGGGATATAATGCCCTTGGATTAGAGGAAAGACTGTCATGGAGATTCTGACCTATGTTCAACAACCTTCCTAGGGCAGTTTCCACAATGAATGAGTCCTATCTTCAAACATGGAGCTCACTTGGGTTTTTGAAATATGAAGTCAGAGCCAGGCAGGACCAATCAGGGTCTGGCAGCAGTTTCTGCCATGAAAATGTCTTTTATGTAAATTGTCTTCTTAGGGAGCTTCCAAACTCATGGAGGTGGGGAGTGATAACAGAAAGTCCACAATCCTTCCCACATTATTAGCATCTTTAGTACAAGACTTCTGATATAGACATTAATAATAAAGCAGCAGAAAGAGAAATTAAGATAACAATCTCATTTAAAATTGCACCAAAAATAATAAGATAACTAGGAATAAACTTAGCAAAGAGGTGAAAGACCTATACCCTGAAAACTATAAAACACTGATGAAAGAAACTGAAGACAACACAAAGAAATGGAAAGACATTTCATGCTCATGAACTAGAAGAATAAATATTGTTAAAAT
The DNA here is from genome assembly GCF_024610735.1 of Ursus americanus. Taxonomy (NCBI): domain Eukaryota; kingdom Metazoa; phylum Chordata; class Mammalia; order Carnivora; family Ursidae; genus Ursus; species Ursus americanus. The sequence continues at coordinate 4,015,307 of NC_142131.1, forward strand.
GTCCTTACTACCCAAAGCAATTTACAGATTTAATGCAATCCCTATCAATATACCAACAGCATTTTGCATAGAACTAGAACAAACAATTCTAAAATTTGTATGGAACCACAAAAGACTCCAAATAGCCAATGCAATCTTGAAAAAGAAAAACAAAACTGGAGGTGTTGCAATTCCAGACTTTAGGTTGTATTACAAAGCTGTAGTAAGCTGGCATAAAAATAGACACATGGATCAAGGGAACAGAATAGAAAACCCCAATATAGTCAATTAATCTTTGACAAAGGAAGAAAGAATATGCAATGGGAAAAAGTCTCTTCAACAAATGGTGTTGGGAAAACTGGACAACTGCATGCAAAAGAATGAAACTGGACCACCTTCTTATACCACACACAAAAATAAATTCAAAATGGATCAAGGACCTAAATGTGAAACCTGAAACCATAAATATCCTAGAAGAGACTACAGGCAGTGATTTCTCTGACACTGGCCAAGCAATATTTTTCTAGATATATCTCCTGAGGCAAGGTAAATAAGAGCAAATAAGTAAGTAAATAAATAAATGGGACTACATCAAAATAAAAACCTTCTGCACAGCAAAGGATATGATCAACAAAACTAAAAGTCAATCTACTGAATGGGAGAAAATATTTGCAAATGACATATCCAACAAAGGGCTAGTATCCAAAATCTATAACGAACGTATCAAACTCAACACCCCGAAAATGAAAAATCCAGTCAAGAAATGGCAGAAGATATGAACAGACATTTCTCCATACAAGACATCCAGATGGCCAACAGACTTATGAAAAGATGCTCAACATCACTCATCATCACAGAAATACAAATCAAAACTACAATGAGATACCACCTCACACTTGTCAGAATGGCTAAAATCCACAACACAAATTACAAATGCTGACAAGGATGTGGAGAAAAAGGAAGCCTCTTGCACTGTTGGTGGGAATGAAAACTGGTGCAGCCACTCTGAAAAATAGTATGGAGGTTCCTCAAAAAGTTAAAAATAGAACTACCCTACCATCCAGTAATTGCACTACTGGGTATTTACTGCAAAAATACAAAAACACTAATTCAAAGAGATACATGCACCCCTATGTTTACTGCAGCATTATTCACAATAGCCAAATTATGGAAGCTGCCCAAGTGCCCATCAACTGATGAATGGATAAAGATGTGGTATATTTATATACAATGGACTTTTGACATTAAAAAAATGAAATCTTGCCATTTGCAACAACATGGATGGAGCTAGAAAGTATAAAGTTAAGTAAAGTAAGTCAGCCAGAGAAAGACAAATACCACATGATTTCACTCATATGCAAAATTTAAGAAACAAAACAAACAAAGGGAAAAAAATAAGAGAGAGAGAGAAACCAAGAAAAAGACTCTTAACTCTAAAGAACAAACTGATGGTTCCCAGAGGGGAGGTCGGTGGGGATGCCTGAAATAGGTGAAGGAGATTAAGAGTTCACTAATCATGAGAAGCACTGAGAAATTTACAGAATTGTTGAATCACTATATTGTATACCTGAAACTAACATAACACTGTATGTTAACAATACTGAAACTACAATGAAAAACTTAACAATAACAAAATAGACTTATGATAGAGAAAAGCTCCAAAAATTCTAAGAAAAACTATTCATTCTTTGGGGGATGTTTCTCCATTTTGGTCATATTTCATTTCCCTTAGTAGCATTCTATCTGCCTTGGCATCATTTTGCTTTCTTAAAAAATATATATTTTTTAAGTTTCAGGATATGTGGATTAATTTTTAAGCCTTGAGATAAAAGTCAATCATAGCAATTTAGTAGTGTCTAGTGATTCTCGGGATTTTCATACTTAAGACCCTTTAACAGGTTAAAACTGTTTCTGGATCCGCACATTATCATTGCAGACAGTTAGCATCCATTGATTGAGAAATCACATCATGACAATAGCAGAAGCATTTGAACCCATCACAATAGCAACTGAACAAGTTCACTAGTTTGAAAGACAGTACAAATACCTGAGTTATGTTAATCATACACCTTTCAGGAAGTGCTTACTGTGCATGAGAATGAGTCAATCCTTTAATTCCGTGGCTGCTCAGTAATCTGTCTCCATCCTCTTCTCACACTCCCCCCACCTCCCCACAAAGATGGCCTTAAAGTACTGATACCTTTCTTAAGCAGTGTCCCAACTGATAACACTCACTGGTTTTGCCCAGAATGCAAGATAACTCTTCTGGCTTGACCTGATTAGATCCTAAAACCACAGAATTTGGAGCTGGGGGACAGCAGAAATCATCCAGTTTTACCACCCAATTCCCCAGTAAGAAAGAAACCCAAGGCCAAGGCACAGGGCATGGACAGTAGGACAGGATCAGGTCCTTGTAGCATTATGGTGCTCAGTCTGACTGTGTCTTATGTACAGAACAGCCAGGCCGACATCCTGTGCACTGGCTACATCCTTAGGCCTGAAGATTTCACAGTGTGTCAGGTTGTGTCTTGCTTTTAGCACCCCACTCATTGAAATCTTCTTGTCCACAATCTATTTCTCCCCACAATCATCTGACAGAAATTTGGTGCATTTTCAAGACCTGGCAAGAGTAGAATCTTCCCATGAAGCATCTTTAGACCCTCACTAGTCAAAGAAGATATTTCTCTTGTGCTTCTACTGTGGGAAGAATAATAATAATAAATAATGGCTAACATGTAGTAAGCACTTACTATGTGTTAATAATGTTACAAATTATATCTCACTCAATTCTCACAACATCCTATGCCATAGAAACTATTATTTGTCTCCGGTCTGAAAATAAGAAAATTGAAACTCAGAGAGATTAAGTAATTTTTAAGAAACACCTAGAAGTGAGATGCCTCCTTGACAGAATGAGTTAATTATCTACACGATTATGCACTGTGCTACGTTGATATATTATTGATATATTATTATATAGTTGTTGATGTATATCACCTATAACATGGGAGTATACTTAGGCTTGATATTTGTCTTTCTTTCCCACTAGACTCAAAGCTCTTCAGAACAAGGGCTTGTGGGGCGCCTGGGTGGCACAGCGGTTAAGCGTCTGCCTTCGGCTCAGGGCATGATCCCGGCGTTATGGGATCTAGCCCTACATCAGGCTCCTCTGCTGTGAGCCTGCTTCTTCCTCTCCCACTCCCCCTGCTTGTGTTCCCTCTCTCGCTGGCTGTCTCTATCTCTGTCAAATAAATAAATAAAATCTTTAAAAAAAAAAAAAAAGAACAAGGGCTTGTGTTTTGACTTTTTTTCTCTCCGTATGTAGTAGCTTCTGGCAGACAGTAAGTTCTCAATAAACATTTGCTGAATGAATGCATGAATGAAAAAAATCATTTTTCATAGGTGGTCCTTAAAGTGCAGTTCCAAAACAGTCCATGCATAATGACCACATGATAAACGAGAGGGCCAGACTAGTGATTTATGTGCTTGAATAATGACTTCCCCAAATATACACTACAGATTGTTGACACAATGTCAGACAATTAAAAGGCTTTATATATTAGCAAAATCAAATACTTCATAGATCACTATGAGGATTTCAGATTTCTCTCCTTAGAAGAAATGGGAGCAAGAGAGGAAGCAGGGAACAGTGGAAGGAGTATCAGAAGGGAGGCCAGGAGAGATAGCCTCACTCTGCTTTGCAGTCACTTAGCTTCCTGTGAATTGCAGGCATGGGAGACAGCCTGCAAAAACAGCTCTTTCCACTTAAAAAAAAAAGATATGCTTTTAAATGCTCTCTACGGCATTTTAAATGCAAATGTTTGGGATTCTAAAATTCACTATGGCACATGGGCTGATCCAAAATGCAAGTCATAGGGAAAACCTTGGTTACTTTACATTTCTTCAAAGTACATATTTTCTATTGTACAGATTTGAAGCCGCTCTTTAAAAGACAGAAAATAAAAATTTATAAAAAGAAAACTAAACCTACGCTTCATTTCCAGGAGCAGGGTCTTCAAAGATTTTGTGTTTGGGGACCTAAGAACTAAAGAAGTTCTCACCTATAAATGGCCATCAGTCAGCAAGAGCTGAACAGATGCTGTGACCTGGAGCTAACCCTCCAGCCCACTTTGGTCTGCCTATCTGTCAAATGCTGGGTAGGAGCTTATCAAAGGTCTCTTCCAGGGCAAAAGTTCCAGGATTTCACACACTTCTGAAATCAACTCATGATCTCCCTTTATACAACCAGCATGGGTGGGCACCACATAAAAAGCCCCTGTACAACATGTCACTCCTTTTCCCACTGCCTTTCTATTAATGCTGTAGCTTTGGTCACAGCCATCATCTCTCCATGACTGCTGAAGTTCAAAGTCTTTCCTTCTTTTGACTTTAATTCCCCCCGCCCTTCAATTTTTTTGGATGAGTGGGAATTATCTGAGGAAATGCTAATACTCACTTAAGTCATCTTCTAGACATGAATCTTGGGATTCACACCCCTTTCCTTACAATGACAGAAATACAGTACATATGCATTTAAAATATGACTTTCTTTGGGGAAAAATAGTCTTGATTTCAGAAACAGCTTATTTGGTTTGACATTTGAAATTATCTTGAGTTTTTAGTTTTCATGATTTTCTCTTAAAATATATTTTACTTTAAAAAATACAAGTAAGAAAAATTCAGTGTTTGGAATTAACCATAAATGAGTATTATTTAATAAAAGAGCATATGACATTTTCAATGATTAGCTATGAAGCTCACAGCATACAAGTTCCTGACAGATATTTTTGGACAACTCATGTCAGCTATTCTTAATATTATAAGCTTCGTTTTATCCTCTATCACTTTCCTTTTTAAACTTGTTAGATATATTCACAGAATATCACATTTCCCCCACAAGCTGTTTTAATTTGCATTTTTCTCAATGACTAATCTGACATACCAGATAGGAGATTCCTATTTTTTCCATCTTAGTAAATGCTAACGAAGTATTTTGTTTTGTTTTTGTGAATTCTGAGAAATCTAGCGACAATAGACAAGAAATAAAGAGTCCAATGTCTGCATGTTCTTGTTCTCAAGATGGCCATATTTTTGAGATTATCCTTTTTGCAAAATGGCAGCCCGTGTTTCCATTTCAGTAACTTTGCTGTAATGGAAAGTCGTACAAGTGTTGCCAGAATCAATATTTTAAATTCTTGTGTTGGTTTCAGACAGCAGGATTCACAGTCGTAGTGCTGTAAACCATGTGTTTCTATTTGAACTTATCTGAGTTTCTTATTTGTAGTTATGCTGCAAGATGGTGTGATTCTGAGTCTCTTTTTCTCCCAAAGATTTTATTGCCTTGTTTTTTTAGAAGAATGAATTTTCTTATTTTAAGACATTGAGAAATTATTCCATTTCTTTGAATTTTTACCAGGAAGAAGGAAGTTATCCATTTCTATTTCTTCTCTGTCACATTAGTTGCTAAACTAATCCTCCTTGTGCTTCCAGCGGACGTTTGTCTCCCAGTTATTTATAGTCAACTAATGATCACTCTTCCGGAACTTTGTCTGTGTTCCACATGTTTGGTTGTAATAAGGCAGTCAGTTGGCAAGAAAGTTCAACGAGGAAACCCCTCAAAAACTGGTTTCAGGATTTTCCATGTTTATTGTTGGTTAGAAATAGGACTCGGGAAGTACTCATTCTGCACACGTCATCAGTAACACACCAGGGATTTACAATGAATGGAGGCATCTCCATGTGAATAGTAGTCTAGGTTCCTAAATGTAGGCCATATGTGTGATTGTACTTTTGCCATTGGTGTTTTCATACCGTAAGTAAATCTTGCATCTGGAAGATAGGATAAGCCTTCTAGAAAACTCTCCCAACTATGGCTGTAGAAACCACAAAGTTCAAAGGGGAGCCAAGAGTTGAGGCTGGGGGAATAGCAAAGACTGAGGAAAAGAAACTATTTCAATTTGCAGAAGGAATGAGACAAGTAAATGGCCTGACTTACTGGTAGCTTTATTTTTGAAAGAGTCATCAAGATCTCTTGAGAAGTTAGGCAGAAAGACCTCAGATTGAGAATAGGGGTGAGACAGAGGTTAAGCAGACACCTCCAGACTAAGAGAAATGAGTAAAAACCATTTCTAAAGCTGGAGAACTCAAGACTAATCCACCCATTTAGTAGCATTTATTGAGAATCTATTGCATGTAAGTCACCAATTATATTACTATGCACACTCACCTCACTACTGCACAGATTGTTCCCCTCTCCCCTCCCTTGGGAATTGCTCCTCACTCATTTCAACCATGTGACTCTCTTGAGGGATGCAGCATCATCCTCTATCAGAAGTGGGCACCTGATCAGGTCAGTCAAACCTTGTATCCCTTCCCCCTGGCCACAGTGACAGCCCTAGAGTGTGTGATATTATGTCAAGCCAATGAGAGCCCTTCCTCAGGATTTTCCAGCTGGAGCTGGCCAGGAAGAACACTCTTTCATACCTAGTCAATAACTTATCAGGATGTAAGCCTAAATCTGGCCATCATTAGAGACTTGTGAGGACAGCTAGCCTCAAAGACCAAAGCTGACCTATAGGAAGAAGCAGAGAAGAAATTCAGAGACACACAGAGATTGTCCTGTTGACCTTTGAGTCTTCTATCCAATCATTCATGGGGTCAGATCCCAAATTTTCCATGGTGTGTAATGTGAGCCAAATAATTCCTTCTTCAGGTAATTGGAACTGTGTTTCTGCACTTTACAACTGAGGTTTTGAATATCCATGGAAACTTCTGCTTTAGTTAAGAAAATGGGAAGAGACTACCCGATAATTGTTATGACCATCCTGCAAGGGATTTTAAAAAAAGTGTTGGAGAGAAAATGTGTACATTGAGAAGTTGAAAACAGAAAACATATGAAGAACTACATTCCCAAGGTTTGGCCAGCTGGGTGAAAATTCACCAAGCCCCTTCTTGGTGAGAAATCAAGTGAGTAAAAGAGAGAGAAATCTTGGTGAGTAAAAACCAGGGAAGGCAAGGACCAAATCACAAGCCAACACCAAGAACAGACAGCTGGTTCACGAATCAGATAGCAGACCTGTCCAGAGCCAGCCTCAATGATGACCATCTTATCATTCAGTAATTGCCAAAGTACAAACTCAGGTTTCTTTTCAGTATTCTAATTTCTGATTATGTGGTTTAAGAATTTACCCTATTCAAGCAGTGTAACATTTAGCTCACCCATTTTTTTCAGATCAGGCAGAAGCCAAGCACTCAAAAGAAGAATATTCAAACCTTGAGACTCTTGAAGAGGCAAGAACAACAGACCAGAATAAAGATTTAAAGAACAATGACAAGGGAGGAGGCAACATGGCAGAGGAGCAGGGGATCCCATTTCAAGTGGTCCCTGAATTTAGCTGGATAGTTATCAAACCATTTTGAACACCCACAAAATCAGCCTGAGATGGAAGAATATATATCTGGATCTCTACAAGCAGAAGAGTGACTGATTTTTGCAAGGTAGGATGTGCGGAGTTGCGAATCTGTGGGGAGATATCAGAAGATAAACAGAAGGGGAGGAAGCCTCCATAAGCTGGCTCCTGGAAAGTGATATAACACCAGACCACAAATTCAGAACCCTTAGGAATCTGCTCCAGTGAGAGAACCCCTCTCTGAAAGGGACTCTGGAAAGGAAAAGGCAGAATTCTAGGTAGGGCATTGTGGTCTCGGGATATAAGGAACTACAGAGCAAAAGGGGGTTGGTTCCTGAAGTACAGAGTGCTCCAGCAGTGGAGCCAGGAAGCAGGTTATGGTCAGTGAGCCCAGGAGGGAACTCTCAGCTCAGATCGCCATAAACCGTGAGCCAGGCTGGTCGATAATTGCTCTTTTCTTGAGCAGCCTGAAAAAACCTGGAACTTGCACCCATGACCGGGCAAAAAGTCACAGAGTGGTAGTGGCCCGGAAAGGGCTTTAGAGCGGCGCCCAGACAGGATCCGGGAGCCCACAGCCACTCGCGGTTTTAGAAGCACAAAGGGCAGTGGCATTCCCGGGCCCCTGGGACAACCTCTAAGAGACATGCTGTGGACGCACACCACGGGAGGCTGTGGTTTTTGGTGGCCCGTACAGAAGTGGAGACTGTCCTAGAGGGTTCAGTAAAGAGGGTACACTGCAAATTTTCTGCTCTGGGCTAGAAGTCTGGCTGCTGCCATTTTTGCTCTGATTTTCTGAAGAGGCATGGAAAACCCCTAGGGAACAAAAGCCACACAGAGGGCTGGTTTCCACTGAGACCATCCCACTGCAGGCGTCGGGGCAACTCTGCCCAGGCAGGGTTACCTGGGAAACAGCATAGCAGGCCCATCCCCCAGAAGACAGGCTGGAAGAACAGGTGGACGACAACCCTATGGATCCCATAAGACTGTAAAATCACAACGTCAGGGGAAAATTGTATATTGAGCTCCAGGTGTGGCCTCACGACTTATTTTTCAGATAAAACTCTCCCTTTCTTTCCATTTTTTTTCTTTTTCTGGTTGGGTTTTTTTTTTTTTTTTTTTTTTTTTTTTTTTTTTTTTTACCTTCTCTTCATTTCAACTAGATGTTTATTATATCAATTTATATTTCATGGTCACTTTTTAACTTGTATTTTTTTCACACCTATATTTTTTATAGATATATGCTTTATTTTAGTCCTTTTTTCACTCTATTTAATTTTACCTTTATATATATATACAAGTTTTACTTTCCTTGTAGTTTTGGGACGTAGTGTCCTCTAACACACAGACCAAAATACACCCAGGAAAAACTGAAATACCCTGCTTTATCCACACTAAGAGACTACTGTTCCCCTACCTACCCCTCTTTTTAAAAAATTTTTTAAATTTTTTAATTTTATTCTTGTGTTTCATTTTGGCTTTGTTTTTCAGTGGTGGCTTCTGACAACTCCGGATTTTGCTAGGGTGCATCTTACTTGGGTTGTGGTTGGTATTCTGGACTCTGCTTAATCACTCAATCGTCCCTTGACAAAATGACTAGGAGGAACAACTCTCAACAAAGAAAAGAAACAGAGACAATTTCCTCTGCCATAAAAGTAATGGATATGAATAGAAGCAAGATGTCAGAGACAGAATTCAGGATAGCAATCATAAAGTCAATAGCTAGGCTTGAAAAAAGCATTAGTGACAATATAGAATCTCTAAGAGAAGAAATGAGATCTAATCAGGCCAAACTAAAAAATTGTATGAATGAGATGCAGTCTAAACTGGATACTCTAGAAATGAGATCTAATCAGGCCAAACTAAAAAATTGTATGAATGAGATGCAGTCTAAACTGGATACTCTAACAGCCAGGGTAAATGAGGCAGAAGAGAGAATTAGTGATCTAGAAGACAAGTTGATGGAAAGGAAGGAAGTTGAGGAAAACAGAGATATGGTGCCAGTAGCACATGAAAAAATGACTGGAGAGATTAATGATGCCAAGAAATGTTTCACTGTCAGAATTATTGGGATCCCTGAGGGGATGGAGAGAGAAAGCTAGAAGGTATATCTGAGCAAATCATAGCTGAGAACTTCCCTAATCTGGGGAAGGAACAAGCATTCGAGTCCAAGAGGCAGAGAAGACCTCTCCCAAAATCAATAAAAATAGATCAACACCCTGACATATAATACTGAAGCTTGCATATTTTACAGCCAAAGAAAGTATCCTGAGAATAGCCAGGGAGAAGAGGTTCCTTACATATGGAGGAGGGAACATCAGAATAACATCAGACCTGTCCACAGAAACCTGGCAAGCCAGAAAGGGCTGGCAAGACAATATTCAGGGTACTAAATGAAAAGAACATGCAGCCAAGAATAGTTTATCCAGCAAGGCTGTCATTCAGAATGGGTGGAGGGGTGCCTGGGTGGTGCAGTCGTTAAGCGTCTGCCTTCGGCTCAGGGCGTGACCCCAGCGTTCTGGGATCGAGCCCCACATCAGGCTCCTCTGCTAGGAGCCTGCTTCTTCCTCTCCCACTCGCCCTGCTTGTGTTCCCTCTCTCACTGGCTGTCTCTATCTCTGTCAAATAAATAAATAAAATCTTAAAAAAAAAAAAAAAAAAAAGAACGGGTGGAAAGATAAAGAGCTTTCAGGACAGGCAGAAACTGAAAGAATATGTGACCACCAAGCCAGCCCTGCAAGAAATATTAAGGGGGATTCTGTAAGCGAAGAGAGACCCCAAGAGTAACATAGACCAGAAAGAAAGAGAGAAAAATCTACAGAAACAGACTTCACGGGCAATACAATGGCACTAAATTCATATCTTTCAATAGTTACTCTGAATGTAAATGGGCTGAATGCACCCATCAAAAAACACACGGTTACAGATTGGATAAAAAAGCAGGACCCATCCATATGCTGTCTACAAGAGACTCATTCTGAACCTAAAAACACCTCCAGACTGAAAGTGAGGGGACGGAGAACCATTTACCATGCTAATGGACCTCAAAAGAAAGCTGAGGTAGCAATCCTCATATAAGACAAATTATATTTTAGAGCATAATAAGAGATGTAGAGGGACACTATATCATACATAAAGGGTCTATCCAACAAGAAGATCTATGCCCCAAACATGGGAGCAGCCAATTATATAAACCAATTAATAATCAAAATGAAGAAACATATTCATAATAATACATTAATAGTTGGAGACCTCAATACTCCACTCACAGCAAGGGACAGATCATCTAACCAAAAGATCAACAAAGAAATAAGAGCTTTGAATGACACATTGGACCAGATGGACTTTGTAGATATATACAGAACATTCCACTCTAAAACAACAGAATATTCATTCTTTTCGAGTGCACATGATATTTTCTCCAGAACAGACCACATACTGGGTCACAAATCAGTATCTCAACTGATAGCAAAAGATTGAGATTATTCCCTGCATATTTTCAGACCACAATGCTTTGAAACTGGAACTCAACAGCAAGAAGAAATTTGGAAGGAACTCAAACACCTGGAAGTTAAAGAGCATCCTGCTAAAGAATGATTGGGTCAACCAGGAAATTAACAAAGAACATAAACAATTCACTGAAATTAATGAGAATGAAAACACATCGGTTCAAAACCTATAGGATACTCCAAAGGTGGTCCTAAGAGGGAAATACATAGCCATCCAAGCCTCTCTCAAAAAATTAGAAAAATCTCAAATGCACAAGCTAAACTTACACGTAAAGGCCTTGGAGAAAGAACAGCAAATAAAGCCTAAGACAAGCAGGAGAAGAATAATAATGATAAGAAAAGAAATCAATGAAATAGAAACCAGAAAAACAGCAGAACAGATCAATGAAACTATAAGCTGGTTCTCTGAAAGAATTAATAAGATCGATAAACCTCTGGCCAGACTTATCTAAAAGAAAGAAAGGACCCAAATCAATAAAATCATGAATGAAAGGGGAGAGATCATGACTAACACCAAGGAAATAGAAACAATTATCAGAAATTATTACCAGCAACTATATGCCAACAAATTAAGCAATCTGGAAGAAATGGGTACGTTCTAGAAACTTATAAACTACCAAGACTGAAACAGGAAGAAACAGACAATGTGAACAGACCAATAACGAGCAAGGAAATTGAAGCAGTAACCAAAACCCCCCAAAAAACAAGAGCCCAGGGCCAGACGGCTTCCCAGGGGAATTCTACCAAATATTTAAAGAAGAAATAATACCTACTCTACTGAAGCTGTTTCAAAAAGTAGATATAGAAGGAAAACTTCCAAACTCGTTCTATAAGGCCAGCATTACCCTGATCCCAAAACCAGGCAAAGACCCCATCGAAAAGAATTACAGACCAATATCCCTGATGAACATGGATGCCAAAATACTCAACAAGATCCTAGCCAATAGGATCCAACAGTACATTAAAAGGATTATTCACCACACGAGGTGGGATTTATTCCTGGGATGCAAGGGTGGTTCAACATTCACAAATCAACCAATGTGATAGATCACATTAACAAAAGAAGAGACAAGAACCATATGATCCTCTCAATTGATGCAGAAAAAGCATTTGACAAAATACAGTATCCTTTCCTGATTAAAACTCTTCAAAGTATAGGGATAGAGAGAATATACCTTGATATATAAAAGCCATCTATGAAAAGTCCACAGTAAATATCATTCTCAATGGGGAAAAACTGAGAGCTCTTCCCTTAAGGTCAGGAACACAATAGGGATGCCCCACTCTCACCATTATTGTTCAACATAGTACTAGAAGTCCTAGCCTCAGGAATCAGACAACAAAAAGAAATAAAAGGCATTCAAATGGGCAAAGAAGATGTCAAACTCTCTCTCTTTGCAGATGACATAATACTTTATGGAAAATCCAAAGATTCCACCCCCAAGTTACTAGAACTCATACAGCAATTCAGCAATGTGGCAGGATACAAAATCAATGCACAGAAATCAGTTGCATTTCTATACACTAACAATGTAACTGAAGAAAGAGAAATTATGAAATTGATTCCATCTACAATAGCACCAAAAACCATAAGATACCTAGGAATAAACCTAACCAAAGAGGTAAAGGATGGATCTATACTCTAGAAACTACAGAACACTTATGAAAGAAATGGAGAAAGACAAAAAGAGATGGAAAAACATTCCATGCTCATGGATTGGAAGAATAAATATTGTGAAAATGTCTATACTGCCTAGAGCAATCCACACTTTCAATGCAATCTCTATCAAAATACCATTGACATTTTTCACAGAGCTGGAACAAGCAATCCTAAAATTTATATGGAACCAGAAAAGACCCCAAATCACCAGGGGAATGTTGAAAAAGAAAACTGAAGCTGGGGGCATCACAATGCCTGACTTCAAGCTATACTACAAAGCTGTAATCATCAAGATAGCATGGTATTGGCACAAAAACAGACACATAGATCAATGGAACAGAATAGAGACCCCAAAAATGGACCCACAACTCTAAGGTCAACTATCTTCGACAAAGCAGGAAAGAACATCCAATGGGAAAAAGACAGTCTCTTCAATAAATGGTGCTGGGAAAACTGGACAGCCAGATGCAGAAGAATGAAACTGGACCATTCTCTTAGAACATACACAAAGATACACTCAAAGTGGATGAAAGACTTCAATGTGAGACAGGAATCCATCAAAACTCTAGAGGAGAACATAGGCAGTAACCTCTTCAACATTGGCCACAGCAACTTCTTTCAAGACACGTCTCTAAAAGCAGGGAAACAAAAGCAAAAATGAACTTTTGGGACTTCATCAAGATAAAAAGCTTCTGCACAGTAAAGGAGACAGTCAACAAAACTAAGAGGCAACCCACGGATTGGGAGAAGATATTTGCAAATGACATTACAGATAAAGGGCTGGTATCCAAGACCTGTAAAGAACTTCTCAAACTCAACACCCAAAAAACAAATAATTCAGTTTAGAAATGGGCAGAAAACATGAACAGACACTTCTCCAAAGAAGACATACAAATGGCTAACAGACACATGAAAAAATGTTCAACATCACTAGCAATCAGGGAAATACAAATCAAAACCACAATGAGATACCACCTTACTACAGTTAAAATGGCAAAAATTAACCAGATAGGAAACAACAAATGTTGGCAAGGGTGTGAGAAAGGGAAAGCCTCTTAAACTCTTGGTGGGAATGCAAGCTGGTACAGCCACTCTGGAAAACAGTATGGAGGTTCCTCGAGACATTAAAAATAGAGCTACCTTATGACCCAGCAATTGCACTACTAGGTATTTACCCCAAAGATACAGATGTAGTGAAAAGAAGGGGCACATGCACCCCAATGTTCATAGAAGCAATGTCCACAATAGCTAAACTGTGGAAGGAGCCGAGATGTCCTTCAACAGATGAATGGATAAAGAAGATGTGGTTCACATATACAATGGAATATGACTCAGCCATCAGAAAGGATGAATACCTACTGTTTGCATTGACATGGATGGACCTGGAAGGGACTATGCTAAGTGAAATAAATCAAGCAGAGAAAGACAATTATCATATGGTTTCACTCATATGTGGAAAATAAGGAATAGTGCAGAAGATCACAAGGGAAGGGAGAGAAAACTGAATGGGAAGAAATCAGAGAGGGAGACAAACCAAGAGAGACTCTGGACTCTGGGAAACAAACTGAGGGTTAGAGAAGGTAGGTGGGTGGGGGATGGGCTAACGGGTGATGGGTATTAAGGAGGGCACGTGTTGTGATGAGCACTGGGTGTTATATGCAACTAATGAATTGGTGAACACTACATCAAAAACTGAACATTAAAAAAAAAAAAAAGAAAGAAACAGATTCTAAACTATAGAGAACAAACTGCTGGTTACCAGAGTGGAGGTGGGTGGGGATGTGAAAATAAAATAAAATAAAAATCAAATCAAATCAAATCAAATCAATGACAACAACATATTTTAGCCCTTGTACTGGTTTAAAGAAAGTAACAAAGGGTAAGTAAAAATCCAATGGAAAATAAGTAACTATAAATTACTTAAAATGCAATTCAAACTGGCTTAAACATGGAAGGGGGATTTATAGCTTGTATCATTTATGTTTCGGGTTTCAGGTGAAGTTTGATCAGGGTTGCGTGCCTTTCTCCGTAATTCTCTGGGCTTTTTAAACACTGTCAGACTCCAAATTTTCAGGCTTCCAGAGAGGCCCTCTCTTAGAAAGTATATAATTTCTGCTTTGTTTTTGTACAAACCCTCTTAAGCCTAAGCTTGCCTTTTTATTTTGGAATCATATTGAAGACCACGTGGCATTCCATCCTATTGAATTTTTCTTACCAGGTTTTCTAATAGCCTCGGCAGGCACATGATAACAATTCCTGTGTTTAACTAATTGTTTTGCTATCACATGACAATGACTGCCAACCTCCAAGCCTAGAATAAAGGTGTGTTCACTTCTTTCCATTTAATTTCCACTCAGCAACTCCCACTTTTTATAGTCTGTTATTTTTAACACCTTATTTCTGGGAACAAACCCTGGGTCCATTAAGATGTATTTGGTTGAAAGTAACACAACGTGCAGAATGGCTTAAACATCTAAAGTGATTTACTGGCTTGTGTAATAAACAGTTTGGCGATCACATAGGCTTCAAGCATGGTTTGATCAGGACTCTGGATCCATTTCTCTCTGGTCCTTGGCTCTGCCCTCTCCTTGTTAGTTTGGTCTTTAGGCTGACTTCTCTCATGGTAGTGAAATGGCTGCCAATGGCTACCAAGGTTACATGTTTCTTGTTTACAAATAATAAATTTCTCTCTAAATTTCACATCATTTCTGTCACACCACAGAGAGACAGGAGCTCTGGTTCACAACTAAGTTGTAATTTATGGTTTCCACATCCTCATGTACTAACTCAACAGGTACCTCCTGACAAAATGTAATTCCCTCACCAAGTAAGAAGATAGGAAATCTCCGTCCACTTAGCTATTTCACAAGCATTTTATTTCAGGATACTTCATGTTAAGCAGGCTTTTCTCTTACCAGACCCTAAGACCCATCTCAATTGTCCTTTTGCCCTCAAATAGAGCAATTTTTCTTATTTCTAAATTGATGTCTGAGAGCAAGAAGGACACATGGTTGTTGCTAAAAATGGAAAAGCTTTGGGAAAGAGGTTGTCCCAGAACAGAACACTCTAGTATGCTACTTCTTCCTTTATGACTCTTCTCCTGTTCTTAGAGGTGTCAGTAGAAAGAGAAGTCATCCTTCAAAGGAGAAACAGCTGTTGGGATGATGTTATCACCTTACACATACACCCTGGAATTTAGATATCTGGTTGCAATGAGGAAGTCTGCTCCTTCACCTCTGTGTCAGCTCTACGAGGGTCCCTGGGCACCACTTTGTACCCAGCACAGCTGTATTTTAGAATCAGCTCTTGTTACTCTATTCCTTTTCACTAAGGCATAAGCAAACATATTATGGTTTTCAAATAGAATTCAAACCACTTCCTTAAGAACAGACTCAAGTATTAGAAGTTCATGTATAATATGAGTTCACTCAGGACGTCCAAGCATATGTTCAACTAAGAAGGAAATAAAACAGATTATGAGGAAGATGTAGTTAGAGTGGTACCTAGAAATCTCCCAAGGCAGGGGTCCAACCCTCTGACTCCATATCTGTGAACTGTATAGAGGTATACAGAAGAAGACCTGGGGGACATCAGGGGAAAATGCCTTTTCCTTCTTAAAAGAACTTCTGAGAAATTCTAAAGAAGAAAGAGTACAAAGGAACTTGGAAATTTGGAAAACACAACACAAATAGCTCAGAAGTTGTAGCAAACATTAGATTTGGTGGTCCAAGTTCATAATTCTCTCCCCAAATGCCATTATTTGGGACCATACATGGAATTATGTCTTACAACCCAGATTTTCCCCATCACAATGCCCTTTTTTATTTAGATACCACAACTGAGCAGAATACAGTCTGACACCACCTCAGTAGTGACAACAAATTAGACTATGCCATCCATTGCTGGAGTTCAGTTAGTGGACAACAGGTCTAAATGGCTCAAAGCTCTGGTGGCCAGGGCACCCACGATGTCTCAGAACAGCTCTCACTTCTCTCCTAGACAGCTCTCCTATTTCCCAAGCTGCTCAAATGCCCAGCAATTCAACCATGGGATAAATACAAATTAAACTTTTGGCTGTCCCCAACTTTCTTTATTATGATCACTCGGGTGGAGCCAATTTAAGGGAATAAGCATTCAAGGAAAGAAATAGTTATTTTGTTATCATTGTGTACAAAAACAGGTGGATGCAAATTCCTCACTTTATTGCTTTGTTTGGTTTGCTTCATTTCCTCCCATCAAGACCTTCCCCTCTTTCTATAACCTGTTTTGTATTCTGCTGGTAGGTCTGGTTCCTCCTCAACATAGAAAGAAGGCTAAATTGTTTTTAGATAAAAATGTCATCTGCCTCCCTCAAAATGGGAAATTCAATCATACAAATGACTGTACAAATGACTGTGGAGGCTGGTTCTCCATTTCCAATGTGGTGTCACTTAGAATGAGATGTTCTTCAGCAGCTGTTGTGCATTATTACGGAGGCTGAAAGCCCATTCCTCCAATCACGGCAAAGGACACCCAAAGCTGCTGTTCTCTCCCTCAAACAAATCACTCCAGGCTGTAAAATCTTAATTGTCAACAGCAACCAAGAGAGCAGACTGCATTGGGGAAATCCAGGGCACCCAGCTTGCAGTATGGGCCAGAAACACAAAATAGGAGCAGAGACTTGCTGTGTGGTCTGGGGACAAGTAAGTACCTCTCCCAGCTGTGACATCCTCTGTGAGGTTAAGGTATAGAGGGCCTGAGAGCCCTAAGAGGGAAAAGGACCACAAAGCTTAGTAAAGCTGGCTTCAAACAAATTTCCACTCCTGCATTCCAGCTGAATATTTCCTTGGGATTATTGCTCTTCTCTGTTCCGTAGTTTTCTTTAGGTAAATTCAAAACATGTTTTAAAGACCCTCCCTTTTAGTAGATGCAGCTTAAAGACAACTTTACTTTATGAAATACCCATATTATACAGCCTCATGATTGGAGGGGAAAAGGCTAATTATTAAAGACATCTGCCAAGGAACAACTGCATGGGAATGTATAACCAATATCTGCTATCCCCATTAAGAATGGGAGTAATAAATTAAAGTGCACTAGCTTCCTCATTTGGCATCCACAAAGATGGTGAAAGGTGCCTATTTGGGTGCCTATTTGGAGCCAGGCCTCAGTGTAAGGAATTTTCATATACATGATCTCCTATAGTCCTAGAAAATCTTGTTAGATAAAAATTATAAGTTCCATTTTTATAGGTAAGAATACTGAAGCTAACAATATTTTAAATGACCAAGTTTCTAGGCAGAGAGTGAGTGAACTAGAATTTGACCTGTCTAGCTCTATGCTTTTTTCTTTACATATTTCAATTTCGGGTATGTGACTTCAAGAAAGTAGATTTAAGTAAACTTTTCCCACTGTGGGCCTGATCAATTTTAAGAGTAAGTACTATGTGGGAATATTGTGCCTGGGGGAGCAAATTACTAATGCCTCAAGTAATAAAAATTTCTCTACTATTTTTCCACCCCTACAACCTTCTCTTCCTTTTTCCTATTTTTTTTTTTTTTTAAGATTTTATTTATTTATTTGACAGAGAGACAGTCAGCGAGAGAGGGAACACAAGCAGGGGGAGTGGGAGAGGAAGAAGCAGGTTCCCAGCCGAGGAGCCCGATGTGGGACTCGATCCCGGAACGCCGGGATCACGCTCTGAGCCGGAGGCAGACGCTTAACGACTGCGCTACCCAGGCGCCCCCCTTTTTCCTATTTCTATAAGCATGAGAATTTGCAATAAAATAAAACAGTAATTCTAGGAATTCTATGTTCCTCTAAAAAAGTGGCAACCCAGGAGAACCCATATAATTTCTTCCTTCATCAAAATCACCCTTCCTGGGGTGCCTGGGTGGCACAGTTCGTTAAGCAACCAACTCTTGGTTTCTGCTCAGGTCATGATCTCAGGGTTGTGAGATCGAACCCTGTGTCACGCTGAGCGTGGAGTCTGCTTGGAATTCTCTCTCCCTCTCCCCCTTCCACTCGTGCTCTCTCTCTCTCTCTCTCAAAATAAATAAATCTTAAAAAATAAATAAAAGTCACCATTCCAAAAAAACAAATACAAAACAAACCACCAAACAAAAAACCCAGATAGGATGAACAGACACACAGACACACACACACACACCTCTCAGAAAAATTCTGCATGTGTCTCTTAGCCTGGCTGGTGAACTTAATGGAAAGAAATTATTGGTCTTCGATTTCATCAAGAACTGAGGAACTCATATGGGAAGTGAATGGTGGTTTGGCTGGCTTGGCCACTGCTCAAATTGATGGGGTGTATCTGAGGGTTTGTCCTGAGGTTGCCCAGGGTTTAGAGAGCCAAGGGATAAAGGAAGCCAACCAACACTGTGCAGGAGATGTGGGACAGGGTCAGAGGCTGGACTGAAGCTGAAAATGCAAAGCCAAGAGGTTAGCGTCTGGTGGAAGCAGAAATCTAGGTAAGAGGAAGTCCAAACAAGAGCGAGGACAATCACCATAACAGCTTTGAATATGTAAATATTTCCACTTTGGGATGGCCCGATTTTTAAAGTATCCCACATGTAAGGTGGGTAGATGTGGTAGAATGCACAAGTACCTAGGATGGAGACTCACAGAAATGATCCATAAAATATATGTGGGCTTTATTGTTATCATTGTTGTTATACGACCTTAGGTCAGCACTTCCCAATCCAAACAACTAACAGCTCCATTCTTTCCCCTAGAGAATGCATTTGTTCTTTTTCTTCTATGAGGATAATCTTCCTGATGCACACACGTCATTGAACTTCAATCTTCCATGTTTTCTTATCTCCCTTTTCTTGACATGTTTTCTATTATCTACATTATTCTGAATGTAACTTGAATGTATTCACATTACCTACTTAGTTCTATAGTCATTCATCTGCCTCCTGTTCACAAAATTCCCTGAAAAAAGATTTACAGTCTGTGGAAACGGTGCATTATTACCTGTAAAGTAAAATGGAGACACTCAGAACATCAGCATCCAGATAATTCTTCAGCCATGAAACCCATGGGAACCTGCTCTCTTATAAAAATATTCCCCTCTATTGTTACACATAGAATAATCTGGTACATAAAGAGCTCTCTTAGAAATTAAATATGCACTATTATAAACTTGCTTTGCAACACCTATATAAGGGACATTGTGATTCAACCTTGAATAATAAAACGCTGAAGTACAAAACATTGTTGAGCCTGCTGTTGTGCTCAAAATAAAACTGACGCAATTGTTAAGCTAAAATTCAGAAAGTAGATTGTCACCATCTAAAAGTGGCTTGGGTTGGAATGGGAACCCTCTCAAAGTGTTTGCCTGACTCTGCAGCCCTCCCTAGGGAAGAGTAGCACTTGGAGCTATTTTTCCTCAGTCAATGCACTCATACTCTGTCAAGATGAAAAAAAAAATTATTTGAATACATGTATCCTGAAAGGAATATCACTGAAGCAGAGGAACAGTCTGTCAATCCCTCTATTCCCTCTGTGCATACTTCTTCAGAGAATTAGAGAGGTGTCAAGACCATAGGGTCTGCAACCAGGTTGATTTCAGCAAATCTCTGAACCAACTCTAAGTCCACTTGGGGGCAGAAATACAGAGGGTGATATTTTCTGCCCCCCATAGAGGACAGAGCTATAGCTCTGGAGCATGCTTTCATAGAATGTCTCAAATCAATACCATGTAAGTCACACTCTAAATTTCCTGAGGACTAAAATGTACCTGAGAACAGGTTGCCAGCATATTGAGCCAGAATTCAAAAATTTCTTCTTTTGAATCCAGAAAATCTCCTGAGGTCGCTTCACTACATCACAATACAGTTCCCTTAGTGGGCTCACGGTGGTTGGGCTGGTTAAGGGAAAATCTGAATGCAATCTCCCCTAAAATATCTGCTCGAGGCTGAGAGACTCTAACTTAGTATTTGTTGTGTTTGCAGATCTTTTTTTGGTCTCTTATGGTTTGGAAATGGGAATGCACAGCTGCAGTGTGGCAATCAAAGTGGGGGAGGTGATCACTTACATTCTAACATACAGAGACTTCCTAGTCAAGGTTACTTATAAATCAAATAGATGTCATTTCATAAACACCCCCAAACAACTGTACTCCATTACCGAAATAGGAAGCAGTGCTGTTAATGGGTATCTAAGGACTGAAATCAATTTAACTTACAGGCACTCAGCTGCTACAACAGTTGTGAACATGTCTGAATGTTAATAAACACTGATTAGTATTAATACCATACAAGACTTTAAATGTGGCTGGCATAAAATTCTCAATCTAATGAACAGATAAGCCTGTTGACAAAGATTTATTCCCTATTCCCTTGTCTAAAGAAATTTTCCATTGGTTTGACAATATTACCACCAGTTTCACAAAAATATTACAGCATTTCTTCAGTTTTAGATACTGTAACACTCTCATGAAAAGAGAGAACGTTGAAGACTCGCTTGTCACTCAGAGACAACACCGAAATGATACAAAGCAAACCCAGAAGCACCAAGTGGAATGTGAAAATTAGGAGGAAAGACAGTGAAGATATGCAGACAGTGGTAACACACACAGCTGGGGAATGAGGGGCTGCTCCTTAGAGGAGAAGTTGACAGCAGCCATGACCTGCGTAACGAGCGATAATGCTGGGACATGTTCCACTCTTGTTTCCTTTCAGCTTGAGTATAAAGGAGCAAAATGACGGGAAGTGAAACATATCAACTGGAATTGCAAAGATGTCTGATTTTAGCAAGTTTCATGTGACCCCTGAACTCTGACTTCCTTCTATTTTCTCACTCACCATTATTTGCCTTCACTGCCCCAAGACGTGAAACCACTGGACTCAGAATGGATAATGTTAGGATTAATATGAACCAGTGGGTTTTACTTGAATAATATTTGTTATCCAGTATAGCTGTACACATATTTAATAGATGTATTTAGGTATAATTGACAAAAATTATATATATTTAAGGTGTATTACTTGATGTTTTGACATATGTATATATTGTGAAATGATCATCACAATCAAGCCAAGTAACACACCCATCACCTCACATAGTTAACCATACTTTTCTTTTCCTTTTTTTAAATGGTGAGAACACTTAAGCAAATTTCAAGTATACAATACACTATTGTTAGCTATAGTCACCATGCTCTACAGTAGGTCTCCAGAACTGATTCATCACAAAGGTGACACTGCAGTGCAATGGAGGAAAGGATTATCTTTTCAAGAACTGGTGTTGGGTAAATTAGATATCCATATGGAAGGTAAAAAAAAAAAAAAATCTGTAACCCCTTCCCAACCATATACAAACAGAAAATTCTAAGAGGGCTGCAGATACAAATGTGAAAGGTGAAAGTTTCTTGAAGAAAACAGAATATCTTCATGACTGTGACTCGGGCAACAATTCCTAAACAAAACATACCAAGCATTTAACTGTATAAAGAAGACAACTGACAGATTGGACTGTAAGACTAAAAAACCGTGTTCCAAAGGACACCAATTTAGGAGTACAACTACAGCCCACGGTGTGAGGAAAGATATCTGTAATACAGAAAAGCAACCAAAAACCTGGGGACAGGTTATGTAAAGAATCATGCAAATCAATAAGAAAAGGACAGACAATACAAAAATGAGCTTTTACTTGGACAGAGAATATCCAAATAGCTAATAAACACATAAGCATGTATTTAACTTCACTGGCCACACACACAAAAAAAACGCCACACCAAATTAAATAAAGCAAACTTGTCAAAAGTATGTTTTTTGTCACCTTTGGAGACATTTAATAATTTAATGTTCTTTCTCCCATGTCCTTCTGTTAGTACAATATGGCCCGCTGTAACAGGTAGGTCTTGCGTTAGTCTGCACGTGGGTAAGGAAAGCTGCACTTATCTTCTTCACTCATGTGTATAATCATTGCCCCCCCAACCAATATGTCGACTCAAAGTCTATTCTACTTCAACACCACCTCCATTCCTTATTGTATTTGTAGCGAGAATTCTGGTTCTAAACATTAACACAATTAATCATTGGCCGCATTCTATAATAAAAACAAAATTATTTCAGAATCAGTATACTTATACTACTATCGGTAACAAGCCAAGTAAAATCCCACATTTCTTTGCCTTTCTGCATGCATATACTGTGTGCATACAATGTAGTGTGTTCAGGCCTTACTTGAATTGATTCATTTTTGTGCTTATATTATAAATTTGATATTCACAAATTTAGGTTCATTTTTTTTTTGCTTATATTCAATTTTAGGGTTTTTTTTTCCTTGATCTAATTTTATTGTTTTAAATGAGTAAAATGATGACTTGGTTCAAAAGTAAAACTGACGTTAAAAGATATACTCAGAAGGGGTCACTGTGTTCTATATCCCTTCCATTCTGTTCTCATCCATCACTTGCAGGTAATCAGTTTTATTAGTTTCTAATTTACACACACACACACACACACACACACACACAC
This sequence comes from Ursus americanus, assembly GCF_024610735.1. Taxonomy (NCBI): domain Eukaryota; kingdom Metazoa; phylum Chordata; class Mammalia; order Carnivora; family Ursidae; genus Ursus; species Ursus americanus. The sequence goes on from NC_142131.1 coordinate 4,038,339, forward strand.
ACACACACACATTTATTTTCCCTCATTTACTTGAATGAAAGACAAGCGAAATATTCAGGTGAGATTTTCTAGCAGTTTTCTTGGCTTGTGAGTGCAAATTTATTTGTAAGAGAGGAAAAAGAAAAGTTCTGATTTTTCTGATAAGCATGACAACTGACTTAAAAGATCAAAAGCTTATTGAAAATAAAATCTATATGCAGAGAACTGTGTCCTTCTGCACCAACGTTCCAAATATAAAAGCGTAATAGGGAATATAATTGTTAGATCAGAACTGTGATAAACCTGTTTTTTTCCACTATTTCCCTGTTTTTTCTTTCTTTTCTTCCTCCAACCTTTCTCCTTTCTTTCTTCCAGACCTTTATTTTTTTACTCATATATGTATATGCACACATAAAAACATATAGTATTATTTTCTTTACTTTTTATATAACAATACTGAAGTTATATAATAGTAGATTGTACTTCAATTTGCTTTTTTCACTTAATGATATATCTTGGTAAACTCTCCCTGACCATGATCCACCTCATTTTTTAAAACTTGCTCCATGCAATATTTCATAGTAATGCGCACACCATGCATTCCATCTATCTGATGGATATTTGGTGGTTTGTAGTTTTTCACTACTAAAAAAATACCTCAAACATTATTGTTCTTGTCTCTTTGTGCACATTTGTGAGTATTTTTCTAGAATAGATACCTGGAAATGGACTTTCTAGATCATAGGTAAAATCAAAAGATTTTACTAGATAATACAAAACTGTCCTCTAATAAAAGCTTGGTCACTATATACCAAGAACGCAAGAGAATTTGTTTCCCTCACACTCTTGCCCTCAGCTGATACTGACCTCATTTTCTGCAAATAAGATAGAAAACATATTATATCTATTTACTTTAATATGCATTGCTCTCACATCTAAAGGAGTAGACTGTTCTAGGGACGCCTGGTTGGCTCTGTCGGTTAAGCATACCACTCGGCTCAGGTTGTAATCTCATGGGTGGTGGGATCCAACCCAGTGTCAGTCTCTATGCTCAGCAGGGAGTCTGTCTGAAGATTCTCTCCCTCTGCCCCTCCCCCTGCTCTCTCTCAAAAAAATACATAAATCTTTAAAAAAAAAAAAAGGAGTGGACTGTTTTAAATTACGTTTATTAGCCATTCATGTATTTTCTTCTTTGTAATGCTTGTTCTCTTTATGCATTTTAATGTTTGAATGTTTCTCTTTTTTTTAATGATTTGTAAGAATTTATTATATCATTTTCATATTGATTGTCTGGGGTTATTTGTTACTCATCTTTTAACTTTAAGATGTCATTTCAACTTTCAAAAGTTTTCAACTGTAACTCAAGTCCTTAATTTCTTTCTTTATGGCTTCTGGATTTGGGGTATTATTTGAGAAAGTCTCCACTCCAATTTTATAAAAATATTCTCTATATTTGCTTTTAATATTTTTGTAGGTTCTTATTTTATATAGACATACCTTATTCATAAGAATTTCTATTGGCATATGGAGTTAAAGTAGTAATCTAACCTTTTCATATTTCCAAATGGATAACTAGTTGATCCAACTGTTACTAAATAACCTAACCTTTACTCACTCATTTAGAACAGCTTCCTTATCTTATTCTAAATACCCATAGACACTTGGATTTGTTTCAGAACTCTCAATTCTGTTCCACTGATATATTTTTAAATAGCTCCTCAAATACCACACTATTTTAATTGCCATCTAACGTAATATTATTTTGGAGTATGTCCTCCACTTGTTCTCAGTTTGTGAGCTTCAAAATTCCTTGTAGGCAATTTGATCAAACTTGCTAATTTTGTTATTTAAATACTATATACTGTTATTTATTTTTCTGAGAGAAGTTGACATCTATTAAAATTGTCGTGTTATTGATTTTTCTTTGTAAACTTACAAGTTTACATATCAGTAACATACTGATGTCAACATACTTCAAATTTGTCCTTTCAGATACATACAGTTTCCTAACTATTATGACTTCTTGGAGGATAACTTCTTGCTAAACTGAAATATCACTCTCTCTTTTTCTTTCAAATCTATTGTTACATTTTTCTTTGTATAGCATTTGTCTGAAATACGTTTTTTCACTTTATTTTTTAAATTTGTCATTTTGTTTTAAATTTGTCTCTTGTAAATACCATATAGTAGGATTTTTTTTTCTATAAACCTGGAGTACCTTATTTGGAATTTAACTCATTCATATTTTTGGCATTACATGTAAGCTTTTTCCTTTTACCTTGTGTTATTTTTCTATTGACCATTTTTATCACTTCTTTTTTCATTTTCCTACCACTTATCAGCTGGACTGAATTTTTATTTTCTCCTCTAATATTTCAGTTAATAATCTGGAAGTCAGTCGTATTGATTCTAGTCTTCTAGAAGTTGTTTTTCTGTATTTAATGGGCAACATTATTATTATTACTATTATTATTATCATTTTGTATTATTACTACTCTGGGATAACTTTTTATGTATCTTCAGTTTTATGCCTTCTCTCTCTTTCAGTCTCTTTCTTCCCATACTCTTTCTCTTCTTTTTCTTTGCATTGTAGGATATTTCCTAAACTTGATCTTCTGGATCACTAATTTTGTTTCAGTCTCATTCATTTTATTATTAAGCCTTCCTCCTGACTTTTTCAAATTGTAACAATCATGTTTTTGATTTAAAATAAGCTTTTTGTATTATTTTAAAAAACATTCTTTTCTTACAGATATAGGATCTATAATCTTGCATCTTTCTGAGAATACTGGTAAGGTTTTTTTTTAAATTCAATTAGCCAACATACAGTACATCATTAGTTTCAGATGCAAAGTTCAGTAATCCATTCAGTTGCATGTAACGCTCAATGCTCGTCACATCACGTGCCCTCCTTAACGCCCATCACCCTGTTACCCTTTCCCCCACCCACCTCCCCTCTAGCCACCCTCAGTTTCTTTCCCATAGTAAAGAGTCTCTCATGGTTTGTCTCCTCCTCTAATTTCTTCCCATTCCATTTTCCCTCCCTTCCCTATATAAGCTGTTTCTTATATTCCACATATGAATGAAACCATATGAGAATTATCTTTCTCTGACTGAATTATTTCACTCAGCATAATACCCTCCAGTTCCATCCACGTCAATGTAATTGGTAAGATTTCATCCTTTTGATGGCTGAGTAATATTCCATTACATATATATACTACACGTTCTTTATCCATTCATCTGTCAATGGATATCTCGGTTCTTGCCATAGCTTGGCTACTGTGGATATTGCTGGTATAAACACTGGAGATCAGGTGCCCCTTTGGATCACTACATTTGTATCTTTGGGGTAAATACCTAGCAGTGCAATTGCTGGGTCTATATTTAGCTTCTTGCCATACTATTTTCCAGAGTGACTGTACCAGCTTGCATTCCTACTAACAATGTAAGAGGGTTTCCCTTTCTCCAAACAACAAATGTTGCTAAGATTTTTCTTTACATTTCTTTTCCGTCCTCTGAATTATCTCTGCTTTCTCAGAAGCTGTTTGTTCTCTTCATTCCTCTCGGTCCTTCTTGTTCATGCATTTGGTATCCCTGGTTATCAGGGCACTTCAACGACTGAAAAAACTCGGTCAAATAAAAGGTAGTACACATTCATTTTCTATTGCTACATAACAAATTACCACAGATTTAGCAGCTGAAAACAACACAAATGTATTATCTCATAGTTTCCACAGGTCAGGAATCAGCATCGGTCAGCTGGGTCTTCTATTCAGGGTTCCACCAGGCTGAAATGAAGATCCAGAGCTGGAGTCTCATCTGACATTCAGGGTCTTCTTTCTTGCTCACTGGTTGTTGGCAGAATTCAGTTCCTTGAGGCTGTAGAACCGAAGTCCTTGTTTCCTTGGTGACTTTCTGTAGGGCCACTGTCACCTCCTAGACGCTCACCATAAGCAGGTGACCACATGATTTTTTTCTTCTTCAATGACAGCAGGAAAATACCTCTGCTACTATAAACTTCCCTGACTTCTTTTGCAGGTTCACCTGATAATTCTAGGCCTATTCAGTGCAATGGTCCTTTTTTATTAAGTTAAAGTCAAATTATTAGTAACCTAATCAAGGGAGCAAAATCCCATTATATTCATAGGTCCTACCCACATGCAAAGGAAAGAGCTTAGGGATGTGTACACGACAGGGTGGAAAACTTGGGTGCCATCTTAGAATTCTGCCTATCACAAGTGGCATGAGTTTCTTTTTGTAAGTCTAGATCTTTTTCCCCTACAGGCTCATCATTTCTTTTATAGGATGATGAACTGAAAACTCTAGCAAAGTGAATTGGGGGTGAAGGCATGCTGGCTGGCTGGTTTTACAAGTTATTTAAAATAAGGAAGCTTTACATTAGGAATGAAGGTCCTTAGGATGTTTTATTCCAGGATAAAGGAGCTTTTTCTATTGGATATTCAGTAACCATAAAGTCTGTTCTCCATCTCTTAATTCTCTACCCTCGATGAAGAACCTTCTCCAGTAGTTCACTTTGTTTATCACGTAGGTCTTAGGTTTTAACCTAAGATCAAGTGTTGCTACAGCCTACTGCTGAGGCTGAGTTGGGAATCGCACTGGCCCTGGTGTTCTTTATCCATCTCTTTATTTAATATTTCTAATAGCTGCCCCAAGACCCACTACTGAACTTGCTATTTACATAGTTAGAGCCTGAAGTTTCTCTGGATGTGTCATTACCTTTAAAGTTGTTATTGTTGTTGTTGTTGTTGGTGGTGGTGGTGGTGGTGGTGGTGGTGTGTATGTGAGGCTACTTTTTCCTCCATTTTTGTCCTATCTGCTTTCTATATGCCAGGAATTTCCCACAATTTTTTATCTGCTGATAGCACAATTTTTAGATTTGCTTTCTTATGCTGCTAAGGATTTATTCATTGTAAAATATATTTTCTTTTGCTAAAAAGGATTTAAGGTAGGAAGAGAAATAAATACATGTGCTCATTCCATTATTTTACTCTCATTTCTATTCTGATTCTTTTAACTTCATGTCAAGATTTTTTGCCATTAGGGTCAACTGTCTACAAGCAGATGATTTAATCAACTCTCAAGCTGATATCCTCACCTAATTTTTGTTCTTCCCTTCTTAGTTCCCTAATAAAGAGAACAGAGAGAAGGCAATTATGAAAATCAAATACCACTTTTCCTTCTGTGTTCATCCACTGTGGGAAAAAACTGATTTTGGTTGAAATTTCTGGCTAAAATGAAGGCCCTGCAGTATTAGATTTCCTCCCCACCTGAATACCCAATACATGGATAACAGAAGCACTGTAATAACCTTCAAGTGACTAGAATATTTCGATGAAATAGGCTTATTCAATAAACCATCAAAAGCAAAAATAAAGTAGAATCAAGTTGGTAACCTCTCTTAGGGAACTAAGATGGAAGTACTGACAGAGCACATCACAGAGAATAATGAAGTTTCCTAACTGGATTACAAAGTGCAGAATGTCTTATCAACAGATAACATGGCATAGTTTAGCCCATGATTTAAGGGAAAGACTTTTAAAAATCAGGTTTTGAAAGGGACATGAAAGTATTTAGATCAAACAACATATATGACTTATAAATACATACAAATATATACACAATTTGCTTATCCAACTCACAGAACAAGATGGTCAGTTTGAACTAAATTTATAGTAGACTTGTATGCTAAATGCATATGAGAGACCAGAGCATAAATTCAAACCCTGAGAGAGTAATAGTAACTGACATAAAGGACAGAGGAGAGCTGTGTTACATGTTCTTTCAGCAGAAAGCATAGTAAAGGGAATCAAAGGATAAATGTTTCAGAGAAATCCAAGTCTTGCAAAATGGACCAGGTGAAAAGAATATTAATTCTAATATACAAGGCAAGCATTCAAGGGTGAAGGACTAGAGACTGTAATCCATCCTTTTCTACGCCAGATTGAGTGCCACCCATACCATGCCAGGAAAACATTCTATTTAGGGCCATGAACTCAGTGGAAAATTGAGTAGCATCTATAAATTCTATTCACTCCCTTTTCCAGATCATTAAAGGCATTAAACTAGACCAGACCCAACACAGACCCTTGCAACACCCGACTACACATTGCCCTAGACTTAATTATGCTATTATTAATCATTTGCCCATTGTTTATAATCACCCAAGCATTTTTAATATAACTAGATTCTTATTCAAGTCTGTTTTAAATTAATTTTGCAAATAAAATTTGGAGGGCTCACATAAAATGATAGATTGACACCTACATCCATCAATTACACAGCATTCTCCCTTTCCTCCCTGGGACTTTTTATGGTAGGATGTACCCTCCCCACAGATCTAAGCTTTATGTTAGACACAGCTCCTCTGTCTAGTTGTTTACAATTTTTCTCTTTCAGTACCTGCACCATAACTTTTGAATCTGTTGACATAAGAACAACCAGATGATAGTCACCCGAATCACACCTGTTTCTTAAAAACTGATTACACATCTGTTTTGTTCTGTATTCACTTTTCCACCTACCATGTTCTTATCTTTGTTTTCAGCAATATGCCCTAGTTCTCCATGGAAGTGACCAATTGATATATTTTTTTAACACCATTTAGGTCCTTTTATGCTTGGATATGTGTCACATCCATTGCCATTTTGGATTTATTAAATAAATGTCTTATAACTTTCTCAGACTACATTTTGAAAAGAGCTGTTTTTCATATTTTTTTCTACAGACTCAAAAACATTCCATATCTTCCTTTTTAAATAAGGTATGCACCTCTGCATTTATTACTGCTTTTATTTTTCTGGACTCTATTCTTCTCTAGTTCTTTGTCTCTTTCCCTATTTTTAACTAATAAAATCTAAGTTTCATATGCACATACTTTAGAATCAAATAGTTCTACAAGGTTTGTAATGAAAGGTAATACTCTTCCATCCCCACCCTAGCATTTACCTCTCCAAGAAACAACCAACTTAAACTCTGTTAAATATTTTGGTATTTACCTCCATAACTCGAAACAATGTACTTGAATGTTTACCATTCATTTTTATTTTAGACATTAATGTCTTCCCACTATGGAAGATAAAGGTTTTGCTCCTTTTCCTTCCATATTCCTACCATGCATGTGTTCCCTTTCCCTTATCTCATCCTTCCAATATGATTATATCATAATTTTAATCAGGTTAATACCAGAGTTTATTTTATTATGATTATGTAAAAGTTAGCTCTAGCAGAAGTAATGATAGGGGCGCCTGGGTGGCACAGCGGTTAAGCGTCTGCCTTCGGCTCAGGGCGTGATTCCGGCGTTATGGGATCGAGCCCCACATCAGGCTCTTCCGCTATGAGCCTGCTTCTTCCTCTCCCACTCCCCCTGCTTGTGTTCCCTCTTTCACTGGCTGTCTCTATCTCTGTCGAATAAATAAATAAAATCTTAAAAAAAAAAAAAAGAAGTAACGATAATCTCTAATGACTTCTTTCTTGTATAACTTCTTGTTTTCTCTGGAATTAATGATTGTCTTAATTTTTTGTTTTCTTGATTTTTTAATTTGCTTCCCACTAATTCAGCCCCTAACTTCTCACCAATTGTCAAAAGCTCCCTTAAAGACTGTGAGATTCATTAGCATTACCTCCATTTTATCTTCCTAATGAAGAGCCTTACAGAGCCTCTGCCTTCTTCCAATCTGAAATGGTAGTACTCCAGGTCTAATGGACAGCTCTCATCCTGGGATCTTCTTTCACCACCATTCTGGCATTCTTTTAGTCTCCTCTTTCATTCACTCTCCTGGTCTTTGTCCTGTGTTTTTTCTCTTTCTTAACTTAATCTCCAAGAGTCCTGAAAATACAGAAACGGGAGGTGATGTTCTGTGGGAGCCGTGTGTTCTGAAGATGCTTTACACTGCTCTAACATATTATTGGCTGGGAACAGAAATCTAAATTGGGACCAAATTCTTTCAGATTGTCTATCAACCTCTAGAGCTTCCAATGTTACTTTTGGAAAGTCTGAAGTATTCTGAGTCTAGCTTCTTTAGTATTTGACCAGTTTTTTTTCCCCTTTCTCTTTGTTTCTTGTTGTGCCCTATGTTCCGAAATTTCACAGTAACAAACCTCAGTATAGTTATCTTTTCATCCATATGTGCTTTATACTTGGTGCACCCTTTCAGTCTAGAAATTAAGTTGTGTAATTCTAGGAATTTCTTCCCCAATTACTTTGTTGATGATTTCTTCCTTTCTATTTTTCTTTCTTCCCTCTTTCAGGAATTCCAATTATTTGAATATTAAGCTTAATTATATATACATATATATTTACACACGCATTTGTGACAACATGGATGGAACTAGAGGGTATTATGCTAAGTGAAATAAGTCAGATAAAGACAAATACCATCTGATTCCACTTACATGTGGAATCTAAAAAACAAAACAAATGAACAAATAAACAAAAAACAGACTCTTAAATACAGAGGGAAAAAATGATGGTTGCCAGAGGGGAGATAGGTGGGAGGATGGGTGAAGTAAATAACAGGGACTGAGAGGTACAAACTTTGGTTATGAAATGATTAAGTCACGGAAATGGAAAGTACAGCAGAGGGAATATAGTCAATAATATAATACTGTCGCATGGTGATACTTGATGACCACTTGTGATAAGCACTGAGTAATGTATATAATCAAACAAATATATTGTACAACTGAAATTAATAAAACATTGTATGTTAATTACCCTTCAAAAAAGTTACTTTACTAAGATTTTCTTCGAGTCACATTGTATAGTAAGAGATTGATTTCTCTTGATGGTTTTATTTATTTTTTTAAAGATTTTATTTATTTGTCAGAGAGAGAGAGAGAGCACACAAGCAGGGGGAGTGGCAGACAGAGGGAGACACACACTCTCCACTGACCACAGAGCCCGATGTGGGACTCAATCCCACATGACCCTGGGATCATGACCTGAGCCAAAGGCAGATGCTTAACCGACTAAGCCACGAAGGCATCCCTCTTGATGGTTTTAAAATGAACAATGTGTTTGATCATTTTCCTACTGCAGTAATATTTAATATTAAAAGTAATTCCTGGCAGCTTATTTTCTTAACTCCCACACACAACATGAGATATATTTCTACATATGTTGAGAACTTTCTAAATTTATTTCCTCTTTCCAAAATGCAGTATTAGTAGAGGTGTTTATTAATGTTGCCTCTCTCTTCCCTCTAAAGGTCAAAGCTCGGGGTGCCTGGGTGGCACAGCGGTTAAGCGTCTGCCTTCGGCTCAGGGCGTGATCCCGGCGTTCTGGGTTCGAGCCCCACATCAGGCTCCTCTGCTATGAGCCTGCTTCTTCCTCTCCCACTCCCCCTGCTTGTGTTCCCTCTATTGCTGGCTGTCTCTATCTGTTAAATAAATAAATAAAATCTTTAAAAAAAATAAATAAATAAAAATAAAGGTCAAAGCTCACTAGATCTGGCTAGTGGGCATCTGTCCCAAATGCTGGTGATCCAACCACAGACTATGTGACCTCCTTAAAAAAAAAAAAAAAAAAAACAGCCGGGCTGATAAGATTCCTCTCCCTTGAATCTGGAATTGGGAAACCAAGAAACTGAATCAGTTAGCAGTGACAATGAAAGAAAAGTAAGAACAGAGAGGCCTTGATGACCCATGCTAAGAAAGTCAAAGTTAGGGGCACCTGGGTGGCTCAGTCGGTTAAGCTTCTGCCCTTCGGTTCAGGGCATGATCCTGAGGTCCTGGGATGGAGCCCCTTGTCGAGCTTCCTGCTCAGTGGGGAGTCTGCTTCTCCCTCTCCCACTGCCCCTCCCCCTGCTTGTTCTCTCTCTCTCAAATAAATAAAATCTTTAAAAAAAAAAAAGTCAAAGTTATGGGAGGAAAAACTGTAAACAAAACCAAGAAAAGCAAAATCAAGTTGATTGCTACACCAAGGTAGTATTCCTTCTCCTGTTCCCCTTTTCAGGGAATGGCACCATCTTAGAAGAAATGGCACAATTCTTAGAAGAAAACATAAGTGTATATTTTTGTGACCTTGAATTAGGCAATGGTTTCTTAGATATAACACCCACCACACAAGTCATCAAATAAAAAATAAGTAAAATGGATTTCATAAAGATTTTAAATTTCTGTGCCTCAAAGGATACTATCAAAAAAAGTGAAGTGACAGTCCACAGAATGGGAGAAAATATTTGCAAATCACATCGAAAAAGCATCTAGTATCCATAATAAATAAAGAACTACTGCAACTCAACAATAAAAAAAATTAACAGGCAAAGGATTTGAATCCACGTTTCTCCAATGAAGACATACAAATGTCAGACAAGCATGTGAAAAGATGTCCAATACTGTATGTCATTAGGGAAATGCAAAACAATGAGATATACTTAGCATCTACTAGGATAGCCATAACGAGACAAAACAAAAAAAGGAAAATAACTGCGGGTGAGGATATGGAGAAATTAGAACCTGCATACCTTGCTGGTAGGAATGTAAAATGGTGTAGCCACTTTGCAAAATAGTTCAGCAGTTCCTCAAAATAATTAAACAAAGAGTTTCCATTTGACCCAGCAATTCCACTCCTATGTATATACCCAAGATATCTGAAAACATATGTCCATAAAAACTTTGTACACTAATGTCCATAGTAGCTAAAAAGTGGAAACAACCTAGATATCCATCATTTGATGAATGAATAAACAAATGTGGTATATCCACACAATGAAATAGATTTATCCAGAAAAAGGAATGAGATATTCATGCTATAGCATGAATAAACCTTGAAAAAATTACACTAAATGAAAGAAACCTGACACAAAAGACCATATATTGTAGGATTCCATTTATATAAAATGCCAAAAATAGGCAAATCCATAGAGACAGGAAGTAGACTGGTGGTTGCAGGGGCTGGAGTAGATGAGGAATAGAGAGTGACTGTTACTGGGTAGCAGATTTCTTTGTGGGTTAATGTAAATGTTTTGGAATTAAACAGTGGTGATGGTTGCACACCTATGTGAATATACTAGAAAATCACTGATTATATACCTTGAAAGAGTGAATATGGGTGTATGAATTATATCTCAATAAAAGAAAAGTACAAATTACAAGAACATTAAAATATTCCAGTATAAGGGCATTATTAGTTTTCTCAATCTGGGCTATAGTTTTCTTTTCAATTCTTTATTAAATGTTTTAATTAGCTTTGAATGAAAGACAACTATTGATAATTTTCTGTAAAACAAAGCTAAGATGAAAAACTTAGAATAATTTAGGTCATTTTGTGCTTGGTCATTTTGTACTTCCAATGTGACCACTGTATATATGAAGATATTTGCTCCATAACCTGTTGCCTTCCCAGATTTCAGACCTGTTCTCATGATGTCTTGCTATAGTGTAGTTCCTATCTCTTGATTTCCCCAGAATGCCTCTGTAGCTAAAATAACCCTCATTTAAATGGGCTGACATGGTTGAGTTACTGAACCTTGTAGTCACACAAACACGTTAAGAACAAGAATTTATGGAATACTACTCAGCCGTCAAAAAAATGAAATCTTGCCATTTGCAATGGCATAAATGGAACTAGTGGGTGTTATGCTAGAAATAAGTCAATCAGAGAAAGACAATTATATGATCTTGCTGATATGTGGAATTTAAGAAACTGATGAATCACTGAACTCTACCTCTGAAACCAATAATACATTATATGTTAATTAAATTTAAATAAAAATAAATTGGAAAAAGAAGAACAAGCATTTACCTTCTGTTTTGCAACTTTTTTCACTTGATCATATAGTGTGAAAAATCTCTTCAATTTCAATACACATATATATGGATCATTTAAATGACGACATAGTGCTCCACTGTGTGACTAAAACAAAGTCTGACCAGTCTTCTACGATTACGCTTTTAAAGGCAGGGCACCTGGGTGGCTCAGTTGGTTAAGTGTCTGACTCTTGATTTTGGCTCAGATCATGATCTCAGGGTGGTGAGATTGAGTCCAGTGTTGGGCTCTGCACCAGGTGTAGAGCCTGCTTAGGATTCTCTCTCTCCCTCTCCCTCTCCCACCCCCTCGTCTCTCTAAAACAAAACAAAACACAAAAACAAACAAAAAAACAAAAATCCCTTGCCTACTTTTTCCCATTTATTTTTTTATTGAATCCCAAACAGGTTTTTGATTAGACAAACCCTGAAAATTTTCTTTGGAGAAAACAAAAACCTAAAAAGATGAAAGACCCATAATGATTAAAATTAACATTTTGACATTTTACTTTTATATGGGGGCTATAATATGGTTGAACATGGAAGAGAATTCTATCAAAGAGAACTAAAGTCATAGAGTTCATGTCATACAGCCTGTGTCCTAACTGGTATTTAAAAAAAATATGGAGCCAATAACAGCTCTCTAATCTCCCAGGTTTGGCAGAAGAGTGTGCTCTTAGAAGCTAGATTTTAAAACTTGGATAATAATTACCCTTAATGAGGATCCTTCTTTTGCAAGTATATGTTTGAGAAGTGCTTTACCAAAATGTCTTATTCCCTTAATTTTGTCTTTAACTTACTTTTCAGTTAGCCCTAATCCAGCTATGGGAAATTGGACTCAGGTAAGTATGGATGGTAGTAGAATTATTTTTCTTTCTTAACTTGCTCATCTCATCATTAAGCTTCGAAGTATAATAGATTCTAATGGCTCAGTACTTGATTGGCCAAACTGCTTTTTCCAGATAAACTGGATTTTCAGGGTTATATATATTTAGGAAGAAAAATGGCAGAGGAAAGTGTGTGGCCAATAAGGACAGAACGATGAGCCTAATGAAAGGGTTGGCTGAATGCTCTCTAGTAACTCCTTAAACTGAGATTTCTTGACCTAGTCATTCAAGAGAAAATCCAAAACCTTCTTTTCACCCAAATTCTCACTTACAAAATGGATTTGGATATTCCATCTGTAGGATTAATATTTTTAAAAAATCATTCCCTTAGTCATTCCCAATGAATTATTTTTAACCTGGCTTAGAGCAGGGAATTAATTCCAAGCTTTATAGTAAATGTATTTTGGAATGTCTAGGTGTGTGGAAGCAAAGCTCTGCTCAAGGGCATGCCAGTTTTTTTTTTTTTTTTAAGATTTTATTTATTTATTCGACAGAGATAGAGACAGCCAGCAAGAGAGGGAACACAAGCAGGGGGAGTGGGAGAGGAAGAAGCAGGCTCATAGCGGAGGAGCCTGATGTGGGGCTCGAACCCAGAACGCTGGGATCACGCCCTGAGCCGAAGGCAGACGCTTAACCGCTGTGCCACCCAGGCGCCCCCATGCCAGTTTTCTAGTAGCTGCTACACATGACTTAAAATATTAAGAAAAGTGATTCTGATTTTTCTTCTGATGTTCTCCCAACCTGATTTTGTATCTTGGTCTTTTTCATTCACAATCAACTCTTTGACACACCACTGAGCCAAGTTAGGATCCTAGACTTTTCTGGGAAGATTTGCTAGTTCGTTGTTGTAGGGGTTGTTCTTGTGTTTTAAGTACACAAAGATTTGTAGTTGGAATTTCTTTCTTCCTCCGTATTGAAGAAGCATGTTGAGGCTGCTAAGTGACTGGGGAAGGAAAGTACATTCATATTCGTTGTGTGCCTGTACTTGTCTGCCTAGATGCACTGAGCCTACTGGTATCATAACAAGGTTTATTGTTGGCATCTTTGCCATCTGCATGCTTTTCACACTCATGCTGATTGCTTTTCTCAGCTTCACATTTCAGCCTTCATTTCACATTGGCAATGCAAAGATGTGAGTCACTGTGGCTTAACAGTGTGAATAATAGCCCCTCAAATAGGATCTTTGGGTACTCTCTGCTTGAGCAGGGACTCTCCTTGCCACAATGGACATGCAGCCTATGCCCTGTGTGAAGTCAAAAAAACAGTTTGAAAAACAGAGAGGTTAGATTTAGTATCTTGGCTGTCCTCTTTTAATTGGGGTTGTGACTTCATAAGAAGAATGTTCTTGGCCTGGTGGTCTGTAAGTCAGGGCAGCTTTGCTGTCATTTTGAAAAATTCAATTGAGTTTAATACCAAGTGTTTAATTCAACACACTGACTGAGCCCTCAATCTGTCCTAGGCACAATGTGGGCACAGACAAGATCTCTGCCTTGTGTTTATTCAGCTGACCAGGTGAACTCTTGCCTGAGTTACAGACTTCTCTAGCTGTTCCTTCTTCTCATTCATGGTTGCCTTGGGGACAGTGAGGTGGTCTATAGGAGCTGTTTGGAGGTCCTAGGGGACAAATAAAAAGGATGTATACATCAGATTATAGATAGTTAACTTGGCTCTCTTTTCAAAATGTTTTCCACTATTTCTGAAGCAGGGGAGCAATTATCTAAGCTCTTTCATCTGAAAGCTCTAGTGCTCCACATTTATAGTATGCATGGGAGTCCAAAATTCCTGAAGTTAAACTATATCAGTGTCACTTGCAGTTAAATGATTTTATACATAGCGAGTCCTTTCTTCCTCAGATCCTGTCATTTTGCATACAGATAATTTCTGTGGGAAACATTTGCAATATTCAAAATCATCTTTTGGCCTTCATAAATCCTGTAGGTACATTTCTGATGCGCAAGTATCACTTCTCCAGAATTTGCAAGTATCACAAAGGCTTAACATTTTCTTCCAAAATGCACCTTTGCTTTGTTTTATAATACATTGAAATCCTTTATTTTAGTAGGTGAGTTAAGCCCACTTACATTTATGAATAAAGATGCATCTGATCTGAGGAGTATAATGTGTCTTATGTGAATGTGTATTTCAACATGTAATCTGTTCTCTTTGCTCTTTTAAAACTTAAAGAAAAATGTTTGATATTTACAAAAGTTTGCTTTTATGTTTCATAGCAGCCTTTATATTAATATCTTAGATATGTCTAGCCTCCCTTTTTCTTATCAACTTCTATTCATGAAAACTTTACCGTCAATGCTTTGACTGCCATCATTTCCTTCTACAACAATCAATGAGATTTTTCTACTTCCTTTCTTGACCCTTTTTCCTCATATTTGTTTTAGTTTTATTATTTGTATTTGTCAAAAAATTTAACATTTTATGCTATTCTTCCACTCTTCTCATCTTGTTTTAATCTTAGATCTTCAGTTAAATATTTTCAAAGTGCACCACTAGTCCTTTTGCTGAAGTTTCTCTAATATTTTTTAGTTAAATTAAACTCATTCCCTATCGATTCTTTAAGAAGAGTTTTAGAGTTCTGTATTTTTCTAGTTAACTATTTTTGCACAATGAACTTCCCCCAAACCTAGTGACTTTAAAAAAAAATCATGTTAGGGGCGCCTGGGTGGCTCAGTTGGTTAGATGTCTGCCTTCGGCTCAGGTCATGATCCCCGGTCCAGGGATTGAGCCCCTCATTGGGCACCCTGCTCAGCGGGGTGTCTGCTTCTCCCTCTGCCCCCCACCCCCTCACTTATGCTTGTCCTCTCTCCCTCTGAAATAAATTATTAAATCTTAAAAAAAAAAAGAAACAAAAGGAAGAGGGAGATAGGTTTAATAAATTAATAAATTAATAAAATCACGTTATTTTATCTCATGATTTTTTGAACCAAGGATTCAGATGGAGCTTGGCTGGGTGATTCTGCTGCTCCATGCAATACTGACTGATGTCACTATGTGGTATTCAGCTGGCATATGTGCTAGTCTTGATGGTCCAAGATGGCTTCACTCATATGACTAATGCCTTGGCAGGGATGACTGGGAGGCTGGGCTCAGCCTCTTTCTCTCCATGTAGTCTCAAGGCCTCTTCAGCGCTTCATGTGGTCTTCCCAGTAGGGCAGTGGACTACTTACATTGTAGCTTTAGGGCTAGTAGGAATAGTTTTTCCAGAGATAGGAAGTGGAAACTCTCAATATCTTAAGGCCTGAACCTAAAAACTGACACAGCATGACTTCCACAATATTCTATTGGCCAAAGTAGTCATGGAGCCCAGATTCTCAGGGAGGGAACTTAGAATTTAGAACTCACTGGAAGGAGTGTCAAAACAATTTGTGACCATCTTAAATCCACTGTAAGTATTTTCTGAACTAATGCATTTAAAAATAATGTTTTATAGCCTTGAAAACTAGCTGGATTTAAAATCTTTGGTTCATTTTCCTGAAGTGTCTCGAAACTGTTTCTCCACTACTGCCTTACTTTGTTTATTGTTATTGAGAACTTTGATGCCAATTTTATTTTCTTTTGTAAGTGACCTGAGAACCCAGAGGGTATTTATTTTTTAAGATCAAGGAATTTTACTGATCCAACCCTTGTTGACTAACCTGGGACAATTTCCCCCAGTATAGAGTGGATTCTTTTATATGTAGATTCACGATTTTTTTTCTTTCAAAAAACTTCTTGAATTATACCTTTAAATATAGTTCTATTCTATTGTGTTATATTTCCTCTTTTGGAACTTCACCTAAACTTTGGGTCTTCTTTTCCTGAATTACTTTTCTTTGCTCCTTTTTTGTCTCTGCCTTAATTTTTTTAAAATTTCTTGGCTCTTTTAATATCTATTCTCTGAGACCCTTACTGTACTTGGTCCTATACATTTTCTCTGAGCATCTTATAATCTAGTCTTCATCATCAAAATGATTTTGTCTTTTAAAAAAATTTTTCCTGAGTTTGCTCAGATCCTATATCATATTTTCCTATTACTTGTTCATTTCTATTCTGAATTTTTAATTTCTGATTTGTGGTGTTCATTCACATCTGCGATTGTTTTTGTGATTATACTCAGTTCATCACAGGATTTTTGTTTCATTTTTTATTTTCCTTCATTCTGTGTTTTAGTGTTTTGAGCTGCAGTAAAGTTTTGAGTGTCAACTTTTTTTCACATAACTTTGCACGTATCCTAAGTTATTTTTCATGATTATTTGTATTGTGTTTTCTGGGTCCAGAAATAATAAGCAATCCAATAGCAAGTAAGAAGGGATTTGGTGGCTTACTTTGTTTCTTAGTCCAAGATTACCTTCTTTTGTTGATAACAGAAAGCTCCCTTAATAAATTTTGCTTTAAAAAATATTACTTCTAATTTTTATCTTACTTTAAAGGTCCTTGTATTGAGCACTTCCTTCTTTGCCTTACCATCAACCTAGTAAGAGACACCACCTCTTTCTCAACCAGAAACAGTGCTTTCCCAAGACTGACACCTCTCGCTTAATACACTTTCCCAAACCCTTTTTCTTTTTTTTCCCCCCCAACCCCTTTCTTTTCCCTAATGTTCAGGTTACAGATTTGCTGTTAGGATTTTGCTATGCAAGTAGAATTCTCACCTTTTTTAGGTGAACTCCATTCTCCACATGATCCCTTTCACATGATCCCCGCCATATGATTTTAAGGTGAACTTCTCCTCCACATGATCCCTTCCTGACCACTAAATCTTCTGTGTGATTTGGAATTGATGGTGCTTACCTTGGATATTTGTTTCTTATGTCAACTGAAGTTTATATTATTCTGTCTCCTATTATGATATAGATATGGGCTACAGGTAATTTTTACTGTTGCACTCAATGCTTTTATTATAAAGGATGCACAGTAAGAATCCAAAATAAATAACTACCATTTTCCCTTTCTCTCTCTCTCCCTCAGACACACACACACATACCTACATACACACACACACACAAATACTCTTTTCTGAAAGTTCTTCTCCTTGAAGAGTCTGTTGCATCCAAACTGCTTTCTTTTGTCTTCTTGTTGTAATCTGTCATGTTGGAAGTTCTCAACCAATGACTGGTTGTCCTCTGAAGCTTTTAGCTTTCTGTATGCAAACAATCACTTAACTGCCTCATTTTCAGTGTCCCTATTCTAGATACCGTTACCGTTTCTTTTATTCTCTTCAAAGAAGCATTTTGCTGCAGCAGGACAGCATCAGGTACCTGGCTACACAGAGCTGGGGAGAAAATAGGGGCTCTAACTGCTTCTTAAACAGACTCTTACGTAGACCTTCTTATTTTCAGAATTCCCCTTACTCTCACTTCTAGAGGTACCCAGTGCTACCTATTTCTGAGGCTTTTAGGGATTCCGTGGTATAAATCAGATTGTTTCTCTGCTTTCCTCACAGCTGGCTGAAGATATAGTTTCTTCACATCTGCCCTGGTATTTAACACTTACTTACCTACTTTCTGGCTTCCAAAATGTTGTTGCTGTTTTTCTCCTAAACTGTTCTCTAATGTCCTTATAGGTGTATGTCTTTTTAAATCCCATCACTGTAGGGGCGCCTGGGTGGCACAGCGGTTAAGCGTCTGCCTTCGGCTCAGGGCACGATCCCGGTGTTATGGGATCGAGCCCCACATCAGGCTCCTCTGCCATGAGCCTGCTTCTTCCTCTCCCACTCCCCCTGCTTGTCTTCCCTCTCTCGCTGGCTGTCTCTATCTCTGTCAAATAAATAAATAAAATCTTTAAAAAAATAAAAACAAAAATAAAAAAAATAATAAATCCCATCACTGTGATTTAGTGGGGATGCAAGAAAAAAAAAGATATATGTTTTTTGCTATGTGCCACCTTTACTACATGTCCTCAGTCTGGAATTTTCCCTCTAGATATTTTTTCAAATCACATTTACTCTTTATCCCACTAGTCAGTATTACCTCATTCTAATGTAATACCATTCTTACAAAATCCCAACTCTCCATTTTCATCTTTATCCAATGCTTTTTCTGAAAAAGTATTTTCTTATTCAGCTGCTCCCTCTCTTTTTATCCTATTTCAATACTAGGAGCCTCAGTGCTCCAAATTGTTCTTCAGAGAACTGTATTAGAGACTCCTTTTTTGTCACATTTCATTTTTCAGCAGAATCACACATAGATGGGCTTCTGGAAAGATGACAGAGTAGGAGGTCGTAGGCTCAGCCCATTCTATGGACACACCTAGATGACAACCACATCAGTGTGTCCAACCCAGAAAATGAGCTGAAGAATGGCAGAACAGACTCTCCACAGCTAATCGTAGAGAAGAAGCCACATAGAAAAAAGGGTAGGAGGGGCAGAGATGCAGTTGGGAGCCAAACTCCCAGTGAGACTAACCACAAATGGGAGGACATCACAAGAATGAAGAAGGAAGAAAAGAAGACCCCACACCAGGCACCCTAGACATGCAGGACATGCACTGGAAAGATGAATCCCCATAACATTTGATTTTGAAAAGCAGCTGGGTTTAACTTTGCAAGTATTTATAGTCAGTAGGGCTTATCTTCCAATACTTTAAAAATCAGCAGGCTTAGCTCTGGCAGAGCTGGAGGGCTATAGGAAACTGAGTCCCCACTCTTAAAGAGCCAGTATAACAAACAACCCTGCTGAGATACAGCATAGAAGTAGAAGTTTGAAAAGCACCTGGAATTTATGTGAAGATTTATTTACTGATTTCAGAATGAACATTGGAGGGGCAGGGATCTTTAGGAGACTTATCCAAGAACAAAAGAGCTGGTAGAAGCCATTTCTCTCTCTCCCCACCCCACCCTGAGCTTAGACAGCCATACATTTGTGGGAACCACCATGAACACCCTCCATTTACCTTGTTCACTGCATTTCTGCATTCTTCTGGGGACCCACCCCATCCAACCTGCCCTATCTGGCAGGAGTCCCTCCAAAGTGGTTCCTACCATGTCACATACTGCAAGCAGCCCCAACAGGGATTGACACTACTCCAAAGTGACTCCTGCCCTGGGAAGAAGAGAAGATAACCACACACACTAGTTTGACTGCAGCCCAGCAGACAGACAAGAGGCAGACATCTGGTCTGACTGCTGCCCAGCTGACCAACAAAAACCTCTCAAGGGGAACCACAGGGAGGGAACCTTCAGCTTGGTGCAACCACAGCCTTGGCAGACAGACTAGGGGCAGGCACTAGGTCCAACTGCTGTCATCTCCCAACTACAAGCCCATGAAAGTCTCAGACTTCCCCCTCACCAGCACAAGGATCAAACCCTGCCCAAAACAGACTAAGAGAGCCATTGCAGCCAACTGGACTGAAGGCAAACACAGCTCAGCCACAACAGGACAGACACAATACACACAGAGATGCTCTTAAAGAACCCGGTTCTGATGAACAGGGCACTCTGAGCTATGGGGCACCACAGAACCTCTTCTTCATAAGGCCATTACTTTTAAGATCACGAGATGTAGCTGACTTTCTTAATACACAGAAACAGAGAGTTAGACAAAATGAGGAGACAAAGGAATATGTCCCAAATGAAAGAATAGAACAAAACCAAAGCAAACAAGCTAAATGAAATGGCGATAAGCAATATGCCTGATAGAGAATTCAAAAGTAATGCTCATAAAGATACTTACTGGACTTGAGAAAAGAGTGCAGGATCCCAGTGAGACCTTCAACAAAGAGATAAAAAATATGAAAGAGAACCAATCAGAAATGAAGAAATCAATTACTGAAATTAAAAATACACTAGAGGGAATCAACAGCAGTTTAAAGAAGGCAGAAGAAACGATCAGCAATCAGGAAGACAAAGTAATGAAAAGCAACCAAGCTGAACAGCAAAAAGAAAAAAGAATAATAAAAAATGAGAATAGGTTAAGAGAACTCAGTGACATCATTAAGCATAATAACATTTGCATTGTAGGAATCCCAGAAGGAGAAGAGAGAGAAAAGTGCGCAGAAATTTTATTTGAAGAAATAATAGCTGAAAACTTCCCTAACTTGAGGAAGGAAACCGAAATCCAGAACCCAGAGGCACAAAGAGCCCCCCCAAAAAAACCCCAAGAAGATCCACATCAAAACATATAGCAATTAAAATGGCAAAAAGTAGTGATAGAAAGAGAGTTTTAAAACAGCAAGGGAAAAGAAAGCAATTATATACAAGGGAAACCCTACAAGGCTATTAGCTGATTTTTAAAAGCAGAAACATTGCAGTCCAGGAGAAAATGCCATAATATATTCAAAGGGCTGAAAGGAAAGAAACAAAAAAACAAAAAAAAAACATAACTAAGAATACTCTACCCAGTTACCCAGTAAGACTATCAGAATAGAAGGAGAGATAAAGACTTTCCCAGACAAAGAAAAGTTAAAGGAATTTATCACCACTAAGCCAGCCTTACAAGAAATGTTCAAGGGGATTCTTTGAGTGGAAAAAAAAAAGCCATAATCAGGAGTAAGAAAATTAGGAATTTTCAGATAAATGCAAACATAATAAAAGCAAGAGATTAATCACATATAAAACCAGTGCAGAGGTTAAAGCACAAAAGCAGTAAAATCAATTATATCTAAAAAATCAGTCAAAGGATTCACAAAACAAAAGGATGTAACCATCAACAAAACAAAGAGACAACCTACAGAAGGGAAAAGATGTCTGCAAATGATATATCCCAAAGGGCTTAATATCAAAAATATAAAAAGAACTTATACAACTCAATACCAAAAACACAAACAATTCAATTAAAAAATGGGCAGAGGACCTAAATAGATATTTTTCCAAAGAAGATACACAAATGGTCAACAGACACATGAAAAGATGCTCAACATCACTCATCATCAGGGAAATGCAAATTAAAACCACAATGAGATATCACCTCACATCAGTTCAATGGCTAGTAACAAAATTACAATAACAAGTGCTGGCAAGGATGTGGAGAAAAGAACTCCCATGCACTATTGGTTGGAATGTAAACTGGTGCAACCACTGTGGAAAACAGTATGGAGGTTCCTCAAAAAATTAAAAATAGAAATACCACATAATCCAATAATTCCACTACTGAGCATTTACCCAAAGAAAATGAAAACACTATAAAGATATGTGCACCCCTATGTTTATTACAACATTATTTACACTAGCCAAGATATGGAAGCAACCTAAGTATCCATCAATACATGAATGGATAAGGAAAATGTGGTATGTACACACGCACACACACATTAACTATTGGAGTATTATGCAGCCACTTAAAAAGATAAGATGATGCCATTTGAGACAACATGGATGGATCTAGAAGATACAATGCTAAGTGAAATAAGTCAGTAGAGAAAGACAAATATGTGATTTCATTCATGTGATTTCACATGGTTAAAAAACAAAACATACAAACAAACAAAGGAAAAAAGAGACACCCCAAAAAACAGACTTTTAAATACAAGAACAAACTGGTGGTTGCCAGAGGGAAAGTAGGTGGGGGGACGAGATTAAGAGCACTTATCTTGATGAGCAAAGAGAAATGTATAGAACTGAATCATTATATTGTACACCTAAAACTAATATAACACTATATGTTAATTATACTTGAATAAAAAAAAGAAGAATCACATCCAATGCTGCTATTATTATGATACCATTTAAAAGAGCACTTTTAAAAAATTGGGGGGCATATTTTCTACAACTTACAGATTTAATTTGATTTCTAAATTCCATAGAAATTTCTATTCTCTGACTTAAAGACAGAGTCCATTCTTTTTAACATGAGTTATAAGATCAAGAAATATGCCCATATTTACATCTAGCCAAAGGAGAATCACTTCTCTAAGTAACTATCCCACTCATGACTATGAGCAAAGCAACTTTCTTAGCACTATTTTAAAATTAACAAACAACTTCTTAAATGACTATTCATAGTTCAAGCAAATTTGATGGAAACTAAAATGTTTGAAATGTTCTTACACTAAATCTTGACACTCAAATAAAACTGAGTTTCTTTCCAGTTTCTATTCATATGCATTGATAAATTTTTCATAGTTATCAAAGTGTAAACACAATTTTATGCTGTTTTTCATTTAATGTCTCATAATAGTTTTCCTTCTTGTTGAATAGTCTTCAAAAATTTAAATCATAATGACTACACAGTATCACCAACAGGTCACTTTGAAAAGTGCACAGAAAAGCTAAGAGAGAAGCCTACATTGTTTCTCCCAAGCATGTCTAAATATATATGAGAAATCTGAATGGAATTGTTTATTTAAAAAAAAAAAAAAAAAAAAAAGCTTTTTTCCCTAGTGAACAGTTTCCCTAGTCACAGTTTTCCTAGTGTCAGGGAAACTCTCATCCCTTCCATCCGTGGTTGTTTCAAAATAGATCTACAAAATCTTTGACACTCCTCCTTTCAGAAAATGGAGTCTAATTCCCCTTTCCCTGATTGTAGACAGAACTCCTAACAAACTGTGGTGGAAATAATGCTCTGTGACTTCTGCCTGGTCTCTCTTTTAGGATGCTTGCCACTCAAAACCAGTCACCATGTTGTAAGGAAGCCCAAACCATACAGAGAGGCCACATGTGGGCCTACGACCTCAACTAGGTCCTCAGCCAATAGCCAGGATCATCCACTAAACATGTGAATAAATAAACCTTCAGAAGATTCTAGCCCGTGGGTTTCAAACCTTGCATCTGAAGCTCTAAACATTGTGGAGCAGGGACAAGTCTTCTGCACTCACAGAAACCATGAGAGATAATAAATGATTATTATTGTTCCAAGCAAGCCTCTTTAGTGAGCCTGAAATAGAAAAACACTTCACTTCCCCCTGGGAGATGTGCTCAGACTTTCAGAAACTTTGGGTGACCTCTCTTTCAGGAGTCAGGACAAGAAAAAAAAAGTGCAGTAGTTGGCTTTTAATTTCTTAGCAAATCATCATGTTGTTCAGTTGATCATTCATGACTCTGTTGGTTGCAAGTTTCAGAAAATCCAAACCCAAAGTAGTTTATAAAAACAAAGGAATTGTTTCTTCTATCTGAAAGGTCCAGTGTGGATCTAGCTTCAAAGACAGCTACATTAAGAAAATAAAACAGGGGATTACCAGCACACTTATCATGATGAGCACGGAGTAAGGTACAGAATTGTTGAATCATTATCTTGTACACACAAAATTAAAATAACACTGTATGTTAGCTCTACTGGAATTTAAAAAAAAATGAAATAATATCATCAGAACCTAGTGTGTCTCTAACTTTTTGTGGCTCTGCTCTTCTCCCTGTTTCCTCATTCTTAGTTTCCCAATGGTGACAAGATGGCCCCAATAATTGCAGGCCAACAATCTTTCAGGTTTATTTAAGTCTAACAGAAAAAATGTGTACCTCCCTATCAGCAGATCCAGCAAAAAGTCTGATTATTGGCTCTGATTGTTTCTGTGTTCATTCCTGAAACAATTACTACAAATTAGGAAATGCAGTATGAGCTGAGTCACCTGAATTTCCTTGAGGCGTATGAAATGAAAATTGAGAAGATGATTCTGAGAAGAAATCAGGACTTAGCTACCAGAGAAGTATAGATAGGTAAGTAAAAATAATTGTACAGTAAAATTAAATGAAATGAACATAACATACAGGGCAATGGACAGACTGAAATTTTCTAAGATACACTAGCAAAACACCTTCTGCAATTTCTTCCCTCCTACCTCCCTCAATCCAGTGAACAAGTACAGAGAGTATACTGTTCCTAGAGGTGGTTTAGAGTGCCATTTGTAAAGGCTATATTTTCCATCAATTTTTAAAGCTATTTACAAGAAGTATTATTCAACTTTTATTTGTAAATACAACAACCACTTCTAAATATCTAAAAAGACTAGATATTTCACAGAAAAGCTTACTTGCCCACTATGGACACAGCACTTTTAGATAAAACTGCATGCATGTAACAATGGTTATAATCTGAGATATCTTCTAAATATAAGCATTTTGGTCTTATAAAATTCCCTCCTCACTTCCCTCTCTTTTCCACTACACCAGAAGACAAGCACGGGCATGTGTGATGCTTTGAGGTGATCAACAAACTTATAACCAAAGGCCACTTACAGAAGATAAGCTTTCCTATGAATTTCACGACAAAGGGTACCAACTGTGCTAATTTTACTACTTTTTGTAGACTGGCAACCTCTTTAACATCTAAAGACTAGCTGTTGCAACATTAGGATTCATTTGCTCATTAAAGTATATACACAGCAAAAAAAAAGCACATAACATAAAAAAGAATAGTTTTGTTGGAAATGTCAAAGAACGAACACATTAGCATATTAACCTTTGCAATTCTTTCCTTCCCACTTCCTTCAAACCACTGAACGAGTACAGATAGTAGTATACCTCTCACAGAGGAGGTTTAACAATTCCATTCCCAAGACACAATACTTCCTGTGAATTTTAGCAAAAAGATATTTACAAAGTGCTATTTTACTACCTCCTTTACTTTAACATATATCCAATATTTCCACTAGATGTTTCAAATAAGGACTTAATCTGTTCATTATATACACAGCAATCATTGAATTAAACCACACACATATAACAACAGTTATAATCCGAAAGCATCTTCAAAATATGAATATTTTGGCCTAAAATCTTCCTTTCTCGGGGATGGGGAAAAAGATGGCGGAGGAGTAGGGGACACTTTTTCAGCTGGTCCCCTGAATCGAGCTGGATATCTCCCAGATCATCCTGAACACCCACGAAATCAGCCCGAGATGTAGGAAGATACATCTGGATCTCTACAAAGGAACATCTCCAGCACTGAGTATTGAGGTACAAAGCGAGGAGCCATGAAACCGCGCACAGATATCAGAAGATAAACGGAAGGGGGAGGGAGCCTCCGCGCTCGGGCACCGGGAAGCAGTAGCCACCTGAACTGGGAGGCAGGTCGGACTCGCAGACCTGCACCTGCAAGAAAGCAGACTGAGACCATGAGCCCAGGAATGCCAGCGCGACCAGACTGAAAACCAGAACTCCGGAGCGCTCACTGGAACCGGACTGGAACCGGGAGCTTGGGAGCGTGCATACAGACAGATTAATTATGAAGAGATTGAAGCAATAATCAAAAACCTCCCCAAAAACAAGAGTCCAGGGCCTGATGGATTCCCCAGGGAATTCTACAAAACATTCAAAGAAGAAATAATACCTATTCTCCTGAAGCTGTTTCAGAAAATAGAAACAGAAGGAAAACTACCAAACTCATTCTATGAGGCCAGTATTACCTTGATCCCCAAACCAGGTAAAGACCCCATCAAAAAGGAGAATTACAGACTGATATCTCTGATGAATATGGACGCCAAAATTCTCAACAAGATCCTAGCTAATAGGATCCAACAGTACATTAAAAGGATTATCCATCATGACCAAGTGGGATTCATCCCTGGGATGCAACGGTGGTTCAACACTCACAAATCGATCAGTGTGATAGATCATATCAACAAGAAAAGAGTCAAGAACCATATGATCCTCTCAATTGATGCACAAAAAGTATTTGACAAAATACAGCATCCTTTCCTGATTAAAACCATTCAGAAGTAGGGATAGAGGGTACATTCCTTAATTTCATAAAAACCATCTATGAAAAGCCTACGGTGAATATCATTCTCAATGGGGAAAAGCTGGAAGCCTTTCCCTTAAGATCAAGAACATGACAAGGATGCCCACTCTCGCCACTATTATTCAACATAGTACTAGAAGTCCTTGCAACAGCAATCAGACAACAAAAAGGGATCAAAGGTATCCAAATCGGCAAAGAAGAAGTCAAAATGTCTCTCTTTGCAGATGACATGATACTCTATATGGAAAACCCAAAAGAATCCATGCCCAAACTATTAGAAGTTATAGAGCAATTCAGTAATGTGGTGGGATACAAAATCAATCCTCAGAAATCAGTTGCACTTCTATACACGAACAATGAGACTGAAGAAAGGGAAATTAGGGAATCCATGCCATTTACAATAGCACCAAAAACCACACGTTACCTTGGAATTAACTTAACCAGAGACGTAAAGGAACTATATTCTAGAAACTATAAATCACTCTTGAAAGACACTGAAGAAGACATAAAAAGATGGAAAAACATTCCATGCTCATGGGTCAGAAGAATAAACATAGTTAAAATATCCATGCTACCCAGAGCAATCTACACTTTCAATGCCATCCCAATCAAAATACCAATGACATTTTTCAAAGAGCTGGAACAAACAGCCCTTAAATTTGTGTGGAACCAGAAAAGGCCCCGAATAGCCAAGGAAATGTTGAAAAGGAAAAATAAAGCTGGGGGCATCACGTTCCCAGATTTCAAGCTATACTACAAAGCTGTGATCACAAAGACAGCATGGTACTGGAACAAAAACAGACACATAGACCAATGGAACAGAATAGAGAACCCAGAAATGTACCCTCAGCTCTATGGGCAACTAATCTTTGATAAAGCAGGAAAAAACATCCAGTGGGAAAAAAACAGTCTCTTCAATAAATGGTGCTGGGAAAATTGGACAGCTATATGCAAAAGAATGAAACTTAACCACTCTCTCACACCATACACAAAGATAAACTCCTAATGGATGAAGACCTCTATGTGAGACAGGAATCCATCAAAATCCTAGAGGAGAACATTGGCTGCAACCTGACATCGGCCACAGCAACTTTTTTCATGACACATCTCCAAAGGCAAGAGAAACAAAAGATAAAATGAACTTATGGGACTTCATCAAGATAAAAAGCTTCTGCACAGCCAAGGAAACAGTCAGAAAAACTAAGAGGCAGCCCACGGAATGGGAGAATATATTTGCAAATGACACTACAGATAAAAGACTGGTATCCAAGAATCTACAAAGAACTTCTCAAACTCAATACACGAGAAACAAAAAATCAAATCAAAAAAGGGGCAGAAGATATGAACAGACACTTTCCCAATGAAGACATACAAATGGCTAACAGACACATGAAAAAATGTTCAAAATCATTAGCCATCAGGGAAATTCAAATCAAAACCACACTGAGATACCACCTTATGCCAGTTAGAATGGCAAAAATTGACAAGACAAGAAACAACAAATGCTGGAGAGGATGTGGAGAAAGGGGATCCCTCCTACATTGTTGGTGGGAATGCAAGTTGGTACAACCACTCTGGAAAACAATGTGGAGGTCCCTTAAAAAGTTAAAAATTGAGCTACCCTATGATCCAGCCATTGCACTACTGGGTGTTTACCCCAAAGATACAGACGTAGTGAAGAGGAGGGCCATATGCACCCCAATGTTCATAGCAGCAATGTCCACAATAGCTAAATCGTGGAAGGAGCCGAGATGCCCTTCAACAGATGACTGGATTAAGAAGTTGTGGTCCATATATACAATGGAATATTACTCAGCTATCAGAAAGAATGAGTTCTCAACATTTGCTACAACATGGATGGCACTGGAGGAGATAATGCTAAGTGAAATAAGTCAAGCAGAGAAAGACAACTATCATATGATTTCTCTCATCTATGGAACATAAGAACTAGGATGATCGGTAGGGGAAGAAAGGGATAAAGAAAGGGGGGTAATCAGAAGGGGGAATGAACCACGAGAGACTATGGACTCTGGGAAACAAACTGAGGGCTTCAGAGGGGAAGGGAGTAGGGGATTGGGACAGGCTAGTGATGGGTATTAAGGAGGGCACATATTACATGAAGCGCTGGGTGTTACATGCAAATAATGAATCATGGAACACTACATCAAAAACTAAGGATGTACTGCATGATGACTAACATAATAAAAAATTATTATTAAAAAAAGAAAAGAAAAGAAATCTTCCTTTCTCTCCCTCTTCCATTAACTCAGTGGACTATAATATTTAAATTTTCAGAAGAAAATCTTTCTTAGGAATTTTGGCACAAAATGTACAAAATGTGTTAATTTACTAACCCTAGTTTTGTCATATAATAGAATCCTCTTTAATATCTAGAAAGACTAGCTGTTGTAAATGATGACTCAATTGTCTGTTTATACACTGTATATCCTGCAGAGTTAAAAACACTGCACGAACGTAAGAACAATGGTTAACTTTGCCTCACTATAAACACACTGGCATAGAATTCTCTGCATTTCCTTCTCCTCCCTCCCCAACGAGTGCACAAATACAATGTGTAATGCTTGAAGAGATGGTTCCTCTATCCCCTTCCCCCCAAAACAATATTTCATATGAATTTTAACAAAATATATTTACAAAATATGAGATTTTATTATCTCTACTTTCAACATCTACCAGGCACTTCAGAACATCTAGAAAGGGAAGATATTCAGTAAAGCACTCAGCACTGTCAACCATATATACAGTAGTGAGGAAAATGCACACACAAAACAATGGTTATAATATGTAGATGTCTTCCAAACACGATGAGTCTGGCATAGAACCGTTTTCTTTGCTTTTTATACAACATGAACCTCAAACATCTGCCTGTCATTCCACTCCTTGATATTTCTAGTCCTATTATGCAACCTGCTTGTGGCCAACATCAGCGATTATCAGTGATGCTGGGACCACTGTCTGATTTTGTATTTAAGTTTTCCTTCCCAATTCTTGGCTTCTATCTGGTGTTACAGCATTAACCTAGCAGCCCTTCCAGAAGGTTTCACTCTTTTGGCCATAGGCTAAATCCCAACTTTGGAAATAACATCCCAATAGAAATCTTTACAGACTTTAAATTTCCCTAAGTCTCAGCCAATATGCTTGTATAGTTTGCTTTCTTACAAGTTGGGGCTGAATTCTAGCATAAATATAGCATTTGGTTAGACCTTGAAGGCCACCCTAATTGGATTGGATTTGAAGATTCATATTATAAAACTCGCTCAACCAGACCTTTCATTCTCTGAAATTCTTAACCATAGGAGAATGATAGGAAGTCAGAAGTGTAAATTCAATGACATTTTTTATTTTAACAGCACGAAAACTGAAAAGCAATCTAAGAATTGGAAATTTCTATATCACATGTAAACTTTAAACAATCTGCTATACATGGCTAAGTTTTTATTTGCCATATAATTCAACTCACCCAAGTGTTTATTTAAAAGAGAAAAGTGGCCTAATATTAATTTTCAATCATTTATAATGAAAAAATTTCCACATTATGACTTTGTGAGTCAAAACAAGCAAGTCTTTTTTTTTCTTTAAAGGCTTATTTTTTTTTTTACGATTTTATTTATTTATTTATTTATTTATTTATTTATTTATTTATTTGACAGAGAGAGAGACACAGCGAGAGAGTGCACACAAGCGGGGGAGCGGCAGGCAGAGGGAGAAGCAGGCTCACCGATGAGCAAGGAGCCAGACACAGGACTTGATCCCAGGACATTGGGATCATGACCTGAGCCAGAGGCAGATGCTTAACAACTGAGCCACCCAGGCTCTCCTAAAGGCTTTTTTCTATGTTCTGTAATCACACTAAACAAAAAACTTTCTGGGTGCCTGGGTGGCTAGGTTGTTTAAGCGTCTGCCTTCAGCTCAGGTCATGATCCTGGAGGCGCAGGATCGAGTCCCACATTGGGCTCCCCGCTCAGCGGGGAGTCTGCTTCTCCCTCTGACCCTCCCTCCCCCATGCTGTCTCTCTCTCTTTCTCTCTCTTTCAAATAAATAAATAAAATTAAAAAAAAAAAATTCTATCCCTCCCCGTTGTTTATTAAATAAATCATACGATGTTTTATCATACATTCAAAGACTATCTAGCCAAGGATCTTATAATGTATAAATGTAAGTGACATGATATTTTACAAATATCAACCCACCTCTGAACTGCAAATATGTTTTGCTCAGTAGAGTGATACAGCTATGACTATGGATCTAATAGCAAAAAGAGGCTTAAATTTACATACATTATTCCTTATGAATTGCATAAAATGCAATCACAGAAATGTGTTTAGAGTATTTATTTTTCTTTGTAGTTACATTTTTAAAATATGTACTTTCCAAAAATTTTTCTGCTCAAATTTGACCATTTTAATTATTAAATTTCTGCTATCAGAAGACTGTTCCTTTATCTGCTACATGCACAAACCAAAAGAACGCTGAGTTAGATAAACTGAGGCTTTGGAGCTAACAAAAAGAAAGGTGTATTTACACACTGATCAATTATCTGATGTTATCTATGCCTCATGAAAATAGAGAAAGGGTTCAGCTCTAGAAACGGTGACCTCTTTCACTTACCAGTTAGCAAAACCAAAGGAGGATTCTAAATTGCATGTAATTCTGTGTAGCTGACAAATACATACACACTCAGGATCTAGATGCATTCTGGGTTAGGTTTTTGGGGTTAATGCCTATTTGTTATCCCTTTTCTCCACATGATGGTACTCCATAAAGTGGGACGTGTAATGTTGGTCCCCATACATGGAGCTCATAAGGCTTACAGCTGGGCTGATGACTGCCACATTGTTCCAGAAATCTAAGTCTTGTAAGTGGGAAGGAATTTTCAGGTCTGAGTAGGCCTCTTGCTTCTATACTCTCTAAACCTATTTTATTTGGTAGATTCACTGATACCATAAATCTATATTAGGTTGGACTAAAATCAGAAATATGTGTCTAATACTGCTAATTATCCCTCATTCATTCTCCTTAATTCCCTTTAATAAAAAAGATGCCCTAAGTTTTAGCTTTGCACATCATTGACCAGCTAGGTATTACCTTTCTCAGCCTACCTTACAGCTATATAAGGTCACATGGGATTCCAGTCACTGGGATGGGAATATAACTGATGTGGGAACTTCTGATTATGTCCGTAAAGAGAAACCCCTTCCTCTGGGCTCCATTTTCCCTCCTTCTGAACGTCAGGGGAAATGGCAACAACTAGAGGAGCTGCCTTGGACCTAGAGATGGAGCTGCATATTAAGGATGGTTGGGCAAACCCAGCAGCCTGGTCTCTGGATGGACACATACAGCACAGCCATTCCTTTAGTCACACAGATGTTTGCTTCTGGATTGTTACATGAAAAGGAAAGAAACTTTTATCTAAAATTAAGCCACTGTATTTTGAGATCTCTTTGTTAGCACAGCTTATCCTGTGTCCTAACTATGGAACAACCCAGAAAACCTCAACTACTATAAGAACCAGCATCCTCATCATCATTTTCATTGTCATGGCAATATAATATTTGTTATCAACTGATGTATCAACTAATAAACTGCTCATGTCAAGATTACTTTATTAAAAAATCCACAGTAACAACATCAGGGTAATACATGCAACAGAACACATGGTGCAGGTTATAACGACAACAGCAAATGTGCCTCCTGAGCAGCGTGTTTGTGCTGAGTACTGTGCATGTGCAGACTTCACATCTCTCCACTGAAGACGGGAGTATCGAAGAGGAGGTGACATGCCTATGGATCCTTTGAGGAAGGCCATAATGGAAATGGGAAATGGAAACGGAGAGATGTGGCTAAAGTGTGGAACCACAAGTTCCATCTCTCTTAGACCCACATTCGCTGCTAAGTAACTGGTACTAAAATAAATCTTTAAACTAACATTGACGTTTCAGTAAAACTTGAGGGCAAATATACTACCCACAGAGGGCAAAAAGGCACAGGAATAACATGCATCATCCAATTTGTGCCTTTAGGTAAAATCCATCACCTGTTCAGAACTGCTGTGTTCTGCCACTCCTCAGACTCAGAGAAGCTGCAGGCTGACAGCAAGTCCTGGCAGTGAAGTTGTCTTTAAATTCTCTGTGTTATTAGAATTCCATTTCCAAGGATTTTTAATGCAGCAATGGAATATATGAGAATACTTGTATTATGCACTAGCCCTGCTTAGCTACACACAAAAGAGTTTATTCTGGATTCAGGGCAATGTCTCTGGGTCTTAGAAGTTTCATAGATGTGTGTACTCCTTTGTACAATCTGGAAAAGAGGCCAATGTGAAAATTTCTCCTTGGAAGAGAAAACAGCCTCAAGCATCTGAGAGCTTCCTGCCACAATTTTACCCTCCCCTGAGAAGCTCCAAATCTCCTTTCCAAATGTATGAATATGTATAGAGGATCTTGCCTTTCATGCCTGAATACATGGGGCATGTACTGCTGAAAATCCCTGGAAAAAGCAGACTTAATTAATACAGGAATGTATCTGAAAACTCATATAGGGACAAATCAAATGACTCTATCTTCATAAAGCCCAGCAAACTGAACGCCTCCTGCCCACAGATGTTGAAAATACAAGTTATTCATTTTAAATGCTTAAATTTACAATTCACAATAGTGAAATTATCATATTCTAGCAAGGTCACTGAAATTAGCACTTCTCTGGCCTATTATTTCTCATCAATTATTCAATATATTACGTTACTCTTTAGGGCCAGGCACTGTGACAAGTCCAGGTGACCCATGACAGGAATGTCTTCCCATTTACACCCAAAATCGGCTCTTACTGTGTGTTAGGAGTTGGTTGGATCTAGGGATGCCTGGGTGGCTCATTTGGTTAAGCATCTGCCTCTGGCTCAGGTCATGTTCCCAGTGTCCTGGGATCAAGTCCTGTGTCAGGCTCCTTGCTCATCGGTAAGCCTGCTTCTCCCTCTGCCTGCCGCTCCCCCTGCTTGTGTGCATTCTCTCTTAAGATAAATAAATAAATAAAATCTTAAAAAAAAAAAAAAGGGAGTTGGTTGGATCTAAAGAATAATGACAATTTGTCCTGCTTTTATGAAACTTACAAGATAGCTAAGGAGCAAGACACAAATATGACAAGTTTAGCACTTTTTCAGAGATTTCAAAGGCCAAACTAATTAACTGCTAAATAGAATGAGTGGTATAAAAAATTTGTCAAATTCTTAACAAGGCACACATCCAGGGGCCAAGAAGGACTTTCCAGATATTGTCTCACCTAATCTTCTCCACAACCTCTAAAGTATTAACCACGTTTGGGGAAAATGAAGTTAGAGAGATAAAGTAATTTGATTAAATTCATGCAATGAGTAAGTGAGGGATCTGGGACTGGAATCCAGACCTGAATCCTCCAATGACTTGAATTTAGTAGGCTAGTTAGACTGTTCAGGAAAAGTGACATGACCTAAGCAGACTCTTAGAGGAAGGTGCATTTGACCAAAGGAAGAACAGGGCCTTCAGAGTTAGTGTCTGAGGTAACAAAGGACTGGCAGGTGGGAGCCTGAGGCTTGCCTGCCTACCCAGGAAATGCCAAATCCTAGGAGTGGTTACTTCTTCCTTTTGTTACAGCATACAGTACGCTAAGCAGTTGTCTCTAGTATACTCACTTTTCATGTTTACATTTGCTTTCTGTTGCACTGGTGGTCTAATCATGTGAGTTCATTTTGGGGACAGAAAAAACTGCATTCTATAATTCAAATTAAAAGCCTTGTTTTTTTCTGTAGAAGGGCATCTGGATATTAGCATTTCCAATTGTGCCTAGGAGTCAAGAAGTAGATAAACACTTCGAAAGTTGACTTTTCATTATGTCCTTGAGCAGATCATTGCCATGAAAACTTTAGTCCAATTATGGTTTATGCTGCAGACCTAAGGTTCCAATAAAGCTACTAAATTTGTAAAGAAGATTCTGTTTTAAACCTGCTGGAAATTTCAAGCTGGTATCTCCTAGGGTTTCCAAGATACAGTTGTCTCCAAATTGGCCCTTTGTGTTGTGCCCTAGGGCAGCACAGCAGTGCTGCAATTGTGTCTAATTAACCTCCTGCTAAACGCAAAATGTCAGAAAGGCAAATCACCAAACTAGAGCAAGAAGCTGGGTTGTTGTTATTTTCAACAAGGGTAGAACTAGCTGTTTTAGGTTTTGAGGCAACTACTCAGAAATTTGGCAGGATATTAGCACATTAGTATTAGGGTATTTGCATGTCAAAGATGAGATTTTAATAGGTCTTAACTTTGATGACATTACATTTTAAAACCAGTAGCTGAGAAAGATGAAGATTATTATAGATGAATATTAATTTAAAGAAGACTTTTTAACCAAGTTTGGTTCCATGCAAAATTCTGTTCTTTGTGTAACTCAAGGTGACTATCACATATCACAGCTGGATTTTTTATTTAATAATGTAGGTAACCAGAGGGGGGAAGCAAAAGACTTGCATTATAATTCGGCTGGTATAGGCTAAACTATTCTGCAGTAACAACTCCTAAATCACAGTGGTTTTAAATACCAAAGTTTTCTTTTCTTCCTTTTTTTAAGATTTGTTTTTAAAGTAATCTCTACACCCAACATGGGGCTCAGCAGCTTAAAACAATATACACTATCATCTTATAGGTTCTTTGGGTCAAAAATCCAGGCATAGCTTAACTGGGCATAGCTACCTGGTCTCTCACAGTGCTGCAATTAAGATGTCAGCCAAGGCTGGGAGTCTCATCTGAAAGCTTGAATGGGGATGGATCCACTTCCTAGCTCATGTGGTTGTTGGCAGGATTCAGTACCTTGCAGGTGGCTGGAATGGGGGCCTTAGTTCATTGTCATGTGAGCCTCACCAGAGAGCAACTCAAAACATGGCAGCTTGCTTCACTAAAGCCAGCAAGGAAGAGAATTTGCTAGCAAGACAGAATTTACAATCTAATGAATATAATAACGGAAATAATATCACATCACCTTTGCTATATTCTATTGGTTAGTATCAAGTTACCAGAACAGCCTATACTCAAGAGGAGGGAACTGCACAAGGACATGAACCTGAAGGTGTAGGGATCACTGGAAGCCATCTTAGAGTCTGTCCACCACCCAGCAAGACAAAAAAAAAAAAAAAAAAAAAGTGAACATGAGAGGCCATGGACTGGCTCTTAAACATATATCACCTCCACTTACTTTTGATTGGCCATATCAAGTCAAATAGCCGTATCTGTCTTGGGAGAGGGGGCATGCAATCCTGTGATATGCTTAGAGGCGGAACAGGGGGTATCTGGGTGGCTCAATTCATTGAATGTCCAACTCTTGATCTCAGCCCAGGTCTTAATCTCAGGGTCGTGAGTTCAAGCCCCACATTGGGCTACATGCTGGGCATGGAGCCTACTTGGGGGAAAAAAAAAAAAAAAGGAAAGAAACAAAGAAACAAAGAAAAAGAAAGGAGAAACAGAACATTTGCCAATAGTCTCAATGCCACATTTTGTCTATGAAATAAAATCACTTTGGTTTCTGTAGAGGAATTCACCAGTTACAAACAGTACATAAAATAACAGGTTAAAAATTAACCAAGGGGGCACCTGGGTGGTTCAGTCAGTTAAGCATCTGCTTTCAGCTCAGGTCATGATCTCAGGGTCCTGGGATCGAGCCCCACATCAGTCTCCCTGCTCAGCAGGGTATCTGCTTTTCCCTCTGTCCCTCCTCCCCAAAATAAATAAATCTTTTTAAAAAAAATTAACCAGGTGCCTGGGTGGCTCAGTCAGTTAAACATCTGCCTTTGGCTCAGGTCCTAGGATCAAGCACCACATGGGGCTCCCTGCTCAGCAGTGAGCCTGCTTCTCCCCCTACTCTGACCCCTGCTTATGCTCTCTTGCTCTATCTTTCTCAAATAAAATCTTTTAAAAAAATTAACCAAGAAAATTATACCATTACACACCATTGACTAAATTTGGGTTCCCCTAAAAGCAGACTCTGAGATGATAAATTGAGTGTAAGTATTTATTTTAGAAGGGATCACATGGAGTGAGGATGTGAGAGAGGAAGGGAAGAAAGCTAAAAAAGGGGGTGTGTGTTTGTGTATGTGTGTGTGATAACAATTGTTATTGTGGGCTCCAACCTTCCGGGATTCCTTCCTTCCTTCCTTCCTTTTAAAAAATATTTAGTTATTTATTTGACAGAGAGATAGAGAGCACAATTGGGGGAGTGGCAGGGGGAGAGGGAGAAGCAGGCTCTCTGCTGAGCAGGCAGCCCGATGTGGGGCTCAATCCTAGGACCATGGGATCATGACCTGAGCAGAAGGCAGATGCTTAACCGACTGAGCCACCCAGAGGCCCCTCTGGGAATATTTCTAAAGAAATAAAATCTGGAGACATTTTCAGGATGCCTGGCTTCCAGCTCCAACATATTACTCAAAGAAGCTAAGACCTCTTGAATCTTATTTTCCTCATCTATAAAATTGATGAAATTTGCTCCAAAATATTCTTAGGTCTTGTAAAAATAATTTATTTCTGACACACATACATCATTGTTATTTTATATAAGATCTACTTTACTCTGGTGCCTTTGAATCTTTCTGTCACATTAGAGACAAACTGAAGTTCCACCATTACAATGTGCTATGCTAGACACCTTGGGGAGATATGTGAATAAGAACCATGACACCTCTCCTCAGAAAACCTTTTAGTCATATAGGAAAGACAGACATGTACACCTTTATCCCACACCCCTTCTCCCTCCCCCTTCTCTTAATATCACCCACCTCTGTACTTAGTATTCAGAAGAAATACGTGCAGCAAAAGATACAATAAAGTGCTATGTTATTTCTCTATTTATCTTTATTATCTCCAGAGAGAAAACACATGCCGACATACAAATCAATGACAGGTTAGCTGTCCCTTTCTCCTCACAAAGGAAACGTTTTAAATGGTTTCACAGAAAAATTCAGACTTGGATCCCTTTGTGACTTCCTTTAAATTAAAATTAACATAGAGAACTGAATTACAAACAAAGGCAGCACCATAGGCAAGTGTGGACTAACCCCAGAAAAACAGTGTCCAGTGTTAGAGAACTTCTGCATGTTGCAGGCAGTGAATGAAACAAAGGGAAAGCGGCTCTGCCTCACACCCTATGCTGCTTCTTCTCATGAGATTCTCAGTGTTCCCCAGGGTCACGATTCCAGATGTCGAGGTCTGGAGAGTAGCCTGCTAAGCAGAGCTTCTCAAGAGATTGGTACCTCCATCTAGGATATGGTTGCCAGATTTAGCAAGTAAAAATACACAATGCCTAATTAATATGTATTTCAGAGAAACCACGATTGTTTTTACTGAGAGTATGTCCCAAATATTGCATGAGACATACGTTTACTAAAAAAATGTTTTATTGTATCTCTGAAATTTAAATATAATAAGGCATCCAGGATTTAATCCGGCAACCCTACCCTAAGGAGCTTTTCCAAAATTTGTGGAGGGAAATTTTTTCATCACAGTGATGGAGGGAGCAGGGATGCTGGATATTATTCATGTGTTGAACAATCTTACATAATAGAGAACTGTCTCATAGCCACATGACTTGAATATCCCATTGGACACTCATGAAAACAAAGTAAGTTGGGATGGTTTTAATGCAAAAATGAGTTTTTTAAACATAGAATAGAATATTAAAAATAAGACTGCAACAGCTATGTAAATTAAGGGATAATTTTACTTTTTGTTCAGAATATTACCAATAGCTGTTCATCATTCCAGAAAACTGTGTATCACCTGTGGCAACATTGTCTGTGGTATTTGAGTCACCAATATACCACAACTGAATCGTCTGTAGCTGTCACCATCACAGTGCTTGTATCTGTGTGTGCGAGAACCTGATTCTTCATTATTTTTGCATTATTATTGAGCTCAAGTTCTTACATGTTAAAATATTATAAATTATTTCCTTTTATTTCTCTTTTACATTAAAATTAGGGCATTAGATATTTTGTTCAAAATATTGCAGAGACAGATTATGTTACCTGTGATTTCATCTCAAGACAGTAAGGGCGCTTGGGTCTGATCCAGTCAATACCCACTGCTAGAGGCACCCAGACACTTAGATTTGTCTACTCTGCCACTTGAGTAGGCTCCAGGGCAAAAAGGAACTTTGAAGGAAGAAAGGTTCTAAAATTTTAATAGAAAAATAAAAATGACATTACTATGCAAACACACTGTAACCTCTTCACCTCTTCCTTTCTCATCTCTCTAAATCCCTCTAAGAAGCACAGATACTCAATCTTGATTCTGCTTTAAAATTTTTTAAATGTTATTTTTTTCTAAGCTTTTGGACAAAAATCACATCATTGTATGTTGGATGTATATATTTGCATTGATCAAGATTGTGTTTTATGAATCCTAACAGATCAATGGAAAAGAAATCAAACCCTAAAGCTTTTCAAGGTTTATTAATACCAGTACTTCCATCAGCATAAGTAATGATAACGTTGATTAGGGCTTTTAAAACCTCTACTTCTGAGTGAACACAATGCCTTACCAAGTAGAAGACAGACCTAGATCTTAAAGATATCCAAACATAATTATTACAATTTATATCCTATGCTATTAAGCAATTTGGCAATTAACTTTCTATATGGTTCCTTGAAACACTGTTATCATAATAAATAGTATCTGTATATAATCAGTGTTGGTGATGCTATGAGACTGTCCTCAGGAGAAGGGAAGAAAATGGATGCTGGTGACAAAGAGGAAGGAAAGCAATGAACCTGAGGGTTCTGGTTATGAATTGCGGTGTAATAAAGTCCTCCTAAAACTTGTGACTCAAAACAACAGTCAATTTAGGGGCGCCTGGGTGGCACAGTGGTTGGGCGTCTGCCTTCGGCTCAGGGCGTGATCCCGGCATTATGGGATCGAGCCCCACATCGGGCTCCTCCGCTATGAGCCTGCTTCTTCCTCTCCCACTCCCCCTGCTTGTGTTCCCTCTCTCGCTGGCTGTCTCTATCTCTGTCAAATAAATAAATAAAATCTTAAAAAAAAAAAAACAGTCAATTTAATTATATGTCATAATTTGGCGGGGTCAGGAATTCAGGTAAGGCTCAGCTGGGCAATTCCTCTGCTTCATGAGACATCCACCTGAGTTACTCGGGTATTCAACTGGAGTTAGTCTGGAAGGTTCAGGCTAACTTCCTTCACATGCTCAATGCCTTGATAAGCAGAGTTAGAAGCATAAACATAAGTTGGGCTCCTTGTCCTTTCCATGTG
Organism: Ursus americanus; assembly: GCF_024610735.1. NCBI lineage: Eukaryota > Metazoa > Chordata > Mammalia > Carnivora > Ursidae > Ursus > Ursus americanus. The sequence goes on from NC_142131.1 coordinate 4,077,864, forward strand.
ATCTTTTCTGCAGGAGAACTGGGTTGCTTACTTGATGGTTCCAAGCTGCAGGAGTATTTCCTACGAAGTGGAAGTAGCTGGTCTTCTAAGGCCTTGACCCAAAAACTAGTGCAGTGTCATTTCTGCCACATTCTATGTTCCTATCACAGATGAAGCAGAGACTCAGAGGGAAGGAAAATAGTCCTCACTTCTCAACGGGAAGAGGATCAAAGAGTTTGTGGCCTCTTAACCATCAGATTTGAAGGAAAAAAGATAAGCAGGTTGATGGACACACATTATACCACCCCAAGAGGCCAAGTACCATATCCATGCAAGAAAGACACTGTAAAAAGAGACAGAGGGAAATGTTCAATGCAAAATGAACAATAAGCTCAGCAAAGGTACTGCTTTCTGAGGTTCTGAAGAAGTCAGACAATAAATTTAAATTTAAAGTTACAATGTCGTGAAAGATAACAGCAAGATGTAACATGATAATGTCATACTAGCTAACACAAAAAGTACAACAGACTCATGTTTTGAAATATTGTACCATGGATATTTTATTCCTGTAAGATTACTTCTCTAAAGGCCCTCTTCAGAATAAGAAAGAGCACAGAAAAAAGATTAAATGCTCCCATTTGGACTTCCAAATTAAATTCATGAAGTTCACTTCATACAAAAATGTAAGAGTCAGGTTGTTTAGAGCAAGAAGAAATTGCAGTATTAAATGAGCCTGAACTTAGTGAAATCAAAAAGAGTAGAGGCTATAAAGTAGGCCACAGAGTAGTAAGGATACAGATGTGATTGTTTTGTCAAGAACTGGGGACATGTTATGCCACTTGCACAGGGACCTACTCTTTATATGTGTATACCGCAGATGTGAGGCTTCTGGGCAGAGGAAAGAGTCCTCTATTGATACAACCAGATCGACAACCAGAATAACATTACAGCGTCTGCCCCCCACCCTGATTTCCCAGACTTCTCAATAAAAGCCTTGGACTCTTAACTTAGGTGGTGAGGGGCAGAGAATAATGGATTTTCTCCATGTATATACAGAAGAGAAGCAGCTGCCTCTATGCCCTTCCCCAAATAAGAGAAGAAAGGAAAAAAACAAACAAAACTTCTGATCCTTTGGGGATGGAAACGATGCTGGGTTCTCACCCTAACTGTTTAGATTGTAAATAAAATCTTTCTAGGTGTCAGAAAGCCTGGAGTGTTCCAACCTAGAGAGGTCCTGGCTTCATCTCTTTTTATATATAAATTCCTAGGAGTTAACCTAGGTGGCTCTCTCAGGATGTTTGGCTTTGGGGAGATAAGAGAAGTTTTATTATCCTTTCAGATCAGAGCTATTAGCAACATCATTAGAAAAATAAATGGCTACAGATCTAATCCTTATGGCATGCGAAAATGCATTCAGGGGAAGAGAAAGCCAATATTCTCTATCTTTGTATCTTTTACATTTCTGTGTCTCAGGAGACTACAGCTTTTTGCAGGAGCACTGAGGAATCCAGGGAAGTTTTATTTCCCCACAATGATATAACAGTGGTTTCCTGACACACAGAACGTCAATAGAAACACTTGCCAGTCTGGGGGTAAAGTGGAAGTTGGGAAGCTACACATATTTAGAAATGGCAAGACCAGGATATATATGGTGCCCAAGTTGATCAATTTTTACTGCTTTTAGCTACATGTACAAGTAACATGATCACAATGACTTAAGTAAAGGGGCTATTTTCCCCTCTAAGTAGTTCATCAGCAGTCCAGACTCCTCCCAGCATCTTACTGCAGTGTTAGCTTATGGCTTGCCAGTTACACGATGGCTACTCTATCATCATGTATGCATTTCAATAAAGCGGGAAGGAAAAAAGTCAAAGGCAAAGGTACATGTCAGCTTTTAATTTTTTTAAGTCCTGGAAACAAAACCTTCTGAGAAGCCTATCCAATTATTTCCACTTATATCTTTTTTTTTTCCCTATTTATATCTTATCACCCATCACTAGTGAAAGGAAATATGAAAAGATGAATACTGATACTAATCACACAGTACCCTGAACAAACTGGGTTTCTTTTAGCAGGGAAGACCAGAGGAAGATCTATCAGAACAGCAATCAGCAACGTCCCCCATCCCCTAGGCCTCAGTCTAAGGAAGGAATGTAAGACTATAAAAATCCCAGGTGGCTTGGAAGTAGGCTAAACATGTAGAAGGTTTCTGCCCCACTTGCTGTCTGAATCTGTGCTAGCATTGTCACAGGGTGGATGGAGTTGAGTAGGAAGGCAGGAGTGGTATGTTTAAGCAGGGAGAAGACCTAAGCACAATATGGTGGTCATCCAGCAGTTCATGCCTCCCTTAAATGGTACTGAGAAGAGCCATAGGGACAGAGGAATGAAAGAGGTCCCAGTTGGGGTGAGGAGATACAGAAGACACAGACCCAGTCACCAGAGGCTCTGGCAGGGACAACAAACATCAGCATCATATTTCTGTCCAAGTTCCCCAAGTAGGTGTGACCAGATACATCAGCAGCAGATATAGTGCTTCAGAGGCCAAACCCTGAAGAGCCAAAAGAAGCTTCTGAAGAGCCAAGGCTGGTCTGTAGACCAGACATGCTACCCTGACATAATAGTACATATTGGGGAATGGAAAGAAAGGCTACAAACTTTGAACTGTGTGACTCTAAATCCTGAACTGAATATAATTAACTGAGAGACTAAATTTTAAACTGAATGTGACTAAATTACCTTTAATCTGCAAAATCAAGATCATCTTTCCCAACATCTGAAGAAATGGTGAGTGGAGATACAATAGGGTCCTGAGTTAGTTCAATTAAATCACGGAGATATATAAAAAATTACATTTTTGCACACTTCAGTAGTATATAAATTTAAAATCTATTGTCACAGGTAGAGTTATGGTTATGGTGTAAAAGTTATTAAAAGTTAGAAATAAGTGACCATTTCTGATATCTAAGCCAAGTGTAATGATTAAGCTAATTCCTTTATTCAGGACACAAACAATGACTGAACTTCCCATGAAGAGATGCATTGCTTCATGCTGGTGGCCTGATTTGATCTGAACTATTACAGTGGAGCTACAGACTGTCTCTGGGGCTTTCTGAGCATGAGAGAGGGGGCTCCACAAAGGTGAATGAAGCCAGACAGCTTCTGCATGTTCAGGTTCTGAGTAAGGAGACTCTTGTTGGGTATGCATTAGGCTGCGGAATTCTCAGCAGTTTGGGTAAGTTTGGGGACTAGACCACCTGAAAAGACAAGAAAAAACAGAATGTTCCTCAGAACTCACCTATCACTGGAGAATTTGCAAGAAATTCTCAGGAGGAAATGATAGGAGAGGGAGATGATAAATTCATACCAGTAGTAATAATAATTATGAATACTTATAACAGCTATTCTTGGCTATGAATTTCTACTCCATGGGAAACATGAAAAAGTTTATATCTTCAATTCTCACAATAATTCTTGCAGGGTAGGTATTTTATCTCCAATTCTGCATAGAAGGAAACAGACTCAGGGAGATCAAGGCATTTTCCTAGGGCTACACAGTCAGTAACAGTCTGGGTTTAAACCCAGGTCAGTGAGTCTGATATCCAAGCAGGGCTCTTTTCACTGTACTGTGCCTACTGCACATAACCAGGGAAACTGTCTTTGGCCATTAACCCTCTCACTCTGAAAATGGGAAGAGGTTCTTAGACACAAGCAGTGGGGGTTTTACCCCTTGTGCCTAGATATTCTGCCAAAAATGCTGTGGCTGGGTAGTAAGGAGGGCACGTATTGCATGGTGCACTGGGTGTTATACACAACTAATGATTCATCGAGCCTTACATCGGAAACCGGGGATGTACTGTATGGTGACTAACATAATATAATAAAAAATCATTAAAAAAATAAATAAATAAATAAAAATAAAAATAAAAATGCTGTGGCTGAAGGTCCCCCATACTCACATGAGTTCCTAACCAACGAAATCTGGGTGTGCAAGTAGGAGGAATAGGATCTTCGACAGACAGTTTTGTGGTAACAACAAAGATTCTTGATTCCTAAAAGATGTTCAGTCTTCCTAGTGTAAACACAGTGAACTTTCTGGGATTCATAACCAATTACATATGCATTTGGGATTTTTCCATTACATTCTTTGAGCTACTCCCTCTTAACCTCATAACAAGTGATGTCACCCCAGGGGGGCCACCAGGGAGCACAGGAACTTCATGTGTCTTAAATCTGTATCTAGATTACAATGATGTAACTAAGTCACATTACAGTATTTGCAAATATTCAACTCATTATTTTCTTTGGATCACTGGAGTGCAGCACTAAAATAATCCAAGTTTCAATTTTTGGTTTATTTCCCAGAACAGAATTCATTATGTCCGGAGCTTTATGGGTCCCTTTTGGAAGACAAGGGCAGATCTCATTCTACCCACCAAAAAGGAAAACAACAATTAAAGATAACCTGTGGCTTGCATCTCCTATATCTAACATCTTCCTTTGGTCCAAATTTTACGTGTTCCCTGGGGTGAAAAGATAGGGGAGCTTGGACAGAAAGAAGAGAATGACAGTGCAAGACGAGAAAGTTTATGTCACTAGGCTACCCAGCTCAAGAGGATCCAAATCTTGAGAAGTGATCATTCAAATACTCTGCGCTTTTTCAAATACAAGGAAAATAGAAAAAATGTGGTCTTTCTTGACATGTTTCATCAATTAAATTTAAAACGTTGCTGCCAGAGGCTCTTAATGGAAGTTATTTATAACTTAGTTCACACTTACATGTCCAATGATACGGATTTAAAATGGAATAATGTCATCTCTTGTGTTGCCCACCGGACCCTCAAAAGTGATCCTGCAAGAAGAAGGGAATAAGCCCCAAATGGCAGGATCAAGACTGGGCATGATTTCACAGCAGAACAAGCTACAGTGTTTTAGAGGGCAAGCACACATGCCCTTGGTCTTAACTGGATCTGACAGATGAGGTTTGCCAGAAAGAATTTCTGGAGTAGATTAAGGCAAATTATGCTCGCTGGGCCAAGACTCTAGCCAAGTATTGGAGTAGAGCGCAAGATGGCTACAGGAAACAGATTCTAATCCCCTAGAGAAGGGAATGAAAAGAGCTAGGTGAGGCTTGGGCTAGGGTTCTAGTACAGCAGGACAGAATACATTCAGAAACCAAAGCAAAAGCCAAGTTAGAAATTATAGAAGCACCATCAGGGTGAAGTCTGTAGCTGGGTAAGCCCAAGAATGCCTGGAGGCTTACTCTAGATACCACAGGTCATGCCATATGCAGGAAGGGGGCATTTAATAGGTTCATTGGTTGATTCATAGATGGTGAGCAACAAAGCTGCCTCATTACACAACTTCCATGGGACGTGTGAAGGGCACCTCTTGGCTAACTATCCAGTGGCCGGGACTCAAAGACAATATAATATGAATGGTGTCTACTGGAGTTGTTCCACGCAGTGGCCCTGAGTGCCAGATATTTAGTCTGCACACTGGAGGTCTTTGGAACTGTTAGCATGGTGCAGATAGAACAGAGGACACTGAGTGCAAATTTCTATTTACTTGTGCACATTTTAGACTGATTTAGAAATACTTCTAAAACATCTTGCTCTAAGTTGAGCAGAGCATATTGCTGAATGTGAAGAGCCAGAGAAGCTGTTCAGTTGACACAAAATTTACTGGTTAGAGGTAAGGACCACAGATTTTTGAATACCAAAGTGCTTTGACTCTGATCCTTAGATTTATTTGTACAAGTTGCTCACATGAATCTAGACATTTTTACACAAGGGAGATGAACAAGCAGCTAAGCAGTGAAGCTAAGCAGGCTGAAAATTCGAACCCACAGCATTTCCTGGCTAGTGGAGCACATTTATTTCCCTCCACTGCTACGTCTTCGGGAATGCCTGTCCATAACTCCTCTCTACTTTTTTATCCTGGAGTCCAAACTCACCCCTACTCAGAATAGAATGATAAACTACAATCTGAAGAATTGTGAAGATATGCCCAGAAAATAATTCTTACTCGATTTTTTTCTGGCATCTTGTTTGGTCCACTGTCTGAAACTATGATTGATGAAAGCTGATTGTGATGGCACAAAGCTGGAGTTGTGATCACTCAATGTTCCTTCATCTGAAAAAATAAATCAAGAAGAACAGCAAAATGTAGCAGGGAAGTGAGGTATCCCAGAGCTATTTCTGTGGCAGGCCAGGGGAACAAGTCATAGTCTCCCACAGAGCTTGAGTCTCTCAACTTCATTTTCATAATCAGGTTAGCTACTTTTCAAAGATGCTCTATGACACTCACATGGGGGAAAGCTTGTGTTTCTTGGCTCAGCCTAATATGCTGACAGTGAAAGGGTTAGGAAGGCATTTCCCTTCTTTTTTTCTCTTAGTGAATTGAAAGGCACTTTGAAAATATATTTAGTGTCTCTGAACATTTCTGGGCTCACTGCTGGTAGCATTTACAGAAGCCACATGGTGATACAGAAGCCTCACTCTCAAAAGCAAAGTTGAGATGAGTGAAAATAATGATCTAAATATTCTGTCCTAACTTGGGGGAGAAGGTGAGCTGAGATGACAGTGGATCCTACTTACCAGAGCCCTAGCACGCCCTTTGAGGCCTTCCTCTCCCTCCATACCCTTCCAACCTTGCACCTAGCCCACTGAGGCTTCCTCCTAAATATCTCTTGAATCCGTCTACTGTTTTCATTTCCATCACTAATACCCGGCCTTCAGTTCTCATCAGGACACACACACACAGTGCACTAAACTATGGTCTTCTTCTTCCTGTTCTGTGCTCTCACAGTCCGTTCCCCACATGGCCACAGATGGTTTTACAATATCAATCAAGTTATGCCACTCTCCTGAATCTAATTCCTTTACTGGTTTCCTTTCATACTACAAATACAACCCAAACTTCTAACCACGGCTTTCCAGGCCCTTGATTCTCTGACTTCTGTATCTTTCTCCGTTTTCATTTCCTACACTCTCCCATCGTTCACAGTGCTCCGAACACCCTGACCTTCCTCCTGTTTGTCCTACCTTGCACTTCTTTCTCTTTCCAGAATGTGCTTCCTTCTGATAGTCGCTCTTCTGTACCACTCTGATAATCAGATTAAACCTCCACCCTATACAGAGTTATTCCTGACCACCAATAGACTTTCAATCCCTGCCAAATCTGTCATATTTTCTAGGTTACTTAATCATTTACCCATTTACTGTTAACCTCCAACAGACTACAGGATCCATGAGAATAAGTGTCTCACCTTTGTGTCTAGTACTAACTGGCAGGTAGTAGGCACTCAGCAAGTATTAAGTGGAATGAAGTGAATAAATGAAGGAATGACATTCTGGCTCTAACACCTAAGTCCCAGTTGCTGAGTCTTTGTTCCAGCTAACTGGCTAACCTGGTGTCCAATACTGCATTATCTTGCTTTCTTCTGGTTAAAGGCACCCCAACAGAGAGTTTACTCTATCAGTCCCATTTTGACCTATTCTGCTTTGACTGAGTTCTGCTTATCTTACTTTGCTAAGTATATGTATGGGGCCCTGACAAAGAGTTCCAACGATCCTAATCCAGTTTCACTAGCTAACAGGGGAAAAGGATGGTATGATGGATTAAAGACTGTCACAAATTCATCAACCTTCCTTCTTTCTATATGTTCAGGAAGATCTGTCTACTTCCCTTAAATCCGGTGTCTTCTGTGACTGCTTTGGCTGAGAGAACACGATGGGAGTAAGGCTGTGCCAGTATGGGGTCCAGGCCTTAGAAGACAAGTAGCTCGCATTTCCTTCCCCTAGGAACACACTCTCTTAGAGCCTTGAGCCACCATGTAAGAAGTTCAGTTACTCTGTGGAGAGACCACACAGAGAAAGCCCTGAAACTATAAAAAAGGGAGAGGAGCCCAGCTGAGCTCAGACATCAGTCAATCCAAATAAGGCACCAGACATATGAATGAATCCTTCTTGAACTCTCCAAAGCTAAATAGCCACTAGGTGAGTACAACTGAGTGACCCCAATCAGGACTCCTAGGGGCAGAAGAGTTGCCTATGTGAGCTCTGCTCAAATTCCTAACCCACAGATTTTGGGCTTAATGAAATAACTATTGTTTTAAGGCATCATATTTTGAGTGGTTTGTTAGGTAATGAGGATAGGTGGTGACTGGACAAGCAGGTAGACTGACTTTTATCCTTCCAAGAGGGCATGACCCTCCACTCCTTTGAAAAAGATAGCTGTAATCAGCAACAATATGGTGAAAATAAACCATAATCAATATTTGGGACGGAGGGTGATGTATGGTGATTTCTCAGGTTCAGAAGCAGATTCCTGCCTGTGTTCTAGGATGCAAATCTAAACCACAGCAATATCAAGACTATCTTATCAGGACACCTGATAAATGAAAAATGCTCTCATAATAATCAGTTTAATTCAATTCAGTTTTCCTTCAGGCCTATCTGATGAGTCTACCCAAACAGTGTGTGATGTAGTAATTGCTGGTGCACTTTATCAGATGCTGACACAGGATTTGATCATGATTTCTAGGTTTATTGAGATGTACAGCACTTTCAGGAATGAATCCCAAAAAATCTTCCAGCACTCTCTATCAGCCATCTACTAACCCCATTAACAGCAAGTAAGAGAATCTATTTAGCAATTTTTCTTGCAGAGTCAAGACTTCCTTGAGATTGTCTGAATCTGATATGTACTAGATTATAGTTTCTGTCTGTTTTAATCATTGATGTGTTTCCAGCAACTAAAACAGGGACAGGGACATAGTAGGAGCTCAATAAATACTATTAATAAAATAAATCATTGCATTAGAAAAAAAAAAATCGAAGAGGCAATTCTGAGCTGAGGTGGTCACTCTCTAAAGGTATCAGATCACCAGCATTTCCTCAGGGCCTCAAGCATGCCCAAGGGCTGTTCAGAAGATTATGACACCAAAATATTTCATTATAAAAGCTTTACAGTATATTTTATTTAAGAAAAAAGGGGAATGAAGAATAATGTAACTAAAACTCATGCACTACCACTCAGCTTAAGAGACAATGTATTGCCAAAGTTGTTCGATTCACCTAGTGTGGACATTTTTGGTGCGTTCCCCACCCTCCCCTGCAATATAACCACTATACTTAATTTGGTGGGGTGTGTGTGTGTGTGTGTGTGTGTGTGTGTGTGTATACACACACACATATATTTCATATACACACAAATATATATATGTCATATACACACATATATACATACACACATATATATAACAGATATAAAACCTCTCATATATATGATCTCTTTATAATAATGGTATTACGTGGATATGTATCTTTAAGTAATGATAGTATTGTTCCATGTTTTAAATTGTATTACCTTACAATATGAATTCTGCAATTTGTCTTAGTCTATATTTAAGAGTACACCCTTCTATTAGTATATACAGTATATATGTATAAAGTATATACATGACTTACACTGATACAGACATACCATATATGCTACCTTGCAACCTCATTTTTTTCTTTATGGTCTTTCATTCTGAAATACTTCACAAATATAAAAATATAACAAACTCAGGTGGACATAACCCAAGAGGCAAAACACTGCAAATATACTAGAAGCCCTATGGTGTATCATTTTTCCACTGCATTCACTTCCTTCACTCTCCCCCAAATATCTAAGATCAGTTTTTATCTTTAAAAACTGTATCTATCATTCTCTTCTACAAAGAAAAAGAGAATACTGACTTTTTAAGGATCTGGACTTTATGCAGGTGTGTAAATTCCAGCTCCCCATGTGGAGAAGGCCCTATACCTAGTCTCAGGTTCCCTCACAGCCATTAAACCTCTCCTCTCTAGATTCCTTAAGACTTGAGATGCCCCAAGGTAGCCTGTGGGCATCACTACCATTCAGGCTTTTCTCTCTCTCTCCATTTTTGACACTTGTAGATTTCCACTGTTTTATTGTGAGTTCATTTACACATTTTAAAAGATGGATATTTGACCTTATCAAGCATTCCTAGGTGCTTATAGCAGGAGAGTTTTTCAGAACATCTACATTTGCCAAATTTCTAGAAGTAAAAGTCATGAAAGTATTTCCTAAATATTTTAAATATACGGTAGTCAGCACAACCATACAGTCATTTCCCATAAGAATGTCACAATTTAAATAGCTGACAAGTATTTATAAAACACTTGCTAGCTTTTTAAAGAGGTGTATCAATCTCATCTAAGTAACTCACTTCATTTCAATGTTAATATCTTAATATGATCATTTTTGTTTACATAAATATATTTTTAATTTTTTAAAATAAAGAATAACAACACATTCCTATAATGTTAAAAAAGAAAACTAACAGCCTTTCCTTCATTAGGATAAAAAGAGGAAAATATTCAGAGGCAATAGTAGTTAAAAAAAAAAAAAAAAAAGAGGGGCACCTGGGTGGCACAGCGGTTAAGCGTCTGCCTTTGGCTCAGGGCGTGATCCCAGCATTGTGGGATCGAGCCCCACATCAGGCTCCTCCGCTATGAGCCTGCTTCTTCCTCTCCCACTCCCCCTGCTTGTGTTCCCTCTCTCACTGGCTATCTCTATCTCTGTCAAATAAATAAATAAAAATCGAAGAAGAAGAAAGAAGAAGAAAGAAGAAGAAAGAAGAAGAAGAAAGAAGAAAGAAGAAAGAAGAAAGAAGAAGAAGAAGGGGACAATCTCCAAAGTGGTTAGGCCAGGCTTAGAGAGAGAGAGAACGTTTGTGAATTTGGTTGACTAATACGTCCGGAAAAGTAGGGTTTTAGTGATAACGATATAAGTAAGTATAACTCTTAGTTATGGCTAGTGGAAAAAGGAACTCTGTGATACTTGGAGGTCTTTATTCTAGAACTGCGCATAGCATATCAGATAGACTATTATTCCATCTGAAGTTCAAGTATTACAGTTATAATTGTTTTTTATTGGATGTATGAAGGGTTTTTATTTTGCTTTGATACTCTTTCTATATTTGAAAATTCTTCCTGATTTACTAAGTATCCTAGCTATCTTCCATTTGTCCCATCCCCATTATCTAGCCTCTTCTCTGTTCTGGAGGGACCCTGGAGGCTGATGCACTGTCACAATGGTCTCTTTTGGACCCAACTTTCAGTTGAGTTCAACCAATGAGAGGCACCAGTATAGAACTGGAGTGTAGAAAGAGAATAAGTCGAGTTACTTATTTCCCCAGCACACTCCCTGAAAGGTAGTCATGGATTATCTGTCTTCTTCTATCCAAAAAAGCCACAGCTCCTATCAGGCAATATTTCTATATAGTTACTATCTCCAGGTTATGGTAATTCTTCCTCCCACTCAGCATCAGGTGGTCCCAGTATCATTACTACTAGCTCCAGGGGTCATTAACACTGTCTATAACTTTATTAACCTCTCCTCAAATTATCCGATTTGATTATATCATCTAATTTGTGAAGGAACCCTGCATGATACAGATAAATAATTTGGGGGTAAGATGAGACTAAAGAGATAGGTAAGGAAACAATCATACTAATATGATCAGATTTTTTTTGTAAAGATGTCTCTGGGGACACCTGGGTGGCTCAGTCAGTTAAGCGTCTGCCTTCAGCTCAGGTCACGATCTCAGGTCCTAGGATTGAGTCCCGCATCAGGCTCCCTGCTCAGTAGAGAGTCTGCCTCTCCCTCTCCCTCTGCCGCTCCCCCTGCTTGTGCTCGCTCGCTCTCTCTCTCTCTCTCTCTCTGACAAATAAATAAAACCCTTATAAAATTAAAAAAATAATAAAGATTTATCTGGGAGGAGGCTGGGAAGATGCTAGACTAGGAGGACCCTAGACTTACCTCATACCACAGATACAACTAGATAACACTCTCATCAGTGTAAATAACTAGAAAATGACCCAAAGATCGGCAGAACAAACTCCACAACTGAAAGTAGAGAGGAGACCACATTGAAGAAGGTATGAAGGGCAGAGACATGGTTTGGGAGCTTAACAGACTACCTGCAGCCAGGAGGGAGCCAGTGGCATGGAGAAGGGTGAAGAACAGACTATCACAATGGCAAGTCCGCAAGGATAAGATGGATCCCCATAACATTTGGTTTTGAAAGCAAAAAGGGTCATACTTCATGAGTTCTTACAACCAGCAAGATTCAAACCCTGGAATTTTAAAAATCAGCGGCTTGGCTCTGGGAGGGCCCAGAGCATGTTAGAAAGCTGAGTCCCTACACTTAAAGAAACAGCAGACAAACAGTCCATGCAGATACAGCATAGAAGCAGCAGTTTAGAAATGTCTGGGACTATGGGAGGAAGAGTTATGTACTTATCTCAGAACGTGGGATGGCAGGGAGAGCCCTCCAGGAATAAAGGATCTGGCAGGTGCCATTTCCCTTCCCTACCCTCTGGCATAAACACATGGCCACCTGTAGGAACCAGTGCAGCACTGACACTTGCTACTTAACTTGCTTACACCAAGCCCCATGTCACCCCACTTCCTCTGATCCACCCTTCCCAGTCTGCTTGCCTCAGTCCCCGTGCTGCAGGATCTCTCCCCCAGGAGACAGGTGCGAACCTTGCCAACACCATAACTCTGATCCTTGTGTTTTGTGGGCATTGGTTCCAGGGGCAGGGGCAGAGGCAGGTCTCATTTTGCAAGCAGACCAGTATGCACGCTGTTAAGACATGCCCCACCCCGGCTGGCACCAAACACTGCCCACAACAGGCAAAGAGGATCTCTGCAGATGACTGGACTGAAGGAAAAAGCAGCCAGGACACACAGGGCATAGGCAACACACACACTCCCTGAAGCACCAGGTCCTGGGGAACAGAAGGCACACACTGCAGAGCACTACAGAACTTCTTCTTCATAAGGCCATTACTTGCAAGAACAGGAAGAGTAGCTGACTATCCTAACATAGAAACAGATACAGAGAGTAAGACAAAATGAGGAGACAGACAAATATGTCCCAAATGAAAGAACAGGACAAAACCACATCAAGAGACCTAAGCAAAATGGATACAAGTAATATGCCTTATAGAGACTTTAAAGTAATGATCATAAAGATACTCACTGTACTTAAGAAAATAGTGGAGGACCCCAATGAGACCCTTAACAAAGAAATAAAAAAGAATCAAGCAGAGATGCTGAACACAATAAATGAAATTAAATATATACTTGACAGAGAAGCAGAGGAATAAATTAATGACCTTGAAGACAGAGTAATGAAAAGGAATTAAGCTGAGCAAGTAAGAGAAAAAAATATGCAAAGTGAGAATAAACTTAGGGAATTCAGCAACTTCATCAACCATAATATTTGCATTATAGGGATCCCAGAAGAAAAAGAAAAGGTGGCAGAAACTTTATTTGAAGAAATAATAGCTAAAACTTTCCTAATCATATCCAGATCCAGGAGATAACACAGATTCCTCAACAAAACCAACCCAAGGAGGTCCACACCAAGACACATAGTAATTAAAATGGCAAAAAGTAGTGATAAAGAAAAAAGTTTTAAAGCAGCAAGAGAAAAGAAGACAGGCACGTAACAAAGGGAAATAGTATAAAGCTGTCTGGGGACTTTTCAGACCTACTTTGTAGGTCAGAAGGCTGTGACATGATATACTCAAAGTGCTGAAAGGGAAAATTCTGCAGCCAAGAATACTCTATCCAGCAAGGTCATTACTCAGTATAGAAGGAGAGACAGTTTCTCAAACAAACAAAAACTAAGGGAGTTCATGACCACTAAACCAGCCCTACAAGAAATATTAAAGGGGACTCTTTAAGAAGAAAGGAAAGATCATAAGTGAGAATGTGAAAAGCAGGAATTACAAAAGCAGTAGAAAAAATAAAAAATATATAAAAAAGTATATCTATAAAAATCAGTCAGGGGATTCACAAAATAGAATAATATATAATATGACACCATATGCCTAAAATGTGGGGGGAGAGGAATAAAGAATGGTTCCAACTTAAAGAATCATCATCTTAATATAGATTGCTATATGCAGGGGGGCCTGGGTGGCTCAGTCAGTTAAGTATCTGCCTTTGGCTCAGGTTGTGATCCCGGAGTGCTGGGATCAAGCCCCATATCAGGCTCCCTGCTCAGCAGGGAGTCTGCTTCTCCTTTGCCCCTCACCCCGCTCTCATGCTCTTTCTCACTTTCTCTCTCTCTCACACACACACAGATAAATAAAATCTTAAAAACAAAATATCGCTACATACAGAAGGTGTTATATACAAACCTAATGGTAAGCACAAATCAAAAACCAGTAATGTATGCGCAAAAAATAAAGAGAAAGAAATCCAAGTGTATCACTAAAGAAAGCTAGCAAACCATAGAAGAGAGCAAGAGAAGAATCAGAGAAAAACTACAAAAACAATCAAAAAACCAAGGAAAGAAATAGCAACAAATACATACTTACCAATAATTATCTTGAATGTAAATGGACTAAGTGCTGCATTAAAAAATATATAGATACAGAGTATATTTAAAAAAGACCCATCTACTTGTTGCCTACAAGAGACTCATTTCAGACCTAAAGACACGGGCAGATTAAAAGTGAGGGGACAGGGACACCTCAGTGGCTCAGTTGGTTAAGTGTCTGCCTTCAGCTCAGGTCATGATCCCAGGGTGCTGGGACTGAGTCCGCACTGGGCTCCTTACTCAGCAGGGAGCCTGCTTCTCCCTCTCACTCTGCCTGCCACTTCCTCTGCTCATGCTCACTTGCTCTCTCTCTCTCTCTCTCTGACAAATAAATAAGTGAATCTTTACAAAAAAAAAAAAAAAAGTGAGGGGATAGAGAAACATTCATCATGAAAATGGATGTCAAAAGAAAGCCAGGGTAGAAAGACTTTTATCAGACAAAACAGACTTTAAAACAAAGACTATAACAAAAAACAAAGAAGGACACTAATAATAAAGGGGACAATCCAACAAGGAGTTACAACAATTGCTTTTCCCCCCTAAGATTTTATTTTTAAATAATCTCTACACTCAATATGGGGCTTGAATCCACAAATCCAAGCTCGAGAGTTGCACACTCCACTGACTGAGCCATCCAGGCAGCCCTTAATTCTTTTTTAAAAGATTTTATTTATTTACTTGAAAGAGAGAGAGAGAGAGAGAGATAGCAAGAGAGAGAGCACAAGCAGGGGGGAGTGGGAGAAGCAGGCTCCTTGCTGAGCAGGGAGCCTGACATGGGGCTCAATCCCAGGACCCTGGGATCATAATCTGAGCTGAAGGCAGATGCTTAACTGACTGAGCCACCCAGGAGCCCCTAACTGTTTTTTTATTAAGTAATCTCTATGCTTAATGTGGGGCTCAAACTCATGACCCTGAGATCAAGAGTCACATGGAGACATAACAATTGTAAATATTTATGCACCCAACATAGAAGCACCCAAATGCATACAACAGTTAACAGCAAACATAAAGGAACTAATCAACAGTAATACAATAATAGTAGGGGACTTTAACACTCTACTTACATCACTGGACAAATCATCCAAACAGAAAACCAACAAGGAAACAGTGGCTTTGAATGACACACTGGAACAGATGGATTTAATAGATCAATTCAGAACATTCCATCCTAAAAGCAGAATACACATTCTTTTCAAGTGCACCTGGAACATTCTCCAGAAGAGATCACATATAGGCCACAAAACAAGTCTCAACAAATTCAGTTATACCACACATTTTTTTTTGACCGTAACACTCTGAAACTAAAAATCAACCACAAGAAAATTCTAGAAAGACCACAAATACATGGATGTTAAATAATATGCTACTAAACAATGAATGGGTCAACCAAGAATTCAAAGAAGAAATCAAAAAGTACATGGAAACAAATGAAAATGAAAACACACTGGTCCAAAACCTCTGGGCTGCAGCAAAAGCAATTCTAAGAGGGAAATTTATAGCAATACAGGCTTGCCTAAAGGAGCAAGAAAAATCTCAAATAAACAACCTAACCTTACACCTATAGGAGCTACAAAAACAACAACAAACAAAGCCTAAAACCAGGAGAAGGAAGGAAATAATTAAGATTAGAGCAGAAATAAATGATACAGAAACTAAAAAAACAATAGAACAGATCAATGAAACCAGGAACTGATTCTTCGAAAATGGCAACAAAATTGATAAAGCCAGACTAATCTAAAAAGAGAAAGGGAGAGAACTCAAATAAACAAAATCACAAATGAAGGAGGAGAAATAACCAACACAACAGAAATACAGATAATTGTAAGAGAATATTATAAAAAATTACATGCCAACAAACTGGACAACACAGAAGAAATGGGTAAATTCCTAGAAACATATAACCTACCAAAACTGAAGCAGGAAGAAATAGAAAACTTGAACAGACTGATTACCAGCAACGAAATTCGATCAGTAATCAAAAAATTCCCAACAAACAAAAGTCCAGATCCAGATGGCTTCACAGGTGAACTCTACCAAACATTTAAAAAAGAGTTAATACCTATTCTTCTAAAACTATTCCAAAAAATAGAAGAGGAAGAAAAACTTCCAAATTCATTTGATGAGGTCAGCATTACCCTGATACCAAAACCAGATAAAGACACCAAAAAAAAAAAAAAAAAAAAAAGAACTACAGGCCAATATCTCTGATAAACATAGATGCAAAGTCCTCAACAAAATAATAGCAAACTGAACCCAACAATACATTTAAAAAAATCTTTCACCATGATCCAGTAGGTTTTATTCCTGGGATGCAAGGGTGGCTCAACGTTCACAAATCAATCAATGTGACAAATCACATCAATAAGACAAAGGTTTAAAAACATAATCATTTCAGCAGATGCAGAAAAAGCATCTGACAAAGTACAACATCCAACCATAAAAAAAAAACAAACCCTCAACAAAGTAGGGTTAGAGGAAACATACCTCAACATAATAAAGGCCTTATATGAAAAACCCACAGCAAACATCATATTCAGTGATGAAAAACCATTTTCCCTAAGGGAACAAAACAAGGATGTCTGCTCTCACTACTTTTATTTAACACAATACCGGAAGTCCTAGCCACAGAAAATAGACAACAAAAAGAAATAAAAGCCATCCAAACTAGTAAAAAAGAAGTACAACATTCACTATTTGCAGATGACATGATACTCTATATAAAAACCCTAAAGACTCTACCAAAAACTATTAGAACTGATACATGAGTTCCGTAAAGTTGCAGGATACAAAATCAATGTACAGAAATCTGTTGCGTTTCTATACACTAATAATGAAGCAGCAGAAAGAAACTAAGAAAATAATCCCATTTACAATTGCACCAAAAATAATAAAATACCTAAGAAAACTGAAAATACCTGAAAACCATAAAACATTGATGAAGGAAACTGAAGACAACACAAAGAAATGGAGAAGCATTCCATGCTCATGGATTGGAAGAACAAATATTGTTAAAATGTCTCTACTACACAAAGTAATCTACAGATTTAATGCAATCCCTATCAAAATACCATAAGCATTTTTTACAGATCTAGAAAACGCAATCCTAAAATTTGCATGGAACCATAAAAGATCCTTGAAAAATTAAAGCAAAGGAGGAATCACAATTCTGGGCTTTAATTTATATTACAAAGGTAAAGGGTTCAAAACAGTATGTTACGGGCAGAAAATACACACCTAGATCAATGGAACAGAACAGAAGACCCAGATATAAACCCACAGTTACATGGTCAATTCATCTTCGACACAGGAGGAAAGAATACGCCGTGGGGAAAAGGTAATCTCTTCAACAACAGTGTTGGGAAAACTGGACAGCAACATGCAAAAGAATGAAAGTAAACTACTTTCTTACATCACGCACAAAAATAAACTCAAAATGGATCAAGAACCTAAGAGTGAGACCTGAAACCATAAAATTCCTAAAAGAGAACACAGGCAGTAATGTCTCTGACTTTGGCTGTAGCAACATTTTTCTAGACACATCTCTTAAGGCAAGGGAAACAAAAGCAAAAATAAACTACTGGGACTGCATCAAAATGAAAACCTTCTGCACAGCCAAGGAAACAATCAAGAAAACTTAAAGGCAATAAGAGAAGATGTTTGTAAATGACATATCCAATAAAGTGTTAGTATCCAAAATATATAAAGAACTGATAAAACTAAACACCAAAAAGCAAATAATCCAATTTAAAGATGGGTAGAGGGCCTGAATAGACATTCGCCTGAAGATATCCAGAAGGCCTAAAGACACATGAAAAGATGATAACATCACTCATCATCAGGGAAATACAAATCAAAACTACAATGAGATATCACCTCACCCCTGTCAGAATGGCTAAAGTCCACAACACAAATAACAAGTGCTGGTGAGGATGTGGAGAAAAAAAAAAAAAAAAACCCTCTCGCACTGCTGGTGGGAATGCAAACTAGTGCAGCCACTCTGGAAAATAGAATGGAGGTTCCCCAAAAAGTTAAAAGTAGAACTACCCTATAATCCAGTAATTGCACTACTGGGTATTTACTGCAAAACTACAAAAGCACAAATTCAAAGAGATACATGCACCCCTATGTTTATTGCAGCATTATTTACAATAGCCAAATTACAAAAGCAGCCCAAATGTCCATCAACAAATGGATGGATAAAGAAGATGTGATACACAAACACACACAGTGGAATATTATTCAGCCATAAAAAAGAATGAAATCTTGCCATTTGCAACAACATGGATGGATGTAGAGAGTATAATGCTAAGCGAAATAAGTTAGTCAGAGAAAGACAAATACCATATGATTTCACTCATTGTGGAATTTAAGAAACAAAACAAACAAGCAAAGGAAAAAAAAGAGAGAGAGAGACAAACAAAAAACAGGCTCTAAGCTCTAGAGAAAAAACTGATGGTTAGCAGAGGGGAGGTGGGTGGGGACATGGGTGAAACAGATGATGGGGATTAAGGAAGGCACTTGTGATGAGCACCGAGTGTTGTATGTAAGGGTTGAACCACTATATTGTACACCTGAAACTAATATAACACTGTATGTCAACAATACTGGAATTAAAATGCAAAACCTAATTTTAAAAATGTTCAAGATTTCTCTGGCTGTAATTAAAAAAAAAAAACAAGAGTAAGGAAGGCAGAATGACTGTGGGTAGACTGACTAGCAAACTTTATCAACTGTCCAAGAAACACTAGTAATACTTGTCATAGATCAGATGAGGAGATAATGAAGATTAATCCTAGGTTTCCAGCTTGCATAACCAGATAATACAATGGCTGTAATATGGAGGATGCTGGAAAGAACCAGGTATTCCAAGTCCAAAGTAATGTATTCAAAATCTATAGCACAGTGTCTGACAGTCAATGTTGGACATCATTCTTATTTCTCATGAAAAGATTAGAGAATTACACTAGGAAAGCAAAACAAAAAAACCAAAAAAATAGATGGCTAAAACCCAATAATGGAAAGCCCAGATGCATATCAGTCAGTAGGTTTGAGAGACTAGAGACTGAGGGAAAAGCAGGGTCAGAACACCAGTTGCAGTTCTAAACCCACAGAACCAACAGTTTTCCTACCAGCTTCAGCGCCTTGTCTGGTGCTCTCGAAAAAAAAAAAAAAAAAAGGCAGTGAAATAGCCAAAAAGGAAAAGTGAGAAAATGAAGGAGGAACTTGGGCCTTCCATAAACTGCATAATTAGATTTCACATGACTGAGAACACAGTATACTTTTTCTCCTACATCATTTTCCTTCACCACAAGCAAACAAACTCACAAATACACTTCTGCAATTCAGTGACAATAATTATATGTGGCTTACACGGAAGTTTCTGATTCTAGAAATTTTAGAGACCTACAGAGTCATTCCATTTTGGGAAGTGGCTGCTCTGTCACGGTTTGTCTAGGACTTTCCCAGTTTTAGAACTGAAAGTCGCATGTCCTGGGAAATCCCTCACTCTTGGAAAAACTAGAATGGTCACCTAGTGATATTTCCTTCTAACACTGGAAAAGAAGAAGACTCATCCCCATCAGTTTGACGGGGATATAACCAGCTTGCTGTTTGTGTAAAGAGAAGAGTTGATCCCTACAGGGTATAATTTGAAGGGATATCACAATCTTTTTGCTTCCAAACCAAACTGCTCCTTACCCTCAGCCCTCTTTCTGCTCCCATTCCATTGGCTGAAAATGCCTCAAACTCTGAACTGGCGAACTCTTGCGTTGGGGCTACCTGAAGCTTCCTTGCAATGCTAACGTGGTTTGGGAACTAAGAAAGTTCTTATCAGGGACTAACATTTTATCTGAACATAATGTATCAGATTAGTCAAACCCTTGGCAGATTATGGTGGAAATGAGTGGAAATCACGTAAATTTTGACGGAGTATGGAGCAGGTCAAGTATAGCAGTTGTGCATTATAACCATGTGGAGTAATTATAAAACACACTGATGCCTAGGAACTGGTTCAGTTATTCTCACATAGGATCGGGACATCTGCATTTTTTTGAAATGGCTCAGATCATTTTAGTGTACAGGTAGGGCTGAACTTCTATCCTAGAAAACAGTTCCAGAATTAAAGCAGTTGTTATAAAAAACCTTTTTCTCACAACTGCTAGCTCTGAGTGCTCTAGCATGATGAATAATGACTGGGACTGTCCCTTTTTCTAACACTCTACTGAAATCAGATTTTAATTTCTCTTTCTTCCACTAAACAAAGGGAGAGAGGAGAAAGAAAGAAAAACTTCTTTAACCAAAGTTTTTACCTTCCTTCAACCAGTATTTATTGAACATTTGCAAGAGGACAAGCGTTTGTGGGGTTCTAAGGATCTAGTGATGAATAAAGTGGATTTCACAGCCTGGTAAAGGAATTTGTGGTCTAGCACACTGCTTACCTAATAGCTCCACATTCTACATACATGAAGTTCCAAGTGCAACTTTTACCTGGTTAAAACTAATCTGTGAATTCTTTATATGAATCTCTTTTCTTTAAGTTTTTTATTATGGCAAAATACAGATATCATAAAATGGTATCATCTTAATATTTTTAAGGGTATGATTCAGTAGTATTAAATACTATATTAATATTTTCATATTTCTGTGCAAACATCACCATGTGCTTGTTGACTACTCCTTTTTCTTTTTTGAAGAAAAGTCTATTCAAGTCCTCTGCCCATTTTTTAATCTGGTTGTTTGCTTTTTGTTGCTGTTGTTGAGCTTTAGGAGTTGTCTATATTTTCTAGATATTAATCCCTTACCAGATACATGATCTGTAAATATTATGTTTCATTCTGCAGGTTGCTTTCCACTCTGTTGATTGTGTACAATGATGCACAACGATTTTTAATTTTCCTGAAGTCCAATCTATTTTCTTTTCTTTTGTTGCCTGTATCTTTGGTGTCATACCCAAGACATCACTGCCAAATCCAGTGTCATACATCTTTCTCCCCAGAGAAAGTTTAAGCATATTTTATGTTTAGGTTTTTGATCCATTTAAAATTAAGTTTTGTGTATGCTATAAGGCAAGGGTCCAACATCACTGTTTTGAAGGTTTGTTTGTTTTTTATTTGAGAGAGAGAGAACACAAGTTGGGGCTGGGAGGTCAGGGGAAGGGCAGAGGGAGAGGGAGTAGCAGACTCCCCGCTGACCAGGGAGCCCTATCCCAGGACCTTGAAATCATGACCTGACCCAAAGGCAGACATTTAACCTACTGAGCCACCGAGGCAGCCCTAACATCATTGTTTTCCATGTGGATATCCAGTTTTTCCAGCACCATTTGTTGAAAAGACTATCTTTTCCCCTACTGAACAGTCTTGCCAGCCCAGTCAAAATAACTTGATCATATTTGCAAGGGTTTATTTCTGGGCTCTATATTCTATTCCATTGGTCTATAGGTCTGTCTTTATGCCAGTTCTTCAGGTGAAATTTTGATGAGAGAAAGATAACTAGAATATCAGCAAAGGATCAAAAGAAATATCAGAGCTATAGAAATATGGGCCAGTATTTTATTTTTAGCCTGGCACATTTAAGCCATATATACTTACTATAACCCAGATCCTAGCCACCTCCAGTTTGTGTTGGTCTCTTTAGAAGCAAAAGAAGCAAAAGAAATAGTACCATAAAACCTCTGATGTTCTCTTATCACCCCTTCTCTTGCATGCCTATGTGGTCCCTGCTTGCTTTCTCCACCCTTTTCCTAATTCCAACAAACAGGCTGAGATGGAGGGCAGACTTTTATTTTTAGGTTTTAAACTTACTTTGTGTGGAATAAATTTAAAAATCTAGTTGTCAGTCATTTATACTTTAGTGTAAAATACAGAATGCTGAGACTTCGGGATACATAGAGACCACTGAGATGTAGAAACATCTTACCTGACATCTACTTCATTGTAGAGTCAGAACTATAAAAACCTAGTTATCCATTCAGTGTTTTCTTCACCCTATTGCCTCTTCATGGTGGAGACAAAAGCAGGTGTTTTACTAGAAGAGGGGTTAAGAATCCTCAATGATTTGGGCTAAGTTGTGAATGCTAACTATGTGGGGAAGGTACAAAGAAGGAGGACAGAGATGAAAAGCATTGCCTGGCTTTTGTATTTTGCTGAGATCTAGCTCTTGACCAAATCTGATTAAGAGAGAGAAGATATTTTGGAATACTGAACTAGCCTCAAAAAAACTGTTGTGTGCCCCTTCCTAGTGAAGTTTTCCAAGATGCTCTGAGGCTCTTCAAAGCACACATACAGAGCACGTATTTGAATATCAACAGTGAGAATAATGCTATTCTTGTCCTAAGGTTGAAGAGAGGATTTCTGGCTCATGATTCCACAGTCCATTTGTTACAAAACAGAGAGAGGTGAAATTCTCTCACAGCTGGTAAAGCTCTTTCCTCATCTGTAAAAAATTCTTTGTGCATTATGTCTTCTACCTATTCTCTTAATCTCTGTTCCCTTGATTTTCTGATTTCATCATATTTACAGGGAAGTCTTATTATACGAAGGACATCACCCATGATGACAGTTTAAAATAATGCTATGCAAGAAAAAGTCTTTGGTGGGTTTGATATGTAAAGCAGACAAAAAAATAAAACTAAGTTTACAAAATTCATACATTTTCTTCATGACACCCCAAGGTCTCAGCCATAGTCAAAAATCAAAACTGATCAAATTGAGGCGGGAACACACTGTACTGCTACAGCTTACTTGGACTTCCTGCCTTTGGAGCTCTTTTGTTCCTCATTTGTGATTTTCATGAGCTACCATGCTGATACAAATTTGGGTATTTCTGGGCACTTGGATGGCTCAGATAGGTTAAGCGTCTGCCTTCGGTTTGGGTCATCATCTCCAGGTCCTGGGGTCAAGCCCCACATCAGGCTCCGTGCTCAGCAGAGAGTCTGCTACTCCCTCTCCCTCTGCCTCTCTCTCTCTCTCAAAAAAATAAAAAAAAATCTTTAAAAAAATTTGGGGTATTTCTAAAATCCAGATTGGGTGTGAAGATTTCTTATTAAAAATGAAGTTAAAACAGGAAGACAAAACGTAATTTCACCAATTTGAGATTATGGTTGGATTGTATTTATTCAAAGAAAAGTTCTGCTATCATTCTTAGTAGTCATTAGTAGTGGTCTAAGGTCAAATTTTATGAATGCCTTTTAAAAATCAAGATATTTTAAAGAGGGTTTTTGACACTGTGCGTTCAGGCTTGAAATTATTTGCTTGGATGTTGCTGCCATAGGCTCTCAGTGATGTACTTGGACAGAAGTTTCAATGGATAATCAGCTAGAACATTTAGAATACTCAGAGGAAATGAGCATTTGAATGAATCATTGACCCAAACAAGAAAAGCTTCCATGTTATTTAAAATGCATCAGAAACCCTAAAATAATTAGCAGCAAATCTGAGTATAGTGGAACATCCCTAGATCGTTGCTCCAAGAGCAAAGTGATGAATCACTCTTCTGAGGCTCATCTAAAATTAATATTCCTCAAGGCTCTCTTTATAACACTTACTGTAGGGTACGTTTCACTTCATCAGAAAAGTATATGAGTAAGCTAGTATTGAAATATGCAATCTAGCCAGAAAAAATTTATTATTCCTTAGAATTTTCTACTCTTTCACAAAATACAACTTTTTGATACTGCTATCCAAACAACTCCACTAAATAAAGAAAATTGAAATGCTAACTATCTATAGTCTCTAATCTATCTAAAATGGTTTATCTGTTTGAAAGATTTATTTTTGCATTTCTTCTTGGAATTAATAATATTTCCACAAATGCACAATATTTCCACAAAAACATTATATTTCTTGATCTGGATGGTGGTTACATGAGTGTCCTCACTTTTTTTTTTTTTTAATCACTAATTAAAGTATGTTTTGCGTGTATGCTGTACCTCAATAAATTAAAAAAAAAAACAAAAACTACTATAAAAGCCTCCACGATAACACACTTGGAAAAAGTATTCTCAGATTATATCAAAGACCAAGGGTTAATTTTCCTAATTACATATAAGTCTTCTAAAATAAAAAAGATCTACAACCCAAGGGAAAAAATGTGCAAATGATATGAACACAGACTTCACAGAAAAAAGAAAATACAAGTAGGTCTTAAACATATAAGATAATGTTAAATCTTATTTAGAACAAGAGAAAGGCAAATAAGACTTTATTGAAACAGCATTTTTTGTTTACTAGCTTGTCAAAAGTCAAAAAAGGTTGATAATACTATGTGGTAGGATCAAGGAGATCAATAGACACACTTCCCCACTGTAGAGAAATGCAAACTGGTAACATTTTCATAGAGGACAATTTGATGGTATCTATCATATTTACAAATGGATTTTTTGACATAGGAGTTTCACTTCCAAATATTTAACTTATAGGTATGTTTCAACACACGCAGAGTAACACATATACAAGTATATTTATGGCAGCATTGCTTGCAAGAGCAGAAGATGGAAAACAACCTAAATGTCTATCAGTAGACTGGTTAAACAATGGTACATTCACACAATGAAATATTCTTAACCCCAGGAAAGAATGGAAATGTTCTTTATGAGCTGACATAGAAGGATCTCCAAGATCTACGGTGGGTGAAAAATAAAAACAAGGTGCAGGACAGTGTGTATAAATAGTACACGATCATTCACCCAAGAGAAAGACAGTATATATTGATATTTTCATGCATAGTCACAAAATATGCCTGGAAAGACATACCAGAAACTCCTATCATTGACTGCCCAGAGAGGGGAAGTGGGTGGCTTGGGAAGAAAGGTTCATGGAGGACTTTTCGTTATTTGGCCTTTTGCACCTTCTGAATATTGCACTAAGTGAATGTATTGTTTCCAAAATATAAGGATCATTTTTTTAAACAGGTCCATGAATTTCTTCCGTTCAAGTAATCCTAAAATGCCTTGCATATTGGAATAAAGAAGAAGCCATGTAGGTGCATAAGCTGATCTCATCCTGCTTTACAGGTTCAGAAGGAGAGGCACCTGGGTGGTTCCGTGGGTTAAATGTCCGACTCTTAATTTTGGCTCAGGTCATGATCTCAGGGTCATGAGATGGAGCCCTATGCCGGGTTCATGCTGGGTGCAGAGCCTGCTTCAGATTCTTTCAGATTCTCTCTCTCCCTGTCCCTCTGCCCCCCCCCACCCCACCACCTGCAAGCTCACTCTTTCTCTCTCTCTCTCTCTCAAAAAAATTTTAAAAATAAAAAATAAAAGGGTCAGCAGGAGACACAGCCATAATATAGGGTACAGTTATGTGAAAATTCCAGAGATTCTGTTTTGTTTTGTGCTGTATGCTGATTTTTAGAGATTGTTCACATTCCTAATAAGGTGTTTCTAGTGAATCAAATTACTAAAATACTACTAAAAAGGTAAAAACCGTGGTAGAGAATTACACAGTCTCTTTTAATAATAGTTCCATTACTCTAAGAAGTCCCAGAAATCAGATGAAGAATGTAGGTGTTCATATTCTAATTCTATTTATTGAAATACTGCTTATCTTTCTGAAGAATGCCCTTTTACAGAATGCTCTGAATAGAAGCTATAGGACATAAGAAAACGACAGTCTTGGCATTAAGACAACCAGCTTGCTGGGTTGGTGTCATATCTTATTTTGTGTTCAGAAGGCATCTAACACTGAAAATAATAAAAACTGGTTTTGGCAGTTGATTATCAAATGTAGGGCTATACAGCCAATCTGAGTGCTGTGCCAACAGCATTTATTAAAGTAGTTAGGGAAAAAAATCAGACCACATGTAGCGATGGCCTTAATTACTCTATGGTGGTAAGATAGATGCTTAGGAAAATTATTTAAATTTTTCATACCATTAGGGCAGAGAGATCATTTTGTAGTGATTACATTTGGTTTCCTACGTGCAAAAAAGCTAAGCAGATAATTATTAGTCTGTGGTCCTGCTGTAGAAGACAAGACATGTATTGAAGGCTTACTCTGCACCAAGCATTTAACTTTAGCTGAGCAGCTTTATAAAACCTACATGAGGTAAGTTTAGTTATCTACATTTTCAGAGGAGGAAACAAAGACACAGAAATTATACATTTAGGAGTGGTAGAGCCAGCATTAAAACCAACCTCTGGCCATTGGGGACAGACCAATCTTCTTCTACCACAATACTTTTATGTAAGCTACTGACTGCCCATATTTCGAATTTGCCAGCTGACCTATATAGCACTTTTTCCTTCTCCAGCACATGCGTGAGTCTAGGGTTGGGTAACTACATGTCATTGCCATGCCTCTTTAGCCTCTTTTAATATGAAACATCTCCACAGCTTTTCTTCTCTTTCACAACATGGACATTTTTAAAGAATACTGTTCCTCTGCACACTTTTCTTTTTAAATAGAAAGTTTCTTCTTTTGTGTTTTTCTGATGTTCTCTCTTACATTGATTCAGGTTTTGTATTCTTGGGTGTAGTACCACATAGGACAGTGATGTTGTTCTTAGAACATAATCATTTGGAAGCACACAATGTACATCTGTCCCTCACTGATGATTTTGATTACCTGGTCAAGGTGTTACTTAATTTCTCCACTCCATAATTACTGGGATCTTTTCCTCAGTCACAACCAGTAAGTCTGTGGGGGAGATACTTTAAGACTATGTAAATATCCTGCTCTTCACTAAAATTTCGTCCTAAGTTTAGCATGCATTGATGATTCTTGTATGATCCAGTCTTTACCATTATGGTTGCAAATGATGATTTCCGAAATCCAGCACTCCGTCTACATTTACCAGTTAAGGCCCAGTCATTCTACTTTAAGCAAGAGAAGTCATCTATCTACCAACCTACCTACCAATCATCAGTAAAAATTCGTAAGTTCATATTTTTTCAATCACTGATAACTTATTTTACTTAATTATTTAGATGTTCGAATTGTTAAGATTTGCTGGTTGATCCATTCAGCTGGCTTCTACACCCTTGTGACATCTCCCTATCGGGTGTTTGGGTATTTCTTCACTTGCTGGAATAGCAAAGGAGGTTCCTGTATCATCTTGTACCTACCTGCTCCAACCCTGGAATCAACCGTGTATCGGAGAGGCCCTAGTAGTTTTTACTAAGAATGATATTAGAGACCAAAATCTGGATGCTAGGTATGCCGACTGCCACTGCCACGTCTTTGCTTCTTGGCTCTTTCAGTAGATAGAGCCAGGAAATATATGTATGTCTAGCCATATACACATGTACATCCATACAAATAAACATACAGATACACACATATATATACACATACACATACACATACACAAGCATTACGACAGCCAGACTCCAAGATGGAGCCCAACAATCCCTGCCTCTTGGCATTCACACCCTGGTGTGAGGTTTTGTGAGAGGTTTGGTCTGAGTGACCAAAAGGACACAGCACAACTGATGATATGTCATTTCTGATATCAGGTTATTAAATACACTGTGGGGCTTCCATTTTGGTTTCTCTCTCTTCCTCTCTCCCTCCCTTTACTCTCTCTGGGAAGTATGCTACCATGTTTTAAGCAGCCTATGGAGAAGCCCACATAGTGCATAACTGAAGCTCTCAGGCAACAACCATATTAGTGAGCCTGGAAATGGGTCCCCCAGCTTCAATCAACCTTGAAGATGACTGCAGCCTTAGTCAATAGCTTGACTGCAACCTCATGAGAGACAGGGAGTCAGAACCAGCCAGCCGAGCTACTCCTGGATTCCTAACCCACAGAAACTATAAGATAATAAACGTCTGTTGTCTTAAGCTGTTAGTAGCTTTTAGGATAGTTTTACAGCAATAGATTAATATATGCATCTATACATACACATATACATTTTAGAAATCATGAGTATATACTGATTTCTCTGAGTCCAATCCCTGCTCATATTCCATATTTGTATGTCCCTTCTTCCTCATTGAGAACTCTTGCTTCCAACATCAACATATTTACTCATTTGCTTAATCCTATTATACAACCAAAGTCATCTCAGAATTTCTTGCCATACCACCACTAAACAAACTTACTTAAAGTGATCATAGGGGCACCTGGCTGGCTCAGTCAGAACAGGCAACTCTTGATCTTGGATTGTGAGTTCGAGCCCCATGTTGGGTGTAAACATTACGCAAAAATAAAAAATCTTAAAAAAAGAAAGATCACATCTGTTTGCAATTCTTCCTTCCCCAGCCTCTTCCCTACTTCAAACTGAGGATACAGAGGGAAAGTCCATGTGCATAAGTTATTTGTATTACTTCCTTCTTGATTTCTTTGTTTTCTCTCCCTGGGCATGGTTCTGGCATTTATTTGATATAAAATTAGTATAATTCCTTTCAGTTTTAAGATTTTTTTTCCCTGTTCTCATACTTGCTGATTTAATTTTACTTTTGAATATGCAGGATATTAACATGCTTTGAAAAGCCAAAACTATACAAAAAGTTACACTCAGAGAAGTGTTACTCTCACATGTGTCCCTTCTACTCTACCCCCACCCACACATTACAGGTAACCTTTTAAAAAAAATTGGTTTCTTATTTATTATTTCTGCTTTTTTACTTTGCAACAAGATGCGAGTAGATTTTCTATTTTCCTTTCTTTTACACAAAATGATGCATACAGTATATACTCTTTTGCTATTTACTATTATTTCCTTGAAATCATTCTATATAATTTCATAGAGATTGTTCTCATTCTTTTTTACAATTGCATAGTGCCCCATCATATGTACGATAGTTTATGCTGGAATATTTAGGTAATTTCCAATATTTTATAATTATAAATAATGCTAAAGCAAATAAGCTATGCATACATATTTTTATATTGTTGGAGGAGCATCTTCAGGAGAAATTCTTAGAAGTGGGATTTCTGGTCAGAGGATAAATGCATGCATAATTTTGTCTGACACTGCCAAACTCACTTCCATTTTGCATTCCCACCAGCAATGTATGAGAGTGCCTATTTCCCCACAGCCTTATCAACAGAAAATGCTGTCCAGCTTTTCAATTTTAATCATTCTGTTGAGTGAAAAATGCTGTCTCAGTGTAGCCTTATTTTGTATTTCTCTGAATATTAGTGATGTTGAGCATCTTTTTATGTTAAAGAGCCAGTTTTATATCTATTTTCATAAATTGTCTGTTTATGTCCTTTCCTCAATTTTTTCTATCAAGATTTTATCTTTGGGGCACCTGAGTGGCTGTCGGTTAAATGTCTGCCTTCGGCTCAGGTCATGATCCTAGGGTCTGGGATTGAGCCCTATGTCAAGCTCCCTGCTTCCCCCTCTCTCCCCTGCTCGTCCTTTCTCTCAAATAAATAAAATCTTACCAAAAAAAAAAAAAAAGGTTTTATCTTTCTTCTTCATTTTTAAAAGCTCTTTATATATTAAGGATCTTAGCCCTTCACCTGTGGGATATATTGCAATGTTTTCCCACAAGTTTGGTGACTGTCTTTTGAATTTACTTATAGTGTGTCTTGCCATGTAAAGTTTTTAAGTTTTATGTCATCCAATCTACCAATGTTTTCTTTTTATCGCCTCTGGAATTTGAGTGCTACTTAAGTAAACTTTTCTTCACAAAAAGCAGTTCACCTTAGGGGCACCTGAATAGCTCGGTCATTTGGCTGTTCGACTCTTGATTTTGTTTTGGGTCATGATCTCAGGGTTGTGAGATCAAGCCCTGTGTCAGACTCTGTGCTGGGTGTGGAGTTTGCTTGGGATTCTCTCTCTCCCTCTGCATCCTCCATCTCTTTGTCCCTCTCAAATAAATAAGTAAATAAATAAATAAAGCAAGCAAGCAATTAACCTTTGTTTTATACCTGTATTATTCTTTACATTTAGATCTCTGATCCATTTAGGAGTTTATTCATGTATGTCTGACCCAGTGATCTGAAATACTGCTTTGTCATCACATACTATACTTTTATATATTTGATTCTATTTCTGGACTTTCCATCTACCCCCCCCCCAATTGATCTGTTTATCCCTGCACCAATACCACACTTTAAATTATAAAAGCTTTGAAGTATGTTGTAATGTCTGGTAGTGCTTGTCCTCTCCCAGAAATGTTACTTTTCAATATTTTCCTACCAATTATTTTGTGCTTACTTTTCCACATAAACTTTGGAATAAACTTGTTTAGCTCCATTAAAAAAACTTGCTGGAATTTTTATTGGAATAACATAACATTTATACATTAATTTAGTGGAGAACTGGCATCTTGATGTTAAGAAGTTCTAACCAAGAACAGGGGATTTTTTTTTTTTTAATGTTCAAATCTACTTTTTGTCAGGAGTGTTTTATAATTTTTTTTCATATAAGTTGTTGGAGGCATAAAAATGGCCTCCCAAAGATGACTACCTACATTCTAATCCTCAGAACTTGTGAAAATTTTACATTAAATGGCAAAAGGGGAATTAAGATAGCAGATGAAATTAAGGTTACTAATCAGCTGATCTTAAATAGGGAGATTATTCTGGATTATCTGGATGTCTCAACATAAACAACAGAGAGAAAGAAAGAGAGAAAGAGAATGAGAAGAAGAGGCAGAGATGCAGAAGTGCAGAAATGCAGAAGGGTCAATGTCAGAGTGACGGTATGAGAAAGACTCAACCAACAATTGCTGTCTTTGAAGGTGGAAGAGGGCCATGAGCCAACGAATGCAAGCAGCTTCTAGAACTTAGAAAAGGCAAAAACCAGATTCTCCCACAGCCTCTCCAGAAATCAATGCAGCCCTATAACACCTTGATTATAGTCTATTTCTCACCATTTTGGACTTTCAATTTCCAGAACTGTGAAATAATAAATTTGTACTGCTTAAGCCACTTAATTTATAGTAACTTGCTAGAGCAGCGATAGGAAACTAATACATAAGTTTTGAACATTTCTTGTTAGGTTTACTCCTAAGTATTTTGTGTTTATTGCTATTGTTGTAGATAGGGTTTTTCCTATTTGTTTTACCTTGTAACTTGCCATTACTCCTGTATATAAACGTTGTTTGTTTTTGCATGATAATTTTATATGCCACTACCCTTCTGTACTTTTTGTTTATGTTGGTTTTATCATGAATCTCAAGAATTTTTCAAGTATACTATCATGTAACCTGCAGAGATAGTTTTCCTTTTCTTTTTGTACTTATACCTCTAATTGTTTTCTCTAGTCTAATTATATTGGCTAATGCCTCCAGAATAATGTTAAATAGTGGAGTGTTATAGCCTCAACATTTGTGTCCCTCTAAAATTCATATGTTGAAACCCTAACCCCTGAATATGATGACATTAGGAGATGGGGCTTTAGGGAGGTAAGTAGGATTAGATGAGGTCATGAGAGCAGACCCCTCATGAATGGCATTAGTGCCCTTATGTGAGTCATTAGACCCATTAACTTTGAGCCTTTGGGATGTAAATATGATAGTCAAGACACACTTGTTTAAAAACTCAGGATAAGGGTGCCTGGCTGGCACTGTTGGAAAAGCATTTGACTTTTGATCTTGGGGTCGTCAGTTTGAGCCCCACATTGGGTGTGGAGATTACTTAAATAAATAAAGCTGTAAAAATATAAAAATAAATAAATAAAAATAAAAACTCAGGATATTTAACATTTCTGATCCTCATCTTAAATCATTATATTCTCTTTTTATTTTTTCAAATCTTTCTTGTCCTTTATCTTACAGTAAAACTGAACTTCTTCTCATTTGGTATATAGTTCTATGGCTTTTAACTTATGGATAGATTTATGTAACCACCAACACAATCAGGATACACAGGAGTTTCATCACCCAAAATGCCCTCTCATGCCAACTCTTTTAGTTATCACTTCCTTTTTATTTTTTATTTTTTTAAAGTAATCTCAAAATCCAACATGGGGCTCGAACTCATGACCTTGAGATCAAGAGTCACATGTTCTACCAACTGAGCCAGCCAGGTGCCCCCATTACTTTCTTTTTAAATGAAATAAATATCATACATTTAAAAAAATTCAATTTCTTGACATATCCATTAATTTCAAATTGTATCTTGTCCTTTATTCCATCATAGATACTATATTAGTTTTCTGCTACATCACAAAATAACACAAAATAAATGACTTAAAACAATACCCCTTTATCATCTCAGTTTCTCTGGATCAGGACTTTGGGTATGAATTATCCAGATCCTCTGCTTAAGATCTCACAAGAATGAAATTAAGATAATTAAGAAGCCAGCAAGGGATGGGGTCTCATCTGATATTCTGGGTCCTCGTCCCAAGCACATTCAGGTTGATGGCAGAATTCAGTTCTTCTCAGTGGTGGGATCAAGAACCTCAGCTTCTAGAGACCACCCTTCTCTGTACATAATTCACAACATGACTGTTTTCTTCCTCCTTGACATCAAGAGGAAAGTATCTGCTGTTGCTTCTTGTCTCTTTCAGGGTCCACCTGATTAGGTCTGGCCCAATCGGGATCATCTCCCTTCTGATTAAGTCACAGTGAACTGTTAGGGAACTTAATTGCATCTATAATATCTCTTGCCATATAACATAGTCACAATAGTGCCATCCATCATTTTCACAGGTTCAGACCACACTCAAGAGAGAGGATTATACAGGGGTTGTTCACCAGGTGGTAGGAATCTGAAGGCCATCTTATAATTCTGCTACAGATACCACAGATATATATTTTTTTAACTTAAAGTATTCTATTTTGTTGTTGTAGTACACTGAAGTGACAACAGAAACTGGGCAGGTGACATAAGTGAGTAACCTGAACCAGGTGTGGTAAATAATACAGCCATGTTCTGCTTAGCAAGGGTTGGGAAGAGAGGAAGTGTGCAGCTACTTAATCCCAAGTAAATGTCAGTCAAGGTCATGGACAACTAGTGCCAGATCACCTGACTTTTTCAAGAGATATTATAAATTTGAATTTGTATATGTAATCTGCCATTTTTTAAAATGTAGGAAGCTAGATAAAAATTTTTAAAAATATTGTGTGGGCTAAACAATTAGGGCTGCGTTCAGACTATCAGTTTATAGAACTGACTTACAGTGACCTCATGATTGTATAAGTAAAATGGCTAAGGTTAGGAGACCTGCCCAAACATCACTGAAATACTCAATGTCAGGGTTTAAAATAGAACTCAATTCTTGTGGTCCCTAGCACTGCCTTTATCTTAAATAATCATTGAACCTGTTCCACTGTTACATATTCAAATAACCCACTTGAAATTCACAGTGCTTTAAAGAGGTTGATCATTTCTCAAGACATTCACCTTTCAAACCAAAAATTCTGAATAATTTTCATTTCCTTTTATCTTGAAATCAAATACCAAAAGGCAGATTTTTATTCATGGTACCTCTATTTAAGACAAGGTATAATTTATCATGTATTTGTAACACTTTGAGTATTGCTTTTGATAAAAACATCTGCCAAGAGATAAATGATGTGATATCTGGATAAACAGTTGCCTGCAAGTTGAGAAGCAAAGGTTCTTCTTAATTAACTTATATCATATTAGACACTTATGTCAAGGGGTGCTTCATGGAATTTGACATTAGGACAAATATTATTAATAATAAATCTATCTTTCAGGTGTATTATAAAGTATAATTAGTTACTATCTGAAGAGTACTTTGTATGTAGAAATTACTTTACAAATCCCAAGTACAATTTCTCATTAATAACCCTGAATGCTTTGACATTAATCAAATGTGAATTAATTTGACATGAAAATTGCCCATGACCCAGGAGTGGTATAAATGATGTAATTATACAATATAGTACTATTAACTATAGTTGCCACGCTGTAAAAGTGCCAAGAGAGTAAATCTTAAAAGTTCTTATCACAGGAAAAAAAAGAGAATCTGTAACCACATATGGTGAGGGATGTTAACTACACTTATTGTGGTGACCATATCACAATATATATAAATATTGAATCATTATGTTGTACCTTTAAAACTAATATAATGTTGTATATCAATTATAACTCAAAACATAAAAAAAAACAAATGATATATTATGAAACTCAATGATTCTAAACAAACAGGAAGGAATAAATAGTGGAAATAATTATAAGCATTTGGAAAATAGTTAAACACTAAACCAAAACAATTTGGAAAACCCAAGGAAGACTGTTGCACAGAAAAATTATAATAAAATCGTAGGGGGAAACAGTAAGATTTAGGCATTTGACTATTGCATTGGGTTAAAATGAGTCTCTCTCTTTTTAGAATTAATCATTTGAATTCATGTGAAAACCCAAAAGGAATCAAATCAAGAAACTAACTAACCCCCATAAATCCTTGAAGTACTGAAAGACTCATAAAAACTTCTGAGATTACAGACAGGCATATTTTATTACTGGGCTGAAGAACAGCTCCTTTTCAAACCATTGCCCAGTAGCTTTGAATTAAAACTACTGCCGTGGCACCTGAGAGGCTCAGTTGGTTAAGCATCTGCCTTTGGCTCAGATCATGATCCCAGGGTCCTGGGATCAAGCCCTGCATCAGGCTCCCTGCTCAGTGGAGAGCCTGCTTCTTCCTCTCCCTCTGTCTCCTGGCTCTTGCTCCCAATCTCTATCTCAAATAAATAAAATCTTTTTAAAAAATAAATAAAAATAAAACTACTGCTGTTAGGGGTGCCTGGGTGGCTCAGTCAGTTAAGTGTCTGACTCTTGGTTTTGGCTCAACTGGTGATCTCAGAGATCAGGCCCCCAGTTCAGGCTCCATGCTCAGCAGGGAGTCTGCTTGAGATTCTCTCTCTCCCCTCCCTCTGCCCCACACCACGTGCTCTCTCTTTTCCTCTCAAATAAATCTTTTAAAAAACTACTGCTGTTAGAACTTATATGAGTCAATAATAAAAAGACAAGCCAATTTAAAAATGGTCAAAGGATCTGCACAAACATTTCTTCAAAGACATATAAGTGGCCAATAAGCACATGAAAAGATGATCAATATCATCAGTCATTAAGGAACTGCAAATTTATTTTTTTTAAGATTTTATTTTTTAAGTAATCTCTACACCCAACATGGGGTTTGAACCCACAACCCTGAGATTAAGAGTCACACACTCCCACTGACTGACCAGCCAGGCCCCAAGGAAATACAAATTTAAATCACAATGAGAAATTACTTCATACCCACTAGAATGGCTAGAATCAAATCATCAGGTAATAACAAGTGTTGGCAAGGACATGGAGAAATTGAAACCTTCATATACTGCTGGTGGGAATGTAAAATGGTGCTGAACAAATGAATGACTGGGTGCAGAGTTTGCATGAATAGCTGTGGGTTTATCAGATGATAAAGTAACACTTGCAGAACCTATGAGTTGAGAGCACAAAAAATTCATATAAGGCAGTGAATAGCACATGATTTTCAAAATTGCCTTAGGAGCCCACCCCAAAAGATATATCTGTAAACATACTAATTACAATATGTAAGTCTATTAAAGAAAGGTTCACCCAATTGTGACTTGACAGGTGATGCAAGGGTTTTCACTACCAAATGGTTATGGTGCTAGTTTATATTTGGATAGAAGATGCATTTAGATATTATGTGAAAATTAAACTTGGAAGATAAAATATTGAGAGAAACCTTAAATTCTAGAAACAAATGAAAAGAGTTGCTGATATGAGAAGAAAGCTACCAAAAAGAGGTCCAGAGATCTGATTTATTTAGATTAAAGAAATGACATTTCAGGTAGAAAAACACTTTAAAAAAGTGTCTGACTTGAGAGGAAAACAGACTTTAGATTGAAGAGGTCTGAAGAACAGTAAAGCAAGAGCAAAGGGCAAACTCAACTGAAATTGGGAAAATATTCCTGGAGCTAATTACAGTCAGAAAGTGGAACCATTTCCCTAAAGAGGTAATTATAGCAAACTCAATAGCAATGTTCAAATGGAAATTAAATGTTTATGGAAAATGTGGTGTTCATTTTTCTGATACAAGAAGTTCTACTAGCTGACTCATGAATTCATCACCCTCTCCCATCTACTCCTTTTATCCTTTTGCTTCCTATGAAGTTTTTCATTTTATCTGAGCCTGGGTCTGATGAGTGGTTTACAACTGTGTGGTTAGTCAGCATTTTATATTTTACAGGAGGCATTGATCTGAACACCATATTTAAAATTTCATCAAAGACTAGGCCAGTAAATGTTATACAATATAATTTTCTCAGCTTAAGTTCAGTGCAAGAAGCTCTATCTCAGGCTAAGATTTCCCAATCTAAGTGACACTGTCACTTAGTAAAATAGTTATTTCTCTTATTCAAACATTGAATATTCTATTAGAATACACTATACTTCTTACATATTTCAAGATACAAATTGGGATTTCTGGTTCAAGTAGCAAATTCAGAACAAGTGTTTATCTCCTCTCTCTCCCTAGACTCCTATCATATAGAAAGGAATAAACAAGTTACAAATGGTACCTATACTTATTGTGGTAAGCATTACATATTGTACAGAATTGTCAAATCACTATGTTGCACACCTGAACCTAATGTAACATTGTACATCAACTATACTTCAATTTTAAAAAAAGGAATAAATGTATAAAACATCAATGGAGGAGAGATTTTGGGAAATTTCTGGAAGATAAAAAAAAAAAAGGAGGGAAGCAGATGTTATGGGGAGGTAGGAACCTAAAAAGAGAGGGGTTGATGGACCAGCTACCTCCTGAATGGCCCCACCCAGCCGCCTCCTCCCCCAGCTCTCCACCCCTCTGTCAAGGCCACTCAGAAGTTATTCTTAGCCAAAATAATAAAATTAATATATTAATAGTAAAATTTAGTGAACATCCTAAGAGAATTAGGTTTATTATGTAGCCTAATAACTGCAACTATTATTACCATTTTGACATTTTTTTCCAATTCAGATCAGATTTTTTTCAATACATATATTTCATTTTTTTAATAGTTACATAATCCACTTTTTTTAGGTTTTTATTTAAATTCTAGTTAGTTAACATTACATAGTATAATACTGATCTCAGGAGAATTTAGTGATTCATCACTTACATGTAACACCCAGTGCTCATCACAAGTGCTCTCCTTAATACCCATTTAGCCCATCCCCATTTAGCCCATCCCCCAGTCACCTCCCTCCATCAACACTCAGTTTGTTCTCTATGGTTAAGAAATCTCTTAAGGGGGCGCCTGGGTGGCACAGCGGTTAAGCGTCTGCCTTCGGCTCAGGGCGTGATCCCAGCGTTGTGGCATCGAGCCCCACATCAGGCTCCTCTACTATGAGCCTGCTTCTTCCTCTCCCACTCCCCCTGCTTGTGTTCCCTCTCTCACTGGCTGTCTCTATCTCTGTTGAATAAATAAATAAAATCTTTAAAAAAAAAAAAAAAGAAAAAAGAAATCTCTTACGGTTTGCCTCCCTCTCTTTTTTCCCCTATGTTCATCTATTTTGTTTCTTAAATTCCACACAGGGGTAAAATCATGTGGTATTTGTCTTTCTCTGATTGACTTACTTTGCTGAGCATAATATATTTTCCCTCTATCCACATTGTTGCAAGTGGCAAGATTTCATTCTTTTTGATGGCTAATATTCCAATATATATATATATATGCCACATCTTTACCCATTCATAAGCCAATGTACGTGTAGGCTCTTTTCATGGTTTGGCTATTGTTGATAATGCTGCTATAAATGTCAGGGTGCATGTGCCCCTTTGAATCTGTATTTTTGTATCCTTTGGGAAAATACCTAGAAGAGCAATTGTTGGGTCATAGGGTAGTTCTATTTTTAACTTGCACTCCATTCACAATGGCTTTCGTTCAATCTGGGAACACTATTCTTCCTCCTGCCTCAGGTCTCTGGCAGCTGCTAACTTACCTCCTGTGGCACCCCTTTCAGCAAACCGTATTTTATTAAACCTTTGGATTTCATTTCAAATGTCATTCCTCAAGGAGAACTTTCTTTATTGGGTCAGGCACTGATTCCATGAATTCTTTTAAGATTTTTATTTATTTATTTGACAGAGGGAGACAGCCAGCGAGAGAGGGAACACAAGCAGGGGGAGTGGGAGAGGAAGAAGCAGGCTCCCAGTGGAGGAGCCCAATGTGGGGCTCGATCATGCCCTGAACCTAAGGCGGATGCTTAACAACTGAGCCACCCAGGTGCCCCTGATTCCATCAATTCTTATCCTTTTCCTTCCTCACCAATCTCTTAAATTCTATGATGGAAGGAACAGTATCTATTTTGCTTAGAGCAAAACAGTGCCTGGCATATAGTAAGTCTTCAATAAAGTTGGCCTTTGTCTCTCAAGCCCCCAGCTCTACATCAGGTCACCACGACTGAGGCAAAACTTCCAGTTCCAAAGACAAAGCTCCCACACCCTGTAGAAGGAGGGATAACAGCTACAAGAGGCCATTCAGAAATCTTTTAAATAACTTCAGCAATACTTAATTTTAAGATTTTATTTATTTATTTGACAGAGAGAGAGAAAGACAGCACAAGCAGGGGGAGTGGGAGAGGAAGAAGCAGGCTTCCCTCTGAGCAGGGAGCCAGACACAGGGCTCGATTCCAGGACCCTGGGATCATGACCTGAGCCAAAGGCAGCCACTTAACCAACTGAGCCACCCAAGTGCCCAACAATAGTTAATATTTATTGGGCATTTAGCATGAGAAGGCACGAGATAAGGATTTTATTTTATCTTTTTAAAAAGATTTTACGTATTTATTTGAGAGAGAGAGAGCGCAAGCAGGAGGGCTAGGAGAAAAGAGAATCTCAAGCAGATTCCATTCTGAGCACAGAGTCTGATGTGGAGCTCGATCCCAGGACCCTGATATCATGACCTGAGCTGAAACCGAGTCAGACGCTTAACCAACTGCATCACCCAGGCACCCCAAGAAAAGCATTTTAAACATATTAGCTTATATAATTCTATCAATAACCTATGAACTAGGAACTATTATTTTAACCATTTTACAAATGGGCAACAGTGAGAGAAGTTCAGTAATCTGCCTTAATCTCACAAATAACTGGCAGAATCAACTTTCCAATAAAAATCACTGTGCTATACTGTGTTGCTACAACATGGATCTTCTAATGGTAAAAGTGGCACAAATTACTACAATTGCGAAAGCCTGGCTGTTAACTAGGCAGTCAAGAGGTACTGTTGGGCAATTTTTCTAGCAAACATAGACTCATGCCTCCTTTTATTTTAAGTCACAAACTCAGTATCTTTGCCTTAGATATATTTGTGGTTGTGTTTAAGTGTACGTTATACATATGAATATAACATACATGATTTTAAACGGGCCAGTCACTTCTACAGGAATTATTATTCCAAGGCACAGAAGCTGTAAACGCGTTAGAGAGGACATGGACTCTATTATGTTCCATTACTGAAGAGTTTCTATCTTATAGTCTCCAGGTCAATTAGCCCTATAGCTGAATCAATACTGGACCATTCTGATTGGCTTGGTATCAAGCACTGTATCTGTGTACTACAATGTGCCCAAACTCCCAATTGTGGGTATATGCAAAGTGGTGGAAATCGATAAGTGCCTTGTATCTACCCACTCCACAACTATAAGTGAGAGAGATGGCCCTGCAACTAGTCCCCACCACTCCCAGATTTCAGTACTTTTCTGTCAGTACAATCCTGGGCAGCACAGAGAAGTGGAAGAGTACACTGCTGTCCCCACAGAGGATTCCATAGGACAGAATTTAACCTCTGGCTTCTCTATTTTTTTCTAGTTTTGTATTCCATATAGCTCTACCTTTAAGCAACAAGGGAGGTCAGGCCACATGCCTTTAACTCTATATAGATGGTGCCCTCTCCTGGCTGCCAGAAGTATGACACATGTAGCTAAACCACTTAACTCTACCCCAAAAAAGGCCCAAAGGATTTAGAGAACTAGTTAACAAATGAACAGAACTACAGTTGGCCCCTGAACAACACAAGGGTTAGGGGAACTGACACCACCCCCTCCTTGGGCAGACAAAAAATCCATGCAAAACTTAACTCTCCCAAAACTTACCTACTAATAGCCTACTGTTGACACAAAGCCTTACCAACAGCATAGCTGATTAACACATATTTTGTATGTTATATGTAATATATACTGTACTCTTACAATAAAGTAAGCTAGAGAAAAGAAAATGTTATTAAGAAAACAATAAGGAAAAAAATTTACAGTGCTGTACTGTATTTATCCCAAAAATCCATACATAAGTAGACCCACATGGTTCAAAAAGGGTCAACTGTATTTACCGGTTGTAAGGAATTACTCTAGTGTTGGCACACCATGCAATGCAATAAAAATACTTTTAAAAATTCTGAAAGCTGGGGTACCTGGTTGGCTCAGTCGGTTAAGCACCTAACTCTTACTTTTGGCTGGGGTCATGGTATCAAGCCCCATGTCAGGCTCCACACTCAGCATGGAGGCTGCTTAAGATTCTCTGCCTCTCTACCTGCACCCCAGTGTTTATGGCAGCTATGTCCACAACAGCCAGACTATGGAAAGAACCCAGATGTCCATCGACAGATGAATGGATAAAGATGTGGTATATATATATAATGGGATGTTATGCAGCCATCAAAAAAATGAAATCTTGCTATTTGCAATGACATGGATGGAACTAGAGGGTATTATGCTAAGTGAAATAAGTCAATCAGAGAAAGACAATTATTATATGATTTTGCTGATATGTGGAATTTAAGAAACAAAACAGGATGGTAGGGGAAGAGAGGAAAAAATAAAACAAGACAAAATCAGTGAGAGAGACAAACCATAAGAGACTCTTAAGCAGAGGAAACAAAGTGAGGGCTGCTGGGGGGGGAGTGGGATGTGGGGATGAGGTAACTGGGTGATGGACATTAAGGAGGGCTCATGATGTAATGAGCACTGTGTATTATATAAGACTGATGAATCACAGACCTGTAACTCTGAAACCAATAATACATTATATGTTAATTAATTGAACTAAAATTAAAAATTAAAAGCATATATGGCCACACAAAAACTTGTACACAAATGTTCAAAGCAGCATTATTTATAGCAGCCAAAAGGTAGAAATAACCTAAAGGTCTATTAACTGATGAATGAATAAAAAATGTGGTATATCCATAAAATAAAATATTATATATATTTTAAAAAAGAGATTCTCTGCCCGTCTCCACCGCTCATGTGCTCCTGCCATCTCACAAAAAAAAAAAAAAAAAAAGAAGAATTCTGAAATCTTCCTACCACATGGTTTCTCAAGTAAACTACTATTATGGAAACAGTTCACCTTTGCTTTATAAATGAGAGGGTAAAAAATCCAAACTACTTCTATCAAGCAAGATCTGACAATTAAGGCTTTGTCAGACCAAAACAGTGAAAACGTATTTCATAGGCTCTGGAGCCAGCCAGCAGGTTGGGGTCTGAACCTGGTTCTACCATTTACCATTTACTTGGTTTATACTTCTACACATCTCTATCTGAGTAGCTTTGGGCAAGTTACGTTACCTGAATTCCAAATACCACAAAATGGGATCATATACACTACCTACTTCATAGAGTTTATTATGCAGGTTAGATTTAATACACTGTGACAGAAAGCACTTAACACTGTCCCTGGCACATATTAAATCCTCAATAAATGGCAGCAATTATTATGATAATGAAAATGATGTAAAACAATGATCTCCAAAGGTCTTTGATTATTCACTTCTATCAGAAAAAAGTTTTTTGAATAATGTACCCCCAACATATATATATTACTTTATAAATTATATTCACATACACCAATGCATTATGTATAATATTTTAAAATACAGAACTGGGGCACCTGGGTGGCTCAGTCCTTAAGCGTCTGCCTTCGGCTCAGGTCATGTTCCCG
The DNA here is from genome assembly GCF_024610735.1 of Ursus americanus. Taxonomy (NCBI): domain Eukaryota; kingdom Metazoa; phylum Chordata; class Mammalia; order Carnivora; family Ursidae; genus Ursus; species Ursus americanus. Next base: position 4,120,067 of record NC_142131.1, read on the forward strand.
GGGTCCTGGGATCGAGCCATGCATCGGGCTCCTGGCTTTGCGGGAAGCCTGCTTCTCCCTCTCCCACTCTCCCTGCTTTTGTTTCCTCTCTCACTGTGTCTCTGTCAATAAACAAATAAAATCTTTAAAAAAGTAAAATAAATAAAAAATAAAAAAAAAGAACTGTTTGAAGGGTGCAACACAATGTTTATATTTGTAAACACAAATATAAATAAAATTTCTACTCTTTTCTTTCCACATCCCAGTGGATTGTCTTGTGCAACTCCTGGTATGTGTGCACCCTACTGGAGACTACTGATCCAAAGGCTCAAAATAAAAGGCATTTCCCAGAGGATCTACATCCACGTTCAAGTTCATACTTCTCCTCAAAAACCCCTTACCACCCTTCTCTCTAAACATACCGTCCACAAAACGTGAAGTCCTAAAGACTAGTGTGGGGAGCTTGCTTTCTGCCTCTCCCGTAAGTCACATTCACTGTACCTGATGGTCAGTTCACATCCAACCTATACCCAAACACTAGGACCCATCTTATCTGTCCTGTCCTCTATTGTCAGCCCTACATGAATACGTGTTATCTTGGTCTCTACTTGGTTTATATTTCTACACATCTTATTTCTCCAGCAAGGCTGTAAGACCTGAAGATAAGAACCATGTCTTAGGCTTCTGGTGATCTCTGGTACCCAGACAGCCCTGATGCTGGTGAATGAGAACTTCAAAAAAATACCTGTTGAAACATTTACATGCAAGTTTCTTTTTTAAAAGTATTACAATAGCTTCCTTGTCTAAAAGTTTGTTGTATCACATAAACTAACCATAAAAATTGAAGTTTCTTGCTACATGTTATTCAAATCTACTTTTTTTGGTTTTTTTTAGGGAGAGTACAAGCAGGGAGTGGCAGAGGAAAAGACAGAATTTTAAGGAGGCTCCACACCCAGCGCAGAGCCTGACTCAGGGCTCCATCTCATGACCCTAAGATTATGACCTGAGTCGAAATCGAGAGTCAGACACTTAACTGACTGAGTCACACATGTGGCCCTAGAATCTACTTCTTAGAATAAAGCAATCTTATAGGTGAAAAGAACTGCCTTATTTTTCAAATATGAAAACCAAGATTTGGAGATTAAGTGATTTCATTTTTCCAAAGGAAATTTTCAGAGTTCAAGATAATTCTTAGTTCATCAGAATAAAAATGTTTGAAGTGGATGGGCAGAGAATTTAGACATTCCTTTTTACAGCTTGGTTCAAATGAGATCCTTTAGGACAGGAAAGCCTCTTTCTGTCTTCCTTGTCTCTGCACCTCATTTGTCTACAGTTTTAGGTATTTTTTTATGTTGTACAAAACCACAAGGCTTTTAAAATCTGTCACACACACACATACACACACACATACACACACACACAAAATAAGCTGCCCTTGTTATATAAGGTACCCTGAGGATTGAACATAAGCAGTACTAGGCAGTTAGATGACCTAAGTATAAGATGATGACTATCGAATAGAGAAAATCAATTGCCTTTTTTTCCCTCCTCAGAAAGTGCCCTGTAGGGGATAGATAAGTGCAGGCTGTAAATAGTTTATTACTTGGTAGTTCTTCCTAATGGCAGGCAGTAGCAAAGCTGACAAGGTAACACGTAGTCACTCAGCCAAAGGTCACTTTCTGTGGCCCAGCAGCCTTTCCACTTGGAAATACAATCTGGGTCTAATGTTGATTTGAAAGGAGAGGTCATTATACCACCCAGCTCCAGGCATCAACTTTCTAAAGGTTTTTAAATTGTGCTTCTTTTAAAAATGAACTCAAACCTGTGATATTTGTGCTTTATTGCTAGTGAAAAGACCTGATTACCGTGGTCAGCTTAACTGCTTTTATTGAGAAGTGGAAGCCAAGTAGTGGAAAATAAATCTTGTGGCTCCGTGTAGGAAGCCTGAAATAAAATTCATCACTCCAGTTAGCTTTCAGAAATAAAAAGGATGAGGATGGGGCTTTGGTTTCTTTTGATTTACGACGGCCTGTGCAAATATATAGGGACACTGTGTGGGGTCTGAAGGCTGCTGCCCTGAAGAGGGTCACTGGGGATTACTGAGCAGAAGAGAGAGACCTCTGGACAGCACTGGCTCTTGCGCAGTAGCAAGAGACTAGTTCTGAGTCACCCTGCACTGGGCAGAAACACTAGAACATCACAATTAGACTTACATTTAAAGCTCTCCACCACCCTCCTGCCAAATAAGCCTACCCTTGAGGCTAAACCTAAGCAATTCTACTAGGAAGGGGAAGTGGAATCTACATTTACAGATGTAATTTTATGCTAATAATAATAGTGATGCTGGCCATAGTCAGTTCAGTCATTTGGCAATGATTCAGGTTTGGCTGTTTGGGGGCCAATTAGCTCCAAGTAGAATAATGCTGATTATTACATATGATATGTTTTTCCTAATTATGTCCCCTGTTCAATCTCTTACACTATCTATATTCAGAAATTGTATAACACCTGCTTGAATATATCTCCCATACCCGTGGGTCTTCACAGCAACTCTGAAAACAGAGGTAAACTAACTGCTTATTTCATAATTCAGCCCTTATTGCGTGAAGAAGGAAAATGGCTCAAGCTCAATTTATGCGTGTTTTCACGGTTTACATTTTGAAACCTAACTACAGGCAGGTTATTCAGCACATCCAATAATTCCTTTGGGAATTTTTTTTGATTATGTGAATATACTTCAGAAGTAAGTTATTCAGGGGCGCCTGGGTGGCACAGTCATTAAGCATCTGCCTTTGGCTCAGGGCGTGATCCCAGAGTTCTGGGATTGAGCCCCACATCAGGCTCCTCCGTTAGGAGCCTGCTTCTTCCTCTCCCACTCCCCCTGCTTGTGTTCCCTCTCTCGCTGGCTGTCTCTGTCAAATAAATAAATAAAACCTTTAAAAAAAAAAAGAAGAAGTAAGTTATTCAAGCTAGCTTGGGTGTGTGTGCTGAGCATGTAATAACCCTGCAATATTATATTGGCCACAGAGACTTCAGGTGGGCAGCCCCTACCCGTCCCTTGCTGCAGCAATGCCACTTTATCTTGAGGACATCACTGTCATCTCCACTCCTCAGCACCACAGCATGACAGTCCATTTTGAAGCTCATCAGGCTGAAATCAGAGCTGCAGTTTCTGTATCTCAATGGAAAATGTATTCCTCAGTTTTAAGCTGACTAAAATGAACGAAGAGCTGGTTTTGTTTCAAGGAGAGTGAATGCATTCACAGCAACATATAGTTTAAGAAAACCAGAGGTTGAGAGAAAAACTGCCACGAAAATGATGACGGGTTTGTATCAGTATTATGAAAGGAGTGATACACATCAATAAGAAAAACAAACTCTAATAAATGAAGTACAAAATGAACAAAGACAACCCTCAAAAGAAAAAAAAAAATAGCCAGTAAACAAACTTGAGAAAAATGTTCAGTACCGTCAGTAATTTACCAATAAATGCAAATTTTAAAAAGAAGATATTGTTTTCATCATTTAAATCAGCAAAAAATTAAACAAAATTAAAATACCCAATGCTGCTGAAGTGGCAGTCTGTCAGTCTGCTGCAAGCTACCACATTTTAATTGGCTCATCCCTTTAAAGAACATTTTGACAACAAGCATTGAGAATGTTAAAACTACGTATTTTTGGTTCAAGAGTCCGTAAGAAAATAATCTAAAATGAAGAATCTCATGCATAAGGACATTCATTTCAAAATTATTTATATTAGCAAAAATTTGAAATAACCTTGGTTGTCAAAAATAGGAAAATGTTAAACAAATGGCATATTAGATAGCCATAAATTAATGCTATCATGAACCTTCATTCATACCTAAAACAATGTTTACACTCTTCTGGTCAGTATAACAGTTTTGAACTGTGTGAAATATGTCTCCTTCGACTCAATATATTAAAATTTCAATTAAAATAAAACTTAAAAATTTTTAATCTATAAATAAGCTCAATTAAAAAATTTTTTAAAGTCTGAATGCACAAGTTGAACAATAAACTAAATACATCCTAAAAAGAAGTAATGAACTGGGAGACAGAACTAGGAATCCCACTGAGAATTCAAAAACAACATAAAGAGATAGAAAATATGAATGAGATAATAAGAGACATGGGGGATTAGAAAGGTTAGGACCAGTATCTAATTTAAATTTTAGGAATAAAGAATAGAGACATTGGGAGAGGCAATATTTAAATAAAAAATGGGTTAGATTCTCCAACTGTAAAGAGACATGACAAATAAAAGGGATACACCATGTCCTGAGGAGAGTAAAACCAATGCACATCTAACCACATCATAGCAAAGCTGAGAATATTAAAATCACAGAGAAAATCCTAAAAGCTATCAGAGAGAAAAGTCAGATTACCTACAAGAGAACAATAATGGGCTTGGGTAACTCACCTCTGAAGTGTATCCACATAATAAAGAAAAAATCCCAAAGATATTACTGGAAATGCTGAAGCCCTTCACCAGCAGTTGGGTTTTTCAACAGTGCTTATCTGTACGTATGAAGGGATACTTATTTCTGTATGTGGTGTACTTTGCTGCCTTACTGAATTCTCTCGGTGTCTACACAGTTTTCATTTGCTTCTTTGGTATTTTCCATGTGTATAATTATATCACCTAGAAATAACAATACTTTTACCTCCTTTTTATCAGTGTTTATTCATTTGGTTCCTTGGTTTTATCTAATTGTGTTAACCAGAACTTCTGGAACAATATTAAATAGGCACATCCTTATCTTGCTTGTCACTTTATGATTTCCAACATACAATCTTTTTTTTTTTTAAGATTTTATTTATTTGAGAGAGAGAGAGCATGAGAGAGAGAGACAAGCAGACTCCACCCTGAACAGGGAGCCTGACAATGAGGGGCTTGATCCCAGGACCCTGAGATCATGACCTGAGCCAAAGGCAGACACTTAACCGACTGAACCACCCAGGCGCCCCTCCAGTATACAGTCTTAAATTAACAAGATGTCACTTGAAGGTGGAGATGAATTCTTCCTTAACATGATAAAACACATCTACTGATTCCTGTTTTATTATTTAATAATGAATGGATGTTGAGTATTATTAAATACATTTTCAGCATCTATGAAGATGATTATGTAATTTTCCCCGTTTTGATCATAATGATAAATTTTATTAACAGTTTTTTTGCTGATGTTGAATTATTCCTATACTTCTAGATAAAATGCTACTGGTCATGATTTATTATCCTTTTTATGTGCTGCTGAGTTTTGCTTATTAATGTCTTATTTAACTTATTACATAGATAGTCACAAGAAAGACTAAGCTGTCGTTTTCTGTTTTCTTTTCTTTGTTGTTATATTTGGGTTCTGATATCAATGTTTTCTCATTTTATAAAAAGGATTGGGAAGCTTTAGTTCTTCTATATTCTGTAATAATTTAGATAGTATTGGAACTATCTGACTTTTAGGAGCTAAATAAAATTCACTCATGAGACCATCTGGACCTGATGACATTTGGGGGGTTGCTTTTTGACAACTTTCCACACTTCTTCTCTGGTAATTCCTGTTTGTGTATTCAAATCTCTTCTAAGTTCAGTTTTGCTAATTTAATTTTTTCCTATGAAACTGATCATTTCATCAATATAAATATATTACACATCTCATATATACACATATATATATGCATAAAATCTCAAACTTACAAAACAGTTGCAAACACAAAGCTGTTTTCTCCAAACCCTCTGAGTGTGACTTGTTGACATGATGCATCATTATACAAAGTATTAGTGTAATTTTCCTAAAAACAAGTCTCCTCTCTGATATATTACCATCATCTAATCATCCAACTTCATTTAGGCTTCACCCATTGTACCGAAAATATCCTTTAAAGCTGAAAGATCTAGTACAGAATCACATGTTCCATTTAGTTATCACATCCCTTCAGTGTGGAAGAAGACTCATTCTTTCTGTGAGTTTCATGATCTTGGCACTTTAAAACATTATCAACCAGTTATTTCGTAGAGCATCACTCAATTTAGGTTTGTCTAATGATTCTTCATGATTAAAATTCAGATTAAGTGTCTTTGGTAGGAATATCACAGAAATGATGAGAAAAAAATATTGATTTTTGTGGTTAAATTCATCCCTCTCTTTTTTATTGTCTCTAGATTGAGTCATAACTAGAAAGATTTTCCCACAATAAGATTAAAGATGTATTTTTATCCATATTTGTACTTAAATTGTTAGAATTTTACACTTTGATCTCTGAGAAACTTGATGTTTATTCTTGTGTATACTGTAATATCTTATTGTATCTTTTCCCACATGGCTATCCCAGTCCATCTTTGACTCGGTGATTTGAGATGTTATCTTTATCATATACTGGATTTCTGTATGAACTTGGATCTCTGTCTGGGCTCTCTATTCTGTATTATTTATCTGTCTGTCTATACATGTACCAGTACCATACTGCTTTAATTATAGGAACTTTGTATTATGTTTTAATGCCTGGTAAGAGTAGTCCTCCCTCATTTTTTGTTTGTTTAGTGTTTTTTTTCTTGGCAATTCTTACATGTTTGTTTTTCCACAGGAATTTCAGGATCAACTAACTCCATATTAAAGCCTGGTGATGTTTTTATTGGAGTTGCATCATATTAATAAATTCACTTACGGAGAATGTCATGTTTTTGTATTCAAGAATAGAGGATATACTTTGCATTTATTCAAGTCCATGTTTGTGTCTTTCAGAAGTGTCTTAAGGTTTACCTTGCACAGGTTTTGGACATTTCTTAACTTTATTCTTAAATACCTGTTGCTATTATAAAAGGGAGTTTTATCTATTATGTAGAGGACTTTATTTTGAAACAAGACAAAATGGCTTCACCTTACAGTTCCCTCTCTTACTTCTTCCACCTAATATAAGTTGTTTATTTCATAAGTCATCCCTCGTAGGCACAGGGCCACCATATCTGGTCTATGTGGGTAGTGTATTTCCTGTCTCCAGAGCATACCACGCACCTGTAATCCATGGCTGTATGAGAAGGCCTTGCCAGGAAGCCTACAACATTACCTATGATATCCATACAGAAAGGATATAGTAAGGTCTGCAGAGTATGACTTGTCATAGATTACATTTGGCAATGTCTAGCAAACATGAGTCACTCTGTTCTCTAAGCAGCTCATCTAAGTAGTTATAATTATTTATTTGATTATATGTCCATCCTCCTTCAATCTGAATCCCTCTTTGAGAGGTATGATGCCTTAGTTATTTATGAATTAATAGTACTTGGCACATGTAATACTAGTTGTTCAATAAATGTTTATAGATCGAATAAGTGAATGAGTAAATTATGTCCATCATAAACAATCTCTACTCTATATAAGACATAGATATTGCCTCTTCCCATGGTTCTTTCTTTCCCATGCAAATTTAAAATTGAGAATATTTTTCCTCAGATTAAGAAAAGAATATAGAGTTTTATACTACTACATTATAAAATGTGTTATTTCTCCCTAAAGTAGTTCTCGGAGTGTAGCTAATCCTCCACAGATTGTTAGATCCTCCCAGTGCTTCTCCTTAGTAGTCGTCTCAATGTATCAAAGCCACTGAATTTCTTTTTATTCTTTTCTTTTTTTTTTTTTAAGATTTTATTTACTTGACAGAGAGAGATACAGCAAGAGAGGGAACACAAGCAGGCGGAGTGGGAGAGGGAGAAGCAGGCTTCTCATTGAGCAGGGAGCCCGATGCAGGGCTCGATCCCAGGACCCAGGGATCATGACCTGAGCCAAAGGCAGACGCTTAACGACTGAGCCACCCAGGCGCCCCAAAAGCCACTGAATTTCTTATGAACACTTCACGTTTTCAGACATCATAGTTTGTAGATTTGTTGTCACTATTATAACTCCCCAAGCTAGGGGCACCTGGGTGACTCAGTAAATCTCTTCACAAATCCATAAATAAATAAATAAATAAAAATGTTTCATGCCTTTTCCAAGCACACAGCAGTTTTCTTCCAAGAATCTTCAAGTAGTAAGCAAAGAAAATCAATATTCTTAGGAATGATTATGAGAGGAAGTGTAGATGGTACCACTGAATTTCTTCTCCTGTTGAGAAAGTATGACATGAGAAGGTAAAGCAAAAAAGTCAAAGACAAAGGAAAGAACTTCAGAATCTGACCTAATCAAAATCTCTCAAGTATGTGCCATCAACCTTTCAGGATCAATATCCTAATGGTCATCTGTCATCTGACAGGCTTTGGTTTTCAGAGTGTAAGAGTGGGAAATGTGAGGAAAAGGGTATTGTGCGATGACTAAGGCCTGTTCATTTAGGTGGGGCTAAGCAGGTGGTGGATCTTCAGCTCTTCTGATTGGCTGGGGAAAGCCAGTGCTTCTCATGAAACATGAGGAAGGGGCATTACCACAGTAACTCCTGAGACAGAAAGGAGGGGAGAGCATTCCACTTTGCGCTATGAGAAAATGTACTTGAAATGGCAAGACAGGAGACACCTACAAAAAATAGTAGAAGACATGCCACTGGTAGCTAGAGCCAGACTGAGGACAACTAAAAAGTGGTCTGTCATTCTTGTCCCTAAAAATATAGATTGTTGTCTCCTGTATTCTATCAAAAAGGGTTTTTAAGAAATGTCACTTTGGGGCACCTGGGTGGCTCAGTCGTTAAGCATCTGCTTTCGGCTCAGGGCATGATCTCAGGGTCCTGGGATGGAGCCCTGCACTGGGCTCCTTGCTCAGCAGGGAGTCTGCTTCTCCCTCTCCCACTCCCCCTGCTTGTGTTCCCTCTCTCACTGTCTCTCTCTGTCAAATAAGTAAATCTTTAAAAAAAAAAAAAAAAGGAAAAGAAAAGAAAGAAAGGTCACTTGACAGCGTTTGTGGTGATGAACCTTTATCCTTTTTTTTTTAAGATTTTATTATTTGACAGAGAGAGAGACAGTGAGAGAGGGAACACAAGCAGGGGGAGTGGGAGAGGGAGAAGTAGACTCCCTGCTGAGCAGGGAGCCCAGTGCAGGGCTCCATCCCAGGACCCTGGGATCATGCCCTGAGCCGAAAGCAGATGCTTAACGACTAAGCCACCCAGGTACCCCTAAACTCAGGATTTTTAATGTTATAGTTCTATTGATACATCTTGGTTAACTGGAAAATAATTCACCCAGTTGTCTTTTAAATTATTGCAGCCATTCTTTCGATCTTCCCTATAGCAATGGAACATATGATATCACAAGAGAAATGACCATTTTCTCTGCTTTGGTCAACTTTCTTTTTAGGAATGCAAAACAATAAGTAGCTGAATCTACTTTAATATACATAAAAGTACCAAGAGTTTTCAAGTAAGCCTTATAAGGGATCCATAACTACTTCTCCTTAAAACTTGAAAACAACCAGAATATGCAAGAGAACCAAAAAAATTCTAGACTTAAAATCCCTGTGGCAACTGTTAATCAGCAAAAATTGAACAGGTTATCCGTGTCTAAATTCAAGTGATTATTATGGTCAACAAATCTGATATTAAATTGCTTCTACCTACCACTACATTGCTTATATTTTTAGTTGTGGGGAAACAGCTGAACTACCTTTGATGACTTTACAGGCTCAATTTGTGACTTAAGTTCAGTTTTGCTGTACAGTATAGCCAGTACCTCCATGATCAACAGTGGAAAACAAGAATGTTCTCTTGTAATAAATATTAGCAAAGGATGTGTATATTTCTGCTCTTCAGATGACTGTTTCATTTTAATCTAATTTTAGTTCAAAGAGTCATTCATCTCTGGTTCTGCATCAGAGACAAAATTACTTTATTTGATTAACTGTGAGGACTGGGAAGAAGTCTTTCATATATCTTAATATTCGATTCTAATGCACTCATTAGGAAGAAACAATTCCATAACCTCAAGTAAATCGTCTCAAATTGGAATGGTCAAAACAAAAATGTTAATATCCAAATAGAATTTAGTGTGTTACATAAGCATGTGCAATCATCTAAATTAAAACTAATCACCCTGTATCAGAAGCAATAATAAAAGCCAAGTTCTGCCTCATTGTTCTCCAGCGAAGCATAAATAATTCATGACTCAGGTAAGCTTTCCATCTCCCCTGCGTCTTCCACAAGATTTTACCAATTTTATTATTCAAACTGTGCCTCTTTAGAGCACATTAGTCAAGCTAGAATTGAAATGATACTAGACATCAGAGCTTCTGATGTTACTATTTGTAGATCTGTTCTTAGGCCCTGGTGCAAAGCAGACTTTGACAAAACAAGATCCCACAGCCGAGCCTTGCCTCAGGGCTTCCCACTCTCCCTGATTCTGCCCTGATTCCTCTCCATATTCTCTAACACATTTCCCTGAATTCAAATCTTTTCTCATTCAGAAGTATCTCGTCCCACCTAGCTTAATTTATCCTGTTTTATAAGCTGAAAATTCTTCTTTTAATGCACTTTTTGCTTTTACATTAAATGTACGCATCAATAGTATCAGCAGTTCTGTCCGTCACATCTATGCATTCAAAAAACATTTATTAAGCTTCTACTGTGGGTGATGTGCTAACATCAGAAAAAAGACTCAAACCCTGCCTCCAAGGGGATAGCAAATGTAGTGAGCCAAATGTTAAAATACCGGTGCCAAGAGATGCTATCTCACATGGACAGGAGATGTAGAGAAGGATTCCCAGAGAAAGATACTTTTACTCATTCTTCAAGGATGAGTAGGAGTATCCAGGTGATTGCAGAGGAGGGAGAATAAGGAAAAGAACTCTAGGAGGAGGGGATGAACACCTACAAAGGTGGAGAGTTGTGGACAAAAAACAGATTTTAGGGTAGAGGTTCCAAAGTCAGTATAGATGAGCAAAGCCAGCTCAGCACAGAGCAGTAAGAATTGGGGGGCACTGAGCTGACAGGAGAATGCCAGCCACTTCAAAGGCACGAGCCTATAGCAGCCATGTCGGATGCAGGCCCACAGAGGTCTCAAAAGAAGCCATAAATCTGGATTTTCATATAATACCTTAAATTTTTTTCATGGTTAGCAAGTTTTCTTTTTTTTTAAATTACCACTCTGTAGGCAAAATCGAACATTATGTATTTTGAGGTAGACTGAATAATGTCCCCTAAGATATCCAAGTGTTAATCCCTGGAACCTGTACATATATTACCTTACATGGCAAAAGGGACCCTGAGATGTGGAGATTATCTTGGATTCTTTGCGTGGACCCTAAATGTAATCTCAAGTGTCCTGAAATCAGAGGGGGATGGGGAGATCTGACTACAGATGGGAAATAGGGGAGAAGATAATGGAAGCAAGAGGTTGGAGAGATGTGAAGAAGGGGTCAGGAGCCAAGAAATGCAGGCAGTCTTAGAAGTTAGAAAAGGCAAGAAAACGGATTCTCCCCTAAAGCCTCCAGAAGGAATCAACCCTGTAACACCTTGATTTTAGCCTAGTGAAACTGATTTCAAATTTGACTCTAGACCTAGAAAAGAATTCATCTGGTTTATCGTGGTTTTTAAATTTTTTTAAGATTTTGGTTTTTTTAAAGATTTTATTTATTTATTTGTCAGAGAGAGAGAGCACACAAGCAGGGGGAGCAGCGGGCAGAGGGATAAGCAGACTCCCTGCTGAGCAGGGAGCACGATGCAGGACTCGATCCCAGGACCCTGGGATCATGACCCAAGCCAAAGGCAGATGCTAGGGATTTTATTTTTAAGTAATCTCTACACCCAACACGGGGCTCAAACTCACCACCCTGAGATCAAGAGTCACACACTCCTCCAGCCGGGTACCCTAATCTGTGTTATTTTAAGCCACCAAATTTATGGTAATAATTTGTTATATATAAATAAATTTGTTATAGCAGCCACAGGAAAATAATACATCTTCTGACCTGACTCAGCTCTTTGAGTTGTCAATTGCACATATGTTTGTGTGCCCAGCTTGACATCAGACTACAGAGCTGAGCCTGGACCAGGCTCTTGATATTCTATCTGCTACCCCCCTTAGACACATTTGTTTATATGTCATTCTACCCTATTCCTTAGAGACAGGGACTGCATCTCACTCTCTGTGTCTCCATCGTCTAGCAGAGCACTTGGCACACAATCTTTGCTTATTAAATAAATAAAAGGCAAGGTAGAGAGGGAGGCTAGAGCCAAATCACCAACGGCTTATTATTGCCATGCCAAGAAATTTGAATTTTATATTGAAGATGGGAAACAAATAAAATATTTTAAGTACAAGGGGGACATGATGGTTTTGCTTCTTAGAAGCTGACAATACCTGGGGTGCCTGGGTGGCTCAGTCAGTTAAACATCTGCTTTCAGCTCAGGTCATGATCTCAGGGTCCTGGGATTGAGCCCCACATCTGGCTCCCTGCTCCATGAGGAGCCTGCTTTTCCCTCTCCCTCTGCCTGCCGCTCCCCTTGCTTGTGCGCATGCTCGCCCCCGCCTGTCAAATAAATAAGTAAAATCTTAAAAATTTAAAAAAAAAGAAAAAAGAAACTGACAATACCTTAAGGACAATTTAGAAAAGCACAACTGAAAATAGGAGTTTGGTTGGAAAGCTGTTACAATAATAGAGTAATCCTATAAACCAAGACTAAGTCAGTGCCAGTGGGGATATAAAGAAAATTGATCATACACTGGGGTTTAAATTGATGGGACTTAAAGACTGGTTCGGGGGCATGTGGCTGGCTCAGTAGGTAGAGCACATGACCCTTGATAGAGGGGTCATGAGTTCAAGCCCCACACTGGCCAGAGAGCTTACCTTAAAAATATTTTTTTTAAATAAATAAATAAAGACTGGTTCAATAATAAGAGAGGGAAGAGGAGAAGTCTTAGTTGACTCTCAGGTTTATGGTAGTGAAAGTAAGGTGGAAAAGGAGAAGTATGGGAAAGAAGATGAGATCAGTTTTGACAGGATGAAATTACAGTACCCAAGCGAGATCATGACCTGAGCTGAAATCAAGAGTTGGACGCTCAACCGACGGAACCACTTAGGTGCCCCTCACCAGTTCCTTTTTAAAATAAAAAGTCTTAACTCTTACATCACCGAGAAATAAATGTTGTGAAAGCCATTTGTTTTAACTTCCCGACATCCCCTACCCAACAGTATTTCCACTGCTTACCTATTATGTACCTCCGCAATGTCTCACCTGCTTCCCTGTCTTCCATCATAAACGCTCATGTTCATTCCCACATGTTCTCCATGGGTCTCCCCCATCTCTAATATTGCTCCCAAATTTTCCTTCTAAATTAGTTCATTCTTCACGGCCTAGATGAAGTTCCATGGCTCCTATGATGCCTTTCCTTGACTATCTCTGAATTAGTTTACTAGATATTATAGCTTTTAGAACCATGCTATCTCACAGTATTCTCTGACAGTTCACACGTGCTAGACCTAACTTTTCAAATAAGGTTCCTGAGGACAGAAGTGTTGCTTTATAACCCTAGACTCCCATAGTGGTTTGTAAAGTGTTGAACACACAGTAGGTGTTTCAGAGGCAAATTAATATGGTATAAAGTATTTGCATCAGACCTCATTTTTTAATTCAAGCTTTGCTCCACAGACTGAATTCTTTTTATTTGCAAACTGAGGAACCTGTATCCTGATCGCTCAGATCCCTTTCACCTGCTGCAATGTGATTCTAACAAATACTAATTATTTTATTTGACCAGAAGCTGTGACAGTGTACACCAATCACATCATATTGCTTTGATTATAAGATTCTATCACATAGCACGCACCACATTTAAAAGGATAATAGGTAAATCTTTAATGTACACTTTAATTGTAAGAGTCAAGTTCAATGTAGGGTCTAAGACAGACATTTAATAAATATTAAGTAAATTCATTCATTCATTCAGCAAATATTTATTGAGTACTTATTACATGTCAGGCATAATTCTAGGCTCTGTAGGACACAGTGGTAAAGTAAGCTAGACAAGGTCTTTGCTCTCTTGAAGCTTATACTCTAGTAGAAACAAAGAGTAAATAAACGTATAATATAATGTCTGATGTGCTATGTCACTTACATCAATAAGCGCTATGAAGAAAAAGCATTGAAAAGGAATACAGAAACAACATGGGATTGGTTATAGATGAGGTAGTCATCTTAATTTTAATTTTTCTTTTTTTTAAAGTTGTTATTTATGTATTGAGAGAGAGAGAGCACAAGTGAGAGGAAGGGCAGAGGGAGAAAGAGCAGCAGAATCCCCACTGAGCAGGGAGCCTGACGCAAGGCTCCATCCAAGGACCCTGGGATCACGACCTGAACCAAAGGCAGACACTTAACCAACAGAGCAACCCAAATGCCCCAATTTTAATTTCATACAGGAAAGATATGGGCATTCTTGTAGACATGAACACAGATATGTATATAGATATAAACACAGATATAGTTACAGATACATAGATGTAAATGTTCTAGACATAGCACAATGTGCCATGTAATGAGCTAAAATGTGTCATGCTCACAAGTTTATTTAATCTTTTCAACAATCCTTTGAGATGTACTATCCCATTTTACAAATGAAAAAACTCATATTCAGAGAGTAATATGTCCAAAGCCACTTAGCTAGAAAGTCTCAGTACTGGAAACCACGTGGTATTTGCATGGCATTTGCATATGTATGCATATTATGTTAATTTTCTTGAGCAAAAATATCCTAAGTTAGAATAGGAAGATAAACCATCATGTATTCAGATTACCAGGAAAAGAAACGTATTTTCGTTTTAAATATGTCTTAAAAGATCAGAGGTCCTTTGTGTATTTAAGCATCCACCATAAAAGCTAATAGAATTGCTGAATATGAAGAGATCTCGAAGATATATTGTTATATGAAAAAGCAAGGTGTAAAAATGTAATATATCGTGCTGCCATTTTTATATAAAAGTAGATGGGGGGCGCCTGGGTGGCACAGCAGTTAAGCGTCTGCCTTCAGTTCAGGGAGTGATCCTGGTGTTATGGGATCGAGCCCCACATCAGGCTCCTCCCCTATGAGCCTGCTTCTTCCTCTCCCACTCCCCCTGCTTGTGTTCCCTCTCTCGCTGGCTGTCTCTCTCTCTGTCAAATAAAAAAAAAAAAAATCGTAAAAGTAGACGGATTTCTTTGTGTATATATGCATAGGATACCTCCAGAAAGTAAAAAATGTTGGTAACAGTGGCTGCCCTAGAGATGAGTGAGGAGGCTCACTTTTTACTGCATGTATAAGTTTTATAACTCTTAAAATTTTTTCTACGTGAATGTACTGCTAACTTAAAAATGAATTTTTAGGGGCGCCTGGGTGGCACAGCAGTTAAGCGTCTGCCTTCGGCTCAGGGCGTGATCCCAGCATTCTGGGATCGAGCCCCACATCAGGCTCTTCCACTGGGAGCCTGCTTCTTCCTCTCCCACTCCCCCTGCTTGTGTTCCCTCTCTTGCTGGCTGTCTCTATCTCTGTTGAATAAATAAAATCTTAAAAAAAAAAAAAAAGAATTTTTAATTTTTAATTGGGATAACTGAGGTCAACAGGACACCCAAAATTGTTGATAGAATAATCTTGTACAAATAAATCTTTTTCTTAACAAACCACAAAAATTTTCCATGAGAGAGCTTTCATTAATGTGGGGCCACACTGAAAATTGATGTTCTCATAAGGATGGCCTACTGTATGATGGCTGAACCACAATCCTCTATAAGCAAAGAATAAATGGACAATTGGACAATACCCAGAAAGTAGAAAGTGACAACAAAAACTACCTAAGCACTACAGTTATAAACACTTATTTTCTGCCAGACATCTAAAGAATAAGAGCTCAAAAGATGCTTGTAAGTATAATGGAATAAAAATTCAGATTATTTTTCAAACCTTTCCTTTGTATGACATTTTCCCTTCAAACTTTCAAATCTCCACCAAGAACCTATGAAGGAACATGTTATTCACAAGAAAGGGGTGAGAAATAAATGTGAAAATATCAGAATTGTCTTTGTATAAAATTACAAGAACACCAAATGCCAGTATTATCCTGTTATTTAATGTATTTTAAATATACAGTTTATACTAATCCTTTGCCGTTTTGAGTCAAGAAATGTAAGTTTTTAGCTATCATAGGTATAGTAAGAAGTTTTACCTAATTCAAATTCATGCCTCTACATTGAAATAGGAGGTGGAGTACAGGATACAACCTCACTATAATCTACTGGGAATTTAGACCTGTAATTATCCATCCTTGGGTATCATCATTTGCCGTTCAATATGACTGCAACTGAGAAAGCATTTATCTGGCAATAAAAAGCTTTTTATATGTTATATGTGTCCGCTTTGTGCAGTTAGATCTGTAATTAACTCTCCTTTATAATAAGCTCTGGGGAAGAATGTAGGAGTACAGGTGGTAAAATCACGGCAGGTTGATGCCCTGTGTCATTCTGTGAGCCAGTTACGGCGCCAAAAAAAGAATGGGGCTGGGTCAACACAAATTGAAACACAGATCTTTAATTTCTGAGATTATTTAAAAATAAATAACTACGGTTTGACATACACTGACCCTGTCTCTATAGAAATGTGGGCTCTTTGCTTTGAAACTTCACTCACAGTGGTGAGGCTGCCAGTCAGTTCCTTCCTGACAGGACAGGTGGATCACTGAGATAGCTGCCTACACTGAAAAAACAGTGTACATATTTAGAGCAGAAATTTCGTCAGCATAAAACTAATTGGGCTGAAATGAGGCTCTTTTGACCTTACCATCACTAGCATCCTGCTGTAACCAAACAACCCAAATACCTTTGAATTCTTTCCTGGGTTCCATGAATTATTAAGTGGAGAGTCTGATGGCTTGCCCAATTAATGATATACATTTTATTTCCAGGAAGGATTTTATTCATCTCTAACAAGTGTTCACCATGTTTGAGATAAAAAAAAAAAAAAAACACTTGGAATTTGGGTCAAGAAAACCCACAGGATTTATGTAACTCATTAACAAGTAGTTAGAGTAAGAGGAAAATAACTTTCATCTGGAAGGGAAAAAAAAATCAGTAGAGCAAATTTTCCATTAGAGTGGTTTCAAAGTGGAGAAGAAACATAACGGAAAAGATCCCCTTTGACAAAACATAAACATGGAGATGGGAATAACAATTATAAAAAGATGCTCTTCTAAAAAAAAAAAAAAGATGCTCCTCCATAATTGGACATATTAATGGCTCATGATTAGAGAATGTGTCAATCATTTATCTGAACCACATACTTATGACAAGAAATCCTCTATCTGAAAAAAATGCCTGAAACCATCCTGTTATCTACAAGTGGACCTGATATCTCACTTCGTGTAAGCAACTAGATCCTTTGAACCCAAGTTTCCTTTAAAGCCCTGCACACATATACATGAGTGATCAAGGAATCACTTTTTCCCACCCACTCCAACAACATCCAGACTCTTATACAAAGAAGGCTTGTGCCAGGAGAAATAAAGATACGTACAGAGAAGGGCAAACAATTCTGCTCAAATCACTAGCCTTCCTGTGCCATTCTGTCATCCCTCACTGAAGAGATGTCATTTCCTTTCTACCAGACACAAGACAATGGGAAAAATATAAAAGAGAGATTAATATTCTTTTCTTCTCTGTACTGAAGAAGGAACATACAGTTGCTCAGAGCAGATAATAGCATACTTAGAGATAATAAGCATATATACACCCAAATAGAGAATGATAGGTAATAGTATTTGATCAGCTCCCCAATGGGAAAAACTATGTAGTTACAGGCAATTAGAATGGGAAGTGATTCATGTGGTCCAGAGTTAAGAGTCATGAAAACATCTTTCTGTGAGATGACTTAAGGAAATATGAGAAGAGGGGCACCTGGCTGGCTCAGTTGGTAGAGCATGCGAATTTGATCTTATTAGGGTCATGAGTTGAAGCCCCACATTGGGCATAAATATTACTTTAAAAAGACAGACAGACAGAAGGAAGAAAGGAAGGAAGGAAGACAGGAAGGAAGGAGGGAGGAAGGAAGGAAAGAAGGAAAAGAGAAAAGGTTGAGAGGGTAGGAAAATGTGCCTTAACTCAAAGCAACAGTTTAAATATTACATATAAGCATGCTAAATCCAGGAAACAATGATGAGGTCATGATTGTCTTGGACTGGTAGAGAAGTGAAAGGTGTGAATTTGGAAGAACAACTGATACAAAATATAGAATCTAGATATGTTCCTCTCGACATTAAATACTCCCATTGGAAGGGCATAAGCAAGGTAATAAGCACGTGAAAATAAATTATGTGTAAATATAGATCCTAGCTATAGAAAAAGTCCCTGAAATTTTTAACTTGTTATAAAAGCATATTATTTAACCAAAGGCTACATCCTCATCCGGAGGTGATGAGAAAATTGGAAGTAAGTAACAGAAGCCTTTAAATATACAGGGAGAGGGGCGCCTAGGTGGCTCAGTTGGTTAAGCATCTGCCTTTGGCCCAGGTCATGATCTCAGGGTCCTGGGATCAAGCCCCATGTGGGGCTCCCTGTTCAGCGGGGAGTCTGCTTCTCCCCCTCTCCCTCTGCCCCTCCTCCACTCATGCTTGTGCGCTCGAGCTCTCTCTCTCTCTCTCTTAAAAATAAATAAATAAAATCTTAAAAAAAAATAGCCAGGGGGGAAAAAAACACAAATCAATATGCTAAAGTCACTCAATTCACCATTACAAAATTGACTCTCACTCAGAGCCTATTCACTTTTATTTTAGAAAGAATCTGGGGTGCGTGGGTAGCTTAGTCCGTTAAGCGTCTGACCCTTGATCTCAGCTCAGGTCTTGATCTCAGGGTTGTGAGTTCAAGCCCTGTGCTGGGCTCCATGCTGGGTGTGGAACCCACTTAAGGAAGGAAGGAAGGAAGGAAGGAAGGAAGGAAGGAAGGAAGGAAGGAAGGAAGGAAGGAAGGAAGGAAAGAAGGAGGGAGGATCTAATTCCCCCGTTTTTAGACATTACAACACGTGGTCCCAGAAAGGAACTCCAGATTTGTTCATGATGGTACCATGAAGGGAGGGAGGGAGGATCTAATTCCCTTCCCCACTGCAGATTAGAAGCAAGAACTTAAAAGGGGTAGCTTCTAGACTCAGGCATGCTGAGTTAGTTATATTAGTTATATTAGTTATATTAGTTAGTTATATTAGTTATAATATTTGATAGTTGATAGTCTGACAATGAAGAAGGTAGAAAAGTATTAAAAGCAGTCATAAATGAGAGATGAGGGTAATTATTTACTCAAAACTGAGATCAATTACCTCAATAAAAAAACTTCATTAAATTATTTTAATGCTTTATTTTCATTCTCGAATAATTTTGTTCCTATAACAGAAGTTCACAGTGAGCAATTCAAGCCAACAAATAATGGCCTAAAAATGTACCAAAAAGCCAACCTTTCTCTGATTTTCTGACTGATGTTAGATGTTACATTTTTTCACTTATTTCCCATTATAACATGTGGTTGTACTTACACTAGACATCTACAATATTTGCTTGAAGAGAGCTGAATGAAGGCTATTGTGCAACTATAATGTCTTCTTTATAATGTTGTAATCACATTTTTGCAAGGAAATAACAAATTCTTAAATAACAATGTTTGAAGGCATACATAGCCTAAGAAAACACCTTTTCTAAAATTCACTAGGCAGAGTTCTTGCCAACACAGTTCTCTTCTCATTGATTTCATATCATACAAACTGATGTAAGTGAACATATAAAAATGGAAATTGCTTCAAGGCTGAATACAATCCTGATACAGCAGTCATACTTTGTTGCATTTCTATATTAACCATTAACCCACAAGAAACTGAAAACATGCTTAAGTCTAGCCTAGGGTTTGACTTTGTACCTTGGGCTGCCAGACTCATGTCCAACGTGCCTGGAGAAACAGATGAGGATGGTACCATCATGAACAAATCTGGAGTTCCTTTCTGGGACCACGTGTTGTAATGTCTAAAAACGGGGGAATGATAATCATAACCAATGTATTTTGAGTACTTACTATGCCCAGGCACTGTTCTAAACTTGTTCCTTAAATTAATCCATTTATTTTTTTAAAAAAGCCCTATTAGACAGGATTATTTTATCTATTTTAAAAATCAGGCAAATGTGGCTGAGAGATTAACTTGACCATGATCACAAAGCCGGAAAACAAAGCCTAAATTCAAAAGCACGTCCATCACATGCAATTCTTCGGTACCTCAACTGAAATTTCCCCTTCTATTGATCATTTACTATACCTTTCAACCAAATACTAATATTTGTTCTATGATTACAGAGCTGACAAGATGATATACCACCAGCATTTCCCTAACTATTGCCACTCTAGTTTTACAAATAGGATAAAGGACAGCAAAGCAGAATTCTAAAACACAACACCAGCAACCTGAAGCACACTTTCTGCTCTTCAGGAAAATGTTAACTGTTTACATCCTTGAGAAGGCAAATATAGCCACTTCACTGCTCTTGAGGTGTGGTTTATGGTTATCCTCATTGTGTTATCCAGGATTCTTTCGGTTGCAAAAAGACAGGAACCAACTCAACTAACTTAAGCTAATGTAACTTAAGCTAATATAATATTAAGGGTTTACTACTGGCTTCCGATGAAGCTAGATGTAGGTACTCAAGCAATGTAGTTTGTATATTCTCTATCTCCCAGCTTGGCTTACCCCATGTTGCTTTCATTCTCAGGCTGAGCTCAAGTGGTGGCAAAATAGCCATCAGAAGGTGTAGGTTTAGCAATCCCAGAAAACAAAAGAGAGTTTCTCTTTCCCACTGGTTCCAGCAGAAAGTCCTAAACTGATGTTTACAGCTGTGACTGGACTGCCTGCATCACGGTCTCTATGAACTATCTCTGAACTAGTCTCTATGGCCAGGGCATACACTGCTCTCAACTTTCATGTACCAACCACTGGCTCTAGAGGAAGCTTCAACTCCAACCACAGGCCTCAACTGAGTCAATCAAAGAGAGTGGTTCCCTAAAGGAGGCTATTTTTACCTCAATATAGGGAAATGGATGTTGAGTATGAATAAACCACCGATGTCCATTATATCTACCCTGCCATGCCAGAAGAATAAGTTGCCATCTTGTCATACCATTTTAAGAGATTTTGAGTTCTCCATCAACATGACTTCCCTATAATGAATTAACCTGTAGTGAGTAAAAGCAAGAGTAAGCTGAAGAACAGTAACAAGGTTTCACAGAATTGTGTCAGTGCTGATGTGTAGACACAGCAGCAGCAGCAACCTTAGCCAACCTGTGGCAGTCACAGAGGATGGGGCTATTTGAGCAAAGGCAAACTTTAGCAGAGAGGGTAGAGAGGTACTGCTTCTAAAGTACTTTGTTTGCCACACCACAGTCAAGAGATCAAATTCACATGGATGATGTTTATTGTGAAAGTAACTGCAAGTAATGCATGCATCAGACTTTAGAATTTTGCAAACAGGCAGAGAACAATGTTGTCAGCATTAATAATCTTCAAATGCCAAGAACGCTATTTGGAAATAACATGAAAGAGCTTCAATATTCTCCTGCACACAAAAGTTATTGTAATTTAATCTAATTTGTCATGCTGCATAGGTTTCCATTCATTGCACTCACCAAATTTAGGTAGTTCTCTTCTTTTTTTTTTTTTTTTTTTAAGATTTTATTTATTTATTCGACAGAGTGAGACAGCCAGCGAGAGAGGGAACACTAGCAGGGGGAGTGGGAGAGGAAGAAGCAGGCTCACAGCGGAAGAGCCTGATGTGGGACTCGATCCCGTAACGCCGGAATCACGCCCTGAGCCGAAGGCAGACGATTAACCGCTGTGCCACCCAGGCGCCCCTAGGTAGTTCTCTTCTTATAAATACATTGTGTTAAGTTTCATTTGTAAAAAAGAAGAAGGAGGAGGAGGAGGAGAAGTTGTTTCATTTGTAAGTCAGTGCTTTTAAAGTTTGAGTCTATTTTCCCATCGAAAATGTATCGCAGATGGTGACTGGGTTCCGAGGCTAGCCCATTAGTATCAATTAAGTAATCTGAATGTGCTTGATTAATGTGCCTAGCACACTGTAAACACTTTATAGATTACAGATATTACTATTAGTTATAATATGGTAAGCATGAACAAAATAATCAAAATTATTTCTTAAAATACTAAGAGCTAAGCTAATGAGCATTTACGAAAATGACAGACAGGAACACTATGTTACTGTTGAGTTACTACGAAAAAAAACAAGCTATTCGTTTTAATTCCTAATTCCACTTCAAATAAGAAGGTATTTAATATTTTTCAGCTTAACAATTATTTATTATTACTAAAAAAAAGAATGTAGAGAATTATCTTAATATGTTTCAGAACAGAATACTATTTAAATTATATTATAATTAAATTTTGGGATTCTATGTAGTTGTAAAACTGAATCAAATATTTTGAGTACAACTAGATCCATACAGCTGGGAATATTTAATGAATTGCTTTTTATTTACCAAGAACTTTTCATAATTTCTCCTTCCACATGCTTACATCCAATGCAATTCCATTTATAAACTGAGGACACAGTATATTGCTATTACCAAAAAAAGGATTGTAATGGGGACATAGCCATAATTGAATTTACATCTTAATTATTTACACTCTTCTCTTTGCAGCCTGAATATTCTATTCCTCAGAGCTGTTTTGCAGACAAAATAACATCCAGGATTAGTAATGCAGATACTCTTTTGACATAAGTGACAAGTTCTTTTTGGTAATTTTTCATAACTTCTCAGTGAAATTTACTTCATCTAAGAATTAATTCCACAGATCTATTATAGAATAATCTGATGCTAATTTTGATGTTTTTGAAATTACTTAAATGCTAAAGATAGGGAACTGCTATCATTTATCTGAACATTTTTGCTTTAGTGACACTTAGGGAGAGAATTTTTTAAATCAAATATCTTTAATAAATAAACGTAGATAATCATGGGTGTCTAAAAAAATTCAATGAATTAGTGTAAGACTGCCTCATTAGGGTTTAGACTGCTACTTTCCAAGTATCTGGCATATTGCCACATACAAAAAGAGATGAAATAGAGATATCAGGGGGCGCCTGGGTGGCTCAGTCGGTTAAGTGTCTGCCTTTGGCTCAGGTCATGGGATCAAGCCCCACACTGGGCTTGGCGAAGAGTCTGCTTCTCCCTCTCCCTCTGCTGCTCCCCCCCACCCAAGCTCATGCTCTCTCTCTTGCTCTCATTCTATCTCAAACAAATAAAACCTTTAAAAAAAAAAAAAGCTTCACTTTTTCATTCATTCAACAACTAGTTATTGAGCACCTATTACGTGTCAGGCGTATTTCTAGGTTCTACGAGGAGACAGGACAAGAGTAAACAAAACAAAGTCCCAATCCTCCATGGAACTTAATTCTGCTTGAGAAAGGCAAATAACAAATTATTAGGTAGTATTATTCTTCCAATGAAAAAAAAAATAAAGCAGGGCAAGGAGAAGGTGCAGGAGAGAAGGACAGTGATCAGGGAAGTCCTGTCTGATGAAGTGACACTTGAGACTTATATATAAGAAAGTAAACCATGCAAAAATTAAAGACAATCAGGCAGTGCACGGGCCCTGAGGTGGAACATTCTCACTGTGTTAAAGAACAGCAAGACCACAATCGCTAGAACAAAGTAAGCAGGCAAGAAGGAGAATGATAAAAGATGAGGTCACAGAAGCAGGGAGGGCCAGACCCTATAGAGTGTGCAGGTCACAGTAAGGAGTTTGGGTTTATTTTAATTGCAATGGAAAGCCATAGGATGGTTGGGAATAAGAGAATGACATGATAGGAAGTTTGGAAAAGAGGCTCTAAGGAGGCAAGGGGACCATTTCAGACTGGGCAGGGTCTGATACTATTGCACTATTATAAAATTGACTCTCTACTACCTAATTTCTAAGACGAAAAATAAAATTTGTTTCTGTGCAAGTGGCATGCTGGGAACAGAAAAATCAGCTATATTTTTTTTAAGATTTTATTTATTTATTTGACAGAGAGAGAGCACAAGCAGGGGGAGAGGCAGAGGGAGAAGCAGACTCCCCACTGAGCAGGGAGCCTGATGTGGGGCTCGATCCCAGGATCCTGGGATCATGACCTGAGCTGAAGGCAAATGCTTAATTGACTGAGCCATCCAAAAATCAGCTATTTAGCTGGAGTGGAATAGATGTCGCTAGAATAAAATACCTGAAACTGCTTACCTGAAGGCTTACCTCAAGTACCAATTTACAGAGGTTCTTTGTGGATAGTAAATAAGAGAAGAATGTAAGAGGTCAGAATATTTTGAAATACATACACCATCTTGTCTCCCTTCCCCTTCCCCTATCGACAGCCTGGTTGCTGTTTTAAATAGAAAAGCATGATGGGTACTACAGGCAATAAACACCTTCTTCCAAAGTAAAATGCTGCCATCTTGGGGTTTCCAGAGAACAAAAATAATACAAAAAACAAAACGAAAAAGCCCTGTTTCTTTTTGTCATTTCTATATACAAGGTATCTGATTTGGGGAAAAAATTATAAAGACCATTAATTTAAAAGAATCAAGAACCAATCTAATCAGTCATACTCTCCTGCTTTGCTATATCCAACCTATGCGCTATTAAATAAAACCTGTTTACAACTGATTTTGGAATCTTTTTTAGTGGGCCTTAAGTTCATTATAGGTAGAAAGTATATGTTTGTTTTGGATTTTTTTCCTTCTTCATAGCAACTAACACTAGGCCTAGTACCTTTTCAAATAATAAATCTGCATCCTTTCATAATGCTGGACCTATTCAGGTTTTTTTATCCACTTTTGGTAATTTATATTCCTCCAGGAAAACAGCAATTTCCCAGATTTTTAAATTGTCAGAGTTATACATAATATTCTTCTATAAAAGTTTTAGTCTCAAAAAAAATTTTTTTTAAGTTTTATTCTCTCATCTATCCATTGACATATATTTATTCTTTTTCTTTTTTTACTTTCTCCTTTTAATGTAGGATTTTGAGCAGAAGAATGATAAACCTGGACTCTGTCCCAGGAAGACAACAATCACGATAATGTATAGAATGGGTTGAAAGGGAGAAGACACGGGAACACCATTTAGGAGACAACTATACCATCTCAAATTATTGATGACCAGAGTCTGAGCCAGGGAAAAACAGACTTAATGGATCCTGCAAAATAAATCAGTAGGAACTGATGACTACTGATACATGTTTATAAGAGAAAGGAAAAGGTTAACATGGTCTGCAGTTTCTAGCCTAGGATGATGGGAATGTCCCTAACCAAAGTGGGGAGAATGACTTCCTCTGAGAACATTTGAGTTTCACGAGATGGAAGGATAGCCTTGTGAAAATGTCCAGTCAGTTTGCAGCTATAAATACAAATCAAAGCTAGGGATTGTAGCTGAAGCTGTGAGAATACATGAGATCAGCTGGAAAAAATATACAGACAGAAAAAAGTAAGTGTATTAAGACGTCAATAATTGAGAATTTTTTCTAACGACTTACACATTAGGTCACCTGAATAAAATCACAGAGCCCATAGAGAAGCCAAAAAAGTACAGAATTTTAAGGAAGAGGTTTAGAAACAGCATAGCACAAAAGATGTAACATATTTAAATGATGAAGATTTGACTACACAAAAAGAGAAACTTTGATGTGAAACAAAGTACCATGAATAAACTAACATAA
Source organism: Ursus americanus (assembly GCF_024610735.1). Classification (NCBI taxonomy): domain Eukaryota; kingdom Metazoa; phylum Chordata; class Mammalia; order Carnivora; family Ursidae; genus Ursus; species Ursus americanus. Next base: position 4,145,722 of record NC_142131.1, read on the forward strand.
AAATTGGAAAACTATTTCCAATACCCCTGTCATAGGACTAATTTCCCTAATACATGAGCACTTAAAAATCAATAAGAAGTCCATAAAAGAAAAACTGATAAGCTAAAGTTTATCAAAAATTAAAACATCTGCTCTATGAAAGGCTCTACTAAGAAGACGAAAAGACAAGCTGCACACTGAAAAAATAGTTGCAAATGACCAGGGAATTTCATCTGGAGTATATAAAGAATTCTCAAATCTCAACAGCAAAAACAAACAAATAACCCAGTAGGAAAATGGGTGAAAGGGACACCTGAGTGGCTCTGTCGGTTAAGCATCTGCCTTCAGCTCAGGTCATGATCCCAGAGTCCTGGGATTGAGTCCTGAGTGGGGCTCCTTGCTCAGTGGGGAGCCTGCTCCTCCCTCTGCCTGCTGCTCCCCCTACTTCTGCTCTCTTTCTCTCTGACAAATAAATAAAATCTTGGGGGGAAAAAAAAAGAGAAAGAAGAAAATGGGTGAAAGTCATGGGTAAAGAGACATTTTACCAAAGATGAGTTATGAATGGTAACAAAGCCCACATAAAGATGTTCAGCATTATTAACTGTTAGGGAAATGCAAATTAAAACCACAATGAGGTATCATTACACATCTATCAGAATGCCTAAAATAAAAAATGGTGATAATACCAAATACCGGCAAACATGAGAGAAACTACATCATTCACACATTACTGGAGGGATGTAAGATGGTACAGCCACTCTGGAAAATAATTTGGCAGTTTCTTATAAAACTAAACTTGCATCTGCCATAATATTGCCTACTAGTCACACTCTTTAGACAATTATCCCAGAGAAATGAAAACTTACATTCACACAAAAACCTGTGCGTGAATGTTCGTATCAGCTTTATTCACAACTGTCAAAACTGGAAACCACCCAAATGTCCTTCAATAGGTGAATGGTTAAACAAACTGGTATATCCATAGAGTAGACTACTACTCAGCAGTAAAAAGGAATAAACTATTGATGCAAACAACTTGGATGGATCTCAGAGTCATTATGCTTAGTAGAAAATTCCAATCTCAAACAGTTACATACTATCCGCTTCTGTTTAGATACCATTCTTAAAATGACAAAACTAAAGAGAACAGATCAGTGGTTGCTAGGGGACAAGGACCCGTGTGAGTACAATTATAAATGCATAGTACAAAGAAGTTCCTTTGTGGGGATAAGAGTTCTGTATCTTGATTATGGTGGTGGTTACACAAAACTATATACGAGATAAAACTGCACAAAACTTTACATACACAGAGGAATAAAAACTGAATAAAGTCTGTAATCAAGTTAACCATTTTGTGCCAGTATCAATGGTTTTGATATTGTATTATAGCTACATAAAATGTCATGATTGGAAAAAACTGGGTAAGGGGTTCACAGAGCTCTTCGTGCTATCTCAGCAATTTCCAGGGAAGTCTCTAATTGTTTTAAAACCAAAAGGTTTTTTTTAAGTTATAAGGAAATAGGTTACTGCCTAGACTGAGGGACTGATAAATATTGAAAAATTGCTTTTAACTTTATTTAGGTCGTATATGCGACTGCTTTTGCAACATTTAATTTCATTATTTAATGTGTAAAAATAAAGGAAAACAGGGAAAAAATCACCATGAAAACGACACATCAATAGGAAAATAAGTAGAGAACTATAACAGGCCTTTCAGCAAGAGACATACAAAATGATCAATAAACACGTGAAAAATGACCAAGCTCAACCCTTATTGAAGAAATACTCATTAAGAGGTGCCTGGGTGGCTCAGTCGGTTAAGCATCTGCCTTCGGCTCAGGTCATAATCCCAGGGTCCTGGGATGGAGTCCTGTATTGGGCTCTCTGCTCAGTGGGGAACCTCCTTCTCCCTCTCCCTCTACCTGTTGCTCTGCCTACTTGTACTCACTCTCTGTCAAATAAATAAAATCTTTAAAAAAAATACTAATTAAAATCAGATATCATTTTTGCCCAGCATATAAGCAAAAATTTAAAAGATTTCTAATATTCAGAATTTGTGTGACTGCAGCCGGTCTCCTGAATCCAGCTGGAGAGGTACCAGACCAGCCTAAACAACCACGGAATCAGCCTGAGACGCAGGAAGATACATCTGGATCTCTACAAATGAATATCTCCAGCACTGAGTATTGAGGTACGAAGAGGGGAGCCGTGAAACCACACACAGATATAGGAAGATAAACGGAAGGGGGAGGGAGCCGCCACGTTTGGGCGCCGGGAAGCGGTAGCCACCTGCACGGGGGGAATGGGCGGGCTCCCGGACGGGCACTTGTAAAACAGCAGACTGAGACCGTGAGCCGGGTGCGCACGCCACCAGACATCTCACGGAACACCGGAATCCCGGTGCGCTCCCTGGATCCAGACTGAGACCGGGAGCTCCGGGAGCGCGCGGGGGCGGCTGGCGGCCTGCGGCGTTAGAAACACAAAGGACAGAGACGCGCCAGCCCTGGAAGTGAGGGCTGGGACGCCAGGTGTGGGGCGCACATCCTGGGACGCTGCGGGGTTGAGCAGCACCAACAGAAACAGAGTTAAAGTGGCCAGAACATCAGTGGGGAACGGGCCGCAATCCCTCTGTTCTGTGACAGAGGCTGAGATTCAGTCGCTGCTGCTCTGACTCTCAGAAGAGGCACAGCAAACCGCCAGTGAAAGCCGCCAGAGAACAAAAGCCTGGAAATACCAGCTCACAGAGTGCCCATCCACATCCCCCCTCGCAGGGGACACGGAGACTCTACCCAAACAGGGTTGCCTGAGTATCGGCGCGGCAGGCCCCTCCCCCAGAAGGCAGGCTGAAAAATCAAGAAGCCCACAACCCGGGCGCCGGGGTGGCGCAGTCTCCGCTTAGGGCGTGATCCCGGCGTTCGGGAAAGGAGTCCCTCATCGGGCTCCTCCGCTGGGAGCCTGCTTCTTCCTCTCCAACTCCCCTGCTTGTGTTCCCTCTCTCGCTGGTTGGCTCTCTGCCACATAAATAAATAAATAAAATCTTTAAAGAAGAAGCCCACATCCCTAATCCCTATAAAACAAGGGGCACGGCCTGGAACCCAGTCAATAATTTGGGTCAACCCCACAACCTCTCCTCATCAGAATGACAAGAAGGAGAAGCGCCCCCTCAGCAAAGAAAAGACAGTGAGTCTGTGCCTCTGCCACAGAAATAATGGATATGGATATAACCAAATTATCAGGAATGGAATTCAGAGTAACGATGGTCAAAATGATGAGTAGAATTGAAAAAACTATTAACGAAAAGGTTACTGAGAATATAGAATCCCTAAGGACAGAAATGAGAGCGAATCTGACAGAAATTAAAAATTCTATGAGCCAAATGCAGGCAAAACTAGAGGCTCTGACGGCCAGGGTCACAGAAGCAGAGGAACGTATTAGTGAATTGGAGGATGGGTTAATAGAGGAAAAAACGAAAATAGAAGCTGGTCTTAAAAAAATCCATGCCCACGAATGTAGGTTACGGGAGATTACTGACTCAATGAAACGATCCAGTGTCAGAATCATCGGCATCCCCAAGGGGGTGGAGAAAAACAGAGGTCTAGAAGAGATATTTGAACAAATTGTAGCTGAAAACTTCCCTAATCTAGCGAGGGAAACAGACATTCATGTCCAAGAGGCAGAGAGGACCCCTCCCAAGCTCAACCACGACAAACCTACGCCACGTCACGTCATAGTGCAAGTCGCAAATATTAGATCCAAGGATACAGTATTGAAAGCGGCCAGGGCAAAGAAATTTCTCACGTACCAAGGCAAAGGCATCAGAATTACGTCAGACTTGTCTACACAGACCTGGAATGAGAGAAAGGGTTGGGGGGGCATTTTTAAAGCTCTTTCAGAGAAAAACATGCAGCCAAGGATCCTTTATCCAGCAAGGCTGTCATTCAGAATTGATGGAGAAATAAAGACATTCCAGAATCGCCAGTCATTGACCAATTTCATAACCACGAAACCAGCCCGACAGGAGATATTAAGGCGGGTTCTATAAAGGTAAAAAGGCCCCAAGAGTGATTCAGAACAGAAAGTCACAACTGATACAAACAAAGACTTTACTGGCAACATGGCATCATTAAAATTCTATCTCTCAGTTCTTAGTGTCAATGTAAATGGTTTAAATGCTCCCATAAACGCTACAGGGTTGCAGATTGGATAAAAAGAAATGACCCATCCATTTGCTGTCTACAAGAGACTCATTTCGAACCCAAAGATGCATTCAGACTGAGAGTAAGGGGATGGAGTACCATCTTTCACGCAAATGGACCTCAAAAGAAAGCTGGGGTAGCAATTCTCATATCAGATAGTTTGGATTTTAAACTAGAGACTATAGTTAGAGAAACAGAAGAGCACTATATTATTCTTAAAGGAAGTATTCAACAAGTGGATATGACAATTATAAATATATATGTCCCCAACAGGGGAGCAGCAAGATACACAAGCCAACTCTTAACCACAATAAGGAGACATATAGATAAAAATACATTAATAGTAGGGGACCTCAACACTCCACAATCAGAAATAGACAGAACACCCTGGCAAAAACTAAGCAAAGTATCAAAGGCTTTGAATGCCATACTTGACGAGTTGGACCTCATAGATATATATAGAACACTACACCCCAGAACCAAAGAATACTCATTCTATTCTAATGCCCATGGAACATTCTCAAGAATAGACCATGTTCTGGGACACAAAACAGGTCTCAACCGATACCAAAAGATTGAAATTATCCCCTGCATATTCTCAGACCACAACGCTCTGAAATGGGAACTCAACCACAAGGAAAAATTTGGAAGAAACTCAAACACTTGGAGACTAAGAACCACCCTGCTCAGGAATGACTCAATAAACCAGGAAATCAAAAATCAATTTAAACAATTTATGGAGACCAACGAGACTGAAAACACAACGGTCCAAAACCTATGGGATACTGCAAAGGCAGTCCTAAGGAGGAAATACATAGCCATCCAAGCCACACTCAAAAGAATAGAAAAATCTAAAATGCAGTTTTTATATTCTCACCTCAAGAAGCTGGAACAGCAACAGAGGGACAGGCTAATCCACTCACGAGGAAGCACTTGACCAAGATGAGAGCAGAAATCAATGAATTAGAAACCAGAAGTACAGTGGAGCAAATCAACAGGACTAGAAGCTGGTTCTTTGAGAGAATCAATAAAATTGACAGACCACTGGCAAGACTTATCCAAGAGAAAAGAGAAAGGACCCAAATTATTAAAATTATGAATGAAAAAGGAGAGGTCACAACCAACACCAATGAAATTGGAAGGATTATTAGAAACTATTATCAACAGCTATATGCCAAAAAACTAAGCAATCTGGAAGAGATGGAGGCCTTCCTGGAAACCTATAAACTACCAAGACTGAAACAGGAAGAAATTGATTTCTTAAACAGGCCAATTAATTATGAAGAGATTGAGTCAGTGATAAACAACCTTCCAAATAACAAAACTCCAGGCCCGGATGGTTTTCCTGGGGAATTCTACCAAACATTCAAAGAAGAAATAATACCTATTCTCCTAAAGCTATTTCAAAAAAATAGAAACAGAAGGAAAGCTACCAAACTCATTCTATGAGGCCAATATTACCTTGATCCCCAAACCAGGCAAAGACCGCATCAAAAAGGAGAATTACAGACTGATTTCCCTAATGAATATGGATGCCAAAATCCTCAACAAGATCCTTGCTAATAGAATCCAACAGTACATTAAAAGGATTATCCATCACGATCAAGTGGGATTCATACCTGGGATGCAAGTGTGGTTCAACATTCGCAAATCGATCAGCGTAATACATCATATCAACAAGAAAAGACTCAGGAACCATATGATCCTCTCAATTGATGCAGAAAAAGCATTTGACAAAATACAGCATCCTTTCCTGATTAAAACCATTCAGAGTGTAGAATAGAGGGTACATTTCTCAATCTCATAAAAGCCATCTATGAAAAGCCTACAGCAAATATTATTCTCAATGGGGAAAAGCTGGAAGCCTTTCCCTTAAGATCAGGAACACGACAAGGATGCCCACTCTCGCCACTATTATTCAACATAGTACTAGAAGTCCTTGCAACAGCAATCAGACAACAAAAAGGGATCAAAGGTATCCAAATCGGCAGAGAAGAAGTCAAAATGTCTCTCTTCGCAGATGACATGATACTCTACATGGAAAACCCAAAAGAATCCACTCCCAAACTATTAGAAGTTATAGAGCAATTCAGTAATGTGGCGGGATACAAAATCAATGCTCAGAAATCAGTTGCATTTCTATACACGAGTAACAAGACTGAAGAAAGAGAAATTAGGGAATCCATCCCATTTACAATAGCACCAAAAACCATACGTTACCTTAGAAGTAACTTAACCAGAGACGTAAAGGACCTATATTCTAGAAACTATAAATCACTCTTGAAAGACATTGAGGAAGACATAAAAAGATGGAAAGATATTCCATGCTCATGGATCGGAAGAATTAACATAGTTAAAATATCCATGCTACCCAGAGCAATCTACACTTTCAGTGCTATCCCGATCAAAATACCGATGACATTTTTCAAAGAACTGGAACAAACAGTCCTTAAATTTTTATGGAAACAGAAAAGGCCCCGAATCTCCAAGGAACTGCTGAAAAGGAAAAACAAAGCTGGGGGCATCACAATGCCGGATTTCGAGCTGTACTACAAAGCTGTGATCACAAAGGCAGCATGGTACTGGCACAAAAACAGACACATAGACCAATGGAACAGAATAGAGAACCCAGAAATGGACCCTCGGGTCTCTGGGCAACTAATCTTTGATAAAGCAGGAAAAAACATCTGGTGGAAAAAAGACAGTCTCTTCAATAAATGGTGCTGGGAAAACTGGACAGCTACATGAAAAAGAATGAAACTTGACCACTCTCTCACACCATACACAAAAATAAACCCCAAATGGATGAAAGACCTCGATGTGAGACAGGAATCCATCAAAATCCTAGAGGAGAACATAGGCAGCAACCTCTACGACATCGGCCAAAGCAACCTTTTTCATGACACATCCCCAAAGGCAAGAGAAACAAAAGATAAAATGAACTTATGGGACTTCATCAAGATAAAAAGCTTCTGTACAGCCAAGGAAACAGTCAGAAAAACTAAGAGGCAGCCCACGGAATGGGAGAATATATTTGCAAATGACACTACAGATAAAGGACTGGTATCCAAGATCTACAAAGAACTTCTCAAACTCAATACACGAGAAACAAACAAATCACAAAATGGGCAGAAGATATGAACAGACACTTTTCCAATGAAGACATACAAATGGCTAACAGGCACATGAAAAAACGTTCAAAATCATTAGCCATCAGGGAAATTCAAATCAAAACCACACTGAGATACCACCTTACGCCAGTTAGAATGGCAAAAATAGACAAGGCAAGAAACAACAATTGTTGGAGAGGATGTGGAGAAAGGGTATCCCTCCTACATTGTTGGTGGGAATGCAAGTTGGTACAGCCACTCTGGAAAACAGTGTGGAGGTCCCTTAAAAAGTTAAAAATTGAGCTACCCTATGATCCAGCCATTGCACTACTGGGTGTTTACCCCAAAGATACAGACGTAGTTAAGAGGAGGGCCATATGCACCCCAATGTTCATAGCAGCAATGTCCACAATAGCTAAATCGTGGAAGGAGCCGAGATGCCCTTCAACAGAAGACTGGATTAAGAAGGTGTGGTCCATATATACAATGGAATATTACTCAGCTATCAGAAAGAACAAATTCTCAACATTTGCTGCAACCATAAAATGACCATGCATGCTGAATATGGTAAAGTGAGCTTGATAATCAATGAGAAAATAATGTTTAAAGTTTCTTATCAAAAGATTACAAATATTATTACTGTCTTTTATAAATGCACAGAGAAATTAAAGGAAAATAATACAATGATACTTAGTACACTCCAATTTAACTATTAGAAACATTGAGAATTAAAAGCGTTTTCTTTCTTTGTAAAAACACTCATCAGGAATAGTTTGAACATTCGTTCAAATTGTATCTCATATAACTTATGCTGGGAGCATTTTTCTATGCCTTGGCAAATTTTCTAATTTCTTTTTTTTTTTAGAGAGAGGGAGAGGCGGGTGGTGCACAAGGAGAGGGAGAAAGATAGTCTCTCTTTTTTTTTTTTTTAAGATTTTATTTATTTGACAGAGATAGAGACAGCCAGCGAGAGAGGGAACACAATCAGGGGGAGTGGGAGAGGAAGAAGCAGGCTCACAGAGGAGGAGCCTGATGTGGGGCTCGATCCCATAACGCCGGGACCACGCCCTGAGCCGAAGGCAGATGCTTAACCGCTGTGCCACCCAGGCGCCCCGGGAGAGAGATAGTCTTAAGCAAGCTCCATGCCCAATGCAGAGCCCAACATCGGGCTTGACCTCACAACTCTGAGATCACGACCTGAGCTGAAATAGGGTTGGACGCTTAACTGACTGAGCCACCAGGGCACCCAAATTGTAATGTCATTTTTAAGTTTGGATCGCTTTCCAATATTTTATCCTTTTTGCTTTCAATGTTGTGAAATATCTCCCATGGTCTCTGTGCTGTGAAGTTTTGCAGGTGTCACTTCCTCTAGGATATCTTCCTCCTTTCCATCACAAGCACTTTCCTCATTTATGTCAATGAACCCTAAGTCCCTTGGCTGCATATATAGGATCTCTTGCATGGCAGCAATGTCAACATCCCCCTGGTCAGTCATTTCTTCTAGAAATTCTACTTGAATTTCGCTTTCAGCACTATCACTTTTTGTTTCTTTGCTGCTCTTTCATCTTTGTTAGCCAATTCTCTCTTTTTTATTATCCACTTTTCCAAAATGTCACATGGGTTTAAAAGAGAAACATAGAAGCAACATAATTATGTGCTTTATTGTCTGTGGGTGAACTGAATAACAGATGTACAATGACCAAATGCCAAAAGATTCTAAAAGAAGTGATGTGATTGGTCACTGGTCATAATGTGTATCCATTATTTACATAGAGACTTGTGATCTGAAAAGCTAGCAGCAACATTTCTTCTTTGTGCAATTATTTACATGATAACTGAAATCTGAATTGTGTTCGGTTTTTCTTGTTATTCTTTGTTTTTTTTAAAAACTTTATTAATTTGAGAGACAGAGTGAGTGTGAGAGACAGCACACGAGCAGGGGCAAAGGGAGAGGGTGAGGCAGGCTCCCCTGATGAGCAGAAAGCCTGACATGGGGCTCAATCCCAGGACCTGGGATCATGACCTGAGCGGAAGGCGGAGGCTTAACCAACTAAGCCACCCAGGCGCCCCCTGATTGTGTTGTTGAGAGTCTGGTATCATTTAAATCACAGCAACTGAAATTTATGCATAACAAAGACACACAAAGAAAGGACTGCCTGACTGTAGTAGCTTAGCCAAAATCTGAACCCAGGCAGTCTGACACCAGAACACTGTCTCTTAACCACATGGCAGTAATTCATCTTAGAAAAGAAAGGGTAGGTATATTAAAATTATAAATATGTCATTACAATAGAAAAAAAATTAATGGCAAACATATAATATGATCTGATATTTGAAAATATAAGTTATTGCAAAAATAGTCATTTATGTGTGTATTAACATATTAAAAATCTGTAGGAATATTCACCAAACTGTTGACAGCAGTAATTACCACAGGGATTGAGTAGAGATTCTAAGACCTTTATCTTAAATTATATATTCCCTCTCCATAGAGCCAGCATGAAATATTAAGTCAATGAAAGGGAGGACAAGGAGATAAAGAACAAAGGAGGAGGAAGTGATGGAGGATGAGACTGTTGTCAATGTTGGGGGCTGTACGATGCAAATAAGACAAGGCTGTGACACTGAGAAATTGCCCTCATAAATCCTCTCGTCTCTTCTCCTCTTTCGGTCCCTCTCCTTTCTAATATACTCCGATATCCCACATCTTAGTTAAAAATTTAAAAATTTCTTCACCCTGTGGATTCCTCCAGTTTCCACTCTTGGGATTTTTTTTTTCTTTCCTTAATGGCCAAAATCTCAAAAGAACACTTTTTCTTCGCTATTTCGTTTCTACCCAATCCTTCCCGTCCTATCATAACCCCATTCCCAGAACAATGTCTATTCTGATGGTTCTCTCAAAGGTTAGCATGGGTAGCTGAACAGCCTCCCTCCCGTTGCCGCCCCTTCAAACCTGGCGCAGACATGGCGTCAGCCTTCGGGAACACGAAGCGAAGTGTGCTCCGCTCTGTGGCCTTCTGTGGTGAGACGGCTGCTCCGAGCAGAGGTCACCAATCACTCAGGAACAAGCAGGTCCCCCACCTCTAGACCGGAAACCAAAACTCAGAAGGGGGCAGCAAGGCGGCGGGCGGGTGTGCTGGCGGCGGAGTCCCGACTGTGCTCAGGCCCTCAGCGTTGCTGCAGGACCCGGATGTTGGAACTGGCTGACGCGTGGCCGGAAGCAGATGACTGGTTGCAAGTTGGGCGTGGCGTGGCGTGGCGTGGCGTGGCGTGGCGTGGCGTGGCGTGGCGAGGCGTGGCGTGGCGTGGCGTGGCGCGAGGGGGGGGGCTTTCTCTGCTTGGCTGTTTTCCGCCGTGATCATTACAGGACAGGATGTAATTTTTTATAAAGAAATCAACAGACTTTCCTTACAAAATGACGCCTTTATTACCAAATTCAGAGTACTATTCTTATCCTCTTTTCCAATACGTACGTGCACCACGAGTTAATCAGAATTGGAGGGGGAGGGGGGGAGGAGGGATTGCCCCAGATTTTACACAGGTGAGAACAGTAACTCATCTGCCCCTCTGACGGAAGGAATAAAGGAAAAGCCTGGTATACGGAAACCCCTTTCTTCTGCCTTCACAGGTTTTTCTCACTCATCCAGAGCAGCCCAGAGTGGCAGCCTGAAAAAGCTCCAATCCGTGGGGCTGTGACCAGCAGAAAAGGGGAGACGAAGCCCTACTAGCTGCAGCCACTGGGTTTCCCCTCTTCGGCCCGCCCTTTTGTGCTTTGGAAAGGGTGGGAATGAGACCCTACTGGCTGTGCAGGAGGGAAAGGGATGGATCCAGAGAAGGGGCTTAGATTGCAGCAAAGGCCATGTACCACAGCGCCAGGGACTTCAGGCAGCGGTCTTGGGGTGGCCAGGTCCCCGAAGACTACCCCCAAGGTCCCGTGGTGCCTGGCCCCAAAGTAGTAAAGCGCATGCTGCTTCGCAGACCCCCTTCCTTCTCAGTGGACATAGTCCAAATTCCAGAACCGAGAATGGTGCCACAACCACATATACTTGGGCCCTGTGGGGATGGGGGGCAGCTTTGGAAGAGAAAGAAGTATCCCTAAGAACCCTGGGATTGTGGTGACAGAAGAGCTTCCTGGGAAAGGGATTTCCCCCCTATCTCTTCACATATCTGGCTCCTTCTCAGGCCTCAGCTCATAAGTCACCTCCTCACTGAGGCCCTCCCAAGATTACCCAGACGAGGCCCACTCCCTTCCAACTTCCCAATAATCCTGGTTATTACCTTCTTTGGGTCCTGACAATAATCAGAATAAATTATTTTGTATATTTATTCCTTTGACTTGTTTATTGCCTCTCTCTTCAAAGCGATAAGTTCCATAAGAAGAAGATCATATCTGCCTTATTTCCTGCTGTCCTTGTTTGGTTTACCTCCTCCCCCACAAAACTGAAAAAGATTTAGTGATGGGGAGGTAAGCCCAGACAGCACTGGAAGGGAGGGAACAGGGAAGAGAGACGGGGAAGGAAGGAAAGCCAATGAAGAGAATATCAATGAGCAGGTCACCACTGTGAGCAAATTGGGCCTCAATCCTCCAAGGGTAAGGAGACTGGGGCATTTATCAAACATCTCCTGGGTCTCACTGGTTGAGGAGCCCATCAGAAATGTTAACACATTTCTGAGCATATGCCCAGGCCTAGCAAAGACCCTCAGCAGAGAAACTTAGGCAGCCATCAGCCTGTGTAGGAACTGTGTACAGGCAGAAGACAGGGCAGACACGGGCTGGACAAGAATGGTGTAGACTAGGCCTGTTACAGCCTCAGTTCCCAGTCAGGCTGTAGCACCTGGTCTGTACTCCAGAAACTACAGCTGAATAAACAGAAGATGGTACATGAATGAATAAAAGAGAAGATGAATGGGATTCTAGTAACGATAATGTCAGAGAGGACTGTTTTTTTTTTTTTCTTGGTGTTGGCCTTAATTTTTTTTTTAAGATTTTATTTATTTATATGAGAAAGAGAGAGCACGAGCAAGGGGGGAGGAGCAGAGGGATAGGGAGAGAGAGAAGCAAACTCCCTGCTGAACAGGGAGCCCAACATGCAGCTCGATCCCAGGACCCTGAGATCATGACCTGAGCCAAAGGCAGATGCTTAACCAATTGAGCCACCCAGGGACCCCTTAGCCTTAATTTTGACCCCAATTCTTTACATTCCCTTTCTGCCAGACTGAGAAAGCTCTATCGGATTTTTCCTGCCATGTGCATTTTCCTTCTCTTCCTCCTCACCTTCACTGCTTTATACACCTTCCAGAGAAAGGTGTTTCCCTATCCTCATTCCACCCTCAAAAAAAGCACTTTATGATTGACTTCATCCCTGCTCACTTTTCAATGAGAAAAATATTGCTAGGTTTCTTGGAAATAAATATTACTTATTGATCCAGTTTTCCTGGTATGTAAGCTATTGCCTATAAATTAGTTGGCCTACTTTTAGAAGTTGCATTAATTCTTTTGGGCCAATTGAGTACCCTTTAATGCACAAACAGCAAGAAAAGTTAAATTTACAACATTGCACACTGCAACCATTAATCTTGATCAAAGCATACTAGGGATCACTTCCTCCCTTCCCTTTTTTGTATAGTTTTCATCTGGACTATGAATAGGACATCTTGTCTTGGGCAAAGAAGTATTTTATCTTCAGGGTTTTCAATTTTTTGATTAATAATAGTAAAAATCTTTTAACTTTGAATGAAATTGCTGACATGAACATTCTTTTTGTTTTTCTCCCACAACTCTTGGTTCACATGAGCTTGGCTTTATTCTATTACATAGCAAATGCTCTGTGAGAGTGAACTTTCTTTACATAAGCAGTAATAATGAATTTGAAGTTATCAAACACATCTGATTATATTGATAATTGTTTTCTATAGGACCTCTCTCTCGTTTGTCATAATCAATAGCTTTTTCTGGCTTTATGGTGACCTGCTGTAAAACTGAATAATAAATGCAATTTTCCTGGCAAAGGCCATCTAAATAGTATTACTTGAACTTGAAATTATCAAATAAACTCACTTCTCTTTATGGTTCCTTTGATGGTTAATCTTCTATGTTAAATTGGCTAGGCAATGGTAACCTAGTTTTTGATCAAGCACCAATCTAGATGTTGTTATAGAAGTATTCTTCAGGTATGATTAGTGTTTAAATCAATAGACTTTGTGTAAAGCAGATTACCCTCTGTAATAAGTCCCATTCAATGAGTTGAAGGCCTTAAAAGAAAAGACTGAGGTCTTGGGTGAAGAAAGAATTCTGCTAGTAGATTCCCTTAAGTCATGAGACAGCAGCATCAACTCAATTCCTGGGTCTCCAGCCTTCCGGTCTAGCCTGCAGATTTCAGATTTGCCAGCACCCACAATTTCATAAGGCTAACATAAATCTCTCCATATATATATATATATATATATATATATATATATATATATGCAGTTCCTAAATTGCAAAGGAAGCAAATCTTCAGAGGAAAGTCCTATATCAATTTTTGTATGTTTGGAAAAATTGCTTCCTTGCTTCTCCTCTATCCTTCCAACCATCATATTGAGTATTAAGGACACAAAAGTGAAAAGTCATGGGCGCTGCTCTGAAGTTCCAATACGATGAGACGATAGCGGAGATAGATATAAGGGATGCAGAGACATACTCAGGAAGTAGGCACTACCCAATGCCAGGAGAAGCTGGGGAGGCTTGACAGAAAAGTCACAATTAAGCAGGATCTTGAGAGATTAGTAGGAGTTGACTAACTGGTATAGGAACAAAATCTTCTAGAGAGGTATCGTATTTGATTGAAAAATATGACAACTACCTGTTATCTTCATTAATTCACTCAACAAGTATTTATTGACTGTATGTTTTGTGCCAGAGCTGGTTTTTGTCCTCAATTTTGACTCCTATTTTTACATCCCCCTTCCCAGGCTAGGGAAAGTCCATCACATTTATTCTGCTAGATGGCTGTCTTTCACAGTTCAGCTCCCATCACATCCCATGGCAGATGTTGGGGATAAAATGGTGAACAAAAACAAGCAAATAAAAAGGAATTGCTTAGGATTCACTTTAGCAACCAGTGACAGAAACCCCAAAATATCAATGGCTTAAGCATGATAGAATTTTATTTTTCTCTCATCGAAATGTTCAGATCTATGATCCAGATTTGGAATGGTAGAATTAGGCTTCATTTACCTCGCTGCTCTGTCAACCTCATCATGTAGCTAGCACTTGATTCAAAATGGCTGCTCCAGCTCCAATTCTCTTGTGTACATTAAGCCAATAGGAAGGAGAAGGAGGAGGAGTTGAGCATTCACCTTTTCTTTACAGACACTTCTGGAAGTCACATATGTCACTTTCACCAAAATCCCATTTTCCAGAACTTAGTTATACAACTACAACTAATCTTCGTTAGTGGCAGCCATACGCCCGGCTAAGAATGGAAGAAGGAAACACAAATATTGAAGACAATGGACGTGTTGCAGAAGGGAGAGAATCAGAATGAATATCACCCCGAAGACTATGCCCTCAGGCGGAAAAACAGGGTTGATAAACAGAAGTTAATTGTTGTTTTAATGTCTTTTAAAATCTTCACTATGTGATTACATTGTTTTATTTTCTTTTTAAGATTTTATTTATTTATTTGAGAGTGAGAGAGAACATGAGCAGGGGGAGGGGCAGTGGGAGAGGGAGAAGCAGACTCCCTGCTGAACAGGGTCCTGGGATCATGAACTGAGCCAAAAGTAGATGCTTAACCAACTGAGCCACCCAGGTGACCCTACATTGTGTTATGACAGTCATTTAGAGCTGGTTATTTAGAAGAAAAGTGTACTTGAATTTCTCCAAAAATCAGGAAACCCATGCCCAGACTTTCAACTCACGGAAACATGAGGTAACAAAAAAGGACATCATTTTAATCCTCTAAGATTGTGTTAATTTGTTACACAGGAATAGAAAACTAATATATACTCAACCATTAGAAAAGCATATTCTAGGGACGGCTGGGTGGCTCAGTTGGTTAAGCCTCTGCCTTTGGCTCCAGTCATGATCCCAGGGTTCTGGGATCGAGCCTGCTTGTCCTCCCTCCGCCCCTCCCCCACTCATGCTCTCTCTTTCTCTCTCTCTCAAAAAAATAAATAAAATCTTTAAAAGAAAAAAAAGGAAAGCATATTCGTCTCAACCTCACATGCAGTATTTATTAAAACTGATCACAAACAATATCTTAGAGCTGGGTCCAGCAAATTTCAAATGATTGATGTCACATAAACTATATTCTTTGATCCCAGTACAATGAAAACAACAATCTGTTCATGAATTTCAGGGGATCCAGAAGTTTTCAGTGCCCAAATGTAGCCTAAAAGCGCTAAGACGGCTGACTATACATGAACAAAAGCCTGAGGTCAGGAGAAAGAGGCCACCATGAATGGAAATGTTGGATCCAACGACAAATCAGCAGTGGTGCCTGGCCCAAATAGCTCACAACAGGCCAGGGACTAGTTTCCCTTCCACAGTCAGTGGTCTGGGGCAGCCAAGCACAGCAAGACCACCAATGACTCTGAGGATGTTTTTCTTCCTACCATTCCAGAGTCAAGGAAGCCCTCCCAAACACCTAATATTATCTGAAAAGAAGCAGGAAAGAAGGAAGAGAAATGAAAGACTGAGCACTGAGCCCAAAGAAAGTGAACAACTTCAAAAGACAATTAAAATGGAAACAGAAACTATTAGATACAATTGATTGACAAGTTTAAAATTTGTTTATTTTCCCTGCTATGCAGCACAGGTGGCTAGTGAGGTATTTTTTTTCATACTTGAGAGGAGTGTAATTAAGAATTTTTTAACACACCACACAAAATTTTCTTTAAAACTCATTTAAAAGAACAGTACTTAAATCAATTATAATACAGCATCTCACAGCAGGCGTCTGTTTGTCAAGCCTATCTCTGTACCAGGATCTCAAACTCAAGAGCTTAACAAGGACCAGGCATATGACATAAATTATAGAAGCAGACTAAGTCTAAAAGAATAGGATGTGATGGAATTTTTGGTAACCTGAGGAGCATATGCCCCAAATAAAAGGATCTCAGATTCTGTGGACTGGTTCCAGTGGGCCACCATTTTGCCTCCACCATAATATGCACTATGCACGCATATTCATTATCTCTAATACAACTTGATCAAATTAGGTCATAGTTAAATATTTTTATGTCTGTTTCCCCTGCAGTGATATATTCCAAATGCTGGAATAGTTTCCTATTCATCTTTATATCCCCAGGATATATCCTTTAGCATACAATAAGCCTGAAGTAAATACTAGTGGTGGAAATCATGAATGAAGGGCCCATAGCAGCAAATCATCCAGATCAATGCATTAAATGAATGATGGCAAGTGTAGTCAAATCACAGACACGAGCAGGAGGCATCTCACAAAGTTCTGCCTCTCTGCGGTGTAACATGCAAACAGCTGACAGCTTTCTGCTTGATGACAGTCCGTAACCTGAGATTCTAGAAGCTCCGTGTTTGGAAAGGCACTAATTTCTTTCATTTTTAATTAGGTGACCGGTGATTAGATTATTATTGCTAGAGACAAGCTGATTAAGAAGTCACCGGCAAGGCAAGTCGTTTGTCCTCCTCCAAAGGCTGTCACAAGGACACATTTATATAATGACAGCTTCCCAGCTGGGAACTCTACTCTCTGCTAGTATCACTTTTGGCAATAAATGCTGGTCCCTACATTTTCCAAGCAGGCGATCTTCTAGAGGAAATTCTTATTGAAAAATCTTAGAAGTGGAAATGCACCCAAAGAGAATTTGCTAAGGCCTCTCTCTTTCCTAGAAAGTAAGTTTCTTAAGGATGGTGATGATTGGATGGTGGAGGAAGGGGAGGGTCCACCAGTTCTGTCTTAGTAAGAACGCTCTGGGGAACTGGTTAAAAGAGCATCACCTTAAAGAGGGTGGGAGGTATAGGGGACTAAGTGGGGGGGGGGGCTCGGGTAAGAGTTGGAGAGTGGGGAGTGAGTAGGAGGTTCTCTCCTAAAAATTGTTCTATTTGAAAAGCAGGAAAACATCTTTTCACTTGATAATTTTTTTTTAAAGTTGGCTCCACGCTACAGCCCAATGCAGGGCTTGAACTCACCACCCTGAGATCAAGACCTGAGCTGAAATCAAGAGTCAGACGCTTAACTGACTGAGCCACCCAAGCTCCCCCCACTTGATATTTTCAAACTAGAGCAGCCCCAAGCCTCTAGTTTGTCTTACTTTTATTTTTTTCCATTTTCAAAAGCCTTGCAAGGCTCATTATGTTTCTCCCTTTTTACACAAACAGTTGATTACATTCATTAAGTGAAATGTTCAGTGGGATAAGACAGCGAGACAGAAGGAGAAAGAGTGAGGGAGAGAGAGAGTCCCACCTCGGATTATTTCAGATTAGTGAAGCCTCAGTTGTTTTCTAAATGGAATGTCATTAATCAAGTCCCTAAGTTGAATCACAAAAAGACAAATGGAAAAACTGAACTTCAAACACGACCTTCAAAATAGCTGAAAAATATAGGAGAAACTAGCTCACTTGGAGTAAGTGTTCCAAGTTAAAGAAAATTCTAATTATGTAAAATAAAGCAAACTGTAGTTTTCAGTGTTGCCAGCCAGGAATTGCTCTGGACTACTTAATGATGTTCTACCCATATGTCTGAGAGTTTCTGAAACAGGTGAAACATCTTTCATGCATGTTTTACATTATTAACTTGTTTGGTAAATTCATTTTTCCCCCACAAGTAATGATGACGCTCAGTACAGTGTCCAAATGGTGGGAGTACAACAAGATAGAAAAGGGTAAATTCCAAGAACATAGGAGTTCAATATCAGAAAATCTACTAATGAAGCTCACCATATTAGCAGATTAAAAGGAAAAAACGTAATACCAATTATTCATTTGCTCATGAACTTGTGATTTGGGCAGGACTTAGTAGATATACCCCACTTCTGCTTCATACAGCTTTTGTTGAGGTAGCTTGACTGAGGCTGGCAATTCAACTTCCAGGTTAGCTCACTAAATTGGTACTTAGTGCCGTCTAGAAGGGTAGCTACAATTTTCAGGGGAGCCTCAGTTCCTTTCCACAAGGCTGTTTGAGCTTCTCTCCAGCATGCAGCTGGATTCCACAAGCCAGTGTTCGAAAAGACCTGGGTGGAAGTGGCAAGGCTTTTTACCATTTAGCCTTGGACATCAAATGCCCACGGCATTCTGTTAGTCAAGCAAGTCTCTCAGGCAAGCCTAGATTCAAGGAGAAGGGAGTACATAGCCTGGTTTGGGGGTGCCAGCTTTTATAGGAGTTGTGTGAGAATACTAGCAGCTTGCACTTGGGGATGATGGGGTCTGTGGAAAGGGATAGGACCCCCTTTTCCAGGACACAGAAGTAACTGATCCCATAGGAAGCTGAACCTGGCTGCAGCCTCTCCAGCTGTCAGAGAGAGTAAGCTGGATGTCGTTAGCTTGTAGACCAGATGATTCAGTGAACACCACAGTGAGAACTTGAGCTACTCTGACTGACCTTCAGGTCTGTTTGCCTATTTGCATCCGCCCCATCAATCAGGAAACTCACATCCTTCAATTTTTGAATGATTCAATTCCCTCTGTTTTCTCTTCTTGAAATTCCTATTATTTGGACATTGCATTCCCTGGACTACTCCTCTAATTTTCTTATCTTTTCATTCCTATTTTCCATCTCTTTATATATTTGCTCTGCTTACAGGGACATTGTCTCAATTTCATCTTCTAATATTCTATTGAGTTTTTTCCCCACTGCTCTAATGTTTTTAATTTCCACATCTTCTTTTTGTTGTTGTTGTTCTTCATACATTTTTTAGCATCTTCTTCTTGTTCATAGTTACAACATTTTGTCTTTGTGAGACTATTAAAGATAGTTTTGGTTTGGGTTTTGGTTTAGTTTTGTTTTGTTTTCTAAGTTTTCTTCTACCTGGATAGCTTCTGTTTCCTCCAAGCTGCTGTTTTCTGTTTGCTTTTGTCCTTATTTTCTTTGTTAGCTTTCCTCATATACCTGAAAATTCTTGGCTGTCTGCGCTGGATTAAGAATAGAGAACTAAAACGCTCGTTAAGAAGCTCTGGGCATGTGAATGAGACTTATCAGCTATGGGCTTCTCTTTAAGTTTATCTGGACGAGTCATTTGTTAGGAAAGCCCTGGCATTGATATATTTAGGTATTTCCTTTCTGCCTAGTCATATTTTCAAGAATCTTCTGGCCCTGCCTGGAGAATGACAGTCGGCTGGCTATTCCAGAGGCCAAGTAAGGGATGACGCTTAGAGGGTTCTTCATTCAACACTAAGTATACGGTAACTCATTCCCTCTGTTTTTGGCACTGTTGCCATGTTCCCTCAACCGTGCTTAAAATGCCCTTCCCCATCACCCCCTGTGCAGAAATCCTGTTTTACCCTCTCCAGAAATAAACTTCCAGTCTTCTACCCAGATGGACAGTGAGCAGTTGCACAGAGCCAAGGAAAGGAGGATCTAACAAATAGTATTCACCCATTCTTTTTACCATAGCATGACTGCAACACAAACACAGATCCACAAGCGACACACTCCACATCCAGCTCCAAATGTATCTGGGACTAGCAGTTTCTGAACTTGTTCAAGACTCTGGAGTAAATCAGGAATTGTATTTGCTCTCAGCCTTCCAGGCTGTTAGCTTGAGAGCTGGTCTTCCAGTTAGTTTGCTCCCAACAATCTGATTTCCACCCTACAAAATTTTGTTGCTGTTTTCTCCTATCAGGTTGTTACCACATCGAGTTTTTGATTACTTAAAATATACCTTGTCTGTAGTTTTAATATGGTTTAGGTAAGGAATTAAATTAAATGCACCATCTTATCCCAGTCAGCATCTTTTTTTTTTTTAAAGATTTTATATATTTATTTGACAGATAGAGACAGCCAGTGAAAGAGGGAACACAAACAGGGGGAGTGGGAGAGGAAGAAGCAGGCTTCCCAGTGGAGCAGGGAACTCGATGCGGGGCTCGATCCCAAGACTCTGGGATCACGCCCCGAGCTGAAGGCAGACGCTTAACGACTGAGCCGCCCAGGTGCCCCAGCATCTTTTTTTTTTTTTAATTTGGGTATAGTTGACACACAACATTGCATTAGTTTTGGGTATACAACATAGTGACCACAAGTGTGGCTACCATCTGCCCCCATGTATCTATCTCTATTACAATATCATTGACCCTATTCAGCATCTTAACCTAGAAGTCTTAATAGTTTTGTTTTAACAACTAATTATGTATATATATATACACATTTTTTTCTTCTAGCTGCTGAGAAGTGTTTAAGTTTCTTCTCCACTAGAACATTAGATTCTGAAAATGAGTAGGCAAGACTGACATGAGAATAATCTAGCCTGTAGGCTAAAGTATATAGGTTTCTGATCTATAACCGCACTTGGAAAACCACTATAAAATTGCTAACTACCATATATTCTGTGGTATCTTAACTTCTCCAAATTTTTTTAAGTTGATTGGTGTATAAAAGTTTACTGGATGGAATAGCAGTAGGTCCCAAAACCAGACTTCATGAGTTTAAAAATCAGATCTTGAGTGGTTTATGGAAGTCTTCTCAGATTCAGTTTGTTCTGTTCTAAGAAAGAAATGTTGAGGGGCACCTGGGTGGCTCAGTTGACTAAGCATGTGCCTTGGGCTCAGGTGGTGATCACACGGTCCTGGAATCGAGCCCTGCAGTGGGCTTCCTGCTCAGCGAGGAGCCTGCTTCTCCCTCACCCTCTGCCCCTCCCCCACTTGCGCACACATGTGCGTGCACTCTCTCTCTCAAATAAATAAGTAAAATACTTAAATAAAAAAAAGAAAGAAATGATGAGTATGGACCTCATAGGTTTTTTGAGAGAATTAAGTGAGTTAAAACATAAGAGGTTCTTTGAATAGTGCCTAGTATCTTGTGAGTATAAAATAAAAGTCAGGAATTGGAATTGAGATGCAATCTCATATATTGACATTAATTTTTTTTAAATGTGCAAATCCTTAAGATAACTTTTGTATAGTATTTGTGAAATTAAATCATCTTACATACCATTGAAAAGAGTGATCTTCAAAAAGTTAACATGCACTATTTCCTTAATAGGAAAATTCAAGACATTTATAATAATTTCTAGTTTGTACTTTAAATTTCCACGATTGTACTGTGATAAATTAAAACTATGGAGCAACCATTGTATATGTCAATTTAATAGAACCAGTATATAATTAACAGAAAGCTAAGCTCCATGCAATAATTTCTTCATTCCTTAGGTGACAGGTGTTTTAAAGAATTACCTCTTTCTTGTGATAATTAAAGTCAATAGAGAAGGGTTTTTTGTTTATTTTTCTACTATCAAAATGAACTCCCTTTTATGTCTTATTGTTTAATTAGAGGATATAAGGCTTCCCTGCTGATAAAAATATTTCACCACTTGAAAATCAGCATTGCAGTTAGCTTTTCTATGTGCTGGTTGAAATATGGCATGGAGCAACAGTGACATCTGGTGGTCATATGGGTTCATCACTTATAACTATGCCCTTGGAATTACTTCATTTGTGCTTTAAGGCCCCTTAAAAAAAAAAAAATTATAATAGAAACAAAAGCTTTTAATTGAGTATTTCCATATTTTATGAACCCCAAAAGTTGTTTTTAGGTAAAACATGTAGAAGATTATGAAGGTAATAAGAGATTTGCTACAATGAAAATCAACTAGGGAATATTCTGAACTCCAAAAGTACAAAAAATGGCAATTAGATAGATCTTGTTTCATTGGTGGTAGAGGTGAAACCACTTTTTATGCTACAAAAAGTGTATTCATTCTTCTGAAACTATTGGGGACTTTGTAGAAGATTCCTCCCATAAATGAATTTAAAAGAATTTGAAACAAAAAAATCCAACAACAAATAAAAGCAAAGTATAAAGACAATATTATCAATACTGAACAAAGGGAACATATCTGATCTTGTCTACAAACTTCATGAGGCACCAATGAAGAATAATTCAATTTAGAGCAGAGTAAATGTAAATACCAAAAGTCAAAGAGAATTTCCTTTCTCAAAGGTCAGAATGGTAGAGTAAGATATTGTGTAAAACAAAAACAAAACACAAAACTTCTTTGATGCTGTCCAATTCAGAAATACCAGAACTGATGACAGTAGCATACTAGGAGAAAGATATGGAATATATTCTTTGAACTCCAAGACAAAAGCTAGAAGAGAAACCAAGCAAGAGAGGTTTTCCCCAGATGCACCACGAAGTGGAAAAGAGATGGGAATAATTCCCAGGGACCACTATCTTGATCTTGCGTGGCAAACAAAGGCAGGTAAGTGTGGGAATGTAGGCACGGCCATGCGTACACACACACACACACATTCACACATAAAACAAAAAATATTGTAAGTGTTCACCAAAGTGGTTCGTTCATCCTGAAGAGAAGAGCAAAACACTGAAGGTAATATGTCCTCACAGTTGGTTAGGAAATATCACTATCCCAACTCAGCTAGCTGTGGGTGCAGGGGTTTCAACAGAATCATGAGGGAAGAAAGAGCAGAGATAAAGTTCCCTGAATACAATTGCCCATAGACGTAGCTTCCTCCCCACCCATCTTACACAGCTGCATAATTGAACAGGGAAAACAAACCAACATATCTAGTCTTCTAGCTCTAAGTGAAGACTCAAATACCGCCCAAGGAAATAGGAAAAGAAATCAACAAGAAACCATTTATGGTATTGGGGGGCAAATCATAATCCTGGATAAACTATTCTGATTCAAAGTTGAGAATAACAGAGATAATCTTTAATGATGCAAAGTGTTACATTATGCAAAGTATAACAAAAGGAAAAAAGGAAGTGAACACCAGCATCCAAAGAGCATACTCTGGAAGAAATTTATTCCGACAAATAGGAAAAAAAATTAGAAAACAATGTTTAATAACATCAGAGAAAATCTGATGTAGAAGAATAAAATAAAAATAGAATAGAGTGAAGTATTTTAGGAGGAAAATGATAACATTGCAGGACCCCAAATTAATTAGGAGCAAATATTACCCTACAGAAAAGTGAACCAATAACATTGAAGCACATAAAGATATTCACATATTTCTAACTTAATATTTTTCTAACTCAATTTTATTATTCAGTTCCCTAACTGATTTATTAGCAGGAAGTCTCGTATCTCCCTCCTGAATCTCCATCCTCCTACACATCTATCCAAGAACTCTCATGGTCATTATAATCCCACAAGGTCAGAAGGAGATCCATCCGCCTCTATATCTGTGCAGGATAGAACTGCAGCGTGATCAGCCCACTCTTGCCGTAAGTCTCCACTGAAGCCCAACAGGTATTGAAAATCAGTCCCTACGACCAGGGGGCAAATAGAAATCACCATTAGACAAACAGCATAGTAATAATGTAGCAAGCAAG
Source organism: Ursus americanus (assembly GCF_024610735.1). NCBI lineage: Eukaryota > Metazoa > Chordata > Mammalia > Carnivora > Ursidae > Ursus > Ursus americanus. Next base: position 4,169,482 of record NC_142131.1, read on the forward strand.
AACCATCAAATGGATGCTAAAATTAGTGGGTAAAGTATAATGAGATATAGGATAGTGTCAAAGAATTTCTCTCTAAGACATTTTTTAAAAGATTTTATTTACTTATTTATTTTAGAGAGAGAGAGAGCGAGAGCAAACAATTGAGCGGAGGGAGAGAGTGAGAGGGAGAGAGAGAATCTTAAGCAGACTCCATGCTGAGCACAGAGCCCCACACGGGGTTGGATCTCACGACACTGAAATCATGACCTGAGCTGAAATCAAGAGTAGGTGCTCAACAGACTGAGCCACCCCGGCGCCCCTCCAAGATATTTATTAATTGAAAAGGGAAAAGTAGAAACATTATGTTGGAAAAACCCAGCAGACACCACTTTAACCAAGTGATCAAGGTTAGTGTCATCACCAGTATTATGACATTGATATCACGTACCTCCTGATAAGATGCACTGAGAAGAACATCTTCACTTCCATGGGTTTTTGCCCAAAATTCATAACTTGCATTTAACCATGAATGATCAAACACTAGACAAACCCAAATTGAAAGCCATTTAAAAAAAATAACTGACCGGGGCGCCTGGGTGGCTCAGTCGTTAAGCATCTGCCTTCAGCTCAGGGCGTGATCCCGGCGATCTGGGATCGAGCCCCACATCAGGCTCCTCCGCTGTGAGCCTGCTTCTTCCTCTCCCACTCCCCCTGCTTCTGTTCCCTCTCTCGCTGGCTGTCTCTCTCTGTCAAATAAATAAATAAAATCTTAAAAAATAAATAAATAATTGACCAGTAAGTACTCTCCGGAAGTGTCAAAATCATGAAAGACAAAGGAAAACTAAACAAATGTCACGGATTAGAGGAGATGAAGGAAGCATGACAACTAAATGCAAAGTGGGTTCCTGAATGGAGTAGAAAAAGGACATTAGTGAGGAAACTGGCAAACTTTAAATAAGACCTGCAATTTAGTCAATATTGAAATATTGTTAATTTATTGGTTTTAATAATTATGATTGTGTAGTATGCTGCTAACATTAGGGGAAGCCGAGTGAAGGGTATATGGGACTTTCTATACTATTTTGCAACTTTTCTGGGAGTCAAGAATTACTTCAAAATAAAAAGTATTTTTAAGTCCATATAATTCATTTAATCCTGACGTAAATCTCTATAGAGGCACATTGTCCTTTGAATGGGGTTGGTCGCCCCCCTCAGTGCCGCCCTAGCCAAGTCTGTCCCCTGCTTGGGCTCCTTGGGAGAGAGGAACTTTATGTGCTCCGCTCCTTCCATTTTTCATACACAGACACGTCTCAGCGTTTCTCTCAGGCCAGAAGTACTGGGGCAGGACTAGGTTCTGGTTTTGGTCTCTTGGTAATGTCAAAACCATGTCTGCCTATTACCACACAGAATAATCCACAGAGCATTCTTAAAATGCGAAGGGCCTGGGGGCACCTGGGTGGCTAGTCAATTAAGTGTCTGCCTTCAGCTCAGGTCATGATCTCGGGGTCCTGGGATCGAGCCCCGGGTCAGGCTCCTTGCTCAGTGAGCCGCCTGCTTCTCCCTCTCTATTGCTCCTTCTGCTTGTGCTCACTCTCTCTCTCTCAAATAAATAAATAAATTCCTCAAAAACAAAACAAAACAAAAATCCCCACGAAGTGTGTGTTTATTATTCTTTCCCTCAGCTATCCTCCCGCTACTTTAGTCAGTCTGTAGTCAGCAAGCATGGCTGGTGCCCGTCCTCCGATCCCTCAATACCATGAGCTTCCTCGCATCTGCTGTGGACAGTCTCCAGCATGGTGGGGTGCGTGCCTCCAGTGCCTCTTCTCACTGCTTGGCCTGGGGGCTCTTTATGGCGCCCAGGGAGCTTACTCCTGGCCAGCAGGAGTCATCGGCAGCATCAGGCAGTTACAGCCCCTGAGGGGTAAACCAGGGAGGAAGGAAATGAATGAATAAATGCTCCATCCTTCGTCCTTCCAGGACTAAAACTCAGAGGTATTTTCTAAGCATTTACTCAGAGGGCTCTGCCCGACACTCTCCTCCACCCTCCCACCGCCGCAGTTGCTCCTGGAGCTGGTAGGCTCCCTATTGCACTCTCTACGACAGTCCACTTTAACCTTCTCGTTGTCACCCTGTCTCACTTTAGCACTTTCTCCACCTATCCTTCCTGAGATCACCCCCCAGAGAAGCCACTTGCACCCAAATTGTGATAATTATATTTAATGACATAAAAAAAAATGTTTTCAAGTTATTCTGAACGGAAAATAAAACATATTAGAAAGCAATATCTCTAGTTCCTAACCAGCGTGGCCTGTGGCTTCCTCCCCTACAACCAACCACATATAGGGTGCTAAAGCCAGAGGGTGGTTGGTGTGTCCCAATGCTAACCCCCAACTGTGGGAAGCACATGGGGCCTGGAGAATGTGCCTGCAGGGGATAACTTCATGGAAGGGAGAGGGAGGTGTAGGTTAGAGTAGATGAAGGCCAGGAGCAAGGGACAAGCATGGGTTAGAGAGGGCTTCATTAGTTCTTCCCCTTATCTCCCCACATTTCCTGGACAAGCCCATTGGCTATTGCAATGCCTTGGGTAGCAGCTCCATTCAAGTGCCAGGCCGGGGTGTTGGGTAAGAACTCAGCTACAGGCTGGAGCTGATAAGGGTCACGCAGGCCAACATTTTCCCATCTCACCACCTTTCTATGTCATAGGGATCCACCCACACTCCCCCCTCTCCAACAATCATGGGCTAAGCAGTTAAAATAAAGGAAGGCAGCCTCTCTTCCCTGAGCAGTAGTCCTAGGAGATAAGTGAGTAGTCCAGCCCCGATTGCTTTATTCCTCAACACAGCACCACTTTCAACTAATCTAGGATGGCACAAAGGAGGCCCTAGGTTTGTTATCTCTCCCCCAGCTAAACATTTCCAGTCAAAAGAATCAGGCCCCAGGGAATACAAGATGCTGAAAGGGGAACTCAGAAAAGTGCAAGCACTATAAGCGAGATTACTTTTGTAATTTAAAAAAAGTGAGAAAAAGAAATGATAAGACCCACTTCGCATGATTATTACCGCGATGAAGTGTAATGCATGGGCAGGCCTGCCCAGTATAAAGTTTTGTGCCAGCGTAACAGGGATACACAGCACGGTGGAGCTTGAGTTTGAATGCTTGGAAGTGGGAAGAGAGCTTCCCTAATTGCTTCTATTTTCTTTGTGAAGTAAGGGATGAGGTAATGACTTAGAGCAAAGGGGAAGGTTTTGGGGTGTTTGAGGGGATACAGAGGGGAGCCAGGAAGATTGGAAGTTTAAGGAGATAGCCTCATAGAGCAAGACCGTGAACTGCCCAGATAAATCCAGCAGGATTGAACTCAATAATCACGAGTTTGTAGTAGGGACAATCTTCTCTGTTGTGTGACTTCTGTCATCATTGTTCAGCTGTGCTTTTGCAGACATGAACGGAGCATGTAGTTGGGTTTATCCAGGATAAGGATTTTGCCAGGCATGGGACGAAAAGATAAAAGGGCATAGGAGTTTAGAGAATTGCAGAAGGTGTTATTAAAACAATAAACCATTGAAGTTATGCTGGGTAAAGTGAAATGCAGAAAAACGCCTGGCCAACAGGGAGAACGTGGAGAGACAAATGGCTAAATGTATCTTTATGCATTTCTGTCCTTACAGATTTCCTGCAGCTTGCTGAATGAATCAGTCATTCTTCTTTCAAGAGACTGAGGCTTTTATTTTATTCTTTATACTTTACATGTTTTATACTCTTGTTGGTGTTTAATTTTCATTACCAAATATTTTATAAAAAGAGAGTGCAGAAGTGAAATTATAAGATTTGTTTCTCTAATGAATCTCTTCGCAACCCCGATTATATAGACAAGCCTTTTGTTTTACAACTGATGACACCCATGCTTAGTTTCTAAGATAGAGGATTTCCTTTTCTTCTGAAGGGAAGAATAATCATCCTTAGTTCATAATAGATTAGGAATTCTGTATCTTCAGGTGCCAGTTGGAGCAAGAATTTAGTTGCAGGTAAAACGGACAAAATGAATGCAGTATCCCTTTTGGAAGCCTTGCTGATCAGATGGTCACCATTTTCCAGGGACTTGTCCTCACCATGCCACACACCACCTGAATCATGCTAACAAATTCTCCTGCTGCTGTGGCCTGTCCAGCAAGGCCAGGTGGAGTTACATGACAGTCCAGATGACGTCAAAATATCAGTGACAAGTTGGCATAACCCTGGGGCCACAGGGGAAAGCTTCATAGAGATTTGTCAAACCCTATGTGGGCATCTTCAAAGGCAGCCAACTCAGCCTCGGGCAAGAGACCCAACCGCATCTGTGATGCCTAACATCCCATTGGAGTCTAATCAGTGTCCTGCTGTCATCTAGTGACCACTAATGGAAATGCAGGCTCAAAAACTCCCTGAAAGACTGCCAAACAATGGTATGGCTCTGGGTGAGAGGTGGCCACAGGAGAAATAGGGAAGAGATTTGAAAAGTTAGAAGCTAAGCGGCAGTCACTGTGGTTAGAGACCATGTGAGAGACAGACACAGAGGTTCCAATGTGATCCAGTTTGTTTGTAGTCATTCTTTCTGGCCCCATTCCCAGTCCTTCCCAACAGCTGGCAATTCTGACTAACAACAAAGCAATTGCAGTCCCACCATCAAATTCTTTGCTATGAACTCAGAGATGATAGCCAGGAAGAGGGAATAGCTTTCCATAGACTTCAACACCAGCCTTGCAGGGTCCCGTTCTAGCAGTTGGGTGTGCTTGGCTTCCCACAAGGTCTGACTTGTTCGCCTGCCCCAGTGCTGCAGAACCACCAGCATTTTCCCTGATCTTCCAATGCTGGAGGGGATCTTTACCGCCCCAGCCCTTCTTCCAATTGTGTACTGTCCGATTCCTACAATAAATCCTTATTTCATATACTCGCCATGGTTCTGCTTCCCTGAATGAACTTCACTGACACACTCCCTCTACAATAATCTATGACAGCAGAAGGGATGCCCTGTACCCCACCTGTATCCCCGCAAAAGTCAGCTCCGAATGCAAATCTGAGAAAGTTGCATCTGATTGGTGGAATCTAGCTCATGTTTGCATTCAAGCAAATAAGCAAACTGGGAAATGTATGGGTTTTGTCTTGTTTTTAGTGTTAAAATGTGGAGATGGTGTTTGTCAGGGTCCTGTTTGGAAGAGACAACACCCTTAAATGTGGTAATTTGGCAAGAATTTAAGATGTGGATAGGATTTAAGGAAGGTGAGTAGTGGTTGGCGACCCCTTGGCCTGAGTGGTAAGTAAAGGGAGCAGATAATACAAGCAGAAGGAAGGGCATGGAGGGGGCATCTGACAGGCGCTGCGTCCTTCCACAGAGGCACACAACTAACCCACCTCCACATGCCAAGGATAAACATCCTGACCACTTTCTCTTCCTGCCCTCTGGAACTCCTCTGGGGTATGTATGACTGCAGGGCCTTTGCTCAGGCTATTGTCTACACTTCTTTGTATAGTTAATTTCTCAACACCCTTCTGATATTACATCAACTATTACTTCCATCAGGAAGAAAAAATAATTTGCTCCTTCTGCTAGAAAAAGACTACTGTATTTTCAGCAAAATCTTTAAAATCCATGTTGAAAGTATTTAAGCCCTTTTAATAATGATTCTCAGTTTTAAAATTTCACTTGCTTATAGACCAATATGTTGGCAAATTACAAATCAATTAATTAGAAAAAGAAATACAAATTAAAGCAAATAAAATACAAGTCAAAATATTTTACCATTGGGACGCCTGCATGGCTCAGTCACTGGTTAAGCATCTGCCTTTGGCTTGGGTCGTGGTCCCAGGGTCCTGGGGTAGAGCCCCACACCGGGCTCTCTGCTCAGTGGGGAGCCAGCTTCTCCTTTTCCCTCTGCCTCTCCCTCTGCTTGTGCTCAATCTCTCTCTCTCTGACAAATAGATAAATGAATAAAATCTTTAAAAATATGTATTTCGCCATTCAATTCAACAACATAAAATTATTCTGTCAAATTGGACTTAAAAAATTTTTCCTTTAAATTTTATTTAGATTCAATTTAGTTAACATATAGTGTATTATTGATTTCAGAGGTAGAAGTCAGTGATTCATCAGTTGCATAGAACATCCAGTGCTCATTCCATCAAGTGCCCTCCTTAATGCCCATCATCCACTTATCCAATCCCCCATCCCCTCCCCTCCAGCAACCCTCAGTTTGTTTCCTATACTTAAGAGTCTCTTATGGTTTGCCTCCCTCTCTGTTTTCAACTTATTTTATTTTTCCTTCCCTTCCCCTATGTTCATCTGTTTTGCTTCTTAAATTCCACATATGAGTGAAATCACATGGTATTTGTCTTTCTCTGGCCTTAACAGTTTCTTAATACATGTCCCAATTCTTAGCAACCATTGATTTATTACCTCTGCTACATTCACGAGGATAACTTCAAAGAATCACCTGGGAAGATTTTGTTTTAAAATAGTGCTAATTCTTTATACCAGACCGACTAAATCAAAATCTCTGGACGGTGAGGCCTGGCATAGGCATGTATTTTTTAAATTCCCCTATATGACTCTAATATGAGACTATGGTTGATCATCAATACCCAAACTGGTAAGTTAGCTAAAAAGAGAAACTGAGTCTTCTTTGTATTTGCTTAGTCATAAAGTCTAGGATGGGTTTGTTTTTTAATACCAAATTAATTTATTTATAAAATATTTACATTGAAAACCCTCTCATTTAAATAATTAGCTTTAACTACTACAGTACATTTAGAAAACCTGCCATTTTGCAAAAGTAGTTTCTTCAGTACTCTTTTTTCTTTCTCCAATATTTTCCCCCTCCAAAGTAGTTTATCTTAATTATTGAAAGCACTGGGGAATTAATTATTTAGGAAATCTTGCACAATGGCTTTTCTTCTTTTTTTTTCTCTTTCCCTTTTTTCTTTTAGAAAAATGTATTTAAAATAATTACTTCTGTGAACTTTTTATCCAATTCTGATGACTCTTATCGTTTCAGCAGCCAAGCCTAAAAATGTCAGGTTGGCATAATCCATATCCTCAAACATCTCAGAAGATTTTTATGTGAATTTACTCTTTTTTTTCCTACTAAACATATTCTCTTTGTGTTGTCTTTTTCTCTCTCTTTATTTTGCATCTGGGCCTTTTTTAAAAAAAAAAGTTTTCATGGAGCTTCTCTATCTTCCTCACAAATATTCTTATTTCCTTATAACCTCATACAGTCTTAGGACTGTATGCTTTTAAATAAGCTCTACCATTTTCTTTATTTGAGCTGTAAAAGGAGATTTTACAACGGAGCAATCAAGCCTAGCTAAGAGAGTCTCTTTTTAAAATAGGTTCAGGATGCCCAGAAGGAAGGAGGAATTTACGCAAGTCCTCTTCAGGGAAACCATGAACTTTAAAACAACAACAATAACAACAACAACAACAACAACAACAACAACAACAACCACCCAGCTTCTCAGGCAGCTGTAAACCCCTCAGCCTGGGCTTAACTTCCTGCTCCTCATGACACCTGAATCATCTGCATTCTTCACTTCGAAAGGAGCCAGTGTTCTAACAAGCTACGATCTCTCTTTCGCATATTAATCCAGACAATCCTAGTTAACCTAGTCTCAATCCCTATTCATGGGACGCCTGAGTGAGAACTATGCTAGTCGCCTTTTGCCTATACAACTCTGCCCCCTCTTTGTCTTCCTGGGAACATGTTCCAGGTTTCTACTGGAGTTTCTGTCTCCCAAATTGCAATTCTAATTGCCCAAATAAATGCCTATTTGCTTAAATTGTCAGTGAATTCTTTCTTCATCAACCGAGCTCTAAAGATTTTAGAGTCTTCATGAAAGTTTTAGGGGTTCTGGAAAATTATTTAGGAGAATTTGAAAGAGATGTTATTCTTTCTTTGCCAAATTTATATTCTTAAAGACCTTAGTAGATTTTGTCTAAATGAGAGGCTTCAATTTGATCTTTTTTTTCTCCCTATTTTCTTTCTTGACAGAAATTGAAAATTCCCTAGGAGGCCCTAGGGAATACTTTAGGAGGCTGTCCCTGAGTCTACGTCCTTCTCTTCTACTTGATAGTTTTTTCCTTCCTCTGGGCTAGAAAGAGTTTTTTAATGAAGAGTTTCCCCCTCCTAGTAGCCTAGTTTTAAAACTGATGGTGAATTTCTTAAACATGAAAATTTTCTGGGGCTCACTGTTTCTTTTTCACCTTTAGCAGTCACTGGCTTCTTGTGAGAAGTCTGCTTTAGTAAATCTCAAAGGCACTGGGGAATTAATTATTGAGGAAGTTTTGCATGAAGCTGTAGCCTTCCTTTTCACTTCAAATACCCTGTTCTTTCTGCAAACCCTAAGACAGGAGATGGTGTTCTCTGATGAAGAACGACATCATGTAATGAGAAGCATTGACTCAACCTGGTGCTCCCTCGTGGTTGTGAAATGGAGGGATAGATGAAAGAACATGGGTTTTAGAGCCAGAATAGAGTTCAAGTTTTCTGTCCCTACCCCCTATTAACTGTGTATTTGTAATTGATTTGCTTGATCTCTCTCAACCTTATTTCCTTTATCTGCTGGAGAGGAAATTATATCTACTCCTTCAGAGTTGCTGGGAGAATTCAATTTGATAATGTACATAAAAGTGCCAAACACTTGACTTGGCACCTAGGAAGGCATCCAGAGGAGGTGCAGCCAGGTCCTGATAGCCAAGAGACCTGAGCAGATGGCTGGGCTGTTGATTGGTGGGACCAGAGAATATCAAACAAGTGGGTCTCTTTGACTATCTTCAACTATGCCTCTAGGAGTCTTGTTACATACTTTCTCTAACATGGTAGTTTTCTATTCTGGCTACGCAAGTGAACACACAAGGAACTTGAAAAAAACAATTGGGGGTGGCATCCACTGACAAATGAAATCAGAATCTTTGGAGAAGACAGGCAAAGATACTCGTTGTGCAATTGGTTCCAATGGGTAAGTCAGGATTGAGAACCAATGAACTAAGCAATTTTATACTAAGGAGAGATACAGTAACTTTAATAACAATCATCTAGGGGCACCTGGGTGGCTCAGTCAGTTAAGTGTCCCACTCATCATTTCGGCTCAGGTCATGATCTCATGGGTTGTGGGGTCCAGCCCCATATTGGGCTCTGTGCTCAGTGGGGAGTCTGCTTAAGATTCTCTCTCTCCCTCTGCCCCTCCCCCACCTCTCTAAAATAAATAAATGAACCTTTTGAAAAAAGAATAATTGTCTAATCATTAACAAGAAGACATGTCACAGACTGGGACAAAATTTTGAAAAACACAAATCTGATGAAGGTCTATTATCCAGAATTTACAAAGAACTCTTACCACTCCGTAGTAAGAAGACAAACAGTTCAATTAAGAAGTGAGCCAAAGATAGGAACAAATAATTTGAGTAATCATTTTTTAAAAATTTTACTATTTTGTGATATTTTGGTGTCTTACAAAGCTTGCTAGCCTGGGAGAGACTATGCCCTCCCAGGGCCAGCCAATTCATAGAGATAGCAACGATTGGGCTGGGAGCACATCTTCATATGCAAATCAATCAATCCGAAATCTGTTGCTCCGATCAGCTCCTTGTCTAACTCTCACACCCTAAGCCAGTTATTTCCCCTGCCTTAAATCATCCCAGGGCCAGATATAGACAACCAGAGACTACCCCTGTAGATTTGGGGCTGGAATTCTTCAAACTTAAGCCAATCCTGAACTGTTACTCTGCCCAAGGAAACCTCAATAAAACTGATTTCTACTTCCCTTTCTTTTTGCCCAGTCTCAAATGGAGGGGTGGGAAGAGGGTAGATTTAGATTTAGTAGATGGCATTAGGGCTGCTCTTTTTGGAAAACTGCAAAGTAAATGTGTGTGTTTGGATTTTTTGGCAACCTCTTTGTGCTGTCCCCCAAGTTTCTTAAGGTCTCCTCTTCTCCCCGTCTTCTTGTTCTCCCTGCAGGAATCAAGGGCCCCTCCCAATTCTCTAGAGCGCTTGTTTTCAAACATTTTTGTTCATTAAAATAAATATGAAAATCTGTGTACGCTCCTGCTCGTTTTTAAGTTAACTAAGCTAAATTGTTATCATATATTTAAATAAGTTTGCTTCTTGTTAATAGAAGATACAGACTATTAAATATTTTATAAGATGAAATAGGATGATTGATTATAATTGAAATCAATGACTGAAGATAAGATTTGATGAAATAAGTCTAAACTACCTTTTCGAATAAGCATATTCTACCTAAAAAAGCAATGTTACATTTTTATCTGTGGGTTTTATCCAATATGTCTCAAAATTTTGGTAGCTTCACAAAGCATTCCATTTCTTTTTAAAAGAATAAGAATCATCATCTACCCTTCCTTTCTGTTGTGAATTCAATGCTTCAACGTGGGTCAAACACCCCATTTCTCAGAACTTCACCTTTTTTTCTTTTAAGATTTTATTTTTAAGTAATCTCTACACCCAGCTAGGGGCTCGAACTCACGAGCCCAAGATCAAGAGTTGCACGGTCCACCGTGTGGAGCCAGCCAGGTGCCCCTCAGAACTTCACGTTTAACAGAAATGCGTATAAGATACGTATGCCTTGGGGCACCTGGGGCGCTCAGTCGGTTAAGCATCTGCCTTTAGCTCAGATCATAATCCCAGGGCCCGGGGATTGAGTCCTGAATCGGGCTCTTTGCTCAGCGCAGAGATTGCTTCTCCCTCTCACTCTGCCTGCTGCTCTCCCTGATTGTGCTCTCCCTCTCTCTCTTCAAATACATAAATAAAATCTTAAAAAATATATATACATATGTGTGTTCATACACACACACACACACACACACACACACACACACACACACACAGATGCCTTAATTAATCACTGCCAGGGGCCTCCTTGAACAAAAAATCTGAATATTTCTTTGTTTGGTTCCTCATGGGTGTTTACATTTCTGAGCCGAGCACTGTAGTGAGATTTGGGGTGGAGAGGGAGATGGGTATGCCATTCTTTTACACCAATGGCGAGTGAGACATTTCAGACAGATCAATTTTGGGAAACAGTACATAAGGATGTTGATATCCCTTAAAACTATTCATGTAAATGCACATACTGGAAAGTTTTCGGATATCGCCATGGTGTGCATACCTATTGTTACCTTCTAAAACTTAAACCTATTTTAAACCTTATATTTATGGAATAAAAGGATTCATCCTGTTTAAAGAAACTTCAGGTATCATGAAGCTGGTGGTGAAAAGTGTTTGGGAAGGTGCTGTTGCTCCGTGCACTGCGGAGTCCCTGGACCCTGGGGCCTTGACCCAGCCAGACCTGAAGGAGTCACTGAAGGTTCTTGGTCTTGTCACAGGACCGAATTCAAGGACAGACACAACACAGTGGATGAGTAACACAAGCGGGAAAGTTTATTAAAGCAAAAAGATCTGGGCACTGGTGAGCTCCAAGGAGAGAGAGCTGTGCGCCCTGGGGGTAGGTTTCTATCTTTTATTGACAGCTGTTAACTAGGGGGTGGGATATTTATTACCTAGGGCAGGAAACAGTGTTTCTTGCTTTTTCTTCCTAATTCCGTCAGGGATTTCCTGTAATGGCAACCATCATTGAGCCTGTCTGGTTACATCTGGCCTCTTGAGGGGTGCTGCTGGGACAGGCCGCTGACCTTCCTGATAGCAGGCCCTGACTTCCTCATTGCTGACCTCAAGGTATCCTGTTAGAACCTAACTGCCTTCTCTAACGGTGCTAGAACTTGTCCATTGCCCTGGAAATTACTCGGTGATGGCTGTCATCTATTACCTATGAGTAAAGTCCACTCTGGTTTTAGATTCTTGAGAAAAATCCACATTTAAAGCTTTATTTCTGAATATACCTTATGTTTTACTTCTGAACTGTTAAACATAGATGTCTTTTTCAGATTACTTTCAAAAGCTATTTTTTCCGTATTTTATATATAATCTGCTCATAAAGACTTAATATTGTATTCACTTAAGAAGATTTCAATACATTTTCATGTATATGTTTGCCTTAAATATATAAATGCATTGCTTGAGAGATTTCAAATTGATTAATTTTTCTCTTTCTGCCATAATTTCTCGTTTCTTCTTTCAGTAGCCTAGAAATAAAAACCTAATTATTGTAACAGGTTATGGCTGTGTCAGAGTTTGGCAAACGATGCCCTGTGGGCTAAATTTGGCCCAACGCCTATCTTTTTTTTTAAGATTTTTATTTATTTATTCGACAGAGATAGAGACAGCCAGCGAGAGAGGGAACACAAGCAGGGGGAGTGGGAGAGGAAAAAGCAGGCTCCTAGCGGAGGAGCCTGACGTGGGGCTCGATCCCATAACGCCGGGATCACGCCCTGAGCCGAAGGCAGATGCTTAACCGCTGTGCCACCCAGGTGCCCCCCAATGCCTATTTTTGTATGGCCTAGGAGCTACGAATGGTTTCTACATTTTTAAATGGTTGGAACAAAAATCAGAAGGAAAAAAACCCAGTATTTTATGATACAAAAACTATGTGAAATTCAAACTTCAGTGTCTGTAAAGTTTTCTTGATGTTTGATATTCTTTTGTCCCTGGCTGCTTATGCACTCTAATAGCAAAGTTGAGGTGCTGCAGCAGAAACTATGCAGAACAAAATGACTAAAATATTTGCTATCTGGTCCTTTCCAGAAAATGTTTACTGACCTCTACATCAGATTATTATCACACAATTAAGAGTATGTTCCAGGGTAGAAATAAAACGGTGTACATACTGGGGCACCTGGCTGGCCTAGTTGGTAGAGTGTGCTCCTTTTGATCTCCGGGCTATGAGTTTGAGCCCCACATTGGGCATGGAGCTTACTTTAAAAAAAAAAAAAAAAAAGAGGGGCACCTGAGCGGCTCAGTCAGTTGAGCATCCAACTCTTGACTTTGGCTCAGTTCATGATCTCAGGGTCATGGGATCGCACCCCCACATCGAGCTCCCTGCTCACTGGGAGTCTGAGGATTCTCTCCCTTTGCCCCTCACTCTCTCTCTCTCTTTCTCTAAAATAAATAAATAATTTTTTTTAAAGTATTCATCCTTTAAGAAAATGGTGTACAGAGTGAATTGATTTTCAGCATTGGTCCTTTTTTAAAAAAGGCAGAGAAATCCAGTTTGAAATGGAATTCTGCCTAGTGGTTTTCCACATCATTCAGAATGAAGTTCGAAGTCATTATGAAGGTAAAGAAGGTCATTCTTGATATTGCCGTTACCTACTTCTGTAACTCCTACTATACTCTGCCTTCATCACTCTGATTCAGTTATACTGGCTCCTTGCTGTTCTGGGATTCCCACCTCAGGGCCTTTGCATTTACTACCCCCCCCCCCCCACCATTCCCTTGTCCCCTAGAGATATCAGCATAGCCTACTTACATATTGCATTCCTTGCTCTGTTCAAATATTACTTACTCTAGAGGCTATCCTTAACCACTTTATCAAAATAGCTCCCAGCCCCCAACATACATATTCTTTACTCTACAATCTAAGTTCCCTGGGAGCAGGTACTTTAAGACAGTTTTATTCAGCACTGTATCTTAGAAGTCTTTGGCTCAGAGCAGATGCTCAAAACTATTTGCTGATCGAATGTGTAAATGATCCCCGAACCGTATATTGTGAGTTACTACGTGAAAGAGAGATTCATATCTAAAATGCTGCAAGTTCCACTGAAAAAATATATGTATGCACGTGTGTACTACCTTGCTTGGTTAATGAAAGGATTTAAGGCAGAAAAAAAAATGAGTAAAACATCTGGGAACTGTGGAGACATTTGAAGATAAAACTGAATGACTATTGACCAAACCTATGGCCACAAGCCCAGGATAGCTCTGGAGCCTCGGAAGCCACTCACAGAGGATCCATGGTTTGTGCGGAAAAGCAGGTGCCTTCGAACTGGGCTGGAGCAGAGCTGAGTGATTTTGAACCTACAGGCTGTGAGTTAGGTAGGGCCTCTCAGAATTGCTCATTAACTGTGTAAGAAGTCTGTGGTGCAGAGCTTTTTACAGATGAGAAAATCAACTCCCAGAGCAGGAATATGCCTTAACTTTCTCTTTTTTTTTTTTTTTTTTTAAAGATTTTATTTATTTATGTGACAGAGAGACAGCCAGCGAGAGAGGGAACACAGCAGAGGGAGTGGGAGAGGAAGAAGCAGGCTCATAGCGGAGGAGCCTGATGTGGGACTCGATCCCGGTACGCCAGGATCACACCCTGAGCCGAAGGCAGACGCTTTAACGACTGCGCTACCCAGGCGCCCCTTAACTTTCTCTTTTTATGCACCGAAGCTAGTGGATTTATAAATGGTAGGATTACCAAGTAAACAGTTCTTTGGTGGTACTTTGCAAAATGAAATTTTGCTTCACTGGAATTCTTCCAAGCAGAAAATGTGGGTAAAGGGCACTAAGGGCTGACATTATAGTTTTTCCTAAGGATTCGCAATGGAAGTAAGACAGGAAAAGGGTGGGATTTCTTGAAAACTGAAAGTCAGCCTGGAGAGAGGAAGTGAATGGAGGAGATAAATGAGAACGTGAAGGCTTCATTTCTTAAGAATTAGTGGTAGTATCCGTCTTACTTAGCATCTTTATAAATGATCTGGTGGAGGCTCTCTCCGAGAACTGATGGATTTAAATAGACTTTTCCTTTGCATAGCAGGAAAGGTTTAGATAAGAGCGTCATTGGGATGTTAATGAATCCTATCTCCACCTGAGGGGTTTGAATAGCTGACATTGTGTGTGTGTGTGTGTGTGTGTGTGTGTGTGTGTGTGTGTGTGTGTGTTGGGGGTAGTAGGGGAAGTATCCACTGACTGGTACTGACTCACTGACCGAAGGTAGAATCAAAATGGAAAAGTTTGGAAGGCATGGGGCCAGAGTGAGTTTTGAGTTACAAAAACTATTAACACTTTTCTGAGAGGTAACTGAAACCTCCCCTAGGAAATTCTGACCCCACCGCCACCAATCACAAAAACGAAACCTCTTTTCCTAGTCTTATGTGAAAGTGTGGGGTTGATATAGTTGGGATACTGTGTATTCTTTATGATTGTTCATTGTGACAAATGGGATTTTTGAAGGGCCACGAAACTCACTAGAAAGCTGTGGGTAGGAAGTAGTTGTGTTATAGCATTTGAGAGAGCTTAAAATACTCAGCTGAGAAGAATAGACAAAAAATGATATAGGGGGAGGAGAACAGTGACTTTTGTCTGGTAGATTTTGCCAGTCAAGATCTGCTAAGGTTTGCATTTCTATTGCTGATTTCCTAGGTGTAATTCCAGACTTAACATAACTTGTATTTAAATTACCTTTCCCAAATTATCTTTCATTCCAGCCTCAGACCACCACTAGGCAGCATCAAAGTGCATCTAACTAATACATGTTCATTGCTGTCATTGTCAGTATCATCCTTTAAAAACCAATTCAACTGCACTATTCCGAAGAAGCCTTTCCAACAGATCTTTCCCCTTCCCTCATGGGGATTAGTTGATCCTCCCCCACCCCCTTCCAAAAGACTTGTTTTACTCTTCATTCTCAACATTCCTTTTATTCTGTCTCTTTCTTAGCTAATTGTTTATTCCTGTCCCCTCTGCATTATTCGTTTTTCAAGTAAGGGCATCTTTTTTTTCTTTTTCTTATGCTATGTTAGTCACCACCTTGACATATTCAACTTTAGTTTGTTTGTTTAAGTAATCTCTACACCCAGTGTAGAGCTTGAACTCACAACCCTAAGATCAAGAGTCACATGCTCTTCTGACTGAGCAGCCAGGCACCCTCATATTCAGCTGCAAAATTTGCTATGTATCCCCTTAAGATTTCTACCAGATATATAAAAAGATGGAACATTTTAGTGTTTTTCTAAGATACAATTGATTTCTCACAAGATTTGAGGAACATTTAAGACTTGGGCAATGGTGTATATTGTTTACGACTTTTTGACACAGCCAGGGTGAGTCATTAATTCCTGTCAGAGGCAAGTGATGGCAAATGACAAAACTTTGTTATGCTATGGCTTTGACATACACCTTTGGTACTTCCTCAAAATATTTTTAGAAATTCAGTTTGGAGAAAGGAAAGAGAGCTAGAAATGAATTCTAGCTGTCTGAAGATAGTAAATCATAAAAATAGGTATTGAAGAGATGATAAGATGAATACTAATCTTTATTGATTGCTTTCTCTCAAAAATGAGAATAATGAGAATCTTTCCCAAGATACCACCTGTCAACACTTCTTTCTTTTCTTGTGTTTCCTTAATTAATGAAAATCAAATACGTAATTTTCCCTACAGAGTTTTTCTCTAAACCATTGTTAAGGAAAATCAAAATCAATGACACTTGTTAAAGATGGTAAGGCAGACTTTATTCAGGACCATCAAGTGAGGTGTAGGGGCCACTGTAATGGGATTTTACACTTGGTTAGGGGGAGAGCTTGGGCTCCACTCTGAATAAAGCACAGGTCGGTGGCCATTTATAGCCAAGAAGCGGGGTGGGGGTCAGTGAATGGAAAATTACCAAGGAAACATCGGGGTGAGGGTGATTCTGGCTAAGCCAACCTAACAGGATTCTTGCTGAAGACAGGACAGGGTGATCAACATCATGGGGCTGGGGGGGGGGGCACGATGAAGAACATGATCAGATATGCAGGATAGGGGTTCTGGTTAAACTAACTTGACAGAGTTCTTGGTAAGACTAGATTTTACAAGGAAGTGCATGAAGGGCCACGAAACTCACTAGAAAGCTGTGGGTAGGAGGTAGTTGTGTTATAGCATTTGAGAGAGCTTAAAATACTCAGCTGAGAAGAATAGACAAAAAATGATATAGGGGGAGGAGAACAGTGACTTTTGTCTGGTAGATTTTGCCAGTCAAGATCTGCTAAGGTTTGCATATCTATTGCTGATTTCCTAGGTGTAATTCCAGACTTAACATAACTTGTATTTAAATTACCTTTCCCAAATTATCTTTCATTCCAGCCTCAGACCACCACTAGGCAGCATGGGCTTAGGAAAAGTTTCAGGAAACTGACCAAAGTTTAGTGAAGCGAAGAATCTGCGTCACCATCGGTGAGAGAAAATATTTCAGTAGCTTAAAAATAGACATACGTGAAGTGCCTGGGTGGCTCAGTCAGTTAAACATCCGACTCTTGGTTTTGGCTCAAGTCATGATCTCAGGGTTGTTAGATTGAGCCCTGCATCAGGCTCTGCACTAGACACGAAGCCTGCTTAAGATTCTTTCTCTCCCTCTGCCTCTGCCCCTCTCCCCCTACCCCTCTCCCCTTCAAAAAAAAATACACATATGTAGTAAGTTTCAATAAATTCCAAAATGTTAAGAATGCCAGGAGATAGAAAAAATGTGAAAATAAAAATAATATTAAAGACCATAACATTGAAAATTTAATTAAACTCTTTTTAATAAAAATAGGAGACATTACCATATTAAAGTGCTCTAAATCACCACATTGAAGTATCTACTTTTGTTTTAAGTAAATAAAAAACTTCATAACAATTTTACTTTCTACAAAATAGGAAACATTCATAGCATTTTGTCACCACAAGATGACTTGCACAAACAAAAGATTTTGAATGAACAAAACTTAGTCATTTACCTAGTGATTACTGTCCCCTTCAAAGAACAGACAATTACAGATTTCTAAACATGCCACTTATAAAAAACCCAGCAATAATACCGCTGACTTCCCCTTTACTCCCCTGACCACTGAAACTCATATGACCTTTGCTGTGAACTTGTCTGTGAAGCCAGAAATTCTGAAGTCAAGAACAGCCAGGGTTGGACTGTCTAAGTGTTTGCCCCACATCAAAAATTTGCTCCCTGTAAACTGTGAAGAATTTTTACTTCACTTTGCTACACATTAAAAAAAAAACTTCGAATTAGACATTTCACTTAGGACAACAAGCATCATTACTATTGTTACTGTTAGCATATCCGCACCTTTGGGCAGATAAGGTGTATAGGGTTGATAGCTTCTTATAAATTTTTTTCTTTCTTTTAAAAAAAGATTTATCTATCTATCTATCTATCTATCTATCTATCTATCTATCTATCTATCATCTATCATCTATCTATCGATCCGAGAGAGAGAGAGAGAGAGAGAGAGCAGGCGAAGCAGCAGAGGAGAGGGAGAAGCAGGCTCCCCACTGAGCAAGGATCCTGATGCAGGGCTCAGTCCCAGGACCCTGGGACCTGAGCTGAAGGCAGCTGCTTAACTGATTGAGCCACCCAAGTGCCCCAAATTATTTCATTCCCAGTGGTTTTTCTGAAAGTTAATGGAGATAAATTAGATAGAGCTAAAGGTGAACTGGACTGATGTTGAGGGAGGAAAAGGATGGAGAAGGAAAAGGGTAGGCTTCCCTGAGCTGCCTCTGGGGATACTGGGGAAGAGGCATGCTGAGTAGTGGGAGAAAATCTGTCAGAAAAGATTGTGGAAGACTGAAAAGAGGAGTAAGAGATTCCTGGGGGTTCTGTGTAATAATGCTGGGTGTTGTCTAGCCTACTCTTCCTTGGTTATCTACAATTTTTGTCATCTCAGGGCTATCTTATTGCTCTGTCAGTTGTAGTAAGCAGGTAGTAATGTGATGGGGTTCAGAACATGCTAGCCCCAAACACAGCAACTCGGCAGACTGAATACTTTAAGCTGTGTTTGAGGCAACAGCAGAAGCAGAAAGGTATCTCTGACTTTCCCGTCCACTGCCTTTCTCGCTGAAGCAAGTTGTAAGACTCTCATGTGAGAAGTGCCTTCCTATTCCCCGAAGAAAGGAATTATCCTCATCTCCAAGACAGAGGGACATCAAGAAGAATCCAGGGGCACCTGGGTGGCTCAGTCAGTTGTGTTTGACTCTTGATTTTGGCTCAGGTTGTGATCTCAGGGTTGTGAGATCAAGCCCTGAGTAGGGCTCCACATTTAGCAAGGAGTCTGCTTGGGATTCTCTCTCTCTTCCTCTGCCCCTCCCCGACTCACGCTTGCTCTCTCTAAAAATAAATAAATAAATCTTTAAAAAAAGAAGAAGGATCCAAACAAGCAGGCCTTGCTCGATTTCCCATTTATCACACTAACCTCATACTCTCTATCCTATTTTTCCATGACTATCCATCCACTCTTCACCTAGCATGTAAACATTCAGGTTTAACCACTTCTTTAGGTCTTCATTTCCTTATGAAGTCTCCCATGTCATATAAAACTAATATTAGGGGTGGCTTAGTTGGTTAAGTGGCTGCCTTTGGCTCAGCTCAGGTTCTGGGACCTTGCTTCTCCCTCTCCATCCTGCTTGTGCTCTCTCTCACTCTCTCAAATAAATAAATAAAAATCTTTCAAAAAAAAAAAACTAATATTAAATGAACTCACGCTTTTCTCCTGCTAATCTGTATCTTTGTAAGTTTAATTTTCAGACCCAGTCAGTCACCAAAGCTTGTAGAAGAAAACTTCTTTCCTCCCCCAAAAAACAAATAATTCTTGTCCATAGAAACACAAGTGAAGTTTCACTACTGGGGATGTGAATGATTATTGACCTGTGAATGTTACCCAGTTTTGCATCTCTTACTCATACCCATGTGTCTGATTATCTATATCTTTGTCTGCTCTTTGACTTTTCCTTTGACTCGATTTTTAACACTGGCCTGATTCTCTCATTAATTGATGGGTTTTTAAAAATCTTTGGCATGTGTCATGTTACATTTGATTGACAACTGTGAATTTCCTTGTATAAAATTTTAAATTTCAAAAGTTTAAGAGATCATCCTCCAAGATGCCCAATGGCTTCACCCAGCAGAGCCAGGGAACATGCACCATGGAGACATATATATCAAAAGCAGCCCCCCAGCTCATCTGCACTGGCTCCCACAGGTGAATACCAAGCAACAACAAAACTAATTTTGCTGACTTTTTCCCCCATTGGCATACACACACACACACACACACACACACACACACACACTCAGACCAGGGCACTTAAAGGAAAATGAATGGCTTTTTAGAAAGATAGACAAGAGATGGGAAATACTTTTGTCATAATGTGTGTTAAAGGTGGTACAGAAACTCTCATCTTTGGTGACTCTTATCACCAAAGATGAGAGTTATTTGGTTGCTCCCAGGGATGGGATTTATGACAGTGGGGTTCCTTTGAATTTCAGGGGGGATGGCGGTTTCTGCTTTTAGGCAGATAAGGAAATTCAGGAACTCAAATACCTTCTGCTCAAAGTAACTTTTATGTCACAGTGGGTGGCATATTTTGGACTCCTTCATGTACATCTTATTTTACCCGGATTTGTTCTTCCTAAGCTTCAGGTTTATTAATCAAATAAGCTGATATCACTCCTACATGATGTTTAGAATTTTTTTAATGTAAATATTGTTCAACTAAATTGAGTCATTATTCTGACAAACTTTTAATTCCAACAGTAATTTTGTTTTCTAGTATGTCAGCTTCAAGATAATTTCCAAGATCTTCAGGTAACTTAAAAAGTTGGACTGTTATTAAATTGAGTTAATTAATAGATAATCACTGAATACCAGGACAATTTCTAGATAAATCAGAATACTGAATAATTGATTATGAAGCAAAGTTTGAAATTTACCTACTTTTCACCCTTTTTCATATGCTAAAAGAGGTTATAACTTTCAGTCATGTTAATGAAGTGTTCCTTTTTGCCATCTTAACAAGGTATAAAAGAGATATATGTTGCTGTAGAAGTTATGTTACGTCTGTTTACATGCTAGTTTGCTCAAATGATTGTGTATGACCAACAGTTCACCAATCCATCCCTGTTAGGAGAGAAACTTTTCCTATAGCCACTTCTGTTCATGTCATAGGGACCCACAAATTAACTAACAATGGACAGGAGAAAAGACAAGGTTTATTTAGAGATGTTCACAAAAGTCACCGGTAATGAATGACTCACTGAATAGACAGAAGTAAAAGTATACCAACTTAATAAAGAGAGAGGTTTAGGGCTTCATATGGAAAGTACGGAAGGTTTCATTGCTCTTTTTTTTCCTATTGGTCTTTATGATGCTAATGGACAGCTGAATTTGTACTTCCTGGTGGTAACGCTGATCTTCTTCCCAATCAGAAAATCTCTCAGAGAGAGGTCAATGGCAGCTGTATTTTGGGGAGTATCTGCTTCAGTCTAGATGTTTCTTTCTGTGGCTGCTCATTGGTCGGATATTTTAAGTTTAAAGTAATTTTAATCACTTCCCCCCCCTACACCACCTTTTTCTCTGTGAAATAAAAGCCAATTTCTTTTTTTAAAGTTAGAATTACTAGGAGTGATTGAGGCCATAATAGGAGCCAGAATGACAGAGAAATAAAATTATGCATGTGCTTTTGTTTTTCAAAGAAAGAGTAAGGTTTTTTTCCCTTAAGAATGTAATTTTTAGGGGCTCTGGGTGGCTCAGTTGGTTGAGCGTCTGACGCTTGATTTCCGCTCAGGTCATGATCTCAGGGTCGGAGCCCTGCATCAGGCTCTGTGCTGGGCGTGGAACCTACCTAAGATTCTCTCTCTCCCTCTCCCTCTGCCCATCCCCCATCCTTCTCCCTCTCTAAAAAAAAAATGTAATAAAAAAAAATATCCATATTTGTTTACACTTAAAAAATTATTGAGGACTCCAAAGAGATTTTGTTTATGTGAAAAATGAAAAAAAAATTTATTTTTTGAATCTTTGGAAAACAGCAATATTATACGAACCTATTGCATGTTAAAATAAATAACATTTTTATGAAAAATAACTATATTTTCTAAATCCAAAAAAATTGAGAAGAATGGCATTGTTTTACACTATGGGGAATCTCTTAAATGTCTGGCTTACTAGGAAATAGCTAGAGTCTCATATCTGCTACTGCATTTAATCTGTTGTGCTATCATACTCTGTACTGTATACTTGCAAGAAAATGAGAATGAAAAGGGCAAATAACATCTTAATATTATTATGAAAATAGTCTTCACCTTGTGCATCTTCTAAAAGAGTTTTGGGGACCCTACAGGTCCTGAGACCACACTCTGTCCTCGCCATAGATTGAATGTTTGTGTCCCTCCAAAATTCATATATTGAAATCGAATCCCCAATGTGATGGTACTAGGAAGTGAGGGCTTTTTGGAGGTGATTAGGTCATGAAGATGGAGCTTTCATGCATAGGATTAGTGCTTTTATAAAATAGATCCCAGAGAGTTCCCTTACCCCCTTCCAGTCATGGGATGACACAAGAGTTAGCTGAGTATGAACCAAGAAGAGGGCTCTCACCAGACACTAAATCTGCAGTGACTTCATCTTGGACTTCTTAGCCAGCAGAATTGTGAGAAATAAATGTTGGTTGTTTTGGCTGCCCTGGCCATGGTACATTGTTATAGCAGCCCGAATGAACTAAGACAATCCTTAAGAAAAGGGTCAGTTTATCCTAGAATATAAAATAATATAATGGAGAAGACTTATAAAGGGAATTTTATTTTCTTTGGTTTTATAATACTTCAGTCTGTAAGAAGCTATAACATATGTTAAATTTTAGCGAAGATTACTCAGTTTTAATAGCTTACTTCCTTGGTTCACTGATTAATAGCTAGCACTTATAGGATGAAAGCTCACTCTTTACCTTTGTGTTATCTGCCTACATAGCAAAAATTCTGTGGCTTATCAGAATATTTTATTTGTGCTTTATGTTGACTTTATTATGTTCTTGATTATTCAAGAAAAAAAAAGAACAAAGTCTTCCTACTTTTGCAAGTGTTAAGGTTCTTTGCAATCCTATTAACCTTCTAGGATTACTTTAAAAATATTTTACTGTCACTTTGATTAAATAAGTAACTAAGTATTGTTTCTCAGTAACCCATGATCCTATTTTAATTGTCCACATATGCTCTGACAACTCTTTTTCAAAATTGTCTTCCTCAAACCAGAACCCTAAGTTCACAAATAAATAAATAAATAAGTAAATATTTCAGGAAATCTTTTATACCTGTAAGCATCTTTGAGATTTTCAAAGGACCGCAGGAAAAAAGTCACAAAGATTTGCTTTCTCACCCTATAGAAAGAGAGATGCTAGAAGTAATTAGGTTTGTTTGAGATGTTTCCATTGTGAGAAGTGGACGGCAAGAGCTGTCAGATCAGAAGAGAGGACCATCTTCCCTAGCACAGATTTGTGGAGAGAAGCATTATTGTGATACATTTTCAGAACTTGCATGCTTTATGGGACATCCCTAAATTTTTGCTTTCTATAGTGTTTTTACTTCCAGTGGAAATCGGAATACAGCTCATAAAATGGTTATGCAGTGCACCCCAATAGAGAATTTTACTTTCTTCCATTCTGGTATTATTGGGGCAATAATAAATGAATGGTAGCCATTGAGTTTTTGTAATCTACAGATAGGTTTGTTTTGTTTCGTTTACTCTGAATAAGGACTGTTAAAAATTACAGCCAGAGTTTGTCTTCAACAAACAAGCACAGTGTGAGAGACTAGTGGGAAAGGACTACAATTATTTATTGGCAATTCGAAAAATAGACTCTTGTTTAGGCTTCTGAATTGATAGTAGCACTTAGATAACTTTCAGACTTTACAAATGAACCCAGTCAGAATTTTCCAACTCTTTTTCGTTCAGAGGCTGGTGTCTTCGTGAGAGCACACTGCTAACCAAGATCCAGCAAAGCAAAAGTTAATTACAGAGGAATGAGTGGAGTCACGAGGGAAATTTTGTTGTGGTTATTTGTTTGGAATACGGTTTGTTGTGTTATTATTATGTTTTGTTTGTTTGTTTTTTAGGTATATGAGGAAGTCCTTTTTCTTTCTTCTTAAGCAATCTGTAACCCAGAACTATTTATTTATTTATTGTATTTTTTTTCTTTTTCTTCTTCTTTTTTTTTTTTTAAATAGACTCCATGCCCAAGATCGGCCTTGAACTCACAATCCCCAGATCAAGGGTCGCATGCTCTACCGACTGAGCCAGCTAGGAGCCCCTGTAACCCTCAACAATTTAGTGTTCTGCTTTTATAAACTGAAATAAAACATTTTCACATATTTGATTCTCACTGACACACCCGAATTCAGAAACTTTGCTAAATCTCATTGCTTTTCATAACCATATAGTTGCATATGTTCAGTAAGAATCTATCTACCTTTAAACCAGGATATAATTAGAAAAATTGCCTGGAGTGTATGATTTGAGAGTGGTGCTTTTTGAATCAGTGATGACAGGTCATTTTAATGGAAAACAAAGGTTGAGAAATGATAAGACAAGTTCACTTACTGGCAAGCCAGAAAACTTGGCCCATTTTGGGGACCTCAAAAATGAGCCAATCTTGAATTTATAGGTACTGCAGAAGTCTGGTTTTGGGAGAGAGGTTTTGGGACTTAATTTCTCAGCCTTAGGATAGCCAATAATAAAGGCTTTTAAGATTCCAGTCCAAGACTACTTATTAAATCTCCCAATCAGAAGTTTATTTGTGGCCTTGAAGCTTAAGCTTACCTCAAGGCAGCTTATACGATTGGTTAATACTGTTGTTCATAAACTTTTCTCCAAAAGCCAGTAGTAAATAATTTAAGCTTTCAATAGAGCCAGGATCAGGGCGAGGTGAGTGAGATGGAGCATTGCTTTACCAAGCAGTATTGGCACCTGAGGCAAATGGAAAAATCAGTAATAGTCATTCTGTCTGTTTAAAATTTTGACTTTTCAGTGGGGTTTTTTTGCATTCCTCTTAGTTTTTAAAAATATCTCATCAAAGTAGGGGTGCCTGGGTGGCTCAGCTGTTAAGCGTCTGCCTTTGGCTCAGGGCATGATCCTGGAGTCCTGGGAGCGAGCCCCACATCAGGCTCCTTTGCTGGGAGCCTGCTTCTTCCTCTCCCACTCCCCCTGCTTGTGTTCCCTCTCTTGCTGGCTGTCTTTCTCTCTGTCAAATAAATAAATAAATTTTTTTAAAAAATATTGCATCAAAGTAAAATTCATTCATTATTCCTTACTCAGGGTTTTTTAAAAAATTTGTTTATTTTTTTAGTAATCTCTATACCCAACGTGTGGCTCAAACTCACAACCCCAAGATCAAGAGTTGCACGTTCTTCCTACTAAGCCAGCCAGGTACCCCTATTCATTATTTAGTTCTTGGTCCCCCCTCAAACTTTGTGCCCAAGGCAAGTACCTCAATTGCCTCACCCTAGTTCTGGCCTTGTTTTGTGAGCCTGTGATAACTTCTCAGCTCTGCCATTATCATCGGAAAGCAGCCACAAACAATATGTAAATGAATAAACATAGCTGTACTCTTATAAACCTTTAATTATAGAGACCAAAACTTGATTTTCACAGAATTTTCATGTGTCACAAAAAATTATATATCTTTTGATGTTTTTTCAACCATTTAAAAATGTAAAAAGTACTTTTAGCTCCAGGAGGTACAAAAAACTAGGGTTTGGGCTGGAATCAGCCCACAGGTTGTACCTTGCTGTGTTAAAAAAAAAAAAAAATCTCAACTGTGATCAAATTGGCTTTATTCAACAATTCACAAATCAGGCAGCTTCCCATCTAACAAATAAAAAGAAGCTCTGAAGCTCTGAAAAGCTGAACAGAACAGGAGACTTTTATAGGCAGAAAGAGGCAGGGACAAGGAAATAGCGGATTACCTCATCTTTCCTTGGGGGACACAGAGGGAGTTTTCTGGTGGATTACCTCATTGATGCTGACCAGGAAATTCCAGATATGCTGGTTTAAGATATCATTCCTGGGAGAGGTTGAAACTGCAATTAGGTTAGGTGTAAGTCTCAGATTGGTGACGTTGGTTTAGCTCTCCATTTTGGGGCTGTCCTCTCTTTTGTAACAGCTAACTCCTCCTGCCCTTGCTTCAACTATGTAAACAATGAAGCCAACCTAATAAAACCAGTCTTTTTGTGTGATTCAGAATAATCTTTGGAACTATTATTCTTACCAGAAGAGACTGTCCAGAAAAATTGTGAAAAGACTTTGAAATGACAAAGGAAAAAACACCACTGAGTGTCCTATGAAAGTCCCGGTGTTGCCTAACCCACTCTTCCTCATTATTTGTATCTTTCAATTACATCTGAGTCTTTATCACCCTGTTAGTTGTAGTAAACTACTGGTAATGCAAATGATTTTATTTATTTATTTATATTTCAAAGATGTTATTTATTTATTTGAGAGAGTGAGACAACCAGCGAGAGTGGGAACACAAGCAGGGGGAGTGGGAGAGGAAGAAGCAGGCTCCTAACGGAGGAGCCTGATGTGGGGCTCGATCCCATAATGCCGGGATCACGCCCTGAGCCAAAGGCAGACGCTTAACAACTGAGCCACCCAGGCGCCCCACAAATGATTTTTTTTTAAGATTTTATTTTGTAAGTAATCTCTACAGCCAACATGGGGCTCAAACCCACACCCCCAAGATAAGAGTCGCAGGTTCTACTGACTGAGGCAGCAAGGAACCCCAACACAAATGATTTTTGCTGGTGAAGATGTAATTGATTATATCCCTGTGAATTTTGACCATTTTTTCCATTTATTAACAAATTCATTTTAGCACTCCTCATTGCCTCTATTTGTGTCTTGTCTTCCCAATCTCCTTGAACTGGCCTTTTACACTTTTCTAGTTCCCTCATTAATTGAGCTGAAACATTCTTTAACACGTTTGTTCTATTTTTGAACAATGTTCATGATTTTATCTTTATTTTTTATTTTATTTTATTTCTTGAAGATTTTATTTATTCACTTGAGAGAGAGAGACAGAGCACAAGCACGGGGAGAGGCAGGGGGAGGGGGGAGACAGACTCCCAGTGAACTGGGAGCCTGACATGCGGCTTCACCCCAGGACCTGGAGATCATGACTTGAGCCGAAAGCAGACACTTAACCATCGAGCCACCCAAGCGACCCTCATGATTCTATCTCTAAAAAAATACAGTAGGGATGCCTGGGTGACTTAGTTAAGTGTCTGCCTTTGGCTCAGGTCATGATCCCAGGGTCCTGGGATGAAGTCAGGCTCCTTCCTCAGTGGGGAGCTTGTTTCTCCCTCTGCCCACTGCTCCCGTTGCTTGTGTGCTCTCTCTCTCTCTGACAAATAAATAAATAAAATCTTTAAAAATGTAAGTATCCTTTAGCAACGGGTTAAGACAAACATAACTTACCGTTAAAGTCCAGTTCCATACCCAGGTAAAGTGAGGATAGCTTTTGGATTATTCTATTCATTCAACACTTATTGATGACCAACTATGTGGCAGAATGTTGGGGATACAAACATGAGCAAGGAAGACCAGTTCCTTCTTCCCAGAGTTCACAATCTAGTGAACCTCCTGGTCCTTTCTATTGACTTATCCATTCACTCACTTTCTCATACTACAGATATTTACTGAAGCATACTGTTAATACTATAGCTTCATCATATTTGGGTTAAATAAAATTTTCCAATCTGGCTTTCATGTCTTACCAACATGTTTAACAACGTTGTGTGGGGGAAATGTGTTATGCATTCCCAGCAGCTTTTGTTGATTATATAAAAACATCAGTAACATTTCTACAGCTTTCTCAAACAGAAGAGGAAAAGGTCCTACATTCATAATTTCGTATCACTATAAGATTAGTAATAATTTACAAATGAATTTTCAACTACTCTGTTGTATTGGAAACTGCCTATATTATTCATGGATTGCATATCTTTTTCCAATGATGCTGTTATTGCTAAAAATATTTCTTGAAATTTTTCTAAAAGATTGCTTTGAAATGTGGAAGTGTTCTATTACAAATACCTCAGTGTAGATATTCGTTCGCTTAGGGAGGATTTGGTTTTAGAAAGAGTCAGAAATCTTTTGGAAAGAATTTAATCTCATTGTACATATATGAAATTAAGGATTAAAAATAAGGTTTTAGATGACCTCCTTTTCTACCTCTTTCCACCTTGAATGTTCTACCACATGAAAAGTAGAAATCATCCAAAAGCCTTTCAGCATTTTAAAGTGTACTAAGTATTTAAATTATTAAGTATAGAGTACTAAATAAAATTTCTATTTGAGTCCTTCCAATTTCTGCTCCTTCATCTCATTTACCAGTAGGTACTACTACTTCATTATCATGTATATCAACACCAAATTATTTAGGAACTTAGAAAGATTGATCTATACATACTAATCACATATACATTTTTAAAACCTAGAATTATGCAATACATATTTTCCTAGAATTTTCCTTTTAATCATAACCACCATGGGCATTTGGTATAAAATAATGGTAATATCTTAGGTCAGGTTGTAATCACTACACTTAAAAGACATTTTTCTGGTAAGTGCAACTTATGTCAACAGACTCCTCACCTGGTTTTAAAAATGATCAGCATTTGGGGGCACCTGGGTGGCTCAGTCCGTTAAGCATCTGACTCTTGATTTTGGCCCAGGTCATGATCTTAGCGTTGTAAGATAGAGCCACAGGCTCTGCACTGAGCACGGAGCCCGCTTAAGATTCTCTCCCTCTGCCCCTTCCCGTTTCTCGTCTCTTTAAAAAAAAAACAAAAAAACAGCTTTTTTGTAGTACCATTTGAAAGTAAATTGTATATATCATGATATTTCACCTTAAATATTTCAGTATGAGTCTCCTAACAAAAGACATTCTTCTATATAATCATATTCTTTTGATGCTTAAGAAAATTAACAATAATTATATAATATCATCTAATACCCAGTCCATTTTCAAATCCCCATTGTACAAAGACAATTTTCTTAGTTGTTTTGTTACATTATTTTAAATCAGAATCCATTCTAGGGTCATACATTTCATTTGGTATTTTTGTTTCTTCAGTCTATTTAAATCTAGTTCAGATATCTTACTTTTTACTTTTCATAACATTGAATTTTTGAAGAGTCTGGGTTAGATGTCTTATAAATTTATGTCCTATATTCCTTCTTTTAAAGTCAGGTTTATGGAGATATAATTTATGCAGTGTAAATTTCATCTTTTTCAGTGTATAGTTCTATGATTTTTGACAAATGCATTTAGTCTTATAACCACTACCACGATCAAGTTATAGAATACTTCTATCTCCCACAAAAGTTCCATTCTAGCAACCATGGCTCTATTTTCTGTCCCTACAGTTTTGCCTTTTGGGGAAGGTCACATAAGTGTAATCATACAGTATGTAGCATTTTGCGTCTGACTTTTTTCACTTAGTGTAATGTAGTTGAGATTTACCCATTGATGTGGATATAACGCAGTATATCCATTCACCAGCGGAAAAATGAGTTGTGTGCATCTCATATTCATATAAAAAATAAAGCTGCTATAAATATCTACATATAGGTTTTTGTATAAACATGCATTTTTATTTTTTAATTTAATTTTTTAATAGAATAGCCCCCTTTTTTAAAAGATATTATTTATTTATTTGACAGAGAGAGGGAGAGAGAGAGAGAACACAAGCGGGGGGAATAGCAAGCAGTGGGAAAGGGAGAAGCTGGATCCTGCTGAGTAAGGAGCCTGATGCAGGGCTTGATCCCAGGACCCTGGGATCATGACCTCGACTGAAGGCAGCCGATTAACTGACTGAGTCACCCAGGTGCCCCTAAACATACATTTTTATTTCTCTTTGATTAACATCCAGAACTGAGGTTGCTGGATCATATGGTAACTGTATGTTTAATTTTACAAGAAACTGGCAGCATATTTTCCAAACTGGCTACCATTTTGCAATTCCATCATCAGTATGTGAAAGTTTTAGTTGTCCCCCATTCTTGCCAACACTTGCTATATCAATCTTTTAAATTTAAGCCATTCTAGTAGGTGTGTGAAGATATCTCATTATGAGTTTAATTTAAATTACTTTAAGGATGTTTTGGGGACAGGAAGGGATAGTTTCTGGACTGCGTGCCATTAGAAGGACCTTACCCCACCAAAATATTAAAGTCATTCCTCTATTGTCTTTTATGTTTCCTCCTTTCAGGCTTTCTCTCTTTTGGCTGAGATTATAAACCCATCCGCAAAGCCTGTCTCAGTCTTGTCAGAACGGTGCCAGAATTTTTCCAATCTTGAAAATTTTTACTTGCTTGTGTGTATTAGAGTTTCTCTACTAAAGGAAGAGACTGAGTTAAAGGTAGGAATTGTTGGTATTTCTTGAAAATTATTATTGATGGTAGCATAATACACAAGGAGAAACTTTCTCTCTCTCTCTGTCTTTCATACATATACGTTCCCATATACCTCACATAGTCTAAAAACTGATGGCTTCCCAGAAAATGTGTTGCAGGTTCATATTTTGTTTTATTTAAAAAAATTTTTTAAAGCTTCTATTTATTTATTTTAGTAATCTCTACACCCAACAGAGGGCTTAAACTCATGATCCTGAGATCAAGAGTTGTGTGCTTCCCTGACTGAGCCAGCCAGGCATCCCCATATTTTATTTTAGAAACTATTATTCCTCCATTAACCCATTCTTCAACATTTCTATTCAGAGTAATCATTATCCAACATGATCTTAGCAAATATTGCCTATAATGTACCTGAAAAGGATTGTTAATTTTCTTCATAGACTGTTCTTCAAAACCACATCTCTAAGAAGAGACTATGTATGAAGCAAATCTCAATATTGTTGAGGTGTCATCTGGAATGGAAAGTCATAGAAATGGGACATTTCAGGAGTGAAAGTAGGCTGGTTGTTAATGAAAGTGGATGAAACAGCATGAAATAGGCAACACTATTTAAACTAGGTCTTAGGGTTAATTTCCCTTAGAATTAGAGTTTCTTCTGAAATAACAATTTTTTTTTGTAATTCTTTATAGATTCTGGTCACCTTCCACTGGCCATGTGCTTCACATATCTTTTTGGTGAAGATCCTAATACACTTTGTTGCCCCTAAGACTTCTAAAGTAAATTTTCTTCTTATTTTCTTTAATTTATAAGAATATGTGGAGTGTTGGTGGTTGGGGGAACTATTTATCCTTTCAAAATTGGCATGGAAAATGACATATTAATTTTAGAAATAGAGTTCCTCTAGATCCACAGCACTTGAAAATGGCATCTACCACTATCTGCATTTGTTATCTGTCGGTAAGCCAGCAGTGAACACCTTTGATTTGTAGTCCAATAAAGATTAAAATTTCTTGGGGCACCTGGGTGGCTTAGTCAGTTGGGTGTCTGCCTTCAGCTCAGGTCATGATCCCAGGGACCTGGGATCAAGCCCCGCATCGGGCTCCCTGCTCAGTGCGGAGTCTGCTTCTCCTTCTACCCCAACCCCACTCATGCTCTCACTCTCTCAAGTAAATAAATAATATCTTTTAAAAAAAGATTCAAATTACTCAACCTCGACATAATTCATTACTGTTTTGGGATGTTACTTTTTACAAACATGGAAGACCACAGAGGAAATATATTGATTTATAAGGGAAAAACATTGGCCAAACAATAGGAACTGGAAAGAAGCCCTAACTCTCCGACACACAGAAACATACACAGACACATATACACTTACATATGCTTATATCACACTCTTCCAAAATAAGATTGAAATTAATATATAAGGCAGCAGGGAAAGGAAAATAAGTCACAAAAAAAAAAACCCAGTATGCTTCCTGTAACAATGTTTCTCAAGCTTTGGGGATCAGTTCCCATGGAGGGGACAAAAGACCCTGACATCCATATTTTACTCATTCCCAATTTTCAGATGGTGGTAGGAGAGGTGATTCAATAAGTGTTACTGACCAACCAAATTTAAAGATGTTTATGTTTACTTTAACAATTAGCTTAAAGACAATATAATTTTTAATCCCTGTACTTGGATCTTAACATGTAGTTAGTAGAAAATAATGGACCCCAAACTGGGCTGATGCATTTGCATCATTATATACTGTAAGCATAACCAGACAAAAACACACAGCAAACTAAATTTAAAATGATAAAATAAATGTAATGTGTAATTAAAAGGCAAGAAGAACAGAATTGAAATCCAAAGCTTCTGAAGATAATAAAAGTGATATATTGATACACTGTCCTTCCAGAAAGTTGAGGGAATTTATGTAATTTATAAGGTTAAAGAGAACTGATTCCCAAATCATTTCTTCCATTTTTTTCACACTTGGGTATGACTTTAACTTTCTATTTTTGGAGAGGAAAAATAACTGAAAAAAGCACTTTCACCCCTTTCCATACCCAAGGAGTATTATCTACTCTCTGAGGAGTAACAAAGAACAATGTCTCATCACTTGGCTAAGGAGGCAACATAAGGTAAAAAGTCCCCTGATCCAGGGATTAATAAAGCTGGCAGTATAAGAGGATCAGAGAAAAGGTGGGTTTTACTCCTGCATCACCACTCCTGCCACCCTTCCTCTGTCTCCTACCTGTGCCAGGAGGCATTACACATGTAACTTGAAAGGTTTTTTTATTTTTTATATTTTTTTAAGATTTTATTTATTCACCTGAGAGAGAGAAGGAGAGAATGAGTGGGGGGAAAGACAGAGGGAGAAGCAGACTCCCCCCCTGCTGAGCAGGGAGCCGGACAAGGCAGGGCTCGATCCCAGGACCCCGAGACCATGGCCTGAGCCACAGGCAGGCGCTTAACCGACTGAACCACCCAGGCACCCCTTGAAAGTTTTTTTTTTAATCTCTTCAATTTGTGGATCCTGATTACGAATGGGAGATAAAACCCATTTTATATAGGTAACTGACTAGAAAGGGGCAACCTGTGACAAGTAATCAGGCCTGGGTGTGAAGCAAAGAAAGCTAGAGCACTGACATTCAGTTGATTATTGTACTGATGCCATAAATTGTCAACATGTAGATTGTGGCTTGCCATTTGTGAGTAACCAGAAGTAATTTTTTTAGGAGGGTGAGGGACCACCGGGAGGGGGAGAGAATCCTAAGCACACTCCACACTCAGCGCAGAGCCAGACGTGGGACTCGATCTCACAACCGAGATCATGAACTCCGCTGAAATCAAGAATTGGCCTCTTAATGAACTGAGACACCCTTAAAAGGAATTTCAATTACCTGGTCTTTGTTTATTGTGAGCAAGTATGTATTTTAAAATTATATAATTAGAAACCCAAATGTTTTTAAACTTAGGAGGAAAAACAGAATTTGTTAGGGAGACACATGTAACTCAATTATTTTACCTCAAGTCCCTATTCTAGCGGTTGAAAAGGAGAAAAACATCAATTACAATAGAGGATATAGCTGGACACAGAACTGAGGGATATAAATGGAAGAACATTTTTGTGTTATATCAATTTCATTTAAGTAGAACAAAAGATAAATATGTGAATCTTAAGAAAAAAAAAGAAACCTAAAACCCTAGCTTTGCCTCAATTATCCCATTAATTTACATAAAAGTGGGAGAACAATGAATTCTCTCCACTAAGTCTTGATTGTCTCCTTTCTTGACCTTGAATTAATCTTTGGAGTGGTATGGATAATTGATGATTTTGCTTTCTCCTGATAAGCTACAGTAAGGGCAGTGTTTGCTGGCTGAGTACATTTCCTATCCACACAACAACAAATTATCACAAATGTAGTATTTAAAACAACGCTTATTTACTATTTCATAATTACACATATCAGAAGTTCTGGCAAGAGGTCAACTGGGTTCTCTGTTCAGGTTCTTACAAGGCTGAAATCAAGATGTCTGTGGGCCTGTGCTCCCTTCTGCAGCTTGGGATCTTCCTCAGAGCTTATGTATTTGCTAGCATAATTTAGAATTCTATAGGACTGAGGACTGGCCTTCTTGCTGCCCATCCACCAGGTCTACTTAGTTCCTAGGGATCACCAGCCACATAGTTCTCTCCACAACATGGGAGTTTAGTTCTTCAAGGCCAACAGTAAAGCATCTGCTGCTGCTTTGAATCTCTCTATTCCTTGACCCTGACTTGTAGACTTTGTTTTAAAGAGCTCACCTGATAACATCAAGCCTACCCAAGATAATCTCTCTTTAAAATGCAACTGATTAGCGAGTATAGGTGCTAGTGATTCAGGAGTAAGGTTAATTTGGAAGTAGGGCTTAATTCTGATGTAGGCAACAGTCAAGCAATACTGAAACACTGCAACTGCGGACGCGGGACTGCTGTGAGGGACGTGAACGGCACACTGTGACAGAGCAACTAGGGAAGAGCTCTTGTGACAGGTGATATCTGGGCGGAGATCCAGAAGAGGAACATCAATCAGCCATGCGATGAACTGAGGGAAGAACAGCGCAGGCAGCAGCTGATTTTTTTTTTTTTTTAATAAGCTCTATGTCCATTGTGGGACTTTGATTCATGACCCTGAGATCAAGAATCTTATGCTCTAGCAGTTAAGCCAGACAGGTGTCCCAGCTGAACTTTTATACTGTGTCTGAAACAAACCATGCAAGAGTACAGACTGTCCTTCTGAAGGGAGCTCTCTAAAAGCTTGTTTTCTCTATTATCTTTGGCTTTGAATATTCAAAAGCTGATTTGTGTATTATCTTTGGTTTTGAGTATTTCAAAAATACAATCCAATAAGGGATTAAATTTATTGAACACTTGGGGTGCTGCATGCTTTTTCCACACATGAGACAATGTCTTCTGCACCTAGAGTGTTCTTCTAGGCCATCTATCGCCCCTACCACAATCAGTGGGATCAATGATGTGTTATTTGTGTTCTCCTTTTATCACTGGTGCTATAGGATGTTTTAGCTGTTTATAACAGCCATCATTACCCAACTGCAAGCATTAAAACCTTTTATACCTAAGTGTCTTATAGACAGATGTGAACTTCAAAGTGAGTATATTCTATGCCAGCAAAGAAGAAAGAAAAGTCTTTTCTTTAAACTGTCTTTCAACATTTTAAATTTATATACTGGATTTTAGTGTGAATTGATGTCATAACACAAGTCAACCCCAGGTTTGAATTTTATTCAAATATGAAAATATTTTATATTATAGAACCCACTATTTCACCACAATTAGCTACACACTGAAAAATCATTTGAAAAAACAAGTCATTATTTGGTGTTTTTCATTTCCTCCCTATCCATCATCCCCTCTTCTCTATCTCATTCATAAATTATAAAATCCTGAAAACTCCACATATGAAATAATTCTGAATCCTATCCCTACTTCATTCTCCCTCAATGATTGCCTTATCATGCTTTTAAGTTCTCTCTATTGACCCTTTGAACAATCTCAACCAATCCTCCTGCTAAGAGCCTCTTCCTTCTCTAGTTCATTTTTTATACAGTTATCAGATTATGTTCCTAAAAACTGAACAAAGTCACGTCCTCCTGGAGTTTACAAAAGTCAAAATAAACATGTGATAAGAGGTATAAAGAAAATAAAAACAGGATAAGAGGAAAGACTAAAGGAGGGACTAATTCAGTTTTAATGGGATAAAAATGGCATATAACACTATGTAAGTTCAGCGTATATGCATCAGGAAGGAGTAATTTTAGGTAGGGTGATGAGCTTTGACTATAACACATGTTAATGACCTTCAGCCAAAGGCTAGTAGGAACATACCCATAGTCAAACCAAGTTAGGTTTATTGACTTGTCACAAGGTCAGAGATAGCACACCAAGAACTGCGAGAGTCTCAGTAAAAAAGGTGTTGTGAAAAGATTTATTAAAGGATTGGGCTTGTGTTAGGTGATTCTAGGAAAGTTCAAGGCTTTGCTCTGGATTGGATGCTATCAGGAAGCAGGTAATTCTATGACTGAATATTTTAATAATTGTTTTCTAGAAGGTAGGAAGAACAGAGCAAGGCTACGTTGTAATTGGTTAAGAAACAAAAGTCATTTATATTAGCCAGACTGCTTGGTCGTTTTTGTAGTTTGGGGAATGTTCTTGTATTTGCTTTGTTCAGACATGATCATAGAGGGGGTCTTATTTTTGACTGGTCTATTATGGTTACAGAGTAGCCATTACCGATGTTGATGTTTTGTGAGATTGTTGATGTTCAACAGAACACTCAGACCTAGCTGAGAATGTCAGTAACACCAAGGCCTAGCTAATAGTTCCAGGCCAGCTCCTGTTTGTTCAGGAGCTCCTTTTCTTTTTTCTTTTTTTTTTAAAGATTTTATTTATTTATTTGGGGGAGAGAGAAAGAGAGTGAGAGCAGAAGTGGGGAGGAGAGGGAGATGCAGACTCCCCTGCTGAGCAGGGAGCCCCATGTGGGGTTTGATCCCAGGACCCTGAGATGATGACCTGAGCTGAAGGTAGCCGCTTAACCAACTGAGCTGCCCAGGCACCCATGCTTTTCTTGTTCTAACTAACAAAACCGTTAAGTGCTATAATTGTTTCTAAACTGCTATTTATAACTCTTACTCATAACTCTGTTTCCTGAATATTTAGAATATTTATCAGTGTTATTATTTAGGGTAATTAGTTCTAAAACTCATCATAGCTCTGGTGACCACAGTTGTAGCTTACTTAGTCGTTACTAAAATACACAAGCTCCTCTGCTACATGCTGTGTCAAGAGAACAACAGCCACCTGTTGATGGTTGGACAGCTCTGGGATTGGAAGAACTAGTGCTGTAAATTTCAAGAAACCACTTCAAAAATCTGACACTTGCCTCATGTTCTGAAAGCAAGAAGTTAGAGTTAGATTATATGTGTAATTCTGATAGGTCTGCATGCGCCAAGCTGTGTTGTAATCACATTGGGGAGCTTGTTGAAATCAGGAGATTCTAGGGCTCCAACTCCAGAGTCCAATTCAGCTTAAGTTTTTGACATTCATGTTTTAAAATTTTCTTTCTTTTTAATTGCTGAGTAGTATTCCACTGAATGAGTATACCAGCTTATTTATCCATTCTCTACTGATGGACATCTGGGCTGTTTATACGTTTTGAGGTGATCATGAATAAAGCTGCTATGAATATTTTCGCACAAGTCTTTTCATGGAAATATTCTTTTCTATTTCTCTGGTAAATATCTGTAGGTGGAATTCCTAGGTATTAGTGTATGTTTAACTAATATGAAACTAATGGGTCCACAATCTGACATGAAGTAATAAGAAGATTTACAACACCCTCTACATTTGCTCAAAGTGCAGCTTGGTAGAGATGGCGAAGGACCTGTTACAAGGCCTCAGGCAGCCCCTGTCACTACTAGCCTCGTCCCCTCAGTATCCGAGCTCTGGAGCCCTAGAAGATTCCTATACTGTCCCACAGGGATGAAAGCTATGTGTAAAATATCTGTAGAAATGTAGTTCGGGCAGTGCATTTGATAGTAATAAGTATGTAAAACCCTTTGACAAATCTTTGCCTCTAGGTTTCTTGGAATTCCACCTCACTGTGATCAAACTCAGAAACAGAGACCCCTGAACGCTGGCAGACCTAAAATAAAAGTCATTCTTGACAAAGAGGCCAATATTAGCAAACGTTTGATGGTATGTTTGGGCAAAGGCAGGGTGAGGCTGGCCACAGGGGTGGGAAAATCACACAGACTCAAACAATGGTCTCTAAGCTGAAGGGCTCTGAATCTTGAAATACTGCTTCCTCAGCTCTCCCAAGTTATTCTTAGCCTCTTTTTAAAATATTGCCACTTTCCTTCCACTCTGTAGCAGGTAACCAGGCTTTACCTAAAGTAAAATAGGGACCCGGTGAAAGGAACTTTTTCACTCTCGTATCTGGGCCCTTCTTTATCTTTCCCTTATCCCGCCTACTCAATGAAGACGGCATCCCTCCTAAGCTACTCTGCCATTCCACCATCTCAGTTGTATTATCTTTTTTCATCTCCTTTCCTCCTCCTTTATACTGACACATTCCCATAATTTCAGCCTCTTTCAATTTGTTTCTCAATAGTAGGTACCGCTCTAATCATTGCCCTATTTCTTTGCTCTCATGATAGTCAAACCTTCCAAGTGGTTGTCTGCAAAGCCTATTTCCTCTTTCTCATCTGGGTCACCAAGGTCCGCCCAGGACCGTTTATCATATAGTAGGCACTGCACAATCAGGATAGATGGGACTCCCAGAGTGCGGATGATAGTTATCTACAGCTTGCAGCCTGCAATGCTGGATGACTCAATCGGTTGAGAAATTGTTTATCTTTTTGGCGTGCATAGGTAACTTGATATATGCTTTCACTTTGAAATAGAGTTAAGAAGTCAGCAGTCGGCCACAAGCAACAAGTATAAAAACAAGTGGAATTCACAGCGGTGCGGCACCACTAATTAGTCCCTCACGTGAGAACACAGGACCACACCACCCAAGGGCCACACATCTGTACTGCACCGGAGAGGCAGCAGGGGACCCAAGTTGGCCTTCCGGCGGAACCCTGTTTACGGTTCCTCAGTGGCCTCGGTCTCCCAGTCTGGGGGTGGGGGTGAGGGGAAGAGCGCAGCGGCTCCCGGCCAATGGCAGTTCTTGAACTTACACCTACAGACGTCAGCGCGGCTGTGCAAACGGATGTCACACAGCTGGCTCGGAAGCGTCTCCTCCCGTCCCAGAAAAGAGGCGTGGGCCCAGCGGCCTCGGCGAAACCTTGGGCGAGGGAGGGAGGGAAGAGCGCGCGTCGCTCCCCGCGAACCCCGTGCGCTCGCCGGCCCGCTTCTTCCCAGCAGTCCTTGCCTAGCGGCCGTCCCCGGTGAGCAGCCGGGCGCCCGCGCCCCCGCCCCCAGCGCGCCGCCGCCGCCGGCTCCGCCCCCTCCCCGAACGGGCCGCGCGCTCCTGCGGCTCCGAGCTGTGTCGCGGGCGCGCGCGCCGCCGGCGGAGCCGCAGTTAAAATGGTCCGAGCCGGACCCCGCGTTCCCCCCGCCGCCGCACTGACTGACTGAGCCGGCGGGCCAGACTTGGACTGGTCACCTAGCTGGCAGGCTCGCTGCCTCCGTCGCGTCCCCAAAGCTCGCGCCCATCGTTCTCCCGGCTTCCCGGGGCAAAGCATGTAGCCCCCATCGGGCGCCCGGGCGGCCCGCAGCTGACGCCCACCCCCCACCGTCGCGTGTGTGCCCGTGTGTGCGTGTGTGTGCGCAGGGCGGGCGACCCCGCCGCGGGCCCGAGGCCGAGCCAGCGAGCGGCCTGCCCCGCTGCCGGAGCTCGCCTCTCCGGGCCTCCCTACTTCCCCGTCCCGGTCCCCCTCCTCGGGGCCTTCTATATGGGCCACCTTCTCTCGAAGGAGCCGCGTAACCGCCCGAGCCAGAAGAGGCCTCGCTGTTGCAGCTGGTGCCGCCGCCGCCGCCCTCTCCTCAGGCTGCCCCGCCGGACCCCGGCCAAGGCGCCCCCCCAGCCGGCGGCGCCCCGGAGCCGGGACTGCTTCTTCCGCGGGCCCTGCATGCTCTGCTTCATCGTGCACAGCCCCGGCGCGCCCGCCCCCGCCGGCCCAGAGGAGGAGCCGCCGCTCTCGCCGCCGCCGCGGGACGGGGCCTACGCCGCGGCCGCCTCCTCGCAGCACCTGGCGCGGCGCTACGCGGCCCTGGCTGCCGAGGACTGCGCTGCCGCCGCCCGCCGCTTCCTGCTATCCTCGGCCGCCGCCGCCGCAGCTGCCGCCGCCTCGGCCTCGTCGCCCGCCTCCTGCTGCAAAGAGCTGGGGCTGGCCGCGGCCGCCGCCTGGGAGCAGCAGGGCCGGAGCCTCTTCTTGGCCAGCGTGGGGCCCGTGCGCTTCCTGGGGCCGCCCGCTGCCGTGCAACTCTTCCGGGGGCCGCCGCCGCCGGCCGAGCCCCTTACGCCCCCAGAAATGGTGTGTAAGCGGAAGGGGGCCGGGGTCCCCGCCTGCACCCCCTGTAAGCAGCCCCGCTGCGGCGGTGGGGGATGCGGCGGCGGCGGCGGCGGCGGCGGCGGAGGGCCTGCGGGGGGAGGCGCCTCGCCGCCGCGGCCCCCCGACGCCGGCTGCTGCCAGGGCTCCGAGCAACCACCGCAGCCGCTCTGCCCCCCGCCCTCCTCTCCCACTTCCGAAGGTGCCCCCACAGAGGCCGGCGGGGACGCGGTCCGAGCGGGGGGCACCGCCCCCTCGCCCGCCCAGCAGCAGCATGAATACGGCGACGCGGACTGTCAGGAGCCCCCCGAAAACCCCTGCGACTGTCACAGGGATCCACCCCCTGAAACCCCAGACATCAACCAGCTGCCGCCATCCATCCTGCTCAAGGTGGGTCTGGGTGAGTGGCACAGGGATGTGTGCTTTCCCCCAACCCCGGCCCCCGCCTCGGAGGTTTTCTCTCTCCTCCCCCTAAGCGCGGAGGAGGGGGTTCCCTGATAGCCAGAGAAGTCCGAAGGGGAGAAGCCAATGGGGAAGATGCTTATGGCCTGTTTTTTGAAGTAGAAAAACTTGGGAGTCTGGTCAATGTCTTTTAATAGCTTGGGTTTGTTACTACAATTCAGGATTTATCTGTTACCGGATTCCCACTGGTTTAGAAACTATTCGTAGATTTTCAGCGAAATATTTTTATCAGTTGAACAATTTACATTTACTGCTAAAGATTTTGTATATTAGTATTTGAGAGTTTTCAAACAGTAGTTGCCGGTTTGATAGCTGCTAGTTGATGTCAGTAACTGTGACCTTTAATCGAACATTTACTATGATCAGGCACTGTGCCTGAGCTTTATATATGTAACACCTCATTTTATCACCCAGTTAAACGCTGTGAGACAGGTATTAACAACCCCACTTTATACAAGAAGACACTAGTATTTCAGTGCTGTGTGCCCACAGTAGTAAGTCAGGCAGAAGTGGTCTTTCCTCTGTGGAGTTTAGAATCTAGTGAGTCTTGAGGAGGTTGAATGACTTGTCCAAGGTCACACACACACAGGGCAGATCTGGGGAATTTAGGCCTGCAGGACTTGAAAACCCTCTGGTTTATGTTATGTTTTGTTTCCTTCTTACATTCTAATCCTACATTTGATTTGTCAGAAGGTAGAGACTAATGTATTTTTTGTTGGGGAATATGGGTGAGTGGAGAAGATGTGGGTGTCCTGTAGGAGCTTTGTCTCACTTTCAGCTAAGTAAAATTTGCAGTTTTGTTAATACTAGTGAGAAATTTAATTGTCAAAGTTGGTGTTATTATTACTAGCAAGTTGTTTTATCCTCATGCTCCCCCCCCCCCCCGCCCCGGAACTTAATAAATACAAACCTTCTTTTTCAGTGTGGGAGATATTTAATACCAGTCAAAAATAACCTAGATAAGAATTTGGCTACTTTTATTGTTACTGCTGTAACTGTCATCAGTTACAAATGTTACTGTCACAAATACACTTTTTTTATTAGAGTTTTTGCACATTTATAATCATGTATGTTTAGATCTGTTTTACTGTGATATTAATTTCTTGTAAATAATATAGCCAGAGAATGGGAAAACATAACTTTTCCTTAAGTCAAAATGTAATGATTTAACTCTTACGGAGGTGTGCTTTCTGGAGGAGTAATTGCCTCCTCTGTGGTCAGAGTGTGCATTTTAGGGCAGAGGGAACTTTCGTGAGTCCTTTAAATCAGCAAATGCCAAATATCAACAAATATTTGATATAGAAGTTTGATTGCTGTTTTGTTATTTTGCAAGTAAGACTGTTTAAAAACTAAAACAAAACCCAGGTACTTTCTGCTTTCCACCCAAATCATCATTTCAGGAGGCAGAGAACATTTTAATGAAAAAAAAAGTGCATGATCTTATAATAAAGAAAATTTCTATAGAATAAATTTTGCTAGAATAGATTATCTGGTAAAAACGTTTTTTCAAATTTTGCTGTGGACTGTTGAAAATTTGGTCTGAAGGATATTTGAAGATTTTACTCGTTGGATTTGCCCTATTGTGTTGGAGTATTTATTTTAAAAAGGAGGTTTTCATTTTTTTTAGGATTTTATTTATTTGTTTGACAGAGACAAGAGAGGTAATACAAGCAGGGAGAGTGGGAGAGGGAGAAGCAGGCTTCCCTCGGAGCAGGGAGTCCAATGCGGGGCTGGATCCCAGGACGCTGGGATCATGACCTGAGCTGAAGGTAGATGCTTAATGACTGAGCCACTCAGGCACCCTGTGTTGGAGTATTTAGACATGTTAGGTAGATTTCCTTGTATTAGAAACTTGAATAAAGATTCTATGCGTGTCTCATAGTGGCATTCAGCACAAAGTGAGTTGGACTATTGGAATGAATTGAAATTGAGGTTTTTCAGTGTTTACCAATCCATTCCAACTTTTAGGAATAGGGCTTTTGGTGGTAGAGGCTCTGTCAACATATATTTTGTTCATTGTTCTGTCCTGTCTCCTAAGTGCAGTGGCTGGTATTTAGCAGCTCTGAGTAAGTATTTATGAACAAATGAGTGGCTAGGTGTTTAGGAAGTCTGGGCTGATACTCTGGGTGAATATGCCATGCCACTAAGAGAAGCCTCTAAGAAATGCTTATATCCTGACCTGAGTTGTCGTTTGAGCCACAGTAAAAACCGTGTGATGGTGAAAAGGTTCTGGCTCAATTTTTGCTGAGAACTGGAGGTGTTTGGTTTGTAGAAGAGAAGACTTTGGGAGCCTTGACAGTGTTTTTATTATTTAATTTAATTAAATTAATTAATTTACATGTTTTTTTAAAGATTTTATTTATTTGAGGGAGAGAGAGAGAGCACAAGCAGCGGGAGGGGCAGAGGAAGAGGGAGACGCAGGGAGCCCGACTCGGGGCTCGATCCCAGGACCCTGAGATCGTGACCTGAGCTGAAGGCAGACGCTTAACCGACTGAGTCACCCAGGCGCCGTATGATGATGTGTTTATAGTACAAGAAGAATTGTTGCATAGAGAGGTACAAATCCATCACCTCTATTGGAAAAATTCTTAGAAAGCATGCACTTCATCCCTAATAATGGGTCACTAGCCTTTATACAGTCATATTGCTGTATCTTTTGTACCAGAAGTTACTGTAGTTGTAAAAAAGGGGGGGGGGAGGAGGATGTGGAGGAGGGAGAGTTTGGAGGAGAAATGTAAAGAAATGTGATTTAAAGGTTGTTTTTAAGGAAAATTACCAACTTTTTCCAGGTAATTTTTTTTTTTCCAGGCAAAAAGCAAAAGCAAAAAAACCCAAAACAAAACAAAAAAAAAACAACAAAAAAAACAAAGAAAAACCCAAAAAACCCACCTGAATTCTTTTTATGGAAGTTCATAGGGCAGATTTTTGGTTCAATATCAAAAAGATTATCTTTTTAAATTTTATGTTTACGTAACTTGCCTTAAAACATTAAAATAATGCAGGTAGGGCAAAAGTTTGCCTAGATTCATCCCTACCTTCTCCTTTAGTTTCCTCTCTAGAGGTAACTAACCACTGTTACCAGTTTAGATTGTTCTTCTAGACCTGCTCTGTAGAGTACAGTAGCTTAAAGTAGTTAAAATTAAATCAAATTTAAAATTCAGTTTCTCAGTCACAGTAGCCACATTTCAGGGATTAGTAGTCACGTGTGACTGGCTGCTACCATACTGGACTGTGCAGATCCAGAACATTTCTGTCATTGTAGAAAGACCTGCGTAAACCTTCATAGCCTTTTTTCATAAATGGCACCAAAATGTACATGTTGTGATTTTTTTGTTAATAGTATGGTTTGGAAGTCTTTCCTTATTAGTAAGTAGTGTACATTGTTTCCTTCACACTCTTTTTTTTTTTTTTTGTAAAAGATTATTTATTTAAGT
The DNA here is from genome assembly GCF_024610735.1 of Ursus americanus. NCBI lineage: Eukaryota > Metazoa > Chordata > Mammalia > Carnivora > Ursidae > Ursus > Ursus americanus. Next base: position 4,212,980 of record NC_142131.1, read on the forward strand.
AATCTCTATAGCCAACCTGGGGGCTTGAACTCACAACACTGAGATCAACATCTGCATGCTCTACTGACTTAGCCAGCCAGACGCCCCTTCCTTATTCTTTTTAACTGCTGCATAGTATTCCATAGTGTCATACCATACTGTATTTTTCTATTATTGAATGGTTCCAACTTATTGCTGCTACCAACAGTGCTAATAGATGTTTTTTGTGCATATATAGTCTTTTTTTTTTTTTTAGGGTAGATTTCAAGAAGGTGGAATTTTATTTATTTATTTATTTATTTATTTATTTATTTATTGAAGATTTTATTTATTTATTTAACAGAGATAGAGACAGCCAGCGAGAGAGGGAACACAAGCAGGGGGAGTGGGAGAGGAAGAAGCAGGCTCATAGCGGAGGAGCCTGATGTGGGGCTCGATCCCATAACACCGGGATCACGCCCTGAGCCGAAGGCAGACAGTTAACCGCTGTGCCACCCAGGCGCCCCAAGAAGGTGGAATTTTAGAGTTGAAGGATGTGTACATTTGGAAATTTAGAAAATCCTTTCTAACAGCAAGAACTGTGCAAAAACAGAATGAATTCCTTCTTGAAATAGTGAGCTTCACTGGAGATCATAATTTAACTTCAGAACAGAAAGAGACCTTTGAGATCTGGTTACTCTCCACTTCTTTTGCATGAAAAAACAGGCCTGGAGAAGTGAAATGGCTTATCCCAAGACATTTTGGATAGTGAAAGGCAGACCCTGGACTGGAACCCCTCTCAATGTTTGCAGGCCTAGAAATCTTTTCAATGTATTATGAAAAAGGGTCTCAGCAATCTTCTTTCAGAGATTTTATGAAAGAGATTCCTGAATTGGGGGTGGCAGGGAGGAGCTTACAGCAGACAACTTCTAAGCTATTATGAGTCAGAGGCTAATTTTATAATTGGGTCTGTAGGGTTGAATTGTGGTCTTTAAATATAAGAAATCTGAGAAGTAGGGAATGTCTCTTCAAAGGTCATCTGTGGGAATAGTATTTTCTGAAGGACTTAAACCTGTTACAGTTGATCTTTGGTTTATGGATTGCTTTGGATCAACTAAGGTAGCTTCAGTCTTTGATACCTGTTGCCTTTATAACTTAAAGCAATCCTGCCTTGTGATACCACAATTAAATTTTTATATTGTGGAGCCACTATGCAACAGTTTTACCAAATGATAGAAGTGGAATACTTTTAAGTGTTACTATTTGAGTAACTGGTATTTTGAGATCTGTATTTAATATTTAGAGACTTTGTGTGCTTTATGTTTAGACACCTTGCTCTCTGTCAGCAGACCTGTTTCTTTCCAAAGGAAACCTGGTGAGAGATCCAGAATCTATCAACACAGTTAGAAATCTGCTGCACCATGGGTGTACCCCTGATAATGTGTTAGTAGGTATTAAATCTTGATTTTTACAGCTCTGTTGCTAACAGATTGCTTTAGTCATCAAGAAAGAATTTTACAAGAGAAATGTGCTTTGGGGAAGGCTTATGTACTTGATCTGTTTTTTTGTTTTGTTTTTATTTTTTATTTATTTATTTATTTATTTATTTATTTATTTGTTTGTTTTTAAAGATTTTATTTATTTATTTGACAGAGATAGAGACAGCCAGCAAGAGAGGGAACACAAGCAGGGGGAGTGGGAGAGGAAGAAGCAGGCTCCTAGCGGAGGAGCCTGATGTGGGGCTCGATCCCATAATGCTGGGATCACGCCCTGAGCGGAAGGCAGACGCTTAACAGCTGTGCCCTCCAGGCGCCCCTTGTTTTTGTTTCTTAGATATGAAAATAAGGACGAAAGCAATGGAAATGGTAGGCAAAGAAAAAAGTAATACTGCTTTTTAAAGCTTTGAATGTAGATTACTGGTGGGTAAGAGCAACTAAGTTATATGTAGCATTTCATGAATGCTTCACTTACTACTCCAGTACCAGATAACCTCTAGAATGTGTATCTCTGCGGTTGTAGGGATGAGTTTAGTCAACTCTGAAACGGAATGTTGTTAGGAAGTCACGTTCAAGATTTTTCTTTGTTGAAGAATGCCGAGTAATCTTGATTAACTTAGGCCACAAAAGGTGAGATTTGTTTTCTTCTTATCTTGAGAGGTCTATAAATTTTGATGCCTTGTAATGAGTAGCTGTCAAGGGAATAACCCTGAGCCTTTGTTTTGTTTTTGTTTTTGTTTTTGCCAGCTTTGGGATACCAAGTTGTATATATGATAGGGAATATAAAAAGGTAAGTGAAGGCATATATGAAAGCATTTAATATTAGCATAATAGTTTCCTAAAAAGTTGCTTAATTTTGGCTGAATGTCATATTATGTTTGTCAAGAGTCTTGCCCAAGTTGGGAGCCAAGTGGTGTGCTAAGAGCATCTACGTGGAGGAGGAAGCTAGAGTGGTGATGGGTGATTGGTTACATACATACATACATACATATATTTCCTAGCTCTGTCCACTTGAGAGGACCTTAGAGAAGCAATGCCCAATAACACTGTGTGCACTTAGCATCCAGATCTTAGCTTCTAAAAACCATTCTCTGTTAAAATGAATCAGTGTTTTAGGAGAAATTGCTGATTACAGAGCTGGTACCAGGGAAGTACAGGATGAGCCTAGAATATTTTGTCCTAGAGCATAAGGTAGTGCTCAAAGAATAAGGGATATATGTCAGAAGGACACATTGTTTCATAGTATCTCCTCCCAAAATACTTAAAAAGTTTTGTGTTGTTGAATTCTGTGACTGGCTTTAGAATAAAACTTAATCTTGTGTACATTTCATAATACTCTACTGTAGAGTAGCACTCTGTAGTAATAGTTTGGATTTTATAAGTTTGCTGTGCTTTAAATTTTAATAATTAAATTGTGAGAAATTATTTTAAATTATAGATTAGGAAATAGTTTTAGAGTCTGTGACTTGCTTGTGGCTGTGTGGTTAGAAAAGTACCAGAAATATGTTTTGTGCCTGTTTTTCTAAGTGGTGCTTTATTCAAGAGACTATTTAGTAAATGTTGCTTTCAAGCTCTTGGCAGGTAGTATAAGTAGAGTATTTAAGAGGCAAGGTATGATATACATGGAAAAAAATTGAAAAGGGCAGAAAAGTTGAACTTGGTTGTAATAGTTAATTCTGAGAAGATTGCAAAGAGGGAATCTATCTGAATCTAAAGGATAGTATCTGCTTAGTAATTTATTATAACATGTTATGTTTGTATATGTGCATGTATGTTTTCTCAAATAGGAGTTCAAAGATTCTGGGAAGAAAAATGATAGAATGATAGAAATGCAGAGCTTGTGAATGTTTTTTTAAAAAAACAGCTATATTGATATTTAATTTACTCATTTTAAGTATTACAGTTTGAGGTTTTTGGTTTTTTTTTTAAGATTTTTATTTATTTATTTGAGAGAGAGAGAGAGGGCACACGAACAGGGGGAGGGTCAGAGGGAGAAGCAGACTCCTCACTGAGTGGGGAGCCCAACGTGGGGCTCAATCGATTGCCAGGATGCTGGGATCATGACTTGGGCCAAAGGCAAATGCTTAACCAACTGAGCCGCCTAGTCGCCCCTACAGTTTGAGTTCTAATAAGTGTTTAGGTTGTACAACCATCATTATCCAGTTTTAGAACACCTCAAATAGTTTCCTTGTGCCTCTTTGCAGTCAATTTTTGCTCACACACCTAGCCCCAGGCAAACCCTGATTTGCTTTCTGCCTATATAGTTTTGCCTTTTCTAGAAATTTCATATAAATGGCATCATACAATATGTAATCAAGAATATTGTGGGTTTTTTTTTTTCTTTTAAGAGTTCATTTATTTATTTGACACAGACAGAGAGCACAAGCAGGGGGACCAGCAGGAGAGGGAGAAGGAGGCTCCCCACTGAGCAGGGAGCCTGACACGGGGCTTGATCCCAGGACCCCGGGATCATGACCGAGCTGAAGGCAGACGCTTAACCAACTGAGTCACCCAGGTGCCCTAAGAATATTGTGTTTTATCTTGAATACCTCTGTATCTCTCATGACACCTAGCATAGTCCATGACACAACAGGAATCAATATAAAATAGCTACACAGATTTACTTCTTTTCAGGTATTATTTCTATAACTTGCATGCCATCTGCTTACTCATAAACTTTTACAATAATATTTGATAGCAGATAAGATCTCCTTATCAAAATTTAGGTGGCCAAATGTGGGTATTAGCTTTGTTGATTTTGAAGCACTCTGAGGTTCTGTGGGGTAGATATGACCAAGTGTTAAACAACAATGTGTTTTCCGGAAGGTTTTTTTTTTTTTTTTTTTTTCAAGATTTTATTTATTTATTTGACAGAGAGAGAGAGACAGCCAATGAGAGAGGGAACACAGACAGGGGGAGCATGAGAAGAAGAAGCAGGCTCCCAGTACATGAGCCTGATGTGGGGCTCGATCCCAGGACTCTGGGATCACGCCCTGAGCCAAAGGCAGACGCTTAATGACTGAGCCACCCAGGCGCCCCTCCGGAAGTTTTTTTAGTCTGAATTATCTTCTGAAATTTTACACTGATGCCCTGCTCAAAAATAGAATCTTTTAAGGCTCAGGAATATTCACGTGTTGCTGGTAGTGATTATTTCAGATTATATCTGTAATATCATTTGTACCTTTTCTGGTAATTCATATTTTAGTTGTGTTTTCCAGATCTGCCACTAAAGATAAAGAATATTAAGTTTATTTTCAACCCAGGTCCTGATTAGAAATCATTGCTGTTTCCCAGTATCCATTCTCCTCATATTCATTTTAGTAACGGAATTTACCATGCTCTAGCTTGGCACATGATCACCTAATTAAAGGCTGTTTCTCAGCCTTTCTTGTAGGTTGGTGCAGCTCTGTGACTAAATGTTAGGTAGTAGAGTATGAGTGGAAGTAATGTGTACAACTTCTTAGTCATACCATAAAAGCAGCTGCTTGCCCTTTGCTTCCTCTTCCCTTTTTCAGGGCTAGACCGCCTGGGTTGTAAGAATAAGCCATCTTCCACTCTGTAGCTGAAGGCAGTGATGGCAGAGCAACAAGGTACAAAATGATAGATCCCTGGATCTTCGACATCCTTAGAATACCTGCACCCACTTAGTTTGAATTTCTCTCATGTTCAAACTATTGCTAACAGGTGTGTGTTAAAGTAAGCAATTTCCTGGCTTGATGCAAGTGATATCCCAGTTTTTTTCAGTGTTCTTCTTCCCCTTTATGGTTTTCTTTATTCAACAAAAATGTTCTTACAGTGCGGTCCTTGACAGACCAACATTCTCTTTCTTTAGCCTTTGAAATACTCTTTCTCTTGAATCTCTCAAATTATCCAAAGATAATTCAGAAATGGCTTTGACTATATAATCTTAAAGCCAGTGACTGCATCTCAAGTTGTAGTGTCTCTTACAGAAACCCAGGTACATGTGCACAAATGCTGCTTAAATGAGTTAAGAAGATAGTTTGGAGGCAAGTAGTTACTTTCTCAGGAGTTAAGATTTGGGCGAGAGGCCATTTTAATGACAGAAAGAAAAGCAGAGGGATTTAAATATTGTGTTAGATATCTATTTTTATGTAACAAATTAAGCCAACACTTAGCAGTTTAAAACCACAAATTTTATTATTTCATATATTCTGTGGGGTAATAATTCCTTTGAGACTTAGATGGGTCCCATTTGATTCAGGGTCTCTTAAGAGGCTGTATTCAGGGTGTTGACTGGAGCTACTGAACTGGAGCTCAAGAATTCCTGTCCTCCAAACTTGTGAAATTGTTGTCAGGCCTTAGGTCCTCATTGGCTGTTGGCTGCATGCTTAAGTTCCTTGCCATGTCCTGTGGGTTCTCCATAGGGCTAATAGCAGCATGGCAGCTCACTCCTCCCAGAGCAACAAATCCAAGAACACCCAAAAATGGAAACCATGTTGTTGTTGTTGTTTTTTTTTTAACCTAATCCCAGAAGTAACATCCTATCAGTTTGCCATACTCTGTTCATTAGAAGTGAGTTAGTCATTAAATCCAGCTCACACTCCAGGAGAGGATTATACAAGTGTAAATAAATATCAGGAGGTGAGTTCATTGGGGGCTATTGTGCAGGTTGCCTACCATAAACAGTATGCAAAGATCTATTATATATGCATTGGAATATCAGCTTAATATTTTGCCTTTTTATTTTTATCTATCTTTTCTGGTACCGGTTTTATCTACCCATCACCCACTTACTAGATTTCCTTTCAGCTGGATAACTAAAACTCATGGAGATCCACCTAGATTTAGTCATCTGTGGATTATAACAATCATCTCACTTTAACAAAAGAGAAAACTAATGTTCAAAGAAAGTACAATCCAAAGTTAGATATATTTTAAACAAGTGCTTCTTGGTTCTAGTGACCATGTTCTACATAACTTCTGATTGTTAAGGGACAGATTAGCCCTTTAAAACCGCGTAGTTCTTTAACCTTAAACAAATGGTCTGTGTTCCCTGAGTGTTTATTTTTTCATCTTATAAAATGGGGAGGATGAGCATAAAAATAACCACAAAAGAGGGACTTCCAGCTATAGCTTCAGGAAGAGTTTGGTGAATCCTCACCACAAAAAATAAAGTAAAACTAGGCAAAACTGCTTACAACTATTTGGGCTTTGGAAGTTGACGAAGGCAGAAAAAATTTGAGAACCATTTATTCTTAGGAAAATGGCTAGTGCTTTAAGAATGGTGGATGTCTACAGCATTTTTGCATTCCCCAGTTCCTTTGGCAAGAGCCAGAGTTTGGGAAACCTGCAGCCTTGCTGCCAGAGGCTAAGTCAGTTTGTGGCAACAAGTAAAAACCTGTATTTGTCAACTTAAAGTGATGAACTTGATAGGATACAAATTGTGAAAACTCACATATTTGCAAGTGTTAGGTTTTGGTGCCAAATGGGATGGGTCAGGGAATTTAACAGGGAGACCTTGGAAATGAGAAAACCATAAAGGGATAAGCTCTCCACATATCCTTCATTTACTGTGAAACCATGCACATGTACAAGGGAGACCTGAAGTGTCTAGCAGTAGGCAAGGACCAAGGCAGACTTGAGAATTGGCTAAGCCTTGAATGTGCTCTTCCCATCCCATGCACAGATTGAAGAACAGGTTTGAGATGTGTGAGCATGCCTTTGTATGACTTTGAGATAACTAGCTGAAAACTAAGCTATATAGACATAGGGTAATCTCCTTAGGAAGCCAGAGTAAAAAAATATGTGAGTATTAAAACCTGAGCAGAGACATCAACCTTGAAGGGGACATAGATCCCACAGTTTAAGGCCAGGAAAATTAAAATGTCAAAAAAATTCTGGCGGTGGCTGGCTGGCTCAGTTGGTAGAGCATATGACTCTTGATCTCAGGGTTGTGAGCCTACCTCAGGGCTCGAGCTCATGACCCTGAGATCAAGACCTGAGCTGAAATCAAGAGTCGGATGCTTAACTGATTGAGCCGCCCAGGTGCTCCTAAAATGTCTAGGTTTTTTTTTTAAAGATTTTATTTATTTATTTATTAGAGAGAGAGCATGAGCGAGAGGGAGAAACAGACTCCCCACTGAGCAGGGAGACTGACACGGGGATCAATTCCAGGATCCCAAGATCGTGACCTGGGCTGAAGGCAGACACTTAACTGACTGAGCCACCCAGGTGCTCCTAAAATGCATAGTTTTTAACAGAAAGCTATGAGACACGTCAAGAGACAGAAAAATGTGACCTATACTGAGAGAAAAGAAAGTAGTTAATAGAAAATAACTCTGAGTGGGCTCAGATATTAAACTTAAAAGACAAAACTATAAACATGTTAAAAAAATAGAAGGAAACATTCAAATTATAGCAAAAAATATGATGACACTGACTCAACAAATTGTGAATCTCAGTACAAAGAAATGTAATCTATAAAAAGAGTATTTCATTTTCTTGGTGTTATTATAAATGGGAATGCTTTCTTAATTTCCATTTTTGAATTTTTCATTGTTAATGTGTGGAAATTTTTGCTTATTCAAATTTCTTTTTGTGTTCTTTAGGATTTTTTTATATATAAGATCATGATATCTGTTAATAGAGAACATTTTAATTCTTCCTTTCCTGGATGCCTTTCATTTCTTTTTCTTGTACAGTCGCCCAGGTTGGAATCTCTAGTACAATGGAGAGAGCAGACATCCTTGTCTTGTTCCTCATCCCAGGGGGAAAATGTTCTGTCTTTCACCATCAAGTATAATGTTAGCTTTGTGTTTTTAATAGATGTGCCATCTATCAAGTTAAGGAAGATTCCTTTTATTTCTAGTTTTCTGAGTATTTTTATCAAGAAAGGGTATTGGATTTTGTTCAATGGTTTTTCTGCATCTATTGAGATGGCCATTAAAAAAAAAAACTTTCATAACATCTAAAAGTACTGAGAGGAAGATAGCGCTGTGTATAAATGGAACTGTATTTCAAATGATTCACGGCTTCAAAGATAATGGATTTTAGAGAATACTGAACCAACATTTTTATAGTGATGAGTGGAAAAAAAGAACACAAAAAACCAAACTGTCAACCCAGAATTCTGTATACAATCAACAGTTGTCTTAGGAAAAAAAGAAACAAAGAAACAAGATTATACGTCATGAATAAAACCTGAGAAAATGTTCATCAACTCATTTGCACTATAAGAAGTGGTAAAAGATGTATGTTAGGTTGAAAAGCAATAAAACAGATGGAAACTTGTATATTCCAGAAGGAATGAAACCATCAAAAATGCTATTGCATCTGCCTTCTTGATCTACTGGAGGAGGGGGTGGAATTCATAGGTACTAAAATAAAAATTTGGTATCAAAAAAACTTCATTTTATTAATATGGTGTGTTAAATGGATTTATTTCTACATTTGGACCACTTTTGCATTCCTGGGGTAAATCCTACTTGGCCGTGGTATATAATCCTTTTAATATGTACTGGATTCAGTTTGCTAATATTTTGTTGAAGATTTTTGCATCTGTATTCATAAGGGACATTATTGGTCTGTAGTTTTCTCGTGATGCCTTTGTTTGCCTTTGGTATCAGGGTAAACCTCATAGAATGAGTTAGGAAGTGTTACCTCATCCTGCAGTTTGGAAGAATTTAAGGATTAGTCCTAGTTCTTCAAATGTATCACTAATTATTTCCTCTGTTCCTTGGCTTTTCTTTATTGGAAGTTTTTAAATTACTGATTTAATCTCTTTACTTCTTATAGTTCTATTCAGATTTTCTGTTTTTTCTTGAGTCAGTTCTTTTGTAGTTTGTATTCTTCTAGGAATTTGTTCATTTTATCTAGGTTATTTAGTTGGCATGGTATTCTAGAATTCTTTTTCTGTAAGGTTGGCAGTGATATCTCTATTTTCATTCATGATTTTAGTAACTTGAGTGTTCTCTCTTATTAGTCTGGTAAAGGTTTGTCAGTTTTGTTGATCTTTCCAAGGATTTAGCTTCTGTTTTCCTTGTTTCTATTATTTTTCTCATCTATATTTTTTATTTGCTCTGATTTTTAATTTCTTCCTTCTGCTTGGCCTGTATTTAGTTTCCTCTTCTTTGTGTAGATCTGTAAGGTGGAAGGTTAAGTTATTGGTTTGAGATCTTTATTCTTTTTAATATAGTTATTTACAGCTATATTCCATAAATTTTGGGATATTGTATTTTTGTTTTCATTTATCTTAAAATATTTTTTATTTTTCCCTCTGATTTCTTCTTGCTAATTGATTGTTTTCAAGTGTGTGGTTTAATTTCCATACATTTCCAGATTTCCTTTTGTTACTGATTTCTAATTTCATTCCATTGTGGTCAGAGAAGATATTTTATATGATTTCAGTCTTTTTATTGAGACTTGGTTTGTGGCTAACATACAGTTTATCCATGTTCACTTGAGAAGAATGTATATTCTGTTGTTGGGTGGAGTGTTGTATAAAATATCTGTTAGGCCTAATTGGTTTAAGTGTTCAGATTTTCAGTTTCCTCATTTATCTTCTGTCTGGTTGTTTTATCCATTATTGAAGTGGAGTGTTAAAGTCTCTGAGTTTTGTAGAACTGTTTATTTTTCCCTTCAGTTCTGTCAGTTTTTGATTCATCTATTTTGGATGAATCTATTGGTACATGTATAATTCTTACATCTTTTTTAGTGGATTTACCCTTTTATCATTCTGTAATTTTTTGGTCTCTTGTAACAATTTTTGTTTTAAAGTCTATTTTGTCTGACATTAGTGTGGACACTACAGTTCTTTTTTGGTTATTATTTGAACAGAATACATTTTTCCATCCTTTTACTTTTAACCCATGTGTGTCCTTGGATCTAAAGTGAGTCTCTTGGACACAATGTAATTTGATCATCTTTTTGTTCCATCCCTTCATTCTCTGTTTCTAAATTGGAGAGTTCAGTGTTTTTATATTTGATGTAAATACTGATAAGGAAAGACTTCTGCCATTTTCTTATTTGTTTTCTCTGTCTTACACTTTTTCTTCATCAATTCCTCCATTGCTACTTTTTGTATTAGATATTTTTAGTGTACTGTTTTGATTCCCTTCTCTTTTCTTGTAGTGTGTGTGTGTGTGTGCGTGTATTTAATTACTTTCTTAATATTGGCTGTGGGGTTATAATTAACATCATAATTTATAACAGTCTAGTTTGAATTAATACCGTTCTGTTGATCTTGAGCCTATTGTTGGTAGTATCCCCTGTCAGAAATGCCTGTAGTGTTTGCCTTGGCACATATTACTTATGGCATGCTCCACAGACATTTCGTCTACCACGACCCCTATTTATAGCTGGGCCAGGTCTTCTGGTTCTTCTTATGACATGTAGCACACCAAGCACCATCTAGCCAGGTTGAAGGTAGAGAGAGAGAGAGCATGAGCGAGCAGTGTTGGGGGCTCTGCCTTTATTAGAGTCCAAGGGTGGAGTGTTTAGGGTTTTGCAGGTTTACTCTCTATTGGCTAATTTAAAGCAGAAAAGCAGGAATTAGGGCATGAGAAGGGAGAAACAGGGTCACTCAAGCAGTCAGTTATCTAGGTTACGTGGGGTTTTCTGAAAGAGAGACCTTACTGGGTGGTGGTAGCCTAGTTCCTTATGTGGTTGTTTTTTTAGTAGCTGTGTCATACAGCTGGCAATATCTTTATTCAAGATAAATTTTTTTTGAAGTGAATATCATGGCAATTAAAAGCTTAATATTAGACATACTACAATCAAAAAAGCTTATTGTCAGACACTTAAACTACAAATACCAATGTAGTTTCAATGGTATATAAAACCTTTGTTCCTATATTTATGTTGTTATTGTCACAACTCAGACTTTTATGTGCTTTGCGCCCATTCATATAGATTTATAATTATTATTTTATACAGTTGCCTTTTCAATAATATAGAAAATAAAAGGCGTAGAAGCCCAAAATACATTAATTCTGAATTTTACATTTACCTATGTAAATACCTGTCTTTATTGGTGTTTTTATTTCTTCCTGTGGTTTCAAGCTATTCGCTCATGCTTTCATTTCAGCCTGAAGAGGTCCCTCTAGCATCTCTTACAGTTAGCTCTACTAGTGTCATACTCCCTCAGTTTTTGTTTATCTGGAAATATTTTAATTTCTCCATCATTTTTGAAGAATAGTTTTGCCAGATATCGAGTACTTTTTTCAGCACTTTAAATGTGTTATCTCATTGCCTTTTGGCTTACATAGTTTCTGATGTGAAATCAGTTGTTAACCTTATTGAGAATCATTTGTACATGATGAATTGCTTTTCTCTTGCTGCTTCCAGGGTTCTCTGTCTTCTGACAATTTAATTATCATGTGTCTGGGTGTAAAGTCTTTGAGTTAATCTCATTGGTGTTCATTGAGTTTATGAATGTCTAGATTTATGTCTTTCATCAGGTTTGTCAGGGAACAGCATTGTTTTGTTTATTTTTAAACATTTTTTAAAGATATTATTTATTTGAGAGAGAGCATGTGAGAGTGTGCACAAATGGTGGGGGGGGGGGGCAGAAGAAAAGGGAGAAGCAGAATCCCCACTGAGCAGGAAGCCTGACATGGGGCTCGATTCTATGACCTGAGCTGAAGGCAGACATTTAACCGACTAAATCACCCAGGTGCCCCAGCGTTGTTATATTTAGACTGAAATTTCTATCTTACCTTCCTTGGCCTGTGATTACAGTTTTGGCTCAGTTTTTACTGTACTGTTTTGGGTTTCTTCTGTACATGTGTAGCTTTGTGGTTGACTTGGGATTTTTGTCACTTTATACACAGAGTTAGGGGTCTTCTTTTCTGATCCTTTTTTTACAGTCTTTCACTTAGAGGCCCCTTTTCTTGGTTGTCTGGCTGGAAAGATAGTTTCAGAGTTAGAGCCACCTCTGCCACTGTCACGTTTGTATAACTGGGGCTACTTTTATTTTATTTTATTTTATTTTATTTTATTTTATTTTATTTTATTAAGATTAATTTATTTTGTAGGGGGAGAGGCAATGGAGAGGGAGAGAGAGAATCCTGAGGAGAGTCCCTGCTGAGGGTGTTGCCTTATGCGGGCTCGATCCCACGACCCCGAGATCATGACCTCAGCTGAAACCAAGAGTCGGATGCCTAACCAGCTGAGCCACCCAGGTGCCCCTGGGGCTACTTTTATGGTGAAATGTTAAGAAAAAGGTAGTGAGGATTCCTTTCACACTCTTCGGTCCACAGAGTTCTCTTTGCTGGTTCTACTGGCCAGAAAGATGGTTTCACTTTCAGGGTTTTAGGTGCCTCCACAGCTGCCACATTGCATCTCTGTGACTGAGGCTGTATTTGGGACTTGGCCAGCATGAGGAAAAAGAAAAGGGAAAGAAAAGAAAATCCAAAATGAGGATTCTTCTCATATTCTCTATTTCACATTCTGTCCACATTCTGGCTTTCTCTCTATTTTAGTTGTGCCCTATGTACATTTCTGCACAGGGGCCATCCTGTTGCATGATGAGAGAGTAAAGGAATAAAACCTCAGGAAAGGCATTACTTTTATTAGTCATCCTTTAAGTTTTGGCTCACCTCCCCAGTCCATCTGTTATTAACCTTTTAGAGTCCTGAGTTAATTGCTTTTTGTATGTTGTCCAGAGGTTTTAGTTGTCATGAGTGGGAGTGAGAGGCTTTATAGTGGGCTTAACTTCATCTTTGCTGGTGATTCTTAAACGTATTTTTTATTTATCACTAGACCCTTGGAAGAGAAATGATGGTTGTGAAGAGGAGGCAGTTATTTTCTCCAGGTTCAGGATTTAAGCATAGTAGAGATTTTATCTTAGGTGTCCAAAACTTTTGGCTACATGGAGGTTTACCATTTTAGGTCACAGTTGTGATAGGAATCATTTATATACTACTTACTCTGTTCCAGACCTTGTTCCCAAAACTTTATCTGTACTTGTTTGGTCTTCACAGTAACTCTGTCAGGTCAGTACTATATTATCCCCATTTTAAAGATAAGGAAATCTGGTGTCTGGGTGGCTGAGTTGGGTAAGCGTCTGCCTTCAGCTCAGGTCATGATCTCAGGGTCCTGGGGTCAAGTCCCGTGTCTGACTGCCTGCTCAGCGGGGAGTCTGCTTCTCCCTCTCCCTTCGCCCCTTTCCCCACTCATGCTCGCTTGCTCACCCTCTCTCTCTCAAATAAATAAGATCTTAAAAAAAAATAAAGATAAGGAAATTGAGGTACAGAGAGGTTAGGTAATTTGTACAAGGTTGCATAGATAATAAATGGTGAAGCCATGATTTAAACCTAGCATACGACAGTTTAGTGTTAGAACACATGTTCTTGTTAAAATTTTCACTTAGTATTATGGAAATTTTCATATACAGACCAAAGTAGACAATATTATAATGAACCTGCCCCCTGCCATGTATCATTCAACCAGTTTTAACATTTTTCAATATTCTGCCTTTCTTGTTTCTTTCACCAATTTTGTTTTTGATAAAGGATCTGAAAGCAAATTATAGATATCATTTTAGTTATAAATACTAAAGTATGTATCTAAAATGCATAGTAGCTTTTAAAACATAACTATAGTATGAATATAACCACTATATAATCAAAACCTAAAAAGTGAAGACTAATTTTCTTTAAATCATCTAATAACTATTTTGTGTTCAGTTTTATTTGATTGTCTCAGAAGAATCTTCTTATAGTCAGTTCAGTTCAGGATTTCAGTATGGTCCATACATTGTATTTGTTGATACATATTTTAATTGTAAAAATTCTGTATTGGTCCTAACCGTTACCCTAGCCATCTTTTTGTGATTTTAACTTTTTAAAACTCCTTTAAAAATAAGCGTTTTATTTTAGAGTAATCTTAGAAAAGCTGCAGATATAGTAGTGTTCCCATATATTCCTCAACTATTTTCAGTTTTCCCTAATTTGATGATCTTGCATTACCATGGTACATTTACCAAAACTGTGAAATCAGCATCAGTGTAGTTTTTCTGTTGATGTTCTTTTTCCAATTCAGGATTGCATTAGTTGTCATTTCTTTGTATTCTCCTCTCATCTGTGATAGTTTCTTAGTCTTTCCTTGTTTCTCTGACCTCGAATTTTTTTGAGGAGTTCTTATCAGGTATTTTGTAGGATGTCCCATAGTTAGCATATATGATATTTTTCTCAGGATTTGATCAGGGCCATGAATTTCTGGAAAAAATACCATAAGGTAAAATGTCTTTCTTATGATTTATTTTCATTATTCTTTTAAAAAATTATATAAAGGTTTACCAGGTTCCGAGGTCAAAACTGTAAAACTGCATACCTTTAAAGTTGTCTCACTTTCATCCTTTTCCCCTTCCTACTCTCTTCTCCCTTCCCCTAAAGGTAACCTTTTTTATTAGTTTTTGGCTTCTCCTTCCCATCATTTTTTTTTTTTTTTTTTAATATTGGCAAACTCTCTCTCTCTCTCTGTTCCGGAACTCTGCTTCCCCACTGCATCTTTTTACATGAAAGGTGATATTAGTACATGTTCTTAGCTCTCATACTGTACTTCCTCTTTTGGGTATTCCTTAACAATGACTTTTCTAATAATGACCCTTGTATTCAAGATGGTTTTCTGTTTTAAAAGTTAATTTTTTCAAACTAATAAGAACCTTTTCCTGTGCCTTTAAAGTGATAAGTGCATATTATATGGTTCCTTTTTTATTTACAGATATTTTCCAATTTATCCCTGGATGAGCGTTGCCTTTCTGCATCATTGGTTTGCAAGTACTGGCGTGACCTTTGTTTAGATTTCCAGTTTTGGAAGCAGCTGGATCTTAGTAGTCGTCAGCAGGTATGGAATTTAATTCTAAGAAGCACTCACTTTGACCTACTCAAAAAATATCTTTATTCTTCTTCAGAAATCACTTCTTTCATGTTGTAGTTTTCAAGATAGATCAAGTGACTATAATTCCATGCTTTAGTAATTTTTTTTTTTGTGAATTATGTTAAAGCTAGGTTCTTGTGGTGAGGGAGATTTTTTTTTTAATATGGATGGGTAATTTTGGGTTTCTTCTTAATCCTCTTTGTCTAAGTCCTCTTTATCTTCTCCCTTTTTTCATTACCTTCCAAGAAAGTTATTAAACTTTTCGCCTTTTTTAGGGGGGGGTTATATCATGAATATTAGTTTAATAGTAGAAAACAATGGCAAATGTTTATATAGTACTGTGGATATGTCATGTACTGTCGTACGGGCTTTATACATACTAAAGCATTTGATCTTCTAACAATGTCATGAGTCGATACTATTATTATTCCTTTTAATATATTATTATTACACTATTAATAGTATTCTTATAGTATTGTTATAGGTGAATAGCGTAAATATTCTTATGCATTTGTTACAGTTGAAGAAATAGAAGCAAATGGGCTAAGATAACTTATTTTAATTTTCCTGTCTTTCCTATTGCCTGGCTGCCTAGTGTGTTTATATGGTGGCATAAATTAGGAAAAAAGATAGAGTTAGTAGTGTTCATTGCAAACAATTTGTTGGACTTGTTGGATTCTTCTTTTTGACTTGGTTGTTAGTACTTGGCATTGGAAATACATAAAAATATCCAATAAGAATAGGATTTTATTAGAGTACTGATCCTGCCCTGATCCTTCCATGAGATTTTTAGGTGGTGGTGTGCTGGTACATGCTGAACAACTAGCTTTCAGAAACAAATAGAAAGCTGTGTATTATAGTATTTGCTAGTTTTTTGTGGTGCAAATGCTCCCACCATGGTCAATTTCAGGCTACCAATGTGATATCACTGAATGCAGGGATGTCACTGGTTACAGGGTGTTGTAAGTTCGTACAAGTCAAGTTCAGCACACCACTGGTAGTTTATATGGTGTGTGTGTGTGTGTGTGTGTGTGTACCTTATACACTTTAAACAAAATAAGGAAATTCCTGAGCATTTGTATGTAAGTTTCCTTTTTGTTTTTCTGCATCATTGGTTAGAGGTTGAAATAATTACAGAATTAGTCATTTTCCTGCCTGGGTCCATGAAATTTGTGTCTAGGAAAATGGTGAGTATTTAGTTAGTTGTGCCTGGTAGAGTAGAAAGAAGTAATGTGAAATAATACATTGGCTCTTTACTTCATTAGTCTTGGATATCTGAGCTATTTGTTATAAACTGAGGCTAAGAATAGCTTTTCACCCTTACTGGTAGTTAGGTCTGGAGATGAAAAAATAAATAAATAAAAGGAGAGGTATGTCAGAGTTTTAGTTTTGAAGGCAACTTTCTGCATTTTTTTGCTTTTTCCAATAAGCATAAAGATTAGTTGCAACCTTGGCTCTTACTCTTAGTGCTCCTGAACACTCCAGTTCTTTCCTTCTTCTGTTCTAAATTTCATCATGTGCATTTTCTTTCACCATTATTTGTACTCAAGGTACTTGAATAATATTTATTTTTTTGTTGAAGTTTACCTGACGCACAGTGTTATGTTAGTTTCAGGTGTACAACAGAGTGCTTTGACAATTTTGTTCTGCTGCGCTTATCACCATACAGTGCTATCGCCATACCATTGGCTGTTTTCCCTATGCTGTACCTGATTTATTCATTCCATGATTGGGTAGGGAATATGTAGAGGCTGATTTTTTAAAAATTATGTTTAAAATTCAGATGGCCATGTGAATTTTTAACCACATGAATTTTAAGGTTACCTTTGAGTTTTCTGATAAGAGCTATTTGATATGGACATTTGTATGTAATCTTTGGTGTGTGATAAACAAAATGATATATTTTCTAGGCTTTTAATTATAAGGTAGTATTCTGAAAAAAGTAGTAAAACAAAATTTATTTATATTTTGTGGTAGGTATCATTTAATTTGATTAGGTATAATAAGTTACGATTCATATAGCATGATGACTGATACACACTGTTTGCTTGGCTAAAAATAGAGAGCAAAACATTTAAAATCTCAAAACAGTTTTGTTTATAGGGAATTTTTGGTGAGTTTAAAAGTAAAGTAACTTTCCTAATAAGGATAGATCTTTAGGCTTTTAATGAAAACTGACACATATATTCTTACTTGGTGTTTTTTGACAGCACTTCTGACACCAAATGTGTGGAGTTTTTTTCATTCTAACAAATTCTCTGGTAACACCTGGGTGTCCACAATTCAGTTTAATACTGAAACTAACTCCTGGGGTTAGTGCAAAGCCTCACAGGTTATTGGCTTAGTCCCGTAAGACTGTCTCCACTTCATAGGCCAGTCACAAGCCCCAGGAGTCACCTGTACTTCTCATTGATCAGCTGTTAATTCAGGAGTTCCCTTAACCCTTTCCTCAGGTTTGATAATTTGCTAGAATGACTTACAGAACTCAGGAAAATACTTTACTGTTACTTTAGTGTTTATTCTAAAGGATATAACTCAGGACTGGCCAGATGGAAAAGATGCATAGGACAAGATAAGTTGGGGAGGGAGGGCGGGAAGGTGTGATGCTTCAATTCAGTCTGTGGACATGTCAGCCTCCCAGTATGTTAAGGTGTTCACCAACCCAGAAGCTCTTCAAATCTCAACGTTTAAGAGTTTTTATAACACAATCTCTAGCTCCCCTAGGAAATCAGGGTTTGGGGCTGAAAGTTACCACCCTCTAATCACATGGTGTTTGGTCTTTCTGGTGACCATACCCCATCCTGAAGCTATCGGGGAGCCTCAACTTAAGTTATTTCATTAGTATAAACTCCTGTGTGGTCAAAAGGACCTTGTTATGAATAAGAAAAGATACTCCTCTTAATCAGGAAATTCCAAGAGTTTTAGGAGCTCTGTTCCAAGAACTGGAAAAAGGACCAAGTATGCATTTTATATTATACCACAGTTCTTGTCATGCTTTAATATTAAATAAGAAGGTTTTCTTTTGATTTTGCTATTATATTATTTATAAAGGAAAATTTAATAAAAGAATGGAAAGTAAGTTTCTTATAGTGAAAGTTTAAATTTATTGCTTTTTTTTCCTCATAGGTCACTGATGAATTATTGGAAAAAATTGCATCAAGAAGTCAGAATATAATTGAAATCAACATTTCTGATTGTCGCAGTATGTCTGATACTGGCGTATGTGTTCTAGCATTTAAGTGTCCTGGACTTCTTAGGTATACAGCCTACAGGTGTAAACAGCTTTCTGACACTTCTATTATTGCGGTTGCCTCTCACTGTCCTTTACTTCAGAAAGTTCATGTAGGCAACCAGGACAAACTTACTGATGAAGGACTCAAACAGGTAAATTTTAGCATCTATAAAATGATTTTACTCTGATTAACTCAAAATGTTTGCTTGAAGCTACACTTTAAAAGATTATTATGTTAAAAATAATGTGCTGACTATGGACTCTGAGAAACAAACTGTGGGCTACAGAGGGGAGGGGGTGAGGAACTGGGATAGGCTGGTGATGGGCAGTAAGGAGGGCACGTATTGCATGGTGCACTGGGTGTTATACGCAACTAATGAATCATCGAACTTTACATCAAAAACCAGGGATGTACTGTATGGTGACTAACATAATATAATTATTAAAAAAAATGTGCAGAGACTAAAATAAGCCATCTTTTTTTTTGTACCCATGAATATTCATTTTAGTGAACTAGAGTGTCATGGTTATAATTGATAAGTTAACTTTGTTGTGTTTTGTAGTGAGTGCCTGAATTTCCGTGACAAGCCATTTATTAATTTATTCTTTTGTTACTTAAACTTTATACCAAATTTTGCTTTAGGAACCAGTAGTGTGCAGTTTGGGTCAGCATGAGATTTTAAAAATTAACTTTTAATTCCCCTTTTGTGTTACTAGATGATATGCTTATGGGCTTTAAAATATATGTTTTAAAGCATAAACAGAAGTCCAAATTAAAGAGTATAAAATGAAGTAAAAGGTGGTAATTATCTATATTTAGAACAATAATTGTATTAAAAATACTATTATATGTATTTTTTCTTTGATGTACTTCCTTTGGAAATGGCGTTAAAGATTTCTTGTCTCAGAGTAGATTATTCATTCGGTGAATATTGAATGGATTCCATGTACCAGGCCTTGAATTTGTGAATATTTAGTAATGTTCCCACTATTGTACGAGGCACTTACTGTATTTTAACATTTAATCCTTGAAATAACTTTGTGAAATAGTTGGTATTTAACTCATTTTGTAAAGGAAGAAATTAAGGCTTAGAGAGATTAACTTGCCTAACGTTTAGCGAAAGATGGAGTTGGGATTTAAAGCCTGGATTCTTCAAAATCTCTTCCATCTTTCCACTATTCCACTCCAGTAGACTAAAGACCTACTCTAAAAGACCTTGAATAAAGGGGCCTGCTCTGTGAGGGCAGAGGCCATGTACATTTGCCATTTTACTTACCATTCCTTTGGCAACATTTTTGGAAGAAAATTAATAATTTCTTTCAAGAACTTTGTCAGGATTAATGTTTAAATTCAGAATTGGGTTGCAGTTCTGACATTTACCAATAAAAGCAGAGTATTAGTAAAGGCCTAGGTTTAAATCTGATCTGAGATGAACTTAGAAATAAATTGAAGAGCCCTGAATTGAAACACTACATATGAATTAATTGGAAGCTCAGTATTAGACAAAATTGGAGAATATTCTGTTCTGTGTCAGTCCAATTCATATATTAAGAATGCTAAAATGTATATGGGAACCTGTTTTGTCTGCAAAGGGAAATTTTGTAATAGCGGTGTTACTTGTTTTAATATTTGTCCTGATCCATTTCTGTTATATATAGGATTACTTACTAGCAGCATGAAGTTCTTTTTTTTTTTCTTAAAGATTTTTTTAATTTATTTGAGAGAGAGAGAGTGAGCATGAGCAGAGGGGAGGGTGGGAGAGAGAAGGAGAGGGAGAAGCAGATTCCCTGCTGAGCAGGGAGTCTGACGTGGGGCTTGATCCCAGGACCCTGAGATCATGACCTGAGCTTAAGACAGACACTTAACTGACTGAGCCACACAGGTGCCCTGCAATATGAAGTTCTTAAATGTGTTAGAACAAAATAATCTTTAATGGGGAAGTTATAAATTTTATCAACACGGTATGATTTTTTTTTGTGATAGAAATGTCCAGCAAATTATACTTCACAATGAAACATTATTAAAGGTCTGTGTATTTATTAAGAAATTGACTAAATCGGTTGTATATTTAAATATGATATAATATGAATAGGTACCAGTTGAGCAGACTGTTAAGGGTGTTTCCAAAAGAATAAGATCCATAGTTATGGTTGAAGTAGAGGGAAAATAAAAAGTCTTTTAAGGAGCTAGACTTAAATATGCCAGTCAAGTGTCATGAATTTATCTGTCTTTACAACTTTGAAATTATGTTAAATCTTACCCAGAATGTAAGGTATTTTGAAACCCAGTAATTTATCATAAATTAGATGTTTGCTTCAGGTTTCCATGGTTTCTGAGCTATGAATTAGTTATATATGAGGTAATAATCTGATAAAAGTAGTGAAACAATCTTTTTCATCTATAAGTAACTTTCTTAAGTAATTAAATTATGGTAAGTCATTATATAGGAACCTCATTGCAGTATACTTTCCTATGTCTACTCTCCTATACATAATACTTTCCTGTGCTCAATGTACTATGTACTGTAGCAGGGTGTGTCCTATTTTAGCTTCTTTTTTCTGATGGAATAGTGCCGTGGTATAGTAGAATGAGAATAGCTTTCATATATACATAAAAGTTTTGTGAAGCAATGCATAGCATTATATGCAGTACACATTAATATTTTCTGTTCTGTACTTTTATGTTGCATAAAGGTTGGCCTTGACCCACTCAGTAAATTTATTTCATGTCCCATTGACGTTTGATGAGGTGTGCTGTGGAGTATCTATAGTGTTAGTGAACTAACAATTTAGAAATATTATCTGAAGTTTCACAAGACCTAGAATGGAACTGTTCATGGTTGATGGATTTTCCTGGGATTATTTCTTTGTTTTTAGTCAAACATAGCATTTGATTGAATGGTTGATCCTGTAGTTGAAGTTGCAGGGTTTTGGAGTTTTTTTCCCTCTTCTGTTAGTAAAAGCTGACAAATGTTTCAGAAAGGTATACATATATTTATGATAATGTCTTATATTTCCATCATAACAACTATAATTTTAATAGACTTTAGTAAATACATGAAATGTATTTTTGAGTTCTATATGTTTATAAAAGTAGTTACATAAAGTACTTCTAATGGATCTAAATTTTAGTTTAGAGTTCTAATGGATCTAAATTTTAATATTTTAAGTATTGCATTCTACTTAACAATGTTTCTCAAACTTAGGTGAAATACCTAAATATCAGACTGATTTTGACTGAACAATATGTTCTTCGTGAAATACCACCTTGAAATCTTGATATTTTTATTTCCATAAAGATAACTCTTAAGTAATTTTACCAGTGGAATGTAATTTCTGTCATATACATCCTTTAGAACTACAATCATATGTTTGGAAGTGGGAAGCACTAAGAATTAAGAATATTAAGCTCTTTGAGTTTTTCTAGTATTTCACTGCCATCTAACACTTGCTAGCAAACAAGAGATAGTGATAACCACAGTATTCAAAGAAATCTAAGAGTTTGTATCGATTAAGTTAATATTTTATGTGACTGCTTGTATTTCGTTTTAGCCATTTAATACCTCAGTACAATTCATGAATTTCTGTAGAAATTTGGAAATAGTCACTATAGGCATCTCCTCAGATTAAAATGGCACCCAAATAATAAATGTTGCATTAATAAACTTCAGTCTTGCTTTATAATGAGTTTTTAGGTCTTTAAATATTTAGAGTGACATTAGCAAAATATCAGAGTAGGCAGTTCCAAAATCTTATTCCTTAACAGAAACATCCAAAAACAAGCAGAGACTGTTAGAACCAACTTTGCCAGAACTCTGAAAAAACATCTGTGCTTTTCAGCAACTAAACAAATGTTGAACCAAGAAAAAAACAGTTAAAAAATGGTAGGAAAGCTTTGTAGCATTTTTACTTGTGTCCCCCACCTTCTCCAGCTTGGCAACAGTCGTGAAGATAGCAGCCTGGTTCCAGAGGGAGCAAAGCAGAGTTTATAAAAAATCATCATCTTTGCCTATTCTAACCTGACTGGGAGTTCCTTGAAGGACTGATGCAAGGTGCCTCTATCTGTTTCACCTAATTGAGGCTCGAGAAGCAGTGGGCATTGATTGAAACATTGTAAGGCAAATGAAAACCTGCAGATGCTTGGGGCAAAAGATTATGGCTGAGTCATGCCTTAGGCCTGAGAAGAAAAGCCAGGGAGAGAATTTCTTTGGGAAATTAGAGTGGTCAAATTACCAGTGTATACAGGGGAATTTAGAAAGCCATGTGCATGCCCAAGCCAGGATCATGCTCAGGAGATATTTGAGAAACCCTTAAACTTTCCCTGGCTCATCTCTAGGCTTGTTGCAGGAAGTGAAGGCCAAGGCAGAGTTGTAAATGGCATTGCTAAGTATTAAAGGAATACCCAAGCACAGAACCAGGCTGTAAAGACTAGGTGAAATGTCTGTTTTTTGTTTCATTTTGTGTTGTTTTTAAGCTCTTTGTGTTCAAGGAAATATCAGTCAAAACACTGGCTGAACACAAGCTAGACCTTCAAAAATTATAGAAAGGGAAGGGTGAGAATCTGATTTTTCAAGTTACCATGTTATAATACACTATAATATTTGAATGTCTAGGTTTCAACCACAAAAAAAGCACAAGATTATGCAAAGAAACAGGAAAGAATGGCTCACTCAAAGGAAAAAAATTCATAAAAACTATTCTTGAGGAAGTCCAGACATTGGACTTAGTAGGTAAATATTTTAAATCCGTTATTATAAACATGCTCCAAGAGTTAAGGGAAAGCATGGACAAACAACTAAAAATTCTAGAAACTGAAACAAAGAATTCTAGAAAATGATGTTTGAAAAAATTGAGAATATCAATAAAGGTCTAGAAATTATTAAAAGAACTAAGTAATTCTGGAGCTGAAAAGTACAATAACTGATATTAAAAAATATGCTAGAGGAATGCAATATTAAATGAGGGCAGGCAGAAGAAAGAATCAGTGAACCTAGAGATAGGACAAAGTGAAGTATTGTGTCTGAGAAGAGAAAGAAAAAAAGAATGAAGAAAAGTGAATAGAGCCTAAAGGACCTGTGAGCTACCATAAAGGAGAGCATGATTTGCATTATGGAAGTCCCAGAAGGAGAATGGGGAGAGAGAGAGGCAGGAGGAGTATTTGGAGAAGTAATGACCAAAACATCAAATTTGATGAAAGGTATGAATCTATATATTTATATATATATATTGATATATATAACATATATATAGATATAAATCTATATACATATTGATATATATCAACAATATATATTGAAATATATAGATAGATAGATTGATATATATAACTATATATAACTCAATGAGCTCCAAGTAGGTTAATTTCAAAGAGACCTGCAATGAGACACATAATAGTTAATTGTCAAAAGCCAAAGACAAATAGAGAATCTTGAAAGCAGCAGCAAGAGTAGGGATTCCTAACATATAAGGGATCCTTGATAAGATTAACAATTGATTTCTCATATGAAACCATGGAAACCAGAAAGCAATGGACTGATGTATTTAAAGGGCTGGGAGAAAAAATATCAACCAAGAATTCTATATCTGGCAAAACTGGCCTTCAAGAATGAAGGCAACAATAAGACATTCCCAGATAAACAAAAATTGAGGGAGAGGCGCCTGGCTGGCTCAGTTGGTGGAGCACGTGATTCTCAGTCTTGGGGTTGTAGGTTCAGGCCCCATATTGGGTATAGAGATTACTTAAAAAATTAAAAAAAAAAAAAAACTTTAAAAAAAATGGAGGGAATTCATTGTTAGTAGACCTGCTGTACAAGAAATGCTTAGAAGAGTCCTTTAGGCTGAATAAAAGGACACTAGCTAGTAACTGAAAGCTGATTGAAGAAAAAAAGAACATGATAACTACATAAGTAAATATAAAAGATAGTTTTACTTCACTTTTGGTTTGTAACTCCTCATTTTTTCTGTGATTGAAAAAGCAAATGTATAGAATAAGAATTACAAATTTATGTTAATGAGCACATAATGTGTAAAAATGTCATCTGTGATAACAATTTAAGTAGAAGGGGTAGAGACATACAGGAGCAGAGTGTATACTGTTGAAACTGTGTTAGTATTATTCAAATTATGCTATTAAAAGTTTAAGATGTTAATTGTAGTCTCCATGGTGACCATTAAGAAAATAACTGAAATACGCGCAGGAGAGTAATGGGAAGAGAATCAAATGGTATACTGCATAAAATCTATAAAATACAAAAAATGCAGTAATGGAGGAATTGAGGAACAAAAAACATATAAGACATACAGTAAACAAATATTTTTTTAACGGCATAAATAAATCCCTATCAATAGTTACTTTAAGTTAAGATTATTAATTGGGGCACCTGGCTGGCTCAGTAGTAAAGCATGTGACTCTTTTTTTCTTTTTTAAAGTAGGCTCCATGCTCAACGTGGGGCTTGAACTTACAACCCTGAGACAAGAGTTGCATGCCCTACTGACTGAGCCAGCCAGGCACTCTGTGACTCTTTTTAAAAAAAAAAAAAAATTTATTTTTAGCTGATCTGTACACTCAGCATGGGGCTTGAACTCACAACCCTGAGATCAAGAGTCATATGATCTTCTGAATGAGCCAGCTAGGCACCCCAGGAATGCAACTCTTGATCCTGTGGTCATGGGTTCAAGCCCCATATTGGGTGTGGAGTCTACTTAAAAAAAAAAAAAAAAAGTTAAATAGATTAAACTCTAAAAGGCAAAGATTGGCAGAATGAATAAAAAAATAACCATGCATATAATGTCTATAAGAGTCTCATTTTATTTTATTTTTTTTAAAGATTTTTATTAGAGAGAGAGAGCACAAGAGGTGGGAGGGTCAGAGGGAGAAGCAGACTCCCCGCTGAGCGGGGACCTGATGTGGGGCTCGATGCCGGTACTCCAGTATCATGACTTGAGCTGAAGGCAGACGCTTAACCGACTGAGCCACCCAGGCGCCCCAAGAGTCTCACTTTAGATACAAACAGAATGAGGTTGAAAGTAAAAGGATGGAAAAAGATATTCCATTCAAATGCTAAAAACCAAAGAGAGCTGGAGTAGCTATATTATCAGAAAAAAATCAATTTTAAGTCAAAAAAGTTTATGGCAGACAATGAAGCTCGTTATATATTGATACAAGTTTCAATTCTTCAGGAAGATAGAACAATTATAAGCATATGCATACTAAAAAACAAAGCATAATATATGAAGCAAAAATGGAAAGATTTGAAGGGAGTGTTAGGTAGTCCTCCATTAGTAATTGGAGAGTTTGATACTGCATTTCAGGATGAATACAACAACCAGATTGAAGATCAACAAGGAAGTAGAGGACTTGAACAATGCTCTAAACCAATTATACCTAGTAGACATATGTAATGCACTCAAGGGTACATGGAACATTTTCAAAATTAGACCATATTTGGACCACAAAACAAGTGTTAATAAGTACAAAAAGATTAAAATCATGCAAGTGTCTTCTGTGACCACAGTGAAACAAATCTAGAAATCAGTAACAAAAGGAAAACTCAAAAATATGTAAAGATGTGGAAATTAAACAACACAGTCTTACACAATCAGTGAGTCATAGAGGAGGCCATAAGAGAAATTGGAAAATACCTTGAAGTGAGTGAAAATTAGGACGCAATATACCAAAAGTTAAGAGATGCAACAAAAGCAGTGCTCAGAGGGAAATTCATGGCTGTGAAAGCTTAACATTACAAAGAGAGAAAAATCTAAAATAACCCCAAAAATGAAGGAAAATTGAAATTAGTAACCTAAATGCATACCTGAAGGAACTAGAAAAAGAAGAGAAAACTAAACCCAAAGTTAGCAGAAGGAAGGTAATAATGATCAGAGCAGAGGTAAATGAGGTGGAAAAAAGAACAACTATAGAGAAAATGGCTGAGACCAAAACTAGTTTTTCTGAAAATATTAACAAAAATGACGAACCTTTAGGTAGTCTAAGAAGAAAAGAGGAAAGACTCAACTTACTAAATCAGAAATTTAAGCATGAACATTACCACCAACTTTATAGAAATAAGGGTTCTATAAGAAAATGATGAGCAATTATACACCAACAAACTGGAGAGCCTAGATGAAATGGGCAAATTCCTAGAAATACACAAATTACAAAAACCAACCCAAGAAGAAGTAGAAAATCTCAATAGACTTACAACAAGTAAGGAGATTGAACCAGTAATACAGATCCTCCCAACAAAGAAAAGACAGAGACCAGATGGCTTCCCTGGTGGGTTTACTCAAATATGTGAAGAGTTAATACCATTCCTCCTTAAACTCTTCCAGAATGTTTAAGAGGCAGCAGTACTTCCTAACTCCTGTGAGGCCAGTATTACCCTGATTCTGAAGCCACACAAGGAACCAGAAAAGACAACTACAGACCAATATCCTTAATGAGTATAAATGCAAATATTCTCAACAAAATAGCAAACAGAATCCAGCAGCATATTGAAAGTGATTTATTCCTTGATTGCAAGTGTGGCTCAGCATATTAAAATTGATCAATCTAATATACCACATTACTAGAATGGTGGAAGAAAAACATAATCATATTAATTGGTATAGAAAATGCATTTGGTGATTCCAATACCTTTCCATGATAAAAATCACTGAATAAACTAGGAATAGAAGGATACTTCCTCAGCATAAGAAAGCCCATTTATGACAAAATTATGGTTAATACCATATTCAATGGTGAATGACTGAAAACTTCGCCTAAGTTCAGGAACAAAACCAGGATGTCCACTTTTGCTATTTCTCTTCAACATTAAACCAGGATGTCCACTTTTGCTATTTCTCTTCAACATTAAAATTCCAGCCAGAGTAATTAGGCAAGAAAAAGAAATGAAAGACTTTAAAATTGGAAAAGAAGAAGTCAGACTGTCTCAGTCTGCAGATGACATGGTTTTATACAACATACCTCAGAGATACTGCAGGTTCGGTTCCGGACCACCACAGTAAAGTGAATATTGCAATAAAGCAAGTCAAATTAATTTGATTTCCCAGTGCATATAAAAGTTAAGCTTACACTAAATTGTAGTCTACTAAGTGTGCAATAGCATTATGTCTAAAACAATAATGTACATACCTTAATTAAAAGCTACTTCATTGTCAAAAAGTGCTACCCATCATCTGA
This sequence comes from Ursus americanus, assembly GCF_024610735.1. NCBI lineage: Eukaryota > Metazoa > Chordata > Mammalia > Carnivora > Ursidae > Ursus > Ursus americanus. Next base: position 4,240,684 of record NC_142131.1, read on the forward strand.
GCTTTCAGGGAGTCATAATCTTTTTGCTGGTGGAGGATCTTGCCTTGATGTTGTTGGCACTGATAGGGTGGTGGTTGCTTAAGTTTGGGGTGGCTGTGGTAGTTCCTTAAATAAGACCGTAGTGAAGTTTGCTGCATCAGTTGCTTTTTCCTTCATGAATGATTTCTCTATAGCATGCAATGCTGTTTGATAGCATTCTACCTACAGTAGAACTTCTTTTAAAATTGGAGTCAATCTTCTTAAACCCTGCTGCTATTTATCAGCTAAGTTTATGTCATATTCTAAATCCTTTGTTGTCATTTCAACAATCTTCACAGCATCTTCACCAGGAGTAGATTCCATCTTAAGAAACTACTTTCTTGGCTTATCCATAAGAAGCAACACTTCATCTGTTAATGTTTTATCATGAGATTGCAGCAATTCAGTCCCATCTTCAGGCTCCACTTCTCATTTTAAAGAAAGTATAAGTGTATATCTTTATGACCTTGGATTTGGTCATGATTTCTTAAATATGACACCAAAAGGACAGGCAACAATGTAAAAAACAAACTGGACTTGATTAAAATTAAAAACTTGTGTTTCAATGAATATTCTCAAGAGAGTGAACAGGAAACCCACAAAATGGAGAAAATATTTGCTAATCTTAAATCTGAAAAGGGTTTAATATTTAGAATATCTAAAAGACTATTACTGTTAAAGATCAACAAAACCCCTCCCAAGAACTCAGTTGAAAAATGGGCAAAATACTTGAACATATTTTTATCCAAAGAAGAGATACAAATGGCTAAGAAGCACATGAAAAATGCTCAACATTATTGGCCATTAGAGAATTGCAAATCAAAACCACGAGATATCACTTTATACCTACTCTGATATAAATAGGCCCAAACAAACCCAAAAAACAGAAAATAACAAAGTGTTGCTTTGGATGTGAAGGAATTGGAACTTTGTACATTGCTGGTGGAATTGTAAAATGGGGCACCTGGTGTGGAAAACATTTTGGTGATTCCTCAAAAGATTAAACACGGAATTACCATATGACTCAGCAATTCCACCCTAAATATATAGCCCACATAATTGAAAACAGTGATTGAAATAGGTACTTATTTATATTAATTGTCATAGCAACATTATATAGTCAAGGTGTGGAAACAACCCAAGTGTCCATTAAGAGATGAGTGAGTAAACAAAATACATATATATGTAATGGACTATTATTCAGCCATATAATGGAATGAAATGCTGATACAGGTTACCACATGAATGAACCTTGAAAACATGTGCAAAGTTAAATAGGCTAGACACAAAGAACAAGCATAATATGATACTACTTATATAAAATATCTAAAGTAGACAAATTCATAGAGATATACCAAATAGAGGTTTTCAGAGGCTGGGGGGATTAGGGAATGGGGAGTTGTTGCTTAATGGGTAGAGAGTTTGGGGTGATGATAAAGTTTTGAAAATAGATATGGTGATGGTTGCATAACACTGTGAATGTAATTAATACCACTGAATTAAATAGCTAAATATGAGTAAAATGGCAGTTTTTATGTTCTATATGTTTTACCACAAAGGAGAAAAAGAAATATCTGTTTTTAGGTTCTAGATTTGTATAAGATAAAGGAAAATGTCAGTCTTATCTATCGTCAGTGATGTTCAGTCATTTAGGGAATGAGCAGGTATGTATTGAGCATCTACCATGTGTCAGGCACTATTCATATATTCTAACTCTATTTTCATATGTTTAACTCCTTTTTTGATTCACATGCACTCTATGAGATAGGTATTAATCCTTTTTTGTAGATGAGGATGCAGTTACAGAGAGATTATAAGTAATTTATCTGAGGTGAGATAATAAGTGATAGGACTGACACTCCTATCCAGGGGTGTCTAGAGTTCATACTAAATCTACTTAGTTCTTCCCTCCACTTTCCAGATGACATGGCACATGTTTTATCCCTATAATGATAATTGATGTTTATTATACTGAAAAACTAGAGATCTTGAAAAGTCTTTTTTATCAAAATGTGTTATGTTTAGTTAAAGGATATTTTAAGTATTCTCTTTCTAAATTAGCATCACAAGTAATATATGTTGGTTGCTTTTGTATATGCTATGCAATTTTATCTTCACAACAGCACTGAGGTGGTATTTCAAGTGAAAAATGGAATCTCTTGTAAGATAAGGAACTTGCCCAAGTTCATATAGCTGGGAAGGTATGGAGCCAATATTCTCGTTCAATTCTGCTTGATCTCTGAATCATATCATGTGGTATCATGTCTAGGATTTTATGCTGGGATGTCCAATTCTAGAGAGTCCAGTGACTAGAGGGTATTTTTCATCTGTAACTAGAAATGTAGGGCCTTTATTATAATGCCAACAGGCTTTTTTGTCCTGGAAATTCATCTTTATAACATTTCTGAAACATTCCCTTTACGTGGATCCTAATGAATAGTTTTCTAATAGCTTCCTTCTTTACCCATTAATAATAATTAATAATGATGCATAACATTAAGCACTTTTATATGCCTTGCAGCATGCTAATTAGCATTTCTATGTGTATTGTCATTTTCTAATCTTCTCAACAACTGAGTATAGGTAGGCATTGTTAAAATTCAGTATAAGCCTGATGGGCCTGAGAATAGAAGTTGGTCAGTTAACTGAAAATCAGTTAAATAATGGAGTCACAAAAATCAATGTGTATCATAAACATTTTAATTAAAAAACTATATAAATGTAATTCATTAGTGAGTCTTTTGTCTTTTGATATAGGGTTAAAGCCTTTTTCTAGACTTAGAGATAGCTAGTTAGAGTTTGGACTTTTTCTGCTTAAACTATAACAATGATGTGGCCTCCATGATTCTTAGTTGTTTTTTTCATTGAAGTGGAACTTAAAACTACTCATGAAGGAATATGAGTGCACCTTTGTTCAGAATATGATTTTTCCAGTACAGATCTTTTTCAGCTTACCGTGGGATTACAGTCAATGAACCTATCATAAATTGAAAATCCCCTAAGTAAAAAATTCACTTGGATTTTTTTTTTAGAATAGGGGGAGGGGCAAAGGGAGAAGGGAGAGAGAGAATATTTTTATATTTTTAAATATATATTTTTTAGGGGCGCCTGGGTGGCTCAGTCGTTGAGTGTCGGTCTTCGGCTCAGGGTGTGATCCCGGCGTTCTGGGATCGAGCCCCACATCAGGCTCCTCCGCGGGGAGCCTGCTTCTTCCCCTCCCACTCCCCCTGCTTGTGTTCCCTCTCTCGCTGGCTCGCTCTCTCTGTCAAATAAATAAATAAAATCTTTAAAAAAAATCAATAAATTAGAAATATATATATATTTTAAATTTACTTATTTGAGAGAGAGCAAAGTGAATGAGAGAGAACAGGAGTTGGGGGGAGGGGCAGGGGGAGAGGGAGAAGCCGACTCCCTCCTGAGCAGATCTTAAACTTGCTCAGAACCCTTACAGCTGGGCCAAATTGTGTAACACAAAGTTTATCTTATAATAAAGTATTGAATATCTCATGTAATTTATTGACTATTGTATGAAAGTGAAAAGCAGAATGGCTGTATGGGTTAGAATGATTTTAAGTGTACTGGTTGTTTACCATTGTGATTACACGGCTGACTGGGAACTGCGGTTCCTTGCTGCTGCCTGGCATCAAGAGAGTATCTTACTGCATATTGCCTGGCTGGAAAAAGATCAAAGTCCAAAAGTCAATGTATGGTTTCTACTGAATGTGTATTGCTTTCACACCATCTTAAAGTAAAGAAATCATAAGTCAAACCATCCTAAGTTGGGGACCATATGGTTATCTTACCCAAAACTAATTCAACAGCAGCTTTTTATGGCTTGCCTTCATTGAACACAAAACATTCAACCTAGTTTTTATAGCAACAGCTTTCTTTTTCCTACTCATTAAGTCAGTTTATTTATTTCTTAATATAATTATGTTATAAAAATTACAATCAGAAAAAACAGGTTTGGGAACAAACATCCCTGCATCTTGGCAGTTTTTTCCCTCACTTTTATTGACACTTGCTACTTCAGTGTGTTGATTTTTTTATTGTGGTAAAATATACATAACATTTACCATTTTAACCATTTTTAAGCATACAGTTCAGTGGCATTAAGTACATTTACAGCATTGTGTGACTATCACCAGTATCTATTTCTAGAACCTTTTCATCATTCCAAAAAGTAATTTTATACCAATTAAACAAGTATTTTGTATTCTCCTTCTCTTTCTCCCTCATCCCCTAGTAAGCTCTGTTTTGAGTTCTGTTTTTATGAATCCTGTGCCTATTCTAGCTATCTCATATAAGTGGAATCATATAATATTAATTATTTTGTATTAATTATTTGTTTTCAGAGTTCATGTATGTTGTAGCTTTTAACACTTTCATTCCTTTCCATGGCTGAATAATAGTCCATTGTATGTATAAACTACATTTTTTCCTATTCATCTGTTGAGGGACACTTAATAGCTTTCTGTGTTTTTAAAGTTAAGTTGAAAAAGTTTTGTTCACAATATTTTCTTTGTTAAAACAGTAATGACAGAGGTTTTTGGGGAATTGGTGCTAATATAGCATTTTTGCTGGTTTTCTAAAAAATAAAGTATCTTTTCAGCATGTAATAAATTAATCAAATGATTATTCCATATATGTTAAAATATATTATTCCATATATGAATTTTCATTTACTCTGAATTTTAATTATGCACCATGCCAATGCAATTAAAAAAACTATTGGTACATATTTTGGGAGCTTATGTGTCATATTTTCATTGTATTGCTTGGAACTTTTTTAAATAAGGCAAAGTTGAATGATATAAATGTAGGGAAAAGATTCAAATTTGAGTCCTTAAAATGGGTCAGATGAGTGGCATATTGAAAAATTTGCATGGCTTTCTTCAATATCTCATTGTCTGTGCTACTGTACTACAAATGATGAAACTAATGAATCAAATTATAAAATTGTCATTTTTATGATTTTTATAAATATGAACAGTTAGCATAGATTGAAGTTGCTAGAAGATATGGATTGAATTTTATTCACTGTTCTCATTTGCATGTGTATAATAATTACAGTGGTGACAGATTGGGAATGGAAAGTGTAAGGAATAACTTTCCTTTTCTAATGAAGGCAGCATATTTTAAAAATATTTTTTTATAATGGTTTTGAGCAACTTTCATGTGGCATTGGAAAACCTAATCTTGTTTTTATCCCTTAACGTTGTGGTTTCAGTTGTATAGATTCGTTGTCCATTGAAGTATACTCTTCCTAAGGTTTTGTTTTGTTATAAAAATAACATGGTGATCAACAAATGGCTTTTTTTTTCAAGATTTATTTATTTGAGAGAGAGAGAATGAGAGAGAGAGAGAACAAGGGGTATGGGGAGAGAACTCAAGCAGACTCCCCACTGAGTGCGGAGCTCTATGTTGGGGCTCGGTCTCACGCCGCTGAGATCATGACCTGAGCTGAAACCAAGAGTCAGCGGCTTAACTGACTGAGCCACCCAGGCACCCCACAGATAGCTTCTTAAAACAGATTCTCTTTTATAATTCTCAAGGGTAATGTGCAATATTTTAATTAAAATTTGAGATGGCTGGGAAAATCACCTCTCAACATTTTATTGAAAAATTTGAAAAATACCTTTGGATGTGTTTGAGCAAATTTGTGAATAATCTTGAATGATTATTATAAAGAAAAGAATGAATCAAGAGCAATCCATTTTCTGTTTATTTATTCCATTTGAAGTTCTAATTGCTGTCACATGTGAACATGAACTATGGCTTAATGGGTGGATGGAGTGGATTCTTTTAAGTGATGGAGTGACCACCGGTACTCTTTTCATTAAGTGCTTTCCTTCAGGGTTGATTGATAGGTGCCTTTGGCACATTATTGTTCCTGAGTTACAGAGGGGTGTTCTATCACTATTCATCTGACTTTTACCTTTTATAGGTACCTAGATACTGAACTGATGTTGGTAAAAATTCAGAACCCCTTAAATGCTATACTTGGATTCTGTGTCTTAGGTCCATAAGACCATTTCCTTGGGTGAAGAGTGAGAGTTAGGATTGTACCTGGCGTGAATGCCAGATACAAGTAGCAATGAAGGGCAGGCTGGGTGAGAATGGAGAGGTGTGGTTGGAGCTAAAATTCCACAAAATTGATAATCTCCATTACCTGGAAGGGCCCTCAGGCAGCAGTTTCCCAGTACCTAACCAAGGTAAGTGGTGATATTCATCTAGTCAACATCAACCAGATAGGTATTTTTATCTGATGATGAGTAGTTACCATTTCAGACTGTTCTTTGGTAAGGTAGAAAGCAATATGGAGATAATTTTGAGGTGTTTGTAGATCCTTTAGGAAATGATTTTTGCTGGGATAAGAATTAATGAGGGTAAACTATTTACTTGATACAGAAGGAGATGGATTATAATTTAGAGTTTCCTGCCTTGGCACTGGTTCCTGTGGGGGTTTCTTCTAGTGGGTTTCTGCTCTGCCAAGTTGTTTTTCTATGTCCACCTTTTTGTCTCTCCAATTCTAGGGACAGAGGTTTTCCTGCTAACCTCACTTCTCTAAGAAGAGTTGTTGATTTTTCAGTTTGTTCAGCTTTTTACTTTTTGTTAGTATGTAGTGGTGACTTTTAAGTTCCTCACATGCTGGACTTGAAACTGCAGGTTGATTTTTTAAAAAAGGCATTACTATTGCTATATGATGACCTTGATCTTATTTACCCTCAGTTTTCTGCTTTAGTATGTGTATTTGTGGAAATCTATTTGTGGAAAGTACAAGGTCTTTAACTTGCATAATCTAGAATAGTCCTTATACTGGGGCTTGGTTCTTACTCCATAATACCACCATTTTGGTTTGTCATCTGGTAGCCAGGGCTCTCCGTCTTGGTAGGGCCAGAGCTCCAGTGTCTCTAGCACTGTCTTTCTGAATAGAGAAATCCATATTTAGAAGAGTTATATACAGCTTCTATGGTTTTAGGTAGAAGACTAATTGAACTAAATTTAGGGCATGCTGACAGGGATATTCATATAAGCCTTGGTTGATGCCCTCTGAATATTTTCCTATGGACAGTGGACAAGACAGTTGCAGCATTGAAAGATCTGAACAACATTAGCGAAACTGGGAAATACACTGGGTAAAATGATTGAGTCTTCAATGACTGGATAGTCTGGAACCTTAAGACATTTATAGTTGGGGTAATATGATTAGTTCAGATAGGCAGTCATAGAAATGGAGTCTTGCCTCTCATGCCCAGTGATGATGTCTGGAATAGAACATCAGTTTCTGCAGTGAGACTAAATGACAGTAATTATCCCCTGAGGTGCTCTTTTTTGATAAGTTTCTGGGGCTCTCCTACTGCTAATGTCTGTTGAAGCCATCCACATCGTTCTTATTTGTATATGGCTACCCACGTAGCCCCTACCTATATGGAAAGTCACTTGTTTATATGTAAGTCTATCAAAGACACTTGTAAAAGTCAAAATACCAGATAATCAATTTAAAACTTTCTCGTAGGCTACAGCAGTGTGACTTACATGTGTTAACATGAGACTCTGCTGACCTGTTTATACAAACTGATGTCTAACACCCTACCAGGTACCCCAATTTTTTTAAAGATTATATTTATTTAAGAGAGAGAGAAAGCGCGAGTGCATGAATGGGGGAAGGGGCAGAAGGAGAAGCAGACTCCCCACTGAGCAGGGAGCCTGACGTGGGACTCGATCCCATGACTCTGAGATCATGACCTGAGCCGAAGGCAGACGCTTAACCAACTGAGCCACCCAGGCGCCCCTCATTCACTCCTGTATAGATTCTGTTGTATTTTTCAGTGATCCTGGTTACTAAGTGTTGAGGCCTCTTTAGTTCCTAGGATCTGAACAAATTAACAAGAGAAGGGAATAGGGGCAGAGGAAAAATATCAGATCAACTTTATTATTCAGAAAGGCTCGATTGGAGAATATTGCTTAGAAATAGAGTTAAGTGGGCTTGTTAACTCAACTCTGGAGTGTGGCCAGCGGATCCACTCATCATCAGCTCAGCCAGACCAACAGAGTGGCCTGCAAATGTAGAAGGGATGCTCGTTTGCCGTGTCAGTTTGTTTCCAGGGGAAGAAGGATAGAGATGAGCTGAACATGTCCAGCGCATTAAACACAAACTAATCAGTGGAGAGACAAGGAATTAAACTAGTTGAACTTTCTTCAAAAGAAGGAAGCGCATCTGTATTTTCTTGATTTATCCATTTTAGACTATCTAGGCCGATTCCTTGCTATGGAAGAGGAGAAATTAGCTTACTTACCCTTGTCTCCTATTTTCTCATCCTCCCAACATAATTCTTTTGTAATTTTGATTAAATAAGTATTTGGTATTTACATTTTATAATTATGTACCTATTTTTCTCTATAGAATTTTGTTATTGAAATTAATAAATATCTTTTTGTCCCCTTTAGTTTACTTATCTTTAATGGTCTTAAGACAAATGGAGCTAAATGTTTTTCTACAGTTCCATTAGTATATTGATATGTAGATAGATAGTCAAATATATCTTATAGCAGATTTTCTGGGGATAGTCTGAAGGCTCCATTTTGGACTTTTTGCATACAAGTGCTCTTGCATTAATGGTCATCTGAGTATCTTAACCTTTACCATTATCCTTGAGGTTTTCCTGATCTTGCAGTTGTTTTAGATATCCTATTAGATGTCATACGTTCTTTCTCTTGGTGTATCCTTACGTTTTGTAGAGCACAGATTCTAGTAGCTTCCTGGTAAAGAATATACGGGAGATAAATCTTTTGAGAACTTGCATGTCTGAAAATGTCTCTCTTCCATCCTCACACTTAATTCATAGCCTGAATCCTGAGTATAGGATTCTAGGTTTGAAGTACTTTTCCTTCAGAATTTGATGGCATTGCTCTGTTGCCTTCTTTCAGTGTTGTCAGTAAGCAGTTTGATGCCTTTTTAATCCTAATCCTTTGTATGAAATCTGTTTGTGGAAGTCTGTAGAATCTTTTTTTATACTCTTTAATTCTGACGTTTTGTGTTAATTTGCTTTGCCATGGATCTGTTTTTGTCATTTGTGCTGGACATATAAGTGAGCCTTTTCAGTCTATACTTTTTTATACTGGAACATTTTATAGAAAATTATTTATTTGAATTTCTTCATTTTCACCTTATAAACTTTCGCATCATCCCCACATTTTCAGCAGTATGCTTTTGCTGTCAGCTATGCATGGTGTACCCCGGTCCAAAAACCCTGTGTTTTACTCAGCCCAGTGAACTCCAGTCTTTTTGTTATTGTGGGAGAGTGGACTTTGCAGTGATGAGGAGGTGATCTGAATGGTTAACTACTCTTTAGTTAGACTTTAAAGAATCCTGGTGTTTTTAATGTGAACTGCACCCTCAATGCCAGATGTGTGTGAGCCTATGAGGAGTTTTGTGGTGATTATCAAGTTGCTTTTATACTTTCCCCACTGTTGGCTTTGGAGTCAGCTTTTTTAGGTGTAAATAATGTGCCATGGTATATTTATTCTTGAAATATATGTGCTTTTATGCATTATAAGATCTGGTAGTGGATCTAATGAATATAATGAATACTGATGAACAAAAATGGTATTTTGATGATACCTGCAACAGCAGTAATATTATATAAAATTATCTTTGATTTTTGTTGTTTACAAAGTCACGTGTACTGCTAACGTATTGTGATTTTTTGTTTACATTAATAAGTGAAGCAAAGGCTAGAGTTCATTTAGAGGATAGTATGAAAATTAAAGTGTACTCCTTTTTTCTCATCTGCTTTCCTGGAATCCTTGAAGTCTACCTGTGGACCCAGTTTAGAATTCCTGAATTAACTGGAACATGGTGGTGTATGAGACCATAATCATGGTTTCCCATATTCGTCCATTTTTCAAAGAGGCCTCTTTACATCGCATAACCAGGATCAGACTTTTCATTCATTCAGCAAATATTTGCTCAGTATCAGCTAAGTTAAGCATAAGAGACTGGGTGCCAGGGATAGTTAGTTAGGAGGCAAACTTCTATCTTCATGGAGTTTACATTTCTGGTGGAATATATAATTGGTTATAGTGTGGCCTAGATGACATAACATAGTGTAACTATATCAGTACTCCTGGAAATATAACTGAATTCACATATTGTTGCTTTACTTGAAACAAAACTTGAAAGTTTTCTTTAATCATTAAAGTAACATTTATTTTTAAAAAGATGTGAGAAGACTGATAGTCAGAAAAGAAAAAAAACATGTATTACTGCACTAATCAGAAAAAAGTACTGTTAACACCTTGGTGTAATTTCAGTCTCCTTTCTATACACATATGCACATATGTATATTTAAATATGGATAATTTGTTTACAAAAATTGGATTATATTATAAAAACTTTTGTAAAATTTTCATTTTTGTCAAGTCATTTTTAATGGCTGTATAATGTTGTTTTCTGAAAACACTGTAATTTGTATCTTTAGGTTTTCTATTTTACTATTAAAAAATCCCTTTTGCTAATTTCTTATAGCTAAATCTTAACCAAATACTTTTATTTAATTCCAACAATTTATTATTAAAAATTTTATATATATGGAAAATTTGAAAGAATTTTACAGTGAGCACCTATATACCCACTACCTAGATTATATAATTAACATCTTTTTTGTATTTCTTTTACATTTTTATTTTAATTGCAGTTAGTTAACATACAGCATTATGTTAGTTTCAGGTGTACAATATAGTAATTTAGCAGTTCCATACATTGCCCTGTGCTCATTATGACAGTGCACTCCTTAAACCCCATCACCATTTAACCCATCCCCCACCCTATAATTAACATTTTAGTATGCGTAATCTATCCAGTTATCTATCCCTCTGTAGTTAATTTTTTGGTAAAGCTGAGTCATATTTTTCATTTATGGTGAGTAGCCTCCGGGAAGATTTTTAGTATTAATTTACGCTCTTACCAGTGGTATATTGCACACTTCCAATCCTTGCTGACGCTGAGTTTTATTATTTAATGTAATTTTTTTAGATAATTTTTGATATATAGGTTTTACTAAATAAGTTTCTTATTTTAGCTCTAAAATGACTCTATTCATACGTAATACTCATGAAACAGCATTCATTTGTAGTTTGTTTTGATCATCTAATGTCCACTGTAGCTTTTGAAAAGAAATGTATGTAATTTGTTCTTTGTGATACTTGATGGTTTTAATGGGAACATTTCACCTGTTTGGTAACTATTTAAGGTACGCTTGGGATTTTAGTCAGGGAACCATTAGTCCTTTTGTTTTCAGTTTATGCACTACCGTATGTAAGTAAGTACTCTAAAATATCATCTATAGCATATTCAGACTTTTTTCTCTCTCACAGAATAAGTGAGTTGATGGAGAGAAATGATTGGGGTAATCAGAAGTGGAAGTAGAATCTAATGAATTAAATATTCTTTCTATCATTAGACCCTTGCCTCACTTCTTGGAACTTTGTTTTATTCCTTGGAACTGGGCCCCACAAGTATAACAATATAACTGATTCAAGAGACATAAAAATGTGAATTTGAGGTAAATATTAAGGAATCTAGGCACCTTGGGTAGGCGTATAGTATGAGGTAGCTGAGCAAGGAAGTAATTAGAAGATGGTAAGGCTTACACAATACTGTTTTAATTTACAGATTGCCTACATTCTGTTTTATTTTAAAAGTAGTTTATATTTAACTTTGATATGGCTATTTTTAAAAATTACATGGAAATCCCACTCGGAGTATGTTGTCTATGTTATTTTCTGAGCATTCAGTCAAATCTCTTTGTTTACAGCTGGGCTCAAAGTGCAGAGAACTCAAAGATATTCATTTCGGCCAGTGTTACAAGATCTCAGATGAAGGGATGATCGTCATAGCTAAGGGCTGTCTGAAATTACAAAGAATATACATGCAGGAAAACAAATTAGTAAGTACTTGTTACCATCCTTGTGTTTTTTATTTTGTTTCTAACCTTTGATTTCCTTATAACTTAGCTTATAAATGTTTATCCGCTTATTTTGGTGGTTTAGAGGCAAATACTACTTAAAGCAAGAATCCTCTCAAAACAATAATTTTAGAAATTGATCCTGTAACTCTGTAGGTGCTTTTATGTGGTACTTGCATGTTAAAATTTCCTCATTAGCATATGCTAATATGTTTTTGTCTAAGTTCTGACAGTGAACTAACTCAGGTCAATTGGAAAAAGTATATTTAGTTGCTAAATATAAGTATGTGGTTGTTGTTCCTTCTGATTCCCTAGGGATAGTAATACTTCTAGGTCGTTAGAATTTTTTTACTGTTAATGAAGATGTACACATGTGAAATAGAGCCTTTCACTTACTATGGTGAAAAATGGGATTTAGTAAACTGAGGCAGATAATCTTGGTAGTTATATAGATTTTATAGTCTAAGCCCATACATATATTCACAATTAATGTATGATATATGTTTAAAACCATTTAATTTTCTTTTATTGAGGAATAATTCACATACCAAAAAATTCACTCTTTTAAAGTGTTACAACTCAGTGGTTTTTAGTATATTCACAAAGCTGTGCAATCATCATCACTAATTCTAGAACAGGTTCATTACCCCCAAAGAAACTCTGTGCTCATTAGTTGTCATTCTCAATTCCCCCTTCTTCCAGCTCCTGGCACCTGGTAACCTACTTTCTGTCTCTATGGATTTGCCTGTTCTAGGCATTGCATACAAATGGAATTACATAGTATTTGGTATTTTGTGTCTGGCTTCTTTCACTTAGCACAATGTTTTCAGGGTTCATTCATGTAGTAGCATGTATCAGAACTTCACTCTTTGTAATGGTTAAGTAATACTCCAAATCTTTTAAGTTACATACATAGTATGTAATTTAAATTTAAATTACATAGGTACATAGTATAAGTTAACAGAAAAAGTTGCCATTAGGAAGGCACTGGTAGATTTCTCAATGTTGAGAATATACTTTAAAATGTAGGCAAGGTAGTATTGCATATTTACAAAGGAGACCTGCTGTTCAATTGTATCCCCAAATAAAGAGATCTTTTTGTTGCCCCTTGGAATTAGTTTATAAAATATAATAAATATATCTCATAAATTAATGTAAGTTTTGAAAGGTCTCTAGAAGTATCAGCACTTCAAATGAGATAATGCTATTTATTTATTTATTTATTTATTTGAGAGAGGGTGGGGGCGGAGGGCCAGAGGGATAGGGAGGGAGAGAATCTTAAGTAGGCTCTACATTCAGCACGGAGCTGGCTGTGGAGCTCGATCTTCAACCCTGAGCCAAAATCAAGTGTCTGACTCTTAATTGACTGAGCCACCTAGGCACCCTGAGATAATGCAACTTTATTATCTTATAAAATTTTTATTTATTTATCTATTTTTGAGGGGTGGAGGGGAAGAGGAAGCAGCAGACTCCCCGTTGAGCAGGGAGTGAGATGCAGGACTCTATCCCAGGACCTTTAATGCTTAACCCAGCGCCCGATAATGCTACTTTAAAAGAAGATTCCAGTTAGAAAAATCAAAGCACTATGAATTAAAAGTGAATGCTTTTATTACTATATAGAATTATATTTGCCTATAGAATTGTATTTTCTTCTGAAATTATATAGTAGAAATCCTTCACATTTCTCTTTACATTTAATATAAATTTAATAATTTTTTTAAAAACAGTATGATTTTGTAGAATGGATGAGATCTTCCGGGTCAGAGAGAGTGAGTTTTTAAAACGTGGTATTCACTCACTTGTTTTGTGATTTTGGGGAAGTTACTTAAGCTCTGTGAACCTCCTCTGTAGACCGTATTATTAATACTTATTTCTTTGCAGGGTATAGCTCTGAGAATTAAAGGACATGTCCTTAAATTGTGTAATATAAACTCTAACCCATAGGAGGCACTAAAAAAACTAGTAATTTTTATGGCATTCTGTCTGTATTTGTCGTGTTTTGGTTTCCATTTTATGCTCAAGATAAATTGAAGGATGATAAACTGAACTTAGAATTTTTATATTCTTCACATAATGTGAATATTTGTTGAGTAGTTAATATTTGTTTACTTGTTGAATAAACACAGAGAAACATTTTCCTTAACACATGAAAATTTTTAGTCAGTAGTTTCCCAAAGGAATTAACTGTCTATATTTTGAAGGTTCTAGTTATGTTCACATTTGTTTTTCCCTAATATTGTGGTCCATTAAAAAGATGTTATATACTTAAATGCTAAGGGAATCAGTTTTGTATGTAGTATTACTCAGTAAACATTTGATTTCATTGGAAATTTGAAGTAGTTTTAAATCTTAAAGTTCAGTTCAATAAAGTTCCTTCAATTTAAGGTTCTAGAAAGGGAAACTTAGAATCATTTGAGCTCTTTGCACTGAGCAATTGAATTATTGATAACTATCCTCCCATTGGAGCTTTGCTTTGTAGTTTTAGAATTTATGAAATAATGAGAAATATTTGAATTCTTACAAAGCTGTAATTTTAGGTAGTTCAGGTATTTTCACTCTGAGAACTATTATTATTAGTCCTTTAACAACAATATTTTATATGGGGTGAGTAGAAATAATAGCAGTCTGGTTAAAGGCAAATAATATTTATATACTTTTATATATTTATAAAATTATACTGCATATGTAATTATTGGCAGGAGATATCACTAAACATCCTAAATAGGACAGATTTTTTAAGTTAACAACTAACAGAGATATTTAGGAGAATGCAGCCTATCTGAAAGGTTGCCAACAGAATTTGGCCTGTACAGATATTGATCATTAACGAAATTATTGCTGATTCTCTTATTATATTGTATCTTCTCAAGAGCTTTAGAGCTTCGTTGTATAGTCTAAAAATAATCATAGCATAGCGTTTCTTTAAAAGTGTAAACTTTGCTGACTTTAAAATATCAAATTGACTGTTTTTATATATTGGCAGTATTTGAGTAAACGTATTTTTCATATTCTGTCTTGGCCTTTAGATGGCAGCATTGTCTTTGTATATTTCAGTGACATAGCTTTTCTGTCCTTGATAGAACTATAAAGATATAATGCTTGTACATAGTTTCTGCAGGTATTATGGCTTATTCTTAATTTTTGTCCTTTAGGTGGTTTTAGTGGGAAAATTTCTTTAAAAAATTTGAAATATTAGTTGCATCTAGAATGTTACAAGATAAACTTGCTATTTTACACGAAATAGAAAGCTCTTTGAACATTCTTATTTGTGGCACAGATTTAAGTAAGATAAACTATAGGGGAAGGATTCCTGTGTTTGTCAGAGGGAGAAATTTTATTCAGGTGGAAAGTGAGGACATGACTTTACATTTTGACTCAGTGAGCTATGGTGAGGTAAAGAATTGAGAGCTTACATGTAAAATCTTCCTCAGAGAATGGATTTCTGTTTTAGTCATTTTTGAGTGAGACAAGCACCATGATGTATTTTGTATTTGCTGTAAATCTGTTGTGTAGATTTGAGAAATGGATTTGAAGAATGCAACTACGTGAGCTTCTAGCATATCGTATACAACTATCTCCATTCTTCTGGTGATAGCTTTTATGTCACTTTTGTGTAGTACTGGCTACCAAGTTATTTTTAAGTCATATTTAGTTCGTGTGTACAGCTATTGATGATCTAGACATCTCTTTAAATGTATTCTCTTTGCTTCTTTACTCTTCTTGCTCCAGATTCTGCTTCTTTACTAAAATTTGGACAGAGAAGCTCTTTGGGCAGCTTCTTATTCAGTTGTGATGGGGTCAGATGGATTATCTGTCAATTATTACACAACCTGACATTTTAAAGTACTAGGATGTTATAATTTATTTCAAAAATAGCTTCTATGTGGGTCAGTATATTTTATTTAGATCTTTATGTGTTGTGTTTATTTAGTCTTTTTTTTTTTTTTTTTTTTTTGCACCTTCTACTCTATAGAGTTGGGTTGCGAACTAGTATAGGTTTCTGAATTACCAAGAAAGTAGTAATGTATTATGAATCGATTTTAGAAAGTTTTAGGGAAGTAATAAATGTTTCCTGGTTAAAACTTGATGTCCTGAAAGTTAATCGTGAACTTTTATTTTTTCAATCGCCTGATGAATTGTTACTTTATTAGTTTTATAATTACGTGACATCTCATAGAGTTCTTTGCTGCCATGACATTTTTTATGATATTGTTTTTTATTGTTTCTCATTTTATTATTTTTTTGGATGTTTACATGTGTGAATTTACCTCTTCAGGCCTTCTTATAGGCTGTAAGCATTTTGAGGGGTGATTGAGGCAAACGTCTTATTTGGTTTGAACCAAATTCAGTTCATACCTTGATCCTATTGTTTCTTACTCATGTGACTTGGGTTAGTTATCTTAATTTTTGTGCTTTCATTTCCTTCTTTGCAGAAAGGATATAATGCTATCTCAAACATGTTCTTGTGAGCGTCAGGCTAAATGAGATTTAGAGTAAAGCACCAAAAGTGTTTTATGGTCCCACAAATAGGAAGTCTTCAATAAAGGTTACTTTACTTCTTCCTTCCAGAGTTTACTTTTTGGAGTCTACAAATTTGAATTGGGCTGTCACTGCCTAATATTACCTACTGTATTCTGATTTCACCCTTAAGCTATTCACAGTTTCATTCCTCTTTGCTGCTTGGTGTGATTTGAGGTTGTTGCAGCAGCTAGGTAAATACACTGGTGGCCATGTTATCATCAGCTGGGGGGTGTAAGGTAAACATTTGCATCAGAGTTTAAATAGCAGTAGCTAATTCAGCATTATATTTAGGCTTGTGTTTCCTGACTCTTTTGCTTTTCAACTTAGAGTTATGTATTAAGAGATTTAGTCCCCCTCTTCCCATCAATTCCCCCACTGCATTTCTTCTGTCTCATTTCTCAAACACTCCTTGTGTAGTGAATGTACTTGTAACCCCAGACTTAAATAATTTACATTTTTGAGGGATTCCCTTTTCTAAATACTCATTTCAACTTCCAGATCTCCTTGGGTAGATATTTGCTTTCATTGTCCCTAACCCTCTTTTTTTTTTTTTTTTCTTTTTTACAGAAGGAGAGAAGTGGGGGAGGGTCAAAGGGAGAGGGCAGAGAGAGAGAGAATCTTTTTTTTTTTTTTTAAAGATTTTATTTATTTATTTAACAGAGATAGAGACAGCCAGCGAGAGAGGGAACACAGCAGGGGGAGTGGGAGAGGAAGAAGCAGGCTCATAGTGGAGGAGCCTGATGTGGGGCTCGATCCCATAACGCCGGGATCACGCCCTGAGCCGAAGGCAGACGCTTAACCGCTGTGCCACCCAGGCACCCTGAGAGAGAATCTTAAGCAGGCACCATGCTCCCAGTGTGAAGCCTGATGCGGGGCTTGATCTCACACCCGAGATCATGACCTGAGCTGAAATCAAGAGTTGGATGCTTAACGGACTGAGCTACCGGGGCACCGCCCTTTCCTCTCTTAATGGATTAGACATTTACTTACATCTAGAGTGGCAGTTTCTACTAAACACTGGTGAATGAATGTGGCACTCTAAAGAAGGTGACCTAAAGATACCGAACTTTATCTTATTATTAAATGCTGCATTTCAGGCTTTTGCTGTCACTTGTTGATATTTAAAAATATTTAATAATTACTTTTATTGAGTGTAATGTGCCAGGCAGTATGCAGTTTTACATAATTAATCCTCAAAACCATCATATGAGGCAGTCTATTTTTATTCTATTTTACAGATGAGGAAATTGACACCTAGAGAGGTTAAGTAACAAGTAAGTGTCAAAGTCAAGATTGTAACCCAGATCTATTAGATACCCAAACTTCTGTCCTCAAGCCCTTTCATGGAAATCATAGATGGAGCTAAACTATTTGTCTTTTAACCATGCAGTAATTTCCAAAAGACATTATCCCCCTTTAAAGCACTTACTGACAGGTGCTGTGAGACATCAAAGGAAGAAGTTAATTATTAGCATGAGCAGAAAAAAGCAGATCTTTTTGCTAGGATGATAACTGATTTCAGAGGAAGTACCACTGGAGACATATTGAAATCTTTTCCAGGAAAATTAGTAAAATTATCAAAGGAAAGCTGTTTTAAAGATGGCATTTAATATTCATCTTAATCCTATATGAATATGAACATAATTTAATAGAATCGTGTTCTTTATGCAAAATATTTTATTTTGTAAAAGCATAGTATTTTATATTTTTTGTGGAATTTGTATTCAGAAGCTAAATACCATTTCATTTTTGTCCAGATTTAAAAGAAATTTGAATGAATCAGTGAACTGGTAACTTTCTGTTCTCTTTCTTAATATTGTTTCAGATGTTCATTCAATTCATTTAATATTTGAATACCTAGCATGTGCGGCTCTACGAGAAGTGTTGAGAAATTAAGTTATACTGCTAAAGGGAGGAGATCCATGTCTAGTTATAAAAGTGCTATGGAAATGCCAATTACAAAAGTAGTTACTTATACAAGAGATAAGAGAAGAATCAGGGAATCCCGTAAATAGTAGGTGACATTTGAACTGAGTCTTGAACAGTATATGGTGCTGTGATGATTATGGTGCAGGTGAACATTTTTTGGGGTGATTGCAATTGTGGGAAATAGCACTAACAAAGACAAGGCATTGGGAAAATATGTGGAATGTTTAATATGTTGTGGGTGTTAAAGTAAGGTTAGTTTTATAGGCAGGGCAGTGGGGGAAGTGTTCACGTTTGGGTCTGTAAAGGAAGGTTGGAACCAGGATAAGACTTTTGAGTGTCATGCTAAGGAATTTGTGTGTCTCTAAGTAATGGGGATTATAGCATGGGATTTTAGCAAATGTGAAATGTGATAAAATTTTGGGGTCTTGTACTTTTTATTTTAGAAATTAAGAAAAATACAGAATACCAAAAAGAGTGATAACATCTGTATGCCCATCATCTACACATTGACAGTTGTTTAACATTTTGTTAAATTTGCTTCTTTTTGAATTAGTAAAGCAAATAAACTTTAAGTCTCTATTGTCTTGCTCCCCATCTCATTCCCACTGTTGGGAATGCTTTAAAAATTAAAAAGAAAACTTTAACATATATAATAGATACCATGAACAGTATAGTATTGTTTAGTTTGTAGTTATATATAGTTTATATCTGATGTCATATTGTTAAATATCTGTTTTTACAAGGTATTTATCAGCCTACAGTTTGCATTTTTACTTTTTTTTTTTAAGATTTTATTTATTTGAGAGAGAGAGTGAGCGAGCGCACAAGCAGGGGGAGCGGCAGACAGAGGGAGAGGGAGAAGCAGGCTCCATGTGGAGCAGGGAGCCCCATGCAGGGCTGGATCCCAGGACCTCAGGATCATGACCTGAGCCAAAGACAGACCCTTATTCGACTGAGCCACCCAGGCACCCTGCATTTTTACGTTTAAGTTGTTTTTTTTTCTCCTCAATATTTTATTTATTCTTTTGATAGAGTGCGAGAGAGCGAGCGAGCACACATGCAGGAGGAGCAGCAGGCAGAGGGAGAGGGAGAAGCAGGCAGAAGGAGAGGGGGAAGCAGGCTTCCCACTGAGCAGGGAGCCTGATGGTGGGGCTCCATCCCAGGACCCTGGTATCATGACGTGAGCTGAAGGCAGATGCATAATAGGCTGAGCCACCCAGGCGCCCTTAAGTTGTTTTTGACATCTAGCCATAATGAATATGTAATTCATCCTTTGTAACTGTTAGTGTTCTATATAGGTATATATCTCCTGTTGATCCATTCCTTACTTACTGGAGGATACTTGTATTGCTTCCAGTGTTTTACTGTTTTAGGCAGTGTTGCAGTAAAAATCCTTGGGTAAGTCTCTTGCGCTTATCTGTAAGAATTTCTCTAGGATCTATACCTAGAAATGTAATTAAGATATGTATGTTTTCAGGGGCGCCTGGGTGGCACAGCGGTTAAGCGTCTGCCTTTGGCTCAGGGCGTGATCCCGGTGTTATGGGATCGAGCCCCACATCAGGCTCCTCCGCTATGAGCCTGCTTCTCCCTCTCCCACTCCCCCTGCTTGTGTTCCCTCTCTTGCTGGCTGTCTCTCTCTCTCTCTGTTGAATAAATAAATAAATAATCTTTAAAAAAAAAAGAAAAAAAAAGATATGTATGTTTTTAGATTTTTACTACATCATGCCAAATTGCTCTTCTTGAGTAATTGAAATCATGGTTTGCAGGTTTATCTTGATAGATTGTCAACTCTTTTGAGGGCGGGAAGTATCAAGTTATCCTTTTATCCATTCCCCTTATTGTGCACATAATAGACATTCAATAAATGTTAGTTTAGTGACAAATGGATTACTACTGACTTGAACATACTTTTAAAATGTATTTTTTTAAGTATTTTGGGAATATGCTTTAAAAAGAAGATGGATTTAAGTATATAAATAAAAGCTTGAAAAGTAGCTTAAAGATTCAGAGTCAGTAGTTTTCTGACTTCTCAAATAAGTAAATTTCTTTGATCTGGATACTATTATATTAGTGATACCATTCTTTATATATCAAATTTATTGAGCCAAAGTCATTAATGTACTCAAGGAGTGTTTTGTAGGATGGTTTCTTTTAACAATATGCAGTTCTGAACAACTAGAATGTAATTTATATTCTTGTGAAAATTACATGGACTTGTATATTCTTACTGTTAATAAAATTAGTTTTGTTTTGTTGAATTGTATTTGAAAGACCCATTTTAATTAAAAGCAAAAGGTATTTGGCAGACAATTTGAAAAACAAGGTTAAAATGTTATTTGGCAGATTTTTCAATTTGAAGAATAAGTATGTTTTTACTCATTATATATTCTTTGCTAAAGCTTGCCCTATCTCTTTTTAATCTATTGGTATCTTTCTCCTGTGGGTGTCCTTTTTAAATGTTTTTTAGATTACTTTTTCTCTTTTTAAAACAATTGTAAAAATTTTATTGTTTTTTTATTTTAATTCCACTGTAGTTGACATACAATGTTATATTAGTTTCAGGTGTACAATATAGTGATTCAACAATTCTGTACAGTACTTGGTGTCATCATAAGTGTACTCCTCTGGGTATCTTTATCAGGTATTTTGGTAAGAACATAAATGAATTGTATTCCATCATTTGAAAGGCATAGAAAACTGTAGTGTGTGTGTGTGTGTGTGTGTGTGTGTGTGTGTGTGTGGCGTGTGTGGCGTGTGTACTTTTTCCTCCCCTGTGTACCAGTGTGGCATGGAGGGCAGGCAGTGAGTTGGATAATTTCCAAGAGTTTTTATTCAAAAATGCAGTAATTTTTTATCCAGCATATTTACTTGGCTAATTGTAATAGTTTAGTAAAATTAAAATTAGTTCACAAACTTAGGACTTATCAAGTGATGATAGGAGATGCTCAAATGCAAAGAGCATCTCAGGAGGAAGCTAACCTATTATTGAAAGTTCCAATACAGATATTCCAGTATTGACAATGCAGAATTTATTATGATTAAAAATAGGAGACTCCAAATGGTATTTACATAGTCTTTAAAAAAATTTTTTTTTCTGGATGAAATTCTAGATTACTAAAAATATCCAACTTGTTTTGGGTTTAAAATTTATAGTTGGTAGGTTATTTCTAGTGTTGCAATTCTTTTGCTGGTGTTACTCTCCACTTACATATTCTTTACTTTAGTTTTTTTTTTTTTAAAGATAATTTTTGTTTACTTTTTTTAGCACCACATGTTTAAAAAATCAAAGATTTGGAGGAAATCAAATTATCTCTCAGATATAAGTGTGAAAGTGCCGTCTAGGGCTTGTGCTCAAAGTGTTGGTAACAGGAGATAGCGGATTGAGATAAAGAGCCTAGTCATTAGACTTAACAAATAGACATTTTATAGCGTTGGATGGCATTGCAATCCTGGGAGTGCAGTAAGCCTGTCATTTATGAGCACATGTTCTTCAACTACCTTTCTAGACTGTCAGTCAACAAGTAAGATGTATTGTTTGGATCTAGGGAGAATTTCTGGCTTGCATTCTTATTTTTCCACAGTAATGAGGTACTAGGGTCTTAGGATATCCAAGACTTAATCCCATTTATTATTTTAGTGGTTAAGCTTAAGGGGAAAAGAATTAGTGGGTTTAGGTTTTTTTTTTTTTTTTATGTTTGTATTTTTAGATTTGCCATACTGAATATCGTTCACAAACTGTAGTTGAATTTGGCTACCAGCTGCTGGATGCTTGTTTTCTAGCATTTTTTTTTTTGTAGTTATTATCAGAAAGATAAGTTGCCATGAAAGTGCTGTTGCCACTTGGGCTTTCACCAGTGATCCTTTCTTCAGGCAAAAGGTATGCAGATTGTGCTCCTGTCTAAGTAACTTGTGTTTTGAGTACTGTTCGTATTCCTGCTGCCAGACTTTGCCTATTCGTATTATCTAGGTTGTCTTCCTTTGCTATCTTTTTTGAAGTTCTTGTTAAAAGTCTAAACATGAAGTTGTTTGCTGGGCAGTAGAAGGATGAATCGTCATGAGAGTGTTGGGGTAAATTCTTTTCCTTGGGCTGTACCTTCTGGTTTTTAGTAGTCGAGAACTCGAAAAGTCAGGTGAAGTTTGTACTATTTTGATATGTACTTACTTTTTAAACTCTCTTGTTGCATCTTATTTGTGTAGCCACATCAAATTTACATCACAGAAAAGATCAATATAGTATTTT
The DNA here is from genome assembly GCF_024610735.1 of Ursus americanus. Classification (NCBI taxonomy): domain Eukaryota; kingdom Metazoa; phylum Chordata; class Mammalia; order Carnivora; family Ursidae; genus Ursus; species Ursus americanus. The sequence goes on from NC_142131.1 coordinate 4,263,361, forward strand.
TTTTTAATGGCTACCATACTTCACTATTTTGGGTTTCTGAAATATGATAGAAATGAATTACTTCAGGAGAGTTCTTGGGGGTAGGAAAATTATAGTGTTTATTACCAGGTTTTCATGGACTGTTTTTGATTTAAGTATAAAATCTAGATCTTTATCATTCACTTTAATACAATATAGAAATGGATATATTGAGAATGTGTAATTCAAAGACAAATAGTACTAAATCAGAGTCCTTCTAGTTGAACTACATTTGAGTGATTATTGTCTTTTATTTTTCTCTTATTGAGTATAACTTTGAAAAAATAAAGAGGAAGGCATGTATTTATGTTCATTGTTGCTTAAATGTCTATCTGAATGTCTACAGATTTGTAAAATTATTTGCATGATGTTATGTTAGCATTTCATTTTGATTCATCTGAGAACACAGTAGAATTAGCTTAAGTTTTGATTTGTAGATTTTCTGAGTGGAGAGTCAAAATGTATTTCCATGTCTTTTTACTAGGTTAATGTTAACTTTAAATATTTGAATATTATTTTGAGTAGTTTGATACTTTGTGTGTTTTAAGGTGTTGCAGGACATAATTTTGTGCACATGTACATACCCCTCTACTGTTGATATCTTAATAAGTTTTTTTCTCATTATATATAATTATAGGCAGTTGTATTATGTGATCTAGTATACATTCCATAAATTACAATTGTTTTAAGCTTACGAGTGAAGAATTTAATGCAAAACAGTGTGAAAGGTAAAGATACATATTCCACTGAATTCAGTCATGACCTAAGACTTTTCTGAAGATTGATCTTTTATATTTTACATCCACAACCCAGGAATTCTCTTGGTAAAATACTATTTTCATCCCTTCAGAAATCTCTAATGGCTAACTTCAAAGATTGCTCTAGTTACTAGTCTCTATTCTTACTGCATTCTCAACTTGTCCATTTGCTCTTCATTTTTTCTTATCATCTTGCTTTCTTCTAATATGTGTTTGGTATGTTCAAGCTCCACTAAATATTATTTCTTGTCAAACTTTAAGAATTCTACCACATTAATTACTTTCCCATTTACTGTCAGCTTTTCCTGTATTTTATAATTTTTATTAATCCATTGATAGCTTGTTGTAGGTTTCAAAGCTTCAGTTTAATTGTGTAAGCTCCTTGTAAATGGGAATGATGATATCTTTTTCTCAACATGTAGTTAGAATCTGACTATATCTGTCAGTGTTTTATCTAGAAATAGTTTTTAGGAGTTCTTAAAAATTAAATGTTTTCTACATAAAAATCACAAAGTTTTTGGAAAGGACTGTTATTGAAAACAAACCATTCTATACTCAAGTCCTTTTGATTTAGTTCTGGAAAATTACTTTTGTGACAAGGAAGAAAGCCATTAAAAATTAACACTTTTAATGAGACACATGTCAGTAACTTTTTAAAAAAAGATTTTATTTATTTTTGTTTATTTGACAGAGAGCATGAGAGAGTGTGAATGCGCAAGCAGGGGGAGAGGCAGAGGGAGAGGAAGAAGCAGACTTCCCGCTGAGTAGGGAACCTGATGTGGGGCTTGATCCTAGGACCCTGGGATCATGACCTGAGCTGAAGGCAGATGCTTAACTGACTGAGCCACCCAGGCACCCCCACATGTCAGAAACTTTAAAGATGATTGTTTATACTTCGTTATGTACATATAATGTAGCTTTTAGTACATAACATTCAGTGTTTATTAACAAGTGCATTGGTAAAATATGCTTTATTCTGTAGCACTGCCAAGTGATTCTTCATTAGTGTTCATACCAGAAGAATGTCAGTGATAGCTTGAGAAAGTAAAATCCCACAGAAGTCTAAACTCTTCAAGAATTAAGTAGTTTTCAAGAAATGATTTCTTAAAAGTGAACATTGAAACTTGTGTCTTTAAAATTTTTTTATTGCTAATTTCATTTCTTGGTTTACATCCCATTGAGGATAATTGACTTTAGTGCTTCCACCAATGCATTTTTTTCCTGCTTTCTGACAGCTCCAACAAAAAAATCTCTCCGGGACTGCTAAGAATTGTGGGTTTTTTTTTCTTCTGTAAAACTTTAATCACTTGAATCTTGAAAAGGTGCAAGTTATCAAGTTGCTTCTGTGGATGAGCTTGTTGAGAAGAGCTTGATTTTATTGTTGCAATTAGAGATAGATGAAATATAATATTTGATAAATATCTTGGTTGCTTGGTACCAAAAAAATTCACCAAGCAGATCTGGTGTTAAATTTAGTTAGAATACTGATGTTGCATGCTCAGAGAGTAATATACTCTGCAGAAATGACACTGACAAGTATTCTTTCAAAAATACTTTAGGTAAAAGTCTTAGTTCTTAATTTCATTAATTGATTCCATTGATATTGTTATCTTTTTGTTCTTTAAACTGTTCTGATGGTTTCGTAGAGTCAAAAATTGGGGAAAGAATAACCAAAAAGAAGCATAAATAGGCATCTTACTAGAATAATGTAGTTTGTATCTTCCTTTTCTTGGAGATTGAACTGGCATTTGGAAAACTTAAGGAAAAAAATTTGGCAAGTATTTGTTCAGCTAGCTGTACTTTAAGTTGTGTGTTTTCAATCTAGAAGTGATATCTTTTTCTAGTACACCTAGATGGCTTTTGGCTGTAAAGTTAGTCCAGGCATATAGGAGTCATCTCTGTTTCATATATTAAAGTGTATTTAAGCCAGTCACATTTTCTAATTTTCTTTACATTATGATATTTTTTGATTACAGTGTCAGAGTCAGGAAGTTTTCTTTCTTTTTTTTTTTTTTTAAGAAGAATATGATTGTGAGACTGCTGATCAGTGTAAGAATGGAGATATTTCATGTATAATCTTTTCCATAGTGGTAAATCATTTTCACTCTAGTGTATGCATTGCCTAGTGTCACAGGTTAATTCTTTAAATGTTTGTGCCTTTCCCTTTTCTTTCTATTAAAGCATACCTTTCTTCAGCTGTTGTAGAAACTAATTTCTTTCAGTTATATAATCAACTTGTAATCACCTTAATGCTTACCTCCCATCTTTGAGATTCTGTATTTGCACATGTCTAAGATTGATTATTTATTTTTATGCATTATAATATTAAAAGTACATTAGATTTGCTTGCATATTATTGATCATGCACTTCCTTCTTCTGACCTTACTTTTAAAAAGTTAAGAAAAGTCCTGTTTCTTAAAAAAATGATGATTACTTAACCTTGAAAGTGATCTTAAAGGCCTCCAAACCTGCTTCCTATAAATCCCTTTATTGCATGCCTAATAATGGGCTATCCATCCTTTTACATGTGTGTGGAGAGGGTTATTTATTGATGATTACTCAAGAACTCATGCAATATTTTAATGAGTTGAAAAATTACTAATAGAATAGTGCCAAAATGACATTTGACCATATTTTTCTTCTTTCTACCACTTAGAATATTAATTCCTTTTATTTTTTAAAGATTACATAAACTCAGCACATTATTTAGACATGACTAGGAAAACTTATTCTTACACCAAATTAGCACGAGAATCTGATTTAACAATTGAAATGATTGCCTCTTGTGACTATGTGCATTGTTTTAGGAGATCTTTCCATTTTTAGGTGGTATATGGCAGTATCCACTAAATAATGGTCCCCGTAAAACTTTTGTGGTTTCATTTACTATTAACATGCTCATTGATAGCTGGCCTTTACTAATCTCACACCATGGGTTTGAAACTTTTTCCTTAAAGCTTTATAGTTGAATTACAATACATTGTGTCCTTTGTTTTCTCCTGGAAAAGGATTTAAACAAACTTTCTATTGCACTTGTTGAATATGTATTTCATAGTAACCACCATGAAGTTTGCAGCATTTAAGAAGATGAAGAAGCAAAGATAAAAGATACACATTCAAGAATGCTTGGTTTCACAGTTGCTGCATAATCCTTTCTGCTGTCATTGGTACCCTAACCCTGTACCTACCAGAACAAAAGAAACTGAATTGGAAATTGTGGGAGCTGGGGAACGTTCAGTTGGCAGCCCATCGCATGGCCCATAGGCGTTGTCAGGTCTCAGTTTGATGCCCTTTATTCTTTCTGACAGATGTGAGGTAGGGTCTATGAGGGGGAAGTCATTACTAGAGAGAGGGCAGTGTCAGATCAAAAGTAACCAGTGATCAAACAAGGTAAAGGGCTGTGGAAAATAGGCTCTCTTTCTGGCCTCAACACCTGCCTGATCACTGAAGGGAATAGTCCTTATGTGTCAGGCAAAGTTGATTTTCTTTGATGTACAGTGAATTAGAAGTCAGAATGGAAGCTTAACTGGAGTACAGAAGATTCTTACTTCCTAGTTCTTGGGCAATTTGGGTGTTTAAATTTTTTACTTTAATTATCTAGAAGTTATAGAAGTCATTCTCTGTTGAATAAAGTATTAAAGTTTTCTCATACTAACTTTGTTAACACTATATATTTGGAGATAGTACTAATAAACAAGGTTTAGTACAGTATAGAATAGGCTTTAGAAGTCACCAGACTCTTCTTTAAAGCATTTAATTATTACTTTATTCAGAGTATTTATATAATTATAATAGTGAATACAAAGTGGAGAGTGCTAAGCTTGGCACATAGTAGGTCCCTGCATGACAAAATTTTGGAAGTTACCTCGCTAAGTAATTCCAATAAGTTCGAATTAACTCTTTCTCTCTAAGTGCTTATTGTTGTATTTTCTCTTAAGGTAACCCTTTCTAATCAAGTCAGTTGAAAGAAAATTTAAAGAGACTCTCATTGGGGTTTGTATGTATGGTTCTTTTTCTATGCCCTTTTATCTTCAGACAGCATATGACTAATGTCTAGAAGGATGCTATTTTTATCTTTCATTAGCTTGCTGTGTTGAAACATTGACAATTGAGACATATTTCTAAAAATTTCAGTTATGGTGTTTTCCTTTATATTAATAGGAAAGATTTAATCTCTACTAGTTTTCATTGTCTCAACTTTCAGTATTTTAAATAACTGCTGAAGTTCATTCATTTCATAGGTAGTTAACAGTCATTTTGTCCTCAAATTCTAGAAAAGAGATTTTTTTTGAAGTTATTGATTTTTGAGAAGAATAAAGAGTCTTAGTGCCTCAGCCTCTTAAAAAGTGATTTTTAATCTAATAATTTGTCTGACTCTACATCTTTTCATGAACTCTTATATTTGTTTGTTTTTGATACTCTTAGGTAACCCAAATCTTCGTCCTTTATGCATTTAGAGCTATAAAAGAATATAAAATATAATATATATTATGTTGTATTACCTCCATATTAAATTAATATTTGGCTCTTAGACTATTGTTAGCTATAAATATATTTTATGCTTGAGAAATTTCAGAATAATATATTTGAGCATACTTCTAACTACTGATTATTTCTGATTTGGCTTTTAAACTTTGCTTATAAATTATAAATATGTTTAAGGTTTTTTTAAGGAGTTTGACTTAGGAGTTCTTATGTTGACATTGTATAAGATGTATTATAATTTCTTATTTGAATTATTTTATTTGGAATAAAATGTTTGATAAATTAAGATTCTGTATCTAGTCCTGAAGTTTTTTGAAATTCAAGAAATTTTAGTACAGATGCATCACACATTTAAATACAATTAGACTCATTTTTTAACTTTTTTTTAAAATTGTGTAAGTTTTAAGTGTACAGCAATATAACATTTTTAACATGTTTGCCCTGAACAGCCTCTGAAGGACTGCAAATTGAAACCAATATGATAATATTACTCTGATGTAGGGAGAATAATTTTGGTTTGGGACTTAGTTCTTGAGAACATTTCTCCAGTCTCCCCTTCAACTTGAATATTTGCAAAAAGGATTTGAGTGTGCTGATATTTTAATACTATTAGGAAGAAGCATTTGTGAAAGGTAAATTTCTTTAAGTAAATGTCAGTTGTTTTTTCAGAATGGACCCCAGCAACATAAAATTTTGCTAGTCATAATCTTTGGTTTATGACATACTATCATAATTGGTCCGTGAGTGGTCTTATTTTCTTATAAAAGTTAATTTATCTAAAAATTATTTAACATTTACTCAAGAACCTCCTGTCTTAAAGTAAGAACTAGTGTATTGCCAGTAACTTTCATCTACCCATGTATTCTCCCTTTTCTCATCTCTGACTCCCCTCTACACGTAACTAGAAGTAACCACTATCCTGAATTTTATGTTTATCATTTCCCCCATTTTGTTATATATGTATATGTGCCTAAACAATAAATAGTTCAGTTTTTAATCAAGTAAATTTCTGAAGAGGTCATTGATGAACTGGTAAAAACAGTGCTTTCTCAGATATTTTAATGTATTATTTAAGAGTAATCTTATGTAGTCAATTAATATAAGGAAATATGTTTCTGAACTTAATTTTGATATTATTTACATCTAATTTGTGATACAGTCTATAGATCTTTTGAATGTACAATATCTCTATGTTCCTTACAGTTTGCATTTTTCGTTTTTAAATTATACTTATAAATATAGTGAAGGAAGTCTTAGTTTTGGTTTGTAGCAATTGTAGCAATTTTTGTGACTTGATGTACCGGTTAGGAAAGTTCTTTGTTTAGGTGATAGAGGTAGTTGGTTAGGAATAGCTAAATAATTTCCAGTTTGGTATGGAAGTAAGTGAATTTTAAGCTTACCAAATGACCTTTATGTTTTACTTATCAGTGTAATGTATCATTAGTAATATCATAAATCCAACCATTGTTGGATTTTTCATAGGGGTATAGTTATTGAGCTAAATTTCTCTGATTGCTAGATATACTATTGATTTAAAAACAGCTTTGGGGCGAGAAAAACTACTTAAAATATTCATGTTGATTTTTAAGACTTCTGTGATTTCGGAGCTACTAATTTGCAGAAAAGTGTCTTTTCCCCCCAATATAGTTCATTAGATTGGTTAGTAAGTATTGGTCTGGTACACAAGTTTTGGTGAAATCAAATCAAACTGCAAATTTGCTTGACTACAGGTGTATTTTTCTCCAGTTTCTATTTTTTAACATGTAGTCCTTGTAAAATAAAAATAAATATTCATGTTGCCTTCATGTTTTTGGTAATCCTTTGAAAATATGGTTGATTATACCTAAGAATAGTCGGTATTCAGAATGGCTAATGATTTGCAGATATATTGAGTGAGCTAATTAATATCTTTGGAGATCAGATTAGCACATTTCAACTTTGATTACAACAGATTTTTTTCCCTCTTGGGCAAGTTATGATCAATCCCATTTACAAGAATGTAGGATATATGTTTAGTTTTTGTACCAGTGTTCATTTGTAGGAGATTTTTCAGTCCAACTGGAAAGCTCATGCATATGTGTGTGTGTGTGTGTGTGTGTGTGTGTGTGTATGCATACATACATATATTTGTATAAGTATATATTTATAAAATAAGGTTGGTGAAGTGATTTCAGATTATTGTAATTGGAATTTAAAAGGGAGATCATTTCCCCCCCTCCTTTATACTGATGAACTGTGCTTTTTTTGCTCTGTAAAGGATTCCAAGAGGTCCATTTAGTTAGTGTTGATTCATCTTTCCTCTCCAAGATATGTCTTGGTGAGATTACTTATGAATGATAAATGCAGTTGGCAGAAAGCATTTAGGGTTGTAGTTTGAGAAGCTGCACATAGTTCATTCCATTGAAGTTTATTCAGTACTTTGTAATGTGAGGTACACCTGAAGAAGCAAAACAGACTCCCTTGCATGCTTTTTAAAAGAAGTATCAAATAGTTTTCTGAACATATAATGATATTGTTCCTTGTTTTTTCTCAATGTAGACCAGTCGTTTGGATAATTTAATGGAAAAAAGTTACCACATGGTTTATAGCAGTCATTAAATACATTGATTTATGGTATTTGGGAGAATAGAAGCTAAGCTTACAGGTAGAGATTGAGAGTGGAGTGACATTTTATGCCCTAGAAAATTATATGAAATCTTGGAATAAATGATGCTATAGTTTCAGTTGGTATAATTCTGTAAAATATATTCGCCTTGGTTTCTTTATGGTTAGTAGCTACGTGGTCAATTAAATTTGTTTATAAGCCCTTGAGGTACCTGGGTGGCTCAGTCAGTTAAGTGTCTGCCTTCGACTTGGGTCATGATCTTGGGGTCCTGGGATCGAGCCCTGTGTCAAGTTTCCTGCTCAGTGAGGAGTCTGCTTCTCCCTCTCCCTCTTCTCCTCCCCCCACTTGTGCTCTCTCTCTCTCTCTCACTCTCTCTCTCAAATAAATTTTTTTAAAAAATAAATTATCTTACCATTCAGTCATTTATTTTTAAGCATTTCTTGGGTACTAATTACATACACAGCACTGTGCTTCTAGACCCATTTTTTTGGGGTCATGACAGCCCACTTTATAGTAACTTTCAAGTAATATAAGAAATTTCTTTGTATCTTGTATTTACCTTGAAAGAGCCTGCTGCAGAGGGAAATAATACCCCCTGTCAAAGCCATTGCTCCAGAGCCTGTACTGTTAACCTTTCATACGTTGAATATTACATTTTAAGAGTAAGAATTTGAAAATTACGGCATCTAGATAATATTTTATTTGCTAGTAATCATAACCCTTAAGTTATTTCATCTTACTTACCTAATTACGATGAAATATTTTGAAAATTAAAATTAAAGAAGCTATTATTATATAGTATAAAACATTATATATTCATTACAATGGCTTGTTCTATTAGTTTTTTTTTTTTTTTTAAAGATTTTATTTCTTTCTTTGACAGAGATTAAGAGGGAGCACAAGCAGGGGGAGCAGCAGGCAGAGGGAGAGGGCGAAGCAGACTCCCCGCTGAGCAGGGAGCCCAGGGTAGGGCTTGATCTCAGAACCCTGGGATCACGACCTGAGCCGAAGGCAGATACTTAACTGACTGAGCCACCCAGGTGCCCCCTCTGTTAGTTTTTTTAATTTAAAAATTTATTTTTTATTTTATTCATTTTTAAAGATTTTGTTTCTTTCAGACAGAGAGAGAGAGAAAGAGAGAGAGCACATGAGTGGGGGGAGGAGAGAGAGGGAAAAGCACACTCCCCGCTGAGCAGGGAGCCCAATGTAGGACTCTATTCCAGGATCCTGGGATCATAACCTGAGCCGAAGGCAGATGCTTAAAGGACTGAGCCACGCAGGCACCCAGGATATTTTGCTTTTAAAGAAGAACTTGTTTCATTGAGCCACAGTAGTACTAGAGTAGTATATGGGTTGCAATACTTAATTAAATATAATGATTTGAGTTTTGGCATTATTTGTCATTGAGTTAATGTTTTAATTATTATTAGGATATTTATAAGGACATTGTTAACTGTATCACATAGAATCCTCTGTTATGAGAGCTTTCAGTTAAATGTTCCCCCTGGTCATAGTACTAGGGAAAGCTAAACTTCTGAGCAGTTGTTTTCCTTTATTATTTTATTACTGTAAATTTTATAAAAGACATTTTGGTTTCCTTTCAGTCTTTACTTTGACATCTTAGAACTAAATAAATTAGTAATCAGTAATTCATCTAGGGCAAAGCATTCAGGACTTCTGTCCTTTTTTTTGGAGTAACTTTTATTTTTAACCCTTATTTTCCCTTGCCTCAGTTTTCATTTCTACTTTTTTTTTTTTTCTTGTAGGATTAAATTTTCCATGAACTGCCTCAATTCCTTTTTGGAAGAGAAGGGATATACCTGAATACAAACAGAGATACTTACTTAAGCACATTTTAACTTTAAAACACCTTCTTTGAACAGGCAGTTGTGGTATAATGGGAAAAGCTTTGGAGCTTGAATTAGGAAGATATAAGTTTAAATATTACCTGTATCCCTTAGTTGAGTAACCTTAGACCAGTGTTTCTGAGGTGGTTTTCTTGTTTGTTAGCATGAATAAAAATATTACCTTAGGTAGCTTCTGTACAAGTAGTAGTCTAATGTTAAGATCAGTAAGATTTTTCCTTTAGTCATTTATCTGTCAAGTTGTTGTTAAATATTAAAAGCTGACCATAATTTAAAAAGTATTTGGGGGGCTCCTGGATGGTGCAGTCAGTTAAGCATTGGACCTTTGATCACAGCTCAGGTCTTTATCTCAGGGTCATGAGTTCAAGCCTTGCATTGGGCTCCATGCTGGATATGTAGCCTACTTAAAAAAATATTTGGGACGATTCTACAAAATACTGAGAAATAACCCTACAGCCCAGCAATTGCACTAATAGGTATTTACCCAAAGGATACAAACAGTGATTCAAAGGGGCACATGCACCCCAATGTTTATAGCAACAGCATCCGCAAATAGCCAAACTGTAGAAAGAGCCCAGATGTCCATTGACAGATGAATTGATAAAGAATATGTGGTATATACATACAATGAAATATTACTCAGCCATCAAAAAAATGAAATCTTACATTTGCAACGACATGGATGGAACTAGATGGTATTATGCTAAGCAAAGTAAGTCAGTTGGAGAAAGACAATTGTCATGATTTCACTCATATGTGGAATTTAAGAAACAAAACAGAGGAACATAGGGTAAGGGAGAGAAAAATAAAATAAGACAAAATCAGAGAGGGAGATAAGTCATAAGAGATTCTTAACTATAGGAAACAGTCTGAGGGTTGCCGGAGGGGTGGTGGGGGGATGGGGTAACTGGGTGATGGGCATTAAGCAGGGCACGTGATGTAATGAGCCCTGGGTGTTGTATGCAACTGATGACTCACTGAACTCTACCTCTGAAAGTAATAAAACACTGTGTGTTAATTAATTGAATTTAAAGAAAATAAAAAATACTGAGAAATGTAAGAAAAGAGGCCTAAATAACCCTTATTGTCATAAAACAATAAGTGTGCATGGTTGTGAAATTCTAATAATATAGAAAAGTAGAAAATGAAAAGTGAAAGACTTTGCTAATCCTTCTGGTAATTATTTCCAGACAACTTTTAATGCATATACCAATATGTGTGCATATGTCCTTATTTAAAAAATTTATACTACATATTCTGTTCTACAGTATTTCATTTTGCTGGATACTTAGGGTCTTCTCTTTTTTCCCCCTGTAACAAATGATAAAGCCACAAATTTCAGTGATTTTCTATTTTCCTATGTGCCCCCCCTTTTCAAGATTTTTATTTATTTGAAAGAGAAAGAGCATGCGTGCATGAGAGAGAAAGAGAGAGCAACAAGGGACAGAGGGAGAAGGAGAGAGAAACTCAAGCAGATTCCCCACCGGGTATGGAGCCCGACTTGGGGATCAGTCTCCCAACCCTTAGATCATAACCTGAACCGAAATTAAGATTCAGATGCTTAACCAACTGAGCCACCCAGGTGTCCCGCTATTTGTCCTTTTTATGATATGTTGTTGATAAATTTGATTAAACCAAGAAGCATGTCTTCTCTACATATGTCTTCTCTACATATGGCTCTTTATTTCCATTCCTAATGTTTTTGTTTTTTCTTTTAAATAGTGACAATATTTGCTGCTGAAGTTTTCTGAGACCATCAAATAGTTTAACACCTGGAGGCAGAGATAAGAATAAATAGGGTGCTTTAAAAAATATTTGATACTCTATACTCAGTCATATCATTAGGGAATGTATTTTTCTTGTGAAAAGTAACTGATGGTTTCTTTCCTTTGAGCCAGGCTAAAGGGACACATTGTGACAGATCTAACCAAGGGTTTTGAGAAAGGTAGCTTTTGTGCCAGACAGATACGGATTCCAATTCTAGCATTACCAGTTTACAAGCTGTGAATTCCTTCTTAAGCATGTAATTATTTTTGAGATTGGATTCCCTTGTTTATAACTGGAAATGATACCATCTGTTTTGGTCATTGAGAAAATTAAACGGACTGAGATATAGTATATGTAAATTGCCCAACGAAGCATCTTGGCATCATGAAATAATAGTTTCCCTTTTTTTTATGTTAACTTCCCAACTGCCATATCTCTTCTCTCTCTTCATGACTAAAGGAATTGGGAAGGAAATCATTGCTAGAGCTTTGCTAGTAGTGAATGCTTTTGTTACTGAACAGCTTGGCAATGTGAAGAGGTAACTGCTTTATATATTTGAGAGAATTCAGTGAGCCTTTCATCTTGGGATGAATTCTGCAAGAGTCATCTTTTTTTTTATAATAATTTTTTAATATGTTACGTTAGTCACCATATAGTATATCCTTAGTTTTTGATGTAGTGTTCCATGATTCATTATTTGCATATAACACCCAGTGCACCATGCCATATGTGCCCTCCTTAATACCCATCACCGGCCTATTCCAATCCCCCACCCCCCTCCTCTGAAGCCCTCAGTTTGTTTCCCAGAGTCCACGGTCTCTCATGGTTCATTCCCCCTTCTGTTTACCCCCCCCCCCCCGTTCATTCTTCCCTTCCTTCTCCTACTGATCTTCCTATTTCTTATGTTCCATAAATGAGTGAAACCATATGATAATTGTGTTTCTCTGCTTGACTTATTTCACTTAGCATAATCTCTCCCAGTGCCGTCCATGTTGCTGCAAATGTTGTGTAATCGTTCTTTCTGATGGCTGAGTAATATTCCATTGTATATATGGACCACATGGAAGAGTCATCTTTAACCAGTAGTGTTTGCTTGATTTTTTAAAACTCTACCTATCCTTTTTACTGGTTTTATATTTTGTATTCCTAGTAACATATACAATTATTGGTCTAGCTGATTTTTTTTTCTTAGGGTCCTATCATTTTCTTTGTCATGAACCCTTATTCTTAGAATTTAAATTCTCTGACTGTTTAGTGGGAAATATTGAATTCATTGTTACGAGCCACATCATACCATCTATAATTCATTTGATTGCAAGTAACAGAAAACCTTACTCAACGTGCTCAAGTTTGTTGATTCATGACTGAACTGTGTAGAAGTAGTTCAGGCTTTCGTGTTGATTTGATTCAAGATCTTTTACAGTTTATTTATGGAGCTGGTTGCTGTCTTCAATCTCAGTTTGGATCCACTTATAGTTCAGAGATTACTGACAACAATTCCTAAGTACATTTTGTGTGTGTATCATCATTAATTCCTTTTTATTGCTGAGAATGTCGTACTCAATTGATGTTTTGTACAAAATGTAAACATATAACAATTATCCTCTCACTTGTTAATGGACATTTTGGTTGTTTCCAATTTTTTAACTGTTCTATATAAAGCTGTTATGAACATTCATGAACAAGTCTTTGGATGAACAAAGGCTTTCATTTGTCTTTAGTAAATGCCTAGGAATGGTATAGCTGGGTTATGTAGTAAGGGTTTGTTTACATTTTACCTTGTGAGAAACTGCCAGTGTTCAATGAAGTGGTGCTTTATGTTCCTTCTGCCAGTGTTTGATAGCTCCCTTTGACTATATCCTCACCAACAGGTGGCAATGTCAGACTTTTTAATTTTAGGTATTCTGATGGGTGTGTAGTGGTACGTTACTGTAGTTTTCATTTGCTTTTCCCTGATGTCTGATGATGTTGAACACCTTTTTATGTGCATTTTAGCTATTCCTGTGTCTTCTTTTGTGAAGTAGCTGTACAAATATTTTGCCCATTTTTTTTTGTTTACAAATTTGGTGGTTTTATCAAGTTATAAGAGTTCTTTATATGTTTTGGATACAAGTTACTGTGTCAAATATATGCACTGTGATTACTATTTGTCTGTCTTTCCTTTTCATTTCCTTTCATTTTCTTTTGAAGAGCTGAAGATTTTAATTTTGATGAAGTCATATTTATCATTTTTTCCTCAATGGTAAGTGCTTTGTGTCTTATGTAAACTCTTTGCTTAGTGTCACTATTTTTCTCTATTATTGTGTACTTTGCTGCTCCACTAGGGTGTAAACTCAATAGGAATAGGGGGCTTATCTGCCTTATTCACTGATGTATCCTCTGCCTAGGAGAGTGCCAGGCACATGATAGTTGCTCTAAAGTAATTTTTGAATGAGTGAATTTTTTTGGTCTCACAGACTAGAAAATTTTAGCTATTATGTCTTACTCTCTTCTGTCTTCTGTATTTCACTCATGGTTAGACTGTCTTGTTTCCTTTAACTGATACCTTGCTTTTTTAGTCCAACTGCTAACTCTTTAGTCTAGCCCCTTTATTTTTGTGTGAATTGCAGTACCTCATTATGCTTGTCAGATGTCACCCTTTCCCCCTTGGGTTTACCTATAAATCAATTCCAAACAAATCAATAAGAAATTTACTGTTTCTCAATGATAATACTTTCTTGCTTAAGAACCAATTAAAGCTCTATTATAGATGGAAAGGTGTAGAAGCTGCTTAGGAGTTCTCTTTCCCTTTGGTCTTAGTTTTCATAGTTTTTCAAAACCTTTGTTTACTGTTCTCTTTCCTGGAATACTAGCCCTTTGCCTCCTGTCAAAATAAATCCCAGGTATTCTTCGGGTCTTTTCACTTACTTTTAAAATCAGGTTTTTGTGGGGCGCCTGGGTGGCTCAGTTGTTAAGTGTCTGCCTTTGGCTCAGGGAGTGATCCCAGAGTCCTGGGATTGAACCCCACATCAGGCTCCTCTGCTGGAGCCTGCCTCTTCCTTTCCCACTCCCCCTGTTTGTGTTCCGTCTCTCTCTCTGTCAAATAAATAATAAATAAAATCTTTAAATAAAAAAAAGATCAGATTTTTGCCTATCATCTTGCTGAGTATTGCTCAGTATTATGTTTTTGCCTGTCTGTATTGTTTTTCTTGAGGTAACAGTTGATGCATTCTCCTTCTTTCATAAGTTTTGATTACAAGGTGTTACTTCTTGGTTGATCACTCCTTTTCCTCTTTGACTGAATTTGATGGTGGCACTGAATGGGAAGGTAGTACCTTTATGTCAGTTTTTCACCTCTTTTAAAAATTATTTTATTTTTAGTTGTGGTAAAATACATATAATATAAAATTTGCTCTCTTAATCTTTTGTAAGTATGCAGATCACTAGTGTTAAATTCGTTCACATTGTTATGCAACCAATGCCTAGAATTCTTTTCATCTTACAAAACCGAGACTTTATACCAGTTAAACGAAAAGCTTTATTCCTTCTCTCCCAAGCCTCAGGCAACCACCATTCCACTTTCTGTCTCTATGAACTTGATTCCTCCAGGTACTCGTATAAGTGTAGTCATACAATATTTGCCTTCTTGTGACTGCCTTCTTTCACTTACCATAATGTCCTCAAAGTTTATCCATGTTGTAGCATGTATAAGAATTTCTTTCCTGGGGCGCCTGGGTGGCACAGCGGTTAAGCGCCTGCCTTCGGCTCAGGGCGTGATCCCGGCGTTCCGGGATCGAGTCCCACATCAGGCTCCTCCGCTATGAGCCTGCTTCTTCCTCTCCCACTCCCCCTGCTTGTGTTCCCTCTCTCGCTGGCTGTCTCTCTCTCTGTCAAATAAATAAATAAAATCTTTAAAAAAAAAAAAAGAATTTCTTTCCTTTTTAAGGCTGATTAATGGTTTATATACCTCATTTTGTTTATCCATTCATTTATCAGTGGACACTTGGGTTGCTTCAATGTTTTAGTTATTACAAGTAGTGCTTCTATGAATATGGATGTATAGATATCTTTTCAAGAGCCCTGATTTCAGTTCTTTTGGGTCTATAACCAGAAGTGAAATTGCTGGGTCATATGGTAAATTCTATTTTTAATTTTTTGAGGAACTGCCATACTCTTTTCCACAGTGGCTGCACCATTTTCATTTCTTCCAACAGTGCAGAAGAGTTCCAGTTTCCCTGCATTCTTGCCAACATTGTTATTTTTGATAGTAGCCATCCTAATGGGTGTGAAATGTCATCTTATTGTGATTTTGATTTGTATTTCCCTCATGATTAGTGATGTTAAGCATCTTTTCATGTGCTTGTTGGCTACTTATAATCTTTGGAGAATTGTCTATTCAAGTCCTTTGTCCACTTTAAATTGGGTTATTTTATTGTTGTTCTTGAGTTCTGTGAGTTTCTTTATATATTCAGGCTATTAACCCCTTATTAGAGGTATATATGGTTGGCAAATATTTTCTCCCATTCTGTAGGTTGACTTTTCACTTTGTTGATCACATCCTTCAATGCATAGACATTTTAAAATTTGGTATAGTTCAGTTTATCTCTTTTTACTTTTATTGCCTGTGCTTTTGGTGTCACATCTAAGATACTATTGCCAAATCCGTCGTCATGAAGTTTTTCCCTTATGTTTTTTTTCAAAGAGTTAATACTCTTTTTTTATGTTTTATCTCTATGTTTAGGTCTTTGATCCTTTTTGAGTTAATTTTTATATATGGTATAAGGTAAGATCCAGCTTCATTTTTTTGTGTGAATATCCAGTTTTCCCAGCACCATTGGTTAAAAAGATTTCTCCATTGAATGGTCTTACCACCCTTGTTTTGAAAATCAGTTAACTTATATGTATGAGGATTTATTTCTGGGCTCTGTTTTCTGTTTGTCTATATGTCTTTATGCCAGTATCACACTTTTGATTACTGTAGCTTTATAATAAGTTTTGGAATCGGGAAGTATGAGACCTTTAACCTTGTTCTTTTTCAAGATCATTTTGACTATTCAGGGTTCCTTGAGATTTCATATACATTGTAGGATAGATTTTGTTTTTTAAATTTCTGCAGAAAGTGCCATTGGGATTTTGATAAGGATTATATTAAATCTCTAGATCACTTTGAGTGACAGTGATATTTTAACTGTATTGAATCTTTCAATCCATGAACATGGGCTATCTCCATTTATTTATATCTTTAATTTTTTTAAACAATATTTTGTAGCTTTCAGTATACAAATCTTTGACCTCCTTGATTAAGTTTATTCCTAAATAATTCATTCTTTCAGATGCTATTGTATGTGGGATTGTTTTCTTATTTTGTTCATTGCTATTGTAGAGAAATACAACTGATTTTTGTATGTTGGTTTCGTGTCCTGTAACTTTGCTGAATTCCTTTATTTGAACACTTTTTTTTGGTGTAATTTTTAAGGTATTTTATATATAAGATCATGTAATCTGTGAACAGGCATAGTTTTACTTCTACCTTTCCTATTTGGATGCTCCCCCCATCCCAATTGTTCTTTGTGACTTCCACTACTATATTAAATAGAAGTGGCAAAAAATGGCATTCTTACTTTGTTTCTTATCTTAGAAGAAAAGCTTTTACTCTTTCAGCATTGAATGTGATGTTAGCCTGGGCTCTTTCTATCAGTTTTTATTGAAAAGTACCAGTCACATTCATTGTAGAGTATACTTTTTTCTAGC
The DNA here is from genome assembly GCF_024610735.1 of Ursus americanus. NCBI lineage: Eukaryota > Metazoa > Chordata > Mammalia > Carnivora > Ursidae > Ursus > Ursus americanus. Next base: position 4,280,590 of record NC_142131.1, read on the forward strand.
TATGTACAAATCATGCTATATTGGCATTAAGTAAAGTTTTGGGGGTTTGTCTTTCTTATTTTTGCAGGAGGCTTGCATACAGTGAGTTTCCAAGTAATATTTTTAATGACTATATGGGCGTTGATACGGTCCTTGCTATTTCATTACTGTCTTTGGAAACATCTGTTAAATAATTGATGGCAGTATTACAAATGATTTAAGAGAGCTAAAGTAGTGGTTTTTCCCACTCGCATCTGGCAAAGTCAGCACTTTTTGGAAAGGTTACTAGTTTGAAAATAAAATTCTTTTAAAAAATACATACAAAGAAATCTTCCTACCTGTCTGTAACCAGTGTTTCTTTATGAAAATATGAGACAGTAGAATCATACATACTTATGTTTTTTTCTTGTACAAAAAGTATATAGTATTTACACAAAGGATAGCAGGCTAGTTACACAAAAGTTAAATCACTATGTGTATTGCACTTGTATTTTCTCTACCTCACAGATCTCTCATAACAGATGCATAATATCTCATTTTTTCTCTTCTATAACTGATATAGGAGTTTATTATTTGGAGGTGGCATAATTCATCCATTCAGCATGTGATTGTTGGATACTTGGGTTATAGCCACTCTTGTTATCACAAGAATTGTCAGGTCATTTACACATATATTATTTTGTACAAAATAGAAGTGTATTTGCCGAGAGATTCTCAGAGTGGGATTGTTAGGTCAGGGGGTACAGACACCTGTGATTTTGGTAGATATTGTCAGATTTTCCTCCTTAGGGGTTGTGTTGTTTTATATTCCTGTAAGTAGTGGAAATGTATTTAGAGCGCTTGTTTTCCACGGTGTTGCCCGTAGTGTGTTGTCAGTATATTAGATTTTTGCCATTTTGATAGGCAAGAAATGGCATCTGACTTAGTTTTAATTTGTATTAACTCCTTTGTAAGTCTGATTGGGCATCTTTTCATGTGTTTAAAAAACCATTGATATTTCCTTTTCTGTGATTATTCATCCATGGCTCATTTTGCTACCAAGCTGCTGATTTTTCTCTTATGTGTTCCTAGGCACTTTTTATTTATTCAAGATACTAGTTTCTTGTATGTGATTAGAGTTCTAAATATTTTTTCCCCAGTTTATCATTTGACTGTAGCCCACTTTTGCCACATAGAAGTTTTGTTTTGTTTCGTTTTTTTAGATTTATCACCTTTTCCTTTTTTGGCTTCTGAAGTTTGTTATATAGTTTGGAAGACAGAAGCAGCACTTTATGAATGGACTGGAATAGCCTCAGGTAATAGGAACATTAGCCACATAAATTGTACAACTTGTTGTATGGCAGAAACATTGGAACATTTTTAGGACAGTAGAATGCAGATGTATTCTTATATAATAGCATTCAACACCAGTCTACATTTCTATAAATCGGAGGCCATTTTTTTATGTGAAAAAAGTGTAGAAAGTATGTTTACCCGTTCTTTCAAATCTGCACCAGTAAAAGACATACACTTCATTTGGTTAGCATTTGGGAAGAAACCTCTTTCTCCATTCTTCTGTCTTCAAAGAAGAAGCACAATGAATATTTTAAAACTTGTGAATATATTTCTAGCTGGAGTCACTTCGATAGCAATTTCTTAAAATTCAGTACCATACCAATTCAATAATTTAAGATTTTAATTGTGAGTATTGCTGTAGAATTAAAGATAACACAACAAATGCATATATGTCATATGATAAGTAAGTAGTAGTAATAATAATAAGAATATTTTTATAAGCAACAATTGTAGGCAACACCAAAATTATTCTCATTATATTATTGAATACATGCCCTTAGGACAGCCCTGCTAGGTGAGCTAGTTGGTGATCAATTATTTAATTTTAGATATTTGTCATAAAGCTTTGTTTGCAGATAGACATTAAACTGTGCTTTTCCTTTAAATTTGTGTGATTGTTCTGAAATTAAAATCAGCATTCTCTATAAATTGTTAAGAGTTAATCTGTTTTTAAAAACACTGTTTGAAAGTGGCCAACTCAGTATGATATGTTGAAAATCAAGTTTTTAAAGGCTGTGGGAATTACTTTAGTTATTTGTTTTTTAGTTGCAAAATCTGGGGTTTTCATTTTTGAATAATCTAGCAATTACATAGTAATTGATACTCTTATTAGTTGGAGCAAAAATGTGTGGCAAGCAGAAAACAGTTTAGCTTTCTCTCAGATGTTTAAATAAAAGTGATTGAATAAAATTAAAAATTGTCAAGACATTTAGATTCCTAGCTTATAAAGATTTTATTTGAAACATTTTTGTGTTCAATAAACTTGTGAAAGGAGATTGAATTGTTATAGCCCAGTTATGTTTTTAGTTCTCTTTTCTGGACAAGAGAGAGGAAACCAAAAAAATTTTTGGATGCTTTCCAAGAGCTCTATGTGTGTGCATGAGAAGTTATAATCACTTGATTCAAGTCTGAGTTTTATTGGACAGGCTTGTCTGGTGGGTTAAAAACCCCTCATCCTCTCCCAGATGATAACTGGCTTGTATTCTTCCTTTAAAAATAGTAAGAATTTGTTTTTTTATAGCTATCATAACCTAGTGTGACATAGGTCACTTTGGCTTCATATGCTGCTGGCTTAAAGAGAGAATGAAATATGAAAAGACAAAAACAAAGAAGGGCGTAAAAGAGAAGGTAAGGAAAGGAATAATGTTCAAGGTAAAGGAACAGGAGAACACTGAGGATTAAAAAATGATGAAATAAGTTGAAAGTAGTAAGAGATAAGTATACAATGTTAAATGAAGAAAGATCTCATTATCATCTTAGAAAATGCTTTTTGAACTAAGAGAATGGATTTTTTTAAAAGAATATAATATCAAAATTGTTTTTTAATGATGTATAAATAATATTCAAGGCCAATAGATCACTTTTGGATTTTAGGAAACAATTTTGGGTCATGTTTGGTAAACTTATTTTTCACTGCACACATTTCAGATACCCTTATTTGAGGAAAAATATTGCTGTTCACTTTTTGGTGGTCTCTAGCCTAGATTCTAGAGGTAATTATTCTACTTTGGTAATAGTTACACATTTACAAATAACGAATTTAAAAAGTGAGAGTTATCAAAAACTTTATATTGTTTTTCAGAGAGATAATTTTATCCAACTAAAATAATTACTTTTCGATTGTTGATTTTTGTCTATTTAAAATATATTCTTAGGGGTGTTTATTTTCAAAATTATTTTGCAAATAAAAAATACTAATTTAATGCTGCTATGAAAACATTGAAATGTTCATATTATTTAAAATGTCTTATAAGTAAATTCTTTTGAAAAAAATTAAATATTTCAAGTTGTCTCATTGTTAATACTTTTTGCATTGCAAGTACACAGTTAAAATTCATTAGATACAACCTTTCTATAATGGTAGTTGCTTGTCCTAATCAAATTGGGAATGCTTTAATCCAAGAAATAGGACACTTAATTTTGTTTTACTGTAGGAGTAATGCAACATTGATAATTTTTCTATCCAGGAAAATTTCATAGGAAGCACATATTAATGTATTTAAAAATGTCTTAAGGGGAATGATGATTTTTTTTCCTTTGTTACTAACTCTGCCCATTCTGCACTTAGAATGATCAGTTTCAAGAACAAGATTGGCTTATGTAATTTAATACTATTAAGTAGAAGAAAAATTTAAGTAGAATGACTTATTTAAAATACTTCCTTTGTTGTCTGTATGTGTAGAATAAAACCTTGGAAGGCAGCACTGTTTGTTCCCACCTTGTGTCTTTTAGGGGGAGTAGACAAAGCAGAATGTTCCAGCTGTGTCAAATCAAGCATAGTCTGTCATGGTTGGGTTTGGCCTTGTTTTGGGCATGTGCTATAACTTATTTTTTAAATGAATATTTAATTTCTGCTGTGATTTTTAAAGCAATAATGTTAAAAACCTTTTAATAATTAATTGCAGTTGTCTTATCATAAATATAATGGATGTTAAGCAGTTGTTTTCATAACCATTACTTGTTTGGCTTATAATTTGGATGCTGTGGATGGGAATGTTAAACATTTCACCGTGAGAGGAGTTGTATTGTATCTTCACCTGTGCACTGTTGACATGTGCTCCAGTTCTGCGTCTCACAAGCCTGTAGTATTGGGCTGCTGTTTTCTGTTTATGGTTGCATACAATACCCAGAAAAGCAGAATTAAGCACAGTTTTGATGAGGAAAACTAAAAAATACCTCATATTTAAAAATATCATATACAAATAGTAAAAGATACTAAATGCTATCAGTCTTTAAAACCAGTTTTCAATTCTTGCCTCAGAAATTTCAGGGCCTCTTTGCATGTTGGTTATTGAGGAACATTTTGTTCTATATCCTTTTTTTTTTTTTAAGCAATATTGGATTATTTGGGATTTATTTAAAAATAAAAATGATTGCAAAGATATTAATACATAGCACCATGTAAGGTGTATAATAGGAGATTAGTAAATACTTTTGCTTGATATTTGTGCAACTTACCGACTGCTTCATTAAAGACATAGGAAGAGTGAAAAACTGCTAAGACATGAAGTTACTGGATGTGGTATTGTTCTCTTTTTGAGTGTGATTTGTGGGTATATAACTCATTACTATTATTTTAAAATAAATTAGTTGAAAATTGTTAAGAATACCGGATATCTTTTTGTTGTGTGCGTGGGTCTTTTCCTCTATATTAGAGAACCTAGTGTTCATTTGCTAGGAAAAACGTTCACACTCTTTATAGCTGTCTATTAGTATGTTATTTTTTTGTATGTACAGGCATTGAAATGTTTTGTGAACTGTTCCATAAAAGTCATTTTAGGCTAGAACCACGTTTTTAATTTTATTGTTATTTAATGATCTATTAAGGATTTTATTTTGGCAAATACAGTTCCAATAAAAACAGCTAAGTTTTATGGGTTTTTTTATTTGCTGATACATAGACTGATAGGATGCATACAGAAAATGCTTTTGCATTTAAATCACTGTATTTGTAAGGTGCACATACTTTGATGCTATATTATACTGTTCCATTTGATTGCAGAAATTCTCTATAGGTCTTGGGAAAGAAATTTAATCATTGCTTTAAGATAATATTTTTAATATGATTAAGTGTTATGTGCATATTGGCATAATTTTTAAATGAATTTGGCATATTAAGATGTATGGAAATGTTTTTTATGTACTTAAGGTGGTTAATCTTCAGTGTAATAAATCTTAATTTTTATACCATAAATAGTTAAGAGTATTTTCTTTAGCAAATTGCAGAAAAATCATTGTTATCATTGAAAGTGCTCTTTGTATCTGATTTTTAAAAAAGTTATGACCAAAGTTTTGGTAGTATGACTGTAACAAAAAAATGAATATACAGAGGATTAATTTTTGGAGAACTAATATGTCAGCTTTCCATGTTTTAAAAAACTTTTTAATGGAAAATACAATACAGAAAATAATCATTTAGCAAAACACCTGTTCCACTTAATACCCTATAGGATTTGATAGAAACATAACTCAGAACTCAGAACTAGAAATTGAGATCATTTTGTATGATTTGTAATTATTATTATAAAGAATTTTAAATGTGATGGACAAATACACAAACGAGTAATTTTTAAAAAACTAAAGTGGAGCAAATTATATTGGCTCAGTGTTAAAACTGGTATTTTGTGTAGTTAGTTGGGTTTACAATAAATTATAAGATTGCTAATAGTTCAATAATTTGGTGTAATTTAGTGATTACTAGTCTCTACAATGTCAACAGTATAATTTTCAATACATATTATTTATTTTGTGGTCCTTTCTGGTATGCTGTTATTTAATTCATCATTTGTTTATTTATATTTAGAACATGATAGTGCTGTTTAAAAATGAATACTTGATTGGCAAGTCTAAACCATATGGAATCTAGTTTGTTTAATAATGAGTAGGCATCATCAAACATAATAAAATCAGTATTCTGAGTTTGAAGATGTTTCTCACTTTTTTTGATATTTTAATGTTAAAAACAGTTCATATTTAAAGATAGCTATTATTTATGTATAAACTTTTGAATGCCAGCCATACAAATGCCATTTACACAGTGATGACTAGTGCTTGTGTTGTAAAAGATAGGATTTTAAGTGTCTTTTAAGTTTTTTTTAAGTGTCTTTTCGGTTTAATTTGTAATCGATGATGGAAGTAATTTGTTATTATAAGGAGTTATTTCATGAGAAATTAGACCTTACAATTGATATTGCCATATAAACATGGGTTATATTTCCAATACAATTCTTTGGTTGTTGGTAATCTTTTAAAAATGTATTTGTCTTATAAGTATTTTAAAAATAATGGGTCACCTTTTTATCTTCTTTAAAGTTTTTCGGGGGTCAGGTAAGCAGGATGAAAGTCTTAATCTTTCTTATGGATAGTTTCATTGGATTGATGTTATGTCATTTTTCATGAATCATGATACATCCCATTTGGGACAGATAATGTTTGGAACTTGATTCAAAGAGGTTTCATTACTGATGACCCTTGTTAAATAGATGTCATGAGACGGCCTCATCAACGAAGTGTGTGTGTTTGCAGGGCAGCATTGTCGTCAGACTTCAGTTATATTTTGTGCCCATCTTGGGATATTTAAAAACGAAGGCTATTTACTTATTGGTTTTACTCTATATATCAAAGATAAATGTTTCCTATTTATCAATTCTAAAGGGTTCTGTAGATTTAGAACATGTTAATTTGTTTTTAAATATTCTCTGTATTTTTAAATATTTGGAAGACAGATTTATATTCTTATTGAATTATGATATAGATTAACAAGCATAATTTCAATTGTATTTGAAGATTCTTTGAGTTTTTATGAGACTGTGATGCTGAATTAAATAAGCATATGCTTGATGCTTGGTTGCTTAAAGGGTATTTTCTTTTTTTTGACAATGTTCATGTTTTTGGAAGAAAATAAAAAGTCTCTTAGGTCGTATTGTAATTGGAAGAAAAATCCTGAAGGAAAACTATTACCAGATTTGATTAAAATTATGCAAGTTTGGGGTGCTTTTTAGTGTGTTATTTCATTTTTTTGATATAAGAAAGAAAATATTTTGAAATATATCTAACAGTTTATTGATTGAAACATTACCAAAATTACATATAAGTATTTTCACCTCACCATTCAGAAGCACAAAATATTAAATTATAAATGAGAGAATCTTCATGATCTTGCCTAAGGTATTTCTGTTTTTAACAACAAATTCAAAACAAGTGAAACTGAAAATAGGTTGCTCAAGCAAACTTTCTTCTTATCCTCTCTAGATCTCATAAGTTCTAGATAGAGTCTAAAGAAGATACATTAGAATTTTTTGCAATGCGTTTATCTTTTTTGCTTCAGTAATAATGTGACCTAACGATATGCTGTTTTCCTAAATTTTGATTATTTTCACTTTCTGGTGAGCTGCATTTTTGCAACCTTGCTAATTGATCAGTTTCAAAAAAAATAATTCATTTATCATTCTTGATTTTTAGATATCTTTTAGTAAATATAATGATGTATGGCATTTGTCTTTTTGTTCATAAAAATAAAAATGGAATTATTTTTAAAGTAGGAAAATAAAACGATAGATGGTCTTAAGTTCAATATTACAATGGGTTATAAAATTTACCTATTAAATTGGTATTATGATACCTGTGTTACCTAGCATGCAAGATTATAGACTAAAACAAGATTATAGATTTTAGAGGATTTTATAAGCTATAAATGTTATACAATTTTGATACTATTATTTGTTAGGACTCCAGAGACTTTCTTGCCTTATTTTAAAATAACGAAATGAAGCAAACATATTTTGTCACTCTTAAAAGTGGTAATTTCAGAAACTGAATGTAATGTTTTACTTTTTTTTTTTTTTTAGCCTAATTTCTAGGTAGTATAGACCATTTAACTTTCTAACACTATATTAATCTGGATTAAATTTGTAATGGGGAAGAAGAAATATTCAGCTAAAAACAAAATGTAGGATTAAGGTAAATAATAGCAATTTGTTATTTAGAACACAACATGTGCCTGTCATTGTAATAGAATGGTAAATTATAATTGTTTTTCCCTTTTTGTGCTGATTTTCTGAATTTACTTATGAGGAAATCTTAGGAATTTGCTGTTTCATACTGAGTTATTTTTCTTTTATAAATCTAGTCTTACTAAACATAATTTTAAAACTTTTTGATTATACCACTTCAAGACTGGCAGACAGTGCAGAAGTTCATGATTATTGTTAAGAGTGTTTTTGAAGTCATAGATTTTGTCTTTACCACAGTTCATGAGAATATATTCAGAAGAATGTGGAAAAATGGTAGCATTGAGGGCTGCTCACTTACTTATTAAATATTGGTAGTATTAAAGAAAATGTTTAAAATATCTTTTTGGCTTTCATTTTAGTTTAAGTTGTTTTATTTTGAAATAACTTCAAAGTAGACGTGCTAAAGAATAATACAAAGAACTCGTATACACTTTATCCAGATTTTTAACATTTTGCCACCAAATATGATATTTTTAACATTTTGCCACCAAATATGATATTTCCCATCATCCTCTGTTTTGATTGTGAAAGTATGTATTTTTTATGGTTACTGTTCATAGTACTAGGAATTTTACTTTTTATTTTTAGATCTTTTTTTCATCAGGTTCTTCACCTAATCTTTCTAAACTTTTTATTATAAAGTAAAATAAAAATACTATAACTATTAGGTGTTCAAAAAGTATTTTTAGATATGGTTTGGGACTGAGGCATTAAATAACTACAATGTATAGAGCTGTAAGTGGTGATATTTACCTAAATATTTTACAGAATATGTTGTGTTCATTGTCACTGAGGCTGATGAGTGAAATGATAGCCCTTATCTTAGTGTAGTAGGTAGAGAAATAATGGAAATACAGTAATATAGAAATATAAATAATTGAAGATAATCACCAAACTCAACACTGGCCTTTGTTTCGTCCTTCTTTGTTACTATCCAGCTCTTTCTGAAATGTAAATGAGCAGAATAGCTTAGGATAGCTTCTAAGGGCATATTTGCCCTTGTTAGCTTGCTGTAAATGAATGACAGAACTAGGTCTGTGTGTTTTAATTCCTCCCTAACACAGTGATGGACTTCCATGTGGCAGAAGTTAAGAGTTAGAATTAAATGGCCTTAAGCTTCTGCTTTTTGAAGATACATGGCCTATTGTTTCCAAATTGAAATATCTGCTCTCAAAGCATGTTTATCCAGTCCAGGTACTCAAGTTTGGAACTAAATGTGGGTGGTTAGTAGGATTTAATTCCAGAGGGGTTGGGATCCCAGGTACTTAACCTGACTAGAACAGCTTATATATACATCAGTGTTGTTAGGATTAATCATCTGGTAAAAAGTTGAAAGAGGTGAATTCTTCTTTCTAACAACTTGTTATTGTCTAATTTATGCAACATTTAAAAACAAATTTCTCCTGTCTATTCAGTGAAGTAAGAAGTGAAGAAGAACTGAAAGTGGAAGTTGGAAGGACAAATAAAAGCAGCGTGAGCACTGGATAGTTGGGTCTTCAGTAAATGACATTTGGCTTTATGTGAATGTTCACTTTCATTTAAAAATATGACAAATGATCAGTTGGAGTTTAATTGATTACATTTTAATTCAAATTGTATTTCATATGAGTAACTTTGGTCTGACCTAAAAACAAAAGTCAAGGACTGCCATTAGCTTATTATGGTGCAGTGAAGGAAGAATATGTTAAGTACTACAGTGACTATGTACTAACTTAGAAATTGTCAGTATTGGAGCATTTTAATAATAGGGGCCTGGGAAAAAGGACATATCTTTGTGAATATGTTATATGGAATAGCATGTGTTTGTGTTTCCTCAGAGTAGTGAAAAATTTACATAATTATATTTTTAAGGCTAGAAAAAATTTTACCATATTATCTGTACTTTGGAGTAACAAATTCCATTAAAATTGCAGGCTTTTTTCCCCTTTATTTTTATAGGGCTCTTCAACTGAAACTTAAGTTTATAAAAGTTAGTTTTTTTGCTCACACTTTGGCATTTGGGCAGTGTCATAACATGTGTGACTGCTTAAATAGAAGATACGTGTGAAATTACTCTCATCCCACTGTTGGGTCGCCTTCCAGCAATGGCTTGGACTGCTACAATCAGGCAATCTGCTACTCAGAATATTTAAGTTTAGAAACCGGAGATGATGATTCTTTTTTTTTTTTTTAATAGGAATAAAGGAAATTGCTTTTCTACATGGAAAGTTTGCCATACTAGCTATGGTTGTATCAGAAGTATGGGTAGTTCATGACCTACAAATGAGCAGCGTTTTAAGAGTTTAATTTTTAAAGATGTGCTTTTTTAAGGAGTTGAGTGGAACTAAGAACACTTTTTCTTTCTACGAGTATTTTATGTAATATGTTTCTAAGCTCGTCTACAATAAATACCCTTTCATATGAACTATAATAATGCTGGTATTATGAGTTCTAGCTACTTTTAGTAAGAATGTTTCTGTAGAAAAATATTTTCAGAGCATTAGAATAGGAGATCCAGAGGACACATTTCTGTCTTCTCACGGTGACTCCAAAGACCTGGACAGAAACTTTAGTAATGAGCTAGCTGAGGGCACAGGAGTGGAAAGTAAAGAGTCTGACCAGAGCTCTTCCACTGAAAATACCTAGAGCACACTCAGTATTTCCTGGCAGTGGGCCTTCATCTGTCTTCTCTTCTCTAGGTTTGTTACTAGCCTCTTATCACCCATTCTTTTTGTAACTAAAGTTTCTTTCTTTTCTTCAACTAAGACACAAAATAGTGTTAGCCTGTCCTTCTCTTTTCCTGTCATCAGAGCAAGTCTTCTACCTTTTTTTTTGGGGGGGGGTGGTTCTAACAGTATATACAAATAAAGATTTGGAGAAGAAATAAAAAGATTCTTATGGAATAAGGTACAAGTGGTGGGTATTTGGGGATCCAGAAACCAAAAGTCTTTTTCTGTATAGTTGGAAGAACATTCAGACAGACGTCCTTGGAGCATTTCCAAGAGCATGTTAAGAACAACTGCTAAGAAAGTATGTGAGAGAAGGGTAGGTAAGTAACTTTTCTGCAGTGAGGAACTGAAAAGTGACGATTTCAGTGGTGCTTACCTTTCCCTTATTTCCTTTTCCCCTTTAGTCACAAATTTAATTTGTGTTGACCTGGTCCTGAATTGTTCTCTATTTGAAGCTAGAGTGGTGATGGCTAGAGTTACCTGAAGAAGTTTGCCAACAGTTTGGCTAGGAGAGGAAAGGAGGTTAAGTCTCTACTGGCAGCAGCAGGTAGTGAAGGAAAGTTGTCTGTGGATTTTCAGTCTGGGGCTGTATAGGACATGTGTAAGTAGGGGATGTTTGCAAGTCATATACTGCTTTTTGTTTAAAACAAAAGAAACTTAAATTCCACACTTTGATATTAAATAATGATGTAATGGTTGTTTAATACGGCAGTGGCAGAAGGCCCTGCAATAAAATTAAACAAGTGTTCTAATATATATAATTTATTGATTCTTTAGTAGATATATCTCTAAAGTGGTTTTTTGGAAACAGTTTAAAAAATATCTCAAAGTTCTAATGAAAATTTTTTTTATATAAGTAATTTACCAGAATTTCAAATTATATACATTGTAACCACAGTTAGGTTGTTTACTGAAGCTGCACGTTTAAATGGGCAGTTTCTGACATAACTAAACATTTTGGGATACAGATAGCCTAACAGGATTATTAAATGTAAACAGGGTGGGTAAATTTGGGGCAGAGGGTGTTTTAAAAAATGATTTCTGGGGGCGCCTGGGTGGCACAACGGTTAGGTGTTTGCCTTCGGCTCAGGGCGTGATCCCAGTGTTGTGGGATCGAGCCCCACATCAGGCTCCTCTGCTATGAGCCCGCTTCTTCCTCTCCCACTCCCCCTACTTGTGTTCCCTCTCTCGCTGGCTGTCTCTATCTCTGTCGAATAAATAAATAAAATCTTAAAAAAAAAAAAATGATTTCTTAGAGTAAAACAGTTTTTAAATTTTGTAATACAGAGCTACTTGGGTAGAAAAGGAATGTTTAGTTCATATTTTATCAGTCAAGGTAAATGGATAGTATGGAAAATACTTTTTCTTGACCTCCCTGTCCTTTTGCAGCTATTGAAAAAGGTAGTCCACTCAGAAATTTTACCTGTTCTGTGAGACCTCGTAATTTTGAAACTGGGATCTTCTGTAGGAAATCCTGTTCCAGAAAATCCTGGTGATGCTCAGGAAGACCTGGAACTATTCTCAAACAGAACTATTTAAAAGTAACCCACAATGCACAGAAATTCACCTGACTTAAAAAAAACCCTTAAATATTTAATTTATAAAATGATACATTGCATTTGATAGAAATTTTCAATTCTAGTGATTTTTAGGTGTCAGACTTAGGCTAAATAGAATAGTTTTCACTTGAAGTACTGGATATAGAGTATTTATTATTTTAAATGTAAACAGGTGAGGAGAGGTAGAGAATCCTTTTTTCCTTTTGCTTTTTTAAATTACAAAGTTGATACATTGTCACTAAAGAAAGCTTGGAAGACACAAAGCAAAAATGATAGAAATCACAAATTTCCCATAGCCTAGCACCCGACGACAAAACAATCACTGTTTATACCTGAATGAATATTGTCCATATTTTTCTATGTAAATATAATTTGTATTTTTCAAAAAATGTTATATTCTATATATGACTTCACTAATTAATATATTTTAAACATTATCCTATAACAAGAAGTAATTTGGTAGAACATCTACGGAAGGGTTTACACCCTAGACTGGATAACTAAAGGCTACTCATTTAAATTTAAACCTTTTTCAGTCTTTTAAAAATATTTTGTTAAAGAGAATATATTAAGATAGACTTTTCTGGTTCAGGGTCCTCACTATAAATATCAATAGCATTGCTATGCTATTCATAGTGATACACTCAGGGACAGTTGAGAGGTATAGGAGGACTTCACCTCATAGTCGATGGTCCTAGACCATTATTTTTTAGGTTTCATGATGGATACCTAAAAACAATGTGTACCACACAAAAGAGAAAGATAGTATAAGAACTAATAAATGACAGTGATTGAGGAAGTCATAATGATGACAGTGAATGAATACATTTAATGGCATGGGGCAATTACTAGTGTCAATGCTTTGGATTTTTTATATACTAACTAGTGATAATTAGAGAAGAGAGAGAGTATGAAGGTTCAGGTTCTCTTTTATTTATGTAAGACCCTCAAGTTACACACAGCTGAAAATACTATGACTCAGCACGCAGTGGACATCATGATGGAAAAATGGCAGCCTTATTATCCATACTGAGAATGATAAAATACTTGATAAATCCACAGTGAAAAGCCCCTTTACTTAAAAGAAGTACGAGTCTGGCTGGATAACTTATTCCAAGGTAAATAATAATAATATTTAACATTTGAATCTAACACTCTGTGATACACTTTACATATTTTAACTAGTTTAATTCTTAGATCATTTGTATGAGGTAGGTATTATTATATTCATTTCTCAGATGAGGAAACTTCTTGAAACACAGAGAGATGAAAGCTAGTAAATTTCAGGGCCAAGCTTAGAATCTGGGCAGTACGTCATTAAAATCCATGTTCTTTTTTTTTTTTTTAAAGATTTTATTTATTTATTTGACAGAGAGAGACAGCCAGCGAAAGAGGGAACACAGCAGGGGAGTGGGAGAGGAAGAAGCAGGATCCCAGCAGAGGAGCCTGATGTGGGGCTCGATCCCATAACGCCGGGATCACGCCCTGAGCCAAAGACAGACGCTTAACCGCTGTGCCACCCAGGCGCCCCTGAAATCCATGTTCTTAACCACTGCTCTGTGCTGCCTCTATTATAGCAAATTAGGTCTAATGTTTTAGGCACAGAAGTAGTAAAAATTCCTCTTGGAGACTTATATCCTTTAGTAACTTATATCAAATGTATAACCACGAGTGTTTCTTATTCATTTCAAAGCATTATAAAATTAAGTCTTCAGGCCTACTTGAGGCATTGGGAGGTATATTTTCCCTATATCTAAATGCTCACAGAATAATAACAACAATAAATATACTTATATATTTTTCAAGAAAATGTATAAAAATTTACCTTTAAAGTATAAAGATCTTTAAAAATATAGGAATTCATATATTTCTCCATTTATGTAGACAGTTATGGATAAGATTTAAAAATTCAAATGTAATGGCCCTTAGATATCATAGTCTGCCCTGAGTACAGTAGTAACTTAGATCAGTAATACTCTGCTTAGATAAAGGTGCAGGTAGTAGGTTTTTCTATTAGATCCAAACTGGCAAATTGGCTTTTATTTTATTTTATTTTTTTAGGAATAGAAGTGATCAGATGTATTACAGTAAAGGTCAGTATTGTTTTAACAGACTTTAATTTTCAGAACTAAATAGAAAAATGTATGGATGTTTTTTCTTTGGAGATTGGTCAAAACAGTTGGAAAAGGACCACTTAGCAGTTCCTTGAGTTTTGACTTCAGCTACTTCCTGTAAACTGAGAATGCTGAATAATTCTTAGTCTTATTGTCTTTATGTTTGAACCTTTATTTTCAGTTCAAACTGAGCAATGCTCAAAGCTCTACTGGACTGAATTAATAATCTTATCTACCTCTTTCTCTCAATTTATTTTTCCTCTGTGTTCTCATTCTTGAGTAAAACCCTTCAATATTTTTTTTCCTCTCATAAAAGGTAGAGACTCCACATTCCTTTGAATGGCTGGCAGTATTCCTCTTGGCCTGACTTCTGCTTAGCAAATCTTGTTCCTGCTGTGCCCCTCAAACCCACTCTGCCTTAGCTGAATCCATGTGTGTTTTTCTGAACATGCTGTTCACACTTAATTCTTCTTGCTCAAAATTCTCTTTCCCCTCTTTTCCATCAGGCTCATCTTTTAAGACTTGTTGGTTTATCACAGCTTTATCAGGTAGGTATTATTATCTCTCCATTTTTCAGATGAGGAAATTAAAGCATAGAAAGTTTACCTTTCTCAGGAACTGATCAAATTCTTCTCTTGGGAATTAGAAATTGGGAAAATGAATCAGTTCCTCATAGAAAAACCTTACAGTAGACATACAGTAGAGAATTAGTTCCCAATGGAAAAGTTTTATTTTATTTTATCATAGAGAAAGATCAGGAAGAGGTCTCCATCCACACAGGGGTGGGAAGTTGTTTTTTATAGAGTACATATGAGGCTGAGACAGAAAGTAACAGGAAAGGAATAATTGAGTGTGAGAGGTCGAAACACCAAGTGAGGGAGAGAAGATAAGAGCTCTCTTGTTTCCTAGGTCTTTTCATTCTTGTGTTGATAATTTTAAGAGATTTTCTCTCTGTGGAGTTCATTTGAGTTGATTTTTTATCCTTTGCAACCTAAAGGGCCAAATTAAAGCAGATGTATATATTTGTGTATATTTGCTGGCTTAGTTTCAGTTAAGTAGAGGAAATCTTCACTGAAAAGTGATTATATTCCACAGATGTATTTATGAATTCAATTGGAATCTAGAGAATGGGTTCTCATGAAGACAATTATAAGTGATAATTACATTCTTTGGTTAGTTCATATAGGTTTTATCAGGTTGAACTACTAAATATAATGTAATAAAAATAGATAAACTATTGAAATGTGATTATTAAAGTTAGTGATTCAAATGAAGACAAAAATAGTTTTTCTTAAATGCTAGTACTGAAGAAAAGCCGATTTAATTAAAGAGGCATAGGGTAGTAGATATAAATTTGCCTGGCAGTTTTGGCTGCTTCATATTTATTTAAAACAACTGTATTGAAAGGGTTTAGCATCCATGATAGATTGTATTTGTTTTGTGTTTAAAACTGTAGTAAAATTGAAAGGGATGGAGATGCGTGTCTTTGGGCTATGAAAGATAAAGCAGAAGGAACATGATACATGATATTCCCCTCCATTAAAAACAGTATTTGCAGGGACCAAATTTCTTCTGTTCAGTAGTCCTCAAACTCTTTGTTCTATGGAGCACTTTCTACTCTTAAAAATTATTCAGGACTCCAAAGAGCTTTTGTTTATGTTTTTATATCTATTGATATCTTTTGTACTTAGAATTAAAAAAATAAATTTTGACTATAGAAGCATTCATTCCATTAGTCATCAGAGTGATTATGTTATCCTAGGGTCATATAATTTCTGAAAAACTCCACAGTATACTCAGAAAGTGAGTGGAAAAGGCATTTAACCTGTTATTATTAAAATAGTTTTGATTTTACAGATATCCTGAACAGGTCCTGGGTGAGAAACCCTGGACCAAACTTTGAAAATTGCTCCATAGTTAAAATACTTTTGTTTTGAAATTCTTTATTTTAAGGAGAAGACCTTAGTTGAAGCAAGAAATAAACCATCTTAAGAATATATATATTTTATGTTGAACAAACTCATCCCTTTTAAATTCATTTATTTTCTACAATAAAAGAAAGCAATTTGACTTGGCTTTGTTTGTACTTACTTTTAGATTGGAAGACCAAAATTTGAAGAAAAAAAAAAAAAGATGGGTAGTATTGATTGTGGGGTGTGTGTATGTATGTGTGTCTGTGTGTTTGGGAGGAATGATCTAGTCAAATGGAATTAAGCCTGATACTAGAAATGTAGTCTGGGTGGCTCATCTAGTGGTGGTCATTTGCTCTCTGTTTTTACCCATACGTTATGGTTCACTGTATGGCTGTTATTTGAGCCCTATAGCAGGTAATTTAGAGACCACAGTTAGTAAAGGGAGTATATTTTGAAGCATTCTTATATGAGAGCATCTCATGATCTTTCTGAGCCTTAGGAAGAATCTTTTTTTCTTTTTTTTTAAAGATTTTTATTTATTTATTCTACAGAGATAGAGACAGCCAGCAAGAGAGGGAACACAGGGGGAGTGGGAGAGGAAGAAGCAGGCTCACAGTGGAAGAGCCTGATGTGGGGCTCGATCCCATAACGCCAGGATCATGCCCTGAGCCGAAGGCAGATGCTTAACCGCTGTGCCACCCAGGCGCCCCAGGAGGAATCTTTATATTAAGACCTCGGCATTTTGTGTTGTTACTAACCCTAGCTGGATTAGAACCAGGGACTTGAATATAATGGTGATGCTGTACAATTTCATATACAATTGTTTTTGTTTTTTTAAACAGTTGGTAGTATTTGCAACTTTATATGTTAGGTACTCTATTTAAAAAGTGAATGCAAATCATCTTTTTTTCTTTTACATTGAGTTACATGTTAATTTAATTGAACATTTTTGACTGAAAGAAATTCTGTGGCTTTTTTTTTTTTCTTTTTAAGTAATCTATGCCCAACCTGGGCCTCGAACTCACAACCCCAATTTCAAGAATCACATGCTCTATTGACTGAGCCAGCCGGGTATCCTGATTTTGTGGCTTTTTTTATAAAATAAAAAATTATTTTGAACTGTGAATTATCACTGATTTTTCTTTTAGCATAGGTTTTTCTTAAAAAATGAATTCTATCTATGAATTCCATAGATACGTATGTTACAGAAAAAACTATTAGTGTATATATATAAGGGCTAAATGCCAATGCCCGAAAAACATTTTGTATTAAAATATCCCACAAAATACAAACATCCTATTCCTTAAAGTATTATTTAAATATAGTAAATATCACATAAATCAAAATACTGCATATATTTCCTAAATGGTTCAATTAGATTTAGGGGTTTGATGAGGAAACTTATTCTGTTAATTACAGTTGTTTTGTTAGAAGAAAATTTTCAGGTTTTGTATGTAGAATTACATTTTGTAAGTATCTTAATTTTTCAAAGCTTCTGTTAGGCCTAGGCAATGATAAGCTAATTCACTTTTTTAAAAGGGCTAATTTGAAAGTGATTATTTCTTCAGGTTCAAGATTTATTTGGAAAGGCTTCTGAAGACTTACCTGAGTAGAGTCAGGAAGCAATCTGTATTTCTAACTTTCTTCTTGGGACTTTGAAGGAGTTATTCCAAAAATCGTGGATGAACCCTCCACTCATGGTTTTGAGGGAAGTTACTCTTCAGCAGTTACAATGTATTGATATAATTCATGGAAGGACTTTTGACTAGTGATGACTTTATATTCATATAGGAATAATCATTACACTATCTTTGTCTCTATTGTAGTGTAAACTTTTGTTTTTCCTTGGATGTGTCAGTTTAGTTACATTGATGACATCTGTATTTTCAGCTAAATTAGCCTTGACCAACTGCTTTATTGATTGGTCCAAATTTGTGGCATGTTTTTCAGAAAGACTTATGATGGGTTGGCGCACAGAAATGTCATATTCCAATCACGACATGAGAAATGGTTGGATTGGCTGTCCTACTAGGAGGTATTCTTAAAATTAGTTATCCTGTTATATCAATACTTACATCTCCCATTAAGAATGAGAAATACTTAGATTTTGTTATTAGCAGAGTTTATTTATAAATCCGTACAAGTTATCATTTTAGGAATTAAATTGCCAAACTTCTTTGGATTCCAAATTTTTTATTGTTCCTCTAAATAGAAAAATATGTCTCTTAGTAAATAATTATTAACCTATGCCATTTACGCTGATAACTTATAATTGATATAATTGACTCTGACTGATAGCTCCATTTACTGATAACTATAATTTTCCAGGAATAATGAAGTTTTGCCACTTAGAATCGATGCAAGAATAATTGTTATTTCTCCAGTGTTTGTCTTTTCTTAAGACTAGATCTACGGTACTGCAACTAAAAGCAAAAATACAAAACTTACCTCAATTAAATTCCGTTACATTCGGATAGTAGTTAACATAGTATTTAAATTTTTGCCCATGAGAAATGTGACTTCAAGTGCTGTGTAAGAAAGATTTAAGAATCTTGCAGCATAGGTAAGCTGTAGTAACTGTGTGCTAAAAGAAATTTAGTAAAATTACTGGCCTAAAATTGTTTTGCAATTCAAATGATGCCAACAGTTCTTCATGAAAAGATGGCTTGTTTTTAAAATTCTCTTTATTAATATGCATTTTTAAAGCTTTTAAACTCATTTTAGGTTCTTATCAATTTATATAAATATGTGCCTCCTCCATTTTAAGATTAGTTAATAGAAGACTGAGCAACAAAATAAAGCCAAAGGTTACAGAATTAACAAGTGGTGGAAATAACAGAATTAAGAGATACCAGCGTTTTATTTGTACTGTTTCTTAAATTCAGTAGACGAAAATGCAGTGAAAAGCTACGATTAAAATGCTATGGTGGTTACTCCATGAATCAATTTCATTTCATAGAAAACACCTTTAGTAGGTCTGTTGCTTTTTATTATGTTCCTGTGTATGTATACTTTAATATATTTTACTTTCTATAATCTAATTATTGACCATATTTTAAGCTATTATTTTAAACTATAAATGTATTTAAACATATATATTTTTAATATTCATTTTATATTCCTAACTATGATCTTTAATTATAAATCATTTTGAGTCAACAATATTTTGAAACCAGCAGAACTCTACCCTTATGTATATAAAATAATTTCATATAGGCTTTCATTATATAAATTCTAGGTAATAAAAATATAGCCAGATACGTACATCTTTATTCTTTTTTGTTTCTCTTTGTTGCTATTTTTTTTGTGTAATAGAAGCAAAGTGAATTATTTCATACTAATGAATAATTTTTAGGGCTAGGAGCTGCCCTCCAAGTTTTCTCAAATTGCTACCATAGCAAAATAAAACTAAGCAAAACCCCATGGAATGAATACAACTCTTCTGTATATAGAACATTGTTAAACATATTTAGTTTATAGTAAAAATCTCCATATGGAGATAATTAAGTAATATAAAAGAAACAGATCTTTTATAGTCATTTATTTTTAACAACTGCCCTATAATACAGTAGGTAATTTGGTCTGCACATTTAATTACAACCATTATCTTTCTTTTTGGAAGCATTTATTGTACAATTCCAAAAACTGTTCATGAAAAAAAAATCATGGATCTATTTGTCTCTAAATTGGGCCACTTTGAACAAGTAGGAGAAGGAAATGTTTCTGTATAAAGAGTTCTTCATTTTAGATATTTGACATAGCTGAATATTAAAGTATATGAAATTATTTTAGTATGTCCCTAAAATTTTTTGAGTCAAAGATATAAAATGAAACCATTTAATCTAATCATTAGCAGAACCAACAATTAGTTTTAAACGTTTTTTAAAAATTTCAAGTGAGACACTGATAAGTAACCATCTATTTTCTGGCTTTGGACAAAACTGCAATTGGAATTCCCTGTGATAATGGATACGTTCCTTTTGAGCTCTAAGAAGTTCATTTTCTGAAACCTTTAAGTTTAGGGCCTAAACTTGCACATTTAGTTTCATTTACCCATCATTTCAGATGTTCTGGGAAGAAATATCTAATGATTTTTCCATGACATCTACCCTTTTTTTCAGATTCTCGACTGACATTTTATCGTGTTATTGTGTTCCACGCTATTTAGTTCCTCCTGGAGCCTTCCGAATTTCACAGGCACTACTTCCATCAGCTCCTGCAGAGTGGATAACTTACCTAGGGACCCAGGTCTTACTGGACAACTTGTAAACAGGGGCAGTGGCTTTTTTTTTTTTTTTTGATTTAAATTTTTATATATTTTTTTTGCATTTTGAAGTGTAGATACTCATTTTAGCAATTTATTGGAAAGTAAAAGCCAGTGAGTTTTCTGTAGGAAATATATGTCTTTATCTAAAATGGAAGGATTGTGTAGAAATGAGCCTACCTGCATGCTGGCTTTTCTTTCCATATTCAACAACTTTTACATTGTAACTGAAACATTTTTCTATCTCTAAAAACTAAGTGTATCTTTGTTTTCTAGTACATATTTCTGTAATGTAAACATGCTTATGTAGATATGAAAAAAAACAAACTGTTCTGTATGCACAAAATATAACTTACTGGTATCTGTTGGGAGGTAAGAACCTCAGGTTTACCAAGGAAGTAGAAGAGAGGGATTTATTTTAGGAGCTTTAAACTAGTCGCAAACTAGGAAGTTATCTTGTATATCATAAAGATAGAACTCTGCCATCAGTTTAAAAGAAAAACAAGATTTTGGTAGAATCTTGATTCTAAAAACTTGTAAATCAGACTGCTTTAGAATAGCAACAAAAAATTGGGGTTACTTTTTCAGATGTGTACTCATTAAAATTAGGTGTCTCTATTGGCAGTTAGGTAACAGGAAAAATTGCTATGTTGTGTTTTAATGAAATACTGGCACTTTATAAAACTGAAAGTTAATTTTAAATATTATTATTTAGATCAGTGAGCCAGAATTTCAAGAATGAGTATATATATTTTAAATGCTGAAGTATTAAGTTTAAATTTTTTGATGCATTTTGAAAACATGTAAGAACTAAATTAGGTTTTTGATTAGTGGCTAGTTGATGACAGGGAGTAAATCAGCATGAATCTAAAAATTAAGCAGAGTGAATTAGGAATTGTTAGGCATCTGATGCTTTAAAATTCTATATGAGAAAATAGTATATTATCAAGGAATGAATTGTGCTTTGTGTGGATCGAGAACTTTGCTATTTTTAAAAATTCATTTATATATTTTCTACCATTACAACATTGTTTCCTGTTTCTCAGACTGAATTGGAGCTGATTTCTTCTTAGCACCTTTAAGTGAGTTAGTAATCAGTGGCATTGAATTTTTGTAAAGCAAAACTTAGGGCTTTAGATGCTTCCAGTAAAACTAAAGCCCATTGAAATTGTTTCGTTTGGACTTTAGTTTAAATCTATGTCTATCGCGCTTTATAGCTCCCCCTTTGACTAATAGATTAGCAGTACCTTTTTCTGTGTACAGGTTTTATGCAAAAAAGTAATTTTTCTTAATGTCCTCTATCCTTTCTTTTTTGTTTACATTCAAAAGTCAAATACTGTGTGCCTTCTTATCTTCTCATTAAGTAGCAAGAAGACTGTATGTAACTTGAATAGACTAAAAATTACTGTGTTGGGGTATTTTTATCATATAATGCTATGTTTTGTAGACTTTCTATAGTACTTTGTGTTTCTTTCATTAGAAGAAGAAAGAAAATTAGTTGTATAATAGATAAATTAAAATTGTATAATAGAAGCCCTAATTGGATATTTGTGGTCGTGCAAGAGTGAAATGGTTTTAGCATCCTTTCAGTAGGAAGTAACAACATTGCTTTTGGTGAGAGTGACGTTTACGTTTAGAATTCAGCCAGACAGTTGGGTCTTAAACTGTTTTTACAAATAAAAAATATAATGCTATATAGAAACCTGAATTTTCAAAAACATACTGATTTATGACTTAGCTGAATTTCTAGCTTTTGTTTGTTTTTAAAGCTATCTTTCTAGCAAAGGATAGAATGTTAATTAGTAAGAATTTTGAAGCATGAGTTGGTATAAAATGACCTAAAATTATTTAATTCTTAATTTATAATAAACACTGGGATGATTTTTTAAAGTGTATTTCTGAGTTGCTTAACATTTTTTGCAGTATTCAATGTTAATTTTTAAAAGAAATGTTTCAACAACATTTAAACTGTTTTAGCAGTCTTCTATAAATGAATGGGCAGTGTTAGTCTTAAAATTCTTTTGCAAGGTAACCAAAATAATTTTCCTCTGCACAGTAGAAATAATTAGAATAATGTTTATGCATTGGATTTTCTCCTGATGTTTGAGCTTTTAAAATTGCCACATAGTCTGAAAATGATTTCATTGTGCTGGAAATGCTTTTGGGAAGGTTTATTTTCTTTATAAGTGGAGATTGAGCACCACCTGTTGGTCAAACAAATGTATTTTAATTTGTGGTTTCAGCAAAAATATTTTGTGTGAAATAATTATATTCCTTAACAACTGAGGTCTTATATAATTCTGTCACAGTATAGATTTATGTCTAAAAACTGTACTTCATAAAATCTACCAGAATGCCTTTATTATTATAAATTATAAAATGATCCACCTTTAACATCTTTATAAGTTTTCCTAACTTTATTGCTGTATTCTACCAAATTATATAAGTTATCCTTTTAAGGAAGTGGATGGTCTTAACCCTGTGTTCACTTATTAAGTTATTAAAAGAGATGATTATTTTATTTGCCTTATGTGGAAATTATCAAATTGAGGAAGAACAGTTTGGTGATTCCTGTGTTATTTATGCATTATCTGAATGATGCTAGATATAATATTTAAGTAAAAGAAATCCTTTTTTAATTGTTTTTCTTAATAGCAGCTTGAAGTAGAAAAGTAAGAATTCTTGTACTAAAAACTACAATTACTATTTTTGTTACAGTTATTTTTAATAATTTTATACTTTATCATATTGAATGTTTTGTTTGGAATAGACATAACGAGTAGGCATTAATAAAGCAAATTATTAATTTTTAAATGTTATTTTTAATAATTGATATGAATACAAAAATTAATAAACTACTCAGCAAAGCAAAAAATATCTGAAGTGACATTTGATACTCTCAAAGATGTGAAAACTACATTTTCCTTAGGACTAGGTACAGAAGGCAGCTGTGGTGCTTCTTTCACTACTGACATCAAAGTGAGTGCTACAGCTGTATCAGAGTCTCAACCCCTCATCCATTAATAATGTACAGTAAATAAATCAGTCCTTTTGGGTTTTAGGGAGGTTGATCTTTTTATTTTAGGTTGTACTTCCTAAGAAGAAATTCCATGCTTAGTATTCCATGCTTAGTATTAGATTTTTCTTACCAGGAATACAGTATAAATAAAGCCAAAAAGATAAGTTTAAGAAATTTACATTGATATTTTATGTATCATAACAGAAAGTAACTGATTTTTTATATAAAAATGGTACTGTCAGCTATATTAGATGTTTTCAAATAAAAAAATCATACCCCAGTTTCCTTCAACTCCTGTTGCTTTTTCCTATATCCATTTAATGTCATCGCTTCTTGCTTGTTTTGTAAGCTAGAAACTTCACAGTCAGTCCTGCTCTCATCTTCACCATGAAATTCAGTTTCTAAATACTGGAAGTGACTCCTCATTCTTCTCTCCATACTATTGCCCTGCTTCAGTCTTCCTCATCCCTCGGACTATTCCAGTAGCTTACTAATTTTACTGTTTCCAGTCTCTTTCCTATTTCACCCTATCTTCAGGAGCACCTAGAAGTTTTTTGTTTTTTGTTTTGCTTTTCTACTAAAACACTTGGCTGGTCATATTAAAAATTTTTTAGATTTCAATTGTCTACCACACAATCAAATCTAAATTCCTTCAGGGTGGCATTCACTGGGACCTTGGGGTCAGGTTCCAGTCTACCTTTACAGCCTTACTTTTTTCCCTTCCCTTTCCCACTCTTTGAAACCAAATGTTATCTCCTTTGTGAAGAGTCATTTTTTAAGAATTAATCATATTGATTTGAGCTCTGCTAGCACTTGGGTCATATTACTAGAAGGTCTTTTGTCACTAGAACAATTGTTAGTTTATGCAGGTATGAATAGTTAGGAAGTCTCTGAAAGCAGTGACTGTGTGGTTTGTTGGTTTGTTTGTTTGTCCCAAGTATAGTCCTTGGCACCCAAGAGGTTGTAAACTTTGATGGTAAAGAGTTTGTCTACTTTGTCTCCTGGAGCGATTTATTTCCTCATACCTTAAATGTGTTTATATATGTAATATGTTTAGAACAGTCCCTGGTGTATAGTAAAGCCTCAATAAATGTTCACAGTTATTATTTTAAAAATAAAACAATATTATATAATATATTAATAATTAGTATATTAATATATTATTATATTTCAGTATTGGGGAAGTACACAAATTTGAAGCAAAGTTCTTGAAGACTTTTTTTTGCAGTGAAATATCACATTTTAAAGCTAATTTAAAACCTTGAGTACGTGAGAACCATTTTGTTTAAAAGCTTTGTAACTGAGAATTGAATTATGTAAAGTTTTATTGAGTTTGTCTTTTAAAGTTAAAAAAGTATGTACGCATATATAAATAACTGCTTAATCTCGTTTTAAAGTTGTTGCCATATTATGTTAAAGTAATTTCACTCTAAACTATTTACCAATATGGTTTTTGGTGATAAAGAGAAATAGTGTTAAGAAAATTCATGAAAAATTGGCATCTTATTTTTTTTTTTGGTAGACATTTAAATTAAAAAATGAAGACCTAGCATAGGTTTTTTTTTTTTTTTTTTTTTTTTTTTCTCCTTTCTTTCCAAATAGGCTGGATTAGTAGAAGGTCCCACAGCTGTGGGATGTTTGAAGTAAGTCATTCTATCACAAGGCTTATGGCAGAAATAGATTTGGTTGTGACCTGACAGTCTTAGATTTACTGGTTTTTTTTTTTTTTTTTTTTTTTTTACTTTCTTCCATCCTTCTTTGCTTGAATTTTCTCATCGATTCCAGTCAAGTTCAAAGTGAAGATTTCCTTGACTTTCTTTCAGTGGTTTTGAAGGGAGGGTAGGTGGGTACATAAGGAAATGTCAACAGAATATTTTTTATAATATATGTTATAGTTAAATCTGATTTCTTTAGTTAGAAATCTTTATTTATGATGTGGCATTGGAAGATGAAGGTTAAAAGCATCCATTGGGATATGGGCCTCTGAACCTAGACAGTTCTTCTCAAAAATTCATAAAAACATTCATAATGAATGAGAATCACTGAGTAATGTTAATATTAGCTTAGATTGTAATGCTAAGTATTTTTAAGGAGTTTACAACTTTTTGGAATTATAAAAGGTGTTTTTTCAGACAATAAAGAGAAATTTGATTCTTTGCTGGGTTGGATCTATTTTGCAATCTAGTATCATTAACAGTATATATATTGCATAACTTTAAAAATATCATTAATATGTATCATTTTCTTTCTATGATTGAATGCTTATGTTGGAAATAAGTACAGCGTTGAGAGTCTGTGTTTAATATTACGTGTGTCTGCTTTGAATTTTTGTTTTGATTGACATACATTACTCCTGAGTGAGATGCTTATTGTTGATAGTATTCTTAAATAATTTGTGCAGTCTACAATTAATAATTTAACAGCAGATGGCTTTCTGTTGACTATGTTACTTCATCTTATGATTATAAAATATGCCATAATTTAGTAATTTATTTGGGGAATTTAATTAAACATTCAAGGATGAATGTATTCTGAAGTCTTACAATCTTGAATTTTATTTTATTGTTTAATAAATCATATATTATTTTCTAAAAGTTGTATGCTCAGAATAATGTAGAGATGGGAAACAGAAATATTTCAAAACTATTTTCTAGCAATAAAATTCTACATGTCTGCCTATTTGAAAATATCTTCTAATTATTGGGTTTACAGTTTTCACAGTTTGGTTTAGATCAGAAAGTTTTCAATATTTCTTAAATGAATAAGCCAACTAAAATCAGTGTAAAATATTTCACTTTTATATTTTTATGTTGAATATATAACCCATATTCATATGTAGTATTTTGCTTTATAATAGAAATTTCTCATTGTAATCGTTCCTACCAAGAAATATTTTTAATTTTAAAGTATCAGTGGTAACTGTATTTTCAGATTAATAAGAAGCTAAGAGAAATATACAGTGCTTATTCAACAAATATTTTGGTGTCTGAAAAATACTGAGACTATGGTTTAAGTCAGAATATTTCCTAATTAAACATTATTTAGGAAGAGAAAAACATTAATAGAGAAGTAAAATGCAATGTTATATGTGCTATAACACGTGATGCAAAAGAATCTTAGAACAGTGCTTAAGTCTTCTTGAGGGTTCACAGAAGGTTTTTGTGAGATTATGACGCTTCAGTTCATTTACAAGGAATTGAAGAATATTTCCAGGTGACAAGAGACAATAAAGAAGGGGTTGTGGTTCAGGGAGCGCTATGTGGAGAGGTGTGGAGGCATTTAGAGAGCAGGGCTTGGAAGAGGGCCTGTGGACCATGAGGCTGACTGGAGATGTAGGCTATAAAAGTTTTTTGGGTGTTATGCCAATAATTTTGGATATCCTGTAAGCATTGGTGAGGGATTAGAGAATTTTGAGGAGAAGAACATGTGCGCATTTACATTTTTGGAAGATTATTGTGGTCATACTGTGGAAGGGATGAGGGTAGAAAGACCAATAAGGGAAATTACTACAGTACAGGAAAGAAAGTACCTGAACTAAGTGGCAGTGAGAGTAGAAAGGGAGGGAATGAAGGATATGGAGTCAGCCCACAGGTCTTGATGATTAATTGGTTGTTGAGGTTCACAATGGTTTTTTTTGGAGTACTGAAGACAGGTATCTAGTTTGAGCTACTACTCACTGACATAGAGACTAATGGAAAGAGGGCATAGTTTTGGGACTTTAGAAGTAAACATGTCCTTTTTTAAAATTTAAATTCAATTAATTAAAATTCATGTATTAATTTCAGAGGTAGAATTCAGTGATTCATCAGTCTTATATAATACCCAGTGCTCATTACATCATGTGCCCTCATTAATGCTTAACATCCATCACCCAGTTACCTTTCCCCTCCAGCAACCCTCAGTTTGTTTCCTATGATTAAGAGTCTCTTATGGTTTGTCTCCCTCTCTGATTTCATCTTGTTTTATTTTTTCCTCTCTTCCCCCATGATCCTCTGTTTTGTTTCTTAAATTCCACATATGAGCGAGATCATATGACAATTGTCTTTCTCTGATTGACTTATTTTGCTTAACATAATACCCTCTAGTTCTGTCCATGTGGTTGCAAATGGCAAGATTTCATTTTTTTTGTTTTTTGTTTTTGATGGATGACTAATATTCCATTGTATACCACATCTTTATCATGCATCTGTCGATAGACATCTGGGCTCTTTCCATATTTGGCTATTGTGGACATTGGTGCTATAAACATTAGGGTGCAGGTGCCCCTTTGGTTCACTACATTCATATCTTTGGGGTAAATACCCAGTAGTGCAATTGCTGTGTCATAGGGTAGCTCTATTTTCAACTTTTTGAGGAAACTCCATACTGTTTTCCAGAGTGGCTACACCAGCTTGCATTCCCACCAGTGTAAGAGGGTTCCCCTTTCTCTGCATCTTTGCCAACATCGGTCATTTCCTGAGTTGTTAATTTTAGTCATCCTTACTGGTGTGAGGTGGTATCTCATTGTGGTTTTGATTTGTATTTCCCTGATGCCGAGTGATGTTGAACATTTTTTCATGCGCCTCTATGTCTTCTTTGCAGAAGTGTCTGTTCATGTCTTCTGGCCATTTCTTGATTGGATTGTTTGTTCTTTGGATGTTGAGTTTGATAAGTTCTTTATAGATTTTGGATACTAGCTCTTTATCTGATAAGACATTTGCAAATATCTTCTCCCATTTTGTCGGTTATCTTTTGGTTTTGTCCACTGTTTCCTTTGCTATGCAAAAAGCTTTTTATCCTAATAAAGTCCCAATAGTTCATTTTTGCCTTTGTTTCCCTTGCCTTTGGAGATGTGTCTAGCCACAAGTTGTTGCAGCTGAGGTGGAAGAAGTTGCTGCTTGTGTTCTTCTCCAGGATTTTGATGGATTCCTGCAGCTGATTTCTGTGCATTGATTTTATATCCTGCCATTTTGTTAAATTCCTCTATGAGTTCTAGCAATTTTGGGGTGGAATCTTTTGGGTTTTCCACATAGAGTTTCATGTCATCTGCAAAGAGTGAGAGTTTGGCTGCATTTTTGCCGATTAGGATGCCTTTTATTTCTTGTTGTCTGTTTGCTGAGGCTAGGACTTCTAGTCAATGTTGAGTAGCTGTGGTGATAGTGGACATCCTGGCCATGTTCCTGACTAAGGGGAAAAGCTCTCTGTTTTTCCCCACTAAGAATATCTGCTGGGGTGCCTGGGTAGCTCTGTCGTTAAGTGTCTGCCTTCCGCTCAGGTCATGATCCCAGGGTGTGGATCGAGCCTGCCTTGGGCTCCCTGCTCAGCAGGAGGCCTGCTTCTCCCTCTCCCGCTCCACCTGCTTGTGTTCCCTCTCTTGCTGCCTCTCTCTGTCAAATAAATAAATAAAATCTTAAAAAAAAAAAAAAGAATGATATCTGCTATCGGCTTTTCATAGATGGCTTTTATGATACTGAGGTATTTCCTACACTGTGAAGAGTTTTAATCGAGAAAGGATTCTGTACTTTGTCTAATGCTTTTTCTGCATCAAATGAGAGGACCATATGATTCTTGTCCTTTTTTTTATTAATGTAGTATATCACATTGATTGATTTGCAGATGTTGAGCCACCCTTGCATCCCAGGAGTAAATCCCACTTGATCATGGTGAATAATCCTTTTAATGTACTGTTGGATCCTGTTGGCTAGTATCTTGGTGAGAAATTTGGCATCCATATTCATTAGGGGTATTGGTCTGTAATTCTCCTTTTTGGTGGGGTCTTTGCCTGGTTTTTGGATCAAGGTAATGCTGGCCTCTCTAGGCATCTCTTGGAATGCATCCCTTTCTTCCAGGTTGCCTAATTTGTTAGCATATATTTGCTCATAATATGTTCTTTTGATTGTATTTCTTCAGTGTTGGTTGCGATCTCTCCTCTTTCATTCATGATTTTATTTATTTGGTACCTTTCTCTTTTTGACAAGTCTGGCCAGGGGTTTATCGATCTTATTAATTCTTTCAAAGAACCAGCTCCTAGTTTCATTGATCTGTTCTACTGTTCCTTTGGTTTCTATTTCATTGATTTCTGCTCTAATCTTTATTAATTCTCTTCTGTTTTATTTTAGGGTTTAGGCTTTATTTGCTAATCTTTCTCCAGCTCCTTTAGGTGTAAGGATAGGTTGTATGTTTGAGACCATTCTTGTTTCTTGAGAAAGGCTTGTATTGCTATGTACTTTCCTCTTGGGACTATCTTTACTTCATCCCAAAGGTTTTGAACAGTTGTGTTTTCATTTTCATTTGTTCCCATGAATTTTTAAAATTCTTCTTTAATTTCCTGGTTGACTCATTCATTCTTTAGTAGGATGCTCTTTAGCCTCCATCTATTTGAGTTCTTTCTAAATGTCCTCTTGTGATTGAGTTCCAGTTTCAAAGCATTGTGGTCTGAAAATATGCAGGAAATGATCCCAGTCTTTTGGTAATAGTTGAGACCTGATTTGTGACCCAGGATGTGATGTATCCTAGAGAATGTTCCATGTGTACTCGAGAAGAATGTGTAGTCTCTTGCTTTAAGACGGAATGTTTGAATGTATCTGTGAAGCCCATCTGGTCCAGTGTGTCATTCAAAGCCCTTATTTCCTTGTTGATCTTCTGCTTAGATGATCTGTCCATTGCAGTGAGTGGGGTGTTATAGTCCCCTACTATTATTGTATTATTATTAATGTGTTTCTTTAACTTGTTATTAATTGGTTTATATAATTGGCTGCTCCCATGTTAGGGGCATAAATATTTAGAGTTGTTAGATCTTCTTGTTGGATAGACCCTTTAATTACAATGTAGTGTCCTTTGTCATCTCTTATTACAGTCTTTGGATTAAAATCTAATTTGTCTGATGTAAGCATTGCTACGCCAGCTTTCTTTTGATGCCCATTAGCATGATAAATGGTTTTTCACCCCCTCACTTTCAATCTGGAGGTTTCTTTGGGTCTAAAATGAGTCTCTTGCAGGCAGCATATTGATGGGTCTTGCTTTTTTATCCAATCTGATACCTTTGTCTTTTGACTGGGGCATTTAGCCCATTTACATTCAGAGTAACTATTGAAAGATATGAATTTAGTGCCATTGTATTACCTGTACGGTCACTGTTTCTGTGTATTGTCTCTGTTCCTTTCTGGTCTATGTTACTTTTGGGCTCTCTCTGCTTAAACAATCCCATTTAATACTTCTTGTAGGGCTGGTTTAGTGATCACAAATTCTTTTAGTTTATGTTTGTTGTGGAATTTTTTTTTTTAAAGATTTTATTTATTTATTTGACAGAGAGACAGCCAGCGAGAGAGGGAACACAAGCAGGAGGAGTGGGAGAGGAAGAAGCAGGCTCATAGCAGAGGAGGCTGATGTGGGGCTCGATCCCATAACTCCAGGATCATGCCCTGAGCCGAAGGCAGACGCTTAACCGCTGTGCCACCCAGGCGCCCCTGTTGTGGGATTTTTTTTATCTCTCCTTTTATTTTACTGACATCCTAGCTGGAATAGGTATTCTTGGCTGCATATTTTTCTCATTGAGCACCCTAAATATATCATGCCAGTTCTTTCTGGTCTGCCTGGTCTCTGTGCATAGGTCTGCTGCCAGTCTAATGTTTCTACCCTTGTAGGTTACAGACCTGTTGTCCCAAGCTGCTTTCAGGATTTTATCTTTGTCTCTGAGATTTGCAAGTTTCACTATTAGATGTCGGGGTGCTGATCTGTTTTTATTGATTTTGAGGGGGGTTCTCTGTGCCTCCTGGACTTGAATGCCTGTTTCTTTTTCCAGATTAGGGAAGTTCTCTACTATAATTTGTTCCAGTACACCTTTTGCCCCTCCCCCTTTCTTCTTCTTCTGGGATCCCAATTACTCTAATATTGTTTTGCTTTATGGTATCACTTCTGTCTCGAATTCTCCCCTTGTGATCCAGTAGTTGTTTATCTCTCTTTTTCTCAGCTTCTTTATTCTTCATCATTTTGTCTTCTAGATCACTAATTCTCTCTTCTGCCTCATTTATCCTAGCAATTAAAGGCTCCATTTTTTATTGCATCTCGTTAATAGCCTTTTTGATTTAGACTTGATTAGATTTTAGTTCTTTTATTTCTCCAGAAAGGGATTCTCTAGTGTCTTCTATGCTTTTTTCAAGCCCAACTAATATCTTTATAATTGTTATTCTGAACTCTAGTTCTGACATCTTACTTATAGCCATACTGATTAGGTCCCTGACAGTCAGCAATGCCTCTCGTTCTCTTTTTGGAAGTGAGTTTTTCCATCTTGTCATTCTGTGCAGAGAAAAATAGATGAACGAGAGAACAAAATATTAAAATGGCAACAGCGATCTCAGAGAAATATTCACTAAACAAATCAGAAAAGACCTGAAGGCAAAAAAATAAATAAAAAAAAAAAAAAGGAAATCTAAACAGGAGAACAGAATAGAGCAATACACTGGATCCTGTGTGTATTTTCGTCTGTTTGTTAGAAAACTAGATCCCAATATTGTAAAGAAAGAAATACTTACATATGTACAGAAATAAATTTAAATACAATGAAAGGCTAGAATGCACCTGTAAAAATGAAAATTAAAAGAGAAAAAAAATATAAACAGGTGAACAGAACGGAGCAATATGCCATTATATCCTAGGTGTGTTTTGGTCGGTTTGTTAAAAGAAACTGTATCTCAAAATTGTAAAGAAAGAAAAACGTATATATACACACATATATATGTATATATGTGTGTGTGTGTGTATATATATATATATATATATATATATATAAATCATTGGAAAGATAGAATGTAACTGTAAAGATGAAAATTAAAAAAGACTGACAGAACAAAAAAAAAGAAAAAGAATATTATCAGACAGGTGAAGAGAACAGAGCAATACACTATATCCTGGGTGTATTTTGGTCTGTTTGTTATAAGAAACTGCATCCCAAAATTGTAAAGAAGGAAAAACCTATATGTATGTATGTATGTATATACACACACACACACACACACACACACACACACATATGTACACACATGTATATATATGTATAAAATTAAATACAATGAAAGGATAGAATATAACTGTAAAAATGAAAATTAAAGATTAAAAAAGTTGATAAAATAAGAAATTGGTTGAAAAAGTAAAGAAAAAAAATTAAACTTGAAAGACTAAAGAATCATGGGAAAAAACCATGAATTCTATATACTATTTTCCCCTAATCTGGGGTTTTGCAGTTCTCCATGATTGGTAACCTTGGTGTTAGCTGGATGTTCTTGCTGATCTTCTGGGGGAAGGGCCTGTTGTGTTGATTCTTAAGTGTCTTTGCCAGGGGCCAGGCTAAGTAATCTGCTCCGGATTGCTCTTTGCGGCTCTTGCTCCTGGAAGGCTTTAGAGGATGAGGATGAAAATGGCGGCCTCCCAACCTCCAGCCCCTGAGCCAAAAGCTCCAGGCCCCACTCCTCAGTGTGACCGCAGGGAAAAGCAGTCAGTCATTCCCATCTCCCTGGTCTCCATCCACGCTCTGTGCTCACCCAACTTGTGACCCAGTGTTTCCAGCTCAGGCCTGTGACCCCGCTTCGAGTCTCCAAACCCTGCAGACTCCTGCGTCGTGCATCCATCCTGCTCCTCCTGGGGCGGAGGGGTGGGGGTCTCACTGGTTTTGCCGTTTTCTGGGCCCCTGCTTTGTGAGTGGTTGCCCGAGGGTGCTGGAGTTTGTGGTTTATGGCAACCCTGAGCTGAAAGCCCAATGCTGGGCTTGCTGATTGCAGCCGGCTTCCCTGCTCTGATGCCTGGGAACTCTGCTCACTGAGACACCCCTTGTCTCCCTATGACCCCGAGGGCCCTGAGACCGTACTTCTAGGATTCTGCTCCACTTCACCACCTTTCAGGCAGGAATGTCCCCCACTGGAGCCGCCTTCTAAAAGTTCCGATTTTGTGCTCCTCTGCTCTTATCACTTGCTGGTATCCGGCATAGGGTGGCTCCCCCTCCCCCCGCCAGGTTTATTTTCCCATATATCCTCTTGGATTCACTTCTCTGCACCTCCTACCTTGCAGAAAGTGGTCACCTCTCTATTTGTGGAGTTGCAGCTATTCTTTTCTTAAATATCTAGTTGAATTCACAGGTGTTCAGAATGATTTGGTAGCTATCCAGCTGAATTCCTGGGACCAGATGAAACTAAGGTCTCCTACTCCTCTTGGACCTGTCCGTTATTTGTGAGATGTCAGAGAACAGCTTAAGGAATGTCCAAGTAGGCAGTTGGATGTCTATAGATCTGGAGCCCAGGAGACAGAAATTTGGAAGTTAGCATACTGCTCCCAAACTCATTGCATCAATTTTATTTTTCAGTTTGTTAATGACTCTCTAAGAAAAGGGTAAACATAATGAGAGTAAGTAGAATTTAGAAATTGGGTTAGAGAAACTTTGGAAAGATAAATGTCTGTGTATAGTCTATTTTGGATTTTAAGGAAACTGGGATTCGTTTCTACTACCAATAAATTTGAATTCTCTGCCACCAGCTGTCTCATATGATCAGTGAAGTTGTCTTAAGGGAAAGGAGAGCAGATAATGACCCAGCTGTTCTGGAGACATACAAATTTAAGGGATGCCTAACTTTTTAATGTATATTCAGCTCACTTGGGTGCATTATCTGTGTGTGGGGGGGGTTGTTATATGCACCAATATTTCTTTCAGTTGGTGTGGGAAATTGAGAGTTGACAGGGTAAAATCACTACAGTGAGCAAGAATAATTGTTTTGATGCTATTACCACTCATTTATTTCAAGACTGCAGAAATAAACCTGGTCCAATATTTAATATTCCAACATTTTTTATGTATCATATATAATACATGAGTATGAGTTTTGGATGCTGTGTTATTTCCAGGACAATTTAAATCTGTGCTTTAATTTAAGTGAAGTTTCATATGAGTTAAGAATTTTATATTTGGACTTTTGAAGTTTCAATATTCTGTGTCATGGAGATATTTTTGTTAATTTTTAAATTGTGATATGTATAAACATACAGAAAAGCAAGTTTAAACATACTGTATTGCCATACGTATTTGAGATTGCTGAATATTCCATCAACTTACAGAACATAATTTAAACACCATTTATAATAACCCCAAAAATAAATACCAGGGACTAAATTCAACAAGATGTACAAGACTAATTTGGGAAAAATTGAATAACTTTATTGAAAGATGTAAGAGCTAAATAAATGGAGATAGATACTATGCTTTTGGGTGGGAAAACATAAGAATAGAAATTCTTCCCAAAATGAAACCATTAAGTTCAATATAATTCTGATCAAAATCTCAACTAGTATTTTTTTTACAGCATTAGACAGTCTGATTTTAAAATTGCCATAGAAGAATAAAGGTCAAGAAGAATGAAGCAGTTTTCAAGTACAATATGGGTAGACTCCTCCTACTACATATCAAATTTATACCTTGCCATATAAAACAATAGTAAATTAACTAGTGTGGTAATTACACAGGTAAACAAACTATTGGAACAATCTACATTTTCAGCCTTTGCCTAACTCATTGTATACAACTACATGCTAGCCAACTCAAATTGTATATGCCAACATCATGCTGGGAATTGCAGTACTATGCTTTGGTATTGCTACTCTCTGCAGAATTCCCTTCATCCCCATAGACTGTACTGAATCTAAGATGCATTATTATTTTATGTACTGCTAAGAAAAAGTTGCCACTTAAACTGACATATCATCATTGCTGGGTATATTCTGTTTCAGAGATTTTAAAACATGAAAATATGTGTCTTAGGATCTTTGGAACATGGTATTTAAAATGCCAGGGTCTCCAGAAAGAATATTCCTGGTTTTTCTTATCTGTAAGTAAGTTCTTTCACTAAGAATTTGCAGAGCATTTATTTTATCTTTTTGTGAAAATTTTACAACCAACATATACAAAACCTTTTCCTCTCGGTTTTCTCTCTCTGAATGTAGGCCTCTTTGACAATAATCCTAAGAGGACAAATATTGAGCACCTACTGTGGGGCGCCTGGGTGATTCCATCAGTTAAGCATCCGACTCTTGATTTTGGCTCAGGTCATGGCCTCGGGGTTGTGAGATCTTGACCCTTGAGGCCTGTAACCCTAGGCATGTAGCTTTCTTGGGATTCTCTTTCTTACTCTGCTGCACCCCACCCCTCACCTTTTTCTAAAAAAAATACAAAAAAATTGAGCACCCACTGTATATTCTGTGGTAGTTGCTTTAAGGATATTATCTTGATCTTTAGACAATTCTGCAAGGCCATTACTGTTATCCAGATTTTTATGTAGGAAACTGAATCTTGGAGTTTAAGATTACAGAACCAGGATTGGAACCCCAGACTGCTTGACTTTAAAGCCATGACATATCACATCACACTGCATTTCTGCTGCATTTCTGCCTCTCTACTTCCTTACCCTGATTACAGTAAGCTAGTTGAGTGTAGAAACCATGTATTTTGCATCTTTGTATTCTCCATACTTTCTTACTCATTTCTCGAACCTACTGAGTGGTTTTATCTATTTAATAGATAAAATTAGAGGAGGAGATTAGGGCACCCCTTCAAGAATTCTTTAAATATTTGTTCAGTGTTCATTTCTGTGTGGGATTGAGCACAGGCAGGGAAAATTGAGGCTGAACTATTCCTTTAATATCAATTAATAGATTAAATAATAAAATACCACTTCCCAATTCAATGAACTTTTGAATATTTTGGAAAAGTAATTTCAAATAAAAACTTATATATTCATGATAGAAAAATTAAAAAGTGAAGAAAAAAGATTAACACATTTATCAAGAATACACTATGTATCGAGCACTTCCCATTTTCTAGTGTATTTATGTCACATTATTATGACTATGTAAACATAACAGAGCTATGTAAAGTACAGTGTTCACTTTTTTCTCTTGTATGAATTTTTTTTTTTAAAGATTTTATGTATTTATTTGACAAACACAGAGACAGCGAGAGAGGGAACACAAGCAGGGGGAGTGGGAGAGGGAGAAGCAGGCTTCCCTCTGAGCAGGGAGCCCAATGCGGGGCTCGATTCCAGGACCCTGGGATCATGACCTGACCTGAAGGCAGGCGCTTAACGGCTGAGCCACCCAGGCGCCCCTCTTGTATGAATTTTTTTTAAGTTAATAATTTTCCCGTTTGCTCAGTTTTCATTGTACCAATTTCTAATTCTTACCTTAAACTCTGACCAAACTCTAAACTCTTTTCAGCATGACAAACCAATAACATAATCAGTGTTGTTATTGTTTCTTAGAGACATTCCTTCTGGAGCCCTAGGCCCGCCCTCTTCCTTCAATTTAGATTTCTTATGTCTCTTTTCTTTGTTAGAGACCTGTTTTTCCTGTTTTCTGTATTTCCCTTTTACTTGTTCTAATTCCTCAATTTTAATTCCTCTAATAGTTTTTTGAGAAAGAATGCACAAAGGTTACATTCTGCCTCCCCTCCACCGCCCACAGAATTTAAAGTGATATGTTGATGTGGAGTTAATTCTTCTCTAACTGCAGTAAATTCTAGTATTTTTTTTCCCCAAACTGCCCAATAGTAAAAACGAATTTTCTTATTCTGTAGTTAAATAATTTAGGAGGAAAAATATGGTGAACTTTTAGTTTGTTGAAACTTTTCCTCTCCAGTTTACTACTGTCAAAGATTTCAGGTTGAATTTAACACATGATGAAACACATGGAGATTTAGAGAAAGCATGGCTAATAAAACTCCTTATATAAAAGAGGTAATGTCAGTTGTAAAGAGTGTCATGGCTCTGTTTTCATTAATATAATGGCATTTACTTTAAATAATTCTTGGTTTAAATGAAAACATCTAAATTGTAGTGTTTAAAGGCAATTATAACCTAATTTCCATATAAAGATGTCCAAGGTACAATCTAAATATAGTTTAAATGGAAAAAATGTCTTTTATAATTGCCTATGGAAAAAAATTAACCAGAGTATGCATGTTGCCTTATCTTTTATGGTTTTTAAGTGGAAGCTTTCTGTTTCTGACATTGCAGAGAAGCCTTTTCACATAAATAACCTCCCATAAATCATTTCAGAATGTCTAAGTAAGGGCCTGAATAATAATTTTTTTCTTGAGTAGTCTGCAAATGACATCTCAGTCATTAACTACTTTAGGATAAAAGCATTTTGCTAACATTGAGCTTCACTCAAAATCCTTAACTTGTTTAGATTGGCATATGCTGTTTATAGTATTGTATTTGACTTGTTTGCTAGATGTCTTTTTTTTTTTCCCCTTAGTAAGAAATTTTACTGTTAGTTAGCTTGTCAGACATCATTATAAATAGGGAGATAAAAATCTTGGTGGTAGATTGCAGTGTTTTATACTGAGCATTATTGATCCATAAAGACTTACACTATATTATTCTAAGGTTGTCATTGCTAGAAAGGACTGAGGAAGGATTAAGGAACTACATTGACAGAAGTCATCATTTTAATGACAGGCAATTTAGTTTGAGGTAACTGAAGCAGGGAAAAATGCAATCAGTCATCACAGCGAGGATTTTCACAAATGTTTACCAGTCTATAATGAATGTTGGGTAGATCATCAAGGTCATTTGATAGCTTCTCTGAAAGTAATGTTTTCATATTTTAACAAAGCAATTCTAGTATTTTAAATAAACTATTATGTCCAATTTCTAAGTTCTGTGGTACATTGAATTAGTGAAATACAAAGTTTTAACAGGTTGGGAAACATGAAAAAAAATTCAGCTACTTCATTAAGCATTTTATTTCATTCTTGGAATTAGAAATGTTATTTTCTCCCCAGTGATAGGTTTCTTCAAATGTCTGGCTAAGGAATACACATAAAGGATAATTTAGTATTGGATCATATTTACTTTATTGTTATTTGTTTTCAAGTTTTAACACAGTGTTAAAAATTTTATGTGTAACAGCTCTTCAGATTGTTTTCTTTTGATTATCTTGAAGGGTAAATCTACATGTGTTACCTTCTACCTGGGATTCCACATCCAATTAGTTCTGGAATCGTAAATGGGGAGGATTGCTGTGTTAGGAGATTAGAACCAGTTAAGAAAGTGAGGGTATATGTTGCTCACTGGTTGAGAAAGCTTTAGAGGTAGTTTTGGGTTCAAATTTAGGCTCTTTTACTGGATGGGTTCCAATCAAGTGGAATAAATCTTTTCTGCAGAATGGGAATAATCATACATTGCCCATGTGGTGGTTGTGAGGATTAATCTCATAGTTTTTGTAGGGGTCTTATAGTTCTTGACACAAAATAGCACTTCAAAGATGTTTGATTTCATTCTTCTTCTCCACCTCTCCTGTGTGAGAGCAAAGGTAAAACAATTGATCTCTTCAGTGGCAATAGTGGTAGGTAGAAGGGAGGCATGGTTATTATTTTACTTTCCAATGAAGATATACTCAGGGTTAGTCACAATAGGCTTACCATAGACCAAGACAATTAGAAGGTAAAAATTGTGGCTTAAAAAATTGTTTTAATGATTTCATGAAACTGTTTTGATTTAATTTACTGCATCCCCTCTCCTTCTCACGAAACAAAACAAAAAACCTGTCTTCGTTTATTTGACCAAATGGTTTATTGGAGCTTGTGTCATAGGTACTACCCCAGTTAACCAGAATTAGCATCGTAGTTTTATGGTGAAGGAAATATCCTTGCCACCTACTTTATAAGTTACACATTTGCATTTCATTCAGCATTCATGGTAAGTAATCTTAAAGGTCATTAAATTCTGTCTGTCTGTCTCTTTGTCTATCTAGAATTCTGAGTGAATTGATAGTTATTTGTGGAGGGAATGCTCATATAGTTGAGGAGCTCTGGTTTGGGGTTGCACAGAACTGAACTTTATTTGTGAGTTAATCACTTCCCTTGTGTGGACTTACGTAGCTATTTAACCTCTTTGATCCTCAGTTTCCTTATATCCTTAATTAGGATAGTAATAGTACATGGGGCACCTGGGTGGCTTAGTCGGTTAAGCATCTGACTCCTGATTTCAGCTCACGTCTTGATCTTAGGGTTGTGAATTCAAGCCCCGTGTTGGGCTCCACTCTGGGTGTGGAGCCTACTTTAAAAAAAAAAAAAAAAAAAAAAGGATACTAATAGTACCTACATTTGTGGTTCTGTTTTTAATTAAATAAGATAATATGTGTGTCTTGAAAAATGAGAACAAAGCCTGAGGATCACACTTCCTGATTTCAAACTATGTTAGAAACCATAATAATCAAAACAGTATGGTATTGACATAGACATATAGGTTAATAGAGCAGAATAGAGAACCCAGAAATAAACCCCACATAGATGGCCAATTAATTCATGACAAAGGAGCCAAGAATGTACAATGGGGAAAGAATAGTTTCTTAAATAGTGATATTGGAAAAATTGGACAGCCACATGCAAAAGAATGAAACTGGATCACTATCTTATACCATACACAAAAATTAACTCAAAATGGATTAAAGACTTGAAAGTATGACCTGAAACCATAAAAATCCTAGAAATAAACATAGGTGGTAAGCTCCTTAACATCAGTCTTGGCAATGATTTTTTGAATTTGATACTTAAAGCCAAAGGCAGCAAAAGCAAAAATAAACAAGTGGGACTACATCAAACTAAAAAACATTTATACAGTGAAGGAAACCATCAACAAAATGAAAAGGCAGCCTACTGAATGGGAGAAAATAATTTCAAATCCTGTATCTGATAAGGGGTTAATATCCAAAATATATAAAGAACTCATACAACTCTGTGGCAAAATAACAGAATAAAAAATGGGCAGAGGATCTGAATAGACATTTTTCTAAGGAAGACATACAGATGGTCAACAGTTTCATGAAAAGGCGATCAGCATCATTAGTCACCAGGGAAGTGCAAATCAAAAGCATAATGAGATATTGCATCACACCTGTTAGGAAAGCTGTTATCAAAAGGAAGAGATAATAGGTGTTGGTGAGGATGTTAGTGGGAATGTAAATTGGTGCAGCCAGTGTGGAGGTTCTCAAAAAATTAAAAATAGAGCTGCCATATGATCTAGTAATTTCACTTGTGGATATTTATCTGAAGGAAATGAAGTGCTAGCTTTAAAAGATACATGGAACCCTAATGTTCTATGCACCATTACTTACAATAACTAAGACATGAATAGCAACCTAAGTGTCCATCAATGGCTGAATGGACAAAGAAAATGTATATATACAGTTGACCCTTGAAGATCGCAGGGGCTAGGGGTGCCAACCCCCTGTGCAGTTGAAAATCCAGATATAGCTTTTGACTTTCCCCCCACAAAATTTAAGAACTAATAGCCTACTGTTGACTGGAAGCCTTACCTATAACAGTTGATTAACACACATTTTGTATATTATATGTATTATATACTGCATTCTTAAACTGGGGGGAAATGTTATTAAGAAAATCATAAGGAAGAGAAAATATACTTATGATACTATATTGTATTTCTTGAAAAAAAAAACGCATATTTAAGTGGACCCATGCAGTTCAAAGCCATGTTGTTGAAGGGTCATCTGTGTGTGTGTGTGTGTGTGTGTGTGTGTGTGTGTGTGTACATATACACACAGTGAAATATTATTCAGCCATAAAAAAGGAAAGCTTGCCATTTGTGACAAGATGGATGGGCTTTGAGGGCATGATGTTAAATGAAATAAGGCACAGAAAGACAAATACCATATGATCTCACTTATATGTAGAATCTTAAAAAAACCCCAAATCCAGCCAACTCATAGATAGAGAATAGATTGGTGGTTATGAGAGGTGGGTGAAAGTGGTTAAAAGGTGCAAACTTCCAGTTATAAAATAAATAAGTCATGGGATACAACATACAGCATGGAGACTATTGTTAATTATACTGTTTTATATATTTGAAAATTGCTAAGAGAGAAGATCTTAAGTTCTCATCACAAGAAAAATTTATAAATATATGTGGTGATGGATGTTAACTAGACTTGTGATCATTTCACAATATATACAAAT
Organism: Ursus americanus; assembly: GCF_024610735.1. Taxonomy (NCBI): domain Eukaryota; kingdom Metazoa; phylum Chordata; class Mammalia; order Carnivora; family Ursidae; genus Ursus; species Ursus americanus. The sequence continues at coordinate 4,322,204 of NC_142131.1, forward strand.
ATGGGAAATATGGAATCATTATATTCTATACCTGAAACTAATGTTATATATCAATTATATCTCCATTTGAAAAAGATAATATATGTAGAAGTCCTAATATACACAAAGTACCTATTGTTAACTGTTAATTATGATTACTTTTTTCATACCATACTCTGTGGATTAATTTATTTTTATATACATGTATACATATATGTATAAAAATAACTGTATTCATAATGTAAATTTTAATAGGTCACGATTATGTAATACATTTCTGTCAAAGAGAATATTGGTCTTATTTTAAGTGAAGTAAGAGACCCTGTTACTTGGAAAGTGTGGGGTAATTTGTTATAAGAGTCATAGCTAACATTTGTTGGTTGCTCTGTATGTGCCCCATATTTTGCCAATATATTAGTTCATTTAATTCTCACTATGACCCTATGAAGTCCATAGGTTGTTACTAACAACCTTTTATAGATGAAGAAACTGGGACACAGATTAATTTGCTCAAGGTCATGTAGGTAGTAAATGGGGTAGCCAGAAATTCTTGTTCTGGAGATCTTTGACGAGTTCTTACCTATGTTTCCTCTCTACTTCTCTTACTAAGTACTTGGAAGGTTTTTTCCAGCAGGGTGAAAGGAACTTCATGAAATATTAGCATGTCACAAATAGATACATGGCAAAACCTCCCATTTATATCTGAGTCCCTGAGCGGGTTATTTTATAGTTGTTATAGTTTGTGATCTGTTGGCAGGTATATCCAGCTCACACCATGGACCAGTCCATAAATGTGTTCTTATGAAGTTGCCTGTAATGATAGATTCCTTCATGGTAGAGGCCCATCTTCACAGTGTGTGCACTGTAGTACCTTCCAGTTTTTTCTCCACAGTTTGAACCTGTGTTGTAATGAATAAAGAGAACTTCTAGGGCTTTGCCGCGTTCAGGCTTTGCGTACATGGTGTGTGTGTATGTGTGTTCTACCACTGACCAGATTACTGAATGGGTAGAGGAAGAAAAGAAAAAGCCTAAGAGAGTCCAGACTTATTTCATAGATTAAGTCTTGAGTTTGGAGCAGCCTCTCTCCTTTTCAGTGTTACTTTTCCTCAGCAGTGATCCTTTTCTAGCTGAGCTTGGCTCTGGAATTTAGAAGGCCCTGAAAAAGTGTGATGAATAAATATTAATGAATGGGTGAAATGAATGTTCTCTTGAGCCTGTAGCTTTCTTTTCTCATCACAATCAAACAGATACTGGGTAGAGAGTGGGAGGAGAAGCAGCTGCCACATATGGATGTGACTTGGATATTTGTAGGATTATTAGAGAAGATAGGCCTTCTCAGACAGAAAGGGAAGCAAGCTCCAATTTTAGTGATTTATTTCAGTGGTTCACTAGGGACAGTGAGCCTATCAAGTGTCATGATTTCTATCATGATTTGCTTGGTTATTAGGTATTGATTTTCATTAACTGTATTTTTTCCTGTTGCTATTCTTATTTTTCTTTTTTACATCATCCTTATTCACCAAATCATTTGTCTTCATCATTTCTGCTGTTCACCTGGATGTAATTATTGAAAAGGGGTGGACATGCATGTGCACACCAGGGGAGAGGGAGAGGAGACAGAGGAAGATGTTTACCAAAAATTAGACTTTTGGGGGTGAATTTCAGCAGTCTATTATTCTTTTTTTATTTTTTTATTTTAATGTTTTTTTTTATTATATTATGTTAGTCACCATACAGTACATCCCTGGTTTCTGATGTAAAGTTCGATGATTCATTAGTTGCGTATAACACCCAGTGCACCATGCAATACATGCCGTCCTTACTACCCATCACCAGCCTATCCCATTCCCCCACCCCCTCCCCTCTGAGGCCCTCAGTTTGTTTCCCAGAGTCCATAGTCTCTCATGGTTCATTCCCTCCTTCTCTTTATCCCCCCTTTCTTCTACCGATCTTCCTTTTTCTTGTTCCATAGATGAGAGAAATCATATGATAATTGTCTTTCTCTGCTTGACTTACTTCACTTAGCATTATCTCCTCCAGTGCCGTCCATGTTGCAGCAAATGTTGAGAACTCGTTCTTTCTGATAGCTGAGTAATATTCCATTGTATATATGGACCACAACTTCTTAATCCAGTCATCTGTTGAAGGGCATCTCGGCTCCTTCCACGATTTAGCTATTGTGGACAATGCAGCAGTCTATTATTCTTTATTATTAAGCGACTTTCCTCTTTCTGGTAATATTAAAAAGGGATATGGGAGAAATAGTTTAAGAAAATATTGTTAACATAGAACTTTATATAAACTATATACAGAGAAAAGTAATTTTAAATGGCATCTATCCTCAAGGTTCATGGCTAATGAATGCTCTGTTTCTTTGTTTTTAATAGATAAATTTCCTTAGGAACATAGTTTTTCACACAACGAATCTAAAGCTGTTAAATGCATGACTTCTCTGCATTTGGAAATGTGTTAGGGAGTCACCCTCTTTTCAGCCCATCACTGCAGTGGAGTGTAGAGAAATGCATCACTTCTTGTTAGGGTGTCTGCAGACATTGGGAGTTTCTCAATCTTTAAGGCTCCCTTTTCATTCTTAAGTGTTTCTACTCTTTTTAAGAATCTCTTTGTGTGGTAACCTACCTGGCATCCCTCCTTTTTACCTCCCTTGGATGTCTTATAAATGACTGGGGACTGTTTACTTCTCTAATGTCTTTCAGTCTACATGTTTGAAAAACTTGGTTTCAAAGTTGTTGAGGAGACCTTTTAGCTTTGGATACTTGATACTGCTGCTTTTTTTGTTTTTGTCAGGATCTGCCTAGTGTCCCATTGAGGGGGCTGTAGCCACACTACTGCACACTGATATTTGTAGTAATAGGGGGAAATGCATTTCAGGGTAGTATTAACGTTTTATTTGGTATTTTAAGTAATGAATTAACCTGGTAGGAAAACGTCATCTAAAAGATTTCAGCCGACATTATTCTTTGAATGTCTGTTTTGTGGCAGTACTATCTTAGGTGTTGGAGATTCAAAAATAAACAATGCATAGTCCTCTTTTTGGAGAGATCTTTGGGTGGTAGTGGAGTGGTAGAGAGTATGATGAGGAGAGCCAATAGTATTTTCATGTTCTTGCCTCACCTCAGATTGCTACAAGTGTGAAGAAGCAAGATTCTTCTGTGCACCAGCTTTAGGGTCATGTGGACCAGTGCTGATATTAAAAATGAATAAAAATGGGGACACCTGGCTGGCTCAGCCAGTAGAACATGCAGCTTGATTTCAAGGTCTTGAGTTTGAACCCCATGTTGGGTGTGGAGATTACTAAAAAAATAAAAGTAAACCTGCTTAAAAAAAATAAAATAAAAATGAAGGAATTTGATGAGAGGAGGCACAAAAAGGTAAAGCACAGAGGATTTGGGGCAGTGAAAATATGCCATATGACACATAATTATGGATACATGCCATTCTACATTGTCTAAACCCATAGAATGTACAACATCAAGAGTGAACCATATTGTAAAATACTATGGACTTCAGTCATTGTATGTTCATCTGTTGTTAACAAATGTACCACTCTAGTGGGAGATGTTGTTAATGGAGGAGGTCATGCATATGTGGGGTCAGGGGATGTCTGGGAAATGTCCGTACCTTCCCTTCAATTTGTTGTGAACCTAAAACTGCTTTTAAAAGGAAATTTTTTAAAAAGATTTTATTTTTAAGTAATCTCTACACCCATCGTGGGGCTCGAACTCACAACCCCAAGATCAAGAGTTGCATGCACAACCCACTGAGCCAGCCAGGTGCCCCCCCAAAAAAGAAATTCTTCATCAAAAAAATGAAGGAGTGCACACATTTATTCATCCATACCCAATAACTGATCTTGATTGAGTTAGGCATATTGTGTACATCCTCTTATTAAATTCTTCAGATTATTCCTGTCTTGGATTATCTTGAGATACTTTTGCTCTGATCATGGAGCTCATCTAAGCTATAGATTGAAAACTTTTGTAATACTATAAGGAAATAATACATTCCAAGATAATTCATATAGTTGGTTTTAAAATCCTTAAATTAAAAACCTATAAAAAAGAGTTATAACATGTAGTAATTGATACTCTTTTGAGTCGTGTTTATGTAACTTTAAAGAAATGAATCTCTCCCGTTTGTCATTTTTTCAGGGGTTGAAATTCTAGCTCTTTAGTTTGATACTTAAAAATAAATTCAACATAGTTCTGATTGAACAGTTTATCAGGGAAGGAGTGAAGAATCAGGCTTTCTGAAATGACTGAAGTATTGTGCCAAGTGGCTGATGCATCTCAGAAGAAAAACATGAGAATTTATATAATCTAAAGTTCTGGTCCTTTTCTGATAAGGTTGAACCAGAGCCGTTTCATGGTTACAGATTTGCCTTTAAACCTTATCCTTTGAGATAAAATGCTTTGAAAGTAAAAAGAGGAAAGTGCTAGGTAAAGTTAGGTATAGAAGCCATGGCACATATATGCATGTGTGCATACACACACACCCCACTCCATTAAAACTGCTGCCTTTTTGGAATAAAATGAAAATAGAAATGTCATTTACTCATGATTTATTCATAAGCTGCTTATCCAGCTTATGGATCATCCAGACTCTTTATTTCTCTTTATTCTACTCTTCTCCCATCAGCTGCCTACTCATAAACCTCTAGTTTTTTTTCTCATTACCAACTCTGCTAGAGGGTGGAACATGCCTGGGACACACAATAATTTAGCCAACTTTGTACCTTGCTAACAGTGATCAAACAAAGATCCAAAATTAGTTGGGAATTATCTTTGGCATATAGTTGCTTATGCCATCCCTATTTATTAATATAAGGGATAAATGAAAGTTGATTTTTTAAATAGTAAAGTTAAGAAAACGTATTTGAAACAACATGATCATTAGTTTTTCATAACATCCTAGAGATAGGTCTCCACTCAGATGTTACTTCCTCAGGTAGGCCCTTCCCGGTATAACACAGCCTAATAAAGCAGCCCTACTCATTCTTATCTTCTTATCCAACTTTATCTGTCTTCATAGGACATATTTTGTTCATCTACTTGTCCATGCACCTGTATATTTGGATTGCAAATGCTCTGGTGGATAGTTGGTCTTACTCACTCCAGCACAGTGTCTGCCTTGGAATAGGCACGACGTATTTGTTGAATAAGCCATAGACAAAGGAGGCAATTTTTGCTATGCTATAGAAATGAAAATTAATAATAACTTTGCCAAGGTTAACATTACTACTGGTAGGGGTTGGATTAAGTAACATTCTGAATCTTATACTGCATATCTGAAGTGTTGACAATTTACATAAATAAGAATTTCCAACTATTTAAATTTGTTAATCTGTATCTAAACTAGAAGTTGAATAATTTGTGGTTATGTATCATTTCATAGTGGAATTTTTTGATTTTCAGTCCAGTAGCAATAATTTGGTCTGTTTTATTAATGTGTCCTAAAGCATATCTTGGAAATATTGCTTTTGTTATGTTTGGAGAATTTTGTGCATAGCTGTTTCAGAAATGCTAGATTTTCTGTTACATGTTAACTGAGAAGTCTATTGAAAAAAGTAATCTCAAACCGTTTAGATTTGTGTGTATAAATTTAGAAACTTGGGACTAAAAGTAAGGGTAAACATTTTAGAATATACACTTTCACACGTAAAAGTATTATCAAGGTGGCATTTGCAAGTGGTATTTAATGAACTTACAGTCCATACCAACCCAGAAAATTAAGATTGGGTGTATACACTATGCAGAATTTTCTACAAATATTCTGAGTATTTATTTATAAACATGTTTTGTTGTTTAATAGATTATGTAACACAATGCCAAATACACATTATATTATCAATAATTAGTTTTCTTGATTTAAGTTATTTTTATTTAGGGAAATTGAATCTCTAATGCCAACTAGATTTTTAAAGATTCCCTACATAGTTTTTACTAATATTTGTTATGGGAAAATCCTGAAAATATTATGCTAGTTAAAAATTTTTCCTAATATAATGTTAAATACCTTTAATAGTAAAAACCTTTTAAAATAATTTTTTGGGGAACTGTAAGTAGTTGCAATTTATTATGCTATAGAATAAATGTAAATTTCCCAATCATTAGAGTTGTTAAAAATTATTTCTCAGTATTCAAACATTAAAATTAGTGATGTAGTTACTGTTAATAATTGTACCTTACTTTAAGCTACAGTGTGAAATTTCAAGCAAATTTTGGTTCCTATTTAAAAGTCTGGAAAAGATTCTTATATTTATCTATGCCTCAACTCTACCACAGTCACTCATCTATCACATTCTAAAATTTAGAAACTTGAAGGAATTTGAATTAGTTTACCTGTGTCAGAGAAAGCCAAAGGACATTTAAGTATCTATATGAAAAGAAGTATATTGCATTTCTGTAGAAGTTAAATTTAATTGTGGTCTTGAATCTTGCTATTCGAAGTATGATTTCAGGAACCAGAAGAACTTTATTTATTTTTTTTAATTTTTATTTTGTTAAAGATTTTATTTATTTATTTGACAGAGAGAGACAGGCAGTGAGAGAGGGAACACAAGCAGGGGGAGTGGGAGAGGAAGAAGCAGGCTTCTAGCGGAGGAGCCTGATGTGGGGCTCAATCCCATACACGGGGATCACGCCCTGAGCGGAAGGCAGATGCTTAACGACTGCGCCACCCAGGCGCCCCCAGAAGAACTTTAAAGTTTGCTAGAAATAGAGGATCTCAGGTCCCCACATCAGACTCAACTGTATCAGAATTTGCATTTTAACAAGATGTGATGTGTATACACATTGAAGTTTGAGGTGCTCTGGTTTAGAATAAGCTGGTCAAGTAAAAATGAAAACAGGACTTGACTTTAGGATACTGAATGTTGTTTTTCAGAGATTATTAAGATATTTAATAATAGCACAAGTTCCATAAGTCTTGTTGGAAGCAAGCATGTTAGTGTATATGTGAGCCCTGAGAACAGTGGTTGCTTTAGTTATCTCTTGTAAATGATACAGAGATTGACAAAATGCAATTGAGCTTTGGGAAATCACAAGTAGGATCTTTTCGGTGTGTGCTGATTTTTTTCATTAAATCTTTATAAAGTGGTATTAGGTTGAACATACTCTAGACATAGTAAGTTGAGAAGAGTAAGTAGTTTTGGCTACAATGGCTTTTCTCTTCTGTCATTTAGAATTGTATATGGTTAATTGGGCCATTTGTCTAGATTTAAGAATTGTATTAGGATCTCTAAATGCCAAAGTGAAAGTCCTTTCCTGAAGATGAGTATCAATAGTTTTGTTTTGTTCTTTTCCCTGATTAGGTAGAATGATAAATCAGTATTTCAAGAAGACAGGGGCTACTGCCTTAGGTTAGTCATATCATCAGAGCAACGAAAAGGGCAATGAAATAATAAGTGTCCAAACATGAAAACAGAAAAAATCTTTTTAATGTAGACAAATCATTGATTAAAACAAAATTCTAAATTATTCTTTCGTTTTTTCTAAAAAGAGTTTTGTGTTCTTGACAGTTTAATTCATCTAATAGTTTTTTAATGTAGAACTAATACATGGATTATGGGTAAAAGAAGTGCAGCTTTGACCCTATCCCAGTGTCAGTGAAAGTTGAAAATATATTTATCTTCTGTTGTTATGATTGTCTACAATTTTTTATGTTTACTAATATTACATAGCATTAGGAAGTGTAAACTAGGGAAGCAGAAAATAATCATCAGCTGGTGGAGTGCCTGGCTGGCTCAGTTGGTAGAGCATGTGACTCTTGATCTTGAGTTCAAGCCCCATGCTGGGTGTAGAGATTACTTAAAAAAATAAAATCTTGTTTTTTTTTTTTAAAGGAAAGAATCGACTGGTTTATTCTTCTTTCATTGAAATTTGAAGAGTTATAGTTGGTACTTTAATATTAGTAGATTTGTTCTACTGAAGTTATCATAATGAATCAGTAAAGCTGGCAAAGCCTAGAGAGCTCATCTTGTATTTTCTCTCAGCCTTGAACATTTTTTTTTAAACAAATAGAAGATCTATTTAGAAAGGCTTCCAGATGAAAATCTTGAGTACTGCCTAATTCACTTGAGTGTCAGAAAATTTTAACTTATTTTGGATTGGAATCACTTCATTTTCACTTTAAGCCTCTATATTCCTATAAATTTATAAACATTGAAACAAAGAACTAACATAGAGACAGGGACCAACTTGTTAGCTTACTTCGTGTAAGGATTCATAAATTTGACTGAATATTTTTGTCTACTGTGTCTTTACCAGTTTAAATAATTTTAGTTCTGTCACAGGTTCTCCCCTTATTTTTTGATCATTTGGAACAGAGCACCTGACCCATTGAATGTTTTAGGTGCTCTTAAATTATAGAGGCCAAACTGGGACAAGAGTATCTGCTGTCTTTCTGACTCAATTGGGACCAACATTGTTAATTGGAAAGAATGTGTTAATTGAAAAAGGGTGTAGAGATTCTTTAAAAAAACAGTTTAATTACATACTGAACATTTCTTTCCATATTAGTAGTGTGTTCAAATCAAGATAATTTTCTCTTTCTCCTTAATTATGGATTTTGAAGAATTGGTTAAATGTCATGAACACTGTGGCACTCCGGTGGAGACTGGAAACTTTCTTAGGATAATGTTAAAATACAAAGATGTATAAAAATACATAGATGGGTATTTCTTTTTAATGTATTAAATAGTAATATTGGCCAATAACTCTGATAATTTTGAAATAGTAATGAAAATTAATGCAATTTCAAGATATCTGCAACAACTGTAATGTGATATGGAAACAACTGTAATTTCTGTTGGTGATAACCACTGTATTTTGTTGCTATATTCATAATAGAAGTAAGTACTAAATAGAGGAAGCTGAAAGTAAAATATAATAGAAGTTAAGGAAAGTAAATAAAGGTTGTTGAATACAAAAATGTAATTTATTTTTCCATCCAAATGTATGGGTCCATTAGAGTTTACAGACTCAATGATAAGAACCCTTTAATTTATCTGACAACTTTCCTGAACTCTTCTATTTGGAACTTTAAAGAATTTTTTTTTCTAGGTGGATATTTATATCATCTAAAAATAATAATATTTTCCCTTTCTTTCCAAGCTTGACAAATTTTCTTTTCTATTTTATTTTGACCATAACCTCTAGAACTGCATTTATGAGTGGTGATGCCAGTAGTCTCCCTGATTTTAAAAAGAATAAAGATTCTTCATAAATATAATGTTCCATGTGGGTTTTTGCTATAGGTTATTCTTTGCTATTCAAGACTACTTGGAGCCTGAATTCAGATAGTAAGTTGGTGGTAGAGCAAGGTGATCTCAATTAATTGGTTATATACAGTTTATGAATTTTGGATAGTGAGTGGTGAGAGCTAAGATAGTGAGAAAGATTGAAAACTGAAAATTTATTAGAACTGATTTTGTTACTGAGTTGCCCCAGGATTGCTCAGCTAAGTTCAGATGGGACAATATCCCTGTATAGTGTATACCAACTTAAGGAAGTTCTCTTCCTTTTTTTTTTTTTAATCTTAACTAGCAAATTTACTTTATTAAGTGCTTTTCCTCTACAATTGATATAATCATATGATATTGAACCACCTTTGCATTATAGAAGACCTTAAGATGTCATTATGTATTATCATTTTTTAATGTAATTGTGGATTCAGTTAGCTAATATTTTATTTAGAGGTTTTTTTTTTTCTCTCTGTTTAACTCATAAGTGAAATGGACCCATATATTTTTTCTTCTTATAAAGTCTGATTTTAGAATCACGATTCCATTAATCAACTTCTGAAAATGAACTGGGAATTTTCACACTTCCTACTTGCTGGTACAACTTATATTATGAAATCATTAATGTTTCTTAAAAGCTTATTGCAACCCCCCTTTTGAAAGGGCCTCGAGCTCTTTGAGAGGGGAGTTTTTATTATTTCACATTATTTCATGATATTTGGTATACTCAGTGTCTCCATTTCTTTTGCCAATTCTGGCACGTTATATTTTTCTAGGAATTTATCCATTTTATCTTGATTTTCAGCTATTAGCCTCTACTTGTTATACCGCTTAAAAAAACCTAACATTTAACACTCCCTGTTTTCATTCAGTATTTTACTGCTTTGTTCTATAACCCAACCTCACACCTGTCTTTGATGAAAGGGTTGTCAGTATTAGTTAATATTCTTAATCTTCAGAAAAGCAACCTTTGTTGCTTATATTGCTTTTTTGATTGGTATTTTGTTGCTTTCTACTCTTTATTATTTCCTAACTTCTTGTTCTTGTTAATGTTATATCCTTGCTTCTTGTTCTTGTTTAGAGTTTTGGTTCTCAGTTGTTGTGGGTATTCTTTGTCTTTTCCTTTTCTTTGTTTGTGTTCAGTTTATAAGACAATAACAGTAAGATATTTGATAACCCTAATAATCCTGTATACTTGCATTATCATCCTGATTTTGTTTTGTTTGTTTGCTTGGTTTTTTAAAGTTTATTTTATATTTTAGTAATTTCTATACCCAACGTGGGGCTCAAACTCACACCCCTGAGGTCAAGAGTTGCATGCTTTTCTGACTGAGCCAGGCAGGCGCCTCTGTTTGTTTTTAATTTGAGTACCTTCTCTAAGAATGTTCTCAGCTTAGGTTTTTGTGAGGCAAAACATCTGTGTCTGCCCTTGTATGCCTGAATAATTTTTATTCTGCCCCACCTTTGAGAAATAATTTGGCTTGATATAAACTCTACAGTCAAAATTATTTACTATCAACACTTTAATATGTTACTATATTGTATTGTATCTAGTGTTGCTCCAAAGTTTATCTCCTTTCTCTCTGGAGGCTTTAGGAATTTTATCTTTTTCTTTTTGCTCTAACACTGAATCATATACTGTGTCATGGAATAGAGTCTTCTTTATTTGTTCTAGTAGAGACCCCTTTCATTCAGAGATATTTCATCTTTCTTTAGTTGTGGAACATTTATTTTAATTATTCCTTTGAAGATTTTCTTTGTCTCTCTCTACTTCCCTCCACCATTTTTCCTGGGACTCCTGTTATCTGGCTGTTCACATCTGCTTCTGTCTGTTGGCTTCCCTTTCATGTTGTTAGATCTTATCCTTTTGTATTGCCTTTTAGGAAGAATTTTCCATCTGATTTTCTAAATCAGTAGTTCATCCTTTAACTGTATCCATCCTGCTATTTCTTTCTTTTTAAAAAAATTTTTAAAATTATGTTAGTCACCATACAGTCATCCTATTTCTTTCCTCTATTGTATTTTTATTACAGCTGCTATATTTTATACCATTATTTTAAATTATTTTTAATGATTTCTTATTTATGACTCACACTGTTGATATCTTTATTGCCTTAGTGATACTGTGTTTTTAAAAAATTATTGATACAACTATTCCATTAATTCTGCTCTAGTAGATACATAAAACTCTTCCAAAAGATTATAAAGAGAGTTCAGACTTTTAACTATGTACATGAAAAAATATATAACGTTGATATTGATGAAATGATTGGAGGAAGCCTGTGCATTTTGCCAGTCAGGATTTCTGGGCCTTGGGCTGAGAGCCCCAGTGGTCCTAGTCCTTGCTGTGGTTTGGTGCCCCCTAGTGGCCATTGCCTCTTCTGGTTTAAATTTCCATGGGCCAATTTAGTTTTCTTTCGTGAGCTCCAGGACAGCAGCAGCAATTATAATTTTAAGTTAATTATCTTTCATTTTGTGTGTCTGGTTGGAATGATTAGTCTTTGAAAAATAAGGGAGTGTAGGAACCCATTCTCTTTCTCCCTGCTTCTAGGAATGGTGTTGCTTGACATGGCTTTGCCTGCCCCTTTCACTTCCTATCTCCTACTCTTTCCTTACTCCTACCAGAAAGGGAATCCAATGTTATATTTTTTATATTTGTGTATTTATTTAATTATGGATGTTCTTCATCGTTATCCAAGTGTCTAGATTTCTAGGTCTAATCTTGTTCCCAGGACATAGTTACTATATCTTTTAATGTGAATTGGGAAGGGCTGAAGGCCATTGTCTGGTTGTTAATCTGGCATTGAACTACAGGCACCACTGACTTCCTGTTGATTGTTCACTCATTGCCTCTTCTCTACCCCGCGGTTTCATCCCCACCTCACAAGAACCTTTAAACTGCCCCATATTACTCTGCTGACATTAACAACCAGCTATCTGCTGCCCAATTTCCATGGTGTGGAGAAGGTACGTACTTTGTTTATCTTAGAGGAGAGGTAGGAGTAGCACTGAAAAATTTTCCAACAGCCTGTTTCCTTCCAGCGTAATCTCCAGCACCCTGACTCCAGTGTACATAGTTTTCTTTTGGTTGGTCAGCTTTTCTTCTCTTTCTTTCTTTCTTTCTTCTTTTTTTTTTTTTTTTTAGGTTCCTTAAAACTACTTCCTTTACCAAGCTGTAGTTTATCCAGGATTGATCTTTGAGGAAGCCAGTAGTTGGAGGGAATTTACCTTCTTGATAGGAACAAGAAAATATATTACTTTATAGGTAACCACAAAGCAAGTTTTATCTTAGCCTAGGTTAAGAAATGATTACTCTGAAGTTGGTAAATTTAAAAATAGTATTTTATTGCATTGCCTTCTGGGATTTAAATTTTGATTTCACTAGCTATTGAAAACATTTCGTTTTGGGGTACTCGTATCCTCATATGATTCTTTTACTTTGCTAATTCCTTTTGCCTTTTATTTTGTTTTTGCTTTGTATTTTTTATCTCTTATATTATCACATCTTTGACACTGAGAAATTGAACATGCCTTGGACTTCTTAGAAGCTCTCATTTTTTAGCAACAACATTTTTACAAAGCCCTTCCACGTATATTAATTGTATTCATTTATAACTGACGTTGTGTGGAGGAGACTCTAAGGCTCAGAGAGGTCAAGTTTGTTGAGTACAATGACACAGCAAGTAAATATCAGGCCAAAGATATAAACCTAGGGCCAGCTTCAGTTTCAGGGCTCTGTCTGCTACACTGCACTTACATTGCGAGTAATTTTTCACATTAGAATCCTCTGATTTCGGGGCGCCTGGGTGGCACAGCGGTTAAGCGTCTGCCCTTGGCTCAGGGCGTGATCCCAGTGTTATGGGATCGAGCCCCACGTCAGGCTCCTCCGCTATGAGCCTGCTTCTTCCTCTCCCACTCCCCCTGCTTGTGCTCCTTCTCTCGCTGGCTGTCTCTATCTCTGTCGAATAAATGGGTAAAATCTTTAAAAAAAAAAAAAAAAAGAATCCTCTGATTTCTATGAAAATTATTCCTTGTTTTTATAGTGAAATGAGTCAGAGTTTTTTGCTGCTTAGAAACTTTTAAGTCGAAGATTTTTACAAACCCACATATTCTATATTGATAGGCATTTTTGATGGATTGTACTGTATTTTTTCTTAAACCAACATACCTGCATTGTACCTGACTTTTCTCCTAGATCAAATCTCTTCAATTCCTGATTTTCACAGCTGGAAAAACTGTTGTTTGTGTTTTCTTTCTCCTATTCAAATTATGCTGAGAAAATAGCTGATAGCAGCCAAGGACTTATTGTTGGTGGGAAGGGGGCACCTGCCACTTTAGAATCACAGAAACTGGTTATTTATATGGAAATTGTGTAATTGCTTTCATTATGGTCTGTAGACTGCCTTGGAAATATGTAGTCTGGATATAGCCTCTTGCAGTTTTGTTTTGTTTTGTTTTTTATATTTTTCTCTTGATTACTGGGATCTAATTTGTGTTATTGGAATTTCTTTTAAATTCTTTGTTACCACTTTAGGAATATATCTTGAGCAGACTCTTCATTCATTAATTTTCCACCACCGAGATTATAGGATCCTACAGAGTTTTAGCAGAAAAGAAGTTAAAGGTCCTCTGGCCTGACTTCCTTGATTCTGTCTGAGCAAATGGAAGATTAAGTGACTTGGCCAAAGCCGTTTTGCAAATAAGGGCCCAAGCCTCCCCAGAGCCCAGGTTTTTTGACTCCAACTCTTGTTCTTTACATTATACCACTTAATCTCCTTAATGAATGGTACACAGAAATTTCGTATTTTTTATTTGACTCTGTTTCTCTTGTGGGAATCTCTCATTATTTTTCTTTTCAACAACTGACTACTTCTTTGCTACTTATTTTTCCAACAACATATGAAAGTGTAGAAAGAAGAAAAGCGAGCTGACATTACTAAGTCCATTCTACATTGATGCTCTAATCAGCTTGAGCTGCCATACAAAATACCACAGACTGGAGGGCTTAAACAATAGAAATTTATTTTCTCACAGTTCTGGAGTCTGGAAAGTCAAGATGTAAATCTGACAGAACTCATTCTCTTCCTGGCTTTCAGACTGTTACTCCTGCTGTGTCCTCACCTGGCCAGGAGAGGGAGAGGGGAGGGAGACAGTGAGAGAGAGAGAGAGAGAGAGAGAGAGAGATCTTATAAGGCCACAGTCTGGTCCCATAAGAGCCCCACCCTTATGACCCTATTTAGCCTGAATTAATTCCTAAAGACCCTATCTCCAGATATAGTCACATGGGGTTAGGGCTTCAACATAGGAATTTTGGGGAACACAGTTTAGTCCATAGCGTGCTCTGTGTATCATAACCCTGTGAAGTAGCTAGCATTCCTCACAGCTGCTGAGATGCCTCATCATCGTTAATGGGTCAAAGTCAAGGTCTGAGGAGATGGCAGATTGATGTAAGCACTGTTTCTTCTGCAGCCTTTGGCAAAGCACACACAACTTCATAGGATTGTTCTCAGTTCCCTAATTTAGGCACAAACATGGTTTTCCTTCAAAAGTTATATGTGTGGGATCTGTTTAAGGTCATTCTACCCGTTCCAATCGCTGTTTAAATCTGAATGGAAGGCATTATCAGGTCACGACTGAGTGTGCACGTGCAGTTCTCTGGCATCGGATTTCCTAGATTTGAATCTTGGGTCTGTCACTTAGCATCTATGAACTTGCATAGGGTATTTGTCAACTCTGCTTCAGCTCATCTGTGTAGTGGACAGAATTACCTCTCAGCTGCTGACATTGAGGAATAAAGGAGTCAGTTCCTGCTAAATACTAAGTATACAGTTAATAGTGATTATCGTCTTCCTGACTCTTGGGGCCCAAATAACTCTAGCTTATCTACTCTCTGAGTAGCCCTAAAAATTCCTCCCTTTGTCATTTAGGGCATTGGTAAATTTCAATTAATTCTGTATCATGTCTTGGAAGGGAAATGATTATGGGCAATTATCTAGGTTTTTTTTTTTATTCTTAAAGTCAACCTATAATATGCCAACAATCCCTATGTTCTAGATGAGGAAACTGAGGCTCAAAGAAGTGAATGACTTCTTGTTCACTTATGGTGAGCCAGAGTGCGTATCAGCTCTGTCTGCCTCCATCTCATGTGCTGTTCCCATTATAGTCCATTAAAAAAATTCAACATTTAATAAAGAAAGATTTATTTATTTATTTTAGAGAGAGAAAGCACGTGCGTGCGGGGTTTGGGGGAAGAGGCAGAGGGAGAGGGAAAAAGAGAATCTCAAGCGGACTCCACTCTGAGCATGGGGCCTGAAGCAAGGGTTGATCTCACGATCCCAAGATCATAACCTGAGCCGAAACCAAGAGTCCGACGCTTAACTGACTGTGCCATGCAGGCACCCCCAAAACAGTTCAACACTTTTACATGATATCTGATTAGTGTAAAGTTCGTAACATTTGAAATATCTATAACCCATATAAAGCCCAGGCAATTTGTTATCCAGGTCTAACAGAATCCTATTCAGTGAAACAAGACGTTGGTAACTAAAATATTGTTAAAAACAATTTAAATATCTGTGGTGCTCCTAAAAATGCCAAAGGGTCGCAACAGTCATAATGAACATAATGAACATAACGAACATCAAAATAACCATCTGAAAGAACTAAAACCGCTTATTTCTTGTATAAGGGAGAAATGGAGGTGAGGGGAGAGGAGTCGGTTTTTTTTTTTTTTTTTTTTAAACCTTCTGAAGTTTTTTGCTAATTCAAGCCAGCTACATATATAATTTTTAAAAAATGAAAGCTAAAAATAAAGAAAAAACAAACTTTTGCCCAATCATAAATATTTTGACTAACTTAGCTGATGTTTTGTTTGAATGTCAAGATAAGCATTGAGTTTCTTTAGAAGGCATCATACTTAATTAATTTGCCTAATATTAACTGAATGTCTGCAATGTGCTAGGCATAGCAGGGGATATAAATGTAAATTAGACGATAATCCTTGCTTCCAAGGAAGTTGTGATCTAGTCAGAGATGAGATATATGCAAATAACCTAAATGGAAGATAGTACAAAATACCTTCCAGGAGAGCAGGCTTTCCTGAGCCTTCTGGACTCTGAGCTTTGCCTCAGGCCTTGGCTTAGTAATACAGCTCAGATTTCTAGTGATATTGGCCTTGTTTATGATTTCCAGATTTGGCCTCATTCTAGATCTTAATCTATTTCTAGTTTTGGTGATCTTGACCCTTTTTTTCTTGTGGCTTCTCAGCATTTTTTTTTTTTTTTTTGTGGGGTTTTTTGGGTGGACTTTACCTAGGAAGACACTCACTCAGTTGGAGAAATCCGGTAAGCAGGATGTCTTTGTCTGTTGCGCCATTTTCATATCAAATTTTACTCTTATGTCAGGACAAATGTTTCCACATTTGTGAACATGGTTTTGAGTATCTATGCTAGGACAGAGGTAAAGGTACGGAAAGCTTGTTTACAATATTCATATGAGATAAGAACAAGATGCCCTCTCAGATTTCCTTCCAGACCAGTCCTTTGAGTCCGAAATTCTTCTAACCAGAATTGTTAGAATCCAGGAATATGGATTGAGATTACAGATGAGAAAACAGGGCTAGAGAGGTTTAGTAGCTTCTTTGAAGGAAGGGAGCCAGCTGTTTTGGAGTCAGCAAGGAAGCCAGTATTTGAAATTTTTGTAAATGCTTATCATGTGCCTGGTTTTTTGCTAAGTACTTTTATATAGATTCTCATTTTATCACAAGATCTCTGTGTTTTATTTCTGCCTTCCCCAATAACCGGTTAAAAAAAACATGGAATCTATTTTTAGCAACACCTTCAAATTTGAGTTTTCCTAAGTGATTTGTCTAAGGTTGCTTTGCTATAAGGATGCTTTAGGAAAAAAAAAAGATGTATTGTTTATAAAAGACCCTTGGTATTTGGTTTACAGCCAATTTAAAGCGATATAATGTGTGAAAAAAACTTAATGTGTGGAAATAAATTAACATGCCTGACAAGTTAGAAATATCATCCTGGAAGGTTGTAGTGGGCCTGGTCAGTCTTTCTATGAACAGGAAGCCAGAGGACTGCTTGGGGTTGGGCCTAAATATGAGCCCAACATAGTTCTTTATATTCTCATAAATCTATTGTGGGAAAATAGGATGTTGGAAAATCTTTTGCTACTGAATTAAAAGTCAGTTATTGAATTGTGTTTAAAAAAACAAAACAAAACACCCCAACCCCCTGAAACTTATTTTTTCTCTTTTATGAATTTGCCTTTGAATCTGCTTAAATATAGGGATTAATGAGCAAGCATTAAAAATCATATAATTTTCTAAGTTTCTAATTTTATAAAATACTACAAAGAAAAGATTATAGGAACAACCAAATGAAAAAGTTAAAATCCATTTTACGGGGGCACCTGGCTGGCTCAGTCGGTTAAGTGTCTGACTCTTGGTTTTGGCTCAGGTTATGAGCTCAAGGTGATGAGATCAAGCCCTGGGTCAGTCTCTGCACTCAGCACAGAGTCTGCTTGAGATTTTCTCCCTCTGCCCTCTCCCTCCCCCAGCTCATGCTTGCTCACGCTCTCTCTCTCTCTCTCAAAATCTTTTTAAGAGCTCCATTTTACAGTGTATATATATTAAAATCCTCTGCATGTTGAGCCTTCAGGACACTGGAACACACTTTTTTAAATTTATAAAATAGCTATCTTCTGCCACAATTCTGTTCTGCCTTAACGTTCTTCAAGATTTTGCAAAAAAAAAAAAAAATGTATTTCAGGTTGCCATAGAATAAACAATAAATGTATATTGAGATATATGTAGATGAACCCTTCTTCAAAATTGATTACATAATCTCTTTGATGGAGATAATGTTCAACACTCTTTTCCATTAAGTTGTACAAATTCTTTATGCACTCACAAAAGCCTCATTAATTATCTCAGAGAGTATAGATATGTGTGTAAAGCAACGTATTTTGTATGCAGATTGCACAGTGTGCCCTATTGCAATAAATCTAGTAGCTGAAGAGCATATGTGTAGTCAGTTTGAGGAGGAGGACGTTAGGATTAATTTAAACACTAATACTGAGTGGTTTTCTGAAGAGTATAATGCAGTACCTCTGATAGCTCTAATTGAGGAAAAAGCAGAGGGTAGGGCTGTCCTTTGTTCTCTGTTCTCTTATAATTTAGCTCACCTTTGCAGGATAAAAGTATATTTTTGTGAAAATATAGCTTATCTTAAATTATTAAGTATTATTTCTACAAATAGTCATACTATATCTTTCCTTGGAATATAATTAAATAGGAATCTGTCACTCTTCAATATTATAGAATTGATGCTTGAGAAATTAGAGGCATTTATGATTTCCATTTTCTCTCAGTGTTTGATTCATCCTTTGGGAATAAGTGATGTCTTTAGGATGTCTTGATGATTATTTCATATCCTTACTAGATCATCAAACTTAGTCACATCAGTCTTTTAAACAGTGGAATAATGGGAAGCCAGGGGGACTGAGTTTTCTCTCTAGGTGGATATTGAATTAGGGAAGAAGCTATGTACAGGCAGAGAATTTTAGACATTAGTAATTGGTGTCTTGTCTCCTCTGAAACATGAGAGAATATGTAATTTAACCAATTCAGGCTCAACTGGGGAAATTGACTTGAATATGTCGCAATTTTTTTTTAAAACCTTACTCCTCTTTCTTTTTTAGAAACACAGTTTACTAGTTAAGAGCTATTTTACCAGTAAGTTTTTTTTAATATAATGCAATTTGAAACTCCTTAAATTTGGAGTTATAGATTTTGTGAACAGTATTCATGTCTTAATTGTTTCCATGAGTGCAAAGCACAAATTTGCCTAAGGATACCTATATTATGGGAAAAAGTGGTTTCACATTTATTATTGCTTTTCTGTGGATAATTCTTTGCAGGTTTTAAATTATTTGCCTAATTACTTCTTGAATTATTGCTACTTCTAATTATCCATTATGGCTAGTGCTAGATGTTAGAGCCAAGGAAGATGGGCCAAATAGGGGGGCAGCTGGTCGCAAGATCTGGTATACTTTATTCATTTTCTCTTATAAAGAAAACAAAAGAAATGGAAAGGAATAGAATTTTATGAATGATATTGGTAAGTCATATAACATTGAAGCAATCATTAAATGATGAGGTAGTACTTTTTGCACTTTATATTATACCTTAACAAATATAAAAATACTAGTGAGGGTTTAAAGTAATACATTTAACAGTATGAAGCATTTGAAGACAGCCTTTAATGGACCAATTCTACATGCTTAAACACAAGAATTAGCATTATAGAAAATCTGCTGAGGCACAGAAGAAGAAAAAATAACCCTAAAAAAACAAATACCCTTTTTTTTTTTCTAGAATAAAGTGTCCTTTTTTAAAAAAAATTGATATGCCCTGTCTTTAAGGGGATTGTCATACCGAGGTTGGGAACGTTTGGCTTTCCTGCATCAGCTTCAGCACTGCTCTGATCATGCAGTAACAATTTTGAATGTTTGTTCTGGGAATGTTTTATTGATATTGTGATCTGCTTTTACTGGATGCGCTGGTTTAATGATTGTAGTTCTTTGTAATCTTTTAGATCATTGATATAGAATCTAAGTAAGTCTTGTAAAAGATCCAAAGACTCGACTCGGGGGCCTCAGATCATCTTCATGTTACCTTCTGCCTTTTCTAAGACTGCAGGTGTAATAGATTCTTCTGGATGGCGGTTCAGATTCGCTATGCATAATGAGAACTTGGGAATTTTCTAAGTAGAGCATAAAGAACAGTAGCAGTACCTTTTACCCAGCTTTGTGAATAAAATAGTGTTTACCTCTCTGCTTTCAGGGAATAAAGTTTTCTTGGAGACCTAGAATTATTTCTTTGACTTTTTACCCTCATATCACAGCAAGGGATAGTCTGATATATGTTTCATCTGTCTGTCTGTATGTAGTAGAATATACTTAAGTGGTATTAAATTGTCAGGTATATGTGCATTGCCAACTTTCAGATAACAAATAACTGCTGGAATCCATACCAAATACATTACTATGTTTTTACCTCATTTTAATTATTTCATTTGTTCCAGAAATTTTGGGAGCAGTTTGAAAGTGTTGTTCTTGTAGAATTCTGGTTTATCAGAATTTGTTATCAACATGGTATTCTGTCCTAACAGAAAGCTTACTGATTTGATTTTGTGCTTATCATGCTTTTTAACCCTGTCAAGCACTGTTCTTCAATTATGTATTAGTATGTTTCCCATTGTTGCTTAATTGCTCTGAATACTCAATACCTAAGCCAGTTCTATATCTGATAACAAAAAAATCTCCCAGTTAGGATATTATGAATGGGAAGAATCTTAGGAATAAACTAATGCATAGCTACGGATTAAGAAACTTAATTAATATATGGCCAAAGTGCTCTCCAAAGTGCCTACAAGCCATTTTATGCTCTCACCGATAACGAAAGGGAGTTCTCTTTTCTTTATATCCTCTTCCACTCTTGTGCAAGAGTTCTTTTAAGATTCAGCAATTCCACTGCTAGGTACGAACTTGTAAACACACATGTCTTAGAGAGGCTGTTGTACATGTGTTCAAAGAGACGTGTAAGAATTTTCATTGCTGCATTGTAATAATTTAAACATCAATAAGATAATTGACAAATCGCTGTGTATTAAATAATTGGAAATGGTCAAATTAGTGAGTAGATCTGTATGTATCACTGTGTCTGTATCTCAGCATCATAATGTTGAATGAAAAGATGAGATGAAAGCAAATTGTAGGATATATACGATATCCTATTTATATAAAGAGTAAAACCTGCAAAACACCACTTACAAAGAATGGTGGAATATTATTTGGCTTTATACAAAGGGTTTATACATGGTGGAGAAATGTGTGTTATGTATAACGGGGTAGAAAATTGTCTGTGATTATAGCTACAGGAAGGTGGCTGTATAATGTGTTTATGTGTTTACTGGTCTGTGTCCTTCTGTTTGTAACTTGCTTGTCCTATAGTTTTGCCACCTTCTTTTGGCTCAGTGTCAAGGAATCTTGTGAGTTTAGAAAACCAAATATTAGATTGTATCAGAATAATAAAGTCTGGCTCTAGGAGGATATCTATCAAACTGTTGTTCAATTCATCTGATAAGGGATTATGCATTTATTGAGTAGCTGCTATGTATCAAGCCCCAAACTAAAGGGATCAGACTTGATTTTCTTGTTCTCGTTAAACAAGAAAATAATAACTGAAAACAACTATTTTTGAACAAACATATGAGATTTGCATCCTTATTATCATGAAGAAACTCTAAATGAGAACAACATTGAGATCTTCACTCTGCAGGGTGGTGAAAGTAAGAAGTGAGATAATTCCCACTGGTGGGTGTGCAGGAAGGGACATTCTCCTCACTTGCTCCTATCAGTCAATGCAGTCTTTCTGAAAGACAGTGTAGCAAAATCTCTCAAATTTAAAAAGCACATATTCTTGGACCCAGGAGTTGCATTCTTAAGGAATCATTGCAGATAACTACAAAATGTACATATCAGGATATTCATTGAAGTGTTGTTTGCAATAACAAAACAAAATAAACAACAAAAGGGGAGTAACTTAGATATCCATCAGTATAGGATTGGTTAAATAAATTTGCATTTTCACCTGATGCAACACTGTGCAGCTCTTACTATGCAGTAATGGAGATAAACCTATGCATGTGGAGATGGAAGGGTCTCCAGGAGATTGTAAGTGAAAAAAGAAAGCTGCAGAGCAATGTATCAAGTATGAAACAGTTGTATGAAGTTAAAAGGAAAAACAAGCAAGTACCTATATTACACAAAACAAATACATTAAACAATTTTTTTATAAGCAATTATAAGAAACCTAAGAATGATTATCTTTGGGAAATGGAAGTGAAGAAAAGATGGCTTTTACTTTTCATTTTGTACCTTTTGGTACACTTTATACTTTCTAAAGTAAGACATGTTTATCTAATATTTTTTGAAATGGCAGTAGGGATTACCTTGGAGTTTCGTCTCCTTACCCTCCACCCTTATTCCTACCTTAATGATAAAATAATACCAGCTACAACACGGAAACAAGCAAAAATCAGCAAGTGACTGAGGGGTTATATAAAACACAAAACAATTATGTTTTCAGTGAGCATAGATGGTCACTGAAAAACACCCTTCAAAATAGGTCATTATTAATAGTTATTTATTGTCTTGATAGTTTAAAACATGATGTAAAGGTCAGGACAGTAATGGCTAAAGCCAATTGGTCATTAGCTGTGGTAATCATTGACCTTAGAAAGGAGAATTGGTCTTCTAAATGATTTTCTGAAGTTGTTAATAACTGTATTTGAAGATTAGCAGTTATATTGTGATGGTGACAAGCGTCCCAAAAGACATTGGCCCCATTCATATGAAAAATTATGTTTTTAGTGTGTAATTTGCAATAGTATTCATCAAAATTATTCATTGTTTCTAAGAGGAAAAAATTGATTGGTAGCAGTCACAGTGCCAAGGTTAGCATTAATGGTGCTGAAACATCTAAATTTCCTGGCTTTTAAACCTTTTAAAAACCTTTGAAGAGATTTATATGGCTGCTTAGATATGTAACTGTTCTTAAAAAATAATAAGGTCATTTTTTTCTTATATACAAACAACATGTTTTCTTAGATTTAGAGGAGAGTTGTCAGCTTTTCCTAACTATTTTTACAGTCTCTTCATTCACTGGGGTTTACTTTTGGGTGAAGGAAAGAGGAGTTAGATCGTGGTGTCTCTGGTGGGATTTTCCCTGCACTCACATTTTGTTAGTATAGGAATATGTCTAATTGTGGGCAGGTGACCTCTAATAGCATGTTCTAGAAAATATGGGTCATATATGTTTTGTTCTTAGCTCTGCACTGCTCCTCAGGGCATCTTGCCTAGAGTAGTGCATTATGAACTGAGGCCAGAGTTGATAGCATTTCTAAATGCAGAGGTGCAGTGCTCCCTTTTCTTTCTGTTTCCATATGAGTTGCATTCTTATGCAAGTTCGTGGCCTTACAAAGGTAGCAGATCAACCAGCTTCATTCTTTGAATAAGTTAAATGTAGAATTCTCCTAATTTATAATAAAATATGCATAGTACTGTTTGTAATACTGATTAGATATGTTTTCACAAATTAACATGTTGGTACAGAATAAAACGGTATATTTAGTAGTGTTTGGCCAGATCAGAAGTAGAATCAGCCTTCACTTTTAATCATTTGTTCCTGCCATGATTAAAAATCATGTTCAGGATTTTCTATCAGTCAGGTGCCTTCATGGCTTGTTGCATCCCTTTTGTAGTGGGGAGAGAGACTGAAATCACCCTTTCTTAAAGCAGTAACAGGGACAAAGCATGCCTACTCATTATAGCGCAGGATCAGGAAGGAGTTAGGTCTCTAGACCAGGGGATTAAGATCATGTGTCCACTTACTGGTTGAGAGAGAAAGGGATGGAAAAGGGAGATTACAATGGGTTGTATCTGGCTTTGAATTTTTCTTGGTCTGTTCTTGCTTTAATGTTTCGATGTCAAATATAATTCAGAAAACTCAAGAGGAGAAGGAAGGTCTAGTGTATTAATCTATATTGTAACTTTTTTTCTTGCTCCTCTGTACTTTCTAGTGTTCCGAGATTATTTTTTTTATTGTGTCCTTTCCATTTCAAGAACTTCCTCTTGTTGTTCTTTAGAGTAGATTTGCTGGCAACAAATTGTGTAAGTTTTTCTTTATCTGTGAATGTCTTGGTTTCCGATTCATTCCTGAAGGATATTTTTGCTGGTTACAGGATCCTGGCTTGACACTTCTTTTAGCACTTGAAAAATATTGTCCCATTTGTCTCTGGTGCCCATGTTTTCTGATGAGAAACCTGTTGTAATGTTGAATTGTTTTTCAAATTCTAAGTGTGGAGAGATTTTGCTTCTTTCAAGATTTTTTTTTTTTTTTTTTGTCTTTAGTGTTTAGGCGTTTAATTATGATATGTCTTGGCATGTATTTTGGGGGGTTTATCCTGTATGGGGTTTACTCATCTTGAATATGTAGGCTTATTTCTTTAAATTCGGGGAAATTTCTGCCATTATTTCTTTGAGTAGTGTTTTAGTTCCATATTCTTTCTCTTCTTAATCTGGAATTCTGGTGATATGAATATTCAGTCTTTTGATTTAGTTACACAGGTATCTAAGGCTTTTGCCTTTTTTTTTTTTTTTTTTGGTCTATTTTCATTTTGTTTTCCAGATTGGGTACTTTTTCTATTATTCTGTCTTCAATTTAACTGATTTTTTCCCTCTCTTGTCTTTATTCTGCTGATGACAGTATCCAATAACTTTTTGATTATTTTACTTTTCAGTTCTAAAACTTCCATTTTGTTCTTCTTTATATCTTATGTTTCTTTAGTGATACCTCTATTTTTTTATTTGCTTCAAGAATATATGTAATTGTTCCCTGTAGCATTTTTATGGTGGCCAATTTAACATTTTTCATCAGATAATTCAAACATCTGCACCATGTTGGTATTGGCATCTCTTGATTGTCTTTTCCTGGAAACCTGAATACAATATAGTGGTGAACTCCCTGGATTGTCTTTTTGCCTTAAATATCCCTGACTGGGTGCTGGAGAAGCCAGCAATCTGGAAACATCAATGAACATAGACAACAAACAAACAAACAAACAAGCGCCCTTCAGAAAATGGCCTCAGGAAAACTCCACTGTGCTGCTGTTTCTAGTCAAAGGATCAGAGTCAATGTGTTTGTTTTATATATGGTGTGCAGGGTTTCTGCTGTACTTAGTGGGAGGAGTAGAATAGCTCATCCTGTTCTGGAACCACAGTGTGAGCTTGAATGGTAATTCCTGACACCTGACAGATAAGAATCTTGTCACTTCCTAGCTTTGTGTAGATGAGTGATACAAGCTGTCAGAAGCCATGAATACTTTGAAGATGTTTAGAAGGCAGTAAAAGCTAATGGCATGAGTAAAACTTAAAATATGCTCAAACTTTTAAAAAATTAACTTGGAATATCAAAAGTTTATGTATTTTATAATGGCATATTATATTAAAAATTTCTAATCTGAGGTTAAAAGGATTCTGATATTAATAGCAAAACAAATTTAATTGTAATATCTTATATTTTTATGAGAATGAACTTATTTATGAGAAAGCCTTAATCTGATAGTCTTATCTTCATTTTACAGAATACAAAACTGGGGTACAGAAGATTCAGTATTGTACCCAAGCTGGCCACAGCCCTGCCGAGGGCAGAGCCAGAATTTGATACCTGGATTTTTTCATTCTTACCAGATATTTTGCACATCCCCACTCTGTGCCCTTGCACCTCTTGTTCTGTCATGGTCCTGCCTTATCTCCATGCCTGTGATGATCTCATAAAGGTCTCTCCTTTTGAAACTTTTAAGATACCATTTGGTCCCTCTACAAATTTATTAAACAAATTGCTTTGTCTTCTGTGATCCCAAAGCAATTTTGCAGAACTATTGTAGCATTTATCTCATGTTATTATGGGTATTTGTGTATATTACCCTCCTCCAGCACTGCACACACATGCATCCTAGACAGGCCTTTTACACAGCTGATGATAAACATTTATGAACTGAATTCAGATTGAAATCTGACTCCTGGTTAGGCATTTTACTTTGTTCCTTTGCATCCTCTGAATATAATGAACTATACAATGTTAGGCGCGTATAAATTGCCCAAGATTTTAAGAGACCAGGCCTCCTCAACTAAACCAAAGACCTCATTGAACAAAGATATGTTTGTTTTGATGCTTTAGTGGTTTTTTTCTATATGAAACTCTGGTAATTTAGGTTTCACCCCAGACTAACATATAATCTTTTTTTATCTTTTGCCAAATTAGCAGATTCATTTGAAAGCAGTTGTACTGAGCTTGTATTACATGGGTCCTTTGTAGGCGTTATCTCTTGTAATTCTCACAACAGCTTGATGGGGACAAATAATATAGTAGCTCTATTTAAGATGCCAGTATTGGGGTTTGGAGAGATTAAGTATGTGGTTAGTGTATAGTGAAATGAGTGATTCGAATCCAGTTTTTGTGACTCCAGATCCAATTGTTAACCATCTGAAGTTGTAGAGATGCTTGTTCACCCATTTCTTTTTATATACATGCTTATACATGTAGTGTTTGCCGGTTTCTGGTGTGTACATTTTGAAAACACGCAGAAGTAGGAGAGATTCGTGGTGGAAAGACTAAGAAAAGATGGAAATTGTATTCATCTCTTCCACATTCAACTGCTTATACTTGGTTTAAATCCCGTGGTTAGAAGGAGAGGGCTAGAAGTGTATATGAGAGACAGACAGACATTGTGAGATGGTGGGCCCCAACAGAAAGGCTTTGGGGACTCAGGTGGGGAGGGTGGGCACAAAGTCAGGGAGGACAGATCCCCATGGTTCCATTGGTTCTACTTCTGCTGTGCTGTGGCACTCCAAGGGCTAAAATCTCAAGATCACACTGTGACCCTGGGGTGGTGGTAAGAAGCAGGACAAGCCTTAAGCTCTGTTGAGTGGCTCTGCTGTCACAGACATGGAGCAGCAGGAACCGGAGCAGGAGGAGCAGAACAAGGCAGCACCTTGTGGGAATAGCAGCTAGCAGATGGGCACTGGGCAGGAGTGAGGCATTGCTTTGGGCATCTCAGAAATGCCTATGGAGAAAATTTAGAGATGCTAATTTCCATGTCAGGCTAGTGGGGAATTTTAGCTCCCTAATTAGGTCATTAAAAGCAAATTTGACCCTATTTTATAGTCCCATATGAGTGAGGTCTGAGATATATTTGATTGATATTGTTTTCAGACAAAATACAGGTGAGAAGCTGTGTGATACAAGCACATTATCACCATGTTGCTGAAAAGCAGTTGGCTTTGTGAATTCCTGGAATACATCACTCCACTAAACGTCTCATGTTTGTATATATTGAAAGTACCTTTTAATACTGAGTTCTGACTGTCTATCTTGTTTTGTAATCTAGCTGTATGTTGGAAAAATTTCTGGTTTGTATTTTGGTTCTAAATTACTGAATTTGGGGCACCTGTGTAGCGCAGTCGTTAAGTGTCTGCCTTCGGCTCAGGGCGTGATCCCCGCGTTCCGGGATCGAGTCCCTCTTCGGGCTCCTCTGCTGGGAGCCTGCTTCTTCCTCTCTCACTCCCCTGCTGTGTTCCCTGTCTCGCTGGCTATCTCTCTGTCACATAAATAAATAAAATCTTTAAAAAAAATAAATAAATTACTGAATTTATACAGTATTCTTCCTGTTCCTTAATA
The DNA here is from genome assembly GCF_024610735.1 of Ursus americanus. Taxonomy (NCBI): domain Eukaryota; kingdom Metazoa; phylum Chordata; class Mammalia; order Carnivora; family Ursidae; genus Ursus; species Ursus americanus. The sequence goes on from NC_142131.1 coordinate 4,349,755, forward strand.
ATTTTAAATTTTTACATTTTTTTAATATATAGGAAAAAATATAAGCAGATTCTTAAAAACTTGGTTTTGGTCTACCCAAACAAAGTGTACTTAGATGTACTGTATATTGCTTTATAGTACATTTTCTTCTTATTGCATAGTCTATAGAAGCGATTTTAGAAGAATAAAGGCCATTGGGGTGGCTGGTTGGCTCAGTCAGTAGAGCAAGCAACTCTTGATGCTTAGGGTTGTGAGTTTGAGCCCCATGTTGGGTGTAGAGATTACTTTAAAAAAACTTAAAAATGATAAAGGCCAGGTACAGACATAGTACTAATTTATATTTAATATTTTATATGTTAAAGTGATTTATATTGTTTTTTTCTGATTTCTAAGAAAATATATTTTCTTAAATTTTTCTCAAATTGTATGAAAATTTTAGGTTAAAATAAAAGAACAAAGTTTAAAAAACCCTGTCCCATGTTTTTTTCCTTGCATTGGCACTTTTCTTCTGTGACTACAAGAATGTAGAACTTTGTAAAATAAGAAAAGCATAAAGAAAATTAAAATCACATTTATGTAATCCCAGTACAAAGAGGTAGTTAACATTTTATCTCCCAGATTTTTCTCTCTGTATATATGCTTAATAGAATCCTATATCTATTCCTAGTAATTATATATTCTTTTTCAATTATGTTGTATTTTCCTCCTTCATTAAATGTTTTAAGAAATATGGTTTTCCTGGCCACATAGCACTCATTCAAAAATATACAGCCTCATTCAACCATTGTAATATTTTAGGGAGGTTTCAGTTTTGCACTACTATAGCTAGTGCTGCAGTGAGCATTCTGGTCCACAGATCTGTCTGCTTCTCTGCTTAGCCTGTTGCCTAGAGGTTTCCGGAAGTGTTTTTCCTGTGTTAAAAATGTGCAAACATCCTTAAGACTTTTACACTGTAGTTTAAATAAATATAAATGAAATCATCTAGCATAGTACCTGGTGAACAGGCAAATACTGACTTTTTTTTTAAGCAATAGAAATTCAGCATTTTATTTGTCGTTTCATCCTCAGTGATGATGGTTTTTCTAGTACCTGCCTTTCCTTGATTTTTTTTTTTAAAGTAAACTCTACACCCAAAGTGGGGCTCAAACTTATGACCCCAAAATCAAAAGTCTCATGCTCTACCTACTAAGCTAGCCAGGTGCCCCTCCTGGATTTCTTTTTTTCATTCATTTACTCATTCATTTATGTATTCATTCATGTACTCAGTAAATGTTTATTGAGCACCTACTATCTGTCAGGCCCTGTGGTACTGTACATGTTACCTTGGACTTGGGGAAAGCATTATGAAAATACTTGAAAACTTCCTCGACCCCTATACCTGGAGAAATGAATCTGTTCTTGACCTTGTACAACATGAGCTCTCCCCTTTATGAGCTTCTAATTTAAAAAATGAAGTGAAAGATTTATACAATAGGCTTTCTTTTCTCTGCCAGAATGGACAAAGAAATGCCTTCTTTGCATTCATGTTACTTAGCATGGCTGCTTTGGTGAAGGTTGAGTGTGCGTACCAAGTGGACTAGGTCAAGGGTGGGTGATGGACTCGCCATCTTACTTCCAATTATTGTGGGAACCTTATTAAATGAGGTGGGATTTTATAAGCTGTTTGAAATGTAAGAAAGAACATTTAGTGAGCTATGAATGTATTTGTCTGACATGATGAAAAATGTATAACCTAATTTTAGGTTTTGTTTTTTGATGATAGGTTTTCTTGTTTAAAGAATGTTAACGTGAATATGTAAGAATGTTCTATATTCATACATTAGGATGTTTGTACTCTTTTTTTTTAACAAGTGATTATTGTCTTTCATTTATGATTAAAACACAGATTGTTAGGGCTTTACACCTTGGTTAGATTTTATTCATCCTGGGAAGCATTTTCTCCTGTTAAAATATTAAAGCCTAATCTGAAATATTTTCACAAACACAAGTGACTTTTTGAAGGTTGTGCTCTTGCTTCTGTGCATTTTCTTTTTGCATATTATATATTAGCCTCCCAGAGAGGGGTGTGTTCTTTGTTGCTATAGAATATTATACATTTAAATGAAATCCACTTACATATTCATGACTTAAAACACCTTTGTAGAAACCTTTCTTATAATTACAGATTAAAAAACTTTGCTATTCTACTTATTACCCAACACTTTGTATATTTAAAAGCATTACAAAGCCTAATTTTGGGTGTATATACTTTGTTGTGCCTTACAAAGCCTTAAACAACTGTAAGAATGTGCTGTCATATCTAAGTGCTTAGAGTAAAATAATTTGTCAAGTTAGAACATTAATAATAGAATCAATGTACCCTAACAAAATAAAATTATTTGGGTTATTTCCTTTTATTACTTATTATTTAAAATATATTGCAAAATACAGGTAAACCTGTTGTGTACTTGTTAAACTTGTTACTGATATTTTACCAAGCAAAAGTCTCATTTAACTTTTATTTTTCCCCCCCAATATGTAACTTCAGCCTAGTGAACATGTATAGAGTAGAACAGTTTATGAATTGTTATTTTTATTTACAATGACTTGGTGGTGGTCGGTGGGACATATTATAAAAGAGATTTTCATTAAGTGCTAATTTATATCCTATCAAGTGTAATGATAAAGATAAAAATTAACTTAGTACAATAATGTTCTAGCTTCAAGGAACTGGGAAAAGGAAATGTATACACTGAGTAGTGGCTAATGTTTATTGAGCACTTTGCATGGTAGGTGCTTAGCACATAGATTCTCTTGGAATGCTTACAAGAATTCCATTAGGTTCATATTTTATTTTCACATTTTTTAGATAATAAATAACTTCCTTAAAGTGACACAGCTAGGAAGAGGTGGAGGTGGATTGCAACTCAGGCAGTCTGAGTTCAGTGATTTCTTAGACAGCCATATAATCTGATATTTCTATTTGAGATAAATAGTTTAATACCACTGATTTGAAATTAATACAATAATTGTGTTTAAGGGACTCCTGGGTGGCTCAGTCAGTTAAGCATCTGCCTTTGGCTCAGGTCATGATTCCAGGCTCCTGGGATCGAGGTCCTCATCGGGCTCCCTGCTCGGCGGAGAGCCTGCTTCTCCCTCTGCCTGCTGTTCCCCCTGCTTGTGTGCACGCTGTCTTTCTCTCTCTCTTTCTCTCTGACAAATAAGTAAATGAATCTTAAAAAAAATCGTGTTAAAAATGCTTTCATCCCATATTATCACCAGCTATTTAAGAAAAGGTATGACAGTGGGCATAAAAGATTCAGGAGAAACATGAGGAAAAGGCAAGGCAAGACGCAGAGAAAGGAGGTGAGGTGAGGTGAGGTGACAGATGGAAAGGGGAGAGAGCAACAAATGGCTTGTAGAGAAAGAGGGGTTCTGGCAGAGGTTAGGGAAGGAAGCACAGGATGCCTAGTTACATAGGTAAAGAAGGAACCAGAGAAAGTTTGGAAATCTGAGTAAAATTACTTGGATCATGGCTGGCTTTTTCCTTGCTTTGTGAATTTTAGCACGCTTTTTGAAATACGAACTAGCTTTTCCGCTATTCAGAATTCTTCCACTCTTCTTTGTGTGTTAGCCCTCTGAGACTTAATTTCATTTCACCCTTTATGATGAAACTTCATTCAAAGTCAGATGATTTAGAATTCAAGTTGCATGTATTACTTCTATTTAGTCCTATTTTCTTACATAACACATGATACACATATGCATAATGAAATTTTCATAAGTGATCTGTCTGATGGATTTAATTTAGTCTTCAATCATACTCTTGTGAATTTCTCTTTTATGTTCTTTGAAATGAATCCTCAAACTAACCATATCTGTTAATTTAAAGGTTTTATTTAGAAATGAAATAGTTTGACAGAATGGAAAGACTTTACTTTCAGAGAACTGAAACTTTTTTTGGTGATAGGACCAAAGAATTAATTGTATGCTAATGAAACAACTACTTTGTTTTCAATTATGTGTACTTATTACTTAATTGATCCCAGATTTAGTGCTCAAATAGATTCTTTGGTTTTATTTTGAGTACGTTATTGATTATGTTGTAATGAAAAGAGCATGGGGCTCATATGTAACCTTGGGCAAGTTACTTTAGCTTATCTACTTCTTCATTTGTAAAAAAGAAATCATACCTGCCCGTTTATCTCACTGAGTGAGTGTACAAGAAAATACTTTGTAAATATTATTACTAAATATACCTATGGTTGTTACATTAGTTGACTGCTTTTAGATTCACCCTTCCGTTAATTAAAGGATGAGCAGATGCAAAATAGACTAATTCTTCTTTTCCTCTAGATTATCTAAATATTGAATTTCAATAAACTAAAGCAGTATTAGTCAAAGAAACTTGGTCAGCAAATTGTAAGAAAGCGGTTACGTTATATCCAGCCTATCACAGATCTTTTTAATAGGGACAAATATCTATGCCATTAGTTCTGGACCAATGTCTTTCCCTTTCACAATACTTTTAATGCATAACTTATCAATCTCTTTTTATCAGCCAATCTGACTTTTTCAAACCCAGACTAACATTAAGCAAGATAGAATGAGCAAAAATCAGGGAAGGTCAAATAAGCACTCAAGTGATCAGATTCTCATTGGATGCTAATGGAATTCTAGACTTTTAGAAAATGATTTGTTATGAATTTCAATGCCCATGTTGACAAAGGGTCAGTTTTTATAAAATTATGGTAAAACCTTAATGAGATTTTTAAATCACTGTGTTGGATTATTATCTCCATAAAAACTATACATAGTTCATATTAAGTCTTACATGAACATTTTTGCTGAAATGATAATGGCATTATGGCTATGATTTTTAAAAGAGCCTTATCTTTTAGAGATATACTGAAATATTTGCTGATAAATGTGATGTTTTATAAGCGGATGGGGCTATTGAAGAAACAAGGTTGGCCATGACTTAGCAATTATTGAAATTAGATGATGCAATTAGCAAATGGAGGTTTATTTTACTATTTTGTGTTCTATTGTATGTTTTTGAAATTTTTTATAATAAAAAGCTAAAAGAGGGGAGGTAGGTAGGGGGATGGGTGAAATAGGTGAAGGGGATCAAGGGCATTAAGAGGTACAAACTTCCAGTTATGAAATAAAAAAGTCACGAGGATGAAAAGTAGAGCATAGGGATTATAGTAATAATATTGTTGTAATGTGATAGGTGACAGGACTACATTTATCATGGTAAGCATTGGATATATAGAATTGTTGAATCACTAGGTTGTATACTTGAAACTGATATAACATTGTATGTCAACTATACTTCAATAATAAAAAAAGCTAAAAAATTAAACCTCAGTGCTTTGTGCTTCTGATTTACTTAATGAAATAATTATATCATGCTAATTTAAAGTCAGAGTTGTATTAGCAAATATGAGATCTTGAATAATCCTTGTTTTTTTCATGATACATAAAATCAATATTTATTATATCTCTCTACTGAAGAGATACCAGGCATGTAATTAAGACTTAGCTTTAGATGTTTGGGGAAAATCATATTTGTAATAATTAAGTGTAATTTTTAGTCATATTTTTGGTTCCTTTCCATGTGAACTACATAAGTATGGCATATATAGAATGTAATAATTCAATGACTGTGTTAATACAGTGATCACACTTGCATCAAATGTTGTAAACATTTGTCCTCCTCACTAAGTTATAAACTCCATGAAGGCAGTCTGTATGTCTTAATCATGTGTGGTGCACAGTATGTGGAATATACCATGGGCTCAGTAAATATTGTTGTCTGATCATGGTTCAAAAGAAAATGATGTTTAAATAATCTGCCTTTAGATTTCTTTTAAAAATCTATTATAGGCATGAAATTTTTATTGAGTGAAGAGCATAGTAGTAAAGGTCTTACTGAAATGATTTATAAAACAAAACTATACTAAGTGTTTTATCTCCATAATTAGTATTTCCTGTTATGTGACAATTGCCATTTTTGTGTGTTTTTTTTTTTTTTTTGACAATGCTGTTTCGAAGCCTTAACCAAGGTAACCCGTGTGGTATATAATGTTCCCTAGGGGGCATGGACTCTGCTGGGGCCATAGCCTTCTGGCCAGCTTCTTTGAGGCCAAAATGTCCATTTGGCTGGTCCTGTGTATACCTTTCGGACTTTGCAGTACAACTTTCCCTTCATCACCTTTCTCTTAGAGCCTTTAATGAATTGCTCTGTTAGTCATGGGCCTGCAGTATGTTTTAGCTCTACATTTCTTATATTACCAATAAAATAGATTCCTTCATTAACAAGTCATAACCATTCTGCCTGGCTTTCAGCCCTTCATAATCTGGTTACGTCTTCAATGTTGATTTCAGATCCAGTTGAAGGCCTTGGTAAACTGAACTAAACTAAATTGGGATGCAATGTACAGACTGAAATATTCCCAGGAATCTCTCTGGTAGTTGTGGGAGCTAGACCTGTTCCCATTCCAGCCTTTAGGTCTGCGCTTAGAGGCAGAGACTGTGCCTTGTCTTCATACTGCATTAGTATTTAACATGAGGTGATATAACTCTAATACGTACTCAAATATTTGTTGATTTAAAGAGATTTAAGAAACCGAGTGAAATAAGCCATTAAATACTCTATAAACATGCCTTTTTTATTTTTAAAGATAGTGCTGATGTAGGAGACTGGGGTAGTCATTTACTACTGGGGTCACTTCTCTTCTGCTTTCTTAAACCCATAATCCATTCAAATGGTTACCACCAAATGGTTCCTCAGACAACCAAACTCTATTGCAGCTGGCTCCTGCCTGGCATCCACATGGCTTTTCTTGTCTGGTGAATCTTACTCAGCTGAAACACATGGAAATGTTTTGCCCTTTGGTTATAATGCTCAGTTAGAACCCAACCTAAGCAGATTGCTTTATGCTGGCTTTGTTTTGCATTCAGAAGATGAGGGCACCCTGCAGGCCCACTGACCACTTTGGCTGTAAGAGGTGAAAAAAATAATCAAAGGTTAGCATTCCTCCTGAAAAATTCCCTAGGAAATAGACTCATTATGCCCTTGATCCCTGTTGCTCTTTTGCCCTGGAGGTAGAAAGAAGGCCTTGAGTGGGTTCTGAGGTCTTGAGAGAGGTTTGCCAGGGATGCCGCTAATTCCCCCACTTAAGTTTTCCCGTCCACTCCAGAATCAAAGTGCTGCTGTCGCTTTCTTTGAAAATCCCATCCTTAGCTTCATGAAGCCATTTGTCTCATTCTTTAACTCTTGGAACAGTTAACGATTAATCATTCACATTTTCTTGGTATTAGAAGGAGTTGTTGTTTTTCAGTACTGAACCAACAAGCCATTAACATGCATCAAAACAGTACTTCATTTATTCTTTTATTTTTAATTTTGGAGCTTCTATGGTATGCCAGGTCCTGTGCCTAGCACTGGCGATAGAGTAGTAAATGGGATGATGGGGAGACCAAATAGGAATTTAAGAAACAAAACAAATGATCATAGTGGAAAAAAAAAAAAAGAGGAAAACCAAGAAACAGACTCTTAACTACAGGGAACAAACTGATGGTTACCAGAGGGGAGGTGGGTGGGAGGATATGTTAAATAGGGGATGGGGTTTGAGAAGGGCACTTGTGATGAGCACTGGGTGATGTATGTAAGTGTTGAATCACTAAATTGTACACCTGAAACTTATATTACACTATATGTTAACTAACTGGAATTTAAATAAAAGCTTAAAAAAGCCCCCCCAAATAGGACTGTTTCTGTACCGATTCTGTAAGAATCATTAAGAAAACTTTTTAGAAGTATATATCTTGGGTCCTGGATTACTAGGTTTGGGGTGAAGTCTAGGAGAAACAATTTTTTAAGTTTTTTGAGCAAGGTCAAGAAACAGTTTTCTATTAGTACACTCAATGTACATTCTATAATGCCAGCAGTATAAACGTGTCCAAAGGTTGCTCCACCTTTTTGAATTAATACTACTAATTCCTCTCATTCCCGGATATCTGATAAAGATAGATCTCTCCTCCCATGTTCCAAGGAAACTTTTAAGTGTTAAAATAAGAATAAAATTGCATCTCTTCATTTAGAATCCTGAAATTTATGTAAAAGCTTCTCCCAGCCTTACTTTTTTCTGTTTTTTTGATTCTGATCCTTTCTAGATGAAGGCATTTTCTTGGATTACCAGCTTCTACTTCTGTGCCTTTATAGTTCACTACTATTAACCCTGCTTCTTCAATGCTTCCGAATTAGATTACTCCGACCCTCTCCTATGCTTCCCTCTCTTGGGAGGGTTCTCAGGATATACAAGACTATCGCAGTGTTGGCACCACACCTATCTGCAGAGATAAAAAAAAAAAGTAATCAAGGGTAGCACTTTTCTTAGAAAATTCTTTGAAAAGTAGAGCCATTGTGCCTTGACCCCTGCCACTCTACTTCTTTGGGGCTGAAGGGAAGGTTTTGAATTTGCCCTTGCATTTGAGTGAGATTAGCACCAAGAAATGAATCACAACCTAGTTTGTATAAAGAACATGGGTTTCAAAATCTAAAAGACTGAAGTTTAAGCCCCACCTTTTTTGCCACCTTTTAGTTGTGTAATTTTGGGGAAGTCAGTCTCTAATAGGCTTGTGGTTAGTCACCTATGAAATGGAAATAACGATGCCTCTTACAGCTGTAATGAAGATTCCAGAGGATGCAGAGAGAGGACTTAGCTTAGCATAGAGTAAGGCCTTAATAAATATAGCCATTTTTATTATCTAGCTGTTTTATCACCTATTCCTCTTCAAGTCTGGCTGCTGGTACCCCAAATCTTTACTGACTATGAGCTGTGTGCAGAGACTGAATACACAGTCCAAAATCACATTTATGAACAGCTACTCTCCAAGCAAAATTAGTGACCCTGTACTGCTCATCTTCTGCTCTTTCTCTTCCGGCCAAGAGTTTTTTAGTCATATATGGCCATCTCCACCACAGTGACTGTTACACTTCTCCCCTGTATTAGAATTTTATAGGCCTATTATTTCTACCTCCTGGAGATTATTTCTACCTCCTTCTCTCTTGTCCTATGAGCTCACAAGAAAGATATCTGATTGAGTGCCGCTCCCAAGAGTTTATGAGAAACAGCGTCCTCTTCCTTTTTCCCTCTGCTCCCTGCAATACTGGTTTCCATTTGCTTCTAGGTTGGTCACTGGAGAAGACCCCCTTAAGATTCACAGACTGAAGCTCTGCTAGAATCTGTGTGCATGTTGGCATTATTTAGGCTTTTCATGGTTCTCTCAACTCTGAAGACACAACAGACATTCCTTACCACCAGTGCTTTTCTCATTGTGACACTAAATGCACCTGCATCCTCTTAATGCAGATGTAAAAGTGTAGCTTTAAGAATGCTGATTGGGGGATGCGGTCCTTCTCTACCTCTGCCACGTGAAGAGATAACACTATTGAGTCTGGGGTTCATCTTCCTCTTTCTCTCTATCACAGCTTTGACTAAAAGATCAAAATTTGCTTTGCAAGCTGACCTCATTCTCCCCTTCTTTTATGTTTCTTTCCAAAACCTGAGCTTCATTTCCGTTCACCTACCAATTCCTGTCTGCTGCCTGGTTTTCCCATAGTCTCTGAGGAAATATGATCCTCCAAGGCCAACCATTCCGGGTTGGAGTTTTGTTTTGTTTGTTTGTTTGCTTGTTTTGGGGTTTTGTTTTTGTTTTTTTTCCCCCTAAGTAGGCTCAACGCCCACTGTGGAGCCCAATGTGAGCCTCGAACTCATGACTGTGAGACTCAACAGCCTGAACCACCCAGGCATCCCCCAAGTTGGAGATTTTTAGCATTCCTCCATAGTATATGGTTTTTTAAACAAATGATGCTAGGACAATTGGATGTTTGTATGCAAAAAAAAAAAAGAATAATCACTTTTGCACTATTCACAAAAATTAACTCCTACAGTACCATAGACCTAAATGTTAGTGCTAAGACCACCATTAAGAAAATGAAAAGACAAAGCACAGAATGGAAAAAAATATTTATGAAACAAATATCTGATAAAAGACTTTGTTTCCAGAGTATATAAAGAGCTCTTACAACTTAATAAGACAACCCGGTTTTTAAAATGTGTAAAAAATGAAACTTACATGACTCAGAGATTCTACTTCAGATCTTTATCCAAGAGAAATGAAAATATATGTCCATACAAAGCATCGTGTGTGGATGACCACAGCAGCATTATTTATCAAAGCCCAAACTGGAGACAATCCAAATATTTATCGTCTGGTGAACAGATAAACAAAAGGTATTGTCGCTATATAATGGAATTCTGCTCAGCAACAAAATGAGCCAACAACTGATACATGTAGCAGCAGGGATGAACTTCCAGAACATTATGCTAGTGAAAGAAGCTAGAAACAAAAGGCTGCTTATGGTATAATTCTTTTCATATGAAATTTCTAGAAAAGGCAAAAGTACAGTGATAGAAGGCAGGTCACTGGTTGCCTGGCGTGGGAGCTGTGATTGACTGCATATGGTCAAAAAGGATAAAGGGAATTTGGGGGATGGTGTAATGGAAGCACTTTAAAACTGGATTGTGGTGATGGTTGCACAACTGTGTAAGTTACTAAAACTCAATGAACTCTGCCTTCAAATGGATGAATTTTATGGTATATAAATTATAACTCAATAAAGCTGTTTAAAAAATTGTCCATGGCGATTGGGTTATGAGATGGCTACCCACTTTTTGCTTCCTCTGTCCCCAAGAAGATGACATAATCCCTTGTCCCTTCAGCAGTATTTCTCAAGCTTCTGGTGCGTAAGAATCAACTGAGGGGGTGCCTGGCTGGCTCAGTCCGTAAAGCATGAGACTCTTGATCTTAGGGTTGTGAGTTTGAGCCCCACATTGGGTGTAGAGATTACTTATAAATAAATTAATTAAAACAAAAAAAGAATCATCTGGGGATCTTATTAAAATGCAGATTAGGATTCAGTAGGTCTGTGGTGGGATCTGAGATTTGGCATTTTTAACAAGCTCCAAGTGATGCCAGTGCTGTTGGTCTGAGGACCACACTTTGAATGAAAGGCCTTGGAACTTGTTCGTAACCCAGGCTGCACATTAGACTCCCTTGGGGAGCTTTTAGAATAAAGTTGACGCAGCTGTCTGCCAGAAATTAAGTCGGGAAGCTCTTCACGTGATTCTGATGTGCAGTCAGGCTGAGAACCTTAACAAAATGGGATTCTTTTTACCATGATGGGTCCATAATAAACTTCTACCTATGTCTCCCTCACTCTCATCCCACAGTTTAGCCCATAACCTAGAGCCCCCAAATTATGATCAGAATCTCTTGGAATAAGTAGGTGAGTAAGCTGGCATGCTTTGACTACACTTTTTTTTTGGAATTATTTTCTTACACATGACAACCCCTTAGTCCTGGCTAAGAATTAGAAAACAGAAGAAAGGAGAACATGTGATGGTTATGATGATAATAGCTAAAATGTATTGAGCAATTACAATGTACCTTGCACTGTTCAAAACATTTTACATGCATTATCTACTCCCATATTTTACCCTGTGAGCTAGGTACTATTATTTTCTCTGTCATATAGGAGGAAGAAAGTATAGAATGATGAAATGACTTGCTTCAAATCACACAGCTAATAAGTGCCCCACCTGGGATTTGAAAAGAGACAGGCTGCAGGGTCTCGGAGAAGCGGCCACTCACCCGTACCTGCCTCTTGTAATCTATACTTGTTTTTGTCAGATGTTTAGCCTCCAGTTTCTAACTGATCTTCTACCCTTGGGAATGGGGCCAGACCCCACCCAAATCTTCAAGGCCCTTTTATTAGTCTTCTAAAACACACCCAAGCCTACCAGTGTTTCTTTTTTTTTTCTTTTTTTTTTTTTAGATTTTTAAATTTATTTATTCGACAGAGAGAGACAGCCAGTGAGAGCGGGAACACAAGCAGGGGGAGTGGGAGAGGAAGAAGCAGGCTCACAGCGGAAGAGCCTGATGTGGGACTCGATCCCACAACGCCGGGATCACGCCCTGAGCCGAAGGCAGACGCTTAACCGCTGTGCCACCCAGGCGCCCCCCTGCCAGTGTTTCTATACCCCAAGGACTTACTCGGTCTTGCTTGACTTCTAGGACTCTGTTGATGCTGGAGTCTCCTCTGAGCTCTCTTATTCTGATTGCTTGAGCTGAACAAGAAAGACCCGCAAACCAAATTTTTAATACCCTCTTTTCTTCCCTGTCAAAGATTTAACTTTGTACCTGAGCTTTCTTGTGTCCTTAATCCTTATGAGTTCCCCTTCCTTCCTCGGAGATGCACACAGGGAAGGCTAGACGTTAGAGTGAGATTGGGCTGGGTGTTTAACAAACTGACCACATGTATTTAACCTCTGTTAGCCACCACCCCCTTTTTAAAAAAATAGAAATTGGTTTCCATTGAGGCTTCAGGCTATTTTAGTGTCTGAAATATTCTTGGTTAACATAATGTTTTTAGAAAGCTGAGTGTCAGGAAGGCCCATTTTTAATTTATCAATGGCACCCTTAGTCTTAATATGCTAAAGCATACTTTACTTTTGAGGGCAGAATTAATCTTTTATCAGATGTACCATGGATGCTGTTGGTTTCATTATTTTAAGAAAATGTTCTTGTGATTGTTTTAGAATTAATGCTACCCACATACCTTTATTTTCCAATATCTATTCAGAATAGATGAGGAAGATACAGAGTCATCCATAATAAAGCTAATGCAAAGGAGATTTGTCGCTGCTGTTTGAAAAACTGTTCAAAGGTGTTTAACTTGTTGATTTCATCTTGACTGTGAGGAAAGTGAATCTGAAATTAAGCCTATGGTAGAGAATATTCGAACCTTCTTTTTTATAAGCTGCCACTCTGTGGAACAGTGAAGAAAATTTTAGCACAATTACAAGAGGATAATTTTATACATTGAAATTTTCCAGAGGTGGGGAGGAGACAAAAAAGGAATTTCGTTCTTCCCTTTGTTTAAAGCAGGGCCAGGTAGAAATGACAAAAGCTGTCAAGTTAACTCCTTTGTGACACTGGGACCTCAAGCTTTCACACACCTCACAGTCACTCAGGGGCTTTTTAAAAATACCGATTTTTTGGCCTCACCCTTTTTGGTTCTGAAGTTTTAATAAACTCCTCAGGGGATTCTAATATGGATGACATTAGTCAGGGTTCTCTCGAGAAACAGAATCTGTCTGAGGGTGTGTGTGTGTGTGTTTCTCTAAAGAGATTATTGTAAGGAATTGGTTCACGCATTTTTAGAAGCCAAGAAGTTCCAAAATCTGAGGTCGCAATCTGGAAACACAGGAAAGCTGATGACACAGTTCTGATCTGAGTCTAAAGACATAAGAACCAGTCAAGCCAACAGTGTAAGTTCTAGTCCAAATCTGACTCTGAAGGTAGGAGACTGATGTCTCAGCTTGAAGATAGCCAGATAGAGAAAGAGCGAGACAGCGAGAGAGAGAGAGAGAGAGTGAGAGAGAGAGAGAGAGAGAGGGAGAGGGAGAGGGAGAATGCAAATTCTCCCTTACTCAACTTTTTTGTTCCATTCAGACCTCAGCTGGTTGGATGAGGTCCACTCGCATTGGGGACGACAGTCTGCTTTACTCAGTTTACCATTTCATGGTAATCTCATCAGAAATATCCTCACAGACATACCCAAGAGTACTGCTTAATCAAATATTTGGGCACCCCATGGTATAGTCAAGTTGATTCGTAGAATTAACCACCACACCACCCAAATTTAAAGAATTTGAAGCAGTGAGGGGCAAAATGAGATTCCTTGGAAGAAACACTTGAAGGGAGAAACCTTATAAAGAGACCATTGTTGCATTTTAGGAACCATTTATAGAATTTGCATTATAAAAAATGTTCAGACTTGGCAAATCCTTAGAGACAGAAAGCTGCCAGGGATTGAGGGCAAGGGATGGAATAGGTGAGTTGCTGCTGATGGACATGGGGTGTCTTCTGGGGGTGATGAGCGTGTTCTGGAATTAGATGTTGGTGGTGGTTGCACAACCTTGTGGATATGCTAAAAACCACTGAACTGTACCCTTTGAAAGGGTGAATTTTATAGTATGAGAATTATATGTCAGTAGGAAATTTATACATTGAGAGAGATTTGATAGGAAGAAGTGATGGTAGAGATGTCGACATCTTTGAGATGTTTTCTATGAAGAAGTAAAAAAAAAAAGGGCTGATAGAGAAAAGAGGTTTGAGCTGAAGGGAGATTTTTTTTTTTTTTTTTTTAACCGCAGGAGAGGGGTCCCTGGCTGGCTCAGTCAGAAGAGCATGAGACTCATGGTCTTGAGGTGTTGAGTTTGAGCCCCACTTTGGGTATAGAGATGAAATAAACTTAAAAAAAACTCACAGGAGATATTGCTGCATGTTTGTATACAGATTCAGATGCTCCAACGGAAAGGGAAATATTAATGATGCAAAGTAGGGTGAGGGAATTCGCAGGAGCCAAATCCTTAAACTCACTGGAACACCACCTTGCATAACTTTCTTCACCTCTCTTCCCCAGGTTACAGATCAGTCGGTGAAAGCATTTGCTGAGCACTGCCCTGAACTTCAGTACGTTGGCTTCATGGGTTGTTCAGTTACTTCTAAAGGAGTCATTCACTTAACCAAGGTAGGTGCCATGGCTCCATCTCCTTAGTGTTTCTTTCTTCTTCTTCTTCTTTTTTTTTTTAAAGAGATTTTATGTATTTATTTGAGAGAGAGCACGAGCATGAATGGGGGGGTTGGCAGAGAGTGAGGGAGAGGGAGAAGCAGAGCCCCGGCTAACCAGGGAGCCCGACGATGCAGGGCTCAGTCCTCGGGCCCTGAGATCTTGACCTGAGCTGAAGGCAGATGCTTAACTGACTGAGCCACCCAGGTGGCCCCTCCTTAGCGTTTCTATCACTCATATCAGTGCCCTAGCATTGTTAAATGTGCTTGAGTAAGGACTAGTCAGACTGTTACAGAAGTGTACTAGGGTTTGGTAGTTAAAACCAATTGAAAGCAACAATACCAAACTTAGCCTTTCTTAAATGGGACATTCATTTAAACAAGAAGCTTACTTTTTTGCTCTTTAATTGCTAATGGCTATGAAGTATATGCATTAAAGAAAATGATCTGTATGACAAAAATTATTTAAACGTTAATTTATTGCATTTAGAATATATTTTGATTGAGGTTTTAATTGCTTACATATAATTAGGTCCTTTGAGCATTTGGCTTTTAAGAAGTGAATATGGGGGCGCCTGGGTGGCTAAGTCGTTAGGCATCTGCCTTTGGCTCAGGGCGTGATCCCGGCGTTCTGGGATCGAGCCCCACATCAGGCTCCTCTGCTATGAGCCTGCTTCTTCCTCTCCGACTCCCCTGCTTGTGTTCCCTCTCTCGCTGGCTGTCTCTATCTCTGTCAAATGAATAAATAAAATCTTAAAAAAAAAAAAAAAAAGTGAATATGGCCAGTGCATATGATTAAGCTGAATATGTAAGGTGAAAAGAGAGGTAAAAATGTGTGTCAAAAATTAGCCTTCTAGTTCAGAGAGTCCACTTATATACCAAATATATGAAATCTTACATTTTAGCAATGATGACAATGCCAGTTCCTTTGTAACCTCTCACTTATGTGTCATCTTCACTCCAGAGCTTTAAAATAATTAGGTACAAATTCTTACATGTGTGTAAGGAAAACTGGCTACTCTGAAATTTATCTGTGTATTATCTGAAATTTGTCACTGAATAGATTTTAACTGTACCATATAGTACTTAGAATGGGTGTGAGTCTTGCATTCGCACTTAGAGCTGAGTAACCTTTTCATTCACCCTTTCTTCATTTCACTACTATTAGGAAACTGCTGTGTTAGTAGCACAATGTTGAAATAAAACAGGGGAGATCCCAGGTCTCTGTGGGCTAGATCTCTTCAGGTGTCTTTAAGTTTACAGTTTAGTGGGAAATAATCTTTTTCTTTCTTCCTAGGAAAAGAGCAAATGATTGTGAGTTACTTACGACTCTGGCAAAAAAAAAAAAAAGGACTCTGGCAATAAGGCACAGTGCATAGGAGCCTGGGCTCTGTTGTTCGCTTGAGTCCGAATCCTGGCTCTGGCACTTATTCACTAAGTGGAGAAATTATTTTTCAGGGTATTAATTGAAATAATGTATGCAGGGTGCTTGCCTCAGTATGGAGATTGCAGTAAATGCTAAGTAAATGTTAGCTACTAATATTAAAATGGATTTTGTTATCTCTAAGTTGCTGAAAAGTCAGAGCAAACTTTGAGAAAAAAATACCAAATCACTGTTTTGGTCTAGTGTGCCTGAAACAGATCCTGTGATTGTCCTGCATCTCCAGTGACTGGTGACTGATCAGCTTTAATTGTATTTTGAGGATCAGAGCCTAAAGCTAGTGGAGAAGAAAAGCATCTTATTTTCAGTTATTGTTCTATCAGAATATCTTAGTGTAACCAAGACCATACATAACCATAATTTTTATTCATTTCCTATAACCTTGGCCTGAACATCTTGGTGGATGAATGTTTTTCTAGTCACATCTAATGTTGTTTATAGTGTAGAGTAGAAATGCCTTTGGATGCACAGATTGTGCACAAGTGTTATAATGACCATATGTGGGATTTTTATGATCACTCGAAATTGTACTCATTAAAGACAAAACAAGACTTATTAGATCAGTAAGTGCTTCCCTGAGCATTTTGAGATGGCCAAAAATTATGGTACACTGGTACTTAAAAGATCAGAATGACTCTCTGTGACAAAATAGCAGCTATAGCAAATAGCAAATGTCTGTGTTGGAAGACTCAAATTGCTGAGAATGTTATTCTGAAGATGATAGGCCAGAATTGGTGGTTTGGACTGTCAGGAGTCCGAATCTACTGGATTAATGTCAAAGCTGGTCCACAAACTTTTGAAGATCATCTTTGTTGCTCAGCATTCTTTTGCTTTAATGAGAAGACTGGTTTGTGGTACAATATTGCTTAGTTTCCTGGATTCAGGTGAAGGCAAGGTAGCATTTTAAGCATGCATAGCTTCTGCAAAGCTGTTTTAATTGTTTTATCTCTTGAAAACTAAGGGTAGAACTCAGATTTTAATGAAATAAAAGATTTTTGTTAAAATATTTGCATCCTGGTGTTTTCAAGCTACAACATTACACAAAATGCAATTTATACTCACAAAATGTTTATTAATATATAAATCTCTTAGGAAGTTTTCTTATCCTTATTATCACCATGGTGTGTTATTTTTAAGTAAGTGATTAGACAGTTGTGAGATACACAGTGTTGAGAGCTATTGGTCTAAATATGTTTAGTTTTAAATGGTTTAGAAATTCTCTCCAATGTATTACTTTTCTAAGTCTTGGATTCTCCGTTCGCAAAAAGGCAAATGGCATAAAATTTCCATGACTTAGTTCCCTGTGTATGAAGGGATGTGCCTGAATTAGATGATCTGTCTCTAGAATTTCTTATAACCAGAACAGTCTACGCATTTAAGAATCATTGACCTGGAAGGGATTATGTGGGGCTCTCCCTGAAACTAAGAAATGTCAAGTCTTTAGTAATTTAGAAAGGAAAATTGGGGATTTCTGACAGCTCAGATTGTTACACCAAGGGCAAGAAGACAGAAGATTGGGAATAGGTGGAAGAATATTGATATTATAACTATGGTTCCTTGGGCCTAATTTTACTTTGATGTGCTCAGCATCGGCCAAATTGTTATTCACTGTGCAGTATTTACCGACGACAAACCTTTAGTCCTCAGAGAAATTCTGCTAATATCAAACAATATTGGAAGAGGGGGTCTTCCTTCTAGGGTCCTATGACTGTAAATTAGAGTCCAGAAATAGCTAAGACTGAATGCACCCAAGTTGAGAAGATAAAGTCAAGTTCACTAGATTGTGTTTGGAAACTTTAGACCCATATTAGGAAGCAGTACTAAGAACTTTTGAGGTCTTCATTTAACAGTTGAGAACATTTGTGACTTGTTATATGTGACAGTTGAGTCTTCTCCAACACGGGTGTGTTTGTTCTTTTCACTGTAGTGTACCTATTTATAAATATAAAATATTTCTATCTTGGTCTCCCTCCTATTTTTTAAAAACAGATTCAGCAGATGCAAATACATAATCAACCTCTAATATCTAGACTGTAGTGGCTAAATATCATTTGCCACTAAAGGGGCTAGTAGAAACATGTCAAAAGGACCCAAAAGGAACATGAAGTAGTTCCCACTGGCCTAGGTTGGCATACTTTGAGCATCGAGAAGGAAAATGACTGCAATGGATTGAAATAAACCAAATGGAACAAATGTATAAAAATCTTGAATTCATAATGATATATTAAAAAAAACCCTTTATTTCTTTTTCTAGCTAAGATGGAGTAATAGGGAGCAGATTTACTCTATTCCCTGAAACAATCCCAAAAACTAGACAAAATGTGTGAAACAGTAGTCTTCAAGACACTGGATATCAGACAACTAAGGACAGTGATCTCTGAGATACGAGAAGCAAGAACAGTCCTATGACTACCTCCATCTACCGCACTGAGAGAATTTCCATCTTGCCGCATGGGGAGGGGTAACCCTGGCAAAACTCAGCAGACACTCTGAGTTGAAACAGAACAGAAAGTCCAGGGAGACTAAGGCAGCCAGAGTTTAGAGGACAGAGTAGTGGAGTGGAGAGTATGCAGGGAATCCCAGAGGTCTGTAGTTGATCTCCTTTGAGCACCCAATCCTAAATCACCCATGAGTAGTGAAGAAATCAAAAGAGAGATTAGCAAGTATTTTGAACTGAATGAGAATGAAAACACAACACTGATGATTTAATGTGATGCTGCTAAAATATACTTCAGGTAAAATTAATAGCTCTAAGCACCTATGTAAGAAAAAAGGGAAGATCTCAAATTAGTGACTTTCTACCTCATAAACTTCTACCTTGTGAAACTTGAAGAAAAAGAGCAAATTAAACTCAAGGCAAGGAAAGGAAAGGAAGTAATAAAGATCAAAGGGAAGTCAATGAAATGGAAAACAAGAATAAAAGAAAAAATTATTGAAACCAAAAGCTAGTTCTATGATAAAATAGATAAAATTGAAAAGTCTCTAGTTAAACTGATTAAGAAAAGGACAGCAAGAGAGACAAAGAAGACACAACTTGCCAATATCATAACGGAACTATGGATTCTACAGATATAAAAAGGATAACAAGGGAATATTATACATGTTTATGCCTATAAATTCAACAAACCAGATGAAATGAAAAATTTATTTGAAAGGCACAGACTACCAAAGCTCACTCAAGAAGAAATACATAACCCAAATACCCCTATATCTCTTAAAGAAATTGCATCTGTAGTTAAAAACCTTCCCTCCAATGATATTCCAGGCCCAAATTGCTTCCTTGGTGAATTCTACTAAATATTTGTTATATTTAAAAACTTTGGGGTACCTCGCTGGCTCAGTCAGTAGAGCATGTGACTGTTGATCTCAGAGTCATGAGTTTGAACCCCAAGGTGGGTGTAGAGCTTACTTAAATAAATAAATAAATAAACTTAAAAAAACCACAACTCTATCTGTAAGAGATACACAGGAGTATTTACTAGTGAAACAGCACACTGTATAGGCATTTGGTTTAAAACATTACAAAGAAGATAAAAAGCGGAAAAAGAGAAAAGTGGATAGGCCAATAAAGGAGACAAAAATGGCAAAATACAGATAATTGAGCTGGGTTATAGGACATGGGGCTTTATTGCCTTATTCTCATGACTATTATTTATATTTGAAAAATTCCATAATAATAAAAAAAGCTTTTTAGGGGGTCAAAAAATTAAATATGTTGATATTAATGTCACATGATAAAATCACACTATTCAATATCATACTTTTAAAGAATGTGTTAATAACAGGAAATTTTCAAGGTAACTAATGTATATTAAAATATAATATTAATTTTAAAATCAGTTAAACAGATAGACCTATGGAGCCTGAAATGTCAAAGTGTCAAGTTATTTTTATCTGTAGTTGGAGTGCAAACTTCAGAAATGCTGTGGGTTCATGAATTTAATGCCACAGATCCATTGTAAGTTTATATCAGATCGGTTCAAATAATTTTAATCCTTTTTTTTTTTTTTTTAAAGATTTTATTTGAGAGAGAGAGTGCACAAGCAGGGGGAGGGACAGAGAGAGAAGGACAAGCAGACTCCCTGACATGGGGCTTGATCCCAGGACCCTGAGATCATGACCTGAGCCGAAAGTAGATGCTTAATGGACTGAGCCACCCAGGTGCCCCCAAATGATTTTGATCTTTTATTAGATCTTATATTAAATGACTACTAAGAAAGATGGAGAATAATTTTTGATAAAAAGTTCATTTTTATTATATGACACATACAAATTCATATTTGCCATAACTTACAGGTCGATGTATTTTTTTAAATTGTTGATATATTTTAAAGTTGTGAGTGTTAATAATATTATTTTAAAATGTGAATAATATAATAAGACTACTAAATACGATAAAGTATCTGTCAGTTAATAATATTAATTCTGATGCTACATTAGATCTTATTGTTGCTTTATTCAATTTATAAGCATGATCTGAAGTTTTAGGTTATGTCACATATGGGTTTGGTTGACGTTTTTAATGTTTGTTTGCTTCTGTTTTTAAACAGAATTTTTTGGGAAAGGTAACAGACAACTAAACAAAATGCCCAAACTTCTGATATTTTCTTCGACCATAATCATATTTAAAGAACTTTAAAAAAAACCCCACATATTTTAGAAGTGCTTATGGTTGAAAGTATGAAATGTTTTCTAAAGGAAAACAAAATTGATTTTTTTCAGCCAATTTAACATAAGTAACTGAAAGAATGTTCATTCATGCAACTAACTCAATTTTTGTCTTCCTTTTCTTGTGTATCCAGAGACTAGAAATCAAAGATGAACTTTCTTGCCTTTTAAATTTCCAAACAACTGATCAGTTTAAAATGCCTTATTCTAAAGGAGCAATATACTCATTTGCTACTTTAGGGTGATATTGCTGTTTAGTCATAGATTATCATTTCGTTTATTTCTAAGTAATCATAGCACTTGTGTGTTATTTTGAGATAGGGAAAAATATGTGTTCTTAAATTCATTCAGCTCTAAGATAATTCATAGTGAGTATGAGCCAGTGAGTATTATGAAGCAGTGTTTGTTGGAGGGTCCATGCTTTTGGTTCCTTTTGCCTTTCAGAGCTTAAGAGTTGAGCCCAAAACCTGAATGTTGAGAATATAGGCAATGATTATCTAGCTCTGGCGGGATCCATTAATTGATTTTGGTGTTTTTTTTTTTTAAGAAGTTTGCAGTTGACAGCAAACCACTTATTTCTGTCATCAAAGCTAATGGCATGATTACTGATCGTATGACCTGGGGCAAATCACCAAATTTCTTTGCTTCAATTTCCTCATCTATAAAATAAGAATAATAGTAGCATCTACCTACCTCTAGGATTTAAGGGAATGGTGCTTGGGACGTAACTGAAGATGTAGTTGAAAAATAACTAAAGTAATAAAAATATTCATCTTGGTGTACAGAAGTTCCCTATAACTCTTTAGTCCTAATCTGCTCCTATTCTTTCATTAAAATAAAAATATACAATAATTTCATGAAAATAAATTTTATTTAAAATCTTTGTGACCCTTTTTTTTTTCTACCTGAGTGCCTGTGCTAAACCTTAAGATTAATGACTATATGTCTGCTCTTCGTTGTTTTATTTTCCTTTCCCCGCTGAACCCCCTAAGGGCTATTTAATGATTTAGATTCATGCACTGAGCAACTAAAATAGTATTTTTAATAAAATCATTTTAAATAATTCCTACTATAGCAATATACTGAATTGGGTGAATATACTGTTGTGTTCCTTATTTTTACTGAATGAATTAGTGACTTCGTTTTTTACTTTTCTAAATTAGTATAGGCAAGGTCTACATAAACTGTAGCAATTTATCGCATTTAGTTTTTCATTCTGTTAAATCAGTAATCCCTGTTCAATGAGGCTACTCTTTTTATATTTTATAGCGCTGTTACTCATATTCCAGTTGTAATATATATTTATTTGTGCTGCATTTTCATTTCAACAACTACAATGGCAGGATGTATCAGTGTGACACTAGTAAAATGAATGAATTCATCTTTCAAATGACTCAGTTTGTGAAAGTCCTAACAAGTATAATGAATAAATGAGTTTCTTTGTTGTACCTATCCTTTGATAAAATAGTTGCTTCAGGCTTTAATATAAATATATAATATAAAATGAGGAAAGTTGGCAGTCTTTTTTGAAAGGGTCGTTCTTGGATCTTGGCTTTTATATTTTAAATATTATTTAACTTTGCTTATATTATTATCCTCATTTCACTCCTTGAATTTTTATCACACACTTACTATTCATAAATTGTGGTTTTGTTGCAAATATTCTTTTAAAAAAAGATTTCGACTTTATCTTGTCTCTAACACATGAGGTCAGTCTTTATCTAAGAAAGATTAGGAGATGTTGCTTTCATGCTTTCTTAGACTTTCAAATTTGTTCACACTGTTTCATGAGAGAAATTTTATTTAGGGATCACTTCATTTAGTATTGTGGTTTATACATAAATGCTGGTATTAGACACGGATGGGGCCCCAACAGAACAGACTGCCCGAATTAGAGAAACCATATTTGAGGCCTAAGGAGAATAAGTTATAGTGAAACTTAATGAGGAAATATATTACTGAGAAAAAACAAAGTAAGCAGATCTCATTTATTAATTTAAAATAAACATTTATTGAGAATTAGAGTTAAATAGAATCCAAATTGATTTAAGGAACATATTCAATTATATAAAACCATTGACAGTTATATTCAGTTAATCGTTTTGAATGATTATACAATATTTAACAGTGTTTTATTTTTAATTAATATAACTACCTCCTTAAGTACTATTTTCCCTGCACCTGGGCAGGTCTTGTCAGCCACAGAGAAGTGCCTGTGTATGAACATATTATATATTCATTCACAGACATACTTAAACACAGTACACACCCACACTATGTCAATCATTAATCATTACTCAGAACCCAAATAATCAGATTTTTCTTTACAATTTTGTGTGACATTGTGCAATGTTTGTAATGAAAATCTAAAGGGGCTCTTGGATACTGAAAGGAAGATAAATTATGTTGTGTCTTTATTGTGGTCTCATTCTTGGACAATAGGGAATTCATTTCCATAGTAACTCTCCGTTAGTCAAAAGCTAATTTATTTATGCAACAGTAGGGGTGTGTGTTCTGAAATTTTAGCTTGACTCCTCAGTATTTAATTTGGGCCTACATAATGTTACTCATTATTTTCCACAATAATTTTTGGAATGAAGTTTGGTTCTGAGCTCTCTCTTCTCCAGACACACTGGTCCAATAATAGAGGCCAATAGAGTCCGTTGACTGAAGGCAGTCGAGCTCCTCACATGTTTGCTCTCTAGCCCAGTGGTATCACAGGCATTTACACAAAAGCTGTTGATCACACTGTATTTACAAAACCTTTAGGAACATAGCTGCTTCCCTACTGTAGACTTCCCTTCAATTGATTGTATCCTAGTGGGATGATTGGCCATCAACATTTTTTTTCTCCAAAAGAAAGCTTCCCACTGGAACTTTCTCTGTTATATTCACTAGAGGATATGCTTGGTTATTATGTTTGATCAGAGGTACTTTTTCAACGTGGAATAGGCTATCAATCTTGGATCTTAAAAAATTAAATAATACCCTTGTGCCTGAGAAAGCAGGGCAAGTGATGACTTTTACAGCTTTCATCCGGCTTGGAAAAAAAAACAAAGCTGATTAGCACCCTGTGTTCCTCAGGCAAGTTGCAGGAATACTCAGGCATAATTATGCTTCTGGGTTGTTATAAAGAACTTCCATGAGATTGGCTGCTTTTTTTCATTGTTGGAAACTGGATCCCTTTTCCCCCTTCTTTCCTTTTGCTTTGCTCTGATCCTAGGTCTGTTAGGATCCATTTTTCTCTCTAAGCATGCATTTCTACACCACTGGGGGCTTCATTCTCCAGGCTGCATTTAGTGGGAGGCAGCCAAGCCAAAGGAAGGGAGAAACTGGGGTGTTTCTCTCCCTCCCCTTGGGTCTCAGGTAAAGTGACTGGCAACAGCTTTATTTCCTCTGTGGTTCTAGCCCTGGGCAGATGCCCTAGAGCTCCAGCTTGTACTGAACGGCCACAGCCTGTGGGTTCCAGGACCACTGACTCTTCTTTTGTCCCTCCAGCCTCGAGGTGCTTATTCTTCCTGCTGTTGTGAAATCTCTGCTTACACTAGCTTCTCCAGTTGTTCTTCTCAGCCTCTGCTTCACCAGAATAACCAATTTCCTTAATGAAATTCCCTTCATGTCATTTAATGAATACTTAGAGTGGTTTCTGTGTTCCTGTTTAGACTCTAATACATCTTTCTGCATCGTTCCAGGTTTCTTACATGAAAGCCCACTTAAGAGAGTAGAACCAATATTTATTTCCTTTCAGAGAATCTTGTAATAGTGGTGATCAAAGCACAAAGCAGAGAATTGCACATACTAATGTAAGATTTAAGTTAGTCTTTTTTTTTAATAATTTTTTATGTTAGTCACTATACAGTATATCTTTAGTTTTTGATGTAATGTTTCATGATTCATTATTTGCGTATAACACCCAGTGCACCTTGCAATATGTGCCCTACTTAATACCCATCACCGGAGATTTAAGTTAGTCTTGACCCTTCCTCACACTACCACTAGCCGTACTTCTGTTCTGGATCTAGACAAGCTGTAGCTAGAGAAATAGGGGCAGCTAGCTATGTGACAGTTAAGAATAAGGAAGCTGCAAGGCCATGGTGAGTCCCCAAAATAGGATAGTGGGCTAGCTGCTTAATTATAGAAAGATAGTTTTTATACATGCTGCCAGCAAAAACAAAATTTAAATGTTTTCTCAGTGCTATAATCTGCAATGTCAATTCACAGAGGCAAATGTAAAGAAAAATATTTGACTAAATAAGAAGTTAAGCTGTGTACCCTATGATCCAGCCATTGCACTACTGGGTGTTTACCCCAAAGATACAGACGTAGTGAAGAGAAGGGCCATATGCACCCCAATGTTCATAGCAGCATTGTCCACAATAGCTAAATCGTGGAAGGAGCCGAGATGCCCTTCAACAGATGACTGGGTTAAGAAGTTGTGGTCCATATATACAATGGAATATTACTCAGCTATCAGAAAGAACGAGTTCTCAACATTTGCTACAACATGGACGGCACTGGAGGAGATAATGCTAAGTGAAATAAGTCAAGCAGAGAAAGACAACTATCATATGATTTCTCTCATCTATGGAACATAAGAACTAGAATGATCAGTAGGGGAAGAAAGGGATAAAGAAAGGGGGGGTAATCAGAAGGGGGAATGAAACATGAGAGACTATGGACTATGAGAAACAAACTGAGGGCTACAGAGGGGAGGGGGGTGGGGGAATGGGATAGGCCAGTGATGGGTAGTAAGGAGGGCACATATTGCATGGTGCACTGGGTGTTATACACAACTAATGAATCATCGAGCCTTACATTGAAAACCGGGGATGTACTGTATGGTGACTAACATAATATAATAAAAAATCAGTATAAAAAAAAAAAAGAAGTTAAGCTGTGAACTAGTTATTTGACTTATTGGTTATCAGTTACTAGTTAGTTTAAGTTATATCTTAGATGGTTTTGACTGATAGTTTAAAAATAACAGGCTATCATGTCTACTTCTGTTTATTTTTTAATTTTCAAAAATCTTGGTCATACTTTTTTCATTGATATGAGAAGGTATAAGTGACTCAGAGTACATATTATTTTCATAATTCATCATATTTTCATAAGTCAATCATAATTTGATATTTAAAATTATACCTTAGATGTACACTAGCTATTGTTATTTTAAATACATCTCAGTTGAATGAAGCTTTTTACTCGTAGAGGGACAAAATAGGTTGAGAGAGTAGAATTACAGATGGATAGTTCTTTGTATCGGAAAGTAGTAGTTTAATATATAAATCAGAGTTACAAAATGTTTGCAGTTTATTTTGGAAAAATTTGTATTATCTGTTTTAATGATAATGTAACTTCATAATCTACATTATTTATTATCAAAGAAAATTTCCTAAAGACCTTCCTGATTACCATTTCTTATTGATAACTGATACACTGCCTATTGCATAGATAATAACCTAGAATTTAGATTGTTCACTCGTAGCTCTTGAGTGCGATTAGCAGAGTCAGGAACTAAAACTTAGCAGTTCCAAATTTAAATATATTTTAAACCAAATGTTGTTGCTTCTTGGAATGGTTATTACAGAACAAAGGTAAACTATTGAAATCTGATTTAGTGTTTGGAGAGTTCCTGACTTGGATTTTGCATATACATCCCACATGCCCTTTAAAAAGTTTGAGTCTTCTAAGATTTTTCTTACTTGGAGAGTGTTCATTCTTTCATTATCATAGGTGATTGGGGCACTTGGATAATACCATGAACAATTAAATCAAGTACAATGCCAGAAATGAAGAGAGAGTATTTTTTCCAACCTTGTACCTTGATTTAGGACAGATTCTGGGATTCCTTTCTCACTAGTAGCGATGATCCGATTGATTAATTTTTACATTGTTAGTACCAGATGTGTCTTCCAACTTGCAGGAATATTTTGGGTTTTATTTGGGGACTGCAAGGGGGGTGGTAAGAAGAAGAGTTACATAGATGTTTTGGAATATCTCTTCTCATAGAGATGGCTTGGAGGTCGAGAGGAGAGAAAGCTGCTGATGTTTGCCTAGGTTAGGCTTTTCCTCTTTGGTGACGCAGGGTTCTCCAGACCTATAAGGCCAACTGCAGAGAGAAGCTGCAGGTGCCTGCTGACAGAGGCCTCATGCTGTTCCTCCATGTGTCAGGAGATCTTTTTCTGGTGGTATGGAAGGCCCAGCGATGGGAAGTGGCTCACCTGGTGGTTATTCTGTACACCAAGGTGTTTTGGTTCACACTCCCTGAAACAATACCTGGTCACAGAATTTCTGAAATTAAGGTTTAGGCACTTTTTACTCTGAGCTGTGGCTTTTAGCTGAGGCCCAGAAATGAAAGTGTGAGGCAGGCTAAGGGATTTTCGATGTGAGGGTGAGTCCCAGTTGCATATTTTAAACAAGGAAGAAAGAAAAAAAAATAGACATTTTATTTTAGAGAGTAGGTACAACATTTCTGTATTATTTCTGGAATGCCAGAAAATAAAAATATATTTTGGAATATATTTTTTAAAATAAAAAGCATTAATGTCATTCCTTTGTTTTCTAGCTACACACATTTAAAAATAAAGAAGGAATAATATGGTGGTTTTGCCTTAATAGCATATGATCAAGAGGTCAATGTACAGGTCCCTTGGCTTGGATATGATAAGCTTTTGCCCTGTGCTAATGTTCAGTTTGTCCTGGGTTAAGTTTCATTTATTGTACTACTTTAAAAAATTAGATTGTAAAACTTTTATTTGCAATATAGTTCCAAAACTTTTGACACACTGAAGTGTGCTATACGATGCTGGTGACTGAAATGGGTTCAGAAGTCCATGAACTGTCTTTTTTTTTTTTTTTTAATAACAGATCTCTGACCGTGGTGTAGGAAATGAAAGAGAAGTACACAACCAGTCCAATGAGATGAAATAATCTCTCCTTGCTTGCATTCACATTTGACTTAATTTCCCCTTAATTTATTTAAGCTTTGATTTTTTTTTCTTATTTGAGTGAAACAGTGTGAACATTTTATTTTTTTAATTGAGGAGAAGTTCTGTCTCTTAGCTCCTGCTGGGTAAAAAAGTGACAGGGCTGCTTCGTGCTGCTAACTTTAAGTGCTGTTTGTAGTTCGTTCGGAGCTCCAGAAATCTTCTGTGGAGAAAAGGAAGGGATTTGGTAGAAAGGAAAGTCCTAGGAAAAAGTCAATTAGAGACTGCTGCCTGCCAGAGTGCGAGAGGAGGCACGGAGCATCCATTCTGAATTGGTACCCTAAGATGCAGAAATCCAATTAACAAATTCCCATTTCTGCAGCAGAAGACAGTGATTAAAATTTTAGTGAACTATTCAGAATTCCTGCGACACACATCAAAACACTGACAATTTACAGACTTTAAAAAAAAAAAAAAACTGTTCTTCATTTTAAAAACCCAACACGTAAATAGTGAACTGATTATGCGTCTTGTTCTAAAATGACCCTTACTTGTGTGGAATGAGACTGTTGTTTTTTTTATTATTAATCCTCACATATTGTGAAGTTTATGTTCAAATATATCCCTTTTAAAGACATGGAGCTTCAGAGCTATAGATGCTGTATTTGATATAGTTAGAAGGACAGATACCTGATCTCTGGAAACTTAGATGAAATTGTCTTTAAAGTTTTGGTCCTGATTTCAGATTTACTCATTCAGCAATAAGCAGTTAATAAATGAGTTTGATGCACCTAGTACTGTGTTAGGCCCTCGTGACCCAAAGGTGAGTAGCCATGGCCCTGACCTGTGGTAGCTTGCCTTTGACTCTAGTGGGAGGAACAGTCTCTAATTGACCTTTTCTCTAGGCTGTGGTGGGAGAATGAGCAACGTCGGTGGGTGTACGGAGGGCAGTCTCTTACTCTGACTGTGGGCATCCCAGGCAGTTGTACAGAGGATGTGCACGGGAGCCATGAAGGCTGAATTATGCTTTGATAGGGAGTGAAGCCAGCCTGTAACTGCCCCAGGTGGCTCAGGATACTATTGCTGTTAATGCGTTTTTAAATTTTTTTAGAACCAGACTAGCTCACTATGTATTATATTTTATTACTATACGTATGTATGCCTGCATATTAATTTAATCAATCATTTTATTTTCTTTACTCACCACAAATTAGAAGGCTATTATCATTGTACCTAAAGAATTTAACATATTTACATATAATTTATAAATAAACTATATAATTTATATTTATAAAAATATGTAAATATATTTATAAATTTATATTTTATATCTATAAAATATATAATTGAATATAAATATATAATTTATATATAAAAATGATTTAGCATATTTATATATAATTAATACTTTTATATATTAAATTTAGAAGTATAAATGCCATTTATGTGCTGATGACTTCCAAGTTTACTTGACATCTTTTCTTGACTATCTAATGGGCGTCATAGACAACATATTCAAAACCAAGCTCTTTTCCTACCTGCTACCAAACCATCTTAGTTATTGCAACAATACCTTCCAGGGGCTCAAACTAAAAACCTTAGCATCATCCCTGAGTCTTCTTTTTCTCTCATGCTCCATGATATATTTGTCAAAAAATTCTGTTGATTCTACGTTCAAATATATCTAAAATCTGATCTTCATACCAACTCCAGCTGCTATCACTGTGGGCCAAGTCACCAATATTGATTGACCAGATTAATTCAATGTAGCCTCTCTCTGCTTCCACCTTTGCTCCCATTCTAGACTCACACGGGAGCTAGAGGATCATTTAAAGATGTAAGTTAGATTATGTCATACTCCTACACAGACCCTTCCCAAATTCCTCAGAGCGAAAGCTAAAATCCTTACTTTGTCCTATAAGGTTTCATATAGTCTGTCCTTCCTCACTCACCTCTTTAGCTGTGTCTCCTGTTAGTTTTCTTTCTGTATGCTCTGCTACAGCACCTCTGACGACTCCACTAATCCTCCAAAATGCTCCGCCTGTTCCCATCCCAGGGTCTTTGCGCTAAGGCATCGCCATGTTTTGTGTCCTTTCTCACCTCCTTCAGGTCTGTACTCTGTGATTATCTTTTCAATGGGATCGTCCTTGGCTGTTATTTACTTATTTTTTTAAAAGATTTTATTTATTTATTTGAGAGAGTATGCAAGTAAGAGAGAGAGAGAGAGCTACACACAAGCAGGGGGAAGGGCAGGGGGGAAAGAGAAGCCAACTCCCCAGTGAGCAGGGAGCCTGACATGGGGCTCGATCTCAGGACCCTGAGATCATGACCTGAGCTGAAGGCAGATGCTTAACCGACTGAGCCACCCAGGTGCCCCTTGACTGCTTATTTAAATCACATCCCATCTCCCTTCCTTCCACTGTTTTCCATCTGCCTTGCCTTGCTTTATTTTTTCTCTATAGTCCTTAGCACTTTTACCATACTATATAATTTGTTTACTTATTTTATTTATTTTTCCCCTCACCTATTTCCAACTAGGACTATAAGCACCCCATGGACAGGGTTTTTTGTCTGTTTTGTTCACTGCTGTATTTTTAGCAGCTAGAATAGCCTCTGGTAAGTAGTTATTGATCATATGAATAGTATCTTCTGCATTCTTTTTTGAGTGTTGGAAGAGGCTGAGCTTTACAAATTATTTTTGCACTTTTAAGGTTTAAATATCAGTAGCTATGAATTAGAGAAGTGGTTCCCAATTCAGGCTGGGATCAGCTGGGTATCTTTCTTGGAAATACTAACAACTGGCCTTACCCCAAGCCAGTGAATCAGAATGTCTAAGAATGGGGCCTGATTATCAGTACTTTTTTATGAAGTTCCCCATGTGATCCTAATGTGCAGCCAAGTTAGAGTCAGGTGCTTAGGAGACATTTAAGTAAGTGTGAATGAATGAGTGAAAATTCACAACTATCCAGGTTTGGACCAGCTCAAGCATTAAGATTGGATGTCAAGTGTTTGGGATGAGAGCTTGGTCCTGAAGAGCACAGCCTAGGAAGGGCTGGTTGGGGAGAAGGAGGGGCCAGGGAGGGGAAGGTGAAGGAGCTGACAAAGAGGGGACTTCCAGGTACTTGTAGCAAGAAGGGAAGGTTGTTCCCCTGGTCCCTTGGCAGCTGCTGCCAATGGATGATTTCTATCTAATGGGCATAGTTATGTTGGGGACTGTCTGTTTAATAATTTGTGTTAGGCAAGTATATTGTATTTCCAAGACTCACTAATTTTTCCTCTCTCTAAAGTAATCGAGGAGGCTTTGTGGAGAAGATGAGGTAGGAACCAGGCAGTTGAATAAATGGCAGGGAGAGAAGACGACACACTTCCAAGTTATCTGAGGAAAAAACTGAGAAGTGAGAGCAGTTTTAAAGTAATGAGCACAGCTCTTTGAGTACACTGAGAACAACCTTTCAAAATTTGGGGAAAGAGATTTCAGCTAGCTGAACAGATTTCAGGAAATGGCAGTGGTAGATAGTGAGGGGCTTTGATAGGCAAGTTCTGGGATTCTTTTTTTGTAGTTGAAATATTTTTTGTTTCCTAAAAGTTTCAGAGAAGGTGAGAGATATGGTCAATGTTATTTAAGGAAGATTAATCTGGCTGGTAGTATGCCAAGAAGGAGTTAGAAGGGACAGCTCTGAGAAGCAGTGCGGTAAAGTGTGCTAGAAAGCAAAACAGGATGTGAATAAAATGGCAAAAGATGTCAGATCTAGTAGGAGAATGGCAGAGTGAAACGGACCTTGGATTTGGAAATAACGCGAAGAGACAGCAGCCCAATGTGATTAAAAAGGCAGTGGTTGGAAGGAATACACAGAGAAGGTGTCAGAAAATTAACATGGTAGCTACTGTGGTTGTGACAGCATCCAAGACCCTGGGAGTCCTATTTTCATGGTTAGAATTAGAAATTTTTATTGTCTGTACCGGGATCTCAGACTGTTTGAAAGCTTTCAATTCCATCCTGAGGTTCTTGGTTCTATGAGGTGCTGGGAAGGTTTTGCCCAATGTCCTAAATGTGGCTTATCTAGCTCTTATTACCATTTCTATACTTGAGTGCAAGCCTTAATAAAGCTGAGGTTCAGACTGAGGTGATGAGTAGAAGGGGTGCCCCTCATTCTCTCCCTTGTTCAACCAAGTTCTCTCAATGTAGATATCACACCCTATCAAGGCAGAGAAGCCGTCCTGTGCTCAGGGACAGAAATTTCCTCTCTGCCCCTTTCCTTTCTGTTCCCAGCAGTCTTAGCTTCTTCCCCCTTTTTCCTGTTTTTCCCATGCAAGATCTGTGCTACAACTCCCTCCTTTATTACTTGTGTCTCCCTCCCTGTCCTTAATAGGAGACTTTCCCCCAGAGAAACTGCCCTTCTCAGACCCTTCCATCTCCCCGCGCCTCTGCTTTCTCCCATGATCTCCATCTTGGCAGTTGACAGGTATTTAGCCAATGAGTGTGGTGCTGAGCTACAGCCCCAGTCACCCAGTCACCAGCAAGGCAGCCTGTCTTAACCCTTGACTTTGCTCCCTGCAGATTACAACTGATTGCTTTGAAACCCAGTCGCAATAAAACCAACATCTGCAGGGCTGGCAAGACGTAATTTAGGACTGGTTGGCATTTGAACATATTTAACTATGCAGAAGTTTTTATTCTTTTTAAAAATTATCACCTGCAACTAGTTCCACCTAAGTTAACCTTGTTAGCCTGAAATGGTGGAACATCCCTGCTGCCTTTGCCAAGGTTCTGTGAGTCCTCTTGTGTTGGTTCATCTACCAGAGTCAATCTGCACAAAATCTGAGGATTTTGTTTAATTTTTTACTTTTCTAGAGTCTTAAGAGTACTTGGAAGCCATTTGAGGTCTTTTTATAATCCTTCAATACTCTGTTTCCTAGGTAACATTTTAGTGTCTCGTTTTATTCTTAAGTACATACATGGCCATACCAGTCATTGACTAATTTTAGTCTTTAACCTGAATTAGTTATAAATAATATTTTTTTCTCAATAAAAGAAGAATTAACCTGAAAGTTGATTACCTACAGTCTACATTCTGACTTGGGTTTCTTTTAAAATACCTTACTAAATGTTTAAAAATTGGAGTGAGGCATTTAGGGAATCTTGGTTGTAAGTCTTTGTTTATTCAGATCCTCTGTGATTTGTATAACCGAAGACTACCAGGGAATTTATAAGGAAAGTAAGTTTAATTAAAATGTCATTTTCCTAAATGTAATTATTTGTTTCACACTATGAAGGATTAGTTTAGGGAGCTTTGTATGAAACCCTGGAGGGCGCTATTATGACATGCCCACAGCAAGGGAAGGGGTGTGATGGATTTGACAGAGCTGTTTGTAGAGTTTTCAATAAAAATGCTGCATCCCATAGAGGAACTCAGTATATGTCTTGTAATAATGCTGGTTTCCAGGAATTCGCCTCCTGGAACAGCCTTTGGATACTGTCAGATTTCATGTTGAACTGGCCAAAGTGGTCATAGGGAAGGCCACATGAGCATAGTCAGTGACTGTCACCTCATCATAAAATGAGCCTTAATTGAATCCAAGAGGAAAACACTCTTCAAGATGGTCAGAATGCTACATGTGAGAGCAGAAGTAAATCTGTTTCCTCATGTATGAGTTTGTGGTCCATTGAAAGAGTAAGAAATGTTCCATTTATGGATAGTAAACAGGGCAGTATCAGCCAAAAGTGGGCCAGAGTCATTATCTGACCCACCTTGATTGAAGAATGGGGATGGATGCAGGATTTCTAAAAGTTAAAGAGCCAATCAACTAGAATTAGAGTTTTTATTACATATAGATAGTTTTGGGACTTGTTACTTTTTGCTTTTCCATGAGTTATAGAAGATATCTTTGGGTTTCCCCACATCTGTGAGATAATTTAGAGATACTAACATCTCTCTCCCCATTATCTGTACTATGATAAGTTATTCAAACCTGTCTGGTGCTCAGTTATCTTTCCTAATGTGAGGGGACTGAACTGGCACAAGAACTTTAAATTTTCCTCTCTACAGAAATTTATTACAGCCTCCTTCTATGTCCTGGTTGATGAAGTGATTTTTTTTTTTTTATCGTGGTCAAATGTACGTAACATAGAGTTTACTTTTTAACCATTTTTAAGTGTATAGTTCAGTAGTATTAAGTACATTCACAGTGTTGTGATAAAGATAATTTACAGTGAATCAAGCTAAGAACTATGTAAGAATTCACTTAGAAACTTTGTGTCAGAAGCTGTGCTAGAGTCCATAGTCTCTCATGGTTCTGGAAAACAAACTGAGAGCTTCAGAGGGGAGGGGAGTGGGGGATCGGGATAGGCCGGTGATGGGTAGTAAGGAGGGCACGTATTGCATGGGGCACTGGGTGTTATACGCAAATAATGAATCATGGAACATTACATCAAAAGCTAAGGATATACTGTATGGTGACTAACATAACATAATAAAAAATTATTATAAAAAAATGAATCTCAGAGAAAAAATAAAGAAGCTGTGCTAGACTCCAAAACATACATGCTTAGGAAATATTTATATGGCTGGGTAAAATTTTTATGATTTGTGTCCTCCTAGTGACTATAGTAGGAATAATTGGAAAATAAAGCGCTGCTATGTATGTATTACACATGGCTATATTTCATAGGTCACATATGCGTATGATTACACATAGCAAAATTCATCCCTAACATTCATAGGCTTAATAGTCATGCTTCAGAGTATTTTTCAGCATCTCCAAGGTCCATTTTATATATTTCTGATTTTGTATGGTACAGATATGAGTAGAGCTGTCAGGACACAAGTCCAGCAAGCCATCCAGCACCTGCAGCTCAAAGAGGCTATTTTGTGCTTTATGTGCTTCCAGAGGAGTCTATCTCCAACAGTAGTAAAGACTTTGGATGTTTACACCTAAGAGGTAGAAAAAGAACAAAGTCCAAAGCTAGTAGAAAGAGGGAAATAATAAAGATTAGAACAGAGATAAATGAAATAGAAACTAAAAAAACACAAGAAAATATCGATGACAGCAGTATCTGGTTCATTGAAAAGATAAACAAAATTGACGACCTTCAGTCAGACTCATCACAAAAAAAAGAGAGAATTCAAAATCAGAAATGAAGGAGGAGAAATAACAACAGATACTACAGAAAAACAAAAGATTCTAAGAGAATTATATGCCATCAGATTAGACAACCTAAAAGACATGGATAAATTTCTAGAAACATACAATCCAAAACTGAATCAGGAAGAAATAGAAAAGTTGAGCAGACTGATTACTAGTAATGAGATTGAATCAGTAATCAAAAAACTTGAATTCAGCCCTTAGTGTATAGATGCTTGCTGTCTCAATTAGAAAGAATTTACCTACTATTGTGGACATTTTCATATTTCATCTCTCTTAGCACTTCTGTTTCTCTCCTCAATTCTGCAGCATATATTAGGGAACAGTGACTCTGTATGAACCCTCTTTTTGTTGCTTCTTCCTATGTTAGCTGAGGTGGAAAAGAGGGTTTGTGTGCTGCCTGGCAGACTCAATTCTCTAGAGCTGCTCTGTCTAGCGCTGTAGCCTCTAGCCACACACAGAAAAAGTAAATGTAAACTAAACAAAATGAAATAAGATAAAAATTCAGGTCCTCCCTCACACTGGTCACCTTTTAAGTGCTCAGTAGCTGTGTGTGACTAGTGGTTACCATATTGGACAGCAGAGATATAGAATGTTAGCA
Organism: Ursus americanus; assembly: GCF_024610735.1. Taxonomy (NCBI): domain Eukaryota; kingdom Metazoa; phylum Chordata; class Mammalia; order Carnivora; family Ursidae; genus Ursus; species Ursus americanus. The sequence goes on from NC_142131.1 coordinate 4,385,204, forward strand.
TCATCAGAAAGTTCTGTGGGACAGTGCTGTTTTAGAGCATTTCTTTCCCTCTGGCTCAATAGCAGTGGAGATTCCAGTGTCTTGTCTTATCTTGGGGCTGAAGCTCAACTGACTCTCAGGTGGAACTTGGCTGTCTCACTTCTCTGAGGCCTTTGAGTTGGATTACAGCTTCAGGTCAGCTTCCTGCAGGACTAACCTGCTGGCTCTACAGAAGAATTTGAGGGTGGTGTAGAAAAGACTGGCCAGTCCCGGGTAAGCTCCCCCATAGTACCAGAAATGCCCTATACTCATTTTCTATTACCGACATAACAAATTACTAGCTTAGAACAGCACAAATTTATTTATTTATTTATTTATTTATTTATTTATTTATTTATTTATTATTTTTTAAATAATTTTTATTCTGTTATGTTAGTCACCATACAGTACATCCCCAGTTTTTGATGCTATGTTCCATGATTCATTTTGTGTATAACACCCAATGCACCATGCAATATGTGTCCTCCTTAATACCCATCACCGGCCTATCCCAGTCCCCCACTCCCCTCCCCTCTGAAGCCCTCAGTTTGTTTCCCAGAGTCCACAGTCTCTCATGGTTCATTCCCCCTTCTGTTTACCTCCCCCCCTTGATTCTTCCCTTTCTTCTCCGACTGATCTTCCTATTTCTTAAGTTCCATAAATGAGTGAAACCATATGATAATTGTCTTTCTCTGCTTGACTTATTTCACTTAGCATTATCTCCTCCAGTCCGTCCATGTTGCTGCAAATGTTGGGTAATCATTCTTTCTGATGGCTGAGTAATATTCCTTTGTATATATGGACCACATCTTCTTAATCCAGTCATAGAACAGCACAGATTTATTATCCCATAGTTCTATAAGTCAGAAGTCCAACACAGGTATCACCAGGCTAAAATCCAGGTGTTGTTTTGGTTGTGTTCCCTTCTGGAATCTCCAGGGGACAGTCTGTTTTCTTGCTTCTTCAGGTTTTTGATGGAATTCAGTTCTTTAAGATTGTACATCTGAAGTTCCTATTTTTTACTGGCTCTCAGCTCAGGACTGTTACAGTTCCTAGACGGTGCTCACATTCCTTAGCTCCTCACTTTCTCCATACTCAAAGCCAATAAAGGCAGATCAAATCCCTTTCACAATTCACATGTCTCTTGCATCTTCTTCCATTACATCTCTGTGACTTTAGCTGGGAAAGGTTGTCTGCACATAAAGGCCCAGTAATCAGATTGGGACTACCTTGTTAATCTAGGATAATCTCTCCATTTCAGAATCCATAACTTTATTTTATTTTTTTCTAAGATTTTAGTTATTTATTTGTGAGAGAGAGAGGCAGACAGAGGGAGATGCAGGCTCCCTGCTGAGCAAGGAGCCCCATGCGGGGCTCTGTCCTAGGACCCTGGGATCATGACCTGAGCCAAAGGCAAGTCCTTAACTAACTGAGCCACCCAGGCATCCCAAGAATCCATAACTTTAATCACATCTGCAAAGTCTGGTTTTCCATATAAGTAACATATTAGGGCGCTGACATATTTGGAAGGGGTGTTACCTGGTTTACCACTTGCCTCCAGATTAATTCTTTGCATGTTATTCAGCAAAAATAGCTTATTTGATTTGTAGCTTATTTGAAGAGGTTAATTTCCATCTTTGTCTAAATGGTATTAGCAATTTTCTTTGGAGACTAAATGTCAGAGGAAGACAGGAAGCTTCAGGAAAGGAGAGAAAATAGAGAAATGGGGAAGGTGATACCTGCAGAAAATCATTTTTTCCCCAAATTTTTATTTAAATTTTAGTTAGTTAACATATAGTGTAATATTGGTTTCAGGAATAGAATTTAGTGATTCATCACTTACGTATACTACCCAGGGCTCATAACAGGTGCCCTCCTGAATCCCCATCACCCATTTAGCCTGTCTCCCACCCTCCTCCCCTCTAGCAACCCTCAGTTTGTTCTCTATAGTTAAGAGTCTCTAATGGTTTGCCTCCCTCTCCTTTTCCCCCTTCCCTTATGTTCATCTGTTTTGTTTCATAAATTCCACATATGAGTGAAGTCATATGATATTTGTCTCTCTCTGACTGACTTATTTCGCTCAGCATAATTCACTCTAGCTCCATCCATGTCATTGCAAATAGCAAGATTGCATTCTTTTTGATGGATGAGTAATATTCCATTGTGTATATATATATATATATATATATATATATATATATATATATGCCACATCTTTTTTATCCTTTCATCAGTTACTGGACATTTAGGTTCTTTCCATAATTTGGCTATTGTTGATAATGCTGTTGTCAATATCGGGGTGCATGTACCCCTTTGCATCATTATTTTTGTATCCTTTGGGTAAATACCTAGTAGTGCAATTGCTGGGTCATAGGGTAGCTCTATTTTTAACTTTTTGAGGAACCTCCATACTATTTTCCAGAGTGGCTGCACCCATTTGCATTCCTATCAACAGTGTAAGAGGGTTCTCCTTTCTCCACATCTTTGCTAACACCTGTTGTTTATTGTGTTTTTGATTTTAGCCATTCTGACAGGTGTGAGGTGGTGTTTCATCATGGTTTTGATTTGTATTTTTCTGGTGATGAGTGATGTTAAGCATCTTTTCATGTGTCTGTTAGCCATCTGGATGTCTTCTTTGGAAAAATGTCTATTCATGTCTCCTGCCCATTTCTTAACTGGATTATTTGTTTTTTGGGTGTTGAGTTTGATAAGTTCTTTGTAGATTTTGGATACTAACCCTTTATCAGATATGTCTTTGGCAAATATCTTCTCAATTCCATACATGGGCTTTTAGTTTTGTTGATTGTTTCCTTCACTGTGCAGAAACGTTTTATCCTGATGAAATCCCAATAGTTTATTTTTGCTTTTGTTTCCCTTGACTCCAGCAACATATCTAGTAAGAAGTTGCTACAGCTGAGGTCAAAGAGGTTGCTACCTGTGTTTTTCTGTAGGATATTGATGGTTTCCTGTCTCACATTTAGGTCTTTCATTCATTTTAAAGTTATTTTTGGGTATGGTGTAAAAAAGTGGTCCGGTTCCATTCTTCTGCATGTATCTGTCCAGTTTTCTCAACACCATTTTTTGAAGAGACTATTTTTTTTTTCCATTGGAAATTCATTCCTGCTTTGTCAAAGATTAGTTGACCATATAGTTGTGGGTGAAAATCTTTACTTCTTCAACAACATTTTATATTGCTTTCCATATGGTGAAACACAACACCCATAATGGTTCAATTCGGAGTACACTGATAAAATATCACCAGGGTATCTCTGAATTAACCACTTACTCATATCATCATCTTTTAAAAAGTGAGAAAAACTTGGGGCGCCTGGGTGGCGCAGTCGGTAAGCGTCTGCCTTCGGCTCAGGGCGTGATCCCAGTGTTCTGGGATCGAGCCCCACATCGGGCTCCTCCGCTAGGAGTCTGCTTCTTCCTCTCCCACTCCCCCTGCTTGTGATCCCTCTCTCGCTGGCTGTCTCTCTCTGTCAAATAAATAAAATCTTAAAAAAAAAAAAAAGTGAGAAAAACCATATGAAAGTGACATTATAATCATGAAGATAAATATCTGAAATTGAACAATGTTAGAATAATCTTATCAAACTGTAGATACTTAATGTAATATGTTTAACAGCTCCCGTACCTATTAGGTAGCTAACTTTTGATTTGCATGACACATCAGTAAAATCTGTTTGATTTTAATGTTTATTGCCATTCGTAAATTTACCATAGATGTCTGCATTCATTTCTAATTTAGTATGTAAAATATATGAATGAGGTTAATTTAATTAGACTATTATTTATTTTGAATATTGTATGGTGATACTCTACTTTATAATAAGCTATATAATTTTTGAGGATGAATTTAATATTTACCTTTGTCATCTTTCATTTTATTTATCTCATTAGCTACGAAATCTTTCCAGCTTGGACCTACGTCATATCACTGAACTGGATAATGAAACTGTGATGGAAATTGTCAAGAGGTGCAAAAATCTTAGCTCGCTCAATCTCTGCCTGAACTGGATCATAAATGACAGGTAACCATTGTAACATCTTAAAAACACTTTTCCAGAGGGAAATGTGTGTTCCATTGACCAAATACTAATTATCATTATGACAAGGCATGTCAATTTTAAGGAAAATTTAATGTAGCCATGCCTTTTAAGATAGATATGTTTAAGATTTGAAAACCATCTAGCTGTATACTTTTCATCCATCCATTGCTCATATCTGTGACAAGGTTTTATGTGCTTTGATTCAAATGTTTGCCTAAACAGTGATAACAACAGCAGTCTGTTGAATTTTTCTTTGTCACCCATCCAGGTATATTGCTTATTTGTCATTTTAATATTTTTGCAACTTTGTGGTTGATTTGCTGTTCACTTGTCAAGGAAATTGATTCTAAGAAAACATTTCAAACATGACGCATTAAGATCCTTTCTAAAGGATGCCATTTTGTTCTTTGTATCAATGTAGTTTGTTTTGGAAGTCGAAGTCACGTGATGGGCAGTTTAACATATAGTGTAAAAATGTGTAAGATGAGTAGTTTTCATCTTATAAACAGTGATGAACCCATTTTTCTTTGAAATATTGCCTGAAAGAAAAAAAAGATGAAAGAACCCTTGAGAGTAGACTCCTTTATTTATTTATTTTTTAAAGATTTTATTTATTTATTCGACATAGATAGAGACAGCCAATGAGAGAGGGAACACAAGCAGGGGGAGTGGGAGAGGAAGAAGCAGGCTCCTAGCGGAGGAGCCTGATGTGGGACTCGATCCCATAACGCTGGGATCACGCCCTGAGCCGAAGGCAGACGCTTAACCGCTGTGCCACCCAGGCGCCCCGAGAGTAGACTCCTTTATAATGAAAACCAGCACAGAGTAGCACTCTTCCGCTACTGTTGACTAAGTACTGAGGTCCTGACATACAGGATGAGACAAGATGCTTGCCCAGTGACTTTTAGGGAGAAGTGTTTTCTTTTTGAAGATAAGCCCCCCAAAATATTTTGCCTTCAAAATGGAAAGTACTATTTCAGCTAAAATTAGAACCTATTCAGATTTAAAGACTTTTTCATAAATAGGAGCAATGATTTATTAAGTTTGTGTCAGATAATGCTTTAAATTCAAAATACTTTCTCTCTCCTCTTTTAATTTCCTTTTGTACTTAAAATGAAAGTTACATAGACTCCATTTTCCCCAATTATGGTTAAGTTCTAGTGACATTTTCTTAACCCCACATGACACTTGCAGCCTTTGACTTGACCCTTAGTAAAATTTTTTTTTAACTTTCTAATCTAGTCACATGGTCATCATTTATAAAAGGTGTTTATTTGTTTTGAGTAATAGTCATATAAAGTACATCGATGAAATCTACAGAGAATTGATAAAAATTCAAAAAATAAAATTCTCTATAATCAACATTCTTCTATAGTCGATTATATGACAACTTAAAATAATCTTTTAAGTGTTTTTCATAACATCTAATAAGATGAAGTGCATAAGGAAACATTGTCCTGTGGTGTTTTGCATTAGTTTAATATTGAGATAAACTGATTAGTAATGTATTGAATTAAAAGGAAAAAAACTGTTTTTCCAACAAAATGATTATGAAAATGATTGCCTTTTATTCTACAACAGTTTTCTGGTTACTTGACACATGTAGAAGAATCAGTACGTAAAGACTACAGGGGTAATAGGAAGCAGTCCCTACATGATTAGAAGGGTGATCTTCTAAGAAGTACACATTTTGCTTAGGTTTAATAGAGATATTTAGGGATTTCTAGTCTTCTGGCTCTTCAAATGCTTATTTAGTCATAAGTATTTACCAGTGAGAAAGTGTGCAGCCCTCACTTTGCCTTTCCTTCCCTTTGTTAGGCTCCGTGTATTCAAAGCTCTTGCTATTTCAACAATGTTTTTCCTACTTAGCTCTGATGGTTATTTGGTATTTGATCCTAAATATATGTACTGTAAAGATTTATTTGCGAGGAATGAAAGTGTATTTTTATGTTTTTAATGGAAAAGTTTGGATTAATTGAGAAAACGTGCATTTTAATGAGGCTGAGCAGTAGAGTTTTAAAAATCAGGCTCTTTTAGGTTTTAATTACACTACTTGCACTTATCCTGTGTACTGTAATAGAAGTTTCAAACATTAAAACCCACTTTGCAGTATCATCTAAATTACTCATCTCATTGTTCTTGCCATACTCTATCACTAAGCTAAGTAATATTTGTAATTATATTGGTATAAATCTAGGACTTCCCATCAGACTTAATTATAATTTCAGCACTTAGCTGAGATGGGTTAGTCACCTTTCATATAGAGGGCACTGGAATGCACTAATGCATTTAGCCTATCAATTAGCGTGTTTTACATTTGTTCGTTATTATTATCCTCTAGTAAATCAGGAAGCATTTATTACCCCCCTACTAAATACATGGTACTGTGTCTCGGACTGTAGGGCACTGAGTCCCTCCTGTTCTCAAAGGTGCTCTCTTGAGGTGACATAAGACTTAATGAATGAAATAATAGTGAGCATTGTAAGGATAGAGGGGAGGAAAGTAACCTTTATTGCCCAGGTAATTGATAGGCACTTTACACGTGTTCTCTTTTAATCCTTTCAACATCTTTTGTTTAGTGGAAGGTCATACTATTCCTATTAAATGTACAGCATTTGTATGACATTTCTTTGGCTTTGCTAACAGACATTTTTACATCATTGTTGCATTAAAAACTGGAACAGAAAAAAGCAAATGGTGGTTGATGGGTCAGTTTTCGGTTTCATAGTTGGGATTCACACGTAACTAATATTTATATGTGAAATTCTTAGTTTTTAGAAGTAATATCATGATTTTCTTTCTTAGTAAAAGTATAATAGAAACTTTAGGTGTTATTTTATACATTGCGCATATGAAAAGGATCTGTGTTTAATGCTGCTGGCTTTGAGGAAGGATTCCTTACACGAAGATAAACATTGATATTCGGATCTTTAGATATAAGATTTATCTTGGACTTTCAAAGTTCTTATCTGTAAACTTTCTTTTGAAGTTCAAAATTTTAAAATATGTAGTAATTGAAGGTCTTTAGTGTTCCGCTCTTGGTATCTCTTAGCATTTTGTGGTTCTTAAACTGATGCGTATGACTAAGACATGCCATTCTTTATCTTTGTTTTTCTAAAAGCACTTTTTGTGTTTAGAGAGTTAAACAGCATGATATTTTCTTGTATTCAGAAGGATGGTCTAGTAGTCATTTGACATTTACCATTGCTTTTGAATACAAATAAAATCCAAGTGGTTTATGAAAAGAGGACACTGACTATTTCTATCAGTGACTTAAATTAAACATCCAGTTGTTGTATCTCCTCTACTGTCTCTGACTCTAAGTTTATTGAAATGTTTATTTGTATTTGATATAAATCTTGTTATTTTACATTCAGTTTTGTCTTCATCGGTTTTGTATGTTTGCCGCAGAGTCCAAAAGCAGCCTGCTTTGTATGTAACAAGCTGATGACGTGAAAAACTGAATGGCTCTGAGCATCTTTAGTGATAGACGTATAATGGCTCTCTTGTTCTTTATTTGCCAAGAAGAATTCAATGAAATCTAATAGATCTTTACAAAAGCTATTTAAAAAAATTTTAATTGGCTATCAAAGAGTGAATTAATCTCCCCATTTTCAGTTTTTAAGATTAGTCCTGAGAAAAGTTCAAGCACATGATCTGTATACCCTTTATCAAATATATGGTCCATTCATTAACTGTTGACCATGCTTGCTAATGAATCAGGATAACAATATAAGAGAAATAAAAATTTCTTTAGCGTCCATCAACTAACATTACAAAGCATAACAAATACCAGGCTGGTTGTTAAAGTAGGTTATGTTGCCAACCAGTCGAACTTCCCTAGCTAGCGATTTATTCTTTGAATTTGCAGTAAAAAAAAAAAAAAAAGATCGAATGTATTAAACTTGTTGAACATCTATAACTAGGGACACTTTCTCTAAGGAGTTAATTTTGCTGTATGAATCTTGTATGTATGTCAAGGGAGCTGTTGCTTCAGTGGACATTCTAAAATTTGGAGAATTTTAAATCTTAGACTATTGTGACCAGTTTCTTTCTATATAAAATAGCATTTATAATATGTTGCATTTCACTTTCTATGTACTGGTGTTTAGAATAATAACTATGGATATTTTCTCTTAAACAAAAGCTTTTTGATAAGACCAATTGAAGTTGCACACTGGTGGGCTACAGCTGAGTCCTGTCAATGAAGCGGTTTTGCGAGGCCTATAGAATATTTACAAAGTTGAACTAGCTGCCAACACTTTAAAAATTGGAATAGTTTGCATAAAATTCTGAAGTTGGGCTCCCTCATGGGGAAGTTGCAGATCTAGCAACACTGGACTCACATTCTTTCCAGGATAAGGAATAGGCTCTTCTTTCTGGCCATTCTCCAGTCCTCCACCATTCCTACCAGGCATGATGCATTCTTTTGTATTATCTGTCTATTCCCCAGTCTACAGTCTGAATTCTCCTTTATCAAAATCAAGAATGTAGAGGTATTTTTTTTTTAGATATTTCTTATTTCAAACCAAATAGTTCTCTTTAAATTGAGTCTGATAAAATATATTAACAGATAATAGTTAATTGACCTACCTACATTAGTTCTTCATTATTTTAGACATCAGAACTTTGGCCAATGGATGGAAGTTACAACGAGAAACAGAATTCAGCTTAAAATAAGTTAAAAACTTTATTTTCATCCATTGCCATCCAAAGTGGCCACCTCCGCGTAGTGTTCAAACAAGAGTGTTATCAAAGAGTCTCCTGAATTATAAAAAGAGCTGAGCTGGTTTATAAAATTCCCTCCAACTTCAAGGCTGTGATGTAAAATTATTTATTTTAAAATGAATTTATTTCCAGTGCGCAGTATTTGACTCATGATTTCTTTGTTGATAGCATTAAGAAAAATCTTAACACTATTCTTTCTCTTTTATTCTTCTGTGTATAGCCCTTTCTAGTCTTTTAGGTGTACTTGGGTTGAAGTGGTAGAATGAGAGATTACTCCACCGCCCCTTTCAGGGAGACTGACAGTGCCCTGGCTCATGGAAAACTCAATGAGGCTTTCTATAAAGATTTTTTCAACTCCCTTGATCTTCTCTGGATGTTTATTCTGTTTCTTCTTTCAAATTTCCGTTGATTCAATAAAAAACGGTGACATTTAGAAATAAAGTTCAGAGAGGATTTGAGCAGGTGTTGGTGATATAAACTATTTGCTGAGTGCCCATTGTGTTTTATTTCCAAGAATTGTTTTGTGAACATATGCTATATATTGTATTTATAAGTGTTCGAGGACTGGGCGGATAATCTACCATCTTCCTGTGAATGTCATGTCACAGTGGACTTAGAATTTTATTTCATTTCAATCCCCTAATATTACTTAATTCTCCTAGAGACTGAGGTTTAAAGATTGCCCGAGGGGGACAGACCTATCCATTAAATCCAGCAGGCATAGTTGAATTTGAGTTTGAGAATATTTTGTTTTCTATTAAAGTTAAGTGGTCTGGAGGAGAGGAATACTTTTCACCTTGGAGTATTGACTGCGGAGTTTGAACAATTTTCTCTTATGAAAAAGTCTGAGAACTTGGAAATCAAGAGGCGGCAACAATACCACTGACTTTGGAAGCAGCTCCGTGGTGGTGTTTGTAGCAGCACTGTCCTGCCCGTGTAGAGTGTGGGGCGGTCTGTCTAGACACTTTTGCTACCTAATAATGTGGCTGGGCTGGTCAGCTGGAGCTTTCGTAAAACTGAATTTCAGTTTATTTTTGTAATCTACCACATAATTTTATACTTTTTGTGATATTTATTCATGTCTTTGCAAAAAGAATAAAAATATTTTGTTGAGTTCTGGGGGAGTTATAGACACAGAATGGAGTTTTTCTATGCTAGTGACACTTGTTTAAACTTGGCATATTTTTTGACACTCTCTTTTATATTTGTAATTATTTGTAAGACTGTCCCTGGAAGAATAGTATGGTATTAGAGTAACTATTATTCAGGTTCTCAAACCATCTGTAAAAATACGTCTTCTGTATCTTTCTACAAAGGATCCTCTCTTTAAAACTTAGAGCATGCGACCCTCAATCTTGAGGTCATGAGTTCAAGCACCCTGTTGGGCATAGAGCCTACTAAACAGACAAACAAACAAACAAACCCCTAATTGGTTCTTGTAATGCTGGAGAGGTCAGAGAGTATAATATTTTCTCTTTTTTTGTTTTTTGGACCGACAATAATAACAATATCTAATAATAGCTATATCATTTATTGTAATCTGTGCCATACATTGTGCTAAGTGTTTACACATTGTTCATTTAGTCTTTACAACAACCCTGAGGAAGAAATTAACCCCATTGTCAAAGGAAAGAATTAAGGTCCAGAGAGGTTAGATAGCTCACAAGTAGTTACTGGTGGAATCAAGACTGGAACCCATTTTAATATGTCTTCAAAGTCTGAGCTCTAACCACGAAGGGCTCATGTTCTCTCAGTACCTTATTCTGCCTCGGACCTCAAATAACCTAATGTCTCGTTTTGCTCATCTCATTTCCGGTCTATTCTTGTTATTTTGAAATTCTCTTGGGTTTAGTGTTTGTGCTGTGCTGTTCTCTTCTGTGCTCCAAAGTGTCCTGGTTTGGGTGATAAATTGCGTGGTCATCCTACCTCAGGCATCAGACTATGCTTGACCATTCTAAACATCATTAGAATGTTACCTTCTTTTTTTTCCCTATGGGATATCTGATAGGTGACAAGTTTTGGATATCTTACATAGAGTTGTACATTTTCAAAATAGCTAATTTTGTAATGAAAAGCAATTTTTCGGGGCACCTGGGTGGCTCAGTCGTTAAGCATTTGCCTTCGGCTCAGGGCGTGATCCCAGCATCCTGGGGTCAAGCCCCACATCAGGCTCCTCTGCTGAGAGCCTGCTTCTTCCTCTCCCACTCCCCCTACTTGTGCTCCCTCTCTCGCTGGCTGTCTCTCTCTCTGTCAAATAAATAAATAAAATCTTTAAAAAAAAAAAAAAAGAAAGAAAAGCAATTTCCCCCAAAAACCCCATTTGTAAATACTCTTCATTTCTTACTAAGTTCCTTGAGGAAAAGTAGAAAGTCTTGCCCATTTTTGTGTCTTGTACCACTCCTGGTTCATAGTTGGTATTGAAAAGAATTTCACAAATGAATTTTGAATAGGTATTTTTTTAAGCGTATGATGACACACATTCATTTTTTAAATTATTATTTAAATTTAAATTCAAGTTAGTTAATATATAGTGTATTCTTAGTTTCAGGGGTAGAATTTAGTGATTCATCAGTTTTATATAACACCCAGTGCTCATTAAAGTTGTCCTCCTTAATACCTACACCCAGTTACCCCAACCTCCCACTCTCCTGCCCTCCAGCAACCCCCAGTTTGTTGCCTATAGTTAAGACTCTCTTATGGTTTGCCTCTCTTTCTGTTTTTATCTTATTTTATTTTTCCTTCCCTTCCCCTATAGTCATCATTTTTGATTCTTAAATTCCACATGAGTGAAATTATATATTTGTCTTTCTGACACAGATTTATTTTTGCAAATATTTTATTATCTATAAATGCTCCCTGTCAGTTGTAGCAAATACTTAACCATTGCAGAGTAAAGGAGAATACTGGGTTTATACTTTGAGTAAGTTGTCACTGAGTTAAAAAGAAGGAAGTTAACTTTACTGATGGTTTCAGTACCTTTGGTAAGATATAATTGCTAGAACTAATCTATACAGTTTCCTCTAGTATATGTGATTTTTCAAATAGCTGATGATATTTTTGTACAAAATGTAATGTTTCTCTGATAAAATGATTTGTGCATCTATCCTCAGATGAAATTTTTGGTGTGTTCAAATTCAAGGAACTTTTTCATTATTTGGTACACAGTAATATTGGATATTGGTTCTTTTAGTACTTCTAGTAACTAAGTGTCATTTTTAAGGAAATATTAATTGATATATATTCTAGAGTATTTCATAAAATTCCTTGAAAGGAAAATCTGTACGAGATCTGTATGTCTCAGCTTGCTTTGATTTTTAACTCCAGTTCTGGAGAAGGGTTGGAAGCTGGATTTGATGTGAATGAATTTGTCTTATTGGTTTTCCATGTTCACATTATTTTGTCTTAAAGAATAATGTGAATTTTTATGGTAGTTCTGACATACAGTGTTAATTTTAAATTTCTGCTTTGTCTTTGGCTCCTATTGAGCAGTAATACATAAGTAAACATTTCTACAAATAATAATTAACAGAGCTTCTATAGAATTATATTGTTAACAGAACTTCTATAGAATTATGTTGCTACTCGAAATGCTGCTACTGCTTGTGTGTTTTTCAGGCAATAGAAATGTGAATAAACATCTATTAATCATTTTGTTAGGGAGATTAAAAAATATGTCTTACATTGTATGAAATCAGAATTCATGATCAAATTATGGGAAGAATGGGACATGTTTTATGTTATGATGAGTGCATTGCTGTATATTCATGGATTTGGAGGCTTCCTAACCTCAAACCTGTTTTAAAATTGCCAACAATGAAGAAAAGTCTTCGTTTATTGATGAAAATGATTATAGCTTATTGATTGCTTGGACAAACTTAGGACCATCCCTTCCTTCTCAAGTTCCCCCAGGAGTTGTCTTATTCTTTTTTTTTTTTTTTTTTAAGATTTTATTTATTTATTTGACAGAGATAGAGACAGCCAGCGAGAGAGGGAACACAAGCAGGGGGAGTGGGAGAGGAAGAAGCAGGCCTCCAGCGGAGGAGCCTGATGTGGGGCTCGATCCCATAACGCCGGGATCACGCCCTGAGCCGAAGGCAGACGCTTAACCGCTGTGCCACCCAGGCGTCCCAGGAGTTGTCTTATTCTTAATCCACAACCAGAAATGGTAATTAAAATAACTTGCTGTTGTCAAAATTTTTGAATGTATGATAAATGAAGTCCAGTAAATAGTGAAAATATGAGAAAGGTGATTAAATCTGACAATTTTCCTGTAAAAGGCTTGAGATGATAAATATCTCCTGTGATTAGTTATTAATTTAGTGCAAGGGATTTGCTTCAGCCTAAAATATTTTATGAACTGTGGCATAAAGAAATATTTTAGAAGATAGGTACACACAAGTTTAACCAGAGGAGAAATTGCTAGAATTTGATTGGTAATAATTAAAAATGGCAGACCTGACACATATGTGCCTGGGCTATTTTCTGTGTGACAGTCCTTTCAGAGCTTAAGAAAGAAGACATGAAGATGTGAAGACAAGAAGAATGACAGAGTACTTTCTGCATCAGCCCTTTGCCTCATGAAAACGGAAGGGTTTCACGTCTATTATTCACCAACTGATAAAACATTTAATTTAAGCAAGTATAAAATAACTCCTCACTTACTGAAGTCAGAAGAGCAGACTTGTTTCATTAACAGTTATAGTTGCACTACTGATAATTTCCCTTAAAATGAGCGTGAATTTCTGTAGAGAAAAGATGAAATAATAGTGGTGGTTGTAATGAAGGGCGGCATCATGTTACTGTCTGGCTGAATCCACAGCAGTCACTCTGCTGGTGGCATATATCATTTTGTGGCTGCGTTATGCTTTGTGTATGAGTCTCTCTCACGGTAAGGAGGACCTGTGTCTTCTTCTTGGGCCCCCTTCCCCCATCTCAGCCCCTGGCACCTCGCATAGAGCCTAACTCAGAGAAGTAATTTAATACCTGTGAGTGAGAGCATTATAAATGCTGCTTTTGTAGGACGTATAAATCTGCTTTTAAATTTGGCTTGAACTCTGGCCGAAATCCAAGCAATTGGCTCAAATGCCCTCTTTCTTCCAGATTTATTTATTTCTGAATAAAGTTGATACGTAATAAGGTGAGGATTTAATGTCATTGTCTGGCTTCAGATAGGGCTTGCTTTATGTATTGCATGCTATTCATCTGAAAGCCATTGCCTCCTTTTTTGAACAATAAATAGGATTTTAATGTTGAATCATTGGGTTTGCCCTTTTAATAGGGTCTTTGGAATACTTCTAAATGAAGAACAGCAACTTCGCTTGCCTTTCATAAGTAATGATACCTTGTTTTAATTGAAAAGAGGCAGAGGAGACAGTTACAGCTTTTTTCTGCTTCTTAGTGAGAAAGGTATGGCTGTCTGAGAAAAAAAATAGCTAGTTTTTCCTTAACTCCTCTTGTAGCAATTTTAAGTGCTGCTCTTTAAAGTATGTTTAATATTTGGTTAATTGCTACTATGAACCTAAACATACTGATTAAGGCCAGGTTCACATTAGAACAATTATCTGGTTAATTGCTCTGGTGCAAAAATAGGCTAAAAAATCATCAGAACATCAAGTTGTGAAAGCACTGGCAGGAGTTTCAAAACCACCAAGCATACCTACTGCAAATCACATCAGCAAAGCAATTAATTTAGGCTAATTGCTTTTCTGTTTGTTCAAGATGCACTTTGGAACTGTCTTTTGAAATCGTGGCAATTAAGATTAGTAAGCAGTATAATTAAAGAATGTTAGAATAGTCACTATTTTTCAAAAGTGATGAAACTATTCCATACGAACCTGTATAGTATATCTATCACTCGTGTAGGGCTTTGAAATAATTAAAGGGAAATAAGAGTGTTTTAGATATTTACAGGATTTCCTGTAAAGATAAATTGAGAAGTAGATTACCTGTATAGGAGCTGTAGCTTGGGATTATCTTTAATCTGTAATTGTCAATTTGAATTATCTAATTTCAATATGCATGCTAAATTGCCTTGTTCATGCAGGAGGAGAAATAACCTCGCCACCAAAGATGGCACTGGCTAGCGATATTTTCTCTAGCTGAATGTGTATTTGGCTTCTTATGTGGCTTCTCATAAAATAATCAGGACTTTCAAATGTCTTAAAAAACAGATTAGGCACCCTTCATGTTATTGAAGTTTTCTGTTATTGAGTATTGTGATTTTGGCAGCATCAGTTTGTCTAAAATTGAAAACTCCTTGAGTTTCCAACTGTTTCTCTATGAAGCAATGTTATAACAGATTCTCGCTGAAAAAAAAATGGCAAGCTTAGGAATCAGTTTTTCATTGGAAAATGTAGAAATGTCAGTGGGGGAATTAGCCATTCCCCAAACTGCTTCTCTGCTCGCCATATTGTCAAACAGCAAGAAGCTTTCTTTCACCTCTCTCCTTCCATAAGGAGCAAGTCTTATCATGCAGTGTGTTTAGTGGCATATCCTGCCCCGTGAAATTCTCTGAAACAAACAGATTTTATTGTATTAAGGACTGTGGGTCTCAAGATAAATCTTCTGGAGACACACATTTTAAAGGAAGTCTTGGTAGCAATGATCATTTTGTGACTTTGTGTAGCTGTGATAAAAAAGTGAGAAAGGTATTTGTTAAAGTGAGATTTGACACAATAAATTAAAGATACATTTCAGGTTTTGTTTTGGCATTCTACTTGTTTCATAGAAGATATGAAAATTATTTTCTTTAATTTATTTCTTCTTACTTTATCTCTCCTTAATTCGGTATGAGTAGATCTCTGGGCCTAGCTAATTAACTACATCACAAAACTAAATTTTCCTTAGTGATCGTTTTCATGGAGAGGAACAAAAGTATATATACTTTAACAATGATATATTTTTCTTTATTTTCTTTTACATACTGCACAGTTTCTAGAAGTACTTTATACCCGATCCTGATTTCTTGGTGATGCTGTTTGTTGTGGAATCTTCAATTACAAAGCTGCTTGTTGAAGGTGAAACTATTAAATGAAAATAAATTTATTGAATTAAGCCAATACAAAAGTGTTGAGAACCCTTGGCACAGAAAAGCAACCAAAGAAACCTACATGATGGTATCCATCACTCGGACCCGGTTATTTGTCTTTTGAAATCTGTCATTGAAGCAGCAGAGCAGATGTTACTTTAATTTGGGGTAAACTCAAGCTAGCACTTCTTTTTGGCCGTCACAACTTGAATTCTGCAATTATTTAATGTTGAAAGATAGTGTAGTTGCTATAAAAATTTGTCACTCTTTGCAGGCTTTAGAACATTGCAAATTACAGCCACAAGTTGTGCCCAGCCCTGTATGCATACCTTTGTGTGCTGTGACATTACTGGTCCTCCCATCAACAGGTGGCACCAATTTTTCCCTATCCTCCCACATCTAGGCTGGCTTTGTGACTTTCTCTGACCAGTAGTATGTAGTGGAACTTATGTTGTGGGACTTCTAAGCTTTGGCTCTAAGAGCCCTTGCAACATCTCTTCTTGCCTTTCTGGAATGCTGCCACCACCTGAAGCAGCCCAGACCAGTCTCTCTGAAGATGAGAGACCACATGGGAGTTAGAGGGTTGGTGAACAGCCCGGGTCAGCGGTCATGTATGTGAGTGAGGTTGTCTTAGACTACCTAGCTTTAGTTAAGCCTTTGGACTCCTGCAATCCTGTGAATGAAACCAGCAGAACTACTCAGCTAAGCCTAGTCCAAATTGCTGGCCCATGGATTAGTGAGCAAATAAGAGCTGATTTTTTGTTTATTTGTTTGTTTTGTTTTTTTAAAGCTACTAAGTTTTGATTGGTTTGTTATACGGGAATCAATTACAGAGACTTTGTAGCTACTCTTTGTTGAGAATTTTATATTGTTAGGCAAGGTGCCAAGAGTGTTCTACTTATCGTCTTATTTAATTATCATATTAACTCTATGACACAGGTCTCATTATACCCTGTTGTATAGATGAACTAAAATGAGACTCACAGAGGTAAGTTATCTTGCTGACGATCACAGCTAGTAAGTGCAAAGTCGGGATTGAATGTAGATCTGTCTGACCTCAGTCCCATCTATCAAACTGCCTCCAACAGCTTATTCTGAGTTTAAAAATACAGTTGGTTGCCCTAAGCAGTTAAATCTACCAATGGAGTCTATTGAATATAAGTGCTAGCCAAATAGCATTATAATAAAATAAATATCATTGAATAAAATAAATATTATAATAAAATAACATCCATTTGCACTTTCTAGTGTTACTATTTAATCTTGAGTATTTGTCTAAAAAATGCATGGGAGAAAAAGACAGCTCTTCTGGTCTCATAAGAGCTTTG
Source organism: Ursus americanus (assembly GCF_024610735.1). Classification (NCBI taxonomy): domain Eukaryota; kingdom Metazoa; phylum Chordata; class Mammalia; order Carnivora; family Ursidae; genus Ursus; species Ursus americanus. The sequence continues at coordinate 4,402,360 of NC_142131.1, forward strand.
AGTCTGAAGGGAATAGCATGAATACAGATTTAAAAATACATGAATAGAAGGCCTCGATTCTATGTATACAGTTGAGCCTTGAATAGTGCGGGGTTAGGAGTGCCAACTTCCTGCACATTTGAAAACTACTGTGTAACTTTTGACTTCCCCAAATATAACCACTAATAGCCTGCCATTGACTGGAAACCTTATAGGTAGTATGAGCAGTCAGTTAACACAAATTTTGTATGTTGTATGTATTATGTGCTGTCTTCTTACCACAAAGTAAGCTAGAGAAAAGAAAGTGTTATTTAAAAAATCATGAGGAAGAGAAAATGCATTTACAGTTCTGTATTGTATTTATAAAAAAAATCTGTGTATAAATGGACCTGTGCAGTTCAAATCTGTGTTGTTCAATGGTCAACTGCTGTATTAAAAACAATTTTAGGGGTTTTATAGTTTTAATAATATATTCTTTTTTACTTAATTGTCAAACTAGGGAGACTTGAAGGGAAGAGACCCTTTCTTAGAAGTGTAGTGGCTGAGGCTTAATCACCATTATATTTTTACCATCAGCATTTATGTCTTCTAATAATAAGTCTTGTAAAGACATAGCCTCTATGACATATGTAAGTAGTGGTACTTAATACCTACCACAAAAAATTCCACAAATAGAAGTGGGGGTCTTTTCATTTTTGAAATGCTTTCATTTTTAATTTTAATTATCACCTTAAAAACTATACATCAATAAACCAGTTAATAGTAGTAGTTGATTCTGACATGTATATCATTGCTCATCTTATCATTTACCATAGTGGCACGCTAATCGGACCTGCCTCAGGGTTTTATTGCCTGTTAAATAAAGCCTGGGAGCATTTCCTCTATGATTTATTATAGTATTTTGAGAACTAGTTCCATTTGGGAAAAACAATTTCCATTTGTTTTCCTTTTAACTTGGATTTAAGCTGAATTCTTATTTTTGGTTTTGATTAACCTCTTCTTTCCCATCAATAAATCACTTGTGTATTTTAGTATTTTGATGTTTTATTGTATTATACATATACAGACAAATATTTTGCTTTGTGTGAATATGTATCTAGAAAATCTCACTTGATGTTTGGGGAGAGGAAAGAGAAGTTGCATTTTTATCTATTAGTTTTAATTTACACTCAGATGGTTTATAAGTTACTTAGAATGTTACAGTGATAGCAGCATAGGTATTAAAACTGAATCTGGGAATTGTGACTTTTCTACAGTCCTGGGCTCCTAACCAGAAGCTCAGTAAATGTGTGCTGACTGATTACATGGCAATCAGACCATAAGCTTGGGTTCAAGGTAACAAAAAAAAAAAAAAAAAAAAAAAATTAACTGCTGGAGTCGGTCAAGAAATAGAGCAAGAGGCGCCTGGGTGGCTCAGTCGTTAAGCATCTGCCTTCCGCTCAGGGCATGATCCCAGCGTTCTGGGATCGAGCCCCGCATCAGGCTCCTCCGCTGGGAGCCTGCTTCTTCCTCTCCCACTCCCCCTGCTTGTGTTCCCTCTCTCGCTGGCTGTCAAATAAATAAATAAAATCTTAAAAAAAAAAAAGAAAAAGAAAAAAAGAAATAGAGCAAGTCAAAATTAGTCATTCAAAATAATCGAGTTCATTTAGTGGGTATAGACATAACTTTTAAAAATGCTTTATAAATGTAATTGAAGAGTTAAAGAGGCACTGACTGACTTCTCTAATAGAGAGTGGTAGTTTGTGCGTGAGTTACATGGATACAATTTTAGTCTAAGTGACAACATGTTAACCTTACTGAATTAAGAAAACTGAATGAAGACGAGGGGAGGAAAATCCCTGGAGAAACATGATATCCTTGTGGCAGCAATTTATTCGGAAAGGGGATGACAAAGTGTGTCAAGACAATGCCCTGGCTTCATTAAATTGAGTAATGAATTTGAAAAGAAAAAAAAAAGACAAGAGTTTTGTTCTGTAACATTTCTTTCTGTAGATTTATAGACATTTATGGGATAACTGTCCTTGAAAATATATATATTACTTACCATAAAGTTAATATTTTGGTGGTTGTAGTCTTATTGAAATTAGAAATGTTTAGTAATTTATATCTTTAAAGAGATGTCCATCTTCTTTTTGGTTCCAAGAATTTTCTTTCACAAGTTTATTTCCAGTACGGAGACATCATTATGTTATAGAGGAGCTTTTTTTTTGGGTGATGGCTCTTGGCAGCCATCCATCTCCAAGTAGGATAGAACAGTGAAGCTTGTTAGAGGAGAAGCGGCATCAAGTGTCACCAAGCAGGCCCTGACAGACAGTTAGACATCCACACAGACATTGCTGCCACTTGATGGTCCTCTCTCATTTTGAAAATGTAGCTATTTGTACAGGGGCAAAGGTTACTGTAGATTTACTGTGTTACACTTCTGTTGTTTACGCACATTTATTTTACTTGTGATTTTTTTCCCCCATTGACAGTATTTTTCTAATGTTCACTTTGAACGGTTGTATTTGTCTTTACTAACTTGTCACTGTTAGTTGTACGCTACATTTCAATCCGCTAGGTAAGTTCTGTATGTGCATAAGGTTTTTAGAATTTGTGATGAACCACACTGATGAGCTTGGGGGGGGTATGTATGGGAGAGAACAGATGATGGTCAATCAGGGTAGCAAGAAATCCCAACATGTGCTTCTCTCTGCTTTATTAACCCTCCTGTTAGCATTGATTTTGCTTCATTGTTAGGAGGATGGATGTCCTGTAAGCATTTAGTTAGAACAAACTGCCTAAGATTAAATCTGGACTATGGTTAATCTTGAAAACAATTTATCTTCAGACAGGTCATCAAAAGTATGTAAACATGTTATTTTGAAGGTTCTAGTAAAGCTTTATTTAAAAGTACCAATCAGGGGCGCCTGGGTGGCACAGCGGTTAAGCGTGCCTTCGGCTCAGGGCGTGATCCCGGCGTTGTGGGATCGAGCCCCACATCGGGCTCCTCCGCTATGAGCCTCTTTCTTCCTCTCCCACTCCCCCTGCTTGTGTTCCCTCTTTAGCTGGTTGTCTCTATCTCTGTCAAATAAATAAATAAAATCTTTAAAAAAATAAAATAAAATAAAAAAATAAAAGTACCAATCATACAGATGAAAATTCCAGAATATACAAAAATATATCCTTTTTTTTAATAATAATATTTTTTATTATATTATGTTAGTCACCATACAGTACATTCCTAGTTTTTGTTGTAATGTTCCATGATTCATTACTTGCGTGTAACACCCAGTGCACCATGCAATACGTGCCCTCCTTAATACCCATCACCAGTCTATCCCATTCCCCCACCCCCTCCCCTCAAAAATATATTCTAATCATCAGTAATGAACTACAGTCATTAATTTCAATAATCACATTTGAAGCTAGGTTCATTTTCTTTTTTTGATTTAATTTAATTAATTAATTTTTAAAGCTAGGTCCATTTAGGAAAAAATCCCAAGTCTTTGTGTAAAAATAATTTTCTCAGTGAAATCACATACGTATATATTAATATAATGATGTATATATATCATGTATTTATATACATTTCAAAAAGGTAGACCTATCCAACTAGATGGTTTGACTTTAAGTATTTGTACAAGTGAAACTTACTTCCAGAGACTTCCGAATGGGGAAATCAACAACTTTGACTTTCTATTTTAAGGGCAACAAGGAGGAAATTTTTGTTCAATTTCTATTTAATTTGCTGTGACTCCTTATGACATTCACAAATTATGCCATTCATTTTGACATGCAAATGAGGAAATGAGTGACTTCGGGTTTCAGCTCTGAAGAGCTCTCACAGGTGCTTAGACATGTTGCCTCCATCTCCCTATTCCTTGTTCTCCCAGAAACAATAGGGTGATCTCTAAATGAGACCTAGTTTTTCCACAGGCCTCCATAAAAGGAGTCTTTCTTCTCCTTTCTGATCCATTAGTGAGCATTGGATTCTCAGGTAATTTTTTCCCCCTTTGATTTGTGTCTCTTCTTTTATTTAAAGCTATGGGCTATTTTACTTTTTTGTTGCTGTAGTCACTGATGACATTTTCTCAGGTAATTTTTTTCCCCTTTAACTTGGATCTTCTTCCGTTCCTTAAATCTGTAGAATATTTTCTTTTATTGTTGTCAGTGTCACTGATGACATTTTCATCTGATTCTTGACATATTCATTTTATAATACATGGCATTGTAAGGAGTTTTTTGGTCAGTGACATTTTGGCAAACACTTGCCAGTGGCTACCAGAGAAGGTCAGTTAGAAATAAATTACTCTGAAAGGCTTCTCTGAAATACTAATGAATAGGGTTTGCGGTGGGAGTTAGGAGTCTGGGGTCCTTTGTGTTGTTTATTTTGCTGTTATTCCAAACTTTTGTCATTGAGTCATTCACCGTATAACCTTGGTAAACTTATTTAAGTTCTCTTTTATAACATCGGGGTAATGAGAACCTACCTTAGTGGAATGTTTGGAGGCCTAATCATGTTTCAAAAGCACCTTGAGTATGAATCATTAGTTCCTTATTAGAATGGTGGCTTGGGTGGTACCATTTATCACTGATGCTTTATCACCATTGTAGCCTCATGGTTTCCTGCAAATTGACAGCGGACATCTTAAATCAAACTTTGTAAAGACACGAGCAGATTCTTGAAGGTTATTTAATTGCTTATTGTGTAGTGACACTGAAGTGTTCACAATTTTACAATTATCTGAAGAAAATAAGACAACTAGAGTATACTAATTATTATATTTTTCGTAAGTGTGTCTTTGTTTTCAGATGAAATGCACAAAGTACATTCAGACTTAGAAACAGAGATTTAAACAACAGTGTTCCCTACTTATATTGCTATAAAATAAGAGCCCTTAATATAGAGCTACGTTACTTTTGTGAAATGTTTTTCACTTTCAGTTTTTATCCAAACGTATTTTAATGAGTTACACTGTTCAAAAATACTTTCACATTATCCACACACCTACACAAACATGCACGATGGGGGTAATGACAGATTAAATGAAATTCGAAATATTCTAGGAAGCAGGGCTTTTAATTTCTAATTTCTAGTTCAGTTGGGAGAATATAATGACTAAAAATTTAGAAAAATTAACTATTTACTTTGAATGTTTATGTGTAATTCTGAGTTTGATATATTCCAAGAGTCACAGGATTTGATTTGGAAGTGGTTTCAGCCTTCTATGTAAAAGCTGCTGGTTCTTCATCTTTTGCATATATTCTCTCTCTTTCTTTTTCCATCTTCTTACCACTTTTTCCTTCATCTGTCATCTGGGTCCATTAGGTTAACATATAAAATCATAGTCTGACCACATGACACTCAAAAAGCTTCTTACAACTACCAGATCAGCAGTTTCTTAAAGTATTTTAAAAATCGGGTTATTTATTCTCGATTTAAAAAAAAAAACTGTAATACATCCTCTTAACTTTAGAGCTTGAGCAGGTCTATAAGAGGTTTTAAAATGCAGTGAAGTCTCTCTGGAGTGCGTGTTTTGCTGGAGTGGAGCAGGGAGGACAGAGTGGGCTGCCAAAGGGCAAACCGCTGGAGGGGAGACATTGCACATGCTGATTTCCCTTTGCTCTGTCTCTCTCGGTTTTTCCAGCCCTGTGGCTTGCAGGTTTATTAAAATGCTAATGATGTTTATTCTGTTTTTATTGGCAGCTCTCCAGATTTGATTATTGATATATCTGAATAACAGTGGAATGCAACATCAAAGTCTCACTTGACTATTTCTTAGATTTTTGTCAGTAGGCATATAAATACTACAATGTCAGATGGATCATGTGTACTTTTTTTTTTTATTTGTGTAGAAGTGAAATGTTATAAATGAACTGTCAACTGTTTAGAAATGAACTTTTATTGGAATGATGAGGGTCTCTTCCTTAGGAGAGAGTACCATCCCCACTCTCGGAGAAACAATCATATTTCGAATAACAAGTTGCCCAAGTGTGTTTGTGGGTTTCCACTGTTCTCATTTTCTGGACTTTGATATTTCACGTCCTGTACAAACGGACTAAAGTATAGACTAATAAACTGCAGAATAATCCACTTGTGACTAGCAAGGGGTAGAGGAGTTGTGTTCCTTCCTACCTGTTCTTTCTGAAAATTTTAACCAGAAACCCTTAGAAATGAAAAGAACTTCTCAGAACACCCCATGTAACTCCTTCATTTTGCAGTTTTGAAACAGGTTCAGAGGTCATCTATAACTTGTCCGGGTTTACTTAGCCTGCTCGCAGGGAAGGTAGAGCCCAAATGCTGCTTCCTCCTGACTCGGAGGCTGCTTCGGCTCCTTGCTCACCTTTCTTACTAGCTCGCCACTTATTTGCCACCAACACTTGTTTTCACTCATGTCCTAAAATTGATGGAGTGTCTCTGGATTGTAGGCTCTTAAATTTCTTTTATGCCCCTTTGAATGACAAAATAACACGTACACAAGTAGATTTTTAGTAAATATTTTTAAACAATGAGACTACCTAAATTCCTGCTATCCAGACATTCCTACTGTTTACGTTTTGATGAACATCTTTTCAGATAAGCACATGTATGTGTGTACTCCCCCTACCTCCTTTCAGAATTCCATTATGCATGCTGTTTTGCAATCTGTGTCTAAAAGTCAACAATATACTATGGATTAATTTTTGTTTTAGTAACTATAGATCTATGTCACCATTTCTTATGGATCTGTGCTAGTGTTTTAGTACATTGTATTTAACCAGTCTTTTATTGGTAGACATTGAATTATTTCTGATTTTTATTCCTATAAATAACTGTACAATGAACATTCTTTTTTTTAATAATTTTTTTAAAATTTTATTTATTTATTTGACAGAGATAGAGACAGCCAGCGAGAGAGGGAACACAAGCAGGGGGAGTGGGAGAGGAAGAAACAGGCTCATTACGGAGGAGCCTGATGTGGGGCTCGATCCCATAACGCCGGGATCACGCCCTGAGCAGAAGGCAGACGCTTAACCGCTGTGCCACCCAGGCGCCCCTACAATGAACATTCTTATACCTGTTTCTTTGTATACTCTAATTTTTGTCTCCTTAAAGTTAAATACTTGAAATGGAATTTCTGCATTGATGTGTGTACATATCTAAATTTCTTATACATATTGCTTAATTCCCTGCAGAAGATTATATCAATATATGTCTAGATTCCTGCAGAAGAGTGCCTGTTTCTGCATACTTATGCCACTTCTGGATGTTATCTCAACTATTTTGGAGAATTAAAAATGGCTTTAAGGTTTAACAGCTGAAAAAAACTTATAATAAATTATTTAGGCACAAATGTTTTTTCCACCAAGAGGCAGGATAGCTTAGTGGTTCTAAGCACAGACTCTGGAGCCAGACAGTCTGGATTGATACCTGGCTCTGCCACTTCCTATCTGCTTGTCACTGGGCAAGTTACTTAGCGTCTTGCTCTTATTTTCTTATCTGTAAAATTGGGATACCAGTAGTACTTATTTAGGAAGTTTTTGTATGATTTAAATGTGCTTATACATGTAAAGTACTCAGAACAGTTTCTGGCACATAGTTAATAACTCAGTACATGCCAGCCGTAGGAGTGATTATTATTACTCTCAGCCAGTGAGCATTTGATTTCTATCTACAGTTTATAGTACACAATGTTGGAATGTGGAGTTTGAAAAGAAACATGAGACATTGTCACAGTGATCAAGAACATTCACCATATACCGAAGAAATAAGGCATAAGTAGATGAAAAGTTGCATACTTTAGTTACATATAACAACACAAAATTACATCGTAAGAGCAGACTTGGGCTAAAACATTAGGAGCCAAATGTTTGATATCTTCATGAAACAGGATCCTTTTATAGTACTTGGAAGGGCAATACCGAAGTTTGCTCTCCTGTTTCGTGTTCTTATTTTCCAACAGCGCCAACACTTCTTGTAATGTAGGGTGACCATTTGTCTCAGTTGGTGTAACACAGTCCTGATTTATGTCTGGCTTAATGTCGTGGTTGGGTGATCAATTAGATGGTTGCCCTGTTTCCAACTGTTCTCTTCTTTCTGCGGATGTCATGATGATGATGATATGAGGTCAAATTGTTGTGGCCTGGGAGCTATTTTGACTGTTATCATTGCTCATTTGTTCTATTTTTGATTCATTTCGTGGTTTAATTTAGGAGACAATCTTACTTCTAGGTGCTCAGGGGAAAGCTCATTCTTACTGATCATGTACTGCTTAAAATGTTAGGAAAGAAACTATGGGATAATGTTATTGCCAGGTTGTAGGTGATCCAGGATGTTATATCAGGCTACTGATTGAGATTTTATTTTTCTGAAAGCAAAGGAAGAAATACTTCAGGGTGAATAATGGCAGTTAGGTGGAAAATTTTAAATTTATAAATAAAACAAATCCACTCTTTCTTAGAGTTCTAACATGTTATTTTGCACAGAAGTGTGATTGTAAAATGCTAACTGCATTTGGAGCAACACATAGCTTCTGCACAGATTTTTAAAAATGTTTTAACGTCCTGCATTGTTGACATCTTAGCCCATTTCCCAATGTTTGATTGTCAGTTGAACCTTCTTATCTGCTATCCTTGTCATTCATGTCACAGTAATACATTTAAAGGATTGAGAGTTTAGTTCTTGCATGATGAATAAATGGTAAGGAAGAGTATAAAGGAATAGAGGTTGACTGTATGATGGGCCCGGGCAAAAATGAAATATTTTAAGCTCTTTCATTATAACTGTCTTTTAATTAGATATTATCAAATGTTAGAGGAAAATGCTTGTCACATTCGGATTTATTATGTAGGAAATTCATGCTGTGAATCATAATGCACCTAGATGACTTTTTTCCTGATGAGAACATTGTAATATCAGGGTTTGATTCAATACAATTTGTATTCCTTTTTTTCTTTTGGACCATTTATTATGTGCCAGGCATTGTGCTTAGTACTGGCAATACATAGTTAAATAAGAAATGGTCTTTGCCCGGGGGCTAAGAGAAGGACTAATAAGACCAGTGAATAGCCATTGGGTTTTAAAGACCTCCCTGAATATTGTTACAGAATAATGGCAGAAACCACTAACACTTACATTGTATCAGCTCTGCTAGTCACTGTTCTAACTACTTTCCATATACTAAACCCCCAAAGATGCTGTGAGGTACATACTGTTAGTACTGCCATTTTTCAAGGGAGCGAACCAAGGCACAAGAGATTAAGTAAGTTGCCCAGTGTCACATAGGTAGAACACAGTTTTCTATCTCAAGTGAAGTCTTTAGAGAAGCACTGTTCACATCTCTCTGTTTTGTGTCTGATAAGCATTATGAGAAGTAGTTACTTGTGTGATCTAAGACTATGTGAGGGAAAATTACTGAATCTGATTTCACTTATTCTTCATTCATCCATTTATCAGATATTTAGTAAGCATCTACCAGGACGAGGTATTTGGGATAGGGCAGTGAGCAGGACATTTGTGTTCCCTGCCTTCACAGAGTTTATAGTTTAGTAATACTTACTTCTGACATAGTCAAGGGATTTCTGGGTAATTGTATAATACTTTTGTCACTTTTCATTTTCATCGTTTCTACTCACCCCTTTTAGCTCCACTGAGCACACTCTGAGCCTTATTTGCTATTCCTATAATTGGGAAAGTGAGTGGTCTCCAATTCTCATGTGTGGATAGTTTTTAATTACTGTACATTGTACTTTTTTAGAACCTGGATTTTCACATATTGTACAGTGACTTCATTAAACTCCCTTTTATATACCAGATTTCATTGTTCTAGTTGACAAAAGATGGTCTCCAGCTCTCGAGATTTTCTAACTGATTTTCAGTGACAAATAGAGATATACTGTTTAACTAAAATTCCTATTACAGCTATATTTCTTTGTACACATAGGGAACATGAGTAAGCTTTTACTGTCCTCACGAGAAAGTAATCCTGAGTCTTGAGTTGATTGATCGTTGCCCAGTGGTGTGACTACCTGCCAGCTGCCACAGCTGGAACACAAGAGTCTAACTTCTGTGAAGGCCTTAGGATGCCACTTGCAACAAGAACTGACCCACTGGTGGAGCTTGCGTTGGTCTTTCTTTCAGCATGCCGTGGTTTTCTCCCCTGGACCTCTTAGACAGGTGATTGCTTATGCACAATCTCGGCTTCGAGGAAGGAAATCTTCCACCTTTCCTCCAGGGACCTAGTGTTTCCCACCGAGAAGGCTTAAAGCGTTGAAGGCTGGCTGACCTTCCCCAGAGACCTAGAAACAGAGTAGAGAAAAGGGTGGTTGCTCTCAGGTAGGAGAAACAGCTCCCTTCACAGCCTGAGTCACAAGTCCTCTGGGATGACTGACAGGTGACTTTTCCCCAAGGCCCCAGTCAAGATTCTTACCTCCCTGTGGAGTTATGTGAGCCCAAGGAAGGCATGCCTGCACGGACCACTATTAGGGATTTTATCATTATTATTTTTAGATCTCTGGGAGCAAATCTTCTTTCCACTCCTGCCCTTCTTCTGACTGTCTCAAATAATATCCTTAATTCAGGGTTTTGACTTCTTTTCTTGCTTTTTTTTTTTTTTTTAAAGATTTGTTTTATTTTATTTTTTTGGAGAGAGAGAGTGAGCACGGGGAGGGGCGGAGGGACAGGGAGCGAGAAACTTTAGCAGACTCCTCCCTGAGTTCAGAGTCCAACACAGGGCTCTTTCCCATGACCTGAGATCATGACCTGAATTGAAAACCAAGAGTCGGACGCTCAACCAACTGAGTCACCCAGTGCCCCCCCCTTCTTTAAAGTAATGTCTCTGCCCAATGTGAGGCTTGAACTCATGACTCCGAGATCGAGCCACATGCTCCACCAGTCGAGCCAACCAAGCACCTCTTGACTTTCAAACTTGTTTCCAGGATTGGTTTTTGTCCTCAAGTAGGGGGATTGCCTCTAAATATACAAAAAGGGCTTTCCTCTGGGATTTTTGTTCTTAGTTCAGATATGAAGCTAAACATAGAACATAATTTATGAAAAACTATTTTTCTTATTGATAGCTCATTTTCCCCCCAATAGAATGCCAATCCAATTTTACTCTGCATTCTCAAAGCTAGTGACTGAAAGCTTTCTTCCTCTACTCTTTATTTCAGAAGTAAGTAGTGGTTTGTCTAATTACTGTACTGTAGTTACAATTACAGAGAAAAGGTCAGTCTAGTCATTGCCAATTAAAGTAGGAAAAAAGCTACATTTATAACCACTAAGAGCCATTATGTCAATTTAATGCTGTTCATCAGTGTGTAACCCATTTTCTAGGATATATAAATCTAATCTTGGTATTATAGTACACGCACCCTATTAAAGGCCTTTGGTATTGCAGAGAAGAGATTATTGCAAGCAACTTGTATTAATTGTGCATCCTTTCACTGTGTTTCACCATAGGTTTTAGGATCTGGATTTTGTAAAACCTGGTCACCACAAAGAGTAGAAATAGGCACTCCAAGTCATGGTTGACTCTTTTATTTTTAGGTATTGGGCAAAGTAAAATAATTTATTGAGATTTAGGTTTTCTAACTTTTTTCAGTGACTTTTTCAGGGATATACTATTTAACTAAAATTCTCATTGCAGTATGTTTTATTTTATATAGAGGGAAAATGTATGAACTTTTACTGTCCTAATGAGAAAATAATTCTGGAATCTAAGTTGATTTATCATTGCGCTTTTCACTTTTATAACTTCCTGTAGTATTTATGGATTTTTAACAAGACATCATGGATTTAGTACAAGTTAAGAAAAAATCATAGAAAATGAAATATTTGTGTTAATTTCACCCCTTACGAAAATTCTGAACATTTCTCAATATATCTTTATATGTTGTGTAGAATGTGTCACATCTCACCAGTTTTATCACAGATCTGAATGGTTGCCTTCCTAAGTAATCTTTTTGCTTTAGTAGTTTTTGAGTTGAATTGTGTAGTGTTTTGTTGAGCAAAAAAAAGGGGGTTGAGTTTGTCTGCTTAGACCTGTGAAAGATATGAGAACATACCTGCAACTCAATATTCTAGGGTAGATTTCTCTATTCAGAGTCTTTATTTGTGATGTAGGCCAGACACATTCTGATCTTTATTCTTTGAGACCTTTATAAATCTAAAAGATGGATTGCTGATTGAAATACCACTTATTTGCTAGGAACCTCCCTATTATCTTGGTTCCCTTCTCCTTGTTCCAGTAGGATTCAAGGTATACCTTTGGGCCTTTGAAGCTTCCCATAGCTATATTTGCCTCTTCTGGTGCCTCTGGTGGAGAAAATATAAGACGGAATAGATTCACCAAGGCTTTCTTTTCTAGTTTTAGCTCTCAGATGCTATTGTCTTCAACTCCCTAATCTGAATATGTCATTCAGAGTTTGTAAGACAAATCAAAGTTGAATTCACTGGTTATTGAGTCTTCACAGACTGTTCCTAAAACTCCATAGAGCACAACAAACACAGTCTTTTAAAATAAAAATGTGTTGTATTGAATTTTGTTGCATTTTCTCTTAAAAAAAAAAAAGGAACTTCCCTGTAAGAGATACCTTGGGCTATTTCCATGACTAGGTCTATCTATAAAACATACTTTCCTAGTGATTTAGATTTGCAGAATATTTGTTGACAGAATGTATTTTAATAACTCTCTGTTGCACAACAAAATTAATTATTTGGAATGGAAGAAAATTGTGGGGAAAAAGACCGTTCCCCCTTCATTTATTTATTTAAAAAACTTCCCCAGTTATTTCACATTTGTATGTTGTCCTTAGCTTACTCTTTTTTTCCAGTTTGTTCAGTGCCATTCATAGGAGTGCATGAAGTGAAAAATCGAATACTACATGATGCATATTATCAGATGGCGGATATTTGCATATCTAACAGCTAAATCTAACTCGTGCTTTGATTCATTATATAAAGTAGGTTAATGAAACTCTTGTTTTTTAATTTGAATAAATAGATCATTTCAAGAATGATTAAAAATAAAATTATATAATTTAAGAGGTTTTCAATTTAGCCCTTCGTGTAACTAATACTGATCCTCACTATTTTAATTTTCTTATTTTTTTGGTGTCTGTTTGCCATGCGACAGAGCTAACATGTGCATTAGAATCAAATTGTTATTCTTGGAACCTCAGAGTAGAGCAGGAGTATAATTGCTACTATTATTTTTTATTTTTGTTTCTTATTTGATATGTAAAGCTAGAAGTATATTTTAAGAAAAACTTCATTTAGACAGAATCATACAATGATTTCTAAAACTTGTTTATGTGAAAATAGGTGAAAACTTGTTGGTATCAAATGCTTTTATAACAACACGTTTATAATTTCTTTAAGTAAGGAAAAATAAACAATAGGGGTTGATTTAGAGCAGGATGGTAAAATATCAGCAAGCTTTGATACTCCAGAAATTTTTAAGTCCTTAAGTTGTGAAAAACTATTCTTTCTTATACTTCAGTGTAGTATGTCTAGAATGTACAAGTAGGATTTTGTAGCTAGAACCACATTAATGTCCATATCTCCAGAAATTATTTATTGGTATCAAGTACATAGATTTTGTTCCCAGGTTGAATATATTTCTATTTTATATTCTTGGAGAATTTTGTCCTCTCAATTAATTTCAGGAACTCAAATTTATATATATTTAGCACCTCTTAGACACCTATTCTAACACTGTGCTAGGTCCTGGGCACTGAAAGGTAAATAAGTACTGTGATTTCTTGTCTTAAGTTGCTCAGGGGTGTCAATAATGGAAAAGGCAGATTTATGAATATGTAACTATAGCATAATGTGATGCTTATTATAATAGAAGTCAGAAGAAGAAAAATACCAAAAACAAAAAACCTTAACAGGGTTATAACAAATAGGCACCCTAAGTTTTAACAGTTTATGATGGATAAGGCTGTATATGACTAATCAGCTACATATAAGTTGCTTCTATAAAATTAAAATAGGTTTTAATCAGTGCCTCATTTTTGATAAAAGGTAGTCTCTTAATTTATAATCCTTTAGTAGTAGTTTCTTGACTCCAACCTTTGGTTTCTTGCTTTCAGAGCAGTCTGGGAAGAGTATGGCCCTGCCTGATTTCCTTAGGCCGGTCTGTTCAAGGGTAATGGCTGGGTAAATCTCCACGTTTCCTCTTTTAACCCCTTTTATTCGTGTTCTTTGTCATCATCCTTTGGTCTCTTTTTTTCATGTTTCCTTCCCTCCTTCCCCCCGCCCCCCGCCCAGCTCTCTCATTTCATCTTTGAGATTATCTGTAATCCCTTTCACAGCATTTTCTTCTTTCATCTCTTGAACTTACCCATCTCTAGTTGTGTATTTTACCTTTCTCTTGTCATCTTCTGTCCTTCCATTTTGAAGTTAATCTTGTCTTCCAAATCAGGTGTTCACATCTCAGGTGTCTGGTAGCGGGTGGAACACAGTGAAGTCAGTCTCTTGATACTGACGTCACCCTGACGTTCACCTGAAGGCCCAGTTAGCAGATGTGATGAGTGGGCCTTTGGGATATATGGGAGTCCCTACACAGCCCTGGAAGAGAGCACTGCAAGCGGCAGCTTTTACAAGTTGACCGAGCCCTGGACACCAGTGTAGTACACACGGACATCAGTGTCAAAGGTGTTTGAGCATTTGGGACTTCTGGAAAAGTTTTAAACACATCTTACACAATAATTAACTATCTGTCAATAGTCCTGACAACAGTGAAAGTGAGTTCTTGTGAATTTTACCCTTTAGTCAGAGGATAAAACTTTGTTTTTAAGAAGGCAAGTTGGTCCTTGATATTTTTTCAGTGAAATTTCCTCTCAGTCACAGTTGCCATGGTCCCTGGACCAAGTGCTATTCCATAGAACGGTGGGGTTACCACCTATTAGATCAGCAGTATAGACCGCTTCCACAATAAGGCAGTGCTTTATCTTAAATTCTTATTTCACTAATGCTTACACCCCAGAAGGCACTTTCAGGAATATTACGTTTCCTGAGCCTGCCCACTCTGCAAGGTATATAGGGTAAATAATATTAAAATATCGAGTGGCAGTACTCACAGAAGTCACATCAGTGTTAGCCATCTATTTGGTGCCAGAATTGTATTTGAATTCAGTTCGATGCCTTGTATCATAATGCTTTCTATTTGTTGAATAGTAGTTTCCAAATAGTAAAATAGGAATGTTTAATTTAGATCCGTATTTCACGATTCAGGTTATATACTACCCACCACTTTAGGATTGCCAAATAAAACACAGGATGCCCAGTTCAATTTGAATTTCAGATAAAAACAACAAATACTTTTTAGTATAAATATATCTCATGCAGGGACGTGTGGGTGGCTCAGTCAGTTAAATGTCTGCCTTTGGCTCAGGTCATGATCCCAGGGTCCTGGGATTAAGTCCCACATCAGGTTCCCTGCTCAGTGGGGAGCCCGCTTCTCCCACTGACCACTGCTCCCCCTGCTTGTGCTCGCTCTTTCTTTCTCTCTGACAAATAAATAAAATCTTTTAAAAATATTTATCTTATGCAATGTTTGTATTTCTATTTGCTAATAACTGGGCTCTACCCCACTTCCAGGGGTCTGTTCCAATTCTCATCCCACCCCACCCCTGCCTCTAAACAGGAAGCTCTGGTCTCCCTGAATTCTAGGATTTTGGTCTTCTCTCCATGGTACTTTGTATTTCATTTTACTTTTTTGTAAAACTGACTCTTCATTTCAATGAGACTGAAATCTCACAGAATAGAGGAATTTAGTTTTAAACATTTTGGTGCTTCACCTGTTGAAAGAGTGAATCCTTAAATCCAGTGCCCTACTGAGCCATATTAGAGCCTTAGTGTAGGCAAAATTATTTAAAAAATGTGTCCCCTTATATGCACTTATCAAAAAAAAAAATCCTCCCATACTTTGTATCAAGTGGAAAAAGTTAATAAAAGCTCTCTAACACGAGTATGACTATATATAAAAGGCATATTGTCCAATGTGTTGGACACCATTCTCAACTCTTATGAACCTTCCTGGCAGGAGATAGCCTCATGGACTGGGAATTGCCAGCTGATAGTAAATGACTGTTCCCGTTGCATAGTAACACAGGGTCATCAAGCAAACCACAACCTGTCTTTGTTTAAAATTTTGGTATTTTGTTTATCATGATTTTTGCCTTTTATTTTTAAAAAATACTGTACTAAACTATTAACTATTTTGATTACTGAGTATTTTCGGTGCCTCTTTAAATCTTGTGCTTCTGGTTAAATCTTTTAGGGGAATGCCAGGGGTTCTTTTATTTGAGTATCAGCTTATGTTTTCACATCTTAGTCACCAATACATTTAGGTTCATAGATGACGCTGAACATGACATCTTTAAAACTCATCAAATCTAATCTTTTTCATAGATGAGGAAACTGATCACAGTAGCAAAGTTGAGACTAGAGTTACTTGCTCACTGTGGTTTCTGCTGGCCATTTATGCTTCCTGTGGGAGAATGCATAATTTAAGTCAAATGGTTTTGTTTTGTTTTGTTTTACCTTTGGTATTAAAGTTTCTGAGAACAAAGAATGTCATCGGAACATATTGTGTTCATTATTGGAGGTGTTAACGCACATTGTTCATCCCTAGATTACTTACTTAAAATGTCTGCAGGTTTTTCGCAGAGGAAAAAATATAAAGTAGAAAAATAGGTGTCCTTATTTAAATTGCCTTTCCATTTTACATAATAGAAAGATCAGTTTTGATTTTTATGGGTAACATTTGAGCCTAGGTCACAGTTACTTTCTCAAGAAGTTCCACTATTGTAATTATCTGTCTTAGCAAAGTTTCTTCTAGGTGTCTACAGATGGCTGTGCTCTTCCTAGGATTGCCCTCTTGACTTCTGATTTGGGAATTAAGATTTTGATAGAAACCTTATTTCACCTTCCTATGTAGCTTGCTTCATTAGAGCTGATAAAGTAAGATCCCCAGCAAATATAGAACGCTGGAGGTATGACAGACAACCTGGTACAAATCTTTTAGGAGACAAGCTAAGAGTTTGATTGACAGATTGTCCTGTAATTTTGTGAAGCAAAGAGAATTTTCTTTATTAACAGATGGGCTCAAATTCGATGGGTTTAGTTTAGTTCTGCTTGTGTATGGATAACTTTTTTTCTTTTTATAGAAAGTAAAGCAAGCAAATAGACTAGTTTGTTAAATATGAGCAATGAGGCAACTACTATATAAAATACTATATTTGGAGCTCTTATTAAAAGAAAGTTCATAAGATTTGAGAAAGGGGGAAAAAGGGAGAGACTCTTTATACTGAGGACTTCAGCAGACCATTACACTAAAATTATAGGCCTCACAAAAGAACCTTATGGTATGTTACTTAGGCAGGTATTCTGAGAAGGACAGATTGGTTAGTATAGCAACCATAAGAAATAAGGGGCCCACATACAAATTAATGTTGCCATATTCAACAGTAATGCTGAAATCATTGTGTGGAAAATTGTAGGGGAAAAGACAGTTTTATAAGTATTATTTGTGAAGGGCAAATTATTAATTGTGAAGGGCAAAAGTTACCTTTGCAGTGGTGAAATCCGGCAGATTCTACCTTAATCAAGTGATCAGTCATTACCACCAATAATGGGGACAGTGGACATTATGTGCCTTCAGATATGATCTTTTGAGAAGTACAACATCTCCTAGAGTATTCTTGCCAACAATGCTTAATCCAAATTTAATCACAAAGTCGTAATCAGACAAATCGAGTTTCTGGGACATCCCATGAACAACTGATATGGATTCTTTAAAAATACAATATAATGAAAGGCAAGAGTAAAGGTTAAAGGAACATGACAATTAAATGTAATGCATGAACTTTCATTTGATCCTGGATTGAAAAGACATCTGTTAAGAACATGATTGGGACAAATGGGGATGGGCTGTATTAGGGAAAAATGACCGTATCAAAGTAAAATTTCTTGAGTGTGATAAGATATTGTTATTTAATAGGAGAATGTCCTAGTTCTTAGGAGATATATGTTGAAGTATTTATAGATAAAATGTTTTGATGTTTCAAACTTACTTTTAAATGATTCTGCAAAGGAAAAAAAATGTATTTTGAGAGTGCAATAGAGCAAATGTAGTGAAATGTTAACAATTGACAAATCTAGGTGAAAGGTTCATTCTTTCTTCTTTTCAGCATGTTTGAAAATTTTCAAAAGTAACAGCTAAAATCAAACAAATATGCTTCACATCTCTAATTAAAAGTTAAGGGGCATGGGATCAGGAGAAATCTCCCAAGAGTTCCCTGCATTGGACTTTTATGCATTGGACATAGGAGCAGAAAAATAATCAAAGTAATGAGGATTATTTTTAAGACATAAGTCACATGGAACATGAAAAAACACTTAGATAATATGGGATACATTAAAGTTAGGGCTTTTTTTCTCATTATAATAAATTAATGGATAATTAATTGGACTTAGTATGAGAAGAAATGACGTGACTTCCTGAAAGTACAAAGAGTATGGACTGTGATTAGCTCTATTAGTAACCCTGGTGGGAAGGTATTTGGAATGCAGAGCTGCAGCACTATCATGCACTATGCAGGGACTCAGGTGTCAAGGGTAGGGAATGATGCTAGAATCAGAGCCCAGCTCTTTTATGCTTAACACGCTTGACATACTTCAAAGTGGAAAAAATTTGTAGCTAAGACGTACTTCAAATGCCAGTTTCGCTTAATGTTTACATGTAATGATAATTCCTGTCTAATTGCTTATTTAATTGTTCTATTTTGACTATTTAATGACAGTCTGCTCCTCCTCCATAAAAGCCTATAAAATGTACGTCATTAAATGACTTGTACCAAGGCAAAGGTAGGTTCACCATGGTTCTGGTCCTTCTAACTCAGCAGTCTTTCATTTCAGTATGTCTTCTACGGACCTCCCTCAGAGAATTTGTTAGAATGTTAAGTGAGATCACATGGGGCACCTGGGTGGCTCAGTCATTAAGCATCTGCCTTTGGCCCAGGTCCTGGGATCGAGCCCTACATCGGGCTCCCTGCTCAGTGGGGAGCCTCATTCTCCCTCTCACACTCCCTTTGCTTGTGTTCCCTCTCTCACTGTCTCTCTCTGTCAAATAAATACATAAAATCTTTAAAAATAAATAAATAAGATCACATGTGTGAAAAGGCTAGAGAAATTAAGATGTTTATTCCATACATAATTCAGGTATTTTAAATTGAATGTTTACTTTGAAGGCTATAAGGAAAATGAATCAGATAAAGATCCTACCCTCGGAATTTATAGGTTGTTGAATGAGATATGGTATGTTTATAAATCACGGTTATCCTACAAGCTGCACTGTGGTACAGGCCGCAAAACAATGGTGCTAGAGACCAGGCTTTGAAGTCACATAAGTAGAACCCTGTCATTTGCTACATACTGTGTAACCTTGACAAAGTGACCCGAGTCTTGGTTTTATCATGAGCAAAGTAAGAAACTCCCGCTTTACTTATGAGTTATGAGGAATGATAATGTCTCAACATAGCACAGTGACTGAGTCATAGTTAGCACTTCATAGATAATAATAATAATAATGATATCTTTGCGGCCCTCATTCAGCATTCTCTATTTTCTCCAGAACCCATGGCACCAAGTGCCACTTGACGGCAGCTCTCAGAATTATGTGTTAATGTGGAAGATGAAATCACTTGACCTGTTGTGCCCTTTGAAACCTCCCTGAGAAATTAATCTGTAGTCTTTGCGTGCACTTATTTATCCATTTTAATTTGTATATTTGGATGGTTTCCAGTTTTTGGCTGTTGTGAGCAGTGTTGCTCATGTGAATGTCCTTATGCATGTCTCCCAAGCACAGGTGCAGAAGTTTCTTGAGGGCATATACTAGGAGCGGAACAGGTGAATCTTAAGATTGTGCATGTTCCACTTCCCAGTGGGATGCCAAACTGTTTTTCAACGTGGCTGAATAAATTTACACTCAAAGCAGCAGTGGATGAGCGTCCCTTTGCCTCATATTCTCACACATGCTTGTGAGACCAGCTTCCTAATTATTGCTCGAACTAGTGAGGTTTAAAAAGAAATCTCATTGTAGTTTAATTTGCATTTTCTGGGTTAGATAGCATGCTTTTCAATTTATTTAGGTCTTTCTTTTATGTCTTATAATAGGATTTGATAATTTTCCTCATCAAGAGCTAATACATATTTTGTTAATTACTCCTAGATATGGCATTGCTGTTGTAAATGCATTTTTTAAAAAAGTTTTCTCTTAATGGTATACAGAAATACGGTGGACTTTTTAATGTTGGTTTTTGTATCCGATAGCTTTACTATCCTCTTTTATTAATTTATCTCTAACATCTTTGGTGTTTTCTACATAGACAATTGCAACAATTATAAATTATGGCAGTTTTGTTTCTTATCTATTGCTATGTAACTCTTTTTGCTTTAGGCTTTGTTATTGGGATCTTACAAGTTTAGAATTTCTGTATTTTTCTGTTGAGGAGAATGTTTTATTCTATCACGACCCTTTTTTTATCTATTAATGCTTTTGACTTCAGGAAATCTTTTGTCTGATATTAATATAGCTCATTGGCTTTCTTTTAAAGAGTCTAAATTTAGCTACCGAGTTTCATCCATTTGCATTTGTGTGACTTCTAATACAGATCTTTTTAAACTTACAGTGGAGTTATGTCCCGATAAACCCACCTTAAGATGAATTTATACTACGTTGAAAGTTCATCTGGGGAGCAAGCCTGGGAGGTTAAACCTCCGACTCTTGGTTTTGGCTCAGGTCATGATCTCAGGGTCTCACAGAGTTGGGGCTCCATGCTCAGGGCAGTCTGCTTGAGATTCTCTCTGTCCCTCTCTCCCTGCCCCTCCCGCGGCTCACACATGCTCTCTCTCTCAAATAAATAAATAAATACATACATACATAAATCTTAAAAAAAAAAGAATGCTTAAAAATGTATTTAATAAACCTAACCTACTGAACATCATAGCCAAGCCTACCTTAAAGGTGCTCGTAACAGTCACATTAGCCTACAGTTGGGCAAAATCGTCTAACAAAAGGACTATTTTATAATAAAGTGTTGAACGCTTCATGTAATTCCCTGAATAGTGTACTGAAAGTGAAAAAAGGAACGGCTGTATGGTAGAGAGTGGTTGGAAGTGTATGGGTTGTTTACCCTTGTGACCACGTGGCTGACTGGGAGCTGTGGCTGCCGCTGCCCAGCGTCGCGATGGAGTGTTGTATCCCACATCGCTAGCCTGGGAACAGATCAAAATTCTAAATTTGAAGTGTAGTTTCTACTAAGTGGGTACTGCTTTTACACCATTGTAAAGCTGAGAAATCATAATTAAACTATTGTAAGCCAGGGACTGTCCATATACTGGATTTTTTTTGACCAAGTTATTACATTTTTTATTTATTTTGCGATTCCATCCTTTCTGCCCATTCCACTTACCTTCTTTTGGATTCACTGACATTTGTTTTTTCTGTGTTTGTTCTTTAATGGTTACCATGCCTATTTTAATTTAATTTTATTTTATTTTATTTTATTTTGAGTTATTTATTTGAGAGAGCGCGCGCCTGCGCGCGCGCGCGCGCGCGCGCATGCATGGGGGGAGGGGCAGAGGGAAAGAATCTTCAAGCAGGCTCCCCATTGAGTGCAGAGCCCACCATGGAGCTTAGTCCCAGAGCCAGGAGATCATGCCCTGAGCTGAAACCAGACACTCAACTGATTGAGCCACCCAGATGCCCCTACCATGGCTATTTTAATATAGATACTTAATAAGGCATAAAGGTAATCATTATGTACTTTTTTGGGTCAAACTTACCTTTCCCTTCTCGTGTCAGAAATTATTGTTTTATACAATTAATTTATTTAATCTTACCCATATATTTGCTACTATTTTCCATTACCCTTTCTTCTTGCATTTCTGTCCTGTCTGGGATCATTTTCCTTCTTCCTCCAAGGTGTTCTTGAGAATTTCCTTTGATATGAGAGTCTCTTTCATTTTTTTTCTTTTGAATATATCCTTACTTTTTCACTTTTCTTTTGGAAAATAGTTTGGCCAAGTGTTGAATTCTAGTTTACAAATTATTTTCTTTCATCTCAATAAAGATATTATTTTAGTGCCTTCTGGCATCCTTTATTGCTATTAGGAAGTCATTGTAAGTCTAATTAATATTCCTTTATAGATGATCAGTCTTTACACGCCGGCAGGTTTGAACATCTTTGTCTTTCATGTAGTATGGTTTCGTGATGTATTGAGGTATGGATTTCTCTTTATTATGCTTGCAGTTCATTGGGCTCTTTAAGTCTGGGACTGGTGTTCATCAGTTCTCAAACACCTTTGCTATTATCTCTTTGAAATTTTCACTTTCCCATATGCTGTGTGTGTTCTTTTGGAATTTTGATGTATGTGTTGCTTCCTCCTATTTAACTCCTACTCCATAGCTCTTTACCTATCCTTGTTTTCATCTCTTTATTTGTCTGTGCTCCATTCTGGATAATTGCCTCAGATCTGTCTTGAACTACTTTGGTCTTGATTTTGATTCCTCTAAATTATAAAAAAACTATAGTGAAGGCAATTGAGATTTAGTACTATATTCAGTAAAAATTTGGGGCATAAAAGGAAATTAACTTGCTCTTCTCAGCATAACTTACTCCAGTAGAATAATCAGATGGTCCTATAGAAAAATGAAAAAATTACATTTCTGGGGTGCCTGGGTAGCTCAGTCAGTTAAGCATTTGCCTTCAGCTCAGGCCATCATCTCAGGGTCCTGGGATCAAGCCCCAGGTCGGGCTCCCTGCTCAGCGGGGAGTCTGCTTCTCCCTCTCGCTCTGCCCTTCCCCTCTGCTCATGCTCTCTCTCTAATAAATAAATAAAATCTTTTTAAAAAATTAGATTTCTTAAATAATTACAAGGATTGAGGTTTATATTATTGTATCTAAAATCATTTTCTGCTTTCACAGAAATGTTCTATGTCACTTTCTTTTTTTTTTTAAGAGAGGGAGAGAGAGTGGGGTTGGTGGAAGTGGTAGAGGGAGAAGGAGAGAGAAAATCCCAAGTAGGCTCCATCCTAAGCATGGAGCCTGGTGCAGCGCTTACTCTCACAACCCTGAGATGATGATCTGAGCCAACATCAAGAGTTGTATGCTTAACCAACTGAGCCACCCAGATGCCTCAAATGTCATTTTTTAATTTAAAAAGAAAGTCAAGTGCTTTTATTTCCTAAGATATATATTAACAAATTTGGTTAGAGCCAGGGCTAACTTGAAGGGCTTTTTTTTTTTTCTCTTTGCATCTTTTACCTTTTGTCTGTCATCTGAATCAGATTCTTCCAATGTGAGTTTAAAAGAAATCTCTTATTTTTGAAAATGCTACTCCAGTTGGAGGTGCATTTTATACATTTTTCTCCATCTTTTTTCTTTTCATCATCAATCAGAAGTTTTTTTTTTAATCAGAAGTTTCAATGACTATTTTATAGGAAAGTGGCTCTGTGTTGAATAATTTATTAGTATTAGTCATTTAATTAGTCATTTATTAAATTAGTCATTTAATAAGTATTTATTAAATAAATATATTATAATGAATCTTTTTGATTCACTATCATTACACCAATAAATCTTAACCATCTTATTGAAATGGAAAACACTTATGTTTAGTTGAATTTGAGTTGCTGAATAATTTGATATTCCCATTAAAAATTCAATTAAATTTCAACAAGACACATAATGAACAAAACAGAAAGGTCCTTTAAAAGAAATAAGAACCATGGCCATAGACTTTAAGGAAGATTCTTTGAAAAGGGAGGAAAAAACTTAAAAATAACAGCACTATAATTACACATTATTAAAAGTTATATAGAAGTATATACATACTATTTTGAAGACAGAAATGAGCCTTCAAAAATGTAAATAGTTTAATAATGCCAAAAAGGAATATCTGTAAAGAAATAAGAAATAAAACACAAATAAAAAATATGATTTCATAAATTATGAATGTTTGTATTTTGTTTTGAAAAGATAAGAATGTAATTTTTTTTTCTATGAAGAAAGGTCATCAAAATTATGTTCCTGCCAGTTTTCTCTAAACGTGGTGTTTTTAACTGATCGTTTGGTGGAGGAGAACAGGGGGAGGATGAGGGAGGAGGTTGTTGCTACCTTAGCGGATTCTGCTCCCAGTTCAGGCTCCAGGTGGAAATCTCCGAGTTCGTAATTGTTCTTCTGGCCTTTGCTAGATAGGATCTCACAGATTCTCTTCTGTTTGAACCTGTTTGGGGTTCTCTGTCCTACACTACCAGTGCACCCACCCCAGGACCCAGCTTTTCTGAATTTATATCTCATCCTCTTACGGGGAAATTTTACACAAATTTTTGATTGATGGCATAAACCATGTAACTCAAGTCATGAAGGTTTTTGAAGCTTAAAAACTAGGTCATTTCAATTCAAAAGTCTGGGTTTATGAAACTCAAAGAAGGGATGACTGGGTGGCTCAGTGGGTTCAGCACCTGCCTTCGGCTCAGGTTATGATCCCAGTGTCCTGGGATCGAGTCCTGCATCAGGCTCCTTGCTCAGCCTGGAACCTTCTTCTCCTTCTGCCTGCTGCTCCCAGTGCTTATGCACACTCTCTCTCTCTCTGACAAATAAATAAATAAAATCTTAAAAAAAAAGAAAGAAAGAAACTCAAAGAAGGGTTTGATCCTTGTTTTCCTAAGATTCCTTCTCTAAGACCCTGAGGTGTATTGTCCTAGCCACCTGGATTAGGGGAAGAGACATGGCATACCAGGACCTGCGCTGGAAGAGAGAAACTCTTGTTATGTCCCACTACAGTGATAATGAAACAGAAAGTAACTCCAGAGTTAATTTAGAGGCATGAACTAAAATAATCCTCATTTAAATATTTTTTATGCTGAAGAGTGACAATTTAATTCCGATTCTAAGATTCTGCTTTGGTGATGAGAGGCTTAATAGCTGATGCTTACTAATAGTATCTTTGTGCATTTCTCTATCAGTCTTGATAGTGATTGTCTCTAAACTGTAAAGTTTTGTTTTTTAGGCAACAGGGATATAGTGCTGTATTCTATAAGGGTTCTTTCTCTGTCCTTCAGAAAGGCCATTTGGAAACTAACTGAGGCACCTGAAGTTCTGATTTCAAATAAGTTTAAAACTGACCTTTCTGTTGTTTAGAATAATTCTCTTTGTTAATAATTCACTTTCTTTATTTGCAGAACTCAGACTAAAAATATAACCTGTTTCATATCCTTGACTTCCCCACAGTAATAAACATTGTAAGACGCTCTTTAAGATTTGTGTTAATAAATGAAAGTGATTGGAGAATGAAGGAAATTGGTGAGTTAGTATGTGTTTAATGTAGTATGTGCTTAATGAGAGAAATTTTTAAGTAGGCTGGTTTGGTGAGGCGATAAAATGGAATTTGTGTTGACCTATCTGACATTGGGTTATACGAACTTCAAAGTTCTGTCTTGCGCTAGCAGTTCTGAGAGAGGGGATCTGAGATGCTGGTGTCCTTGAAGTATCGAGTTCTGCTTGTCGCCACGTGATTTCTACTCATTTACTTCTATGAAGTTGATTGTTTTGTTCTCGATGTATTTATCCTACAAGGACTTCTTACTGTACGGTGACAGAAGTAGAAAATGATTTGTCAAGGAGACTTCATGCATACTTCTTAGGTCACAAATTATGTTTCTCATTTCATCACTGGCAAGTGCCATAACTAGAATATATCAAAGTAGATGGAAAATTGGGTCCCGTTTTACTATTAAAAAAAAAAAAGAGCGCTTTGTGAAACTCTGATAATGAAGCGACTGTTTTTTCTATTTAATGCCATTAATATCTTGGTTCTGTGGGTTTGGACTGAAAGTATATAATTCTAAAACAGTGTGTTTAAAATTGTGCTTCTCAGTCACCTTTGCATTTTTAAATATAGAAAAGTTTGCAAAATTATCAGTCTGTGAGTCTAACCAAATTACTTGAATATTAAACATGTTTATTTTCAATATATATGGAGATTCAGTCATGAGCCCTATTTTACTAGTT
Source organism: Ursus americanus (assembly GCF_024610735.1). NCBI lineage: Eukaryota > Metazoa > Chordata > Mammalia > Carnivora > Ursidae > Ursus > Ursus americanus. The sequence continues at coordinate 4,428,382 of NC_142131.1, forward strand.
TCTCCAGGTAAAATAGGCCAACTAAAAGATTTTGTCAGTTTCATTCCTATTATGATTTAATTTAGTTTGAGAATTTCTGTAGATTACATGTGTTAAAGAAGTTTCTGATAAGAAAAAGTATGCAAAATCTATTAGACATACTGTATGAGCAATGTTTATGAAATAGTTTAAAATATATTGGCAGTACAGAATTGCTAGGTACAGTTTTTTGCCTACAGCAGTTGACTATCAAATGATTAGAAATGTTGGAATGCTTGGTATGTCTTTGAAAGAGAAATCTGCAAAAGTCCGTATCTACCCTTGGCAAGTTGCCAAATCCATGTATTATGCCATTTTAATATAATATTATTCTCATATCAGATTTTTAAATATTTTTAGCTGTGGGAAATTGCTTTTTCCAGGTGACAAATGATTAAACGAGGACTTTTTCATGTTAGAAATAATTCCAGTATATTTATATTGGTCCATGAGAGTATATAAATTTAAGCCAAATAATTTAATGTTTACCATATCATTTTAGGTTCGTAGAGGATTAGCTCATTAAACACCTTTTAGGAAGCACCTTCCCTCATAGCACATGCATTAACTCTTTGAGGGCATTGGGGTATAATCAAATGTACTAGATTACATTCATCTAATGATGTAGTCAGTTTCCTTTTTTGAGAAATGGTTCAAGTAAAATAACATTTATTTAACTTTTGATTCTTTGCAATTTGGTCTAAGTGTGTCAGAAACACCAAAGATTTATAAAACCAAAGAGAGGATTCCAAAGGTATCACATATCCTTGGTTCTGCTATCATTTGAGAAACATGAGTTGCTAGTTGGTTTTTTAAAATTTTATTTATTTATTTTGGAGATAGAGAGTGAGCGCGCAAGTGGGGTGAGGAGGAGAGGGAGAGGGAGAAGCACGCTTCCCACGGAGCAGGGAGCCTGACGCGGGGCTCAATCCCAGGACCCTGAGATCATGACCTGAGCCGAAATCAAGTCAGACACTTAACCAACTGAACCACCCAGGTGCCCATCTAGTCAGTTTTTTTAAAAGCTGAAAATGAAAAGATGTTACAACATTTCTATATAATTTTTCAGACAAAAGTTCTTTCCATTAGCTCAGGTTTTTTAAAAATCAAGATCTCAAAAAAAAAAATAAAAATAAAAATCAAGATCTCTTTACCAGCTTCCTAGGACACAGATTAAAAAATTAAAGAATGTAAGTTTTGTTTTTCCTGCCCAAATGGAGTCTTGTCACAATTTCACATGGAGACAAACTACTGAAGCACAACAACAGGCAGGATGAGTATCCATCTAAGAAGACAGCTGTACATATTTTGTTTTCATGAAAAAGGTAAGGTCACAGGTGTAAAGAGCAGTAGAAACACCTTCACTTCAGTTAAGGGGCTCAATGAAGGCTTATAGGATGTGATTTTGTTAGGGCTGTTGGGCTTCAAAATATATTTAAATAGTCACATCTATGAAGGAAGATGGAAGAATTTCTGCTGCAGACGTTAGTAAAAGCAGAGGCGGGAGAGAGCAGGGTATCGGCAGAAGACCAAGTATTCCATTACGACTGAATGTCTTAGAAAGTCGGCATGAAGAGATGCCTGCCTTTCTAAAATACTGTAGCAATGAGTAAACACATTAATAGCATGTTCTTCTTATGAATATGTGAATGCCCTTTTTCTGATAAAGCACATTAGTATTCTATATTCATTTATTAAAGCATATATTTAATATCTGAATAATTCTGCCTGGTGGTACCTGTAATGTCAGAAATTTCTTCTTTTAACATTGAAATTCATCATGTAAGGACTTTTTGCAGTTAAAAGAAATCTTGCCCCATTCCTTATCAACATATTTTTTTCCTGTGGTTTTCCTTGTTTCCAGTTAGCTTTTAAAGGCAATGTTTAGTATTACTTATGTAGGCTCCGGGGGGGGGGGAATCAGTTAACAAATTGATATTTATTTATAAACAGACAGCATTTTTTGGACAGAGGTGCTTTCGTGAATGCCGGAGAACTGCTGCTTTGAGTTGATTTAAGGAAATAATAAGGAGCATCTAGAAATTCAAGCCCAACTGATTTACCATTTACTGTATCATTTTGGGTCTGTACAGATTTAGCTCATTAAACACCTTTTAAGAACTTCCTTTTGCTGGAAGTAGAGTGGGAAAAAATTCCCTAAACAGTCTTTGAAAAATTACTGTTTGCAAAAAAGATTACCAGGGAAGCAAAACATTGAATTCTGAATAATTATAATTACAGTGTAGCCTCTTACAGTTTCTAAAGTGCCAGTGCTAAAATGATACGAATAGAGGGGGAGAATATTTTAAGTGTAGACAAATTAATGCCAACTAAAGTGAGTTAGAATGTGTTTGTATTTTTGTGTTTGTGCACGCTTATCTTCTTACTCTTCCTGCTAGCACTTGAAACATAGGCTTTTATGTGCCAGACATTTAAAGATAAATGTGACGGCCTCTACTCTAGAGGAGTTGACATTCTAGTAGGAGAAACAAACTTTTAAACAAGTAAGTTAAAGGGTGTGAATTAAATAGAAAATATAGAATTACGTGAAAGACATACCAGAGAGCAGATGAATCAACTCAGCCAGGGATGAGAGTGCTGAGGTCAGAAATGCTTCATAGAAGTGTGATTCCCGGGCACTAAATGCTTCACAGAGGTGTAATGTCTTGAAGGATGAGGGGGATTTTCCTAATTCCCTGGAGGAGTGCAGTATCCATGTAGGCAGGCCTGGAGAAATAAAACAACATATGGTCTGATACTGCTAGAAGGTCTGCTTTGAGGGTGAAGGCGTAGAAAGTGATTGTGGAGAAGCAAACAAGGGTCCAGTAGGTCATGTAGTGACTTGGATGCCAAACTGAGGTATTTGGAGATTCTTTCAAAGATTCCTCATTGCCTTTAGATTAATTAGGGGAATAACTTGATCAGATCTGCTTTTAGAAATAGAACTCATAGGTGTACGGACGGAGAAAAGTGGTTGGAAAGAGAAAAGATCAGTGCCCTTTTTTCATTGAAAAAAAAATATTGATTGGTTCCTACAATGGCTTGAGCATAATATGAAATTCTGGGGTTACAGAGCAAAGAAAACCTGGCCTGGTTCTGCTCACAGAATAGCTGGCAAACAGGCATCTCGACAAACTAGAATACAGTGAGGAGAGGTCTATAGTCAGAGCAGTTGTTTTGACAAAAGCAAAAGGAATGCAAGAAACTTCCAGGTCTATGTGTGTGGTGGGGATAGTGCGTGAGGGGAGGGAATCCAAAGATGGTTTACACTGGACCGCAGACCTGGAAGCTGAGTGTAATTTTGTGAAGGAGATTCTGCCAGGTACGTAAACCATTCTGAGCAGACAGAGTTAGGCCATAGGAGGGAACATCATGTGTGGAGGAATAGAGATAGTTCACTGATACTAGAGCATAAAGGGTAGGAGATGAAACAAGAGAAGTATTCAGGGCCACCCTGAAGAAAACTCTAAATTGAGGAGTGACTTTATCACATTTCCATGTTAGGACAAATAGGGTCAGGATTCAGGATCATTGATGGAGACAATTTGGGTGGTCCAGGCAAGAGATGATGATGACTAGACTTAAGGCAGGGATAGGGAGAAAGTGTTAGGGGAATACATTAAAAAAGTTAGTTAGGAGATGGGATTAATGAATTTTGGCATCTGGTTTGATATGGGGAAGGAGAAAAGAGATGACTCAAGTTTCTTGTGTATGTAATTGCGTGGCGCCACTTATTCACTGAATATGGTGGGGGTATCCTTGAGTTTATATCTACTTGGCTATTGAATTTAGGGAGTAGAACTTGGGAAAGAAATTTGAACCAGGTATTAGGAGATGTCAATATTTGGTGGCTGTTAAAGCCTTGGTATGGATGTGCTGTGTCAAGATTACTATAGTATAAGTTTCCAGATATAACCTAGTGAACAACACCATTGGTTAAGGAGTGGGCAGAGGAAGCTGAAGCCCAAGAGAAAATGAAAAAGAGGAATCAGAAAAATAGGCAAGTTATTGTTACTTCAAACCAAAGGAAGAGAAAATTTCAAGAAGGAGGTGTCAGATGCTTCAGTGATAGTTGTAAAGTTGAGGAGTGAGGGAAAGACCTATGGATTTAGCATTTAGGAAGATCTTGCTGATTCTGGTGAAAGCTGTTTTAGCAAAGAAGTTGCGGGGGGGGGCGGGGAGGCAACACCCAGGTTATAGTGGATCAAGGAGTTTTATTTACTTTTTTAAGGTAGGTGACTCAAATATGTTTAGCAGCTGAGGCGAGGAGATAAGAGAATGAGAGAGATACAAGTCAAGGAGGGATTCATTGAGCGAGTCTAAGAGGAATTCAAGGGGCCTGGGTTAGGAATAAGGGAATATCAAGATGAATTAACCTTGAGAAGAGAGAGAGAGAGATACCATCTACCTCTGAGAATAGAGGGTGGGTGCTGATTAAACACCTGTAGGTTTTATGGAGTTTAAGAAATTGAAAGAGTGCAACTTGATGGCCCCTAATTGTTCTTTGAAGCCAGACAAGTTCTGAGATAAAAGCCTGAGGCAAGGAGGGAGTTGGGTGGGCCCCTTGGGACAGGAGCTAACTTTTGGAAGAGCTGCTGTGGCAGAGGGAGCTGACCAGCAGAATGTGGAATTGCTGAGTGGTTGTGAGAGCTTGCAAACCGCAAATTTGTAGTGGCACCAGTCCACATGATTGTTGTATTTCCTCCAGCAGAACTCAGCAGCCCAGTTATGAAAACTCAAAAAATGTTGATTGAAACTGAGTCTAGAGATGCTGTGAACCAAGGATGGTATAAGACAGCTATCAGATTCCATGAATTCAGATTTGTAGATTTCAGAGTAGACTGAATAATTCTGTGAATTCTAAAATTAACAAATGCTGTGTGTTGCATCCTAAGTGGACATAATTTGTTTCCTATTGAGTGTTTCTTATTCAGGAATATCCTCAGTTCCTTAAACACTGTTCATAATCACCACCCATGCCATCCCCTGCCTCCCACAGTGATGTGATCTTAATTCTGTGTCCGCTGACTATTTTATATCTGGAAGTTTCCTTATTTCAGTCAGATCATTTCATCTGAGTATTAAAGATTTCTGTGTTGGTCCTGTAAGAATATGAGTTTGCCCCTTGATGAAAGATGTGCCTTGAAGGAAGATAAACGCTTATTCCCAAATGAATGAGTAAATCTGAGGTACTTTTAACCTCAGAGTCTAGCTTTTATGTGGCCCTCTCCATAAAACCTGTCCCAGGTTTATCCCCCCTTTGGACAGACAACCTGAGCTCCTCTGCCTGCCTTTCTTATAGCCTCTTTTCCGTACTTTGTCCATATAGCAGTTATCACAGAATTTCATGCTCTTTCTGTATAGTCTTGAATTCCATGAATGCAGGGACTGGGTCTTACTCATCTCTGTATTTAACTCGAGTGTCTCCTTATTGCCTGGCACAAATTAGGCACTGAATCAGCAGTAAGTAAATAATAAAGGTATAAATAAAAAAAAATAATAAATGCATGAATGACTCATTACTTCTTCAGTGTAAAAGCCGTGAGTGAGAGAGAGGAAGAACAAAACTTTGTGACTCAGACTTCTTTTTGCCTCTTCTCCCCACTGCTGTATTGTCGGGTTTACCTTTGACCAATTCAAGAACAGATGTTTACTTGTCGGTTTGATATCAGACCCAATTATTCTAGGCATTGGAATAGGAGAAAAGCATAAAATCTGTATACAGTCCAAAAACCCACACAAAATCTTTTACCAAAATTACTGATGGGCAAAAAAATTGAGAGTTTTAAATTTTCTTTTTTGTTCTCCATGCTTCCGTTCTATGGGTAATGCGTATTTCAAGCAATGCCAATGAAAAATTAGCCAGACATATTACGGAGAAAAAGAAGATGGGAAGAAGTAAAGGTTTTCTGAAAACGTCAGTCATCTTGAAGTTTGCAGTCTGAAACTTATTCTCTTTGCTTGCCCTTTTGCTTTTAAGACTGCCCCAATGAACTAGAGTCTGTCTTTATAACTTCGGACAAATTACTGAATAATACATTATCTGGCCAATAGTCTTATGTCCTTTTGATTTAGAATCTTTAAATTATCTTTGTATCATAAAACATCCTTGAAAACTTTTATAGGAAGTCTTGAAAACTTTTATAGGAAGTTACAAAAAATAGACACAAATATTCTAGAAAAATAAGGCAACTTAAAAATCAAGTAGGAAGCAGTTATAGTTTTAATATTTTTTATCTTAGATGTGGGGCTTTTATCTTAGAGTGTTCTACTCAGTCAATAGAACGTGTGACTCTTGATCTCGGGGTCGTGAGTTTGAGCCCCACATTGGGTATAGAGATTATTTTAAAATAAAATCTTAAAAAAAAAAAAGAAGTGTTGTACTCAGGTTATCAATAAACTCATTACAGACAGTGTATTTCTTAGTAGTTCATCTAATTTTTACTGGACCTAGAGTTAAATGTGATGCTCCTCTTTTTCCCATAAAGTTTTACTTTGTTCCAGAGATATCGTATGAAATAAATGTGTACGTAGTCAAGTTAGACTATTTATTATGAAGAAGTGGGGCACTGCTAAGACACCTGTCCAGGAATTTTGGCTATCAAACTGATTTCATGACTTCCACTAGAAATAGGTAATTCACAAGTATAGTGCATTTTATGAAGCAGATAATTGTTGGGCAGTGATAAGCTCTGAAATAATTAAATGCTCTCATCAGTGTGCAGTTATCGTCTGTGGCAGCTTTCTCAGAAGTGTCATGCCACTTTACTCTCATGCATGATTACTAGCAGGTGATCATGCCAAGTTTTAAAGACATAGAGGTTATTAGTGATGTTCCTGATTTTGTGAATGTGGGTGGTGGGGAGATAAGGAGCAACATGTCACAGTGTGGAGGCAAAGAGCAGGGAGGGGGCTTTTCCAGGTAATGCAAAAGAGAGAGCAGGTCTGAGCCTCATACCACCCCCCCCCACAGCCTTAGGTTGCCAATATATGCTATGTATCATGCGCACATAACCAATTTCCACAGAGTTAGAATGAAGGAAAGTATACTTATAAGAGATTACACTGAATATACACTGAATTACATTTCAGGATTTTTCCATATTTCATGATTAACATAATTTTCATCATAGAGGAAATGTTTTTATTTCATAGAGAACTTTATTTAATGGCAACTTTTATAATACTACAGGTTAATATCTAATTTCTGATGACTCTTTTTAAATTTTTATTGTCCTTTGTTTAAAAAACTGAATGATGTTGTCTGATTATTGAAATGAGTTTCTTGGAACTTAAAGTAAATGTTACTGTCTATCTATCTATCTATCCATTTATCTATCATTTTAAATTGTACCTTTAAAGTAATCAAAAAACTAAAACTGGATTTCAATCTCAACAATCCTGGATTCATTAACTTTTCTTTTTTTGCTGTGTTAAGAAAAAGTAGAATGATCAAAACAAATTTTCAGATTAACTTAGAAATATGAGGTTCCCTCTGAGTTTAGACCACATACCTAATAATAGTCACTCCTAGAAAATTCTGTATTTACCCTCTAAATTTTCACTAGGTTGGGCTTTCTTCACAGTGCTAATTTATTATAACTTAATTTTTTTTCCTGAGGGATCAGTTTTATGTATTAGTATACATATATTTTTGGTGTGAGCAGAGTACTACTAAGCACTACACTGTGCTTACATGAATTGGCTACAGTAGTTCTTATAGCCACTTCTTTGACCATAGTCTTTTATTTCTTAACTGGGCAAGAAAAACTAGTTCTTATGTCCACAGTCAAGAAATACCATCGTTTAAACTGGATTGCAGCATACCAACAAACATGTTACTGAAACTTGCTATCACTATAACTCAGTGGTTTTGAATTTGATATTCGAATACTTAATTTTTTCACGTTTAGCAAGCTTAACATGCATTAGCCCATTTTCCTTTTTGTGAGAATGAATGAAACTTATTCAGAGGAAATGAATGATTTAAGAAACATTAATCAGTAGTAGTTTGAATTAGTTCTAGAGTTAAGTTTATAAATAGGTAAAAGAGGGTCTTTCCATTTCTAATTTAAGAGGTTTAACCTATCTGCAATTTTTTCCTTTTTCATACACACAGCACACTTACATATATTTTGAGATGAAAACAAAATGTTTTCTTCAAAAGTAATGCTGCTTTTTTTCCTCCCATATGCTGAAACAGAAACCATTGTTGCTCATTGATGGTTGAAATACCCTTTATCCTTGCCATGACTACAAAGACCTATGTTGGAGGTATTGACAACTGGATGGTGTCAGGGGACGAGGTGACTATTTTAGAACTTTCATTCCCTCTTTCCTGCTGCCTCCTAAAATATTCATCTAAAAAATTTCTTTTTGGGGGAGATCAGAGATGTTCAACTTTTTATATAGATTAATTAGAGAGGAAATAACTGTCTTATCCTTCTACCCCTAGGCCTCTGTAAGCCCCAAATCTAAATTTGAGAAGAAAAGGAAATGCCAAATACAGATATCACATTTTATTTTTATTTATTACTTATTTTTTAAGATTTTCTTTTTAAGCAATCTCTACACCCAATATGGGGCTCAAATTTCACAACCCTGAGATCAAGAGTCACAGATGCTACTCTCGCTGAGCCAGCCAGGCACACCCAAGATGTCACATTTTAAAATAAAGATTCTTTTAGCCCCCTTTCTGTCTTTGGTTTTCTCAAAATTTCATGTGTAGCCTAAGTTCCATACTGTTTAACTGGAAATAAATTTTTAGGAAGATAATTGTGAAGGAGAAGAGACAGTGGAGAGTCTAGATCTGTTCACTTAACTACTGATGAGAACTTAAGACATTAGTAGAGGACTGAATCTCTTAAAAACACAGTTTGAATCTCAAGGTTGTGTGAAGTTAGCCAAGGCCATTTTCTCACCAAGGTCCAGATGCTTGCATAATCCTATCCTTTTGAATATCAGGGTAAAATAACCAGGAACAAAACCAGGACATTGTGAATAAGCTTCCCTTGACTCCTGCCTTCAATCCTTCTCTTCACTGAAACCATCCCCGTTCAACATGAAGGAGCTGTGTCAAGGAGTGATTTATGGGAGCCTTAGCTCTTCTCAGAACCAGCTTTATGCTCTACAACTCTAGAACTGTCCCAAGTGAACAGATAAAAGCTATGGGGCAGTTACACAAACACCCTGGTAAGATGATTTCTCTGGGTGCTCCTCCTCCCATCTGATTCACATCCCTAGCCCCTTTCTTACATGAAATTCCGAAGCTGCCACTAAATAAGGGAACGTAATAGATAGGTGGTTGCTAACCTTTTTAAGTTTGTAAGTCTCTGATCACAAAGCATTATTTTGGACCATAGGAAATAGCAGTAATACTTTCTACCTAAACATATAAAGAGAAAAAATATATTTAGATGATGTTGTTACTAGTAAAATACAAATTAATTAAACACTTTACTAAATTCATAGCAGCTTGTTTTCTCAATAAGGAAGTCAGTCAGCTTTTTATTTTTGTCAATAAGAGAAAGAAAAGGAAATGCATGGGGCGCCTGGGTGGCTCGGTCGTTAAGCATTTGCCTTCAGCTCAGGGCGTGATCCCGGCGTTATGGGATCGAGCCCCGCGTCAGGCTCCTCCACTGGGAGCCTGCTTCTTCCTCTCCCGCTCCCCCTGCTTGTGTTCCCTCTCTCACTGGCTGTCTCTCTGTCAAATAAATAAATAAAACCTTAAAAAAAAAAAAAAAGAAAAGAAAAGGCAATGCAGTGTAGGCTTAACGTGGAACAGAAATTCAGGGTAAGGAATCAGGATCTGAGGATTTCTACAGAAAAACCTGCCAACCTGTGGGTGACTTTGGGAGCCAGGAGGCTGTTGGAATTAGGATAGGAAATCAGTAGAAACATCCATATAGCACACATCTTACAAACGTACATATGGTTTAAAGATCGACTCCTTCATGGAGAATTTCCCATGTTCACTGTTGTCACAGGCTTAGTCCCCTGTGGTGCCTCTGCAGACACAGTGGTGCTTTTATTTTTCTTTCTTTGTTTCTGTGTGTGTGCTTTTCTTTTTATCACTATCCTGTGCCAGGCTCTCCTTGGAAAGAGAACTCTGTTATTATCCCAGAAAGAGTGGCTACGGTTCAGTTATGTGGTTTGAGGAAAAAAGTAGCTACATTTTTTGTCATTTTCTGAAATTACATCTATCTGTTATTTTAAAACGTATGGGTAGATGTACAAGAATGCCCCAGTTTAAGAAAACCTGATATCTTTAATTATAAACCTAAAAATGAGACAAAGTTATAATGGGATTTTTTTTCATTATAAAATGATTTCTTAAAACAACGAAGAGGATTCCCTCTTTGGATCCCCTGATACATTTTCTATTTTTGTTACCACATATATATTCATATATTTGCATTCAACACTAATTTTGAGGGGTTTTTTTCCTCCTATATAATTTCCCTCAGTAGACTATTATGGTCATATAACAAGTACTAAAGTTGTTTGCCACTGGACTTACCTTAAGAATTGCTATTTATTGTTTTTTGCCATTTTTAGAAATAATGAAGCCAGATCTTTGGGCTTTTCTAAATAATGGTTATATACCTTCAAAACAGCTAATGAAGACAGCCAGTGTTCAGCCTCACTTTACTGGCAGTAATATTAGAACATTAGAAGTGATTTAAAAATACAAATTCTTCCAAGTATATTGAGGTATTAGTGGGGCAGCCGGTATTTACTGAGCACCTACTGTGGATTAGACCTCTGCTAAACCTTTTACAGATACCAACTCATTTGACTCTCATTTTAACTGATAAGGAAATGGGAACATAGAGTTTTAAATACATTCAAGATTTTCAACTTGTAATAATTAGGTACAGAGTCCAAGCTGAGATGTTTGACTCCAAAGCTGAAGCATTTTTAACTCTTTTCTTCTACCTTTGCTTTCCCTTCTTTTTATTTGCTGCATACAGACCACCCTCCTTTCCTTCCTTCCCTCTTACCCCTCCATTTTTTTCTTCCTCTCTTCCAACAAATCCATGTATACTGTCTGGATTCCTGACACCGTGGTTGGCTCTGGGTATTCAGTGTTGCTTACCCTCAGGGAACTTAAAATTTAGTCTCCGGAATGGGCTGCTCATTTCTACTCTGAGTGAATGAGTGAAAAAATGAATGAATGGAGAAAAAAACATAGACACTTTAGATTTCTTTCATAACTCCAAACGGCTTACTATTGCTATTATTAAATAAGACTAAATTGGCAGATAGAATTCAAATGCATAAACTATTAGGAAATATTTAATGTAGTGTACCAAAATCTCAGTAGTGGCCACTTCCCTCAGGCATAGTACCATATGGTGACCCCTCAAAGAAAGAACCAAACTTAGGGACAGTTTGAAAGAGGAGAGTCCAGAGAGGAAAAAGTTTACAGGAGAAGTTTAAATTTTACCTTAAAAATTTCAGAATTTTTAATGTTTTTTTTCCCAACCCTTTATTAGTAGTGCTTTTTAAATTGTAATCCTAGCGCTTGTACAGTTTCATGAACGTTTGCCTCCATGTTCCTCCAGAATCTTCAGAGCGATCATATTAATGACTAGATCGCTGCCAGATGTGCCTCTGAGTGGTTATTTACCACAGTTTACTTAACCATTTCCATTTTCCTCTTTGAAGGGAAAATTTATTAAAGTTACTTCTCATTTTTCCCACTGCTAATAATACTGCAGGTAAATGCATAGAACATTCCTTTCTTTTGGTTCCATGTTTCTGTGCTGGGTTTGAGGTAAACTAATGCTGAGTATCCAAATGGAGATGTTCTATTCATATTTGGGATTATGGAGTGTTGGTGAGATCTAGTTAAGTAAACTTAAATGGTTTGTGGTGATGTTTACCCAAACTGTCCAGGGAATCGAATTACTTTTTGTTCTGTAAGACCATTGTTATTAAACAGTTAAATGATGTGTTTGTTAAAAGGACGTAATAATGAAAGTACAGGTATTTTGTAGATCACTGTTTACTTGAGTGAAAGGCTACTGAAACATAAACTTTTTAAACTTGCTAATCAAATCAGAAAGTCCTGCTAGGAATTCTTTTTTTTTTTTTTTTTAAAGATTTTATTTATTTATTCAACAGAGATAGAGACAGCCAGCGAGAGAGGGAACACAAGCAGGGGGAGTGGGAGAGGAAGAAGCAGGCTCACAGTGGAAGAGCCTGATGTGGGGCTTGATCCCATAACGCCAGGATCACGCCCTGAGCCGAAGGCAGACACTTAACCGCTGTGCCACCCAGGTGCCCCCCTGCTAGGAATTCTTAAAGAGAAAACATTATTTATATAAGTTTTGAATATTTGTAATAAACACAACATGTTATATAAAGCAAAAAAGTTTATTCATTTATATAAAACACCCCCAAATTGGGGTGCCTGGCTGGCCCAGTCAGTAAAACATGCAACTCTTGATCTCAGGGTCGTGAGTTTGAGCCCCACATAGGGTGTAGTTTACTTTAAACACACACACCCACCCATCCAAATAGTATTCCTAGGTAAAGTGTTCACTTTGGCTGATATCCATTAATAAGGTGTAAATATTAGGATATTAACTAATTAGGGTTTTCCATTATTTTGTATTTAACATTAATAACAACACAGGGATTTCAGTCTAATGTGGTCGTTGTTATCTGTATATAAGAGATAATTTTAAGTTTTCAGAGCTATGTGTGAATTGTTCACATTTTTACATTTCTTTTTTTTTTTTTTAATTTTTTAAAGATTTTATTTATTTATTCGACAGAGATAGAGACAGCCAGCGAGAGAGGGAACACAAGCAGGGGGAGTGGGAGAGGAAGAAGCAGGCTCACAGCGGAAGAGCCTGATGTGGGGCTCGATCCCATAACGCTGGGATCACGCCCTGAGCCGAAGGCAGACGCTTAACCACTGTGCCACCCAGGCGCCCCTCATTTTTACATTTCTTAAAAGGGACTACTTTCAGTCAAAGTTGATCTAAGATAATTCTTTTGGGAAAACATGATTATGCTTCTAATAAAATACTGGCTTGAGTATGATTGTACATGTAAATTTGTGTGCCGATTACTCTAAATAACTAAAATGATTTTATGAAAAAATCCCTAAAATTCAGCCTTGACATTTATTAAGATAATTTTAGAAATTATCAGAGAAAACTAGATGTTATAATGGAATCATAATTTCTATAGCTATATAATAATTAACATTTGTAATTATAACCAATACTATAATAATTACTTCTTTCTTACTAACCTGTCTATGTTCTAAATTCCCTCTGTAGTAAGAATTTATATTTTGATGAAAATGTAGTCTCTTGCTGCTCTGAGAATGTAAGAGAATTCACAGTGGTGATTAGCTTGTAAGGAGTATATCCTCTCCCCCCACTTTTCCTAATGGAATGTTTTATTAGGATTTTCCTTCAAAGGTGTGGGTTCTCATTATTAAAACCAATAACGCCCAGGTAATTGTCTTCCTATAGAAACATCTGCCTCACTACAATTTTAAATCATTTATAGTCATCCTATTAATGAGCACTCTGGGGGTCTCTTCATTTGTGATTTTGGTACCTGTTTCTTGGGCTGCTTGCAAATCCTTCACAAATCACACTTACAGCAAAATATTATTACCAAACAGTCATGGATTTATTTATAATAGAATTCAGAACTTCCAACGGTGAATAGTCAAGGAAACACATTTATTATTTAAGATTCATTAGATGCTCAAGGAACCTTTTAATGTAACCAGGAAGTAATAATTTACTGGTGTCAGAAATAACTTGAACCAAGAAGTTTGTGTCAGAATAGACATAAAACAGGGGTAGATCTAACCCTGCAAAGTTCGCTGCTATTCCTGGGTGAAATGTGTTATTTATTCCAGTAGCGGAGTCAAAGAATGGCATGGAGATTTATGTGGATAGTATGTCTCTTGAGTTTTGCTGTTTTTCTAAAATTTGGAGGTTTAGAAGGAATTGAAAAATCTGGAATTATAAAAAATATTAGTCTATCTTCATTTTCAGAAACAAAATCTAAATGAAAAATATATGAAAATTGAGAACTGGAAGCTAAAGTCAGCCTTTCAGGTGAGGGCACAAAATATCGGGCTGTTAATTGAATTTATAAGAACTGTCCTAATCTTAGCACACCTGGCAAATGTGGTTGTGGCCATCTTGAAGTGAATAAATCTTCTTATGAAGTTAGAACACAATTAACAGTCTATGTAAAGTAAAAAAAAAACAAAAACAAAAAACTACAGTGGGATATTAAAACAGATTTTGTTTTAAACACTTTAAACCCTGGAAGTTGATAAATATGCCTGGAAGGTAGAATAGAAAAGAATTGGTTTGGGAAATTTTTAGCATACAGGAAAGCAGTCTTTACAAATGAACTTGTTCTAAGTTTTTACATTAAACCACCTGGAGTAAAATCTTGAGCAGATAGCCTTTTTTTCCTTTATCCATATAAATTGAATCCACATATGTATCAGCCCCTGACATCCCATCCATAGGTCTAATAATTACATTGATACATAATAATTTCATTGTAATTTTAAGGGCCTCTCCCAAAATTATATGACTACTTCCAGATATTGTGAATATTATTTTTCTTTTCCACTCCCACCCACAGCTTCTTAATTACTAAGCAAGGTATGTGATTTTTTGCCAGTTTTAAGTAAAGTTTGCCATTCTTAGGTTAAAATGGCAAGTTCACATGTGTATATAAGAGAAAGAGAAATTTTCCTTCCTCTCACTTCTTTCCTATTCTAAGTCTTGGTTTTGACTCATGAAAACTTTTTAGTGTTTGTTTTCTCACCTCTAATAAAAATTACATATCAAAACTCAATCATATTTATTATTATGTTTATGGTTGTATAAAAATATATGACAAAGTGTGGATGGGAACACAAAAAATACAAATAGTTTATCAATAATTATCCTCCCTTTAAAACAGTTTATCACCTGTCAAAATATTATTTTAATAAATAAAATCATGAAAAATAGAATTGTTTAAATAGACATATCAGAACTTGTATGAATTCTTACATTGCCTGGTCATTTTTATTTTATTAGATTATTAAGTATGTGGGATTAAAAGACATAGTTTATTTAGATAAAAGACTATAAAGCAGTCTCTTAAAAATTCTCTCTGGAAAAAATAATAATTCAACATTATTTTAAATTTAAAAGATCTTACTTTATCAGCCAATAATTATTTTCACTTGTTTTGAAAAATCCTTGTTCTAGTCAGATTTTAGAATAGATTTTAGCAATCTACCATGGTAATGAATTACTGCTTTAAGGAATGCTATCTGATATATTCTCAGGAGTTATGTAACTACCATGACATATTTTTACTCAGTAATTTTCATCTCAGTAGAGACATATTTAAATAAGTAATGTTATTCAAAACTGTTCGTGAAGTCTTTTGACTCCTTTTCACTGTTTAGAAAATATTAAGGTTAAAACTGCAAAGTGATTGAAGCTAAATGGGAGCCTACTTTGATTATAAAGGAAAATGATATTCAATTAGACAATTTCATACCTGTGAGACTTTTCAACAGATAGTGGTAGGTTGTCTATTTTAAGAGCCTAAATCAGACTGCAAATGGATTCCTTGGAAATATGTATGCAACCCTGCTCGAAGATGCATCCCCTTAATTTACAATACTGTCATCCTGTGACTGACAACTAGTGAATACATCGCATTGATTTCATAATACCTGACACCCTATACAACTGCAGAACAAATTGGTAAAATCCTACTTTGTGAAAAGATGGTGCTGAAAGAGCCTTTCTTTTGGTTTTCTCTTTCTTAACTCATGTGCTCCGTCAGGATGTAATGTAGGTAGATTGATTGCTTACAGTTGAAAAAAAAATACTTAAATTCAGATTTTCTGCTAACAATAATCAAGACTTGAGAGCATTTTTAAGTCAATCCATTTGATGCAATTCTCTGGGAATGCAATTCTCAGTAGCAATTGGTATCACATCTACTTAAAAATCACATCAACCAGAAAATTCCATTTAAATAGCTAGATGGGGAAATGAATTTCTACATACTGTGAACATAAATGTAATAATTGAACTTGGTTTAGCTTGTTTTTATATTGCAGATATTTAAATATCCAGATGTTCCTGCTGAAATTATATAAAAGATTGGAAAGTTTATTTTCCTTACAGTTGGCATTATCTGCAGAAATTATACATTGGTAGCTATACTCCCCGGTATATCCCAGTTGCTTTCTTTAGCAAGTGTTGTGCGATCTATATCTCATTAAAATTTTAAAGTGCTTGAAAAAAATTGTGCTATGGATCTTCACATAACTGTTAACTGTGCTTTGCAGACTCTTGTTGGTTTTGGTATTTTAATCAGCTATCATGACAAGACATCAGAAATGCTGGGTTAAAGGAGGTTTTCTTGGTGGTGGTTTTTATCGTAGAGTTTCCGTGTGCCACGGGGCTAGTCATAGTAAGGTGATAAATTATTGTCGGTATATTAACCCTTTCACTTTTCATCTATTTCATAGCCTTCTTTCTTATTGTAATAGCATTTTTAGTATTAAAGCTGAGCCAAGCTAGTTGACTAAGGAATCCCCAGTAGCACTACCGGCTGTTAATATTAGAGGAAATAATAACAAGAAATGAAGAGCATAAAACATTGACCTTCATCACAAGTGAAATCCAGTGAAAGCAAAGAATTATGATTGGATGATGATTAGATTTTCTGGTTAATGGAGGCTTAAGGAGAAATTCTTAATAATCAATAAGTAGGAAAAGCAGGAAAAATATTGTTTCATAAAAACTCACAACTAATTTTAAAACCTCACAACTAATTTTAAAACCTCATGTGGGCTTATTATTCAAACATTTTTCAATGTTTGAGTGCATTACACATAGCATGTTTAAAAATCAGCTTTTAATTGATGCTTGTTTTTTAGTAGATTGATTTCATTAAAAGAAATTGGCATTAGGAAAGAAGTTTTTTAAAAAATGCTGAAAACTGATCTCTAGTTCCTGCTGTATTATGTTTAATTTTTTAAAGCAGAATTTTAAAAATCTGTTAAAGAAAGATTTTTTTTTTCCATTGGAAAAATGGCCTGCTACAGAATTTCCCCTTCCTAATTTCTTGTATTTCTAAGCACCTCTTTTCTCACCATCTTTCGAACACTGAAGCACCTCCCTTTCTCCAGGGGAACAAATGTGTGTCAATAACCTTGGAAACTCAGAGCCCTGTTAGATATGCTGGCTCTGCGGCTCACGCACAAGAGTGGAGGGCGCGCCAATGGCAGTGTTGAAAAGGGAATCAAGGTGCATAACCCCCTTGTGCTGGGCAGCTGTTCCACACTGTTCTCCTTCCTGTCGTGTTTTGGGCAAGACAATGACAGCAGTTTGCTATTTGTCATCATTATAGTTGAGAATCAGAATGGGTCACTGTGGCCTTACCATAGGCTCAAGTTGTCCTACAGGGAGCGTGAGAGGCAATTTGAAAGCGACTTCTACAGAGGCATTCATGTCTGAATCTTCCAAATTTGGAATCACTTTCTTAGACAAAAATGACTTTTCAAATTTCATATTGATATCTTCCTTCTTATTCCTGTTGTCACAGGCCAAGCAACCACCACCACCACAAAGCATAATACAGAGAAGCAAAGACAAGACTGAGATTGTACTGACTTGATGATTTTAGATACCTAAAGGCTTCTGGTGACTTTAAGTAGAATCCGTGTGATGATGTTTGTAATATTCTCTTCACTGACTACAGAGATGTTTTCTTCTCAGGTTTTGACTCTCAGTGACCCTTTCTCCCCACAAATGTGTCTTTCAGTGAACTAAATAGACCAAACCTGGTTATCTAAAATGTGTCTTGGCAGCTTTAAAGTCAGTAAGTATTTTCATCTGACCTGTCTTTTAGAAAGCAGGCCTTTAGCTGACTCCTGCTATACGTTTGCTCTAAGAAGTAATGATACACACACACACACACACACACACACACACACACACACACACACACATATATGGTAAAAATATAAACTGGCAGTTTCTCATAGGGTCTTAACTGTCTAGAATGTTAATAAAATCATTTTTAATCTGAAGTAAAAAGTCTGATTTGAATTAGATGAAAATTTCCAGACCAATTTTTTAAAAAATGCTTCATGGTGTAACAGAAGAAACTGGATCTTAAATGAAAGAGAGAGAAGTGAGTATATCTTATCAAGTTTCACCTACAAAACCTTCAAAATAGTTTTTAAGAAAATATGCCCTTGGGCTGGTATCTCAAATGCCGGGTTCTAGCCTAGGGCCCAATTTTTTTTTTCCTACCTTATTTTTAAACTGATCAAATTAGAGGCTAAATTATGCTCTCTATTTTAGTTAAGCTGTGTGCTATTAGCAGGGAACCCTAGGACTATCTCCAGTCTACAGCTGACCAGAAAGTACTTGCCTCTGCACCTCTCATAACTGCACATGATTGCTCTAGAGAAAATTCTCAAAAGCCCCATTCCATCAGAGCAATCCAAAATTAAGGAGTTGAGAAATAGGATTTTCACACTTGTGGGCTTTCAGAATTTCTGTTGACTCTTTGGGCCCTTTGGACTGTGAGAATATACAGGTGTTCTGTTTCACTTGGTTGCATTTCTCAGGAAAGTAGAAGAACGTATACAGCTAAGGAACGGTTTTCTAGTTGCTTCTGGGGTTTGGATATTATTTAAATGATAACAAACTATCTAGCTTAAAAAGGATCCCCTTCCTCCCCCACACAAAGCATAACATAGTTCTAGTAATACGATAAAAATTATATGCAAGTATCTGCCCCAATATCCATTAACATAGCCTACCAAAGCAATCACTGTTGATCAAAACTACCTGCCAGTTTTAAAAGGATTCATAGAATTCCACTAGCTGCCCCCCTCCCAGAGACTCCTAAGTTACTCGTAGATATAAATTTTGAATATCTCATTCAGGAAGTTCTTATTTCTGTCTCACTTACATTCTAATTGATGTTTAGGTCTTAACTCATTTTGTTCAGTTTTGACCCTCATCTAATTTTATTGATTTTTCTGGAAATTTCAAGTTTGTCCAGTTTATTTTTAATGTACATTTATCTCGTCTTTCTGAATAGTACATGCAGAAAAGGTTCCAGTGGTTATGATCCCTTATTTATGTTGCACTGAATTTTTTTATTTATGTTACATAGATATCTATGTCTGTGTTTTTATTTTTCAAAGATTTTATCTATTTATTTGAGAGAGAGAGCATGGCAGGGGGAGGGGTAGAGGGAGAGAATCTCAAGCAGACTCTGTGCTCCCAGGACCCTGAGATCATGATCTGAGCCAAAACCAGGAGTCAGCCGTTTAACCGACTGAGCCACCCCGGTGCCCCTTTATCTTTATTTTAAGTGCATTCCTTTAAAAAAAAAAAAAAAAAAGTGTAGGATTTCCTGACTTCTAGTACCTTGATAACAAGAAAAAATATTATTAGCCAGGTTTCCACCCTACAACTCGTTTTGTTGAGTAATTAGCTAGATAATTTCAGGTGTGGTTTAGTTAGACATGGAGTTTTATACTTAGGATATTACCCTAGTCGTTTTACTTTCTTGAAAAGAGGATATTTGATTGCAGTTAAATTGTGAAGTTCTAAAGCTATGTTAGCTAAATTTTTTACTATGTCAGCAAGCAGAATATTGTTTGCACTTCTTTGCTTTTTAAATGCTGCTCAGGGAGCTGCGTAAGTTATAATTGATGCACAGAAGAGATTTCGAATTTTATATGCCTATAAATTGGCACTGCTACATAGACTAGAAAGATGAGATTGGAGAAGTTATTTTCCCGTGAGAATGATACAAATTACTGTCAAACTGTTTATGCTTGCTGTAAAAATATTTTCGATGTACAGGTATTTGCTTACTAGCTGGGTAGCACTCTTATTAAAGTAGAATAACATTTTAAGCCAAAGTGAAATGTTTTTAATAGTATTGAATATTGATGTAATAGGCCAATTTAGTCATTTCAGGGCTTAAATACCTGTAATTATGTTTGTTCTTTAAAACTCTGATAAATTTGTTTAAGTTTGAAGTTTAAGAATTTTAAGGAACCATAGAGTTTATCTGGTTCAGCCTTCTCGTCTTCTGTATGAAGAAACTGAGGCCCAAGGAGCTAAGGAATATATGCCAAGGTCAGAGACCTAGAAATTTGCATGAATCAAACTAAAATTCAGTTTGCTTTCATTACTTTGGTTCTTTTCTGACATATTTCCTATCTTGTGAATTGCCACACTTAGTATGTGTTTATTTCAGGAATATAAATGCGTTTCTTCTTATCAGCTTAACTTGACCTCCAGATGACCTGAAATTTGCAGTGTGTTAGATGAATTTATAGAACTTTTATTTGAAGTTGGTTGAAACTTTAAAACCATAGGCCAAAGTAAGCATAAGCAAATCCAGTGTTTATCTTACTCTGTCAAGGCAGTTTAGTAATGTCAACAGCACGAATGCGAAGTGATCTTTTTACCCCAAATAAATTGACAGTCCCCGACTCAAACTTAGTGCATCCTTTAATATAGTTTCAAAAAGGATACAAGCTGGTAGGTACTCTGTCATTGGGACTCAGGAGAGGAACTTACAGCCTGAGGTTACACAGGAACTTTAATTCTTCACGTCGTTAGTGGCTTCTCCTAATAACAATGTGGTGTGTTTTGTGTATGAAGATACTGATTTTGACTGACCATTGCAGAGTGTAGTTTCTTGGTTTGCTTCCCCTTTACCCAAGAGCAGAAACTAGGAAATCTCATGCTCTGCAGTGTTTTTTCCCTCTCTCTGCTGGTATATAGAAGAGACACAGAACTAGGGAGCTTCGGCTAATGAAAGGTGACAGGGAGACGACAGTTGGAGGTGTGCTGAAATGGGATGAAACTTGGGTTTGCCTTCACTCGGACTCCTGGGTTTTTTTCTTTCATTCTGGAAAGTAAGCTCTAAGGAAAAGATTCAGTGATGTGTCTCTACTGAAAATTCAGTAATACAAAAACACCAGGACGTAATTTGTTTGCGTTAAAGTTATCAAATGGGAATGTAAACATAGTAGCTGGATGTGTCGATGCCTACAGTGATGTTGAAGATTTGTCTCTAAGAATTGGCATGCATACCTAACTGCTGATCTTTGGGAAGCATCCTTCCATTACTTGAAGAGTGGCTTGATGCTGCCTGATGTTACTTTTCAGAGCTTTGCCTGTGCTGAGACGAAAAAAGAGGTGAGGTTGAGGGAAATTAACAGGCTAATGCACTTCTCCCTGGAGAAAGCTGTATTAAAAATAGAGATATTTGAGTAATTCCTACAAAATCCTGACTTTCCCGTGGAATATTTTGCCAAAGCCTTGTGGTGGCAATTAAAAAAAGAAAAAGGCAAAAAGCTCAACCAAGCACATACAGCCGCAAAGCAGCACCACCACAAAAACATGCTTTTCCTAAAAGATCCAACATGGTGAAGTAGGAAATCTTCTAAGCAGCTAAGGAATAAGGAGTAAAAATCAGGCTAGAGAAGAGAAATAACAAGGCTTGTATCCCTCAGCCCAGGTTAAGGTCATGTGTTGGCAGTCTCAGACGCAGATGCTCTAGTGAACTAAATGTTGGGCTAATGAATTTGATAGCCCCACCAGTAATCAGGAGGTAACCGTGGGAGCATGCTGTCTCCTTGCACACGCTTTCCCAAACTGCTGTAGGACGAAAGCACGCGTGGGAAGAAGCCAGGGCAGCTCTGTCTGAGCAGCTCCCGTGCATTTTCTGTAAAGCCTTTTGCTGACAAGCAATGCGGGGACACTACTGAGGGTCATTTGCATTTGCTTCAATGACTTTGAGTGTATGTGACTCAAAGGTCTTGTTTTTGTATGAATACAAATTTGGCACATAGTTTTAAATTCCCATAATGTTGATTTTCTAGTTTTAGATATTTCTCCTTAGAGGTTATTTCTGTTTCTTTCCTCCTGTACGTGTGTACTTCCTATTTGTAGTAACACAAGTTAGGTCCACATTTGAAGGGCAATTCATAAGTGGATTTATTAGAAGGCATTATGAATATTTAACTTGATATTTTCTAGCAGTGTACTTAATTTGTGATACTTTCACAAAAAATTAAAATCATTTCTCTATAAAATACAGCAGAGTGATTTAGAATATGAACTCAGGAGCCAGACTGTCTGAATTTAAATATTGGTTCTGTTACTTTTTAGCTTTGTGACTTATTAACAAGTCATCTAACCTCTATGTGCCTCTGTTTCCTCATGTTAAAAACGGAGGAAATGATGCTATTTATTTCATAGGATTTTTATGAGGACCAAATATATATATATGTGTGTGTGTGTACATGTATATGAGTACGTACATGTGTATATAGATATGTATTATATATAACTTGGTATTTTATTTATGTGATACAGATTATATGAAAAACTATATATATTATAAATGGTACATAATAAGCTCCTCATAAGAGTTTGCTATTGCTTTTGTTGGTATTTTCATTCTGAAGGCCCAATATATTGTCAAAACTCAGCTTATAATTTAGAAAATAGTATTTGGATGCCTTTCACAGATGTTTTTAGTATTTATTAATTTGATTCCACTCTCTTCCAGTGGATGAAATTAGAATATTACTTACCCAAATAAATTTAAAATATTTAGGCTAGAATATAAAAATACCACGTATAGTAATAAAGTGTTACTTTTCAATATCTTTAAAAATAAGATGAAGAAAACATTTAAATTGTAAACACATTTTTGTATGCATTAGATTTATGTAGACTTTTCCTTTTGTATAATGAACAGTTATATATAAAATATATATTAAAATATATATAAATGTATATAAAATATATATATATTAAAATATGCATAGGCTCATTCGTATAACTTAGACATATTTCTTTTCCTCCTTTCTGTTTTTGTCAAGCCTTTGTGTGTGTAAGGAGTATACATGTAAGTCTATCTATCATCACTCTATATATATATTAAGTGTTCTTAATGTTGTAGCCTATTTACTTGGGAATTATTTAATAAAGACAGAATAAACTGAAACCCCTTTATTCTTTTGAGCTTTTGACTAATATAAAGAACGTAATAAACATGGTGGTAAGGATAGATTCATTCAATCAATCAATCAATAAATCAATCAATATTTGAACTATTCTAGGCTCTAAGGATACGTCAGTGAAACCTTTGGGTTAGGAATAAACTAATACATTTTTTTTTCATGCTCATCGTTGTTAATACCATCCAGATACATATTCAGGACACTGAGCTCTTCTTTACCTGTATTATGTGGTTCAAATGACTTTTTATATTCTTCCTTAAAATAGCTTAGTTATTGTGTGCAGTGGTTAAATCTGAAACACTGTCTCTTACAAAAGGGAGATTAACCACAATGGGATTGTTCATAGAACTTCCATCTTGATATGAGCCACCTTTTTCATCAAATTTGGGTAAGTGGTGCTTGCTATTTGATTTAAACTTGTTTTATTTAGCCCATGGACCATCCTCTTTGTTCCAAAAGGCCAAGGAGCTGGGGTTGGAGAATTTTCTGCCCTTCCCCATCCCTACAGGGAGCTTGTGTTCCTCCTGATAAAGATAAGGTACTTCTCTCAAGTAAATTTCTCTTTCCCTAGCACCTTGCTTTTGGAATGGGATGAAGGGTAGATGAATGTTAATTGTAAAGGCAACGCGAACGGCACAAATGCAGCATATGTTGACACTACGGCAGTTTAATGGTGAATGCACAATGTGAAGCAAGATTAATGCCAGGGCCTGATTGAGCAGTGCCCTGGAGCCAGTGGGCGGCTCGGCAGATCCCACTATTTCCCGGCCACCTTCTGTTTTTCGTGAAGCTCTATACTGTGGAAATCTAGTCACAGGTTAATTTTTATTGAATCTTGTTCCCTGGAATGATTTGAAAATGTAGAGAAATTATCAGGTATTTCTGTTATTGTTATAATGTAAGGGGACTAAATAAATATCAAAATGAGTAGACCATGCCGGCCTGTATTCTCATTACATAGAAACTTCTGCAAAATATCTAATGCATATAACAAGTCACTATACAGCCAACTCCTCATTAGAGTATTTGATGTACTTATTTAATTTTCTGACAAAAATATGAATGCTACAATTTTATTAATCCTTAAGGTCTACATTCCAGAACTTTCTTCATTGAGTTTTGGAGAAATGGAAAATACATTCTTTGTGAAGTTGAGGCTCCTGATTTTTCTCAGTGTTAACAATGGGCCCTATTATGCTGCTTCCAACTGAGCAAGGCTAGGAAGAACTTCACAGCTGGCTGGGCACCTGACATGCCCAAGGCAGGTACTCTGACCTGCTCATATAGCCCTGGTTCCTCCTGGGGAGAATAGCAGTTTCCATTCCCTGAAGTGCCTAATTTATTCCAGGCTATGAATAGAATGAGCTTGTTGATTTGGTACTAGTGGCATTCCCCTTGCACAACCTCAGGACATGATTATCCATGCCAGGGTCAGGTGGGAGCTTCCCATCTGACCCTGCGCAGTCCTCACCCTGAGCACTTAACAAGAGTGATAAGAGACTATTGGAATGTCACATTCTTTCCTACATTTATTTGTATTTTTAATAAGGTACTGACATCCTCTTTTGCTTTTATCCGAGCCTGACTATATAGTAACTTGATTACAAAAGGGACGTTAACCCAGTGAGTTGTTAGATGAAAGATATTGATACATGAAAAATCATAATCCTGGAATATTGCCTTTTAGAATACATGTGTTTTTGAGTTTATAATGTATGCAGAGCACTGTGCTAGGTTCTATCTGTGACAACAAAAATAAAACAGGAAACAATGTTATGCTTCTGTTCCTGAGACAAGAAAACCTAGGAAAATGGAAAAGTTGAGAAATAAGTGGAAGGGAACATATTAATGAATAAAATCTTATATACTGTGGTCTAACCAAATACCCAAGTTATATTTAAGCACAAAGGACAAATCACAGAGAGAAAATGAGTAGGAAAGATTTCTTGTAGATAGTAAATTGTACTAGAAGTCCTAGAGTATTTCAGTAGGGTCCAAAAAAATGGAAGGCTAACAGTCATGAGTGGTTTTGGGGCAGGTAGGAAAAAAAGTATCTTCTGGGCTGGGGCTGCATCTCTCCTCTAAGAGTGACTTCTCAGTGGTTGCTCAGTAAATACTTGTTTAATTGAGTCAACTTTCTCCTTCAGGGACATGAGACTGAGGTCTCTGACACTCTCAGCAGAATCAGCCCACGCCCCCTAGATTCTCATATCCTGCAGTCATGTGGATTTGTGACCAAAAGAGACCTATTTTAAAATTAAGATATTTGAAACTTTAGTGTATTTTGTCCTTTAGCTGTAGAAGATAGAAGGGGACATTTATAACTTACTGTTGGCCAAGAAAAGAAAAGGAAAAAAGGAAAGGAAAGAAAGGAAAAGAAAAGAAAAAAAGAGAAGAGGAAAGGAAAGGAAAGGAAAGGAAAAAGAAAATAGGAGCGCCTGTGTGGCTCAGTCGGTTAAGTGTTCGACTCTTGATTTCGGCTCAGGTCATGATATCAGGGTCATGGGGTTGAGACTGTGGGGGGCTCCGCTCTCAGTGTGAAGTCTGCTTAAGATTCTCTCCAGCCCTCTCCCATTGCCCCTTACCCCACTTGTGTACACACACACACTCTCTCTCAAATAAATAAATCTTTAAGAAAAGAAAAAGAAAAGTCGGTTGAGAAGTAGATGGAGGATGTGAGATAGGCATTTCTGCTAGAGTTTCTAAGAGGGTTATCAGAACAAGGCAAAGAAGGAAATGATTGAATTACAAACTTAGGATTTTAAAAACTTATTTTAGGAGATATTGACTTAATGTAGGTAACTATACTAGATATTTAAAAAAGAAATTTAAGTACCTAGAAAATGATCCATGCCACCCGAGTCTTAGTGGGCAAGGAAGCTGTGTAAAGCAAATAACGCAGCAATTTGAAATGAGTGCCTTTTGCATATTTGAATAAAGTGCAGTGAATTAACATAGACAGGGAAGTATGGAAAGGGTAGATGAGGTTTCCTGAGGAGGAGACATTTCACATGAGTCTTAATGGATGACGTAGGAGTTTTTTGGAAGAAGAAATAATAGGGCACTCCAAAAAAGAGAAAATCACACGTGAAAAGATTTAGAGATTTGAAGGGTTATGGCATATGCTAGGAAGTACAAGAAGTTAGACGTGTCTAGAAGTTAGAAGGGTTAGTTATGGAGGCCATAATGAGAGGGCTCTAAATAGGTAAATAGGAGACGGAGCATGCGGGACAATGGCTATCACATTAAGAATTAAAGAAATTAGCATGTATGGATTATGGGAAGGCATTGAATGCTTTGTACCAAAAAACAAAATAGCCATATACAGTGGATTAGAGGGCGTCAGAAGCAGGGAGATGTGATAGAAGACTATTGCAGTGGTCCAGAGGAAAATTATGACATCCTGAATATCAACAGTGAAAAGCAGAATGGAAAAGAAAGAATAAATTTGAGAGTCATTAAGAGGGTATGGGTCTTAGTGTTACGAAGGCTAAGAGAATTTATTATAGATTTTGGCTTGGGCATCTGGATAGGTGGGATGCCGTTACTAGATTGTGGAAAACTGGAGTATAACCAGATTTGGGGTGGGAAAGAATAAACCCAGTTTGGAACATGTTGAATTTGAAGTTAGCATGGGTCACCCAAGCAGAGATGTCCCTTAGGAATACCTGGAAAGATGTGTTTGAATCCAAAGATGGAAGTCAGGACCGGAGATAAAGATTTTGGAGCCATCAGGATATAGAGCAGTGTGCAAATCATGCATATAGATGGGGTTTAAAGAAAAAAAGAGGCTCAAGTGTGATAGTCAGGAGAGCACAAACCATGGTTGTGGATGCTGGCAATATATGAACTACTCCTGGGGCAGAACGATCCCATTTCATTAAGGCAGCCTACCTACCATCTGTTGTGTGATATTACCAAATCACAAAAACTGATCCCCCATAAATGCTCTTTGATTCCTAATGGTGCCAACATTCTGACAAAGAAGAATCCTTGAAGGAGTTTCTCACAACTATCTAATGTGGGTTTCCCAAACCATGTTCCACAGAACTTTCTGCAAGATGTTAAAAGTCATTCAGTGAACTTTCATGTTCAGAAAAGCAAAAGTGAAACATTACTTTATTCCAGGACCTCTCAAAACCTTTAATAATGTACACTAGAAGTTTCTGGGGGAAGGGATGTAGTTAGTACTACCTTCCTGAGTTTTTCTTTTTTTAAGCTATAGACCCTTTCTCTTTAATGTAATACCTGTTGATATCTCAGGGTATTGGAAACAATGCTTATCCCCTGATTGGAGAAATTAATGTTGTCTTCATACAGTCATTTGGGCTTTTAATCTTTGAAAGTCTTTTATATTTTAAAGGAAAACTCATATTCCTTGCATTTTTAATGAATATTTATTTTTTAAAGTGTTAAATCTTAAAGCTGAGTTTTTAGAAGCCTTTAAGCTTAATTTACAAATCTCGTCATTTTAAAATCTAGTAGTTTTAGGGGTACCTGGCTGGCTCAGTTGGAAAAGCATGCAACTCTTGATCTCTGGGTTGTTGAGTTTGAGTCCCATATTAGGTGTAGAGAGTACTTAAATAAATAAAACTTTAAAAAAAAACTTTAAAAAATAAAATCTAGTAATTTTAGGTGATATCTAAACACTCACTTTCATTTGTTCCTTGATTATTGGTCACTTAGCTTAGATATTTGACAAATTCTCCTAAACTTTTACATCATTTTTAAACTTGATTAATTAAATTCCTTTAAGCATTTCAAACTTTAACCTCTAATATGCTTAATTTTCCCAACCACTTTGAACAGCCTTACAAATCTTCCAGAAATCTTCCTGAGTATTTAAACACAATTTACAAGCTGAAAGCCTAATGTATATATCAACCAATCAGTTTTTCAAACACTATGCATGAACTTAGTCAATCAAACTATCCTTAAATATTTCAAATGAAAATCTGAAGTTTACTATTATTAAACTTCTTTTAAATATTTAAGTAAAAGTCGCACGCCTAAAATGGTAGATTTCCTAAGGTGTCAAAGTCTCTTAAATGTTTCAAACACCCTGAATATGGAACAAAACATCTTTGACCATAACAAAAGTGTGATTTTTAGAAATGTTTTGATCCACTTCCTTCCTTTTGTATGCATCCCTTTCCTTTTTGGGGTCGCAGAGTCACATACATGACAAAGTATATGAGAGAATTACTGTCTCGGCCTTGCTGAAGCTAAGGATTCAGGGTTCTTCCAAACCGGGAACGAAAAACCTAGGTGTTCATTCCAGGATGGATCTATCCAAACTGCTCTTTAGAGCGATGAAATTCTTTTTGTGCGCATGGCTGCTTCTGGAAAACGTGTCTGTCATGCATTCTTCATCCCTTATTCTTTATTTTAATTTTTTTTTTTTTAAGATTTACTTAGTTTTAGAGAGAGAGAGAGTGCACGCAGCGGGGGAGGGACAGGAGAGAGAGAATCTCAAGCAGACTCCTTGGTGAGCACAGAGCCCGATGTGAAGCTTGATCCCAGGACCCTGAGATCATGACCTGAGCTGAGATCAAGAGTTGTTTGCTTGGGGCGCCTGGGTGGCACAGCGGTTAAGCGTCTGCCTTCGGCTCAGGGCGTGATCCCGGCGTTATGGGATCGAGCCCCACATCAGGCTCCTCCGCTATGAGCCTGCTTCTTCCTCTCCCACTCCCCCTGCTTGTGTTTCTCTCTCTCTCTCTCTCTCTCTCTCTCTCTCTCTCGCTGGCTGTCTCTATCTCTGTCGAATAAATAAATGAAATCTTAAAAAAAAAAAAAAAGAGTCGTTTGCTTAACTGGCTGAGCCACTGAGGTGCCCCATTTTAACCTCTTTTACTATCTGTTAATTGTCCAGTTGGATTGATGATGTTCTTTATGCCTCCATGGATTGCTGTTAATTTCTCATGACCTGACTTGATCGGCACTCACTTCCTATTTTGCTTCCCTGTCTTTCTCCTAGAGCTCCCTTCTGGAGTGATTTTCCTGCTATGAGGCCGAGAGCTTTCCTGCCTCCCACGTTGTGTACCTTCTTGACTTTAGGACTTTTCTTATTTCTTTCTATTTTCTTTCTGGTTTACTATGTTCCTTCTAAGGAGATTTTGTTCCTGTCATCTTTATTTCAAAATTTCAGTTTTATCTTTTCAACTTTTTTCAAGCCAGGACTTGTCAGTAAATTTCTAAACCATTGGTTATTTAGCTTAAAAACCAACCAACCAACCAATAAAAAATAGTTGGGGAAGGTGGTCAGACTGTGTTTTGCTATTTAATTTCAGCGTGATTGTGTTCATTTTAGTCCCTTTGAGCCTTGGCCCCGTCAGCTTTTTAAACCTTTGAATTCAACCTTACCTGTTTGAGAGCAGGGGGTCAGAGAAGACAATATTTTGGGCCTTCTCTTTCATCTCTGATTGCTCCAATTCCTAATCCTTTTCATCTTGCTCATTTGCTCATCACTGACACTAGATAAATAGATAGATCTGTATTAGTTGCAAAAATTTAAAAATTGGGAGATTTTCATCTTTTGCTTTTTTCCTAAAAATTGGAAGATGTGGAAATACCATGTCTGTATTCACACTTCTTGGGCAGCTTGGGCTGAATATTGGCTTCCACCTCTGGATGGCTGAGCCTGTGTTTTCTAGTCCCCACCACATCCCTCTTAGAATGCAGAGAGCCTATGAGGTTTACATAGAAACAAGTCTAAGAAATGCGGCCAATCTAGAAGAAAGGATTAATGTCTATGTATATGGCAGTATGTACATTTTAAAGAAAAGATTGTTTTAATTTACTATAAATATATTTTTGTACACCAGATTCAACATACACACACATGGAATTTTCACATATAAAAGACTTAGTCTAAAAATCAGTGAATGAAGCCCAAGTTTTTCCTGTTTTTGTTTTGTTTCCCCACTAGTAAAAACTCTGATTTTACGATGGGTACTCGTAAAGGACAAGTATTTTTGTTTGCATAACTGAAGTACGTACTGTTCTATCAGATTATTGCACCTGCACATATATTTTCTAATGATTATTCCTCAGTTTTTTCTAGTATGTCTTGAGTTTGCCCAGCTGTCGAGGGACTGATGCATTCTTTTAGAAAATCGCTTGGGGACTGTGGTCCTGTGTACACTTTACATAGTGCACACCCTATTGAAATGGCTGCGTGTTTCGGACTGCAGTTTTGTATAGGACTAGAGGCAGTCTATTAATATTCCAGATAAGAAAAGAAATCTGCAACATGTTTGTCATTTGCCTTGGTTCTCTGGGCTTAGGACATGAAATTCTATCCAGCAGCTTGAGAGCAATATTAAAAAATGATGTAGCGTCACAAGTCAATGATAAATATGTTCACCCTGAGAATTTAAATGTGGTGAGTAGATGCAGCAGTGTGCTTAGCGTTCAGTGGCCTCTCTCTAATTCCCTTTTCAGGCATTTAAAAGTCAACCAAGCTTGAAACATTTTGCAATGTGCCAAGCATTTGTGTGTTCCACTCAGTATTAGGGTAAATTTTGCCCATTTGAATGTCTTTCTGATATACATAGTTTGAAAAACAAATGTCCACAGATAAGAATATGAAAGTCACTTGATATCCTACACCATCACAGACAAAGAACGTGGGGCTGCTGAACATACAACAACTTTATTTCTCATTACTGGTTATAAAATTATTTTCTTGCCTAATTTGTTTCAATCAGACATTTAGTGATGTGTACCTAATTGTCTTTCAATAACAATAACAATTAATATAAATGATGATTTATGCTTGATGTCATGCTGAATTTATAGTAATTTGGAAGCCACAGACAACAACTTATAGGGAATTGAATGAAATGAATTCACTAAGATACTAAAAAATCAAAAGTATTTTAGGAGTAAACACATTGTTACCATGCACAATAAATCCATGACAATTATGAAGTTCTAGGAGTTGGAGTATATAAAATCTATCCATGTTTTAATCACAAAATGGGATAGGAACTCCTTTGGGGAGGGTTTTTTTCTCGTTTGCTTCTTACAGATAATGATGACCGGCTTCATGAGCTTCGCAGGCAGCACGACTGTGTGAGCCACATAGTTCTCACCGGAGTTTGTTTTTCTAAGTGAAAAAGGCACATAAAAGATTATTGTTTAAATAACTTACAAAAGTATTATAACTTTCTTCTATATGCACAAGTTCTAAAAGAAATAGAAGAGATTAAAATGTGTATTTCATAATTATTTGTGCCTTAATTCTGTTGTACTTTTTCTTTTGAAAAACCAATTTTCTGAAGTTTGTAGCTTACACAGCTACATTCCTGGGGTGGTTATTTCAGGTGTGGTGTTCAGGAGTTATTTCAAGGCAGAAGGACATACTGTGTAGAGAGATTCTGGGGACAGACTTTCCAGTTTCACAATGTTAAATAACAAAAATTCAACTGAATAAATTTTAAAGATTTAATTGGCTTTACTAATTGATTCATGAATGGCACAGTGTACCATTTAGCAAGTAGAGGCGAGCTCCAAAGGGCTGCAGGAAAGGAAAGGCTTTTAAAGGTAGAGAGGGAGTGGGGAAAAAAGGAAATTATTAGCAAAGAATCCATTGTTTTAGGCAAAGTTGCCCTTGTAAGGGGAACAAGAGGGGTCTATCAGTGAATTTCCTAGTGCTGAACAGGAAATTCCCATGTTGACTGGTTAAAGGTTACATTTCTTGGGGGTCGAAACTACAGTTAGTTAGGTATTAGGTCTTGGTTTACTGACTTGGGGCCTTAACCTAAGTAATGTCATTTTGGGCCTGTGGTTTCCTATTTAACGAAAAGAAAGGAGGATTTTAAAACAGGCATCCCTAGAATTGGATTATTTTAATGTAAGGAGTGTTTACTTGTAAAGGGATTCTTCTCAGAGACTCGTCCATTTTTGATGGTTCTTGATGTCTGTTATGAGAATCCCTAAGTAGTTTTCCTGCCTCCGGGAAAGACATCTGAGAATTTTTTTTCCCCACTTGCCCATATTTCTCATTTACTGGATTGACTCACATATATTCCCCCCATTCATATTTCCTCCCATCCTTGAGATTTTCAAAGCAAAATTTAAGGAGATAGGATTTTCCCACCACATGATTTTGTATTATCTGCAACGGTAAGTGACTGTTCTATATTCACAGACATCAACTTTAGGCATTTAAAAATTACCATGACTATTAGTAACAAATACTTATTGCTAAACTTCTGACTATATTAGCAGTAACCTGGCCTATATATGGGACCTGGATTAGGACAATGCAGTAATATTTTTCTGATTATCAGAGTGATATAGCATACTAATTTGATACGAATAAACGCTAAATCACACCAACTCTAATAAAAGATGGTGTGTTATTCCTCTTCACTCTTCCCATCTTTCCTCATTCATCTACAACCTTCTGGAGGGCAGACATGCTGTCATATCCACCATTATGTCCCCAGTGTCTCACCCAGTAGCCGACATATAGCAGATACTCAATAAATACTTGTGAATGAATGAGTGAATAAGTTGGAGACACCGGAGGTGACTGGTTGATATAATCCATAGATTTATAACTAGATACCCAGCACCAGAAGGGATGGAATATATGAGAGGGGGTTAGTTTCATCCCTTCTCCTGCACTTCTCCTCCAATACACACACGTACACCCATTCCAAAGTACCATAGCCTCTGTCTTTCTTATTTATTTGGCTTAAAGGGCTCAATGGCTGGAAAGTATTTAAAAATTGCTGATTAAGATAATATTAAGATCTTAATCTGAAAATTAAAGTTTATCTTCTCTTTAATCTAGAAGATAAAGAGACAGACCCAGCCACATTAGCTATATGCCCTGGAGGTCCTCAGACAGAGGAAGAGACCAGGCGGGAGTTTGTGTGTCTTGAGGTCCGGCCCACACCTTCTTTACAACACCAACACACGTGGAGGATAGACGGCTAGATAAGAGTGAAAGCATGAGAAAGGTAGGCTAAGGTATTAACAAAATCTCGATGGCATTGAACTGAATCACTATATGCTACGTAATTGTAGAGGAGTAACTTTTTATTTGTAAATGGGGGTGGAATGATGAGAAATATTAGAATTGTGAGGACTATGAATATCAGATTCAGAGAAAGTTTGGAACCAGTGAGTGTGACATAGTTACTCACCCCCGTTTTACCCTTATTTTAGGGTTTAAATATCAGAGGAAATCAGAGGAATAAGTTAAAGATTTTATGAAAATAAGATATTTGTTAAATGTAGACTATTTAACCTTGAAGCATATCAGCATATTATCTCATCTCTCAAAGTTTGATTTGGGTCTTTTTCCATCTTGCCGTTCTCTCCTGATCATGCTGATGCTTTTCTTTTCCTTTTTGAGCAGCAATATATTTATAATACTGATTAAATATCTTTGTTTACTAATTCTATCATCGATGCCATTTCTGTGTCTATTTCTAATGATTTATTTTTCTCCTGGTTATGGGATATATTTTGTTGCTTCTTTTCACAACTAGTAATTTTGTTTGGATGCCAGACGTTGGGAATATGAGTTTGTTGAGTACTGATTTTTTTGGTATTCCTTTAAATATTTCTGGACTTAGCTCTGGGATGCAGTGAAGTTGCTTGGACACAGTGTGATCATTTGTGGCTTGCTTTTAAGCTTTGTTCGGTGGGTCCAGAACAACCGTTAGCCAAGGGGTAATTTGGCCACACTAGTGAGGCCTTGACCTTCTGAGGCCTGATTAGGAGGTCTTTCTGTCCTGGCTCCTGGAAATTTCAAGTATTGCCAGGCCTTTGTGAGCTCCAGATATTGTCCCAGTTGCTCCTTAATGATGATTCTTTCTCTAGCCTCAGTAGCTTTCTTTTATGCACGATGAGACCAGTATTTAGGCAAAAACTTGGCCAGACTCCTGTGCCTATTTCCAGAGCTTGCTCATTTGCTCTTTCTGTGCGGCTCCCTCCTTTCTGGTGCTCTGTCCAGCACACTCTGGCCACATTGGTGTTTTAGAACTCTGACCTCTGTGTCCTGAACTGAGTACTACCATTGGGCTCCGTGTGAGATCTCCTTCCCCATGCAGCAAGCTGGAGAGTGTCGAGGCAGTGAGTGTTGTACTCGTAGGGCTCACCTGTTTTTTTTCTCCCTTATCGCAGCGATCACTGTCCTGCATTACCTGTTCAGTGTCTGTTCTGTTTTGGGTTTTATATATGTTGTCAGGCTTAGTGGTTTTCTGAGGTAAGAAGGTAAATCTGGTTTCTTTTCTCATCATGGCTAGAAGCAGAAGTTCCAGAATCCACTGAAACTTTATTATTATAACATTTAAAAATCTTTAACCTGATTTTAATTTACTTAAGATTTTTAATTATCTAATCAGAAGCCTGAAGTCAGAATTTTCATCAGTTCAAGGGACGCCTGGGTGGCTCAGTTGGTTAAGCATCTGCCTTCGGCTCAGGTCACTATCCCAGGGTCCTGGGATCAAGTCCCACATGGGGCTCCTTGCTCAGCGGGGAGCCTGCTTTTCCCTCTGCCTGCCACTCCCCCTACCTGTGCGGTCTCTCTCTCTGACAAGTAAGTAAATGAAATCTTAAAAAAAAAAAAAAAAAAAAAGAATTTTCGTCAGTTCAAGATAGGATATAGGACCCTATGAATTTGTGACACAGAATTCTAACATGAGTCATGTAGTGGGTTCTCCATGAGTACTGCCTGACCTTCTTTAAGCACCTCAAGAGCTGGGACTAAGTAATCGATCCATATGGCAAATATTCATTGAGAGTTCATTATGTGACAGGATTTTGTCAGTCACGGAGAATGCGGAAATGAATAAAGCATGATCCCATAGCCTAGTGGAGAAAGCTGGCATGTACAGTTTTATACATTGACTGAAAGATTATGAGAATGGAGAAGACTCTTACTAAGAGATCAGAAGGTCTTAGACCACTTTGTGTTTGCTGGATGTAACATATAATTAGATCTTGCACAGAATAGCACTCAGTAATTACTTGTGGATGAAGGGTGCTGTGGCTAATTTATAGGCATATTCTACTCAGAAATGTTGACTGGTTTATTCCTTAGCCCTCTAGAATAAAGACAGTTTAAATAAATACACAATAAGAATATAATGCATGTTTTAAGAAAAACTTGGTTTAGCTTGCACTGTCATGAATATTATGTATTGATAATTTCAAGGACTTTAAATATAACATTGACATCTAAATTATGTAGACCTGCTTTGTTTCTAATTGTCATATCAAACAGTTGAAAAGTACCAATTCAGTCAAACCTTCATTTTTAACTACTGCTCCCCCTTTTTTTTTTTTGGCTATTCCTGTTCATATTTTGAAAAGCAGTGTCTGCAGATAGTTATTTATATGTATGAATTCACTGGTTCATTCTAGTGCGAAATAGGTCATTCTGGAACAGTGAGAAATGTGATTGCTGAATTTCAAGCAGTTTTGGCTGCTCAGCTGGATCGTAGAAAAAGAAAGGGGGTCAGGCCAGCACTTGTTGAAGATTTCTTGCTGCCATTGTCCTCATGAAAGAGGCTTGATGCTGGTGAATGTGGACTCTTAGGTGTATTGGCGAGAGGGGAAAGGAGGCTTAGATCCCAGGTTTAGTAACTGTTAGGGTATTTTATTTGAACCGCTAATTAGAATCAAGGAAACACATAAAATGCCATCCTAATTAAAATGTGTGTGGCTTTTTTGTTTTAAAAAAATTAAGGTACAGCAAATGGCTGTGTGATATTTTTCAGGCAAAATCTGCTTTCCCCCTTCTTCATATCCTGCCAATGTACTAAAAAGAAAGAAAAAGAGCTGCAGTAGGATTGGCAGGTGATGACTCATCAAAAATAACAAATTCTTAAACAGTAAAATAAGCGATACTTTGAAAAAATTCTCTGTTACTCAGCATTTGCAAATTGAAATCATTCAAAACCTTCTTTTCCTCTGTGTGGAAATTAGGGCTCTAAACAAGAAACTGTTTTTTAGCACTAAACTTTATTTACAAACTTGATAAAGGGCCCGTTAATTAAAACCCAGTTCCTACAGTCAGGTGACATTTTTTGCTTATGATACATATATGAATTCATTCATTTCTTTTTCTTTTTTAAATGGCATAGCTATAATGCACTGTAGTTATTTCTATTAATATCCAGTTAAGAAATACCAGAAATTCTGTATTTGGAAATATACATATATATATATTTTAGCCCATTTCACTTGTTAATATAAATAAATAGCTTCCATCACTGAAGACATCGTTTCAAATTAAGCTCAAGGAGACAACCTTGTAAGAGATTAATTCAAAATTATGCTTCAGGTTCTGCTGGGGTGTTCTTGAATCTGCTCAGGTTTTTTGTTTTGTTTTGTTTTGTGTTGTTGGGGTTTTTTTGTATCTGTTTTAAAGTGAGTGAGAACGAGAGCTTATGGAGCAGTGAGAGCCTTGCCAGGCAGGCCCAGGAGCGAGTGAGCTGGGGGCACACCCATCCCATCCAGGAACAGCAACCATACTTTAGTGTGTGTAAATTAAGATGTTAATTGCTTTATTGGCCTGTAAGCTAGAAGAGAGTAAAGGCATTGACTTTGTCATATGACAGACTTAAAATTTTTTTTTATTTGAGTATAGTTGACACACAATATTATATTAACTTTAGGTATGAAACATAGTGATTCAACTTCTCTATACCTTATGCTGTGCATATGACACACTTTTAAAAGAAAATCTTTATTATACAGAAAAGGAATTATTTCTCTGATTATAATAGAATGGATGTATCTCTTGTTCCTCCTCCCCCAACTTCTAGTGTGTGTATGTGTGTGTGTGTGTGTGTTGGGGGGGCGTATTAATATATTTGATGTGTGAAAATTGATTAGATAAAATGTAGTATTCCTATCAAAAAATCATAAAATGTCTTAATCATATATTACCCTTGTATTGATATATATTGCTTATATTAAGCATATGCAATAAAATAATACAGATCATAAAATTGCCTGTTTGGGAATCCTGGGAATGGAGCTCTGGCCAGTATTCCATTCTCTCCATCACCCTTTAAACTTCCTTTTGCAAACCCCAGATGTTTCCCTGCCCTCTCCCTTTTTACTTTCTTGATAGGTCTTTGTCTGAGGGCGTGACTCTTTTGTCCCACTGGGGAACCAGATCTAATGGGTGTGCTTTCCCCCACTTTGTCTTGTTTTAAGTAAGGACACAGATCTAGGTTATGTAAGGTGTGTTCTATTCAGTGCTGGAAAAAAAAAGGAGTAGATGAACATTTCTTTTTTTTTTACAACAGCAAAGCCAAAGGAAATTTTTAAAAATCTTTAGTAATAGATACTCATGTCTTTATTCAAATATATAGCTCTATCCTAACCTGATTATCCTTAAACATAATAACTTCATTTATTCATGAATCCATCTGTCCATCCTTCAGACTTACTAGATGCTCAGCCCCAGGGGCACAAGGATGATTGCTGTGTCTGAAGAGCTGATAATATTTCATAGTTTTCTAAGCACTTTCACTGAGATTCATCTGATTGTTTATTCATTTATTCAACAAATACTTGCTGAGCTCCCTATTCTTGGCCCTGGAGTTACAGCAGTGAACAGAACAGATAGACCCTGCCTTCGTGGAGTTACATTCCAGGAGGAGAGATGGATAATGAACAAGTCAAATGTTTTTTTTACATCAGATAGTGGTAAGAAAAGTATAACAGTTTAAGTGGATGTAGGGAGTAGCCTAGGAGTTATTGTTTGCAGTTTTCGATAGGGTGGTGAGGGTGTGACTCATCAAGGAGCTGGCATTGGAACAGAGACTTGAAGCAGGACCACATTTGTGTGTTTGAGAAACAGAGAGGAGGGCAGCGTAGCCAGAGCAAAGTCAGTGAAGGAAAGTGGGGTAGGAAATAAGGTTGGGGTGCTAGTCAGCAGGCAGATTATATTGGGCCTCATAAGTCATGTGAAGGGGTCTGGATTTTTATTTTTATTTTTTACTATTATTTTAAAAGATTTACTTATTGTAGAGCTAGAGAGAGCATGTGAATGTGTGAGTAGGGGAGAGGGAGAGAATCCCAGATAGACTCCCTGCTGGGCATGGAGCCCAGTGCTGGGCTCAGTCTTATGACCCTAAGATCATGACCTGAGCCAAAACCGAGGGTCAGAGGCTCAATGGACTCAGCCACCCAGGCGCCCCAGAAGGAGTCTGGATTTTTAGATGTGATGGAAAGTTGTTTGAAGGTTTGAATGAGAGGATGGCATAACCTTGTTTATCATTTAAAAGAATCATGCTGGCTGATGGGTAGAGAATACACAGTAGCCAGGAAAGGATGGAAGCAGAGAAATTAGTTAGGTGGTACTGTGGTGTGGACCTGGATGATAGGAGTGGAGATTGTGGGAAATAGTCAGATTTAGTATATATTTTAAGGCTAAAGCCGACAGCATTTGCTGCTGGATTGTATGTGGGAATTAAAGAGAAGAGTGGAGAATGACTTCTCTTGACCTCTCTCGGTACATACATCAACCCTAAGTTGCTGCTCCACACTGCAGCTTCCAAGGTGCTAAGTGTAGCTCTGGGTTAGGGCCCCCATTCCTCTGCGCACTTGAAAATCTGCCTTTAACTTTTGCCTTCCCTAAAACTTAAATATGAATAGCCTACTGCCGACCAGAAGTCTTACTGATAGCATAGACAGTCGATTAACACATATTTTGTACGTGAGATGTGTTGTATACTGTTTTCTTGCAATAAAGGAAGCTCTCTAGAGAAA
Source organism: Ursus americanus (assembly GCF_024610735.1). Taxonomy (NCBI): domain Eukaryota; kingdom Metazoa; phylum Chordata; class Mammalia; order Carnivora; family Ursidae; genus Ursus; species Ursus americanus. The sequence goes on from NC_142131.1 coordinate 4,467,239, forward strand.
AGGAAATGTTATTTAAAAAGCCATAAGGAAGAGAAAAATACTTTTATAGTACTGTAAAAAAAAAAAATCTGTGTATAAGTGGACCCACAGAGTTCAAACCTATGTTGTTCAAGGGTCAACTGTACTTTCCCAAACCTTGTTCTGTTTCAGAACCTGGACTACAGCTGAAAAAAATGTTAATCTCTTTTTTTAATCCATTGCTTTTTCCATTTCCTCCTACTCAGAAAACTAAGAGCATTCTGCATTTAAGTGAGGAGGCAATATTCTGGATATCAACATTACAAATATAGTGAATAGTTATATTATTATTTTTTCACTATAAGGATTAAAGATATTTTCATTTTTTTAAAAACACACACTCAAGATTCTAGATCAATTTCTTTAAGATTGCTTCCTCCCTTCTGTTGTATGTAACCTAAGTAGTATAGCAATGAGCGGCTGACAGCCATGTGTGTAATTTTAGAGGAATACTTGGAGAGGATCCTTCCAGAGTAGGAACAGAATAGAAAATGGAGGCAATAAATGGATAGCAAAAAGGGACGTTGGGTAGTAAAATGAGTTTATGTGCAGGCTTTCTTTGTTACGTATTATTATCTCTGTAGTGATGGACCCAACATCCCTTCTCTCTAATATGGGCCCACAGGGCAAGGACGATTGGGTGGTTTCAGTGGAGTGGGTGAAATAGGGAACAGAGGTAATAGTCCAGCTGCTTGGCCTGTGCTCTGTCAGCCTGGATGCTCAGCTGACCCTGGTGCAAGCTGTAAATAAATTAAGGAACTACAGATTGTTCCTGTTTTCACTGTTTTTTTTTGTTTGTTTGGTTTTTTAAAAAAGATTTTATTTATTTATTCGACAGAGATAGAGAGAACCAGCGAGAGAGGGAACACAAGCAGGGGGAGTGGGAGAGGAAGAAGCAGGCTCACAGCGGAAGAGCCTGATGTGGGGCTCGATCCCATAACGCTGGGATCACGCCCTGAGCCGAAGGCAGAGGCTTAACGACTGAGCCACCCAGGCGCCCGTCCTGTTTTCATTGTTAAGGAATTAGCTAACTCTTAGGCTTTGCTTATGTTGTATTATATACGTGGTACTAGTCAAAGTGCTTTATATATATCAACCCATTTAATTGTCACACCAGCTTGCAAAGAAGTTTCTACTATTTTCCCATTTTAATGTAAAAATCCTGACCCCAGAGAGGCCAAGTGACTTACCTTAGGTTTATAGAATTATAGCTAATGAGTAGCTGAGCTAAGACTAGAACCCAGGGAGTCTGGCTCCACTGTTCTGCTCTTACCCTGTACACCATACATTTCAATAAGCGCATGTGTTGAACCAAATGAAGAGGGAGAATGTTATTTACATTTTATTGTACAGATTTTCAAGTTATAGAAAAACAAACAGGAATATAAGCATAGGAAAAAAATGTTGCTAGGATATCATTAAGTCAATTTCAATAAAAACAGAATCAAAAGAAGAGTGTTTGTTTGGCAGACATCCATTAGAAGAATACATGACATAAAAGAGTGATGAGCTGAACGAGGAAGTGGGAAGGACTTACATGAGTCAACCCTAAGGAAACGGGTGCCCATCCCGACCTGTCAAAGTCCTTACGGCTCCCAAGAGTTGTATTTACTTCATGTATGCATCTTATGTCCCTTTAAAAATATGTTTCACTTTATCTCTCTCTCCATGTTCCATTCAAATGAAGTTTGTTTTTTTTTTCTTTAAACTGAGAAGCAGGGAGGGACAGAGGGAGAGGGAGAGCGAGAGAGAATGTTAAGCATGCTCCACACCAAGCGTGGAGCCCACCTCTGGGCTCGATCTCATGACCCTGAGATCGTGACCTGAGCCAAAATCAAGAGTCAGATGCTTAACCAACTGAGCCACCCAGGCGCCCCCAAATGAAATATTTTATAAAGACAATTTGATTCTGTAATTCACCTTCCTCATGTCTTTAAGACTGGTGAATTGAAAAGAATAGGGTTTCCCTCACAGGAGGGAAGTGATGTTGAAATGATCTCTTTAAGCTGCAAAGGAAACTGAATTACAAAATAATGCCTCATCATAGTTGAAAAACTTTCACTTCATTATGTCGTTTAATTAACTAAAAAAAAAACACCCTCACAATTGTGTTTAAAACTCAAAGGTTGTTAAGAAAGAAATTCTGTATATTTTTTGTAATACTTTCTTTGTAAAAATTTTTCTATTTTATTTTTTCATCTCTTTAAAATAGCTTTATAAAGATGTATTTCACATACCATAAAATTCACCATCTTAAAGTATGCAGTTCAGTGGTGTTTACTGTATTCACAGGTTGTGCAGCCATCAGCAATATCTAATTTTAGGATATTTTCGCCAACCCAAAAAGAAGCCCTGTAACCAGTTTCAGTCATTTCCCATTACCCCCTTTTTCCAGCCCTTGGCAACCAATCTACTTTCTGTCTCTATCTAGATTTCCTTATTCTGGATATTTCATATAGTGGAATAGTACAATATGTACCATTTTGTGTCTGGTGTCTTTCACTTAACACATTTTTTTTTTTCAGTGTTCTTCCCTGTTGTAGCATTTATCTGTACTTCATTCCTATCTATTGGAAATAATATTCCACTGTATGGATATACCACATTTTGTCTATCCATTCATTAGTTGATGGACATTTGAGTTCTTTCTATTTTTCAGCTATTATGAGTAATGCTATTGTGAACATTTATGTACAAGTTTTTATGGGGACATATGTTTTCATTTCCCTTGGAGATTTCTTATACAAATACGTATTTATTTGCCTATCTAGGCGTGGAATAGTTGGGTCATATGGTAGCTTTATGTATAACATTTTTAAGGAACTCCAGACTCATTTCCAAAGTGCCTACACCATTTTACCAGCAGTATATAAGGGTTCCAATTTCCCCATGTTTTTGCCAACATTTACTATTGTCTGTCTTTTAAATTTTATTTCCTTTAATTTTCATATTTCCGAGAAACAGAATCCTGTCCCGCTTGGTTATTTTATACTCTTAGTTTTCCTGCTGTATTACTGTGCTGGAGTTGTTAGCTGTGGTGTAGAAGGAGTGCTACACTTAGAAGAATTGGCTTGATCCAGCTTATTACTTATTATCCAGCTTGAGTCCTTGAGTAAATCAATCACTTTACTCCTGTGAACCTCAGTTTTCCACTATTTCAAATAGGATCAATCCCCCACTTTGTGACAATAGTCCAATGAAACAGTGTGTAGAATTAATTTGCGAAGTAAAGAGCCTCAGACTCTTCTTGCTGTTCCTGCTCTGTCACCATCTTTTTTACTCTCTGCTTGATACTTGTTTCTTAAGTAAATACAGGGAGATACTAAGTATTTTGCTTTAATGGCCTTTTTCTAATAGAAATAAACTCTAAAAAGGCTTTAAGTTTCTTTTCTGTCAATGTTGTTGGTTAACTGTAGAAGTAGTTATATCAGCAAAAATGTTGAAAGCGAAACTTGTCTTTTGTCCTTTTCCTTTTGGGAAGAATTTTATAATTTGTCTGGGATAAGAAATGAAGCACGTAGGGGCGCCTGGGTGGCACAGCGGTTGGGTGTCTGCCTTCGGCTCAGGGCGTGATCCCAGTGTTATGGGATCGAGCCCCGCATCAGGCTCTTCCGCTATGAGCCTGCTTCTTCCTCTCCCACTCCCCCTGCTTGTGTTCCCTCTCGCGCTGTCTGTCTCTATCTGTGTTAAATAAATAAATAAAATCTTTAAAAAAAAAAAAAAAGAAATGAAGCATGTAATCTATATACACAGAAAATTAAGAGCTGAAGAAGTAGCTCTCTTTGTGGCATTTTGAGTTTTTCCCCCGTATTTTCTCTATTTATGTTTATAACTTGGATATGTTACCCAAAGAAAGCTATGTTTTCTCCTTTACCCTCTTTGTGGGTAAAAGTAATTTTGAGAAACATATGCAAGATCTAATGGCTTAATAACAACATTATGTCAAAGCCACCAGTTTACAACAGCCTGACTTTGCTACTACGGTTTTACCTGAATCATCTGAAACCAAATTGGCATAATTATAGTCTTTTCCAAGTGCCAGAACTTTGCTTCCACACAGCGCTTTGCACTTTATCTGCCGCCAGCCTGGCCCATCACCCCCTGCCTCTTTCTCAAGGTCCACTCCCGTTCTGCCTTCTCTTCTCCTCACACGTAGGAGTCATTTTATTTATTGTTAGTTCTTTATTAATACAAACAGCAATTCATGCTTTAAAAAATTAGACATAGCCAAAGTATGTGAAGACAAAGGGAAAGTCCTGTCTGCTCCCCAGCATTCTCTGTACGTGTCCTTCTGGTCGTTTGCAGTATGGAGCCAAATACGTTTTTAACAGAAATGGAAACATCCTCTACATGTTGCTTTGTCACACAACTCTGAACCATTTATGACCTTCATCGAATGAATCCTGTACTCTTTATGTCTGTTTTTATTTAATTTTTGCATGTGTCTTACTCTTCCAACTAAAATCTGAAGCTTCCTGGAGGACAGAGGCTACATCTTCAGCTTCTGTTCTTTCCCATCGGGGATGCACAGAGCTCTGTCTTGTAGGAGAGATTCGCCAAGGATTGTTGGTTGAGTTGGACATTTTGAGCCTGTATCTCAGTGTGATCTTCGGTCAATTCCGGAGAATTCTTAGAGGATTGATTAATTTATTTTCATTGTAGGTAATCTTTCTAATGAAAATACATTTAGAAATGCAGTAAAATTAATATTTGGGTGAGGGGAAAGAGTAAAATTGATGATGGAAATTTGAGAAGGTCCAGCCCAAGACCTGGTGTCTGGCACAGTTTCCTTTGTGGAAGAAGGCAAAGGATAGAAGCCACGAGGGGAGTAGAAGGGGAAAAAAATCAACAAAAAGCCTAAGGGCAACTTGGAGACAGAAAAAAGGTGAATAAAGGGAAACTTTCTGAGCAGTAAAATAGTCAATACAAAAACTGCAGAAGAGACCTGTTTTCCTTTTAAGTATAAAGTAACGGCACTATTGCCTCCCCAAATACCTCTCCATTAAAGTAGAAATATGCAAGTTTTGTGGTAAGTGAAAGAGAAGATATCTTAATTGGCCTGAAACAGTTGAAATATAAAAAGCTATACTGCAAAGTGTATGAGATCACTTGATAAAATGCATGACATGACTTAAAAGCTCAAAATTAATCTTCTCACGAATTTTTCTTTTTTTGCTCACAATCATCTGTTGACCATTGTTATATTTTATTTTTCTTAGATTAGTGGTGTTTTATACTAAAGGTTTACGTTGAAGGTACCAGTGATGGGGTCCCCGACCAAGTGATCACTTAAACAACAAAAACAACTAATGTCCTATTTTGGAAGCCAAACTTTTTCTAACGAACTCTGTTTGAATTTGAAAGCTCTTCCTGCCACTGGAAAGCGAAAGGGCTTCAGCTGAAAACCCTGTGCTGCCGCAAGTCTTCTGAAGTTTTAGAAGTTGAATTACTGAATACAGGTTACCTTCTGCATAATTGTATAAAGCTGATGTAATGGGTCTCTTTTGCTCTGATTGCTTTCCAAATTCTATCCAAGTGAATTGACAGCCGATGGTTTTTTTTTTTTTAAAGCACAGTGAGGACACATTAACTGGCTCACATAAAATAAAACCTTTAAAGGCAGAAAAATTAAATAGTTCCACAGCTTCCCAAGATGTATAAGTGTTTGCAAAGCACCCAGTAATTCTGATAGCAAATTTCTCCTCCTCTGATTGGCTTCATTGTGGTGCTTATAACATACTTACCTTTTCCTATTAGTCAGTATCACCTCTTTTATGCAGCCTCTCAACTCTGACTTTACAATGTTCAGAATAGTAAATGTTATTGGCAGAAAAAAATGTCATGAGAAAATTGCTTTGTCGTAAGATTCTCAGTCTTGTAAAAGGTACGATTTAAATATTTCTTCTGCCAGAAATTGTTTAGACAATTAAGCATTAGTGACACACAGGGAAAACTCTGCCTGTGTTGTGTTTGCAGAAATGTTTTCTCAGAAGGTTTTTTTTGTCTTACGTTCTTTGTTGCTGCACCATACGTACGCCAGTGAACTTGAATCGGAGCAAAATCACCGAGAGGGCCAATAGTAAGACAGTTGCTTTTGGACCGGAGCATTTCTGATCAAGAGAAGACTAAGCTAAACTGGAAAGAATCTCACCATGACACACTCCACATTCCAAGCAACAATGTAGGCATTATTTCCGTTTTACAAATAAGGAAACTGTGGCGAAGAAAGATTCAATAATGTGCCCAGGGTCCCAGTTTGTGTTGAAATCAGGAATAGAACTCAGGTATGTCTGATTCAAAATTCCGTCTCTTTAGTCACCACACTTAGGATTTTGTTTCCTCAATTCTAAAAATGTGAGGAAATTGAAATAAAGCCACTTTTCAGGTCATGATCTCATGGCTCTAGGATGGAGCCCCGTGTTGCTGGGCTCCCGCCTCGGTGGGGAACCTGTTTCTCCTTTTCCCTCTGTCCTAACCCCAGCTTGTGCTCTCTCTCTTTCTCAAATAAATAAATAAAATCTTAAAAAAAAAAAAAAAGCCACTTTCAGTCAAAGGCAATTGAAATTTGTAATAAATTATTTTCCTAATCTGAGACTGAAAACTGTTTTGGGACTAAAACTTTTACTCTTTAAAAATAGTACATGTCACGAGTTTGTTTCATTTGGGGATTAGCATCTCTGATACCCCCTGTGTTCTCCATATTCCCTTTCCATGAATCTCACTCTTTGCAGACAGAAATCCTTTCGTTTACAATAGCTACCTCTTCTGGGGGGGTGGGGGGGTGATAAACTGTGTTTAATCCTCATTCCTTGAGGTCGAGCTGCTAACCTGATCCACCTCCTCTCATTTGAGCCCCAGCTGCTCAGGAGCTCACTATCCTGGGAGCCGGCGAACCGGTTCACACAGGTCTCAGGCAAACACGCCATTTTCTCAAGAGCTTTTTGCTTCTGTGAGGTCTATTTTGAAATCTTTGCAAGTATATCTTTAGCATTTCTCCCAACTGAAGTGGCATCCTTTGTACATTCCACTCTATATTCTTAGTGTTTTTGAAAATTTTTGTTAGTTAAAATAAAAACAACAGATTAGTGTAGGTGATGATTAGAAGTTGGTACTCGTTGTCCAGTTACCCTGCCCAAGTGACTCTGCAAGAGTGGGAGAAGATGGCTTGGAAAATCACTATTACAAAATATATTTTCACATGACTAATTATAACTATTTTCTCCTTGTGCCAGTCAGCGTTAAAATACAGCAGAGAGGTAACTCAATTTAGTTCAAAAGCCATTTTCTAAATGAGAATTAGCTGGGAACAGTGTTGCATTAATAGACACTGCCAGCGGCTGGATTCTGCATACAAAACACTTGTTCATGTTTTCCTTCAACTCTTTTGATTGGGCCCAGCGCTAACTTTATACTGAATGGGCTCAGTCTGGTCCTTGGCAAGCATCAGGGAGTAATGAATAGTGGAACATCGAAAGGCTTAAATGTCCTGGCACAAGCCCTGTGTCGGTATGATGAGCTAACCATAGCATTGTTTGATGAGAAGGCCTTGTGTCCTTTGGAAATAAAATCCTGGCCTGTGGACAGAGGTCTATGTACACACATTGAATTTCTGTCTTCCTGCTACGCTATTCCATTCATAATTAAACTTTGAAAGCGAAGTTCTGAAGAGGTTCTTGAATGCCTCTCTTCCTTGCATGCCCAGAAACAAGCGGCTGGTGTAAAAATGACATAGCCCAACCCTTTTATCTGATAGCTCTCCGAAATTCACATCAAAGACTTGCAGAACAAACTCTTTAAAAGAGAGAGCAGTGTAGACATTCACTGTTTTCTCCTCCATAAAATGTCTTCCGTCTGAAAGCCGTGGTAATTTACCACAGATTTTTGCTATGGGATTTCTGATGTTCTGATCTTTTATGTTTACAGTTCCGTCTGTATTTGTAGTGAAATGTCTAAATTTGTCTCAGTACATCCAAATTCTAAGAATGAATTGATCTTCTGAATATTTTCGCCTTGAAAGCAAAGAAAGGAAGACAAATTAAGCCCTGGCGATGGATTAAAACTATGACATTACAACTTGCTTTTCCATTCTAACTTTTATTCTAAGAAACAGAACAAAAATTCTATAATCAGAGCCTGCCAGAAAGTACCTGAAGAAGGCAGGAATAGAAACTATCTTAGCTGTTTTAAAACTGGTTCTGATTTTGTAAATTATCACGAAGAGCCTCCTAAGAAGTCCTTTTCAAGCATATTTTAGTTCTCTGTTACAAAACCAGGCTCCTAGTGGGATATAAGCAGCTAAATAAAAGCATCGAAAAGCTGCGTTATGTAAATATTAAAAATCTGAGGATCTATTAGAAATATTTTTTAAATACTTACAAATATAAGAACAGTTTCTCAGATGTTTAAAAAACAATCTGAAGTGGAGAGGGGAGTTGGGGACAAGTAGGTCAGCGTATAAATGACATAAGATTGGCCGTGAGTTGGTCATTATCGACCTGGTCAGTGTTGACCTGGTGGTCATTCATACATGAATGTTCTCTATACTATTTCCTCTACTTTTCTACATATTTGAGATTTTTCATAATAAAAAGTTAAGAAATAATTTCTCGTGGTTCAGAATGGTTTCATAGAATGAAATGTCTTCTTGCTAAAGAAATAAAAAAATCTAAGATAATTTTAAAAACTTAAAAAGTTTTATGATATGCAAATAACTTTATGATATATAAGTAATTTTTCCTTCAGTGATTGTATTTAGAAGGCTAGTGGTAGATATGGATATAAAAATCATGTTATAAATAGTCTTAACTGAAATGCAAGGGTCCTTGACATAATTAGGATAGTTCGATTAGTCTCTAATTTAGGTTCTGCACGATGAATAATCTTCTAAGACACTATTATATTGTAATACAAGCAGTAAACCCATACCAGGCATAATCTGCTCTCCATAAGGTAATTAAGAAAATGGTGCATTTTTATGGTTATGACTTATAAGGTTGTGGACATGGAAAAGTTTTGGTAACAGAGTCTCAGTAAAGAGAATAAAAGATGGTCTAGGTGCCAAAAGTAACTGATAAGAATGTTGATGTCTATATAATCACATCAATTTTGTTTGGCTTAGTTTGACCACTAATCAACTACAGTAGAGTCCGGTTGTTTTTTGTTTTTTGTTTTAAGATTTTATTTGTTTGACACAGAGAGAGAGAACACAAGCAGCGGGAGTGGGAGAAGGAGAAGCAGGCTTCCCTGCTGAGCAGGGACCTGGGATCATGACCTGAGCTGAAGGCAGATGCTTAAGCAACTGAGCCACCCACGCACCCCCTGGAGTTCAGTTTTTAAGACTAGGTTTATAGTGTTGTCTACTTGGAGAATAAGCATATTTTGGTGAATTCCCAGTGTGAAAACTTTACTCCAGGGGGGCTGTTAATTTGGTGTCAGAGGCAAAGGAAACGTCAGGGAGATGCCGGTGCCTCTCAGGTAAGCACGATGAGGCTTCGATGGCTCTGATCTGGTGCTGCTCTTTGTGTTTGCCTGAGTAAAGTATTTTAAGAGTCTAGGTAACGGGTCCTCTGTTCTCTGAATAATGCTACATCCCTCATGTATTCATGTTTACAGTCGTTTATTCCCTCTATATAAAAAAAGTTACTGTTCTTTTCGGTTTGGAATGTTTGGTAACATTTTGTACAAGAGAGATTTAAAAAAAAAAAAAAGAGTGGTTTCTGTGGCAAATTAACTCCAAATTAAGATGGACAGCAGTCAAATGCTCAGAGATTGAAGCCTTAATTTCTTAAAAAATGCATCTGTAATATCACTGTGGACTTTATGATATTGAAAATGTCTGTAGTACTTGGCAGTCTGGATTAAATTTCTGGTCTTTAAAGAGTACAATCAATCATCAAGTATCTATTGAGGATCTACTGAAGTAACTATGTGTTTATTCATCTGACTGTACAGTTGTCCATTTGTTCATTCAACTTATTTGTATTTAGTTCCTACTAAAAGTTTACTGAGTGTATAGGAGATCCAGTGGTGAATAAGACAGGCAGATTTCCTGCTTTCACGAAGCTTTTGTTTTAGGGGTTGTGGGTAGATAAATAAGTAAGAAACCTATCAGAGAGTGTAAAATGTTATTCGGGGAATTAGAGTAGCATGATGTGATGGGGAGAAATGTTGGGTGGTGAAGGAGGGGCACCTATGCAGATTTAATCTTTAAATCTTTAATGTCACAAAGGGGCAGTCATGCAAAGGTGGGTTGCTTAGTTCTTTGTGTTAAAAACTAAAATCTTAAGGCTCTCCCTCACTTTCATAGTGGTAGGGTTTTATCCAAATGATATGTGTACTTTGATTTTACTTGACCAATCAGTGGACCGGTTAAAATGTTCCACAGAAGTGCATTGAATCCGCACCAGTCCCTCGTTCAATAATATATTGTAAGCTGGCTTGCTTTCTCTTATACTGACAGGGCTCTGTAACTTCCAGTGCAAAATTCAAAGCAGGATACTTACGTTTGGCTTGCTTCTCTTGGCCTTCCAGCCATTGCTGTAGGGCCTGCCCTCTCACCCAAAACTTCTACTGCCTTCTGGTTGTTCAGACAGCTCCTTATTTCCTGATCCTTTCATACTGACTGGCCATCCTGGTACATTGTAGGTGCTGCCTAAGCCGCCAGGCCCAAAATAAGGGAAACTTATCTCGTTGCCTTTTTGTCTGCTTGATGCTAAACTCTTGTTCTTCCAGAGGTTACTTCTGGGTAATCTAAGGTCCAAATCTGGGCCATATGTGAATGAAAGCAAGCTTAACTGCCGTCTCCTCCTCTGTCTTCCACTCCACTCCCCCATGCTGTCGGTCATGTTCTCTCCCTTCAGGGTAACATCAGCACATTTTCTGGTGCTCTTTTGGGACAATGCCCACAACTTTGGTGTTAATTCTGGACTGCCATCGCAGACATTCTGGAAATAATGGGTCTTGTAACACTATGGTTGTTCTGTGTGGGTTAACTGTCTAAATTAAATGCTGTTCCTGCTCGTGTCTGAAAAGCACTGTATTTTCCATTTGCACAGGAGCAATGTTATCGATATTGAATTAATGGCTTCTTCCCGAGCTGAAAAATCACTTTGCTAGTGTTTCATGTGTGGGATCTCCATGCCTAAATAAATTGTTACTTCAGTACCTATACAAAAGGATGACTGACATTTAAAAGCAAAATCAGATAGGATATTTCGCATTGAGGTAATCGATCACATTCTTGGGACTCCTTAACTTTATGATATTGCTAACAAGCCTAACAGTTTTAGGACACTGAGTCCATATTGAGGAAGATACCTAGATTGATAGGGTAATCATGCTGTTTAAACAGACCCAGAACATTTTCAGCTCTTTAGGGTTTTAAACTTTAAAAAAACAATTTTATCTATATTTTTTAAAGTTATGTTTTGGCATAGACAGCATGTCCATGTTCAGCATTGATTTTACCTGTCTAGGATATTGATTTATCAGTTTTTCTTATTTCTAAAAAGACAGTTCTCTTCATAAAATTCCCTAGTTCTTTTCAAACAATTGAATTTGTGTCATTTTGTTCTGACATCTGACTTAAAGGTGAAAACTCTATGAATGATGCCATTTATCATCACATCAGCCCTTATTGTGAATAAAATGTAACTACATTTGCCATTTATTACCTCTGGCTTAATATTAGCAGTGATAAATGATACATAAAAATTCCCAACATATAATATGTTCCTAACACAACATATATTATTAAGATTTGTTGAAGTAACAGGAAAAGGGTCTCATTTGTCAGGAAGTTATCAAGTCGGCTGGATGCTATAGCATTTTGTTAATGTGAGCAGCTACCCAGTTGATTTTTTCTATATAGCATCTAGGGTTAAGGCAGGAAGAGACTTCTGCTCTCTAATTTCTTTGTTAATAGCTTACTAAAATAACATATTTAAATTTTACATAGCTTGAGTTTTCCCACATAATGGGCATAAATACCATCCCCTCTTCTTTCTAACGGTATGGTAAAGGTTAAACAAATACCACATATTAAGTGAGATAACATCTGAGGTTTCCACTGATTTCTGTTCCCCATTCTTTCTTCATTTTCATACTATAGGTAAACAACTTTGCCCTCTGATGGTATTTATAAAAGTTGCTTAGAGATAAAAAGTAGGATTCTGAGCACATGTAAAATACTATTAATAGGAAGAAAAATACATGTTCTCCTGTCCCCCAAGTGTAAAGATACAACATGTTATGATTTTTAAATGAATGTCATAAATAACACACTTGCTTTCTATAAGGGCTCACTTACATATAAAATAGAAAAGCTGAATATAATCACCTAACAGATTTGGCCAGAAAAGCAAGCTTTTTTCCTCCCTGTGATGAGTGGTAGCATTGCTTCCCTATCAATTTTGAAATGCTCAGACAGGGGCGCCTGGGTGGCGCGGTTGTTAAGCGTCTGCCTTCGGCTCAGGGTGTGATCCCGGCGTTATGGGATCGAGCCCCACATCAGGCTCCTCTGCTAGGCGCCTGCTTCTTCCTCTCCCACTCCCCCTGCTTGTGTTCCCTCTCTTGCTGGCTGTCTTTATCTCTGTCAAATAAATAAATAAAATCTTAAAAAAAAAAAGAGAGAGAGAAAGAAATGCTCCGATAAAATGCATAAGAAATAGGTGGGCCAAGATGAACCTTCGGTTGATTTTTCATAAGAGGTCACTCACTGATTTACTTAGCCATACCTTTGTTTCTATCGATTTTGGTGTGAGCCTTTCCAAATGTAAGCTTTTAAAGTCATTTTCATTTTTGCTTCCATTTCCATAGGTTCCTAACCGTAGCAAATCATGTAATAATTAGTCCCCAGAAATGGTTTAGAACAGTAACATCTTCACATCTTCAGACCGGAATATGAACGCCCGACCAGATTTTGAAAGACATGTATTTCCAATCCCAGAACGATCTTGCTTTCATAAAGCAGGAGGAGCTTTTGTTTGTGTTATTTCACCCCAAGACCCATTTTTATACGTGAATGAGAAACTTCTAAATTTTATTGTTCACATGAATGTGCAAAACGGAGTTTAGAAATAGTTTTGGTATTCTTTAAAGATCAAGGAGAGCAGGAGAATGAGTGAGCAGGGAGAGGTTTCTTAGATTTTTCTCCAAATCACACATAACTGTTTACGCTTGTCCTGCTGGCGTTTGTATCATGGAAGCGCGAGCGTAAAATAGTTGCTTCTCTCAGGACCACTGAGTTTACGAGGGTGTGGACAAGTTTCTGGATATAAGATACACAGAGATACGTAATTAATTTTAACCGTTTTATCAGAAAGATGATTTCGTAACTTGTTTGTGCAGTAAAGCTTTTCCCTCGTGGTTTGCCCTTGCTTCTTGATGAACTAACTGGTCGCCGGGAGCTTAATTTGCACAAAATAATGACTGAAAAAGCACATGCTGCAAGTGCCACCGATTGTGTTTTTATCTGCGTTCTGGTAATGGTCTTACGTGTATGAGCCCAAGGCTCTTGATCGCGCGGCTTCCAGAGAGCGTACTACGTGCAGAGAGCACATCGACTCTATGCTGCTGTTTGGCACACTGAGTGATCGAGGAGCTACAGAGGGGAATATGGACATCCAAAATTAAGGATTATAGTGCATGCAGATGTGGTCTGGCTCCAGCATCCATGAACCTGTGGCTTTCTAAGTACCTGATGGCTTCGATTTGTTACAAATCGTGCTCGTTTCTTTCCACATTATCATACATTTACATTACATCTTGAAATAAAGTTAGGCATTAGAATAAAACATAGACACCCTACTGAGTTAAAGATTTTAAATCTTATTCTATTGTCCTTACCCTTAGACAGATCCACCCACTTAAGTCTCAGGTCTGCATATAATCATTGCAAATATAAATGCACTAAAATTACCAAATCAGAGTATGTTAAAAACTGTCAGTGTGGGATTGTGAACTTGAATGGGGAGTAAAGGAAATTATTCTAAGACGCTAAGATGCTAAACACGGTGTGATATAATATTTTTTCATTGGTGACCCCTAGGGAATATCTGGCAGCGTAAATTGCCTTTTCAGCTTTTGGATACATTTCAAGATGAGTTCCTTATTAGAAAGTCAAAGGAAATCTTCTTTAGTAATCATTTTAGTAATCATTTTAATGCTCCACATCAGTGGATACAGCTTTGCATCCTCATAAAGTTTTGCTTTCCCCTAGTAAATTACTGACAGAACGCTGTGGGGCGTGGTGCAGGACTGAGTTTTCCTATAAAACTCAAGGGGGCAGTAGTTCCAGGGGAAGGAAGAGAATGATCTGTGCTGAGCTACTGTCTTTTATTTTTCAAAGTAGATTAAGATTTTTAGTGAGAGTATTATCATAAAAGTTGATTATGGCATGTAAAATACAGAAAAAAGGGATCTTTTTCAATGGGGAAATATTTACCACTTTTAACACATTATAAAAACTGAATTTTAAATGACTCTCCCTAGAAGGATTCTTGTAAGTGTGCATGAGACATGGTAACAGTGAGGAGGGTGTGTGAAGAGGTCTGTGTGTGTCAGGTTAAAAATTATTAAATGTTTTATCATTTGTCAAAGTAAATGGTTTAGAAATGTTTTTTCCCCCTCTCCATTGCTGATTCTCCTCATAATTATCTCACAGATTGATTATATACTTATTTGTTTGGGGAATTGAAGAGAGCATACTCTAATTAGTTCCTCAATTCATAGTCTTTTCTTTCTTTAAAACAAAGGAAAAATAATCAAATTTTCTAAAATATGTAATACATCTTAACAGTATGTACAAATCCAGTGCTTACTGCTTGTTTTCATTTTCTTCCCTTTGGGAAACATTCCTCCCTCAGGTATGTAATTGAAAAGACCTGTTTGTGTACTCATTTAGGGAAAGCCTTTAATGAGACCTTTAAATGTTTCTTGGCAATGAAAAGAAAACAACTCCAAATTCTGTAAATTTCATATTTATTTAAATACAGACCCACTCACCTCCAGCCTCACCCTCTAGTTTTTCAAGGCCAACTGTTGGTCTCATTTAGCTACTGTCATTGTGAATACCTTTCTCTGGCACATGAGAGTCATTAGGAAAAGTCCAGCTATCGACTGGTCCAAGTGTACAAGTTGGGGCTTTGCAGAGACGTTCTGTGATCTTTCATCGCAAAAAAAGACACTGATCCATTTTTATTGGCACATTCAAATAAGTTTTAGTATGTAAAGGAATATATGGAGCTAATTGTGTCCAAAGCCACAATTTTTCTCAGCCTAGCAGATTGCAGGATGGTGCCAAAGCTAATGCCATAATATAAACATGGGAAGGATATTGTGTTTTCTGGACAGAAGAGTTTGACACATAAATTAACTAAAGAAAACAAGTTCTATAGATTTTTCTGCTGTTACTAAAACTAAATATTTTATTTTGCTACCCACATATTCTTCTGATCAATAATATAATGTAAGGATTAGAGTTTATTAAAAATTTACGAGAATTCTTAGATGTACCTCAGTTTAACTGAAATGCATTTAAGCAAAATGTACATTTAAGGAATTCACAGATTGATTAAAAATTCGCATCTATAAGCAGTAGTCCATTTCTTGGGGCCCTGCTGGGTGCTAAGCCCTGCTTTAGGGGAGTGTGTGGGTTACATGTTTTGTGGGTAAGGATTAGAGACATAGCATAAAGAGTGGGAGAAAAGCATAAGGCCTGTTGCCTGTCCTCAAGAACAACTTGATACGAGAAGAAGCAAGGTTTGTATGAAACAAACAGCAGAGCAGCAAATAATAAAGACATGCAGTGAAGTGTCAGAGTGGGTGGCTTGTTAAAGGAAAATAAAGGCAGGCGGACTTCCTTTCTAAATGAAATTGTGCGCAAAATGCCAACACAGAAAGCAGAAATGTGGGGTGTTTTGTACTATTAATTTTTTCATGCAAGTTCAGATGTACATATTTACTCAAGAAGTTATTTAAAAAAGCAAGGGCATTTAAATGAACCAAGAAATTTAAATAAGTAGCAAAGGGGTTGGCCTAGGACTCAAATGTTAATTACTCTTGTTATTACTATTAGTTTTAAATTCTGTGCTTTGGGTAGCAGTTACAATACAATATTAGCCTCAGATTTCAATTTTTTTTGTATTTTGTTCAGGTTGCACATTTCAGAGAAAAATCTTGACTCACACAGTGAAGTAATTTTACATGGTAAGGTTGTGTTTGGTTTTCATGGCTTGCTTTGCTACTATCACGTTATGATAGTCTTCAGTTAAATCTCAGTGGAAAGAGAAGAGATTCTTTTAAGCAGAGCCCTCCCTCCAATAGGAACAAAAAACAAACTTGGTGGCACAAGTTTATTCATTGGTTTTTTTTACCATACAAAGAAAAGTGTGTGTGTGTGTGTGTGTGTGTGTGTGTGGTAATGTTTAGCAACCTACAAAATAGAACCAGACATTTGAAAAACCCTTAAGAAGCCCTCATGTAATACAAACTTAGTAAGGTATGCAGTTTTGAGAACCCCCTAGTGTGTCTTATAAGTCCCGCGTCAATAGACTGCGGCCCATAGGTCAAATCTAGCTTACCACCTGTGAGCCGAAACTGGTCCAAGAGCTAAAAGTGGCTTTTACATGTTCAGTCATTGGAAAAATAAAAAAGGAGAAGAATTTATCATCCTGTGAAAATTTTGGAGGCTGAACCAACAGGACTTGATGATGGATTTGGATGTAGGGAGATAGTGAACTAGAGGGACATGTCACTAAGGCTATTTGGTTTGGGTTTTTCATTCAGGATGAAGAGTAGTACCATTCTCTGAGATAGGCAGCCTGGGAGAAGGGCTGTCAAGAGTTTAGTCTTCAACATGTGGAACTGGAGGTGCTTCTAGGCGTTTATCTGAAGTGTTCTGTGAGTGGTCTGCATGTGAGTGGATTATGTGTATGTCTGTGATAGTCGCCTGGGGATAGTGCTGCTTTAGAAACCCTGGTTTGGTGTGGATACCAGAAATCGCTTACAGAGTGAGAAGGGCAAAGGGCCTCAGACCAAACTTGAGGGGAGATCTTTTAATGACTGCATGGAAGAGAATAGAGGGAAGGGAGACAAGGGAGAGTAAAACCAAGAGTTGTGTGGTAGAAGTCAAAGAAGATTGTCAGGAGAATGATAAGTGAGTCAACAGAAAGGGAGTGAGGAGTGTCCGTGGGGTTGTGGTGTGAAAGTCTTTGGTTTCTAGAGCAAAAAATGTTTTGATGAGGCAATGAGAATAGAATCCCTAAATTGTTGTGTTATTTCAGTTATTTATGTCTTTAACCATATTAATTTTAAAGAAAACCTTCATTCCCAGGTATGATCTTTTTATTGTTCAATTGATCTCCAAATTTGCAACGGCAGTTAATTGAAAAAATAGGATTCACTTAAAAGAAATTTGCTTCACAGCAAATTTTGATTGAAAACATCTATTTCCCGTCACCTACTTAAACCTTACCTAGATTGTACATCAAATCCCCTTTAATAAAAGACGATAATAATGAGAAAAAGGTTATTGTTGCAACATTCCAAGTGACTAAAAAACAAAACTGGCGACTCATGGGAAATGTCACATTGCTCATAGGCCTCCTCAATTCCTAGCCAACTTAATTGTATTAATTCAATGTATTAAAAAATGCCCTCCTCCCTTACCAAGATTTCTTCTGTAGGTGGCTGAAGGAAACTGTATTATCAGAGTTTGGAAAATGGGAAGGCTGGGACAGAACGGAAGAAAATCTATCTTATGCATTTTGCTTATAGGCCTTTGGTGAGGATTTTCCTTATATGGTTTCCCATCTATATTTGTTTTTCTTCTGTGTTCTTATGTTGTTATAATGTGTTATAACGTGTACTTGGACAGAGACTGCATCTGTCACCGTGGGGTCCTTTGGCAGCAGACACTGAGATGGAGGTCAGGGTCTCAGATGTTTATTAGGCATCGGCCCCTGTGAAAGGAAGCATACAGAAAGAAGGATTGGGCGGAGGCAAAGTTCAGACTGTGATGTAGGCACGGCCAAGTCTTGACCAGCCCTGCAGGGAGTTCTGTCGCCGGCATTGCCTGCCCAAGTGTTCTGCTTAGGGCTGAATGGGTGGTTCTTTCCGTCCCCTCCTTGCTCAGCCACAATTGCAAGCTGCTGCTTGGGCAAGGTGGCTCTCTGCGGAATAGTCGACCCTATGGCAGAGGCCAGCAGCTGAGGCTGGTGCTGCCCATACGCCAAACCTGGCGTCAAGTCTTTTCTAGAAGGAGGATCTGAGCTGCACATCTTATCTCTAACATTACTATTACGTAGTTCCCCACGTATTTGAATCAAATGCTTTGTTTACATTTGCAGAGGTTTGAGTTCTTTATGTTATAAGCAACAACAGACACTCACACTTGGTCAAATGGTCAGTGTCAGGGACTTCATTGGCTCATGTAAAGAGAGGCCCAGAGGTCAGGTGGGCTTCCCAGTTCCCTTAATCCAGCAGCTCCAGCTCCATTCTCTGGGATTCTCTCTTGGTTAGCTTCAGCATACCAAAGACTTTTCTCCCCTGACTGACCTCTGCTGGTAGCAGAGCAGCAAAGAGTGGGGACCTCCATCTGCAAACCGCCCTGTCCAGAGCGGGAAGGAGCATCTGCTGTGTGCTCTGAGAGCTCAGGCCCTGTCCTAGGAGCACTCTGCCTGACGTGGTCCAGTGGGGGAGACGTGGAGAAGACTGACTGACTTAGCTGGGGCCTGTTCCTAGGGCCAAAGAGCAAAGAAAAAATGAATAAAACTGGCATATGGGAATTATAAGTGTTAAAATATTTATCCACTTAACAAGTTCCCAGTCCCATCTGGGACACCTATTGTATAGATAGGAAGTAGACTCTATAAAAATTTCATTTTCTTGGCTATTTTATTGGAGTTTTTATAAAACATCGGCATTTGATTTCTCTGCCTTTACTAAGTGGTTGAGATTGCAGACTGACACTTATTAATTATACCAGATTTCTGGTTTTAATTAGAGAATGTCTTCTGAGACTAAACCTTTTTACCATTAGGCTGTTTGAAACCTATGAGATAAAAAGGGAGAGTTCTTTCAGAAAATTATTTACATGATTTTAATTAATGATTATAATCTCCATGGTCATTTTTGCAAAAGAGCATTTAATCCCTTAACCAGTTTTCATGATTTGCATTTTGCAAAAACATGTCGGCCCTGCAGGCTTATTATCTGAGTTGTGTTTTTTTCCAGATGAAACTTATTTTGGGTGAGTTTTATTTTGCTACTGCTCCGAGCCCCGTTTCATACCTTAACACCTGTTTCTCATGCAGAGCAAACCGATTGGTAGAAAAGTAAAGTTTGCTTCCTTTTGCCAAGACAGAACATAGCCCTTGGCAAGGTTACCTTTGAAAACAGTTTTTCATGCAGAGACCGTATACAAGTAGCATTGCTGTTGCCAAGATCCTCTGACTAATGAAGGGTCGGAGCGATGGTGTATTCTCTCATTGCTTGCGGCACGTATATGTAGCATTTCTTCTGAGAAAAGGCACTCTAGCGTTTCAAACAGAAGCTGGAAGTTTAACCTTCCAGGAGGAAGGTCAGTGTTAGTTTTTATTGATAACACAGAAGAAAGCCACTTTATAAGAATATGAAAGATAAATTCTTTGCTAAGTAGAAACGATTAAAAACAGTGAGTTTTCCACCTTTCTTATGAAAATCAGTCTGAAACTATTTTCCATTTCCAAAGTTGCTTTTTTCTCCCCTCTCCTAGCCCAAGTGTCAGTTAGAGCCTTCATACTGCTGGTACTAAGCACTGGTCTCCTAACTGTGGAAGCTTGGTCAGGATTCAAGGTCCAGGTCTCTGTTTTGTTTGATGCAATTATGCCATCTATATTTTTGTTTATGTGTAATCTTATTTTATGAGAACATTTATATTTCCAGTATGCTTTAAGCTATCTATAGTTTAATGGTTTCATAAACTATGAGACTGATGCTTTGTTTCACAAGTGGGAAAATCCTAAAGAACAATGTTTTGTGAGTACTTATGGAACTGGGGAGGGAATGGAAAATGCTTATTCCTCTGTGCATGATCAAAATAGCTGTTACCTTAGTGTGTGTGTGTGTCTGTGTATATGTGTGTGTGTGTATTTTCTGAGGTGAAGGTGAGGGAGAAGCTATGGAGAGGGGTCCAGTGTTTCTTGTTTTATTTTCCTCTTCCAAAAACAGTCATTAGGTGGATGTTTTCAACCATTTACAGATTTTTCATATTTTCTACCTTCTTAAACATTATTATGGGATTATATTTTCCATTGTTTTCCCTTGTGTTACCTGCCCTTCACCTTCAGTTACAGGCAAACACAAATTAATGCATTACTTCCATAAAATTTCAGCAGTACTGATATGCCATGTTCCCTTCCTGAACAAATGCAAACTGCTGATTGACAAGTGCAATATTTCTTTAAATAACAAATTTTATTATTCAGATACTGCTGAGATCCTCTACTTTCTGCTAGGCATTACAAGAATTCAAGTATTTTCACTTTTGTTCCACAATCTCTCTTATTACTTTTGGCCAAAAATAAACTGATCTGTTTATCAAAGGTTGGGAAATAAATTTTATGAAAGGGACTGGAGACAAAACAATGATGCTATCATTATAATCTTTTTGTTTTCGTTATTGTTATTATTCTGATGTTTTTACAAACAGGAATTTAGAGATCACCCTGGGCTGTCATTGCAGTTCCTATTCTTAGAGCTCATTGAAGATTATGAAGGAATATTTCTGAAACTGGAAGTAAGAGGGACGCCTGGGTGGCTCAGTCGGTTAAGCATCGGACTCTTGGTTTTGGCTCAGGTCATGATCTCAGGGTTGTGAGATCAAGCTCCGTGTCAGGCTCCATGCCCTGTGGGGAGTCTGCTTCTCCCTCTCTCTCTGACCCTCCCCTTGCTTGTGAGCTCTCTCTCTAAAGTAAATTAATAAAATCTCTTTTAAAAATTTGGGGCGCCTGGGTGGCACAGCGGTTAAGCGTCTGCCTTCAGCTCAGGGCGTGATCCCGGCGTTATGGGATCGAGCCCCACATCAGGCTCCTCCGCTATGAGCCTGCTTCTTCCTCTCCCACTCCCCCTGCTTGTGTTCCCTCTCTCGCTGGCTGTCTCTATCTCTGTCGAATAAATAAATAAAATCTTTAAAAAAAAAAAAAATTTAACAAAAAAACTAGAAGTGAGAAAACTTGAAGTAAGTAGAAGAAATTGCTACCATGTGCAATTTTGTCTACTGTGAAACAGCCAGTATAGTCAGGTGGCTCCTGCGCACTTCGGTTGGAAATTTTTAGAGTAAAGGAACAACTAACATATATTGAGCACTTAATGTGTGTCAGGCATTATTCTAGGCACTTACTGATAATGCTAATTTAATTTTTATAACAATGCTATGAAGTGTATCACCATTTTAGAAATGAGAAACTAGACATCTGTTGTTAGAAAGTGACCGTGGTGAGATTCGAACCGGGTGATGTGAGCCTACAGACCGTGATGGAACCACTGCTGTTTCCACGTGTCAGCAGTAGAAATAGTGTTTGGGTACGGAGGGAACTTTGAGAAATCCTCTATAGCCCTTCTCATTTTACATGTGTCCTCAGATGTAAATACATATCTGGCTCTGAGACATCAAGTTATCTTTTCCAAGGTCAGATGTTAGGGATAGAAGTAGAATAGAGTTGAGCCTGTGTGCTTCCTGGTTTCAGGTTTTCTCACCCTCTGGGGCTCTCCCCTGGTAACATTATTGGAGATCTGTTCTACCAGGAAACCTCTTTCCTCAAGCTGTCTCTAGAATTGAGTGTTGACCTTAAGCTTTTTCCTCTTGATGAAGTTATAGCCTAAGAGTGCTAGAGTTTAAGCAGGTAGAGTGGAAAGTTACTCAGAGAGGGGAGCAAGGGAAGGGGAGTTGGGTGGGTACAGATGGAGCAGAGCCTGGGGCAATGACTTGGACATTATTTGCCAGGCATAGCTTGAGTACTATCTGAACATAGGGTTATAAGGAGACCCTGAGACTGTTGCTTGGCTTTTATCTTAGAGGAGGCAGTCTTAGTAGGCAGGGCCCTAACTTCTCAAAATGCAAAGGTTTTGTGACATGGGCATTTGGTATGTGACTCTGCTGATTCCCGATTTTGCCTCTCCTAACAAAGCGGATGATTTCTTCTTAGCAGAATGGGAAGTGCAAGTCCCTGTTGAAATTTAAGAATTGTCTCCGGATGCCCATTTGTTTAGAGACATCTAATGGCAGAAGAAAATTCTGTCACTATAGACAGAAATAATTCTTAGGCCAGATCATTATCTTTTTTATTTCTATGAGAAAATCAAGTTTTAACTGTAGTTAGGGTTTTTTTTTTTATGTTCTTTTTCAAGTTTTTATTTAAAGTCCAGGTAGGTAACATACAGTGTCATATTAGTTTCAGGTATAGAACTTAGTGATTCATTACTTATATACAACACTCAGTGCTCATCACAAGTGCCCTCCTTCATCCCCATCACCCTTTAGCCCATTCCCTGCCCTCCTCCCTTCTAACAACCCTCAGTTTGTTCTCTGTATTTAAGAGTCTCTTATGGTTTTCCTCCATCTCCTTCCCCCACCCTTCCCTTATGTTCATCTGTTTTGTTTCTTAAATTCCACACGAGTGAAATCATATGGTATTTGTCTTTCTCTGACTGACTTATTTCACTTAGCATAATCCACTCTAGCTCCATCCAAGATTTCATTCTTTTTGATGGATGAGTAATATTCCTCTGTGTAAATATGCTACAGCTCCTTTATCCTGCTGTCAGTTGATGGACATCTTGGCTCTTTTCATCATTTGGCTATCGTTGATAATGCCGCTGTCCACATTGGGGTGCATGTGCCCCTTCGCCTCAGTATTTTTGTATCCTTTGGGTAAATACCTAGTAGTGCAATTGCTGGGTCATAGGGTCGTTCTATTTTTAACTTTTTGAGAAACTGTTTTCCACAGTGTTTCCACAGTGTCTGTACCAATTTGCATTCCCACTGTAAGAGGATTCCCCTTTCTTCACATCCTCACCAACACCTCTTGTTTTCTTTGTTGTTAATTTTAGCCATTCTGACAGGTGTGAGGTGATATCTCATTGTAGTTTTCATTTGTGTTTCCCTGTGATGAATGATACTGAACATCTTTCATGTGTCTGTTAGCCATCTGGATGTCTTCTTTGGAAGAATGTCTATTCATGTCTTCTGCCCATTTCTTAACTGGATTATTTGTTTTTTGGGTGTTGAGTTTTATAAGTTCTTTATAGATTATGGATACTAACCCCTTTTCAGATGTGTCATTTGCAAATATCTGCTCCCATTCTATAGGTTGCCTTTTAATTTTGTTGATTATTTCCTTCGCTGTGCAGAAGCCATTCATTTTGATGAAGTCCCAATTACTTATTTTTGCTTTTGTTTCCCTTTAGGCTTTCATTTTTAAAAGCACCTCTTAATAAGTTAAATTTATCTGGTTTCAATTTTTCTCAAAGATATTTACTTTAAATCCTTTTCATTTCCATGAGCCATATGTCCATTGTCACAAGGATGCACTGAATAAATCAAGTGCCTGCAGACGGTAGATGGTGGTGTTCAATCCTATACAAAAGTGCTGTGTAATATAGAAATACTACACTTAATATCTGCTTCCCTGCCTTGTTTCTTAATTGGATCTGTGCTCTAGGGGGCATTAGGTTGAAGTGAACAACAATGTAGAAACAACATTGCATTCCTGAAGCCAAGTCAATTAATCACACAATGCATTTCAAAGGAGTTACTTCTAAGTAATTGTTGTGTAAATTAGGCCCATTGCAATTGCTGGGTAGTAAACAAGAGACAAGCATGCTTTGTGCAACCTGAAATACATCACAAGTTTGCCATTTCTAACCCCCCTGAGATAATCCTTAAAACCTCATTGCTTGCACCCACAAAATAACCATACAGTTTTTTATAACCACGCTGGTTATGTTTTCCCAGTGAGCCTATAATTACACATTTAACTTTTTCAAACAGAGGTTAATAATGGGATTTTTGAGTTTGAGGTTATTTTATTTTTCTCTAATGACTTTCTCAGGTCCTTGTATAACACAGAGGATTAAAATACAGGTAAAGAATGTCTTGTCTTTAACAGTATTGAAACTCCACCCTATGGATTTCATCACATCAAACAATATGAAATACATTATTTATATTTTATTTTTAATCAGAAGTCAGCGATTATATCTTGAGACTTCCTGTTTCAGGAATATATCCAAAATTCTAAAAGGACCCTTACGGAGAGAGTTTCAGGACCACTTTGCCCTGTTACCATACAAATTAGTTTTCAGCTAAATAGCCAAGATACTCAGTAAAAGTTTCTTTGGGAAGCACCCAGCTTTCTAAAAGTAAGCATGTCCAGGAAGTACAATTCTTCTGAACCAGGAATAACCATGTGAACTTTGCTATTCACATTCTACCATCTTCCAGAAATCAGATTTATTGGGCTTTGGACCTCTAAGGTGGTGTTCCTGAGAGTGATTATTCTGGCTTAACTGTAAATATAGTTCAAGCTCACCACTCAAGGACAGAGGATAGGAGGGTGTGAGCCCAGAGCTCCCTCAGCCATGGTTCTGAGTTGTGGACAAAATGATTATGAGAGAATGAAGCCAGTTTAGAAAGAGAAGTAAAAAGAGACACAAAGAAAGGGACTTCAGTAATCCTACTTCCAGTCATTCCTGAATATACCTTGCTTTTGTGTGGAACCCAATTTACTGGCATTTTATCCAACCTACTCCCCCCCCCCAACTGGGTATAATATACTTTCCTGATGATACATGACAAGGTAGGGCTCCCCAGGCCCCTCCCTTCTTCAGGGTGTCTGGAATGGAAACTGTGGAGGTTGGGGGATTCTCAGCACGTTGGGGGATGAGTTGGGACAAGGTCTCCCTGGCAGCTGAGGGGCCTCTTTTCCTCTTGCTCTTGCTGGGGCTGGTAGTTCAGGGGGCTCTTACTCCGTGGCGGCCATGTGGACCATAGATCCCGCACCGTGTTGCTGTAGCCAAATTCATTGTTATAGCAGTAAATGAGCTTGGCCAAGTTGTCATTGAGAGCAATGCCAGTCCCAGCATTGAAGGTGGAAGAGTGGGCGTCACTGTTAAGGTTGCAGGAGACAACCTGGTCCTCAGTGTAGCCCAAGATGCTCTTGAGGGGGCCCTCTGATGCCAGCTTCAACAACTCCTTGATGTCATCATATTTGGCAGCTTTCTCTAGGCGGCAGATCAGATCCACAACTGACACGTTGGGAGTGGGGACAGATAGGCCATGCCAGTGAGCTTCCCATTCAGCCTAAGGATGACCTTGCCTACAGCCTTAGCAGCACCAGGAGAAGCAGGGGTGATGTTCTGGGAAGCCTCTTGGGCATCACACCACAACTGCCCAGAGGGGCCGTCCGTGGTCTTCTGGGTGGCAGTGATGGACTGTGGTCCATGATGCCAAAGTTGTGATGGATGACCTTGGTGAGAGGACCAAGAAGTTGGTGGTGCAGGAGTCATTGCTGACAATTTTGAGAGAGTTGCCATACTTATCATGATTCATGCCCATCACAAACATGGGGGCATCAGCAGAAGGGGCAAAAGATGATGACCTTCTTGGCCCCACCCTTCAAGTGAGCCCCAGCCATCTCCATGGTGATGAAGACCCGAGTGGACATCACAACATACTCAGCACCAGCATCACCCCATTTGATGCTGGCAGGATCTCACTCCTGGAAGATGGAGGTGGGCTTTCCATTGATGACAAGTTGCCCATTCTCAGCATTTACTGTGCTATGGAATTTGCCATGGTTGAATGTAGACCATGTAGTTGAGGATAATGAAGGGGTCATTGATGGCGACAATATCCACTTTGCCAGAGTTAAAAGCAGCCCTGGTGACCTGGCACCCAGTATAGCCACCCAATATGGCCAAGTCTATTTATTCCAACCTTCACCATTATGTCTCAGGGAGGTGACTGGCACTGTACCAGAAGATGCAGCTGTCTGTTGAACGGGGAGGAACAGAGAGCCTCATCCACCCTACTTCTAATTGAGTTTCCTTCACATTAAACAAGAGAGACCTGCTGAGTTAAGTACATCTCCCTGAGGCTCCCACAGCACCTTCACAAAAAACCTTTGTGATGACGCTCGCCATATTGCATGGTATTTATTTGTTTCTGTGAGGCGAGGTACTGTCTTCATTATTACTTTGCACCAAGTCTGGTAGTTAATGGTAACAGGTAAAAATTGGATGAAGAATGAATGAATGAGCAACCATAGAGCTTTCAGTGTCCTGCCCTTTTTCTAGCAAGAAAAGGACTTAAACCTACTTGATTTTGCATGATCTGGTCATATAATGACTTACTATAAAACATATATAGAAACTGTGCAAAAACTTTCATATTAACCCTTTTTTTCCAATAGTATTTCCATTACCATAAAATCGTAATAATGCACCCTCCTGTTTTTATTACTTCTTTCCTAGCTAGATATAGTTAATTTCTGGAGCCTGGTTTCATGAGATTGACCCAATCCTCAGTACGAATTTATATCTATGTTATTTCAAGTATAGAAAATGCATTATAAATATAGCACTGAATGCTTTTCATAATAAGGACTTTAACATGTTGGATTTAGGGGAAACTTGCTTATGCTGTAAAGCCTTGTTACTGTTTTGTCATTGTCATCTGCTGAGCCTTCCAGAGAGAATAGGTTAATTACTTATTTATTTTCCGGTTTTGGTTATCTTTCATTTTCTCATGTATAATTTTTTTCATGATAGGTTTTGACTTCAATTTAGGTCCCTACAGATAATACCTTATAACTGGTAGTAATTAAATTCATGAGTAGCATTTCTTTCATTTCACTTGTGTCTCGAGTCTTCATGGATGTAACAGAAAGTAAGCCAGGTGTTAATAACTATTTAAAATACTGTTCTTTTTCACCCCTTGTGTCTACTTTAGGTCTGAATTTCAAAACCAGTGCAGTTCAATCTTTATCCATTAAGTGTAGTTTCTCCTAGATTTGGTGTTTTTCACTGTAGGAGTATACACACGGAGTTTTTCATTTTTCATTTTGTCCTCTGTACTCTGCCATTTAACCAGCTATTACTGTGAAATATCATTAAAATATAGCCTTGCTGGCACTCTAACTTTTGTAACTTGATACAAGACTAAAAGTGTTCTTCCTGAAGCAAAAAGATGTGTAAGTGAAAAAAAGGCTATCATCGAATAAGCATATGTATTTCAGTAATTTTATGGACATGATCCTATATACCTTTATCTTTTTCACTGGAGATGCGGTCCTTTTATTTGTTTAGCTTCATAACATCTTTCTGCTAAAAGCAACATATTTCATGTCGAGAGAGTTGAGTCCTCCTTAGCTTACCTTTAGACATCTGAAGTGTTTCTAATGCAAAAGAGTTAGTGAGGAATGAGTTAAAAAGTGTTGTTAGTGGTTGAGATCAAGGTATGGCTGAGGACTTCCTTGTCATAGTTTCTAGGAGAACTTCTGCAGATCCCGACAGTGTCACTGTTCCTGACTCGCTGTTGCTCGTACTTGAATTTGTAGTAATAGCTCTCTCATGTATACAATGTATTGTGAGCGTTTGGGGTGTTAATAAGTTTTTTTTTCATGTTCTTAGCTCATTACATTTTGTCAAGTGAGCTCTCTAAAACTTTAGCTAGGTTTAAGTATGAGGAGAAAAAGATAATGACTGGTTTTAGACAAGTTGAATCTCAGTTTAAGTCTGTGTAGACAAGTGTTGCAGGCGTAAAGATCAATAATAAAGATCAGGGCCTAGGATGTGTTTGGGAGTCATTCAGGCAGAGTGACATATCCATCACTTGGAATGGGTGAGGTCACTCCATTCGAGGGAACTGAGGAAACACCTCCAACATTGCGTTGGGAATGTTTGGGGGAAACTCAGAACAATTAGGATGACAGGAGAAGAACCAATCTGCTGCTGACCGGGAGAAGAAGGGTTCATGAATGAGGTCTTTGACAAATCTGGGTGTTGTGGAAGTCGTGTTAAGATGAGATTCTGATCTAGCTTTCCATTTAGGGAATCCTATGATAAGCAGTTTCACTGGAGCTGTACTCTAAAATACAGGGGATAGAAAGTGAATTATAATGTACCAAGGAATAAATGAAAGATGAGACATAAGGGACAGCAAGTTTAAATGATTTGGACTGTAATCACAAAGGGAAGGGGAAAATGTGTGATAATGATTTCACAGTCAGGTAGAGTAAGGGACATCCCTTTTAGATTTTGAGAAACACAGAGACAGAGAGAGGCTGACTGAGGCTGGCCAAGAGGAATAAGAGAGAAAAAAATGTTTGGGTCTGGAATGAGCAGGTGAGGATTCTGATCGCCAATTTCAGTGTTTGGGAATTTCTCCCATACCGAGCAATGTTCTGACACCAGCCGGGTATGCTGCCATTCAACTTAATTATGACACTGTTTACCCAGAGTTAGCATCAGATCCCATAAACGAGGGGCTCAATCCCACGAGACTGCCCTCTGCTTCAGACGCCATTGTGAGTTCAGCTGTTACCTGTGCTTCTTCTTTTTTTTTTTTTAAAGATTTTATTTATTCGACAGAGATAGAGACAGCCAGCGAGAGAGGGAACACAAGCAGGGGCAGTGGGAGAGGAAGAAGCAGGCTCATAGCAGAGGAGCCTGATGTGGGGCTCGATCCTGGAACGCCGGGATCACGCCCTGAGCCGAAGGCAGACGCTTAACCGCTGTGCCACCCAGGCGCCCCTGTTACCTGTGCTTCTGACCAACTGGCTGGAACTTGGAGATTCCGACAACCCCCTCCTTGGGTTTGACTAATTTGCTAGAGTGGCTCATAGAACTCAGAGAAACATTTTATTTACTAGATTATTGGTTTATTATAAAAAGATATAACTCTGGATATATAAAAGGATGTAACAGCCAGATGGAAGAGATGCAGAGGGTAAGGTCTGGGGAGAGAGCGAAGAGCTTCCGTGCTGCCTCTGAATGGGCCACTTGCCCCCAATCTCCATATTCACCAACCTGGAAGCTCTCCAAACCCCATACGTTGGGGGTCTTATGGAGGTTTCATTACATAAGCATGATTGATTAAACCATTGGGCACTGGGAATTGATTAAACTTCCAGCCTCTTTCCCCTCCCAGGAGTGGGATGGGGCAATGACAGAAAGTTAGTTACAACCCTCTAATCACAGGGTTGGTTCTCCTGGCACCCAGACCCCATCCTTGGGCAAAGGACCAAAAATGGCCTCATTAACATAACAAAAGGCACCTTGCTCTCCCCCACCACTTAGAATATTCCAAGGGTTTTAGGGGCTCTGTGCTAGAAACAGGGAGGAAGACCAAATATGTATTTATTATAAATCACAGTATCACTAGGGGCCCGAAGAGATTAGGCTTGAAAAGAAGTAGAGCTACTTCCTCTGTGACATCAAAGCAAGTTTAGAAGAGGACAGAATGACCCTAGCCACTCACCTACTCACAGGTGTTGTGGATGAGGAAGGTGACTTGGAATCAGATTGGTGTCAGTTTGGATCTCGATTGAGACTGGACCAAGAGGAATCCATGCACGTTGCTGAAGTCATCCTCACAGCTGGAGATGCCAGGAGTGAAGTTTTGGGTCTAATCTCAAGCCTACTTGTGAGCTATGTGACACAGATGGAGTTTTGTTTTTCAAATGTTCCTGAGTCCTGAAGCAGGTAATTCCTGTTACAGATTTTGCTCCATTGTCTTTTACCTGAAAACCTCATACAGATATACTTCATTTGAGTATAGCAGGATCATGAAAATCTTAGCGCCTGCATTTCTACTTTCAAAACAGGGTGTTAAGATGCGTGTTTTGGCAACTCAGCCAAGTTATGCTTTGGGAATTTCCGCGAGACCACTGCATTCGTCCCAGCAGCGCCACCTATGGATGGTAGTGCTGTTCCTAGCTCGGTAACACAGAACATTGTCACAAATTGAGCTTTAATTTTGTGAAATTGTATCTCAAGATGCTTTGGATTCTAAGTAGCTCAGATAGCTTTTTCTCCATCAAGAAACTGCATTTGGTTGGTTTTAAAAAAGAAAAGTGTTGTGGCAATGCCTTATCTGCTTCATCTGCAAAATTACTAAATTTCTTTTTTTTTTTTTTTTAAGGATTCACTTTTATTTACACCAAAGTGTTTCCTTAAGATTCTGCTGCAAATTAAAATTGCATTTCCCAGTGGTGGTTACATGGTAGTGGGTATTATGGGTCTGGGCCTCTCTATTTTAGAAGGCCTTTCTGCTCTGCTGCACTCTGGAACTCTTCAGCCCTACATTATCTTAATCTCACTAGTCCAGATAATAAGGATCAGGGTTAGTGAAAACTGTCCAAAGCAAACGATATATTTTTAATTAAGTGACATTAATTTGGATATCTTTATATCTATGTTTTCAAAAATGCTGAGATCCTTGCAATTGAGGTTTGGTTTACCCTAATGAGTTTACACTAATGAGTACTGTTGTGATTTATGCAGTAGAAACGACAGCAGGAAAGCAGATGCATCTTGTGAGATGGGTTCGAAGCATTTGGAGTGATGAAGTATGCCCCTGTGGAATAAGCCCTGTCAGTGACTTAAACACAGGATAATTTTTCAGTTTTCATTTGATAGCAGTCTCTTTCCTCATGCTATCATGAAAAGCTCTTTGCATTTGCTAGCATGAAAGATAAGATTTTAAGTAATAGGGAGGAACTGTTAGGAGTATCTTTAAAAAGTTACCGTCTCTGAACCAAACGGTGGTTTTCAAAGACAGTGACACTTAAGGAAGATGGATGTAGCCCTGACGAAAACCGTCGTTAACCTGATCAGAGCCTTTAGATTAGATGTGTTACTGAATCTTTTGCTGAATTTGGCTTTGCAGGACCTTACTGGGTGTCATCGAACGACATGGGAACATATCAACTTATGCTGAGATTTCCAACATTGGTAGATTCATTTACAAATCTGTTATTTGGAGAAGTATCTGATGCATAATATCTTAACTTGAAATATATGCTCTATGTCCAAAGAAATATCTTAGGACGGCAATAGAGGAAGAATGAAACAACCCACATAGATGGGTAATTCTCTAAGAATATTCTAGAGTTTAGTTTTATTATTTGACCACTGGAGTACTGTGGTCAAAATAACTCACACATAATTATAGCTAGTGGTCCAGAATATGAAATGAAAAAAAAAATCGGTTATCAGCACTATAGAATTTGGTTTTAGGCTTCTCCAAGAGGAAGGTTTTGAAATTGGAAAGATACATGTAAGGAGTCGTCTGCTCTCATTTCTTCCTCCAGCTGTGTAGGATATGACACCTTCTCAGACCAAGAAAAATAAGACACTTTTCTTTACGGATGCTAACCAGTGCAGGGTGGGAGATGAGGGTGCAGGAAAAATAATCTTCCCTTCCTCCATGGATCGCCAGGAAGTTTACCTCTGTGATATCCTGATTTACAGACTATAGAATCTAGCTTTTTAGTGAGAATAATTTCTTTGTGATTTTCTCCTATGGGTTCTTATTTTCTATATATACATACTGTTGGCATGATGCATATACAAAAGCACATTAACAGAGATTACCCAAAATTAGCCTTTGAAACTGATTTTCCATTATTCTTTCTTTATATACAGACATCACACATATTCCTTATCTTCTTTGCCTTAAAAAAGGTATGTCCTTAAGGTTTCTATTTTCTGAATAAAAGACACATTCCCAAATAGCGAAGCTGTTAAATTAAGTCCTTAAATCCTTAATATCTCCCTTGTAAAATACGAAATCACTTATTTCATGTAGGTGTAGCATGACACAGAAGGAAAAGCACCTGGTGTTACAGCTGCACTAAACATGACCCCGTTGTAGAGTTTAGGGCGTGTCCTCCGTGTAAGTTTTTTGTAATTTCTCTTAGCTTCTGCTCCCCAAATAACAAAATGTCCTATGAAAAGGATCGAAATATTTCTTGCTGTAGACCATGGGGTGGGTGGGTGTGTGTGTGTAAAATATCACACACCTTCAGGTATTTGTTTTAACTGGAAATCTAATGATCGTATTTTCAGTGGAATCAGATGTTCTTTAAATATTTTCTTACGTGATTCCAAGGCCAAGAGTATTCCAATAGCCCCATTAGCTAGCACGAATGTTCAAGTTTGTGTTTTGGGTTTTGTTTAGTTTTGTTTTTGGTTAAAACTGTGTCAGTGTTTCCATTGTAAATGTCATTTTCCAGGCATTCATTGCTCAGCATAGGCTGTAAATATTCATTTTGGGCTAACACTTGTCAAAAAAAGTCTGTTAGCAATTAGGAGTATTTATATTTTATTGGTGTAAAGAGAACTTTTTTGTATGCTAGCTTTAACAAAAACATCATTGACTCAAAGTATTTCATGATGCTTTCATGATAGTTGACTTTAGATATTTTGGTAGAATAAGTATGTCAAAATATTTAACTGAAAATTGAATGTTATATGTGTATTTTAATTACTGTACACTTTTAAATGAGACATGTTAGATCACAGAGCAGAAAGCAACAACTTTATGATATTTTCACATGTTGAATGAAGCATCCAGAATTTAAGAAGTAGTATCAAAGTGTTTTCTTCAAGTACTCTAAGCTATCTGAAAATATGAGGAAATGTGAAATGTCAACACACGAAGTAAACTAAGTAAACTACTGGAGCAGCTGTTAACTGTCAGTACATGTCCAGGCATACTTACCAGGAAAGAAAACTGCGGTTGGAGAAAATGTGCTGATGCATGATTGAAACCTCACCACATGATTGGGTAGATGATGAAGTGATTTCAGAATACTGTTGCTCTCCCGTAACTTAGAATTGGCTCTATTTTGATTTTTCAGCAAACAGTGACAGGTCTTTATGAATGTAAACTAAATCTTTGTTACCTGCCCAAATGTTGGTTTAGTTTCAGTTCTTGTGTTAAGTTGTCCTCCGGGTGTTAGGAAACGATGGAGGAGCAGATCCGAGTTTGTGGAGCCTGTCGCTTTTATAACTTTTCCTCCATCCCTTAAAAAATCAGATACAAAATCCAGAGAAAAAATTAGATTCTAAATGTATAGTAGTCTTAGTTAGAATATTATACAAAAAAATTTTATGAAAACATACTACAAGGCTCATACAATGCGAGGCTGCTCCCAGGCTTTAGACGGGCTTGTGTGATCTAGAGACCCTCAAGCTCAGACACTGATTTCCTAGTATATATAATTATTCCTCTCATCTAATATATTTTTTCTCAATTTACCACTTACTTTAGGAGTGCTTTTGCATGTTTTAGCTGAAATTAAATGTTATAGTCAACTCATTGATTCAGTATTCATTGTGTGATTATTTACTGAACTACCTACTTACTTACTTACTATAAGGTTTGGTGCCTACTAACAGGAATACAATGATATATATGTTCTTGGACAGAAGATTTAAAAAAGTACACATTTACCAATAAAATCGTATGAGGTAGGTACTGTTTATTTCATGTGACTCGGATACACCATATAGTTAGTGCATAAAAGCCCCACGTGATTATAAGTTTTTCTGTTATGTAAATTATTAATGATATCCACCCCATTTCTTTTGGAATATCTATTCAATGAGATACAGGCTAGTTATGTCTTTTAGGACATCTGTTTAAAACATAGTGTAGATTCAGAGTTGTAGGATACTGTGACCTTGCTTCATTGTAGATATAAGAAGAAAATTAATAATTCATTTTTCAGAAGACTAAATAATTTCATTTGTAAAATATATTTTTGCTTTAAACTGTTATTTAGCTTTTACACTTAAATGCTCAGTGCTTATTTTCAAGATCCAATGCTTAATTTAATTTAAGAATAATTATCTCATTTACACTCATATACTAATCAGAAAGTCATACTCTGAAGGCATATGTGTTGTGTTTTGAAAAATTGAGAATAAAAGTGAGAAATTCTTAAATCCTATTTCAGGTAAACACTATAATTATAAAACAGGTGATAGCTTTGTGAAAATATGCAAGTTTGTAAAACAGATAATAAAATAGAGGAAAATTGTAATTGTTCACCTTCCAAAATGATACACAATGAAAAGGACACTAATATTTTGATGCCGTCCTCAAATTTTAGATACAGATTATACACTCGAAACCTATTTTATATGCTGCTTTATTCAGGAAAGTTCATATATAAAGATTAAAAGATTGTATTTTAGTTCCCAAGAATTATACAAGTTGTTTGAAGTCACTTTAGAATGGAAATTATAATTATTATGATCGATGCTTTTACTTTAAGTACGTGATAAGGCAGTGGGGTCGTATCCATGTATTAGACCATGCCAAGTATATATGCCAAACTTCTTAAGTAAAAAAAGATTTAAAAGATAATCTGTATATTTAGTTTACATATATTATTACATAAATTAACATTAATGGTTATTATATCCTGGAGATTTAAAATGTTACTTTCATAGGCCAATGCAGTGACTTAGTTAATAACAAACAGTAATAATTAGCAGACTCTGAGTGATGTCTAAGATTTCATAACCTTCCTTATAATCAATGTCATGATATCTCCCTTGTTCTGAGGAAAGGCATTTTGAGTTTCAGAGCCTAGGTCTGCCCAGTTTCTCTTCCCCCCTTCTCCTTCTTAGCGTTTGGAAGACGTTCTCATCAGGAGGGTGTAAGTGAAAATCCCTGACCTTCCGTAGTCCCCTGGCCCCTTATGAAGCCCCTCCTTCCCCAGGTGCTGCCCGCATTTCCTTTGGTTACCATCCTTCCTTGTATGAGACCTCTCAGTAACTGTAGGATTTCTAGATCAAACAGTCCTGGTGGTTTCACTTCACTTTTCTCATTTTTTTCTTTTTCCTTTTCTTTTTTCTCTTCACCTCTTGGTTGAGAGGAATTTTGCCCTGTAACTTGAAGGTTACTGGAAAAAGCGGCTCTTTTAAAAGCCAGATTTAAAATCTTTCCTTTCCTATTCAATCCCAGGTAGTTTCCTTGTTTTCCTGTCTCTCAGGCAGTATATTCCATATGACGGATGTCTTGTTTTCTAGGGATAATTAGTTTTGAGAGTAAGAGGGTAACTAGAAGCAAAATTTATTAATTTTGAATTGTCTTCCTCCTCTAAAAATTCATAATAAATCATTCTGTAGTCACAACACGGAAAGGGTTAATTGCCATGTTGTGTTTTTGAATTCCAAGTTTTTACCATTATAAAACATGAGGAAAAATTTGGCAATACTTTTCCAATAAAAAACGTGCATACCTTTTGACCTGGAATTCTACTCGGAGCTATTCATCTAACAGATACACAACCACGTGTGTAAAATAGTATTTAAGGATATTTATCGTATATGTTATTTGTATGTACAATGTACATGTTAGAGCAAAAAAGTTCTGTGTATGGGAAGTCTGAAAGTAAAATGCATTTTTCTTTTAGACATTAAGTATTTTATTAGGATTAAAAGAATGATCTCAGGTAGTTAACCACAATCTGGGCCTCTTAGAAGCTGAAATTATTCTCTAGTCAAAGATACCTAGAGAGGTATATAGTCCAACTATGTAAGTAATTTATGAGCATATCTTTTTCTTCAGGTTAAAAAAAAAAAAAGAACCAGAAGATCACTGGGAAATTGCCATCAGACTTTCTGGTCCCACTGATATTAGAGGTTGAATTAGGTATTTCTCCTACAGAACTTGTCTTGATAAGTAGGTACCTATCAGGGGTAAAGTCCAAGAATTTAACTATCAAACACGGAAGAAGAAAAAAGCCCAAGAAAAGTTTTCAGGTGAAAACTAGTAGAACGAGAACTGAATTTACCTAAGATGTAGTTTAGGGGGGCAAAAGCACAATCAGGGGAGCCAGTGAAAAAATCCAACAGAAGGAAGTTGGTAAAATGTCCAAAGAAAAGTTCTCCCAATGATCCTGTGACTCAACTCTTAAAAAAGAAAAAAAGAAAAGCGAAATGCAGAAACAGCATGTATGCGCTGCTATTTATAGGGAGACAAATTATATATATATATACACATACATATGAAAATGTATATATATAACACACACACACACACATATGGCATATATTCGTAAATGCATAGGTTATCTCTGGAAGGCTATTCATGAAACTGATAATAGGGTAGATAGCTAGCCTCCAGGGAGAGAAACGGGGCATTTAAGGGTAGAAGAGGAGGGGAGCAGACTGCGTTTTCACTGTCTTACAGCTGTATCATTTAAATGTAATCTATCTAAAAATATATATCTAAAAATAAATAAAACGTTTAAAAGTAAAACTAAAAGGAAGCAGTCCAGGTAAGAACCTTTGACAGAAGAAAAGTATAGGGAGAAAGACTGCCCCAAACTGGTTAAGACCAGGCACCCTGAGAAAAGGCCACCAAGCCCTTTAGGTCTAAGCCGCTGTCTCACAAACTCTGTACTATGAGTCCTGTGTGAGTGAGAATGCCCTAATCTGACAAGGCCAGAGATCCAGCTTGCCGTATAGGCAGGTGTCATTCTAAATTAATCAGGTAGTATTATAGGAGTTTAGTTTTCATGAGTTGATCCCAGATAGGCTTCTCAATTTCCCTATAAGCACAAAACTTATTTCCTGGGGTCCCAACTTTGGTGACCCAGATGAAGTGTTGCCCCCGAGAGGCCTGTCCAACCTCAGCTCAGCACCCAGAGATGCCCTGTCTGCTCTGTGACTGTAACCGGGCCGGATGCTCCTAGTGTTTGCCACCTATCAGGGTCTCCCCTGCCTTGGAGCTTAGTTTCAGTTCTGTCGTTGTTATTTCATAGACTAAAATGAGCTTAAATCCCAAGAGAAGTGGGAAAATGAGTGCTCATTATCTACATTAGAAATTGTGATATTATTTCTCAGAAAGTGAAACTTGATGGACTCATAAAAGAATATTATCTCTGTGCAGAATACTTCAGAATAGAATAAAAAACACAGTAAGTGATTGACTGACATAAATATAGGTGTGCCTGCGATATATATTAATAAACAGGGCCATTAGATTAGGGACCAGAAGCAATCTATTTCATATTTAAAATATCAAGTAAAAATTATCTCCACAATTATGAATATTTAAACAGTATTATTGCTTCTCAATCTATAACACATGCAAACGTACCACATCATTTTTATTGCTAAAAAGGAAAAAAATAATTAAAACTATAAAAAGCTGTTCTTAGTGTCATTTTAATGTCTTTGTTATTGCCATTTATCTCTGAGCAATAATATGAAAAAGAAAGTGAGAAATAATGCATCAGTAGATGATAAATTTTATTCATAGCAAACTGTTTTAAAAAATCCCTGTTGTTTTTCATCCAAGAGAAAGACAGGGAAAACAAGAAAGACGCATCTGTTATAAATGCCTGTTTCATGTTTACATCGTTTAAAAACGAAGGTTTGCTTCTTCCTTCAACTTTTCAATTTAGTTTCCCTCTTTGTTTGATTTTCATCTTACTTAATTTTTTAAATTTAGGGAAGAATAGTATTCATTTTAATGAATGCATATATGAAGGAATTTCTCTCCAGTACATGCTTATGTTATAGGTACCCACACAGACTGTTCACTCATGACTCTGACAGATTAGAAATCGTAGTTCAGAGGTTGGGCTTCTTACTTCTCTACAGGTTAGCAGTAGGATGAGAGGTGGGAGATTGACAGTTCAGGTCTTTAAAAGCCAAGTTAAGCTACGATTACTGAATGGCCTGTGCCTCCTACTGAACTTCACCTCGGGCTTTCTTGTAAATGAGATAGGAGGCTAAGTTCTCAGATCGGACTAGGAGTAGGTGAAAGGAAGGTGCCTTGCTAAGTTTAGATGCCAGTTCACTGGGACCTCTCCTTTTCTCCCAGTGTTCCAAATAAGACCATCACCATCATTTCTCAAGCCATTGGGGAACAGTCTGTAGGACAAATGACAAAGTTCTGGGGAATGTCAACGTTCCATTGTGATCGATAAAACAATTTTTTAAGAGGAAAAAATGAACTTTAAATAAAGAAAAAACACACAGGCTTTGGGTATAAAATGTTTCTTGACGTTATTAACTGAAAAGAGCAGGATATAACATTGTGTTTCTAACAGTGTTGAGATACAAGAAAGAAAAACACACACATACACAAACACAAAAAGCTACGTATTGGAAAACAGGAAGAAGAACTATATAAGAGGTGACCAGTGACTGCATTGGACTCATAGGATTATTTTCTTTTTTCTCTTTTTACTTTCCTAAACCCCAAATTTTCTTTTATGAACCTGTATTGTTTACATAATAATGAGGTGAAAAGAATGCCTTTTCCTTTGGAAATTTAATAATTTTATGTTGTCTGTGTTTTTCAATTACTTCTTAAAATTCTCTAATATTCTTAAAAGTCTCTAAATTTGGGTATTATAATGTCAAAAAGAAAAAGTGAGAAAGGAAAATAAGCCATAGAAGGGAATAAATACAAGAAGAACATTTAATAAATGGTTTATTCTCCCAAAAATGTTGGCATAAAAATTGCCTTGGTGTTTTAAACCCTAGACTGAGAACACTAGGTTCATTAGGCTAGGAAGTTTATCCATTTAATAGGTTTTCTATACCGTGGAATCCAGCTTACTCCCAGCTCCTGAACAGTTTGTGATTATTACTTGTGGCTCTCTTTGGAGATTCTCTCCTCATTCCTTTCTTTTCCATTCTTGGTACAGTAGCCAACTTTGTTGTTAGAAAAGTTTACGTTCTTTTTAATTAATATCTATACTGCTAAAAATATGAATTTTATATAACTGAATTTCTAGCTTTATGTTAGATAGCCCTTGTATCCATGGCCACATAAGGATGGTGTCTGTATGCTAATATGCTTACTTAATCTTTAATACATTATATTTTAATAATATAGGAATGCCAAGCTACGGAAGAGCAAATGAAAAGGTCATTTTTTATTCATGTACTACTGAATGTACCTTCTGCTTGTAGCTCATTATACATGCAGTTGAGCCCAATTTTTTAAAAGTGGAAAGCATACCAAATTAAACCACAAGTTTCACAGCTGATGTTCCTTTTGTAAAAGGAGTGCTCTCCATCTTTTCAATTTTATTTATTCTGACTGCTTGTTACTCATTTGTGTGTCTCTCTTCTCTGTTATAGTCAGAATTTCTAATCCCATTTCAAGCAGAAGGCTGCCACTTTTCATCAGAGAAGAGGCAATAAACACGCATCACACTTATATATGCGGGCTTTCATCTGGGGAGCTCAAAGTGTTTTATGCATAAGTAGCATTTCCCCTGCCTTTTTTTTTTTTTAAGTAGGAAAAATGAAGTCTAGAGAGCTTAAATGACTGAAGGAAGCCCACACCTGCAACAATGGAAGTCGTGATTTTTTTTTAATAATTTTTATTATGTTAGTCACCATACAGTACATCCTTAGTTTTTTATGTAATGTTCCATGATTCATTGTTTACGTATAACACCCAGTGCACCATGCACTATGTGCCCTCCTTAATACCCATCACCGGCCTATCCCATTCCTCCACCCCCTCCCCTCTGGGAAGTTGTGATTTTAATTAAATATATATGCGTGAAAGTATTCAGGATTTCTTGACCTGGATATCAACGTATATGCTGTGCTCAAAGAGTAACAAAATTGTGGGGAGTAAAAATTGGTACTAGCACATTCTTGTCATAGCTTAGTTAGGGGAAATGGTGACATAATGAAAATGAGCTCTAATGTAGAGTAACTTCACGAACTTGACTGTTCATTTAATGCCTTTGAATATTGAAATTACAAAAAGAACTCAGCGGGAAAGGGAATGTCTTTACAGGGCCAGACGTTTCAAAGTTTTGTTACTGTGGTTGAGAGGGCCAAAGAAAGAGCAGTCTGGGCAGTAGGAAAGGTCTGGTCTCAGGAATTAGCCCCTTCCTCATTTAATCAGTCTCAATCTCTCTCTCCCTTTCTCCTTTCTCTTTCCCTCCTGTCGTTCTTCCCCATCTCCCCCTATCTTTTTTTTTTTTTTTTTTTGCCAAAGACATAAATGATCTCAGTGGTACAATTCAAATGTGGAATATTGTTATAAAAGCATGAGTAAGAGATGAAAAGAAAATAGGGAATTAAAAACTAATGATAATAGTAGACGACCATCTTGTTTTGAACATGTGTGGATTTAGATCTGTGATTCTCAACCTGTCTTGCACTGGATCTGTGGGGCAGGGCTTTGGGGATGTAGAAAATCAAAGGAATGAGGACTCAGAAGGGCTTTTTGTCACCTCCACTTTTGGTGGTGGTGTGCAGATTGATTTAATACGTCTGTGGGAGTGGGGGTGAACGTGGGGAAAGTTTGACTCACATTCAGAAGGGACACATAGGGTGTGAAGGCCTGGATGGAATGAGAAAAATTAAAACAGGGGCGCCTGGGTGGCACAGCGGTTAAGCGCCTGCCTTCGGCTCAGGGCGTGATCCCGGCGTTCCGGGATCGAGTCCCACATCAGGCTCCTCCGCTATGAGCCTGCTTCTTCCTCTCCCACTCCCCCTGCTTGTGTTCCCTCTCTCGCTGGATGTCTCTATCTCTGTCAAATAAATAAATAAAATCTTTAAAAAAAAAAAAATAAAAAATAAAAAAAATAAAAATAAAACAAAAAAGGCTGTGTCTGTGAGAGAGTGATGGGTGAATTTAGAGATTTAAATGTAGAGGTCAGAGGTCATTGCTCTCAGTGTTGAATGGGGCTTTGGGAAGATAGTTTTCTGAAAAGAATTTTCAGAAGTATAACTAGATAGTGGGAGTCTAGTGGCTAACGCACTAATATGTAAGAGATTACTGAACTTGCTGTCATGTGACATATTCTACCTGGTGAAAAAAATAGGTAAAAAAGTGCTGTGTGAAGCGAAATAAGTCAGTCAGAGAAAGACAAATACCATATGATTTCACTCATGTGGAATTTAAGAAACAAAACAGTTGAACATAGGGGAAGGGAAGGAAAAATAAAATAAGATGAAAATAGGAAAGCACACCATTAGAGACCCCGAACTCTAGGAAACAAACTGAGGCTTGCTTTGGGGGAGGTGGGTGTGCGGAAGGATAATTCGGTGATGGGCATTAAGGAGGGCGCTTGATGGAATGAGCACTGGGTGTTCTATGCAACTGATGAGTCACTGACTTCTACCTCTGAAATCAATAATACACTATATGTTAACTAACTTGAATCTAAATACAGAATATTAAAAAAAAAAAAGTGCTGTGTGTCCCATAGACTCTTAATTAGAACTGAGAGCTTAGTATATCAAATAATGGATTGGTGGAACAGCAGAGGAATGTCCGTGTGATCTCACTGTACCTCTTTACCATTTCTAATGCAAACCAGATTAATTTCTTAAATAATATAATTACTGAATTAACTCTAAGAAAAACTTTAATTTCCATTTAACTGAAAAATGGCGTGAAACAGAATTCACTAATACCAATCAGTGTATTTTTTATCTGTGCTGTGTCTCTATAGAAACATATTTGGTTATAGAGATATTTAGATAAAATATAAATATATACTTAGCAAATATCACTACATATATAGAAACTTATAATTTCCTCCTGAGTTCCAAGGTATATGTACTTACTTCCCCTAGAAAACCACTTTAAAACTACTCCCTAT
Organism: Ursus americanus; assembly: GCF_024610735.1. NCBI lineage: Eukaryota > Metazoa > Chordata > Mammalia > Carnivora > Ursidae > Ursus > Ursus americanus. Next base: position 4,508,911 of record NC_142131.1, read on the forward strand.
GCAGATATGATGAAAAGCACTTGACTTTTTCCCCAAATTATCCTTATAAAATTTAGAAATACTCTTGGGTGTCATAAATGCCTGTCAGTATAGCAGTTGGGGTGAAAATGTGGCTATATTAGCCCAGAAACAAATATCTAAGATGTCAGACACCTGCGTGATATTCCCACTGCAAACATTTTATACTCAAAACTGCAACCTGACCGTGATGTTTGGGATGGTTCCTCTGGAGAACAAGGCAGCATAGCCCAAAAGCAGAACAGCAGCATCCTGAGGCAATATTTTATGATGCCAGGAGCTACTCCTGCTTAGCCTGGTGGCTCTGGACCAGAGCAGCAGAGAATGCTGGGCAAGTGCTGGTGAGGAGCCTCTGACACGTCAGCCTACTAAGGCACCATGGCCAAGTCTGATGAGGAGAGGCCATCACTCGTTAGCAGTGCAGCCACTTTCCAAGGTGCAGTGACCTTGGAGCAGGTTCTCAATCCCTCTAGGCTCTTGCCTCTTCATAGGAAAATGAAGGGATGATAAAACCCTTAAGGCCCTGCCAGATTTAATATGCAGAGATTATGCCATTTAGTCTCATCTGCCTTGGGGCTATTCCTTGTCTGTACCTTTAGAAAATGTACTACAAGTCTGTTCCTAGTGGATAATGTACTAAGGATTCCTCTGTGTGGTAATTATTGTAAGAGAAAAGCACAGTGGAGATTATTGAGTCAAGTTTGAAATATCCGAAGCTGTTCCCTACAACAATTTATACTTGAGTGTAACGTCTTACACTGGGGAACACTTGGTCAAGCCAAATGAAATAGGCCTTTGTTCTGCAATACTGCTCAGAGCTTTTTCTGTGCTTATATGCGCTGTGACCCATGGATCTGTTTTTTCAACTGATTTGAATGAAGCCCGTCTTTTTGTGTGTAACGTCTCTACATCTTGGCAAACAATATTTTTGGCTGTTCTCCATATTCAGTTAAATAATCATCAAATATAGTGTTTTTCTTCCTAAAGTCTGCCCTTCTCCTAGCTTGCTTTAGTCTCCAGGGGCAACTTTTGTAGAAGCTGTCTCAAGGCTAGGGATTCAGTTTTAGGAAGAAGTGTAAGAGTATCAGAATAGTAAGAAGCTATAGACCTGACCCACATTTACCTGGCGTTTTGAGTTCCTTTCCCCCGTCCTTTGTCATGTAAGTAAGTGTCCTTGTAGATAGCTAGTCAGGATGGAGTGCATATCAATAGCTTCAGAATTATTTCTAGCTTTAAGGTCTTTTCTCTTAGAGAAAAAGCACAAACTTCGTAATCGTAATCGTAATCGTAATCATGCCAACCTCATTTTAAATCTGCCACTTACTAGATGTAACAATACGGCTGAGCCCCTATTTCTGCAGTTGTAAAATGGAGATATAAAATGGTAGGTAGAATGGAGTAGTATTTCACAGAATTAAATAGGTAAATATTTAGCACATTACCAGTTATACTGAATGCTCATTAATGTTAATTACCTTCATTGTTTCATTGTCTAGCAGAGAGGTCCTAGATAAAGGAGCCAGTAAACTGGTCTCATTCCATTACTAACTCATTACTAAGTATCACAACATATAATATTATTGTCCCCGAGGCTTAATATCTCTACAACTTAGTGCCCCCTGTTATCTAATGAAAATAAAATCATCATGCACAGTGTTTTCAAGTATAAACTGAGATAATAAATGTGTAATTAATTTCAAAAAAAAATTTTTTTAATTTTATTCTTCAAGTAATCTTTACACCCATCATGGGGCTCAAACCTACATCCCCAAGCTCAAGTCTTTTTTTTTTTTTTATTTTAAAAATTTTATTTATTTATTTGACAGAGATAGAGACAGCCAGCGAGAGAGGGAACACAAGCAGGGGGAGTGGGAGAGGAAGAAGCAGGCTCATAGCGGAAGAGCCTGATGTGGGGCTCGATCCCAGATCGCCGGGATCACGCCCTGAGCCGAAGGCAGACGCTTAACCTCTGTGCCACCCAGGCGCCCCGCCAAGCTCAAGTCTTATGCTCTACCGACTGAGCCAACCAAGCACCCCAATTTCAAAAGATTTTTAAAGTACCAATTAATAATACTATTTTTTAGTAGTAGTAAAATTATTATTGACTACTAATCTGACAGTGGAGCCTTTCTGTTTCCAGTGAAATATCTATTGTAATGGGATTGCTGAAAGAGCATGCTATTTTAACAAAATCCCTTTGGACAGATTAAGAAAAAGTACTGAGCCTCTTGTTTTCCATCTTACATAGGAAGATTTATATACTTTTAAACATTTGTATACAAGTTCTTTCATCTTCAACAGCACAACTGTAAAAGATTCAGAGTTTTTGAAGATTGTGCATTTAATTTTTAGCTGAATTGTGTGTAGATCAAATCCATGCATCAGAAAGGCTCCAAAAAGAGAATTTATAGAGACTAGAGAGATGGAGTTAAAATTTTATAAGTCTTTGGGAACTTTAAGTGGGAAAGATGTTAAAAAATGTGTTTTTGAGGCACTTCAAACTATGAAAACTAAAACTTAGAACTATGGGAAACTAATTCTTAGTAAATTCTTAACATGAAAATTATGATGTTAATTTCTTCTGTTACATGTTAAAGACATGTCATTATTAAAATCATTAATTTCACAATGCAAAGATCTATTGGCATTGAAATTTTGTACAAGTTATCTTAAAGCATTTTGTTTTGAAATTAATTCCTGATGTGAAATTTTAATAGTTTAGTATAAAAGCTTAAGCTTTTCTTAAAAAAACAAATTTTAAAATTTATTTTGACTAAGTTTGTTTTTTTTTTTGCGTAAGTTTTTTTTTGCCTAATTTTTTCATTTGTGTATCTGACCTCTTTGAATAGGACTCAGGGTTTTGAAGACATTTGCAAAATGCTTTTGGGTGGTAGATATCTTACCTGTCTTTTTTGATAAATCTCCATTTCCTTACTGGATATTTAAGAGAGAGAGATCTAGATTACTCTGGGATATGTCTCTAAAGCCCTAGCTGCTTGTTCTGTCTGTTGCAGCCTTCTTTTTTTTTTTTTAATATTTTATTTATTTATTTGACAGAGATAGAGACAGCCAGCGAGAGAGGGAACACAAGCAGGGGGAGTGGGAGAGGAAGAAGCAGGCTCATAGCGGAAGAGCCTGATGTGGGGCTCAATCCCGGAACGCCGGGATCACGCCCTGAGCCGAAGGCAGAGGCTTTAACCGCTGTGCCACCCAGGCACCCCTGTTGCAGCCTTCTATTCAGAATTCACTTTCCAGGTGCCAATAGTTAGATGGGCATTTTGTAATTTCCTGTAGGAGTTAAGTGTGCAGACAGAAAAAGTCCTAAAATTGTACTGTTGAGAAAAGATTTCAAAACATGTAAATCATTGATAACATTGTGTTCTATCTAAGATATGCTTAAATTGGTAGAGATCATAGGCTAGGTGTCTATTTTCATGCCATCAGTGATGACAAAGAGGGCTTCACAGATGTTTTTATAGGAGTTTATTGGAGAGCATGTGAGTCCATAAATTTCTATAAGCTGAAATTTCTGGGCACAGCACTGTATCAAAACCATGGCATGAGAGATCTTTTCTACTTAATACCCAATCGTGAAATTTGATTAAACATGAGCCTCCCTTGTTAGAAAGAGGAAAATTCTCATGTTGATAATTTTAGTACTTTAAATTTAATAATAAAATACTAAAGGAAAAAAACCCTAAGATATTTTACAAATGCATATTTTCTGATTTAGAAGTTTTCATAATAGCTACCAATTGAAATAATAATTGAGCACTTATGAATATGAATCACTATACATGTATTATACCATTTTATAAGTCATTATCTCCATTTTATTATTAAGGCCAGAGAGGTTAAATAACCTGGTCCATAGTCATATATCACAAGACAAAACCAGATGTGAACCTAGACCTCTGATTCCAAGTCCTGTGCTATAATGCTTCATATTTATTAATTCATCATTACAATTTTAATAGTGGCTTTATTGCCCAAAATATCTGAACCAAATCACTCCTACATGACCAAATCTGCACTTTGCCTTCATATTCTTACATATTTAATGTCTGGTGGTCAACTTTCATGGTAAAGTGCTCATGCCCACAAAACCTCCGAAATTATCTGCTTATTCCCACAAATCATTTGGCAAATGACAATGTTTTGAAAGAAAGATATTGAATCTAAACCAATTTAAGGTTATGTAAGAAATATTAAAAAACTATTGTATAGAACGGATCATGTTATTCATGCTGCTCTGTGACTTTATTTCAACACTATTTCTTGAAATCTTGACGTGTCAAGGAAAAGCTGTATCATCCTATTACATGCCTGCCTCTGGATACCATAATTTATTTAACCTATTCTATTTGTGTTTGCGGTAATAGCATCTCTGGGTCACAGTACATAGTCACTGAAAGTCTTCTGAGTTTTGTTCATCCCGTATCACTAGGATCCAGTATATCCCGAGGCCAGGTATGTTGGTCCGTAAGTACATAAAATGAAGGAATGAGTAATACCGGACTACATTCCAGAATGGTTTTGATCATTTATGCTCCTGCTACATGTGTATCTGTTTCCCCATATCCTTCCCACAGCCAGATATGAAACTTGACAACTAAGTCCATGTTGTCTTTTTATAAATAAACTGCTTTTAGGGTGAGCGTAGAAGCTCCAAATGATCAGAAACTCTTAGCGGCAGCTGTGTTTGAGGGTGCTCCAGTCACAATACCCACTGCAGTTTTAAAAGGCAGAGTCGGGTTTCTAAACGCTTACTCATAATTCAAGATTTTATGATACCTAAATGTGTAACTTCTTATAATTTTGGAAGTTCAGCTTAGAGAAACTATAAAGTTTTCTATTTTGTTTCCCAAGATATAAAGTCATGTGTTTCACCATTTTTACTGTTTTTAAATAAACCACCAAACAATGTCATTTTGAAATTTATGATGAGGAATTCTGGCATGGGGCTTTAGGCACTAATTATGTATTCATTTTATGCTGATTTGCTGCATTGTCATGTTTTCCAACAGCTCTGAGATAGGGGCTATAATTAAATCAAATCTATAACAAAATATATTTTACTGAGATCAATTTTTTCTATTTCAGTTTATTAGAACATACAGACTAAGATTTTGGGTAGCTTTCTGTGATTATATTATTGTTCCCAAAGTGTACGAATAAAACTTGGAATTATGCTGGTGCTGATATTCAACTGTACAAATGAAGACTGATAATTTTTAACAGGAAAAGATACTTAAATTCTGGCACTTTATTAGAGTGACTTCGAATGTTTTACATAACTTGGCTTTGGAAAGGAAGCTTAATTTAAGCATTTTTTTCCTTTTAGAGCGGAGTTCAAAGCCATCATCTCATTGTCTTATGACTAGCTAAAATGAACATTTACTTTCATTTTAAGCTATTGCCAATTCTTTTGCCAAGTAGGCAGAATACAAATAAATAACTTGTCATTTTCTGAGTTTAGTTGATATCAATACATTTTACTGTGTATTTTGTCTTTGGTCAAATGCAAAACACAGCTTTTTGCAATTTAGAAAGACCTCCAGCTTCTGGATTTGTTGAGGCTGTAGTTGTGGTAATATGATCTTCATTCTAAAACTGTAAAACATCATATCGTTTTCTCAATTTATACCACTTTAATCTTATATTCTGAATCAATCAATTAATTTAAACAGTTGAAATAATATTTTGAACAGGATTTAAGACAGAAGTAATCTTTGGATTTCATTAACTTAAAAAGGGGTCCAAAACGTTTATTAAAGAAAAACAGAACAAACTTGTAACTTAGTAGAAGCCCTTCTTTTCTGCCCTGATGGGGATTAGTACTTTTTTATTTAAGGAGTTTATTTAAAGGGGAGGGTGGGAATTGTAAAATAAAATATTTAAATAATTTGCATGATTTAAAATTCTGTAAATGCCCATTTATTCACCAGTCTTCTGCTGAAGGACGAAGACCTTTTATTTGTATAAGAGCACGTCAATGTGCGTTTCATATTATCTCTCTGTAAACCCCAACTGCATCATCAGTGATTTCCAGCTTTCAGTACATTAAAGTGGAATGAGCACTAAGATACTTCGAAGGAGTATAAGTAAAATCCTTCTAAATTTTACAGACTTTTCCCTAAAATTTTAAGATCATCTCACACCTAACTCAAAAAAAAGCATTTTTTTAGTGAGTTGCCTTTATCAAATATATGCAAAGCATTCAACATAGTTTTATAAAAATAATTATCTTTTTCACTTTCACATTTAATTTTTTATAACATTTACTTAAATTGCACAATTAGAAAAACAGATATGCTTGGCATAATGAGATTTGAGGGCAAACACATGTTAAATCCACCATATAATAAATTTTAAAAATAAATAAATAAATAAATTTTTTAAAACTTAGAGTTCATCATGGAAAGTTTGAAGCATACATAAATATAGAATCAAAAAATGAACTTTTGTGTCCCCATCACCCAAACTAAACAGTTACCAACATTTTGCCATTCTTACTCATCAATTGATTTCCCTCCAACTTTTTTTTTTCCTGGAGTATTTTAAATTAAAACCTGGACAAATTCCTATTTCTAAATTCTTCAATTATCTCTAACAGATGAAAAAATTTTAATGTACACATATAGTACTATTATTACAGCTAACAAACATAACAGTAATTTCTTAAAATCTTTTTTTTTTTTTTTTGGCTTATTTATTTGAATCAGGATCCAAACTAGGTCACATATTGCATTGGGTTGATACATCTCTTAGGTTTCTTTTGGTGAATAATACCCCTTACTCCCCTACCTTTGCATGTCATATATTTGTTGAAAATCATGAATCGTTTGTCCTGCAAAATTTCTTGCATTCTAGATTTAGCTGATTGTTTTCTTATGGTGCCGTAAAATATGTTGCTACTTGCCCACCCCTCATATTGCCTATGAATTGATACATAAATTAGAAGCTTGATTAAATTGGGTTCCTGGTTTTTAGCAATATACTGGATAGGTGGTGCTGGATGTGTCATTAAATCAGGAGGCACTCCTGTATCTAGAGATAATGGAAATTTTAAATAAAGTAACAATAGCTAAGGCATATATCATTTAATATGTGCAAGGCACTATTCTAAACATTTTACGTATATTATTTCTTTAATCTTTACCAGACGTCTTTGAAGTAAATGTTCTCATTACCTGGGTACAGTTAAGGAAAGTAAGGCACAGGGAGGCTTAGTCACTTGCTCACGTCCCCAAGTCTGGATTTGGTCTGGTCCCTGGCACTCAGCCTGCTGAATTTGTGCTCCATGGCAGCCTGTCATTCTGTCTCTTGAAAGCACTGACATTTCTAAATTAACGCTAAAAAGAAGTGTGTTCCAGACCCTTCTAGTAAACATACTGTCTTAATTCTGTAAGCAAATAAATGTTAAAGGGTATGTATTTTAAATAAAAAAGGCACTTTTAAACTATGTTGTTTACCTCATCTACCTTCTTTGAAAATAATACCTTGTAAAACCTATATTTATTTTCTTACTCTGATATTTACTCTCACATTTACAAATTGTGATATTTCTTTGTCCTAAAGTGGAACTTTTCATGGAAAATGAATTTACTTCCCTTAGGTAAATATTTTCCAATATCAAGAAGTATAAGGTGAGCTCTTTGAAATTAATAGCAATTTATAATTTTCGATAGCCGTAGCATTTTAAAAAAATTTATTACAGTTTTTGTTGCTTCTTTTGCTTACTTAAGAATGAATATTATAGTGTCTTCTCAAACATTTTGGCTTACCAGCAGAACCCACTTTACGTTTCCATTACACATTCTTATCTTATTATTATACTTTTAACTTTATGGATCTTCATGTAGTTTTTCTCCTTTTAAATCCCTTTATATTTTGTTATTATGTACTCTTCATCCTTTTTATTATCCAGATTTTACATAGATATTTCTCTTTGTAACTACAAATAATCTAGTTCTTATGCCTAAAAATAATGCCCTTCTTTGTTGACATATTCTTAATAAAAGTGATGCATTTGTTCTTTTTATTCAGAATTCTAAGTATATACAAGGGCATGACTTACCAGCATCTTATAAGCACCAATCCTTCACTCATTCATTCAACAAACTTGCCTTGAGCATCACATCAAAGATAAGTAAAACATGGGCCCTGCATGAGGTCGGAACTAGAAGTCAGGTCAGGATGATGACATCTACTTCATACAGTGATCACAACAGAGGGGAGGGAGAACTAGGGGTCAGGAGCAACAGACCCCTCTGAGAAGAGACCAGCACTGATTTAAGAGTTTTAAACCCATGTGGATGAATGTACATTGTATTTTCAGAGGTTGCAAACCTAAATGTCCATAAAAACCAGACAACAAATATCCATGAGTAAAGTGGATCAAATGTATCATTAGGGAATGGTGGGGACTGTTACAACTAAGATCATATGCCTGATCTAAAGGCATTTATATTCAAATATATGTTTAAAACATAGACTCAGCCATGCAAAATGTGGCTGGGCTGTCTATTTGTGGCTCTGGTAAGTCTAAATACACAAAAGGCATAGTGTTTTGAAGAACCACCTAGGCAATAAATGTGTTCAGTGGACCAAGTCAGTTATATACAGTTATATAGAATATTTGGTCCAGAAGTGAGTACCTGGGGTTTCAATCTACATTGAAAAAAATAGATGGGGGACAAAAATGTGAACAAAAAATAGTGGCAAAATCATTTTGATCCATAAAATGGGGGATAGTGTTCCCAGTGAAGTAGCAGTCAATTGCTACAAGGTCAGGGATTCTACTGGATTACTGTTAAGCAGACCAAGTGCATGTTTAGTGTTTTAGCACCAGAAGGACAACATAAATAATCTGAAAAACAAACAAAAAACAAACCCAAACAACTTTGGTCTTCCTTTCATGAATTGTACAGTTTAATGGATTTTTAAATTGATATGTAATTAGGGATGGAAGAAGAACCATATTTTCCCCCCAGGACTTCATGGCCACTATACACCTTAATCTGGCCTAAATAAGGCAATAAAATTTAAGATTCCAAGAATAGAGGAGTTAGGTGTTTGGCTGAAGAGCGGACTCAGGGTGACTGGGCATGGGTGTTGGAAGCTAGGCTGAATAACAAAATATGGTCATATTCTGTTTATATGAATATACAGCCCTCTGGCCATTAAGACTTCTTCCTCCCCCCAAAAAATTCTGAATGCCTCTTTATAATTAATATTTGATATCTGTTGTACTAGCTATTAAGAGAGATTCCCAAACTTACAGATTTGTGCTCTGTATTAATTTTTGCACTAGACATGCATTCATTCTCTCTTGCAGGGATTTGTAGACATTGATTCTAATCAGTGCTTAAAGACTACTTTAGAAAGAATTAGGTTGAATGTTTTGAAAGTTATATGAGATAATTGAATAATGTAGATGTGTAAAATGACTTTTAAAAGCTTTCACACAGTTAATAACTTTGCAATTATTTCTCCGTGGTTTCCATTTTTAAATATTGATATTATGAAAAATAATACATACTCATAGAATTCTTACTGTATTTTTACATACTAGTGAAATAAAGGTATCTTTTTCTCTCACCAAATACCAGACTTTGATCATGTAGGGTTTATAGTAATATGCATTTACTAATATCTTCAAGTTATCTTTTTATTATATATGAGAAAGGTCTTTCAGATGTAGCAGAAATACTCAAATATGTGCTTGGCACATCATAGCATGGCTTACCATGAGCTTTTGAATATCTTGAACCTTTTCTTTAAAAGATTTGAGAACATTTCTTTCCTTGATCCTATTTGGAAGCCATGTTTACAAAGAGTTATTTAAATACCTGGTGTTTGGTTTCTTCACACAAATCAGCTAGGTCATAGGTGAATCATTGTATGTGAAATGTAAATAAAATTTACAATGGAGTGAAAAAAGATAAACTGTCAGGTTAAATTCTCTTTGATCTTTTTTTGTTCTGTGTTCACTTATGATTAGAGAAACTCTAATTTGTCTCTTCAGCAGTACTAACCATCTTTATGTTCATTTGAAAATGTCCATGGTTTCCAGCATGTTTCAGTGAAGATTTTTATTTTATACGTGTTTTATGTAGCTATGAAAATCAGTAGATGGCAAGTTTCTTAAAATTGGGCAATTCACTTAAATAATTAGAAACAGTAAAAGAAAGAAAATTCCATTATTTTTATCCTCAGTGATTGAAGAAAATTCTGCTGAGAGATCCATGGTATCCAGCTTTTACTATTTGCTGACTAATGCCAGAGTCCTAATCCAGTTCTGGCTATATGTTTTTTACAGTGTTCTTGGTGATAGAATAAGCAGTCTACCTTGTTAAGTCACAACAGTATGTAACATCTTCCACCAAATATTCATTTGGGTTAGAAACCTTAAATGAAAGCTTGATGAGCTTGATGCTTATAGAGGAGGTCATAGTTTGGAGCTGATTTTAAATTGGTTTCCAGCTTCTAGTTCAACTTACTAGAGATAATGTGGAAGGCAACATATAAGATAATGTTGAGGGCTGTGTGAAATGACTAAGACCCCTTTCCTAAAGTTACCTGGTTATTGTTGGATAGTTAGGTTGCTCACGATAAAGATGATTAAAGAATTAGAATTAGTCATGAAGATATCCCAAAGACCTAGCAGATGGTCTGTTGCATCTGGGCCAAATAGCTATTGCAAAGAGTCTATACCAAGCTTTGTCTGTATAATAAGGAAATTATATTATGTATATATATATATATGGAGAGAGAGAGAGAGAGAGATACTTTTATTTTTTTTAATGTAAACATATCTTTTTTTTTTTTTTTTTAAGATTTTATTCATTTATTTGACAGAGAGAGAAAGAGACAGTCAGCAAGAGAGGGAACACAAGCACGGGGAGTGGGAGAGGAAGAAGCAGGCTCCCAGCGGAGAAGCCTGATGTGGGGCTCGATCCCATAACGCTGGGATCACGCCCTGAGCCGAAGGCAGACGCTTAACAACTGAGCCACCCAGGCGCCCCAGAGAGAGAGATACTTTTAATGTTGTGTGCATTTAAAAAACTATGGAAATATAAGGATAAATTTAAAAATATTGATTAGTTTCCAGTTATCTTTTGTCATTGTGTAAATATTTTCTTAAAAGACAAGAGTGGGACGCCTGGTTGACCCAGTCAGAAGGGCATCCTTCTCTTGATCTCAGAGTTGTGAGTTCGAGCCTCAGGTTGGGTGTAGAGATTGCTAAAAAAATAAATAAACTTAAAAAAAATGTAAAAAGTAGAATTATTATCATGATAGGACCTTTGGATTTTTTAACGTTGAACTAGTCTTCATTACATACTCACCAGAATGACTAGATGTCTGATAACATCAACATTGGTGAGGATGGGAAACACTACAACCTTCAAAAGTGTTTGTGGGAATATAAAACTTTGGAAGGAGATTTGGCAGTTTCTTCTAAAACTAATCATCTACTAAATACATACTGCTAATACTCCAAGACCAAGCAATTCCAATCCTAGGTTGTTGGGTTTTTTTTTAAAGATTTTATTTATTTATTTGACAGAGAGAGAGAGACAGCCAGTGAGAGAGGGAACACAAGCAGGAGGAGTGGGAGAGGAAGAGGCAGGCTCCCAGCAGAGGAGCCTGATGCGGGGCTCGATCCCAGAACGCCGGGATCACACCCTGAGCCAAAGGCAGATGGTTAACGACTGAGCCACACAGGTGCCCCCAATCCTAGGTTTTTACCTATGAGAAATGAAAGCATATGTCCACGAAAAGATTGTACAGGAATGTTCCTAGCAGTATCATTCATGGTTGCCTCCAAACTGCAAATAATTTACATGCCCTTCAGAGAAGAATGGATAAAGAAACTATGGTATAGTCATATAATGGGATACTTCTTGTCAATTGAAAGTTACAATCAGGATAAACTACTGAAATATGAAATAACATAGATAGATCTCAAACCTTTATGCTGTGTTAAAAAAAGCCTTATACAAGAGTACATATTGTTTGATTCCATTTTTATGAATGTTTGTGGGTGGGTATGAGCATTGACTGGAAGGGGGCATGAGGGAAACTGGTGGTGCGCTAGGAATAATCTTGATCTTGATAGCAGTTCAAAGTAGACCGATATGTGCATTTGTCAAAACTGATTGCGTTTAAGATTTATGCATTTCACAATAGGTAAATCTTACTTAAAAAAAAAAAAAAGAACCATTACAAACATTGAACTCTAGTCAATGATATATATGCTGAAGGGGTTAGGAATGAAATGTACTAATGTCTGCAGTTACTTTGAGATGCACCAAAAAATAAGATAAATTGATGGATAGATACCTGGTTGGATAGAGAAATGGATGGATACATCTGAGACAAAGCAGATGTAGAAAATGGTAATTATAGAATTTAGGTGGTGGATAATGGGTTTTCCCTAAACAATTCTTTCAAACTTTTCGGTATGTTTGAAAATTTCCATAATAAAATGTTGGGGGAAAAATGAGTGTTCTAAAAAAGACATCCCTTTTTGGAATTTATTCTAATTCAGTCTAAAGATATGGTTACATTAAGTTTTTCCTTTTTTGTCCTTTTTACAAATTAAAATTTTGTCTTATCCAGTAACATCGTCTTAATTGCATTTAGCTTATTACCTTTACAAATCATACTCCTTGGTTGCCACGCGTATAATCCAATGATTAGTTTAATAATATTTATTGGGCACTGTATTCATTTCCTGTTGGTACTATAACAAATTACCACAAACTTTGTAGCTTAAAAACGGCGATGCCAGAAGGCTTCAGTCAGGCTTTCCCTCTCACCCACAGAATGGCCTGGGCTGAGTCATCTCCTGGCCTCGGCTGCAAGTGAGAACAAAGATAGGTGTTGACATTCCAGAGCTCTCTACTTCCCCTTCACCACAACCTTCCAGCGAAAAGATTGCCCGTTATGCGGAATGTCTTCAACAAGAAGAACGAGCCATCCCACGTGAAATATTTTTGGTGATTTCAGTGATATTTCCTTAGAAAATGCAAAAATGGAAGATATCAGAAACTTGAAATTCAGTAGAAGTCTTGCCAAAATAGCACCCAGTCATAGCGGATTTCTAAAAAGAAACCAAAACTATGGCTGTAAAATACTCCCGAAAGAGAAGGCCGATGTGGGGAGTGGGCGCAGGCTCTTCTCACCTAGATGCCCGACCACCCCCTGGAAGCTCAGGGCCAATGTGGCACCCATGAAGATGGCTTCGTCCGACACCGAATCTGACCCGAGGAACTGTGAGGACAGTCTTCCAGCGACAGCCGAGATAAAACGTCCCAGAGACAAGCCGGGAAAACCCCTGTCGTGGAGAGCGGGAGGGGCTGTAGGTCTCTGAAGAACAGAGAACCACCCGTGGAAAGTATATCCTCTGAAGCGCATATTTGGGAAGAGAGGAATTTTCGAACACCCAAAGAGAATCTACTAGAAAATTGGATTCTCCAGACAGTCATGAGGAGGAAGTGAAACAGTTGCTGGGAAGCTTGATGGAATCGTGTAGAGAAAAAGAAACAGGCGAAACAGGGTGCCGGAGCACCACCGGCAGTGAGGAACAACAGATAAAGGCGCTGGTACAATCGGATCCCAGCCTAACCGAGAGCCTTTCCCCGCCCCGGAAGCCGGTCCGCCAATGGCGTCGGCCCGCCCGGCCTTTGGCCGGCAGCACCTGCGCAGTTGCGGTGGAGAGCTCGCTCCTCACACAGTCGCGCTTCCGGGGTCACAGCCTCCCGTAGCGACGCTTCCTTCCTTGCCCTAAGTCTGGACCCTGGACACTGGGGCTCGGCAAGCCCTTGGCCGCCCGAATGAGGCGGCGCCTCCAGGCGAGGCGCTCTCCGAAGCCACCCGTGACAGCCCGAACGAAGGCAACCACGGCCAAGCAGCAGGCCGTCCCCGGCAGACGGCGACACCAGCTTTAGGGTCACGGGGTATTACCACGGGGACTACAGGGTAGCCTCTGCTGCTCTCTCAGCTTTCTGACCTGTTCTGGTTGAGGGGCCAAGTCAGATTTTTGTTCTGTCTTTAAAGTCTTCATCCGGTAACCCTGAGCGATTACAGAGCAGTAACCCCAAATAAATTCTTCTGGAGCCACGTACAACGGAAAGGCAAGTCATTCTACTTTTTGTAAAAGAGAAATTTGTCTCCTTTCCTTTTTAAATTCACAAAAGGAAACAAATCTCGAACCAGGCACAGTTACACATTTCTATTTACAAACAAAACAAAAACCCTGCAAATATTTATTCTCTCACAATGTGGAGGCCAAACATCCAAAATCAGTTTCACTGGGTCAAAATCAGGGTTTCACCTCCCTCCGAGGGCTCTAGGGAAGAATCTGTTATTTCTCTTTTCAGCTTCTGGTAGCTACCAGCATTCCTTGACTTGCGGCCAAATCACTCCTGTCTCTGCCTCCAGTAATTTTGCCTTTTCCTCTCCTGTGTCAAATCTCCATCTGCCTCTCCCTTATAAGTACACTAGGTACTGTTTTAAGAACCTACTCAGATAAGCCAGGATAATCTCCCCATCCCAAACCCTTAATGTAATCACATCTGCAAAGACCCGTTTTCCATGTAAGGTAACATTTATAGGTTCCATGGATTAGGAGTTATCTTTGGGGGCCGTTCTTTCAGCCTGCTACAGGCATTTTTTTATGTGGCAAGTTCTGTGCTAGGGCCTACATAATATTAATTAACATCTAATGGCTTACTGTGTCTCTGGTGCTGTCCTATGTGCTTTACTTTCCTTTAACTAAAGAGATAAAATGACTTAACGTGAACTTATTGAACCATACATTTTTTTCTTGCATATGCCAACTATTAAAGCCCCAACATGCTAGTTTTCTGAGAGACGTGCGTTAGGAAATTATATTCTGTTCTAAATAACACTGTCTTATTTGTGTGGAGGATGTTAAAGTTGACAAGATTGTGAATTCCCCTTGGGAAGTGACTTGGCTTATCCATCTTTGTATCCGTATAGTTAGGGGCATAGTAAGGGTTAGTAAATGTTTGTTGAATAGCTAACAGAGCCTTTGCAAACATTATGAAATGTACCCTTTATAAAATCCTTGGAGGTAGATATTGTAATTTCCATTTTAAAGAAAAGATTTAGAAAAGTTGAATTACATTTCTAACACCAGGACTGTGTATACAAACACAACTTTGACAGTCTGAGCATCTGAGACATATTTCCATTATCAGTAACTGATTGATTTCGTGCATGAAACATTAAAATTTAGCAAAATTCTGATGTAGCTAAGTCTATTTTATTATTACACTATGTTATTAATCATGTGCAATATAGTTTTAATTTTTAAATTTTTTGAATGGCCAGTTTCTCGTGGATTAAGTCCATAGTGGTGTTAAGAAATGAAAGGAAATTTTCTAAACGATGCAGAATAGTTTGATACTTTTCTGTTAGCCTTTCCCCAGAACCGCTTCAAGCATATCTAGTCTTTTTTTAAATTTAAATTCAATTAATTAACATATAGTGTATTAGTTTCAGAGGTAGAGTTCAGCATATCTAGTCTTCTTTGTAGCTTCTTTGAACATCTGATTTTTTTAAGTCATTGATATTATGACTCTAAGAAATAATCATACTTTCCTCTTTACTTTGGTTCCTTGAAAGCTTTTCCAAAATTTTAACCCACTGTAGAGGCTTTTCAGGACTGAATCATATGAATCCCTTTAGGGTAAGTATACCCCTGACTCACTATTTTACTGTCCATATTTCTTACCTTTCTTGCCTTAAATATTTCTTTTATAGTTTTGTATCCATTTCTAGTGGAATAAGGCCAGATATAAGTAAACAGATAAAATATATTCAGGTCCCTTACTAATGATGAAATATGTGAATATGTTGTTATATATTCACTATTACATATATGTTATATAGGAAGAATTATTGCACGTGTGTGTTATGTAACAAGAATTATTGCATATATGTTATATGTGATATAGTATGCTATATATTTGTTTTGTTATGCATTGTGTTTATTGTTTTCTTCTTTTTCCTCTTTACAATATTCTTTCCTCAACCTTAAGTCAAGCCACTAATTCAACTAGTGTATCCCTGAGTTTATATCACATTTGCTGACTTGCTTATACTATTGCCCTTTATATTTTCTTTCACCTTAGTATGATGTGACCTTAAATTGCCATTATTTTCCCCCAAATCCCCAAGTTTGCCAAATGGCCTAAGTGTATTGTGTGTCTGATGACTAGGTATTTACCTTTCAGTAAAAGATAACAAAAAGGAATTT
This sequence comes from Ursus americanus, assembly GCF_024610735.1. Taxonomy (NCBI): domain Eukaryota; kingdom Metazoa; phylum Chordata; class Mammalia; order Carnivora; family Ursidae; genus Ursus; species Ursus americanus. The sequence goes on from NC_142131.1 coordinate 4,525,223, forward strand.
GTGGTCTAATTTTATTTTATTTTTTATAAGATTCTGTCATTTCCAAGGTAGAACTCATGATACTCTCAGGACCCATGGAAGCACAAAACTGAGCAATTGATTCCAAGCACATTTACCTGACATCCCTTTCAAACGCCTGGCATTGCTCTTGCCTCTTTATTCCACTAATGACTTTTAAAAACAATAAACTCTCTTCTCAACTCTCAATCTTGCTTTTTCTTCAGGATAGCAGAATGTAATCCTTTATTGGGTACTTGAGCAAAGTGGTTTGTGTGTGTGTGTGTGTAGAGCAGGAATCTTAATATTGTTACTCCCTTTTGCTATATGGTTTGGTGCTTATGTAGACAGAACTGTAACTATAATCAACAGTAGAGCATTGAGAAATATGCCAGAGATGTGGCGTTCATTTTGATTTATCGTTTAAAATAACATAAAGCTGAGTACCAGGTATGGGAGTGTTGCTTGTTCTTGCGGGCTGTCAGACATGATGTTGCCTGCAAGGTACCCACTGTCTGAAACAAATGGTGAAATGACCTTCTTCCTTCTCCATGCTTTTGCAACTTTCTGCAAGGGGAAATTGGGTAAATGCTTCCCTCCATGGTTTCTATCAGTCTTACACGCTGGTTTCATCAGCTTTCCACAGCTCTCCCCAGGAAAAAAAAGATGTGGTTTTTCCCTTCATAGGGAATAGACTGATAACTAGTCCAAACGAAGCAATCTGGATTTTAGTGATTATGATATTTCAGGGGCTAGGCTGCTAAAATTATTTCGTTAAGTGCATTTATAACAATCATATTTTTGTTGATTTAATGACAGTATTGGTAAGGGAAAATGTATTTGTTAGGAATTATATTCATAAAGGAATATACATATATGCACACATGCATGCACACATACCTACCACATACTCTTTTGAATATAAATTAAATGGTTGATGAACAAGTCTTTTCAATGATGGATAGACTTAAGAGAGAATCCTCTAGATGTATATTTTAGAGGCAAATGGACTTTATATTAGAAATAATTGAATCGGCCTGGTAGCCAGAAAAACTAAGTAAGGTTCAATAGCCTTTCCCTGGAATTTCTAAAGTTCATTCTATTGTATTTATGTAAGTGTCACTTAAGAAGAAAATTTGCAGGACTTTGTTTCTATAGACTTCAGATAGATAAAAATGAACTGAAACCAGCCATCATCCTTCTGCTGGGATTTACAAAATGTAAACTGCATACTTTTCATAAGCGAATTCTTGGTTGATGCCCCTTATTGCCATCTAGAAAAGTGTGGACTGTTTTTTTTTTTTCTTTTTTTTTTGAAAAAAAAGTGTAATTCTTATTTCTTTTTTTAAGTAAAAAGTTATCTCTCTGTATAAATCCAGTGTACCCAAACAACTAAACACAACCTGCATCCTCTTTTTCTGTAAATGTTGGGGCAAAGATTGTTTCACCTCTGACATGAACATTAATTATGTAATGATATGGGAGAAAATAAGAATAAAGCAGTGGTAGTTTCGAGCTTCAGAAGTAGGTTTTATGAATTCAGCAGTGATGATACTTAGGCCTCAGAGGGTTCAGAGTTCAATCTAGCTGAGCATTAGTAAAGTCAAATTTATATAATGTCCCTGCCTTCATCAAGCCCATATGATCTTTCTTTTTTATTCTTTGTGAATGAACTATGTGGGTTACGTTTTTACCACTGCTTGCCCTTTTCCAGCTCCCTAATCCAGAACTCCTTCCTCATTCCTTCTGTTTTAGAACTGACAAGAAGGCTTCACTATACTTTTCTCCCAATTGCAGAATTCGTTTATGTAATCATTACTGAAAATCACCTGTAAAAATTCTTCTACTGGCTTTTGATCAGGGCAGAAATTTTCTAAGTTTAAAGATTAATGACAAAGTCCAGGCTTCCTGAGTATGAATGCTTGAAGCATATTGAAAACATTTGGAATGGAGAATGTTGACTTCCTTTCTTTGTATCTTAGTAGTGCTATCTAATTATAAGCTTTCAAAGATATCAAATTAGGTGCCCTCTTCATTGCATTTTAAAATAAGTAATCTATTTCTTTTCCTTTCACTCAAACCATTCCTCAAACAAAATTTTGAATGATACACTTGTATGTTTAGAATCATTGTTAGCCAAAGTGAAACCATTCTTTTGACTTTTATAAATTGTCTTTACCTACTGTGTTTTATAGTCTTCTGAGAATTTGGCTTATCCAAAAAGAGATTGTGTGCCTTCCCAAGTGAGAAGGAAACCTTTTGTCAGCATCTTGTCTGAGTTAACTCCTTGGCTACGCAGGTCATGGCAGGTCTATGTTGAACATCAGTCTTTGGCTCTATCACAAAACTAGTATTGAAGCACAGGCCAGCTCCCAGAGTACAGAGGTTAAAGAGGCAATTAGTCACTACAAAGCCGACTTGTGGTGTCTTCTGGTAAGGAAGTACTTAACTCTTTCCTGAATGATGCCTGAAATCGCATCTTCTGAGTGCTTTTATATTCCACTAAAATAATTTAGTCTTAAGTCTTAGCCATTTTAAATCAAAGGTAAATATAAAGTATATTATGCCTCATGAATTGAGACTTTCTTATCAATACTCATAGCAGTTAGGGTAAATGGGGTAGAGATGGGCAGGGAGATTATTATCAATTATATGTTTAATAGTCCACCTTAATTTCACTTTAGTTATCTGGAAGCCTAACAATCTCTTTGAAATATTTCTAGCTCTACAATTAAGGTTGTTATTTATTATTGGTGGTGGTGGTAGGGCTTGGTTTAGAGCTTTCCAGAATATTGCCTCACTTTTTTTCAGAAAAGGAGTGGCTTCTGATGAATTATAATTCACTAAACTGGACCATAGTTTTATATGTTTTTATATTCTTGAGTTTTTTAAGGGCCTGAGCTTTTGCTTCCACACAATAAATTTTTGTAATATGTAAGATAATAAAACCTTCTCTTCTGTTCTCTATCTAAAATATGCCAGAAAACCATAAAGATAGCACCAGTCTTAACTGTATCAACATTGTGCAGTGCTTGGGTTCCCCCAGAGTTATTGGTCATAAATTGATGGCACCCCAAAAAGCTGAAAGGAGGGAGGAGGATTCTTAACTTTTCCTATTTCAAAGTAATGACATTTTTTTTTCCCCACTGAAGAACAAGTAAACTGCTGAATTAGGAAGTCTTGCCTTTACATTTCCCTCCCCCTTTCTCTTCTAGCATTTCCTTTAGTCCTGAAATAAGTTAACTATTTTCAGTGATATGATTTTTCTGCTCCTAGGTGGAAATATGATTATCAACAATAACAAAAATAAACTGTAGCTGATCTATCAAGGTTGTAAGTGTTACATCCATCATTTTATAATAATGTGGCTTTCTGATTATATCTTTTAATATTTCTAACACGTAGTTTGCACTCAATAAAACATGGTTGAATTAAATAAATAAATAAAACCATAGAATCTTTTTTCTGTCTCTTGCGTGTTTTGAGGAATGCTTAGAAGAAGTGAGCTCAAGTTGTTATATAATGACTTAATGTAGTAGTGGTAAAAGGATGGAACAATGGCTAAAATTAAAAGCAAGACTTTGGGATATATCTGAAATATTAAAGCCAAAGCCAAGTTTATCACAAGTTTGTTAATCTCCCTCCCCCACCCACTTTGGAAGAGCCTTTAACCATCTTGTTTCTTAGTAGCTTAAAGAAGAAGTGCATTTTTTAAATAGTGCAGGCTTCATTCTATCTGAAATACATTTTTAAAGTACTGTAAGAAATAAATTAGAACATGTTTTACTATATAAACAAAGAAACAAAATATTTCTGTAAGAGCTAGTTTGTAATGGTCTTTCCTAAATATATTAGAAAATATTGTTGTTGCTGTATAACTCCTTTTTTCACTGCTAACTCCTACTTACTCACCAGTTGGGAAACCCACCTGATGTTAGAGACACTTAGGGAAAGAGTGGTCCAGAATGAATCAACAATGGCAATATCTGCTCTCCCTCCCTCAAAGATGTAACACCTCTGTTGGCAAAGGTGCAAACCCATGGAACTTAAGTTTCAATAACATTTCCATTTAGAGGCCACTTACTAAAGTCTCACTAAAAAAATAACTACTATTCTCATTTTGTAACCTTTCACTACCTCTGTGTGACAAAATGGGCATCAGTTCTCCACTGTTTTAAGTAGCAAATGCCTAAATTAATCTTAGATTCACTAATCAGATATTGGCTTTCCAGAGAATAACATTTGGTAACTGAGAACTTAATGAGTGTCCCAAGATAACTGTTGTTAACTGGTGGAGCTGGTGACATTTTGCATGTCACTGCTAGTCTTTGCCCCTGTGGTATATTAAGAACGTGCTTTGAGCAAATGCTTTAGCATTTTCATTGCAAGTCAACCTTTAAAAAAAAAAATCTCTCTTGCAGTGAACATCTCTTCTATGAGAATATTTTTGGAAGTTTATGTGAAAAATTGACTTGTGTATATGTTTGGTACTGTGTTGTTAATGGGATAGAGTAGAAGAACATTTACAAGAAAATGTACCATAAAATACAAAGGGCATTGAACATATCATTTTGATGCCTGTGTCTTTTCATTTGTCATTATGTGTAGTTGTGTAGCAATAACTACTACATATTATTTTTGTGAGGTTAAGGTGTCATATTACTAGAAAAAGTAACTATAAATAGAATGCTTATAGATGAGATTATAGTCATATGTAATAAGGGGGAATGTACTGTTATTAGTAGATTATTGAACTGATTCATCTTGTACATGTTTACCTGTAAATATGTCTTTTTTTGTATAAATAAAATCTTTTATGTAGGGCATTTTCTGAAAGCAGGATATACCTGTAAATCATGCCAATTCACTTGCTACACTGGGATCGGATTATTCTTCAGTAAAACTCAATTTGAGGATTTAGAAAAATCAATCAAATATCATTATTCTTTCTATATGATGCCAAATTGTGTTTTGGTGACCTCTGCTATCATTTAAATGACCTGAAGTCAGGATGAGCCTTCGTAGCACAGAATTGTACTAAGTTTGCTCCCTTGTTGCTCTCTTTAGATCTTGTAAATCCTTTTTATTCCTTTTTCATTTGTATGTGTCTGTGAGTTGCAGCTTCTTATGCTTTTACCCGTTTATAAGCTATATAGCATAGGGTGGCTTGTTGTTTTGTTTAGTTTCGAGAAATGATGAAAATGAAGTTCTATTCCTTAAACCCCCCAGTAGATCACTTTTACAGTGTGTTTGCATTTCAGGAGTTTTAAGGTTTTATCTACATGTTTATTCAATCTTAAAGATATCCATCTCCCGGTTGTACTTATTTGCCAGTTACTTTACAGCCCTTTCCATACTTTTTATTTTAAATCTGTGGGGTTGTTTTTGTCTTGTTGCATTTTTTCCTCTGCTTGAAGATGTATCTATTATTCAAATATAAAAGTGACTTAGGAAAGAACATCCTAAAGTTTATTTAGAAATTCACCAAGCCCATACTAATGCATCTCTAATGGGCACATTTCTTTCCACACCTCTAAGGTGATTGAGCCTGTCCTTTAAAGTGAGATTTGCAAACCAGTGTCTGGCAGCTCCAATTAGCTTCTTTTGGGTTTGAAGCACATCACAAACAGTAACAAGGTCTCCCAGGACACTCCTCTTGCAAGCAATGTAGTCATATTTCCTCATTAGTTCTTTTCAATTGTCACTAATGCCATGTTCCAGCTTTTGAGTAGGAGACAAAAAACATAAAAATTTGGTATGTATGTAGAATGGGCCATTGTTTTCCATAATTCAAGGCTCTTTTGAATTCCTTTGATAGTTTTGAAGCTTACACAGCTTAATTCATTAACCTTTACCCTTCACATAAATCAGGTGATTAGGAATCTATTGCTAAGGAGACAGATTTTCCCTCCACTGAAACTAAATAAATGCCTTCTCAGAAAAAATTCCTATATAGCTGACAAAAGTAACCTTTTTGTTGCTTTTCAGATTTCATCAGATATTTCAGGTGCATTTTAGAATATTATTAAAAGCAAGTGAACATTAACATTGCGTTATTATAAATAATAATTCTGGATGCTTTGGATACTTTGGAGCAGATGTTCTTATGCTTTTTGGAGTTCTAGAAGAGTTTATATGTATATATGTATGTATACCTCCGCGCGTGTGCGCGCACACACACACACACACACACACACACACACTCAACAACTGTTATGAATTTACAGTGGTTGCAGTTTTAAAAATTTTCTTCAGGGGCACCTGAGTGGCTTAGTCGGTTAAGTGTCTGATTATTGATTTCGGCCCAGGCCGTGATCTCAGGGTTGTGAGATGGAGCCTGCCTCAAGCTCTGTGCTGAGCATGGAGCCTGCTTAAGATTTTCTCTCTCCCTCTCCCTGTGCCTCTCCCCCATCCCTCTCTAAAAGATAGATAGATAGATAGATAGATAGATAGATAGATAGATAGATAGATAAAATTCTCTCCCTCTGTAGCACCCTCCCCTCGCCCCATGCTCTCTTTCTCCCAGCAACAACAAAGTTTTTTTTCTTCTGAACCCTGCCAAAGAATAAAAGAAGAAAATAATTTGAGGGTAGGCAATTCAGAATAAACTAAAATATATTGAATCTAGGACATTTGATTTGGAGAAACTCTTCATATAGGCCCTCATGTTATTGAGAATGAGAATATGGGGTTTCAAAGGAAAGGTGGTTCTATGGTTTCATGAAGGTGAGAATAGAGTAGATTTCTCCAGATTTTTTTATTCCTTCTTGTTAAGGTACATCTCACTTTATTTCTCAGAATTTGGGAAAATTTAGTAGGCTTGTGTTTGATGTTCATGGGCTAGTCTAAGAATATTTGATTTTCTGCAGTTTTCCACTATGCCATTTTCCCATTATTAATTTCTCCTTAATAATCTTATAGATTGTCACTTTCCCTAAGGATATAATTTTTTACCCAAGTTTTAGAATCTTTATGTTATCATGCATGAAATGAGAAGTCTTTGAATGTACTGACCTATAGAAGATGTCAGTCATATAATATTCTGAAGTTTGTCCTTAGGGATAGTGGGAACAGGGGGTGGGGTGAAGAATGGGAAAAATTTGAATTCTAGATTCTGAGTTTAGGGACTCATGGCTTGTCCCTAGGGACAAACCTATAAAATATCATTGAGAATAATGGATATTCTCCTATGCATTATCTGTGAATAGGAGAGGGGATAGAGAAACAAAGGTTTAAATGTGGTCTTTGATTCCCTCACTGTCCTCCTTTTCTTTCTTTCTTCTTTTTTATTATTTTTTAAAGTAGGCTCCATACCCAATGTGGAGCCTGATATGGGCCTCAAACTCACACCTGTGAGATCAAGACTTGAGCCAAGATCAAGAGTCAGACACTTAACTGACTGAGCCACCCAGGCACCCCTTTTATTCTCCTTCTTAAAGATTATATCACTTTACAAACATTTCTCTATTTTATTGATACCATTTAAAAAATATCCTTTAAACAGCTTACATAAGTATCTATAGTCAAAAAGTGTCAATAATTACTAAGGTTTACCACCTTGTTTGTTGCCTGCATACCTACTATACAGTGAACTGGGAAATGCTCTGATGTTAACACACTAAAGGTCATGACTAGAGCCAAGACTCTTTTAAAACAGAGAAGGATTATTTAGAGTTAAATGCAGTCCACAGACCAGAGTTATGTTCATGTACTTCCTGTAAATACGTACCATAATGGACTCTAAAAGTTTCAGGAGGAAAATATAGTCACCATGCAAGCCTCTTGTCAAGACGTGCTGTCACTGCAGGCTGCCTGGGAGAGAAGACCTGGACTAACCACCAGGTTTCAGGCACTAGCCAATTGATGTGGGGTTCCATTTCCATCAATTTGCAGTAACAGGACGATATAAACCATTTCCCCTTTCACCTCTCAAAACAATAGCTATTTTAGCTATTTATTTGAACCACTCAAGTTTGTGTAATATTATTGTGTTGAGAGTTTCAGTCCAGACAGAACTTGGGGTTTCTCTCCTCAAATATCACCTCTGGGAATGATGTGATATTTACATTAAAGAAATTAAGTTTTGTTACAAATCTTCTGAAGAATGTGTTTTTCTCCAGGAATTTTTATTCGAGGAGTTCTTCCATGTTGTGCGTGACTTCTGGCACACTGGCTGTGATTATAGGGTAATTAAAACTATTTGGAAAACCTTATGCAACTAAACTTTTAAAAACAGCAAAAATCCTAGGTGATCCTTTTTAAAAGCAAAGTGTTTTTCTCTTACATTTCCTTTCTCTTTTTCTGTCTAAAAGATATTTACTGCTTATTTCTTAATCATGTGTTATTTCTTGGCTATTGCCTCTTGAATAAGCTAAATTTGCTTACAATATCTATTCATAAAAACTTCCCTCTGACACACGGGGGAAACCTGACGCTCGTGGCCTTTCATCAGTTTTTAGAGAGTTTTCATCCAGTGATTGATTATCTTATTTTATATGAATACTGGTTCTTGTTGGCTACGAAATAGCATTTGATCTGGCTTATGCAGTGAAATCAATTTGTGTTATTTGCTCTTTGTAGTGGGCTCTGTGTGTCTTTAATGTTCTTACGTGCTTGTAGTGTATCTTACATAGAATCAAGCAGCAGGAATGCAGATAGGATATTGCATTTGTTTAGAGTTTCTTCACAATCAGATGTAAAATCAGGCATTTTGGACTATTTCAAAAGAGCATGAGAACAAAATAAATGACATAAACATTATTTCTGTACTAATTTATTTCATTTTGTGGTAGTCGTACAAGTCGTACAAGTCCTACCTTTTGGTAGGTGATAGAGGAGGACTGAAATATGTATCTTTGATATGACAGAAAGTAGTCAGACTTTTTTTTTTTAATTTAGGATTTTGTAATCGTCTAGGATCTTTATTTTTATCCTTAGCATGTGAAAATTCATTTTTAAAGTTGTAAATAAAACATAGTTGTTGCCTGTAATATCTTATCTGCTTTTGTCCTTCCTTTTTTATGAGTTTATTCAAATATTACGTTAAAGCCAAATGACATGGAATTAGGTTTAAAATTTTCCTTCATAATAAGCTGTATCAATGGTAATTGCATTGTATTGGTGATTTAAGTTTTCTGTTGTAGCCATGGAAGAACTACTCCGTTTTTGGTCATAAATCCTTTTTTAAAAAAATAGCCCAAAAAAATGTTTATTCAGTTATTCCAAAGAACTTTGCAATGTCTATCATTCCATTAAAACAATATTCTATAAAAATATTTTAAAGGAAAAATATGTCTTCTTTATAACTAATTTAACCTTCGGTAATGAATTATGTGAAGTAAAATTGTATAAAATTTTGTGACATTTTATGAAGATTCCTACAAATAAGCCAGACAGCAAATAAAATATCTGCGAGACAGAGATGGATATTCAGTAATTTTTTGATGGATTATACACACAGGTATCAAATTACTTGATCCTTACTTCCTAGAAAAGGTTAATGACTCTTTTTGCTTTTACCCTTTTACTTAACTGTTATTTATAAAGATTAAAACAGCGACTACATTGAAGGATGCATATTCCTACGTGTCAGTATGACTGTACAGGTTTTTCTGATATTATAGGAGTCTGAGCCACAAAATGGATGGCGTTGTTAATCATTATTTTTAAAGTTCATTCAATTCTGTACTACATGTTCTGCTATGGCTATTAAATCTGAGTGCACCATTCAGAAACCTTTTAACTTAAATGAAACCAGAAAAGACTTTAAATCTTACATATCTATATCTATGTTACATATCTATGCAACAGTTCATTTAAAATAAGAATTAAAAATTTTAAAGTCAAAGATAATTAAGTCCTTAGATGTGCAGTTTTTTTCTTTCATCTATAATCAGTGTTAGATTTTTAAATATTTCTGGTTTATATTGAATAAAATACACAAAAATGTCTATTTTAGCATTATCAAACTCCATCATTAACAACTGAACCATGAATAATATTCCTGTCCGCCTATAATGACCATCCATCTATATTCTAGTTTGATTAGAATTGTTTTTATATTATTTTTCTATGTAAATGACTTGTTCATTATATGGCCTATATTTACTGGTCTATTACTAAAAGTGACATTACTCTTTAGAAATACCTTTTTTCATCACTTGGGTTTTAAAATATACACTAGTCATAAATATACTTAATTAAAATCATTTAGGTATTAGAGCACTTGAGTTTAAAGCAGGGAATATAACATTTTTTCCTGAAACACCTTGAAAGAAGTTTGCTGAAAGAAGAGAGCTGTGGCATTCATCAAATGCTGACCTCTTCCTGTTACAGTCATGGCCAAACTCTTGCTAATTTAACTTGAAATGCATTAGTGTAATTCACCACTTTTTTGTGTGTGTTTTAGGTGTGTGGAGGTCATTGCAAAGGAAGGACAAAACCTGAAAGAGCTGTATTTGGTGTCCTGTAAAATCACAGATTATGGTATGTAAAGAGTCATTGTCGTAATCCTTTTCTAGAATTAAAAAGTTACAAAATCTTTGAAAACTTTTTAAAAGAAATCATGAGCTATTGTCTCATAGAGACTATCTTTATTTGTGGTAACTCTGGTCATAACAAAAGAAATTAGGAAATCATGAGACTAGGACCCAGACTTATGTGTATAAGTTTGTCACCACATGCAGTCACACACACTCACATAGGGTTAAAATGTATGGTTAAAAAAGCTATAAAATGAAAATAAATAATGGGACAACTAAATATTTGATACAATAAATATAACTAAAAAAATTATTGCTTGAGTTAATTTGCTTAATTTAATGTCATGTCAAATACATTCCCTGCTGACATTCCAAATGGCACACTATTTAATGCTTTACATTTTTTAAAGCATTGAAAACTTCCACGTTTAGATATGTAGGAAGTGAAGGGTATACATTTGTATGCAAGATTTTAAATTATCTTAATTTTCAATATCTCTTTAAAGTGGAGAAAAGCAAGTTGTTTTATAAAACAGATGAAAAGTACAAAATTATCCTGTTGGAGTAATAAAAGAAAAATAACCTAGCCTTTCCTTTTTTATTCAGCTTTATGTGTTTTTTCTTATTAATTTGTGTATTTAATCTAGAGTTTTAACCAGATATTCAGCTTTATAGGAGACTGAATTGGTTTTCTTTTCTCTTTTCTGATTTTTTAATTTGTTTGTTTAAATTTGAGACTTTGCTTTCTACCTTGAGGGAAACTAATAGTTCATTAAGTTTTTTTATTGTTAACTCTGACATATGCTAATAAATGACTCCAATCCTAGGTTGTCATGCTGACCATCTGTCCTGGGTGGGAGAGTTATATTTTATCAGCAACTAAATTCAGCCTTTAGAAAAATTCTACTACAGCTATAATAAAAAATAACATAAAAAATATTTGACTTAAAATAATGCTAATTTCTTTTCAGAGTTTGTTTTTTATTTTTTTTTTATTATTATTAATAATGATTTTTTATTATATTATGTTAGTCACCATACAGTACATCCCCGGTTTTCGATGTAAGGCTCGATGATTCATTAGTTGTGTATAACACCCAGTGCACCATGCAATATGTGCCCTCCTTACTACCCATCACCGGTCTATCCCATTCCCCCACCCCAGAGTTTGTTTTTTAGAATAGTAAATGAGTCTTATGTGGATTTATTCATAATGTTTCTAGGTTGGGGTTTTTTTCCTACTTATACCATGTAAAATGAGTGTTTTGATATGTTCTTTTTTTCTCGTAGTTTGTTTTCTGGTTTGGCATATTAGATTGCTACTTAGATACAGTAATTCTAAAACATATACTATCTTCCTGTTTTCTAGCTCTTAGAGAGTTCTCTCTGTCCAACCCAGGGCATATACTCAATACAGGTAGATTTGCTAATTAGCTAATACATTCATTCATTCCAAACTTTTTCCTTAGCATTCAAGCTCCTTTACCGTTAGTTTACTACCTGCCCCTCCACTCTTATTTTATATATTTCTCCCCTTTACCTCTTCAGTGCCAGTGTCAGATTGCTAATTGCCAGAAGAGCTACAGATTAAGTTCCTTAGAATGAACTCTTCAAGGTCCTACAGTGGAAAATGTTGCCAGAATTACGCTTCGTCCCGGCACCTGTTAAGTTAGCAAGTACAAAGAAATGTTCCAGGAGATGTGGAGAAGAGAAAAAGTTTTGAACTTGAGACAGATCTGGGACCAAGTTCAGTCTTTGTCTTTATCTGTTCTTTGGCCTTAGGGAAGTTCCTTCACATCTCTGACGCTCAGTTTCCTCATTTGTAAAATGGGGAATTCATTTCTGATGTCATATTTACATACCCGGCACCAAGTCTAGTGATTAGCATTGGTAAATGTTGCTTTCCTACAGGAGGGGGACAGAAAAGATTTTATACAAAATTCTTCTACCCTCTTTCCTTTCCTTTTGGAAAGAGGTTTTTGTTGTTGTTGCTATTGTGTATTGTTATTGTTTATTGCTGTTGTTTCTTGATAACATCATGTTCTGGAGTTTAGAAATTTTAGGATTTTTTTTCTCCTAGTGAGGCGAAAATGATGTTAAAACCTTGACAATATGGTTTACCTTTTTTTACTTAGGTTGGTGCATCTCTGCACATTAGGGTCACCTGAGGAGTTTCTAAAGCATACTGATGCCTGAATCTTATTCAAGACTAATTAAATCAGATTTTCTATGAGGTGGGACCCATGCAAAGGTTTAGTAAAACCTGCCTAAATGATGTTAAATCAACTAAGTTGAGAAGAACTGATCCAGTCCATTTGAAAGGGCAAGAAATGGACACTTAGGGGACTTCCTTGCCATGGTGATGAGAAATCTATCACAGTTTTTCTGGTACCTCACTTCAGCTTTAAGCTCTCTGCCTCACCTCATCTCTCTTCTGTCTTTCCTTTGGTTTTAGGTATTCAGAGGGTTCATGGAAAGCCAGTGTTCCATCTATTGATTCTGTTCTTCAAAATGTTGGGGCACAATTGAGGAGGAGGGGTAAAGGTCGATAGTTTATGAGATTGTAGTATAATTGCTATTTCATTATAAAATTTAAAAAAAATCACTGAAAGTTCAGCTCAACTCAGCTCTCTTTCCCTGGTAACATGCCAATAACACATGAATAATTTTTGTCAAAAAAGACAGCAAAAAGGATTATTCATTGTAACCAGAGAAACAGCATGTTATTGAAGGTAACTCCTCTGCTGGGGGAGGCTGGCTGTGATCCCTTGCCCTGTGTTAATTATAAATTTTAAGATGGAAAAACAGATGCATGTTTTCTTCTTTAACTGGATAAGTAGAGAGATATTCTGTAGAACTTTTAGATTTTTGAGGCTACTTAAAAATTGTAAAATTTGATACACACCCGATACTGGGGGAGTTTCATCCTTTAAGAGACTATTCCATAATTCAGCTTCCTATTGCTTTACTCATATTCGATCTATTTAGTTTCATCCTCACCTCCTCCCTCTGTGGTGCTGTGTTTGTACATGCTTTCATTATTGTATAAGGAGATTTTTGAAGTTCTTTGCACAATGCATTGATTCAGAAACAGCAGCTCGCCCGCCGTATCATTTGTAATTTTTGTCAAGATTCTTACAGATGTTGAATGTGGTTTATAGTACTTAGCAACACCTGGCCAGGCTGTTATGACGTTATGTTCATTTTAATTGATATATGATATAGTTGTCATGAAGAAAACTATCATTCTAATAGGCTTCTTATTCCCCAAATTGAACATAGATCTTTATGGTAAAGGATGGCAATTATAAACAAATCAATAATTCAGGCACAGCTAAATGGAAAATACAGTCTTGGGAAATTGCTCCCTGAAGAGAAATCTAGTATTGTCACTCTTCTATCACTGAACAAATATATGTTGTATAGGCAGTCTTGTGGGGGAAACCTCAAATTTAGGAGTCAGAGAGTTAGGTTAGAATCCAGCTTTGCCTCTTCTTTTCTTTGTGACCTTGAGCCACTTACTTAACCTCCTAGTTTTGCCATCTGTTAAGCACATAATAAAATGTACCATAAAAGGTAGTGAATAGGAATTTAAAACATCAGCGTCATGCCTCGTGGCATAGTGGGTACTTATTAATTGGGAATTCTTAGAATAATAGAATCATCTCTTTCTCTGAAGAAGAATCAGCTCTCCTCCCCCATCCTCCTCCTCCTTCCCCTCCAAGTGTGGCTTTCCTGTCTGTGGGAATCATGATTTGGAAGTTTGGCCTGTATTAGTTTGTGCTTGTCTTGTTGACTTCCATACCTAAGCTATCTAACCCAGATTCTTATTAGTAGGGAATAAACGGAAAGATGCAGCAGAAAGTTTAAAATCTTTCATTTGCCTCCCTATGTTAGGTTTCTTCCTCATCTCTTCTTCCTTTTTGTTTGGATAATTTTCTCTTGGCTCCCCTTATGCTTTCTTTTGTTCCTAGTATTATCAGCTAATCGTTTTCAACCTACCTTTCCACTTGCCTTCAAACACTTTTCCGTTGAAAGTTCTCTTCTGGAAAATTGTATCCTTAGGATTGAAAGGAAGACAAGGAGTAGAAAGTAACGTGTACCCCTCAAGCCTGTCTGTCTTGGGCTGCATGGCACAGAACAGAAGGTGTAATGAATAGGATGGGTGAATAAAGCGCTTGCCTCCCCTGGTGTCTCCAGAGTGAGTTTTACCAGTGTGACCCTGTGTCGGGGAGCAGTTGTAAAAAGGACCCAGGTTTCTTTTTCTGGGTTGTTATCACATTTCCTTTGACTTCAGCACTCCTGAGGCCCCTAGAAATATACTCTAGAGGATATCTTTTGATTTCCCTCTCAAGTTGTCAAATAAACTTTAATTAAAAAGGACTGTAAACACTTAACTACTGACATTGATATTTGGGGCCTACAAGGTCACTGACAACCCACAGACTCACTCTGCACCACTCCGTGGGCTCCTCTGTCACTCCCACAGGCCCTGGGGCTACTATTCCAGGGCAGTCTTTGGTTGCCCCTTGCTCTGCTTGCCATTGGTCTGCTGTCTGATTTGGGACCTCAAGGCTTGTCGTAAAACTTTTGGATTGCTCTGAGCAAATGGTCTCCCAAGTCAAGGAGGTCACTCTTCCCATCATTTGGGATGTCATTTCAGTTGGTCTGCCATACAGCAGACATGATACATACTCATTCTGTCAGCAGATTGATTCAGCACCTACCCTGGGCTGGGGTCTGTTCTAGATGCAAGACATATATCGTTTCTATATTCCTGCAGCTTTCATTCTGATGGGATTGAGAGGATGGGGCTAACCTGCTCATTTAAAAAAAAAAAAAAAAAAGGTAATTCATCTCCTTCTTCCAGACAGAAGAATGGCAAGGAGTGGCCTGCTGACATTAATCTTTGCTTTGGTGTAACCCACGCCTCACCTCAGCCTTGTTGACCTTCTAATGTTATTGAAAGATTTATAGGTCGTACATTCCCTATCTCTTCTTGGGCTACCAGATCTCTTAACCCAACTTGGGATCCTGGATGCATTATCAAAATAAGAAGGCACGCTGAAGAAACAAAAAGAAACCCTAACAAGCATTCTGGTACGTTTGTATCAAGAGTGCTTCATCTTTTCTTATCAAACCAACACTGATAAGTTATTCAAGAAAAAGGCTCATACCGAAAATAATTTTGCTCTTTTTTTATATTACTTTATTTTTCATGTTATTAGGTGTGCATTACATACAATGATGTTGCATTTAAAATTAATTTCCTGGTTTTTCCTTTTACATTTTGTTTCATTTTCAAATTGTATTTCAAACTGTTCCAAGATTGCTGGGTGAAATTCAGCTCCTTTTGTCAGCAGGAATAACTCTAATAGTTGTAAAGTGACAGAGAAGAACTTTAGAAAACACATTTGCAAGTCAAAAAGAATGTCTTATTGTTTACTGTTGATTATTCATGCTTTCTTTCCATTCTATCATTTAAATATAGATAGCTTTTATTGTTTCTAACAAAATAGTAGTAAATTGCTAAATCTTCTATTGTTGCAAATTTCCCTTGTTTATATGTCCATCTTCAAAGTTATTTCTTTTCACTTCTAATTCTCTATTTTTATTTTTGGAGTTCCTTACTACTAGATCGATATGCCTGCTGTTGTACTTAGCAAATATTATATTCCTTTTTTTTTTCTTCTCAGTAATGGTCATAATTTCTCACCAAAAATCTGGTATTTAATTGTAAGTTTTCTAAATGCTTTTCTTTGCTTAACAGCAAAGAAATTGTTGACATTCTTCCTTAGTTCTTAGGTCATCCTAAGACTACAGCTACATAATCTTGAAATCAAAGGCTGAACAGTAATAATGCTTATCACTGTGGCATGCCATAATAGACCACAGAATCTCAAATCTTTTGAGAAGGACTTTTAAAGACATTTCTTCAAGAAAATACTCCCATAAGCAATTCATAGACTAACTCTACCTTTATATATAATGGAGTTTTGTTTTGTTTTAATTAAGAAACTTTTAACCTACATTTAAAAGACAAATGGACTAATTTTATTTGATTACCCCCCAACTGTCTTATACCTCCAAATGCATATATGTTGTTGCTCTAAATTAATTTATTAATTTTTTATAAACAAACAACTAAATTTCTATATTTAACTGAATTATTAAGTGAAATATTAACTTTCCAACTTTTCTTGATTACTTTTAGCATTTCTAAAATGTACTGTTTAATTTTAATTTTAATTAACTGTTTTTAACATTAATCTTGTAAAAGAAATTTGTCCCAAGTCACATAGTCATTTTTCAGGGTTTTCATCTTTAACCCTCCTTGCTTTGTGTCTTTGAGTATGCAGACTAAGCACTTGTTTTCCTTGTACTATGCTGTATTATAAGTAGAGTCATTATTGATTATTATCAGTGATAAATAGATCTAACGGGGACTGCAGTGAACACAAGATAATTGCAATAATCCTAGATTCTACGTGAGAAACAATATCCTAATGTTAAAACTTGAAAATGGATGTCTGGAGTAGTTAGTGAGTTCTCTATTACAAGAATTGTTCAAGCTGAGGGGCACCTGGCTGGCTCAGTTGGTGGAGCATGCTACTTTTGATCTCGGGGTCATGAATTCGAGCCCCACGTTGGGTGTAGAGATTACTTTTTAAAATTTTTAAAGAAGAATGATTCAAGCTGAGATCATCTTTTTCGGAGAATGTGGAAAGATGGAAGCTTTGAGTAAGGAATTGACCTATATGATGTTTAAATTCCTTTCTAATCCTGCGATTTATTCTGGACTGGTTTTGTGTTATTTCATTCAGCAGATGTTTACTGTGTAAGTGCTGGCTAGGTGGTGTGGAGAATACAGAGATGAATAGAAAGTATACAGTCTTACATTGAGAAAGAAGATAGAAGCAGTGAAAAGTTTTCTAACATATTAAGCAATATGATGAAGTAAAAAAAAAAAAATAGGCCTTATAAGATACAGGGGTTCAGGAGGGCAGATGATCAGAGATTGAAATCGCTGGGGAAGTGTCTGTGGTGGAAGAGGCATGGGAGGACAGAGATGTGAAGGAAGGGCATTTGAGGTAGTACAGCCCTAGGAAAGGCTCAGAGCAAGAACAGGTGCCTGAATGGATGAGTTTGTATGCGTTGGTTAATCTAAAGAAAGAACAGAAATCATCCAAAGTGATTACGTGCACACACGGGCAAATTTTGAAGAAACCTTATGAAAATATTCTAGTTGAAAATTCAGGGTAAGTTCCAACTTTCATCTCAACTTTTCCTGTCTTATTCACCATTCCCATGGTAACAACTTCACTTAACATATATAAAAGGAAGCACTACTTTGAGTTCTAACTAATCAAGTATCCAGTTCAATTGAAAGAAATCAAATGTAAGCTTTTATGATAATAATCATAATAACAGAATAGTTAACATTTTTTAGGTGTTTTCTGTGGACATTATTTAATCCCCTTAACACCCCACTTTAGGTAGTACTATTAATATTTAGGCCTACAGATGTAGAAACTGAGGCCTGGAAAGGCTCAGGTTCACATACTTTGTGCATAGTGATATGGTATGAGTTCAATATGAAGTCAGTCTCTTGCGTAATCACTCATAGGTCAGTGATGTGCTTACAAGCATTTATTACTAGAAAGCTTTGTTAGATTTTCCCAGTTCTCAGAGCTTTAAAAGTATAACTGAATCCTTGCTACCATGTTTGTCCGTCTGTGTATAAACAATGTCACAAAGCACCTACCCCTTAAGATCTAATTATATAGTTATAGAACTTAATAGGTTTAATGTGATTATTCATTATAACTTTGTTATGCTGACACCAAATAGCAGGTGCATGCTGTGATTAAACATTGCCTAGCTGGAAGGTAGAGACCCTCATTGATGTTTAATATGTATTCATGTGTTCAACAAATATTTTCTTAATAATTTCAAAACTGTACACAATTCTTCATGAGTTAAAAATTTCTCTTGCATCTCCTTTCTAAATTTTTCCCAAAAATGTATGAAGGAAGCAGAAATATTATTGTTCTTTTTTTAATAGAGGAGAAAGTTGAGCCCAGACGGTTTTAATTAATTAGCAAAGCTGGAACTAAAATCTACTCCAACTCGTTTACTGGATTATGTGAAAATAACTCCTCAAATGTCTCTGCTTTTCATATAGAAATAATTTCTTCATTGAAACAGTCCTTTGAAAGCAATTGTAGTCAATACTAAATGATATAATTTCATAGCAGTTTTTTAAAGTACAGATGTTTCTAGAGATATGCAGTTGTACCATTCTCAAAAACATAAGCAACTCTTCCTATCTTTAAGTTCATCTCCCTTGAACCTGAGCTCAGAAGTTCCTCATTGTCATCATCTGTCTCAGGTGCCCGTTACTTTCCTTCCTCTTCCAATAGTGTTCTCTGAAAAGTCAGAATGGAATCTCTCCTCAGTGTTTCTTTGCTCTCTACCTGCTCTGCGCTCTTTAATTTATCTCATTTTCTTAGATACCATGAAAAGTAGGAGCAGAAGGGGAGGAAAACCCAAGAGCTGCATGTTTTCCTTCTAAAGCATCAAACCACATCTCCTCCACTTACAAGTGTTCTCTTAGGGTTTTACCTTCTCTTTGAGATGATTTTGCCCTCCCCAGCTGATGTTTGACTCTTTTTCATTATTTGCTGGCCAATTAGCATACTTAAGATATTTGGCATCTAATTTATTTTGAAACAAAACAAATTATTAAATTTCCTCTTAGAAAGTGATAGTAACACTCATAATAAAATATAAATTGAACATTAAAATAATTGATTTTACTGTATGAGTGTCACTAGTTAGGCTCTCATCATTACATCCACTAACACTGATAGGATTGAGCTTTATAGAAGGTCTTTCTCTTTTCATTTATCAGTAGGACTTCCTTATATTAAGAGCAACTTTCTGTTACTGACTTTTTGGCTTACCTGAGTTCAATTTATATAGGAAAGAAAAGAATAATGCATGAATTTTTTTCTCTTTATTTACCAGTTTTCAAAATATTAATTAAGTTTCCATCTTCTTCTAAAGGTGACCAGTGAAGTGTTATTGTTGTTGAATTATCATTATAAACTCAGCAATCCACAGCAGTCATTTTCTTACTGATACTTAGTTTGTCCTATCTTTGGTAGTGAAGCTTCTTCAAGTTGGTTCCTGTATGCTTTTGATACAGAATGATTATGTCAAGATACAACAGGCTCACTTTGTGCATTTCATGCTGGAGACATGGCATCGGCTGCCTTTCTAAAGAACTGTGGTTCTTTGAGTGAATCCGGCTTTTTTTTTCTTTTTTAATTTAGAAAATTTCCTCCTAAGTCTTCTGCACTCTGAATCTTATATCACTGTATTTTCTGTTTTTTATTCCTTCAGCTTAAAACTTACCCTGTATTTCATCACAAGTCCAGCCCTCCCATTACAACTCAGTGATATCAGCCGCCGAGTTTTAAAACATCTTCCTTTAGGGATTTCCTCCACACTAGAAATTTCTAGTTCCTTATATCTAACACCTTAATCTTACCTGCATGTTCTGCTTTTGGAGAAGTTAGAAGTGGGACTTAGAAAGGAGAAGTAGTTTTACATTTTAGCTACTCCATCAGCTTTTTGGAGATTTTCTTCTGATTTTGTTTATCTCTGATTTTCTGCATTTGTTTTAAGTAAGGGCTAAAATTAGACCTCTTGGATCTGCTTGGAAATAAGTAGAAAATTGTTCAAACTATATGGTCTTATATAATCTCATTCAGGGGCCTTCAAACTTTCTTGTCCTACAGTGAAAAATACATTTTGCATTTATATTGCTTGTTGTACTCTCACTAAATTGATTTCATCACTTAACTAAAATGACCACCACTTCACATGGTTATGGTTCAACTTCTTCAATGTATAGATAGGAACTACATCTGTCAGTCAATGAGCTGCTCAAGAGTAGAAAACTGATGGATTTCCTTGGTACAAAATGGTCACTGTTCTTCTTGAGGTAGAAAGTGCCAACCTTCCCATGCTCATCAAATCTCGCGTGTTGCTTTTATTATCTGTGAATTGAGGGGTTAGTAGTGCTTCCATCTTATATCTTTGGGAGAAAGAGAATCAAAGAGATTCTCTTGATGATTGATTTCACCTTAGATACTAAATGGAACTTTCTGCTGAGACAAAAAAAGGTAGTTTTGTTAATCTCCTAATTTGGTAAATCAAATGTACTTTCAACTTATATATTAAACTATTCATTTTAACCCTTATCATAATACGTTTCCTTGGGTTTATAAGATTCAGTCACCTAAAATTTATCTGTCAAATGTGTTCCTTTTTGTGGGTTTATCTGCATGACATTAAATAAATAGTTTGAACTTTTCAACTTTTCAAACAATTGTGTTGAGTTGACGTGGCTGATCCAGCCTATGTGTGTCTGTGTGCAGTGTATGCTGAACACCTGAAAGCGACTTGTCTTTCCTTAAGAATGACTGAGAATGGGCAGAAAAAAGGAGATTTTACAAATTAGAAATAAGAAGTAAACAAAAGAAAATTCTGTCTGTCTTCAGGGAATTATGGTACTTTTCTAGTTGGTATAGTTGGCCTTTCAAAAAGAACTACCTGCAGAATGAAACAATGAAAAATTTGCTTGCCATGATATTTTTATATGGTAAATAATTCTTAGAAGCAGAAAAAAATTACATAGAAAACTAGCTAAATATCATTTGATGATTGAATGATGATTTTTAATCATGTCTATCTCTTTCTTAGATGAAATTTCCCATTTTTTTTTTTACTACTGTCTCTTTCCTCACATATATGTATGTCTAGGAGCTTCTCCAAGAAAGCAGTTTTGCTTTGAAGATATTTTATTTCCTCTCATAAAGGATTTTTCTGTTCTTTAAGATTTAAAATCATAATAATACCCTAGTAGGCTTCCACCCCTTCCCCAGCCCTCTGTCTGTTTGAGAATCTCTCTGAAGTCAGCTTTTTAAAGTCAGTTTTGGAGATTCGAAGTGCAGAGATGCTGCTGTGGTGACTGAGGACCAGACAGTCGTGCATGAAGCAGCTCATGACCAAGCTGAAATCATCCAGGATGACACTTTCTGAATGTGCTTGAGGAGAATGTATTTGAAATTTTAAATTATGTATATCCTATAGTAACCAAAAACTTCTTTTAAATGAATGAGAATAATATATATATTATAATTACACATATATAATAACATACGATTCAAGCCAATTTTGAACAGCAATAAGGAACTTAACATTTCAGCTCTACAAAATAAACTAAGACTTTGAAATTCAATCAGTCCTATTTTATGTTGAGGCAAATGCACTTGGCTTTTTCTGAGAATCAGACCTTCTGCTCTAGTTTACATAAGAAATTGCATGAAATCCTTTAAAGCATTCGTTTTCAATTTTGCCATTACAACGCACCTTGCATTCAAGGCTTGGAAATTATTTACTTTCTAAAGAATTATAAATTAGAACAAATTCAGTAATTTCTTCTTTTCACTCACTTGGATTCTGGTAAAATTTTCTTGAGCAGCAGAAAGAGGGGTGAGTTTAGCAAGCATGTTGAAATTTGCACATAATTTGTGGGTTCTTTGTTGTCACAGCTTTTGGTGCGTGGTATTTACCAGTGTACTGTTATTCATTATTTACTTGCTTGTGAAATGTGTTATTATGAAAGCCAGTCACCTCTTCTCCATATGCATACTCCCCCCAAATTTCTGTCATGTCCTTTTACTTCAGCATTATGTTGGGGCTAGAGCAAATTTAGGGAATGCACCTGAGTATGCTATACATGTCAGTGTTATCCATCATATTCATCATCCTGTGGGGGAAAACATGGATTCTAGAGCTGTGGGCCTTGAGGACAATAGGACACCAAACAGCATTAACCTGGAGAGGGACCCTCTCGACTTCACACACAAAAGCACAAAAGGCTGTGCCTTCCTGCAGTATGCTGCTCTTCTCCTGCAGCGCATACTTTGTGCTTTTGCTAGATTGTTGATGGGAAACGTACTCTACTCTTTCAGATTTATGAAAAAATACAGTGTTTAAATTTCTTTTCAAGGAAGCGGTCTTTATTTTTAATAGCCTCTATAGCATATACTTTTACATTGGTTATTTTAAGATACAACATTTAAATTAGACACCTACTATAATTTCTTATGGTTTCCTGGATATGGCAAGGCTCTTGAAAACATTTTTTACATGCAGTGGGCTCTACAAATATTTACCTCTGTTTTTCAACTTCAGGAAACCAGTTGAAAATTGTAGAATTAGACTTCAGGGCTGTGTAGGGTATTTTCTGACTATTACAAATCTATCTAAATCTACAACCTGCTAGGAAAGATCGAATCCCTTCCAGCTTGTGATTGTAATATATGATTTGTGTGGACTTGAGTCTGTCTCACAAATGCATTTAATATTTCTGAACTGAGCTTCTGTTCTGTGCCAGGCAGGTTTCTAACTGTGCGTGTTCAGTCCACTGATTGACTGACTGAGAGCCAAATTATTCTCGCTAACACATACTCAATTCCCAACTACTACAGAAAAGGTGGACTCCCGGGCCAAAATTGGACCCTCGGTAACAAAGCTTGCTTTCTGCCACTAGTAATACTTACACAATGAATGAAAACTCAGTGACCTATATTCTTCCATTTAAATCCTTAAAAATTTAAATTAAAACTTTGTCAACAGTAATTCTAACCATACTGAGGCAAAAAGAGTGTTCCCTGCAATCTGGCACCACTAAATGTAATTCATAACTATCAAAAATCCGTTTTCTCTGCATAACTTTAAAGAGCGCTCCTGATGTCTTGAAAATTCCATGCAATTTTCTTTAAAAGTTGGTTTGGAATGCCACTGTGCATCTTGAAGCCCACATACAGTGAGTTAAATTACAGCAATAGCATATTTCTCAAGCACCATATAGTTGCAAATCCTTTATCCTGAAGTACATAGTGAAGGATTTTCTCCTTGAACAGTGAAGGAAGTTGAACTTTGGGGTTGTTTCAATTTAACACATGATGTGCTGCACACCTAAAGCTGTGTTTTGCCTTTCCTACCTTTTCTTCTTTATTCATCCCCACTTCCTGTAAAAGGAATTAAGTATATAATGCCGATTACAAAACTGGATCCGTATTATCACTTTTCTCAAAGCATCATTTCCCCACACTGCCGAATAGAAGTACTTACTTTTCAGTGGGTTAATCTAAATGCAGAGTAGAAGGCTGTTTATTCTTCACCCCCATTTCTATCGCTTCTTTATAACCACTGCTGGTCTTCTCTGACTCAGTAAATGGCCTCACTATTCACCTTGTTATTAGATGTCCCTGATGCCTCACTTTTCTTCATACCTCTCATCACATTCATTAATAAGCCAGGTCAGCTCTACCCTTGAAATAGATCTCAAATAGAGCCAACTCCATTGATAACTGCACTGGCCACTTAATTGTATTTCCTATTTGCCTTCTTTACAGTCTGTTTATCACAGAGCAGCTACAATGAACCTTCTGAAAAATTCTTGAATGAAGGAACAAATTAAAATGTTATTAAAATTAATTATTTCATGACTTAAGCAATATGCTGTTTGTCTGGGTTATAGACCTAAAACCATGAGAAACACTAAAAATTAAATATGTAGATGCTTTCCCTACCATGGGATCTTACTATGTGCAACTAAACATTTAGACTTTTTTAAGCCGTCATAGGCCATCGTTGACACAGTCTATTCAGAATGATGAGGATGGGAACCTTAGCTTGCCGGAGGGCAGTGTCAGGGATTCCTTTTCTGTAGGAGACCTTGAGCTCACCCAGCAGTCAGGGAAGCATTTTCTTTTACCACCAGATGAAGGCTTAAGTGCAAGGAGATGAGATCCACGTAGCATGGTTAGGGGCACTGCCCTGGCTTAGAAACATCAAACTCCCAAGAACTAATATCTCATGGAATGATCAATAGGCATAGAATCTAGCATCTCTGAAAGTTACATGACTAGTTACAAGAATGACTGCCCTGAAGAAATCCAAAACAGTGGGGTCCCCTTCAGGTGTTTATACTTCTCTTAAACAACACAGATACGATCTACCAGTTAGCTGCCATTGTTATGTTAAAGCAATGTTGCCAAGTAACATGGTTAATGTACCATTTTAGGGGAACAGATCTAGGAAGTTAACCAAAGGTCAACTTCTCATTCAGAAAAGGAGACGTTTGTTAGCTCTTTACCCACTGTAGGATCTTTAAATCAGCTTTAGATTTGACATTAATTTTAACATTATTTTATGTTTATTAGAGGGCAGATAATCTAACTACTATATTTCTTGCTTTCTCTGCCCAGCACTGTTTTTTTGTTTTTGTTTTTAAAGAAACAGACATTTTACTCTTAAAATTGAAATAAAAGGAGTAAGCCATTTGACAGGATGGCACTGCTGTCTCTGTTCCTGTCTCTGGACTACTCTGCTCCAGCCGGGCCTGGCCTCACTGGGGACTCTGAAACCTCACACACAGTCCAGACTCAGCAGCGGGTACAAGCACTTTTAGATTTCCATTTTGTTTTTGCATGAGGGAGAAAGCCTACCTAACTCCAGGCAGCAAAATCACTAAGACTATTGCTTGTGCCTAATGTATCAGTCTGGTCCCCAAATGACACAACTAAACAGGAAAAAAAAAAAAGTCATTGAAAATTTGCCATTGTAGCAATTTACTCTGCTATTGTTGGAACGACCTGAAAACTGGCACCTAATGTCCCCTAACCAGCACAGTGTTCTTGGAAAAAAAGCTGTCAGTTTTGTAAACATCTTTTAAAGCAGTTGTTTCTATTATTAAATCTCCTCGGGCTGGGGGATGAGAAGTCAAGATTGGAAACTTCTAGCTAATACAATTATTAGTGGGAAACTGTTGCAAGAATGTGTTATATAATGTGCTACAAATTCCATCTAGAAGTATTTCCAGCTAGCTTTATTACAGGTTCTGAGATCATGGAAGACAGAAATTTCATCCTATAGAATTGGGCTAAAAGATTATCAGGCTTGAGAGCTGTAGGAGCCATCAGAAAATATTGATTTCTTTCAAGCCCCTACTTTTTCAAGAGGAGGAAACTGAGGTTCAGTTTCCCCTCGCTCTGGAACCAGAACAAAGCTGTCCTCTTTCCCCAGCTGGAGGCCTTGTTCTGCCACCAAATCACCCGGTTCCCCATCATCTAACCTCAGGCTTCTTGGTGAGGCCAGTCAGGCTTACCGTTCCTCAGAATTGGAAAGAGGGTAGAAAATATGTTTATTATTCAAGTAACTCATGTTATAACAGAATATTATTTCTTTGGTATATTGATCTTTGAAATGTTCTCTATTAACTTCTTATATAAATTAAAAATATATATATATAATTTCTTACCTAATAGTTCAGATTAGGTAGGATGATGTTGTTATTTGTCAGTTTATTCAAGAATGGGGAAAGTTGTGTTTGTGAAGGAAATGTGTAGGGCTTTTATGCAGAAGTATTTTAAAAATATAAGATCACAATTTTAGTTTATCCAGTTCTTGAATGATATTTAGCTGTGTACACAATATTAAAATTAGTTATTTTTTCTCAGTATTTTGAAGATATTGTTCCACTCTCTTCTGGCTTCCATTGTTTTGAAAGAACTGACAATCATCATTTCTTTGTTAGTGATTCCTTTTTTCTCTGCTGATAATATCTTTTTTTCTCTCTTTTCTTTTAGTTCTGCAGTTTTTCTATGACAGCTGTACTTCTATATTTCTTTTTATTTATCATGCTTAGAATTTGCAGAACATTGTACATCTGAGACTAAGGTCTTTAATCAGTTTGGGGCAAGTTTCAGTTATTATATTCTTAAATATTGCCTTTCTTCCATTATCTCTTTGCTTTTCTTCTGGATACTTAGTTAATTTAATTTAGTTAATCACATATTAGACTTTCTTGTCTATTGATCTCTTTTATATTATCCGTCCCTGTGTTATAAAGGATGCTATCTTCAGATCTGTCTTCCAATTAATTAATTTTTTCTTCAGCTCTATCTAATTTACTCTTTAAGCTGTCTGTTGCATTTTGAATTTTGGTGATCATAACTTTAATTTTTAGAAATTCTGATTCATTTTTATATAGTCTTTTTATTTGTTCATGTTTTTAATTTCCTTTTTATTTCCCAAACTGTTTAAATATACATTTATTACATTTATGATCTTGTAATCTAAAATCTGAAGTTCTCTGAGGCTTATTCTTGTTTTTGTTTTGTTTTATGTTTCAATTGTGAGCTCCTCTGAGCTTTATCTGTAGAACTCCAATTGGACTTGGGCTAATGGATGTGCCTCCAAAGATCTGTGTTTGCTTCCACCAGGAACTCTGGGGCACTACCAACTTGGACAAATGAGTTTGAGTTTATTTCTTGCATAGGGGTTTCCAAGAGCAGGAAAGAAGAGTAATTCACAGCCCAAATTTATGTGAGGGATGGTCTAGGGCTTCAATTCTCAGAGGAGATAGCTTTCCTCTCTCAGCCTTACATGGCCATTAAACTCAGAGTACCAAGGTTAGCAAGTCTCCCCAAGATAACTGTGGCATTCTTCCTTAATTTGGAGGTCCTTGGTTTTTTTCACTTTCTCTTTTTAAAAGAACTTTATGTATATATCATAAAATATATAAATGCATTTTAAGTGCACAACTCAATTACTTTAGTAAATTAACAGAATTATACAGCTATCAGCAAAATCTAGTTTTGGAATATTTCCAACACCCCAGTGAGATCCTCTTATCTGTTACCAGTTAATCCCTATTCCCATATCCAACCCCAGGCAACTGCTATTCTACTTTCTGTCTATATAGATTTGCCTTGTCTGGACATCTCATATAAGTGGAATCATACAAGATGTGGTATTCTCCATGTGCCTTTTTCACTTTGCATTATGTTTTTGAGATTCATTTGTGTTTTGGCATGTCTCGATATTTTATCCCTTTTTACTGCTCTGTAGTATTCCATTGTACACACATACCATATTTTCTTTGTCTTTTTATCAGCTAATGGACATTTGGGTTGTTTCTACATTTTTACTATTATGAAACACTATTATAAACACTCTCATGCAAGTCTTCTTATGGGCACGCTTTCATTTATCTCGAGCGGATACTTAGAAGAATTGCCGAGTTGTATGGCAAATTTTCACTTGCTTTCTTACAAAGTCAGCTGTGTATTTTGAAGAATGCTTATTATATTTATCCAGCATTTCTAGCTGTTTTGTAATTAAGAGATATTTTGGTATATCTGGAGCACAGCAATGTTTGAAAAGAGAAGTTTTTTTGTTTGGGTTTTTCATCTACAATAAGAGAAATTTGTGAGTTGAAATTTTTGTCATTTGAAAATATTCACTTGCAAGATAGTGATCATATCCATGTGTATACCTTTCCTACACTCTCTCCCTTGGTGTGTGTGTGTGTGTGTGTGCGTCTGTGCGTGCGCACATGTGTGTGTGTGTTTTTGTAGTTATTATAGTCATCAAAGGCCCTTAACAGCACAGGAGGAAAACACCAATAGAATGTCAAATGTATTAGCCACAAAATATTTTTGTCATTTGTTTGAGTCTTTTGTAGGACACAGGGAACTGCCCCAAAGAAGTAAATTTCTCTTCTTCCCTGTGAGCCAAAGAATTAGGTTGAAAGAAACACATTTTTAATTTATTCAAATATCCAAATTCAGATTACTGAAGTTCTACTTTTGTTATTAGAATGAGCATTGACTTAAAAAATTTGTAATGCTAAAGTCATTTAATTGGAAATTAATTCCATTTCAGAGACTTGGTTTGGACTTGCTGTGCTTTCATTAAAAACATAAAAACATCCACATTTAAACCATCCTTATTTTTCTTTTTGGGGTCTTCTTTTCCCTAAAGTGAATCACAACTAGTAAGTAGTTACAGTTGTTATATATAAAAAATATTGCAAAACTAGCAAGGTCTACTACCATATGTGAAGAGAATTTTTCTTTCCTCTACCCTTAGGTTATTTAGGGCCACGAGGACAGCAGTCTGTTACTGTTAGTCCCTTTGAGGTTTTGTGTTTGCAGATGAGCTTACTGATTCTGTGCTTCAGCCACTTCATAATTTCGTGTGTCTGTGGTAGTTGGAAGTGGGCACTGGTGTTCTTGATTACTCGTCACCTGTAAGCACTTTGTGATTCAGGGGCTTGTGTTACATTCCACCTAGTAGATGGCATTACTTCACCAACTAAATGCTTTAAAATATTTTCTTGTGCTATGTTTCTCTTTTCCTTTGCAACAAAATCATTTTTGCAAGATCTTTCTAAATGGATATTGTTTTTGTTCATGGAAAATTTCAAGATCATAAGGTTGATTTAAATGCTTTTAACCAATCACTTATCATTAATGCACTGAATCATCATGGAGATGCTGAGAGCAATTTATGGTTCTGGTATATGATACTCTGGTGAGATTTTATTGTCTTGAGATTCTGGCATATCTATCTTAATAGAAAGTTGAAGATAGAGTTTTTAGTCAGTGTATGGATTACATTAGTATAGGATGTTATGAAATATATTCTTCCATTGAGTATATGTATTAAATTTTAGCAGTAATCAGATATCCGTTGTCATTTCTAAAATATTGTTATTGTGTTTTTGAGTGTGCCATTTAAAAAAGAGACTTTATTTTTCTTGGTAGAATCTCTGAAACAAACAAGCAACAAAAAAGATGATTAACATATAGATATAAGTAGAATTCTGCCTTTAGAAGGAAGGAATCTGTCCTCATGTCTTCCTATGTATTTCCCATTACTGACTATAACCACTTCCTTTTGTTTCTACCCCAGACTGAGGAAGCCTCAGCAGTAAGTGTACAAGAAGCTTCTGGTTAGACCAGAAGTCAACCTCATCTCCATAATGCTAAGTGAAATAAGTCAAGCAGAGAAAGACAACTATCATATGATTTCTCTCATCTATGGAACATAAGAACTAGGATGATCGGTAGGGGAAGAAAGGGATAAAGAAAGGGGGGGTAATCAGAAGGGGGAATGAAACATGAGAGACTATGGACTATGAGAAACAAACTGAGGACCTCAGAGGGGAGGGGGGTGGGGGAATGGGATAGACCGGTGATGGGTAGTAAGGAGGGCACGTATTGCATGGTGCACTGGGTGTTATACGCAACTAATGAATCATCGAGCCTTACATCAGAAACCGGGGATGTACTGTATGGTGACTAACATAATATAATAAAAAATCATTAAAAAAAAAAAAAAGTCAACCTCATCTCCAAGGTGGCAAGGGTGATGTTGTTGTTATTGTTATTATTATTTGCATATGCATGCAAAATAATAATAAAGCAGCCTTCATTTATAGCGCATACTAAGAGCTCATTTATTGCAAATCTTGAAGGGAGTATTAGTCCCATTTACAGAAAAGTAAATGGAGAGGCCTGAAAAGTTCTGTAATTTGCCCAAGGTTATTCTGTAGCTGATTTTAAAACTCATTCACATAACCTCTATTCCCAGGCTGCCCTGATATTTTTTATTTGAAAGATTCCTGGTTTCTACCCTCCTTGTCTTGCCTTTTATTATCTCCTTCCTGCTTGTTCTTAATTGGTACCTCTTTTAACTTATTTCTTTGCCTTGACTGTGGTATATGAATGCATCTCCACTCTTAAGACTGTTGAGTAGTTTATGCTCAAGCACCAAAGAGCATGAATATTCACTTATCCATTCCTTCAATCAACCAACAAGTATTTGTTGAGTATCTATTATGTGTAAAGTACTCTAGAAGATATTTTAGGAAGCATGAAGAATCAGATAAACCTGCCTTCTTTGGCCTCTGTGCTCTTTGAGAGCAAGGTCTAAGAAACACAAGAATGAAGGGAAGAATAAAAAGAAACACCTAAAGGAGTTGGAAGTGGTTGACTTCAGGAAGTAGGGCTTGGAAATGAGGACGCATACAACATGAGACTGCTGGTTGTGGTATTTAACTTTTTTTTTTTTTAACATTTTAAAATATTAATTTATTTGGGGGGGAGGGGCAGAGGGAAAGAGGGAATCTAAAGCAGACTCCACATCGAGTGCAGAGCCCAATGTGGGACTTGACCTCATGACCTTGAGATCATAACCTGAGCCAAAACCAAGAGTCAGTGGCTTAATTGACTGCGTCACCCAGATGCCCCAACTTTTTTTTCAAACAATATACATGTATTATTCTGATAAAAGTAAAAACAAAAGGAAACAGATTTCAAAAAAAATACATTCCATTGGGGCATGTGGGTGGTTCAGTCTGTTAAGTGTCTGCCTTTGGCTCAGGTCATGATCTCAGTATCCTGGGATCGAGCCCCACGTCGGGCTCTCCACTTAGCAGCAAGTCTGCTTCTCCCTCTCCTTCTGTGATCTCTCTCACTTTTGCTCTCTTTCAAATAAATAAATAAAATCTTTAAGAAAAAAAAGAAAAGAAAAACATTCGAAACTGTGGTAGAAGAGTAGGGATGTAGGTGACAGTTGTAAGAAAGCTCTAGATGTTTGAAAACTATGAGAGTCTTATGTGGCTGAAACCTAAAACGAAGGGGAAAAAATGAATATTTATTGAAGACCTAGTTCATGTCTATCACTGTACTAGATATAGGAACACAAAGGTATATAATATCAAGGTGCTTATCCTCATCTGTTCCCTCTCAGACTGATCTTGGGTGGAGTGATAGCTCTGTACAATATAATGTGATGACTGTGATATATGATGATATCAATATAGCACATATCTGAAGAGTATAGAAAAGACCATCCCAAGTCATCTGGGGGTATCACTGAAGGCGAGGACACATCACCAGCAGTCAAGGAGGGAGAAGGGGGCAGCAGAGCTCTGAGCAAGCTTGGCATAATTGGGAAGAACAAGGCATTTGCCTGTGGTGAAGAATTCTCAGAGATGAGAGTGGAAAGAAGTTTGGAGTGAGATGTTGGCAAGCTTTAACTCTAAAGAACTTAGCCTTTATGCTATAAATGTTGGGAGTTATTGGAGGTGTTTGAGGAGGAAAGTGGCCAAATCCAATTTATCTTCCAAACCAGAACTCTAGCAGTGGTGTGGAGGATGGGTTGCAATGAGAAGAGATAGTGAAGTGATCAATAAAAAAGGAAGATATTGGAGTAGTTTAGGAAAGAGATGACAAATCGCAGTTTTCTCAGAGCTTTTGCTTTTGCTTTTGACTTTCTGACCTCAAAGTAAACAAACACACACATATACATATTCATACATTTACATGTACACACACACTGAAATCTGGTATTCTAGTGACATCTATGTCACTAAATATATGTAGAATTTATATTTAAAATATATAGTTAGGGGGTGCCTGGGTGGCGCAGTCATTAAGCGTCTGCCTTCGGCTCAGGGCGTGATCCCGGCGTTATGGGATCGAGCCCCACATCAGGCTCCTCCGCTATGGGCCTGTTTCTTCCTCTCCCACTCCCCCTGCTTGTGTTCCCTCTCTCGCTGGCTGTCTCTATCTCTGTTAAATAAATAAATAAAATCTTAAAAAAATAAAATAAAATAAAATAAAATATATAGTTAGAATTAAATTCTTCAAATCTTATCTCTGTAGATCACTATATTAAAGAACAAAAACATTTCAGGTAACAGTGTAACATGCTAAATGCCTACTGAGTACTATCACGAACATCTGTGACTCAGGAAACTGTTCGCAAATGTAATTCTTAATGAAGTTCAACTCCTTTTGTTTGAATTGAAGAGAGTATTTCTCATGTATTATCACTTGCTTGAATGTCAGATATCTTTGATTCTCATTCTAGGCCAACACTGTCTAATAGAAATGTAATGCAGGCCACAAATACGAGCTACATATGTAGTTTCAGATTTTCTAGAAGTGCATTGAAAAAAGTGAAAAGAAATTGGTGAAATTCATTTTAATAATGTATTTAATAAAATATATCTAAAATATTATGATTTCAGCATGTAATCAAGTAAAAATATTACTAAGATATTTTACATTCTCTTTTATATACTACATCTTTGAAATCTGGTGTGTATTTTACATTTACAGCCCATCTCAATTCTGACTGTCCATGTTTCAGGTGCTCAGTAGCCATGTGTCGCTAGTGGCTACCGTATTGGAGTGCAGCACTAGGTTATCCATCTCTAAATCTCCATTTTAGGATTCATTCTAAATTTAGTGACATATGAGAAAAATGGATGTCAGTGTGACTTCTATTTTTTTTTTCCTTTGTGGCAAAGATGTAACCAGTCACTGAACATGGATTTCATTTATTTTATTACCTTGTTGAATCAGGTTGTTGATTCATCCATCTACTTAATAGACCTTAGGTTTACCTCCTTCTTCATCTTTCTGAGGGTTTTTCCCTCTTTTTATGATCTCATCCTTTTGTTCTCAGCTGTAGGATAATTTATAAATAAAGCGACTTGTTCATCTGACATCCTAGAAGATAGACAGGAACAGATCATACAGAAATAAAAAGGAACCTATCTCCTTCACAACTGCTTGCCCCCTTGTAATGAAAATTATTTGATATGATTATTTGATATGATAATGAATTCTTGAAATTATTTTCAAGAGGCCATGTCCCGAATACTCTTGAGTATTGAATAGCAAGGAGCACTATTGTCGCATGGGGACATGGGGAGGGGCCCTGGCGGGTACCCTGTAGAGAACACGTACCTGATATCTGGACTGTGCTTTATGATAAACCCCTGAAGATGATGATGTGTCCGTAGAAAACCAGAGTTTAGCATTTAACTCTTACATGTAAGTTGGGAGAGGGCAAGAAGACTAGCTCTGAGTATTTTGTTAGTAATTTAACATTTATCAGATCCCTTAGTTTTCTCATTATAGATCTTCAATATCTTTATTACTGTTGTTGTACTGATAAGGAAATAGCTGAGTATTTACAAATGTTGCCTAAGAATACAAAGTAATGCTAGACATAGGATTTAAACCCAGATTTCTCTGCCCTAAATCTGGTGTTCTTTCCACCACAATTTGCTGTGTGCTTAAATGAAATCTTTCATCCTTGAACACTCTGTGCTATGAGTGTTCAGTGGAACATGGTGCAGAGGAGCTGAGAGACAGTTTCTAGTCCCTGCCCTACCATTAACAGAGTATATGAACATATGCAAATTCCTTATCTTCTAATATTTTACATCTAAATCTGTCTCAGGCAATGTGCAAGAAGTAGTGAAGTTAGTAATGCAATCCATTTTGTAGAAGAGGTATCATGGGAAAGTACGGTTCACTCTGTCCTTCAGAGTCACCATCTGCTTGAAGGCAGTCGGAGGCTTTAGTATTTTGGAGTCAAGTAGACCCATGTTCAGAACCCAGTCTTGCTTCTTAATATCTGTATGAAGACGGGCAAATTATTTAGTCTCTCCATGAGTCTCAATTTCTTCATCTATGAATCGGACTGTTAGAAAGATTCAATGAGAAAATGTAGTAGATGGAATTTGTCCTTTCTTTACTTTTCCTATCAGAAAAAAAAAAGTTTCATTCATTAAACACATCTTATTTAAGAGTTAAGTTCATAGTGTCAGGATTCAAAGAAGGAAAAAGATCATTGGGAACTGGGGTGTGATCAGAGAAGATTTCAGAAAGGATGAAGATGTCAGGCTGGTCGAGGAAGGAAGGGAGGATTTGGGCAGGTCAGCTGGGCAATACAGTGAGCAGTATCACAGGAACAAAGTGACAACAGACATGGCATATATGAGAACTTTTGGAATTTGTAATGATTTTGAGCATTTCAGCGTGGTTCAAGTTAATGAGCTTTTGGTCATAAGCTAACCATATAATTAAGTAGCTTCTTCTGCCTGAGTGTTTAATTGTATCTAAACAGATAAATCTGTTGTAGTGGGCTGTCTCTTCCAGACTCAACTATCCCATGTACTTCACCAGCTGCCAATTTCAGGTTTTTGTCTGAATGTCTCCTTTGATGTCTGCATTTTTCCATTTTCAATTTTCCATGTCCAGAACTTTCACCTTCTTTTAGGATAACAGCTTTATGTCTTTTATTAGGTTTCATAGAATTAATTTAAATGTTCGTTGACCTAATACTATTTATTTATTTAATTTATTTAATATTATTTATTTTTATTTGATAATATTATTAAATTAAACTTTAAGTGAGACCAGACTGCTTGAATTTCTTACTATACATCTCATATCATTTTTCAAAAATAACCATTTTAGAGGTCTTGAATAATTTATAAAAGCCCTCAGAAATTTGAGTTCATTAGGCTTTTGGTTACATTGATGCACGCATATACAAAGTTTTATAGAACGTGTGACTTTTTTTTTTTCTTAAAAGTAAGGGGAATGTTGTAGTCTCTAAAACAAGGCCTGTTAGAATTGATGAAGAATATATCCTTGTTTTTCGGTTCTTTTGGTTTACCTGATAGAGATAGTTTAAATATACTATACTGAAAGAGTTCATTTAGTCATCTTTATTCCTACTGGAGGCTAAGTCACATCCAGAATTATTCCTAATTCCTCAAAGGAGTATGTATTTTAAATAAATTAGGTTAGGTAGGAAATAATTTGTCTTGTACAGCACTGAAATTAAAAGAACCACTTCTATATTTTACATATAATATATCAATAAAATGAATGTGAAAATATTTACTAATATATACAAATTTAGAAAACTTAAAAATGGCCTAATATTTTAATTCATTTTCTACTTAAAAAGCTTTTTAAGGATAATATAATGAGAAGTGCACATATATTTATGTGCATATCGGTGAATCTTGACAAACTGAATACACTCTGTAACCAGCATCTAGATCAGGAAACATTTCCACTACCCCACAGTCCTCACTCCTCCTGACCCTTTCCAGTCATTACCCTACCCCAAGGGTATCATTACTTCTAATAGCACAGATTTTGCCTCCTTTTCTGCTTAAAAAACACTTTTCTTTAAATATATGTGACATTATAGAAGTATCTAAAGTTTTCTTGTTTATTGTTTTTTATGTTTTATTTTAAATATGTAATTTAATGCTGTCTTCAGCCTGAAGATAAACTCTTTCTAAATTAATTACCTGTGGTCTGAAAGGCAAGAAGGAAGGCTAATAATCTGTGCATATGTGAGCATGCACGCACAAACACATGTACACACACACACACAAAATAAGATTTCACCCAATCACCAATTTGTTTGACTTAAAGCAGTGCATTAGTAAGAAAACACACTATTTCATTGATTTTTTTTAACATTTGGAATTATTTGGCATCAAAATGGAGGATTTTCTTTTTAAAAACAGTTTTTATGATACCATGTCACTAGCCTTTATTGGAAGTAATTTTGAAATCTTCTTAGAATAGAGAAAACAATCCAGCTTTATGAATCAGTGTTTATTTATGAATCAGTGTTATTC
The DNA here is from genome assembly GCF_024610735.1 of Ursus americanus. Classification (NCBI taxonomy): domain Eukaryota; kingdom Metazoa; phylum Chordata; class Mammalia; order Carnivora; family Ursidae; genus Ursus; species Ursus americanus. The sequence goes on from NC_142131.1 coordinate 4,561,103, forward strand.
TGCTTCTTTCAACCCTTCTTTAATAAGACACAATTTTTACCTTTAGAATTTGTTTTTAAACGTGTAGAATTAACCACAAGGATAATTTCAGTATGATTTTAATGTAATGTTGAGAATCGCTACTAGTTCTTTGAGCTCTGCGCCACAGTCACTGATGGGAACATTTATTCTTGACCTAAATGATGTTAATTTGAAGTGTGCTTGATCTGGTAGGAGGGGGTCTATTCAAAAATTGGTTGGCTGTGGAATTCTCAAATATAAATAATGTTGATTTACCACCATGTTTTGTTTTAGCACTGCTATGACTTAACTCTTTGGGATAACATCATGATATAAAGGAGTATGATTTGAAGGAAGATTTCTGAAGAGTAATAGCACATACCCTCTTTCTCCACATTACATGTTATATTAAAAGAAGACATTGCATGTAAAAATGGAACACCCTAGGAAAAATATATATTAGATTAAACAATTTAAGGAAAAATAAGAGATTTTCCTATTTATACGGGCTTTGGCTTTTAGATACATGAAGAGCATCCGCCTGGACTAATTTATTGCTTAGTCAAATGACGGTGAAGTGGCAGCTGCACTGATACTGAGCTCTCCTGATGTATCAAAAATGCCAGGAAACCTGCATGTATTAATAGCTTTGTTTAGAACATATTGGTAAATGGAGGTTTAGTAAATCAATTTTGCCTATGGGTTAATTTTTGAAGCTAGGTGATGGATACATAGAAGTTCATTGTACTAATTTTTCTACTTTTGTGTATGTTGGAAATTTTTCTTGACAAGAAGTTTTTAAAAATTTGTCCCCCAAAAGCACATTAAGAACTTATATAAATAATTCTTTTTCAATGTGCCATCAGTTAGTTACGTTTTACATCATGTAGAAGGACAAAGAGGAAAATCTGCTTAGTAACAAAAATGTTTTTTAACATTTAAAAAAATAGTGATAGAAATTGGAAGAGTCATAGCGTTGTTTATACATCTTTTTCGAGGCCAGCAGTTTTGGAAGTTTTGTTCCAGTCTCAGGGAGACAAACTGTTCTTGTCTGATGTGCAAAAATAGAAAATTTCATTTTTCTCTGTATTTAATTGTACTTTTCATATTAGTGCAGGATATTTGTGGTATGTTGTTTTCCCATGGTGGAAAGTTAGTTCCTTCCCAGTCTGACTAAATCTATTGATCATTAAACTGTATAAAGAGTAGATCTGTACCTTGTTCTTCCTAGTTCTTGTTATAAGGAAAATCTCAGCATTACATGATATTATCTTGCCTAGATGGTCATATACCTGCCCCAACTTTATATCTTTTTCTTTTTAAGATTTCATTTATTTGTTTGAGAGAGAAAGAGCAAACAAGAGAGAAAGAGAGGTGGGGAAAAGCAGATTTCCCACTGAGTAGGGGTGCCTGATGTGGGCTCCATCCCAGGACTCCCGGGTCATTATCTGAGCCAAAGGCAGATGCTTAATGGACTGAGCCACCCAGGTACCCCCAACTTTATATCTTTAAACATCCGTGTGTATGCATGTATGTGTGTGTATGTGTAATTTTTATCTCAATATTTTTAGATGCAAATAGGAAAAGTCCTATTTCATTGCTCCTCTCACTTCATCTGAAAGAAATTCTAATTTAGGTTATTAGTTCTTGTTTCACTAAATACTGTGATTAACTCTCCCTACCCTAAGCACAGGAATGATATGCTTAGATATGTTAAAGTGTGTTTTATATAGGGTACCCCTGAAAAGAAATTATGTTGACTCTTCATTTTTCCAAGCTGATGAAAGGATATTGTAAAAAAGCAGAAAAACCATGCAGTATTGTTTTTCTCCCAGCATGAGCAGTATCTAAATACCAAAAAGAGAGGGATACAGTAGTAAGAGAAACTTAGATCTGAAAGAGCAGTCTTCAGGTTATTTCTGCAGATGTGATTGAAGATTAAATAGTACATTTGTCACCTTGGAATTTAATTTTTAATCTTACCTATAATTTGGCTTCATCAGTAGTTAGGATATGTACCCCAAGTTATGTTTGTGTCTTCACTCAGTGCCGTAGCTTATACAGAGTAAGAGCTCATGTAACTTCTACTGGTAATGGCAATGGCATATCTTAGATTTGAAGCACAGAAATCACATCCAGTTTTGTAATAAACTGCTCAGAAGGAAAGTGTTGAACTAGGCCCATAGTCCACAGGTCTGACTGCACCTTAGAATCACGTGGGCATGCCTTACTAAAATACGAGTGTTAGGTCCCACCCTAGACCAGTAAAACCAGAGTCTCTGTAGAAGTTGGGGGCTGGGTGATTATTCTGAAGATCAGATTGAGATGCGTGCATCCAACCCTGGTAATATCTTCAAATATTCTGGGTAGCTCTGGGCATGGGGGAACTACAAATGACCATCTTTCTATCAGACCTACTAAATCTGACTCTTGGCGGGGATGGGGTGAGGGTTAGGGGTGGTGAGCTGAGCTCTGTGGTTTTTTGTTAATGTTATTTAGTGTTTCTCTGTGAGTTTTATGATTGGGTATATTTAGGTATCACTGCTTCAAAGAATACTATGCTCTTTTAAATCAAAACAAGGTGAATTAAAAAAAAAAATACATCTTCTATGTGCATGACCTTGCTTTTGATGACACTTCCTGGGCCTCCAGGACTACACCCCATGAAGCCTCAGCCTTGCTCCTTGAACTCAGCCTGTTGCACTCTTGTCTCTGCTTTCAGAAGGACCATTTACCTGCTCCATCTGTTCACACACATAGCCGCGTTAGCTGTGTAGTCATGTTAGATAAACCAGAGGCTTTTAGAAAACAAGACCCCATGATCGAAGACAGGCGTAAGTAGCTGAGAAGAAAGGCTGGCATCCTTTGTGTTTTGGGGCTCCATTTATCTGTAGTCACATATGTTTTAATTCATTCTCATGAAGTCTGACTTTCAGATAACTATTTAATATTTCACTTTTAAAAATCATTTGCAATAAATCAAAGTTGAAGTATAAAATTGGGCCTCTTTAAATGTACAGAAGATTTTAGCCAGTGAGCCTCAGATTTGGCCCTGGTCTTATTCCGAAAGTTGATGTTTGTTATAAAGATAAAATTTTAGAATGTTATTAAGATGGTACTTTACCTCAGGAATCATGACTCAGACAAATCCTAGAAGTCCCTAAGAAGATGAACACTTAGTACTGTAAGACAGGTTCCTTGTGGGCAGGGGCCTTGTCTTTCATGTGCATATTTGTGTCCTCCCTTGCTTAGCTGCTTTGCAAGCAAGACTAGCATTATTAATGTTTATTATATTAAATAATTATCAATAATATTTATTGAGCACTTGTAATATGTCAGATTTATTTTAAGAGTTTCCACATTTATTAACTTAATCAGTTCTTAACAACCACCCTACTAAGGAGTTATTATTATAATTCCCAAATTACAGATGAGAAAACTAAGACACAAAGAAATTAATGCCCAAAGTTATGCACTTTTTCAGTGATGGAGCTAGAATTCAAATTGCAGAGACTAACTCTAGAGTTTGCACCCTGAATTATTACTCACCTGGTAATTAACTATTGAATGAATAAATGATAATGAACATCTTTGGCCCTAAACCTAAAGCAGAAGTCTCCTTTTGTCCAAGGAGAAACCAAGTGGGTTTCTGCCCCCAGACACCAATCCTTAAAATTAGTAACCACGTTGAAACAAAAAGGCACATCCATCTGCACCCTCTCACATCTGGGGTAGTAGCTCCAGTTTTGCCTGCCCATGCCGAAGGAAAAGGGATGGTAGGGAGGGTGTTGAGTAGATCCTGATAGGAGGATGCCAGAAGCAAGCAACCACCATACTGAATAAAGAAAAGTTCTTACCTCTTGTGAAAGTTTCAACCCTAGAACTTGTTACTCATTTTCCATGCTAGAATCCAACTTGAGGTCCACACAGTTCCTCCATGGAGAGAAATGTGGAGAGGTTAGGGGAGGAGCAGAAAGGAACTTCAAATCTCTGTCTTAGAGCCTAGCAGTGGTAGCCTTTTTGAGTAGAAATCCACAAGCTGTTCCAACAGGGAGAACCTAGTGGAGAAATTAACTTAATTCAGGCACAGAATGTCCTTATATTTATCTAGAAATATTACAAACTCCAAATACATCAAATAGACTCTTATTTAGATGTTCAGGTGAGAACACTTTGTGGGTAAATAGACATGATAAGAGGTTAAATAGCCATTTGGGATTATCCTCTTCCTTATTAAGTCTAGTCAGAAGTTGGCTTCTTTGCACAAAATTCTTTCTCTGCCAAATTTCATTGCTGTCTAACAGAAAATTTAGCTTGGGGTTAAATTCTAGGTGGGTGGTTACCTACATTAGGCTAAACAAAAGATTAGATTATCATGTTGTTTCAATTAATGAATCATTTTTAAACTAATGGATCAAAACATTCAAATATGCTGCCATAACTAGATGAGTAATTTTATTCTTTTAATCAATTTAAGCAAAATTTTCACATTTAAAAACTAAACATCCAAAAGTGGCCTCAATAGTACTGATTATTTGTGTTTGATGTTTCATTCATATGTAGTAAATGATCTTTAAATGTATTGCTCTACTTTTGATAAACTCATTTGTTTGGTTCTGCAACAGTACTACTTCTAAAACCGAAACTACTTATAAAAGGGACTATTTGTAGCAGCCTATATGTTCAACTCATATCAGTTTTTCAGTGCTCTAAAGGTGTTGATTGTGCTTATGAAAGCGTTAGCATCCTGTATGACATCTTCAAGAAAAAATGATTGAAAAATTTTTAATTGCAAAAGTGGAGGAAAAGTGTTTGGCCAGTAAGTTCTCAGATGAATCTGTTTCTGCAGCAGAAAAAAATGGTAATGAGTTGAAAGGTGATATCTTGCTAGACTCCTGGGTATAGAATTATTTGGTTTCAAACTAATCATTGAATCCGGGATGTTGTAGCTGTATTACATACAGCATATATTATGAGGAAGATTCTGAATTTTTTGTCATTTGATCCTTATTTTTTTAAAGTTATTTTCTTTTTAAAAAAAGAAGAAATATATTAAAATTGTCCTGGTGCACTGAAGAAAATCTGGTGGTACCACTTGTTTGTATTGGTGATTTTAAATTCTCATTATTAGATTATTGTTTTCAAATATACATATGTATATATAAAAAAATCCAATGGTATTCTTTGGTAAGCAATATTTATACAAAATAATCTAATTAATTTAGAAAATAATTCAGCCGTCAGCATCAATTCAATTTCACCTAATGCATCCATGATGAATTAAACACTACCAAAGTATTGTCTTTTATCATTAAGATCGGTGTAGATTTAATCATTGCTTGGCCTGACCAGAGCTTCTTATTCATTCCTAAGGACACTCAAAACCCATTTCTCAGTTTTCTCATACTCAGCCATCGTTCAGAGCATCTATTCAACATATGCTAAGTTATGCTAAATTTCTTGGCTTTGAATATTTTTATTGTAGACATTGTTTAAAAAACAATAAACAAGATGCCCACTGAAGACAGGTTTTATTTTTTGGACGCACAATATGCAAAGAGCATGAGCAGGCATTGAGACAAGGCACTACTGCTGTCTTACTAGATGTGTGTCTTGAGCTGCTGAATTTACGTGAGCCTTTTTCCTAACCTGAAGATAACTCAAGAGTTTAGGAAGGAGGACATGAAAGAACTTACACAAAGTACCTAGTATGAAAAGTTTCATTCTGTAATTGCTGTTATTCTTTTAAAGTAAAAACCTTTTTTTTCCAGGATAGGCTTTAGCACTTAGGAGAAATGACCATAATGCATCTAAAGGTGTTTTGTTTTGTGTTTTGTTTTTTGTTTTGTTTTGTTTTGTTTTAAGAAAAGAAGAGTGTTGGCTAAAACATTAAGCACAACAGATATGGGGAGCTGAAAATCTACATTACTTATGTGGTGTGGGGCTTTTCTGTATCACTTAAAACTATCTTTTTTCTTTATGCCACCTTTTCTTTTAACTTTTTTTTTAATAATTAAAGACTATACAGACAAAATATCTAAAGTGTATGAACTGTAATATACTTTTAAATTCCCACTCCTGTGTTTCCCTATTTCTTCTCAAAGAAGCAGATCATGCCCAGACATCCTTTTATAAATGCAGTCGCTCAAAAATGTGTAATAGTTTCAATAATGTGACTTTTTTGCCTGAGTTTATTAGTAATTTTCAACTTAAGATGTCAATAAATTTGTGTAGACTTTTAAGAAAACTTGGTAGTATTAAAATTTTAAAAATATGCTCAGGCATATCAACATAGTTTTCCCACAATTGATCTTACAGATAATAAAATTATATTATTTGTTAGATATTTACTGATTTTTGGAATATATTTTTAATTTTTGAATGATAGTTTTTGAAATTGTCATAAATGGGGCTGCACATTTGTAAGGGTGTCACTCTATTAACTAGAACACTTTGTGTGTTAATATATAATGTGTTTTTTAAATGAGAATAACTATTAAGTTGTCAAAATAGTTCTAATATAATATGATTTGAAAGACTATTCTACTTAAACTTAGATTTTAAGTGACATGATTTGGTCTGTTTCAGCTTACTCGATTCATTGTGTATCCTTGTTACATTCAAAAGACTATCATCAGTGAACACTAGATCAAAAACTAATGATGTACTATATGTTGGCTAATTGAATTTAAATAAAAAAAAAATAAAGATCCCAAGAAGCTTTTGTTTAGGGAAAAAGAAGACTATCAAGATATAAGGAGATCTGAATTCTTTTAGTGTAAAGGGAGATACTTCTTGCAACCTTATTCATATTGCAAATAAAAGGATAAATGTCTAAGTTAGTGTCAAGTTCATATAGGTTATTCTAACATTTGAGTAGACTGTTTTTTGTGTATGTTTAATATTATAATTTTCCTTAGCCTTAAAAAAGGGTTAATTCGAGAGCATTTGCGTCATTTGTGATTTGAAGTTAAACATGCCACAAAAAAGTCTCTATTAAAATAATTGTTTCTTTCAGATTTCCTTATATTACATTAGTTATGGTTGGTTTGACAAGGCAAGAAGTAGATTTATCAGTAAAAAGAAGCATATATCTATATTAGACATTGAAATATTTACTGTAGCTACAGATATATTTTATCTCATATATTTATTATGGTTACTGTGTAAAGTACATTCGATACTGATGATTCAGTAGATTGTATTTCTAGTCTGAAAAGTAAATTTATTTCAACCATATTAGATAATATAATCTTCCAAAGTTGCTAGGTTTCATGTTTTAAAATGTTTTTATTGTGGAAAATTTCAAATGTTAACAAAAGGTCTCTACAGAAAACTATAATGAAAGCCTGTGTACATGGTACCCAACCTCAGCAGTTACAATAGATAGCTACACTGGTTCCGTCTGTACTCTCACCTTCCTTACTCTCTTCCCACATACTGACTTATTTTGAAGCAAATTCAAGAGACATTATGGTATGTTTATAATTGGTAATTTGTAGGCTATTTTGTTATTTAATAAACAGCATTTTTGGTTCTGTTTACTATTTGGCTCTATTTTAGCTAGCTGCATATTTATAGATGCTTGATCATTTATCTCTGTGTAATAAACATCATGTTATTGTTTCCAGCCAAATGGAAAATATTAAGAGTTCTCTTTGGGATTAGTTGCCATAGTTTAATACCAGATCACTCTGACAAGTACAAATCATAATAAAGGTAGAAAAAGATATGTGGGTATAGATGGCCTGATAAAATGCCTGAAGTTACCTTATGTTTCTCAGCAGTATGGCAAAAGTGAAAAAAACAAGAGACCGATTTCAGAAGGTCCATTTATGGAAGTCTGAAAACACACATCACAGGCACAAAGAGAATAGATATCAAACTCTGACAAGCTTTCAACAGAAAAGCCAGAATGTTCTCTGAGGTAATCCTGGAATAGCTACACAGTCTGCACCACCTCCACTGAACTTTTAGCTTTCTCTGGAGACCCTTGGCAACATGCCATATCAGCCTGATGCCGGCAGTACAAGGACTAATCATCCTTTGACGTGGCACGCTCTGAAGGTGCATATAATTCCTTCAAAAACTGAAATAGGATCACAAGACTGAGGCATCTATTTCCAATTAATTTGGTCACAGGAGTTTATCTGTCATCTTTGTTCTGTCACAGCAGTTTGTGGTAAACCTGCTTCACATGGATTATCAAATATTAAGAACAGTGGATTGCAGAATTTTCCCCCCAGTCAATTCCTATTTTGTCACTTTTGGTTTAAAGTAGATGAAACTAGCCATGGGTTTAAAAATGAACTTGACATTTTCAAACTTCCATGAAAAGGAATTGGTCAAACTTCTGGCACGATGACATAGTAGGTTATCGTATATACCATACTAATTCATTCTGATTTTCTCCAAAAGGTTAGGATAAAGTTTTTACTCTAGAAAAGTATATATGACTTTAGCAACAAAAATTGCTTTCTTCCTTTTGCCCAGAAATGCATATATGAGGATTCTATGCATAATATTCTTATTGTGTACTAATTAAAGTGGGTACTAGTTTTCTGAATAGTATCTCTCAGTATTTAAATATCTCATCTACCTTAAAAGCATAACAAATTATTTTCCCTTATGGTCATATAATTCCAGTGCAAAATAAGTAGGAATTTAGATGGCATGATAACCATTTTTTAAATTTTTATCTGACTTTAATTCAACTGTTTTAGGCTATTTTGGTTGCAAGAGCAAAACCTTGCTCAGGTTTGACCAAAGGGAAAGGTCACTAGAAGGATGGAGTTAATGCTGTAGAAAGTAGGTAACAGGAACTCATGGGCATCTGGGAACTGAAGTTGTATGTCTGACTTCTTACACAGTGCAACTAGACCCAGAATATCTTTGCAGACCTCACAGTATGAGGGACTAGACCTTTGTTAATATTGCAATTCCAACAATATTTACTCTCCAGTTAGTAGTAATAAACTATGTCTGAGTTTTGTAAAAGTAAGACTTAAGTATAACTTAGATTACAAATTTATAAAATTAAATAACTTGAAATTTATATAACTTGAAAGGAGATAGAAGTGGGACTATGACTCCTTAAAAGTATTTTAAATACCTAAGCTTGCCCTCATCACAGCTCTGGGAAGTTAATACTGTTGTCCTCGGTAACTTGTCCAATTTGATGCAATCAGCTCATGGGGGGCCAGGGGAAGCTGAGAATCAGAAACCTCACCTGTGCCAACCCTGCAGGCTGTGCCTGCTCACTAGGCCACATAGTCTACCTGTGAGGGAAATAACATGATTTTTCAAAATTGCTAATCCGTGAGGGACATGAATGGCAACTTTTTTTTTTCCCTTTTCCCTTTTGGACCTCAATTCTTTTTACTTCAAAGCAGGTTAAACCAATCCAGAACCCCCCTCCCACCTTTTTTCTCTTCGTGTCTTCCCCTTTTTCCTGTCTCTCCCTCTACTTCTGTTATTCTCTGCGCTACCCAATCCCTTCTATTTCCATTTCTGATGAGTCTTAACACACATGGGGTGTGATGCATCCACCCAAAAGAACTTGAGGGAACATGACACGGGGTCAGTTTCCCATCCATCGTGGACTCTGCCCTCCTCCCCTGGCTTAGCTGTTCTGATGTTCCTGCTGTTAGAAATACTACTTTAGAATGGCCCTTAGAGACTGTAGTATCTATCGTCTGAATTTTCTGGTGAATTCATCTTTGTTTTGTGGAGAGAGGTTTCCCATCAGTCATATTCACCTCTCCTTTTGCCATCTTCATATTGGTTTTGTTTATGAACTTCATTCATTGTTATTCAAAAGGCAAAGAATGCTGCCACTGTGCATCTCAGATACGGAGCAGCCAGGTTTCTTCCAGAGGAAACAGCAGGAACGGAAGTCTGGGAAAGGGAATGGCATCAAAGAGGAGCCATCAGGCCCACTCCTGATGGAGGAAAATTTGACTTTTATGAGTGAAAAAGGAGAGAGCAGACGCTCATGGAAGGAGCAAGTGAGCCAGGAAAAGAAAGGGAATACTTCAATAAAAACAGAGGTTGCTAATAACCAAACAGCCAACTTCCCCAGTTTTGTTTTGTTTTTTTTCCTGAGTCTAGCCTCATAGGTATATTCCCCATGGCCCAAAGTGGCTGTGAGCATGAGGGCAGCACTGTAGTCAGGGCCAGGAAGCACGAAAACCTTTTGTTCCCTACCATGAGTCTTGATTATAATGGAAATCCTGCCAGACCCTTAATTATGAAAGTACAACAGGGCATTAATATAATTCATCACCTGTTAGAAGGAGCACTTGTGGGCTATTTACTAGAAATCTATTAAATATGACATGAAGACAGATTGCACTCCATTTCTTAACATGACATTATAATCAGGATGTATGTTCAGTAAAATGGTTTATAGAACCCTTGTCTGTGAGTCCTATCAATTAACCTAAAATCTGCCTAAATGAAGTGTAGCCAGGCAGCGCCCTGAGCAAATGGATGCATTTTTCCTCTGGTTCTCAGCAGAGGAAAAGTTTCATTTTGAAATATCAGTTGTTGTTTTCATAGCAAGTTCATTGCCATGTATTATATTCAGCAATGCACGGAGCGAAAGGATTATAAAACAGAGTTCTCACTTCATAGTTATGTTGCTGAATGTTGAAGGATTTGTTCTTGTATGAACCTGGTGCGTTTCCTTGACATCCTAATATAAAAATCTTTTCTATAGATAAGGTCGATATTGATGACCTAGTACTATAATCCTGTAAAGCATGCCCTGATGTACCTTCAAGTACAAATATCCTTTTAAGCTTTTCTGCTTACAAATGAAAGAAAATTCATTTATCTATTATCTGCATAGCAGTTAAAGATGAGAATCTCTCTGACTTTAAGTGGAGAGTAAGTATTCTCAAATGTATTTTATTTACCTTTGTGCTCAGCATTCATCCTTGCCTTTTTTTTTCCACCTAAAAAGTATTATGTGAAACTCTCCTCTGTATCCTTAAAGTTAGGACCCTACTCTGCATTACCCTAAAATTACATTAGAAATGTTACACAGTAAACAAGCAGCCATGTTTAACATTTTCTTAATCAGGCTTAGTTCAGATCTCTTTGTTCATATTTCTCTGGTAAAGTTACATGTAAACCTAGCTTTATCCTATAGGGAGGCATTGTGTTTTCTGCTGCAGTGAAGGGAAGTAGTGGAAGAAGTCCACCAACATGGAATAAAAAAGTCATCTGGGCGTGGCTCTAGAATAAATACTTGGTTTTACTTACTATGTTTATTCACTGGTTTCTCTCCCCTTCGCATGCAGGCGAGAATGTCAAGGAGAATGTTTTTCTTGTATAATGTCCCCTGCCCTGGTGCCATATTGTGTTATGCTTTAAAATAGAAGCTGCCACCGCAAACCGAGATGTCTTGAAAGGGAACATACTGTCTTCAGGCCAGAATAGAGCAAGTGTTCATTAGACCAGTGGGATACTCAAAGCTGAATGGAGGGGATGGGGGATGACCTTGTTAGTCCTTCCTCCACCATTCCTTGCCCTGACCAAGCAGCTTTCCAACTTTATTCTTTATGTTCTGCTCCTAGCAAAGGTTACTTTCCTAGTCAAATCTTGGTGCGTGCTGAGACAGAGAAGAGCCTGACCCATGGCTGTGGTCATTCCTTGTAAACATCTTCCTAGGTATATCCGTGAGTGGCACAAAGGTGCAGAAACAGTAAAGACAAAAAAACTGTTATGATGACATTAGGATTCTGGCTGGCAAAATCTGTGGTTATGAGGGGGGGTGATCAGGTCCATAGAATTCATTTTCACCCCCAAGTCTGCTTTTACTTCACAGTATCTCCTATTTCTCTACAGCATGAATTCCTACCTAAGCCAGGCTGGGCTCCTTCTCACTGTATTGTAAATGTTTCATCCTCAGTCCATTCTCTGTGACCTTGGCCATGCCCCGGATGCCCTCCCTTTCCCCCTCATGATTATATCTCATCTCCTCTATGAATTATCAGTTCCCTAATAATAGTCAAGAGCTTATTCACTTTTGTATCTCTCCCAGAATTTAATACGGGAGATTTTACTAAAGAGACATAGTAAATATCTGTTGAGTTAAAAATTATATTAAGTAAAATTTCTGTGTAGTTTTAGATCCATAATATCTTTAGAATTAAGGTTAAGGACTTGTGAGAGCATGAAGTAGCATTTATATTTAAAACTGTTCTTAACTATTTTTAAATCTCTTTGTACATCTTCAGTATAAGTAAACAGGATATATTTCTTGAAATCTAAATGCATGAAAATAATCTTTTCATTGTGTTCTTGTGTATAACATGCATCTAAAATTAATATTCTCTGAAAGATAGTTCAGGGTTCATGATGAATACTTGTTAAAATGAACAGTGTAAGTCCTAGTTGGCTGTTAGCCCCAAAATAGAAGTGGTCATTATCAATAATCAAGTTCCTATAATAGATTCCTACTCCTTTGGAGGAGACCATGATGTTTGCTGCCTCATTTCCAGAAGGGGCTTGTGAGAGAATCAGTGCCTGAAGTCACAGCTGTCACACTTTGGAGTCTCGGCAAGGCATGCTGGGTTGGAAAACCAGCTTTCCAAAGGGTCAAGGAAGCAGAAACTGATTTCTCACACACCATTACACAGTTTAACTAACATAACAAATGCCAAATAATTGCTGGCACTAATGGGTAGGTGGATGTTTACTTTGTGTGGTTACCATGGATTCTCTTAGCATTGATGGACCTGCCGTGATTGAGATGCTGCAAATTTAAGGAAATAGCAATGATATGATTAGCTTGACTCACTAATTTGAAAAGGGCTAATTTATCTGAAAGACAATTAAAACTATCTTAACTATACTGTACTCAACTTGCTTTGATTTAATATATTATCCTATCCTATGGGAGTGGTTTTGGTATTTTATAACTCTAATCCAAGTGTGTGTGTCTGTATACATGCATATATATAAAACCTTATTAGATGTGTGTGTGTGTGTGTGTGTATAGAAAGAGAGAGAGAGCTATTGAGTTTATTGATTTATGCATAAAGTCTGTTGAGCTCTTAATGTGTGTCATATACTGGAATAAACACTTCACATGTGTTATCCCATTTAATTTTATTAGATATAATCATACCCACTTTACAGATTAGAAAACTGAGGTAGGGATGGATAGGTTAAGTAACTTGTCAATGATCCCACCCTCGTAAGTAGTAGACTAAAGATTTAAACCCTACTGAGTACCAGAGTCTGTGTCTCAAGCCAGTGTTTCCTATCCAGCAGCAGCAGCATTACCTGGAAACTTGTTAGAAATGCAGATTCGCAGGCCCCACCACAGCCTGACTGAATCAGGAACTCTGGGGATGGAAATCAGCACCCTGTGTTTTAACAAGACCTCAGGGTGATTCTGAGGATGCTGGAATTTGAGAATCAGGCCTTCCATTCTCTCAAGCTTAAGTTCCTGGCCAGCTTTCCCAGGGCATCTCTCAGCTGCAGCTGCCTTCTGGCTTCCCTGCCACATGCCACCCCCCATCTGACCCCACACATCCCTAGCCCCTCCTTTAATCACTTTGCTGTCTTTAATGAATCCAACCACACAAGGAATACTGCTTAAGTTTATTGAAAGAACAAACTATGTACTAGGTTTCTCTCTTGAACAAGCACTTTAATCAAAGTTGTGAACCTCTTGCCCAAACATGTCTGTCCAGACACTTATGTCTGCCCATGTAGAATTTGTTAATCGTGTTTGCCTAGAGCCAGTCCATGAGATGTCCCTGGGGTTTAGGTGAAGACCCTCAGGTAGTAGCTATAAAGATTTGCCAAGGTAATATCCAAGGCCCATAAATGCCCCTCACAGCAGCAGTAAGCAGTTCATCTCTGTTCTTCAGTACTTTTTCTTTACAAAAAATCTGACCTGTGACATTTAATTATCTATGTGTGAACTTAAGCAGGGCTAACCTTCTCTGAGCCTCAGGTTTTTTTTTTTTTTCCTCTATAAACCTAGGGTAATCATACCCATCTTGTAGAATCATTGAAAACTTAGTAGTAATAGGGGCGCCTGGGTGGCACAGCGGTTAAGCGTCTGCCTTCGGCTCAGGGCGTGATCCCGGCGTTATGGTATCGAGCCCCACATCAGGCTCCTCCGCTGTGAGCCTGCTTCTTCCTCTCCCACTCCCCCTGCTTGTGTTCCCTCTCTCACTGGCTGTCTCTATCTCTGTCAAATAAATAAATAAAATCTTTAAAAAAAAAAGAAAAAGAAAATTTAGTAGTAATAAATTTAAAGCTCCTAGAATTTTTATAGTAGGGCACTCATTAAATTGTGTGTGTGTGTGTATTCCTTACCATTTGGAAAATACAGAAAATTGCAAAGAAAATAAATGATAACCAATAAATAAATGGTAACTCAGAGATAACCCACTTGCTTCTCATTTTTAAAACTGCATTTGGGTTATGCACGGTTTAGTAAACCCTGCTTTTACTAAACAGTTTATTATGATTCTTTGTCAATCTGCCTAGAAAGAATTATGTCCAATGAATAATTTAGTGTAATACACAAATAAGACTTAATCCCTGTCTGCCTACACCCAGCTATATATTCTTTGTCCTATAATAGTGGCAGGGGATACACATTTTTTAATTTTAACTTGTACTTAAGTAGCAGACACCCTTGAAATTTCCAACCCCTTTCTTCAGTCAATTCCCAATGATAATGACCTTGGAAAGAGGGAAGAGAGTGAAGGTGAATATGGACTTAAAATGTCTCTTATTCTTCCATGTGAATACACTAGAAGTACATTCTAGTACTTACAGTATCCCCTCCTCCAGCCCACCCCCCCACCTCCCCGCCCTGCCACAACACTAGAATCAGTTGTTTTAATTCTAGGTGTTATAGCTTGAAGCCTCAGTTTAGGCACTATTTATTTAAGCTGAAATCTGTTCCATGATCTCTTTTATTGTCTTATCCTTTTTTCCCCTCCAATTGCTTGCCGTAACATAAAACATCTCAAAAAGAGAAAAAAAAATGTCATTCAGGTATTTTTTAAAAACGAAATGTGTTCCATTTTCTACTTGTATCTTATCTCCTGTGGTTGTTTCTTCACTGTTGTCTGGAACAAGGCATCTCCAAACAGCGTGAAAGCCCACACTACATGATCATGAGAAAGCACGGGCAGACCCCGCCTGGCCTCTGATCCCTACCACTACTGTCACCACCAGCTAGACTTTGAGTTTTATACATCATGAGACCCGAGAGGGAAAAGGTAGGGTCTTTTTTTTCCCTTCATTTTTATCCAGCATCTAGTGCTGAGTAAAATTAACTCAATAACTTTTTGTTGACTAAATACTATGAATTTGCTTCAGATAGCATGAGCAATTCAAATATCTTTTTTTCCCTGTATTTCAGACATCCTTACATCAACTTCAGTAATTGGCTTGAGGGAAATCTAGCAATGAGAAGAAAAATTGCAGATAGAGAATCTTAGATTTTGCTGCTTCCTTAATGCTTAAAATGTTCTTTATACTTGTAACCAGCAGAGATAAGATAGACTTTTAAAATAAAGTCATGATTCTTCCAAGTGATTGTGTATCAGCCTTGAGAGAAGTCAGCGTGCATCATATATAACATCTGGAGATTTATGATCCCATGGAGAACGCTAGCAGAAATCTTCCAATCTTCTCAGAATTGTATTTGGTTTTTAAACTTTTTTATTTTAACACCTTTTTATCTGTCTGGAAAAATGATATCTTTTCATAGTCAAACATTTGAAAGATACAGAAATCGTAGGGGGAAAAAAACATCACCAGCAATTCAAATGTACAAACATAACCATTCTAACTTTTGTTGAATTTCCTGCTTTCATATCCACATCTGTTAGTTGTATTATAAAACAAAGGGCTGGCATAAACTATTATTTATATTCACTTGGATATTATACAACAATTTTACAACATGCCCACTATTGGCATAATTATCTTCATGTTGGAATATTAAACATTTCCCCCGTAAAACTTTGTTACCTGTATTAGGTCAACCATCTTTAAGTTTCTTTTCTGAAAAAAATCTCATTTAACTAAAGTAGGAATATCAGAACACTATCTAATGAGAGCAAGAACCGTACAAATGGAATCTTTGATATTATTTATAAGCCTGTTATCTCAAAAACTCTAATTATCATTCGTAATAAAAATGAACTATCAAATTTACATCTAGATTGATTCAGATTCCAGGCATTCCATGCATCTTTTATCTTTTGATTTCTAGAATTCTTTGTGTGTTACTGAAGAAAGCAGTAAGTTCATCCTGCACATTTCAATTCATAGTTCAAGTTCTACTAATCCTCATGCCATTACAAAAAACAAAAAAACAAAAAAACAACACTATAGTAAGATGGTATCCAAATCTCAGACAGTGGGAAATTTTTTCAAGTATTCTTTGATGTAATGATTGCACCCAAGCAAATAAAAAACATGTATTGATTTTTAAAGGTTTTACCTACATTTTTAATCTTGAATACTATATAAAATTAAAAGAAAAACAAATACCAAGTAGTATTTAGTAAGAATACATTATAAGCTGATGGTATGTTAGAATTAAAATTATATTTTATGATATTTTTTCTTTATATGACCTGTTTACTTGACCTTGGACTTAATCCTGTTAATTAAACATCTTTCAGGAACTGTAATGAAAAACAAGATTACTGAAGGGAAGTGAATTTCCACAAGTTTTTGGCAAAGCTTCTAAATTGATAGATTTGCGTCACCCAGCCCATCTTCTCCTAGATGTACTAATAAGCAGTCAAAGCCAATACATGAAGAAAAGGAAGGAAGAGGAGAAGTATTTGAACATGTGTAGAGGCAATCCATAGCTCATTGACTAGACACTAAATATCTGAGAACTGATTTTATAGAAGCGCATATTTTAAGAATGAGAATTTTCTTAAGTTCCTTTACTACCAGAAAAAAGTAATCTTACTATATTTTTAGGACGCTTGTCTAGGGAAGGCTTTTGATATAAATAAATGATGCATTAACATTATATGCAGACAGAGTGTATATGCCAGCAGAAAATGAAACGGGGGAGAATTTTATGTTTATACAATACAATTCCAAGGTCAGGTCACTGCTGAACGCACAGCTCAGATTTTTTTCTTCTTTCTGATATATGTTCCTTTTTGTGTTAACAGCAGATATCCCTTTATCAAGCATTCCATAAATCTGAGTCTGGCAAGATAATTTTTTGTAATTCTCCCTTGACCCATTTCTGTGCAGTTTTGAAAACATCTAACAAACAGCTGCATAAAACAAACTAGTAGCCTAAAATAACAAAAATAACTGAACCTGGAGCTGAAAGAAATTAGTCAATAATCAAGTAGAGGTTCTATACAGCAATTGAATTTTCAGTCAATAAATATTTTTGATTGAACACTGTTATTTAAGGACATTGTTGTTAATTGTCTCTAGGTGTTTGTTTATGTCTTTTTAGAAATTGTTGCAATAGTGATAAAAATGTCTGATGGAAATTGCTCTAGTATCAAATATTTTTGAGTGGAAATTAAATTTACTTATCTAATTTAAAATTACCAATGAAGAAAGCCTTTAAGACATTAAGACATAATTGCTTTACTCTTTTTTGTTTAACAGTATAAATAGAGTATTTAGTTTGAAGTTTAGAAAGTAATGGAATCTTTTTAGTGAATGCGTTTAATTTAAAGTTACTTTTCACTAGTTTTGCCTTTCTGTGCGTTACACAGTAAGTATTTTGTTGACTCATTCAGCAACTTGATCTCAAGACAATACGATTATCACAGTCATCTAGATTGATCAGGTCCCTATATTTAGCTTCTTGTATTGACTTAAAAATCTTTTTACATTTTACATTTTAAATAGTTAATTAATTAGGTATTGATTTATTTTTAAGCTCCACAGTGACAATAACCAATAAAGATCACCATTATAAAACCTCAGTATAGGGGCAGCTGTCTTGATCTTGGGTTGTGAGTTAGAGCCCCACATTGGGCATAGAGACTACCTAAAAAATAAATGAATAAATAATAAAAGCTTGGTTATAATTTTATCTTTCTGTTTTTTGAATAGGAAATCCATCCCAAGTGATATAATTTCCTTCTGTGGTGAAATATTAACCTACGCAGGCTAAAGGAAAGCAATGCGTGGAGTAATTATCTATTTGCGACCACCCTTAATTCCACCCCATAAACTGCTACCCTTTTATCAGTAAGTAAGGAGATTATGTCTAAGTAGATCCCATCACAATTAGGTAAACATGCTTTTTTTTTTTTTTTTCCTTAAGATTACCCTCTAAAGTCCTTATCATAAGCTGTAGGGGTCTGTTAATTAGAGATCTTCAGGATTCTGTCCTGGTGCCTATGTTAGATTCCATTCTGCATTTCATTATTTCCTGGGTGACAGAATGAAAAGCATACTGATTAAGTTTGGAGATTACACTAAGCTAACAGGGGTTACAAACATTTGGAAAGCTAGAACTAGAATTCAAAATGATCTTAATAAATTATATAAATCACCTTTAAAAATGGAACAAATTCAAGGTTATATCCTGGGAGAAGAAAGTAAACAATACTCTCAGCAGAGGGAGGAAGATTATCCAAGCACAGAAATGACAAGAAAAGGTCTGTGAGCTCAAGGTGAGTCAGCAGAGTAGTGCCCGAGCCTAAAACAAGATTACAAAGGCCAGCTTTGCTCTGCAAAAGACATGCTTAGCTCCTTCGTGGCCTGAACTATAGAAAATCAAGATGAGGCACACGTGGAACGTGCTCCACACCCCAAAGCCCTAGTTCAGCAAGCTGGTGAGAGCAGACGCCGAGGGTATCACATGTGTTTAGGGTACCATTGAACAGCTGTCCTTAGAGAGAGCGTGGGTGCCAGGAGTGCGTGAGGACTGACAGGCACGGAGAGGTGGTAAGGGCTTGTTGGCTTTTAGCAAAGCATGCTATAAAACTCATACGATACTGGGATTTAGAGAGTTAGGAAATAATCCTTTGTTATGTTTGGCGTCGTATAAGCTTTTATTAAACTGTTTTGTCGACTTTGAGTTTCCACATTTTAAAAAGAACTGTGAAAATTGGAAAAGGTCTGTAGAAGAACAACGGAAGTGCTTAATGGGATGTAAAGTAGGTCTGTGGGGAAAGATGAAAGGGGTTTCATTGCTTAGCCAGGAAAATAGAAAGCTAAGAGATGACTTAATAACTGTCTTATAGTATACAGAGGTTTGTAATAAGAATGCTGACCAGTTCTCCAACACTACAGAAGAAAGAACAAAAGAAAATTTGTTTGTTTATTTATTTATTTATCAAAGATTTATTTATTTGACAGAGAGAGACAGCCAGCGAGAGAGAGAACACAAGCAGGGGGAGTGGGAGAGGAAGAAGCAGGCTCCTAGCGGAGGAGCCTGATGTGGGGCTTGATTCCAGGGCACCGGGATCACACCCTGAGCCGAAGGCAGATGCTTAAAGACTGCGCCACCTAGGCTCCCCAGAAAATTAGTTTAAAGTAGCAAGGGAGAGCTTGATTTTACATTCGTAGGGATTTCTTGATTATAAACTATCATGAAACATTGTGTAAGGCTACCAAGAGACATCATATCATCTTTGAAGGTATTTAAAATGGTGTGTCCTGGTTGGAAAGCTTAAGAGTTGACGGTAGATGGTAGAGCTTGATGGTAGAACTAAGACAGATCACCTCTTGAGGAATTTTAAGTGTTATTTCATAGTTACAAATATGCATCTATAAAGTTAAATATACATTATGTATATTAAGGCTTTATTTGACACGTTCAAGAAATGACTTTGCTGTTTTCCTAAGTACACGTCTTGTTTTCTGTTTTCTGTCTTTTATTCAACAATGTCTGCTGAGTGCCTGCTCTGCAAAGCACTATGCTCAAGGCTGTGAGTAATACAAATAACTGGACATTCCTTTATTCTTCCTTCACAAACATTTTCTGGGCACCTCCCCTGTGCTAGACACTATGCTACATGCTCGGAATCCAAATACATGTGCGAAGACGGCTCTCAAGAGCTCACAGTGTAGTGAATGAGAATAATAAGTAAACAGAATTGCAGTGTGATGTGAGGAGGCCTGGGCCGAAGGAGTGAGCAGGCAGTTTTGAAATACGGGGACATAATGGATGCATCTAATATAGATCTGGGTGGTTCTGGAGGTTGGGAAGGGTTTGCTGGAGGAGATGACATCTGAGCTGAATCGAGGTGTTATGGAAGGGAGCCCAGTGTGCTCTAAAATGCCAAGAGGACTATCCTATGTGAACTGATTCTTTCTACCTAGCAAGACACATAAAAACATTTGTTTCATTTTATCAACTAAAATGTTATTGATTCTGTCCTCTGCCCTTTCTTTGATCTTTAATAAAACAATGAAATCTGATTTACAGTCAGTTTTGTTATAAGGTGACATACATGTTTCTAAATTCAGCATGCTGCACAGAAAATTATATCTTAGGGGAAAATGGAATTAGAGACAAACATTCAAAAACTTCATCAGGAACATACAAAATTTTAAAAAGATAGGAACCTAATAAAAAATAGCAGCATGGCTTTTACACATGTTAAATAGTTAAGGAATACATACTAATACTACAATATTACACAGGTACTACAATAATATGGCAGTGTGCCATGAAAAAGACCATGAAAAAGACTTTCTTGTGGAAGTCGGAGTCAGAGGGTGAAGTAGTGGAAAGAGGTGATCTGAAATCTGATGGAAAGTTGTGACAGCAGATGGGCACAAATGTGGCTCATAGCTGAATTTTAACACAAGAAGTGAAATGAGACGTTTGAGATGTGTGCTTGTGTGCATCTTATAAATTTCTCCCCAATTCCCCTCAGCTGGGTACAGTTTTCTGTACTCACCTAGCATTTCTTACCAAGAACTCCATATAAGCAAATGCAGAATTTGCATTATGCTCCGATTGTTCCCTAATACATCAGTCCTATTGGATCAAATTTTCAATTTTAAAAGGAGCATTGTTGCAGAACTGACTATATATTGTTGCAAATTAAGTTCATAATTTTTTTATTATATCTCCTGAAATTTCAAAGATAATGTGTTTAGATTCTACTGGGCATATCAGGATGCCTCATAAATATTGTTTTCTACTTAACTAATGCTAACACAGGGACTTCCACTTCTTCTGGAGCAACATTTTCCTGTAGGCTTCTCTAACAGGAGCATCCACAGGGAACTTAGAAAAACAGGGGAAGGCCATGTGAGTGCAAGTAATGTCTTGCAGTCTGAGCCTCTGTGTTTGCAGCCACCCTTGGGGAGACGCAGTAAAAGGACAACAGGTCTTGTTTGTTTGTTTGTTTGTTTGTTTCATGCTGGCAAGGTAAATGGCCAGAACTACAAAGGAATGATCTCAGGAGACTGAGGCTTTGGCCATGCATCAGTGTCCTCTACCAGGCACGCAGAGACAGTGAGGCCTATCAGGATCAAAGTGTTGCCTTTTAGGAGGGAGCCAGTAGGTCCAAAGAACTGGTCTTTACTTTCTGCTCTCTCCTTTTTGGTAGTGGGCATAGAGTCAGGCCTACAGGAAGAGGAATATCTCACTGGAGGAAGTTATACTTAGGGGCAGGGGAGGTGATAGCTGTGGAGGTGGGTCAGACAGTGTCCCCTATTAGGCCCCTGTGTCCTTTTGAACTATTTTCCCCCATAAAAAATATAAGAAAGATGATTTTCATCTATGCAATGTGGTGGGTTTTTTTTTTTTTTCACCTAACTCAAGTGTTCTGTGAGAAAAACAGCTCTTAGTTACACTATCTAAGGTAGAAGAGAAGAGACAGTTTGGGGCTTAGATTTGGTATTAGAGAGAGTCATGACAGGCCCTTCACGGTGTTCTTGAAGCGGCCAGAGTCCTCTTGTTCATGCTAAGCCCCCCGTTCGCAGGCTCAGAGAGAGGGAAGGTTCCATCTGCCCACACCTCACTCTCAAGTTAGACAGCCCCTGCATAAAAATTGGGAGCTGAAGGGTTAAATTACACCAGATGATAAAATCCTTACATAGCCTCAAGCAAACATTCAGCTGACAAAAATGTTATTGTATGTTCTCTCTTGAAAGCTTTAAGATATGCTTGGGTTAATTAGATTTCCAAATATGCAAATATGCCCTAGTGAGGTTTTTCTGAAATGCACCATTTTAAAATTATGTAGCATGGCATTAGTGTTCCAAATACTGAATTGTAAGACTTAGCCTGAATAGCTTACTAACATATCATATAAATTCATAATTGATCAAACCCATTTATTCCCCACTGTCCACATTATACTGTTCAAATTGGGTTAGAAAGTCTTATGGAAATTAGGTTCTCTAGCATGCTTTGGGGAAGATCAAGGAGTAGTTTAAATTACAGCAGTAGTTCTTCAAAAAATGCCAATTCACTTGTCTGATATCAGTGTTTCCAGTGTGCTCAGTTTAGGGAACACGAGGCTTCTGTAGCCCCAAGATTGTGGATCACCTGAAGGAAATTAGAACACAAACTTTGATCTTCAGGGAAAAGAATATTGTAGCAAGGGCATCTGAAATGACTTCATTTTATTGACCTGCTTGTGCTAGTAAGTAACTTTAAGATTTTAACTTCTGAATAGCTTTTTATTTTTAATTATAAGATTTTCCTTTAGAAACATAATTCATTCAGGTGTTCTATAGAAGCAATTTTCTGGTTAACTGAAATGTTTGTTCTGTGTCAGTTAAAAATAATAATTTTTCCAGAAATCCTTTATAAAATGGATTGTAGCATTCAACGCTTTATTAATTAGTACATACTAAAGTATGTTAAACATAAGCCAATAATTTCTGGATAACTCAGATGTACTATGATCGTAGACCCCAGTGAGGTATGGGAAGCTATTTACCCAGCTTTTAATGAGCTAGACCACAGGGTCAACAAAGTTTTTCTCTAAAGGGCCAAATACTAATATTCTAAGTTTTTCAGGCAGTGTAGTCTCTGTTGCTGCCCCTCAGCTCTGCCAGTTGCCCTGTGAACGCAGCTATAGATGATACATAGTGAACACGCATAGCTGATTTCCATTAAAACTTTGTCACTGAACAAGCAGGAGTTGAATTTGACCTGCGGGCTGTGGTTTGACGACCTCTGATCTCAGCTACCATCTTTCTTGAGTACTTTTTTAGAAGTTCATTATAGTCATTTATTTATGTTTTGATGTTCTTGTGTTCCTTCTTTTAGCAGTATCTCATCTCTTTCTGATTATTGCTTTTGATGTGCTTTGGTTTATAAGGAAAAAAAATAACTTGTTAGAATTGTCCCTAAAATAAGAGTCACTGGACTCCCAAGGGAGGGGCCAAGGGCTTTCTGGTAGAGAAAGCACACAGTGCATTTACTATGGCTTTTCTTCTCCATGCTTGCTCAGAGGCCATTTTTTATTTATTTCCAGATTCTTGACCAAATTATTAATGTGTAAAATAAGTTTTGTGTTAAAATAATTTTGTTGTGGTTCAATGGGTTTTTATAACTCTACATCAAATTCACTTAAAAGTAAGAACAAATTTTTCAACTACATTTTCATGGGCATAGTTTAGTGTGTCTCGTCCAGTGTTTTCCATATTTATGACTAGTTATCAAGAGTAACAGATGTGTCTACTCAGAAAGAAGAGACTAAATTGCCTTCCAAACAAGAAGAAATTGCCCTGACCTCACCACGATCAGTGTACTGTAATATTTTGTGCTTACTCTCGATTTACTTTATTCACATAACCAAACTTTGTTTTTGAGTTATTGGGAGCTTTTTAGCTGTAGCTGTGTGATGTTAGGCAAGTTACTTGACTTTTCTGAGCCTCAGCTCTTTCATCTATAAAGTAAAGGTGACAAGGGTGCCTATCTGAGAGCATTGTTGTTCCGTTTCTTTCATGTTTTTGCCCTTACTCTTCTCTTCCCCTTTTCCTCCACAGGCACTCAAATTAACAATAGGTTTAAAACTTAACATGCCATTTAGTTACACTATCCTATTGAGGCTCTTTTTCTTTCCAGCTTATCATTGAAGGAGATGATAACTAAGATTAAAATAATTTCTCTCACTTTCAAATAGGTGGCCACAATGATACATGGAATATAGGGAGTGGGGTTTCATAACGTAAAAAGCCACATCCTAGCACAGAAAATGTGATTTTATTGTTTTTTGCTATTACATTATTAGATGTTTTAAGTATTATCTATATCTGGTTTGGGATGCATGCTCAGCAAAATATAGAACATTTTGTATTACGCAGGTCCTAAGATAAAGTCTGCCAACTTTAGGAGAAGGTGATAAGTTTAACAGTCAACATTGGTCAGCAAGTTCCCCGTGACTGCACTTCCAAGAAGTTCCAGAGATTTAATTCTATTATTCAGTTTCCTAGTTGATGTCATCACAGGAATTAGGAAGATCTTACTTCCTGAGCATCAACTGTCCAACTGTTACTGTACTCATAATTGCTACCGAAACACCATCTTCAATCTCTGTGGTATACATAATTTAAAATTATGTACCGAAAGAAAGAAAGAAGAAAGGAAGAAAAGAAAAGAAAAGAAAAGAGAAAAGAAAAGAAATAGGATAAGATCTAAACTCACAGGGACTACAGTAATGAGATGAATAGTATAGTTGATGGACAGTGCCCTGGCAGGTAATTAGGCAAATCATCAGTAGCAAGTTGCTTAATCTTTTCAGGCAAGAGTTGTCCCATCTTTAAAATAAAGAGTTGGGACTTTAGGTTTTATGATGAGAGAATAAAAACATTTCTATACCCTTCTCTTGAAAATCACCCCAAAACTAGGGGAAAAAAAAAAAAAAGCACAAACATAAGGTTCAATTGTGATGAAAGTAGGAGCTCACTCTAGCCTGAGAACACAGTTGTGAAGCTAAAAGTAGATGGAAAAATGAGAAGTGATTGGGATAATGAAAAAGCTTTAGAAATAGATATTGGTGATGATTGCACAAGAATGTAAGTATAAGTGTTGCCATTGAATTGTGCATTTACAAATAGTTAAAATAGTAGGGTTTTAATATGTATTTTACCACAATAAATATTTTAAAAATACTAATAAGGAGTAAGTGATTTACTAAGGAGAACGGAGGCCAAACAAAAACACTTGCAGTTTGAAAGTACCAAAGAACAGCTAGCCAATCTGCTTCTCAGAGAGGGCTCAAAAATTGGAGGCCAGATAGTAATAGAAGGTGAGGGTGGTGAAAACAGGGGTTGCTTGATACTGTGTACAAGTTGCCACTAGACCTCCTGATCTTCCCCTCCTCTGCATCTCCACTGTTCCTGGTCAGATGACCTCACCACTTCCATCCAGTCAGGAGCTTGTGCTCCCAGGAAGACTGAATCAGAGCATCTTAGGACTTGGAGACTACAAAGCCTGAAGAGGGTGAGCGACCATATTGAAAACACAAGTGGAAGTCTAATACTAACCGTGAGGTCTTTTTCCATAATGAGCCCCAGAATGCAGATAGTCAGGGCTTATTCCTGTGAGCTCTCTCACTAGAGTCATAGCTGATTTAAAAACATGGAGGTGCAGAGCCAAAGCAATGACTGAAAGAGTTGATAGTCATTTCCTTTAGAAAGGAGCAAAAGAGGGGATGGGACAAATAACCCTAAGGGTTTTTTTTTCGTTTTTTATTGACGTGCAATAAACATAGTCTTATATTAGTTTCAGGTGTACGATATAATGATTGAACAATTCCATACATGACTCAGTGCTCATGGTGATAAATGTACTCTTGATCCCCTTTATCTGTTTTACCCCTCCACCCACCTGCCTCCCCTCCACATCAACCACCAGTTTGTTTTCTGTATTTAAGAGTCTGGTTTTTTGTTTCTCTTTAGTTACCCCAAAGTTTTTAACAAGCCTTTTATTATTGTTTGATTTCTAAACTATATGCATGTAATATTTTGGTTTTGTAAATGATTAAAATAAATTTAAAAGACATAAAACAAGGGATGATTTCTAAGAGCCCATCTTGCCTTTTATTTGTTTCAGTCATTTAGTCCTCAATAGAAAATACTGTTTCTAGACTCTTGACTTTTTTCTGCAAAGGAAAAGAAATTCACCGAAATAGCTATTTCTAAGGAGTGCTAATTGGTGTCATCATATTTTATGTGTAGTGTATGTTTCTACTTAGATACGTATTTTTTTTCCCTCTGGTAATTTTGTGTCTGTACACCAGACTATGTCTACTTCAAGACCACTAATTTGGTCCTAATTCAGAATGTCTAATAGTATAACCAGAGTGGGCCTAGTTTCATTTATGATTTTTTCTGAGGAAGCCATTTAGTAAGTAATGGAATAGGGTATGTTTAAAAACATGTTTGAGGGAGAAATGTCGTATCTAATAGCCAGCCATTTTGCATTTGCATGGAAAATGTGTGCTAATTTCAAAGGGTCTTATCTATACCTTAGAGAAGGTCTGGGATTTTATATTTTGCAGTATCTTATTTCCATATAGAGATATCTCATTGGCCTACTCATTAATAGGCTTATATTTTAATTCCTTTTTATGAATCTAAACAAATGAGTTGATTTTAACAGACATTGTTATAATAGGTATTTTTCAGTGGACTACTGCAGTTGATTTATGCAGTTCTTTATGTTTGTTCCCATGAAAAGACCATTTTCATCTTTTGTTTTTATTTTCCAAACATACAAGGGTCACTAAACCTCTTTAGAAATTGCTTTTGAATAGTCATTCTTTGTTTGGAAAAACTACAGTATATTCCTTAAGTGAAATTCAATCAACTACTTTTATGGTAACTGGGCTTAAAAGACTTCAGTGAAAATACCCACACAAGCTCTTAAGATCAAGGCATTTGTTTCAGCTGACTTTAGTATGTACTTATCCATTGTGCATCAAATAATGAGCAAAATAGCCAGATTTCTAATAAGCAAGTACAATATAGACAAAAGAGAACACTGATTTAAGGTCCTAGTGTCAAATGCGGTAAAACACTCTGTTTATAGCAGGTCAGGCTTGGGTTTACAATTAGCACTAATTACTGAGAAAAAAATCAAAACCCCAGCTTTAAGGAAGGACACTTTTCACTGCAAGATCAAAGGCAGTCTCTGCAGAATAGGGAAGCCTCTACCACTTAATTGCACTGAAGTGCTAATTGGATTGTAAGGAACTTTCATGAGTTCCTCCAATTAGCCAGCCATCCCTGACGAAATCCGAAAAGAAGAGATTATGAGTTCTTAGAGCTTTTGTCTATATGGTTGCCATTTGTATATCTGAGTGAATGTAGCCTTGCCTTCTTTTTATGCAAATTGAGGTCTTTGGGGTCTCTGTTATTAGCTTCCTATAAATAGCCTTGAAGGTAAAGTTGTCCATTCTATACAAAGTCGTAACTGTGTGCTAATGATAATGGGACAACGTTTAATGGAACTATCATTTTTATTAAGATACTTCATTTAAAATATGTGAGTTGGGTGCAGCTTCTTGGCTCAGGATTGTCATCTCCTGCAGTTAGAATCCAGTTAGGATATTTGTATTACGTTTGATATTTGTATTACATTTAAGTACTCTTCACTTTGGGTAATTTTATGAAAGGAATAGGTAATCAGTAATTTCATGGTGTTTATTCTCCAAGTAATAATTTTTATCCCTGAGAATTATTCATGGCTCTAATTGTGCTTTGCACATGCCCTGCATCCCCTGTGATTTTTATTGTTGTTGTTTGATCATATAAGGCGGCAACAAATCTGCCACATCACCACATGAAAGCTCATATGACACAGTGATCTCTTTGGGCAAAAATTATACATTTGGATAAAGAAAATGGGAACCTTTGCTTGGTGCCAGGTTGTCCCTACACGAAGTGAAATAAAAAGTTGGCAGCTGTGCAGTGAATTCACCTGTCTATGTTAGACTGGGACTATAATAAATCTTAAAAAGCTCTTACTGACATAAAAAGTATTCTACCTTATTCACATCCCTCAAACTTTGTTCATTTGGACATTTGCCTCGGTGATAAATGTGCTAGTTCTCTTTTGTACCAGCAAAGGAAAACAAATTTAAGCATTTGTTCAGAATTTTTACATGTTCTAAATTATCTGATGATTAACCTCATTAACCAAAAAATAATCTACTTACCACAATTTACTTTCTGTTACATAAACCCTAGGGTGAGTGTCCAAATAATAAAATTGTTGCTTTGCATCTCCATAATTTGAGTACAGATCTTCCTCACTTTACAGTAGGTTTGTCTCAATAAACCCATCCAGAGTTGAAAATACCAGTAAGTCAAAAATACATTTAATACAACTAACCTACCAAACATCACAGCTTAGCCTAGCCGACCTTAAACATGCTCAGAACACTTCTATTAGCTTACAGTTGGATAAAATCATCTAACACAAAGTCTATTTTGTAATAAAGCATTGAATATCTTGCATAATTTATTGAATACTCTACTGAAAGTGAAAAGCAGAATGTCTGTAGGGATACAGAGTGGTTTTAAGTGTATGGGTTGTTTACCCTTGTGTTCACCTGGCTGACTGGGAGCTGAGGCTCACTGCCACTGCCCAGCCTCAAGAGAGAGTATTTACTGCATATCGCTAGCCCAGGAAAAGACCAAAATTCAAAGTACAGTTTCTACTGAATACATATTTCTTTTGAACCATTGTAAAGTGGAAAAATCTAAGTTGAGCCATTATAAGTTAGGGACTGTCTGTATGCTAACAATGACAAAATGACCGACTGTCATAGGGAAGTAACGTGATTTTCCATGCTCCCAGAGTTAAATGTGTTTCATGCTCAGTTTTTGTACTTTGTAATAAATGGACGTATTATGATAATAACGGCACCTACTATGTATTTCATTTGTTTTATTGGGCATTTTAGATACTTTATATTTCTTAGAATAACAGTCAAAAAGAAGCGCTATCTTCATTTTACAGGTTAAGAAAACTGAAGTTTAGAAAGCTTCAGTAGCACAGCTGTTAAGTAACACAACTACTAACTACAGAAGCCAGGATTAAAATCCGGGTTTTGGGGCGCCTGGGTGGCTCGTTCGATTAAGCATCTGCCTTTGGCTCAGATCATGATCCTGGGGTCCCAGGTCAAGCCCTGCATTGGGCTCCCTGCTCAGTGGGGAGTCTGCCTCTCCCTCTCCCTTTGCTGCTCCCTTGCTTGTGTACTCCCTGTCTCTCTGTCAAATAAATAAATAAATAAAATCTTTTTAAATAAATAAATAAAAAGAAATCTTGTTCATCAGTGCCTAAAAAGATTGTCTGACCCGCAGTAGGCCTTCAGCAAAGAGGTGGATGGATGTGCCAGTAACAGAGACATAGGCTTCTAACTTGGAAACTCATTCTTTAAGTATTCTGGTAAAGTCCTGGTATTTATAAAATATGTGTAGTAATGAAAGATCAAGATTCTAGAATCCTACACATAATAAGAAAGTACTTTATTCTTTAATAGTGTGTGATTACCTCTTCCAAATATTTTACATGTTTTTTTTTCTCCATCGCGAATAGATAACTTCTTGTTACCAAAAAACAAAACAAAAAAAAAAAAAAAACCTTCCGTAAAGGAGGATGGGTTTTGTAATATGAAATTATTCAGATAGCTTTCTAAAACTAGGTTATTGGGTGGCATGCATTGTTCAAAATAACTGTCTTCTCTACAAAATGTTATCATTTCGCCAGATTCAGACATATCTATGAGGAGGACTCATGGACCTTGAAATTACTGTAGTCATTAAAAGAAATTCATCAGCTATGTAAATTTATTGATAACCACTTCTGTGTTCTAATTTATGAAGAAAATAATTAGCTTATGCTTAGGCAAATTTTTTAAAAAATAAAATGGAAAGCTGTTCATTTAAAAAATCTGACACTTGTTTTGTTATTAGTTTCCAAGAAACTGGCTCATAGATAACTTCTAAAGTGCATTTAAGAGTATGAGAAACAAGGACAAAATCCCATTTGGCATGCGAGGTAATAGCAATAACTTCTACTTGATGGTCTTTCAATTTTGCTTATGAATAATATTTGCTAGCCTAATAATATGCATTCCTCATCTGTAATAGGGGATTAATATCGGTATCAACATACAACCAGTGTTGTATGGGAGGCCTGCCAGAGTAGCTGGTCAATAATGGGTAGTTATTTATAGAGTGGACTGTTCATAGTCACAGTGCAGGCATGGGTTATTAACTGATGTTGTCAATGATGTTTTACCCTACATAAACAGTTTTGTACTATAAATTCTAATTTACATTAGGTATATGTTATATATTATATATAATGTAGAATATATATGGTAGTTCCCCCTCATCTGCAGTTTTATTTCTCATGGTTTCAATTTCCTGTGGTCAACCATGGTCCAAAAGCAGATGATTCTCCTCTAATGTGTCATCAGAAGGTCAAAAATAATATGCTGTGTGACAATGCCTACGTCATTCACCTCAGTTCATCTCATCGTGTAGGCATTTTATCATGCCATATCATCACAAGAAACAGAAGGGTGAATACAGGAAAACAGGGTATTTTGAGAGAGAGGGAGACCATATTCACATAACTTTTTTTACAGTAAGTTGTTATAATTGTTCTATTTTATAATTAGTTATTGTTGTTAATGTCTTACCATGCCTAGTTTTATAAATTAAACTTTACGGTAGTTATGTATATATAGGAAAAACATAGTATATTTTGGATTAGGTACTATCCATGGTTGGTTTCAAGCATCCACTGGGGGTCATGAAATGTATCCCCCATAGGTACAGGGGGACTACTATACATAACTTCATATATATTTTAACTTTTTGGTAAAATATGCATAACAAAAAATTTGCTATTTTCATCATTTTTAAGTGTATAATTCAGTGACATTAAGTACCTTCACAGTGTTGTTCAGCTACCATCACTATCCATTTATAGAACTTTCCAAACAAAAACTGTGTATATGTTTTATTTTCAAAGACTTAGACAACAAAAATGTATTTAACAGATCTATGGTGAACATTTATTGAGTTCCTCCTTTTTTTCCCAAAGTCATTCATTTCACTCTCTCCTAAATCACATTTACTATAAGGGATTAATGACTTAAAGTTCTTATTAGAAAGATCTTGATCTTTTCTTCCCCAAACTCCAAGAACACATCTTCTGTCCTTTGCTCCCACCTAGTTCCACATACGTATACCCTAACCCATGGTCACTTGAAATTGAAAAGTTTAGCTGAGAGAGCTGTGCAGCTGAGAGTCTTTCTCACATCTCAGTGAGAGCATTCTCAGGCCAGGTATCGTTTTAAGAAATAAATATTTATCAAGACAAACACTTTATATTAGTTCCATTTTATCCACTTTGTGCCAGGTTTGGATTTTGTTTGAACCACGAGTTTGAATCACCTAGGACTATTTCACCTGTCTTGCCCCGCCCTTTTGGTGCCCATTCCCCCACCGCATTACCTTGGTTAATATGAGGTTGACTGTGCTTCAGTTTCCCATGTCTGTGCCTTTTTCATGTATTGTTTATTTCACGTAATGTGTCCCTGCCTGGCTTGGACTGCCACTTCTTTGCAGACAGGCTGGTTCTTGCTATCACTTCGTGCTAAGCTCAGACTTCAGCTTCTCAAGGAAAGCTTCTCTGGCGCTCAGCCTACCTGCCTCCCCTCTCTACACCCATAACTTCCTATCTGTGCACTCTGGTAACCTGCATCACACTCCTCTGAGAACTAGTACTTACTGTCCTGCTTTCCCTCTAGCTTGGCAACTCCCTAATTTTTGGTTTTGAGACTTACAGATGTTTGCATTCCTATGTCCTGGCGCAGTACATGGCACAGAGGAGGCGGTTGGTAAATAGTTATTGAATAAATTTTACAGTGTTAGAATTTTTCCAATTATAGTCAACCTGTCAGACCCAAGAACAATGGATTGCTATATTTGTATTTTCAGTCTATCAGGAACCTTCGGGGGTTACTCTTAAGAAGAAAGTAGATGGATGAGCAACTCTGCATGTCAGGAGATGTAGTGAGGACATGTTGAATCCCAGAACCATGGCTAAATGAGTGAGCTCTGGCCCACATGAAAAGCAAGGTATTCAGAGAACAAAAATAAAAAGGAATTGAAAACCAACAGGAACCACAAAATTCTCCAAATTTGCCTTCTGCCCATATCATTCCTGTTCTTGATTAATCTGAATATCAGTTTCCACAACAGAATAAGGCCCTGAGACTTCTGTGTCATGTGAGAAGAAAGGTACACAGATTAATTTTAGTCATTGAGAACAGATCTACTGAAACATTCCCTGCAGTAAGTATGGATTTTATTACAAAGTGCTGAATAAACCTCCCAGAGCTTTTCTTGCCTTAGTGAGACCATGTTAGTTCCAAAGACAAAAAAACAAAGTATAAAAAAACCCAGGGAACTCAGAGGCCATTTCTAGCCACAACTTTAGCAAACCACTTTAAGCTCTATTCTGCTTCAATCAAGACCACATGGGAAGGGACGTGAAACTGTTTTTAGTAAAAAACAGAAGATGCCGTCCCCATGTTGTAAGAACCAGTACTTTGTACATTGGGGATGTAAACATTTTTGCACAATAAAAGCTATAGCTATTAAAATATAAGGTGGAGTGATTAACATTGAAGTGTGACCAAGCAAATAAGCTAGTGAATTTGATGAGTGAATGAAAGGAGATACAAGGTATTAATTAGAACCAGGTGAAAGGCAGGTGAGGCACATCACAAAATGCATACAGAAATGAAATCTAAATAATGAAAGTTGCCTCTGTGTGTGTGTGTGTGTGAGAGAGAGAGAGAGAGATTATATAGCAGACCTGTATATTAAATAGTGATCACAGTTCAAAACACTTTAATTTTTTGTGTAACTGAATAAAAGTAAGTTGAAAATACATGAGGTTCTTCTAAATGATTCCTAACATTCCTCTGTATACAAAGTGGGTTTTGTACTCTTGCTAGAGCCAGGGTTCTGTGATTGATAATTTCACCCATCAGTATCCCAAACTTAGGTTAATGAGCAGCCCTGAATTCAGAGGGCCCCCACCTATGAGGAGAACAATCCTATGGCTCAAGCACTCATCAGTAATATCATGGGGTATTGTGCATGTAAGAGAAGGCCCTTTGATGTAAGCACCAAGGCTGTTACCATGGAGACCACATGATTCCAGTCACTTCCTGATGCTAAAGCACCTGATCTTCATGTCTCCACTCATTTCCACAGAACCTTGACCACACTTGACATTTTAAACTATAATGTGACAGAATTTATTTTAAGAAAATGTGTGATTGCCCATCATTCATAAAACTGAAGATGCAAAATTTTGAAAGATGTGCAATAACTCCTATAAAATTTAGAACTTGATACAATTTTTCCTTCATTTTCTTATGTCTTAGCTTTATGACAGGATCATTTTGCATGTGATTTTGAAAGTTATCCTTTTAATTTAGATACCTCTGAGAAAGCAGAGGCCTGTCTAATGTAAGGAAAGCACTTCACAGGATGTTAGCTGGCGGCCACATTAAGTGGGAAGAGACAAGGACCAGAGGAAGAGCCTCTTGTTTAGGGGTGTGCTGGGAGCATGCATTGGAGTGTTCATTTTAGAGCCCTTGCACCATTCCTCAAAGAAGTTAGGCCAGAGTTTGCATGATCCCCAGACCTCCATCACATTTGTGTAATACGTAGGCTGCTGATGAACAGGTCACAGCTTGGGCATGAGCAGTGGTCATTGAAAGAGCAGCATTAAAAGGATGGGGGGGACTCCCGTAACTTTTCATGTGGGAATGAGGAAGGAGCTCTTCATAAGGTATTTTTTGAGGTGTACAAAATACAACCATGCTGTAGGTCACATCTTTAAATAAAATAAAGAACATGTGGCTTCTTGTAAATTCTAATTTGTCCTGTTTTTACTGAGCTCTAGTTATGTAACATCAATTTGAAATAAAATTAAAGAGGAAATGGAGGATTAAAAAAAAAGTGAGGCCATAGGACAGAGGAGCATGGAACAGGTATCTCTACATTAAACAGCGAAGTCATTTGTGTTTCGGAGCTTTTTAAGGACAAGTTAATTTTGGCTGGAATTTCTATAGAGGGATAAATAATTGAGGTTTTTCTTCCTTCGCAAGAGGAGGTAGGAAAGCTATGTGAGATGAGATTTTCAGATTTTGAGCTGGCTGGTGCTAGTGCAGATCATTCTGAGATCGGTACAGTGTATCTTTAGTTCTCAGAGTGAAGATTTTATATTAGTCACTCGGAGTCTTAAAGCCAAATAAGGGGAAACATTGATGGCTAATGAGAAGAAAGGAGATATTTAAACTTACAGACAGATAAAGGAACAGTTCTATATCTCTGTGCTGAGAACAACTGACGAAAAAAGAATCTGGGCTATCTTTTCTCCTTCTATTTTTACTCATGACTCGCTTTTTTTCAAGGCACTCCATCTCTGTGTACCATAGTTGACTCAATCATAAGGGAGGTGATTATGCTTTCTACCTGTACTACATGCCCATTGTACTACTACAGCTTCAGTCTTTTCTCTACCACATCAACAGTTAGGAACTCATCACGTGGGCTCAGGGCCTCACACCTTGCCCAGGATGCCTGGTTCAGAAACTGCTGTTTCAGGACACATTCTACATGTTGATGTACATCACCCCATAGAATCAAGTAGGTCATGAAAATGGGAAATGGAGGTTCATTTTTAAACACCTTTGGTTTTTTTCTCAATCCAATTGAATCATTAGGAAGTTTCTACTACAATTGTGTTTTAAATATTCACCAAGTATACAGTGTATAGTCAAAATACAACCAAAACTGTTTCCTTTTGTTACATGTGGACGTAAGTGTGTGCTTTATGCTGTGTTGGGCCATACAAAGCAGCCCAGGTTGTACTTGAGTCGATGTGGGCAGAGAGGTACATGGCTATGTTAGACGGAGAAAAAGAACGTACCCCAGTTTGAGGAATCAAATATCATGAATGCACTGAAGGCTTTATGAAGCTCCGACAGATGACATGTAACATTTTCTTCACTAAAATATCAGTTTTAAGGATAGTCCTTTTTAAGTAATGTATTTCTAAATGTATATTCTAAATGGGAATTAAAGAATCTCTTCTTCCTGCGTGATTTTTTTTTTTTTTTTGTAATTTGCCTGAAGCCATTTTTTTCTAACCAATGAAAATACCTTGTTTCCTTCCTTTCCTTTCCGGTGTTAGAACTGTTTATTAGCATGTTACTTCCTGATCACACTAATTGGCTGCGTATAGTGGAGCAGTTGGTGGAGCCAGATGCTGTTTCTGCCCGCTCTTCCTGGGTCTCTGTCTCAGTTATCCTCACCTGGATTACTTATAAGCCAATGCCCTTTGTCCTCTCGGCTGTGTATGTCTGAGTAAGGACTCTTAATCAGTGACACTAGAAGGTTGAGAAAGCACAAAGGAAAGAAAGGAATAATCAAGTAGTGACTATATTAAGCAAAGCAGTGAAACCATGTAAATTTAAAATTAAATCAATCTCACAGTCCTGAAGGTGACAAATTGTGTCCTAATTTTAAATGTGAAATCTATGCAAATTCACTTGCTACCTTCCCAACACTATAGGTTCCTAGGTTTGGGCACAGAAAAAATGCAAAATTTACCTTCGTTTTGGAATCATTTCTTTTCAGTGCTTTTCTTGACTTTCCCCTAAACTATCCAATAAACAGTGTCTCTTCTACCCACTCTCACAAGATTAACTTTGTGAAGTATTCGTAAAACTTCTCAGGGATTCATCAAATCACCATGTCATGGGGAATAGGAACACACAACCCCAAAATAGCCCATTTCTTTTCTTGGCTGCTGTTTTGAGGTACATTCTGTGGACCAGCTGCAACAAGTTAATTGTCTCTGTGGGGATTGAACAAATAATTCTATCTTTGAGAGCCTCCCATGTGCCAGACTCCTGACATAATTTTTTTTTAATCCCCATAGCACCTCTATGATGTATTAAAAGCTTTCTTTTCTTTTCTTTTCTTTTCTTTTCTTTTCTTTTCTTTTCTTTTCTTTTCTTTTTTTAGAGGATTTTATTTATTTATTTGTCAGAGAGAGAGAAATAGGCTCCATGGAGCAAGGAGCCCAGTGTGGGACTCGATCCCAGGACACTGGGATCATGATCTGAGCCAAAGGCAGATGCTTAACTGACTGAGCTACCCAGGCGTCCCAAAGCTTTATTTTCAAGATGAGGAACCCAAATTTTGGAGAGTCAAAATAACTCGCCCAAAGTTAGATTGTAAAGGGAAGAACGAGAGTTGGGACCTTCAAT
The DNA here is from genome assembly GCF_024610735.1 of Ursus americanus. Taxonomy (NCBI): domain Eukaryota; kingdom Metazoa; phylum Chordata; class Mammalia; order Carnivora; family Ursidae; genus Ursus; species Ursus americanus. The sequence goes on from NC_142131.1 coordinate 4,597,390, forward strand.
CTCCCTGACCTCTGATCACTACACCTTATTCCTTTGGAAAGAAAGCCAGAGATTTCCAGTACCATGCTGTACACAAGTGAAGTGGCTAACCTAGTCCTTCTACAGCAGTGGTTCTGAAACCTTATTGTGCAGAACAGTCCCATGGGGAGCACTGTAATGTCGCAGATCTTTTGCCATATTTGCAAATCTGATTTTTTTTTTTCTAAGATTTATTTATTTGAGAGAGGGAGTGTGGTGGGGAAGGGCAGAGGGAGAGGGAGAGAGAGAATCTTAAGCAGACTCCACACTGAGCACAGAGCCTGACACAGGGCTCGATCTCACAACTGTGAGATCATGACTTGAGCTGAAACCGAGAGTCAGATGTTTTACCGACTGAGCCACCCAGGTGCCCCTAGGAATCTGAATTTTTAACAAGCACCCCATGTAATTCTGAAACAGATTTCCACATTGTGAATCACTTTTCTAAAGACATTAATAAAATTATCTGTATCTATCAATCTAATCATCTATCCATGCTGTGTATATCTATCTGGAAGAGTTTCCATAATAATAATTTTTACTTGAAGGAAAAAGAAATTGACTTCTCTTGCCACACACGATGGTTAAGATTTTGATGGTTTTAATGTCAGCCCCTTCAGAGTCTCAGCATTCCTTCTCTGCCCACTTTCTTCTTCCCAAGGAAGGTGAAGCTGTTGGTTTGCTCTCTTCAGATTAACTCAAGAGGTCATTGATTTTGAGTTAAGTCATTTCAAGTAATGCTAAAGATGTTTTCATTTTGATGGGATCAGAATTTTATTTAAGATTGATATCTGTTAGTATTTTGAGGAATCTTTCTTTTGACACATTTTGCCACAGACATTGATTTTGATTCGTGGACATAATGTATTTTAAAAGATTTTTGGGAGGTGAGCTCTTCTGAAACCAGATATAAGAGTGAATGATCTTGAGAACCTGTGTCTCTGAAATAATAATGAATTGGGGGGAAATAGGTGTAGCAACACTTTTGTTGTTGTTGTTATAAGACAAATTTTTAATTTAAAAAATTAGTTTTCCATTAGCCAGTGCATTTTTCATGGAGAAAGGCAGTTGGTGACACTCCCTAACATGCTGCAGCATTTTGCTAATTTAGAAAAGGTCTGCTTCAGATCGATTGCGACCTTATCAATAGGATGATCTCATTCATCTCCTTTGGAGACTCCTGTCACAGGGAGCTACAATAGCTCTGAGCTCCTCTACTCTGATTGCAAAATCAACACTTAGGGTTTCAGAATCAGTCTGTGGTAAAGTGAAGCATCTTTGTGATCTTTCTTAGTCATTAGTTCTTAAAAAGTGAAACATCTTTGTAATCTTTCTTAATTATTTGTTTTTAAAAAATCACAAATGCTACTGATCTTATTCATTCTAATTTTTTTTCTCTCTTAAGCTCTTCAGGCGCAAGGGAGAATGATTTTGTGAAATGTATTGAATTTGTAGTTCTTTTGGACCATCCTTCCTTCTCCTTAATGCATTTTGTTTATATAACTGACTATATTTTTTATTGGAAATAATTTTCAAATATCAGCAGATAAAATAAAAAATCAAATTCCTTATAGTTTACTAGTTGTCAGGGTATATTTCCTGTGAGAAATTGTTTTGTAATTTAAAAAAAAATTATTTCCTTGAAATTGGATAAAATTTATAGAGTCAATTTTCAAAATACATTACATGTTCCATACTTAACATATCTAAGGTCTGTCAGTAAATAATTAGAGTAAACTTCCCAGGTGGCTTTTGGAGTAAATCTCTGGCTTTAAAGTCACATTTTGTAGGAGAGCAGTAATTATACAATGTATAGTTAGTTCCTTGAGCCCAATTTTAAAGATAATAATAAAAATGAGAAAGTTTTCCTATAATTAACCTCCTTCCCTTTCTTTCCTGATTTTCACATTTATTAATTTTGTGCTAACCATTTCAGCTTCCTAATACTAGTTTATCTCAATTTTCCTTCATTTCTAGTCATTTGTGATCAAAACCATTTTCTCTCCATCTGCTATCTTTTCATTCATCTCTCCTTTTAAAATCTGTTTCCTCTCCTGTAGACTCATGAATATGCCATGGTATGTCAACTTTCTTTGACTAATTAGGAGGGGGAAAAGAATTCTTTACTTTTGAGATTGTCATTCTCCCTGTGTACCAGTGTGAACAATTAAAATCAGCTGTCTTTGCCTACTAATGATTCCCCAAGTTAGATGTGGGAAATTGAAATGGGATGTTTTCCTTTGGAGGACCCCTGCACTGTGTAACATTGCCCTCCCCCCCCAATCACCCTGCAGGCCCAATGACTGCTATTCAGTGCATGAGTCAGCCTACTTTCTGAACTGATCTTTCCTAATGAGACAGCACTGACCTCTTAAAGCTGTTGCTATTTTAAACTATTTTTGTGTGCTTCAGAGATGTGTCAGGAGAAACATTTTGGTAATACTTGATAGAGTTATTTTATATCCACTTTATTTTGTGCATAACTATTGTTTACCTTTCTTCTCACTTGAAATATTATATTAAATAAGATGCTTTTCTGAAGAAATATTTATTCCAAACCCAATTTTTTTAGTATTCAAAACTCTCAGAACATGTCTTTACGCATCTTATTCATATTTTAGAGTTATGTCAGCCAATAACAAGTTACAAAGACATACGATTCAACAATGAGGATTTATTAAGTACCTACTAAATGCATAAACTTTTAGGTCTTATGAGAAATACAAAAAAAAGTTTATTAAAGTTTGGCAATCAGTGACACAGTAAGATAAATGGTTAAGTATCAAAACAATGGGTAGACTCGAGCAATGCTCTGTGATTTCAGAGGAAAGAGAAATCGGGGGGCACCTGGGTGTCTCAGTCAGTTGAGCGTCTGCCTTTGGCTCAAGTCATGATCCCAGGGTCCTGGGATCGAGTCCCACATCAGGCTCCTTGCTGAGCAGGGAGCCTGCTTCTCCCTCTGCCTGCTGCTCCCCCTGCTTTGTGCTCTCTTTCTCTTTCTCTCTGACAAATTAATAAAATAAATAAAATCTTTAAAAAAAAAGAGAGAAATCAGTATAAATTGATGACCTTGGAAAGCTTGGTTGAAGAGCTAGTAGTCACACTTGTCCTTGAAAGATGGATATATTTCTATATCATCTCTATATCAAAGACCTTCTATTAATTATATTTAGAAGATAAAAGGGAGGAGTCAATGGTGATCTGAAGATTTCATGCTAGTATAACCTGGAGAGTGAGATATCATTAGTGAAAAAGATGTCATGGGAGCTGGCTTGAGACAGAAGGTCAAAAATCTGGTTTTGGACATTTGAAGTGTGATACCCAGTAAGAAGGTAGAAATACAAGAGAGAAAATGAGACACCAAGGCTAGAAATGGATGCACTATTATATAGTAGAGAGCAGACAACTGGAGTCTACGGACACCTATGCTCTACTGCTCTCCCTGATGCCAACCAACTAGGTGGGTAAGTTTAGTCAAGTGACTTCATGGCTTCCAGCTTCCATTTCTTATGTATAAAGTAAGAGGGTCCTGAGATGCCTTGCATTTTAACATTTCACCAAGAAACATTTCGGACTTGCCCACATATAAGTCATAATTGAATGCATAAAAGGTCATTGACCTTTGAGAGTAGAGGATATTTACTGAGAGTGAAGGAGGAGGGCTGAGCCTGGAGGAACCCAGCAGTTTTGAATTGGAAAACAAAGTAGAAGGGAATGTGTTGTCAAGGGGCAGATGATAGTGTTAGGGAAAGTGTTAAGAGATGACAGCTTAAACAGAGTAAATAAGGAGAATCAGTGAAGGAATGACAGTGCCTGGCTCTTAACTATCTGTCCAGTCTTTGTGTCTGAGGAGAGAGACATGGTGCTGTAGCACTACAGAAGTGTTTCTTAGAAGGTTATAATCACAGATCACAAGACATATATACAGGTTTCACCTTGTTATATGAATTGAATATTTATATCTTATGCATCAGGAAAGTCATATTAACATATTGCCTGTTCTAAGAAAAGCTGGACTTCTTTAGGCTAAATCATATCCACATACCCAATGTAGTTTAGTCAGAATATGTGGATGTTTTAATATCCCATTTATGCCATTTAAATAGTTCACATAACCTCTGTTTAATCCCTGATGACTTATTCTAGGTCCATATTTTGGAAACATGCCAACATTTTAAACAGAGCTACTGAAAACATCATTTGATTATCTGAACTATTTGATGATATAGTAATGTAGTACAAACACATTTTTGAACCCAAAATTTGATACACATCAGAAAACTGTAATTTATAGAGATCCTCAAAGGCCTAACAGTCCTTTTTTCAAATTTAATCTTTCAATAAGAAACAGTTATATTAACATACTTATCATTTCTAATGAACTCTGTGACTGGAGACTACAAATAACTAACAATACTGTTTATCCTCATAGATGATACTAAGATAGTTTCAGTAATGTTGGAGGCAGATATGGGAAAATTGCCAATACCTAAAATATCCACTTAGTTTTAAGACTATTACCAATGAAAAAAAAATCCAATTTTTATCCTATCAAAAGAGATAAAACCACACAAATGTCATTACAGAAGAATGCAAAGAGTAAATGTAAAAATGTTTGAAAGAGAAGAGCCATCAATTATTTTATGTTTCGACACTTAAATTGGCAGATACGTTCTTATGTACACCAATGACTAAAAGTAAAAAAGGAGGTGTTGTTTTTTTTTTATGTATGTATATTCCTGTCCTTGAGGTTTTACAGGTGTTACAGTAGTCAAGATTTTAAGAAATTTGTTGAGCAAGAAATATTAATTCTAATCAGTATTTATTCTCATGAGAATTTACTGTTAGGGAAAAAATTTTTAACCATTACAAGAAAAATGCTAAAAAGCCAATTAGATTTTTTTCTAAGTACTTTGGGCAAGTACAGGTTATTTGTATTCACCTGATAGAGCACTATGTGGGAAACTTTTGTTGCCACCTTCAATCTATGAAAAATGACCATCTTGGACTTTTTCTCTGTCTTCCCTTACCTTATACTTCCTAGGCAGCTCTCATCATTAAGATGTATTTGATGCAATTTTTAGCACAACTATGTACGAAATGCTTTATTCATTATCCAATTTAATCCTCATAATGGTTTTTCATTTTTGCAGAGAAATATTGAGACTTAGCTGAAATAAGTTTCCCAGGGTCACAGAGGTTAGGCAATGGCAGAGCCAGGATTCCAAACCTATTTGCTTAACCCTCTTATACAAGATATCCTTCATTTCTTGGCTATGTAGTCCAGGCCCCATGCTTGGTGCCAGGGATGTGGAGATGAAAAAGACTTTCTTTCTGATCTCATGGCACTCAGGCTGCTAGAAGAGGGCCATTGCCTTTCCTTGCATGGTTCACCTGGCAGTACCAGGCCTGCCACCGCTTGCTAGTGTGAGGGCCACCCCCCCACCCCCGGGTATCAAGTGACATCAGCTAAAGCTCCTGTTCTAACTGAATCTGCAGGCAGTTTTCTGTCTTAACTCGAAGGTGGCTGTTGCCCAGTGCAAGCTCTTGCTGTAACACTACCAAGTCTTCTGGTATTCTCTCAGCAGAAAACTAGGGAAGAAATGTTGCACAAGCATAAAGCAGGAGTAGTACTTATATGCATTCAAAATGTGTTTCTGCGGTGAGAGTCAGAACTGACAGGTACATAGAACCCTAAGCTGAGCCTGTAATGAGACTTACTTTTTTCCAGCACCCTGTGACCCACGGCCTGATGGTCCATTATGACAACAGCAGCAACAACTGTGCTCAGCTTGCCACAGGATGACAACCTTTCCAGTGTGTGCCTGCCATTTATTAGGACATTAGTGGACGGCCATCTTCCAGATGCCCAGCCGTGACTATCACACAAAGAAAACATTAGCTTTCTTGGATGTTGCTATTATAATTCGAAAATTAGTTTTGCCTTCATGGCTGCATCACATTTGGAATCTCTCTTTGATGTTGTTATTAGTTTGGCTCATGGTGCTCATGATAACTGTCACACATTAATCATGTCCATCACGTGATTCTTAATTTGCTCTATTATGACAAATGGATTTAGACACAAACTTGCAATTACCTATTCTGAGGTTAATAGCAGATTTGGGGTTGTAATTGGTTCCCAAATATTCAAGTTAGGGAAATTATTTCTCACCCAGCTCTAAAACATGTTCTAAATGAGCAAATTGTATTTTTTACTATCACTGCAAAATTGTGCCAGATGAAACCATATGAGACATTTGAGCATAGTAATACACCCAAAAGTTTTTATCAGAACAGAATATCTGTGCATTCTATGGGGTATTTTGCTCTTTGTCGTTATCTCATTCATCCACCACCCCATTTTTATCTGGATCTCAAAATACTCCAGAAAATTTTACTTTATAAATGCTCGCTTTATGGGGAATATTGTGTAGTAATTCTATTTTCAGAATGTTAGCAGTCTTAATAACTACCTGCAATTATCATTTTTTAATCTAATGGCGAGAAGATATTTGTAAAGGTTGCTGTACCTTTTGATTTTTCTCTTGGATCTCTTTGTTAAGTACTGCATACTTTAAATGATTGCATATCCAAAACCATCTCAGAAATTATCCTGAATAAGCGCAGGGATCTCTTATAGGGTCCTTTTTGGTTACAGAGACTTCTTTCTCTTGGAGGGTTTGTATAGGTTAACGTTTCCCTTCTGCAACAACTATGTCTCTGACCTATGAATTCCTGTATTATCTCCAAGAAATGGTACACATTCTTCTATTCCAGAAAACCTTCCTTTTCTAACAAAACTTAGTAACAGGAAATTATAGGCATATGGGATGCCAGTTAATAAGTAACTGCAGAAAGTTGTAAGAGATGGAGACATGGCAGTTATAGGTGGAGAACATTCAGAAATCAGCTAGTTTAGTAGAAGTTGTGTAGCAAGGAGGCTGAGTCCAAATTCTGGAGTTAAGCAGCCTGTATTCAACTCCTGTTTCGGCTATTTTCCTGTAGACTGTAGGCAAGTCACTTAATCCATATCAATTTTCTTATCGGCAAAATGATAGTATCTATCTCATAGAGTTGTTGTGAGGATTAAATGAGTAATTTTCTAAAGCTCTTAGCACATCATTAAGTGCTTAGTAAATATTAGCTATTATTATCCAGTCCCTGCTTGTATCCAAAAAAGGAAATTCTTTCCACATGATTCTTAGAAGATGGTCATTCAGCCTGTACATAAAACTTTTCCTGTGAAGAGCCATTTGTTATTCTCCTAAGTATTTTCTTCCTATTTTTGAGTAGTTCTAATGATGAGAATTGAAGTCTTCTTCCTTGTGACTTCTCTACTTTCGGTCTAGCTCTGCTCATTAGGATATATATAATGTGTTTTCTATAAAAAGACTTTTCAAATATTTGAAACATCTCGTCCATCCTCTCTTTCAGGTCTTTTCTTCCCAAGGCTAATTACCTCAGTTCTCTTGACTTTCTCATATATAACATTGTTTGCAGACCCCTTTCCTTCCTGCTTGTCCTAAATTCATCCTTAATTCACATGTGAATCCCACTATCAAAATGTAGTGCCTAGAATAAAACCAAATGTTATCTGACCAGTGCAACATGTGACTTCTCTTGCTTTAGTTCTAAATAGTATCATGGTCTAAGATTTCTTTAGATTATTTTCTGTGTGTGCATTGGGGTAGGGAGGCAGTATGGAAACCACCGTGCTCTTTTCTCTTAGCTGCTTGTAGTCATCTAGATTCTCAAGGTCTTTTTACATTAGCTGTGAAATACCCTAAGCCATTTTCGGTACTACTGTTACTTTAACCCAAGTGTAAGACTTTATATAGTTAAGTTAAATATGGTAATTGCATTGTTGACATAGCAGTGAGAAAAAGATGCATGACGGGAGAAGTATTAGAAAGTGTTTACTAATTTTTTGAAGTGCCTAGCTTGGTGTATGACACAGAGCGGATGTTCTGTGAGTCTGTTAACTATAAAATATTCAGGTAGTTAACACTCATTGGGTACTTGTTGTGTATCAGGAACTATCATAAGCACTTTACAAGCAGGTTCTACTCCTTAAGTGCATTTTCTAGCATATGATTTATAATGTAAAGAGAGATTTCATAACTCGCTCAAGCTCACATAGCTAGTTAATGATGGAAAGGTAGACAAGAACCAAATCCTGTATGTTTGAAGGCTAAGGAAAGAGTGTAGGTTTGATTTAAAAGCCACTGATAGGACACTGAAGAGTGATTCCTATCACACTTCAGTGTGATAGATATCACAGAGGTGCACAGCCACGTCTGTGGTTGAAAAGATTGCTGTGGCTGCTCTGCAGAGAGGAAATTGGAGGATAGCCAAAGGGCAAAGAGGCCACCACAAGGCTTTTAAAGACTTTAGACAAGACATGACTGGGTGGGCAGAAGAGTAGCAGAGAAGTGGGTGGTCCAAAGTCTCTTCTGGAGTTTGAGTCAGGGTTTAGTGGTTAGTTGGACACATGGTCAAGGAAAAGGAGGACTCTGAGGTGACTCCCAGGTTTCTAGCTTCAGCGACGAGATGACAGTGGTGATTAAAAACACAAATTGGTTAAGGAGAACTTATTGCTTAGATGATTGTGTGTTTAGAAACTATCTTAGTGGGTGATACATGCGTGGATGCTATACGTTAAAGTTAAAAATAAGAAACTACTTTCAAAAGGTTTACTTCTCTGTTACCTAATCCTTAGAAAAATTATATAAGACAATGTCCTTATGAGAAAATGGAGGCTTTTTTATAGCCATAGTACCTCAAGAGACTTTTCTGTCCCGGAGAGAATGCCTTTTTCCTGGGAGGAAAGTTGGCAGGCAAGAAGAGTTCCCACTTGTTCCTTTATGTTTCCAATCTTTTTAGTCTTCTTTGATATATTTCTATGAGATTAAATCCTAGGTACATGTGTCTAAACACGTCTGTTCTGTTCAGAGCATGTTTGAAATGTTTAGGTGGAAGAAGGAACAGAACTGGAAGGAGGTAGAAGAGAATTTTTTTTTTTTAAAGGAGAGTCATAGAATGTTAGCTCTATCAGGAACCTTACAGATAATGTCTACTAAACTGCTCATTTTCAAGTTGAAGAAGTAAGGACCAGAAAAGTTGTTCTTTCTGTCCAGTCTGGGAGCCTCAGATCCTCAAGTCTAGGGATTTCTCAGTGGCCGTGACTTTTCTTAAAGCCATCTTCTAAAACCCTGCTCTTTAGAAAGGAGCTGTAGAAGAGAAAACCAAATTCACAGTTAAGGAAGAGTAGCTTCCACCTGAGTGGTGGTAGTAATCATAGCGGAAAAATATATCAGCAAGAACTTCACATTTTGGTGATCAGTAGGTGAGACAGGTGAGAAGAGAGGGGAAAGGAGCTTAGCATAGATACCCTAGTGAGAATCAGCAGCACAGGGTCAAGGTCAGGCAAACAAGACAAGATAATGAGAGCCAATAAGCACCAGGTTCTAAGGATCAAGGTGTGACAGTCTTGCCAAGTGGGCTGGCAGATATATCCAGACACCAAAAGAAACCTGAGCACCTCACAGCTGAGGCAGGCCCTGCACCACATTACCAGCCAGAGCTTGAAGAGCTTTCCTTAGTTGCAAAAGGCAGTAGGCCTTAAGCATCTCAACTCTGGAGCTAAAACCAAAGTCTTAGTACATAAGAGGCTGAGCCCTTGACATTGGGGCCCATAGCAATGCCAAAGTCATAGCCATTGTATTCCACCAGTCAGGGCCTGACCATCAACCATGGTTTTCTGATCAGTCCATGAAACAAGTCATGTAAGCATGACAAGAAACCAGAACTAGAGTTTACTGAGAGAAGGTGGTGAGAAAAATAATGTATCTTTCGTAATAGAGGAGCTATAAAAATGTATATAGTGAAAAGTCACCTTCCAAATCATGTCACCTCTGCCCCCTACCCATTCCTCCTAATAGCTAACCATTGTTTAATTTATCCTCTATGGGTATTTTTCTGCATATGCAAGCCAAACAAATACAATATTCTTGTTTCCCTTCATTTTTTAAAAAGTGGTGCTGTATTATGCACACTGTTCTGCACCTTCCTATTTTCATTTGATAAATAATTCTAAGGACCCATAGTACAGAGCCATCTCAAGTCCAGAATGTATCTAGGGGTTTTTGTCATTAATGAAAGTTTCAAGATACATATTTGTGATTTCAGCTTAAGTAAGATCGACAAAAGTAATAATATTGGGAATGTTGGATGGATATTGTGCTTGAGAATGCCCCTATTTAATTATACTCTGTGTCTCAGGTTGTAGAAGCTAGGGTCCAGATCCAGCTGTTCTAACACTGTCACTAGCCAATCTGACAATACACACTGAGTTATTCTTGCCATTTCCTTACTTGTAAATGGGAGAGGGTTAGACTGGCCAAACTTTAAGGTAAATTCTAATTCTAGGACCAAAAAAACACTGTTTGAGTAGATGAAAATCTCACCAGTTTGTTGTCAGAGACTGGGATATGGCTGTTAGATTTACATTGTGGAGGGACATGTTATGGCAACTTCCTTCAAAAGGAATGGTCTTCAAAGTGATTGACCATTTAAACTGTGAAAATTCCAGATAGTCAGAAAAGCATAGAGAAGAGTCTAGAACCATCAGTGCACCTTTACGTAATAAAATAAATGATTTCAGGTACAACAAAAGTCCCTAATTAAATGCCTGCCTTTCCCCTTCGTAACCACTCTCCTGATTTTGGTATTATCATTCTCACACAGTCTATGTACTTTTGCTTCATTTGCATGTATCCCTGAACAATATAATTGATCATCCCTTTGCAGGTTTTAAATTTTTACATGAGGTGGTATTTTACTATATACATTTTCTGCTTTTCACTTTTTTTGTTATTGTTTAGCATTATGCTTTTGAGATTATCCACTTTGGTATATGTCTCCTAACTCATTCATTTTTGCCATTCTGTAAAAAAAAATCCCAACTTAATTTCCTGTTCTCCGATTGAAGGACATTTGGGTGATTTTTCTGTTGTCTATTACAAACAGTGCTGCAATGAATATCCTTCTGGGTGTGCGTGTGTGTGTGTGTGTGTGTATCTTTGTGTCTAAGAATAAATGTAGGAGGGTGTCTTTGACTTTATTAGATACTGCCAATTTGCTCAAAAAGTTGTGCTAATTTACACTCCCAGCCATCAGGTATAAGATTTCTCATTGCTCAGTATCCCTGCCAACACTTGGTGTTGCCAGATTTTTTAATGTTTGCCAGACTGATTGGTGTGAAATGATATCTCATTATGACTTTAATTTGTATTTACTTGATTTATGATGAGGTGGAGAATTTTTAAGAATGTTTAGTGGACCTTCAAGTCCAATCTTATTTTGGATTGCCTGTTCATGTCTTTTTTTTTTTTTTTTTTCCTGTTTAGGAGATTGCTTTTATCTAATTGATTTGCAGTCATTCTTAGACAATCTGGATGTTAATCTTTTGTCAGTTGCATGCTTTGCAAATGTCTTCTTTAAATTTATGGTTTAGACTTTACTTTGTTTCTGGTATCTTCACAGACAGGTTTTTCATTTTAATGGAGATGAATTTATCATCATTTGCTTTGTTTTGTTGCTTCTATTTCACCTTTTAGAAGCTTTCCCCACCTAATATTTATAAAGATCATTTTCTCCTAAAAGGTTTAGTTTGTTTTTATACTTGGGTCTGGTCTGTTATCCACCTGAATCCAATTTTTTGAAAATGTGGCTAACCATTTATTGAGTATTCTATCGTTTGCACAGTGTCATTTCATTAAACAAAAAATACATTCTGGACCACAAAGTGTTCCCATCAAAGTTAATAGCCTAACAGAAGTATTTATTTCAAGATGGCTGCCATCACTGAAAATATTTTTGAAATTTCTCTTTTATAAATTACATTCAAAGCTTGCTATAAACTATTTGATACCTACCATCATTGGTAGATTTTTTTTTCCCTTTAAGGTCAGATTTAAGTTAGAATAAGCTTGGTGAAAAAGCTGGAGAGTGACTTTTTATTTAACTTAAAATGACATGTAACTGCAAATTGCTAAGATTGTTTTCCCTGCATGCTGAAGGCAGACATCTAGGAGAAATTCTCAAACTATTTTGAAATAACAGTAGCCTCAATATAAATAGGAGCATAAAATCTTCATTATGTTCATTTGAAAGTTTAATCCTAGAAAGTTTAAGCCAGTTCCTTATAACTTAGCAAGGCAGCTAGTTATGTAGATTGATGAACGAAGGAAATACCAAGTGATAAATGCAAATAGAAAAATATATAGGGGCGCCTGGGTAGCGCAGTCGTTAAGCGTCTGCTTTCAGCTCAGGGCGTGATCCCGGCGTTCCGGGATCGAGTCCCACATCGGGCTCCTCTGCTGGGAGCCTGCTTCTTCCTCTCCCACTCGCCTGCTGTGTTCCCTCTCTTGCTGGCTGTCTCTCTGTCACATAAATGAATAAAATCTTTAAAAAAAAAAAAGAAAAAATATATAAAGTGTTATAGAAATAAAGAAGGTGTGCATATGCAAGGCACCTTCAAGAGCAGGAGTTTATTTAGTGTGGTCAGAAATACTACGTTTGGCAACTACAGTTTGGTCCCTCACTACCAAATGTTAGCCACAGAAGTCTTTTAAGCATGAAAGTAGTATGATCAGATCTATACTTTTGATCAGAATCATCCTGGCAATAGTGCGGTTGGTGAATTTTCTCTATGAAGGGCCAGATTATAAGTAATTTAGGTTTTGTGGGCCGTATGGTCTCTTTTCTCCATTGTAGCATGAAAGCAGCCATGGAGAATACATAAATGAATGGGTGTGGCTGTGTTCTGATTAAATTTCATTTATAGAAACAGGCAGAAGGCAGGATTTGGCCCTTGGTCATAGTTTACTGATCATTGGATAGAGGATAGATTGAGAAGAAGATGTAGTAGAGACAGGAAGATCAACTATAGAATGATTGGACTAGATTGGGGGGGGGGGGATGATGTTCCAAACCAGGACTGTGAAAGTAGGGATAGAAGAAAAGAGACGGCTGAGCAAATGTTGCAGAAATATACTTGGCAGAACCTGGTGGTGGTTTGTTCTGGAATGGAGGGGGGCTGGTAGTGAAGAAAAAAACGGCTGTGGGACCTGCTTCTGGGAAACCTTAAATGTCCATGGAGACCCCTCCACCTCTTCTCTGAACTCTCTAAGACAACAGTCTTGTTTTTCTTTTAGAGCCTGCGTTTATGATTTGAGGGACCATGGTGCTGGGGAAAGGCCTGGTGAGGGAGTGTTAGGCACGTTAAGGCCAATTATGGGAGCTCAGCAGATTTACTGGTGTTGCTACATTAGCCTTGTGCCAAGAGATAGAAGCTCTACACAGGAACATCTGTGTACAGCGGACTTCCATGGGCAGCGACCATCATGGCATCTTTGAGTTGGCAGCAGACATTTTCACATGGAACTGTAACTCTTTAGGAATTTGAGAGCCAACAGTCAGAACCACCAAAGGCCAGTAGTTCAATAACAGAACTTTCAGACACGGCAGTCACTGAATGAAGTCTGAAATTTCTCTTCCTCTCTTGTAACAATTGAAATAGTTTAGCTGTATTCTGTCACTTGAGCTGTTTTGCGGGAAGGGGTGTGTGTAAGATGCTGAATTAGGTTCTGCTTGAATTCTTTAGTCCGGTCGACACTGAAAGGTTTTTATCTTTTGAAATGTGAGTGCTAAGTTGAAGACAGTGAAGAGTTTCTCTTCCTCTATCTCTAACGTGGGATCAGGATTATATCCATCCTCAGCCACCAAGTCTTGTGTTAATGGAACTAAGACTCTCTGGGGAAGCATCCCAAACCTATTTAAAATGTTCCCAAGCACTAACGTTTGCATTAGGACTTTACATTAGCTGAGGGGTCTGTAAAAATGCATGCTTGCAGCCAGGTCCCTCGTGGCTCCCCATCCGAACACACTGTGGTGCATCTACCATTCTCTCCAAGAGCTGGAATGACTTTCACTGCTGCAGATACTTCCAGTATGTAACTCTACTGAGCGTGTTCCAGAGTTTAGCCAGGATTCTGTAGAATCATGGAAAGATAAAGATGATCTTTAACTCTTGTCACCCTAGATACATTGGTAGAGATTTGTGGAATTTCAGGAAAAGAAGGTTTTTAAGATGAGTGGTTGATTTTCTTTTTACCCCTTTAAAATCTCATGGCTTTTCCACACTGTTTCATCATCTGTACTGTAACTTAATGCCTCGGCACCCTTGGCACGCATGTTGCTGGCAAACACCTTTTGCAAAAGTGGTTTTGTTTTCGAATTTCCACTTTATTTAATAATTTTGTTTGAGATATTATTTAGAATTATATGTCATGTGGAATCTTCTGGATTGGTTGTTATGTTTTGCCTTTGTGTCAAATGCTTAGTAAAAATTCATTTTTTATAAATTAGACACTAGAAGCCAAGAAACTTTGGTTCTCAGCCTGGACTGCATATTTGAATCATCTAGGGAGCTTTTTAAAATACTGATGCCCAGGTCCTCTCTCAGATCAATTGAATTTGATTCTCTGGAAGAGGAGTTGGGGCTCCAGTAGTTCTTTAAAAGGTCCCTTGATGATTCTAATATGCAGCCAGGTTTGTGAACCCCTGCCTTTTAAAATGCAAATCTAACTGTATGCCTCTACACTTCATAACTTTTGTGAGCAGAAAACAGCCTAACTCCTTAGGGTTTAAGATCCTTCCTAGAATGGCTTCACTCCTTGTCCAGTAAGCTCATGCTAGTCTGCTGTGTGTACGTACCCGCTAACTCCTCCACTTTTTTCTGCTTCTGTTGAGATGTAATTGGCACACAACACCGTATAAATACAAGGTGTACCACATAATGATTTGACTTGCATGTATTGTGAAGTGATTACCACAGTAATGCTCCACTTTCTCAAACAGACGATCCTACCTCCATCTCCACGTGTTAGCAAATACTTTGGAGCAGAAACCCTACCCTTGCCTACTGAAGTCTTTCCATTTTTTAAGATGTCCCCTAATCATCAGCACCCTTACTTAGCAAACCTTTCCTGGTTCTCTCAGGCGGCCTTCGCTTCTCTCTGTGCCATGTGTCCTTATCACCCTTAGCTGTCTCACTTACTGCCGTTGATCTGTATGGTCCCTCCTCCAAAACACCGAGTTACCTGAGGATTGGGTCCAGGCCTTGCTGTTCTTTGTATTATTATACAATGCCTAAAACATAATGAGGACTCAACATATGAGGGAATGAAATCTATTATAAGAATTCATTTGGGGACGCCTGGGTGGCGCAGTTGTTAAGCGTCTGCCTTCGGCTCAGGGCGTGATCCTGGCGTTCTGGGACCGAGCCCCACATCGGGCTCCTCCGCTGGGAGCCTGCTTCTTCCTCTCCCAATCCCCCTGCTTGTGTTCCCTCTCTTGCTGGCTATCTCTCTGTCAAATAAATAAAATCTTTTAAAAAATATTCATTTGATAGGGAGCAATAGCATGGGTTCCAGAGTCAGATGGGCTGGGTTCAAATGATATCTCTGCCACACACCAGCTTTGTAACCTTGAGCTAGTTATTTAAAGTTTCTGAGCCTCAATTTCATTATCCATTAAGTGGGAATAATACTATTTCCTACTTAGGCTTGTGAGAATTAAATGGGATCGTACTCATAAAGTGGCTAGGATAGAACCTAGTGCATAGCAAGCATTGAATGCTCACTGGTATGATTCTTATTGCCTCCTAACTGATTTCCATCTGGATGCAACTATAAGGATTATCTGTGATCGGGATAGAGCAGGAAACAGGTGAAACATGCTCAGTGAAGCTTGCATTCATCTGGTGTAGATTGGCTGAGCCCTCCTGCCCCCTCTTCCTTCTGGCTTGGAGGAAGGAGTAGACAGAGCTGCATAGAATCAGTTGGTAGAATACTTTGAAAGACAAGCAAAGGATCCTGGATTTCTAAAGGATATGCTATAGCAAGAGAGTGAAACAATTGAGATTCTATAGGAACAGAATTATTCTATACAATTCTATGTGATTGGAAATAGGAAATAATGTAAATAGGGTAATTCCTCCAAAATCTGACACAAGATAATGAGAATCTACCAAGGGTAGAGACTGACTATGAATTTCTGACTCTAAAGCAGAAATAAAAAAATTGCATACACACTGATATTTTATGGCTACAGTCATCTGCCCAGAGGCATTTATTGAAATCAGATCATCACGGCCCTTCCTGATCCCTGCTCTGAGTCTGGAGATTCTGGTAGTTAGAAGGTTAGAAGAAGAAAGAAGGAGAAAAAAGACAGAGAGTAATCAAAGAATGAGATCATTTATTCACTCTTTCTCATGTTACATGTCCCAAAAGCACCAGGATTTTCAGGGTCAGATATATGCAAAATCACCATTATGATGACTGAAAATTGCAGTAATTCAGCCTTAAATGATGTAGCTAGAAACATCATTACTACATTTTTTACTACATTTACTTGTAGGTAAAATAAAAATGACATATTATGTCCCATAGCCCATTACTTGGCATGTCATCTGTACTCAGTAACTATAAACTGTGGTTGATCTCATGAGGTTGATGCTGATGATTGATGATGATTGTCCATGACTCATTCGTCAGTAGGAGAAAATCTTCCACTTCCAGTGCATACTTAGGAATATTGGTTGGGGTGATCCATTAAAATTCATGCTAAATTCTGTTTGACCCCAATTTAAACAATAGCACTACCTTGATACTTGAGCTTGAGAATTTTAGAATTATAGAAAGAAGTTTGCAGGTCCTAGAAATGCAGTATTGTGAATAATAGGGATTACTTTTGACTGATTTTAAAATAATTCTTTTCATATTTAATTCCTGTAAATATTTCAAAATCCACAGAAGAGAAAACAACCAAAGGATAAAGAAGGGCCACTATTATTCAGGTATAAAAGTGAAGCATATGGCTGTTTTCCAGAAGACATGTTTATGGTAATATAACATATGGGTAACATATGGAGAAAATCAAGTTGGAAGCCTCTGGAGATTAGACTAATATATCACCACTAAGCAGATGTAAATGGCAGTGCCTTAGTCACCTACTGACTATCTCTCTTAGAATTAAAGGAGCTTTCAATAGCTAAAAGTGAAGTTATTTTTAAATATAAAATTCATTTAGACATATATTTACATAGAGTGCATTTATTTTTGTCCTTAGTGTTTAAAGATAATGCTACTGGTTCTGACTGCCGTTTGTAAGGACAGATGTGGCTAAAAAGACAGACAAGTGACTAATAACCCTTTTCACCCTAGATTCATAGAAACTGGGGACTTTGATGCCTGGAATCATGTTTTCCCACAGTTTTTCTCAGTATGAGCTGTCCCATTTCTTGATTACTGATAACCAGATTCATCTCATCTTCTCTGTTTTCCCAGGATTTTTTTCTTTTTTAATGGCGTGGCTGTATCGTTTTGAATGGTACTTCACTGGGTTCTTTAAAGAATTTCTAACACTCATCCAGCTTACGTTAATCCCATTTCGGGTCACCGCAAAGCAGTTGTTTTCACGTCTAAACGGCAGGCTTGCATAATCCACGAGAAGTCTGTCGTCAAGTGCACTTCTTCAAGCTGGTAAATTTGCTGCAGTCTGGGAATGTGTTCTTTGTGCTTCTTTCTCATTGCTTACTAGCAGCTAACGTATTTCTCACAGGTGATGCTGATGAAATTGCGCAGATAATCCGATGTGGTCAGTTCAGGTCTCTAGCCATGTACTAGAAGGTTGGACATTCGTCACTTTGATCTTGACCTTGTTGCTGCAGTGAGTGCGAACCCTGTCTGCCTGACACAAAGGTCATGCTGGCCTTCTTGATTTGATTTTCTACTCTGTCAGTCAGCACACCATTAGGCAGAGTGCTGCCAGTGACCCCTGTAATCTCAATATTGGCAGTGAGCGGTGTGTGGGGTTCTGCTGAGGGCAATAAGTACGTGATCTCATGCTGTAATTCAATTCAGCATCTATTTGTTACACACCTGCCATTCACCTAGACGTATACAAGGTGCTACAGGATAGAAAGAAATGCAGGCATCGTTTCTACCTTCAAGGAGCTTACAGTATTACTGTGTATTGATAAAAGTCTATCTCATCATTAGGAGGGACAGACAAAAAAGTGCTACTGGAGGTCAGAGTAAGCTTTTCAACATTTTGGCCACTGGACTTTTTCTGTAAAAAGATCTGTAACAGTGAGCTGTCTTTCTGTGTGTGCATTTTGAAAGCTCGCACGTCAGCCTACAGTAGCAGCCCTTGAATGACTATCTCCAAGGCTTTTAATGATATTCAGAGCTGTTAAGTGGTGTTTCCCAGAAGACAAAAATCACAGTCTAACACAGGCTTCTGAGCCCTTTATTCTACTCTCAGAGTCACTGCACACAATAGATTGAATAAGACGGAGCTGATTTGCATCCCTGCTTCACCGATTGGTGACTGAGCATCTCAGCCTATTTATGTTCAGATGATTAGTGGATGTTTCACATACGTCATTTAATATGTTTTTATCACTATGTTACTTCTCACCCTTCTGTGTTTATAAGTGAGAATATAGAATTTTTGCTTAGTAATAAGACTTATTTTTTACCCAAGTTTTATCTTGACTTTTCTTTTTTTAATTTAGGAAACATTTTCCTATGCTAATGTTGGCCATTATGTTTTTTTCCCAGCCAGTTTTCTTATCCATGGTTATTTTCAGTGACGAATTGTTTAATCTAGTTTTTGTTCCTCTTTGAGTTTCTTTATACTGCTAGTTAAACTCTTGCTAGCCTGCTTAATATAATACAAAAATAAGTGTTAAAGACAAGTTCATGGTGGGTAAAGCTGATCATCTTGTTCCTGTTGTAATTTATAACCTGGAGAGTTTACCATTATAAATATTTAGGAAAGTGGTCTTGCCACCCAGCCTCATATTTACACATGGGATTTACTGGTCCAATGTTAGGTCAAAAGTCAATATAAAACAGGAATGGAGGCTCTGATGTCTTGTCCCTTGGAAATGTTTTCTGAAAATTCCACAAGCAGATCACTGTACTGTAAAAATAATGGGCTGCTTAGCACATCTCCAGACTTCACCTACATAGGGGCCTTTGTGTAACACATCAGTCATCCTTCTAATGTAGAGTCATCAATAGTTTTCAATTCAAGAAAAGTAGGATAAAAGAATACTTGTTAGATCTGCCAAGGTGGAAGATGGCACAAGGGGAAGAGGAATAGTTAGCCAGAAGGCAAAAGAAAAGTAGCAAACTTAAGAGGATTCTCAGGCTGTGGGAATAATTTTAGAAAAAATAAATAGTAAATTAAGTGACTTACGAGCTTCTTTGACCCCACTCAACAGCAAGTTGAATAATCTCGGCACACAAAACAGATAAATCTTAGGGATAATTTATACTTTGACTTCTTAAGCTATTAAGAATTTGAACAGATTTAAGAGTATAAAAATAAGACAGTTATGTAAACACTAAAGCTACAGGATGCCTTAGTGAGAGATTGTGTTTGAAAAATCAAGGCCAGGGGCACCTGGATGGCTCAGTTGGTTAAGTGTTGGACTCTTGATTTCCGCTCAGGTCATGATCTCAGGGTCATGATATTGAGCCCTGCATTGGGCTCTGCGCTGGGTGTGGGGTCTGCTTAAGATTCTCTCTTTCCCTCTCGTCCACCCCCTATCTCTCTCTCAAAAAAGATCAAATTCATTTTCAAACTCATCCAATAGTACAATTTAAAGCAAACTGAAAGGAAATTATCAGTGCAACCTTTTTTTAATGGCTGTCATACTTATAGTCATATCATGAAGAAATAAGATTTCTTTGGAACAGATGGCATACAGCAAAGTGGATGGTATGAAATATAGTAGTATTAATATATGGGTGTAAGCAATATGACAGTGTTATAAGTTGAAAAGAGAATTCCCAATTAAGTTTCTCTGTGTTACTTGACTCTTAACTATAGCAATATCTATAGCCCTACTCAGATTCTCCAGGATTTCTTGAGCTTGCAAACAGTTCTCCTAATTGATTAGTAGGTGGCATGTAGTTCCCTGCCTTTCCCCACCCTCTCAGGTTGCTGTGGAGATACAATCTTAGCTTCCCCTCCTCTGCTTCTTCCCCTGCTCAGACTGATCTGCAGAATGAGATCTTGTGAACCTGTTGGACAAACTGGTGCTGGCATTTCTATTCAGACATGTTACCTAACATTCTTTTTTGGCTTAGTAAGTAGAAAGTGGTCTTATATGCCAGCTAACATGTTTACATTTTGCAAAAGCATCTAAGAAACAGAAGACGTAATTCTATTTTATAAAGCTTTTATTTCAGCATTACTTCTAAAGCAGTTCAGTGTAAAATATTTTTAAGGTAAACCTTGAAAGCACATTTACCTTCTTTCTTAAAAGATTCCCAACAATCACTGTGAAAAGTGTTCTGTTACCACTGACAACACTTTTGAGAGGAGTCCGTGTGTGTGTGTGTGTGTGTGTGTGCATGCGAGCCTTTTAAAGTTGTTTTGAGAAAATCAAGAGCATTGTTTTATTTGCTTTAGTTTGGTTTTTACGGAAAAGTTAAGGCAAGTCAGTCATATTTGTATACCTTTTCTGTCATCTCCTGCTAAAGCAAAAAGGGCCGCAATTACTTTCAAATCCATTCCTAAGAGTCCTTGATTTTTGAAGGCAGTTAATTCGCACATAACAACCAAAGAGATTAATCTAGGCATGCTTTGCATCTTCTGTAAGGAAACAGACATTTAAATAATATATAAAAGTACTAGTTTTTATTTAAACAGCACCTTGTGTGTAAAAAGTACAGTAAAACAAAAGATACCACCTTACTGACCTACTGACCATTCTTTACTGTAGACAGATGACAATAACCTCTTTAGGACAACTCGTTTCACAGGCCACCTGACTTGAAGTCCACACTTGCAGAACACATTTTCTTTCCAGTCATGAGAGTGCCAGGTTTTAGGATGACATTGGGCACCTACCTTTTTAACATGACTTTATGTACTTTACAAAGTATATTAAAATATGTGATAAAATGTGTGTAAGTAGGGTAGTAGTTTAGAATGCATTCCTGTACTTTTATAGGAAATACAATACATAGTAAGAGATACTAGTTTTGAGACTCCTGCTGTCAGGGCCAGTCTGAAATGTACTCACAGCGATGGCTGGAAATCCCCCTCTCCAACACTCGCCGAGAGAGACCACATTTCAGATCTGGTAACCAGGATCGCTCTGCAAATTAAGAGTGCATAGTGAAAGAATGGGAAGAAAATGAAATTAAGAAAACAAAATAGGAAAGAGTAAAAACACAATCTTTAACATTGAGAGTTATGTACGTACTTTCAAAAAGAGAGAAACACCTTTGGTAAAGTTATCCTGCTTCAAAAAAGGTTTAAGATTTAACTGAATTTCCAATAACTTTGTTATTTAAAAAAAAGTATTTTTTAAAATATCATAATATCACAACAGCTTATTCTGTCATATTGACTGTTTTGAAATTAAAAAAAAGATTCATTTAACGAATATAAAATTCTCATTTAATGTATCGGATGACAATCAGAAAATGATTACCTAGAATTCTAAGTTCCATACTACTTCCCACCTCAAGTAAGAACACCCAGATTTCTTTTAAAGTGACCTGGACAAGGTCATGTTTCTGGACCTCACACTTGTATATTCTGATACACAATCCTGTCCTTTCTTTACTTCTGCCTTCTCCTGTCTTCTGATACTATTCAGTTATCCCTCTTCCAAACCATTTCTATCTCCATTTTTGCTCTTATAATAACCATGACCTTATCCCCAACTCCTAGCATTCCTGTGTATATCTACAATCAACAGGGAACTAGACTTCCTCTATATTTCTTCACAGGCTCCTGACTTTTGGTGGTGATAGATTTTTCAGGCTTAGAGTAATGTGGATTCTAAACACTGTTTTAGAGATATTTTATGGGCTTCCTCCCCCCGACCACTGTTCTTTCCAGTTTCTCTTTAAACTTATTTTAACAGATATCTCTTATTTTGAAATAAATCATGTTCAATTTGAATATTTTAAGATTGTCTTTGATTCTTAAAAATCTTTTCACCATATGCTAAAGAAGAAAAAAGACTGTCTTATTTTGAAATAAATCATGTTCAATTCGAATATTTTAGGATTGTCTTTGATTCTTAAAAATCTTTTCGCCATATGCTAAAGGAGAAAAAAGACTGTCTTAGTTCAATGATTTGAGATACGATAATGCTTTTAAAACAAATCAAATTTGTTTTATTAAATATATTTGGGGTTGAGAGTTCAGTAGACAACAGTCAGCACTTTATTTCAAGCTGCTTAATGGAGTTGCATAAAATAGATCAAGTAGTAAAGAGTGCTTTCCTATTCTTCACAGTAATTCCACCTGCTGCTAGCCACATGGAGGTCATTAAAATATCCAATTTCATTGTATTCATAGAAAGTTTTAAACATGAATGTGTTCCTTAAATGTAGTTCTTTTTAAAAAAAATCTAGTATTAGCTAATATTACTATTCAAAAGATATATTATACCAATGAGAATATTCCATTAGATGTTTCATAAAGTCATATAATAAACTTTCTATTCTCATGAAGAGTTCATTCAGTGGAAATTTATTGGTGCCTACGAGATGCCAGGTAATGTGCAGAGTGTTAAAGGAGACATTAAAAAGTGCTAGATAAAAATCCTTCTGCAAAGGAAGAAAGACTAGACCAGTGGCTTTCACTGTGTGTGCCTCTTTCCATCAGCATCCACGTTACCTGCAGAATTTGTTGAAAATGCAGATTCCTGGACCCCACCCCAAATCTACTGATTCAGAATCTGCAGGTAGGGCCCAGGAAGATGCATTTTTAAATAAGTTATTCAGTGACTCTTCTTAATTCGAGAGGCACCTGTATATCAAGAAGATAGACACAAAAAGAAGTTAGTGTAGCACTAAGTAATAATTATTCTAGTAGAAATGGCATTGATAATTACTTGATTTATTTATGTTTTTAAGGATTTTATTTATTTATTTGACACAGAGAGAGTGCACAGGGGGAGTGGCAGGCAGAGGGAGAGGGAGAAGCATGGCCCCCTGATGAGCAGGGGCTTGATCCCAGGACCCTGGGATCATGACCCAAGCCGAAGGCAGATGCTTAACCAACTGAGCCACCCAGGTGCCCTGATAAAATTGATTTAAATTTATGTTTCTAATGAATGTAAAATGTGAACATGTGGCCTATCCTATCACGTGACGACACAGATAAACGTTTATCTAGAATTCCATGCCTTAGAAGCCTTTATATTTTAACAGAAATTAATTAAGCATATTGTTCTAGAGATTCTGTTTTGAACTAGAAGTGTCATAATGAAATCATGTTTGCAAGGAGTAAGAATAAATCTGCCATGCAATAAAGTAGAAAGGTACCTGTTTAAATTACTCAAAAACATTCTCTTTAACATGAATAGCTCAAAAATGGCTAAAGAAGTCGTGGCTTCTTATACAATTCATAGCAAAAGCAGTATCAAGTGGCTGTACTTGAGGCTAACCCTACTGCCTGATCTGTTTAGATGTGCAGCTGGGAATCTCAGAAGTATCCATCATTTGGTTTTATGTTCTGCTTAGGTCAACCAACTCCTCTCTCAACCACAAGTGGCGGCTCACAACGACTAGCCACACAGGCTGCATATGTAGCCCCAAGGAAAAATGTCCTATTTACTTTTTACCCAGCACTGAAAAGTGATAAATAGAGCTAAATTCCAAAAGATACTTGAAGATCAATAGGAAATGTCAAGGTAGAAAATATTGGCAGGGGCGTCTGGGTGGCACAGCGGTTAAGCGTCTGCCTTCGGCTCAGGGCGTGATCCCGGCGTGATGGGGTCGAGCCCCACATCAGGCTCCTCCGCTATGAGCCTGCTTCTTCCTCTCCCACTTCCCCTGCTTGTGTTCCCTCTCTCGCTGGCTGTCTCTATCTCTGTCGAATAAATAAAATCTTTAAAAAAAAAAGAAAAAAAAAGAAAATACTGACAAACTAGTATAAATAAAGCTTTTTTTTAAAAAGAATATAACTTTCCAGTATTTATTAGTAAGGTACTACTTTCTAAAATCAATCACCTTTTATAGATAAGCGAGCCTGAACAGTTTGAACTGTAGGTCATAATTATATATACACAGGTAACACAATGAAGTGAAAGATAAAACAACACTAGGATGCTGCCAGATTGCCTCTTCACCTCACGTTTTTCTTCTGTATTTAGTCATTTAACAAATTCTTATTGAGTGGCAATGCCAGGTACTGTCCTGGGCACTGGGCTGTAGCCTAGAATAAGCACGCATAATCACGCCCAGCACTTGGGGTTTGTATACTGGTTGGAGAGTGGTCCATAACAACATGAACAAACCAAAGAATGAAATAGTTCTTAAGGAAACTTACAGGACTCTGTGACACAGACGAACAGGGTGGTGGTCCAACTTGACACAGAATTATCAGAGAAGGCCACTCTTAGAAGGTAATATCAAAGCCCCAACCTGAAATTTGAGAAAGAGGCAGGTACAAGAAGAGTTGGATAAACAAATTGAGGGCACAACAGCCACAGAGGCCCTGCAGAGGGAGAGAGTTTGGTGAGTTGAAGGAACCAACAGAATTCCGACACAACCCAACAAACAGGGAGAATGCACAGAGGAAGTCAGATAGGTAGGTGGAACTCTGCTGTATAGGTGGCAATGGCAATGCACTTGGCTTTTATTTTAAATGCAGTGCAAAGCCATTGAAGGGTATTATGCAAAGCAGTGCGATAAAAAATACTGTTCATAAAACTTCTTTGGCTACTGTGTACAGACTAGATAGGGGGCGGGGGTTAGAAAGATGACCAGTTAGGGGACTGTTGCTATGGTCCAAGGAGAGATGCTGGTAAGCATGAAGATGGACAAAAGTGAAGGGATTCAAAGTATATTTTGGAGGCAGAATAAATGGACTTTGCTGAAGGATTGGATTTTCTTCTGGAATTTACAGAACATTTTTAGAGTATTATTTTCAGGAAGAATATATATATATATCCAGACTTTATAGGTTTAGAAATGTAAGGAAATAGGGACTAAACATTTCACAGCTGCCAGCTCCCATCCCTTCTCCACCCTATGCTTTGTTCTTTTTGGGGAGGTCATCACAAAAGCATTTTGCCTTTGCATATACAGATGGGGGAGGAGACTTGGTAAGCCTGTCTTTCTTTGATTCTTCCCACAGAGATCTGTAATCATTATGGAGTCCTGTAATTGTATCAGCAAATGTTTCTTGGAGCCATTGTGTTTCATAGGTATCTGATTCCAGCTCCTATTTTTGCTTTTAATGCCATGATCAACATTTTAGATTGAGAGTAAAATCCAAGAAAATCTGCTGCAGATTTTTTTAGAAGCTCTAAAAATCAGAAAAAAAATTGTATTTAAAATATTTTCATTTTTACTAGCATACACTTATATACCCATCATAGTTAAATGTTGTTTTCATAATAATTTAATATGTTTCTCCACCAAGTAGTAGTAAAAGTAATTTTACAGCATTTAGGTTAATTTATCAGATTTAATAATGCCAAACAAATGTGGCTCATTTTAAGTAATGAGACTAGAGTAGGAAAAGAAGCATCGGGAAAAATCGGAAACCACTGAATAATTAGATTTCGGCTTTCAAAAGCACTTGACTCCATATCCTCTCCCCTACCCCTAAGGAAATAAAAGACAAGCCATTTAAAAATGAATTCTTTTCTGAAGACTTTCCCTATTGTGTGTGTTTAGTCTTCACAGTTTTCAATATTGACAGTGAGTTTCTTTTCACTACCAATACGGCAAGTTCCTTTGAGGTGGAGAGAGATTTCACCTTTCATTGCCTTGTGTTATTTCCCCTCTACTGAACTATGTAAAGAAAGGTAAATGGTAAAATGGCAGTGCACGAGATGGAGAGCCTTAGATTATTCACTCCTGCACAAGGAGATTGTTTTCTTTTTTTCTGGTGTGCGTTTGGGAGCAAAAAAAAAAAAAAAAAAAAAAAAAAAAATCTGCTTTAGCAAGAGATTCTTCTTCCAGAGAGGTAATTAGGAAATACATAACTTCTGTTTTAAGAGCACGTTTTCTACACACGGCTGCATGCACGTACAGTGATGATTGCATAATCACAGGCAGGCCTACAGCTAAATAGCAGATGAAAGAACTTTACTCAGAAGATTAGGGATACATGCCTTCTTGCTCTCATAGTAATAATATGTAATAATATGTTAGGTATTAATCCTGTTAAAACCACTACCTCTTTCTCTTCAGCCTTGTCCTTCCCATAAAATGAAATTTTGAAGCTATTGATCGGTGAACGAAACGTGCAAACTACATGTCTTCCTGAGAGGCCTGAGCATAGAAGATCATTTAGAAGTAGGAGTAATTGTTGAGTTTCTGTACGTAAAATTAAAAATGTATTTTTATTTTTGAATGCAGTGTAGCTTCTTCAAAAGGAATAACTAGCAAGTATTTTGGTAGGTCATCTTTGCTGACTTTTTTAAAAATCAAAGTAGCTTTTTGTCTCTTAGAACAAATCCTAGAGCCAAACTCTCCTAAGTAAATATAGGTTTAAAGGAATAAATGTTTCACAACTAAGGATGTGATGGATTGCTACTGTATATGTATTTTCCTGCAAAGCTAGTCAGAGGCTCTTTCTCTCCCACTACCTCTTTAATCTTAGTGAGAAGCTTTCCTTAAAGCTTGAGCAGGCCCCATAGGAGCCCTGTTTTCTCTTTATGTGTTTCTACACGCTGCTTCTCTTTACCAGACTTTAAGATGTACCCATGTTCCCTACACCAGTGCTCAAAGAGCAGTCATATTTTCTCATATTAATTATTATTTAGAATTTCCTTTGTCATGGTTGAGAGGAACTATCCCAGAATTTCTTTTCCCAGGGTAACCTATATTTTCAAAGGCTCTGTAGATGAATGGTAAGAAATTAGTCATTTGTAATAACATTTGCCACCCTTAAAATATTTGGATATTTGATATCTAGATGCCAAATGAGGTCAGTTATATGACAGGCGAGTTTGAAAGAGTAATTGCTAACATGATATGAAAAGGAGCAGTGTGCCACGTCCTTCATTCTTGCTCCTTAACTTCTTGGAAGACATGTAGAATGCCAATCAGCAAGTGTCAAGAGAAAGGGTTGCTTATGTTGGGTGTCAATTTATCATAATTTTTTTAATTGAGGGTTTTCCCCCCTAATAAAGAATACTTATCTGAAGTTGAAGAATCTTTTTTTTCAGAAGAAAATTACTATGTTAGTGAAAAATATAACCTTGTGATAGATAAAAAGCTCTTTTATATCTGGTTTTATTTACTAGAGAATCCTTATGTGTTTACAGTTACAGACTTATGAGAGCTTATTAACTGGAGAAATTCTTCTCTGTATGTTTTGGTTTTCACATTTGGTTCATAATCTTTTATAGAAAAGGAAGTGATTGTTCTTAGCTGTTGGACAGATGGGGTGCTCAAGAATCAGACTTTAAAGCTTTCCAAAGAGTCTTAAGCACTCGCTTTCTCCTCTACAAAATCTGGGGTAACAGAAGTCTGTAGTACGAGTCACCATTGCATTTTTTTTCCCTCACGTAGCTAATTGCCTACAGCCTGCGATGTGGCTCTGAGCCATTATTTAAATATTGCTATTATGTAATGTAGTTACAGTTCTTATTATTAGAGGTCGTTTATTATTTACAGCATGTCAGTCTGTCATGGCTAGTTCACCCAAATAGATTAACCTTTAACATTTTAAATATTTGAAGAGAAATTGATTTAGCATTTATTTTTCTATGAAGTGTTTTTATTAAAAGTCATAGGACTTTAGGGGCATTTTTTTAATAACCACTAAGACTTGTTCTATAGATCTCTCTAAGTTTAGCTTATTTTTTTAATTGCTCATTCACCTGTGCAGTTTAGAATTGTTTTTAGATACGTCATTTATTGTTTTGTTTCCTTACATGTTTAATTCGTAATTTTATTGTGCTTTAAACAATTTAAAAAAAATTCAAGTCAGTAATCCAGCAAAAATAAATAAGTTTCCAGTTGATGGGCTAGCGACATCATCAACTTATTAAAGAAGTAAGGTATAGATAGTCGAATATTTGCATTAGTAACTGAAAAAAAAATTTTTTTCTTGACATCCTGAATGTTCCTAAATAATTTTGAGGCAGAAAATAAATATTACCACTACTACCACTTCTACCAGCTTCTCTCCATTTTAGTATTTTTTAATGATACTAATGATGATGAGAATAATAATAAAAGAAAGGTGTTTGTGTATTACCTAGCACAGGCAGGCTAGTTACTCTGCCTTTCTAACGTTCAGCCTGAAAAATGGCTGTTAGACAAGTAGGACATCTGCCAGAGATCACGACACGTGTTAGTCACCAAATGAAATGGTGGGATACACTTACCATACATACACAAGGACAGACACGTGGGTTTGCTTATTCAGAAGATGCCAGGAGAAAGCGGAGGAAAGGATACAGGTAGCCAGAAGGATTATGACTACTATAATCAGTAAATGAAGATGCAAGGGATGCAGATTTTATGTGTGTGTCCCAACAGCTATGTTAGCAACCCCACAAATAATCTCTCTCCAAGCTCAGAGCAAATAAATATTTATTAAGCAGACTCCCTAGTCCTCTTCCTCATCTAGGCCATCCTCTAGCAGAGTAGGGGCTTAAGAGCTTGAACTCCAGCAACAGCTCTGCAGTTTACAGCTGCAGAACCATCGGCAAGTTACTGACCCTTTCTAAGTCACTGTTGCATCATCTGTAAAATTGGATTTATGCAACAGGTATTTAATGAATGCCTGATATGTTTTAGGCAGTGTTCTAGGAGCTGAGGCTCAACAATAAACCAGATAAAGTCTGTGCCTCCAATAGTATCCACCTCACAAGGCTGTTGAGAAAGTCAGTCGGATCTAAAGTTTGGCACAGCGCATGACATAGATGTGTTCAGTCAATGTTAGATGCTTTCTTCATCATTATCTGTGCCACATTTTATATACAAAGCGCTACGTTAAGTGTTTTAAGAAATGCCAAAAAAAAAAAAAAACACAGGGGTCTTGTTTTGGACCTATTCTTTAGTATTAATAGTCTCTTTGCATATTTAAGATGTAGATAACTTTAGGTTGTAATTCCCAAGAGACTCTGAGGCAAGGATTTGAAGGCAAATAGTTTATTTAGGAGCTTATCCCAAGAAGCCCTGGTAAGGGAGTAGAGATGGAAAACAGCACAGGAAAGGAAAGCTGTTACAAGATACATTAATGAACACATCACAGCAGCAGGCAACTGAGACTCTGTCCCACTTGGGGGTCTCTAGAAGATGACATAGAGTATGCCTCTGAGTTGTATCCCCAAGGGGAAAATAAGCTGGGCTATTTTTCAACCATTGCCTTCCTATCATTGGCCAAAGGCTGCTTCTGCGGAGTTAATTCTGCAGCATTTCCATCCAGCACCATGTGCAGTCCAGGCATGCTCTGGGGCCAGAGATGCTCTCAGCAATCACAGGTGTTTGCAACAGGAAGCCCTTGGCCTTTTCAGAAACAATGATCTTTGAAGGGACCTGGGAGGGCACCAATAGCATTTGCTACTATAGATCTTCACCCAAAAACGGCAATATGAGGCTGTATGTGGCATGCTCAAAATACATATGAAACATAAGAGGAGTGTACAAACGCTGGATTTCTAATTCCTTTTTCAGAATAAGGGTGGGACCATTAAGAATGGAAGCACAACACCTGCCTTCCATAAAGGAAATATACTTGAGTGTTTTTCTTTCTAAAAGCATTACAAGTAATTGTTTGGCACCAACGAGCATTTCAGAATGGTCACCACGTTTTGATCAGCTCTTTTATCAAATTAGAACTTAATTACATAACATCTATATGAAAAAAAAATCAATCTTTTTTTTCCCTTGGTTCCTGAAGCACTTGGACACTCCAAAGTAAATTGAATCTTTACATCAATTTTCCAGGAAAAGAAACGATAAAATCTTTGTCCTTGAGGTTCCACTTGACAGGGTCAAAAGCAATTCTTTCATTGTATTATACCATAACACAAGTCAGAAAATGCAAAGATTTCAGAATCGCTCTATTTCACATATTACCTTCTTAACTTTCCTCTGCAGCTGAGCAAGGCTGTTATTAGGCACCAGAAATTTTGTTGAATTTTTAAATTGGTCTCAAGAATTTTGTGATGGATGGTTTACTCAATTTAAAACAGATCATCTGGTGAAATTGCTTTTAGGTTAAAAGGAGGGTTCCTCAGACTCTTTTAGGGCAGATCCTTTCAATTACTTGGTTAAGTCCAGAATTGCTAAACTGTAAAGTTTGAGGACTCTGGGTACATTGGTGGCAAATATGATAAAAAGAGAATTCTAGAAGGGGATTTGGGCAGCCGCAAGGCCAAACTTTGTCTACTTGAAAGTTTCACAGGGGGTTAGTACTGGCCTGACCACTTATTTATCTTTGTTCAATCCGGCTTATTCTGATTAAGCTAAACCTTAATTAATGATTATTAATTTGACATGAAGCTCTATGCAAATGCCTGGATACCATCTGGAGTATTTTATCCAGTTTCATGTAATAAATATTTCTCTAATAAGACTGCTTGTACCCGATTAGAAATACATATGGCTCTCTGCCATGAAGCTCAGCTTTTAGTGGAACCTAAATAACATAAATGCAGAAAATAAAAAGATATTTTATGTACTTCCTTCATATTTTTGGTATTTCCTGGTGAAGGTTACAAAGTGGGATCTCAAAGGAACGCACTCTCAAAAGTCGAGTCTCACTGAGCGCAAATGTTACCTCCTCAGGTAGAACCTCTCTGGTTATTCCACTTAAAATAGCCCCTCATTCCGTCCCCTCATCTCCATCACCCCCGTTTACTTTTCTTCAGCACATTCATCACTATCTTGGGTTCTTTATTTATTCTTGTTCCTTTAGTTATTTGTATGTTTTTCTGACTTCTCCCCCTGGAATATTACTGCCATGGAGGAAGAGAATTTATCTGTCTTATTCATTGTTATCCCCCAATGTCAAGGACAGTGCTTCCCACAGAGTAGGCGCTCAATAAATTTTTGTTGAATGAATCAATGAAAGAATGGATATTAAGAATCCTGTGTCCTTGAAAATAAATGTAGCATATCAAGTATCCTAGTGTTTTAGGGAAGAACCTTAACTCTTTCTAGCTTAAAAAATGTGTTTTTTTTCACTGCAGCAATAATGTAAAAATCTGAAAAAGAGACAGCCTCTCAGTAGAATGTTGATCTGTTGAGCGCAGATTTTCTGACAAGGGAACAGTAGATACAGGGTTGGATGGCCAGAAGCAGACCCTCGTGGGCAGTGTGCCAGGCAGCTAGGGAACTATATTTGGGAAGTACCTGGGATGTAAGACAACATGAAGCAGCAAAGAAACAGGAAGAATCAAAGGCTCAAGGAATCCCCACCTTTTTAGGGCTCAGCCACCTCAGGCATTCCCTGGTTATAAGGGCCTTCTTACTGAGACCAGGACTAGATAGATGAAAATGCCATAATAGGCCACCAGAGGAAAGGACAGGCTGAGTCTATTTGAGGTAAATACACTGTGGGACTTTAGAGCCATCCAGGCTGTCCTTTCCTGAAATGATAGGCCATTTATTCTTTTAACAAGTATTTATCAAGCAGCTCCTGTGCACTAGCACTGTTTAGACTCCAGCCTCCATTCTCTCTTCCTTCTCCTGCCCCCAATACACTTGCATACCGATCGCTACAGAGACACTCTGCTTTTGATTTTATTATTTATTGGCCTTTTGTGTAAAATTTGGTTTGGAGAAAGGGCTTTGCCACTATAACAAGGCCAACGGGCCTTCTCTTCACACCTTATTAATACTAATAGGGAGTGCTTTAGGTACTAGGCAAAGTATATCTATTCCAAAACACAGAATAAATGTTTTGTGTCCCACTAGAATATTCTTTTCTGCCCCCCAAGAAGTTGGAAAGTCTCCAGGCTTATTTTTGAGATCTCATCATTTATGCGCAGGCCTGTTTCTTTCAAAGGTGGCAGGTGACCCTTTGCCTTTTGGGTAATTGAGATTGGAAAGTTAGGTTTCTGCTGTTGTATTAAGCTGATTCTGGTTTCTTATTTGACTGAATATGAAGAAGCTAGGATTTTAGGATTGCTTCTGTTTTATTTCCCAAGATGTGAGTGTGACAGGAAATTTTTATTTTAAAACAATACCGTGATCCATGTACTTACTGACAGAAGACGTTGGTTTAAAAAAAAAAACAAAAACACAAGACAACATCAATCTGAAAGAAATTGGGTGCAGCTAGACTGTTAAACAGACAAGTCAATTGCTGAAGATATCTCATCCTCATTCATTGAGCTCTCGGGGAGAGTTTTATTAACTTACTGTGTTTTCAGGGTCTATACAGTCTTCTGCCCAGCGGTCCATTACCCAGTAGGATTGAACTGGGTGAGATCCTTGCATAGACTCAACATCTTCTTAACAAAAATGAAAACAATATCATATTGCCTTTTGAATCTGTTTGAGGAGAGAAATATTTTTAGGGGAAAAAAAGATAATTTAAAAGCTCTGTATTCATCTTTCTGTGCCCTAGGACATTGATTTTTCCGATGTTGTAATGTATTACATGGTGAAATAGTCCCATGGACTTTCATACATATTAGTGATTCCAGTGCCCACAGCACACATTGCAAACCTTTCACATTCAGAGATTCAGCATGCCTTGTGGTATTTCTGTATGACCTCAATCCATTTTGGAAATAAAATGTTCCATACACTAAGGGAAAGAAGGTCTTTTTTTTTTTTTTTTTAAGATTTAATTTATCCATTTGACAGAGATAGAGACAGCCAGCGAGAGAGAGAACACAAGCAGGGGGAGTGGGAGAGGAAGAAGCAGGAGGAGCCTGATGTGGGGCTCGATCCCGTAACGCTGGGATCACGCCCTGAGCCGAAGGCAGACGCTCAACCGCTGTGCCACCCAGGCGCCCCGGGAAAGAAGGTCTTAATGGCCTCTCTCTGGCTTTCCTGTCATCCCTTGGTACCTGTGTAGGGAAGCCAGTGGCAGGCATCCTTGCTCAGAATCTGCCTGGTGATACCCAGGTCTCTGCCAAGGGCTTTAGGATCCGTGTTTCACTCTGCTGGTTCCCAGCAGTCTGTCTACCCATGTGGTCACAGGAAATGTGAGCTTTGTATTCAGCAGGTGCTCCATAGATATTAAAATTGAACTGAATCAGGACTTAGTAAATCTGAGCCAAATCAGGTTTGAGGTATGTGAACTATATCTTCCCCGGAAAGCAAGAGGTGGGGGGAGGAGTAGCAGTGATAGCAGAAGAGGAGAGAGAAATCAAGTTTTTTTTTTTTTTTATTTCAGGTACAGTAGACCCATGGGCAATAAAACAGAAGAGATCTCCTTTACATATGGATTGAGGGGGGAGTGTCTCCCTCCCTTCCGCCATCCTAGTGTGTGACTCTTCCTGGCCAAATCTTTGACCCATGCTTGATTTTTATTATCGGATGCTTCTCTTTTGGTCTTACTTCTCAGTCACCCAGCATCCTGGCCAAGAGCATGGATATGATGCACTGTCGGTCCTGGGCCACCTTCTGGAATCATGGAAGACTACCCCAATCCCCTTAACCCCTCACCAGGGACACCTAAGTGGTGGTCTATTCATCCTGGCTGCTCTCGCTGCCCCCTCCTAGTTTTCAGTATCCATAATGACAACCAGCTTAGATTTAACTCCTCAAGTTCTGTGTAGAGTTGTGTTTTGTATCATAATATGAGAATTTTGGCTTGCTACCTCCATTTTCTCCGTTCTCCTCTCTAAAGCAAGCACTTCGAGGCCAAAATCTGAAATGTTAATCACAAGCTGGGGGTAAATATTCAGAATTTTTAAAAACTAGCACCAAATCTCTTCCTACCACTTTACATAAAACCCTACCAAAGGATGTTCTGAACTGAAATCTGAGAAAGTTCCAGTTTATCATTAATGATAAAAAGCTCCTCACACCTTACCAGTCCTCTTATGAAGGACTGTTTATTAATAAACAGTACTGTAGTAAATGGATGTCTCCCTGAAAATGGACCCTGACATTAAATATATGTGTGTGTGCATATAGACTTGCACAATTTTTTAAAATGGTTTGTTTTTAAAGCAGAATAAAAGGAAAGTAAGTCTTTGCCAACTATGTCTTTATTTATTCTTTTTATGTATTTGGCATGTAAATACAAAAAAAGTTCTTTTTATATTTCTGCAACACTAATCTTGAAGACTATTGCTTTTGGTAAATTTAGCACATGTTTTCTTTTACAACTAGTATGATGATAAGGTTTCAGGGATGGTCAGCTTTACAGAATTCCTGAATAAGCCTCACAGACTATAATATAGTCACTGTGCTAAGAGCATGTGAATAATTAACTTTTTGACCAGGTTGGAAATACAGATTCAATGACCACCTCCCTCATTCCCATTTAAATTTGAAACCTTCTATTCAAATTGTTGTGCCATGTCAAATAAACAATATAAGGCTGTTTTTACTCAGCTAATTATAGTCAAGCAGTGCTAGTTTTTAAATATTTTATCCTCTGAATCTTCATGTGACTATATCCTGTGTCTCTGTAGTATATATAATAGCATACATTTTTTTCAACAAGGAATAAACAAAGAAGTGCTATGAAAATAGAAATGAATTGTGAACCATGGTCCTGACATGAGCAACTTAGTTCCTAGTGGGATTGTGGAGCAATTTTCTTGGCTTTTAAAGGAAAGGAGAAACTTGTAGTGGTGATAAATTACGCCATGGAGACCTCTTAAACACTTAGCCTTGCTGAACATTAAACCTGTCTCTTCAACAGGTTTATTGCAGGATTAGGCACTTCCTGGAGAAAGATTCACTCTGCCTTTGGCATTGATGTAAATTTGGTTTCTGCTAGATTTATAAAAGGTGCTATACAGAAGTCATTCAATTTTCTCAAAAGTTCACTTCAGAATTTGGGGTGTGGATTTACTCATATCCCAGACATCACACCATTGTCCTTAAAGTTGACCATCTAAAAAATCTTGGCAGTATCGTGTTGAGCTAGGCTGTCCCAGTCCTTTGTAGTAATTCGTATCTGCCTAAACATGGTATTAACTCTTTCTGGCTACCAGAGTTGTGCTGATTAAGTCACAAAGTCAGTGCTGCCAAGACTTGTGGGCCGTATATTAAGATTCACATCCACAGTTTAGATATGAATGTGGCAGGCTCGGTCACTTTGGCTCTCAATTTGCAAATTTGTCAAAAAGAACTAATATGTCTTTAAAAAACTAATGGCTGAAGAGTCAGGACACTAAATAACTTTGCTCTTTTGGTTTAAGTTTTGAATATGCATTTTGCAACTTGTAGCATAAAACTAGATCTTAAAAAAAGGCTGCTTGGTTGCACTACTTAGCTGCCATTTATTTATCCTTTAAGCATTTAGAGCTTTGTACCCCAGATTTGTCCTAGGTACTGGAAGTAAAGCAGTGAAGAAAACAGACAAAAGTTCTTGTGGGGAGGGAAGGGGTTACATTCTAGTTTAAGTAAATAAATAGAATCATCTGATAAGACAAGGCAGATTGGGGGGGTACAGGAGGGTGGGAAGAAGTATCATTTTAACAGAGTGAGTGAGTGAGGAAAGGCCTTAAGGAGAAGGAAACTATGAAAGAAGGGTCTGAAAGAGCCATGAGGATTTGAGGGAGGGAGGATTAAGCCTATCTGGGTAAAGGGAACAACAGGTTCAGACCACGGAGATGGGAGAATGGTTCATTTGTTGATAGAATAGTGATGAGGGCAGTGTGGCCAGAGTGGAGTGAGCAAGAGAGGGAGCAGGAAGAGATAAAGACCAGGAAGTGAAGGAGGCCAGAGCCAGAGTGTGTACAGCCTTTTTGGTATTACTCTGAGTGAGGTGAAAGCCCTTATAGATGGCTAATGTAAAGAGGAAGAACTTGAGCTGATTCACTTTAAAAGAATCCCTTTGGCCGTTCATGAGAATAGATTCTAGGGACACAAAGGCAGATGAGGAGGGGACCAGTCAGGAGTCTGTTGCAATCATTGGTAATTGAGGCAGGAGAAGAAATTGGCCTGGACCTGGGGTGGGGGTTGCGTAGCAGAGGCGGGTTTTTTTGTTTGTTTGTTTGTTTGTTTGTTTGTTTGTTTAACAAGCTTTAGTTCACTTTATTTTTCTTGTATAAAACTATGTGGTGGCCACAGCTGGAGCCTGGGTCCTCTGCACAGAGACTCTGGTGTGGGTCTTCACAAGATGGTCAGTGAATTCCTGACAGGGAGACTTGGTGAACACTGTCTCCTTCCAGAGATCAGGGGTGAGATAGCTGTAGGTCTTGGAGATGGCATCAAAAGTAGCCTTGGCAAAGTTCCCCAGGGTGGCAGTGCAGCCCCTGGCCGAGGTGTAGCAGTCGTCGATACTGGCCATCATCAGTAGCTTCTTGGGCACAGGGGCTGAGACGATGCCAGTGCCTCTGGGGGCAGGGATGAATCACACAAGCACAGAGGCACAACGGCCAGTCACTTTGCATGGGACAGTGTGGGGCTTGCTGATCTTGTTCCCCCAGTAGCCTCGCCGCACGGGGACGATGGAAAGCTTGGCCAAGATGATGGCCCCACGGTTGGATTCTGGATCAGTGGAAGGCAGAGCCAACAGGAATTGCTAATGAAGCCAATATGGCTGTGAGAGCAAGAGAGGAGTTAAGACTCTCAGCCTCATAGTCCCAATGACTTGCTATGTAGTAGCCAAAACAGGGAATCCAATCTCCCTTTTTTTCAGGACCCTATGTATTTTTTCTCCTACTGACTCAGTGAAAATCTGTTTCTTTGTCTATAAAAAGAACAACATGATACAACTATTTGTTGCAAGGTAAACAAAGTTGTACTACTATAACATAAAATAGAGATGCTGCTTAAAAATTAAGTTACCAAATACAGCCCCTCTGACACAACCCCTCCCCCAAAGTACAGTCCATGAGTAATGCAGGCAGAGAGAGGGTCAAGTTTGAAATATAAATGGAACCAAAACATGAGCTCATGCATGACTTCCCTGGATCAGGAGACAAAATCCAGAGGCAGGCTGAGCAAAGATTGGTTGGTATGGTTACTCACTCTGCAAGGCTAAGCGCTGGGAATCATCAAAGGGATAGGACATATTCCTTGTCTTTGAGGAGCTAAAAGTCTAGTGAAAGCACTTTGCCTCCCATGACTCAGTGTAACACTAGGATTTTAATTATATCATTTGCAGAGATATATGTCAGTAGTGGAACTTACAAATAAAGATATAGATATATTAAATGTAGATTCATATAGATATTTCAAGGAATGTTTTTTATGTGTATGTAGGCCAGCAGTATAGTTATATGAATACAAACTTACTCGTATTCTTGTTCCAAATTTTAGTATGCAGAACTTTGGCTACAATGATCAGTAAAAGCAATAGTAAACTAAGAGTACATATAAGCTACTCAAAAGGGCTTTTGTCCCCAAAAACCTCAGTTTGGAAACTTCATAACCCAAATTAATGAGAATATATTGAGCAAGATTTCTTGGGGGAAAAAAAAATCTCTGTGCGTTGAATAACAGGTAATGTAATCTCAGCAACTCTCCCAAATGTCGCAGGAGTCCCCAGCCAACTCTGAAAGGTGCCTGTGGCTGTGTTACAGCTGTCCAGGGAAGCTGGAGAACAGTGGTGTGCGTATTCTCTGAGTCACTTCTGGCTTGGCCACCTAAAGGGCTCCCCTCTGCCCACCAAAGGAGATCTGCCTCTCCTTCTGCAGAGCAGGCCCCCGTTGCCCCGACTGTCCTCCCCTGGGGAACCGAAGAACAGCTTGCTTTCCTAAGCATCAGTAGATGTGCCTCTCCCCTCACTGAGAGGCCTGTACAGCAAGCAATGAGGGGACGCTAAGTTGGCAAACCAAAGTGAGGCGGGCAGAAGAAGACCTTAGCTGAGGGTCATCATTCATGTTTCTTTGCTCCTGGACTAAATAGAAACAAACATTCAAACCATGATTCCTCAGTCTGCCCAGCAGAAGGTAAATTCAAAAACCAATTTTTTTTAAAATTTTTCTTGTGAAATTTTGTTGCTTTTCAACTCAAATAAGTTCTTGAGCTATACCTCCCCTCCCCAGTTCTAAGCTTCCTTTAACTTATTTTGGAATAAGCTGAAATGAAACAAAATCATACATTCTAAATCAAGCTCTTAAGATGGAACTGAGTTCATTGATTAAATATGAAAGGGAGCATCTTTCGCAAAATGAAAGCCAAGCTTTTAAGTCTTCCCTGAACATTGGTTAATCTTAAACCATCTTGGCACTAGTTTCTTCCTACAGTTTTGCATATCAGGTGTTTACAGACTAAATAGTAGATGAGCTCCAAGTACGCTACGCCATTTAATGTCAATGAGCTAACCCTGTTTATTCGGCTCCGCACTTAGCAATTGAAATAATCTGCATAAAAGTGTGCAGTATGCTACAATTAAGAAGCATGCTTGTGGAAGGCACACTCTTGGTGCATTTTTTAAAAAGACCATCTGTTTCTTGGTGTGCTACTGGTACAGGTTTTCCTTTCATCTTTCACCTTCTTAAAAAAAAATCCACAGCTTTCTAAAGCTTTTGATACTGTTGAATTCTTGGGCTCTATAGAATGCTCATTCTCTAGATTTTCAGCTGTGGTTTTACCAGCGCAAGATCACTTTAAACCCTCAGGAATCTTAGAAATTAGAACAGGAAAATAGGAAGCCTCTCCCACCCTGTATCTCTTCCCTTCTTGTGAATTGACAGTTGCTGTCAACAACCAGTAATAATACTTATAATAGTAATGGTGGTGCTGCTGGTGGTGGTAGTCTATTGATATTTGCAAGTGAACAAGGTAAAATATATTTAAGGTTTATATATTCAGGAAATTTTTACTTGTTTCTTTGAAGTACCCTTCGGAAAGGATAGAAATGCCCTGAGACGCTGTGAAGTAGGAAATCCTAAATAGTATTCTTAGACCAAAAGTTGCTATGTCTTAGTAACACACCTTTGATCGTGCTCGAAGACTACATTTTTAGCATGTTGAGAAAATAGTTTCTCACTCTGAGTATTTTTAATTCAGAAAACAAACTTCTTTAACCACGGGTATGTTTAAGGCATTTCCTTATTCGATCTATCTGAAGGTGAAGTGTGTACATTATTTTGTGGGAAATGAACAAGATAAAGGGAAGAGGTAAAATATTCTTCAGTTAAATAGCACATTTTATGCCCAGCAGCCATGGGAAATAGGTTAGCTTATTTAAGAAGTTTATTTCCTTATATAAGAAAGAAGAAAGATGTTTGTGTAGCCTATGCTTTGGAATAAAAATAGCAAATTTTAGACTTGACTTCATTTAAAATGATTAAACATAATGCCTATTTACTGCTGAATTTCTTGGAGGAAAGAACAGTCTTGTCAGAATTGTATATTCCCAAACCTCTTGATTTCATGTCATTTTTATCTCATGAAACTACATTTAAAAAGGCAAGTAAGAAGTGATGCAGCTTCAAGGAAAATCACAGCGTCAGAAAAGAGATTGGGGTAAGTGGGGTAACCCTACCCACCCCTATGCCCCCCTGGGATGTGGATAAGGTGGGGTCCTTACAGTGACATCAGCCACAACTAAGGGCCTTCCCAACCTCTGTTGTACGTTTTGTTTTAGACTTTGAAAGCATGACCTTAAACATATTTAGGTGGTCTTACATTTTATAAAACCTTGTGAAAACAAGGGATTGATTATTATAGTCCCTAACCACGTAGTCTTTATTGAATAAGTATGGACATAATACTTGGGATCTGGACTTTGTGTTTACTGCACCATCTACACTACCCAGCCAGGCTTAGGTGAGGTCTGCACTACACAGAAGATATTTAAGCAACCAGTTTAGACTGCCCATCACCAGAAGAAAAATCTGTTGTTCGAAGCAAAGAAAGTATTAAATGAGCCTTTATATAGAGAGAGAAAATACCTGCAAAACAATGAGGTGAGAAGTCCAGAGGTGCCTGTTGGTAGGCATGGAGATCTGGCACCAAGCGTCCTTTGTCTGCTGGCAGATGTGTAAAGGTCTTTGAACCAATAGATGTCAGCCTGATTGAACACAGACGGGAGACAGCAGGAACTAGCAATAACGATGAAATGTTTGGGAAGTCAAGTTTGGATTAAGGTATTTGATTCTAGCAGTTGAACAAGGCAGCAGACAAGGTTAGAGTAAACACAGCTCTCCTGTTTAGCTATTGATTTATTATAAGTACCAAAATTACTTTTATTTTTACATGCAAAAAGGTACATTCAGGTTCTAAAATTATATGTCCCAAGACTAGATGACGCAAGAAACAATGTGGCTCGCTGTAAATTTCTTAGAAGCTAAGGGGGAAAAAATCTCATTACTTTCATAAGTTCTTGCAGAAAAGACGGTTGTATATTTTTTCCAGACTATTGGTAGAAATTTTTCTTAACATATAAGGAATAAACCATTCCCCCACCCCAGCCCCTACACAATCTGGGAAAGCGCTCTTATGAAATAGCAGTTCTCTAAAATAAAAACACCAAAGACATATTAACTAGGGTTCTTTTTTCTTTTTATTGTTGGCATCGAATACAAATCAGCATTAAATCTGAGACCATTTTTAGTGTCAGATTCCCAGATCTAAAATAGGGTATACAAATAAAAAAAATTGGCAAAAATGTTTTACTTATGTTTTATGCAGCTTGTAATGGGTGAGACTCTTCATTTAGAATTCAAACATCCCCCTCCGTATTCCATATGGAATAAATTTTAGGAAGTGCCAAAAATAATGAAGGGATGCTTGGGTCTAAGCAAATAATATATTTTAAATTTTCAATTATAGTGAGAAACTAGTTTTTCTCTACACAAAAGATAGTTTATTAGCCTCTCCATCAAAGACTAAAATGTTATTTCAGTGTTCTATCCATGTTTTTAAAACCATTAATCAAATAAATGGAATACTGTCAGTTAGGAATCTTTTAGTTGCAATTAATAAAAACGCCAGCTTACCTGATCTAAACAAAAAAGGTGGGGTGAATCTGATTGGCTCATGGAACTGAAGAGGTAGCTGTGGTTACATGTGGGGTTTGGACCAGCAGTTCCAGTTTCTCAGCCTCCAGCTCTGTATTTCTGCAGTTTGTTTTCACTTTGCCTCTGTCAATATATTGGTGGTGTCCTTAGGCCAACTCTCCTTGCAGTAGCAAAAGGGCCATAAGAGTTCTGGACCTAAAACATCACAAATACCATCGTAAGGAAGGAAAAAAATCTGTCCCAGCATTCCCAGCAGAAGCTGTGGGGTTACTCTGGTGGGATTGGCTAATGTCAAATGTCCACTAATCACTGTGGCCGGGTTGATGGGATTCACAAATGTGCTTTAGCTCTTCGAAGCCTTAACCCCAGCGTTGAAGATGGATTCAGTCCCATCTCATACAGCTGAGAATCTGGGGACAGGGTGGTTCTTGAAAGCTCCTCTGAGTGTTTTTAGGACAAGGGAAAGAGGATGACTCGAGAGCAAATAATTAGGAGGTAGCCATTGAATATCCTCTGCAACTGTGTACCTAGAAAGGACTGCCTTACATGCCTAGGCTTAAATTGATTGGGGGAGTTTATCTTGCCCATCGCCCCCTTTACCTTTCAGCAGACAATGCAGTCCCATTATTTGGGTATTTCCAGTAGGGACGGTGCAACATTATTTCAAAATGTTAACTTTTAACACCTGTTAGAAGTAAATCCACTTTTCAAAGGAGGAAAGTCATCCACAGACGTAAGTGGAGTCTCCCCATTGACTCTGGTGCCTCAGTAGCCCACCTCAATTGACTGTACTCTGGTTTGAAACACTGTTCTGGTTTCAATAAACTGCTTGTAGGACTTAGAGAAAAGCTTGATTCAACAGGAAACATTTTACCAGTTTTACATTTAGATTTTCTACTAAATCTATAATGAACTATTCCTGTAGAATGCTGAACTTTCATATGATGGACTCATGGTTGCATTTTATATTCATGTCATTGTGTGAAGTGCCTCTTGTGCAAAAAAAAAAAAAAAAAAAAGACAACACTAAAACAACAAAAACAAAAACAGCCTCATAGAATGAAATCAAAAGTTTTTCCCCTCTGTTTTTTTCTGTTTTGCTGCATAATATTATCCAAATAGGTCCATTTCAGTCCTGTGTGGCACATGTTCTTACATGTTTTTAGCAACCCTAAATTGCCCTAGTTGGTCCTAATTTGGATTTGTATTTCCACCCACCACTGTCAGTATTTGCAGAATGAGCAGTGATACTGTTACCCTCAGCAAATAGCATCCTCCTGGGCTAAGTTTATGAAGCCAAGCCCTGAATGCTCTCTCTAGACATAAAAAGGGGAGGAGTCTAAGGATTAGCATGTGGGCCTTTCATCCCTACCAGCCTACACCCCTATTCTCCAGGATGGGGTGTAGTGAAGAAATCATGGATCTGTTTCACTTAAGGTTCAAAAATTCTTAAGGTGACTCAAAGCCTTTAATACCCAAGTAGGGTTCCCAGGGGATCAAGGGACGCCGTCATCATTGTCATGATCGTCACCGTCACCACCATCACCACCATCTCTTCATGGTTCTTCTTTTCCTTTGCTCCTATCCCAGAAGCAAATGTTACTTCTCTTAACCTAGCAATCTGCACATCTGCTTCTCATGTCCCGTGTCCTCTGCCCAGCTCTAAGACTTGGCACCGTTTCTGCACCTCCGCCTCAGCCTATTCAGAATGCAATGAAGGAGCAAAACAAATCTTTTTTTCAATCTGTCAGTCCCACAAAAATGTCACCTTCTCTTCCTCCTTCATGGCTGCTGTCTCTGCGGTTAGTCATAGTCCATACCAGCTTCCTCCACTTCTACCCTCACAAACTCATGTCCTTCTAAAGTCTCTAATAATTCGGTAAATATTTATTGTAAGCCCCTTGTGTGAAAAAGCTAATTACTGTTAAGATACAAAATAAATACGATATAGTCTCTGCTTTTAAACCACTTACAATCGTATGAGAGCTATTTCCCACCTAGTCAAGCCACTGAAACTCTCTCAAAGGGGCCCAGGGCTCAGCTAGACATCAGACGTAAAGTCTTCCTTAAGTCCTTGTAGCACACCTCTTTACAACATTTGATTCCTTGGCTAAATGTGGAAAGAAGTGGCAAAGCTAGAGTTTGAACCCAGGCCTTTTGGGTACCAAATCATGAACTTTATTATTACGTTTTAATTGCACTGATAATACACAGCTACTTTGTCCTTTACAAACATGTATTATATTTCAGATGAAACTGAAATCCTTTTAGCTGCCACCCTACTTCCCACTGTGACATGTGTAGTTCTTTTAGACTATTTTTATACACATTCATATGTGTGTGTACTCCTCGAAAATAGTATTGTTTTTATTTTTTATGCAAATGAATTCTAGCGTAAGCCTCTTTTTAACAGTATCCTTCTTCATTCAACAATATTCTTTTGAGATTCCTCTGTATTGATACATATAGATCTAGTTCATTCTTTTAACCACTCTGTGAACTCCATGAAATGAATATACCATATTGTATTCATCTGTTCCCTAGTGAAGACCATTAAGTTCTGTTTTCATTTTTCATTATTACAAATTCCTCGGTGCACCTCCTTGTGTGTAGTGAAGCAATGCATTTTGCTAGTTAAATCCCAG
Organism: Ursus americanus; assembly: GCF_024610735.1. Classification (NCBI taxonomy): domain Eukaryota; kingdom Metazoa; phylum Chordata; class Mammalia; order Carnivora; family Ursidae; genus Ursus; species Ursus americanus. Next base: position 4,641,190 of record NC_142131.1, read on the forward strand.
CTCTTGACCTACTGGCTATGGGACCTTGGATGAGTTACCTAAACAATCTAAGCTTCATTCTCCTCCTCACAGAGTTGTTTTAAGGATAAGATGAGTTTGGGTGTGAAAGGTGCTGAGTTACAGGCTTGGTACATAGTAAGTGCTCCATAAAGTGAGCCATTGGTATCATAAATGTCTGGATCCTAAATTGTACTCATTTTCAGTTTAATTGGTACTTCCAAATTGCTCTTTAAAGTGGCCACATTGATTTATAATTCCCTAAGCAGTATAAGAGAATGTTCATTTTCCTAACTCCTCCTAAGACATTGTATTATCAAACCGTTTTATTTGCTATTCTGCCCAATAAGAAACGTTGTCTAAGTGATGTTTTAATTTGAATTTTCCTGATTATTAATGAAGATGAATACTTTTTATGTGTTTATTAGCCTGTTTTATTACTCCTTTAAATTATTTGTAGCGTAGGACATTTTTCTGTTTTTGTAGACTTTTGCCAAATTTTTAAAAATGTACTAATTTTGATACTAATTCTTTTTTACATGTTGCAAATGTTTTCTCTCCACCTGCCACAATTTACCTTTGCTTAAAGTATCTTTGTTTTTAAAAAGATTGAATTTTATAAGGCCACATTTGCCAGTCTTTTCTGTGCTTTAGGCTTTGACAGGATTGGAGTTCTAGCTCTGCCACTTACTGACTCCGAGGTCTTAGACAACTTACATAACCTCTCGTTACTTTCATTTTCTCAGCTGTAAAATGAGGATAATAATAGTATGTATGTTATAGGTTGTCATGAGGTATATGAATTAATACATTGTAAAGTGCCTGCCCCAGAGCCAACATAGTATGTTTTCTGTTAAGTCCTCCCCCAACCCAAAGTCAAGAAGATACTCTTCTACAGTTTTGTACTTATTTCAGTTTTCTTTTAACGTTTAGGTCTTTAATCCACCTGGAACTTATTTTATTTATGAAGTTGGGATCTACCTATTTTTATATAAGGATCATGAATTGTCTCTACATCATTTATTGATATCTTTTCCCCTCTGATTGGATATGGCACTTCTCTCATAGACATCATTGTCATATATTCTGGGGCCCATTTCTGGGATCTCTTCAATTTGTCTATTCCGTCACCGGTACTATACTGTTTTAATTACTGTAACTTTACGTTCTGACTGGACATCTGGACGATTTTTCCCCCCTTAATTCTTTTTCAAAATTGTCTTCTTTCTTCTTACACAGTATCCTTCCATATCAATTTCTTAAATTTCTTTTAAAAATTATGTTGGTATTTTGGGGGGATTGCATTGAACGTATAGATTTTTCTGAAAGTAAAAAGGACATACTTATAGCATTGTATTTTCCAGTCCATAAATTAGGCATAGCTCTCTATTTCTGGTCTTCTTTTATGTCTTCTAATAAAGTTTTACAATTTTCTCTACAAAGCTATTTCATGTTTTGTAAGGTTTAGTCCTGTACAACATTTTTGTTGTTGTTGTTACGATTATCAGTGGGATCTTTCTCTTTTAAATTCTAACTGGTTGTTGCTACAAAATCAGAATGCAGTTGGTTCTGTGGATGTTGTAGCTGGCTAACTTACTAAACTTTCTTCGTATTTTTAATAGTTTGTTAGTTTCAGTCTCTTGCAATCTTAATTTTTGAAACTCCTGATTATTTTCTCTCCTTCCAATTTTTATGCTTCAATCATCTTATTTTATCGCTGTTTTCTAGGACCATGAATGTGCTGGATGCTAGGAATGTCAGAGACATCTCTGGCATGTTTCTGGCTGTAATGGACACTGACTATTGCACCATCCAGTCTGATGCTTGCTGTGGGTTTCAGGGGGGACGCTCTTTCTTGGAACCCTGTCGCTCATTTTGTACTTTCGAAGACTGAAACAATTATCTTGAGAAGTCTGTGTTAGCCTTTTTCATCCGTGTCCTAGTCGAAGTCCTAGTAGTTTTACCTGTAATTTGTCACTGATTAAGTTTTTAGGAGTGTTAAGATTTTAAAATTAATTTCCATTTGCTTCTTTCTTAGTTTTCAGAAGAGTCAGGTCCAATTCCATTATTTCTTTTCTTTCTGCAATGGCTCTTTTCTTGAATTCTTTGAGTAATTTGTCCCCTAATCCCCCATGGCCAGGCATTCGCCTAGTCTGAATAACTGCTTTTCCTACAAGCAAATAACATTGGAGATTCTGAACTGCATTTATCTGAGGGGCTTATGTTGAGGTCAGTTAAGTTCAGTGTATATAGATCTCCAGGAATAATTTAATGACTTTACTTTCCTAAAGAAGGTGTATTCTTAGAATGCAACCAATATATGTTCTATATATTAAGCCATTTAGCCTCAATAATGATAATAGTAAGGTAATTATAAACATATCTGTCTACCTTCTTCGAGATTGACTTGCGTCCCTGAAATGGTTAAACCTTTGTGAAGTAGAGGCCAGTTCTGGACTGGTCCCAGCACCTGGAGCATGAGGCTTTCCAAATTCTGCCCAGGATTTTTTGGGAGAAGCTATGTTAATACAGGTTGACTTTAACATCCTTCCCATCTTTGTATGCAGCTTTCCTACTTACCTCTCTTATCTCCACATTCGAGCTTTATATTTTATTTAATGTCTCAGAATTCATTGGGCAAGGAAGTGGAGGGGATGCTGCCATTTGTATTATGTTTTCCTGAACAATCCCTGAGGCAAAAAGGCCTTAATTAGTGAGAAAAGTAAGATTTTGCTACTTAAGCTTATGATGCAGGATAGGCTGGCGAAATGTTTTAGTTCAGGAGGAAAATGTTTCAAAGGCCTGCAAAACTAATAGCTATTCTTTGTATTTCCATCATTCACACGGTTGCTTAAGGATTTTGAAGATGATTTCATTCAACCACCTTCCTAAAGTTCCATGTGCTCATTAGGCAAGGCAGCTAATTATGGTTTAAAGCTCTGTTAGTCTAAAGAATATTCAAGTTATGTGTAGCCACTGAGCAATAAACATTGTTCACATACAGTAGGTATCATTATTGAAACTAATTTGACAGTCTTGAAGCACTGTGCACAAATTGTGGTTCTTTCCATGGAAACTTGGCACAATTGTTCTGAAGTACTCAGGACCCCCTTAAAGGAGTTAATAATGAGACTTCAAAATGGTCTGACTGGAAATACTCCTTTTCTGTGTTTTTAGTCAGTCTACATTGGTTTATACTATAGAATTCTGTTTAATTTTATTCATTTTTTTCGCCAGAATCTCAATATAGGCTGCTCTAAACATCTGTTTATGTTCATTTACATGTACAAGTGGGAACGTCGCAAGTTTGGTTAATCATAATTAACATGGGACAGAGTTTCTCACTGTGGCCACTTGCTGTGCTACAGCCGGCAGAAGTGTGTGTCACACACAAAAAAGAACAGCAAAAAGAACCATTTCAGAAGGAGAGCACTGTCCCAGGTTCATAAGTGTAACGCTGTTGGGAGCTTTCAGTACAGTTCAACTTCCCAAACTAGCACTTAAGACCTTCCTAAGAAGACCCCAACCTACATTTATTACCTTGGTGCCTACTGTTTCTCCGCATAGATTCAGATGCTCACTGATACGCTTGTTGAACTACATTCTACCATGTGCATTCCCTCCCCAGAGCCTTTGCTTCCCCTCCCCCCGTCTAGAATGCCCTCTCATCCCTTCTCAGCCCACAGCCTCGTAGCTCAGCTTATGGCCCACTTCTACTGAAGTCTTCCTGACTACCCCAGCACACATGGTATTCTCCCTATCTTTGAACTCATGGCTCTTTATAGGGAATTAATTGTGTACAGATTTTTGGTCGTGTTTCTCAGGGTTTTTTTATATCGTTTTTTCTAATGGGCTCAAGGTTCCTTTAAATTCGAACATATGGACATTTTGGCTTAAAAATAATATATTTTTTAGCAGTATCCCACCCAATCCATTCTTTCATATTCCAATGCCCCTAAGAACTGTGCCTGGAACCTAGTAGATACTTATAATCATTTGTTGAATAAATGAAGAGATTTCTTTGCATGCAGAAGACAATATTTGAATATTGGTGGATTTAACAAATAAATCTAACTATGACTAAGTAACGAACACAAGGAGAATTAGTTATTAACATATTACTAAGTACAGGGGATACCAAATAGGATCCTGTGGGTTATTTGTTTGCTTGGTTGATTCCATTTTTTTGTTTTCTGTGTTTTGCTTTGCTTTGAAGAGGAATTAGTTTGCAGCCATGCTCAGCTGGGATGTATAAACATAGGTGTTTAGTACTGAGCCTTTATGAACATACAATAGTTTGTGGCTACTGCATAATTTCATTCACAATGCACAAAGAACATCTATAAAGTAATGTTACTAATCTTTAACCAACATACTAGAACGTCCTTATTTAGATCACTGTTATCTCCTTCAAATTAGTCATCTTTTGAGACTATTCCTTATTCATTACAGGATAGTCACACTTCATAGATCTTTATAAGGTAAATGTGTGAGGTGTGAATGGATGATATGGCCAAGGAGAGGTAGAGGACAGGAGGGTAGGGAGGTGCAAATTAGCTATTAATATTTTGCTCCATTTATCAGTGAATTAGTGTACATGTTGTGGGAGTTTTATCTATTTTACTGAGATATTAATTGTGACTCAAAAGTTGACTATATTTCTAAGTCTGTAGGAGATATCTGCATTACTTTCCATGCAGAATGGAAGCTACTTTAGAGATATACCGAATTGAAAGAAAATTAAGTTTAATGTAACAGTAGTATTATAAGCTACCAAATATTGCATAATGTTTATGACAATGTCTTGTTTTGTCTTTGTCTTGTTCAGACTGTTTAAATGAAAGAATATCCCATTCCTTAGTTGTTTTTGAATCTCTTTGGTTACTTTAGTTTACTATTTATAACAATTCACATTATTAGCCATGTTTATAGACATATTCTCTCCACCCCAGATTCTCTTGCCTTCTTTCTTTTCTGGGTTATATCTAATTACTTAGTGGCATGAGGTGAAATGGAGTCTGAGACAGTCGATGGACCTGGGCCCCGTTCCTGGCCCTACCTCTTATTAACTGTGGAACTTAAGTTGTTTAACCTCATTTGAAATATAGCCACCTCATTTATATAATACAAATGGCATCTATATCACAAGAATACAATGAGGATTAATTGAGTAAATGTATATAAAAGCACTTAACCAAATATGTATGTAAATGTATTTAAAAGCACTTACCAGATGGTCATAAGCTATTGCTCCTTTTGTTATTATTATATTATTCATGGTCTCTTCAATGGATGCTATATGGCTTTATCTTTTATTTTATCTTTATTTAAAATAGTGTTTACCCATTTTGCTTTAGTATATGAAGCTTAAAGTAATAATTTCCAATGTATTTTATTTACATGTAGCACGTATCTGCTAAATAGAATACACCTTGAATACTTGTGATGTTTAAAGAACATGATTTCCAAAAATATGAATTGGTAAAAATGATTCTCACTCTTTGACTTGTCATCTAATTTCCAAGAAAAGGTCAAAATGTACATTTGGCTTTAAAGAATTTACCCAGATTTGCTAAATTTCGTGAGAAAAAAGTTCACGCTAGGCATGTAGTCTGCCTCTCTTCCTTTTCAGTTTATTTGGGCATAATATTAGATTGGTTCCCAACATGGCCTTGCCCTTATATTCCTGCTGAGTTTGACTGCAGTCCCATACTTCATTCTCAAGAGATGTTGCCCAGAGGCACAAAGGTAGACCCACAAATTACCATAGGAGGCCACAGCTGCCTGAGGTAGATGAGGCCCAGGGAAAATGTAAAACATACAGAATTTATTAAAAGGTAAGACTTCACCCCCAAAATATGAAATTCCATTATGAAAATAATTCCAAATGGGCAAAGGCCTAATAGTGATACGTTAGTGTAGGTGAGTTATAACCTCATCTACATATCCAAAGAGAGGAGCTATATAGATATATACATACATAAACATATATACGTATACACAAACATGTATGTTGTGACCGTATGTTCAGGTTTACCTATCACTGGCCATATTTAACTACGAATGTCTGTCATTGTCTTTTAAAGTCTGTATTTTAAAGTCTCATTTTCATAGTACATACTAAGTACTAGGTATACACTATCCCATAAATAGTAAACAAATATTAACATAGAAGTCTGGGGAAGTATTCCACACACCTTGTTTTATGGGTATTCTTGTTCAATAATCAAAAGTAGATTATGTGAGAAATCAAAGCAAACAGAATTTATCAGAATAATGTTGGATAAAGTCTTCAGTTTGGGATAAACTCCTTTTAAAAATATATTATCTTGGGTGCCTGGGTGGCTCAGCCGTTAAGTGTCTGCCTTCAGCTCAGGTCGTGATCCCAGAGTCCTGGGATCGAGCCCCGCATCGGGCTCCCTGCTTGGCGGGAAACCTGCTTCTCCCTCTCCCACTCCCCTTGCTTCTGTTCCCTCTCTCGCGGTCTCTCTCTGTCAAATAAATAAATAAAATCTTTAAAATATATATATATATTATCTTGTAAACAGAAAATCTTTAAGAAGACACAGAAGGGTAGTTTTATATTTATGGAAGGGGGGTAGGCTTTGTGTTAATGGTTATTTAGCAAAAAGCTGTTTTTTACATATACAATTAGTTACTACACATTAAAATGAAATATTTTTTATCTGCCCTAAATTTTTAGACTATAGAGCATTAACTTTTAACTATTTTAAGCATTATTACCCTTTTATAATTAAATCTTATGAAGAGCCATGATATTTTTAGTAAAAAAAAAAAAAGTTGAGCTGCCCTGTTTGAGATGGAAGCAGGTACCAGGAATCTAACTTACTTGGAATTTCCCTTTTCTCTTCTCTCTTCTTCCCTGTGCTTCTCTCCTTCACCCTCTTCCTCCTTTGCCCCTCCCCCCGCCCTGGAAGTGGGGAAGTATCTGGAGGTACTTCAGCAGAATTCATCGTTCTTTAGCAACCTGCTGCCATGTTGCTCCTAAAGTAAAAAGTCTAATAGCAATTCAGCATAAGTTATATGTTATATAAGCATTGAAATTGTTGCTGTTGTTATTATAGTATACCTTTAATCCTTTAATGACTTTAGGGAAAATATACTTTGGTTTTTGTCATGATATTTGATTATTGGCATGAATTAACACTCCTTTAAGAACCTAAATGTATAGGCCCAACCTTGTTGTCAGTGGATGTTCCTTATCTGCCAAGAAATTGAGTTATCTAGTATGTATTATGTCCCTGCTTTGGGTTTCAAGCCCCAAATTAGCATATGTAAGTAAAGAAGGTTGTTTATCATCTTTTAAATAGCTTGATATGACTAGAAACTAGAGAATGAACGTATCAGAAAGCTTGCTTTCTGTGAAGGCTAGATTGAAGTGGGACCAGACTAGAGGCAGGGAAACCAATTAGACTGGGTCATTGGTCAGCAAGAGATGATGAGGATCCAAATTAGAATAGAGGCTTTTGGGATGGAGAAATTGGGGGAGACTGAAAAGCTGTGTAGGGGACAGAATCAGTAGTAAGTTACTGATTGGGTCTGAAGGCCAGGGGAAAGGAAGAGCAAAGGATGACGCTCCTGACTCTGACCTGGGTGACTTACTGGTGCCATCAGCTGATAGGGAGTAGGAAGAATAATAGGTTTGGAGTCAAGAATGGTGAGTTTATTTTTAGAAATGTTGCATTTGAGTACCTCTGGGAAATTTAGGTGAAGCCCCAGATGCAAAAATGCAGTGTGTGGCTCTGGAGAGGTGTTTAGGCTTAGAGTCATTAATGTTTCTTTTATAGTGAAATATACTGATATCGAAGTCAAAATGTTACTACCCTAATAAATGTGGGATCATAAATGTATTAGAGAAATTTGCCCTTATAGTCCTTGGATCACATGATCAAGGCCTCCCTCCTACCAGCACATGACATGATGCCCTGGTGGCCTTGGGAGACTTGTTCTGGGGGAATGAATAGGGACAGAGAAAAATTGCTTCTGAAGTTGCAGCAGTAAACTCATGTCATGGTGTGAAAGCAAATGTCCAATCATTTTGTACTTTATGGTATGATGGTTTCTGTTTTTCCTGGTTAATTTTGATATTATTATTTTTTCCTCAAGCAAACTATAAATTCCTAAGAGTTAAGGGACTGTCTTCTGCCTGTCCCCCTTAGTTCTGTCTTCACCTATCACCTATCATCAGATGCTCCCACCACAGTTCCTTAATATAAGAATACAAATTTGGGGACCAGGTGGACCTGGGTGTGAATCCTAGCTTTGCTGTTAACTGGCTACATGACCTTGGATAGGTCTATCTATCCACCTCTGTCCGCTCGGTTTTCTTTTCTGCAATGTAAGGCTCATGCTAATATTACTTATGAGGTTGACTCATTTGCAATTGCAATCTTACAGTGAGGATGAGATACCGTGTTTAAGCTACCTTGAAGGTGCTCATAAGTGATTTTTTCAATAATTATTATGTGACTGACTACCACTACCACTATAAATGTACCTCAGTTAACTATATTTAATGATAGTTTTTTTAAATGTATAAATATCAAGGAAAGCTAAAATTGCTTAAGTTGAAAATCTGAAGTGTTGGGGGAATGTGTCACTATATGGTCTGTGAAATATGAAATATTTTCCAGAAGTACGTGCCTAAATCTTTTTGTTTAGGCTTAGATTATAAATCAAGTTACAGTACAAAATCAAAATGACTTAATGGTTTTCATTTTTATATATTGAGTTTGATGAAATACACAAGGAAAGTTCTTTGGTCTCATAAATTACTAAGATAAAACACAAATTTTTGTTCTATTCACTTTTTATTTAGTCAATGCCATGAATGATGATTTTTATTATACAAACTACAGTAAAATTTCAATTGTCTGGAGATCAATTATGAACCAACTTCAACTAGAGCACAAACCAAAAGCCTGAAAGTTATTTAAAAAAAAAAAAAACCATTTTGTGCAATTAAAATAGATACCACAAAGTACATGCATAAAATCTCTTACTTTTGTTTTTAAATTTCCATAATAAGAACTTTTAAAAAATAAATAAAGGCAGATGAGAAGAAAGTATGAAAAGATATTTTTAGATGGTTTTCAAGAGTGCATCATCTTCAGATAGCTTTTTACATTGTGGAACGAAGAAAACAGACTCCGAGCTACCCATGCTTTTTGCTTAGGTACTGAAGGATAATCCTAATTTAGCTGTTTGAAATCTTACAGTGTTAACAATTTTGACTGGAGCTCCTACCCTAAAGGGGGTGATGCTGCGGTAGGATAATAATGCATGGCAACTGCTCTTGCCTGTCTCCCTGACATTCCTAATTGCATTAGTACTGCATCAAGAGTAAATATTTCATTAAAACCTATACTGTGATGTCATGTTGGAATCAATAAATTAAATTAAAATTAAATTATTTTCAAAGAAACCTCTTATCCTTTACTCCTATAGAACCCGCCCATTCCAGCTTTATATACAGTTGTGACAAGTGAGATTATCTGATTTCTCAAGCCGTCCAACAATCTTAGGAGACGCTGAAAAATAGCCATGACAACAGGGAAGAGAGAAATACATAGAAAGACTTAAAACCACCCAGCATAGTGTGAGACCAATTAGAGCAGAGATTCCACATTAGTGCTTAATAGGCCATATTCATCTTACAAATCTGTTTTGTTTAGCTCCCATTATGTTGTTCTACACAGTATTTCTTGTTTTTAGTTCCTAACACTTAAGTATCAGATTCACATTTTAAAAAATCGATTTCAGGCCCCTCTTGGAGATTGAAGATCTAGCAGCACTGAATTTACATTCTTAAAAGGCATTAGCTCTCGGGAGTTCAGACTGACTGCAGTGTATGTGGTATCCAGTTTGCCAACCCTCCACTTTTAAGGAGGGTATTTCAGTATTCACAGTCCCCACTCAGCCGTGTTGTCTCCCCAACACTGAGGCTTCGTGTTGGTTGCCATTTATCTTTGTATATTTTGACAGTCTGGTTTAAAGTACATCTGAGTCTCCATCAAAAGGAGGAATGGGGAAGCAGGCTTAGTAGGCTGAGTGGTATAGAAAGGGCACAGTATATTTTTTTTAAAGGAGAAGAATATTTGTGTGTAATATGCAAACAAAGTGTGTCCAAATAATACAATAAAGCAACTTTGCTCATTTACTCTACCTGTATGGCCCATTAGGCCTTCGGGCTAACTCAAGAGCCCTTTCTATAATTCTGAGCTGCTTATTACAGTAGACTAAAATCATGATAATCAAGGGAGTTTGGGTTCAATAAATGCCATTTAAAAAGACAGAAAAATAGGTAAAAACTTTCCAGAACTATTTGTTTCCAAAATAGTTAAAATAAGAATCATTTGATATGTAAATATTGAGCCATGTGAAATTGCCATATTTAATAATTTTGACCCACAAAAATGGCAACTTCACATCAATTAATCCATTGTAAAGTAGTGTCTGCTGCCCATTTATTTCACTTATATGGAACTCTTTCTCTCTTGCAATTCCAAATTAATGAGACAATTCTTTATCTGGGTTAATAAAATTCGTAATATACTGAAGAATAGTTACAGGTATTATATGAATCTTATAAAAACAACTAAAACATACAATACCTTGCTTGATTAGTCTGAAACATAGCTTATGTTCATGGATGTGATAATATACCCTGAGTGTAATGACTGAAAATACTTTGTGTAGATAAAACCTTCATTATGAGAGGATAGTAGCTTTACAAATCTTCTCATCCCCTGAGATGTAATGCTCTCTCTGGAGAGGCTTACTCTATTTAGCATCTAATAAATATGTTCTAGAAACTAACTACATTGCATATGGTTGGTTCTCCTCTGTGGGTGCAACTTTCTGCTTGAATTCGTAGGGTTCATCTTAAAAAGAGATCATTACCTGAAATTCAGTAGATTTTATAAGAATCTTCAATAAATGCAAAGGCCTTAAAACAGAAGCTTTGGGGGATGAATTTTATTTAAAATCTTTCATTTCTTGGCATATGAACAGTTCTTAAAGTAACGTATTTAGTGTACACAAATAATTTTTAAACACATAGTGGTTACTACATTCTGCATGCATATCAAAAAAAAAAAGAAATGTAATGATTAGTAAAATAGAGAACTACATTCTCTGATATTCTTTAGGTAGAACAATATATTTTTGTTGAAAGCATAAAATTCCAGAGAACTGAAATGTTTAAATTCTGCTTTTTTAACTTTCAAAGCTATTATCACTGAGGATAAATTGCATTTCTTAAACTAGTAATAGTTTGTTTATAACTGTACATATAAATATGTATGATATTGCTGATTTGAGGGAGATATCAGTCATAGGCTATTTTCTTGAAGACCTCTCTCTCTGAACCTGAAAAAAAGTTGGCTGAATTTCATGACTATTACATATATTGTGGATAGGTGATGGCCAAAATAAATGGAAGCACAATACTATTTCATTAAGATTTGTTACAGTTAACCAAGTTGAAGCATTGAGCAAGTCATGTTGATACACATATTTTAGCAAAAATAGTCTCTTTACTGAAAATATCCTTTTGCATAAAATACCAGGTGTTTACTTGTTTGTTTTCAAATATCTTAAAATAAAAATATTTCATGTATTAAGTTGTTGGTGAAATCAGAAAAAGTGTTTCAAATATATTATGAAGGAAATGTCCAAGTTATTCCTTGAGAATATATGGAGAATTTTCAAGCATCTGGGATTTAATTTCAAATGTTGTTTTACTCAGTGGTAAATACAGTTTTCCACTTGATAAAATAAAGTACATCCCAATAGGTTTTTTTAACAGTTTATTACCCACATGGATTAGCCTAAATTTAGAGAAGAGTAGTATAAAATACAGAGTAGAATAATAGTTCAGGAGCCAGGAATAACTAAAAAGGTATTATTATTTAATTGTTAAGTGTACTTACATTTTCCAGGATATACTGCTCACCCTCGGTGTTGTCCTGCTTTTATTCTGCCTTTGATAGATTGGATATGTAACACATACACATGTAAAGAGACTGACCAATTCCTTTAATGATACATTTCACTCAAGCTCAAAGGAAGCAATTTTTAATGGACACCTAAAACTGAGAACACTTAGGAAAGACCATACATTTCCCATGCTCTTTCTCACCAGTTAAAATTGCCAGCAGTAAATGTGCATTAATCTTTTCTCTATCATAAAATCTTGTAAAAATGACGTTAAAGGGATTTTTTAAGACAAAGAAGATAGGAAAGGAGATAAGAAAGGATGAGAGATGTCAACACGTTTTTAGAAATCAGACATAAGAAGGAGTGCTAACTGTCTTAATAAAAGCAGAGGAACTCATAGCCTAACATGCTTTGAGAAAGGACTCCATAACAGGTGCCTGCAAGACTTAGCCCTCAGAGGCATCAGATACTCTAGAAACCCCAGGGGATATGGTCAAAGATCCTTATGTGACCACCTATTGAAAAAAGCATCCAACATCAAAGTAGATATTAAAACAAACAAACCGAAAAATCAAGCTAGGAGGAAACAGAAGCAATGCAGATAGCAGAAGAAAACATTAAAAACCCTAAGTACTAGTCTCAGAAATAAGAAAAGCAATTCCATCCCTGAAAAAGAGGCTGCTATGAAAGAAAGAAGGACATGAGTTTCCAGATTGAATGGGCCCATCAAATGCCCAGCATCACGTATGAAAATAGATCTACATGAAGGCAAATAAAGATGATTGTATCTTGAAATTTTAGATTGTGAAGGATGAAAAGGAAATTTTAAAAGTTTCTAACGAAGAAGATAGGATCCATGCTACAGAAAATAGAGTGACTCCAAATCTCTTAAAATTGAGCAATATGGATAGTAGTCATTTTGCAATATGTAAGTATATCAAATCAACACATTGTATACATCAAATTTACACAATGTTTTTTATCAATTAAATCTCAATAAAGCTGAAGGAAAAGGCAATACGGGAAGCTAGAAAATAATGAAGCAGTGCCTTCAAAACTAAGGAGAAATGGTTTTCAATCTAGAATTCTATACAATGCCCTACTGTTAATTAATTGTGAAAGTAAAATAAAGATGCTTTTAGATATATAAGGGTTCAAATTTTATCTCCCATTAGCCCTTTAGAAGATGTGTTTTGTCACAAAAATGAATAAACCATGGTAAGGAGAAGACATGGGACCCACAGGAGAGCTGAAAGGGAAAATCTTAGAATGATTGTGTACTTATCCTTAATAGCCTGCAACTCAGCCACAAGCTGGAGTTTAGAGGACTTCAGAAGAGAGTGCATGGCTCTCTTGGATAATGGAACAAATCAGTTGATTTATTTTTTGAGCTTTTGGAAAAATTTGGGTAGGGACTTGAACTATCTGTAGGAACATTTAAAAAATAATAATAGACAAAAAGTAAACAAATAAAATATAAGGCAAATATAAACTCCAGATAAAAATTGAGAAATGAAGGAAGGTTGGCTCAGTAGTGAACAGTATTTACATAGTCATAATAATATAAATATCTTCTATTTAATTTATTCTCCCTAATCACACTGAAAGCAAGGACAAGGACTTCATTTTACTCATCTTTTTATACCCGTTGTTATTTTGCATGTGGTAATCATCCAATAAATATTAGTCAAATTAGCCTACAGATCAGGAATTCTCTACATAATTTGATATTTGTCAACATTATTGACTCTAACTTCATAATTCTTTAAAAAATCTTGGGGGTTATACGTAACTAATGAATCATTGAACACTACATCAAAAAATTATGTACTATACAGTGGCTAACTGAACATAATTAAAAAAACAAATCTTAGGGGTGGTGCACCTGGGTGGCTCAGTCAGTTGAACAGCTAACTTTAATTTCAGCTCAGGTCATGATCCCAGGTCATGATCCCAGGGTCCTGGGATCAAGTCCCACTTTGGGCTCCATCCTCTGCACAGAGTCTGCTTGAGGATTCTCTCTCTCCCTCTGCCCCTCCCCCTCCCTGGTCACTCGTGCTCACTCGCTGTCTCTCTCTCAAATAAATAAATGTTAAAAAAAAAAATCTTGGGGGATACTTCTGATTAACATGAAATATGTATCCCTATTCAGAAAGACAGAGCCAGAAATTCTTTAATTTGAGCCATGAATCTCCATGCCTGTGTAGAGTCCCAGTTTTACATTCCAAAATGTCAGAGAAGAGGTCACCAAAAGAGAAACCATGTTAATGAGCCATCTCCGTCATCTGCTGCCTTGCTTCAGAGTTGAGGAGACTGCCAGAAGTGAAATGGATGAAAGAGGGAGAGAAGCAGAAGGTGCCAGAATTCAACACAAAAATGGCTCGAACAGTTTTGTTATTAGTAACATAACATTTGAACATAGAAATCTGAGAGAACAGGTGTGTCAGGATAAAGGAAATAACAGACTTGTAATAAGGGTACTGGACACAACGATTCTCAGTTAGTTACAGCTTATTACTCACCTCCCCATCTTCCTGACAGATAGCCATCCTCAGTTAATTAAAGTAGAAGAATTTGAGAGGAACAAACATAGGACCATTTACAGCGTCTATTCCTAGCATTTTATTTGAAGCCTTCATTTGCAAGGGGTGGGGGTGAGGGGAAGTGAGGCCAACAAAACAAAAGTGAAACACATGGATCCTCCATCTAAGGAGTTCTTTTTTTTTTTTTTTTTAAAGATTTTATTTATTTATTCGACAGAGATAGAGACAGCCAGCGAGAGAGGGAACACAAGCAGGGGGAGTGGGAGAGGAAGAAGCAGGCTCATAGCAGAGGAGCCTGATGTGGGGCTCGATCCCAGATCGCCGGGATCACGCCCTGAGCCGAAGGCAGATGCTTAACCGCTGTGCCACCCAGGCGCCCCCTCCATCTAAGGAGTTCTAAATCTACAACAATCCAAAGCATCTGCTATGTTCCAGGAGAATAAATCACTGCAGAATAATAAAGACTTGGCTTGATAAAGGTTTTGTTCCTAAGAGATAACAAAAGAATCATATAGCTTCCAGATATTAAAGCAAGACGTGTATGAAGGGGAAGAAATCAGGTTGGATTTAGTTTCTCCACAGCAAAACTGAAGCACCTGTCTATAAAGCTCGGAAGGTAAAAAATAAGTATGACCCAAAATTTAATACTTAGCAAATGTTGTTCCTTGAACATAAGCATAACAGTCTTTCTCTAGCATTCAAAATTTAGAGAATATATGATGAATCTTTCTAAAAAAAAAAAAAAAAAAAACTACTTAAAGATGGTATCTAGCCACCCAAAAGATTAATTCAAAAAAGACCTCAGGAATGAAAAAAGCAAATCATGAAGAAACTCATTGTATTTAGTCCACTTACTATAGAACCAGAGTACAAAACAACCATGACAATTGTGGTTACTAAAGCAGATGGGAACATTGAAACCTGACAATGTAAAAATAATAATATAGCTGATGAATATGAAAGGAAGAAGGAAGAGGGAGAAATGCTTGTCAGTTTTCTTACTTTTTTATTTTTCTAGAAGGGAGTCAGTATATTCTGTCTGAGGTAAAGTATAGAATTTTTAAAATGACTCCAAATTCTTAAAGGTTTTCATAATTTTTTTTCTTTTTAAGGTTTTGTTTATTTTAGAGAGAGTGAGAGAGCAGAAGCTGGGGGAGGGGCAGAGGGACAAGCAGACACCCCTCTGAGTGGGGAGCACAATGCAGGGGCTCCATCCCAGGATCATGCGATCATGACCTGAGCCAAAGTCAGACACTTAACTGACTGAGCCACTCAGGCGCCCCCATAAATTTTTTTCTTAATTTATGTAGACTCTGAAAAATTACCTTGTATGGTAAAGAAATACTTAACTGAAGTTTTGTGATTCTTTCTCAATTCAATTTCTTTATGTTGGTTAAATTAGATTAAAAACAAGTTAAATACTTTTTAAAAACATGCATAATTGTATACAAGATTTCTGATATTGTCTTCCTCTTTCTTTTGTGCTGTCTGTATGTGGACGGTGCTGGAAGAATGCTTACCAAATATTAGTGATGGTATTTCTCGATGATGGGATTTGGGATAATTTTAAAGCTTTATTGTACTTTCCTTTATTGATTTAACTTTTACAGTAAGTAGTGCCATTTTTATGCAATCAATAGTTATTATTTGAAAAATTTAAAAAGACATCATGGAACTGAATAAAATTATTTTACTTTGCTAAAGAATGAGTACAGATATGTCAGAAACATCTACCAACAAAACAAATGTTTATTTACTGAGGCATATTTATATTTTCTGATGGTGTGACTCTTTCAGCTGGGCATCGTTGAGAATCCATTTGGACTTTTTGTTATTGTAGAAAATAACTGAGTTACCGTGTGCATAGTTTTCTGTATTAAGATTCTTTGGTTGCAAGTTACAGAAACCAACCGATGCTACTTTAAGTAAAACAAAACCCAGAATAAAAGCAAAGAAATTGTTGGAAGAAGATGGGGTAACTCCCAGAATCAAAATAAAAACTGGGCTGTGAGAAAGACAAGAACATGGGATCTCTAGGTGGCTGGGACTAATGAGAGTCTCTTTTGGGAGCCTCCCCCAGGATGGTTGTCTCCAGCTATTTTTCTTCTAAAGTCATTCTGGGCAGAATTCCGATATTAGGGAGTGAGTGTACTTAGATGGGTTTGGGTCCCATGCCCACCTGCATCTTGGAGAAGGGAGGGAACCTTGGATTACAGCCCCTATACTGCACCTTTGGAAAGGGTTTGTTACCAGGAAGTGGGAATGGAAGCCAGGCAGGTGAAAACCACCCATGCTCCCTCCCTTTAAACTGGCAGTAAGGTAAGCTTCTCTCCCACTCGGTATGCCCCTAGAGGAATTAGCTGATTTAGTTTCTTTATCAGATCTGTTCCTTCATTCCTTTCAAAGTAATTACAAGCTGCTTCTTCCCTGTCTCATGACACTGATTATTAGCTAAAGCTAATTCATCAGCTAGATACAGGTGAAACACCTTTAGCTATCTTTCAGGAAAAGCTTAGTAAATTATTTGTCATTCTCCAACCCAAGAAATATTCTCCCCGTAAGTAAAAGTTTATTAGATACCGTGAGAGGTCTTTGGGTTCAGCCATTTTCTGTCCCAGCTATAATTAGAAAGCTAGACAAATTATATCAACTCCTAGGGAAAAAATCTACACACATATTCTTTTTAATAAATCCAATTTACTCTATTTGCTTGGTATTAACAACTGTTAATGTTATGTCCAAATTCCCTTCCTTCCTCGTTGAAAAGAACTATATCGCTACAGCCAGTACATACAAATGGATAGTTAATTACTCGGCACAGAGGGTTATGTGATTCATCACTGCAATGTGGAAGTGAATGTTGCCAATTGTCAGCTTTTTCCAAACTACATAGTGTTACATGGTTTATGTCCCAATCAATGGTGGCAGAACTCCAGAAAGAAATACTACCTAGATGTCAGGGACTCATTAAACTGATCAGTCTGTAGTCCTTCGTCAGTGATTTCCAAACCTGGCTGTGTATCAAAATCACTTGGTGACATGAAAAAAAGAAAAAAATACAGCCTCCTGGTATCCACCCCCAAAGCCACTGAATCAGTATTCTCTGTTGGGTCAGGGACAAATTCAGGATTTTTCAGGGCCTGAGGTTTAAACAATTTGAAAACTCTTTTAAAGAAAAGAATAGAAAAGCATCTTGTTTTTACAAATTTTACAAAAATACATTACCCTGTAAATATATTTCTGTGACCCAGGCCCTCATAAAGGTCCATGTAAATGATGGACCCTGAAGCTTAACCTTCAGTAGCTTCAAGGGAAGTCTACTTGGATTTAGGGCCTAAGAATAATGTATGTACATATGTAGTTCTATGTCTGTGTCTCCCTGCATGTGTAAGCATGTGCACTAGTGTGTATGGTTCAAGTTTGCAGGTGAGTGGATCCAGAACCGGGATTCTCTCTTCCCCCTCGAAAACAAAAAGAATATAGAAAGTTTAGTGTTCTCTGAATTTTAACCTAGTTCTCTGCTAAACTTTAAAAACTCAAACTGAAATGTTTTGAATTTCATGGTTTTATTTCCTTTGCTCTCCTTATAGCAGAAAGGTCCATAAGCAAAAATTGTTGCCAGTATCTAAGGTAATCCATGCTTGGGACAATGAGCCCCTGAGTTATAATTGTTCTGGTTATAGTTAGGGAGGAATAAGTGAGCTTACCGTTTTGTGTTTAGTTTTAGTTTGCAAATAGCTTTATGCTTTTTTCCCAGGATTTCACATGATTTTAGGTATTGAATTTTGGCACCCGTAAATATGTTTGTTTGCCTTGAGGAGCAAGGTTAGAGAGAAGCCCCGCTGTCAGAAATGTTAAGTTCTTCCCTTCACTCTGGTAAAATTTAGAAATCTTTCCAGTACACCTTTCTAAAAACTGGTTTTTACTTCCTTTGTAAAGCAAAGCATGCCTAGTGTTGAAAATTTTTGAATGCAGAAAATATATAGGTTTGTTACCTATAATCTCCCCCAAAGTTACTGCAGAACGTCACAGTGATGATATACTGTAGCTACTCAGTAAATACTTTTTGAATAAAAGAATGAATGTGAACTCTAGAGAATGCAAACAAGATCCCTTTCTGAGTTTTTTCCCTAAGTGCTTTTAATTGTGATATGTAAGACGCACATATTTAAATGAACATATATTGAATACTAGTGAGTGAAGGCTCTGTGCTAGACAATGATGATATAAGGATGAGTTAAGGTGGTCTTTGCCCCTCTCGGAGTTTATATCCCGGAGAAGAAACAAATATATTCCTACTAAGGCAAGGACACTGAGAGACACAAGGACACAAATAGCAGCTATGTAAAATCCTATGCAGGAAATTTCTTTCAAATCTAAGTGCCAAAAAAAGATTTCTTTTAACATCCTTGACTCTTTTCTTTCTCTTGCTCCACATCTAATCCATCAGCAGTATTTTTGATCCTCTCTAAAATAGTCATAATTCAACTCCTCCTCCCCATTTTTATTACACAGCCCTGGGCCAAGCCACTATCACTTCTTGTCTAGATAATTGCGGTAGCCTCCTTCTTGGTCTCCTTGCTTCTGCTCTTGCCTCCTTACAGTCTGTCTTCAACCCAGAAGCCAGAGAAGTCCTTTGAAAGTTTAAGTTAGGTCATATCACTCCACTGCCCCAAATTCTCCAGTGGATTCTAATTTAATTTAGAGGGAAAGCCAGTGTCGTTAAAATGATCTATGAGATGATTTTGACCACCCCCTTTTCCATTAACTCTCCCCAATCTCATCTCCACCACTCACCATCTTGCTCTTTTGCTCATTCTAAAACAAACCAGCAACCTTCTTATCTCATGGCCTTGACATTAAGTTTTCTCTGCACATAATGCTTTTCCCTTAGATATCTGTATGGCTTGTTCCCCACCTCTTCAGATCTTTGTTCCAATGTCATTTTCTCCATAAGGCCTTCCCTGTTCACCCTAATTAAAATTGTAGCACTCCCACCCCTAGTCCTTGCTTAATTTTTCTCCAAAACCTCATCACCACCTGACAAATTATGTATTGTAATTATTTATCTGTATTCAGAATACAAGCTCTATAAGGGCAGAGGTTTCATTTCTTCATTCCCAGCTCCAGAAACGCTCCCCAGTGCAGAGTAGGTCCTCGATTAGTATTTATTTAAAGAAGGAAGAGAGCATATATTCACTCTGCTGACGTCCCCATGTGTTCTTCCTTCTTCCTTTGGTTTCCTTTCCTTCAGTATCAACACACTTTTACAATGTGTGTTGGGCAGTCTGATAACACATGTTGTTACCAGCCTTGGTGTCTCTCAAGTGGTAGTTGCTGCAGTCACATCCTGTTCTGCCCTGCACTGGGTCACATAAATATTTGTATCTGATACCCACTTGAAACTGACGCTGTGTCTTTAGGGTGGCCTGGAAAATTCAGCTCAGAAAGATGGGCAAGGCAGATAGATGACAGAAATACTAACGTACTTTTCCATATCCATGAACCAACACATTTAAGCCCAGAATTCACTTCTCATAAAGTAGGGAAATCTAATATGTCAGGATTTTGAAAAAGATGCATAATTCTTTGATAAGTAATATATGTATGCATGCAGGCTACAATAAAATAGAATAGTTGAACCAGGGACTTTAAGGTCCTCAGCTAATGTTAAGAGTAGTAAGACTTTTTTCTTCTTCATCTTGGATTCTAAAATTTAATAAAGGGATTATCAGGGGAACATAACATTCCACTCAGAGGGCTGGTTACTACCAAACACAGCACCACTGAAAACCAGGGCAGTGGGTCATATTCCTGTTAAATGAAGGTTAGTTCTAAATATGCCTTTTGTTTATTACATTTTCAGAAGTCACGTACTCAAAACTAGTTTCTACCTACCCAATCAGATTTGTGTCTTTCTGCTATTAGAGTAAAAATAATGTGAAAAGCATAAAAGGTACAAAATAGTTATCCTTGCTTTGATAAATTTAAAGACCTTTAAAAAAAATTCTTCTCTTGAACCCTTACTTTTCCACCAACTTGTTTATCACATGGGAAGGAAAGCAGGTGCAGCCTAAAATAATGTTGCATTTCCATTTCAGGCTGTGTAGGGCAAGAGAGTCTTTTCCCCGAAAGGTCAAGGGCCACAGCCAGCTTGTCCCCTTTGTCAGATAAGACTTGCGTGTCGCTATTCTGAACTCAGTAAACAGAGTTCTGTAAAATGAATGCCCCTACGTGTGCTGTCTTGAAAATTCTGCCATAATTCAAAGTTTTCACTCTAATGTTATCCACCATTGTTGGGCAATTTTTGTATTATATTTATTTTTCACTTGATTTTCAGAGATTTAGAGTTCCTAAATAAAGCATACTCCGCAGTCTTTGAAGTTCCACAAATAAATGAGCATTTGGAAAGCTTTCTATAACTGTAATTTTTTTTAAATTTACTTTCTTATTTTAAGAAACTTTAAGATTTTTCATGTTTCCAGAGGATAGACTAAGTTTATTTTATTTTACTGGTACTTCCCCTCAAATTACGTGGAAAATTATCTGTTGTCTAGAAAGCTATTGTTTGCTATGTAGTTTAATAATAGAAAACTTATGTGCCTTTCCTTATTTATCAATTTAATTTAATAGATATTTACTGAGTACTTGTAAGGATAAAGGCACATAGTTTTATGCTAGGATTTTAAAACAATGTATGACACCGTGACAAAAAGCAGAACATCATTAGTCCTTGGGGAAATGAAAATTAAAACCCACAATAAGGTAGCACTTCACACCCACCAGAATGGCTATAATCAGACAAACAGATATTACCAAGTATTGGCAAGGTTGTAGAGACCCTGGAATCTTTATACATTACTGGTGGGAATGTAAATGGTAGAGCTACTTTGGAAAACATTTTGGCAATTTCTTATGAAGTTCAACATTTAGCCATACAACCCAGAAATCCCACCTCACTTGTCAGTATTTACCTAGATGAAAGGAAAACATATGTCCACACATGTATGTTCATGTTTACAGTAGCATTACAAATTACAGCCAGTAGAATGGAATACTGTAGAGCATTGAGAAAAAATGGACAGGGCACCTGGGTGGCTCGGTCATTAAGCATCTGCCTTCGGCTCGGGTCACGGTCCTGGGGTCTTGGAATCGAGCCTCGCGTGGGGCTCCCTCCTCCGTGGGGAGTCTACTTCTCCCTCTCCCACTCCCCCTGCTTGTGTTCCCTCTCTCGCTGTCTTTCTCTCTGTGAAATAAATAAAATATTTAAAAAAAAAGAGAATGAACGGACTACCCATACACGTAACAGTGTAGATGGAGCTCATGAACATAATGGACAGCTGCAAAACCAGAGACAAGAGCGCAGGGTGTTTAACTCTATTTATATGAAGTTCAAACACAAGAATACTCATCTATGTGTTTGAAAGTCAGGATAGTGGTTATCCTTATTGGCAGAAGAGTAGTGACTGGAGTTGGAGACGAGTGAGCTTCCGCCGTGGTGGTCATGCCCTGTCTCTCAATCTGGATACTGTTACACAGCTGGGTTAACTTTGTCAGAATCCATCAAATTGTACCCTTAGGACTTGTGCAATTTTCTGCATGCATGCTGTACTTCCAAAAAGTTCATTGAAACTGTAAAAAATGAGTGACACTTGATTTTCAGAGACTTTCAGAGGTCCTAGAAAAGCATTCTCCACATTTGCTGCTTCAAAGACTTTACAGTCTAGTAGGAAGACAGATGCGTTGATAAATAATTCTAATATGAAACAAACTCTGATAAGTGCTGCATTAGAAATATAAATAGGTGCAATGAAGTAAAGAAAAATATTTACTAAAAAGGACAACCTGGAAAAAGAGAATACAGTCGCTGTCAGGTGGCTACATAATAGTAGGACGAATATAATAGTAATGTATAAAAATGGAAGGAAAGGATATAAATTAGAAATAAGGACATTAAAAAGTATTGGATCATATACAAAAAGTCACTACCATTTGAGAGAGAAAGGCGTATTAAAATCTGAGAACACATGGCTGTGCATATCCTTAACAAGGAGTTCTTTTGTTTTTTTAGTTGCCTGACTTTGCCCGAGTTGTAGGTTGTTGTGTTCCGGCGGTTCTCAGCCCTGGCTAGACATCAGGATCACAGGAGCTTTTATCGCTTCTCCTGAATCAGAATCTCCAGGGGTGGGACTTCGGCATCTGTACTTTTGCTGGGCACCTGTGATTCTCCTGAAGCGCCAGGGCTAGGAGCCACTGCCATGGTCTCTGCAGGGCGAAGGGAGCCTTCCCCGGGACCATCACACCACAACAAATGTCTCTGAAAGTGTCATTTCTTTGTTTTTAGAGCCTCTTTGGCTTCTACAAAGAAGAGCACTTTTCATATTTATCTCTTTGTACCCATGCCAAGAAATTTCTTTGCAAATGGCTTTTATCCAAGTATTACATGAAAGATGTTAATCCTACTGTTAAATTTTAACCCTGGCTCTTTCAAGCACTAGGGCATTTCTTCTGATTGTATTGCAGGTACATAGATCCGTAGCAGAAGATAGAACTGGAAAGGACAAAATGGCATATGCAGGTCACTTGTTAATGCACTCGTATGACTAATCTTCCTCCTATGAGGAGAAAAATGTATTTTTAGTGGTAACATTTATATATCAGATTGTTCACTGTGAAAATAATACCTGCTTTCACTTAGAAAATTTTAGTTCTCTCCTTAGTTCATTCACTTGTTATCTGTTATTAGCTTATCTGTGTGTTTTAGATCTTTGCTTTGAAATACTTTTTTTTTAAAGAGTCTATGTTTAAGTAATCTTTATACCCAGCATGGGGCTCGAACTCACAACTCGGAGATCAAGAGTCGCGTGCCCCACCAACTGAGCCAGCCAGGTGCCCCGAAATACTTTTAGAATTACAGAAAAGTTGCAAAAATAGTAGACAGTTCACATATACTGTTCCCCTAGCTACCTCTAATGTTGTCAACTCATATAACCATAGTATAATTATCAAACCAGGAAATTAGCATTGAAACAGTGAGATTTCTAAGTTCCAAGTCTTATTTGAATTTCACCAGTTTTTTCCCTTAATTTTTCTATCTCTTCCAGGATCCAGTCCAGGATCTCACAGTGTATGCAGTTGGGGTGTCTTCTCAGACTCCCCCTATCTGTGACACCTCCCCATTCTTTTCTTACATTCTATTACCCCTCTGCCCTTTAGATTTGTAGAATGTTTTTCAGTTTGGGTTTGTGTGGTGTTTCCTTACGCGTAGATTGAGATTGTTTATTTTGGCAAGAATACTGCAGAGGTGCTCAGGTGGTACATGATGTCTGTATGTGTTATTACTGGTGATGTGAATCTTGGTCTTCTGGTTAAGGTGGTGGCTGCTGGGTCTCTTCTGATTTTAGCATCCATTGGTGGATTTGGCCTGCAACAGTTATTACTGTGGTCTTTGCCTAAGGATGTTTTTATATTTCCCCCATTCCTTCTACACTTATTAATTTGAATTTTTCTGTAAGGAAGAGGTGTCCTTCCTTGACTATATATCCATCTATCTATCTATGCAATATGGACTTGTGGATGCTTATTCACTTTTCTCAAGTATAGTCCAATAGTCTATTTATTTTGATGCTCAGATGGTTCCAGCTGTGACCATTGGCAGCTTCTTCTGATTGGATCCTATGTCCTTTTGACATGTCCTCATTCTTTTTTAAGCACTTCTTTTTTCTGATATCACAAAATATTTCAAACTTATCTTGTATTTTCTCTGCCCCAGTCTAGGAATCAACCATTTCTATAAAAAGCCCTAATTCTTTTTATTGGAGAATGATATTTATAAGCCAAGATCTGGGTGCTAGTCGATCATTGCTACTGGAGCATCATTGCTCTTAGTCTCTCTCAGCCGAAAAAGATGGGAAATATATGTGTGTATGCTAACACATGCATGCACATACATCATATTTATTAGTTATTTCTCTATCTGTGTATCTCTGTTATATATACATATGTGTATATATATACATACGTCAAATATATCTGGTATATATATAACCATGAGTTCATTCTAATACCTCTGGTTCCAATTCAGTACCACTGAGATCTTTATAAGCTTCTCCCCTTCTCTTATTTATAACTTCTTTCTCTAACAGTAAAAAGACCAGCTCTCATTATTTACAATCCTAGATTACACATAAAGTGGTTACTGAATTGCTAACTCATACCCCTGTGAGAAATAGATATAGTAACTGGAGTACAGTATTTGCTGACAGTTCTTTTTGGGTTTCACCTTACAATATCCTGCCGAAATAATGTTTTCCAAAGTCACTTCATTCTTAATTCCCATCCCCTTCTGTGTGGTTATCTTATTCGCCTGGGTCATGCTCTTCATTTGTAATACAATTAGCTTCATTTGTTACTGTTTGTATTCTACTTCCCTTTTCTCCAAATCCTTGTTGGTTTTAATTTTTTTATTTTGAGAGGTATGTAAAATGTTACTATGACGCACAAAGCTATATCCAAAGAGATACTCCCAGAAGTGTCCATCCCTCCTGACACCCTCACCCCCCCCCACATTCCATGCCCCCTTTTTCCCTCCCCTTTCCCACCAACCCCCTATAGTTAAACAGTTTCTGTATTTTCTGGTTTCTCTTTCCCATATTCCTTTTTCACAAAGAGCAGATTCGTGTGTGTTTTTTAATTATATTCTCTTTTATATGGTGATAGCACACCATATAAATCCTTGCATTTTACCTTTTTCACTGAATGATTTAGAAGTTCCTAGTGATCTTCCCCCGTACATTTTTTCACAGCTGCATGGTATTCAGTTGTGAGAATGTAGCATCATTTAACCATTCTCCTACGTAGGGTTAGTTAGGCCATTTCTATTATTTTGCAATTACAATCAATACTCCAATAAATAAACATATATATTTATATTATATATATTATATAATATATATTATATAATATATATATTATATATAACATATATTATATATTACAACATAAATATACACACACACACACACACACACACACATATATATATAGTATATGTGCTCGTGGCTTTCAGTTGCTCTGTATGTCTATGGAAATGCCTTCTAGTGGGTTAATGTATATTCTTGATCATTATATGAGTTACCGAATTACACTTTCTAACTCGTGTAACTTTTTAGAGTTTAACTTTTTTTGTTGTACTTAGCACATTAAAAAGTATATGAAAATTGCATTGAGATTAGGAATTAGTCTTGCATAATTTATAATATAAATAAATATCATTGTAGTGTGTTAACAGGTCCTAATGAAGGTAGTATCACACATTACATGCACGTACAGCCCTATCATCCCAGGTGCAGTCTACAAGTTCATGGTCATCAGTGGAGAGCAGGCAGTTCAGGAACTAGCATTGACATAATGACTAGGTGCTTATATAATGCTGTCATTTGCCCAGAGCATTTTATTTTTCAAAACTCTTTCAAGTCTTTTCATTTTATATCAACTGCATCACCGCAGAATGCTTTGGGGAAATATCACATAGATCATGACATTTATGTAGGACAAAGTCCCTCCTATGTATTATGTCATTTGAACCTCAGACCAACCCTATGAAGTCAGCAGGACACAGAGTCAACCTCCCCATTGTCCAGGCGAGGAAGCAGAGACTCAGAACTAAGTTAAATATCCCGAGATCAGACATCTACTAAGTAGTGAGGCTGGAAATGAATTTGAGACTAGACCACACTACAAGTTTCATGGCTGTCTTGTGAACAACAAAGAAAAAATATCCAAAGGTAGGATGTAGTCACAAAGAGGTAAGTTTGCTCTACAGATTGTGGAATTTGAAGATTCTCTTGGACCTGTGTTTTATGGTCACAGGGTAAATCCTTGGCTACCTATAAGCTGTAATGTTTAAGTCCTGAATGGTGGCAAAAGGAAATATGTTCTGTACACGTGCAGGCTCCTCTACCACTCTGTGTGCTGCTGTGATAGACTGAGCACTGGCTTTGGAGCCAAACTATCTCAGTTTGCACCTTGGTTTTGCCACTTATGAGGGGTGGGGCCCTGGTGAAGTATTTAACCTCAGTTTTCCAACCTTCAGATGAGTATTGTTTTTGCTGGGCTATTGGAGGGATTAAAAGTAACTTCATCAGAAAGACTCTCCCTCGTGCCCCCCACTTAAATGTTATTCTTAGAATGACCGGTCCATTTCCTTCTAAGCATTTGTCACAATTTAGAATTGTGTATACTTCTATGTTTGTTTCACATCTGTCTCTCCTACTAGAATATAAGTTTCAGGACATCAAGGACTCTGCTTTTTTTCCTGCTCTTTGTATCTCTTTTGCTTACCCCAGTGCCATTAATCATTGAATAAATATTTCTGAAGTGAATCCCGCCACATCCTTGTACTTATTTTTAGGTCAGCCACACAGAAGGGCCTGCAGCTGCCCTATCCTTTCGCATGTCTCTACCCTTCCGTATGCCATTTTCTTAGCCCAACATACTTGCCCTCATTCTTTCGTTTTTCTGGAGAACCCTTACTCATCCCTCACAACCTAGCTCAGCTCTTCCATGAAGGCTCCCATGATTTCTCTTCCCTTTTGAAGAGTGAGACGCTCCAGTGCCCCCCAGGCATGCTTCTCTAATAGACCTAAACCACACTATAGCCATTCGTGTGTTCAACTAATGTTTTTAAGAACAAGCTCCTCCCCAGGCACAGGCTAGATGCTGGGCAAAAGGCAGGAATAGGAGCTGTCATTCTAATGGGAGAGGTAGGCCACAACAAAGTAAACAAACAAATGAATTAATAACATTTCTAATAGTGGTAAATGATATGATGATCAGTTTTGAGAAACTGACCTTTGACTTGAGATCTGAAAAGTGAGGAGCTAGGAATGGGAAGAGCTATAGGGGATGAGCGTTGTATCGTCACTGTTTACTTGGACAGTACTCATTTCCACCCTACCCTGCCACCCTCCACCCCCACTCAGCTGGCCTCTGCATTCTGTGAATCTTTCTATCCCCACCACCTAGTAGGTCCAGCACCTGTCGTACCACGGGTCCACATGCCGGAGATTCAGCATGTTAGAATTGCCCAGTGCCTGGCCTCATGCTTCTGACTCAGTACATCTGTTTTGTGGCCAGGGCTGAGAGCCAGTTCTCAGCTTATTATCCATTCTCCCACTTAGTATCTTGTAACTGGGAAAGTTATTCAGTCTTTCTGTGACTCAGTTTCCTGATCCTTAGAATGGAAATAATAATAAAACTTCCTAAGGTTTCTGAGAGGATTAAATGAGACAATGTGCCCCAAATTCTTAGCCCAGTGCCTAACACATGGATGGTCGATAGATATTGGACAAAATGCTCTAGAGTGAGTACTCATGAGGTGTTTGCTGAATAACTGAAGGAACTAAGGAATAATAAAGTTTAATTCTTACTTTAATATATAGAACTATGTCAAAACAAAAACTGTATACCCTGATTTATCTTCAGTTTTCTTATTTACTGCTTATCTTAATTTGGGCAAGAAAGGGGGAAAAAAGGAAATACTAAATACCAGAGTTTTTAGCAGTTCGAATCAATAGCTGTTGACTCTTCATTCGCTTATAAAGTGCCTCTGAAAAATCCTCAGATCATTTGTTTCTACCCTTTTCTGGCTACTGCAAGGCTTTCATGTTCAAGCCCCAAACCTAAATAAAAGTACACAGTCTACCAACCTGGGGCCATCCTGCAACTTGCCCTTTGTCATCTTTCGAAATCACAGTTTGAGCACTCTGTACTGAAAGAAATTTCTTTTATGTATCTTCTACTTCATTTATTGTAAGAGATCCTCAGGATATCATAACTAGTGAAAATTATGACAATACCAGAGATAACAGTTTTCTTAGGGCAAGGACACCAATGGGATTAACCTGGGATATTGCTTCCACACACAAAATATCACTCAGACCATTCAGCAGACCGTTGGCAGATCCCCTCCATCCCATTCCACTTCCTTGAAAAATAAATGTTGAAGTAGCATGTGCAAAGATGAGAGCATGAACAAATTCATGGCATGAGGAACTTCTAGGAGAAAAAAATTTTTGTCTTTTTAGCATTTTCACTGGAAAACAGTGGAATCATGGTTGTTTTTGTGAACCTTTAATGTCTGGCTACTTAGAAGTGCTTTGATACTTGAATGCATGGGGATGAATTTCCTAGTTAAAAAAAAAAATTACTGAGATAATTAGCAAAGAGATTTTGCCAAGTTCTTTTCTGTGAGCTCTAAGAGTTAACATTTATTTACATGAGTAATTCACTCTGCTCTTATCAATCTAGTCAATTGTAAAATATCATCCGCCTTTAATGTCACAGAAATCAACACATCCTATGTTAGAATGAGGAAATAATTAGCAAACAATTTCTTTCCTTTTTAATATGTGTGGCATTGTTTTCAGGGTTTTCATTTACAAACCAATGCACCATAAACTCATTCTGGCTGGAGGCATCGAAGTCTGTTTTTCTGCTCCACAAATGTAGAGGTGTGCACATCTATCAAATCAGAAGTCCGTAGCAAAGAGCCACCTTCACTGATTGGTCGCTCTGACAGGGTGAGGGGTAATGGAGCAGCGATAAGTAGTGCACTTCGTAGATTATGGGATAAGCATCTGCACTTTAGTTTAGCCGTACAATGCTAAACAGTCAGGAAGGCTAGAGATACTGATAGTCTGCAGATGACAGGCTTCATTTTATATGTTAATAGAAGGAAGACTTCTGATAATGGTGCGGAAATTCACCATAACAAATGCATTCCCTTTACTGCACTCTAGCATGGCACCAATTAGTTCAACTGTATGTATAATGTACTCTTAATTCCTAACAGTGCCAAGAAGGACTAATGTGAAAAATACTATACAGCCTTAACGTTTTAACAGATCTCGAACAGATGGAAAAAATTATCCCAATCGGTAAAGAAATTCACATGCACTTTAACACACCTCAAAATGGTGCTTACATGGATTTTCCTTTTAAAAAGTTATTCAAGTTATCTTGGGTAAAGCTTAGTTTCTACTTGGGGTTTTCTGTAACATTATATATGTAATTCATTTTAATTTTTTCCTTCTGCAGATATGAATGTTTGAAAGTACAGGTAACCTTGTAATGAGTAAAACTGATAAGAGGTTGTGTTCCAATGAAAGGGGAATTATGGAACGATTATTCACTTTGTGAAAGGGTTTGTCATAGAGCAAGCTTTCCTAAAGCATTTCAAATTTAATTTCGTTTACAAAACACTCGTTTACACACAACCTTTCAGGAACAAATTTGGTGAGGAAATGAGAGGAATAGTCATAATAAGATAGAGGCCCCTTACACTACTAACATTTATGCTTGCTTTCTTTCTCTCTCTCCTGCCTTGCAGCGCTGATAGCCATCGGCCGGTATAGCATGACCATAGAGACTGTGGATGTCGGATGGTGTAAAGAAATTACAGATCAAGGAGCCACCCTCATTGCACAGAGCAGCAAATCCCTGAGATATCTGGGGCTGATGAGATGCGATAAAGTAAGAGTTAACCTCTTGAATTTGTTTTCTATATATCAATGTAGGTAATAGCTTTCTTTCATACTCTCTCTCTTTCTCCCTATATGTACAAATGTGTACATGCACATACGTGTACTATTACCGCTACGCATTGCAAGATGCCTGGTTTTCTAAATGAATCTGAGATTATTTTTGCATTTCTCTGTTTAAAAATGAATTTTGTGCTTATGCAGAAAGAAAAAGCAGTCATACACACAGTCAAATTAGATTTTGGCCTCCCCTCCTTAAGTCCATGAACCAAAATTAAAAATGTTTGCATGGCACACAGCAATGTGCAGGGTCTAACAGTAAAATTCTTTTCTGGGTTCCAAGTTTCCTGTAACAGTAAGGTGGAAAGAACGGTGCCAAATTGGTTTTTCGCAATTTGAAGTGTGTGATTTCAGTGTTCAACATCTATGTATTCTAGCCATCTGGGGGCAACAAAGGGCCAGTGAGGGGATATTATGTGGGAATTTGTGCCTTTCCACACTCAAGATGCCACTTTTAGCACATGATGAGAAATGGTCCCAGAGGTCCCACTGAAGGTGTGTGGAGCTGGCCAGGAGATGTGGGTGTGAGTTTGGGAAATTGTGCCACATTTAATATGGGGCCCTTTGAAGACTGAGAAGAAAAATGATAAAAATCTGTATTGATCACCAGCCACTATAGAGGTGCCTTCCCCCTTGTTAATTCCATGTCTCTTCTATAAATCTAAGAAGTGGTTATCTGCACTGTGAGGGGGAGAAAAAGGAGGCTCAGAAAGACCAGGCACTGGCCAGAGGCCACTTATCCGAGATCTGACCCCAGGGCTTTGGAGTATGGGTCCAGTGCTTGTGGTACACCCTGGGTGCAGTCTCCAGGCACAGGAACTGATTGCTTGGGAAAGAGCCACCTCAGATACTGCCTCAGAACTTGCTAGAATCTTAAAATAATTTACACATGTGTGCTACTTTTGCAAATGGTGATTAGGGACAAATCTAGCAAAAGAGAGTGAAACTAAATATATATGTCTCTCCAAGGACATGCATTTTCTAAATGTAGCATATTTGGGGGCAAATAGGAGAATGGCCCAAATCCTTTGTGTGCTATGTCATTTTTGTTAATTGACCTAGTTCTTGTCTCCAAATGCTTTAAAATCCCAACTTTTACTAGGCCTTTGCCAGTTAGTTATGTTTAGAGAGAATTTACTATATATTCTTAGCCCAGTCTTAAAAGCTGACTGACTTTGTTACTAAGCAACAACACTGAGACCCAGGGGTTGCAAGTCTCCCTCAAATTTCACTACTAACTAACCTGATGCTGCTACTAACCCTGTCACTTTAAAATGACTTCTTGTAGAGGCCTCTGGCTGACTCAGTCAGTGGAGCATGTGACTCTTGATCTTGGGGTCATGAGTTTGAACCCCATGTTGAGTGTAGAGTTTACTTAAAAATAAAATCTTTTAAAAAAAAGCTTCTTTTTAAAACAAGTTAAAGAGTCTACAATAGACAGAGTATTCTAGAAATGCTAAACAACGACAACAGCTTTGCCCTGTGTCTGCTAGAAGAAACTGCTACCTGGTACTCCTAACCAAGGACAACAAATGTATGCGTTCAAAATGTATCTGTGTATCCACAAGCATTCTTGGAAATTACCATATTTCTAGTCCACACTCTTTAGATTTGTTGAGGTCAGCTCCACCTTCAGAGATGAATTGTAGAAGTTTATGTTCCAGTTATTGCAGGAGATTATTCCAGACATATTTGCTGACCAGCATTTTGCTTATTTTAAGTTAAGGAATAGATCCTTTTCTACCCAAATGCAAATTACTCCAAAATGAGATGGGGAGGCTGTTCTGATTAGCGGTATCCCTGAGAGAACGTTAGTCCTTTCCTCAGGAGGCCTCTGAATCCTTTCTCCAACCATGAGCTGCTCTGAGAGCTGCTGGCTCTCGCACCACCCTGTCTGCCCATAGTCTGCTGTGGTGTGCCTGGCCCGGGGGATGCTGGGTCCGGCCTTGCAGCCTGGCGTCCTTAGGCTTACGGCTGCTCAGAGCCAGACACGAGAGTCTCTGTGAGGACGGAAGAAGTTTCCAAACCACCCACAAAGTGCAAGTAAAGCCTTGCACATAATAGCCTGTTTGTTGATTTAGTTGGATGGAAATCTAAAGTAGCTACTCAGCTTTCAGAATTTGTGTTGTGCAATCTATCTCCAGATTTTAAATTTTTATCAAGACTCAGAAAGACTTGAGTAGCAAAGAGGTTAAAATAGTTGAGGGCTTGAACTTAGAGGCCAGAGTTTGGGTTCAAATCTGGACTCTGCTGTCTGTGGTATCATCTTGGGCAGTTACTTACTCAGTGCCTCTGTTTCCTCGTTTGTAAAATGAAAATAATAATAGTACCTATCTTATAGAGTTGTTGTGAGCATTTAAATAAGTGAACATATACCAAGCTCTTAGAACAATCATGTTTGTTGTATGTAAAATACTCAGTGCGCTGATTATTCTTATCATCAATGTCATATTAACCTGTGTTTTGATATTTGAAATTTCCAAATGAGGAAAAAAAATTGTACTGCCTGCTATCCGATTTTGAAAAGAAATCAAAGAGAAAATACAGACTGAGATTAGAGAAGACATTGCCCTTTTACTTTTTCTTCAGTTAAATTTAAAATTAAGATTATTATTATTATCTGTACTAAGATGTCAGTAATTACATTTTCTACACACTCGACAAAGGAAAACTAGTACCTCTATGGGACACTCTGTATTTGGAATCAACTTACAGACCTAGGCATAGAGATGAAGAAAGATTTGCAGTGGGAGAAAAGGCTGAGTTGAAAATAAGACAGTTCGAATCGGCGAGGAAACAAAAAGAAAGTAATAATAATGGAGAAAAATAAGAATTGAAATAGAAAACACGGAGAAATCATGATCAGGATATGGAGACGAAGACCCCATTATCTATCTCAATGTGATCATCTATGCCAACCGATAATTGAAGAACAAAACTTGTTTGGGTCTATCGGCCTTCTCTCTATACCTTAACCAATTGTGCTTACCATCTACAACTCGCCAACTTGAGTTCTTTGCCTTTCTGCACACCAACTGGAGCAAAGGAGAGGCAAGAGACCTTGATGGTCTCCGCAATTAACCCTTTGTCAGGAATGTTGTCCCTGGGATCCTGCTCTGGGGAGAGATGGGGTCTGTAACATCTTTGTGTCCCAGGGCTTGAGTTCTGTGATCCTGTGGTTCTGTGAAATAATCAAGGCTAGTAATATTTTCTTTCACACGCAGCCAGTTTCATTTGGGGCCCCTTATATTTAATTTGGAAGCTGCATTTTACCAAGCTTGATCTTTTTTCCTCACTTGGGCTTTTGAGGAATTGAAAGAATAACGAAATGCATTTGTTGTAGGAAAAGGTGTTTTCCTCTGTCTCTTCTTTCTGTCCCTCATTTGGTAAACAAAGAACAGGTGAGAAACATTAAATGTATTCTTTGCAATGACAGCAACGTATGCTCAGGTTGTCAGACAACATCTAAGCTAAACTGCAGTGAGTATGTTTGGCTGCAATATTGGTGACTCCCAGGGAGGAGTCCTGCAGCCATTCCTCAAATGCAGCATTCCCTGAGCACTTGTAAAATTAGGAAGTGCATTAAGAAGCCGGTGTTTGAGTAGCTGTTCTGATTGCTGGATGGATAAGCATGTTAGAGGCATTATTTTGAGTTATAAAGCCGACGCCACTTAATCTCCTAAACTTTAGTGCATTGTAAGAACCAAGAGAAGAAAACGCTGTGTGAGACGGCTTTGATGAATTGGGGTGAACTTATATTCTTAAAGACTGTTCAAAGGCTTACTTGACCTTGGGAATTAGAGTTGACCCGAAATCACCTATCAACTTAACACGCATTTATTTGGTGATTTAGTTAAAACTGCTTGTATAACCAACGGGACTCTAATAAGAGCGATATGTTTACTCTGCTTTCCACGATTATAGACAGTCGATGGCTTTGGTCATAGAAATCATTTTCACAGCTTCAGAACAGAATAATCTATAGAACTCTAGATTCCATATAGATCTGTTTCTTCTAATAATATAATATTTTCCTCATTTCTTACAAGGCAGTTTGGATGGAGAACAAAACTGAAAAGGACAAAAAAAAAAATCATGGGAAAGCTGTAGGGCAAATGGAAATGCAATGTTGAAGGTTAATGAAAAATGTTTGGGGTAACAGGGTTGATGAGAAGGGAGGGAGCCCAGTGGCGTGGCACTGGCTGAGAAACCAGACCTCGCCAGAGGCAGCCTGACTGGTGTGGAAAACCTCGGTGATAAAATGTCGTGGTGGGAACCTCTGCAGTGTGTGTTAATACAGAAGTTTGGAGACAGAGGGCCTGAATTATGAGCAGCGAATAACATCATAAATGTAACAATTCTCAAATGCCAAACCCTTGTGAAAAGCAGTTGGATGGAGAAATGCTGGAGCTTTTAAAAGCTCCCTTTCACTCTCTCTCTCTTTTTTTTTAACTTCATGCAGAACTAATTTTATACACTGTTCATTTGATTTGAAAATGCCAGCGTCTGGGGTATCATTAAAGAGCGTTATTGAGGGAGCCATTCTTGCCAAAGCATTTCGCTTAAAATGCTTATTTGTTCTTATGTCCCTGCAGAGTTGTAGACAGGAAGCACAAAGTATACCTCGATTTACCTAACGCCACTTCTCTGCCTCTGCCGGGAGCAGGTAGCTTCTGTCCGGAGCCTCTTTCTCCCCAGCCTCTAGAGGTGCCAGGAGGGTCGTGGGGGCCACAGTACTTAAGGAATAGACATAAATAGATTTTGAAAGGTCCACCCCACTGTCCTATGACCAAAGCCTCTTGGAATTTCTTTGATTTCTAGTTGACATAAATTAGAATTACACAGGCGTGAAGAGTCCGCCCAGAAAAGATCAGAGAGGCTGCTGGGGGAGGAGAGGCCTCTGTGTGATCCCATTGATTATCCAGATGCCTTCAGGCCAGGGGCCTCTGTGAGGCTGACTATTATTGATCCACACCATGGAAGTAATCGAATTAATTCATTTCTCATCAAACTGCCATTGCTGAGACCTTTCTCCTCACCTGCTCCAATTCCTGAAGTACTTAGTTGAGGAGTGAAATAGATGATTTCTTTCAATAAGAAATGATTTCTTCAGGTCATAAGCAATTCTTGTGTTCACACAGAGTTCCTCATTTAAATGGTAGAGAGATTTAATCAAATCAATGAGAAGCCAACACAGAAAGCAAGTAATAGAAACCAGTCATCTCTTTAAAGCCAGAAATCTACAACCTTAAAATATCAAGGGCCAACTTTTGTGTGCCCAATTTAATGTAAAAATATTCAGGGAAAAATTGACCACTGCATTTTTCAGGAAGTAATTATGGTAAGAGAAAGCCTCAACCACCTAAATATTTCTGTGGAGAAAATGGAGTTTTTATCAGCTTGTTTAGGAATCAGGAGCAGGAAAGCCCTATGGGGAAAATAATATAGGACTCTGTAACTAATATACAGAACTAACTGGAAAAATCAGTTTAAAGGAAAAATAATTTGTGGGGCCCTGTGTCCAGGACTGTTTTGGTAGCAATTCAGCCATGAAACAAAGTGTGTACCTGCAGGGACTCTCCTCTCCCCTGCAACGCATGCACAGCTGCATCCAGGTTGCCCATAGCCAAAATTGAAAATTGAAAATTTATGCCTTATCAAAGAAAATAAAGTGAAAAAACAAAACAAAACATTCTCTCCTAATAAGGCAGGAGTGGTGTTGACTGTGTTCGATTGTGCCATCCTGGGTCTGGGCAACATAACCATTACCTGGACAGCCCACCGTCGTATGCTCATCGGAAGAGGGAAGATGAAAAATGGTGAGAGAGCATGGCTGGGGCTTGAAAATCTGAACCTCAGTCCTTCACTTGAAGGATCAGCATCTTGTTCCTTTTGCTGATAAAACAGTTTCTCCAGGTGATTTTCACATAGGAACACTTTAAAACACATTTTTACAACCCTCTCCTGATTATTCTTGGTAATTGAAACAGAAAAACACATCAGCTGAAATTCAGAGGTTACCTCACAACCTCACAGTAGCCAAACGTTCCATCTCCTCTTCTTGCAGTCCTATTCACCTGAAAGGCCTTCCTTGTATTTAAGTATTAAGCCAAGAAACACAACATGGAGCTTTATGGCAGAGGTTAAACTGGTGAGCACTGGTGTCAGACTGCTGGGTTTTCAAATTCTGCTTCCTTCGTTTTACTATCTGTGGGATTTGGGACAGCTTAATCTCTAAAAGCCTCAGTTTCACCATCTGATTTACTCCATAAGGTTGTTCGGAGATTGAATGAGATATTGCAACAGAGCGCTGAGCCCAATGTCACGCACACTGTAAGCCCTCAGTAAATGTCAACTACTACTACTATTATTACTTATTCATATATGTATATATATATATACATATATATACACACACACACACACACACACACACACACACACACACACACACACACACACACATATCTGTCTGGAGCCTTGTACGTGATATTTAACCATGACATGAACTACCTGGTTCATAAGACCGTAGCCATGAATATCAATTCACATGCTAATATCTTACAAAGAAAAACTAGGCCCCAAGACTAAGCAGTTCTTAGGAACAAATAGAAGCTATTTTTTTCATACATAAAACCCATTAAATAACGATTATACTTATAAAGGAAGAAGAAATTCAGAGACCAGCAAGTCGCAGTCCTTTCTTGTGAACAGAGTAAAGGCTTGCCAAGGTAGATGGCCACGTAGTGTCCAGGCCGGACTTGCTTGGTTTGCTTCTTCAGGAAAATCAACATCTCCCCTGGAACCCTTTCAGGGAATGTGCTGTGAGCAACTGCTTATGTTTCGTTCACTTCTGTTACAGGATTGATGTATAGTGAAATTTTCTTTTTTTTTTTTAGAAAGGAGGAAGGAGAGGGTCTGCTGTTCCCCAGATGCTGTAGGGTGAATAGAATGTTATGTTGGAGCTTGCCTGAAGGCCCCCAGGAGCGTCATTGCTTTGCAGTAAATAATCTCCTTGGAACTTTGATTTGGCTTAAGTAATTATATGAAAGAATTAGGTTGCAGGATCATATTTTTCTAATTTAGAAATAGGAAAGGTAACAACAATTTCTTAACAGGGCTCAGATTAGATCCCAGAACTCCTAAGCACCTGATTCCACAAAGTAGAAGCCAGGACAGCTTGCAGTGGCTCAGGAGACTGAGGGACGACTGCCCCTCGGGAAGAAACCTGGCTCAGCCTGCACAAGAGGCCCGGCCATTCAGTAGCAGGTTTGCAGGGAAAATTTTGTTTGGCAAGTAGTTTTTCAAGAAGAAACCTAAACTCCCTCCCCTGCCCCAATTTTTATCATCTATTTTATCCGTTTATTCAAGAGCTATCCGTTGAGTCGCTTACTGTGTCCAGTCATTGTGGTAGGTGACAGGTCAGAAAAAACAGTGAATGAGACAGTTCCTACCCCCATGGAGCCCGCAGCCTCCTGGGGGAGACAGACAAGCAAGCTGGCAATTATAGTGCAGTAAGACTGCAAATTAATTGTCAGAAATGGCACTCCAAAGTATATTTCTTGTACATAAAGATCCTTGCTTTGATCCCACATCTTCTTTCAACCTCTGCGGTTCTGTTTTCCGCCACTCTCCTGGTTCCGCTCTTTCTGGCGTCACTGGTGACTTCCTCGTCACCACATCCAGTGGCCACTTCTCTGTCCACAATTTGCTTCATCTCCTAGCAGCTGCATCGCCGTGGTAACCATGCCCTCCTTCTTGAGAATGCTTCTCTCTTGCCGTCAGTGTCACCATGCTCCTGGCTTTTCTATCTCCGTCTCCCATACTGCTTCCCTCATCTGTGAAGTGTAAATAAAAATAACACCTCTCTCTTAAACTGTGGAGAGGATTAAATGAGTGAATGTGTGAAAAGTTCCTTACATGACGCAAGCAATAAACATTAGCACTTATTTGCTGCGACGGTGAATGCTTACCTTCCTCGTCCCCATCCCTCTCTCCTCCTCATTAGAATATAAGATCCGTGGCTTTCTCTTTCTGTGTTGTATTGCCAGACCCTGCCACAGTGGCTGGTACATGATAGTTGCTAAACAAGTATGTACTGGAGGACGGGTGGATGGATTGTGTTTCTCATCTGCATTCTGTGTAGCTCCAAGGTTCTGAGGAGGTTCTGAGGAGTCTCTGGGAATGACAGAGTGGGCGGGGGACCTGGTCCTTACCTAACTTCAACCAGGGCAGCCCCACTTTCGTTGCTTCATTTATTGAGTTTACTTATTTGGTTTCTTTATTTTTTTGGTTTGCAGAAATATTGTACAGCTACAAGCAAGTTTGAAAAACATTAGGTCCCATTTCCTCCTAATAGTTTTATAGATTATAAGAAGTGTCTGGAGGGGTGCCTGGGTGACTCAGTCGGTTGGGCATCTGCCTTCGTCTCAGGTCATGATCCCAGGGTCCTCGGATCGAGCCTCGTGTTGGGCTCCCTACTCAGCAAGGGAGTCTGCTTCTCCCTCTCCCTCTGCTGCTCCCCCTGCTTGTGCTCTCTCTCTCTGTCTCCGTCAAATAAATAAAATCATTTTTTTAAAAAAGAAAGAAGTGTCTGGACAGAGGGAAATAAATGACTAAGAAAGATGATACCTTGCATTTAATACCAGTTTCTGAGCTGGGGAATTCTGAGTGTAGCCAAAAGCCCCTGGGGTTCAGGACAGTCATGGACAGACTTCAGGCATCTGCTGTATGATTGGACTCCAAGCCCTTCAAAGCCTAACCCCAAAATGCTCTGATT
The DNA here is from genome assembly GCF_024610735.1 of Ursus americanus. NCBI lineage: Eukaryota > Metazoa > Chordata > Mammalia > Carnivora > Ursidae > Ursus > Ursus americanus. Next base: position 4,680,072 of record NC_142131.1, read on the forward strand.
TATGTAGAGTCTGTCTTCTGAAAACCAGAAATATCACTTGTTTTCAGGTTTTCTCATCTGTAGATTTACAGATCACTTTTATGCAGAATACATTTTTGCTGGTAATAAATTTGTTTTAGGAAACAGGTCAAATCCATCAATTCAACCTGATGGAAACCGCTGTTTTAGAAAGATATTTTTTCATTAGGTGTCCACTGGTGATTACCACTGCCCTAGGCTTTATGTAAGAAAATAAAAACCAAAATCAAGAAAGCCATTAAGCATAAAAGAAAAGACGTTTTTAGTTCTGAGAGTCTTCTTTCTCGACTGTGTTTTTCAGCTTAACTTTGAGAGTTGAATTTAGAAACACCCAGATGTGTTCTATAAATACGTTGCACTTACCGCTCAGTTAGTGAGTACATTAATTATCTTATTAGGGCCCAGTGTTTCTCAAATAGTCAGTCTTCTGCTGAACCATTTAGAGCTTTGCAGATGACTCCCCAAGTGGCTTTCTCCATCTTGATGTCCCACACAGGTCTGCTTTGGTTCTCATATGTGCTGCACATCGAATCTATACCAAAAAACGTGAAGATTTGTGCAATAGGTCAATTCCATGGCCAGTGGTCTGTGGCTTTGGAATGGACTACGCAAGGCTATACATAGAGCTTACACTTGACTTGAAACATCCTTCTTGGTAGAAGATTGCTTGGTGAACAGGGAATGAAAATGTCACTAATTTCTCTCTCTGACAGTCTGGTTGTTGGACTCCTGTCACACTAATCTCTAATTAGAGGCTTCAGGTTGGCGAGCCCTGATTCTCACTTAACACTGCAGGCGTTTCTGTGATCCTCATCCTCCCAGGTTCTTTGCTGCTTTCTCACTGTGCTAATTCAAGTGAATAGAAAGCAATGCCAGTGTTAACAGGCAACCCACATTTCATGAAAAAGAGACAGCATGAAGCCAGGCCTGTTGTGATATTGACAGAGCATAGCACTTCCAATCATTGCAGATTCTGAAATGGAATGACTGCGTTTGACAAAGTTGACTGAATTTATGAGCCTGCCTCTGTCAGGTTCATTGCATTCTCAGTATCTGTCTCTTTGTATGCTTTGGGACTTTTAGATGAGTTTTTTGCCACCCAAGAGTAATATTTCTTACCTCTCTCTATAAAAAAATATATCCTTAAAGGCCTCAGGCCAGTAGTATGAGGTGCGTGCATGAAGCGTAGTGCATTGTGGGTGGCCTAGAATCAATCAGCTCATTCCCATATTTAGCAGGTGGCCTTTAGTCTCCAATAAGATAATCAATTTTTCTTCTTAAAATTATATCAGATACTTAGTCATGTGTGCCCCGTCCTCCCACCTCATGGGTGGTCCCTTGAGGAAGCACTGCATACATCCAGGTGACAACTGCATTTAAGGGAATCTTCCCTTCCATCAGCTTTTGGGAAGGTCAGGAGGTGGCCTCCTCTGGCTGTGCCCAACTAGAGTTCCATTACTGATGCTGAAGGAGAGGGAACCAGTCTGTTTTTACCGCATTCAAAAAACATAACTTTTGTTTCATGTAGTGATGAGTATTTGTAAAAAGATGGGCTAATAAGCTGTAGGAACAGCAGTTTCTTTTCTCCAGAAGCCCTGACTCAGTTTAATGCAGAGGGCAACGTGGGAGGCAAGTGCATACTTGTTATCTTTAAATAATCTTACTTCAGACCTTGCCTACAGATTCCCAAGAGCAGAAGTCACCTGTGCCCTCTACAAGCTCTTCAGTTGAAAGCTTTAGACCAGTAGGTCTCAAACTGAGCTGCACATTGAAATCTCCCCGGGGGAGGGGGGCTTTAAAAAATGCTGGTGCCTGGGTCCCCCTCCTCCAAGATTCAGATACGGTTAGTCTGGGATATGTCCTGAGCATCGGGACTTTTAAAAGATCCCCAGGTGGTTCTAGTGAGCAGTTGGGCTGAGATCCACTGTATTCTTGTTTGTGTTCTTGGTTGCAGACACAGTTTAACTCATCCCACGTCAATAAACACGTGTTGAACATTTATTATGTATGAGTTACTGTGGAGTTCGTGGAGACGGACATTGGTTTGACTGGGAGGCGGAGGGAAGGAAGAGAATGTGAAGTTGCCGGTAGAGACAAAGAGCAGGTGCTTCGGCTCACACCTAGAATCATTTTCACAGCCCTCACCAGTCTGGGGAAGACCCTTTCTCTTCATTGTGGGCTCTGCCCACAGTCTGTTCGTGCCTACCGAGCTACTGCTGTATCCTCCAGACTTCTGGGAAGCTTAGCCTTGCTGCTGAAGAGAAAGGTGAGATGAGAGAGTGTAAAAGTTGCTCCAAAGTTTTGGTGTCCTGGACCTCTGTGTTCTAACGTAGGGAAGCAATGGCAAGATGTGACATGTCACTCAAACAGGGACGCGAGAAGTCCTGCTGCAAAGGGAGGGAAATAGAATCCCCGAAGAGAGCCTGGTGCATGATGTTGGCTGTGCAGGGTCCCGGGAAAATCGATGTATCATCTGCTGTTTTATTCTTTTCTTAGTATCCTATTTAAAATATTTTAAACTGCACTTAGATGACTCATCTCATTTACATGCAAATTTGATGTATTACTAGAATTTACATTACCCTCATTTTATCCATTTTGATATGTGCCCATCTCGGGGCCGGTGGGCACTTGCTTAAAGAGCAGTTGGGCCTCATTTGAATATGCATTGTCCACGATGACTGTTGCTACACCTTGTGAATGCCAGGTTTCACAGATAACCCAGCAGTTTCCCGGAGAGCCAAGAAACTCAGAGAGAAGCAGATTCCAGAGGCGTATTGCCCGACAGACAACACTCTGCCTCTGGGCCGCCAGGAGTCAGCCCCTGGGGCTGTTAGCAGTGAGTGACATTGCCCAGGGAGTCTGTAAAGAATGACAGACCGGTGTGAGGGCAAGAGCCCTGAATTAGAAAAGAGGAGTTGAGTGTGCTCTTTGCAGCACCTTCACAGATGTACTGTGGGCTCCTTACCTCCCCCCCCCTGCAGATAGAGGGGTCCGTTTTCTTCAGCCTCCTCTCCTCAGAACAGAGCTATGTGAGACAAGAGCTACTTCGCTTACACCCTTGAGTTTGCTAGGTGAGCTGGAGAAACATTGCCTTAACAAAGCTTACAAAGTAAGAGGCAGATTAGTGAGGGTTTTTTGGCTCATGAACGGGTTTCCTTTCTTCCCTGAGTAATATGTGTGTATTTAACACATATGTACACAGGCTGATGCTTCTTTGTCCTTCAAAAGTTCAATTAAATATCACTTCTTTTGGAAAGCCTTTTCCCGCCCTCCTGGAGAAGGCTGGGTGCCTCTGTCCACAGCAACCTGCACTTTCCCTAGAAAGCACTTCTCCGGCTTTGCTGTGGCTGGTGTGATTGTCCGTTTTCTCTGCTCCAAGAGGACTGTGTCATTGTACCTCTGGGACACAGAAAAATGTCTTGATGGGCCAGAGACTGGGGGAAAAAGTGATGCCTGTTTATGTCACGGGGCAGTGTGCCCTGCCAGGGGGTCCCTTATTAGTCCTGCGGCATCATCACATCTCTGTCACGTTTCAAAGTCTCAGACAACCACGGCTCCACAACAGAACATTCCCCAGGCCAAGAGAGATCCATTACAATTTACATTCCCACAGAGCAGCCATTTTGAAGAAATTGTAAAGGACTTTGAAATGTATTTATATGTAAATTGAAATCATATCTCGTCATGTAGATGAAAAGTGCATGTCAGTGAACATTTTACTGGGGCAGGTGATGGGCTAGGCCCCAGTCTGGCACTTCCTGCACATCACTGTTACCTGTGTGCTGGGCCAACATGGCACAGGGCAGAGAACATTTGTATTTAGGGGTCCTGGATTCAAATCCTGACTCCCATTTGCCAGCTGTGTGACCCTGTGTGAAATACCAGTTCTTTCTGAGCCACATTCATCTGTAACAAGGAATATTAATGCTTATATGCCTGGAAAATAGTAGATGCTCATTGAATATTTTCCGCCTTCCTTCTATACTGGAATGGGGACATACTTCTGTTTTGCTTCTAGTGGTCATTAGGATGAAAAATTACCAAATTATGTTCAAGTATTTTGCCAAAGTATAAGCCATGTTGAAGAGTGGAAATGTGTTTGACTTATCCCCTGCCGCATGAGTACCTAATTCTGATGAGTACAGTGTTTCTCAGTGACAGCATGGGACAGTTTGTGTTGAAGAATTTTGCCTTGTCTGGGACTGTACTCTGAGTCACAGTATTACTTTCATGCTGTCTGGAACAACAAATGCCAAACCCCACTATGATGACAAAACCAACAACAAAAAGCTCCTTAGACTGCCATTTGCCCCCAGGTAGCAGTGAAGGTAGGTAGAAGTCCCGAAGCCCAAGAAATTACAGGAGGTAGAATTGTTTTGAGTCAGGAGATCTGCCCACAGTTCCCTTTCTGCCACCAGATAACTGTGACATGAGAAGCGACCTTAAATGTCACAAAATTTCAGAATCTTCTGTGGGGCCCTCCTGGGTCCACCACGCTGAGCAGGGTGCTGATGCTGTAAGCAGAAGCATTAAATCTTCTGAACCATGTAGTTTTTGCAAAATTTTGGAAACCAGCTCATATCTTGTGACCATTCACATCGTTCTCAGTGTTATCCAGCCAGTGTAGTATGTCACTGATCTCCAGGAAGGAAGGCTGCCATCACTTAACTGAAGCATAGCTTGGGCATTTCCTGAGTACTGCCTGACAGCAGCATGACCCAACAAAAACGGCTGAACCACCATCATGAGCTCCTTTCGTCTCCTGTGCAAAATAGTTGGAAACCCCAGGGATATCTGGAAAGAGGCACCTGATGATGTCACTTGGAAAGGAGAGTAGCACAAAGAATCACCTTGGGTATGAGCTTCAAAGGACGAAAGGAGTCTGGGGCCGCCATAATGTCAAGACTTTAGAGACTGCTACCACTGTAGCTGGAACAGTCTGGGAACAAGGTGAGCTTACCTCCACAATGTCTGGTGCAGTACTAATTGGTGCTTCTGTGTTTACTCAATACCTATTCATTGAATGACTACTACATTAATTGAGCCAGCAAATATTTATTGAGTCGTTACTAGGTGCTAAGCATCTATAGGTGGTAGGGATTCGGCAGTGAACAAAACCAACAAAAACTCCTGTCTCTTGAGCTCATAATCTAATGGGGTGAGAATACAGCAGGCAGCGTGCATAGGACTGAAAATAAAGGGATGACTCAAATACCCTTTGCTGTTAAGGAACTGACAGTCTAGCAATAATACAATACATGTTATTGGTATTGGTATTTTCAGTAGTGGTCACTTTTTCAGGGAAATTTCTCCATTTAGAAAGAAGTGATTTTAAGTCTTTTATTATATTCATAAGTGTGATTTTAATATACTCAGGTGTCAGATATTTCCCTCTTAGAAGAAATATGTCCTATTTTAAAATGTAAGGCAAAGCGGAAATAAGAATCACATAATATAAATGGCTTCTTCGGCAAATTTTATCAGAAATAGTATTTTTTGAGCCATAGGTATCATTGGGGAGATAGTTCAGGCTTGGGTTTACACTTACGTGGAACTTTCTGGGAAAGTATTGATAAGGGGGTGGAACAGCGGTGTGATGGTCTAGATAAATTAGTTCAGCTGAATCTAAGAAGCTCTAAGGGTTCTCTCCTCACCCTTCCATAGTAGCAGCAGCAATAGAATGAAACTATGGTGTGATTTACCTTAATTAGCATAGCAATTTACCTCACATTTTCAAAAAGTGCTAATAGATGTTAACTCAAAATAGATTAAAATACCAGACAAATTGCTACTACCTTGAAAAGAGTTATAATAAGTTTGAAAATGTAAATTATGGTTATGCAGTCTTTGGAGAGAACTATAAAATCCAATCTTTCTTATATTTAAAAAAAAAAACCTGTGATACATACTTTCTTCCCTTTAATCACAGTAATTTCTTCAAATGATACCACTGCATATTTCTTTAGGAAGATAGGCTGAATTTTTCAAATCTCCTGTGTAATATAGGAGTTGCCATTGATAGTTTTCAGCAAGAGGAAAAGAAATTGAATACAGAAAACCAGGGATCATGGGGAAATTTAAAAAAATTCATCTATGTTCCTTTTTTATATTACACACATTTTATGAGTTGGAACAGAGAATGGTTCTTTTCATTCTAGCGAGTGGAGTTGTGCATGACAAAATGTCTGCAGAAATGTGTATGTAGGCGTAACGATTTAAAATGATTTGGACCCTCCTGGTGTCTTACACCAAACTCTTTCTCTAAGGCACCAAAGTGCTTATGGATTCTATACAAAGAGGTGAGCATAATTTGTACTTCTGAGGAATAAATGAAAATAACTTTAGTATAAAATTTGTCACACCATATCGCCAGGAGACACTATAAGTAAAAGATAGAACCTTCCCTAGTGGGAACACGTGTATTTCCCCTGAATAGCTTCTGCCCAACAAAGCTCTAAAATGGAATATTTGCATTTTCCCCTCTGCTTTGTTTTCTAGAATTTACAGAGCACAGTTAGCAAAAAGATTGCTTAGAAGACATGTTATATCCACAGAGGATTACTTGTTCTGTTTTTCATACAGCCACATGAAGCCAAGTTACTGTCTATTCTTGCTCATAACCTGTGAGAAAGCCAGAGAGCTAATACACTGTGTATTCCCAGGTACAGGTAGACCTTACTTAATGCAACAGAAATGGGTAAATTGAATTTTGGTAGATCAAAGGATATATAAAAGACATTGGGGGAGCTGAGAAAATAAATTAACCTGACCATGAAAGACTTTACCAAGTGAACAATTATCCCCTCATTGATGTACTTCATAAATTTATCTTCAAGTATCAAGTTCGCTTAAGGTGAATTGTATCTCTCTTCCTGCAAAACAGTTATCACATGAGATATTTTCTGTTTTTAAACATTGAATCTCCAAAACAAACTGCCTGTCAGCCCTAGGTGTAGGACTTTATACACGCCCATGTGTCCATTAGAAAAGACACAGCACAGAAGACACCCCCATAGGGTGGGTTTAAATGTCTTCTCTTCTCCATTCTTTCGTCATCTGTTCTCAGGTAGTTGTTCCTTGAATACCAAGTGGCTTGGGCCACTTGCAATGAAATGTAGATTTTCTGGGCATCCTCTCTGACCAAATGACTTCGGTTCTTTCTTAATGAGACCTGAATCCTTATGGGTTTGTTGATGGCCAGAGGGAGGAAGGTAACCTAACAGCAGAATGGGGAACATCATGTAAAGAAAACAGGGGATTTTCTGAAAATAGATATTTAAAACCTGGGCTGTTTCATTAATGAAAACTCTGGAATCTCCCCCAGAGAACAATAAGATATAATGGACTCTGCTTGTCTATGAGGTATATTTAAAGGTTATTTCTTGCCCTGTGATTATTTTATTTTGAACGCTACAACTAATGTTATCAGAGCTTATTTCTGAAATATCTCAGAAATTGAACAATGTTGAGCATCACTATAGAGAATTGGTCACCGTAACATATCGCTAATTAATTCATTCACTTAATAACCATTTATTGAGTGCCTGCTGTAATAACAAGAGCTACCATTTGGGGACCTATTTAAGTCAGTCACAATGTTAAGCATATCATTACACTTAATCCTTATAACAATCCGATGACTTAAGTACTTTTATCTTGTGTGTACAGTTGAGGAAACTAAATCTTGAAGAAATAAAGTGAAACCAGGGTTCTGACCTGTTTCTGGTTAACTCTGAAGTCCATGATGTGAACCACAGTTGCCATGTTTCTTCCCTGCGTTGTGCACAGCTTGATAGCCTTAAAGGTAAAAGGCAGTCCCCTCGTCCCCAGAGGCTTCTGTTCAGGTGGAAGGGACAGGCAAGTAAAGAGATGATTGCAATATTAGAGTGCTTAAGTAAAAGAAAAACCATGCAGGGTGCCCACCACAGGTGCACAGGGAAGGGGGTACCTAACCCAGCCTCTCTGGGAGATAGGCTTGCTTAGGGAAGACTTCCTGAAGGAGGGAATTTCTGAGCCAAATAGGAATTCCTTGGGGAATCATTGATCTTTGTGATTAGTATGTTGAGTGTATGGCTTTGCCTTGCTTTGAGTTTCTGTTTTTTATTTGTCATTTGGTATTTATTTTATCATTCATTCACTAATCACTAGGCCTGACTTAGGGATACAAAAACGATCCCGGCTCTTATGGGTTGTACATTGGAGCAGGAGAAGTAGATATTAAATGAAGCAATTATGAACTAACTTTATAAGTGTTTTGAAGGCAAAGTGGACAATGTTAAAAGAATAAATAACCTGGAAACCTTACCTAGCTTAGGGAGGGGAGCAAGGATAGGGCAGTGATCAAAGTTTCCTGGGGAAATGACACTGATGCTAAGAACTGAAAAATGATTAGCAAGTAGGCATAAGGAAGGGGTTTTTAGGGGAAACTGGGTTAAAAAGTATTCCAGGAAAGAGAATAGCATGTGCAAAGACCCTGAGGTCAGAAGAAACTTGGACAGTTTGATGATCTGAAATTAAGTCAAGTGACTGGAATATCAAAAATTCTAGAGAGGTAGACAGGGCTAGATGGTGCCTGACCTTCTCAGTGTTTTGTTCTAAGCTGCCTCAATTCAAGCAAGACTTAGAGCATAAATTTAAATTAAAAAATTAAAAATACTGCATAAAAATCCTCTTAGGGCCATCAGTTCATATTCTCAACTCTAATTTGTTTATCAGTTTTTCCTTTTTATTTAAAATTATTTTCTTCTTGTTTTTGAAAACAATGTTGTACACTGTATCTGTATCACAAAAAAGAACTACATGGTTTGATTGAATTTGGAATGAAAGTTGATTTAAATACAAGCAAGTCTTGAATAGAGTGGTATTCTGACAGATTAAGTATCATCAATGCAATGTTGGAATATCAATTCTCAATTTAAAAAAAAAGATAATATATAACATAGTTTTCCAAATCACTCAGGAAACATCATGTTATTTCAGAAAAGTGCAGATGACTGAATGTCATGGTCATCATACTTCTAAGCAGGCTTTCAAAGCAAACAGCAAGGGTTTGATGTTGTTTTAGGTTTTTCCTGGTGGTCCTGATCTTTTTCGATAATGGACAGACATGAAGAGGGAGCACAAAATTGTGTATTATAAGCACCTTCTTTTAGACCAGCTTACTCAGTATAAATGAAATATTGATGTATTTGAAAATGCCCAAGTGTTCGATAAAGGTTTTAAATAAAACTACCTAAAAGTTGTGGTTCTTAGGTTAATCATTTATTTATCTAAAGGATGAAGGAAGCTGTCTTCTTCTGTGATATGAACTGCAATCAGCTTAAAAATAATTGACAAATTAATCCCTTCACAGCACAGCAATTGTAAAGGTGTTAGTTTTAATTAGGACTGTCTGATTGCCTTGTCTAATCAAGAATCAAGGTGGTATCTTTGATGGTTAAGGTCTGTCGGGGCCATCCCTGACCTGCCAGCCATGTATGTTTTAATTATTGATTCCTCACATTTCAGCCCTTTTCACAAAGGGACTTAAAGTTTGCAATACCTTAACATTTAAAGGAAAGAAAAATAAACATTTTCCCCAACACTTCTATCTGGAATCCTGTGGATCTTCTCTACCAATCTACAGTTTTGTCCTGAAAAAGCTGTCAGGTCGATGATGAAGTCAGAGGTACATAAGAATGCTATCTTACTGCTTGCCTCTCCTCCCAAGCTTGCACTAGCTTTTCAATGGGCATTGTTAAGATCTCAGTAAGTCACTATCATTCATGCTTCTAGAAAACACATTTGATTTCTTGATATCGTATGTCTTCTTTAAAAATCCCCAAGGGTGAATGCCAGTACGTAGGACATCAGGAAGATCAGACAAAAGGAACACGTATCTTGTAAAATGCTTTCTCGGGCTGCTGAGAAGGAATGACGTGAGGGTTCCTGGTGCCACCATTAGCACACCAGAGAACATGGGCAGCAGGTGGTTTCAGCGGTCCCTGTGTGTGACGGCGGCTCTTCTGTGGTTGCAGGTCAATGAAGTGACAGTGGAGCAGCTGGTGCAGCAGTACCCCCACATCACCTTCAGCACCGTGTTGCAGGACTGCAAGAGGACCTTGGAGAGAGCCTATCAGATGGGCTGGACCCCCAATATGTCTGCCGCCTCCTCCTAACACCCCTGCTCGTGCGTACGTCCACTCGGATCATTCGGCAGGTGGAGAGGAATTGGAGATCTGGGATGAGTGATCCCTTGGAAAGGTTTTAACTGTTCCATGTCTACGGGTGTACCCCAGTGTGTATATTTGTGTCTTGTTTGCATACTGCATAGCATAAGCGCAACTGCTATTTGTTCCCAGGTGAGCTGGGGGTTTTTTTTTCCTTAAAAATTAAAGATTTCGAAAGCCACAGACCCCTTAGTTTTTAAGTTCAAAAGCTTATTTCTCTAAAGAAAAAAAATTTTTTACTGTAAAACCAAAAATCTTTGGTCTTTTATTTTGAGCTTCTAATTACTGCCTCTTGAAGATGCCGCAACATGAAGGCATGTGCCTTCTCTTTTGATGGGATAGAATTGTGCGCTTCTCCTGATGATGACCAGACCAGAAGTGATGTTGCACTAATTAGAAACCAGGAAACCAGTACTTTGCAAAATTTCAGGCACATACACACACATATGTTCTCACACCCCCTCGTATACGTGGACACGTGCATGTGTACCCAAACTCCAGGGCAGTTTCTTTCTAGATCGTTTCCTGACAGAGGGGCCTTCCTCAGGTCACTGAGGGAACATGTCATCCACTGTGGCTCTGCCTCAGTACATCCACAGGGGGCTGACTTGAGATCTCTAGGTGAGGTAGGAACTAGAGAAAACAAAGCCTTCTCTGACGTTTTTCTATGGAGGCAACAATCTGAAGTCCCCTGGCCACAGCTCACAAAAGTTAATTATTCATTATTCTGCAAATGTGTTCTGTTGAGTCCTGAGTATTTTAGTTAAGTTTTATGTTAACATTGTATTAGCTTTTATTTCATGGATAGTAACTGGTCCGGGTATATTTTAATGATATTTGGAGCTAACCTTAGCATTATCCACATTAAAGGCACCAGTGTAATTAATAGTGTGCAGTTATTTAAAACAAAACAAAACAAACCTACAGATCATTTAATTATTTTTGTTAATTTTGGTAATTATGAAAGTATATTCCTGAGATTTGGAGGTAGTCACGTGAATAGAAGATTAATGAGTGAGATATAAGTAGACAATCTTTCTATTAATTTCTTCTTCTTCTTCTTCTTCTTCTTCTTCTTCTTCTTCTTCTTCTTCTTCTTTTTTTTTGCTTTGCTTTGGGCTTTAGAACAGGTTTTTTGGATATATGCATGTTATTTTTGAATAGTTCTTGTGCTACTACAAAGATCTATTGCTGGTAAATGTATGAGTTAAGAGGCAAAACTAGAAAATCTTTTCATTAAGATTCTGTTTACACTCGTCAGAAATAAGCATTTTTTTGTTTAAAGATTGCCAGCTTTCAGTTAAGACAATATCTATCAGTAAATGAATATATGTTTTGATTTCACACATCTTCACAATTAATTCATAGTAGGGACTCAGGCTCAAGTAAACTTTCCTGTGTCTAGATTTATAATCAAGACAGCAGGGAGCCTTTTTAAGCTAAAGAGTGATTATCTTTCACAGTAGAGCTAGATACAAAACCCCGCCTTGTGAGTTTGCTATTTATTCTTCCCCAACATGGACGTAATTGTTTTTTTGGTCTTTAACAGATATACTAAGGTTTGAGTTTCACTTTCAGTAAGTCCCAAAATGACTAAAATGATACTAGCTGTAAGAAACAAAATATAGCTTTACATTCAAATACCATTCACTTATTTATAATGATTCCTCTTTTGTAAACACGGTTTCCTTTGATTATGTCAACATGTTTCTGATGTGGCATGTTTTTTTGCTTTTAATCCCAATCAGTTAAGAAAATCTAGTTAGTAAGTACCAAGGGTATTTTTTCCATCACTAAATAGGTTACTAATTTAATTTGAAAGGGATAAAATTTGTGTAAGAAAAAAAACCTGTTTATTATTAATAAAAAAGTTCTTGCACATCAAGTGGTATTGTTTTCATATTCATTTCCCCACCACTGAAAAATATTTTAATTCACAATATTTTAACTGGTTTTTAATCCAAAACTAATTTATAAGACACTATGTATAGTAATAGTAGCTTGAGTGAATAAGCAAAAGTTTAATTTTTATATATGTCACACTATATTTTAAATAGTTAAAAAAGACAAAAGAAGGGAGAGCCATTGATGATACAGATGGTGCCATTTCAGTTCAAAGTTGTAATAATCTTTAAAGTGTTACAGTTCGGTTATCAAACGGTTTCAGAAGTGTATAATTGATTTTTTTTAATGTTGCATTGTTTGAATCTAAAATACAGCACTATAACATGCTTTAGCTTGGGGGGTGGGGTGGGGTGGGCGACTTGCACTTATTCTTTAAGATGTTGACTAATCCAGAAAGCCTGATGCAACATAACCTGGAAAACTGCTTCGGTATATTTGTAGAAATCTGTAGAAATATCATATCCAGCCTCAAAGCATTAATCTCAAAAAAACAACCAGGAAAAAAAAAAAAAAAAGCATCACCTTGAGTGATCCTGTGATGGTTGTTGAATGTGTTCTCATTAGATGCTTTGAAATGAGGCTTACAATGATTTCTGGGCAATATAGAGTTTCTTGTTTTGCTTAGAATGTCATAAATATATGTGAACACGTTTAATGCAGGGCTTTTTATCCTCTCCAAAATGTCAACAGTATTTTCAGAATAAAGACTATGAAATATATTGCTGTAGTGAAAAATTCTGGTCCTTTGTCTTTAATGTCTTTTTGAGTGGATAAGGAAATTCACCCAGTTTGTAGTTTCTATATTTCCGTGAATCTTTTGACCTTGCAATGGGTTGCAATAAAAGAGAAACAAAACACTGCGTCTTTTGTTTTATTTTAAAGACAACAAATGGCCTCCCTGATGCTGGTTGGGTGTGATGCACGCAGTCGTCCGTGTCCTTGTGTGTTTCACTACTGACTATGTAAGTCGGACTAACCAGAATAATAAACAAGCCTGGGTTTAGGAGGTTCTAATTTGGCCAGTGATTACTGAGATTAGATTAAAACCTTAAGCAAGTGGTTTGTTTAAAATCCCATTCCCTAGGGGCGCCTGGGTGGCTCAGTCGTTATGCGTCTGCCTTGGGCTCAGGGTGTGATCCCGGCGTTCCCGGATCGAGCCCCACGTCAGGCTTCTCCACTAGGAGCCTGCTTCTTCCTCTCCCACTCCCCCTGCTTGTGTTCCCTCTCTCACTGGCTGTCTCTCTCTGTCTAATAAATAAATAAGTAAATCTTTAAAAAAATAAAATAAAATCCCGTTCCCTAAAGACTCATTCATTTGCTTAGCCATTTATTCAACTTTTCAAAAACAAATATATACATGTATTGAGAAAAAAATATGTACCAGGCACTGGCCATTTAGTGATAAATAAAACTCATCGCCATCCTCAGGTTTCTCCTAGCCTAGAAAAGAGACATTCTTGAAAACTAGCAATAGCAGTGCAGTACAATAGGTGTAATAATGGGTGTAATTAGAACACATAAGATACAGTAGCAGCTTTGGGAAGGAAGAGCTTCACAGAAGAGGTACTTTTAATGAGGGTTGAAGGAGTAGCAGGAATTTACCAAACTTACTGTGGGGAGGGAAGAGAGAGCAACCTGGAAGATGGAAAAATATGTGCAAAGGCCTGAGGGAATGAGACAGCAAGGCAAGTTCAGGGTGTTTGAGGTAACCAAGTCAAGCAGACGAGTATGTGTTCTGTAGGCGCAGGGGGTAGGAAAAGCCTCGACAGAAAAATAAGGGCTAACCATAAACTCTTCATTGGCTACTCAAGAGACTAGACTTGTAGGAAAGATCATTTCCACTTAGGAAAGTCTTGCTCTAAATTCTTTCAACAAGTTGAAATTTAAATGCAGGACTTCTATTTCTTTCCATATGCTAGAATGAAGATCCTAAAAGATTTTCTGCTATGTAACATCTGAAACTCTTCAGTAAAATATTCTTAAACCCTTTTAAATGACTAGATGTGCCTGCAGGAAAGCAAAAGAAACCTTTTGTGACCAGGAACATAGTAAGAACCTCAATCTAGAGCAGGGGTCAGGAAACTATGGCCCCAGGCCAAACATGGCCTGATGCGTATTTTTGTAAAGTTTTATTGGAATACAACTTGTTTGTATCTTGCACGCACTTGTTTATGTATTGTCCTTGGCTGCTTTTATGCTACAACAGCAGAATTGAGTGGCTGTGACAAAGGCCATACAATCTGTGTTTTAGAAAATCACCCCTCCTGGCTGATTCTGATGCCTGTGAAAACTTCTATCTCTAGAGAAGCTCGGAAACTAACAAAATATGGGAGACTATATTGTTCACTGTAGCCTAGAGAATGTGCACAAAACTTCGGGCCAGTGAATAATAGGGAGGCAAATCAAAAGTTCATCTCACATAAAGGCAGAATCCCAAAAAGCAATTACCCTTTTACAAATAGTGAACTAAAATAAAACACAAATTGAAGACACAAACAGTAAGGAAAATTGTCATTTTCAGCCTTGGCTATTCATGGGTTTGGGGGTTTTTGTTGTTGTTTTCTTTTTTAAGGTTTTCTTGAAAATTAATAGCCACCAGCTACCATTCACCTGGTTTAGTACCTGAATCTACACTATTTGCATAGATTGTATTGCTTATTTGTATTTTTATTTATTTGTTTGTTTTCTCCTAGAAAATTTATTGTATTACCATCTCATTTAGCAATACAGTCTATTTGGTTGTTTGTTTGTTTTTTTAAAGATTTTATTTATTTATTAGACAGAGAGACAGCCAGCGAGAGAGGGAACACAAGCAGGGGGAGTGGGAGAGGAAGAAGCAGGCTCATAGCAGAAGAGCCCGATGTGGGGCTTGATCCCATAACGCAGGGATCACGCCCTGAGCCGAAGGCAGACGCCCAACCGCTGTGCCACCCAGGCGCCCCAACAATTGAAATTTAAATGGAAGGCTTGAGTAGTGTAATCAGCTAAGGGAAGAATTTGTAAACTGAAAAGTAGATCTGAGTAAAGTAAAAAGGAAGTTAAAAAACATAGTCTTTTTTCTTTTGTATGGATAATTTCCAGGTGGAGGACTGCGAGATTAAGACACATGGGATGTACTATGAGACTTTTCCAACCTATCTATCTAAACTTGCAGAAGTAAAAATAGAATAGGAGACAGGCAATATTTAAAGAGATAATGGAGTTTCCATTTGTTTGTGGAGAAGAAAAAAATTTTGGAGGAGAATATCAAAGGCTCAGTTTTGGGTGAGTTATTTTTGAGGTGCTTATTAGACATTCAACTGAGTATGTTGAGTATGCAGTTGGATATAGGAGGTCAGTTCAGAAGAGAGGTTTATAGGTGGCAGTTAAAACCATGAACCTGTCTGTAATCATCATAACCCATTAGTTTAGCTAGAAAGAGGCCTCAGGACGGTGTCTTTGGGCACTCCAAGATTTGGAAGGCTGGAAGAGCAAGGGGATTAAGATGGAATAACCCTAAGGGTAGTAGGAAAAGGAGGAGAGCCTAAAGTGTGTTCTGTCCTAGAATCAACTGAAAACAAGCAAAATTAAGTAAGCTATTAGGGACACACACATATTTATAAAAAGGGTAAAAAGAAAAAGGTAACAATTAGAAAACTGCAGAGTGGTGGTTACCTTTGTGGGGAGCAGACGGTGGGTTGGGATTGCAGGACCACACAAGAGACTGTAGAATCTCTTTTATAAGTCGAAGAGAGGCTTTACCGGTACTTGTTTTATTAATCTGCTTCATAATGTATGTTTATGTAAAAAAAATTATTTTGTATCAAATATTTAAAGTTTAAAGGAAAAAGTTTGTATACTTTGTTTAAACTGATTATCAAGAACTGCTAAACGTAGACGCAAAGTTCCCTACCAGCTCAGCCGCTGAGGTGAGCTCTGTGTGAAGCAGAGTTTACACAATCCTGTGTCTAAGCTGGTGGCAGAGGTGGGGCACATGCTAGTCTCACCCTCCTGTCCTGCGCTGGGAGCACAGCATTGCACAACTTCCTGATTCCTCTCCGACTATCATTGGAATTCTAAGCAGAACAGCTGTCCATGTGGCGCTGAGACAGCTGTGAGAATTCTTGTGGCATATCTGTCATGTCATTACCACAGGAATCAAAGGACCTCTACACTGTTTAGTAAAGCAGTAGGGGACCCTTTCATTATCACTTCATTTTTAATTACACAGATAAATCTGGTATCAAACCTCTTAGTAATACAGAGACTTGTCTGATAATGTGATAACCTATAGCTCAAAAGAACAGTTAGGGTCAAGTCTACCCATTTCACTATATGAATAAACCATAATTTATTTACCCACACTACCATTTGTGGATATTGGGTTGCTTTCTTATAGCATCATGCTTATAAAAATTAATTCCTGTTTCTTGATATATTTTGTAGTTACAAATGCAGCAATATAGCTTCCTCAGTCCCTGAAATGCAACCATCTCCAGGAAAAAAAAAAAAAAAAAAAAACCTTCAAACTAAAAGCATCTCTCTAAGAACTCCAAATAGCATCCCCTTTTTTATGATTCTGCTTGGCTGATAAAGCTATGTATGGATGCCATTAGCCCAAGAAAAGAGAAACACCCGAAGGGCAAGTGTTTGTTTGGCTCTTTTATTCACCTCATGATGGATAGATGTTTCTTGTACTTTTCCCACAGTTTGGCATCACTTGAGAGATCTGGAGATGAGAGGCATTAACACTGAGTGGCCTGGGAATGCACAGCTAGACAGGCTGATGGGCATCACTGAGTTCCTTTCTCTAGCCTAAGTCTCCCAACAGTGTGGCTGTGGTCCTCTGTGTGTGTGTGTGTGTGTACACGTTCGTGTGCTCACACGTAACATCCAATCATAAATGATCCCTGCTGAACGCAGTCTATTCAACCTTCTGTTCTTTATTCTTTGGAGTTTTTAGTGATCAACATAATGGAAAATGAAAAATTACTGCCTGAAGAAGGGCTTTTTAAAAAGAAGTGTTATTAAAAAAAAAGAAAAAGATGCTGCCTTGATGGTCTTGGGTGGCTAAATGACAAGGGTAATTTTTATAAATAATGCCAAAATAAATGGGAAAATCTCAACAAGCTTGGTTTTGTTAATAGAAATCATTCTACTGTATTTTAACCAACATCTTGCAACGGAGTCACTTACTGGCTTAAGTGAAAAAAAAAAGATATCTTGATAATTGGATTTCAATAAAGCTTTTATGAATGTGTCTTTGATTCCAAATCAAAAGTTGGATTACTATACTGGGTTCATGGATGTGGAGAGACAAATACTGGGAAGCACACTTATAGATAAATAATTGGGCTTCATGTGAAAATTAAGTTAGCACCCCTCTCTGTTAGATAATTTAAATGACTGAATTTGCTCAAATGTATACTAATGAATGATTAGTCCACTTCTCTCCTCTTTTCCCTGCTGTTGAATGTTACTCTTCCTGTTTCTTCCTAGCTATAGTTTGTTCTTATCATTAACCAAAGAATCTAAGAGAATTAGTGATCAGAATCCTCATGCCTCTAAGGATGAATGATATATTTGAAACTGATCCCCGAACATGGAGTTGGGAGCCTGGGGGCATGATGGTGGCAGGGAGAATGAAATGAATTATGTAAAACATTCAATATTTTAAAACATTTTGCTGTGAACACAACAGGGACTATAACACATACATGTAAAGTTGTAATATGGTTGTGAAGGAAGTTCCTCTGAAGTCAAGAAATAGAGCACAACTGGCACCCTAGAAGCCCCCACCCCAAGCCGCCCCTCCCTGGCCCAAGCATCACCCTACCTCCAGATGTAACCTCTCTCCTGGCCTCTATGGAAATAATTTTCTTGTTACTTTTGTTGTACTACCTAGATGCATCCTTAAAAATGGAGGTTGGTTTTTGCCTGGTTTTGAACTTTATACGAAAGAATCGTACTCTGTGTATTGTTTTGAGATTTTCTTTTTTTACTTGATAGTGTTTCTAGGACCCATCGATTTTGTTGTGTGTAACTCTAGTTTATACAGTTTCATTGCTACCTAATATTCTGTTGTGTGGAGATGCTACCATTTATCCATTCTGCTATTGAAAAAGCATCTGGCTTGTTTCCAGTTTGGGACAATGACAAATCCTGCTGCCAAAAAACATTCTTGTACGGGTGTAAGCACACATCGCAGGATACAGACCTACGAGAGGAAGTGCTAGTATTTGCATATCTTCAATTCGATTAAGGTGATGCCACACCATTTTCCAAAGAGTGAACCAATTCACATTTCCCCCAGCAGAGGATGGAAGTTCTTCATGATCACTCGCTTGCTTCTGGTGGCCACGTAGCGGGATCTTATCATGGTTGTAGTCTGCATTCTCCAGAATATTAAAAAGCTGGGTACCATATCATATGTTTATTGGCCACTTTGGAAAGATTGATTGTGAAGATCTTTAAACCAATGTCTATCTTTCCATTTCAGAGAAAAGAAACATAGACAGGAAAGGGGTGAGAGGATTGCCACAGTATCTTTGTGGATTTTAGCTGTTGGGGCAAAAGCTATGAAAAGAGGGCAAGGAAGGTGAGGGCCCCTTTACGAGGTTTACAGATTAAAAAGACAAAGCTTTACCTTCCTTTATTACATGGACTTTATCATGACTGTGACTTTATTACATCTTGATGGGTATGGAAGGAGGCCATTATCTTGGATTTAAATGAGAAGTTACAGGGATCTGAGCCGTGCCTTAATGCAATATTGTATGGTTATTGTAATGATGTAATTAAATTAAATATGATGTCAACGAATCGAATAAGAATGGAAAAAAGAGTTGTCACTCCTCTGCTATGAAAACAAAGTCGAATGCTTTCGAAATTGAGATGGAAGGAGAAGCACAAAAAAATCTTTCAAGTCAGTGACAGGACTCACAAGATGTAGAATGTGGGAAAAATTATAAAAACCTAGAAGGAATTTGCATTTAGACTACTTAAACAGTGAATTTAATTTCTTACTCCTTTTCAAAGAAATTGACACTAGAAATCATAGATGATATGTTATGGTGGTGATTTATACACGAATGACAAGGTAAGACACAAACCAAAGAAAAATGGCCGTAACTATACATCAAAAGATTAGCCAATGAAGGTGTATATGTATGTGTGTATGTTTTATATTAAAATAAAATATTGAAATAATATATGAACATATATACTTTCAAATGATATTTTAATAAACTTTTTCAATTAAGTGGCCAACTAGCTGTCCTGACTGCTGATAAGTGGGCTTTTCCTCTACCTGCTCAAACCAAAACAGATATCCAAGTGATGAGAATTCATGTTTTTTTCAATTGAGGTGTAATTCACCTACGATAAAATACACATTTATTAAGATACAGTCCTTTGCATTTTGACAAAGGTGTAGACTTTTGTAACAAGCATCACAAACAAGCTACACAATTTATTAAAAACAATGTATACAATGCATATGTGTGTTTGTGTATACATATACACGTGCGTATGTAAATACCACCCCAGAAATTTCCCTAATCCTCTCACCCCACCACAGACAACCGCTGTTCTGATTTTTATCACATATTGTGTTTGCCTTTTATTGAACATCTTATAAATGGAATCATACAGTATGTATTCTTTGGGACTAATGTCTTTCCCTCACATGATTGTTTTTGAGGCTTATCCAGGCTACTGTGTGTATAAATTGTTGCGGAGTAGTATTCCACTGTATGAATCTACCACAATTTATCTGTCCATTCTGTTGTTAATAGACGTTTGAGTTGGGGCGCCTGGGTGGCACAGCGGTTGAGTGTCTGCCTTTGGCTCAGGGCGTGATCCCAGCATTATGGGATCGAGCCCCACATCAGGCTCCTCCACTATGAGCCTGCTTCTTCCTCTCCCACTCCCCCTGCTTGTGTTCCCTCTCTCTCTGGCTGTCTCTATCTCTGTCGAATAAATAAATAAAATCTTAAAAAAAAAAAAAATAGACGTTTGAGTTGGTACCAGGTTTTGACTACTGTGTATAATGCAGCTATAAATAACTTTGTACAACTCTTTTTATGGGATATATTCCTAGGAGTGAAATTACTTGGGTAAATACCTAGGAGTGGAATTGCTGAGTGATAGACTATGTATATAAACACAGACCTTGTAAAAAACTATCAAACTGTTTCTAACTTGGTTATTATACCTTTTTCTACTACTACCAATACCAATGAATGAGAGTTTCAATTACCCCACATCCTGACTGACATTTGATGTTGTCAGTCTTTTAAGTTTAGCCATTTTAAGAGCCCATTAGAACATCAATTGGGATTTTATTTCAAAGTCTGGATAAATTTGAGGATAATAGACTTATCAACAATACTGGGTCTTCTAGTCCATAAACATATTTCTCCATTTATCAGTCTTCTTTAATTATTCTAAATGTTTTGTAGTTTTCAGAAGTCTTATACTGCTTTTATTAAAATTATACCTATGTATTTTATGTGCTCTGATGCTACTATAAATGGAATTTAAATTTTTTTCTTTTTAAATTGTTTGCTACTAGTTTATAGAATTGCAATTTATTTTTGTATATTGTCTTGCATCCAGCAACCTTACTAAACTCACTATTACATCTTCGTTATTTTGCGGATTCCTGGGATTTTTTTAAACCAAAAACTGCAATAGTAAGCATAATGCTTATTTCTTTCCAATCTTTATGCCTTTTATTTCCTGTACTTGATTTATTGCACTGGCTTAGAAGCTTCAGTGCTATATTGAATAGACCTGGTGAGAGCTGGCATCCTTGTTCCTGATCTAGGGGCACTTAGTCTTTCACAATTAAGTATGTTCTTAGTTGTAGGGTTTTGTAGATGGCCTTCATAAGATTGTAAAGATTCAATTTTAATTTTAGTCCCCTGAGAGTTTTTATTGCAAATGGATGTTGAATTTTGTCAAATGTTTTTCTTAATCTTTTAATATCTACCCTCACATGTATTATTTCTGGTAGTCTTCATTACTTTATATAAATATTTATAAGTATATAAATACTATATATTTATGTAAGTTTATATAAATTTCTTCTTTTTTTTTAAAGATTTCATTTATTTATTTGACAGAGAGAGAGACAGCCAGCAAGAGAGGGAACACAAGCAGGGGGAGTGGGAGAGGAAGAAGCAGGCTCCCAGCAGAAGAGCCTGATGTGGGGCTCGATCCCAAAACGCTGGGATCACTCCCTGAGCCAAATGCAGACGTTAATGACTGAGCCACCCAGGCGCCCCTATATAAGTGCCTTCTGATGTCATTTTTCTTTATCTTATCTTTATATAAATATTTATAAGGGTATATACACTGTATAGCTATGTAAGTTTATTTAAGTTTCTTCTAATATCATTTTTCTTTATCCTGAAGAAATTATTTTTAGTATTTCTTTAAATTAATTGATAAAATCATGTAGATTCTCACATTTATTTTTTTCTGTTATGTTGTGACCTCATAATATTTTTTTATTTTCTGAAAAACTATGTAGAATTGGTATTATATTTCTTAAATGGTTGAAGGAATTCCCCAGTGAAATCACAGGGCCTGAAGTTTCTCTGTGGAAAAGTTTTCCATTTTTTTTGTTTTCTCTTATATCAGAAAAACACAAGAGATTTTTTCATTGCATCTGAGTATAGAATTTATTGGCATAATATTGTTCATAGTCCCTTGTTAGTTTTTTTTTTAATGTTTGTAGGATCTATAATGATAGCCCTTTTCCATCCTGCTATTGGTGACTTGTGTTTTCTCTCTAATAAAGCCTTCATGAGTTCAAGGTCATCAACCAATAATCTAAGTGCCTAATGGAAATAAGTGAAAAATTAACAAAGGAAGATAACAGAAGCCAGAATCTCTGCAACATATGATCTATATAGTGTCCTGTGTACAATAAAAACTAATAGGTATGTGAAGGAAAAGGAAAAGCTTACTCATACTCAAGGAAAAAAAATCAGTCAATTGAAATAGGCCCGATACGATCCAGATATTGGAATTAGCAGACAAGAACTTTAAAGGAACTATTATAAATATGCCCTAGTACTTTGAGAAAAAAAAAATGATCATAATGAGTGAACAGATGGGGAATCTTAGCAGAGAAATGGAAACTATATTTTAAAAAATGGAAATTCTAGAACTGAAAAGTACAATATCTGAAATAGAAAATTCATTGAATATGGGTTTAAGAGCAAATGTGAGTTGGCAGAAGAGTCACTGGATGTGAATATATAGCAATAGAAATGATGTAATCTGAAGAATGGAAACCAAAAAAACTAGGGAAGAAAAAGAACAAAGCCTCAGTGGCCTGTAGTACAAGGGGCCTAATATATATTCAGTTGAAATCTCAAAGAAAAAAAGAAAAGAATAGGAGAGAAAAATATTTTTAAAAATAATAGCCAAGTCCCTCTAACTTGGAGGGACTTAAACTCCCAGCTCTTTCTTGCCTGTGTTGACAGAACTGAAATACCTTTTTAATCTTTTTGGTTTTCCAATTGTTGTTTTTACTGGGTTCTTTACAGTCTCCCCCATGCTCGCACAGAACAGGAGTCAGGGAACGACTGGCAGAGAGTTTATATGCAGCTTCTGATGGGTCTCTCTTACTTTCCAGGACTTCCCCATTCAATTTCCCATCTCTTGGACTCCTCTGATCCTTCAAGTCTACAGCCAGCACCTGTCTGCTCAGGTTCTAACTTTCCTGGTACCACGTAAACTGGGGAGCACCCTCAAGGGAAAAGCCACATAAAGGTGGGTCTCACCCAACGAGTGTGGCTCCTTTCTTTAAATGGCTGAATTCCCTTTAATAGCTGCCTGCTTCGGGTTGTTCTCCAGTGACTTCAAGAGGTTGTTTTTGTTTTTGTTTTTGTTTTCACCACCAGAGTTTAATTGTTACCTGTGGGAGGGTTAGTCCAACACAAGCTGCTCTACCACTACCAGAACCATAACTCCTCCTGCCCTGGTTTGAAAGAGGCCAAATTTAGACATACGAGAGGAGCATTTTTAGTGCGGCATATACACTGAACCATGGCAGAGACAGTTCATTGCCTCCCAACACCCATGTTCTCTTCCTTCCTCGGGAACAGAACCCCAATCTGATATGGAGTCACATTTCCCAGTCTCCCGGCAATATAAGTTCTGGCTGGTAAGGTATAAGCAGAAATTTATGGAAGGAAATTTGTGGAAACCTCCTTAAAAGAAAAAAAGAGACAGCAGAAGAAAGACACTTTGCCCTTTATTTCTTCTTATCTTCCAGTATACAGTGTGGACATAGTGGTTGGCGTTTAGCACCCTTCTTGGGTCATGAATTGACAAGAGAAAGATGGAGCAAAAAGTTAAAAGGAGGGTGGGTCCTAATTTCTGGGGAACTACCCCACCAGAACTTGTCTACTACCAATCTTCTTTCAAAGAAGTGAAATATAAATTTTTATCTTATTTCAGTCATTATTGATAGTAGTTGATGCTAATCCTAAATGATGTAAGTCCAGTGAGGCCCTCATATAAGTAATGCACCAATAAATACCAGTATACCCACTGTATAGGACTTTAGTCAGGGAAGGAAGTAACTGCAGTGGAAAGACCATTAGCCTGCAAACCAGGAGACTGGAATTCTAGTCCTGCTTCTTCCAACTGTAACTACATATTTTTGAGCAAGTCTTCCTCTCCGGGCCACAATTTCCTCATCTGTGAAAGTCTCTCATTAAGTTAAATGGTCCCTAACTTTTCTCTCCCCTTTCCACTAAAACTCTCCGTGATGAAAATCACATTTTTGCAATTTTAAAGCGTTTGGGAGCTTTTATGTATATATTTTTCCTTTAATTGGACCATGAGCCTTTACTTCCAAACAAAACTCTCTTCATCCTTCAGTTTCCAAGGAACTTTGGTGACCAAAATCGAAGAATCCATGTTCTCATTGATCTGAGTCTGCTCACCTTACATTTGGAATGGAAAGGATAAATTTTTGCAGTGTACCTCTCTGCTCACAAATGTTTCCCTAATTTTTTAAGAGGCTAGAACCAGTCAGTGGTACAAATCAAACATCTAAAGCACATTTTCAACAGTGCTGCGGCTCAGAACTGTGGCTGAGACGATGAAATGGTTTTATTTTCTAGATGACTATTTTTCAAACTAGAAATATGTTTTGCATCAGTGATGTGTTAAGGTCAAGTCAAGAAAAGAGACAATATGTCCCATGTCACGGAGACCAGGATAATGAGAGTGTTCTCTGGGAGCTGGCTCAGAGGCTGTTCATTTCACCGGCAAAAGGTTATACCAGACAGATTGTTTCTCATTTGATGTCTTAAATTAAACTGCTGACATGACCTGCCTCAAAGTAAGAAACATACGTGTTTGCCAAACAGACCCTAAAGAAAATCCCTGTTTTGAGAGAGTTGGTTCCTTTAGCTGCAGCCCTTGAGGCTTTTCTGTTTTTAAGGTATGCTTAGGAATTGAACCAGGTTTTCAATTACAGTGAAGCTCCTAAAGTCTTCTTGAGGGAGGCTGGTGGATCTGAGGCTTGGTGGCTGGTCGGGGTGCTATGGGATTTATAATTTAGAAATATCACGCATTCAAGGTGCTCATGAGACCAAGGAGAAATTACCGAGAATAGAAAATTACCTGTAAGAGATTCGTTTTAATTTTCCCCCTCCATTCTATCCCTGCTTTGCCCTCCTCTATGGCCATCTCCACCCATCACCCAATCAGAGCTCAAGGAACATCAGATTTCATGGAAGGTGGTCCCCAGACCAGCCACATCAGCACCACAGGCCCTGTCCCAGGCATCGGAATCTGCATTTGCACAAAATCCCCAGACGAGTCAGAGGTCCTGGTCCATACATTGTGAATAGGATTAGGCAAGGGGGATGTGCCAGGCACAGTTCTAAGTTGGGAGGATACAGCAGTAAATATAACAGACAAATCCTGCTTGCATTGGGCTTACGTTGTGGTGAGGGAAGGAAGAAAAATCAATAAACAAGCAGACAAGTAATTATTGGTATTTCTGAGGGCCACAAGTATTGGGGCAGGGAGAGGGGGGAATGGGTGCTTGTGTGGAGTGAGGGTTCCTATTTATAAATGGTGATGGGGGCACCTGGATAGCATAGTCAGTTAAGTCTGACTCTTGGTTTCGGCTCAGATCTTGATCTTGGGGTCGTGGGTCTGTGTTGGGCTCCATGCTCAGTGTGAAGTCTGCTTGGGATTCTCTCTCCCTCTCCTTCTGCCCCTCCTACTCATTCTCTCTCTCTCTCTCTGTAAAAATAAGTAAATAAATCTTTTTTAAAAATGGTGATCAGAGAAACCTTCACCTAAAGAGTGAAATCTGAACAGAGGTGTAAATGAAATAAGAGAGCAAACCAGTGGGTGAGTGGTCAGAGAAACTGCATCCAGTATGACCTCCCTCTCCCTGTGGAGTACAATATTTTGCAAGCTGCAAGCTCTTCCAACTTCCTGGTCCTTGGTCTCCTCACCTGTCAAGTAGAAGTGAAAACACCCATGACAAATTTGTGGGTGATTTAAAGAATCAGATATGATGCATATATGCACAACTGCTATTAACCCTGTTGGCCAGGGTCCAGGCTCCTTGGCCCTTGGCCTCCGACTCACAGGGGTCCAAACAGCTGTGCCTCACGGTTGCAGATGGAAGTATGAAAAGTTGAGCTTTGCACGATCATCCTACGCCTTGTCTTCCCTGAGTGCCGCACACAAGCTCGGGCCTCACTTCCCAGAACGGAGGCACCACCACGTGACCATCCTTCACTGACTCCCACCTGACATCCTCCCTACACCTCCTCCTTGTCACAATCTCACTTCCACACCCAGACCTTTAATATCTGCTCTCCTCTGACATCTATATGTCATCTTCCCAGACAATGGTCCTTCCCCAGGGTGAGGCCACTTCTGCTTCCCTCTGGCAGGGAGCATCTTCTCAGCTCAGTAGTTCTTGCACGTCTCCATATGCTCCTCACTTCGTTCATTTGGGGCTGTACAATGTGGAGCATCTGTCTGCTTTGTGAACCCTGTAAGCCCTCTTCTATGACGTAACCTGACTGCTGGGTCAGCAGAGAAAGGGACCGTAGCACTCACCCCCCAGTGAGGTGCCCCACCAGTGTGATGTCTGACAGAAGAGAGCCCTAGGCAAGGGCCGTGCTGCAACTTACCTGGTGGTATTTATTCCTCATGAACAATCAGTTCTTTCCAGTTAATTTGAGAGAATGTCTGTATTTGGTGTTTCTGTAATTTTATTTTGTGTTTCAGTTGAGTAAGTGTTGCTGAATATCTGTAGAATGTGTGATAATTTTTTTGTAAAAAACTCAATAAAAGAAACATTAGCATAGGAAAATATTTTATGTTGTGTAAAACACTTGGCTGAGGAAATGTTTTAATGCATTATATCAAAATGCTACAGACGCTCAGCAGCTAGATTACAGGAGTGTTTGGCACCGAAGGAGACCCAACTCAGCATTGCCAGGTTGGGAGAAGGGCACTGGGGGAGGCCTGCATCAGAAAAAGAATTGGGTATCAGAGGTTTCTCTTTGACTGAATCAACATTCATTCGGCACCTTCGGTGCAAAGCACTGTTCTAGGCTCCTTGCAAGACATATGGATGAAAAATACAACCAACCTACCCTCCTGTGGCTTACAAGCTAGAGATGGTCTGGGTATAAGCATTGATTCATTTGGCCCATCTTTATGGGAGTTACTATGAGCAAAAACAGTTGTGGACTCTGCCCTTGGTTCTAACAGGGATGAGGAAACATGTTCACGAGTTGTCATTAAAAATGTCAAATGTGATGAGTGGTAGATATTGACATTAATGATTTTATATCATATTTTTTAAAGATTTTATTTATTTATTTGACAGAGATAGAGACAGCCAGCGAGAGAGGGAACACAAGCAGGGGGAGTGGAAGAGGAAGAAGCAGGCTCATAGCAGAGGAGCCTGATGTGGGGCTCGATCCCAGAACGCCAGGATCACGCCCTGATCCGAAGGCAGACACTTAACCGCTGTGCCACCCAGGCACCCCCTTATATCATATTTTTAAACCCAGCATCTCCCAACACTTCACAGCCCTGTTTATTGAACTTTGGTTCACAGAATTTTGGTGACTTACAGTGCAGCAGAGATCACACTTCCCTTCCGTTGGTCATGCTGTCAACTCTCATCAAAATGCCCTTCACACCCCTTGTGCCTCCCTTTTTATCTGACCTTGTGGGCAGTTCACATAGTAAGTGCTCAATGAACACATGTGCACTGAGTGAACTGGACTGCTGTGTGCTTGCCAAATTTTATCTTAGTATCTCCTTCCATTTAGCACACATGTGGTCTCCTGACCTTAATCGTACTTTGAGCTGCCCCAAACCCACAGTATGGAAAGAAGTTTAGTAATACCATCCCCTCCACCAAGGAGTACATACAGCCCTATATTCAGACTTCAGTCTCAAGTCTCACTGGTTCCCTTGCAGAGGCTGTAAATTTGCAGGATCCAGACCACAGACATCAGACAGGTTTTATTTCTTTGAAAATATTTGGTTTTGAATGGTTGAGATGTTGACCACCAACTCCACTTCTAGTATTTTCTGCCACCCTTTCCCTCTTTTTATATTACCTGACTGCAAACTACACACACTTGTGCTATCGATTCCCAACTCAACCCATCCTCATACATCTTGGGTCTGCATTTTCAGGGGCCTGTAGACTATTTCGGTTCTAAGTCCTGCCATTCTTATACCATGAAGTTTAGCACTGCAATAATATCTGCTCCCAGATCATTGGAGAAAAAAACTGAACATCTTAGCTCACTTCTAAAGGGTTGCTGATCCCCTGACCTACACAAACACCATAGCCATTGAAAAAATGTTGGGAGAGATATCATAAGGGAGGCCTGGGATATTGGAACCTTAATATGCTGCCATTGAGGCTTTAAAAAAAGAATTCTACGACTTAAAAGCACCAGTTTTTTTCATTTTGCATAAAAATAATCTAACATTGGAGTAAAAAAAATAGGAAGTATATCAATTTTTAATAAATACAAGCCACAAAATAAATTTAATAAATTATAAATGATAAAATTATTGAAAAATTAAATATTAAACATTCCCACATAAAAATGTAGAGCATTTATTAATTAGGGAGCATTTTCAGAGTAATACTTGCACTTTAAATTGGTCTTAACTTTTTAAACATGCAATGTTGCAGACCTATAGAAAATGCCTCACTGTATTTGCATGGCTGGTCACAGCAGAAAGACGATGCACTTGGTCAGTTTCCTACAGCATGGTCAGTGTGTGGAGGGCACAAGATGGTTAGGGATAGGGTGGGAAATGGGACCAATGGTGGGGTTCCTGGGACTGACATTTACGGAACACTGTAAGAGATCTCTCTTTTCCCGTTTGGATTTCCAAATACAGTAGTTCCCCACCCCACCCCCTTTTTAAAAAGATTTTATTTATTTGAGATACAGAGAGATGGAGTGAGGGAGAGAGCACACGTAGGGGGAAGGGGCAGAGGGAGAGGGAGAAGCAGGCTCCCCACCCAGCAGAGAGCCTGACGTGGTTGCTCAATTCCAGGACCCTGGGATCACGACCTGAGCCGAAGGCAGACACTTAACTGGCTAAGCCACCCAGGCGCTCCCAGTAGTCCCCTCCTTATCAGTAATTCCACTTTCCAGTTTCTGTTTCCGTAGTCGACTGTGGTCCAGAAGCAGATAACCCTTTTTCTGACGAATCATCTGACGGTCAATCGTAGCCTGACTTTACATCACTACGCCTGCGTCATTCACCCGCCATCGCCTGACTTTACATCACTACGCCTGCGTCATTCACCCGCCGTCGCCTGACGTTACATCACTACGCCTGCGTCAGTCACCCGCCGTCGCCTGACGTTACATCACTACGCCTGCGTCAGTCACCCGCCGTCTCAGCACATAGGCGTTTTATCATCTCACATCATCAGAAGAAGGGTGAGTACGATACAGTAAGATATTTTGAGAGAAGAGGCGGCATTCACAGAACTTTTATTACAGAATACTGTTATAATTTTTCTATTTTATTAAGTATTGTTGTTTAGCTCTTACTCCGACCTCTTACCACAATCCGTAAGTTAAACTTTACCACAGGTATGTATGTATAAGATTTGGTGCCGTCCGCGGGTTGAGGCGTCCACCGCAGTCTTGGAACATGTCCCCTGCCTATAATGGGGGTCTACTGTACAAGGAAGAGCAACCACCATGTGCACATTTCTGGTAAAAATTGGGAAGAAAGGTCCACACAGCTATGTCTGTCTTCCTGGAGGCTTTAGGGAAATTCCGAGCCCAGGTGCTCTCACTCTGGGTTTTAGACTCAAAAAGGGGAGAAGAGACAATGAAAGAGAGACTTTGGAGAGGGACAAGCGTTTGGTTTTCTTCTCCTTAGATCATTGTGGTACTTTTTTCTTTTAACCCTTTAACGTATACACAGTTATTCTTTGGGCCCTCCCCGCCATCTTCCCGCTCCTTCTACAATGGGAAAATAAAGAGTCCAGTTTGTAGAACACATGCCCTGGATCCACAGTGTGGCTTAGGTCCTGCCCCCACCCCACCCTGTGCAATGCCACAGCCCTGTCTCTTGAGGTCTCTGAGTTGTCTGAGGAGAACTGGGTGCTAGACATGGACACGAGCTGTGCAGATTCCTGTTCGTGGAGGGTCCTCCTGGCTGGCCATAGGGAGTGAGTGCAGTTAACAGCCAGCCTCCAGCTGTCAGCAACTTCGGCATCAGCCTCAGCTGCAGAAGCCGCTTGACCAGTTATGCTCTTCCAGGGCAGCCTACGTGAGACTCTCTAGACAACATTTATTCCAGAGCACTCTGCCAGGTTGGCCAAAGCTTTGTTGGGGCTTCATCACAGATCACCTTCTTTCTTGGACCCATCCTGTCTCTTCTTCCTTCCCTTTATGGGTATTAATCCTTACTAAATATCTTGCTCCCCAAACTGCCTCAGCGACTGCCTCTGGAGAATCAGCCTTTCGGTACTAAGAAAAGTCTGAGAAAGCAAGAGGGTGATAAGATGGAGATTTAATGCCAAATCACTCACCACTTGCCTGACAGTTAGGGCCCATTTTCTGGCACCAGGTGGTGGTCCTATTGTTAAAACTTTCCTCCGTGGGGGATTGGCATATTGGTGGAAGAGAATTTACTAGTGACAGCAATACGTAAGGCACCTGAAACTTATGATGATGTGGCCATCCAGATAGGGGGATTAGCCAACTGCTAAGCGTCACTGATGCTCCAAGGAAAGATCACGAACAGCTGAAGATGAGAAACAGGTAACTGAAAGCCCAGAGGCTCTTTGCTTGCCCACAGTGAAGATCTCCTCTTCTCTAGCTAGAGAGTGCAACGAGGCAAGGACCAAGCCCAGGACTTCACACCAGAGTGGATGAGCCAAAAAAAATCTGTTAACCCAAGGTCAGGGTCCTGTCTGGGAAACCTGGGACCTTGACACATGAGAACATATGAGAGGATGCCCTCAAAGAATCTATGGCAAGTCCCAGTGGGAGAACAACAGTGTAGGCTTCTAGTTCTGGAAGAAATCCATGGTATCGTCATTGTGAAATTATATGCCTTTTGAAATACAACTCTAGCATACTAACAGGGCCCTTCTAGATACGAATGTCTGACCACAGGTAGGATGACCAACACATCATACTTTGCCCAAGACTTTCCCAACTTTTCAGTTTTAGCAATGAAAGTCCCCTGTTACAGAAAATCCCTCAGTCCTGTGCAAACTTGGTCACCCCTAGCACAGGACATCAAGTGCAGGGAGCCTGCACTGCCCATCAAGTTTTGTTTCCTGTCAGAACCCCCACATCAGAAGGCCCATCAACAATCCATCATAAGAGGGACATGCTCCATCTGGGATCAAGCATAAGCAGGCCCAAATACACAAGCAAACTACATGACCAGGTAGCCCAGACCCATGGCGCCTCCCCTTGTTGCACGTGCCCTGCCTCAGCTCTTGTTTATGCATGCGTGGGACGTCTTGTATGACTGGCTGAAAATGGAAGGAAGAGTCAGTATCCGGCTCAGTATGTGGGTTTAAGCCGAGAATGGAAAGCAGGTTCGATATAGCCTCATCAGCAAAGGCCTTGAAGGACAGTGTCAAGAGAAAATCTTCCAAATGGGCAGTTTCATGTAGTATATCTGGTCATCAAATTGTAGAAAGAGAAATGACCCAGGATTAGAATATATATTGTGGGCTATAGCAGATATACTGGCTTGCTGGTCAGATGCTTAATAGGAAAAAGATTCAAAGGCTGACGATAAGGTGGTGTAGGGTGGAGGCATGTAGATGAATATAGAGGAGTGCACATGAAGTGTGAAGATCATTGTACAACATGATAGTGCCAACCAGAGAGCAGCCACTACGGAAGGACTACAGGGGCAGCTAGATAAAACGACCAGGCCAGTTGACTTTATCCAGCCTTTGTTATCAGCCAAATGGGTGCTGGTCTGATGGGCACGTGATGAAGGGGTAGCAGCAGCAGAGATGGAGTCTATGTGCAGGACATAGAGCAGGACTCCCACGTACCAAGGCTGCCTAGCTACTGCTCTGCCAGTCGTCCCACCTTCCAGCAACAGTGGCTCACCCTGAATGCCCAAAAGGGCATCATTCCTCAAGAAAATCAACCCGTCCCTTAGTGGTAAGTTCAATACATTGAACTTTTTCCATCCTAGAAGGGCCAACAAGCAGTTTGTTGTCACAAAACAGACACATATGCTAGGCACGACTTGACTTTTCCTACCATCAGGGCCTCAGCCAGCACTACTCTCCAAGACCTCGTGTAGTAATACTAGATTTGTTGGCATAGGAACCCATGTAACATTGCATCCCAGCAGGGGACCCACTTTATAGCAGGAGGGTGAGGGAGAGGCATGTGACTCTGAGATCCATGGGTTGATCATATTACAATCCACGCTGCCCAGGATATAAGACATGCATTGAACCAAAGGCCTTTGTAGGGCACTGTGTCCCTGCAGCACTATGCTTCCAGTAGGAAGGATTCATGTGTCGAGGAACAAAGGAAGAGAAGTAGGAGTAGACCCCACTCCCAATGACCCACTGGGGAACTTTGTGCTTCATATCCCTGCAAACCAAAGTTGTCCCAAAGGGGACGGACTTCCTGTAGAGGGACACAGCAAGGATCCCATTAAATTCTAACTGTAGCTGCTGCCTAGGCATTTTAGGATCCTTATATTTGGGGAGAAGTGGGCAAGATGAGTGACAGAGGTAACTGACCCTGATCACCAGGGGCGGGTGGGCTTCTGTAGGCCTGTGGGAGCAGGGGAACTGTGTGTGGAACCAGA
This sequence comes from Ursus americanus, assembly GCF_024610735.1. Classification (NCBI taxonomy): domain Eukaryota; kingdom Metazoa; phylum Chordata; class Mammalia; order Carnivora; family Ursidae; genus Ursus; species Ursus americanus. Next base: position 4,712,555 of record NC_142131.1, read on the forward strand.
TGGGTGCCTTTCTGTATGCCTTGCCTAATTGTCACTCTAAATAGAATCAGCAACACCATTAAAGAAAGATATGGTAATCCTTGGAGAAGATGGTCTGGGTCCAGCCACCAAGGTTAGCAGAGGTGGTACCTGAGGGTGACTGGGGGATATGAAAATAAACCTAACTATGCGCCCTGAAAACACTTGCCCTGCTCAGACGACCACACCGGGAGCTGTAATTATTCACTAGTTTCCCCTTTCTAAAAGAGGCCCACAGGATTCCTGGAGGAGCTATTCCCTGAACACATATGGAGAAGTAGATCCAAACAACTCAAAGGGTGGCATGTGGTGGACCCTGAGACGTGCCTCCTAGATCCCCTTTAGGGAAGAACTTGCTGCCCAGCCATGGAAGCACAGTGGACACGGTTCCAGCCACCAGCTTTGTCATGGTCTGCCTCAGCTGCAGAGGCTGCCTTGCTCGCGGTCATGCTCTTTCCAGGGCACCTCTCATTTGGAGACTGAGCAAGAGGAGCAGTGTGAAGTCCTGGCCATTTCAGCCCAACACCGTCTTCTCTGAAGGGCAGTACTCATACTAGGTTGGCGGAGGTTGGTTGGTCCTGCATCATAGTATGACTTCTTCCCCTGTCTAATCCTGCCTTCTCTGCTTTCCATTCACAGCCATTATTCCCTAAAGAAAATCTTGTACCCCAAACTCTATATAAGCATCTGCTTCTGGACAATTCATTCCATTTCCAGCTCTGAGGGGGCCAAAGGTCTGTCAAGGGACAGAGATGAAGACCGCCTTCATATCCTTGTGATGGATGTTTAGGAAGTCACCTGCAGGTAGGAAATGTCCTGAAACATTCACTGGCTAGACATGGGCAAAGCAAGGGCTTTAATGTGGCAGGTGGAATGTTAAAGAAAAGCTCCAGTCCACCTCACACATCGGTCTAGAGCTCACAGAGCTAAGCCACTTTCAGGGCTTGATGAGTCCTTGGCTGTGAGGGTTTGGAGCTTATAAGACAGGCCCAGCCTATTGCGATGAGCAGCCAGCTTTGGACACAGATATGATGGGCAAAGTGGCATCCAGAAGAGAAAGTAAGGAGAAGCAGCAGGGGATCTGCAGATCACAGTGGCAAGCCCTGTAGTCAAGTGGCCTATTGATTTGTCCGTCTCACCTCCCTGCCTGGCCCCCCTGTCTCTTTTTCATGGCAGTGACTACGTGTCATTCCCCACAGCCACCGCGGTACCCAGCATAGAGCCTATACCCAGGAGACATATTTGTAGAAGGACTAAACTGAAAACCTGAAAGTAGTCAGCAAAGAGCTCTGTAGCTCAGATGACCCTCAGCTTTCTGGCACTACCTTAGAAGACTCAGGGTGGCCTCCTGGAGGAGGTGGCAGTAATAAGAGCAGCACCAGTGAGCACTGACTGGGGTGATTTGGAGGATTTGGAGCGCCACGAAATCTGTGTATAGCTTTAGTTAAAACTACAGAGTTTTGTTTTGTCTCCCCTGGCTGGCCTGACCTGAAAAGGAAATGTTATATTTGTTTGTCACATGGATGGATGGATGGATGGATGGATGGATGGATGGATGGATGGATGGATGGTTGGAGTCACAGAAAGATACAGAGAGAAGGAGAGAGGCAGATAACCTCTTCTGCAGTGTATCAGTTAAGATGCCTTTGGCTGCAAATAAGAGAAAATCTGACTGAAAGTGGCATAAAAATGAGATGTTGATTATCTCACATAATAGAAAGTCTGATGACAGGCTCTTCTAGGTTTAATTTTGGGGTTCGATGATATTCTCAGGGGCCCCCTTTCTTTGTTTTTATGTCTTGGCATTCACCTCTGATTTGAGTTGATCCAGTCTGTCCCCTTATGGTTGCAACATGGCAGCAGCAGCAGCTCCCAGTGTCCTGTCTTCACAAAATCGTCTCCAGGGTAGGAAAAGAGACTGGGCTTTGCTGTAGCTCATGTCTATTTCTCAAGACTGAGAAAAGCTGTATCGGGCATGATAAAATAGATTGTATTGTTGTAACAAATAAACCTCTAAATCTTAATGGCTTCAGACAATAAAAGTACAGTGCTCGCTCACGCTCCACGTCTCACACAGATTTGCTAGCTCACTGTAACGGACCCATGCTGAGTGAGGCTCTCATTTTAAAAAGAGCTTCAGATTTTGCGATGCCAGGGAAGAGAAGGTTGAAAACTCTAGCTCCTGCTGTCAAATCCTTTGGCCTAAAGTGATACGTGTAACTTCCTCTTCGATTTCATTGGCTGGAGCTCTACCAAAGCCCCGCCTCACTTCAAGGAAATAGGGAAGCACAGTTTGCCATGTATTTAGAAGTAGAGGAGAACCCGATATTAGTGGCCATTAGCTATGTCTTCCAAAAACAGCCTTCCCCAGAAAAGTTCCAAATTTTTTTAGCTCTCCTTGTCTGGATTGGGTCACATGGTCATGACTAAATGAAAACCCTATTCAAGGTGAATGGAATCACTGTCAGCTTTCTGGGGCAATTCAGAAACATTTGTGCCAGCAAGTCAGGAAGGAGGTTGATCTTGGGTAGGCAAACAGCAGCACCTGCTGCTTGCTATAAAGGGGCTTATTTGGCAATATGTGTGAGTCAAAAAGGTCCTTCATAAGAGGATTTGCCCCTAGATTTAGAAAATAAGGTTTCCATGAGTTAGCAACTTGCTCATGGACAAGTCCTTAATCACCAGGGGAGAGTCAGACCCAAACAGAACCCGCAATAAGTACTGTTAAGGATTTTGACTTCATCCTCCAACAGCTCTGAGAGATGAATGATGGACTTTAACAATAAGAAACTCTAGTTTGTTAGTTTTTCCAGAAAAATTAATTCAAACAAACAGCCAAACAAAAAGTCTTTGAAAGAGGGCAATTCATTTTTTTTTTTTTTACTCAAAGTTAATGAGGGACAGTTGAATTCAGAAGTTTCTTTTAATTTCTTCCTTCTCCCTTTTCTTTCTACCCATCTATTCCACTCATAAAATAAAACTACATAAAGTGCCATTGCCCTATTTTGCCATGGTTTGGGGCCTCAGATGTTTATGATTCTGTGGCAGCATGGGGGCAGTTTAGTGAATGGTTGAAAGGGGAGGGGGAGAATTACAGCAGATGGTTGAAATTCCAGAAAAGTCAGCCATAGCACCCCTGCTAAGATTAAAATTGCTCTATTTCTGGGTAGGTCCAAACCTGGAAGTTGTTTACCTATATAGCCTCCTTGAGAGAAAAAGCAGAGGGTTGGAGGAGGAGCCCAAAGCCTATAGAACCAACTTGATCCCAACCCCAAAACAGGCATGCGTGTGTGTGTGTGTGTGTGTGTGTGTGCGTGTGCGTGTGTGTGTGTGACATATGGCAATTTAAAACAGTTAAACATATGAAGAATGTTTCTCATTCACAGATGGTTAAAAAAAAGGCATTTATTTTTTCATATAACACATTCTCGGGGTTTGGAGCCAACCGCCTCCAGGGAGGGTCACAAATCCACTCAGTGCCCCCGACAACTCAGGTTTATGTTTGAAGGTCTGCTTCAGCTGAAAGATGAGTACAACTGTGGTTAAGTCAGACATTCCCTGGTGGCTCTGGGGCCTAGGGGCACTGATTATTTCAACAAGGCTATATGAAAAAGTCCAATTCAGAACATTTGCTTCAGATGGAATTACCTGTTCAAGGCAGCCGAAGGAACAAAATTTATCCACTGAGTTAAATCCTTCCCACGGCACTTACCTGGCACCATGTACCTGGCCATAGCTCTTCGGGAAGGGCTTCTGGGGTGCGAAGAGAGGGAGAGAGGTGGCTTTCCCTTTTTCTTTCCTCCAGTGAGTAAAGTTTTGCTACTTGCCAAGGTTTTCTCCTGCTGCTCTGAGAGCAAGTTGGGACCCAGAGTGTCCAATCAGGGCACCAAATCTCTGCACTACTTGCAAAGATGATTATTCCATGGGGGCTTTTGACAGTGGGAGAAGAGAATTAATTAAGTCTCATTTTAAAATTAAGTAGCATAACTACATATTTTAGAACTAGTGCAATTATGCCTTATCTTGGAGTATTGTAAATTTGTAACTGTGATGTATTTTTAGAAATTTTCTTAGAATTCTAGAACTCAAGGGTCTTTAGAGATCATGTAGCCAAGCAACTTCCTTTTGTAAAGATGAGAACAAACCCAGAGAGGTTATGTGACAGATTGGAGCCTAAAAGTCTCGCGACTCGAAATCTAGTACTCTTATCATTTCATTTGATTTGCATTTTGCACAGAGATACAGTCTACAGCAGGAGAAAATAGCAGGCGGTCAAAATGGCCTCTGAAAATCTCTTAAAAAGGCATGATGCTGGAAACAGATACATGTCTTCCACTGAGTCCAACACAGACGTTCGCCTTCAGGCTAGATCTTTGTTTCTCAAGGTGTGCAATAAATGAAGTAGGGAGTTGGGGCTTAGAGGCTGTATTGTGTGGAACATGGTCTTTAAAGTCAAGGATCACAATCTGTAAAGATCCTCCCACCATGAGGGGCAGCTACAGTTGAGACCAACTCATGGATCAAGAGTATACTTGGGCAAAGACTCAAAGGGAACACTGTGATCTCTGAAGTGTTCTGTCAGTGAGATCTCACCTCCCTGGTACTTTGTCCCGTAAAGTTGAACCTCCCTGCAGTCTGAACTCTGTCTCCTCAACTTAACCAGGCTGCAGGTGACTTGGGACTCCCCCATCCCCTGGCTGGAACCTGGAGATTCTCTTCAGAATTGGCTTATGTGATTATGGAGTCTGACAAGTCCTGAGATCTGCAGTCGGCAAGCTGGAGACCCAGGAAAGCAGATGGTGTAATTCTAGTCCGAGATCTGGGAAGAGCCAGTGTTTCAGTTTGAATATGAAAACGGGGAAAAATGATGTCCCAGCTCTAAGGCAGTCAGGAAGGAGTTCTTTCTTACTCATGGGATCCTCTTTGTTCTAGTCAGGTCTTCACCTGATGGAATGAGGCCCACCCACACTAGGGAGGGCAATCTGCTTTATCCTGTCTACTGAACATGGTTCATACATTAATCTCATCCAGAAACACCCTCACAGACACATCCAGAGTAATGTTCGACCAAATATCTGGGTACCCTGTGGCCTGGTAATGTTGACACATAAAATTAACTATCACAGCTGTTCCGTCTGCTGTTGTCCAATGTATAAACATGTTTACTTCAAATATTTCTTCTGTTTGCCATTGTTATTTAAGGTGAGAGACTACGTTCAGTCTCCTTTTGCCCTGCCTCTCCAATAGAATGTATTGTCCAGCTTCTGGATTATTGTCTGTCTCATGGGAAGAAATAGCATCTCTGTATATTTTTATTTTGCTTTTTTCTTGTAATGAGTGACACTGATCATGTTGATATATGTTTGGTGTTTGTGTTTCTTTTTCTACAGACAGTTTTTTTCATGTTATTTATTCATTATTCTGTGTTGGATTCTATCTTTTTTCCTAGGGGTTCTTTTTATAGAGAAATTAGCGCTTTCTCTGTATGTGAGTTGCAATTATTTTTTCTCTCTGACTTTCTTTTGCTACTTTTGTGTGGAGAAGGTTGGTTTTTTTTTTTTTAATGTAGCTGAATTTATCAATCTCTTTATGGATTCTGAATTTTTAGTCATAGTTAGAAAGGGCTTTCCTACCCCAGGAATTCTCCCATGTTTCCTTCTAGTACTTTTATGTTCCATTTTTCACGTGTAAATAATTAATCTTGGTGTATCATAAAAAGTATGGATCCAGTTTTATCCTTCAGCACATGACACTCAGTGGTCCCAACATCTAGTATGTATAAAAAGTCAATCATGGGGGCGCCTGGGTGGCGCAGTTGTTAAGCGTCTGCCTTTGGCTCAGGGCGTGATCCCGGCGTTCCGGAATCGAGTCCCACATCGGGCTCCTCCGCTGGGAGACTGCTTCTTCCTCTCCCACTCCCCCTGCTGTGTTCCCTCTTTTGCTGGCTGTCTCTCTGTCACATAAATAAATAAAATCTTAAAAAAAAAAAAAGTCAATCTTTATCATATACTACATTCTATATGTACATGTATTTTATTCTTTTATAATTTCTATTCTGTTCCAAAGGTCTGTCTTTTTATATGGAAGCATCACACTATTTAAAAACTGGTAATTTTGGGGCTTAATCTCTGCTCAGGTCTTGATCGCAGGGTCATGAGTTTAAGCCCCACATAGGGTTTCCTGCTGGGCATGGAGCCTACTTTAAAATAAATAAATAAATAAAAATTTTTAAAAATTGGGACTTTTTACTAATATCAACTAGAGCTGGTCTCTAAAAAAATCCCTCCTCTGGCCAGGTGTTTTTCAGAAGTTTCTGGGTTATTTTGATTATTTGTTTTTCCATATGAACTTTATTTTTTTTTTAAAGATTTTTTTATTTATTTATTCGACAGAGATAGAGACAGCCAGCGAGAGAGGGAACACAAGCAGGGGGAGTGGGAGAGGAAGAAGCAGGCTCATAGCGGAGGAGCCTGATGTGGGGCTCAATCCCATAACGCCGGGATCACGCCCTGAGCCAAAGGCAGACGCTTAACCGCTGTGCCACCCAGGCGCCCCCCATATGAACTTTAAAATCAGCTGGCTTATTTAAGTCCGGGAAAGAACTGTTAGGACTTTTACTGAGGTCATGTTGAATTCATAATTTAGTTTAGGGAGAATTGAGATATTTATGGGGAAAAAAACTTTTTGATCAAGAACCTTTTGGGTCCTTCATTTGTAAAAGGTCCAAGGGGATCCTGATGGTTTTCTACCACTGCGCTCCAGGCTCAGCAGTGAGCTCTGCAGGACAGATATTAGGATCGTATTTTACTTGAAGGCTAAATAACTCAGAAAGCCAGAGCTGGAGAAGGCCAAGTGTATTTAAGGTGTTTTGGGGGGAGTTCCATTGACATCAACATTGTTGTTAATAATGTGAAACATATAAGATCTCTCAACTGATAGATTAGCCTAAATGACCTCCACATGTCTCATCAAAGCCATTTCATTACTTTTGGATAAGTCTGGCCCCGTGGAAAATTATGAAGTGATCAACTTTTGTCAACCTCACCTTTTCCATTCTTCATCATTTTCCCCAACACAGCATCCACTTCCTCCCCAAGGCACAACTGCAGCTATCAGTCATAGCTCCATGTTCCCTCCTTTTTTCCCCTTATCAAAACCCATCCTAGGAAACGAATCTGATATTAGTCATTTACACCTTAATATGAAATTCTTTCTAGCACTGCAAAGAAAGACTGTATTTATTTAGAAGAGTTTTGAGCGCCTGGGAGCAACCGGAGGAGGCAGGAGCCTTCCAGGTGTCCCGGAAATATTACCAGGTAGATATGTACCTTCTAAGGCCCTGTTTTCGGGCATAAGAGAACCCTGCAGGCCCCAGGAGATGCTCTTGTCATCTCCCTTCCCACACCCTGAGAGGAATACTGAGACAATGTAAGTGATTTCATTCTGACCACAAATTACAGAGAGGTTGTCCAGAAGGAATACATTTCCCTTATCTGCCAGGCCTGCCAGCGTGCATCCGGGATCAGAGGACTCCTCTGAAAGCCAGAAGTGGTACGATTAGAAGCAAAAATATGAAGTGCATTACATGCAACTCCTCTTACAACACATGCAAAGTAATCAATCTTAACCTCTGGCAGCCACACCAGGGAGTCTGTCTTTCCCGTTTTATATATTGACTTGCCCTTGGCCAGCCCTTAACATATTTGTTTTTGTCGTTCCAAGGTTTTTGCTTAACATTCAGCCAGTCCTGTTTCCTTCCTGGGATATAGATGGCTCCTCTGTCAGCTGCCGTCAGTATTAGTGACCAACACCCATACCATATTGTAAAATAAAGCCTGCTCTGTTATGATTTAGTGATGGGGGGTCTTTTCAGCTCAGCCAGTCAGTGTTTTAATGAGCAGAGAGTCTTCCCTTTGGACTTGGGCTCCTCGTGGCTCCAGTTGGAGGGTCTGAGTCCACAGCTCCTTGGGGGCTGCCTTCTGGGGGTGCTGACGTTGCTGGGGAGCGGGCAAGGAAGCCTTGATGTGCCTCGGGCTCCATTCTGCACTGCTACTGCTTTGGAAGGGAAACTTTGTGCCCGACTCTAAACACTGCATTTGAACAGTTGAAAAACCCAGAGCTTCACCCTCAGGAGTAAGGGGAGCCTTTGGAACAAATGTGAAAGGGATGTGAGCTCACTGAAGTTCCTGCATGTGAGGCGCTGAGAGTTGAGGACTGCACTTCATTTTTAAACACCTCGGCAGTTCTCTGCTTCAAGAACTAACTGCAGTGCACAGTATTAAAGGCCCCAATTCCCTCTGACATGCCTTCTTTTCTCTCGGCTTCAAAACTTAGACAGAGCTGTAAATGAGACTCGGGAAGAGAGCGGGGAGATGCGCTTCTGACCGCGGGAGATGTTCTTGCCCCATCCGTGTTCCGGCTACTCCTTCTCCCACCTGCTATTCTCCCTCAGGCAGGCGATCTGGTTTCATCTTGGGAGTTTTTATGAGGCTTCGATGAGACGGCACATCACAGCTCAGGTGTGCAAGAATGTATTTTTCTTTAACTCTGGTTAATTTTATATTAAGCCCTGGCTCTGCTGAGGTGGAGGAAATTTACCCGCCACTAATCTAAGGTCCTACCTTGCCTTTCTCTAGGGGGTGGCATCAATGGGCCAGGGATTCACTGAGGGTACAGAGGGGCAGGTGGAAAGTGGGTGGAGGGAGCGCTTTTGGTCCTTGGAATGTCTGCCATCTGAGTCTCTACTTAGTAATCTATCTTCAGTCCTTTGTTCCTGTTCACCTGGGGCCCTGCAGTCAAATATCTCCATTGCCCAGTGCCATGCTTGATGTCAGAGCCATCATTCACCCAACTGCCGTTCTCCCCTTGGGGAAAGGGTGCAGGTGCCCTCTGCCCTCGGATTTGGGAAAGCACCTTGGCTTCTACTGCTCCCACGGGTCTCAGCCCAGGAGACAGGACCAAAAGAGCCTTGTGTCCAGGAGCCACCATCTTCTATATTCTGTGAATTCCTCCCTGTCTCTCTTCCATTTTCTCCAGCCTGTCTCTCTTCCATTTTCTCCAGCCTAGGCAATTTTTTTCTAGTCTGAGGAGTTACAGGTAGAGAGGAACACATTTCTACATTTTCTCACTCAAATCCATAGCTCTCAAACTTTTTGTCACTTCCTCTCCTCAGGACACTCAAGAGCCCAGGCTTTTGGATGACAAAAGCCAGGAATGTAATTTGATTTCCAGTTTCTGTAGCATCCTTCCCTTGAAGGGATGAGCAGAAAGTGGCCCAGCTGCTTGAATGGGTATAAAATACATTGATTAAAGTTTCACAAGTATTATTCTCCACAAGGATAAAATAGCTTAATAAACAAAAATCTCTCGGAGGGTCCCACGGATGAAGCTTCTAGTGCCTGCTAGCTAAAGGGTGCAGCACAGCAGTGTATCAGGAGGAAAGCCCTGGGCAAACACAATGAATTTTGGCACTAGTTTTTCAAATATGACTGGTTTCTGGCACACTAACATTTGTCCCTACTTTCTGAAATAGTTGTGTTCTAACGTCCAGCTTAGGGACTGCAGATACTTTCTAAGACTATATTACCAATATGGTAATGAACCCCAGGACTTTTTCTAGCGTGATCTGTCTTGTTCCCTGCCTGCCCTTGCTCTTCCTGGTATATCCTAAGGGCAAAATTCATATGAAAATGGGGAATGTGACCCGCAGTAAGATTCTGTTCTCTTTTCTCTAACATTTCTTCTAAGTATTTTCCTTTAGATTTTTCCCATTTTGAATTCACTATTTTCTTTCATATGTGAGCAAATTTGTAATAAATACACTTTTTTTACAGGCTTAATTTTTCAGCTTGTTGTCAGATTAGCTCCAAGTCAACGGAACTCATTTAGACTCTCTTTTTAAATTACAAGTCCCTTTTACATGCTTTGGCATCAGGGATCCCTTTTTAAAAGGAATATATATATTTTTTTATTGATTGTACCAACTGGAAACAAAAAAAGCTATTAAAAATTTTTTAAAGACCTACGTTAAGTAACATAAAAAGGAAATTATTTTGAAATTCCTAGAGGTAGTGCAGGAAAAATTTCTGTTGAGCTCACCATTCAATGGTATGCATATAAAGACATAAATCCACCCATTGCAAGAACACCTAAAAATGTACAGATATACTCAAGAGTGGGATAATACAGAGATGAGAAGTGGGTGGGTCATGGAGCAAAAGGAGAATAGTGCCTTGTAGAGAAGAAAAGAGTGAATTAGCACATGGCGGTGCATGCTGTGTGCCTAATACTTCTCAAATCTGTGGTGTAGACATTATTGCTTCCACTTTGCATAGAAGGAAGCCAAGGCTCAGTTAGGTAGCTTGCCCAAGGTTACATGTCTCCTCAGCAACAGAGCTTGGCTTTCAATCTAAGTCCGTGGGACTCCACAGTAACCTCTTTCCACAGCAAAACCCAGCTGTGGTCAGTCTAGTGCCCACAGAGTGGCAACATAGATGTTTGGGTATATCTACCTTGGGTGTCTTATGTTCCTAGAAATCCACACCAAAGGATTAGCTAGAAGGACTACAATAAAAGGAGATAGCCAACTCTGTGTTCTTGTACTGTATCCATTTCACACATCAAAACAAGGTTGGCTACAGCAAATCTTGTTGGAAGATATTGATTTGATCAGTGCAATCTTTCAAGATACGATCCAGGTCTTTAGCAAGACCTACACTATTTTTGCAGTCCATTGAGTGGTGACAGGAGTTCACTTCACACCATCACAAATTTCCCACGAGAGCTAACAAAAGCTTGCAGCTTGGGAACATATGGGAAAGTGCAATATTCTACTCACAAAGTAAAAGTAATATGTCACCATTGCATGGTACAGTAATAAACTATGTGTGTATTATAAGTGAAATGGACCTGGGCAGAGGGGGCAGGAGTTAGTCCTCATACAGAGGGTGTATTGTGAACTTAGAAACAGCAGGAGATACTGCATTTCTCACAACAGATTCGCTTCCGACACTCAGTCTAGCAGTTTGTGGCCTAAATGCCTTTGTTTCTTTACCTTCAGCACAGAACTAGAATTCCGACGTTTTCATTTTACAATCCATTTTTACAAGTGTCACTCATTCGATGATACCTTTGGTCCGTCCAAAACTAAGAAAATCTACTTAAGTCTGATTTTCTTGAAGATCTAATCTTTCGCGTAAGATGCGTGATAAAATATACAACCTTTGTACAGCTAATGCCTTCATGACTGACTTGAGATGTTTTTTTACTCTTGCATTTAAGAAACAAAAAATTTAGATGATCCATGTCCAAATCAAATAGGACCAGCTTCCTTTTATTTTTATTTCAGCAGCAGCTCCTTTCTCTCTTTTAAAATTAATCAGTATGTTGATTTCAAAACCTGAACACTAAAAAAGAAGAATTTTTAAAGATTGTCATTACCTGGAAATGGAACCAAGAACTAGTAAACCTAGTAATAATGGTTAACCAGCTGCTCGTCCCCTGCCAGAGAAACTGCTTCAGGATAGATTTGTCCTTCTCCAAGGACATTTGCTCTGTGAATGCACAAGGAAGAAATCAAATATACCAGGAACACTGGAAAGTTCTAGGTAATCATTTTATTTCTAATTTTAAATAAAATTCAGTGCTTTGACGCAATTGCTTCTAACACCCCGGAGATACCCAGAGACAGTCCTCGGTAGAAGGAAGAACATGGGCTCTTGCAGCAAGAGGTTACCAGTCCCAAAACCACCACTTCCTAACTAGGTGATCCCTACCAAGTCCCTTGGCCTCTCTGAGCCTGGTTTCTTAATTCATAAAAACTGAGATCAGTAAGCCTCTGATCTCATGGGGTCAAACGAGGTAATAATTTGAAAGTATTTTCTATACTCTGATAGTACAGACTTTTAAAAAGATGAAACTCATATGTCACATGGTATATACATTTACAACAGTGCAGTTTCCTTTCATTGCAGAGAATTTCAGCCACATTAGATGTTTAACAAGCTTTGATATGCCTCGACATGTAACCACCATTTTGTCTCTGAAAAAAATGTGAATCAGGGGCGCCTGGGTGGCACAGCGGTTAAGCGTCTGCCTTCGGCTCAGGGCGTGATCCCGGCGTTACGGGATCGAGCCCCACATCAGGCTCTTCCACTATGAGCCTGCTTCTTCCTCTCCCACTCCCCCTGCTTGTGTTCCCTCTCTCACTGGCTGTCTCTCTCTGTCGAATAAATAAATAAAATCTTTAAAAAAAAAATGTGAATCAATTTCCAATCAAACAATTAGCCCCCCCCCCTTTCTTTTAGACAAAGCTTGTTAGTTGGAGATTCACCTATTTTTCTCTGCTCGGTGTTACCTGGAGTACAGGGCCCTTCCAGGAAGGAACTGTAAAGGGCTCACTATTCCATGAGTTTGTTGACAGCAGGGACTATTTTCGTGTATCTAGCACACAGCACAGTGCTTGGCACAGAGAAGATCCAGTGAATGCTGGTTGAGTTCAGCTGTTGAACAGACTGACAGATGCGTATGTATTATTTGGCAATGCTCTCGGAGCTTCTCAGGCGTCATCTGAAACTGGCCCCTGTATGCCGAGGGCAGGGGAGACTGAAGAAAGCCAGCCTCTCCAGGTTGATAGATGGCAATTTTATGAAGCAAAGGAACTTCCACATAAGGCTTGTCTTGGGTGGCAGCAAGATGAGTAAGTCCTTGCATCTGCCTGTCACATCGGAAATTTACAGAGACCCTAAGTAGGTTCAGTCATGTAGACTATGCAGGTGTTCCCAGTGCCACATCACACTCTCAAGGCTATGTCCTTGGAGCAGCCTCTGGGAGTGGGAGAGGCAAGTGGAGCCCCCATTTCAAGGGCAGAGGAGGGGATGAGGAGCCTTGGATTGCCTGCAGCCAGTTCATGGGCCAACCAGCAGTCATGTCTTTCAGTGACCTTCCTTGACACTGTGACAGTATAGTAAAGTAGGGGCCAGGCCTGCAGCTGGCAAGCCTTGAGCAGAGACTTCTGGCCAGGAGATAGCAGTGATCACCGAGCAGAAGGCAACAAGGCCAGTGGTGGAGGTGTGTCTGTTATTTGCATGTAAAGGCAGAGTACAGTTCTCCCTCTGTGAGGTTGTGTATACTTTTTTCTTTGTATCAATGTGTATATAGATAGGTGATGGGAATTTTGATGGCTAGTTACACAGACAGGTCTATTTAATAACATTTTGGGTAAAATCTGTTTGTTAAAAACAATCCAGATCTCTTCCTTTCTCTAATTGTGAAAGTTTATCTACTTTGTCTTTTTATTCCAATTTGGCTTTTCAATCAAAATCTAATTTTACTTACTTTATCATCTTAACACAGCTTATAAATATATATATTTTTAAAAGGATTAAGTGATAGATGAAGAAAAAAGCCAGTCTGTTTGTAAATATATTAGTGTGTTTCATTTGACTCAGATGCCTCCCTGGTCTGAATTAGGCTATAATGGGGCCAAACACTGAGCTTAGTGTTGGTTTCGTGGGGAAAAGCCAAGTAGTCAATTTTAATTACTTGTTGCCATATCCTTAAACAATGCACCAAGCGTGGAAATGTTCAAAATATCTTTCCTTCTGTCTGATTTCACTTTAGTCAATCCAAATTTGGCATCACTGCTTTCTGAAATATTTTTGATTTTAGAGCAGTTGGTGATTTTAATAATTTAGTATAAAGGAGAGAATGAAGAGAAAGAGATTGGAATGTAAAGCACAATGGCAAAAAAGTTAATTTAAAGTGATGTTTGGTTAAAAAAAAAAAGGTTCCCTTTGCAATGCTGTTGTGTAATTGAACGGATTAAGGGAACTTACGGGAACTTCACGGGTGTCTCAGTGGAGGTCTCTGAGGTCAGCCCTCGGCTCTTGTGCCTCATGTTAAACAAGTTTGTCAATTTTCCATCAGATTGATTTTTCTCACAGGTCTGAAGGCCTTGTCTTATTTCGCCTTATTTCCACAGGGGTTCTTAGCATTGCAAACTTCAATTTACTTTTGTTTCAAATTGTGAAGAGTGATTTTTCTCTCTCAGAGATCATCAAAGAAGAAACTCTGGAATTGGAACACCCTGTTTAATATGTAGACCATGTTGGTTGTCTACCATTTTCTTTCATTGTTTTTTTTTCCTATTGGAATGAATCGCCCTTTTAGGATAATCGTGTTTATCCCATTTACCTGGAGTTGTCTTTTGCATTTGATTTTTTCAAATATTTACTTACAACAGAGGTTTTGAAAAAGATCAGGTGAGTTGCCCCTTTCAAGATAAGTTGTTAAGTGACTATGGGCAGATTCCAAATAGACCCCTGGGAAAATACAGAGACTTACTAATATTTAAAAGTTGATCTACCTGGCCCAATGACATCTGCAAGAACTCAAGCACTGAGTAAAGAAGCTATTTCTTGCCTCTTAATTTTTAGTTCCTTTGTGATAAATATTGGATCTCTCAGGGTTTCTTTTTTTCTTTTTTTTTAAAGTCGTGTTCTGTTACTTCCAAAAAAGAAAAATCACTTTTACTCCAATTAAAAAAAAAAAAGTTCCTTAAAATGACTTTTAGTCTTATGACTTCCTTTTGAGTTTTTTGGAAAGCATATAAGAAAAAAAAAAAACACATTTACATAAGCAGAATCAATTATGTCTTTCATTGCTGTCCTTACACGTGCTTGACTATTTCTTATTTAAATAGGAAACCACAAAAATATACACATCGTACATTTTTGTTTTCTTAAACTTTCAAACATTTTCTTCACATGCTTGCTCTCATTTGTTCCTCCCAGCAGTGCTGTGAATTAGGAAGAATGAGTATTACCAACCCCCATTTACAGATGGCATGAGTATGTCCTCCCCCAAAATGTATTAGTAAATATAGAGTTGGATCCAGAACTCAGGTCTTCAGACTCTTCAGCCTGTGTCCCTTCTACTGCATCCTCCTGCTTGAAGGAGCTTGTCAAAGACGCTGGATCCCTCAAATTGATTCCCTGGCAATTTTTCTTTCAAAAAAATGGAAATGGTTTCTTCATCCTCAACACTACAATCACTTCATCACATTAATGGAGAAAATCTTCTCATTTCCAGACTTCTGACAAATAGTTATCAGTGGATAAATGAACCCTGCTCTGTCTCTTACCTGGTAATTTATTAGCTGTTTTCATATTAATAGGGCCAATCTTAGGAGGAAGCAAAACAGGTGTCCGTAATGCCTGAAATTCCACTATTATAACATTGACTTCTTTGCCTGCTTTTGTCCCCATTGGAAATGCAAATAATCCTCAGAGAAATATGAAACGTTAAATAAAATTTTACTGTGTGCTAGTCTCTGTGGTTATAGATACAAGTAATAATAACATGTACTGAACTCTTAGTACCACCAGCCACTGTGCTGAGCACCCACACATGTCTCATTTAACTATAAAGTAACCCAATAGGTAGGTTCTCTTATCATCCTCATTTTACAGATTTGGAAATTGAGACTCAGGTTTAAAAGTGTGTTCAAGGTTCACAGCTAAGTGAAGAGGTAGGGTTGAGATTCTGAACGCTGTCGGCCTGGCTCCCAGTTCTTTGCTTTTAGTGATCACACTCTAGGAATCAAGTTTCCTGCCCGGGAGAGACTCGGGGTCCAGTCAGAGACAGGATGGTGTGATGGGGGCAGAAAACCATGGGACCACAGAGGAGGGAGTGCCTCACTTTGCCTGTAACAGAGAAGGCTTTCCAGAGAGGAAGATGGAGGTCTGGGTCCTGAAGGATGGTAGCAGTTTTCCAGGAGGCTGAGGAGTAAGGTGGAGAGGACATTCCAGGCGGAGAGAATAGCCACAACCAAACAAAGGAACATAAAATATGTGGGGTGCTTGGGAACAGCAAATTATTTGGTGTCATTGGAGCAGAAACATTTAGTAGTGGTAGCACTAATAGAAAATAGGTTGAAAAGCTCTGGTAAGTGCCAAATTACCAAGGACCTAGGATGTTCTGTGCTGGAGTTTTAGAATTTTTCTTTTGGAGCAATAAGCATCCATAGAATATTTTTAGGAAGGTGAGTATGATTGGGTTTGTGGTAAGAAATGGAGTGTGGAGCAAGAATACCATTTATTAGACTGTTATAATAACCTAGAAAACATAGGACTGGCTGTGTTAGTTATCCATGCTGTATAACAAATTATCCCCCAACTTAGTAGCTTTAAACAATAAACATTATTTTACAGTTTCTATGGGTCAGGAATCCAGGCATGGATTTCTGGGTGTTTCTGACTCAGGGGCTCTCACAGGGTGCCATCCAAGGGTCAGCTGGACTGCAGTCTCCTCAAGGCTGGACTGTGGGATGATTGATCCTAGGCTCACTCACATGGCTGTTGGAGGGTCTCAGATCACCCACTTCCAAGCTCACTTGTGTGGCTGTGGCAGGCTGCAGGTTCTCTTGGGTTGTTGGCCAAGATATCAGTTCCTTGCCACATGGGCCTCTCCACAGACCTACTCACAACATGGCAGCTTGCTTCCCCCAGAGCAGGGGCTCTAAGAAAAAGAGAGAATGAACAAAGGAGAGAGAGAGAGGACGAGGGAGCAAGAGAGGGCAAGCAACACAGATGCCAGAGTCTTTGGGGAACCTAACCTCACCATTAATATCCTGTAACTTTTGTTACATTCTATTTGATAGGAGCAAGTCACCAGGTCCAGCCTACTGCAGGAGAGGGGATTATACACAGGCGTGAATACCAGGAGACAGGATTGGGACCATTGGGAGCCGTTTTAGGGGCTGCCCACCACACCAGCTTTTTAGAATGTTGATTTTGAGCTGCTTTTGGGGCCTTAAAATGCTGATGTCAGTTGGGTGGTTGAAAATATAGGTTTGAAGTTGAAAAGGAAAGTTGGATCAAACTATAATTGTGTGTGAAGCAGTTTTTTTTTAGATTAACTCAATGGCAGCTGTGTTTGAATGTGGGGCACACCATAGATACATTCTCATTTACTCAGTAAATATTCAAGCACCCTCTGTGTGTAAGATGCTATGCTAGGCCTTCAGGTAATAATTTGGTGTGTTGCTCTTCTGTTTCTTAATGGGGCTCAACCTCTTGTGGTCTTATAAAAATTAAAGGCTTTTTAATGGCATGAAAATATGAGGTTGCAAGCCCTCATACTCTCCTGTAAGTGGTCCATATTTTCGCCAAAGGCATCTTCGCTGTAGACATCTCTGCTGCAAGCATTTTCACCGCACACATTTTCGCCGCATAACTAAGTGGCCATAAGGCAATTTTGCTGTAAAAAGATAAAAAAATAACTGGTTGACAGTTTGGTTTGACAGTTTGGTTTCATCAACTGGTTGACAGTTTGGTTCCTTTCTCCACTGACACAGTACTCCCATTTTATATAAATCTTAGCCTTTGTGGTGGTCTATACAGTGGTGCGGAGTTTTGAACCCATGTTTCCCATAAAATTTTGGAACACCTATCAACGGACATGTGACAATGTATCAACAACAAAGAGCAGTGGAGAAGATTTTCATGATGCAATACAAAGCTCAGTTACAAATACACATCCTGATATTTGGAAACTGACACCTCTCTTTCTGAAGGAAGAGATTTTAGCAAAAAAAGAAAAAAGTGTGATGCTAAGCAAGGAGATGAATCAGCAAGCAAAAAATAATAATAATAGGGGCACCTGGGTGGCTCAGTTGGTTAAGCATATGTCTTCAGCTCAGGTCATGATCTCCGGGTTGTGGAATCGAGTCCCGCCTCAGGCTCCCAGCTCAGTGAGGAGTCTGCTTCTCCCTCTTCCTCGCCGCTCCCCCTTCTCTGCCCCCTCCTTCTCTCTCTCAAGTAAACAAATATAATCTTAAAAAAATAATAAGTATAGTATTATAAATGAAGGACTTAGAAGACAAGTGCTTAGGTAAAACGCACAGAATAAAATCAGTTATTTGCATAGCATTGCCATGAATCTACACACATTTTAAATGTATTCAAATAATTGTATTTTGCAATAAAGTCCTTTTAATTTCATTATTCATTTTTCATGTTTCATTATGTCCTTTTAAATGAATGTCTGCCTTTTATTTTTTGTGATTTTCTTTTACAACAAAATTGCCTTAGAGCCAATTAATTATGTGGCAAAAATGCTTCCAGCGAAAATGTTTGGGGCAAAGATGCTTCCAGCGAAGCTACTTAGAACCCCTCTTGGAGTATTGCCTAAACGTGGCCAGAGGGAAGGCCAGGCACTGGGAGTGATGACCTTGGCACATGAAGCAGCTCCTATAACCAGCCCACAGGAAGCGCCAGGCTAGGGAAAGGCTGCGCTCAGATGCAGCTGAACTCCACCAGGTACAGGCTGATCTAAACTAGCAGCCTGGAATGCAAACTCCCGAGGATAAGGAGCCTATACCCACTGCTGCCTTCATCTCAATGAACTTGGAATAAATTGTTTTGCAAGAACCACGATTTGACTATGGCAGAGTTTACGGTTTATAAGCCCAAATACCAATGATAAGGGCGTTTTCTGCTTCTCTTTACTCAAAGTGGATTACATACTTAAAACAAAAAAAATGAAGTGATCATTTAAGGCCATTTCTCTAGATAATTTAAGCACGTTAAATCTGATTACAATGACACCATTACAATGATAACAGCCCGTATAACAGATCTAATGTCCAAATGATGATGTACTTCTTGCAAACAATATTCAATATTCAAAGCAATTAGACAGTGTCTTAAAGTTTGTTGAAATTGGATTTTACTTATAGCCAGATAATTAAGACAAGTCAGTAGCTTTCCTGAAATCTCCAGAAAATCACTTCACTTACCTCCTTGGGGTATATGTGAACAACTGAATCTCCATGCAACTTAAGAAACAGTCCCTGGTGTCTCAGAAAAGTTGTAAGTACCTCACACTTTGGTACAAAATCCAGTTCATTATTCAAGAAGGAAAGAAAGTACAGCCATCCTCAGATAATTAAATGCCTAGCCTGTCAACACTCAATGTGATACATTAACACGTGAGAAAATACGTGACTTACAACTTGCTGGAGAGATGTATGACTAAAGCTGTACACAGCCAAGCTTTGGGGAAAAAATATTGCTAGAGCCAGGGAAGTAATATCACTGTTCTACCCAAATATGACTCAGGTCCTTCCATGTGGCTAATTTAATTTATATCCTGTTAGGTTTGTCTTTGTTTCCCCATTCAAGACCGCTGCATTGTGTGACGTGAGCTGTGGCTCCAGCTGGAAGGTAGAGCCCTACCTCTGTGTGCTTTTCTCCACTGCGACTTCTTCTTCAGCTTCATGGAACCATCTTGATGTCTGGCCTAGCTTCTTCTAATCTTTACTCCTCTTTCTTCATGTACCTCTTCATCCAGCTTGACTTGCAACATGCTGATGGTTGAGGTTATTGTTAGGACCAATGTTCCAAATCATTTGTGTCTCACAAAAATCTAGCAAGTAGTTAAAGCTGGTGTCCCACGGGTCTCCACATATTTACAACACTAGTATATTTCGAATATCTGAACTGAGAACATGGTCTGACTTGATATAGGAGTATTATAATCATACCTTATATTTTCGAAGCATTTTAAAAATTTCCAAGCCTTCAAATTTATATATATATGTATAGAATATGTATATTTAAATATATATTAAAATTTTATTATATTTAAAATTTTATGTTATATATATATTTAAACATATAGACAATATATATTTAAATTTTCATTGATACACAAGACAAGTATTACTGAGTTTATATTTTAAATGAAGAGATGGTCAGAGAAAGTTGAATCATTTATCTAAGTTCAGACACATTTGGTGACAGGGCTGCAATGATATATTATTCCTTTCCAAGGAAACTGGTAAAAAGAAATTCACAATACCTCTCCTCCCTGTTTTCATCAGTCAGGGCAGCAAGCATAAGCCTCATGCTGAACAGATTCTCAACAAAGTCCGATCTTCACTTCCTGCTCAAGTGCTCCGTCACGGTTTTCTTCCTTGCTCCTGCCCCGGTTCTCCACTGCTCACCCGGCATCAACACTTTTACCTTGCTGTCTAGGATTGCCATATTCAAAAAAAAAACCCCACACATATATGATCTTTTCTCAGAGTGCTCTCTTTAACTCTCTCCCTTAATTGACAATTGGATCTTCCCCAAGGATTTTGCATCCCCTATCTCTTTCAAGACCTGGCTATTAATTCTCTCCCATCTAGTATGCCTCAAGGCTGGCAGGAAGGCTGAGTCAGTGCTCTCTTCTTCCTGCTGCTATGCCTTGACTGTAACTCCTCCGCCTTCTTTCCCTGCATGCCAGTTCCATTGGGAATGATATCACACAGCACTGCCACCCTGTTCTTTTTCCAACCACTCTGTGGACCTATGGGTTCCTCCACTTTATCTTTCTTCACTTTTTTTTTTTTAAGCCCCCTTAGTCTCCTTGACTCCTTGATGTATCTTTTCAAAAATAACATTCTTTCAAGTACCCTCAACTCTTGTGTACCTCTGTTTTCCTTCATGATGCCTTTTCTGACCATCTGAGCCCATAGACACTGTTCAACACTAAACTTCCATATCAGCTCCCATCACTGCCATTACTACTGCCCCCACTACTAATAACATTGTAGTGACTACAACCTGTATTACTGCCACCCTCCACCATTTATCAGATGGGTACTCTGTGCCAACCCTGTGCTAAGTGCTTTCCATGAATTATGTTTTCAAATCTTCACAACAACCCTATGAGGGAGGTACTATTATTATCCCCACATTATAAATGGTTTGGGATTCAGTAAAGCTTGCTGTCTGTAGCCCTTACTGCGCACTTACATGAATTTTTAATGCATTGGCCCACACTCAATAGCTCAATGAGTTGTCATCAATGAAGGTGACTTCAATGAAATGCAGCTCATTTCAAGGAGGATCAATTATACACCAGGTTTATACCAAACACTGGAGATACAATGATAAACAAAACAAATAATTGCTTCTTCAAAATTTGTGGTAGCCTGGTGAAGACAGATAATTAGGCATGTAATTGCAATCAGGCAGCTCATATTTTGGGGACCAGGACAAGAGTACAAATAAAAGACCACATACCATACACCTAAATATTTAAAGCTAATAAGCTGTTAAAATATGTTCTATTTCCCTGACAAATATATTTTGTAGAGACAAAATTGAAAAATATAAGTAAAATTATAGGCTTTATATGATTTAAAGTGGGTGAAATGTCAAAAATGACTGAATTAATTGTTATTGCATATGTCTGGGTGTTCTGTTGATGAGCTAAAGATGTTTGAATGAATAGGGGTGCCTGGGTGGCACAGTGGTTAAGCGTCTGCCTTCGGCTCAGGGCGTGATCCCGGCGTTATGGGATTGAGCCCCACGTCAGGCTCCTCCGCTGTGAGCCTGCTTCTTCCTCTCCCACTCCCCCCTGCTTGTGTTCCCTCTCTCGCTGGCTGTCTCTATCTCTGTCAAATAAATAAATAAAATCTTTAAAAAAAAAAAAAAAGATGTTTGAATGAATAAAATAAAGATGTACATAATTCATAAACTATCATACATTTATTCCATAAAATTTTTTCCTTCATTTTAACAAAACCACTAATTAAGATGTTACAGTTAACATTTTCATATAATTTGTGTTCTGCTAAGAGTAATGTCTAAATATCTTAAAATATTAAGATATAATTATATTAGCTTACATTAAAAATTTGAATTTATTTTCATAAAAATGCAAATGAAAGTAAAACTTTAAAAAAGTTAAAATTTTTTTTAAATAATTTAAATAATTTTTTAAAATAATTTTTCTTTCAACAGAAGGTAATATGGTGGTTGGCAGGATTTGGAAAGAGGAGAAAAAAGGGAGTTGTTTTTGAAAGGGTATAGAGATTCAGCTTTGCAAGATGAAGACGTTCTAGAGATCTGTTGTTCGACAAGATGCATGTAATAACACTACCATACATTTAAAAATGACCAAGATGGAAAATTTTTTTGAAGATTTTATTCATTTATTTATTTGAGAGTGAGAGAGCATGAGTAGTGGGGGAGGGGGAGAGGGAGAGGGAGAAGCAGACTCCCTGCTGATCAGGGAGCCCCAGGGCTAGGCAGGGCTCCATCCTAGGACCCTGGGATCAGGACCTGAGCTGAAGGCAGACACTTAATGGACTGAGCCACCAGGCCCCCCTAAGATGGTAAATTTTATGTGATTTTTTTTTTTTACAATAAAAACATTGTTCTTTTAAGATATTCAAAATAACCTATTAAAAACACAATACAAATTATAATGATTTATAATTTTAATAATTATAAAATAAGCATTTAAAGGCTAGATTTTTATTTTAATTTTTAAACATAAATCTTATCATGTATTTTTATTTTAAAAAAACGATTTGTAGCTCTACTATTAAATTCCCACCTAGCTGCCAATGTAAAGCATCAGTATCATGCTTCATTCATGTTACATATAGACCCATGCCTATATACAAATTTCAGAGTGATACACATCAGAAGCCATGTGTAACTGTTGTGAATGCCATGTTAGTGTGTAAGTATCTTTGGAATCCCCAGTTGGAGTAAGAAGAGAGGCAAGCAAATGGACACTTGGTACCACTGGGAAATGGCGCCTTTAAGTAGGTTAGGTAAGAATCCATTGCATTCAAGCTGTGTGAGAGGACAAATTTGACAAGTTAGTTTGTCATTTCTCCTACCTAAGTGCTTCTGCTGTTGAAATCCTCCTTGCGTTCTGAGGCAGAATCCATGACTTCCATCTCCCACCTGAACATAGACCTTCCTGGCATTCGGATGTGGCACCATTTGTTTTGAGGACCTAACACGAGATGTGATCAAATGCTTCCCTGAGGCTTAAAGGTATTATTCAGGGGGCGCCTGGGTGGCACAGCGGTTAAGCGTCTGCCTTCGGCTCAGGGCGTGATCCCAGCGTTATGGGATCGAGCCCCACATCCGGCTCTTCTGCTGTGAGCCTGCTTCTTCCTCTCCCACTCCCCCTGCTTGTGTTCCCTCTCTCTCTGGCTGTCTCTATCTCTGTCGAATAAATAAATAAAATCTTTAAAAAAAAAAAGTATTATTCAGGAGAATAGGTATTTAAGAATGCAGATAGCCAACCATGTGCTAGCACTGAACTTTGGATCTCAAATGGCAGAGGGGCCCACAGAATTGTTAAGTAAATAAAATTTAGCATCTCCTGGCTTTCCCCATGTCTGGAGCTCCTTTCCTTCTCGCAGCTCTGGGAGTTTCTTACTTTCCACTCAGTACTCACTGTGGCTCCCTCTCTGTGAAGGCCATAGGTTTTCTCCCTTTCCCATTACTTTATCCTCTCTCTCCCCTCACAATAGAATTTCTGCTACTTCTGGTAAGAAACTGGCAGTTAACCTGTGATTTGTTCTCATTTGTTCTCACCTAAATGGTGTAAGAGTAGACAACATAAACAGGTTCCTTCCCAGATTAAATTCTTGAGTTTGATTGATGTCTTCTGGATTCAATGCCTTCTCCCCAAAGACCACTTTTTAATACTCAAATTTAGGTCACTGGAGGCTGCAACTGGGTGACATATTTTGGGAAAGATGGGCGGGTCTCAGCAATTCTAAAACATTTGTTATAAAGATGCCACAATTGTGAATTCTTTTTTCCCAGTTCAAATATTTTTAATCCACTTAAGTTAATTCTCTTCCACGTTTGCATTATGTTGGGTCCAATTTAGCCTAATTTTCAAAGGTCAGGTTGCTATTACTTTTAACATCCCTTAAGGAAGCTCCCTGTGCTTGGTATTCCTTCATACTTAACAGTTGATTCTTCAGAGACGTGAAGGAAGTCAGGAAACTGGCTGGGTGCCTGATCCTCCTCTACATTCGGATTCATGCATTTAATAAATTACACTTTGGACAAGCCTAGACCATCATGTGTCACATGTTCTTTAAAGTCAGAGAAACCCTACCTTATATGCTAGTGATCTTAAATAACAGCAATGGGAACATTAGTGACTATTGAAAATGCCATTTAAGGATGGCAAGAAAACCAAAAATCTTTATGAAAGGTAATGAAAGTTAATTTCCACAGACACTTTTCAAAATTAAATACTTGAGACACCTTACATTTTTCTTATAATTCTAAAAATAATTAGATCACAATGTGGATTAATTTCTTGTCACATTTAATTTTTAGACAAAAGCTGTTCAGTTGAGCACCAAAAAAAAAAAAATCCCCAAATGAAACCATTCAAAGAATATTGCCCCCTTTTTCTTCCCCTGGCATTTTTCTCCAAAAAGATAAAGGTTAGGTCTCCTAGATTTTGGACTGCAGACTAAGATGGGACTTTTAGTCTGGTTCCCTGTATCTTAAAAAAAAAAAAAGTCATTGTTGATTAAGAAAGAAATCCTCACATTAACTCCTTATAATATTATAGGTAATGGATCTGACTATTCAAAAAATCTTATTTTTAAGAGCCCAAAATGGAAGAAGAATTGTACATGTAGTGTCCCGGCAGCCATAATGAACTATTAACCCAGAATGACCTGATTGCTAAGATCTTGAACTCTACATTTAGAAAGATCTGAGTTCTGATCCCAGCACCACCATTCACTCCCTGGTGACACTAAAAATCCTGTCATCCCTCTGAGCCGTGGTTTCTTCAACTGTAAATTTGAAATACTAACACCTACTCATTGGGTTATTGTGAGCATGAAATAAGACAATAAATATAGAGCACTTAGCTCAGGTAAGGTTCCATTCATTGTAAAAAAAAAACTACTCTGATGAAGCCAGCTTGACTTTCGGGACATTATAAAATATTGTTCACTTGATATCAAATTAAGTCTTACAGGTAATGAAATGACTTTGACATAGAAAAAGTACCAGACTTACAGGGACCATCTAAATCCCAGGCCCTGAGAGGTCATGGGGCACTGCAGATTTAACCATGTGGTGACAATCTTTTGTGAGTTTCACCTTCTGTATTTCCTAGGAACTCTGCGACCCTTGAACTCCCAGCCACCTGGCCCCTCACCTGTTGTGGGGAAGCTCCCAAGAACAGAACGTAGGTCATGGGTGACAGCAGGGAAGGCTTTGTGGAGAGCTGGAGGGACCTGCTGCTGTGGCGGCACCTGTGGAAACATTCAGCAGCCTGAACTCGGCAATGTGCGGCTGGGGAGACCAGTCCAGCGGGTGGGCAACATCTGTTAAGGACAAAACCAGCCTCGTTCACTGGCTAAAATCTCTCTCAACAGCTGAGATGGAGGCAGGCTAGTGGTGAAGCCAGAAATCTAGGCCCCTTAAGCTTAAATGGAAGAGAGGATTTCCATTTACCCCCCACCCCCCCTCCTGCCACCACCTTATCCACCACTTTTTCTGCTTCCCTCTCTCTGGGCCACTCTGCTTTCCTCTTCTGCCACCAGGCTCACCCTGTGGCCACTCCCAGTCCATGCAAGGTGGTAATGCATGGACTCCAGAGTCAGACTACCAGAGTTCAAATCCCAGCTCTGCTACTCATTGGCAAGTTACTTCATCCTTTGATTCTCCATTTACTTACCTGTAAGATGAGATCAGTCAATATAATTTATTTCACAAGTGGTTATCATAGGCTCAGCGTCACAATAAACACCAGCTCTCATAACCCTTTAAGAAACAGTTATTTCCCTGTGTCTAGTGTGTGCAAGGCAGGTGCTAGAAGGAGGAAATTCAGTGGAGAAGAAACCCATTCTGCTGACTACACTCTAGAAAGGAACACACATCCATAAACAATTGTACAAGGACAGTGGGGATGTGAAGAAAGGATATATGGTGTGATGAGAATATATAACGAAGGGCTGAAAAAGGCTTCCCTGAGAATGTGGCAACGTGGCTGACATCTGAAGAAAGCATTGCCAGCCTCTGCCCAGCCCTGTCTATCTGCCCCTCTGCCTGGGCCCCACCGGTGCTTCGGGATTTGTCTGCCCTCCCCCTTCATAGTGATCTCTGTCCTACCTACCCTTGGGTCTTCACCTTGCCCATGAAAGAACCAGACAGTCTTTAGCTGTGTGTTAACACAGGAGGGCGTCCTGTTCCAACATTAGCATGCTAGAACTTTTGTCCACTTTGTGAAGGGTCCCTCAATGGCAGGCATGTCTACGCATTTACAGTGAAGTGTGTAGGTATTTGGGAAGTAACCTTGATGGGGTCATGGTTCAAGGATGAGTCCTTCATAGGAGATTTAAACTATAAGAGATTTAAACATTCAGGTCAGCCTACATGAGGTAAACAAGAAATGGAAGGATTCTTCAGGTGGCAATCAAGATCTGTGATACCTCATACTTTGTTCACTGTTTCCTAGACCTGCCAGAACTGCACATCCTCTTCTGCCCGACCTCCTGCTGTCCATATAGCCTAAACTCCTCTCCTCTCTAGAGACCTCCATGACTCTCTCTCCCCAAAGCAAAATTGGCCGCTCCACCTTCTACATCTACTGGCCCTCACTTGTCTGGCTGTCTCACCAGCCCAGGAGCTGATCAAGGCCGGGGGAGATCTCTTCACATCCCCTGCCTGACACATAGTGGCACTCAATTGATTCCTGTAAAATGACTTAATACTCTCTTTGGCCACCCCTGAAGCTCTGATACCATGTAAAGTAGAGCCTGAATTTTTGTAAAAGCCCTCAATATTTAGGAAGAAAACATTTCTATTTTATCATCTCCTCATTACGCTTTGGCTTCCAAATCTTTAACTCTTTCCCATATTTTCCTTATCCTAAATCCTACCTTCATTTGAACTCAGGACACATTCTTGGGGCTTTGTAAAATTTAATAACAGTGCATTTGACTATATATTTATTTGCCCCCAAACTGTTCTCAAATATGTACCTATAAAGAGGCATAGCCGAGTTGGGCTGTCTGGTGTCTCACTGCAGTGTCTCCCAAACTTCTGTCCCCTCGTTTAGCTGGGTGACAGCTTGCCTCTGTGGTCAAATCCAGCCCCCACCTCCTTGAGCCCTTCTCCCACACAAGTCAATCTCTGAGTAGTTATAGTGGGCAGAGCTGAAGTAGTGGCCACATGTCAGAGGTGGGGGGTGCAAAGGGGAGAAGAAGGAAAAGGGAGCGCTCCCAGCTGCATGACTGTCAGGGGCTTCTGGTGGGGGAGTCTGATGGAGTCAGGAGGTGAGAGGAGGACCAGCTGCTTAGCAGCTATTTATAAGACTGTCATATGGGGAAGTGTGTCTGGCCGGCAGAAGCAAAGGGGGGTGGCGGACTGAACTGACTCCTTATTTAGCTTTATGACACACACGCAGCCCAACTGTGAGAACCCACTCTGTGTGGAGACACCTGGTCAAATCTGCCACTGCCAGACGGTGGGAAAGAACATTGACATTTCTCAATGGGATTGAAAAATGGTGGTGCAACTGAATTTTCAGCAAGAACAATAAACTTTTTTCTATTTTCTTTTCCTTCCTTGCTCAATCTCTTGGGCCTCCCATCAAATGGACTGGTGTTATTCCCAACCCCCACAGCGAGGAGTCCAGGCCCCCAGCCTGATAATAAGTCAGCCCTAGTCAGGAAAGAATGGGAGTGGAGTTCAACTCTTCTTTAAGCTGGGCAGGAGCAATCAAAGTCTGGAGATTTTTACAAAACCAGCTAAACAGCAGGAAACAGTGTCAGTTGGTCTCCTGGAGTGGAGGGAGGTTAATAATGTGGTGCATTTGGGGTCCGTTTGGGGACCAATGTTATTTAATGTGTTTATTATTGATTTGGCGGAACAAGTGGATAGTACGCTAGTGAAGGCTGTGGAGGGCACTGAGTTATTTCACTTAGTAAACACCACAGAGAGTTGTAGAGAATTCAGGAAGGATTTTCCATAGAGTTAAAGAAATTAGAAATGAAAACGTCTTGTTAGATGATGTACTCCATCCCAATGGGCCAGCACAGAATTGTTGCCGACAATAGAAAATATTTCCAAGAGTTTAATTCAACCTCAATTTTAAATGCCTTGAGTGTGCTCACCTTCGCCTCAGAATATGGAAGCTCTGTCTCTTCCCTAATGCCTGTCTCAAATTTTTCTTTTTAAATTCCTTCTCTTACACCCCACAGTTATTCCACAGGGATGAGTGCTCTTTGCGGCTTCTCCGTATTTCTCTTTCTGTACGCCATAATAAAAGCAGACCATTAACATTCCTCCTGGCCAGCTCTGCTCCAAAGTAATTCTTTTATCTTTTCTTAAACCATTTTGTCATTTTTCATTTTTCCCAGTTTCCAAATCCTGGTAACTGCCTCATCTCCTAAGTTCCTTTTCGGGTCCCCAGAGTAGCTTGGTCCAAGGCCTGGCAGGTTGTCCCAATGGCTTCATCTCCTGTTCCCTTCCAGAGGCAAGAAAATGATGTGAATGTTTCACAAACATGTATTTAGACAAATATCTGTTTGGATATCCAGTGACCTGTGGCTACTGCTAAAAGTCCTAAAACCCAAGTGAACAGATTGAAAACACTTCTCCATCTTGCCATCTAGGCTGACCATCCGCCTTCTCGAGTTCTAAGTACCCATTGAGCTCTATCATCTGTGTTTCAGCTTGCTCTCCCCCTGGCGAACTGCTTTGCAGTTTTCAATTCCCAGAACAGGGAGTTCTAGGCTCCAGTGAAGCTGCATGAGGCCTGTTTTGTTGTTTAAAATATTCTTGACCATGCTGAAAGATGGAACAGCTTGATGAGAGATGGCTTTTTAAATAAATGTTAAATTGTTTTAAAAATTGATACTTCTCATCCTGATTGCTTACCTGCATCCATAGCATGGGTAAACATGATTTGAGGATTAAGTGTAATATATGTCCAGCCAAGACAATGGAGGAGGCTTCGACTTTGTACCCAATTTCAATCACTTGTTTTCTTCTTGTTGGTATTATCTTCCTATTTGCAGCCCTCGTCGTGTACAACTACTTATTGACCTCCCAACTCCAGTGTGGACACAGAAGAGATGGCACTGGAGAAGCTGCATGGAAAAAAAAAAAAATCTCCTTGCAGCCTTGTTGTTACGTGAGAGGAGTTTTACAATCCTTCCACTTTAGCACAACAGGCTTCTGTGTGGAGGTCTCCTTACATTGCCTCCTCTTGTCTGGGAGGAAATATGGTTCTCCCAGCCCCAGATAAATACTTAAGGGCTCAGAGACTGTTCGAGCTGGAGAGATCGTAAAGGTCATTTTAATTAGCCCCGGTGTTTCTAGATGCTGGAATGGAGAAGCACTGGGTGTAAGCTCTTTGTTTGAATGCATGAAACAACTCCAGCAACTCATCCTTGAGTAGGAAAAATTTTCAACAGATGTAAATAAAAGAACTACCACTTTTAAAGTAGTTGCAGCATGACTCCAAGGAGTACCTGCCAGCTGGTTTAAAGTGGATAGCAAGAGAGCTCAGCCCTGTTTATGTCTCTTATCAACTGTTAGTCGATTAGTTAGTTTCTCCCTGGAAATGTACCTTTTTAGCCCAAGTGGGCAGGTTTGGGAGCTTTTGCAGAAGGATACGCGAAGCTTTGGGGGAGGAACAGGGTGCTAGCCCAGCCGGCCGGCTCAGCCTCACCAACGGTGGGGGGTCATGGGGTGACATACGCCACAGCCAGATACTTCTCACGTTGAAAAGCACAAAATTCAAAAGCCGGTATCAAAAGCAAGTATATTTATGGGTTAATAATAGAAAATGAGTAACTTCTTATCTTCTGAAGTAATTTCCCATCTCCATTGCAACATCTACTTCTGTAGGATACTGGAGGGGGCGCTATGGCGTGTCCCCCAGATGCCCCTTCAGGACTGAGGGTCTTATGGGAGTACGGCCAGAAGTGGTAGCTGACCGCTGGCCCCAGACTCGCTCCAGGAATCGGCTCAGAGCTGGAGTGAACTGCCTTGCTCCAAGTCACATCTATGCCAGGGAGGAGCCAAGGACTGGTGCATTTCACTCCCGATGATGGCTTCTCCTGAGAGCACTCTTCAATAAATTTCCTACACGCTCCTTCTTGGAGTCTGCCCCTCAGGGACCTGACCTAAGATAGGTATATAGGACAAGTATTATTATTGCCACTATAAAAATATAGGACTGGCAGCTGAGAGCAAACACTTCTTTCATAGCACTCATCATATTTTATTGTTTAATTATATTCTCTCCCACTCCAATCAGAAACCTTCAGAATTACTGAAACACTTTCTCAAAATGCATCAGCCAGTTCCTATCCTGGAGATGCTACCAGCTCTATTAGGTCTGGGCTGGGGTCGCAGTGAGTGTGTTTTGCAACTTTCCCGGCAACTCTGAGGGACATCCCTGTTTGAGAACACCTAGGTAGAAGGATCCAGTGTTTCTTGCTCATTATTTCCCTCCAGCACTTCAGACAATGCCTGGCGTATGGCAGCATTCAATAAATGGTAAATTAACGAATGAATTCCCTAAAGTCATAGATTGGTTCATAACAAAGGCCTAGCACTCCTGGCCCATTGCTTTCACTGCTGGAGGTATTAAAAAAAAAAAAAAAAAACCCACAACTTTCTTAGCAATATCTTAATCATCACTCCTTTGGCAATTGTTTATTTAACTTCTTAAAATTCCTCTCAGCAATGGTAACAAAAATAAAACCACAAAAAAAGCTGCATGCTAATGGGCTCTCTTAATAATTTCACCACCAAATTATATTGTACACTCTCCACTGTCATCCCCCACTTCAGAGTCATCTGTGCTAGAAAGATGATAGATACACATATTAGTCTCTGGTCGTAATGAACACATCCATTATAAAAGCAATAGTAACTGCAACAGGGATTATGTGCTTGGTGAAAACATCTCCAGTGTCTTGTAAACACCTCAGCCTTCTGGCAGCCCCCCTGTGGGCCTATTTACTGCCTCTACAATGCAAGGTAGCTACTGTCTAATTATACACAACTGGCTTGGTTAATCCTGTATAATAATAATTAAAAACAATTCATATTTTTTTTCTTTTACTCTCTTTATTAACTTTAAACTTTTAAAAGCCTCAGCGGTCCCTGTAGAATCAAAAGCTTATTAAAATATCAAGACATGCGAGCCTTTTCAAGTGCATATTATTACATTTGTTTTTGTTAACATGACAAGGCCCAAAAGAAACTCAGCAGACTTCTGTAGATCAAAACAAAGACGACGTGAGAGAAGCTGGAGCGTGTGTGCAATGTCACCCATAGTCATACTGACAACAGCAGGACCCAAGGGGCTGCCCTCAGCAGCAGCCCAGGTGGGCAGGACAACGTCAAGGGAGAGAGAACACAGCTGGGGGAGCTGCCCCACTGTGGCTGCTTCCTCAGGGGTGCCTGCCTAGGCTCTGGGGGCTTTGGGCTGCCTTGGTTACATAGCCTGAGGGAGTGGGGTCCAAGTGAAAGATCCGTCCTGAAGACAGGAGGGCTGGAGAGAGGGCAGGGAAGGGAGGAGAAGGCGCCATTCGGGGCTGCAGGCTGCCTGAATCCAAGTGGACAACTGAAGGAGGTGGCTGCTTGGCTCGGGGGGGGGAAATAAAGGAGTCTCACTTACATACATAAGCCCATGTGCACTTTCTGGGAACATATACACAATGGACACTCCATAGCCTCTCCATGGGCCTTGGGTAAAATGGTGCCCTCCAGGCCACATCCTTCCTTGATTGCTTTTCCTTTTTGTTTTTTTGTTTTGTTTTGTTTATTATTATTATTATTATTATTATTATTATTATTATTATATTACGTTAGTCACCATATAGTACATCGCTAGTTTTTGATGTAAAGTTCCATGATTCATTACTTGCGTATAACACCCAGTGCACCATGCAATACGTGCCCTCCTTACTACCCATCACCAGCCTATCCCATTCCCCCACCCCCCTCCCCTCTGAAGCCCTCGGTTTGTTTCCCAGAGTCCATAGTCTCTCATGGTTCATTCCCCCTTCTGTTTACTCCCCCTTTCTTCTTCCCTTTGTTCTCCTACTCTCTTTGCTTTATTTCACCTGCATCTGGGTTTGGGAGGCAAGGCATCAGGCTGAGTTGTGTACGTGGTGGGATTGGGTGGCCGGCCTCCCTGGGGTGACCTCAGGCCCCAAAGGCTCTTGGGTCAGCCCAGGTAAAGACTAGTTACTAATTCTCAAAGTGGACTCTTCTTGTTCCCTAACCACAAAAGAAATCCACGTATCCGATGGAGTATCAGAACTTTAGACTGAAATGGTTGGAGTGGTAGAGAAAGGAAAGATTCCCTTGCTTATCCATACTGACTAATTAGCACTAAGTAATTTTAATTGGTCTCAGGAAGCAGAGGAGAGTGTGAATCCACATAGGCCACACATAGGCAATTACTATTCTGAGCAGAGAAGTAACATTATCTACTGAGCACCTTTTGGGGTCAGGCATTGCGCCAGGTGTCTCATACATATGTAACCTGCTATTTGAGGTAGGGAATTATGTTACTCAAAGCAAGTACCTAGCACAACAACTACAACTATTTAGTACCTTAGTACCTATTTATTAAATGGCTTAACACGTAATCCTCACAATGATGTCATCTGAGGCATTAATATTCCCATTTAGCAGATGTGGAAAGTGCAGCTGAGAAATTTGCCTGAGTCCTTGCTTCACACACTTTCCCCCAGCTTTCAGGTCTCCATACCCTCTCAGTGTCCATCCTACCCGTCCTTCACCCATTCCTCCTCTTCCTCCTCATCTCTTAATTTTGGAGTATCTTCTTCTCTAAATTTACTCCCTTGGTGATCTCACTGAACCCCATGGCTTGAAATACTGGTAACTCCCTCGCTTCTATTTCCTCCCCCACATCCCACCATGTATATCCCCAGACTTGTCTATCCAACTGCCATTCAGCTTCCTCATCCCTGTGGAGGTCTATTGGATATTTCAATCTTAACATGTTGAAAATTACCCTGTTGATTCTCTCCCACCAAATCCACTTCAGGTATGCCCTCTGCAGCTCAGTGAAGGCAACTCCACCCTTCCTGGTGTTCAGGCCAAAAACAATGACACCATCCCTGGCTCCTGTCATTCTCTGGTACCCTATCCATCCTCTATCTTCAAAATATGTCTCACTTTGTACTTCTTGTCAGTCTTCCCGCATTCACACCCAGGTCCGAGCCTTCGTGACTGCTTGCTTGATTTATTGCAGCAGCTAACTGGCCTCCCCGCCGTTGGCTTTGCCCCCTGACACTGAAGCTAGATCATGCCACTCCTTTGCTCAAAATCCTACAATACAGACCATTTCACTCAGAATAAAAAAAAATAATTCAAAATCCTTCAACAACCTACGGGACCCAACATGACCTCCTACCTCCCTTACTTACAGACCTCATCTTTTTAAATTCTCCCCTCGTTCTTTGAACTCTAGCCATCTTATCTCCCACCTCTGTTCTGGCTGTTTCCTCTTCCTAAAATTTCCTCCATGTGCCTTAAGTCTTTGTGCAGACCCCACTTTCTCAATGAGGCTACTAGGACAGTGTGGCTTAGTCAATGAGAAAAATACAGAAACTGAGAGTGTGTAGAAATCTTTATAGCCACTTGACATTGGCCTGACATCCATGCCTATGGTCATTGAGCAATGTATAGACCAGTCGAGGCATTGTTGCCCTGTGGGGTGAGTCACACGTGTTGTGAGCTTGCTCACAGGTCGGGCGCAGTCAACCATGCATTGGTCTGCCACAGACTGAATGTCTAGGGCTGTTTCCTTGTCACGGTATGTTTGAGCACTGGCTCTTCTGAAGAGCACGGGGGCACTGCGGAGACTCTTCCACGTGCAACTGGGACTTGGAGGTTGGGGAAGAATTCTCTCTATTGTCTCCAGCCGACCAGCCACTTTGAAGCTCCTGCCAGTTCATTTCTCCTTTCTTCTCTCATGTTATCCAGAACCTTTATTCCCTTTCCCCCCCTAGAAGGTTGTATGTGATCTACTCACTTAACTTGGAGAGAGAAGGCGGAGAGGTAGAGCGAGAGACAAAGAACACAGCTGCTAATCTTGACAGCTGCTGCTTCTGTTACTGAAACTGGGAATTAACTGAATTGGAGAGATTGGAGAGAATTAGCAAGCCATGGGATGGACCAGCTGGGGATTGGCTTTCTTCAAGCTGGCAGAGATGGGACTTTGGGAGGTGGGCTAGAGAGGGGAGCCCCCTGCAGACCTCATGCCGGAGCACTCACCGTGGCTCAGCTGGAGCTGCTCAGGGCGATCAGTTTCCCCAGTTTTGCCCCCTTCTCAGAATCGTCACCTCCGCTCCCCACAGCAGACATTTTCCTCCTTTTCTTTCTATCACCTGTGGTAAAGTAGTTATCTTGATCAGGGAAGCATGAAGGGCTCTGACATTTTAATTATCATCTGTCTCCTTGAACAACAAGAATAAGAGGGAAAACAAATCCCTTAAGAGTTACCTGCTGGAGGGTTTTGCCAGGTCTCCTTTTACCCTACCTCCCGTAGAGTTAAGCAGGATCTGGGCTGCAAGTGACAGAAGGGGGGCCTGTGAAAATGCAGAGCTGTGTGTGGCCCGCAGTGTGGAGCCCACGAGGAGCCCAGGAGGCTGGGTGTGGCGTGGTGTGAAGAGGCTCGTACTGAGCGCTTCTATGGATCAGAAGTGAGTTACATAATTTCTCTTTGCTTCCATTTCCTAATCTAAAAGTGGGGCTCATACCAATATCACAAGATGGATATAAGGATTAAATGTATGCGTGACATGGACGTCGGCCCCTCAGCACAGAGACAGTGCCTTATAAAGAGATGCTCAGACAGGAGGCAGTGGTAGCAGGTGCTGTCAGTGAGTTATGTTTGTGTGAATTTTACCAATTTCTGGACACCTTTTACTCTCTGGCTCCCTCGGCATGCCAGGCAGAATAAGCTCCACTTCCCCTCTCAAGATGTCTACGTCCTAATCCCTGAAACCTGTGATTTTGTTCTGTTAGATGGCAAAGGGGAATTAAGGTTGCAAGTGGAATTAAGATTGTTATTCATCTGATTTCATAATGGGTTATCCAGTGGGACCCAATGTAATCACAAGGGTCATTAAAAGTGGAAGGGGACAGCCTCCGAGAAGGCCAGAGCGATGCCATGTGAGGACTCAGCCCTCCCCTTTCTGGCTTTGGAGATGGAAGGAATGCCATGAGGCAAGGAAGGCAGGCCGGCTCCAGAAGCTGCAAATAGCAAGGAAAGGGATTCTTCCTCGTGCCTCCAGAAGGAAGACAATCCTGTCAACACCTTGGGTTTAGCCTCATGAAATCCATTTCAAACTCCTGATTTCCAGAACTATAAGATAAGACATTGGTGGTGTTCTTTGTTTGTGGCCACATGTGACAGCAGCAGTAGGAAACTAAAAGCCATCTCACTCTGTCTTGTGTTTGTAGAACTGCACAAAGGCCGAGCTCTTGGGTCCTAGTCCGCAAACATTCAGCACGTGCTCACTGAGCTCCAGCTACGTACACACCATCGTTTTCAGGGCTGGGCGAGAAGCGAAGGGATGCATGACCTCAATCTGCTAGGTCTGACCATGGAATTGGAGAACATAGGCAGGTACATGTGCAATTGATGATACAAAGTGGTCGAAGACCTACAGGAAAGGAGGGGGCCTTTCCTATGGAGATAATGAGTTTGAAGGGCTGGCTAGTATCTGAGTATTTCACAGGCTTGACGTTCATCTGAAAGCATGTATGTTGCATGATGTCCATGTGGAAGATGCAACTGGTTTGACTTCCTGCCTTTATGATCGGCAGAAATAGACAATGGGTAGAAGAGAAGAGGTGTCAACACCATTCCTTCTTAGCTGACAACCCTAGGGTATGTCACTTTATTCTCTTCATCTATAAAATGTGGAAGATACCCAGAGGAATTTTATAAGGATTAACTAGACATTACCTGTGCAAGTACTTTGTAAACTATAAGGAATACATACAAATAAGCTTTTTGTCTCTAATCTCTTTTGTAAAAGTTAGTAGCCTATATCCAACTGGCATCCTCAATAGTTAGGCATAAAAATGCAAGCAACCTCTGGCTTAATCCACAAACTGTTAAAAGACTTAGGGCTGTTTTTGGGAAATTGTTAATTACAAATAAGTAGCTCCTCTCCTATAGCCAGGAATCTCTGTAAACACCAAAACAGGGCAGCTTCTAGAAGAGCACTCCTGGGAAATAGAAAGCATTTGCTCAGTATCACAGGGTAAGCAATGCATAGCACAGGATGGGAAAAGGCAGGACTTTGAGGATTCTGTCTAGTTATGAGACTGCCTTCATGCATGCTGGGACTTGAGGACAGCAGTCACTGTATATAAAGTTTCTCTGGGGATGTAAGGCTATATCTGGTATTGGAGCCTCAGGGTTGGTCTTGCAAGGAAGTACATAAATCTCTAGCAACTGGACTCCAAGGCAGTATGTGGTCTGACAACTATTTTTATTTCTTCCCTGGCCTGAGATGGTACAGGTGTGCAGGCCATCAGTTACCATAAGACTTTCCCAACAGTCCCAGAGTTCCCCACAAAGTCATCATGAGGAGCCTAGAGAAGAGTTTTGTCAGCTGGAAAGCAGTGTCTATCAAAGTGTGATTCCAGAATACCAGCATCGCCTGTTAGAAATGCAAATTCTCTGGGCGTCTGGGTGGCTCCGTTGGGTAAGTGCCTGACTTTTGGTTTTGGCTCAGGTCATGATCTCAGGGTCTTGAGATCAAGCCCTGCATCGTCATCTGCACTGGTCATGGAACCTGCTTAAGATCCTCTCTCTCCCTCTCCCTCTGCCCTTCCACTGCCACTCCCCACCCCCACTCACATGCACATTCTCTTTAAAAAAAATATATGCAAATTCTTGGCTTCCACCCCACACCACGAAGTCAGAAATTCTGGGGTGGTGTCCAGCACTCTGTCTCGACAAGCCTTTTGGGATGCTGGTGCCCGCTACTCCTTTAGAACCCCTGCTGCCCAGTTATGGCATTACTTCTTTTCCAAAGGTTTCCTGGCACCTCTGCCTCCCCATCTTGTGGTGTAGGACTCTTTCCCCTGGGATCCCTGTAAGAGAACCAATCGCCCCAATTACATCATTGAAAGTTTCATGTTACCTCCAAATGCCTTCGTTCCGGGAAAATCATGGTGGTTGGTCTTCCTAGAAGGGGCTTCATTAATGCTGTGGCTTGAGCTCACCAGCTTCTCTCCTGCTGGCCCCTCCATCTACTCTTAAGACCACAGCTCAGTTCAGACCTATACTGAGCCTATTGCTGCCCATGGTAACCTCTTTGATCAGTAGAAGGTAAAGAACATTGGCTTAGCTTGCCCAGCTGATTCAGCACTGGCTCCATCCATCTGTCCTTTCACTTGTTCATTCATGTGTTCATCTTTGTCTATACTCCTGCAACAAACACATACTGTGCAAGATGTCAAAGACACAGAGATAGAGAGCTTAGCAGTTTACTTGACCAACTGTGTCTGAGCTTTCTCCTCCATAATAAAACAAGAATTCTAGCAACCTCTTCATAGAGCTATGAGGATCTAATGAAATCAGAGATAAAAAGCAAACACCACAGGTCTGGCATACTCAACAAATGCTTGTTTTTCACATTGTGTCTCTCCCCTCTGATTTCTGCTGCTATTGCACCATAGTCAGGTACTGAGTATGTTACTCTGCCACTCAAAGTCCTCCAAAGGGCTCTCATTTTTTAGTTACCTGAGTGCCCGTTTCTCAGCCCTGCACTGACAGTCTTCCCCTGTGCTTTAGACACACCCTATCAACTCATCAATCCCTAAATGCTCTCCATTTTCAGTCATTTCCATTTGGAACATATCCTGTGCCTCATCTTTCCCACAAATACCTTCACAAAGTATTTTGAATATCAGTTGCTCTAAGAAGCCCTTCGTGGTCTCCTTACTTGGATATGAATATGGCCCTTAACCTATTTCATCTTGTATCTCTTCCTGGCTTGGGGAATATGCTTATCCTAGTATTCCTGCAGGGCCTGGCAGAGAGTAGGGGCTACATACAAACCTTGGGGCGGTAAACACATTAAGCCGTCATTATAAAGCATAATGACAGAGACAGGTATGGGGCCCTGTGGCCATTAAGACACGAGACCGGTCTTCAGAGGAGGAGGGAAGGCTTCCAGGAGATGAGGAGCACCTAAAGCCAGGTGGAATTTTGCAAGCTAAAGGATATTGGGTAACGTATTCTCTAAGGCCAGAGTCAACTCAAATGCCTACAGATGTGAGGAGCGCAACAGGTGAGTGAGACAGGCAAGGTGTGAGACATCGCAGACAGACCATGCGCTGTGGAGTTCGAAGGGGGCAGGACTCTTCCGGTCCCGCCTCACATTTCCTGGTAGGAACGCATACTCTGTGTTGCTGGTTGTCCAATTCTGTAACAGGAGGCAGAACTTCCGATTAGTTTCCAGCACATGTCCTTCCGCACCCGCACTCCTGCCCCGGTGGCTCCAGGACCTGCTCCACGGACGCTGGTTCCGGGATTGGTAGGGTTCTTTCCAGAGCCTCTAGTGGGATTTACTCTGACACCACAAGGATTTGGGAAGGTACAGTGGATTTCATAGCCAGGGCACTGTGAGTATCCCAATTCTCCTTACCACTCTTGATAATGTTAGTTTATTTCTTGATTGTGGCAAACTATACAATGATTTTTGTGACCCGATAGATGTATAAGTAATAGGTACACTTTTAATTTTAGTATATGAATATTAAGAACCAGACTCCGTTAGGAGAATGCTTTTCCAGGCACTATTACTAAACATAAAGGTAGAGGTATCGCTAAGATAAAATTTCTCAGATTTCCGCTTTTAATCTTGCTTCGTTTTTAAAGTGACATTTTGAGAGAATGCAGACTTGTTCTAAAATGCACCCTGCATGACACGCACTCACAGATTTGCAGTTGTGTTTGAAAAGATCCCCGGGCCTGTTTACCTGAGATTATTTTTTACTCTCTTTTATTTTGATTGGCTTGTCTTGCAATCCAGGGAAACGCTCAGCAGCTTATGTATCTTGAGTGATTAAAATGACTTCATAATAGAAACTGTACAATCTTCACATTGATGGATGTGAATATTAATTTCTGAAAAGTATGAAAATTTTTGTGAGAAAAATATTACAAAAGGTTGTTTATCCCCATGAAAATTTTAGACTATGTTTATTGAGATATCAGTGAGAAACCATGTGAGGCTTACAAAGATAAAAGAGTTCTTTAAATTCTGGTCTGTTTATTTTTTCTCAGCTAAATTGCTTCTCTACAGAGAATACTACTGACAAAAAGGTGAAAACAGGCCAAGAAGCACCATGGAAATTAATAAAAGCCCAGAGTGCTCTTCTTAATAGAAGGTATCCGCTATGTGTCCAGGATTTTCAAAAGTGAATGAATCCAGTGTTGTATAAAATGGTCCCATGCAGTATTTAACTTCATGGGAATTTCTGCCTTGCAAATATTTTCTGGTTATTTTAGTGAAATAGTCACTCATGCAACAGCTTTGAACTAGTTAACTCCTGGGTAGAAGAAATGCAGTTTATTTTGAAGGACAGGATTTAATAAAAAAAAAAAAAAAAAAAAAGCAGTTGTAAGCCACATTGACTTCTAGTTTTGAAAGACTTTTCAGCTTTTTAAGAAAAGAGAATTAGCATAAAGTATTTCCTGGGCATCTCTTAAGGTCGAAAACTGAAGAAAATTGAAATAATGGCCCCTGTGTTTGGCTTCCTTCCTCCGTAACTGAAAACTCTTCCATATGTTTGCTTTCTTACCCCTCCTCACCCCCACCCCCATCTCTTTGATTTCCGGGATGGCTGATCTTGTTTTCCTGTTTCTCTGTTTGGCCGCTATTGTTTGAGAACAGCAGGATGTCCATAGGAATCGCTCTGTGAGGACTCAGAATATCTCTGTTCTTTGGGATGTTTTGTCCTTGCATCAGTGACTAGAACTGAAAGAATTTAGGGGGCTCAAACCATTTACAAGGGTACAAAGTGCATTTCGTCATTTGCATCCTGAAGTCCACATCCTTCTTCAGATTTCAAATGAGCCAAAAATTAAAAAACAAAAACAAAAAAAACAGTTCTTTGAGCTGTGGTCAGTAACAAATGTGGCACGGAGCAAGGAGATAGCACCAGACCCATTCAGGGCCCGGCTTCTGCAATAGCAATAATGCGTTGACTGCTGCCTCTTTGGGCTCAGAAAACTGGACATACCACTTGGGCCATAGCTCAGACTTAGGTATAGGGGATTGACCAGGCCTGAGCACCTGGCTCAAATCAGAGCTTGTTAAGGGGCATCTGGGAACCACACTGAACAGACTTGCCTCATACCAGGGATGATTGAATGCTGAGACCCACTTAAGCTCCTTATTTCACCCAAAATCAGGGTAGTCATTGGAATTTTTTAAAGTTAATTTTAATTTTTATTCCACTGTAGTTAACATGCAGTGTTATATTGGTTTCAGGTATACAACATAGTGATTCAACAATTTCATACATCACCTGGTGCTCATCATGACAAGTGCACTCCTTAATCCCCATCACCTGTTTCACCCATCCCCCCCACCCACCTGCCCTCCAGTAACCATCAGTTTGTTCTCTACAGTTAAGGACATGCATTAGAATTTAAAACCCTATCAAACTTACTACATAAGTTCTTTTGTGAGGGCAAGGACCCTAAAACTCCACATCCCCAATGCACTCTATGCTCAAATTTAATTTGTACATCTCAAAGTAAGCTGTTTAAATGATAGACTCCAGCATTTTCTGTACCTATTGCCTACTAACTCCTAGTTAATTGATTTTCTTATCTCCATTGTGTTCATCTATGGTCTTAGATTTGGTCTTCCTCTACTTAAAATTGTGTTCTTCAGGAGTGATATGGAGTCAGTCATTTCTACCTTAGTAAGAATTTAAAACATGTATATAGCTTCTCCTGGATATTTCTATTCATCAGTAACAATAAGTTAAGCATACAGAGGCAAATTTCAATGGTAATAAGATCTAACATTCAAACAGGACTAAGAATGAACTTAGATTAGTCATAAACATTTTAGTCCTCTGCTGCAACTGTTCTTAGTTAGGGGCCTGACATCCTCTTCTGTTGCTGGAATAGCCTGGAGTGGCCAGTCATTAGTGTGATGGCTCTCTTGCTGTTTTCACCTAACCATTTAGAAGTTCTATGCTATTTCCCACATCCCTCCATAGAAATACTGTCCCTTGCAATGTACAAATTAGGTAACTTATGGTCTTCAAAAAGATAGAATAAAAAAGAGGCCTGAAGGTCAAGGAGCTAAGATTCACAAATCGCTTTTTCTGCCTTTATAACGTGGGTTGCCATGGTGATGGGAGTGTGGGAATTACGAAAAGTCAAGGAGATGCAAAAAAAACAACAACAAAAAAGAAACTTTTGTGATGTTTCCTCCTGAGTCTAGACTGAACCAAGATTATTGCTTGATTCTCATTTCGTGGTGAAAAATGGTCAGTAAACACACCTGGATTCTTCATCTTATCATCTTCTACCTTCTCTGTGCTACCCTGAGACCTTAATAGGACCAGCACTACCAGAGGGCTGGTGCTTCTATGGTTTGCATGTTAAATCTCCTTTTTAATTGTGGAATGAAAGACTGTTGGAATTTTAAGCCTCATCAAGTGTGTGGATGATTTTGGTAAGGGTCATGCAGTAGTGTGCTTGACATTGTATTGTTCAATGGGTAAGGTAGACCTTGTTGCTCCATCCTCAGGACCCCATAGCGAGAGGGGAGGGAAAGGAGAATGAGTCTTTCCTTGTCTTTTTCTAATAAGTGCAGAAATAAAACCTTTGAAATATTTTTCATTGACTCCATATTCTCGGTTGAGGGCCACAAATCTCTTACACAGAGAGAAGGCCAGAACTCCCAGTCACCATTTCATTGACCATTTGCTTATAGACACTCCAGGTTTACAAGGGAAACTAAGCAAATGCACATATTTCACGACTAGAGGAACTTGACTGCAGGGGGCTCCATGGAGCCCCTGGCCCTGGAGAGCTGGAGGGCACATGGTCTATGGATCAAGTCTGTCACTTAGAGCCTCGTACTTATGTTGGCCCTCCTGATCTTATTAGTCAGAAGGCAATAAAAGCCATTCCACGGGTTCTGTTACTTGAAGCCCATCTCATACCCACTGGGCTCTTTACAAGGGAGAGAGGGAGAGAAGCAGTCTTTGTCACAAGCTGGAGGAACTCTGCCTTGTCTCATCATACCAAGTGTGTGAGAGGGGACAGAGGGACTCAGGGAGGCAGATAAACATTTTTAGAGAAAAATCTGTAGAGGATATGTGTGTGGACAAATGAGCTTTAAACTTCTTTGTCTGCTTGAGTGTCCCACTCCCCAGAGTCTTAACAGCCTAGTAGCATCTGTGGTCTTGTTCCACATCGCAGTTGACTGTCCTGGTTCTCAAAACTCCTCCCAGAGCAGTTTCACAACCCCCAATGCCGACATGGTCCAGGCATGTAATGTCAACATATAAAAAGGACTACATAGGGATTTGGGGGAATTGGAGGGTACAGTGGGAATAGCTATTCAGGTCTAGCTGATGACTACCATGAGAAAATGCAATGCTAGATATTCCAATTCTTAAAGTAAAGCTAGGAATTCAGATTTTTATGTGTATCTCTCATTCTTAGAATGCTAGTTCCATTTAAAAAAAAAAAAACAACTTTATACCAGATATAGGTGGATGGCCAGTTACCAAATTTTCCCTGAGGCTTAGACATTAAGACACCACTATCCAACATTGATCATAATGAGGGAAACTCAAGGTAGAGCGCATCACTAGCATGTGGAGAAGGCCATGGGGGAGCTTATCTCGGGACACTGAAGCATAACTAAATCAGAGTACGGTCCCAAAAACTATATGTAGAATCCAATTGCTTCTTCCCACTTTGGTCCAAGCTGCCATCTCTTGCTTAGATCACTGTAATAATCTTCCAAGTCATCTCCCTGTGTCTGTAATTGTCCCTTAGCTCAACACTGCAATTAGAGAGATCTTTTCAAAACCCATCAGCTCATGTCTCTCCTCTGCTGAAAACACTGCAGTGGTTCCCATTTCTCCCAGACCCAAAACCAAAGGCCTTATAATTGCCCACAATGTCCTTGGTGTTCTGGCCCCATTCTTCTCTGACTTCATTTCCTACTCCTCTCTCTCTCTCTCTCTCTCTCTCTCTCTCCCTCTCTCCCTCACTCCTTCTGTTCATGCACCTCCCAACTTTGGGCTTTGCACTGGCTGTTCCCACTGACTTAGATATTCTTCGCTCTAATATCCATATACTTCCTTCAATGCAGAAGCCTGCCGGGATCACTTGATTTGAAATTGTCATTCACTCCTCCCTGGCACTCCCTATCCCCTTTACTCTGCTTTTTCTTTTTATCCATAGTGTACATCCCTTCCATCATAATATATAATTTATTTGTTCTGTCTGTTGTTTGTTGATGATCATTTTGCACTGGAATATAAGCTCCATTAGGGCAAGAATATTTGTTTTGTTCACTGATAGATCTCCAGCACATAACCAAGTGCTTGTATA
This sequence comes from Ursus americanus, assembly GCF_024610735.1. NCBI lineage: Eukaryota > Metazoa > Chordata > Mammalia > Carnivora > Ursidae > Ursus > Ursus americanus. The sequence goes on from NC_142131.1 coordinate 4,756,040, forward strand.
AAGTACAGTGGAAACACTCACTGTATCTTTGGTGCGAATTAATGAATGAATGGAATTATGCTTGGAAACCTATCTCCACAGAAGTCCCAGTGCCCTAACAGATTGTAATGCTGTAAAGAGTAACAGGTGCAGCCTGAGGCCTGTTGTGTGGCTGGATTGAATCTGGAGATTCAGTGACTCTTGAATGTGTCAAGGACCATGCACAATGAGTGTCGAGAGAAAATGACAGACTTCTTGAGTTTGGCTTTCATGAAGGTGCTACGGGAGCGCACAAGCCTGGAGAGGTTGGTCTGAAACACGTACAAGGAGCAGAGCCCCACGCTTGCGCTGCCTCTTTGAAATCTGGTTGAGGATGACATCTCCTTGGCAAAAGCTCAGTCCCCACAGTCCTGACTAATGTTCCGTTAAGACCTTGAGGTAGCAAAACCATTTCTCCCAGGAGCTCAGTTTGAGCCCCGGCAGAAAGACAGGCAATTTATCCCTGTGTGCTGGCAACTGGCCTCTCCTCGACATCTGTTCCTTTCATTTTTCTTGTTACCACACACATGCCAATTAATTTTTAACTCCATTAACACATACTTCCTGCCACATCACCCACCATCCCTGCTCTCTTCTCAGTGAGCTTCCTTCAGACCTACTCTTGGGAGATAGAACATTCACAAGGCACGATCCGAAGTGGACTTTACTGAGAGAGTTGATGGATTGGTGGAATCTTATTTCAGCGTCAGCCCACTACACACTTTTTGAATGAAAACTGCACACAGCACAAGACAACACATAGCTGACTGGCAGGACTTTTAACTTGAAAACATGAATTGCTTACCATTGCAGAGAGGCCCTACCCCTGACTGAGACTCCCCTCCTATCACCTACCCAACCTTATCCCATCTAGAGAAAACCTGTGATTGATGACTACTTGAGTAAGGGCCTGAAAGCCAGCCAGAGGCTGTAAGGCTCGGGAAAGGAGGTGGCTAGGAGCTGAGCTGTGAGAACAGAAGACAGAACTTAATTACCTTGAGGTCTGAGAAGACAGCTTTCAGCCTCCGGAACTCCTGAGTGTTAGGAAGGGACCAGATAGACTCACTTTAATGGCCACAATGGCAGAGGAAGTCAAGAGCTTCAAGGTTGGCCTGCTTGGGTCTTTCCGTTGGGCTGGTCTCACGTTCTCCTCAGTTTGGGTCACATCAGTGACCCTCCTTCCAGGCCTTCGCTCACTTTATGCTTCTACCTCCCAACCCAATTCCGTTCATCTCAAAAGCAAGCCATATGCCTCCCTCTTTTGCAGACTCTTCCTGATTATCCTTGTCCAATAAATCCAACATCTAGAGATTCCTTTGACTCCCTCATCTCCTGGCCATTCAGCATTCCATGCACTATTTCACACATATCAATTATTGCTCCTTCTACCTTATCAAATCCTATTCCCCATAATATAATGTTGTTACAATAATGTTGAAGTGAGGACCTCAGAGAGATCCAGGCTAATCAATGTGATATTAAGGAATTGGGGTATAGTTTCAGCGTGGAGAGCAATGATATCCACATAGAAGGTGTATACCCAAGTGATTCATGAGATGATCCGCTCAATTAAGGAAAGACAGTATTAGAACTTCTATTTACATTTACTTTTTCAATTTCATCCTTTTAAGATTTCTGTTGTATAACTTATCATACTTGCATTATATTAGCAAAGTAGTATAGGTGCATATAATTTATAAATAAGTTAATACACATAAATTAGAGGGGCTAGGTCAAAGTTATGTTAGGAGGGTGTGTGCGATAGAAAAATCTTTGAGATTACTGGCATAAGAGTCCAAACAGAAAAATAGACCTCTGGATCTGTCTACCTATTCCTGAATAAAATGAAGAGAGATCATCTGACTTCAGAAGGAACCAATCTGATGTATTTGATGTATTTATCATACAGTATAACTCCAAACCATTTGCATTTCTTGCTATGATAAGTGCTATGGCTTTTGAGAAATCTTCTTTTTTAAAAGTGTGGGTTTAAGATTCTAAATTATAGCAGTTTACTGATATTTATGAATTGTGGGACCAGAAATAGCAAATATTAATCTCTGAATAAGGGTAATCAATAAGTTTAAACTAGGTGGATCCTCTCAAGTCCTGAATTGCTAAATGGTGCTTTCCAGCTGTGAGGATGGGGGTAAAGGAGGGAGAACTCAGTGATGGCCACGAGACAGGTGTAGGAGATTGACCCAAGAAATGTTACAAATTTCATGTAATCTGATTTTGTAGTAAAGCGTAAACCACCAAGCCTGGGTTGTTCACACCCTTCACATTCCAAAGAAAAAAACTGGTCCTTGACTGGCTCCTGGGACATAACTTCTAAATCCTTGGAATATCCTACTTGATAAGAGGCCCTTTGTGTACCTGGGGCCTTGGGCCACCCCAGATAGTTTATGCTAATGATGTGATGGATGGTGGAGGCCTTGAGCCATGTTCTATCAGTTTGACCTTGGGAGGGGTGGGGTACTCCGGGCCCACATTACCAAATCCCAATAGAAACCCTCAAGCCTCAGATAAGCTTCCCTGGTTGGCAATATTCTACATGCTGTCACATATTATTACAGGGAGAAATAAGCATTGTCGGTAAACCCCACTGAGAGAGGGTAACTGGAAACTTGTACCTGCCCTATACTCCTTTTCCTGATTTCAGTGTGTATCTGTTCACTATAATAAGCTATAGCCATATGTAAAACAGCCTTTCTGAGTCCTTTGAATCATTGAATCTGAGGGGGGTCTTGGGGAACTCTAGCCCAGTGATGAGAGTATCTATGATACTCCATGGAAAAGGAACATGAAGCTCAGAAAGGTGAAGTGACTTGCCCAAGGTTGCACAGCTGGGAAATAACAGAGGGAAGAATCCAAATCCAGGAGTGTTGGATACTGAAATTTGTCCTCAGCTTTCCTGAATCAAATACCAGTTGTGCCACTTACTAGCTGTGTGATTTCATCCAAATTACCTAATGTTTCTGTGGCTTCAGTTGCTTCCTCTGTGAAGCAGGGATGATAAAAGCAGCCTCAAAGGGCTGTTGCAGTTGTGAGGATAATGAGGTAGTGCATGTAAAGATATTTGGAAGAGTGCCTGGCATATGGTAAACACTTAACAGTTATTAGTTTATGTAATTATGATGATGAAAGCAGTACTTGAGACTAGATTTATTCCAAACTGAAGAAACAGGCCACTAGCTATGTGTGCGTATATGTACAAATATATACATTTCGGCTATTCCTAGATCTCATCCCTGCTGCTCCTCTATGCAGTCATTTGCTTTATGTGTTTTGGTCCAGACTGATCCTTTCAAACTAAAGAGAAAGACCTGGGTGCTCTGCTCTTTCTCTCCCATGTGAGATGTAGCTTCCATTGCCAAAGGCAGCCATCTTTTCCTCGGGCTGAAGTTGATGCTGACGGTAGAGTGGAAGGACGGAAAGAATCTCACTTCTCCTCCTCCTTCTCCTTTTGTTGTATAATTGATATATAACACTGTATTAGTTTTAGGATACTTATATATATTGGATATTTATATACATTGCAAAAAAAAAGTGATCACCACAGTAAGTCTAGTTAACATCTGTTACCATGAAGTTACAAGAAGTTTTTTTTTTTTTGAGAAAAGGACTTTTCAGATATAGTCTCCTAGCAACTTTCAAATATGTAACAAATTATTAACAGCTGTAGTTACCATGCTGTACATTATATCCCCATATCTTAATTATTTTGTAACTGGAAATTTGTAGCTTTTGACCACCTTCGCTCATTTTTCCCATCTCCCACACCCTACCTCTAGGCAACCACCAATCTGTTCTTTGTATCTATGAGCTTGGTTTGTTGTTGTTTCTAAATATAAGTGAGGCTATCATATCAGTATTGTCTTTCTCTGTCTGACATATTTCACTTAGCATAATGCTGTCAAGGTCTATCCATGTTGTCACAAATGGCAGAATTTAATTCTTTTTTATGACTGATAAATATACAAAAGAAATATATATATATATATATATAAAATGTACATCTTATATATATTTATATATAAAAGTTATATATGTATCTCCATCTTTTGTATCCATTCATTTCTCAATGGATGTTTGGGTTATTGTCAATTCTTGGCTATTGAAAATATGCTGCAAAATATTCAAAATATGAGATGCATATATATTTCAAATTAGTGCTTAGTTTTCTTTGGATGAATACCCAGAAGAGGGATAGTTCTATTTTAAATTTTTGAGGAACGTTCTACAAGTTTCCACAGTGACTATATCAATTTACACTCTGACCAACCCTTCACGAGAGTTCCCATTTCTCCACATTCTCACCAGCACGTGTTATTTCTTGTCTTTTTGATAATAGCCATTCTAAGAGGTGTGAGGTGATATCTCATTGTGGTTTTGATTTGCGTTTCCCTGACCATTAGTGATATTGAGCTTCTTTTCATGTACCTGTTGGTCATCTGTATGTCTTCACTGGAAATATGTCTATTCAGATCTTCTGTCCATTTTTTAATTGGATTGTTTGGGGTTTTTGTCATTGAGTTGTAGGAGTTCTTTATATATTTTGGATGTTAACCCCTTATCAGATAAATGAATTACAAATATTTTCTCCCATTTCAGTAGGTTGTCTTTTCATTTCATTGATGGTTTCCTTTTATATGCATAAGCTTGTAAGTTTGATGTAGTCCCATCTGTTTATTTTTCTTTTTGTTGCCTCTGCTTTTGGAGTTAGATTCAAAAACTCATTGCCAAGAGCAATGTCAAGGAGCTTACTGCTTATATTTTCTTTTAGGAGTTTTAAGGTTTCAGGTCTTACATTCAAGTCTTTAATCTGTTTTGAGTTAATTTTTTTGTATGGTGTCAGACCGTGGTAGAATTTCATCCTTTTGCATGTGGTTGTCGAGTTTTCCCAACATCATTTATTGAAGAAACTTCTTCCCCTTGTCATAAATTAATTGTCCATATATGCGTGGGTTCACTTCTGGGCTCTTCATTTTGTTCCATTCATCTGTTTATACCAATATCATACTGTTTTGATTACTGGTTTGAAATTAGGGAGAATGTCATGAGCCTCCAGCTTTGTTCTTTCTCAGAATTGCTTTGGTTATTAGGGATCTATTGTGGTGCCATATAAATTTTAGGACTGTCTGTTTTATTTCTGTAAAAAATGCCATTGGAATATTGATAGTGATTACACTGAATTTGTAAGTTGCTTTGAGTAGTATGGGCATTTTAACAATATTATTTCTTCTAATTCAAAGCATGGAATATCTTTCCACTTATTTGTATCTTCTTCAACTTCTTTCATCGATGTCTTAGTATTATAAGTATACAGGTCTTTTACCTCTTTGGTTAAATTTATTCCTAAGTATTTTATTATTTTTGTATCTAATCATAAATGGAATTTTTTTTTAATTTTCCTTTTTGTAGTTTGTTACTAGTGCATAGAAATGCAACTGATTTTAGTGTATTGATTTTTGTATCTCAGGAGTTTACTATATTTATTAGTTTTAATAGGTTTGGTTTTTTTTTTTTTTTTTTTGGTGGGGTCTTTTGGGTTTTCTAAGTATAATATGTCATTTGTAAATAATGAAAGTTTTACTTCTTCCTTTCCAATTTATTTCTTTTTCTTGCCTAATTGTCCTGGTTAGGACTTCCAATACTAAGTTGAATAAAAAAGGTGAAAGTGGGCATCCTAGTCTGGTTCCTGACCTTGTTGCCATTGAGTATGGTTTTAGCTAGGGGCTTGTCATGTATAGTTTTTATTACGTTGAGGTACATCTATACCCACTTCATTGAGAGTTTTTAGTTGTAAATGGATGTTGAATTTTGTCAAATGCTTTTCCTATCTACTGAGATGATCATATGATTTTTATCCTTTACTTTATGTGGTGTTATATTGATTGATATGCAGATGTTGATCAATCCTCGCATCCCTCAAATAAATCCCACTTGATCATGGTGTATGATCCTTTTAATGTACTGTTGAACTTGGTTTGCTAATAACTTGTTGAGGATTTTTACGTCTGTTTTTATCAAGCATACTGGCTTGTAAATTTCTTTCCTTGTGGTGTCCTTGTTTGGTTTTGGGATCAGGGTAATGCTGGCCTCGTAAAATGAGTTTGGAAATGTTCCCTCATCTTGTGTTTTCTGGAGGAGTTTCAGAAGGATTGGTATTAATTTTTTTATTTTTTGCATAATTCAGCAGTGAAGCCGTCTGGTCCTGAACATTTTTTTTTTTTATTACTGATTTAATCCTTTTACTAGAATGTGTCTATTAAGATTTTCTATTTCTTCATGACTCAGTCTTGGAAGGTTGTATGTTTCTAGGAATTTGTCTGGTTTTCTGTAGGTTGTCCAATTTGTTGGCATAAAAATGTTCATAGTAGTCTCTTATAATCCTTTGTAATTCTATGGCATCAGTTGTAACTTCTCTTTCATTTCTGATTGTATTTATTTGAGCCCTTTATTTTTTTTTTTCCTGGTGACTCTAGCCAAAGATTTGTCATTTTTGTTTGTCTTTTAAGAACCAGCTCTTCATTTCATTGATTTTTTTCTATTGTCTTCGTGGTCTCTATTTCATTTATTTCCACTCTGATCTTTGTTACTTCCAGCCTTCTAACTTTGGGCTTCATTTATTTTTTTTTTTCAAGTGTTTTGAGGTATAAAGTTAGGTTGTTTGAGATTTTTTTTCTTAAGGTAGGCATTTATCACTATGAACCTCCCTCTTAGAAATGCTCTTGCTGCCTCCTGTAAATTTTGGCATGTTGTATATCCATTTTCATTTATCTCAAGGTATTTTTTTAATTTCTTCTTTGATTTCTTTACTGACCAATTGCTTGTTAAGAATCTAAGTTATTTATATGCAACTAATGAATCATCAAACTCTACATCAAAAACCAGGGATGTACTGTATGGTGACTAACATAATATAATATAATATATTATAAGAAAAAAAATAAAATAAAATTATTCTCATATTTAAAAGATAAAAAAAAGAATCTAAGTTGTTGGTAACGTTCTTGAGCCACTGAACTCTTGGATTCTGCCCTACTTTGAGATTTCCTTTTAAAAAGATAATACATTATGTTGTTATTTCATCGCTTTGACTTAGGGATTTTTGTTTATCTGTTTGTTTGTAACTTACAACTGAGAGCATCTTCACTAACACAACCTAACCCCCTCAGTTGATTTTCAACTTTGCTACTCTGTCGTGAAAATTCTAAAGACAAAGAAAATTTTCTTCCCTTCAGTCATCTAGGATTTTTCAGTTGCAGGAAAGAGAAAATCAATTCAGACTTACTTGACCCTCACTGTTCCGCATCACAGAAAATCCCTGAGGTAGAATGAACCCTAAGTGTGGTTTGATGCAGGCTCTGGCTCCATTTCTCTTTGTCTTCCCAGCTCTTTCTCTTTGTGTTAGCTTCATCTTCATCTTCCTTGCGAGGTAACTAAGTGGGGGATTCTATCTGTCACCCTTCCAGAAATCATTTCCCACCCCTCCATACCTCTACACTAGATGGAAATCTACTTTCATTTAGTGTGTAATAGAGATCCCCTTATCTCAGGGATCATGGTTCTGGGTCTGGTTTACAGGTAGGCATGTAAGCCACACCTTGTTTTAGGGGTGTTTGAGAATGACCCTTTTTCATCCTGATGGGAGGAAGGCATATGAGAGGAAATGATGCTTTTGCTTTGTGTCCCCTCGGCCCCTGCTGCGGAGTACAAATGCATGAGGATGGATCTGCTGCAATAATAAGGCCCAAGTGAATCATGGAGATGTTGCCTAAAAACCATTTAACTTAAGCCAGCAAACTCTTATCTCTGATGTACTTGTTTTTTAAACAATAACAAACTACGTTAATCAGGTATTTTGGTTGCTTTTCACCGAAAGCATTCTTGACTAGTACAGCCCACCAGCAGCAACCAGGGTTGTGTGCTTCCTTGTTTACCTCCAAGGAGAGAGAACCTACCACTAACTATACCCAATGATTAAAAGTCCTAAACCTCATTCTGATTGAACCATCCATGCACCAATCACTATGGCACTGGGGATGACATACCCCTGATTGCCTTAGTCCAAAATGGAGTCAATCTCTACCAAGCCAAAGTGTGGGGAGGGTGGAAGGAGGGGATGGAGGGAGAACATGTAATGATTTGTATGAATAAATCACAATGTTCATCACCACCTCCAATCACATAAGCAAATATTAATAAACACTGTGGTGGCCATGGAGGTTTACCACTCAGATGTTTCTTCAAAAGAACTTTCTGTGGACATATATTCAGTTGATGGCTTCCAGCTTTGGCACCTGTGGACCCACCATGGTTCTGTGCTAAGGCGGGAGTATTAGATTCCGGTCATTCCTGCTCACTGAGGGACTCGTCTATTGTCAGTCTTGCTCTTTGGCTCCCCATTGGCCAGGCTGAGGCTTTCATAGACCAACACTGTATTCTGAGGCTGCTCCTAATTGAGCTTTTGTCCCTCTCCTGTCAAAAGGGTCAGACCTGCATATTGGTCTGAGGACCTCCCCACACACTTCTGCCTCCTCTTTCTTTCCTTTACTTTGGACAGGCATTTCCCCCAATAAATCTCTTGCATATCTAATTCTTTCATTGCACCTGTTCCTCACATCCAAACTGATGCAAGCATGTACCAGATGGTTCAGTGCTACACATTTCTGAGCACATAATTGTCCTGAGAGCGAGTGCTTCTCTCCTGAGAGTGAGTGCTCTCTGATGGCCTCATTTGTCTCCTAGTCCCAGCCCTATGACATAGTAAATATTTTAGACTTTGAGGTTATACAGTCTTTGTCACAAGTATTCAACTCTGTTATCACAGAGCTAAAACAACCATAGACAATATATAAACAAGTGGGCATGACCATTTATTTTGTAAATAAAACTTTATTTACAAAAACAGGCAGCATCCCTTGGGGTGCCTGGGTGGCTAAGTTGATTAAGCATCCTACTCTTGATTTTTGGTTCAGGTCATGATCTCAAGGTCATGGGATCAAGCCCTGTGGTGAGCTCCTTGTTCAGCAGGGAGTCTGCTAGAGATTCTGTCTCCCTCTGTTCCTTCCCTGCCACACTCCCTTGCTCACTCACTCTCTCCTAAAATAAATAAATAAAAATCTTTAAAAAAACAAAACAAAAAAACAACGGGCAGCATCCCAATGGGGCCTATTGGCTATAGTTTGTTAACTCCTGATATAAAGGATTGATTGGAGGTAAAGGGAAAGTAGAGCCAATTAAAATAGTTTAGATGAAAAATAATGATTAGCTGATGTTGGTAAAGAAAACAAAATGAAGGAGACAGTTGTCACTTTCTTCATATTATAAAATTCATGCATGTTAATTTTTTAAAAAATGAAATTTATAGGAAAATGAAAGGAAGAAAAAAATCAGTCATAAAATCATGAGCCATTTTTCATGTGCTTTCCTTTCAGTAATTTTCTAATTTTCAGTAACTTGCAGTAATATTGCCAAATTCTCTATAGCAATGTATTATCTTTACTCAATGTTATTATTCATTAATATGTCCTCATACCATTAAAAGGTCTTTTAAGAATTATTTCCGATGGTTGTACAATATTCGACTATGTATTCTGTAATTTATTTAGTTATTCCACTATTCACATGTTTAAGACTGATTCTAGATCTCAACGGAAAGGGAACTGGAGATTAACCTGATAAGATTTGTTTCCATTTTTTTAGAAGATTTTTTTGAAAGATTTTAGTTTCCAATATTTGGGAAAAGTTTTAAAGGTCATGGCCTTTTTAGGAAGTCACAATAACATTAGCATATCCAAAACCTTGAGAATTCTGTAGTAAACAATGGAAACTCCTTACCTTCTTTTAACCCAGAATTTCCCAAATACACTTGCTTATTAAATCGTACTTCCCCTTACTTTGCTGAAGACCTATTGTATCCTCCAAGACTCTAATACTTCAAGGAAAACACTTTGGAAAAAACTGTTGCAAGGCCTTTCCATTGCAAAATGAAATTAGAAGGGAAGCACTGTTTCCAGAATGTTCTATTAAAGTTCAAATGATGTGGTAGCTTTAATAGGTAAACCTTCTGGAAGACAATCAATGGATGTGAATATAATGCATTTATTTTGTTTGTATTATTTCTAAAGAAACTTTTTGTTGAAATTAGGGGGGGATTAAAAATATGTCAAATAGAGATTATAGATGGCCCCTGAACTGAGGCAAGAAACGAATTTATGAATCCTGCCACAATTGCAGTCTCGAAGTAAATGAAAGAGTTAGAACTTGTCGGTTTAAGAGTTATAGATTTCTATAGTTAGAAGCAAATGATAAATGATGAGCATCGATAGGATAATTTCAGCATGGAACATAACAGCTGAATATTATTTATATTTTATTATATATCAAGGGTATTGCAGTGTTAAAATTTCATCTTGAAATATAAATCTAAAGACATATTAATCTGCACCTGCATTTCTGAAATAGTGAAATCCTCAAATGGAATTGGTACTTTGTGCATTTGTCAGTTCATTGATACTCTTGGCATTTTGTGGAGACAGAGAAAAAGAACATTTTCTATTTTCCAAGGAGTTATGCTTCGTATTTTTCATGAACTTACATTAGCAGGAGCCAACTGAAGATTCTTTTGTTGGGTATAGTGATTTCAACAGCTGTCTGTGAAAGAAAGTGACTATTTTATAGCCAATGACAAAAATTAAGTCTGCAATTCTAAACACGGGGAGATCATACAAAACACCTACATTGCCGTCACAAAAGGGCCAACTCCAGGCTATATTCTATTTAAACACCTTTTCAGACTGTCCTATTAGGAAGAAGGGGGGGGGTGTAATAAAGAGTCTGAATTAAATACCATAAGACGTGCAAATGGAACCAAAGCTCATATAACATTTCTAGTTTTGAAACTAGCCACCTTTACCATAAAAAGTTCAAAAGGAAAAATTAATAAAATTAGAGAATTACTAAGTCTTAACCCCCGTAGATAGTGTCCTTGACCTAGGTGATTAGAAAAGATGAATTGGGAAACCATGTACATGTTTTACACATAATCTTCATTCATATTTATATACATGCATATAGATGCCGGTGTATCTAAAAGATGTTTCCCAGCAATGCTGTTAGATTACAGTGTCACAGCAGTAAGCTCTGACGTGATCTCAACTAAGTCTGGAATGCTCAGTAATAGTTAAATCTGCTTTAGTAGACATTCCATTAAGCTTACTAACTCATTGCCTAAGCTCTTTCAAGACTGAAATTCTGAGCCCATTTACATTTTATTAGTGGTAAGTTGAGCTAGACTGCAGCATATATATATTTATGACTTCAGTTTACCAATCTTATTCTAGATTGTTTTTTCCAAGTATTTCTTTTCTGTGTAGAGTGGATTCCATTCACCTTCCTCTGATGGAACCAGATTGGCATTTCTAAAAGTCACCAGGGCTGTAGGAGGGAGTTTTGAATTTATTATAGAGATAGGAATTACAGATTTTTCTAAATATTTTTTTTAAAAAAAGGAAGTATCTACATTGAAAAATTGATCATGGACTCTTTTGTCCTTTATCTTCCACTGCTCCTCCTTTACCCTAATGCCGTCTGGTGATATCTGAGCATAGGCATAGGACATTGGGTCTCTGTCTCCCCATTTCCCTTGTCAAAAGTGCACATCATTAGTCTCCTCCTTCTCAGAAGGAGTGAAGTGTTTCTTTCAATATCATACTCCCATCCTATCTGAGGCTGAGACTATAATCTCCTGGAGTAAAGTTTATTTTCAAAAGAGCTAAAAATTCATGTAAAGAGCTAAAAATTCATGTAACATATTCTGTTTAGTAACAGAACAGATCCCAAGTATACAAAAGTAATGCAATGTTGGGATTGGTTTTCTAAATTAAGATTACATTGTGGTAGACTCCAGGTATGAACAGAGCATAGGTCAGCATTGTCTCCCTTTCATCCATATGAAAGGAAAAGTAAACGAAACAAAATTTCAGTGAACATCATTTTCAGTGAGAAGATAGGAGACAGATATAATCAACAAATTCAAGGATACGTATGAGTGGCATAAAGCTTCTAGAGAAAGCATAGCAAATATCTTTATGACACTAGGAATAGGAAGGATTTCATAGACAGGACACAGAAAACAATTAGAGAAAATATAATGAATTAGACTTCTTCTGAGTCAAAACTTCTGCTCATCAAATTATACTGTTAAATAAATAGACAAACCACACACAGGCAGAAAATGTTTGCCTTAGTTATATCTGGCAAAGTGCTTGTATTCAGAATATGTAAAGAACATCTATAATTCAATAACAAAATGCCAAATAATCCAATAAAAAATGGACATACTCAAAGTTAGCTAAACTGCAAGGTCTGAGGGCACAGTATTCCACAATCACTCTCACTTCTGATACCAATTTTAAGTTTGGTGGGAGATGGTTTCCAAAACCATCTTCATGTTCAGAAATTCTCTGGAAGTACTCACAGAACTTACTGAAAGCTATTATACTCTTGGTTACAATTCATTACAGAAAAAAAAAAATAAATAAATACAGAAAATCAGCCAAAGAAAGAGACTGCTAGGGCAGAATCTGGGTCATTTCCAAATGTGAAACTTCTGTTGTCCCCAAGATACAATACCCTCCCAGCATTGATATTTGACAATATACATAGAGTACTGCCAATTTGGAAAGATCCTCTAAAGTTTGGGAGCCATGGTTTTTATTGGGGCTTCATTGGATAGGCATGATTGATTGATTGATTGATTGCCCACATGGTTGATCTCAGCCTATAGGTGAACTGACTCTACATGACCCAAAGTGCCCACTCTCTGTTCGTAAGGTTGACCTTTGATGGCCAGTGCCCCTGTCCAAAATAAGACACTCCTGTCAGGGATAATAGATTACTTCCCAGAAAACAAGCACAAAGGCCAGGATTTCTCTTTGGTGACTTTTTTTACTACAAAGGGCAAAGGACCCTCTGCAAAGGAATATATGTGATTGAACAATTGGTACACCAAATATTGCTCAAATCCGCAGTCATCAGGGAAATGCAAATTAACACCACAGATACCACGACAATCCACTAAAATGGATTAAATGAAAATGACTTGACACCATGAAGTATTGTTGAGAGTGTGGACCAGCCAGAATTCCCATACATTTCCCGTGCAGATATAAAATTGTACAATATATAGTTAAAAATACATATGACCCAGCATTCTACTCCAAATTAATGAATACATTTTTCTATAAAAATATGTGTACAAGAGTTTTCATACCAGCTTTAGTCATAATAGTCAAAACTAGGTACAACCCAAATGTCCATTAACAAGAGAATGCATAAGCAGCTTGTTGTGGAGTATATTCTTATAATACAACCCTAATTCTCGATAGAAAAGAATACACTACTGTTTTACCCAGGAGCATGAATGAATCTTAAACAATTTATGCTGAGCAAGAGAAGCCAGATACAAAAAGAGTACCTAGTGTATGATTCCATTTGTACAAAATCATAAGACTGGCAAAACTATGCTGATAAAAATCAGAATAGTGGTTGATGTACGAGAAAGTGGGGTGGGAGAAGGTCATGATTGACAGGAGAGAAACTCAGAGAAACTTTCTGGTGTGATGGAAATGTCCCATAACTTGATAGAGGTGGAGGTTATATGGTATAAGGTATAAGCAGTTGTCAACTCATCAACTTGAATACTTAAGATTTGTGCATTTCACTGTGTGTAAATTACACCTCAGTTTTAAATCCACTTTCTGAAAGTGAGACTTATCCAGAAAAAGACAAGTTATAAATTCTTTGCTTGGAATGATGGATGGGAGCTGTGTGTAGCCTTCTGCTGAGCCAGTTTCGATTCAGAGAAAAAGAGGAAGCTATACAAGTGAATAGTTGATCCAGAAAAATCCAACTCCTTTAGTATTAAGAAACAAGGAGTAGGCCCAGCATCAATATAAAGATTTTATTTTTTAAAAAAGACAGAAAATAGCAGCAACAACTATTATGGACTGAATTGTGTTCTCCTGAGTTCATATGTTGAAGCCCTAACCCCTAATGTGACAGTGTTTGTAGATAAAGTCTTAAAGAAGTAATTAAGGTTAACAGATAATAAAGGTGGGGTCCCTAATCCGATAGGACTGGTGTCCTTGTAAGAAGAGGAAGAGACACCAGAGGAAAGGCCATGTACAAGGAAGGGATGGAAGCTTCAGGAGAAATCAAACCTGTCAACAACTTGATCTTGGACTTCCAGGCTCTAGAATGGTGAAAGATAAATTTCTATTGTTTAAGCCACCTAGTCTGTGGTGTTTTGTTAAGATAGCAATGGCAAACCGCTACACCACAGATGAAGAACATTCACAGAATAATTTTCCATAGAGAATATGAATATGGTTTTAAGATATTTTTCTGTTCTTTTTTAATTAAAGAAAAAAATTGCCTCCCAGGGAGATCACAATACAGAAATGTAAAAACTACAGAAAGACATGAGCCAACAGAGAGATGAAACTACATGGCAGAATTAAAAGAGGAATTAGAAGAAAAAACAAAACTGTCATAAAAATAAAAATAAAATTGGGAGGATTCCAAGGAAGAAAAGACAATAAGAGAATATAAATTAGTTATGTGGGTGAAAAAAACTAGAAATTTTGGAGGAGTTAAAAAATATATGGAAAGAAAAATTGTAGGTACAGATAGATACAGGGAGATAGACAAGGGAGATCTACCAGCCAAATAATTAGAACTCAAAAATTATAAACTCAATAATGGAAAAATAAATATTTGATGATCTAATTCAATGTTTTCACTGTGATAAAAGCATGCATAAGTCTATCAGTTGAATGGGCATCCTGTGTACTGGAGAAAATTGAGCCAAAATGGTCAAAAAAGAGACTTGTTATTATAAAGAAATAGATGGACACTGCTTCTGAGTGCGAGACGGTTGAGTTGAGGATGCCTTGTTGTAAAAAAAGACAAGTTCTTCTTCTCAGATAACACGAATGTTACACATTCCTACATAATAATGTATCATTTTGCAAGGTGCTGAACTGCAGAGGTGGTGGGGCTGGCTCATACCTGCTCCCAAGAGCCAATTGTTAAAAAGGCAGGAATTTTGCAAGCTAGACCTTAAATCACTGATAGCCTGAAATTAGCCATTGTGCGAGCATTTACACCACGGAAATTGGTAAACACTACTAATCAGGGCACTTTCCCTCCCTTCCTCTGCTGGTTTAGCAGCACATCACTGGCTAGAAGTAACTACTTTGTTTCTTCTAATTAGGTCCTTTTTACTGTTCTGGAGGTACCCACAACTTAGCTTGGTATTTGCAACAGTTTCATTGGTAGCTGAGGAACATTTTGGTATGTTAAATAATTAATGTTACTATTAAATTTGAATGTTAGGATTATATACTCTTTAATTTTTGTAGAAATAATAAAACTTCAAAAAAAATTTTAAGTGAACATTATTTTTTAAAGTTTACTTAAAATTCTTATATTTGTAATTATTATTTCTATTTTGCCTTTTAATTTTAATATATAATTTTAACATTGTAGAAGAACATTAACTTCTTTGAGAAATCTATGAAAACTAAATGTTTGATTTAAAGTTTTGATGAAAATGTATTCAAATTTCCTATTTGATTACTATTACCTTTTACATTTAACACTTTAGATCACTTTTGGCAATAGAACAAAACTTATGTGAAAATCTTCATTACAATATATTTTTGTTCATGGTTGCTAGAAGCTGGGGGAGTGGGAAATGAGGAGTAAGTTCTTAGTGGTCGTGGGGTTTGGGGGGGTCATAAAAATGCATTGCAACTAGATGGGAGTGGTAGTTTCACAACAATACGAATGTAGTAAATGCCACTGAATTGTTCACTTTAAAATAGTTAATTTTATGTTATATGGATTTCATCTAAATGAAATTTTCAAGAAATAAATAAAACAACATAATGTTGCTGAAAGGAAGGCAAGAACAAAATTTTAGGGGATAAATATATAATAATTTATGAATTATGTATGTCTTATTTTATTATTTATCCAAACATCAGCAGCAAATCAACAAAACATCCAGACATGTGCAAAAGGAACTGAATTCTGTCATTTTTAAAATACTAGGTGGACTTTTAGTCCTATAAAAACTATGCCTTTTTACATATAACTCAATTTGTTATTATGAACATATATTTATCAGGATAGAAGAATAGACATATTTTATTAAAAGTGCTAGTTTTAGTGTAACTTTTTAGACATAATGTGTAACTTTACATATTTAGATATATAATATATTGGCCTACATTTGTGCTCCTGCCTCAGACCCCACCCACCAATGGTAGGGATGGGCCCGTCCTACATGCTTGAGGTGAAGCATCGAAAGACAGTGCAAAGAACAAAGCTCTAGGGAGTTCTGGAAACATTGAGACTGTAAGATACCAGGAGATACTTATGAAGTGCAATTTTGGAATAAATGGTGAAATTCTCAATTATGGATTAATTTTTCAATCTTATTTCCATATGTTTAATGTGCATGATTCATTTCATGATATTTCAGAAGCCAATTTACACAGAGAAGGATATTTTAGAAGTTCATTACACCTGCAATATCATTGCAGAGGACTTTGCCAATCTCTTAGAAAAATATACTGTGATACATGGGAATGTCTGAATATCAGTACTTAAAATAGGCGATTGTTTATCCATCAGTAAATAGAGATTTACCTAACCATTGTTTTTTTAAGGATATCCAATGAGATGGAGTTGCAGAAAAACAGGGTAGGTTTGTACCTTAAATTAAGAGGCATGGGAGAGCAAAGACCTCAATATCATATGGCTGTCACAGAAGAGCTAAATGATCACTGGGTAAATTTTATCTGAAGTTGTTGCCGCTACTTAGAACAGTTCTTTGAAATGGCATTCACCAAAATGACTCTGTCCCCCTGTCACTGCACCCAGTTTTGCCATTACGAAATAACTTTAGGCACATGACAAAATCCTCTCATACCCCTAACTATAAAATAATTGTTAGTCTCAGTCCTTTGCAAAAGTCAGAGACTGCAAACATTTTGAAGGTCAGGCAAGTGACCTCCGTTTTGGGGGGGGTTTCTTTCTTTCTTTTTTTTTTTTTTTTTTGTAGCTCACTTTCAGCGCTCATGACTCCAGCTGTATTGAGGACTAATGTCACATTACAATTCTAGGAGGGTTTGATTGACAATACTGCATGATAGCCCATCCAAAAAATTAATCTGTGTTGGAAACAGTTAGATGCCCTCCAGACACTCAGTCAGTTGGCTCTTTTTTCACTTTTTCTTAGAGATAGTAAGGATTATAGTGATTCTCCTCAGTCCTTGAGAAAAGATACCACGCAGACATCAGAGCAGCATCTTATGTCTGTATTTTCAGCAGGTCAGCCATCTGATCTGGGAGCTTTAGTTTTCTTCACAATCATACTGAAATGTCGGTTTTGTCAAAAGATAGCATCACATCTATGCCGAATGTCTAGGTGGTGGGGCTGCATTGGGCCATGGCAACACGATCTATGATGATGGAAGAGCCTGAAAGGTGATCACAGAGGCATTGTTGCTGTGTCCAAAGCATCCTCCTTTGTCAGCTCTTCAGAAACTCCTTCGTAACCATGGAGTTCGAAATAATCTTTCATGTGAAACATTTCAAAATGTCACATTACAATTGTGCTTCTTCCAGAGAGGGTTGAATTTTCATGGAGCAAAGAGAGCAAAGAGGAGAAGTGCTTTTGAATGTAAACCCCGAGAAGGCAGAGACCAATCCTTCTTCATGATCTGATAGCTATTTTAGTTCTCAAAGAGGCGAGTAGGATCCAAGCTTCGGCATGAAATGTCTTTCTAGTTCCTGTACCCTAAACTAGTGGAATGGCCTTGAGGTGAAATCTGCCCTCAAACCTTCATGCCTCCTATTTAGTTTCTCAGTCCCTCTGACCTGCAGCTACACTCCACAGTCTCTGACTTCAGCCGTGACCTCTGTAATCCAAGGATAAACCTGGTCTTACATCAAACCAAAGTCACAACTTCCACTCCTCCCAGCCCTACCTTAGCTTGTCTCTTGCAAAACACAAAGGAAAATACCTGGGTGAGGAGGAAAATAGAGATATGAATATAGCAACAGACTGTCAGAAAGAGCACCTGACAGGAGAGGGTTCATTCATTTCAACCCTGAACTATCCGAGAAATGATAGAGAACAGATCTTGAACACAATCCCTTTGGGTTGCAAGAGAGACCTTAAACTCTGCCTCTGGAGTTGCGTCCTGTCTTGCAGAAAAAAAGATCACAGCTCTTTTACTTAGCCAGAGATAAAAATACCATGTGTAGAAAGAGCCCGGCCTCAGAGCTGTCGTTTCCCCTCTGACTTCTGCTAGCCGCAGTGTGCTGAAAGATGTTACAGCTGACCGCCCCTCAAAAATAGACACTGTGATGGTGATATATTGTGGCCCTTGAAGAATTTAATTGTCAAATTGACATTTATCAAAAGCTTTAGTGCATTTGAAAGATAAATCGTGCAAGTTTGGTCAGATCAAAGAGCCCCTGTCCTTCTCCATTCACGGAACAGGCCGCTTCCGCGGGAGAGTCATGGGTGAAAAATGATCCCCTTCCCGGCCCTCCCCTTTAAGCACTGCACTGGTGACAGATAATCACAAATTTAAATGTTAGCCTCCTCTTCAGAAAGTTCTTAAAATAATGGAGAACCCATTGAGACCATTTGTATTTGAAAGGAGTGCTAAATAATTTAGTGTTCGTGAGGATGCGCTGCGCTGGGCAGATAAATGATGAAACCCCAGCACAGACTCTCTTCAGCAGTTGCCACACTAATTACAGATCAATTACTTCCCAGTTGTTTGCAACCTTATCAAAGAATGGTAAATTTACTGAGAGCAAAGTGTGATAAGATGACTTTTCATTATTACAGTAGATTTGTTGAAACAGCTCTGACACTGAGATTAATAAGAGCTCTCCCAGAGGTAATAGGATCCGTGAGTATATAGGGAGAATTTAAGAGCTGAAAACCGGATGCTAGACGCTATCATAAAAACCCTTCCTCTCATTAATTGTTATCATGAGTGTGTTCATAATGCACAAATAAGGCAGGGAAATGATCCATTCACTGAAACTTGCCTAAAACAATGTGGCTCTTTACTCCCAAAGAGGCATGCTGAAAATCAAAGGAAAGTAAAAGCATTTGGGTTTGGAAGCAAGAGAAGAATTTGTGTGTGTGTGTGTGTGTGTGTGTGTGTTCTAGCTGAATTCCATTTTCATTAGGACAGTCACGGAGAGATGGTCTGTCCAATGTCATTATAAAAGGAAGTGTCAGAGTTTTTGAGGTGGATGTCAGTAGAATCACTAAAGAGCTGAGACCAGGAAAGATTTGGGGTGGCTGGTAGGGTCACACATAGCAAGATCCCACCAGGGGGAGAGGCCTGAAAGGAAAAATGAAGGGTTCATAGAGGCCAGGGAATCTTTCAAGATTTGAATAAGCAATGCATAATGTTCTTAACACAGTGCACAGTAGCTATGGAACCTTATTTTTGTTTGTTTTTTAAATGAGAAATAACTCATCGAGGAACACTTACACGGGGTTAATTTTAACACTAGTGTGCCAGTCTACTAACCTTTTAGAGGTCATTCCACGCCTCCTGATAACCCCAAGTCTAGTGAGCACTTGGAACTTGTGTGGAATTGTTTATTCAAATTTGCAAGCTATTGCTATCTGAAACACACACTGTGGTAAGAGGAATCTGTGGGAAATGATGAGAAACTTCCACTGTGACTTGGGTAACTAGAGTTTCAAGTCCCATTGGAAATGGATGAAGAGAGAAGCTGGGAAGTACGAGCCAACTTTTAGGAATGGGCAGGCTTTTATAAGACATTTTAATGATGTCTGTCATACTTTTTTCCCCTGATTTTTAAAGGAAATTTGAAACCTTAATGATCATGTCTCTTTGTGAATTGAATACCGGTCAGGAAAGGAAAGGACCAGGGGCCGGGAGGCAGCATTACTGGTAGGATGTTCATCCTCGCCCGTGTTGAGTGTTGCTGATGGGAGGATGGACTGAATGTGGTTTTCCATAAATGATGTGCAACTGAACTTCTTAGGAGTTCTATTCTAATAAGCTGTGTACAGTTATCCTTATTTTTGGAACAGACTCAAACAAGTAAACTGAAGCCCAAGGACAGAAAATAATTCCTCCCAGATTACTTTCAGAACCAAATTTAAAGCCTTGGTTATAGATGTTCAAGGCCAGTGATTCTGTTCCTTCAAGGAGAAGCCATGGTAAGTTTAAAGACTTTTCAAATACAACCAAAGAAATTGGGAAAGAAGTCAGGGAGAGAGAGTATGTAGTATTTAATTTGGACAAACCGAAGGAAAGATGATAATGACTGGGGATAGATAATATGGACTTGGTCTACTTCAAACTTAATTCTTAAACCTGCAAACTTAATTCATACACATCCCTATGGAAGGGCCTTGGGAATAACTGTCATCAATCAGTACATTTTTCTGAGCCACAGACACCAAGAAATCCAGATGAAAAAGTCAGTGTGGCATCAATAGTAATGGCTGTTTTATGCATTCACTTTGTGTGTTTTTGCCACGATGAAGGAATAAAGCAAAAACTATAGGAGAATGATAAAATATCTTCTTTAAAAATTTTCTCCATGAACTCTAGATAGCATAGCACCCCAGAACAAATATCTGTATTCCCTTCTACTCAATGGGCGATTTGTAAGGTGGTAACAGAGAAGAGAAAGCTCAGAAAAGCCTTTGAAAACCACACAATGGAATTTCCAGCCCAAATTTCTCTCCTTTCCCCAGTCTCCTCCACCTTTCCCATCTCTTCTCTTCTCTTTGCTGAATTTGATTTATTTCTCTCTTGGTGGTTATTTGGACACGGGAGCATACTTCCTGGCACATTCTTGTTGCAAATTTGTTTTCCTTCATTAAAAAAATCAGGCTGGAAAAACTCTAGCGTGTGTCTGTGTGAGCTGCCATTACATAAAGGGGAGAGGAGGGGAAGGGAGCTCGTGCGGTTTATGAATTACACATGTGGAGAAGATTTAGCATGGACGGTCTTAAAGCAGATGTGTTTGATGTATTCAAACACGTGCATATTCAAAAATCACAAGAGGTGTTAGGAAAGCTGATCAGTTCTCTCCCTACTTCCTGCCCAGAATGTCAGAACAAAGGATCGCTTTATGAAATTGAAGGGCAGAGATTTATGAGGGAAGGGGGTACAAAGTGAAAGGAAATTCCACTTCACATTACATTCATTCAACCTTCTGAATCTGCTTCCATGAGAATCCCTGTTTTCATACTGTAGTTGGAGTTTAATAAGGTTAATTTTCCGACTGATTGTACCACATGTACAAGCTTTTGTTGAGATTATGATAAAAAATAAGAAAATCTCTTGCTTTGGGTTGTAGACCATCCTTGGAATGCTTAACTCGATTCTGTGCATGGTGTTGACAGAGTTATTCGAGGAAGAGTTGGATTTATTTTCCCTCCTTAGTGCTTTTGGATCATCGTTGACTGGATGAAGCTTTTGCTTCATAAAATCCTGTTCATGACAACCTGAAATCCACTTTGCTGAAGAGGCTGCTTTATTTCGGTGTTAGCTGTCATTTTCTACAGCATTAGGGCTAGCCCCAATTTAAACATTTACCTTTTCTTAAATTACAAAAGTAATATATGCTCATTCAAGGAAATGTAGAAAATTAAGGAAAGAGGGAGAAAAAGTACTATCATTCAGATATAGCTACTTTTAGCTTTTCAATAAATTTTTCTCTAATCCTATATTTCCTCTACAGAGGAATATTTCTGCCTTTTGCCAGGGTTGGGGGGCGAGGCGGGTGCTGGCTGGCTGACTTGTATGATATATAATCATATACATGATTATTTAGAATTTTGCATCTTGCCTTTCTGACTACATTTTAGCATAAGTCTTTTCTACATTATTGCATAATCTTTATAATCATTGCAATGGTTGTATAACATTGCACTGAGATCATAAACTGTGGTTTACTTAACCATTCCACTATTATTGGATATTTAGCTTGTTTAATATTTTGCTATTGTTTAGAATTGTTTCCTTGGACTAGTGGTATTACCAAGTCAAAGAACATGAATATTTTAAAAGAACTCACTCATTTGAAATGCAAATTACTAGAAAAAATAGATTGATAGGTTTGTTTGATTCCACGTTTCAATATTCAAACACTAAGGGACCCCTTTAAGAAGGACAAGAACAAGGACATCAGTTGTAAACCATTTTGAGTAAACTGATGTCTGCTTGTGTTAAAGATAGGACCTGAGGTCTCTACCGGGTTTTAATGCCCTTTATGGCTACCATTCCCAGCCTAGTGGCCACCATGTTTATGGGCCATCAGCTTCCAGACTGGTTTGTTGACTCTTGTTAGCAACCTTTTGTCATTTTTACAAAGCACATTCTCCAGTTCCCTTTGTGGAAAACATCTGCAATTGCTGCTCTGAAACTTCCTGATGGTATTTTTCTTTCACTACTTATGTAAAATTGAATTTGCTTTCTTTTGCCTCTTAGGTGTCAGAGTAAACTCACCCAGGCACACTCAAGGGCAAATCTGCTAACTCAAGGGAGTCAGGGGGGATTTCAGAGAGAATATTTTAGAATGGGGCGGGGGGATTTTAGACCATCTTAAGTGGATTTTTTAGGAAGAATAATGCAACCATTTTCAGATCTTTCAGCCAAAAATGCTTTGGCCTGATGTTGCTATCAAAGGAACCAACATTCCACCAGGGAGGCCCAGGGCAGGCGCTGTGGCAGTGGGTACTATTGTAGCCCTGTAGCTCTGGGGGTCCCCTTATATTATCACAACAGCAGAATCAGGAGGTCAAAATGCCACTTTCTGTCCATGGCAAAATTGGGACTCTCCTCATTCTGCCCCTGCCCTGAGGTCCTGCTCATCTTTTGCCCCACGGTACTCTTACATTTGTGCTGTGATGTTATGTCAGGCTTCCTGTTGGGAGGGAGATGGGTAGAGGGGCGGTCAGAGCTTGTAGATAGAGTTAAAGCAATGAGTATCCTCTACCTGGAGGCTTTTATGAGAGAAAAATAAGGCCATCCTCTAAGGAAGCTTATAGGCAAGTTTCATTAGTCCAGTGTTGTTAAATTTGTTAACAAATTGCCAACCTTTAAAAATCGGACACATTCATATGAAAATTTAGGTTTTTTAAAAAATATCTCATAAAGAAATCAAAAGTTAACAGTAGGCTGCATCTCCATAAAGCAGTAGTCTGAGAAGCAACTGCCCCCCAGAGCGTGTGCCTTCATTCCTGTTCACCATGGTTTCCAAAGCATGCCAGGGAAGAAATATGAGGTATGGTGTCCTAAATCAAGAGTGACCATGTCTCGCCTTTCTCATGGATGCCATGGTCTTTTGTTAGGGGCTAGTGTTACTGGCTGCTCTAACCCGTTGACCCTAACAACACTCTCCGGCGCTGTGTGCACTCACCTCTACAGATTTTTGGTTGTTCACCTGCACAATCACATACAGCAATCCTACTGACATTAACAATGAACCTGTCTTTGCATCATCTTAAAAGTACTGTATGGGAACTTCCCCTTTTTCGTTAACTAAAATTCTGTGAGATGTTTTGCTCATTGCTTTAGTGTGATGATAATTTATTAAGAAATTGTGGCCCAGTCACTAAAAGCTGGTATCTGCAAGAAACTATTGACATGGTCACCTAGTCCTGGGGAGCAAAACTGAGGTCTACAATGGGAAGAAGTGTTCCTTCCCATCATGCTGCATTTTGCAGTGAATTGATGTTTTCTCCCCCCATGTAAAGGTGTAATTTTCATTTACAAGAAGTGAATGTTCATTTTTAAATAACATATGATCACATGGGAGAAGTTTAATGATGAATAAAAAGTCAGAGTACAATATTTTGTATACAGCAGGATCCCACCTTTAGAAAAATGGCATTTAATGTGCATATAAAAAAAGTCTGAAAGGGAATAGTTCAGTGTTAATTGTGATTACCTTTAAGTGGTAAGATACAAGTAAATTTTCTTCCTTAAAGGATATTTTGATTATTATTTTGGGTCCAGGGCTATTTTATGGGAGAATATTGTTCTAGAAACTCTTATAAATATACATATACAAATTGAAATAGCATTCTAAAACCTTTCTTTAAAAGATATCAGTTGTTAGTGTAATGAGACCATGCTCTATATTGGTGAAATTCAATGTTCATATCAAATACTTATATATATCTATTTGTTTCTCCCCCTACAATAAAAGAAATCATACTTGCTTTTGTATTTCCAGGTTGAATATGGGGCCAGCCTGTTTCACGGACAACAACAACTGAGGGAATGGCAGGAAATGGGAATGAGAAGGGGAGACAGTATATCTGATATATGTTCACTATAATACTTTTTAGCCAAGTGGCAATTCTATCTCACTCTTTCCCTTCTGGGTTTCAGGGAAGAGGGATACATAAAAATGGCAAAAGGAGTTGAACATAATTTATTCATTAGTATGGAAGGTGAACTCTGTCTTCTCTCTTTATTGCCTGTGCCACGTGACTAAGCATTTCTAACAATAAAGTGAGAAACCAGGATGCATTTTATGATAAGAATATCACCAAAGTGTGGACAGTCTTATATAGAATGCTCTTAAGTTTCGTTTGTTGAGGGAAAAAATAGACATCGTGCTAATAAATTAGTCTTTCGTTTCAAACTCTTAGTAATAAATATTAAATATTATGTATCAACAGGACAACCACACCTGAGATTTTTACAAACTAACATCAAATTTAACAATATCCATTGATATTAATGGGTGGAGATGTCAAAAGGGAGAATGTTCCAGAACTTTTCACGGATTTATTTATTTTACCAAGAAAAAGCACTGCGTTGAATCAAAGTTAACCTAATTACCAGAATGTATTTAGACATCCCTAAACAAAGGCTGGGATCTTTATAAACATCTCTTGGGTTCTTGTTTGGAAATGAAACAGGGATATACCATTTAGGAGCCCATGTAAATTATTTCTACTAAATCACTGAGTAAGTTTGAAATGACTTTACAGCAAAGTTTCTCCCTCAGGTATCAATTGTGTCCTGGTGCCCACTGAGCTGATCGGCCCTTTCGGTTCTCTTCCTGGCTTCATCTCTCTCAGCCCCTACTTCAAAAGCAGATGATAAAGGCCATTCTCTCAGGCACATTTTCTAGCTGCAACTATTAGCTTTTTCTTCTCATTCTTTTTTACAATTAGAAAAAAAAAAAAAAGTAGAGCTCTTTTTCAAACTCATTGCATTCCTTCCGGCTGCAGATGGGGCCACCTGGAAGTCATTCTGCTCACTCTCCTTTTCGACAAAGTGGGGTCTTGGAAGAGGCAGGCATTGTGTTTTCTGCCCCTTGACTTCCCATCCTTGTGTTTGTGGAAGGACACCCCAGAAACACACTTGTCACATTTTAAGCAAATGGATGGAAAGTGAGATTTAGAAATTTCCCACCTTTTTTTTTTTTTTTTTTTTCCCTAATCAAGGGGCATTCTGTTTTGCCAGCTCCCCTCTGGTGGAAAAGGTGTTTGGGTCTGACAAGTGTATCTCTCTTTGTGGCAGGGAGGCCCAGGGTGCGAAGACAGGCATAGATGGACCAGAGCTGGCTTGTTCCTTTGTTAATTCAATGACCATGAAAAGTAAACTTTCCTGACACAGTTTTGTGGTTCACTGCTTTTATTCCCCCTGTCCTCCCTGAGCACAGAACAATTTTTAACTTTATCTCAGTAATTAGCTAGCCTCAGACAGCTGAAATTTAAATCCCTCTGAGAGGTGGTAAAAACATTTTAAAGAGCTACAACTGAAACTGTTAGCCTATACCACATTTTTAGAAGCCTCTGAAATCCTTTCTTTTTCTTTCAAAAATCCTCCACTCTGCATTTGAAGAAACCTTGGCAGAGTAATAAACACTTAATTCTCGATAGATGGTTCCTAAATTGCTCAGGCCAATTTGTAAATAATCCAGCCTACAAAGAAAAATGAACTACTTGATCCGCTTACTGTGCCCGTTAACAATCTAATTCCTAGAAACATCACACTTTCAAAACTTTACCCTAAAAATCTATTCCTCTCAGGCAAAATGCCAGTCACCCTATTAAAAATCCTGAAAAACGGATTGGTGATCAAGACAAAAACCAGTCTATATTAGGGACTAGCCTCTGACTTTCCATTTACTCCACAAGCGAAGACTGGCTTCTTATGCGATCCATCAACCATGCTTTAAATGAACTGGTATAACACTGGCGGATTTCAAAATCACTAAGAAAGCCAACTTTGGAGAGAATTTACTGAGTAATGAACCCCCGTGGATTTCTTCACGACTCCATTCTTCTTCCTCAAAAGCTCATCTCCTGGGTCTCTTTCCCTAAATCGGTTCCCAGCAGCCCGGGGCTCTCTGTCAATCCTTCATCTGGTTCTATCACCCCCTGCTTCAGACCTCCTGCTTCTCCCTCCCTGTTGCTGCTGAGCTCCCAGCCTCCCCCACCTCTTTTGAAACATACCCAAGATTCCTGCCACTCTGTTGAAACAAACTACTAATCTAAGAAACCAATCCTAATTCAAGTTCTAGGAGAGTGTCTGAAGGAGTCTGCTAGCCTCCTCTGTCTTCACGAGTCTCCTAGAGACGATACCCTGTCTTTACCTAAATCCTAGAAATGAGTCTAATAGTAGAGATTCCTCACCAGCCCAATCACAAGAAGAAGGTGGCTGCCAATTTCTCCCATGCAGTGGGCTGGCCCCGGCCATAAGTATATGTGTGGGAAATTGAATTGAAGTTAGTAAACCTAGTATTTACCCTGACCTAAAATTATTTACTTGGAGGTCTTGTTGATGCTTCTTTTCTGTCATGCTTTATAAACACAATTCTCTAGACTTATTTATGCTTTTCCTTTTTCAGCTACAGGAACTGTTCTCAGGGCACTCTCACTCCACACAGGTGTGTCGTGATCGGTTGTGAGATGTCACAAGAAATTTGTTACCAGTAATAGTTTTTCTGAAGCTTGCAAAGTGTTTGGTTTCTTTTTCTAGGAAGAGAGCTTTCCAGGCTAGAGCAACCATCTCCTCATCTTGTTACAGCTAGAATAACCCTGACGGCACCCTGGAGAGTGTGGTGCACATGTGAAAGTCATCTACCGGGGATGAGCAGGAAGAAAAGCCGTTGACAGACTCCATGCTGCAGCGCTGGGTCCAGTAATTGAATATAAGGGAGATTACTGGGTATTTATTCCAATGGGCTCCTGTTCAATTAAACCATATGCCCAGACGAGCAAGGCAGATAATTGACAGGGAGGAATAGGGCACCATGCTCACCTCATGACTCAGAGAACCTACCAGATCAAAAATAAAGGGCAGTAGCTCCTCTGCTCTGGCTGACCGCTGCCATGAGAGAAGGGAGCCCGATGTTGTCAGTGCTCCCAGTTTTTCCAAAGAAACTAGAAACGCAAATTTTAATGTGGAATCTCTCCATTCACAAATGCAAATATCTATGTAAAACATCTGATCAAATTCAACATTTGTTAAACTCTGTTCGGGCCAAATGATACACAGCCAGCCAGGTGGGTCTGCAGGCCACAGTTTGCAATCTCTCAATTCAACGAAACATGAACTAGCAAGACTCAGCATTCAAAGATGAGTGTGACCCAGTCCCTCATTTCAAGGAACGGACGAGGAAGAGAGGGGTAGCTTAAGCAACACACGATGAACTGCTTTA
The DNA here is from genome assembly GCF_024610735.1 of Ursus americanus. Lineage (NCBI taxonomy): Eukaryota > Metazoa > Chordata > Mammalia > Carnivora > Ursidae > Ursus > Ursus americanus. Next base: position 4,783,847 of record NC_142131.1, read on the forward strand.
TGAGAAGCACGAAGTGCCATTTAGGCAGGAAGTAGAGCAAACAGAGTTGGGAGAGCTCATGTGGAATCCCAAAGTTTGCTTGCGGCTTAGGCTTCTGACGGGGGCTGAGAAGAGTCTGGCACCGGAGCCCTCCCCCAGCAGAGGAACCTCCTCCAGCACATCCCGACTCTCCTGAGTGTTCTCAGTCAGCGCCAACATGAGCCTCTTGGGGGCTTTGTGAACACAGCCCCACGTGTGCAAGGGTTACACGTGGATGACGTAGTTCCTTAGAGCAGGAAAAAGGCCTCCTCCTCTAGGCGGCTGCAACCCCATGACAGGATGCTCAGCTTGGCCAACAGACGACGGGATGCATTTCGTCCCCCAGCCGTGCATTTGGCTGGGGGCCGTTTTGCAGGACACAAAATGTGAGGCACATTCACTGAGCAGCCCAGCTCCTTATCAACCTAGGTGTGCGTCTCCAGATGTGCTTTTTCTGAGCCTGGTAAAATGTAGACTGTGTTGAAAATTATTTTCCTGCAGCCTTCCTACCTGCCGTGTAGATGGAAATCAGGAGCCCTTGGGATGTGGAGCTATTTAAAAATAAATGTGGCATATGTAACCATAGCAAGCGATTATATCAATTCTAAATGGACTTTGCCCTAAGAAAAATAAAAAGCCAAGCTTTGGGGTTTTATTTCATTTACCAAAACCCAAGTGAATTGAGCGTGATTGAAGTGCCTGTGTTTGGCTGGGCTCCTCTCTGTAATGCTGGCTTGTTGGACTGGTTTGAGTGGACCCAGCTGTAAAACTAAGAAGCCCCTCTGGACACAATCTCTTCCCAGATGCCAAAAATACCTCCTCTTTGAGAAGCTGGAGGAATAATTCTGCTCCAACAATAGGACATTCTTTCTTCTTGAAGGTTTTATTTTTTCAGGGAATAGGAATGGAGCAGGAGGTTATCCTCTGCCACAAGGCAATGCCCAGAGCAGGGACAAAGTCCTAACCTAGTTAGGAGACTGGGAATTTGATCCAGCATCCCAAAGAGAAAGTTGTTCTATTTTTCTTTTTAGACACAGCACCCTTGTCCCTATGGTATATTTACCGTGTGTGTGTGTGTGTGTGTGTGTGTGTGTGTGTGTGTGTGTGTGTGAGTGCTGCCAGATGGGTATGAGAATCACTCAAATTCTTGGAACCAGACTTTGTTTTTATTTCTGAGGGCATCTCACTCACAGAGTTCTTTCCAAAACCCCAGTGCAGAAATATTTCACCAAGCCGCATTACAGTAACAGGGATTATGCTTGCAGGAGGCATGCACATTCTCTTCCTACACGTTGCCTTGTGGATTGTGGGGTGGCTGCAGCCTCTGTGGAAGCCTACCCCTCCTTTCTGTTTCTTTCAGGGTGTACTCAGCGGTGCTCCCACACAAGCTTGTAAAGCGGATATCTCCTGGTTTTATTTTAGCTCCCCACTTAGTTTGGAACTCTTGCTTCTTGATTCAATTTGAACAACTGTGAGAGTTCAGATTGAAACAAAACAAAAAAGCATTACCTCTCTGTCTGATGTTGACTTTCAAATTGGCTCGAGGGCTCCTGGGATTAAACAGAAGATGTGTGGTATCTTCTTGTAAGGATCATTTTTCCTTTCTTTCTTTTTAATAGAAAATTTCTGACTGAGACACAGGCCGAGAAAGTCTGCTGAAAAATCAGCACATCTCATGTGGCTATTCCAATGGAAAATAAAACAGAAATGTAAATCCTGTGCGCACCTCGGTCCCTGTGCAGGAACCATGAACTTAGGAAGTTGGGAGTGGCAACTCCCCTCACTGGGGATCTAAAGTAATTACTGGCATTGACAAACCACACTCTGAATGGACTTAAGCGTCACTAGGGACGTGCAGCCCCTTCCTTGGGAAGAAGGTGAAAATACGCATCCTGATGGCAAACAAGAAAGCTTTTCATTTGACTCTGTACTTATTTATAGGGTTTGCTACTTTCTGTCACATTTGAACTCATCTTCCTTAGTCTAGCCATAAGGAGGCAATGTGATAGCTTGTTATGTCGAAGTTGTGAAGGCAGTCCGTACCTAGCTGAAGAAAGCATGTCGTTATTTTTCTTAATTATTTCAGAAATGTCATTTCTGATACCATCCAGTCTTTTGTAACACTGAGGAGAAAATTGAATAACCGCCCATTTCCTGAGAACCACTTTAAAAAGTTTGCAGTCAATTTTTTCAGATGGCCATGAAACAATTCAATGATATGGGTAAGCTTGCAGGATGATAGGAGAGCCATTACATGTAATCAGGAAAAAAATATGATGGTGTATACAGGCAGACTGTTTCACATAGTTCAGTTAGTTTAGGTTAAGAAATGTTTTCTCTCAGGAAATGCCTCTAAACCAGGGCTACATTTTATTTAATGATGTGGAAAAATTCCACAAAATATCCTTATGAGAAATGTATTTAATTTTCTCTTTTTAAGCCAGTCAGCAAGTAAAGTGAGCTGCATATTGCTTGCATTACTAACACCGCCTGGCAGAGCATGTTGAAATATGCCTGGTCATGCACATTCAGAGGTAATGTTAGTTGGGAGCACTTGGTATGGTTGCTTAGCACTTTCCAGAAACTGATTGACTTCAGCTGCTGGAAATTTCTACCGGGATATTGACAGATGTTGAAACCCGGAGTAGACTCCCCTTGCCTTTTTAGGTCCCTAAGTACAGAGGAATCAACAGATGTGTATCTTAGCATCACTACACACCTTCTCCCGGCTTTACTGACTGCAGTGAGGAAAGAGCATTGATGCCCTGGTCCTAAAGAGCAGTTGTCAACCTTGGCATCGTCAGGGTAGGTGGAGGCAATGGGACCATGCTCTAAATGTACAGCCTCCTTCCCTCCTGCTCTGGCTGCTATCCTGACTCAGCTGATCTTTTTTAGCAGGTTTAATTACGAACAGGTCACATTCTGTCCTTCCCTGGACCATTTGGTTTCTCTCTTTGACCTTTGGTGGAGGTGGGCTTGGCTCCACTCTGCTCTATAAACACCGCAAAGCAGTAATGACGTTCTCAAAATATGCGGGATTCAGTTATGAAACCTACTGAGTTGACAGCGATAAAGCAATGTGCTAAATTATCTTTTCCCCCTCTATTTACAATTTGTAAACTCTAATTTTTACTCCAGGTAAAAAGTAAACGGCAAAGATAGGCTGATTTTTGATAGAGGTAAATGTGATGGAAAATTCTTGGTGCAAAATGAAATGTATCTGATTTGAGATTTCCTTTCTTATTTGACCTTCACTCTTGCTTCCAGCTCAAGGCTACTTGCTTGAACACTACAAAGAGAATGTGTGTTTTTCAGAAGTCAGATATGCAAAGGAAGAATTGTATTGGCAGGGCTGTTTAGGCATTTTAATTCTATTAAAGCTGTCACAGGATAGTGTTTTTTATAGAATCAACTACAACTACAAATGTTAAATATGTACACTGTCTCAAGTTCGTACATGATCAGCAAATTAATAGAAAATTTATGTACTAACTAAGGGTATGAGCACAATAAAACAGTAGTCCTTGACCTTGACGAAGACATTAATCACAATTGTTTATATTCCCCCCCAAGGTTAATTGTTGCAAGTTTTCAATGTGCTAATAGCTCTTAAGGAGGCTGTCAGCTATCAGTTAAAAATGAAGTATTATTGTTACATAGAAAGAGCTTCTGCCCTCCAGACTGTTGATTGACACTAGGCCATGGGTAAACGTTGGGGTATAAGATAGGTGCAGACAGTCACTTGAAGCCAAATGTCTGTCTGACTTTATCTTAATCCAATGGGAACAAAAAGGAACCAGTGTCCTGCAACACTGTATATCATCTCTTTGACCTGGAGACAGATGTTATCTCAAGCTTAATAGAGGTTATTTTACACAGAGCTTTCATTTCCATGGAAAGTATACTGATCTTCCCAACCAAGGACTAGGAGCTTCTTTTAAAGAAAAAGCTTGCAAGAAAAATAAGAATCTCCCATAAATGTTCAAATACCTGGTCCTGGACCAGGTGTCCTGTTTCATTCTTAGCCAATATCGAATAATACCAAAATAAGTTGGCCACTGGCCCCATAATACAATAACCAATGGGTATGTGTGATATTGCTCAGCAAGGGAAATAAATGAAGTCTCTTTTGTAGGTAATCAGCTAATATCCCCTTGCTTTGGGTAGCTTCGGATTACCTGTAAGAGAGATTGACAGAATAATTTTTTATACTTGTGGAGAAAAATATAATTAATGATCATAAAATATATACCTCCATGATTTTTCTACTGAAATCTTTGACAATATTCTATATTTTACCTCTATGCAAAGTGAAAAGTAGTTTACAGTTTTACTAATTTTTTTTGGTTATTAATTTCATAGTGTCCTTTTTCCTCCTTACCACGGGTTAAAATTCAGAGTTGCTCAGAATTCGTTTAGGGCTTACATAGCTCAATAAAGGCTCTAATAATTTTTCTCTATTCTAGTATAAAATAATGCTAGACTGTTCACTTTCATACCATGTATTGGACCATCCATCTTACAGTCTTTATTTGGAGTCTTAATCCAGAGAGGTTGCCTTAACTCTTATTACGCTTGACTATCCTAAATCTTTTTGAGTAAAGCCACCACGATTAATTATAGTCTTAAAGATAAATATTTTAAGAAATGTTTTAATATTGGCATATCATAGTTATTTGTCTCAACCATCTTTCCTGATTATAGAAATAATACATATTTATAATAGAAAATTGGGGGAAAAAACAGAAAAATATATATCACTTTTAGAAAGTAATGTTGGATTAGTTATATTCTCCCCATTTTGTTGCACTTCTCCAGAAAGAATTTAAATTGAATATTGATTTCATTTTTTTGCTTCAGAATATATCAAGATTATAACTGCATATTGGTTCAATTAGTCTTTGAAGAAAGTGTTTTAGAATTTAAGAGGCTCAGAGTTTTTCAGTTTCTCGTATCTCCTGAGGACAAAACACCTTTGTAATTGCCAGAAATAATCCCTCTGCACTAATAGATGATGGGACCCAATTCTCAAAACTTTATTCAAGAAAAATTCCCAGTGGAGCCCAATGTTTAGGTAAGAATGCAGCACTGAGGCTGTATTTTATGTCCGGACCAATGCTATGGCCATTCACATGTGAGTCCTCCCGGGATTCCACAATGAATACCATCTGGCTTTGGAGAGTTGAAACACTTACATGTCTTAAGTGCTACGTAATGACTTCCTGGAAGACTTTATTCTCCAACATTTTACGAAAAAATGATTGCAGGAGAAATTTTTGTTTTGCCTTTAACTTCTGTTGAAACTTCATCTCTTGAATTTCAGCTTAGGATCATATTCTTTGTGAAATTTATCTTTAGCAACAGACTTCTTCATCCAGCTTCTAAACTACAATATGTAGTTTTCAAAAAGATTCTCAACAATCTATCTTCTGTACCATCTGTTTATCTACCCCATCCCATTTGAATTTAATATATGTGCTTAATGCTACGATGACTATAATTAGAGACAGGTAGGTTTTTATTTTCTACATTTTATTTTATAGAATTTTCGGGTGATTTTTTTTTTTCCTGAAGAAATCATTTCTCTACTTCTTCACACAGGGATTGCTCTTTCTTGCCCTTACACCTTACTTTTCAAAAGTGTAGTGACCTTCAGTGCCTTTAACTCAACATTTTTATACAACCGCAAGGCTGATTCTAGGCTGCTGAGTGTTTTTTATGTGTGTGTTTTTGTTTTCGTTTCTTGTCTGTGCTAAATTTGTCCACTGGGCTGTTGCTGCTGCTGCTGCTGACCATGCCAAAAATTGTAGAATTGTAGGCTCTCAGTCACTGTTGAAAGGCTTCTCTTGGGTTCGTTTTGCATAGTCGTTCTTAATCTGGTGTATTTTTGTTTAACCAAGGGGAATAAATTATAAACTCCTTGAAGACAAGGACTGTAGGGGCGCCTGGGTGGCACAGCGGTTAAGTGTCTGCCTTCGGCTCAGGGCGTGATCCCGGCGTTATGGAATCGAGCCCCATATCAGGCTCCTCTGCTATGAGCCTGCTTCTTCCTCTCCCACTCCCCCTGCTTGTGTTCCCTCTCTCGCTGGCTGTCTCTATCTCTGTCAAATAAATAAAATCTTTAAAAAAAAAAAAAAAAAAAGACAAGGACTGTAGCTTGTTAATATTAATCTCAATATTCACAGTGCTTAGCACAGTGCCTGACATAGGAAGTACTCATAAGTATTAAAAAAGAGACTGAATGAGTGTCCCTTGACTTTACCATGACTCAAAATGTTCACTTTTTCTCAAGCTGACTTTTATTAGTTTATGGTAATATATATATATATATATATCGTCTACAGACTATTTTAAAGATATTAAAATGGCAGAAGTAATTTTGGGAGTGAGCTTTAGTGCTTTTGCTAAAGCAAAACCAAAGACATTTCCATTTAGAATATAGAAGTAGTCATGATGCTGTTGCAAGTGGAAATGGAGATTACAGAGAAGAACTTCATTACGGTTGTTCTGAAATGCTGTGTTGTCCTGCGCTACTTCTCCAGCCCAGAGGTGGCATGCGGCCGGAATCTATCAGTCCGCCGTTGCCCTGGACCACATACAATCCCTGATTAACTTCGGGATATTTGCATTAGATGGTGCTGTTGATATGTTGCACTCCTGTGGAAGAGATAAATTTGAAATTAACAAACACTGTCACCGTTTTCTAGGAGAGGCTTGTGGTGTCAATGGGGTCACCACTAGACCAGGAACTGTTGTAGAGATTTTGACACATCATCATCTCTTCGTGCTTGTTTGGTTTTTTGGCTTTAAAAAAAAAAAATCTGCCAGTAATAACAGTGCTGGCTTATCAGGAAGGTAAAATGATAAATTGATATCAATGTACTTTAAAATGTACAAAACACCCAACAAATATTGTTATCAGGTAGGCTCAGTCTGCTAATCTCTTCCAGCCATCCGTTCCACGGAGCAGCCAGGGATGGGGAGGAGTGCATGGCAGTCATTTTCTCTTACATGTGTCACCAGGGTGTGTGGGCAGATGAGGCCCTGGGACTCAGCATGAGTATGAGTCCATTTTGTTGAAGAGACCTCAGCCTCAAAAATTTCCCAAATTCCTGTAAGTTGAATATTAGATAAGAAACAAACAAACAGAAACAAAAACAAGCAAAGAAGCAAACAAAATCCTGAGAAGGATGTGAAGACTATGTGGTGGGAATTGTCCCTTATCCTGGTATGACTAGTCCCTTCTGACAGGAAAGACCTGCTCAGAGAAGCTGACCCTGGAGGATTGTACGGCTCCTCTCCCTCCCTGCAGTTCTCAGCGGTTCCGAGTGTGGTTGTGGACCAGCAGCATCTTACTAAAAATTCGGATCATCGGGTCTACACACACACACAGCGTATCAGACTCTCAGCGAGTGGGACCCTGCGATCTGTGCTTTAACAAGCGCTTCAGGGGATTCTGATGCTCAGGGATTGAAAACTACTGGTTTAAATCAGGGAGCAGTACAAAGGCTGATCCTCCAAACCCCACAACTGTATTCCAACAATCTCCTTTTCGGTGATAATGGCACATTTCGATCTCCAAATGAGAGTCAAAAAGACATGGCCTGAAATCCCCCGAATAGTCTTTGACACTTCTGGCCTATCAAGTTGTTCTTTTTGCCTTTATCTCCCTTGTGTGCATGGAAAACTCCCATTCACCCTTTACCCTATTCAAGTGACATTTCTTATGTGAAAACTTTCCTGACCTGCCTCCTTCCTACCCCAAAAGCTATAACAGAGTTATTTGTACCCTCCTCTATATGAATTTTGTCATTTGTACTTTTGAGAACCACAGATAATTCTCTACATTTTTCCTCCTTGGCCTCATTTCCTTTATCCTCTTTTCAGCCAACCCCTAAAGTGTCAGTAACCTTAGGGCTCTCTCATTTATGTTCTCTCCATGGACAGTCTCATTCATTGGCATGGCTTCAACTACCATCATTTAGTTAATGATTTTAAAATCCACATCTCCAACCTAAACATCTTCTCTGAGCTCTAGAGCCATATTACTAAAGCCACTTGGACATCTTCACCTCAGAGAACCAGAGTGAACCTCAAAGTCAACGTGTCTAATATGGAAATGAAACATCTTTTCTCACCCCCTACACCCAACCTCTCATTTGCTTCATCTCTGTTTTCTCTCAGAGGTTATCACTGCCATTCACTCTGTGAACAATACTGGGAATCTGGGAACCATCTTGAACTCCTACCTTGCCCTCTCCCCCAATATCAAACTGTCACCTACTATCATTTTATAGAACTTACCCCATTAAATCTCTCACAAAGATACTGAAATAGTTTCCTAACTGGTCTCCTAGCCTAAAATTAGTTCCTACCCCTATGCCTATAATTCAACCTGTTCACTTCAGGCAGAGAGGTCATTCTAAAATGTAAATCTGAGTATAGCGCTGCCTTGTTTAGAACCTTCATGGCTCCATATTTTGTATTCAATGGAGAAGGACCAAACTCACTCATCTGGGTCTTGGCTACCCGTTCAGCCTTAACATCCCCCCCCCCCAACATCTTATTAAGAAAATGTTCAAGCTTATAGAAAAGTTAAAAGAATTTTACAGTGAACCCTCCCATACCCTCTACTTAGATTATGCCATTAACATTTTACTATACCTACTTTATCACATAACAGTCCATCTATCCACCCCTTAATGCATCTATCCATCCATCTTATTTGTTGATGTGTTACAAAGCCAGTTCAAACATCAGTATACTTCTCCCCAAACATTTCAGCATGCATATCATTAGCTGAGTTTCAGTATTTGTTTACAGGGATTTTATTTGAGGCAAAATTTACATATAATGAAATGCACAAATCTTAAGTAAACATTCTCTGACAAACGTATGTACCTGTTTAACCCAAACCCCTATCCCAATGTAGAACATTACCAGTAAGGCAGAAAGTCACCACATGCCCATTTCCAGTATATTGTTGCTTAACTCAGGCACTCACTTTTCTGACATTTTCCACCATATATTAGTTTTGCCTTTTCTGAAATTTCTGAAAGTGGAATCTTTGTGTGAGGATTCTTTCCTTCAGCATTGGTTTTGAGATTCATTCAATATAGTCCCCTCATTTTTTTTTTTTTTAAGAGAGCATGAGTGGTGGAGAGGCAGAGGGAGAGGGAGAGAAAATCCAAAGCAGGCTCCATGCCCAGTGAGGAGCCCAACGTGGAACTCAGTCTCATGACCCTGAGATCATGACCTGAGCCAAAATCAAGAGTTGGATGATTAAACGACTGAGCTACCCAGGAGCCCCTTTGTTTTCTCCCTTTTTATTGCTGAGTAGTATTCCATTGTACAAATAGAGCAGAGTTCTTTTCTATATGGTTCTGTTGATGAACTACTTCCAGTTTTTAGCTTTTATAAATAAATCTATGAACATTATCATAGATGCCTTTGTGGACACATGCTTTAATTTCTTTGAGTAAATACCTAGGAGTAGAATTTCTATAGATAGACATAAAGTAGCTTGTACCTACTCTAGATTGTACCATTTTTTTTGCTCCTACCAATACCAGATGAGAGATCTGATCACTCTACATCTTTGTCAACTTTTGGTATTGTTTGTCTTTTTAATTTTAACATTCATTGTGGATATGTAATGGTATTTCATTGTAGTTTTAAGTTGCATTTCTCTGATGACTAATGATATTAAACATTTTTTTTATGTACTTTTGGCCATTCCTATATCTTCTTTCGGAAAGTGTCTTCAAACCCCCTCCTTATTGAGTTATTTGACTTTATGTTACTGAGTTGTAGAAGTTCTTTATCTCCTGGATACCAGTCTTTTCAGCAGATATATGTTTTGCAAAGATTTTCTTCCAGTCTTCAGTTTGCCTATTCATTTTCTTAGCAGTGTCTTCTGGTGAGAGAATCTTTTCATTTGATGAAGTCAACTTTATCATTTTTTTTTCTTTCATGGTTAGTGATTTTTTGGGTTTTTTTTTGTTGTTGTTGTTCTATCTTTAAAAAAAAAAATTAACCTACCTCCAAATCATAAGGATATTCTCCTGCCTTTCAAAATTTATCTTCTAAAAGTTTATGGTGTTAGCTTTTATGTTTAAGTCTACTATCCATCTTGAATTAATTTATGTGTATAGTGTGAGGGAGGGGCCAAGGTTCACCCTTTTTCCATGTGTATATCCAATTTATTGATATTTATTTCCTTTTATTTATTTTACCATTTATTGATAAGAATGTCCTTTCCCTATTGGATAACTTTGGCATCTTGTTGAAAACCAAACGACCACCTAAGTGGGAGTCTATCACTGTAGCCTCTGTTCTGTTCCATTGCTCTGTCAATCTTTATGCCGGTATCACAGTGTCTTGATTACTGTAGCTTCCCAGAATATTGAAATCAGGTAGTGTAAGTCCTCCAACTTTGTTCTTCTTTTTCAAGATTGCTCTGAATATTCAAAGTCTTTCACATTTCCATATAAATTTTGGGATCAGCTTGTCAATTGCAAGAAAGCCTGTTCATTGAGCCTTAACTTTTGATGTGCCACACTCCATCTCCACTGTTCCTACAGATTAGAGAGAGTGAAGAAACTGCTTTCTTTAATAAACTCTTAGTTATATAGGGTTTTGGCCAAAGGACAGATGTTTTAAAACACTCTATTTAAGGTTTGTTTTTAATTTCAGGTTTAAAAAATTCCTCTTGCCCTTCTGACAAAATACATATGGCCCCATTTTACAGTGACTATTTTTCTACAAGGACAGATAAAGGAATGAACCTAAATGCTGCACTATATTTTAATGTTAGTAAAAGAGGATTTTCCCATTTTTTTACCAGACAATTGTTTCTCAGGAGTCTCTCCCTCTCTCTCTTATTTTTTTTAAAGATTTATTTATTTAAGAGAAAGTGAGAGAGAGAGTGAGCACATGTGCAGGAGGAGGGGCAGTGGCTGAGAATCTCAAGCAGACTCCCCACTGAGCATGGGGCTCAGTCTCACGACCCATGAGATCATGATCCATGAGATCGTGACTTGAGCCAAAACCAAGAGTCAGACGCTTAACCAACGAGCCACCCAGGTACCTGCCTCGGGAGTCTCTTTTAAAAGAATTATAGATTTGGGTCTTGCTGATTTTCTTCTTCATTCTCTTCCTCCTCCCCTTTTTCATCATTTTCACCTTGATCATTACAACATCACAGCTCACATTTATTGAGCCCTTACTCTGTGCCGCCAAACCTGTGCTAAGGGCTTTATTCATATCTCATTTAAACCTCACATCAGCCCCTTGCTATTGTGTTCAATTTAAAGGCGAGGAACCTAAAGCTTAGTGAGATGAAGGACTTTCTCGAGGTCCAGCAGAGTAAGTGGTGGTGCTAGGGCTCAAACTCAAATGCTTCTTACTCCAAAGACTGACATTGTAGGCATCTTCTATAAAAGAATGCTTTACTAAATCTATGCAATAGTAGTTCCTTTGTCCATCCTAGGATAATTTAAAACATTTATCATTATGGCTGCTGTTTCTGTAGCAAAGTACAATGCATACCCTGAAATCTTCAGATACTCCTCCAACTTCAGCAATCATGCAGTTCTGAAGACATCTGGAAAACAAAGTTGGTTCAATTGGTTTTTGCATTACATGGGGTTTTGAGCCAAAGTAATTTAACCTTCCCCTTTTCTCTTCACAGTGGTAAACTATTTTCATAGTGTCGAAGGATTCCTTTATACATCATGTATGTCTCATTCCAGTCCTAAGCTATCTTTATGTATAACTCAAAGTAAAGCTTGTCATGCCCCACTGATTTCTATCACCCAAACATGTTGTTGAAATTCCAATTATGATGCCTCTTTCTGACTCAGCCATATAAATTCAATCCTACAATCTGGATTTTTTAATTTCGCTATTAGCATAGACATAGTCATTAATATATTTTCACATTAAGCTACACATAACACTTTGTACTGAACTCTTTGTTTCGCTAAGAATGGAGCATATGCCTCATTATCCTTGCTCCTGAGAATCCAAACTTTCCTTAAAAAAGGAAATGTTTATGTATACACACACACACACACACACACACACACACATATACACAAACTCTAATACAACCACATAGGTAGCATTCTGTGCTTTTTAACTGACTCTCAAATGGGGAATTGAAATCTTACCAGGTGTCTATATTGATATAGAATAACTACTGCCAAGATCAGAATGATGATGTCTTCACTTGATATAAACAGAGAAGTGTTAAAGGATTCATATTCTGGGATCCTTGAGAAAATGGCTTTTTCTGAAGGTAAATGGTAAAGGAAGACAGAAGCAATGACTGAGAGGAAAATATACTTTGTTTATTAAACACTGGCTACAAATAGACCTCTATCACAAGTTCATCAGATGATGAGAAATACATTATTGCTCAGATTGAACATGAATACATTAGTTGGTATAAATACTGTTTTTGAAGATGTGAAATTAAATATAGGAATTTTTTCCTTTATCCATTCATTTTATTAAGCAGACACCATATCTGTAAGCTTAATGACTTTGGTTGAAAGCATGATGAAAAAAAGTTGGTGCATTCTCAGCTTAATTTTATAAAGATCACATAATAATGGTGACAGGTGGAGCCACGTGGGGGTGGAGGCAAATTGGTCTTCTGTCCCAGACGTCAAAGACGTGCTGCAGACATCAGGGAAATGTCTCGTGGTTGGGAAAGGTATGGAAACTCAGCAGGCTGGTCTTTGATACCTAGGGCTTTCATTTTTAATTAAAGAACAGAACTCTGGTGAAAAGTCATCATATCATCCTATCTTGTACAGGGCTTGGATGATAGCTCTGTAAAGGAGATGATTGGGAATATTCCTAACGTAGTATCTGTAAAGTTCTACATATCTAATAAAATAATAAAAATTAACATTTATTGAACATCATCTCAGCGATTACTCATGACTTTGTGAAGGAGGCACAACTGTTATCCCCATTTTGCAGATGAGAAAATGGGTTCTTAAAGCAGTTGAATAATTTCTCCAAGGTCACAAAGCTAGGAAGTGGGTGATCTAGGAGAAGTAAACAGAATATCATCGTGAAGACTGTGCATCTACCACAGTGTCATATTCTCAGAACTTTTCTTCCTCCTTGAGGATAGATTAGATTCCTAACTTATATTTTATGAAGAGCTTCATCATATACTGTGAGTTAGAATTATTTCTTTCTCCATATGTATGACCTCATTGAAATAAAACCCTAAATGAGCTTTATCTCCATTATCTTTTCTTCCAGCCATGGAAAGATGTCTCTTCCTTTCTTTGACAACATGCTATCATACCCCACAATTTTCCCAATTTTAGAGTCTGGAGACTCTTCCTAATGTCTCTTTGTATTCTCTGTTGCAATAGCCCAAAGCATTTGTTCTCCTCTGAGTAGGAACATGAAACAGCTGCTCACTGTCACTCATATAATAGTTTTTTCAGACACTCAGAAACTAATTGCTAACATTTCCTGCCCCTACCTTTTCTTTTCTGAGTCAGATAATTTGCCCTCCTCCTTCTCTTTGTCCTCCTCCTCCTCCTCCTTTATATATAAATTACTTCCACATAGAGCCTATTTCCAAAATTGCTAATCATTTTTGTTCCGGTCCTCCAGACTCTTTCAGCATCTGGATATTCAGTGGGTGTCATGAAGACATTGCCATATAGTACTGAAATTATGGCATCTGGGAAAAATTTTAAACATGTCCACAGGAATATTTTCTGTTGTTTTACAAATTACAGGCAAAACATTAAAGAAAATTATGGTTTTCCCAGTTCTCAGATGGTGTTTTGTCTAAACTAATGCAAGACAAGAAAGGTGGAGTGGTTTATATTGTTTTCCCTGCATAGAAAAGATGTAGTCATTTTGGAAAGATGATATGCTCTCTAAATTTAGTAATTATTCACGTTTGTATATCTGAATGTAGAACATGAGGGATGCCAGTCAACTATAGAAATTTAGAGGTGAAAGAAGTTATCACTTAAAGGAACCAGGCAAGGCTTCATAGAGGTAGCATTTGTGATGGATCTTAAAGAATAAGTAGTACTATGACATAAAGAACTTGGAAGGAAGAGAAGTTCAAAGTGAAAAAGCAAAACTTGAAGAAATGAAAACATTTTCTTTGGAAAAGAGGAAATGGTTCCATTTTGTGTCATCCACTTTGGTTGGTATGTCAAGAAACACTAGACGGTAAGGCTGGAAATGGATACTGGGGCTAGATTATTTAAGATATTTAAGCAAAGTTGAGTTTCCTTCAGGAAAATAATTCTGGCAATGGAACAAATGATGAGTAGAGAGATTATCAGTAGGGAGAACAGTTTTGAAGTTGATGCTATTATGATAACAGGACTGATATATATTGAGGACTTATCATGTACCCAGGAAATAGTCAGGAATATAAAGTGTAACATGAAAAGGCTAAGGTTCCAGGAAAATGAAAAATAAGAAATGACCTTTGGATCTGATGTTTAGGAGATCATTGACTACCTTCGAGTGGAAAGTTATCAGGAGAATGGAAAAAAATGAATAGACAGAGTGAAGCAAAGGAAAGTGACATGATGGCAACTTGAGGGTCAAGGGATGTTTTCTTGTTAGTTGGTTTGTAGGATGTGAGACTTAAACTTTTTTGGCTAATATAATGGGTCTAGTAGAGAGAGACACATTAAGGACTCAAAAGAAATGTAACTCGGTGAGAAAATGTGACAAAGATGAAGGCATGGTCTTGGTAAGCATAGGAGGGCTGTCTTCTGAGGTAACAACAAAGAGAGAGTAAAAGAATCAAAATATGGAGAGATTTTGAGGTCAAGAAGGGAGAAGTTGAGGGAGCTCATATTGCCTGACGTTAATATTTTTAGTTAAATGGATGGGGAATCCCCTGTGTTGGGGGTATGATGGGAATAAATGGTGGCTGGATTTTAAGGAGTAAAGATTTGGTATAAGCTCCATGGAAAAACAATAAAGAACAGGTAAGAAATCAATTGCCAAGCAGCAGCGAGTGCCCAGCCAGGAAGGATGAATAGCACATATGCATAATGAGCATTTGTAGGATATTTAATGCAATAACAGCAAAACATCCGATAAATTCTTCATTTGCTTGATGATAATTTCATCTCTCATATATAGAGGAATTGATCAAGGAATTAGTAATCTCTTCTTAATTCTGATCATCAGGAACAGTGATTATGTCACCTGAAAGTGTGTAGCATAGTTGGACAGATAGCCTGAATATTAGGCAAGGCAATGTCTGGAAAGTACCATGAGCTTAGCAATATATGAATATAAGAATATAGGAGAGGCACATACCATCATAAATGTAGAAGAGAAGCATAAATCTATTTTAAAACTGACACAAAGACCAGCTAAGAATAAATTTGAGGAGACATGACTTAACAGGAGCATAAGTTAAATGATTTAAGGGAATTGACATATATCCCTTATATATCACTGATACGATGTAGCCAATGTGAACTTGGACTGTATTACTAAAATTAGCAGGCAGAATAAAGCACAACCATCCTATCAGATGGAGTTTTGGTTGCCATGTCCAAATGATATTAAATATAACTCTTCTATTGTCTTGAATTTTTGCAACAGGCCTCAAAGACATGAATAATAGAAGAGGTATCAAGTTCTCCCATATCCCAAAGGGATGTGCTAGATCACTTCTGTGGAACATGCTAAGAGACCATAAGTCCAGTTTGGTCAACATGAGCCCATCACTCACCTCAGGAGAAGACAAAAGAGGAGCACAATCTCCTTAAGCCAAGAGAGGGAGGCTTCAAGAGAACTCCTTGAGAGCTTGGCACATATCTCCCAAAGCTTGGCACACAGAGACGCTCACATCCTCATATTCCCATGAGTCTAAGATGGACAATTTAGGTGTAGGGACCTCTGAGGAGAACAGCAATGAGAAGATAATGTTGGGAGGGAACTCTACAGTCGCTAACTGTAGGGAAAGTGTAGTATCCTGGGCTACAGGAGATTTGTGGGCTCACCACAGCAGGAAAACACAGAACTAGAGGGGCAATGTGCCCAGAAACCTAAGGCATGACCAGGGTTGTAAGTGGCTAGCAGAGGAGAGGAACCACTTTCAGATCAGTGCCTCTCAAACTTTAGCCTGCATTAGAATCACCCAGGGGGCTTATTAAAACAGATTCCTAGGCCATACTCCTAGAATTTCTGACTCCTTAGGATGGAGGGGCCCCAAAATGTTATTTCTAACAAGTTCCCAGGTGATAATAACTTCATCATTTGTGGACCACGCTTTTGAGAAGTTTAGATGTCACCAGCAGGGCATCTCAGAAGAACATGTGAAAGTACCACATGCGAGAAAGCATAAGCTTTGCATATCCATTATGCCTAGAAGTCATCAACAGACTTAACTGCACCAACCAGTTTCCCTTAGTCTTTTCTCCTCCAGTGCAACCCTGGAGTGGTTAGGAACAGCAGCTAGGATGAAGGAGGAAGAGCTATGATACAGAAAAGCAGACAACCATACTCTGTTCCCCAACTTCATGATTCAAAGACTGAGTTAGATCTGAGCAGGAACAGGGGATAATCTCTTCTGGATGTGTATTTGGAATTTTAACTAAACTGGGGTAGATTGGACTGGAGTTAGAGAGCTCTTAGACTTGTGGTGCCCAAACAAAGGAACTAATATTATTTCCCAAAGTAGAAGAGCTATGGTGTCTGTTTCAGATTTTGTACCCTGATGGAAAAGAACTGGTTTGAGAAGAATGGATACAAGAATAAACTCAATTGAGACAAGCGTGTTTTATCAGTCAATTACACACATGGTATTTCTTTTATTTTTTTTAATTTGCAGACATTTATTTTTATTTTTTTATAATAATTTTTTATTTTGTTATGTTAGTCACCATACAGTATATCTTTAGTTTTTGATGTAATGTTCCATGCTTATTGCATGTTGCACTGGGTGTTATACACAAATAATAATAAAGAATGGTATTTCTTAAACTCTCAGCAAATCCAGTGAAGTACAGCCAGGACAACAGGACCCTGGAAACCTCACCAGAGAAGCACCCCTACAAGGAGATGGGGAGCTTCAGCCTGGAGAAGATTAGGAGGCATACTGCCACACTTAAAGTATTAACAGACCATCTTGTCAAGGAAAGAGTAGCCTTCTGTGTGGTGGCAAAGGCCACAATGAGCTTAAGTTAGTGAAAGTTAAGAGAGGAGTCTGCTCAGGTTCCATGTAAGGAAGACAACAATTAAAGCCATATTAGTGGTACCAAGTGATGGACACCTGACTGGAATGTTGAAGAGTTTTACACATGGCAGAACATAGTTTTGGATGGACTCTACGCAAATCAGCTCTCCAGCAACATTTTGTGGCAGGTATAGTGACAGGCAGGGTGGGGTCATCAGGACTCACCTGGTTCCCTGTCCCTGCTTCCCTCCATGTACTTCAGCTGAGACAGCCTAAGGCTTCAGGACTACTCCCAAAGTAGCCTGGGGGTGACTCGGGATTCTGATGAGGGCAATTGCTCACTCATGGTTTTAGTCCCCATTAGTTGAAATTTGGTAAATGGGCCTTTGCAGGTAGGCCTTTCTAAGACAATGTGACAAACTGGTCAGGATGACTGGATCCTGAATGGTATCCAAGGCTCTGCCCTGCTCTTGCCATTCCTCCCCCAGCCTTGTGCAGTCAGGCCTCCTGTTGAAATAACCGCCCAGGGGTCTAGGTATGATGGGAGACCAGGGAAGTCAGAGATAGGAGGAGTCTGACATGAGTCCTTGACACATGGAAAGTCGAAGTGCAGGAGGGAAACTGGAAAGACCGGGAGCATGTACAGTGACAGAGGTGGAAGGAAGAGAGGGTGACATGATTTTGCCCCTGACTGCGAAATGCAGAAGTTTGTTTGTTAGGCCGGTTATGAGAGTTATGCCAGTCAAAATTCTGAGCAGACAGAAAGGCATTGTGTCTCTCTTCCAAACGTTGACATAATCATATAATAATCCAGGATCAAGAAATTCCTAATCCTCCATCTAAAATAGCTTCCAAATGTCCACAGGGGTGCAGAAAAGTATTCATGGGGTCAGCTGACCACAGGTAAGTGACTGTGACAGCTGCAGGCCTTAGCGTTTACTCAGTGAAACAATGGCTTTTAGACAATGTCTTTCCAATTTGTTTTCAACATTGCAGCCAGAGTGCTCTTTTCAAAACACAAATCTGATCATGTCACCAACCTCCCGAAAACCCCTGAATGGCTTCCCACTGTTCTTGGAATAAAGACCAAATCCTTAACTAGGAGCTGCTTAGGCTAGGCCCCTGAGGGGGTTAAGCGTGGGGCTGGGGTCCTGCTCTGGGTATGCTCTTCCCTGGGTCTCGAACGCTCCCCTCCCTTTCTCCATTAGCTTCAACTCAACCTTGTTCGATAGATCTCAGCTCAAAGAGCCCTTTCTGCACCCCCACCTGGGCTCCTTTGTTCTTTACTTTTTATAGGACTCCATTCTTCCCTTTTAAAGCACATACCTCAGTTTGTAAAACATTCCTCAGTGCCGCGATTGGTTGACTGCTCTCCCATCCCCACTAGTCCCTCAGTTCCATGAGTGAGAAAGGTCTCTTTTTGTTCACCATCTTCTCCTAGAGCCTAACATTGTGCCTGGCTCACGGGAGGTCCTCAATGCCTTTTTTGCTGAATGAGTAAAAGGACTGCCTAAATTGTGCTTTCCTTCTGAAATTTTGAATTCTATAAAGGGAGGAAAGTGTTAAGCAGACATCAGAGCAAAATTCTTAGTAATATTTCCTCTGCTTCCATGCAGTGATTTATTTTAAAATGCAGAACCCTATGAGCTCTAATCTTCCTTTATATTATATAGAAATCAGTTCATCAAAATAACCCTCTAAATCTACCTGGTATTCTCATTTATTCCCCATTTTCTCTGGAATGAATTTGAGTAGTCTTTCTTAGGGTTCATCTTTTGGGAACTTGTATAGAGAACATTTTATTTTAGGTTAATTCAGTTGAGATTTTATTTAAAGGCACCCTAAGTTACAGACATTGACAGGTAAATGTTTATGAAAAGATAATATACATACACTCTGTATGTGTGTGTGTCTATCAATCCATCTAAAAATATGTGTTTTCATGACCTGAAGTAGAAAAGATTGGATTTAGGTAAGGAAGTAATTACAATGTTGAAGTTTCCACCCCTAGACTCTTACCCTCTCCAGCTAAATTCTGCAGGATTTGGTGGAATAAGCCGGCAGTTGTGATTTCCTGATGACTGACTGAAGGACATGTTACTTCCCCTCCTAATGAAATCCTCAAATAGTGAGTCATAATGCCAGAGGCGCTGTTCTCCAAGATTCCATCTCTGCCTATTTTCTAATCCAAATTCTGAAAAGAGCACAAGTCTAGATCCAGCGCTTCAGATCTCTGTGTGGGACTGAAGTATACATTTCCTTTCCAACTTCTCATTTTCTTTCTGCAGCAGAACTGACATCCACTGGGCAGGAGTGGTCAACGTTGATGACCATGATGGCAACAGAGAATAAAGAATTTATTGTTATTTGCTGACTGTGCCATGGTGGTGAATGTCTTTCAGAAAGCCACAAAAATGGACATTTACTGAGTCGTGAAAGAGCCCAAGTCAAATAATCTAGACAAACAACCTCTACTATGACTACAAATGGCCACATGTTATAGAAATCTGGTTGTTTCCTTTTAAGTATCAATCTGGTACTTGCCCCTTGGAAAATAAATTTTCTTAAGGTACATGGAAACAGAAAACAGACCTTTCTTTTGTTCTACAACACCCTCTAGTTATTGTTATATTTCTCACCATACTTTTACTGCTGGGTTTCTTAAAGAGTGGGTCTACAACTATTTTTTCCTATTTTTTCCTCAACTCCTTGTTTGTCCTATTTTTTCCTCAACTCCTTGTTTGTCCTCCCACTCAATGACTAAATGGTTCTTACAAAGATTCAAGAAATCTCCTCTAATCACTTTTTAATATTAGTTTCCTACAATCGTCTGGAGTTAGCCGTTCTTATTCTATCCTTCCTAAAGCTTCTAGTTTCACTGATCCCAACTTGCCCCTGAAGCTTCAGGATGACAGTGCTCTGAGGAGATTCTCTTCTTCTTCATGAGACAACTTTCTGGATTTTTAGCTGTCTGTGCCCAAACACCTTCACCCCAAATACCCAGGCTTGTTTGGGTTTCCTTTTTCTTTCTTTCAGTTCTCATTCATCATTTTCGACTATCCCCTTTTTAAGGTGAATCCCCAAATTTTCTTCCCTAGCACTTTTTCAGAGCTTCACCCTCACAACTTGATCATCTAGTTGAATATCCCTCTATCAATGGCTGTCTTGCTAACACTTGCCTATCATGTTCCCTGTGCCCCCTTCCCATCCCTCCAAGTCAATGTTTTCTCCTCACTGAGACTTGAAAGCTCATGTTTGCCTTTGCCTCCTCCTTCCCACACAGTGTCTGTATCCTATCAGTTACTGAAGTCTTCTAATTTTTTTTTTTATTCAAGTATAACTAACATCAAGTGTTATGTTAGTTTCAGGTGTACAATAGAGTGATTCAGCGATTCTATACACTACTCACTGCTCATCATGGTAAGTGTGCTCCTTAATCTCCATCACCTATATCCCCCATCCCCCCCCCCCACCTCCCCTCTGGTAACCATCAGTTTGTTCTGTAGAGTTAAGGGTCTGTTTTCTGTTTGTCTCTTTTTCTCTTCATGTGTTTTGTTTCTTAAATTCCACATATTGGTGAAATCATATGATATTCGTCTTTCCCTAACTTATTTCTCTTAGCATTATACCCTGTAGGTCCATCCATATTGTTGTAAATGGCAAGATTTCATTCTTTTTTATGGCTCAATAATAATCCATTGTGTATATATACCACTTCTTCTTTATGCCTTTATCTATTGATGGACACTTGAGTTACTTCCATATCTTGCCTATTATAAATAATGCTGCAGTAAACATAGGGTTGCATATATCTTTTTGAATCATTTTCTTTGTTTTCATTTTCTTTGGGCAAATACCCAGTAGTGGAATTACTGAATATATGGTAATTCTATTTTGAGTTTTTTAAGGAAACTTCATACCATTTTCCTCAGTAGCTGCACCAGCGTACATTCCCACCAACGGTGCACAATGGCTCCTTTTTTCCATATCTTTGCCAACACTTGTTATATTTTGTGTTCTTTGTCTTAGCCATTCTGACTGGTGTGAGGTGATATCTCAATACAGTTTCAATTTGCATTTCCTTGATGATGAGTGATGTTGAGCATCTTTTCATGTGTCTGTAGGCCATCTGTATGTCTTCTTTGGAAAATGTCTCTTCAGGCCCTCTGCTTATTTTTTAATTGGATTATTTGGGTTTTTTGGTGTTGAGTTGTATCAGTTTGTTATATAGTTTGGATTTAACCCCTTACTGAATATATTATTTGTAAATATATTCTTCCATTCAGTAAGTTATCTTTTTGTTTTGTTGGTGGTTTCCTTCACTGTGCAAAAGCTTTTGTATTTTGGTATGGTCCCAGTACTTTAATTTTGTTTTTGTTTCCCTTGCCAAAGGAGACATAACTAGAAAAATATTTCTATGGCTGATGTCAAAGAGATTACTGCCTATATTTTCTTCTAGAAATTTTATGGTTTCAGGTCTCAGATTTAGGTCTCTAATCTATTTTGAGTTTACTTTTGTATATGGTTTAAGAAAGTGGTCCAATTTCTTTCCTTTGCATGTATTTGTCAGGTTTTCCCAATACCGTTTGTTGAAGGGACTGCTGTTTTCCTGTTGTATATCTTGTCTCCTTTGTCATAGATTAATTGACTGTATAATCATGGGTTTATTTCTGGTCTCTCTAATCTGTTCCACTGATGTATGTGTCTCTTTTTGTGCCAGTACCATACTGTTTTCCTTACTACAGCTTTGTACTACATCTTGAAGTCTGGTATTATGACAGTTTTAGTTTTATGTTACTTTTTCAAGATTCCTTTAGCTATTTGGGGTCTTTTGTGGTTCCATACAAATTTTGGGATTGTTGTTTAGTTCTGTGAAAAATGTTGTTGGTATTTTGATAGGGATTGCATTAAGTCTGTACACTGCTTTGGGTAATATGGACATTTTAACAATATTGACTCTCCTACGCCATGAGCATGGAATATCTTTCCATTTGCTTATGACATCTTCAATTTCTTTCATCAATGTTTTATAGTTTCCAGGTTATACGTCTTTTACCTCCTTGGTTAAGTTTATTCCTAGGTTTGGTGCAATTATAAATGGTATTATTTTCTTAATTTCTGTTTCTGCTACTTCATCATTAGTGTATAGAAATGCAACAGATTTCTGTGTATTAATTTTGTATCTTGCAAATTTACCGAATTCATTTATCTGTTCTAATAGTTTTTTGGTGGAGTCTTTAGGGTTTTCTGTCATCTGTCATCATGTCATCTGTAAGTAGTAAAAGTTTTACTTCTTTCTTACCAATTTGGATGCCTTTTATTTCTTTTTCTTGTTTGATTGCTGTGGTAGGACTTCCAGTACTACATTGAATAAAAGTGGTGAGAGTGGACATCCTTGTCTTGTTCCTGACCTTAGAGGAAAAGCTCTCAGTTTTTTACCATTGAGTAAGATGTTAGCTGTGGGTTTTTCATATGTGGCATTTATTGTGTTGAGTTATGTTTCCTTTAAACCTACTTTCTTGAGAGCTTTTATCATGAATGGGTACTGTATGTTGTCAAATGTTTTTTCTGCATCTATTGAAATGATCATATGGTTTTTATCCTTTCTCTCTCTCTCTCTCCCTTTCTTTTTTCTGAGAAAGAGTGAGCATGCACATGCAAGCATGAGTGGAGGGAGGGGCAGAGGGAGATAGAGAAAGAGGATCTTAAGCAAGCTCCACTCTCAGTGCAGAGCCTATGTGGGGCTTGATCTCACCCTGAGATCATGACTTGAGCCAAAATAAAAAATCAGATACCTAATCTACTGGGCCCTTTAGGAGCCCCTATCCTTCCCTTTATAATGTGATGTATTATATCAATTGATCTGTGAATATTAAACCATCCTTGCATCCTTTGATTGTGGGCAATTTTAAATGTATTGTTAAATTTGGTTTGTTAATGTTTTGTTGAGGATTTTTGCGTCTATGTTCCTCAGAGATCCTGACCTGTAGTTGTTTGTTTGTTTGTTTGTTTGTTTGTTTGTTTGTAGTGTCTTTGGTTTTGGTATCAGGGTTATGCTGGCCTCATAGAATGAATTTGGGAGCTTTCTTTCCTCTTCTGTTTTTTGGAATAGTTTGAGAGGAATAGGAATTGACTCTTAAATGTTGGGTAGAATTCACCTGTGAAGCTACCTAGTCCTGAACTTTTGCCTGTTGGGAGTTTTTTTTTATTATTGGTTCAATTTCATTGTTAGTGATCAGTCCGTCTAAATTCTCTATTGCTTCCTGATTTGAAAAGTTTAGATGGTTCTAGGAACTTATCTACTTCCTCTAGATTGTTCAATTTGTTGGCATATAATTTTTTATAATATTCTCTTATAATCTTTTGTATTTATGTGGTGTTGATTGTTATTTCTCCTCTTTCACTTCTGATTTTATTTATTTGATTACCCCCCTCTCTTTTTTAATGAGTCTGGCTAAATGTTTATCAATTTTGCTGATCTTTTCAAAGAATTGGCTTCTGGTTTCATTGATCTGTTATTTTTTTTTTTTTTTTTTTTTTTTTAGTCTCCATTCCATTTATTTCTGCTCTAACCTTTATTATTTCCTTACTTCTACTGGCTTTGGGCTTTGTTCTTCTTTTCTTTGCTCCTGTAATCTCTAATTTTAGGTTGTTTATTTGAGATTTTTCTTGCTTCATGAGGTAGGCCTGTATTACTACAATCTTCATTCTTAGAATAGCTTTTGCTGCATCCCAAAGATCTTGGGACTGTTGTGCTTTTATTTTCATTTGTCTCTGTGTATTTTTTTATTTCCTCTTTGATTTCTTCGTTTACTCATTCATTTTTAGTAGCATGTTATTTAACCTCCATGAATTTGTGTTCTGTCCAGATTTTTTTTTCCCTTGTGATTGATTTCTAGATTCATACCTTGTGGTTCAAAAAGATGCATGATATGTTTTTTTTTAAATTTGTTGAGACTTATTTTGTGGCACAATATATGATCTCTTCTGTAGAATATTCCATGTGCACTTGAAAAGAATATATTTTCCACTTTTTTAGGATGGAATGTTCTGAATATTTCTGTTAGATCCATCTGGTCTAATGTTCATTCAAAGCCACTGTTTCCTTATTGATTTTCTCTATGGATGATCTCTCCATTGCTCTAAGTGGGATTGAAAGTCCCCTATTATTACTGTATTACTATCAATTTCTTCCTTTATGTCTGCTAATAGTTGCTTTATGTATTTGGGTCCTTCCATATTAGTTGCATAAAAATTTACAATTGTTATATCTTTTTGTTGAATTTTTCCCTTTATGATTATGTAGTATTCTTCTTTGTCTCTTGTTACAGTCTTTGTTTTAGAGTCTGTTTTGTCTGATAAAAGTATTGCTACCCCAGGTTTCTCTTTCCTTCCATTTGCATGGTAAATGTTTCTCCACCCTTCACTTTCAATCTGTATGTGTCTTTAGGTCTGAAATGAGTCTCTTGTATGCAGCATAGGTGGGTCTTGCTTTTGTATCCATTAGTCACCCTGTGTCTTTTGGTTGGAGCATTTAGTCCATTTACATTCAAAGTAATTATCAATGGGAATGTATTCATTGCCATTTTGTTACTTATTTTATGGTTGTTTTTGTAGCTCTTCTCTGTTCCTTTTTTCTCTTGCTCTTTTCCTTTTTGTTAGTAATATGCTTAGATTCCTCTCTCTCTTTTTTTTGCATATCTATTGCAGGTTTTTGATTCGTTGTTACAATTAGGTTTATATATAAAGTCCTATGAATATTGCAGTCTTTATTAAGTTGATGGTCACTTAAGTTTGAAACCAATCTAAAAGTACTAAATTTTGACACCTCCCTCCATGTTGTATGTATATGATATCATACTTTACATCCTTTTATTTTGTGAATCTGATGACTGATTATTATAAATATAATTAATTGTACTGCTTTTGTGCTTTAACCTCTGTACTGGTTTTTATAAATGATTAATCTACTACTTTTATTATGTTTGC
Organism: Ursus americanus; assembly: GCF_024610735.1. NCBI lineage: Eukaryota > Metazoa > Chordata > Mammalia > Carnivora > Ursidae > Ursus > Ursus americanus. The sequence goes on from NC_142131.1 coordinate 4,809,057, forward strand.
ATTTACCTGTGAAATTTTTTCCTTTCTTAATTTTCTTACTATTGACTGTGGCCATTTCTTTCTACTCAAAAAAATCCCTTTAGCTTTTCTTTTCTTTTCTTTTTCTTTTTCTTTTTCTTTTTTTTTTTTTTAGATTTTATTTATTTGAAAGAGAGAGCAAAGAGAGAGGGACAGCATGAGTGGGGGGTCTGGAGAGAGGGGCAGAGGGAGAAGGAGAAGCAGACTCCCTGTTGAGCAGGGAGCCTGATGTGGGGCTTGATCCCAGGACCTTAGGATCATGACCTGAGCTGAAGGTAGACATTTAACCCGTTGAGCCACCCAGGTGCCCCCTTTAACTTTTCTTATAAGGCTAGTTGAGTGGTGATGAACTTCTTTAACTTTTGTTTGTCTGGGAAACTCTTTATGTCTCCTTCTATTCTAAATGTAGCGTTGCTGGATAGAGTATCCTTGGTTGCAGGTTTTTTCCCTTACGGCACTTTGAATATATCATGTCACTCCCTTTGGCCTGCAAAGTTTCTGCTGAAAAATCAGCTGATAGCCTTAGGGGGTGTTCCTTGTATATAACTGTGTTCTTTTTTCTTGCTGCTTTTAAAATTCTCTCTTTAGAAACCAATATTACACTATATGTTAACTAATTAGAATTTAAATAAAAATTTGGGGAAAAAATAAAATTCTCTCTTTATCACTACTTTTGGACCTCCTTGGGCTGATTCTGGAGGGAGGGGGGCTCTCTGTGCCTCCTGAATCTGGATATCTGTTTCCTTCCCCAGATTAGAGTAGTTTTCATATATTATTTCTTCAAATATATTTTCTGCTCCCTTTTCTCTCTCTTCTCCTTCTGGAAGAAGGAGCAAATGATTTTGCATTTGATAATGTTGATGAGTTTCTTAACCTATTCTTATTTGTTTATTATTCTTTATTCTTTTTGCATTCAGCTTGGTTGCTTTCCATTACTTTGTCTTCCAGCCCACTGATCTCTTCCTCTGCTTCCTCTAATCTACTTCTTATTCCCTCTAATGTATTTTTAATTTCAGCTATTGAGTTTGCCTCTGATAGGTTCTTTTTTTATATTTTCTGTTTCTGTTGAATGTCTCACTAAGATCCTCTACTCTTTTATCAAGTCCAGTGTATTTATGACCATTACTTTGAATTCTCATATCAGACATATTGCTTATCTCTATTTCATTTAGCTCTTTTGCTCTGATTTTGTTCTTTCATTTGGGACACAGTTCTCTGTCTCCTCATTTGTCTAACTCTTTGTGTTTGTTTCTATGTATTAGAAAAGTCAGCTACATTGCCTGATCTTGAAAGTAGTGGCCTTATGAAGAAGAGGTCCTGTAGTGCCCTGCAGTGCAATGTCCCCTATTCACCAAAACCTGGTGCTTCAAGGATGTCTCCTATGTGTGCTTCATGCATCCTACTATTGTGGTGCCTTCAGTACAGTCAGCTGCAATGAACCTCTTTGCCTGTTATGGGTAAGGTTTGGTTCCTGTTCTGTTAAAGAGTCAGTCTGGGGCCACCATGGACTCGTAGTTGGGTCAGACCAGATGCCTGCCCTCAGCCTGTTTGCCAGGCCTGCAATTGCACTGTGCTACAGGGCATTCTCCCCTCATTGTCCCCTGAAAGGCTTCTGTTAGTGGGCAGGGTATGCAGTCAGATCAGATGTCTGCCCGCCAGCCCACTGCTGGGACTGCAAACTGGCATTTATGGTTATCTTCCCCTCTGCCCAGGCAGGAGTCACTTTGGAGGGGGGCTGGTCACTGTTGGAGCTGCTTGCAGAATGAGAGATGTCAGGCATCTGTTTGGAGGGACTCTTGCCGAGTGGGGTGGGTTCAATGGGGTAAATCTGCAGGAGAACCCAGGGGCAGGACATGCAGTGTTAGCAAGCTATGTTGAGAGAGTTGGTGTTGTTTCCCACAGGTGTCCAGGTATCTAGGCTGGGGGGAAAGGGAGGAAATGGCACCCCCCCCCCCAGCCCTTCTCTTCTTGAAGATGTCTCTTAAGGATCCTTGCCCCTCCAGGGAATTCAGGATTAGTAAATAAATCTTCCCATATACCCAAAGTGCTTTTCAAACTGCTGCTTCTCTCCTGTATCTCGGAGGGGTTATTTGCTATGCTGGCTCTTTTAGGGCAGGGACTCAGTTTGCCACCACTCTCTGGCTTGCCCAGAGATAAGCCTGCTGATTTGTAAAGTTCCCACTGTTAAGCCCCAGTGACTGTAAAATCTCAGGAAGTTAAGCTCCTCTGGTTTTCAAAGCCAGATGTTATGGGGATTCATCTTCCCAGTGCAGATCCCCCATGTCTGGGGTGCCTGTTATGGGGTCTGCTTCTGTCCCTCCTCTGTGCTTGTGTTGTCCTTCCCATTTGTGGTTAGTCTCTCAGGTTAGTTTGGGGGACTCTGCCCTTCCTATTGTTTTCAGTGTGGCCTCCTCTCTGTGATTAACTGTGGAGTCTGTTTTGTCAGTTTTCAGCTTATTTTTTGGGTTAGTTGCACTAATGTAGCTGCTGCGTAGGTGTATCCATGGGACAAAGTGAGGATAGACTCCTCCTACTCTGCCATCTTCCCAGGTTCCCCTAAAGTCTTCTTTACATGCCTCTAATGTCTGCTCTGCTTCCCATGTCCGCCGTCACCACTAAGGTCTCTCACATCATGTCTAGATTTTGGCAATACTCTTCTAACTAGTTTCCCAATAATGCCTTCTCCTCCCCAAACCATCCTATACCCTGTTATCAGAAGAATCATTTCACCATATTGTCTATAAGGAAAATTCCAAATATCCAGGTGTGGCAGGAAAGCACTTTCAGATGTTAATGAACAAGTGTTACCCCACGCATTTTTCTCCTCCCCATTCCAAAAAGGCAGTCCAGACTTTGGCTGTCTTCTTCCTTAGTAGGGAAGTTTGTATTAACTGGTGCCTATAAGGCACTTCCTTAAAACCTGAGTTCCCTGAAGACTTTGAAGATAGCTAAAAGAGACAGAGGGTGATTGCTTCAGATTTAGAAAAGGGCTTCAAGGTTACTGAGATAGGGAATAGAGTGTGTCCTCCATGGCAACAGCCCCATAGGAGGCAAGACCTCAAAAGCAATGGCTTGGGGCACCTTGGTGGCTCAGTTATTAAGTGTCTGCCTTTGGCTCAGGTTATGATTCCAGGATTCTGGGATCGAGCCCCAGATCAGCTCTCTGCTCAGTGGGGAGCCTGCCTCTTCCTCTTCCTGCTGCTCCTCTTGCTTGTGCTCTCTCTCTCTCTGTGTCAAATAAATAAATAAAACATTAAAAAAAAAAAAGCAGTGGCTTTAGGGTTTATCTAGGAGGTGAGACCATGTTCATAGTCTTAGTAAAGATTCCTGTAAGTCACTGTGCCCAAAACAGCAGGGAGTCACAGGACTTCAAGGGGCTATTATGGTCTCAGTAAATAAGAATGGTCAGCATCTTCAGACTGGAATAGATAATAGAGATTGGATCCCTTTCTTCTAGGATCCAGATAAGCTTCCCAGATTCTGGTGTGATCCTGGAATGGGAAACAGCAAAATAATGACTGAAATGGGCTTTCCTGTGAGCTTGGTAAAAGCATGCTCAGAATTTAAAACAGGATTCAACCCTGTATTCTGCATCCAAGGCTCTGAAATCTGCATGCCTTCATTCATTCACTCAACAAAAATACACTTTGTGTTTCTTATGCTACCTGAGAACACAAAGGCAAAATAGAATGCTTTCTGTCCTCAAGTCATAATCGTGGGAGAAATAGACAAATTCCCTCTGCTTTTCTCTTCTTTAAGGAAGACTTCCCATGACTCCCCTGATCTTGGTAGGATCCTCTTATACACATTTTTAATAGCATGTGTTACCTGTGTTAAGTGCTCCTAAGGAAAGGTAGTTTTACATTTATTTGCGTGATTATTAAATTAATTATGTCAGCTCCACAGACTGTAAGTTCTGTGAGGGCAAAGGCCATGTCAGTTTTTGAGCAATAAATGTTTGGAAGAAATGAAGGTCAAACTCACTTAGGTCCTCTAAAGTCAGGATCTTAATCAATTGTCATTTAAAAGACTTAGAAAAGACCTAGAACAATGCAGAAGCTCACCTGGCATTAGTTGTTGACCACTACTATGGCAGTCGGGTGGGACAATGTTTAATGATGACATTAAGAAATTGCAGCTGTGGCACAATAATATTCACTTTGTAACCAAATTAATTAACTTTGAAGATTTTTATTTATTTATTTATTTGACTGAGAGAGAGAGAAAGAGCACATGCAGGGTGAGCGGCAGGCAGAGGGAGAAGCAGACTCCCCACTGAGCAGGGAGCCTGATGTGGGGCTCAATCCCAGGACCCTGGGATCATGACCTGAGCCGAAGGCAGACACTTTACCAACTGAACCACTCAGGCGCCCAAGTTAATTAACTTTAATATGATTATTTTTATTTTATTTTATTTTTATTTTAATCGTAATAATAGCAGATACTTTCCAGAGCCTACTGTAGGCATTGTGCTTAGCGTTGCTTACATTTTCACTGTCATGTTCACGTGTGAGCATGGTCTATGATTACTTTCGTTTTGCGGATAGGGACCCAGATGGACAGAGACTTTATATAAGTTGCCTAAGGTAACACAAATGATAAATCATGGGGTTATGATATAGAGATAGCAGCCGAAGTCCGAAGTCATACTGTCAACCACCTGCTCTACAGCCTGATGCTGATAAGAGACTGAAGAGTCAGCCAGAGGGAGGTTTAAATACTGAAGAAATCTACACATGTGAAGTGATGAGTAACTAAGGAAATTACATGAATGAATGCAACTAAAACATAGGGCTATACTTCCCATCAGGCAGTGAAGGACACAGGAGGAAAGAAATGCTCAAAAGAAAAGGCATTCACAATACCAAAACCAGAGCCATAAAGCAAATCCAAGACTCTTCATTCAGTTGTTTCACAGCATGGATTGAATGTCTCTTGTTCAGATACACCCAGAAGGTCTGGCACTGATCAGTAGGAATGCTTGTTAATCTTAGCATATAATTGTTCCTAGCTACTTTTCTTAATTTATTTGAATTCCTTAAACTTTAATCCTGTAGTTGTGGTTCATTCAAAACACCCTTCAGAATTTCTCAAGATACTCACTTTCCTTCTTCTAAGTACAGTATATGTTTTCACTTTTATTGGGTTGTCTAATTTTCCAATGTTTCCTTCTCCAGGTGATCTTTTTCATTATTCCACTGCTGTTTCTGTTGGACAGTCTGGTCTGCCCTCCAGTTGCTGTTTACTTGGTTAGAGGTCATCTGGAAGTTGCTTAGACCATCTCAGTGGCCATCCTCTGAGCAGCGCTCTGATGGGATCTCTAGAAAAATCCACATCCAATTCCAGAAAACACATATTTGCAACTTATCAGGAGCATTCCTCAGTGCTTTTCTTCATCCAGAGACAGCTCCTACCACATATCTGAATCAGGGCTCTTTCACTGATATTATGTGAGTGCGTGTTAGCTGAGGCCAAAAGGTAACCCTGTCATTTTCTTTACAGTTCAATTCTGATTCCAAAAAATCTTCCTTAGTTAACTCCGCTGACTTAGAATCTCTTCATCTAGCTTGGTAAGTATCACATAGTGAGCTTGACTCTTTAGCTCTCATGTGGGCTTTGAATATTTCCTGGATGATACGCCTCTTGAAGACTGGAATTGTGTCTTCTGCAGCTCTCCTGTCTCTAGCTTTCTCATTATACTTGTGTACTAAAGTGTTCAATGGAAACCTGTGGAGCTGAAGTGAATGGAGCTGATCTTTAAAATTACAAGGGACAACCTTGCATCTGAATGGATATGTGTAGCTCTGCTATAGATGGGTCTCAAGACCCTGTTAGTTTCAGAACTCTAAAGTCTGCATTTCTCCCATGCATCTAGAACATTGAGAATATTGATAGCCTCAGAAGGTTCAGAAAACAGCTTTAGCAGTAGCCATCCAGCCACCCAGATATTTTCTTTTATTCCTAAAGTAGGAGCTATTGATAGTTTGGCCTCACATTAAAAATACAGATTTTAAGGAAGTTCCTTGCTAAGTTTTGTTCATCTTTATTTGTGCCAAATGAAAACTTTCGAAGAATGTTCATTTAGAATCTAGAAAGATTTATTAAGTATGTAGGTTTTACTGTCAGAAAAATTAAATTCCAAAGAAAATCATTCATTATGTAATATGGAAAAAGAACAACTCTAAAGACAAAAGTCAACTGTATTTGAACGAATTATCCATTCATGTTGGGCTCTGTCTCCCTACTCTTCATTAAGAATTTATCAATTTCTTAGAAGGAAAACCTACTATACAGTGACGCTATATCAATATTTAATGTAATAGTGCCTGGAGCACTAGATTGACTTTCTTATTGTGAAAATGGGAAAGGAAATTAAGACTCAGCCCTTTTTTCTAATGGCAAGATACTCAGATAAATTACAATTTTGTTGTTGTTCTTTACATCCTACGAGTGATAATGATCAGATTCTTTGTGTTCATTGATATGTTCTTGCTAGTTTCATTTTGTCAGACTTAACTGCAACATTTAATGTTATCGATCAGTCTGGAAAGTGCTAGGATGTCCTAACATTCCCATGATTATGTGGCTTGGCTCTAGCCTGTCCAAAAAAAAAAAAAAGTGGCTTGTTGGTCTTTTCCACTGGGTTCCTGAAATACCCACTATTTTCCCTACATTCTCTGAGGGTGGTCACTCATGTCTTACTATACATAGCATATTAGCAAAATTCCCAACAGATTTTTGCTTTTATTTTCACATCTAGTGTATTCAGTAAAAGTGTAATATATTCCTGACAACTGGCAAACCTCTTGATATTTCTCTGCTGCTTGCCTACCTACCTTTCAGAGTAAGATATAATGATTCTGCTACTGTCCAGGTGTGGACTCTGGTATAACATCAAGTTCACACAAAATCAGGACATTCTATAAAGTAAAAACAGGAAAAGGACAGACATTACCCAATATGTATAGAGGTATACAATTCAGGCCGAGGCCATGTTTTATTGTTTGAGGTAGTCAAGCAGAAGTGGGGTCCTGACAGCATAGACATGAGAAAGCTGTTCTCATCAGGCAATCAGACTTGAAATATCATGTAACCATTGAGTCTAGTTACCAATGATTCTAGATCAACTCCATGATATAAGTTTCCAAGATTTTTTCCTCCAAAAGCAGCCCTTAACATGTCTCCCAAGAGCATTTTCTCCAGTGTTCACCATGGCATTTTCTCATTAACAGGTTTGTACTAAGTGAGTGCGACTTCTCCATGGATTTGGATGTTGTCAGAACATGTAAAATTACGTGCCTGGGAAAGTGCCTTGGTGAAAAACCAGTTAGACCATTAAATGCATTTAGAGAATCCGTCTAATAGTAGATCCATCTAATAATAGATTCTAATAGTTATATTAAAGCCAAAATATAGCTCTTATTCTTACAGCTTTCAACCCTGGCATTTCATTTTGCTTTAAGACCACTATATTCTGGATCATGTATTACCAGTGCCATCCAAATGAATCAGGACCAAGAAATTATCTCTTCACAGCAGGACAGCTCACCACAAAATGTATACATGATAACCCCATCCCTCATCTGTAGATGACTCTGTTGCCCAGATTTCTGTGGTGAGTGGGTTTGAAGTCAATTGGCCAGCTGCAGAATGGAGAACACTTATTACTCATCCCTATAGAAATAAACTTCTGATGATACATTGTTTATCCAAGCAGAGCGTCACTTCCAACTGCATAGTAATTATATATGTGTGTGTATATATATGTATATATATATAGTTATAGATAAATAACTGATTATATAAATGTAAATACAATGTGAATGATCCTTGAAATGTGGGTAACAGTATGTTCAGGAGATAACTCTCTGGAACAATATGATCAGAAGGAACATTATGATCATTTTTCCCAGATATAGGAAATATCTATTTGTTCTTCCTTTGATAGCATCATTATCTTTGAGGTTTTCTCAGTTCCTGTAATTTGAGTGGAATAGCTTCAAGTGACCCAGGGCTGGCCACTCAAATCATCACATCCCTGGGTTTGGTTTAGAGATGGGCTCATGATCCTGTCAGAGACAATGAGAATCAGTTCTCGGATGATAGAGGAGATGTTGGGAGAAAAACCCTCTAGCCGCTGATAGCCATCTTGATTTCAGGAGTGGAGAGATGGCGTAAGAATGACGCCAACACAGAGGACGGTAGAGAGAACCAGTACTCTGATGACATGGAATATACAGTTAGGTGAACCTAGAAATGATCTCTTTTGCCTAATCTCATTTAAATTGAAATTCTGTCATTTGAAACTGAAGCAGAACTGAATAATACATGGGTTTACTAATCAGGTAGGTCAAGGAAATCCTGCACACACCGTGTGTTAGTATTTCAGCAAGGAATCTGACAGTGTTTCTCAGGAAATCCTTGTGGATAACATGCAGAATTGTGGAATGGATGCAAGTACAGTCAGGTGACTTCATCAATAATTGAACAGTCATGTCCAAGAATGCTAATTCCATGTCAACCTGAAGGAAATTTTATAGTAGTGTGCCTTGGGGTTCTTCCCTTGCCCTGTCCTTTTTGACATATTTATCAAAGGTTTGGATGAGCACACTGATGGCCTTCCTATCAAATTCTACAGATGACAAGATGATTGGAGCACTAGATAGAATGTTGGATAACAGAGACAAGTCTCTAAAACTCTTCATAAGCTGGAGCATCAGAATGGAATTTTAAAAAGAACAAATGTAGAATCTTTGAATTAGATCCAAAAACTAATTATACAAATAACTGGGTAACACTAGAAGCTTAGTTAAGTGTAATTTCAAAATGGATCGGCAATGTGATACAGCTGTCTAAATAAATAAATAAGGAAATAAAGCTACATTAGATTGCATAAATAGGACACAACAGTGATGGAGGCAGATGTCGTATTGAACAAATCATGGGAAGGCTGGTAGGGCAGAAGCATATAGAGCCAAAGGAACTAAAGTTTTGCAAATATTTCTACCCGAATATCTAATGATCTGCCCCAGTGTGCCGAATCAGGTAAGCAGGAAGTGTACAGTTTACCAATGGAGACATTCATCACCCTTTTCCTGCTCCCACTTGTTATTTGAATCTTCTGTTTCCCCCCTCTCAAAAAGGAAGGGTTGGTGGTTTTTCTCTGAGAGAGATGTTATGCTACCTAATGAAGCAGGCAAGGAGGACAGGGAGAGGAAGAGACAGCAAAGCCGATGGGCACGTGCTGAGAAAGAGTTTGGGGGTGTTTAAATATAGCACTTTTTTCCAGAGCACTTTTAAGGTGTGAGAGAATAGAAAAGAAGGAAGGGGACTCAATTTGGATTATGGTAACAACCACTCAAGTACGTAAAAAACCAAAATGTATCTTTACCGTAATTACCCAGCTTTTGGTGGGAGTCCCTGGCTTTGTAAGTATTATTAGGACTCTTCATATATTTCCTTCTCAGCAGGTTCTGCCTCCTCCCCATTCCCTACCACAGGCATATAAAAGGCTCGTGGGAACACCTACCACATTCTTTTTTTTTTTTTTAAACCTACCACATTCTTAACCAAGAATATATAATAGTGGATTTTGTGCCACAATATGACTGGGACTGGAAGTAGACAAGGCTAATTTCTTCGAATGTTATAATCAACATAGTACTGGAGGTTTTGGCCACTACAATCAGACAATAAATTAAAATTAGAGGAAGAAAATTTGGAAGGGAGAAGATGAAATTGCCATTGTTTGTAGATTACATAATAATTTACATTAAAATATAAGAGAACTGCTGAACGATGAAAATTAAAAAGGGAGTTCAAGGTCAGCAAGGTTGAGAAATAAAAATATCATTAAACAAAGACAAATAGCATTCCTTTATACCAGCAATAACCAATTCAAAAATGTAGTAGAAAATAAAACATTATTTATAATAACTCAAATGCTAAAGACTATGAGCTGACCTAATGAAGGTCCTTATAGAGAAATTTTTAAATTTAAAAGAAGAGAGCAGATTTGAATAAATGGAAAGTCATACATATAAATGATATGTGTGATAAATGATTTACAGTTTATAGATATAGATTTCCACTAATTGATTTACAAATTAAATGCAATTACAATAAAACTTTCAGCAGAATATTTTGGGAAAACTAGATAAAACGGCTTCTTAAATTAATATGGAACAATAAAGGCCCATAAACAACTAAGACAATTTTGAAAAAGAAGAACAAATAAGGAGCTTGACCTAAGCAGATACTAAGAAATACTACAGATATTAAGAAGAACTGTAATAGGGGCGCCTGGGTGGCACAGCGGTTAAGCGTCTGCCTTCGGCTCAGGGCGTGATCCCGGCGTTATGGGATTGAGCCCCACGTCAGGCTCCTCTGCTATGAGCCTGCTTCTTCCTCTCCCACTCCCCCTGCTTGTGTTCCCTCCTCGCTGGCTGTCTCTATCTCTGTCGTATAAATAAAAAATCTTTAAAAAAAAAAAAAAGAAGAACTGTAATAGTTAAAGCACTATCCTACTGGTGAAGAACAAATGACAAATAAATAAGAGTTATGAAACAGATCCTATATGAGAATGCTTGGGACCTTAGGGTAGAAAAAGATGTTTTAAAATAGACCTTCAAAGTATAATCCCTAAAAAGAATTAGGGATGGAGTTTGGCTATATCAAAACAATTCGAAGTTCCTATTGAATAGGGATACTATATACAGTATTAAAAAGTGACTCATATACTGGAAGATCTTTACTACATTTATAACAGACAAACCATTAGTTTCTAGAATATATAAGGAATTCTCAACAATCTGCAGAAAAGACAGAAATCCAACAGAAAAATGGGTAAAAGTATGAATAGGCAGTTCACTGAAAATCTAATCAGGAAAAAACATTTGAAGAGATGTTTAATCTCACTTATAATTAAAAAAATGTTAAGACTATCAGGATATATCACTTGATATTATTCATACTGGCAAAATTTAAGCATTAAATGTGTATACCTTGTGATTCAGGAGCTCCACTCCTGGTACAATAGTGTACAGGAAGTGCAAGGAGGTGCAAGGAGGACACTGCATGATTGTTTTTGGTGGTAGGAGTTAGAGGCAACATGTGTGTCCCTCACTAGGGGAAGAGTATGATAGAGCACTTGCCTAAGATGGAATAATATGCAGTGGTCAAAAGAAAGTGAATTAGATCCTTATATAGTAGCATGGCTGGATCTCACAGTGGTATATACATAAATGGAATACTACTCAGCCTTAAAAAGAAGAAAATTCTGCAATATGTGACACCGTGGATGAACCTGGAGGACATGATGCTAAGTGAAAGAAGCTGATCATGACAGACAAATGCTGCATGATTCCACTTACATGAGATTTCTAAAATGGATTCATAGAATCAAAGAGTAGAATGATGGTTGTGAGAAGAGGAAAATGGGGAGCCATTAATCCACAGGCATAAAGTTTTACTTAAGATGAGTAAGCTGTAGAGATCTAGGTACAACACTAAACCTATAGTCAACAATAACGTATTGAAGACTTAATTTGCTAAAAAGGTAGATCTCATATAAATGTTCTTACCACAGTAAAATAGGCAAAATAAATGAGGTTTATCACAAAATAACAATTGTGTAAATTTCTAAAAAACAATTTCACACATACCAAACAGTATTTTTATAGCTACACATATATACGCAGAAACAAAGGTATAAAGGGACATCGGAAGTATTCACGTTGCAAACAAAAGAATGGGGATCTATGAAAGGATGGGAAATGGGATCAGGGATAAGGATGAAGGAGAAGAATAAATTAAAAGGAGGGGACTTGCATGGACCAATTAAGTGCTAAGAACTAAAGAGCATAATTAATTCTGTATAGGCAAAGACCCCAAAAAAGGGAAAGTGGGGGAGAAAAAGACTACTTAAAGGGCAGGGACTTAGGATTTCCTTCTCCATAAAACATTTAGATGAGGTTTCATCACCCAGATTTCAGGCGTTAGCTGCTTTTAAATGATCTGTGGAGGAAGTAGCCTTTTGCTCCTGAGGTCCTAAGGTTCAAACTGTCTACACATCAAAAGAAATCAACTTAATTTATAAATTATGCATTCTCCCTTCCTTTCATATGTCTATCTGTCTAGTTATATCCTAAAGCATAATCATTTATATGGTGCCATAGTATATAAAGCATTTTCATGTGAACTACACCAGTTTTTTGAACTATAACTTTGATCTTCATAAAAATATGTAAAGGTATTATTAATGGTGAGTTAGGTATTATTATTATTATTATTGGTTTCTCCTTTTATAGACTGTAAGCAGTCTCATTTTTCCCAAGTCACAGTGGAAAGAGCTAGAACCAGGGGTTGACTCCAGATTGCATGACATAAAAATCTCATGATCTTTCCACTGAATCCATTCTCTGGAGGTGAATGTGCCCAATATACTATTTTCCTTAATCACGGACATCTCTGGGAGGAAGGAAATACTACAAAATGAGGAAACCATAGCTCAGAAGTTTTAACCAAAGTCTGACATTAACAATTGCAGGACCCAAGACTTAAACTCAGTTTCTGTGCTTTAATCAGCAAAAGGCCAATGTTGAAACAACATCAGACCAAAGGTCTCTACAAAATGGGCTTCTTAAAAATACACAAGCAAGTGTTTAAAAATTTACTAGCAGCTCTGAATCCTTTTGAGGGCCCGCTGAGCCCTTCCAGAGGCTCCTGCAGTCTCTAAAACTCGGCTTTGGCTGGCAAGGAAACGCTGCCGGCAGTAGAGCCAGGCTCGGCACCAGACCCCTCCAGGCCTATCTGGTCAGAGCCACCTAGCTCTCTGCTCCGAGAGCCAGAAATCAGGGATGATGTTTCCCTTGCATCACGATTGAGCACATTTAGTGGACAGGCAGGAGTTTAGACAGAAGGTATGCTAGTTCCTCTATATTTACAACATCCCTGATGGGGTCAGTGAAACTTCCTAAATAGGTATTAACTCCTTAAACAGGGTTGGAAGGTCTGTAACCAAACTCAGGAACTGTGGTTCTCAACCCTAGCCAGGCAATAGAATCACCCGAGGAATTTACAAAAACACTGATGCCTTTACCCAGCAGACCAGTTAAATCAGAATCTCTTGAGAGCAGAACCCGTGTATCAGAACCTTGTTCAAAATCTCCCTAGAGAGTGATGAATATGTTCTGTAACTAGATTGTGGCGATGATTGTGTGACCTTGTGAATAAGAACCACTGATTTGTACACTTTAGCAGGGTCATTTTTATGATGTGTCAAATTATACCTCAAAAAAAAAAAAATACTTTCTCCGGTTATTCTAATGGATAGCCTAGGCTGAGAACAGCTATGAGATTGGACAGTGCTTTCCAATCTGGGCCTCATCTTGGAATCTCTTGGGGAGCTTTAAAAAATACTGAAGCCTAGTCATAATCACCATAGATTCTGATGTTATTGGTCTGGGCAGCGGGAGTTTAAAAGCCTCCCCAGGTGATAGTAATGTGCAGCCAGGTTGAGACCACTGGTCCGGAACGGTGGCCCTCAACCTGGGCTCCCCAGAGAAGCACCTGGAAACTTGTTAGAAATGCAGGTTCTTGGTCCCACCCTAGACCTACTGAATCAGAAACTCTGGGGTTGGGTCCAGCAATCTACATTTTAATAAGCCCTCCAGATGATTCTGATGCTGGCTACAGTTTGAGAACCATTGTTCTAGCTGTCAGGGAAATTGCATTCCAATCCAGTTACCCTTAAATTTCCCTAATCCCTAAAGACTTGTGTTCCAGATGTAAAAAAAACCCTTTTCATACCTAGCACCATGCTAGACAACAGTGACTGAAGGTCTAGCTGGAAAGCGACCCACTTGGAACCAATTAATGAGGAGGAAACTATGTAAGATGCTGGTTTATAATGTTTCTCGTGTTCATTTCAGCCTGGTGAGTTAAGGTAGGGAGCAGGAGGATCTGAGCATGCGGGACTGGATGTGCTTGGGGAGTGGGGGAGAGAGGGAAGGGGATGCACATAAAGAGCTTGCTGCCTGCTGGGGGAGGAGGGACTCACCTGGGGGTTGAGGCTGGTAGAACAAGCAGGTCTTTTTGAGGCAGACAGAGGTCGGAGGTCGTGGAGGCTTTGATCAAGGTGGCAGCTTCATTGGTGGCTGCAGCAACAACCACTTCCGAGATGGAGGCGGTAATTTCAGAGGTAGTGGTGGTGACAGAGGGGGATTTGGACAAGGAGGTGGCTGCGGAGGCTTTAACAAAGGCCAAGACTCCGGAACCTGTAGTTGTATTAGGGGAGTTCCTGCATCCCTGTGAAGATGACATAGTTTGTAAATGTACTACAGGTGAAGATAAGGTGCCTTATTTCAATGATACGGTTTATTTAGAGAAGAAAGAACAAATTAGTAAAGTGGGTGAAATATTTGGACAACTTAGAGATGTTTGTTTTTCCATTAAATTATCAGCAAATATGAAGGCATCTTCCTTTCAACAACTGCAGAAGTTGTATATAGACTCCTAGAAACTGCTACCACTGCAGAGGGTTTTACCTCCACCTCCAGGTGGGAAGCGACCTCCAAGAGCAGGTGGCAGCAGGCGGAGGACGTAGCCGAGGTGACAGAGGTGCTGGTTTTAGAGGTGGCAAGAGAAGGTGGAAGTGGCGGTTTCGGGGGAGGAAGGGTGGCGGTTTCAGAGGGAGAGGACATGAAGTGGAACAGCTGACGGAAACTTCCTGCATGATCTACTTTTATAGCTCGGAAGCTTGTTTCTTGAGCCAGTCTTGAAGCACTGGTCATTTTAATGCTGTGGAACTAAAATGTCAATGCCATGCAAGTGTGCGTGCAACAAAATAGGCAATTTCGCTCTAAAAGAGTATGAACGAGTGTTTTAACGTTTTCTTCGATGCTTGGGACTCTGCGGGTGCTTAATAAAGGGACAATTTTCATTTGAAGCATTAAGAAGAGTATGTTAGTTTTGTATTACACAATGCATTGTGTAAGCTCAAATCTTCTCTTTTCTTTTTAAAAATATTTTAATTCTTTATTTGAGAGAGTGAGCGAGAGAGAGGGCACAAGCCAGGGGGAGAGGCAGAGGGAGAAGCAGGCTCCCTGCTGAGCGGGGAGCCCAACGCAAGGCTCAATCCCAGGACCCTGGGATCATGACGTGAGCCAAAGGCAGACGCTTAACCTACTGAGCCACCCACGCACCCTTCAAATCTTTTCTTAATCTTAGCCTTTTTATGCCAGTGATTCTTTGGGATGCCTGGGTGGTGCAGTTGGTTAAGCGCCCAACTCTAAAAAAAAGATCCCGGCTCTTGGTTTAGGCTCAGGTCCTGTTCTCAGGGTCATGAAACTAGTTGTCTCAGCCCTGGCGGAGTCTGCGTTAAGACTCTCTCTCCCTCTCTCTCCCCCTCCCCTGCCAAAATAAATGAGTAAATCTTTAAGCCAGTGATTTTCCTTTTTCTTGGTTTTGATCAATAAATGATTCTTCCTTCTACCTTCTGCAGCTATTTGAGAATGTTGTTGGAATAGCTTTGACATTTTAAAAAATACATTGTTTAGAACTTTGTTTTCTAAGTTTGTAATGAAAAACCTAGATTTAAATCTGTATTGAAGATTTTGAGATAATTTTTTTTCTACCTGCCAGCCCACAGTTGTGAAATATGTTACTGCATCGTTAATTATAGATTCTTAATGAAGTAGATTTCCCTAGATTTTCGGCATTTGTGGCAACCTCTCTTAACAAAATTGATCTAAAATCAGTCTTTGAAGAAATGGCTACATTATTTGTCCTATCTTAGGTCAGTTTGATATAACGAGGTTGCTAATAATTTATCCCCCTACCACTAATTACTCCCAAATTACAAATAGAAGACTCAGAACCTATTGTTAAGCCTAGTTTATTTGAGAGCATTACGGTATCTCACACAGACACACACACACACACACACACACACACACACACACCCTCTTCAGGCTCATTAACACAGGGATGACACAGCAATATTTCTGGGGCCTGAATTTTGACCACCCTTTCATTTGAATAGAGAGAAGTTGCAAATCCAAGACCTGTGCCCTTGAAATAGTGCCTTAAATTTGGCTTCCAAGGCCTGTCAGCATCAGAATGTAGTTTTGTGTACCTCTGTCTACCTCTTATTCTCTCCCAGCTAAGAGAACTTCAACTCATGCTGCCAGACATATGTCTCAGCCCTTGAGCCCTATCCCATTCCCAGTGGGGCCTTGCCCTGGTACGCCATCACCGTGGTGACTTTCAAACATCCCCCAAGAGGCCTGAGCAGGTGAGTCAATGCATGGAGCTCATTATCCCACAGAGCCAGAAAAGAGACTAATGCATAGAAGAGTAGTTGGAAATCATGGAAGATAAGTAAAAGATAGTTATCAGGACCATTTATGGTAATTCTTTAGACGATGGACAATTAAGTAAAATCAGAAAAGAATGAGGTTGAAAATAATTGGAAATAAGGTCAGTAAATTGGGTATGAAGGAAATATTCTCTAGTGAAGAATAATTCTTGAAACATCAGATAGTCATTTCTATAAATTTATTGGGAGTTACTTTCAAAAAATCATATGTGAAAAAATTCTCTGAGTTGGTAGGATCTTTCTGCCTTGGAGACTCTGGGAAGTCCTTTTAAATGTGTCTCTCACTAGTTCTCAGGACTCCCTGAGTCTTGAAAATCGATTTCTACTCATTCTCCATGGAGTTCTTTGTCCAAATATTATTGGCAACATTTTTAAAAAGTTATAATCACACATAGTGACTGATCCATTATCTTTCACTCATAGCATATCAATAATCTCCCGAAGTAGATAATTATATCATCATATGCAATATGATCTCTGAATATAACAGGTGTGGTTAGAAGGGGACACAGATGAGATGACAGCAAAAGGTCTGCTCAGGGATGAACACTTTAAAAAAAATTGCCTAGTTTTTCATAAACATTACCACCTGAAGATAATCAGAAAATATACCTGATAGCATAGATTTCATTTTTCTTCTGGTACTTGATTACTCCTGTGATAATTTAAAAAAATCACATTGAAAAAAGATTTCATTATATAACCAATCTAAACACAGTGTATTATGTATTAGCATTAAAGTGAAATTACATAAGTTTATACTCATGATAGCTGAAATAAAAGAGATTAATAAAATAATTGTTAACATATATTCTTTCCAGAGCCTTAGTAGAAATACCGAGAAGCTAGTTTTAAGACAGTTAGTAAAATATTTTTCTCTCTAAAAAATCATGGAGGATTATATAAAAATATGAAATGGAGATCTTTTAAATTGTAATGGAAGAAAGTGTATATTAACTCTCAAGTAGCATAAGAAGAGAATTTCTTTGTTTTTCTGCCATGAAAAGAACTATTGCCTCAAGGCAAAAAATAAGAGACCTCATGATGTTAATGATTCCAAAAGCAATTGAATAAAACCATCTCTCTCTAGTTTTCACAGATAGTTCAATGTGTAGGGAAGATCTAAATGTGAGTGCAAAAATTGTTATGTTTTCTGAAACCACTTTTTTTAATTAATAACCTTTTTCTTTTTAGAGTAGGTTTAGGTTCACAGCAAAACTAAGCCGAAAGTACAGAGTTTCAGGATACATTCTGCACCCTGCCCCACACCATACAACCTTCCCTACAACTGACTTTCTCTCCCAGTGTGGAACATTCATGACAATTGATGGAATTACACCAACACATCCATATCACCTGAAGCCCATGGTTTACATTAGGGCTCACTCTTGGTGATGTACATTCTATGGGTTTGAACAAGTGTGTAATAACATGGGTCCATTGTAGTACCATACAGAGAAGTTTCACTGCCCTCAGAATCCTCTGTTCTTGGCCTAGTCACTCCTCCCTCCTCCTTAACCCCTGGAACTACTGATCTTTTCACTGTCTCCATTGTTTTGTTGCCTTTTCCACAACGTCAGTCACATGGTTGGGATCATATAGTAGGTAGCTTTTTCAGATTGGCATCTTTCACTTAGTAATAGATTTTTAGGATGCATTCACATCTTTTTGTGGCTTGATATCTTATTTCTTTTTTATTTTGAGTAATTAATATTCAGTTGTCTGGATGTACCACAGTTTTCTTACCCATTCACCTACTGAGAGAGATCGTGAATGCTTCCAGGTTTTGATAATTCTGAAGAAAGCTGCTATCAATATCCACATGCCAGTTTTTGTGTGAATCTAAGTTTTCAGTTCATTTGGGTAAGTACCAAGGAGAGTAATTGCTGGATTATATGGGAAAATATGTGTAGTTTTGTAAGAAACTACCAAATTGTCTTCCAAACTGACTGTACCATTTTGCATTCCTGCCAGCGATGAGTGAGATTTCCTATTGCTCGTCCTTGTCAACATTTGGTGCTGTCAGTGTTGCAGATTTTGGCCATTCTATGGTAAGTGTGTAGTGGTATGTCATTATTTTATTTTGAATTGTTCCTGATCTTAGTGGGAAAGCTTTGAGTTTCTCTCCATTAAATATGTTAGCTGTAGATTTTTAAGAAGATATTCCTTACCAAGTTGAGGAATTTCCCCTTCTATTCCTAGTTTGCTGAGAGGTTTTTTTTTTAATCATGTGTGAGTATTAGATTTTGTCAAATGCTTTTTCTGCATCTGTTAGTGTGATCATGTGATTTTTCTTCTTTAACCTGTTGATGTAATAGATGACATCAATTGATTTTTGAATGTTGAACCAAACCTGCATACCTGATATGCTAATCCCACTTGATAATGGTGTATAATTCTTTTTATACATCGTTGACTTTGATTTGTTTATATTTTGTTGAAGATTTTTACATTTATGTTCATGATATTGGTCTGTAGTTTTCTTGTAATGGTTTTGTCTGATTTTGGTATTAGGGTAATGCTGACCTCATAGAATAAGTTAGGAAGTATTCTGTTTTTATCTTTTGGATGAAATTATAGAGAATTAGTATAATTTCTTCCTTAAATGTGTGGTACAATTTACCAGCAAATCCATCTGGTCCTTGTGCTTTCTGTTTTGAAAGGTTAATTATTGATTCAATTTCTTTAATAGATATAGGTCTTTTTAGATTGTCTATTTCTGTTTGTGTGGGTTTTGGTAGATTGTGTCTTTCAAGGAATAGGGTGGCCAAATTTGTGGTCATGGAGTCATTCATAATATTTCTATATTATCCTTCTAGTGTCCATGGGATCTATAGTGATGTCCCCTCTTTCATTTCTGGTATTATTTATTTGTGTCTTCTCTCTTTTCTTCTTAGTTAGTGTGGTTAGAGGCTTATAAATTTTGATGATCTTTTCAAAGAATCAGCTTTTGGTTTTGTGGATTCTGTCTATTAATTTTCAGTTTTTAATTTCATTGATTTCTGTTCTAATTTTTTTCTTTTGCTTACTTTGGATTTAATTTGCTCTGTTTTCTAGTTTTCTAGTTTCTAAGATGGAAACTTAGAGTATAGGTTTCAAATCTTTCTTCCTTTCTAATACATGTATTCAATGATAAATTTCTCCCTTCGCACTGCTTTCATTGTATCCCACAAATTTTGATAACTTATACTTCATTTCTGTTTCGTTAAAAATATTTTAAAATTTATCTCAAGATTTTTTCTTTGATGTCTATGTCATTTAGATATATGTTGTTTAATCTCCAAATCCTTAGAATTTTCCAATTATCTTTCCATTATTGATTTCTAGTTTAATTCCATTGTGGTCTGAGAGCAGACGTTACATGATTTCTCTTCTTTTAAAATTGTTGGTGTAGTTTATGGCCAGAATGTGGTTTATCTTAGTGAATATTCCATGCAAACTTGCAAAAAAATGTGAAATCATCTGTTGTTGGACAAAGTAGTCTATAGATGTCAATTACATCCAGCTGATTCATGGTGCTGTTGACTTCAACCATATCCTTCCTGATTTTTCTGCCTGCTAGATCTGTCCATTTCTATCAGAGTGGTGTTAGTCTCCAGCTAAAATAGTGGATTCATCGATTTCTCCTTACAGTTCTTTCAGTTTTACCTCATGTATATTGATGCTCTGTTGTTAGGTGCATTCCCATTAAGAATTACTATGTCTTCTTGGAGGCATTAATGACAGTGCCATTATAGCACCCCTCTTTATCCCTAATAACTTCCCTTGCTTGCAGTCTGTCCTGTCTGACTTTAGTATAGCTACTCCCCCTTCCTTCTGCTAGAGTATATCTTTCTCCATTTGTTTACTTTTAATCTATATGTGTCTTTTTATTTAGAGTGGGGTGTCTGTAAAAACCACAACATATAGTTGTGTCGTGTTTTTTATTCATTCTGGCAATCTTTGTCTTTTAGTTAGCGTATTTAGACCACTGATGTTCAAAGTGATAATTGATCATGGTTGGATTAATATATACCATTTTTGTTATTGTTTTCTATTTGTTGCCTTTGTTCTTTGTGCCTGTTTTTGTTTTCCACACCTTTTCTGCCTTCTGTGGTTTTCACTGAGCATTCTACATGATTCCATTTTCTTCCCTTTCTTAGCATATCAATTATACTTTTTAAAAAACTTTTTTAGTGGTTACCCTAGAATTCACATTATATATTTGCAACTAAACCGAATATACTTTTAAACAAAACTATACTGCTTCATGGGTTGTGTGAGTACCCTATAATAACAAATATTCCTAATATCTCCCTCTTCTATCTTGTTTTACTGTTGTCATTCATTTCACTTATACATAAGCATACATAATCACATATATTACATACATAATTAAGTCTGATGTATATATATATATATATCCCCAAATGTTGTTGCTATTATTATTTTGAATAAGCTGTTATTTATTAGATCAATTAAGAATGAGAAAAATGAAAATTTTTATTTTACTTTCACTTATTCTTTCTGCAGTGTGGTTCCTTTCTGTAAGTAGATCCAAGTTTCCAACCTACATCATTTTTCTTCTCTCTGAGAAACTTCTTTTAACATTTCTTGCAAGATGGTCTACTGATAAAAAAATTATTTAATTTTTGTTCGCCTAAGAAAGTCTTTATTTCTCCTTCAGTTTTAAGGGATACTTTTGTAGGGTGTTGGATGTTCTTTTTTCCTTCCACACTTAATATTTTACTCCGCTGTCTTCTTGTTTGCATAGTGCTTGAGAAGCTGGATGTCATTCTTACCTTTGCTCTTCTATAGGTAAGGTGTTTTTTCACCTCTTCCTTTCAAGATTTTTTCTTTACCTTTGAATTTCTAGTTCGACTATTATATCCCTAGGTGTAGGCGGTTTTTGTATTTATCCTTCTCGGTATCTCTGTGTTTCCTGGATCTGTGGTTTGGTGTCTGACATTAACTTGGGGAAATTCTTAGTTATTACTGCTCCTCTTCCTTTTATTCTCTCTTCTCCCTCTGATAATCTCATTATGCATATCTTACACCTTTTTTAGTTGTCCTACAGTCCTTGGATGTTCTGTTTTATTTTTTTCAGTCTTTTTTGTCTTTGCTTCTCAGTTATATAAAGTTTCTACTGTCATATCCTCAAGCTCAGAGATGAGGCTAGAATTAGACATTTCCCTTCCCCCAGATAAGTTAGGCTCTAGTAAAGTTGTTTCTCTCGAGAGCAGGCTGTATTAAGAATAACAGAATGCTTTGTTTTATTTCAAAATGATTACCTTTCCCCTTTCCCTGCCAGAAGCACAAGGGGACTTTTCTCTGATATTCACAATTAGGACCTGGTAAAACTCCTGAAGATACAAAACAGAAGTGTTTTACCACCTATGACTGGGTCACTTGGAGTTTTTTTAACTCTCAGACTTATCCACACTGAGCCTCCAGCAATTTGTGAATTACAGTTTCCGTTTTCCTACTGGTTCTGTTGAGGTTTCTGCTCATGAATTTCTGTTCCAGTATGTTGGGATTTTCTGTACCTTCCCATCAGTCTCTCCAGTTTTGGGGTCAGTGGTTTACCTTATGATCTCACTTTTGTCACAAATAGGAACTAGGAAAGAAGAAAGAGGTGATGGGCCCTAAGCAAATCTCAAACCTAGCAAGGCAAATTACATTCATCAGATGTTCAGGGTCAAGAATAATCCCTTTTGGCTACATGTCCCATCTTCTAGGTCCTCTGAAAGCCAGCAGCCTTGCCCCTGGACCTGTGGTGGGAGTGGTAGCCATGTGATCTCTGAATTGCCTTCTGGGCCATTCTCCCCTTACTTGAAAACTAGTACACATTCACAGCCAAAGAGCTCTATGGTCACATCATGGAGGATCCAAGAAATATATATTCCCATTTCTGGCCCTGATGTATTCCCATTTCTGGCCCTGGCCTCCTGCTGTGATGTCCAATTAAGTCCATGAGTTGCACCTACAATCTCTTTTATCAAATGTTTATTCAGCCACACTCTCAGTGTTTCTTCCAAGCAACCTTTCTCATTTTTTTGCTGTATGGATAGGCTGAGAATTTTCCACATCAAGTTCTGGTTGATCACTTCTTTCCTCTCTTGTTTTATTATAAGCAGTCAGGAGAAACCAAGCCCTGACTTCAAAACTTTGCTTAGAAATCTCCAAAACTAAAGATCCAATTCCTGTACTCACAATTTCTACCTTCCACAAAACACTAGAACACAATTCCGCCAAGTTATTTGCCACTCTATAACAAGAATCACCTTTCTTCCAGTTTCCAATAACCTGGTCCTCGTTTCTGTCTGATATCTCACCAGAATGAATGGCCTTTAACATCCATATTTCTACTGACATTCTGTTTATAGAAATCAAGGCTTTTTCTAGCATGCAACTAAAAACTTCTTCAGCCTCTATCTATTACCCAGTTTGAAAGCCATGTCTACATTTTTAGGTATTTCTTATAGCAGCACCCCTTTTCTCGGTACCAAAATCTGTCTTAATCAGCTCAGGCTGCCATAACAAAACAGCACAGACTGAGTGATTTAAAGAACAGAAACTGGCTGGCTCAGTCCATAGACCATGCCACTCTTGATCTCAGGGTTGTGAGTTCAAGTCCCATGTTGGGTATAGGGCTTACTTTAAAAAATAAAGAAAGAACAGTTATTTATTTTCTCACAATTCTGAAGGCTGGGAAGTCCAAGATCAAGGGTGCTGACCAATTTCCTGTCTGGTGAGAACTCCTTTCTTGGCTTTTAGACAGCTGCCTTTTCATTGTGTTCTCACTTGGTAGGGAGAGAGATAAAGGGGAGGAAGGGAGTGGAAAAGAAGAGGAAGGAGGGGGAAGAGAGAGGGAGAGGGGGAGGAGGGGAAGGAAATGGAGAGAGGAAAGAGAAAGTGATTGAGAGAGAGAGAGAGAGAAATTAAGAGATCACATATGCAACGAGTGCTCACCCAAGCACTGTGTTATTTCTGGTGTGTCTTTTGATAAGGACATTGATCCTATTGCATCAGGACCCCACTCTTATGACCTCATTTAACCTTAATTACCTTCTTGTAAGTCTTATCCCTAAATGCAGTCACACTGGAGTATGACTTCAAAATATGGCTTCAACAAATGAACGGGCTGGGGAGACTACACAATTCAGTCCATAGCAACAGGGTTTTGACCTTGGCCCTTTGCTCTTTTGTATGTATATTAGCAGTTGACAACCTTCATTATTATTATAATCATCAGGGAAATTTTTTACAAATCCTGATTCCCAGGCTACACTGAAGACCAATAAAATCAGATTCTCTGGGAAGGAAAACTAATCACTAATTATTTTTTAGAGCTTTGCAGGTGATTCCACTATGTAGCCAGGGTTGAGAGGCTCTGCCATACTGTCATTGGGTGATTTCATTCATCCTGCTAGGTTTAATTACCATCTATAGCAGTGGCTGCATATTAGAAATCCCTGGGGACAGTTGTGCATTCTTTTTAAATCACTGCTTGTACCCCTCATTCCCAGAGCTTTACTTACCCTGAGGTAGAGTATGGGCATAGGTCTTTTTCAAAGCTATCCCATGTGATTCTAATGAGTAATCAGGGTTGACAATCACTGACCCACAGACTGTTGACTTTCCAATGATATATCTCCAGCCCAGATCTTTCTCCTGAATTTCAGCCCATATGTCCACTTTCTACTAACCTGTACTATTAAATGTAATATGAGTATGCCATTCATTTAATAAATCCTCCTTGCTCCAAGATCTTCATGAAGCCACTCACCTTTGGTTCATCTTTGGCTACCTCCATTACTGTGGATACAAGCAATGGTTACTCACCATGTCCTGTTAATTCATCCTCCGAATGAATTCAAAAGTTTACCTACTTCTCTTCATCCCCATGCCATTATTCAGTCATTTCAAAATTATTGCATCTATCCTCTAGACTTGCACACTGAAGCTTGTGTAGTCTTGGAAAAAACCCTAAATTTGATCACTCACCCCACCCCCTTGCCTAAAACCCTTTAATAACACCTCCTTGTCTTTTTTTAAAAAAAATATTTTATTTATTTTTTGGAGAGCAGAAGCAGGGGGGAGCAGAGGAAGAGGGAGAAGCTTGCTCCCCACTGAGCAGGGAGCCCCAGGTAGGGCTCGATCCCAGGACACTGGGATCATGACCTGAGCCTAAGGCAGAAGCTTAATTGACTGAGCCACCCGGGCACCCCAACACCCCTTGTCTTAAAGATAAAACCCAAAGCTCCCACCTGTAAGTCTCTTCCTGATCTGGTCCTGTCTATCTTCACCCCTCTCCACTTCCCATTTGTCATCTTTCCTCTATTTTAGGAAGTGGGAGGATGTCTTCCTAAGGGATACATAAGAATTTCTGGGATAAGATAGTGTGTATTTCAAAAAGCCTGTAACTTTATGATATATATTCCCTCGTCCCTTTCTGTGTGGAAATCACTACTCTAAGCCATAACTCCTTGGATACAGAAATCATGTAATTCATCAGAACATCATGCTTATCACATTACTTGGTACAACCAGCAAGATACTGTGAATGAATAAACATAAATAAATGAATAGCTGATTGAATGAATGTATCTGTTGTAGTTGTGGAAACAAGATGACCAAGTATATTAGAAATGTATTTGAAATAAGAAAAAGTAAGCATTGAAAGAGAACCTGAGGAATTCTCTAATAAGTAAAATTAATTACTATTAGTGCATGAATTTTCTGACATAATTTGCCTGCTGAGAGTTCTAATTTGCTTCCTTTCTGACAATTGCCCATATAAGGTTAAAATGTGGGTCATATTTTCTATTTATTTATTTATTTGTTTGTTTATTTATTTATTTTAAGATTTTATTTATTTATTTGACAGAGAGAGAGACACCCAGCGAGAGAGGGAACACAGGCAGGGGGAGTGGGAGAGGAAGAAGCAGGCTCCTAGTATAGGAGCCTGATGTGGGGCTCGATCGCAGAACGCTGGGATCACGCCCTGAGCTGAAGGCAGACGCTTAACGACTGAGCCACCCAGGCGCCCCTGGGTCATATTTTAAAAAAAAAAAAACACTTTTTATTTTTAAATAATTAGACTCACAGGAAATGGCAGAATTAATATACAGAGTCCCATGAACCCTTTACCCGGTTTCTCCCGATGGGGACATCTTGTCTAGCTATAGTACAATAACCAAACCAGAAGACTGACCTGAGTGCAATGCTATTCAAGACTGTAGATTTTGTTCAGTTTTCACCAGTTTTTATGTGTAGTTATTTGTGTGTTTGTGTGTGTGTATTGTTCTATGCAATTTTATCCCATGTAAAGATTTCTTAACTACTACCACAATCAAGATACAGAACTGTTCCAGCAACACAAAGAAACTCCCTTATGCTATCCCTTTATTAGTCACACCCACCTCCACCCCATCCCCTGACAAACGCTAATCTTTCTCCATCTCTGTAGTTTGTCATGTCAAGGTTGTTCTATTAATAGACTCATAGAGTATATAACCTTTTGAGATTGCCTTTTTTTTTTTCACTCAGCATAATACCCTTGAGATAAATCCAAATATTTGCATGTAATACTATTTTTTAAGTCAGAAAATGCAAAAGAGATATAAATGGAGTTCTGAAATTTGGAAAAAAAACTTCTTTTATCTGAAATATATTGACTTGAATCTCTTAAAAGGCATCTGGGTTTATTCATTCTAGTTAGTGATTAAAAGTATATTTTAAAATTCAGGAGAGATTATTTTTTACATTGTTGGAGAAATATTGATGGTTTCAGATATCATTTGGAAAGAAATGTAAACTCAGATTGTGCAGTTTTGAAATTATGCTTTGCAACTTGATACATACTTTTCAATATGAAAATTCACAAGGTAAACTCCTTTGCCATTGCTACCGACTACAAAAGGCTGATGAGTATTTTATTGACTGTTATGTTTGGTGGAAATACCATTCTGGTGAGACTGATTTAGCAGCTTATTTAATCTGAAGAAAGTTTTCTTGATTTCCCTCTTCCTGAGAATTTTTCTTGTCTGCCATAACCTCTTATTATTGTCACCTCTCTACAAAATGCTGTCATGGTTTTCATATTCAAATGCGTTTTCCATTTTATTCATATTTTTGAGCTAGTGACAGCTATCAGTCTTGTGACAGGTAGCATTTATGATAATACACTCACAAATTGTTTGAAAGAAAAGAAAAGCGAGTGATTTATGTCTTGAGTTTAAGAGGTTAAATTTTATTTTATTGTAGTAGGACTCCTTGAGGCAGACTTAGCTCTGCTGTTGTGAGCCTACTAGAGTTATTATGCCACATTGAGCAAAAGCTTTTATCCATGTTTAGCCAAAAGACTTACTCATTCTGCAAAAGAAAGATTTTTATCATGGTGCAAAGAATTAACTTCTGAGTAGATTTTTGAGAGAGACTTTATCTTGTTAATGCTCTGCTTACGTAATACAAATATATGGGGAACTCCCCAAAATACATGTCATCTATGAGAACCATTTTCTTCCAGCCTTTTTCCCCCTCTTGATTTGCTGATGTCATCTTCAGCTATATTTTTCAAATGTAGCCACATCAAAGTAGTATAAGCTTTCTGTCAATTCCTTTCACCCTGTTCTTCGCTTAATCTTTTTGTTCACAAATGTCCCTTCATGCAGACATGCATAATTCATTAAACAAAGAAAAACAACACAAAAGAGATAAAGCATTTAGACATCATTATCTTAATAACCTTAATTTATTAAGGCTCTTACACATTAATAAGAAAAACAGGAAAACCCCAACCGAAACTTGGGGAAAATATCACGAATGGGCAATTCAGAAAAGAAAAAATGAAAATGCCGATAATCACATGAAGAAATGTTCAACAAAATGATAAACATAGAAATTCCAAAGCCATGTTACTTTTTTTTCTTTTCGATTGTTGAAGATTTTATAAAAATGAACATTTCCAGATTTGGCTCGGGCTCCATGAAAATGACACTTCACTCAGAGCCTAATGTGAATGTAAATTTAGATAACATTTCTAAAAGGCATATTGGCAAAAAGAATCAGATGCCTTAAAAATGTACAAATGTTTTATGTTATTATCATAACTTATAGCACTTATAATATTTTTAAACTGAAGCAAACTAAATGTCCAACAATAAGATAATGGTGAATAAATCATGGACCATCCATATGATTAAATATTATGAATTAAAAATGATTATATATATAGAAAGATGACCACAATACATTAGTAAATGAAAAAAAGGTTCAAGCTTGTATACACAGTATGATCCCCCAAGATGTGTTTATGGTGAGAGAGAAAGATTAGAGACTTTAAGAATTCTTAGCTAAATATCAATAGTGATTATCTCTGTGCAGAATAACCATGGTTGATTTTTCTATTTGTGTCTTACAGTATTAGCCAGGTTTTCTACAATGTACACGATTTATAAGGAAATAGGAAAGTGGAAATTATTTTTCAGTGATCACATGCAGTATTCTAAAATGGATAATACAGAAGCTTAAATGATAAAAAGTGCTATGATATATCAAAAGACCTGTCTCTTACTTATAAGACACTCTTACCACCTCTCTCTTACTGTTTTGTTTTTGTATTTTAACCACTAGGGACCATATTTATTCTTCTCTCCCTAATTTTTTTTCTTCAAATTTTTATTTAAATACCAATGGGTTAACATGCAGTGCAATATTGGTTTCGGGAGTAGAAGTCAGTGACTCATCGCTTAATATAATACTCTCTCTCTCTCCTATAGACTTCATGTTTTGAAACATTTCGTCTACCAAATAAAATTAAGTTTAATTGATGTGTCTTCTCAATTTTCTTCAAAAAATTATAGTTGCCCATCACTTTTCTTGAGGATATAGTTGTTACCAAGATGAGTTGATATAAATAATCTTGTAAAAAAACCCAAAATAACAGTGTTGCAGTCACAGAGCAGCCTTGTTACAGAACATGCCAGGTCCTTCCCAGGCTCAGAGTGAGCTCCTGGAAGGCAAGGACCACTGTAGCCTACAATGAGCACGTTCACCTGGAGTGATTAAGCTGTTTAAACATCTTTTAACTTTTATTGCCTGTCTCCCATTTGTTTCTTCTGTTTTTCTAGATAATTTCCTTAACTTTATTTTCTATGGAATTTTTACATTTTATCTCTTTTTTTTCCCTCAAAGACTATGTCTGGTTCTCTGTCCTTGTTTTTGTTTGTTTGTCTTGTTTTGTTTTTAATTCCTGTTTTCTATTTCATAGATGTATATATCCTCCTGACTCTCTGGAAAAAATTATAGTCTATTTTGTTTCATTTTGTTCTGTCTCAGAGATTTTCTTCAAATGTGTCATGATCCTAGCTGACACTTAAAAAAATTTTTTTTCACATTTTTTTCATTGAGAATAATTTATGTTCAGGTATGTGCACTGATATTAAATGTACAACTTGATGACTTTCTACACATGCATGAATTCCTGCGACCAACACACAGTCTTGGTATAGAGCATTTCCAGTACCACAGATAAGACTCCCCCCACCCCTTCTTCTTCTTTTTTTTTTTTTTAAAGATTTTATTTATTTATAGAGACAGCCAGCAAGAGAGGGAACACAAGCAGGGGGAGTGGGAGAGGAAGAAGCAGGCTCATGGCGGAGGAGCCTGATGTGGGGCTCGATCCCATAATGCTGGGGTCACGCCCTGAGCCGAAGGCAGACGCTTAACCGCTATGCCACCCAGGCGCCCCCCACCCCTTCTTCTAACTGCCGGTACCATAGATACTTTGGCCTGTATTTAAACTTCATATACATTGAATCATGTAATATACATATATATATTTTATATCTGCCTTTTACTAACAATATTGCCTGTGAGATTTATTGGTGTTGTTGCATACAGTAGTAATAGATTCTCTCTCTCTTTTTTTAACTTTTTATGTAACTGCTTACTATTCCACCATATAAGTATACTACCCTTTTTTAATCCATTTTCTCACAGATGGGTATTTCGAGTGTTTCCAATTTGAGGCTATTGTGAATAAAGTTTCAATATTTTTTTTTTTAAGATTTTATTTATTTATTTGACAGAGAGAGAAAGAGAGGATGCACAAGCAGGGGGAGCAGCAAGCAGAGGGAGAGGGAGAAGCTGGTTCCTCGCTGATGTGGGGCTCGATCCTAGGACCCTGAGATCATGACCTGAGCTGAGGCAGAAGCTTAAGCCACAGAGTTACCCATGCGCCCCTCTATGAATATTCTTTTACATGTATTTTGGCAGACATATAAACCCACTTCTTTGGGGTCTATAGCTAGGAGCAGAATTGGTGACTTGTAGAATAAGTATGCATTTAGATTTAGTAGGTACTGCAAAATAGTTTTCCCAAGTAGTTGCCTCAATTTATATTTTTGTTAATTAGCAGTGTATGAGTTCAAATTGCTCGTAATTCTCACCAAAACTTGATATGGTCTTTTTAATTTAAGACATTTTGGTGATTGTACAGTGATTTCCCATTGTCGTTTTAAATTATATATCCCTGATGACTGGTGATGTCAAGTGCTTTTTCCTATGCTTATTGGATATTTGGATATACTCTTTTGCTATGTTTGTTTTCAAGTTTTCACTTAATTTTTGCTTTAGGTTGTCTTTTATTTATTTGAAGAAGTTTTTTTGTGTGGTCTCATAAGCATTTTGTCAGATATCTGCATTACAGATATGCTCTTCCTGTTTGTGTCTTTATCTGCCACTCTCTTAATGGTGTTTCTTGATGAACCAATTTCCTTAGTTTTAATAAAGTCCAATATATCTGTTCTTTTAGAATTAGGGCGTTTTGTGCCTTTTCAGAAATCTTTGACTTCAGAAAAGTCATGAGTATATTTTCCTATCACTTCTAAAAGCTTAAATGTTTTATATTTAGGTCCACAATCCACCTTTAATTACCTTTGCGTGTGGTGTTAGGTTGGAGTCAAGATTCATTTTTTTCCCCTGTGGATATTCAAGTGAAATTGTCTTTAGTCTTCATTGATCTTCTGCATATACTGTGCTACGTTCCATCAAAAATGACACACACACACACACACACACACACACACACACACACACGAGGGAAAGCAACCTATTAGCAAGAGATAAAGCAGTCAACAGAAACAAACATCAAGAGTGATGCAGTAAGGTCTGACTATAAGCTCTCCATACGTTTGTGGGTGGGATTGTAGACAGTTAGGCACCCCTGTGTGATATCGGGTGGCTATCTGGCTTTTTAAAGGGAACCTGCAATGTCAGTTATTGTATTTTTTCAAGGACATTCAGTTTCTGTTGTTAAGAATCCTTCAATCTTCTGACCCACTTGGGTGTTTAAAATCTCCTTTCACTTGGTGTGGTAAAGGGGAGCTAGTGGTCTAATTTTTTTCTCTCTGGTCTTTCAAAGACTGATTCAGTGCTACCTCTCAGTCCTTCTTCCACTGTGAAGGTGCCTCCATTATTCAGCCTTTTTGGGGTTTGTTGGGGCAATTTATCTTGCTTGTCATTTCTCTTCCCCTGTGCACAGATGTAGGAGTTAGATCCTCTGGTTTATGTACCAGTTTCTACCTCATAACAGCTTTCTTATGAACCCACTCTGCCTCAGAGTCATCACCTCTTAAATGGAGAGAATAATGCGACTTACCTCACAGTGTTGTGGGAGTTAACTGAATTAAATTATGTGAGGCTTTTATAATAATGCTTAGCACATGATAAGTGCTCAAAAATCATTAACTATTATTAGCTTTCTCTATTCAACTCATTCAGTTACCATTCCATTTGCTTTCATCTTCCAAAAAATGAGTAGACATGTCTCCTTAGCTACTGTCTTCTCTCACATTCTCTTTGTTCTTTTAAATACCTTTGTTGTAATCTTTATAAGATTTATGGAGGAATTTGATGTAAAAACATGTTCAATCCACATATTTAACTAAAATTCACCCAACTACAAATTTAAAAATTTAAATTGCCACACAGACTCTCTTTATAATTTTTTAGACTGTGACTGTGTAATCACTGAGATAGATGATTCTAGTTCAAAGATATCTAGTTCTAAGATTCCTTCCAGCTCAAAAATTTTTATGAATTGATGAAATAACAAATTATGTCCATGAAAATGGCGAATTCTATCTTTCTAAAGAAATCTCAGATCATTCGTTTACATTTTTTTCTCCTTTTTCCAGGGTACCCATCTTCCTACCCGATTGGATATTGGTTGGTTGATTGACAGGTGTGAAAAACACTTCAGGGAAGCTCTTTGGCAAGGACAGGGAAAGCTATATACATTCTTTGATCAAATTTAAATACCCTTAAGCAACCTCCATTAACCTTGAACACCCCAAGCTGTTCCCTCAGGCTCTACAACTTACTCAAAGCTCAAACCAAATTTAGTGTAAGAATGAGTCCATCCACAAAAAAATATGAGTCGCTATTGTTTCAGTGAGTGCAAAAAAAGTTTAAAAAAAATAATTTCTATAAATATGTTTATGGCATTAGTACCAATTTGTGTACCCATATTATTTACACTGAATAAGCTATTCACTAGTAAACACTCTAGTAAAAGATCGTATTATTTTACTCATTCACAGTAAGCATAATATTCACAAAGTGAAATAACATTTAGGTTCATTGTTTGTTGCTCCTTTATCAGT
Source organism: Ursus americanus (assembly GCF_024610735.1). NCBI lineage: Eukaryota > Metazoa > Chordata > Mammalia > Carnivora > Ursidae > Ursus > Ursus americanus. Next base: position 4,841,103 of record NC_142131.1, read on the forward strand.
TAAATGCAATTGGTAATTGTTTCATCAAATTAGTGACCTAAAACTTAGGGATCTTTATTAACTTTTCTCATAAACATATCACCGCTGTGTAGTATTTTCTAATTGTGTATATGTGCATACATGTATGATGTGTGTATGTGTGTGTGTGTGTGTGTGTGTGTGTGTATATATATATATATATATATATATATATATATATTTAAGTGCGGGGGGGTTGGGAGGAAGGGAGAGAGAGAGAGACATTAGGTAAAAAGACCCAGACTCATCTGGGTTTGATTATTTAAATGTAGATTGTACCCATTTAAAATTAAATTCAAGTAGTTTTAAGGTGTATTGGGGAAATACAAAATAGAATAATGGAAATAAGGCAAAAAATATACATGGGGTGCTCCCGTAGTAGTTAGCGATTTTAGACTCTGAAGTGATATCCCAGGAGAAGCCGAGAAGCCTCCATCACTTGAATCATTTAAAATTGGACTAGACTAAGCTCGGGAGAATATACCATTGGGAGTAATCATGCTTTGACAGAGAAAGACTGAGAGATCTTTTTCAATTCTAATTGCCGTGATCCTGTGTAATTCAATTTGAAATGGCCTTGCTATTCTAATTCACAAAGATCCTATTTTTACTAACTCTTTCTTTTTTATAATCCTGTTTCTGGTATCACTACTCTTTTTTAAAAGGGAAAAGAAACGCTCAAACTTGGTTTCCAGGTATTCGTTGAATTACACTCCTGATTTCCGTGTTGTGTTTTTTTCCCCTCCAGACGCGCTGTTCTGCAGACTCAGGCGCTGCACTCAGGGCTGGGCAGACAGTGATTATCATCACCCCCTGCTTTCATCCATTAGAGCTGGGCGTTAGCAGGTAAGGGTGAGGGCTGACAGAGAGGTTTGCAAAACGGGTCAGCATAAATGCTTCCAGGAGGCCAATTCAGTATAATCTATTGAAATATGGATCAGAAATATTGCCAGCCGAGGCTGAATACCTCTATCTGTGGCATTTGAGCCAAAGCAATAGAATGCTTTCATGGGGGAAAAATAACAAAAGCCATAATTACGTGGGGAGAATTGTCTGTTCACATCGTTTGGGGGTTAATTTTGTGAAATGGTTGCCATTCTGTCTGGGTCCAGCATCTGTCTCAGCCACTTTATTTGTTTTGAGATGCTTCAGGGGAAGGTCCCTGGAGACTTGAGTCCAGGAGGCCTTCTGGTTTCCAGGAGCCAATTTGTGACAAGATCAAAGGGGTCTGTAGTCCCAGGAGCCGGAGTTACACTTTGGAATTTACAGGTGTACCTCGTTTTACACAACACTTACATGTTTGAAATGTACTGGGGAGTAAATTTTAGTGAATGGAATTTTATTAACCCCCTCATACTTTCAATTGGCAGTGGCCTCTTATCACTTATTAGTGGTCAAAATTGAGGTGGAGGCGTGCAATGACTCTTCATAAACTAAGAATGCTTTTGTGATATAGCTATCAGTGCTTTATGGCATTTCACTTCCCATGTAATTTTTATTCAACACTTTCTGAAATGGAAAACTAAAGCCAAAACCAAAAAAAAAAAAAAAAAAAAAGAAGAAAAAGACACAACTCTGAAAATTTGAGGTGAAATTTCCAAACATTGTCAAGACACTACTTACAACTTGTTAAAATTCAAACAGTTATACATAAGTAATATTTAAATTACAGAGTGATAACAATTTTCCCACTTTACCTTACTAACACCAATTCTTTATTTTGATATTTCAAACATACAGAAAAGTATAAATAGTAATATAATAAATATTCATTACCCATCACTCAGATTTTCTTTATTGTTAAAAAAAATAAACATAGGCATATACAGTCGAAGAATGTTTAAACCCTTTCCTGGTGTTATTTCCCTTCCTCTCTCTCCAGAATAACTCCTATCCTGAAGTAGGAAAATACCCTGCCCCCCCTGTCATCTACATTGTTACTACATGTATATGAATCCATAGTTGGTATATAGATAGTATTTTTGTAAGTTCTTAAAATGTTCATAAATGATGGCATCATACTTCAATCTTGCTTTTTTCATTTGATATTTTGTTTTTAAGTTCCATCTATATCGATGCACGTAGATGAAGGTTTAAATAAATTTAACAGTTACGGATGTTCCATCATTATTTACTTTATCCATTCCTCTAATATGTCTTTATGTTGCTTCCAATCTTTCACTGCTATAGACTGTACAGCATGTCTCCTTAAGTACAAATGTTCAAGTTTCCTTAAAGTTTACAACAACAATTGGAATTTCTGGGTCTAGAGCACATGAATCTTCAGCTTTCCTAGATACTATGAGGTGGCTCTCCAAATTTAAATCTCACCAACAATAGTCAAATTAATCAATCTTTTCCTTTATGATTTTTACTTTGTGGGTGTGGTTTAAGAACTCCTTTCCTGGGGCGCCTGGGTGGCACAGCGGTTAAAGCGTCTGCCTTCGGCTCAGGGCGTGATCCCGGCGTTCCGGGATTGAGCCCCACGTCAGGCTCCTCCGCTATGAGCCTGCTTCTTCCTCTCCCACTCCCCCTACTTGTGTTCCCTCTCTCGCTGGCTGTCTCTATCTCTGTCAAATAAATAAATAAAAAAAAAAAAAAAAAAAAAAAAAAAACACAGGAGGCTCATCCAAAAAAAAAAAAAAAAAAAAAAAAAGAACTCCTTTCCTCTACAAATGATAAAAAGGTATTATTTATTTATTGTGATTTATTGTGTGCTCACATTTATGTCTTCAAGCCACTGGAATCATTTAGAATTTTTTTGAAGTATGAGAGGTAGGGTTCTAATTATATTGTTTTCCATATGGATGGTGAAGCTACTTAAAATGCCTGCTGGTTTTGAAAGTCACCTCTCCATGCATCAAAGTCCGATATAAAATTAGGTGGTTTCATTCATTGATAGGGCTGGCTTCTTTTCCATTCATTGATAGGGTTGATCTTCCCCTAACACCACATTATCTTAGTTGATATAGTGGTACACTAATCATGATAGCTAATGGAGCGGATCGTTGCTTCTTTTTTTTCCTTCAAATTTGTCTTGGCTATCTTTGGACCTTTGTGGTCTTATATGAATCAGTTTTTAGAAAATCTTTAAAATGATAAAAGTGGTAATTAAAATGTGTAATATAATCTATTCTTATATCAAATCACTAAATCTAATTTATTGCTCATTAGTCAATATTAATGATATCCTGCCGTGTCCTGACACTTAACTTCTTTCAAAAATAAGCTTATCATGTTCCTTTTCTTCTACAAATAATTACCATCTCTCGATTTCAGTAATTTTCATGTCATTTTCATTCTCCCAACTCATGGGCCTCTTAAGATCCGTTCCTGCACCAAGTTAACAGATTCATTCCTTCCTGACGCACTGTTGTGAGAATGGCTTCGTAAATGTAGCTCTTTGTATATCTTAGTCCTCCTCTATTTCCCATTCCAACACATTCTGCAAAAGCTTGAGGAGCAGCTGTTTCCCTGGTTTCATCGTGCCACTTTTATGCCCAGAACTTAAACTCTGATTTGCCACAGGTCTTGAGTGACCCTCAGAGACCACACATCCAATTTCACTGGTGAACAACTGAAGTCCCATAGAGGATTTTTTCTGCCTAGAGTCACAGAGCTATCAGGAGAGGAATTAAGACTTTAAGATAAAACTTAGTCTAGAACACAGGCCTTCTGACTCCTGAACAATTCTCTTTCTACCTTTTGCTCTCCTCCTCTGAACCTTCAGATATTATTTCCTAAACGATGTCAGCACTGCATTGATTTTATTTCATATAAATCCCCCAAAGGAACTTCCCATTCTTAGTCTTACCTCAAAATACATTCCTTCCTACTGCTTTGGAAATACAAAGTTTTACCTTGAAATCCAGTCTCCTTACTTTTCACAGAGCTATGTCTCAACTTCTTGGAAACATGCACCTTTTTCAGGATACTTAACTATTGTTACCATTAGCTCTCGTCCTAACCATGATGAAAAAAACCACGACTTATTACACACTTACCATGAATCTAGCTCTTGGAAGACGTGACCTCACCTTGCTTTGCTCCACAGATGCAGGATTTGAAAGACAGAGAGGAGAAGTAACATGCCCAGGGTTCCACAATGGGGAGTAGAACGCCAGTCTAGTAGTCCAGAGCCCCCAAGGCCCATGAGTTTACTGCTTGTTCTGTGCCTCCTGACATTTAATATTTGGCACTTTTTGCACTAGCTTACTCCTGAGTTCAGTAACACTTACTTCTAGCTGCATTGGGTGTATTCTTAATGTTTGTCATCAATGAAAGCTCTTGCCTTCCAACTAGACTATATAGCTTCTGAATACAGGATCATTTAAAACTTTCTTTAGATTGCCCTCTCCCCTCAGAGCATCTAATATGAAGCCCTGCTCTGAGCCCTCCTATGACTAGTAAGGGTCCAGTTAGTGTGGAGAGCCTCTCACAACCGTCCAAGAATCTTCTATGTTGAAAAATCTCCCATTAAAACTGGGACCAATAGCTTTTCTGACAGGGTGAACAGAGTGCCTCTCAGCAAACATATTTACTCTGTATTTTAGCACAGCGACTTGTTTGCTGTTACATAGATAAAGTCCAAGAGAAAGCTCTCTGATTCATCATTATTTATAGTTTCTCTAGCCAGTATTATATGATGTTAATTAGAAACAAATCTGGCGTATCATGTGAAATGCATTATAAACTATTTTGAGTGAATTTTACTTTAAAAGTGATTTTGTGAGAAGAAAACATAAAAGCATATGAAATTTCTGAGATGAAAAAAGTGCATAAATATAATGCAATTTGAGTCCCACTATTCACAATGCTCAAAGAGTATTTTCCACAAGTTTGAATGAGAGCACTCTGTGGCCAGGCTTGGACAAGGAAGAAAGCCTTTCCTCTCTCTACTTCATCTTGAATAATCATCTCCTCACAGTGAATAAGCAGGGCATGGATCAGTTTTCAAAAGGCCTAGATAAAAGACACTTAAAGAATTTCAACATTGTTGGGCTTTTTATTATAAAATTTACAAGATAGACTTTTAACAATTAATAGACTTTATTTTTTAGAGCAGTTTAAGTTTTATAGGAAAAGTGAACAGAAAGTTCCCATATAACCCCCTCCACCCACACACCTCTAAGCACCCTCCCCAGATTCCCTATTAGTGTAATACACGTTTTACAATTGATGAGTCAATATTGATACATTATTGTTAGGTGAAGTCTATAGTTTACATTAGTGTTCATTCTTTGTATTGTACCTTTGACGGGTTTTGGCAAAACGACATGTATCCACCATTACTGTATTATCGAAACAGACCTTATTATAACAACATATAAAAAGAAGGCTAGAAGATACCATTTTGAAATATTTAACTGGTGAAACAAGTTAAGTAAACTCAAACTCAACCAAAAACTTAGTGAACTTATTCTTTATAGTTCCTACCAGACAGAAAAGCAATATAGTAAAAATTAAGTAGTCTTTTCTTTGAAAATTGTAGTTATTTTGATAAACAGTGCTGTCAAAACAGCAAACGTGAACACCACATACTCTAGCTCATTCTCCTTTGTGTACTGTTCTCAAGGTTTGGTGTGAATACTTCATAGTTAAAGTATGTCTTCCCTTGAGGATCCCATAGCCATTTAATTTCTGTTCTGGCATTTGGCCTATTGTGTTTATGAGGTTCTACTGAGAAATGGAATTGATGATTTCTTCCATAACCACAAAGAAAAATTGAAAGTTACTGATTTCAAACCGCTATTATAACCTTTCATGTTTTTCTGGAAAAATGTTTTCTTTTCAAAATGGAAAAGAAAAAAAAATTCCCTATTAAATGTCTAACCGTTCAGTATCAACTCATCTTTCGATATGTTGAAATTTCACCTCAGACTTGGCCAGAGGAAGGCTGGAGTTTCTCGTCTTTCGTTTGGAATCTACCAGATGCTGCTGCCTGGTCTGATAGATCTCTATTAGCTTCCTGCTTGTTGACACAGCGTTGTCAAGGAAAAGAGTGGATTTCACATTTAGGGCCAACACCCTCTGCCCCCCATGGCAACTTTCTTGTCAGTGTGGATTCACTGCTTTTGCCTCAAAGACTTCCCTCCCCCGGCCCCCACAGTCCCCTGAGGACTTAAACGAAGCCAGCAGTGATGCTTTTTCCAATATCTTTTCCCTTGTGTGAAGTGTCATTTTAAGACTTTTTTGGAAGTATCAAAATCCAAGTTATGATATACAGAGTTTCTTCTAGAGCAACTAGGGGCAAATTTGGCCCCCAGGAGATATTTGACAATGTCTGAAGATAGTTTTCAGTTGTTTCAAACAGGGGTTGGGGAGGGTACTGCTGGACTCCAGTAGAGAGTGGCCAGGGGTGCTGCTAAGCAGCCTATGGTACGCGGGACAGCCCTCCATGTCGAAAGATTAATCGGCCCTCAAAGTCAATAGTACTGAGGTTGAGAAATCATGCTCTAGAGGTTTAGTCATTCAGCCACTTTTGCCATTTCTGCATTTCAAAGTATTGCATTTGTTGAAATATTAAAGCATTGCATCTTGATTTTTTTAGTTAATGCCCAATAATAGTGGAAAAGAATTTTTTTTTTTTATTACCTTGCTCAGGGAAAAAGCTACCATGTTCGTAGAGTAGAAAACCTTAGTTGTCACTCAAAATGTAAGCTGTCATAAGGGATGAGAGATTAACTTATCCCACTGCCAACTTTAATAGTGTCATTATTTTCCCCTCTAACTACCTCCTTAATATCTTTGCTGACGAAGATATTTTAAAATGGAAGACAATTAGAGGCTTTTTGTTTATGAAAAATGAAGTGTTCAGGCACAAAAGCGTGCACAGTGGACCTCTTACAGAATGTTTAAAATCTCCTTTCATTAAAAGATCTTCTTAAGTGGCCATTTGTCACTTAATAAGAATTCCTGTTGTTTCTACTGTTGTTTTTATATACAAACACCAGCATCGATAGAGTTCCAGGATATCCTTTACAATTTCACACCCCTTGATTTCACATTGGGTTGCCTCAGATGTTTTTTCCATCTTAAAATCACATTCTGCTGAAGTTTACCTGAGAATACACTAGAAAAGCAGTTGTAAACCGGTAGCCAGAGAACCAGATCCTAGGCACAGATGTGTTTTGTTTAGCCAGGAGAGAACTTAAGTTTTTAGAAATTAGTTGCCAATGGATTGCTGGCAAGGATCTGGATATCTCTTTTTTTCTTGGAAAATGGAAACATCTAGCATTTGGGACCAGTATTCCTCCATGGCAGTAGTTCACAGCAAGAGAACAGCAGCTGGACACTTTTGCCAGGGGCAGGTACTCGCCGGCTTACCTATTCCCACCCAGCCTACTTCACTCAGTCACCCTGCCAGCCTGCCTCCAGTGACCTTTGGATTTGCAACCTCTGGATTTGCAACCTCTACTTTATTACAACTAAGTTCTGCAAATACAAATGTTTGGTAGTTAGTAGAACCCAATCTTTGGCTCATGACCCAATTTAGCAACTCCTATTTGAAGAAAGATGGAGAGCTGAGGCAGTTGAGGAAGTTGACAGGAAATGTGATGAGGAGAATGGAAAGCTGGAGCTGTGACTGAATGCACGGGGAGGGAGGGGTCATGAAAAGAACTATCCTTGAGAGTGAAAACAGATTCACTTCCTCGGATCAGCCCTGCCCAGAAATCTTCTGAGCAAGTCAGGTAGTAAACATGAAGAAACATCAAGGATATTTACGGCCAAGCCAGAGGCTCTCTGCCATTGAATTGGCCTGTGTATCATCTTTGCTCCAAGCTTCTAGTCCTGGCCTGTGTTCTGGAGGAATCACCAGAATTAGAAATGGAATTCAGGAAGAGCTCCAGGAGTCAGTCCAAGGAGGGAGGATGATAATGTGTAGGAATCACGGTACAGAGCAAAGGTAGAGGGAAGGGCAAAGCCTGTACGAGAACACAGGGAGTGTCAGACAGCATTAGGGTCCACGGTGCAGGGGTCAAGCCAGAAGAAAGGTCAGGAGAGGGAAGATGTAGATGGCAGTTTCTGGCCTCTGTGTTCCTCTGTGCAAAGTCTGTGATTTGGCTGAATCTAGAAGACCCGTGCGGCTCCTCGTTCTTCTATCTGTAGTAGTCTGAGATCCACACATTAGTGGGTCTCCATTGCTTCGTGAACATGGTGGTCTATAGACCTTTTTTCTAGTCATCCAAGGTCGGGAGAAAAGTAAGGGGGGGTCTGACCACACAGCACTTTAGGTTACTCCCCTCTCTCCCTGCTCCTGAGGAGGACAAACAAGATACAAACGTGAAGCTGCAGCATCCAGCTGTGGTCTACAGATGTGAAGGCAAAGGGAAACAATTCTTGGGGATTTGGGGGTGGGGGGTGGGAGAATGAGGAAATGGCTGTTTGGAGGGTGTTTAAGCCTTATCTGATGCACGAGAAAGAAGAAAGGACTAGAAAGAAAGACGTTTGAGGAAGGAAGAGAGTAAAAGAATATTAAAATTGTTGCTGGAAGGAATCTCAGAAAATACTACCCTAGGCTAGGCTGGGCTTTCCCTGTTTGATATGTGTAGAGGGACCATATAATTTACCATCCAAATCTGTACTCTTCCAAGAGTGAAAGAGGAAACTGTTAGTAATTTTTCCAAGACCCTAGCAGGACCTGGGACTGGCCAGCAAACGTGCGTCAGGTCTCAATAGTTAAAGACAAAGTAAGCAGTCTCCCTTGAGCTTCAGGGCTGCAGGCTACATCCTAGAGGCCCAGAGGCCTCAGACTGAGCCTGCTGTGTTATGCTGCAGAATGCAGAGACGCCAGCTCAGTTAGGATGTGGGAGAGAGTGCTTCTCATCTCTCGATAAGCCTCCGAATCACTCAGAGACTTTAAAAAATTACAGATGCCCAGGAATTCACTTTTAATCATTCTGGATTGGGCTTAAGCAAGGGTGCTTTTTTGTTTTTGTTTTCGTTTTTTAATTTTTAAGGCTGCCTGGTGATTCAAACGTCCAACCTAACGAAAACGCGACGGTTTCTTCCAGGCTTCTAGGCGACCCTAGCCTGCTCTTCCCTCTCCCCAGAGTTAGCTTAGGCTGACAAGATGAGCAGACCCTGAACTAGGGAGTTTCCTCCCTGCTTCTCCACCCCCACCCCTTCCTGCCCAGTTCTGGGGCTGGGGCGGGAGGGGGTAGGGGCTGAATGAAGTAAAGGGAGCTTGTGTATTTAAGCTGACAATGTGTATTTCTTAACCAAGAACAATTGAATATTAAAAAACAAAACAGAACAAAACCTGAACAAAACCCCTTAAGCAGGTGTACGGTAGCTCTTGGCATCACACACTTGAAGACTGAAGAAGTCGTGTTTGGGCTAGTGTTTTATCACTACCTAGTGCCACACAGACACATTTATTAAATTGGTGGTCATGCCTATCTAGTGTTTGGAGATGGCAACTTCGAATCTACCCTCAGACCGCAAAGATTTCTCATTTAACCCATATTTCTGGAGCGAATGTTGGGTTAAGATGCTAGAGCCTGCCATAGCTGCGGCTGTGCTCCAGAGGAACTCACTGTCGAGACAGTTGCCGAAGTAACACATGGAACCTAGAGGGAGCTGGGCTGCTTTGAGCTGTTACAAGGTAAACTGAGGCACTTTAACTTTTTTTTTTTTTTAAGAGTTTGAGCAGAAATCGATGGGAGAGAGGCAGGGCCAAGCCAGAAGTGGTTAGGAGCACTCTGTGGCAGGACCTCAGGGTAAGATTTCTGTAAAGAAATTGCAGAAGTAAAGAAAGGAAATTCTTTGACTGGCTGTAGCTTAAAGCCTGGTTGGCTGTTCGTGATTGGTTGTCCATAGTGTTTTGAGTAAATGCCAACTGCGAGGCATTTACGGGCTTAGGTTCTGGGTTGCTTTGGCAGACCGCTGGGGCTTTAGAACCAGATCCATCTGACGGCCTCCTTGTTGAACTAACTTACCAGAACCGCTCTCACCACAGTGTCAGTGGTGACACAGCCAGGAGAAACACCAGCCGGATAGGCAAGAATTAATGAAAAACATTTTAAATCCTCATTTCAGCCTCTCAGAAAATCACCGAGGGATTATATAACCCTCAGCCGGGCTTCAGTCCGCTCTTGCTCTCTCTTTGCTCTCAGAATCTCTGTACCGCATCCCTTATCAATAGTTGAGGATTTCAGTTTCATCTCACATCTCAATACCTAGCACGGTTCACCAAGGTAACCGTTCTCTATTTCCTTTCTCTCTCTCTCTCTCCACCCCCCCCAAACTCTGCTTCCCAAGTCCCTCTTGGAAGCCTTTCCATCTCTCTCCTCCTCCTTTCTGGGATCTGTTTCTGGGGCTGGGGCTTCTTTTCCTTTAAGATGTAAATCCCGCCGCTCAGCTCAGATTCTAATCAGCACGACAAAAGGCCAGGCCCAAAGCTGTCGGAGCAGCAAGACTCCCTCCTCTGAGAGCCCGGGGGTGGGAGAGAAGGGGGAGATGCTGTGACTGTTCAGAAATGAACTTACTTGCTCTGCATCTTTGTATGCGAACGTATTTTTATATGTATATATGTATATATACAAGCATGATTACATGGAGGGCCATAGATAAGTGTCATGAAATATTGTGAAAGGATTCAGGAATCATTTTGTGTGAGAATGATATGTATGATATAGAAATATATGCCAGTGGAATGCTTTGAAGTTAATTTTTGTTACTGAACACATTTACAGTATATAAAAAATGAAATTTTCGCCAAAGGAACTAAAAATGCCTTTCAGTATCCCACTACTATTAATTTTCACAATAACAAAACAGAAATTATTGTTTCTTATTCTAATAAGGGTCAGATGTGGAGAGGTATGTAGACATTCTTTGAAAGAAAATTAAAGCATAATATCTTACAGTTCCATAAGAATAACATAAATACAAGACATAATGTAAGTTTGCAAAAATTTTTCTTGTTGCTGTTTCATATAAGGCTGTGTACTCCTCATTACACTGGATTGTTTTGTTTATCATTATAAACCCTAGGACCTAGTATGTGGCCTACAATGAGAGGCAATCATTGAACATATAAATACAAGCTGGCATTTACTGAGCATTTGCTAAGTGCCAGGCACAGTGCTATAAATACAGAATCCCAGTCTCTTAGATTTTCTGCCATTACTGTTATGCATAGAGAGGACTTTTCCACTTTAACATCTTTAAAGGCTTTTATCTTTAAAAAAAATTATTTATTTGAGAGATTGAGAGAGAGCACAAGTGGAGGGAGGGTTGGAGGAAGAGGGAAGGAGAATCTCCAGCAGACTCCCGGCTGAGCAGAGAGTTCCGTCACCAGGCTCCATCCCAGGACCCTGAGATCATGACCTGAACCGAAACCAAGAGTCCGATGCTCAACCGACTGAGCCACCCAGGCGCCCCTAAGGCTTCTACTTTCTAGTTCTTGAAGATTCTTCTTTATTCTTTCTTCCTTCTTCCCTCTGTCCCTCCCCTCCAACCTCCCCTTCCTTCCCTTTCTCCCTTTCTTTCTTTCTTCCTTTCCTGTTGTACATATTTAGACCAGTGCTGCCCAATACAAACATAATGCTCTCCACAAACGTGAGCAACAAAACTTTAATTTTCCTAGTAGCTACATTTAAAAAGTAAAGAGAAACAGATGAAATTCATTGTAATGATATATTTTATATAACCCAAAATATACAAAATGTCATCTTTTCAATGGGTAATCGATATGAAAAAACTTTAGTGAGATATTTTGCAGTCTTTGCTTTCTACTGAGTTTTCAAGATCTGGAGTATATTTCACATATTAATATAGCTCAACTTAAAATAGCACATTTTAAATGCTCAACAGCCACATGTGGCTAATGGTTATTGTATTGGACAACACAGTCTTAGATCATCAAAGCCAGAGATAGAAATTACTAACCAGTCACTCCTATTTTCTGAATAATCTACCTTTTCCCTACTTACATCCAAAATGACTTTTATTTATATACTGATATCTTGTATGTATGCAGAGCACTCAATACACATGGTAGAATGAGTGAATGATAGGATGACATTATGATTTATTTTAGAAGGATAAGATATTAAGGAACTTCAATGAAGAGGAGGACTTAACATTAATCACACCTACAGCGCTGAACACATGTTGAGTCCCTGACATTAGTTACTTGATACACATTATCTCGTGTACTGCTCACTGCAGATTTTGTTGAGATTGTGGTGATCAGACTCACTTTCACAAAGAAATTGGGGCTTAGCAATGTTTAGTAACTCACTCAAGGTTACAATCGTAGTAAATTGCAGGGCCAGGTTTGTAGCTACCCTTGTCTGAGTCCAGACTGAAGCCTTCACCATCCCATACTGCCTTTGCAAGGTAAGACCATCAGGCTAAAGAAATAGCAGACTCTATGTTTATTCTATCAAGTTAGAAAAAAGACCATTGCTTCCAGTAGTTGTTGACATTTTCTCTCTGATTTCACTAGACAGAATAGTTTAGTAGAGAGTGGCAAATATTCTTTCATTTTCACAAGGTTTTCAATTTGTTCCCAGAACGTTTATTAGAAAGACATTTAGAAAATTATTTTGTATTCCTTTAAAGATTGCGGGAGAGAGAGAGTACACAATTTACATTTTGTGGTTTGAAAGCTTAAGTGATTAACTAGTCGCACAAAGATATTAGTGGTAGAACCAAGGTGTTATCATCATTACATTCCTCTTCTGAACCTCCTCTAACCACCAAAAAAAGTCCTCTTCAGATTGAGGTTACAGATTAGGATGCTAAATTAGGTGAGTAAGACTCTTCCTTACTTGTTCTGTAAGGTAAGCTGCTTGTTGAAAGTCAGAAAGTAATGCATTCCTGTGCGTATGTAATTGTACAGATAATTGCCTCTATCATTTAAAAATATCATTTGCCAAAATGGTGTCTATGATTAATTATGTACATTTATCATTGAGTCGACTGGGGTACATTATAAAATCCTTTCCTTAAGCTCGTGCATCCTTCCTCCCTTCTTGTTTTTTTCAGTGTAAGTTATTTAGTAATTCAAAATTTTTTGTTATTCCTCTAGCCATAATTCACCTGCACAGGAACCAGCAATGAACTTGCCCTCGGGCTGCAGAGGGCTTGTTTTTTGACTTGTGACATCAAGGAATAAGGATGATGTTTAAAGTCTCCCTTTTCAGTTCATGGATGCTTCTAAAACTAAAATCCTGGGAGAAGGATCATTTATCGGTACTAGGTGTCCCCGTGACCATTTCCTCAGCCCGAAACCATACAGTGTTGGGCTTCAAAGTCAGATGGTACTAAGGAAAGAAAAAAAAATACTTAAAAATAAGGCAGTAAATAGTAAGCCTGAAATCCTGACATACACAATTTACCTAATGTAAATACAATGTACTTAATGATAATAGCAACTGTCCGAGAACAGACTCCATCTTTGACATGAGGCCTTCTGATGGTCTCTCTGTTTCTGTTCTACCCTGGATTCTCAGAAAAACATCCAGATCGATGCTGTTGTATTTTTATGTGTTGAAGCTTAGCAATCCTATTTCGCTGAGTAGGAAAGATGGTTGCTGGCAGCCCCAAACCTGTACCCACAGAATTCAAAATCCCCAAAGAAGCCTTCTCAATCCCAGCTCCATTTAGAAGTCTAGCGAGAACCCTGATTGCTTGATTGACCCCATATGGTAATGGGGGTGTAGTGTTGGTGCGGCATGCTATCTGCTTCATGGCAGTGGAGAGTTTCACCAGCATCAGAAGGATGAGAAAGGAGAGGGTCTCCAAAGAAAGAATTTTAGGCAAAAGAGCGGTATTCGTCCACTCTAGGACCCAACACTTTTATTGCTTTCTTGTCACTTGAAAAGACTGTATTTTAAGCTCTATGAGGGCAGGGACCAGCTCTGTCTTGCTAACCACTGTATCCTCAAGGCGTAGCTCATTATTAGATGTTTAATAAATTTATGAATGAATGAATGTCAAGCTGCAAAGGAGGAAAATTATTAAGTTTGTTTGGTGGCCTCAGAACAAAGGAGGGCACGATAGGGGTTAAATGGTGGTGTGCTGAGACAGCTGGAGGGAGCCATTCACAACTTGGATTTACCTGTCAACTCCCACCCCCACCACTGCTTGGGGATTAGAACTGGGAATGTGCCTCAGTTTATGTCAATTTCTTTGTATATCTTTGACTGGCTCCCTTTGAAGTTGGGACTTTCCTTCTTTAGAAAATGGAGAGACCTTAAGTTAGGTCCAGCTCTAGGTTGCAAATTCTTCTTTAAGGTTGGTTTCATATATTTTTGCTGGCGGTTTGTTGGGTACACCCTCCCTGCTTAAAACTTCCAAGGGAAATCTTTCATTTCCAAATCTATGAGAGGCACTTGACTTCCTCCCTCTTATCCCCACTGCTTTTGTCTAACTCTGAAATCTGGTTCCTCATAGGAACCACAGGAGAAAACAGTGTTAAGTACTAGTACAGTATTTTCATCCATTCATTCCATACATATTAACAGAGAGTCTACTTTCTGCTATGTGCTGTGCACAATGTTAAGCTTTGGAGAGGTGATCCTGAGCAATTAGACTAGAAGAGGAAGCAAACAAAATGCCACACAAATACACAATTTAAATCAGGAGATGGGTACTATGAAGAAAAGGAGCTCAGTGCCATGTGGTTATTAGAAGAATCCTCCTCTATTGTATGCGATCTGAAGAGATTTCCCCAAGGAAGTGACATCTGAGTTGAGATTTGAAGGACGAATACAGGTTAAACAGGTGGGAGCCTAAGTGTTTCAGGCAAAGGGGACAGCATAAGCAAAGACCCAGAGACAGGGAAGCATGGGAGAAGGTCCGAGTGGCTGGAGTTAGTGAGTGTGGGGAGGATTCTCTGAGATGTGGTCAGAGAGGAAGGTAGGGATCAGCTTATGCTGGGCCTGATAGCCATGTCTTTACCTGGCAAGGCATGTGAAGTCTTTGAGTGGTACAGGGTGATGTCTGTTTTCCCTCTGGAATAGATCACTCCAGCATCAGAATGAGGCAGATATTGGACAGGGGTAAGAATGGATAGCTGGGACCAGGTAGGAGCCAACTTGATATAGAAATGAGAAATCAGGAAACTGATTTTTGCATTTCTTAACATAATACTGAGTCCTCTGTTTTATCAAGTCCGTCAGCTAGACGTTCTCATCTGAGAACGGATGGAGGACTTTATCCTGACCTCATCATGCTAGAGAGCATGCCAGGAAAGGGGTGTCCGGGTGTGTTGAATGATCAGATGCACTTTCGGGGCTTGCTGGTTTGGAGGTATCAGAGTATAGTCATGTAAAAAAGTAAATGAGAAGGTTGGGAATGTGGGTCTGATGATGGAAAACAATAGATCCTAAAGCTAAGCCTTGGGAGATTTCCACAAAGACACTATAATTGGAGATGGGAGTAGGAATGACTGTTAAAGATTATGTTAGGGAAGAAGGGTAAGATTGCTAAGGAAAACATCTATATTTAGGGATGGATATTCATTCCACAAATACTAAGTGTTCACTATGTGCCTGGCATTGGGCTGTGACTCATAGCTGACAGCCAGAAGAAGCTAGTTGGAGATGAAAAGAGAGGACTCTGAAAATGTGGAATAACAAACAGCAAAGGATAAGAAAGTGTCAAGAAGGAAGGGTGGCTAATGGTTTAGTTCCTGTGGAGGGTGGAAATACGATAAGACTGAGAAGACAGCTCTGGGCGAGTGGAGCAGTCTCCACCCTAGATGGCACACATTATAAAGCTGGGCTAGTCCCCAGACTTAGAGAAAGTGCACGTTAGAGACCTTGACAAAACCCTCCTCCCATTTAGAACTTTAAATTATAGGAAGATAAGACTCAATATATAAAATTTCACTTTGTATCTTGCTTCCTTGAAACACAACTATTCTATCTACGGAAAGAGAGCTATGCTTCCCCTGTCCTGCCATGGCTGTCAGCCAAAAGCAGAGATGTTGTAATTTGAGGTTGACAGCAAGATGACCCTTACAGGGTCACTACAGCTTCTGTCTTGTGGCAGATCCTCTTGCTGAAATATGGAGGTGCCATGATGTTAAATCAATAGTCGTGAGTGATGTGGAGATTTGAGGTGAAGCTAAACAGAGCTTCCTTTGATTGTACCTTTTCATTTTTCCTGCTGGGCACCACGATCTTAGACGAATGACTTACCTCTGGGTAAATCCCCTGCTCAGGTTTGTTATCCTAACCAAGTGATACTATCCTAAGAGGATCAGAAGGGCCTGAATGTTAATTGTGTTCATTTAGGGTCACATACTAAGTTTTTGGTGACAAAAAAAAAAAAAAAAAAAAAAATTCCCCATGAAATGTATAAAGTAGCGGACACAAACATTCCTGTTAGAAATATTCAGGAAATTCTGATTGACAATTACAGATTTACCACCAAGTAACTTAGTAATGGAAATCAAAGTCATAAAAGAATAACATGTATCTGAGCTGAATAATATTCAACGTTTTATTTCCAATAAAAAGAAGATGTAGCTGTTATCTGATGCTGTATAACAAACCACCCCACAATTTATTGACTTAAAACAAGAACCATTGATTCAGAACTTGATTCTGTGAGTTGGCAGTTTCCGCTGGGCTCCACCGTACAGCTCTCCCAGCCTGGGCTGGGTGTGTCTCTCGGGTCTGCGGGCAGCCACCAGTCAGACGGCTCTGCTTCTGGGGAGTGGTAAGGACAACAGGGGTAAAGGAGCCACAGGTCTGTTATCAACCAGAAGGCTAACTTTGGCTTGTCCATGGCAATTAGGCTGGGTTCTTAGATAAAGAGAGGAAGATTGCATGCCTCTTGAGGTATGGCTCAAAACTGGTGCAACACTGTTCTGCCACATTCGATTAGCCAGAGCAAGTCACAAGGTGTGCTCAGGTTCAAGGAGTAAGAAAAACAGACTCCGACTATTGATGGGAGGGGTGAGCTACAAAGTTATACTGTAACAGGGTAAGGATATTGGCCATTTTGCTATCTACCACAGATGATGCATCATTTTTATCCTATTTGTTTTACAGACGGGTAGGTAAAATGTATAATATTTAAACAATACCTTTGGAAGGAAAAGTATTTTCATTTTTTGCTTTGAGAGCAGTATCAAACTAGAACCTCTCTCAAAGCAACCAGTTAGGATGAGATTGTCTTACTTGAATATTTTTGGCATCATTTTTATTTAACTGTAAAGAAAATCCTCATGTTTTTAATGGCTGTTAGTCTACGTCTGTGTAACACCATCAATCACAGGTAAAGCAGAACTTCTTAATGGAAGGGAACACTACCTAGCTGTTGGCCTAGTAATCTTATATAAAGATTTCACAATTGCCATTGGGAAAAGGCATTTACTTGACAAATGGTGCTATTTCTGTTTTTGTCTGCCCAGTTTTAAATTTCTTCTTATTAAAATGGCAAATTCAGGTCCCAGAATAAATTGAACAAATGAACTACATAAATGGAAGATACATACTTCACCACTTCACTTTGTAATATGTAGACATCTCATGGATGCAAGGACATTTCATGGAAAGAGAGTTTTAAAATTACTTTGTATGCATATAGAGAAAATAAAACTTTTTGATGTCTTGGCTCAAACTGAATAGGATCTCACTTAATAGCCCATGTAGTACTTTAAGATGATTTATTATTATGCTAATATTGTAATGTAATATTTATTAAGCATTGGAAGTGTGCAGAATACTAGATTGTCCACATCAAAGATCCTGGTGGATTTCAAGGAAAAGGGCTAAGAAATGCACTCTTCTAATCCACAGGAAAAGAGAGCAATTCAGAATCTAGGCAAACCAATAAATCCTATTTAATTTAGTATACAGCATATGTTGAAAAGAAAGAAAAAAGGTAGACTAATAGAAATGGAGAGTGAGCATCTCTGATTAGAAGGCTGTCATCTTAAGAGCACACTTTCCACCCCAGACCTGAGTTTTGAAAGGGTTAATTCAGTAAAATATTTCTCATTTAAAAGAAGTTTTGGCCAATAATCCTCTGCATTATCATCTGATGTTCTAAGATCATAAGTTACAGTGGTTTCTATAGAGACCAGCTTTATAACTATTATCCCAAACTACAAGATGAAATGCTTTTAAAAATTATACCTTAACTTTACAGCATCACAATAAAATTTACGATGTTGGCATAAGGTATGTGGAAGTCTCAGAATAGAGTTATAAATTTGCTGTAAGAGGACAATTCCCCCCCCCCAAATTAATAGCATATTAAAAAAAATCATCTCTACTGTGGCCAAGAGAAATGGGAAAACAACAACTGAGACTATGATTTAGGTGACTACAAAGGAAAATTCACTTTCCCAAATACTAGGACCCAAATCCCTCCACTTTTATCTGAAAGAAGGCACATAAGTTGAGGAAAGATATTCTTAGTTTGCCATAATTCTACACTTTGCTTTGCTTAGCCAGTTTAGATC
The DNA here is from genome assembly GCF_024610735.1 of Ursus americanus. Classification (NCBI taxonomy): domain Eukaryota; kingdom Metazoa; phylum Chordata; class Mammalia; order Carnivora; family Ursidae; genus Ursus; species Ursus americanus. The sequence continues at coordinate 4,859,557 of NC_142131.1, forward strand.
TTGGGGAAAAAAGTAAGTCCAAAGCTCAAAAGGGGCTTAGAAATAGCATTTCCTATTTCATGAAATCATGCTTACTAAGGGTTTTATCTTTTACTGGTCTTTAAATAGAATTATCCCAGAAGTTGATGAAAGTCTTGGTGAAAATTGATTGGGGGTGCCTGGCTCAGTTGGTTAAGCATCTGCCTTCAGCACAGGGCATGATCCCAGGGTCCTGGGATAGAGCCCTGCGTTGGGCTCCCTGCTCAACGGGGAGCCTGCTTCTCCTCTCCCTCTGCCTGCCGCTCCCTCCTACTTGTGCGCTCTCTCAAATAAATAAATAAAGTCTTTAAAAAAATTGATCGAAAAATAAGTTCTATCTGTCTCTATGCTCATATCTATGTTATGCATGTATGTGTGTGTATATAATATGGATAATTTTATATTTATATATATAATGACCTCAGTGAAATAAAAAATAAAATATTCTAGCTTCTTTTGAGTCTCTCAGCAAGTAAAAGAATATAAAAATGCATACGTATATGCTTTTTGGATGATGGTCGATGGAGCTAATGGGATAAAAGTATCCTAATTATCAGTTTGAATACAGAAAAAAAAAGCACAAATTAATTTTATTTCTGAAAAGGTTACTTATATTCTTTTTATTTAAATAAAGTTATGCTGGGGCGCCTGGATGGCTTAGTTGGTTAAGTGTCTGCCTTTGGCTCAGGTCATGATCCCAGGTCCTGGGATCAAGCCCTGCGTCATTGGGCTCCCTGCTCAGCTGGGAGTTTGCTTCTCCTTCTGCCTGCCGCACCCCCCCGCTGGTGCTCCCCCCCTTTCTCAAATAAATAAATAAAATCTTTACAAAAAAATAAATTATGCTGTAGATGTCTATGATTGTCATCATAATAAAACATAAGTATAAGCTTCTTTTGGTTATATGCATTCATCTCTATGTATAGTCTTTTTGAAAAAAATATTTATTTGCGAGAGAGAGAGCGTGCACATCAGTGTGAGAGCGAGGGGAGGGAGAGAGAGAGATAGAATCCTTAAGCAGACTCCCTGCTGAATAAGAAGCTGCTGAACATGGAGCCTGACCCTGAGATCTCGACCTGAGCTGAAATGAAGAGTTTGATGCTTAACTGACTGAGCCACCCAGGCACCCCCACCATGTATATTCTTTTAAGCAAAGAAGGTAGTATTATTTAATAATTCACAAAGAACATTTTAGGACAGCATACATTATGCTAGTTGATGGATTAAATTTGTAAAATGCAGATACATTGTATTTGATTTTTATTTAAAAATTTGAAGAGGGGAAACAGAGCAGTGAAAAGTACATTCAGTTCAAGTAGTAAAGACAACATGAAAATTTCCTAGAGGAATAAAATCACCAATTTCAGCTTTAAAGTTGAAAACTGGTTACATAACTCTATGGTGTATAGAATGAAGTTGAGATAATGAAAAGTCATGTGGAAATTGGTTGAATCAATTAGTTCTTGTTTGCTTCTTTTAAAATTACACGTAAGCACATAGTCATTTGTAGTACCCAGGACCGTAACACATATTTTCATATATGTCTAATTATATGGTTTAGTTCTTTATCAAAATGACTGCCCAAGCTTCTGCATGTTTAAAAAAGTTTGCCCTGTGGATCTTACTAAAACTATGTTTTCAAAGAGGCAAAACAACAACAGACAGTTCATAAATTAAAAAAAAATTTAAATGTCTTTTTCAGAATATTGCAGCAACCTGTAAAACTCCTACTTATCCACAGACTTTCTGAGAAGGGATGCTGTGAGACAAACTCCAGGAAGCACCTGGAAAGTAAAGAAAGAATGAGCAAAAGTAGAAAATTCATGATGGAAGTTGAAGGTCACAAGATGGAAGGTAGAGATGTGACACTCTATTTAGTAGACAGGTTTTTTTTTGTTTTGTTTTGTATTTTTCACTTTCAGGTTGTACAGAAAAGAGACAGCTAGATCAGAAATAGAAAAGGAGCATTTCCTTAGGTCTCCAGGGAGAGAAAAGCTAGCAAATAGTTATTTCTAAAGATTCTGAGAAACCTGTTATAAAAAGGGGTGAGGAGGAGCGAAGGCTTCTTTAAATAGTTTGGTGATAGAACCTAGGTTTCTTGGGACTTTGGAATGAATTCTAAATGTTCTAGAAAGATAAATAGCAGGCTTAGATTAAATATCTTTTTGTTAGTCGTCTGTTAGAAAGTTTTGTGTCTAATTGTTATTTCTTTTATCTTTGTTCTTGAATTTGTTTCTTTGATTATTTCTTCTGGGAATCAGTTCTAATTTAACTACTGTATTAAACAAGAGTTGCTTAGGCTATGGACTGTGGGGTTTGATTCACAGCTTGCTTCATTTTTTTGTCTGGACACTTGACCCAACAGAACTCTACTTCAACCTGGGGACAGCTAATGCAAAAATGAAGTCTAAACCGGTCCAAAAAAGATTAACCCATACTTGAAAACAAGCTTTGCTCCTGCATCCCCATCTTGGAGATGGCATTCTCTTTCATGCCTTGTGAAAACTACTTTTAAAGCATCACTTCATTTTAATGGAGAGGATCATAAAGTTCAGTTCTCTAAAGTATCAACATTCTTGCCTTGATGGTTAGTTGAAACATTTCAGACAAATAAATACAGAATTTACTTTTTTGCCTGAAATATTGAAGTAGTTAAGGTAAAAATAAATTACCTGAATCAGTGATTCTTAGTTTTCTATGCTCCTTAGAATTCCCTGGGGAGCTTCTAAAAATTACAGATCCCAGGTCCTGTCCTTGCCCCTAACAAATTAAAACAGGAAGTGGGGGCCTGGCATTGTTCTTTTTAAAACAGCTCCTTAGGTGGGGCTGCTGGGTGGCTCCCCCTTCAGCTCAGGCCATGATCCATGGGTCCTGCTTAGCGGGGAGTCGGCGTCTCCCTCTCTCTCTCTCAAATAAAGAAAATAAAATCTTTAAAAAAATACTTAAATTAAAAAATGAAAAGCTCTCTAGGTGACTCTAATTTGTAGCCAAGGTTAGAACACCAATCTAAATAGTTCAAGGTCAAAAAATAATGAACAAATAAACAAACAAATAAGTTTTCAAATAGGATTTCATCCCTATTTGTATGTTGAGGCATAATGATTATTACTTGTTACTTGTTTTAAAACCACCCGTGCATTTGGTTGCCTGTAGCTTTAAATTCAAACATTTGTAGATTGCAGTTAAGCCCTTCTACAGTCCATTCTTAACAGACTTTAAAGGTCTCAGCTCCCTACAACCCTGTTCAAGTCTTGTCAACTCAGAGCCTTCGAACACTCCCTACTTTTTTTTTTACTCCTCTGTGTTTTAGCTTACTGTTTTCTTTCTCTCATACCTCAACTTCATTCTATACTTGGCAGAATGTTATTTACCCTTCAAAGGCCAGTTTAAGGGTCGCTGCCTCTGTGACATTGGAGTAATCATATATAGTTATTTTATATAATGCTGATTTGCATAAATTCAAATCACTTAAGTATTTTCCTGAAGAGACAAAGTCACATTGTCTAGCGATAAGTGAACAGTTAATAACACCTCTTCAAAGTCCATCTAAGTATGTATCTATCATATTGCTGCTTAGTTACTCCAATATCAATAATTACTTAGGTGTATCATCCCAGGAGGCATTTGATTTATATTTATGAATTATTTCACATAGACATTTGAGTTATGATCTGAAACAGTTGCAAATTCCAATGTCTTATTCCAATTCCCTGAATAATTTTGAGGAAGACCATCATGTATGATTTTTTTTTTCTGCTTAAAATCGGACTACCCAGACTTTAAGCAAATTAGAGATATTGAAAATATTAGGACATCTATAGTCTTTTGATATGTTGAATTTTCACATTTGGAGTATGAGTTTCTAATAGGAAATAAGTGGACATAATTTTTTCTTTACTCCTTTGGCTTTGACGCCACAGGAAGCCAGCTTGCTAACTGCCTGATACCTGATATTTCCCTGAATGAAAAGACTTTCCGATGAGGATCAGCATTTTCCCCAAGACAGGAGTGTGAATTCTCTTCTTCCTAAAGATATACATCCCTTAAAAGAGTCCAGAATATTTCCTGCAAAACTGCCTCAGTCATCTGAGCACTTATTAGAGCTACTATCAGAAAAGCTGAGGGAAGAAATGTGTCATTCCTGCAAAGGAAAAAACAAATGCACCCTAAAATAGGCCAAGGCCTTGAACATCAGCAAGATTACAGAGCGTGGCGGGGGGAGTAAATAATGTTTTCAATAAGATTTTGGTTTCAAAAATAACTGTATCCTTTAGCTCCCTGGCTTAAATTTTCCAACTTTCTCACTTCTGGAATTTTGTGAAATATACAAATGGTAGACAAGTATTTGTGTTAATATTCTGAATTTACGTTTTTTTAAATTAGGAAGGTGGGTGGTTTGTTGGGATGGTCCGTCATGGAGTCTGGAACTACACAGATTGCAATTTACACCTAGTCACAAATAGAGGAGTTCCTTTCCTAGGACAATTTCAGGATCTCTTCATGTAGGAAAATTTTCTGTAACTGAGGAAGGACTCAACTTTTAGGCAAGAACTCATTACGTCCAGGTAATTCCATGCCAATGTGAGCTGTTCTTTTTCCCTCAAGTCTTTATTGATCTTGACCCCAGGTTCTCCATCAAACTCAATCCAGACTGAGCTGCAGGCAACACCCCCGCTGGGTGCGGACTTCAGGCCCACCACTGGAGGGCGTCTGGACGCTTCCAAACAATTCCGAAGCGCCTGGAAAGTCTGAGCTAGAAAACTAAGGCACAGGAGGGAGAACGTGATATTTGATTTTATTGGGCTAATAAGTAAAGGGGAAAACAGGAAGGGTTGGGAGCAAATCTAAACCGCATTCTTTCTTGGGATCAGTCCTTCCCACCGGGGCAGCCTACTCTCTAGAGGATTGGAGGGACTGAGCCCTCTGAGCTCCGCAAGGGCAAGTCTCCGAGGGGTTGGTGCCCCACAGCGTCGGGCTCCTGGCTAGATTCCCGGGCGCTGGAGGACGGCGGACGCGTCCCAAGGCGCTCGGACCGCCTTGCTGTCAGGCGACCGTGCTTGCGTGGCCGCCGGGGGCCAAGACGCTGCAACCTGCTCTAGAAGTCCGGGTACGAGAGGCCTTTTCAAATAATAAAGGAACTCCTGCCCTGCCCTTCGATTCTTCCCGCACCCGGTTCGTTGAAAGCATTTATCCTTTGGGGATTGGGCAGCGAACCAACCTCGGGGTCGAAATGTAAAAGGTGTAAGGTATTTCTGATGGGCTCCCTTGCCGCATTCATTTCCTTCCTGCTGAAGGATCGCACTGAATTGTAATCATTTTACACTGTGATTTTTCTCAATTAAAAAAAAAATGTGTTTCAGAGCATCACTTTGAAGAAAACTTGCTTCCTGCTCATGAACCTTTAAGTCCCTGGTAGGAAGAGGCGAGTTGAAAGGCACATGAGAGATGCTCAGGTTTCCAAGATAACCCAGCGCCGGGCAATGCGCGTCGTGAGCAGCGCAGAGATTTACAAGAACCACGTATTCATTGAGGCTCCCTGCCAGCCTGTCTGCGGGGACTTCAAGTCACCTGCAGGGCCTGGGAGACAGATTTCGGCTTGCCGGCTACAGCATGGGAACCGGTTCCTGTGTAATTGAAAAACCCCACTCTCAGGTAGAAAGACGTCAAATCACTCCTGAGCCCAGACGGAATTCAGCATCCAAAGGGTTACGCGCGGTTGCTGGGTTCGGGCGGAGGAGAGGGCGCCTCGGCACTCCCAGTAATTCAATTAGTCAGGTTTCTGGAAGGTGGGGCCGGGGAGGGGGGGAGGAGGCGTGGGGAAGGGAGGAGATTAAGAAAACGCCTCTTTCTCGTGGAACAAACCAATCCTGTTGGAGTGAAGAGAGAGGAAAAAACCCCGACCTGTAAGCAAACAGCAGGCCGTACACTGACTGGCTGCTCCAGCCACCCACCCCACCCCCCGCTTTCCAAGTAAACTGCATGGGGAGGGAAGGAAAAAAAAAAAAAAAAGAAAAAAAAAAGGCAGCCCACATGACCCGGGCCGCGGCGGCAGCGGCGCTGGCTGGGCGCGGGCTGCCGGCGCCTCCCCCTGCTAGGTCCGGAGCTCACACCCGCGCTCGCGCAGCCTGCCTGCCCCGCGCCCTGCGCTTACACGCCCGGGCGCCCCCCCCCACAACGGCCGCGCCGCCCACGTCCACGTTCACGCGCGCGGCCTTGCGCTCCGGTGCGGCGGCGGCTGCTGCTGCTGCTGCTGGGTCGCGGTTGCTGTCGGCTTTACACGCAGGTCATTAACGAGGGGGCGTGCCCGAGGAGATTTTTCCCATAAAGCATTTTTTCTCTCTTTTTTTTTCTCTTTTGCAAAACTGACTTTTACCTCTTTCCACTTCTCGCCAGTCATTTCAATCCCTCCTGGGCGGTTCGTGCTGCTGCTGCTGCACTCAAGTTTATTTTCCCGCCTGGTAGAGGTTTTAGGATTCGGTTGGTGCTTTTCACCTCTTGTTGCTGCTGTGCCCAAGGAGGGAAAGAGGAGCAGCTGCAGGAGAATCGGGAAGGTTTTCTGATGTAGTCATCGGGGAGGTGCCACTCGCTCCTGCGCTCCCTCTCTCTCACTCTCTTTTTTTTCCCCCTCTTTTCTCGTTTCAAACTGATTGATGCATCTCTACAAGTTGCCGGGCTTGGGGCCGGACCCGTCGGAGTCGCAGGGACACTTCTGAGCGCTCACCCGAGGCTCTTGGCACCGCGTCTGGGGGCTCAGTCTCGCTCCCGGAAGGCGATCGGAGACTGCCATCAGCCCATCCAGGAGTTGGAGGGATTCATTTTAAAAGTGATTGTTTTCCCTCTCGCTCTCCAGCCTAACAGTTGGGTCGGCGTGGTCCTGCAGGTTTGGGCATCCCAGCTCCGCCTCGCTGGCTGGTTCGTAACCTCTGCTCTTCATTCACTCTGGTGCACCCACACCCGGCCAAGAAAAGCACGCGCGAGAAATCCCCGAGGCTCCGCCAGCGCCCGGGGTGTCGTCTCCCGCCGCAGCAGTCTGACTCCGCCGGGGGACCTGCCGGAGGACACGAAGAGCCAAACTTTCTTTGAGGTTTGCAAGGCAAGACCGCTCCTCGCCAGCTTAGCTGCAGCTTAACCAGTTCCAGGACGCCGGCGGGGCTGGGTTTGTGGCTCCGGATCCCCACCCTTCTCGGCGCACCGCCCCGAATCCGCAGCACTCACGACTCCGAGATTTCCAGGGGTCTCCGGGTTAAGGCACAGAGGAGGCGGGGGAAGGGGGTCCTCACACTCCGGGACCACAGGCGCGAAGCCCCCCGTCCACACGGAGCCCTCCTGCAGTTTCTCACCGGCCGCCAAAGTAACTTGGAGCGAAGCGGGGCGCACTGCGAGGGCCCTGGGCGGCGGCGGATCCGTGCGGAGCCCGCGGCGCCGACGCTGAGCCGGGCCCGGCGGGCCAGTGTATGTCTCCCCGCGGCCGCGGCGCGCAACTCCCGGTGACTGTGCAGCGTGCGCCGCCGCCTGCCCCAACCCGCGGTGCCGCCGCCCGGCCCGGTGCGCACCTCCTTCTCCCGGGGTGACCGGCCTGCCGCCGCCGCCGCTCGAGACACAGCTTGGCACCCCTTCCCCCGCCCTCGCCGCCGCCACCACACACACGCATGCTTCTCTCCATCTTGTGATTCCTTTTTTTCTCCTGAACCCTCCAGTGGGGGTGCGAGTTTGTCTTTGCCCCCTCCCCACCCCCCCTCCACCGTCTCCTCTTCTCGTTCTCCTTCCCCTCCCCAGCTTGGTGTGCGCCTCTTTCTTTTCTCCCCACTTCATTCTTATTTATTCATATTTATTTGGCTCCAGCTCTCTTTCTTCCCTTCCCTCCCTCCCTCCGGATCCCTGCTCTTTCCCCGGAGTGGCTTGTCGGGGGCTCCGCCGCTGGCCAGGCGTGATGTTGCACGTGGAGATGTTGACGCTGGTGTTTCTGGTGCTCTGGATGTGTGTGCTCAGCCAGGACCCAGGCTCCAAGGCCGTCGCCGACCGCTACGCCGTCTACTGGAACAGCAGCAACCCCAGGTAAGGCAATGGGAGCGGAGAGCGGGGGATATCGGGCCTCGGCGCCCTGCGGAAGGAGCGGCGGTGGCGGCGGGGACCAGCGCGCACCAGCCACCGGCGGCGCGCACCCTCGGAGCCTGCGTCGCCAAGGCGCTGATGGCTTTCGAGGCGCCCACGGGAAGCGCTCCCGTCGCGCCTCTCTTTGTTAAGCTGCCTCAAAGAGGCCGGGAGTCCCTGGGAGTCCCCGGGGCAGCCCAAACCGGCTGCCTCCGCGGAGCGCGAGGAGACTCGGAAAAGGCGGGAGCTGGGGAGTCGAGATCTCTCTGCTTCCTCACCCGGGCAAGCGGGCCCGCACCTCGATCCGGGCGTAGCGCTTGGGCACCGAGAGCCCCGGGTGCGCGCCGCCAAGAGTTCCCGCCTGGAGCGTGGGTGCGCAGGGACTGCAGGGAGAACCCGCCAAACATCCCCAAAGTTGGTGGGTTGTTTTTTTGTTTTTTGATTTTTCTTCCCTTTTTTCGGTGCGTTCAGAGAGCGCACAGGGTAGGGGAAGCGAGGGGGGGCTGGGAAGCGGAAGCTTTAGGCTTTTATTTTTCTCTTAACTGCGAGGCAATCATCCGGCCCCTGGCCCAGTCTCGGCCCGGCGCGCCTGGCAGTGGAGAGGATTCTCCCACCTCCTTGCCCCCGTGGGCTCAAGGTGCCAGAAAGTTTGATCTAATGCCGGGTTACGTCATATGTGCGGAGCGAACTGCTGGAGTTGGCCGAGCCGGGAGGTGGGAGCCCTTAGTCCACGGCCTGGCGGTGTGAAGCCGGAGGAACACGCGCAATTACCTGGAACCGTTTTGTGGGCGTCCCCGAAGCCCGCCGGGTACGCGGAAGGCTAGAGATGGGCGCCTGGGGCCGCCCTAGCGCGCCTGCTGGACTCTGGCCACCCGCAGACGTCCCTTGATCAGGGATTCTGGAAGTGGGGAGGAGTGAGGGTTGTCCACCGTGCGTGGCGAACCCCTCCGGATCCAGAGCAGCTCCGAGCCCGACTTTCTCCCGGCCTGTGGGCAGCAGTCGGCCCCGCTGGGCCCCTAATGCTCTGCCTCTCTGGGACCGAGGCCAGCTTCCAGGTGCGGGCTGGTTTTGGTGCCTGCCTAAGAGGGAAATAGCATCGATTATACCTAAAATTCCAGGTTTCTCTCTGGGCTCGAGTGGAAGTTAGGAGGGGAGAGGCGGGAGGCCGAGGGGATAGTTTGTGGTGCCTGCACGCCCAATGTGTATGGGAGAGAGGGGGCTGGCGGGCGCCTCCAGTTCTTCCTACCTCGGAGTGGCCGTGTCTACCGGCCTCCCTCCTTCCCCCTTAATTCAGGCTTGGGAGGGATTCCCCGCTTGAAGTAATGTCAGCTCAGAAGATGGGCAGATTTCCCCCACATGCGGTCGACCGGTTGCCTAAAGGCGAGTCCCCCGACCCCCCCCCCCCCCGCCCTGCTACTCCAGGAGAGAGAGTCACACCCAGGTAGCGCAAATCCTAAATTGCACCGCCTGGCAGAAGTGCAGACATCCCTGAAAGTTTGGTTAAAAAAATGTCTTCTGGATGTGGGTGGTGGGATGGGAAGCTATTTCTTCTCTGACATGCCACTTACCACTATTAGGAAAAGAAAGAAAAGCCAGAGGAGATGCCTTTTATTAAAGCTGACAAGACAAATAGAGCAAGCTTTCCAGTTGTGATGGCGTTAAAAGCAAGTCTCATGATGTTGGTTGGTTTTATTCCCCCCTGGGCTTTATTAAACAGCATATACGAAATAGAGGAATTTATATTTCTAAACTTTAGCGCCCTATTAAATAAGACAACAGTGAAACTGGTTAGTTGAATGTGGGACATTCCGTGCTTAGTTGTCTTTTCCTTCCCACTTCAGACTTCGCAATGTGATCTTTTGCTCCTAGTTTTCGTTCACTTGGATCCTTGGGTGTGCCAGTCATCCTAGGTTAAAACAGAAAGAATCAGCAGCACCCCCACTTACCCCTCCTTCTTAACCTGTCAAGCTAGTCTGAGTTAGTTTGAGGACATTTTATCTTAGGTTATCTCTGTTTTATGCTTTTGATACTGTTGTTTGGTTTGAGATTAGCACATTGATTTTTGTCACAGGTCATGTTTTTTAATAGATTTGCCCTGCCTGTAGAAAACTCTGCTCAGGATGCCATGGTGGCTTTGAACCTGCCCAGACAAAGTTAATCTGTAGAATTTTAAAATAGCAAGGGTATTCTCAAGTCCGTATTCCAATTCAAGGCTTGTGGAAATACCTTTCTACTTGATCATTATCATTTTAATGATGTTCAAAAGAAAGGATAATGTATCCCCTCCAAGAGATTCAGCTCTAACTTTAGTATTCTTAGAGGTTTGCGGGTGCATTTATCTTCATATGTTGTCACAGTAAAAGTTACTTTAAAAAATAACATAACTGTTAAAGTAGGGACTGGTCGGCAGATTTATCTCTGAAATGTTGAATAAGATGGTTTTTTTGATGTATTAAGAAAATTCAGCTTGGATGTAATTTAAAAACAGCCAATGCAAAATAACTAGTTTAGAAATAAGCACAAACAGTTTATCTCAAAAGATACTGAAGAAACATTTTAGAGACTTTTCAAGGGTTTACTAAATTTTATAAATTCAATGTTTTACATTGTATTTTCAATAATATGTTATCATTTTGTAAAGTAAGTTAACCATGCCTTCTGATTTTATATAAATCCTATTTTTTTTAGGACTTGCTAAACTAATAAGATCAGAGGACTTAATCTTTTGGAAAAAAGTTGAAAACTTTCATTGCAACTTAAACAGACTAAAACTTTTTTTTCTTAGATAAGAAGACTTCAGTAGAGACTCAAATTCCTAATAAGGGATTCTGTGGCAAAATGAAGTAAATATATTGTAGCTGATACTAATGGGGTTGAATTTGAAATTATGTTTAAATACAATTAGAATTATTGCATCTGGATCACAGGGTTTAAATATCTTATATTGTAACTTGGTAGTCCTAGGAGTTTACTGTTTTCATTACTGACTCTATTATACCATTAGCATCCATAGATCTAGATTAACAGAGGAAAAAATATTAAACTGATTTGCTATCAGATAGAATCTATCGTCCTAGGTATTCACTTCTGGAAAGTGGATTTTCAGATTTCAAATGCTGATAACTTTTTAGTTGCTAGTATTCATTGGGTGGCGGGCCAAAAAGCAATTTTATGTTTTGAATTGGCACAAATCTCTGAAATAGCAACTGAGAACTATCAATCTGAATAGAAGTATATGATAACATTTTCTAAATGCATCTTCTATATTTTAAAAATTTGGAAAGTTGTCTGGATTTCACCTAAATATAGTAATAGAGTGATTCTTTTAATGTTAGCCTGAATTTTGAACCAGTATGTTACTTCGTAACTTTGAGTAATGAATATCTAAATCAAGGAGAATATAGCTATTTGTCTTTAATTTCTTTAAAAATGGAAAAAGCTTTTAAGTAACTTTTAAAGAGACTTTCAGTAATAAAACTTCATTTACATTCTCCCATAGCAGCTACCCTTATAAAGATAGAGGTGACTCAATTTAAGAACATGCCTCTTAATCTGAAGTGTGCTATGAACAGTTTGGTGCTTCCAATGAGAATATTCTTTTAAATATTGTGTATACTGAAAAGTTCTTGGTTTCTTTTGACCAGTTGCCAAAATGATGATAGGATAATTAAACATGTATCTTACTAGTTGGCTTTAACGGATGGAATAGTAAAATAATACAGTGGCAAATAGTACCAGCGTACTTTAAGAATACTGATTCTCCTCACTTAATGCTTTGCTTCTGTTAGGTTCTGAGTATCACCAATTTAAAGTGTTATGCTCTGATGGGAAAAAAATATCTCTATAATTCACCTGGAGTATACTAAATTTTAACCTAATCATATGTTTTCTTTGGACTTTTAAAATTCTTGTAGGCACTTGTAAATTAAACATTTCATGTTAGACTCGCAGGTAATTGACACCATTTAGTTGTGCTAACATGTAATCTTGGAGTTGTGAAAGTGATATGAATTCTAGGTCAGTACTGGCAGACCTTTCTGGCTTACAGATCATATGTATGTGGCTAAGTAGAGAGAGGTAATAACTTTTTTTTTTCCTGATCATAATCCCTTGGGTATTTTTTTCCTTTCGAAATAAACTTGTTTTATTTTTTAAAATCAGAGTCATCAATGTTTTATTATGTGTATTCTAGTATTCTAGCACTGTGCCTTTTCCACTGACAAATAAAGGAAATCAATTTGATTTAAATCTAAGAATTTGTTTTAGGAAAGGTAGAAAGTTGATCCTGGTTTTGAATGAATTTTATCACCAAACTTGTACAGGATTCACTTTATTTTTGAAATTTTAAAGGTTTTAAATAATACATGTTAGAAACTTAAAAGTTCTTCAAGTAAAAAGCATTGTTTAGAATTTATAACTTTATTAACTCTGAGCCTCAATGTAATGTATTAGATGTAATTGAGTAATTTTATTATTTTGATCTTTATATCAGAATTTATATAGACATCCGGATAAAAATAAAGCAGTATGACAGAGATTTGTATTTCCCGTTTTTACCCTGATCCATTTGTAGGAGACCTGAAGTGAATCCCCCTCCCTTTTTTTTTTTTTTTTTACTTCACTTTACTTTTAATTTGTGTAAGGGAAATATGCTTCTTGTTTTTGGCCACTTTTCCATAAAAGTTTGAAAAGAAAAATTAGCTACTGAGATGTTTGTTCCGTCCATTTTATGCGTTATATATTCATAATAAGCTCTCAGAAATAGTCAACTGTCTTTTTCTTTTAAGGTGACTGGAACATCAGTGCTATTTGAGGCACTTGGCTGTACAGTCTAATTTGGCATTTCCAGCATGAGACCAAGGTCAATAAACTCCCTGTGATTAAAAGAATCAGAGAGAGCCTTCAGTTGTTCATTACTCCCTGTTAGTTGATTTTAGTGGTATTAACTAAACCATTGGCTCACTGAAGGAATATCTTGTTGCCATGTGTATTCTGGCTGATAATCAATAGCTGTAGAGGCTTCCACCTTTGAAGGCTGAGGATCAGGTTTGGAAGGAGCACTTAGTTATTTGGGGGCAAATTAACCTTGTGAATTTCTTGCCATTTAATCTTGCAAGATGCCTTCTGAACAGGCATTACATTGCATTCTGTCCACTGGCCTGATTTCCTGTTGGATAGGGACAGATAAAGATGAGCGCCTTCTCTTCTCCCCTGTTGCTATGAACCAAGCAAGCTACCAGCTTCATGCTGGGCCAAGAAAATGAATGAATACAATTAGTCCTTCAGGAGTCCTGGCCTTCCGCAAGCTTGGGAGAAGAATATGCTAAAAGAATGTACCTTTGAGGAAGAGAATACATTAAAATAGAATGTGGAACAAAACTAAGAAAATGTTAAGAACAGAATTTTACACGTGGGTAGCATTTATCTATTGTTTAGTGGGTTTTTTCCCCCAGTATAAATCATTTGCTTTAACAGTTTTTTAAAAAGATGCCACTCAACCCTTTTCATTTTTGTATTTGTTTTGAATAACTTCCAGTAGCAACTAGGATTTTAAAAGTTACATTTTATTTTAGTAAGGAACCAGTCTATGTCTACTGATTACATATTACCAATTTTCTTTTTAGAAACAGTATACAAACTGTTAAAATAACAGCTCTGATTAGAATGTTCATGTTGGAAAGGAAGCCTGTGTGTCCCTAAGTACTGAGGAAGGCCCTGGCCACTTACCCAGGATAGTCAGACAATCAGTCTTCCGAACTGAGAAAAAATTGCCTTTTATCATTTGTGACGGATAACACCTTCATATTCAGGTATAAAAACCTCGAAGAGGAGTAGAAGAAAGGAGGTATTAATATTCACTTTTAGTAATTTGTCTTATGATTGTGGTCTTAGACAGCTAAACATCAATAAATTACTGTCTCTTTTAAGGGCCTGATTTATATTATTAGATTTATATTTTCATTTGCTTCTGAGCCTATATCCTGACCTGTTTTGTAGAAAAGTTTCTTGTGATTAATTTGAATTTCCAGTGTTTCTGAATGGGATATTACTCACAACCAGGAGGTCTATTTCCTCCTAAATTTGTCTGCACTCAGGTCTTTAAACTTAAGTCAGTTGTAAACAAGGGGGCACAAAGACATTGGAACCACTTAGTTTAAAATTAAAAAGTAATAAGGTGGTTTTTTTGTACTATAACTATTATACATAGTTTGATTATAAATGAAAAGAGTTCCCTGTATCTTAGTATTCTTGATAATGTATACTCCTTGTTGCACTTTGAAGGATTTATTGTAAACTACTGAACTCGGTGCACTATTTTGTAATGTGAAATACGTGTGGATATCAACTCTTGGTTTTGAGGCTTTTGAGTATAGTTTTCAAACAGCCATAGGTTTCAATAAAAACATTATTTTAAAATAGTGAAAACTCCTACTTAAGTTAGGTAGCTGCTGAGAGACAGTAGTGTACCACAGTCATGGTTACCCGAGCTTTCATTCAGGTAGAATTCTATCATTTTCAATGAGGGAAAATAAACCTTTGTCATCTTTAGAAACATCCTTCATACCATTGACAGTTGACAGGTTGAAGAAAATGTTACTGTCAGGTCTTATTTTCCAGTCAAGTGAGAAATAAAAATAGTTTTGAGTGATTTTTAAGAAAATCTATTTAAAAATTATTTCAAAATGTAGGGGAATGCTTTTAATATTTATTATGTATGTCATGGAATTAATCTGCCATTTGCTTCAGGGAAGGTCAGCAAAGTGCAATTCAAGGAGAGACTCTGACAGTTAAGTTCCTAGGCTGTTTATTTTAAAAAAGTCCAATACAGTTGTTGTGTTTGTAATAGGATATCACTGGATATTTTATGATGGCATCCTTTAAGAGATATAAAGTACATCAGTATTATTCCTGTTATTACTTATCGAGTGACGCGTTTTCCATGACTGGCGATCATGACTCTGCTATGACGTGGGAATTTTGGTCATGTGATATCTGTATGTTTATGCATTGGACAATTATGTTATTGGCACACAAAGACTAGACCTTTTAAAAAAATTGCTATTAATAATTTTAAATAACTGCACAGTGTAATGTAGAGGTTTTCATGTGGAAATGTGTGAATACGTGCTTGGAGATTAGGGGGAAAATGACTTAAGTTTTTGCTCCCCAATTTAGAAAAGCTAGGTTTTTGGCTTTCTGTTAAATCAGCGGTTTTTTTTTTTTTTTTTTTAGTAGCAGCCATCTTGTTTTAAGACCGATTTTATTTCTTTCATGAAAATGGTCCGGAAATGAATATGGACAATAGAAAAGGGCTAAACCACTTTATAATAATTTTGGCGAGCTCTACATTTAAAGCTCTCTCAAATTATTTGTGAGCTCATTAAAATGCTGTCTCCTTGTATTTAGTTGGGAAAAAAAGGATGTTTTAATTTAGTAATAGTACATTTTAAACCTAGGCTTATTTTAATGTTAAGTGTTGGGCTGTACCATGTTTACATATGTGTTTTTCTTTTGTAGCTTATAATTTGTTGTTAATTTCAAAGTAACATATTAATAGCTCTTATGGTCACCCCCCCAAATCCTGATTTCCTTTTTCTGATTGTTCTAAGTAGTCCTTTTTATGTCAACCAACATTTTTTTCCCCCCAATTGCTCAGCGGTACCAAGAATCTTTCTCTAGTAAGAAGTACTGATAAAAGTATAGGTATCTTTAAAAATGAAACATTTGGGGTGCTTTCCGAAGCATTATATGAATTCAGAGCCTTTTTGTCCCTGAAATACAGGCTTTCATTCTCTCATTACTAAACCTTTCTTACGGGTTCTTAAAGAAAATTATATTGGAAGTAAATTCATATTTGTTATTAAAAATTATGAGAATATGTCAACAGAGTCTGCTATATTTTCCACCACGTTTTGTATTTTTGGATGCATTTGGAAGAACATGTGGCCTAATAAAGTTTACCAAAAATTTACACTAAACTTCTTGCTACCGCATCTGTTTGATGATGTCTGGGAACATTATTCCCATGAACTGCAGTAAAAACAGAACTTCCTTAAGATTAATTTCAAAGTAACCTGACTCAGTCAGTCTGATTAAACTGGGCACAGATTGAAAACTACTTATGTCACAGATTGCTTGGTTCATTAGAAGTAGGATTTTTGGTGATTGCAGATGCAATATAAAGGTGATAAATACAATGCATGTTTTAAGAAACAGTATACATCTAGACTCCTTATTGAGGTCCAGGTATGAGTTGACAGTGTTTGTACTGCAAAGCTTTCCTCTGATATCCATCATCCAACCATTTTTTTGTTTTTTGACTGGCTGATGGAGAAGACTAGAATAACTGAGTGTCCAAAGTAATCTTTTTGTTTTCAACGGACTAACAAATACTTTTGTTTTGTCTTGTTGCTTCTGAGCTGTCAGAGTGTCCATTCTAAGTCTTATTAGTGACTTATTTATGTATGTGGAAACTAGTTAACAACTAGCTCTTGCTTCGTGTTGTGAAAATACATATTAGGAAAGTATTTTGGCATATTAAAATGCAGTTTTATGGTTTGAATAAAATCAAGGCATAGCTTATTTTGGTTGGATAATTATAGTGCAAATTGTGATCTGGATTTTGATGGTGGTAGACATGATCCTTGATGTTTCATGTTCCATAGACACCCGTGGGACCTACGACTTTGTCACATTTACCGAACTTTAATAACGTAGAGAGGGGGCTTAACCTCTTGGTTAGGTTTTTTATAGTACTTAATTTTATGGAAACAAATGGGAATGGAAAGAAAAGGAAGATGAATTCTAAATATGGGGAAATGATCCTTTGTGTTTAACAATTAGGTTAAACAAAGTGGGAGCAAATGAGCCTCTTTCCCCTTCTATTGTTTCAGGGCAAGAAAATACAGACAGATGTCGGAATGTGGAAGCTGTGACCTCTGACCCACACAGCATGGCCGCTGCCATGGCACACAAGTGTCCTGAGCCACCATAGTAGCAGGATGCTTTTTTGAAGTGACTGACACTTTGAGATGGAGAACCTGAAACTGATTCCGTAGCTATTTGCAGGTCTCTGAAGTATCAGTCTTTTTAGCTCCACTTTTAAGTTCCTCACCTTACCTTTTATGAAAAATGTTTCTTTGTTTGGCTCAGACGGAGCTTTTGTGACTTCGGGATGGGCTCTGTGTTCCTGTAGCCACTATCAATCTTGGCCTCCCAATAAATTCATTCATCGGGTTGGGATAATGGAGGAGGCTCAGATGTATGGCTCTGTTGCACCAAACCGTTTGTCTGCTTTATTTAACTAATATATATATTTTAAAGACAGATGAAAGCGGTGGTTTTATTAAAGGCCTTTTCTTTTCATTTCTGTCCTGCAATCTTGCCAATAACCCTTGGGTTCAGACAGACCATTAATGTTTTAGATACTGTGGCATTCAGTGTTTTCTTCATATATTTGTTTACTGTTACTGCTTCAATAAACTTTTATGCCTATTTCAGTAGTTTTCTGGCGGGGGCTCCATTTATTAAAATTTAGTGACCCAGCACTAAGAGGGGTACAGTTCAAATCGTGGTGCTTCTGACAGGGTTTTGTGTCAAACTAGACAAAATAATAGGGAAATGAAAGCTGCCAAAATGTGTCTCCCAATTACTAATTAATCAGGCGAGAAAGGACCTCAGTGACAGATCTGGTGTCCGCCATGACAGCAACTCGGGGGGATGCTTTATTTTAAATACTGTATAAAACAAATTAAAGTAAGCCTCAGGGAATGGAGCACCCAGATATTTGATTTCACAAGTGCTAATTTAATTCCATGAAAAGCAAAACAAAAAGCAAAATTTGAAACTGAATCTTTGTACTCGTCACTGGTAGTATCAAACAAAGCTATTCTAAAGAGTATTTCCCTTATTAATAAACAATGCCTTTATTCTTATTAATATTTTAGCACGGATACAGTAGTATTCTTGGTTTTAGGAATGATAGAGCATTTTATACCTACTTTATTGTCAATAGAGACTCAGGGAAAAATTCAGAATTTTCCCATCAAATGCCTGTCATCCATATTTTGAGAATTACTGTAACTGAAGAACAAACCTTTTTTCCTCCCCTGCAAATATATGTTTTTGCTGTCCCAGAGGTTCCCTTCTCTTCTGGCAATGTTCCCACTATGGTTGCTGGACCCATAATTAAATGCCTGTTATTAGTGTATTTTTTCCATACCATTTACAACATAAAAAGAAAAGGGTCTTGTATGGAACTATAGCTGTCAGGGGAACAATGAAAACTAATTACACACTCAGCTATCACCATTGTCAACTATGCTCTTGGGAAAACAAAAACATGACAAAGTGTGTGTGTTGGGAGGGGTGTGTATACTATATATAGGATATTCCATATGAATATATATGTATGGGGTCAGACATATTGAATGACTTAACTTGAAACTCTGGGCTCCTGGAAACAAAACCAAAAAGTGTAAAAGACAATCTGATTCAGTTAATTAAAAAGAAACAAGCAGTTCTTTATTGAGAGGGAGTCCTTACTTTTTAGTATCCCTCCCTCATTATATGGACTGAGAGAACCAGCAGTAAAATTGACTCTGAATATCTCATTATTTTGAGTTTTACTGGTCTTGTTATCGACACATCTATAGATGCTATTAACGTATCTGGTTATTTCTTACAGTTACCACTTTTACAGACTGTTACTTCCTAGCTCTAGATCTTTGTGTTGATATCTGGTTATTTGAGAACTAATTACCTCGTTTGTTTATTATATAGATCTCTCTATCACAGTCTTTCACTTTTGATGGCTCTGGCCGTTTCACTGTTTCTGGGCCTGTGCGATTGGTAGGTAGATTTGAGAAAGAAAATAAAACTAAAAAATGACATTTCTGAAACTTACAGCAGCTTTGGTGTGAGATTTGGTAAGAAAAGACTTTGAGGCTATTGAATGACATGAGGTTTTGGAATCAATTTTGGATTTCAATCATCCGTGCCATCCCCGTTCTCTGGTACTACGTGGAATTAAGACTTGGCCCTATATAGTGTTTTCCATTACTATCTTGATTCCTTGGGTGAATTCTCTGTAGTGTACTTAAAATCAAAGCCAAATGGGTGAATTTAGGAATTATATATTGATTTTAACTTATTTTTCCAAAGTCTTCACATTAATGCAATATTACAGCTGATATCTAAGTGTAATAATATATTCCTGTATGGAATATCTAAAAGTTACAATTGATAAAATATCTATTGAGTGATACGTACAAGCACTGGGAAGGCACACAGCAGCTCCTGAGATGGAGACAGCATCTGTACCCTGAGGGAACTTGCAGTTTTGTGCAGTTACGACAATTTTATACACAGAGTAGTTAGAACTGTAAAAGATGTTCACTTACGGATTTATTCAGCAAATATTTATTGAGTGTCCACTGTGGGCCAGGTGTTGTTCTCGTGCTGGAGATATCCCAGTAAACAGTGTAAACGGCGTCCCTGCATGAAGAAGCAGTGGGTTAGCAATGTCTAGATCACTGCTTCTCACAGTCTGATTGCTGCAGACCCTCTGGAGGTCTTGCTGGAATACAGATTTTAATTCGGTGGATCTGGGAGAGGGCCCTGCTAGTGTGTATCTCTACCAAGCCTCAGGTGATGATGCAGTGGGCCTGCACACCACAGTTTGGGCAGCAAGGTTCTAGATAAGTCAGTGGGGAGAGAGATTACTTCTGGCTCCTCCTCAAGGACTCCTGGTTGTATTTACCCTGAACTTCCTATATAGTTCTGTAATTTCTAAAATGGCTTCGTATTTGCACAAGGGAAGGTGACCTGTCTTAACACCCAGTAGTCTTCATTTTTAGCCACTTTCCTCCAAATCTCAAATAAAATAGCTTTTCATATTGAGGTTTATGCGTCATTGAAAATCCACCATGAACAAAAGTAATAGGCCACGGATTTTAAGTTTTGCTTAGGCAAATTCTACTGGAGTGAAAATACTGCCTTGGTCCAAAAAGTTTTAGGAGGATCCTGTCATAAATGTCTCAGGATATTTATTTGCAAACCCTCCCCAGATGTATTTTATGTGGCAATGCCAGAATTACACCCCAGAAACAGATTTTTAACACTTTCCCATTTAAGTTGGAATGCTTAAATGAACCCAAAATGTTCATTTTACATTCAGCAGAGAAGATGACTAATAGTGTGTCTGCTTCCACTGGCTGGCTTTGTTGTGGGTGGCTCTTTTGGGAGCCTACACTTCCAATGGAGTTATAAAGGACTTGGGGGGAAATTCATTCCTGCTGTAACATTCTCTGATTCTAGTGTCCTTTGTGGGAAATCTTTGTTCCTCTACAGTCCAGGTAATATAAAGTCTATAAATATGCTTCCACCTTTTTTCACAGTCTATATATCATTTGATTTGCAGAACAAATATCATGGGATGCTTGTATTAACAAGTAAAGAATGGAACTAGTTAAATTCAGATTACTCTTCTCCCTACCCTTTTTGTTCTTCACTCTGTGTGTATAAATACAGTATTACTAATCTCCTAAGTGAACTTTAAAGTCTTTGAAAGCATCAGTGAGTTGACTTACTTAACCAAAATTACCTCTGTGGAACGATTATAAAAAGAAAGATGGAGCTGTTTGTACTGTAAATCAGCTATATTTTAAAAAAAACAAAAAAAGAGGGGAAGGATGGTGAGCCCTCTTAATTCAAGTATCCTTTTATTTTCATAACAGTTTTTACCAACATTTTTTATAATTATCAAACAGAAGCAAATCTTTTCATTTTTAAATCCTTGATAAAATGGATTTAATTAAAACACTAGGTAGCATTTTATAAGAACTATGACTCTTATTAAGAATAGTAAATAGAGACGTTACTGTCCGGGGGTTTTTTCCGTAGGTTTATGCTTACGCTCACTGTGGTGTAATATAAGTAAGCATTCTGAGATAATGCCTTCGAGATGACATCTGCTTAGTTTCTAGTTTTATGATTCTCACCAATACAGGAATTTGAGAATCTTCTATGACTATGTGTGAACTTATGTGGTTTCTAAAAGCGAAGTATACTGTGTGCTTTGAAGATGATTACATTTAGAAATAGGATATCTTCATTGATTAAAATGAAATTATTTGCATATCTCTAAAGAATGGTTTTGTTCAAAATGAGTGGATACACCCAAGATTTGTACTCCTCGCCGTGCTCAGGTGAAGTCGAAGATGCTGAATAGTTCTCATTATTGTGTGTCGACCTTCGTTTTTTAAAAAAGGGGAAATAAATACATTAAATAGTTTTTATTTAACTCAGCGTTATTAACAGTGATTTGTTGTCAGATTAGTAGGCTGTAATCAAGCTCTTTAGGAACACCGATATGTGTACATTTATAGACTGTTTTGTCTGCATAAAATAAAAGCAGTGAATTCATGTACTTTTTTTGTTTTGAGTTTTTATAATAGCAGCTGTTGTGAATATGGCTTTAAAGGGGTTTGGGTGGTGTGTTGTGTAGGCAAGAGCTCAGAGAGAGAGATTTAAAAATCTACCATCAGATTAGATTTTTAAGTTGTCTCTGTAAACATTTTGTTGGTTGTATTTCACATCTGGTTAAATTTCAGCTCTAGTTGATTCCTAAGTGTGCCATTCCTAGTGACGAAGCTGGGCCTCAGTTTCTTCACCCTAGTAAATAAGTGGGCGTAATAAAAATAATATCTCCCTCAGATTTGTGAAAATTTAAAGGAAAGCATATCTGTGACAGGACTTTGAAAATGGAGTTATAAAGAGTAGAGATAAAAAGAGTAGAGGCGGAGGCCACCTCACTTTGTATTGGTGCGTCTGTATAATTCTGTACATTCTTGTATGTTGCATAGAAAAGATAAATAGAAACTTAATTTCAGAGCATCATTGAAGAGTTGACTATTTTAAAGATAGGTTGAGATGCATTTTATTTTTTAGGTTTTATCTTGTGATTTCTACAAGGGTAATAACATGCAAATAATGATGAGAGAGAGTGGGGGGCGGGGGCAAGCCTGCCAGGCCCTTCCTCCTGGGAAGGAATTTTGGATCTCCTTTGTAACATTGGTCAAGTTTATTTTTAATGCCCTCTCGTCTCCTGTCTCTTCTATGTTGCTTCTTCTTGACTTTTAAAACCCTAATATTCTGCTTTGGACTTCACAGGTATAATGAGATATCTCCATCTCGAAGGAGAAATTAATGAATACTGACACCCTCTTGGCGAATGCTTGTATTTCCAATGAGGAGCTTGTTGAAACAAATCAATTCCTGTCTGGGACTGTTCCTTACAGGCAGCCCGGCTGTCCCTGGGATCCTTGGATTCTTCTGAATCCTGCTGCCAGAAGAACAGGGTTTAGCCTCTTGACGCCTCTGTGCTTAAAAAACTCCTGTTATCGACTGCTTTTAAACTTAGTACGTATTAATTATACACACATTGATGTTAGGAACATAAATAGATCATAACAGCATCTAGCTGAGAAAGGAAACAGAATTTGTCAAGGAACACATATTTTAATGCATTGAAACCTGAGTAACCCATTACTGTCAAAGGGCCACTTTTCTGTAGAATTGTCTGGTGGTTATTCAAAGCAGGTTTTACTTCATATGTTTATAGTTATTTAGGAGAATAGCAAATGTGCCTGTTACTTGTTTTAAAATTGCAATCATATACTTACATGATTATTTTATAATGTTGTTTAACTCCTGAAGGTATAAACCTCACTTACGCCAAAAAAACAAAATAGTAATTTATAAGGAAAATTATCAGTGATCCTATGTGCTGCACACAGAAATTTAGTGACAACTGAGGACAGCACTTGGCAAGCAGCAATAAAAGTAAAAACACTGAATAAGAAATTATTTGAAAGAGCACTGATAACTGTGCACAACTGATTTTCCTTAAAAGTTCAGTGTTCTGATATTTAGAATCTCCGTGCTCACTAGAATGCCAGACTGACCATTGTTACTCTTGCATCATTTTATAGAAAAGCGGATTTCTTTTGTCCTCCCTAAATTGGAAGTTCAGATTTATCAAGGGAATGAGCTTGCTGTGTGTTTATTTCAAGTGTAAAACTTTGTAATTTTGTGTTACTTGGATTCAGTGTCTGATGAATGATTAATGGTTACAATCCCTCTCTTGTCCCAGGCTTCCTTTCTTGGCAAAAGTGTACTCAAGAAGTTTAAATTTTGATGACTTACTTATTGACACTTTGTATTATTGAAAAAATAATTCCTTATACTCTCATATACTGGTTCAAAAATATCAGCCAGAGACTTCATCTCAGCTAGGCTGACTCAGTATATTCTTTCCACGAGAGCATGCTGATTGATCAAATTGAGTGTGTGGCAATCCAGTAATTCCTTAAGATGTTGAAATGATTGAATTGAGTTGCATTTTAATTATTTAGTTTTTATTAGTACAGTAAATAATGTAGTAAAGATTAGAGCTGAACATATTCCACTGCATTTGATGAATTTAGACTAACATGATTGAACAAGCCAATCCTAGTATGCCTAACCTTTCACCTCATATTTTCTGGAGGAGAGGTGATTTGAATTCTCTTCATTCTCTTTGTGAAATGCCAAATTATGTCACTGTATTTTACATGCTTAGAATGTAGACGATGGTGATGACTTTTTTATTTGAATGGAATAATGAGCTTTATAATTGGCTACAGCAGGCAACTATGAATTTCTTTCCTCAGGTATCTAACTGGAATTTTTAGTAATTTTATATGGCCTTAATCATTTTAGTAAAATTTCCCCACTGTCACGTCAGGTTAGTTTTATTGCAGTTGGCTTTTTTTTTTTTTTTAATTAAGTCAACTAGGCAAATATAAAACTATTTACAGTGAACTAGTTCTATTTTTAATTACGTGAATGTCTGTACATTTATCTCAACAAAAGGCAGTGTAAATCCACGGACAAACTCCATTGACTGTGACGCAGTGTAACAGCCCACTATCTACCCCTCCTGCCCGTCTCCCACCCGCCAGCCTGTGGTAAGCCACTTTCACTAGTGGGGAGACTGAGTTTTTTTTCCCCACTTACTCTTTTCAAAGCCAAAGACCAGCCTTCGCAGTATTACCAGATAGCAGACACATGTACTTATGCTACGTGAATGTCATATGGTATTTACCTTCGCATGCTCTTCGTTCACGGTGTTTGAGAATCACAACTTCATTTCCGGACACACTTGGATTGCTAGTATACGTAAGATCTGGTTTGGCAGTCAGTCAAGGAATATGGACTAAGCACCTCGGGTCCTTGCATTGCCACTCCAGGCAGAGTAGGCAAATATTGGCAGCTTTGGGTGGTTGATAGGATCAGACCCCCGCTCACAAGATACACAGGGGTCACATTAAGTGGATTTGCACTTCAGCCTGATAGGGAGTTTTAAGACCGCAGTAATCAGTGTTGGAGGACGATTGGTTTTTCTTGTTATAAATCGCTAATTAGTATTGAAAGTTTAACCTGTTTTGTGGAACAGCCTCCCTTATTTTCTCTGAGAAAGTCGTTTGGACAGTAATCTGTTTACTCTGTCTCTACCAACTGCAGTACCCCTTTCCCCTGTGTTAAAGTAAAATCTAGAAACCTCCGGGGACCCCCCACTGTTGAGTTCTGCTTGGAAGGAGCTTTAAAACGGTGGCTCCAAACTGAAGTAAATATTGACTGGGTCTGGGGCTGAGGCCTGCTCAAAGCCTCCCATTGTTCCTCCTCAGTCAGCACCCCAGAGCCGGCCTCAAGTGCGCATGTGTTAGGAGGAGAAGAAAGGCAGCGGAGGGAAATGAAGCGGGCCCACAGCTGAACTCGTAAATGCGTGCCCTATGGAGGAAAGGGAAGCCGACTACAAAGCCAGCAGGAGCTTATGCTGGGTTACGGAGAATTTGAGAGACTGGAGGGCAGAAGCACTCTCTGCCCTGTCGTTTCAGAGAAGTTTAAAGTACATGAAGCTGTTTGTCTTGGCGGGTCCCTCATCCCATCTCTGAGTGAAACCTTCCTGCCAGTGATGCTGTCTTCTCAAGGGCAAGTGAAATGTTGCATCTTGGTGGACTTGAAAGAAAGATGAGGGGTAGACCTGGATTCCAGAAGAATCCTTCTCCCTCCCGGATACCTGTTCTGATGGTTCTGTCAGCCTTTCCTCCTTCAGCTGTCATGTCAGATTACACACTCTCTTGGGTCTCCTAAGTGCTTCAGCATCCCCGGGGGATCGGATGGGTGAGGGAGAACCATATGCCATCTGAAAGGAAAGTTCTGAAGTTCCGAAGAGGGGATGTTCTTATTAGATGAAAATTTTGCTTTTTTTTTTTTGAAAAAGGAAAACTAAATTGTTGAAATATGGAACAGATTCCCTTGTTTAAAGTGGAGTACTTTGAGTCAAAGCTGCCTGTATTTTTACCATTCAATTCAAGAACCCAAACAAACAGCTGGCTGACTTATGTTTTAGTGAAAACCACCCCAGTACATTTACTAACTGGAAAAGTAAACATCCTTAAAAAGAAATCCTCATGTGTCCCGACTGCAAAGTGATTTTTAATAAATATACAGTAAAACCAACAGCATATTTGGATTGTTATTCATTTTGACTGATATTGTAAGCACCCCTTCGTCTTAAATGTCTGGTCGTCTGTGATATTTGATGTGAACATGTCAGTGGTGAAGACCACATGCAGGCAAATGCCAGGACAATTAGAAAAATTCATTAATTGTCAAGGCAGTGATCAAAATGTCCTGCTTCACTCAGGCTACTAATGATGAACAACAAAACAAATCATGTCACAGTAAAGCATGGAGTACTGTGGACAGAAAGCAAGCACATCTGTTCAGGGCTACAAGTAACTACTTCCTACAAGAATAATTTAGTCTTTGGATGATGGTTATGCTTTTGATAGGGATGGGGAGAAGTAACAGAACGATATAACAGAGATCTGTAGCAACTGGAGTAAAGAGCTGCTGGCTATAAATGTGTACGTGGATTTGGGGGATACACTGAAAGTATATTCAGAGTGCAGGGGATCTGGTGAAAGTATTTGAAGCAGAAAGGTGGGCTAGCCATGTTGTAAGGTGTCACTGTGAGGCTGTGTTTCTAATGTTAAGGGGTAGGGTCATTCCAGTGAATTGCTCTTTATAGTGGACGAATTAACAGGGTTCTCAGTTGTATTGTAATTGTTCTGCACTGTTGTGTATCTTAGCCGTGGTTTAATTGCTTTGTAAATAGTACTGAATACTGGGAATGCTTACGTTCTTCAAATTAGGCTTGTTTTATGAGTGGTTAGATGGTAAGGTGGTAAAAATCAGGACAGTTTTAATATTTCCAAACAGAACTTGGGGGTGCTCTATTGTATCTGAATTGTTGCACCGATTTATGGACTGAGCAGTTGTTTTCAAACTTCTTTTTTAACCAAAAAACAACATTGGTCATAAAAATCATTAGCAGAAGCCCATTATGTAAAACAGGAGAAAAAAAAAATAAAGGAAAAAGGAAAAGGAGAAACCATCCAACAAGCATCAGGTTATATTTAGGAAAGCTTGGATCTGGGGCTCTGCCCACCTCTCTTCCCAGGCTTTTGAGAAGCCTGCAAGGACCCCGAATGGCCCTTTGAATCAGATTTTCCACCCCCGACCCCCAAGTAGCATCTTGGTGGTTATTCGGAGGTGAGTAGGAGGGATTCACTCTTGCTTTTATAGGCCACAGAAGCACTTGTGTGTCCCTCTAGAAATGGAAGCCTTCCTGAAGAGCTTCCATTTATTGAGCACTTATTGTATACCATTACAGACTTCCCATTCATTATCATTTCTTTAATCCTGACAACAGCATTTATGAGGGAAGTATTGTAATGATCGCTGTTTTACAGATGAGAAAACTGAGTTTTATATGCTTTGAACTTGGCCAGTAAGTGGGCTTTGACTACTTAGGCGGGCTCTGTGGAGCGACACTTTGTCTAACACAACTCAGTGAAATGTTAAAAGGTGATGTTGGGGCAGAATTTCCAAGGAGGCAGGGTGGAGGAGAATGATAGAGGACTGTATGTATGCTGATCTGAAAAGAGGGTTAAAATGCATACTTATATTTCTCCTTGTTGAGCGTTTAATGAACTGAGAGGTAACAGACCACAACTTTGCACTCACACTAGCTAATTGGTACAACCAGAGGTTAACTGTTTTGAGGACTGGGTTTTTGGAGCTAATGGTGAGGCCTCATGTATACACTGGGTGTATTGTATGGGAAGAAAAATCAGACCACTAGGCAGTTCACCTGCCAGTTGGCCCTCCACTTCAGTATTCAGGTAATCTTGATTCCTGAAGGCTGGCCAAGGGGTAGAGCTATTTGTGAAGAATTTCACAAGAAATTCTGAATATTCCTTGAATAAAAGTTCCAGAGTTTAACAATCATACGGTCAGGAAAATTTTCCCTATATTTAATCTAAATTTCTGCTCTTTCAGTCAGTTTTGGTTTGCATAGTAACAATATGGATTTACTTCAAAATTTTAAATGCAGCTTTGCCTCCTTCGCAGTAAACGCATTTTCAGCAAGAAATTCGTGGTTTTTTTTAAGCTATAGGGAACAGTATATGAGTGCTTGAATTGACTCTATGTTCTTTTGTGTTCCAAATCCCACCCCCGTCCCCATCTCATTTCCCTTCCTGTTGCTTCCTTCCATCACAGGAGTTTTTGCCCTGTAGCTTAACAGCCAGTAAATTATTCCTGATGAGTTGCAAAGACAAAAGTCTCCTGATAGGATGTGGGCGGATCAGGTTCCCACCTAATCTCCAGAAGAACAACATGCAGGGGAAAGAAAGAGTTTTGGCACCTTATCCATTACGGACATCTGCTTCGTTAGACTAACCCGGGTCTTTGAGCTGAAACGTGTGCCTGGACATGTTAGGTGATCCATCCCTCACGTACAACCCTTGTGCTTCTGCGGTGCAAGTTGTTACCCCTTCTTCCAGCTTAGTCGTTTGTATGAATAATGTTTGTGTACGGGTAATAGTGTCGCTTGTGTACGCTCTCTGCAACTTTGTGTTCTGTTGCCTTTGCTCTATCATGGGATTCTTGAGCTCGGGGGTTAGGTGGACCTGCAGAAACACCTTACACAAGAGCTGGCCCATGATGGTTAAGAGTCTGAGGCAGGTTCTGGGTATGGTTCTCAGCTCCTCCACTTTCTAGATACCATCTGAGGTCCCAAGGAGGTTTCTTAACCTTTCCCTGCTTCATCTTCCTCCTCTGTAAATGACACTAGTAATGTATTTATCTGATAGACTTATCGTGATGATTAAATGAGGTATTAAATTAGGATGGTGCCTGGCACATAGTATGTGGTTCGTAAAATGTTAACTAGTAATGCTTTTGAATCAATTTGTGTATTTTTTCATTACCTTTTTATGTACAAAGGAATTTTATAATGATACAGTAGTATGTCAAGGAGAGAGCATTGACTGACTTTGGAGTTGGGGTGACCTGGGTTCAAATGCTAACTCTTTTCTCTAGCCCTCTGTTTCCACTTGTGTGAAATAGGGTGTATAATTTGTGGTGATTTGGTGAGGAAGTAAACATA
Organism: Ursus americanus; assembly: GCF_024610735.1. Taxonomy (NCBI): domain Eukaryota; kingdom Metazoa; phylum Chordata; class Mammalia; order Carnivora; family Ursidae; genus Ursus; species Ursus americanus. The sequence continues at coordinate 4,888,226 of NC_142131.1, forward strand.
TGTAAAATGCCTGGTTCATAATATTCTCTCAGTAAAACCTAGGTATTATTATCATCATTGTTCTGATTAATTAATTTGGAGAATTAATCATTTGAGTATTAACCTATAACACATATTGTCTGCCCATAGGTTTTCTTACTTCATTTCATTTTCTTGCCTGCCTTTTGCCAAATGTTTTGGTAACCTAACTGAACTCATGTGATAATTGTGTGAAAATTCTCCTTTCTGATTTTGTCAGTTTGACAGATGAAGCGGTATCTTAAACAAAAAGCAAAAAACAAAACCCACCAAAGCCTGGAGTCAGGTGATGTGGATGTCACTTTTTCTTTTCTACCAACTAGATGTTTTTTTTTTTTTTTTTTTTTTTTTTAAAGATTTTATTTATTTATGTGACAGAGACAGCCAGCGAGAGAGGGAACACAGCGGGAGTGAGAGAGGAAGAAGCAGGCTCATAGCGGAAGAGCCTGATGTGGGGCTCGATCCCAGAACGCCGGGATCACGCCCTGAGCCGAAGGCAGACGCTTAACCGCTGTGCCACCCAGGCGCCCCTAGATGTTTGACCTTAAGCAAATCACCGAATGCTCTGGGACTCTGTTTTTCATCTTTATAACAAGGTGATTGAATTAGTTGATCTCTTAGGCTAGAGCATCTGATTCGGAAGATCTGAGACGTGTCGAGGCTTTGACACTACTTAACTGTTTGACCTTGGGCAAGTTACTTAACCTTGGTCAAGTTGAGTTTCCTCATCTGTGAAATGAAAGGATTTTTGTCCTTTGGGAGGTCATTTTCAACTTTTCATGAATCTTTTTTGGTCTCCAAATTCCTTAGTTAAGATCTGTAATTTATTCCCTATCCTGTCCTGAGTTTTTATTAGCACAGTGGAACGAATACATACGTACCTATAACATGTATAAACTTTTGAAGAGAACACACAGATTATTTTGCTTTTTTACCTTCAAACATGACTTTAAAGGCACTTTTTAAAAAGGCAATTTTAAAATGGATTTTTTCTGTGTTTTTTCTAAACACTAATTTAAGGATTCATCTGGAAAGCCAGACCGAAGTTACAGTGAATCAGTAAGAGAAATAATGTATGACATGTATCCAGCTACCCAAACTAGCCAGCCACTCTCATCCAAGTTGATGAGTCCAATCCTAAAATGTAACACAGGGAGATCTGACTGAAATGTATCTGATTAAACTCCCAATTTAGTTTGCTTCTAAAAATTCAGAAGAGTTAAAAAAAAAAAACCTGTTTCATAAGACGAGAAAGAAGAACATTGTATAAAAGTTTGTTTTTAGTTCGCAGCTATAAGATTTACCATAAGTTGATATACTTAAACTGTTTAGTTTTCATTTGTTTTTCCTTTGTCTTTGGGAGGAGATAGGACATAGAATAGGGAAGACTTTAGAAATTTCGGTAAATGTGTAAGTATTAGAACATAGCATACAATTATACAATATAAATCTTTATCGTAAGTTATATGATAACTTATGTCACAATCCACTGTCATATCCTTTGTCACAATCCTTTGTTTTTTTTTGCTAAAGCTTGTTTAACTTTGCATATTTATTTTTTTAAGATTTTATTTATTCATTTGAGAGAGCGTAAGCACGATCAAGGGGAAGGACAGAGGGAGAGGGAGAAGCAGGCTCCCTGCTCAGCAGGGAGCTGGATGGGGGGCTCGATCCCAGGACCCTGGAATCATGACCTGAGCCGAAGGCAGATGCTTAACGTACTGAGCCACCCAGATGCTCCTGCATATTTATTTTATATATGATTATTAAAAATAATATCATCATGGTAAACTCTGTAATATGAACATTTCAAAAATTACTTTAATAATCATTGTGAAGCTAAGTGGACAAGACATGCTGAATCTTTAAAATGAGTTTTAAGATGCCAGTTCACTACACAAGCAAGAATGGTTCAGTCAGAAAATCAATTAAATTTTAAGTAAGTTATTAAATGCATTTGCATTAAGACGATGGTAAATGTAGAGATTGGTAAATAAATAGTAATAAGTAATTATTACCTAACTCACCTGTTCTATGCCCTCCTTGCATTGGACACACCTGCTTACAGAGAAAAAATTGTCTCATTTATTTGGAAATGCCTGACCCACTTCAGGGTCTATTTTCTCAGCAGTTTCTAGTCAAATTGTTCTTAATCAGTTTCGTGGGTAGATTGGACTGGATTCACCGCATTTCCCGTGGCACTGTGGGTTTTCAGTGGACTCATCACAATCACAGAGCACGAAGATGTGTCCTTTTAGAGGTGAGGTCTTGTTTTCATCCAAGTAGATCGATCTGTGAGCAGCTGCCATTGCCGACGGTGGGATGTGTGTTTGCCAGGGTGTTTCTGCATCTAGTAATTTGTTGGACCTGAACTTAATGTTTTTCACTTCCTTGTTCACTAATAAAAGGAGTCTGACTAAATTTAAGAATCTAAGTTTAACTCTTATAGAATCTGTTTTTTTATATCGGCTTATACTTTTGTAATCTCTGATTTTTAATGAATATTAAAGTGGATTTATATTGCTAATATTTATTTCTAGTTAACAATATAATTAGGTTTATTGAAGAACATTCTTAAAATAAGAGCTTATTATAATAACAGTGCTAATCACAGACTGTGATTTTAAACTATTTTCTTTTTTATGAATTTTGAGTTACTATTACCCCTTATAGACAGTTGAACCTATGATACAGTTGTGAGATGCTGAAGAAAGTGTATTTTAGTAGCTGTATACTGACACTGAGAAGTTTGTCTGGTTCTAAGTGTCCAGAATTGCATAAGATGGAAATGCATTGGGATTAGTTAATATGCAAAACAGATAATTTTATTTAAATACATAGATAAACTGCATTTTATCTTTCCTGCTAATTATCGTATCTATGGTATCATTTGCTTGTATTTAACACATTTTTACCAGAATAATAACATCACAAAGATCCTATTTTGGAAAAAAAAAAAACCTAATTTCTATTAGGGGCTCTTATTATGCATATTATAACTATCATATATATATATATTTAACTTAAACATGCTTGTTAGCTAGCTGCCTACAGTGTGCTGGTAGTAATATTCAAAAGTCTCCATTTCAGTGGAATTTATATAATAAAATTACTATGTTTGGAGGAACTTGAAGAACTGATTTCAAATGTGTATACTTTACATACACCCAAAATCCTACATGATGAAACTTTTTCACTAAGATTTTTTTCACATTTCTTTGGAATCAAGGAAATTCCATCTTAAGAACCGTGTTCAGTAACAGTACCCACTGGCAATAAGTAGCAGTATTCTCCACCCCCCCCCCAAGTGAATTCTTTATTTTTCAGAAGCAGCGGTTTTCCTGTTTCTCAGCAGCTACCTCTTTCAAAATGACATACATAGTGTGAGTGAATGTGTGTGACCCTTCCTGTCTGTGTTTTCAGGGACACCTAGGAACTCAAGTAGATTTTGTAAAAGGAAGAATTAGCACCAACATGTTTAGTGTCCTCTCCCGTTACCCTATGGTATCCTTCCGTAATAAGTATCTCACCTCCCTGAAGTTACCCCAGGTACACTGTGATGGCTCTGGCGGCAGGGTCACACTTGTGCGTCTGTGTTTACTATAATTAGCGTACTGCTCGACACATAGTAGGCCCTTTGTAGAATTTTTAACATGAGAGAATGATGATGTCAGTAAGTATGTAGTATCGGTTTAGATTCTGCTCTCCTTCCATTTCACAAAAAGGAGCTCTGCTTTAGTTAATCCATTTTGTATCTGATAATTGTGAGCCACAGCTAACCTATGATCATTCTTCACAGTAGAGGTGTAAGTAGATCCTTGTTCCTTGTTTTTCTCAGCTAATTATTTGGTCTCAGCCTCTTAGTTGAAGAGATGGATCGATGATGGCAAAGCAGATGACAGGCTTTCGGCCACAGAGAATGTGTGGTCAGATGAGTTTGGTTTTCTTAATGTACTGAATCGTCCATATTTATGTAGAGAACACATTAATAGCTAAATAGCTGATTTGGTCAAAGCTTAGGATGAGCCTTTAATGGTGCTGCTTGTATTTGTTTTAGCAGTCTTCAAATCTAGAATTACATCTTCAAAAATGCCTAACACTGAACTATTTGAGGGTTATGCTGTAAAGACTTGATGACTAAGTAAGTAGTGCAATGTCCACAGTAAAATAGAAAAATTTCCCCCCAAATCCTTTTGAAGTGAGATTCAGACAAAAATATTTATTTGGCCTGGTATTTTAGGGCAAATTTAATGATGGAAGCAGACTGACTATAAAACTTGGTCCAATACCTTGTGAGCAGATTGGTGAAGATGACACTGAGAACATTGTCTGTCACACGTATACAAAGAGTTGAGAGAAATTTGGTAGCGTTAACATGTGAACAGCGAACGCCATTTAGCGGGACTTTTAAACAAAATTTTGTGAACGGTAGTATAAATTTAATTTAGTCAGCTGGGGAAAATGCTTTGGATAAAAGACAAACAATTTAGTGTCATGCAAGTTAAAGGTGGCGAAGAAAATGCTTCAAGTCCTGCAGAGCAGATTTATGCATCTTTCTGTCCTCTTGTGTGCTGCTTGTCCCATAACGGACATTTCAGAATTTTATGTTTTTTTTCTGGATAAATTCACCTCATACTTGCATAGCTGAAAATGTTTACAGGTCATGGTGTTATGTAATTGGCAATTTCTTCATCTTTAAAAGTAAACCGTTTTGAAAAATTTGCTGAGGAAATTCACATATGAACTCTTGCACCTCCGCTACGTGTTAGGTGACTCACTAGGTAACGAACACGAAAGGTTTTGGACGGCAACATAAACAGTTATTCATGAACAAATAACCAAGTTTCTCTGCTTGCTTTGCTTTACAGCAAAAAGTACGAGTTTCTATTTACATACGAGATTTCTTTGGATGACGTTGCTTTTTCCCTTTAATGAACCCTTTTCTACAGGTTGTGTTTGGTTCATTCATTTGTATAAACAGTCTTGGAAACGAAGCTAAATAGTCTCATTGTACTTTTTCCCTAAATGTTTCTTTTTCTCTCCTTTTATTTATAAGTAGTAAGCACACTTTTTCTGAAGGTTACTTGGAGGTTACAAGTAGCAATATTATGTTTTTCTGACGAATCTGAGCCAAGGTGACTATTTCTCTCTAATGGAGGCTGACAGCGATGGATTTAAGAAGTCATCCCCCTTATTGTCTCCAGCACAAAACCCTTCCGCCTGCATCTTTCAGCTTCTATCACCACTTCTAAAGGATCCATGGACAAACTGCTGAATTTTTATTAATCAGCTTAACTTAATGAGATGAAAAGACCTTTTCAAAAGAATGAAGAAGGGAGAGACAGATACTGAGAGCTCCTCTAATGCTTTTCCATGAAAAAACCATTTTCTTCCCAGATTTTTGGGGAAGATGTATTCAGTCCTGTTTCCAGGTAATTCATCTAGCTCGTCTTTCTAATTTTCACACACTTAACGGACTTTGTCTAGCCATGTGCTGCTTTTACTATTATTATTTTTTAAGGCAAGCAGACAGCTATAAAGAAGAATTAATGAGAGTTGGGGGGGAAATACCTTTGGGAAAGGAGGCAGGAAAGCTTAAGCTGATAAAACATGACTCTTTTTTGATGGGGGTTCTGTTTGTATAACTTGCCCTTGTCTAAATTCATCTCTCTTCCCGTCCTTCCTGTTCCTCCCTTTTTTCCTCCCTGCCTCTCTTGTCAAGCCTTACTTCATAAACGGTAGCAGCTGGAGATCTTTTAGTGGCATTCAGGGATTACTTCCCTTTGGGGGTTTTAATAAGCCTTGATGCTTGAAACACAGTAAAGACGCTTCTGGAGACAATCACCATTCAGGCTAAGGACTGTGGTCCCTTTCAGGGCCCAGATGGTTGTGTCCAGGCGTTACCCCAGGATGCGAGGGGCACGCAAGATCACTGCAGTGGGGAGTCCATGGGCCCCCAAGGATAGACTGGGAAGAAAGTGGAGGGATGGATTTCTGTGTAGTCAGGAGAGGGTACTTCCCATGATTTCTCAACCCACTTGACTCGTGCTCCTTAAGTCGCTGGATTTGAGTCTATGACTAGCCGTCGTTGCCACCATTCAAGTCATATGGTCCAAGGCTTATCAGAACTCGCGTGGTGTGGGGTAGGGAGGACACTAAGACGCAAGAGGACCTCATTCATTAGCTCTCCTGAGACGTGATTTCGAGCTGAGCCTGTTGGAAGTCAGGTGGTACAGAGTACCTCAGTGTTAGAAGAGAAACGTGTTCTTGTTCCTTAATTCTTTTTGAAAGCTGTCTAGTAGTTTTCTTATATTACCTAGTCATTTATCCCAATATGTGTCTTTTTAGAGCCAATCAAGAAAACTGTAAAAAGATGGTGTCACATGGGTTCTTCAAGATTGTCTAATTTAGTGTTTTGTTTTTAGGTGGAGGAGGTAGGAGGCAAAGTGACATTTTAGATGTTGCACAGAACACGGGTCTGTCGTCTATGATTCCTGAGATTTTTCTCCCTCCTACTCTCTCCTATGGAATTCTGGGTTTAAAGTGGTCCCTGAAAGGATTTCTGGAAAAGCCCCGTGTGCCAAGGACAACCGTCCCCGCTCCCCCATCCTCGTTTACTGTTTGTATTTTGCACACATTAATTTTCCTTCTCTCTCCGTGACATTCAGGAAAGTAAAAGCACATTCATTTCAGAGAATGTTATGGCTACCTGATTATGTGACAGTATTTAATTTAGTCTCCTGGGTTCTAGGGAGAGAACCAAGGTTTGAGAGGGTGGGGAATCAGTCAACTCTCAACATTCGTTGGCCTTTTGAGTGCCGGTGGGTAAATGGTCTCCGTAGGTAGATTTCTGGATACAGGAAGTGAGATGGAGTAGGATCTGACTGAAGTATAGAGTGTCGATAGTAGAAGGTGTCTCTCCAAATGCCACCTGGTTAGGCCAGGTCCACTGGGTCTTGCGAATACTGAGTGCAGTTCGTGGCTTTTGGGTAGTGTCCTGCTCCGTCAGTTTCAGCTGGGGAGAGCGAGAGTGTGGGCAGTTGCAGGCTAGTCATTGGGGGTTGAACATGGGCTCGATGCGGAACTGCAATATTAAGAAACAGCTGTTCTTTGTCTGGGTGGACAGTCATTGATTTTTAAATACTTGGGCCTCCTGATGGCATAAAAACCCATTTGTGCCTCTTTAGATTAAGGTTAATTTTTGTGGTAGTGAGTGCAGATGCGGTGAACAGATGCTGCACACTCGCTTCGGCTTTTATACATACTCTATACTTTAAAATAAAATTTAATTAAAAATTAAATGCATCGTTAGGTCATAAAAAAGAGAAGAAAAAAAAAAGCCCTGAACAGGATGTATTGCATCAAATAAAATCATGATCCCAGGAAACATTGGGAGTTGATATATCAATAAAGTTCCTAAGTAAAAGCAAACTGTCTGTCCTTGGCTAGCTTGTTTGTTTGTTTGTTTTCTATCCCCATAGTTCCTAGCCTACTGTGATTTCGTTCGATTGCCCGAAACGGTATTAACCATATTCAGACAATTACAAGGATTAGAAGTTGTTGTTTAGGGGCGCCTGGGTGGCACAGCGGTTAAGTGTCTGCCTTCGGCTCAGAGCGTGATCCCGGCGTTGTGGGATCGAGCCCCACATCAGGCTCCTCTGCTGGGAGCCTGCTTCTTCCTCTCCCACTCCCCCTGCTTGTGTTCCCTCTCTCGCTGGCTGTCTCTATCTCTGTCGAATAAATAAATAAAATCTTTAAAAAAAAAAAAGAAGTTGTTGTTTATTCGTTTTCTCCGACACGATGAAAATCACAGTTTGGAAAGTATGCGTGAGGTTTAGTTCGCGTCTCCATGCACCTGATGTACGGAGACGTCAGTGTAAATAGGACCGTATACCAGGCTGCTGAGGCTCGCACGCAAGGTGAGTGTGGTATTGCTCACTCGGGTATGCCCACCGGCCCGCAGATCATCTTCTGGGGAAGAAGGGACAGCCAGTTGTCTGGGAGGTTTGTGATTGACCTTGCATGTGGCAGCGTTCTCATTTGTCTTTCAAAGTACCTGTGTGGTGGTTACCTCTGTGGTTAGGAAATCATTTGTAGCTTAGAGTCGTAATGCTGCGAGACAGTCCGCTCACCTGCAGATAATGTTTCATTAGCCTCTTTCAAATTGACAGGGCTGGCTGCTTCCATGTATTCCTCTGGTGAAGCTGAATGATCGCTCTGTTTGTTTTCTACTTTCTTGTTACAGGTCACTTTCAGTAAGGATTCTCCCCTCAGGCCTTATTAAAGTAACAACCAGATAAACAAACAAACTACACTCCTAAATCGGGAAGAAGGAAGATGGGACTTGGTACCACTGATTCACATTGGTTTTATTTTTATTATGAATTTGTTTTCAGTAGAGAAGTAGCATCGTGTTATAGAAATATTTACACGTAATCCTGCAACTTGTGTTGGGATGTTTCCATTTGAGCTTTTCTCATATGCTTGGCCATTGATTGATTGATTGAGTCTAACCCCTTTTCCCTTAACTTTATATGATAGGTATCTTCTCATATTGCTGGAAGCAGCCTGGATAGTACTGAAAACTATCCTTGTTAATGACTGCGTAAATTTTCATCGAGAAGATTCACCATCACTTACTTAACCAATATTTTCCTACCCTGTTCCAGGCACTCTAGTTTAATGAGAAATAGTACATATTAACTATCCCCTGCCCCCAGTTTCTGTTATTAGTATGTTTGGGAAATGCTGGATTAAGGAAATGACATTAAGTCTGAGTCAGTGCCTTTAATATATGAATAATCATGGACAGGTCAAGATGGAGAAATCTAGTTACATGTGGCATATTCCAAACCTGCTTACTACCTGAATTATTATTTCTTATCATTAGACATATACATTGTTTCTGGTTTTTCATAATATAAATGACACATAAACAAATTTTTCAGCTTAAAGCTTTCCTCATGTTTTGGTTTTTCTCTAAGGTAGAATAGTAGGATTATTGAGTCAAACAATATAAACGTTGCATAATTCTTGGTAATAATGTCAGATTGCTTTATAGTTTCATTATAGTCTTACTAGAACCTGGCTATTTTATTTTTAAGGCTCTCATTTAATAAACAAGAAAGAGCCATCGTTTTCATATACATTTCTTTGATAATCAATAAGTGAGGTGAGATGCTTGTTTATTTATGTGTTCACTGTTTATAAAGGCACTAAGAACCGGTAAAGTTTGCTCTTATTAACCTGTGCCATTAGAATAAAAGTATCACTACTGGCTAGCACGGTGCCGGATCGGGGCCTTCGCTGAGCGCTTACTATGTTCGCAGTCTGCTTGTCAATCTTCAAATAAGAAAACATTTCCATGGCTCTTCCTATGCATCAGTCTCTTTTCAAGCAGTGCGTACACGTTAAGTCATAATTCGGATAATGAGGCCGGTTCTATTATTGCCATCTTCATTTTACAGATGAGGAAACAAAGACCTAGATTAAGTATGTTGATGGAGGTTACATGGTTAGCGAGCGGCGGGACTGGGATTATCAGCTCTGATGGGCAGTTCCACGGACTGTGGTTTTTACCATGTTCCTGCGCAGCCTCTGCTCCTACTATCATTTAAACAGCTGTATGTCAGATTACTAAACTTACCGAGCAGACACTGCTCCCCATCCCCTGCCATTTTCAAAGTAGTAATAGTCTAGAAAATGTAAGTTTTATCCCATATTGAAAATCCCAATTTACGCATGTTATTTAAGCATGTTATTCTTCTGGGTGCGAGGATATGGGCTGGAGCAAAGTGAGAGAGTATTGAATTCCCAAAGTAACATGTTGTGCTTTCAAAGAAACACCTTTCCGACTGAAGGCTGGCTTCGGAACACCTGCAGTGTGGAGTCTGTGCTTCCTTAGTATTCTGCAATTCAGCGCATGTGAAGATCTCTGATAAGATTTGTTGTATAGATTGGATAGTTGGAACTAAAAAAAAAAAAACAGTTGTATGATTAAAAGTAGTTGAAATGCAAAAATGACCTTAAAAAGTAGGCTGTTAGCTTAGTCTTTTTCTTCTTTGGGACTTTAAAATTTTAAACTAGATACACACACAAGTGTATTTATATGTATCTCATTTGATATCACATACTCTTCTATTTTTCTGTTTTGAGGATTGCCCACTAAAAATAACTTGTTCATCTGTATTTTTTAATTCCATAACTCACACTTGAAAAGCAAAAAAAAAAAAAAAAAGTGCTCTGCAGCTCTGTGACTATTTGGTCTTGAACCTTTCTAATAATCTGCTTTCTCCCTCTGAAGCATTATTCATCCCCTGTTAGCATTCTCCCATGAATTGAGAGTTAGGTCTGTGATTTTCTTGACAGATGCTGGAAGCAGGATGGAGTCACAGGACTTCTCTTGTCATTCTAAATATTATAGATCGAAAAGACTTACTTTAACCAGAGATCTTCTTTGGGGGGTAGATTAGCGATTGGAGAGAATATGGCAATAATTTTGTTTTTTCCAGACTTTTGATTCCCCTTATGAACCATAAAGGTTTTATTTTTTTGGTTATGGTTTAACAAAAAGAAAGTGACCAGTAATGAACTTATTTACTGTCGTTGGCTTTATAGAAGAAATTTAAGCCTCCCACATAAAATTTGGGGATAGGATCTTTGCTTAGTTCAGCATTTAGGTATTTGTCTTGGTCATTACTGGCCTGAATAAAATAAAATAAACAAAAGCAGGCGAATTTTAGAAAGATTTATAGTAGGATGTTCTTATAAAACCAGAAAGTTTAAAATCTGGGTTGATTTAAACCAGAAATGCTTGCTTTGCTCTCAAATATTTATAAAATGCTAAATACTTTTCATGCTCTTTTCTGATGGTTTACGGATTATTACCCTGTATCAGTATCATCTGTGCCCTCCTCTGCCAGAACCTGATAACCTTCACTGCTGATTATTATGGACCATATCTGCCCACGTTGCACTCTTTCCCTTCTAGACGGTCTACATGGGGTTTGGCTTTTAAATTTTCTAATAAAAGTGGTGTGCATTGCCATCCATGTTAGAGAACATGACCTTACCTTCTAGAGCAAGAATTGGATAAGCTTCTAAGTTATTTTAGCTATAATAAATAATGTAATTTGACATAGAAACTTTTCTTGAAATAAGGACCTTGCAGTAAACTGATGATAATCCTTTATTTCAGATTTTCCATTTCATTAACAACTTGAAAGTGCCGGATGAAACTTACACGTCGTTTGGTTGAACCTTGTCTTGGCTTTCTGAAGTTACTTAGAGTATTATCTTATTCTCTATCAAGGATGAGATAAAGCATTTTTTTGTATGGAATTTGAACATGTTTCATACTTTGGGCACCATGAAAAATTAAATTCTGTTTGCCGTCTTTGTAAGCAAGCTGGGTAGGAAGACTTTTTTTCGTGTTCGTGGGTGGGAAAGGGGTTGAGGTCTGACAGCTTGGTTCAAGGAGTCATTCCCCCCCCTCATTTAACAGTAATGTTTACCTGGAATGTATTTTAAGAGAGTCATCTAGGTCAGAAATACATATACAAACTATGTACACACATATGTATAATGTGTTTTCTTAGTATTTGTATTACTAGTATTAGTTAAGACCATGTGGATTGCTTTTGTCTGAAACTATGTTTAGAATCATAGTTGTAGCATACAGATTATCGAACGTAGTAGCTTAGATGACACGTTTAAGCAAAAAAAGTTTTAAAGTCATAAGAGGGAAAAAGGAGAAAAAGGGGAATGATATTTAAAGCATTGATGTTTTTAATAATATTTCCAACCAATGTCCCTTACATTTAGTTGTCCCCAAGAAGTTTCCTTTGCTCGCAATCTGGGCAGACGAGCATGACCTTGTGGAGTGTTGTCTCACTCCTGAGACCACGCGTCGTAAGCATGAATGCTTTCACTAACACGGACTTCACCGTCAGTGTGTCTGCACAGGACTGAATTGATACATCTACATTTCTTAATGAGGAGTTTGGTCTTAAATGTAGTGAACCTCTCACTGTGAGGCTGTCTGTTACCTAAGGCTCAAAATCTATCATAATTACCATTTCTCTTAAACACCCATCATTAAGGAGTGCACAAAATGCTTGCCTTAAAAGGATACTTTCATGGAGATTGCTTCTTGGGTATGTGTCAGCACAAATGAAATCCCTGGGGTTAAGAAAAAAGAAGCACTCACACACTGAAAAGTGGTGAAAATCTACCAATTCAAGTAGTGCCCACCGAAAGGCAGTTAATGGCTTGCGTGTTCATGCGACCCCAGAGGCAGCTAGCTGTGTGCCCTGCTAAACTGTTGGGGACGATTTCTTTCACTGGTGGTGGATTGACATTGAAAAGCAGGAACCCATTCCGTGAACAATATCTTGTTTTGCCTAGACAAGAATATACATCCAACTTTGGGCTAAAAATTGTAAGGAGTTGGCTCAAAGCAAAAAATAAAAGCATTCATACATTAAAATAAAAACTCTGCATCATGATTTATTGACTTTGGCCATATCAATTTGCTAAATCATATGGATGTGATTTAAGAAGAATGTTATTTTAAGAAGCTTTGCTCCCCTTTAATTTGACATGACTAAACCTGAAGCCTTCTGGAAACCACAGTTCAAAATGGTTTTTCCCCCTAGAGTTTTCGTCAATTTGCATTTAGAAATGTAATATTAGCTCTCATGTAGACTAAGGATTAATTTTGGAATATTTCTAGATAATGGGAGCCTCATTCCAAAAATGAAGTTGAGTATCATTTGACATGAATTAAGTGCTGTTCTCCTGAATTTCATATATTTTAAGGTTAGCTTTTGAATTATCAACATCCTTACTGGAACCTGGTTTTATTCTTTCCCCTTGTATTCTGGCATGGACTACTGTGACTATTCTGACCCTTTTTAAGCATGAAAGTGTTGCGTTATATTTTGGTAGTTATCGGATTTTTTTTTTCAGATTGAAACTGTCTTTGTCCGTTCAGGTGTACGCGTTCAAGACCCAGTTCACACCCTCACCTGCCTGTGGCAGATGAGGAGAGATGTCCTCCCGGCCTGCAGATACCCGCAAGGCTGCTGAGGCTTGAGCTTCCCAGAGCAGTGCGGGGAGGAAACTTGTTTTCTTTGCTGTTTTTGAACATATGAAAGTTTCTTCTCAGCTGTGAATTTGCAAATTACAATTCAAAAAATAGAATAAGGAAGGATAATAAGGATACTTGAAGAGTTTCTGAATCACAGTTGAGAGATGGTGAGGGTAGTTTTAAAAAAAGATGTTAGACCAGGAATCTCTCCATCTGTTAATCTCCTGCCAGCTCCCAATTGTACTTTATCATCAAACATATAAACTCAGTGGTAAAGAGCACTCCAGGTCGGAATTCATTCAAGTTTGAATAACTTGACATGGAAACAGTGTCCCCTTTCTCTTAACATCTTCGCAGTTGCCATTGTTTACCCCTCTCTGGAAGAGGAAAGGTGCCACAGACGTCTCCGCTATTGTTTCCCGCCCTTCCCAGGCTGCATCTAGTGCCGACAGCCCACGTCGTTTATTAGGGTCTGTGTCTTTTACGATTCTTCATCAGTTTTTGCAAGTGTGACTCCCTTTGTGAGCCGTGCGGTTTCTTTGCCCCTTTCCTCCCAGTGGACAGTGAACAGGAAGGTTCACTGGTGAGTGGACGGTCTGCTCTCTCCGAACTGGTCACTTGGTGCCCTTGAATCTTCGGTGTGCGTCACAGGCCCCTGGCCTCCTGTCAGTGGTGAAAGGAACAGGGCACGCAGGTGTTTAAATTATTTATCATCATAATCGGCCTTTATGTTACACTGCCTTGCCAGGCCTCTGTTATTCTAGTGCATAATTGATGGTGCTCGGAAGTGGAAAAGTTAGAAAAGCGGAAGTAATGTGCCGCCGCAGTGCGGAGAGGCCGCGGGGGCTGCACCGGCTGGGCCGGGCGGGAGCGGGGCCACTGCCCATCACCGAGGACGCCTCCCGAGTTCGGGGCTCAGTTGGCATCCGGTCAGGAAATTTTTCCTTTCTTGCTTTTTCCATGCAGAGAGGAACAGGAAAGGTGGAAGGAGCACATCAGATTTCTGCAGCCTAATTGCATGTTGGTCCTGGCTCTTGAGTAGAGCTGGCTGGTTTACATGTAATTCATCATGAAAAACACATTTATGATGTTTTTGGAAGAGGCGTTCGCTTCAGAAAAGGACCGTGAGTCTTGGCCTGTTTGGTACAGAGATTAACAAATGACTTACAAATAAAGAAAGCAGGAGGAAATTTTTTAAAAGGAGAGTGCAGACAAAATGAGCTCAATTTAGACTGTTAAAGGACTTTTCCTTCTTGTTATACCTCGGTGTGCGTTTATTGGAAAGCACGAAAAGGAAAATATTCTAAAAGGGCCTCTTGTAACAAGAATGGCTTTACTGCAGATTTCAAGGCAAATAAAGAGACATAAAATACTGAACTTGGAGGTGAATTCTAAAATGAAATCTTGGCCAAATTAATTTGCTAATTTTCAAACTTAATTGAAGTAAAATATTTTTGAATACATGAATACACTTGGAAAATATTTTCAACGGATGTCTTCAACACCCATATTGGAGATTTCTTATGGTGGGCTAAGAAGGTTGATACGTACGGTGTTATTTCTGTCCTAGGAGGGTGTTCATTTGAGACACATGATCTGGATTTTCTGGTATAGGCTTGCTAAGGAGAGAGGGAAAGGATGGGTGAAGAATGTGTTTCCTGGATAGAATTTGGTGAAATTTTGTGTGTACTGGAAGGGGAAGAGTGTGAAACACTCGGTTAACTGTGAAAGAATGTTTTCCAGTGAAGGTAATAAAGATGATGAGAAGAACAAAAAGGAAAGAGGAGGAGGAAAGGGCACTAGAGAAAAGGCTAAACAGGAGGGTAGAGAATAGTGTGCTTAAAATGAGGGAGGGGCGCCTGGGTGGCTTGAGTCATGATCCCAGGGTCCTGAGATCGAGTCCCACGTCAGGCTCCTTGTTCAGCGGGGAGTCTGCTTCTCCCTCTCCCTCTTCCGCTTCCTCAGCTTGTGCTCTGTCTCTCTCTCTTTCTCTCTCTCTGTCAAATAAATAAATAAAATCTGTAAAAAAAAAATGAGGGGAAAAAATAGGTAGTTGACAAGATGGGACTTGCAGGGGTAATGAAAAGAGAGAGGAAAGATCCAGTATTTGCTAGTCTTGCTCATGAACTGTATCTATATTTTTCCTCCAGGGATTTTCCCAAAGTATTAGAATTTTGTGTATTTTTGCAAGTATGCCAAGGTTTTTGTGGATGGGCATGGTTTACAATTAAGGGAAATTTGTTAGAGGAGAGAAAAAAATACACCGGGAGAAGGAAGTAGTGGAAATAGTAGTTCTCACTAGTGAGAACAAGGGGAGAAGGGAAGACAGGAATAAAACAAGAGCCACAGGAAGGTGGGAACAAAGACAAGGCCCTTGAGAGGAGAGAAAGAAAAGAAGAGAGAGAAGAGACAGGCCAGAGTAAATGAGACAGGCAGTTGTTTGTACCATGCTGTGCCTCACAGCACCCTGTCTGTTCTTCCTTCTCTGGGCCACGTGCTGGGCGCTGGTGGCTGGAAGGCTGGGTGGTGGGGCCAGTGCCTCCCCAAGGCCTCTTGGGAGCTGGTGCAGGGCTTCCTTTCAAGAGGCTGGTTCCTTGCTTCCTTTAGGAAATGGACTCCAGAGCATTGTACACTAGGGAAGAAAATCAGAGTGATACGTATGAAATTTCAAATAAACGCAAAACATCCGAATGCATATGCATTACTTTGTGAAATCTGATCCCAGGCAAAGCTTGGAAAGGCTCTTCTGATCGCTGTATTTTTCCTCTCCTTTTTTTCTCTAGGGGAAAATTAATATTTTGTGTCAGTTCTTCAGTTGAAGACGGTTAAAATATTTTGTGATGTAGAGATAATTTAAGAAGATGTAAATAAATATTTGTCTACATTTTTTATTAGAAAATGTACATCTCCGCATCACCAAATTATACTTCACTTGTATTAAAAAAGTAGGTACCAAATAAACATTTGATAGGAATGACTTATATCATATCCGTCAGTGTTTTATAGGAAGGCTTGTTCTTGTGTTTTCATATAAAATAGTGATTTTTTTGGTGTCCAGGAAAACCGTGTTTGTGAAGTGCGTGTCTACAATTACACTCTCTTAAAAATTTAACCACAGGCAAAATTTATATATATGTGTACTTACATGCATCTGTAGATATACGTAGATACAGATATACATGCGTATATTCATACGTATATAAGTACACATACAGATGTATAGCTATGTATATGCATTCATATATATGCCTATATATGCTCTATGCATGTGGAGAGTATAGCACTTGTGTATTTTTTTAAAATATAGTTTTGTACTTTTCTCTCTGGCCTCTTGTTTTAGATGCAGAATATTTAGAATTATTTACTAATTATTTATTTTTTAAAATAACTGTAGGTAGAATTTGCTAAATATCACAATTTTTGATTGAGAATAGATTGACAGTCAAATTTTTATTTTTATGAAAGCAATAGGTAATAATATGCACAGAGTAATTTTGAAACATACAAAAATAGTTCACAGGTACAGAATGAAAATGCCTCCTTCCTTTCTACCTCTGTTCCTTTCACTAGGCAGATAAGTGAGACTTTAAGAAAATCATTTGGGAGACCTAAAACCTATATTTTCAGATAATATTCTAGTCCTTCTGCATTTTTTTCTATATATGCAGAAAATGGAATAATTATATAAGATGGCTTGTCTGTCCTCTTTCCTTATATCTTTCTGACGTGATTCATTTTTCAGTATTGTATAATTAATCAGGAGTGTTGTCATTATCTTTTCCAGACCTCAAAAATACTATCTTCCTTTGTCCTAAGTAAGGCCTTCTCTCTTCACAGACCTTAGAAGACTGAGGGACAGCTTGAATGGGACTCACATCCATTTTATTTTAGCATCATATTTCATCTTTGAGTTACATTGTAATTTTGTTCTCAGTTGCCATTACTCATTGTCAATGTTATATTTAGTATTTATCAAGGGTTCTCTGGGTACAGTATGGTGTGGCATTTTCAATAATGTATAGATCAGCTGCTTTTCCAGACCATGAATAGCTGTAGCCTAAGTAGGAAACAAAAAGAAGTGGTTTCAATATTATATATACCTAGTGACAAATTTTCATCATGAGTGGATTTGGGAAAGTGGAGCGAGAGGTACTGAATTCATACAAAGTATTTATGCGAGTCACTTTGTGATTTGAGTTTCATTTTTTTTTTTTATGCTAGTACATTTTGGAGACTATGCCTAACATGAACTCCCTCAAGTACTCCAATGTGCATAACTTAATAAACCTACTAGTTTATTTTTAAAGTCAAAGTTTTCTTGGAGCTGGTAATACACAGCATTTGATTCATGTAAGACTTCTGAAGAGCCGTCGTGACGTACAGGCTTATTTTAGAATTTAGAGTGTAAGCTCTAGAACTAATTATCTGCCACTTACTAGTGATACAGTCTTAGGCAAGTTCTTTAACTTCTTGGTGCATCATTTTTTCCTATCTGTAAAACAGAAATGATGATAGCGCTTAGCTCACTGTGTTATTTTACAGATGACATTGAGTTAATGTATGTGAAGTGCTTAGTTTCGTGCATGGCACATCGTAAGAAATTAATAAGCACTCATTTTTATTATTTGACTGGTGGATTACTGTAGATCTAGCCTAGTTAATCTTGATGCTTTACTGTAATGTATTCTCATTGAGTAATGACATATATTTTGAAACTAAGTATTGTATAGCTCTGATGGTGAAAATAAATGTATTTCCTAAATTGACAGTGAGCAGTGCTAATGAATAGGACTGAAATTCTTCTCTAGTAAAAACAAATGTTTGCAGCTTGTGTAAACATCATTGTGGTAATGGAAATTGAAATTCATCATAATATAAAATACATGATTTGATAAATGAAACATTACACTTAAACGTATAAATGTATTTACAGCTGAGAATTGGTGACTTATGACACAGAAACAGTGGCTTAATGCTCCTTAACTGCTAATGTGTTCTCATCTCATGTGGCATCTTCTGTTATTTTTGGTGTGTGTTGTAAATGACCAGGCACTATTTAATGAAGCCCTGGCTTGCATGCTGCTGACGCAGAAGGTAGCCCTAACACAGGCATTTGCATGCTAAACATCCCCTTGGTGACAATTCCTCAGGTGATAAAGGGGCTAATAACATTTATTATTATATCTGTGTGGAGAAAATGAATGTTTCGCCCCCATTAGTTGGAAGAAGAGAGATGAGAGCTCAAATCAATTCATCTAGGTACTCTAATATCTCTTTTTAGTACTATTTTAATATTAATTTCACCAAAGTTAAACAGAAAAAATGAAAGCTAGAAATAAGTCACCTAAATATTACTATGTGACAAAAAGACTGTAAAGGGGGTGCACATCTATCCTTTAATAGAAAAAAGCAACAGCTAACGTGGTAGCGGGAACCATTACGGCATATTTGATGATGCTGTATAGAACCTTGGACATAAAGAGAGGCGTCTCAGCCCCGTTTACAAATACGATGACTTACAAACTGGTGCCCAGCTTTGCCTGGGGAGGCACGAGGAATGGTTTGGAGGTGAGGCAGCGGGTTACCAGATCCTGTGTTCTTAGTAAAGAACAGGCTTCAGGGTTCCATCAACTGTGATTGTCTAGGAAATGCTGTTAAGAAAAACTTTTCTTTGAAGTTAAAAAATCAAAACCAAATCCAAATCCCAATGCATTGAAAGTGATGCCAAAACTTTCTGAGTTTAATAAACGTGTCTTTGAGGCTGTTGATTATGTGTGTGAACACAGAGAAACGTTTTATCGGGACCAACCACCCAATATGGGCTTTTGGGCCAACAAGGCTGCTGTCCAAGGTATAGATTTCTCATTCGCAAATTTGTGGAAAATATGCTGTGTACCCCTCTGTTTTTTAGGATAACTTGTGAATTTTAACTGGGTGGTTCTGCTTTCACTAAAGTTACTAACCATCATTTGTACACAGTAACACATATTAATGAGACTAGGGCTTCTCTTTCATCCCAGGCCCTCTGTGCAGCCAGTGCTTAGTTCCATAACACTGCTAATCAATTCATAAGATCGTACTTCAGTAATGAGTGACCATCTGCCACGGTAGACCGAAAGCAGGCTTGTGGTGCATGAATTTATCAGTTGTTTTAAGCTAGCAAGGAAATTGGCTTTCACTGTGTTTGTAAACTATAGTATTAAGATATTCATTGAGGCTATACCTAATCTCCTATATCGTAATTTAAGAAAACCAACTTAACTATGTACAACTGAATTGTACATTTTATTAAAATTTAAAAATCATGGTAACAAGACAGGGATTTCTGAGTTATAATCAATAAGACTAATTTAATTTAGAAGTAGCTGAGGAGAAAGACGAAAATCAAGTACTGTAGTTTGAATTATGGAAAGTGTCACATTTAATTTCACAATTGGTTCTGGTGTGTTTGGGGATTTAGAATAATTTTATACCTTAACATTCAATCTTTATTTTACAGTGAATAAGCTAATTTTAGATGACTGCTCAACCTGTGTCTGCTTGCTATTATGGAATATTAGCTTTGGAATAATCTGGTAATTCTTACTTAACACCAATTAATAAGGAATTAAAATTATAATTTTAGATGTGAACAAAGTGCTTCAAATTATCACATTATGTAGTTTATATAAATTGGCATTAGTGACAGGAAAAGAAGGCATGCTGCCTGAAGACGATTTTCTTCACTTGTCTTGGTTCTGCTTTGTACATATACGCTGGAAGAAATTGGCTAATTGTGAACGTCATCATCGTGCTGTCTTATTGGTGGTTGCTAGATATGGAAATGCACATGAGACAGTCTCAAAACCCCTCACCTGTCAAATTGGAACGTATGTCAGCTAAGCTACCTGAGGTCAGAGCAACTAACCAGATTCACTCGATTGAGTCAACTCGTTATTCAGGAGGAAAAAAAAAAAAAAAAGAGCTCCCTTGTTTGTTAGCTCTGAGTAGAATTTTTAAAACTAATTGCTGCAGCACAAGTTTGGAAGTTGTTTTGGTGAGTGGTTTTCTTCTCCCAGTTGATGGATCTGTCAGGTGTGTTTAGATGTTCAATTTCGCGTTGTGTGAGGGCCGGCCTTGTGCACACTAGATCTAAGCACAGAAAGTTTATGGAAATGTTAAAATTAACCCAATAAAAATCACTGTAATTACCTTTGAACCATTTGTCTGAGACTATATTCAGTGGTTGGCAAGTGAATGTTTCTGTATAAAATATAATCTTTGTGAAAACTGTATTTTTCTCCTTAAATAGTGTCCAAAAGGAAGCTTGAAAGGTAAACAGCTAACCCCTTGCATTTAGCAGCTATCAATTTTGCTGGGAGTATCACACGTGTTGCTTATGGATAGGAACACTATACAGTGAGTTAGGTGAGATTATTTGTGACTGTGGTGGGGTCATTTTCAAAATGCTCTTCTGAGTTGAAATTATCCTATGACTTAACTTCCATACAAGAGAACTATTTCTGCTGCAGAAATTCACCACTAAGTTGTTGAAATTTGTGGAGGGATTTCTTTTTAGTCAACGAAGTTAGTAAAACTGATATGCAGAATTTGGCAAAGAAATACAGACAGTTGTGCTGGGACTTGGGGGAAGGTGAGGGGGAAAAACTAGTCTTTTAAGCTAAGCTTAAACCAAATGAGCGATGTACTTTATAGTGGTAAAAATTATGCTATCAGCACAATTATTATGTTAAGCTTAAGGCACTGATAGTTAAAACTTTTGAATTTTGTTAAACCGGTAGTCATAGAGTATTTCGTGAAAAAATGAAAACCGTAAAAGTTGCACGATGTTCCTGGTTATCTGTTTGGGTTCTTTTGAGGAGGACACGTGAAGGGTGTTTCTTAATGCAAGTGGGAATGCTAAACTTTGACCCAGCTTTTGTCATAACTTCATCTCTGGTCACTGTCAGCTTCAAGTTCATATTCCCTTTTATAGCATTGGTTATTGTTCTGATTTTATTGAAGGTAAGATGAATGCCTTGACAAAATTAGGGTAGCTGTTTGTGGTATTGTGAAATCCAGTTATACTGGATAAAGGTCTGTTTCAGGCCTTATCTCTTTAGATATTTCTGGAGCCAAAGAAATTCCATTTTAAGGATAGGAGTTGGATAAAGTTAGGAGAGTCTCCCACTTGCATACTGGGGAAAAATCCTGTGCTTTTGGTTTCGTTTTACTGATATTCTTTAAAATTAAGGGGAGATGCGTTGGAAACATTACAACCTTCTATGAAGAAATGGATTTTTAAAATCATTTTTTAAAAAAAACTTCATTTTTGGGTGGCTGGAGAAAGAATTAGCACATCCTTAGGATCATAAAGGATTTCTCTGCCTTTGTAATTGATAGCATTGACAAAATAGTGAAGTACATTTTTTGTAAGTGACTGCCCTCCCTTTAGCAAATGTTTTTGCAAGTAATAAGGCAAAATTACAAACGATAAATTATTGTAGTGGTGGCTGTTCACCAGCCTGCCCACCCATTCGTGCTGTACAGCACTTCATGGAAAGTTATGTTTAATGTCACTTAATGAGTCCTTAGAACTGGTGTGCTCTCAGACACTTTGATGGGCTGTTAAATTTACAAATGTTCTAGGGCTATAAATTATCATTAAACGTTAGGAGAGAAAGAGACAAGTTTTTCTATGCATTTCACATGATTTATTTATACTTCTAAACCAGGAAGCTGAGAATAGGTGAGGATTCGGTGCTTCTGTTCACATTTTGGAATTTAATCTGAACTTGGTACAGTTCTGGATCTGGATCAGAGAGAAGTTTACATGAAAGCAAATGTAAACCTTTACTAAGTAGCTTTACGTAACGGTTAAAGGAAAGTGATTTTCAGTAGGTTCATTGTTGAACAAATCTTAGGACCCGAGAAGTAAGGTTAACTACTGGTTCTTCAGAGGAGACTGACCTTAAATATTACCAGTATCCTCCTTCTCCACTCCCTCCTCCTCCTTCCTCTCCCATCATCTCACTGCTCATTAGCACCTTCACTGGCATCCCTAGACGAAATGGAAGTGAGTAAAACACATCTGGAGAAGCACTACTATGTGGTGGTTAGGAGAACTACCTTGGGTTTAGAAAGTTCTGGGCTTGAATACTAGTGGGACTGTGCAGTGGTTAGAACTGCCTTGATTTAGTCAATTCTGGGCTTAACTACTAACTGTGGGGACTTTTAAGTCAATTACTCAAACTCAGTACAGCTCAGTTTTCCAGGAAGTAGAAGTAAAATGATAATATTGAGTGTTGTTACAGGGATTGAATTAGAGGATGAATGTGGGATGATTTGCTCACTACAGTGGCATAACGGAGATGCTCAGTAAGTTACAGTCGCTATGGTTCACAATGGCTGCTAAAGCTCCAGTCATCAGATCCACCTTCTGGGCATCAGGATAGAAAAAAGAATGAAGAAGTACGTGTCCTCTGACTCTAAAAACTCCCGTATGCATACATCTGCCTTATCATATTGGTCATTACTTAATCACTTATCTACAGGGGGTCTAGCCTATAAGATGAAGGGTTTTGTTCGTTTTCAGGCAGCCATGCATTCAGTTAAACATTGGGAGATACAGGGATTCTGTAGATATTCTGGAAACAATACCAAATCAAGGGAAAGTCAGGTATAAGAGAAGGTTATTATCTGCTATAAATTCCTCGGTCTCCATTACCAGACTCTCTTCACTCGAGAAACAGCTCATCTAAAATCAAACTCACATTAACTTGTTTTTTCTTTTGTATTAAGATCAACTTAAATCTCCCAAAATAGTACCTGTGACATCCTCTTTTCCTTCCTCTTTCTTATCCCCAATTTAATAATGATGACAATAGGTACAGTGTTTTTAGTTTAATCCTCATTTAACTCAAACCAGTGAATTAGGTATTATTCCTACTTGACAGATAAGAAAACAGAATGGGAAGTATCTCCCTCACGGTCAGGCAGGGCCGCAGCCCGCTGAGGTATTTGGTCCAAACACATTCTCTCAACCTTTGTGTTCCTGGGCTTTCTACACATAACCAGTTTTCACATTTTGTTGACTTCACCTTAGCCAGGCCACGTTGTTTGGGCACTAATGTTTCTTTTGACCTTGAGTCAGGCACTCATCCCTAGTGTGATGAGTGACCTTCCCTGGATAGAGAGGAGCCCAACCCTGCTTCCTGCGACAAGGACTCTTGTCAGTGATTCGAGGGATGGAAGCAGAAGCTAGCTGAGCACGGAACCTTGCTTGAGGTAGACTCTTAACGTCCCTTTGTCTTTACTCCTGTCTCCTAAGACATTTCTGCTAGATTTTTTCTGCTAAAGTTATCTTTTGCCAGGCTGTCTGGCTTAACTTGTCTGGTAATCTTCCAAAAACATGTATCTGATTGCATTTGTCTTTCCTTTTTGTTGTCGTTATGTGTGTATGTGTGTGTGTTTAATTGAAGTAAAATTGACATATAATATTACATTAGTTTCAGGTGTACAACATAAGGATTCACTATTTGTATATGTACAAAAGAATCACCACAGTAAGTCTGGTTAACATCCATCACCATAAATAGTTTCAAAAATTTTTTTCTTGTGATGAGAATTTTTAAAATCTACTCTCTTAGGGGCACCTGGGTGGCTCAGTCAGTTAAGCGTCAGACTCCTAGTTTCCGCTCAGGTCATGATCTCCTGGGTTGTGAGATCCAGCCCCGTGTGAGGCTCTGCGCTCTGCATGGAGTCTCCTTGAAGATTCTCTCTCTCTGCCCTTGCTCCCACTTGTGTGTATGTGCTCTCTCTCTTTCTCTATCAAATAAATAGATAAATTTAAAAAAATCTGTTGTCTTAGCAACTCTCAGTTATACAATACGTATCAGTAACTATAGTCAGCATGCTGCACATTGCATTCCCAGGATTTATTTCTCTTATTACCAAAAGCATGCACTTTTTGATCCCCTTTGCCCGTTTTGCCTACCCCTGACCCTGCCTCTGGCAACTGCCAGGTGTCCATGAGCTCTTTTTTTTTAAGATGCCACATATGAGTGAGATCATGCAGGGTTTAATCTTTTTCTGACTCATTTCACATAACAAAATGCCCTCTCGGTCCATCTGTGTTGTTCTAAATGGCAAGATTTCCTTTTTTATGGCTGAATAATATCCCGTCGTATGTGTAGACCATATATTTTTTTTAATCCATTCATCCATCAGTGGACACTTAGGTTGTTTCCTTATCTCGGCTACTGTAGAAAATGCTGCAGTGAAGATGGGGGATTGCATCTTTCTTTTGCTTAAAAACCTTTGATTGCTCCGCATTTCCTGGAAGATGACTCTCCCTTCTAGCCCCATCTTCTCGTATCAATGTTTACCATTTCCTTCTACTCACTATTTTCAAGACATTCCACATTACTTTCCTTTCTCTTAAAGTTTCATACTTTCTCACCCCCTTTCAAACATGGTGATCCAAAGCTGGAATGTTCTTACCCCTCTTCTCCACATTATTGGATCCTGTTTATTCTTCGGGTCTCAGGCTATATTAGTTACTCCTGCGTCCACGCACCTAAAGTTTTACAGACAAAACTATTATTGTACTAATTAGTTTATATTATGTGTCTTTTTCTTTTCTTTTTTGCCTGTAAGTTCGTAGTAGGGACTTTCCATGTCTGTTTTCCCCTCTCTGTTTCCTTAATCAAGCATGGTAGTGGGCACATAGTTCATGCTCAATAAATGTTTACTCAAGAAAATATATTGTGAAAGAACTAACTCTTGGAATATAGTGGAATAAGAGACTTTTGCAGGGATGTGTTATGTAACATTATGTTACATTTGCCCAACATAGTGAGAAATACATTTGACTTTGCTCCTTTGAGAAGGAAAAAGACTGTGAAGCCATGCTGAAAACACAAGACACATATTAAGTCAAAACAAATGTATTTTTTAAGTATATCTTTTAACTGACTTGGTGCCTCTCTCATTTGGGAAACTATATAGACCTAGGCAATAAAGAAATGATTTTTTAACTTGCAGTGTGTAACATTCATAAATACGTAAATGTACGATCGACTTACAATAAATAATTTCAGAGTAATTGGTAATTTACAGTACCAGGACTGACAGATTGCTGTTGAATTGCTGGTGAAAGTAAATGAAACATGGCCAGCACAATTAGGAGTTGCCCAAATGGGGATCTTGTTTTTTGTTTTTTAGAAAACGAGACATGCCAAGTGGTAAAGATTTTGTCAATATTCTTTATCGTTGCAGATTTGTGCAACTCCATTTATAAATGAAAGTCAGGTGCAGGGTGAAGCCTGGAGTTGTTGGATTACTCGGAAGGGATGTGTGTGAGTCAGGCACTCTGCATCTCCTGTCTGAGACGCGCTCGTAGGGCTTGCGACTGTCAGAGTCTGGTGCTCCTACCGGGAGCCACAGCCATGCAGTGCCCTCAGGCTGACTTCTTTTGGAGATCTATTTACAAATGGGAAATTGGAGGAGTCAGAGTTTTGTAGCCAGAGGTAGAAACGTGGGTCTTGGCTCTGTGCAGCGCCTTTTGTAGAGCTGATTAAGTTGTTCTTTTATCCACAAGTGGTAGAAGATGACTGTATAAGTGTGCATCTTGGGGGGATGGTGGTGGTGATGAAAGATAGAGGATAGTTCAGCTCATGTAGAAATCAGAGTGGAGCCCAATGCATATTAGAATTTGCCTGCGTGTGTGTTCATGTGCTTTTTTAAAATTTATTTTTATTTGCCAAGGCAAAGGCATGGCCAGGCAAGAGGACATGCAAGGTCCAGTAGTCTTGGTTTCTTAACATCGTCACTCCGTTGGTTGCTTCGCTCATTCGGCGCACGTTTATCAAAGTACCCTATTGGCGCAAGGCACGTTGGGAATCTAAGAGGAATGAAGCTGGGCGCGTCTTGAAGAGCAGGGAGGATGGTTTTCCTAAGCAGCCATATTAAAAGATACCTTGATCCTTTTCATCTTAGTGGACATGTTCTGAGTTGTATGTTTCATTAATTAGGCAGTCAGGCGCGTTATAACATTTTTGTCAGAGACTCAAGTGGCATTGTCATACATTTCCTCGTGTTGCGTGTAGTAGTTTTCTCCAAAATAGCAGACCAAAGTGTTTTTTCCCTCCTCGTCGTAACTCGGACTCTGAAACTTTGGTGCGCTAAAACTGTCAGGAAGCCTGTGCCTATCCTGTCATCGCCAAGCCTGACATTTCTGAAGATGATGCCCAATGTATTTTCTGACACATTTCAGTTGATTCAAGCTGAGAGGTACTTCTTATCTTTTGATTTGTCAGTCTGCTGGCCTGAGGAATCTAGCTACAGTCCCCAGGAATCCTATGACATGCGGAAGCCGGATCACTGTGTTCAACTGCTGTCAATTAGTGTTTGGAAACGGAGGGGAAAAAACCAGCGCGTGAGAACGTCACAAGTTCATCTAATGAACTTTGTGTAAAATGGATTTCATGCTCACACATTTTCTTACCAGTATGAAGTAACCGAAAATACATCAAGATTTTACTTGAATAAGTGCTGAAAGCTCTAAGTTTTCCTTCTGTGGTTTTTACTCATTTAAGAGACAGAGGAAAATTTCTGGCAGGATTAAATATGAAATCTTTGGATTGCATATGTAGTACACACATAAAGATATTGTACCTAAAATGGGCGTGGCACATAGTAGGAGGTCAGCAAATCTGTTTAACGAGTGAAGGAAGGATTGTGGGAAGGTGCCCGGGGGAAAAATATGTATTTTTTTCTTCTTGAAATGCATGATTTCTAATCTAAATATTTAATATGTTCCCTTATTTTAGGTGGATGTTTTTCTTTATGGCAGAAACTTAAACTGTATTTTGTTTTCACGCGTATTTGAATTTCACCACGCCCCAGCTGAGCACCTCGGTGCTCCTCCTGCCTTATATGTCTCAGAGTCCTGCTGGAGACGGTAGAAAAGAAGAACGGCGCTAATTTTAGCAGTAGTTTTCAATTCTTTTTCTTTACTTACAAACAAATGCAAACTCTTTGGGACAAACTTGCCTTTATTATGAGGGTTTTTTTTTTTTTTTCTTTCTGTTTTACTTTCTTTGCCTCTTGTCATCGTAAGGTCTAAAGTAGCAGATCACAGCTGGGCAAGTGGTGGTGCTGGAAGGTGACTAGGAACCAGCTTCTCTGATTAGGAGGTAAACTTCCCTAGAGCAGAAAACCTGTTTTACTGATTTTAGAATTTCTCCCAGTTTCTGGTGCAGTGGCCAGCATCTGGATGGTACTGAACAAATGTTTCTTAAATGGAACCTTAACTTGATGATTGAAGGAATAGAGAACCCTGCTCCAGAGCTATTTTCTCTCTCTCTCTCTCTCTCTCTCTCTCTCTCTCTGTCTCTCTGTGTGTGTGTGTGAGAGAGAGAGATGGTCACTTTCTTATGGGTTGAAATGTAATGGTATAGTAGGATGGATAGGGAGTAATGGAATCTGCTGAGTTAGGGTTAATTTTCCCTGTGTTAACACTGGAAAGATGCAAGTGTGCAAAAGCCTTTGGATTTGGCTTTTGATGATCCTTCCATAAAAGTACGTTGGTCGTGGGTCAGAGTTTCCTCCACAGGACCACGGATGTGCCTTCTGCCCTTGGATGTTAAGATCAGGCAAAGGGGTAGAAACTGATCCCTTATCTGGCTCCTAGAGGAGAATGAAATTGTTAGGTCTGGCTGTTCTCAGATATAGTCAGAAGTACCCGAATTCATCCAAATTAACATTTGGGTTTTTTTTTTTTTAATTTAAATTTTGTTTGTTAAATAGAAAGAATCGGCCCCTAAAAGTTTTCTTAGTGGTATTTTCTAGAACCACACCTTGGAATGAATATAGTGGATCTTTATGTAAAGAAACCTTTACTGGTGCAACTGAGAGATTGACGTGTGCAGCTGTTTCTTAATTGGCAAGATACTTTCCATTAGCAACTGAAACGTGGCTCTTTTCTTTCTTTCTTGTTTTTAAAAAATATATATAAGCCTTGGAGCTTTCTTATCCTTTTATTTTTATTTTTTTAAGAAGGTGTTTGTGGGCTTTATTCATCTATATCTCCTACACTGCATTAGCTCCCAGTTACCCACATGTGGTTTATTCAGCCTTGGGAATTATCTGCAGAAATTTGTCAAATCCCAGGCTGCTCTCTGCTGTCCTCATTTGTATGAATTATGTCAGTGTCATCAGTGTGGGCTGCGGTATAGCAGCCTAAACCAAGCATAGCTGGGAAGGCAAATCAACCCATCCCCTCTATATTATATTCTAAGGCAAAATATTCATCATTTTTGTCAATCTTTTTCCCTTTGGGATCATTCTACCCGTTATTAACACTGTTGACTATGAATTATATGCGCTGTGATTAAAGATAAAACACCACATAATATGAAATCTTATAATTCACTTTAATTCTCCAAAGTTTCTTAGTGAAATTAAATCCTTTGATTTGATCAAAGATGCTGTGTGGAAAGGTTGGATTGAACTTGGGTTACTGGTTTCAATATAATGCTTATTAAATCCTAACATAGTTTCTCTAATTACTTCTCTAACTCCTTACTTAAAATACTTGATCTGGAAGTGGCAAATAATTTGAAGAGTGATTTATAAATGGAAAGTTATTTTTTGTTGTTTTGGATGTTAACTATCTTTGGGGCTTTAGCTGTGCTCTTTCTTTCTTACTCTATGTAAATAAGATAAGGCGTGTCCAGTTTCTGACCTATTCGGTGTAAAACATAGCCCATGGCCTCTTTGGGGGGCATAGAAAAGATAGACGGAGACACCCCCCCCCCCTTGTGCTGATTTTTATCTCCAACAGACTGAGGTTACTGATCACGGGATAGAGAGTTTTTAGTCAGATTTTAAGAGAAGTCAGCTTTTAGAGTGCGAGACAATTTGGGGGGTTGATTTTTTTTTTCAGTCTGCTCTCTAGAAACCAGAGAGGAAAGGATGCATAATGGGATGCTGTACTTGTGCGTTTCGGCAAAGATCTAATCTTTTTGAATTCATTGCTTGTGAGTTATTATTTCTAATCACACGCTTGATTGACTCCAGCTAAATGACTGTCTGACTGCAAAGGCAGGGGTGTTAAATCCAAAACCATAAGTGCGCATTTTAACTGAAAATAGGGATCATCATAGAATGCCTTCTCAATCAGTAGTGCCTGACACCCCCCCCCCCCCCCGCCGAATGTATTTTTAAATAGAAGTTCTCTTGTATCCTCATGTAGGAACGGAGCATCACAGAGCATGATTGAGCTCCAAGAGGGAAGATTGAAACCCTGGAGGGGATATCAAAATGGTAAAACTAAGACTCCAGTGGAGCCACGACGAGTGTAGTTAATATGCCACGTTAGTCTGACAAGCCAGTCAGGTGCCCCTTAAAACTTGAGATTACCTTGTCATTTTCAAGATTAAAAAAAAAAAAAAAAAAAGGAAGAAAAAGAGGTTAGTGGTAATATTTTTTAGAAGCAGGACTTGGCTGTTTCTCTCAGTGCTTTTTTGCATGAAAATCCAGTAGAGACCTGATTTTCTCTTGGCGATTCACATAGTTATTTTTCAACATTAAAATAGTGTGGCTCTGAAATAATTTGTTTTCATTCAAAATAGAACAAGATAGAGTAAAATCCCATGTCGGGGAAAAAAAAAAAAAGCAGCAATGAAAGCTGAGCTGTCTCTTCACATAGGGTTTCGTTTTGTTTTTTGGATCACTTTTTTTAAAAAGTTGTTAGGGAGTTGTTTGAACCTGTAAGTATATTGTTCGTAATAGTATAACTTCCTAATGAGGTTTGTTGATTATATTTCTGGAATTTGTGCCTTTCTTGCTTTAGGAACACATAAATATTCAAGAGTTGCTTCTGGATTTTTGAGAGAGAATATTTACACAATTAGGAATCTTACAGGAAGCTGACGTGAATGTATGTCCGTGGCTTTCCTGAAAGCTAAAATAACCGTTGATCTTTACAAGAGAAAAAGGTCCTTATCTAGAGTCAGCTGCAGGTACTCAAAGATTGTGTGTGTGTGTGTGTGTGTGTGTGTGTGTGTGGCCTTCACAATAAGGCAGAATTATAAATGAACACATGATAAATGGTCTGAACACCTTTCTGCCTGGAAGAAAGCCAGTGAAAGCTAACATTTTCCACATATGGCTAGCCTGTTTTTTATCAGGATATTTCAGTGGCAACTTAAAAAATAATTGCAGGTTTTGCATTAGATAATGTCTGTGTGATTTGGGCTTCTTTAAAACACTACCTGATTTTGTGAAACTGCTTGAAATTTTAACACTCTCAACACCACATTGATATGTCAAATATCTGCTGTTTTATAGTTTAAAAATAATATTTTTATTTTATCGGAACATCACAAAGCTTCCATCTGGAGGACCCATCCAGCTCTATCTCATGCCGAGGGAGGAGATGGAAGTTGCTGTGAATCAGTTCCAGCAAGAAGCATTATCTGCATAATTAGCGCAGCGATGGTACTGTGGGGGATGGGGATTATGTGTGTAAACTATACAGGGTGTGATAGTTGGGTGTTAATCTTTTTATGAAGGTCATTGGATGACTAGTAGGAACAGGTGCTAGGACGACTATGAGTTCTCTAAGGATCAAAAGGTTAGATAAACTGCTTTTAGGATTTATGCAGGGTAGTGATTTTCATGTCAGTTTAATTACCCTTATGTTTTACAAGACTGTCAATCAGGGTGCCTTAGAAATCTTAAGGAATTGGAGGCCCTGAAAATTTTTGAGGTCTTTTCTGATTGGCTTTATTTGATAATCATTCTTTTCATGATGACCTTAGTTGAAATGAAGAGTTGCTAGGACTACAAGGCCTGCTTTAGTGTCAGAAGGAGATTTAATCAGGACTCTATCATCCAGTGAGAAAAATGCCTTTCATTCTCTTTTCATTTATTTGAAATTGCTTAGTGATTCAGGAATCTCTTATTGGGGTCATTACTTTGATTTTTAACTTAGCAATGTAACTCTCGAAATACTTTATGTAAATGATTTCATTCAAGGTGCACTGTGTTTAAAAAGCTATCAATCAGGTGAAAATTGTTTTTAATTTATTTCACTGCAGAAGCATGATCTGTCAGAAAGAAATGGAGAGAGAACAGAAGTTCATACAGTAAGGGTCATGCTGTGCCATCCAATCACCAATTTATAATGGATTTTCAGTGTTTTCTTCCTTTTTAGGAAACTTGAAACATCTTGAAGATTGTTTATTTTAATTTGGTGGTAATAATTACAGTGGCCGCATTTCAGTTAATAAGTTGCATGCCATTTTTCAACCCCAAAGAAATAAAAGAAACTTACATGATATTTAAAAATACCCTCAGCAATTTTTCCAGGCCCGTTATTTTTATAAAACTTGAGATTTTATTTTTATTACTGTGAGACACTTAGAAATGAGTAACTAGCAAATAAACTTAGTGATACAATTCAAGTTTACATCTTGGTTAACAAGATGAACAAAATCCAGCTTTTCCGAAGGTTTACCTTCATCCTTCTTTTTTTTATGATAAAAGAAAATTGTTAAAGTTGTAGAGTTTCAAGTCTTGTAGGAAAATGATCTTTAGTAGTTTGTGTTACCTTATCACTGTTTGGAGATGATGGAGCAAATTTTTGTGTCTTTTGCCAAAACAGTGAGTCTTTCTGAAATTTCATTTGGATATAGTTTGTTTTACTCCCTATTTTGCCCCTGAGTTTCTATGTCCGGAAAGTTATTTCCTTTAACTTTTATTCATCTAAGAGGATTCTGGGATCTTATTGCCGATTTTACAGTCTGGTAAACAGAAAATGTATTCTCGTAGTGGCTCTCTTCCGTTCCCAGCAGTTCATTAAGTAAGCTTCCCCTGTATTAATAAAGTGACTGACAGGAATATCACAACCAGGGCCTTTCTGTTGGAGAGCTGCTCACAGCTTTGTTCCAGATCTTCTCTGTATATTGCAGTGAGAGCTTCTCTTTGCATCGATCTCCTAATGAAACAAAAAGCAAGCTCTCCTTGATAACTTTTTAATACTAATTCTGTGTGTTAGAATTACAGCAGCTACCAAGTAGGTTTAAGGTCCAATCAAGGTAAATCTTTAGGATGAGCTTCTATTTTTTAAAATTATGTTTCAAAGTCTATTTTGAAAAGAGAATTTTCACTGTCTCGGGCAACTTTTTTGCTTGCTTGAGCTATTGATGAATGCAGGTTCTGATAACATACAGGTTTTCCTGGTTGTAAGAGACCAGAGCTATATATATCTCTATATATGTAGAGAGAGATATATATATAGTAAGATGGCCTTATATATAGTAAGTATATATATATAGTAAGATGGCCTTATTAGGCCTTCTTCAGTGATTCATGTATTTTCCTGACTATACAATTTCATTAAGCTATTATAATACCACTCATTATACATGGCATGGAAGTTACAATTAAACGAGTTTTGTGTTTACCAGTAAAAGTTACTTCCTAAGAAACATCAGAAATGATTAAGAGAAATACAGTTCTAGTCTAATAACCTGAGATAGTTTTCATGCAGGTGTTTCTATATAACATATGACACAGCAAAGAATAGCTTGAAGTTCCCCACTGAATGGTGATATTAATGTAGATTTTATGTTGAAATTCGTTGTTAACCTCTGAGAAACGTAGATGTATTTGAAGGAAGCCTGTTAATCATCCCTAACTCCCCACTTCCTAACCTGTGTTAATGTTACGTGACTGGGTTGTCAAAATTGTTGCGTAGCTGGTACCGAAGCAGTAACCCATTCAGTTTCTTTAAATGAAATTTAGCAGAGAAAATGACTTGAAATAACTACACCTTGCGTGTTCATTTATTCCTTGGTTGCTGCTAAAGTGCTTTTTGTTTCTAATCAGGTCAGGGGTGTGGATTCAGGCTGCATTTGACTAGCTAGTTAAGTTGCTTTCCAAGGCTAAAAATGCCTGTGCCAGGCCTGACCTGCTCGCTTACCAGTATTTGTCTTTGGAACCAGTTGAAAGATCAGTGTGACTACAGCAACACAAACCCATATCCTCCTTGAAAAAAATAAAGAGTTGTAAGCTCGTGTACTATGAGCTGTTGTATTCACGTATCTGCAATTAGAACCTAGAATCCTTAAAACAAGCCAACCAAGCAAACTCAAAGAAATAACCTTGACGTGTCTGTCAACGAAATAGAATAAAGAAAACCTAAAAAAAAAAAAAAAAGAAAGAATATCTAATATATTTACTTACAAAATTTGAATATTCATTGACGTGACCTCAACCTTCTTTTCCTACATTGCAGGCCACGTGTAAGTCAAAGCTTGAGCAAGTTGTTTTATTTTGTCTTCTATGGAATTTTTACACAGTTCAGTTTTTGTAGGTAACGCGTGATTTAACCTAGCCAAAAACCCTATGCTGATACAGCATTTGGTTCATTGTGGGTTAAGATATCTCCTAACGTTTCATTTGTACTTACTGATTGAATATAAAACTATTTTAAACACTTTCTTTTTGTGATATGATTTTTGTAGCGTCTCCTTAAACTGTGGCATATCCAGCTTGGGTTTTATGTCATCATTTCTGCCCGTGGACTCTGGCCTCGTATGTGTGGTGGAGTGATAAAGCTGTGTTGCTAAGCAGAGTTCTGCCAGGCAGTTCATGCTGGGCTTCCTATCTGCCATTGCCCCACTTTCATGTTTCTATGAGGATGGAAATGAGTTGAGACAGAATATCATTGGGAATAGGCGCATAGTTAAGTGCCCAGGTCTCCCGATTCTCCATTGAGTCATCATGAGTGTCTCTGAACAGCGCCAGCGGTATTCTTGGCACGCGAGGCTCGGCGGGAATAACACTGAAATAGCAAAGATCGAAACCTGCGTTGCTGGAATAGTCTCTGCTTGCTGGATGACCTTTTTGGTCTTTCACCTTTGAATCTGTGCCTATGTCTCAGTGCCGCCGTGGAAGGATCAGGGCTCCCATAAAAAGTGCCGGGGAGAAGGCAGGAAAGATGTGAATAAAATGAGCAGTTGGTGACACAATTGTGTTCTTTTTTCTCAGTGTTCATGGAATTTGTATCAGAAACATGGGACTTGGACACCATAAGCATTGAAAAAGAATCAAAAGATAATTCTAGTTTTTCAATAGCAAAATTTAAGAAAGGGTTTTAAAAAGAGACATTTTTGTGTGTGTGATGATTCAATAATGGCACGACAATTCTGTAAAAGTAGGGTGGCCCCAGATAGTCTGCGTTCGTAAAGACAAGTATCATGGTGTGTCCTAATGGTTGACAAAAATAACTCATTTGCTTTTTCACACAAAGGGTTTGGTTATGTGTTTATATAAATTAACCAGACCCTGCAGTTGAAGTGCTATGTGTTTATTAGGCTCTCCAAAATGTCTGCCAGGCTGCGGAGCCTCATAAAGGGAGGCGGGTGCTGCGTGAGGCTGGTCCGCTCAGCATTTCTCTGTAAATGCACCTCTCATGATATGCCTGAAAACCTTCAATATTATAATAATGCTAATAAAAATGGAAAACTCTGAATTCTTTATAGATGCATAAAGAAGTGTAATTTCTCTGTGACCTGAATAACTCTTCAAGTCGCTGCCCTGGCCCTTTGAAAGAAGGCAGCTCTACTCTACTGCTTTGTGTTTCTTTGAACATCTTGCTATCTGACTATTTTAAGGACGGAAATAATAGAAGAGAATTTAACTCAGGGTTGTACTTTGAAGGACAGGTGGGATTCCCCCCACGCGCCCCCCCATCCTGCAATTTTCCCCCTTCCCATTCTATTGAACATCGCTATCTAGCCTAGCTTCTTAAATGAGAGGTGATCTTGTTGATGAATAAAATTAAATGATAATACAATTTTTCACTTATTCAGACTCTTCCACCTTTTGGTTTCGTCCCTTTGAGAATCGTAAATTGGATTTGTTATCGCGACCTTTCAAGAGGCACCGCTCAGTCATCCTGTTTTAATCGTGGGCCGGCAGGGGCCCAGGGGCTGGAGGAGTGCTGGGGTGGAAGGCAGAAGGGCTGTCTGTTCGGAGGCCTGTGGCTTTGGGAAGCAGGTAAATTTGGGGAGAATTGATTTTAACAGTAATCTGTTCATTCTGCCTAGTGCTGTTGACGGGCTGGTGGACATGGGGTGAGGCGTCTGCGGTAGTTCAGCCTCTGAGCCCCCGATGGGCTCCAGGGTGACTTTGCTTCCCCCGCTCTGCGTGGATCAGCATCTGGGGAGCTTGCCGCGTGGTAAGCCGTCTCCTGCTTAGGAATTATTTTTCTCGTTGTGACGTGAATCTACTACTCCTGCCACGAATGTTAATAACCAGGGGAGAAAGATCAAAGGAGGCCAAGCCCCGGGAAAACGGGAGGAGGGCAGCCTGGGCTGGCACGGCAGACAGTTAGTTCTAATGACTAGTTTTATAGGTAATTTTAGTAATGACAGATTTCGGTTGTTGCTGAAACGAATGGAAATTATTGATAGTAAATTTTCATTGTTTTTGTTTCTTTGTGTGATACTGAATGCTGGCATAAAAACTGTGCGCGGCCATAAACAGTGACAACCAAGTGCATTTTATTAGAAATTTAGAGAGGACACCCTTTTAATTACACTGTGTAATTTTAGTTGGTCGCCTTCCAATTTCCTTCTTACTTAATTTAACAGCTACTTGATTATTTGAGATTTCTTTCTTTTATAAATTAGTGTAGCCGCATATAGATGTGTATGGAATGGATAAAATCCATGTTTCACAAGAAGAAATATTACCCTCAGGATGCATTGTGTGAAGAAGACAACCAGGAAGTTTTGTAGCGCCCATTTACTGAGCATATCGCAATTAGAAAGCCCTGGGTGCGGTTAATTTAAAAAGCCTAGAGCCCTCCAAAGTCTAGGGGAGTGTTCTGTTGGCTGGGTATTTGGACATTCACGGATACTGAAGTCTTGTTTCAGCTTCTGGAATCAGCCGCGCCCAGAGCGGCCTACCCGCGGCCATCATCAGCGCCATGGCGGATGAGAGAAAGGCTGTGGCCACGCGGGGCTCTACGGCCGCATTGTGCAGGGCAGGGCGAGCCCGTGTGCAGGCGTGGCAGTGTCTCACCCAGCAGGGGGGTCATGCCCAGCCAAGAGGTTGTAGGAGCCTCCCTTCCCAGTCCTCCGCCGAGAGCTGTGTTATGCTTTGTGTGTGCCGAAAAGACTGTGCTGGGCCTCAGAGGCTCCGTTTCGTGCTCCGGGGAGCCCTTCGCTTGGGAACCGGGGACGCCACTGCTCGTGGCCTCCTGGCACGGTGACATGCAGGGCACAAAGAGAACATTTGGCAAAGAGCGTATTCAGTCGAAACAGTCTGCCAGAAAGACCTGCATGTGTGGGACATAACGTTTGAAAGTGTGTCCGCGTGAACAAGAGGGAAGCCTACGGTTGAGCAGTGTGTTTCTACCGTGAATGAGGCTTAACATTTTAAATTGTCTATAAGGCTGGGGGCCCACAGCACGGGAATCTGGCTTTGTTTTGTTCTGTCCATGGTTAGGTCGAGCCTCCTAGTAACAGTTGCTCAGGAGGGGCGACAGGGTGAATCACGGCACGGGCGAGGCAATGCCCAGTGCTTTGGGGACGGAACTGAGAAGCACATGTTCTGAGTGGCAAACAAGACACCTAGAGGCCGGCATCAGTCATGTAATGTTTGCAGCCCTGGTTTCAGCGAAAGTTCCACATTTCTCTATTACAACTCCTGCTTCAGAATTAACTGCAGCAGTGGTGAGGTGCATGTTGCCAGCCCCCTTCAGACGAGAGCTGGGTTTGTGTTCCTTTTGGCTTTGCTGATGCCGTTTTCCTCTTCTGGTGCTGAATTTTAAAAACTCAGTGAAATTTGTGAGCAGATGGCTAGTAGATGGCTTGGACCACCAGGCTCTGACAGCTTCTCTGCATTTTATCGTGAAGGTGGTAGCCAGGGTGGGGGGCAAGGTGGAGACGTGTTAGGGAGATGAGTCCACGTTGGGGGTTGGAGTAGGTCTTGTCCAGTTCCTTTTTTAGAGGTGGGCCATGCATGGTAAGCATGGGGAGACTCTTTTTGACACAGAAGATTTACTTGTGTTTCTCTTTCTTTTCGCCTGTGTCCTCACCCCAACTCTTCTCCTCAGCCCACCCCCAGCTTTGTTGAGAGGTGAAGAAAAATAAGATAAACTTTGAATTTTCAGCTGAAAAGATGCAAGTTCAGCTCCCCAATATCATAGTCTCTGTCATGATGAGTATTGATTTAAAATGTAGCACCAGATTTTTTTCTTATTGTTTGTAATACAGGTTAGTAAAACCTGAAAGCCATGGGGGAAGAAATCATTAGTTTTAAACATTTGTACATTAAATGGCCAGCAA
Organism: Ursus americanus; assembly: GCF_024610735.1. Classification (NCBI taxonomy): domain Eukaryota; kingdom Metazoa; phylum Chordata; class Mammalia; order Carnivora; family Ursidae; genus Ursus; species Ursus americanus. The sequence continues at coordinate 4,925,684 of NC_142131.1, forward strand.
GTAAAATAGACAGTATTGTCTTAGAACGGTTTTTTTAAAGATATTGATTAACTGGGCTCAAACTCTACTGCAAATGTTTGGAGACGGAGAAGAAACACATGTAACACCATCCCTAGCAGATAGCGGGTTAGCCCACTCACTGTTTTATTTAAGTGTGTGTGAGCAGGCTTCCTTCCGCACGTGGGAGAAGATGGTAGACCTCTCCCATACTTTATTCTAATGTATCGAAATATGTTATTAGTCATAGTGGTCTGGTTCAGAGCTGTTTTCATTTGAATTCGTGGACAATCTCTTTTAGGACATAAACTTTATGTTGGCTTTCACGCAGTGGGAAATTTTTAACATTTTAAACATAGCTTTAAAACTCAGGGCTAATGACAGGAAGAGATATTCATGATTTGGTCTCAAATTGGTACCTATTATTAACATAGTTATATTAGATTTCTTTACCTTTAAGAAAGATTAGAGAAACAAAGAAAATATCAATCCACTGAGAATACCGATTTATGAAAGAAGAGGTAAGAAGTACTTAAATAAGAAACTGACAATGGAAAGAAAAAGCTTAGGACTTTTCCCAGCATCAGCAAACTTCAGAAGAAACCCTTTCTTATTCATTGATCTGTAAAGTCTATATTTAAAGGACATTAAAGTGCACTGTGCCTGGGGGGGGGGTGGAAACTAATAGAGTGCCTACATTGCTCTGCAGTGACAGTATTTGGTAGCCATGTGATGCAGGAATTACCATCTCGATTTTATGGAAGGAGAAAACTGAGGTTTTGAAGATACTATGTAACTTGCCAAAGTCATATGGCCAGTATATGGTTCTGGTAAAAAATGCTGCCACCCCATCTTACTAGCTCTGTGTGTGTGTGTGTGTGTGTGTGTGTGTGTTGTACGTGGATTTGTGTATCTATGATCAGGGTAGAGTAGCAGGGCCTGAAGCATCAAAACAATTAAAAACAAAACCAAACAGGAAGATGGACAGATGGATGGATGAGAGGGAGGGAAGAAGGTATAAGTCTCCCTTTGTGAATCAAGTGGATTCATTTACTCATTCACCCAGTGGGAAGAGAAAAGCTACTTTGAGAGTTAAGACCAATGCTGTGCTAGTCTGTTCTTTATTCTGCATTAAAGCTTTACGTGTACATGAATCATAGGAGCCAGAGAAAAGTCAGTTTTGATGGGTGTTCGTTAGGTTACAGGTGGTAATACAAGAGTTTGGGAAAGTAAAAGGATTTTTTTTTAAGTTAAGTATGATGTGGCTTAGTTGCATTAGACATTTGCAGCAGCTATTTTTCCGAGTACATGGAAGTGTTAGATTTGCTGTGTTTGAGTAGCTAGAGCATTGGGCAGAGGGCTTGCTTGTCATGCTGCGTCGATTTGCAGCATGTGGGCTGTGTTGTTTACTATTCCCAAGTGTAGTCTTCTGCTGTTGTCTCTGTTTTTGATCACCTTCTCGCCTTGAAGTGACCTGAGTGATATTATATAGGAAACAGGAGTTTTATTAAAATGGGAGTGATACTCCATCCCCTAGAAAACCATTTTATTCAGTGCCAAGAGAAATAGAAATACTTCCCTTCCCCCTGCTTCCTCTCGGTTGCCCATATTGGCTTTACAAGGAGGGAAGAAAGCCCGTTATTGAGGACAATATTGAAGGGAAGAGAGGTCAGGGCAGGCAGGGGAAAGGGAGGTTCTTGTAAGAACAATACATTCTTTGTGTTATTTTAAATAGTATGTGACATTAATTCTCAGTTAAAGCCGAAAGTCAAAGCCTCTTGAAATATGTATGGATCAACAGAACCACTTTTGCACCCAAAAAAAGAGAAAGGTGCTGGCAATGAGCCATATTGAAGTCTTGGGCTAAGAATTTGAAGGTGGAATGGGGGGGGGCAGTGCAGAGGTCACAACAGCAACAGGATGTACCGTTTGCAGGCTGGTAGGTCAGCCCTAAATCTCTCCTTAGCTCAGGTTTATTGCTCCTGTAGGGTTTCTCTTAGTTATCACGACTGCTATCTGCTAGTGCAATTTTCTGCTGTATTACTGTATTTAGATAAGAGAGGATTTTGAAAAATTATCAAATAAAGGTTTACAGCAGTTTACCTCATTCTTCTGGCAGGTAACTTTTGTCTCTAACAGACTGAGTTATGGTCTCTGGCCTCATGGACAGGGTATAGTCAAGAGAGCTGATCCTCCTCTTTGGGTCATACACATGCTGTCCTTCCTAATACCCATAAGAGGCTTTAGGGTAGAGGAGAAGAATATAAACACAGAAACCACATCCTAACAGCTGTCTCTAGTTAGCTCTGTTTTCCCCCCTAGCTTTTAAATCTTGCAGAGGCACCTAATTTGTCCCACATGGCTTTCCTCCCAGTGGAGCTGCTGTCCCTTTCCCTGTTGCCCGGTTTGAGCGAAAGCAAACAGTTGAAGAATCAACTAGTTCTGGCAGTTTAGGTTCACTGTCCTTGGGTGCTGATTTGCAGGTGCCCATGAATAGGAAGGAGATCCCATCTGTAGATTGGGAGAGACTTATAACAAAGTCTGAACCCACTTTGGTGCCAGTCAACCTACCAAAATATCCCCCTATTAAGTACTCCTTGAAACTAGTTGACCGAATAAATGAGACTGTGAGCCACTGAGTGGACTACTGTGATTTGAGTCGATGAGTGGTTTTGACCTAGGATGACATATCAGAATTATCTGGAGTGTTTAAAAAATTCACACACATGCCCAACTCGTTCCCTTATGTTTGTCTTCTATTTTAACGAGCCTAGGAGTAAGGAGTGTAGACTTAAACAGATTTGTGTTCTAACATGTCTTCATGGGAAGTGGGTTTCAACTTGTACTATTATATTCATTTTTAACGTTCTAGATTGTTTTGTGTGTGTGTGATTTATCCATGTCTCCATTCTCTCTCCCATGTTATTATTTTTTAATACAGTGAGGCCAAAAACAGACGCTTCTAGGGCAGGCAGAATACTGAATTAAGTTATTTCCTTCACTGAAACTAGTGTTCTGTTTCTCTCTTCCAACCCCTGTTTATTTCTTATGGCTGCTGAGAAGTAAGACATGAAATTCACACAGCCAATGGCTTTTTCTTGTGATTTTAAAAAACGAAATTAGTCCAGTTTAAAAAAAAAATTAAGTTAGTGTTAGTGACAGAGAACAGTCCTTCTCTTATGGTTAGCTCTTGAATAACGACTTCCTCAAGGTTTATTGATTATCTGAATTTCATTGCATATATGCAGAATGCCACTGGTTCGTGTCCTCTGAGATGAGAGAAATGTGTGTACTTCACCTTGAAAAAGGAGTATCCTTCCTGAATTAGTCCATGCGGAATCACCTTGTCCTGATGATTCTGCTGAAGGACTGATAGTCTTTTTTGTCAAGGAAGGAATAAACCTATCAGAGCTTGCTTTAAAAGGTCATTGTCTCTGGCAAAGTAGATTAGCTCACTTTGTTCTATGAGCAGGAGCCATGCTGCAGCTCTGTAAGACTATACATAGGAAGTAAATTTCTGCTATCATTTTGGTTGCTCTTGTAAAAGAAATTTCATGCCTCCGAGTTTTCCCTTGCTAGCATAAGTCATAACTCCTCATGGGTAGAGTGGCGGGACGACAACAACGGTGCCGGTAGTGGGCTTCCACTTTTAACGTTTCTCTGCTCTCACCAAATGTGTTTCACCAAGCCTGCGGAACGTGTCTAAAAACACTGCTGACATATTTTGTGATTTAATATTTTTGATGTTGTTGAGGCCAGTAGTTAGTAGGTGAGTCACGGCAGTAATCGAAATGACTAACTTGCATTTTATGGGAGTAAATGGCTGAAATGGAACCTTTCCTTTGGTTTGCGTATCGTACGGAATGAGAGCGCTGTTCTCCCGAGGTAAGGCCTACTAATCTCTGTTAAGTCTAAGGCCTCATGTAACAGAGGCAGTGATTTATCCTGTTGCTTCGGAAAGCCTGTAAACCTATGTGAAAGTAAGGGATAAAAATTGCCGTGTTTTCTTGAAGAATCATAATTAATTCTGTGTATTCTTTTCCTTCTAAGCTAAAAATGGAATTGGTGGGGGTGGGGATTCCACTAAAAAGAAGAGTGACTCTTAGATACACCTGAACCACAACCTTCCTTAGAGTAACTGATTCTTTAGAGAATGCAGGAAAGAGAAGTTCTGCCTAAATCTGCCGAATCCTTCAAACAATGGAACAGTTATTACTGCTCTCATTGCAGATGGTTCTAAAATGTCACAGTCATTACCAGACGTGGTCCGGTAGAGTATGGTGAGTTTTCTCAATGAACCAGGGCCCTCATTAAGAACACCAGTTATTGAACTCTTTGGCACTATTGGAATGCACTTGGGAGCCTTTGAGGTCTGTAGGTTGAGCCTGACTTTTTAATGATTTTTCCCAGATGGCTGGTTCTCTTGCCTCCTGCCAATGTCTAGGGCTCTGTACCCCCAAAGCCCACAGCCTCTGGTCACTGTGCTCTTCTAATTAGTTATTTTTTCTTTCTTTCTTTTAATAATTTCTATTCTCCTCTGCCACTTTTGACTGCTTGGGGCCTGCTCTTCCTTCCAGAATCCCAGGTTGGTTTTTCTTTCCTTTCTCTGTTTATAATCTGGGAGCCGTTTAAGGATTTCTGGTTGTATCCAGCTAAGAATTACCATGTAATTAAGCCAGATTATTAGTCCTGTCCCCAACCTGTGAGGTGTTTGGTGAGGAAGAGGGGGAGCAGGGCTCACCACTTTCCTGATAAATAGAGTACATGGGCTTTGTAATAGCTGTGTTCATTCCCTTTAGACATTCTTTTGCTTTGTCTTTGATGTCTTGGGTTTTGTGACCAAATTTTGACTCCCAAACGAGATGCAATTCGACTTTCCCTTCTGAAAGGCTCCAATTTCTGTCTCTGCCCGACAGTCTCTTGGCCTTTTCTCTTTCTTGGAATGGTGATTTGTTCGGACTGTGCGCCCACATACATTAACAGGCCGGCACAGGTGTAAGGAAGTCCCAGTCCGGCCCACTAAAACCTCCACAGTATTTGGAATTACGAACATTTAAGAAAAGACCGGATTTTCGATAGTTAAGTCAAGTGTCTGCCGATTTTCCAAATTTAACTCCTGTATTAAATACAGACTGTGAAAGGTCTCCTCATATTGAATATGTCTTTGCTTTGAATTCCGTTAATAATGTGCACATTTCCTGAGTGATCATAAATTCTCATTCCTTCTTTGCTTCTTTTGAGCTCACTTCTCTTTCCCAAGATTAACTGGAGTGTTAAATTCAGAGTAATGCTCATTGTAAGTATTCAGTAAATTAAGGAAATTTAAATACATGCATTAAGGCTAGAAAGGAAAAAATAATTAGTTCCTGGAAAGCTGTGAATGACTCTATCCACACACATAGGTTTTTGAGAAAACATCGAATGTGTTTAATGAGTGTTTTGGCATGTAGCGTTTATCGTTTCAGTGAGTTACCGCCATGCGGTCACATCCTCAGGACTCCAGGTTACCCCCACACATTATCTCGGCATTTCTCTTCATTGTTTCTATGAAGCTATTAACCAAAGTAAAAGGAGAAGACATGAAAACATCACGTTAAAGAGCTTAGAGTACCTGGCACAGTGTCTAGCAACTAGGTAAGTGCACAGTTTGGGCACTGTCCCTTAGGAAAGGTTTTTCATGTCAGTTGTGGGCAATTTTTCCTATGGTTAAGTCTTACGGACTCTTCTTTAAAAGATGCTCATTGCCTTATCCTCCTAATCAGCTGAGAAGTTTTTCTTGTTCTTTTGCAGTCTCCTTGAGATTAAATGATGGGGGTTTTCTAACCTTGTGAACTTTTGTATACTTGATTCATTTGGGTTGATTTCTCAGAGTGGCATTTATTTCTGCTGTCTTGAGAAGATGGGGCAGCCCAAAGCAATGGTGGGCAGGCACTGGGAGGGAATTACCTTGTGCTCCTCTCATGCTGTGCTTTGTGGTTTATGTTCTTTCCCTTTGAGATTTCCCCTCTGTCCAGCCTGCCAGTGGACCAAACAGCTGAGACAGAGGTGGGTGGGATTGCATTGTGAGTTTTTTGCTTGTCATCAGGGCCAAAAGATTGTGGACAAAAAGATTCCCTCCCTTGGAACATACTACAAATGATCCTTCCTTCTAGTAATAATATATTGTGAATACATTTCCCATAAAACAATCTAAAGCTTTTTAGAAGTTAATTTTAGATTCAACCCAAACCTGCTCTAGGGGTAATGAGTTCTCTAACTTTGCCACATGCTGTATAAAGACTGCTTGCTTTAGTTTCTCGTCTTCACCAGGTTTGGAGGTAGTAAGAACTTGATCACTGCTTTTCTCAACTTGCATTCCTGTAGACAAAGGGATTCTAACCTTTGTAGGTCTTGGTGGGCCTGTCCCTAGCTTGATTGCCATAGGCTCTCTCCTCTGAATTGTCTCCAGCTCTTCGGGTGGTAGGATCCAGATCTGAGATGGAATACCAGGTGTAAACGTACGTTAGGTTTGTACGTAAAGAGGGAAACATTTTAGTAACTGAGCGGATTCCCTCAGGTTATTGTTGGCCTTTGGGCTACAGTAGTGTGTGGGGTTGTAATCTTCAGTGAATTGTCATCAGTGGTGAGCATTTCGTCGTCTTGGGTTGTAACTGACACCTTGGAGCCCACTGATCATCCTCCAAGTGTAATTTATATTCATTTCCCTTAAACACGTGCTGTTACAGTTGCCCACATCTCAGCTCCGTGCCACTGTTCTGTCTCTTCACACAGCCCTGTGAAATCTCACTGCAATTCATCTCTTGTCAAGTTGGCGTTCATTTCCCTTTTGTCACCTTCAAACCTTGGCACACATTCACTTCCTCTGGGAAGTAGCCTGTGATGAACCCTGACTGACACTGATCACTCGTACTCATCATCCGGATGACCAGGGACTTCAGCATCCAAATTCTTCTGTCATTCTGGGTCTCGTTCTAATTATTTCTTGAGTCTGTCTACTTCATATTCCTTTTTACTGAGTTTAGAAGGGATTCAGGAGATTGGTGAGAGTCCGGGAGGGAAGCTGCTGCTTTGGACCACAGCAGATCTCAGGTGTTTTGCAGGTATGCTCCTAGAGGCCGCTGCCGGGGAGCGGTGGCAAGGCATCCCTGGGAGACGCGTTTCTGCAAATGAGAGCTCTCACTGGAGTCTTTATAGCAAAGTCACTACAGGAAGATTTTTCCTGGAAACATGCATTGGCGATCACCCTTCTGTCCTCACTGAACCTCCAGCGTCTTGTCACGTGCTCTATAGGTAGCTACTTTTCATTGAAAATCTAGTAAGTCCTTCTAGGCTGCAGTGCTATTTACAATTGGTATGTATTGTCGAAAATTTTCTATCAGTTTCTTAAAAATTTTTTTATTGAAGTATAGTTTGACTATCAATGTCAAATTATCTATAGAACTTCAGTTTTATTTTACTTTTTAATGGTTAATACATCCAGGAGGTTCAAAAATCAACATGATATAAGAAAGATATATATTGAAAAGTCTTGCCTTCCACTGCTATCTTCATTCCCCTGTTCCCCACTATCCCCTATAGACCATCTCTTTTATTAGCTTTTCGAATATTCTATTTTCGTGCAAATACTACAAGCACATCCAAATATCTATTTTGAAAATCCCCACATTCTTCCTCAAAGCATTTTATATTCAGAGCATATTATATACTCTGTTCTGTACCTTGCTTTTTAAATTGGAGATCTTTCCATAGCAGTACTAAGAAAGCTTCCTCATTATTCTTTATAACTTCATACCATTTTATTGTGTAGACGTGCTATAGTCTATTTAGGGGGTTCCTGGTGATGGACCCTTGGGTTGTTTGCAATATTTTGCTATATAAATAGTGCTGTAGTGAATAACCTTGTACAGACATCGTTTCAAATATATACCTACTGATTTTTACCCTGTTTCCTTGCCCATTTCCTTGTAGACCTTGTAAGCCTCTGTTAAACTGAGTAAGCATGATGTTTTTATCTGCTCTAGTATATCCACAATGCTTCCTGACTAGGGCTGCCATGTCTTGAACTGTAGGATGCCTCCAACCCAGACTTCTTGTGGTTTCATTTGAGTCTTAATTCTGGCCTCTTTGGGCATCTTTAGCTCCGTGAATTGAGCTAAAAGACAGTGAGTATAATTCAGGAGTGTTCCATATTCAAGTGTATTTAAAGAGTTCAACTTTGTGGTATTTTGCCATACAAGGGAATATTCAAACATTTTAATTAGATAGTTGGCTACTTTAAAGAAAAAAATGGAAAATGTTCTATTGCAGTTTGAGAGTTGAAAATTTAACTGGATGAGCAACAAATTCGTGTCATTAGTATAATGGTCAGACAGGGTTCATAATTCTGATTCTGAATTCTGACTGTAAACTTTTCAAGTGGATAATTCTGTTTTATTCTCCAGTTTTTCTTTTTTTCCTGTATTTCCCATCGCATCTGGTTTTACACAAAGAGTCTATGGTCCATTTTGAATCTTGATTTTTCTATATTTAAAGCATAACTAGTCTTTCCCCAGATTTAATTTCCCTCATTCAGAGATGAATTCAGTTTCTTGCTTATCGTCCGTCCTTCTGGAGTATTTACTATCCCACTCCTTTTGGTATCCGAGCCAGTCATTGTGGATAAGATGTTAAAAATAATGCAGAACCCAGGGCAGGATTCCAGGTAAGGAAAATTACTTACGTCCTCTGATTCCTCACCTGTAAAATGTAAACTAACACTGTGTCTCTCCTCCGTGCTGTTGAGAGGTGGGTAGGGACGAGGGACGTAAAGCACCTGGCGTGGTGTCCGACGTGTGCTAGGCACGCGTTACATGGTAGACACGGTGCGTGTTCTATGTTATCTCCTACGTATGTTATTTCATGAATTTCTGTTTTCTTTGAGGACTCCTAAGGGTTATTGTAAACGGTTGAATAAACTATTTGAATGATCTTTAATGATTTTCTCATTCAAAAATAGGAAAATGACTACAGAAGTTGTTAGAGATGTAGGTTAGCACAATATAATCATTTGTTCTCTACAGTTTGTTTAATACTTCTCCATTTTGCTGGCAGTTCATTAGGAATTCTGTTGGGGGATGCACTTCTATCAGCACATTATCAGCAGCTGAAGAATTTTCCGTTTTCTGCTCACTCAGTGGTTGTAAAAATTGAATATATATCGTTTCCCCTTTATCATGTTGAAAATCTCTGGTTCATGGTCTGTTGAAATTCATCTTGTTATATTCAAAACGCATCTCCTGGAAGCAGCAACAACGCACAAGGCTTGAGTACACTTAATTCTCAGTGTTTTTGTTTCAGTTCCTTTTCTACACTTCTTACTTGGAGATATTTTGTTTTAATCTTCTCTTCCCCTCTTCTCTAGCCAAGTTTTTTTGTTTGTGAAAAGTAATATTTTTCCAAGCTATATTCTGTGTGATACAATATGGCTGTGTTTCAAGATGTTCTTCGTCTCCTGCATCCAGCTACTGATTCAGTTCTCTGAAAAAACGAGATGATGTTTGTGGTGATGGGTCAGTGCCAGTGGAAGGAAATAATTTTGCGGAAGATGAATCCATTTCCAAGTAATGTTGGCTGAGTAGAAGCTTACATTGGAATTTGTTAGGTTGTTTGATAGAAACCAAATTTGACCAAGATGAGGCTATATACGTTATCTGCCTTTGCCTACGCATGTATACCTTATGCTCTGGGGGGGGGTTATAATTTCATTTTGATAGTTAATTTTAGGTTTTAAAAAGATTAAAATAGTAGCTTTTACTTCTCTCAGTGAATTCTTTTTTTGGTTGGTGTTTTAAAAAACATTTTAAATCAAATTAGATTTACAACCGTGAGGTGTTTTCTAAAATAATTTTTATGTGCCTGGCTGCTTAACTTCTCTCATTTAATCATTGCACCTGTCTGGAAAGAAGTTTATTAACCCCAGTTTACAGGTGAGACATTAACTCAGAGAAGTTAAGTAACTTATTCGGAGCTGCCCAGTTAAATACGTAGCAGAGCTAGATGTTGGGTCTTGGAGTCCCAGGGTTCTGATCTACCTGATCTAATTTTTGATTGATTTCTTTGTCCTTCTAGTGACTTGCCAGTGAGAGCTCACTTTAGGACTTACTCTTGTTGAGTTTCCTAGAATATAAAGTTTCAGTGGTGACAAAAATAGAATCCCCAGTAGTTTCTCCTTGTTTCCTTTGGACAGGAGAGGATGGAGGAGTGTGGACAAAGCCTGCTAATTCCATATGACTCCTATTGCTTGGAAGCTAAAGAAATGTCAATTTTACACGTTGAATAACTTTTCAAACATTTGAGGCCAAAGATAAATTGGGCTGTCTTCCAAATCACCAAAATTATTATTGATAATTAATAAAAAAAGGAAAGACATTTGTTTTCACTTTCGACTAAGAAAATTACATTTTCTTCTAACCCGCTAGCTATAAGTAAAATTGTAGCTTTTCTCCTTACCCTTGAATTTTATTTCTCAATCTTGTTTTGACAAGCAGTAATAGAAAGCAGGAAGTATTTTTTCCTAGACAACTTAAGAAAAATAAATATTTGGAGACTTTTGATTATCACCTACCTGGTAGGAACAGAAGTCGTTTTGCTGATCACCACCTAGCAATGCGAGTGCCTTTTCTTCCCCCCACTTTTACTTTTTCAGGTTTACATAGTATTTTCTGTCAATAGGTATCATTTATTGAATATGCTTGTTCCAGATACTTTGAAGTACTTATTTGACCCTCATTTTAGAGACCAGAGAATGGAGGATTGGAAGGCTTAATTATCTTGCCTGTGGCACACAGCTGGCAGTAGCAAAGCTGGGGATGAAATCTCAGCTTGTCCAGTTCGTAATCTTGTGCATTTAATCCCTTTGCTGTGGTGTTGACGCCGAGTGGGGTGGGTGTTACTTATGGCTTTGGAGGGAGGCCACCCAGATGTGAACCCTTCTCTAAAATGGTTTCATAATTTCTGAGAAATTATAAAGTTGAGTTCATAGTAAATTAAGTTTATCTTTCTTTTTCTCGGCTTCCCCAAAATGAGTTATTGCTTCTTTTTCTGTAAAAGATATTTATTGAATAATGGATTTAAAAGAGTCCATGGTGATACATAACTGGGCTTTGTGTTAATGGTATTTTTAATCTTTATATGATAGGATGAGGTGGTGTTAATTATCGGGGTTTGGGTACAGACTTATATTAAACACAGTCATTTCATAATGAGGCCCCAGTCATATAGTGAGTGCCTTTATTACACTGTACAGAGAAATTCCTTGGCAAAGTATGAATGACTTTACATTCTTTTAGGAAGACAGATTAATAATTTTTCACTATTAATTAGGTTCCATCTGCTCATCCTGCCTTCCACTCTAAAGGTTATACTTATTACCATATTCACAAACCAACCCAACTGTGTAATCGAAGTTAAAAAAAAATTTAAGCCAAAGGTTCAATCTTGGTTTTTATAATGTACTTTCTTGGCTACTAAACAGGGGGACCAATGACTCCACTTCCTTCTTCTTCCCTAGTTTCTTTGATTCCATTTTGTTACTTCTTGTCGTCTAGCCATATGCCACAAATTACACAAAATTAAACTAACTGATATGAAGCACAGTAATAAGAGAAGTGACCCACCCGCTCACTGCCATTTTGGCCAGAAGCCTCCATTAGTATCCAGGTCACGAAAATGAGCAGTGGAAAAGGCCTAAATGTCATCTGTATTTGGGAATAATGATTCGTATTCCATTCTTTTCTATTTTCCTAATTTCAAGCCAAGCGCCTCAGCATCTCCAGCCTAGCTCGGGGACTGCCATTTGCCAAGGCCTGCCACAGGGCATGTCTGTGGAACACTGTGTGAGGGGAAGGATGAGAAAATGGTTGGAAGAAAGCAGGCCCTGGCTTTGTAGCTAAAAATATGAATAAATGAAGTTCCATACCGCAAATTGTGTAAAATTTGATGATAGGGGATTACTGGAACATTTTATTAACTTGGGTTTTGCTTTAAAAAATTAACTTTTGAAAAAAGTTGAATCTCTGAGCTTATGTGTAAGGGTTTGGCTTGTGGATGGTGGTGATTACAGCAGCTGGCACAGATATCCAAACCCCTTGCTGTCACACCCTGCTGGGACCGTGCTCATTTTTAACTCTCTCTCCTCCTGCCCCGCCTGCCTTCCTGCCTTCCCTGTCTTGGCCCGGCGCCTCTCTCTACCGCCACCAGATAGCTCTTCTTTTCACCCCTCATTATAAGCCTGGGGTAGCTTTGATGACTCATCCAATTACAACATTATTTAGAAAGTAATTACCAATGTGTCAGCACACAGAATCTTTAACAATGCACCTCACCTTCTGAATTGGTCTCCGATTAAAGAAACTCACAGTCTTCAAAACCCATCATGGATGTTGGCGTATTCAGGATAGACGAAGAAGGTTGTATCAACGAGGCAAATAGACCCGAGCTTACAGTATTATTTGAAAAGAAAAAAATATTTCTTTTTTCAATTCAAGTTTAATTGTTTGGAGAGCCAGTAAGGAAAAGCAATGAGAAGACGAGCTCATACCTTGTTTTATCTTACCTTTTTTACTAATCAAATAGCAAGTATTTTCCACTAGGCAGAAGATAATTCTAGTTTAGTAGCTTTATAAGAACCTAGATTATAAAGAGCTGAAGGAGTTTCAGGTGGAAAGAGGGTGACAGCTGGGTCAGGAGAGGAATTGGATCTGAGCTGGGCTAGGAGACCGAGGGTAGGTTTGTAACTATTTGGTGGGGAGGGGGGCCTTTGCCAGTAACATCCCATTTTTTCCTCTTTTTCTTTTGAGTTAGCATTTCCTTTCTAGTTCTGTTGCCTTTTTCACTTTAACCATCCAAGCTCTGTGGTTCTCAGTACTGGCTGCCTCTTCAGAGCCTCCTTGACAAGAGGGGAGCGAGCGCTAGGACCCCACCCTTAGAGAGTCTGGTTTAATTGGAGTCAGGTGAGGCCTGAGTGTTGGTGGTTTTAAAAGATCCCCAGGTGTTTCTCATGTGCGGCCAGAATTGAGAGCCTCTGCTGTGGAGGCTTAAAAATCTCTGACAAAACACGGCGTGCCTTAAGAACCGTGGGGTAGGTTGGATCTTACGTCAGAAGCAGTGCGGTGTCCCCATCGTGGTCTTGGCGTTATCGACACAATTAGAGTAATCACGCAGATTGGCTGGAAATCTCGTCTCCTTCCGGAGAGAACATATTTGTTCTCCTGGTGCACAGCCATGGAAGGGCTCGAGGAGGAAGTCCAGCCCTGTGCTGGGAAGGCGCTGCCTCCTGCACACAGCCTGGCCTTGTTTTCACCGTCCCGCGTGGGTGACGGAGAGCGAGGAGTGCACGTAACGGCCCCGTAGCTGTATGCGACAAGGGTCTTCTCCCAGTCATGGGTTCACCCGGCTGCTCTCAGAGCTGTTTCAAAACAGGTGCTAATGTACATCCTTGGACAGCAAGGGATCGCGCGAGGAGTTAGGAGCGTGAACAGGGATCACGTGCTCCAACTTCTAGAGGTTAGTATCTCCTATCCCTTTTCATATTTTTCGCCGCTGTTTTTGTGAAACATTAAATTTGACAGATTTTACTTCCTTGATGTTTTTTTCATGGCTACTCAGAAAAATGAGTCAAAGAAGCTTGGGTTTTCCTGTTTCTGTGGTGGCTGGTGAGTTCGGACTTGTTCACAGAAAAAAATGGCAGAAGGCCCCCTAGTTTGTCATTTCAGTGGGGAAATGAGGCCGTGTGTCGGTTGGGGGACAGTCCCGGATTTCACGTCACCTCCCTCACCGTGTACAACTCCCCAGCAAGTCCTGCTCAGGGAGGCAGATTCATTCGTGTTGAAGGGGTTCTACCCCATCTCACGGGGTCCTGTTCTGGATGGGCCTGGATGGGTGGTGGTGTTCTGACTGGGGGCTGGTGCTTCCTTTACCTGCGTGGAGTACGTTAACAGCCACCTGAAAGAAATCATATTGTCGCTCTGCCTCGTGTCCTCCTACCAGCAAACGGTTTGGGTACAGTCAGCTTTACAGATGAAGAGAATGAGAGATTCCTAGAGTATTTAAAGTCTGTGTTACAAATAACGAGGCAGCGCTGGGTTTAGCTTTCCTCAAGAATGAGGGCTGTGTTGGCGGCCATCAGCGGACTTCTTGGTCAAATTTGGGTACTGACTGTGTGCTGTGATTTCGTGGAGTTTGAACATCGGGGAACTGAAGTTTCTTCCATTCAAACTCTTCTGTAATCGTTGGAAACCACATTGAAAATATTCTTAATACCTTTATAACATTGAAAGTGGAAAAACTAACTGCTTTGATGAATAGACTGGAATGTATTTTGGGCTGGTCTACTCTGCTGTTTTTAAAGTTTAATTCCTCATTGACTCATTCATTCAATAGATCTTTATTAAGTACTTGCCATGTGTTAAACTTCTTGATCTCGATCTGGTGTTTCAAACTCAAATGCCAATAAAGGCCAAGTGGGTGATACAAAGAGGCGATGAAGAGAGGGTGCTGTGGAAAGAAATGGGGACTGTCATCATCTGGAGAGGACAGGCGCTACCTCAAGGGGCAGCTGCTATTCAGCTCTGAGGCTGGGCATGAATATTAATCAGTATTGCCAGATGTTACCATATTTTTATGAGAAACTAGTAATCTAGATTTTATGTTAATTCAATACTGACTTTCAAGTTTTGACTCAAATTAAAAAAAAAAAAAAGATTTGTGCCAGCCAAGTAAGGCATGTAGCTAGGCTGAGGACTTTTTGTGATCTCTGGTGTTTGTAGCTCTGTCCCTATTCCCCATTGTACCTCAAACACATGGAAACCATTTGAACAGGGTAGCTTACTTTTAAATATCATCTCAACATTGAGAATTGCATGTTAAGTAATTAAAAATCATTGAAACAACAGATGGTAATAAAATATGTACAATGATAGATTCACTCCACATAGACACTCCCCTCTTGACCCACCCACACAACTGTTAAAATTTTTGCATTAAGAACCAAACTGGTTATAAGCGTCTATGATTACTGGTGTGGAAAACGCTCATAAATATAGGCACATAAACTATCCGAACGACTATCTGAACGAGTGCTGGTCACATTATTTCTCAAAACAATTTCTGAAAGCAGTTGTGGTTGTCGTGAGCTGGGTCTAGCCTTCTGGCCCTGGAACATGTGAGGTTCTTGTCTTATGCCAGTGACTAGAGAGCTCAGATCACTGACATTTGACACAGAACTATAAATTCTCCTCCTTTGGGATGAACGTCTTTGGAAGCATTTCAAAAATGTCGTTCTCCTAAGGTTGTGGTTGGGAGGGTAGAGTTTAGAGTTCTAGGAAGGGGCTACCAGTCCAGAAAGGAGTTAGGCCTGTTGCTTTAGCATTTTTATGAAGGTCTTTGTAGCCTTCCTTAGTCATTTACACTTATCCTCTTAACTGCTTTAGTAAAAGGCATTCTTGTACAGGTGAGGAAACCAAGATATGGAAACCTGATTTGTCTCTCCAAGATCTGTCTCCAAGGCGATCCCGAGTTAACATCCTTAAGGCATTTCTGGGCCACCTCGCCTGGGGCTCCCTCCTGCTGGAGCAGACTGTCACGCTGATATGTGTAACCTGGGGTGTGCAGAGCTGTGAACTCCAAGGAGCCAGGCCAGGAAGAGTGAATGGCTATATTCCCGGGTTTTATGTAAATACTGGTCAGTCATATATTTGTGTAAGACAAGGAAATACAGCCATTCATCATCAAGAGAAGGCAGGAGCATTGAAGAAATTCCTTTTCTGGCAGGGTTTATAGAGGGAGAAATTTAGGAATCAGAACTACAAGCAAAGAGAGAACAACCCAAGCCATTTAGGAAGGGGTAGAGTTCAAGCCAGCAGATGCCTTAGTACCCAAGACAATTTCTTTCACAGAAGAAACCCCTCTCTCCTTTTGGAATCAACATTAATCACTTAGGTAGAAAGTAAACAAAGAGTGTTAAAGGGTGAGCTCTTCTGGACTTTTTTTTTTTTTTTTAAAGATGATGATAAAATAATAAACAAGCAGGCAGCCTCCTTTTTCTTTCAAGTCCCATTTGGAATATGTTCCACTTCTAGCTTTGTAACTCTTTGCTGAAGAAGTTCCATTTAGTTCAACTTCATTTCACAATTCAAAAATATTTACAATGGGAAAGAGTATTCTCCTTACTGGTGTGTGTCTCTGTTTATAATTTTTCATTTTTTTTGGAGGCTGCCTAACTCAGTTGGATATTAGCAGGGCCCTTGATTATATCTTTCCCTTCCGACCTGTTTTAGGTCTTCTGGTCACTTTGCTGTTTACAGTCTGAATAGAAGGCGATCTGGGAATTAAACTCAGATGAGAGCTCCTTGTTCTTGAAGCAGTTTCCGGCTTAGTCTACGAGAAAGTGGAATCTGTTGCTTAGATTTAGAGTTGGCGGCTCTCTGTGGACTCAGTTCATTTGTCCTGCCCCTCCTTGTCACGCACATCTTATTGGGGGTTCATGTGCCCAAACTCATGACCATCTGCAGATTCCTCTTTGAGGGTGCCCCCCTGCCCCACATTTGCAGCCTCTTGAAATGGCAAGTCTGGAGGCTGTCTCGAGGCCAGGTTTCGCTCTCCCAGTGCTACAGGCTTGGTTGAGGCTTTGCAAAAACTGTCAATAATGTCAGTGCCAGGGACTGTTGGAAATCTTTTTCAGAGCAAGTTGAGGACCCTTGGTACCTTTCATAGAAGCCAGAGTGGTGTGCAGGCTTTTCACTTTGCACTGCAGCCAGAGCACCTGTTCAGTGAGAGGAATCAGCTAAATTACTAGACGTAATTGATGTTTGTGCAAAACATAGAACATTTGTTTTTCTCTCCTTGTGGTTAATGCTCAGCTTGATAATTTAAATGAGGCTTTTCCCTCGCTCTTCCCATCTCTCTTTACATTCTATTACACATATTTTTTTCCCTTTAGCCTTTGTCTCTTCGGCACTAACAGTTGTTAAATGTGTCTTAGGGTAACATATTTAGGAAACAGTTTCCATTCAAGATTGTAATGCTACCTGGCCTCTTTCTACAACCCAAGCAATGAAGTGCAGATATGATACAGTTATCTTCCCCGAATTGAGTCATTTTCAAGTGTATGCATGTAATATATAGTTTTTAATAATCTCTCTGCTATAGAGCGTAAACTGGCCTATGAACAAGGACAGCCTGATGTAACTCGCTCCCCTGTAAACATGGCTTGAGCGGAATCAGCCAATTTCAAGGCAGATTAGTGTCAGTGCAGAGACACCAGGATAAATAGGTGACAAACATCACTTGAAGAAAAGACAAATCATGAGGAGATTCTTTTCCAGGACATGAGGATACAGTTGAGGTGACCAGAACGGGCCTCCCAGCTCCCTATCGTCACTGTGGAGCAACATGCTAAAAGGCCTCGTGGCTGCCTGGCTGGTTTGTTTTTAATGAAAATAAAATCTGGTTGCTTTTAAAGGCTCATTGTGGCCACAGAAGCAGCAAGTAGAATTTGAACACCCTTCCCAGACAGGGTTTGTCTGACTAATTTCTTGCCAACCCATATTTTTTAATGAGTTCCTGCATGAGCCAAGGAAGGAGGTCACTGGAGTGTTGAACCTCATCGTTGCACGTGTTATGTACCCGCCGTGGTTCGTCCCGTTCTGGTGACTTTGTCGTGTGCGCGTTGGTCTGCGGCCCGATGCCCGCCACCGTGGGGCCTGTGGTCATCAGTTTACTGTCTTTTCTCAGCATCTCCTGCTGCCTAGATTGTTTTTCTGGTTGTTATAGAGTGGCCGCCCCAGAAGAGAGGCACAGTCCTCCTGTCTTAAAAGGGCAGGTGGCAAAGACCAGGAAAAAATGGATGACACTCTCGTAGTGGTATAGAGCATAGATGCTGCTAGTAGACAGTTTCAAGTGTAAAATGCTTGATTTTCATACCTCTAAAAATCTTACGGATTATTTCTGCTACCTTTCTCTCTTCCCTCCCCCCCCCCCCCCCCCGCCAAGCATACAACTAGGTCAAGAAGTCTTCTGAGAGTCCTGAAATAACTTCCAGGTTTCTTTGGAGGCCAAGAGGCTTCTACTTTGACGACTTCCCTGAATTTTCCAGCAAAAGGAGGAGATGAGGACAGGCAGAGAAGAGGAAGCAAGTGCATGGTTTGGTTAAGCACGTCATGAAGCGTTTGTCTGCTTCAAACGTGTGAATCATTTACGTGGCTATTGAATGCTGTTAGGAATTAAGTTAGAAAATTAATCCATATCCCTTAATTTTCCCCTGCCTTCCACATTTTGGTAAGACACAGGTGAAAAGAAAATGTGATCTCTAAGAGGTGTGTATCCTTTTAATCTACGTTTGGTATATCCATTTAATCTACGTTGACATACAGCTCTGACAATGTTCTGCAAGAAATAATCTGGTAGATCCTTCCATGTCCATGTATGATTACATCTAGTCATCTCTGAGAGACAGTTGTTAACTCTTAGAATTATTTTTCCAGAAACAGAGACTCTGCAGTGTTCTTTGGTAACGCACTGACATGCTTAAAAGCATTAACTTATAAAGACAAAGTTGTCTCTAATTTTTAATACAAATTCTTCCCTTAATACCTAATTTTGGAAGGAGCGCTCTTGGTTCCCTCTCTGAACGGAGAGGCTTCGCTTTATGGAGTCGATATGTTTCTTTAAGATCGGTGCAGTTCTATAAATACAAGGCCATTGGAGCTATTTTCCCGTTGAATTGGATCGTAAAATTGAAAATCACCTTTAAACCACTCCGTACATTTAAGACGTATACATTAATGGATAATAATTATTTTGGGGAGAGGGGTGGTAAAAATAGTCATCAATTAACAACACTCCAGGGATGCCTGGAATACAGTAGCACTAGGTATGTTCTCGTGGGTCTAGATGCGTGGGTAGAGCACCGTGTCCTACATTTTTACATTCTATTCATGGTTTTAAGCCCTTCCTCAATCTCAGGCTTTTAGCTGTTCTTTCTAAAGACGGATTTATGAGGTCTGCTCTTTCATTTTACTCAATAGCCCTAATTAGGGCTGGAGATGTATTTGTTTACCATCTTTTGTTTAGCTCTTTATAGGAAAGGCTAGCTTGCTTCTCCAGATTTCTAGGCATGAGGTGCCTTTAAAAGCCATTACTGTGAGCAATTATTTCCATAATTGCAAATCTTTATATAGTGAGTTTTATTTAGGCAGGCTCTATTCTCAATTAAGCATGATTGAATAAAACAAAATACCTGAATTTGAGCAATTCCATGAGTCAACCAAAAAAATTCAGAAACAAAAAGAAACACTGTAAACATAATATTTTTTCAGTCCAGCGGCATGAGAAGTCACATTTAAAAAAACTATATGCACTCTTGGGGCGCCTGGGTGGCACAGCGGTTGGGCATCTGCCTTCGGCTCAGGGCGTGATCCCGGCGTTGTGGGATCGAGCCCCACATCAGGCTCCTCTGCTGTGAGCCTGCTTCTTCCTCTCCCACTCCCCCTGCTTGTGTTCCCTCTCTCGCTGGCTGTCTCTGTCTCTGTCAAATAAATAAATAAAATCTTTTAAAAAAAATAAAAAAAAAATAAAAAACTATACCCACTCTAGCATTAGTTTGATGGGGATTTTGATGTCAGTCCGATTTTTCTCTTTGAGTGATCTGCTTTCCATGGGAGTCTTCATCTCAGCAGTTTTACTTACCCGCTACCCAAAGCGCTAAACATACCAGTGAACTAAGCTGCCCCCAAAATGTAATTTCATTTTATGCCATATAATATCTTTCACTGATTTATCACCATCCAGATGTTCTTATGGGACTTAACTTCTAGCCACAGATCTGAAATATTTAGGGCTAGTTGGTGCTTTGGGCACAGTCTCAATTTCTCTCATGGAGAAGAGAATTACCTTTTTCATATTTGGGGAATGGTATGATTTTAAAGGATGCATTAACTCCATAAAATCTGCCCCCCACCCCACCCCGTAGTTCCTTTCACCTGTCTTGGGTAGTGGATGTAGTATTAGGTCTGGTGTCCTTGTTTGATTCATCCCAGGTCCATTATGAAACTGTGTGTTGTCTTTGTGATTTTCAGGTACAAAAAAGATGCCATTCACAGATTTTTACATATGGCCTGATACTATTTAGAATTTATCCGTACCTTAACTTGGTGATTAACTACCATTCTTTATTTTGGAGGAATTGATATTTCCAGATCCCAAACTGCTTTCCTGCTCACCTTGAACTTGCTGTTGATGCTATTAGAAATGTGAAGATGAGCGCCTGGGTGGCTCAGTCAGTTAAGCAACTGCCTTTGGCTTAGGTCGTGGTCTCAGGGTCCTGGGATTGAGTCCTGCATTGGGCTCTCTGCTCAGCGGGGAGCCTGCTTCTCCCTTTCCATCTGCCTCTTCCCTTCCCCCTGCTCATGCTTTCTCCCTCTCAAATGAATAAATAAAATCTTTAAAAAAAAAAAAAGGAAAGAAAAGAAATGGGAAGAAATTAAGGGTATGAGGAAAACCATTTTTGCTCTCTATATGGCACAATAGGAATGAGAGAGCTGCTTGGGTTCCTGTCAGAGAGTCCTTGACTTTCATATTTTATTGAGGTTAACTTAGAATTTCCATTCAGTAGTTCATATCATGGGTGAGAAGCAGGAAGTTGTACTCACTGCCTATTGCCGTGGATATTGTGTGAAGCTGTTCAAATTGTAGCCCATTTTTGTCCATGTTCATTGAGGGATGACTTCCTCCTAAACCAGGGAATATTCTTTATCTGATCTGCTTTTTCCCCCACAGTAGAATAAGTAAAAGACTTGCTGCTAGGAGGACCCTCGGACCACCCTCTCACCATTACCGCCACCTCGGCTCTGCCTCACGGTCCTCGAGTGCCTCCGATGCGTCGGACTCCTCCTTACAGTCTTCACGTGCAGCCTCCTGCTATTCTAGTAGTAACTTGGTTGATTCATTCATTCCGCAAATATTGAGTACCTACTAGACACTAGGAACTTCACATGAGGTCCTGTAGCTAGCAAGCGAGAGCAACTATGAAAATTGATAACAAGTTGCTTATCAGCAGTAAGTATTAGTAAATGCTGTCAGTTGGGAAGCAAAAAGAAATCAGACGTTAATTATGCCCGTTAAATTTCTTAATGGTTGAGTTTTATACTACGAGAGGCAAGACTGGCAATGTTTGGAAGGTGACGAAAGACATCTTATCCATGAAATAAAAACGTTCAGTTATTGCATTTAAAGGTTACTAACTCTTAAATAACTTAGGGAATATATAAATCTCAGGAAAAGTGGTGCAGCCAGCCACGTGGACCGTGCGGGCTGTGCTCCTTTTCCTGAAAGGACTGAACTGTAGACAGCCAGCTTAGCTGTAAGGACATCAGAAAGGGAGTGGTTCATTTTCAGTGAGCCTGACTCCCTAGTGTTTAGAGGCCATGGATTTAGGACAACATGGTGACTCCTGGATTCCAGTCACCTCGAAAGTTTGAGGTTGCTTCAGAAAACAACTCCAGCAGTGCTCTTGGCTTACTGCCCGGTTCATTGGTCTCTTAAGGACAGAGTTCTGTTTTGTAGACTTCCTAAGGGGATTCTGATTAGTTCTGTGGGGAAAATCCTAATATTCCCAGAGCAGCCTCGAACTCTGTAGTATTCCCATGGAACTAATTGGAACCTTTGGGAATGTTTGCATGTGGTCATTCCCTAGAGATGTGTGACTCCTCATGCACATTGAGGCTGCCTGGATCCATGGTGGACTTTCTTCTGGAACGGGGCCCTCACCTCTCTTCCAAGGCATAGATTAAATGTGCAGCTCAGTAGTCCTCAGACGATCAATCTGTATTTGACCTGTATCTATCATACCTGATTTGCTCTATCTTCCAGAGTTGGTGGCTAAAGGAATGAAAATACCCAATTTATCTGTGCCTTATTGATTCATTAAATAAAAGACATACTTCTTTCTAATTAGAGAAGAGCTCTCTTCTCCCACATAAAGTCCTTATTGGTAATAAGCAGTTTCCGTGTCTATCAAATAAGGTACCAACTGATTTTTCCATGGCAGTGCCGAGGCCCCACTTAGAGATCCTTCTTCTCCTTCGTATCCATTCTGCCTTTGCTTTCCAGCCCTGGTATGACCCATGCTGGCCTTCAGGGAGCAGGTGCTCTTAAGGGCCATCCTGCAGAGTGCCCTCCCTGTTCTTAACAAGCAACAAGCATTTCCATCAAAGCTCTCATTCATTGGAAAGACATCTAAGAAGCAAGTTCACATTAAAGAGTGAGGAAATTATATCCCTCATATTCCCATTGCTTTGCCAATGCCTGGTACATAGTTATGCACAATTATTATTTTTATATCCAAATTATTGTTTCATCAAAACCTGATACTTTCATATTTCCTTATTTAGGTATTTAAGATGAACCAGCATTTTTGGCCAAATTAATTATTTCTTCATTTTGAGTTGTTTTGAACTTAGCCGAATTTATTTGGACATTCTCTTTGGCTGCTACATTTTGGGGCGAGGGTCATTCTTAGGACAAGGAGTACTTAATTTGCCTTAAGCTAGCTTCTCACTTTTTCTCAGAAAATACTTAGTTATGAGACCCTTGGATTTTTGCTTAGCTGAATTTTAAAGGATAAAAATTATTTATCCTAGTTCTTTGTTACTAGCTCATATATATAAATGTTATATACATGACCTTCTTTTTAAACTTTAGATGTCCCGTTGCTTTCCTATAGGAGGGAATTAAATTTTTGATCAGGGGAACTTAGGACTCCTGTTGTTTTAACCTTTGAGCCATAAGGAATCCTACTAACTAGATTATAGTTATTTACAGCTGTTTCCTTGAAAAGCTAATCTTCTATTCATCTGTTGTTTGAGATGGAATGTGGATTTATTGACATTGATCTGGGCAGAGAGTAGAAGAGGAGAGGAACAGAAAGAGGAAAAAGAGAATGAGGTCACTTATTTTCACTTTTATGTTTTTTATGTTAAGATCTTCCTAAGTTTCTTAGAAATCATGCTTAGTTTCATTCTTATTTATTCATTCTTGGGGGCTGGATGAAAATAAAAATAACATTTCAAAATTAACTCAAAGAACTTCTTTATCTGGACAATAACAGGGGAGTCACTCATATATTCCCAAATATTATACTCTAGGGCCCCTGGCAGAATTCAGTGGAAAATTACTAGGTTGAGCAACACCAAAACATTTTTGGCTTAACTTTCTAAACTGGTGAAAGATATGTAATATACAAGTCTTGAAGTCTTCAGGAGGCTCCTGTTCTGCTCTCTAAACACTTATTAAGTCACTTACTATCTGTAACATTCTGTCTTACTTACGCTAAAGTGAACAAAATAATCCCAGTCCCAGATGAACTTAAATTCCTGTGCAGATATATTGAAGGATGTATAAATACTACTAGTTTTAAGATACCTCTTAAACCCACCAGTTTCTGTTGAGTACCTGCACTATGCCAGGCTGGGTGCGAGGTGGATGCCGGGGCACGTCGACAGCACGTAACACTACACTCATTAAAAGGTGAAAATGGACTTGTAAGTGATTACTGTGCGACTCTGTGAGAGCTACGACCAGTCTGTCTTTGCAAAAGCCTTTAGCTTGTCTTTTTCACACTCATCTTCTACTTACAAATGATACATTTTTACTCCTGTACTTAAAATGAGACTTCTGGGCCACCAGGGTTGTCCAGGTACATGCAGAAAGTGATTCTTTCTCTCCCTTTCTTTGAAGAGCTAAAATCTGATGTGCTTTCCATCTCTGATTCCCTTTCACTTGTTTGCATTGACCTTGACGGACAGAAGTGATCTAAGGAGAACCGACCACATGCCACGGACATCCTTTTCTGAGTATCGAGCAAAGATGTTTCGGCAGCTAAAATGATACAAAGAGTTCTGGTTCTCATGAGGCCTGGGACAACAAGTTTGTCTCTTAAGATGTAAAAGGATCTGTTTTGCCTGCACTGGGGACCTAGACTCGACTCTGTTCCTATTTACACGCGGAGGCAGGCAGCTGTACCGGTGGAACGTGAGTCTAAATCACAGGGTGTTATAACATATGAAACTTGAATGTGGCAACTGTTATTGTCTGCAGTAGTGAACTGTCTGGGGAAATTCAATCCCAGCCCTGGGCCCGGCGGTGGGGGTTCCTACAGCACCGGGTCACCAGTGTAGATGGCTTTGGAACTTATTTTAAACCGTTTTTGTTGGAACTGAAGTATAATTCTGTCCTGCAGCTTAATCAGATATTCAAGGTGCTCTTGACTAGTGGAATGTTTTACTGTTTTTGGCTGGTGCCATCCCTAAAGGCACACTGTGTCTCAGTTGCTCTGTGTTATTTCTTCATACGTCTCAGGGGTAAAGGACCAGGATAATGAATAATCTCTCAGGATCATATCACAGGGGGAATGAAACTTTAGCAGGTGGGGAAAGAGGTAGACTAAATTATTTCTAAAGTCTCTTTCAGTACTGTCCGTGAAACAGTTTACCCTGTGTTCATTTGTTCCAAGGTGAAAAATGTGATGTCCTGGAAGCGATTAATGGAATTTTGGCACATGAGCGAGCGTGCTGGGGAGGAAGGAGCTGGGCTGAGTTACATGGGCTGGCTGGCTCTGTTGTTCACAGCCTGAATTGCTCAATTTTAGCTGGATCTTGCTATAACTGTAATAAGATCTATTTTGTACACAAACACACATCTTAAAAATGTCTTGTTTGAAGTCATTTTCCAGTTTTACCCCAGAGCACAAATTTACAGTAAAAATTATTCTCAATATACTAGCTCACTGCTGAGATTAGGAAATTCCCTAGGCTTTCTTTTTCCCCCCAACATGATGATTTTAAGGTCAAAGATTTCTATTTGGAAAGCAAGAAATTGACCTAAAAGCCATGCTTTTGGGTGTACACAGCTAATGGAATGGTATAGCATATGTGTGTGCAAGCTTGTCTGTCTGTCTGTCTCTGGGTCTCTCGTTTTTTTGTGAAAGGGTGTGAGTTCTGTCTACCTTAATGCCTTGTGGTTGCTCATTCCAGTTTATCATCATTTAAAATAATAATGAAAAGAAGATCGCTGCAAGGGAAGTAAATAGCAAAAGAAAATGAGTTTAAGGTATAGACCCCGCTCTCGTGCAAATGTCCTTAATTTTTAAATTCAAATACAGAATTTGGTGTATTACCACACTTCTCCCTAAGTGGAACACTCCTCATGGTGTTCATATGGTCTTGTCAGAGATTTAACTTGTAGAATTAAGGGTCTTCAATTGCAGTGGCAGTTGGTAACTGAAAGGAGCTCTTTAAATTGTAATTTCTGTGTAGCTATATAGACTTGTCAAGTACTTTCGGGAGTGTGATTATGCAGTCCTCTAATACACCTTTCTGAGGGGCTGAGTTATTGTTCAAGTCCTCATCAAAGGCCTATAAAATCAGCCTTGAAGGTCCAGGAAACACTATGGACAACGGCAAACTGTTAAGAGATTTATGGATAAAGACTTTTATTATAAATATTCTGAGTTGTGGTTGATTAAACATTCTACCTCTTCTATAGTTGAAATACTGTAAACAACTGGGGAGAGTTGGATTGACTAATAAGTGAAATCACTGAGTGACACAAAGGTCAGAAGCACAGCTTAGCGGTTAAGGGGAAGCATGTAAAAAGTTTTGCTGGAAGTGAATCAAGGGCACAGCCTCTTTGGTGGATGAAAGCATTTTAACTGAACAATTAATTTATGCTGCTTTTTTTTTTTGGACTGAAATTTCCAAGTCCTTTGCTGATTTCTGTTAAGGGTGGGTTGCGGGGAGGGGGAAGGCTGGCACTATAACCTGTGGCTTTCAAATTTTTTTCTATTCTGCATAAAATGATTTTATTTAAGGATGATATGCTTTTTTTTTTTTCTCTTTTCCTATTTCTTTCTTTCTTTTTTTTAAGACCAGGTCCCATATAGTGTAGCATTCTTGGGGCTTCTTGCGCGTTGTGCGTGTGTAAAGAGGACACAGTGGCATAGAAACAAAGAATTCAGCAGCAGACCTGGGGTGGAATGCTGGTTCAGCCACTAGCTATTTAACCTTGGGTAATAATAATGATGATGGTAATAGCCTCTATTTATTACTTATTCTGTGTCAGGCTCTTTGCATACATTTTCTCTACTTTTCTTAGCCAGGGAGGTTGTGCCTTGCTCAGTATCTGTAGCTGCTTACCAGGGGAGCTGGAGTTCCAGTCCAGCTGTGTTGGTCTCTAAAATGCATGCTCTTTCTTCTCTATCAAGATTACTCACGCATTTTGCAGCACAATATCCACATAGATAAAATAGCGCCAATGTTAATACTTCTGGAACTGTTGGGTAGAGAGGTTATGTAGAGTTCATGGCATCCAGGAGCACAGAGAAAGTGGCACTTCTGATCAGAGCCACAGTATGATTTACGTAGCCCCAAGCACTTCTGTCTTCATGGGCCTGTTCCTTCATAAAAAAAAAAGAAAATTAAATTAAAAATTCTGTCTTAGGACTGTGTTGGTATAAACATGAGTATAATCAAAGCTGGATTCTATTCATTTTTTTTCTTTTATTAAACAAATTAAAACATTATGTGGGCCCTAAGCACTTGGCCTACTGTGCCCAATTATAAGTCGGCTCATAGCATCGCAGGGTGATTCTCAGCCTCAGAGCAATGGCTTTTTCTTTTGTGGGTCATGCTGCTGTTCTGTCCTTTCACTGAAATGTGAATTTTCCTCCACAAGTGTGTATGGGTGAGTGTGTGTATTTGCTGGGAAAGAAAATCTGTCATCGTTGGTGTTAGCTGGACAGATGTTGTCAACAATGGATGCTTATAAGGATGGCTCTTGACTGATTAGTCTGGCTTATGCCATTCATCATTTATTTTTTCTGGTATTTGACTTATCTTAGAACTTTCAAACCACTGAAACTTCTTTATAGAAAGGTCTGGAGTAGTTTCTCACTTTTTTTCCCCCCTCTACTGATTAGAACTGGCAGCTGATTTTGGCCTCGCGTGGACCCCTTCTGGGTCCTCTCTGGATCGGAAGCTGGTTCCCAGAGCAGCTTCTTCTTGCCTGGTACCGCTCAAATCCACAACCAACAAGTGGCTCTAATCAGCATTTCTCAACATTCAGAATGAAACTCACGGTTACTTCACACTCTGTGGATTTGTGCCCAGTCTGCATGCACAACAAGTTTGACTCGTAACTAGTTTAATGACTTGGTGTTTTGGTTGGTTTGGATCGCACACTTCTCTGGGAGAGGTCTTCTTTTGCACCTTCTCAACACCTAAGGACTTAATAAATTCTTGTTGATTGAATGAAGGAATGAGGGGCTGGCAAAGAACCAGTCAGTTATGTCAAAGGTACCAATTTGATTGTGTTTAGACTCAATCCATTAAAAAACCAGTCATTTGGGTAAGGCCCCTACTCTCTCTCCAAAGTTCAGAATTTGAGGGAGACCTTGTGTAATCTTATCAGGACCCAGGCTATGTTCTTTGATCAGTTAAGGGAAAAAATACCAACTGTCAGGCATAACCCAAGATTTTGGGAAGGCTTCCACAGCCATGTCTGAACCCCAGCGCTCCAAAAAGGTTTTATCCCTCCTGTGGATGGCAGACAATATGCTTGCTGATGCAGCCGGTGATATAATTAAACTTTTGACCACATGCATGACTTTAAGCGAAAAAGTGGCTAAAGCTCTGTGTCTAACGTGATTGAAGGGTGCAATCCGATGCTGAGGCTCTCCCAACTAATCTCTCCTTTCAGAGTTCTCTAGAAACAGCCCTTCTGGGGGTCCACAGTTTACAATAAGACCCTTTTATACTTAAAATGTCAGCAGAACGCTAAGACCAGCTCTTCCCGATACACGAAGGGGTAAGCCTGTCCATTCTTTCCTCTTGACATTCGGTCTAATTCTATCTCAGATAAGTGGGTCTTGGATGTAATCCAGCTGGAGTGGGGCATCCTAAAATTTCCCCGTTGCGGTGTGCCATTTGGATCTAACCCTTATCGTTAAAACTTCACTGGGCTTTCTCTATCCGAAAGGGGAACATAGCTCTTCTTTTCTTGGCCTGCAGTAATATCCGATATTTAGATTTCATAGGAACTATGAAATGTTGTTCATAGACAAAACAGCCCAGCCGAGAAACTGACTTCATCTGGGAATGGCAGATTTCCCGTTTTCCCAGGCTCCTTTCTCAAGCAAGGTTTGAGTTTTACCTTCACAATCGACTTGCTTCAGAGTGACCAGGTGGCCGGGGTGCCTCTGAAAACCCCCTCAGGGCCTGAGGAAATCTGTATTGGCACTGATGTTAGTCATTTTGCAGGTGAAAGGTATTCTGATTTCCATTTCACAATCTGGTCTGCTGCCAGCCGAGGGTGAAAAACTGGGGCAACTGGCACTGGATCTGTTTGAACTAAGAGTGGAATATACAACTTGGTGTTCTGGTAAAATTCTCTGACTAACACCTAGATAGGTGGGCAGGTCGTAACAGGGTTCTGTGTTTTGGACCGGAGATAACCCTGGAATGTGAACCTATGGAGCGAGGGAAGTTGATGCGTGCCGTGATAGAACTATCACACGGGGAATCAGAGGAAGGGTTTCATCCCACTTCAGTATTGTACAATCCAAGCAGTCCTCCTGAGATTCTGTAGGAAGGGGGCCTAGCGTTGGGGGGGTTAAATGACAGTAAGGCAAGTTCTGCGCTCATGTTCCCTCATCTTCATGAGCTAAAGAACTTGGAGATGAACAGCTTTGTGAGAGCCTTTAGGAAAAACCATTGTTGTCCTTTCCTATCGCTCAAGTCTACTCCAACCTGATAGGTAAACAGATTGTTCATTGATAGAGTCATCTATACAGCCTTTATTTTCGTGAGTAAGCTTATGATCAGGACAGTATCTGAATTAGTCTTTTCTAGGACAATTGAAAGAAATGTCAGCGTAGTTCCTGATGATGTATTTTTAATGTAATTCTTTTGTATTTGGCATGATTCAAAATTGATTTTATGAATACGGCTGCAGATTAACCTTTCGGTAACAGGCTGGAAAAATGATCACTTGAAAACATAGTGCCCCCTAATAGCATTTTTTGTAGCAATCAGAGATAATCTGCTTGTGTGCAGTCAAGTTATTAGCTCATTTCCTTAAGCCGTTTCCTAAACTTGTTATCTGATTGCCGAGATGGTCCCACTTATTGGATTGAGGGATAGTTCCTTTACTGAATGTAACTTTTCTCAGTTAAAAAGAATATGATACCGACCATAGAAATGGACATTCTGTTAGAGTACTGTAGTAAGAATAGGAGAGTAGAAAACATTCTTTGAAAACAACCCATTTTGTACCATGCAATGCCTTTGGACAACGGCACGTCTGTTTGAGACGAGTTCTGGGCTGTCGTAATTTCGGGTAGGTATTCTTGGGTGAGTGTTTAACACGATCATTCAAGTTACTGTTTGCCTGGCATTTCTTCCTTAAGGAAATGAGGCAGTTCACAGAAAAGAAATTAAATAAATCTCTTCTTTTTATTGCCTTGGAGATTTCCAGGAAAACTTTTATTTCTGGGGACCACTAAGTATATTTGCTACTGGCAAATGCTGATGTTCTCTTAACTAAATGATTTTGGAAACTGGTAGAAGTAGGTCATGCTAAATTGGCGGAATCCTAGACCAGTGTCTTTTTCCCTTTTGATCTCTCCTTCCCTGATATGTTGAATTTTTACTACAACTTTTAATTTCTTTGATCTGGTTTTCTTGGTGGGCTGCAAAGTCCTTGAGGGTGGGGACTGTGTGCTGTATTACTGGTTTGTATTGTGCGTAGTAGGTCTAAAATAGAGTGTTTTATAGTTTTCAGGATCTCAGAGATCAAAACTCACTTGCATGGGGAAAAAAGTCCAGCAAAATTTACCACATTTTTACCAACTTATGCAAATATTAATAGAAATAATAAACTCTACCTAACAAAGTATCTCTAACATTTTATGAACTAATAGGTAAAAAGGAGTCTACATATGTTCAAAAGGTTCCTAGGAAACTGGTTTTTTTTCCCCTTTGAAAAATATAGTATGTGTCCCGGGGACCTCAGAACAAGCCAGACCTTCTGGGGAGGTATATCTAGTTGGCTTTCTGTACTTTAAATGCAGCTGAATGTTCTTAAAAATTTTGCTGGGGTCAATCTGTTTATAAAATAAGATATTTTTCCTGATTCTTCAAGATCACTTCCTGTCTGTTGAGAGAATTTCTTACAGATTATTTTCACCCCTCGGATCTTTTTGATTAACCACTTGTTATATTTATACCTCCAACAGGGGACCAAAGGTAAATTCTGTTTTTATTCTTTGTTGCATTTGAAGAATTAATGGGAAAGAACATCAGGCACTGTAGGAAATGATTTTTCATGTTAGCATAGCAAAACAGAGCAAGTGCCCTCTGCTGTGGCTTTTTACCATATTAGACGGGGATGTCCTTCAACGTCTTTGGTGATGATGGGCATAAATCAAATTGAGAACAGTGGTATGTAGTGAATTTAGCACAACTGCATTTTTTAATATGTAAGTAGGCTTAGGTTTTTATCTCCCTTATCTTAAGCCCCGTCAAGATCAAACTCAAGCAAGCATTCACATCCACAATTGAATCTCACCAGCCTTTTTCTTTAAGTTAACATTAGTTCAAACTCTCCCCACTGCTTCTGTCAATAGATCTTTTAAAGGCAGGCATTAGAGTTAAGTTTGCCTTAGTCTTTTTCCCCCCTTCCACAGCTTCAGGCCCAAGGGCTTCTTTTAATAGGCATTAGTTAAGGCCCAGAATTGAGTAGACATTTGTGAAGGAGACTTGAAGTTTGGAACAGAATTGGCCTTTATAGTTTTTCCATGGGGGGAAAAAATCTTCTTATGAGAATAAAGGCTGCCTACTAATCTGCTACCATCTGGAGAATGGAGAAGCCAGAGGTGGTTGGCACCAGGTCACATCCCTTATGTAAAGTGTCAAATTCTTTTCATATTAATGGCATATTGAGCTTAATCTAAAGGGGTTTGGTATCAGTCAGAGCTTACTTATTGATCTTTTTTTTTTTTTTGCAAGGGAGGGGTCTTAGTATTGTTACAATATGAGAAAAAGATAGTATCCAAAAAAAAAAAAAAAGAGGTTTAGATTCACGAAGGACTTTCCCTCCTACTTACACGTCACTTAGCATTTAGTGATGTTTGATGCCGTGATAAAAATCCTCAGAGTTTTTCCAGGACATTGTTTTCTACCAGGCCTTATTAAGAAAAGTTTGACTTCATCTTAAATTCAGTAAGAAGGCCAGTTGATAGCGGTCATGCTTATCCCCACACCTGAAATAAAGTAGTTGTGAGCCTGAGATTCTCTTTTTCTTCTAGATTGTTTTGTACACATGTGCATGTGGGTATAAATATAGATGCGTGTTTTTGTGCTTTAGGGTATAATAGAACGGCTAAAATCATACCGAGTCTGATGAGGCTTCTGCTATGGGCGTGGTAAAGAATAAAAATCCCCTACGTTTTGATTATGAAACCTTCAGCTTCCTTGGACACAGGGCCAAACAGATTGCAAATGCCTTGACAGCTCCATTCAAAGCAGAGGCTTATTCCCCAAACTGGGATGGATTGATTTTGTTCATTCTAAAACAGTTCTGCTCTCCCCTCTTATAAATAAAAATAGACCCACACGCTCACTTTCAGACCTTTTGATAGGTAAAGGTTGAACTCACTAAACCACAGCATGGAAGCCCAAATAATCATGTTATTCCTGGGGATAGACGTCTATAGTACAAGCTAAAAAAAAAAAAAAAAAAAAAGGCTGAGTAAAAGCCACTGTCGTATTATATATTGTCCACATAGGATGTTTTGGCACAAACACGCCTAACAGTCAATAAATGTGCGCTGAACAAATAAATAAAAGAATGAATACTGACCCTCTTTTTACCTGGACAGTCGTTTGGTTGCATCAGGAACGTGAAGAAATGAAACCTAAAAATTTCAGCAAAGATGATTAAATAAGCAACAAGCACTGAGATTTCTAGCTTTTGGAAATTGTTTTTAAATTCTGAAATGAGAGCATTTGTCCTTGGGGCCTGTATTCCACTGGTATTTCTTACCCCCCTGGTTTCATATGTAAACCAGAAAATGAAAACCAGACCAAATGACCCAAAGGAGATGAAGCATGTTTGTTTTCCCCATTATATTTCTCTGCTCACGCCTAGATGCCTTGCCTTCCTCTGTCCCCTGTGTTTGAAGTTGAGAGCTGGGAACAGACAAGAGATTGAGGTCCCAGGGAGAAGCCAAGTTCAGCCTGAGCTGGTGAACTCACTGAGACTGAGGGCAGATAACGTGAGCTAAAGATACTCAAGCATGGCATTTGTGCCAGTAGGGGAGAGACCCACTGGGCCTTTACAGACAGGTTTCTCTTTGGTTGTCTAGCCGATGGAGCCTCGCTGAACGTGTTGGCAGTTTTCCTTAAGGAAGCATCTCCAATTGGTGACAATGAGAATGAGCTTACACAGAAGCCTGTGTTACACAGGATTTTCTGCTGCAGCCCTTGGATGCTATGATTTTGAGGGGAATCATTGTAGGAGACAGTGAGCTGATATGACACAAGATCAGGGTGATTTTGTAAGAGCTTAACAGCAAAAGAAATGGAAAAGAACTGAGTGAAAAGGGAGGGAAGTAAAACGTTGGGAGGAACGGGAACGGGACGTCGCTGTGTGTATGGTAGTATCATGTAAAAGAGGAACAATGGGAATGCAAAACCGACTTTCGTCTTATATTTTGTTGGCAGTAAGTTCTGCCTTAATGTTTGAAAGCATTTTAATCCAGTGCCGTGGTGTCATGGGCCAAGAATTTAAATAATTACCATTAAGAATGTCATGATAAACTCTTGCCTTTAAAAGGGTAGTCAAGATTTCCTCCAGTGAAAAAGCGCTGTGTATGCCAGTGACTTAAGAATCTTTTTAGGGTCCCTTTTGTGTCCCCCTCCTCCTCCCTAACTTTCTGAACTTCTCACATGCAAAACAGCAATCAGGTTTGTATTCATTCTTTTCAGCCTGCTTGGAACTTATCTGACTGCACGGAACCGTGACTGGACAAAGATTGTGGCTTTGGGCACTGACTGTGCTATGACGGGACCTTTTGCTCCCTTTGTGAGCCTTACAAGAGACTTGCTTTGCCTGAGCTCTTTGCCCCTTCCTGGCCTCCTCCAAAGTGATCGGCAGGTTGTCTGGAGCTGGCCCAAGAGGCGGAGTTCAGCGCGGCGGCCAGCAGGGGGTGCCCTTGCCAGATAAGAACAGGTTTCTCTGTGCCAGAGCAACTCAAATCAGGTTCTCTGCCAGTCTGGCCTTTTTAGTCGATTTGGCCCCGGAATCGACCCTAGAAGCATTTTATTTTGCCCTCTCAGGTCCTGGCCCACACCTGTATGACTGTGCTGTCCACATGGCTGTTTTCAGTTTCTTTTTGTTGTTAACAGTAGGCTGTGTGCTTTGCTTTTGCTGCCGTCTGGTCACCTTTTACTTAGAAATTGGAGAGTGGTTTTCTTTCCCTCTCCCTGTATCTCAGGTCAAGTTGAAGGGCACAGTCACCTGCAGGGAACAGGACCGAGTGTGTTCATTGAGCATTTTGCTGTTTTACATGACCTAGCCATAAAGGAATGTCTATGGGAAAGGAAAAACCTGTTTCATAACGCAGTTGCAGAGCTTTGTTTTCTCTCATCAGGGTGACAGCCCTTTGGTTCCTGCCAGTGGGTATGCAAGGGGAAGGTGGGGAAACTGGATCATGAAAATTCCACGGGCTGGTGATTGCTCATTCTTTAGCCTTGTAGCCGGGAGGATACTGTCTGGTTCCCAGGGTGGCTCAGTACAGTATTTAATTCAGAGAGCCCAAACCTATGTGATTAGCATCTTATTCTTAAAAAAAAAAAAAGAAAGAAAGAAAGAAAGAAAGAAAGAAAGAAAGAAAGAAAGAAAAGAGGACGACCCTTGGCAATTTTAAGCAGCTTCCGCGTAGTCTGGTGGTAGGGGGTGTTTTGAGGAAGTGTTTTGAGTCTTGAATCTTGGATTCAGCGTCCTTGTTGACTGGACTGTGCTGGGTAATGCTTTCCCCAGACAGCGAGCCATCTGCGCAGGGGAAGTTCACAGCACACACCCCGGGCTTGTTACCACAATGTGGTGCTTCATTACTGAGCCTTTTCTTGAATGCCTGAGCCACTAGGTTCCTGTGCCCTCTGCCCCACGTTGGATTACAAGCCGCCCCGATGCTGGAGCGATTCCCACTCCGGCTGGGGCAGACACGAGAGCAGAAACCCTACAGCAGGTGCTGATTTTTTGCACGGCCTTCTGTGCGGGTGCCTATACCATCTTCCCCACTCACTCGTTCACTGCCCTCCCACCCCTGCTGCCCCGTGTTCCCAGTTCTTGGATTAGTTCTCAGGCTGCTGCAAATACTGATGTACTGTCTTTTGAATTGGGGGTGGGGGGAAAGCCCATGCAACAGGTTTCCCCCCCAGGAGGAATGTGAAATCACTGAGCTCAAATCTTAGTTGCCTTTCAAAAGTCTGCGTGCAGTGAGTCTATTTTGGCTTATTTTTAGCTGAAGCTAGTTATTTAACGGCATCAAGTTTTCTTTGTTTTCAAGCCCCTTGTAAGTAACTCTGCCGTATTTCAGCTGTATAAGGACATAGAATCAAAGCTGTTCACTATCTATTGGGTCTTAACTTTGTTCACATAAATCGACCTGTTGAAGCAAATCGTATATAAAATAGGATTATGAAATTGAATTTTTTGGGGGGAGGGGGGGAACTGACATTTTTTTGGTCCTCTCTTCCTACTCTTAACAAAAATCATTTCATTTCTGTACCCCCAACCCCCTTTCATTTTAAAAGTCATCTCTGGAAGCTGTCTTTCCCAGAGCCTCATTGTTCATGAATTATATTGTGAATCCATTTGGACACCGACCAGGAACTTGCTATAATTGCTCACATGCAAGTAAAAGCTTTCTCTGTGTATTAATTAGTTGATACAAGGGATTAAGATGATTACATGAAAGGCATTGCTGCTTCCTTCTGAATAGTTAGACCAAGGTAGGTGCCAAGGCATCATTTGATCCCATTTGCTCAGCATGTTCCCTTGATAAAGGCACAGAATTTGAACAGTGAGGTTTCCTGAGGCAGCAGAATATGGGGATCATTTGGATTCACTGTTTCTGTTGATGTGAAATGTGGGATATTAATCAAGGCTAATGACATGCACTGGGTTTGGAACAAACTGAAGGCCAGTTCAGGGCATGGTTCTCCATGTAATTACCGACTTTAAGGTACCAGGGTAATTACTAGAAATTAGAGGTCCTTCCTTTTATGGGTCTTGCCTCTCAGAAAGTGGAAACAGTTTCTTTAACCATTAGGAGGTAGCTTTCTGCTCAGAGTTTGTGTTAAACAGATACAACCAGCTTTTAAATAGGTCTCGATTATGTTGCATCAAGTTTCTGGAGGTAGGGCAAGAATCCGGGTAATTCTGTCCTATTTTTCTCCCTGTCAGAGATCTTTTAATGTTTGAATTCCAAGTGAAAATTAGTATATACTTGGTTAGGGAGGGGAATTTAATAGTTCATTGTCCTTCTCTAGCAGACCATTTCCTCTAGTATTGTATTGTTTTAAAAAGGTTTTAAAAACCACCCTTTATCCTTGAGAAACAGCGGTAGGTTGCTTCAAAATGTGTAAGCCTCTGAGAAGTGCAGTTGTCACTTTTTTGTTTTGGTTTGGTTTGGGGGGGCGGGGTTTGGAGGTGCCTAGCATCTCGCAGGCCATTCCTAGAGGTCAGGACATCCGCCACTGAAGACAGCTCCGAGGAAGTGAGGGTTCACCTCCAGAACAGCAAGCTCCAAAAGCCCGATGCTTGTTCCCTGGGATCTCTAGCAGCTAGGGGCACAGGCATATGGCCTACACTCACCAATTTGATTTCTCTGCCTGGGACTTAGAGCCCAGAGAGAGGGACACAGAGAATCGTGGACACTTGAGAGCTACCTGGCCCTGGCCTTCAGTGTCTGCTAACTGGGGGCAGGCGTGGCAGTGGAGTCTTGGGTCCAACAGCTCAGCAGGCAACATCCACGAGTGGCCAGAGCTATTAGCGTCCATGGCTGTTTTCTTAGGTTTGAGCCCATTTTCGGGCTCAAATCCCCTAGCAGAGTTTTTGAGAGAGTCCATTTTCTTACAGGAAATACCATTTCTGCTTAAGTTCACTAGAGTTGGCTTCTGTGGTGACTAGTATGAGCACCATCCTAAGTGTCTGTATGTCTGGAGTTAAGATGCTAAGGATAGACTTAATCATATATATATGTATGTGTAGATATCTGCTGCTAGAGACCACATGCATACCATGGATGCCTATATGCTTATGTATATATGTCTACATGCACGTGCTTATTATGAGGGAAAGGACTTGGTCTGTAGGTGGAAAAGAATCAGGATGGGAGAAACTAGTGACAAAAGTCATGCTTTCGGCTGTCCTGACATCTGTCCTTTGTAAGGACTCTCAGCACTGGTTGTCCTCACAGATCTGCTGCTGAGTCTAGAAACTGACATAGATTTGTAAAAATATGCAGGGCTTGCGATAGTTTTACGAAACTGGAGTTTCATTTTGTCGAAAAGATACATCAAAGTTTTTAAAATCATTTTTCAAGTAGTTGATTTCATCACAAGCCTCCAACTAGCAGATTCTTGCCTTATTTATGTTGGCACTTGTGATCCTCCCACATGTTAGAATTGATGTGTTCTCTGTCCAGGGCGACCTTGCTCGGAAGCACTTGGGCACATTCCTGACCTGAGTCTCAGGATGGGCAATGGACGAAGGAGTGATTGCATCTCTCAGCTGAGGTAGTCGAGAACTGCAGCTGTGGGCTGTGGGGTGCCCTGCAGTTTCCTTCTTCCCTTCGTCTTTACCCGTTAGTCGTCGTATCCGCGCAGCGATGCTCGTGGCCATCGTTTCACTATTCCTTCCCCTTCACTGTGGGTCTCAGTGGGTCCCCTCTGTGCGACTTCACAGGCTCTGCCCCAGCCCAGCTGCCTCCCAGTTCCCTTCTCTGGCTCTCCTTTGGGCTGTCCTCTCCCCGAGATCTTCGTCTTCCTTCTTTGTCTCTTGTGCTTCTCTTCCCCTCCCCTGTAGGAGGGCAGATATATAGATTATATCTGTGGGTATGTATGTATATATGCAAAGGGATATATGCAAACTTGAATATCAGTGTTAGAAACACACTCTTCACTCTAAGCCGCTTGCTGCCTTGCCTAAGAGCACACCCTTCCAGTGCCCAGTGCCACCATGTGTAGCCTAGAAATTCCACATTACACCTCAACCTAGGTTTTCCCTTGCATGCTCTTCATGGAGCCTGGCTATTGGCCTTTTAAGGTGAATGGATCTGTTACATTTGTGGGATCAAAGACAATGCTTCTGGAGCTCTATGTGGGAGTGTCTGACCTTCGTCCTCCCTTTCTTGGGAGGCTTGGGTGTCTTGGTTTCCGGCATCCCAGGAGTGGGGTACTTAGTCTCAAACTTTCTTTAGCTGGCATGGTGTTCTCTCATCTTTCCAGAATAGGCAGATAACTTGTTCAGGTCCTGGGGACTGAGTATGTGTACACACACGTATACAACACATATATTCCACTTAGAGCAGCAGGGTAAGCCCAAGGTCATGGACGTAAATGGCAGAAATGGAAGCCAGGGTTGTTAAGTTTGGTATTTCTTTTTTCATTATTCCCTGCAGGTTCCCCCCATATATTCTTTAAAAAAAACAAAACAAAAAACACAACTGATTACACGTTTTTTTCTTCCCTGAAATTTAAAGATTTATTTCATCTTTGGCAATAAAAGAAAGGAAGTGGAATTAGGTCTGTGGGGACTTTTTTTGTGCAGAGTATCAGTGACATCATGGAATGACCAGAGTCCTGTTTTTTATTAAAGGACACATGGCGGGTCGTGATATACATAGGACAACCCTTTCTCATCCTGCCTACTGCAAATAACACACATCTTGTTTTAAGTTCTTTTAAATGTTCTGTAAAAGTTCAAGTAGCCATTGAATAAAATTCTGCGGATTTTTAAAAAGCAAGTATTAACTGGTCAAATTCAAATGAGAACTTACAAAGGGTAACTGTAGTAAGAAGTTTATTGTGAACTCTAAATTTTTTTTGCTATCATTATTCTTGAGGGACCAGCCAAGATTAATTAAGGGAATTATGAAGGATTGCGTTTAGGGATGTACTTGGAAGTATTTATTGCATAGTAGGAATAAGGAATTTGATCAAGATTCTTTTCCTTAATGCTCTCACTTTCGTAAACCTAACTGGAAGAGACCCAAAGCTTAAAAGTGAAACGATATTGCAGGCAGTGTTTACCGTCTTCTGCTTCCCCTATGGTTGATAAAAGTTGACTGATAGGATTGGAAAGGAAGCTGGGAGTCTTTTTCGGTATGCGTGTGATGTCTCTAAAGCTGCGGTAATTTCGGGCGCTCCCTCTTGTGAACACTGACGTATGCGTGACAAGGAATGCAGCATTTAAGTATTTGCTTCTAAGTTTTAAAGTATCATTAACAAAAGCGTTGGAGATGATAGCTCTGTTTTGTTTTGTTTTGAAGCGAAACGATTTTATCGTGTTTTATTCCAAGCTCCTTTTAGCAAGCTGGAAACCATCTCCACTGACCTCGCCTTTTCCTTTACGTTTGAACTTTCCTGGCAGAAATGGCTTGTCGATAGAGTCCAAGCTAGTTCATTCCCTTTGTGTGTAGAGAATTAGACACATGAATGCCACAAATTAATCAAATGTAAGTCTAGAATAGAAGGCTCTCACGCACTAACACGACTGTGAAAGCCACTTTGAATAAGAGGGAAAGGACCCATCAAATATACATGAAAAATAGTGAGTTTATGAAGGCCCGGGGATTGTTGGGCTTGACTAGACCTGCATGCCACCACTTAGGGGGGCAGCAGCAGAGGGTGGGAGGGGGAGGACCACCAGCCCTGAGGTGGGGTTTTCTTTTTGAAATGATCTTCTTCCCTTGAGGGAAGCTTCTGGGAATATCAATGAACCCCTTGCCGAGGCAGGGTTGGAGGTCAAAGTGCAGGGCCAGCTGCCAGCCTTCCTGAGGGACAATAGCAGAGCCCTTCTGTACATATGACAAAAGGATATTTCCAAACAGTGTTTATAGACACTGAATGAAACAACAGTTCAATTAAAATATGCAGCATCATGTAAAATTAACCTTTTTGCCTCCCTCCTCTTTCTTAGAGTTGAAAATCAGTTGGTTTTGCTCTTATTTTTCTGA
The DNA here is from genome assembly GCF_024610735.1 of Ursus americanus. Lineage (NCBI taxonomy): Eukaryota > Metazoa > Chordata > Mammalia > Carnivora > Ursidae > Ursus > Ursus americanus. The sequence continues at coordinate 4,965,012 of NC_142131.1, forward strand.
TGTCACTCAACTATTTTGTGATTTACAGAACTTTAATCATTTAGCCACTTACATTATAAAACAATGATGCCCCCTTAAACACTTACAAAAGAATGCGATAAAGGGAGAAGTTTCCTTGCAGTACTTTTGTGTTCAATATACCTAGCTAATGCTTCTGTAAATTGGAAAAAACACCCGTTTCTAGATGGGCATAAATTATATATCAGATGTAACAAGTTTTCTTGTGCAAATGATGAAAACATAGTGTATCAATATAGTAATGTGTTTGAATTAAATATATACGCACAGGTATTTCCCAGAGAAACACTAAAAATCGAAAGCTGAACTATAAAAATATTAATAAGAATTAACCAAGTATTATGCTGAGATGTTCCAGATCTGGATTTGACACTAATGTAATTTATGTAAATATAAACAGAGATGAAATGGGAGAAGTCCTAATATTAATGTAAAAACAAAATGAAAACTTGGCTTTTAAGTCGCATAACATTGCTACATGTACTATTTTCCTGACTCTATCTTGATAAAATTGAAAGTTACCCATAAAAATACTACTCTGTGGTCTTTCAGTCCATATTTTTTGTTCCTGGTGTGGTTTAAATTTCATATTTTGTTTATTTTTTTTTAAATTCTCTTCGTCCTCACCCCGAAACCACAGAAGGTTTTCAGTGGAAGGGAGAGTATTATATCACACTTCCTGGTCGCTGCCAATTAGTTCCAGTGTGGACTTTCTTTGTGGCTTTCTGTTGGAACGATACCATATTATTGGTCTTCATGTTGGCCAGAATAGTTCAAGTTTTCCATCTTCTAGCACCAAATCCCTGTAAAGGTCACATACAACCTACCTTGGCCAAGCACACATGCTGGAGCGGTGGCAGGGGGCGGAGCGGTGTGGTTTCTTGGGAAGATGAGGAGGAGTGGCAAGTGTGGGCTTTTTATGTTCATCCTTAATAGTAAACATTTATGGAACTCCTCCAGCCAAAGATCTGATTCTTAGATCAGATGGTGATAAGAAATGAATGCTAGGTACTTACTATCATGTACCCTTAGCTCATTAATCATACTAAACCGAGAAAGGACCCTCAAGGAAACTAGACGAGGATGAGGATCAGAGCAAGAGGCCCCACAGGGACCCGCCTGAGTCGTTATTAACGGTACCGTCAGAAGACTTGGGTCAGACTATCCTCTGACAGAGAGCAGATCGGAAAACCAATCATGGTAAATCAGATGAGTATCTCAGCTGTGGTTCTAACCATCTTCAGTAGTGAGACATTTGACAAACATTCACTGGGTGCCTACAGTATTCTTTTGGGAGTACAGTGCAGTATATATCCTAATGGGAACAGGACAAACAGAATATCATTCATTAAAAGCAGGACTGATATAATTAATACCATCAAATAAATATCACATGCTGCTGGGATTTAAAGAAAGAGGAAGGGGCGCCTGGGTGGTGCAGTCGTTAAGCGTCTGCCTTCGGCTCAGGGCGTGATCCCGGCGTTAAGGGATCGAGCCCCGTATCACGCTCCTCCACTATGGGCCTGCTTCTTCCTCTCCCACTCCCCCTGCTTGTGTTCCCTCTCTCGCTGGCTGTCTCTCTCTCTGTCAAATAAATAAATAAATAAAATATTTAAAAAAAAAAATAAAGAGGAAGTCTCGTGATGAGGAGGTCAAGAGAGATTTCTAGTGGAGATGGGTGTGAAATATTGGGATTTTGAAATTCAGAATGGAGGCAAGGTTAGGAGCCCAAGCCAGAGGATACAAGAAGGTCTGCCTTTAACCATAGTTTGTCAGGTCAGTTTGCCTGGACCATCTTGGGCTGGGGCGGGGGGGGGGGGCTTATGCAGGACACTTGGGTAAATAGACCCAGCTGCTCAAGGCTGGGAAGTAACAGGTCCCGCAAAGTGTCCCTCTCCAACCCCCTCTCTAGAGATGGAATCCTTTGGGAGCACAGTGGTAGAGATGCTCTGAGTAGAGCATGGTGGAGGTAAACAGTGGCCCGTTGAGGAAGTGCTCGGACAATAGGCTGAGAGTTGTTTGTGCCAGAAATGGAGTGGGGAGCTCTGCTGACTTTTGGGCAGGACTCTGATGTTTTGCGACTTGCTCTTGAGAAAGTCATCTTGTAGGGAGAGACTGGACCGGAAAGGCCAGCTGAGGAGGGCTGTAGTAGCAAGACAGGGGCATGTGAGTTTGGATATGGGTTCTTAAAAGGAGAGAAAGGTAGGTGTCCCAGGACTTGGAAGAGGAGGCATCTGTGCACAGGTTGGGGGCTCAAGGAGCAGGTGGTGACGTCCACATTTTAAGGATGGAGCTGGGGATGGGAGTGTTTGGAGAAAGTCAGACTTGATTTCAGATAGAAAGCTGGGGATGAGGTGTGAGTGTGGAATTCATCAAAACTGGAAACTAAGAGTGATCTCTTTTAAAAGATTTCATCGTAAAGAGGATGAACTGTTAATGAAGCCCTGTTTCTGCAAAGGACTTTGAATCTGTTTTCTCCACAAAGTTGGGTACATCTTTACGAGCGCATCTGCGTCCGTCTCATGACCTCATCACATGGTGGCAGAGCCAGAGGGAGATGATTTTCATTTCCCACCCACTTTCTTGTTGGTTTGTGAATCCACTGAAAATGAAGACTTTCCCCTCACATTTTACAACTCAAACACTCAGCCCAGTAATTTAATGCTGGTTCTTCCAATATAAATATTACATTATGAGTATAATTTCCCATTATTACCACAAGAAATTATCTGGATGCTAAGAATAATTCGGCTCTATAAGGTCACACACCAGTATATTCTTTCCAAACCCAAACAGAAAAAAACACAAAGGGAAGCTCTTCTTTCAGTTTTATTTCCTGTGCGAGATTAAAAATTTCTTGATGGAAGAGTCGGTCTTCTGCCCAGTCTGTACTCAGCAGAGGCTGCTGCTCACTGCGGTCTAGCGAGTTTGGGTTTGGAAAACGTTTCTTTCTTTCTTTTCTTTCTTTTCTTTCTTTTCTTTCTTCCTTTCTTTCTTTCTTTCTTTCTTTCTTTCTTTCTTTCTTTCTTTCTTTTTCTTCTCATTTACTTCCAATAGACTCTGTCCATCACTTTAAGTCTAACTCCAGTTTTTTATTAGCTGTGGCTCCAGAGTAGAACACACCAATTACGCTATATTCTGACACACACACGTGCACGGTGACACGCACGCTCAGTGACACACAGGCAGCATCATACACCGAGAGAAATCCACACACACTCATCGACACACCTACACACACGCACATACACACACAGACCCACATACACAGTGACACAGAGAGAGAGACACACACACAGCAGGAGACAGAGACACATATGTACACATAGAGCAAGAGATACAGGGACACATGCAGTGAGAGACACAGTGACACATACACAGAGATGTGCGCACACACAGAGACAGAGACACAGACACACATGGAGACAGACACACATGCAGAGACAGAGAGACACACACGCAGAGACAGAGACAGGGCAGGAGGTAAGAACTCAAGGGAATGATAAATGAAAATCTAAAAAGGTGGGCTTCATTTCACTGGTATTAATTTGGTAAATTATCCATAATTTATTAGAGCTTGTAAACATTGTGGCAAAATTTTTTGCCTTGTCAGTAATGAATTGCTCCATCATTAATTTTGTCAAGGGATCAAGAAACAACACTGCTGAGCTGAAAAAAAACTCGGTGCATGTAGTTTGGGCTCAGTGCTGGCGTGGTTTGTGTCATTCAGCAGTGAATGCACGGACTGTGTCCTGACTTGGGGACGCCTTCCTCACCGGTGGCCGGGCCACAGCTGCCACGTGCGGCAGGATACACCGGCCTGGGTGGGAAGTGGTGTGGTTCACACTGCCTTGGGTTATTCACTTTGCCGCTCTTCGGAGCCTCGTGACTTCAGTCTGCATCCTGGGGAGAGGGCTGGCTGACGCACTAGTATGTATTTCTCTCTTCACTTACCTCCAAGTACATTTTGAAGCAGTAGATGCATCTTTTTAAAGTCAGTTGAAATAAAGATTTTAAAAGAGGTCAGAAATTTAGATGAGAATATTTTAGGAAGAATCAAGTGGCAGAATCCAGAATATTTAAGCATCAAATGTGACTCTTAGCTTCCTGGTAGCTATGGGAAAAGAGAAACCTGATCATTTAATGTAGTTGTCATTTTCTCATGACCATAAGGTATTTGTCACATGGGTCTTAATATAAATGGGACCATGTAGACCAGCAGAGTTTACTTCGAGTTTTGTAAATTGTGTTTTATGCTGGTTTCTCATTAATGACACTCTAAAGGCCAAATTTGTGGCTTTGAATTGTAATTCAGAGAAGACCTTGCAGGGGAACAGGTGGTTGGAGTTTTCCAGCGTGCCGAGTGTCCAAGTGGTCTTATGGGTCATCTGGCCTGAAAAGGGATGGAGTTGAGGGAACCCAGAAGAGTGAACAGGGATTCTGTCCCTTGGACTGCATCTGTTTCTCTAATGCTTCACCTTTTTTCCCATGGGAGTAGTTAATTAAAGTTGAGTCCTCATAGGGTCTAAAGCAGTTATCTATCCTCCATTGCTTGAAAAAAGAGCATAGTCTCTAGAAACCTGATACAGTGGTAGCTCTCCCATATGTAACTGCAGACGTGGGGGCTAGGCCTTGCAGTGATGGCTAACTCTGCTGCACATTTAAGATTCTCATCTCAGGGAACCTCATTCCAGAAGCTGTCTAAGCAAGCAGCTGTTAACATGGGTGAGGGCTGTCCCCACATATTGTATGGGAGGGTGGTTGGGGACCGGGCCAAGGAGAGGAGCCCAATTCTAATCCAACTCCTGTTTTGACAGAGGATGAATCTGCCATTCAAGGGCATTAAGCCACACATCCATGTCACCCACCGAGGTCGTAGCATATACGAAACTAGAATGTATAAAAGTAGATAGCTTGACTTCTATTTGTGGCCAGCCGAAAGTTGAGCCACTCTCAAAACAGCAGGTGGGAGATGGCTCAAGTAGTTGAGTGGAAGGAAGGACAAGTGGGTAATATTAAAAGTGTGAATATTTGATTAATCAAAACATAAGAACAGAGTATTTTCACTTATGTTTTTATACAAAGAGCCAAATTCACCTGTTCTTGGTGGTGGAGACTACACAGTACATAAACAGAAGAGGAAATTTCATCAGTTAACGAGTTACCTTGTTTAAGGAATCCAGTAACCCTTTCTTCTCCCTGTCCCTCTCTATATTATTTGAAAAGCTTCTGTTGGGCCTGTTATTTTTAACAACATAGCCAATGACTATATTTTAAAAGTTGAAAATCTTTTATATATTGGCTGGTAAGCATTATGTAAAATTAGAAGTCGAAAGTAATTCATTCTTTTTTCAATGTAAAAGCGATATTTTAAAAATAAGCTTTCGGCATAAGACACTTGAATCCTCAGTGTTGTAGCATTTGAGAAAATAGAGTATCTGGTTTATATAACTACTCTAATACTCGGAATACCAAAGTGTTTTACAGTAGCAAGTTTGAGATAGGATCCAATATGAATATATTATCCTCACAGCGAGCTTGTTCCTTTAGTCAATTTCAGAACACATATTAAGCAAAGCAATATATATGCACAATCCTTGTTTCAAAGTATATTCATGTTCTCAGATTTGGGGGGGAAAGCATTCAGAAAGAAGTATTTTTTTTTTAAAGCAAATAAACTCCCTAAAGAATAATTGCTCTTCTAGAGGCATCGATGTATATTTCAATATTTATCTCTGCAGAGTGGTACATTTCTGTTTTGTTGTAGTAAGTTCACTGCTGACATCAGAATGGCTAGAGGAAGACTCCTTCCGGAGATGTAATGAATGACCTTTAAACAGGTTGATTTGAGACCATATTTTCCTTCAGGGAAAATACAAATATTCTTTGGATTTGTGCATATCACTTAAAACTTAACTGTGTAGTGCAGTGAGCTTAAACAAATGTAATCTTGTCTTTGATCAAATTTAAAGTTACCATTCTGTCATGAATTACATTGTGGGAGAGAAAAATCACGCAGGGGACCTTTAGAGAGTGCTGTATACAAACATCATTATTGTCAAGAGGAATTCATTCATTCCGTCATGTTCTTCGGTCAGTAAACACTCAGTGCTCATTATAGACCTACCACATACGTGAGAGCTATGACCATTTAGGAAGAGTCACAATAAGTGATCAGAAAATAAGTTCTCAGACAGCAGAAGTCACTGTGAAGAAGGGTTTTGGAGAACATGGGACGGAGCATGACTGTTAAAGTGGTGAGTGTCAGGAGAGGTGGGCGGCCCCAGGGGGCCAGGGAGAAGGCCTGCTGCTTGGGGAATTAGGGCATCTGACCCGGCCTTGGCCATTCATGATCCCCATGATTTACTGAACGTTTGTGTGTGTCAACTCCTTCAACTGTGAGATTACCTCTATCATCTTTTCTTGCCGTTCTGCCTTGTAAGTACCCGTGTGGCTGCAGAATTCTCTTCATGGCTACTTCATGGCTACTTCAATGTTTTGCTGAAACATAAAAGTACCAGAACATCTACAAGGGGAAAAACCTCGTATCAACCAACTTTGTGTTGTTCTCTTCCTTTAGATACAAGCCATATTCTTTGCCATAAATATTTCCCATTTAGAAAATAATTACATCAAGGGGCGCCTGAGTGGCTCAGTCGTTGAGCGTCTGCCTTCGGCTCAGGGCATGATCCCGGCGTTCTGGGATCGAGCCCCATGTCAGGCTCTTCTGCTGGGAGCCTGCTTCTTTCTCTCTGACTCCCCCTGCTTGTGTTCCCTCTCTCGCTGGCGGTCTCTCTCTCTCTGTTAAAATAAATAAATAAAAAATCTTAAAAAAAAAAGAAAAAATAATTACATCAAGGGAAAACTCTACATTTAAACATATATGGCTTTCGTTGTTGCAGAATAACTGAGTCTAAATTGGATGATTCTCATTAATGAAAGGACAAAAAGTAAGTTAGTCAAGACATAATTAGGTCACAGTGTTTGACCATTGTGACTTAACCTTCCCTTTGTCCTTATCTGCTAAAGCTTTGGCCTTAATATGGACAAAGAGCAATTTAAATCTCTTTCCATTCCTATCCTTTTTCTTAGAGCAGCTTCAAATCTAAAACTCTAATAAAGAGAGGGATAATAAAACAGCACAGAAAGTATAATGGGAATTATATTGACTCTAACAGAAGTTTTGGAAGAGAAATACATTCTCGCCCCTCAGCTCTGTAATGACATAATCATGGTAAGATTTCTACTTTGCTAGACTCAGACTATTTGGAAATCTTTAATGAATATAATCAGGGAGTAAGCATTTAAAAATGACAATTTCCTGAAAGCCAGGAAATTATTTGCTCAGTGTAAAATGCAAAAGAAAAGGGAAAGTATTAGCCTTATCTTAGTTAGCATCCTGCAGGGTAAACTTGGGCAAGTCACTTAATCTCTTCAGGGCTCACATTTTTTTAATCACAAAATAATGATCATAGCAAGCATTTATATTTACCATGCGCCCGGCACCCTTCTAAACACCTTCTATTTGGTCACTCAATCCCCCTAGCAACACTGGACACCAGGTACTCTCCTATCATTGCAATTCAGTTCTTCTCTACCTTGCCTACCAATTCAATGAATATTTGAACCTCAGCTGCTTTGATTGGAGATCTGCGTTAGGGGCCACTATGCGCGATCGCCTTGTTACTACAATGCCATTACTATAAGAAGTCAAATATTTCAGTTATTCAAAGGGGTACACGTTTCTGAACACATACAGCAGTAACAAAACTTTGATATACAAACTATTTCATTTTTAAAGGAATTCTGAGAAAGGTCATTTATTATTAAGCAAAATATTTGATATGAAGAGGTTCTTTCCCTTATCCCTAGAGCATGGAGGAGAGCCGCAGCACGCAGAGAGAGGTCTTGGCAGAACATAGGAGAATTTCAGAGCTAACCAGGACTGAATTTACTTCTGTGTGTGTCAGTTGACAAATACCATCATTCAGATAGGAGGAAGCAAAATAACTTTCACCAGATTGCCCTAGGGGACACAGCTTCTGAATTCCTGTCAGCCTTCAGCGTTAGTCACTGGGCTGCCTAATCCTTGAGATAGCACTTGGTCCAGATTCATGCCAGGATGCCTGCTACCCGATCTCCATCCTTCCCTCTCCCATCCCTTCTCGCTTGACAAACATTTACCGGGCACCTACCACATATCAGTAGCTGTGCTAGGAACGAGGGCTAAAATGTGACAGGTAACAAACATGGCTGCTGCCCTTAAAGTAGGGAGGTAGACATTAAGGAAATCCTCACACAAAGGGGCATAACATTCTAGGTATGCTGAGGTTAAGAAAGGAAAGGGTAGGTGTGACGGAGGGGGATTTGGGACAGGAGCCTTTGAGGTTTGGACTCAAGCAGTCATTTAATTTCTTCCTGTGTCACCACCTTGATGAGACCCACCTCCCACACAGTGGGTAATTTAGGGCCAATAAGATGTGCTGAATGGATTTGAATAAGATCAAAATTTTGATCAAAATATGTCTTCCTGTGGCTTTTCATCAGTGGACTGTGGAGTGATGAATTGGCTTCACGAGGGCATTGGTTCAGATAACTGCCTTTTGCTGCAGACCACCAGGTTTGAGAAATTTATTTCAGACTCTTGCGGGCAAGGGGACAGAATTCCAGGTTGAACGACAGAAAATGTGAATTTTACTTTGCTCTCTGTCACACCACAGAGCTTGTGTGATCTTTTGGTAAAAATTTATGGGACTCTCATGATGATTAAGAAAGGAGGTGTAGATAGGGTTCATGCAGTGCCTGGCATCTAGAAAATACTGGTGAAATTTAGTTCGTCTTGTTACCAGTTGGTGTGGGAGAAACCAGGGTGGATAAGACACTATACACCCAGGTTTTGACAGACATAGGATATTGATCCACAAAGAGGGCAGTTTGTGATCTGTGTGGGCCAAAGAGGGGCTGTGGGGTCGATTTACCAAATAGGCAGAAAGGGGCGTAGGGGTTCAGGAGGGGAATATTCGAGGGGAATAAATGTGTGGTGAAGAAAGAACATAATGAGTATGTCCAGCAGCAAAGACGAAGTTGTTCAATTTCCTGGGATTTTTGATTGTTATACGGAAGCTTGACTAAGGTTAGCAGGATGATGATACTTAACAGGGGCCAAAACATTCACCCTGTACCCCAAAGGAAGCTTTTCTTCCTTTCCCAGCCTCCTGAAGGGAAGATGAGGAAAGACGGGAAAGAAAGCTATTGTTACTCTCTTTTTAAGATGAAGCTTTGCACTCTGCTGGGGTCTTATAAAGAAGTTCCTTTCCATTATTTTCAGCCTGAGATTTCGTGAAGAGTTGTCCGAAGATCAGATGAGTTGTATATACTCCCCGTATAGAATGTGTGTATCACATCCAGCTTGAAGCTCAGCCGTTCTTTGCATTCCTTTCTTCTGTCACAGGTTAATTAAACTCATGTGTGGTCAGCATTTACCTTATATGGCAGAGCGTTTTCACGTTCGGTTTAAGATGATCAGATGAGAAGTAAACGGGTAGGAATTTAAATCGATGACTTTAAGACTCCATTGCCGTGGGAAAAAATAATGACTTTAAATATGTTGAAAAATATGAGAAAGTCTCCATGCCCCTTCTATACACAAAACAACATATAATCACAGACACAAGGACACTAAGAAAACCTTGAACATGGCTAACTGCGCAAACAGGATGACAAAGCTGCACATTGACCGACCAAACAGATTAATGGGTGATGTGTATCTGGCTATCTCGAGGTTCGGAAGGTGTACCAGGGCAAGATAATGAAATTGCCTGTCAGGTAATCTGATTTGAGAATTCCAGTCATCCTGAACTGGTGTGTGGGCTAATAAGCCAAGAGTTTGCCAAGACTCATTATTTTTTTAAGCTGCTCTACTCTGTACATCTGTCTCTGTGGGATATGTTAGACAACGTGTCCTGCATAGAACAAGAGCTGGGGGGCCTAAGAGAGGGCCAAGGTGACAGAGAATGACTGAGGCCCAGCACCAGATTGAGTTCAGCATTTCTCAGTTGTTCAGAGCTCAGCTAGAGAAGCGCACAGCTGCTCGGCAGACAGCACGCTGACCTCCGTCCCTCCCCGCTGACAGGAGCCGCTGTTGCAGAATCTCATGGCAAGTGTCCCTTCAGAGGTGCGCAGTGTGGCATTTGAATCTTGGCTCTGGCAAGTGGTGGCGCTTGGACACCTTGGCCAGGATAGGTTATTTTTCTGAGACTCCATTTTCCCTTCTGCAACATGTAGGTAATAGTGCCTCACTCAGGTTGTTGGCATTAAAACTCGTCTCACAGTGTTTGGCACATGATAACTGGGAGGTATAATCAAAGGATTAAGTAGATCGAGGACTGTGCACATCACTGATGTTTTTCTTTGCCTGTCAATTAGTTTCTTCCCCCCACCTTTTTTCTGAAATCATGTAATTGTTCCCCTCTCCTCCACTTACTGTTTCTATGAGGATAAATAGAGAAACCTAATAATTACGTAATGTTTTTGTTTTATTAGGATCTTACACGTATTATATAAATATTCACTGTTCCCGTATCAGTGACATAGAAAAATTTTTTTATTTTGGGTACAAGACTCAACTAGAACATCAAAATGGGAGGGTTCTTAAAAAGATGCTCAAAGCTTTAATTATTTTTCTTTCTAATACAAATGAGGTGCATGCTTTTCATATACATCTGTTTATATTTTGGAGTAATTTCTCCCTTTTGTAACTTGTTAGCCTTGAAATATTTTATGGGAGAAAAAACTAAGATGGCTCAGTAAATGAATGGTTATTGTCCGTACCACTTTAAACAGTGCTAACAAATTATAGGGTGACCAGCTGTCTTTCTAGACATCAATTGCAGCTTGCCTTTTCTTTGAAATAACTCTTTATTTTGCATATGAAATTTACTATAAAATCATTCTACCTTTCAAAGGATTTATTTCTGAACTCTAACGGTTAATTTTTTATTTACAAAGTATTAGAAGAGATATTCTCATATCCCAGATACAATAGCAATTAAAAAAACCCCGCGAAGAAGGACAGAAAATATAATAATGTGTGGAAGAACCTTTTAGGTGTGGGACTATTTTTTTGTTTTGGTTTGATTTTTGTTTGTTTTTTCTTAAAACACTTAAATGCTTTCTCACTGACTGATAAAGAATTACTCCCACAGAATGACTGTAATGTATATATAACTTAGGAAAAAAATTAATATCGAGTATCTTCACTTAGTAGAAGGAAAACCATAAAAAAAAATCAGCTTTTCACCTCTGTTATGTATTTGGTGAATCCCATAGAATTCCCTTGAATATGGAAGAAGATAAATTCATGTTAATAGCAATGGCCATAATGTATAGTATCCTGCCAGATAATCGCTCTACCACTAAGAGAAGGCAGTCTATGTTAGGCCAACAAGAGCTTCTGTTCAAGGTCAAGGTCTCCTCTGAACATTAAACTACTATACCTTGGGGAGATGTGAAATGGAGATGGTTTCTCTCCTTTAGGGAAATAAAATCTAATGGATGGGTTTACCTTCTCTGGGGTTACTATGACCTTGACCCTTCGGAGTCGATGAGTCATCAAGCTTAGTAAGCAGGAGGCAGCAGGGCGTTGGTGAAGTAGGGGTGAGCTCTTTCCTTACTTCCATCTCTCCCCTTCCTGTTTCATACACTCTTCCTCCCTGAGGTCCAGCGGGGCTGCCGGTGATGTCAGAGCTGGCATTTATTGCTCACCCCATCCTAGCGGGGGCTGTGCCTGCCCACAGAGTAATAAGGTCCCTGGGGGAAACCAAGGAGCTGTCTTAAGTTTTGGGGTATTTAGTTGAATTGAATCAGTGGCAATTCTTTTCTGTTCCCCATCACTCCTTCTTTCTTGGAGTATTTATGTTACCTCATGGATTTCCCTTCTGGAGGGAAATTTATATCTAAAATTTAATTCCTGAGGGGAGAGCTGTAATAGTAATATAACTGGTTATTCATCTTTTTACACTTTACCAAATGCCCTCACACCATTGTCTCTTTTATGCCCCAAACTAACTCAGAGAAATTATTACCACCCTCATGTTACAGCTTATAGAAATTGGTGCTAAATGTGGTAGAGCCAGAAACTGGACCCTGAACAACTTTTCCAAGACACGGGGTTAGTCTTTTTCACTGCACCATGCCATAGATTGTTATCTGTAATATCTAGTGCCCGTGGACAACATCAAAACGTATCTCACTAAAAATAGAAATACCCTGTGATCCAGTAATTCCACTACTGGATATTTTCCCAAAGAGAACAATAGCCAAGATAGGGAAGGCAACCCAAGTGTCCATCTATAAATGAATGGATAAAGAAGATGTGGTGTATATGGAGATGGAATATTGCACAGCCGTAAAAAAGAAGGAGGTCTTGTCGTTTATGACAACATGGATGGGCCTAGAGGGTATTATACTAAATGAAATAAGTCAGACAGAGATAGACAATACCATATGATTTCACATATAAGTGGAATGTAAAAAACAACACAAGTGAACAAGCAAAGCCTATTCTTCTCTGGGTTTTTAAAATCTTCATTCCCTTGGCTTTGTAAAATAGAGAACTTCATGAAAAGAGTTCCATTATAGGGTGAAGCCCATTTATATGAATGATTTTGGACTGCTCTAACTTGAGTTGCCAACATTTTTAATAGTGCCTGGTTCTAAGTAAATCTTAGCTACTATTTCATCAATGGAACAGTAAGAGTGGGTGACATTAGGTCTGGGAGCCAACACTCTGAGTTGGGTCTCTTCCCAGCTTTCTTCTCTCTCATAAGTTAACCTTTTTCTGCCTCCATTTCTTACTCCTAAATGGGGGTGGTAATAGTGCTTCCCTTCTGGGTTGCTTATGGATCAGATAATTTAACACATGCCTAGAACGATGCCTGCCTCATCATTAGCTGTCAGTTAATATTGACATTTATTACAATCATTCTTAGTATCATTACTGTCACTGTAGTTTTCTCCCCTCACACTTTTGCTACTGTCATGCACCATGCAGCTGGGAAGTAGAAACCTCTTGGGCGTTTTCTCATTTTTCCCTGTAGAAGTTACTAAAGACCATGAGAACACTGCTCATTGTTTGGGCGACAGTGAGTGGCCAGGATTGCATATCTCTGTCAGAGCCAGAGTAAAAAGTCTTTTTTTTTTTTTAAGGTAGATGTATTTGGTAATATTAATAAAAAATTTGGATTTCAATTAAAAAATCAGTCACAATGGAATAACTTTGTATGTGACAGATGGTAACTATACTATATCTGTAAGTATACATATAACTCTATAATGGTGGAGAACATTTCGTAATGTCTATAAATGTCTAATCACTATGTTGCACACCCGACTAATATAATATTGTATGTCAACTATACTTCTATTAAAAATTTGAAAAAATTTAAAGAAAGAGATTGTCAGGAAAGTACACTTCTAGCTGAATGTGTTGGTCATAGAGTGAGAGCAATAAGGGATTCTATCAGCTTTCTAAAATCAAGCAGGCTTTTTTTTTTTTTTTCTTACATAGTTTGGTTAGAGTTTCTTTCCAGAGTTAAAAAAAAAAAAATTACCATGTCTTAGATTTATCAGTACATGTTTTGTTCAACTTATGTAGGGAAATTTTAAAATAAACGTTTGGAGGCCTCTGTCCTCTGATGCGATGGCAGAGGGATGGAATGAATCAATACCGCAGAGGACTCAAGTGACCCTCGTCATTGCCGCTGTGATAATCTTGTTTCATGAGTGGACCGTCTGGTGAAGGAGAATTTGGAGATTTGTAGGGAGTTGGGAAAGTAGATCAGAAGGAGTCCTGGTATGGATGGGTCCCGAAATCCAGAGTCCGGGCATGTGGTGTCTGGTCCTGCTCGCTGCAGCAGCTGCTGCTCCGGGGGAGATCCACAGCGGGCTTCCGTCTTCTTGCTGACCAAAGGGAAGCAATAGAGCATGTCGTGACCATGGACGACTGTAGTGAGAATCCAATGAGTTACACGTCAGACTACTTAGAAAATCATCAAGCGTTTGAGAGGCAGCAGAGTGTAATGCTTTCGAGCAGCCGCTGGCAAACGACACTTGATGGATTATTTGTGGCGGAGCGTATGTGTTCCCCAAAGCCAGAAGTATTTACTCTGTGGCCCTTCGCAAAAACCTGGCTGACTCGTGGTCAACAGCATGGACTCTACTACCAGTCGGCCTGGGTTTGAATCCTAGGTGTGCCATCTCCTGAACCCTGGACTGGTGAATGAACCTTCTGTAGCTCAGTCTCTTTACGTGTAAAAAGAAGATGATGATAATACCAGTGTCATAAAATGGCCAAGACTGTGAGATGAGTTCACACACGTAATTATACATGTAAAAAGCTCTTAGGGCCTTGCCTGCCACTTATCAAAGGCTATAGAGGGTTTACATGATATTGATAAAGTACTTTGCTAATGCAGGGTACTATTGCATTAAATGACAACTTGTATAGGACTCTAATTCTATAACATCCGATATTTACATTCTAAAGTTTTTTAAATTGCTAAATTGACAGTTACAGAAACTGTATTTTTCTATCACGCCCAGCAGGAATACTACTGTAGAATACTATAGTATTCTACCAGAATGCCAGAATACTGGTACGGCTCGGAAGTACTCTTGAACTGTCGAAGTTACATTGCAGATTATTAATGGCATTTGAGGTGGCTTCAGCTGACAGTGGACTCCCTTATGATGGTGGACAACTTGAAATAAAACTGAAAAGCCTGGTATTCTGTTTGCATCAATGTCTAATAAAATGCATACGTTTTATTTCAAAACAGAAAAATGCAATAAAAATTGTAAGTACCTTACAATTAAGGTACATCACGTACATTTTATCATTTAGCTCTCAGGCCAGTACTGCAAGTATGTGGATTTTATTTCTTATTTGAGAATGAAGGGAGAAATTGGAGCCCAGACAGAATAGCCAGTTTGCCTCAAGTGGAGATGGTAAGCACGTTAATCACTTTCCTGTACAACACTACCAAGGAGGAATAATCTCCAGTTTCCTGTGTTCAAATCCCTGCACTGCCTCTTAATATGTGAAGAAACTCATAGATTATATAAATGGTAACATGTTATTAATATCACTGAATTCAGTCGTCTTAACGTAAATGTTCTGAATGAAGTTTCTTAAATATTTCTATGTTAAACTGATGTTTGACATCTGTGAGAGGTTTGCTGACAAGAGTTGTGTGTAAGGACCAGCAGTTTTGTGTACCTATCGGAAATCAGGGCACATCCAAGAACATCTCTGCATTTAGTGGAACCGGGTGAGAGCACTTGGCCCGCGATGAGAGTCATTTTAGAGTATTCTTTGCTAATGTCTTTTCTGCTCTAAGAAGACCCTGTAACAAGCAGTCCCCTACTCAAGTGCAGCTTGCCATCCGAAGAATGTGTATAAGAGGCAGAAGTCTAAAAACTCTGAAAGGTAGACAGATACCTTGTAAGGACTGACTTCCGTTTCCAGAGTGCCAGGCACCATTTCTGCCTGGGGCGGGCTGCCCTGTGGATGGTGAGAATCCTGACAGTGTAGGGGGGCCTAGAAAGGTGGCTGCTTGCTCCTCACCCCTAGAGAGAAGAGGGCTCAGGGTGGCACACCTTAGTCTGTGGCAGGGACGCTGCAAGACCACCTGTTCTTACCAGCATGAGAAACCTGCACCCATCGTGTTTTAGATGTTGTCTGAAAAGATCTCATTTTGCCCAAGACATTAAAAGATGTGGGTGCTCAGTGTGGACGAGGATGAAAGAGGATAGTCCAGGCCCATCTGTTCCCGAAAACCTCAGTTTACTCTTAGGCACTAGATGCTTATCTCTTAGTTTCCATCTGCACAAGGAGACAGGAAAGCTTCCACTTATTAAGCTCTGAGTTTGGCAGTTAGGACCAGCCATGTTCTCACCTGTAAAATGCGGATAATTCTTGACTGGCCTTGTCTTAAAGACTTTGTGAGGCTCAAATGAAATAATGCCTGTTTTATCTTAGTAGAAGGGTTATGGCATGATATTTTCTCCTGATTAATTACCAAGCACATGGAGATTGCTGAAGTACCTATATACGCAAAAGCGACAGTCCTTCTAACCACTGTTAATTGTTAAAAAGAAAAATAAGCATTCCTGAAACTACTGTGTGAACCAATTACCATTTGTGCTCAATTTTTTTTTCTTTAAAAGGTATCAATATTACTATTTTAGGAGACATGTTTTTTTGGCAAGGTTTGAATGAAGTTTTTACTCTCCTTGAGTTTATTGTGTAGAAAAATATCCAGCCTGCAAAAAAGTGTTAGGCACAAGTATGTATATGAATTATGTCGTTCTACTTAATTCAGCCACTGTAGGCTTGGGGGGTTTTTTGGTTTTTTGTTTGCTTTTTTAAATCTTTTTAAATATTTTTTAAAGGATTTTATTTATTTGAGACAGAGAGATACAGAAAGAGAGAGAGCATGAGCAGGGGGAGAGGGAGAAGCAGAGTCCCTGCTGAGCCAGGGACTTGAGGTGGGGCTCAATCCCAGGACGCTAGGATCATGACCTGAGCTGAAGGCAGATGCTTAACCATCTGAGTCACCCAGGCGCCCTTGTTGTTGTTGTTGTTGTTTTTTAATCTTAAGCACATTCTCTCGAGGACTTTTTGGCTAGATCTCTGCTGGATTTGACTTTACGCTGTTGAACTTGGTGTACTAGTTAAACCCCTACAACCCATGAAACCAACAGACTTTTGAAAGATCGCTTCTTACAGATGGGGAAATGGACAGGTGGGCTCACATTTTGCATATCTGGTCCTAAAACAAAGGACTGATTCAACAGATAGTCAACATCAGTGTCTTTACTTCTGCTAGAGACTACTCCTCCTCACATCTCAGGTCAGCTGGACATCTCAGCACTGGGTGATTTATGTGAGAGTGTCTTGTAGTCCATGGTATAACAGGAATCAAAGCAAGTATTTCCCAAATTTCAAGTTTTACCTGTTAACCTTTTCAGAAATTTTCTTCTCTCTACAAAAAAAAAAAAAAAGGTGTGAAGCTGTATCCACATTTATTTTTGGTTGTTGCCCAATTTTAGTTGAAAATATTAATCATCTCATGTTAAGTGTAAAGCAAAATTGTAGGGAAAATATTTTGATCATTAATGGTAGCATTGTGTATGTGATACCCAATTTTCCCATACAGTCCAAGTGTGGGAAAAGAGGTTGTTTTAGAAGTCCATTGTTTCATAAAGTGTGTTGGTTCTAAACTTCAAAGAATTGAAAGGAAAGAAAACATGGCTAGCTTTTTGCCCCAACTAAAATAATGAATTGCATTTTGAGGTTTGAGTTTGATTCTGATTTCAGCTATGCTAGCTATGTTTTCTTGGGTAGGTCAGTTTGCTTCTCTATTCCTCATTTTCCTGATTGTAAAATCAAAGTTTAGACCACTTGATTTTTGTGGCTCTCAACTTAGACAACCATCACAGAATTTTATAGAGACTGTCTTAGAAACTTGCAGTCTACTACATAAATAATTAACCACTTTCTCTGAAATGGAATGCTGTTTTAGGGTATGATTTTTGTTTATTTGTTCAAAAAATAGTGATTCCATCTAAGCCAAAGCACTTACTTTAATAGCAGTTTCTTTTAAACTATTCTACCCAAATTATATTACCATGAAATTTCTGGAGGAAAAAAACCACAATTACACAGTCACATCTTGTAATCATTCACAATTAGTATACATCATCAAAAATGCTCTTTTTTTTATGGCTAAAAATCACAGGAGACTTCATGTGAATATATAATCCATTTAATATCTTTTTTAATGTTCTTCAGCCAACTCAACCAAAAATGTCCTGCCAAGGGTAAACATTAATTCTGTATTTATTTGCACAGCATGCATTGGTTTCATGAGGTAGGCTTCTATTTCTTTAACACCATCAACATCTTGCCCTAACATTTCAAACGATAAACGGAAAACCTCGGACCCTGGGAGCTTTGTTTTTAGAGGATGCTGTGTGATACCATCATACCTGTATCCTGGTTCCAGAGGTTTCTGTTTTAGGGAAGAGCCGCGTTATTAAAGGAAAACTGCAAACCCATCTTGAGCCTCCTTTAGAAAGTCAGACCTCTCACGAAGATGGAGTATGGACTTTTGGTTCTGGCAGCTCTGAGAAAATGCCTTGCCCAAACAACTTTCCTCTAGGGCCCTAAAGGAAGCTGTATCTTCTCTGCTTTTTTTACTGCATTCCAATTTGAAGCCAGGCCAGTGTGGTACAGTATATCCATGATCTATGTGTCCAGTAGGAGAAGGAAGCCACAGTATGTAATACAAAAAGCCACTTCTTTTGAGGCTTGATTAAAGCGATCTACTTGTAGTTGCTTGGTTGCCAGCTTGAGCTGGTCTCTGTGACTTCTTCTCTACCTCTGACTTCCATCCATCATTGCAGAGAACATAGAAGAAGGAGTATATATATAGTGCCCTGTGCTTGCTTAGGCCTTAGCAAATATCAATTCATCACCAACTTGACTTTGAAAGAGACCATTCATTGGCATGTTAGAACATTACAATTTACCCAGTGTTCCCTGGTGCCAAAGGAGTCACATGACCGGATCCGAAAACAAAAAGAATTCCACAATATGTTCTTGGAGTTATTAATAAAAATAACTGCTGGTTGACAGGAAAGGCATCTGGCGCATTTAAGATGCATGACCACAGTATTTTGTTTAAAAAAAACCAAAACAAAAAACTTCCCTACATCAGGGATGAGTGCATGTGTGTATGCCTATGTATGTTATGCGCCAGAAAAATCTCCCACCCTGACAAGCCATTGATGAGGTGTTTTCCGTCTTCACTAGCTTCCTATTTCATTGCTCTGTCATGGAGCCTTGTAATACTGCAATGAATAAATGTAATCAAAGCAATTGGCTGCCTGAGATCTTTTTTAATGCACTGCTTTGGACGCGGTACATATGCCGTGCAAATAAATACAAAATTAGTGTTCCTGTTGGAAGCGTTTGGTGAGAATGAGTGATTTGTCTTGCTTATGAAAGGTGCATACATTTCCGCTCATCGTTGTTTATCAGCCGGCCTCTTTCTGCTTATGGATTCAGAGATGGAATCCATCATTTGTCAGCGCACGAGCAGATGTGCTGGAGACGACCAGATTGATCCGTGAGGATGAGCAGAGCTGCAGCGCCAGTGCTAGAGGGCAGCCCCTACAAATTGTGTTATCTTTTGAGACTGTTGTCTACCAGCTCTTTCCTATACTGTGGGACAAGAAGCAAGGCTGCCTTTTTCTACTTTTTGCCTTTGTTTAAAAACACGGCCACTTTGGGATAGCTTCATGGAAATGGAAAACAACCTTCGTCTCTCTGTGTAGTTAAATCTACTGAAAATCCATTTTTCCGAAGGTCCACTCTCTCTCTCTTTCCTTACCATTAAATATGTTATTTGATGTTGAGTTTCAACGTCACTTAAAAACAAAACACTAATGTCAGGACGACAGAAGTGTCATTTGATCTGTTTTCAAACTGCTACGGAGGAAATTTTCTCTTAGTTCATGGAAGTCATTTCTGCAAGGACAGCATTAGGAGAGGCAAGAGACAGTGTTTTACTTTGAGGAAACTAATGGCTTTCTGAAAGTTTGACTTGCTTTCAGTCCGTGCAAGAGGCCCTGTTGAAGCTGAGTTGATTACAGAGCCATCAAAGGGCCTTGCCAATAAAACTCCTTTGCACTTGTGTACCGTTGAAAATTACTGTCTGATGCCACCAGACTGAAGAGGTGAGTACAGGCTGCTGAGGGGCTCCATGTCGCTCTCCAGCCACAGGTTCTTGACCCTGGCCTGAAGTCATTAACCATCTGGGAGCCGTATAGTCCTCCAAGGGCATCTGGGGAAGCAAATGCATCCTCCTCCTTAATGAATAGTGCAGGGTGGAAGCCGAGCTAGCTTACCCACGAGACAGGGTCAGGACTGACCTGCCCAAACCCAGGTGGAGCTGAAATGTTTTCCCTGTGCTTCTGTGGCCTCTGTTTTGCTCCCGCAGCCCCTCCGTGTGTATTTTCCTTCGGGTGATTTCTTTTTAATCAGATTGGTAGAAAAACAATTTCATACTCAATATATCCAACATCTAAGACCATCAGAAATCCTGCATGTGTTCTTGAAAATGTGGCCCATAGCCCTGGACGCATCTGGCTTACAGCCGATACTACTGAACCAACGTGAAGGCCCTCGGCCAAGCCCTGATATCGTGGCAGGCAAGTAATGTTTGTGAAAGATGGGGCTTTGATGAATTACAGAGAGTAAAAGAGTCAATGTGTGACTTTGACTTCCTCAGTTAGCTGAGACCTGGGCAGGGCTTCAGCAGGGAGACCAGAAAACCTGTGTTTTCACTTGTCACGTGGATTCAAAGACCCCATCAAGAATGGAGAAGTGGACAGAGAATACCTAAAATGTTGTGTAGACGTTTTGTGAGTTGAAGAACAATCAGATGATGATAGTTTTTTAGGGTTTATCACATACCTGAGAAAGTTCTTTGGGTTTTTTGTTTTTGTTTTGTGTTTTTTGTTTTTACCATATACTTAGCAATTAAAATGCACCATGTATCGTGCTGAACATTGGGGGTGTGAAAAAGACCTTCTCTGCTCTGAAGACATTCAGGGAGCATGGCAAATAAATTAATAACTGTGGTACTTGGGAAGTGCTGTAACAGGAACATTCCAGAAGTGCTGAGGAGGGAGTGGTCAGTTCTGTGGGGCCAGCCCCTGAGCTGCTCTTATCATTTCACCTTGTTTGTGTAGGCTCTGAAGATAATTTGTAGAGCTTACAGGGGTTTATTATTTGCTTTTTCCAAGTGCTGCTTTTGTGTGACTTGGAGTTCAGTGTTTTGTCTTCATTCACAGCACACAACCTCTGAGAACCTGTGAGTTTGTTACCCACCAGAGGTCCCTCCAAGAAAAACTGTCCTTGTTCTGCCCGGTGCTCAGGTGCTCAGGGACACCACAAACCCAGGGTAACAGCTGTCTGATGCTCTGTGCAGGACCCTCTAAGAGATTTTTCGGAGCCGTCTGTGGGGCTGAGCCCCAGCATTTATTCGGGTGCCTCATTCAGTAACGGCTGCGTCTCTGTGGTCGAGCTGTCATTGCCACTGTCTGATTGAGCACCAGCAAGTGCTCTCTAGGAGGGGGATCCTTATTGCCCATTTTCTCTGTTTCCTAAATGATCTTAATTGCTTGGGTAAAGAGGCATCCATTCTAAATCTCCCTCCCACCAGGAGTGATTCACACAGTAACAAGGTTTAGATTACCCCAAATGTCAGGACCCCCACAGTTATAATGGGCTTCCCTCCAGGGCCCACCTGACAAGCTGCTTCTCTCTCAAATACCTGTACTGCCCGGAACTCAGAGGCTCTTGGACTGTACCCTGATTTCCTTCCCCTTTAGGATGGGACCCAGAGCTGTTCTCTGTACCTTTTGATTTTTGTTTTAATTTTCAAAAAGAATGGGATACTTCTATGGTAAGCATTTTTAATCCCATTTTAAAAATCTATTAAATATTAAAATATGTAAGTGATAGTCTAACCAAGGGTAATATTTAGGATATGATAGTTACAGTTGGAGTTTGCAATTTGGCTTAATGCCTTCTGAAAAGTTGGAAATTAAAGGAAAAAAAACAATTGTACTTTGAAGTATTCACCACTTTTGTTATTCTCTGCACTCCATGTTCTTCATCTCTTTGAGTCTGTTGTATTCCCAGATGATATCCTCAGAAAATTTTGTACGCTCTCTCTATAAAAGTTTATTTAATCGTAGGTAAAGGTAAAAAAAAAAAAGCTAAATTAAAAAGAACACTGAAAATAAAACATTTGAATTACTTGCCCCTGCCAAGATGTTCTTTGTGTGAATTTCTAAGTAGGAAAATAACTTCCCCCTCATTTCCATCGAGCCATGAGAAAGACTTAGGGGTAGAATAGCATTGTCATATTTGAAAAAGGAAATGATTGACAGTGTCACTTAAATTCAAATGTCTCCTTAAAATTAAAAGGGCCTTTGAAGAAGTTGCTTTGAATTTTTTTTTTTTTTTTTAATCTGGAGTCCTCAACTTCTTTTCCCTTCTACTTTGTTCTTTGAGACTGAGAGGTGCATTTGGCTTTTACCAGAA
This sequence comes from Ursus americanus, assembly GCF_024610735.1. Taxonomy (NCBI): domain Eukaryota; kingdom Metazoa; phylum Chordata; class Mammalia; order Carnivora; family Ursidae; genus Ursus; species Ursus americanus. Next base: position 4,987,210 of record NC_142131.1, read on the forward strand.
GCGAGGCTCCAAGAATGTGCGTCACATGCGTCAGAAATGTGCAACTCTGCGGGGCCGCCCCATCCAGGAGGGGCTTGGGGTGGACTCATGAGTGCTTCCTGCTGGCCTCTTCCCTTTCTTGGGTGCAAGGCTTCCGGGGGCTACCAGGCTGTGTAACAATAGTGTGAAATACCTCGATGGACCTGGTATTAGGTGACTGCCTCTGTTTTCACTTGGGACCATCCCTCTGCTCTCTGAACATGTGAACTTAGCAATTCAGGATAGAAACAATCAAGTCTCAAATGTGCTACCTGTTAGGTTGTGAGGCAAGCACGTTTACTTCCTCTTAGGTGATTAAAAATACTTCCAAGAACTTAACTATTATTTATTGCAATAGATTAGAAGTGCATTCAGAGTCTTGATGTTGGGAAAGCTGATAGGCATCTCTCTAAACACCAGCTAGAGTTTCTGGATACTTGGCGTTCTAACATGCCAAGAGGCATGAGTCAGGCCAGCTGATAACCAGGTGAGAGCTTTGTTCCTCCTTCCAGTACACACATTAGTCATAATTGCCAACAGAAAAGGCATGGCCCTCTATATCTCGCACACCCCCACCCCTACCCCACCCATGCTTTTGAAACAACACAGATAGAAAAAGTAAAGCAAAGTGGGTAGTTTCGGAGCAGCCTGGATGCAAGCAGCAAACTCTGATTATTGTACTTGAAAATCAGAGTTCATCATTTTTATTTGCAAAGGACAGACCCTAAATAACTATGTTTTCTCATCACCATCTTTTACTAATCTGCCGCCAGCTGTACTAGTCCCTTCCACGGGAAATTTCTTACTGTGCCCACAGGACTAGAGAGAATGCAGTTCTTATCACAGTCGGCTTTACATTCTTTTTGGCAGTTTTCTTTCTGTAAAGGTTTTTGGGAGTTGGGGGTTCTCATTTCTTGTTCAAGACTGTAACATTTTATAAGCAATCTTATGATACTAAAAACTTTTAAGTTAGGCAAGATTTAAGAAAACTTGGTGCGACAGTGTATTTTTTTTTCCTTAAAGTGTGACCACCATTGTGTGCTCAGTTCCTCGAGCATATGGGAAATTGAAGGTTTGGGTGGAATCAGATTTTAAAAGAATGTTAGTATGTTTTTGGAAAGTTAATTTTTCTTGAAGAATTTTCAGTGTTAAATTTTTTTTTCTATCTCCTCTGCTTGAGAACATGTGACTTTAAAAGATACTCTATCCAATAACAACAGCAATTGAAAGAAGAAAGTACAGTCTATTTACCAAACATTTTTAATACAAAAATAATTTAGGTGTCTGCAGATATCAGTAGAACAGATAGAATAATTAAAATGTTGGCTGGCCTGTTTGTATAGGTCAGCCCTGCAAATTCCCCTCATGTAGTTCAGTCAGGTGCCCAAAGGATAGCTCTTAGTTTTTCCTTATTCACTTTTCAACCGCAAAATCTGTACAGTTGGCTTCCGGCTACTTAGAAAATTATTTTTTTCCTCATTACAGTTTGGGCTTGAGTTTGAGGTTTCAAACCTGCCTTTGTGTGTGTGTGTGTGTGTGTGTGTGTGTGTAAACAAATGGTGAACATAATACCCTAGATGTCTCTCTGTAATCTATTATCAATACCATTTCACATCAGTGTTATATTAGAGAAAATTGACTATCTGCTCTAATCCAGTGTTTTCAGTTATTCCTTCATAAATAGTTCATGGAGTAGCTTTTAGTAATTTTTATTGCTATTTTTGGAGTTGTTGACTTTGATTACGTATTTTCTGATTATAATGTTTATTGTTTGTAACCTATTTGTAAAATACAAGAAGTTACAAGTAAAATAAGAATCCATAGATTATTGCTGTTAGTGTTTCAGTGCATTAACATTCAGTATTTTTTTCATAAAAATATGATGAAAACTTTGATTTTTGTTCTTTCTATATAGTTGTAATCGAGAATATAATTCTGTCTTAATTTTTCTCACTTAAAATTATAAATATTTTTGCATGTCATTAAAATCTTTGTAAAAGTTTTTTTTCTTGATTACAACTTTGAAACAAGTGTTTTCCCATAATTTGGGGATTTCCTTAGGATAGATTCCTGGAATTGGATTTCCTTGGTCAAAATCTATGAATGTTTGAACATTATGAGTGTATATTGCCTAATTGCTTTTAATAAAGCTCTTACACATTTATAGTCCTAAAGCACCTGAAAGTACTGAGTGATCTTTTTCCCTCACTTTAATAATTTGTAGCAAAGTGACTTTCCATATCTCTGATTACCTCACTAAAGAGGAATATTTTCTTGTGAAGTCTACGTTTGCATTAGTTCTTCTGTGTTCATATTCTTTCCAGCGATGTTTTCATAAACTTAGGGCAAAAAGGTTGTGGATAATCAACTTTTTTCGGTGACATCATTTCATTTCGATAAGTCTTTTTTTCTTTTTTAATATGTGAAAGAATAAACAAGATTTTTTTGATAGTAGCAGACTGTTACATAAGCAGGTTTTGTCATGCATTCTCAATCTGGTTTTAGATTATGCATTAGAATGACTCCTTTTGCTTCTTTTGTCTCAACTACGTATTTTGGTTATAGGTATAATTATATATGTTCATAAAACTTCCAAGAGTAGCATGCCCTTGTGTTTTTCTTGTCTGCTTTTCGACTCTTGCCCCCTCCCCCAACTCTCCTCTAGGATAGATCCTCTTCTCCCTTGTGTCCATCTGTCTGATCATCTGTCTAAGGAGTTAGCATTCCCTCACCCTCCCAGAATCATCCAGAACAAATAGTCCATGGCGAAAGAAAAACTGATGAGCATTTCTGCGTGAAAGGCAGACCTTCCACCTTAACAATCCCTGTGTGTTGTCTGCAGCAAGAAGCCATTGGCTAAGGTGTGATTTCAAAGGCCATATCCCAAAGCCCGTTCTGACCTCAGGCTCTGGTACTAGTGCTTCTTTTGGGAATCCCCTCCCCCCTGTCTCTTTTAACCAGAGTTTTCCTCCGATGGCATGTGGACTGGTTTGAATCCTTTTCAGAGCTTTCAGAATCCCGTGATTTCCTTCTTCCCCCTTTAAATCTGACTTTCCTTCCAAACACTGTCTCCACACCTGTGATGGTCATGGATTAAGTACATTATCAGCAACCAGACCAAGGTTAGTGTTTTCCATTGCTCTCCCTTCCCTCGGGTTCAAAGGAGCCGGGGAATCCCTTGTGGATGCAGAATTGGGAGTAGCTCTTCACATTGCCCTCCCCTCAAAAATGGTTCAGCTCTTCTTAACACTATAAATTAAATTAGCACATGTGGCCTTAAAACAGCCCAGGCATGGAAGGCTTGATTATCTTTCTGGAAAAATGATCAGGGCTACATTCAAAGAACCCAGTGTCTCCCAGGCAGCTCTCAAGGACTTGTCGGTGTGTCATGACCTTTCTGGGCATGAATGGGATTTTAAAGATTGCCTTTTCATTAGTTTACTAGTATATGTTCTGTGTACTATGCCGTGAAGGTTGTGATAGTGGCTTTTGTTCAAATGTGTGCAGTTATTATATAAACTGGAAATGCAGAAACTGTATCAAGCAAGGCAGCTGTAACAAGAGAGAAAAGTTGAGTGTCTCAAAGGAACCACTACATCGAAAGGTATACATTCTTCCCCCAACCTCTACACCCAGACTCAGACATTCATAGGATGTCACTGCAGCTAAGTCAGGACTGAGGGAATACAAAATTATGAACATAACGTAGAGTAAGTAATGACTTAATTTCTCGAGCCTTCTATTCCTGCTCTACATTCCTGGTAATTGTGTATCTCCGTTGGCTTCCACAGTTCCTACGCAAAGTAGACGCAGCTCAGTCTGTCAGGTAAGTTTACTGAACGTGTCTTACTCATCCCATCCTTGTCACCTTGGCCTATGCTGTTAACTGGCCCCCTTCCAGGGCATCTAAATACCTTTGCTCTGTAAGGTCTTTGCGCTTACTGCTCCGGCCATTCTTACGTTCTTTGGTCATGTAATAATGTGAGCATCTACATTTTTGTGTCTGCTCAACAAGTTTGTAAACTGTTAGAGAGTAAAAACTGTGGCTTTGTACTTCTCAGAGTGGCAAGCATATTACCTTGCACATAGTAGAGGCTCAGCAAATACCTCAATGATTAATTAATTCATTTTTTTTTTAAGAAAATGGATTCGAATGGATAACTTGGAGAGAAGAATCCAGGTGCTCCCCTATATTGAGTTAACTTGGCTCTACTGGTGAAATTTTCTTGGCTTCAAATTACATACTAAATGAAAATGGGTGATGCATACTTTGTGGAATTATTTTTAGCTTGAACTTTCGAAATTGACTATAATGAGACACATTATCCTATGGAGCTTCTGCCTCCCCTCTTCCTGCTTACTTAACTTGACCCATCCTTTTAAGACTCCACCCAGGGTTCACCTTTTTTTAAAAAAGGCTTCCCCATCTTTCTAATCTCAATCTGGTCCTTCTTTGCCGTGCTAGAGAACAGCTGACTCTCCTCTATCATTTATTTAGTGTTTGCAAATACTGCAGTGTATTATATTCTCATCATTTGTGTGTGTCTGGCTCCCTTCCATCGCTAGATCGCAGCCTCCTTCGAGGTCTCAGGACCACAGTTTAATCCGTTTGCATACAGCCCAGTAATTAGCATGATGTTTGTCCCTGGATTTAGGAGAAGCATTTAGAAATTTGGTTTACATGCTATGTTACCTAAGAACTGTGCAAACTGAACAAATCATTCTACCTCTCTGAACCTAAGCTTTGTCATTGGTAAAGTCATTATAATCTCTTAAAAATTATCACCGGTGTTAAATAAGATTATGGATGGGCAAATGTTCTAAAATTGTAAGCCATTATGCCAAGGGAAAAAACATTGCTGTTGTGAATTGTTAACTTTAAAAAAATCTATTCCTTATCCCACTGAATGAATACAAGTTTCTTGAGGGAACACGCTGTGTCCTCTGTATCCCCAAACTGGGAATCCTACCTGGCATATAATGCCAAGAGAGAGTTCTGTTTTGTTTTGTTTTGCTTTGGATGACATATTATTGGGCTGATGGGAAGATTTGGGGGCTTCTGTTTTACATATTCTTAACAAGAAATACTCTCTGACTTAAGAATTTGGGCATGTTGTCTGTCTTCATTTCAAGGTTGCTACGTTGACCATCCATTAGAAACGATAGATTAGAGAGTGTCCTAGGTGTGCTTGGAATAAATTTTTAAAATACAGAATAATTTTTATTAACAAGATACATGACCACAAGCAATATAAAGATGCAGTTGAGTGGCTTGTGGTAGGAAATGAAGGAAAGGATTTAAAAGAAGTTATAATTCTTTGTCAGTAATTTTCTACCCTAGTCATATATTAGAATCACCGGAGTTGCCCTAAAATTCAGGTACTTGGGCTTTACCCCAGTTAAATGAGGATTTCTTTTGCGTGTAGAGAGTCAGCTCCTTGTTGCTATAGGTGAACAGTGTGCAATGAACAGGTTATTTGAAGATTTCCATGTGCTATCATTTAATGTCTTATTAAAAACTAGCTGCTTCTCTGGCAGTATAGATATCACAAAGGAATCGAAGAGGGGAAGTGGAACAACTGTATGGTGTCACCTGAGTCTTACTGGAAGCTCAGTGAATACCTCCTCTGTAGGAGGTCCCGCGCGCTCACAGTGCAGACTTGCTCAAGCCGCGCTCTCTGCTATTGATGAGTGTTTGGCTAGTGAGAAGAGGAATGTAGAAGGTGCTGTGGGGTCCGAGGAGAAGATGGGGGTGGGGGGGGTGTGCCTTGAAAGAGCAAGGAAGGGCTTCTGAGGATGAATTAGGAACTCCCCAGGTAGACAAGAAGTGTAGACTAGACATCGGGTGAGAAGTTCTGGCTATTGGCAAAACAAACAATGTTAGCATTTCCTCTACACTTTGCACACAGTGGCTCTTCCATAAATATTAAATATAAGGAATGATAATGATGATCTTTACGACTAAAATTAATTGCTAACTCTTCCGTCCAAAACAAAACTTCAAGAGAGAACTGTCTTTGAGTAAGAGAATGGACAAGACATGATATTCGTTGCATATGACTTTTCCAAATCTGGAATTTTCTTCTTATAGCTAGTAAAAATTATTTCTGCTACTATGAGAGTACTCTATATTTCATCCTTAATTTAAGGATGTCTGGTTTTTCTTTTCTATACAATATTTCAGTGTCATGAAGATCTGTATTTTTCTATTCAAATTTTATAATAATTTTACTAATATATGACTTTTATTTTCCAGTCTTTGAAAACTATTTTATTCTTGACTCCATTTATTCTATATTTTTCCTTTAGAATCGTCATAGTTTTAGTAAGGGTACAGAGGCGGGCTCATACGTTTAAGACAATTACATTAAAGTTCAGTATTATTTATGATCTGATACTACTGGTAAATTACTTTCTTTTTAAACTGTACATGGTGTTGTTTATTGTTAGGTGGCGGCCATTAGGCCTCCAGTCTCTTTTCTCCTGTATTTTTAGGTAGTCATTATTCAACTGGTATATGTGACATTATTTTTCGTTTCTCAGTCTGCAGTCTTCTGTCTACCTACCTGCCCACCACTACTGAATACCCCTCTGCTGTTACCTCCTCTCTTGGACAAGGCACATTATTGTCCTCTATTGTCTATATATCCCAGGTATGAGAAGACGGCTAAATGAAATAGGTTCTAATACTTTCCCCCTTTCTCAGAAAAGCGTATATATAGGGGAGTGTAGCATCTTTTTTTTTTTCGCAAAAAGTATGGAAAGTCATTTTTACAATGAAAATGGAATATTTTCTTAGTGACAAACTTCCATTATACTTTTATTTATTTATTTTTCATGAAAGAAATTCACGCTTTATGTAATCAGGCTCCCTTTGAAGCTGTACCACTCCCCTTTCTATCAATTTGTTTTTCCTTCAGAACATCATTTGGTTGATAAGTTTCCTAGTGTCCTGTTTAGCTGTCAGATTTTGATAAGCTTTCTGGGGAGCTCACATACAGTGTTCACGTCACCCCAGTTCAGCGCTGTTTTCCTTATCTGCGGTCTACCAGAAGTAACTTGGGGTTAAGGTTTGGCACTTCCTCCCGGTGTTTTGGCTTTGGCGCTGCAAACATATCACAAAGCAGACGTAATATGTATACAAACAGCTAGAGACATTAGTAGAATCTTGTCAGCTCAAAAGCAGGAAAGCCTCTGAAATGTGAAAAGGAGAAAACGGTGCTGAGTGCATTTATGATGGCATGCTCGAGTCTATGAGTGAAACCGCAACTGGTATTATGCATTAAAAAATGAACTAGATTTAGATTCTTTATCATCATTTGCTTTCCAACACTGGCTATAAAAGTAATTAATAGCTCATGCAATTTGCATGTATTGCACTCTCTTAGCTCATATGTTTACATGGAAATATCACCCACATACGCGAAAGGAAAGAGGCCTCAAGTAATGTTCCTTACATTAGGGAGATAGCATCAGACCTCTTAGAGTTTATGTATCCTCAAACTCTATTTATGGGGAAAGTCAAGATCTTGAAGTATTTGCTGCTCCCAGGTTTAATTGGTTTTATTTGCTGTTATCATAACAACCTTATCTTTGCAGACAGTTGCACGGATAATATTTGGAGATCAGAATTCAAGCCCAGACACATAGTGTCACCTAGCAATTAAATGTTATTTGATAGTTCTGTGTGTGGCTCAGGTGGTGCGAGCTCCTGCCTGTGGTTGACAGTCTTTATAACATCATAAAATGGTTCTCAGGGGAAATCCGGATATGGAAAGCTTTCTGAGTAGAAGTGGCTAGAAAAGCCAGGGTGAAGTGTGGTTCAGGCTCTTGTGGCCGTTCCAGTCATTGACTGTTGCCTAATGACTATGCAGTTAGGTCTGAGAGATGTTTAATTATCTCTGTTATTGCATTTTGGTGAAAGGATAAACACGCTGTCTTGCTCTGTGACACGGATGCTGATGTGTATTTTGGGGGAGTCCATTAAGTGGATCAACTTTGCTCTCCACATGCCCAATTTAATCCCTCATATGAGAACTACATAAAACATACTCTATATAGGAAAATTCTTGATGGATGTTTAACTGCGTAGATCTAATTAGATGCAGAGCAAGACTTTCCCCCAAATGATTAACTGGCAAGATTAGGTAGACCTTCCTTTGTTTTGTTGGGATTTGGGCTTTCTTCCTGTAATATTCGTTTTTCTCTCTTAAAATGAGTTTCTGGAAGCAGAAATGGAGGTAAAGCAAGCACTTGACACAGCTAAGGTTTGAAGAGCATTATAGTTATTCTTTTGGGCTTTTGCAGGAGTGGATTACCTCTTTAACTTCCTATGGCCTGTATGGAGGAGATAGGGAGAAGGCCAATTCAGGCTTCTCTGTAGGTGAAGCACTAAAGTGTTCTGCTCATTATATGTTTTAATTGCTCAGTTGTGCCTGGAATGTAGATTAACTCTCTCACACCTGAAAAAAGATTCCCCCTTCATAGGGAGAGCAGTGAAGATGAGAAACAATAGGATGACAAATGAGATTGCTGAGTGGAGCCCTGATCAATAGAGAGTGCTGTCCATTTGGGTAATGGACATCCCTGTCATCTCGGCTGTTAAAGAATTCAGCAGAGATGAGTCCCCAAAGGTCTGCAAAGTATAAGGCATCCAATACAGGAAACATTATCACCTCCTTTCCCCAACCCCAATAAATAAAAAGGTGCATCTCAGGAGCTCACTCTTTAGCTGCAGTAAGCTGTCGTGCATAGAATTTATTGTACTCTATTTTCAAAAACCTGTGCACAAAGCAGAAAGACAACCTGGAGACTGGGGGGTGGGGGTGGGGAGGGTCTTTGTTTCTCAGACCTTAATGGTGGTGTGAACACCTTAGATAATCTTGTGTGTGGCAAGGAGAAAAGTCTTCTGATTTAAAATTATGAGGTTGTTTAAATAGATCTTTTAAAATGTTCTCCCCCCCCCCACCCGGCAATTTGAAGCCAGCATATTTGGCAACCAGAAACTTGACGAATTGCTTTTGTCAGACAGCCATATGGCAGATGGGGTGGAGGTCACTGTGGTGCCCAGCCTTCCTCACTCAGATGAGCGCCATTCGTCCACACGTCCAATTCTGACAGAGGAGTGTTCATGGTTTTTCCTTTCTAAATAACTTCAATATGGTCAATCTCTACTTCTTAGAAACTCCAGGCTTCTTCTATACCACATTACATCGTGGAGGCCGGATGGAGGCTATTTCTTCATCTGTCTTGCCACTACTCATTTAGCCCAGCTAGTTCCCAAAGGGATCACTGTAACCATGGCGGCCAGACTTCCCGCTGGAATGTGCACGCGAGGATTTCCGGACGGTTGTGACGAGGAGTGCCGTTTCACGGGGCAGTCAGGTGTGGGTCATTAATTTTCAGTGCTGTTGTTTAAGTATTAATGAGGTCATGGCCCCAGGGCAAGACTGACTTTACCTATCAGATGTCTCCCCTCTCCCAGCAGGCCGTTCACCTGTAGTCAGAGCTCCACTAATAATTGTCCCGGGCAGCGTTCACACGCCATTGCCTCATCTCTTAACCTCAGCTTCTTCTAGATAAGAAATAATGCCTCCTGCCCATCTCCCCAGTCATCCATCTTCAGTAGGGCCCATAAAACAAAGCCGTTCCCATTTTCCATTAACCTCTATGTCCTGAAACTTCGAGGCATGTAGGCTTTCTCTTCTTCCTCAGCAAGAGGCATCTATTAGCCATCATTTTCAGGAGGCCTTAAATTATGCAGGAAAGGCAGGCATCACCCTCGTTGACCTAGCCACCTACTTTACCTTTTATTTCTCTCCTATTTACCATTAGAGTTGATAATTTGTAGAACTCAGTAAAGTAATTCACAACTGTCAGCATCTTTATTATATTGCAGCCAGCAGCAGAAATGGTAACCTGAAGGGATATCTACTAAATCAAGATTTCTGTAGCATAAGCAGTGTAAATGAATTCCTGCACATTACATTATTATTTTTATAATGTCTTTATTAAAAAGGAAAGGAGAAGATGCCTATTTAGAACAAGTACATCACGTCCAAAGGCTAATAGAAGCTTAGGGTTGGGAAAAAAAGCACATTAAATGTCCTAAGCTCCAGCTCCTGCCCATTTGGAAGTGCTTCCATGTCCTCAGCAGGTGAGCAGTTGGCTTCTAGTTGGCCGTGATCTCACCTGCAGTCAAGGGGTAATTCCTACCCCTTCTTCATCCTCCTCTTGCTCTCTAGAGCGGCACAGAAAAAGATCTACTCTGCATGACAGCCCTTCAGGTACTGGAGAGTAGGAATCCCGTTTCCTGGCGTAGTCTCTCTTCCAGCCTAAACCTCTCCAGTTTGGTCAGCCATCCCTCACCTGTCATGCTTCCTGCAGACCCACCATCCTGTCTGCCCCTTTCATTTGTCAGTAGAGGTTTTCAAGGGGGCATCCCAAGCCCTGCAGTAGGAGTGGTCTGGCTATACAAAGTTTAAGGTGCAGGTACTATCCCTTGATTCAGGCTAGAGTTTAGGGCACAGCCCTGTCTCACTGGTTCATGATGAGCTTGCAATTAACCATGATCCCTCAGACTAATTCACAGGAACTTTAGGTAGAAATACCCCTCCCTTTGGCTCTTATGTAGCTGACTTTTTTGAATCTTGAGTGTAGGACTTTTTTTTTTTTTTAAAGGGTTTTATCAAACCCTTGTCTGATTATAAATCTGTTCTCTTTTACAGTTTTGATTCATTGGCAAATTTAATTTTAAAATTCTCTTTATAAAGTGTCTATACCTGTAAAATCTACAAATAAGGCAAAAGCAAATAATACACCTGGATGCTTCTTAACCAGAGAGGTCATGCACAGCTCCTGGTAAAGAACCACATGGCCGGCTGCCTTTTATCCGTGTGTCCTAATGCCAGTCTCAGCCTGGAACAGTCTCACACGTTATTTCTCATCCTTGAAACAAAAGTATGAGGTGGACACTGTTGTTGCCCCCTTTACAGGTGTGGGAACCAGGCTAACAGACATGAAGTGACTTACATGAGGCCATGACAACTAGGAAGTGGCATAACCGGGATTCAAGACCACATCTATGGCTCAGTCTCGCTTGCCATTCTTTCTGCCTGGGTGTCTGTGTTAAATTGTTTATGTTAATCTGCTTTTAAGATAAGTTCCCATATTCCTCACTATTTGACATAGGCCATTCAAAACCGCAGCAAGCCAATGGAAAACAGACCAAGAACAAAACATTCCTGTACTAGAGATAATTTACGCCATACGTTATCTGTGGTGGTTACATAGAGTTTTTACAAAGGCTTTGATTCTCTTACCTTCAAGGCATATGGTTGAATCGCACCCCGTAATCCACTTGAAATTTGCTGTGACTGTTTTCCATTCAGGTCTGTTTTTAAAAAGCTGCTACCCACTCATAGGTCATGATCCACACTTTGAAAAGCCTAAAACATACCTCGTGCATTCGTCTATCTATAACAATTTATTGTATATGATAATGTCAACCCTTTAAACCTAAATCTCTGTATATGATATAACAAAAATCTTAAGTTTTTTTTGGCAATATTGTTGACCATAGCATGATCGAGAGAAATGCTAAACGCTTAATTTTCAGAAGCTTTTTGTTGTTGTATTTAGGAAGAATATTCCAGCTGTGAGACGATGGAGAGAGAAAATTAATGAACTATTAATGCAGCCAAGGATAGAAGTGCATGGAGGTTAGCAAGAGGGTTCTTGTTTTTGAGACCACCACTCCAGACTTGGATTACATACATCATACTGCCATAGCTGCAGTGGTCAAGCAAGTTACATCCTTCCCTTTTTATTAAATTCGGAGTTTTGCCTTTTTTTTTTTTTTTTAACACGGACTTTTAAGAGCACTTAGGAGATGCTCTGAGTAAATTAAATTGATGTTGATTGTGATAGCAATAAAACAAACACAAACAAACCCCCAGAATTGGTTCCTAATCATGAATAAGCTGTGTGTCTCTAGCTAGTAAAAGCCATGGTTATTTTTCTCTTAATAGCTAATGTCCCACAGAACAAGGACCAGAGATCCTGGTTCTGGTTTAGTTTCAACATTGAGGTCTGCAAGTGAAGAAGGATGTTTTCCTGTGTCATTCCAGTCAGTTGCCACAGTAACCGTGCGGGGTGAGCAGGGTGGGTACCCACTAGTCCCATCTCACAGATGACTAAGCTGACAACTCCCTCTGGCCTTTCTGTAAATTACCAGCTCTGTGTCAATTTAGAGATAAGACTTTGTGTTAACAGGAGGGACAACACTGTTTCCTCTAGTCCATCTACTCACCAGGCAGTGTTTCCTGAAAGTCCTTTTATTTCCTGGTTTCTGAAATAACATCTGTGAAGAATGCTCTGAACACCATTTACTTATGGGAGTGAAAGTTACAGCGTTTCTCGTGTTCCTTGGGGCGGAGAAGGCCCGGAATCCTACTTGGCTGCCTGATGTGGCCATTGTCAGTCCTTACCTGACCTTCTTTATACCCTGCACGTTCTCCACCTTAGTTTTCACATCTGTTATACAGGGTTATTGTGAAAACTCCCTACCTGCCACATATGGTCATTGTGCATCTGAAATCATATCCTGTATTAGAGAATACCCTGAAAAGCTAAATTAATTTTTATCAGTATAATGGTATTGAAATTATTATTATTTTTCCTCCTTCCATTCTCCTACCACAGACATGTGTGCACACGCGCACACACGTAGGAGAATCTTAAATAGTATTATTAGAAGAAAATAAAGTTTGTCTGAATAACCACAAGAACGTGGGATGTTTGGGTTTTCTAGTTCTTAGACAAAATGTAAGGTCATATTTTTAGGCCAGAAACTTGGGGGGGGGCATACAGGGGGCACAGCTACTTTTTCCCAGCACAAAGGCTTTTTCTCCTGGTTGACCCAGGGTAAGATAAAATAGAAAGCTGGTGTTTTCTAGTGAATGTAGTTGGCTGCTCTATATCGACAGTGTAACTACATGTGGTACCTATATTCATTATATTAAAAGGTAGAGTCTCTTTCTTTTCACTTTAAACCACTTGGCATAACTTGTAGACTTTTTTAATGGCGTGACAGTGTGTTCTTGGCACTCTAAGCTATTGTACTACTGTAACTGAAGAAACTAGAATTTCACATTGTACTTACAGTTTATCCTCATCCTCCTCCTTTTACTATAACACCTTATTATTTAGGAATTTGCTTTCCTGATCTCCTTGGGATAACTTGCTCTCCACTGATTTAGTTGTTAGAATAAAATAATGTACTTTCACATTCTGAAGTAAATCCTGTTCTATTATTCTCTATGCACTTCTCACTTGGGAAACTATTTAATCAGAGAATCTATTTATAATCCATGACTGACTATAAAAGCACACATAAAGATGATTTCTAGAAAGGCAGAACTCATGTAGCTTTTGCCTAATGCAATATTGCAGAGTAACCCATGCCAGCAGGTGTCCATGTTCACATCCAGCCCAGTCTGGGATGTTTGCTTTGTCCTGTCAGAGTGAGCAAAAATCCCATGTAAAGCCCAGCACTAGTTTCAGGTAGACTGCTTCCGTGTAAACCTTACATTGGAGTGAATTGATGAAGAGAGACTGTAAGTCTGGCTGTAGACTCATGGAGCTACCACCAAAATCAGACTTCTCTTCTGAGTCTTTGAGTCTTCCCAGTGAAATCTACTGTTGTTGCAAAAAACCAATGTCTTCCTCTTAAAATCAAGAATCTAGATTCTAGAATAATTCGGGAATGATACAAGTTCTTTATCCTCTTAACTTCCTGGATAAACTAAATAATAACTTTGTTGTTTTCTGTGACCCTGTATTGATGGTTATAAGCAATATTGTATTGTGTCTTTGATTGACTTTTGGGGGTGGTTTCCGGTCTTTTTGCTTGTCCATTATAAACCTTTTCTGCAGGGCAATATAAATTTGATTGCTAATGAAACAAAAGCATTGAGAGAAAATTTAGTAATAGGTTTTAGGAAAATCAGATCACTTCTTATTGCTTCAAATTTAAGCAAAGTGGTCATTGCCTAAAAAAAAAACACCCTTGAAATTGAAATATCCACATTAACATGTAAATAGAGGAAAAGGAGATGAAGCAACATATATTGACTATGCCACATATACCATGTTTATATCCACGGTGTGTCTGCTGTCCTCATATCCGCTGTGTGCCGAGAAGCGTGCTTTCTCCCATACATTTCCTCCTTAATCTTACAATCTCATAACTCTCACAAATTGTAATATAACCATCTTCATTTTTACCTAAGAAACAGGCTGAGAGAGGTTAACGTTTCTGTCTGAGGTCCCCTGGGCAATGCTGGATAGGACAGAAAATCCCTTCAGAGCATCTCCAACTCCAGAGCTCATGTTCTTTTCCCTTACACTGTGCTCTTTAACTCGAAGGTTAATAAATATAATTCAAAAGCGCCATTTGTGTGTGACACACACATACACGCCGAATCAACGCTAACAGTGTCAATGTAATTAAAAACTGAGCTTATATGCTACTGCTTCTTATGAATTTATTTACTGCAGTGGAACTTTCCAGCGTGACCTGTGAGTACGGAGCAACTATTCAGAGAGTCGTGAAAGATGTCGCGAGGCGTCAGTACAAGCAAAGGTAGAAAGATCCGGGTCGCACAGAATTCTCTTCCGCATGTGTGGGTTTCCTGCTGGTTCACTGTAGGGCTGAGAGGATGCCAAGTGAGTTACTCGCCTCAGTTTGAGTTATGAGGTCCAAGTATACCTAACGTACAGAATTCCAGTTGGGCTTTCATGAAGCAAATGATTTCCAAGCTCTCCTCCCCCTTCAGTGTATCGTCAGGACCACAGAGCTGCATTGAGTTAAGTTTACATTAATGAGGTGAAGAGTGGACGATGTGTAAGTTACATAGAATAGCCTTTGTTTTTCACCTACCTTGAGCTGTTGTTGCATTTTTAACATGCTTAGACGCTTGTCTGTTTTGAGGCAGTTTGTGCTCGACGATGACTCACTCAACCTGTGCCCTGGGCCTTTTTCTGAGCTGGCAAACAAGTGTTTTGCCATTATTAATATCCCTTCCCACCTACTGAGTAATTGTTCCTACTGGAACAGCTGATGCCAAGAACGGCCTTTGGGTTACATCCAGTGAATTTTGCGCTCACAGATCTGGTTTGTCGGGAACGTAGGTGAGTTGCTTCCAGTTAAAGAGTCACTCACGGTAATTTTAAGTTAGAGAGTGCACAGCTCAGCGACTTCATCTACAGAAAGGTTTGGCGTGGGCAGAAAGAGGTTAAGTAGTATTATTTTGGTTGATTAACTACATGAATTACAAAATTGAAGAACCCAAACCAGACTGATTTTCAAGATTGAAACTACCAGCATTAAAAACAACAACAACAAAAAAACCCAGCTTTTAATCACTGTTTGTGCCCCCTTAAAGATATTCAGAAACCAACCTGTTACCGTCAGTTGCTGCACGATTTAATTATTTCTTATTAGAAGAGTGAAAGGAATTGGAAGAAAGGAGATATATCTGCTCTTGTTAATTGCAAGTGGTAATCCACAGGCCGCTTCTGCTCCCTGTCATTCTTCCCCACCAACAAATGGGAAAGCACCCATGCATTGCGCATCTGCATAAGGAGAAGGAAACTCTCTTTGTTACTGCAAAGGGATTTATTTCAATAAAGAGAGTGAAGGGATGACAGATAAGTGCACTTAAACCTCTGAGCATTACAGCAAGCTTGTAGAATTTGGGTACTAAATATGATCTCTGTATTCTCTGTTAATGATGGAGCCTCTTGGCCAATCTGATGTTGTGCCTGGAACCGTAATCCTCTCTTTATGCCACCTCATTGCTTCTTAGCAGGCGGGAGGCACAAGCTCATTGCTAATTCTTTCGCTCTCCACCTGCTGGCCCCCTTATGAACCAGAGCTTTTGAGTGATGTAGCCTTGAAGCCTTTTGGGTATTCGTACAAAGAGCCAGGCCCATTTGTGAGCCGCGTGCCTGTTCCAAAGCAGTGGGACAGCAAGAGTCTTAAACACATTTTAGATTGTTTTGCACTTAAACAAATGGAAGACACACAGATCGAAAATCTGAGACTATTTCTAAAACATAAGGAAGGACACATTTTCAGTTTTCAGCTGATTGATACCATGGCCATTTCCTAATTGTAGATGATAGTAAGATAGCTGCCCTTCTAGGGGGCCTGGGGTATGTAAACTGTTTCTACAGCAAAGGAAGAATAAGCCAATCAATCAATAAGTAGATGAAGGGAGGGGCAATATTTGAGGCTGTGAAAAGATTTCCCATTGTTGATTTAAAAAAGAAATAGCACGGATGGAGCTTAATAAACTTTACTTGGTGAAGTAAGCCATTTTGTCCCTTTTCTTTGTCTTCTGGCATCTGTATCCGTAGAAAATAAATGGTCTTAAATTCAGTGAGTCCTGTTTTGGTGTTGGGAATACCCTTCTTTCTGTCCTGTTAACAAGGCAGGGTCCCTGCCTCATGGAGCTTCATTTTGGATGGGGGGGGTACAAACAATCCTCAAATGAATGAATAAACAAGAGAATTGGAGAGAGTGGTGATATGAATATGAAATAAAGGAAATAAAACTCAAGGATGTGATAGAGACTAGGAGGTAGAGGAAAGCTACTAAAATGGCTTGGGTGGTCAGGGAAGATGATGACTGGTCTGGTCATATTTGAGTTGAGACCACAAACATGAGAAACAGTCAAAGGATAGAGGTTTGAGTGGCTTTATGCGGCAGAGTCCTCAGTGACTTGTGGATGTTTCCAGGGGGTCTTCACATCCCCTTGTACCACAAAATGTGATGGTGGACCACGAAGTATGTGCCTGTGTGTCTTGGAGATAGACATACCATCCTTTGGAAACAAATACGCATGCTGTTGGAATTAAAAGAGTACGAGCTCGTATAAAACTGTTACTGCACTGAGAGTAGTTTTTGTCATTCTGCATTTTTTAGCGTTGAGATCAAAGAAACACAACTGCTTTCATCTCGGGGTTGTCATTCTTGAAAAGATTGGGCGCCTGTGCTGTATAGTATTTATTGAAAGATACGTTCTGCTGCACGAGGGTGACCGGCCCACCCTTCTATCATAACAAGAGAGCTTAGACCAATAGTAGGTCTAATGATAAAATGGCCTGCACTCCTATTCCCCTTAGGTTCAAATCCTATTACACTTATCTGATAATTAATATTTATGGACTAAATTCAAGAGGGTGGAAGCTTAGAAAATAGATAATAAGGGTGTTTTATTTGATAGGATTCATTTAAATATTGTGTATGACTGTATGACCAGGATATGAATAACACTACTAACTACCCTGAGCTATCACCATGAAGTTAATTTTTTAAAAGAAACAGCAGAAACATTTTGATCTGTAGTCATTAGTATCAATTGACTGTGCTTTGGGCATACCTGAATGGTCCTTAGCAGGCAGAAACATGATCTCACACATTCCTGAAAACTTGCTAATTATAGTTTGAAGGCCAGCTTTTCTTGTACGGTACCTGTTCAGAGGAAAATCTTACGATGACAGAATTATTCAGTTCAATCTGACAAACATTTATTGAGTCTTTTAAAAAATTCAGTAGGAGTTTTCGTCTGCCTACCAGATAACAGAATACTTGATTTGGACTAACCTGAACATAGGAGCCAGCAGATGCTCGGTATTTTGTACCTGTCCTCTTGAGAATACGATCATCTCCAGTGTACTGACCGTGTGTCTGGGCTTTTTTTTTTTTTTTTCTTTAACGTATGTTCCATTTTAAACTATTTTCATTTCATACCTGAGACAGTTGCGTATTTTGATTTTTTGAAGTAACTGGTTCCTTGGATTCTTTATTAAGGAGGCTTTATTGTATCACGAACAAAGACCTTGCCCTTTTCTCGTGCGCGTTGATTTGCTGCGTGGATAAAGGTCTTAGTGACAAGCCAGATGTGGTATGCAAACAGACTTCCCCAGCGAGTGTGGCAGGAGAAAGCCTGGAGTACAGTACATGAGAACAGCTTTTGTTATCCCAGAGTGACACGGTGATTTATGAAGTGTCAAAGCCTCTTGCCTTTGAAGAATTCCGGCCTTCACATCTGTCTTTCGTGTTTATTTCAGTTGTCCTGGTGACACACTGTCCCCGCAAGCCCCGGAATGGTTCTGTGGACCTTGTGGCACATGAATGGAGGGTCGTTCCCCCGCCTCTCTTTTTTGGACGGGGAAACAAAGCAGTGAATGAGAAATCAGGAGAGAATGGGAAAGTGAGTCCCTGTGCTTTGTCACCAAAGTTGCACTGCCTCACCCCTCACACCCCAGAGCAGGGCTTAGAGTTCAAAGGGGAAAGGAAGCTTTCCTTCAAGGGGTTTCAGTTTGGGGGGTCTCAGAATGAAAATGCTTGAGTAACCCTTCCTTTTCTTAAGATTATGTTTTAAGTAAAAATATTCAAATAAACTCACATAAGCCAAGTTGAATTCTCTTTTTTTTAAAGATTTTAATCATTTATTTGAGAGAGAGAGTGCGAGCGGTAGAGCACAAGCAGGGGGAGGGGCAGTGGGAGAAGCAGGCTCCCCGCTGAGCAGGGCCCTGAGATCATGACCTGAGCCGAAGGCAGATGCTCAACCCACTGAGCCACCCAGGCGCCCCAAGTTGAATTCTTTTTAACTCAGATTGTCTTTTGAATATTTAGTTTGTAGTTTACTTACGGCGTTCAGTTCTATGTGTAATTTTATATTTTTTTGCAGTGCATGTTTTTTAAGGGGAACATGTTACTCAGTACCCCCAAAGAAAGAACACTCATTTTTTTTTAAGATTTTATTTATTTATTCGACAGAGATAGAGACAGCCAGCGAGAGAGGGAACACAAGCAGGGGGAGTGGGAGAGGAAGAAGCAGGCTCATAGCGGAGGAGCCTGATGTGGGGCTCGGTCCCAGAACGCCGGGATCACCCTCTGAGCCGAAGGCAGACGCTTAACTGCTGTGCCACCCAGGCGCCCCAGAACACTCATTTTTTTGGATTTGGAAACAAAAACACTCTTTTAAAGCCGTCTGTGTATTTTTCCCCTTAGATCTTTGACACTGTACGTGGTGTCTGTTTATTGTTTTAATATCGTATAGAAATTCTGAACAGGGCTTTCTACAGGATGAAGTAGATTAAGTGAGAAGTTTTCCAAAAGGATTAAGTTAGGAAAAACCTGGTGTGACCTTGTCAAGACAAGATTATTTTTATCCTTTGCCTCAAGGAACGGCTTGAGTTTTCAGGTGAAAGAGTCACAAAAAGGAAAATTTCCAATTTTATGAAAATCTACATTTCAGCATATATACTCCTGTAGTTTTAATTGATATCCTATGAAGCAGAGTCGGCAGTTGGACCATGATTCTACTTACTAGGTTTTGGTAAAATGAGGGGTTTTTGATGGTTCAAAATCTGTGCAGGCAGCAGCTGATAGGTGGTCTCGTTGACAAGTGCAAATCTAGCATGGCGACAAGAAAACACAAGTTTCTGAGGGCAACTGTCTCTGTTTACCTCGAAGAGTGACCTCTTCCTTGGCTGAAATCACATTCATTAAACTAATCTAATAACGTGTCATGGAAGTAGTTTTATTCTCTGTAACCACATATCCCAACATCATTATGTCAAATGCAACCGGCTGGGTGTTCTTGTTAAATTTGGGATCTTCAAGTGCAAGGACCTTGGGAATAATTAACATGGTTCCTCTCAGTGACTGAAAATATAGAAAATACCTTTCATCGGGTTTCTAGGAATTCAAGTATGACAAGGAGATACAGTTGGCTTTGTGATTTAAGGCTGTGGTTTTTTGCCTTTCAGATGTGCCTAATGAAATTAACGTTGCCACACGTTAGAGAAACCAGTGTTGCTTTTCTGAGATGTCTGGAGCTCCCGCAGCTCATAAGGATGCTTTTGGGAATTGGGGTTACTGAAGTGTGTACCTCATGGAAATGGCTGCAGGGTGCCTCGCCTTTGGCAAAGGAAGATCCTTGCCCTGGGAGTTTTTAGTTTTCTTTTTCTGGCACGGTGTACCTCAGCTTCCCAGTGGGTACTAATTGACTGGGAATGTCATTTGCAATCCTTGAACCTCCTTCCGCCCACCAGTCCCCCAGGCTTTGCCTGTTACATTGTTCTCCCTAGTAGCTGCCCTTCTGTGGAGTACGGTCAGGACTCTGGAGTCTCGTCTCAAGAGATGTGTGGGCAGTATCAGCCTTCCTACCCACACCAAAATCCTGTCAATCACACTG